>NC_052673.1:10123155-15043155 GCF_016802725.1 Solenopsis invicta
TTTTTCGTCTTTCACTTTAGCGATTCGATCCATTATGATAAAGTTAGAACTCATCTCGGGGCTATCAGAACACAGAGATATTGGAGAAATTCGCACAAAAAATTTTACTCAAAAATTTCGAAATTTGACTGATATAAGTCTTTCCTTTTTCTGTTCAGAAATTCGATACATCATGATAAAAGGTATATATCTTCTGTGGGCTATCAGTACTGAGAGATAATGAAGAAATTCGGATAAAAACCAATTTTACTCAAAAATTTCGAACTTTGACTGATATAACTCTTTCGTCTTTCACTTTAGCGATTGGATCGCCTACGATAAAAGTTAGAACTCTTTTCGGGGATATCAGAACAGAGAGATATTGGAGAAATTTGCAAAAAAAATTTTACTCAAACATTTCGTAATTTGACTGATATAAGTCTTTCCTTTTTCAGTACAGAAATTCGATAGATCATGATAAAAGGTATATATCTTCTGTGGGCTATCAGAACACAGAGATATTGAAGAAATTCGGAAAAAAACCAATTTTACTCAAAAATTTCGAACTTTGACTGATACAATTCTTTCGTCTTTCACTTTAGCGATTTGATCCATTATGATAAAAGTTGAAACTCTTCTCGGGGCTATCAGAACACAGAGATATTGGAGAAATTCGCAAAAAAAATTTTCCGCCAAATTTTCAAACTTTGACTGATATAACACTTTCGTCTTTCACTTCAGCGATTCGATCCATTATGATAAAAGTTAGAACTGACCTCGGGGCTATCAGAACACAGAGATATTGGAGAAATTCGCAAAAAAAATTTTCCGCCAAATTTTCGTACTTTGACTGATATAACACTTTCGTCTTTCACTTTAGCGATTCGATCCATTATGATAAAAGTCAGAACTGATCTCGGGGCTATCAGAACACAGAGATATTGTAGAAATTCGCAAAAAAAATTTTTCTCAAAAATTTCTAACTTTGACTGATATAAGTTTTTCTTTTTTCACTTTAACGATTTGATCCATTATGATAAAAGTTAGAACTGTTCTCGGGGCTATCAGAACACAAAGATATTGGAAAAAAACGCAAAAAAAGTTTTACTCAAAAATTTCGAAATTTGTCTGATATAAGTCTTTCCTTTTTCAGTTCAGCGATTCGATACATCATGATAAAAGTTACATCTCTTCTGTGGGCTATCAGAACACAGAGATATTGAAGAAATTCGGAAAAAAACCAATTTTACTAAAAAATTTCGTAATTTGACTGATATAACTCTTTCATCTTTCACTTTAGCGATTCGATCCATTATGATAAAAATTAGAACTCTTCTCGGGGCTATCAAAACACAGAGATATTGGAGAAATTCGCAAATAAAATTTTCCTCAAAAATTTCGAACTTTGATTGATATAAGTCTTTCGTTTTTACTTTAACGATTTGATCCATTATGATAAAAGTTAGAACTCTTTTGGGGGCTATCAGAACACAGAGATATTGTAGAAATTCGCAAAAAAAATTTTACTCAAATATTTCGAACTTTGACTCATATAACTCTTTCGTTTTTCACTTCAGCGATTCGATACTTGATGATAGAAGTTATTACTCTTCGGTGGGCTATCAGAACACAGAGATATTAGAGAAATTCGCAAAAATAGTTTAACTCAAATATTTCGTACTTTGACTGATATAACTCTTTCGTTTTTCACTTTAGCGATTCGATCCATTATGATAAAAGTTAGAACTCTTTGGTGGGCTGTCAGAACACAGAGATATTAGACGAACTCGCAAAAAAGTTACAGCTTTTTAAAGTTGGAGATTTTTGAAGTTGGCCCCCCAAATTTTTATATAGTGTTTTTTTATTGCTTTAATCAACAGAACTTTTTTTTTAATCATTCGAAGACTCTAGAACTCTTCGAGGAGCAACCAGAACTGTGCATATTTTTTTCAAATTTTGAAAAAGTGATGCCAACTTCACAGAGATTTTTTGAATTCTCTTTTCATTTGGAGAAAATGATCTGGTGTGCCTTCCTTGTTTCAAAATCAGTATATCTTCCTTTTTATTGATTTTGTGTATTCAAACACATATTCTTTCTCACAGTTTTTCCTGTTTTGCTATTTTATCTTTTTCAATATTGAAGAAAAAACAATTAAATAAAATACTTTTTCTTGGATTTGTTGTACCGGCGGATGCAACAAGTAAATATTCAAGATTTAATCCGTTTGAAGGTTTGAAACCAGCGAGAAGGACACTTGGAGGACTCGCGGGGTAGCCAATAACACTTTCACTTTCTTATTACCAGAAGTCATACATCTTTTAATGTGACAAATTAATTCTATAAGTCATTATTTTTAATTTAATTAAGTTTAAAAAATTATTAATTGTTACAATCTTGACTTGTTTATATTTAAACAAAATATTTGGCGGTACAGCAACAGACAACTGTTTTGTGTGTACATTTTTTCCATCAAAATCAATATTTTCTAGAAGTTTACTTTGTACTTTTTTAGCATTGTTAGCATTCCTATCTTTCCGCTAATGTTTGAAAAATTTTGTTTTTTGTTATAGATTGAAGTATACGAGACTGACAGAAACATGGCTGAATTAGATAATGGAAGACTCGACGTAAAAGATCTAAGTAGTTCGAACAAAAAGATGTCTCCGTTGAGGTATTACTGCAGGTGCAGCGTTAGCACTGAGTATATTTTAAACTGTCTTTTGATTTATGTAATACTTATTTTGGCGCAGACATTTGATTCATAAGAATGCAGCAATAAGGTCTCAATCACGGTAAATTACCACAAAACATTTTTATTTCTTTTACATTGAGTATATTTTAAACTGTCGTTTTTAATTTATGTAATACTTATTTTGACGCAGACGTTTGATTCAAAAAGCTCCAAAAAATGTAGATGTAAAAGCTTTCAAATTATGTTAAAAACGCAAGAAGAAGTGATTAAGAATTTACGTAAAAAAAAAACAAAGACTTACAATTAGAGGAACTTACTGTTAAGCAATACAACAAAATTCGAGTATTACAAAATGCTATTTAAGATATAAAAAGAAATATCCGCGTTTTTTGCCGAGTTTGTCCAAGAACTCGGAAAGATATTATATTAAATTTATTACCACTTTATTAACACTTGTATAATTAAAAACATTTATTAAACATTAATTTAATATTTATTTATTTTTATTATACGAACGTTTTTATGTTTCAGAAGGCTCGACGCAAAAGATCAAAGTTCGAGCAAAAAAATATCCCCATTGAGGGATTACCCGAGATGCGGCATTAGCACCTGCAGTAATCACAGACGTTCTTGTTTTACAAAACATGAATTTTGCATTCAAAGGTGCAAACGCACTTTTGAATGGAAAAATAAAGGGTCAGCCACGGTAACTTACCACAAGAACGTATATAAAGTCTTTTTTTAATTTATGTAATACTTATGAGTTACTTCTACTTATTGTGTTTAACAGATAAAATTTCGTTTGGCTCACAAACAGAATAGTCACCTATAAAAACATTAAAACAAGCTCAATGTAAAATCATTCAATTGGAATTAGAAATACAGAAAAAAAGAAATACAAAGTTAGAAGAATTGAATTTAAAATTACACAACAAAAATCAAATCCCAGCCAGAAATGATTAGTCGAATCGACGTCGATTCGACGTCAATGCGTCGATAAATGGTCGATGATCGAAAACTAGTCGATATTTTTATCATTTTCTACTTTGTCATAAAAATTGTTTATTGAGTAATTGCGAATATTTTTGTAAAATTTCTATTAACTTTTATTCAATTTTACGTAGATCAACATAAATTGGAAGACGAAGTATATATTTTACTTTTTATTACATTGTTTTTATGCACTAAAAAGTCGAAATATCGGAATGCGATATGTGTTCTTTTGCATACACAATTAAATCAACATATAACTTGTATATAATCTTGATCTGCAAATTGTGTAGAGATGCATACATCATTTGCATGATTTAACAACTTTTTAATAGCAATAAATGGATCTTAAAAATTGTTACATTTGTTATAAAAGAATGACACTCGGAAAAAATTTTTTTTATATATTATTATTATATAATTATGTACACTTATATGTAAAATATGTCCGTATATATAATTATATTATATGTAATTATATACAATTTTATATAATTATATGTATATTTATTTACATATAAAGATACATAATACTAATATAAATTACATGTAAGTATATATAATCGTATATATTTATGTTTGGACATATTTTATATATAAAATATTTTTCCCCGGGCATTTAAAATAAATATATCACTAAGCTGCACTAAAATTTTTCATACACATGTATATTTATAATAATTTTCATATTTTATAACATTTATAATTATTATAAGAATTCATCATATTTGAAATTCTTCTAAAGGAATTTTTAAAAACCTTAAATATTGTCAAATTTTATAAGCTTTCTATGTAAAATGAGAAATGTAGAAAAAAGATTTTTTTATTATTATATTATTATATTATTATATTATTATATTATTATTAAATATACTCCCGAAATTCGCCCACATTGATCATTATCGTGCAAACAAGATTGATAAATTACGACTATTACCATTATCGAACGGCAGTGTACGGTAATATAAGTATGCATCACTTACGCTACGCTTTTAGACTTGGCGCGAATTGCAATTGTGTCTCTTGAATGGTTGCGTCTTACAGTTGAGCGCTTACTGTTATTGGTGTATTCTTCAAGAGCTAAAGGTCTGTTTGAATATTTTACTATGTTGATTTGATTTTATGTTTTAATTGTGAAATAGTTTGTTCTAGTTAAATAATGTTTTTTTTTTTATTTACATTATTATATTAGGTATATTATTTTTCACAAATGAAAGTAAAAGCCAAAGAAGAATTTAAAATGAATGATAGTGAAGTATTGTATTCAGTTATGGCTGCAGCTATTAGTAATTCTCTTGCATGTAAATATAATTTTCGAAGCGATGGCAATCAAAAGAGACCTTTTTGCAAATTACTATTGTGGGAAGTGATTATTGGTGAATACGTATTACTTTATAAATTTTATTTGTATTTTTTATAATAGTAGGAAAATACTTTGCCTTCAAATATTTCTTATTTGTGTCTAGTAATTTTACACAAAACATTTTATTTCTAGGCGCAATTCATAACAAGAGACCTAATGTATTTGTTACGGATTTATCATTATACATAGGACAATGGTTAAAGAATGCTCTATATCAAAAACAAGATGATGCAAGTTTTGGAAGACGTGATAAAAAGTTTAAAGAAACAGATAAGCATTTCTAATTATATTTTGTTTGGCAAATACACATATGCATTTATATTTTTACTCAACATTTTATTCACATATTAAAGTAATATATTACAGTAATAAATAGCATTTCGATATTACTCACGTTAATATTACCTGTTATAATCTCATTTCTAGATATTCCCAGTGAGAAATGATGACAAAATCGACGTCAATTCAACATCGATTCGACATCAAAATCATCAAAATGATATTATTTCGATGTCGATTTGATAGGTCATTTCTCGCTAGAAATTAGTATTAATTCGACATCAAATCGACATCAAATCGACTTGTCGATGACTGGTCGAAATTTAAGCCCATTTTTAAGTCGAATCGACTACACATTTCGACCATCGATCGACCAGTGTTATCGACGTCGAATCGACGTCAATTCGACTAATCATTTCTGGCTGGGATACTGCGTAATATAATACAAGATCTGAAAGAAAATATGAGTTTTTTGCCGAGTTCATCCATGGCTCAATCAAAAGGGTAAGTAGAAATGGTATATTAAATATTTATTTGTTATTTACTGTTATACGTTTTTATGTTTCAGAAGGCTCAACATAGAGCAAAATTTAAATAAAAAGTCCCCCTTGAGGGATTACTGCAGGTGCAGCGTTAGCACAGGTGTTCGTGTTATACGAAGCAAGAATTTTGCACTTAAAGGTGCAAATGCACTTTTGAGTGCAAAAATAAGGGCTCAGCCACGGTAAATTACCACAAGAACATATATAAAGTCTTTATTAATATATGTAATTTATAAATTTACTTCTACTTATTTAACAGATGGAATCTCGTTTGGCTCAAAAACAGAGTAAAGAGCCACCTGCAAACACATTAACGCAAAAACATCAGCAACTCACTCGAGAATTGGAAACGCAAACAAAACAAAATAAAGAACTAGAGGTATTAAAATTAAAATTTAAAAAATCAGAAGAATTAAATGTAAAATTATACAATAAAAATAAAATACTCCATAACATAATACAAGATTTAAAAGGAAATATGAGAGTTTTTTGCCGAGTTCGTCCACGAATAAGTAAATATATTTATAATAATAGCTGTTTAACGAACTATTATGAATTAGGGACGATCAGAGGATCCACGATTTCCTTTTTCGCAAATAACGAATATTCCTCATTTTATTATGAGAAAAAATGCGACAAAGCATAGAAATTGTTTCTGAGAAATATAACTCTCGAATGTTACAACCGGAGCGATAAGATTGTTAAGATAGAAACAAAAAAAAAGAAATTGTGCGTTGACAAAATCAAGAGCAATATTTGCTCAAATTACCCAAAGCATTGCTTTCGATATTCGATGGCAAATACAAGAACTGGCTATCGTTCAAGAATACATTTCGTAATATAATCTGATCGCAGGCAGAATTGTCGGACATAGATAAATTGCATTATTTGAAATTGACATTAACTGATGAAGTTGCCAATAAGATAAAGATTTTAACGGATGACGTAAGCTATGCGTAAGTGTTCGAATTACTCGAGCAATCGTTAAAAGTAATCCCGATACAAAATGATCCGTAAGACAAAGTCAGGATTTAAAAAAAAATACTTGAGTTTTATTTCAGTCCGTCGACGACGGGAGATAAAATTGAGTCTAACAGAAATTAGCAAAACTATAAATTAAAATTTATAGACCTGGCTTTGTCTGCCTAAATGACGTTTTGACACGAACCGGAAGAGTGACTAACCTTAATAAATATAGAAAACAAATCCTAAGCAAACAAAAGATATAAAAAATCAGAATTGTAAATTTCCTTAAAATGAAAATTGATAGATCCCTAAAACGAAAAAATTAATAATCTCCTGGATACACGAACAATACGTTGTACACAAAAAATACAAATGGAATGGATTTGTACGTTACTAATGTCCAACAAAACACATAGGCCAGAAGAACTATATGAACACCTTTGAACAGCGCATCGCAACCGAGTCAGGGCGGCTACACGTTTAAATGAACGGTAAGTTTATTTATACTTTAGTAAGTTTACTTTTTTAATTAAATTTAAATAATATAGTTATTGAAAAATAATACAATCTTTATTGGGATATAATTGAGATCAACTTATAATTTAATTTAGAATACACGGTGCGGCAACCGTGTATACAAATAATAATATATTATATAATAATTCAATTTGTATTGTAGATCATCGAGATCACATTCCATCACAAAAATAATAACTACAAATAGACACGAGGTATCGACACGACTTCCGAAAAGAGATTAAAACGTGTCTTCACACGTTCACTCAAATTGTACAAGGAAATTTGAGTATTGCATAGATAAACTGCATTATTTAAAATTGACATTAACGGACAAAGTTGTCAATAAGTTAAAAATTTTAACAGATGACGTAAGCTATGCGTAGGTGTTGGAATTACTCGAGCGATCGTTCGAAGTAACCCCGATACAAAATGATCCGTAAGGACAGACAAGTCAAGATTTGAAAAAAAAATACTTCAGTTTTATTCAAGTCCGTCGACGACGAGAGATAAAATTGAGTCGAGACGTCTAACAGGAATTATCAAAACTATAAATTAAAATTTATGGACCTGGCTTTGTCTGCCTGAATGACGTCTCGAATGACGAACCGGAAAAGTGACTAACGTTAATAAATATAGAAAGTGAATCCTAAGCAAACGAAAGATATAAGAAATCAGAATTGTAAATCTCCTTAAAATGAGAATTGATAGATCCCTAAAGTGATTGGGCGATGCGACAATTCGTCCCTCTTAGAATTAAGTAAATACATATGATTGAGGTTTTGAAAGAAGACACACATGAGTGCTACAAACATTTTGTCTCTAGGTCTTTAGCTAAGATCTTTGCGGCAAGAAGTCTAGAATCTGACTGTCGAGAAGTTAAAGGCACCTAAAAAAGATAATAAATTCTTGAAGAAAAATGTTGAAAATTGAAAAAAGTAAAGTTTTACAATGCTCCTTCTTGCAACTTAGTATCTGTTGTGTCGTAATAAAGTTATACTCCAATTTTCCAAGCAATTCTAATTGTACATAAATCGACTCCTTAACAAATTTAATCGCTTTAGATATATTCATAATACATATAAATTATAATTATTAAATTTATCGTTTTAATGGTTAAATTTACCGGATTTAATTTGATAAATTTAATAATTGACGTGTCAGCATAAGAGTTAATATAACTTTATCCATCTATTTAGCCCTGCCGCCAAGTGTCGTTAATATATTTTTTCAGTATTCAAAGAACTACTCCTACTGCATCATCATCGTCCAGAGAAATACAATCATTGTTGTCGATATCATCAACAATCTTCGATCAAACTACATTATTTGTCATGTATCGTAAAGATTTGATTCAAAAAATTAATAAATTGCAATCTTGTTTACTCGCCATTGCCATCTTTTTGATAACATTTCCATCATTGCATTCATTCCATTATGTGATTCAATTTCCATATTGCCATTCCATTGCCATCATTAACATCGAGAACATTGTCATAATTGCCATCATTTCCACCATTGCCATCATTGCCGTCAGGCTATATATATTGTCATTGTCATCATTTCCATTATTGCCATTCCATTAACATCATTGCATTCATTCCAATATTTCCATCCCATTGCCATCCCATTTCCATCATTTCCACAATTGCCATCGATTAATATCGAGAAGAATTTGATTAAAATCCGTTACTTTACTGATTAACACTTTAATACCTTATATCGTATATTATTATATAATTCTTTATTAATTTTTTTTGTAAAGTTTTGATTAATCTTTACGTGATATTTCGTAAAAAACTGTTGAAAGGTTGTATTAAAATCAGATCAATAATCTTCACGTTTGTAAATTAGAGAATAAAAATAATACTCAAGTATCCATATATTTCATTGATTTTTATTACATTATTATTATTATTATTATTATTATTATTATTATTATTATTATTTATTGTGCCATATTAATCGCGCGTATTATCATTTGTAAATCATGCGTATGCATGTATATGCCATTGTAACATAATAAAAAAAGAGTGGGCGCTTTCTAGTCTCTCTACGTCCCTGCGCTGAAATCGTCCGAAATCCTCTTTCTGAATTTTACGGCCTAAACGTAGCACGGAAAACGTGAAGGGTCGAGAGGGGAGTGAAGAGGAGGGTATCCATAGAGATAACATCGCCGCTTGCTCCATGTCTATCACCGCGATGCTTTCTCTCTCTAACTGAAGGCCTAAACAATTAAAGGACAATCACGTTAAAAGAGAAAGAGAGAAAGAGTGAGAGAGAGAGAGTTGCGTCAAGATTTAAAAAAATTAAAAAAGCTAATTTTTTCAAAAGCATAATTTGAAGACATTTAAATAATAAAGAATTATGTAAAAATAAAAAGATGGTATATTTATTCGTGGAAAGACATTTATTTCTTCTTCATCATATGATGCGATGTTAATTACAATTATTTTTTAAGTACTGCGTAAAATAAATGTTTCTTTATTAAAGAACCAAATTCTCTCTGTTACTATTAAACATCTTTTTTAAGTAAAAATATGATTGTGCAAAATATGGGCATAAACGTATTGATATGTATTAATATCAATGTTAATGTAAATAATTCAGACTATAATAAATAAAAAATTACGCGAAAGTAGACGTAATTAATCATTTGTGCACATTCTCGACCCCTGTTCTGGATGCAACACACGCGATACGCGTCAGATTTTATTTGCAGCAAAATGGATGTTAGCACGGACAACAACCTACATCCATTTCTCGAGAGATGGATGTGGGTTGTTGTCCGTGCTAACATCCACACTGTTTTTAACGACGGGTTGCAAAATGGATGTGACACGTAGTTCCCATTCTGACCAGAATAGATGTGCGTCACTAGTGTACGGGAGTTTCGAAGCGTTATAGGAAAAAGGCCGCCGTGGCCGCTCTCAGGTTCCTCTCTGGTTTAGCCTTCTCATCCAACTCCTGCTGGCGTTCCATACGTGGGATACACTTGCCAACACGTATCAACATTTTGTTGATTTTGATAGATTTATTAGCCGCTTCTTCTGTTTCGAAATAAACAAAACCCTTTGATGCCTTATCTTGTCTCGCGTAATCTTGCAATCGAGTATATCACCGAATGCAGAAAACATATGATACATCGCTTTATTATTTATGTTTTTATCTAAGTTCTTGATAAATACACTTCCGGCATCCGACTTGCGTAGGAAGGGATCGTTCCGGAACATCATCCGAATAGGCCGCCCTTTTATAATTTCGAAGTTCATAGTATCAAAAAGGCGCGTCAGCCGGTTGCCGAAAGTTGACATATGCGTGGCCCAGCGAGCGGCGGGTGATCATGTCGCGGCACACGCGTATCAACAGCACAGACCCAGCCGTTGAAAACTTTTCGAACAGCGTCACCTCGGTGATGGTGTGCAGATTGTCCATGTAAAGCGAGGCCGTGAAATAGTTTGGCGCTTCAAGATTCATGGCGGCAGCGGTAGTAGTAAAGTGTCTCGTTGGATTTTTCTTGTCAGCCGTTTATCAAACACGCAAACTTTTCATTCCAATTTTACTCACATTGATAGCCAGTTATATTCGCATTGTTTAATCGATAACCTGTGTTACCATGGGCGATGCTTCCTGATGTTCAGGCCTGCTTTTGGATGAATATATGTTTGATCGGATGTTTAGTTCTTCATGGTTTCTCGCGACAATTCGTGACAATTCGCACTTAGCAGAATTTATTTCGACACTCAAATCAAATTAATGACTATAATATATTCATCGTCTCAATCAAAAGCCTCGTGTTAACGAAGATATTGAATCGCGACCTATTATATTAATCTTTAGCGCAGAAATTTCAATTTTGGTTAAAAGTTTTAACTATCGGTAAATATGGTGAGATTGCATGTGAAGAAAGGTGACGAGAGCCAATTTTTGTATGATACCAATGTAGAGGCGAATGTGGACGATGTCGTACGTGACATCGTAGTGATTTACAACGGTCGTTTGAAGATTTCAAGAATTTGTTATGGTAAATTCGGTTATGTATTCTTAACAAAAGTAGGTTAACAAAAGTATAAATATTATAGAAGTTCATAGGATATATAGAACGAACGTGATTTATAATTTACTAAAGAGGAGAAAAAGGTTTGTGGAATAGCAGGAGAATCGTGAAACAATAATCAATGTCATGAAAGGCATTTTTATTTATAGAAAAATATAAATCAATGATCTTTCGTAGATTTTACACACAAATAAGTGCCACAAAACAAAGTTTTGCGAACATTTCATAAAAAATATGTATTGTATTAAAAAAATATTTTTCAATTTTTTTGGCTTAAAAATTTTTAAACAAAATTTAAAACTTTTTAAAATAATTTCTTTGCTTCTAATAAACATTATAAGCCTACATGTAACATGACTTTATTTGCCGAATTTGTACACACATTACGACACACAATAAATTCAATAATATTATTTGAAATTTACATTCAAAGCCTTCAAGTTGGGTTGAAGTAAAAAAATGAATATGTAACATACTTTTCAAAATTACATAGCGAATATACATCTGTAAACATTTTTGCTACCTGCAAAACTAAAATTTAGCTTTTATAAAAACATTAATGATGAACACTAAAGATCAATATAAACCATCGTACAATGTCTAAATAGACAATAAGTAATTTTAACGGGCGCTCTTTGAATTTAACACGAATTATATGAAATATCATGATATTCTACCCATGTGACCGCCGTCTTTTCTCTATGTTTGGAGAATTCTGATTTATTTTGAATAAATATATTTTACAATAACTATTTTAATAGTTTACAAATACAAGAAAAATGATTTTTTTTCATTTTTTTTATATGAGATTGAATGTGCGGAGTAAACGTCAAATTCTTTTAATATACAATATCTTAATTGATATCGTTATCCTTTCTTATGGCATAAAAGAAACATTTAGTAGTCGTTCAGAGCGAAGCTACAGAGAATATTGAACAGAATCCCTAAGTTATGAATAATCAGCAACAAAGATAGTACCGTTTGCTTCTTATGAGCTTTTGTGGCACGAGGTGAACAACTCATCAGGCCCTGGCCTCGCAGTCGGAATATTAACGCGAAAAATCCATTAGTGATTATCTCTTCGAGGCACACCCGCGGCTAGTAATAACAGCATATAGTAAGAAGTCGAGGCCCGAGTTTATGAACCCATCTATCCTGAGTATCGTGTGATATTAGTCACGCAGGATAATTATACGGACTTATACTTGACCGGTCGCTCTCACTCTCCCTCTCGTTCGCTCTCTCACGGATATCTCATTCGTGAAAAATAGAGATCGAGGAGCTGGCTAAGCACGGCGTGATGTTACCACCTGACATAATGGGCCTTACGGACGAGCAGGTCGAGGAGCTCAAGCTCAAGGACGAATGGGCCGACAAGTGCGTGCCCTCGAGCGGTTGGACTTTCAACAGAGACAAGATGGGTACGTAACATTGTTCATCGGCACGGGATAATAATAGGTTTCGTTACAAAAAAAGCGAACACCTTTTAGTATAATCGATAATGAGGCATGGCTCTTTTGAAAGCATTTAAAAAATAAATAAGCCTGCGAAGCTAGTAAATAAAGCAAAATATAATGTACTTGTGTTCTATTATTATATCAATTTACAGTTTATACCCAGGAATAATGATAAGTCGGATCGATATTGATTCGACGTCGATGGCGTCGATAACTTTTCCATGTCGAAAAATATTAATCAGATCGACATCGATCAGACGTCGGCAGTACACATAGCACACGTATTTATAAATAATACTTTTAAAAATACATGTATTTTTAATCAAATGTTTCTGGTGTGACTTTTCCGTCCTTTCAGTCCATGTTAAACGACTCTCGAGAAATAATGGAATTGATGTCGAATCGATATCAATTCGATGTCGATATTAACAATATCCAAATAGCATCAAAATTTGAACATTTTAATATCGATGCAGACGTCAAATTTGATTTCATTTCAATCGTTAAAATGATATCGATTTGATGTTGATCCGACTAATCATTTCTCCCTGGGTAATATTATTTATTTTATTTGTATCTCAATGACATAAGTGCCAACTATATTATTAAGATTATCCCTTACATGCATTTTCTTTTTATTATCCTCGATACTCTTAATTTCTATTATATTATTTTCTATTTATCTGCTTTTTTACTTCTAAATTTTGATAAAACTTTAAACTAACTGTTTTAAAACTATTTTAACATAATCTTTATATCTTAGAAAAATCTTATCATTACACAAAGATGCATAAAAAGTTTTTGCTATTTCTTTAGTTTTAAAAATGTTCACAAAGCAATATAAAGTTTTGCTAAAAATGCGAAAATAAATTGGAGATTTTATTTGATATTGATATACATCTCACATGATAAATTAAGACTGAGTTTAGATACATACAGGTCGTAGAAACGGTCGACAACCAAATGAAAAGATGCAAGAGGTACTGAAGAAAACTATCGAGGACGCACGTACCATGACATCGAAAGTAAATGCAATTTAATGCGTTACATTTTATTTTCTTTAAACTCCCTATTAACAAATTCTTCAATTATAACTGTAGAAATTAGTGCAACAAGAGAAATTGGTTACCCAAAAGACGGTCCAAGAAGCTTTGGATTTGTTAAGAGGCGCCGTGACGATCGTTTATCCGATGGGACTGCCGCCACACGACGTGATACGTCAAGAGTTTGAGAATACCGAAGACCTCACCGGTACTCAAGCATCTCTCGAGGTACGTATTGTATTTTGAAAATTAATAATTGATATAACAATATAAGACAGCACAAACGCTTGAAAAGATATCGTTTTAAAGACACTCAAATTTTTGAGCAAACCATTTATGTTCAATGAACATTAAGAAACATTTAATTCAATTAATTTACGTTCTTATAACGTAAGAATAGTTTAACATTTTTAAAATCTATTTATCATTCATCAAACAGTTGAAATGTCTTATGTAAGGACAATATTTTAAATTAATAGAAAAAGTGTTGAAAGATATTAGACATGATAAGATATTAAAACGTAAACTTATAAAACACTTGTAAAACATTTTTATAAAACATTTTAACATTTACTAAATAGTTAAAAAAAATACTATCAAATTGTAAACGTTTCAGGTTAAATATTTAAAATTGATTTTTAACACTTATTAAAGTGTCTTGAATTTGTATTGTTTAGGTTCTTTAGATGTTACAAAAATATTCAAATGTACAAGAAAATTTAATTTTTTGTTTAAAAAATATTTTACAGACGTTTAAAAGAAATCTCAGTATAAACAAACATTTAAACTTTTGTGTTGCCTGCAAGAAAATTAAGCACACTGAAGATTGGCGACATCTTCATTGGCATTTAGAAAGATACATACTTGTTCCAGGTAATCGATATGCAACTGGCTCAACTATGGTTCTCCGGAAAGGAATTATTACCTGGGAAAAAGATGAAGGACTTCGTGGGAAATAACGAGAAGACCAAGATAATCGTGAAGCTACAGAAAAGAGGCTCTGGAAAACCGGCGAGGGAACCGTTAATGTCGGAAGACGAGCGGAAACAATTGATGTTGGACGCGTATCGTCGTCAAGAACAGCTGAAGGTAAGTGTCGTTCTTTATACCTCGATAATGTCTCGGATGATTCGTCGAAGGTAAGGTGTATTTTTTTATTACTGTGCAAATAAAATCTAGCAATTGAGTGCAATAGGAGCGTATAGGTGTTTTAATTAAATCTCAAAAAGTTTGGATAAACTTTTGAATAACATCGACGTTAACAACAAATGGTGATCAAGCTGTAGTTGAGCTTGACGCGTTCTGTTTTATCCCCAACTGCTCGTCTAAAAATCAATAGAACATACAACTTACAAATAGAAATAATAGCAGAATTTTCTAAATTTTGTAATTATCTATCAGTGAAATTACTGATAATTTTGCAATTTGCAATACATGTTCTGAAAGAATTATAAGAGAAAATCGATTTGATTACTAGTTATGAGGTATGCCAGAACGAGAACTCGCTTCCATTGATCTACGTACTTGGGAAAAGATAGTACATGCCTATCGATCACACGCGTGTCCTCTGCACGTCCTATTCGAAGTAGGGTAGCTTATTTCAGAAACAGCTTGCGGGCTGTTTAAACTGATACTGATCTTTTGAACCATTCTTATGTTGACACGAGCCTTCTTTAATTGCAAATTTTTTCTTGCAAACGAATAATCTAACTTCTGGAACATTGAATGAAAATTAATTTAAAATTACACAGTCCATAAACTTGATTTAATTTAAATAATATATTATTTTAATATGAAACAAGATAGTTTAATTTACGATATAAAATTGCAGTATAAAATTTCTTTATGTATTGATTATTTCATTTATACTGAAATGCGATATCGTTCTTTAAATTATGTACTTCTTTATAGAATTGTTCAATAATTATAATCTAATTATTTAATATATATCAGAAATATCTTCATATAAATTATTTTTTATTTATTTGCGTAGATATATTTTTGTGCTTTTTATTAGTAAGTTTATTTTAAAATAAGTCACATAAATGAAAATTAATTAAAATTAGTCGTCACGGGAATAATTACAGAGACTAATAGGTAGGTGTAATGAACTCATAGAAGCAAATGCTCCATTTCCATTGTTTCCGTTATCGATCTGAGGTCGCAACAAATAGCCTCTAGTATGACTTTCAGGTATAATGAACGAACAAAAATCAATAATTGATTAAGAGAAGCTAATGTTTCCAGAGAATCTATTTTATACATCCTACCTACTATTTAATCTATTTTATTATCTTCAAGTACGTGGATTGCACGAATATCTCTCTTTAGATAGCAACAGGTATGCTAATCTTCCCAAATTATTGTTTGCTTGACTAAAATCATAAGCCATACAGTGTTTTATCAAAGGATAACTGACTCTATTGCTTCTCAAAGATTTATCTTACTCGATTCTTTTGTATAATTTCTTTGAACGAAGTATAAGCTTAATTTTTTATTGAATACATAGCTAAAAAAAATATATAGTTGCATTCTTTTTCCTCTACGTATTTGATCAAAAATTAAGTTTATTAACCCCATTTTATTTTTGGATAATATTTCTTAAACAAAAGCTAAAAATAAAATTTTAAAAACATAAACGCAAACTAAAAAGTGCCTTCTATCAAATGGTATAGCAATTTTTATACTACTATTTTGTATTCTATAATAATATACATATGTTTTTACAACATAATCCAAAAAGGGCCTCTGAGAAATTGGGCACCAAAACTGGCACCTTAGGTAATAATGATAGAATTCTGACACGGCTCCGTAGTGGAGAAGGTAATTATAAAATACATAAAATAATAAAATATGTTCTCATATTGTTAAATTAAACAAAGTTAAAATAAAAATGAAAAGACTAGAATTAAACTTTTCGCTTTATACATTTTTATGGGACGTTATGTGTATATGCGGATCTGTCATTTCCAACGTTATTTTTCATATCTTATAGTATTAAAGAAAATGTGAAAAAATTCACATGAAATATTCTCAACATTGTAGTTAAGATTTCATAGTTATTGTCTGTTCTTTTGGAGAAGGAGATAGTCCGTTTTATGCTATATAGCGATGTTTCAAATTGCATTACGAGAAAAATATGAAAGAGAAAACTATAAACAGAACAATTTTAAGAAGCTACAAACATGAAATACTGTAATATTACCAATAGTAATATGCACTATTGTTTTAAATATACAATTTGCAAGAGACAATCGTGTAAATTCCATTTTCATTCTTCAAGAATTTATTTAGTAGTTTTTATTTATAAAAAAGCCATGAATATATGAATTGTGGGTTTTTGTTTTTTTAATCATATCTGAGCAGATGTTTTTATCAATATAAATTGACTGCAATGTTTATTTAAAGAGATATGAGGATGCTGCTTTAGGAGGGATAAGCCTGTATTGACGATTTTCCTCTACATTTTATAAGACACACACACACACACACACACACACACACACACATATATGTCTTCAATAAATTTGCGAAACACACATACACATATGTATATATAATCGATTACTTATATATAATCGATACTAAAATATAAAATCTCTTATATTGTGTTATACAGTATTAATGATTTAGCAAGATTACTGTTTCAAATATCCGACAATATTAAATACATTAATATTGTAAGTCATTAAAGTGAAACCAATGACATAATAATAATATTAATTATTATTATGTCGTTGGTTTCACTTTAATGACTTACAATATTAATATATTCAATATTATGTCACCGATTTCAATTTAATGACTCACAATATTAATATACAATTATTATTATTACGTAACACAAAATACTAGGAACATCCATGTAAATATAAACATATTGATCCAATCATATTCTTTTATTAAAACTAATTTCAAAGAACTTTGCGAATTATTTCGTCAAAATTATCGGTTTTAATTGTATCAGTTAATCAACACAGTGAAAATTTTTGTTTTTTTAATCCATAAAATTGCTTGGCAATAATGCCTTTATCTCGTCTTAAAAAAGACTTAAATGAAAAGATGCACTCATAAAAAATCTCATTAAGAATCATTGTGTTGGTTTACGCGGCACGTACAAGAAATTGTGTCTGTGAATTTTCATGATGTTTCATTTACTCTTCTTAGAGAAATCGATAGAACGAAGCCGCAATGTTTGTTATCACGTAATTTGTTCAGTTTGTCCAATGAGCCGTCCCTAAGTTCCAATATTTTTCCTGTCTGGAGAACGAAGGCGGAATTTTTATTCCGCCTCTAGAATTCACAATAGAACTTTTACCGTAATTCTATAACATATTTTTCTATAGATTGTAACTATCGTTCTATTCGAAATTGTTGGTTTTCTTTTTGTCTACATATGTACAAAAGAATAAATCTATTATTGTGTAAACTGGATAAATATATCCACTCGTTACGCGCGCGCGTTCATTATTTTTACAGAACGTTATACCTCACGGAGTTATGTAAAAGAAGAAAACTTTAGGTTGATTAGTATTCTTCAAAAATTCGTTGTTGAACACGGTATGTCAGTATTAAGAAATTATTTTCAAACAACTATATTTAGCAATGCGTAAAGGGCAAAATTTCTATTCGTTGCTCCATGTTTACCAAAGCTTACTATTCTAAATAACTCCCCTTTGTTTTTTTTATGACACAATTCCCTTGCGGTCGTATCTTGATTTTCCCTGGGAAGGTGGTCTTGCCACATAATGCGGTCCGACGTCTGAAAGCTTCCATTATTTGGTCACATTTTTATGTTCGTCCAACAATAAGACTTCCATTAAACATCGAGTTCACAAACTTTTTATGACACGTCGATGCATAAATGCGAAGTACTAGCTTTCTCTTATCTCTCTCTTTCTTTGTACATACATTGTGATGCGTGGTAATTATGAAGAGCTCTTCTAATATCGAGCGACGAGCTGCGTGATTGACAGGACGCACTTGATTTTCATCTGCAGTTGCTGCGAATGTAGGTCAATGACAATTCGGTTTTATGTTTGTTTTTATTGAAACGATACGATCACATTTCGCGTACATTTCGAGGGGACAATAGAAATTATAAGAAGACAAATTTAAAAAGACAAAAACTAGTCGTGATGATGATGATGGATCGTTCTTGTCTACATCAGACGTCCAAATGTCACGATTTTAATATGAATTACTCATATTGTACTATAAACTATTTTCTATTATTAAAATTATATTTTACATCAATATGTCTATTGCGCACATACATTTTTGCAGAAATATAAATTGTATTCCTTGCATTTCTGTAATATACCTAATAATTATAATATTACCGTAATGCACGAAGAGAATAATTCCTATTTCTGCAAAAATGTGAATCATAAAGAGAGAAACAACCAATTTCTTTTTAAAGAACATTTTTCAAGCGCTTTGCAATCTTGTACAAAATTGTAGTACATTAGAGGGGTAAAAGTGTACTCGTTTCTCTCCAAGGCCAGGAAACGTTCCCCGCGGTAGATTAATTTGCATGGGCGTATTACAAACGAACGGCAGATATGAGAAACGTTTCATTCTTATAGGACCTTCGAGCGATGCCCTCGACACGAAGTGCTTCATATCACGCAATGTGCGGTGATATTATTTTATTACGGTTCGATGACGTGCGCATCGCATTTCAATCACGGGGAGAATTCTTAAAGGGCAAGTGAAATTTTAACTCAACGTCAATTGTTTTATTAATAAGAAAAGTGTACGGAGTATATTCCATGAAGCTTTTTCTTCGATTGTCTCCCTTTTCTGTATCGTATTTTGTAATCTCACGGGCACTCAACATTTATTGCGGACTGTTTATAGAAGCAATTCTGGGCGGATTAATTTTAACGGAAGTTAAAACAGGATGTGGATAAATATGCGAGGGAAAATACGGGTAATTTGCACATGAAGAACTTTATTTAAAAAAAAAAAAAAAAGGGAAATGATCTTTTATAATCGGCACATTCACATATATGTCACAAACGTATTTTACATAAAGGCATACCACAGAATTGTATTCTTTATATACATATGTATACTAAGCTAACAGCATTAATTATACATACAAAGAGGATTAGCCCTTTCTCTAGTCACATAATTAATCACGTATACAATCATTCGCCATTCGCATAATTGTATCCATTTGACAATGACTAGTTATCTTGCAGTTCCCTTATAATCGATCTTGTTCCCTTATAATCGATGTTCTTTAAATATCGTTTCGTGAATTGTTTTTTCGCTAATTAGTCATCGATATCCCTTCGTCCGTTTTAACATCAAAATATTGTACGTCGATCACATTGCTATCATGACTACATGATACAATCTAATAATTTTTAGATAAAAAGAGAGGTACACGCGAGATTAAACTTTTATTTACAAATCGGACTCGTCTATTTTTAGAGCAGAAAAATAACAGAAGTATAGAATAACTACGTTCATTTCCAAGAGCAAAAAAGTTTTTATTCTTTTGTGTATAGTATTCGCAAATATTAATAGGTACACGTTATTGGCTCCATCGAAAGCGGAAGAAGGCACATAGAGTATAGTGACAACAGAAAAGTCTCTTCTTGCTGTCCGATTATTTCTAGCTACTCTTCTTGCGTGCACATGTGTATTTAATTGCGTGAGATTAACTTATTAGTTATTTAAAGCCTATATTTTACGTTGTCGAATATGCGAGTGTATTTCTATCAATTCTCTTATGAGTTTCGGTTTAAAAAATATACTCTCTTTCTTTCAATAAATAAAATATCTGACAAACATTATTAAAAATAAAAATCAAATTGCACGAAACCAAATTAAAACTTTCTGGTCTAGTTATTTATCTCGAAAAGGTTATATATTATTTTCTTTCAGCAAAAGTAAAAAAGATGCATTTTTTCATTAAAAATACAAAATGAACTTAATAATTAAAATAAAGGTTAATCTCATGGCGTTATTTTAATTTCTTATTATAAAGTTTTGTATTATAAATTTCTAATTAACACATACTCGTCAATTGTGTTAAATATTCTGAATAGTTATTATACGACGGATCATATTTTTGATTGACTTGAAACACACGCTGACACGAAACTGGCACGAAAATTGAGGCAATATCAATTACCACGAATATTTAAATGTCTCGTTGAAAGCATGTTGTAAACATATTTTTGTATTTACATCAGCAAGGCACTGTATACACATATATTTACGCATCGCAGGTATATGTAATATACAATGTCCTATACAACTATAATTTACTCATAGGCAGTCGTAGTACTCGGGTTCGCGTATCAGACATTGGAAATCGCATTATGTGTTTTCACCAGCGGTATTAGATGTATCTAATCACAATAATACGGAGTTAATTACAGTGTAGCACAGTAAGTGGACGTAGAAAAAATACAAATGCTGCGTTCGTTGATAACCGAATATTAAATGAGCGCTAGGTCGCCGTATCATCCTACATGCTGTTGTACATCGAAATAAGCTTGCTCACGTCGCGTTCGCGCGAAAATTGCGATTATCGCATAAAAAAAAAGGGATGTCATTCGTGAAGTGCTGCAGTGAATATCTCCATTCGTTTTATCCATTCGTTCCATCGTTTATTTCGTTTTGTCTTTGTTGATTAATGAGCTGTTTGCTTTTTCTTTAGTCGTACAAGTTGCGCAAAGACAGTTGTTTAATACCACCGTTGTCAGGTACCATTTGTTAAAACACGGCGGTATTAAAACAATCGTATATGTACGGCAATGAAAATTTTTTTAATTTATTTGGAGGCAAAATCTTAATACTAATGTACCGACGATTGCATGATGCCAGTGTCAATCCGTTTGTCTTGCGCGCAAACAAAGTAATGGCGATACATCGAAGGCAACAGTGAGCGTATAAATGTGACGTAATGTCCGATGTAGTATAATTAGAGAGTCAATAATAATATTAACTTGGACCCCCCTTGGAAACGGGTTACTTTCGTTGAGTTTCATTGGCAGAGATCACTTGAATTTAATTCCATTTTAAGCACAGTGATCAATCACGTCATTGCAACGTCCATTGCGAGTTAAGTTATTGTAACTGTAGAAAAATTGATTATGGTATACCTCATTCCGGAAGACGACGTTAATGTTCGTTCGAGAACTTTAACTTTGTTATTTGGACATTTCGGGTTTCATCATTGGTTTTCTTCCTTTCTCATTGGATGGATCTATTCGATATGACGATCCTTCAAAAGATATCGCGTTTTTTTCTAGAGAGAATCCTCAGCCTCGTCCATGTCGATCAATGGCAGCCTTTCATACCCCAGCGTATTGCCCATACCAAGCGGCTTGTACTGCTAAAGGGTCATACTTCTGATTTCGTTTTCATTAGCCTGACTCTGAGTCGCGGAGGACGTCGCCTCAACGAGTCCTTCGTCCTCGTCCTCGATCTCTTGCTGATCAACGCAATATCTGCATCGCATTTTTGCGTCGTCTCCCACCTGCACCGATCGCGAAATGATAATCAGGGTGATCACGCTGATGATGAAAAGTCCAGCCGGCACGATAACAGCGATCAACAACTGGATTCGCGTCTTCTTCAGATCGAAACGTGCAACCACGAAGAACGAGTCATTCTGCGTAATATGTACCACACAAATAAAAATTGCACACATTACCAATTATTAGTGCTTTACGAATATATAGGTAGAAACAAAATCAACGGTAGTTACTTTGAAAAAATTCTAATTTTTTTCTATTAATTTAATTGCATGCTATCTTTATCTTAGTGTTCGAATCAAAACCATTTTTTATAATTGTTTAAAACACAAAATCGAGATGACGTAATATTGTCTTTAAAAAAATCAATTTTCCGTGAAAAATATGGTTTTGCGTATTGAATGTACTTGTTATTAATACGCACAATTGAATAATAACTAGTTAAAGAATTAAAAGTTAATAATGAAATAAAAAAGTTGATAACTTTATTTTACTTTCTTATGAGTTACTTTTTAACTTTAGTTATTTTTAAAACACAAATTTTAATTTATTAATTCTTTCTCAAATTTAAAATGTACTTATTACTTAAAACAAAATAAAAAAAATATATATACTTGTTTCCATATAAAAAACAATAATTATAAATAAAATATAAAAATTTTATTATATAATAATAAAATATAAATAATATTTTTTATATAAAGAAAAACATCAAGTTTTGCCCAAATTTTTTAACCAAAAAATAAAATTTGAAAAAAATATTTAAAATAAAGCTCTTGACACACTAGTTTCAAGTATATAGGTGTCAAAGGTGGAGCTGCTGATCACAGCTGATCTTAGCGTTATTTTACCGATTTTAATCCTCAAAAGGGCACTATGGGACATGAATCCAAGTTTAGATTAGTTATCAGAAGCGAGATAAACTCGCAGATAGCGCACAATGCCCTTTTAGGGATTAAAATCGACAAATAACGGTAAGGTCAGCTGTTGTTCTTTAGTATCATTGGTTTAAAAAAAATGGATCCTAACCTGAATCTATTTTGATACCTACATATTTGGAATTAGTGTATTGAAAGTTTTGAATATTATTTCAAATTTTATTTTTTCGTTGAAATGTTTCGGCGGAACCATCTATGAGTTGTTGTGATCTTTCTTTCTATTATTATTTTATATAAACTTAATTTACAAATATTATATACAACAAATTAAATTTAATTAATTTACAAATAAAATATTACAAATTTGCCTAGAAATCCATATTATTTTGTTATTTATAGTAATCTAATTTTTAAAAAATTACAATGTTTTAATTAAATATAATTATAATATAATGCTTTATAAAATTAATTTTTTATTTAACTTAACTTTAATGCAACTTCTAACTGAATTAATTTTTCGTGCAATTTTAATTAAATGTAACTAAACTAATTTTATGAAACTTTAACTTAATTTAGTTACTAAAAAATAGTAATTTATTTGATCTTACTAATACGTAATATATTTTTTTTTACTTAAATATCATGATTGCCATTGAAAAAAGAAATCTTGAGCTAAAATCCTCTCAATCCTCATTCGCCAAACATCTTTTGATAGAAAAGATCTTACCTTGTTGTAAAAGCAGGGGTATCTACTCTGCGCGGTCTGATTGTCACCGTCGCGACCATGGGTGAGTTGGAATTGTCTGCACTCACCCCTCAAAGTGTTGACACAACGGTCGATATTGATGTACAATCGCGAACTATTGTAGATTGTCAGAGATTGCTGTGCCGGAACATAGGCGTTTGTGGGGTCCACAGGATTCTGTAGGCTTTTCTCGTAAATTGTCAGGAAGCTCGTAAAGTTAATGGATGGTTCTAGGACTGGAATCCCGCCCAACAACGTGCCGTTCACGCAGTCCTCCGTACTGTGAATGTCAATAGGGATGACAACGGTATAACGCATATTGGTACCTTAACAATCTCATTGGATAAAACATAAAAAAGAAAATGATAAAGACGAGGGAGATGATAGAAATAAAATTATAAGCAAAATTGATATCTAATAATACCAAAATATTCTGTATATTTGTGATATTATCTTTTATGATTTAAATACACCTTTTAATGAAATTAAAATCTAATAATGCCAAAAATTCTGTATAGATAAAGTTTAAAAAAATAAATGTTTTTCACGTACATTATGAATGAAGCACTGCAATTTTGTACACTTTTTATATAAAAAAGCGTTACTACATGTACACGTTTAAAATTTTAATGAATTAATATTCGTAAACAAGAATACGAATTAAAGTTAAATGTTTTCTAGGCAGCTCTATTGGGGTCAATTACTTCACGCAAAGACCTATGTCGTTTCTATACGCGCTTTCTTACAGGCTAGTATAGGGTATTTCCATAGCAACCATTGATCCCGCAATTCGGGGAGTTTGGTTCACCCCAATATTTTAGTTTTTCTTTCACTGTCATTGGCATGCTTATCCTTTTCTAGTTCCTGTCAATTTAATAAAGTTTCAATCTTTTGATTTAATAAAAATAGTGAGAAATAGATTTGTACTTGATAACATTCTATAAACAAATATCAAATACATTTTTTGTGATAAAAAAATCGGGCAAAAATATTTTCTTTATTCTATCATTTAACAAAATTCCAATGTTGTTTATTCAGCAACAGCAATTCGATTTTTGAGTGTCTCATGTCTGTTGAATCTGTTCTCATTTTCTATATACAAAGACGTTCAAAGACGCGGTAAAGCTAACGAATTTAATCTAGTTAATCTGTTAACAGCAAAAAAAGATCTTATTGAAAAATTTGTATAAAAATTTAATAACATAAAATTTAAACATTTTACAAAATTTTAAACACTTTAAAAATGAATACAAAAATTTAATTTAATTTAATTTAAATTTATGTAAATAAAATTTATTTGCAATTTGTATAAAATATTAACATTTCTTTGTGTTGCAATATTTCGTTATATCATCTTAAGGGCAAATAGTGGGTTAAAAATTTTGAAATAAATTAGTTTTTTAATTTTTTACATTTTTTTTAAATATCAAGTTTTCTAAAATATGTAGAATATGTAAATTAAATTTTTATTAAATACGGTAAAAATTAACGAAATTACAGATTTTTAAGTGTGTGTTGCGAAATTTCCTACACATTAATAAATGATTTATACCCTTGGATAATGCTTTAAAATAAAATTGTTTTTCATTTTTTTCATGGTATATTCCAAATGATATTGGCTTGTCTTATTATTTTTTCTAGATTCTTAATTGAACCAAGAAGTGTACCGAACTTGTAATGTCATCATCAGTAATAATCTGTAAATAATAACTTAACCATTTCCCGATGAAAATTTTTCTCTAAACTTTTATACAAATTGAAACATTTTTTTAGAAATATCTACATCTTTTCTCAGAATTTTGCATATATATATGAATTTCAAAATATTCTAAAATAAAATATCTAAATAATTTTTTTAAAAAGTTATAAAATTATACACAAATTCCGAAAATTTTTTGAAAAATTATATAGAAAATTCTAAAAAAAAGTTTTTACCTGGATTATAAAATAATTTTGCATCATTTTTTCCATACAATTGTATAACTTTTTAGAAAATTTCTTAAATTTTTTTATCTTAAAATATTTCAAAATTTATATATGATTCGAAGTCTGTAAATAAAGTAATAAGACTAATTTTTTTCTAACAATGTATTTATTTAAAAGTCTTGTTTATTTCCTTCCAAATAGTACTCTTGGGAGGCCGTACACCGCTGTAGACGTCATTCTTACTTTTTATAATAGTGTCTGAACTCGTTGAATGAAATGGTTTTCAGTTTGTCGGTTATGGCCTTTTCAATATTTTCTACCAACGTTTCTCAATGACGTCCTTTGAGGCTTCTTTAATTTCAGGAATAGAAAAAGGTCACACGGACTTAGATCAGGGAAGTAGGGAAGCCGTGGGACCACAGGAATATATTTTTTTGTTAAAAATTCTCTTACAGACAATATTGTGTAGCAGGGAGCATTATCGCAATGAAGCATTTAATCCTTAGCAATGTTTTTTTTTTTTCATTTTTTTTTAATGTTTAGTACCGTTTATCCTAAGTTTCACACAAAACTTGATTGCACATCTTTGCTCAAAATTTTGAGTCTCTATTTTTGTAGCACATACAAAAAAAGTGTTTTGCAAAGCCTACACCAAAATTAATATTGCTAAATCGTGCGGTACGCAGTCAATTTCACTACTTTACAGACCTCATATATGAATAATTCTGAGAAAAAAATGTAGAATTTCTCTATATTTTTAAAAAGTGTTTCAATTTATACAAAAATTCAGAAAAAAATTTTTATTAGAGAATAATTAAGTTATTTACTTTAAGTTATTACATATGACATGAATTTAAAATACTTTGGTTTAGTTAAAAAATGATCAATATCTAAATAAAAAAAGTAAGCCAAACTAACATTGTTTGAAATATATTATTATCATAATAAGACGCTATTATTTATCATTTATTTTTAACGGTTAACTGCTAGAGAAGAGACAAGTAAGCTTTATTCCAATCGTCAGAAACATTCGCTCTTTGCGAATATTCTTTGAACACGTTTTTTCCTTCAAAACAGATTTTCGAAATTACGATATCTTAAAAACTATTTAATCGATTTTGTTAAAATTTTTACAAATTTCATTATTTCATTTTCATTATTTCTGTTTGAAAATAGATTTGATTACTAATAAAAATAATGTAGATAGTAAAAATGAAAATTACTGGCATTGCGTTTTGTTTCTTCGAGATTCTGCGTTACGTGCATACTGTCTCTGTTAAATGCCCTACTCGGTTGTTGACCGCGCACGGTCCCGTAAGATAGGCAACACGCCACGCGCTGTCTGGGCCGGCCTCCCCACTCTTCTCGGTCGCTTGGTCATTTAACTTGCCGGAGGCGCACCTGACCGACGAGGTGCACGTGCGCCTCGAGCAAGTTGAATGACCGAGCGGCCGAGGAGAGTGGGGAGGCCGGCCCAGACGGCACGCGGCATTCCGTCTATCTCTCGGGGCCGTGCGCGGTCAATAACCCGAGTGGGGCATTTAATAGAGACGGCGTGCAGTTTCTCTCGCTGCGCGCGACTACCGTCTCTTGATCAACGACTTTTAGGGAGATCTTACATCGCGCTGCATTACAAATTCTCGTAACTTATTCGCAGTTGAGTAATTAAAAAATTAAAAGTTAAATAATAAAGTTAATAACTTTTAACTTAACTTAGTTAATTTTTTATGATTTAATTTTTAACTTTAACTAGTTATTTTTGAAACACATAAACTTTAATTCATTAGCTTTTTGCCAAAGTTAAAAATTTATTTGTATAAAAAAGGTTATAAAAAAAAATTTTTTTAAAAGGGAAAAACAAAGAAAAAAAATGAGGTTAGATATAAAAAAGAAAAGTAATAAACTAATGAAAAATGAAAGAAAAAGGAAGAAAAAAGTTTTTAACAATATTTTGATTATCTATCCTTTGTTTCGTAACTGTTGTTTCAATGAAGTGAGATTTTAA
Organism: Solenopsis invicta; assembly: GCF_016802725.1. NCBI lineage: Eukaryota > Metazoa > Arthropoda > Insecta > Hymenoptera > Formicidae > Solenopsis > Solenopsis invicta. The sequence goes on from NC_052673.1 coordinate 10,151,096, forward strand.
TAGAATAAATATTTGCGCACTTATACCCGCGCTGACTCTCATTAGCCTTTTTGACGAGATTTAATTATTTGAAATTTTGAGAGTCCTTCGTTAACTCCAATCTTAATAGAATAAGTTTGAATAAAATGGAAAATTTGACGCAATAAGACTTTCATATATTAATATTCATTACCTGATGACATTGCTATCCTTCGTTACGGCAAAACAGCTCGTGACGATACTACCGTTCTTCTCGTCCCAGATTTTAACAGGCTTGTTCAATCTGATACCAGGCAGACTACCGTTCGCTCTATTTAAGGCCATACCACGGGAGCACCTGGCTGATATAACATTGTCGTCTTGCATTAGATACACGTTGACATCGCTAGTGGAAATGTTTGGGCAGTATCGGTCGCAACTAAAGTGGTTCTTAATTTTCGTGCATCTGGAGTGTTGACAGCTGAAGTAGCCGTTCAGTTTCATGTTATCTTTGTCGCTATCAACGACGATGCCGTCAGCCTTGTGATGACAGAGCATCAGTTCGCTCATGTTTGAGCAATGTCCGAGGCTACAGTTGAACACCCCCGTCAACATGTTGCACTCGCTGCCGTTGTTACAATTGTATCTTTTCATGCTTCCCATGTTCACCTATAGATAAACCTCGTTTTAAACTCATACGTAATCTCGTTATTAATTATATAAGGTAAGTGTACTCTATGTGGCCTGGTATCCAATATGGCCTACTTGCTATTTTGAAGCAATTACGTGATGAATTAAACAAATAACGCTAGTATATCGTACAAACTGTCAATGTAACTTGTTTGCAATAATTACTACTTAGATGGTATATTCTGTTGTTGATAGTGAGATCAAAAGTAGAATCTTTTTGATTATGTTTCACATGCTCTAATATTTCGTGGAAAAGTTACTGCTTTCTATAATTATCAAATATTGATTATTAATTTCCTCAGTTCATGTCTTATTGTAGTTCTGTATTTATACTTTACAAGTAATTCATTGTATTTCATTTATATTTTCTTCATAACATTCTATTTATAACCAAAGAAAGAAACCTCTTTGTAAGATAGAACTAGTATGGCTTAGATCAATAATGAGTACACACACATTAATTGTTTCTTCAATACTTTAGATTATAAATTTTAATTCATCTACTAAATTCCAATTCATAAGCCATGTTTTTAAGAGGATAAAGTTAAGATAAGTCAATTGTTTAGTTAAAAGATTGTTAAGGAAAATAATTTTTTGTGTACACTTATTAACATATCAATATAAATAAGCATGTCAATATGTTAATAAACTTATAAATGTAACATTGAATCACTTTATTATCTATTTTTTTAATACTTTTTATAAAAAAAGAGGAAAACATGTAACAAGGCCACATTGCGTATATATGCATTCAATACGACTCTAAATAGCACATATTTTTTAATCTTTACTGCACCGACGTAAACATTTGAAATTGTTCTATATTTTAATATAATGTTTAGAAATGTTTCCCACTTTGAATCCGATCGACAGTTTTTACTTTTACATCAAAAAATTAGAAAAAATAGAAAAGCTTAGGTAGGCCACATATGGTACAGTTACCTTGTATTAAACATATATATCGATATGCTACAGTTACTCTCAATAAAATTGTGATTCTAATCGGTTACAACTTTTTTATTTGCAATTAAAATTATTCTCATCAAATGTAATTTCTGAAACCTCGGATAATTTAACAATTCTCAAATTAATTTTATTTATAAGATAAAATTTACATGGGATTATCTAAACATAAAGTTTTCAATCACTTATAATGCTAATATTTAATAAACGAGTTTTTTTTATCTTTTCTATCTTACTCATTAATTTCATTCTCCTATTGCATAATCGCTGTGTGAGAAATAAATAAAACTTTTTCTTCCGATGCGTTTGTAATTCTATTATGTAAAATTAATATAAAATATTTAAAAAATGTAAGAATACCATTGTTTAATTAGGACAAGTAACCAATTAGGAAAATTACTGTACGATTTATGGACGCTTGTCTGGCGTCGTCATCTAGGCGACTATAAAGGCTCCGTCGTGTATACTTTGCTTGTACGGTATATTACCCTTTCTCATCAACACCATTAATTAAATCGCATTACTTTCAGAAAGTTTCAGGCCTGTTGGCAAAGCATTAGCGGTCGACGTACACTGTAATACCGTGTGCCTAAATATTCATATTCATAGGGCACTCCCTTGGGGATAACTCGATCCTCCCAACTCGTTACGCCTGCTTTAGATTGGGATGATGAATACTGGTTATTTTTAGTTTTTATGTGTTCTACGTGGAACTGTAACTTAAAATTTTTTGATTGTCGCGAACGCCAACTTTTCCCTGATTATTCAAATGTTGTGCAAAAATTGTGATATGCATTTCAATTGCATTTAAATGAAAGTTTTGATTATATAATTTGATTAAATTTTGATTATATAATAATTGATTATATAATGATTATTACGAGCTGAAGCTATCTAAATTTAAAAACTGAAGGTGTCTTACGTTTATTGGTTTTTTTTCCTAATCAACGATAAAAAGTTATCGCGAACATCTGAAGTTTGATCTTAAAACTGCAAAGCCGAAAATAACGAAAAATCTAATTTATAATGATTTTGCCGCGAAAACGACTATATTTTGCTGCATTTTTAAATAAATCACTTTTAAACGAGTAAGTAGATCTCATTTGAATTTTGGCATAAATATTTATTAGAGTTTTATTAGTATATGTAAAAATTTTGATTTAATTTGTAATATTACTTTCCCATTAAGTTTGCAAATAAAAACTATAAAATGAGATTTTATATAAGACTCAAGAGTGTGAAGAAAAAATTAAATAACTTTTAAATCAATAAACGAATAGTTCTCTTTTACACAAATACTCCAACGTAATAATAAAACAATTTGTGAAATTTTTATATTTTTAGTAGATAATGTTTCGAGATATGACATGCATCTTTTGGACAAAAATATATTGAATAATTTTATTTTATAAATAATTTACGTTTTTTAAATTAAAACAATCGTAATTCGTAAAAAAATTTTATGAAAAGTAATTAAATAGTGTAAATATCAACTTTTTTTATCACAAAATTTTTCACGTTCTGCAGAATATAATAGTCGTACGCAAACTTTTTGATTTGCGAACGTTGTTTACAAAATGGGTGAGTTGTTTGTAACAGCTTATCGTCACTCCGCTCTACCGTATCTGTTTTTATGAGCACACTTTCATAACGTTTGCTGCATAATCGCATTTGACAATGAAAAAGCGGTCAATATTAGTCGTCGGGACAGAAGGAAGCTTTTCTTTAAAAAGTTCTCTCTGATCGATGACGCTATAATGCTGCGCGTATCGCACGCAATGGATTTTATAATGGCATTTTTTCTTCGTGAATATTGCAAGTGGTTTGCCCTTTCAACAGACTGAAAACATCGCAACTGTAATCGAATACCTCGATGGTTGATGGATCGTTATGTAGAGGAGATGATAACTTGAGATGAGATAGAAATTGAAGCAAGGCAAGGCAAAAAACGAAATGTAATTTTCATATTTTCTAAAAAAAAAATCTATATTAAAAAGTCTTTCGTATATAAATTATAAATAAAATCCTACGAAGATTGCAAAGCTGACAGGTATTGATGGATAGTATTGCGCATTTCTTCTCCGATAATCTTATCGAGGTGACTGGTATAACGTCGACATTATATTTTAACATAAATTACAATCAACGTTGTCAAGGATAAAGTCAAAGGAGCAGAATGAAGACTTGATCTTTAAGTAAGTGGTAGCTTTTAATATATAAAGCGAACTGTTGCTCGAGCTTAAATATCTAAGCTACGAATTCAAGGAACCATTACTAATAATGAAAACAGTTCCAAATAACGCGATGTCTCGCTGCATTTTATTCCGAATGCAATTTGAGTTTTTCTCATTTCTGCATTGGCGTTTCGCGGCACAGCGAAGAAATTGGAGCCTACGGTCTGCTTCACTAAAAGTGTAATATCCCCAAGAGATGGAAACCTACGCCCACTGGAAGGCATCCGTTCGTGTGGGAGCAGTTACGATCGTGCTTGGTTGGAAATGTACTGTGAAATAAAGTGATCGGAATCCGAAAGGTAAACGTACGTTTTGGCCGTCCGAGAAGAACCTTCATATTACATCAAGTGGAAGAAGTTTTAGGGAAAGATCATGTCAGTGAGGTATACGAACGAGAAGCTCATTATTGTCTTAACCCAAGAAAGCTTTGTTAAAGATTCCCGAGTTGATTGGGTAATTGTCCGAGATTGAAACTGTTCGTGTCTAACGAGAGAACAAGGAGATCGTAAAATTTTAATATTAAATTTTCCACTGTAAATGTTCTATGCCTGCGGAGATCGTGTCAAACTCGTTATTGGCAGTCTCTCTGATTTCTTCGTTAATTTCAAATATCTTTTTTTAAAAACAATCAAATTACTAATTTATATTAAAAAATTAATCACGATTAATTTAATATTTAAAGAAACAAATTAAGAAACTTTTTTTCTCAATTGTTTTCCATTTTTTTTTCCATAAAGAAATCAAAATCCATAGAATTCTATATCTTGCAGTACTTTAAATGCAATTTATATAAATATTCTAAGAACGCAAATTATTATCTATATTTAAACCTTCATCTTCAATAGTTTATTAATTCCATATTTGTAATTTATGATATGCTTGCTCCATATTTGCTCATAACGTAAGTTTCAAAGAACTTTCCAAATAGTTCTAACAACATTCAAACTATAAGAAAATTAGGTTTTCAAGTACAAAGTAAGGAAAACTGCGGCGAAGTTGCATCGCTCTACGCACCTTAGGGCACGCGATAGTGCTGAACTTGGTGCAATTTTCGAAAATCACGTCGGTGCCGTTACGTCTCACGGTCGCGTGATACTGGGGACAAAAGCCGCTCGTCTTCGTCAAACACCACTCGCCGCAACTCGCCCAGCCGCAATTATTCACCATCGAAGCGTTAACGGTTTGGCACATCACCGGTTCCGGCTCGATGCCAATGTGGAAAGCTCTGAAATTACGCCGACATCGTTAACGCGCCTTTCTGATTAACCCGCTTCTGCGGCAAATATTTCTCCGCGGTTTTGCCTCAAATAATATTCCTGATTTGAATAACGTATCAATTTCTTTTTAATTATGCTACACGTCAATCAAACACAATCTTCTGTAAGAAAATTGCGAGGTGGAACAAATTCTTTGGATAGATGTACTGAGAGGAAAAAAATTATTTTAATTACCATAATTTAACTGTAATTCAGTAGTCATTTTTAGTGACAACTATAAATTTATAGTTGTTTTAATTTATACTTGTTTAAATTATTTATGTATTTGAGTTAAATACACAGATACTTTAACTGAAGAAATTTAATCAAGCTGAAAAATTTAGTCTATTTAACAACTTTTTCCTCAATGTACGTAAATGGTAAACAAATATTTAAAAAATAAATATATTTGATTTAATTATAATTGTATTTATTAAAAATGTTTATTTTACTTTTACTCTTCAATTTTGATATTTTACTATATACCGAAAAGAAAAAAGTCGTTAACTAAATTTTTTAATTTGATTAAATTCTTTCAGTTCAAATATTTATATATGTGACTTAAATACATAAATACTTAAACTAAAGAAATTCAATCAAATTGAAACATTTTATCAAATCAACAACTTTCTTCTTTAATGTATTAATATTTAAAATTATTATCATAATTTATAATAAAATTTCTTTGTAACTGATAGAATTATAAACATAATTATTATTACTAATAATGTTAATGATAACATATAATATTATTATTACATTATTATTAACGTAGCAGTAATATCTATAAAATATAGAGTTTTTAACCATAAATATTTTATCATGCAATTATTAGTCAGAAATATTAAACACTTTTCTCTCAATATATTATAAAAACGAATAATTTATTAATTAAATAAATCTAAAAAAAAATTATACACTAATTTATAATTTTATATTATAATTATATCGTTTTTTACCTATACGACGGCGCGTAGACCGCCACGCCGAGGTAAACCAAAGCCACGCAACTGATGACAAAGGTGAACTGGAAGAAGCATATACTGCCACAAATTCTACGGTCTTGTTCCGGTATCATACGGCGCTTCTGTTTTCGGCCCATTGCGTGACGTTCTGCAATTCTTCCTAATGCTTCCTTAATACTTTCAAAATCTTCTATTGAATTTCTCCCGTTTAAATCTCATAGACTTAATTCCACGTCGTAGATATTTATTTATTTATTTATGGACAAACGTGATCCAGAAGACGGATATTTCCAGCACAACCTCGCCGAAAAATTATTACGCTCGTTGGAGTTTCGACCTTTATTCTCTTATCGACGTTACCATCCGAAAATTAATTCTGTCCGAGCTTGATCACTCATTCTCACGTCAAATAAACTGGTGTATATTATATTTGTTTCCTCTCTCGGGACATGTGATATATAAAAAAAGAGGCAACTTTAAGTCGACATTTCATTAACTCGCAGAGCGAGCGACTATAGCAGCCTCGTTAAAGTTTAATTGTCGTTTCTCATGCGAAAAAGAGAAGAAAAAAAAAAGAAAAACAATAAACCAAGAGATCAACAGACCGCACTCGTTTCGCGCTAAGAATCGATTGCTCGCAACAGCTCCATTTTCACTTTCGTAATATTACCCGCTGGAACGTGCACGTGCGCAGGCGAAATATTTCGTTGCGAATCTCGGCTTGTTTTCCGCATACTATTTCCGTTTGGAAAGTAGAAGTTCGCGAAGTCGGTCGACAAGTGCGTGTGTATGTGCCACGACTTCCATCGATTAGATGATTTCGCTATAGCTACCATCCTCTTATGGGCACGAACGCGTCGTGACGCACGATCGTCATGCCATTTCGTCGAAAAGCAGGAGATGATATGCGGGCCTCAAATCTTTTATTTCCGTTTTCAGCGATAAAGATTGACCAGAACGAAAGAAGCGTTCATTAAAAATTACTGATCGGCCCGTTTCGAATTCAACGAAGGGCTTGTATATAACTTCTTCCTTCCCCTTCTTCTGGGAAATTAATTGATTAACGTTAACAATTCAACAATATACCGAAGATTCGTAGCTAGATCCAAGTGTGTGTCACGCGAGTGACTCATTTAGGCACATGATTCACAGTTCTGCTGAATCGCGAAGGATTGCCCCACATTTTTCGATCAGAATTTAAGCAGATGTGATCAACCGCTCGTCAATAGGGCCTACAATAAATAATAGCGAACAAGTCTTCGCTTGTATTTGCACGCCGCGGATCCTCCCCTGCCGTTCTTTCGCTAGACACGTCCGATCTGTCCGATGCACTTAGAGCAATTAGCACGTGTTAACTTCATTAGCCATGTAGTTGCGAGCGTATGCTTCGCATAGCCCAGAATTAGATGCTCGTGATCGCATTATCGCGACACTATCGAGTGGGCGCTTAAACAACTCTTTAAAAAATGCGCTATTGATCCAGATTTTCTGTGCCACCATTACCGTCGGAAATTACGTTAAAATTTGTTCCTGTCGTTCCACCGTTGTTGCCGAGACTTCGCTGCCGTATGACTTACAATTAAAAGGCCGGTTTACAATTTTTCAAAAAATGACGCTTTAACGCACCGATAAATCTTTAAATCGATACCCTTTTGTCACGCAAAGTTCTCTTCCATTGGGAGCTTTTCTTCCATTGGATATTCAGAGCATTTTAACATTTATTATTCAAACAGGAAACGGGAAGTAGTATGCCTTTGCGTTCTTTTTTTTTATAGAAGGAAAATCGATCTTGATGTTAGAGAGACGCTTCTCTGAGGGACACGTGACGATGTCTCTAATGGTTGTTCCACTTGCAAGTAACCTTGGAATAAGCGATTATCTTGTCCATAATACCTTTGGGATGCTCATTCTTGGAACGTTATTACCATAGACGTGCTATCTGATTCCGTTTATTGTTCTTAAACGTACACAAACTTTATTATATCTCGTTTTCCTTTTTTATAAAATCAATAAGTTTTTGCCCCTTTCGTGTCGAGACTGAAGCTATTGACACATCGAGAAAAATGAGTCGACTCTCGTAGGTTTATGTACATACTATCTTTCCGAATCCTTCCAAAAAAGAGCCACATGTGCAGAATATTTTTTTTTGCATTCTCGATATTCGTTGTCCGACTAAAGCGAGTATTTACTGCTCGTTCGAAGCAAGGTCCAATAAAATCCGCTTTACTTTTAAGCTGATTGCGCGTCTCAACCTTTCATCGTTGCCAAGTGCACTTTTAGATTAATCTTTTTTTCACTCGTTCATCGATTTTAAGCGGTAACCAACCGCGCTTTCTTCAAAACGAAGATGATAATAATAATAATAATTCTTCTTTACAGAAGTTTTCAACGACTTGTGCTTTACGAATGGTAAAAAATCCATGTGATGCAATGACTGTACATGTCGGTACAGCAAATCTTCATAAAATTTTGTAAAAATTTCTTGTATTTCAAAATTTCGGATAATTTTTTTCAATCATAATTGAAAAGGAACAGAATCTTTACACTATTCTCGCGATTCACTGTCGGCAGTAAAAACTTTCACCACTCTTTCATTATTCTCGTTTCATATTTTAAATTTACACTTTGTTGCTAATTATAACCGCACACACGCGACATTTGTTTACGAAGAAATTTAGTCGAGTCATTTAGTCAGGAAAATTAATTTTACACATTTAAGCGATCGGTGCGTAGCGTCTCTCGTTGGATCATCAATGCCGATCAATGACTCCGCGATCATTTCCGTTCGCGATTTACAAAATCAGTCGTCATTTCGTCGCGATCTTTTCATCCCCGAAGAAGAGATTCGCAATCACGCGCGAGATAGCCATGCGACCGACCAGCTCTGACGACTGTTTGAAAACAAGTCTGCCAGTCGGCCTTGCGGCTCGCAAGTTCTCTCGCACGGAGCTTGCGCTGTGGTATATCGCGCTCTTCATGGGGGTGGGATTCTCTTTTATGGTGGAATGCCTGAGTGAAACGACCCGCAGTTCATGGACTTATCTTGTGATTGTAAAGAGGAATCGCGCAATTTCCAGAATGTCGAGATATATAATAGCCAGACAGTAGAAAATAGAAATTGATAATCTCTTTTTTAACTTTCTGGTTTATTGCTGTTTATTTTTTTCTATGGAATATTGAGGAATAAGTAATTTTTTTGAAACTTATTTTTAAAATAATTTAATATAATTTTACATAAAAAAGATTTGCGAGCAACGTTTAGCATTTACTTGCACTTCTCTTAAATTGTATAACTCTAGTAGTATTTCAAAGGAAAGTGATACATTTTTTATTAACTGCTATGAATTAATATTCATAGCATAATTTTATAACGATTTTTATGTAGACGAGCAATGTCGACTCCAGTGCTAATTAAATTCTCTATCTTTGCTAGTCATCTCCGTTTTATAATCCCGATTATGAAAATGAGGGATCAATAAATAAAACATGCAAGCCATTTTCATTATGAAAATGTAAAATTGTTCTCTCATCATATATTATAAATTGTAAGCAAAAGTGTCTTGTGAAACACATAGTCACTTGATATCTGTTTTATCGATTTAGATTCATCCCCTCGATATCAGTCCAGTAGGGTGGAGTGTTAGTTCCGCTGGATTAACATTTCTACGTCCTTCAGAGCAAAAGGTCAAATGTCTTCGTTTAATGCTATGTAATCTTCGAATAATGCATGTGAAGATAGATTTTTCATGTAATACCACAGTTGGAGTACGATAGATGCAACGCGTCTAAGTTCCATTCTCACGATACCTTATTGACAGACTGAAAAATATTACAGATCACAAATTTTCGCTCTTTGGGAATGTTAGTCTTTAAAAGTATTCAGAAAGGCGAAGCTGTTGACATGAGCTTATTGATGTAAAATTTATTTTTGTGTGCTCTTTTAACTAAATTAATTTGTTCATCTCTAAAATTAAAATTTGTTCAAGTTATATCGAGAAACGTGTACCGACGGAATATGGAACTGGGGAAAATAATTTATCAGCGATTTAACAGAAAACGTTCCTTTTATATATTTTAGACGAACTCGTACAATCTCTTATATACAATAGTCCGTTTGTATCGCAGAGCGAGTATGTGATTTATATGTATATACACACCGTATATATATTATATACAATATTTATGATTCAGTAAGAAGCGGTGAACGAACTTTAGAATTTTTTCGAGTAGAGAGAAAGGAAGCGTCTCGAAGAGTATTTCCTAATTTATATTATAGACTTTTTTTTAATATGTAATAAAAGAGGCGAGGAAAGAAGAGAGGGAAATGATGTCAGCATGATAAATATCCGGTTACAATAAGTGCGAACACTATTATAGTAGCATTGTATAGGGGCCATACAATATGTAAAGATAATTATTGAACAATGCTCGTTTGTCGATCGAAGACAAACAGCATTGTTGATTTTCACATGACAGTTAAATCGTGTATGGAAATAGAATTCGCAATACCTCGTTTATTATCAATTCGTGCTCCGTTAGATTACTCAGTTAAAACCGCTTGAATTATTTACTCTACAATCATCCTTGCGTATAAATTATTTGAATTTACAATAGAATTTGTTTACCTATCTAAAAAGGGATCTCAAGCAAATATTGGCTTCTTGAAAATTTTTTTTCTCGATCATATGTACTTCCTATTTAATCTCCCTAACAATCTTCCAAGACCCAAAGCTGCTTTGAGACTAAATATTCTTTTACTCGCTAATTATGTACGTTTTATAAGTTTTCCTTTCTTATTGCATTAAATATTACACTAATATCAATTTTAATTCTTATTATTTGTCTCAAAATTGAATCGAAAAAACATTCAAGAACTAGAAGATTAAGACAATTCCAAAATTTTCATAGTTCTCTTTGCAAAACGAAATCTCCTACAATGCGGTGAGAAAAGTAATCCACTTGAGATCCCTGGTCTCTAACATATAAATATCTTCTCTCGCGATCGATGCTCTAAGAATGCTGCCTACAACGATTTGCGATCGGCTAGTCGAGCTAGCGAATTTAATTGGCACTAGAACCGATACGTGATGCGAAAGTTGTGCTTATACGCGAGTTACTGCTCCTCGATTGTCCGCGTAGAGCTTTCTTGGTGTTGCGCTTGAAAGCTTTGTATCACATAAGAGTTTTAATTCTAACTAAAGATGAAAAATTTCTCGATGGCTCGGTAGCGAACTACATGCTACTCTTGCGATTTGGGAAGCGTACGCGAATTTAATTTGCGCCGTCATTTCGTCGATTCGTAAGCGTCTTGAGCAAATGTTCTCGCAAAAAGGAGTGCGTGAGAAGAGAATTAGGAATTTCGATTTATAATATAATTCGATGCTCTACTAGTGTTTCAAATTAATACTTATCCGATTTCTAATTTTGATTATTCTTAAACATCGTATGTAAAATACAATGCAATTAAAATTTAGCATTGCCGTTTAAAATTCATTCAACTTGTATGACGAAGGTAGCAGCGAGGGAGAATCGAGTCGGACGAAATCGCGTAGTTAACACGAGATGAAATCGACGGACGTCCGCGATTTCGAAGACGATCGCGCAATCGATCGTAACGGAAACTAGACTAGCAAGCTTCAAGTGGGGAATGAGTGCCAAAACGTAGGGTCCATGGGAAATTGCTACCGCGTGGGAGCTCTTTCACTCTGGACACCTAGAGCAAGGCCGAGTAAGGATTCACAACCATACTAGATGTAGAGGGTTACGACATGATTTCCATATGCTTCGAAACAAACGTTATTAAAATCAATGTTTTATCAGGGCGCGGTGCTCTTCAAGTAATTACAAAGCGCAGAACTCAGTCAACGGCCGACAAAAATTATTTTGAGAGATATAAACTAATTAATATTCTAGCCATAGCAATTTTTTAATTTATTTCAAATATTCAAATTATTTAATGCATATTCGATAATTATTTTAGGCATTTTTCCGTTTTTTTACTCTTCAAGTAATTACAGCAAAATTATCAATCGAAAAAAATGATTTTGAGAGATATCAAGCAATTAACATTGTAACCATAGCAATTTCTCTTCATACGTTATAATGAATTTATACATTGAAATAATTTAATACATGTCCAAAAATCGTTTCATGCGCTTCTACGTTTTATTTTAATGGCATCCTAGACTAAAGTTACTAATTATTATCTGCATTAATTTATTTGAAGAACTTAGCAATTATGTTTAATGGAATAAATGCTATTGAGCGATTTGCAAGCATTCAATTCAGGATAAACGATGTCGTTTCGTAGCTTACGGAATATAGTTCGCACGTCCCTGCAAAAAATTTAACTTAAAAGTATTTATTGTTATATTTAGCCTATAAACTATGCGCACAATGCGTACCAGCGTTCACGTGCGTTTTATGCGTTTAATACACGCTTATCATTATTATTATTTTTTTTGTATATTTATATAATATATCTTCTCTCTTTGACTATAGAATCCACGACGTGACTTGCGTCCGCGTACAAAATTCGTAACAACTCTTATATCGATTTCGATAGAATTACGATCGGTAGTATTCACAGGCTTAACTTACAGCCTAGTCTTAACCTACGTTACTTGGTGCGGAAGCGGATTTTGAAAGCAAACCGCGTCACTTGCTTCACTTCTTTCTTTATAAAGCACTTTCGTAAACTCCATTCATTACATTGCCTTTGTACTCTTCTCAATATCAGCAATAATTACGGATAGCTCTTTTCCTCTAATAGAATTTCTACAAAATGTAATTGTGATTTTATTTTATTTTTATACGAGATGAAAAGCTTTCCAGAGCTTCCAGAGTATGACTCTTATATGGCCCTACCTTAGAGCATTAAAAAGTATATATAAAGAAGCCACTGCTCGATCTACTTAGAAAAGTAACCACAATGAGAGGCATGAATGGAACATTAAAATATTAGCGGTTTTGGAAAACCACGTGATTTAGTGTAGCGAGTAACGCGATTGGCCTAATAGGAGTCCGCATTGGAGTCTGTTTCTTCAACTCGACGGTGAGCGAAGATATTGCGCTCGAGCCTGCGGCTCGTACTTCTTTCATCAATACTTCATGACTTCGACTTATCGTCACACGGGCAGCTTATGTGACCTCAGTCGTAATTTCGCGGCTACGTAGCTTAATCTAAACCCGATGCTGCTTGCAAAACCTAATCTGTGCCGTTTAAAAACTATTGTACTGCTTAAACTTTTATCACGTAAGTAGGAAGGCGCGCCTTTATCACGATTGAGCTCGAAACACACGGAAGTACATAGTCACCGTTTCTTAATTGCTTCATTTGAAACCACTTCCGCAATTAATCTACAAGATCTTATACATTGCCGAATAATTTAGCGAGCGTCAACGCATCGCGTTAGCATCCAATGTATTATAAATAAAATTAATTTGTATTAGTAACGTATCATATTGCATACCACAATATTATTTTCCGCGTGTTTCGAGCCACATTCTCTCGTACCGAATACTGATAGATAATTGAAAAATCCGAGTTCTCGTATATATTCATGGCCCACTTTACATCATAAATTTAAAGTATATTCTTTGCGCAAGCGATCTTTTTTCGTTTGCTGATTAGTCGGATGGAACTGACGTCACATTTCTTTAGAGCAAGTGCATATAATTAATCTCGGTGCAATTGAGAAAAAGAGATGGAAAAAGAGAAATATTGTTATGTCGCTGGTATATAACCCGAGCGAACATTTGTTAAAAGCACAAGTCAGATTTAAAGGGCGAAAAGTCGGATGCATTGTTAAGTTTTAGTAAGTGAACTCGATAGAAGGCGACAACAACGGGATCCATTTTTTTTTCTGCTCGTCGCAAATTTTTTTCCTGAGCGCTGCTATTGCTCGCTTAAATTTAGAAAGTGAAGTACGCTGGAGCCATTCGGAAATTATTTCGCTGGGATCACTCCCGCGCCGGGGGGTGAGCCCTTGGTAGCAGTCAGTACTCCTCTTCGTCTTCCTCGAATTCATCCTCTGCCAAAATGCTGCAAGAACAAAAAGAAATCAACAAAGAGTTACAAAAATGGAGACGAGAGTGAACGATGTGACAGTCACAGCATGAACGAAAGAATTACTTTGAGAATTGAAGTCATATTATACTCAATAATATTCAAAAGTCAGAAATCAAAGAAAGATATATATATATATGTGATATGATTTAAAAAAATAATGAGTTTAATTCGTCTCATTCAACCCTTAATTTTTCAATGTTTGATTTACGGTATTTGATTGCTTTTCTTGACAATCATAGCGATTATATAACAGTCTTCAAAGTAATTCCGTAAATAAAACACAAAAGTTCTGCTAACCCATATCGGGTACTGCATACATACACTTACTCTTCCTTTCTAGCATACTTGTCCATGAGATTGCGACTCGATCCGCCGCAAGTCTTATTTATCGGCGGACAGTACCAGTAGCACAGTACGCCGACCGTCACGATGAACACTACTATGGGCACGATCAAGGCCAGCACCAAATGCCTCAGATTCTCATCCCACGAATACCTGCGGACACAAGATAACGGGCTATGCTCTCTGCTAAAGAGATAGGCGGTCGTGCAAATAGATATGATTCCCTAAATGCAAAAAATGACGTCTATGTTTTATGCGAAAAGCAGGATAACGCACTGTATTTTGTACTGATCGTTGATGACGTGTTGATGGGACCGTACATCACCTCACCGATCATACCTTGCGACAACTGTCTCCGGATTCGTTCTGCTGTAATAACAGGGAAATATCTTCCCCATATTTTCGTAGGCGTACTTCTTCGCGAAATTGGAACAGTTGACCGTGGGCGGGTAGCCGCAGCCTTCCGTGTTCACGAAGAACTTGGTGTCGGTGACGTCCCACGGCAATGAGCCCAACGGCTTCGCCATGTACTCCTCGTACAGGAGTTTGGTGTAGTTGACTTTGATTTGGTGACAACGAAGCGCAGCGCTGGTACAACCTACGACGATAACAACGATATCAATGATTACATTCGAACGGTGTGTGTACTAAACGCAAACATAAAAGGGATTGAGGATTCACCTTCCCTGCAGCTCGCCCACGAACAGTTCTTCAACCCTTCCGCGTATACGTGGCCCGTCGTGACGCAGGCGACCGGATGCGGTGAGAAGTCCGCCAGGATGGTAGTTATCGCCGGCTCGACGACGAACGGAATCAGGAACAGGAAAGCGAAGACCGCGAGGATCGCCGTCGTGCCCATGCAGAGGGAAGTGTAAAACTTGGCCTTCTCTATCAGAGCGCCGATCTTGTTGGGCTCTTCCACCCCCTCCTGAACCCCCATTATCACCGTCGATTCGTCGGAATCAATGATTGCGGCTTTTTGAGGGTCGTGAGACCCTACTCGCGATCTATATAGAAGTTCCTCGGAAGATGCGGACGGCCACGATTCACGTGGCCGTTCGGGGCTCGTTTGAAGAGACGTGATTACGGTCCACTTACGACACGTCGATTCATACTGTGGTTCTTTCTTCCCCGATGGCTGCACAGCAAGAGAAGAAATAATTTTCCTCGAACGAGAAGGAAATACTAAGTGATCTACAATTTTGATGAAAACGACTTGATTTATTTAAGAATTAAAAACTTGCGAAACTTGACAAGATGTAATATAAAATAATCAAACAATTAATCTAGGAACTTGCAAAATTGAACAGGATATAATGCAACGAGGATAATCGAGTAACGATAATTCGAGAATCGACTATTCAAATCGAATTTAGATTTGAATTGGTTATAAGATTGTATTAATTTAGAAAATTCTAAGCTTTAAACGTGAAGCTTCTTGAGATGAAGGTCTTCGAGTAGGCCGACTTTCGTCAATATCGCTAGGTTGCTCGCGTCAACGTTCGTACTTCCGGTTACGATGAGTTGTTGGATCGTTATGTAAGCAGGCTATCGAGAGCTCGTCTGGAGTCGATCATCCATCAGCAAGGCGCGCCTCTTGATTGTTAAACTTTATTGGTCACGGCAAATCAATCAGAAAAGGGGAACTTTTAAAAGCTACAAATGTCACGTGTGGAAAAAACGCCAAGATCGAGTAAATCTTTTCTCTTGAGTCGTTATTTTCTTCAGAACGAGAGAATCGTGCGCAATTTGATATCGTAACAACACCTGCTCGCGTCACATAAGCATGCGTGTGCGGTCTTTCAAATATTTAGTGCAGGCAGTGCGAGTAGATAAATTCTTCTTGATCTCTTTGTTGTCTGACCGCTCCCTCTTGCCTCGTTCTCTTGATACTTTTGCAGGAATGTGTACGTGTTGCTTTTTGGTTTTATTAAATTGCAAGATGAGAATTTTTTATCACGCGTTCCCCCCCTCCCCACACCTCAGTAATGCCCGCGCAGGGAGAATATCGACTGACGAGCCGGACTCTCCTCCAGGAGGGGAATGCCTGTTAACACAACATTAAATTTTGTATTGCAACATTAATAGAAGTGCTTGCAGTTGTCTATCAGTGAATAACTCGCAAGTTTCTCTTTTCAATTTTAATAAGCTTTGGACTTTGTAGAATAGCTCAAAATAAATAATAGCTTCTTACATAAGAAGCGTGCTTTAATACAGATTTCTCGAATAATACGTCTGTTCAAAAATCATTTAAATATCTTTCTAAACGGTAAACAAAATAATTGGTTCATTCTTAATTGACTTTAATAACGTCGATTGAATTTGTAATTTGAAAAATACAAAACAAAGCTACATCACTCTGTGCCTCTAGCAACACGAAAACAAGTGCATCTTTTACATCTTTAATGCAATAGTGTTTCTAAAAAGATTAAATTTTATTTCTCTAAGTATATTATATGTACAAATATACACAAAGCACATCTCGAATGTGTGCTTCTTTTTGAAGGTACTTTCCCTAATTTATTTACAGACAAAAATTTAATCAAAATTTATGAAAATGCATGTTTTTTAATTGTTCTTAATGAAATATTTATTTTAGATTTTTTATCACATCCACAATTTTTTTTATGATTATGACAGCGACATTTTACCAAGAATTAAATACGTTTTTAAGTACATAAATGTTAAATGCGTTTTGCTCTTTGTTTTCAGAAAAACATGTCTCTTATCTTGACATACTCTACTCCAAAGCTCGTGTTATCTTTTCTCGATAGAAAGATAAAAAGAAAATATTTTAGAGAATAGTGCAGCGTTGGAAAAATAATTCAATTCACATATTATGTTACTTTAAGTCTAATTTTATTAAAAATTTTACTAAAATTACAGTTTATTTATATCATGCCATGCCATTTTAATTATGGTTTAAGCTAAGAAATTTACACAATGATAAGAATCATTAATTATAAAAATTATTATTATTACAATGATCACGCAAGATTATTGAAATTTCGATTGAATAACAGAGAAAGAGAGAGAGAGAAAGAAAACAGAAAGAAGAAAGTATGATTTTTACTTAGTTTACACTTTCGTTACGCATATCAAGTACTACATTTCGAGCAAATCCATCGCTTGATACGTTTGGTATAAGTAAGCATATTAAGCGATTTGGTACGGATATAGTACGCGTATTAAGATGCTCGGTGTAAACTAGGTATTCGTATATGTTGATAATTACATCGAAGTCGGATGAGAGAAAAACTGAAAATTACATAAAATTAATTTATAAAAAAAAGTATGTTAAACTACAAGAATCGAATTAAACACCTTTTGTGACGTGAAAAACTGATTAGGGCGATGTAACTAATTAACACCATGCGTCAGCAACTATTTTCTGCCGAAAACATGTCTTACGTGACGGATCTCAGAGCGCCATAACGGAGTCTCCTCCGCCAGCATCCCCTAAATTGCCCGACGCGCTTCTCTCTATCGAGACCAGCGTGCCGGGCGTGCCCTTGAACCTCATTTTAGCGTCGTCCCCGACGACGACTGTTCTCTGACAGAAGATCAGAGTCAGACAGCTGACGACAAACAGAATACTCGGTAGAATTAACGCGATCAAGAATTCTTTATAGGTCGTTTCTAGATTGAACCGCGACACGACAATCTCCGTGTTACCCTCGGCGTAGTAACACGGAAATCTAGCACGTGCGTTATGATCGGACCCGTCCTTCCCGTACTCGTGTAGGAAATCTTTGCACTCGTCCCGAAGCGTGTTCACGCATCCCTCGAGGTTGATCAACAATTTACTCTCGTTGGCGATGATCAGGGTGTGCTCCGGTGGCGCGACTAACTGTTCTTTGTCCAGTGGCTTCGTGGCGAATATATTTAGGTAGGACAGGTACGTGAAATTCGTCAGATCGGTCAGCAGATCTTTCTCCAATACGGAACCGTTGATGCAGTCCACCGCCTCCACGCCCAACGTGGAATTGAATATCCCGTAGCAGGAGGCCATCATGACGTCGCCACGATCCTCGTGCCAGATCTCGCGATTGGTCATCACGTCTATAGCTCGTTCGCACTGACTCAGATATACCTTGTCGCCGCTAAGGAGAATCATGTTCTTGTTCCTGGTCGGGATATCGACGCACCTGCGATCGCAGTTGTAGGGGGTGCGTATGCGCTCGCAGGTGCCACGATTACAATTGAACAAGCCGTCTATGTCTATGCAGGTGATCTTGCCGCGACGACCGGAACACTTGAGGGGCGGATCCGTGTCGTGGAACATGCACTCGAACGCGTCGGTGATGTTGATGCAGGTGCCCGCGGAGCAATTGAACGTGCCGGTCAGATTGCGGCACTCGTCCGCGATGCACTTTGACTTCTTCGCGTTCTCCTGATCAATACCGTAGCACGTCTTGTTCGTCGTGTTCGTACAGTTCGCTAGTAGGATCGTGGATCCGTTTCTGCGTAGGTTCACGTGGATCTGCACGCAAGGCCCGGAGGTCTTGGATAGACACCACTCGCCGCAGCTACCCCAATCGCAATTGTCGGCGTTCACCGCTCGAATCGTCGTGCACATCACGGGCACCTCGGTGATGCCCGATTGAAACGCCCGTCCGCTGGGCATGTAAATCGCGACCGTTAGATACACCAACGCGACCGAGGATAGCACCATCGTCATCTGGCAGATGCAGATCGTGCCGCAGATACGGCCATCCTGCGGCGGTATCACCAGATTCTCCACCGGAACTGGCTTCGGCATCCTGCTCCGATTGGACTGCTCGCTTCACCGATCGATTGTCTACGTGCACTTGTTCATTCTACACAGGCAGTAGCGTAACTGGTGTTCGTAAAATAAACACGTTGTTTATACTCGCTCGAATAGATTGGAGTAGACTCGACGATGATTTACCAACTGTTGTAGAGTCTACAAATCAGTCGTCAGAGATTCTTAGTGTTTCTCTTCAACAATATTGTCGGCATTTGTAGAGGCGACGGATCACTCCTGAGTTCTCTCTAACATCCCGATAAGATACGCCGAATAAAAGTGTTCAAAACGTGCATATCATTATTGTTACGGCTGTTATGTAAACCAAAACTGCACTCCTACCGATAAATCCCGCAACACTCGTATCGAAATGGGAAACGGTAAATTACTTTAACAACGGCGAGTTTTATCAATCAGAGTGGACTCCCGAGCGTTTCAACCACCAAAATTCAAGCGGTTGATACTCTCTTTGACGGCACTAGCTTTCTACATCTTGCAGAGTTAGCGCGTCGTGAGAACCGTTCGTTGCAAACATTCCGTCGACACACCACAAACACGAGCAGAAACGGCCCAGCCTTCTACCTCGACTTTTACGTTTACGGTATCGCAGAATCGCAGAATTCATCGAATCCTGTCCCACGCGAGAGTGCGAGCGCGCGTTTGCATCATCGGTATTCCACGTCAGAGGTTTCCACGCGCGTGAGTCTCTCCTTTTTGCCGCAGGACGAGTCCACCCGCGCGCATGTTCTGTTCCGATCCTCGTGCAGCCGACGGAACCCTCGCGCGAAGACGCGCATTGATCGCGGCGTCGCGCGACTGCGCGTCGCCGGACTGCAACGGTGTCGTGAGCGTTACCGCAATTGACGTCACGTACCACGAAGACGTCGAAGGGATGAAGATGCAGGGTGATCTCCAGAGATGGCGGGTTCCGACCGATTCGGACCAGCTGGTCTCAATTTTTCTAAAATTTTTTTCGCGAATCACCAGACAATGATGCAACTTGGAGAACATATAGAATGCTAACTTTTGAATAAGACGTTTGATCACGTTCTTTTCTTGATTTTGAGACAGGATTCATGTAAAAGTACTTAAACTGAATTCAATTACGTTTTTTGAAAAACTTTTGTTCTAAATTGAAGACTGGGCCGGCAAGGGGTTGAAGATATCAATCGTTTTCATAGGAAAACTCTAAAGGTAGCCACGTGCGAGGGATCACAATAAAATTGTCGTTGAGAATAAAGTGGGTTAAAGCAAAGTTCATAATAATTCCCAGCTGCATTCGTCTACTGTGGCCTATACGTTTATGCATTGCGAGTGTGATGGCCTATGCAAAGTGTTTCTAACAATAAGAGGTCTAGGTGTAACGACAAAACTAGGTCGACAACCATCCGTTTCCAATATGCACTCCATTAAAATGATCGGCAATACCGTGCGCGGTGTAACTTTGCCTTTATCTTCCGTGTTTCTCCAATTGTAATCTAAAAAAAAAAAAACGACAGGGAAACTGCAACGTGACTTTTATTTTACATTGATGTCTTGTGATCTCGTGGATCAATGCTGGAAACAATTTCCGTTCTAAAAGGAAAACTGGTATATCAGTCGTAAACTTTTATACGTGTCCTCTCTAATATCGAGGCACATCGTTTTCCCCAAGATCCACATAAAATACTTTATCTCTCGCAAATATGCAGTGTAATTTCCTTTCTGAATTTTCTACGTTATTGACATTACACGTCGTAAACAAAACACTCTTCTGACGGTCACAAAAAAATGTTTTTGAGAGTCCTCATTGGGAGTCGGTGTTTTTTTCGATTCGTAACGAAAAAAAAAAAAAAATGGAACCGCCGTGATATCGTGACACAGTTTCGCTAACGACCTTCGCAACATGTGGCAGCTTAACCAGAATGGAAGGAAGCGAGAATGAGAGAACACAGAAACGCTGACAAAATGCGAGCGAGGGTGTGTAAGGAGTATGAGGCTTACAGTGTTCGCAGTGTAATTTTATCGAGCGCCGGAGCGGCTTAGACGGTGTGGCGCCTCCGTTTTATGCGGTTTTCCACCGATACATAATACACACGCGTCCGTCTATCCATTTGCACGGAATCACGCAACTTGAATCGTGTCAACATCAATTTTTTCGTATCGATCGGCACGGAAAAACACGAGCGATCTCGGCGATAATTGTCTTGTATGTTTGTGCATTTTTCATGAGGCGAAATTGAAAATCTGTAAAATAATTCGTACATAGAAGTATTCAAACTAGAGATGTATGCCTCGATAAACAAGAATAGAGACGACCGAGAATTCTTCGGGGATTGAAACTGCCAATTTCCGTGAGCGTTCAAGTGGAAACATGGTGGACTTTTGTAAAATAAAGGTCTCCGTTGTAACACGTTTTTAATGGAAGCTTACAGTTGGAGTTTATAAATATACATAGATAAGTCCAGATATACATTGTAACGGTAGAAAATGCGCATCAATATCATGCAGTATAATTGTGCGATTCGATCGAATCTTAAATGAGGTCGACTGGAATAGCGTTTGTCGCGTCTCTGCGGCTCACCTGAGAATCGATCACCTGGTTTTAAATTATTCAGCGCAAAGACCTTTCGCGACACGGGCATATTTCCGTATGTATTCTCAATCTACCTGTGGACCAGCGTAAACGTCACCTCTATCACTCGGTAATATTCCACTTACAGCGATATTACAGAACATGTTTTACATCTAGTTACGAGGGCTGTAGATACTTATCTATAATATTCCCACATCTATTGCCACAACCATGTATGATATATGAATCGCTGCGCGTTTTGTCATGCGACGGGAAATAAAGTAGCAATAAAAGAATTACGTAATATCAGGAACGTTACGATAATATCGTTTAATAGCGAGGACAATATCGAATGCTGATCTATGCGTTTAAGTCTCTTTCTTTCTTTTAAATAAATTTTACGAGCTCTGTAAATATCATAAACGTTCAATAAATATTTTATATCGAGGAGAAAGGCACGTATTTGATTTTTCATTCAATCAAACAAACGAACGCATGATTGACACGTGTTGTAACCAAGAATGAACGATCGATCGCGCTATGATTGACAATATACTCTGGATTTGCCAAACTCGACTATAACTCGGTTAATTTCATTCCATTATAATTTAATTTCTCGTGACGCAAAAAAAGGGGGAGGAAGATTCTTTCCGGTGGAAGAGAAAAAAAATTCCGTACTGTTACCTCGCAGTAGAAACGTAATTACGCAAAGCAGATTAAATGGCACGGTCTACTCCGCGATTGCAATTTTTACTTTGCGCTGGCACTATTTTAATCTTCTTCCTCTTCAGAGGAAGATACAGTCACCGAAACATTTATAAAAAAACTTATTACCTTCTTCTCACGCGTTGCGTCGTTTCTTTCTTGCGACAGAAAGAAAGAGAGAAAGAGAAAGCGCGTGAATCATGTTCACTGAAGACACACGTCATTGAAATTATCCGTGTCGTATCTCAAACTTTCTCGCCGAATTTGTAACGACTCGCGAATCCACGAATCCACTAACCGATCACCACTAACAGAGCACATTCTCGGAGGATACAGAACATGCGAGAACTCATTGCTTTCCTGCTCACTGATCAGCAGCCGGCAGTAGTGTCGTCGCGGATTCGCGCGACACGCGGTGCAAGCCGAACGAACGGCAAGATGCGTGAGATACGTACGATGCTCGGGCGCGCGTTGAAGAGAGTCGTGGGGGTAGTTTCGCCAAGAGACAATCACCTGTCAGACACTTGTCATGCGTTGTTTACGGGTGGCGGGCCTCGTCGTGGCGCGGATCCGCCACCTGCTCGCCGAGGGGATGCTACGCGCTCAGAGTCCGCGCTCCCTCGCGGGGTGAGAACGGTCGGAGTTCGCGCGCGGAACTGCGCGGGGTTGCGTCCGGATCTTCAATCTGTACTTACGCAATGGTGGGACGACTCGCCGTTCCGGTATAAACCGTAGAAAATCCACTTTCCGCAGTCTCGTCTGGTCTGCCGAGGGAAACAAATATGGCGGTGCGGCAGTCGTACTGGAGCTGCAACGGCTCCACCTCGCAGTTACCGTATTGTACCACAAAATCAATACATCGCGTTGCTACCAACACCATCGTTTTGTCATCGCGAGCAAGCCGCGGCGCGGCGGCACGCACATCCACGCTCTCGTGCCGGCGAACCGCCCACGCGTCGATCGGCGGGCGCCTCATCACGACGATTGTGGGAGTAAAAGGATTGACCTGAATGGGAATCGGCAGATCATCTGATACACCCCGCTCACCAACCCACGCCGGACACCGAATTCCCTTCCCGCCCGCGTTCTGACTTTGTCTCGACTTTGCTTTTCATCGGTTCGGATCGATGGCGAATCTCTCTCCGTAAAAAAAAGAAGAATAAAAAACGACGATCCTCTCTGCTTTGACGTCACGAAGAACGGTCTGGGAAATAAAGAGTCGTAGAAGATCGATCGATCTCCTTGTTTCTTAAAGCTTGGCTCCGCTGGCTCACTGATTCAATTATGGGGCTCGCAGAAACTCGTTACACGCAAGAATTCTAGGAATGTCCTAATTACCCACCCCAATCCCGGATTGTCGACTGTCTTCTTACAATTAGATTGCCTCAATGTTCTCTTGAGTGTCTATTACTGAGAACATATTCAGGATAGGAATCGACGGCGGGTTGCACGTGGGTTAAACACGTGTAGCTAATTTCGAGCGTGTCGTTAATTTAGTCGGAATTGTGAAAAGGGGATGTTAAGATTGCATCGTACAGACGCAGCGCCGGCTCGTCCAAGAGATATATTTGCATCCTCTCGTGTGCGCATTCATGGCCATAAATAGAAACGGCGTCCGATATCTCCAATAATCCATCCCTTCGGCTCTTCCGTATTTCGAGCTCTCTGTACAAAAATGTAGCGCCGAGAAGCTCAGATATTAATGCAAATGTATATTTTTGACTCTTTATTATTAACTTGAGAAATTGCCTTTATTCTTTCGGTTTGCAATAACATTCTATTTATAACAACGTCAAGATATAAGATGTTATATCATTTTATATCATGTTGTATTGTAAATTAAAACATAGATTTACATACATACATACATACATACATACATACATATATATATATATATATATATATATATATATATATATATATATATATATATAAATCGCTTGTACTTTATTTGTTGATTCTCACGTATTCAACTGATAAAAGCAATCAACATAATTTTTTTTTACAAGAGAGAATCTAATTTTAAAACATTTTAATATTAAATTTAATTTTAAATAGTCGCCTTATACATACATATATATATATATATATATGTGTGTGTGTGTGTGTGTGTGTGTGTGTGTGTATGTATAAGGCGACTATTTAAAATTAAATTTAATATAAAAATGTTTTAAAATTAGATTCTCTGTTGTAAAAAAGAATTATGTTGATTGCTTTTATCAGTTAAATACGTGAGAATCAACAAATAAAGTACAAGAGATTTATTACAATCTTATTGTCACAAAATCGGATTACCGTAAAATACATGGTTATATAATCAGATATTATTCCAATGTAATTTCTCTCTACATAAATCGATTTTATAATAATAAAATTGTAATAGCACTGATTACTTTACCTTTATTAGTTTAAAAAAATTAATCATAAGTGTATTTTGTATATATATATATATATATATATATATATATATATATATATATATATCTTTATAATTTATACCCATATACATATAGGGGATATACCCACATCTTTTTATAACTATACTATACCCATAAATAATAAATAGAGGGTAAATTATATGCTAAGCTATTATGCTAAGTTAAAAAAAAACAGCCAAATAGTGAACGAAAAGACGTTTTATATATAAAATGTAATTTAATCTATTATAAAATGAGTAACGTACATGTTTCGGCTATACATAGCCTTTTTCTGCGTTAAGATAGTGTAAAGTATAATTTAATTGAATTACACACATATAAACTTGAAAATGTTACACATCGATAAAATATTATGAACGTTGAACTACAATCTTGAAAGTATAAATAATACAATACGGACAAAATTGATTGCACCCATAAAATTTCACATTATTTTTATATCATAATTTCATTAAATCATTCGAAAGTTCTGTAACTATTTCTATGATCCTGACCTTGTTTATTCTGTGTCGTCGTTCAATATATACCTTTATTGATACTGAGGCTTTTTAATTCATTTTTGCCAAAACAAAAAGTTCAACTGGTATCGATTCGTACAAATCTAATAATTAACAAAAACTTGGCAGCGTCATTTACATTCGATATGGCACAAAAACAGACGATAGAGAAAATTGGCCTATATTCATTGGCCATCGGCCAATTTTCAGTGGGACCGCTAACGAGAAGGTCGAATCAGTCTAGAACTATCCCTGGTAACATCGTTAAAGTCAATCCGTTTCACTATGCTAGTGTGGCAGTCGTGCCATGCCGCCGATAAAGAGGGATAGTACAATAGCTTTAGTATCACCTAAGGTGTCGTACAAAGATTACATAAATTATTTACACAAATCTTTTTCACGTAGACAATATAAGCAAAATAAATTATTACATGCAATGTAAATTTTACATTGCACTATTATTTTCTTATCTGTGCGTTCTGTTATTGTCACTTCCAAAAATTCTCTTGTTGAGATTAATGGTAACAGGAGTTTAAAGCTAAAGACAATATATACTTCATGCTCGTTATTGTTTACATTAATGTACAACATAATTTGAAAAGCTATCACTTCTTTTATTTAAAATAGAGTTAATATAAATTCTAATAATCTAAAAATAAGATAAAGTAATTTCTTCGTCTAGATAAATTTATACAATCATAAACACTAATAATATTAAAAATCAAAAAATATAACGGAATATAATTTTCTATTTTTGATGGAATCTAAATCCTCGACAATGAGATTATTGTTTACATAGATGTATACATATAAAACATAGTTTATTATATACATTTAGCATAGATTCTTTATATTTTACGCATAAATGCCCAACCCTGCTATGGCCTGCACGATTATTTAAGTGAACGTTTTCATTCGGAAAATATCACACGAGCAAAGGGTTTTAAATCTCTAGAGAGAAAGATAATGTGTTGCGTTTTTCATTAGTCACAATTAAGTATTCTATAATTTCATATTACAACACGTTCGTGGAAATATAACGCTCTCTTTAATAATTAGTTTCTATTGAAATGACTTCTACGCTCGTTTGGGAATTATCATTTTTCAATTATATTAAATTACAGGATCTCTGTAATCATTCCCATTAACATATGAGACTAATCTTGAAAAAGGTAAAACGTGTACCTTGATTAAAAAATTTAACCCAAAAGTTTAGCCTATTAATTTTTAACAATAAATATAAATTAGTAGAATGATGGATCGTAATGTATAACGAACTATAAGCAGGTTGAGCTTTAGATATTGCATTCAAGTCGAGAGCACTTTGCGCTCAGGAGCATTCAGTTCTCCATCTTAATAAAGAGAGTCGACGATGTCCTCGATTGTATGAGGGAAGAATGGACTAAGAGCGATATAAGATTTTTATAAAAATCTCTAGACCTACTCAACTCCATACTTCAATGTAGAAAATTATGAAACTGTTATTAATATTTTTGAAAAACAGACACTTACCAAAAGTAAATAAATATTGATTTTTATTAATTTATTTTATGAAACATCGCCGATAATCGCATCTTTCTTCCTTTATACAGTCAACTCGTTTTTCCTTTCCAATCAAAAGCAAATTCCGATTTCTAAATTTAAAATGTAATTGCTAATCTTGATAATCGCGAAATGAAAATCGTGCTTTACATTTTGCAGCCATTGCGACGCAAAGTGTCGAAGAACGTACAATAAACTCGCCGTGTTAATGGAAGCTGTTGCGAAGGATGTCGGTTGACATCCTTCTTAAAAGCGTTTACACAATTTCAGCGACGTGACAGAAGCTGCATTATGCGGTAACTGATGCTTTCGTCGTCGCCAGACGGAAATGAATATTGAGACCCGTTCGCCGATCGTCTGGTGTCGTTCTTTACGTCACGTAATAATGAATCGCGATAATAATATCTCTCCGAACCATCTGGAAAAATAGCATCTAGGAGATGTCAGAGTACTTATTAACGAACGTGTACTTGAAATAAGTTTGTGTCACTTATTTCAAGAAACCATCGGCGATAGATAGAATCAGCCATCTCTTGCAAAATTTATGCGCCTTCTAGATGAAGCGAACTTCAGTGAGGGACTTAACTTCGTTTCGGTGACTTCGTCACTGTTCCGAACTCCAACTAGACCACAGCGCTTATTGGTCTTCCTTCTTAAACCCTAAGGATATCAGTACTTGGCCGACAGGTAGAAAGGAAAATGCAGTTGGCGTGTAAAGAAGATGTAACGCTCTCTTTGTCGTATATCTTCTTTCAATGTGACGCTTTTCTGAGATATATAAATTTGTTTTACTGTAGAAAAATATATGCAAATATTATTTTAGAAACAAATCTTGATGTCAATTTTATAAAAAATGTGCTTTGATCAATATATCGAATGTCCATGTTAAATTTTACATGAATAATTGAATAAGCTTCTCAGCCGAGTAACCGTAGTTGTTCTCTAATAAAAAAAATCTTTATATTGAACAATTCGCATCTCAAAATAAGAATCTCCGTTTCGAGCATCCCATTCTCTTAAAGACAGAATTTCAAGTAACGATATAAATACACTGTAAGTATGGATCTAGGAATTCGAAAAGAAAGCACACACACACACGTTGATCGTAATGTTGGAAGTGATAACAAAGTTTCTGTTATTTTCCACAATGTGCAAGAAGAAATCCATGATTCGATTCACGTTCAGTTCCTTCCAGACTTAATGGCAACATGTTATCCTTATTTCTCGACCGATTCTTCGAAATTCTCGGATCGATGACAGAACCGTTTCTCGAGGGTGGTGCATTAAATATATAATAAGAAACAGGGTAAAAGAGAGAGGATACACAGGGAAGACAGATAGCAATGTCAGAAATAGAAATCGTTAAGATAATTTTAATACAAGAACAGTCAATAATTGTATCGTAAAAGAGAAAAGATGCAAAAATAAAAAAAATCAATTTGTATTTCTCCTCCATTAAAAATTTTTAGAAACTAGTACGACTTTCAAAGTTCCGTTATATTGAGTATCTTGATTTAAATGTGCATTCTTTATGATATAAATGAGAATTATATATAGTTTATTATACATTTGAAATTTGTAATCAAAACGAAATCATATTACGACGTGTCAGGTTATCAATTTTTACGTTTTCCTTTCTTTCACGATTTAAAAATATGAAAAAAAAATTTAAAGAAAGAAAGTTAAATTGAGTTAGGGGAAAGAAAGAAAAAACACGAGACAAAGATATGTGTATTCGTGCAAAGTTCGTGGAACAGTTATAACGATATAAATCGGCGGACAGTGCGCCGTCCGACAAGACGGTAGGAGCAATAAATTGCACGTCGAGGTAATCGCGAGAAAAAAAGATGCGAGGAGCGGCTTCGAAGAAGAGGGAACGCAATAGCCTACGGGGTCCGCTCCGGACGACGGCGATGCTTCGCGTCGTCGTCGTCGTCGTCGACGGTGGTGGCGGCGGTCGATGCTACGAGATACCGTCGTTGGCGCTGGCATCGCTGGAAAATAAGCTCGCCCGAAAGCTCCACCGACTGCAGTAGCCCGGCATCCGTCGGCGCCGCGGCCAGGACGAAAGCTTCGTACACACGCAGACTTCGCTCCGCTGTAGGAGGTCTGCCGATGGAAGCTCGTCGCTGAAAGCGCACGCTATGCGGACCCCGTCGTGATCTAGGAATCGCGGGACGGTACACCGTTTCTTTATTTCTTCGCCTCACCCTTCGCGCTTTTCATCCTTCTTCTCTTTCGCGCCCCAATTTAATCATCCTTCAGCAGCGGGCCAGGGCGTCGTGACGAAAGCGTCGCAGTGATTCGCGTATCGCGGAGACAAATGTGCACGGTGAACAGCAGTGTGACATAGTGCGCGGAAGTAGGAGACGAAGAGATCGGCAGGAGGGCAGAGGAGCGAGGAACGCGGGAAGAGGAGGAGCAGAAGGTGGATGATGATGATGAGGGGGCACAGGAAGAGGGCGCCGAGCCCTGATGCATTCGCATCTTCTACATAGGGGGTACCGTTACGTCGACCCCGATTACGGAAGGGGACTGATCGAGTTTTCTTTGCGTGACTCGCTCCGATTAAGATTCTTCGGGCT
This sequence comes from Solenopsis invicta, assembly GCF_016802725.1. NCBI lineage: Eukaryota > Metazoa > Arthropoda > Insecta > Hymenoptera > Formicidae > Solenopsis > Solenopsis invicta. Next base: position 10,180,667 of record NC_052673.1, read on the forward strand.
CAGATCGCTCGACTTTGAGCTCCAGCATCGCTCGAGGCGTTTTGAAATAAGACGCCGAAAATGTTGCAAATTATCGTGAATCCCGCGCCGCGTAAAGGGGAATTTTTTAATTTTCTACAGCCGAGCAAAATTCATTCACGAGTAAACGTTCGAGAGGACCATTATATAGGATAACACATTGTCTCTATGGGGATAAGTTTGCATCACGATGGAGGAGAGCTTTTAAAATCACGTTAACGTCTAAGAAATTAATCCATAAGTCTTATACTTGGAATTTTCAAGGAAAAGCCTTTCATTTACTACTTTCTTGGATATTAAACTAAAATATCAATCTAAAATTATTATTTAACGTGGTAAAATTATCACTTTTCTTCTACCTTATTTTATGACAGTAAATAATGATCGCGTGAATAAATGTGTCCTTCAATGTAAATCTGGAGAAACACATGTGCGTAAAGAAAGTAACTAAGAATTAAATAGATTTCATCATTAAACTGATAATAGATTTTTAAAATTTAATGTAATTAAAATAATTTCACTCTCTCTCTCTCTCTCTCTCTCTCTCTCTCTCTCTCTTCATAAAAGTTAGGCTACATTAATTTTTTATGTTCACGATTAGAATTATTTTATATTTGATTGCAATAAAATTGAAGAGTATAAGACTTTTATAACTTTCTTTTTAGGGATTATTAACAACTTCAAAATAATCTGACTTTTGTTATCTACCCCGGATACTATAAAAATTACATTGAACAAAGGAAGGTTAGTCTTGTGCAATAGAGACACGCTGTACAACAGGGTATAACCCACGAAGTAAATCATGCATTAGAAGCGCAGCGAACTTAAGAAAAGTTGTACAGGCGCTTTTTGTGTACGTTATAATATATATATATATATATATATTTAACACGTAAATTTATTAATATAAGTAATATATATATATATATATATATTTAACACGTAAATTTATTAATATAAGTAAAACAATTATTAGATTTTATGGTCGTAAATTTTATGTCGTAAACAACATAAATAAAGCATTCTTTTAGATATAAATAGCATTACTTTCAGTAATAATTTTATTCTTTTTCAACCAATTTATTGTAACGTATAAATATATAGTTTTCTTTCACTTGTGCCTTCTTTCAGGGCCATAAATTTTATGTTACATAACTTATTTTTTATTTGTATTACATTAATTCATTTTTTTACAGAATAAACTTACAGAATAAAAAATGATTATTTTTTAACCATGGAGGAAACGATATAAACTCTTTAATCTCTTCCATTAAACGTCTTCACACGTGAACTCACATAAACCTTCTTAAAACTGGGCATAAGTTTTATCCTTATCGACTCCCGTGCAATGTGTATGCGTGACGGTAATCCATATAAATAAAATGTGGTCTAATAACGTGGAAGGGTGTATTTCGGATCTCAGAGTCGGGATCAATTCTACACTGAGAGGAAAGTGTTTGTGACTATAATTGCATGGTAAAATAATTATAGTTAGAAACTTCATTTTTATAGTTATTGCTCTAATATTAGTAATGATAACTCCATATTTATAATTCTACTAATCTAAAAAAATTGTACTATACATGACAATTTTAAATATTAACATAATAAAACATCAAAGATGTTAACAGTAAGATAAACATTTTTATATAGTAAATGCAATCACATTTATAGTAAATCTATTATTTTTTTAAACATTCGCTTATTATGGGTGCGTTCAGGAAGACTCTATTAACGCCATTTGCGTCATTCATTTCTTGTTTCACATCTAATGAGTGATAAAGATAGAATAACGCAAGTGGCGTTAATAGCATCTCTCCGAATGCAGCCGATTTAGGTAGTAATAATAACTAACAGCTATAATTTCTATGGTTAAAACAATAATAAAAATATATAGTTGGCACTGAGAATGACTATAAATTATAGTTAAATTATATTCATAGCAATTATTTTTTTCTCTCAGTGTAAGAACGGTCGTTTTGTTTTTCTTTAGGACATCAGAAATTTTCAGCGGAAAATTCCATTGTCTTTGATGATCAAGAAACTTGAGAAGCAAACTTATCTTGATACTGAAGGCTTCAGGCATTTTAATAAGCGTAGATTTTCTGGTCCTCGTTATAAATTTTATAAATATAAAAATCGGATGAAATTTAATAATAAAATATAACCGATGAAATATACGCGATGAAATCAAGAAATTTTCTGTCTGTAAGAAAACTAAGTTGTATGACGTTAATAGGTATTGTCCGTCTCATTTATCTATAACGAGAATCGAACGATCGCGTCATTGTGCCGAAAGTCGATAGTGTCGTAGACTATACAGAAGTTGGAAACACGTAATTGTGCGACAGTTTACTTCCTGCAATAATATACATTGAAATTAAAGGTTCTACGGGGTCATTATACCGTAAGAAATTCGAATTTGTGAATTTTACCCTGGCAGAAAAAATTCTACAAAATTCTACATAACTTTAGGAAATGCTACAAAAATCTGTATTAAAATGTTAAAATTGAAACACTTTTCTAAATTATTATAAATTTTTGTATTTTTGTAGTGCGTTGTTTCTACGATTTCTACGAATTTCTCGGTGAAACTACGTCACATTACAACCAATTACAACATTTTATACATTTAGAAGTAGCTTACTCTGACGCAAAAAAATTTTATAAATAAATACAAAGTTTTACTAAAAATAGAAATTTGTAAAAATTATTATTTATTTTTCGTACAAATGTGTATTTAATTATTAAAATTTACAAGAGTGTTTCAATTCTAGCATTTTTTTTGTTGATTTTTGTTAATTTTGTTTTGTTTCTTAAATTGGTATAGAATTTTATAGAATTTTCTCCACCAGAGTATAAATGCTTAGTTTCAATACCACTGGTGTTTTCAACAAGAAACTTATTAAACCATTTAAGAATCAGATAAAATATCATTATAGTTATTCTCTCCATGAAAAAAGAAAAAAGATTACTACAATCCATGAATACGATAAAAAAAGTATTAGATTCATTGCTGATAATATTGATTTCACCTATCTCCACTGCCATTTACGGGCCGTATACGTGTACCCCTAGTTTGCCAAAGTATAAAATAAACTGTGAAACAACATCACACAACCTCTAGATAATACAAAAAAATTATACTCTTTCATCGTTCGACCGAATGTACGTCGCAAAAGAAGGAAAAAAAAGTCGTTTAATCGATACGTCGCTTCAGGGTGATCAAGATAAATGGCGCTCGTCGTACAATGCGTACAAAAGAAAAGCTCGCCTTTAGCGGAAGAGTTCCAGCACATACTAACCCCCGGGAATCTCCGTGACAGAAATCATCTCTCGGGGGTGACTCCGTGACTCTTCGCGAGATCTTTCGGGGCGCGCGCACAAAGAAAACTCGACTCGCGACTCCAGACGGAACAGAGGACAAATACTCGCGAATTGCCTGTAGATCGTTCCGTCTCTTCGACGTCCGACGTCTGACGACGAGCAGCAGGCACGCCGAGGACGACGGCGGCGACGACGACGACGGCGGCGACGACGACGACGACGACGACGACGACGACGACGACGACGGCGACGACGACGACGACGACGACGACGACGACGACGACGACGACGACGACGACGACGACGACAACGACGACGACGACGGTGGCGAAGACGTCGCTTAGGAGCCTCCAGCACAAAACCAGCACTGCCGTTTGTTCTCCGAGATGGCGGACGAAAAGGAGAAGCAGACGTTCTTGCAGAAGCTGCTGTTCTACACGACCGCGTTCTTCATCCTCCTCAGCACCTTCAGCCTCTTCGCCTTCCTCTTCTTGGTCCCCTTCGTTATCGACCCCGCCTTCACCACTATCTTCATGCAGTTCGACACTCGACCCGCCGAGTGTGTTACCATCGACGTTGAGTCCAGAAGAGGTGAACAATCGGCACCTTTATCTTCACCTGTTCGCTCTCGTTGTCGCTCCTCGTTGCATGCTGTGTACTTAATTCTCTATTCTTCGCTCTTCCGGAGTTCTTCCTTCGTGCGATCAAGCCCTGTTTCTCTGTTTCTATGTCCAAGCATGTGTGCCTGTTGGTATGAACGTGCATTTCCATTTTGTGCTCGTATGTATGTGATGAAAGATGTCTCTTAAAGTTGCAGAAAGAATTGCGTCCACGAATCATATCTAGTTTCATTGTAAAAGAGATACACGATTTAAAACAAAAACATTTTACAATACGAAATTTTAGAGAGAAAAGCAAAAGTCGCATATTGTTGGACTCTAAAAATATTTTGCGTTGACCGAAAATGACAGACGATGACAGGCAAACATCAGGAACTGACGTAAATTCCTATTTACAGAATTAGGTCAGCATCAAAATATGCAAGTTTCATGAATGATTGGAAAGGCTATTTCCAGATCGAACAAAAGTGACGAAGAAACGTCCGTATACGAGACAGCTGACATTTCCGCGGGTTTAATTTAATATTTATCGTATCATAATTCATTTAGTTGGCATAAAATAGCAATTGCATCTATCTCTTATTGACGATCGTAGGAAGCTCAACACCTGGAAAACAATTACAAAAGTAATCGCGTTTTGATTACAGCGTTGAATAACGTTGAGGAACCACCTTCCTCAACGTTATTCAACGCTATAATCAAAACGCGATTACTTCCTTCTTTGCCGCTTGGGAAATGATTTCCTAACTCGTTCTTTATCACGGTAAATTCCATAGAGGTTGTAAAAAAAAGTCTGTGAATTTATTCTCCATTGGCATCTGACTTTCATGCCGGGTCGTCCGTCACACACATACATGAATACATAATATAAAAGTTTAATACTACCCTATACATTTTAATTTGACATTAGACGAATGCCGCGACATAAAATTCATGTACGTATGTATACGTACATTCAAAAAACAAAGTTTCTCTACCGGGCACAGAAGATATCTTTTGAATCGTAAGAAAATACGTATCGTTGGTATCAGTGCTAATTGGAATTTAACAAATTCTCCGTTTTCTTTTAAAACTAGAACCAAAAAGGGAAAATCAGCGAAACTTCTGTTACCGTTAAATAATATTTGGGGGATCGATCTTATCTGTCGAATGAAAATTATAGATATGGAAAGGATTGAAAGAACCGATCGAGACCAATCGCTAGTCAGGAGAGAGGCCGCGGCGAGTCGCGATAAGATCGACGCAACTGGTGTCTTTGTACTCTTGGTACTCCCGCGACTCACACTCATTCGAGTCTCCTCGTTTCTTCTTCGTCACTTGAATTTTCTTCCCTTCGCGAACGTCAATAGGGTGCAGGTGTTCTTCACGATTGAGCACCAGCCTCGTGTCAACACCCGTGCAACTTACGTCACGATGCAAAACACTTTCTGACGACTCAATCTCCGAACACTCTCCGCTTCCATCGTCTTTGCCTCTGCTGCATGCACGTATTTGTTTCATGGTCGTCTATCCTCGTATTGTGTCTATTTGTGTCGCATTGATTTAGGAGTAAATCGACGACTATGAGCTTTTTTTTTCATTCAAACGTCATAACGGCGGTAAATGACGATTTTTCAGGAACTAATAAATTTAATAAATTAACGATTCATAAATTCTACAATGAATTATGTATACTATTGTTGCGAGCTTCAAGCTTTAGTCTCATAAATTTTTATAAAGAATTATTCCTGCGCGCTGCCTCTACGGAATCATCAATGTGTTTTAATCTGCTCTGTCTCACGCTTTTACCCATTCATACGATTTGGTGTGATTATGTATGTACGGCTGTACGTGTGTACATGTATTCAAATGTTCATCATTCTCCAGTTATTTGCTCACGCGCGAATGTTCTGTGTGTTGTGCTTGGATTATATTCCGCGGCCGCGCGAATTTCCATGAATGATCGTTGAGTCCAGGTACGAGCAATTGCTCATGGACATCCTGTAGAGAGGGTTGCACTAAGGAACTGTACGATTGCACGCAAATACGCGTCAACTATAAGCTACCGGAAAACAAGTCCGAGGGGACGGACGGGGAAGGCGGAGCGGTAGGAGGTGTCGAGGACGACGAAGAGAACAAGCGGATGCCTCGTTACGAGCGTTCCTTAGGCGAGTACAACATCGAGGACGTCAACGAGAATTTTGCCATGGATGATGAGAACGGACTGCCGAAATCTTTCCCTACAGGTACAAAGTGATATCACTGAGGATTGGAGATTGATTACACTCAATCCTACCTCAATCATCTGAATTCCAACTATATTTCGAAAGAGCATGGTTATATAAACGAAAGGAGAAGCTTGTGATTATTCGTGTAATTGATATTTTACATGTGCACCAGAGACGTTTCTAATTTGACATAGTAAATATCATGAAATTATAAAATCCTGTTTTCTGCTGTCTCAATCGAAGGGCCAGCAGAAATGACGTTCGAAATAAAAGCAATATTACAATATTTCTCACAAGAATTGACAATCGCTAATTTTTCATAATTACATTGTATCTATTAAATATGCATTTTATCACATTCCTGGCGAAAACAATTTTACTAAATTCTACCCAAATTGAAGAAAAAAAATGCTACAAAAATCTATGTGAAAATGCTAGAATTGGAACACTTTTCTAAATTTTTGTATTTCTACAGTGCGTTGTTTCTATGTGATTTCTATGAATTTCTCGATGAAACTATGTCAAACTACAGCAAACTACAACATTCTACACATTTCTAAGTAGCTCACTCTGGCGAAAAAATTTCTATGAATAAGTACAAAATTCTACTAACAATAAAAATTATTTTTTTCATAGAAACATTTGTTTCATCGTAAAAATATCTTTTCTCAGAAATAAGTATTTAATTACTAAAATTAACAAAAGTGTTCTAATTCAAACTACTTTTGAAGATTTTTACAACATTTCTCAAATATGTGTAGAATTTTTTTTCGCCAGGGATTTTATGACTTTACCATTATCCGAGTCGAGGAATTTTCATTGCGATGAAATATTTCAAGCGATTCTACGTGCAAAAATCGTTAGGAACAGGTGCGCACCTAACGAAGCCAATAAACAGAGAAGTAAAACTGTTGTGGCATCCGCGGGAGAAATAACTTTTCTCCGGTAAAGCTTCAAAGTGATTCATCGCTGAATGCGAGAGCGTTACTATGTACAGAAGTCATTTTACGTGCTTTTCTTTGTCCGGTTTGTTCTTCCGGTTCTCCCGCTGGAAAGCGTTCCCGTCGCCGAACAATAACGAGGGGAAGTTCGCAGGTCTCATGGGCAACGACTCCGTGTGGTACTTCACCGGGGCCAAGCTGTTCCCCAACGTAAAAGGCTGTGGATACCCTCCAATGCTGAATTGCAGTATTTTCTACCGGCAGTACGCCAACATAGGGCAGAACTTTAGCTGTTACTACTCGAAAGTGGATCCCGGGATAGTCATCAGCGACCTCGACATGTGGCAGGTCTCTAGCGTTATTGTTACACACCTATAACGCGTCAGACCTTCTTATCGCGTCTACGTCTCTATCTCTATTTTCCAACCCTAAATCCGGGATGCACAAATTCCTTCGCAACACGATGGCATCCGTCGGACTGACGTGGTTTTAGCTCTCGTCATTATAACCCGGTGACCGGATTATATAGTCGGCGATTTGCCCCGCACATTGGTATGCGCGAGTCACGCAAAAGTGCTGTGTGACTTTTGCCCGAGTTTACGCCGGGACGAGCCGCGCACTTGAGAATCAATACTGCGGCTGCCTATCGAGTGCAGAGCGTAATGTACGGCCAAAACTGTTTCGTATGAAACGATTAAATGGATCACGGCAATGAATTTGTGTGAAATCGGCTTTAATTGGAGCACGAAGCTATTCTCCTGACAGTCATTCTTCCGGCTGCCACGTACATTGTTCGTGACTCTGTGCTGCAAATGAGTCTCGCGTTTATTTCTATAGAATGTCCAGAGTTCACTGATCTCTCATAAATTCAACTGTGTGTTAAGGGGATGCTGAAGTCGTGAGTTTTACCGACTAAACGACTTACACACATACAATTTACAATACATACGTACGATTTACAAAATGGCAATACGTCATTACGTATTACTACATTAATATCGCACGCACACATACGAATAAACTTTCATATAAACTTGTGTTGAATTAGGTGTCTCAGTCTAATTCTGAAAACACGACGTTTCTTCGTGTAATCTGTACGTCTGGAGACTTTAATTTCGTAAGTACAGATTGCAGAGCTTTCATATCAAGCAAATATTATCACGATTTGTCAACTCTGGATCCTTATAGGCACCTATATTCCTAGAATATAATTAAAAATTAAAATATTAAAATAATATTCCAAGAATATATTTTTTAATATTATGGAAATATTATATATTATGAATATTATGAAAATGTTCTTACGAATATTATTTTTGTTAAAAAACTAATGTGAATTATTATGCATAAAATTTTCATAAACTTTGTAATTATTACATTTAAAAACTATAATATTCCCAATAATTTAAAATATAGAAATAAATAATATTATTTACTTCTAATGTAATATTCATATAATATTACGAGGAGAATGTATAACCATTTTTTATTAATATTAAATAATATATCAGGAATATTATTTAATATTTAAATAATATTATGCGCTTATACGGATTCATTAAAAAAAATCTGAATTAAAAAACTTTTTTTCGTTCTCTGCATAAAATCCATACTGATGACATGTATTAATATATACACTTTAATTCTGGAATAGGATTTCCAAATCTATAAAAGTGATACATACAAAAAGTTCAAAGCCACAAAATTCTTGCATTTAATCGCTAAAGATAGATTTCAGAATCCCCTTACGAGCGATATAACTTTCGTCAAGTTTAGAGTTCAAAAATAAACATTTATTTGAAACAGTCAGCGTAAAATAGATTTTTATCCGCGCACTGAAGTTTTAATTCTAGATTTACATGCAAAAGATCACACGTACAGGATAGTAAAGCGATAGTAAAGCGGAAGAGGGATTTTCCGAGCGTGGGGCACGGCGAAGTAGCGTTAACGGAAATGCGACTCGTCTGCACGAGGAACGGACAATGCATTTCAAGCGGTTGAATGGGCGGCCGATGACAAAGACGGAAGCCATCGCGGCATGCGATGCGCCGCCCGGAAGAAAAGAAAATTTCTCCCGGCGCGCAGAAATCCAATTTCCACAAGTGTGCGGGCCGGCGTGCTATTATAAACCGCCGATAACATCGGCGATCCCGGAAAAGCCCGCCGCCCGTGCTTTCGATGCTGCACGAGTACTAATCCTTCGAACGAATGGACGACAGGAAGAAATAGGATCACGTGGTGCGAATAACACGGCTCTCTCTCTCTCTCTCTCTCTCTCTCTCTCTCTCTCTCTCGGATATTCTTCCGAATTTATAGAAAAGTCACTTTGCAGGATCAACTCGGCCGTGCCTCAGCAATGAAATTGCTACTGCGATATCGAGTAACGCTTTTGTTTTTCATGGATTTATTCTTCCAAATTAATTGAAATGTAACGCTTAGTTATTTCACAATATAAAAGTCTCTACAAATGATTGATCATACATCGACTGCTACCACTTGTCGAGTTATACAGTTACAGTTTCACTGTACGTGCTACCGTTTATTCGTGTTATCCGGTAGATAATATGCGTCTACATTTTTCTTGTATTAATTAGTTTCTGTTATTCGTATATTTGGAGATCAGTAATTTGAGTAAATGATTAAAAATTATTCGCAATTAAGTTAATCTTCCAGTCGAAATTCGTTCGCGGGATTTTTTTTTTTCCACAAAACGTTGATGTTTAGGTAAAAGAGAATTCAGGATGCGTATCAATTTCTGCGAAGCTCTGGTTACATGTTTGAAACATATTCTTCAGGTGTATATGAACCTTGTGTACGCGATGGCGATTCCGATACCGTCTTTCATAATCTCGGTGATATACCTCACCATCGCCTACTTCAAGATCTACAACGAAGACGAGGTAGCCCTCGTAGGTGGCGAAGAGGGTAGAGATGAGGAAGGGATAGAAGGGGAAGATGACGGTACACCCTTGCCACCCACTAGCGGTGCATTGACGCCCGGAAGTGAAGCCTTCAGGGAGGATTTGGCGAGCTTCGGGCACCAACTCAAGGTCGCAATGGCCGACGACATCAGCAGGGAAAGTCTTGACGGGATTCCTAACTCGCTCTCCATTCAGGGGTAAGCACCGCTTCCGAAATCTCGTGCTATCGATTGAATTTGTCGTGGGTACGTGTCAAGGCACAATTAAAGAGATTGTGCCGATTCACTGTCTCGCCTCGTTAACAGCTCGATCACTTTTAAGCGTCTTTACGATCTTCTGTAGGTCTTCGAAAAGACTTTCCAACAGTTAACTGTAAATAGGCATAATCACTTTAACCGCAATCGTCGACGATTCAAAGTTATTTCCTGAGAATGATAATCCTGTCTGAGCCCTAGAAAAACTAGTGCGGCGCGAACTTCCGCGTAAATACAAGGAAAATATATAAAATATGAGTAACATGCAAAGTGAATAGCAAAATTTTCAGAGGCACGGTTTAGAATAAAAGTCTCTTTTCTCTCTCGTCCCCGCTTACACATCTCTACTTTTCATAATCACACAGAAAGATATTTATGTAGTCGTAAGAGCTTGGCCGTTAAGTGCTTCACTCAGATGCAATAATTTTACGCCAGACATAAAGTCGCCTGAATGAATGTCTCGTTATACAGATAGCGCGCTGAGTGCGTAAATGTCATCCCGCAGTCTGCACGGTTTCCACGTTCAAGTATGACGTCGCCGTAGGAGTATTTAGCCAATTTCCTTCGTGGTTTGCGGCGAACCGAAGGTGTTCAATAATCCATGTGAACAGGCATCCCTCTATTCGGTATAAAATTGATCGGGTGCAAGCAATCGGATTAGCGTGTCAAGTTGTTCATAAACAGCTCGAAATATTCATGTATCTGCAGCCGTCAATTACGGGACGTAAAGTTTAGCAACAACAGGACGGTAAATTTTACTGGAGTATCGACGTTCTGAAGACGTTGTACGTAAAGACGTTTTCTGGAACGTACACCTCTTTAGTGATAAAACAAGCAATCAATAAAGGAAAGAAGGGGGTTGTGAAATACTATTTTGTTCTTTGACTATAACTCATATTGTCAGTAAATATTAACGCGATATAATTTTAATTAACGCCAATTAGTTGTTAGCCGTAGAATTCTTATATCAATCACTCTATGGGTACAAGTTTATCGAATATATAGAATGAACGTAAATTACAATTTATTGAAGAGGAAAAAAAAGGATGCGTTTGTAGAATAGCAGGGCAATCATGGAATACTAGTAATTAATGTCATGAAAGACACTTTTATTCATAAAAAAAAAAAATAAATTAATGACCTTTAATAGATTTCACACACAAATAAGTGTCGCAAAATAAGGTTTCATAAACATTTCAAAAAATACATTTTTGAAAATAATTTTTTAGCTTGAAAACTTTTTTAAATAAAACTTGAAACTTTTTAAAATAATTTCTCTGTTTCTCTCTCTAATAAATATTTTACATCTTCAATGGGATCAAGTGTAAAGTCACAAGAGAGATGGCGGACGACCATATTCCACAGCTACAGCCTATATAACATAACTTTATTTACCGAATTTATGCACACATTAAATTCAATAATATTATTTGAAATTTACATTCAAGGCCTTCAAGTTAGACTAAAGTTAAAAAATTAATACGTAATGTACTTCTCAAAATTACGTAGAAAGTATATACCTGTAAAAATGTCTGTTAATTACAAAATTGAAGTTCAGCTTTTATAAAAACACACCAGACACTAATGACCAGTAACCATCCCACAATGGTACAACAGAGTGTAATGAAGTAATTTTAATAATTGCTCATAGAATTCAATGCGAGATATCATGATATTCCACCACCAGATATATTCCACGATCGCGCTCCTTCCTCTATATTACGGGTATTTTATAGGACACATTAACGATAAGAGTAGAATACTTCAACTCCTATGTGTGCACACATCGTTTCATATCAATAGAATAGTGGTTCGAAAAGATGGCAAATATATTGTACGTAAAAATATGTCAGATCACGTACATCCTTAATGGCAGCTCGGTCTCTTGTCGTCAGACTACATTAAACCGGCACAATTCGATTTGGAATTAATCGCGTACCGCGTATTCTAAAAGATACGTAATCAATCTACGGAGGAATCGATTATAGAAATCCTATGAGATACATCGTACAATAATATTTAATAAGAGAATTGTATAGTAATCTTCGACGAGAATACGACATGCTCGAGTGCCTTCGGTCGAACGTGCGTGATAGGGTATCGTGGGTGTAGAATAGAGATAGGAATTCGCGGAAGATAAATTGATCCACGAATTCTCTGCAGATTATTCAGCGAGCAGCTACAGAAATACATGATACGGACCGGATGAAAATCGTAATCCTCTCGACTTCTCACAATACTTTTTTTTTTCCTTTTAATTCGGAATTAACTTCGTGTAAGAATGATTCAAGTGTTTGTAAAAAAAAAAGTAAGACAATCGACGTAGTAAAAATGATGGCGCAGTTAAGTGCTCTCGACCACACTACCGGTGCATCTATCTATAAATAGCAACTTGCGGGATACAGGGCGATATAGGTCGAACGGCTGCGCGATAGACTGCGAGTCGCCGCTACTTCTCCCACCATCATTCAACCGCACACACGGAGTAATCTATCTGAAGTATCCCGCGATTCATATCCACCATTCAAAAGGCCGCGACAGAAGCAACGATCAAACGTCCCCCCATTTCCTCGTGCTCGATCTTTCACGCGAAAACTTTCGCCAAGTACAACGTTGCGCGACGACAGCGTAACGAATTTGTTTTCGTAATCTTTCCACGCTAGTGTACTTTTCTAACGATTTTTTTGAAATAAACGATCTGTGTGAAACGCGGTATATGTGTGAAAGTGTCGACAAACATTTTTAAGTAAATACTGGACAAACGAGTGTTCTACATCCGCAAATAAATCCGTTCCACTCTCGAAAAGAACTACGTACGACAATGTTTGTCGCGTTATATTTGTCGAGGAGACGTAGCAGCAAGTAGTCTTCACGCAAAGCTACTTATACTACTTTGTCCCAGTTTATTCTGTCGTCTGTTAGTGAGGGAGCAAGAAAGATTCGCAATTATTCTGTGAATCGAGAAATGGAAAACAAAATTTTGGGGAAAGCAATTTGACGTTTGATACTATCCATCCTTTCATTTTCCGAAGGACTTATTCAACACAAACTTTATTCTATGGAAATACATTAAATTTGTAACCCTTTCTGCTCTCATTATACCAAAATGACTATATATTATTCACAATCGAGATTAAATAAATAATTTTCATTCCTTTTATGGAGATTTTGCAGTAATTATAGAAATCTTTGTGTCAACATATATCTCCACGTTATTAAAAAATTTAATCATTTGAGTTTGCTAGAGAGAAAATACTAAACTTGTGAATAAAAAGAGAAATTTTTAAATATATCTAAACTACAGAGAGGTTTCAGTGATTAGAAGTGTGTTATCCTATAGAAGGAATTCCCAACGTTACTTCGTTCAATTTACCTATATTTTTTTTTATCCGAGTGTATGCTCAACGCATGCACGTTTCCGTGCGGCACGAGTTTGCACGTGTACTTATGATCAATCGCAAGTTAGTACCTCACGCAAACGGAAGAGCTGCGGTTTTGACGTTTATACGGAATGCGTGAGAGAGGCCAGAGTTGAGACCAAGCAAGGACGCGAGCATCGATTCTGACCCAACAACCACGCAAGCCCCGCCTAACTCACCCTTGCTTTCTCAGCCCTCCCCATAGCTTCCAAACGACAGCCTTTGGCGGAGGTTGGAGAAGGAGGGGTCCTCCTACCTTGCCGAATTCTCGCGGTCGTTCGCTCGCGAATACTGCGCGAGGTTGCACAAACCGAGGTATTAGGTCGTTGTATGTACGTAGACGAGCAAGTTTGGGATATCAACGAGGCTTCGAATTCCCGAATTGAATATGCGAAACATGAACTGAAATAAGAGATGTATGTAATAAAAATAAAATAACCCGATTTTCAAAAGACAGCATCCTAAAAAGCAAATAGAAAATGTAAAAATAGAGAAATAGAAAATATTTCAATTTAATGTCATATTGATCAATTAAAAAAAAATGACGTAAATTTAATCAATATAACGTCAAATTGACATTATTTTGATTTTTCTGTTCTATTTGAGATAGTGTGATGTTTTGTTAAAAAAAAAATCGATAGAAAATAATAAAAAATTTAAACTTCATTGAAGTTTTATCTAATTTTATAATTTTATTTTTTTATAAAGTTAGCGTTTTAATGGAACATTTGAGCTACGATAGAGAAGCTATTTTTATCGTTTCCTAAGAATATCTTATTTAAATAATTAAATACTAATCTAAAAATTACGATTTGCTATATTTACATATTTACTGTAAGAAATAATAAAAATAATCAATCATAAGGTTAGCAGATCTATGTCAGTCGCAGCGATTTTAGTGCTGAATAATAATTTTTATATAATTTTTAGAATTTCCAACTTAGTTATGTAAAATAATTAATATGTAAACAAAATATCTAAAATTATAAAATATTGCTTAGTATATCATGCATAAATACTGAAAACATAATAGGATAAATTTTGGCAAAACACATTGTCAAGTAAACATTGATTAAAGACCATTACTAAATTATATGCTAAATAACATGAAAAAAGAACGATAGCAAATCGGATACTTACAAAAACAAGATAGATTTATATAGACTTTTTTGTTATCCAATTCCATCGGATGTTTCAATTACATGTGTAAATTACATAAAATTCCAAATTATTACATAAAATATATTCCAAATGAATCAGGAAATAATCCATTTTTTTAAAGCTGAAAGATGATTACGTTCATGTCACGTATCTTAATTAATAGCGACAAATTACATCGAGATAAATTAATGCAGACCACATTCCTCCATATTAATACGTTTATTTTTGCTTGATAGAAACTTGAGCAAGACGATGACGACGAGTATCTCAACTCCCCCTGGGCCGACGGCAGCAGTTTGAAGCGACATTTTCAAGGTCTGAATAATATCTCGTGGAGACCACATTAGGCGATATCATCGCCACCCGTGAAGAAGCAAGGCCGTCACAGTGGCCGAAGCTTTCTTGACCGAATGATGGAGCCAAGGAGTTATCTTTCTGTCTCAGGATCGACTAAAATCCACCCTCGCGATTCGCAGAGTGAACCAGAGGTCACAACACTCGGTACAACTCTCTCGAGCAACTCAAATCGTACGCGAATACACGGCGATTCGAGGGAACCTCTTTGACGAATCTGCCATTTCTCTATCGTAAATCTGTCCCCGTTACAAGCGCCGACTGTACTTGCGAGTGTCACGACGGTATTTCGTGACGTACTTTTTCCTACTCGATAATAGCTCAATAATTGCGAAGTCGCGCGCATTGATAACTCTGCCGCAGTTCGTGCCAGAGATGCCAGCAGTCCCTCTCAAACGCAATGCTCGTACGCGCCAGAAAAGTTCTTCGTTTGCTGCAACGTTTAAACGTTGGCACGCGGCCGCCGTTATTTCGCGCGCCAGATTGATTTACCTCGCACGATGCCTTCTTCGTAGCTTGTCTAAGTGCGATTCACGATCCGAAATCCAATTCGCGAATCTCGTGCCTGTATATCGCATTATCGTAAACACGAAGAATCTGTCCTTACTGTCGTATATTTAGCGTTCGGGTACACCGTATATTTTTAAACGATTTTCCACGATGTATCCGCGACGGTAGGCGATCGTTCTGTGTAAAAGAGGAAATAAATCGGTTACTTTGGCACAAGTCCTAAAAAACTAAAATCGTGAATCTTATTAGTGTAAATGTATAAATAATCAAAAGTTAAAAATTTATTTACAACAAATTATACTGCCTCTGCAAGATATCCATTCTGAAACGAAACGTCTTTACTCTCACGTGGCTTCACGATGCAGACATTAAAAAAAAAAGACAACCAATTTTTTCTACCACTCTCTACATTCGTCAACTGATTGAATTTCGAAGTTATTGGACTCGTGTCATTCTCAAAACGACTGATGTAAACTTGCAACGAAGCGCATACCGAGTACACGCTCCCTCTGGTTCACTCAACAATACTTGAACGGACGTCCATCCGAAGAACGCAGAGGAGGGAGAAAAAGCACGTGGCGAGGTTCTACTCGCGGCATCACGCGCTGTCTTGTATATTAAAGTCTCGAGTTAGCTATGGACTTAAAGACCTTAATAATCAGTAAAAACTATGAGCTAAATACCATTACACGTTACAAGTATTATCAGGTAATTCGCTTGCTGTGTGATCATGATGCGTCCACTCGTGTGCATCGTTAGACACTTTTATCAGACACACCGACGACACTACGTCCGTACCACTTTTATCTGGCGACACGCTTTTGCAAGTAAAAACGCGCGATTCGCAAAGTGTCCACTCCCGCACCCCGTTGCGGCCTCGTCCATGTTCTATGATCTCCACACGCACAAATTCTAACGTTTTTCAGGTACCTGACCGACACGCACGAAGAAACGTACGGTACCTTCGCGAGTCTTACGACTACTACATATGCGCATTTAAATCGATAGGAGTGCACAAGACGAAGAAACGTTTGGTGTACAATGCGAAAAAGGTTTAAAAGAAAAGAAAGAGATAAAACTGAGATACGGCTCGTTTTTAGATGCGCTATTCCTTCGGAAAGAAACAAAAAGAAAAAATAGGTGTTGAGAGCATAATTAAAATGAGCAGATCTGTCGCTACTAAATGGCTAATATAATTTTTTTTCAACATGTATCATTTGTATAATTTTGACATTGTATTTGACAAGATTGAGCTACTCTGCATATAAGTTTTAATGGGCATTCCGTACCCTTAAAGGGTGAAACATACTTGGAGCCCAATGGTTTAAAATAAAAATCATTATCTCGATAATATCAGTCGTAATGAGCTTCGTGCTACTCCTCGGGACGGCTTTAAAAAGAACTTTGTCTTATTATCGTCTCAATGTCGGCCGTGAACGTAATTAGCTGTATGCTACGTTATGATTTTAGCGTTAACATCGCCCGTGATATCGACCAAACGCTTGCCGCATGGAAACTGGGAGCCTGGAAGTACCCAGTAATACTTCGAAATGTTAGTGAGCATTTAGTTATAGCGTTTATATCGAAACTTTGAATATTTTACTAAAAATGTATAAATTTATTTGTAAACTTTGCATGCTTAAACATATTGGTGTTCAAGGATGCAAAGTTTACTAATAAATTTATACACTTTCATGCGGCAATAAATGCGGGCGAGATGCGAAAAAGACCATATGTAATTATCGCTCGACATCGGTTTATTTCTGCGATCATACACACACCGAGCAATATCCACACACGTACACGATACACGGTAAAAGGCACATTCTACACACATCGGATAATCTATGAAGAAAAAAAGATAATTGAATTGTTTTTATGGATTAAGAACAAGTTGTCTGTGATCTACAATAATTAAAAGAATATTAATAAGTATTAACAGATAAAAGTATAATTGAGATAATATCGATAATGTTGAAAGATGGGGGGAAAGAATTAAACAAAGGACGATCGGATTTTATTGGTACAAGTTGAGCGCAGGTTTCTCGAGGCATTGGTTGAGCAATACAATAGTAAAAAAAGAAATAAAATATCGCATAAAAAAAAATTTAAGATCACCGCAAAGAAATTTTAGAAGAAACAGAGAAATATATTATATAAATTACAACAAATAGAGACTTATACGATAGAGCACGCAACGTGTGAACATTTAAATCGCTACTGTTAATCTGTACTAACTTGCGATATAAAAAAAACAAAGGTGCGTGCTGCGTTCGGATAGTACCAATAAAAAAATATATATAAGTTATATTATATGGCACTTGACCGTCGCGGCTAAAAGTATATAGGATTAGATAGATTTATAGAAGCGCAAAACACCAAAAATCGTTCCTTCCACCCGCTCCGGCCGTGTATTCGATTTTAAATATATTGCATCTCATATGTAAAGTCAAAGCTCTGTGAATTTATAAAAGCGCACCTCAGACTGCAATTAGCATCGTCATCTTATGATTATGAGATGAAGGTAAGGCACTATATATATATTTACATATATGTATATACGCCTGTATCATCACCGAATAATAAGTTATTCAATGAGTGTTGCGAAAAATATTCGAGATAATTTTTCTACAGTTCTGGCACACACGAGAGGAATGCGCAACATCATCGTCGTCTTTATATTTATGTACATTTCAATTATTATAAATTTTTCAATATTATTATCAAACTATGATCGATTTCGTGTGAAAGTGTATATGGCTTTTTCTGCGGTTAACAATAAAATGTTTTGTCAAAGCTTTTTTCACGAGATATATATAATTATTATATTTTTCTAAAATGTATTAAAATATCAATACCCATTTATCTTGATGTCCTCGCTTGCTGATTCCAATTCATATCCACTAAATAATATAAATGCTTTGATATCTAAGTTAGAAGATAATTCAATCAAATAAATCGATTAACACATTATTTTTAATAAAAAAATATATTTATTTTAATATAAAAAAATTAGTATAAATATTTGAATAATTAAATTCCAATTTCGCTGTATCACCCTGAACAGAATGCTGTAACAAATAAAAAATTATTATTTTCGTAAAATGGATATTCACAATAAAAATCAAAGACGTTGCATAAATCAGCATATGAACGAGTGCTTTCTCATCTTTTATTCAGGACTCTAGCCAGTTACTCATCAGTTTATTTTCAGTCCAAAAATTTTGTTGATGTAACTTATGTTTATTCTTTTCACAAGTATAACAGTAATAAAAATGTTTTTATTAGAAAAATTATATATACTCATGTTGTTAATAAAAAAAAACAATCTTTTTTTATTTTTGTTACTTTAAATTATGATTTTTTAAATAAAGTTTAATATAGGTTAATTATTAAGTATAAGTAAAAAATGTACCTTTTTCTATTAAAAAGCTAAAATAATCTCAGTTGCTGGAAAATACTCTTGAGATTGCGCCTTGTAATTCCCTGTGCAAAATATTTTTATGAAAAACACAAGTGTAGACAATTAATTAACTAACTGATAGATATATAATTCAAGACTTGCTTCAGTCAAAAAAATGTACACGTTGGAATTAGCTTTTGGTCATCAGGTTTCAGGCCCGAAAGAATATCATCATTGCAAGTCTTGATATTTTATATCAACATTCACAAGTTTAGAATATTAAAAAATTATTCTTTTTAATCTACGTAATATGAATTTAACACATTAATAAACATATGTTTTACAAAAATTTTTTAATTATCTCACCTTTAAAACATTATATGATGTGTCATAATGTCAGATCAATTTGCATTACTTCTTCATATTATGGCCTTTCCTTACAGAAATAAAAAATACAAAATAACAGTTAGTGATATAGAGGAAATATTGTTATGTAAATTATCATACATCTTGATTAATTTATTCAGTATACATTTAATACAATTAAAAATTATTAGGGTCACTCATAAATTATATCACAATAAAATTAATAAGAATTAATAAAGATTAATCGTAAGCAATAAATATGTAGAAAATGAAAGATTATATACATTTTATAAGAATTGAAAAATAAAAGATTATACACACCTTATTACTTCATATATCGACGCCAAGCCTAAGTGTTGTCTCAAGACATCAAATTAAGGTTTTGTAATCCCCTATACAAAACATTTTTATGAAAAACATACAAATAATTAATTAACTAATTGAATAAAATATAGTTCAAGACTTGCTTCAGTAAACAAAAATGTACACGTTGGAATTAAATTTTTGACATCAGGCTTCAGCCCCGAAAGAATATCATCATTGCAGTCTTGATAACAACATTTTAACAACATTGATATAGAAAAAAAATGATATAAATTTATATTATAAAATGCAAAAAATATTTATCAACATTAATAGAATTTTCCGTATGGTCAGTAGGTTTTCCTATATTCCGGAGTTTCAAAATGATAAAGATTCATATCATAGAATACAACCATATTAAGAAAAAATTTTACTAACAATACATAATAAAAAGCAAGAGTTTTAATAAAAAGTAAGAATTTTGAAAGTATACAACAAAAATCCAATTGCAAACAACTTCGATATTTAAAGTTATATAAATATGAAGATTATTTTATTAAAAGTATTACCTATATTTTGTGAGCGCTTTTTTGATCAACCTGGTGCTGCAATCTGAAAATATAGAACATATTATAAATACGTGTTTATTGAAGATATTTTCTTTAGTCAATTCCAATTTTAAGAAATTTAATAATCACAATGAAGTTCAATCTATAAAATATGCATTGTTTAATAAGTACAGCAGTTAACAGATAGTTGCGTTTTGAGTCAAAAATATAATTAAATACATTAATTTAACTTTACATCATAAAATAGTAATATGTAATTAAAATATGCAAATTATATATATTTTAATTAAATTATAAACATATGTATAATTTCCAAAATCTCATATTGATCTAGAAAATTAAGAAATAGTAATGAAAAACGTAATAAAATAAATAAAAATGATAGATTACAATATATGTACAATATAGTAACACTGAAATATTGACTAACTGAAGTTATAAGCATTCATAAATATATTATGCATTTATCATAAATTGTATTATCAGACAATTAAAATTTTTAGTATAAACTAATAAATCAATTTTTAAATTCATTATGTTTAAAATAAATAAGATACATTTGAGAAAAAATTAATTTTCATTCCGAAATAATTGCAGAGATTCTGTTAGCCGAAGCAATTTTTTAGTGTATTTTAACATTCTGTCATATAATGTAGTAATAATTATGAAAATACATAAAAACCTCAAAAAGATTCAAAATATAACAAAAATTTAATACTTTCTAGTAATTTTTTTAATGTGAGAGAAATCAAGTCAATCAATTCGTAATTTTACATTCAAGTCAAAGATATAATTTTGATGCATTAAAAGTACTCGGTAAATATTTTTTTTAAATCTTTGAATCTCCTTGTCAGGTTTTTATATATATTTTATCGTAATATTTTTTGAAGCTGTATGGTATCTCAAGAATTAATAATTACACACACTTCTGCGTTTTTTATTTAGTTTTTTTTTATCAGAGATATAATATCCTTATGTGCTAAAAATATTTCCTTCCTATGAAATCATTTATATAGTCACAATACCCATTTTCCATTTCACGAAAGTGTTCTTCGATTCGTCAGAATTAATAAAAGATTCATCGCGAGTATTCCTTGCCACTCAATGTGGCACAAAGTAAGAATTTGTTATACTTATTACTTAATAGAATTATCTGTCACCACAGCCTAGATTTCAATAGCTAGACCAAGACAACCTTTTCATCAAAATACGGGTCCAGATATTGTGGTTGTCATAGGTGAAAAGAAGTGCTGTCTAGGCTGATAAGCGCTTAATTCATCACATAATTATTTAGAACAAGATTTAATGTTTCCTTCTTAAGCGAGTCGGAGATGAAAGTATTACAAAATGTAAAGTCGTCTATTTAAATATTAGTTGCACAATAATAAATTCCAATCAACAGTAATGTTTGTCAGCAAACATTACAAAGCAATTTTCAATCTGCGATTCTCACCCTATCTAATATGTATATAACAATCTAGTCATATTACAAAAATAATTTAAAAAATAATTAATAAAGCTTTCGTTTAATAAATGATCACTTTGTAATTTTTGCTTAACGTTTAACGTCCCACCCGAAGATTAAAGTAAGATTACGCATAATAGTTTTACAAAATCTACTCACCTCGTTAACAGGTAGTTCATTGACTAGCAGTTTCGAGTAAGTAAGCCTATCTTGTGATTGTAGTCTCCTCTCCGTTAAAAGATTCTTGATTAATTATATTTCAGTTCTAAATAAATATTATTAAACACTGAAACGTGGAAGATGGAAAATACTTTTTTCTTATTATCGATAATTGTTAATAAAAAAAATCCAAATAATAGATAAAATTGCCAATAGTACAAATCAAAATAATAGATAATTATTTGTAATTATCAATATTACAAATAATTACGAAAATATATTGATACAGGAATAAACATCGAATCTTTGAATCACGAAAATTAAAGCCTTTATATATAAAGATTATATGAAAGTCTCTTTTTTCACATCTATAAATAAAATAACTTTGAATATAATATAAAATTATAATTAAAAAATTAAATTCAGATACTTATCAAATAAAAAAAATTTGCAACTTCTGTTTTAGAGATATATCAATAATCTATTAGGACATTAAAAAAATTTTCCACCAATACGAAATCTTTTACCGATATTTTCTTCAAAACGCTGTATATACTTTCATGTCGCATTGTCTTGCCTATTGACCTAACTATTGTACATAAATCGTAAATTTTCCAAGTTAGTATTAGTTTTCCAAATTGTACATAAAATACAATAACAAACAATTATCACAGACTTTTCAAAGAGGAATAAATTATATAACATCCGAAGATGTTTGTAAGAAAACTTTTCTGAGAATTTCAACACATCAAACCTTTTCTATGTAGAAGATATAGAAAATCGTTGAACTGAAAGCAAAATTAAGGACATCAAATATTTTATGTAATATTTATGTAGTAAGAAATGTCAATCTATAATTCATAGATCAGTGTGTGCGTGTGTGTGTAATTTTCGTAGAAGACAAAGTAATATCGATTGATATTAGAAACTAAGATATATAAGTTTGTATTATATACCTTTATTTTTTTAAATCACTTCTATAGATTAAGATTCTTCACAAAGTACTGAATATTATATTTGCAGATAGCACTGCATATGCATGGGTATATATTTATATATAATATATGTTAACTTACGCACTAAAAGATAATTATACTGATGAATATTTAAGAACTGATCAATTTGCATATCATGATGCAATCACCATATTCAGCATGCCTAATACGACAACATAATACTAATTTTCAAGTCAAGCGTACTGCAAATCTTAATTGAAAAATTAAATTCTAGTTAGGACGTCTTTTTACGTCGTCGCTTATACATTGATATTAATTCCATATATAATTCAAGTAAAGAGTATAAAATAAATGAAAGTGCGATCTAGAGTTGACAAAATAATTAAATTAATGCTTTAATGATAAATAATGAAGGATAGTTTTTATAAAAAAAAAAAATGTTTAAACGTTTAAATACATTACAAATTTAGAATGAACAATTTAATAAGCAATGATATTCGAGTCGAAAACATATTGTCAGAACAAAAAATTATACTGTTATCTTAATGTTATATACATTTGTCAAAATTTTCAAGTAAATTGTAACTTTAAATCTTACTTCATAATAAATGCATGCATCTCTCATTTATAATGGAAATTCACTCATATTTATTATGTAAATGCAATATAAAAATTCAAACTATTGACGATTTATATGTACAAACAAATAAACTATATTTTGTTCAGATTATAATTATATATTGCAAACATGTTAATTATGAAGTAAGATTGATTTATGTTTAAATCATGATTCAAATCTAAAACTGTGGAATAAATTGTGTCCAATATAATATCGAGCATATTAAGTATTGCTCTTCAATTGATGATATTTTTGCTTGAATTTCAATAAAACAGCAATTCCAAGCAAATTTTCAAATCGTTCAGTAAATTGATGACGTCAATTATTTGAATAACATCAGTATTGACAAGAATTGAATTTAATCGAAATACATGCTCAAGAAGAAATGTCATCTGAGGAGGACACAGAATCCGACAAAGTATCAAAACATTAATATGTTCAAACCCAAAACTCTCACACAAATCTCTCGTCCATTCACAAACCGAATTTCTTAAATTTGATGCCAAGGATGTTCAACATGTTATTCTCATACATCATGTTTAATTTTTTCAACACTATTCCTTCCCCATTTCCTCATTGATTATCAAGCTATTGGTTACAAAAGTGAGGAATGAACGAAGGACATAGTACGATTAGCAGAGTATTAAGAAATCAGTAAGATTTTATCCTACACATATTTAATATCGTCGGCGTTTAGCAGGATAATCATCCGGGCGATTACGTTCATTTCCTTGCCAACGTCCACTACCCCCGCTGCCTCCACGGCCACCACCCATATTACCCATATCAACCCTCATGTCCATTAAATCCATTATTTGCCCACGATCATCGTTATAACCCCCTCGACTACCGCGATCCATATTGTACGCGTCCATAAATGACTTTGGGTCCTATAGAAACGCGCGGAAAATACGAATCGTATAGGGAAGTCGAGAGTTTGTTGTAAATTATTGATGAGAATGTCGTTCACATCAGAGGAACGCACGATACGCGTGTGCGCATGAATTGCGGATGTACCATAAGTACATTCCGTACGATTCAGGGCGACCATCCATGTTTGACAGCAGCACAGGTCATCGTCAATTTTCGTCAAATCACATAGAAAAGAAAGGGGAAAACACAGTGTTAGATTGCTGTTTGTGTGTTAAATGGCAGTAAACTGCATTAAATACAGCTCTTATTAATACATCTCTTTTGGCGGATGTTTTGTGATATTAATCAGACCAAGAGAATGCCCAACAGACAGACAATACTTTTGTTATATGTGAGTAGACAAATATCAGAGTGGCTGTTTACGCGAAATTTTATAAATTTTATCGCACACGTACAATTAGTTTTCTTAATCATGACTTCAACTCAAAAATAAAAACTCAGAAGTTGCATTTCAAGCACAACACTCTAAATATAATTACAAAGTTTACACTCTGTATCATGGAATTTCCAAGTGAGAGTTGAAGCACAATTAAGATAAATTTATATGAGAAATGTTGCTACTTTGATAAGAATATAACCAATATATATTGGAGACCCTACAATATAAGAGAGTAAGATGGAAAGATTCATTTCATTTTGAATATCACACAATGAATAAGCAGAAATTGTCGATGTTCCAGTTTATGCATAACATAGATGTAATATAGTACAAACGCAAGTTTGTACGCCTAAATATTCTATATAATATGTGGACTTAAATATAGAATTTTTTTAATTTCCCAACCCCAACAGAGTAGTAACAACATAACAGTAGTCATATAATTATATATTCGGTAGAAATTAAGAACGAGTTTGTCTCGTGAGTAATCAGTTCCTAGTAATATAAGTAATAATAACCTAATATACATTAAATATTTCCGAATAAAAGTGGTTAATTTATCGTGTGGCAAATCAATTTCATATATTAAAGAGAAAACGCCGAAGGTAATTTTCATTGTTTAATAGTAAAGTATTGACATTATGCTTCCATATAACTTTAAAGCTCTGAGCACAAACGCGAGCAGCAAAGAGACGTGATCAAGGTCTCGATGCAAACTCTATTTTCGTTGTGCTCGTAATGCTTCAAAGATGTATTATACTGAGATGTATTATACTGAGAGAATCAGTATTATGCATAAAATATTCCTGAGCATATATCATAATATGCAATAGTTATTAGCATTTTATAAACAACATAGTCCCAAGTATTTATAATTACATGAAGTTTAGGATGAACAAATCCAACTTTAATCAGATGGAGATTCTGCAAAAATGTGTGCATGCACGATTAAAATTTCCTTGTATATTTTTATAATAACTTAATCTAGTTACTTAGAAGAAAAGTCTAGTTGGGCACTTCTTGGTCAGTAGAATTACTATGGAACCATTTCTATAAATTTTTTGCTAAAACTTTTTTTAATTTATTTTTATGTATTATAGGAAGTATAAAGGTATAATAATTAAAATATTATAATCATAATATAAAGCTATAATAATTAAATTATAAATTTATCAATGTTCCATAGTAAATAAAATTGCTCTTAAGGCTACAGAATAATAGGCCAGAGTCTCCTGTCTGCAATCATGGGGAGAAACCAATATGGCAATTATATTCATAGATCTAATCATTTTCGAAGATATAAAAAGTTTAAATTGTAATATATATATATATATATATATATATATATATATATATATATAACAATTATAGGCCAAGTGTGGCACAAACATAGAAGTCAATTTCGAAAAATATAAGAATATTACAGGTTATCTGTTTAATGTCCTGCATATATACATACATACATATATATTTAATAGTTTATGTATATATACATACATACATATGTATAATTGTCTATATATAGCAAAACTTATTAAGTAAAATTTGTTTATTTGTTGAAGTCGATTAACGGTGATGATTATTGGGGTTACTTCCAACTGCAATGTTTGCAGTAGAGAAAGTAGTAGAATGCTTGTTATGAGTCATAGTTCATTAATTTGCTTCAACGCTGTGATAAAATTTAGATTGCACTGTTCGCATGCTGGTTCATACATACAGGGTAATTATTAATGAATGTTCCCATGTTTTTACCATCGGAGCACACATTTGTAATTTCTAATATATGTTAGAAATACATATCCGTCGGTAAATCATGTTCCGATGGTAAAAAGTGGGAACATTCATTAATAATCACCCTGTATAACATAGAAGTCAGAGGTTTTGAGTAAAACTTTCAGTATATAGTAGTCATTGGCATCGGTATATTCGATGAAAAGATTCGCATCATAAAGAGGAAAGTAGATCATATAAAATCGAATATTCATGCATCAAGATTAGATGCAAAACAAAAGCTCGTCAGTAAAAAAATATGCTCATAAGTTAAATAGCAGAAATAGCTATATAATCGTTTACAGATCTTTGCAAACGGCAATGCCGGTTGATAGAGACTATTTAGAATTTATGACTAAAATCAGTGTTAATTATTGACACTCCATACAGTATTGAAGTGTCACCCTTTGTTGTCTAAATATTATGCGCATTATCGATTCCTCCACATGTTACAAATTCAAAGTAGACTTTAATAAATAGTTTCATGAACTTGAAAACAAAGTAATGAATATTAACTATTGATTTTGCAGACATTAGAACTCGGTGTATATTGAAGAGCATGCTCACAATTCAGATATAATATCAGGATTTATCAACCCTCCTAATTTAATAGTATGGTGTTGTATAACACCATGAAATAATTGCATTTCGTCATGCACAATACAGTATTCCACTCATTGTAATAAATGAGATTTGCGCAGAGCGCAGAGAATATATTTCGAAATTGTACCGCCCAAGAAGAAAAAAAATATTCATAGAGAAAAGAAAGTCAAATGTTGCGAAAAAAAACTCAATGCTGTAATGTAAAATTATAGAAAAAAAAAGTAAATGAAAGGGATACATTACCACTGGCATGCCGCTTCCACCTGTAAGAAAATAACAAAAAAATATTATTGTCTAATTTAAAGTTGCAAACAAAAAATATTTTTGTAATAATAAGATCATTTTAAAATTATGCAGCTAGAAATTTTCATCATTTCAAATCAAACGGTAATTATTATAATCATCTTGCATTGTCACAAATGAAGTTGGATGTGATTGTCTAAGTATTAAATAAAAAATATGTAATGATTGTCTAAGTATAAAATAAAATGTTGACAATGCTAAAACAATTAAGCTATAAACTGTTATACAGTTTCATCAAAAAAATTTTATGCTTATACATATAAACTATATACAATACACAGATTGATTATATAGTGGTAACATTTAAGCTCCTAACTCCTCGCGCGGTTTCGTGACGTCATAAGCAAGAAATAACACATTTCATTTGTGAAATTTGTAAATAAAGAGAATTTGGATACAACAGCATAATGGGATCGTTTCGAAACATTTGTAAAAATGGGTCTCGATTATCCTTTTCTGCCTAATAATCAGTAAATAATCGTAAAAAGTGATTCCTATTCAGACAGGAAAATACACGGACAGCTGCTGAAAGGAGTAAAAAATGTTCTTCTTGCATATAAAATTCAAAGAAACTTTACTTGCGGCCCATTATTTACAAATTTGGTAAATATGAAACAAGTCACATTTTCACAATAAAACACATAAAACGAAATCATATGCAAAACAAAATTTCATCGTCAACACGTCACATCTTACGTCTATTAGTTCTAAATTTTTTCCGCGATATTACGTCACCACTGTCAACGCGAAGTTCTCGACAGAGTCAGGAGCCTTAATCTTAATTTTTTCTTCTTTTCGAAACTCATTACTTACCGTCAGGTTGACCATATCCATCACGATCATTGCTACTAACAGAATCGTAATTTTTGCCGCTACTACGAATTGCTTGTTCCTAAAATATAAAAATGTAACTATAAGTACACAATATATATATAAATAAAATCAAAGTATTAAATCTAAAGTCGCAAGGAAAATATGACAGTATATTTTAAATTTAAACAATTTTAGTATTCAACAAACCTGCATAAATAAATTATTCTCCTGTTGACGTCTATGCAATTCCTCTTCCTGTCTCCTGATACGTATCGCCATTTCTTCTTGTTGACGTCGTCTTAATTCTTCTTCACGAGTTCTCTGCTCTTCTGCTTGTCGCTCCTTCATTTCCCATTCTCTCTTCTGCCTTTCACGATCCGCCTCGCGCATACGCAGTTCTGTAATATAAGACAAATTTATATGATTTATAAAGAAAAAAAGCAGTATTTCTCATATTAATATTAAAATACATACGTTCTCTTAAGAGCTCCGTTTCATGTTCATATCGAGCGAATTCCATTTGGGCTTCTAATTTTTCTTCCTCCATTGCCATTTCTCGTTTAAGTGCTTCCTCCTTCTGCTTGTATAATTCATGTAATTGTTTCCATCTTGTGCCGTATTCATGCTCAAAGCTACCTAACTGCGCAAAGCGTGGTCCAATTTCACGCGCTTTAAAGAATTCTGGATTCTTGCGTGGCAAATTTTTGTCAGGATAACCATCCACATCATCTTGTTGTTCAAATGGCTCAACGACTACTGGGCGAAGGGAACTAAAACAAATTTTTACAACTTATATACGTTTTCATACACTTTTTATATTAACATGTCTTGTAATAAACTTGTGTTTCACACGTCAGCACACAGCCATTAATGGAAGTAATCAACCATGTTTCCTAGGTGAAACTATATTTTTTATACCCCTATAATTATTACTAGGCACTTGTAGATTAAAACACATCAAACAAGCGTGGCGTCGGGGATTTGTTAAAGATTATCGAAAATTATAATAACTTACGCCGTAATGAAGTAGCAACCTTCTGTGCACTTTCTCAGAGCTAATTGAGCAGACGGTTTCCGGCAAAACTCGACAATTCCTTCGCCAGTGCTTTTACCTCTGTCGTCAACCTTGACGATTGCACGTTCAATTTCACCAAACACACTGAAGGCTCTCTCGAGAAGTTCGTTAGATGTCCACGATGTCAAATTCTTCACTTTGATTGTCGATGAATGAGGGGCAAAGCGTACTTTTAACGCACGACCTTTGCGCATTGAACCATCTAGTTCGCGTTTAGCCATATCAGCATTTGCTTTATAATCCTAAAACAGGAAACAAAAATAATTATTTTCTAACTTGCAATTATAAAACAAAAAAGGTCTTAGTAACAACAAGATCATTTTAAAATTATACAGCCAGAAATTCTTATCATTTCATATCAAACGGTAATTATTATAATCATTTCAATTGTCACACAAAAAAGTGATGTAATAATTTGATTATCAAATAATTACTTATGGTTCATAATTACCATTCTGAGAAAAGCAAAACTTTTCTCTTTGTTCACAAATAATTCGGATATTTCTCCAAATTTTTGGAACAAAGTCTGAATCTCTTCCTCGGACACGTCGTTTGTTAAGTTTCCAACATACAAACGATTCCGTCCACTGAATTTCTTTTCAGTTATATCTTGTGGTGGAAGTTCATGAGTAGGTCCACTGATAGCCATGACGCGTTCCATCAGTCGATCCTGAAAATAACATTATAAGTTCAGTAATGGTCACCACTGGAAAAAAGACACAAGGAATGTAAAATGTAAACTTACATCTTGTGATCTAGTAGCCATGTTTCTGTCACCACCACCACGGCCTCCTCTTCCACCTCCTCGCATTGGTCCACCGCGACCCATTCCCATGCCGCCACCCATACCGCCACCCATGCCACCACCCATTCCACCTCCTAAACCACCACTCATGCCTTCGGGCATAGGGTTATCCATTCCTCCATCCATGGAGTCATTCATTTTCATCTACAAAAAGATTATATCTGTTTCTCAGTAACCTTGGGATTATAAAATGTGTAATTCATTGAACATAATCTCTTTTTAACTTTATACATTTCGTTCTTTGTAGTGACTTTTTAAATTTGAGTTTTTCATGATTTATACATTTAATTCATCATCTAATAAAATAAGAATATTAACATGTATTATGAATATACAAAATATTTTTATAAATATATCGACTCTTCATTTAGAATCGACTCTTCACTTCAACCAACTCCATTTAACTTGATTAGTAATTTTGTCAATATGAAAGAAAAACATTTTATTGCTAAATCAAGATGTGAAATTCTTTTCTTTTTACAATATATTTGATTAATCATAACATCTGATATATTTTATAGTTTTAATACATAAATAGAATTATTAATTTTTTTATTATAATACTGCTGTTGGTAACACTACCGATCAAATTAATCATCGATTAAAGTAATCGGAGTTATGCCTATTTCTATCCAACGCAGATTTTGATCTCAGTTTAATTTATTCTTTAACTTTCTTTAGTTCTAAGAATTGAAAAAAAATAAGAAATAAGTTAAACTGAAATCAAATTAATCTACAATAATGGAAATAGGCATTATATAATAACAGAAACAGCTTTATTCTTCAACGACTCCATACGGCACGTGCAATGTGAGAATTTTAAGAATGCCCGCCGCCATTTTATGTAAGGGCGCCATTTTGCATTTACTTCGGCGTAGAATTGAGAAGATGTGATTCATCTCCGACCGTTTCCAGATTCTACTCCAACGCAGTATCAGACATGAAGAAATACGCTGATCACGACCACGCGGTGTGCAACTGCGATTATCATCCCATGAAAACGCAGCAATTTTTCCGGGCGCTATCTTAATTCCACATTGAAAAGCGAATGTGCGGAAACGTTGACGCGTGGCCTTCATCGCGTGCCAGAAAACGAGCCGAAACGAGGCTCCTATCTATACGCGACGACGCGCCGGAAATAGCACTTTACGACTTTACGATGCCACGCTTGAGCGCGCGGTTGGCTCGAAAGTAAATTACGCCTCGTCTCAATGTAATGGCGCCGGCACGACGCGGCGTTACCCGGCATGAGGCGATCGCTCAGTTCGCGAGAGATAGAAAAGTTGACAGGAAAAAAGAGAAATTACCGCTTCATTATTTCTGCCGCCAATACCGCCGCCGCCGCCTCCGCGGCCGCCGCCTGAGAAACGTGTACCGCCTTTTCGGCCTCGAGGTCCCCGGCCACCGCCACCGCCGCCGCCGCCTCCTCCGCCGCCGCCGCCACCGCCTCCACCGCCGCCGCCGGGCGGGTTTCGATCCCGCATATTCTCGTTACTGTTTTCCACTGGTGCATTGGGCGCCTCTGATTTCACGTTCGGAGTCTCTGTACCGGCCATCGTTGCTCCACGAGTGGAACCTAGGTCCCTTTCTTCAATGAAGCTCCCCACACCACACGTCCACTTGGAAGACCTGCTCACTACGGAGCCTGAGAACGAAGAGAGACTGCCGAAGGGGGGCCGCGGCAATTAAATATGGCACTCTCCCCTTCACCGGTCGTAGTGCAATGCATTGTGGGACAAGCTACGACGCGATTGGTTGAAGGTCGACAACGACGCGCGGTGATTGACGAAACGATTGGACAAGCAAGTCTGCCAACTTTGTTGAGAGAAATACATTCTGACTAGGGGCTTTATGCGTCTCTCTCTTAGGGTCTTTTTTAACAAGCTAATCAACAGGTTAGTTCATTGGAATTGACCAATCGCATTGCCTGTTATGTAAAATGACAAATGCGATTGGTCCGATGGAATAACAGATCAATTTGCTTAAACAAAGATAGGTAAAAAAGACTCTTATTTGTATTTCTTATACATGATCACGAGCGAAAATTTGGAACAAAAAAAATGTAAAAGAATCAATCCCTTTTATCATTTCCTATTAGATTAATCAATTTTTAATAACCAATTACAAGACATTAAATATTTTTAAAAATATTTATTAAAATGTTAAAAATAGATTAAATCTTCTTTGTTTTATTTAAAAAATGTTTATTTTAATAAAAGAATAATTTTTTTATATTTAGAAAACGTTTATTTCAACATTTGAAAGAAATGTGTCTTTTAATATCAAATAAATGTGTTTCGGCGGGTCCCGATAGCGCACATGCCGATAGCACACAAACCACTCACAATGGCAGATGCCTAGATATGTTCCGTAGGTTGGGTTAGATAACTCAAGATGATTGGTTGGTGGGCTATCGGGATGTGCGCTATCGGAACCCTCCCCTTTAAATAATTTTCTAAAATTAAAAATTATCCTTTCATAAAAATAAACTTTTTTTTTAATGAAAGGATAATTTTTTACATTTATAATATTAAAAGATATATTTTTTAAATATGGAAATACATGTTTTTTAAATGTTAAAAATTATCTTTTCATTAAAATAAACATTTTTTAAATTAAAAATAACAGAAACTTAATCATTATTTTTAACGTTTTTAAAATGTTTTTCAAATGTTTTAAAAATATTTTTGAAAGTACTGTTGGCTACTTGAGTGTAAAATTTAATCGGTTATTCACGTTAATAGAAATAATAAAACCGAGCATAAAAATCGTGCAACATTTCTGTTAGTATGACATTTTTTGTATACATATCTATCACTTCTCAAATAGAGTAATATGCTAGCATTTTTAACAAGATACCTTATAAATGTCTAGATAACACATTGCCATCTTTGTTGTCGTTTTGACACCAACATGACACTAAAATTGTCACTTGACATTAATTTGACATCAAATTGATTTTGGTGTCAAAACGACAACAAAGACGACAATGTGCTATCTGGGTGTGTAATCAAATAATATGTAAATCCGTAATCACGTTGATGACAACTGACTGATTATTGATGGAATCTTTTATTATAAAATATAGCTTTAGAAATTGATGTTAAAGATAATTTCTACTGTCGATAATCGATTATATTGATACTAGCGCTATCGATAGTAAAATAAACTCTCATCTATAGGCAGCGCTGATAGAGGACACAACGCGCATAGAGATAAGGAGAATTAGACATTGTTCGGTTCAGTTTTGTAGTATTATATTGTCATTACTTTCTTCTCGTTTTGTATAAAGCTACACAATTATACGCTACTGCAGAACAAACACTAACAATAAGTGACACTTTTAGTGACTGTACTGTTCTTTTTCTCACAAGCAACCACAATAGCCCAACAATTGAAATAAGGACATACAGAACGCGGTTTATCAAGAGATACGGTAGTGTCTCGTACCAAGTGAATGGTCACTGACAATGAGGAAAACATCCCATACGATACTATAGAAACCAGTGGATTGTAGAGTGGCTCTATGAGTAGAGCATTGGACTCACAAGTATCAGGTCGTGAGTTCAATCCCAGGCAGTCCGCATGTACGAATTTTTAATTCGTATCTTTAAAAATAAACAATTTCGCCAAGCAAGTTGTAGTGAGATCGTGATAATCTCATAATTGTTTATATGTTTCTCCAAACCATAAATTCGTAATCATCAACGTGCTTGATCTGGTTTAGCAACAAAGTGATCAGTTTCTGGTATTTAAAGAGAAACCTGAGAGTCGCCACGCGGGCTTTTTTCTATTACGTTCAAATTGTTCGAAATTCCTGGCGCACTACTGACCTCATTGGTACTGTGGCTCTGTAGGAGTCAAAATTTTTCTTTTGGCCAAAGGCCAAAAAGACCACGGAAAACACAGACGAAAACAGTTATGATGATAAAAATCATGATTGATACCAGATAGAAGATTGAGAGCACCGCTATCCCAACGTTTTACCTCTATAACCAGCTCTGACTAACGTACAAAAATGTTCATATCTCAGAAACGTTGAGTTTTTTTACCTATATGTTCATTAAGATTTTTTTTATTCATTGTCAGTATGATGTGTATTATTTACCATAAATACTGGATGGTTTTCTTTAACATCTCTTTAACAACCATGAAAAATTGGTATTTTTTAAATTACAAAGTTAATTATTAAAATAAATGGCTTATAAAAATAATTTAGTTATGTTAAAAATTGCATGAACAAAAACTAATTCAGTTAAAAGTTAAGATTATGTTAAGATTAAATTAAATCGAATTAAAGTTTAATTTTAAATAGCATTATTTATATTAAATTACCATGTAATTTTTTAAAACTTGAATACTCTCATTACGTTTATACACAATAAAAAATATGTTGTATTTATGTTAAAATTAAACCTTTGTTAAAATTTTGTGATAAATGTTTAACATATCCAAGTTAATTTAACAAAATGTAATTATGTTAGTTAAATATTTTGCATTAAATTGACATTCCACATTTTTTTATTTTAAAATAACACAATTTATGGGTAAATAAACAAATAACATAAAAATAATGTAATTTTAAAACATAAATTCTAATATAAATAAATATAAAATGTAATGTGTAATATGAATATAACGTGTAACAAATGATAAATGTTAATTTTACTAAAAAAATATATTTTTACATTCTACTTTTAAATTGTGTTGAAGTTTTACATTTTTTATGTTAAATTTTTCATAATACTCATGTTGCTTTCTAATATATTCATTTTGTGTTAAATTAACACAAAAATTTGAATGAACGGTTTAGGACATGCAATATATATATGTTAAATTTGATAATTTGATAAATTTGATAAATTTTCCAACTGTGTATAAAATAAACAAGAAACAATGGTTTTTATATAGGAACGTATTTTTTCTTTTACAATTTTTTCTTTAACACAAATAAACCTTTGAAAAAGAAAATTAAATAAGTTAATATTTATGTATTTTAAAAATAATTAATTGAAATAAAAATTAACTCGTTTGAAATTAACTAAGTTGAAAGTTACTAATTTTTGAACTTTATTATATATTTAAAAATTAAAGAGAATTAGCTCAAGTGAATAAATCACAACAAAATAAAATAATGCCAATAAGAAGTCAACACTGGACAGTTTGAGTGTACAATAGTATATTATCATTAAAAATAAATTACGTAAGTATAGATCTTTCGATATATATTATATGTTTGGTCCATCTTCAGTGTAAAGCCATACTAATAAATGGCTCTGTTTCACTTTGTGATATTTTATTATTTAATTTTTAACTTTTTGACTAATTATCGTATGCAATTCTGTATATATTAAGCTAAAAGTTGGTAATGTGTAAGGTTATTTTTTTAAAGAAAACACTATATTCAAGACTGCTAAATGTTTGCTTTACATAACAATTTAATAATTTAAAATTTAATTTTGTTTTTTTATTGTCCGTATACGTAATAATAATATTTTAATTTTTAGATACTGTTAGATATTATACAGTAAAGACATGACGTATGTTTAACTATATTTTAATTAGTTTATACAAATAAATAAACTTGTACTTTATTATGTTATTAATTACTGTTCTTAAAATTTGACCCACATATTCCATATTATAATCCATGTTTTTATATCTCTTCATTTTCACCCTTTTTATTTTTTTGAATGAATGTAAAGTTTAAATTTTGAAAACTTTTATTAATTGCACGTTATAGGTAATATATTCTTAAGAGTTTTGTATAACTTAGAAGTCTTAATATACTTTTATATGGCAGTAACGTTAATTAAAAAATATGAGTGTTAAATTAAAAATATTCCCTTCACGTATATTATTCATAGTATTCTATATTCTATATTCTTTGCGCGCGCTTATGGGTGTGTAATATCAAGATAATCAAATATAGTTAAATTATAAAAATAAAATTTAGTTAATAAAACATATTTTTCCAGATACAATTTACATGTTTTATGAAAGCTAAAAGATATTTTTTCGGCATTTATCCTATTAAACAAGACATTTCTTTAACTTACATTAGCGTTATCGTCGATCGTTCCTGAAATTCATTACGATATTATATGACACCGTTGTGAAAATTATTGCTAATTATTAAAAATCAAAACTAATTCCATGTAATAGAAAATAATAAAAACTTGC
The DNA here is from genome assembly GCF_016802725.1 of Solenopsis invicta. Classification (NCBI taxonomy): domain Eukaryota; kingdom Metazoa; phylum Arthropoda; class Insecta; order Hymenoptera; family Formicidae; genus Solenopsis; species Solenopsis invicta. The sequence continues at coordinate 10,217,103 of NC_052673.1, forward strand.
TGTTCGTAACACTGCGGAAGATATATGTAAAAAGTAATTTGTCGTGAACTTTGGCAACTTGAGAAATTGGAGACTAAGTTACCGCGTACTTTGGAAACTTGCGGCACACGTATCAATCAACGTGGAACGTGGAACATCGCACGGGAGTTCAGCGTGTTGAACCTTGATAAGTATGCTGACACACGCGTTCCTCGGAACCGTCGCTATCGTCAGTCGACGATAGGTGTGACCTAATGTTTCCGACCCGTCACCTAAATCACTCCTAAGCTCGGGTCGCAGGTTCGGCCGTGAACCGGTAGCGCGATCCCATCGCAACCCGTACAGAAAAGCACGCAGGGGAGCTTAGCGTTACGATAAATTCCCGGATGGTCGTCCGCGTATCGGACATTCGTATCGCGATATTCAGTGGCGAATTAGGGTCGTAGGTCGTAGCCGGCGATCTAGGACGATCGGTAATGACGAGCCGCGCTCGTCAATCGGTCGTTAGGCCCTCGCGAGGATCGTGTATGGCTTTGCCATGACATACATGTAACAATCAGGACGACTCTCTGGAGAGAAGTAGATCGCGTCCCTAGACCCATCTCCCGCCCATGATCTCGGGAACTGTCAGTATATAACGTCATATAGCGCGCAATAAAATCTACTTTGCAGCAAAAGTACACTCCGCACGTAGAATCTACTTTTTACAGGAGACCCGTAAATAAAAGTGGAGAAAGATGAGATCGATATCACCAACAATGCGACTGTATAATAGCATCTTCTTCCCTTAATTTCGAGTTATAGCCAAGGGGAGCGAATATTTCAATCGATCTCAACGATTCACACAAAATACTTCAAGAATCGTCCCTTTAGTTTTCTTTATCAACTCAAAGCATTAAAAAATCATCATTAATATGAGCTCCATAATTCTTATGTCGTAGGTTCCCTCTTAATTTATACAAACTCGATCGTTAACCGTATCGAACTTCTGTCAATCAAACGATTTTTAAAGAGCCTTGAAACATCATCTAGCCACACATCGTGATGAAAAAAAGCTAAGACTCTGCGATTAAAAAAATTGGCTTCATTATGGAACGTAATTAAAAAAATGATAATAAAAGAGCGAGAGCGAGCGGTAGAAAGGATTGAGGTGACAACACGGTTGCGCGCGACATATATGTAGTGCCCTAGAACTCTATCGAATAATATTTGGGAGACTTCCGTATTCGATTTCAAAGAGACCTTTCTTTCTGAAATAATCAGCGAAATACCGATATCTTCTGAAAATGAGCTAAAAGCGATGGAGAATAAACTTGGCAAATTGGACGTTGTAAATGGGATCTTTAATCCGCCATTAGTTTGAAATATTTTAAAATTTAAAGTTTTCAGCTTCAAATTATTGATTTTTAGTATTTTAATGGAAATTCTATTACATTCTCTCTTTCTCTCTGAAATTATGCAAACGTTAAAATATTTAAGTATATAAATAAAAATTTCTATGTAAAATTTTGATGGTTTCGATCAAATTTGCCCCTAAAACGTGATGTTTCAATCCCTGGTATACAACAATAACGTACAAGCAAGTGGTTGCTCTCTAAACGCAACAAAATGCATTTTCTAATGGAAACATAGGAATCGTTCTCGTCAAATTATATTTCGTGCCATAGAATTGGAGAAATTGGCATCACAGTGTGTCAATGAGTTTCGATCGCTGCTAAAACATCACACAGTGGCTACGGGACACATCCTGTAGAGAAGAGCGGTGGAAGCAAGGCGGGACAGGCAGGAGCGTAAACAAGGGGAATGCATCGCGGGGGTGGCATGACGGGGTACGAGGGTGAGGGGTTGTACCCGTCGCTCATGCGCGCCTGGAACCCCGCCCTGTCGCTTCGGACCACGGCCTGTCCTGTCGAGGACTCCTCGCCGAGGTGGTCGAATAGTCACGCTTTGACCCGCGATCCGCGAGGCGGACGGTACTCGCCAGGAACGCCGCTGGTGCTCGTATGCGAGAGGGAGGAGGAGGAGATCCCGCGAACATCTGTCCTGGTCCCCCGGTCCGTCGCGCCTTCATCGCGACACGGTTCTCCCTCCCGAAATTGCAGGATCAACGAGATCATCGTGATCTAATCGTGGCGGCCGGTGTGTATGTGTGTGTACATGTGTGTGTGTGTACCCAGGAAGGATCGACGGCGGCGGATCGATTATCGGGTATACGCGACCGGGGGTCGCGCGTGCGACAAGAATTTCGGGATCGCGGCGTGACCGATGTCGATGTCAAGTATTTGCTGCGTGGCAACTAGTTGCGGATGTGAGCTGGTGTTGAGCGGGACCCGTTAAGTGTTACCGCCGAATGGTCCTACGGCGCATCGGGAACCAGGCGGGACGACGGATAGATCGCGTCTGCGAGGCACACCATCGGGATTCACCCGCACAGGTTTTAAATTACCAAGAGTGCGCCGAGTACCATATTCTTCCGGTAGAGACAGACGCCTCGGTGGATCGATCTGGAGCGCGTGGCACAGATCGTCAAGTATCGCGACCGTTGTTGACTGCGAATGCCTGGCGAGAGTATAATAGCACAATGGCTTAATATCTTTTAATGGCTTCATGATGGATGAAAAGCGCCTTCATTAACGAAGAAAAGGTTGACAATTGTGGCTTCCTCTAGCATAATTTACGATCGGTCCTAAAGCTGACGAACAACCGGTACGTAAGGGGATAGAAACAATCGCGTCAAGTCGACCTGCTCGTCATATAAGTTTAACATACGCAATATCGAACTCCTTTGACTCGATATTTATCGTTCAAATATCACAACGTGCGCCTTACCGATACCAAAATAAAAAATAAATAAAAAAAAAAAGAAACCGAACGATAGGCCTAACTTGGGATCAACAGATTAACAATTTCGAAAAAAAAGCACGCGACTTTTCTAACGCGCGAGGAGATCACCAGCCTTCTCGAAAATTTTTCATATACGTGCGCGGGGCTGTTACGCGCGCGCATTATCGAAATGCACGATTTTCTGTAAAACGGCAGCGGCTGAAAGGTCGTGATCGATCGACTCAATTTGATAACCCAAAGGAGCACCTTAAAGCGTGCAAGGTCGTTATGTATAGCGATAAGGTAGGGGCTTTCCACGGCTGAAAAATCGAGGAGGAGAGTCGAGAAAGGTGTACGGTGGAGTTGCAGTACGTGGCCTATTTACACACGATGCCGAGATTTACAAGTATCAACTCGAGCAAGCGTCGAACCTGAGAGGATGCAAACGCGACGATAATCGAATTCATCGAATCCTGTTCGCGTGATGTCGAGCCAAGGCCATCGCGAGAAGGCGTGCTTGGAGCTTTGCGAAACGCACAGCATCGATTATAAGATCTTGCTTCATGGTGCTCCTCGAGATCTCGGGAGGAGATCCGCGACGATAGAGTGTTCATCGCTGATGAAACAATAACGCCGGGTCGTCAATTGAGAATCTCGATTAATCGTATATACGCAGCCTATACCTTCGGCACAAATTATATCCTAATTTTTTGTATCGAAGAACTCAAACTGTTCGATGAAATCCCTATCGGTCTACACGACGAAGCTCTCTGACGATCGTACATCGAATTTCGAGACGAAAGCGAGTTAGTAAACGGCCACGCTCAATGCTTCCTAGCAAAAGACGGAATCGCGATCGAGTTCACTTGATCCCCGCTACCCTGCCAGACAAGTCGTCCACGAGGAAATCGATAATCGATGTGTGTCTGCTCGACAGTTGATCCTGGAGGATCAAGGACCCCTCCCCCCCGCGTCTAAACGAACGAAGCGATGATCAACGACTTGTAAATCGGCGCGCTCGATGAATCGTCGCAGAATCGAGCGTCGAGCAGCAGCCAGCACCACCCGAAGAAGAAGAAGCCGTAGAAGAAGCTTAGTCGCGTAGCATCGTTTCGATCACGAGAGAGAGCCGTCCTGGGTAATGCGCGGAAGCAGCTCCGAACTCCTGCTGGAGGCGAGCTGCAGCCAGTGCCAGAGCGAGTACGATCGGCAGCAGGGTCGGGACAGCGGCGAGCCCGAATTCCACGAGCGGGAGCTACGTCGTCGCAAGCTGTTGGAGCTCGGGTTCGGCGCGTCGCGGCGCCGACCGCCACGGCGTACCTGCCGTCAGCGGTTTAATTTCTACGCGACATCGGCGTTGGCCTTCGTCGCTACCTCAGGCGGCGCGGCGCTCCTCTTCCTGGTACCGCTCTACGTCGATCCGGCCATCAGCACCCTAGCCGCGGACTTCTCGCCGGAGCCGGTCATCTGCACGACCTCGCGGCGCGAGAACCTAGCCGGTCTCTTCAACTGCACATGGAGCTCGTGCCGCGAGGGATGCACCAGTGACGTGTACAGCTGTACCCACATATACGTCACTTATACGCCGTGGAGTAACAACAGTATGAAGAACGACACTGGCGGCAGAAACACCGCTGCAAACACCACGGCTGATCCGGGTACCGTCACTGCCGGTAGGATCACTAAGTCGCAGCCTTTCTCAATTTTTTTTTTCCTTTCTCGTATCTCTTCCGTATGGCTAATTTAATTGAGAACGATAGTTGATAATCAAATAAATTGGACTAACCGAGTTTAAATTGGATTGACAAAGAATGTGGCTGAAATAATATGTGTGTATGTGTGTTGTAGAGAAAAAGGGAGGAAATTTGAAGCACAAAGTAGAAAAAATCCGAGTTATCATAATATCATTTGTATGTTTAGAAACGTAACATTATCAAACGCGAGATAGTCGCAGATTCGCATCGCTGAACTGGACATAAAATTCGAGACATAACAGACGGAATCTGTAAAGCTCAAAAACGTAATCTACCTCTTTCTCTACTACCATTTGACTATAAAATAGAATGTATCGCCTGGGAAATCGAAGAGAAATTGGAGTACATTCCGATTTGGTAGATCAACGTTGCGGATTGCATGCGTGCTCGGCAAGCATAAAAATTTGAATCACCCCGATGCTAATCTCTGCTGTAAAATATCTCTTTGTCGAGCAGTGTCCTCCCCGGGGGACGTCGAGGCGGTGCTGCTGGTGAACATCAAGGGCTGTGGATATCCACCGACAGTCGATTGCAAGAACTTCACCCGCGAGTTGGGTTACGAGGGCGCCAAGTTTCCCTGTCATTATAGCCGGGTGAACGGTAGCATAGTGCTGGCGAACTATAATCGCGAGGCACAGGTCGCTACCATCATGCACTTCTTCGCGGCGCCTTTCGTAGTGACTCTCGCGACCAGCGTCGCGCTGTGTGTGATGCACTGTGACTGCAGGTGCACGCCGCCACCGCGACACCCGCCGCGCGGCATGAGAAGATCCAGGGGCAACGACCTCAGGTAATTAAGCCAAAGTACAAAGCCAAAAACACACACACACACACGTTCGTATACCTGAACAATTTTCTTTCGACGGACGTACGGATTGTCATTAGCCTAGTAACCATATGTCCATAATACACACGGTTTTGTGCAGAATGAGTTAAAGTTTTGCCTTTGTTAGTTGAATGGAACGTATATCTAGAGTAGAGTAGAGTAGAGTAGAGTTGTCACATAAAATAAAAATGCTTTGTTATTGTAAAGAATTGTTCAACAAACGCTAACAAACGTGTTGAAAATATCCGCAAATTGATATTATTCGAGTTAACTATACGGACCCATGATAACGACAAGTCACACACAAAGCTGGTAAATTGGTGTTAATATAGCAATTATTGTAATATTACAGCTGCTGCATGAGTATAAAAAATCGATAACTGGTTAGAAGCGTGCCAGAAGTCGTCCGATTTAGAAGGTGTATTTGACGAGGCAAATAAACTTTCTAAAACTATACGTAAGACAAAGACGACTTAACAATGATGTTACTACCACCGTACTTACTGTCGTCGTGAAACGATGCTAAACTCTTTCGGCTGCAAATACTGCCTTAGAAGGTATCTCAAAGATCATTTTTCAAGGATTGATTGGTGTAATCTTATCGATCTTCGTGTTCCGTTGTGCATAAATATTTATTCGTGTGATCGTGTTGTCAAACTAAACAATCTTCTCAAAGTTTTTTTTTTTTTCATTCTATTTATTCATATTCGAGAAATTGGCAAATAACTTATTTTTATTCGCGTTACATATCAAGAATTATCAAAAATTTTACGAAAATGCAATCGTACTCATCTTTACTATCGGTTGTTTCGATTAGATTCATTTATAGTATACAAAATTAGATTCGTTAACACACAGAAACATGTCTTTCTTCCAAAGTTTTGCGAAAATTAATTAGCTCGGTTATTGTTGAAGCGCGAAAGCAAACAAAATAAAAATAGACTACCGTCAATGATTTTTTTATCTAACAATAAGAAGAATCATTTATCGAGTGATTTCTTAAATCCGCTTTGACGCTTCTCCGCTTTCGCAGCATCATCGTTCAATTTAGATATTTATACTGACTTATGTTGCTTTTTTCCGAGAAAGCTTATTACTGCATGCAATTCATAATACTTCGCTGTGAAGTGATACAGACCAATGTTTCTTCTGACTCGTTTATAATTTATATGTAAAACGCTTTGCCGCAAAATACTAATGCTTTTTGATACACGACGGAACACGGAGCGCTGCCTTAGGAATAGAAATACACATTTATCATATTATTACAGAAAAGAGTGAATCGCAGAAACGGAAATCGGATATCGATTCATCACATCTCTCTCTTGTAATCTCCGCTAATTAGCTCCAAAAGGCGCATTCATCTCATTAACGAAACGAGTGCGCTGCCGAAAGCCGTGACTGCGCTCTCCGTGCAACGCAATGAACATGTAAAAAGAGATCTCTAGTTATCGATCGGATGCCGTAAGTAATTCCGTGCATTCGGAGTAATTGACAGCTCTCTCACGAACGTTGATACGCTGCGTGAACAAGCATAGAGCAGCGCGTAACTCGCGTAACTCGCGTAATCTATCATTCTTCCGAATGTCTTTTTTCCTCTCCCTTAATTTTTCTTCTTAATTGAGTCGTTGAGCGAACCGAGTAATATATATATCACGTAAGTCACATTTTTCTCATTAAGGTAAGAGGTTTTATAAAAGTGCCTCGTATAAAATCCTGTTAATGTATTACATCTATCAATTTTTCTAGATCAGCAGGGCTGTCTGAAGTACTTTGAACAGAATATCCCGACAAAACCACTTGAAATAAAAATACCGGAAATTTGAAGTCGCGTCAGAGTTATCAACTGTCATACCGCTTAAAATATACGACTTACAACTGTTGACTTATCGTGTACTATTTCGCTCAACCGCTGAATTTTTTCTCTATCTCGCATGCCCTCCGCACAGACCAACGCTGTATTAAGAAAATTAAAAAAGGGACCAGATTGTTGAATCAAGAAATCACATGTCAAGGAGCCTAGTGTAATAAAAGCCTGCGAGGCAGCAAGAATAAAAAGACTTACATGTATTGTTTCTATGCTTCTCGTCTCTCTCTAATACCTCGTCGCACACGCCGAAGAATCGCTGGACTTGTCGAGTTTTGTGCTACGGCTCTACGTGAACGAGATATTAATTCACATTCAAGTGACGGCAAATGCAAGAAGTACCTAGACGTGCAATTCAAGTCAAAAACCCATGCTGCGTACATATCTGCTGTTTTTAAGCATCGCGATTCAACGTGACGTGCCTCGAGGGCTCATTCCCTCTCCAAAAGCCACCTTGTTATCTTTCTACTTTCGACCGTTTGTCATTTCTACGACGATGGTATTAGAAGACGGAAGATCGGGGCTGGCGAGGGTGACAGCTGGCAAATGGCAGCCTCGGCTGTCATACATCAGATTTGGATTAACCGGCGGCCCCTGGCTGTGTTGTCTTTTTCTATCTTTCTTCTCTCTCTTCTTCTTCCTCTTCTTCTTCTCTCTTCGTATCTCCTCTTCTTTTTCACTTTTCTTTGCAAAGTTGTTTGCTACTGAACGTATCGCGTGTGCTTCTACCGCAAATGGTATTTCCGTTGTCAGGATTTTTCGCTTTTATCTCGCCAGGCCACGAGAGTTGTCGCACAAATCGTTGTTATCCGCACTAATGTAATTACGTTTGCCCCCAACTTCCGGGATTATCCCGGTAATCGCGTTCTATCTGAATGAAACTGGCATACGTCATTTCTCGCAGTTCATGCTTATACGTACTCTAACAACGACTTTCAGCGAAACTGTCGCCGTCGATTCTCATTTTAAGTAGTGCGATTAAAGATAAGATCATCGTAGGAGATTTATATAAAGATTATAAGCGTAGCGAAAGGAGAGTGTGAAATAAAGATGTTATGAGAAACAGTGAAGTCGTATGGTGTTCCTGCATTTCATGGGATTTTTATGGAATCAATTTGAAGCGATGCATTAAATCGACGATTCCGCATGTCACGCCGTTTGATCTCGATACTCTCGAAATTTGTCGTCCTCGACAGAGGAAAGACGCGATACACGATACTGCTGTCGCGTCACTGTTACCGAAGATCATGTTTCGTATCAAAGGAGAGTAAAGATGTAGTACAAATTCCGTTATCGTATCCTTCTTCCTCCGGATCGTTTCCACGGGACGGACGGCCATGCCATGAAATACGAGAAATTCTTCTCAAACGCGAAAAGTTCACCCCTGATACATCCGTGTGCTATCATCGTACTAACGATTACGGCAAACTTCTCGCTCGAGCTTTATACGGCGTATAAATTATACCAGATAAATGGACTTGTAATCGCGATAAGGAATACTTCTATTTGCCACGAAAAAGAAGCTCTCACAAAAAGAAAGAGAGAGAGAGAGAGAGAGAAAAATAATGAAAGAAGGGAGTTGAAGGCGCGTCTATATCTCTCTTGAATTTGTATCGCGCAAAGTACGTTTTGCGAAATAATAGATATATTTGACAATCTGTTTTCCTGAGAAATCGGAGCGAGTCGAGCACTCAGTAAGAATGAGAAGCAATAGTGTACTTAGGCGTACTCCTTAACTTGCGACCACGGTGAGACGACGTCGCTGTAGCGTAAGCGGATGAGAGGAGCAAGAAAGAAACCTCTCGAACTTTTAATTGAAACAGCGTCCGCCGAAAGAGCTTCGTGTCAACACGTGAATAAGAGAATGGTCTCGGAAACTCGTTTTACGACGCTGGCTGGAAGTCTCCGCGACTATTAGCGCGAGAATGAATGAGATTTTAAACTGGCACATCGGAGGTAGCCCCCTTTTAAACATACTGAGGACAGTTAAGTCGAGAAGAATGCCGCGCGCAAAAGTTACCGTCATTTGTATCTTTCCGTTGCCCAATGACATTCATGGTCACATCTCCTCCCCATAGCTGGCTCCCGGCCAAAAACTTACGAAAGGATATACTTTTGCTCTCTCGCGAGTTAATTTATAAGTAATCTCCATTCATCTAATGTTTCTTAGATGATTATAGCTGAACATGTTTTTAAAACTGCTATAAATATAACTGCTATAATAGAGATCTTAATAGCAGTGTTTCATTCAACAAAAATTTCCGAGAGAGTCACCCTGAAGAAAATAGAAACTAAATTACTTTTACAAATTATATTCCACGTGTAACGCTAAACTCCTAATATGATATTTGTACGTTTCGCGTACGTAAAATGTAAATAATACGAAGTGATGTATCAAAGTACGTTAATTGTTTTACATTTCCTTTGTTCCGTGAAACTTATAATTGGACTGACATTTGCGCCAATTAGTCTGAAAAGTTATAGCTTTATTCTTATTCTGATTATCTTATAACGGCGCGCTCAGGATATGGAAAGAATAAACGTCGGAATTTCCAATTATGCGCGAACTGCATGGCTCCTACCGGCGCGTGGTTAATTTGACATTTGAGCAATGCCGCCCCGTATGCTCCAGACGCACCAAGTTACGGCTGCTTCATTTCGCAAATCGCTAGCGACGGAGCGACCTGTCGCGAAAGAAAAAAAAAAGAGAATGGCAGTGATCGAAAGAGGGATAAGTAAATAGGGTAGATCGTTCATTCTGTCTCGCGCATCACACGCAATGCAGTCCCGTGCAATTGCATTTGCCCTGCATTCCGGCGAGAAGCGCGTGCAGCTATAGCTTTACAATCCCATTAAATATTTATTTAATTTCAAACGCTGGCACGATTGTTTACGATTCTCGTGTACGCATCGTTACTTCGTATCGCATCTACATTATCACGGGCGCTGGCGTGTCTAACGGGGATGACTCATAATGGTCGATGGTAGCACTGAAAAATGTATTTTTATTGTGCGCAAGAACGCGAGAAAGTGTAATCTCTCTTTTATAAAATCGACCACGCAATTTAATCTGGTAATAATAATTTAAGTCGTTAAGAAAGAGAGAATGCACTTTTATCTTGCGCATTCATCTGGAGCATAAAGCGATTTCTTTTTTTTTTGCAAACCGTATTTCGTTGATATTTCGTTCGCGATATATCACAATTATCGTGTTCATCTATCTTTTGACGGAACTCACGCAAAAGTTTTATTTATTTATTTTTTTTTTTTCTTTATAGAAACGTTCATTCTGCTGCCTTAAATTGTCAAATAATTATCCGTGCGTTGCGTAATTTGTTGGTTAATCAGTTACCGCGATCGGTTATAAACGCGTGTGTAACTCGTGATTCACATGTTAAACCGCACATGAGTACGCACGATTTTACAGGCCGTGTACGATCAGACCGGAGGCTTAAGGGTGCCTGACTTTACCGAAGCGTACGCAAAATACAGTTGCAATACTGGTGCTTAATTGCTTCGTGTTGCACATAGCGTATAACTGCCTCAGCCTCCAACGCGGAGGCGTTTGCGGTAACGGCGATACATCGAAGGAAGATTAACTCTACGGAGCTTAACGTGCAACGGGTTTAACCTGACGGAGAAGGATAACGTAAACTAAAAGGGATATTAATTGTGAGAGAACCGACATTTCCGATGCCATTAGAATTCTCCGAAATTTACTGTTCCTTCAGAATAATATTCTTTAACAGTTAGCGCTTTAAATATAAATCCGATTATTTAGGATTAAAATTAAAGAGTTTCAATTACAAAACAAATATGACGAGAGTGATTCAAATGATCAAATTCTCTCGAGTATTAGAGAAAAAAAAAACAGAATCGTTAAATGAAATAGAAATTAAAGATGTCTTGGCTATGCGATGTAAACTGAAAATTATTGAAATTTAAAAACTGAAGATTCATTCTTTTTCTTCTAATCAATAACAAAAATTTTTGATCACAAATGCCCGAATTTTCGTTCTCAAATTAGCTACAAAAAAGTAAACAATAAAAAATTTGATTTAAATAATTTTTTTAGCAAAAATTACTATATCTAGTTGCAGTTTTAAACAAATAACCTTTTAAAAACGAGTAAGTAAATCTAAGTAAATTTTTGCACGCATGTTTATTAGAGTTTTTTAGTATATACAAAAATTGATTCAATTGATAATAATACTTTTACAATCAAATTTGCAAATAAGTACTGCAAAATGCGATTCTACATAAGAATCAAGAGAAAATAAAAAAATTAAATAACTTTTTAACCAATAAGTAAACGGTGCAAAATTTTACACAGATGCTCAGACGTAATATTAGAATATTCTATGAGATTTTTATTTTTTATATTTTTAGTAATATTTTGAGATATGACTCATGTATCCTTAAAGATACGATGCGATATAAGAAACTCTTAAACTATATAAGAAGAAAATACACGTGCACGATATCTTGACGTGTAAATATAAACTTCGTCGGGTATTTATTTAACGAACTAATTCTATTTCGTTAGGATCGAAGTAATGAAATATTCCGTATTTCTACTCTCCTTCGCATTGTTGTCTGAACCAATATTTTGTTCCTCAACACACCGAGTTACGTGCAAGAGCCTTCTCGTCAGGCAGAACTTCCTGAGGAATTGTACCTCCGATCTGCAACACAGTCCCTTGTACTTCCCATCCGCCCGCTCTCGCACAATAGACCTATTCGGCATCTCCGCGTTATTGACTATTTATTCAATCCTGCCGACCATTTATTTCCCATCTCGTGGAATTACGGCTTCGATCGAGCTAAATCAGTTCACGATGCGCCGAGGTCGCGCATTTACACGTACACACTAGCGCATCTTTAACGCGCGTACGCCACACGATCTTATGGTATCGCACACATCTACCACGTAATAGCAGGCGCCACTGCACGGTACGATCGGTGAGAAGTGGTTATCTAGTTCGCCATTAGGCACGATTGTAGTTTAATTGCTTTTGACGTACGTTCCGGCTGCGGAGCCACTTCAGTCCTTTAAAAAGCAAAATCGAATCTCGTGGAATCTTCATGTCGCAACGCAAACGGGGGAAATCACGAGAGATGTGTATTGAAGACTTTTATAGGATTTTGCGCTTTTAATTATGATTAAAAGAGTGACGAAAATAAAAGCCAAAGTAAGATTAAGGACATTTTAAACTGGAGAGCGAAAATATTTTTACTTCGATAATTCAAGTAAAGACAAATCGCATTTTATCGCAACATTTATTATTTGAACAGAATTATTATTTCAACAAAAGTTACTCGAGCAGAATTGCAAAAAAGTTCTGCGAGAATTTCGTATCGCGCACTCCGTTGTAACCGCGAAGAGCGAAAGTTGAGAAGCAAAATTGAAATCGCGGCTACTCCTTGGTAATATCACTTAAGGAATTTTTGAAAATTCATAACTTAGCGCACACAGATCTGAAAAATTATCCATTGAAATTTCCTCCCCTTCCGCAGATTATTCGAAACGGTGCCAACGTTGTTGTTGTTTACCGTTTCGCGATGTCGCGCTGAAAGTTTGCTGCCGTCTGCTGTACGATGAGGAAAAGTCGCTATGCTAGAAACAATATGAAGAGTGGAATGCAGGTCATGGCACGCCTCTTTGGAGTTCCTTTCATGTATGCCTTCGTTGAACAAGTTTGCCTTTTTAGGCGCGAAGAATTCGGCTCAATCATAGGCACTTTGATTATTTACACAGCCGTACCCTGGGCGAAAATAGTATATATTTGTTGAAAATTTGGAAGACGTTTGCTCCAGTGCTGAGTAGACGTTTAATTGGAGCTCTGAAACATTTATCGGAGTATTTATGAGATGGAAATTTAAACATGGAATCGTCTGTGAGACGTTCACGACTGTTTGATAGACGTTCGAAAAATGTTGTATATTTTCGAAATGTTATAAATTTTACTGAAACACTCTTCGAACATTCGCAACATTCCGAAAATACATTGCACAACACTTTCCCAACGTCTATCAAACAGTCGTAAATATCTCATAAACAATTCCATGTTTAAATTTCCATCTCATAAATACTTCAATAAATTTTCAATAAATACTATTTTTGCCAGAGTACACAGTTTTTACCCCCCAAAAAAGTCAATTAAAAAATTAAAAAATGCGTGAGGTGCGTTTACAACAGGGCGCACAGGACGCGACAGCAATGCAATTGACACCGCGAATTCTGGCAATACAACTAAAATCGATAGTAATTTAACTAGGCAACGAGATAACACACATACAACGCGTATAATAATTGACGGCGTATGTTGTAAATACCACTATCGCCATTTAAACTGCTGCTATTTATCGACGCTGTTGACATCAATCACCACCGATTAACAGCATTTCTTCCATGAAGAGCTATCACACTAAAGAGCTTTGATTTCAACCGCGTGTTATTTTAATTCCATTTACATTCCTTTCGCCTACTTTTACCCTATACATTTTGTAAATATATGCTGCGGTAGTGTGCACTGTATACCTCACTGCGATAACATTTGGAACGTGTTCGAAAATCCGGAAACGGAATTTTAGAGAACCGAGAATTCGAGTACCGTCGAGACTCTCTCGCTTCGGGCCCCACGCGCTCCTATAAATTCTAGTAGCATTATTACGCAACGTTCGTGCAGCTGCGATAAATATTCCATTTAATGTCAGCCGTTAACAACTCTGTCGAGCCGCGGCGAAACTATCCTAAATTGATCGATCCGCTTTTCTGCAAACGGACGCGATGATTGACGCGTTCAGTATTTATTCAGCCACGTTAGACGGGTATATCGAGCTCGCCTGCTCGAGTTGGTAAATCTTTGCCCATTGGCCGAGCGTAGAAACGATTCTAATACGTTTAGCACGTCCCCTCGGATAAGTTATGCACGAAGTGTAGAGCATTGAGTCGAGTTCCCAAGCGATCCGGGGAACAGATGGCGAAACACCGCTCATCGATCGTGTCCCTTGTCGTCTTGCTGCCAGTTCCCAGTGAAGGGTAGTCACGATACGGCGAAAAGTATTTCAAATATGAGATTCATGCATTCACCCGAATCAGTACTTTCGTCGTTTCGCCAACACCGTCAACGAACTATTCTGATTTGGCAATTTATTTTCTTTATGCACTCGCCAGAATTTGCCTTGTAATTTCTGCCGTATATGTTCTGGATGAAATAACGATTCCGTCACATATACGATGATGAATTATATGAAATATATGCAATCAGGATGAATAATGAATTTTAATATTATGTGTATTATACGAGAACTAGTTATAAAAGGACACACAAATATTATAAGAAATAACCGTTAATATAATATAACATTCTTTTTAATTCAAGAAAATAATTCTAGATTACTTGAATTAAATTCAAGCGGCTCAGAAGAAAAATAAGGGCAAGACTGTTAAAAAAAAAGTCTTTCGAGAAGTGGACCTCATTTATTTTTATATTTATCTATTTTGATCACTTCTCAGAACTTTGTGGCGAGAATCATCAGCTTTGCCTCAAAGCTATTTTTTAATAATAAAAATGATGCAATGCGCAATTACGGAAATATGGCTTCTTACATCTTAAATTTTGCGGCACGTAAGCGTGGTAAATTAGATTTTCCCAAGTAAGAAGTTGGTTGCAAGTATGTACTTGAATGAAGTATGTGAGGCGAAGTCGAGGGTTTCCCTGAAAATCGAATGAAGCAATTTCAGCGAAATCGTTTCAGTGAACCACTAAGCTCGGCTCCGGTGTGCAAGCGAATTTCTGTTGGATCGTCGAAATTATGTGTCTGGAAATGCCGATATGGATCAACGAAAGAACGTATGGAACATTCTTCGCTAGAAATTGTAGACACTACAGACGATATAAATTTGAAGATACAATTCGCATGTCGTTTCTCCTTTCTTTTTCCTACGTTATTGGTAAAAGCGTAACGCGTTCGGCTCATTTATTTATTTTGTTTCACATTGTTTATCTCATTTATTTATGTCGCCGCTCGCAAAATCTGCCAACATTTTCAGCAAGTGAGTTTATCACGCTTAATTCTCACGGATTGCATCGAGCGAATATAGATGTACACATGTACGATGTGGTACATGCCGTAACGGGTCACTTAGGAAAATTATATCGATCCGCTGCGTTTCGCGCCGTAGGAGAGGAAGGGAGGAAAAAAAAACGGCTAAACGCCGCGAGGGCTTGCGAAACGGGGCGAGAGAAAAATCCGTGACCGATGCAAGGTGGTCGATCGGGAGGAATGCAGCCCCGGCAAGGACATTGGTGGTGATATAATAAAAAGAAAGATCGTAAGTTTCTTGCGGCATTTCTTTCGTCGCCATTCTCCGGATCGAAGGACGGCCGGCGTGGGCGTCGAAAATGCACTCCGCTCTATTCGCCCCCGGTGTTGGCCGATACTCACTGTTTTGCCATCTTATCGCGTTCATTTTCGTTATATAACCCGCAACGGATTATCAATCAATTGTTCGTTTTATTTTATTTTATTGACTTGAATAATTCTTCGTGACTTCGCGATCCATACAAAGATGGATGATAGGGGGACGAAATAAATATCTCCGAAGAAATATTCTCCTCCCGTGAACATATACATATTTGTCGCGTTCGAAAATAAACAATTTATTACGTAACAGGGAGAGAGATATCTTTGCAATAAAGTTTGCATAAACTAGTGAATATTCATTTAGTCGTTCGCAAAATTTCGCGAAATCTGTTTTCCGCAGTGACACACTTCACCGCAAGCATTTTCACACTTTTGTTTTTTTTTTTTTCACAACGAGGAACAGTTTCTTGTAACGAGTCGCATCATTGTCGCGGCTGCTTATTTTTTTTTCCCTCTCGTCCGTAGTGGAGCGTCAGAAATATACTTGCTTGACAGCTACAAGTTGCTGCTGGGGAATTTGCGCGGCAGCCAGATTACTGGACACAAGCGACTTGTTGTGCTCCTCGGAAAAGTTCCCTCGGGCGTGCAACAAAAAACGTGGGCAGCGTGGCGTGCCAGTACTTTAATTCGAAGATTCCTCCTCCGCGATATGAGGAAAGTGGAATTCCCGTTGCCGGCTAATGAAGAGGATTTAGCATCGCACGACGAATATTTGAATTCGGTTAATTAAACTAAAATCCTGTAATTATTTCTTTGCTCGCGGCTCTACGGAAACGCAAACCGATGCTGCGGTCTGGCAAAACTCGCCACGTTTTCCAAGCGAATCGCCGCTTAAGCCACGGTGAAATTAAATTTCTTGGTTTGTTTTTACGGCAGGAATAGTATGAGTCGTGTGTGCCAGGCGGGACGGCTTTACGTCGATTTGACGCTGCGGGATTTAAAGAAGAGTACGACTTTTATTCAATAAAAAAAATTGGAAGCTCTGTGTAGAATATCTTCTTTTTCTATCTCTCTATCTCTTTATTACAATTTTGTTCTTCGACCAGTGTATTCTTCAGCCGCGACAAAACAGCTTATGATATTAAATTGATGAGAAGGAGAGGAAAAACTACAAACACACGTACTCATAGAGTACTTTTGGGAAAACGTATTTGACCCTTTCCTAGCAAAAATACTGAAAAAATCATACAAATGCATTTTCAAACATTGGACGTCTATAAAAATATATGATTGTAACAGAAACGCGAACGTCTATATAAACTAAACAATTTTTTTAAATGATGAAATAGAAAGGGAGTTTTATCATGAGATACTACATTCGAATCAAATATCTTATCCATCTTTCTACAGTTTCAATTTCATATGCATTCCAATAATGTAATTACGTGTTACATTCAGAGAGAAAAAATTATATCAGCAACTATAAATTTGTAAATAGCACTTCAACTTTGTTATTACAAAGTTGTAATAAAAATAAAAACAATAAATTTGAAGCAAGAAAATATAGTAATATTAACCAGTTGTAGCAAAGTTGTTGAATAAGTTATAAAAAAATCCCAGCAAAGTATAATAACTGTTATGTAACGAGTGTGTTATACAACAGATTACATTGTTGAGAGAGAAAATACAACTGACATTTATGTAACTGTAACTTTACGTTTTTTGTTTCATTGGGATAGTAATACAAATGTAGGTGGCGGAAAAATTGATCCAATCAAGATTCGGGATTCTTCGTTCTCATTCCTAGTATTCTCAGAGTCTTGCATCACCGCTTCATTGCTGTCATGGCTATTCCGGTCGTATACTTAACCTGTCACTGCTTCGGAGCCACTGTAGTGGCTTCCCGTTCTGTAAAGGTCAATCGGCTGTACATTTATTATACACAATTAGAAGCGTCATAATTTATTAGTTTTCAAGACTATATAACTATGTAATTATAGTTATTTTTAACTATAATTATGTAATTATATAGTCTTTAAAACCAATAAATTATGTCACTTCCAATTTATGTACAGCCGTTTGACCTTTAAAGTGATACTTTGCTATAAAAACTAATAGCTGCAAAAATATTGACGTGGTAATACAAATTACACAGAAAAAAATTTTGTATCAAATTAACAATGTACTGTTTCATATATAAGCAAGAGTATAAAAGTTTCTTGGAAAAATTTATAATCTTAAGCAGATATAATTTGCTTACATAAAGAAAATTTTTCTCTTTGTGTAAGCAAATTATGTCTGTTTAAGATTATAAATTCTTCCAAGAAGATTTTATATTCTTGCTTATATATGAAACAATGAATTGTTTGATTTGATATTAATTTTTTTTCTGTGTATTTTATAGTTCTTGCAACTCAAACTTTAGTTGAAATAATTATAAAATAATTATAAGATTTATTGAAATGTGTACATTCATTCTACGTATAAAATTTGTATAGTTGTCACTTTTATAGTTGCCACTATTATAAACTTTTCTCTGAATGTAGACCATGTATAAAAGTTTTAAAAACTTTTCCATTTTTTTTATTTTTTTTTTATTTTTTTTTATTTTTTTTTTAAAGGCATACGTCTCGGTGTCTCAAGATTTTTCTTTATCCATTTTCTGCTCTTCGCCGAATATAAAAAAAAAACGAATTAATTTTAAATGTAGAAGGACATAGTACCTCGCAATATTTAATATGCTAATTTGATTGTTCTTAATTACCGAAATTTCTCTAATCTGAAGTAAAGGTACGTGTAAGAAAAGCGAAGAACAGTTCAAAACTTTAGGAAATTCGGCAACTGCCTCAGGCTAAACTGGAAACTAGTTTCCGTCGGATCATCAATGATTTCGGCATCGTTGGCACTGCATCACGCGCTATCAATTTTTGATCGCGTTTCCGACACTATACGGCCGCATTCGCCAGCGTGGAACATCATGCCGCTTTTCACTCGGACGTTTCACTCGCAGATAATTGAAAATAATTGTCGGAAATCTGCGAGCGACATTATATTGACGTTACGTAATCGCAATTTGTCACGCGAGATTTTATTAAAAGTATTGCATAATGGAAAAGAAAAAATATTGCACAGACAGCATCGATATTAATTTGTTTCATATACAGACTTCTTCATTGTGCCATTTTTGTATCATTTTACTCGATAAACAAGTAAATATTTATTTAGAAAGTTATAAGGTGCAAACACCTATTTTTGTATTTCGTTTCATTGCTTCGTACCGTTTCATAACTAGATATCCGATATACACGCTGGTGTCATTTTACGAATTGCGTTGCCTCTCGAAGCTCACGTACCGCTCTGTCGAATTGCACGCACACGTTTATATTGAATTCCCCAATATATTATCGTGCACCGTCTCTCAACTTCGCGCTAACTGCGAAATTATGTGAGAGGCAAGTATACGGGCCGACATACGCGGCAAATTGATGCATAAAAGCGACTAACTGGAAGCTCGAGCTCACATCATCTTCCGAATACCGCCGAACCGATCGAACGCGCGACATTGACAGGACGCTGATTTGGCGGGACAGGTATTTGGCCCCGATCTAAAGGCTCGTTTATTAACGTCCATTCGTGAATTAATCCCGTGATACTGCGAGCCGCATCGCGATCCTTGACATGCCCGTTAATCTAATTGCTCGATAATCGATTTAAAACAACGAGATCGATTAAACATCGTCTCTTCTAGATCCAATTTCCGTTCGAAGAGCGAAGAATAAAGGGTGCAAAATTCGTATTTTCCTACTTTCTCTATTACGACTTTTTCGTTCGGACGGACTCTTTGTGCTAAACGATTCGACTTCGATCGAGCGTATTGTTCCCGACCCGGAAAAACGTTTGCGCAAGCAAAAGTTAGCGACTCGTTCGATATAGACTGCACATGTGTATTTATATCCGCGTAAACTTCGATCAAAAGTGACTCACGCGGAGGTCGCCTTCCGGAAATACTTTCCAACCGGTTCTTTCCAATGACATAGGAAAAAGTACGCATCTTCGATTTTTTCGCCGGTTGTTGGTTAATGCAAGAACTTGCACGGCATTCCCTTATATTTGCGGTGCGATAATAAGTGGCAACGCGAGGCAATATCACACGATGTAGCTCGCTGTGTATAGTCCCATCGCGAAGACTAAGCAAGCACAAGTTGTTCGATACGTGAAGCGCAAATATTGCTATTACGACAGCCTTATCTGGGAAGAATATATTGCGAAATATATGTATATGTATATATATGTACGCACGTATGTATATCATGAAAATTGCTCGACTGCAGTGCTTCCATTAGCGACCGGCTGATGGACTTTGATTAAATATTCAGTGTAATTTGTTGAATTAAGGCAAGCTTTTGCATTATTGTGAACTAATAAAGTTCTGTTTTTTTTTCGTAATTCAATTACCGAAGCCGCTTGAGCGCGCGCGATATTGCGCGGCGCGGTAATTAATTTTTATATGATGCTTTTATAAGTGATATTAAATTCCCATCATATAAACGTACGCGCGCTCGGCTTTAAATTATAATTAATTCTCCCTATCGCGAGTTTTCCGATGCGTTTAATTATTTCTATCGAATCCGAGCCAGTACACTTTAAAATTTACCGCAAATAGCATTGGCGGTGTATCGCCGCGTGCGAGCATGCGAATCGATTTCCGCGCAGTGATGTATCGCCATGGCGATGAAAGCTGAACGAGTGTTTGATAAGGTAAATAAAGTTATGACGAAATCGATAAAGTTCGCCGAGGAAAAACTTCTTCCTGCGCACGTAGATGTAACGCGTCAGTGGTCTTGCCCGACATTAATTAATTCTACGAAATTTCATGAAGGAACTTCTTCGCTAATAGATCATTTTCAACTTATAATATGTTCCGCCGCCAGCTGTAATCGGAGTTGTAAGATTACTCACGGTCTCCAGCCGGGAATGGCCAACGATTATTCTGTCTCGTCGAACGTGAGATAACAACTGTTTCACGTCGCGTAGCGGTGACGTCCGACAAAAGGCGGAGAATTTAATGGAGGTCGAGTGTATCCTGAGATGGAGATTGATCTCGTCGACGAAATAAACTTGAATCAGCAACCAGACTCCCTTCTTTATCGGTTGTTATTAGCTGAAAGTTTCTGGACACGTTCCAACTCGAAATCAGCTTCATTTGATCGCCAACTTCTTGCTATACTTCCGAGATCGCTCGTGAGGCCACTCTCACGAAGATGTAATAAATAATTGCCTTCACCATTTTCGCCTTTTAGTCTAGTCAATATAGACTGCCTCTAGTACTCATAAAATGAGGATTACAACAGGGTTTTTATTTTAAAATAATTTAAATATTATAATAAAAGTTAGTTAAATTGGAAATTACACCTTGTCAAAATAAATCTTACTTTATAATTTTTTCTAAGCTCTCTGTTTAACAAAGCATCGTATAAAATATGCCTCTTTTTATCATATTTAATATCTCACATAGTGAAATTTTTATACTTCTAATTGCAATTTTGCACTTCAAGTTACATTATAAAACGAGCTTTAACGGATATTTTATTATTTGACACGGAAGATTACAGAGTTTCAGCTAATTAAATTTTTACTGCAACAGATTAAACTTTCCCAAGACAATTAGCATGAGTTATTAAGATGTTTTAATAATTGAAAAAACAACTTCAAATTTTATCCAAAGTGCAGTTTTATTATTAGTGTGCGCAACTGTTTCAGATTGTTTTATCTCACACAGAAAAATATTATTCTCGTGCTCATAAAAGCGATTACTCAATTCATTTCTAATTTTATTTTTCTAGCTAACCAACGATTATCTTTGTAAAAATGATATTTTTTGATAACAGTTTTAAAATATGCATTTAGTTGAAATAAATAATATTTATTTAAAATGAATTTCTGTACACACATAAAAAAATATATTTGAATTAAGTAAACATTATTTATTCAAAATATTTCAAGAGTTCATGTATCCGTAAACATATTATAATTAATCATATCAAATTTATTCAAAATACGATTTGCACCCTAGTAATTTAAATACTTTAATCAAGAATAGTAAATAAAAGCCAAAATTCGAGATCTGCTTAAATTCAAAGTTTTATTTGATACAATTTTATGTAATAATATTCTTTAAAAGAATATAAGTTCTTTTCTTTAATATAAGATAATAAGTTTTTTTCCTATTTGTGACGAGTATATTTTAAAACAATTACCAATAAAATATTCTTTAAAAAATAACCATTACTTAGAAGAAAAAAATATATAATTGTTTCTCTCGATAGCACAATTAATGTTATATTCTGTGGATTGAAGAGATTGGTCAACAACAAATTGATCGGTTGTGCGCGTGCAATTATTTTATAAATATGTTGTAAAGCGGAGCACGCTGTAAATCGCCTCTTTGAGGTGATGACACCGATATAAAGTGTATGCAAGAGTGGCGACCTTTGCATGGCACTTGCTTCAATCAAGTGCGTCCGCGGACACCGTGCTGCGCATCGGCGTTCGTGTCTGAAACTACGTAATAAAGTAATTAATTGCGCAGGACAACCCCTGAATGCACGCAATACAACTGATACGGAAATCGGGCTTCAAAACTCTATAATCGGATTCAAAGTTTCGTCCGTGGCGTTCCTAGCACAGGCTCGTCTCGTAACCACTTCTCTTTGCATTCGTGGTAAACTAAACTGAGTCGGAAACTAAGCGACTTAGAACTTACTTGAGAAACTTCTATTCCATTACGTAATCACGATATAGACGCTACCAATGTACGTTCTCGCTGTCATTCTTGAACATGGTCCATATAGGGCACATGCGATTCTCAGTAGAATTGTGACACGGAATTCTCGCGGAAAATTTTGTCGAAAGCAAGGAAGTTCATTTCCAGGAAAGATAGTTAAATTCGCGTAACGAGTTCATTTCTAACTTCATACGATAACCTTTGAAGAAGCCTTGAAGAAGTTATTAAAGAAGTTACATTGAGAGAAAAGTATTTGATACTTGTGACTATAAGTGCATAGTAAGAAATGATTCTTTATACACTGTGTAAAAACATTTATGTAAAATTACATCTATTACAGTAGATAATTTTGAGACCCAGTTATAAAATTTCATATGTTTATAAATTTGCAATATAGAAGAATAAAAATTAATTTTTAATTTCTAATTAAGAATTGTAGATTGCAGAAGTAAATTTACGATATGTATAGAAAATTATAGAAATAATAATATAACAAAACTTTTTACATTCAAATATTGCCTCTCTTATAATTGTGATTGCATTTGTTATATAAAAATGTTCATTTTATTTGTAGCGCCAATATTTTGATATTTTATTACATTACTATGTTGTAAACGATAGAATGACTGTGTCCGCACACAGTGATGCTAGACGGAATAGATTTTTTGTGAATGCATGCTAAACGCAGATCGTACTATTTTTCACAGCGATACATGGAATGCTACTATTGTATTACGTAATGTTCCAAAAATTTAGAAAAAATTACATAAAATATTTAAAATATTCAGTTACATATGTAATTTTTCAAGTAAAATAAAATATATTTACACAATAAAAATAAATCTATATATTTTTTGTAAAATTACATACGTAATGTTTTATATTTACAGATCTAATCATGTAATTTTTTTATCTAATATTTATGTAAATTTTCTAAAATTTTTTACAGTATAATTACCAGTGTTATAATATTAATTAATAATAATAACCTTGTATTTTACTAATTGTAAAATTTGACTATAAATTATGATAATTTTAAATAGTAATGTAATAAAATATCAAAATATGGATGGTAAAAATGAAATAAACATTTTTATATAATAAAATATGCAGTCACAATTATAATAAATAAAACTATTTTTTAACATTCGCTTACTATTTAGGATTTAGGTTGTAATAACAATATGTAATAGCTATAATTTGTATAGCTAAAACAATTATAAATATATAGTTAACACAAAAATGACTATAAATTAAATTATAATAATTGTAATAATTTCTTTTTTCTCGGTGCATGTACTGAAATAAAAAAGATCATCAAATGAGGAATATATATATACTCGTATATATATATATATATATATATATATATATATATGTATCACAAAGAATATTAATGCAATCATTGTACTGATTACATTCAAAAATTTGCATATAAATTTAAACAAGTTTCAAACCTGATATTAAAAAAAGTGCGAGAAAAATGTCATATTAAATATCAATAATGTAGAATTTATTCTACATTATTTGACGATAATAAAAACGCACCCCCCTCTCTCTCTTTCTCTCAGTTCTGTTATAATTTGCGTTAAATACCAAGTATTAAATCCGTCGTAACATTCGCGAAATAATCTTCTAAGAAAACAATGTTATCAGAAAATGTAGGGAAGTCGGTAATTACAATATTTATACAGAACACGCGCGGAATTTTTTCCCTTTTCTCGAGTGTACTTACCCGATAGAATCTCTTAATGAGGCGCACCTCTGGACAATAACTCGTAAAATGAGCTTACGTTTCTTTACACAATCTTTTTCACATGCTGATGGAGAGCGAGTTTTCCCGGAGACCGAAATTTTATCGGGTTCCAACGCCGTCCGGAGAAACGGGCTTCCGCCGCGGAAGTAGCTTATCCGTAAAGGAAACAGGGTCCCTTTACGAATAAGAGCCGCATGCTGCGATTTCCACGGTCACTCTTCTATCTCGAAGGAAACGCCGTGCAACGACATTACATACACATGCGATCCCATATATGTATATATATTGTCTATATATATTTATATAAATGTATAGTCGTGTGGCGGAGGACGTGCGAGCGAGAGGCGGCACACGTAATGGCGATACGATGTTTTAAGGGATATAGGTCAGGGATTCGCGGGAATCCTGCACGTGAATGCTTCGGCGATGTTGTTCTATATCAGCGGTTAACCTGAATTTCGTAACGGCCAACATCCGTTCAGAACGAAGCGTGGCGGCGGCGATTCGTTCGCGAATGCCTGAAGAACGGACCGGCGCAATTTTTCCACCGCGAATAATTGGAAATGTGATTAGCTCGGCGGCCGCTGCGAAAACCTCGTGGCGATGCGCTAAAGTTAATTAACGTACAAATCTTCAAATTTACACACGGCATTAAAATGTCAACGTAGCGCCGCGTAGGTCTCTGTTCTTTTTGTTTTCCTTTTTTCTTCTTTACTGCGAACGTGTGTACGCAAAAATATGAGAAAAGTACCGCGCATTTTTCGCATGCGTGCCAGAAATTATACTTGAGATTCGAAAATGATAATTGCACTCGAGCGTAATTTTGTAAATGCATTTTACAACGCGCACAAATGCAAACGCCCACTCCATCGCTGTTTAAAGGACGCTATTAAAATAATTAAGAGTCCTTTTCATTCCTATCACAAAATCCGTGATTTTACTAATTCTTATTTGAATTCTGTTAACTGCTGCTTGTTATTACGTTACTTGATGTCTTTCCGAAGATCGCACGGCGAAATAGACGTTTAACTTCGTCCACGAGCGAGGTTTAACATTTGCATAATTTCATGTTGCTTTACAAAATTTATTCTAGAAGAGAACGCCGTTGGAACGGCGCTTTATGCAAAATACTTCACCGACTAGCGCAACGTCGCTCGGAATTTTTTAATCGCGCGTTAAACTGATAACCCGGCGACTGACGCCCGTGGCACTCGATTAATTTATGAATCTTTCAGCAAACGGCTAATTTTTTGACCTTGCTCTCGCGAAAACAATTAGCGATCGATAGCCTTCTTCGAAGTCACTACCTTCCACAGAATTCTCACATCCGTAACGATGAAATAATCGGTATTGTCGACTTCAGCGAGCGGTGAACGTATACGCAGTGAATAAAAGTAAATTCCGAAAAAAAGTGAGCTTACAGAGAGCGACATACGTGCTTAGAATAAAATAGATAATCTCGCATGACAAAGTGCTTTTAAAAGTAAAGTAAAAGCAGAATAACATATGACTGTATACACCGCGAGCAACACATAAATCTAAATTGAATCTGCTACTGGGGGATATTTCGGAGGACCCGTTATCAATTTTGAAAAATCTCCGTGAACAGTCTGTCAAAGAAATATCTGGTGGGATGTTGGGAATGCTCCAATTTTTCTCCGAAGAGTATTAATATATCGAGAGAGAGAGAGAGAGAGAGAGAGAGGGGGGAAAAAGGGAGAAAAGAAGAACTTTCACCTCCAACTTCTTTTGAGGGTGTAAGCACGGCAACATCGACCGCCGTGCGCTTCCTGCCATTTTTCCAGCCATATACGATGGCTAGCATTGACCACGCGCAATCTTTCCACCACATTACATTAAGCTCGGAAACCTTTCCTAAACGGATTTGGAGTCGATCCTATTTACGCTGCGGCAGCGACAAATCTATACGGAGACTAATGAAGCTTAAAGCTTCCCCCCGTTGGTCACAAGAAGGTTCGTGAATAATTCAGCCTCTTCTCGACACTTGTTGTCTATAATAACAGAGAACAACAAGTGCATAATTTGTGTAGAATCAACTTCTGAAGTTTAATAATTGATACACATGCAAAATATGCAGTTAATTAAAGGAGCATTATTGTTGCGAAGGCTAGAGAAAAGATTATTTTGATGTAAACTTTTTTCAGAAAGCGTACGGACGATACACTATAAATATTGTACACATAATAATGCATATCCATATTTATCAATAATTAAAGATTTTTACAAATAAAAATAATGAAAATTATAGTAATTATGAAAAATATGTATTCGAGCATAATCTTACAACTCCTATAAAATGTAGCCACTCAGTGATCAGAGACAAAAAAATAAATAAGATTATTATTATTATTATTATTATTATTATTATTATTATAGATGTTCGACTAACATTGGAACTAGAACATAAACTGAATTATTTTTTTAATAATTTGAAGATGTGGTTAAGATATGTAAAAATTACATGTATAAATCGCTACAAAAGTCAAACAGTTTTACATTAAAAATAAAATAAAAAAGTTAATAGATACGTTTTAATTTCGTTTAGTCAATGATAACCGAATATCTGTAGATTAATAATCTTATTTACTTTTTTGTTTCAAAGCACCAAGTGTCTACATTTTGTGGGAGTCTTAAGACAATGCGCGCTTGAATTTTTATAACTGCTTTTCATTTTTAATTGCAAAAATTTACAATTTTAGATAAAATATGTATTGTTATCAACGTTTCACTATTATTTCAATATTATTCACTTATGCTGTATACATTTTCAATGCTCTTCGCTTCAATACGCCTGCATATCTTCGAAATTTAATACATCTTAATGTGGTACTCATTTATCTTCAGATACTCGTCATCAATATTTATTTGCATTTCCAATGCATAAAACATTGAAATTTTAGGGTGCTCTTCTCTTACACCGCGGTAAAATTTTTCAATACTTTCCCATCCGATATACGCCTGGTATTTCAATTTTTTCCATTTCATCTGGAGCTCACCCAACGTGTTGCATCTCATTACAATTAAACTTCTTGCTTGTGTCTCGTTCTTGAATTTTATTTTATTTATCTTACTATTAATTTCCTTTTCTTCTTTTCTGTACTTTGTTCGTATCAATATCTTCATTAATCTTATTATTGTAACTTATTATTTTTTATATTTGTCATAAATCTGATAAGAATGTACTCGTATAATCTTGTTCCTATCAATTACACTCAGATAAGGCTTTAATCAGCGTCTTCGCTGCTGCCTTACCTATTGTGTGCATTGGCTACCTATATTTATACCTTTTTATTATTTATTGCATATATTTCACTGTCAAATTTATAAACCATTTTCACTCAATAAAAATTATTATTATTATTATATGTATAAAAAAATTTTAAATAAATCATTCGTATAATTTTCAAAAAAATTCACATAAAACCAACATCTTTTTCCAAACCCTCAAAATGATAGTGTCCCCTTACCCTCTTCATAATGTATATAGCTTATTTGCACGGAAAAAAGACGCTACCAATATATAATGTAAGCATACATATAAGCACATCTACAAAAAACCGATTTACTTTTTTACAATTTATATGAATGATTTTTGAGGTCACTGAATCCAAATATAATATCAGAATTTCACAATTTAAAATAGCGAATCAAAAATTGGAAAAATAATTTAATTCTTATAAAATCGAGTATTTCAAAATTGTTGAAGTCGCTGAATCAAAATATATTAGAATTTTGTCCATTATTTGAAATGTTATGTGGTAGTTTGAAAAACGAATTCGAATTTCACACATATTTTTGGCTTGTCACGACTTACGTTAAACACCCTGTATACTGTACTTTACCTTAAATTACTCTAGATTGTTATTTCACCTTGGACCTTTGTACGTATAAATTTAACTTTTGCTATTCTGACATAAAATTTTGATTCAACGGGCTTGAAATCCCTAAAATGCCAATTTCGATCTTATTTTCAATTTCGGTCGCTATTTTAGATACGTTATTTTGCAATTCTGATTTTATATTCGAATTCAGCGACCTCAAAAACCTTAATATCAAAATCGTAATGAAAATCTAAGAAATCTCTTTCCACACAGCGGTGGCACGAAAATTTCATTTCCATCACACTGCGAATGAGTTAATGGACCTCGTAGTAATTAATGTGTTCGTCAAATAGAAGTATTTCTTCTCCAATTAATCTTAAGAGAAAAAAAAAGAAAAAAAAGAAAATATAATTATATTATTATTATTGTTATTACATGCTGCATCAATCTTAAAATTAAATAACATTTTTTTCCTTTTAAAGTTGTACAATAATGAGTTTTATAATATTGCTTTTTTTCATTCGGTTATACGCTAGGATAACTCAAGATTCCAAGTTGTTAAAATGATTATTTTTAGGTCAAAAGACTCACCATCTATTCCTGACAGGCAAACATAAAAATTCTGTTCAAGTTTACTCGAGATTACTCCCTTTGAAAATTTGAAGCCACGCCTTCGAACGGTGGCGAATAGATATGAGGACTTTGTACGTGATTTTGGCGAATGCGCGCAAAGAATTCGCTCCTTCGCACATTTGTTATCGCTCTTCTGCACCCAGTGTGTCAAAAGTCACGTCGGCATTCACTGAAACATTTGTTGCCTTACTACATGGTGATATCATGGTTGAGTTGACAATAGAAATTCGCTTACATTGTCCCTCTACTTTTTTGCGCGAGACTCATCGTATTTTTGCGTTTCAAATTGCATTCTTATTATTTCGGTAAAGAACGTAGCGATGGTTTGTCGTCTCGGCCTTGATTTAATACTCTAAGTACATTTTCAAAATAGAACAATAAAAGAAGTAACTGCTGGTAATGGTTAGAAATGGTATTTCTGCGAAGAAGTTAAGAGTTAGTTGCATTGAATTTCGAGCGCTGGCTTTCCTCGTAATTTTACTTTCTCGACGGGAAGGAAGATCGTCCGGGAGCGCCTTTTATGATATTGCATTAGCGTAATTTTGCATGTAGTAAAAAAGATCGCGTTATGGCGGTAGTAGGCGGTTAAAGCTTTGCGTAGGCAGCGATACGTACTTGCGCCCCGTTGAATATTTACGAGTGGTCCGTGTAAAAAACAGGGGGAGCACATCTTAAAGATCGCCATCAGCAGCGTCCCACGCACGCGGAATAAAATAGCCAGCTATATTGCAACGCGATCCCGAGTCCCCGTCTCATAATTCTCTGAGTAAGGAGTTGACTCCAGCGGGTGGTGTCACGTGCGAAGATAGATCGAAATGAGACACGAGTAAGGCACACGACGCCGCTAGGACTATTTTTAGCTCTGATTATGTGTAATAAATCTCGAGCCTCTCTTACCGATTTATGTAATCAAACTTAATCCAAATATATGGACAATCACGTATTTTATTGCTTGCCAAAAAATAATAGAAGAATTTCCTACAAAAATCAAACAAATCCGAAAAGTTAAATTTTCAGAAAAAAGACTTCTCATCTTCAAACCGTTCACTGTACAAATGTGGTAATTTTTCTCTGTGGACAAACAATAGAAGTATAATATAAGTATAAGAACCAAAAGCTATTAATTTTAATTAATGTTTTGAAGACCTATTAAAAAGAGAAAAAAAAAGAGAAAACCTGGACTTATTTATTAGTTCTTGCAAGAATTTGTAATGATAAAAGATAAAGAAAGAAATATTTAAAATATGAAGCAATAATTCTTTTTATTTACAAAATTTTACAAGTTACTCTTATATATCTTTTTCTATTATTTTTCTCTTCGTATACATATGGTAATTTTTCACCGGACAAATAATGGGTACACGAACAAAAGATTTAAACTTTAAAATTAATATATTGAAGAATCCATTAAAAATAAAAATAAAAATTTCTCTGGACTTGTTTGGTTCTTGCTGAAAAAGATTTATATTTACTATTGGTTTATATTTATAATTTTCGTCTGATTGATTCTTGTCGAAACAAAATTGTTCACCATGTTACACTATTTCATGGAGATTTGATGCCGTAACCCAGATTTTTTTTTTTAAATAGACTTTTTTGGATTTTGTAGAAAAAAAACTTTTATTTCTGCATAAAATAAACAAACATAAAACCTTCAGATTTTAAAAGAAATAAAAATATCCGCTTTAATATAAAAAAAGAAATTCAAGATATGAGTAGAAATTAAAATAGAATAACTTAATTATAAAGAAGATTGCGAAACATTTGTAAGGGAATAAAAATATTTGAAAAATTTGACCATCAAACAGCAATTAGATATTCATTACTGTAAATCTTTATAAAAGTTTCCTTTACATACAGTCATCTTTGTTATCGGCAAATAAAGCTGTGAGAATAACGAGGCATAATGCTTCTGTTCTCACGAATTTCGTGTGTGAACACCATATATGCACGCGTTCGTGCGTACTCCAGTTAGCGTGACACTAACAAATTTACGTCGGGACTGAAAGCTTTACATCGAACTCTCCTGATTATCACATGCGTGCTTCGGTTGCTATGATTACATTTGCGAAGGTCGCTGGTAAATTCCCATTTGATACAATTGCGATTGTTTGCCAAATTGTAATAAATAATACGTATAGATTATTAAGTTATAATAAATGATACATGATTTAAATCATATGCGTGTGTCAAACCGTAACTGCATTGTTACTACATTGATTATAAATTTAACGTTGCCATGAACATTATGATTTAACTCATTGATTAAACTGTATATATCGGATAAAATTATAAACTATGCTGCAGGTATGGCGATCAAAACTATATATACCCAGCTTATCTTAATCTATCGGATTTTTGGCAAAGCCTCTGAAAAGGCGGTCGCTTAATCTAATGGAATCCATATTTATAGCTTAAAGCGGCGTTCGTACGAGCTTGCAGGTTGGGGATTAGTAACGATAACAACGTAGCGATATAAGTACGTACCTACTTAGATTTCCATTTAATATTCATCATTTATCTTTTTTTAGATTGCAATTTTTCAAAGGATTTAATCGGAAGAAATACAAACGGAATCTTTAATCTCGATCGATTAAGAACAACGATCAGTTGACGCATATCTACATATTATATTTAAGAAACCGAGGAAAACTTGTAAAGAGCTCATTAAAATTCAATTACTTCATTACATTGCGGTATTCCTTTATAAATGTATTTATAAATGTAAGATCAAGGTAAATGATTGGAACAATAATGCGCTCTCTGTAATATGTATGACCAGCCGCTGAGTAATATCACTGCGCCACCCAACGGCGCAATTATCTCAACTCCCATTCCCCCGGTTAAGAATTAGTTCGCCTAAAAGCGAGCACGTATAGTGTCGTCCGACACGTCCCAAAGGCGACACCGTCCTCGACCTTGTCAGCCTCAGGTACCTACGTAGGAGGTCCCTTGGTGATCGCTGACGACGGTGAATCCTTATTAAACGTCGTGCAGTCGGCGATTCCAATTTCGAACTTCAATCGTGCATGTCAGCCGAAGCGGCCCTAAAATTTATGTCCCTTGGGCATATCGCGGCCGCTCGTAATCATAACTTTGCGCCTCGTGAGAGCTGTGCGCGCGTGGATAAGGGCGCGTATCCACGTCGCCTCTTCTGTCACGCAACTGCTTGTAACATTCGTTGACATTCTGAAAAGGTCATACCCGTTGGTCGCATGGTCAGGTGCAACATATGCTGATGGACGAACGTGAGAAAGAGAGGTAGAGAGAGAGAGAGAGAGAGAGAGAGAGAGAGAGAATCGAGTTAACTGCATCTAAAATGCAGCCCTGTGGGCCAAGCGCATTACCTTTCGAAGAAATTTTTAACATCAAAGTGAAAAGTGGGCGACGCTTATCTCGAGCATACCTACAGCTTTTATGTATTTTAAAGTTCGCTTTACATCAAATATCATGATCCGTTGAAGGCAAAAAATTTTTCTTTCAAATTAAACGTTAATTTCAAGCCAACTTTTTTTTATAAAGGAGAACGAACTTAAAAATATGAGATTTAAATATATTTAATGTACAAAAAGGGATTTAGATAAATTATCGTATAAAAATTTTTAGATGCAACTGATGTACGATATATTTTATACAGTGTGGAATAATAACCGATATAAGATATATTTAATATAATACAGTTTAGAGTCAAATAATTTTTATCGATTTATTTTATTGTGGTCGCTCTATCTCTCGATGTTATTATTTCTCTGGAAATTCTGCTCTTCGTAAAAAAAAAATTAAATGGGACATGAAGAAAATAGAACAGGAAATTAATTCATAACCACACAGTTATTGAATTGTCTCGCTCAATTTGTACAGCTTCAAACTTTAAACCGCGTCACGTTTGAGCATGACGGTAGAAATCACTTTTGGCCGCACAGGGACTTGTAACTTTATTGGTTACAATGAAAGTTTGAATTAATAAGGTGCTAAAGCCTGCGATGAACTTTATGATGATCTTATCGAAGTCCCGTTGTTGCACGCTCGTAAACGTAACAAGTACTTCACCTGCTATCGATTTCCTACTGGTATGACAGTCACGTCATAGAACGATTTAGACTATCGCAGCTGGATATCACTTCTATCCGGCTTTCTTATTTTCCCCATTTTTAATGTTTAATTCAAAGGTCTGTGGAGAATCAGCACGTACTTCTGTTCGTTACATAAGTGTCAAATAAATCGTTATAAGTTTTTTAGTTTTTTAGTTCTATTTATCGATCTCTCGTTCTTTTTCGTTCATTTTTCTTTATTTGTGCACGCTTCACTTGAGTTGTATTACCGTAATACGCCGCGTAAAAAGAACTACGTTCAAGCGAACAATGTCGTAATGCGAATCGGGCAAGGGACGTAAACTGTGTGTTTGGATATGAAAAAGTGACGGTATATAGCAAATAATTAAAAAAGTCTTGCTCACTACTCGCCGGATCGTGATCAGCACGCGATCTGACTTAAACGTCGGACCATTATTGAGTAGTAACCACTGCGTGAGCGACGTTGTCCGATACCATCGGTCTACGACTACTGCGCCTGACAATAGTGTACTCGGTATTCACCGCTCTTTTTTTCAGCGGGACGATGTAGGTCATGGTGATATCGCATTCAGAATTCTTTTTTTCTCATCACCCACGGCGATTTGCTATCCCGCCTCCCCATCCCCGTCGTCCCGGTTCGCTCTTCCGCCAACTCGACGTGCTAATCTTCGTTATTTCTCTTATAAACCCTTTATGTCAGTTCTACATTGCCGTAGATAGTTTTAATCTTTCGCAAGAAATTATTTTACGCTTTTCCGCGCGTTTTATTACTTTTTATTAACACTGTTTTTTTTGCGCTGCGAGATATTTGAAGTCGAGTTGATCCAATTGTAAGAACGTATTCTTTTTTTAGTTTTAAATCCTTTCTCTTAGCTATAAATTTCGTACAGCACAGACTTCCTAAAGACATTCTAAAGATAAGGTGTGCTATATGAGAACTGATCGAATAACAGTTACGGTCCTTCTTACAGTTTTTCTTAACCTTTAGTACTAAAAATCTAATAATATTGTGTGTTTAATTTCTCATTTTAACATATTCACTACGTAAAGATCATTAATGCTGAAATAGTCCTTTTAAAGAAACGTCGAGACTCCAAACTAATTGAGAAACGCCTTATCGTAAGCCGTCCACTTAATTCTAAGATGTCCGGCATATATTTTTTACGATGACAGTGTCATTCCATTGTGCGGGGGAAATCCCACATGAATATGCAATATTCTTAAGCTTCAGCTTGACTGTTAGAGCACGGGCGAATGTCGGCGGCCCTCAATTTAACAATGGAACCTTTTGTAACCAAGGTTTGGTCATCCTCTATTCTATTCTTTGCGGCACGTAATCAGAAGAGGCAATCCGCGGAATTCGGGTTGAAGTGGTTTCTGTGGAAACTAACGACAAAGCAGTAGGGCGTCCTCAAAAAGAGAAAACGTCAAAGTGAATCAAAATGTAACAATTCTCATATAGGTTGCGAGCCACATTGTGGCAAAAATTCAATGAAGTCGTAAAAGAATAAGAGAGGGCATCGCGATACACATAGCTTTCGTTCCTCGGCCTTTCGTTGTAGCATTTTAATCATTTCGCTAGGAACGTGCCAGCGGTATACGGTCATCGTAAAAGAGTTATTGCGCTTTATGATGGCATATTCATGTAAAGAAAGGATATAATGCTCAGCGGGAATATTTTACAATAATGCCAAAAAGCAATTCCGTCTAGAAATTTCATAATAGTGATATTTCGACGTTTCACAATATACGTTTACATATAACAAGCCATGTCATTTTATCTCACGATTTCTAAAGCAAGAATAAAAATGGCAAAGTTCCTTTTTTTATAGCAATAATTACCGCTAGATTGAGAAAACACTGGAAGGGATGTGTAATGGCAATGTCAACGTGTCTCTAACGGAACGAATGCGTGGCGTAATTGTTGCACAACACTGCAAAAGCCGGCGTACGCAAATATCGCCGGTATATATCGCTTCATTGACGTCACATCTGATTTTATACACATTCATATGAGTTGCGTTTAATCGTACAGCAGACGTGAGGGATGAACGGAAGCGGCTTGCAGATTTCAACGTTGGACTTGAAAATGCTCTCGTGATTGCACCTTTATTTCATTCCAATTATCCGGCTTTCATCTCGACAACTTGTATATATTTGTGAAATCACTGAAATGCATTTTCACTTTGACAAATGAAAGAATCTTTCGTATTGCGAATCATCATTCCAACGCTGTTACGTATATACATGCGCAAACGGCGGGGTGAAACGACTCGATTATTCACTCGTTATAACAAAACGAGCTCGTCGTCGCGCAATCGAGAATTCCACGTTGTTGTATTTTATTGTTTTCAATCGTTTCATTACGCGCGCGGTTTCTTTCGTCGATTTTTGAAATTCTATTAAAGCGAGAAAGTAGAAAACTGCGGAGAGCAAAACTTCAAATTAAAGAGGCCCTTCCTCGACCCCCACCTTACGCTTTAAATTAATATTTGTTATTCATAAACATTTGTTATTCATAAAGAATATAGAGAAAAAAATATATTAAAATATAAAAGAGAGGAACGAATCTTTTACTATACTCTTTGCTTTTGAGCTGTCGCTATTTCGCCACATAAATTTATTACGGTGGGCAGAAAATAGGAAGCGCACCGGCGACGTCATACATTACAACAAATTGCATTTCTAAAAATCTCATCTCGTCTGATTTAACAAAGTGCCTTATATATATATATATAATGAAGCCGTATCTAACGCAATAGAAGTTCGCCAACCTAAAGGATTAACATCGAAATAAATTATATGCACTTGGCATAAATTCAATATAACTTAAATGGGGTTTTGCAATTTCATCAACTTGCAATCCGCGAACATTAAACTGTTTTAATAGAGCTTATTAAACTCGCCGCTTTTTGTTGGAGGCGAACAAACGACTACACACTTTTTCCATAATTTAACGGAAAATTCCCTCCGATATCTACTGTTTTATTATGAGAGTAAAACAGGAAAGGTTTCCATGAGAAACAACGTCCCTGTATCTATATAACTTATATATCTATACTTGTGTTTTCTTCGACGCTTTGCCTCTCGACGAGACTTTATTCTCTCTTCACTTTTCTCTTCTCTTGTGCACAGCTAATTACTAACACCAATATTAATATTATAGAAAGTTTCATACTATATTGCAACGCGAATCATTATAATCTAA
The DNA here is from genome assembly GCF_016802725.1 of Solenopsis invicta. Classification (NCBI taxonomy): domain Eukaryota; kingdom Metazoa; phylum Arthropoda; class Insecta; order Hymenoptera; family Formicidae; genus Solenopsis; species Solenopsis invicta. Next base: position 10,253,018 of record NC_052673.1, read on the forward strand.
ATAAGGATTCTTGCCTTTAATCTTTCGTACTTTCGAAGGCAATGTAAGAAGCCTCTTGATCGATAAATCTGTGCTGATCCTTCTTCGATGAGCCTCGCGTTAATAATTTCACTCATTCTTTCTGTTGCAGCGATCACTCGATCAGCAACCGCGTGGACCGTCGTGGACACCCGACGTACTGCGAGTGTGGCGAGGTGACCAGGCCCTTATGACGACGCGAGGAGACGGCCGAGAGTGCCCTGGCCACGTCGCAGTCTGACTTCTAGGCCTTGATCACTCTTCCCGCCCTCGACCGTCCTTCCGACCTTCCGGCCGCAATCCCTCGCTCGAATTCCGCATGTTTTCCGGCAGCACTTCATTCCGACCGTCCCCACTCGGCACCAACATACAGACACACACACACACAAACACACACACAAACACACACACACACACACACACAAACACACACACACACACACACACGTGTACAAACGAACATTAGCGTTTACACGCATATGTAAACACGCAAGCGCACACGAACACACCGAACACGAGGTGCAGGAACAAGGAAATGATCCTTCGATCCTCCCGAGAACTCGTCCGCCGACTATAAAGAGTAGAGGCAGTAATTGCTGCACGGTTACTGCGATGTTACCACATGGTTACCGCGTGGTTAATTGGTACAAGGGCGATTCGCAGGTAGTAATTACCGGCGACTGCACGAGCACCCGGTGGTAATTGAGCGGTGCGACGATTGATGTGATTATGAAAAGCACGCACGGCATCGAAAAAGACGTCGCGCGCTCGCGCGTGGTGTGCGTATCGCGCGATCTAAAGGCAGGTACGTACAAATTGGTCATCGTGTACAGGACGAGAATAATTTGGCGCTAAAATGTACGATGTTATGTATTACGGTATTACGTGTTGAATGACGTTTTGTAAACTATTAAATAACGTACTGGAAATGTTTCTTCGTGAGTGACATCATGGAAGATGCCTTCTTAAGCAGGAGAGAGAGGAGCACGAGTCTTTCTCTCTCTCTCAAAAATTATTGTTTTTTTTTATATATATATAATAAATGTGACAAGAGAGTAAGGTACTCTTAACAATTGGAACTCGAACAGTGCTATGAGATAAGACATGATAATCACAACTGCCCATTTAATTGAAAAGGAGGAAGGAACCGCGGTCCCTTAAAATTGTCAAGTATTCCGTGACTTTTAATCTTCCGTACCGTAAAACAATCACCGTTCGCCTACGTGCGCACTAATTAGTTTCCGTTTGACGATACTGAGCGCTTTGAATTCTCCCCGGCGTTATATGCAGAATTTCAATTCGGCAATCAATATTTGCCGATCAGCCCGGGGTATAGCAGAGCGCACACATCATCGAAATTTATGAAACGACAAAACGTATAATGCTCCTCAAATATTTTCGACAAATAAAAATTCATGCCGCGAGCAAAATTGTGCTGCTGCTGCTGCTGTTGCACGTGAAATTTTGGAAATGCCGAATGAGCGTAAACGCAACGTACTGATTGTATAACCAGCCCGTACTCACACACGTTTATTCCAAGTTTCCTGCCACGAATGGCGAGGTGAATGCGTCCCAATTGGTTCCGCACGTGGTTGGAAAAGTCTACGTCCGCAAAATTAGGATCCGAGGATCACGTGCGAGCCCTTCCGAATTTCAGTGCTGCAGTCATGATTAGGCCACGAGAATGTCGGGCGTACTAAAGTGCTTATGTTTTCATTTTACAGAATAAATGATAAACGTTCTGTTCGCGTGAACAGTATTATTTTCTCTTTATTTCCACTTGCTTCTGCACTCTTTACATTTTTTTCCTACATTTTAACTTTATTGATTTTCGTTACTTTATGTAGTGTCGTACATAATGTATAATATAATGTACAGTCCTCGCGTAGATAAGGAATCTCCAAGATTATTAAATTATACCTTTTTATTATAATAACGTTCCATATAATAACGTTCCATTATATATAATTAATGTTTTTTTTTAGATATAGAATGCACATAGGCTCTTTATTTGACGAAAAATATTTCTTTCTTCTCGTTAACTTTTGCAGTTCTATCGTGCACGCCAATTTCCTTTTTTTTTCTTTTTCCTCACGCACGAGAAACCAGTTTCGCGAAAAATCTTTGTTTGACGGCAAGAAAATAAATGAACTTATCTGAAATCTATCTGCGAAATCGACAGTAGCGATTGTAGGCCTTGCGACAGCCAATTTATTTTACTGCCACTAGAAAGTCGTTATTCTTGAGAAAACGTCGAAATGAGAAAGCAGAGAGAGAGAGAGAGAGAGAGAGAGAGAGAGAGAGGATAGGGCAAGCGAGAAAAGAGGGAGGAAATCGAGTTCACGAGGGCGAGATAGGCATCCTCGTTTTTCCGATGTATCGAATTGAAGAGACACACATTGGCAGAAGAGAGAGAGAAAAAAGTATCTACTGAAGCTATCAAAGACGTCTTATCTCGTTTCATTATCGCGCGATATAAAATTTTCCGTAATCCGTCCCGCAATTCGCAGATATACTTTTCAACGTGCGTTTCGCTTTGTGCTGAGAAAATTAAATCGATCGGTCGAACGTTGTGGGAACCTGCAGGAAAGATCGATAAAGGCGTTTTGCAGCGGTGTACAGGGGTTGCATACCGCGCGTAGAGATTCTGATCTCGCACCGCGCGGAGAGAGAAACAGAGAGAGAGAGAGAGAGAGAAGCGTTCCACTGATACTCACGCAAAGAAACTGCACGACAGCTGCACTTTTCACGAGAGAAATCGGAAACTTCCCGGGTTTCCGTGTCTTAATTTACATGTAAATTCATGCGCGAGGTACAGTTAATGAAACAAGTGCGGCGGGAGCGACAATTCACGAAGGACACGCGCGCGTGGATGTTACGCGCGGGTCTGTGAATATTAACAGGCGACGAATTTGTCGAGGCCATTGCCAGATTTCGATGCAAATCGCGTTCTCGTATTTATGACTGTCCCTCCGCCCCCTTCCCCTCTCTCTTCCGAAAAAGAAAGCGCCCGATGCAACTTTCGCGCGAATATTGGGCTTTGTATGCCATCCGTTTCCCCCGGGCCGAATTGGCCCTCGATAAATGATATCAATTTCTCGGGTAGCTAACGTCTACTATACACTCGGAGGCAGTTCATTTGTACATGGGGTCGCCTAATGGAAGCAACGCGGCGCGGCGCGGCGCGCCGCCCCGGGTCGACGGTGATTAATGTACGAAGAGTAGCAGATGCATCTCTCGCGCGCCGAGTTAAGTATTACATTGTACGCCCTCACGGAAAACGCATTCATCTCGGTAAAATATCCATACCAGAAGTCCGAGGCTTGAGGCGAGAACCAAGATCCGTCGGGCCGCATTTATTACCGTCACACTCGTTTCCGCTTTTCGACGGTGATTATCTGCACGCCCGTCGGCTCGCGCGAAATATTAACAAGCGAAATCAAGTGCAACGATTTCGTAATAAATTACCAAGTGTCCGCGGGGAACGCGCGACTACAATTGCCATTAACAAATTTAATTATTTCGCGAATGTCTGCGCGATTAATATTGATTCTCGGCCTCGCGACTCCTGGGAAACCGAATTTATTAACACGGTTCCACTTGCAACGACGCAGTTCAACTTCGTGCAGCTTTTTCCACTTTTAAATCTCCTTGTTCAACGCTGATAACATTCGGTAATTTATTCACTGCTTATATATGATTCGATTTGTTCAGTAATTTATAGGATGATTGATGAATCTGTCAATAGATTGATATGGGATAGATTGATATGGGTGTATCATTCTTATGTGTCGAAAGATTCTATTTTTTTTTATCTTGAAGATTATTCCGATCGTTGAAAATCCAAGCAACGAGACAATTTAAGCTCAAATGACAACATTATTCGCATTATGACAAGCGGAAGCGTTTCGGAGCGCTCGTGCTGCCCTACTGTGGCTTTCATTCTTTCCTCCACCCCAGCTGATATTTATATACGAGAAGTTTTGTTGTACGCTCGCGTGCTTCTTTCTGCTTACGGGGCAAGCGGTTTTTGGAGTCGCTGAAATTCGCCGCGGCATGCAACGCGATTTGCGTTCGCGAGTTCACTTGGAATTTGCACGGATATACACGGCAACGTGTGCGATATGATCTCTCGAGTCAAAAAATAATTTGTGTAAGCTTACACCGGACTTTTCAATCGCGATACGAATTGCAACGCGTTGCTTTGTAAAAAAAAAAGTCGATCGGCACTACAATGCGGTATTATTCAATTTTATTTTTATGCAGTTCAGCAATTAAAAAAAAAATTTGCGTAGAACCGAGAATATTATTAACTTCCTTTCGACGCGTGCCGCGCTGTAAATATCAGTTGCCAGGCTCGCGAATTATAGATTTCTGGCTGAGTCATGCAGTGTCTGTGCTTAATTATCGGCGGAATGTAAAATTTATGACACAAGTTGTCGGCAGGCATGCACCGTGCACGGCGAAATTATGCGGAACCGGAAGATCGAACGCTGCAATACACTGTCGCACACTAGATAGCATAAATGCCGCAGCGATCAACGTAAAATGACGAAATTCTCGATCGAAAATTGAACCTTCGAGATACAAAAATTGTTGTCGTCGAGCACACGTCTAAACAACGAATTGGCAATTCTGAACAAATCGCGCAATCGGAAGAGATCTTATCGAGTCCGCGCGAGAATTATAACTTTTACATCGGAAAATCTTTTACATCGGCGGAGCTCAAATCTAACCGCTGCAAAATGTTCCACGCGACTGATATGAATCTTCTACTATTTACTGTATACGGATTTGGAAGTGTAGAAACAAGCCAGGTAGACTCTATCGTGTGAAACTTTCAAGGATCGCGAGGGCCAACACTAGTTTTCTTCTTCTAATCGGTCAAACCGTCAAGGCAACACGTGTACACAATATTTGCACCGTTGAGAAAGAATTTCATTACCACTCACGTTGTTAGTTTTACTACAAAATATAATATCGGAGCACCTTTTAATCCGCGATATACGTTCCTTGCGATTTCGAAAACAGCAAAGTGCATATATTAAAATAATTCCGCGCGGAAATGCGCGCGCTTTATTTCCACTTTTTTTCCCGTGACTCGTTCCATTCCGCTCAGCGACTCAATTATTAATCGCATTAGTTATTTATTAATTGCGAAGCGACGCTGCGCTTTGATTCGTATCGCCTCGACCCACCGACACACAGCGCGCTTCGGTAACGTTAGCGCGCTTCGGTAACGTTATTTCGCAGTCGCGACCCTTCCGGAGGTATCTGATCGCAGACACCGGCGGCGCAGCAAGCGCTCCAGATGGCTCGTTTTCACGAATCACGTATCTTGAGCGAGAATCTGGGGCAATCGGATGTTTGTGTCACGTGAGGAAGAGAGAGAGAGAGAGAGAGAGAGAGAGAAAAATCAATTAACGACAGCGGCGGAACGTGTGCACATACGCGTGCACACACCGCAAGGTGCATTCGTTTTCGTTGCGAGACCATTTCACGTGGCATTGTGTCACGACGTTTGATAATCGCGAAGGCGGCATAATGGCACGCGAAGATGGCCCTTACGGGCCACGTTGCAGAAAGCAATGCGAAAATAATCGTCACGGCAAAACGGACGCCCGCGTGACAGAGGGAGGAAGAAAAAAAAGGAGACCGGTAATCGATAACTCGTTTTTTAATCGGTGCCATCTGTTGCACTCGTCGACGCGCGGCAATACATTAATGCAAATGCATCTCGCTCACTACCACCACCATCACCACTCGTCGTTGTACACCCGTGTACCTTTTTAAAACGCAATACAGCCGTTGGAACAGTATAAACAAGTCATGATACGGTGCAAACGATAAAAATAAAAATAAAAAAACCGTACACGCCGCGAACGCGCACGCACGTGGTAATCTCCAGCTGGGCGTTCGCGCGGATTTCGATTGAATCTCTACCGTGGAATTATATATGTATTTTTGTGTTACGGACATATTACGCTAATCGTGATATGATTAGTGCGAGCGCGGGGTGCAATTAAATGGCTGACGACCTACATTTCGTCCCAATAAAATTATGTTACCGACATTATATCAATAACAACACATTGCTATTATGCACAGAAGTATTATACTAAAATATGTACATACCAGTTCATTTAACTTCCAATTACAAAACGGGCTTTAACAATGCAATTATGTTGCGCTCTGTGTTCGGTTTTTTTTTGCGTTTTGCACGATTGCGCTTGTTTTAATCGAAATTTTTCGTGCTCCCAAAATTATAAAATTTTGCTGTCGCTTTGCACTCGGGAGCGAAACAATTCGTGAAGATTTAAAAGCCTCGTGAACAATGACGCGACGTGAATAACGGATCTAAAGTATAAAGCGGCTGTCGTTACTTGCTGGTTTCTTTTTTCTCTCAGCACACGCGTTCCATAGGCAAAAAAAAAACTAGTTTAAAATATAGATAGGTTCCCGTCACTCGGTAAAGTGACGACAGGGGCACGCGTCTACTTAATTAATTGATTTCCGATCGGAAATTGATAGAATGAACATTCGGGGGAAATCGAGCGCTGGCGCGTGTCCCTCCCCGAGATGGTGCGTTTAATTAATTATATGGGCACTGCCAGACTTGCAAAACTTTAATCAAAAGTTACATCGGCACGGCTAATCAAAGACCCTTAATCAAATCAAACCGCGATTTCGTCGATAAGGTATAAATGTATACGTTATAAGCGGAACCTTAAATCATTCATCGTGGTGATGTTTCCCTACATTATAGCGGTTGTCTCGGAAAAACGCCCAGCGGCATTCTGCAAATTTGTGCGGATCAAGGACAAGCCTGCGCCTTGCACCTTAATCAAGCTGACCTACGCAGATTGCAAGAGCACATTTATCGTTTATGCATGTTCGATCGGCACTTTTCGGAGGCAACCTGCATATTGATGCTGCGAGGAGAGAGAGAGAGAGAGAGAGAGAGCTCTGACCAAACCGCGAGAGAAAGATGGCATTAATAAGGTCACGAGCTTAACGAACCAAAAGAAAATGAAATGCTAATAATAATAAAGAGACTAGCGAAAAAAGAAAGGAGCCAGAAGGGTTGCGCGGAGGGAGGGGAGGGGAAACGCATCTCATAGGAATTAATGATCGTTGTCCTAGATATGTCTAAAGAAATAAACGAGCCGAAACTTCGTTAAGGATTTTGTACGTTGACTTCGCGAGCGACCCGGACGGTCGTCAAGGTCGCTGGTGGAGTATCGCAGAGAATTACTCCTTTCCTCGTACACGACACGCGATGCTTGCGTCTTGACACCGCACGAGATTAGAAGAACGAGCGAATGCCAATGCTGTTATATCGCGTGATCGAGGTAATCATCGGCGGTCAACGGATCGTTTCGTCTGGCACGATCGATGGACCTCCGCAGTCCGAGAGATGGGATGTGTCACGTGGTAGGAAAAACTTACAGAGCTAATAAATTATACTTGTAATTAGTAGCGTTTTGAATCAACACAAATGGCTGACACACACATACACACACATTCGCAGATACACACACACACACACACACAGATTCGTATTCGTACTCGCAAACATACACACGTACCACACACGTAAACAAGCGCGTGTGTCGTATACCTACGAATAAGTGTGCGCAATGTAACTAGACGAGCTTTAGGCTACTCAAAGGGCTCGAATTCGTTGAATGGGAGATAAAGGGCGGAGATAAAGACGATGCGGTATGGTATCGCTCGTGACTTAATTAAGGACGTTAAATAGCCGCCCGATGTTGGCATTTAGCTGGTCTAAATCACAAAGGGTTCGTTTCTACTAATCATAGTACTGTTGAGTTTAATCGATTGTGAGATACTTTATTATTATACATATGCGTAGGCTATTTGTCGGGAAATCGTATTTGAAAATCGACATTTCTACCGAGACGTTTGTAAGGTGTGTGTTCATGTATGTGCGCGGTAGCAATCCGATCGGTACCCACTTGGCAGTTATCACGTGGCGAACGACGAAACACACACACATATAGTACACACAGGCGCGCGTAATGTGCCTTCCAGATTCACGTGCTAACACGTGCATAACGGGAGCAGGGCGCGCGGAGAACTTTCATTCCCTTAATTAAAAAGTCTCAAGGAGGAGTAGGGCGCGGCGCAAAATTCGCGGGTTATAATTGATCTGAATTGTGAAGGAAAATTCTTTCCCGATTTACCGTCCAAACTCCGCGATGGAAATGAATTAAGACGCAATTACTTATCCTTAATGAAACACATGCATATTAATAGCAGATGTCTGGCAAGTTCCGCGTCCGAGTTTCGAGATCGACTCGGGGTGCAAATCGCCCCATCGGGGTTGAATGCATGACGCCCTTCGCGAATGCAATCTGCTCTACCGTCCTTTCTCGTCGCGGATCTCTCCTTGTCGGTCTGACCTTAATTGTAGACTAACCTAGATTATAGAAGTCGGAGGCAATTCCGACGAATGAACAATCTCAGAAACGATAAGGCTCTCGTGCTTTGTCATTAAGCCTCGCGAATCACCCCTTCTTGTCTCGTTGCGAGTTTTCAATATTCCACCGTTATCTCCTTTTACACGGAGTCACCTACGTACAGATAATTGGAATCCCTAATTTTGGAAACTGTCAGCAATTATGTCATCGGCTTAATAGCTTAAGTAATTAAGCCTATGAAAGTAATGGAATTATCTCAGAATCAATAATACTACTCTCCTTCCTCTTTTAGTAAACAAATTATTAATTAATGAAAGTATAATCAATTGTGCTTTTTCTTTTACCAATTCGCGTGTGTTAAAAATGAACTTCTGTCTTGAAAAAAAAAATCACAAAAGATCTCGTAAAAGGAGAATCGACAGATGGCAAATTGAATGCGCAAGGGGTGAAATATTACGCAAACCGACGTAAATCCAGAATTCCTCGCACGATAATTCGCAAATTGGCGCCGTTGCGTACGCTCGATTAAAACGTTCAAAATAATTTGCAAAGCTGCTCATAAAAATTCTTCACGCTCGCTCGCAATCGAACGAAACGTAATATTCGGTATTAATGTTTTCAGAGCGCGATATTGTTTCCTGTCGGCGCGCGTGTCGATGTGTTTGCCGGAGCGATAGCGCATAACGCGGTTAGATGGCTCAATAACCAGCGATGTATGCTTCTGGTGACCCGCCTCGCATCGATCATCCGCATTCGACGAGATATCATTTCCTCTCTCACTGAAACTTTCCTGAAAATCTCGCCCGCAGATAGCGATTGGACAGGTGTCACCGACACATTTCGCGCCATCGAAAAATCTTCTCGTATCGCCGGGACACCTGCTCTTCGATTACATCAGAAATGTACGTTTTCATCGACAGAGCCTGTCAATCTGTCAAGTTTTTACTTATATTTTTACCATAACTTAATTTTATAATGATATACGCATATATTTCTCAGTTGTCTCGGGAAAAGTTGCTTGCTAAATGATATGTCAAGTCACTTACATCAGTCTCTTATACATGAACGTTCGTAGAAAACGTAAATATATTTTGTAATTTGGATAAAAACGTTTGACAATTTCTTTTAAGCATTTACTACAATTTTTAAATTCATTTAATTGTAATCATTAATTTAATTCAGTTGACTTTTGCACTTATCACTTAAGTTGAATCTTAAACTGGTCGCCGAGTTGCTAGACATGGTGCTTTAAATTGCACAAAATTTCTGTCGTTGATGAATATGAGAGTCGTTAAAGGAGCGCTCCCTTGGACTTTTTTTTCTTCCTATCGAAAATCGAGCACAGTTACGCGATAGTTCGTCGTTGGCGCGTATAAACTGCCGCATAGTCAATCGCGAATTCCCCGCAGAAGCTTCGAAAGAACCCGTCGACGGGTTGCTACTCGCCGTAACGAGAATGTTATACACGTACGATGTACAAGTCCTGATTTTGTAAAAGCAGCAAAACATGTTATATCTAGAATAATAAAAGTGATATATATGAGGTTTTATAAAAGCTATCCTGTTTCTGGAGAGCAACTGTTTCTTGCCCGACATTCCACACGTCTTTCATCTTCTTTACGTCATAGCCACTGGAAAATTTTCTGACGCGCACAGCAGGTTCGTAACTACAAACTGTAGAAGTTTCTTGGGAAAAGCAGTAAAACGTCTTGGGGATTCTTTGGCAGCACCAAGCACCAAGATGCAGTACTCCAACTGACCTTTCGCTCGAATTTCATTTTGTTTTGATTTCAAATTGTTCTTTCATTGCATACAGATGCGAAATCTACGTGGAAGCGGAATTTAATTTCCTCCCCAAGGAGCAATTCATTATAACGGAATAATTGCATATTTGATTGCAGCTTTAACAACCCCGAGTAAATAATTTTTCATTCAGACTCTTACGTTCTTTCAAGTATACTTTAACGTACGGAAGAGTAAAAAATTGTTAAATCGAGACTCTCAAGTATGATAAGAAAAAGCCGCTTTAGAACGTTGTAAAAAGTTTCTCTGGTAAAGGGAGAGGATAAGCCGCGAGCCTTCAACTGTCAAAAGGCTCGTATAAGTAACGTCGTAAGAAATATTTAATCAAGCTTTTAAGCGATATGTTATATAAAATAGGAAGCGCTCGTTCAACATTTCAATATTTCATTGCAACTTTACATTGTGAATTTTCTTTCTAAATTAAAAAGAAAGTCTTTCTAAGTAAAAAAAAAATAATTAAAATAAAATGATTTTTATATTATATTTTACGTAAACAGTAAAACAAAAATGTTTATTTAGACATGTTTAAATTTTAAACATTTAACATTTAAATTCTATTTAAAATTTTAAATTCTTTATATTTGATTGTTATACAGATAACATTAATAAATACATATTCATTTTACTTCGTGTTTAGTTAGACACGCTGATAATACCGAAGATTGCGTACCAATATTTTATTTAATGTACGAAACTGTCCTGTTTACGATTACTAAAAATTCTAACCACTGCTCATGACAGCCGGGCACGCAGTCTCCTTTATCTTTTCCGTGTTTCTCGCCAGCCTTCACGGCCAGTATCGTGTGTGTTACGAGCGCTAAATCTGCACGTATCACACGAATTTTCCGGAGAAAGACTGTTGGTTTTGCGAAAGCGCTATTGTAGATCCTATAATGTTCTCCATTTCCAGGGCGAATCCCAGGAGTTCTATAAAACGTGTAGAACGAGTACTCGAGTTTTCTACCGACTGTTACTTCTTGAGCAACATTTACCGTTTACGAGCGTCTTTTCGCGCCGCCACTCGTCTTCTTGCGATCAATGCTAATTAATACTACAGGCAAGTTCCGTAAACTCTTGGTGCTTTTAGGGTCAATCACGAAATTAGAAATTTTACCTACACATTTCTTGCCGTTCTACCCCGGATTAATGACGGAGATCGCTATAAATCCGCAATATTATCCCTTAATTATATCGTAACACGCAAATTTGGCGTGGTGACTCGCTTAAAAATGGAATTCTTCGATCCGGCCCGACCGCGAAAGCTCCGCCCCTCCATTCACGTCCCGTTAATAGCGACCGCACTTGAAATTGCATACACGTCGCCAGTTTAAATCCCGGATGTTAGTGGCGTAGTGACGGCACCCGGTCGATCTCCCATAATCGGGCTGTTTTTATTCCGTCCCAGCCATTGATCGTGTGCGCGGCCCCCTTTCTTCCATCCATTCCGTCGATCGACACCTATCACGCGACCCTTTTTCCATTCCTGATCCTACCTAATCATCGGAGGTCTGCGTCATTCTCCACGAACGACGATTGCTTATTTGCAAGGGTGTGGCGCACACCCCGGTGTACGTACCACCGTTCCTCCATTGAGTTTCTGGGCGCGGTAAAGACTTGAATGAACGCCCTTAACTTCGTCGTCCCACGTAACGATCCCTGTGTAAATTAGCGTTTCTTAAATGCCCACGATATCGCCGTATGTTACGCGTATGCGCGATTTCCAAGCGTATTCCAAGATTTTACTCAGCAGCGACATATTTTATTTCTGACAAATCCTTGATCCTCCGACGGAATTTTTACACACCTCTTCGATTCACATAAACACGCGCGCACACTTTTCCATCTAACAATGACGAGCTGAAACGGTTTTCTCGGAACTTCGAGCGAGTCGAGAATATTTGCATCATTAGCTCTGGCTTAAATTTCAGGCGTACGGTTAATAAGTTCGCGCAAAAAATCTCTAATATCCAAGAAAAGCTATATCGAGAGAGGAAAACCATAATTCACGAAGCGGATCTCGCGCTCGCTGGAGGACGGAGAGGATAGGATCCTCATAGGATCCCTCAATACACAAGAACTTCAAAGCTTCGGAGGGAAAAGAGACCGAATGCTGCTCGCAGGTACTCGGAGGGACGATTCATCGGAGAGGCTTGAAAAGAACGTGGAAAAGGAACGACGACCTACTTTTATCTCCCACGCAGACCACGATTTTTTTTTCTTTCTTTTTTTTTCTTGCCACGAGCCGAGGGACAGGTTCGCAAGCTAAGGACAAAGGGCGAACGCGTTCTCCATCTTTCTTCGGGCAAAAGATCGGATCTACCCCACCACGCTAATACTTTTCGCAAACACGCAGATCCCGTTTAACGATTATGCATATTTGCCGATTGTGGGGTCTCGTCTCCAAATATTCGAGAATTCGATGGATTCTCGAAGCTGGCTGTTCGACAGCTATAAGTAGCTGCGACCTTTCGAGGCTGCGGAATATCGAAAGTTCGCCAAGTTCATTATATCCCGAACTTCGCGGCGTATTGCGGCTCGGCTACTCGGTACGTATACTTTTCAGTAATCGATAGTTCGGAAGTACCGGAAGCCTCTACCTCAATATACGCGCGCTGCAATTTGGATCACACCGGCAGGTTTATATATGTACATTAAATTCGCGTATTATGAAAATAGTTTCCCTACGGAAAAAAAAAAAATTGCAGAACAGTTTCATTATACAATTGCCGCGTGCGGCAAACGGTCAATCTTAGAAAATAGTTATTGTACATAATTATTTTCTAAAATCAAATGTGTAAACCGTTCGGTTAAATGTCAATTAATAAAAACGAATATAATTTTCAAGTGTGTATTTTCATTATGTGCAATAGCAGTTAAATATAACTTGAAATTCACACCGCTAAATATAACTTGAAAACTTGTACTTTACAAAACTATTAAAAAGGCATTACTGAAAGATATATTAGAGGAAAAAAGTTGAATTGCATTATATGATCCTCTAAAGCCTGTTAAAGTCAAGCGATGTTTAATTCAAGAGAGTCACCTGAACTCTCCTCAGTTAATTTTAAATAACGTTTATGACAACGGGTACTTTCGCAAACTCATTTTCTTTAATGGCAAAAAGAAAAATGCCTTCTGTCACTGTCCCACCCAACGATTCATATCTTTCTGCTCCAAATCAGGGACAATAAAAAATTCAAGCGCGCGTGAAGGCTAGCGTTTCACCAGTGGGATTTTTAAGCGGGTCACTCGCGGCATAAAAAGGGTGACGAAAGGAGAGACGGAGTCGCATTAGCCGATCAGCATTATAGTTTACAGGCATGATGAGAACAACTTTGACCTGGATCGCCGGCATTCACCATGCATAACTACTACTGACCGCTCTCCTCTCTCATCCCTCCTTCCCTTTCAACTCCCTTCGTATCGTAAGTTTGCACACCGTCAGTTTGCACTGTGTCTGCGCCGCGTGTCGTGCATCCCCGCGACCACTAACGCGGCCCCTGCATATGCACCAACGTGTCGCGTAATCCGCGATAGAACCGTGCGCACGGTATGCACGTCGACGATCTCCTCCCCGTCGTCGACGTCGTCGCCAATAAATCCGCATAGATCCATAGATTGCGCGGGGATTAATCTCCCTCCCGGATGGGGGTGGGGGGGGGGAGGGGCGGAACGCTGGTCCCCGGTATAAATAAATCGATCACGTAATGCTACAAGTCGGTCATGTTTTTAAAGCAGTCAAGGTGATGTATATATCATCCAGCTGTCCCTTTTCGTCGGACCGACCCCGTGCTTCTCTCTCTTCTCGAGGCTAGTGTACATCTACTATTCACTTAATCATGCAACCTGCACTGCAAATTATACAGCCGTTGACCTACATATCGCCAGGTATAACATGCCAATTCCGTTCCGATGCGTTCGCGTGAAAACGCGGGAGTTTGTTTAGCTTCAAGGACGCACGCGCATAAAAGTATGATTTATCTTTCGTTTATTAGAAAAATGGTTCGCGCCGACATTTTCTGTACAGATAATGGAATATTTTCATTATCTTTGAATCGAAAAAAAAGAGGTAGAAACTTAATTTTATAAATTTTTATATTTCTTTCTGCCTTCGAAACGGCTTCAAATTAAAATTACAGCGATGTAAATACAAATTATGCAAACGCTACAATTCATAATTTTATATCCTGAACGAATAAAAAATTATATATCACGATATGTAAAATTTTATTTCCATCTCTTTATCGTCCGCAGTTATCGATAAAATATTCGAGACTTTATTTGTATACGGCATTCATTTTCACGTTTAACAATGGTAATAATATTCCGTATGCATTGGAACAAAAGTGAAATTATTCACGACGGAAGGAACCCGCGGTCGCGAAAATCATGTAAACTCCCGCGCTTCGTCGGTATCGGGGGCTCTTTGTTTGCCACGCTGAAGTGGTGCTTGCGCGAGATCGACGCCCAAGATTGTCATTCGCGAGCACGGGGCGCCAAATATCGATTTCAGATTCCATACTGTCGCGTAACTTCGATGTCGCGTGCCCTACTTTTTTAGAGGGCTATCCAGAACCATCAATCGATTGTACATGAATTATCGATCGCCGACTACAAAAATTGAAAAAAAAAAAAACTATATACAACGCAGCGCGAACGTAAAACAAACTTGAAATTTTATTATAATCGTTACGTATTCTTTTATTCGATATTTTACACTGTCTAACGTTATGCTTACGGATCGTTACCGTATACGTTTTCCAATTCGAAAACCACAGTCAATATTCTTATTTCATCATGTTGCATCACCACATTACACCAGTTATTTCGGTATTCAAAGACAGAAATTAGAAATTCTGAAATAATATACGACCGTGTAGAACGAAATGTAATATTACCCGCGGATTATTTAGTCTAAATTTTGAATTAGTGCTTTGCTGACCTGGAAGCACGATATTGCTGTGTATATGAACTAAAATTAGGGGTTCGAAGCACTGCAGTAGATCATAATTAGCAATTTCTTCGCGTACAAGACCCGCTAGCCCGGGTATCTCTCAAACTCCGTTTCGCCAAATTATTCCATAATACGTATATTTCAAGCACTCCAGGAATTAATTAAATTAATACTACCTCGTAATCATGATTTTTTACTGGCGGCCTCTCAGCGTATGTTTGAATACTTCATTACTACGTCAGTATAATGTATTCATGGAGCTTCAGCTGACATTTCATAATGATAAAAAAAATTCCGTGCTCAAAATCATAATTAAAGTTTCGGAATGTTATACGACATTCAGAAATACTGTGCAAACACAACCACGACTCTCCTTTCTCTCACTCGAATGCGTGTAATTAAAAAAAAATTTTTTTAATTACACGCTAAAACGGACTATCGTTGGGAACATCGGATGGAATTTTGTAATTTAATATTCGTCACGAATCGAGAACGACGTCACAAATTTTTACAAAACGGAACGGTTGCTTCACATCCCGCGAACCTTCAACGTTTTATCCCGGCACCACCGCCGCCGCGCCGCGCCGGCCGATAATCTCTCTCGGCAAAGTGATTTTCCACGTCCCGGCGCTTTTCGCTATTCTTTTTCCATGTCGCGGTACGCTTTGATCAAGTTACGTGACGGCGATTGTATCACTGCAAATGATTGTACTCTCTGAAACTTTTTCAGATGAGCTCGTCTCCTTTCGAAGTATCTCGGTTAATTCACACGCGCCTGGTAACAGTAATCTAAGTCAAATTAGGGTTGGTTCATACTGTATATCTATACGGTGACAGGCAGGCAATTTAATATCGTTGTATATAGTATATTAACGGTCAGGAAAAACCGGGAAATCACGGAAGAGTCAGAGAATTTAAAAATCACCAGGTGAAACTGGAAAAAGTCGGGAAATTCAAAAATTTATTAATCCAAGATAAAATTACATTACTGTAGATCAATTGTAAATTTTTTAACTTTTTATTTTTAACTTTTTCTTAATTCATAAATATAATTTATAAAATTATTTAAAAAACATTGTAAATATTTTTTAATTTTATAGTGCAAAAAGATTTGCAAAAAAGAAAAATTAATATATTAATGTTTACAAGTCAAGATATAATTCTATATACGTTAACGATGTTTTACAAATCACAGCAAGATTATGAAAAGTTATATAAAATATTTAGAAAATGCTTTAATAATCATGTATTTTTTTAACGCGAACGGATTTATTGCAAGAGACGTTTTATTTATCTTTGTATCGTATACAAATATTGTTAAAAATTATATACAGTGTCAAGGTAAACAAATTTTAATTAAAACGGCAAAAGTAGAACATAATGTTTCAGTAAAACAATTAAATCTCAATAAATAATGTGCAAGATCAAAACTACAATCCAATCGACACTACAAACGCTTCGAAGCATTCTTTGATTCATAAAATTCTTTGTTCGAATCAGTCAAATGCTTCAAAGCATTTGTAGCGTTGAGATATTTAGGAAATAGATGAAAAGATAAAGGTTCTCTCTTAAAAGGTTCTTCTCTTAAAAGTGCATTGAAATTGAAAAGATAAATGCTTCTCTGAAATGTGCATTGAAGTTTTTATCTTATAAATATTTTAAAAATACGTTGCAAAAGAAATTAAAATTTCATTTCATATTATCATTTTTCATATATTAAAAAAATTTGTAATTAATAAAAAAAAATTCTAATATTTTTCTTCATTTTTATTAAGTGCTACTTTTTAGCTTTCAGTAGAGAATTTTTCTAAAAAGTGTGTCGGGAAAAAATCAAGGAATATTTTTCCTATTTCACTAACAACCCTGTATTATCAGACAATCTTGCTAAGTAGTTTCAGACAGATTTCTTAATATCGTATTAATCAACTTATTAAAAAAAAAGCAAAATGTTTAAAAATTATGTTCTTAATGCTAGGTTGCTGTTGCTATTTTATTTGAAGAAGCGGAAAAATTCGTAAAAAAAATAAATTATATAATAATGTGGATACCTAAAAGTTTTTGATAAAAGAGAAAACCAGAATGAAAATTTTACACATCGTGTAATTAATAGATGATAAAGTGGTAATGTCAAACTGTTATCACCATAATTTTTACGTCCAATCAATTAAATAAAAATATTCTTCATTTTAAATTAATAAAAAAATTTAATTTTTTATCCACTTTGGATATGTTTGACGGATGCTAGTAAGAGTCATGTGTTCACATTGTAAGCTTCCGTCGCGTCGTCAGACCAGCATCGACCATCAAAATATTCTCTCCGAGATTACCGGCCGTCATCTGATGGCGGCTAGAAGTGACGGTGACGTGCAATATGGATATTCTAATGTAAATTGTAAATTGCATAATGTTTTAGCAGCAGCTGAAGCTTTAAGTCTACCTACCACCGTATAGTGTACGCGTAACGTATAGTGTGAATCCATCCTTAGAGTAATTTTCCGCGTCATCATTTCGTCTTAAAGTGATGGCGTATTACTTTTTTATACGAAATTAACGATTGCAGCGCACATAAACAATTAATGCATGTGCGACGCTGTTTTCACAGGGAGAGTAAAAGCTCCGTAAATCACCAGTGGCCATTTGCCCAATTACGAGCGTGCCTTAAATCCATATTTAATTTTTCACAATTAGCAAAACTGTTTCGATGGACGCACGCCAAATGTGTTCGGCCTAATTATTTTCCTAGCGGCCACACAGGTCGAAATTCGGAATCGTGGATGGATCTTCCCGAGGGGAAAAACGACGCTGGCGACGTTCGACGGCATCCCCAGCGGACGCTGGAAGATTCAGCAGCGCGCGCGATCGGGCTTGCTGCCAAACCAATTCAGCTGCAATAATATTTGCATAAACTGGATTCGTCGTGTCTGATGCATAAATCACGCAGCGACACGCGGCGGCAACGGTCTCTCTCGCCCCATAATAACGACTACGGAAGAAGCGGCCTTTGAAGCATGCAGTGCCGCTTGGTTCAGGTACGCCGTGCGATAAGTGAATCGATTTGCAGGAAATCGAGCCGTTTATAGCATTCCGTACTATCCGCTTCGATAAATTTTATTTGCCCGTAGGCGGCGAACGTATGCTCTACACATTATACCGCTGCCATTTGTAGAATAACTCTTATTGCGCTCCTGTAAATTTTTTATGCGCGGTTAGCAACGTAAATGTGCATAAGATTTAAATGATCGCATAATTTTCTTACATACATTGAGAGAAATCGTTTGGTAAGGTCAACTAACGTTCGGTTGAACAGTGATCAAGTGAATTTTGTAGTTACTGGTACTAAGAACTCAATTACATTTAACAAATTTTTTTGTAATTTGTTATATGAAAATAATTATTTGGTTAAGGCTACAAATTGTTCCGTCAAAGCAACTATATATTTAGCAATTATAATTATAAAACTCATTTGATCGCTATTCAACCAAACGTTGGTTGATTTTACCAAACATCTCTCTCAGTGTACTACGTTACGTTTATAAAAAAAGGACCTTTGTTTCGAAACAATTATTATAAACCAATTTTGTCATTCCCCATTCAAAACTCTAAGATAAACTAAATTAAAGAATACAGATCTTATTTATAACTTTTGTTTTGCACCGGTCTCGCTGACAGCGACTTCTGTATTGTTTCAGCACCGTAAACAACGCTGTTGTTCTTGCTGCAATTCCCACCCAGAGTGTCATTCAATCGGGCGTATTCTTCGTGATCGCCCGTAACGGATAACGGAAAGGAGTTCTCCAGGGCTTTTTAGGCCAGAGAGGATAGAAGACAACGGCAAAACACTCTACGACCGTATAGACGTGAGTTGGCCGAAATTGAAGAGTTCAAGAAGAATGTTGGTTCTATATCACCAAATTTTTCATGGAAAACAATAAACTGATTCAAGTGCGACGTTTATATATCACGGTTTTCTTATATTACGATAAAAAAAAAACGAATCAATGCTATTTATTTATTGTAATAATTGTAATAATTTATACTTTAAAAATATGAATAATATATACTAACAGACGCTTTAGATGTTACGTAATAATATTATCGCTCATTTGGTACAATTAACTTCGAAAACTTTACAGCTTGAATATTTTGAATAAAAATTTTGTAATATTATTGTTAAATACAATTTTGATATAACGATTTAATTTATTGATTACAGAAGTATTCATAACTTAATGCATTCAATTCTTATAAAAATCCTTTATACTTTTCAAACATCTCATTTGCTACAATAACGACACAACTCAGAAATTGTCACTCAAAAATGACTTGTAGCAAATGAGCGATATATTGTTAAATTAAAAACATTGATATAGAATGTTTCCCTTAATAACAACACAAGGCAACATAATAATATTGCTTAATAACAAAGAGGACAAGCTCATTATTTGCTATGCAATAAAGGAGAGATAAATGGCCAAATAGCAAGCGAAGATGTTTAATCTCTATAAATTATAATTTAATCTAAAATAAATTAAGTACCATTACAAACATATTTCGGCTGTACTTCATCAGCGTTGAGAATCAATCAATAAAATTACATTGTACGAACATTTCGCAACGAGCGCAAAAATATAAATAATTTATAGAATCAATCTATAAAAATCATTAATATTTTCGCGCCTGTCGTTAAATATTCATACAATGTAATCTTATCGATTCTCAACGCTGATGAAGGCAAAGCGTAGTCGAAATACGCTCGTACTTGTACGCAATTTATTTGAGATCAAATAATACTTGAAGATTAAACATCATCTTCTTTTCGCTATTTGGCCGTTTATCTCTCCAATACTCTTAATACTTTATTTTATTATTAAAATAAATTTCAACATTGTCTCTGAAATTTCCTTCTTATCGATTTCAAGCTTGGAAGGACGGAGGTCATATCTTGCATAAGATCGGTATTCGTCAGTAAGGAAGCTCCTAGTTGTAAAATTTGATTATGACAGCGCACTTTTCGTAGCTAATAAAAAACAGTTTTATGGAATACCTGTGTAAAGGGCGGCAAATGAGAAATCGATTCTCGCAGCGAGCTTACGAAGGAGTCGCGCGGAATCACACGATGAGATTTTTATCGGATACCTCATAAAGTGGGAAATTACACGAAGAGAACTCGTTCTGTGCATTGCTTTGCTGCGCCATGAAGCAAATTGAAACATGAGATTTTTCAGATCGGTATGAACGCGATTACCATCCGCGTTATCGGAAAAGTATTATGGAAAGCGCGAAAGTATTTTCGATGTGAAACTCAAATGTTCTCATTGTCTATTAACGAACTGGAAAAACTTGATTTGTTTTGTAGAGATGAAATTGTAGAGATTGAAATATTTAATATGCGAACTGCGGAATGTACGAAATGTCGTAAAGTTATCGTTTAGACATATAACGTACTACGCTCGTACTCGTATTTCTTTCCATCTTAGCACTTAATATATTTTGAAGTGGAATATCGTGAAAAGCGTGCGAATGTATATTAGATTCCTTGGTTGGTTTAGCATAACGGCTTTGTAATCCAGTAAACTAAGAGGAACGGGCTCTCTTCCACATTTATTCCGCGAAGTTTCCCCACGGAACGAGTATAAGCGTATTTGGACTTGCAAAAATTTAACGACGCATTCACAGAAGGCACCGGAGCACTCCGGGAGCCTTGGTGGATCTCGTTTCGAATCCGCTCGCGACTCGGAAACTGCAGCGCCATGCACATTACGAGCGTAACTGGCACGGAAAAGTCCTCGGACGAGACAATTTGTCACGAGTGAGGGCGCGAGACAAAGACGCATATCGAACAACTCCTCGCCATCCCGGTAGCCGGAGGATACTCGACCGCTCTCCTTTATGCGACGTTGACGGAAGTCTGCATTCGTGCTGACGAGGCAAGCCAGGAACACCGCGGCTGAGAGCGGAAAATGCATATCCGTTCTAAGCGCTGTCGCATGACTGTCGGCAATATTTTGTAATATTGAATGATAGACGATTGTACGGAACAAATAAGAATGCAGAAAGACAACTTATATCAACGTATCGCTTCGTTTTTGGGACAAAAATTAAAAATAAAATTTAAAAAACGGAAATACAAACTAACTAAAAGATGTCCCCTATCATATGTGATCTAACAGTTTTTATAACGTCGTTTCGAATTTTGCAATAATTTTTTTCGTGAGATAAACAAAATTGAGTGTCTGACAAAATAAGAAATTGGCGATAGGCACTAATGTAGCATTTTCCTTTTCTTTTTTTTTTTACATAAGTTATCTGTAGAATATCGTGTAGAAAGTAACACGTGTAACGCCTTTACATTTTTTTGTTTATAAATGTAACGTCGTTACATTTTTACAATGACAATAACACGAATTTTAACGTTATTTTATAAATATAGAAACCGACGGAAAGATACTTAAAAATTTATTTGTATAATATAAATATTTGTTTCAAATTCATTGAAATAAATATTTGTTTGAATACGGCAAAATAAAATTTTATTTCTAACAAATAAATCAATTAATAAGAGAAAAAATGAAATGTATTTCACAGAAATGTTTATTTTGTCATCATAAACTGTTTGCAACTAATAAATGTAGAAAATGTCAAAAGTAACATTTGCTTCTGAATATCTCGACTTTCTTTCTCACGATCAGTGTAATACATGCGCATAGACTATAATACGTTGTGATGAATCAAAATCATTATAAATTTCATATGGAAATGATCAAATAATAATATAAACAATTGGATGTCACTCTAATATTTCGTGAAAAAGTAACGAATCGTTAGTTTTTAAGTAACAATAGTAACGCATTACTTTTTGCGATTAGCAACGATAACGAGTTATTTTTCATATGCAGTAACAATAACGCGTTACTTTTATGAATTAAAGTAATGTTTCTAACCTTGCTTACATGTTAAAGTATATGAGAAAGTTTCTAGAAGCTTTTTTACTTCGTACAAACGTTTTTTTTATTAATTTATGCAAATATGTTGCTCCACAGAACGTAACATGTAACACGATAATATGTAAAGATTAAGTTAGATTACTAATTCAATAAATAGACCTCATAATGCTGCACCTTTTGTTCTAGCTTATATTTTTTTACAATCTTATAGTTCATGAAGATCGATCATGTAATTTCACGTGAAACTTTTCACGTTCAATACATGTATAATCTTTCTTCTGTCAATGCAATACTTGTTAGCGTTGCATTGATAGAAGAATGGTTATATACGTATGAAACGTGAAAAGTTCCACGTGAAATTACATGATCGATCTTCAGAGCTCTCGGCACGCATTGCACATTTCGGCCAATTTTCAGCTTTGTTCCACCTAGCGCTATTTCCCCCTTACCTCACCAACCCGCGAACAGTACAAGTGTCGATCAGCCTGCGCACGGTGAGGCGGTGAGGTAAGAGAATAGCGCTAGGCAGAACCAAGCTGAAAATCGACCGAGCATGTCTGTCTTATCAAAAAGTGTGCTGATTTACGCTATAACTATTTTACATTTAAACTCGTATTATGAGAAAAATAATTATGATAAAAATAAGAATATAATTAAAACAGTTTTAGGGCGCTACAAATGTAAAATGTGTGTGATCTAATATTATCAAAATAATACTAACTATCATTTAAACTATGCAAAAGAAAATCGTGTAAATTTTATTCTCGCTTTTGCAGAATTCTTTTTTATAAGAAAAATCCATTATATTCTTTAATTGTCTAAGCAAATCAAGTTTTTTTTTATTAGTATTTATAAAATACAATGTTTAATTTCCGAGAGACAAAGAGGTGCCGCTTTAGAAGACTTATATCGGCAGTGACGACTTTCCTCTGTGTTGAAAACAAGGGAGAACAAGAAGAAGCCACATGAATACAAATATTACTGCAGCTAAATTTAATAACGCGGAGTATATCGCAAACAGAAAATTGCGATATAGTTGTAGACAAAATATTTATTTGGCATAAATACGAAACTCGTGGTCAACCGTTATTTTCACAAAAAGCGTGCAACGTGTATAACCGTTATATTGCGGTTACAAATAAATAAATAAATAAATAAATAAAAGTTTTATATATACATACATACATACATACATACATATATATATATATATATATATATATATATATATATATATATATAATATTAAAATTAAAAATATATTTAAGCCGCGGGCAATAAAACAGTGTGCTGTAACTCATGAAGAAAGATGATGAGATATAAAACTTTTGTGTTATCTTCTCGGAACATAAAAAGTTTCACGTTTTAGTCTCCGTAGCGTGACAAAACGTACCGCAATAATGCAGTAAGATTTACATTGAGCACTTTCACAAAAAGCGTTTTATTTTTCTGTGGAACAGTAGAAAGATATGATTTATATGACTGTCTGCCGCAACTATAATGCCTATAACACCTTTTGTGAGCATTTCCTAAGTGAAGAATATCGTGCTGCCATTTATTCTACGCAATTAACGATCGCCTTGTGTGTTTGAAATTCAAATTCACTGCTCGTTGATGTTTTGCAACAATTGTAACGGCCTGGGTGAAACGTCACGTACAACTAACCTGGCAAATCAACAGAATCACCGTATTTAATGAAACAACGCCGCGCAACGTTCAGCGCGATTATCTTTTTCGCTTTCTCACCACGTTTTTTGTCTATGTTTCTTTCCCTCTCTGTCTTTCTCTTTATGACCACATTTTATATAAAAATGAGAGACATTTTAAACTGTCCGTAACGACGGCGCTTCGTTTGTCCGCGGTCCCAGCCGTAACATAGAAACACACGTATGTATGTGCCCGTATATATAACTGTAAAATCGCTGTCGTTGTATTTGCGCTTTCCACGATCGTTAATGGTCGAAACGCCCTTTCCAGCCCTCGCGGACAAAGCGCGGGCAAAACTTCCGAAAGCTCACAACAGAAACCGGAAGTATGTCCCGTTGTTAGTATTTCCCGGTAGTCCGCAGGTTGCTTTTGAATACAGGGGTAAAAACAAGAATTTCGCAACAGTTCTCAATTCTGGTGGCATACCTCGGCGCGAGAAATACGGTAAAGTTGCTGAAATCACACCACTTTGGACATAAAGGCTAAAACTAAGAAATTATGAGAAACACTTTCAGTTTTCATACGTCACAATAAAGTATAACGTTTCTCCTTTCATATTTGTTCTTTTTTTTTAGAATTTTATGTCGTAACTTTTTTAATGACAATTTTTAATAATGCAATTCAGACAACTGGTCTCCTAAATTGCACCACAAGTTAATATTCCGCCTCCTGGAGCAATGCGACACGTTTTCTGCTACATTCTTTCTTCTAGAGCAAATACATGTTAGATAGGCATAATTTTATTAAGATTGGATTGGAATATCGTAAACTAAATATAAGCCAGTGTCATTAAGTTTTCAATAATATTGCAATAACATTGCTACATTATGGCAATGTTAATACAATGTACGCTCTATATGCTCTGTATGATTATTATATTTGGTTTTATATATATATTATATATTATATATACTATATACTATATACTGTATATATTATATACTATATACTATATGCTTTATGCTATATATAATCGCGATAGAGGCAACGGTGCGATTTAACAAAGCATTTTGTAAAACTTCATTTATTTAATTTACAAATAAGAAAAAAATTTAAGCTTTATTAATCTAATTTTAATAATATTGTGATCATTACAAATTATCAAAATCTAGGTTATTTATTTTAGCTTTTTTTGCAAACAAGCTACGAAATGTCAGAAACGTGGCGAAAAGCAAAGCAGCAAAGTTACAATTTTTCTATAAATATTTAATAACAAAATTTCTGTTGTTCTTAACATGTTGAGTACAATGAAGCGTGATGATAATGTCTCATAGTTCCTAAATAATGCCACAAAGAACGTACAAGTACTGTGGTTGAATTTATATGCGAGATGGTGCGATTTAGAAGCCGGTGGCGATATCAGCAACCTTCCCCTACATCGGTATCGCGAGATGCGAGCTGGAGCCGCGTCGCTAGACGCGACTTTTAAATCGCTCGGTGATACACTTTCTCACGTAATATTGCGCGTCGCTAATGTACGTTACGTGTCAGAGAGGAGAGTCGCTTACGGCGTGAGGATTACTCCGTACGCTCCGTACAATTGTATATTCATGGCACACCGTAGGACCGTGAGACGTGACGCTCTTACATTGTAATCCCGTAGGTACGGTGCAGCGCAGCGAGAAATACAGGAGTAAGAAAAAAAAAGCGAAGAGCCCGAGAGAAAATCTGATTACATCTGCCTCCTCGCACCGCGACGCGGCCGCGCATTTACACGTCTCGACACACGTCGCCGGCGCGTCAAGCACGAATCGCCCACGCACACGCTGTTTATTATCATTTACGCATGACTCACTCCGGAACACGTGAACGTGAGATGCGGGAGTGATCGAGAATGAATAGGTGACGGGGCTGCGACAGGAGCATCGTGGTGGACCTTGGGTGGTGTATCGACCTGCGCGCAGTAACGGAGTTGCGAGGAGTCGATAGTTGTAATCTTCCTGCTGACAAACGTTGTCGAACGTTCGCTCAACGGTCAACAAACGTAACATCACCGGGGTATATTTTTAAGCGAAGCACGCTCTGCTGCGCGCAACCACGGAAAGATAATTAATTGCAAAATTAATTATCATAGAGCTCGCGCGCGCATCCGCGCGTAAATTTGCATGCAGCGTGTACGGCACTCCGCTCCGGCGAGATTACATTAAAATACGTCTGGCAAGGGGGAAAAAAGCGTGGCAACACGAATTTAAGGCAACACCGAAATGTTTAAATTCCTTTTTCTGAAAGATATATGTTAGATAATGCTTAACACGTGTATGCCGAGCTATCGATATATATTCTTCTTCTTTTCATATCTGTATGTCATACTAATGGTCTTATTCTTAAATCCTTTATCGATTGCTGTGGGCGTATCATTCCCATCACTGGGGATATAGCGTACGTAATCCGATATAGTCTGTGTATGTACGTGTGCAAGCGCACAAATACAGACGCTCTTTCTTATACGTCCCTCTTCTATTGCGAACTTCCGAGAGTGCTACTGGTAGCGGTCCACTTACACTTTTGACGTATTTCAAGTCGAATGTAATTCCATGCAAATGGTGTTTTCAGCCTCCCTCTCGATATCTCATCTGCTTTGTCGCCTTTATCCACCCTTTTGCAAATATAGCGAGCGTAACTCTACGATTCTGCGGATTTATCCGTATACCGTATCTTATTTCTTGGATCAAGGCGTACGATTTCTCATATTGCGTAAATTTCTGTGAATTCTGCGTCTATCATATATTAAAATTTAATTTTAATAAAACTTTTCTAGAGAAGTTTCTCTCAAATAATCTCTTAAAACGAGTTCCTTACAGCTCCTTATTTCTCGTAAACTAAACATCGTATTTTATTAATACTGATAAAGATATGATTTTCTTAGAAGTTAATTTAATAAGTGAAAACCCAAAGTTCATACATTTGTGACCCTTTTCTATATAAAATCTATTAAAAACAAATCCTTCAAAAAAAAGAAGAAAATTTACACAATTTGCCTTTGCAAATTTCATAGTTAAAATGATAGTATAACATTAATATAATATTAGATCATTTTACATGTTTGCAGCGTCCTGAAATTATTTCATTTATATTTTTTCTCATCGAGATGTAGCGTAAATCAGCATACTTGTTGATAAGAAAAATTGGGAAAGTAAAAATTATATAAGATAGAATATTAGATCTATTAAGTTGGTAACCTTTAACTAATCTTAATACATGTCGCGCCACATGGGGCGTCTCGTGGAACAACAGATTTGCATAAATCGATAAAAACGTTTTACATTAAAGTGAAACGCTTCTAAGAATCCTCATGTTCATTAACTTATTATAATTCTCTTATAGGTGATTCATGTTGAAGGGAAAAAAAAGGTATTATTATGTCCACACCATTAAAAATGTCATAAAATTAAATGTACAATATTTTTAAGTTACACATTAAATTTAATGTATCTATAACTGAAAAACATGTTAGTGCACTTTTGACAACATTAAATTTATATTAAATGTGTGCATTAAATGTTTTTAATATACCTGCTTGAAATTTGCTTCCGTTATATTACATTAAATTTTGTTACCGATTTTTAACAGCGTACTATGTCGGTCTTGAGATTAATTTTTGCTTATCTTATAAAAAATGTAATTATTGCAAAATTTAAAACAATATAATAAAAACTTTACCATAGAAGGTACCATAGATTATTATTAATTTTTGCTTAGAAATATTCAATCCAAAAACAAAATGGTATGTTGAAATTGGCGATCGTCCCCTCTATACTCTTTAAATTTGTTTTATCGTTATATACCGTTTTCATTATTCATTGCTGTACCGCCTTTTTGCTACTAAATTATGAAAACGCCTGCTTTTCAGTTCATGTAAACTTTGCAAGTAAAGTGGGACATGCCAGGTGCGCACCATGGCTTTCGGTTTAACTCAAGAACTTCGTCCTGCTTGATCCTCTCCAGTCAACAGATAAAATAAAATCTTTGAATGTTTAACCAACCTAACGCAACGAATAAATTTTATTCGAGATCCATCGGAAGTTTTACTACATCGTAGCTTTGGTTACCGGAAATTCCGTTTAAAATTAGAACAACGGTTTAAATCACCGATTACTAAAAAATAATTTCTCCTATAGTAAACTATCGGTCATAAGAAATTTATTAAAACGCACGATAAATTGCGTATTTTGTCATATAAGATCTTTTTTTTACTCTTACACATTTGCAATAAGAAGCTTTTAAATACAAATCTGAAAATTGTAAGTAAAATTTTCAAAGCTATATCGGCACGAATATTTAATAAAGGATTATTAAACATAATAGCTGAAATTTAAGTGGAATTAAGTGGAATGCGGCTGATTCAGCGGGATGGAGCACGGAATGAGAGGTCAAGTGTTTCATAAAATAACACGCTTACTCTGCACCCTTGCCCGAGAGCGAGAGCGAGCGAGCAAGCGAGCAAGCGAAAGAGAGAGAGAGAGAGAGAGAGAGAGAGAGAGAGAGAGAGAGAGAGAGGAAGAGTGCGCGATACAAATAATATTTAAGATGTTCTCACAGGTCAATTTGTGCCCTCTTCTTGCAAGAACTTCCGTAATTATTTCCTCACTAAGCACGAGCGTGCAAATGCTCACGGAATTACGGAAAATATACGCTTTATAAATCGTATGAAATGCAGCGTAGAGTTTTCGACTTATTCTCCGATTTATTCTGTTTACCGTATTCAGCGAATTGTGTTGCATGATGGATCGTTACATCGTCCCTTTCAGCTTCATCATTTATGCGGGAATAAACGCACGCAGTTATCGACACGTGCAATTGTTAGGACGGGCGCGATACCATTTTATGCGGCATGCGGGTCGTATACGTCGCGCCGCGGAACACATGAAAAATGTAGGTCACTGATTTCAACGATCTTAAATCATTTATTGTGCCCGCGTCGGTAAATATATACTTACGCGACTCGCGCGTTATTGCATCGCCGCTGGTGATGTGTCTGTTGCAACCGTAAGGAAGAACTGTCGTCGTCGTCGTCGTCGTCGTCACGTAGATCGCGGTCGAACGACGACGGACTCCATCATTGTGAGGAGAGGAACTCCGGCGACGTTTCGCCGTTTCTTACAAGTGACACGAGGAGCTGAAACGGGGCAGTCGCTACCTATATAAAACGGAAAAGCAATCAACGGGAAACGGAGGGAGAAAAATCGTCGCGCATTGAGAGTCTGCAGCTGCTGTGCGCCGCACCCCGGCGCTCCTGAATCATTCATCATGGTACGCTCTCGCTCGCCGATTTCGTATCGCTTCCATCGAAATTACATCTTCGAAACGGGGCCACGGTCCCAGTCTAGTCTTTTTAATTGATTCAGAATGGACGCGCGTTGATAACGTCTCTCAAATTAATTCATCGAATATAGCG
Organism: Solenopsis invicta; assembly: GCF_016802725.1. Taxonomy (NCBI): domain Eukaryota; kingdom Metazoa; phylum Arthropoda; class Insecta; order Hymenoptera; family Formicidae; genus Solenopsis; species Solenopsis invicta. Next base: position 10,282,283 of record NC_052673.1, read on the forward strand.
TGCTTCCATCATTCGCTCATCGAGAAAGGATCACGAGAAAGAATCACGAGAAAGGATCAATTGAGAAGTTCTCCATCCTCTTCGAGGCCACATAATTATTTGTTATGTATTATTTTAATCGACTTAATCAGGTATTCTGCAACTTTATTATTTGCCTGCGTGTATTAAAATTTTATAACTTTTCCGAAAATAATTTTAAAAATATATTCTAAACAAATATATGCTCTTTAATTTTATCGGAAATGTGTGTAATTATCACAAATTTACTCTGTATATTTACAGAAATATGGAGCTATCAATGGTAGACATAATTCAATTCAAAATAAAAACACAGGAAAATTTACAACTTTTCTTCACCGTTGTGATAATAAATTAATATTGACTGTGCGCACCGACAAAATCGTTTTATATTTCAAGATAATGATGATCGTTCCATTTGCATTTACGCAACAGAACAAAACAATTACTACAAACTGATTACGTCAGATCGCATTCTCTTTTGGCGTGTTTATTTTTTTTATAAAAACATCGCGTCTATCATATTTGATTATCAACAAATTGCAATATAAAGCTTAAATCAATCTCCCCATCACGAACTATTCATGTAGAATAAAACGAATATATTTTTCGGCATTATATTTGATACGTCATACAAATATAATCGGATCAAACAAATTTTCAATTCAAGCTATTCGTTCAGTATGCGGTAACCGTCGTACGCGTTATTTATTTCCTTCCATAAAAAATAATGCGGAATCACTGGAACTGTGTACTTTGAATTCGCAATTGTTACATAGCGTAGATATGCATTTATGTCTGTAAACGTATAGCAACGACGTGCATTTTTTATATCCGCAACCTGCTAGCATAATTGTGTTATATCCCACGTTTTATGGCCTCGCGTGGGAGAAAGTATTGTCACGCGTAGCGGCATCAATCGCGCATCACGTTTCGTGTCACGTTCTAAGAAAAAAAAAAAAAATGATAACGATCGCTGCAGTTAAGAATTTTTCCTCTTTGGAACTTGCCGGTTTATGTCCGAAATTTTTATCAATACTTATACGCCACAATATATATGGAAGGCGCTTAAAGCCTTAACCGCAATATCCATAAATTTCAGAAAATTGAGAAAAACGAAGAATGTATGTACATGAACATCCATGCATATTTTAATTAATATTTACTGCGGCATGGATTAAGATTTCTATTTTTGCGTTAAAAGTGGCCTTCTACTCTCCAATTTATTATTTTCGAATATTGAATCGCTCATCAAGCACATGGTCAATATTGTATGTTCGGATCAAAGAGAAATGCGTGCGAATTAACGTTTAATTAACTTTTCAGCTGCATGGAAATGGGCGACGGCAGGCCAACTTACCATGTTGGTAATTAATTCGTACAAATATGCTTCATTATATAATTTTGGCTTCATCGCCAGTGTCATAGGAAGCACGCTTGACTCGATCAATCCGCAACAAATGCCATTGCTAATTATATAATTGGCTAATTATCGCAAATTGGATAAATAAGTGCTTTTCGCATAGGCTATTACGTTAATCGATAAAAATATTATTCATGCCATAGTTCGGTGATCCAATTGCTGGCAATAGCAACGATGAGATATATATCTGGTTGTTCGAGGTAACGAGCAACAATAACAAAGGCAAACTCCGACCACGAGTCGTTAGAAGAAAAATCAAATAGAACAATTGAAATAAAACGTTCTTTAAATTGCACGGGTGCGCGCAACAAAAATTCGCGTCGGTTCGTTCGGGGAAACTTTGAAGGAACAAAGAATTAAACGGAGCGTACAAAAGCCGATCTCGATTAATCAAAATTTCCGGCGCAATTAAATCCACCCCGGCGAATCTCGTGCAGTGCGGTGCGAGAAAAGGAAAAAAAAAAGAACCTCGCGCGCAAACCAGCGGAAGTTTCCGACGGGAGATGTTTCAGGGAAACGCGCGGCAACTTTCGCGCACATAATTATCTGGCGATTCGCAAGCAATTAAAGCGTAATATCGGAACAAGTTCAAAGCCCCGACTACTAGTTTACTATCGAGCTGCGAGGTATTCCCGCGAGGGCAATCTAACTCCACGTGCAACGCATTCACCCGTTATCATCCCGCCTCGCGCGTTATTACGATTATAGTTGCTAATCCATGTTTCGCGAAAGCGATTAAAGAGCACAGTTCGCCACGACGTATCGCTCGTAATTAAATGTACTAAATCCTTAATCAATAATATAAGCGCGCACGCGGTTGTTTAGATGCTAATTTAATTGTAACCGAGGATTACTCGTAACTGCATTAAGCCGCTACGGTTTGTTATCGTTGGCTATGTGCACTGTATCACTTTACACACGCGCATCAGCCAAGAGCATTTGGGACATTCACAGAAGACACAGATAAATTTTGTGAATAAAAAAAAAAAATGACTCTTCTAAACGTGTGAATTGCTTCGCCAGAAATTGTTTAATATCCAAAGTATTTGCAAATTATTGATCAATAATTATATTAACGCTCGGGCAAATTTATAGAAAATTAAATTAATGTAAATTAAAGTTCTACACGTAATTATAGATGTATATTTTGCCAGAAATTATCGTAATATGTATTAAAAAAAGAAATATTATTTAATCCCAACTATGCATGTATTTGTAAATTATTGATAAGTATTACAATTTCTTTTGCAAGCATTATAAAACTTGAAAGAAATAGCAGTACAATTTTTATTTGACAAATGGCATCTTCTCGCTCGAAATAGAACTAAAGAAACTTCTCTCCTGCAACTTAACATAATGAGATTCTATTATGTACGATAATGCGCAAAATAATGAAGCAAATACATAATAAAGACCAAGATAAAACTTATTTCTCAGCCGCATTTATCGTTATCACTTGCGTGTCGCGCTTTCCCACACGACTTTCATTATCTCGAAAATATGAATATGAACATTCTTCCCGGAGATAGACTAACCGAAACAAGAATGAATGCTTAACGGGCTGCGTTTTCCATAAATTATTTATTATAATTGTAAATCATATCCAACAGGGACAGTTACACAAATGGAAAACATTAATCGTACCTTCAAGAACCGGAGTCGTTCCAGACGTTAACAGATGACGCGTGGCCCAAACTTTCTCCGTGACGACAATATATCTATATACGCGAGCGGGAAGGGTCTGGCTCGCTTGCACTTTATAACAAAATATTAACTCACACTTACACGTGTGTGCACATACGCCGTAACTATTACTTTTTATATTAACAATTTATTTAAGTCGCCGTTCGTCAAATCAACACGTGTGTTCCTCGATTAATGTAAAAACGTGCGATTCGCAGTCGGAAATGAATCGAATCGACGGGTTACACGATTATTTATAGTACAGCGATATTTACAGGTGTTGTGCTTACAAATTATACTTACAATAAAAACGTCTTAATATGACAACATTCTTTCATTTTCACATTTTCCCTTCCTATCTTCTTTTTTTTTTCTGTTTTAGATGCACTCACTCCGTCTTCCATATCCGCTCCCATCCGTTTGCATACAAAACATTACGGTGTTTAACGCGAAGCACAATGTTACAGTACGTACACGAGCCACTTTTGCCGCCTGAAATAAGAGCGTGTGGAACACTGGCGTATAAATGCGTATTGAGCAGCGATTTAAAATGCAAAAACGTTTCGATCGGCAAATCGGAAGATCTTTGAAAACGGGATATCCCGCGTCGCTATTCCCTTCTTTGTAACGAACGATCGATTCAAAAGAGAAATTGTGCATGTCGCCCGATTTTCCGTATCACGGATTCTTTCGCTTTTTCAAAGGAATACAAATATAAAGATTCACACGCGAGAGTCAACTTAAAACCCGGACAGAACGGTACAGTATTGCTAAAGTAATACCTAAAAATTCAGCCAAATCCAAAAACAATTTTGTTAGACTATCAAAATAATTATATAAACCGTTTAAAGCGATTGCCAGAACGTCAACACTTTGCAACATTGCTCATCATGCTCGAGCATTTTTCCTAATTATTTTGATGAATCAACAAAATTACTTTTAGGTTCGCATCTAATTAAATTTTTAAAGTACTTTAGCAAAACCGCTCATTTCGTGAGCTCGGGCGCGTTATTAAGCCAGCAATTCCACGCGCGCATCCGTCGCGGAGAATTGCGTACAAAATACGTGGGTTTGCACGACGCCGGGGTTGCGAGTACGTACGGTATTTGTGAATGCTTCTCGTTAGGTAATATCAGGCACTCCGAACAAGTTGCTTCAACGAGAATAGACTAATTAATACCGAACGAGAGGTAAAGAGGCGTGATGAAACGCACGCATAAAATTTTGCAAGACCATTCAGCGAAGTTCGCGGATTCTCCGATAGTTTTCTCCGACTTCGTCCATTAAGAGATTGCATACTTTCTCTCGACGCTGAAAAACTCCCGGCTTTGGGAGCTTTTCGAAAAGAATGATAAATAAATTTGATGTCTACAAGAAGAACATGTTTAATCGATGGTTATTGTACAAAAAAATATTTATTTTAATGATTTTAATGTTTTAAAATAAACTTGTTGGGCCGTCCGGCGAAACACTCCTCCTCCAGTGTTTGCATTCTGACAAACAAAAATAAAAAAATTCGAGATAATAAAAATATTCGATATTTTTGACAAATTATGCAAACTTTAAATGTTTATATTAAACATTAAATGCAAACGTTAAATGTTTATAAAAATCGTAATTATAAAATTTAAGAAAATGTTTCGTCAAGTCTTAGAGAAATGCATTTTATAAAGTGAAAACTTGTTTCATTAAAAATGATTGAAAATCGTTAAAATTATTGAGTTAAGACTCTGAAATGTGGGCTTGACAGCAGCCCTAATAGAAGTAAATTTAAATAAGTCAAAACATAGTTAAAAAAAATTCTTTTTTAATGCATTAATCAATAAAACATGTCTTTTTTGTAAATATTTAGTTATCAAATTATTATCCGTTTAAAAAAAAAAATTCTCAAAAAGTAATCTTTTCAGCATCGAGAATTAAGGTACGTAGCTCCTTAATTGAGAGCGATACCGGCGAAAACCAGACAAGCGGAAAAATCCAAGTACGTGGAAATTTCATTCAAAAATTAAAACGCGATTTCGCGTTACGTGGCAAGCTTCGGGCGCATCGTCGGTACATGCAAAATTCTTTGATGCATAAACGCATAATGACATTAATAGATGGAACGCGCAAGATAATAGAGAGTAGCGCGGCAGCGCCTGGAACAAGCGTTTGTTACGAGCAATTGCGATAAACATTTGTTCCACGCGTCCGCGCCGCATCGCTTCAACATTTCATTAATGTACCATCACAGTATTATGCACATTTTACATAACGCACATTTATACACGAATAAATCCCCTGCCTCCTGACGAAATATTGCTTGCCTGCTTTTAACGGATGCCAGTCAATTCGCGGCGGAAGAGAGGAACGCGTGTAATCCGCCGCTTTACCCGCGTGCTCGGCTTTTCAACCACCGATCGATCGATCGATCGCCGCTCAATGAAGCGTCTTTGGTATAATTCATTCATCCCGCTAGAAACGAAGTGCGAGAATAAATTAAAGGGCGAGCTCGCGCCTACGGCCATATGATAATGAGGGTGGTGTTTGCGGAAGGGCTCGACGCGAAAAGACAGATCGGCGGTGAATTCAGCGGGCGAAGGAGAGAATCGGTCGTGCCGACGGCAGCTCGGAGCAATGGAGAAACGGCGAGGCAAGCGTGAAAAAAACTGTATAAGCGGCACTTCTTATAACGTATTTACACGGGGTTTAATTTGCATTTTAGAGACGGGGATGCTTGCGGCGCGTGCGATTTGCATCTTGTCATGTAAATACGGACTGGATAAGCCAGGGACGTTATCAGACCGTCGCCATCTCGCCGCTAAGCAGAAACGCGAAACGATTTCCCAAGCGAAATTATTTTTTCTAATTCAACGAAATATTAATGCGACACGCGCGGCACACAACTGTAAACGCGTCCCTCGAGCGCGGGACGAACTTTAAAGCGACATCGATCGCTCCGCCGTTGAAATACTCGTATATCGGCGGTGACTTCATGCGCAATACGCTATATATTATTAATGGAGCGTGTGTGCATTTTCCGGAAACGGTATTGTCCCTGGAGGAACGTACGAGGAACCCATTCGGGGAGGACGACGAATTAAGAACGATATTATCGGCGTGTCTCGACGAGAATAGAAGGACGAAAATAACGCGTGGAGTAGAAATAAAGTAGATGTTCGAAATAAAAGCGAGAGTAGAGCGCGCAAATGTTCCCGAGTTTCCAACGTTTCGAGACGCGTAAACGTTATACGACGCTATTTGCATAAATGCAAGGCGCCACCGCTGAATTCCGCGGGGAGGGGATTTCCGCACAAAAGAAAACCGCGTGGGACTCGCGTGGCAAGCGCCAGCCTCGTTGTGGAAAGTGGAACAATAATAACGAAGAAGAGCCATTCTCCCTGATGAGAGAATCTTCTTCCGGCCCCGCCACAGCTTTGCGGTAAACCTTAATTAACGCGGACCAATTAAGGGAAAAAAAAAACAGAAAACACGCGCGTGCGCCCACGAGGCTACATAATTGCATCCCGACCACGAAGAAACTCACTTTCCGTGAGCTTTTGGCTTTCGCTGAGCGTAGTCGCGCGACGACAACCCTCGGGAATTATATTTTCTGTTGGCACTCGATTACACGTTCGGTTACAACGCCACGATTCGAATCGCCGATTCGCGGAAATCGAGTTGTGTTTCTATCGACGTTGCGCGTGATAGTATTGCTGGTAGCGAGAGCTTTTAAATTCGGTACTTCTCCACGCGAAATATGCTAGAGACGACAAATTAGAAAATAATTAATCATTAGTTATTAAATCTATTGAAATAAATAGATCAATCTTTCGTGTGACTTAGATCAACAGTTTAATGACAAAAAAATTTTTTTTTTAATAACGAAAACAAGTCATTATGAGAGAGGTTGAATTTTGAAGAGTAACATATCGATTACATGAAATAAATTCCTGGAAATAATTCTTTTCAATGACCGATAATCTCTCTCTTTCGCTAGAGTGATCCGTTTGTCACATTCATTCATACAAGAGAACGAGGAGATTAAAAAGAAATGGATGGATGGATGAAAAAGAGATCTCGAAAAATTGTTGACGAGAAACATATTTATGTTAAAAGAAAAAAAAAAGACACATGCGTCAATTGATCTAACGAATTTCCTCGCAAAAAATATCAATTTTTCTTTCAAAGATGCAAAAATAAAACACGACAACTGTAGCGTTAGATCTTACGGAAAAATATAGGTGTACATAAAATATATAAAAAGAGAAATGTTAATATTTATCTAAAGATAAATATTTATGTAAAAAAAAGAAAAAAACATGTTTGATGTGCATACGTGTACGTGTGCTTGTCTAGTATATGCGAGTGAGCGCGTATCTTTTCGCACGGGTTATTCAGATTCGCATATTATTTTTCGTCTTGGTGGACAGCGATGAAAAATCAATCCGCGAGAATGATATATGTCCGCCGGTGATCGCGTTCCTACATGAGATAGTGTCAAATTGTGGCGAATCACTGGAGATGTTCTCAAACGACTTCGACGTATTACCTAACCTTTAGTTAGGTCTAGTCTTGGCCTAGTCTCTTAAAGATAACGATCAGTGTGGGCGTTATTGCGTTAACGACCTCGCTGATGTGTCGAAAATGCGACTCCGCGTCGCCGGATGCTCGCGAGATCGATTTGTCATAACGACACTGTACGTGTATGCGTGTGTAAGTTCAGGGGGATTACGACTTACCGAACGACGTACAAACAAACAACGAGAACGGGCTTGTTGGAGCTCGGATTTGTCGTTACATACACTACGGGAGGCAGTTGAGCGAAATTGCATTAAATTGCGGTGAGCGATACAAATAATAACAGTCTGGTCATGTGTGATAAGCAATCTAATTGGAAATGGAATCCTAATTTAATTCCTACTACTAAGTAGGTGTTATACTATTCTGTTCAGCTAAAATCAGAAAAATGCTTCGAGAAACCGTAAAATTATAAAACACATTATATAATTATTAAAAGTATGTAACAATACAAAATAGAAAATTATAAAAAAATGTTATCTATATATAACAACAAAAGATAACGTAAACAATGTAAAAATTAAAGTTTTATATTTTTAGAAAAAAAAAATTAAATTAAATTTCCTAAAAAAAAAAAGAAAAAAAAATCTTTAGAATTTTCTCCGAAAAGAGAAATAGACCCATACTTTTAAGCTCCATTTAAGTCAATGTGATACTCTAAATGTAATTAAATTCGGTATCGGACGTTTCGATCAGTTCTACTTCGTCAGATTACTTCTAGATAGACGCCGACTTTCTTGTGACGTTCCGATTTCGCTGAACAGCGGTGCGACTCTGTCATTGCTCCAGTACAATCTTCGCGATCAATATATCCGACTGAGAGAAAGCACATGTGACAAACAAGATTGCGCATCACGGGCGAGAAGGTGCACTCGTTTCCACACGCCTTTGGAGGAAGGAAAATCCGAGCTCTTATTACATACTAATCCTTGTGATCGCCCGCAAGGGAGAGTTTTCGCTGGCTCGACAGACGCGCGCTCTCCCGCTTTCCCGCACAATTGCAAAATCGATTCTATGGCACGAAGGACAGCCCTCCAGTTACAATCTCTCCGACTGTTTCCGATTTAAGTCTCGTTACGCGCGTTCCCATCTTTCTCGCTCACTTATCTGTACATTACATGCCCCTATTTACAGTGTGATGTACATACATATCAATTTCTATAAAAAATCGTCTCGGCTATGGCAGCGACTATGGGCAGCTTTGTTACACAAAACCGCTGTAAGTTCGTTAAGAGATTTTTCTTGAGTGAGTGGGCGTGATCACGCGTACGACCGCTGCTCCATCAGTGGTGGTCAATAATTTTCAACTGTGCCGCACAGAGCGACGACGATCGGTTTTGAGAAACGTGATCGGGCGATACTGACTTTTCTAACGGTTGTCTTCTAACAGATTTCGCAGAAATTGGTCAGCTTAGATTTCGATACCGAGAAAATTATATACACAAGACGTTCCTCACACAAACAACTCAATGTTCCAAGTTGCTTTACATGCATCGTCAACGTTCTCTCGGAACGAATGTTGGATCTGTCGATCTCTTTCACCGATATAGAGCACAGACTACGCTACGAACCAGTTGTGAATAAAAAGTCTGTTACCGGCGAATGCATATTATCGGCAGATTATCGATATGCTCTATGGAACTCGCGCTTCGTGAGTTTCTTCCGTGGGTATACAGTTGAGTATACAGTGAGTACAAGGTATACGACGAGTAGATTGCGAGTGTCGACGTGGAGGTCGATAACACAGTTCCCACAAGATATGTCTATCTAGTAAACGACGAAAACTCAATCCACCGATTTTACAGTTTTGTAATCCAAGAAATAAACATTGTACGCGATACATGTCCACTTTCGATACCATTTTCGTTATTCAGAAATGACAATATTCGATGAACGTTGTCACGCGTTCTGTCTGATTGCATGATGCATTTTTGTTCTCCTCCTGTTAACTGTCATGTGCGCACAGTTCGTAACGTAAATACTTGCGGTGGTCTCCTTAAAGCTATTCCAGTCCTGGTCGAAGAAACCACACGAGCCCTCTCGTACACATTTACAAATCGATCGCGACATTGCTCTCGTAGCAATATTGCAACAAGCATTGCTAACTATATATATTTCATTCACTCCTCTTTGCACACCATCCTTTCTGATGACAGAGATAATACATTTCTACTCGAGAATTTTCGCAAATCCTCGCAATGGACGAGACGTTTACAGATATACAAGTCCAATCTGTTTTAACAAACGATCGACAGTCGCTTACCATCGGCGTCCGACGACAAAAATCTGAGCTCGCACTGTCACAATGTGTACCATAATTCGGCGCAGCAAATGATAATTTATTCAACGTCTTCAACGTAATTTACAGCGGCTTGGTGCGGCGTGCCCGCCTCTGCCGTATGGGCGTTTCCCGTTTTCTTTTTTCTTTTTTTGTCAATTAAAAGCAATATTTTCGCGTGCTAACTTCCGGAACCGGGCTCAAGGACGGGGGTCGTCCCTCGCGCGGGACAACCCCTTCCTCTTGTCAGCCGTAGTAATAGCTTTTGCTGTTGAGGTTCCGGGGATTCTCCGTGCGGAGGATCGTGTGAAGATTATCCGTGCCAACCATATGGTTTCCAAGGTCAACGCGCATCCCCGTGTTGGTTGCGTGAGGTACCGACGTGGCGTGGATGCTTGTCGGCGACAACGGTATCCTCGTGTCGGCGTAGTAACGCTCGCCGTGAAGCCTCTCTGCCAAGTGAGTTTCGGGCAACCTACAATATAAGGAACGTGATTAGAATGTATAATTAAAAGCTCTCCGTCACGCCAAAAGTTAAAGTTGCGGTGAAATTTTCAGAAATCTGTTTCCCTTTTATTATCGAGAATTAAAAAAAAGAACAAAAACGACTTTTAAAATTAAAATTGTTCCACGTGCAGTTAAATTTCATATAGATACTTTTTATCTCGCGCACATATGAAACGATAAGCTGGTTTAGATCTGAATAAAGAAACGACTTGGGCTGCGAAGTAATTTCATTAATTCACGTGATAAAAGGGAGTGTCGATTTTTTTCCTTGCCGAAGAGAGAAATTTACCTTGCGTCCTGCATTGGCACCGCGACCGGCGTGGTGAGATCGATGTCGGCGTCGATCTCGGAAATATCGTCGGTGAATCCATTCGGGAGGGTCTCGTTGTTCGTCTGGAACTTTGCATCTCGCTTGGCGCGATGCCGGCTGATTAATAGACGGCCGATAACCAACCCCAGAAAGAGCAGGATACCGGCGCAGACCGATACAATAATGTAGAGGTAGAACTTTTCTTGGTTGTCTGCAGAAATCACGTTAAACGAACACGTTAAACCCCCTCGTATTTCTTCCTCTTCTCCCCTTTTTTTCCTTTTTCCGTGAAATATCGACAATAGCAGATTCAAACATTATCAACAATACGTAAAAAGAAAGTACACAACTTCTTTTTCCCATTCTCCCTTTTACTCGTTTAATAATCTGCTTTTGTTCAATTTGTAAAAAAAAAGAAAATCTACATTGTGTACATAAATTGTCTATGAACGTACAGACAAGTGTATATTCAGCGTGACACTCGAATAAAATTCAAACTATAGAACTATAAAACAAAGGGAAAGACTAGTTAACATGCCGTACTATAATAATTACTACTAGAAACAATGCAACGCAATGCCAAACACACAATGCTCGCATTTGCCAATCAAGAATCAATTAGCGGTTACGTCTAACATTTCGGATCTATCGTTTCAAGGGTCAAGTGGCCGTAATACAAACCGGTCAATTTCAACTAGGTCAATTTCGGATGCTATAGGCAGTACGACGAACAATAGAGTTAAGATGATAAGAATTAAAAAAGCCAAGTATATATTTCAACATCCATAATTGAACTGTTCAATATCAACCGGAGGCCTCGTCGAGAATCAAGGTAGCTTTCTTTACGTGCATGTATCGTAAGTTGCTCAGGCAGCTACGAGGAGAAATATCTTTCGCCAACCTTTCGCCCCCGGTGGGACGAACCACCCTATCGTATCCAACCCTGGCAAGAGTCGTCAGGATCGATAGCAGCTGCGCTTTACCGAGTGGTTTACCAGCTGAAAGTAACGATCGACCGTTGGTGTACTCACTCGTTATGAAGGAGTAGGCACTGATCCACTCATTTAGGTATCCCACCACTAAGTGATCATCCTTCGGAAACGCGTAGACGACGGTAGTGCAATTCCCGGATGCGCTGGTGCTCGTGGATGCGGCATTACCAACCCCGCTGTCGCTCGCCATTGCGCTCGCCTGGATAACCGTGGACGGTAAAGGCGGCAATGGTAAATCTTTCGCTCCGATACCGAGCGACTTTAACATGTTCAACCGCGCGTCCACTGTGCACGCGAGAAACAAACGTGAGCGGCGTGGCACTTTGCAGCAATTGCGTTAGAGCCCGAGTTCCGAGTATTCGAGATCGTCATAATTTTGGCGACGCCCAACTTTCGACGCTGCGGAGAGAAGTCTGAATGTTTCTGCTCTTACACATGATCAATGAAGAGACCGAGATCGTTTTTTTTTTTAACGTTTCCGTAGCGTCAAAATTTAGACTCACCGAAATTATATCGATTTCAAGATCTGCATTCGAGCGCGGAATGAAAGCGTCAGAAATTCTGTTGTAAATTATGCAGCAGTTTTACAGCGGCAATAGACGTAGGAAAGCGCTTCGTGAGGGCTAAAACGTTGCGTGTTATTAGTTACGTTTCAAATGCGTTTTCGTCTTTGGAAGTTTTGTACAAGATAGATTATTGTAATGCATATACAATTCTGCACATTGTAAAATACGATATGTTAATTACATAATTACAATACGCAAGACAATAAATAGTGAAATTTATACCAATTAGTCACTGTGTTACGTACAGCAAAAAGTATGCTCGATATTTTGCACCAAATACGATGTTTTTCCATGGCGTTTATTAGTGCCAGATACAACTGTTAAGGCCAGATACAGCTGTTACTACGTACATTAAAAATACTATAAATAATATATCAAGCAAACATTGCGTAAAGTGATTGTATTTTGCGGTTATAATTAAAACAGATCTGATGCATGGAAATTTATCGTTTATAACTTCAAAGCAAAATTTAAATTACAATTTTCTACAAATTTAATAATGACTAAATTATACCATTTTGCAGCTATTTTAAATTGCTAATTTTACATAATCAAATCATGCTTTAAATAAGAATCACGCGTCGCTAATTAAATTCGGAGAATAACTGTACGTACTCGATGCAAATATCCGTTCACAATTTAGACTAATAAAAATGTAATGTCCTTTTCGAAGTACTTGATTAAGTTTTAGTAAATATACATTGCGCGATTTGATATATGTGTATCTGCGTGTGTATGTGCATAATGCAAATATGTTTTTCCAGCAAACTTCCACAGCGTGAATGATTGATTATATCATAACACCCCTAATAGTCCCTACCGAATGAATCATGGAAGCTGTTCGACGCAGCTCTCGTCACCCTGAATATCATTATTTTCGCAAAAATTGCAATTTAAAGAACAGGCTTACTCAATCATTCGTCACTCAATCGTCGTTAAAATTTATGACTTTTTTTTCGAGTTCATTGAACAAAATTCGAGCCACGAAACGAAGAATTCTCCGCGACAAGTCGTTCCACGCTGTGTCTCTCCACGGATCGTGGAACTTAAATGGCACATTGTACTCTTGGAACGCTTCACGGTTTTCCGGATCCTGACTTACTTTTCGCCCGGGTTATTTTTCAGGAAATAACCACACCGCGCCTCCGAAATGTCAATAGAAATGGAGAAACGGAATCAAACGTGCAGAGACGAAATAGTTCAATATCTTTGTTGTCGGATACTGATGGAATGTTATGTAAGGAATCGTAGTTAGCTGTGCAAAAATACACGAAACTTATTACTGTATTTTAAATATTTGTGAGTTTTAATATGTGGGATTTGCAGCGGCACTCAAGTCCTAAAACAAATTTACAAAGACAGCGAATGTTCCAAAAGCATACAGCTGCTAAATGCCAATTCTGTCTATGAATAATGATAAAATATAATATTTAAGATTTAAAAAAATCTTTAGTTTAATTTACTGTACCATTTTGTTCTGTGCACAGCACGCACGATACACTTCGTTATAGAATGACTGATCCAAGCAGACTTGAAGGTGACGAGTTACTCGGAGAGTTTCGCGAAGCAGTTTCGCTGACACGATAAAACCGAGGAAAGAATCAGCATGTCGCAATGCTGAGACACACTTATCAAAGTGTTACTTATACACTCTACGTCATTAATTAAATTTTGAGAGATTGTACAATCAATTTCTTTTCCTTCTAGAATTCAAGTTTTGCGAAATAAGAAAAAAATACGGATTCGATAGAATTTCATTTTATTTTACGCTGCGCAATGGGATGTATAGTATGCAGCGTATCCGCGTTGATACTGTATCGCGTATAGAATCGTTCAGAATCAGTGCATTCATTGGGAAGTTTCCGCGGGGGACTTACTAATGTCTTCGCTTTGAGTTATTTACATCATAATTCAAACAATATGGTTCTAGTTCTTCCGGCCGCGTTGTTCCGCCAAGCTTGCTATCTCTCCCGAGCGAGATAACGTTCGCAGTTTCTAGTTTTCTAATTAGCGACTTGGGAATGCTTACAATTAGCTGACGACGTCGCGGAATTCCGTTGCTGTCCCATCGCGCGAGTTTTCACTATTTACGGTCAAATCGCATCAAGTTATAAAATTTTTTATTCTGATTTTAAAAAATTAACATTCTTGTTCAATTGAAGGATATTTTTTTACAACTGAAAATAGAATAAGATTGGAAAAAAAATAAAGTGGAACGCGCATTAACTGTTGCCACTTGTGGGCATAGCACAACTGTGACGTATATTATTACTTACAAATTCCATTTTGAGAAACATAAAGATTTGTGTATAGAAGCTGTTTTCACAGGCACGTACTGCAACCTATGTTTGTAAAAAGTGCTTCATTCGTACGTTTAATTTAATTTTCCGTGTACAAATAACCCACTGTGCTGTATACAAGGATAAATTTACACATTTAAAATGTATAGTTTGAAACCTTTCGCTATTATTTTTACACGGAACGAAGTACTTTTCACACTTGATACTGCAGTGTATCTTCAATTAATTGCTCGTACCGTGTCTCTTAATTGTTTAATGAGATCCAATCAAAACAGTGTTGGTAGTACTTTTATGAGTGTTCCGAAGGTGATAAGCAAAGATAAGAAATACAAAAAGGCAAAGTGTATAGTAGAATTCCAATTCACTTAAAATATACCGATGATAAGTACAAAAGCGAGAATATAATTTATTTTTCTTGTACTTTCTCTCTTTCTTATATAATTTCATGAAAAAAATTATAATTATTGTTACAAGTACATCTCCGTTTCGTATGACACAACCTTGATTGACACGTATTACCTACATGCGAGTTTATAATAATCTATCTATTACATTGAAAACTGTTCGCCGTGAGTCTTTAGACGAATTTACTTAACCGGCTAGATAGCTGTGTCTGACGTGAGTCTTCAAACATATACAGAGTTATGTAATTATATTTGTGCCTTATGGCAGGTAACGCGGACATACGATTCTATCTAAGCAGGCTAATTATGTCACCAAAGGAAACTAAACTACGAGTTTAGTATATTAATCGTTACAAATATACTTAAGCCAAAGGGCCGTGGATTCAGCTCTTTGAATCATAATTCGTGCTGAATTTAATGAAGCTGTTTCCTCGTTATGTAATTTTAAGTTTTACAAAAGTAACGTCGTGACGGCTTTTACGCATTGAATGTCCTAATATGACTGCACGATCGGCTATAGCTTCATACAATTGATATTAAAGTAATATTTTTCTGCACGTTAAATCACAATGCGCAGTGAGACGGGGAGATTGAACGAATTTCACGTGAATTCGGAGAACACAAACAATGAAAATATCGACAATGAATGTAAAAGAGATCAAAAATACTGCGCGACTAAAGGAGAATATAGCAGCCGACTAATTTTAAACGTTTCGTTGAGAATTATAGAGAATCGGCGTAAAATCCGTGCTCCACGCTCGAGATGGCAATCGATCGTCCATGAAAGTTTAATCGCCGTACCGTGTATTTTATATTTTACTCTTCATGAAGTATGCAAGGTGTGCGAAACTGCACGTACCACTCGCAGCTTGACGTTTTTCTCGGCTGTTTTGAACGTAACACCGTATTACATTAAAAATAGAGTCATCCTTTTTAATTAAACGGATGCGTAAACTACTTACGATTTATCGCCCAAAAATAATCTTCGTCGCGCAATATGGCGATTAAAAGTTTGATATTTTCAACGGCACGGTAATACCAATCGGTATTGCGGAGCGCAGCGTTGTGATGTTAAACGTAATCTATACACATGGGTGGAAAAAGAGCATGTACTATCGACGAGAATTAATTTGTTTATTGTAACAGCGTTGAAAATTATTGTAACAGCACGTCTCAAATTATGGAAGTAAATTAGAATGAACTCGCGAGCGCAAATCGCATGTTCGCCGAAAGACATAAAAGCAATATTCAATTATCCCCGCTGTAAATAATCCCTTGAATTCGCAAAAACGCAATTTCGCTTCGTAACGCAAAATTAGATATCCCACACATTTGCAGCGCCAAACGATAAACGCGCGTCTATCATTAAAAAAAAAAAAAGAGAGAAGGAAAAAGCGTTTCATGCAAAACTCCGGAACGGCTGAGCGTGTTTGCGCGTCGCACCGGCGAACGAGACGTGACAAAACCGAAAAGTTATCACGGATAAAATAGGAACGAATGCCGTTGCTTTTACTGCGTAAACATTTTTATTCCGCGGCGAAATAATTTCTCGTCAGTCTCGCCGTAAAAACGTTATGCACTGCCCGCTAATGTTACACACGAACTACGTCTCTGCGCTGCGCGCGGCGAAATTATCATTCGCATTGAGCACATCCGCGAGTCGCGCGAGTGTGCTACGTGCACTGTGATCGAAAGAATTACGCGACTAGTCTGCGCTGCCACCTGTTCACACGTTGCGAGAAATAAAGCGTTTTACGACAGCTGTAATACATATATGTTAATATAGTGTATTATATAGACAATTTCGAGGTTACGATTTACGATGCAACAGTGGTGCCGGATAACTTTTTTGAAGGAATATATTAAAGAAAATGAAAAAGATATAATACATAAAAAAAACATTTTTCACGATAATCTTTCATAATTAAAAATGATAATAAACCGAAAAGTTAGGAAAAGACTAATACATTTTTAATTTTTATTTTATTTTTCCTTCCGTGTGCAAAAGTTTGCCGAATAATTAATGAATAAATTAACGTGTTTTCTAATGCGTACTAAATATAATATTATATATAATGTCTTAATGCCAACAGTTTGTATATAATTTTTTTTTTTTTAAATTAAGAAGTTAATATTAAATATTCAGCCGTCATTAATTTAACGCTAAAGAGAAGATTAACAAAATGTTGATTTCTCAACTGTATAGCAAATCGCTTTATCGATCCAGCAATAAAAAATCGTTAAATTACTCTCGAATTAATGTTTTCCTCTTTTACAAGATTCTACTTAACGAGATGATTATTTAAACACACGCACGTGAATACTTAAGTCATTGATTAATCGTGACTACAGGAAAGGACAGCACTTCATTAGTAAGTAATCAAACGAGAGACCCCCCCATAAATCTGCGGGTGATAGAAAACCTGGGTGTAAATCCACTACTAAAACGCGACAACGACGCTTAGGGGCAATAAAGCATCGCAGGGCATTAAGCTCGTAAAGCGGGAGTCCGATCTCTGTCGCCGTGCGAGTCAACTAAAATTCGAGGGAAACGGTTGCTACCTAATCGACATTCGATGGCTCGCCCTGGTGTTAGTATATTGACGGTGGATCGATCATTGGCGGAGCGACCCCTAACGAAATAGTCATATCGCTCCCAGCCCTGGGTACTAATGTCAACATCAATCACTAACAGCGGCTATTAATCGTGCCTCAAAGTTTGCGTAGAGACCGGCGAAGGACACTTTGCGTTCGTGAGAGATCAGCTGAAAGATATTCAGCTCTTCAAATTGGCTAAGTCTGCAAATGTTCTTATCACGCTTGTTTACTCGAGAAACAAGATATTCGTATATATATATCCGTGCTCGATATCTTACGCTACTACAGTAAAATGAAGAGGATTTTCGCTGCAAACCCGGCCCATTCGTCACTTGGAATTATCATAAGTGTCATTTCCTCTTGGTTAATTTTTCAATTAATACAATAATTGAACCTTCCGCCATTTTGACTCTGATTTTTAATTGAATCGCTTGTTAATTTCTTTTTAATTGCTGGACAGGCAACAGTTGTGTACCTTCTTCTCGTTAAAGGCGCGATACAATATTACAGTTAAATGCGACAACGTTACAATAAAAGAAATTATTGTTTAACTGTTCAAGCAAATTTCATCGCTTAAAAGTTAGTTTGCCAAGTTTTGCCAGTGATAAGAATTCGATACGAGGATCAACAATTTCCCTTTACGAACTTAAAAGTTTCACTTCAAAATAGTTCACGCGGTAGGTATTGATGTCGTGACAGCTGTTCGATAATTGCTTTTGCATCGACAGCTTTCCACCTAGTTTGGAGGCGAGAGAGAACAGTCACCAAACTTACTAAATACTATGTACGACTTTATTAACTGATTGGCATTGACTTCGCTGTTGACGATTGCTCCGTTAAACTTGGCTAGAAATTGATTAGTTATTATCAGGTACAAGATGTTTACGCGCATGAAACAATATTCTCTCGAAAAGAATAGTTTAAATCAAATTAATACGTAGAAAAGACGGTGAAAACGTTTCCTCACTGTACGTTTACTCACGTGAAACATTAAGGTTCAAGTTTTCTTGGGAAAAAAAAAAAATTAATATCATACTTCCATTCTTTAAAAATAATTATCAATAATCTTTTGAGTGCTGTTTTTATTGTAATTAAATATCTTATTATTAACCACAATTAAAACTATCAACTGTTGTACAACCTAAATAGAATATAAATAATCAACAATTAAAATGTTAAGTCGTATTACGCGACATCTTCTCTCTTACCTTGTAAAAATGATATTCGGAATGAAGTTTCCCATAGACTAAATTTCACAATGGCAAAAATTAGGGAAAAAATTTCACTACGGCAAACGAAGAGAAAAGAACCGAGGATAAAACCAAATTTTATTCCATTTTGACGGTACCGCGGGATCTTTATCTTAGAGAGTCGGAGTTAAAAGGCCACGGCATAGTCCGCTGGGTCGGCTAGCAAGTTAAAAATGTAAATAGAAGGGAAAGTAAAGTTCTACGTGCCCTGAAAGCTCTCATCAAGCTGTGTAACTTTTACTTAAGCGATTTTGTTCTACCTGGCCGTATTATACTCACGCCGTACAGCTTGCCAATGCGGGCTTACAAACGGCATTTAATGAGCCACAGTAACCTACTTTTCTCAGTTTCATTGATTTTAGCAAGAATTATCGTTTTACCCGTTTCATATTTCTCTTTTTCTCTCCTTACCCCTTTTCTTCCCCCTTTCATCCCCCCCCCCTCTCTCCCTCTAACATATATCTATAAATCTACTTAATACGTTTCCCTTAAATGACGTGCATAAAAATTGCAATGTAACTTTACACTTGTAATTTATAATTTAAGACACGGCTCGTTATTTCTGTTTCATTCGGTCTCGTATTCTCCGTGTTACAGTTGAAATATGAAGAATTGAGTAAAGAGTTGTAGATTACGCGCTCGAGAAACAAGGGTACACCCATTCTACGGTGAGCTAACACGATTCACTTAATTAGTTACGTCAAGGCAACGGCGAAACACGATAACTTAAGATTGTCCCCAGACATTCCACTCGATTAAAGCCATCCAATTTCAACGCTAAGTTCTATCATTGTTTGCTGGCTAATGTACGGGAACGGCTGTACGCGGGGCCCTAACGCGCGAAACGTGCCGTTTCTTATCTTTACTAACGACGAAATATGCGCCAATCCTCATTTGTCTGTGTCGGCAGGACAATTCTGACGGTTTCTTCGTTGCTGTCTAAAACGCGACATCGCATTTACAGGATATCCGCTTATCACACTATGCATTGTATTGTAGCAGTGAATTCCAAACGATCATTAGCAAAGTTAATGTTACTGTAAGTGAGTATTCTCAAACAATTAACAATTAACAGCCGCCTGATTATCGGATTGCCGTATTGTCGCATTACTGGATTAGCGCAAATACAATAGACGCACAATTAGGCGCGTCCAGAGGCCAGTGTATTAAAATTCACGCGCAAAAACAATCTCTCGGTGAAATTTAATTTTCTCAAAAAAAAAAAAAAAAAAAAAAAAATCGAAAAAGCTATCCAATCCATTTAATTCAACTTGTTAAATAAAAACTCTCGGTGAGAATTTTAAATCCGTCGCGATTACGCATTCTATTAAACTACTCTACGTAATCCAGGATGCTTGTATTAAAAACATCGAATTTTTCGATTTTGCTTTTATCTTGCCGATGAAACCAAATAAATTCCGGCATTTACAATGTATGATTCGTTACCTCGCTCGCAATTAAATTGTCGCTCATTTGGGGTAAATATATTAAAATTAAAAAACTCAAATATAAATCTTCTTTGAGAGTATTAAAATGCTTCCACGGTCCCGTAAGCATTGACTTTCCTACCATCTAATAGGATTTGAGATGCAATTTGCATTTTCCGATTCTAGTTGCGAAAGTGCATCAAAGAATCCGATCCGCTTACACCGATTACCGGCGGGTCAATTTAACTCCATTTTTAATATCAAACAGTTTCTCGCGCGATATCGCTAATCACTATCTGCCCGGGCCGGGAAGCTCAATTATTAAATCCGCCGATCTAATCGACCGTGAGAGATTACGAGACGCGCCGCTTGTCCGCGCCTAAGAACTTCGCAAATATTTTGTTCCACCTGAGCCACCGATAAGTTGGAATCGAATGTGTCAAATTTAGTCGACGCTCTAAAGAAAGCAAGACGCAGAAAAGTTCGAGCAGATTTTCCTCTTCGATGTCAGACCACGATTCATATAATCTTCTCGCCGATAGTTCATCCAATGCATTTTTCTTCGCAAAAACTTACTGCATTCTGTACATCTGTCTGATATTCTTCGTAACGTTTTCGTTTTTTCTTTTTTTTTTTTGTAATGTAGAAGAGCGTTTGCAACATTCAAATCTCAATTACAGTTATTTTTGCAACGATAATGAACAGGATATTGAGGTATTTCATCATTCAGCACATTCGTCTCGCAGCCAAATCGATTCTTTCTTAATCTTCTTTGCGTGATGCAAGTTCATGTAACGATTTATTATTGCAGACTTTAATTTCGTTCTGACTTGGCGAAGATACAAACAAGTAAAAAGACACAGTCATGTCTTGAAGGGGGAAGGGGGGAGTACTCGGTCATTATCCTTAATTAACGGCGCGATAGAATCCACGGCGCCTTCGACAAAGTTTGCAAAGCTGGCGAAGGAAAACGTGTCGTCGGCGACGATCCATGGTGAAATTGACCTAACGAGAGAAAGAGAGGAGAACGAAACGAGAGAGGAAAAAGAGAGAGAGAGAGAGGGAGATAGAGATTACTTCGCCAGACGCAAAGTCAGGTTCACAGGTTTTTCATCGCTCACATATCGTAACCCATCAGGTGGCATTAACTTTATCTGAGATTTTTTCCCCCGATAGTTCGACATCCCCTTTCACCTTTAATCTCGGTCGGTGCACATCCGGCGCGTCCGATATTCCGCACCGCCGACACGATGCGCAACCTTTTCCCCATGGACGATCACCATTTCAACCCTTTTTGCGTAGACGACGGGTAGAAAGACCCCGGCGAAATCTTGATCAAAGGAAAAACTGATCCTGACGGAAGTTTTAAACGCCAATACGGAGTATCACAAAATGCAGGTGACGCGCGACACGTTTTTAACATATCGTATCGATGAATGTAGAAAGAACATAGGGAACCTTTTATTTTGAAGTTTTATCTCAACATTTGATTTTTAAATATAAAGTTCAACTTTTATAAATGTTAACTGACATTCCAAATATATAATACGCTACTCTTTTTATTCACAAATAAACTTCTTTAATTAAAAAATTTGCAATTAGCGTTGATAAAAATTTACACGCGAATGAACCGGCGACCTTTGGAAGGAACGTAGGTCAAGTTACGGTATTTCGAAATTAAGTTAAAAATGCACGAAGTTAAGGACACTGTGTTAAAATGGGCTGCAACTTGTTATATTACGCGTAGAACATATCAGAGGAAAATTTTTACACGAGACTGATATCAAGTTTAGTTATTCATTGATTTCGAAAGTACGAGACAAAACTTTCTCTCGGGTAGGAGACAAAGTATATAAGAAAAATCGAGAAGAGAACCGAGGGAGACTGTCGACCTTACACGATTGGATAAGGTCCGGGAATGCGTGGGATATTGCTTCTCGGTGGCAAGCTATGTCGACGTCGCTGTCTGCACCGGTGATAGTTTTCAGGAACGTACACAAAGTCACCGTCATAAAAACGAAATTTCTTTTGTGCTCAAACCGAGTCGCAATTCAGAAGCCAAATATAACGAACGCCGCGTATTCGTGTGTAGGTCGAGAAATTATACGATTTCGGACCGGAGCCAGTAAAGAGCAGGTGCGAGCGCTTTTAATTAGAAGCCTGAATTATATGTTCCGATGGCGACACGTACTCCATTCAGAGATCTTGCGGCACCGAGATCGTGCGTAATCGACTGGTACCAGTGGAACATCGCAATGCTAAAATTTGATACGCGTTCGTACCTCGAGAAAGTAAAGGTTGCAAATTAACACTTCTATTGTGCGCAGCAGTTCTAGCTGACCCGTTCCGTTTCTCGGATAAAAGTAAAATATATTAACAAGAGAAAAATATCGATGCGCTTTAATTATTCCGTTGTAAAATTAGGTAACCCAGTTTCAGAATATTTAGCAATAAGTAAATCACACTGCTGCAAAATTTCTGAGCTGGAATTTGCACAATGCAAGGATTGATGAAAGAGATAACTAGGAATGATTCGTTATTCGTACGTTATAAATACATTTGCAAACGTACGTTCCCATATTGTACGTTACTCGACCTACAAAATGCAAGAATTCGCATGAAACCCATCATCCAACTTCACAAACCATTACGAATGTTTAGACTAATATTACTAGCTATTATTTTTGTCTCTGTTATATTCAGGTTGACTGCTTTCGATATACTTGTGTATATTCGCTTAAGAAACAGATTTATACGAATCGTTCACGTGACGTGTAACAGATTTCACATATGGTGAACTTTGATACAATATATTTATCTCTGCTACGATCTCATTTCTCATTCTTTGCTTTAGGACATCTTTGCTGTCTCTTCGTCAATTTATATGGACTGCGAACGATAAACGAACAAAGTTTACTTTTTATATATGTCATATATATATACATATATATATATATATATATATATATAAAACATCGTCTCCTCGCTGTCTGATTGCGTTTACACATGACCAGGATTCCCTTGAGAACGAAGGAGATGAAGACCGAAGAACGCGTGGCCCTTGATCGAGAACGACGAGGTCGGTAAGGACTCTTCGTCTTTTGTAATATATTTCGAGCAAATTTGTCTTCTTCTTAAGATAATCCACGAGATAACCCTCTAAGCCTTCCTTCGTCAGTGACCAAATTAACTTTATCAAAATTTTCTTTTATCCGAACTTTTGCATTCTTGTTTTGTCGATCGATGCTAATAAGAAATTAATCCTGCAATCTAATAGTTCACTCACGCACTTTGTTACGAGACACGTGATTTCCATATTTTTCATAGCATTTCAACAACTTTACGTTAAACTGACAGCATTTTTTTTATGTAAATGTATATTCCATCACTTTTAAGGATATTCAAGGATTTAATTAAAAAATCTTTAGGTATTTGAAGGTATATTTAGACATTTAAGATATTTAAAAAGATTTTAATAGATGACCTGTACTATGATAACGTTTATCTTGTTTTAGAAATATAGGAAATAGCAACGCGGAGCGCGGTATCTATCGCGCCCGAACGTAATTAACATTATGGCCAAATGACATAAATTATTACATTTTCCCCATATTAAGTCAATTATTTCGTTCGCACAAGTTCGTTTCGCTCGCGACGGTAACGCAATTTCGATAATCTGTGGCGAGCATCAAAGCGACGCATGCAGTCATTACGCGTTGGCGTCTCCAGCGCGAAGACAATGACGGAGATGAGGGTCTCTTAGCGCATCGCATTATGCACGCCTCGTCGACGAACTCATTAAAGCCATCGACCGCGCCACGTAACTGGAACCCGGAATAACCCTTCGAAAACTCGAGGGGGGAAAGCACGGCGAGCCTTATCATTCTCGCACGGGAGAAAATCGTTTAGAATTGCAGTCAGTCAGTTAATTAGTACCCCAACAATAGTTCGAATCGTGCAATTTTGCAATAGTTTACACAATGGCATCGATTATAAGAATATTTTACTAATAAATAATTTGCTAATGATCCTTCTCTTTCTCACGCCAAACTTTTTGCCAGCATTGAGATTGTGCCATTTTAATATAATCCCACATTAGGATGATAATCAACATTTAACAGGTATGCTGCCAGAGATCTATATCAATTTATTTTTTTTTTCTCCTCCGAGCAATTAACTATGTGTATGTAGCTGAGTTGCGCGCGCGTGCGTTACGGCATTTTCTAAAATTAAAAAAAAAATATTCTCAAGGGTTAGCAACAACACGTTAGAAAAAGGAGGATATTTATAAAGTTATTGACAGCTACGGACATTAAACGGAAAAGAGCGGCGTGGATTCTGAGGCAGGAACTCTTTTTCGAGGAGCTGAGAAATAATTTTTCTTTTTTATCAGCGCACAGTGACTCGCCTTATCGTTTCCCCGTCATATGTTTAAAACGTAATCTATAAAAGTTCTTTTATTTTTATCCTATCGCATTCTTCCATTCACCAGCTCCCTTCGGCCAGCTTCATCGCCTTTAATTAATATTCTAGCATCTCAAATTGTGGTTCGAGGATATAAATACCCGTAGCGCGATATTGCCTCCCGAGATTGAATTTCTCATTTCCCCGCGCACACATACTTTCCGCAATGAGATAACAACTAATATACTACATATACATACATGTGAATACATTATATACTAAGATACATATTATTACCATGTATCACATATCTACGTTACACGCGAATTAAATAGAATGGATTACCAATATATTACATTTAATCTGCTTTCGAACCTATTTGGTTTTATCGGTATTTTTATCTCCGGACATGTGCTTCTGAATTCCCGTTTTAGCTGGCCTATAAATACCTAGATAAGAATATCACGTGTGGGGGCAGTGATTTAAGATTACGTAAATGACATTTTGTTATTTTCTTCCAATTTCAATCTGCAACATTACGCATAATTCATATCGGTAAGTACAATCCATTAAAATCAAATATCATATTCTGTGAATGCTCCGCTCGATATAATAACGAATGCTTAATGAATTCTCTTATACCCTACTTTCCTATTTATCTTTGTATTTCGTCCCCTTTATACTATTCTAATGCATATCTTTCTATGTTGATTTTCACTTTGCCGAAGCCAGTGAAGTGAATAACCATGGGCAATAGCGAATGATTCAACGGGCCACGAGGCAAAGGTGTCAGCAAGGAGTGTTCGAGTGAATGTATATCCAATTACAGGTCTGTGCCCGGTCAGGCGATCTTTGAAGCCGAACTTCTCGACCGATCGACTTACCTAATTTCGCTCAGCTTTAATGAGTTGGTTTCACCCTTCCAAACGACCGGTTTATTCCATTAGTTGGCCTCACCGGTGAAATTCTATATCTAATAGATAATGGCATTTCACAAAGGTGCAACGATAAAAGCGCGAAACTCTGCCGTGGCAGGTTGAAAACGCTTGAAAATGCACTTTTAAATGCGTCTCGAGATGCGTCCGACTATAAATATCGAGATGAATCATTCGAGTGCATTGGCCTAAATAGTCAGCCGTGTCACTGATGCGTGGCGGTTCGAGCATCGAGCTGCATCACTGACGGGACACGGCTTAAATATCGAACGGAAAAATTACGCGAGTACTCCTATTAACTAAAAATGTTAATAGGAGATGATAACAAGGGATCGCAAAATGCACTCGTTACACGCGATACTAATAACGCTAGTTCCGTATAACGCCTCTGGCAAGAATTCGTGTAAAAAAAAAAATATATATATATAAGAAGCGAAAGAGAAAACGCTCGCAGGCGAAGTGAATATAAAGCGGCTGGATGCTGCCGCTCTCCCCGGGCGTGCTTTTCAAGGCTGGTAAGTAATTTCATTGCGGACATTACTATACAGGATATAAAGTTACGTACATCCGGATACTTCCGGCAATGAGAGCGACTCTAAGACGAGCGCTTTGCTTCCCCCTTGCGTTTTATGCAGCACGCAATGTGATAAGAGAGTGTAGACGAAAAAGAAAAAGAAACGGAAAAACGTTTCAATGCGTCGAAATGTCCCTTGACTGCTGCGAAAAAAACGGAAGCGTAAAAATGGACTTTAATATGCCCTTTCGTCGCGCCGCTGTCAGCGTCGCGATAAAAAAAAGAAACATTCACGCAGCTCAGAGAAACAAAAAAAAATCCGAGCTGAAATTTCCATTTGCATCTTCAATTATCAAAATGTCACCATTTGAACGTGAAATGTGTATTACATATTAAATATTATATTATTGTTCACACTATTGTGTTCCGGAATATCGCGCGTTATAAGCATTTACTTTCGGATTCACCTTTCCATTGTTGTCCTTCCTCTTTTTTTCCATGCGAATTCATGAGAAGATAATTTTATAATGTAAAAATGCGTTATGCATCGTGATAACGCAGTTGTAGACGTCGTGAAATGTACAGTATAAATGGATCCCCACGTTGATGTCCCGGTTGCTCGCGCCGGGATTAATTAGTCATGGAAATAATAATTTACCTCGTCACCCGCATGTAATTATACAATTACACGGTTATTTATAAACGAGCAGAATTAATCAACTGTTCGGATAATGCCTTTGGAGCGGAGAACTTGCCGAAATAAATTTTCATAATCCCAACACGGAAGCCGGCTAATCGCCTTTAGCACTCACGCGTATTACCTGGATGCAACTTCCGCCCGATAATGTCTAATATATATACGCACGTCGGTCGGTGTGTCAAATACAAATCGATCACGAGCGAAAGCAGGCATGCAATGCAATTATGCGAGGGAGCGTGCAAAAAACTTAGCATGCCATTCACAGATTAAAATATCTTGAAACAAAGGGAATATAAATATACATCGGAATAAATGAGAAATAAATATTATTCGCAAGTTTGCTTGTTAAAAAAATCTAGCGCGCGCAAATATAATTCTGCTGCATTTTTAGAAATAAAATAATATTATATAAGCACATAAATATACATACGTGCATTATCATCTACAATATATAACATATTAAAATACAGATCAGATTTCTTCCATTTTGAAAAGAAATGAAATGGATTTTTGTAAAAATAATTTTTCTCCGCGTATAAAAAATCACACGACAACATCGAACAACATCTAAAGCCATTCGAATCACCCGCTTAAGCATTAAAATGTGCGATTCGCGGGCTCTTCACTGTTTCGCTCTACGAAGTAAAACGTTAAAAAACGATGTCCTACGGTTGCAGTCGAAGTGGCACGATGCAGCATGCACTTTTCTTAAGGTAAGACGAAGAAGCAAACCGCTAGGCGGAACTTACCATCATTATTGGTCCGTGCCCGGGGTGGAGATGAGCTAACGGTCGGGAAATTTCTAGAGACGTTGTCCCGCGGTGGCGGCTGCGGTCCTTCGAGATTTGGACTCGGACTGAACTCGGCCCTGAAGTCCGCCCTGTCGAATCCTTCCTCGAACTCGTGCATCAACGCCAACTCGTCCGCCTCGATCTCACCTTCGAATTGCTCCCGTAACACCGACCTCGGAACTGGAACAGCAAAAGAAGAGAATTCGAAGTCTGCACGATGTGTAATGGACTCCATCAGCGGCGCATCAAATATACATGGAGAAAACGCCATTTTGTACAAGATTGCCGATACAAGGAAAGAATTCGTCGACGACGGGGAATCACGATAAAATCATTTCCGCGTCGGTATTGGTTTCCGTTAAAAGCCTGCGATTGACTGAAATTTGAGACGGAGAGTGACGCACGTTTGCGCGAGCAGAAAGAGAAGCGCGCGACAAAAAAAAAGAGAAAGAAATCTAGATGTAACTTTTCGCTCGTGATTATTTAATGACATCAAGAGTATACTGAATTCCGAGTTTTTATGTGACGCCGCGAGAAGCGGCGAGTTAAATTTTATTACATATTCAACGATTCATTTACGGGTGCAAATGCGGAAAATGCGAAATCATCCGATTGTACGATCGCATCCTGCCCTTCAAGAATTCTCGTGGCATTCTATCCCGCGCGTATTCTACGCGCGCAGCATTCGCGTCGAGAGCTAAGTTTGCGCGAATTTATGCGATGGCTCCCCGAGCGCTCGTTCTAAATACACGTAAGAGCGCGGATAAACGTCGATCCGATCAAAATGTGAACGTTAACCTTACGCGCGATGGCAAATAAATCCGCTTCGAGATGTGTGGGCACGGTGGCTAATACCTGCCAGTAATAACGTTGCATTTGTGTGCGCGCGCACCCGCACGCTGTGTATCGAATATCGGAATGAAATGCTACCGATCGTTGTAAGTGATACGCAATCGTTATCGTGCTTACACCACGGTACTGCCCATTTTTCATTGCACGTGCGTCGCCGCGTTTGCAATAAACCTCGCGCCCCCGTTAAGAGTAGTATGCTCGTGAATTCGCGACGTGAAATAGTTTCGTTGCGCGAGGCGATCGCGAAATAACATTTCGAGGTAAAATGTGGAGATATACATACGTGATATTTTGAGGAACGACGTCGATCGATCGAGAATTTTATGGGAGGAAATCGTCACGATCGCGAAATCACAAAATCAGTTTATACGGCCAAAAACAGCGCGTCACGATCGACGTAACAGTTTTCAGTTACGCTTTGTTTTTTTTCCCCAATCGAAAACTAAACGTATTGTATATTGAATTCCCACCAAGCGTCGGTCGTTGAAATAATATTATTAAAAATGTATATTAAAAAAAAAATAAAACAGTTATTTAGTATTTATCATTTTAAATAACTAGTTATAACTTACTTCTTATTTTCTGTTTTAAATAGAAAAAAAAATTATTTAAATCTAAATAAGTATTTTAAATAGTTTTTTTGTTGGTTAACTTCGATTGAATTTGGCTTTTTTTATTAAAATAAAAAAAAAACAGAAACAAAAATCAATTTTATAAAGTCTCTCTTCACTTCTTGGGATAATTTTGTTGAAAAATTTTTTTTTTCGTTTGAAGCCAAAGATCATAAGAGTTCTAACGAATTTAATATACACGCTGCGCAATTGGAATGTACGCGGTATGTTCAAGATGAAAATATAACTGTGCAATGTTTGTATGCACATTAGTCAACTATAAGACGGGTGATTATCATATTAAGTTCAACACGCCTTTACTCATCGTCTGCACGGGAGAATTCTTTTCCTATGACGGCCTTATCATGAGATCAAACCGAAGAAGCATGAAAGACAAATTTTGAAATGCTGGTTTTAATTAGAGTCAATGAAAGATTCTATTGAAGAGCTTCATACATAACATAGTTAGAGCTAAATATGTGAAACTAAATGTATATTCAAATCAAGAAAATCATAAAGAACTATTTTGCATTTTCAATTTTTATTAAACACACACACATATTTCTCATTTTATATTTTAAATGAGTTTCTAGAATCTATTATATATTTTTTATTTTAAATAAGTCATATCAGTTATTGTACCGGTTTCTGATTCTCACGAGTGGAATATCATTTTCATAAATTTTAAAACTAAAATGTAACAAATAAAAAATATTTTTATTATACTTTCGATTTAATAACTTTTTTAACAGATTAATGCAAATAAACTTCTATAAATACGTGATTTTATAAGCATCTCAAATACATAGGCATGAATTACGATCTACCGCATCTAACTTATTTTAAATTCTTTTTTCATTTTTCAAAAGCATCGAGTATTTTAAATTTCTACCAATTGTAAGTCTCATATCTTTACTTTCTCTGTCTGAAGCCTCTAAGAGAGTCCTAGATATCTAAGATGGCCCGAGAAAATTTCTTCAGATTGATCAGCACTGTTCTTGGGACGTCAGTTAGTAAATTAAGTTGCAAGACATTTTACCGAGGCTCTCTCGCACCAGGAGAACACGGCGGACTCTCATCGTGAAATCTTGCTCGGCCCGCTTTAAAATAATTTCCGTCATTTCGCCGGAAAATTTCCGCATGGTAATTCTGAAGCGCGCATAATCCCATCCCCGTTCACCGAATTAAAGGCAAATGACGCGACTACATAAGCGGGCAAACCGGCGGGCGGCGATGTAGCTTGTTTACTGCAATTAATAATTGTAATTTAACACCAATTCTGCGGCAGTACATGCCGCAACGGGTTATACCTGGTCTTGGCGCCCCGGCGCTCGACGCCCGGCGCGTTCGTGCGCGCCAGAACACTCATGACGCTTTAAACCGAGCGAATACATTATGACCTGCGTCCACGTATAATGGAACGGAGAAAATGTAGGGAGGGTCGGGGAAGATGCGGTTGAGGTACTACCGCTATTGCCGCTGGTGCAACATTATGCGCGAAGTATTGTGGAAAAATATCATTTTCCGTATCATCCCATCGTAAAAAGGTATTAAAGTGTTATTTTATTCAATGCTATCACGTAGTAACATTCGGACAAGAAACAATTTCAAAATTAACGCAACACAATCGAGTAGATTTTTTAATAAATTATCGGTTGTGGGATTAATTCTATATATTTTAGCTTACATATATATATTGCTTCTATACAAATATTTCATTACTGGAAAAATTTCAACAAATTAAAGATTGACAATGCACACTTGTGTAAACCGTGTCTCATTTTGAATTGCTTCCGAACGATTTAAAACTTTTTAAGCTAAATCAATCTTCTCGGAACTTGGCGAGAAAAAAGTCAAAAGCTAATATCTTATTAATTACATCGTGCAACTCCAACTCGATTCGAGTTTGACACGTTTATTTTTTACTTGCGTTAAGTTATAAAGAAATAATAGAATTTTGTGTACGCCGAGTATAGAAATACAGTAATGGCATACGGCTGAGGTGTAGCTTACTCGTGGCAATTAATTACAGTAATTTAACACCAATTTCGCGTGCCGTAAATGCGGGTTAAATTTACTTTGAGTTGGTACACCAAAGCTTTAATCTGCGTGGATATATTAGAACCCTGCAACAAGCGAGAATAATATAACAAAGGAAATATTTCGATAAGACACGCTAACGCAGGCATACGTAAACCGATGCAATAATTACTCATCGCGTGATCATCTAATTATTGTATGCGCCGACAGTTATTGACGTTGTTTCACAGGCTTACGTGAAACCCATTCTATCTGTAACTTATGGAAATTAGTTGACTTTTATTAGACTAACAGATATCAGTCGTCTTGATAGCCACGGGTACGTTAGATCAGCATCAGAAACACCAAAGCTCGTTAGCGCATACCGTAGTTATCATTAGCTTAACGCAGGTCGTCATAATAGTGCTGCGCTACCGCGTTCATCGGGATACAGGATAAAGGATGTTAGCTACGGTCAGCAGCAATAATAATGAGAACCAGCAATTTGCGACGCGCGAGGCTTTTACCACTTCGCTGCTCTCTTGAGGAAGCATTAATTTATTATCCTGAAATTGTCATATCTGTGTGTGTAGATCATACGGCTCGCATTCATAGTGAAACGTCAACGTGTACATAGAGCAAATATAAATTAACCGCGAGTATTTAATATTACGTTTATGAAACTCTGCATCGTCCCTTAATTCTGCTTCTTGTATTTCAATCTTAATCAAGTAATTTAATAACATCTGAATAAACTATGGAACTTTAAACACACACGTGTTGTGTGTGTGTGTGTGTGCGTGTGTACATATATACAGACCAACCTCGATAACAGACCAACCTCGAATCTCAACAGAGAAGCTAAAATCTTCGAGTTGTAGAGGTTGATCTTATCGAAATTTTCGAGTAAAAGAGGGTTAGCTATGAAAATTCGATTTACGGAAGCTTTGTACGAGAATTAATAGTAATTTTTCGATTATAATGGCTTTAAAAGGAAAAAATTTCAATTTTGGGCAGTGAATCATTTATAGCATTCATATAATAAATGTAACGATGAAGCAAACATCAGATTATTACTCATGGCTATTAAAAAAAAATCTGTAATTTTACTTTCCGTTAATAAATCAATACATTGCTAATTAATGGAATTTTGAAATCAAAGCAGAAAATGCGTTGACCTCAATATTATTACATTCTTCTATAAAATTTCGTAAAACGTCTATTCATTTCACGTGAACGCGAAGGTAATTAAAGACATGAAAATGGAAATTGTGCTTTCGTTTAACGACGTGCACGGTTAAAGAATAGGAAGCTGCGACAAATGTCTTATGTTTTCCAACGACATTGTAACACAACTTTGAGTTGTAGAGGCAGCAACAATAGAAGTTTGACTTATAGAAATAAACTTCGACTAGTAGAGGTCTAGCTATACTTGCAAGGCTATTATCAAAATTTTATTCCATGTTCAATTGAAGAACAAGATCCGCAAAAGATTATTTATGTATTGACACAAACATTGGCCTCAAGTATCGTTTCGTCTCGCTAAGAACCGTGAATCACAGCGTTCGTCTCGTCAAATCGGAAGTTTGCAGTGGATGGCGCAGCGATAAAGCCTTCAATGAGTTCATCGTGAAGGTGGCTGGAATAAGGGCAGAAGGGGCCAGGATAGCAATAATTGTTCCCCGAAGTCCCATCAGTGAGATATACCGTACGGACCTTGGCTAGACGGCAGACGGGCTAGAGACGTCTTAAATTTTGCAAGTCTCTACGTCGCGACGCGCTAATAAGACCTCTGTAACACGCGAGGGGATCTCTTAATCTTGCTTGACAGTGGAGCCCATGTAAGTCGGCGGAATGATGAAAGGAATTTTGAGATCAGTTTAAGCCCGGTTACGAGCAGCTCGTCGACTGAGAAGCCAGAAATGGTACAAGTGGTAGCGAGACGCGGATTTACATGGAAATGTCTTCCACCTGAACGACTTTTCATTTTCAATGGTTGGATACTGTACAAGGGATCGCCATTCCAACTATTCCTCTTTTCGTATAAGGTGTTGAAAACTTTGCTGAAACTTTAGTTAATTCAATCATCGGGCAAACTTGCGCGTCTAACAAATCAAGTACATTCACGTTATATCAAAGACGTTTGATTGCGCAAAATAATCCTAAACAAGTAAAATTTAACGGAGAAACGTGTTTTCAGAAATATAAAAATATAGCAAGAAATTATACACATTTATTTAAAAAAAAATATATAAAAAAAAACATCGAGCGAATATTTTTGTTAGAATATCTATTTTCCGCTGAGTCTATTTTCACACATGAAAGTCAATGCGTTTCGTATAAATGCATTAGAACAAAGCACAATGGCAGGGCTATTGAAAAAAAAAATTGTATGGCAAACTGAAAGTGATATGTTTCGATGCACGTTTATATGTGTACATTATCGAATTATTGATATAAATATACATTTATATATATTCAAATATATTTATATTACATAATACAATGTATTAAGCCAAATGTCGAACAGTTTTCTTCGCAGAACTTAAATTTCAAGCTTGAAAATTAACGTACTTGCAACGTTAAAAATTTTCAAATTAAATATCTTGGTAATTATGGCTTCAACAAAATTTTTCCCAAGTGAAATATACTATACTACAGTTAATTGTAAGATAATTGTAAGATTTCTTTCCACTGAGACTTAAATAACTCGCTAATTAAGACATTGACAAGATTTTCTTTAAGAGAAAAACGAAACAACGCATTTTAAAGGAATCTGCTATTGCTATACAAACGTAGAAGCGAGGCACGCAATAAAATGCAAAGGTATAACTGTGCGAATAACGCGATAAAAACAAATGCCAATTTTCCCTAAAGATATTTTTGCTGCTTTTTTTCTCTTCTCACTTTACAAAGTGTTCGCATTTTCTAAATAAAATAGATAACTATAGACTGCGCAGAGTAAGTACTCGACTAATGATCGCTTTGCACCATGTATTCCGCGGGGTTTTTTTTC
The DNA here is from genome assembly GCF_016802725.1 of Solenopsis invicta. Classification (NCBI taxonomy): domain Eukaryota; kingdom Metazoa; phylum Arthropoda; class Insecta; order Hymenoptera; family Formicidae; genus Solenopsis; species Solenopsis invicta. The sequence goes on from NC_052673.1 coordinate 10,316,441, forward strand.
CCGCGAGAGGAAAATGCAACACACTCATTATTGCAACGAGCCCCTCGAGGTATTCTCCATTGTTCCGCGTATCTGTTACGGACACCGACATATTCAGCGAAATCGGATCGGTACGGGACGACGCCTGCTAACGGCAGGCACGCGGATGATCTCGAACGGGTGGCAGGCTGAACTCTCTGCTCACTATGCCTCTGAAATTAGGAACGTATGCATGGACGAAAGGATGCTTCGCTTGCATCGATGTTACAGTCTGCAGTCGCATATTGTATAGGCACGTCGCTTCGCCCGTACTTCGTGCCTTTATCATCCGTTTCGCCGTCAGCGCAGATGCTGGTACAAAACGACCGCCTTAATAAATGTATGAAACTTCGCTGGGAACACGTAGCAACGCTCAATTTGTACGTAATCCGGCGGAAATATTATTGAGAGTATTTCTCTACAAAACGTGCTATTTGTGAAAACGAAGAGGAATAATATTCCATAGTGGATTTAAATAATAACTTACATCACGCTGGCGAAAAAATGTATAGCTATCGAGGAAATATCAATGACACTTGAGCGTACCTTTATAATGGATTTATCAAGTTACGTTTTTCGTCGCAAGTGTATTTTTCGTCTATTCGCGGCACATTTAAACGCACAGTTGGCCTAGACTGTCAGCTAAAAATCCATCAGACTTGCACAATACCCCCCCCCCCCGACTGCGTCGTGTTTTTTAATTGCACCGAATAAAACGTGAATAGAAATTCACGACTGGCGCGAGGGTGCGTCGCTTCGTGATGTGAGAGAAGCGTCTGAATGACATATCCGATAAAATGGAATCGCGCCTTCGGAAGCGATCACGCTCGCCCGCGCGCGCGCGCGATAAATCTCCCCCAAGGACTGACAAACGAAAAAGTTAAACGCCGTAATCGAAAATGTAGTATGTAAATCCCGGGGCGCTGCGCGGGGGACACGCGCGCCCCGGTCGTTTATCCGTCGCTATCGAAAATTTCACGCTCGTTTTTTTCTTTTTTTTCTTTTTTTTTACACAAACAACCCCTCGCTTTCGCGCGCCCTCGCTCTGCCCCTGTCAGGCCGGTCGTTCCTGCCGGAACAGGAGCGTTGACCGCAGGAAATGCAAAATCGTTTTGTCACGCGAAAAAGTGCTAACCAGTCGACAATGGTGACCCTCGTTTTATCGAGCGACCTTTCGCACGCTGCCATCCGCCCTCGCAAATGATATTTACACGGAAATATAAAAGAGAAAGAGAAAAAGGGACAGAAAAGGGGGAAGGATAGAGCGCGGATGCGGCTGCCAGGCGTGTAAACGTGAGGATGATTAATGAAGAGCGATGGATCTCGTTCGCCCGGCTCGCCGAAGAACGAACGCGTACCAGTCGCGGTTATTAATTACACGCTTTGCGTGAAGCGATAAGAATAAAGCATCGATTGACTGTGAACGGAGAAAAAAGAATGAAAAGTTAATGTAAATTACGGCCGGAGATTAAAAAGCACGACATTCACCTTTTCTTTCGAAGCTTTCCCGCGGGCTCATCATAAAAGTTTCCAGTGAATTCAGAACGCCCAAATAGAACGCTCTCTCTCTCTCTCTCTCTCTCTCTCTCTCTTTCTTTGCAAAAATCTATATCATAATTCATTTTCAAATTCTTCACATATCTAACTTGTAAGGTATTAAATTCCAGCGGAATTCTAAAGAATCCCTAATGACCGTCCTTATCTTATTAATCGAGTCAATCATTCATCTTCATTCATCGTTTTAGCATAAGTACCACGTACAGTGTAATTATATGAAACAAGTGTATCGCCTGAACGCAAAATATATTTCGATCGCGCAGAAAGATGTAGGAACGCACGAGAAAAACAGTTTTTCTGTAATATCTAAAACGTTTGGCTAGAGACAAATTAGAAAATAATTTCATGTTTGATTATAAGAATAATTATCCGAGACGTTCAAGCGTGATGACACTGCTGCAGAAAATGTTGGCATTCCAGTCAGCTTAAACCAATATAAATTTTTAACGGCTCAACACAATTATTTTCAGATCTGTATTTCAGCAAAATTGTTCTTTCCGTGCGAGAATACTTTTCACATATCAGTACCGGCGCATAATTTGTCATTTCATTTACATTTTCTTCCTCAGCATTATATCAGTTTCCTCTCGTTCTTTTTTTTTTCTTTTCGGTGCACGGAATAAACCCTTCGCGGTAAGGTAAATGCGTTTTTGTTCCTCGACACATAAGCTCGGGGATCTTAAAAATACGCTCGAGTCCTTCTCATTTACTTCTATAGAGATTTTACCGGCTTGAATTTTACCGAACTTGTATTAAATGTTTGACGCTCGATGCTTTCTTTTCATAATTAAAGTTCTTTAGAAAATGCGATCGCTGTCTGTATTCAACAAACTTCGAAAAAGATTATTTTACGTAAACAAAAAATAAATAAAATCAATCTTAGATCATCCGTTTTCGATCACGTGTAGCTTCAGCTATTCCGTGCAATAGAAAAATAGAATTCTCTCTCCATCGGACACTTTTTCCATTTCCAGAAACAACAGAAATATGATAATCACATTGATCATACGTCGTACAAATGTTTTCGTAAACCGCGTGCATTTGTTTTATTTGAAAAAGAAAAAATATTCAAGAGAGATTAGACATGTTGTTTCTTGGATTTATAAAAGTGGATTAGAAACGGATTTGCAAGGATTAAAAATGGCTCGAAACGGGCTCCGGTATTTATTTGTTAGTTTTTCGACGTAGCAATACAAACATTCTGTGCTGCGCGCATTGATTTAGAGATACCCTGAGGGGGAGTGAAAAAGAGTGTAAAATAACCGAAAGCTTGAATTGCAATTTTTACACAAAGGCCACGTGCGAGCGACAATATTGAGTAAAAACCAGACTGCAGGTTGAATCCGGTCGCAGAATGTATTACATATGTAGTTTGAACGAGTATGCAAATACGTTCGCGGCTGGCTCTACATAGGTCGGGGCCAGTTGTCCGAGCAGGCACAGGAACATACTACTCGGGCATTAACTCTTTCTATTGTGCCGATAATATCTTGAAAATAGAATTGAGTTAAATTGTGGTAATATGAACATTTATGTCAGGTACACTTTTAAAAGATTTAAATGTCAATTAGAGCTTTTAATACGTTAATTTATTTACTTTTTATACGTTAATCAATATTATATCAGTTTCTATTTCCGAATAAATATATAAGCGACGAATTATGACGAAAAGCACGCGATCTTGCATTTTCTTACTGCTTACAACATATTTTCCCCTCGATAGTAAATATTATGTTGAAAAAAATTGCATTTATAGACAAATGAAAATTATTCCTGCACTAGCAGGTGTTATCGACTGTTTTAGCTGGAATCTATATCTCCTTTTTCTTCTTTCTGTTCCCTTTCCCAAAATATCTCTCGTTTTCTCCTCGCATCCGATTTGTTGATGTTTGCATATTGTTGTTTGCATATTCATTCCGAGTTCACTTTGTCGTACAATTACTACCACACGTATATACTGCTACGTTCCCTCCCCGTCCTATCGCGATCCACTCGGAATTCAATAGAGAGAATATACGAGAAAGTAGAATGCAATTGCTTGGTCGAAGGCAGCTATTGCACGGGATGCGTTATGTGCAATAACTTTGTAATTGTCGTCGCGAAGACACAAAGTGCACCAGGATTACTTGCTCAAACCTACTGCTATCGTTGGTTACTCGCGTTACCCACGTGAATTCCATCGCGAATGCATATAACTCTTTCATGGCACGGCACACGGCACTTTTTTGCGCTTGTTTACGACATCAGCTGCTTCCTGTATTTTTAATTTTCAGCTTTATAAAGCTTTACATTGGCGCTTTACAAAGTATTTTATAATTTTCTAAAAACAATTTATTAGTAAAAATAAAATTCACATATAACTGTTGGTGTTACAATATAAATGACAATCTGTAAACGAATATGAATGATAAAAACGTAGAATTCTAACTAAAATATAAGAAAAAGTGCATAAAAAATATATTAAATGAAAACAACGATGCGTGAACGTATCCAATGTCCTCGGATAAATATGAAGTCTCATATAGTATTTCAAATCGGTAATTTAAATCAGATATCAATGGATATCTGTATACATGAGCACGTATAATAGTGACTAAATTGAAAATATTCCATGAACTCAAAATGCTCCACGATATTTGTATGCACAAAGCGATATTGTTATAGATGCATTTAAATTAGTCGAAAAGTGATAGTTACATTATACAATTACCGCATGCATAACGAATTCAATACTTTTTTTAGAAATATAAAAAGTATGGGAAATGTAGAACAATTATTTACACGAGTACTTTCTCGAGGGTTAAATAAATGAAATCGAGTTTTCATTAATTCTCTGATCGCAAATTATTTAAAATTCGTACGTTTCCGTTGCGAACTAATATTATAGAGCTTATATGCAATTCAGCAACGTGTAAATTAGGAATCATGCAAATTTTCGTCTGGATCACGTAGTACGGTAATATCTGTATGCAAAAGTACATTAAAGATGTTGCAACTGACAGAGAACACGAGCGAACAATTTTTCGCTTCACTTGAACCACTTAACGGCTCCACGCAGTAAAGTCCGAACCAGTGAGCCTTTCCATCCCGCTTCACGTAGATGGTGAGGGTGGCAAGCGATACACACACGTCGGTCGCCATCGTTGCGCTAGATGCGTTCATTTAGTGCTCAAAGGGAGGAAAAACTCGAATTTTTAATAAGCCGCGGGATTTCCACCTCGGCTGAAAGTGTGCACATGAACCCAACACATATGGTCGGCCTTCCCGTAAATAACGGCACATAATACATAGGTAGTATTCATTACATATCGATTACATTCTGAATGTATCTTTCTGTGTGAAAGGTACTTTGAGCGATAAATTGTACGAGATGAAAACGCGAAATGAATTCAGACACCATTATCTGTTCATTAGTATCTTCATTAATTTCTGTTTAATTGGCACGCAAGTCTTAGTTAATAAAGCAAATTAAGAAAAAAACATTGTACATTAAACAAATTTTTGTCTACACTTATTGAATATCTTTCTTCGTAGTTCAAATTTCAAAAAATGCTATTGATAAAATTAATTTTATCAAAAATTAATTAATTGTTTTTAACATTGAGTAAAATTATCGATGAAAATGTCGAACATTAAAGATGAGAAAGTTTACATCGGTCTGCGGATCTTAATAAGAATTATTTTTTTGCAAATTTTCCTCCACGTATGTGAACGTGCCGCCTCAGACTTGAAACACAGCTTCATTACATGAAACTCGAATACGTAATATCACAAATCAAATTAACGAGCAATTTAATAGTAGGTATGGATGCTAAAAAGCATCTATAAGATCCACCTTCTTTCAAAAAAAAATCAAACTGTAAAGAATTTATTGCAAAAAATAACATTTCAGCAAGGTTTCTTCTCAACTTATTAGTATTAATACTTTTAAGTATTGTTCGTTAATTGTAATATTATTTGTAAGTTGTAATATTATTTGTTCTTTACATGTTTTTCAAAGATGGAGAGTCTTATAGATGCCTCAAATACTATATCAATGTTATTGAAACACTCATCGATTTAATTTGTGATATTATGTATTTCGAAGATTATAAAAATTTACACAAAAAATATTATTAGGCATCAAGAGATTCGCTGCAGATCGATATAAGCTTTTTTATTTCTACAATTGTGTTTTTAAATCAATATAAAGCTTTTTCTCTGCCTTGTCTGAGGAATCTATGAAAACTTGAAAGAACGTGCTAGATATACGTAAAGATAAAAAAATAAGAATGTTATTAATTAATTCGGACAATCGGAATCTATTGTTCTATCATATCCGCTTTTTAATGATAAAATAGCCATTCTCCATTCTAAATTCGTACTAATTCGTGTCGAAAAGTGAAGATAAATTTCTTTTTTTCGTTCTCTTCCTTCCTCTGCTTCTCTCCCACTCGTCCACCGTCTTCCTCTCTCACTTCACCTCTTTCTCTCTCTTTCTCTCAGTATGTGTGCGTTGGAAGCCACAGCCATAGTCGAGCGAACAGGGGAGCCGCCCATGAATTCATTTGCGAAGGGGCTTCGTTAATTTCGCCCGGGTGCACTTCCCAATCGGCGGTCGCCTGTGATTGAGTGCACGGAGAGGAGTGCGTAAATCGAGCGTGCATATGTCTCAATATTCGCGCGTGGGATGTGTCTGCGTGCATTGTACGCGCACGGTTGAGCAATGCAGCGGCGCGGTACGAGACATCCACGTCCCTTGATCAAAGTGCTGCCTAGGTTGCGTGCCCGCATGGTTCAGCTACCGGCACGTCGCCACACAGACGTCGACTTATTCGACGCTGTATCCGATGTAATTTTCATTAAGCGTATAAGCACACGACTGTCCTGAAAAGTGTAACAGCTGATTGCGCCGGCGCATCGATCGCCTCGAATTACAAAGCTACATTAACGAATTTGCGTATGTGAAATATTCGAATATTAATAATTTGACGTATTAATTGTTATATATGTTAAATAATTATTAGAATATTTCATTTTTTATATATATATAAACGGTTTGGGAAGAGAAAGAAGAAGATATTAACGCAACATCCCTTACTCAATTATACGTTTTAGCAATTTACTTTTTACATTTTCGCGAAATATCCTACGTCTCAAGAGAAAAAATTCGCGCTAAAGTTGAAATAAAATTAAATTTTATCACTTTAGAAGCTGCCGAAAGCTTAAAAAGTAATATATGTATATAATTTCTAGAAACACGAGTAACATTTGTATCAAATTCAAATCTATTGTACATCCTCGCCGCCACAATTCGTACATAATCCCGAAATCCGATATTAAAACGAGACGATCTATCTCGGCTAGAGTATCTCGTTATCTCGGGTCAAAGTAGCATTGGTAATGGGATGCATCGGCGCAAATGCGGTAGCATCACAAGCCTGGCAATGCAATTATAATGCAATTGTAACGGACGGTCTTATTGTAGAAAATTTAAACGGACGACGACAAACGACAAACGAATTTCACAAATTTGGACCGAGCGTCCGGCAAATGCGACAATCACGACAGTTTCCCATCTTATTCGATCATAAGCTCTTGATGGTTGGTTCGCGAAGGTTGTTGCATCGAGCGAAAAAGTTCGATGGCTCTGTGCTCGCAGCCCTCGGCTATGCTGCAGGAAATTCAATTCCCGCGTCAACAGAAGCGAATTTATCGTGGCCTGGATAAAGGGAGGACCTGCGAGAGGTTTAGAGGAAATGTACGAATACAAAACTTTCCCCTCGAGTTACTAGTGAATTTGTTGCTGCGAGACTACACCTTGTTGCATCTATTCGCATATACACGTTTTTTCCCTGTTTCCGCTAGTTTGACGCGAAAAAGTCATTTCCTAGCGAATACCAACTTAAGAGTCACGCGAAGAGCGTCGAGAAAACGCGAGTTTGCGCCAGTTCCATTAGAGTCGAGTCCACGTGTATATTTCGATACCTAAAGAGAATAAGTTAGAAAATAAACGAACCTCGGTAAGAATTTTAATGATAAGAGAATCACCTTGTTTCAAATAGCAAGTTTGCTAAGCTTTACTTTATCGCTGCTCACAAGTCCGGCGGCGTATAACGACGAAGAATGGAAACTTTAGGAAAAGATAATAGCTGGTTGAAAAATATATGGCGCTCCTTTAAAAATAGCCGTTTATCTGCACTGTTCATCTGAGAAAGCAATATTATCGAAATTGCAGAGTTTTGCAGAAAAATACTTGTTTAATCCCCTTATTTAATTCTCAAAATTCAATTATATTAAGCGACAGCCAATACTTCCCAGTGAAAATTGATGCTACAATATTAGCTTGATAAAATATAGGTGTTATATAAAAAAAAAATACGTTTATGTACATGTAGAAGCCACATTCATCTGTAAAAATATTTTCAGCTGAAAAAGAATCGCTCTTAATTTATTAAACGAGTTGTTTCGTGCGTGAACAACAAATTAGCGTAGTATATCTCCTTTCTCACTTACTTCAGACTTCACAACGAAAGAAAAAATAAATAGTTATTCTCTAATAAATGGCGTACTCTCGATAATTAAGTATCGCTTTTTCCGTAGACCGGAATAAACGAAATGCTTTTCTCTTGTTCCTCTCTGGTGAGAGCAAATCTTATTTCTCTTTTTTTTCCGAAATAACAAATATCTTTGTGAAGAAAAACCGCATATTTGATCATTGTATGTTAATTACAGTTGAACAATGAGTAAGTAAGAAAATGAGTTCCTTTAGTAAATTCTCTCGCAGCACCCAGTGTAATATAGCCCGCTCAAAATAAATTTACATATATGTACGGTTTAAATTACTGTCGTTAAAATAAAAAGAATAGAGATTTCTGTATTTTATATGGATAAAACGTGACAAAAAAAATATTAAAAATACTAATATCAAGAGAAAAAACACAAATTCAAGATAGGTTATGTGTATGCGTGCGTGTATGTAAATTAAATTCGTTCCCGCAAAAGTTTGTTTTTAATAATACGTTTATCGTAATGCGATAAATAATCAGGGGTTAAAGGAAGGATTATAAAAGCAATTGCTACTATTACTTACGAAATGATTTGAAATACGGGAACAAAAATTGGACGAGTATGACTTTATACAAAATTAGAAGAAAAACATTTTTAAAAGATATAAAAAATTTTAAATAAATATTTTTAATATTCTATAATAATAATTATTTTTAATATCCTGTAACATTTTTATTCAGTTAACATGTATATGTAGCACAATGTAGAAGAAAGTCGTCAATACTATTACGTTTTTAGATTATATTTTGTAAATAAAAATAAAAAATAAAACTTTGAAAACAAAATACACAATAAAAAATATCTTCTAATAAATGGTATAAAAGTTTGTAAAATATAATTCCAAATGTTGTAATAATTAGGTTTTTCGTAAGATAAACAAAAACGAATATCTGAGAAAATAAGTTCTAAAAACACAGTAATATTACATTTTCCTTTACTTTTCCTTTAACATGGATCATCTATATAAAATACTTATAAGTTAATGTATACAAAGATTCCTAGTTTCACTTTGATGTAAAACGTTTTCTTGTCGATTTATACAAATACCTTACGCTGTTCAACAACATAGCGCAATAATGTATGAAAATTAAATTAGGTTAAGATAAATTTCATAATTACTTTTATTTTATCTTACACATGGACGTACTTAGAATTTAGTAAAGAACAGAAAAAGAGGGCAAAATTTATCTTTATTCAAAGTATATTAAAACACTTAAATTAAAACCAGTTTTCGAGGATTTTCTATGAATACATTTTCAAAGGAACATTCTTACTTTCAGTACCATTTTCTGTATGCTTTTTAGAATTTTTTGGGAAAAATATAAAAGCATAATATCGTAAAACGTGGTAAATTTATTCTTTGATATTTAAACGTTCTTTATAAATTTTTTTTAAGTATGGTTCTTGTCCAAACTACAATCAAGTTAAAAATTGATATTGTGAAAGCAGCAAAATAAAAAAAAATTTTTTTTCATTTTTTTTTTTCAAGACTTTTTCTTACTAGAAAACTTAAAAATTATAATTTTGATTGTAATTTTAATCCGAATAAGAAGGGAATATAAATATTTTAATTCGACCTATTGTAAACCACACATTTCGTCCTTAAACAAACTACATTGCACATTTTATTATAAATATTTTCTAATAATTCTGAATCAATTAAAACAAGATGAGTTATCGCATGAACAATTTTTAAAAAATGTTTCGAAAGAAAATTTTTTTAATTTTGCAAATACTCTATACAGAAAACAGTTAACAAAAAACTTTTATAAGTCTCTTACTTTTAATCTACTTTCTCTCTCTCTCTATTTATTAAAAAGTACTTAAAAATTAATAATCAATTTTTTCTTAAAACCAAAAGTAAGAATACTCTTTATAATACTTCTTCAAACTTCTTTTTATCGTGACCACAATTTTTCTGTTTATACTTTGTGTGATATATAATCCACTGAAACAATTTTCTGATATTGTTAACCAATCAGGTTAGTTTTTACTCTTTGCAGCGTTGAAAGACCTTTTAATGCAATTCGTTGTGCATGGTCGGACCAAGGAAATATGCAAGGCATGTTTCGTTGCTGAGAAGAAAGTTTCTTTTAACAGTCTTTTAATAATCTTTGTTAGTTCTAATTCTTGAAATTGCCTTTTCAATTCTTTAATGCCTGGGAAATAATGTATAAACACGTATTAGCCAATGAGCGTTTAATTTTCCCTCATAAAAATGATTCTTACAATTTAATTTCTTCTTTAAAATTTAGGAGAAGGACAAGCGCTCTTTTGTACGTTCATTACTCTATATGATTTTTATTATCTTATTGACAGATGTGTTGGTTTATGTAACATCCCAATTTTATGTTTAAAAAAGCATTATAACAAAAATAAAGAGAAAAATAAAAATACAACAATTTTACAGCATTATAAACATGTAAAATAATCTAATGTTATCAATATATTTCTATCACTTTATTTAAAATATGCAAGTTGCAAAAGAAAATCGTATAAATTTCATTCTTGCTAAGTAAAATTTATATAGAAAAAAGTGAATGTGAATTATGGATTTTCTAATAATCTAAGCAGATCATATTTTTATTAATTAATAAAATGCAATGTTTTCAAAAATAACGGGTTGCTTTACTTATGTGGCTATTAACAATTTTCTTCTACATATTTTTTAAATATGACTTAATTAATAAAGCATTTCAACGTCATTGTAATTACTTCAACCTCATAAGAAATTAATAAAAGCGCAAAAACATCCATTATTGTGTAACGTACCGTTCTTGAGTAAACATTAGATTTATTGATTCTTTTACTGTAAATACTTCTCATTTAAAAAGTATTATACTCATGACTCTTTATCGTATAAAGGTTTTCGTTTTATTCTCGAATTAGAAATATGCCAATAAAATTTCGGTCGTAAGTGGGACATTTTGTACATTAAAATTTGAATAAGTCTCAATATTTATAAATATATCTATCTCTTTTTTTTAATATCGCGATGTAAAAATTGATTTAAAAAAATGGTACGAGCGATGCATAAAAATCGTGTGCATTGTTCAAATTCGTGTTCAACAATATGTGCTTTTAAAATGCTATGATTTTCAAGCTCAAAAACAAATACTTGTCAAAAAAGTATCGATTGTACTATTCTACGACAGAAATGGTTAATGACTAGTATATCGTGTTCATAGTTCGTGAATTCAATTATTCAAGTTGTACACGAACGTATACACCTACTCGAGGACTGCAACCGGCAGCTGGTTGTTAAACGTCCGCAGCTTGGTATTACGCGTAATATCTGGCACCTGAAGTTGATAGACACCTCGCCAAGACTCGACCACTTGTTGAGAACTTGACGATTTCGCAATGATCTGTAAACACTGCTGCAAACTGCACAATTGTGCCTAACAATATTTAGTGAAATCAAGAGAATTGGCAGAGAGGCGACTGAATAGTAGTGCATCGAGGATGAAACTTCATAATGTCATAACAATTCGCTTAGAAGTTTGTCTCAGGTGCAAACAGCGATGATTATTTCATTACGTGTCTTCAAGAAGCATTTGCTAGAAATAGAGAGCACGTTGTATACGAATATTTTCAAAACCTTCGTTTTTCACAAAAAATTCTCTTATCTCTAGATTCTTTCTGCGGTTCATTAAAATTGCTTAAAAAAAAAAAAAAAAAATCTACATCGCGCTGCATCGATACGATCTTAGAGAACTTCTATTATAGCGTAATAAAAGTTCTGTAAGAATTCACGTAGCCACTATGAGACGAAAACTGATAGCGCGGACACTTGTTGAAGATTGCGAAGGCGACAAGTTGCAGACACGAGAGAAATTGCAATAGAATAGCGTACGATCTCGGACAAATCCGGGGACGCTGGATAAGAAACGATGGGAATAAAGCGCCTGGATCTCGGGCAATTCCCGATGTCTTCAATTCTGAAAGACATCGGCAAATGTTGTCCGGCACCAGAGGAGTGGCGAGCTTTAACGAGTTTACGATCTAAAATATGCAATCATAATCAACGAGGCTGCCTGCACGGCTTCACCACGCGTTTTCCAATACTGAAATATTCAACGGTCAGTTTTCTCTCTGCCTCAATGGCGGAATAAATTTTGCACGATTTCGCCGACGCAACAAAGAGGACGAAGAATTGAACGACAAATTAATATCGAAAAAAGAAAATTGAGATCTTGTCAACAGGAATATAGGACGTCCTAAATAAAGAAACGTTAAACTTTAAAATCAATGACCCATATTTTCAGTTCACTTTAATCGATAAATGCATCTTTAAACGCATAGTTGCATATACTATAGAATCTCGGAAATATAAATGAACGCATTTATACCATATGCACATAAAAGAGAGTTGAGAATATAAGCTAATAGTCTATCGCATTTATAATACGTTTATTCATCTCACTTGTTAATTTTCACGTTCAATTTTTATAAATATTGTACATAAACTTTAAAATTGATCTCTATTTCATTTGGATTATTCATCATAATTATAACAGCATGCTGATATATTATTATAAGCCTCAAATCCGATTAGTTTCATCAATATTTAAGGAATATGGAAATATGTTTATCTGTTTGAGTTATTAATTCTAACTTTTATTATAATTTATGAGTTCTTGTTAAGCATGAAGCAAACGTAGATCGTATCCAATCTCGATGGAATCGAGATTTTATTTCATATCTCCAAGTCCTTGAGAAATTTATTTCTCACACGTCCTATGTATATAAAATACGAATATCTTTAATTCAAATATCTCTGAATATCCTACATCGTCATTTACACATGCTACTCGCAAATAACGGAATGCATACAAATTAAGGCATTTATTAATATGGATGTCCGGTATCACGCGTGACACTGTCACCGAGCGTCGAAAACGATAGCGATTGATCGGCGTCGGCCTGAATTGTTAAACGTAAATCGAATAATTCAAGTGTCGACGGTGTACACCGTGCCCAAATTAGCGCACGTCGCCGTCGACGTGAAAAGACGAATTATACTCGTCTGGACCCTAGGAACGGCGCACAATACTCGCGCATAATGCGTACAATGATTAAAAGCGCTTCTGGCTACGCACCATCCTGCGCAGACGGATCGAGAATTGTTATGAACACAACTGTCGAGGGAAACCAAAGGGAATCCAGCAACTGCTACTCAAATTTGAGAATTAACGTCTATCCGACGGCGTCGTACGAAAATTGCAGCGGTACGAAGTAAATTGCAGCGAAACAGGCTAACGAAGAAAGCCGAGCTCGAGCGGAGTTAATAAAATTCACTCGCATTCGTACGCAATTCGTAACGCTTTTATTTTGCAACTCGTCAATTAACCGTAACGATGACCGCGTGTGCGTCTAGGCAAATGGTTTTTTTCGAAAACATCAACAAGGTTGGAAATCCGAATGGGAGGGAGTCGGCTCTGAAGGATTAGTTCATTAATCTTCCATGAGAGAGACACCGCCACGTGGTAATTCACTCTTTAAAATGGAAATCGAGAGAAATTCTCGGCAAAGGACCTTGAAAGTATCACGCACGTTAGCATACCGAAAAAGTAGTTTCGCTAACGACCCGATCCTCTCACTTTTGTGCACCAAGTTTGAAAGGAAATGAAATTTTCACGACTTTTAGCTTATGCTTCCGCTTCTGTATGTAAATTATGTAAATGCAGCCAGTTAATTAATATCAGCGATAATTAATTATATTTAAAATTTTTGGCGAACATTACTGAATAATTACAAACATCAAAATGCATGCAAAATTGGCATTAATGTCACATATGTAACATATGCAGGACGAGCATATATTAATAATGAAATATGTCAAGAGGATTATTTAATTATTAGTATCATAATTCATATAAGTTTATTCGGTCAAATGTTTAAAAGAGCAAAAAAGACCAGAGAAAGGTTTCGTTTAACGTCAAACGCATTTTGTTGCCCCTTTACATTGCAATTTCATAATCACATGCGCAAAAAGTATTTGATTATCTGCGAGAGACATTTTCTGTATTTCATGTCATATAATAAAATGTATCGTTGTCCGACATTAGAGAATAAACGTTAAAAGATTAGCGTTTTTTTTTCTCTCTCCCCTCTGTCTCATCGATTTCCCGGCGCACGTATGATAAACCAACTGCAGCTGCGCATGTGTGCGTCAACATTTGCTTTTTCTTTGGACAAATATAATCAATTACACAGATCTCTTTTCTCTAGCAAATATTTTGCGACAATACCGTTTCAAAAATATACCACGTATACTATATTTCTCAAATATTATCCATCGTTAATACACGCAATCTCGCGCATTTGCTATTTATTAATTAAAATACGTCTCCGTAACCGAAATAGATTGTGATATATTAGCTTGCCGCATTTCTAATGAAAATATATTGCAGCTACACAATGAGATAAATACCAAACGCATTCTCGTTGATAATGAAGATAGCGCGACTCAAGGATTAAGAAAAAAATTAGTAAACTGTAACAACGTTGCATATGAAACGTATACACCGTTTAAACGTAAATTATCAGACAATATCGAATAACAACTCCGTTCCGCACGGATGGAATTGATTATACGCCGCATGAAGGTTATTTTTCATTAACAGCGCAGCTCGGATTAACGGCTGAAATTCGAGGGGTCATTACCTCACGATGAACGCTGCGCTGTAAAGTAGCTATATAGCCGTACGCGCCATCGAGTTGGCACTTCGATCCCTAATTAGCTTCGTGGCTACGCGAGCGCTTGATTTTCTATCGTTGATTGACATGGCTCTTCAGCCACGTGTCAAAATTCAATTGAGACGAATTGCCGTGATGCATCGGCGCTTCGTTAAGCAGCGCGGAGCGTATCAATGGCCCCTATTATTGTAAATCGAACGGCTATTATGTAAAAGCGACCGAGCGCCAGTTTTAACTGTTCTACTGAAGTATTTTGAAAAAAATCTTAGGTCACGAAAATATCTCTACGAAAGGCAAAAAAAAAGAGAGAAAGAAGATTGTAATAAGAAAAGTTTGGCAACTTAAAAACTAAAAGAAAAAAAAAATTAAGTTTGAAAGTTTTGCAAAATGCTAAATGAATTCAATCAAAGTTTCGAAGATGACTTTCAAAATTGCTCAATTAACGTCTCCGAGGAAATTATTTAAACGCATTAAACTGAACTGAATGCTCTTGCGAACGTAGTTAAAGGATATTTCCATAAATGATTTTATATCGACGGACGAGACATGTATATAAAACGGCAAAATCAGCCGGGTACTATCGGCGAGAATTGGCAATTCTCTTGCGAAAAACAAGAAATAATTAACCACGACCGCGTGGCGCGACGAGAGGAAAATAAACCATGAGCCTAATCGATTTTTTCAATTGACTGATATCAACCGATGTATTCGTATCGTGAAATTAAGCAACGCATTCATACGTCGTTAAGCGTCGACTGATTTGACTTTGGACATAGGCTGTGTGTGTACATACACTTTGTCAACGAGATCCCATGTGTGAAATCAACGGGTGATTCAGTTTGGACCAGGGGGAAATGGATGGTGAAATCCGACGAATTTAGTTTCTATCGTTGGTGAGACGTGAATAATAATATAACGTAATAGAGACATAATATATAACAGAGGAGAATTCTCAAGTTGCTCATTCTAGTCGTACGTAACGCCAGTTAATGACCATTACCATGATTTATGATTAATCAAGCAACGTTATCTGAGAAAGTTTAGCCATGTAATATTTTACGATTCATATGTGAACTTTGTTTGAGTCACATTAAACGTAGCTATCGCCGAATCAAGTAAAAAAAAAAGAAAGATTTAATATATAAAATAATTTTTTAGCTTTAGAGTAAGCAATGCAATATTTGTAATGTAAATGTAAAAACCAGAAATAATTTGATGGAAATTTTTGGTTGATTACAGACACATTGTTTTCTACATATTAGCTAAAAAAAAAAAGTAGATTTGTCACTAGTATCTATCAAAGAAAAGTTTAAAAGTTTTAACCATGGGAATCTAATTACACAAGTCGAAACAGTTGCAAGTGCGAGTTAAGTACAGAAAGCAATGATGGAATAAATTTGCGGTTAATGAAGTAACGCTTAAATAAAGTTAATGAATGGAATTAGGAATTGCTTTATACGGTTTCATAGATGGTACCGTGTTCTGCCTTTTATGATTTATAAAAGTTTTGCATGCTCCACCGGTAAAAAAACAACATTCTTCGAATATTTCCCTTCCTAAAGTTTACCCTTCTCTCATCCCTACCAGCACAGTTCTTTAATAGCTTCTGCTGTAAATAAGTTCCGCCTGAAAGAGGGATTTTTTACTTCACGGATATTACCTCGCGGAAAAAATATATGTTTAACGCAAGAGGGGATTAATTTGTGACGATTAAAAATTTTATACGTAGATCACTTTTTATCCGTGACTTTATATCCCCATAATGTCTAAGTAATTTTTGAGGGGCGTCCGTTCATTATTTTTAATATATGCTTCAGTATAAGAAAAAAGAATGAGAGAGCACATAGAATAAAAAGAAAAGTTGAAATATATTTCAAAATTAAGTTTTCTTTTCCAAAAATAAAATATTTGGAAGACTTTACGATAATCATTTGTATTCGTGTTACTTAAACATTTGCATGTAAATTTCAGGTCAAAGAACCCGACAAGTTAGGATCATAATAGATATTTCGTATTCTTGTCTACTCTGCAAAGGACGATGGGTAGAATGAGCCAATTTTTGCTAGAGTGGCAACTAAAAACGATGTTTTCTTTGTAGTTTTTAAACCGCTGAATCTGATTCTGACCTTTACAAAATTTTAACTTGTCCAGAAGGTATTAAAATCAGCACATAAAGCATATTAAAAATATAAGAGTGAAACTTTAATCAAATAAATATTCAATAAAAATCGACCGATATGCGAAAAATACAAATTAATAAGTAAAGATTTTATTACAAAGCAAATCTCGACGCTTAAAACTATTTTTTGCGCGAATTTCCTACAATTCCAAGTAATAAAGTACTATAACAGTAAAATACTTTTAATAAACTAAAATCTATATATTATATATAGAAGAGTATAAGCATAAAAAAATAAAACATTGTAAAAAATATTAATGAAATTAATTCTTGCTTGGAATCATTCTCACTATCGGTAACATTCTTCTGGAAAATGTCTGATAAATGTTGAATGTTCAAATAAATCTAAAAAAAAATTACACAAATAAAATACCAAATTATGGCAACGTAAGAGTATTCAACAATCTTGCATCCATAAGAGAATCGTGGATGTTACTTTTGAAACTTTTTTTATTAAGATGTACAAATACGGTACGTTTTTGTAGACTTTGAATATCGAGAATCAATGTTTTGAGCAAGAAACTTGCTTCTTTACTTAAGTCAATATTGTATAGTCGACAATCGATGTTTTCTTTGCAACCTGATATTTAGAATCTGCGTTGCAGACTCAACATTGCCTTCGCTTTTAGCTATTAATAACTCTATATTTGTTCTTTTATCAAGTAAAACATGAACTATTAAGAATGAAAGCCTTGTTGTTTAATTAGCAAGAAAATGAATTACTGTGTTCGTAAGTTTACCAATAATTATTCACGTGCGATACCAGTTTAATAGCTTTACGTGACTTATTATTTTTTGAACAAACTAAAATTTTTTAAATCAGATTTTAGTCAGAATGAGATTCAGCAGCTCAAAAATTACAAAAATTTAAAAAAAAAGCAAACCGTTTTTACTCCGGGACAAAAATTCGCCCGTTTTACTCATTGCCCTTTGCCATATAATAATGATAATGAATATATCGAAACGATTTTGTGTATTTTGTTAATAATCGATTGGGATTTGATTCCATCTCGCGGAACGCGGATTTGCAGAGCTTTACTTTCAATTCCAACGCGATTGACAATCTACGCTCGCGTAGAATCAAAGAGGAGGAGGTGGGACTTTGATGTACATTGATAATTCATGCGGATCCAATTACACTTTGAAATCGCCTGATAATTGTGCTCAGTAAATATTCTAGGAGAATTCAGCAAAGAAGACAACGGAGCTCTACAGAAATAGCATCCAAAGGATGGGAAGCACGCTTTACAGAAATAGTATGAGACATGCGTTTGATTTCGTTCGGAATATCGTCATCCGATGCAAGTTCAACAGAAAGAACGTTTCCGGCGTTACCATTCGCTACATGATAATTCTAATCGATAGAAGGATATTTACCGTTCTTTGTCCATCACTTTTCAACAGCATATAAAATGATCACACTTACACTGTAAAAAATAAAATGCTAATTTATATGTCCCTTTTGTATGTTCCAGAAAGTCCACTCTAAATTTTAAGTTAAAATAACTCTTGTTTTAACTGAATAACTTAAAATAAGAGTTATTTTATCTTAACTTTTGAGTTATTTTAACTTAAAATTTAGAGTGGACTTTCTGGGACATTTTATTTTTTACTGTGTACATAGTTTATTATATTGTTAATAATCAAAAATATAAGTAAAAATTTACCTATTTACGCATGTATACGTATACACATATATAGTACATACATATATATACTGAAAATAAAAAGTCATTAACTTGACTAAATTTTCAACTCAATTAAATTTTTTCAGTTCAAGTATTTTGTATTTGACTTAAATTGTACAAATGCTTGAACTGAAGAAATTCAATTAAAATTCAAGTTGAAAAATGTAGTCAAGTCAAGAACTTTTCCTCAGTGTATAATATCAAAAATATTAGGCATCAAAAACAGTTTTATTTGAATTTAAAAATTAAAATCACATAGCAATATTTTAAATTTATGTAACATATCAAAAATATTATAATGTGAGTTTAATTTAAATAAAAATATTTTCGATACACAATAGTCTGTACGTAAATCTATATTTTATTAAAATTCAAAATGCATACAAGAGATTCAAACATAATGGATATATGAATTGTAGAATATAATTCAGTATTTCTCATAACATTGCTTTCATTTATACGTATTTAGTGACAATTTTAATAAAAGCGTTGCAATAAATAAACTAATTTTGACGTAATTTTTCTGCAATTCAATTCTCTGAATTAGCAATTTACATTCGTCGTGAAAAAAAATCGATTCACAACAAGCCGTACTTTCTTATCATACCGATTTATTATTCCTCGAGCATGTTCTCTTGGCAACGTGTGCGCATACATGCATGAGTAAGAAGGAAGATTTGTGATATTGCTTTAGAATGAACCTCGAATTACTTTAATACGAATTACTTTAATACCTCAACGAGTATATTTAATAGAAAATCTCATCTTCGTGTTATTCAATATAAAAATGTGTAAGGAATTTTGTCTCGGAATCGCATATAAATTTTTTGTTGCTACGAGCAAAAGCATTCCCAATTTGAAGGAAGGAGAAAAAAACTGCATTGCTCTCTTAAAGGAAAAAGAGAGACAAAAATCAATCATACAACATTTACATGTCAACATTCTATTCACAGATTTCTACATTTGCGCAGCCATGTATTTTTATAACAACGCTGTTGTAAAAATTGTCGAAAAAAAAAAATGTGGTTTTGTGTTTCGATGTTTCATAAACGCTCGATCGCAAAGAGACGTGACCGGCTCGGAACGACAGACGTTTTATTATTTCACGAATTTTTTCACGTACGAACGAATGCGCATATTTTGCTCACGGCCACCGGGAGTGCCGCGTGTTACGAAGAACTATGCATGACTCGCCGCCAAATTAGAATACCGAGCGACGATTCTCCGTTTTTTTTTCCCCTTTCTCAAACGTTGCTGGCCAGTAACAGGAACCGAAGTGACATTGACTAATGAGCTCGCATCGGGCATTCACAGCCACATGCAAATGCGTGCTCGTCTACGTCGCGCGAATCATAATCCGTGCACGGTCGTTTACGGGCGGTAATTTGACGTGCGACGAGCCACGAAAGGGCCAGCGTGATTCCCTGCCCTTCCACTGCCAGGAGGCACTTACCAGTTTAATCGCGACGGAATTTCATCTTCGGGTCTCTTCAATAACAAAAAAAAGAAAGGAAAAAAAGGAAAAAAAAAGAAATCCACATCGTATTAAGAAAATACGACAGAGATGCATTTCACAGGCGCGCCGTATCTGAAATTCAGAACGATTGTCGCGCGAAGCCTGCAGTGCCGTCGAAGCGAGAGATCAAAAGGGAATATCTTAAGTACGGATACTTTAAATAAGAATATTGAGTTAGCACATAATATCATTTTCATTATGCGTAACGCTATCTAAATACTCGAACTATTTCTCAGTCCTCCTCCTCCACCGGTTTCCTCCCTTTTTTTTTTCGCCGATTCTTAAAGCAAGTTTTATAGCGAAGAATTCGCGAGCCAGTTTCTACGGCAGGAATAAATCTTACGCGTTTCAGGAAAAATTACAGCGTATTTTTATAACACAGCACCTTCTTTTCTACACTTTCCTTCCTTTGTTAAGGAGGTAAGAGATGGTTACGATTAATGTAAACGAGGTATTCCGCAACAAAGTAATACCCGGTTATAAGAGCGCGCAGCGCTATTCGCTGACGAAATGCACGTGCACGCGGGGCATGTGTAATTTCGCTCGCGAGGGTAAAAAAAAGATTCGAGCGTGGAGCAACACTATGACGACGACCGTGCGTTTCGCTTTTTCGTTGCACCACCCACGGGGGCGGCACGAGCATCTAGCAAGTAGTATAAAACTTGCCCTGTTAACGTCTCCCAATTCGCGTGCAACTTTTCGCGAAGAATGTTATTGCAGTGTTGCGGCTTCACTGAAAGGATTCGAAGATTTCCCGCGGAAAGAGTTTGTACATGCGAGCGTGTGCATTCACGCTCGAAAATTCAACCATGATGCAAATATTGCGGCTAAACGCATTTGCGCTCCGCACGATTCGTTTCACTCTACGTTTCTCGGGTTTTTTTTTTTTTTGACTGCGGCGAATTCTTGATTAGTTTTACAAAAATGTGGCGCGCCAGCACGATGTAATTGACACTCGCGTAAAATTATTATTACGGATACGGTACCGTCGATTGTAAACAAACGATTAAACACACGCGGGATAAAATTGCATCGCGGCGATAGCCGGAAATTTTACTTCCCCGGTCTCAAGAGGATAACGTCGCGCGACGTCATGCCCGGAATACGCTCCGGTGATGCCGCTCGTTAGTTTCCGTCGACAGTTTTCACAACAGTTTCTTTCGCTATTCTTCGTGACGCACCCGTTCCCGGCGAGAGTGCCCATTAAAAATGTCGAGGTCGAAATTCAGTACGAATCCCGGGGCTGAGGGAAAAGACCTTACGACGGCGTCATTTTGTTTAAAGCTGTCGCTGACTCGCTGCTGCCGCGCCGAGTCACTTCGAACATCGCAATAAAATAACTTCTCCTCAGAGAAGAACGTTCCTGCGCTCATTATACGCTATTGTGCACCAAGCTCCGGGATAGATCCCCCGGACCGAATACGTTATTGCACGACCCCGTAATACCAGTTTTTTCTCACTACTTTTCAAAGATTGCATCGGCGAATCGCCGCCGGCTATACTACTTTTTTTCGAAAAAAAAAAAAACAAAACGCTCATACAATTTTCTCCGTTTAAATAAGTAATTACTTTTCTCTCTGCACACGACTGGGCACTCTGTACCTCTTACCGCTGTTTTTTTCATAATGTTATTGCAACTCAATCATGAACTTGTCGGTTCTATTTGTGAAGTTACAAACGCCAGGATATACAATGTGTCTCTTAGCACTCGATCAAGCTACGTGTGTTTAAAATTGCTCCTTACAAAAATTTCTAATACATCTACAGCGATTGTGTCATCCGTAAAAGATAAATATGCAATTTAAATGAAGTTTAGTCTTTACGTTTAAATGACATTCAGCTTTGAGAATAAATTGTTAGCATTTGCGAGACACGCTGTACACTTGGTCATTTCGTGACAGCAAAATTGAAGATAGGAGAACTTCTTTCACTCACCGCAGGTGTACACGACTTTGAGATACGTTTTGCTGTCTGGGCTGCAAGGATCTGGTTTGCCGAACGTTGTGCTGTTAGCCACCACCGAGCACCGTCGTTTACCGTGGCATAATTGCATTACGGTTTCCGTTGCAAAGTCCATCATACAATCTGTAACAGTATAGCGGTAACAGTAACAAAACGCGCGTCGTACGAGTGAGTAGTGGAAAACTGACAAAATTTCATGTCCCTTCCTATTCGTTTTCCATAAAGTTTGCGGGAAATTACGGAAGAAATAATGAAATATTTCGCAATAACAACTTCACAAAGGTAAAACGAAAGAGATAATCGGCTCATTGTATAAACAAAAATGTACATAAATTAAAGATGGAGCTTCTAAAAGCCGCATGCATGCAAATCCACCATTGCTTGATTTTGCTTTGTAAAAGTCACGTGAAGTTTACACAACGTAAACATTTTGCAATTCATACGTGCAATTAACTCTTCAATCTGAATCAAATAGAGGGATCTGTTATTCTCCACGAGTTCGGTTTTGAAACAGGTATAAAACATTTGTAAAATTCTGCTCCACGTCGCTTATGATTTACGGAAGACATTGCGTCGCGTTGTTTTCGTTATTGAATACGATCTAAAAAAAGCTGGTTGACAATACAAAGACAGCCGCGTTGGCGAAAGAATGAGAATTTATTGATCCGGCTGCACGCAGAATGATAGGAAAGATGGAATCCGAGGAAGAGCAGGAAGTCTTCGGAGTTTCCGATACTCTTTTGTGCGAGAAAATGTACGTATCGCTCACGTCGACCTGAGACGTGACGACGCAGCGCGTCTCGTGAAGGGATATCAAGGCGACCGCAAGCCATTCATGGCAAAGAAGCACGAAAAAGCACTATTATAACGCGGCACCATTCCGTAGATTTTGTTCCTTATTGTCGCACTCAAGCGGCAAGCAACCTTTCGACCCTCCGCGTTAAAGGGTAGCTCTACGAGTTAGCGGATGATGACCGGACAAGTGGACCAAGGAATTGTGCGGGATGGAAAGATTTATTGGATCATCGTGAACAGAGCCGAGCTATTCATACAACTGTAAAACCAGAATTTCCTTTGCGTTTAAAAGGAACGGAAATGATATTTTCTCTTAAGGAGAGTAAAAGGCAAATAGATAAAGTCTCTTTATATAAAGTTAACTGATTTCTTTTTACTTCTCTTTCTCTAATTTTGTCTAAAATTAGTTGACCGTAACTAACAATAAGAACTATCCATGCGAATTCTTATCTCAAAGATTCAAGCAATTTGGGATCGTTATTGAGATTCGAAACGTGAATACAAAAGAAAGTTATTTTTTATTATTATCAATCAAAGGAAAGTTGGAAATATACATGTGCAATTAAATGATATACAATTAAAAGTAAACAATTCAAATACGAGCAAATAAAAAAAAAATGTATTTGTTAATTTGATGGGCAACCAAGGACCATCAAATAATTAAACAATATGTACGTTTCAAGCATTATATTTTCTCCTTTTTATTATATTTTTCATTTGTGATACTAATTTGTATCTAATTGAATTGTATGCAATTGGAAATTGTAATTCGATATTACCTATAACAATGTTTCATCTTTCATAAGGGACAAATTAATTTATTATAAGCCTTTCTGCAAAAAGTACGAATTAGGCAATTGATTATTTAAATCGTACTTATATAAATATTTTAAATTGTATCGTTTTCAAAAACATCGAATTTATAAATTAAAATAATTAAATGTAAAACTTTATTAAACAATACTTATTTTATTAATAATTTATTAAAAAAGTATTAAAGTTTTAATGATTAAAAAAATAATGAAAAGGTAAAAATATCGAAATAAAACTAGCTCGAATTTATTTTTGCAACCAACAATATCAATTCATATCAATTATTAATTTTATTATTATTATTTATCAATCTTACGGTAGATATTTATCGTAATAAAATTCATGGTACGATTTAGAAAACTTGATAGATTTTATGAAAATATTTAATTTATAATAATTTTAAATAATTATAATAATTGTAAATATGTGTACATAATAAAATGTGTAAAATATTTTAAAATATTCTTTATAAAAATATAAAATTGCATAAATATATAATTATTAATTAACTACATAAATTGGTAAAAAATTAATATCAATTGTAATTTTTTAACGTATCGTTAGCACGCACAGAACAAAATATAACAAAAAAAAATTTAACAGAATATCTGTTAAAATACTATATTATCATATTTCATATTGTACTTCATATTTTTGTCATTAATATATGTTATTTATATTTAATAAAAATATAAAATATTCATGAGACGTACAATTTAAAAACCGATATACAACTCTCCCCTGATATTAAAAAAAAAAGAAGAGAGAGCAAAGACCAATTAGATAAAACAACATCCTTAAATGTACACGTGAACAATAACAGGTCAATGTTTCAGAATTAAATCCATCGTTAAAGTATCAATGGCGTGGTATATTCGCGGTGAACCATTCTCGTTTACGTTCAGCGTACTCTTCGAGCACTTTCACAGGAATCGATTGATTGGACGGGACAAAAAGTTGTCGTCGTAGCAACGCGATCGGTCGACCGACGCATTCATTCGCGAGTTAAAAGAATTTACTTTGAAAAGTTAAATAAAACCCACGTCTTAGGAACGAGAGAGGATGGCAGCGTGCCTCTCGTTCTTCCTGAATTAAAAGTAAGCGACGTGCGCCTCTTTCAATGCGCGAATGCGAATAACAAGCTTTCCCCAATATCAAACGTCACATTTGGCGCTCAAATGCATCTGTCGGTCATTAAATTATCTCACTCCACTTGGAAAAACGGAAACACTCGACTTCCTTTTTTTAGGAATACTCTTGCAGGAGAAACTCACTTTAATTTACTCTTTCCCACATCGACCGAACCTTATCCGAAACTTCGGCAGCCACCGAAGAAAGAGTTGCAATCTCGTCGCCAAGTATGACAATAAACTGGGACAAACATCGACTCGAAGGCTTCTCTGCAAAACTACTCATCGGCCACCGCAGAAGAAACGCAGGATCGATCCGAGGATCGATCGATCTTCATTAAGTTACTAAAAACCGAAAAAAATCCTAAAATTCGGCTATTTACAGGATTGCCCTTTGACTTTATTTATTAAGTGGCATTACGTTAACGACAGGCCGGATTGACGCCTGCGTGTACACGTTACGTCAGCTATGATCCCGGAAAGTGCCGTCGCGTTAATATTTCTTACGAAGTGGATGTGACGTAACTCGAAACGATGCGATATAAAACCAAACCGACATCGAAACGGTATCGGCAAAGGGTGTTCGCGGGAGTTCGTAAACGCATTGAAGCTCCCAAGTTTATGTTCGATTATTTACTGCCTTAATAACAAGTAATACGGTGTCGAGTGCCGCGTACCGTAAATGTCACGCAATCGCGATAAAAAAGAGAGCAGACGTTAAAAAAGAAAGAACTTGTAAGTTGTAAATTATAATTAACCGAGAGACCGCACAAAGTGTCGTTAATTGATGACGAGCACTTACTTTCCTCTTGCACGCCCAGCGGCTGCGGACACTGCAGGGACTCGTATTGCGTTCTACCGAAGGACGCACTGAAGATCGCCACCCTCTGGCCGGGATAGCAAACGAGATTGATGACTTCGTTCTCGCAGGCCACCTTACTCCTGAACTCATCTGAAACCACAAAACCGGCTTTTAATAAACCGCCGTCGCGCCGCGCCGTCGCCACCGCCTCCGCCGCCGCCGCGCAAAACGCAATTATGTTCGCGCGACGCCGCGCCGGTTTATGAAATGTACCTTATTAGCGGCCGTGCTTGTTTCTCATCGTTATCGCAGCGAGAGGCGAAAAAAAAGAGGAATGGGGAAAAAGCACATGTCGGAAATTGCGATGAATCGTGAATTCCGCAATTGGGACTCCGTAGGAGAGAGAGAGAGAGTCGCGATCGCTTTTCTTACGAACAGGCGTTCCCTCGAGGTGAAACAGACGTTGTCTACTCCGTCTCGTTACGTGACGTACCGTTGCATTCGCGAATTTCAATGAACCGGAATGGCTTGCAGCTGCCGATAGTACGTTTTTGTGTTTCTCACCCTGCGGGGTGCAGAAATCACGTCGCACTGGAAAGTTTCTTGCGACGCGGACGCAGTTTGCGAGCTCACGGATTGCCGGCGGACGGTCTTGCGCTGACGTCTAATCGCGAATACTCGATAAAGAAAGACGAATCAAAAGGGAATCTCGCCGATTCTTGAATATTCTCTTAATTTCATTATCATCTACGAAACAAAAGCTTCAGCATATCGTGTCGCATACGTATCGCTCGTTTGTTGCAACGACGACATGGTCAGAAATTGTCTTTTCTGAGTCGTCTGTGGAAAAAAAAAATTCTGATGAGAATGGTATAGAGAGACAGGTCAACAAGAGAGCAATTAAGAAGGTGTAACAAATAATTGTAACATATCATAATGCAGTATTTAAATATAATAAATGGAACATTTCGACTTAACTTGGTCATTTTCAGCCTAATAATATTGATTTACATACTATTATATAAAAACTTTGAACGTAACATATTCTTCATAAACATATGAAAGTAATCAATATCGAGATTGTTGCACGCATGTCAGTGCTCTTATATATAATCGCAATCATATTTCATGATGCCATATTTTTATTTACTTGACACATTTTGACACACAAGCTCCTGGTTTGAAAATGGAAAATGATAGGATTTAATCTTAATTTATGGACTATGATATTATGGAATTGATACATGAGACGACATTATTAAGGACAATACTTCTCTAATATTGCGATTATACATCAACGACCTCAATATCCATTATTTTTATATGTTTATATTTCATGCAAAGTTTTTATAGTGCGTAAATTATCGTTATTAGACTGAAGATGACTAAGACAAGTCAAAACGTTCTATTTATTATATTTAAATTCTGCGTTATAAAATTATAATCTATTCGTTATATCTTTTAAATCGCTCGTTGTGCCGACCTATTTTTCTATACCATTCTATTGTTTAGAAATAATGAGATTATTATTCTGATGAGAATTTGATATACCGAATAAAGAGCTAACAATATTCTTCTATAACAGACCAACAAATATACCAAATTGTTACAATTGTTACAAAGTTGCATTTCAAAATGATGTTATAAAATTGTTTTGACATTTACTTTTAAAACATTCAAACTAAAAATTTTTATTTTTTGAGTTATATCGATGTTGTAGAAAATAAGCGATGTATACAGCTTCAGCAAAAAATGTTAGGTATTTCATATTTTTTAATATATTTTTAACTGAAAAGATTTAAAAGAAATTAAAATATGAATTATCCTTTGAAGAACCTTTTTTTACGTACAATCTCGGTAATCAATACATAAAATAGTACAAATGAAAGAATTCCAGATAAATGAGAAAAACATAGGTGTCTAACAGTTTTAACCAAGGCTGTACATTAATTAACATCAACCAAGAATTACGAGAAATAAACTACGATATTAGCCAATTAAAGTTATTGCGAAAATTGCTTACGAATTTCCACGGACATTATTTCCGCCAACAAAAATCGTAATGTTGCTGACCCCATTCGTCAAAACGAATGGCAACGAAGAAACCCCTTCCCGCGCTTCTTAAAAACTTAAAAAGCTTTATTTTCTTATCTCCCTCGCCCTCGTAAACTTGCAATTAAACGTGTTATAAAACGCGGTCTCGCCGGTGGCAGAATTGGCGATAAAAATTCCGGATGTACGTCCGGTAAATCCACCCGCGTTCGAGTGCAGCGAAACACCGTGGTAACTCGTTGATGTATCACGATTTTGTTGCGGAAGAACAAGTTCGACCATAACCCAGCGATCCCACGCGCGGGCCAACGTCTTTTCATACCGCGACCATGTTTCTTACCCACGCACGGAAGTCGGCGGGCGCACTTATGCTCGAGATAAAGTGTTATGCCCTGCTTTATTGAGTTGGCGATTTACGGTGGTTGCCATCGCGCGCCGGCTTTCGAACTTCTTCCACCGGCGCGGCGGCGAGCCGAAGGCGCAACGGCCACACCACCGTGATATAGTGCGAAATTACGTGAGGTGCGAGACCGTGCGCACACATTGTTTGACACGATGGCTTCACCAAGATCGCCAAACAGCGTGCCAAAAACCAACGGCATCAGCTAATCTTATCAATCCGCTGTATCAGCTGCAGTTTTGTCTTTACTTCGTGCCGCCATAAACACTGGCTGACCTACATCTGGCTTTTATTTTTTTCTAACCCATATTTTTGCTCCTCTGACAAAAATATCGCGTTTTTCTGGATTCATATATATTTTTCGTTTTCCCTCTATGGGCGTATACAACCTGCGCCAAGCTTTAACTAACAAGAACAGTTGCACTGATACAGTCTCGCTATGGCCAGAGCCATATTAAAATATGGAGGAGTTAAAAATCTAAGTTTCAGTTTTAAAATTCCGTAAATTCAACTTTAACATAATAAAATAAATATGAGTCTCCGCTTTACTTCCTTTTATACAAATACATATTTTTCAAATATAATTTTATCAATATAAAATGGCCCATTTTCAATATCACATTTTGATACTGTGTATTTAATATCACTTATATTTTCAACATTATACCGTAATGCTTTTTAATTCCAATCCTGATAAATCGTGTTTTTCCACGTTCATATATTTTCCATTTTACAACTGTCCCACATACGGCCAGAGCGTACACCTCATCTAAACTCTAACGAGCTGATACGTTATTGTTATTTTATTATAACAAAAGATCCCTTGTTCTAAAATAATAATGATTAAAGTTCGCATCGCCCTCATTTGTATATTTTAGTCATGGCGCTCGAAAACTCCAAAATTAGCTTAAAGCACCTAATTCTTCAGATTATAGCCGTAGCATCCAAAAGTTAAGCTAACCTGAATTAACCATTCTTGGCTGTAATAAAAGATAATGCCGTCGCGGATACCGTAGTATCGTAAAGGATGACTTTAAAACGTGGGGATGGTCTGCTCCTCCTTTTAATACACTCTTCCACGTTATCCATGGCGCATAAGATTACGTCGGTTCTCCAAGATTTTTCTACGTGGGATACTGCCCGTATCGCGCTATTACTGCCACGTTACATGCAAAGCAAAAATCGCCGCCACGCCATACTAGCCGGAGCTCTCTCGAGGCTCGTATCCACGTAAAAGTGGCCGGCACTATCCAATGGACATATCAAAGACCGGGGCGTCAATGGCCCGTGAAATTTCGCCCGGAAGAGCGAATCCATGGTATACGCGAGAGAGCTCGCGGAACTTCCTTATTGCCGTGGGAGCTTCGCGAAGCTCATGCAAGTGAAAGAGAGGAAGAGGAGAATAGAGAGAAAGAGAGGGGAAAGGTAGGCGAGAGAGAGAGAGAGAGAGAGAGAGAGAGAGAGAAATGTCCAGTCTGGGGCTTTAATTGGCAAAAAAGAGGAAGCGCCGCCATGGTGCGGAAGAGTGGTGGAAAGAGGGTTGAAAGGGGAGAGAGGTAATTCCCTCGACGGCGGACTACTCGTAGCGACAATGGAGCCGGCTCCTCGCTTTTTCAGCAAAAGGCCGGGACTTCGATCGACCTACTTTTCCTGACATCGATGGAATCTCCAGTTTCCACGTATGCTCGTGTGCATGGGGCGGAGGCGAGGAAGAAGGTAAACGCGAGCGAGTACGTGCCCTTCTCTTCCCGACAGGGCACGTCGGTACCCGTAGCGGCCCGTGTACGCCGACGAATGGAATTCTTTTCAACGTACGTCCGGCCCTTTTTCGAACACTCCACTTCGGTGCGGTGTGGACGCGAATAACGCGGAGAAGGAATACGTGTCGAGGGTGACCGACAAAGCCAAGGAGCTGATAAGGATGGTCTATTAGATCCCGAGCTGAATGAATCACACGTAGCGTGTAATGATGATTACTGCAGAAGTGGCATGAATTAAAAGGAACATAAAAGAAGTAATAAAGAGAAGAGGAACAAACGGACGAACAAAGGGCGCTTTCCGTTTAGTGATGCAAGTCAACACAATCGTCACCCCGTCTTTCTTGGTATTCAATGAGTAATAAAGACAGAACGACGCTTGTTTGGCGCGCGACTCGCGCGTCTGCACTAAACGGAAAGCATCCACAATTACATCGGTGTGAACTATTAAGCCAAGCGTGCGACGAACAATTGCATTATTCTATAAACAATGTGTAAAAAAAAAAATCAGTCATAGTAACGTTCAAAGTTTCGATCTTTCGAAATAAAATTTATTATTGGGTTGCGCATATAAATGGAGATCGAGAAATCAGATCTTTAAAAACGTTCTATTCATTAATCGTATTCAGGTGCATGAATACTATCCGATTGCAATTTGAGTGCTCATTACACGCGCTGCAAATCCCATCGCGATGCGAAACATGAAGCAACCTCGTTTACTCCTCATTACATTGATCATCGAGCGGATGAACGAAGCAAAAATTGATTAGACAGATTAAGCACGTTCGTATACCCGGCTTATTGTGCGTGTACATCGGTGCAATAAGTGGCACGTGTTGTCGTCGGATAGATTTGCGGGCGGCGCGTGAGGTGTCGGCTGGCTTTGGCACGTAACGCGACACCTGTAATATGTAATCGTCCCGTTGATGTATTACAGAGGACAACCGCGTTAGCCACGTACAAGCGTCATCCCAGCGCTCGAGCGTTTTGTTTTTGGACCAAGTTGTGATGTGTGGATGTAAATACGCGAAACGTGAATATACATTTTAATGGATTCGCGAATCGGACTTTATTCGGAGATGATAATGGATTCTTCCCCTCCCCATCTCTTTCTCTCTCTCTCTCTCTCTCTCTCTCTCTCTGTTTCAATAAAAATGCACCGTAAAATCATGGGATATACACGTATCAGCATTTCACTATGTGTACAAACTGAATTTCAAGAATTTATTTTGACACAACGTTAATTAATTTATAGATGCGCCGTATTATTAGGGAGTAATGAGAAAACATTCGCTTGCCTGAAAATGTCATTGTAATTAAAACAAAGTTATAGAAATGTGAAATTCTACAATTTGCATATTCAATGTGTTAGACAACGGACATATATATGAAATAACAAAAATATTATAGCGTTGTTGTAACAAAGTTGCGTGCGAAATTGCAGTGGACACGCATATGTTACTCTAGATAATAAAAACTGCAACAAGAATAAACTTTTGTCTAAAGCGCGCCATTATCGTCATATTTCCTACGTGTCCTTTAGTGAACTGCGAAGTGCAACCGCATGCTTTCTAAATGACTGCTTGTAGTTTTTATTTCGTTGTTGTATGCGACACTATATTCTAAAAAGAAGAAAGAAAAAAAATTAAAGGAAAAGTTTCGTAAAATGAACGCTTTACAAAACACATGGGCGGCTTCTCGCTTATAGTTTCCTGCACTCATCATTTCGCAGCCAGAAAATTATGCGTTACACTTAAGCCGTACTCGCCAGAATTATCAATGCAAAAAAAAAACAGTGTGCGAAATATTTGCGTTACATAATCTGTCTTCGCTATATTAAAACTGAATGTATAAATTCATTCCTTTTCATATTTTTCACGTAATGTAGACATTTATTAAATATTCATATTACTGCGCTGCAAAACTTATGAATTAATATGAGAATTTGCACGATCATTAAATGTAAATTCTCATCTTCTAATAAATAACACGATGCTTTTTTAATAAATAAAGTACATTTGTTGCTTCGACTTGTTTAAAATGTACTTTTTGAAACTAATTTACTGATTCGCTACCTGCATATGTATCTATAAATACGTATCTGAATACTCCGCCACACAAACCGTTGATCTTTACTACTTGTCCGCTCGCAAATGATTTTGCTACTGCAACACTATTTAAAATACAATTATGTTATGTACGGGTGCGTTATAATATTTAATATATAACTAATAAAATGCAGTATTGATTTTATATTAATTTAATAATATATAGTAAATAACTAAAGTATTTGTAATTAATATTCTTCATTAATTTTAAGTTAAGAAAAGGCTCTCAACTAAAATCATTTTCTCTTAATTTTAATCAATAATTCTCTTTTGATCACATTTATAGTAAAATTAATTTTGTAGTGCTCTTTGCGTTGGATTACAATCTTTTTATAAGACATTAAAGATTATTCCCCGGAAGATCTTAAGACTGGAGACTCCCGAGACGATATTCAGAACCATTGTCTTCTATATTACACGGCGCAAATACGCCAGGAAAACTTCTCAACCTCACTTGCCATAATATGTACTCTCGTTTCCTGAACTTTCCTTCGTATCTGTTCAAGTGTTCTACATTCTTGTGCTCACTATTCTGCTAAAAATAATCTCGCAGGCTGATTGCAAAGCTTGTTAACAAAAATTGTCTTGTAAGTTACTCTATGATCAAGATCCAATAAAAATTGAATATCAGCGTAGTATTTTTTGTTTCATTTATTATATTCAATGTTACTTTTATCATGCACTTAACTATATTACTCTATTTCCCTTTTCTTAAATGTACATTACAATTAAAAAAAAATCTCGTTATAAACATATAAATTGAAAAAAGCAGAAATCTATGAAAATTAAAATTATTCAAAACTTTTTAATTAAAAAGAATTTGTTGTATTCAGTTACTTATTATTTCATACAAATATATTGTTTTTCTCCTATTGTTCACTCTTTGAAAATTATTTTTCATTGCAGTATGTAGATGAATAATCCACTATTTTTTATGAAACTCAGTATTCATTGTCAAAGCGTAATTGTAATTCAATCATAAAAGTAATTCCCATTATTTTGCAATATTTCTCTTTCTGACAAGTTATAGATTCTGACTTAACAGAAAGATTGGTCTTTACTCGCGATAAAAGCATCAAACCATTTTCTCTTTGACACTTCTAAATCTATATCAGACAAAGCGTGTAGCTTCAAACGAAACAGATGAAGGCGTTATATCCGGTGAATATGCCGGGTGCGATAAAATATCCTAGCAGGGTTGCAATTTATCTTTGACGAATCTTGTCACGCGAGGCCGAGCATAATACATCAAGTTGACTGCGCGATGGCATTTTCCAAAAAGTCGATTTTTCTTCAACTCCTCATTCGAATGACATAACTAGCAAAAGCGATCTAACGTTACTGTTTCATCGGGTCCAGTTCATAATAAATCACACCTTTGAAATCACATCAAATACACAGAATAACTCTTTTTTTTTCATGTACGTTTCGTTTAAGCGTCTTTATTGAATACCCATGATTTTGAATTATCTTAATAAATGTACTTTTTTATCATCGGTTTTTCATAGAAGATTTATTTTCTTGCTCAGTAAGCAATAAAAAACTCGCTTAGATCTTGTCATTTTTTTTTTTTCAGTATATGTGGAGAATCCACTTTTTCTTCTTTTAGAATTTTTTCCACTTTATTCAACCGATTTGAAACTTGTTGAGTTATTCCTAAGTGCAATGAAAGTTCTTTTTGAATAATACTTGAGTTTTTCCAGCCAGTAACTCTTAGATATCATCAGTGTCTTCACATTTTTTAGGGCAACTTGAACGCTGTCGATCATTCAAATAAAAAAATCACCTTTTTCAAACCGCGTAAACCAATATTTACATATATGACACAATATTACTCGCCGAGAATAGCACAAATTGATTCGTACGTTTCTGTAACATTTTTTCCCTGCTGGAATTCGTATAACAGTTATGACGAATATACTTCCTACTTGTAACCGTTTTAAGCAGTAGGATAACATTTCTGAAGCTATAAGTATTCATATCTCGGCATGTCATACGTAGTTTTTAATAAAACCGTGACAATATTGCTTTACTACAAATTTGCGCGATAATAGATTAAATTTAAATAATTTAATTTTTGCATGTATAAAAAACGGATTTATTTGTACATTTGTTAAAACTACAATAATTGATAGTTATGAAGAATGCTACGTAAATCACTTAAAAAATTGGTTTACCGAGTTTTAGAATTCGACTATTGCCATTTTACGATTTTTAGCGATATTTGTAAATAAAAAAAAAAAAAAATATTCGTTTCAAAGTGCGCGCAAAATATAACATTTTTTGACAAATTGAAATAACTTTTATATCATGTATTGTTAACAGTAGATACGGTTACATGAAGAGAGAATATAGAAAATAATGCATTTAGTATGTCAAAGTTATCAAATTTGTTTCGGTGCAAATGACATAAAAAAAAAGAATAGGCAATATTTTTAAAAGTGCAACATATAACGTAGTAAAGCCACAAATTAAGACACAAACACGTACACTGTAAATAATCGAACTATGTCAAAAACAAATTGTACGTTGCCACGGACAAATGTCCATTCAATTCAAAGCATAAAGTTCAATAAAACCTACCGCGTACAATAAGTTTAATATTTTCCGTAGATCCCAGTCAAGCGTCTTGCATTTGAAATTTGTGAGGGAAATCAAAGAGATAATAAGCATTACGCAAGTTTGTTATTAACAATCCCGTGTCGTATCGAACTAAAACAAACCGGTTACGTAGCCGTGTTTCTTGCACTTACGTTCTGCCGGTCTTTTTCAGCGCGCGAAACTGACAGACCTTTGTTCTGGAGAGTGATTTAACGCTGCCAGCAGTGCCCCGAAAAAGCACTTGGATTTACCGTGTGCGCAGTAAACAATGAGACGACTGCGGCTCGCGAGCGCGAATGCAGGGAACCAGTGCGGACCTACGGAATGTAAAACGTACCGCGATGGAGTATTTGCTATACTTCGTAGCAAAAATTACTTGAAGCTTGTTACTGCAACAGGTTGTCCCCATTGCTTTGCTCTTACGTAGATGCGTACGTATAGATCCCTGATATCACTGTTAGAGTTCAAACGCGTGGTTTTGTCACTCGCGCTAAGCTCAGCATAGCAAATGCAGTGAAATTTCATACAAAACACATACGAGGCAAAACTTTATAAACTTTGACGTCCAAAGCAAGAACACTAGAAATGGAAAAAGAAAAAATTCGTCAAAAAGGAATAAATTATTTTCTTTTTAGGATTAAATTTTACCGTACCCTTCGTCAATCAGTGTACCTAACTGAATAAAGAGTAGTGAATGAATTCGCGATAAAATATAATCGTAAAGAGAGTCGCTAAACGAAATAAAGTTCTAGCGAGTTATTTCACTTGTGGCGAAGCTTCGATTTCACTTGAATTCTTACTAGGTCTCGGAATGATTGCAAAATTACGTTTTTACCCGCAGTAAATATTCCCGCAGCCAGCGGAATCGGTCGGAGTTTGCCGGATCACGTCGCGCCTGAGAATTTCCCCGCAAGTCTTCCCGTCGATCCGTCGTGCGTGTCGCGCGAGGAATTTCATCGATATCGCCGGTTCTTATGCAAGCGGCGAACCGACCTAACGCTCGATGCTCGCGTAAAAAGGAATCGGATGTCTCGGAGAAAAACGATCCCTTCTCTCTCTCCCGAAGGTGCAGCTCGATCTCGCGTCTGCTCGCGCACGTTCGCGCATGCATTCGTGCGGACGTATATGTAGACGCATTTGCATGTATACGGATGAGAAGTACTTACAGGGACGGCATTTGTACGCGACCTCGATATACTTCCGTAATCCGGGACAAGGATCACCTTGAAAAGTCGTCGGGTTAGTGTTGAACTTGCACTGCCGCTTTTTCTGACAGACTCCAACCACCATCTGCAACAGTGAGTGCTAACGCGTCAATGAGAAAATCCGCTCATTTTATGATCGGGATCGATAAGAATTAGATATAGATAAAATATAAGTTTTATATCAAATGTATATATAAAATTAGATAAGAGAAAATATCGGTTTTTTTTTCTGATCGAGCGTTAAATCATGTTGGAATACTCTATAATAATGAAGGCACAACATTCCAAATACATCTTTTAATTAAATGGCAATTGTTAAACCAAATTGTTAAACAGAACATTTACAATAAATCAAAAGAAAATTATTTTTTAACGATGAATCACGGAGACGATATTAATAAATTGATCTCAAATATACGTATCGTTTTAAATCGAATGCCGCATAAAATTGTTCAAATTATAATTAAAATGTATAAGAAGACACAAAAGTTAAAATTTAAAAAAATGTTTAAGATAAAAATATATTCCAAAATTTGTATTAATTTATTAAACACAGATCACACATTGAGGAAAAAGAAAAAAATATAAGAAAAATTAATGTGATAACGTGAACACAAACAGATGTGTGAACTAATCTATTTCGATGGTACTTTGAAGTCGAAGCTTGAAATTACAGTGGTTGCACCCTTTGCCACGGTTATTGCAACTGCTGTAAAGAGTACTCGTCTGGATAAAAAAAAAGTATATGTCAGCAGTGGTGGACAAACTGACAACTTCAACTGAATCAGTTAACTTTTATACGGAACAAAGCCTTAATTTTGCGGCCAAGCCTTTCCACCGGTGAGTTTGAAATGAGATTATTTTTGTTTTTATAAAACGCTGCCGCGGACAAAGTAAAATTAATCGTTCCGGTCAATCTGTATAACGAAATCGTATGTCACATGCCAATATTTGCGTGGAATGCAAGAATAAATCGATAAGATGAGATGAGCTTTTTAGTTATAGAGTTATAAATAAAAATGTTTGAATCTTCAATTTTCAATTATTAATTTGCTCCGTAATCACATTACAAAGGACAAATTGCAAATATCCGTAGATGAATAAAAACTTCATCTGGATAAAAAGAGTGTATTATATTAGCAGAGCGGTGGACCAACTGTGACAACTTCAACTGAATCAATTAGCTTTTACATGGAATAAAGCCTTAATTTTGCGGCCGAGCCTTTCCGCCGATGAGCTTGGGTTTGAAATGGATTCTTTTTTTTTTTATTTTAATAAAAAGCTACCGTACAAAGTAAAACTAATATCGTTCGGGTCAATCTGCATAACGAAATCGTATGTCACATGCCGATATTTGCGTGGAGTGCGAGAACAAATCGACAACATGAGCGATGAGCTGTCCGTAGAGTTGTAAATAAAAAATTTTTGAATTTTTAAGTTTAAATTTTTAATTTGCTCTTTCCGTAAACACATCCTATTACAGAGGATAAATTGCAAACATCGGTAGATGAATACAAAAAAAGAAAAATATCAGAACGTACACGGTCAATTAATAAACAGTAACAAAAAATGAAAATCGTGTTGCAACTTTTGCCGGAAACGAAATACCGGGAGCGCGTTACTCGGAAATACGACGATGGAATCCTGCGGAAGATAAAACGGAAGAGATAAAATCGCGAACGCAAGCTTCGCAAAAGGAAAAATAGGAATATCGATTCTTTTTTTTCTTTTTTTTAATTAAGAAAACGTCCGCTCGAAAATGTCACGCTGGGCGCGAAGCGTCAGCCGTCGAGAGCGAGCGACGTCGTCGCTCTTCGAAAATCATCCTCCCGAGTTTCGCGCTCCTGAGAAGTCATTGGTTATTCGACACTGTTTGGTGATATCCGCACATATCGCCGAGAATATCTCGGATTCCATTTTCAATCAGCTAATTGCGTGCGAAGGCTCGAATTACAATACCTCGCTCAAGCTTGATTACGTTAAACGCTAATTTAATTGCGTTACACGAGCAGCATCTTAATGAAACGAGTAGTAATTTTAATTAGGATAACGCGTGTCTCTATGACGGTAACCCCGTGTCATATAAAATGAGAATGCAACTTTTCAAGACTTTCGGGGGGTTTTGAGAATATTTCAGTTTTAAAAAACCTCAGCGATACTAAAGACTTTTTTTTTTGAATTTTAATTTCAAATTTATGTTAACAAAAGATATTTTCACCGCACATTAATTCCTTCCTTTTTTATTTACGATTAAATCCACCCGCGTCCATGATAATTAAAAATCGATGAGCATACAAAAACGTTCGTTTTAATAACTGTAATATCCCGCGAGAGGTGAAGGAAGACAAAAGACTCAACCGTGGGAAATGTGGAAATTACGTTTCCAGGCTTCAAGCTGCCACCGGCACACATTCGTATTGGGATTCCCGCGTGCGACTCGATCGCGTATGTGTTCCCGCGTATATACGATATCCATCTAATTATCGGCTTTCGGAGTTTCCGTCTTGGGCCATTCTCGTGCATTTCACGTGCATGCGGCGAGGGCTCCCGCGGGAGAAATCGATTTTCCGCGTGCGTCGATACATTCTGACCGTTTCCATGTCGTCCGTCACTATAAGTAAACGTTTACCGTTCCGTCGAGCAACTTTGCCCCAGGGGCCAAAGTCAGGACGCGTAATTCCCTTAAACCGCTACGTTTCTCTCGCTGTTGCACGGGGACCCCGATACCGTAAACTAACAAACCAATCTCGGCGCAAGGAGGGGACTATCGCTTTGATATTATCGAGCTACTTCGACTACTACCTGCCATATAAGGAAACGTGATTAGCGATACGCGGAGCCCTCAATATATTTCGGGAGATGTGCAGCGCGGGACGCGGGCGCAATCCCGTATCTAGGATATTATTTGCATGTGACGCGCGCGATAGGAATAAGAACTTTCGGCTTATAGCGTCGCGAGCTAAGTGCACAATGCGCCACGAGACCAACGTAAGTCCTCGGGCGATAAAATCAAACTATAAACTGAAAGATCAGCATATCGAATCGAGATCTTTAGAGCGGTACACAGACGTCTGACCTCGCTACACAAAGCCGAGGGTCGTATAACGATTGAATCCTCTAGCATTGAATCCTCTAGCTCCCGTAGTTCCTGCCGCGTCCTCGATCTCGATCCATCTCCCTTTATTCAGTTTATAATTCCGTCAAAGTCTGCTCGCGTTTCGTAATATTCGCCCGTTTATACGTAAATACCTCTCCGCGCGAATCCTCGTTATCGATATTTGCACATCCACTTCAGTCTTCGATCTTCCCTCCAGTTCGCGATTTACATACGTTCCTCACGGAAGAACGCGTCTACGGATGCACGCGAGCGCACCCGTCGCCTTTATTCCGGCAAGCCGCGACTTTAAATTCCTACCTCCTTATGGAAGCAGCGACGTATGTCGCCGAGAAGTTGCGCAGAGGGTAAGCACTCGCGCGGAAAAGCCCTTTCGCGAGATTCGAATCGCTCGGCGAGGCACGGAGCCACTTTCGAGTCGAACTCTCCTTATGGTTCTGTAGGGAATACGCCTTCATTCAGGGATACGCCTTCCCAGCATCGAAAATTCCCATGCAACCTGCACCGGGGAAAAGTACCGCCGCGCTGATTCGTTCACGTGCACTCGTGCCGGAAACGCTTCCATCGTGAAAACAGGAGCGTCATCGGGCGACCAGGAATTTCTCGTGCGCATTGGAAGCAATGACGCGTGCGATCGCGTAATCACGACGTGCTCTCCAGCGAATCATACCGTCAATTCTTTCATCGTCAATATATGTATATTAATATAAACTATTAACCAGAAGTGTTTTTGCGGGACACTCTTCATCTCACGTTTCGATAAACATCTTATTGTTGGTTTGAATCAAAATTTAAAAAGTCGACGCGCAAAAAGAGAAAGTTGTTTATAGAATTATGTCAGATTAAATTACGCTTCTTCTGTTGGAACTTTACCGCGCTGCGCTAAAGAAAATAATAAGTCCTATTAGCGCAATAATATAAATGCATTTTGTACAACTGTGTTATTCGGTTAAAAAAAAATATTTTTCATGATTTTTAAATCCTCGCGCCAATACAATTTGCAATCATTTGAATTTTTATTTGTTTGAATTTTGCGTTTAATAATTGAATAAATTTAAATTTTACGTAAACATTTTTTAAATCAAAGATGATAAATGGTGAATGAAAATACTTTGGGACTCGATAAATTGCCCACACAGTTAACCGTGAGAGATCGTCGCAGGCATGATCCATTATATGAGAACATGGTAAATAGACTAGGCGCGCTTCATTATATGAACTTGTTTTATGAGCCGGCTTTTTGTTCAGAGACTAAATAAATCATTCAGGAAGAAGATTCTTCTACGGTGGACCGTGGATACTTGCACCATTTTGACCCGCTGGACTATCGACCGTCATTGATTTTTCTCTGTCGTATACGTTGCAATCTGCCTGTAGAAAAGAGCCGGAAGCGCTATAAATCCCGCTGAAAACATTACGGATCATTGGCGTAAAGCGGGTTATCGAGTGCACCGTACCCACAGTCACTGCTCTACACGGTTTGATCTTTTTTAAAAAAGCTAAACGAAGATTCTATTTCTTAGTACAATTCCGGATAATAATATATCACGCGTACATACACATATACGCGTAAAAATGGAAAGGGGCAAATTTTAGCATTTTATAAAATTTATACCTCAAGGAGCAGAGCGTCGTGGAACGAATCGCGTATCCAGTGACTAAAAAATATCGCGCAATGTGCAGGAGAAAGCGTAAATCTCGTGAAAAGCAAGATCTGCGGAAGAGGATAAGATAGTCGACGAAATAAAAGTGTTACTCCATTTTCGCATTCTAGTGGGATCATACGTACAATGGTTCCTCTCACGGCCGGTGGAATATGAAATATGAAATCGATACGCGGACTCGCGAAAACCGCAAACCCGATGGATACCGGCGAAGATTTTTATTGTACACCGAAGGCAAGTTATTATATCGCAATGCCGCGCGAATAACGCCACTTTTTTTTTCTCCCCGAGAGTACAGAAGCGGAGACTGCATTCTGAATTACCAAGGGACGTCTGATCCTTCCGAAGATCCTTGCGCAATGACGTAAACTTTCTTTACTACACGTATATATATAAAATACCCAGGTTTCATGACAAAGAACAAGTTTTCAATTAAGAAAAACAATCGTAAAAGATTATTACTCGTACTCAATTTTCGCTTGATACAAATTGTGAGTAACATAAATGAGTAATTTAATATCGGAAGAAGGGAGAGTAATAAAACGTGTATTCCAAGAACACCTCGCTAACAATCTCGTTACACCGCCGGGTCTCGCTTCAACCCTCTTCTCTTTAGCCCGCGCGACCTCAAACGAATTTGTCAGTTGCACGCTTCGCGAAACACAGGGGTGCCGTTTTCAGGTCAGTTGCCATTATTTCGCGAACCAAGATTTTAGACCAATGCGGGACGTATCCCTTTTTCCGCTCTCGCGCGAGATCCATAATTGCCAGTGAATTAAGCTCAAAGAAAACAAGTTTTCGTACGGGCGCATTCTCCGCGGACTTTTCTCGCGGAGAGAGAGAGAGTTTCTTCCCGCCGTTGCATTCCTACTGAGAGAATAAATCGTACACACCAATGCTTTTCCCTCGACTTCCCCGGCTTGCTCGATTACCGCTCTCGCGAAAATTTTGCGAGAGCTCTCCTTTGACGATGTTTACAGTTACATCCGAGTTGCGTGTTTGCGTCGTCTTTGACGTAGCTTCTTCCTTCAGCTCGCTTAAATCGAACTCACCGACAATTTTGAAAAATCGCACAAACGAAAGGAGAAGAAGTACGACGGTAGAGGCGAAAATATCTTAGCTATAGAATTGGCTTTTCAATCACGGCTTTTTCAATTTTAAAATTTAGATTTGTGTGTTAATATAAATAAATTGTTTACCAAGTCTGTCTATCTAGCGCACGCGCGTAAACGGAAACATTAATATAAATAATTGCGATTGAAAGAGATGCGACAATCACGATCTCACGTAAAATCATCCGTAAGATAAGAATGATTGTGTGCTCTGATTCATGCACAAGTTCATGCGTTCAAACGGGGTTTTACGATGCTTGAAGCGTACGAAGGTTAACCCAGAAAGGGTGGGATTCAGTTTACGATTCTTTCCAGTTCGGTACTCACGCGGGATAGAACGAAAGAGAAAGACGAAAGTGGGATGAATATATCATCTACGCCCTCCTCCTGGATTAGAATTGAGGAGTTTGCGAAGAGCTAATAAATGTAAAACATTGAATAAAGTTTCGGAATGAAGAGACGGAGAAACGAAAGTGTAGCCGTTGGAAATGGAGCAGGCGTGAACGACGGCGTAAAATCTCTTTCAGCTGTATCAGAGTAAACGAGCAATCGTGATGCCGCGCTGTTACGAAACGGAGATGACGCATCCTATATTTGATCGGCGTTAGAGAATTCTTCGGAACTTCCGAATTTAGGCGGTTCACGGATTGAACGGAGTTTGGACTGCGCGAAACTGCCTTTCGGGAGCTGAAGTGGCAGAATCAGAAGATAATCGGAATTTTAAGTACGTCCAAATATTAAACTTTCCGCAGAAGAATGGAATCGTGTCTTTGCAAGTTTAGCAAATTTGCGAAGTTCGTCCGCTATGTCATTACACGAAAAATACTTATGTGATCAGTCTTTTAACTTGCGACAAAGAGAATGTGTCACGTCATACTTCAACATTGACATAGTTTAATATCAACTTTTATATCGTGAAACTCAATATTAGGATGAAAATATATAGAATTTTTTTAACGTTATTATCATAGAGAAAAGTTATAATATCTTATTAGCACGGGGCGTATACCATAATCAATTACAACTTGAAAAGATTTTTAATTACCTTGAAGAAGCAAAAAGAAATTTAAAAAAGTACGAAAGTAAAGTTCACTTGGTTTTGTAATAAAAACGGTAATAAAAAATCAAAATTTTAAAAAAACTTTGTTATAAAATTTTATTTAACCTCCTAGGGTCTCGCTAAATCAATTAAATTCAATTATATCAATACGTTCATGTAGCAGTAATTTTCAATAAACTTAAAAACCACATATTGTGCCGCTCGATCGGTATTTACCTGTGCGGAATGAGAGAATTTCGTTGGCACATACCTGCACTGATTGCGGCCAAATACATGTGTGATTCGTCGGTTTGT
The DNA here is from genome assembly GCF_016802725.1 of Solenopsis invicta. Taxonomy (NCBI): domain Eukaryota; kingdom Metazoa; phylum Arthropoda; class Insecta; order Hymenoptera; family Formicidae; genus Solenopsis; species Solenopsis invicta. Next base: position 10,359,520 of record NC_052673.1, read on the forward strand.
CCTCCGCGATCATCGGAGGAACGGACGAGTTGCATTTACTGATGCCATACATTCCCGTTCTGCCATATTGAGCGTGTTCGACGAGGATTTTTGTGCCAGGCGGACATTTTAACGTCATCGTTTCCTCGTCGCAAGCCGCGCGTTGATAGGTCTTCAGGGTGCCTGACAACAGGACTGTCCAGTTAAAATAGAAAAACCACGCGACGTGAGCGACGCAAAAAATAGAAAATTAAACGAATCGATATCGCAGTGATATATAAATCGAGTAAAATTACATTAGTGTTTTAATTGACAATAATCGATACGGGCGAGCAAAAGAGCGGAATATTAAATAAATAGACGCCGCAGAGAGGTACGACATGGGAAATGGATGAAAGACGTCCAAACCACACATAAATTATAGAGGGGGCACAAAAGAAAAGTGCAAGCGGTCGCGTATCGAAAATCGATCGATGAGTCGTAATGGCGTCGCCACCGCAACAGTGATCAATTTAAGGGGATTGAAAGTAATTAACGAGTGGATCAGCCGGGATTGGTTCATTGGAACGGGAACGGATGTATCAGTGGCACAAATTCGTCCGCGAAAGCAACGTCGTTTCGTTTACACACGATACGCGGTTTAACATAGAGAAGCCGGGGGAAGGAGTCGACATTTGCGGAATTTAACGCGGAGATCGTTCGTGACGATGGAGTTTGCGGACGGAACCGCAGACGGTACCGGCGTGTAAATGCAGATTCGCGCGATAATTTCGCGAGTGGCGTCCAATAAAGGGCCGGCACGGTCGCACAAGTTTTCGAGGAAATAGCGAAGTGATTGTAACAGTACACGTTAATAGCCCGCGCGTGAGATAAGGCGTGATAAAACATGAGAATACCCATTTCGTTGTTAATATTAAAACAAGCATTAGCATAAGAATAATAATCCATGAAGTTGATAAGTTAATAAAATAATAATGTATGTAACAAACGAGATCGATATAACGTTTCCAATGAAATAAATGCAAGATTTTAGCAAGCAAAATAAATTAAGTAAATACGCCAACGTATGTGTGTGTGTGTATGTGTGTTTGTGTGTGTGTGTCCGTCACCAATGCGTTAATGTTCCACCGCAATCACCATCACCGTAGTTGGAGAGTCGTCGTCACCACCACCGAGATACCAGCATTAGTGGATGAGTAGTACGGTCCGTCGTCGTCCGGATGAGAAACATGGAAAATAAAACAGATAGAAAAGCTTGTTAGTTATGTCGTGAGCAGTCACGTACGAGATGCGGAATATGCAAATTCTTCAATATTTCCTAACGCCCCGGCAGGAGGAATTGCGCACGGAGGAGCGAAGTCGATAATTCACGCGGCGACGAAGGAACATCTGTCTGACCCGATATTGGCCGTTTCTCCTGCGACGGGGCGTTTGTGGTAACGCGGCGGTAAAGCGTACGATACGCCTCCCAATTTTATTGAGTGAATTTGCAGAACCAAAGGAAATTGAAGCCCTTTTGATTATTCGGATATGCTCGCAATTATATTACAAGCAACTTCGTGCTATCTTATAATATTAAATATTAAATACTTTCGAAGATTTCGCATAAGACGTAATATTTCTACGACATCATCTTTCGAGTGTATAATATTTTACTCTGTATTGTTTTATATCATTAAATTGTATTTGTTGTTTTACCAAGATTATATCTTTAAATCTTAATAAATAATTAGAATTTAGTCGACAAATTTGCAAATTGTATTTAATAATTTTGAATACCTTTACATGTCAAGATTTATTGGTTTATATTCTGCATACTACTGACAATAAAAATATTACTGAATTGATGAATTCTCTAGAAAGAGAGAACTCACGGGTGATTGTGTTTACAACAATAAATGATTTATATTAATATTAATGTTTTAATTGACTCAGTTGAAAAGGACCTAAACCTAAAGCCAAAACATTTTGCGAATAAAGTTAATTATTAAACACAATTTGCCAGTTTATCGATTAAATTCTAATTATTTATTATTTTTATTATCTCTGCGGCAAATATAAATAAGATTCCGTTTCTTTAGTGCTTAAAATTAAATTGCCCAGCACGAAATAAAGTATTGATTACACAAATCTAAATGGTTTTTGATGTTTGAAAAAAAAGAGTAATTTTTTGATGTGCTGAATCTGAATCCGTTAAGTGAAATCATAGTATACGTCAGATTAAAAAAAAAAAAAAATAAGGTTGAAACGCCTAAAAAACTCGTTTTCCGCTCTTTTTAAAAATTCATAATTGACGAATCCGATGTACGAGAGATTTCAAAAAGAGCTCAAATCAATACTTGAACATTGTACTTTAATGTAAAAATATCAAACCTTTCACCGCCAGTAACATGTACGTATATAAAGATCATATTTCACAAAAAAATATGTATTTCGTTAGTGTAAACAATTATTTACATTGTACAAAACAATTTAAACAAAATAAAGTTCTTTTCCAAAAAAACCGATTGCAATATTCTATTGTACGGAAAATTATGTAAAATCCATATATTGTTAAATATTTTTGCACTATTTTATTTATGCAAAAAATATTAAGATTTATAACATTTAAATATATCTTTTGAAAATTATAAAATAAGATCTTGCGTATAGACAACGGCATGGGCATTGCACGATTGTAAGGAAATTAAAAAACCTGAAGAATCCCCGTGATTAATATTTCATATTTCTTAAAAAATTTTACAATACATACAATTTATGTGACTTTTTTCGTACAACAGAATTAAGAAGTTAGTTTTTTGGAAAATTATTTTTTAAAAATTGTAACAAATAAAATATTTTTGTTACAAATAGCACCTTTAGCCCCATATTAAATCTATAGATTAAATCCACTACTGACATTTTTACTATTTGCAATGGTATTTCGCACTGAGACTATACGGGAAAATTGTTCTATTTGAAACCCACTCCTAAAATTAGAACGCGCCAGAGATTCAATCATACCAGTGATAAAAGATTCGATATGTTCATATTAAAATACAAGCATTAATTTGAACTCTTTTCGAAATCACTCACATTAAGCTCGTCAGTTGTAAATTTTCAAAAATAGTTAAAAAAACGTTTTTAAAGTAATCTCATTTCAACCTCATTTTTCTCAAAAACTCCATGTGATACCACATTTTCATTTATTTGGATTCAGCGTATCAGTATATACTATATAAGTATGGGAAAGTACTTATCTTTACCAAACAGCAAAAAAAAAATTTTGCATACATCAGACTTGTTTTACTATTACAAACTATGCGAATTAATTATTCAAAAACATTTTTAATAAACTCTATAAAGATTAAATATAAAAGTACCAAAAAGTAAAATTATTAAATTCTCTAAAATATTAAAACGATTATCTTGTACAAGAAATATTATACATTTCTCTCTTGATTGAGCATTATATTATAATCCATAAGTTATAAAAAAATAAATTATGTGTATAAATTATTTTTAAAAGAGACATTTGTTGTAATTGTAACATAAATTACATTTGAATTGTGTATTAAAGCATTATCTGCACCTAAAAAAAAGAATAGTAATAATTGTGTAATGACTGATTGATTGCTATTATTGTTTGAGAAGGTTACTATTAATATAATTATCAAATATTTGTATATATTAATTAATTAAAATTTTACCAAAATTTGATTATTATTACCAAAATATTTTTTTCAATGTATATAATTCGTTGTCTTTTTCCATCGACAAGATTCGCAATAATGTCATGACATAACATTGAGAAGCAGAGTGCTTCTCGACATGGTCGGTACATTGTCTTGGTAACGACCGTCTTCGTCCCAACGTCCAGATTATATGCATAAAGCCGAGCACAAAGAGTAATGCATACAAACGATTGTTGCACCGGCAATAACAAACCTAGGTCCGCTATTACATTCCGTGGTCCTCTCTGCGCACGTTCGTAAATCAACGACTGCGAGCATGCAAACTGTAAAGTGCTGAACTGCACTAGCAGCTACTTGGAATCTTCGGAGGGACCGCTGTAACTCGACTACGTGATTGGAATGACCAAGCAATTCGATATGCCCCTTGATCTCCAAAGGTGAAGAATGCGCGTACACAATTCGCAGGCAAAGAATGTGTGAAGTTTCGCCTATCGCAATTCGATTAGATTTAATCGAGTAACTTCTCCGTGATCACTCTCTCTCCTCTTCTCCCTCCCTCCCCCCCCCACTCTCTCTCTCTCTCTCCATGTTCCTGCCCTTCTTCTCGTTCTTATGTTCGCTGAATGCAAACTTTTGTGTTCTTGTCTATTAAAATAATTACTTTGTCGCCACATATGCACATCGCAATTTCGCAAAAAGAACAAAACTTTGAAAAAAATCGAGTAATATGTAAAAATATTTAAATAATTCTTTTTAATAATTCTTTACAACATTTGTAATATTTACAGCATCCTTTTTAGTTTGTTAATCGTAAAAAAAACATTCCCTGGCGTAAATTGTTCGTGAGATTTTATAACTGTTTGTGAAAAATTTTATCGATGATTTGGAAGCATGCTGCAAACACCTCATAAATTCTCTGTGGAATAACAATTTTACAAACATTTAGAAAATGGAAATATTTGATACTACGTGTTAAACGTTACTAAAACACTTTATAAGAAACGCTTTGAACACTCACTGATTTCAGCACACAAAACAATCTCCCAAACGTTTTGTTTATAAATAATTAATAAACATCTCTACAACATGGAGATTTCCAACAAGTAGTCTGCGATATCGCTGTTAAATGGACACGACGTAATTTTGTCGTTAATATAATAAAAATCAGTAGACAATAAAGTATAAGACGCAGCATTATAAAAGTTTTCATTGATATCTTAATAAAATGGTTCACTAATGCAAGTTCCAAATTAGAGTTAAAAACAAAAAAATAAAAATTTGTATTGTTACAATATAATTTTTAGTTTCATAGAAAAATTAATTCACAAAATTAATTTACTCAAATTAAAATTTAAAATCTTGATAAAAAATAGTCTTATGTTAGAAATAGTCTTATATTGAAAGTTAAGTATATTTCGAAGTGTTCTGTGATGTTTTCGGAATGTTACACGGTTGTTCAAAGAATTATTAATAATAAAACATCTCCCAAACATTCGCAACATTCTGAAAACACAACACTTCTCGAACGCTTACCAAACATAGTGATCACCTTCATAAACAATTTTATTTAAATTTCTATCGTCCATAAACCCTTTAATAAATTCCAATTAAACATCTATCAACGCTTAAACAAACATTTTATAAACTTTGAACGCAAATATCTATAATACATTTTACTTGAATTTATATGGTTATCGATTTTGTACGTTACGTGAATTTGAATATATGTTATTCTATTAGTTTAACAGTGTAAGTCTAAAATTACCCTCAGAATTATCTCATTATTATTACTTCTAATATTATTTTAATTTACTTTCTATTTTGATTTCAATACATAGATAGTGATGTTCTATAATTATAATAAAACGAAAGATTTCGCGTTCCATTTCTGTCATGTATTCTTCCTAATCGAGAATGTCATACTACATCCAAATCCTATTTTCACAATTACTCGTTATCCTAATGCCCTCAATCAACGTCTATTCATTGCTGCGTATGTATATATACCGATGGACGACTAAAAAAAGATTTATGAAAATTTACCGCAAAATATGTGCTCTTATTACCAAAACTAGGTTAACGACAGTCTCGAACAACACCGTATTCTGATTTATCTTCTATAATTATTATGAGAGCTCGTACGGAAATTAAACGCGGGATATCGCGGATTAATCCAGCTTAATGACATTTGCGTATAACTACTGCGCTTTGGATATGAATGATAAATACGCACGCAGAATTAACGTCATTAAAAAATTGTAAATTAATACATATTTTGCAATTAAAAGGATAAGAGCCATTGGCAAGAAAGCAAGCTTAAGTACTGCAAAGGATAGAACTGTTATTTAAAAAGAGAAATATATTGTGTTGTATTATAATGCAAGTTCATTGTATCCCGCTGGAAAAAGATGATCAATACAATATATTAATAATACGCGATATAAGGGCTCTATAATTTCTTTCAATTTCAAAAAATTATACATAAAGTCTTAATAAACAATTATTTGATAAAAAACTATAATTATAATTAACTTTAATTTCTCTCACTCATTGCTTAAATTATCAAAATTATTTAAGTATTACTAAAAAAAAAAAAGATTTCATGAATAAAGATTTATATACATTATATCGAAAAAGAAATAATATAATAATTATTCTGTGCTACGTTTATATCGAAAACTGTTTATAAAGATACCTCTCCTCTTGTAAGACTTTAATATAAAGAGCAGCAGCTGTACTTAAGATGATTCTTTTTATCGAATGTTCTTTCCCAGAGCGTTCGATTTCGCTCTTATCCCGTCTCCCACTTACACGAACATCGCGCACTTTTATGGCGACAAGCTGTAAAATAACTCACGGCTACGGAAGTAAATTGTTGTTCTGGTAACGGATGAACATGAAAGCGGAAGTAGGACTGTGAATTCGAATGTTTATTCAGTTGCAACCTTACGAGCGCGACTTCCGCGGGGAGCACATTATTTAAAAGGTCCATTTATCGGGTAGATCGTATATCGTACATCGAATCGAAAAGGCGAGAGGACAAAGGCTGGAAAACAGCTTGTAAATTTGCAGCTTGACACGAATGGCACGTCCGTTGTGAGTTTTGGCGCGTCGTTTTACCATATCGTTCTCATTCCCTTTCCGATTAAGTATTATTATTTCATGACAATGTATTTTGTTTAAAGATAATCAGTAGTTACGTTACAAATAACAACATAATTACTGTATATTCTCTAAACAATTTCAAATTAATTTCAACTTAACAGAGTTACTGAACTAAATTCGTTTCCCTCAATGCGTTTCGCATGCAGTGCCATCCACTTTCGTTATTATAAATGAAAAGGTCGTGATCCCCGCTAAGTTCTTCTAAACTACAACTGTAATTGCGAGTAACACAATATTTTGCGATGAAAGATTAACCCAAATCGAATGTGCGCGTAGAGATATTTCGACTTAATTCGTCCGGCTAATCCAAGGTTTAAGGTTCCTCGAAACGAAGCTTACCAGAGGATTAAAGTATCGTTGATCCAAAGGGATACCACGGAACAATGTAAACATGCCGGAGTCTAGCAAGGAAGTTCGAGAATAATGACCGTACTAGTTTCGTAGCTATCGTGTAGAATTACAGTAACTGCGGTAAAAAATCTCGCTAAAATACAGGATAATAAAGTGTATTAAAAACTAATTTACTTTCACTAGGAAAAACGGACAATTCTTTTATACTTTCTTCTTACAGATATATATCCATAGCTTATAAAATAATGCAAATAATCTAAATAATCAGATATGTATAAATATTAATACAATAAAATATTTTAATACCAAATTAATAATACAATAATATATTTTACATTGCATTATGGTTTTATAATATTAATTTATGCTTTATAATAAAATATCTATAAGCACTATCATGAGAAAGATCATTCAAATATGTTTTAAGAAAACAGTGTAGGTAATGGGTCATAAAATTATCATTTACAATTAATAATGGTAAACACGAAACGTCTTTACCGTTATTAATAGTAAATGATAATTCCATTACGCAGGAATACCAGTTTTACTGTTCCGTTGTAACAACCATTACAATAACGTCCATTTGATTTTGATTGCTGTACTAATTAAATTCTCCTAACTTTCACGACATACGCCAACGGTTACGTTTTGCAGCTACTACTCACTCAGAACTTCTCTTGAATCAAATTGTACATTAATGTGCGTTTACGAAACCACATGAAATATAACATTTATGACATTCAAGATTAATTTCACATTTAATTAACAAAGGACCGTCGCACACTTGATAAACAGGTTGTTTCTCAGATCTTGCTCATTTGCAAAAGTTAATTAAACATTATTAAGTAGCATTCAATGTGTACAACCTGTATATTAATTGTGAAATAATCATTTGCATAAATAAGTAAAATGCGATTCAAATTTATGATTGAAATAAAATCAATAGTTTCCTCAAAAAGAATTAGTATTAAATATTCTACTTTTAATATTAACACGAAATAATGGATTTTTAACATTTAATAATTCAAAGAATATAATTTCCATCATATTTATTCATTCTTCACACAAATTACCAAAAAAATAAATAAATAAAATAAAATTGTTCAAATATTTCGATGTTTAATGTAAAATTAATCTTAACGTATACAATCGTAAAGAACCTCATTCATTTAACAGAATTATTTGCGTATAAATAAATTTGAACTATTAGCCATAACCGTATCGATAAGTAAAGAATATAAGAGGGCCAATTGCGAGTTGAGATTTGCAGCCAGATTCTATCAATGTCCGTCCCGATGGTTCCATCTCTCGTTACGAAAACCGTCGGAAGACGTGCCGTCCGAATTGCTTACGAGGCAGCTTGTACAAAACTCACCCCGTACTGTTCGTTCTGTGGAACAACTAAAATCTGGAAACGATGCCAACTTTTCAGAACTCAACCAGCTAGAGCATTGTAGCCATTTCCCTCACCCCCTTTTTTTCTTTCCCTCTTTTCTTGTCATTGTACGAGTGCGGCCACTCAGACTTAACTTTTTGTGCTTTTCACATTAAACGATGGTCACAAGTGACTTTACGAAAAACTCCGACGAGAGCGGTAAACGAATCGAATTTGAAATTTTGGAATCAAAAGTGATCAAATCTGAAGAGGTCAAACTACTATTAACGCTTATAGCGAATTCGATTAGAAGCACTAGAAGACTTACAAATCAAGATAAAAGTATATGTTTAAAATTAATATTGCATCAACGGATTAAATCACAAAATCTGCAATATATTTTATTGAGCTGTTTCGTAAAATATGTATTTTATCATTCGACACATTTACATATCATTTTTTGAAAATCAGTATAATGGCTTTTATGTCCACCAGTGCGAATTAGTGCAGTCCGATTGAATTCGCTGTTAGATTTCACACATGCGCGATTGTAACATTTTTTCATGCGTAAGTAATTAAGTAATTTCAACTATATCCGAGAAAACAAAAAATACAAAGAAAATAATTTTAAGAATTTTACTTAACTCAAAATTCAGTTCGTGGTGATTTATTGCATAGTTCTCCAAAGAGAAAAAGACTATTGATTGTATATCATGATAAATTATGCATTACGCTGAATCCGTTTAAAATTACATGTGACTTATTTGATTGATTTTTTTCTATCGTTCTACCCAATGAATTATTTAAGAAGTAAAATATTTAAACAGTGAAAATCGTCTTGAACTCCGTGAGCGTTGGATCAAAACCCATACAATGCACAACCGAATAAACCTAAACTTTTCTCTCTGTGTAACCGTAGTAAATTTTAAAATAAATGTAATATAATCCTTTGACTTCGCAAAAAATGTAATTTTTTCTACGCGTCCAGAATAAAAATACTGAATATGTGCTATAACACGCTTGAATATGCAATTTCATATAATATATTCAAGTGCATTTTAAGATGCTTTCGTATCGTAAATTTTTTTTAATTAATAATTTAATTAATAATAAGCTCTACGAAATTTTGCATAAGCGTCTGAGATTATTAGGAATAAATAACTGAAATTTTTCAGCAACCAACGTTTCGTTTTGCTCATGTAGCAGCAAAGCAAAAAAAAAAAAATTCTTAATACGAATTTTGCCGACGCATTTCACACACATCTGGAAGGTGTTTAAAATACAAGACGCATTGGCAGATTTGAAATGCTAAAGAGAATACGCGCGCATATGATTACTGATCATCGCTTGCACATTGTCAGGAATTAATGAATATTCTCGATGAAAACGTAATGGACAATCGATCTTGCGCTTACGGAATTCGCGATGCGTGCTCATGTATTCCAATCAATCTGTACTTCTGTTTTCAACAGAACAGCTGCGTTTACGCGTTGCGCAACGCATATCCGCAACGCGATACGTTGTTACGGCCGCGTTGCTAACAGAAAAATAGTAAACTGACTGCGCGCAAGCGCGCGCACGCGCAAATTTACGCACTAATTGAAAATAGACAGCTATATATAAAAGCACTTTATCGACAGCATGAGTTTTAAGCTGATACGTCGGGACAACGCGCGTATAAATTGTTATTGATCATTATCTATATAGCCGGGGTTAATGGATATTTTCCAGCCGAGCATAATAACGCATCGAGGAATATGAGTTGCGCTGCGCTCGGATATCGTGTCGTTAATTTAATTTTCCTTATTATATATAATATTATTCCGGGAAACTCGCATGCAAGAGTTTTAAATATTAATTGATTGTATGAATAAAAAATTAATCGTATGTTTTTTTCATCGAGAAATCTATCATATTTATAAAATATTAAGTACGTGAAAGTAATCTCCCAGATATGCTATAATATTAGAATTTTACAATATTAGAAAACCTTTTTAAACATCATGCATTTATTTAATTATTCAAGCATTCATTTCATTTATAGGAAATAATAAATCTCTGAATTATTAATTTTATCATATTATCCATTTCATAATATAATAAATAATACATAATTAAACTAATTATGTCGCTACTATATAGTACTTTAGTTAAATAACCTTTTGTTATTTTTAACTTCTACGTGTGTCGAAATTTATTATTTTATAAAATATGTAGTTAAAAGAACCTCAACCCAATTCTGTGACTAAATTACTTGCACCTAATAAATTAAATTTGAATCAAATTTAATTAACATTTTTATTAAGTTTAACTTTAGTTTTAGTTTAAATTGACGTATTAAGTAGGAGCAATGACAACCTATAAAAATGAAAATAGCTCAAATTGAATAGAACTCGATGCTACGAAAACGGCATACATAATCAAAGAATTTTTAAAAAATTTTGATATTATAAACAAATAAAAAAAAATTTGAAATCTGACATTAAGTATAATTAAGTCATGGCAACAAGATAAAATCCAAAAAGCACAAAAATATCTCAAGTAATTTTCTCTTCGTCTTATTTGTATGTTTAAAAATAATTGTTTTGAACGCTCATAATTATACATTATTACATACCTATCAATACCCAAATATCTAGTACTCAAATGTTAATAGAAACGTGATCATACGTACTAACATATGTAAATTCAACTATCGCGCATTTATAGTTATTGAATTGAGCCGCTGTAGAATCAGTTATTGATATATTTTACCAGATTCTAATCGTGGATTATACATTCGATATGACCCATTATTCACATATCTGTCTGAGGATTAATTAATTGCTGTGCAATTGCCGGCACAGCCATTCTCTCGTCAGTAGCAGACCGCATTTAAAATTGATAGACTCGACCTGTCGGCGCGCAAATTGTTATCGCTTATTATCTGTTGGATAACGATATTTTTCCCAACGGGTTTAATCAGGTCTACACCACGTCGGCTGCGTGTGTGACCGTTATTAATCGCACCTGGACGCAGCAAAAAGCAGTATTCTATTTTTATTGGCAACCGCGACGCGAAGCGTCGATCAGCAAACTCGTTTCCTTCGTCATTTCACGCGTTGGCGGCACGGAAGTAATTTCTCTCGACGTTCGCGTCAATGATTTCCCCTCGCGCGTGGCTCAATTTTCCTGCGCGCGAGAGAAAGCATGCCGTCCGGATGGATTAAACAGAGGAACGAGCATTGCACCACGTTTCATCGAGTCCAGAATGCGAAGCATGTCAAAAAACGCAATGCGCAACACAATGCGGAACGCTATCGTATACGAAAATGCCTTGCCGAATCTTTCGAATAATACTTTCTTCTTTTTTTTTATCGATTAACTTAAAAAGCGAGCTCAACTCGAGTTTGTCCAGTTATCGATCAATTCTTTTTACGTGCATTTTCGGTGTTACAAGTATAACAAATACAATTAAACTTTTAGGAAAAAGAAAATGCTTGTAAAAAATGTACAAAGTACTAAGTGAATGGGATAGACTTATTGATTAAAGAAGAAAAGAGCCCCCACAGAGAAGAAAACAAATGCACACAGCGAAACTGTTGTAAAAGTTAGTTTAATATTTAGTACAGTTAAATATCCATTACACGGGGGCTTTTCGACAATACAGCAGTAAATAAATGTTCTAAAACTTTATTGAAACCATTTCTATTATGTTGGTGCTAAATTTTTAAATTCTATTTTGTTGTAATATCATAAATTATGCAAAAACAACCATTAGTACATTAAACGAATAAAATAATAAATTCATGAAACATATAATTATAATTAATATAATATTTAATAACTATTATCTCATTAATATTTCATTCTTATTTATAATAAAGTCTGAAAATTTATAGAATGGCTGTAAATAAATAAATAATAAATATTGTATAAATCGTACTGTAATAAAAATAATTAATTTTATATTTAATTAACTTTTCATCATAAATCAACGATAAAAAAAATAAGTTGTTGTAATATGCAAAATCCTACGGTGTAAGTTTTCATTTAATTTCATTTTCTTTTCATTTGGTTTATTTGAAAATCGTACGCTGTCTTATTCAACTCAGCAACACATTACTAAAGTAATACGCGTCTGCGACTGACATTAGACGCATTTCGCTGAAAGCATATCGGAAAAGGTAAACATGTTTTATGTAGACGTACACGGAAAAGATGCTTACAGTTCTGTCAAAATCCTTTCGCTTTTTTTAGAGAAGGAAATATCAAAGAACACTTGTAGCTCTTGTAACACATTAGAATGTTAAGAAGATACGGGAATTGAAGAAGATACAAAAAAATATAGTAATTTTTGGACTGAGTTTCATATAACACACGGACATCTGTACGGAATGATAAACGGGAAATATTGCGAGTGACCGCACCCGATATTTTAAATCGTGCTTAAAAATGTGCTTTATAACTAAAGATTTCGATCTTTTCAAATCACTGGTTCAAACAATATAAATTTTGAAAAAATTATATGGCTTGAAGACACGTGTTCAACAATTATTGCAAATGTACAAGAGAAAGAAAAAAAAATACATAATAGAAAGTTGAGATTTCTATTTTTAATTAAACATAAAGTATAGAGATATATTACGTTGCATATATCAAAGAAATATATACGTAACATAAATTCATCATGTGTAAGGATGGGCATTTACTGCTAAAATGTCCTGTTTTATGATTCAAAGATATAAGAGAGAAAAATAGAAAGAATAAAATAAGACACGTGGACTTATTTACATATATTCTTCCTCCCGTAGATAAAAGTATATCTCTTTGCGCGGAAAAATGCACAGTCGTAGACACTAAGGGGAGAACTCTGGCAGCCTTAGTAAAAATCTTCGTACTCTATCTAGTACAAGGAGCGTAAGGAATCAGCGCGACCGATGTGGCGTTGACATTTTCGATTTGAAATAACATTCTCACGATGGAGCGCGGTTTTCTGAGTATTACGATGCACAGTATTTCTCAGCGACAAGAAGAAACGATTCGTGCGAAGAGAGTCCGCTGCAGAAGGCACTTCCCGTCCACTTACAAAGAGAAATACGCCTCGACGTAAGAGCGCCGCTTTACTGGTCGGTACAAGACTGTAAAAAGGTTCGTACTTTTTGACGCGCTCTGAATGGACTCATGTAAGCTGCTCCGCGTCTTTCATTCACTTTGCATACGTTTTTCTAATACTCCTCTTAGCGGCGATCAATACACGATCAATTATTCGCCGGGAATAAAAAAGCTTTTAAGCTGAGAGAGAGAGAAAGTATGTGCGTGTGTGTGAGAGTCAAATATAAAATGAACCTTCAGCATGTCAATGACTCGATGTAGTTGAGCGTTTTTTTTTATCATATAAGCTCATTAAAATGTGCGCGGGCATGGCTCACGCAAGTAACACCATATTGCTCGGCTGCGCTATTTTCGCTCCTCGTAGCATGTAAAAAAAAAAAACGTCTAACGAAGCCCGCAAAGTCATTAATAATGATTCCAAGGTACGAGAACCTGAGATAATATTATCACAAGTGTAAGATGCTCGATCCAAGATAAATTATTCATGGGAGCAAAGTGAAATTTTTTCTGCAATAAATACTCTAAGAGGTCATAAATTCTTAACCGGACTAGATAGAAATGCAAAAGACGCATGTAAATCACTCATTAAAAGTTTCCGTACCAATTCCGTGATATTTATATACTCGATAATGGATACTCGATCTATCAAACGCACATCGCGTACACATAACATAGTACTTACGTTTATTATGCATTTATTTATTATAATGAACTATTGTTACTCGGATGTAATATGTATGTGTTCCGCGTAACCTTGCATAATACAAATTAATGCATCGTTAAATTATTAATATTTATTATAATAAATTACATTGAGTAACGCGTTATATGATTCGTGGATAAATTATTCCAAAGAATTTTCCCCCAAAATCTAAGCGTTTGTAAAGTTTTATGGGTGACTATTAAGCAAAAGATTAAGAAACATCATTTAAACGAAAATTACTACACAAACTATATCCCGTTCCAGTAACACCCGTTAATTTCCATTGTTAATTACATTGACTTCGTACATTGAAATTTTTCAGTAGTTTACTGTTCCCAAGTCAGCGCAAAAAAATAAAGCACTTAAAAAGGTGGAACTTTTTCTACTTAGTCTTTTGATTCAGCTTCAGCGTTAATCGCGACTATTCTTCAACACATCTTCAATGGTTCATGCTTTCGGATGAGCTTGCAGTTCGTCGGAGGTCAAAGCCGAATTGTTTCGAATCGCGTGCGCGCGTACGTAGTTAGTTTTCCTGCGGCACTCGAGACAAAGTGCCACCCCGATTGTTAAAGCGAGAGGCACTACCAGTCGTTCTCATGGAAACTACAACGCTCGCCGTATTTACGACGAAGTGGCTTCGTATGCCGTCTATTCGGGTCGCTTGGTACATTAAAAGCTCAAACTCTGTGGAATGAAAAGAAAAGCGAAGTCAAAGTGACGGGAAGTAGGGAAAAACCAACGAGGGAATAGACGCAAAGTCGGACGTCTCGCGATAACAAACTCGCGGAAATTTACATAACGGATAGGGTGGAAAAATTTGCGTTACGCAGAAATGCAAGAACCAATTGTATTCTCGATCATACCCATACGTTTTTCACACTTTTATTCGCGGTATATACTATGTATGAATACTTGTCTTACAAGCACTCTATTATTTACATTAAACATTAAATTCCCTTTCCAAATAATTTTTTCCTCTTTTTTATATCCTTTTCCTGATCTGCTCAAACCATTAAACGTTGAAATTCAAAACAAAATTTGACAAAAAATGAAAGAGGAAAAAATGTAAAAAGAGAGAATAAAATCGGCAGAGCAAAATGTGAGAATTTGAAATTTCGCACTATGTAATTTTAAGCACATAATTTTTCAAAGTAATAGTAAGAGTTTAATAAAAAGAGCTAATCACGCCATTCTCTCTTTTCTGAACAGTTGCAGTAATTCTAATTACGCACGATCCATCAGGTTCTTTGTCAGACCAACTAACTGTAATAGTTTGCATGGTCGGTAGAGAACGTAACCAAGCCTGGAAAACGGAAATGGGGATGTTGAAAAACTGCAAACTCAGATCGTGGAGGGTAAACGGAAAAGGTTATTTTTCTCCAGCACGCGCGATTACTTTCGTGAAAATACGACCATCGCATTTTCACGCATTGATCTATTACTTCTTTCCGCATTAATATTAAATTTTAAGGATATGAAAGAAATGAATAATGATGTCGCGAAATTATGTAATCTAATACAACTCAAGTAACATTTTTCAAGAAACGTTTAAAATCATTAATTTACGCCAACTAGAAATAGAATATGTCTGTTTTCTCGAAATATAATTATTTTATATTACTATCCACTTAAAAAAAAATAAAATAAAATCCAAGTATCTTTGTACGTTTGTATTCCAAGTAAAAAGTCTTTCTATTCCAAACCAAGGAGTGCAAATAAAGTTTTAATAGAATATAAAATTTAATGAAGAGACATTTCATAAAAAAATTAAAGAGGTATAAATAAAAAAATATAATTAAAATAAAACAATTTAATATAGAAAAACTTGGCGCTGCTAAACCTCCAAGTATAATAAAGCAATAATGTTCACACACACATAGATTAAATTCATTATTAAGTTGCATTTCTTACTCGCTTTAGCAGCGCTAAAGTCTTCTCATTAATTTTTTTTTATTTTAACCAATTTTTTTTATTTTCTACTGTGGTGATGGTGGTGGTTGTGGTAGAGATAGTTGCAATTGCAATGGTTGCGGTGATTGCAATGGTTACGGTAGTTGTCAACTGTGTCAATATTTAATCAATTTTTTTCTCTCGATATATATCAGTCCCTACATGTCACCTAGACTTAAAGAATTTCTTTTTGATTCCCGTTAAGATCTCTTTCCCTTTAGGTGTATAATACGAAGAGCTTAGTCCCTTAGGCTTAACACAGCCCTCAGCTTTCTTTTAAGTTCAATATTTTTAGACTTGGGCAACCGTAGTTTCATAAACCTTAATACAACCCTAGTTCTTTGGGGCTCATACAGCCTCAGGTTTCCTTGGTGAAATCTTCAGAAAATAGATATAGAGTAGATACTTTGGCAAAGATACTTTGGCAAAAGTACTCTCGATGGTTTGCCATTGCCTTCCGGCGTGGGGTGAGAAGTGGCAATTAATTAAAAACCCTGGTATGTTTTGGGTGGATTTGAGCTTATGGATCTTCGGCACGGAAAGCAAACGCGTAATTTTCTACGACACGATCACCACTTAAGTAAATACGTACTAAACTAATTAATTAACAGAATAATTATTTCATTATTATACAAAAATAGAATGTTGTACGTGCATGTCTCGTTAATTAACTACTTTATTACGAATTTAATATAGTTATATAAATTTTTATTGTAATAAAGTTTATTACATAGAATATAACTAGTACAATAACTTCTAATTATTTCATTACATAATCAACTAATTTTTCATTATAATTAAATTATTTCCGTATTTTAGAAGATAATGAGCATGTTAATTTAAGTTTAAATCAAAATCAAACACTACATAATACGTGATAATTAATATATTAACATTTTTATTTTTGAGATAAATCGATAAGTGTTTCGTACACTCAAACCGTGATTTTAGTATTAATCTGGCTTAAGCAATATTATACGATCACGTTAATCAAACTTCCAACACGGAAACGTGAAACGTTTACTATACTTAGTTTACTTTAGTTTACCGTAGATCGAAGGGGGCCCTAAAATATTCATGCGACGGCGCATCGAGCAACCACGACACTAAAATGTCGAGAGAACTCAAAATGGTAAAAGCTTTGATCAGGCTTACGTCGTGCACCGTAGAAAGCTTTTAGAAATTAGCAAATCCCTTTTGAAGCTTTATCTTTGAGAAGAGTTCACAAAAGACTGTTAAAACGCGCTACGAAAATTACTAAAACGCCGAAAGCAGGTTTTGCTTCAAATTCAAATAACAAATCTTAATCGATAATTATGCTTCTCGGCACACATTCACTTACACACGATATTGAGCAACATAGAGATACAGACTAACTGTCCCAATTACTACCGCTTCAAGCACATAGCGGCAGTTGCTTATTTCGTAACATTTCGAGTATGTAATGAACATTATTTTTTTATCGTTATTCAAGTGACAATCTTAATGTATGCAAAATGAAAGCAACCAGCTTGAAAATTGATTGATTATTTAAATATAACGAAAGAAATGAAAGTATATATCTTATTGAAGCTATTACTAGTCAATGCCCTGAATATTTCCCCTAAAATCCCCCGAAGCACGTATATTCATGCACATAATGGGATTCATTTACTGCCGGCAGTAATGCAGGCAAGCCATAAATGATTGCTGCCATTCCAATAAATTAAATTATAAACTAACCAACCACGTATTTACACTTATTTTATTTAAGTATTATCGTTAAAACATAGTTATACAATTGCTCGAGTAGATGTAAACAAAATAAAAATACCATGTTTCTTTTTTGTACTTTGAAAACATGCAGTTCTGCTTTACTTCTATTTAGAGACTGATATTTTATAAATATAAAACTTATCGAATATTTTATCTCCTTGTGCTTATGTTTATAACATATGATAATCTTAATTTAAAACATTTTTAATACGTAACGTTCTCATACCTTTCACTTTAATACTACAATTGAAAAAAGCGGCCGGCAGTAATTGAGACAGTTATTCTATAAATGACATAGAATAAAAATTATTTACAAAATAAAAGTCTTAACATTATAAAACAAAGAGTATATTTGTATCTCATTACTTGTGCGTCTTATCGGCAGATAAGGAAGGAAGAAAAAGTTACTGTTACAAATAGTAACGATATGTCAGAAATGTCATGGGCCGTCGTGATTTGATGGTAATATGTGATACAGGAATCGTGAACGAACAACATATAATATTTGCTTAGTCGTCTGTTCTCTGGCGCGTCGCGTCGCCTGGTTCGGTTTCCGGCCTGGAGCGGTATGCGCTCGACTTAATGGCAGCAAACCAACCCAGAAGCGCTCGCATCCGGAACGTTGCGCGGAAAATTTTCCTCGGAACCTCGGAAACGATCCGCAGATCGCTATCGGCGTTCGATTATTACGCCACGGAATTTTCGACGCGGTCGTCCCGGCTGGTTACGTTCGGCTGGATCTTTTTACCTTCCCCATTTTTACACGTAGAAACAGATCGGCAAAGTGCTCGATCTCCAGCTGGTAGAAACTGAATTATCCGCGCGCTCTTGAATCCGGATCGATCGCGCGGAAGAATCGATCTTTTTGTACTGCGCACGAACAATTTACGATTCTCCCCCGTCGTGTAATCGCGCATAGAAACGTGGAACGACTCGTGAACGAAGAGGCCGACAATGCCGAGCGTTTCACCGCGAGCTTGTGAAACGCTCGGATTCGAATGTGTGAGCGAGATGCGCCGGTGATTTTTCATACAATGTAAATATCAATAATGCGATTAGTATTATGACGTATTACCTCCATTGGTCAAAATAATATAAACAATTAAACACATTTCGTAATAATGGCATGATAACGTCAACAATTATAGAGTTATTGCATTTCATGTAAAGTTGTGTTGACGTTAACACTGCACTATCTGTACATGATTCACTCCGAGTCGCGAACTATAAACAATCAAATTTGCGTGTACAGTGCGTTGCATTGATGCCTGGAGTACCGATTTTAGGGACCACGTTTCTTTCTTGATTATTTTTATGTTTATGACTGAATGCTGCGGTGATCGTTGACAGCAGCATTTGGTCATGAGCGCAAAAATAAATAAGAAAGAAACGTGGTCCTTAAAATCGGTACCCCAAGCATTAATGCAACGCATTGTACAAACGTAATTGTCTTGTTTTAATAAGAGACGTAATGTATACAATTCTACACTTACAGGAAAACATTCTCAAGTATAAATTTCTGATTTCAATGTAACTTTGTATACATGTAGGTTACATAAATAGATGAATTTAGAAAATATCAATTGCTGTCCAAAAACGGTTTAAAGGGCTAAAAATACTCCTCTTTTGTAAAACAATTTTCAGCTTTTTTGTTATATCTTAAAAACTATTCAAGATATAAAAAAATTTTTATAAGTTTTGCAATAAAGTGACCTCTATTCATTCCCGTCAATATGTTTTACAAATAATTATTTTGAAAAATTTTTTTCAAAAATTATTAAAAAAATATATAATTGACGGGAATAAATAAAGGTAATTTTATTGTAAAACTTTTGCATAAAACATTTTTTAATATCTTGAATAGTTTTTGAGATATAATAAATATAACAAAAAAGGCTGAAAATTGCTTTATATAAGAGGGATACTTTTACCCCTTAAAATCCGATTTTGATCAGCAACTGACATTTTCTAAATTCATCTATTTATGTAACTTATATTGTATAAAGTTTCATTAAAATGAGAAATTTACACCAGGGAATGTTTCCTTGTTAGTGTTTTAGGAGCGTCGTTCATTTTTACATTCTCTGAGAAGAGAGTACCATGCATGCGATAAAACTAAACACCTTGCGTAGTTGCGACCAGAATCGTTAATATTTAATATGCGGGCGTAATATACAAACTTTCTCAAGAGCTCTCGAATATAAATTAATGCCACCGAATTATGCCGATTATTATATATTCGATTAAATATGCATAGGGTTCATATACCCCAAACGTTTGATGCGGTCGTCAACGAAGAATAACTCTCCGTGCGGCATTAAGTAACGAGATTGTCTATACCTCGTTGTATTTTACGGTAAAGCGGATGTAAGGCGTGCTAGCATGCGGGGTTATACTAAGACGGGGTTATACCAAAGCGGTATATGAGGGATTGCATCGTGGTGACGTTAACGTACACGGCCGACGGAATAGTCGATAGCACGTCTCGGTGCTTGTCTTTGCGGATAAATTTAAGTTGGATGTGAATGCAACGACAAAGGGCTGTTGCATTTTTCGAAAACGCTGAAACGTCGAACGATTGAAAGAGAAATGCGGAATGATGAACGTGCGAACATGAAAAGTCTATATCACTATGAATCGTCGAAAAATAACGGAAAAAGAGATCGCTTCAAACATTAAATTAAAAATTTGATTTATGAATAAAAAAATTTGAACTTAAACTCTCTTTAATAGACTTCGTCCATTTTATCGTAATTTTTTTCACATATATAAAAAATATTATGTAATCCTTGCGTGTTTACATTATAAATTTATTTTGTTGTATTTAAAGTTAAAATACAATTTTTTTTTATTTTATCATCAAACGCGTATAGCACGTGTAATATCAAATCATGACGATTCAAATAAATTCTTTGTTAAATCCTCTATTTGAATTCCCTGTACTATTGTTTGGACATCAATATGTATGTGTGTGATCAAAGAGCTCTAAAATATAAAAACTTCACAGAAAAGAGAGTATAATTAAACAAAAAAATGTCAGAAAAAAAAATTTTTAAACGACATGTTAGTAAGAAAATAAAATACGTTTTGTGGATCAAATAGACCCGAACAGAACAGTAGAGTTAAGTATACATTGTGATTTCCTACGTTAATATTGACGCAAAATTTTATTTCGATAATAATCGTCTTTATTCGCTAATTTAAACATCTTTTTCAACTGTACGCCGGCGATTTTATATTTCCGATACACGATATTACGTTATCATGCTAAGTTATTAATGCAATTATTATTCCTCTGCTTCACAAGAAGGAATTACTACGCGGGCAAAGATTGAACTCGTATATTTAACAAGTATTTACTAAGTATAATAAAGTGAATGAAGAAGTTCGAGAACAAACAAAAAGTAGTGTCTGAATGGAGAAAACTCCTTCTTATGCCGCGAGCCGAGTATATACATAAATTCATGTTCTGCTTTTTCTCTTTTTTTTTGACGGTAATTTCGGAGGTAAGAAATTACAGCCTTCGACTTCTATCACCGCCTGTACGGCCGTTGTTCGGGATCCGACCTCGTTACTTAGCCGTTTCTACAGGGCAATGAATTTTTATATGAGGAATATTCCTTGCATCGTGTTTCATTCCAAAGATTCTTTTGGATAAATGGCGGAAGGAAAGGCATGTTATAATACAAAAGACATCCCGCGTTACGTGACGTACATACGCACAAATCTCATGCGAAGTTATTTAATCTCGATGGCAGAAAAGTGCTCGATTTTAATATATCCATACGGTTCAACGATGGTCTATCGAATAGAAAAAAAATACATGAATAACAAATTCGGTGTCGCTTCGCATTGCATGAACTGATTTGAGATTCCATCGATAAATATTGTATATATATTTTTTTTAATAAAACCTATTGTACCTGCATATCAACGATTCTTTTCTTTTATCTGAACGGGATAGGCATTGATTACACGAATTTATATCGATTATATAGGTCAAAGGTAGCGTTACAAAAATCGTGCTTAAAGCATAGAGAAATGAAATAAAAATTTATCGAGACCGTTTGACATTTTGATGAAATAAAGGTAATTCCCGACTGTAATGGAAGCCGATGGTATCTGGGAGTCTCGCCGTTTTCCGAAGTCTCCTAAGACAGCGGTACCCTTAATTAACAAACATAATAGCTTAATTTGGTCTACAGCCCTTAATGCCTTATCAAGCAGGGTTACTGGTACTGATTAAACAGATTCCAACGCTCGCGCTGCTACTGCCACGAGACGAAGGAAATTAATTTCTACCGCACCTGTTCAAGGTGTTTGATATGAGAGAATGAGAGAGAAAAAAGAAAGTTATTTTAACAAGTCAGTTTAACAAAATAATATTTAACAAATCGCTTTGACATTGTCTAAAGTTGCATTTTGCATTACGATATATAAATATATATATATAATAATAATAATAATAATTACTTCCGTAATGGCATTTGTAAACCATATAGAGCCATTAGAGAAGTAAAATTTATTACTCGAAAACTTGGTGCAACGTCTGCAATATTATCGCTTTAATTTTTCATTTTTAAAGTTCAAAAACGAAGTTGGAAGTTTCAGGATATGAGCTTTATTACATGTGCGGAGTTCACAAGTTTTGAAGAGTTAATTTTCCCGTTTTGTTTGTAAAACATTACGCAAAGTTATTTAGCTACTTGCGCGTAAAGAAAGTTACATATTTACAGGAAGAATGATGACGCTCGTTTATCTCGGTGACGTTAGTGGACGTTAAATAAATTTCGAGGCAGTCGTCCGCGTCGCTACAGTGAAGGGTGGACATGAATTACATCTGTTTTAGGATTCCGGTTCTCGGAAAGGACCTCAAAAAAAAAAAAATCCCCTGAAAAAGCATGCAGAAGTAGCAGAAAGGAAAACCCAACGAAAGGCGCACTCGTTACGGAGATTTAATTAAATTGTTTCAAAGGTGGCGTGTTTAAGCGTACCTTTCGTACGATCTTTCGAACTGATTAATTAACCTCCAGGATCAACGGAGCTCGCGGTTCTCTGATCTCTGCTATTAAGAACATGAAAGGATATAATGATTCATGATCCTCTCTGCTGGCTCTTATGCGATCGTAAATGATAAGCCGCAGCACCCTTCCGGGACACTTAATTACGTGCCCATCCGAGAACTTTACGTGACTCGCTTACTAAGTGGCTACCAATCCAAATGCAATTTAAACTAGATTGTGTAATTCTTCATCGAACTTTCAATTAAAATTTAATTTCACTTAACATAAGTAATCGTTAATAAGATATTGCTTACCACGATCCCTCTATAAATTGAAATCCTCGTGTCGTATTCAAAAATCACTTAATATTTAATATTTACTGGACGAAATGTATTAGCGATCACAAATTCTCGTAACTTAAAAATTGACTAATTATCTTTACATTATATGAGCTTTTTTTATTTTTTCTTCATTTCTACATACGTAAAATATATCATAATGGTTTTATAATTAATAATTTAAATAACAATAAATAGTTTTTACGTTAAGTGCTTCCATAAACCATTTTTGAAAGGGAAGAATACAGCTATTATATTATTATTTCATTCAAGGTTCATTTAGCATCAAACGCTTCTATATATACTTCGCCGCACAATGCTGACGTGAAATAACAGCGATTAATTAATACAAATTATTCGTCAAAAAATGTAATGGTAATATGATTGATTAAGCGCGCGTTAGAACTCGCCATTAAACATTCTGGAATAATTGGAATTACTCATTTAACCCGTGATTTTTACACCCTATCTCAAAATGCGAAATTCCGTGTTTTACGCGTGTTTCCAAGTCTTCTGTGGTAGAAGCGTGCTTAACCTACCTACGATCGCATTTACGAGATTAAACGACTCTTGCAAGATAATCTCATTCTCGTGAATGCTGCGTGCCTAGGTCAAGAGTCACAAGAGACGCGTCTTGTACAATATGGCTCAAGATTTTCGCGTGTCGTGAATCGCTTCGATAAATTTCGCTCCTTTGACGTTTATACATTTACAATTTTATGGTACTCCACGTACCACGTATACTCCTCCTACATAATCATATTCATAGCTACGTAAATAATTTACTTCTATTAGCTAATATTAATCGATAAATAATTTATTAAAATAATATTGTTTTAAAATAGTAGTTTGTCCTTTTGTCAAAGGGAACAATGATACAGTACATGGAATATAATAAAAAATTACTTGCTAGTTAAATTACACAATGAGTTTATATTGCTCGAAGACAATAAATGAAAGAAACTTACTGATGGACCAATGCATCTGACGATATTGCTCGCACATTCCTTACGTTATTTTACTGAGTGTTTAAATTACCTGTAGATAAGAGATTTCTTGTGTAACAATCCATTATATCGGATGCTAAAGAGTAAATTCTAGTCTCCCCAGCCTTAATCGTTTTCCCATGTTACCGCGCGACATTACTCCGGAACAAATCGCGGCTACTTTCGTGAAGCGAGAGTTCATGGAACAGAAATAACTCTACTAGTTAAAAATTCCGCTATTTTTCTCCTCCCCCTCTTTTCCGCGCGCTGCCGATCCGCAAACGAACACGGGAAAAGGAAGAACGAATAAAAGCAAAAAGATAAAAAAAATTTGGTCGTAAGTCATCGTACCGATGAGGCCTTGGATCTTTTCCAGGTGGGTGGGGAGACACATACACCCGGCGGTAAGGAGAATAATAATACGATAAGCGAAACGAGCGTCGCGGAGGGACGATTTTTCATCGTGAGATTAAATAGATTAGGTGTCTCGGTGTCACACGTCTCGGGGAATTTATGTGCCCCGGCGATCGCGATGGCTGGCGATCGCCGATGTAGTTGCGCCGCCACGCCGCTGTCAGTCAGTGCACCCCTTGCTCAGCG
This sequence comes from Solenopsis invicta, assembly GCF_016802725.1. Lineage (NCBI taxonomy): Eukaryota > Metazoa > Arthropoda > Insecta > Hymenoptera > Formicidae > Solenopsis > Solenopsis invicta. The sequence continues at coordinate 10,384,493 of NC_052673.1, forward strand.
TTCCCATTACAGAACGTCGGGATGCTTAGTCTACGACAATGGAAGCCAATATATCTGGCGCCGAGATCAGCGCCTATCTTTGGAGTTTATCTGGAGAAAAACTGAATTAATTTCGTTCCACGATTTTGCAAACCCGGGAAAATCGCTGCCCTGACAAAAAAAATAAAAGAAAAAAATTTTTTCTACAGCTACATATCTCCTCGAGATACGTGAAACTTGTATAAAGTATCAAGAGCTTATAAATATTGTAAATCCTCTCTCTCTCTATTTATCTATCTATCTTGTTTTATTTAAAAAAAAACAACAGTGTAATTGAAAATTTAAGTAAAATTGTTTTACGAAACCAATTGTTAATAATTATCATTCTGTCACACGTTTTCACTTTATCTAAAAATATGATATGCTCTGATGATAGAAAAATACACTAACAAACGTGCGAATGTGTACGAATAGGTCTTTTATATCCACTTTAAAACGATGATGAGAACTTTACGCTTTAATATAATATCGTTTGTTGAAAGTGATCTCGTGAAATCGATCGGAACACCCGGTACAATATTGAACTTCTTAACGCTAAATGTTCCCCGCTGACTGACATCGAGAGATCCTCGGCAGCCCAGGCTCATCACTCTCAAAGGAAACCATAATCGCGGTCTACGTCGTCATATTGTTCGTTCAAGACTGTGCTTGTCTAATTATTATCAGTTCCAGGACACATGGCTTATCCCGAAACTCTGGGAACACGCGACGTGTAAGTTCATGCGAGATCTATGTGTGCCATTGCTCCTACCCTCAAAGACATGCGCTAGTCACGCGCACTCGTCCCCCGCGTCGTTTCACCCTAACCCGCCGCGCCATCCTCTCTATAACGCCACGAGACTGGCTCCACCAGGACATTTCTCGTATCATGCCGCACTATGTATAATATGCAGCTGTATGCATGGCACCGTGTCATACGGCGCACGTTTGATCCCTCTCGGGCGCGAATTACCGCCTCGCCGTCGGCAAGGAATTGCTAGCAAATTTGTCGTGCCGGCTTTATCAAATGAACCTACGGATATATAGATATATATTTTATACACACACACACATGTATAAGAGATTATTTCTTCGCAAAATATGCCACGGATTGCGACACGTACCTGTATATCCGCCGTAGAAACATTAACACATTTTTAAACAGTATTAAATTACTTTGCGAGGCGAAAAACTCGAGATACTTATGGCATTGGGTTCGCCATCTTTGAGCTTAAAGCCGAAGGCATCAAGAGGTGATAGCATAAATTTCTGACGTAATACTGATGTATGGTAAGGACATAACATATGAGAGTAATTTTCCTGCGAGGGATGAAAATTCTCTAGAGAGCATTGTCCCGAAAACACAATTTTGTCCCTACTTTAGAGAAGGAAGTAGCACTCACGTACACTCCCAAGACAGATACTCACTGAAGATGCTCAAAAAGTTGCTTCCATTTCCTTCGAGATGGGAACAACTTAGGATAAAGTTGCTGCTTATATTAATGTATATTTATTAACGAACTTTAAAATCTCTTATGACTGTAATTTATAGTCGTAGATATATTTTTTAGCGCAAGCAACGTTATCTTGCAATTCGTATCTATAAATGGTGTACCATCTCATACGAAAGTGTTATGTAAAATTTTTCGTATACATAAATAGCTACGTGGAAAGAGATAGCAATTTTATTAATATCCGAAGCGATGTTCGACCGGTTCAGTGAAAGTTTCCGCTTGTAGAGAATGCGCGTGCTAATAGAATGAAGGTTTATTTTAGGCTCGGCACGATCACGTCATTTTTATCGAGGCGATATAGACATTGTATTCTCGAACGCATTTCTACGTAATTAATCATTTGTAATTCTTTCTTTTATAAAAACCCTTCAGAGACTTTGAAATAAAATATTGTTAGAAAATCTATATTTCTCGCGAAAAAACGTTGGGTTTATTCCTTTATGTAAAGTGTTACATTTTTGTGGCCAAATTTATTTCACATGCAGTTTAAAGCTCAAAGAAATTTCATTATCGATCAGTCGTGTCGTCATAATGCAAATGTGAAATTCATAGTTGCTGTAACAAGGTATAAGATACTTCTCACAGTTTCACCTGTCCAAAACTAACGATCTTTGTTATCAGAGAATACTAAAGTCAAGAATACAAAGAAAGTATTTATATGCTATTATAAAATCCAATAAAACAAACAAAAAATGTTCATACATATGTACGTATGATTTAAAAAAATTTCTGTAAAATTTATAAATTGAAGACTTTTATGTAATGTACATTCAACGAAATTATCGCAAAGGTAAATTTATACGAAAATTTCGTAACTTTAGGTAAGCATAACTCCGCGAAACATCATCGTGCCCGAAAATTATTTTTGCATTCTCAAGAACAAAATCTGTCCTTTTTATGAAAAATATTTATTTGAGTTTGAATTTATCTTCCCCTGTTCTCGCCTTCCTTTCAAAAGTAAGGATATGATACGTCTCCAAAAAGATTGAATAATTTAATACCCTCTACGGGTCGGAATGAATTCTTTTCGAAAAAACTTCCATCTTCTTTACTCGTGTACATCATCTCTAAATTAATTCGTTAAAATTAACAAGAAGTGCTTTAATCACGATGTATTATATTCTCGCGGAATGAAAATTTTTCATCCCGCAGGTGCGGCAGCGACTGGTGTTAATACTGCGAGCAGAAGCGTCGTCTTTTTCCATTTGACACACAATTGAGAAGTTAGTGACACTTCATTGCGCGAGTTCCAAAAATTGAAACGGAAATCCGAATGCTGTCCGAGATAGTGCAGGAATACAGTTTCACGTGCCAGTTTACTCAATGGATGTACCGTTATCGAAACGACGCTCGATAAAAATTTGCGTCGATTGCAGCCGGCTGACTTCGCGCGTGCCCATAAAACTCTCGTTATAGATAACATTTACATTCATGATCGGAAAATTCTATAAAGCGTATCGCGTAATGGAAATTGCAGCGGATTACGCTCGTTCGCTTCGCTAAAAAATGTAGTAGACGGCGGGTTCTTTCGACTTTCTTTTTTGCGCGCGCACTATACCGGAAAAAGAATAAACAGCGTGCACTATCGTCAGCTTCAAAACGAGCTATAAGTTGCAACATGCTTCCCAGGATTTCTTATAATAAAGAAGTGAGCAATATCGTGATAACGTTAACATGTAAACACTTGCTTGCGACTTTATTATTTTTTCACAAACAGTATTGCTATCTACCATGAATAGAGATAGAAACGTATATTTTTATTTGGAGTAAAAAAACTAGTTTTTTTTACGATAAAAAATTTTGTCCAAAATCCTAAAAGAGATAGAATTTATTTTTCTTGATATTCATCGTTAAAACATTTGATATACGTTTAATACGTTATTTCAATATTAATTAATAATACTTCTGTAATCTTAAATCGAAACGAAAATATCCTTCTGTTATGCGAATCAAATAACGTGAGCTTTAAATTCATTTCCTGCTATCGATCGATGCTTCCTACCAGTAATCTCTAGGTATCCACAGTTACTGTCATTTAGTCATTGCACTGTGCATTTTGATTATTTAGACTTATCTTTGTATAAGAATCTTATGAATGAATGCACAAATTGAATTCGAGAACAATAGGACGTTAAATGTCAGAGAATATATGTATCCGAGCAAAAACACTTTTCATGGTCAAAGTAAAAAAATAGTTTTTTTTATTGAGTTTTTCTACAGTTTCCAATTTTTTCAGTTTCTAGTTTTTTTCATCTCTAGCTATAAATGATTGCACAGTATATACGCTACGCAACGTAAATTATATAAGAACAAGCTTTCTTATTCATCAATCAATCGCGTTACGCGCAAATGCAACTTCTACAGAACAAAGTTGCATTTGCGCATAATGCGATTGATCAATCAATGAATTAAAAAACTTGCCCTAACTTCCAATCCGCAAAAAAAAAAATTACTATTGCATTTCAAGTGGCGTATAGAACTTTGTTTTTAAAACGTCAATTTTCTTATTTCAATTATTGTCATTACTTATTTATTTATTTTAAAATTATTTTGCAATTTCAAGCATTACGAGTTCTCATATTCGAATATAAAAATGCAATAATATTAATATTAACTGTGTTATAAAATAGCCATTAAAAAATAAACAAATTATACAAGCAAAGTTAAACAAATTATGTTGTGTCAAAGATTGTTTTTCAGCGAAATACACTTTTCGCCCGTATCGATCGGTAACCCAAAGAAATTTACTGAAAATTTTAAGTGAGCTTAAAAAAATTTCAATATAACCTCTGAATCAAAATGGTGTAACACTAGAATGTAAATTAAATTATTTCGGAAAAAAGGACGACACAAGAAAATCTCTCTCGAGAGAGAGTTTATTCTTGTCAGTAAAGTAATTATTTTTCATACATCAATGCGCATCGTATTTCTATACAATGGAAACCTGATGAGAAGAAATAAAAAAGGAAATGACCTGAAGCTATAAAGACTATTTCACAATAATTGTGCGTGATAAGGCAACAATATTCAAGACACACAGAATTTTGATCTCGCAGGCATGCGAAGCTATTCCAAAATAGCATGAAAACAATAAGACGCGCACGGCTATCGAATGAGGCAGAAAAGCGAGAATGTTTTCGCACGACCACGTGCAGACAGTAGTGGATTAAGATTCTTGAAGTTCTGCTCTGTCTTTCTGGTTCTATTTCCTTAGTATTAATATCAGAACAAATCATATAAAAATAAAATTATATAAAAATAGTTTAAAAATTATTTCCAAGTAATATTTGAATAAATTTTCATTCATTCCATTTCAGTAAAAATACAAACTCAAAACTTAAAAAAAAAAAAAATTCCATTAAATCTCAAGTACGTAGTAATTACTGTAATTAATTAAATGGAGTTTCTTTTCAGTTTTGAGAAATAAGTAATAAGAGTAAAACGAAAAATATTTTAATCAAATTATTAAAAAACCATGAGATATTCATAATCGCACACACTAGTCCAATATAAAATAAATAAAATATAATATTAAATCATACTTTAACCAAAATATTGGGAATAATTTAATAATAAAATAATTTTAATTCAATATATACACAATTATTATCATTATCCCACAAGCAAAGTTAATAATTAAATAGATATAATAAAAGCTGTAGAAATGTTTCGGAGAAAATCAGCAACATACAAGTATACGCGCGTAAATAGTATGATAAATGTACTTACATTATTAAAGACGACGGGAATTACTTTCAAGTTTAATTCACAGTACAAAGACTTTAGATAGTCAGCTTACTGTCCCCATAATACGATACTGAGTGCAGTACGCCGAAGATTATTTCTGTGCGACTAAAAACGACTTCGAAGAGTGTAACAGAGAGAGGATAGGTAGTAAAAGAGCAGACTGGAGAGATGGCACGGGGGAATGCAGAGAAGAACACTGTGAAACGCCATGCTGGAACGTCGAAGATGCGAAGTACCAGGTGGTACGTTGCTCCTTTTCCTTCTGCTCTTTGATTTTTACTCGTTCCCAGTTAGAGTGAAACGAAAAGAGGCAGGCAGGGAGGATTTTCCCGTGCTCGACGCTCAATTCCACCTTTGACTCTTTAAGCTTTTCCTCGTAATACAGCTCAGCTTAGCACATGATGATACGATAACACGATTGAAATTAAAAAACTAAATAAATTTTATCGAATTAAAACGATTCACGTGTTAACGTTGCCGACAAATCTTTGGACTCTGCGCCACGCTTTTACATAAATATTGTAAATTTTAAGTTACATGAGAAAACGATTGCAAAGTAATAATGTATGTAAATCAACCTAGCTCATCACTATTTTTAATTAACTTCTCCGTCACACCGAGCTCTGTAATTTTATTACGCCATGTCTCTGAACTAAAAGCATATTTTTTTTAGCTTAACATGTGCAAAATCAATATCTCAGAGTAAGACAAAGACGGATAAACAAGGAGCAGATAAACACAGATACCTCAGAAGACAAAGACAGATAAATAAAGGCTAGATAAACAAAGATAAAGCAAAATCGCACTGGGTATTCCAGTATGGCGAGCTAAGGTTAATCTGCATAGTACATGTATTAAAAATTCATCATTTGTAATCAATTTACATTTTATAAAGTATATTTGTATGATTTCTTTAATTATCCATTATAAAATTTTATTTAAAGACTTTAATTTATTAAAATATTTTTCGTGTTACGGAACAATAATAACTGACCTATTTCTGTTAAGCAAAATAATTGATTAAAAATTATTTCAACAGTAAAAAGCACAAAAGAGAGCTTCAAATAAGAACTTTGCTCTCATTGCATAGTACAACACACGCGACACATTACATATATTTAGCTGGTAAATATTTTAGCTTTATTAAAATACTTCAACTTTACGGTACGTTTAATGTCATGTGAGTATTGTAGCTTACACTGCAAGTACTATTTTAATTTTACAAAAGTGTTGCGTGGATTGTTTGTTAAGTATTTACGTTTCACGAAGCATAATGTGCATTTTACATTTTATAAATCCACGTGATATTTCATTAGTATAACAATTTCAAGAAAGCTCTGTATTTCAAAAATACAACAATCAAAGCATTAGTAATCCAATTATGATTGTTGTAAATAATACAAATTTTAATTTTCTTTACAGTGCAAGTAATTTCAATGGCTTTCACAAGATCGTATACGACTTAATAAAAATTCATAATTTTATTATCTTTCAACAACAATTGTATTGTATAATATCAAAATGTACGTGTAACATAAATTTTGCGTGATTGAATTATCATTTAAAGGTTCCAATAAGCACATTTTTACGATACATATTTTATTAATATAGTTTGCGTCAATCTTGTGTTCATAAATACTGTATATGTGTCAAAAGTAGGGTACGACCTGATTAGAGGAAGGCAATGTAGCGTGTTCGTATGTTATCGTGCGTGTAAACCGGTTAAAACAAAAAAAAAAAAAAAAACATTGCAATATAGAAAGGCTTAAAACATTTTTAATATTATAAAATGGAATATAGTACGAATGAAAGAGAGAGACTTTTTTTGCCTTTTTTCGAATGACGTATTTAAAAGTCAGTCTTTATTTATGTCATCACAATATTTCAATATTTCAATAATTTTTATAACCTACATATTTAGCGAAAATACCAAATAGCAATATGTATTCATTACATAATTTAAAAGTTTTACGTTTTTTCGGACAAATTTTTCGCAAAAACTTTATGCGTTACTTTATTTATTGAAATTATACGTAAGACAAAAGTTTAAAAAAAAATATATATATGCAAGATAGTAATATTTAAGTATTTATATAATTTGCGTGCCTCAAAATTAATAAAAACATACAAAACTTTTCTGTGAAAGTCTGATACGTCCAGTTACGGATATATCCAAAACGCCGATGAAATATTCTAGTTGCTCTCTATCACAAATATTGGAACGAAATTCAGAGATTTATTGAGTAAACTTTCGCGAGAACAATTTTGAAAAATAAATTCGTATTCAACATAGGAGCGTACGTCGAATAATCTTTCTTCTAATAATAACTTCCGACGCCGTCCGATGATATGGGTTTTCTGATCACAGCGCGAAAGTATTTTTCTTCCTTGAAAGAAGGAACTTAATCATGTCGGGTCGTGCGAGAACACTGTATGAAACTGCTGGAGTGCTTTCGGGATGCCGGCCGTGCGGCAAATAATTTTCAGAATAATAAAGAGTTACAGCGACACCGTAATGTAACTTTCCAGATGATAATACGTGAGATAGTACTTTTCTTAAGAGTGCGAGCCTTTTCACACGATCATGCAAACACATAATGAAAATTAAGTGATTTCAAATTTTTTTACATTGTCTTTTGTATTATACATTTTTTTATGTCAATTAAAAAACGCGAAATGCTACGGACTTTTCAATCTAAGAAAAAAATTTTGTACAAGTTCCACATTCAACTATCTTATTCCAATAATTCTTAAAATTATGCAAAGAAAAATACAAAATGTATCAATTATTATAAATCTCTTAATTTTTAATATATAAAATTATTTTCTTCCACAATAAGCATTTCAAGTAATAATTTACATTTAATTACTTTATTTTTCAGAAGTTCTTTTCGAACGTTTCTCATTACACAAGCAGTTTATTAATTTTCCATCATTTTTCGTCGATATCAGAAAACTGATTTTGCGACTAACTAGACTTGTTTGGCTCCCCTTATTTGATTTAATTGGATTTGGTTTCGCCTTTACTCGCAGCAAATACGATTTGTATGGAATGATGTGCTTGGCTCAAGTCAAACTCAATAAAATCTACATTTCAAAGACGTAAAGAATAAATGGGATACGCGACGCGATACATAAAAAATTGAAATAAGTAATATCGAAAAATGAAATGGATAAAATTCTACGGCTGATGCCAATGGGCAATATTAATACCGTCTCGTATAATCGATTTTAGATTTATTCTGAAAAAAACAGAATCTTAAAAAAGATGCTTCTGATATCGTAACTTGTATTAGAAGATCGATTGGCAGTAGCATGACCTATGAACTCACGTGAACCAGTCGCGACAGAAAGCCGCAGGATAAGATTAATACGATCCCGCCGGAAGTTTTTCGACTAGCGACTTACGGCGCAGGATATTCTGAACGTCCCGATTCGCTCCAGATCTTTCGCTTCCTTTTCTTTGGCTTTCGCGAGGAAAGTTTCTTTTGATCAAATTCGATAAAGTAAATCGCCAGACGGGTCCAGTGAGAGATCGGAGGGGATGAGTGTTTTCGAACAATGACCGAATGTAAAGGTTCTCAATATGCATTGCGCAGAAATTCTATGGACAATTGAAGCGAAATGCGGGAACAATCGAAATAATTGCGACCGCACGAATTCAACGGTACATTATCGTTCAATTTACAACACAGCCGTCATTTCTTAATAATTGCATATCAATTAAATAAATCATTATCACCTTCAGTAAAATTATCGAGTTTTAAAAAATATCTTAAAGTTATTCAAATTAGCTTTTAGATTCTAAAGACAACATAACAAATTTTCGGATATTTTGTATTAAAATATTTTCAGTCTACATAAATTTTGCATGCAAAAATCAATGAAACGTTCTATTATCGGCTCTTCATTCATTTTGGCCATGTTAATGTATAATTAATGGCATATAGAATAAATTTTGCATATAGCTAACACAAAGGAAATCTACGGCCTGATGTTCAACATATTGAGTGCGAAAAACGAGTCGTATATTTATTGCAGAATTTATCGTCGCTCGCGGATGGGAAGTACGGTGATCGAACTGGCGCAAAAGTTATTGCACCACGAAAGTCATCGATGTGCATCAACGGTGATATCCGTTGATTTATACCAACTGCAGAATGTAGTTTTTCGGCAGCGCAACCGAAATAGGTTACACAGCGAATAATGCCGCTTCGCGGATGATATCGGTAGGAAACAAATAAACTGTAGCGACACGTATTTACGAATTATGGATGCCGCGCGCCGCCGCACCGATCCATGCTTCATTAATCTCGGTTGTCAACAATTTCACGATCTATTAGCCTACGTCAAGCGGAGTTTTCTAAACGACCGTTGCATCCGCAAACTTATTTTTCACGTTCCATTATTCATTAATGACATATAGAGACGCGTATCGCGAGTGTGATAATATTGGTCAACGCGTGAGATGACGTTTACATGAATTGTGGCGTGCCGGTAAAGATGTTACATCATTGTTACATGTATCTTATCACAGTTATATTTACACACAAGCGCCATTGCTTATCACAAAAATTTTGCATTCAACAACTTGTACATTCTCTAATAAATAATCAAACGTGCTAATCTGGGTAGATCAGTAACGATATAAAATATTTTAATTAGCACATCACTCATTGTCAGTATTAAATTATTGATACATATTAATTTGTTTTTGCTTTACGTGAGTTTTACTAATGCTTTAATTATATTTTGAACCCCTTGTTGAACAGACTTAACGCTACAACGACAAAAGCAATCTTCTAAATACTTCATAATCAATAAAAAAATCTGTTTTAAACTTTTAATCAATATTAACGATGCAAAGGATGCTCAAAGTTCTACTTTGGAAAGAACCTCTAACTTTTTGTTTTATACATATTATTTGAAAATTATACTTTCGATACAGCGATCAGAACTCTTAAGTATTACAATATTAAAACGCGTCGTATCGTGACAAGTAGAATCGATTTAATTTAATATTCGCGACACGCAGACCGAAATCTCGCGCGTCAGTAAGCAAATATTATTTTTCCATTCGCCGACGCCGGCATTACGTAGGATTCCAATGGTCGGAATAAAAACATCGCGGTGAGCATGTAACTTAGCAAAGCCAGTAAGAACGAAATTTGATAAATGGAAAACATAATCCCGTGTATACCGTGGACGAAGTACATCCGTGAGAGTTACTTCCGAGAGCTACAACACAATGAATTCATCAACGATAACTTGCCGGTCTTCGTGACTTGCGAATAACAAGAAGGAATGTAAAAAGGAGGAACAGCCCTATTCATACTTCGAGTAATAAATATTCTGAACACTGGCATCTTTGTAACTAAGTAGAGCGCGTTTGTAGTTTGGATATTAAAATATTTCTAAAACTTTGGAAAAATTCTGCGTCGAAACATGAGCGAGCACGTGTAAATTTTTCTCAATTTTCACCCTGAAAACTTTTCAGCGTATGTATATGTTACATCGTTAAATTGAAATTAAAACCGATGAGATAAAATGTAAAAAATGAAAGCGGACATATAGAACGAGATTATAGATTGTCGACAAGGTACCTCATTAATCTCTCCGCAGTGTTCGTGATTGTTAAAAAATTGCCTGTTCGCAAATTTAACGATGCATTTTTAATCGCGTTTGCCCGCGGAACAAAAAAATTATCCCGAGACAAAACTTTTTTATTTGCCCTCACATGTGCTTGCGCCCGCGAATAGACACGTGAATAAAAACGGCGTACAATTCTACCTTTTTTGTTTCATTTGTGAATTGTCATCCGCGTGACACGTGATACCAATACAAATTTAATTGGCGCCACAAAGAAAAAAGCCAGTCACGGGTTTGCGGAAAAAAACGCGGTACGATACATCGGGGAAAGCTAGAAACGTATGTATGTAACACACGGAAAAGATGCTTGCAGAAATGATGCGACGCGTTGAAACAATGGCGGCCAGAAACGAATGTTTCCCTCCTGACCAACGGATAATGGGAAAAGCCAAATCCGGGGAGACGCTGCTGGCATCATTGCAAACCTTTCGAAACGCTTGTTGGAACGCTTGTTGAAACATTTCTCGTTTTGGACGCGCAATATTTTCGCGAAACTCTACTCGGAATATCTTAATGTTACATTAGGTCTCGTTTACTAAATAAGATGGGACTTTTTATTTTCGGTACTTCTAGTATAACAAAAGATAATGTGATACTTTAAAGTATTATTTAGTAGTCTCCGTTTTATCGGTAACGCAATTTCAGATTGTTAATAATTCACTAATATCATTAAGAATTCCATTTTTATTCAAGGCTGTAAGTTGCTCATGCTACTTTATTTTGTAAATGACCTGATACTTTAACATCTTGATCATGCAACATCTGCTCTGTTCGTTTAAATTTTATACTATAACATTAAATTCCCATTTTTTAAAGTCAAATATTGTTCAACTTATAAATTAAACAACTACATTGATTAAATATTTACGTGTAAGATAATTCTTTTCTACTTCGATAGAAATTGGATTTTTCTCTGAAATTTCTCGCTGAATTTTCTCGCATCTTCATGCGGATAAATTAATAAAATGATGGATTCGTTAACAATGATAGATAACGCGAAAAATTTATTGCCATTGTGCTCGCACAAAGTAATTCCATAATCTTTTTGGTTTTATCCCCGCGCAAAGCTCAATTTTCAAAGCTCGGTATTTAAATTCCGGATTGTACCAAATAACGACGTGCGTGCGCGCGATTCGTTCCACCGGAAGTAGGAAACGATCGACCATAAATACCCATTGACCATCAGCAGCGTGCCGTCTATCGACTGGGCCCGGACGTATCGATAATCGAACATGAAAGCCATGTGATGACAAATGCCTTTATCAGAGACGGCTGCTGCGCGTAGCAGCTCGACAACACTGTAAATAATTCGCTGGTCACGATTCCAGCTACGTATTGTATGTCACGACATTAGTGATCCTTAGCGAAGACTACGGATATTAGTGCGACATTCAATCCGGTGGACTCCTTCCAGTGATAATTAATGCGTAGCAAATCAATACGTTGTCACGCGCCTTATCAACGCCCTCCAAGAACATGTTAATGGAACAGTAACGGTGCAATGCAACAATGTGTACATGTCGCACGTGCTGTTCAGGAAGCAGGATATTACGCATTATTCATTGTCACAAGATCTACCGTTGCTAAGAATTTCGTTCGATCGAACTTCGGAAACTCATCATTAATTATTTATGCGATCTTGTACCATGATGAGCGGAAACAAAAGTTTAATTATACTTTAAATACACCTTGAATCTTTCAGTAATATATAACATAAAAATATAAATAGTCCGATTTATTATTGGATATTAATACAATATTAGATGTTACATATTGTATTAATATCCAATAAAATCGGACTATTTATATTTGCATATTATATATTAGTGAAATTTGTATAAAAATATCATTACGTAACATACACGTACAAAACTTAGTACAACATTTTATGATTCAAAAATACACAGTTCTGCACGTAATAGGGGAATATTAGCTATTCCTTAATTAAAATTTTAGAATCAATTTCCTCAATATGTTGAATCTTATACGGCACATTTACGTCTTACCATTTTATTCATATCCATTTGTGCGTTAAGTTTAATATTCATTAAGAAACTGATTCTAAAATTTTAATTCCTATTTCTAATATCTAATATACCTCTATTGTGCGCGGGGCCTAATAAGATTTCATATTGTGCTCTCTTCTTTTTCCCTTACGGAAGGAAATAAAGGTACACGTAGTTTCAAACGATAACAATCAATTGAGTAAATCTCATCAATTTTATACATTATATCTTTATGTGCGAATTAATTCTGCCGCGTTGTTGAAGAAATAATAAACGATTTTCTCCTAAAAATATTTCCATCGCTTATGGTCATTACTTAATTCTATAATTCTCCAGGGTGCCTACCAACGAGATCTGCTCTGTCGAAATCTTACGCGGAAATGAAATTTTACGCTGCCATAAGTCCGTCGCGATGGAACTCCCGTCGATTCGAATCTCGTATCGACGCGTAAATTTCATTTCCATCGAATTCCGCGCATAGTCGGCGGATCAGTTTCGAACGACCGTATTCCAAAATGGCTGCTTGGGCTTCTTGAACTTTTCGCGAGATATTAGGTATGTAACAAGAATACTAGATTTTTTATAAGCTCATATGATACCTTAAAATTTCATCTTTCGATTCAGATTTGAGTCAACAGATTCATTACATGCAATACCTACATAAAAAAAAAGAAAAAATCCTAAACACGTTCAATTTATAAATTTTTTCAAATTTATTAGGTAACATTTTATCGTTTAAACCTAAAAAAACTTTCGCGAATCCAGTTTCACAGGTGCAGATGAGTTACAGAGAATTCGTCATGTAATACAAAATTAAACGAATTAAATTTTAGCATAATTTTCATTTGAGATTTAACATAAGATACATAATAAAATCGAAGTTTAGAAAGTTATAACAAACGATATCTTGTCGAACGTAAATTTGGATCGGCTCTAAAATATTATTCGTCCATAATACTCCGTATATCACTTTATCCGTGCGACGTAGACAAATGTATCCCAAGTTACGGAAGTGCGATACATTTTATTCAAAGTGGACAGTTCAAACAATAAAACTGGATTTTCTCATTGTGCATTCGAAAGCGCCTGTTCGGTCAACAGACCGTACTTGAAAATCGATTATTCGCCGAGGACAATATCTTCCGCGCCAAAAAAAAAAGGACGAAGACACGCTAGGGACGGAGTAGAGATAAAAGCAAAACGGACTGGCTCATCACGAGATGTAATCTTTCGTAATTAATCGCCATGCGCTCTCGCGCCTTGCGGTTTAACTGACGTAGAAAGAGAGATGTGCGAGGTAGGTAGGAGTGGCCATGTCTGAGTGCCTAAATCCGCTTAATTATCTGGCGTTCTCATTTGATTCCTGCCGGCTCCGCGCTCCTTTCTCTTTGTGCTCTCCAGCCAGCAGGAGAACGCCAAAGGGGGCCATTTCGGTCTCCGACGTGTACGGCGGGCGGGGAGATAGACGCGAGCGTAAATGCGACGATTTGTCTCACTCCTGAAACTTATGAAGCGATCTAGCTTTTAGGAAGATTTTGCAATGCTTCTTCCGGGAACTTGGTATGGCGGGGATGTTTCTTGTTTCCGGATAAAGCTGCGAGCGCTGCGGATATGAAGAAATGGATGATCCGTCCCATTTATTAACTCTCTAACGCTTCGACCTTTCATAATGGTATTCTGACGGCGATAAATTATTTATACCATCCGCAAGAGTAATTTGAGAAGTGAAGATATATTATTGTATACCCGATTTATATACTTTTTTCCCTTTTTTTTTTCGAAGTGTCAACGGTACACAGATATTTCAAGTTAGCTAAATATTTTTGCATATTTGCACGCGACCTACATTTCAGCCAATATGTCTTTTCATTTATTGGTTATTCGAATACGTGTAAAAAATTTATAGAGCACCCTATATATTACGTTCTTTCAAGCACAAATTCTTTTACCAATCTGTTATTGAACTTTCTGTCGAAGCGCTCTTTAAACTAGAGGTGATTAAAAAACGATTTATTAAATCGATAAACCAAATTATCTATTCCACATTTAACTTCACGCGGAATTTAACGGAATTTTAGTTTAAGCTATTAAAAAAATGTTTAATATTATTAATATCCTATGATATTAAAATATTATAGATTAAAAAATATTATAGATTAAAAAATATACAGGATGCGTACAATAAAAGATCCTGATAAAATTTTTTAAATTAACATAAAATTCATTAACATAGAACAGAAGTAAAGATAAAATGCGATAAATTCACGACGTCCTGTACGAAATTTCGAAAAGCGCTGCCTACTCGAATTAACTTAATTATTGTATGAAATAGATAATAGAGAACTTGGACCGATATGTGCAAAACACAATATAAACAATCAAAATGCCTAACAATCGGATTATTATACATTTCGATTATTTATAATCTAATTATACTTCGTTAATAAAGCACGCAGCGACCACATTTAATTCTGATACTATATTAAATAATAACCGCATGACAGGGAACAGCAATCTATCATTCAAGGACTTATTCGACCAGTACGTCAAACGTGTACGTCAACATGACACGTACACGATGGCGTTATTTCGTTGACTCGGCCGGAATTATTAACGATCGGAAACAGGCAATCGTGCGCAACAAAGGGATAGCTCGCACGTGAGAAATACTCGACGAGTGATCTGCTGCACGCGTCTTCGACTTTGGATCGAGGACTGGCTCGCGAGGCGCTGTCATTAATAAATTTAGCGATTGCCGGGGCACCGTGCTCGAAAAGAATGCTGCAAAATTTCAAATATCACTTACACAATTGCACACCTTATGATTCCTCTTTCTGTCTTCGAAATATACATGCTCGCTTCAATAAACCAGACAGAATGTTATTCGGAAAGCTACGGAATATCGAATTCACAACTGGCAAGGATAAAACATCAGAGACCAATCGCGACGATGCCCGGACTCCTTTTCATTTCAAGCGATTGCCACAGCCAGGGCACACAGCCTGCATCTTTCCACAACCATATTTCTCGATTTGGTTTTCTTCCTGCCTGTCTTCACTCCAACCTTGACGTTACCTCCCAACTACGCCGAGCGTATACGATGTCACTGTAATGCAACGACCGCGAACCAAACTTTATTTCCGGGATTTTCGAAAGACTCGAAAGGGAATTACTTGAAGAAATCTAATAACTCTTATCAGCTTCGACATTTAGAGATCAGCGACGTTCAAAATGATACAATGCGCGCAGATGAATATAAGCGTAACTATAGTTATGATACGGTAGTTAAATGTATCATTCAATATCTGTATAATTTCAATGTTGATGTTTAAGTTAATTGCTAATTAACGATCCGATGAACAAATGATAGTGAACTCTGAAATATTAATTTCAAACAATAACAGAGAATTAATGGGGAGGAACTACACGAATAATTAATCAATTAAATTTCTAACAAGAATTATTCAAACGCGCGGACGGCTCTGCGGTGCATATAAATAGTAGGAATCCATCAAGCCCGCTCAACACCGATAAATAAAATCCGACTGCACTATCTGCATTCGATACGCATGAAAATAGTTTATTGATCGCGAGCGTGCTTGCCCATTTCGACAAACACGGCCAAACATCAGAGAAGCTATTTTTTCACGGGAGATGTGAGTCATACAGAATTTTGATGCGGCCCGAGGGTACAGGTGCATGGTAACAGCGAGAAATGCGCACGCTGCAGCGGCGCGGTGTGTACGCGCGCGACGGGAGAAAGGGATACGTGTTGCGAGAATAGCATCGGGCGAAAATAGACGACGCGCGCTGAAATGCCGAAAGGCGAGGAATAGCTGCAGTCCAGAACACTGACAAAGCTTCAGCTCTCGGGGAGGCGCGGACGCGCGGACGATCAACCGCGCGATATTAATGTCCCGCCAAAAAGAGGATCGAGATGCGACGCGAGAGGGAAAGTTTAAGCGCGCAGCATCTCATTAATGCGAAGCAGATGCCGGGAATGTTTTTACCGTCAGGCTGCGCGCGCGTCTCGCGTATAGCGCGATCCGCAATTACGAATAAGTAATTCGTCGATGCACCTTGAAAAAATATTGTGATGCGAAGGGGAATAGCGGCACGAGGTCAACGCTCCGCTGTGCATCGTACGAAAAAAGCAATTTATCGTACAACTCGCTTTTCTTCTGCGCGAGAGCGCAGAACTGGTCCTCTTTCTCGCAACACCGATCAAAAGTTTCATTTCTACGAGTGTACCAATTGATTGACCAATTTCGGTTGTTTTTTGTCTTTTATTTTTGTTTTCGTTTATCCTCTTTTTTTCTGCCTTACGCACGCGAATTACAATTTAGAGAAACACGCGCGATATTTGTTCGTAACTTCGTTCGTCTTTGCTACGCAACTACGGCATAAACGTACGCACTGCCAATGTATGTAACAATGATTAATTAAATGTCACATGTTGCTGCTACCTTGCGAATTTCTACGTCCCACAACGCTTTCATAATTTAATTACGTTTCGGAGAGATTTGATTGTGACGTTCACGCAGTCAAGTACGACCAATGTATTTTGTCTCTTGAATTTCAACTATGACTTCTGATGTTACGAAAACAAAATATTAAAAATATTTGTTTCGTATATTTTCAAAATGTTAATTAACAAATGATAGAACTAATACAATTATTAAACAAATAGTTAATAATATCCAATAAATAAAAATGACATGCTCTATATTTATACTCATTAAAACGGCATAATGTATTACAATTTAGGGTAATTAAATTATTTTACAATAGAATCAATATATTCATATGAGCGCGAAATGTCACATTCAAATCAAGAAATGATCGGTCAAAGCGTCTCTTAGTGCTCAAATAATAATTTCCCAGATGATTTTATATACATTTTCTAGTAATAGAGTTATATCAAGAAAAAGATTAAAACTATATTCAGAAAAATCCACAAAGTTCATTAATAGAGACTTTGCAACATTACAAGGAACTGATATTTCGTCTAGATAAAAAGTTATTCTAGCGTAAGCATTAACAGAAAGTTCCATTCGCGATACGAGTGGAACATTACGAATTGACATTAAATGAAACGCGATCCTTGTATCGACGTTCCTATTATTTCGTTTGAAATCCTAGATATTCATCGCATTGCGCGATGAAGATGGACGTGTCAGATATTCGTGGAACATAATCGATAACGCGAATCGTCTCCCCTCCCTCCCTCCCTCCCTCCTCGACAAATCAACGTCGACGACAGATCATTTTCGGATATCGCGTTGTGACTTGTTTTTGCTCGTCTGACAAAATCTCGTCACGAAATTATTGCGCCCCTTTGTCTCCATTTCATTTCATTCCGTTTTATTAATAATTTTCGTTAATTGGTACAGCGCAGATTTCATACAGCAAATTGGAATGAAGACGGTCATCCGTGTAATTAGTCTAACATTATGTATAATAAAAGTATAAAACTTAACGTCGTCCCAATCTCCAATCAAACGTGAAAAGTCTTTAATAATATAATATCAAATTTCCTGCTTTTAAATTTTGATGGTAACAATTGGTAGAAGTCAGATATGAGAGAGACCAATAATTGCAATCGATTCAAATGTTTATATCGCGCATGAGTTATTGTACACCCTAGTTCCCCATTCTCATATATACTACTTTTACAATTGTGTGCGAATCTTCCGTATCTGTAATAGAATTTATTTTATTATTAATGTCACATGAATGTTGGATCCAGACATATATGGTCCGGTCACTACCAAATCTTCTATCGTGTCATAAATTTGTAAGGATGTATCTAGATTGCGAAAGACCCGCGAGAGATCCGATCAAAGAAAACAATAATGTTAGATAGCCCTGTCAATCAGCCCTGTCGAGAATCGCTAGTCGCGTCTTCAGTTTGCTCTAGCGGCGTGTGAACGTCCTACGCGTCCGGAAGTTCAATCGAAACTCCATCAGTATCGATCCTAAGTTACCAGCAGCATTCTCTGTTTGGCTAGTCGACATGGCCCCGTTATAGGATCCGAAAGATGGGATATCAAAGGCAGAGAAAATGAGACAGGAAAGTAGAGAAAAGGGATACGGTGGCGAGGCCATTCCGCGTGGATACCCAGAGAGTTTGATACCCTCTGAAATAATAAAGATTCCCAACAGAGCATATCCCCCGACTAATCGCATAAATATTTGCGCTGGTCGACAAATAGGTTATGCTCCGTCGAGGGAAAGAGAAACGACCGATCCCCGGGCTTTCGTCACAGTATAAAGTAGAAACAGTTAGTTTATTTTGTTTCGACACCTTTTTCTGAATGCAAATGGCGCTATGTTAATTGCATGTGGCGATCTATAACAGCAAAGTTGCTTAACTCTTATTGATTGGTTTGATAACCTTATTTAAATAGAAGATTAACGTCCATTGTTGAATATGCAAGTGATGATTCGGTTATGTGCGAATCACAGTCACTTCACGGGATTTGACCCAAGTAATTGTGCTTTTAATCTCAATCCTTTCGCACTTTACTTTTTTCTGCGAATTTGTATCTAATTCACGTCTTACTATAAGTTTTTAGTTGTTTTATAAATTATAAAAACTTAACATGGCATATTAAAGTTTTATTGAATTTTTTATTTTGGAGTTTTTACTGCAAATTCGTCTCTCACTAGCGATCTCGAAAATCTCTATATACCAACTTATATAATATTAAATACAACAAAATTTAGCATTTTGGACAACATTGAATGCGCCATTTTAAAATTAAGTAGTGATTTTTTTTATATAGCTCCTACGTTGATTTTCAAAATAAGCCCGGAAATAATCACTCACTATCTTAATTTTTATGGAAGATAGATAGATGCATTTTTCACTCTTCATTTTACAAATATTTGAGGTATGGAGAAAAGTGAAATTCGCAAGGGTGTTGATTTTTTGTGAAGAGCTTTATCCTTTATCTTTAAAATAAGCTCAAAAAGAAGATGCTATCTTTATTTTTGTGGAGGATGCACATTTTTGAAAAATTGAAACATATTATATGTTTCACCAAGCACACGACAAAATTAAATCACAGAGTACAAATCACTTACGCAGTTGAATTTACGAAAACGAAACAATTTACGGTAGATAAAGAAAATGCGATACGAACTACAGAAATCGAGGTAATGCGAGATAAACATGTAAATAAAATTTTTATCAATCAAGTGCGACAGTGCTACACCGATATAAACCACTCGGGAGTTCGAGCGTTCGGGCTTATCCCTCAGTTGAATTTATTTCACCAGAGGGGTAAAAGATTGTTTCTATTGTTTCTTTTTTTTTCTCTCTTTACTCGGGATGTCGGTTCGACTCACTCGGATCGTTGATAGCTGCCGCGCAAAAAAAAAAAAAAAAAAATTGGAATCTTGTCAAAAGGACAATCACGCCATCGATGAAAACGAACGCGCGCCTGACACGTCCTTTACACTCGGCGCGATGTGTGTCGCTCATAGGACATACGTCATTCGCGGACCACTCGATTCGAAGATCGCGAAAGCCGTGACGTGACGTGACCTGACAGGAACAAGCGGGAATCGCATTAGCGTGTCATGCCATGTGCGCGCGTATCTCTACGCAAGACTACGTATCTTACATGTGAAATGCGACGGGACACGGAATGGTTTCTAACACCTCTGTGATACGCAAGTGGAATCGATCAGCGCGCGAATATGAGAAGGAGGCGGAAGGTGGAGGCAAAGATCTCGCTGTATAATCGAATCCCGAGTTCTAATCGAATTCCGCGCTTCAGAGTCGAAGGTCTCGAAGCCATCGCCTATCTAAAGAGCCTCCCTTTCCACGTTAATTTTTGTGTACTCTCTGCTCCCCAGGCATGCAGAGAATATTTGTACGCGCCCTGCTCAACTGACAAAAGAGTAGTTTGCAACTCTATCGGATAATATAATCAATAACACGCGCAACATTCTCGAAGCTCCATTGTATAATCATGTTGACATGGACTTCTATTCAAAAGTATCATCGTGCTGTAGATAAAAAAAAAAGCTTTGAAATTAATATTTAATATCTAAAAAAGAGACGGTATGATTTTTAATTTTAAGCCCACAAAAAGCTCGATAGCTATGGAATGGTTCTCTTTTTTTTTTTTTATTGTAAAGTGATGATGAAATTCTTTTTTTAATAAAATTATGTGCAACATTATATAACGATATGCAAAAAGAATTGCTTTTTACACTTTTTGATGATCAAAAGCACGAGTTAACGTATCTGTAGTTGCAAATCGCGCCGTTTTACGCATGGTTAGTTTTCGACACTGTAACTATAATATAGTCCATCCACGTACGATTGCGAGCACGAGTGAGCATTCGACGAAGACGGCGAATCGGACGGATCACGTCCGATTGTTCCTTTGCGGCTACGAAAGATATTCGGTCGAAGCGATACCGTCTTACTATTCCGTAGAAATAGATTGGCGTTTTCGTCAGAACGCTTTAAGAGATTCTTTGCGCACTCAATTTAATCTAATAAATTATTTATTTATATTAGCTTCGATTTACGCTAACTCTTATTCAACCCCGACATTGGTATGAAATTATCAAAGTTAGCAACAAAACATTTAACAACCCAAAAACACGAAAGATTTAATCTTACTTTAATCTTTAAATGGATTAGGTAAAGTGGCCACCCCAGGCGCAGTTTTCTTAAATATTTCATACTTTTAGGTTGACACTTGGGTTGACAACAGAATTCATTGATTTATATCTTTCCTGATTGTTGAAGTCTTAAGTTCATTACTTTTACATTCCTTTGTCTTGCAAGAGTATGACTAATGTGTAAGTTACAACATATAACTATGTACAATATTATACATAGAAAAGATTAAATATTTAAAGATTAAATAAAGTATAAATCTAAAGTATAAGAGTTATATAAACTCTTTAGTTAATGCGCATATTATATATAATTTTTATATATACACACTCGTAGTATATATATGTGTGTGTGTGTGTGTGTGTGTGTGTGTGTGTGTGTGTGTGTGTGTGTGTGTGTGTGTGTGTGTGTGTGTGTGTGTGTGTGTGTGTGTGTGTGTGTGTGTGTGTGTGTGTGTGTGTGTGTGTGTGTGTGTGGATGTGTATACAGCCACAAAATTAAAAAAATAATAAAATAACAACATAAACAATTGCAATTTTGTCTATGTTAAGTAAATTTAAATTAAATTAACATAAAAGCAAAATTAAATTGCAAAACGTCACGTATCTGCTTCATCGCTTTTTTATTACTGAAAAGTTTATGCTGCGTCACCTGTGGAGATCAAATGCCAGAGATTACAAACATTTACGACTTATATAAAGTAATAGCATTTTTACATGCAATATGCATATATTTCATTAGCATTGTACACATAGAAGGTATAGTTCAGTTAGATATCGTTCACTGCCGTATCGCGAGATTATTAACTTTCATCGTTTATAAAGAAATATTCAAATCGACTCACTATCTACTCGTATATGCACCAGCAAGTTCTTTACACTTTATTTCATGCATTATTTTTTTATGCATTACTAAAGCAACTTGAAATAAAATAATCTTTAATAAAAATTTAGGAATATTAACTTAATATAACTTTAAGTAATAAATACTTAAAAATTTTCACAAAATAAATTTTGATAGAATATAAAAATATACAGTAAAATTTATTTTTATTTTATTATAAACAAAATTTTATTTTAAACATTTCAATTTAAGAATTAGTTTTATAAAATTATTATAATAAAAATTAAATAATAAAAAACTAGAAAGTATATTTTAGTATAAAATCTACAAAAATAAAAATTTAGTATAAAATCTATAGACGAAACACAACGCAAAATATAATTTTTTTGAATATACTAATGATAAAAGAGCGAGTTTATTTATCAAAAGTTATATAAATGATTAAAAAACGGAAGTATCACGGAAGTGTCTAATACAGTGTAAACTTTTTAACTATCTCGTGAAAACCTGAAAGATTTGCTTATTTCAACAAATAAGATACAATCTTTCAGTGAAAGGCCAACGGTAACAGATGGTTTCGTGACTCGGGCGTTAAGTTACAGTGAACTTTGAAGGGTGCGAGAAACCCAGTCCCTTCCGTTCGTGGTTCAAAGAATTTAAGAGCCCTCCAGGGAAGGAGAAAGAAAGAGAGAAAAAGAGATCGTGTCTCAAAAATTTAGAAACACGGATACTTAAAGCAACCATAAAGGATATAAACAGAAACTGAGATGGAAACATTTTCTAATATCTACTACTAGAAATAATATTTTACTGTTACATAGTAAATAAGCTTGTAACATCAAGTGTACGTACATAAGTAAAGAAATTAATATGTAAATATAAATAAATTTATATGTATTGTTTTATTATTAACAAGCAATATCTTCTATAATAAAAAACTTCTATAATAAATAATAAAATAATTTATTGCTATAATAATTTATCGATTACAAATTATAAAAAAACTGTTGGATTGAAATAAATCACTTTGATATCTATTTTAAAAGAGTTAAAAATAATTTAAACTATTATTATTTTATAAGATATTTTATTAATTGTTTTAATTAATTTTCAGATTATAATTGTTCAATTAAATATGTTCATAAACGCGAAAAGATTTTTAAGGAATAATATCTTTTCCGGAGCAGAAAAGAATTTTTAAATAGAAAGAAGTTCGCACGGACTTTTTACGATGAATTATTCGTGTTTCCGTCAATTTAAAAACCCATCAACTTAAGATAATCTTCTACTTATTTTGCTTCAACTGCAATAAAAACAAAACAAATTGAAATCAAATGTAAATTGAGAGAATATGAAAATAAGCTTAATTGATATAAATCACAGAGAAACTGAAACAGATGAAAACAAGTATAATTTATTCACAAAACATAATTAATAATTAATAAATATAACATTTGCAAAACATTTTATCACCATTAAAATATTAATCCCAGTTCTTTGATAAATTTTGATTATTTTGACATGATTGTTAATATCTATATTTTTCTTTTATATTTTTAATTTAAATATACATATTTAAATATATATTAACATACTTTTTTTTAAGTTTTAAATTAAAATTCTAACAAGAAAAAATAATATATTACGTTAAAATGTTCACTTAATGGTACTTCGTTCAGACGATCTATTTATTCAATTCGAGTGACTTAAGTGTCCTACTTCCATCCAGCACTTCGTTTTTGTATGTTCTCCACGCGGTCGTTGTCTACTAGTGCGAACAACGAGATCGAAGCTAGAAGGAACGAGCCCCGTATCGAGATGGATAGGTTTCCTTCGAGAATAATAGTCGACCTCGTCAGAAGGAGTTATCCAAGATCGACGTTAAGCGCTGTTCGGCCGTCTCAAGTATCGAAGCCACTTCTATCGTCCAACACGCGCTAGTGACCCTGCGGTTGCACCAGAATTGCATCAAACTTCTACCCGTCTCCAGTTTCGCCTACTCTCCGTCTTTCTCACTCACTCTCATGCAGATTGCCACATTCATCCATGCGCATCTACATCCCGCTGTAATTACGACGTTGGACTATTGAAGCTCTAATCACGAGGCGACAACTGCCCTGTCGCTGTCTCAGTTCCTCTCTTTCTTCCCTCCCCTTCTCTCGGAGTCTCTCGTCCTTCTGGCCGCATATATCCTTCCACCGAATCTCCTTTTCCCCATTTCACTCTCCGCTATTCCTTGACAACTACTTGGAACAGACATGGACGACAAATGCAAGCTTCTCGAGCTTCTCCATCCTTGAGTAGACATGTGTATTCGACTTGCCAGCGTCTTTGTGATTCGGAAGATCAAGCGAACCATTCATTAAGCGATTGAAATTGTCATTAAGAGAACGGTCGAACTTGTCATCGCATTGAATGAGCTTACAGATCGCTGAGACAAGCTTGTAACCAGTACGCTCGATCTATGCCACCGTGTAATCAAATCTCTAGTACTCTGACTGGGTGAAAAGCGAAACTGAATGAGAGGTCGAGATGAATCATACACGCGAGTTATGATGAATAGTACAAAATCTAGCCATCGATTTAATAAATGAACATAAATGTATCAAAAAAATGTTTATTCTGCACGAATAGAAACCATTCATTTTATTTATAGTTTGTTTTTAACGTTGGCTACACTATTAAAAATGTTATAAAATTTAATTTATTTTTAAGTTCCATATTAAATTTAATGTACATTGAATTTAATGTATCAATAAGTGAAAATCTTGTATATGAAATTAGTGCACTTTTAGTGCACTTTTGCCAACATTAAATTTATATTAAATGTACATTAAATGTTTTTTTAACGTACCTGTTTGAAATTTGCTTCCGTTACATTTCATTAAATTCTGCTGCCAATTTTTAACAGTGTATAACATAAAGATTAATCTACTCAATTTGTAAAAATATATATTGAAAAAATTATTTTTGTAAAATTTAATTTATAAAAAATCGAATTCAGTGACAAAATTATCTAGAATATTCAGAAAGATAAAATTTTAAGCAGATTGTTCTCGAAACTCTTTTCTTACGCTGTTTATTCGAATTAAGTATAATTATTACATCTCTCTAGCTGAATCAAATAATTAAATTGAGAGTTAAAAAAGCACGATTTAATAGTAGGAGTACTCATCAGAGCATCCATAAGAGAAACTATTTAATCAAACACGTCAAGCTGCTCAAGCTAATGCTTATGTCCAAATTATTAATTAATGGCTCAATTCATCGACGTTCTATGATCGATCGCGCTACTATGGAGCAACGCTGTATAAGATACTATATATTATTTCGGCGTTCACTTCAGCGTATTAGTCAATTGTATTAATGAACAAGATCCTCATAATAGCTAATGGACACACAGTTGGAGTCCTTTTTACTGCTGATTAATGATGAACAATAATGAAGCACATCTGAAACGAACGATATCATTTGCTAAAAGGTACTTAAGCGAAATTCAATTAACGAGTCAATTGACACGGAGAAACGAAATGTAATAGCTCATATTACCATGAATCATGCAAACCGTATGCTTTATAAATATCCGATTTAACAATAATGAGAAATCATAACACAACATAAACGGATATTTTTCCAAGAATTTTAATTAAACTTTAACTGGACTATTAAAAATATGCAGTAAAATTTAATGTAATGTAATGGAAGCCAATTTCAAACAGGTACATTAAAACAATTTAGTGTTGTCAAAAATATACTAAAAAAAAATATACTAAATTTCATGTACTCTTATTACTTTTATTACATTCATTACTTTTCAGTAGTAGATATATTAAATTTAATGTACTTGTGTAACTTAGAAATACATTAAATTTCACAACATTTTTAACAGTGTGAGTCGACTACAATGAAGGAACAAAAAACGTCAGGTTACGTAAACGAGAAATCGAGATTCTTCTAAGCTGCTGCTATTTTTAATTTGTGAAAGAAAGAATTTTTGCGCACAGAGTTCGCCTCGTCTATTTAAAAACTTTTGCTTTTCAAATATACGTGTTCCTATTATTCTAAAAATTCTATCTATTCAGAAACAATCGAGCATTCGTAGTATAATTTCAACAAAAAGATTAAATAGCCGTCTATTTTTTGCATTTCATAACATTTTCAGATACAAAAATAAGAAGTGCGATCAGCAAATTATTTTAAGAAGAGAAAAAAGAAGCAGCAGATTTATTTATACATTTTTTTCCAGCTCGCTCTCGCAAGAAGCTAAAAAAAAGGAGTCGCCCGAAAATTTATTTATAGGCTGCTCGACGTGATCGTTGTAACGTATTCCAAGAAGAAAAGCCGAACGTGAAACTCCAGGATCCACCTAGTCTTTACTCAGACCGCCGTTTTCTCAAAGTCTCTATCAAACAATCCCTTTTTCGGAAACGATAAGAAAGATCCTCCCCCTTGATGTCGGCGACGTTGTCTTCATCGAAAAACAGTTCAAACACCTAGAAAAGTTTAAGCTAAGCTGTCGCAGCTACGACTACGACGACGAATCGCAAGGATTTTGTGGTGGACGACGGGAGTCAATCAATGTAATTTACATAAATCCGAAGTGACGAGGCGGAAACACCGACGTGAGATTCACCACATCGTTGAGATGATTTACGCGCGGCTTTATCGCGCAATACATCAACGAAATCTTCATTCATTTTTCTTGCATGTCACAACAAGACTATCTATATTGTCAAGGCTTTGTCGATGTGCATGTCAATGCATCTCGCTTGGGGCTCGGAACAGAAAGAGAGAGAAGAAGAGAAGGAGAGAGAGAGAGAGAGAGAGAGAGAGACAGAGCGCGCAGACAGGTATTCCGAAATAAATGCAACGCTTGCCAAATGTTTGCGGTGCAAATGGAACTTACAACGAAGGCTCGTCATACCAAATTGCGATACATATAACAGGATGTAACTATTCAACGTATCTCCCGTTTACGCTCCACACGTACGCGCACGCTGAATTGCAGTCTCGTGCAAGCGGACTCTTTTCAATTGTAAATCTCATTATTCGCATTCATCGGCGGACTGATATTGCAGGTTCCAATTCCCAACGAATGTTATCCCAACCGTAACAAGAATACTCCCTCGTCGTGTAATTATGAGTAGCCGAGCGTACGACGTAACCAGCAGAATGAATATAAATCGAACGATTATTTACTCGGTGAAATTGTCAGCGTTTCCCTCGCAACATTTTTTTATTTTTTTTTTTATTTTAATGTGAGGCTGAGTCCCGCGCCATCGTTGTGCTTCATTCGTGTTTCACGCGTATGCTTCTGATTTGAGAACTGCAGCCATTCGTACGTACGCGGAACAACGCGTATAGTCGTTAATGAGCGAAAATGTGGAAAAATGATGCACCTTTGAAACATACGATTTTAAATCCCTACATGCGACGAATATTTCACCAACTTGGAGAATTTCATCCTGCAAATTAACGCGAATATTTAAACGGGTATACGAGGTACTTATCAACGATGTCATTAACCATTAGCGCCATTACTGCGACTACCATGAGCGAATACATTATTCGGCACGTAATGCATCGCATGATAGAAAGCGGGCGGGCACCCGTTAGTTTTATATTTTTTATCAGCTCAAGTGTAATCACGAAAGCACTATTATAATTACGGATATTTGCGAAGTTATTGATTATAATGTGCCAAGCCCTACTGCCATATTAAAGTGATTATTGCGTATTAAATTATTACGGTTGAGTTTTTTAACTCTAAGCAGCACATTAAAGATTAGCGTGTGGTCTTAAATTTATGATATTGATTAAATCTCACGGTTTTATCTTTAGCTTACATAAATATTAAAGCTGTATTTCGTTGTGTGTGTGTGTTTTCCAATAAAGTATTTCTAAAAAGAAACGTGTACGTTTATCACTTCTTTTGCATGTCAGAACTGTAATGACGCTGTACTTATTAGAACCAATTTATAAAAGAATTCGCTCGCGTTCTCAGCAATTAAACTATAAAAACAAAACGTGGTAAAAAGCTATTTGAGAAAGTCAAGTAGAAGTTTTTCGTGTTGTAATGATGATGAATGCAGATAGAGTATTTTCATTAGTATTTTCGTGCCTGTAAAACTTTTGAATTTCTAAAGTTTGTATCGTTACCAGGTGCGCTTCCAAATACAAAAGCTTTCAATGAACAGCGTTATATATTGAATACGACGAAATTAGCATTTAGATAATATCCACGGGTATATATATCGCACTAGGATATCTGGTAGTGACTTAATCCTTCCAAGACCAAGTTGGAGCCCCTGCGATGTCCCGGCCAGAATCTTGCCCAAGTTGCGGGCAGAGTGGTTAGGAGTTTCAGAAGCGGCCATGCAAATGTGTTAGTTGCATTCCGAGGCCGAGTTTTCCTTCGACTTGGCCGGAAACTTCCTTTAACGAGCAGGAAGGAACTGGAGGTTTCTCTCCCCTCTGCACGAGGCTTCTCCCATGCAACAAATCGAACGATTCTCCGCGCCCGTATACGCGATCGCAAATTACCGACATTGTACACGAAATTTTATGGCCGCTGCATAAAATTTCGGAGCAACCCCAATGGGACAAAATCCAATAAACAGTTTTGCTACAGGAAATATATGACCAATGAAACCACATGAGAATACTCAAGTGAGGCAGTACAAATGTGCGTGATGGCCATTACAATGTAAGTGGATTTTAATAGATTAAGAAACGAATTTTTAATTCTTGGAAAGATTTCGTAATAAGCCATTAAAAAAGTTTCACCCTTAATTAAGTTTTTTCAAGTAATTATAAGATCCTTAAAGTGTGTGTTGCAGATCTACATTTATTAAAAAGCCAGGAAGATAAAAAGGATGTAAGATATTCGATTATTCTAATCTTGTTATTTTAGAATCCGAATTTTGATAAATTTAATATAACTATGAAAGTTTAAATGTTAAAAGATAAAACTTCTTTTTTTTTTATTTTTTCAAACTGTAAAAAATTATAAGAATTTTATTACATCATTCAAATTCACATGAAATTAATTTTACCATCAAATAAATATCATGTAATTTCTCATTATTGCAGAAGGATACGAAAGATTATAATAAAAAAATAATTATGCGCGGTCCTATTAAATATATGTATTTTGCACGTAAAACAGTCCGTGACAAATCGAATAAACATTACGTTTTGCGGAATTATAGACTAATTAAAATTGTGATTTACAACAGCTTACTGTATAAGATGTTGGCATAAATTGATATGCTTGTAAGCGATTTTTAACGATCGTTAGGTACACATACTAAGGTTGTTATTGGTGGAAGAGAAGAATATTTCTGTATCTTCTATTCTGTATCTTTTCTTTTATTAAATGGCTAGCCACGCCTCTCTACCAAAGCCTAAACACGCAAAAACATATTGACATACGTTTAGTGCTACACCTAATTTACGCCAAAAATCACCTTATATATTACAACAATAGTAGACAAATGTCCATTACAGACAAATAAAAAACGTTCTTCAAAGTACATAAAAATAAATAAAAAATAAATAAATAAAGTACTCTCGAATTCCGTAAAAATATATAATATGCACTTAAATCACGATAAATATATCATCAAAAGACACTTCATTTTCACGTCAGCAAATGATGACAGCCCATCGACGATCAAGTGGGATAATTTAGCGTGATACTCGAGTGATTTTAATGATTTTCGAGTCAACAGCACTTCTGGCTGTCGAATAGTAATTCGGTCATCTTCCACTATCCCCCGACGCATGCATACCGAATTGTCGTGCATTATCAGACCTTCCTTCACCAGCTATTATCGATCGCTCTCGAATTTTTTTATATATGACGCTTTCTTTAGAGCTGACGGATATTGATGATATTCAAGATAATAGATGAGAACCTGATAGCAATAGGATATCTTTCGCATATCATTCGTTAGCTATTTTTTACTTTTCTACCAAATATGATAGAGAAGAGAGGAAGATAATAAAATTATTTTCAAAGTAAAAAATGTACAGACTCTGTTAAAGTTAATATCCCATTTTCAAGGCGGATTAAAGTATAACAAGCATAGGGAGAAGAAAGTATTAGATTGGTTTTTTAAGTCTGTCGTAAAAATCGCTCTTTATCTTCTTACCTCGTTAAAATTACTTTACACTAGAACTTGCGACAGAATTAAATATTTTCCCTACGTTGCAGATTCCGTTTTCTTCGTGAGTTTCTAGGAAGGGACAGTTTTTCTCCGGGATGCAACCAAATGTACTTTGTCGCGAAGAAAAATGCGAAACGACGCTATTATATTTCGCTGATATTCCGCCAATTTAACTGCTCGGATTAAACTACTTTGCAACTCCGGATATAAAAAAAAAAATTCTTTTGAACTTTTGCATTTTAATAATAGGATCTTTTTTTAAGAATATAAAAGTGTGATTTGCTTTTTTCTTAAATAACAAATGATATTTTCGTGTGAAAATTAGCCATTAACACAGTAATTATATGGCGAAATGAGCGTAATATTGCGTCAATATTCAAATATTTCCACTAATACCGACACATACAGCACTAATCATTGCTAACTGAAATAATAACAATAATTTGTTACACAGCGTCGAACTGTTTCGCTATATTATTGCAGTGCTAAAGTTCTACAGTATTCAGTACGCAAATACTGGGGATACGAAACTCGTACTGCGCCATATTAGAAATTGATACAGCATCGACATCGAATTAACGCAGACCCAGGCGAATATTAGAAACCATTGTTATGCTTTTGAGGGGATTTTAGTTCTGGTTCCAGAGAAAATGGTCCAAAACCGTTTCAATTTTAATTTAACTCAAAACAAATTTTTAAATACAAAAGCCTAGAAAATCATTTCTGAGCTATCCAATATTTTTTATACATGATTACGTCAGTCGAGTCGCAGGACGACGGTCACTTTTTTCCCGCTGCACTGCTTAGCAATTGTTAGCAGGTTTTTATATATTAAAATCCGCTTTGAAATTAATTAAAATTTGGAATCTTTCTGATCCATTTTTTTTCTGAAACTAGAAATCAGATCAGCATAAAAACTACACATTTGTAACCTGCTCGTTGAAACCTTTAATTTGATACCCATCTTAACCCTCGATTTCACTAATTGCGAGCCAAAATGGAGCACATGGTCTGTGGCCAATTGGCTATCACTCTTACATGCAAGTATTGAATTCTAAACTACTCTCATGTCGATTTTCAATTAAGACGAGATAGAGACATTTCTCTCGTAAACTTGAGATATTTTTTTTTCGTTATAACTGCATAAATTCATCAATATCTTAAATATTATTAAGAAGCGACGGATGATTTTGGCTCCGGTGGCTGACGAAACATGTATTTACCAAGGACGGTTTAAAATATGCACGGAGTTGTCGAAGTAATACTCGATGCAAAATTTGTTCTTTATAAGTTGCGGAGAAAGCTGGAGAAATTTAATCGAATCTAGGAAAATCGACGTTCACGGGATGCCGAACTACCGCGAGAAGACGGAAACTTCATGGCGGAATGGGAGTTTAATGCGACATTTCGGTACTTGCAGCTGCAACGAAATTCGGGCAACTTCTGTTCCATTTGCCAAGAACTGCCGGGCATGGATATCTTCATCATGGAGAAAAGCGCTTGAAACGTGCGCGATATTGGACTATATGAAACTCGAACAACCATTTTTTCCCTTTATCCTCTTTCAGTCGGCGAACAAACGTTCTAGAAAAGTCATTTCTCACCTAGACACACCCGTTAGATCCGAGCGTTACCTTCTCTGTAACGCGGACACGTTCCGAGCAATACAACACAAGCACGTTCCGAGCAATACAGCACAAGTCTAAAATAATTAATTCGCGCAATACGAACAAGTATGTATTTTTCCAAATTGCTCCACATAATCGCGAGCAGCTGCAAAACTTTGGCATCGTTACCGCGAAATATGCTCCGCGGAACGCCCTTGTTGCACGATTGCAAAATAAGGCACAAAATCCACGCTTTAATAAGAAGAGAGGGAGGCGACGAAAATTCGCTCGAATTTAGGAAAATTTAAGTACATCCCGCCCAGAGGTGAGAGAAAGCAAAATTCATGGAAATTCCTGAATCGTCCCGACGTCGAATTCAGCGCAATTACTTCTGTGCATTGTAAGTCGAGATGCTCGTTTAGTTTCTCGGAGAAAAAAAGACTGCATCGGCTTTTCAGGTAAAAGTTGCTCCGATGGGAGTCGCAATAAATGTAAATTTTGCAAATTATGTACGAGCTCAATGAAGATTTAAAAAAGAAAATGCCTTATATTGATAACAGATTTCGCAATTTCGCGTTGAATAAGATAAAATTCATTTATCGTTTTTAAATAAACAAAAATTATCGCAGGCCGATGATATTATAAGAGAGAATTGCCAAATGTGTATCACTTAAACTATTTTTTGTTATATTTCGCGTTTGCTGGTGTTTTGGATGCAAATCAAAGTTCGAAGTTGTAGCTCGATATTACATCTATTATTATGTTAAACCTTTCAGTAATTAAATAAGTTTATTATAAGCTTTTCTGCAACATGTTACGAAAAGTGATTTAGAAAATCACTTAAAACATACACCTACGATCTCATAAATTGTATCATCTTCGAAAATACCAAATTAATTAATTAAAGTAACTAAAAATATAAAAAACCATTCACTAATATTTATTTTATTATTAACTTATCGAAAAAATGATAAAGTATTTAATAATAAATAACAAATAAAAAAATAAGAAATGGCTTGAATAACTAGCTTAAATTTTTAAAAGTTGCTTTGTAATTGAAAAACTTTTATTCATAGCAATTACTAATTTTACTATGATCACTTATCCATCTTACATTAATATTAATTTTACATTAATTCTTTATATTAAAATAGTAGTGCAAATTAGGAAACTCGATAGAATTTATAAAAATACTGATTTAATTTTTATAACAATTGTAATTATATGCATACAATGTAAAATTTTATACAACAAACCTTATTTTACAAAAATACAACAATTTAAAATAAAATTACATAATTATGTTATTATAAGCTATATAAGTTAATAAAAAATTTACATCAAATATACTTGATTTTTTCTAATGCTGATAGTATGAACAAAACAAAAAAAAAACTTGTTAAATTTTCGTTTATATTACTTATTTCTTATTTACTCTTTATTTTTGTCACTAATCATTACTTACATGAAAATATTGAAAAGGTATGCTTTAGGTGACCAGTACGTTTTCACCTTTATATCCCAAATTCTTTATTATTTTGAGAGACTCAAAATATTAAATAAAACTGATATCTCAACGTTGTTTCATATTCTTACTTTATCACTAATGCTCACAATTGCAAAAGTAATCTCACATGTATTAAAATTACGAAGATAACAATCTTACGGTAAAATACGACTCCAAACGTGACGCGAGGGACAAATTCCATACCGCGGTTTCCCAAACGTGCCATCGTACAATTGCTCTTTTCTCGGACGCTTTTTATCATTACAACGATGAACAGCCGTATTCGAGACGATACGAATAAACGGCCGTAAAACTAGCATAAAAATCTACCCGTCCTAAAAGAAATTCTAAACGTATATTTCCCACGGGTTCCGGTCATAAAGGCGGTCACGTAAATTGAATGTGTGAGAAATTTGTCATGTTATTTCGCTTTCAATCCCACCAGGGCAATCAGACCATCGTATTTTTTGTTAGGCAGCTTGCGAACGAGGGATGCGATCTTGAAGAAAGGAAATATTAAAAAAAGAAAGTTGTAAAGAAGAAAACATCGAGTTATTTATACATGAGATGCAATCCTCGAAAATATATCTTAATGTTCTGGAAAATAGACTCATTTATAATAGTTTTTCTTTTAATTTTTCTTAATTAAACACTTGGGTGTCGTACTATAAGTATGAATAAATGCCTAGTGCCAAATTGACGCAATACATTTATTGCAACTACGTAATCCAACGTTACTTCAAAAAAAAAAAAGACCGTATGGAAAATTATCAATTTTTCTTATCTTTTTGTCTTACTTTATAGACCACTCCCGCGAGATTCGGAAAACTGACGTTAGAAATATTTTTCTCCCCTTGTCGAATCGTACGAACGCCATTTATGATCGTGTATTACGGAAATGCGCGCGAGCACGTATGTATATACAACTGGGAAGAAATGTAATGGAAGAACGCGACGACATTGTGTACGCGAAGTAGATTTTCATATGAGGAATATCCAAAACAAGTCTGCCACGTTCAATTCAGCATGCAAATATCAGCATTTGAATGACGACGCAAGGGAGTATGAAAATCGATTTCCTTCTATCAATTTCGTATTTCCGATTCATGCGGTCGTTTAAAAACATTTCCAAGCCACATACTCAAAATTTCGTTCATTCAACCAAAATGTATATTTAAATTATTAGGTCCCCGACATTTGCATTGCATTCGTAATTTATTGAACATCATTTTATAATATTTGCAATTATTGCGCGTTATAATTTAAACACATTTAATATAGAATTGTATAATTCATTTGTATTATTTTTCCAAAGTTATAAATTTCGAATATTACTGTCCCACACGTTTTGTAGCAATATAACTTTAAATATAAAACCATGAACAAGCATTTCACTCCGTTAATCCCGAAAAGAATATTTTTCAGAGAATATTCACCCCTCGGTTAAAAGGTGAAAGACCTTGGAATGCGATTGTATTCGTCATCTTGATATCTTCACACTTGAAATAGGAATGGAAATCTCATTAATGTCATAGAAGCTTAACACGCGAATCAGTTTAGCGAATTTTTGTCTTAAATATAGAATATATTTGAACGTTTCACGGATTCATTGCAGCTGGAGATTAATTATTCATCTAATAATTATCCGACGCTCAAATACGCGACTTTCCGATCCGGAAAAGCAACTAATTGACGTCAGGAACATGCGACCGATTAAATAAACTTTCTTATCAAATATATGTCCCGGTGATGCCTCTCGTTAATAATACTGACAGTACTGAATATAAAATCACTCACTCTCAATTTACAAATCCCGCTTCTCTGAAAAATTATTCTTCTAACAGAGTCCCGATATTTTTATGTTTAAAAAAAAATCTGGATATATACGTATAAATACATTTGTTTATTGTATTATTATTTATAACGAAGATTTAATTAAATTCCTATTTTATTATATTTTACATACAACTTTACATGTTTTTACAGTTAATCCAGAAATATATATTATATTAAAATTACGAAATCTCTGAGATTAAATAGAGAAGTTAAATCAAGATTAAAGCCTTAATGTGTATAATTTATACATATAATTTACATCCCTAAAGTTTAATTCGCGGATAACTCACTCAGATTCATCACTTGTGATTAATTATAATATTATATGAAATATTAATTACATAATTATAAAAAATGTTTATCTCTCCAAATTTTAGTTTGACCTCCAGTATTCACGATCAATAAGAAGCGACGCAATGTGTATCCTACACATATAAAAATTAATCTTGCAACATAATACCTATAATTAACACTCTTATTTTTCTCTCTACAATAAAACTATAAATTGAAAATATATATGTCCTACTTATTATATCTGTATATCCTAAAATTGTTTTAATAACGTTTCCGAAATTATCTCATCTCATCGATTTATTATATACTTCTCTGAATTGATATATGTGTACATGGATACTGCCTCTCATTCATTGCATTAAATATTACTGTCAGAGTAAAATACTAATGCGTTGGTAAAGAAAGAAATGGCTCTCCCTACAACATCCAGCGGAAGTCACGTCAATCGGCAAACGATTGGTAATCATCGCGTATACATCCGCCAAATCTGTTTGTGGCAATCTTATCTCTGTGTACTAACTGTACAATGCACACAAAGCGGGACTTCATTGTCTTACCCTATCTCTTTTCGTTTCTTGTCGAGCCATTAGTGCGCTACTGCCATGTTCGACACTTTCATTCGAAAAATTCTATCTACCTCACCACACCCAATCCATCAACTAATTGCCGTAAATTCGCGGCACTCCCTCATTCGTGCTGCTCGCCTACCCCATGACTCACGGCGATCTCATTAAACAATTGCAAGACCTTGTAATCGCATGTTCTACATGCGATTCAACTGCAAAAACGTTATTACGCAGAAAAACAGCATTCCCGTCAGACGGTGGTAAAATTGAATAATGCACTCACGCAATCAATAATACTAAAATGTATTAAAGTTAACAAAAGTTACATTAGTACAAAACGCACTGCGGTAGACAATGTTTCATAAATAATATTAGGAAACGAAAACGCATATATGAGGAAAAATATATATGTTTTATATACAAAAAAATACAAGCATGATAATAAATAATTTTGGCATTTGTAATATTTGTTTGCAACGTGATAATAAAATATTAAAATCGTCAACAGAATATTGATAATATTTATTAAGATTGATATGTATCATATATGTCACATATCATA
This sequence comes from Solenopsis invicta, assembly GCF_016802725.1. Classification (NCBI taxonomy): domain Eukaryota; kingdom Metazoa; phylum Arthropoda; class Insecta; order Hymenoptera; family Formicidae; genus Solenopsis; species Solenopsis invicta. Next base: position 10,421,457 of record NC_052673.1, read on the forward strand.
TATGCTGTTTGCATATTCATAAGTAAAATACATGAAAGAACTCTTTGTGAGAAACATATAAAATGCATCGAGTAATGCAAGAATCATGTAGTTATTCAAAAGTATCATTGCTTACTTGTAACAAAATATAATATTATTACATAGATTAAAAAAAGTTCTATGTAAGACAAAACTATTTAATTATATTTAAAAAAATTATAATAATTTTCACTTGAATTATTATAACAGTTTGATATAAATAGTTCTCTATTTTCTATATAGATAAGAGACTTTATTTACGGGAAAATTGAGAATTATTAATATTAGATATTATTATAATATCAAGATAAAATTTATCTTGATAATTTATAATTATATCGTAGAGAACATGACTCTTAATAGGTGTTCTCTGCCAACAAGATAATTAGTTATAATTTATTATTATTTTGTGCGTGCATAAATTTATATGATAAATGGTTAAAATTGACTTGATCTGTTTAGGGTAAATAACACTTTGTAATTTATAATAAAACCTACAATGTTTATAAAAATAATGGTATAACTACAACGCTCGACGCAGGATTTATCTCATAGTCTATTATCCACGTCTTTTAATGTCTTGTTTCTTTTTTTTTCATTACTTTCATTTTATTATGCGCGCATGATAGCAAACAAGAAAAACTTCACTATCAAAGCTCCTACAAGTAATTCGCGCGCAAGTCGTAAAAGCTCGTAAAAAGTTCGAAATGAAGCTCGTAAAAATTCGTATAGGAATTCAAACAGAGTGGATAACTAAAGTCAACTTTAGAAGATAAAATTGGAATGTATTTTCTTTCTTTCTTTTATCACGATTTTCATTTATTCTGATTTTTATCCAAAACCAGAAATAACGAATATCGATATAAAGAAAAAGAATCAGCTAACATAAAAAACATGTATATCAAACAGTTTTTAGCAAATAATTAATCGTAAAATTCTTGGAGATAATTTTAGAATACATACACAGAAAACGTAATTTTACTGCATGTAAAAGTTTAGCTAGATACAGAAAATAATTTTTTGTTAGGTTTGATTTCATTTGATTTCAATTCGTTACATCTGTAACCAAAACCGAAATTGGCACATTTATTTACCAAAATTTATATCTAAATGTTTTAATTCCAAATTTTTCTTATTTCGAAGAAAAGAGTACAAATTTAAATAGTTTAAATTATTAGCTAGTTAAGTTAGTTCTGTGCAATTTAAATGTACCGCTTTTAATTATCAAACACATTATAAAATGTCATTTTGCGTATTATAAGAAATTGTCAAAGTGCGTTGCAACTTCTTTATCGCAACTAAATGTTCAATCTCGTAAGAAATTGAAGAAAGAACTAATAAAAGGAAGAGCTGAGATAGCGACTACCTGCATCGTAACTGTTTACTGAATCGTTATCGCATGAAAGAGAGACTGCGGCAAAAGTTTGATTAGAGCGTGCAGGCTTCGTTTCGGTCTGTACACAAACGTGCTGCTGATGCTTGGCTCTCACTTGAGCACGTATGTGAGTACACAACAGTATACGCGATATATCAGACCAGCGAGATTGAACGTCGATAATTAACAATATTCTTGTGCACAAATCTTTAAAAAAATAATAATGCTCGCGCATAAAAAGAAAACAATAAAAAAATATTAATGGAATAGTAAAAGAGAATGATCACGCTGCCATGGATTTATTCTTTCTCAGAGCGGTCTGTTGTCTTGTTAAACAAAATATCAATCATCCAACTTTGTGTTAACAAAATAAATAACTTCGGACCAAATAATTTTACATTTTCAAAAGTTTACACATTAAGTTTACATATATACACACCTTCAACCCCTGCAACTCCCCACTATACTTTATGAGCGAACTGCAGTCGATATATATCCGACGACTTTGTCCCATTCTCTCGAGACGGAAGTGCGCACTCGACCGAGTTTCAAGATATCGATTCAGTCACACGTGTGTCGCTACGTGCCCTCTTGTCTTGAGTTCGTAAACGTTCGACGAAGTTAATTGCCCCGTTAGCGTTCGAAATCCGTAAGGATGCTAATCCTTTGCTAATTAGAACTTTATATAGGCTGCTCAAAAACTCTATCGTTGGTCTTTTCATTTACGATTGTTTCGAGAGACTTGAAATCAAATCTTTTATGGCATAAATTAAAAGATACCATTAGATTCCTAAAATAGGAATTCCTACACAGAAAGAATACTTTTACTACAATATATGTAAAAATTTAGCTAAACACAAATCAGAAAATTATTTAACGTTGGATTATCAAAATAATTATGTAAGACATTCAAGCATGATGATGTTGTTGCAAAAAATTTTGACCTTCTAGGAAAAGAAGCTTAAACGTCCAATATAAATTTTTTAATGGTTCAATAATTATTTTCAGATCTGTGTTTTAGCAAAATTGTCCTTTAAGGGAATAATTAAAAACTTTTTCGCAAAATTTTTGATAGGAATCAAAACAAAATTTAAAAATAAATTACAATTACTAATCTCCTTGTACATAAAAATAATTTGCTTCCAAAATGTTATCAAAAGAAATAAAAAATAAATGTATTCTTCAAACCTTTGTATCTCTTATATATTTAAGAAATAAATTTATAAAATTATATTCAATAAACATTAAAAAGTAGAAACAGTGATGGAGTATAAATGAATAATATTTATAATTTACTTTCTTTTTTTTCCTCCCTCTCCTGTTCTTTTATAATCCCTATAACCAGATGAGTCGCAGATGTTTGCCGTTTTTAAAACTGAATCGTGATCCACATAAGTTTTGAGGAACTCTGTATTAATTAATTTAAAATTACTGTTGAAAAAGGCGCCTACAATTATCATTAAATTTGCAAAAGGTACTTAATGAATCGTTTTCCAGGAAGACAATTGCGCGATATCACGTGTTCATATTGTGTTTGAAAATGGATTAAACAATTTTCGACAATTTTCAACGCAAACAGCCAAATTGGTTGGCAGATCAAATGTCTAGTGTCAATTTCGCAATGTCGATCAGCGCAACAATGATGTCATAAATTGATATCGATGAATAAACGACCACATGAATTCTGCACCACGAATTTACTGCTGTTTTACGTTACCGGATCAGATGACCACGCAATCTGCCGCATTTGCTAATTATAATAAAATTTATAAAAAATTTATAATAAAATACTAAAAAATTTAAATTATTATAAGAAATTAATGCAGACCTTGTTATATTAATATTAACGTACACGTATAACAACGAGAAAGTGTCACACGGTATTCCAAAGTCGTTGGCAATAGTCGAGTACCGCGAGCAAAATCAAGCGCGTGCTTATGCGCTAAAGTACATTTTTTTACTATATCACGATTGTTGCGATGTGTTGCGAAAAAATTTATACAGCGAAACAGCGTATTCGATATCTCCGCCAAATTTCATTGTTTGCACAAACCAGAGTGATCGGTTTCCGTGGGTATTTGTGGGCACCGTCACTTTTCTGCAAAAGGAAGAACGAGCAAATTGGAAACGGTCAATTTTTATTTCCTAACTGTTTGACAAAAAAAAACAGAATCGAAGCTGTCTAGTTCCAATATTTTCCTGGAAAGGAAAGAACGTTATCAACGGATTCTGCACGTTTCTCCGCCTGTAATGCGCAGCAATCGAAACGCCATGGAATTGACTCAGAATTAAACGCACATGCAATCGGAAAACGTATCCACGTGTATTCTGCGTAGCGAATAATTAAGCGCCGGCCACATTCTCAGAGAAATAAGTATGCGATTACACGACCGACAGCTTCAACCACGTCCGCGCAAAACATCAGCCTCATTTCCACGTTTTGAAAAGCAGTAGAGCTTCTATTCTAAACCGCGGATGATTATCACGGCTTTCAGAGTTACTCTTGCATTGAATGAGATTTGATGAGCTTCGATAATTCGACCAGTTCCAAGAAATTAAACGTGATCATCATGTCAAATTGCATAAAATGCATAAAGAGTGCGATAAAGGGAAAAATTTCCCGAAAAAGGGAGAATTTCTTTGACATTATTTAGCCTCGAATATAAAATATTTTTCTAAAAAACAAATAACTCGTTCCATTTCTTACTTGTTATTTAATATGATCGATCCAATCGTCAACGACACATGGCCAGAAATAACATAATTTTCACTCCGTGACATTAATTACTCCGGAAAGTAATTTCTCACGTGAAATGGTAGCATTTGAAACGTAAATTGGAAAGTCCCAGCTGCTTCAGGTGATACGACGACAGAAAATAAAATTTTCTGCACATCGAGCAGGTGAGCTTTGCGGCATTTATAAACTTTTTTTTTCAACTTTATATTTTTCTGTTGCTATCCAGTGAGGAAACTGCAAAGTCAATTTGTCGGCCACGATGACGACTCGACTCGACTCGTCTGAAGTCTGAATATGAAATGGTTACCTCGACAAATTAAAGTTAGATCCGAGATGAAAATGTTAAATAAATGAAAATTAAATAGCGACAATCTGCGTTTTCCAGTGGCACGGTGGACTTTCACAATGTAACGACTGCTTTAATTTTAAGTAAGCATCTCAAATGCCCGAACTTTAACTAGATAGCTATTTCTTGAAACAAGAAAACGTCGATAAAGATACTCTCTCCGCGTAAAGCACAAAGCATAATATATAAATTAATACCTAAATAACAAAACCAATAGAATAGATAAGAAGCAGTTGTTTTATAAGCTTTAACATTTAAAGTGATTCCTGAAAAGTGTAATCAAGAAGTTAATTTACTAACTAATGCGCTGTCTGCATAACTTTATGATTAATCCATGCCCAGATGTTAGCTAATCATTGTAAGTTTTCTTTCGCAACTTCGAAAATTGGATGCTATAAGTTTTTAACACGTACTTTAATAAAGCTCTTAGAGAAGAGCAAATAGTTGATTAAAATCGCTAACTATCGTGTAAATTGCATTCGCGTCAAAAATCAATCTATCCAGAATGAAACTTGAACGGCATCGAGGAATGATTAATGAAAACATCCGTTCCAAACGTATTGCAGCCGCAGTCAAGTAATTCGAGAGCGAATATCAATTCGCGCTTTGTAATATAACTTTTTCGCTCTTTCCTCATCTCGTCGTTTAACCATGCGTTTTTATTCGTGTACAATTTAGCCGGAGAACTTTGAATTGCTCGCGGGTTTCATTTTCACTGAGATACAGTTACAAGAACAGTGAAAAATATTACTTTTAGTTAATGATAAATGTATAATCTAATTCTCAGCCACGTTTAAAAAGTACCGTAAATGGGACGGCAGTTCTTTCAGTTTTTGTAATGTATGCTTGCTTGATGCCAATAACAGAATTATATTGACAATAACTGAATTATTTTTCATAAGGTAAATTCACTTTGTATTGAGCCTTGAACGAAGTTTGTAAAATAGAAGAAGTGAACGCTATTCGGACACTCCATAAATGTTTTCAAGAAATGTGTAAAAAATACAATGCAAGATTAATCGTGAAACAAAAGTTGTTCCATAATTTAAACTTTAAGCAATAATTTGTGGTGTGTATGTGGCTCATAAATATTGAAAATTATTTTAACGTACCTCACATCTTTGTATAATGAAGAAGCCGGGGAAAAGATACAGAGCGCCAATAAATGTAAATAATGTGGAAAATGTTGTAGCACATACCTGAAACAAGAAAAGTTTATTTAATCTCTAAAATAATAAAATTCAAAAAAATTCTTTTTATCTTTCCATTAATCGTATGCCAATTTTTTTTTAATATGCAATTTTTTTCTTTACATCAGATAATTAAAGTAATTAACTGTCCATTCGGCGTGACTAAACTTAAGTAATAACAACTTCAATGGCATGATTTTAGACTCAAAGTCTACACGAAACTGGCTGCATAATTTGACGATAGAAATCTGAATAAACGATAGAACTAACGAGCTACTAGAAAACGGCAAGCGATGCATTTTAACCCCCATTCAGCATTTTCGCGAACAAAGAAAAACGATCGACAAAGCACTTGAGCACACGCTCACATTCTTTCGCCATTAAATTACGCGTATAGAGGAGTAAAAAATTTCGAAAGGCTGGCCGTTGCTCACTACATGAGATTCGTTGACCGGAATAATTCCATCATTCACCCCGTTTCGAGCATCTCCACGCCTTTTTCGAATCCAGTGTCCGTGCGGATCGTTGGTCTATTGACGCGAAATCGTTTGTAGAAATTTAACGACCACTATGTGGCGAGAAATGCGTAGTAACTATGATTTTCTCTTTTGTTTCAGAGAATGACGCTTCGCGATTCATGCGCAGCACTTTCAGATTCCGAGAGGACTAGTCGGCTAAACACTAGACGAACAGAGAGAACTATATCGCTGACTGAGAGAAATGTCGATATCTCTCGCTTACGAATTATTTCCGCGGAAACAAGTGCGAGCGTTCCAGTATTCAACGATAATTCTAATACAATGCGAGAAACGTTAAGATGTGCATCTGCTTGTTTGACGGGTAATCATGCTATTTACGGTAATTTGCGCGGTACAATGCTGACTTACGCAAATCTGTTTGTCCCTTCAAAAACCAAATTATGTCGGCCGCAATTAACCGTGTATTGTGCACATAAATGTGTACGACAAATCTCATCAGTTCGTTAGAATAATTATGGTTGTGTGGTAGAGAAATATTAATATTTACTTTAGCAATTATAGATTCATTCTGCAAATATGTTTTTAGCTACAACAAATAATAAATATAATAAAAGGTTGCGTTATGGGGATTCATGTACATATTATTCAATAACTTTGTAAATAATCAATATTTTATATTGGAAATAAATAATTATATTTATCAATATACCGTTTAATAGATTTTAATTTCAAAATTATGAAATAGTTTTTACGTTTTCATTAAAATATAACACTGCATAATGGATCAAACAGGATCAATGGTGATAATATGGGCCAATACAAAAATAAATTTTGTTTAAAAAAGACGTATTATTATTATTCCTATTATTAGTATATTTATTATTATATAGTATTATTGTTTACAAAATAATATATTTTTAATTTCCCATGGATTGGAATTTTCTTACGTTCAGAAACACTAGAGATATCATTTTATCCTTGTTTAACATAAAATGATATTTCTAATGTTTCTGAACGCAGAACTGTAGAGACAAGCGATTTATTGAAAAATTATCTCGATATGAAAATCTCGATAATGCAAATACTACCAGCGCACTTCTTTGCCTGTATTAACAAAATGCTATGCTATTGAATAACTTTGTGTAACTAAAAACCTGTATAACCGCAAATAAAAATTTAAATAACAAAATAAAAACACCCGAGTGTACATGTATTCGTGTGATAATAGGCTCATGTTTATATAAACAAATGTGTGTAATTAAACATTAAAATGTACCTTGAAAAAGTTTGGAAATGCGCTCAAAAACAAAAATGCCTTATAACAATTGTCAGCTATTATGTATCGACATAGCGCCGCTATATAAAAAAAGGCTACTAAACAAGTAATTACCTCTAGCATTACAACAAAAGATGTGATATTGTATCTTCGAATTGAACAATTTATCGATTGAAAAAAGAAAAACGAGCGATTTTTGCAAAACGAAAACTATTGTGCCGTGAAACATTTTCCCGAGATAATTTAACTTAAAAAATCCTACAGCTCTTAGATATGTAAGGAACGGTACTTTGCATAAATCCTTGAAAGAAAATGTTGATGGCGGATGATTCATTCTTGACGGCACCGTGGCTATACATCCACCCATTCCCCCGCCCCCATCTGCGTCCGTTATACATTGCCCTCGTATTCATAAGCGTGCATAAATTCGAAGGTTCGTGTACATATGCACCTGCACAGGCACACCCGAAATATATTAGCTCTGACCAAAATATATGAGACGCGTGTTACTCCCGTGGAATAACAGAACTTTCCGGCGGTAGAAAAGATCGAGAACGAATTAAAAGCTCGTGCCGCGAGATAAACAAAGAGACGGGAAACTGCACAACGCAAACCATGAATCTGTCAGAAACGAGACGTTACTACGGTTGTCACGGGAGAAACAAATTGCATCCTCGAGATCTTTAAGAGAGACTAGAGCAGCAAACTGAATTAGAAGGCTAACAATAAGTTTAAATTTGCCGTTTCGCAAATAAAATTTAGACAAAAAGATCGTTTTGAAGCAAGCGAATTCTCCTCTCGGGATTCGAGTACGTTCTTGAGAGAATTTTTCTCGCGATGCCTATACATTTCACCTAGGAAAAATTCTATCGACGTTCACGGAAAGGGGGAATGAAATTTTCGATCATATAATATGCGAATTTATTCCACGGTGCCATCGCGCTCTTCTTACATACACAATGTGATCTATGACAAAACGCCATAAAAAGGCTCGGCCGTCATTTGCTTAATGGCGGAAGGTATCACAGCAACGTGCAAGTTCGCGTGCCGCATCGATATATCGTGATTTTCATTCCCTTGAGGCTCGTTACGGCGGTCGTTAGTGTTGCGTCGGTGTGAAAGAGTGCACCGACCGCGGTCATGCCCCCTTTGCATGCTTTATTGCGGCCGTTATTCGCCAGCTCGTAAAATTCTTCCACCTTCCTCCGATTGAAGTTTAGTTGTTTCTTTCTTTCGGTACCCCACAGTACTAACTCCCCGAACTTTCAGCGGTAATAAGGATAATCACTCTCCTGTCTGTAAGCAGTACAAGATATGAGCTTTTAATGCTCTCGCGTTGGTCCTTGTTGATAAATATTTCATGTACATATATCGTAATGTCATTTACATTATTAAACGAGATCTTATTAATGTATAAAATATTATTACGAATGAAAAGAAATTAATTTATTTCGCAGTTATCTCTGAAATAAAACGCTTACGATTTTTTGGTTTGAGCATACGATAATATAAACATAAAAATTGTTTACAGTGACAAATTAAAAATAAAATTGCGAATTGTATGGGTGATTATTATTCTCATCGGAACGTTGACATAGTTAAAGAGAATCATGCGGATCGAAGGAAAAACCCTCGAAAGAAAACGATTGACATATAAAATCCTCTTTGACATTCTGCTGTAACGTCGAATGAAGATAGCAGCACAACTGCGGCTGACAATTTATATACGACGCGCTTGGATTTACGATCGTTGACACTCAAATAATGAAATATAAATCCGCGAGTTTAGATCCCTGTCTCGTAAGAAATACGTTTCTGAAAAAGTGACGCGCGTTGTTTTATAAGATAAAGATCACGCGCGCACGTTACGTTCTGAACGACATAAAAATTTAATCGTTTTCGTAAACTATCGTATCACGAGAATTACACAATATTGCATAATGTGAATGGAGCATACGTTATTAATTTTCACAAATAAGCAATGTACAACAATAAGCGATATACATATCGCCGGTAAACATAATTAACCGAGATTCGCGTTTAATGTCACACGGCATTATATTCCGTTTCGGCGTATTGATAGCATGCTTTTATAAATTATAAATGTCACTCCGTGTATAATCAATATCTATATATCAATATCAAGGGGACAATAGCTCGGCGAAAACTGAGTAAATAACGAAAATGCGTAAATCGATGTAAAGATTGATGAGATTATTCGTATATATCTATTATGTATTATATGTTATTTGTCATATTTAATATTTATTATCGCATTTTATTCCGAATATATAACGATTAATAATAGTTTATTAATATCGTTAATGCTGAAGCTAATTATGACAAATGATGTTAATTAAACTAAACTTTGTTTTATTTATACCTGTAAATGGTAACAGAAATTTTTACACTTCTTTGCAATATCCGGTTTTTCACGGTTTTGGAGGCGTTTGACAACTTTATTGCTTTCGTGCGGATAACACAAAATTACTATATTCATTATTTTAAAATTATTTTTGGCAGCTTTAAATCATCCTTATCCGATATCATCTGAATCGAATAATCAACGAAATTGATTACTAATCGACTAATCATTACCGAAGATATTTTAAATGTAATTACGATGGATTATGGATTAACATTATCCAAATTGTAATATCACATGGAGTATAAATATTAAAAAAAAACATGATTTATAGAATACTCAGTAGACTTGCAATCAATATAAATAGGATTTAATTATTAAATTATACTATTATTATTTAGATCATCAAATAGTAAAAGACTATACTTTCTTCGCATCATTACATCAAACTGCACCATAATTTGATTATCACAATCATCTAATAAGGACTGGGGTTGCGTAACGACTCCGTGTAACTTTTATCGCGGAACTTTTCGTAATTTGCGACATCGTTATTTCGAAGAAGAAAACGATGCAATACTTGCATCTTCTGCTGAGTTCGATGAAAAGTTTTTTGTTACAATAACAAGTACGTGATCAAGAGAATATTCCCTAATGTATGGAAGTCAGGTTGCTGCGAACGTGACATTTTCAATTCTCCTGCATATTTATCAATATATGCATAAAGAACGGTTGAAATATCTAAAAATTCAGATAGATGCAGAAATTAATTTTTTACTTGACCATCAAAATAATTCTGTAGAATAGTCCAACCAAACCATTATTCGAATTAAAAACTGCAATTGCTTGACTTTTCAAATAATATATACATCTATATTTTAAAATAAACACTTGAAAACAATTTAATTTCTTTTTCACTTAAATAACTTTATCATAAGATTCAAATAATTTCGATAAACGTATTGTATTATTTAAATAAAGAAATTAATTGTTTCCATTAAGTAATTTAGTTACATTTATTTGTTGGAATAAAATATATTTACTTTTCAATGCTTTATTAAACTTGCTTATAAAAAACTGTTAATTTACTTTACTCTTAACCTTGCTTGCGAAAAAACCGTTGAACATAGAAAAAATATTATATACAATGTAAAATATTTACCGGCAAACGTTAACATCAAATATAGCAAGCCATAACATACTGCTAAAAATGAAACAATATCGTTCGACTGAAGCACTCATTTTTAATAAAACAACTTTAGAGAAATCTTTTTTTGGAAACAAATCAAACTACTTCTCCGATATTAACGCGAAAAGATAAAAGATAATTTAAATTCGATGTACATACCTACACTTGCTAACAGCTGAATAAAGCTTACTGTAATTAAAAAAAACCGAGATATGATTACAATGATTATTCCAAGCAAGAAATTAATTGTAAAAAGTAATATTCTTATTTCAATTCAATATCATTTTTACGTAAAAAAAACATGTTTTTTTTAAATTGAATAACATAAACGAAAAAAGTTAGCCCATCGAGAATATTATTTCAAACAATCGTATTCTTTTTGCCAAACAATATGATTTAATGCAACAAAATAAAAAAATTTGCATTAAATGAAATAATATTTTATCTAAAGATATATTGTTTTGTGTGAAGTGAATGTAAGCCAAATAAAAATACTGAATGTAAAAAAACGTTCTTCTTTGTGTATAAAAATTATAAATAAATGTTATGTTATTATGTTATCGTATGTATTTTGTGTATCACTTATTATTTTTCCAACAAATAAATCTATTCGTTTCGTGACGCATCACAGAACAACCAAACAAGTAGATCTACCTTTTTGGGTCACATCATATTACGCACTTGATATAAATACGCAAGACGTACAAAAAATGCGTTCAGGCATTTAATTTAGATATGATTCTAACGGTTGGCAAAGGTTCATACAAATACTAATAATATAATTTTCGTGTGGAAAATTATATCCACAATGGAAAAATATTCTGTACTCTTTTAAATGGAATTTGATCCGTCTTCATTGCCCCTATTATGCTAACAAAATCCCATAAATTAATCCAGTTCGAATGGCTAATGATTAAAACTACATTGCGGCGTTACAACTGACTGAAGTAAGAATCACTGAGACAAATTCATTTAGGGACAAAATTCTGAAGAAGAGAAAACTAAGATGAAAGATGCGTCTCCTTTGGCACGACGGCCATTCTCCAACGGATAATTAAAAGCGGTCCTTCCCGTACGGAAACTTAAAATGTCGGCGCATCCTTTTGTCCGACGCTCAGTCTCGTTTCGTGGACATTGAGGGATAAAGAGTGAGTCGACGAGCGACGCCGCGACGAGATTAAGGCGTAGTATAGCTAGCACGAGGCGAATAAAAGGCGCGCCCGGCGCATCGTAATTGTTCCCTTGGCACGTGACTTAGCCGCGCAATCGGTTTTCTTGGAGCCGATGGTGAAAACCATCGACGCGCTGCTTTCGCTCGGAGAAATAATTGCCGCGGTCTCTACGTGGTAATTACGTGTTCTCAATAGCTCTGTAGAATGAATAGTGACAGAACGAAGCGAAGTGATTAGAATTAAACCATTAATTCCTTTGCAATAGACAAAATCATAATGCGCTTCTCCTCTCCTCCCCCCCCTCCCCCTTTCTCTCTGTGCAATTTATAATAAAATAGATGAATATTTTATTTCATGAAAAATTCAGTCATAAAAATAATATCTGTTATAAAAGTAAAGTGTTCGTAAATCAGAGATGGATGTAATTTCAATTTTTTATGCTTGATAACAATTTATATATCACAAGCTGCAAGATTCACGTATTTAAATCGATGAATTTCTAATAAATGTATCTAACAGATCTTCCGTCATATTCCGACATTTTTAAATTTATACAATTTTTTCCCGTACTGGGTTTAAAAAGATTTATATATCACGATGTTAGTGCCCGACCGCATAGATTTTCGATTTCCAGTTGCAAGCTATTTTATTAAAGTACACCACAACTTCTGATCGCGGAAACTCGTAAACTTATTTCTTAATTTTCTACGTTCTTGCCTGCGCTGCTGTCGTCCGATATGAAGCAGCCCGCGCATATTTGGTAATGTCGTTTCTACGTGGTCAAGCCGGATCCCCGGTACCGAAAAGGCGGTCAGCATAAATTTTCCTCCCAAGCTGGTTCGTTTCTTAATGAAGGTCGAAAACGCTGATCTTCCTAGACGGATCTTGCTGTTCACAAATACTCGAGATACGTGATCGAATATATCTATTATTATAAAATAATTTTAAACAGTGATTCTCTGTGCACTTTTTCACAAACATCAATTTTATCAACTCTATATCATGCATTTCAAAATATCAAATTTAAAATATAAAATTCAAAATATAAATTTTAAAATATAAAATATGTAACTCGCGGTTTCATAAAATTGTTCTTTTTTTCGCATATACAAATAAAAAGATTTTAATTTGCGTTATTTTACCCAATAATTATGTTATACTATTTAAGAATATTTTGGCTATATAATACGGCTAAAAGTTATCAAAATTTAATAACTGAAGGCTTCTCTAGATTTATTTATTTTTTCTCAATTAACAACAAAAAATTTTAATCGGAAATGCTCAAATTTTGGCCCTAAAATCAGCTGCAAAGAAAACAATGAAAAATTTGATTTATAATGATTTTTTACAGCAAAAATTACGTTCTGCTGCAGATTTAAATAAATGACTTTTAAGTGGACACGTGAATCTAAATAAATTTTTGCATGAATATTTATTAGTTTTATTAATATATGTAGAAAATTTGGTTTTTAATTGGTAATGATACGTTCCCATCAAATTTGCAAATAAGTACTGCAAAACGCGATTTTCCATAAAAATCAAGCGTAAACAAAAAATTAAATAACTTTTAAACCAATAAGTAAATTGTGCTCAAATTTTACACAGATATTCAAACATAATATTAAAATATTGTATAAAATTTGTATATTTTTGATAATGTTTTAAAATGTGACCTATACATCCTCGTATAATGGAAAATGGACTTGTACACATCACAGGGTGAAGAGCTGAAGATCGAAGGTTTACTTCCAGGTTTACTTCCAGTAATCTAACCAATAGGCAACCTCGTGCGCGATTTCGGTCTATTCGATCGATGGCAGCGGTCTCGAACGTATGTACAGATGCTGGTTGCACCAGTGCATTATCGTGAACTTCGCCTGTGTGGTATAGCTCTGAATTATGCAGCCGCAAGCGAATGCAGTCAGCTACGGAGCTCTCTATATTTGTCGGTCCCTTTCGGCCGTGGCCTCTCTCGCCTTTCACAACCCCCCTTCGTTCTGTGGTGAAGCGCAAGAAGACCCCAGGGAACGCAACTACTGCTGCAGTAGGAATCTTGCTCGGCCGTTATGCCCTGCGATGGTAAGCGAAGACAGGTTTATACCTCTTCGCCTTAACCGCTGGGAAGAACGGACCCACGATCCCGCGCGCGTATCCCGGAATTGTGAGAGCGCACACGGAACTGCGGGGCCCCCCCGTCGCTTTCTTCAGGACAGACACAGTTTATTCTCGGAATTCTGTGATTCCGCGAACGATAAAAATTAAACTAGAAGAGACTAGGTTGCGCGATCGTTTTCGTAACGCGATTCACGAGGTCACCGATACGCAACTTTAATCTTCATCAATTAATTATTTTCTCAATATACACGACGCGTGATACTCGTAATATTCCTTTATCTCTATTTAAATTAATTATTATTAAATTATTAATAATATGTAATTATATAAATTAATCATTACAAGTAAAATTATTAACTGTAACTATTATTTAACTGTTATTAAATTACAAGAATTTTATTTTAATGAATGTTGAAGATAGTCCAAAAAAGAAGCCAAAGCGTCCACTGATTACTGAATGAAATTGGCAAATTATTTTCATAAGAAAAATACGAGAGCCGCACGTATACTCTCATTAACTCTTATCATTTATTTTTGTAAATTAACTATCTTTACAATTCAAAATAAAAGCTCGAGCTATGAATATATTATTTAAAATATTTGATACAGAATCTCAATTTGCTCTTCTTAATTTTTTTTTCCTTCACATTTAATTTTAATTTCCAGTAGATATTTAATACTCAACAGGATTAAAAGTAGATCGTACATATGCGTATAGCAGCATGTGGTGTGACATTTACATAAAGTCAAAAGGCGGAAACATGGAAGAATAAATCGGTTCCCGATGAGAATATCGGCAGGATTATGAAAGAGCTTCTCCAGCTGCAAAGAGGGCGAGTAAACGATTTACCATTTGTGTCTACGCGGGATCTTTGACGATAACGAGCCGACAGACTGTCGCAAAGATAACGACGTGTTAACTGCGAAGACCGCCGGCAACGATGACAAAGAATATGGTCCCCAGACACTTATGTATGCGGGACACGCATACTTTACAGTCGACAAAAGCGCGTTTTTTTTTTCACGGACATGTTTTCGGAATACGAAAAATCATCCAACTTTAAACCTTTTTCCTCTTCCATATTCTTCTCATTTCACTAAACGATTCTTCTACTAATCTTTAAAATATATATATATGTATTATATATTCAATCTCACGAAACAAATTTACAAAAGCTACGGTAGAAAAGACGATTTTGAGAAATTTAATTCAAACGTTTTGTAGAAAAATAATGAAAAAGCTAGAAGTTAATTTCGTTAGCTGTATAATTAAGATTAAGACTTACCTTAAGTTTGCATTGTGCAACGCAATGTAGAATGCAAAATATGTAAAAATAAGAGATATTTTTGTTAAACATTATTATAATTTTGCTATTCTATTTCTGCTGAAATTCAAACTTATCTCGCGGAGACAATATGAATCACATAAGATAGATTAAAAATTAATTAAAAATGTCCGGTTTAAAATTACGATAAAAGAACAGATTTTGATTGAAAATATATTTACGTTACGCGTATCGAACATATTATATAAAAAAAATATAGGTTATCTTCAAGATTCTTTCTACGTACTTTATTGTTAGAATTAAAATGAAATTACTGTGCAAATGTGGTAGGATTAAAGTTAAAAAGATATTTTCCTTCATTCTTAGCGTTAAGTAGAAAAGCATTAAGATAAACTATTTGCAGAAGAAGCTGAAAGGAAAAAAAAACTGTGAAGGGAGCAATGAGATTCCGGATCCCTTTAACGTGTTACAACTGCAGCGTTGTTTGTCTTAGCACACCAGACTGTTCCTTCTTACGTTGAATCCCTTCCGGGAAATCGTAGCCGAAACAGTCATTGCTTTCAGTTTTTTGACCGAAGAGGCTCACGGCTATCAACTTACTGGTCTTAAAATCCCGTAAGTGTAAGAACGAGTAAAGAGTATAAAAAAAAAGTAAATTAACATTCAAGTTAATAAAAGTCTATCTTAAAAAAAAGATCTAATTTCATGTAAGAAGTATTTGAGAAATAATATATATACATTCAATTAAAGAATATATTAAATTAGAGTATCACATTATTAACAAAAATATATTTCGTAATTGTTAAAATTATAATTAATTAGAAATAGTTTATAAAATAAATATTAGTAATAAATTCTCTTATTAATCAATTTATAATTATTAAAAAGAAATAAAATAATAAGTCTAATATAATATAAATAATACTTTAATTTTATAATAAAAAACTTTTACTACATAATTTTAAAGCATCCCTAAAAGGGTTAAAAAAAAATCTTATAATAACTATACATTTTTATATTAATTATCTGAAATAATATTAAAATTAGTATAATAATATTAATGTTATTTTTTAAAAATTATAGATACAATTGTAAGTAAAAACAAATTGCAAATCAGCAAATTATTTAAATGGCGTTGAACACTGCAGATACTTATAGATGGGTTTTACGAGAATACTCAAGCTTGAGACGAGAAGATTGAAGAGATTGAGAAAGATCCCTGGCAGATAATGATGACGGAATTATAGCGATTAATTTGTAATTCCTTACGTGCTCAATGACACGACGATTACGTGCGCGTTCACGATTAGTAACCGTGCTTATATCCTCGGGACAAACACCGAATCGATAGAACGACCTAATGGAGTGTAGACATAAGGATTTTTCCGGGTAAGACGTTCGTTTGGAAATTCCTCCTACTTAATGGTGATTTTATATTATTCCTCACGTATACATAAATCGCTTATAAGACGTGTAAGCTTTCCTTAGACACATCTCTTGTGAACGTGCACGATTTTCCATATTTACGATAATAAAAGACAAACAAAAAATAATCAAGTTACACTGAGAGGAAATTTAATTTAAATACATAAAATGCGTTATTTTACGTATTTATATATTTAACTTAAATACATAAAAATTTGAACTGAAGAAATTTAATCAATTAAAAAATTTAGTCGAGTTAACAATTAACCTTTCTTTCTCAGTGCCTAAAACATATTCCAAATAAATAAAGTTTTCAAAGTAGACTTATTACAAGATTTCTATTCAGCACCAAATTAGGAAAAGATATTAAAGTCTGAAAAGTGATATTATTTTGTTACCCAAACTATTATACGAATATAAAAATTATCGATTTACAAAAAGTACTGCTTTCCAATCATACCCTCTTCACATTCTATTTTCTAGTTGATGTTCTATTTCATAACGCGTATTTCGTGAGTACAAAATAAAAGACATTCTTGTTTGGATAGAGCGTCGCATGTAGCACAAACGTGAGCATCATGAGTTATACCCTCAGGCTTTCATCACGTTGTTTTAAAAAAGCTTTGTTTCGACATACGAAAAATCATTTTACGGGAAATAAATATATATGTGATATTTGCAACAACTTACTTCCACGTGTATAAACACGTAAAATTTGTTTTTTTTTTTTTAACGTAACTCATAATTTACGTACATTGTTAATATTTATGTATATTTATCAATAATGTAAATGTAGTTTAAATACAATAACAGATCACATTTTCAAAATTTTTGTATCTTTATAAAAAGCTAAAATTATTTTGCAAAAACTTTTTCCTCTCTATCTCTTGTATCCACACTAGAGAAAAATGCTGTTGACAACAGCATCAGTCTAATTGCAAATATCTTGTCAATTCAATAATAATATTAATAAAACAAAAAATTGAAAATAAAAACAGAAACACAAATATAGATAAATGAATAAAATTTAGATAAATCAACTACTACATTTATGTCAGCCCGTCATTCAATGTATAACTGAATCAAACTACTTTTAATTTATATTACAGTTCTTTCTTTTCAGTACACGTTTACCGTTATGAAATAAATTTAACTGAAAGTATTGTGACATAAAGTTTTAGACAGAAACACGGCAAGTAAATTCCGCAAGGGCTCACGGCGGACATGTGAACTCGCGGGGAGTGTGAAAATGCACCATGCATGCGCGCCATACGTGCTCTCACAGAGACAATAGCGTCTGGAAGCCGAGAAGTTCGCCGTCGGGGCACCCCCTGTCGACCTCGTCCGCGGCGTGACAAAAGTCTTAAAACAAAAGTCCGCCCCCGGGTCCGTTGAATACCCATCCGCCGAACTTTCGTAACGTTCGTTCCGTTTCCTATGGCAAAGTCATCCGTTAAATAGTGTATAGACCGCTATTGTGCCGTATGCGAGCATTAGGCCACGTGTACCGGCATGCGTATGCCGGAGCACAATGCTGCCCGCCGACGATATGATTTAATACCGCTCATGCGAGAGAAAGGAAGTATAAGGAAATCTAAGGTATATAACTGGCAGATGATATTGCTTTGCGCTGTATGTTGCGCTATAATCCCACAAGTCTGAAAATCTTTTTATCTGATTAACGCTATAATTACTTATACACCGCATCTAAACTAATCAAGACTTCATAGATATGTTTTCTCTTTATAATTGGCGCAATTTAAAGATTTCATACATTTCCTTTTAATATTTATTACTTCGCTTGAATTTAGATAGCACCAAATTTTGTGATATTACTTTTTTAAGAACAATTAAAGCTACTGTTATTTGAGTTGGAACATGATGTTACTGTGTATCTAAACTAAATCAAAACTTCATAGAAACTTCTTAATATTCTATTATTGTACTAATATGTTTCAGAGAAAGCAAAAGCATCATTTTTCGTATGACCTATAAACACGCATTTCGAGTCGACCCTGAGATTTCCCCATTTCACGCATACTCATGTATACGTGTATCGGAGTGCCTATTAATCATAGTTATATAACGGTAGAGAAGCCGCATGACCTTTTGTAATGAAGATAACTTTCGTTTTCTCTCCGAAGAGAGGAGCTAAGTATAATTAAAATTTAGATAAAAAAAACATTAAGGGGTAACGTACTTTATTAGTACAGATAATAGTAATAAAAAATTTTTAAGTCAATTGAAAGAGAAACCATTCCCATTAACTTCATACTTTAATTAACATTAAAATGCTTCGAATATCGTAAAGAATTTACAATACTATTCTCTTTTACTGTGCCGCAGATAAATAATGAATTATAAGACTCCTTTATCACCCATAAATGAGCCAACGTTACATTGCCGTCTTACAACAATCGTTTGTGAGTCGATTTACATCATAACACTTTTGTAATTAAAATACGTTCAGTCGCTTATTATGACAACATTACTTTCTTCAAAAAAAAACCTGTTCGTTCTAAACGATTTACTCCGGTAGGGAAAAAAAATTCAACGAGAGAAGATTACAGGAAATTATTTTCGCAAGGACACATACGACTCAAAGTACGTGAATAAAAAAATTTATATTATTAGCCTGAATTGGTCATAAAAGTGAGATAGTCTGCAGTTGTGAAGGATATTGTAATTCGCATTATCTGACACGAAAGAATGTTATTTTTATGTAGCCAGACGTAATTAAGGAATTTAATTTCTTTTTATTTTCGAACTCATTTTCCACGCCACAAGAGAGAAGAGCCGCGGGATTCTTATACACTATTTTTAGTGCGGATGCTTCCATATACCATAAAAAGTTACGATTTCCGTTAGTCTGCGAATTCTAGCAAATAAATGCTCTTTTTTTTTACAGAAATCAAACTATCTTAATGTTTTTAACTTCAATTTGTTCCGTGAGAGTTATCAATTTTTTCTCTTCCAAAGTTTAATACGTTTCAAGAGATCTATAATTAGATCTTCAACTTTTAAAATACTCATAAATGTAACAAAGTTAATAATAACGTTAATTACAATCAAGAGTTCAATTCAATTCTACATTTATATACAAGTCATAATGTCATGTTACACAAGAGACGTGTATTTATATAGCAATGCGCGTGCAAACAAGTAATTATACATATAGCAAACAAAAATTAATACTTTGTAAATAGCCTAATTTCAATGCTATACTTAAAACTATCGATCAGTGTTGTGCACCGTCTTGCAATAATAATATACTGATCTCTAGCAGTGAGATTCCCCTCTTAATCTAAATTACTGTGAAAGATTGTGAATAATTACTGATAATCACAGTTATAAGCGTAGCACTGCAAATCAATAAGATTTCACTGAGATTCAAAGAGACTTTTCTTTATTTTTGCATACATTTTTTTTATTATATATTATATATACTTTTTTTTAATTCTCCTTTTCTCTCTCTATCATTCTCGATCTACAAATAAGCTCATCTTCTATTACTTCGACGTAGAAGATAAACTGATCTACTTTTAATACGTGATGAAAGCCATGATATAGTAAAAGCATTCGGAATTATCCTAACAGTGTTATCTCGCAGCCTCATCGATCAAAGAAGGCTAACATCCACGTGTATACACAGTTAGTTGTCGCGTATGTTCCCTGAGCCCTCCGGGATACCATGCACCGACATTTAAATTCTGGCATCCCGGTTAATCCAGTGCGATTTATGGTCCTATTACGCCGAACGTGTTACGATACGTTTCTCATTGGCAGATCGACGAATCGTATTTTCGCTATTATCACCAATCAATCATCTACGTCAAAATAATTTCATGCGTAATAATTGCATAATTATAACAGCAAGAGAAATACCCGATTGCCGCCAATTTACATTGTCGATACATGTATATGTTGACGATATATTGTCGACGTCGCGAATATATGTCATATTGATCCCATACATTATCCACTGCGTAGAAACGTGAGCACTCGCTAAACTAATATCTAGATCATTTTACGCGATCGAGTTCGCGCCGTTTACCCAGAGTCAATCAAGATAATTGTGACATTGGAATATATTCCACGCTCGCAAAAGACCTAAGAACCAATCGGAGCAGGATAGTAACGGTAACAGTAACCATAAAGGCAGACAACATTGACGAGAGTAATTTTTGTAGCGAGGCTCTTTTATGCGCTCGACGTAAAAGACTGAGCCATAAATATTTCAGAGTGACGCGAGGCTTTCCCACCGCGAGTTCGGCCACTTGTTTGCCGAAAGTAATGACGTTTCCCGTCGCACGACGGTAAATGGAAAATGGGCGGATGTGTCAGGGGTAACTGATCGAATCCCTTTATCCTACCACCGATCTGCTACATTGAACTCATTCCGTGCAGTGTAACCTTTCGCTCTTGGCTGCTCGAATGAATGAACAACTAAATGAGACTCGTGTGCATAGCTTCCAACCAGCGAGCCCACAACTGAAAACAGTTTAACACCTCGTATCACGAGAGTACAAAGGGCTTCTCAATAATATCGAAGAGTTACACTTTCTACTCGAATAATTAATCCGTTAAAAATACAAGTGACATTTTTATTGGTCACTTGTTTGATTAAAAATTAATTTTTATCGTGATGAATCATCAGTAAATATTAAAGCTTCTTAATACAGAAAGGAAGATATATTGTGATATTCCATCACCTATATCTGAGGTGGTGGAATATCATAATATCTCCTAACTTGAAGGCCTTGAATGTAAATTGCAAATAATATTATTGATTTTAATGTGTGTCGTAATGTATGTATAAATTCGGCAAATAAAATAATGTGTGGATGTAGAATATGGTTGTTCGCTATCAGCATCTCTCTTGCGATTTTATAATCTCATTGTAAACGTTGTATAATGTTTATTAGAAGCAACAAAATTATTTAAAAAAATTTTTTAAGCCAAAAAATTATTAAGAAATAAATTTTTAAGCCAAAAAATTATTAAGAAAAAAAATTTTTTTAATA
This sequence comes from Solenopsis invicta, assembly GCF_016802725.1. Lineage (NCBI taxonomy): Eukaryota > Metazoa > Arthropoda > Insecta > Hymenoptera > Formicidae > Solenopsis > Solenopsis invicta. The sequence continues at coordinate 10,443,454 of NC_052673.1, forward strand.
AAATATAATTTTATAAAATGTTTGTAAAACCTTGTTTTGTAGCACTTATTGTGTGTAAGATCAAAAAATCATTTTTTGTTTTTTTTTTATATAAATAAAAGTGCTATGCATGGCATTATAGTTGTCAGTATCCACGATCATCCCCTTGCTATTTCACAAACGCATCTTCAGTAAATTAAATTCTATATACCCGATAAACTTCTATCTATAGGATGATTGATAGAACTCTATGGCGAATAAACTAGCGTTGATTAGAATTGTGTCATGTTAATATTTACTGATTTATGATAAAAAAAAAAAAATGGTATTTCACAACCTTCTCCTTTCCTCTATACATATAAATACTTGTAATCATTAATATATATAGCACAGAAAATAAATTAGCATTAATTGTTAAATTATTTTATAAAGACAAATGTATCACATACTAAAATTATTTTATTTATACAATTTAATGTTTTCAGCTAAATATTTAGCAAGAAGCGGAACTATATGATTAAACCAATCACATTATATTTTTAATATAATTTGAAATTTAATTTATAATCAAAATTAAATAGTTTATATTAAATGTATCGCCATTTAATATACGTTGCATGCAAGATGTAGATATTCCGATCATGAATGCATATCACGTAGCAAAAAAAGTCACTACGGTTAATAAAACATCGTACAAGTGGTGGTTTATTAATATTGAAAATATAATAATCTACCCCGAGGCAATCGCGTCGTACTTTGCATAGGATATTTCATAAGCAAATTGCGCTCCTCGTCGGATATTTGCTTCACGTAATAGGAATACCGATCAGGAATGATCGCACAGGATCGAATCTTTGGCACGCTGCGGCATGGTATGAGTTATGCTATGCCCGCCAATGTAATCGCGGCTTACGATTATGACCTCGCTAATGCCAGATAACGTATTACTTATGTGAGCGGCATACACGCGCATGTATTATGCATAATATCTTTTTTCGTCATCGTCCCTCATTTCCCTTCCTCCATCCCACAATTTTTTTAATTCTCTTCTTGCTTTATCTCCTATCCGTCTTTTCTCGCGTCTCTGCTTTAATCCTTTTTGTCTCTTTATCACAAGCTTGTATTCTTATATTCGCTCTCGAATTTTTTTTTATCCCCTTGCTATCTACATAGTAAATGGAACAGGCAAAATTGTGAAATACAGCTGTAATCAAAATGCACAAGGTGTTTATAAAACCTGTTACTACCCTCTATATTTTTAAATTATGAAAAATTGCAAAATACGTGTTCGATCATTTCAAAAGGCTACTCTTTAAAGGGGATTGGAGAGATTGCCCTTTCCTCAACCTTTTCCTGCCTCCTATTTGTGAAAAAAGTAACACTTTGGTGATGTAACGGTGTGACAGTTTGTCTTACAATTTGCGGTTTTTTTTCACCTGCTCGTTGAACTCGTTAATCTTTATCAATGTATTTTAAATTCTTATTTCTTGTTTATCTTATTACGTTCGACGCTCCAAAAAATTTTTTCACGCCTTTTGCATTATACAGCGCACTGCTGCGCATTTTTTTACGCCTACAAAAAAAATTTAAAAAGATGAACACTTTCACACCTCAAATTTTTTTTGATTTTTCTAATGAGGGTAACAATTAAAAAAAAAAAAAAAAAAAAAACTAGCCTTTTTTGAACTATGACTCTAAATAACTTTAACTCCGGAATGAGTCAACGTATCAACTTCCACTTTGAGCCAAAAAATTTCTTTTTTAAATGTTCCTTCAAACGATAAATTACAATATATCTATTTAAAATTTTTGAGTTTGGATTCCTTAGAGCACGCTCCTTGGAGGGAAGGAAAGGGAGACAGTCTCCCCCATGCCTCTTAGAAGAGTAGTCTGTTGAAATGTTTGAGAATTTCGCGTTTTTCTCATCATTTTTAACCGTTTCTGAAATATATACACATAACAGACTTTATAAACACTCTGTATATGAAATAACATCAATACAGTCAATACGTTTTTAGCACATATAAATGTAAAACGAATACAAATATGAGGTGCAATATAAACAAAACTGCAGGTTTTACCTTCGCGATATTATTTTATAACTTTTAAACGTGAATATTGAAGCCAAAAACCATAAATTCTTCCCGCAAAATTGTTGCGGATCCTCAGAAATATAAAACTCCGTAACGGCAAAACATTGTCGGACAACAGCAAGCTATTGTGTTACAGGAAATATTGCAGGTGGTGAGTTAGTAGATGCGTTTACATTTCTAGCGAGCCGTACAGTATAGTGATTACGACTGACTGATGCAAGTAATTTCTCAGGAAAACTACCCACTTACGAAAGTTTCCTCGGCAAGTTTACGTCCGAGTAACATTCGATTCAGGCTGAGCATCGCTCTAAGTCTCACGAAGCGAGCAGCTCGCGCGAGTGTGTCGCGCTGCGCTGGCGGCAATCATTATCTCCGCTGAGAAAGGCGAGGAAAAAAATTATTATGACGATAATGGTCGCGATAATAACGACATAGGCGATAATAATCATCGTACACGAATCGATCGTTTTAAACGAGTCGAAGCGTCTCTCGGAAGAGAAAACGATTGGTCGCTCGCGATGGAAACGTCGAGAAGACTAATGGTAGACTTCTTTCCCACACCATCTGCCCTCGGATGGCTCTATCCAGCCGACCGATAAACTTTTCCATTCGCCTCGCGGCCACCGGGATCTTTTTTACTGCAGTACGATTGATATTGTTCCAAAGCGCGGCAGCCCGGCGAAGTGGAGAAGTAGTTTAATTGCGTGAACGTGTATACTACAAATGAGGAGCGCACTCCTAAATCCTGCAATAAATGCTTGTTCCTTCCGTTTTTGTCTGTTCGTTAATTTGTTATACTTTAGAACTCGTGAGTATTTTAACATTGTCGCAGTGTACTTAAAGTTTCATTTATGTATGGGAGTGGCAAAAAATTGAGAGATGTTGCGCTACCAGTTGAACAAATATAAACGTTTCTAAAGCTTTAATTAAATTTACGTCGAGATAATAAATGAACGGTTGAAACTGTGTCATGAAAAAACGATTACGTCAAAGAAATCAATCTTTCTTAGACAAACAAGCGTTTTTTTTTTTAATTGTTTCTTGAATTGCACGCTGGTCTCGCAATGCGTTCTATGAATTTTTCTTCTTAAATTTCATCGCTTCGATAGTGTTTCGATTCTTAATAATTAGGTATTTTTGTAATTAAGCTGATGAAGACCAAGTTAAACCGAAACATTCCCAATTTAAGCATCGTTGATCAAAATATGCGTTACATCCTCAAAAAATACGTCTATGACCTTTCTTCATGATTATTCTATTTTTAGACAAACGAGCGATTTTTAATCGTTTCTTCAATATCTTTCTGTATCTTATAAAAAAAAACTTAAAGTACCGTCAATTATTACTTGACTATAAATCAATTGCCAATAATGGAGGAATTGAAAATTGGAATAAGCAAAATTGAGCGCAGGATTTATATATTAAACGCGTGTCTCATACTTTATCATGAGTTTAAATTTGATTTAGTAAAGCCGTAAACCGCTTCGCCGCTCTGCACTTTAATGCCTGCAATCGGGGCAGTCTCCGACCCAACTTAACAACGTTGAACGGATATTGCCGTCGACCCCATACCGCATCAAGGATGGCCAAGCCGCAGGGATGCTTGCGACACCACCGACCATCCTCGTACACATAAATAGTTAAAGTAATTTGTTAGTTTGAAAAATCTATTTCATGAATAAATTAACATCTCGGTACGTGCTGCAATGTTGGAAAATTAAAAATTTTTTTGGATGTTCGATCACTAAAGGATTTTACACACTTCATCTTAATTCTATATGTATAATTATCTACATTTTCTTATGCAGAACTCCTTTTTCTGCTATCCAACTCTAGATCCGGGTTCGCTCGATTTTTTGCTGACGTGAACTCACGAAGCTCTTGCTGAAGCTGTCCGGATTTCCTTGCCCCACGCGTGTTAATCCTTGGAGGTTTGTGGGCCTCGAGGCGATTTTCCGGCTTACAACGAGATTAGCGAACTTGCACTTGGTTGATTTCATTGGCGAAACCACGACGTACGCTTAGTCCAAAAGATCTGATAACGTAGATGGAGCAAGAGCTACGCGTGAGAAAGTAATCGCGTATGTGCGTTAATGGCTCAAGATTCATACATGAATTTCAAAGGACAGCAATTTTTATTAATTGCTCATATCCCTCGTGTAATTTGTGTTTTGCGACTTTATGCAATTTTTTTTCCCCTCTTCATTTGTCAAGTTAACTAATAATTTAATTACGTTGGCAACTTTCATGATATTGTTAAGAATAAATAATGTATTTTTAAATAAACATTTTTAACACGACAAATTATGCAAGTATTAACAACTGCTATATAAAACATGGAAAAAAAGTTAATTAAAAACTAGATAGAAATAGTATTTGTATGTGCTGGACAAGTTGAGGATTAACTGCGGAGTTATAGAAGCGACAGTACTGCAACTAGGTATTGTATGGAGTAAAGCCATGTGGAAAAATCATTTTTTTAAAAGTGAACTAAAAAAAGTGAGGTAAATAATTTTGCGAGTTTTAATGTTGGAAAAATAACGTACACGAAAAACATTAACAAACGGATTTACGATCGTGTTACGTAGTGAAAATTTCACACTACATTCGGCTGTGCGCATTGACGTTGTAGAATTTCAGCAAGATAAAATGCACTCGTGTCACGTGGCCTCGCTATTACACGCCACGTATAACATAATTAGAGCCCAAGCTACGTATAATTCTCGCGTTGCACCGACTGCACTTCGTGTCTATCGTTGCGTGGCAAAGCTATGTAAGTGGAATTAAAGTTGCGCCTCGGCGCGTCATTGTAACCGTTGTCGGCGTATGGAACGCCGTCGGTCCTCGGAATTTGTTTAACAACGAGCAAGACGATATAACTATTACTTTTGGAACGAAGTCTTAGCGTGATTGTAACTTTCGCACTAACTTTATCCTTCTCATTTGTGTTGTGCTCGCATCAACTGTATTAGGTATTCTCAAAGTTTTCTACGCCATCCTATCCTGAGTACTTGCAAATCCCTCGCGTTTTCTTCCATCAGGTTCGTTCCCATTTAATAACATGTAGATACTGCGTACTTTAGAAATGGAGAAATATAGCCGTAACATTTTATTACCTACATACAAGAAGATTTCGTTTCTCTGTTCTGTTCTTTTTTTTTTATCTTAAGACAGAATGACACCATGTACAATACTTTTCATATTTTATTTTTATACCTATCAATATAATTTGATGCACTTTTATCAATAATGAAAGTCTCTAATAAATATAAATAAATCAATTCATTAATATAACAATAAATCAATATATTTTTACTTAATGTATATCTATAATAAATTAATAAATTTAAACAAATATTTGTTTTGAAAAAAACATTTAAAACATTTTAAATTTTCTATTAATTTGTTCATATAATAATAGAAATATAATTTTAAAACTTGTAATAGAAATTATGTAATTCAAAACAAAAGGTAAACACATACTTATACCGAAAGTAAACAAAAAAAACCGGTAGTACAAAATATTGAAAAATTAAAAATTTCATAAGTCAACATCTTTTTGAAATGCAAATAAATTTTTTACGCCAATTAAAAGCGTTTATTTAATCCTCGCGCCTATTTAAGAAGTTTTAGCGATCTTTAGCCACAGCATATTAAAGAGTAAGCTCTTGATAAATTTCGCGATTGAAACATTAGGATTAATAAGAGCCGTTTAAAGTTTACACAAGAGATTAGTCGGAATTAACAGCCATCACGAAAGAATTATTCAGATATCGTCGTAGGCATTACCAAGAATATTACTAATCAAAAATACTAAATATCGAATTTTTAACATATATTGTCCAATTATTTAAAAGATGACATATTAATTGCTCGGTCTACACCAGAATGATTCTTAAAGCAGCGCGGAAGACAAATAACTTAGATACATTTAAGTTTCCGAACAAGACCGATCCGTCATAATATGTTCAGAAGCAGAACGCTACGTGTTTCAGGAGAGCCTCGTAAATCTCCCAGGACGGTGTTGAAATTTCCAAAACAAATAGTCGATCGGTCAATCCGGCGGGCAATGCGGGTACGATCGTTTGTATGTAAAGCGTCCAACGAGATAACGACGAATGTCTCGCAAATTGCAGGCTGAACGTTTACGGAGCCTCGAGGGTGGCGAGTGTTAGGGCACCAGAGATACTCGGTAACTTTACGGTACTCGAGAAACCGGATCGATGCCTATGATTACGTCGACGCTTCGTGTTTCACCTACAAACGTATGGTGGGCAGTCCAGCTCTTTATCGCGTTTATGGCTTCATATCGTGCAGGCAATTACGAACCAGCATTCTACGGATCAGTGGATTTTACGTAATTCGATTCTTTTTAAGAGAATCAGAAGAACCGAGCGTAATTTCTGCCTTATCCTAGATCCTCCGTCTAATATTTATCACGATAATCTGTAAACTAATCTTTTTAGCCATGTTATTTACGCTTTCTTTATAATTTTTCGCTGCTTTTACGCTCTATTTCGAAAGTTATTGGATTAAGTACTCATTCCATTTCAAAGAAATTGATTTCACCATTCACTCGACATTAAAATAAAATTGCATATTGTAAAATAAAATTGTAACAGAAAACAATTATTATTTGTTTTATTTAAAACGGAATTACATACACACATACACACACACACACACACACACAAATTTAATGTTTAGTATTTATGAACAAAAATATAAACTAATGTCATTTTTATCGAATTCAAGTAAAACTATTCATCTGTTACGTTTTAAAATTTAAATAAACTAAATGTCAGAAGATGCAGCTATCAAGAAAACATGCCTCTTTTATCAAAGTTACTGATGCCATGGAGGTTTTTCAGCAAACAAGATCGACAATATCGATACCCCGGCAGGGTTTCACATACCGAGACTTCGATGCTAATCGAGATTTTAATTTTAAACTGGGCCGACTTGGGATCGTAGCTCTCACTCCGTTTATCGCACCAAATGTCAGGAAGATTCTGGTGGGTCATGAACCACTGCCAAGAAAACGGGACGAGAGACATTCAGGGCCCACTTATCTTTCGCGCCAGGATTTATGAAATGCTCCGCCCCCTCCCCCTCGCGAGTACCGGGATAAGAGCTTGAAAGGACGTGCCTGCCTGACCCGTAGACACGCAGGATAATGCGAGGATTAAGAAGCGTCGCCGTCGAGATGGAGTTTGCTACTTCTGGATTAAGTATGGACGGGATATTAAAGCGCTTCTCGAATCCGATTTGCGAGCAAAAACGTTCTTCCGATGTGTTTCAAAGGCGAAAGTTTATATCCTCTTCGGATACACCATCAAAATCCACAGATATAATTTACAGCGTAATGCGATCTGAGATCAAATGTAAAGAGAGTTACCCAAAAGCAATTTTAAATTCAGGAAAAGAATATCCGTATAGAAATCGCAGAAAGATGAAAGATCGAGTTTATTTATTTCCTAAAAGCTTTTACCTTTATACGAAGTAATTTGCAGAAATATAAATATGCAAGCATTTTCGCGTCGTATACGTTCATATCGAGTAAACCATCTGTATTTCCGTATTTTTACGCGGATCATCATGTGTACGTATACCTAGTGTAATCCAGCATGGTACTCAAATGAGATGATCTTTCGCGATCCACAGAGACGCACAATATGGGATTAAGAATCTCGAGTGCGGAGCTCATTATTCACGGATTACGAATAAGCTAGAGCCACTAGCGATTTACTCTCGTAGAAATCCTTATCCAGTGGATAACTGCTGGAACGCTATTTCATGATCTCAGGCCTCATTGTCCTAGAGGTACTTCATTTCGCGTTTAAAGAAAGACAGGAAACTATCAAGGAGGAAACGCGGAGGACGAAGAAAAGAGGAAATTTAGACGAATGAATTCAGGGAATTGAAATACCCTGAATTTTTGCAAATCTTCTTCGATTTATACAAACATCAAACATCATAAAGAATACTAAAAGTACAGTAGCAGTTTCTATGAAAATAAAGCCACTGCAAACAACAAATAATCAATAAAAGTTTAAATTTTGACTAAATTTATTTTATCATATTATATATTCCAAACATAAGAGACCAAGATCGAATTTTCATTTTAATGAATTTATATTAAAATAAAAAAAAATGATAAACGAATATATAAAACAAACAATTTTTATATACATAGTTTTATTGCACATGTAAATTGCATTTCAGTTTTTTATTAATTATTGGCCTAAAGTTCTCAACAAATTCGATAGCTTATTTATTATCAGAATTATTTTCTATCGTATGATTTATTCCAATAACAATTACATTTAAAAAGAGAATTAATAAATTTTCCGTTATACTTATGGCAAATAATTTCTGCTGGAGAAGAAATGTGAAATGCCTAGGAAAGGCTTTATATATTTACGGCGTTGTTTTCGAGAGACTGAGCAACACAGATCTCATTTCCCACCATAAATGAAAGCGAGATAGTAATAATAAAGTATCTTGCATCGAAAGGGCAAAGGGCATCCAGATGGCAAATTTTAGTTGAGTACACCCTCCATTGAAAAAAAAGATTAATTTATAAGGCAAGCACTCTTCTTCCACCCGCAATTCAGACCAATTTCCGCTCACATGAAGTAACCCACACATCCGAATTTTCACGTAAAAAATATAACGACTCAATTGGATCGATCAGAAAAGTTTCCAATTACAATCGCCGAGAGAAATATAAAAAATATAATATTTATAATTTAACTTATTATTATAAAATAATTAACGTGTTATTCGGATATTTTAATGGCAAATAATTTTGTAATTTTGTAATTTTAATTTGACTAATTTTATTCAATAAATGTTAAATAATTGGAACTGTGCATTAATAGCCGCACTTGGCTCTCGTTAGTCTGCTCAAATAATATTGTATTTTTTAAATTTCGTAATGATCATTAACATTAAAATATTTTTTACACTAAAATAAGACGTTTTTTACAATAAAATAAGACTTTTTTACCAAATTATATCTTTACCATTACATCTTTAAAAATAGCATTGCAATTTGAAAATCGATTTGTACACAACTGATAAACGTTTAAGGAATAAGAGAAACCTTTAGAAAAGAAAAACAACTTAATCTCAACGTAAAAGAACTGCAAAAAGATAGAAGTAAAATCTATTGAGAGATAACAAGAAGAATGAAATGATTCTGTGGATTCAGAGGCGAGTTTCAATATGTGTTCTCTACAGTCAAGAATTTCCACTAATTCAGAATTTAGAGGTATAGAAATACTTAAAACCGGGGTTGCCTTCAGTTCAGTGACTTTTCCATGCTGTTTGTCCTTGCATGGCATATAGCCAAAAAGCGGGAATCAATCATCCCAAATACTATTTCAAGGAACTTTGGAAAATAAATATAAGACAAACTTTTGTGTGCAAAAAATCCAGACAAATCGCTGACTTATATTCAATGAAATATTAATTTATGCAGAAATATATATTAGGACTGAAATTTATATTACTTTAACACCTATCAATAAAATTTAAACTTTTATGTATTAATTTTATTATTATTTTTTATGATTAATTTTACTTCTAATTGGATTCAAAATAATTGTAAATTTATTTAAATAAAATAAAACCTTTTCTTTCGACACAAAAATATGTATGTATGTCAGCATTAATTAGTTCTCTTTGTCGTTGTGAAATTTTACATTGTATTAATGTGATGAATGTGTTTCATGTTTTTACATTTTCTAAAATTTGAAACATCTATGCTCATACAAGCATTATTTATATAAAAGCAATATTAAATGATGCCTAATGAGAGCAAAAACATTCACATTTCCACTAATGCTTTTCATCAAAATAATTTGCGTGGTATTCACGAAGAATATATCGACATGTATCATTTATTCATAATTACTATAATTCCTGAATGCTTCGCGTCGCGTTTACAAACATTTGCATAATTAGCAGTGATTATGTATCATTAAACCAAATAAAAAAACATTAGTATAATATATATATATATATATATATATATATATATATATATATATATTTTACACTATATTATTAAATTACTTCAATATTAATTATTCAACAACTCCTCAAATGTTACATTATCAAAAAGCATTTCTCTTGTTTTTTTTTTAATTGCAAACATGTAAAATATCACAACACATTTACGCAGGTTCTATAAAAAATGATTAAAAAAAAAAAAAACAAGACTCTATTTCTTTATAATCATTTCCATCTTTATTACTAAAATATAAGATCTATTCAGAATTGCCTTATTATTGTCTTAAGAGTAACACATTGGAAAATAGTGTTACAGCTTGTTACAAGAGTGAAATATTATTTATGAATAAAAATAAAAATAGAAAAATTAGGTCATAAGCACCGTCGCATATACAATGCTGTATATTCTTTCTCGTCAAGCGTGAAATCGAAATATTGGCAAATGAGCTGGATGGCATCTATATATCGAAAAGCAATATCATATTTTTGCTCCAAAAATTTTATTCGATAAAAACAGCAGCATGAAAAATATGAACTAATTAATCACACTAACCACGGAATCTGCAGAGGTTTCACTAACTTTTTCTATTTTATTCATAATTTAATCGGTATCAATTTCCATACAATTATTGATTTTTATTATCTGTATTCTTTTACATTCTCGTGCGTATACAAAAGTGATACAACTCAATAGAAATAATTTGTAATGTATATTCTAAAAACCAAAATAGATTTCCAATCAATACGAAAATATTGAGAATAAATTGTCGTTTTTTTGGCAAAACGTATTGTGCAAACTATCTTGCAGTTTGTCCATTTGTACAACAGCACTTAAAATTGTGTGCGAATTCTCGAAACTTATTGAGTTTTTGAAAAAAACCGAGTTATCGATGAGTTTGAAAAAAAAAAACGAGTTACCGACGAGATAAAAAAAGAAAAATTAATAATATAAAAGTTACTGACCATCGTGTAAAAAATAAAATTTTTAAATTCCTTGAATACTCGCGACATGTACTAATGTAAATCCGCGAACGATAGGAACATTCTTTCGTTATTAAAATATATTTCGCTGGCGCAAACTGAGATACCGGGACAATCTACATTTTCTCATGAGAAAATGTAATATGATAGTCCAATCTCCTAGTTTCTTAATTCCATTTTCATCGGACATCTTGCAAGTACTCTGCAAAGAAATTCCGTGCCTCTGCTACCTTTTTCTCATTCAGATTCATGCAATGCACGTTATCATTGAATTTACATGTATGACGTCATTGAATGTACCTGATGCTGCGAGATAAAATACGCGCGTTATTCTTTGCCAAGAACGTGGAGAAGTCAAAGGTGGAGCACGTAATTTTATTTCAAAAGTCTTTCGATAGAAAATCTAAAACGTGCTCGATAGTGAAACTGTATAAAACCTTTCGAGAACGAAATATATATCGGCTATTATGTCATTCGCGAAAAACTCCTTAAAATCTTGCGATTTTTGTAAAATAATTTTGCTTTTAATCTCTTGAATTATAAAAATTACTATCATAGATATTTTCGGCTTAAATGCATTTCACATCTACCCCACGCAATAAAAACTCATCTCTGTTTCTTCTCACGCGCTACAATCTTGCAAGACGATTCTTGATAATGCTTTTTACTCTGACTTTCACGGGAGGTGTCATCATATGGACCATTCGCGGCGAAGTGGTCGCAACATTAACTATTAAAGGCATTCAGAAACAACGATATTAGCCCTTAGGGACTTATCCCCGACGATATCTAAAGTTTCCATGGGATTGCTATAGGTGACAGATGGTACATCGCTGCTTATGTGTATGTATAAGGCGTGTAAGTGTAAGAAATATCACGAAACTGTTAACGTGAAAATTTCAGACAAGGAAAATAACTTTCCGTAAGAGTTTTGGGAATTGAATCGATCAAGAAACGCGGCTTTAATTTTGCAACAATTCGTCGAAAATGTATAAAACAGACAGTTGATCTGATAAATAATTTTATATCAATGTCCTTCTTTGTATGTACTAATGTAAATTATCTTTTATATGTACTATTGCAAATAGACGAAAAATTGAAAACGATTCAAAAAATATATTAATTTTGCCCTATTTAAAATTTACATGTAGCCATGCATTTTTTGCAGTTGGAAATTTTGCTGTCCATGCTAAACGCACGTGTCGATTTTATTCGTACACTATATGCAAAATTGTCGCATTCGTGACAATTTACGTTTCACCATAACGCGCAAAAATTAGTCACTATTGGTACGCGGTAGAGAAAACTACCGGATAAAATTTTGCACGGACTCCCTTTCTCTCTTTCCGTACGCGTACGAAATACCTACTCTCCACAGACCTTCCCTGAACATAATTAGACCACTAGCATCTCTAATTAAGCAGTTGCGGATTTTTCTTTCTTTTTCTTTTTTTTTAAGTACCTACGTAATGACGCCACGAAACGTTCTCATTGCCGCTTTCGCGATGAAGTAAAGCGTCGGGCGCGTGCACGAGAGACGAAAGAGGAAAATTCGAGAGTTTCGTATAGCTGGAAACTGAAATGGAAACTAATATACGACAGATGCAGCCGTGATTCAGCGCCGTGATTCAGCGCTGCACCGGCGGCAACGTTGCGCGCCAGCCTGCTCTTCCCGGTTTCCGAAAGTTGCTGCCCTGATTCCTGCCCGCATGGTGCACCTAATTCTTTGTACAAACTCTTCCCCGTGTTTCCATGAAAATGACAATGTCTAACTAGCTCATATACAATCTGATTGTCAAACCTTTAAATAAAATTGAACAGAGTATCACATTGATTTATATTGATGCTCTGCAGTACATGCAGAAACAGAACTTATTCTTGAAAATTTTAAATGCCGTCGCAAAATCAGTGCATCGTCAAATTATTACAATGAGAAACGTTTGAAAATTTTGGGTTAAAACGCAATGTATAAAATACCATGTGTTTTTATAAAATCGTGGCGTAAAAATTTTTACAATATAACATATTGACAGTTGACAAAAAGCCGATAAAAGCTGATCTGTATGATCCATATAAAAAAAAACCACGTTACGCGCGATACTTTTTCGCTCTGTAAGCTGCATTTTTCTTTTTTTAACGTAATTTCTGTTATCGGATATTTTTAATTATTAGGATGAATCTGATTAAACGGATACGGCAATAAATAGCAGTGGAGTGAACCTGCGGTATGCCTACGTGAAAAGCTTGTCGAGATCTATAGCGGCAATAAATTCGCATATAGCTTACAGTAGAATGGACACGAAATGGCGATACGCGGTTATCTAGTGCGCTTCGATTTATAAAACGGTTGGGGTTGGTTAATTTGTCCTGCAAAAGGATACTCCAGCAGCTTCAGATTTCAATTCCTACCAATACCGTGAAACAAATGTGCATTAAGCGCGATAATACTGCTTTTAAAACTGCATCACGTGGATTTAATACAATAAGCTCCATAGGGTGTTACAATCGCATTATTGGAAATTACGAAATAATGCAGTGAAATATACGCAAACAACAGAAAATGTTATAACACTATAAAATAGTGTTATAATAATAAAATTGTTTCATTTTAAAAAAAAAACACCTAAATTCGCCATTACACTTTTGCTTTCGCTGAAATGATTGCACAGACGTAACAGCGTCCAGAGCATGTTAAAATAAAGCAGTCCGGCATCATACCAAATTCTTCAACCGTAAGTGCTAAACAGTTTCAGCTAAAACACCGGAAACCGCGTAATCTTTTTAGTTATCTCTAAGTTGGAAGTACTAATTGAGGAATTCGCTGCAGCGTCACTGAGCTCAGCTATTTAACAAAAGTTACGGAATTTGGATCCCTAAAAGCCGCATGTCCGTGTCAACTTCTTCAATTAACAGCGATCTAAGTTGTAAGCTAGAGATTATGCTAAAATGCATAGATTAATCTTCATCGTAACATTATCTATATTTGCAACACTGTGTCTAATTTAACAAGTTTAACTACTAGGCACTATAGACGAAATTCAAATACAAATAAAATTTAAAACAAAAATAAAATGTAATTCTCTTCTGTAATTTTTCTCATTTCTTTCCACAACGCACCAAAACTGTTAAATCGCAATTTCTATTATTGTATAAAAATAATTACCCTTAGCCATATGCAAGAAACGTCCAACCAACGTGAAATCCGTTTCGAGAAAAATGTAAACAATATTTGATGCAATTTAAAAATGTAGATAAAAACTGTTTCTTTTTATTAATTTTAGGCACACATTAGACTTGAATCTTTTTTGTTTAATGTAGAAAAATGTATGTGCACATTAATTACAACAATTCAAAAATTATAATTTTGTGGGTTGAACGTTTCTTGCATAACTATGGCCGATTAAGTAAAGTAACACGAAACAAATATTAATGAAAGGATCCCGAGAACATTTCGCAAAAATCACGATTTTCCAATAATCACGTAATTGCGAGACGAGATTTACAGAATTTATTTGTCGAATTCCTGTTGACAAACGTATCACGCGTGCTTATGCATGCATTGTTAATAAATTATCAAGTATGCCGCATGCGATATCCATTAAGCAGATGGCGACGATTGCAAATTAGCGGCTAATAATTATCTCGCAGGTACACACACTCCATTCACAAAGTTATCCGCATGTTACGAATGCCACCTCATCAATCGTAAGGGATAAACGCGACGAGAAACGCCACGTAAATCGGATCGCCGTGGCCCGAATAATTTCACATTAATTACATACGCCGCGGATTATATCTATCTATTGTGGGCGATACGCATGCCGCTAAATACGTAAACAAATAACGTTTATATATGGTTAGTTTGGCATAAATTCCGATTGGAGCCGAAATTGCGCTAATTTGCCTATGTGACTTACAAGCGTGACAGGTCGATCCGACAAGATCCCGCAATGCACCGAAAAGCTCGCAATCCTCCCAACCAATGGTAATTTGCGAGAAATACGAGAGCGAATGCGCTGCTGCTCTTCTCGCGCGCCGTGTTTTTGTACAAGGCGGATTTCAATCGTCGCGAAATCGCGAATCTAGTTACCGAGACTTTGTCGTAATACATTCGTCGCATCGGCCAAACTCTGACCTTTCGCATTCTAATGTTTAAAACATACGGCTTATCCCGTTCGCCAAGATCACAATTTCAAAGCAACCAACTTTCGATGTTCTGCCTATTTGTTCCCAAGGATTTTGGTAGAAAGAAGGAAAGACTTAACAAAGGCAAAACTACTACAGTGCAACGCAACTGATCATGCATAAATCAGTGAGGAAGAACGTCAAAAATGTTATATTCATGTAGATGCACGTGTATAAATCGAGTGCACTCTCATCTAAAAGAAAAACGACCAGGTTGAACGACACATGTCGGTACTCTGCGCGAAGTTCGTTTCAAAAGTAACGCGCGCTGTTACTCGCGAGAGACTCGTCTCTAAATAAAAAGTACGAATACAATCTCGTCGTCGGCGACTCCACGCGCGTCGGAATCGCGACTGTCGATATTACGGAAGCAGCGCCCCGGCGTTAAACACACGGAGCAAAAGCGACAGCGTGCGTGCAACCGGAAATTTACACGCGGGCCAGATATGTAGATTGGGCACGCTTTCAACTCGGAAAAAGAAAAACGAGCCAGTCGAACAATAGATAAATGCACTTTCGCGAAGTGTAGACCGCTGCTAAACCGTAGCTGAGCTGCTACCTACTCTACGCGACTTGCTGAATCGGGAGTCGAGAAATAGGCGTTCTGTTGCGGCGACCGTAAGACTGCCAGGGTGGAAACGGAAATGGGAAAGCTTGAAAACGAAGTGCTCTTCCGTCGAAACTTTTATCCCGAAAAGAATGTGTAAGATTGAATGTGAGAGGGTGAGAAAGAGCAAGAGAGAGAGAAAGATACATATATGTGTAGTAGGTAATATATCGATAGGTGTTCGTAACACAAGAACCAGCTTATCGTATCAATCATGAAACCATCCCGCGATATATATACTGACAAAATATTATTATCATAAGTTAAACAAAAAGCCTGATGGATAAGTAAAGCTTCATAGATAAACAAATCTAAAAAAATTTCAAGTAACATATGGCTAATAACATTGAACAAAAGAATAAATTTTTTTGCCTTAAAGTTTAATAATTTTTTATATACTTTTGATTGCTAAACACGAATCTGCGCATGAAATGTCAAGATTTTGAGAAATCTGCTATTTAGGTTGCTAAAAATCATAATTTTGGACTTTTTCGATGATTAATAACTCTAGAACTCTTTTGGATGTGTTACAAACTTCCGTAAAGTTTGAAACGAAAAAGCTAAACTACCGTAAGATAAAAGAGATAAAAAACCAAACAAAAGTAGTTTTAAGGGGTTGTACTTAATTTCACTGAAACTGATTTTATCTAATTTATGAACCTGTACATGGACATAGTCCAAGAGACATACTTTCATAAAATATGACCACTTTATATTTTTGAGGTTATTGAACACGAATCCAAAACTAAATTGTAAACATTCAAAAGAAACATTCTCCAATATAAAAAATTTTTCAAATTTTGTCAGCCATATTAAATTCACTATTTAAAATTTTTAGAATTTAAGTTTTGGATTCGTGTTCAATATCCTCAAAAATATAAAACGATCACATTCATATTTTAGATTCGTGTTCAGCGACCACAGAAATATAAAAATATCATGTTTTGTGGAAATTTGTATTTTATAATTAAACGAGAATTCATAGATTAGATAAAATCAGTTTCATTGAGATTAGATACCATTTTAAAACTACCCTTGTTTAATTTATTTTTATACTATAATAGTAGTTTGGATTTTTTGTTTCAAACTTTGCGAAAGTTTACAGCCCAATTCAAAGTTATTAACCACTAAAAAATACCAAAATTTCAATTTTCAGCAACTTTAATAGCAGATTTCTTAAAATTCTGATGTGATAGAGACATTCACGCCCAGATTCGTATTTAGCAGCCAAAAATATACAAGAAATAACATAAATTAACCTCAAGATAAAACCTCACAGCAAATTTTATGTTGTACGGTGTAATTTAACAAATACGTCTAAAGAAAAATTACCTCAAATTTCTCAAACGATACAGGTATGATTTTAAGCATTTTATAAAATAATGTAACGAAACGTTAATGTTTTAGCAAAACTATTTTAAAAAGGCGATAATTGTTGGGTTAATACGAACGACAGAAGACAATCGGATTGTCGATAACGACGAAAATAGAAGCCAAAACAGAGAAGCCTTTAATCGTATTCGATTTCCGAAGTTGCTCTACGAAACGGTTAATTATGCATGCGGTAGAGCCATTGTTTTCGTATATAAGCACTACAATACTACGTAAATTAATATAATCGGTATATGCAATTTCAGAACAATTTGCTGCTGCACTGTTTAAATAGCAAGAAACTTATTTGCATCCCGTGAATATTATTTATAATATCAATTATCCATAATCCCTGCAATATTTGTACCACAATGTACATACAACCGACGCAACTCATCGTAGCGATATCGAAACGAGATGGAAAAAAGAGTGCAAAAATTTTGCAAATTCGTGTATGCGCACCGCTTTCGATACGAAGCGCACAAGCCGGTCGACCCGCGTATTTCATGACGGCGACCGTTGCTAGTATAAAATATCTTGCATTAATTTTCGAATATTCGAATCTATTTCGCGAAAGAGTAAAAATTACGACTTGTCCGTTCTTTTTTTCGCTGGCGGCACTGAATTATGACCACGGAAGAATTGTGCCGAGCAAAATGCAGATAGGTGTGCATTCCTTCTACAGTTCGTGACCTCATTTCGCACAGATTTTGTACAATTTATAGTGGAAGACGGCAAAGATATCCAAGTAAGATAATCAAGATTAAGTTGTATAAGACATTTCTCCCGTGCGCAAATCGTACACGACGATCCGTTCCCTGCGAATCTATCCTCGATCCGCGGGCATCGCTTTTCGACGCGATGCGCAGTTAATCGGAATAATCCTCAAAAAAAAAAGAGAAACCTATATAGGGAAGAGTTGCCAAATGCGCTTTTTTTATTACGTTTTATGCTTGATACAGTTTTGGATGTAAATAAAAGTTCGAAATTGTAGCTTGATTTTTCAGTCGTCTATTATTATAATACTAAATCTTTAAACAATAACATATTAATTTGTTCTAAGCTTTTTTGTGACATGCTGCGAAAGGTGTAAATTTAGAAAATCGATCGCCTAAAGCGTACCTGTGTCTATTTAAGTATCTTATCTTCGAAAACATCGAATTTATAAATAAAAATATTTAAAAATATAACAAATCATTAATTAATATTTATTTTATTCATAACTTTTCAAAAAACAGTAAAATATTCAATAATAAAATATTCAATAACAATTAATGAAAAGGTAAAAATACTGCTGAGATAAAATCGGCTTGAATTTATTTTTGTAACTGATGTATTTTTATTCATAACAATTATTAATTTTATTAATTATTACTTAACAATCTTACATTAATATTATTTTTTTATAGTAAAATTTATGATGGTACGATTAGGAAACTTAACCGGTTTATAAAAATATCGATTTAATTTTTAAAATAAATAAGTGAATCAATGTAAAATATTCTACAACACGCCTTCTTTGAGAAAATATAACAATTCAAAATAAAATTACATAATTACATTATTATCGGCTATATAAGTTAATGAAAATTTTACATCAGATGTACCTGATTTTTTAAAATGCAGATAGCATGCACAAAACATCATGAAATTTGATAAATTTTTGTCTGTATTACTTATTCCTTATTTACATTTTTTTTACTTTTTTGTCGCTAAATGTTGTTCACATAAAGTAAAAATGTAAAGTATTAAATAAATAGGCTTTAGAAGACGCATTCAGTAACTTTTCCCTACCATTTCCGAATGTCTGTCTACTGATCTGCTCGGGCAACTTTTTCAACAGCCTGTAACGTCGAACCCTTTAAGCCAAATGTTCTCGCGTTACATGGCAAAGTTCTACTTCCTACCAGGTTCCTACTAGCTTTTTTCTGTGCGGTAGTCTCACGTGAATCTGTAAAACTTCAACCGTACGTAAGCCCGCGGGCGTCCATCGTTTTACACGATTTATGGAGATGGTGGCGACTTTTCAAACTACCAAGGCTACCCCGCAATGGCGGATCGTCGCCGATCGCGATTTCCGCGCATTACTGCAATCGCACCAATTATAATAAGAATTTACGAGGGCGAGACTAAACGACCGCGCGGACTATCGACAAAGTGCCATCGCCGGAGACGTCCGATCTCCCTCCTTCCCTCGAAAACATCCGATAGATTTACGAGGGTAATTACGCGCTTTCTGCCCGCGGCTATTCGACACTTCGCGCAAATGCACTGTCCATTCTTCTTCCACCGTCCATTCTTATCCGTCTTGTTCTTTTCCCTCCCCCTTCTTTTTCGCCCGCGTTAGCACCTACATGACGAAAGTCTGAGCGACTTTTACGATCGCGCCACTGATCTATCGGCATCATCTAGTATTTGGACATACATAACCCGCCGAGCACTCCCGAGAGCTTCAGCGTTTCGATCGAAACGCGACCCAAGTGCATTAGCGGAGCACGAAGTGTTCTAACGGAGAGGTGAACCACGGATTAAAAATTTGTATACTAACTTTAACAGTATTCGAGTATCGGATAATAATGCATGGTAGCATATTACAGAGATTGTTAAATAACCGGTAATGCTTCTAAAAATTTCATGCTATCTCTGCAGGGAAAGAACAGTTTTGCTCAAAATTTAGTATTTAAAAATTTAGATATGGAAATCATCATAATTTTGTTGAACCAAAACAATTACACATAGAGATGAAAATAACCCAATCTGCCGATAATTTATTCGGTAAATTACGATGAATTATCCGATAATTCCAAAAAGCTGGCCAAGTGGTAAGTTAAAAATTTTTAAATTTTAAAAATAAAACATTTTGATATGAATTAAAACAAGAATTATTTCGATAATATACTTTATAAAACATCGTAAATCTAAAATTTTCGAAATCGAGTTTTTGATATTGTTGTATTCAATAGACTCCCTGAACTCGTTAATGATTATAAAACGATCGTAGAACGCTCCAGCGACGATTGTAATAAATGTAATGTATTGTAATGCGATTTCGAAACAGTTTTTTTTGTTCTTCCTGTAAAGTTATTTTAGTCATATGACGTTTTGCAAATGTACCATCGATTTAGTTTGTAATACGCGTAAAACATTTTATTTAACTCATATTCTCCATAAAACATTTTAATGCTGTGCATTCATACGTTACATGTAGAGGAAAAAGTAGTGATCTGCGGCACCCATTTACATTTTATTCAAATTTCGTTAATAATCAGTATTTTATATTGAAACTTGAACGATTATATTCGTCAAAATATTGTTTTATATATAGACTCAAAATTATGAACTAGTTATTTATTACTTCAGACGTGATAAAAATGTGACGACACTGCGCAATAGACTGAATAGAAAACAAAGTACTACTAATCACCCAAAAGTAAATTCAAAATATTGATTTTGTTTAAAAAAAAAAAACATTATTTTATTACAAAATTATATATTTTTATATACTTTTAATTTTTTTAAATTATATATATTTATATATTTTTGATTTTCTATCGTTTAGAATTTTTCCGATTTACATATTAAACAATAACGATGAAATGATATTTATAATATTTGAACGTAGCCTTCTAGAGTGACAATCAATTTATCAACGAAATCATACTTTTCCGATATGAAAATTTCGCATAAAAGACTATATTAATAAAATTCTATGTAATTGAATATTTTACATAACTCGAAATATGTACAACTAAATAAAAGTTAAATAAAAAAAACCCACTCGAGTGTATGTACATGCATTCGTATGATGATACGTTGTTCAAGTTTAAAAGCAATGAGTATGTGTAATTGAGTGTTAAAGTGTGCCTTAAACAAGTTTCAAAATGCTGCAAGTAAAATTGCCTTTTGTAACAATTGTCGTCTCTGTATTTGACATATTAGCGCCATTACATACAATTGTTGACGGAATCATTTGTTTAGTAGCGCTATTACATAACGGCGGGCTACTAAACAAACGATTCCATAAATAATCGTTAAAATTCATCATAACGGAAATAATAGAAATAATCATAATACTATTTTCTCTTCTAACATATATGTAGTAATTAGAAAACTAATTACTTTAAAATTTTTTATTCGTTACTATGTAATTAAAAAACTAATTCCATAATAACTAGTAAAACTTCAAATAAAAATTTTTTATTAGAATTTTCAAAATAAATGGTATGAAGGTGCAGTACAGTCTTTTAATTTATGTTTTCCACATTATATTTTACAGGTTTACAGCATTTTTATTTATTACCTTAATGTTTAGCGATAATTGTGTGTGTATTTAAAAATAATATATAGAACAATAAAAAACAAAAACACTAAAATTTACAATTGCAAATGGAAAATGAAAGAAACTTTCTGTAATTGAACTACACTGCAGAAATATCCAATAAAAATATAGAATATGTAATAAAACAAAAAGCTAAATTTTAAAATGTTAATAAAAATTAAGAATTATGTCAAAAACTTTCAATTCACAAATGTTCAGTTTAAAAAAAATTCACAAATGTTTTTAATGTACCTGATTGAAATTTGATTCCGTTAAACTATATTAAATTCTACTGCTTGTTTTTTAACAATGTTAAGATGATACCACATAATTATTTTGATGTTCTAATAAAATTATTTTCACATCTGCATTTAACTAAATCTTCACATACTTAAGCGAAACCGTTCTTTCCATGTGTGAAACATATTCACGTGTATAATTAGTTACAAATAACTTTCTCCTCACGGAAAATTAAAATTAGATTAATCGGCTTTTGATTATTAAAATATCCATTGCAGAATTACGTTGGTCTAAGTAACGCTGCAGCCCATTAACACATCCGCGTTCTAAAATTTCTGCTAACAGTTTTAACACGTAATTCTCTACCCGTAATCTCTCGACTTCGTATAATAAAATTCCACGGTGGATTTAGGATTAAATGCTACCATTCCAACAAAAAATTCGACCGGCCTCATCGAGTCCTGTTCCACTTCACATCCCTCATCGAGTCCTGTTCCACTTCACATCGCCCCGGAAAATCGTTTTCAAAAAAAAAAAAATGTTCGAAGACGTAACACGTTTGCGGGAATAGATCCACTTCTTTCGCCGTCCCATTAATTATTAACGAGTGCGCTAATCCCCCAACAAATCGGCAGTCGCGATATACGTGCCATCGTAAATTATCGCAACGGTAGCCGGATATAACCGGACGGTTCTTACAAATCCCACGATATATTCGTTCAATCGCGGACCAGGGGCGCACGCGCACGTCGGGCATAAAATGCGCTTGACAACTGTTATCTATATGTAAACGATTTTACGTGCTAGATTAATTATACGAGCGGCTGGGTTGCAACTAATTCACGCGTCACAATGATCCTTGATTTATGGCGCAACGGGGTCGCGGAATTTGCCTCATGAATCAAAACGATCGCAGACACCGAATACCGGCCCGCTGCCACGGGATGGGATATCGACTTTAACATGGTTAAGTTTGATTATACTAATTATTGCAGGACTACGCGGAACGCCTTAGGCATCGCGAAAGAGCAGGCTAAACGCGAGCGACATGCAACATCTCCCGAGCGGCAATTCCCTCAATTTGCTCAGTAATCTCTTAATTACATGCACATGGAGTTGCGACTCCGCGTGGCAGTTGCCTCCATCCAAAATAGACAACGACATGATCCTATATGGCCAATTTTAACTTTTCACATTCAATATGCAACGAGAAGATAATATTAATCATTAGAAAATTTAACGTTAAACACTTCTCCGCCACGGGTGTTATCGTTGCTGAGTTGAAAAACAAACTGTTAAGTAAAGAACTCAATATAAGTCTCCAAAATAATCTTCATTAACATGAAAAAATTTCGTTATTTTAAAACTTTAAATTAATTATAATAATTTATTATTTTATTTCAAAATATGTATAGAAATTAAAAGAATCAAATTGCACTTAGAAAATGTTTCAGCACTTAGAATTACACACATTAATACTGTTATAAAATCTTTTAAAATTCAATACAAAATTTAATACATTATGAATAGTTTAATAATTTGTAAAACAAAAATAGAGACATAAATTTTTGTATATTGAAAATATTTTTAAATATTATATGTTAGTTTCAAATATATACGATTATAACATATAAAGTATAACAACAAATGTATATTTTTTTTTTTAGATAAATATTATATAAAAATGCAAATAAATTATATTTGCTCATATGCTTGCTTATAACTTATGCGAAATAATAATCTAAATCAAATTAATTAAAATTCCAAAGACGAGAAATTTACAAAAATGTGTATGTTTCACTACTGTGGAGTTTACTCCATATTTTTTTCAAAATGTTAATAGAGTCTGTTTGAGTTGCTTGCACTTTTTAAACTCAATTTCTTCGTTCTCTTTCTCTCTCTTTCCTCCCCCCTCTTTCACAGGCTTGAATGTATATTTATCTCGTTTCAAGTGAAAAAATTTTTGGGGATTTCAAGCAACGCGAACAAACCTATGATTAATATTAAAACTTATTTCGCTCTTGTTTGAAATAAAAGAAATTAAAAGGCCGGTATTCATAATCATAAATCATTGTCAATCTTTGATTAAAAGGAAAAAAGATAAATGAATGTGTTAATGAACCTATAATTAATTACGCTTTTAATCAAAGATTGGAAATTATTTACAACTATGAATACTGGCTTTAGACATTTATTCCAATTTTCGTATCATAAAAACGTAAAATTGACACTTCACGTATTTCAAATCCTTATTTTTGCATTTAATTGTCAGAACTCATTTTTGACATGTGTCAGAAACCTGAGAACTCTGAGGAAGAATTCCATTAATTTTAAAAATTTTGATATGATTAATATTAAAACTTATTTTGCTTTTTATGTGTTAAAATAAAAAAAAATTAAGATGTTTCTTCTAATTTTCCTATCATAAAAACATGAATTTGGAATCCCACATCTCTAAAAATCCTTATTTTAATCATCAAAACTCTTTTTGATAAATGTCAGGAATTCTAAAACTCTTTGAATAAGAGTCCGAATTCCATTAATTTTGAAAATATAAACATAATTAATACAAGAATTTATTTCGCTCTTGTTTGAAATAGAGAAAATTAAGAATCTTCTTCTTCTAATTTTTGTATCGCAAAAACGTGAATATGGCATTTTCTATATTTTCAAAAATCTTTGGTTTTTGTAATTAATCAAAACTCGTGTCTTTTTAATACGAATCAAACTGTAAATTTAAAAAAATATCAGAACTCCAAATAGGTCACATTTGCGAAAATAAAATCCTAATTTTACGGCGTGTGTCATCGTCTCACACATCGTGATTCACAATTATTAATTAAAATTATTGTTGACAAAATATTCGCAAGTTGCGGTCACAAGTCGTGCATCTCGGGTGCGTTCGGAGAGACCGCTATTAGCGCTGTTTGTTCTTTCTATTTTTATCATTCATTAGATGTAAACAAGGGTAGGACGATGCAAATAGCGCTAACAATGTTTCCCTCTTGGTTTTCACGCACATCGAAACGCTGAATATTTATCGAAGGTGTAATGGTTCTCGTCTCAGAGTCAAATATAAAAAAAAAAGTGACTCACCCAAGTGATCGGAGCCCGCCACCAGATGAGCCCGAAGCAGCAGCAGCCACACCGCCAGCGCAATCATGACTCTCCCGGTCGCAGCACTGGTCAACATCATCGTAGCACACCGATCAGTCAAGTCTTTACATCTACACCACACCGTCGTCGTACGCCACCAGCAGCGATCATGTCACATCACCCGCACGTTGGTCATCGACACCGCGATCGCCGATGTATCTCCGCGAGCGTTTCAACGACGAGGAGTCACCCGCCGCGAAGTCATCCAACTCGGATCGATCATTTCCGGCCGATGGCCCGGCGACTTTCGCGGATCAAGCTTGGCGACTGCACCGACGCGCCATGACTCACGAAAAGTCCGCCGACGTTCAATTGATCTGGTCGATCGATTGCGCTCACTGCCGCACCACGCGCACCGTGTGTGTCCGTGTAACCCGTCTGTGGGATGATCGGCCGCCGCTCGAGATCGTCAAACCGCGCGACACTCCGCGGTTACGCGTCGATCCGCCTCGCGGGGGGGCGGAGCAGTCCGGGCGAAGATGTCATCCATGCCGCGAGGTTACGGAAACCGCAGGACACGACACACACACACATACACGCGGGACGCGACGCGATGCGATTATTTCGGTACGAAACCGGTACGCCGAACGCCTCCGCGCCGGCGTTCGTCGACGTTCGCGACGCGTTTGTCTCACGGGGTGGGAAGGGGGGGGCAGACTATCGGCGAACTTCCACACTGTTCCACACTGTTCTACATCGTTCCGCGCTCGCGGCGAGTCGCCACCAAATCTCCCGAATCGGAAATGGAGACTTCACTCTGAAGAAGGATCGTCGAGACACTCCCGAAGGAATACCGGAACCGGAGAGTGTGACACGGTCACGCGCGAGAACGCTTGACGGACAGCATACACAACACTCGGTGGTCGGCGCGCGACTGAGCGGGGACTTTTGAAAGTGGGGTAGCGCGACACAGGCGACCCGTGCGCCTGCGCGGTAATGAACTCGCCCCCTCTAGGCTCCGGTTCACGCACCTCTTCCCCCGCGGTCCGCGTGCGTCGTATCCGGCAAAATTTTCGACACGCCTGAGGACGAGTGTAACATATCGCGCGTACGACGTCGTTGTATCCTGAAAAAAAAAACACAAGACATTGTGAGGGCGAGCGAATAGTTCCGACTCGATTCGTTTCCGAATCTGAAAGGTTCGAATAGTTCGAGAATTTTTAATCATCGATGATCCGATTTCGAATCAATCGCCTACCTTGATTGTTTCATTTATATCTCCTGCGCGATCAATCTTGCACCAGCGCGTACCAATTCTCGCGTCGGATTGTTCGTTTGATTTCCGAAACTTTTTTTTTATCGTTTCTAAACCTTATAAACTATTCAAAAATTTGTGTACACGATAGTTTTTGTAAATTGGTTTCAGCATTTCATAGATTGTATCAAAATTGTATAGAATTCAAAACAAAATTATTATAAAAATTGTTTCACTGTATTTTTTTAATGAAGTGCACTAAAGTACTATCACACACACATTTTGATCGACAGTAACAATGCATCGACAAAAGGTTTTGTTAATTTAACAAATATTTGTTATAGATACTGATATTTGTTAAAGTAACAAAGTTTGTTCTCTCAATGTAATTTATACATACATATATTTGAAGCTCATTTATCAGTATAATACCCTTACTGTTTAGTATTTATTATACATTTTTATTTAGCACATTATTTTTGTAATAATTATCTAAAATTTAGATAATATTCAGATAATATTTAAATATATTACCTAAAATTCTTACGATTAATTGTTTCGCCTATTAACCCTTTCATGCTTGACTATTTTCTAGAAATTAATTAGATAATTAGCGTCTAATAATTCATGTCTTATTAAAGTTTTTAAGGTCGTCAATTATGAATCTGTAGTCAAAATTTCAAAATTTAAAATGGTGAATCAAGTTCTGTAATATATATTTTCGATTTATTTTCATTATTTCTTCAAGAATCTAATTAACACTTAATTCTACTGTACTTGCTTATTCGTTTACATAATATATTTCTTTTTGTTGGGGGGCTAGCTTAATATTAAGCCAACTCTACCCCGCCATCATTTTTTAAATTTTCTGCTAAGCGGTTCAAGCACTTAATTTCGGACTTTAGCACTAAATTAACATCTAGTTACCACTTAATTTTTAAATATTTTAAAATTAATTTAGCGCTAGTAGGAGAAGGGAGGCTTATGTACTTGTCTCGATATGTAGATACATTTTTTTAAGCATCTGTAGAACAATTTAAAAGTATCTTAAGCATCACTGTTTACGACTAAAATACATGAAATGCGAACTCATAAATCGCGTTGCCAAGCCGAACGATATATAGCCGGAATCAATTGTACATTATTCAATATTCGCAAAAGCAAATCGGCGGGGCTGTGCTTGCCAAAAAATGCAATTACAGTAGTACGAAATCGTCGCCGAGCAAAGATGAACGAACTCGGTTTATTGGTCACGAGTGCAATTAAATTTGCAGGCAACACAACACGTGAAAAGTATCGTTCACGCTTCTGGGCACTGCCACTGAAATTGACGTAGGTCTTTCCCTTCTCAGACCGTGTTCCAATACTCACTGCCAATACTCAAAGCTATATTTAACGGTATATTATAGATTTTTACATAAAAAAAAAAATATTTAAAAATTTTACTCATAAAAAGATTATTTTATGAGTAAAATTATTATTTACTCCTCATAGCTGATTCATCTGCGGCCAACTTAAAAATTTCTTGATTGAAATATTTACGTAAATAAATGAAATAATTTTTAATCAAATATTTTTTCAGTTCTGGTTCAAAAATGATTTCTTTCCGAACCTTTAAAACTATAGTTTTAATAGAAAGATTTTTTTTCAAAAACATTTTTTCTCTCAATGTAGCATTGACAATAAATATTGGAATACGGTCTCAGGGACAATCACTCTACCCAACAACTACCTCTTCTTTCGGTTCATATAAATATCTTACCAATCACTTTTCTAAAATTACGGATCCTTTACTCGTCTGATTTTTCAATCGTCTGTAATCGTGATTTAAAAGCTGTTTATCTTGGTCAAAATCAAGAACATTTCGGATATGTAGCATTCTGATTGATGCGTAAAATAGTCAACGACACGTGAATGTGAAACGACGGAGCAAATTACCTCGTACTGAACGTACGTGCTCTCGTAATTCCCGATACGCAACAACGCCACCGGCACCGGTCTGTTATGATATCGGTTTCGGTCGTATGACGGGCGGCGGGCACTCGCTTGTTTTGATTTGACTAGTGGCGGTTACCTTGCGCCAATTTCACGGCGCCTCGTTGCACCATACGCTACGCGTTCAGGTCGCAGCCCACGGCTTCTAGCCGTCGTTGCATTTTACGTTCGTTGGCAGCGAATCCCACCCGTGGCGAGCCGCGGCGCAACGGGTGACTCGTCGCATTCGGATTAAACTCGAATACGCCACGGCAATTAGACATCCCTTGATTCGCGACCGATGCGGTCTCGTGTAGCGTCGCGCTGCTCGGCATGAAGTTACCGGCGCATCTCGATTTTTTCCGTTGAGAATACACAATTAGGCCGACCGCACACGGCCTTTGCATAACCGTAATCGTAACACGTACCGTAAAAACTTGCCAATCACAGTCGAGAATGATCTTACACCTTTGACAATTCTCGACTGTGATTGGCAAATTCTTGCGGTATGTTACAGTTATGGTTTTGCAAAATGTGTGGCAGCCCTTAAGCTTATTCTACAATAACATAGAATAGACATAAGGTTGTAAGCCACGTTTGTACGTCTATTTCTCTCAATTAGCTTTTAGCTTTAAAGCGCATTACAATCTGACGGTCTTATGTTATGTTATTGAAGTAGTATAATCTTTGTAGAATAGGCTTTAGGGGAAAAGGCCATTCTACATAAAGCCGACTACACACGTTCAAGTACACTTATCAGTCAAGTATACTTATCAAATCAATCGGAACATGTGTACCGTATTTGCGATAATTGTGCAGTTTCCTAGACAAACTGTATGTGCAGCTTGAAAGTAATCATGCAAAGCTCACATCAAAAAATTGCTCTTTAATACTGAAATTTAAAATCCAATAATAACAATTAAAATAGTAATAAAAAAATGATTAAGAAGCAATCGTTTCATATACTAAAAAAAAAAAAAAAAAAAAAATTTTGTCGGAAAACTAACTAATATTTAATCCGATACGTTCAACTAAATATCGAGTTGGTATAGTTAATTAATTCTTGATTAAAAAATTTCAATTGACATGAGTGAACTATACCCTTTTTATGCAACTAAATAATTGTCGAATCAACTCAATGTTTAATTGAACGTATCGAGCTAAATATTTTAATTTTTTAACAAATTTTTTTTCTTTTTCAGTGTAAAAACAGATTTTAAAAAAAATAAAGAAATAAAATTTTGTGACTATCGGTATAATGACACTATTAATATTAATTGACTAACTTAAGCGATTATGATATGACAAAGCGACAATAAAAGAGCAGCAATTCTGGATATGTTTCAGTAGGTGCATTCAGATGCGCGACTGCTCACTAAGTGGCTAAGTAGCAATTAAAGTCGATTGATTCTTACTTTTGGATCTAGCCAATCATCTTCAATTGCTGCTTATGTTAGTCGTTCAGTGAGCAGCCGCGCATCTGAATGCACCCAATATAATTACTTTTATTTGCAGCGTCAACTTCCGAATGGTCTGAATTAAGCTTGTCACGCTACTACACACGCTCTGATTTACTTGAGCAAGTCACTTTGACTCAAATAAATCAAACGCTTTTTCATATTTTCTCAAGCCGCTTGCTCAAAGCAAAGTAACTCTGTGTGATTTTGTTACCTATATTCTGATAGATTTGATAAGCGTTCCTGCGTAAACATGTATATGCGGCTTGAAAGTAATAATGCGAAACACACACCAAAGAATTGCTCTTTAAATATTTATCTTAAAAATTTAATAATGGTAATAAAAACGATTGGGAAGCAATCATTTCATAAGAACAGATTAAAATAAGTTAATGTGGATAGAGTTATCTGTTAAATAAAAGTTTGTAACTATTTTGTGTAGCATTATTAATTAAGTTGAACAATATGATATAAAAGGAGCAATTAAAGAGCAATTCTTTTGTGTACGTTTGAATTACTTTTATTTGTAGCATCAACTTCCGATTGGTGTAAATTAAACTTGCTACATACGTTCCTTAAACACGTAAATCGCTTTGGTTCAAGTCAATCGAACGCTTTTTTATATTTCCTCAAGTCATTTGTTAAAACCAAGATAACTGTGCGATTTTGTCATCTACACGTTCCGATAAATTTGAGAAGCATGCTTGCTCACGCAATACTCGACACGTTTACTTGAACGTGTGTGGCCAGCTTAAGAACGCGCAGAACGCGAATCGCAGATGGCAGACGCAGATGCGACAACCGAACAGAAGTTATTAATACCACTGGCGCTTCTAATAGGCTGTCCGCATTTACGGCCTGTGTTTTGCGTTTTATATAGAACGGCCTTAATGAGACAAGAGGGTGCACCCTAAGATCGCGTTGTTTACCGTCGCCGTTTCAACATGTACGTCGCGCGATTGTTGGGAGTGTGTCGTACGACGCGCGCGACGAACGCTTATCGTGACGCGTTAATTAAAACCGCGGAATTGCGATTAGCCGCCTGTTCGATCGATCCGCAGCAGCGCGAGTGAGTGTCTAAAACGGTTAGGAACGAGGCAATGCCGGCACATCACATCGCTTGGTAAGTAATTCCATTTACTGTATTAATTCGTTTATTTTGTTAACGATAACTCGATGCTGCGCCATAGTGATCACATTTGACGCATGGCGTCGTGCAGAGATACTTATTAGATTTCAATATTTCCACTTATTAGTGGTACGAATAGAGCGAAAAAGAAAGAAAAGAAAAAATATAGCAGAAAAGTAATAAAAATATTAAAAATAATATGATTACAATCATATATTTCCTTCAAGAAGAGACATAAAAAATATCGTTTCTCAAATATTATTTTACACGTAAATTAAAGAAATATATATTAATAAATTGTTACCAAGATTGTGTAAGTTAAAATATATTTAAAAATATTTTTTTAATTAGATTAAATTAAAGTTAAAATTAATATTATAAAATTAGTTTAGTTACGTTAAAAATTACATTAAGGACAAAAAATTAACTAAATAAAAATTATATTAACATTAAATTAAGTTTAACTTATGTTAAATTAAAAGATAATTTTGCAAAGAATTATTCATATTAAAAGTTTTTAAAATTACATTATTCAAAATAATTACAATATGAATGAATCATCAAATAAATTTAATATTTTATTTGTAAATTTAGTTTATATGAAGTAACAAAGAAATATTATCGGAACGTATTTTTTCTTTTATAACTTTTTTTCTTTTACGTAGATAAACTTAGAAAAAAGTTAATAAATTGAAATTTATGTGTTTAACAAATAACTAGTTAAAATTAAAAGTTAATTTAAAATTAACTGAGTTATCAACTTTCCAACTTTATTATTTAACTTTTAACTTTTTAATTTGTTATTATCCCATCCTGAATGATTGCATTTTCAAGTCATAATTTTCGATGTTATTTATTTAAATGTTCCCTTTATGACTTAAATTTGTATCTAAAGTTAATAAGAGTTAAAAATGTAGACGCACAGATGTAAGAAGAAAATATACTAATCTAAACGATAACATTAAACTTTTACGATTTCGATTGCAAGATCGACATTTGAAACGAATGTGTTCTACAGAGAGAAACCAGAGTCGCTTAACACGCATATAACAGAGAAATCTGATACATTTTTCCGATATGCAACTCACTAAAAGTCATACCTATTTTTAAAACAGAGTTTGAAATTACATAATTAATATATTTTATAATTGCAATATAAATAATTGGATATTAATATAATGTACAGTAATTATTATTCATATTACACATATTAATATTTATAATATTTTACATACGCAAAATAACAATCCAAAATTAAATACGATATTATTAAACGAAGTTTCAAAACTATGACAAATATAACACACATTGCGCTTATTAAGAAATAGATCGTTTATCCCGAAAGTACTAAACGATACTTTAAAATTCTTTGATCAATTTGAAATGAGTTTTTCCTTAGCAAAAGGAAACTTTGTTAGCCGTTACTTTTCAATTTTTCGTATCTGATACTTTCGCAAACTCTAAATTGAGATTCTGTTAAAGTAAAGATCATTTAAAATTAACCAACAAGATTATTTGGATAACCAATAAGATAAATTAACCGACAAGTACTATTGATCCCTAAAGTTTATAATCACGAGAAAGCTTCCTTGTTTTTCAATGTTTGCAATTTAAAAACCATTTCATTAATATTTTTTATTTCCAAAAGGAAAGTAGATTTACAAGTTCCAAGCATCTTTAAATAAAACATCATCCGGTTTTCTCTAGCTCGTGAAATTTTAATAACTTAATAAGTTTTAAGAATTAAAGCACACGCATGCGATACGAGGACAGAGTTTGGAGTATTATACTAATATATACCGTGTCGACACGCAAGAGCCGAGGGGAGAATACGTGACGTACTCCCCCGAAACCATGACCTAAAGGTCATGGACCAAAGCCTACCTGCCTAAACTTCACTTCCGTTACTAGGCATGCGTGCCACGGGATGTGACTCGCACTCCGCATTCTGAATCTCAGCGCTGCGGTCACATGCAGGCACGTTAAGTAGCGAGAGGCGATTTGCAACTGACGCGATCGTGCGCTAGATAAATGACACTCCGACGCACAGCTCCATTACTATGTGCATACATACACCTAAATGATCGCGTGGCGAATTTTATCGATACGTAACTCCCAAATAGCATAGCGGGTGCAGATAGATTCGCAATCTACCTTTCATTAATACTCTTTCTTCCGGACGATGCGCGATGGAAACGCGCAAACAGTCGTTCTGCCGAGAGATAAGCTACACAAATTAGCTTTTTCCATCGCTGCTCTCTAAAAGCTCCCCTTTTTTTTCTTTAGTTTATTTAACGTGTTCCTCTGTTGTAGATTTTAATCTAAACGTATAATTCTCTTTATCAACTTCTGTATTACTTTCACGTTGTAATACACGAGATGAATAACGAAATGGATACCATTTGCGTTTGAGATTAAAACTGCGCAAAACACTGCTCTGGAATAATTTCATTACCTTTCTTGATATAAGAAGTGATAAAAAAAATCTTTTCGTGTAATAACATAAAAATAACTGGAGCTTTAGTAATAAAGTAACAATGGAAAGTAATACCATAATTGTTCACCACGGTATTACACTATTATCACTAATTACATTATTCGTTATTATTAATTATAATTAAAACTATCTCTCAACATATTTTATCAAACAAAGTTCTAAAACTTCAGATTTAATTAGAATCATGTTTTTACGAATTATATGTTTGCATCATAGAGATTAATTACACGCAATGAAAGCTGTAAGAACAGACTTTATTCGGAATGCATCGCAGCGTAATAAAGATAACGAACAACTTTAGCAGCATCGAGTGTAGGGGCCATGTGCATCGAAGTACAACGCGCA
Source organism: Solenopsis invicta (assembly GCF_016802725.1). Lineage (NCBI taxonomy): Eukaryota > Metazoa > Arthropoda > Insecta > Hymenoptera > Formicidae > Solenopsis > Solenopsis invicta. Next base: position 10,477,000 of record NC_052673.1, read on the forward strand.
AGAAAACCTAAGTATACACGAGAAAATACGTCTGGTCGATGCGCACGTTTTATTCTAGTTTTATTCGCCCGACTATCTAAATACGCAGCATCGAAAGAACAGATATTGCAGAGAAATCCACGAGCTCCGCGGCCGAATAAAGAACGCGATTTTGCATGGATATAAGTTTTACATATTTCTAAATATTATTAATAAATCCTTAATTTTAGTTATAAACTTGTCTACGAATGCCTAGGTAATTACGTGAATTACTTCAACCGATGTTGCTGGTCGGTTCTTGTTACCAGAAACTTCAAGTAATCGATCCGTGCACGTCGAAGTCAGAAAACGTAATAAACACCAAATAATAGTATTTCTTTTTCAAAATAATATTTGTAACTAGTTAGATCTTGTATAAATTGCCAATTTACAATTTATGAAATAATGATAGTGCAATAAAAATTCCATTCAATATTTTTTACTCTCGCAATGAATCAAATACTATTTCTTATAGCGATATTAGTAACTAATATCGCCGTCATAATATTAGCCGTGCAATTCCGTAAATAACATGGAAAAGAAATTGCCAGTATTAAAAATCAGGGAATAAGAAGTCGAGAGATAAGCAAGCATTCTTGAGAAAATTGTTTGGCAATGTTCGAAGGATGCAGACGTAATAAAGTACAGAAACGAAGTAGATAATATGGAACAACATGGGCGAGCTTTGAACGTAAAAGATGCGTCTTATGAGTTTATCGTTCCAATTTTTTTAAGAAATTTTATCGAACACGCTTCGATTGTAACTCTTTTCGCTGACAAAATTTAGGTAGCGCTACCTATTAACCTTTCGAGCGCCAGTTTAAAGGTTTTTTTTCGTTTCTTTCTTTTATTACGTAATCAATATAACTACATTGCGAAACAAAACACTAATAAATGCGCACAGAACAGAATACTAATGAACGACAAACATATCATTATAACGATTATTTACACATATGGTTAAACAATTATGAACTTTGCACTCGCGGTAAAATTTAAAAATCTTGCACATATGTATGCGTATGTACGTACAGTACATATGTTATTCTCTAGAATGAAAAATCCCTACGTAAGCTTTCTAAAATTAAATGTTGTTTCTAGAATTGTACGGATTCAGAATAATACGAAAAGAAAGCGCAACAAGATGAAATACACACATAGCATACACAGCGATTACATTTAAAGCGATACCTTACAAAGCGAAACGACGAAGATAACATTATTAATTCGTAAAACTTAAAGATGTTCTTCATGTTATTATGTTAGTTTCACTAAAGACGTTACTACAGCAACCTCATAAAGCGCATTCTGAACGCTCTGAGCGCTTCCTATATTATTTTACCAAGCTTGGTTCGACATTCTAGCTTATTACTTCTTCATTCTTTCAAAAATAGAACGTTCTTTAAATTACTATAATAATTAATATACAACGCAAAGGTCTATATTTTTATACGTGTTCAATTATTTATTTGCTAAAGTTAATTATATTATTTAATAATTGAAACTGAATTCGAGAATGGAAACTGTTATAACTTTTGCGTAACTGTAATAATACAGATATTTATTTGGATCAGTGATTCAAGGATTAATGTATAGACATTATTTAAATTATATGATAATCGTTCAACAGTTTGGAAAGATTATACCAAATTATTATATTACATTATATACATTACATTATACATTATATTATATACTTTCTCTCTCTCCCTCTCTCTTTCTCTCTCTCTGACAATCGTACAGTATCAAAATATATACACATGATACAATATTCAAAATATTCACAAACATACATCCACGCATCGTGAAAGTAAACATCGTTCTCTATCGATTTCGCTTTCCTGGTTGAAATTTAAAGCTTTAAAACAAGACGTGACGCATAATTTTCCTCGGTGTTTCCTTGCTTTCTAAATAATGATATCGCACGAGTTTGCAAACATTTATCGAAGCTTTGAAGAATACTGTGAGTTGAATAACGGGTACAATCTCAGCATGCATATCAAAGTTTTTTTCTTCTAAATAACAAGGAAGCAAACTCGTAAAATATTTGCCGCGCTACCAAAACGCACGATATTATTCCTCTTAGTCTCGTTCCACTTAGTCTTAGCTTGTTACCAGGACAAGAGAATGATGACAAACGTATCTCTCTGGCAGACAACGTGTTCATTGATTGAGTTTGCTTCTCTCAAAGGCTTATGAGAATCAATGTTCAGCCACTTGTTTAACGTATCATGCTCTCCTGTTGAACTACAGACTACCAATGAATTTGAATTGAAACTCATGAATCACGATCCAATATTTTTGCGAGTTTACTCTTGCAAATGAATAAATTGTTAAGTACTCCAACAGTGTCTCAAAATAGAAAATACAGTATGAAAGAATAATATAACTTAATTGCGCACAGATTAACTTTGAGAAGCTTAACATTTAAGTTTCTCAAGCTTAACATTTAAAAACACGTTTAAAAATATTTTTTAAGGTAAAAAGGTTGAATTTAACGTACATGTAAATAAACAAGAAATAATTAAGTTGGATATAAACTTTATCATTCTTTCAATTAAAATCAATGATGTTATGAATAATTATTTACAGCCATTTGATGTGCTGTAATCATATATAGTGCATACACGTTGTACGCCTTTTACTGGTTTTAAATTTATTTATTATTTATTTACTTCATATACAAAATAATGCATTGCATTATTTTTTTTAATTAATTTTTTTTACGTTTTAATATTTAAAAAAAACAATAAAGTGTCTTTTATGCATGACATAAAACTTATTCACTAAATATTATCTTTAGACCACACCGTTTGTGCAATTACATTAATTTATATTTAAATGCAATGCGAATGCGTTAAATCGATAGAAAATGTTATAAATGTCTTTTCTCTCATCATGTTTTGCTTGTTATAATTCCAACACGTTATTTTTGCAAAATGCATTTCACAAAATTCGCGTTGATTATTCGTAAAATCTCCTCGTTTGCAAAACCGTCGACAGCGCAACCATTTGACTCGATATGTCAATTACAAAAAGCAAACGAGACACGTAAATCATCGTTACGACTAAACTCTCTCGCGATGCCGGGAGCTGCCGCATTCGCGAATAAAAAACGCGAGAAAAAAATGTTCTCCATTCGTTTTGGCATTACACTTTAATCCGACACACATCGATGATTGGCTACCGTTTTCAAATACACCAAAGGCTCGAAAGAAAGCTTTTTATGATCCCGAGAATATGCAGCAGCCGTAGAATTGCAGTAAACGTAAGGCTGATGGATTCTCTTCCCAAAATAACTCGCGGCGAAAACTCGCGAACAATTTCATTGTTCTCGTTTCTGCCACTAAAATTTTCTTCTTGCATAGCAGAATATTGAATTTTGCATTTTTTATTATTCTTTGTCTCCGGAAATTTTATAATTGTAAATAATCTTTTGTCTTTTATCTTGTTTCGTATATTTTATCGATTTACTGGAATATTATTTATTCTTACTTGTTAAATCTAAGAGAAATGTTTTGTTTTATTTAATTACGTATCAATTGATTCAATTTCTTTGTAAAATCTTTATTGTCTCACGCAAACTGTCAACCTATATCAAATTATTTATTAAGATTTGACAGATTTTTAATTTTTAATATTTAATTTTTAATCGAATCTTTTATCTCTTAAATCGAAATATGATTGATACCTTAAAATAACCATTATTCTTTTTAATCTAATCTCTAATCTAAAATATTAAAATAATAAATCATCTTACATATAATTAAATTTTCATGTACATTCTTTATTTAATACTCGTATTACATATTGCGTATTACATAATTACGTATTACATATTCGTGTAGATTTAATGACCATATTCAGTTTCACTTATTGTTAGTAAAATATCAATGGAAAAAACATCTCTTCGTATAGAGAAGTTATCTTTTTTTTTATTTTCTTATTACCTAAGAAAAGGCTTTTCTCCTTTTTCTTTCTCTTTTTCTTGTCTTTCTCTGAATAAGTCGTTCGATCAAAGACGACATGGTATGTCAAAGCTGCACATCAAGAAGATGCGCGGTGCACCATGTACAAAACTTCGTGAACTGACGATCGATGAGCTTTGAAGATGAAACACTTTACGTTCAATTTATGTGAAAAAGCATATTTGTAAAATTCATTGATTGTTACATCGCAAAAATATCTCAGGAAATGTTTTCAAAACATTATTCAATTACTACGCAATCATATTTGCTTTATTATACATAAATATTGCTATAAAATATCTTTGTATGTATCTTTTCAAACCGCGAATTATAAAGTCAGATGAATAGAAATAATTACAACGGTTCGCACACAAAAACAACTATGGTAAACATTGTAAAAAAAACATTGAAAATAAATGTAGTAAAATAAAATTGGACGAAAAATTTCTCTTGAGAAACTTGCATCTTTGTGACTTTCCGGTGGCTTTCTGGCTTTTATTATTTATGTGCTCCGATTATGAGCACGCTCCAAGTATTTTTATAAACTACAAAATTAAATAAATATGGTTTTACATCCATCGATCTTTTTTTTTTAATTTCTTATATTATGTTTACGCATAAATATATATACAATCCGGGAAAATATTGCGTTTATAAACTACATGAAGTTCGTGATTAATATCTACTATTCTATATCCTATTACAAACATTTAATTTCCTTAGAGCAACTTGGTGTATTAATATTTCAAAATATCGTAAAAGCTACGAAGCGATATTATTGCATTCGCTAAACATTTACCATTACTATAACAGACTTGTAGATCTTTTAAAAGTTTTTTTTTAATGGCGTAAAATTTTAAATTACTATTGCTTACATTGATACACACAGACCTGTTGAATTCTTAATCGCGCGATTTAGGATGGTCTGGAATAGCGCAATATCGATCTTACAAGTATATTAGTGATTTTATTGGCGTAGATAAAATTTTACTCCCGCCGATAGGCAAACCGACAGTGGAATTAAATCATAATAAAGGAGACCAAGCGTCCATCTTTGTCGTTCTCTTTACCGCGCGTACGGAGATCTACGTCTTCACGCTCCGTAAATTCGGCCCTGGGAATTTTTCATAAATTAGACAGGTGACGGTGGCGTTAAAGTCCGCGAGAAAATTCCAAGAAGCCCATAAATAAGGAAAACGCTCGCTTCCACGTCGTCTGTTCTTTCAGTGCCTCGGTTAGTTTACACGGCGCGACATCGAAGAGAATAGACTGCAAAGTCAAAAGATGGGGAAAATTGCAGAATTGAAAGAAAAAGAGAGATGCGGAAAGCACAGGATGCTCCGGTAGAAAAATTTGCGCTCTTCAAATCATATTTACGTCTTCTGTTTTTCTCTCAAACAAAACGTGAAAGCTAGAATGGAATAATTATCGCATTTCATCCGCAAACTGTTCTATTATAGATTCTTCTCCTATTCTATTTCTATCCTTATATTTAAATAATGTGCATAATTTTTTATTGAGGCGTACATATAGAGATTACATTGTGTTAATTTGAGCTATAAAAACTTTAGTTATATTAAGCTTACTAATATTACTCGATTAATTAGCAGTCGAAAAGCTTGAAAATCAAATTGTTCCAATAATTGAAAAAGTAATTGCACATTTGATTACTTCAGAAATTTAATTTAAATATTTTTTTTATTTGATGTTTTCATGTTGTACAAAGTCACTATAGCATCGTACCTTACAAAGATCTGAAAATAATTTTATTGAAATCATTAAAATAATTATGATGGACGTTCAAGCGTGATGCACAATACTGCAAAAGTTTTGACAGTGTAGCAATCTAGTTTGAACGTTCTTAATTATTTTGATGGTCTAATAAAATTTATTTTCAAATCTGTGTCTAGCTAAACTTTTAGATAATTTAGCGAAACGTTCTTTTCGTATGCCAGTACATTTTAAAAATAAATTGATGATTTAAATAGTCAAGTTTTATCGAAATTTTGAATTGTTCAAAGAACTTTTAAGTAAATATAATAAATGTTGTAAATACAATACCAGATGTCGTTAAACTTTTCGAAATTGAATATAAACACTCATACAATGTCATTCTAAATTCGTGCGATACAAGAGACGCGCGATTAAGTTGCAGTTGCGCACACAAAGTGCCAATTATTCTTGTCTAGCTGTAGCAACGGCTGCTAGTTACGATGCATCGGGCGCCTCGACGCCTGTTTTCCGCGGGATGCGAACCCACGTGCGCACTCTCGCGAAAAGTAGAGCGGAAGGAAAATGGGTGATTTTGAGGGGCGTATCGGCCGTGTATAAAGTGTCGAGAGGACACGTTTAACGAGAATGCTCGTGCGAATTGCGACCAGTGCGGTGAACCGCTGGCGAGAATTTCGAGAGCCGTGGCTGATACTTGAATACTTTCGCGAGAGTATCCGATCGATAATCGTGAATACGAGAATCGCCCATGAGAGTGGCAATCATTTTCGATAGTCACCGAGTTGTTTACGGCTCTAGTAAACTGCATGCAAACAGTGCGCCACGCATGTTTCGTGGTCATCCACGATGACACGAAAGAATCGTTGAGATTACCGCTGTTATTTGGACGCGTAGGATTCTTCCCTGATCAAGTAAGAAAACAATTAACAAACAGTAGATATTATTACGCTCGTATCGATGCAAACGGGTTTCGAAATTCAAGCGCAAATTTTTTTCGCGAATAGAATGTCCGACGCGTTGCGCGCCGATGCGTAATAATATGGACGATAAATTCCATGCGCGCAGCGTGCTCTCGCCGCACCTCTTGGATGCTCTAAGTAAAATATTTTCTCTCGGGAGCCCAGTCAAGATTTTCCTGACGTCGCTACGTGTAATGCCTCTTGCAACACTCGCCGCGGTTGCTGGTGCGTCGTATTTCACGGTTCCTCCCGAAGCGAGGTCTTAAAGAGTGATATATTACTGCTGCGCGGGGACGTTTGTTGGGTTTGTGTGCGCTTGTGTGGATCGATTTCTGAAAGGGAGTACCAATAAGAACCGTTCGACACCCATAGGAAACACATGTGCCCATTGCGGCCTCCACGGAATTATAAAACAATCCTTTTCGAAACTGTTAACCCTCTCAATCCAGATTTATATCGAATGCACAATGCACAGCGCGCACAAAAATGCGAGAAACTAAATTAACGCTTAACTACACGCAGCCAGTCGATCTAATCATTTTGTTTTACCAGTTATTTATCCCCTTTATTTTATACATACAAAAGAAGAGATAAAAACTTTTACATTTCTTATTAAATTTCTCCTTACTGTAGTATTTTACAAGAATTATTACCATAATTTTTTTATTTTTATTTTTTTCTATAACCAAAAGAAAGAAAGATTTCGTAATAATTTATAGTCCGTCAGTTCAGCGGGAAAATAAGAGCATGTACTACTTAAGAGTTAAGAGATCAATAAATATCTACTTTCAACGTTGTATAAAACGTGTCGACAAAAGAAAAGAGAAAAAATGATTAGCTGCGGTTACAAAACTGCGGTTACAGAATTGTGGTTTTTTTTGTACATAAATAAATTTAACAGAGGAAGGACGGCGGTCGTGGAATATATCTGAGGTGATGAAATATCATGATATTTCATATAATTCGCGTTGAATTCTAAACGCAAAACCGTTAAAATTAGTTCGTTATAGTCTATTTAGGCATTGTAGGATAGTTACTGGTTATTAGTATCCATTGTGCTTTTATAAAAGCTTCAGCTACGCAGGTAGCAGAAATAATATACTCTCTACGTAATTTTGAAAACTATGTTGCATATTGATTTTTTAACTTTAGTCTTAAATGTGAATTTCAAATATTATTATTTAATTTAATTTAATGTGTGTGTGTATGAATTCGTCAAATAAAGTTATGCTACTATATATGTGAACTGTGATTGTGGAATATGATCGTCCACCATGTGCCATCTCTCTTATGGCTGTACAATCTCATTGTAAACATTGTATAATGTTTATTAGAAGGAAAGAAATTATTTTAAAAAAATTTTAAGTTTTATTTAAAAAATGTTTTAAGCCAAAAAGTTATTTGATAAGAATTTCTTTTACATAAAATATATTGTAGGAAATGTTCGTAAAATCTTGTTTCGTGGCACTTATTTGTGTGCAAAATCTATGAAAGATAATTATTTTATATTTTTTTTATAAATAAAAATACCTTTTATTAGTTTTTAGTATTCCCCTGTTGTTCCACAGTCGCATCCCTTTTTCCCCTCTTCAGTTAAATGTAAATTACATTTATTCTATATTCAATGAATCTTCTTTATCTATAGGGTAGAACTCTATGGTTAATAAACTGGCGTTGGTTAGAATTCTGTCGCGTTAATATTTACTGAGTTATTGTCAAAAAACAAAATCGTATTCCACAATCCCTTTCTCTCTTCCACTAAATTAATATCGCGGCTCTATAAAGTTTTCTTTCCGTGGAGAAAGTTTCCTATATATTTCGTACTGCGATACACGATTTTTGGTCGATTCTCCCGTTACATCGTATAATCGAATTCTCCATTCCGCTTCCTCGCGCGGACGGTGGTTTGAAATATATTTGTTTGTCAGATTGCGTCGAGTCGGGACGGTGAAGGAAAGTAAAAGAAACGGTGGGAAACGCTCGCGTCTCTCGAGGGAAGTGTAAGCCGTATTTACTGAAGCGCGCTACTCACGACATATGTAGCAAATTCGTATATATCTTGCCGCTTCGACGTACAAAGATTATTCCGCGGTAACAGCTTCGTATTGTCCAGGACTTGTGAAACATTTAAAGAATTGGCACAAAATCCTCGTAAATATCAAAAATAAAAATCTTTGCACGGCTGAGCTACGTTTTTAAATATTTACTTATCTCTGGAAAAAAAAACAGAAAAAGAATATACGTTTTCTTTGTCCCGTTGAACAGAAATATTTCTCCGTAAATAACAACTATATTGCCATTTATATTTATTTAAAATTTTTTTCCAGTTTTGGCACGTATTTTTTTCACATGGGATTTATTTTTATGGTTTATATTTATTTTTCATGATACCTTATTTGCGTGAAATAAAAATATTTAAAAAAAATAAAAAACAAGTATTTATATATTTTAAGAATTTTTAGATAAAAAAAAATCTCTTTTCTCTCTCTAATTTTTTATATATAATAAAAACTGTACTTATAATTATAAAACATAATATTTTATATATGCTTAAATAATTTTATGTGCAAATATACATGTACAATCAACCTTTATTCATAATACAAATTATTTTCATATATATATAAACGTAATAGCAAGATCGATTGTTGAAATAATCCAACATTAAAATGATTGCAAGAGTTGGCTGCATGCCATTAAACGTAAACCACAATATGATTCAATTCAAATTGCTTATCATGAAACTAATACATCCCAAATAATGATCTCAAATAGCCATCAATTTAATTATACAAATCACATTGGATAAAATGCATCGATGTTGCCGAGTCGAAGTTCGTGGCACGAAAGCGGACTGCGGAATACGTGATACGGTTAACCGGTAAATTAAACCGGTGCGCAGTGTAGCCACGGGTGAGAAATTCATGGTGTTAAAAAATAAAAAATTAATGAATTTAATTTGGATTTAACGAGGTCACTTTAACGATAGTCGACGGCGGTGGCAGCAGTATAGCGACGATGTATCGGGTATTCCAGTTACCGGCGGTAGCGTAATGCGAGCGAGTATTACGTTTGCATCGAACGCGACAGCGTGCATTCCAATTTGAAAGGCCGCGATTCTCGCGAGGATTCGTTTCGCGGTTACCGCGGATGCGGTTTAATCTCGGTTACCAACTGCAGAGGAGACGTTGCTTCTCTCTCCTTCTCCCTCTTTCTATCTCTCTACAGGTCTCTCTCTCTTTCTCTCTCTCTCTCTCTCTCTCTCTCTCTCTCTCTCTCTCCCGGCGATGCGAATTATTCACAAGTATTCTGACGCGGAGAGACGGGAGACTGCAAGAGGGCGAGAGCATTCCTGCATGGTAACGAGGATCAAAATACCCCCGATCAATAATTCCACGTCGCACTGCTTCTAGGGCCAGTGTACTTAACTAAGGAGCTCGCGAATGAAATGTCTGCTGTTCGTTCTGTCGGCCATTCTGACGACTTTAGTATCACTTTATGATGGTATAGAGGATCTTCGGCGCTTCGGCGCTTCGTCTCTCGCTTTGAAGTTTGACAACCCGGTTAAAACAGCTGGCGAACGTTACATGTAGTCGAAGAGAAACATTCAGGCTGACGTATCAATTTATCTTGTCAACCTATAAAACAGCGGATCATCTTGCGCTGTAAAAAAAATGAGAACAGGCTCCTGCGTCATGCGAGATATCAGACTTTAGAATAACGGGATCGGTAACCCTTAAGATTTCCGTAAAAGCGACGGCTCTCGTTAGTGACCTCGCTTGCCAGAACCGCGCACGAACAAGGGAAACTTTTTCAGCCGCGGCGTGGGCGGCGCCGTTCAAAAATGTTACAAGACCCTTTGACATGGTCCAGAGATACAGTGTCAGCTTGGCTAAACTAAAATTCAGCAAAATCACTATCGTACAAAGCATATACTCCATACTCGATAATACACTGAAACCATTAAATCGATCAAGTGCATGCTTTTATCATGCTTTATTCATAAGTAAATGTTAATTAACTTTTCATAATATAAAACTGCAAATATTTAAAAAAGAAAGATATAAATATATCATTAAATATAAATGATATAAATATTATGATTATGATATAAATATATCATTAAATATAAATGATATAAATATTATGATTATGATATAAATATATCATCAAAATTTATCATTTTACTGTATTGTTTATATTCTGTATTTTATATTATATATTTTATTATGTATATTGTTTATATTTTATAATCCAAATGAAATAATATTATATTAGAGGAGAAGAGGTATTATGGTTACTGTGGATGTTGCGGCTACAATCTCCGCTATTATGTGACAAATTCTAATAATTGCATTTATGAAATTATTTGTTTAATAACCCATTATTTTTTAGCGACGCTAATATACATAATAGCTGACAATGGTTATGAAACATTTTTATTTTTGAGTGCAGTAATTAAAGTATTTTGATTATGCAGTAATAAATATTTCATTACTTTGAGCCTAGAATACGTTAAACAATATTTTAACAAATATAATTGTTCCAGTTTCGATACCGATAAAATATTGATTAACAAAGTTATTCAACAAAATGAAAATGAGAGACCATATTACCCCCTTCTCCTATATATTAAATATTTATATTTATATATATTGCTTTTTATAACATTTATAATTAAAATACGCATATACAAAAATATCAATATAAAATGTTTAACATAAAGTACCAATATTATCTCGCGAGGGTATAAATAAAAATATTATAAATGTCCAGTCTATGTCATATTTGATATGCAATATTTATAAGTAACGAACGGCAAAAACACGCATGATCGACTTGCAATGACGAATTATACCGTGTGTACATACGTTCCAAAATAACTTTTACAATATATTCAAAAAATCGTAGCCACTGTTCGGTAAAGTTAGCGGAGCGGCTTTGTATGGAAAGCTGAAAATAAATCTTTCCCGCGGTGACTGACATAAATGCTTGTCACGCAGAAAGAACTCGGTGCGTTCCTAAGAAAAGATTGTGCATTCTATTCGTCGCCTTTGAATCGTTCAGTTTCCATTTTACATTACGCCTATATCATATGCGATCGAATAAAATAGATGTTTAACTGTTTACCAAAATAAATTATGAAATAAAAACTAGCAAAAATAATAATGCGAATGCATTTATCGTCGACATTTTTTCTTAGAGGATAAACTTTTCATTTCATAAAATTGATGCACATGAATGATAATACGTATTCATATTTTATATTATTTGAATATTGTTGTAGTTATATGTCATTCATTTTATATATGAAAATAATTAATGAGTAAAATCATTTGACAATCTTTTACTTTATCTCGCCGAAATTAAATCGAAATAAAAACCTAATGCAGAAATACAAGTTGCAATTTTGACTTGTACTGGTATTAGAAATGCTGGACTTCGTGCGGTTTTATTTTTGTTCTGAAGCTTCCTCGCGTTGTTATGGTTTTCATTTTCGGCCTGCGTCGACCAATCGATAAGCATTTGAGCTCAGCTATTTCGAGAACTCCGCGCGCAGCGTAGAAGGTTTAGAATTCGCAACTTTGTAGATGGGTTGCAAATAGGCGCACGTGTTTGAATACAAAAAGCACCATAAGAAAGTGGATCGATATTAAAAAGGAATTGTATTAAGAAGAAGATACGTAAACATAGAAAATTAATTAACATTTTAATAATTGTACATAATGTAAGTTCAATCAAAATATTATGATATGCGTTCGATGTTATATTTGATAATTGTGAAAATTATTATTAATTTTTCAAATTTTTCTTCTTCTATACATATTGATTGGCAAATGAGAAAAAAAATGCATTTTTTGCATTTAATGGCGCCAGGACTGTATTCATATATTCACTCAAGTCATTGTGCAATCTTTGCGACATTGGAAACAAAATTTTCATTGACCGAATGTTTAGTAGAAATTTAAATAAACCAATCGAAGTGAGAGTCTGATTTGAGAAACAAAAACGTACAATTCTTGATTTCTGTGAAGTTAGCACTTCATTTTTCTGCACCGCAAATTTTTATGCAAGTTCTATTCGCACCCTCAATAGAGTTTCTAATAGTTTATAGCAATAGTTCCGCCGAAATAACATTAAAAATGATAATTTAAAAATATGACGTGCCAACTTCGCGTGGCACCTCAAAATAATTCATTTTGACTATGGAATTCTATAGTTCTCGAAGAGTTCCAGAGTTCTCAATAAGTATAAATAATAGTTCTGGTAATTAAATATTTAAAAAAATTTTTTTAATTTTTTTGTCCGCACCTCAAGTTTCGAAAAAATTGTTTTTGACTATGGTATTCTATAGTTCTCGAAGAGTTCTAGAGTTCCCAATTGGTTACATTAATAGTTCCGAGATATACAATTTTTATACCCGCACTCTGGCATCGCACTACAAACAAGAGTAAAGTACCATCTTATTGTGAACTCTGAACGAGTTCTTGGCACTTTTCGACAGTTCCGTAATAGTTCTAAAGCTTTTTATAAGTTTCGTCAAGAGTTCTCGCCTCTAATTACTGTTTTATAATTTTTAAGTTTGCACGCTAGCACCGCATTACAAAAGTAAAGTACTATCTTGTTGAGAGTTCTGGACGAGTTCTTGGCATTTTTCAACAGTTCCGTAATAGTTCTAAAGCTTTTTATAAGTTTCATCAAGAGTTCTCGCCTCTAACTATTGTTTTAATTTATATATATATATATATATATATATATGTATGTATGTCGGAATTGTTAATGTCTATTGTAATCATCTATTGAGAACTCCAGAACTCTTTGAAAACACTATAGTCAAAAACAATTTTTTCGAAACTTGAGATGTGGACAAAAAAATTAAAAAAACGTTTTTAAATTCTTAATGACCAGAACTATTGTTTATACTTTTTAAGAATTCTGGAACTCTTTGAGAATTATAGAATTCCATAGTCAAAATCAATTATTTCGAAACTTGAGGTGCCATGCAAAGTTTGCACCTCACATTTTTAAATTATCATTTGTAAAGTTATTTCAATAATGTAATAACAACGTTAGTTTCTTATCACTAGATTTTTTCAAATTCAATTTTTGCGTTTATCTAAAATATTTTTGTATAAAAATAAGTGCAAATAATCAAAATGTGTTACAATAACTAAATGAATATATTTGATATTTAGACAATCGTCGATAAAAAATAGGAAATTATTTCAAAGCTCATGTTATTCGAACAAATGCCTCTCTTATGTGTTTATTTAGTCTTTAATCATAAAAATATAAAATATTATTGAAATAACATATTAATAATAATAACAAAAAATATTAAAAAATAAATAAATTCTATGTCTCTTTTTTTAGTATTTTGTCAAAAATACAATTTTTTTTACTGGAAAAAAACTAGTTTATCGGTTTCTTATTTCGAATTTAAAAATATCAGATTTTTCATTTCTGTAACGATATCATTTAAGTTTATGTGATCGTGAACGTGTAGTTGAACGCTTCGAAACTAGTCAAACTGTTATTGAGGTTGCGAAAGCAACCATAGAAATTTTAAAAAATAATTTTGCGATTAAAAAAAACCACTGAAACCAGCCTCTCTTTCACATACATGAACGTGAAAAGTCCATTGGAAAACGTCGACAATGGCACAAGAGGACTGATATAATACAGTCCTTTTAGCTACAAAGAAACAAAACTGCTGTAACTGCACAGTTAGATTCCAATGGTTCTTGCATGTATTTAAGGGCACCCATGCATTTCATCTCGAACTATATCTCGTCGACAGAATAAAATCAGGTTATATGCTCGAAAACCCGTCAGATGTTCCGTTATCTTCCCATTCACGTGAGAGGATACACATTTATTGTTATTATTATTACACCATGATGTCCTATAAATGCTTCTTATTTTTATTGTTCTGCTTCTTTCAATGGCTAGATATCCCTGCCATAATTACACCGATAAAGAGTTCACTACATTTACAATAATAATAAAAAGTTAACGGTCTTTCAACATTAAAACAAAAGAGTAAATGATACGAAGGACAATGAGAGCAACGGTACTGTTATTTGTGCGCAAATAAATCTTCATATACATTATTTACTTACTGTTACATCGATTACACGGAGATAGATTACCGCTTGGACGTTTCAGTTACTAATGCACACAGAAGTGTAACCACTCTTGATTTTATCAGATGAAAATGATTTGAATAGTAGCCGAGCGGTCGCCTGTGTTGCGTAATCCATGTAACAGCAAGTAAATATATGAAGATTTTTTACAAACAAATAACAACGTCATTATTATTATTATACTTTTCACTCTTACCAAACTAGCCTCTCCCCCCCCCCTCACTAGCGCAAAATTAATTTTAAAATATTTTAAAATTAAATGCTAATTTAGTGCTAAAGTCCAAAATTACGTGCTCGAACCGGTTGGCAAAAAAAATAGATAGAGCTGGCTTAACATTAAGATACCCCTCCCCGACAAAAAATAAATATTTATTATGCAAACGAATAAACAGTAGAAGTAGGTGTTAATTAGGTGCTTCAAAAAATAATGAAAATAAATCGAAAATATATATTACAGAACTTATCAATTTCTAAGTTTTGTAATATATATTTTCAATTTATTTTTATTATTTCTTGAAGCACCTAATTAGGACTTAATTCTACTGTATTTGTTTACTCATTTACATAATATATATTTTTTCTTTTTGTTGGACGGGGGCTAGCTTAAACCAGTCCTACTTAATTTTTAAAAATTTTAAAATTAAAGAAATTTTTAACTCACCGGACCGATGCGCAGCAGCGGAGTTGTAACACAGCTACATTAATCTGTGAAGTACATATAAATCCAAATTATAATAGCGTCCAAAATAAAATTGTAATTTTTTACAGATAAATTATACAAAACAATTATAATATGGATTATCAAAGAGATTTAATATTTTACTTGTAAATTAAATTTATGATACAACAAAGAAATATTTCTTCTGAAAATATATTTTTTCTTTTAATTGTTTTCTTTCTTGCATAGATAATTTTTTTAACTTAAAAAAATTAATAAATTAACTTTTTTTCCCATACAGTACAAAATATTTCTGATAAATATTTATTATTATTTACATTTTATATATTATATAAATATTTTATATACAGAAAGGAAAGAAATCATAAAATGTTTATTCAAAATGGAATACATATTTTACGTTTGTAGTACGTGAAAAGATTAATATTTATAATATTTTATACATACATTATAAAGATTTTTATACGATATTTGTGATAAATCTTTATGAGCTGTTCAATCTAAAATCACAAAAATGATTATGAAATATTTTCGTATAATAAATATTTCTAAAATATTCAAATAATATATTTTATAAATCTTTCATATTTTATATTGTGTGCTGGATTACTCCAATCCTGTTACGATGGCGTAGAGTTTAGATTTACCCTCGGATTTACCGTAGTGATAAAGAAAGAGTGAATAACAAACTCAGATACATAGAAAACACCGAATGAAATAAGTTATAAAAATATCTCACCCAAGGGTTGTTCCACCTGATACCATCCTGGCCGTCTTTTCCTCTCCTTTCCTCTCATCCCCCCGCCGTTGCACATCCATGGCACTTACCAACACACCGATCACTCGCGAGAATAAGGTTAACGCTCGCGCGTGCACTAATTCCCGCAACGCGACGATCACCGGGTACTCCGCACGACACCGATATCACTGGCATTCGACGCGACGAAACAATAACGCGGAATGTGTGCATTGTGCGTAACCACAACTCTCGTAGCACTCGTAATTTCGCAAAGTCTGGAGTGGTCGAGTGCCTGGCCAGAAAGCGGCAACTTCACTTTCACGGAGATCGCGCGACACTACGCGAGTCAACGCCGATGCCGATTAAGACGCAACAATCGATTCAGAAACACACGATCGAAGCACGATATACCCGCGACACAAGTCAACCGTACGCATCGCTAACGATAAACGACGCACGTCTCGTCGTTTCGTCACATTAATTACTGGCGGGCGAATTGCGCGTTTTCCGCGCCCTCCCCCCGCGCGAGGGGTTCACATTCGAGTCCTTGCGGCACACTCGAACCCAGACGCCACGCGCTATTCGAGAACTGCGCAGCCGGCATGTCTCGCTACGACGAGGACCCTTAACGAAGATCCGCGAATTTTTGCCGCTTCGATTCGAAACGAGAGAAATACCTGCCCGTAACGTATAACGGTCGGTTCGATGCTTCGTGTTCACGTTGATCAATCGTGGAGTAACGTAAGTGCCGTCTACGATGCGGATGCGTACGCGTGCGACTTGTGTGCGTAACACCCCACTCTTGGCGCGCTCGCGAGACAGCGAGACGGCGACGATACACGCGCAAGTGACGCACCGGCCGGCCGCGGTCGCGCGAACGACAACACGACCTTGTGTACACGCGAAAGTAGGGGGTGAGGAACGGGCGCAGTCTATAGGCGTCCGCCCGTCGGAACGTGATATCCTGGTTGCGCCATAACCTTGCCGACTACGCTCGCGCGTAGACTAATTACAGCGACACGACGATCGCCCAGCACCGTGATATCACTGGCACGCGACAGTAACGAAACAACAGCGAGGAATGTACGGATTGTGCGGAGCCACAACTCTTTCGACAACCACGAAACACTGCGAAATCGAATCGGCCTGGACGACGCGACGGGACGGCCGATCGGCTCCAGAGCGACGGAAATTTCGAAAGTCGCGTAGATAATTACTGCGCCACCTATCGCGACACCTATCGCAATACCCTACATAAAGGCAACTGCATACGCTCGCGTCTTAGGACGATCGATAATCGTAATCGATAATCGATCACCCATCGTAATGGTGTCACGCGACAGGTGGCGCATGAAATTACGCGATCTTTGAAAAGTTTTCGTTTCTCTGGAGCTGAGCGTTCGTCGGCCGTCGTGTCGTTCAAGCTGATTTCGCGGCATTTTGCGGCTGCCAAAGGAGTAGTGGCTACGCACATTCAGCGTTAGTCTGTCGTCGCGTCCCGTGCCAGTGATATCAGTGCGAAGTGCGAAGTGCCGGATGATCGTCGCGTTCCGGTAAATAGTGTATGTACTCGCGGGCAGTCGACAAGGTTATGGCGCCACCTCAGAACGACATCGCGTCCCGACGGGTGGATGTCTCTCGTCTTAGCTCGTAAGAGTCGTCGCGATAGTTGGAGCGTGAATAAATTATCTGCGCGACCTCCGAAAAGCTTTCGTCGCTCCGAAGCTTTCGTCGTCCGTCGGTCGTCGCATCGTTCAGATCAATTTCGCGGCTGCCGAAAGAGTCGTGGCGACGCACAATTCGCACATTCCACACTGTTATCGTTTGTCGTCGCCTCGCGTGCCAGTGATATCGGCGTCGTGCGGAGTGCTCGGTGATCATCGCGTTGCGGTAATTATTGTACGCGCGAGTGTCAACCTTATTCTCGGGAGTGATCAGTGTTTTGGTGAGTGCCATGGTTGTGTGAAGGCGGTGCAACGGTAGAGGAACGAGAGGAGAAGAGCGAGCGGTCAGGATGGCATCAGGCGACGGCGGAGCAACCATTCGGTGAGATATTTACGGTGACATTTCATTTGATGTTTCCTACGTATCTGAGTTTGTTATTCACTTTTTGTTTACCACCACGGTATATCTAAACTCTACGTCATCGTAACAGAATTGGAGTGATCCAGATACAACACACAATATAAAATATAAAAGATTTACGAAATATAATATTTGTATTATTTGATTATTTTATAAATATTTATTATATGAAAATATTTCATAAAGATTTTTGTGATCTTGGTTTTAACAGCTCATAAAGATTTATCATAAATTTCGTATAAAAATATTTATAAAGTATGTGCAAAATGTTATAAATTAATCTTTTTACTTACTACAAACGTAAAATACGTAGTCTATATTTTAATACCATTTTGCATAAAGATTTTATGATTTCTTTCCTTTGTGTATGTAAAATATTTATATAATATATGAAATGTAAATAATAATAAATATTTATTAGATATAATTGTGTGCTGTCTGGGAAAAAAAGTTAATTTATTAACTTTTTTTTAAGTTCAAATATTTATCTATGCAAAAAAGAAAACAATTAAAAAGTATATATATATTTTTTTTCATAAAAAATATTTCTTTATTGTATCATAAATTTAATTTACAAGTAAAATATTAAATCTCTGATAATTCATATTACAATTGTTTTGTATAATTTATCTGTAAAAAATTACGATTTTATTTTGAACGCTATTACAATTTGGATTTATGTGCACTTTACAGATTAATGTAGCTGTGTTACAACTCCGCTGCTGCGCATCGGTCCGGTGAGTTATAAAATTTCTTTAATTTCAAATTGCAAAAAATAAAAATTGGGCTAGCTTAACATCAAGTTAGCCTCCGCCTAACAAAAACACTTCGACAAAGTTTGGAAACGAAATGTGCAACATAAAAGTCCAAGCAAATATACTTCAGGAATAATCTTCTACTAATGTCGAAACATAACATTGTGTCGATTTGAATATATAAAGGTTCTTTGCGTGCGAGGTATTTTAGAGGTCGACTTTCTTTTTGCATTTCAGTACTGCGCCGACAAATGGTGTCTTATGTCGACAAAGCGGTCGTTTTAAGAGTAAACGTTATATAAAGATGACAGGTTAACGAGCTAATCCTTTCTTTTGTGATGAAGACACCAGTGAACACAAATGCATCATTTCTTAGACCTCCTATCCTTAGACCTCCTCTCGGAATTCTTGATCTATATGCAAAAACATTACCCTCGAGGTCAGTTGCATCCAATTTGGTTAACAAAACTAGTACTGGTTCAGTTCAGGTTTATAAAAATACGATAAAGTATATTGTTAAATTTATTGCAATCGATTTTCTCATCTCTTTACCGATCATATCCGTGTAAGAGATAAATTCTGCATATGTATGTTTTTATGCGATTTCGCTTCAGACTTTGTTGCGACTGTGACTGGGTCTTTTAACTTCGCGGAAAATTACAAAATAAATGAGTTTAAAAAAACAAATTTGTTTAGCGTGGCAAGTTACAAATGAGATTTTCCGGAAGTATTACGTCGGTCAGAAAGTCCGTGCCGTTTTTTCTCCTAAATGAAAATCCAAATATATCTGCAATCATTGAGCCAAAGTGTAATCGAACAGAAAGGTAATATATACATCTTTCAATAAAGATTCGTACGTACAGATATATTTGGATCCTTATTTGGGACAAAAAACGGCACGGACTTTTTGATTGACCTAATACTTTTGCAGGGAAATCATTAATATGTGTCGATTTCGCCGCTTGTTTCTCTCAAGTGATCCATGCACAACTGCAGAGAAATAATCTCACATATAGTAATATGTAGTTGCAACAGTGGTTTTCTGTCGTCATCAACTTTTTAATACCGTACCGCCAACTGGACCGAAAAGTTCATTTCGGAAATGCTTTACATTCAGGGTTTGTGCATGCACATACTTGTATCGTCAGTTGTGCTTCCTTCTGTCGAGAATTTTAACGTGAAATAAATATAACATTTTGTACAAAAGACAATAAAGCGAATATTATAAAAGAGTTATAAAAAGGAAACCTTTCCTGTATTAAAAGTTAATTAAACTAAGAGAAATTAGATATTGCGGTTTTAAATTCATGTAATGCAAGAAAATTTTACGAGACTCTTGTATAAATAAACTAATTTTAGAGATAGTGTTTTGCGTTTCTCTTATCTCATGCAGTATACGTATAATTTAATTGCTAAACTTAATTAATATTTAATTAAGTATGATGTATTAAATCATGCGAAATTATATATTGGAAAAAATATCAGCAGAGAAGAATTATTTTTAGAAACGTTTGAAGGAGATTTATCAAATCACGTTTAAAATTAGTTTTTATTACAGTTCGGACAAAATGAAGATAAATATTCCGTGGTTTTTAATACGCACAGGAAAAATTTAGTTAATTTGTAGTGCTTATTAGAACAGAAACATTTGACAAATAGAATACTTTTTCTGCGATCACGCAAGACACTCCGTGCTACGATTCTAAATTAAACTTTGGTCGCAATTGCTGCCTCGTATCTATTTCGAAACGAGCTCTCCAAACTTCGCCTCGCAATCATTTTCAAGACTCGTTATTCATCGAGTTGGCTATTTTCGCCGTTTCGGAATTGCAAGCTTCCTCCCGAGAAAGACCTTTCTTGCGCGGGCGACTTCGGCAATCATCTTACCGAACAACTAAGTCAATCGCGCGGCTAGATTTACGAAGTGCTCGTTTAAACGTGAGGTCGTGTTTGCTTCGCGATCGCTGATCCGTTTCGGACGTACGATACGGGCCTTTCATCAATTGATTTCGACTCCGGGCCAAGCTGCCATCGTTCGATTTCGAAAAGCGGACACGATCCGGGAAGTAACTAGGGATAGAGTTAACAAAGTCGATAGCTGGTATAGCCGATAGTTGCTCAAGTTTCGCTGTTGATTCGGTCGGAATATTTAGAGTCAACGATTATTCCTGAAACGGTCCTGCATGCGACAACGAAATGCAATCGTTACCCAATAGTTTATATCATTTACCATGTCAGATTAATTTCAATATCGTGTACACATATGTGTATGATAAAACAATACAAATAACATGTACATATACACAAATGTTTCGTTTAAATGCAGTAGTATAATAATGTGCAAAAAATGTATTATAAAGTGTATAGGAAAGTATAAATCTTTATTAAAGATCTAAAATATGAAGTAGGATGTAAAGTTATTATAAAATTAAATTAAAACAGTAATGTGTATATAATAATATCCAGTAATATTATAAGTTTTTATTATATTACATATCTCTCTCTCTCTTTCTCTCTCTCTCTCTCTCTCTCTCTCTCTCTCTCTTTCGGCGAATAAATGTTCAGTACAATGCAACGGATTGATTCGTTAACAAGAAGTTAGGTGATTGAAAATAATTCATTGTGATGGTTTGTTATGTAACACCGTTACATATAACGATGAATTAACACGCAGTCACGGGACGAGTAACATTGCGATTTTATATTATAAAATACTGGAGCACAAATTATAAATTGGTAGACTGTGTCAGTGCACAACACAGTAGCACGATATAATTATTACTCGTGCTGTAAGAATATTTACAAAATACACTCGACAACAAAATTAAGGGATCACCTATTCTGACTCCGAAAAATAGGCGTAATTCAAGAGAGTGTAACTTTGTCAAAAATGATCGTAAAAAAAAAGCATTTTAAAGCTTGAAATCTTTAGTTTTGAGATTGATAAGTCATTAAACAATTTACAGATAATATACAAAGTTACGCGGATTTAAATGGGGATGCGTCAAATCTCAAAATTTTTTAAAAATTTTGCAAAGCTCCACGACGCAAAATAAAAATTGCACGCAAATGGGGTTTACAGCATTTGAAAGGGTGGATCTTTGGCTTTGATTTGCCTTTTTGTTCAGCATTGTACGATTTTTATTCACTGAATTATTCAACATTGAAGCAAAAAAGGCCATTTTTGCTTCAGTGTTGCCTAACTCAATGAAAATAAATTGTACACAGCTCAACAAAAACGCAAATTAAAGCTAAGGATCCAACATTTTGAACGCTGTAAACTGCATTTGCGTGCAATTTTTATTTTGCGTCATGGAGTTTGTAAAGTTTGCAAAAATTTTGAGATTTGACGTATCTTTATTTAAATCTGCGTAACTTCGTAAACTATCTGTAAATCGTTTAATGACTCATCAATATCAAAATTAGACATTTCAAGATTTAAAATGCATTAAAAAAAATTTTTTTACGATCATTTTTGACAAAATTACACTCTCTGGAATTACGCCTATTTTTAGGAGTCAGGATAAGTGATCCCTTAACTTTGCTGTCGAACGTAATAAAGCGCCTTTCTAATTGTAAGAGTTGCCATCGATTCCAATAATATTTAATCAACAAAAAATTAATAACTTCCGAAAAAGCCGATTTTACGCGTATATGGGTGAGATGCTGATATTTTTCAAAGAGTTCTGTGTACGAAAAAATATTTTTCCTACAGTTCTCAACATATTAAAGTGTTTTCTGAAGAGTTGCGGTCGATTCCAATAATATTTAATCAACAAAAAATTAATATCTTCCGAAAAAGCCGATTTTACGCATATATAGGTGCGATGCTGATATTTTTCAAAGAGTTCTGTGTACGAAAAAATATTTTTCCTACAGTTATCAACATATTGAAGCGCTTTCCAAAGAGTTGCGGTCGATTCCGGTATTAATTAGTCAACAGAAAATTAATAACTTCCAAAAAAGTCGATTTGCGTTTTTGTTGAGCTTTGTATGATCTTTATTCATTGAATTATTCAACATTGAAGCAAAAGAGGCCATTTTTACTTTAATGTTGCCTAACTCAGTGAAAAAAAAACGTACAAAGCTCAAGAAAAACTCAAATTAAAGCTAAGGATCCATCCTTTTGCATGCTGTAAATCGCATTTGCTTGCAATTTTTATTTTGCGTCGTGGAGCTTTGCAAATTTTGTAAAAAATTTTGAGATTTGATGCATCTTCATTTAAATCCGCGTAACTTCGTAAACTATCTGTAAATCGTTTAATGACATATCAATCTTAAAACTAGAAATTTCAATCTTTAAAATGCATTTAAAAAATTTTTTTTCAGTAAATTTTGGCAAAGTTACACTCTTGAATTACGCCTATTTTTCGGACTCAGAATAGGTTATCCCTTAATTTTGCTGTTGAGTGTATTTATTGTTGAATAGAGATTTCCGAACTTATCCTTACATGATGTAGGGAAAACCGGGATTAATTGGCCAAATTTTCATGTTTGAATTTTTAGAGACTACTTGTCTTACTAGTCCATTTTTTTAAATTGTAGTAAACAAATAATAAAGTAAAAATTAATTACACTAGTGTATTAATTAAAATTTATATTTATTATCTAAACAGACGAATATTCAGACAACTACGTAGTAATTTAAAAGCAAAAAGTGTGAAGTTAAAAATATTTAAATGCCTACATGATTTTTCACTAATGCTTCGTAATTCTTGAACAATATGTATCTGTGTCGAAATACTTCGAGCATTTAAACAACAGTGTTTGCTGCGTGTACACAATTATTGTTATCTGTAATTAAAACGTATTTTGCAATATATTATTGTAATAAGTTATTTATTATAAATTTTATAAATTTGTTATAATTAATAACATTTGATTCGAAATAACTATTTCAAAATATTAGCAGCATATTGTTAAAATCATGTTTTGTCGTAATAAGTGTTGTTATAATAACATGCAGTAAAGAAATAAGGTAATGAAATCACGTATATCTCGTTTAATGTTCAATATTATTTTGATTAAAAAATTATTTTGCGTATTTTATTGCGTTAAATATTATTACGGTATACGTACGTATTATTACATATTCTCTTGACACGTAACGTTACATACGATGTATCCAACCTACTTTGTGACTTTGAACAATCGTGCACGTGCACCGCGCCTCAGCGCCCGAGAGCGTTTTAACCGTACACATGACCGACTCAAAATAGATGGACGTTACGATCTGTGTACCTCTTTATACGAATCTTCCTCCCCATCATGTAACTGTCGTGGTAAAAAAAACAGAATATGAATGTATATAATAAATCTACAATCAATTTATCAGTTTTAAATTTATTACACTGAGCTTTATTCATTAAATGTAAATTAAATAGAAAATATGTAAATAATTATTGCACTTTAGATTCATTAAGGAGAGATGTGTTTGTAAAACGTATAATAAATATAAAAATATTAATATTTTAAATAAATAATAATTAATATAAAATAAGAATCATAATTGATAAAGTAATAATTAATAAATAATATTAAATATAATTAATAATTAATAATAAATATAATTAATAAATAATAATAAAAATATTAATAAATATGAAAAAATTACAAAAAACATTTATAATGTATTTGCATATTTATTTGACATTATTATTTTATTTGAAAAATTTATCCTTGTATATTTGAAGAATTACATTATCGTAATTATTTTATTTTTTTACAAGAGAAAGAGAAAAAATATTTCTTATAATTTGTGTATATAATTATATAACTGTTAAATTAATATGTTAAATTGATATATTTATTATTTTTATTAAAAATATCACATACATATTATTTTCTCATCTTACATTGTGTTATTTATTATATTGTATTATTATATTTTATTATTGAAAAGTCTATTAATTAAAGAAATATGCGATCCATTGTTTCGCAAATCGAAGATTATTTAACAATTATGAATTTTTTTACCAGAATCAAATATAAATTGCTATACGATCAGAGATATAACGCCGTTTAAATTCAATAACGAGCGAACTGATTCTTGCTTTTATTGGTGTTTATCAGATACGTCAAGCTTCGAATATGCTTTTATCTATTGTTAGAACAGATTGCAACAACAATGTTCATATAACGAAAGAGAGACAGTCGCACGGTGAATTGCTTGCAATAATGTCAGATACACTCGTCTAACTTCTCGATACGTCGAATTCTGGCAACCCTTGGGGGATATTCGAGAACCCGATACGCTCAACCTATCTGCTCGATTAAAGAAATCGATTCCTTATCTTCTTGGCGTTGCTGAAAAGACTATATGAGGACACGAATGGTAAAGTCAGTTTCAAAGTTTTATTCTTTTCATGTATTTCAATCAGTATTTTTTTATGAGAATATTTACTTGAAATAAGATAATGTTCGTAACTATCCTTACATCCGAAAATAGATATTAAGCTTATAGACATAGAATTTCTATTATAAAATTTATGGATAATAAAGCAATATAACTATTATTATATAACTTCAAATAAAAAAATTTATTTTTATCGAGATTTTTGATTGGAGCATAAATATTATAAAATATACGCTTTTCTAGTTTATATGTGAATTATATTAACCAATTAAAATAATTTACAAAGTATTATACAGTTGCCAAAATGGAATAAGAATCAAATAGGGAGTAATTATTTTATGATATTTTTTAAGATTACATTTTAAAAAGCTGCAATTGAAATATGTTTGAATATTGATTGTCGAAATATAAAAGCGATGAGCTATGTATCCAAATACATCGCTATCTTTATAGTACGTCAGAGTTCCGCGAAAGCAATCCGCGATGGTCGCGAGAAAATATCTGTTTTCCAATAATCTTCCAGTAACATAACCGCGTTTACGCTATCGCTTTTACGAGTGCCAGTTTTTCGTAGAGACTCCTCATGCTGTCACAGAAAAGAAATCGGCGCTTTTCGTGCTTATCGCGTGTGTGCACACACTTCAGTGCACTATAAGGGAGGAATAGTATCTGTACAATTCACGTAAACTAGAAACAAAATATAATTGTTCCTCTTATATTTGTGTCACTGTGTTTTCAAGTTTCGATCTTTAAAAATTTCTCTTTATTTTTGTCTGCATATTTTCCATAATTTTCTGACAGTCAAATATCTCTAACTTGAGATTTATTATTTTCAATATTCTGTCCTTGTATTTTATGACATGATCAGTTACCGCTTAATAAGCGAATTGATTAACAAATTTAATTTATAAATTAATGCCGAGGCTGATAATAACATCATTTATATAACGATAATTTTATTTACAGATAACGATCTTTCAGCACATGATCCGTGACCATTATTCATTGTCAGTTATCTCGCGTATTATATGCGAATTGATTAGGTGGATAATATGCTCTTATCGTGTATCATCTTAATCTCACAGGGTGTGGGATGTTTCTATGTAGATGAAATTACGTGCAAACATTAATCATGTAGCGACTGGTCATTTCTGCGATATGGGCATTCTAAGGTCGGCACTTGCCACTGCGCATTGTCATTACAGAAAATGGCCAATAATGTCACTGATTTTCCACCTGATAATTGAAGATCAGAAATACATCGTAAAGCGTAACAACTTGTGAAGCGGACCATCTACTTTGATAGACACGCAGATAAGCGTCTAGTGCTAAACATGTCTCAACATAATTTGAAGTTTCCGTCTACCGTTAATCTTTTCACGCCTTAATCCTTTCAACGTCGATCTAATTTCTTTTTGCAACTCAGCTTATTTGCATATCCAGAATGGCTTACAGTTTTATAGTATAACTCGAACAATATAAAACATTTCATCAATGTTGCACTAACTTTTCAACGTTTTTGTCATATTGCTGAAATATTCTGTATGGAAAGTTATTTAAGTCGTTTAATAATGATTTTATTCATTTTGTACGATTTAACGCACAAATTATATTGACTGATTTGTAATTATCGAATATTATATAAATATACACTATATACAATATTACAATATTGTAATTTTGTGTACTGTAGTATATTTAATATAATATTACAATTTCACCACAACAGTGTGTTTATATTATTTTATTAATAACGGGATTTTGAGATTATTGTTTATTAAGTTGTATAAAAGTAAAAAAATTATAAAAATTTGAAGTCGTCGAAGTTGCTTATTTCAAAAGTTATGTCGCGAAAGTCTTTTGTAATTTTAACGTATTATTAAAAAAGCCCACATATCAGAGAGTTTTTCGAGCGCCGAACTTTTGTCGACGGCCTCTCTAAATCGTTGGCTGCTTATGGGTTTCCTTCCTCGGTTGCATTACTTTACTCGGTTAGCATAAATTTGCATTCTTGAACGAAGCAGGCACGGACTCGGGGCGGTCGAACGTCATTCATGTCAGGCGACGACGCCAATGTTGGAAAGTTTGGAGGAAAAGGTTGAATACACTCATACATACACACACACATTCACATACTTGAGAGGAATCTAGGAAAAACTATATATACACGTACACAAAGTAACGGGATTAACCAGATTTAGTTACTTTAAATTTATTTTACACCTAAAATGTGTGTTTAAAAGTTAATTCCTCGTTTCTCTCTCTTTATCTACTCCAAAAAATGTGTTAAAATTGTGTTTCTTTGAATTCTGTAGATAAAAGAAATTGATATAAAACAAATCTGTATTATAAATATTGTAATATAACTGATAATTTCTAGATTATATTAATATTTAATATTCTATCAATGTAACACGCATTATTCGGAATTTACAGCTTAATTATCCGGTATTACTGAAATCATCTTTGAACCGTTATTAGAGACGAGTGAAAACGTTTCAGAATACGCCAGAAGATTACGTTGAAGAAGCAAACGTGTCTCGACGAACAAACTGTCTTCCGTAAACCGTAAGTACTCACTTTGCGGCATCAACCCGTCCGCTCGGCCTGGTTGCAGCTCACACTGTGGTTCTAGCACTCAAAAGTAATAGAATCTCCAGTTTCCCTTTGCGCAGATACAAGGAGAAACGTTCCGCATTTGGCGCAGTAAACGGAAGGAATTTATTGCCGCGACGCGGAGGAAATACGTTTTAATGCTTTCGCGTCACTACTGTCAAGTTAAAAAAAGGATTCTCTATCATGGATTGCGCAAATTTGTCAATAAAATAGCTAATAAAATTATTTAATAAACAATTATTTTAATCAAGTACAATTTTGTGGTATAAATGAAAGAATTTAAAGTTTTTTTTAGAAAACATGATCAAAAAAACTATTTTTTATTACAATTATTTAGTATTAACTCGCAGTACCTATTACTTCAAGTCGCCAGTGATGGAAATAATATATAATTAAGTCGACAAAACCGGCAAATATTTGTTGAAACTTCTTCACAACAAGTTGGTTAAATAATATTACATTGAATCGTTTAACCAGAACGTCGTGAGTTCTTCCCAGAAAATTCATCTATTGTACTGAAGGAAAGAATTATAACAAGTAACCAAACACAAGAGAAAAAAAGTGAAATAAAATTTACAGGATCTGCATGTTTCCATTGTCAAAAAATATGTATAAATTAATAGATCCTGATACAGGTATTTAAATACAAATGATTCAATGTAATATTATTTTACCGACTCGCTTGATCAGGACCTGAACTTTAGGTCGAAACGTTGTGAAGAAGTTTCAATAAACATTTGCTAGTTTATCGACTCAATTTGGAATTATTAATTATTTGGTGTGAAACCTATAACTTTAAATTGCATCAGTCTATTTCGTATTTGTTTAAACTTTTTCACCGATTTCTATCATGACATTTAGCTTATTTGCTTTTAATTACTTTGTGAATTTACCGAATTAAAAAAGATGTTAAACTTTTGGCAAAATTATTATTCTATTCAAAAGCTATGAACAAGGAACTATATACGAATTTTCGTTCATTCGTGTAGCAGCTTGTAACCTGATAATACATTATTATCTCACGGAAGCTACGCTATTGTGCGTTGATGTATGTTCGTGTTGCTTTCGCGAATCGAGAAGATAGGATGAGATGGAGCTCGAAAGGCAACAATAAGAACGAGAAGAGCACGAATTGTGCATTTTACATCTATTTGGAATGCATCCGTCTCGAAGAACTTGAAAGAAATCGCGGAAAGGAAGAGGTAACAAAGGAACTGAGAAAAACGATGCAATGCCTAGTAGTCTAGAGAAAAATCACGTCATTTGCATTATTAATAATAGAATAGCTTAAAATCGTCTTCGGAGTGAATCACATTTTAATAATCAAGCGTGATTATGGCAAGATATATCGTGCGACAAATTTAAACGCCACGGCGCGGCGTGGCGTTCTTGGGGCGTTAGTAAAAATCGAGAGAATACGAAGTATGTCCAAAGTATCGACAGATGGGTGGGGACGTATGACCTTATGAATGGGGCTTTACCCTGGGCAAGGTGCGAACGCGTAGGACGAGCGTACGATGAGCGTACGACGAGCGTACGACGCGACGGAGTGCAGTGACGTGTCAAAAGTCGCGCGTGAGATTGATGAGGGTCCCCCGCTGCGCGCTATGGCTTCTCGTCTAGAAAGTCGCGCGTATTCGAGTCTTTACGTGTATGGCACATGCTGTCCAACGGGTGTTTGCTTCAAAATGCGCGGTCGAGCGTGGACTGAAGTTCGACATTAGACGCGAGTTTATCGGTATGAGGAGGGGATATGCGCGTTTTACGCCTCGGGCTTCGTCGCGGTGACGATGTTGCTTCGTTAATTACAAACTCTTGGATAGGAGGTCACACGCACACGGAGGAAGAGTATATTCTATCGCTAACATCAAAGTTTCCGTGGACACGCCTGGCTGACCGGATTGGCGGGTTCAGCTGGGTGCGGACACCCTGTAAATTTTGCCCTAAAGCAGATTTCGTCGATTATCCGGGATGTGCCTCGAGAGGAAGTGTGGGGTGCAACAAGTTTTACCGCGCTGGCCGACAAGTGTTACCGCGGTGTGACAAATTGCGCATAGTATTTCACATTTTATGCCGTATAAGGAGTGGTGCGTCGTAGAAATAAATGACGTCACATTTAACATTGTTACAGCGGGTAATACTGTATCCTGCCTTTAATTAAAGTTTAGAGGAGATGATAGGACTACGAGATGTAATAGAACTTTCCAACCCTGAGGCATGTAAATTTTATCTTTTTTTTTGTTCTTTTATGAAAATATACAGAGATTTTAAGTACGCAAATGATCTACACACGCTACATTTATTTGACTGGAGCGCGCATCAAATGCAAAAGATGAGCATAATGGATAGAATTCATAAAATTGCAAGTTTAAGTTTATGGGTCAAGAAGACAATGAGTATTCTCATATTTCTACCCTCTTTTCTACTATCGTCCACAGTTTCTCTTTGTAACTAAAATATAAATGCGCAGAAGTCATGAATTATCCCTGTGCATCAACAGAATTTATTTTGTTTCGTGCTGTTCTATTTGAATGGAAGAAAGGTATAAATCATAATTTCTCCATTTTGAGAAACAAAGGTTTGCAGATGTATTTAACACAAAAATCAGTTACTGCATTATTTTTCTCTGTGTTTCTGTACTTACAAATAAACGTTGCGCAAACAGAGAGAGAAAGAGAGAGAGAGAAAGAGAAAGAAAATTTAGACCGAAATAATTAGATGTTCCTGAAGTTTTCTAAAACATTTGAAAAAAAACTCATTACTGTTATATGCCACTCTTCCATTCGCATTTTCTCCCTTGCCAAAGCCTATTTTCAAATCTAAACACGCTTTCGAGTAAAGTGCTCTTCGTCGCCGTCCGGAGATAAGTCGATGGTAGCCAATATTCAAATCAGTTGGCAACCATTTCCCGATCTAATCCCAGTGTCGAGGGTGGCACGGTACGAACGCGGAGAACGTGGAATCACGAAAACGCACCTGGCAATAACCAACCGGCCGTGCGGCAAGCTCGATTTATCGGTTTTGGATAACCTGGTGACATTTACCAACGCGAGTTGTAAATCATACCGTCACGCAGCTTGACGTATTCGCCGATACACAGAGAAACGAGGAGGATGCCGCATCCTCGCGGTGCCATTGAGCTAGTAGATTAAAGGGTTCGACGATTCCAAATGGAATCGTCTTCCATCCTTTACGTCCTCTCCTACGCGGAGGGTGCTCTAAGTCGTAAAATATCGCACGATTTATTCGAAGCAAGCGTGCTCCTGACTGCCGCGAATACACGAAGTATGCGATGCGAAATCGATGATTATTAACATTTTGTGAGGAGGAATGTTTCGCGCTAAAAAATACGGATTATCGGTTTGCATGATTTTATTTTTAATAGTCTCTGAGGATTAGTTAGGTAATGTTAAACTTTCATTGGTACAGATGTATCCCGACTTTTATGAAAATGATCATGACTTCGAAAGTCAGATATGTTTTTACATTTTTTTATTGTTGTGGAAATATTTTTTATTGTTTTTTTACACCCGTGAAAGAAAGTGAAACGTATATTTACATGTGTATCAGCACTGATTGACAGCTAGAGAACAAAGAATTTTCCTGTGTTACTATTACTAGAATAACGTTCTAAAAAATACATAAAAAATACATTGTATAGAATTAAAGGTACACAGCAGAAAACCTTTATGTAATTCTGTTAAAACCGGTTTTTGTTAAAATTTGTGTTAAATTTTTAACACATTCAAGTGTGAATTAAATATAATGTAATTATGTTATTTGAACATTTTGTTAAATTAATATTTAACATTTTTTAGCGTTAAAGCGTAACACAATTTATGAGCGAATAAACAAATAAAAATAATGTATTTGTGAAACGTAAAGCTTAAGAAAAATGAATAAAATATGTTTCCACATTTTGACATAAAAATGGTACATCGCAACATAAAAGTACAAGCAAATGTACTTCAGGAATAATCTTCTACTAATATCACGTTTTTGCAATAAAATAAACAAAGAAAATAAAAACCCAGCAGTACATAACAGTGTTATCTAAAAGCGTTATTATAAAAAAATTACGAAAATATTAATTTACTGTTGTATAAATCGTTAAAAATATAACGCTTTGGAAATAATTTTTTCAGTAATCAATTTTTTATAATAAGATTTTTTAGGTAAAACGCGCGGATGCAGTTTTAACATTGCATTTTTTGATAACCAAACGTTAAATTAAAATTCCATTTAAAATCCATTAAAAACAAAATACAAAGTAATGTAGCGCAAGATTCATATTTTTCTCATATACATTGATTTATGTTGATTAACACCAATGCAGATTAATTTTGATTTCAGTTTAACGTATTCTTTATCTTTTTCTAATTCTTTGAAAAAAGACAAAAAGTTATTGAAAATGGATTCGTGGAAATGGACATTATTTTATTCAAACTTTTCCATCTATATTATATTATCTATATCATATCGGTTTTAAAGGAAAGGGTAACACTATGGCATCCATTTACATTTTATTGAATAACTTTGTTAATAATCAATATTTTATATTGAAACTTGAATGGTTATATTCATTAAATTGTTGGTTAATAGATCCTAGACTTAACATTATGAAATATTTATTACTTAAAACATGATTTATAAAAATGTGACGAATGCATAATGCATAGAATAGAAAACAGAGTGGCAACATGGTCACCCCAAAAGTAAATTTAAAAGATTCATTTTATTTAAAAAACACAATATTTTGTTACAAAATTATTTTTAATATTTTTAATATTTTATCGTTTACAATTTCTTTTATTTAAAATTTTCTTGCGTTCAGAAATTATCTTATCTTTGTTTAACATTAAACAGTAAGAATAAAATATGATATCTCTAATATTTCTGATCGCAGTCTCTCTATAGGAAATATAATTTTGTAATAAAATACTATGTTTTTTAACAAAATAAATTTTTAAAATTTATTTTTTTAAAGCGATAATTGATTTACCGAAGAAATATTTTGATATGAAAATCTTGCTTAAGTAATCATATTCATAAAATGTTATGCTATTGAATAATTTTGCGTAACTCAAAATGTATATAACCGAATAAAAAGTTAAATAACAAAAACACACTTGAGTGTACATACATTCGTATGATAATGCACTCAAGTTTAAAAACGAGTATGAGGAAGTACGTATAATTAAATGTTAAAATGTATCTTAGAAAAGTTCCAAAATGATGTAAAGTAAAAATATTTTATAATAATTGTCGGCTATTGTGTTTTGGCATATTACGTCACTACATAACGGCGGACTACTAAATAAATGATTTTGTAAACAATCGTTAGAATTCATCATCTATTAATAGGACCATATAATGCTTACAGTACCCATAACGTACTACCTCCTCTATATCATATTTTTTTATATTTAAAAATTGGTGTATATTTAAAAATGTAATAATTTATATTTGGAACATGTCGTAAAAAAGTTTATATATAATATATACACAACTTGTCTCAATTTTTGCCTTGATAAACTTTTATTTTATTAAGAAATATTTTTATTACATCGGCTGTACATTTCAATATTACGTTTACGCTCTGTGTATATTTCACGATATTTTTAAAACAGAATGTATAACACTAGAGCTGTCTCTCTCAGCAGAAAATTTATTTCTTTTAACCACAGAAAATTGTATTGTATTGTATTTCTTTAAATGCCACATGTATCTCAGGTTTACTCTCAACGTTCCGTCTAGACGGCATTGACAGATGAAACCTTCGAAGATGCATGCGACGCTTACGAAATCGGAAGCGCTTTGAAACAGGTGCCAGAAGACAAATCAAAATACTATGTTGAATTCGACGGAAACGCGCAACGCTGTCCGACGCGGAACAAACGATAGACGTGATCGCGTTCGCAACCGCCGCGCGCCCTACAGAGCAACATTTCTTTCAATTTTTGCTCTTTCTGAGTGTGGACACATTACCCGTATCGCAATCGATATGAATACTAGATGCGTATATGCGCAGTTGCAGTTTGTGGGAGTCATATTATTTAGATTACACCAATTATTAAATTAGCCATTAATTTTAAGATATAAAATACAGCAACGAAATGCTTTAATATAAAAAAAATAAGATTCAAGTCAATATTTTCTTCTAATAGAATTTTGTTTATAATTTAAAATAGTAATTAATACCGAAGGTTATAGTTTATTCTCAATAATGAACAAAGCGCAACTTTCTTTGAGCAAAGTAATGACCAACGCTTTACACCGGTAACGCTAATTTCAATCTTCAAGAAGGCATTTTCACCATATAACGCCGTTCCAGTTTTCGTTAACGGTGAATCGCTTGGTATGGCACAGAAGTTATCTATGGGACCTCAAATCATCCGAGTGACGCCGGATAAAAATAGGGCAGATCGAATCTCGGCTTCCTCCCTTGGGGCTAGGCCAGCTGGTGCAGTTTGAATTAGAAAAGACACCACTTCCCTCCGAAGGAGCGGAAAACGGAAGTGAATTCGTTAATTAAAGCATCGCATCGTTGTATTGAATAAGAATCTATTGCATTCCATTACAACAAAATAACGTATTAACATAATAAGATGGACAGTGCTCTCGATACAATCTCAGTCTCATGCCAGTCAAAATTTCTTCAAACTGTTTTATAATACGACGTATCGTAACGTGCTATAATACGCAGGCGATGAGTTATTCAGTCACAATCTCTAACCACCGGTGAGGTATTTCCGAGAGATGTAACGAGACAATGCATCTGGAAAATGCATAGGCGTGAGTAGAAAACCACGAGAAAAAAGGGCACCGATACGCAGAGATACTCCTGGCTCCTGCAGCCGTGATTTTATATTATGCAGGAGCTGCGGAATAATAGAATAAGCAGTGATGTAACAGCGAAGCGTGGACCCTTAGACGAAACGACATAGAGCGAATAGAAAGAAATATGGAAAACAAGAAAAGAGGAAAAAAGGAGTAGGAAATAGAAGACGTTATATTTTTATTTGAAAAAGTTTGTATCGGTTATAGCCATGAAAAACACCTTTTTCATGTAAAACTTTTTATTTATACGACGAAAGTAACAGCAATGTTTTATGAAAAGGAGAACTAGAAAAGCTAAAATATTATTGTTGGATCTTTTAGATCTTTTAAATAGCACGTTATGCACACAACATGTACATTTGTCGACTACATGAAACAATTTATATTAACTGTGATTCATAATTATTTTATAATGTATGTGTCACATTTCAAAGCGTTACCAAAAGTTTAAAAACTTTCTTTCTCTCCCTTTGTCTCGTAGATTCTATTATTACATTTGAGTTTCTAAAATTTAAACACAATTCTCTTGGTTTAAAAGCTATTTAACTTTTTGTTTACTCTTGATTTTTATGTAAAAATACGTTTTACAGTGTTATACTTATATTCAAATTTAATAAGGAAACAGCATAACAAATTAAATGAAATCTTTTTACATACATCAAAAAAACATTGATAAATATTTCTGCAAAAGTTGTTTTGGACCCACTTAATTATTTAAAAATTATTTATCTAAAATTGCAACAAAATATGAATAGGTATTTGCGTTATACAAATTGCTACAAGCTAAATTATTATATTGTTTTTTGCAGCTGGTTTAAAGTCTAAAATTCGGATATTTATAACCAAAATTCTTTGTTGCTGATTAAGAAAAAAAGAATAAACCTAAAAAAAACCTACAGTAAAGTTTAAATTTCGGTAAACTAGAATTGTATAGCCAATACATCTTTAAATTATGACAGTAAATTAAGAATACATAGTCTATTGTGAAATTCATTTAAAAGATAAAAGCTTTTTATACGATTACGTATAACGGAATTATCTTTTATTAAAATATTTATAACTAATGATATCATCATTATTAATTCAATAAAAATATAATTTTTACCTTTTGGATTATTGAAATTTTAAATTGTCCATTATTATTACCCATAGCTTTCTATAATAATAAAATTTTTTGAACGATTTAAAAATATTTAAAAAATAGATCGTTATTGATTTTTCAGGAAAAAAATTAACTTATTGATAATTGAATAAATTCATTTTATGCTGTTCTTCATATTATCGTTCCTTGGAAATGATCGCTTGTACGGAAATCGGGTAAACTCGATATGCTCTTTGACTGAAATAAAAAAAAAGACTATAATCTGACGAAGATCTTTGTCTAAGAAATAAATCTACGATTTTTCGCAATCTCGTGCCTGGAAGGCGAGGAATTGTATGCGCATCGCATGTACATCACGGGTGCGGCACTGATGTAGCCCAATACAAAACGTAGTAAGACGAACAGCATGTCGGCGGGCGGATGGCTGAAGCAATGTTCGAACGACAACGACAACGAAGACGACGACAACGACCGAGACCACGCAGAACAGAATGAATATATATGCAATGCTGGGGCGAGAAATGGTAATTTGATTACACTTTACTGTTGCAAAGCGGCTCTCTTCGCTATCTTTTCTTCACACTTCTTTTCTGACGCAATCGGACCTGATCACGTTTTCAACGTTCAACACTAGTGTGCCATTAGTCTGCTTTTCACTCGCATAGCAATTTATATGTATTTTGAAGAATAAAATCATTTAATTCTATTAAGCTTTTAAATTGAAAGCAAGGAAAATTAATGAAAATCTCACAATGTGGACAGGCCATCTCTTTAATTTTTTATCCAAATGTATTGATCTCCAATTCTTTGAAAATATTCTATTCATATTTAAAATTATTTTAATATATTTACGAATAAATAATAAAAAGCGTGGGATGTAATGATTAAAATTGTTATTTTATTTTATCTTTATTATATTATGTATTTATTATAATACGTAGTGTTTGTTCGTATGTGTTCTAATACAGCAATTGTCACGCAAGAAAGATATTTGTCAAATAAACGAAATGTAAAATGCGAATATATTATTAAAACTTTAAAAGTCATAAAATTAACATTTTCATACAAAGCAACAATTAATTGTAATAATTTAAATATGATAACGTAACGCTCTGCAATAATAATTTTTAAGGATATTTTAGTTTGTTAATAGTTATGAACTTTGCATAACATTTGAATTTAATATATTATTGATATTATCAAGTAAATTATTTGTTAAAATAAAGAAAATAAATGATATGTTTTTTTCATATTATTTAATCATATTGAATTTATGATATTAATAATGGTTTTATAAATTAATATTATGTTCCGAAAATTAAATAACAATAATATAACAAAGTACGCTGCTCTCTATTCATTAGAAATATTTCTATTTGCGATGAAGTACATTTACTAGCATAAAAGATTATCTCTCTGTTAAACATTGCTGTTGAAAAACTCGTAAAATCTTGAATCCATTATCGTTTATTAGAAGAATATTATACTATGCACTTTACAAATTTATTTGCAAATGGATTACAGGTGATTGAGTAAAAAGAACGATTTGATGAAGAAAGCATGGAAAAGCAAAAGTGGGGTGTATGATTAAAAAATAAAGAGATTTTCTTCCATTTTCGTGCACTCGCGTACCGCGAATTTTCTTTTTTTCTCTTGCGAGTGAGAGAGCGTTCCCGTCTCTTTTGAAGAGGACATGAAAGAACCCTCCTCTCCATTTCCTCTCTCTTTAATTAACCATCCTGTCACTACTCATAGGAGATAACTTCGACGTTCGAAGTCCGACATTAAGCGCGCCATAAATTAAGCGACCCGTCTAATTATTCAGATCACACACATTCGCGCTTCTGCTCTGAATGACCCCGATATGACATTATATGATATATTGGACGTCTGCTTTATTTCATATAAATAGTACGATAAATTCATATTTTTCTTCTCAAATAATATTAGTACAAAGTAGCATCTATTAGCGCAATATTAAATTAATCGCAACGTGCTATTGAAAAGTTAAAAAACATTTGAAAATAGTTTTATCGTTCCGAAATGAATTTTTACCTTCTCGACTTGAAACGTTTCCACATTAAATTGAAATCCTAGCATACACAACGTGAAAAAAAATATTAATTATTCGTTAAAA
Organism: Solenopsis invicta; assembly: GCF_016802725.1. NCBI lineage: Eukaryota > Metazoa > Arthropoda > Insecta > Hymenoptera > Formicidae > Solenopsis > Solenopsis invicta. Next base: position 10,515,131 of record NC_052673.1, read on the forward strand.
AAGACATTAATTATTATTTAAACAATTCGTATACAAACTCGTTATAAAATAATCAAATTTAACAATCTGGAACTTATGTTATTCGTTTTCCTACACGCATACACACGACGCGCTCCGCAATTATTATTTCATTTTGTTATACTTTGCGCGGCTCGTTCGCTCGCAAATAGAAATTTTAGAAAAATCCTGATCATGTTAGGCGTAATTCGTTTAGACTCGCACGCAATGAGTACACGAGTGAAGCTACGAAAGAGCCACTTTAAAACGAGATCTTGTTGAATTATTCGGTACATCGTGATTGCACGTAAAGTAAATTACCTTTCCTAGTGACCATGGTACTACGACAAAGTACGAAGGCGCGCTTGTATAAAAGATTGTGAAGACTGCTGTGTAGTTTTAGCTGTGTACACGTCGCATGTTTGTACGAACTGTCGGACAGTACCATTGGGATATACGGAATGGATGTAAAGTCTCCGGAGACTTCTAGATTATTGAGTGCGGTCGATTGAATTTTCGACATTCGGAAATGTACAGATTCGTAGATAAATACAGATTACGTGTCAGAAAACTCGGATAAAACAGATTCACCAAAGTTTATTGCGAAAGTCTATTTATATGAATTCTAATATTTTATACAGTACTGGACAAAATAAATCATGTACCTTTCAGCAAATTTAATTTGTTACTATTTTGTGAATATTTTTTTAACAAGCAAACAGATTATTAAACACAGGAAAATCAAAGCATTTTAAAATATTTGAATAAAGAAAATACGAAATAGTAAAAATTGTGCTCGTTGTTTTTATAAAAAGTTTATTATTTGATATTGTTACATTTTGCATTGGGCAAAATAAATTATACACTTTCAGAAGTAATAACAGGTTTATAAAAATTTGTTAGTAGTGACCGTGGCGTACAGTGTCCGTGCGTCTGTTCTCAGTGCCGAAAATCCGGGTTTAAATCCCACTGATCAGAAACATCTGATTTTATTCGATCGCTACCTCTCGGAAGGCAATGACAAACCACCGAGAATATCTTGCGAAGAGAACCCTCCCAAATTAGGCCATTCGGAACCGCCGTATTTAAATTGTGGGTCCCGTATAGCTGTGTAAGAAGCGCACACCACAGAAATACGTTGAGGGTTCTCTGACAAGAGCTAAGGACTAGAGAGAGATGAAAGTTTGTTATAAGTTATAACAGTGTGAACCGTTCCTAATGTATTTGTGCTTGTTGAATATGAAGAAATATTATAAATTACTCTATCATGTCAGAGGTTTTAAATAAGAAACAGTTAAAATTCCAAAGAATCATAATTTTAGTGGACATGATATAATATTAATTGCAGTGTGATTCGTGTCCCTTTTTCTATCTTGAAATTTTTATTATTTTGTATTTTTTTTATTTAAATATTTTTAAACTGCTTTGATTTTTCTGTATCTAATAATTTATTTGCCTGTTAAAAGAATAGTTACAAAAAATCAAATCGAAATGAGACAAAATGCATGTTTAATATGAAAGCTGATACTTTCGCATGACATTAAAAGAAATTTGGAAAAGAAATGTGATGCCAGTGCTACGCCCTGGTAAACTTAGAAATTATTATTTTTGTTCTTTTTGATTTTATTTTTCTCAAAATTGTAACGTGATAGCCAGCATCGAACGATAATTTGTATTCAACGTGCAAAAATACATTAGAAATGACTTTTTACACTCTTGTAACAAACTTTTATAGTGCTGTTATTATCTCAAAACGTGTATGATTTATTTCGTGCAAAATGTAACAATATTAAGTAATAAATTTTCTGCAAAAATATTGAGTACAATTTTTATTATTTCATATTTTCTTTATTTAAATACTTTAAAATGCTTTGCTGGTTCTGTATTTAATAAATCTGTTTGCTTGTTGAAAAAATAGCAACCAACAAATTCAATTTGTTGAAAGATATGTGAGTTTATTTTGTCCAATATTGTAAATATATGTATGTGTAATAAAAAAATTTCAGTTTTAAACTTTATTTCTCAAACATTTAATATTGCTACAAATATTCTTATAAGTTGTAGCATTTGTCAAGGACTAACATTAATATCATTTATTGTATGTGTCTACACTAGAAAGCAGCATTCTTTATCTCTGTTGAAAATTTAAAGATTCTTAATATTAATTAGTCAATCCTTATGATCTAAATCAGAAAAAGAATGATTTCTGTGATTAAAGTTTTACATTTAATTATTGCAAGTAGTACACAAATCGAATTATTAATACTCATCTTATTACACTAAAGACCGAAGTATTTAACAATAAGTAACGAAATTGTTGTTTAGATACGATCATCGATTAAATGAATTTATTATCGGTAAATAACGGTAGCAGCTATCTCACCAATTCCAATTTATCGTAAAGTATTCCTCTCTACACATTGTACGTGCAAAATTCAAAATCTCGTTAGCGCAAGTCACATACGAGTTTATTAGTCGCCACATCCTTTCAGGAACGACGTTATTACTGTTGCAAGTACCAGCGTACTGTGAATAGGCCGCTATACAGAATAATATAACAATGCATCCCTTCGTCTTATCACGACTTTATAGTCTCTTGTAATCTTCTAATCTAACTGCCTAACTGTCTGACTTGTCGCTTTAAAAATTTAAAGCACGATCTTCTAACTTTAGTACTCGTTTTCACATGAAATATTTAGTTATTTGAAGTAACTTTTCTTTAGATAGTAATTTATACTTCAATCTTCCCTGGAATAACTACGAAAAACTATGAAAATTTATAAAGATCTTTTATATTTGGTACGAGTATTAAAGAATTTAATATAATTAATTGAAAAATACAGGTATTTAAATATTGATTAAAAACTGTTTAAATGTAGCTATATGTATTATTTATAACAGGATTATTATTACCCCGAAATATTGTAAAAAAATTATTATTTGCAGTAATGACAACGCTCATAGCGCACAATAAATAAACTATTAAATTTCGAGAGAAGATTTGATCAAAATTTTAATAATTGGTGCTAGTATTAAACATAAATTAATATGTAATATTTTAACTTGTAAAAATTACATATTTTATTTATTAATTATTTCCAAAGATTAATGCAAGGAATTATATGGGTTATTAATTATTTTTATTTTTTTGTTACTTTGTTAAACAATTTAAGTAAAATTTTACCGTAATATTATGTTTTAATGCTTGTACAGTATCCTTTTATTCACTGACTAATAATATAATCGCATTATGAGCCGTTTTGATGAAAAATCATTTTTAATATGTTTTCCATCATTCTGGATGAAGCTTTAAAGATTGCATGAATAGTATAACCGCAGATAAAATTTATCTCGTACTCGAATAATAGCTTCTAACACCATTACGTCGCTGCGAGGAAATTTATTAAGCACTCTAAAAGCATGATACAGCTGTATACTGGCTCTGTTCTTTAAGGATTTAGGTACCATTTTACCCGTTTATGACATCGATCTTCCGAGACTCTTATCCCCTTACGTCTCACGTTTCCATTTCCGGTCAGGGTCACTGTGAATTTCGTCAATGTGTCTCGCGCCTACCCTGAAACCCGAGAATCGAAGCGAATTCACCCGGCATGATGCACGGTTCGTAAAGCATCCCGCGAATCCATTTCCTGAGTTCCACGAAGTAGAACTCTCATTCGAGATACACGAATCCGTGACAAAATTTAAACGTAAGAAGGTTCACGTATTATTGTACGTGACTACTATCAATTGTATTTGAGTTTCTACGAAAGGGTAGACGCTTTACCATACACCTTTCGTGTTATACACCTTTCGTGTTATGTTTCCCGTGTTAAAATTTGTTGCGAATCACAAGCAAGTACTCAGAGAGATTGCCGTATCGATCTACAAACGGAAATGTCATTGATACGCTCTTAACCCAACGGTTAGTATCGCTATCTCCACGAATTCGAAACACTTCCGTTATACCAACTCGTAGACGGATATGTACGCATACCACATTGTACATAGCACGTACGGGAACGCGTACGTATGTGCACAGCCGGTATTGTGTTACGTGCATCGCGTGTGTATACGTGCGCGGATGCGTTCCGCGCTGTTATCCAGGAACGGAGAGTGGATGTGCATCGTCAAACGGTACGTTAGTTTATCGGTTAACCATGGTAAGATCCGCCAGTGATTCATACGTATACGTTGTACGTATTATGTAATTGTCAACATTATTTCTGACGACCTACATTGATTCTAAAGAAAACTCTGTTCGTCTATTTTAAATTTTCAGCATTATCTTCCTGTTTCTGAAACGGAAGAAAAAATTAATTTGCATTTTGCATATGTATAGGAGATAAGCTGATTATAATTAGAGTGGAGAAAAAAAGATTTTATTTTGTTCGCCGGTTGGTCGAAACGCCGACCTCAACTAGGTAAATCCACTTAGGTAGAATGCTCTTCTTAATTACAGTTAGGCCAAGAGTCGGCGTCTAGTCTTACAAAAGACGATATATCTTCCCCACAACGCGGTAGGTCTTAGCATGGTCAACTAGTAACCTAATGAAACTGTTCGTTGCAAACTATAATTCTGTATCGCACAATGAAGCATCATAACTTCCACTCGACTATAATTCCCATTTGTTTCCGAAATGTTGTTCATTGAGATTTTACACAATTTTTAATTGCTAATTCAACACATCGCGAATTTTTTTTTTAATCCATCAATTTTTTAACATTTCTTGCGAATATTAAAAATATACCGCACAAAAATTTGTTACATTCATTTGTTCATTTTTAAAAAATTGAAGCCAATTAATTCTACCAAAGTTTCTCGAAAAATTACACATAATTCAAGCAACGTTTTATTTTTGCGAAAATGCATCAACCTAAATTTAATACGCGTGAAATTACTTTTTCCGGAAAAGTGATTTATAATTTAATTTGCTTGGAGTAGTAAGGACATATAACGTCATTTCTTTTTTTCAACAAGTTCGTAAAGTAATTTTCTAAAATTATCTAATATGTGTACCTAATATCGAGTATATTTAATCCATTTTTATAAAAACATATCCCAGTCACTATTATTTTTTAATTTCTAACTTAATAAAATAACAAAAATAAAAAACGTCTCTTTACTCGTTTTATTTTTCACTAAAATCAATTCATATTTACCGCGTTTCGAAACGAATAAATAAATGAACTCGAAGCATTTATCATTCGTTGCAGTTTGAATTTCTTCCTATATCTCTCGCTACAGTCCAAACATCCCTTTTGTAACTGTAAGCGGATCTCGAATACAAACGCGCGGATTCCTTCGATTCATTCTACGGAAAGCAAGAATGGCGCACGTGCGCTATTTGATAAAACCGAGAGATTCTGCTACCGGTACTTTTTCTCATGCACGCCCTCGTGAACAAAGCGCCAAGATGTACCGGGTAAAGGTGAAAAGGATGGCAGAAATGTATAAGAGAAGGTAATAACGCGGCCGGGACCACGGATACGCGGATTACAGTATGGAATGCAATTTAAATTGCGCAAACGTAATTATTGCCCTCGTTGGTTTTATCACTGTCACAGTAAATAATTCAACGCATATTTCGCGCGTATCTAATCATTTCTCTACGGTTAGCTCACAGTTTGGTTTGCAACAAAATTTGTTGATCCATTTTGTGAAACGTAATAATAGCACGCTTAGAATAAGAAAAGCTTAATCTCAATGCTTCTCTAATTAATGAACTAATTATAACGAAGCAAGAATATTTTTTGTGACATGCACAGAGAAAAAGTTTTATTGGAATTAGTATTTCTATTTATTTGATAAAAAGTTGTTTTATTGAACATAGGCTTATATAAAACTATTTGTTTAAATAAAAATGTTGTTTTATTTAAATAACACCAATTGTTTGATGAAAATAACACTATTACTAGTCGTACTTGTTGATTCAAACATTGATTCGTTTGGGCCATTCCAAATAAATTTTTTTGGATATAATAAAGTTTATTAAGTCCAAAGAAATCGTTTTTTCCGTGTATACGTTTTATAAAGAGAAATTTTTAGTTTGTATCTTTGTGCCTTTTATAAGCTTGACATTCTTATAATTGTAGCGTTATAATCATAAATAGCATTATTATAAATAATCTCAGCATTTTTATAAAGTTGTATATATTTTTATTATTATTTTATCATTATTTTTCTTGCGGTTTTTATGTCGGTAGTACATGTGGCCCGGAACTAATTCTACCTTATGAAAGGACATCAATCTCATATTTCCGCAATTAGCGCTTACGTGAAGCCTTCTGCCTTAAGCGTTCTTTTGCACTCTCGTGTAGCATTTAGAGGAAGACGAGAGCCTACAAATGGAGAAGAGCAGAAGCGTTTTGAGATAGAAGGGTAACGCGGCATTAAAAAACGTTGTCAGAAAGTAGAAAACTTTTTCGCGTTGAGACCAAATTTATTCCTCTACGCAGATCCAGTTATAATCTCTGCAGCCCGCCGAGATTGTGCACTGCAAGAAATGCAAAGTGAGCCGTGTGGTTTGTCGTTGTAAAAGTGTGATTTGCATAACATTTTGCATTACATGATAAAATTTTTCAAGCCAAATCACCTTCTTGCCCGATTCAAAAATGCTATAATTTATCAGTACTGGCGGTTCCTATTGAGTGAAAGTTGCAAAATATTTTCCACGCAACATGCATTATTTTTGAAAAGACAGTTTACACGATAATAAGAAAAAATAACCTTTTTATTTTTGCATCTTTTTAATTATACGTAATAATATAGTCTTTTTAATTATAATTATTAATTAATTGATATTAAATGTACTTGATGTATTATTAACGATTTATTGAAGTTCTTAAAATAAATTAAAATTACAGAAATATAGCCGAATTTTATTCATTATAATGAATAAAATTATTAAAATAATATAATGAGTTTTTACTAAATTTAATTTTTTACTAAAAATTTTTTAACGGAATATTTATTTGGAATAATTCATGTGGAATAATATTTTTTATGAGATAAAAATAACAGTTAAATTTCCTTAATTCTAATTTACTTTTGTAACTTTAAAACCGATTATTCATTTACGATACACGATTTTATCTCGTTGCATCGCGGTAGAGAAGAAAAAGAGACCGTGGCGCTCACATATATCGGCTATATATAGCCGGCAATGTGTTCGCGAGGTACTGCTTCTGGGCAAGCTGTGATTTCTGGAGGAAAAGATCAGGGACGGCAAGCAGGGCGTAGAAAATAGATGTCCTGGGTCAAGTCGACAATTAGAGCATCCGTGGAGCGAGCCGTGGCGCGTAGAGCGGCAAACCGACGAAAATATTCCAACAAATTGACTACACTCGCGGCACGCCGACGTATGTACGTGCACGGCCGACTGCCATCGGAAATTGGGACACGTGAAAGCGTTTAGCGCGTTCCGAGGGTGGAATTTCCAGATTCTCGGTAACGTGATTGATGAAGGTGCTCTTTCTCGAGCGAGAGAGTGAGCGGGCCTCCGTTTTCGTTCGCACAAATTGATAAACCGGGCGACGATAGATCTCACTTTGAAGGTGCGCGTATTCCTCCGCTTATCACGGTCTGTCAGATGTCTCACTTATAGCGATCGATATAGGGTAATCTGCATGCATTTAAATAGTGTAAAATTGAGAAACTTTAAATTAAATCTTTCAACGTTGGCTACACTTTTCAGACAATACGTTGCAAACGCGATAATTTTGATTTCTTTCAAAACAAGTTTGAATATCCTCGAAAAATAAATTTTTCATATATTATTATATATAAAATTATGTATATTTTAATATATGTGGACATATTTTTTATAAAATTATATGTAATTATATATAAATATGAAGGTTATATGATAACTATATATAATTATGTACAAAAAATTATTTTTCTTGAGTTAATCGATGAATAACATTATGATGTAGCAATTTAAATATTTGAAGTCGTATCTGTATATCACACTCTTACATGCTTCACTTAAGTTTAAAATACATCGGTACTTTGTGATAGTAACTCTGAAACTACATTCAAAAGATACTTCGTCCAACCATATTCATCGATTAAGTTAATCTCAGCTTTATTGTCTCTTGAGTTTCCAACCATATGCGCGTCTGGAAAGTTTCGAGAATTTCCTGGAAAATTCACTATCGATTTTTAACGTCTGAAACAAAAGACATCCCGCTCCCATACAATATTCGCGTCATTAATTTTAATTACTATATTATATTTCTATAATGCAGCAATCGCCATCTCAATTATACTATTATAGATATTTATATTTCTTAACAGTATTATCGCAGAAAGAACGTATCAGTAGCAAATGCAATAAGCTGTAATAGATTGCGCAAGGCTACGTTACAATTATACCTTCCGTGAAGTGAGAATCTTTTTCTCTTTTCGTATCGTTTCTCTGAAAAACGAAAATCCATTGTTAAGTGATTAAAACTGCGATCGTACCGATATAAATCTTTTTCCGGAAGAAGTACTACTGCAATGTACTAATAATTAACTAGCAATCAACGCTGAGAAAGACGAAGGGAGAGAGAGAAGGAGAGATTCTGAGACAATTGTTCCTATCCGGAGAACCTAGTTAATCGTGATATTAGATATATATTTGCTTCGCGAACTGTCGTCTGTCAGTGCCGAGGTACCGTCATATCTCAAAGTCACATTCGATTCATGTTAAGCAATAGACAAGACGATAATCGATTTCACGTTATCCGAGAATCGTTGGGCGTTACGCGAAGCTTCAATATTCTATACGAACATATTGCGGCGTGAAACCGCGGCACGATGAAAGACGGATTACAGGAGTTGAAACTCAATACAGCTCCTAGTCTCCGTTCTTTGACATCATTGTAAGAGATCCTTACTGTACGTGACAAAATTTCCCAATTAAGTCGCGGCACAATGTACGAATTGCTAAAGTTTATGTAACAATTGATTGTAGCGCTTAATTTTGCTCATATTTGACACATCGGAAAATTAATAATAAAATCATCCGGACATCAGAAATAAAGAATAAAAATATTAAAGATGCTATTAAATATTACCAGTTTGTATGATAGCCAGTAACGAAATCAATTTCTGTTTCTAAAAAGGGGATGATTCATTCTTCTGGTTAATTCTTCCGGATTTTGCCTATTCTTTCGCATGAAAAAAAGAAAAAAATGGAGCAACTTATTATTTCATGTACTATGAGCCTCTACGTATCCCATTTCATGTTCGCCGCTTACGAGTAGACAGCGTCGCCTTCATTCTCAGGAACAACGTAGTGCGACGCCTTAAACCGTGCGCGCTGGCGTTTAAACTGAAATTTATCATCCGCGGCAATTTCACGGGATCTTATCCTTTTCGAGGGCACGGTGCTCCATACCCGTCGTAGCTGTGGTCCGCCCCCACGTGGCATGAATAAAACATTCACGCTGAACGTACGCCTCTGTTTCACAACGCCATCCTAACGATTTCATACGGTTTTCGGCATGTATGACGCCCCGAAATCAGCACGAATCATCGTAACTTACTCGTAATGAATGTCCCAATTTTCCCGAGTCAAATGTGCGTTTGTTATTAACACCACGACGATAGTGAGAACAGCACGTTCTACGCGTATAATTAAATGTAAGAATTATGATTACCGAGATTATGCATGTAACAATATTTGTATCTTAATATTTATATTCGCAAACATTACTGCAACGCAATCTAATTACATAAACGTATAGGGTGCAACAAGAGATAAAATATATAATAGTAATCCTTGTGCATACGCATTTTCGTATAGTATAAATTGTTTACTGACGAAGGTTTAATATTAATATTTTTTTAAAATATGTGCAACATATCCAAGAGCTTCCGTATAGCGTAATCTTCCCTTTATTTCCTCTCACGAAACTGTCTCTTCTTAGAAGGGAATTAAAAAAGTGCAGAGATTGTTATGGGCATAACTAGGAAGTTTTAAATTTGAAACAAAAGCCATATCCGTTGTAGCACGTTAAAAAAAAGATGATGAGAGACTTGCCTTAAAGTTCCGTATCAGGCTGGATTTATGAGACACTTACCAGCCTTTATTGTGTTTTATATATATAAAACATTTTTTACAATTTTTTTTAATTTGTGTATATTTTCAGAATTTTTTGTATTTTAATTATATATTATTTTTATAGTTCTCGCGTTCTTTATAAATATTTTTATTTAATTATAAATGCAATACAATAAATTTAAAAAAAATGCACGAATTGAAAAAGGTTTGAAAAAATTATTTGCTCTTATAAAGGGTCACGTATTTTTTAATAAAAAATATTTTCAAACTTTTATTTACGAAGAATTGATTTCACAATCGCTGAAAATTTTCCTACATAATTTTTTTTTTACTTCTAAATATTCATTTTTATTCGCGCAAGAACACTCGTGAGAAAAATTTTAAATGAGATAAATTTTTTATTCAGAATTGAAATATAATTATATTCTTTGCTATTCCAGATTCAATATTCAATTATATTTAATGTATTAAAAATAGAGATAGATAAAGAGAGTGATAAAAAATTTTGAAGTTAATCTTTTATTTCGATGATTACGTTTCTCATTTTGCAAACTTTTAATTCGCTGTAAAACATTCATATTTATTTTAACTCGTGTACATTTTTCAAAGCATTATTACGACATCGATTGCGCGGTAAAAACGTTTCATATCGTTCTTTGGTTTGAGCAAATATCCGTTCATATAAGGACTGATTATGACTTACGTAAAACACATCGTCAAACGAGGAACAAAGCTGGATCGCTTCCAGGCTGCGCACTTTGTGCTCCCTTTCTTTTCAACTCCCACGCCATTTTTACACAAGAGTCATTGCCTTCGTTGGCCTTCTATATCCACCAGACGAGAGGAGCATTCGGAAAACTCGGTTTCCTTCTTTCATTACTTATGTCCAGCGACCAGTAGCTCCGGTTATCGAGCGGCTGGTAAGGATCGTGACTCTATGGAGTGGAATTACTTGAGCTTATTATGTCGGCTGTAACTGCACGTTATAACAACCCGTTGCCTTTGTGCTTTCGCCTTCCCTTTCGCCTATTATGGGAACGAACTCTTTATAGCCTTGTGAATCTTCTATTTTTTTCTTACTCCTTTCTTTGCTGAATATTCATTACTCACAATGGCGTTCTTGAAATAACATATTTCGCTTCACGTGTCTTTAAATATAATGCATTCACTTTTATACGGATTAGTAGAGAAATTTTTTAATCTGGTATTCTCCTTTTTGTTTTTAATATACGAATGACGTTTGTAAAAGTAGCACATTGCTCTTTTGTTTCCTTTTTTACGCATCATATTATAATAATTATAAAACTAACTTTATCATTCATTAAGCATCTATACGCGCGTCTATAACTATATTTATTTCAACTTTTCTCCGATAAAATTTAAAGACAAACGAATCACCTCATATTTACTATTAAAATTACTATTAAAGGATCTCTTTCTTCTCAGAAATTCCCGTTATGCGAGATAAATTAGAGAGATTCGATATCCGAAGCCTTTCGGAAAACTCACAAATTACCAAATGTCATAGTAGATACTACTTTTCTCGATATTCCAGAAATTGCACCTGTACCGGCACGTACAGTTGAACGTGATATCGGTACCGATTCACGTACCGCCAAAATTATTGATGTGCGCAACGAGCTGATTCAGCTGTAGAAATGGATGACGAGTCGACTTTCGTTACGTTCGAGGCGACCACCTTAATCATTCGCCTCCAACAATAAAGATTAAATCGATCGCTATGGCGCACCCATCCGCGAATGATGAAGCGAGGTGAGGTCGCAAGCGGATTTATCAGGCAAAATCGGGGAATATATTTTCTCGCCGATTGAGACGTATCGCGGCGCGTTTCATCATGATAGTAAGTGAACGGTGGGTGGGAGAGGAAATGAAAGAAGAGACGGGCACAATAGCCAATTGCAAAAGTTAATTATCAATTTAGATGCAAGCGTGCTAGTATATTTTATCAGAACTCCATTTGAAACCGAAGATATGAAAATAATAATGGAATACCTCTAACTATGCGCGCTTCTCCATCTGTCTGCAATAATATATTCTATATTATGGGCTGTTCTGCTGTGCAAGTTACAATCCGATAACCGAACAACGATGACATAGCTTGTCGATACATCAGTTAGGTCGTCAATATTGCTCGTCAGCTAGTTCCGCTGTGCATCTTTCATCTTTATCAGCAGTTAGTCGACTGTATAGTAATTTCTATAAAAAAATATATACGGAGATGGAAGGCTGGCATTTAATCTTTAAGTCTCGAGTTCGTTCAGGCGCGAAGATACCGAAACCGTCTTGCTATTTAACAATAAAATATAAATGAAGATTTACTGAACAGACGAACGAACTATACAATTATACAGCTGTGTATGATGTACCGAAAGACATTATGGCACTGTAATAGGTATCCTCTCCACCGACATTTCGTTGTTTACAGAAACGGAAATTCCTTTAGTGATGCTCAAGATTCGCTAGTACACGAGTTGTTGTACTACCTGGATCGTTAATCTGTATATCGTGATATAGCAAGAAGACGTTTGAATGATTAAGCATCACTTGGATTTGGTTACTTAGTTCAAGAAATTAAACTGGCCGTATTTAACCCGCTTAACCACTATGCCCGTTGTACACCAATGTTTGCCAAGACAGACGAATACTTTATCCTAAGAGACATGCGGTTTCGAAGTAATTTGCGTCTGGGAAATTGCGAAACATTGGTTCTCGCCATTAATTATATGCACTAATGGATTGGAGCTACCTCGCGCGCCACAGGGAGAAAGATCCGGTGGAAATATTTTAGAAATAAGAAGATCGTGCATTTCTCTCTTTTAAAATAGATATAAAAGTTTAGTAATATTTTAGTTAAACGATTTGAAAAATTTTCTCAAAATTTCCACATTATTTAATATGCAAATAAAAATTAATGAAAGAAGCAAAAGTATGAGAAGAAATATATGTTTAATTGTTAACACTTTACGTTTACTTTTTTAACAATTAATTCTCTTTATTAAATCATGCTTGCGTCACGAAATTGTAAAATATCGTAATTCGAGACATTGACATTTTTTCTTTCGAAATTTTTTTAGATATAATTTTAGTATTTTTGAATTTATTAAATGAAAAGATAAAATATAATGCAAATATATATAATTTCTTTAATACAGGATGAAAGGAGTTAATGTTAATAAATAATAAATAAACGAAAACTAAAACGCAAAGCATTATTCTCTTTTTATTACAGTTTATTTTAAAATAGGCTGTAAGACAGAAATACTTTCTCAAGATAAAAATACGATTTCCAAATGCTGGCGCATTTCACGTATTTGTCTGTCTATGATAATGCGCCCCTGACAAAATATTCGATTCAAGGGGTGGCTGTGTCCAAACTGGAGATTGGATTTCGTGCTACGTAGGACATGTTTCTCTGGGCGCATGCTCGAATTGCATTATGCAGTCCGCATTATATTTGCATCTGCTCGATCAACCATCACATGCCTGGCATATGGTCGTCCCCAAGAAAATCGACGTTCCCGGATGCAACGTGATTTCAAATTAAACTCCAAGAAAACTTTGGTAATCGATACGAGGTAATATAATTTCACGCTTATAATTTTGTCAAATACTTGAGTATGTATGCGCCAGTAATATTAAAAATATTAAATATTGGATATTTAAATACTAAAAATTAGACGTTTATTATTTCATCATTAGTTACGTAATTAATAGCAGGAACTAATGTTTTGCACTTCCTTAGACATAAATTATTTCGAAACCGTTTGTTTATTAAGAAATAATATTTGATAAACAAATATCTCATTGTCAGTAGACATATACATATACTTTGTATGCCACTATAATTTATTGCGCATATTACAAAACTTTGAATATGCTTTATGACTGTTTTCATATTTTATATTATTTGTTTTTTATGCGTGTCACGATTAAATATATTATTAAATATATTAAATATATTATGTACAAATTGTGACGATATGGCATAAGGAGTTGCGAGTTTGCTCTCCGTGCCAAAGATCTGGGTTTAAATCCTTCCAGAACAGTATAACTCTAAATTGGTTTTTAATCGATTTAGAAGCGATCGCCCCTCTCGGAAGGCAAAGGCAAACCACCGAGAGTAACTTTGCCCAGAAATGTCTCTTCTAATAAGTTTGAAACTGGCGTTAAAACTGTAGGTCCCATATATCTACGGATATATGCAGAAGAGATCGTCTACGCGTTGATAAACGTACGGCATGCGAAAAAGAAAAAGATGTAGAAATTAATTTGGTGCTTTACATTCGGTGTCTCATAACTCCATTTTAAAATTAAATATTTTTTCGCTCTTTTTGAAAAGCAGCATTTGTGGTGCTGCATTTTTTCGTTTTTATTAAAAAATAATGCTGCTGAAACCATGAAAATGATTTGTTCTGAATAAATGTGTTGGTGATAACTCATAAATCTTGCAAGAAGCGGTATTAGAGGTTTTGAAGTGGAGATTTTATTTCGCGACGTGACAACATTCGACCACATGCCGCAAAGAAGACGAAAGATGTCATCTATGCTTTGGATTCAAATTGAAATTCTCTCTCATGCGGATTTTTTCCCCGACCTAGCTCCGTCGGATTACCACCTGTTCCAGTCGACCCTGGCTGATACACGTTTTAAAAGGGTGGAAGAGATCTGAAAAAAAAAGTCTTGAAAACTTTATCGATTCGAAACCGTCGAGGTTTAATTCCGCGAAGATTTTCACAAACTACTTGACAGATGTATTAAAATCATAAAAAAATGATGGAATTTATTTCAAACGTTAAACCTCCATACAATTTTTTTGTGAATAAAGTTTGAGATTTATGAGAAAAAGACATACAAATTAATTTGTACATTTAAAATATATTGCATTAGATAAAAATTATTACATGCACGTATTATACACGTTTGTTTCTCTCTGTGGTTATAAGCGGTCAAGAAAACACGCTTCATGCGTTCATTGTAATTGCACGAATTGTTAAGCCATGATAAGGCGTGGTCTGGGCAGACGTTTTTATTATCGTCCAGAAATTACCGTCCAGCCAGCTAAATCTGGAGATTTCTCATGGGACTTGAGAGCGCGCACGCTCTCAGATAAATAATTTCACGTGGAAAGCTGTGCGTCAGGCGAATATACTTTAGCACATGTACGTTCACATACACGCATGCTTTATATTATTCTTTTTATTATGAATCGTTGAACTTATAAAATTAAATCTCCTTCATTTGTGTGCCCGCGAAAGCTAACCCGTTGAGTGCTACATAAAAATAATAAAACCGCGAAAGAATATAACGAAAATAATTTTGCAAAACGTTAATTAACTGAAAGAGAAATATTGATATACGTACAATATATGCAGTATTAAAAATAGAATGCTTTTATATTTTATGTTCTGTATTCTATATTCGCTTATTATTATTACATTGTTTTATTTTCTATCATTTATGTTAAGAATTAAAAAAATATTATATAATAAGAGATTAAACATAAATTGGCATTAAAGATAGAACAGGAATAAGTAGAAAGTAAATTCAAATATAAAATCACATTAGAGAGTCAGTTAAACTTATTAATTAGCACATTTTCTTTATTAGTAGACGGAATAAAAAAACATATTTTTTAAAATATTATATAGCATTATAAAATCCAAAAGTGAATCGTGAAAAATTGTTCAAGGAAATGCCAATATTGGAGAGTAAAATTCCAAGATGAAGGCTGCATAATTCATGAGATATTTTGTATTCCACTTTAATATTTCTAACTCAAGTATGTAACGCGATGAAATAAATTACTGCACAGTAGCTTTAATTCCATAGGATTGTAGCAATGCGGAATCGACATTGGTTCGAAAATCGAACCTCGACAATTCCTTTATGCGATTACCCTAATTATGACGGAGACAAAGCCAGCTGTTTCAATGCTGTTAATACGTTATTAGTAGCTGCAAGCTAACGTACGTGATCTGTGCTGGTTAGATGCACAAGTGCAGATCTCAAACGAGAAATCAATTAACGGCGTTACCTTAATAACGTACATGTCGAGTAGTTAGATTTAGGCTTCGCTAACGAAGCAAAATTGCGACTTAGCTCTTCGATCCTGATCCGTCTGATGTATCGAATACCGAAAAGAAAAACTTAAAGATTATTTTTAAAAAATCCAACATATTATATATTATATATTCGATATATATTTACACATACATATTTCAAGTAACTGTTATTTTATAAATTTTTGAAGGTACGAAAAATATTATTAATTAATTGGAAAGTAAATGTACTATTTTTAGTTTGAAAAATATGGAAGACATATTACAATTGCGTATTAAAAGTTTTTGAATTTTTAAAATTTATAAATTTAAAATTTACTTGAGATAGAAGTTTGCGATCTGTCTCTTATAAATTGAGAAGTTTCTTAAGTAAAACATGTTTAACCTTTCATAGTGCACGCAATATTGTCATCACCAGCGACGCCAATACACGATTTCGCTCGTTATGTTCGCGGGTGTTATCCTCCTGCCTATAGTTTACGGATTTAAACGCTCCGAGGCGAAGTTTCCAGGACAGATGGGTTTCTGCAGCCCTCCAGGAAGTTCCTTGATGTGCTTTCGTGTTCGTGAGGTAAGCGGCTCTTCGTTGCATGCGCAGCAAACACTCTCGCGAAACACGCCATATCGTGACGCTATTAGAGGCGAATTTCGACAGCAAACAAGCCGCGGCCATAACGAGGATTTAATCACATTAGAGGTACGATATGTCGTCCTTCGAAGCAACGGGAAGTGCGTAGCAATAACTTTCGGGCTCATCGAACATTCATTCAACCTTTGCCTCTGTTTGCCACGAGAAAGATCCAAAACAGATTTTATCTCTCAAACAAAGTTCCAGAGGACATTTACACGCCCTTCAACGAAGTTCACAAGGCAAAAGTAGAAAGTAAGGCAGCGCTTAGCGTAATTAACAACGAGTGTTTTCTTAACGAAAATTGAATTGGAACTTCATTAATTAAGATACTTAACGTTCTAAGCTCTCTGCGAGATAAAAGTGGTGGAATTTACTTCTCAATTAATTTATAGTACTTCTCGTACTCTCGGAAGTTCCTCATAGTTACTTACAATATATATGTACAAATATATTAACAAAGTTGTATCGAATTAAAATTTCTTTCTCCTCTCCTTTTTTTAAATGAAGGGTAACATTTTTTACGACATATTTCAGACAAATATACTTACATATAAACTTTCTTTTTGCAAATCGATAATCATGTAATGAATTATATTATGCGTAATTTTATTCATTACAAGTAAACCGTAGTTGCATTTTATCTGCTATTAAAAATCATGTTTAAATTAATATACATACATCAAACTTACATAGATCAAAGTTTGAAGATTTCAGTTGTTTGAAGATTTTTGTAAAAAAAACGGTGAAATGGAAAAGCCGTGAAATGCGCGACCTCAAGGTATGTAACGGAAAAGAAGTACAGTCTTCTCCCCTGACACAAGTTTTCATCGCTGAAAGCGTGCGGGACACTACCAAGATCTGCGGGGTTGAAAGTACGAAAGACGACGTACGTAGAATAAATATTAATGCGACTGTGGCCCCTTGCTTCTTGCATCTGCTCTATTTCAGTCTCGACATCTCCACGATCGAATTCTTATTGTTTCTTCTTTCTCTTACCTTCTCACAGCACTCGACTATACGAAATTCGCACCCTTTCCGAGTTTGGCTATACTTGCGTGTGCATGCAGTGCGTCCGTACTTGTCGTGAATTGCAATTTCCTGGCTTCGGCATCGTATGTGCACGACGTGACGCGATTTACCTCGTAGGTTTTATTTTGTCACTCCTGAATCCTTGGATGCGATATTTCATAATTTTGCAAAGTAGAAAGTAGATAATCGTAAAAATATATCAGCAATTAAATTATGTATTGTTCACCGAATTTGAAATATCATCCTAACTTGTTAATTCCATGGCAAAATGAAATAAGATTATTTCTCTGTTGATCGAACAAGATATTAAAATTTAATGTAATTTATTACCAATAATATTTATAGAAACGAGAATTGGGTAATAATTTATGAAAAAGTTTAAAGTTAAATAATAAAATTAAAAAGTTAGTAACTTTTAACTTAACTTACATGAAAAGAACCATTTTGTTAAAATATTTAAAAATTTAACTAGACAGATCTGAAAATAACTTTGATAGACCATTAAATTAATTATGTTACATTGATAAACTATTTTCTAATTAAATACTGTCAATTTTTCATGATTAAAAGTATAATTATTTTAATATGTTGTTTAATGTATTTTAAGATTTTTATTGTGTAAACATTGATAATTTTAGCGTTGTTCTGAACAGATAAAAATGTATCTTAACATTATATTATCTTTACAAAATGATCTAAATATCAGAAAGAAGATTTGCATGTAGAACGTCTAATTACAGTTCAGGCATAAAGGGATAATGAGCAAACACTCGATTGCGTTTGCTTAAAAGTGTATCTTTTCTGAAAACTTGTATTAAGGATTGAAATATCGCGGTAAAGTGCTGGAGAGGCGAAAAGGCACTTCACCACTTGGCTCGGTCCGTTAAAATATTTACGTCGCTAAAAGAATATAGGGGCAATGTTCGCAGTGATTCTATTCACGTCGGACTGCTTGCATTGAAGAAGAAAAAAAAAACGATGCCCTTCGTTGCACCGGTGATAGCGAATTAAAATGCTAATTCGTCGCATTAATTTCCATCTATTATGGTCGCTTATACGCCTTTACCAGCAGAAAATAAGTTTAAACGCTTCCACGTTTGTTTAGGGCGACACCGCATTTACGAAATACGTATTTATATCGTGTTATCATTTATAAAGTTAATTTATATGGCTATACAAAAGATTTATGGAATCTCCCTCTCTCTCTCTCTCTCTTTCTCTCTTTCTCTCTCTCAAATTTTTAAAATTTTATATTTTTGGAGGATATGTGTGTTTAAAATGCACAGATTTTCTTGATCAAAATCACAATTTTTCCGACAAAATTAAAATCCGCAATACTTAAAATTAAGAAATAAACTATATATTACGAAATGATAATTTACTTATATATTTCAAGAAAGTCTTTAATAAAAATGCGTAAATGCAGAAGGAAAATTTTTTAATTTATATAATTTTAATTAAGAAACTACTCAGATTAGTAATGTTAATATTCAAAATATCCAATAATTACGTTATACTCAAAATATAACTTATAACATGATAATTTCTGATAGATACAAGTATTTGAATATATGTATAACACAAATTTATTATTTTGTGCAAGAGTTATTTTATTAAATATCCATCCATAAATGGTTGTTGAATATGCTACGGCTGTGCATTTTGTGCATTAATAATTATGTATCAATGATTGCGATAAAATTTCTCGAAATACTCGTTTCCTGACAAATACAACGATTGATGAAGCATTAGCTTTAATGCTCTCAACTCCCAATAGAGGGACATTTTATCGAAGCTCGCATGCAGGATTAGTTTCGTTTCAACGATTGATCTATCGAGTTTTTTCTTACACATCTACCGTATCTTACATGGTCATATTAAATCTATACTTTGAATATTTGTATTTTTAATCCGCCCACTTTTGTTGGACTACAATGCTATTGTATTGCGCCAAAAAATTTTGCTTTAACTATTTTACGATTAGAGTCTTGAATTTATTGTAAAAACAAAAATTCGGAAATTTAGTTTTAAAAATTTGAATTGTATTTACTTATGTTACCTATTACAGACACAAATAATTTTGTTATCAATGTGATATAACAGAATGAAGAATATCGTAGAAATTATATAAAATTTTATTTGTTGTTTACAAAATAACAATAGTAATTTGCAAATAAATGTGATATTCCTGTAAATAATATTATTTCAAGACAATATCGATGGCATTATGTCATGGGCAAACATGAATTTTCACGAAATAGCCAGCAGAAGTTTGGAGGATCCGCGAAATTAGCGCAAACTTTCACGGCGTGGCAAAGCAATTTAAAACTACTTCCCTAAGTGGAAGTTGAGTCGTGCCCAAGAGGATGAAGCTGTCCAATTGCGAGATAAGTCGACAAATATCTTGTCACTCATGCCTAGTAAAAATGTTAATTACATCGCCAACAGTTTTGTACAACAGAATTCTTCAGAAGATTTGGCTGAACGGAAAATTATCGAAAATTATGTCTTATCGAGATTCAAAAATAAGAGGAAAACGACTTGACACTATGGACAATTGCCAGGCACAGGTCAATCAATTGTCACATCTTGTTTTCACAGAGAAATATAGAAATTATTTTACATGTCAGATTCGGGCTCATCGAGTCATCGCGTCTCGTTTGGATTTCTAGAAAAAAGCGTATTCGAATCGGTGAGCTTTTTTCGGTGAGCGCGCTCTTGCCTGACGATAATTTCATCCGCGCGTTGTCGGACTTCTCCTTTCGACCGCGTGAAGAAACGTGTTTACGAGCGCGACTTCGAAAGTTCGCAGGGAATACAGGGATTGAGTCTTGACAGTCCGTCGGCGCGACGGGGAAGGGTACCGCGCGAGAAACGAGTTTGCGCTCGTCGACGATGATACGCAGGATATTGCTAGCGATGCTCGTTGAATGAAACGTAGTAAGACCCTTCCAGTTTCGCCGAAACTTTCCATCATCCCATCGCTTCCGTATCAGACGAGCACATTCTCCGCTGGAAGATGGCAGTCTTTTTTCGCGTGACGCGAATATCCGGTGCTCCGAGGGTGCCTTTCTCGATACCATTTTCGGAAATGTTAAAGAAATTATAGTCCATGAAATTTCCATTGTTTAATAAGGGAATTTACATTTTTATGTAGAAATATATTGGTTTTTTTTCTTACGAATTATTTATTATCGAAAAAAAATGTGTAAATATGTATCGATATTGGCGATATGTAGCACCGAATGAATAAACTAGTGTTTAAAAGCTGCGCCTATACGTCAATCTGCAAACGTCTCTTGCAGAAGTTGTTGGAAAAGCGGTTTACGAGCGTGAAGTTCAAAAACTTGTGCAGATTGAGCTTTGGTAACTCATCGAGAAATCGTGTAGACGCGTGCCCCCGGGATATAAAGCACTCGCGAACGAACTTGAGACAGGGAAAGATCTAGCACTTCGTAGCTTTCTTAGTTTGTTGAGGGCTAAACTTATCTAAAACTTTGACTTGTATGAGGGCTTGATAATCGTAAGCACTTTGCGGAATGCATAATAAATATGTACGATATTCGGGAAACACTTTTACGCGGCATTTGCTCGATTGACAGCTTGATTATGAAAGATTCATGAACGAAGTTGTAGCAACTAAAGGACTTCGATATATCTCCTGTATATTTATTTAATATCTGTCTTTACTTCTGTCATTTTCTCTCGATTTTTCCGAACAGTAGCGGTGATTCTCAAAAGATCTTTTCTCGATCTTGATTTTTGATACTTGACCAAAGAGAAAATAAGAATTTTTTTTTATTCGATTTATTATTAATTTGATATATTATTAATCTATTAAATTATAAATTTAACATGCGTATCTGCGACGAATTTCGTACAGCGAAAGCATTTTAGCAAGCTCGGCTAATAACGACGTTCCCAGCCAATGACAAATGGCGTTGGGTAAGTAATTAGCTGACCCTGATCGTTAAAGAGTCAAATGAAATCTTGCACCATTCACGATTAGATCCGTCAGCGAGCAACCGCTGACGATTTAAAGTTTTCACGAGTTTGAATTACCCGGTGAAAAAAAAAGAGCTTTAGAAGTGGGTTAATGTTCATCATTAAGATCCGCTACATGGAACACATAGGAGCGAGAAGAAAATACGAAGATGGAATCTCACAATCACGAGTGAAATTTGTCTTTTCCTGGTTAGCGCATCGGCTAAATCTCCTTAGATTCTCTCGCGTTAAGGTATGGCCATCATGTATAATTTCGAATTGAAAAGTCAAAATATAGATAAATTAAATGGATGAACGAGTCGCTGAGAAAAATGATATTCTCTACCATGTCTCTTCATATTTTCTTTTTTTTTTAATAAAAGAATTTGTAAAAAGTACTTCGTGTAAAATAAAATTATTCTCATTATCTGTTAGAAAATAAAGAGGGAAAATAAAGAGAAAGAGGAATCCGAGTTTTATGTTAAGCTGTAATTAAATATAATAATCTTAAAACATGTGACTTAATATTACTTGAGTTATACCACTATTCCGTTCAACGGCTCAAATAAAGCTCGCACGTCGTGGCGAAGGAAATTGTTAAGTAAGACGAATCGTCGAAAGAAGTATATCACTTGGCGGAAGCATATATTGCTGGGACTGTATATTGCGAGAAGTGATTGCACTGAATCGAGCAACCTCACTAGCAGAAAGTCACCTCTTTTAAAAAAATTAATTGACTTATCGCGCATGTTTATTTTGCAATTTAAAATATCTTCGAAAAGGCATTACGATAACTCCAGTATTTTTTATATACTGGGTATAATCGTATGAAACATATGCAAATAATTGATTAAATCAAGGATCCATGAAAACGAAATGGAAGCTACAACTTCATATTCCAAATTAAATAATTTTGTGATAGATTAAACAGCAGAATTAAAATTAAATCATACAGAGAATAGAGATAATTAAATTTGCCAAGGAAAAAACCCCGTCAAACTTCATTTTGGTATAACATATTGAATATAGCATTAAATGACACACTAATGAAATTTCAGAGATAGAATGTCAAGAGGATTACTTTTGTAAACAAATCCGTCTCACTCAATTAATAGAATTTCCTTGCCCACGTTAAAAATGGGTTTTTAACCAGTGGCACTGCCACGGCAGCAGTGATTGAAACCAACCGTGGAGCAAGAATCACTGCACACACGATATCTCTCCATAGTGGCGTACGCGTTCGGGGATGAAAAGTGCAAATGCGTACTTATACTTCGCGCACCTGCCCGCTCGTAATGCGCGGAGCAAACGGCTCGGACATTCTGATAACCCTGCATTATTGCGGCGCGCAGGTATGTACACACGAAACGACGAGGACTGTCTCCACGGAAGGAGAGGTGCATAAAGGAGACTTCCAGGCAGCGATATGATTCAACATGCCTACGACCATTATTGTACAGCGCTTCTCATTGTTCGGCATCGAACAGTCGAGCTCGCTATACACTTCCGTTTCGCGTTTTTCATTCTGCCGTGAAAGTCGCGTATCAATGCGGAAGGGACATAAGAAACTATGTCTCGTTTCCTAAGTTATAGCGGGATGAAAAACAGAAAGCTACTTATTGCGTATTATAGTTATTATTAACCGTTATAATGTGACAATCTTTCTAATTGTTTGTATATATTGATTATTTATGATATAAATTTATAGCACAATTTTTTTTTAAATAAGCAGAGATTATTAATATCTCGCAAATTTTTCTCAAGACACTAATCCTTAGTAATAAAAAATTATACAATTTAGGTTTTTTAAATTTAATACATTAAGACTCTTCAATTTTTAACGTTAAATTATATTCCGGATTAAATTTGTACCTAAGTGCGAAACAAAGAGCTGGAATAAAAATAGTTAGACGCACTGTTGTGCAAAAATTCTGGAAAAATACAGAGAAATGTCAAAGCTGCCTATTCACAGTGCAAATTTCTATTATAAACCTCAAAGTTGTTTTAGTGAAATTTTTCTGACGTCAGGTTTATACGCATCTCTCTTGTATTCTGGTATTCTCTCAGCAACACCGGATGATCATATTTTCAAGAAAATATATGACTTCAATTTCGATTCTTCAGGATTGCCCGAAACCGATTTGCTTCGTTTCGTTCTCGTTGGTCTTGGGATATTCGATTTATATTGCGAATCTAGCTTTACTTTCTACCGGCCTGCCCTAGCGAGAGATATTGCGAAATATGGTGTGCTTTCATAGAGGAATACAGATTAAAAATACACGGCCTATGTCCGAGCAGGGTGTTATCTTACGCACGCACAATCGCCCGATATAATGTTTTTCATTAAACATAACTTCACAACTTAATCCGCTTTCTGAAAATATACGAAGGTACATTTGTTAAATTTGTTGTCATACTTGGAAACTTAATTATAGATTGCTTCTATGACTTTCATTAATATATAGAAAGACTTAATAATATAAAAAAAAAAATTTCTTTAAAATTACGATTCAAATTAAACGTCTAATTAAATTTAATTATGAACAATGTACATTAGAATATTTAATTTTTTTCAATGGGCTGCACAATAATATATTAATTCCGTGAAATAGAAAATATGACAATATTCATAGAATCCTAAACAGCTTTGTTTGAAACCACAAAGGCTGCCCGGAACAGTGCCGTGCTACAATATCGATAGTGATACAACATGACTTCACATAGTTACAATAATAACGATACATAGGTATGCCTTGACGATCACGTGATTTTCTAATCCTGAGTTTAGTAAATTTATTGTCATTACGTTACGTTTAAAACTTCTAAAAATATACATTAATCATAGAATTAAAGCATCTTTTATTTTAATAAAATAAAATCTGTTCTGCGACTTAATCTTTACATACGCTACAAAAGAATCCTATACTTTTAATTTCGATATTCTATTAAGATAAAATCCTATTTTTTGAATCTGTAGATTCAAAAAGTAGCATTCAAAGTTTTAAATTAACCGTAAAAAATTTTAATATTAACATTTTAAAGAGATTCGTGGAAAAGACATCTAAATTTTGCTAAAGAAAAGATAAATCTCACTTCTCGCAAGAAATATTGTTCTTCAAGAATAATCGCCCTATTCAAATACACTTATTATCACACATGCATCCACGCATTTATTCTCTGCATTTTGCACCATGTTCTTCCTACAGTCGTGAAATCTAATATTGCCGCGACCTATAAATCAGATGTGACCATAATCTTTCGCGCAGCTTTATTTCCTACCCACGTAGACTGCGAGCCAATTTCTTAGGCGACGACAGGATAGCCGGCATTTTGAAGAGAAGAAACATAAAAGCAGCGATGCGTAGCGAACGTATCAGGGAGCCAAAAATGCGAACCGAATCAGCGTTAGAACGGCATGAATTATGGATTTCACTTTGGATTATTAAAAACCATTATTCAGAATATATCCACGGATGAAGTGGCGTTAGCCAGATTTCTCTAAATTATGAACACTTTGCTGTAATATCGTATTGCTGACGACCGATAAATCTCTCGAAATTTTCTAAATTCAGAACAGGACTCCCTCGTGAGTTTAAATCAAATATTTTCATCTACTTTTACAAGCTCATTTGCTTTTTAATTAAAGTTTTAATAACTGCACTGAACAGCTCGAATCTTCCCTGCATTTTTTTTTCCAATCAACGTGCCATATTCAAGCGATTTCCAAAGTGATATTGCAAAGGTAAATCTGTAAATATTTTATTTATATAAATATACACATATTAATTAGAAGTTGCAATATTACTGATTGCTAACGGTCATAATAACAAAATGTTTACATTGTATTTGCATCGAACAGCTTCACATTGGCATATCACAATGCATTACAAATAGGTACACAATAACGCGATAACTACGCATTAGTATTCGTTAGCATAGTTTAGGTTTCGCATAATTAGCATATATAATTCTCGATAGCCTTGATCAGATATTCGATTACGATTATATTGTACATTATAAAAATCGTGCATTAGCGTATCATGAAATTTTCTTTTTGCTCTTGTGTTAATTGTAAATATTCTAATTAACTGACTAGATTAGAATTATATCATACATAGCTTTCACGTTTTATTAAAATAATAAGAATAATCGCGATCTTCCAAAAATGCTATGCGCACAAGTATTAAAGAATTGAGGTAGAGGAGAAAAAAATACATAAAATTTTATTAAGACGCATAAAAAAAGTGTTAATAACATACGTTTTCTCTGAGGACATTCGGTATATCTGCATTGCATCCTCGATCCCGCACGAGCGAGTTGCGAACTCTCTTAGCAATCAGTGTATCAACGCAAATAAATTAATGTATCATGCCGCAAATGGCTAGCCCAGTAGGCGCTTTTACGACGTCGCATTTATTATATGCCAAGAACTGGTACAGGTTAGTGAGCAAAATTCTATCATCTGTAATCATGACGCATGAATGGAGCGCCACGCTCGTAACACCGAAGCGTTTCCATCGCGTACTTTAATTAATTCGGGGGTCGTAGTGAATCTCGTGACTATTCCATACATCGTTCAACGACTACGTCCATTTTTGTTCGAAATGTCTATTACTCGCGAAACTTATTTTGCAGCGTATATTGTTACTTTTGACGTTGTTGGTCATGATTATTTAGTGTGCAACCGTTCTTTTAATTCTGCAAAAACAATAATAAAGATTAATAATCGAAAAAATTACTTAAAATTCTCAAAAAGTTTTATATCATTGTTAAAAATGTTAACATATTTATTTCACAATGCCAAGCATTGGCCCAATAATTTTGCAATTCCAAAATCAAAAAATAGATTCTATCATCAAATTATCATCAATTAAGTTTGAAAATAATACAATGTAATAATGACACAATAGCATAACGTACTTATAAAAATACTTTGGTTTTTAGTAGCATAATTATTAAATAATTTTATTTGAATATTGTTATCTCTAATCTATTTTTTAAATCTTTTTTTTTTTTTAAATTGTCAATATCAGGAACTGACCAATGATTGATATAGTTTCCAGTAGTCATCTGCTCGGAACGAACATTTATCAATCAGTAAAATCGATCGATGAATTCATCGATGGCAAACGATAGATTTGGGACGATCAGAAGCTTAAGATGTACGTTTGACAATGACAAACCTGATCGGAGATTAGAAAGCCTTTGTGCGTGCTAGCAAGCTGACTATTGTGCCGAAAGAGTGACCAGAGAAAGCTGTTCTTTTGTCGCGGATGACAGGGCTGATCTCTTTCTATCAGTGCAGACATTTGTAGCGACGAAAGGCTAACCCATGGCCTTCCAGCTGCCAATTTTATACTCATGTCCTTTATTATTTTTATATTTTTTTCTGTCTTTTTTTCCCCGTCTCTCTTTTTCTTATTTTCTGTATTTGGATTTTTTATCGGTAATGGAGTCAAGTTTGAAACATAGATTTTTTACAAGAGAAAATAGAAAGTAAAACGGAAAATTAGGCGATAATATTATGTACCTATTATAATTACGACAATTTTTTAGACAAAAATAAAAATGTTTAATAATAATATAATGAAACATAAATGAAATTTAAAACAAAAACGTGACAAAGAATTAACCGATAAAAATTACTTTATTTTATTTTATTTTCATGACTGTTCATTATTTTCTCGAGGTTATATGTGTTATACTATAAATTCTTAATTTATTGCTTCTTGCTTTTAAATTTTTTTGATAGAATTAAAAATTGATAGAAAAGTGCATTGTACTTAAGATACATTTTACATGACACGAGACTACGTAAGCATTTCCACTCAAGAAAGGCTTTCTCAGCCGAGTGAATTCATTAAATTGTTGACAGAATTCCCGTGTCATGTAATGAATAATATACGATAGTGCAGCGAAGCCGCGCTTTGTCGTATGTGGGAAGCTGATGAGCACCTTTGTAACGACGGTATCATTTAATTAATCAGGAGCAGTGACTGCTAAATTACTGCCTTTTGCGGTATACAGTCAGTAGGTTTGAAAAGGGAATTCCCAAAACGAGAAGCGGAATTAGAGAAATCAGGAACGAAGCGTGAATGGCTATAAACCGATTTATGTTCGTGAAGAGGAAGGATGACGCCTATATCGATTTTCAATCGGCCGCAGAAGTTTTTTATTTTTCAAAAATCGCACCTTTTTTTTACGATTCGACACGACGAAGTCCCCTCGGCGAAATGACGCTGGCTGGATTTATGAGGATAGTAAAAAGTGGTCGATTTGCTATAAAAGCGACTGTTCTACGTTTCATACTAAATTTTATCATGCAAATGACCGGGACGCGGATAAAATGAAAATTATATAATCGAGCAACAGTATTAAGGCATATAATAAGGCATAAAAGTACATTCATTGGCTTTTGAATCCATATAAAACATTCATTTATGAAACTCGCTCAACCATTATCGTTGTCCTTTATATTTATCGCATATCGCATATTTACAGAACCAAAATATCGCGAATTATAAATAACGTGTAATTCCAAACATTTTAAAAATTAGACGCTTCCATGTAATATAAACATGTAGATACGATACAACGAATCATCGCATACTCGTATTTTTTATTATTAATTTTTTATCGCGTCTCGTTGATGTAAGCAGAAAGCAAAAACTATATTTTCACCTTTAGCTAACGCTTTGATCGTTCGATGCAACATAATGATTAGTAACATTAGAGCTTGTTAAACCATAAAAAAAATAATTATAAATAGTCTTTGTTCAAAAAATTGGACGAGGAAGATATTACATAGGAATATTTCGAATTTAACGCAGACTGAATATGCGGCGCGTGTCAACGTGTCAGCGATTTTATAGTTAACAAGTCGAAAATGAGCTTGCGACTAATACAAACGATATAACAAAATTAATCGTACGGTTCAAGAGATTTCGCTGCGTAATAGGGTCAATACAGAGCGAGTGCTTATATTTATTCTAGACTCGTTAGTGTAACGACTCACGCAACGTACGAAGCTGTTGAGCCAGATTGCGAAAATACTCGAAACGCCGATCGATGATTAGTATGACGTGTCGTTATAAATTGCACGGTCGTTATAAATCGCTTTGTTACAACAAAATGTAATGGATGTTTACTATCATCGCGATTCTGCATTCCATAAACTTTCCAAATCATTGGATTTACTCTGCGCCGCATTTTAACTGGCGCGCGTGTCTGGTGTGCTGATACGATACACGAGCGTGCAGAATGGCACGTTCCATCGTTGAAACTTGGTAATAATGAACTTGGCTAAGGCTCTATGACCAACATTCTTGTCCTACATTTAGCGGTATACGTGTTTATCCGCCACTCGCACGGTGGCAATATCAAACGCGCGATCTTTGTGTTAGCAAACAAAAAAGTTTCTTTTAGATAGTCAGTTTTTAACTTTAGATGTATATTGGATATTAAAATAATTATTTTTTTTTTGCAATAGCTTGTATCGGAAAAAAAACAAAGGGGAAAATTGACGTTCTTCTAAAAACTGCGTGGTTTTTTCCACGATTTACTTAAAGGTCCTTTTCTGTTTCTCCTGTAATGTTAGATTAATAACAAGAGCATCACAAATGGGTGCTTAGTGTGCGAGACGTAATTATCTTCATACAGTGTCGGCATGCCATACAACTATGCCGTATTGTCGTAGGACGCCATGATTAAATTCACCTACCGCTCACCTCTACCGACAAGGATTTAGATCCTTGACCTAATCGCTATCTCGTCTACAGCATCCTGATTGCCCGCTGTTTCATCGTTTATTAGAGAAAGAACACAATGTGAATAACATTTCTTTGTAATAATTATTTGTAAATAATCATTTAATTTCTACAAACGTGATATTTATGTTACTATAAGTATTTTCTTTCAAGATAACAGTATAATTGTTGTCATGAGTCTGACATAAATAGAGCAACTTTTTGTCAAATACAAATTGATTTTATGCAAATGTACGCATATAAATAGAAATATTCTCAAATCTGAACGTAAAAAATAAAAATTTGCTTAGGATGGGATCTCTAATTATTTTTTAAAGTTCGTTTTAAAAACTCGTTAGATTTCCGCGGTCAGACAAATTTTAATTAACAATGACTTAAGATTAAATCCATCTACGCTAATTAAAGAATGTAACTTTTATCCTTTTTAATTATTTGATTCTCATGTTTATGTTAATTATGAGAAATTTTTTTTACTTTGAACGATCCACCTGGAAATTTGGAGTGAACTTAGTACAACTTTTTATTAAGTTGTAAACACGGATATCTGTAAATCGAAATCTGAACTTATTCTTTATGAAGTTTATCTTCGAGAATATTCTTTCATTACACTGTAGGCGATAACACGAGAAAAATATTTGAACGTTCATGGGAACTGTCGGAATTCGAACCTTAAGCCTTTCCGTCATCAGACAACCACTCTGCCACTGAATCACAATTGCCTCTTGGCTTCAGAATAAAAATTTTTTTTTTGGATTTAATAATACATGGTATTATAGTGAACAAGAGCCTTTAATCTATGATACGTAACACATTTTAAAATTCCAAATAGCAAAAGTATTTATGTCTTGAAGAAACATTAGCTGCCCTTTACTGATGCTTCCGTGTTTTGTCTAAATATCCCATAATTCTTATATCTTAATAAAATCTGATGGAAAAGCAGGTTGAGAATAAATTTCCTCCTCTAAGCCACCAGTACCCATTCACTCGAATCGCCAGCAACGATCGATTGGATCTGCAGTGTAGCTCAAATAATACCACAGAAGCGATCGATTCTGGGAAAAGCTGGTTGCACCATGCCTCAATAGTTTCTATATGCATTAGAACTAGGCTCGTTATCTTGTAATACGAGCGTTAACCTTCTCGAAATATCAGTTACCTAGTGATGAAATTGTCTCTCTTGAAACAATCTTATTTACCCAAAGGCAACTTCGTATCATTTCTCCCATCAGGTACAGAATATATATACCGTACAGCAGGAAATTGAGTTCTAGTATTTATTAATATTAACATTGTTTAATCTTTGTTCCTCTAACTGAATTTCAAACAATAGAGTTTCTAAATTTGACAACATATTCCAATATAAATAAAATAATTGAGTAATGTTGGAAATATAAAACTCCAGTGTTTAAATTAGCAAAGCTTTAAAATATTACAAGAAAATAAAAAAAAAACTAAATTAAGAGTACCTGTAACAGCTTACTTGTACAAAGTAACTTTCTCAATTTTGGTTATAACAACTAGATAGGAAAAGATTAACGTAGAGATAAAAAAATACCGATAACGTTTGTCATCAAATTTCATAAAAATCTGCCGCAGTCTTATATGATATCGAGGTGTGTTCAAAAAGTATCGCGAATTTTGAATTTTCGCGGGTTACGTATATTCGAATTTCGATCTTTTTGTGGCGTTATGTTGGTACTCATGTCTCTCACTTATGCCGACAAGCTCGGCCATTTTGAATGTTCACTTAATTGTTGACAGCTGCTTTGCTTGCACGTGTTTTGGATCGTCTTCGATTTTTACCTATTCAAAAAAATGGATCAAAGAACCTGTATCAAATTTTGTGTGAAAAACGAAATTAAGTGCGCGGATGCATTCCGAATGTTGACTGTGGCATACGGAGAAGCTACCTTGGACCGAAGCAACGTTTATCGGTGGTACAAAATGTTCTCAGAAGGCCGAGAAGATGTGAACGACGAAGAGCGTGCCGGACGCCCGAGCACTTCAACAACAGACGAAAAAATTAATGAAGTGGAGAAAATGGTATTGGCCAATCGTCGAATCACCGTTAGAGAAGTTGCTGAGGACCTAAACATATCGATTGGCTCGTGCCATTCGATTTTTATCAATGATTTGGGCATGAGACGGGTCGCCGCGAAATTCGTACCAAAATTGCTCAATTGCGACCAAAAACAGCATCGCATGAACATTGCTAATGAGATGTTGGACTCTGTCCGCGACGACCCAAATTTGCTCCAGAGGGTCATAACTGGTGACGAATCGTGGGTTTATGGTTATGACGTGGAAACCAAAGCTCAATCATCTCAATGGAAGCTGCCGCACGAACCAAGACCGAAAAAAGCGCGCCAAGTTCGGTTGAATGTGAAAGTTTTGCTGACAGTTTTCTTCGATTGCAGGGGCGTGGTGCATCATGAGTTCTTGCCACAGGGTAGAACGGTCAATAAGGAATATTACCTGCAAGTTATGCGCAATTTGCGCGAAGCAATCCGCCAGAAACGCCCGGATTTGTGGAAGAACAAAAATTGGCTTTTGCACCACGATAACGCCCCTGCTCACACATCGTTGCTTGTGCGCGACTTTTTGGCCAAAAACAACACACTAATGATGCCGCAGCCACCGTATTCCCCAGATCTGGCCCCCTGTGACTTTTTCTTGTTCCCTAAACTGAAGAGGCCCATGAAAGGACGACGTTACGCTACGCTTGACGAGATAAAGACGGCATCGAAGGAGGAGCTGAACAAGATAAAAAAAAATGATTTTTCGAAGTGCTTCGAAGATTGGAAAAACCGTTGGCACAAGTGTATAATATCTCATGGGGATTACTTTGAAGGGGACAAAATAGATATTCATGAATAAATAAATAATTTTTGAAAAAACACAAAATTCGCGATACTTTTTGAACACACTCTGCCGCATCTTATATGATATTTGAGTGAAGAGAGATGTGTCACATGTTGTGTGTGCCAACTTTGAAGCAAAATTGCGTCGAACGTCTTCTAGCTAGAGGCATAAAATAGCCGACAGACTCGGAACGAATTCGCGCCCAAAATTGAATTGCGCTGGAATGCAACAAACAACCGGTGAATTGGCGCCGCGAGAAAAATACTGTATCGAGCAGGCGAAATTTATTTCGAATTCGACAAATTAGGTTTTGCACAAAATCAATACGGCGAAAACGCGAGGCGGGTTCAACGATCTCTCACTGCGAAATTAGAAATACTTCATATCATTGGATATTTCATTAATAAATTTAATCATTCGTTAACATAAATTTAATCATGCGATTCGACAATTCTGCTTCACAAAGGTTTCCAAAATTATAAGAATATTTTATATTTTTCTAAAATCTGTTTTTATCGTTCCACAATACAAATATAATGTAAAAATGCATCCTGCATCATACCGCAGTAATGTTTTATGCGAAATGTTTCAAAGGTAATGCAATATTCTCTCATCACTAAAAATAAGAGAGAAACGACATAGGGATAGGTCGTATAATTTGAAAATACGCAGCTCGGTTTGAAATTTCAACGTGATTCGCATCAATTATAGCAAAGAGGATCTTCTTTCCCGGATGGTATCCTGGAAAGCTGAGAAAAAGAGAACGTCCACTCTTCCGTCGGTCCTCGACATTTGCGACAGTGTAATCTTATACCGGAACTCCTTGAAAGATGAAATTAAAGTGTTAGATAATGCATCACAGTTTTAATGCGTTGTAACATTGCATTTATGATAAGCAGCACGTGACGGAAAATACGGCTGTGATGGATTCAGAATTATATTTTCGCATTTTTACAGATGTATAAAGTTACATGTTCATCTTATTTATTTTTATAATATTTATTATTAATGTGAAAGATTTTTGTGAAAAATCCTCCGAGAGAAAGATCTATGTTCAATTATTTTTTTGTAATATCTTGCTGTGTAGATTAAAGTGATACATTTTGTATATATTGACGCGTATCGCTATTGATCACTGTCAGTTAACCGAGAAAAAAAACGGGGAGGATAAACGTCTAAAGCGCTGCAGCTGATCACGAGAGTACGGTATAGATGTCCGTAAAAAAAGAGATGGCGTAAACATTGCGCATACGACGAAAGGAATACAGGATACCGCAATAATTCGAAATAGTTTCCTCGACGGAGTCTCCTTCTCATTTCCAAGTAATTGCGCGAATCTATGACATGAGCGAGATTTTACGAGCGATCCATGAAAGAAGCCGAGCTGAATCGACAACACAAACAGAATAAACATTTGATAGAAGAAAAAAAATACTGGAAACGCAATGAGCAAAATAAAGCTTTAATATTTTATTACATTCATTATTTATCTTTTCTATTCTTATCCGTTTCTTATTAAACATGGCGATCGAAAGAGATTTTGCAGGAATATAAAAATATTTTAACATTTACATGCGTAAATAATTAAGTGTACAAATAAAAAACATTTCCTTAAAGATTATCCTTTATTATTATCGAAAAGGTATACTGAAGCATTAACGTAATGTAGAACTGCAAGAATAGATAAAACTTTTTCAAGGATGAAATAGATTTAAGATTGCAATTTCTCTTTCGAAAAAGAGTAATCAACGTGAAAAATATCTGTTTTTATTCAAGTGGCCGCATGGTTTGCGCATTTACCTAGTACTTTTCTAATAATTTTTCTGATAATTTTCAATTCGCCATCGTCGGCCCGACATGACGAGCGAATAGTCAAACGACGTCAAAGCGGATGGTCTTTTGTGGAGAGAAAAAAGAAGCATTGCTAGAATACAAATCGTTCTCGTGGAGACGCGGAGACGATAAAAAAAATTTTATCAGTTGAAGATTTACGTTTAGCTTTTAAATATGGATCCAGGGACGCTCGTGTCATTTTATGGCTGCTCACGCGAAGGGGGAAGGTGAAGTACCACTTTCTCAGTGAAGAATCATGAATGTTTCGAGGATTCGTATGCCGTGCATATGTATACCTTCATGCGAGAGGCTTTCCAGCCTGGAAATCTCCGTTTTTCCGCTGGATATACGTCTATTTGCTTACCGCTGGCACACCGCCGCAAGCACTTTCCGCGACATTTTGCATATTCCCGATCCACTCGGCGATAAGCTTTGAATATTATATCCCACCACTGACTTCACCAACCACTTCGCCATTACTCACCGTTTTCAAATGTTATATCTTTTTTAATGCTGTAAATATTAAATGAGACATGTAAAATAGACGTCTAAATATTTATCTTAAAGCATACAGCAGTAATCGATTGTGATTAAGGTAACTTTTAATAGAAGAGAGAGTTGCCAAATGCGCATCACTTAAGCTACTATTTAATTATATTTCACCTTTGGTGCTATTTTGGATGTAAATC
Organism: Solenopsis invicta; assembly: GCF_016802725.1. NCBI lineage: Eukaryota > Metazoa > Arthropoda > Insecta > Hymenoptera > Formicidae > Solenopsis > Solenopsis invicta. The sequence goes on from NC_052673.1 coordinate 10,550,057, forward strand.
AAAGTTCAAAATTATAGCTTGATTATGAAATAACGTCAACAAACGAGCGAAAATTCAACATTGGAAATTAATAAAATTATATAAATCAATATTTAAAATTACATAATAATTTAGACACGTACGTTCCAAACTTGTCTTTCTTCAGCATGTCGCAAATTGAATACACATACAATATCTAAGATTAAGTATAAAAAAATCAGAACCAATACCCATATAGCAATTATGATTGTAATGCAAAACGATTATGCATAATCCGGTGATATCGTGATGGTGAGCAAGTCAATTCTCGAGTCTTATTGAATTTTTTACATGATACCGTAACTAAGATCCACAAAACAAAATGAAAGAAAAACTCAGTTCTTATTGTTAGTCGGGAGCCTTATTATATCATGTTTTTTATATGTAACACTCGTTGTTTCATTCGCGATCCAACAATTGACCGTTGTCAAAAATCAGCAAATATTTCTTCTTAATCCAATAATAATTAAAAAAGTATAAGTGTAAGGAATAGTAGAAAGATACTTTTTTCATTTATTCTAATTAAGAGATTACAATTCTATTAAATTCAGTAGGACATCTTGTTACGAAAGTAAATTTGAGATTAATTATCTAAATTGTTATATCAATGTAATTTTGAATATTGAATTGTACATATTAATGTTTTGTTTAATTCCAACGTTTAATTTTCATTCGTTTATTGACCTTTTTCATTATTAATTTACGTATGCATTGATCAAACTATTGAAACAGTTTATATTGTTTACTTTTCTTGTTTATTACATGTTGAATCTTTCAATATTAATTTAATTTGTTATAAACTTTTCTGTAATATATTGTGAAAGTTGCGATTTAGAAAACTGGTTGTCTAAAAACCTATAATTTTTTAAATTGTATCATCTTCATAAATATCGGATTAAAGTAATTAAAAATATAAGAAATTATTAACTAAAATTTACTTATTTTATTAATAATTTATCGAAAAAAGTGATCAAATATTGAATAATTATCAAATAACAAAAATAAGAATACAGAAATCAAACTGGCTTGAATTTATTTTAGTAATTAACATATTTTTATTTATTGCAATTATTGGTTTTATTATTATCACTTATCTTACATTAGTATCATTTGTATTGTAGTAAAATTTCTAGTGATACAAATTAAGGAATTTGATAAAGTTTTAAAAATATTGATAAAAAAATGTTATTTTTACAATAATTTAAAATATGTACATATAATGAATGTAAAATATTCTACAAGAAGTCTTCTCTTGTAAAAATATAACAACTCAAAAAATTGCATAATTACGTTATTATCAGCTATACTGGTTGATGAAAAATTATTTACATCAAATGTATTTGATTTTTTAAAATGCTAATAGCATGCACAACACAAGATAAAGCTTGTTAAATTTTTGTTTATATTGCTTATTTTCTATTTACTTTTTATTTTTGTCACTAAATATTTATATAAAGTAAAAATATATAATATTGAAGAGGTACGCTTTAGAAGACCAATTCAGCAACTTTTCCCTAAGCTATCTCTATCTAAGACTTAAATTTATCAAGTATTATTTATTATTTTTAAGGAAATGAACTATACTAATGTTTTAAACTACTATTATAAAAAATTAGAAATACGGAATATTTATTTTCTTATATTAAAAAAAAATTTTTTAATTGTTGCATTTTTACCATGTATTTCAATAATGAGGCATGTAGACAATTTACAAGTAATATTTATGAATAAGAGGTAAAATGATACAACAACTTGTAAAATATATTTATAAAGTTTATTACAAAACCAGACCGATAAATATATATACAAACTAATAATAATAATGGCTGCGCGTTCAGCCAAAAAAGCAGCTTTGCAACTGTTGTAAGATTTTTTAATATGATTGGTTTATATACATTCAGATCCAATAAGAACCAAGGGCAAAAACTAATCGTATTAAAGAATCTTACAACGGCCGCAAAGCTGCTTTTTCTGCTGAACTCTATCAATGTAATATTGAAGAAGTTACGTGCACTTCGTGTGCTCTGCACAGGCGCAAATGTTGCTTTCCAATCACGGAGCGTCTATATTGCGGTATTAATCCCGTGCGCCAAAAGCGTCGTTTATCCCAAACAACACATGAGATGTACAAGACATCAAACTGAACAAAGAACACAAGAGCTGAGCACTTCTATTTTGCTGTACCTCATCTTTTACTATCCCTTCATACTTGTGCATCATAAAATAATCACCCAGTCTTTTACACTTCTCACAATACCCTAATGCACACAATATCATCCGAATATTCTAGAATATTTGTGATATAGTACAAATATTCATAAGATATCATGATACATTAATATTTGCAAGGTCAATTTACAATATTAATTGCTACTTCGATGTTAGTAAAATCTCTTCTTAATTAATTTTCTCAACGTCGGATGATCCCAAATTAAAATATCCCATTTTAACGCAAACTCATCTCCACTGATGTAACATAATCTCATCGTACGCTAAATCGATACGGTGTGTTCATTAAAATATAACGTACGAGAAAATTCAGCCTGGAGTCACTCGTCACCCGTGTTCTGGAATCATTACAACACTGCACTCGACCACAAGAGCCATCGTCTATGCTGGAAGATCTAGGGAGACTAACAAGCTCCGTAGGTAGAATTGTGTCCGGAGGAAGAAAAACGTATGAATAATGCCACATCTGCTACTCGCTTCAACGGTTATTATTTGCGGCCGCCGAATGAATTATCAGAGTGCATGCGTCTTGACAATGCAACCGCGACGTCTCGGAAGCTTCGCGCTGCAACTAAATTTATTTTGTTAGTTACCGTCCGATACCCTGCGAAATTCCGGCTTTATTCACGACGGAACTTTATACGACAAGCAGTTACATTAAAACTTAGTTACTCGCGGATGTTATTTTATCTCATACATTCACATGACGCGAAATCGCGAAGGAAGTCTTTCTTGGTCGAAACACGTGGCAAGTGCTGGATTCACGTCAAATACTTGTCACGTAGATGCAACAGCTAATCCCTGTTAAGTCCTTTCGGTAGAAAATCCGTAGAAGATTTGAGAAACGTGTTTGTCTCGTGAGTTTTCGTGTCACGCGATGGAAACTTACCTGGAAACAGACAACGGTGCAAGATCGTCCTGAAAGAAAGGCATTTCAGTTATTTTTATTATTAGTTTGTATTATTTTTAATTTCATTGCCTATTCACTATTAACTCTATCGGGAACAGTTTTACATTCCGTAAATGAAATTCTCCACAAATCTGTTTTTACGCAAACTGATAATTTCTTTAAATATATTTTGTAGACAATTTTCTTTAAATACTTTTTGTAAATAATTTATTAAAATAATGATTATAAAGTAATAAATTTTTATTATTTTAAAAAAAGAAGATTGATGTAATTGCAACAAAGAAATAACAGCATTACAATATCTTCTTCTATGTATTACATTTTACGTAGTATTATTATTAACAAATATATAACAGAGAAAACGAGAAATTTCTGAAAATTTGTTATTTGTTGAAAACATTTGTGTGTTAACAGTAACGTATTATTTAATTTACTAAATGAATGTATTTTTAGGTCAGAAATATTGTATGTTACGATAACTCAATAATACGATCAGTAGATGAGAGAAATTGTTTAATATTAGTCAATGAATTGCGAAAAAATAGCAGTGAGAACATAAAAAAAATTGAGTTGGTATTTAGAATTCAAGTCAATTTCTCTTTAAATAAAAAACGCATTTCATATTTTTAATTAACATTTTGCCTCGCTTTATAACGGAGAGAAAGAAAGCTATTTATTTTAATCTAAAATAACTTTTAACAATCTTTCGAGATTAATGCATGGAAAGAACAATTTTGATGAAGTATATAAAAATGCAACCAAACACAGCATTATTGAAAATAATTATGTCGCATCACTTTATAAGTCAGCATAATTACATAAGAAATAAAAATTACACGCTTTAATTAATTATTTGAATATGAAAATGTGTGCCAACATGTTATTATCGCTTGAGCATTCCATGCAATTGTTTTTATAGTTCAACGTGAAAAAATAATTTTCAGATTTGCATCGGCCGAAATTTTTATTTATTTCAGTAAAAGTACTTTTTCCGCCTGTAGGAATTAACTTGGACTATCGTTGTACCGTCTGTGAAACTCCAGTGCAGATTAAACCGAGACTGTAAAAGTCTGGAGCTAGTATATCGCTAATTAGCATCAAGACTTCTCAAGATATGGCACGTTCGCTTTAATACCATGTTTTATCATCACATCAAGTATATATCGCTCTTCCAGTTGAACTACTTCTCTCGCCACATGTAAACACTTATTTCAATTTTGCTACAAACGTTCGCGTGTCCTTTATCGCGTTTCGTTTATGAAACGTTCTAATTGTAACGTTCTGCTTATATTATAACGCTTGAAAAAAATCAAAGTTTTTAATACTTAACACATTCAGCACGGAATTTTATTTCGCATTTATTTATATGCGATGCGAAATATTACGATTAGTTTCGATATTCGAAAAACGTCCGAGACATTTTCGCCTGACGAAATACACAATTAAAATTCGATGTTTCATTTCGGTACCGCGAGCAGCGTTCGTCAAATATATATATAGCGCATAAATAAATAAAAAGAAAATTGATGGAGCCGTTTCGCTTTCATCGTGAACATTCAATCAAAAGTGCCATGCGTACCTCCCGTGCGTATTAATGCTCATGCTTTAAGTATTATACCGTTTATAGCGAGATCCCCCGTTATAGTCGCTGAATTTTACGAGCTTTTGTAAAATCGTTGTGACCACCAACTGCAGAATTGATTCGAATGAAAGTACCGGATTTCAAATATTGCTAATAAAATGGATTATAAAGGAAGTCTTAAAATTAATATATAAAATTAGTATATAAAGTTAATAATAAAATGGATTACGAGAAGACGTCTATAATAGGGATGATTTATTTGCAGGAAGATTTTTTACAAAGGTGTTGTGAAAATCTTCCTGATATATTACAAGTTAAAAGGCTCTCTGTGTCTACAGAGCGTTAAAAGCATCTAAAATTGATACCGAAGATATATGTGTTGATTTATTACGCTCGACAATTAAGTAATCCCCCCCTCCCCTTCGGTAAAATCGATTCAATTTCAGTTTATTTAATAAATCCACATCATCCAAATTGGTAGCGATCGACGGAGATAACGCACACGTTGTTGAGGAGAGTTAAAAGTTTAGAAATGCTATTAGGGCCGCGTCGACACGAACTTGTGTGAAAAATTGGTGTCTACGGAAAATTAATTTCTCCTTATCTGCCCGCATGGAGGAACCGATAAATCCGGTCAGCGCACGGACGGAGTACGATTTACGATGGTGCGGCAGCTTGGCACGGCCTGTATCATCGCGACTTTCTTTGAGCGCCGTCATCGTTACAGATTTATTGCGCGGCTTCGGACGTTTCATCGATCTGCACGGACATTAGTTTAATTATAATAATATTATTGGAGACACGAAGTAATCATAATTCGCTCGACTCGAAACGTTTGTTTATTAAATTCAAGTAATTTTGTGATTTACATACGACGTCCATAAATTTTCAAATAAGAAATTGCTTTATAACGTAATTCTTTTCGGGAATATTTTATTAAAAGTGAAATTAAAAAAATAATTTTCCCGTCTTTCGTAAATGGAAACGGAAATTAGTGAAATTTAATCTTGCAAAATTAGCGTATATTGCGACTTTTAAAGTGAATCTTTACTGTCAGATTGAGCTACTTTGCACCTGCGAGGATGCACCTGTAGGAAAAATTAATTTTCCTCAACTTTGCATGATAAAAATAGGTTCTTAGAAGCTGCCTGACATCTGAGAGAAAAAATAATGTACAAACTTTAATATTCAAGAGAAATTAAGTTTTACATGTTGATTATTTTGTTAAAAGGTAAATAGATATATGTACTCCGAAACTTTCTAATTTATCATTGTTTTAAGAAGCTATTTCATATGTCGAATATGATGCGTTAAAGTAAAATGTAATATAATCACGTTATAAAAACAATCACGAGCAAAGACAGGAATATCGATAAAAACGGGATATTCATCCGATCGTGACAAGACAGCAGCAATAAACATGATCGATGCATTCAACCGTGTGTACACCTTGCACGCGTTTGCGATCGATCAAATGCGGCGACGGGAGAAGCGCTAACGGGAGAATTTCCGCGTCCACCCTTTGACCCTTCAAAAGGAGGTATTCGGCGGAATACGGGGCAAGGAAGGGGATTCCGCAAGGCTCGGTACGCAATTGAGAAATGATCGGGATAGGCGGATGGAGAGGTTGGAGGGGTGGGGGGATGAAGCGTTGAAAAGGAAAAACTGCTCCGCCACGGCAGATCGGGTATTGTAAGACTCAATTTCATGCTTGAATAAGCGACGCGACGCGCGGCAGCCCCGACGATATTCTCTGCGCCTAGAGATTGCGCGCGACAGCGCGAGAAGGGGATAATGTGCCGATTCTCGATTTCTGCGGAATGTCAGCCCGATAAATTTTATCTCACTGATTTATTAGGGATGCCGAAAGAAGCGTCGTTTCATGCGCAGATAACGCACGGCCAGTTCCTGCCGCTTTTCCAACGTAATATTTCTCCGCTCGCGGTATAGTTGTAACTTCTAACATAAACTATAAAACATAACGCTTCCAATTACGTTAAAATCGTATCAAATAAAACGTTTATTAATCTCTAAACGAGTACCGTTCTGTAAATAGACAAACCACCTTTCCGTTTTCTATTTGTGTGCTCTGTTTTCCATGTGTTCGTTTCGTTTAATATTGATCCGTCCATCTCTCTACTCCAATAAAAGATAAAAAGTATGTAAATATATAAATTGTGCTAAATCTCTAACGCATGCCTGTTAATTATTGACTTAACTGTTAGAATTCTAAAATCGTGCTCATAAAATATTCAAATGCATTTTATACGAATTGATTTCTGAAGCGTAATTTTCCTAAAAAAAAAAGAAAGAAGTTTGCATTTTTGATGGCCTTAATGATTGATTACGTGTCCGGATACATTTAATATTATTAAGCATCACTTTTGTCATTCGAGCAAAAAGTCACATAAAAGTATAGAAGCATGAAAATGCTTCGTTAATATCTGCCGTACGCTTTATTACGAATGCAAAATTTGGCGTGACCGGATTACATGATACATAGAAGTAGCAAATGTATTTCAAGCACGTGAGATGTAATGAAGAGCAGCAAAAAGATACATTCTCAACGCTACGATCTCATTACGAGCTGTCCATCCTCCAAAGCGATTCGGGGGTGAGAAGAGGGAAGAAAGGGGCAAACAGCAGTTTTTTCACCCTGAAAGAGATCTATTAAACAGTAGTAGTTAAAATTTCGACTGCATTATCTATTAATCTCTGCTGAATCAAATGTTATAAATGCAAGATTGAAATAATTTTGCCACGTACAGTTTTAGAGTGATGATATTTTATTTATTTAGATTTATTTTGAATATTAATATTTTTTAAAATAAATATTCAATACAATTTTATACTCCGGCTTACTTTTATAATCGTTTAACATATTATGTGTCTTTTCTAATATAATTTTTATATTAAAAATTCATTCCTTGTATTTTGTTTAATTATAATTTAACATGTAACTTTCAAACTATAGTTTATAAATTGTAAGAGCATTTACACTGTCTCATCTCTTTAAAACTAGAAATACTCACAATTTATAGTTCGATTCATAAATGGTTTTTTATACGTAAATTATTGTAATTAACTTGGTCGTTTGATCAATACTAACATTATTTTTGCCATAAATTGTGACTATAAAAATTAAAAAATTGAAAAAAGTTTCAAAAATTGTAGTTTAAATTGTTGCTTCTCCGCGCGACGAGAGTCGTATTCACTGGTTTCCGCTTTCCTATCTTCTTTCCAGTAGTTCATTTCTCTTTGTAACTCGCCGAGTAATAGGCCATTATTAGGGGGAAATAATATCACGGTCCGGTAAGTTGGAGACGAGAAAAGTTTTCTCTTCCAAGAGATACTATGTAACCGTACGAAGCAAACTTATAAAAATTGAAACAGCATGCGCATTGTGAATAGCGAAATTTTTCAAAGAATAATTTTCAGAAATCTCATGTTGGAACCAACCAGCAAGATTGCATTAAAAGTATCAATTTTACGGAAATGTATTCGTGGTAGTATATTATTATGCACTTTCTTCCTTTACTTAGGCACTATATTATTTTATTCCAATAGAATTTGTAAAGCAAGAAAGTAATTATGTGATTTCACAATAAGAAAAAGTTTTAAAATTTAAAAGCGGCACGGTTATTGACTTGCCATTTTCGTTCCTTCATGATATTGTACAAATTATTACTTTCGTACAGTCCTTCTCATGCAGGAGGAAAATATCGTTCAATGTGATAGAACACCGACAAGGAAACAATTACCGGAGTACTCCGAAATATCCATTTATCACACGGCCGCTTCGTAGAACTTTATCCACAGCAATCAATCAATGTTCCATTTAATGGAAAATCTTCGCGTCTAATTCTTAATGTCCTCCGAGGGATCCTTCTTTCTCCCGGTTCTCGTTGGGAGAATGAAAACTTGGAAAGTGTCCGACGAATCCTCTGAAAGCGCGACGAAAGCCTTACGTAATCGAATGGAAAGGGTTACGCAAAATTCTATAAAATGACAACTTAATTTATATATATATATATATAACATATTGCATATATATATGTATGTATATTGTATATTCATATCGCTTACTTATTTTGAAAAGAATATAAATTCCATTATCTTTTTCAAAGAAAAGATTTTCCGATTTTACAAAAATGTTTTCTTTAATCCTTGATATAATCTTAAAATGAAAAAGTTTGTAGTTTGCCATAATAATACGGCGTATATACATATGTATATTGCATATAATCTGTGATATGTCTCTTGCTTCTGAAGGATAGTACTTAAGTGGAGGTTCTGAAATTATTCACGATTGTCCGGTATTCTGCTTTTACTTCCTTTTGTAATCGTTGTATTACGATTTTACATTTCTAACTAGGGCGGAAATGGGAGTTACTCAAAGCAGATATGCCAGCTTGGAGAAAACGTTGGCGGAAAAAGAACGTCAAATACAGAAACCTGAAATCTGACGTGTCTCCTTATTTCACAAAAATATCATATATATTGAAGTAAAATTAAAATATTAAAATTTTTTAAAGATGTAGATAGCTGATCTACAATTAGTCTTACAGAAGAATTATTCAAGGAACTAAATTTTATTAAAAATGTTGTTATTAAAAATGAAAAATTGTATTAAAAATGTTTGATTGAAACTTTTAAAGAATTATTTATTTTTGTGTGTGTATACAATTTTATATATATATATACCTATAACTGATATTAGTGAATATATTATCATAATATTTGAATCGAATTTTGTTAAATTTAAATACAATTATATATGTCTCTTTAAATCTGTAAAAAATGATTATGGAATCCTGAAACGTTTAGGAATTGAAATTGATTTTATTTTTCTGTTTTTATCGAAATATAGGAATTGCGAGAGTGCAAAAGAAATTTTTACGCATACTGTTTCATGTAGATAATTTTATACCGCTTCTAGTTTATTTTCTACTTCTCACTTTGCTCAAAACTATCACATTTCAATGCAACATGATATTTTGGAACTTTACGAGTCAGCATAACGCGTATGTTGATCGAAGCATTATCCTCATATAATGGGAAAGTTTCAGAATTTTTGGACATTTTATTTCTTAAAAAATATTACGTATATGATAGATTTTGTTTTAGCAATTCTGTAATTAAAATAATTACAAAACAGAAATATTAATTATCTTAATGAAACGAAAAAAGGATACAATTATAAAAAATATGTTTTATATTACAATTAGTATGTCTTAAATTTCTTTTGTAAATTTTTGGATCTTATTTATTGTATAATTTTTGTGAATTACATTCAAATAAGAAGTGTTTAATTTCAAAATGATAAAATGTTTTTAAAATGTTTTATTAAAATGTTTGTGTCTTTTTGATTTTTAATCTTTACGTTCTTGACTTTTTTGTAGAAATAATTAACTTTTAATTTATGTTTTACTGAAGACTTTCAGAATTTCTGATCATAAATTTGTAGTGAAAGTTTTAACATTTAAAATGGTTAACAAAATATGCTGGACTAAAATTTTTTTGACATTTTAATCTACTGTATAGGAACCATCAATTTTAATGTTGAAATTTTTACAATTTTGTCATCAGCGATTTCAAAAACCTAAAATATATATGTATCAACTTGCATATAGTATAAATATAATAAAATTTAGCATTTTTATTTGCCACATTGAATTCACCATTTTGAAATTAAGTGCAGATTTTTTTATATAGCCCTTACGTTGATCTTTAAAATAAACTCAGAAAAAACTTGCTGTCTAAAGTTTAGAAAAGATATAGATATTTCTCATTTTTACCCTATTTTATGAGTATTTGACAAAGTATGCAGATCAAAGAGTGAAACTCACAAGAGTATTATTTTTTTTTATAAAAAATCCTATCCTTCACTTTTAAAATAAGCTTAAAAAGAAGTGGCTATCTTTATTTTTGTGGACGACATGAATTTTTGAAGGACAGAGACAGATATGTTCCACCAAGTACGAAAACATTATATATTTAAAAATGTTTTAGTTTTAAACTACGTATATTAAGATTTAAAATATTAAAGCGTTTAAAACTATTAAAGATTTCAATTTTAAACGTTTTAATGTTTTAAATTTAAATACTATTTAAAACTAAAATATTTTTTAATATTTAAGTAAACGGAGTTAGAAATAAAACATTTTAATATCTTAAAATTAAACATTTCTATTTTGATTGTAAACATGAGTGTAATTAGAAATAGATCGTGTTACTTTTAATATTAAATGAATATATATTACTAATATTTTAACTTTACTTTTGAAAAAGTTATATAAATAAATAATATTTCTCACGAAATTAAGAAGAGAGACAACATTGTCTCTCTTTGAATGACTCATAATTACGTTATTTATTACAACTAAAAAAAACATTGGTATAATATTGGTTATCTATGAATAATTCAAATCTACGCGATGTCTATAATATTGTTGTTTATATTAATTTACATATAAAAATATATTGACCATAGCAAGAAAATACGTACGACAATAGCAAGTATATATCAATAAAAAAAGGTATAAAACTGTGATAGAACAATTACAACTTCAATGCTATAATTAGCGTAGCGTACTGAACTGTACTTTACAGTCGCGCTATGTACTTTTGCCTCAAGGTGAAAACAAAAGCGGCTAATAAAAGGGTCGAAGAAAGCGTAAAATAAATTCTTATAAAGGAGTCCGGACTCATATTTGAGAACAATGATGCTCCACTTTTATGACATTTAGTGAAATTTAGTGAACGCAGAAACAGCGTAAACTCTACCCAAAAAATGTCCATTTCAATAATATACCACTCGTCATTCATTATTAAACGGACCGTAGCATTAAAATGATATTTCGATAAAGCGAGATTTAAAGTTCCATATTTGTAATCCCGCTTATTTTGTTGATTATTAAAATAAAAGAAAAAATCGTTTTTATATTGAAATCACTTTTGCGATATATTGTAATAAGATTTACTAAATGGATCTTAAAAATCAATTCGATGTTTGTTAAATATTTGCAATCGTTATTTAATTAAAGAACGCAAATAAAATGTCCTAAGATACAATTAAAATTTTTTCCTTCTTTAGTAATCAACTTTTTAGAGAAGCTCATGTATAGATGTTAAGATTTTTTGAATTTAACTTTTATCTTTATAATTTAGAAAGAGAAAATATAACTTACAGTTCAATAGATTTAATATTTCAATTTATATTTTAATTTATTTAATTTAATATTTTAATTTATATTTAAGTGACGATATTTTCCGTCCAAAATTTTGTGTCAAGCGGGATTACTCGTTATTCCACGTACGGTTATTTCGTAGAAGTAATTTATATTGGTGAAAACTACTTTTGTAGCTTATGGTACAACCTTGGTTTCTGTTTTGGTACACAAGATTACCAACGGTATTGTGTGCGAAATGTCACACATGTGGCAAACCTCAAATCGTCAAGTTGCCTCATGAATCATTTTCCTACATTAGGAAGGGAACGCATAAAAATTAATAGAGTATGTGAATAATTAATTTTTGCAATAAAGTTTCATAAGTGCTATTACTTATTGAAGCAAACTTTTCGCACACAATACTTATCTCACGGAATCAAAGTGATAGAAAATGGGAATTATAAATCATTTTTACCACAATGATTACACAGTTAATAATAATTTCTCTTTAACAATTACATTCAAATGTATCTCGCAACGTGCTTCGAATTTTTCGCTGATTGTTTACGTACATAAGTAATTTGATTATCACTTTGAAATTGAAAACGCGATAATACATAAATCAAGTTATTTAAATAATAAAAGCCAATATAATATATTGACTATTTATTAGTAACATATAACTTTTATTTAATTTACATATTTGAGATGTATTGTAAATTTATTAATCGCGCCTTCTTGCACATGCCGTGTTAAAAGTTGAAACAGCACATTCACTTTATTACTGCTTTTCATTAAATGACAAAACTCAATCAGCAGTGCTTTTAAATGTTTTAAATATTTAAAAAACGTTACAATGAAAAATAAATGTTTAAAAAACATTTTTAAAAAAATTATGTGCTGTTCGGAAAGTCGATACAAGCATTATTTTATTCTTCTTGATTGAATAACAAAAGTAGACGTTTGTGTCAACTAGTACATTAAATAAAAGATTCATTAATATAGTAACTTCTTTTATTATTGCAGGCTGTTACTTTATTTAATATTTATTAGCTGATATAATATTCCACACAATATTTATACGTTGTGATTTGTTAAAACCCTTTGCTGTTCGAAATTTTATTTATATTATGTTAACTTGCGAGATTCATAACATTATAAACCTTCGCATTTTTTTTTTATTTTTACGATCGCGTTTCAATGAAATCCCAACGTAATACATGATAATAAAGTGCGCGTCCCGTGCGATTAATATCAAGGGTGCTGTGCAAAGTGCCGTCCGATTATTTTAGTCTGGCGTTAAGCACGCGCAATCATGTTTTCGCGTTTTTAACCGCGTTTTATTTTCACGATTATGTATTGTGAGTGCAACGAATGAATCAGAGAAGGAGGAAATTTCGAAAGCATCGGATGACGGCGGAATAATATAGGAGATTCCGAGGAAAACCCTCGGTCGGGAGCCGGCATTGAATCCGAGCACAGATGCCGCCCGCTTTCAACGAAAAGCCAAGGGAATCGACAATTGAAGGCATAAAAAAAAATCCAAAAGAAGAAACTCAGAAGCTGTCACAGAACGCTTCTGGAAATTTGAATGATCTATGTAAAATGAAAAAATCATCGGCTACTGTGTAAATCACGCACTTTGTTTCATCCGAAAGAAAAACATTAAAGTGATGGTCTTATTTATAGATCATTTAAAGTTAAAGTAATCTTCATTAATTTGTGTAAGTTTAGCGATCAAATATTTAACAAAATTGTTAATGTCAATATAAGCAGTGAACATAACTTTAAAATATATAATTATACAATATATTTAATAAACCAATGTGAATTTTGGAAAAATATTTAAAAATGCTTATATAATTCGGATGTCTTAATAATTCGGATTGGCATAATTAAAAGTACGTCGTGTGTGTTTATTGTGCTAAAAATATAATCTATTAAAATAAAGGAATTATAATAAAGGAATTATTAAAGAAGTATTTAGAGAACTTATTAGAGAGATTATTAAAGGTAACTTTTCATTTTTTTTCTAAATATTAGTAATAATTTTAAGAAAGTGATTTCATATTGCAATAATTATAAAAAATTAAAAAATGTAACAAAATTTTCTGTAATTTTATTCAAAAATGTATGTCTACAAAATTTTGTAAATTTGACCCATAATTAGGATCGTCACCTTACAGTCAATGTAGAAACAATACTTAGGTAGAGATAAGCAATCCACTTCTGCAGGAGACTCTAACGACACTTGCTGCGCGACTGTCGAACTCGAAAATTGCTGAAATCGCTGACACAGAAACGGACAACCAGAGTTGTTACGGATCCGCCAAATTGGTAAAACGAACGATTTCATGTAAAGCCGCTTCCGCTTCCGACATCGGTAATTAACGTAGCACAACGCGTACCACCGAAATTGTAGATTTTAATGAGATCGGCGACCGTGCAACCCCATCCTATTCAGGAAGTTTAAAATGCGGTTTTCTCTCCCAGCCCGCAGTCGTCGACGCCATAGCATACTCACATTGTATTCTCGTTTCGTTTATCGTATTCTCGTTTCGTTTATTTCGTCTCCTACGTTCTCGCGTTCAGGTATCGTATCATCTATCGCGCTATTGGTTATATCCAGTGTCTTCACGTCTCTGCCGTATTGTATTTCCGTCGATTGTGCTTCAGTCACATTTGTCTTGAAAGGTAATAAAGTATAAGCTCATAATTCTCGTGCAAAGTACATGCTGGCTGTAGGTAGAAATGTCATTACCATTGCGTACCACAAGATATTCGTAATTATCGATGTAATATCGAAGCCTTCGGTATTTAATGATATTTAGTTATTAAGATTGGCTTGATTTTTTTATGTGCTTTTTTTCTCTCTCTAATCTCACTTTGCACATAACGATCCATTGTCTCTAACAAGTCGTCTAACATTCCGTAAGCTTACCGGATTTCCGAATCGTCATGAGCCGTAACTTTGATTTTGTCTAATTTATTAGTACTCTCTTATTTGAATGGCACGATTATCTAGTCTAGTGCCCAAATTTATTTCGCTATCGAGAGTTACGATTATTATTCCAATTATCGAGAAGTTTACGTGTTTCGATAATTGTGGGAACGCAATGAAATTGCATCGCGTAACCGCCGATTGCAAAATCCTAAATAGTTATAATGTGTGTATATGTATATCACTGTTAGATTAAAAGTTAAAAATGTCAAAATATAAATAAATACAATGTTTTATAGAGATTTTCTATTTTGAAAAGAATTAGAAGAGCTCTCTTTCTTTGCCTCCTTTTTACTAAAAATATTTCATTTTGGAATTGATATAGCAATATCAATTTCTTGTACATGTTACTTACAAATTGTCAAGAGCAATTGAGACACAAGTGAAAACACTACGAAGGTATAGTGTTTATTAATAATATTTGTATTTTTTTATTATAAATTTTTACATGTAAATTATAATTTAATTTTTGAATTTATTATTGATATTAGCAAAAAATTGACATAAGAAAGAAAGAGTGAAAGTAAAACAAAGTTTTGATAGAATATTAAAATATTCTTTTAAAATATAAAATTATTACTTTAATTTATATGTTTCTTCTTTGTCTTATGGACACTATGAAAATTATCCACGAAACATTCATCCATTCAGACGTTATATCATTATTTGCTCCCCTAAGTTATTTATGTGAAATAAAATTAAATTTTTATGAGAGTAAGAAAAAATTGTTAATTTAATTATATTACTTAATTTTTTACTCTGAAATATTTCTTAATACAATTTGCAGTTGCATTTTTGATATCCTTTTATAGGAAAGCAATATTTAAAAATTCTTTTCAACGTACATTTTACAAATATAAATAACAATATAATAAATATACATAAGAAAAAATATGTCGCTGTCAAATAATATATTACAATAATTTTATAATATTTCTGTTTACCTCATATTCATAGCCTGTAATAATTTGCACATATCTGAATCACATCTCACAATTATATTTATGCATTTGTATACAAAGGTAATGAACTCTATATAGGTTCCAGGCACTTTCTATCAACAGATACCCTAATTTACTATTTCCCTGTAAAGACGTGTTCTTGGATAAATTCTGAGACGATTTTTCCTGTACTAAAATTTTGTCCGACGCTTACTTTTTGAATAATGAGAGGATAAAGTTAGCAAATCACGGGCCGTGTACACATGGTAGACAAAGGCGGCGCAACTCACCGTCCGATACGGGTAAGCGCCCGCGTCGGACGGTGAGTTGCGCCGCCTTTGTCTACCATGTGTACACGGCCCGTGATTTGCTAACTTTATCCTCTTATTATTCAAAAAGTAAGCGTCGGACAAAATTTTCGTACAGGAAAAATCGTCTCAGAATTTATCCAAGAACACGTCTTTACAGGGACACATGTATAGTTTATGCATTTGTATACAAAGGTAATGAACTCTATATAGGTTCCAGGCACTTTCTATCAACAGATACCCTAATTTACTATTTACCTACACCTACACATACACAATTAGGTATATAACTTAAATATTTATAAAAGTCTCGTAACAATTTGTAATCTACTTGTTCGGTGTTCGCGGCGGAAAACTTTTACCCAGCTTAGGAAGAATAAAACGCGTTCACGTGAAGAAGACAAAGAGAACGAAAGAGACAGAAAAGAGAAAGAGAAAAAGGGACCGCAAGGCTGATGCATAATTTATCGCAATTGAAACAAGAAGATGTTTCGCAACACCAAGTGATCGCAGTGAAGATGGTAATTGCGAGGCGAAATTTTATTCGTCGCATACATTTCCGCGGTTGAGCTAGGCGTTGCTACTGGAGTTGAAACTTCATTCTCTCTCCGTGGCTTTAAATAAATTATTTTTACAACTTCTGTGTCGTTTTGTTTAAGTAAGAGAATACAACTCTGGAAACAAGATTCTTAGTACATATCGGTTAGTAGAATGAAAGTAAAATATATACTGAGCGTTATAGTGTTTCGTATTATAATATACTATATATATATAGTTTATATTATAATATAACACACACATTATGTATAATATATTATATATAATATATTATACATAAAACACATTTATTATTCACAACAAAAAATGAGAAAATAAATCAATGGCCATATAAATAATTAGAAATGAGCTTTATTCGATTAGAACTGAGTCTTTGTACTTAATAATGTATGCATGAGTTTATATACATGTTCACCTCTGCAAACTGCGTGACCAATTACTTATCGGTTTTGAAACGCAGTCTAAAAGTCTGAAATAGTAATACGAATTAAGATGATAATTTAAGACTGAAACTGAGCATTATAATTGTTATTTATTCGGCACAATATAATTTAATGTATATGATACAATGGGCAATAGCAAATTTTCGAAAACTCTTGGAAGCTATTTTTATTTATTTTAATAGATACTTGTAAGGTTCCTTGCATAACGTATCATGAAACATATGCGGACGTGTACAGTTTTGCTTTAAATGCCATGCTGTTATCTCGTAATCGCAACATTTCGAAACAACATCTAACTACGTGGAACAGATGTTTTCTACGTGACAGGAGTTTTCAGTCAAAATTATTGTATGCAGTTTGAACAAATGTATGCCAGAATTGAAACCGAGACTTTATTCGATCGTGATAGACTCCATTAAACAAATTGGAAATTTGCTCCGAGATAGAAAAAACTTTAAGCTGAACATCTTAGAAACGACTGTGTGTTTTATAGTTCTTTAAAAAAATGTGATGTATTATTTAAATAAGTATAATTATCATTATCTTTCATTGCATTAATTCCAAATAATACTCATTTCGAGAAATTACAAGATTAAAATTAATTAATTCGTCAGAATATAATGCTTCATTAGTGCAAAAATATTCAGACCTACGTTTGACGATGACGAACGGCGTCCAGTGGTCGCTTATGAATAGTGCCACGCACTAAAAAAGGCGGGAACGGTACCGTGAGGAATTGAATCTCGAGGGAAATTGGAGCTAGTTCCAGGCGAATCGACTAATATGCATTATTCAGCCAATAACTTCGTACCGCACAGTACAAACGCCATATATCGTGTTAAACGTGTTCACGTAGGCTTAAACTGCATACACAGCTTCGGTCAAATGAAAATAATGTATCATTTGTCTAATTATAACAACAAACTTCAACAAAAAAATAATGAGACTAGTCATTTTTCATAATTTTTTGGACGTTGAATGCGCAAATCCGATTTTTAAATTGCTCCATTGTGTCACAATTTTGAAAAATTTGCAGTTAAAATTGCAAAAAAAGGCTAGTTTTACTAGTTACTTTGTCATATTATAATTATAATACGTGCTGGAGAAGTTCTATTGTTAGGAAAAAGTATTATGTTGTTAAGACTTTTATCTTTGAAAGGAATTTTTCATTTCGGATATAGTTAACAAAATATTCATGATTAAATAGAAGGAGTATTGTAGACAAGCTATGAATTAGATCATTGAGACTTTATCAAATTATATTTCTTTAAACTTAAGGATTTTTTTAGGTCTGTTGAATACGATATCAAAATAAATTTAATACACTTAGCAGATGTCAAAATTTAAAATATGTCTGAATACTGCAAACATTTATATAAGTAAAGCTTATGTAAGAAATCTTTCATGATACTACTGAATATCAATTTAATGCTAAAATTGACAAACTTAAAGTGGTGGAATAGTACAGGCAATGAAAATGAAATATTATATTTTAGCAAAAAATCGCGTACAGGGATTTTTCACAAATCTACTTCACATTTAATCATTTTATAAACCTTAATGAATAGCTTATTGATCGTAGTTGACGTAAAAAATTCCTTTTAAGAGCTGAAAGGAACATATTTAATTTTGATTGCGATAAAACTTTTTCTACATTTCATATATCATAATTACGATAAAGCACGTGTGAATAATCTTTTTTGTGAATTTAATTAAAAATTTTTCAAAATTGTAACACGATAGAATAAGATGAAAATCAGATTCATATACAGCACGTGAAAAAAACTATAGAAACTAACTAGTTTTGTTCTATTCAGAAAAACGAATTTTTTTTGTTAAATTATGTATTTTTGTTGAAATGACGAGATTTATCGTGATGTGACTTACGATAAAAAATTTTATTACTGAAGACAATCAGTCACAGACAACTCAATGTCTACATTTGTTTCAGTGATTATCCTATAATTGCACTGCTGCACGGTCTAACAATGCAACATTAATCAGAAGTTCGGCTCGTCGTCATTACGGAACGACAAAGCCATTAACATGGTTGCAACCGCGAGTGGATAGGTATTAACGGTAGCGCGAGGATAAATGTATTTGGGGAAAGTTAGAATCGGCCAATAATTTTGCATAAGCTATACGTTTCGCCGGCTTTATTATAGTTGATACGCTCGTAATGCAGATGTTCCGAAAGTTACCAGCCGGGGAATAACTGGAAAGTTATACTTCAATGAATTTACAGTGGGGTATGTGAAACCGCCCTAGCCGGTAACTGAAATCGATCGAGGGGAAATAACTATTTGTAAATGCTTTTTTAATCTGAATCGCCGCGTACGCTCATCTGATTACACTGAAAGAAGAGTTTGATAATAATAATCACCTAGATGATAATTAATACACTAAGTTTTGGTGAAATTGATTCAATTATATATTCAGTTAATCTAACCAAATATTTAATAATATTTATTAACCATGTGGTAACCGCTTAGTTGGTTGATTATTATTAATATTATATATCTATTTGGTTACTGTTAATACAATTACTGAATTCTATTAAATATTTTATCGTATTATATTAATATTTAATTATAATTATTTTGCCGAGGCTTCATTATTATCAATAAAAAAACCGTTTTTTTTTTTTTTTAATGTACGGTTACTTTTCAGTTACGTTGCTTCGTCGTATAATTTTACACGAGTATGTAACAATCTCTAAATATTTATCGATAATGATAAAATCAATTGAAAAATTTTTCTTCGACTCATTATGCAGTGGGTCACATTTTTTATGAATCACGTCCTAAGTAATAAATATTTTATTACTTTGAGTATACAATCTATTAAATAACACTTTGACGAATATAATCGTTCAAGTGGCAATTTAAAATATTATCAACAAAGTTATTCAAATGAAAATGAGTACCATATTACCCCCTTCTCCCCTACATTATAATATATAAATTACTATAACTCAATATATTTTTTAAATGTAGAAATTTTCATATATGCTGGCGTATAAATAAGTAATACGCAGTACGGAGTATTTATTTTATTACAAGTGTTATAATCATATAATTCCATTAGGGAGAAAGATTTAAAATTTTATCCACCGAAAATAATTAAATACTGAAATTGATATATAAAAGTAAAACCATCATTTTTCTTACATACGGATTTATACGTGAAAAATAAGCTATTATTTCTCTCGAGCGTGACATATATTAAATGTATCTCAGTAAAAGAGCATGTTCAACTTCATAATAGTGTTTTACGCGTTTTAGTA
Organism: Solenopsis invicta; assembly: GCF_016802725.1. Classification (NCBI taxonomy): domain Eukaryota; kingdom Metazoa; phylum Arthropoda; class Insecta; order Hymenoptera; family Formicidae; genus Solenopsis; species Solenopsis invicta. Next base: position 10,570,505 of record NC_052673.1, read on the forward strand.
AATTGGAATGGCGGCTTTAGCGCTCGGCACGAAGGCCTTCTCTTAATAGTTCTAGCTTCTTCGCCGTTGCTCATCAACACATCTACCTTTATCTACCTATCCGGTGTGGCGTTTGTTGCCGTTTTGGCTTGAAAGCCTCCTATCAGCCGGGATTACTGAACTAAGTACTCACCATGTATTTCGTTCTTCTACATTTGCGGCTGATGTGCTTCGCTTCTAAGAAACTTTACGATCGACTCTTTACGTCGAGATCCCTCGTAGCTCTTTAAGCGGTAACAAGACGTAAAAAAAAAAAACGGCGCTTTGAAGACATTCTGATAAAACGGCACGCAAAGCCAAGGGGATGGACGTGAGCGGAATGGATTTGCGTGAGAGTAGTAGCCGATTGCTATATACGTTCACTCCCCGTTAAAGAAATGCACGCGAATTATATGGTGTTTTTTATGGAGACACTAAATTGTCATTAAATTTGCATTATACGATCTCTGAAGTCTTGAGATAAATATTTACGCATTAAACTTTTTCGACTCGTGCACATTTTATACGATGAAGGATGAAAGAAAAATTGTTTAACGACGAGTTATTAGTCACACGTTAATGCGAGGCATTGGCTTATCTTTTGCTTTGTATTAATCAATTTCCTCGAAGGACTGTACTCCATTCGAAAAGTTGTCCTCTACTTTCACTTTTGCCAGATTTCCGGATGTTTCGAGGAATTCGCTGATTATTTGATCATAAATTAGTAGTTACATCAAAATAGGTCATGCAATGAGGGATGCGAATTCTCGTAATTATGCACTTGTGCACATTGTCGTTAATTAGTTGCGGAGGCATATGCCTCCCCGCATTGACATTTCATTATCCAGAATAGTTTCCAGGAATGAAACAGATTTATTTATCGCTACACCCGAGGGAGAGCGCACGTAAATGATCGCGTACGTATAATCCAAATACGCGCAGACGATGTCCGGCGTATGTACAGTTCGTGAATGCCCTCGACAGCAATATCACAATTTTGGCAATTTCTCACGTAACACAAATCATCTTATCTTTACTATTTACATTCAATATCACGAACTTTTATTCTAATTTATTCTATTATACTTTTATTACAATTTTTCATTATTTCGTACATATACTGTTACATATACGATTATGTAATTAAAAACTTTGTTAATATAATTGTTATTAAATCTGTTCTTGCTATGAAAGTATTAAATGGATTTTGCAAATGAAATAATCTGCCGGGCCGTCAAAAATAATTAAACAGTATGGTGCGTGCTGCGTATTTAATAATTCAATAATGAAAACTTTTACTGCGGCGTATTTACGTGTTAAGCCATGTTACCTACACTGAAACGATGCGAAGTCGCCTGTAACATGAGTATACGTGTCAGTGTTGCGCACCCGGGTGAGTCTAATTAAAATTTTTTGTGCGCAACCGCTAGAGCATAGTTAATTGTGCAGTGGCTGTTGATGTTGCAATCAGACGCTCGGCAGCGTCGAATTGCGCGCTTATTACGGTATAATACCAAACACAAAGCATGCGATTAGATTTGGGGGCGGATAAAGGTCTTAGCTTGCATCAAACCGCACGTATGTGTCTGTAGTATTTGGCATCTGAATAACTGAGAGAGAAAATTCCGAAATCTTCAAAGCGTACGTACACCTAAGGACTTTGATTCTGTCCATGGGGAAATTTTCCAAACTGAGAAGTCACCACTTTCTACATACTCACAGTTCATGATTAATGAAACGACTAAAGCTTATTGGTTGTTACGTTAATCATGAACTGTAAGTATGTAGAAAGATAGCGACTTTTCAGTTTGAAAAATTTCCCCATAGACAGAATCAAAGTCCTTGGGTGTACAAGGTGCGTCGCGTTGAACTTCAGGGATATATTTCCTCGTGACTGCGACAGTTTTTTCTACGTGTGCGATTATTTCGTGTCTGATGATGTTATTTATTAATAAAGACGTAACCGTAAACAAAAAATTACATTTTATTCGGAGCACATTTCACAACTATGAGTAGCGGCGTGCGAAAAAATTCATTTATTTCAACGTACATATCTCTGAAAAAAATTTTCTACGATTTTTCACCTTTGATGACGTAATTCATTGTGTCGAATCCGAAGATAAAAATATCGAGTAATGTCAGATTCGAAATTGAAAATGTTGGAGCATTAATTGTAGCTTGTGGAACTTTTCCCAGTAACGGTGAGAATAATAATCGACCGTCGATCGATTGGCGATTAGTACGACGTCAAATGCACTGTCTGGCGTATCGAAATTCGAAATCGTTAATTCATCAAAGGAGTCCATGGAGGGAACGGGAAGGGGGAGGCAGCAGGAGTTCGTACTTTAGACGACATCAATGATATCGACGGTCTGGCATCGGAACTCGTTACGAAGAGCAATTAATTTGCAAGAATTAAACAATTTGCAACGTAGTTTCTATCGAGAAATGTAAAATTGATCCGTGTAAAAAAAATGTTACTTTCTCAGAAACTATTAACAACTTCTTTTTCTTTTTTAATACTAAACTCCGTTATAAGGCTCTTTGTAAGGCAAATAAGTTATCATTGCCAGGCTCTTTAGGAAGCTAAGACAGTAAACTCTTTCATTTTTTTTTTTTTGTGGAATGATATATGAACTTTTCCATTTTTTTACGGCTTTTTAAAAGTAGATAATTCTTATCTGAAATATTTTATCGCATCTGTAGAGAGGCGCAGTTAGAAAAATGTGATGGAAAATATCTTTCGCGTAAGAATACTTTTAATGGAGTGCTTCAATAAATCTTCAAATTCCTAAAAATGTTGTCATTAGTCCTAATAGTTTCCGAGAGAACGGCTTGTGCAGTACCTTACTTGAACTGCTCTATATAGAGACAAGCTTGCATTTCAGCAAAATCCGCTCAAGAAAAGCTGGGAACGTAATCTCGGGAAATCTCGGAACGCATAATCGTAATCTCACAGGCCTATTTAATAATGCGCGAAACAAAGTTTTACTCTTGCTATATGTAAATGATAATTACGTAATGTATATAATGATTAATAATATACACTGAGAGAAAAAAAATGTTTAATGAAAAAAGTACATTTTCTTAAAACCATATATTTTGATGCAAGTATTTGTTTGTTTTATTTATATAAAAATATTTATTTTGAAATAGACATATTAAGCACAGAATTTTGTATTTTTACATTTTTACATTTAAATAATAAATTTATAAATAAGCAAATATTAATTAAATTTAATTAAATTGTTTTATTAAATTAAAAAAATTTGATTCTCTTGAATATAAAAATAGTCTAACCAATATTTTCTAGAACTGCAAGAAAAAATTACTGATTAAAAATTATTTCTTCATTTTATTTACATAAATATTTTAATTAAGATATTTTAATTAAGATATTTTTAACTTAAATGCAAATACTCTATTAGGATCCATCCACTAAATAATTTTTCGTGTTGAATAAAAATTTTTTTAAATATTTTATAACTTATTTATTTAATTTATTCAATTCATCGTTTACACATTTTTACGAGACACTTAACATGGATGTGGGGTTTCAATTTTTGATTGAATTATGACCGCTCCCAATTAGTTACCTAACAGTTTTTATCTAACAATTTAAACAATTTATTATGCTAAATTTCGCTATCGTTGAGAAAAGCTCTGTGAGCCGAAACGCCCAAAGTTTTTATTGTAATTTAAATTAAAGCTTTTTTTGTAATTTAATTTCGAGTTTGTTGTTTCAAAGTTTTTATTGTAATTTTTAATGAACTTATTTCGAATTCGGGACATTACGCTCGTTATTCGGCCTGTTTCATTTATTATATTCACGTTGTACCTAAAATATATTACTAATACGATCTCGAGTTTTTTATTAATGTTATTTTAATAGTTTTAAAACATATTCATGGATAAGCTTCAAGTAAGCTTTCTGATCAAACTCGAAATATTATATCATTTATCTCTAAATATCTTTATATATTATCTTTCAAATTATTGATTACCCATACGACGTTGTAATATCCTTTTCAAAACGATATATGACAAAGCAGTGAAAATTTTCGTTGGAAAAATTTATCCGATAACGGGATATCACACAACCCATTAACGTCGGAGTCATAACGGCGGGGTTGCTATTACGTCGGAAGACTGAAGAAATTCGATTCATTGTGCCGAGAAAACGAGAGGCGTGCGCGCGCGCGTGATCCGAGCTGCGACGAAAGCAATCTCGTTTCGCGTCCACGAACCCGTAATCGGATTTCTCGCGTTCGCCGGAACAGCCGTGGTCGAAGTTAACGCGCATCTCTGCGGCGCGTACTTTAACGGCCAGCAACCGAAGCCTCGAACGACGGCTGACCCGAGAGAATGATGGATTTCCTAAATAGAGGAAGAGCTTGAAGCGCGAGGGAGGGAGCGAGTGGGCACGCTGGCCAGGCTCCAGAAACCACGCCGATTGACATTTATGCGTTATTAATGCATCGGAAACATTTCACCCCGATTGCCGCGACAATGGATTTAATCGTACATGGGGAAGTAACATGCACACGCCGCGCGTTTCGGTGCGCTGCGTCGGAGTGAGTATCCGGTATACATCAGGTATCCCAGGGGTAGAACGCTTTGTGTCAGCGCTTTTTCTCCACATGTCCCGTCCGTCCCTTCACACCGCCACTCGAATGCCACTCGCAGTCGCGACGGTCTGGCGAAGGTCCAAAATGTTTTTATTGACTCTCCGTATAATTAGAGCGGAATAGGCGTTTCATCGAGCGCGGATGATCCTATGTAACCAATCGAATTTACATTGACATTCTTCTCTCTCTCTCTCTCTCTCTCTCTCTCTCTTTCTTTCTTTCTCTCTCTCCAGTCCTGACTCCCTGTGCGGGGTGTAGTAGTCATCCATTGTTTCAAGGTGGAAGGAAATAAAGATTTCTTTATATCAGGAAGAGAGGAAGAAGAAACAAATATTAAAAATTATTAAATGTATCATTGATACATTTTTCAACTAAAAATAAATTGCAATATTGTGTTAATGTATTTTGCTGTGATAATAAAATTTATGAGAAAAAAAAATAGACGAATATCTTTTGATCTAATTATCTGATAATCATAAGAAACCAAAGTAAAATTTGCGTGATCCATGATTAATTATATACTTTTTTTCTTGTTAGAAATTGATTTAATAATATTAACTTATCATCGATCTCTGATCTTTTTTGTAAGCATTGAAAAATAATTATATATATATCATAATACTTGCGAGATTCTATCTAATTATCTATTAAGCAAGTATCCAAGAGGAAATTTTTGAGATCCTGTGTAATTATTCTTTAAGCAAACCTACTAAGGGGAGATTTTTGATTGGCAATTAAACGAGAAAAATCGGAGTGCGAGGGACTAAACCAGAACTTCCCGATTGATTTTTGAATGTAATTAATTGCGCACCACTAACTGCGCTTAAGCTCTTATTAGCCTATTATTATTACCGAAGAAAAACTCACATCCGGGATGGTAGAACGTGAAACGTTATCTTTCTAATAATATTATGTTATAGGGGGCTTTGAAGCTCTGCGTTCTTCTTTAAAAAATTTATATTAAGCTCTGCAAAATATTAAGCTCGGCCTTATAAAAATTTCTGTTTGATTCGGAGCCAAAGATGCTGATACCTTTTTACTTCTTCGCTCGCAAGATTCCAAAGCGCTCGACGTCAAAGCCAAACCTCGCAGACATTCCATGTCATGCACTTGAAACTAATCAGACTGTATTATTACTATTTGCGAAGAGACACAGAGCCTTGATGCCATTTATCGAATTTATTTTTGAGCCCTCGTAACTCGAGGAAATTTCTTGATCCTTGGCACACGAGTGGGCAGCCCACTCGCATATTCCAACCGATTTATGCGGGATTTACATAGCTGAGATTGCATTTTACTTTTAAATCCTACGCCGCGGAACTGCCCGGCTCGTCGTCATTTCCTAAGTTATGGCGCTCGGCGATATTCAATTTTTCCGAATGGCACCTTCACCGTGGCCATCCGCCGCTCCGTATTCCAGCGCCTTTTATCCCAAAAGCTCGCGAGCCCCGCAATAATGATCCTTTGAAGGTAAACTCGGCCTTTCTGAATATCGATAGTGACACTCGATCGAGCGCTCGAGGAAATTCAGATTGCGATATTCATTGACGCTCCGCCCGTGAGAGATAATTAAACGGCGTGGCATGAATTTTGCAGAGTTGTCGGAGGATGATTGTGAATATAGTATTCACGACGAGGATATTGTCGAGAGAATTTTAATGTGCTCTGGTCATCTCACAAAGATCACAAAGGTGTATGCGCACGCGACGCCACCGCCATAGCCATAAGTAATATTCTCCTCTCGAGCTCTTTATTCTTTTTTTTTTTTATTCGATCAACGCGAAAAACGTTTGATAACGCAATCGCATGGTAACGTTGAAAATTAATTATTTATTCGACGAACGTCAATGCGAAACTTGTAGTTGACGGCAGAGATTTAGTAATTCCGCGAGAGACTCTCCTGGCGTACATGTGTAGCCAGCTGCTGGTCCGAATTGAGAAACTAGGAAACGGACATCCGCTCGGAGCATGCAAGGCATCTTGTGATTAACGCCTTGCAGATATTGCACAATAACACCACGACATCTGTTGCGCTCGGTATTAAGTTAGATTTCGCAAATCCCGTAATATCGCACTTGCAAATAACGTCGGCGAGCGACACGCGCCGAGGACCTAAGTGCAAATCCGAGTCTTGAGCTTTCGCATTCACTGCGAAAACGTATTCACCCCATACAGTTATGGATAAGCTAGTACAGAGCAGACATTGCGCAAAGAATGGAAGGGCAAAGTGTGAACGCGTTCTATAGAAGAGACGTACAAAACTGCTGAAGAAATGTTTTGTTGCTATCGTAATTTGCTACGTAGTCACGAGTATTTTAACTAGCGAAGATTGAACGCACAACTCTTGATTAGTGTCGCAAATTTATTTATTTATTGTAAGAGTAAGAATTTTTTTGGCAACAAAAGTTTTTTTTTTGTCGATTGTACTTGCGTTCTTAGCCATCAAGTACAAAATATACAATATTTTATCTGAAATTTTCAATCACGCTGCCAATCTTTCTTACTAAAATGAAAAAAGTTGCAGGTCAAACGAAGTAGTATGTTATTAAATTCTTTTATAATAAAATTGTATGCAAAAATATCGCAACTGTGTTCCTTTTAAATACAGATTGGAGTCTCTTCCAATCTTTCTTTTCAATGTTGATTTAACCACGGACAAATTTAACTTGAACAAATTTAACTAAAATCCACTTTAAAAAGTACACTCTTAAGTAGCACCGAGTTGCGGTATCGAAGATTCATCTGTGCATTCGTAATTATTTATTTTCTTGGATGTTCCACGACTTTTCCACGTAATTCCACAGATGTAAAACGATTTCTATTATGCGGAACACTGCGGAAAACTTAACAAACCAGATCACGTTACCGTTTCTTTCCTTTGCACAGTAATCTGATCGCATTTTGTAGTACGATATAATTACGAATTAATTGCAATTGCAATAAGTAATTTTATATACAGTATCGCGTCGAAACATGGCGTCCAAGTTGTCTTTCTCTGTTTCTATGTACAGGAGAAGGTAGTAGCCATTTACATTTTATTCAACAACTTTCTTAATAATCAATCTTTTAATAATTATATTTATTAAAATGTTTAATAGATTTTAAACTGAAAGTGAAATATTTATTATTTAGGACGTGATTTATAAAAATATGACGACACTGTATAATAGATCGAAGAGAAACAAAGAGTGATAGTTTGGACCACAACAAAAATAAATTTAAAAATTGATTTGATTAACAAAAGATGCAGTATTTTTTATATAATTATATATTTTTAATTTTTTTATGATTTAGAATTTTCTCTCATTAGGAACATTAGAGGTATTTTATCCTTGTTTAACATTAAATAACAAGGATCGACGATATCTCTAATGTTTCTAAACGCACTCCTGTAACAATCGATTCATTGAAGAATTATTTTGATATGAAAATCTCGATAGTGCCCGTATTACCAGTACGCTTCTACCTACGTTAACATACTGTGCTTTTGAATAATAACTCGAAACGTGTACAGCCAAAATAAAAAGTTAAATAACAAAAAAACGCTTGAGTGCATACATGTAACGCCTATAAATTTGCTTAATAATATATTCAAGTTTAAAACAATGGTAATGTAGGTACGTGTAATTAAATATTCCTGGAAAATGTACCTGGAAAAAGTCTCGAAATGCTCAAAAGCCTTATAACAATGGTTATCTAATGTGTATTAACGCTTCTATCTAGCAACAGACTAGTAAACAGTTCATAAGTAATTACTAGCAATTCGCTAATAACAGAGATAATATGGGTGCTTACATGATCCTCAGGCAGAAATGTTAATGAAACCGACTTTGATTCAACATCGAAATCATCAAATTGACGTTAAATCGGCGTCGATTCCATTATCATTTCTGGCTGGGCCTTAGTACTGCCTTCTAACGCTCAAGAATATTCTAAATTGAAAATAATAACTGAGAGTCCAAATTTTTGATAGCAAAAAAACTCTCAGAGATCCCTCGGACATATAGAATAATATATTTTTCAATATTTAGCAATATTTTAGCATATTTACGATGTAAAAATGTTCAAAATATTCAAATAAAAGAACTGTGAATTTTGGATTTTTTTTCACTTTATGGAATTAAGTTAGACCACTGATCGACGTTGTGTTTTCTTATTCTTTCAAAGAACTGTCGACCAACTCAAAATGTTTTTCGCAAATTGTCTCTTGGCGTCCCAGGTATCCCAACGAGAGAGAAACGACAAATACACCGTTGCTAGAGGCTAACGAATGAAGACGAATGATGACCGGTATAGAGAAAACGATACGTGCGTTGACCGGGTTGCGTGGTCGCTGAAAAATAGGAAAACTCATTTCGCCGCCGGGTAAATTGCGGGGGCGCGGAAAAGTTCCAAGTGCGAAATATGATTAACGGATGAGCAAGCGCGTGCTTCCAACTCGCGTCCGCTTGCGCGTACTTATCTGCGAGCCCGGTGGAGGTAAATGACGGGATGTAACGTGATTTGAGTGTGCACGGCAGTACGCGACCTGCTACGTGTTTTCCGCAATAAAAGCCCGAGAAATATCGCGCGACACCGAGATTTGTATGGGTGCAAATGGCTGGCGTCGCGTCCAGATCGTGGGACGCAATTATTTGTTTCGAATATTTTGCTCGAAACATGAGCGTTATCAGTTTGTTGAAATGTTTTATAACATAATCATGAAAATATTTCGAGCAACTGTGAGCAAATTTAATTTTAATCCCCTAGCAGAATCGTGTAGTTTGTTAGTATCGTTTTTACATTTCAGTTTGTTTCATTAGCGACGAATCTCGCTTTATTTCTCTATTTTGTCTCTATATTTTTAACACTTGGTTTGCTAGCTTTAATAAACAATTTCCCTAATTAAGTATTTTGAAATGGTAGACATATTCTTGTAAAAGTAAGAACTCATTACAATTTTACAAAAATCATTACAACTCTATAAAATAAAAGATAGGAAACGTTTGCCAAAATCCGTATTTAAGAATTAAGGAAGTATTCTCGTTTTTGATACCACTTTCTAGAAATTCTTTTTGGAAAAAGTATAAAAGTATAAAACTAAAAACTTCACAAACTTAATTTTTTTTTAATAATTGTACATTTATTTTTTAATTGAATGTTTACACAAATTTTTTTAAATATTAAAAAAGATATTCTTAGTAATTATTTGCAAATCTGTATGAGCGTGTTAAAAAAATTCTGTGATTGACTGTTACCATGATTCAAAATATATAAATGATCTAAAACAAAAATTTTAAAAAAATTCTTAATCTGTATGTATAGATATAGTTCTCATGTGACTTGCGATCAAATTAAAAAATTTATTTTTTGAAAATTCAATTTCTTTCTTCTTTTTTCTTATTGCAAAAATGGAAAGTAAGAATTTTTATTTTAGTAAAGATCGAATAGAGACAGAAACATCTGCATATCTCCTTAAAATTTTAAAATCAATCTAATTAACACTAGATGAATTATTATGCTACTACAGTTTTGAAAAATATTATTTCAAAGAAACGCGTTAATCATATATTGTACCCATCATACGTTAATAAAACCTTTTGTATATCTTACCTTTAATCTGCCTTTTTTCTCAAGATTTAAACTATTAAAAAATGTCAAATTATCAAAAGATTAATAATTAATTTTTTTAATCTCACAAACAAGACTATCCCTTTAAATGATTATAATTTAAAAAAGCAAAGTTCATATAATAAAATACGTAACATTTAAACAAATTATCATAATTACAACGTACTATAAATAACTGCAATTGCATAAATATTATACAATATGTTTATCTTGAAATTTCGTCCTGTAGGCAGGGAAGAACAAATTGTAATTCAATATTATAATAGGATAATTTCTGATATTGAATTGCAATATTAAAACGGGATTGAATTGCAATTAAAGTTACACAGAATTTTATTTAAGAAATATTTTATCAGAAAGTTGACCGGAAGGGATAATCCTTGCGGCCACGATAAGAAGCTTATGGCGATCGGCACAGTGAAAAATCGTCTTCGAGTTTGAAAAATCACACGTAGCATTCTGTCGTGCGATATACGCGCGAAAACATTTATAAAAGACGGCAGTTTACGCTATCGTTCAACAATCCTGCGGTAATCGAAGGATTCATCCCGATAGTGAACAGTAACAGAAAACGCTGAGGAAGGAAATTGAAAAATAGAGTCTTAACTGTGAATCCAACTATCTGTTACCCATCCCAATACACCGTGTTAAGAAAAAAGTTGACTACCCCCATCTGTGTGGCGAGGTCAGAACGGGGTGAGGGAGAAGAGTGAAGACAAGAATGGTTGAAAACTCCGATTCGATTTCACCTCTGTTCCATCTTTTCTCGTGCTGGTTGCTACTAGTACAATAACCCCTACAACGATGTCGAAACGGCGGCGTTTAAGACTTTTTGATGCACGAAACTTATCTTTGAAAGTTTCAAGGGTTTCGACATATATCACTCAAGAAATGTTACTCAATTTCATCGTATTTTTATGTAAGTTAATAAATAAGGTAAAAAAAATTGTTTGAAAATGATGAAATTTAGAAAAGAATAAGACTTCTGTTTTTATTCTACTTCTATGTACTCCGTTTTCCTTGTTTTCGTTTTTAGAGGTTTTCTCTTATGTCTATTTATATTTAAATCGCTAGGAAATAAATATGTAAAAATAATGCGATGAATTAAGGGCATTCTCTTTAATATAAATTAAACAAATGAATGAGTAAGAATAAGTGTAACAGTACAGGAGAAGGATTATGAGCCGTGTAGGTATGGTTATATACATATATTATCTTCATTATTAAGTAATGAATTCTAATCATTATTTATAAAATTATTTTAACTTGCAGTTATGTAAGTACGCTGATATACACAGCAGACATTTTTATAAGACTTTTAATTTTGAACATTTTGAAATTTTTTCAAGATATATTACGTAGTAATATTGTATATTGCAATATATTATTTTGTGTGATAAATGCCAAGACAGCAATATACTTTAAAAGAATGGCAAGGGAAAACATGGGACGCAAGCAACGTTGCGTGATTTTTGCGACTGTGCAAAAACAAAAAAATTAAGCTAGAAGAGCAGGAAATTTGTTTGAAGTTCCCAGAAGTACTCTTCGGAGATTGGTTGCGTAAGACTCGCCATCAGAAGAATGTGAGTAAATATGAGGTAAGGACAAAAACCAATATAATGCCTCCAGAAATGAAAACTCACTTGGTAGATTATCTATTGGTAATGGAAAATCGATTAAAAATACATAATTTTGTAACAAAATACTGTTTTTTTTTAAACAAAACAAAATTTGTTAAATTTATTTTTTTGGTTGCCTGTATTATCACCCCTCTTCCTCTTCGATCTATATTATGCAATGTCGCTACATTTTTATAAATATTTAACGCGTAACAAATATTTTGTAAGGTAATAAACATGTTTAAGTCTAGAGTCTATTAAACAACACTTTGATGAATATAATCGTTGATTTAATATAAAATATTGATTATTAATAAAGTTATTGTATAAAATATAAATGGGTGATCACAATACCACCTTTTTCTCTAATATATTTTTTTGCCTGAAAGATGCACTTAACAACCAAACTAATTTTGATTTCAAAATTAGGCCTTTTATCTAGAGAGGATATGATATTTTTTCGAATAAAATGCAACAGGAGCGAAATGCAAGATGCAGTCTATCTCATTTGCTGCAGTAATATCTCATTTTGAAATTATTGGATCTTGTCGCATTTTATTGGCGCTTTTTGCAGTCACGAAAAGCATATTTATTCACAGCTCGATATGCTATTGAATCACGCAGTAGCGCACAATCAAATTCCGGTTATTTACGAAGCACGCAAAGCGCACTGTATACACACGAGCATGGAAAGAGATCGAAAAAAGTCCAACGTAGTGCCTTTACCAATAATTCCTTGTTGACGCAAGAAGCAATCATCTGCATCACGTCGTGAATATTAAATCCATGATTTTGCGCACGCCGAGATCAAGCAGGTTTTTATGATGCATTTTATATCATGTATCAAAACATAAATACAAGCAAATTTAATTTTTGATTTGTTAAAACAAGAATATAGCAATATTTTATAATTTGCGATATAATATAATTATATAATTTTGTACTTATAACTTTTATGATTTTATGGTTAGCCGCATGTTTGTTGAAACGATTTTTTAACCACAATTTTAAATGTGTAAACTTCGATTTTTATTTCATTAAATCTAGGTAAATTGATCTGCTTTTACTGTGAAAAAATTTATTCAGCGATTGTTATCGTGAGAACAATACTAATCTGTAATAAATTGAATTGCGAGACTATTAGAACTTTCTTAACTCTGCTGTTCTATTCGGATCTAAATGTATTTTATTTCTTTATTATTATTTTATTTGAAAACCTTTCTTTTGCATTTTTTAAATCTTGTTTGTTAAGATCTGTTGTCTGTGAAAATTTTGATCCTTTAAAGCTTTATGTTCATATTAACCCAAATGATATAATAGTAGAGAAAATTCGAACAGCATGGTTAAGCGACGTGGACATAGAAAAAAAAGATTAGTTGCAGCAGCAGAAATCTGTGACAGCTAAATTTTAGTTATAACACATGGACAGCTAAAATTTTAGTAGGATAATTAAATTTAATTAGCTGTTAATATAATAGATAAGGCTTACAAAAATTTAGCTACGGCAAATACTTTAATGAATGGCTATGGCAGCACGTGTTGCAACCATTAACTGTAATATTACTATGGGGGACACAAATTTTAGAACTTCTGATAATACTGCAGGTGCTATTGCAGATCATTCCGAATATCAAAATTTTTGAATTAATTTTTAATAAAAATAATCAAAATTGTATTGTCCACATTCATTTTATTTTACTTTTATCTTGGGTTTAATTTTAGGGTTTTGACTTCAAAGAATTCTTTTCATAGAATGGAATTCTTTCATACCTCAGCACATTCTTTCTTATTGAAAATAAAAATAAAAAAGCTTATAATGCTGCACTTTTTATTGTATTATCTACAATTTTTATTTACGAGAAATACTACATCTGTTGGGAATGCTGTAATTTAATCACAAATGAGTATTTTGACAACCGTCTCAGCTGCGTCTGATAGGTAAAATGGCAAATTTCAGTTTGTATTTGATATGATTGTAACAGACAAGTATATTTTGCTAAGAAATCAATGTAGTAACAATAGTAGTAAAGTAGTTCTTTTGCTGCAATAGTACATACAGTTTTAATTATAATTAGCACCGATAAAAATTTTTCTTTCCGTATCCACACGATTAATAGTTTGAATTCCTAAGAAGCATTTTCTGTAAATATCTCTCATTCAAGGTTCGATTCGTTTATTATGTCAGCACATGTTTCAATTTGATTTCAACATAGAATGTGTTTAATTTAGAATGTAGAAAAATCGTTAAATCGTTTAATATGAACAGTTACGACGAAGTTCAATCACGATTCACGGTCCCGAAGCGTATAGCTCAAAGACATTTAATTTTGCTGGTTCTCGTTATACCCGTGATTTCCCATGTGTGATGCAGACAAAGGAAAAATCGCGCAGAAAAGCAGTGACAGTCGACCAGATATGAGGAAACATAAATAACGTCTGTGTCATAAAATTTAGATTCGGAGAGCAAATAATGCCGCGGGCCATGTCTTGCAACATCAAAGGCTTAAGTTCCTTGTTGAATCTTTGATAGAATAACAAAATGCCGATGATGTCATCCGAGAAATGCTTGTCTAAATTCAATAGTTATGTGACGGCCGCTAAGTTACGCGAGGAATCACCAAAGTATCTAAGATTATTTGGAAAATTTTCAAACTGTATCATGAATTACATGCACGGCGAAAACAATTTTGCTGAAATACAGATCTAAAAATAATTATGTTAAACCGTTTAAAAAATTGTATCGAATATTTAACTTATAATTAGTTGCTAGATTGTCAAAACTGTTTGCAGCAACATTAATCGACACAATTTATAACTGCTATATAATTTGGAAATAATTAATACTTTATATAACGAATATTCTCTAATCACTGTATTTGTTGCTTTCCTTTATTATAATATAAATAATATTATATAAATATTATTATTATATAAATGTGCAAATGCTACGTATTATTTATATAACAAGTATGTGATGCTTCATTATAGCATAAAATTTAAACGTTGCACCTATATAAACGTTATGCACAAAAGTAATTAATTATTACGACGACATAAATGTAGCATCATCATTACTTTAAAAAAAAGGAAAAATTATAATATTACTACAACATTGGTGTAACTTTTACGTTATATAAAATGTGATACTTATAGCTATTATATAATGAACACATAACTGTGTCGACTGGATCATGCTTGAGTGTTGTACATAATTATTTTAATATTCCAACATAAATTTTTAGAGCTGCAGTAAAATTGTTCTTTTCATGTAACACAATATTGATTGTGATAAAGGAAATGGTTGTTATGGATACGGAATAAAAACTCAATAGCATAGAAAAAATTTTTAATTACTCAAAAAACGATAATTATAGTCGTTTTTCAATGAATAATAATTTCTCTTTTTTAAACTTTTATAATAAAAAATACTTTTACAAATCAAAAAACGCTCACGAATGACTGTTATTGAATTATACCAAATTTTTCTATTTGTATTATATTATTACGACGAAACCATCATGATCGATATGCCGAATACATTATTGCTACGCCATAGCACGTACAAAATGATACGATATTCGTCGAAGTTGTGCGGTCGGCCGGAGACCACGCGAAGCGTGAGAGTGGATGGAGATTAATTTCAACGCTAATTT
This sequence comes from Solenopsis invicta, assembly GCF_016802725.1. Classification (NCBI taxonomy): domain Eukaryota; kingdom Metazoa; phylum Arthropoda; class Insecta; order Hymenoptera; family Formicidae; genus Solenopsis; species Solenopsis invicta. The sequence continues at coordinate 10,586,033 of NC_052673.1, forward strand.
AACAGTAGGTAGCAAATGCTTCAGCTGAAATGTCCTCCTGGGTAAGCTGCGCCTAGAGCCACAAATGAAACTCACGCTCGACGTAGTTACCTCGTTTTCTTCCTCTCCTTCTGTCAGCATCCTTCTCGCCTCGAAGGCGCAAAAAAATGTTGGCCATGCCGACATAATAAAATTTTGGGCTGAATTATGCCATTTCCGCCACAATTCGCGACGCGCGTTCGTCACCAAATGCGTTGCACGCGATAGCTCAGAAAAAGAATGAAATAATAAATACAAGAATTTTATTTGTCACATTGCACAATTTTATTTTTCTCAAAAAATTGTTTCTCAAAGAATGAATATTTTGCAAAATTGTTATGGATTGTCGAAATGTACGCATGATGCTTTATTTTCTTATTTTGTCAGATCTATTTAATGCTAGGTTTCGCAAACGCGAAACAAACATAATATCATTTCATGAAAAATTTATTTCATACAAAATTATAAAATATTATAAAATATTCTCAAAATTTTTTAAGCATTTCTCATGTCGTCATGGCAATGCCGTCGTGGCAATAAGGGAGGGTTATATTTGATGTATAAAAATGTTTTAACATATAGTAATTGAAAATTTATAAAAGATATATTCTAATATTCTGTATTAACTGCAACATTAACTATAGATTTTCAATATTAGCAATATTCTATATTATCTGCAACACTAACTATAGGTTTTTAGTATTAGTATTAATAAATATCGGAACATTGCCTTATTAAAATTGGCCTTGCTTGATGCTCGACGCACCCATGTAAAGGCGCTTGTAGTTTTAGCATTACGAAGTTGCAAGAAGGTGCGCAATATCTTTTGCGCAACCCGACGATCGACGCTGGACACTTGCATGGGGTAACTACACCGTTACCCCATGTTTTTTTCTATTCTCACAGTGCTTTGCTGTGTTTCCAACATCAGGCACATCTCCTAAATGACAGAAAATTGAAACACGAAGTCGTATTTCTCCGGTAAAACAGGAAGAAAAAGAGAGATAGAGTATTATATAACGCATGAACTTAGCAAAATTCAAAATTATTAAGTATCTACATAATGTTTTACAAGTGGTTTGGAACTTTGCACTTTGCTAAGTTCATGCGTCATCATATTCCATCTCTCTATTTCTTCCTGTTTTACCGACAAAATACGACTTCGTGTTTTAATTCTCTGCCATTTAACCATTGGAGATGCGCGTGATGTTGGCGACAGCATGAAATGGCAGCCATAGTAATATAGCCAAAGTTGGTTTCAAGAAGTGCTCGCCGGCTGATGTATTGTATGTTCGTACATTACATTTTTATCAGAGGTAATTCTCCTTTTCTTATCATAAACTATATATCATGACACAGTAAATGAGCTAAATTATTACTCTTTAATTGTACACATATTTAATATCTTTTTTTATCTGTTTAATAATTGTCACGATTGAATACAAATTTGAGGTTATGTGCCTTTTTCATTCCTATTCTAAAATTGTGATTTTATTGCATTTTCTGGAAAAAATAATGGACGTAGCCGTAAAAGTTGAAAACATTAAATATGATAATATCAATTGAGATCCGTTACTGAGATCCGATAATCTCAATTGGATGCTCGGTCACAGTACACGTGCAGTTACGTGCAAGCGTTGAGCGTCCAGCGTCGAGTTGAGCAACAGACGTAGTTTCTTGCAGCTTCTTAACGCTAAAGCCACGTGGCTTTACATGGGCGCGTCGAGCGTTAAGATCGATTTTATTGAAGCAATCTTTCGATATTCATTTCCAATACTAAAAATTTATAGTTAATGTTGCATATATAGAATATTGGAATATATCGTATAAATATTTAATTATTATAGTTTCTTGCAGCTTCTTAACGCTAAAGCCACGTGGCTTTACATGGACGCGTCGAGCGTCAAGGTCGATTTTATTAAAGCAATCTTTCGATATTCATTTCCAATACTGAAAATTTATAGTTAATGTTGCATATATAGAATATTGAAATATATCTTATAAATATTCAATTATTATATGTCAAAAAATTTTTATACGTTATACATAACTTCCCTTATGCAGCCTTGTACAGTCAAAAAGTTGGAATCTGCAAGTCCAGATTCCAGCGTCAAAAAGCTGCGCAATAACCTTTTGTGCAACTCCATTCTCGACCACAGATTTAGGAATAGAGGGACGAAGCATGAAGTATTACTTTAGATAAGAGGGGGTGTGTTCTCAGGCATGCAGGGGGAACCGTTCTCCGCTATATTGGTTTCAAAAAACTTATACATAGATATGTGTCAGTGATATCCCGTTTGCACTGTGTTAGTGTGACAAACAGTTATATTTAGATACTTGAATTCATTCGTCTTATTCATCAACGTTATTTTACTCTTTAAAAATAAGAATGGTAAAATGTATAGTACCAAGATGTTTTACAAATTTTTTGAACAAATTAATATAAATATATAAAATTTCAGAAAGTATTCGAACAAAATATAAAAATTAGTTTCCACAGATTAAAAAATATATTAATCTTATTAATACGTACGTAATATTTTATTTTTATTAGTATAAAAAAATATTTTCTTTGTTGATACTATTGATGTATATGTTTGTTAATGCTGTATTTATTTAAAGCAAAAAAAAGATTATTTTAAATTATTATTTTTTTCTTTTTTTAGAGTTTATTTTTTAATTTGTTTTTATATGTAAAATATTATTTAGTATGTTTCTTATTCTAGCTTATTACATTACTAAATATAGTGCATGTTATTAAATAATTAAAGAAAATTTTAATGTAAAAGATTAACAAAGTTTTAAACTTTATTATTCTGTACTGTACGTTTATTTTATACATACACTGTACATGTTTAATGTGTGCGACATTTAAAACCAACATGGCGCCCCCCCCCCTCTCCGCATGCACCGTCCCTCTATTCCTAAAGGTGCCAATTCATGAGACGCTGAAAAGCAGCATTAGGCGTCTTCACGTGACGTCACTGGACGCCATTTTAACTCTAGCGTCTAAAGAAAGAAGTTGAATTTCTTTAACTTCTAGCGTCAACAGCAATGCATAGTGTATTGTGCAACATAAATCTTACCAAAAATCTTTATAAAATAAATATCACACTTATAGAAATTTACCAAATAAAAAATTCAATAAATAAAATATAAATTTTTTAAATAAATAAAAAGTCAGAGTTAATGAGACTCTACTCTACTGATACGGTAAAACTAAGATTCCATGTATGCGGTGAATTCCGGCATATGTATATACTAACCAATCAAGAATCAAGTGCAAGTCAGTTTTTGGGGCTCTGTTCTTAAAAACATGCGAATAATTTTTGTATACGAAAGTGGCAGAATAGCCAATAAAATTATTTAATGATATTCTCCCATTAATTATTTTACTATTTTCATATACGAAATTTAATCGCATGATTTTAAGAATAGGGCCCTTGGTAAGCTCCAGCATGCCGCACCGCATTTGCGTTTTCATTTTAAGCACTACCGCATGTCATTAATAATGTACTTAACGTTTTAAATATTCCACATGTATAAAGGATTTAACAATAAGACTTTAAAGCTTCTTATACAATGCGGGAAAATAGTGATAGCGATAGAGAATGATTGATTGATTTCATAGCTTCTGATTAGTTTTTAAACATTTTTCGAAGCTTCCAATTGGGTGAACATTTTTATCGCTATTCTTATTACTATTTTCTCGCATTGTATGTACAAGAACTTTAATATACATTTGAAAAATAACAATAACAAATTATTAAAAATAAGATATTTTCTCATTTTAGAGATTCTGCATTACCTATGACCAGTATTCATTTGATTTTTATTTCAAAACAGTCTTAAATAATGTCCTAAGATGTTAATACGGTTTTCTGATTGGCTAATGACATCTCAAGATAATGCTTAAGATTTTAAATATAAGAATCAACTAAATACCGACCTATATCACTCGCGATCGCGTAGTTAAACATGTTCAGGCCAGATGTCGCTGTCGACGAGTTTGGCAGTTGCAGGATGCACTTTCTATAATTCGTTTGACCCCCGACTATCACAAGCCAACGAGCGGTCAGAGTACGCCATGTTTGTGTAGTAGTCAACGTTGTAGGTGGTGTAGCGTGGTGCGGGGTGCGCGGGTATTCGTGTTGTCTCCGCTTATTTTTTTCGCGTGCAGTAATGCTCGGATTGCTCGGCCGTTTATTTACGTAGTATCGCGACGCAGTGCAGAAGGCGAGTCGCGTGCCGTCGATCGGCGCGACGAGTAGCGCAGCGAAGCCGCGAAACCGTCCGCGCGAAATTCTACCGAGTGAGAGCCACGCACGCCAACCGGGACGACCGCGAGACTCGGACGCATCTCGACTCGCACGGCTAGATGCGACCTCCGTTTTCGCGGAGGTTGTTTACGCACAGGCCCGCGCCGTCGTAGACCGTACGTCCGCGTAACGCGCGGATCCCCGGGAAGCGCGACGTCGTTTCCTCGTCAGAGATCGTAGCGTGATTCTACACGCCACGCTATGCCGCGTTAGCGCGTGCACTTGTGCTGTGTTTTATATAACCTGACAACACGAGCGAATTACTTCGTCCTGTACATCTCCTATTTATCATGCCATTGCATTTTTGACGAAACATTATCAAGCGGTGAGTAGTCCTGGGTCTCGCGTCCTGTCTGACAACGATCTTTGTTTCGGTTCCTTGTTTTTTTCTCGCTTTCGGTCCAGCGCTGTGTCGCCGCCGACCATTGTTTAGAATCTTCGTCCACGAGGAACTTATATTGGTGCCAACTGCCTCAGAACAAAGCACATGGCTTTATACACGCTGAAACAAAGATCGCTCTTGTCTGAAGATCGTATCGATTGGTGCGTTCTACGAACGATTCTCGACTATATCTTGCCCGTTTTCTTAGTCTATATATACATAGCATCTGATTGTTCCAAAAGCATGTGAGAATGATGAAAAATCATATTATTATTATTATTATTACTAATATCTACAACGTGATGTCTGCTTGCAGGTGCATACTTAATTGAAAGATATCAAAATGTGGCCAACGCAAAGTAGTAACAATTCTAATGCGAACTCCGCATCAAGCGAAAAGAACAATTTACGCACTCTGGGGATGACGTCAGCTATCAGTGTAGCTGAACCTAAACCTATGGACATTGCCAGAACCAACGAATTGAAGGAGGCCCTGAAACCCTACAACGTTTTTGAATCTGAAGAAGAGTTAAATCATAGGATGGAAATTTTAAGGTATATCTCAGAAGTTATCTATAATTGTTTATATATTGTTAATGTTTTGTTGATAACAAAAATATTATTATATCAATTATTGAAACTTGCTTGTTCTTTGCAGTAAACTGAATGCATTGGTTAAACAATGGATAAGAGATACGAGTATAGCTAGAAACATGCCACCTAATGTGGCCGAACAAGTGGGTGGTAAAATATACACGTTCGGTTCATATAGGTTAGGTGTACATCACAAAGGCGCCGATATTGATGCATTGTGTGTTGTACCTCGTCATATATATAGAGCAGATTATTTTACGTCCTTTTTCGATTTATTGAGAATGCAGGAAGAAGTTACAGATTTAAGGGTATGTAATTTAAGAATGGATAGGAGTTTTTTGGCCAAATTGCAATTGACCATCGGTCACTCACAGTGCTTTAATTGTGGGAAAACTCCAGACACTGGCCACTGCAAGTTGCTGTGGTCAATCGCAATGTGATCAAATAGAACACTCCATTCAAGAACATATATGTAACATCACTGCATGCCTTGTTAAACATATTTGTCTCTTTAGAAGTTTTTGTGTGTATATGTATATACATATGTGCACATGTATATATGTGAATATATATGTAGAGTATTATTTAATTTATACATATCCAAAATGTGTTTAGTAGAAAAAAATAAAGTTACAACCCAAGAGCTGAATAATCATCAATAAATAACTAAGAAAAATATTAAAATAATGAGACTTTACAATAACAAATTGCAAATTAATTGATGTCGTTGATTTAATTTTTATATAGGTTTGATTAAAAAATTTTTACTTGAAAATGTAATTATATTTTTATTTGTTCATCAACTAGTTCAATTTCTTATTTGTTCACTAATTAGTGCAATGATCTTATTTATGATCATATAATAAAAAAATGAAATTAGAAGTATATACACAGTTTATATACAGTAGTTTCTAATATATATTTAATTTTGATATTTAATAATATTTGCAATATTTATCACAGGCAGTAGAAGAAGCCTTTGTACCAGTTATAAAAATGAACTTTGATGGTATAGAAATTGACATGCTATTTGCGAAGTTAACTCTTAAGGAAATTCCAGATTCAATGGTAAATATATTTTATATTTATAATATTCTATGAATCTTGCTATAATGAATTTTCATGAATGCTTGTAGGATCTCAGGGATGACATGCTACTGAAAAATCTTGATCAGAAGTGTGTTAGAAGTCTGAATGGTTGCAGAGTGACGGACGAAATATTGCGTTTAGTACCTAATATAGAAAATTTCAGATTGGCTCTTAGAGCTATAAAATTATGGGCAAAACGTAAGTTTGTGTAATACTATAATAAGTTATCACAATAATTAACTTATTATGTGTAAAACTTTATTTTGATGTGTTTTGTATTTTTAGGGCATGGCATATATAGCAATGTCTTAGGTTATCTTGGTGGCGTATCTTGGGCAATGTTAGTCGCTCGAACATGTCAACTATATCCCAACGCCGTAGCTGCAACTCTGATAGAAAAATTTTTCCTTGTATTCTCCCAATGGAAGTGGCCACAACCAGTACTTTTAAAACAACCTGACAATGTCAATTTGGGTTATCCAGTTTGGGATCCAAGAGTAAAAACTGGCTTTATTTTTATAAATGTTTCAAATGCGCGATATCAGGAAAATAATATTATATGCGTAATAAAATTGAGAAATATAAAATATATAATTAATTTTGTCCACTCAAACACTATTTTTCTTCTTTTTTAAGGTAAATGTGTCGGACAGATATCATCTAATGCCAATAATTACACCAGCGTATCCTCAACAAAATTCTACTTTCAATGTGTCTATATCAACTAGAACTATTATGCAAGAAGCATTTGAGAATGGGCTAGCTATAACCGAAGAAATTATCATGGGTAAAGCAACGTGGGACAAGTTGTTCGAGCCGCCAAACTTTTTTGGCAAATACAAGCATTACATTGTATTGTTAGCCAAAAGTTTAACCGCAGAAGATCAACTTGAGTGGTGCGGCCTTGTCGAATCAAAAATACGACACTTAATAGGTAACAGATTGAATATGATACATTTATAAAAAATGCATATATGTGTATATGCGTTCTTTGGAAATATTTTGTGGAAAAAGAAATTTTTATGTATATGTGTGCGTGCGTACGTGCGTGCGTGCGTACGTGCGTGCGTGCGTACATGCGTGCGTGCGTGCGTGCATGTATGCATCTTTGATTCCTCTTTCCATAGAAATACTTTATTTCTTATCGTACAATGATTTTTACTTAACATCCGTGGAATGTGCAGATACAAATAAACATATTAATAAATATTGTAGAAACTAAAATGAATTTAGATATATACAATTTAGTACATTATCTATAAATTAATATCGTATTGTTGTTTAAAACTTTTTTGAGTTAATTTCTTAAAAAATCATTAGTTTGTAACTTTTTAACATTCTACACTTATTCCTTTTTTCATTTTATTTTGTTATTTATCATGTACAAGATTGTAGATTGGAATATGTTGCAAAAATGTTATGAATACAAATTAACAAAAGTTAAAAGCTAGTATAAATTCTAATATTTTAGAGAGAGAGGAAAATAAACATACATTAGTTTTTGTTTTAATGATGAAATTGTTTTGTGTCTTGTAATGATGAAATTGTTTTTATATATTAATTATTTTTATATATATAATACAATACTAATAATCCTCGGATGCCAAATTGGCAAAATCATAACCATTCTCACAGGTATGTTGGAAAGGAATCCTCATATTACTTTGGCACACGTTAATCCGGAGGCATTCCCACCATTGAACCCCGAATCTGGTAAACACTGTTCTATGTGGTTCATCGGCCTGTCTTTTTCTAAGTGCGAGAAGAGCGAAAAAAGTGAAAAGGGTGAAAATATCAACGTTGACCTCACATACGATATCAAATCCTTTGTGGATACAGGTAAATTTAATATAAATTATTCAAATTAATAATTAAAATTTATTTAAAATTTAGATAGAATAAATCTATAATATATCTACTTGTTACAGTTGAGAGGCAAGCAGAACAAATAAATATGTTTAAAGAAGGAATGTGGATTGAAGCTAAACATGTAAAAAGGAAGGACTTAAATACTTATGTATCGCCCAGTTTACTAAAAAGGGAGAGAAAGGTATAGGAAACATATTTTGAAATATTTAAATATGTTAATTTTAAATTTTGTTGTATTGCATAATATTATAAAAAAGAAAACACAACAAACTCAAATTTAACAAACATTTTATAATATTTTTATATTTACAAAATTTAACGAATATTCACAGTAATCGAATCATATCGAGTGATTACAATTTAAGATATCTTATTGTACATAATTTTTGCAGGTTTCTAGCGGTGTACATCGAAACGGCAATATTGCTGGAAATGGAAACAGTGGTAGTGTGTCTCCACGGAACCAAGGTGATACGAGTAAGAAGAGATTATCGGATCAGACGCTTGACGCATGTGGAAAAAAGCGACGAATTAATGAGACGGAGGAGCAAGTGAGTAATGTATTTAAAATATTTAAAAGTGCAATTGATAAAATAAAAATGTGCTATAAGGCTCCTGTTCATTCGCCGCGGCCATTGAAATCGCGATGTCATAAACGATGAATCACACGTAAAAGTTTTCACCGTGGCATTTGTAAATAACGAGAATTTGGAATAAAACAGAATAACGAAATTACTATAAGGTCCAAATTTATAAATGTTTCTCAAATCTGTCTTTATCTCACGTATAATAACGTAATAAAATAAAGACAGATCTAAAATCAGAGAAACGTCTATGAATTTGAACCTAAAACACTTGTAAAAATGGACCTTGACTATCCTTGACAAAAATAGTAATTATATTGATAAAGTTTTGAAAATGACTACGAATCCAGAGCATTTTAAAGTTCGGTTTATCTACACTCCATGCTTGGATAAAATTTTTCGAGTGCTTATTGTACATTTCTTATTGTTTGCTGTTGATCATAGTACAACGAACAATGGAAATACTGCCTGAAAATTTTTTAGCAATGCGATAAAATCTACAAAAATTACTGAAATCAGTTGAGACTTAATTCAACAGTTTGGTAATATTTTATTCGTACTAGCAAGTGGACATGAAATAAATTAATACAGATGCATTAAAGCTTATGATGTTGAGACAGCAAAATTATTTATCGCTATCCGTGTGGGGTTGCTGGATCCTCCATCGGGCGCTTTCCCTGGTGGCGCATTGGGGAACGCCTCTCAGATATGAGTGGTGCCAGGGAAATAAAATTCCCAGGGCGGACCAAAACCAGCACTGGTGAAAGGCAGCAGTTTCATCAGAATCAGGCTATGACGCGAAAGCGGCAGAGCACTGAGCAACGGAAGACGGAACTGTAATAATAGTGAAACGGCTTCCGCACTGCGATGCAGAAAAGGAATGGAAACCTTACTGTATTATCCCTTTTTCCAAATATCTTAATAGCTGACGAGAACAACAATAATTCAACCCTCAGTCCGAGGCACCTCTTAAATGATGAGAGAATGCTAACAATTTCACTGTCGTCTGTTAAGGTGTTATCATATACTGGTTGTGAGCTCGGTTACGATTGCGGTTATGGTTAAAATAGACTCAAGTCTATTATAATCTGTAACCTGTAATCTAACCTGCAAACTGCTTCTCATTGATTGGTTGATTTTCAACATTCAACAATAACCTTAGCCGCAGTCGAGTTCGCAACTTGTAGTGTGGTGGTTACGCCTTTAGTCAATTGGATCACCAACCTTCGAAAGGAGACAGCGTCATAGGAAGATATCCGTGATATTACTTGTCTACAATTGTATTCACAAAATATTACTCCATGGATCAGAAGTTATTAAACATGCATTTCCCCCAATGGGAGAATTATCGGAAGAAGCACAGAAATGTCAAAGTAAAGATAACAAAACTTCTAGAGGACATCACATAAGAAAAAATAAATACAAAAAAAATAAAAAATAAGAATGTAAAAAAATTTATTAAAAAAATAGAAAAAATTAAAAAAGTAAAAATAAAAAACAGTAAACAAGTTTTTTAAAGTAAAAAAAATAAAAAAGTAAAAAAATTAAAAGTGAAAAAAATAAAAAAGTAAAAAAAATACAAAAAAATGAAGTCCTCTTGAAATCAAAACCAATGAAGAATTAACTCATGATTGTGGGTATTGTCGAATCTACTCCCAAAGTTCACCCGCCAACTTGAAGGTGTCCGCAGCATAACACCAACTTTGAATGACTTGAATTTCTTGAACGAGCAGCTTCCATCGCCTGAGCAGTCGTATTCCACCGTTTGCGCTATCCGAATTGTATTCTGTACTCCCGTCGAAGCCACGAGTGAAGTGAACGCAACGTCCTCTGGGTTTAAACAATCCTACCTCTGAAATTAAACGATGGAAAAATCGACGACATAATTGGATTCGAACTCGGAGGTTCTTTGCTCCGATGGCTAGCACTCTCACTGCTGCCCCACGATTACTCCAAAAAAAAAAAAATGGAGTCAACAAGCGCCACGTCCTCGATTCATGACTCTGGGTTTAAGTCGAGAGCAGCGATGATCTTCGGAATTACATGTAAAGATCTCGAGGGTCAAAATTAAAGTTGATCGGGTAATATAAAAACAGATCATATTAATTTATTCCGTATTAACGCACCAAACCACTGTGCGTCAATGCAAAATTCTCGACTAAGATACCAGGAGCCTTAAATTCATCTATTGATATAGAATTAAACATAACATTAGATTTATATACATCAGTTGGATCAATTTAATCTTTTTATAGACGGAGAATACAACGTTAGTCGTTCAATCTTGTGGAGAAGATAGCAATTCTGGCTTCAGTATGGATGAATACAAACAGAATCTATCAACTAATAAGGACGTAAGATAGTAATCTCTTACATTGTACTTGTAACGATTAGTAATTTTTATAACCAGATAAAATAATTAAACATAAAAACGAAACATAATAAGTAAAAAATGTTAATTTATTATAAAATTTTTTTAATTTTTTTATTTTACCAGATAGAAGTAAAAAAGGCGGATATATGCTAATACATAATTTTTTTGTTTTTTTTTTGTTTTTTTTAATCAAATTTATCTGCTGATACGTTTTTTTATACAAAATTGATACAAAATTTTAGATGTGATATAAACATTATCAATAACAATTTACTTTCGTGATACTGAAAATCTTGATTTTAAGAAATAAGAATTTAATGCGCCATAGCAGCAAATAATTATTAAATAGCTTCTTCATTTTATGAAGGTACTCAATTGCAATTGCGAATACATATTTCAACGAATAAAAATGCATTATGCAAACTTGACTTTGATGTGATGATTGATGACAATTAATAATATAATTTGTTCTTCCTTGATGTATATATGTTGTCTAGGAAGGACCTACTGGTGCAACTACAGTAGCACAGGAGGGATTCGTATGCACTTGATGAGCATCATGGGATTACTATCTTACATCAATCCACGGATGCTCCTCTGGGTCATCTAGACTGTAACATTTCTCATGCAACCATCCACTGCCCACTGTAAGTCCTTCGTTTCGTAAAAACAAAGCGTCACGCAATGGAGGAAGCTCTGTCCAGGTGGAATCAATTAAGTAATGAAAGGATTTATGTGTTATATGTAAGACACTATAATAGTATTATTTAAAAAAAAAACATCGACAGTCAATGGGAACAATTACGCTGGAAGCTTAGGCGATTGTGCCAGTGTCTGTGATGATTTATATCACTGGGGAATAATAGTTTTGAGACACATTAAGGAATTTGTCACCCATGAAGGTAAAATCTAATTCGCTTGGAAACAGAATAGCAATTATACTTTTTATATTTCCTTTTTGTATATATATATATATATATCATTTACATTACTCTTTTTTTATCGATAAACACTTGAACAAGGAACTTAAGATTTGATAATACTTGATGTAACATAATTTTACATAATTTACATGACGAGCAAGAATAGTTTGATCGAGAAAATTACATGTATGGAAATTTCCATATTTGCGAATGTTTCCACATGTTAGAAAAAAAATACAAAATATAAAATATATTCTTATATGAAGTGCATTTTTGTAATGCACTGTGGAATATGCTTTAAAAATACGATTTAGTTGTAAGTAGCTCTGATATATTTTATTACTCATGATAGGTGCAAGTCACTTGACGTGATCTGTTTATGGACTTGCAAATAGTACTGTACCATTAGCGTTTTAATACGCTTTACTGTTTGTACTAAGTATGAATTATTATTTACGCGATACTTAATGTTGTTATTATTTATAAGGATTAGGTGTTCCATGCAAGTTGCAAAATAGAATATTATTTACTCCTGAAGCTTACTGTTGTGCACATAAAGAAAGAAACACTAATGGTTTGCTTCATTAGCTTTCGCTATACAATCATAATGCAATTAATAATGCAATTAATAACTGCATTATGAGAGTCACCGACACTGGCATAAATCTGAGGATGTTTCATTTGCAGACTACATAGATCATAGTCACTTTAAGAAGATGGAGATTTGCAAATGACACATCCTAAATAGGCCATTGACTATCTTATTAACTATTATGTTGCGTGAAATAGTTTCGTACGGAGCCGCCTTTTAGTTTTTTTGCTCAGAGACAAAGTTATGGCTTTAACGAATTAGAGACGAGTTGACACTTGGATGATTAAGCTGTTCCCACTTGTCACCACTAATCAGTGAGTTTTTTCAAGTGTTCAACTATCTTCGCTCCCAATCTACGGCTCCTTAATCCTAATTCCGTATTACTTTCTTGCCTCTATTACAGTCCTCAATTCATGTGTTAAAGGCATGTCCACTAATCGTATGCTACAAGGTATTTGATGTTCATTCTTTGATACTTGTAAACGAAACTTGCAAATACCACAGTGTACGCAGAAATCAGGTACTTGCAGAGTAATATTTGGCAAGTTAAAGATTTCAGACGCAATTCATGTTAGCATTGAAAAAAAGATCACTTCTCTTTCATAATCGACACCACTAACACCTTAACTGTTTACGTTGGAATTTTTCTTAATGTAATATACACAATTTAATGATATTGGCTAATTAAATTTTAAGTATAACATGGAAATATTAATTATAATGCTTTGCAAGTGTCATGATTTAATGTTCAGTGATTAGGAATCATTCCGTTACTTGTACATATTCGTAGATGCACCTAAGGTGATAGGTTTCATTCTTTCAAAGCTTGTCTTATCTTGTCAAATCATTTTATTTATTGATTGGGATACTCGTTTTTATTTTGTGGTAAAAAGAACACTAATAGTGCTACCTTATTTCTCTTTTGGTTCTTTCATGGATTCACGCTAATTTCATGCTTGAATCTGAGATCGAAGTACATTAAGGTATTGTACAAGGAATACTAGGCCAGTTGATTTAATTGATCATAAACGTTTTCATTTTCCACATATATTGACATATTGACATGATTAAAATCGCAATTATGTTTTTAAAGAGTAAAGCATACAATTTACAGCGAATTCGTTTAGATATACTTGTGTATCCAAATATATCTAATCAAATTCGTTATTATTATCATTACATAATAGCGTGGAATAGCCCAGCATGGGTTTATTTCATAATGATCAATATCGTTCATAATTTTCTGTATAGATTCCACGTGAACAGGGGAGGATATTTCCCTATAAATAAGGTATTTTTAGTAATCATTCATTATTTAGAAATTATTTGATTCGCAACGCACATATGAGATCAGGCAAATTTATGTTGAAATGAGATTATTTTGTTTATTTTTATTTATTTTTGAAACATCGCCTAAATTTTCAAACTTTTTTACTTATCAAGTCTGTTCTTGTAATTACTTAAGTTTACTCAATATTTTTTAAATAGAATACGTAAACGTTTAACGTATACGCATAACGTATTACTGATACTCATACATAGTAACAATTAAATACTTCATCTATTTTATGTCTGTCTATAAATATATGTGTAAAAATTCTTGATTGTGATTTTATATTATACAAGAAAATTTTAGTATATTATGAAACCATACGACATATCATCAAGCATCTTTTGTTCTGTAAACAAAAACATTTGTAGTTCTTGTATTTTTTAAATTATTCGCCTATATATCTTTTTTTGCTAGATCCAGGATGTGCTTTATGCGAAGCTCAATTATTTTAATAAACAGAATTTTTACTGGCTATTGAAAGAACCGTTTTGTTCGTGCATACGTATCTTTTTTTGTTATCAACGTCTTTCTTCTTGTACAAATATCACGTTCTTTAGGTTTATGCAGCTAATACAATTAGGATCTCTATTTGGCGACAAAAGGAACACGTCGCATTGTCTCCGAAATTGGACATTTGTTCATTTTGCCATGTAAATCGTTAATATTTAACGATATGTAAATGTGTGTGGATGTATTTCCGCGAAAGCGCATATTACAAACTAACAAAAGTTCAATTTACGAGGACATATAATGTGTATTTTTAGCATGGAACAATTAAATCCTATAAAGCGTATTAATCACGGTGCAATACTTTCTTTTCTTATGCAGAGCCATTTCTTTCTTTTTTTTTAGTTAGAAAATGATATCGATTAATCGAGAATTTCGCGAATTTACTTCTCAAATAGCATCATACGCTATATCAAAGATGCTAACACTCTCATTAATAATGCACACGGATGTCATATCTACTTCGCCGAATAATTCTCAAAATTTTTCTGTTTTTTCGCTCACATTTATTATTCATGTTGAACATAATTACGCACGTAATTGTGAAGAAAGTTAAGAATCTCTTGATGATTCATGTAAACGTACGAAAATTTATACAAATTCTCCGTTCAAGTTTCGACAATTCTCCACTCAGACAACGCAATTTCTCAATTTCGGAAACAGTTTGGAACAAATTTCTTCATTTATTCATATTTCTTCTATGCCGCCATGTGTCGCACTCGAGTTACTGTGATCATTATTGCTATTAATACTAATATCGTCCGCGATAACGTTGAAGCTTCTGTCATTCTCTCGCATATCATCTCTTTTAGATTTTTTATTACAGAACAATATTTCAACTTTTCGCAATTAAATGCACGCGCGCGCGCGCCATCATCAGACGACTCTCGATAATAAATGTCATGACATTCGGAAACCCATCGCAAAAATCGCTTTCATCATATTTAAAAGTACGTACCGTTCTATCGACTCTTATTGCACTAATTCTCGATCATCCATTACACAACACTCATTGTCTCGATACATTAAACTCGCTGACTAATCGTCCGTATATTTCTGATGTTAATAATCGCTGTCTCCTAAGTTCTAAGATTCAAAGATTGTATTATACTTTACACAACTTAAGAGGATGTTAAAATAACGGAATTACAAAATTCTCCAAGTTGATTTTACAAAAAAAAATTTGAAACTTTTTTTACATTTTTGCGTGTTTAAAGTACACACAAAAAAGCTCAAGTTGAGTAGCCGCATATCCCTCATAGAATCTTGTTTGTACTCTAAACTGTGTATACTGTAAAAAAATTTTTTTAATTTTAAGAAGCCAATTCGGAGAATTTTGTACCCTATGCGGAAAGAACGATTTTTGCTAAGGTATCTAAAAATTTAGCTAGATACGGATTTAAAAATAATTTTGTTGGATCATTAAAATGATTATGATGGATGTTCAAGCATAATGAGCAATGCTGCAAAAAGTTTGGCGTTTTAGCAACTAGCTGAGCGTCCTACATAATTATTTTGATGGTTTAAAATTATTATCGGATCTATATCCAGCTAAAGGTTTAGATACTTTAGCACTCTGCTTTTCGTGCGTAAATGTCGTGTGTAATTCCGTCAGTTTAGGATTCCCTTAAACAAGAATGTAGGTGTGTAATAAGTTGGGCTGTTGTTATCACGATCGCTAGAAGATAGATGAGGTACCTGTCGGCGAATGGAGGCCGAGGATCGCGAACGGTGAACATCAATGTTATCCTTGTATGCCAAATCTTATCTTCTTTATTGATTCGAGGCTGTCACCCGCCCGATTCGTACCTCTTTCTCTCCTCTCTCTTTTCCCTCTCTCTCTCTCTCTTTCTCGAAAATAGCTAGACATGTCTGTAGCACATTCTCAATCCTCGCATTAGCCTCTTCCTTTCCTGAAAACCGCCATCGTTGGTCGACGTGAGTGTCTTGCAATTTCGATCATGCGGCCAAAAGGGAAGTAACAGGAAGGGAAACGCTACATCTCTTATCCGCAATCTTATCTTTTATTATATATAGAAAAAAAGGGAGGGGAAACGCGAGACAGAAACGAGAAATACGCTGAAGGAGAAAAAAAAAGAACGTTGTCAGGCGCGAGGATTTATGTCGCGGGAAATGCGGGACTGACGCACATGATTTTCTCGCGCGAATGCTGCACGAATCGCGCTTAGGATTTCACAGCGATCAAAAGTCTAATGCAATACAGGATATGATGCGTTCGATCACCGAGATCACGCGAAATCATTGTACGCAGACATCACCATGAGTTCATACTGCGAACACTCGCAGTTCTCGAGAAATCTTGTCCGATGAGTTACTGTAATTATAAACTTAAATTATAATTGTACGTGCTCAGATGTAATGCACTTCCGCGAATAATCGTATACCTATTCCACGATACGTCTCCGCGAGGAGGGAGAGTACGCTTTCTTTCCATCTCTCACCCTTTACTATTTTGTTTTCCGCGCTCTCTCAAAACGAAAATTCGAAGCGAAATACGTTGGCGCTTACCAGCCGCGCATAGATCGTGAACGCGTGCGACGATCATCGATTCATTGCGCACTCACAATCGGCAATAGCACAAACAAAAATGAGAGAACGAGTAAGGACATGCATATTTGTATCCTATGAACACACATTGTATACTCTGTATCTCTCCTGAATAAACGGAAATAAATTTTTCTTTCAACTCCTTCAGCCAAAAAAAAAAAAAAACGGAACATCGATCGTGTTAAGGTAGAAACGATTTGAGCGATATCAGTGAATTGTTTTAAATTACGCTTGGTCATTCTATCTTACCACGAATGATAAATCTTATTAATATGCCCTATCCATCATCCCAGATTTTATAACTATACTTAACATTGTTGCGAATTACAGCGAATTATGGTACAGGTTAAACTTTGACGTTTTATTGATATTATCCATTTAAATAATAAACTTGCAGTCTTACTTATCAGTTGTTAATGATTGTTGTTAATCGAATTGTCATAAAAGTGCTGTAAAATTTACGTGTAGCTATTTTCAAGATTTTTATTAAAAAACCGTGTGCAAAAAAAACAAATGAATATGATAAGAATAAAACTAAAACTAACAATAAAAATAAACGGTACACGAAAAAAATATAAAATAATAATAACATCTAAATGCAGAACCCCATTGTTTTTTTATTTTTCAATTTACAAACGTCTGTTAAAAATGTTTTTGTATTAGTTCTATTTTAATATTGAATTAGTCATAAAACGATATAATTATTTTATTTATATATATATTTATATATATATTTTATATATATATTTTTTATATATATATTTTTTATATATATATTTTATATATATATATATATAAAATAATTATATTGTTTTAATAAAATAATTATATATTGTTTTAATAAAATAATTATATATATATATATATATATATATCATTAAAGAATATAGAACGATGAATACGAGTCAGGCACGGTAAATAATGTGCAAAAAAATAATATAGTTTATTGAATAATTACATAAAAGTATATTGTACGTTCCAGCTTATCTTTCGAGTCATCTTCAGCATATGTCGGATTTTAATCAATTATTTTAATACAATAAAATTATTTTCAAGTCTACATTTAGCTAAATTTAGATATTTCAGTAACATTATTTTTTCCATGTAAAGTTGACACGTATAATAAAACTATATGTTGATAATATAAAAAATAAGCATCTTTATTGTTCATAAGTAAATCATCAAGAATTTTATGCATCTTGAATCACTAATAAGCCATTCCCAATTTGAGATTGATGAACTACGTGATGGTTTTTGAGGCCAAGAGGTACGTCATGGACACCTTTACGATCTGCAACGGAACAGCTGCATCATGCTTCTTAATTCTCCTTGCAGTTTATTTATAGGTAAATTAAATGAACCAGAAACACAAAGCGGTCGCGCTTCAGATATCCATAATTGTCCTATTGGAAACATTCGCAAAGATCATCAGAATTACCGTGCCGAACGTTTCCAGAGAAGATGTAAAACTTTCCGGCCGTTAAGTATAACGGCTTTTGCGATCGAGCAATGCATTAGAAGACGTACTGGCTCAAATGGTGTTTCGTTCCAGTTTGAAAAATAATATACTTAATCGTAAGCCACGCTCTGAAGTATGACATTAAATTAATATTTTTTTCCTAAATTATACTTATTAGTTGTTTAGATTTCTTTCTTTGTCATTATTCATTTTAAGAATTGACCAAATTTGAAGAGATTGTATTAAATCAAATTAAAATATTATTTTTTTAATACATCAAAATTACATTTAAAAAATTAAAGTTTATAATATCCAGGGTTGAATAAGTTAATATATTTTTTTAATTAAATTAAAATTAATGGCTTGTAAAATTAATTTAGTTACACTTAAAATTGCAAAACCTCGGTTAAAAGTTACATTAATATTAAATAAAAGTCTTTAAAGATATTAAATATATTAAATCAGAAAGTCATAATTTTTAAATTTGATTGCTCTAAACAATTATAATGTAAATCGTCAAATAAATTTAATATTTTATTTGTAAATTAAGCTTATATGAAATAACAAAGGAATATGTGAAAATACATTTTCTTTTAAAAATAAATGTTTTTATAAATTTTTAATTTAATGTAAGAAACAAAGTAATAAATTAAAGTTTATTTGTTTTAAAAATAATTTAGTGGAATTAAAAATTAAATCATTCAAAATTAACTCATAACTAGTTAAAAATTATTAATTTTATTAATTTTTTAAATTTTCTTATTTAACTTTCAAACTAGTTACTACCCTGATAATATCTAAAACATTATAAATTCATTAAAAAATTGCGACTACTAATTACTAGTAATTTATATAATCATCGATGCAAACGTTAAAAATAAATTATAATTATGGATTTTTTTTCTAACTTGAGCGAGTTTTAATTATTTTCTCGTGTTTCATTTAATGTTGCTTATCCAATGATATGGAACCGACAGCTGACTGCACGTCAAACTAAGGCACTGATCTGTGACAGTCGCACCGATGCACAAGAACGCGTAGGATGGTATTAAAATCGCGCAAACTAGAGCATAAGAACGTGTCTTCGATGTGTCAGAAGAGATTAATGCGAACCGGCAGCTCGTACAGAAGAATATAGTTGCCGGAACTTGTCGAAAGCGCCATAGAATTTCCGTTATTCGCAGGATAATGTCGAGCCGTAATCTCCACTGTGAAGATTTTAATGCACGAGATCAAGATATTAATAGGGATTAACGAGCAAATTGTGCGAACTACCTTATTTGTTTAAACAGCAATCCTGTCCGATCCTTTTAGTCAACAATTTAAATGCTAAATTCCTTTAAACTTTAAATACTAGATTTTGCCTAGACTAATGTAATTTAACATTAATTAAAATCTTTTTCCATTTCGTTCAACTTGTTTCTCAAATTATAGGAGGAATATTTAAATTCTAGATTTATCTCCAAAGCTTGGTTATTTAGAACCATTTGATTTAAAATAATTAAAAATGTTTTCTCTTTTTATGGTAGTAATACATAAATGTATATTTACTTATCACTATATTAAGAAATAATCCTTTGCAAAACTTTACATGTTATACATATATCGTTATACGATGGGATGCGGCATTCGATATAAGACTGCAAAAAAATTACAAATTCTGCAGCCTCTGTGGTAAGTTTTATTTGCGCACGTTACTATGCTTATGGGCAAGGGAGATAGCTGGTTGGAGGATTGGAAGAAATGTATACGCAAAGGAAAGCTCCCTCAGGGTCGACTAAGAGCGCGTGTGCAATACGTTGGAGCTTACATCACGAGCAAACGGATGCAACTAGTGTTATGCAGTTAGTGTCTTGAGTGCTAGCCAGTTATACGACGTAATGTATGTAAAAACTTTAGTGTAATGACTAGAATACAAAAATTGTTTATCCATCGTCTAAATTTTAAAATTATAATTATAATTAAAAATATAAAATTGTATATTTATAAGAGAAAAATAAATATAAATATTGTAATAAACATAATTAAATTTCGTAAATAGAGGTAACAAATATATTTAAAAGTTATGAGATACAAGTATATCGTTCTCGTCGGTGCATCACTGATTACGGCACTCTGCTTACTCTCTGGATTGATGTATTATTTCAATCAAGGTAAGTAGATTAATTATATTACTTTATATGTATAAGTACACACACACATATGTTTACTTTAAATGTAAGAATCTTTATTAATTTTTGTTTTTTTGTAGAATTTTCTAAGATTGCGATTTACTTCTATAAAATATTTTAATAAAAACCAGTAACTTTGAGGATGAAGTAATATGGCTTTTATTTTTTTTATTAAGTAATTTTGTCAATAATCAGTATTATTGAAACTTGAATGATTATATTCGTCCAAATGCTGTTTAACAGATTCTAGACTTAAAATAATTGAAAAAATATTTACTACTTAAGACATGATTTATAAAAATGTGACACATTGCATAATCGAAAGAAGAGGAAACGTGATGGAAATACGGCTAACTCAAAAATAAATTTTAAAAATTGATTTAGTTTAAAAAACAATGTTTTATTACACAGTCATGTATTTTTAATTTTTCATCATTTAAAATTTTCATGATTTAAAATTGTCCTGCGTTTAGAAATATTACAGATATTATAAAAAATCATTTTATCCTTGTTTAAAAGACAAGACTACAATATAACTTTTTCTTCTTCTTCCGAGTAGAATGCCGAGATTTTTACGACATAAGAAGTTTTTGGTGCAGTCTCAGCTACTCTAATCAAAATTGCCAACAAGATTTATGTAATTGTAATTATTATAAGATTTTAATTATTATAATTTTTGTTTTTAATTATTATAATATTTGTTTTAACCTATATTTAGAAGAAAAAATGTATGCATGATAAATATTGTAAAAGAAAAAAGAGCTGTATATCTTCTATCATTTAAAATATATATTTATTATTACGGACACTTATTATTTACGTTATTATTTACATACATAATCTTTCTTAGTATAGCACATCATAAATGATCTAAAGTACATGAGTGGCAATCATTGAAAATGCAGAGACTTAATTTTCTATTCTAGAAACTATTTTCTATTCGTTAGCACGTACGTGCTTATGTTTTTACAAGATAAAAATGCGTCCTTCAAGCTACGAGACTGGTAGACGGTTCCATTATTATATTGTCTCCATAAATAGAAACGATAATATGTTAAATAACTATTGTCTGTACATGATAAATTGCCACGTGTTAAACATTTTCATGAAAAAATAATTCCTTCAACTTCATAATATAATTCACTAAGAAAGTGTAATAAAAATGTCGAGAAACTCTAACATATTTTTACATATTTCAGATGAGTGTCCTATTGGTACCTTCCAGTGTCTTAACAGCACCACGTGCATGCCGCAACGTAGCTGGTGCAATGGTGTATCGGATTGTCCGTATAGCGACGATGAATCCACAGAAAATTGTTGTGTGTTTCAAATTTCATTTACATTAATATTTACCACAATTTCCGCAAGATCCATTTTCATTTCTATTCAAATTTGCTTATGATTCTCTAATAGTTAGTCGTATAAATTCAATTATTTTACAAAGACTTGTCCACTCGTTACATTGTAAGCATTTTAAAGTGCTTTAATCAATATTGCTGCAATGTTTCGTGCTATCTGGGAAGTTAATTAAATAAATTACATAATCAAGCAATATTTCGAACCTCGGAGGCCCCTATTATTATTCAGACAAATTGTGTAATAAAATGCAAATTTCTCAATATTGGAAACTGCTAATAAAATTTATGTTTGGTAAGTTCCTCGAATTGATCGAAGAACTTTACACTACACACACAAAACATTTGAAAGAAATTATCATCAAAAAATGATTTCGTAGCTTCTGAGACACTCTTCCTTAATAACGAAACGTGTATTATGTCTTAGCACTTTAGCAATATTCATAAATTTTTATTTATTGTAACTCATCACATTTAAAGAAGCAAGATTTTTAGATCCTGATTTTTAAATTTCTGAAGCTTCCCTAATCAATAAATTTGTTACACAGTTGACATGCACGGAAACTGGGATTGGTTTATGAAAGAAAGAAACTGGGGAAACTCGAAAAATTGCGGTAATATCATAATAAAGTACGCGACAGATACGTAACAGTTGCGAGGATTTCAAAATTTTCATATCTTTCGCTTGCAGATACATACGACGCTCCAGTTAAATGCACCTACGATGCGTGTCGCGCGACTTGTACTAATTACACCGACGTGCCCAAGAATTTATCACCGAACGTCACAGCAATGTACGCTTTGCAGAAAAATGCGCTTTCGTGATATCATTTTTATATGCAGCAAATCGCGTTTGGTAACTAATATTAACGATTCGACACGACTGATTTACTTGATAGAGTTGCGGATGGATTTAAATCAATTAAATGTGTTCTCTGAGTGACACTGTTAATTACTAATAACACGGATGTATGACTTCTGCAGTTTCCTAACCGACAACTCGCTCACGCACTTGCCTCGCGATGCGTTATCAAGATATCCGGAGATACGCTTATTGTAAGTTGTTCTTGCTGCCCTTGCTTCGAGATACACAAGACTTATAAAGCCTTACGTAAAATCTAACAACAATTTTCAGATATCTTGACAATAACAATATAGTCCAATTAGAAAAAGGAGTCTTCCTTTATCAATCCGAGTTATTTTGGTTGTGAGTACATGCCTCTTAAATTAAAATTAATGACAGTTCGAAAGAGGTAATCTGCATGTAATGAAACTCATTTTCAGAATTCTCACAAACAATAGCATCAGCGAAATACTACCGGGACACCTAACGGGACTGACTAAATTAGAAACTCTGCTACTGGATCAAAATAAAATTGTGACGGCAGATTTTTCTGACCTGGAAGACAGCACTGCTGCGTATCTGATGTAATATATGTCTCAGTATACAATTATTTTATTTTACTCTACTACTACGTTAGGTTGCGACAAATTATGGACGATCTCAATCTCTATCCATCATTTATTGTGAAATAAACACTTGCTTTCTAATCACCGCGTTACATATTTATCACCCTTTTTACTCAGTATGTTATATATATTTATTTAACATTATTATTTGAAATCTCCTGCTCTACTTATATCGCCAGTATTGTTCATGAATTTCAGAGATGTATGATTCATACACGTTATGATTTATAAAGTTCAAAATCACTAATTTCCGAGTAATCTAATCCGCGTGTGATAAGCACGTTTATTATTTACTGTGTGTGTAATCAGTCTAGAGCGCATCGAAAATGTAGATCCGTTTGCAGCAGATTGCTTCCTTGATGCGCGTGGTAATTTTGCTATAGCTCGAATAGAAGGCAAACATGCAAATCCCATGCAATCAGATTGAAACAAATTGCAACAAAAAAAAGTACAGTTAATTGTAGAAATTTATCAGTGTCTTTTCTCTTCATAAAAAAATTAATTTTTCACATATTATAACAGTCATTTGATGTATAAGAATCGCTGTTAACAATTATCGAGGCAGCGATATCAGTAGGATTGCCTCGTCCATAATTATTGTTGTTGATTGATAAGGGACGTATGTTAATATTTCTTCTTTTTTATTAAAAAATAGAAATCTGAGTAAGAACATGTTAACGACGTCCGCTCTGAAGCTACCACGATTGCCGGCGTTAACGGAAATGTAAGCCTATACGAATACGTACTTAAATGAAAATTGAAAATGCGCACACGTACGTCCGATTTTCCTGAAGTCGCGTTTCAGAATATTGGACGGAAATCACTTCGAGTCGATAACGGAAGATCTATTCGCCGGATGCCCCGCTTTGAAATCACTGTACGTACGTAAGTAGATTACGGAAGCGATTACTGTCATTGTTAATAAGATTCATGTGAGCTAACGGCTCGACGATGATTCAGGAGTATGGAGGACAATAGCGTAAGCAGCATCGACGGGAATGCGTTTCGGAATTTGCAACAACTTGTTGAGCTGTAAGTGCACAAATGTTAATGTGACTCGGTTTCAAGTTAACGGTACCGGCGCGGCGCTCGGTTATTGTAAACCACAGGATAAAACACATCACGCCATTCCGATTATCGATTCAATATTACTATGTCAAGCCGCGCGATCGGTTGCCTTCTTAAAGTAAAATAGATACTTTGGGTTTTCATTCTAGTCGCGAGGCAGGTATAATTAAACGCGGTGTTTAACTTTTTATTGCCATGTCCATTTCTCTATACAATTATAACCCGCATCTGTTTAATGTTAGAGTACGCGAAGATTTATTACCGTACAACAGACGATGACGCAGATACAGTTACAAGTTGGAAATTGCATTTTATCTTGAACGTTATTAATGGTAAACTCTACTGCATCTAATGGATTGGTTATAAATCAAATATCAACAATCGAAGACAATTAAAGTGCAGCCTTGTTTCAGTAACTTGGCATACAACAGGATAGTCACGATACCGTCAAACGTGTTCCAGCCCGTGAATAATCTGTCGAAGCTGTAAGTACAAATATCCGTGTCGTAATATCAATCCGCGTGATAATCAGCCTCGCTTCTATATATACATATATAGATGTTTGAGCTACGTACGTGCTTGAGGTCTATTCGCTGATACTTAGCGCTAAAGATCTGTTCGCGAAAGTGAACTGCGGAAACGTCACGTATCCGCGAGCGCAACCGGTTTTAATTATAATTTAAGCTCGTGCGCGTGTAAACTAGAATCTATTTGAAAATAAGATCCATTACTCTGGCAATGCTCGTGTGATATAATCTCGTTCTTCCAGATTAATCGGTTACAACCCTGTCGTCGAGTTATCAATGATGCTTTTTAACCCATTGCATAATCTTCGCTCTCTGTAAGTTGAATCGTTTTTTGTTTCAACGGCGAGTTTAACCACGCGAGTGGTTTTTCCACTTAATAATACATGAACATGAGGCTGTAGCATAAAATTTTCATATTAATTTTATGAACATCATCCTCTTCTTTATTAATATCAATAGAAGTTAATATAATCGACTGAGTTAATTTTACATCAATTTTCATTATGATATATGGAATTTCAGAAATGTCGAGGACATGAACATGGACGATATGGATAAAAACGCATTCGACGTGTTTCCAAGACTCGATTTTGTGTACGCTGATGTTGTGATTATTTTTAATGCAGTAGCTTCTTTAATAAACGCAAAAATTGATAATTTTTTTAAAAATCGATAAAAATCAAATAACCTTTATATCTTCAAACATAACATTATTTTTACTAATTAGCTATAGATTTGCAAAATAGAGAATAAAATTAAAGATACGTAATTTGTAATTTTTTATACTTGTTAATTCTCTCGCTTTAAGTTTTCAGCTTCATAATTTAATTTAAACCAATCTGGTAATACGAGTACAAGATAACTACTACTAACATTTTCAGATATTTCAAGAAATTTCATTACTGCATGACTTACGCGCCGAAGGTACAAAAATGTAGACCTATCAGCGATGGTAAGACCATATGTCGTGATTAGATAAAATTACTACTTAAATTGCAGAAACGACTGATTGATTCGATATTGAATCGAACAAGATGTATGCCAAGGAAGATATCCCTTTTCTCTTTCTCTTCTCTCTTTCTCTAATTTTTTTTTTCTTTTTCTGAAGGTGTGTCGTCGATGTCACATTTGCTGGGTAAACCTTTGTTAAGGGCTGCCGTTTGGAGCATATCTTGTGTCACTTGTCTTGGTAATAGCCTCGTTCTGTGGGGGAGATTCACCGCCAAAGATGAGAAAGATTCACCGCCAAAGATGAGAATCAAGTTTTGAGTATCATTATCAAAAATCTCGCAGGTAATATCGCGCGAATGTGTCCTTAAAGAAATATTCAAAATTTTTCAAAAGTGAAAACTAGATGGCTGGAAAATTCAAAGCAACGAAATAGTTTTTAAACTTTAAGCATGAATAATTACATAAAAATATAGAAGTAAGATAATTTTTTTATTTTATAATTCTAAATTTTAATCGTCCTTTTGACAATAAACAAATGACTTTGAAGTTGTTTGAAATTTTTAGAAAGTTCAAAAATTTCAATAGCCTGCTCGTCGGTGCTTTAGTATCGCGTATTTAGACACAATATAACGACGGCGTAAATAATCCCTATTCAAATGAATCGTGGTACGTACCGAATCACGAAGTGCACGCGAGTTATCACAGTTCACGGTTCACAACAAAGCGCAACGCGATGATCGATCGAGCATATTAATGTTAGGCTCACTATAAATCACAAGGCGGTAAAGTCACGTAATCCTTTTATAGTGTCCGACATGTTGATGGGAATATACCTCTTCATAATCGCCATAGTAGACGCTCGGTTCCGCGATAACTACAAGGAGGAAGCAAGTACGTGGATGTCCTCATGGCCCTGCACACTTCTAGGAGTGTTAGCAATGACATCATCCGAGGTATGCACATTAACACCTCGCTAAATCCCACAATTTTCAATTCGCAACGTACAATTGCTGTTTAACGGTACTATTTATAATGACCGCTTACGCTACTATTCAGCGAAATCTAGGCGCCCGTCGTGACAAAGTCGACATGTGTTAGCGATATTATGTAATAATGTATTTATAATAAATATCGGTGGCATTAATCACGCAATTCTTAAAACGAGTTCAAAAGATTTAAATGTAGCTTCCCAGCTTCACACTTCTTCGCTTCTAATTTCTTTGAATATAGCAGTATTACAGTTAGGTACAAATTGAGATTAGAGGACACTTAAAAAAATGTCGGAAATTAAAATAGATGATCGTAAATATTGTTCGACAAGGTTTCCGTGCTCATCCTGTCATTTATGTCCGTGGAGCGATTTATTCTGATCGCAGCACCTTTGAAGTGTCACCACGCTATGACATCTCGAGCTGCAGCCTCATCGATGATCGTCATCTGGATTACCGGACTCATCGTCGCTTTTGTGCCAGGTTTGTTTTACGCGGATCTTTTCATATTTTATTTTCTTAATTTCTTGTTATAATTCCTCTTTGATTTAATTTCAGTATTATTTATTATATAATTATATTAATTATATTTGTGATACGACATGATAAAATATAAACATTTTCGAATTTATATTTTAATTATATATAATATTCTTGAAAATAACTAATTACATCATTTTAACAAACTTGAAAAATTTTTTTAGTAAAAATAGAAATTTTTCATAATCGTTTAATCGTTATTGATTATTTTCTCTGGATTCGAAAGTTATTCATTGGAGGAGCAGCACAAGGTTCTACGGTGTCAATGGGATGTGCTTTCCTCTACATATAGACGATCCGTATCTGATAGGCTGGGAATACTCGGCTTTTATCTTTCTGGGACTTAATCTTATCGGGTAAACTGCACATTATTACGAGAAATGTATATTGAATCACAGATTGAATTATGCGATATACTCGCTAAATCTGAATCAGTGAAATCTTACTAATTTGCAGTACTATACTTGTAACTGTATCATTAGTGATTATTCACTGTCTTTCAGTGATTCCGCTTAAGAGAGAGGCTTTACTCTCACTGATTGGAATCAAGATATTATCACTGAAAGACAATGCATCACTAATTGACATAGTTATAAGTATACCAGACTGTTCATTGGCTTTCAGTGAATAACACACTGATTCCGATTTAGAGAATATAATTAACCGTCATTTAAAAAAATGTATTGTAAACAAATATATTTCTTTAACTTTTTTGTGTACTGTAATGAAATTTCTAAAATTTATTTAGAAAGATTGTAACAGTTTTTTAAGTTGGTTCTGCATTGCTTGATTACAACTAGCCATTAGTATCAGAATTTTCGAGTGAGTTCAGTTGTGTGCCAATGTTTGTTAAAAAATTTATTCAATCTCACAAGCTTGATCGATTCCTCATTTCGTGATTGCTATAACATCACATCGGAGGAAGAGAGCCTTTCAAGGCTATCATTTCATTCATTTGCAGATTGATGATTATCGGTTACGTTTACGTGGCCATGTTCGCCAGCATCTGGAGAACGCGCCGCGCCACACCGTTGTCGGTCGGCGATTCCGAGTTCGCCCTCAGATTCTTCCTAATCGTGTTGACAGACGCGGCATGCTGGGCGCCGATTATAGCGTTGAAAATTCTCGCCTTGATGAAATATCCCGTGCCACGTAAGCAGAAACGCTTGATGCGAGTTTTCGCGTTCCCACTGACTCGTTTCCACTGCAGCATCGTCTCTGTTACGGTCTTTGTAAAATAAATATACATGCAACTTGAACTTTATTTCTTTTAGCATATTACTTTTATCGTTATGGACAAAATGTTTACTCTGTTGTTTTATTTCGCGAAAAAAATCAACCTGAAGAATTGAAGTTTCGTATTAAAACATAGAACTCATATGTTATAAAAGTAATGCATGTACAAGATCCACGAAAAAAATTAATTATTACTTTGCATTGAGATATTTAGTAACGCAGTTAAATTTAAATGTTAATAACGAGTGGATGAAATTTATGTATAGCCGACTTGCACGCTTGGATAGTGATTTTTATTCTGCCGGTCAATAGCGCGATCAATCCGCTGTTGTACACTTTTACCACGCCAAAATTTCGGGAAAGATTCAACGAAAGTTGGCTCGGAAAAGTACGCAGCTACATGTTGAGAAATCATTCCAGACAAGGTTTGTGTTCCCATACGAGTAACTACTTGAACTCTCCGCTCATAAAACGTCTATTTCTTTTATTTCTTTTATCACAGATTCACAGGCATCAGCTGCCACCAATAAAACTACGATTACCGATAGGAACATGATGCAGCCAATGTGGAACGAATTTGACGAAGGAGACAGAAGGAGCACACCTTTGCTCGGTTTCAACTCGGATGGAAACGCTCGACCCGAGAGGCAGGACTAAAATTTAGTAATTTTCGTCTATTAATCATATCGCCTTTTTTTATTGAATGATATGTAAATTGCTGACGCTGATATTCATATTACACGTTACAAAGACGATAGATTGTAGTTATAAACTATAAATCTTCGTAGCACACATAGTCCATTTTAAAGAATGGACGAGTGTAGAACTTGCAATAGTGAAATTCTATTATCTAATAACCGTTGAAGAAGGAAACCTTTACAAATCGAAAAATTATAATTAATGTAATTCGAATCGAACTCAATTAATTTAGATTACGTCACGCCAAAGAAACTTTCTATAACATGCTACAGAGAATGATTATCTGCTGTTTGCACGTATTTTTGCCTTTTTTAAAAAATCCGTCTTATCAGATGTAGGCTGCAGTTGTTTAAGAATATATGCACTCTGCTCTCGTATATCTTCGGCTCTGCTAATACCGTTTTATTACAAGCAACTCGGCAAGAAGCTTAGCTTAGGCACGGTGCTCTTATTCTCGTCTCCCGAGAGATTAGCCGTAAGTAAGGTACCCAGAATACGCTCCGTTTCTGAATGTATTGTTTCGCGCATGGGTGATCCCGGCATGCGGATATTTCAATTGTACGAACTCCGATGGCCCCCGACGGAGGTATCCACCCACGATGGAGCACAGAAAGAGAGAGAGAGAGAGAGAGAGAAAGATCGTGCTCGAAAACGTACATAAATTATTTTCCGACGAAGTCGGAAACGCGAAACGCGCCCTGAAAAATTTACGACATCGATTCTGATGTACCGGCAAATCATGTTCCGCCGATGTGGCACCGTTATGCCGGGTCAGCGCCACTTGTTCCGTATTATTATTGCGAGATGAGAAATTTATCTTGGAACACACGGGCGTGACTTTTTAACGGCTCCACCGATGTACGCTCTAAAACGAGCACTACATCACTCAAATATACTCGATTAGTCGGTGTAAAATCATCGGTCGGCACGGCCATCCCCCTGAGATGACTTATGAAGCGATAATAAATGATAAAGACGAAGAAAGGATAAGGAATTACTGACAATTAATTCCCAACTTTGTGATGGGACACGCGATGTTGTTCACTTCGCCTTTGCTATCGCGTATTAAATTATCATATGAGAAGATCCGTGCGGAATGTCAGATTGGCGTGTTTAACACTCTTGTAATCAAATAATAATTTATAACAAGCAAAACAGTACTTGTAGAAAATTACCTTACAAACGAATAATACATAATATGATGTACTTATCATGTTTATATACGACATAGTTGCAACTTCCTTCCTTTTTATATATTTATAAAAGAAAGCCTACGATGATATGATACATGACGTAACGATAGTACATGTAGAAAAATATGTTCAAAAGTTCGAAACATTACGTTAAAATAAAAAAAAAAGCATCCTGATATTTATAACTTAAAAAAAACGTTTTAGTAAAGAGGAAAAGGTTGAAAGGTGAAAAGAAATAAAGTAGACTAATTAACATGCTTATTCATACATCCGCTTACGAATGAACTCCTCAATAATCCATTAAAACGCGCGGAGATATAAACAGCGAGAGATGCAACGATATCCGACTTCCAACTTTCGGAGGGTTACAGTCGGCCGTAAATCATGCGAACGGCCAAGAAAAATGCATCTCGCGAGCACTCTACGATCTACCGGCACGTGGGTTGGCTCTTACGCGATATAATGTGTAATTTATGGCGGATGGCCAATGGTAAGGTCCCGTTAAGGGGCCTCGATACTTCGCCCGAGACAGACCGCCTTTTAGGACTGACTTTTCTTCCGCCTTAAGCCGCTAAGATTTCTTCGGCTACAATACAATTACGCCACGACGTGGGCGGATATGCGTTATGCGATCGTCCACGAAATCGTCTCCGAATAAAAAGAAAACAAACATGATGTAGGTAGGTTGGTAGGTAAACCGTATGACGCATTGGTGCAAATATTGTTGAATTACTGAGTCACGGACTAAACAAGAGCTGCGTTTTATCGGTGATATTCAAGAGTCTTATTTTTTATCCGAAAAAAAAAGGTGAAAAAGGTTTCTTCTCAGTTCTATTTTGTTATTTTTTTGCGAATTATTTCAAATTTTTTATTATTATAAAAGTTTATTACAAAAATCATCAAATATACGAAGTGAATTAAAAATTATGAAACTAATATTCGGACACATAAAATATTGGAAATTTATTTTATGCTACAAATTTATTAAATATTGTAAATTCGACTGCAAATCAAAAAAACCCTTGTACAATGTCATATTTCCATTAAAATGCTTCATACTTGTATTTAAATTAAAAAGAATTATTAGTCTATTGTTAAAAATATAAGATCAAAAAATGTATATAAATAAAATTACAACAAAGTGTTAATTCTATAATTTAATCTTAATCTTCTTACTTAAGCCTGAAAATGTTTGTAAAAAATGGTGGCGGAATAATATTAAATAAACAAAATAATCTTATATGCAGTTACAAAATTAATTGCTTGGACAGGATATTGAGAGTTTATTTTAAATCAAAAGCATACTTTTAATGAAAACGCATTACTAGTAAGGTATTTTTACTTCCAGTCAGGTTTTTCCTAAAAAATTATAATATTTGGTGAATTTGTGAATAAATTATTCCTAATATCTTGTATCCGAACAATTGATATCGTGACTGTAAAACATTTTGCTTCAATCAAAAAGTTTATATTAAATATATGTAATGATTAATTATTTAATTTACAATAATCCTGATTTTTATTGATAACATAAATATTGGAAGTGCCAGACATTTCTCAGAAATAATTAACAAATGTCCAATATATTAATATTCCTAACATTCTTTTCAATTAGTTCTTGCACGTATTTTAATTACAACAAGTGTGACTCCAATTGATATATAAGACACGAAGAATTTTCTAAGATACGATAATAGAGCCAGGGCACCAACCGGAAGGTAGGGAACGTGAAGGAATTTCCAATGAACGTACAATGTACACATATAGTGTCGCATAGTAAAGATTGTTATAGCTCTTGGCTATAGAGAAGAATATTTTGCACTCACGCACGCACGCATACTATACACAAAGCGAAAGCGAACGAGATCGTAACCTTCCGAAGGCCTTCTCGCGAATCGCTCCGAGTGAATACCTGTCAGTAGTGCAGAATGCAGAAAAAGAATAAAATATCGTGCAGCTATTTTTTTAAATGATAAACTCAATGTGTTCAACATATCATTTCCAAACGACATAACTCAAAAAACAAGACTCTTTTTAAAAAAGGAGTTTGAGAATGTTTTGAATTATTTAAAACTTTGAACCGTAAAGTCATGAAAATATTTTTAAATACAAGTTTGGTAATTGTAGAAAAATAAAAATATTATTAACTCTTTATTTATGTATATAAACATCTAAGAAATTATTATTGAACACTAAGATCTGTTTTCAACCAGTGCAGCCTTTTCCTTAATTGATCACTTTCATCACTATTTCTGATGCACTGAGAGAAAAAATTATTAAATTTTAATAAATATTTATTTAAATAGCTGCAATGAAATATTTACTAAATGTAAATAAATATTTATTTAGTACAAGAACCATTAATTTAATTTATCCTTTTTTTTATTCAATAAATGTACCGTAAGTAAATATTTCATTAAAATTATTTAATGTTTATTAAAATTTTTCTCTCAGTGTATCATTCTACTAATAATAAAAACTCCAAAGATGGTTTTTCTTGCACACAATTTAAAAATGTCAATTTGGATTTATGCCATGTCGTTGTAGCAAATATAAGCAATATAAATATCAATCTAATAATCTTTTTTACCTAAAAAAACTAAGAAATTCGAATGTAATAAGACACAAACTTTTTTTATTCTTTCTATTTCCTCACAAGGTCTTCCAAATCCTGAAAACATTATGATTTAAGATACATCAGTTAAATATATTTTTTAAGTAATTATTCAATCCCATTGATTTCTAAATCGAATCGACGGATGACCGAAATAAAGTTGATCGAAGGCATATATGCCTGTTCGTGGGCTCCAACAATGGAAAGATCTTGAAAACGTTAATAAACTCTCGAACAGATCGCTCGCCAATCTACGAAATTGGCCGGCGCGATTCGCAAAGAGTTAAAGACGGCCATCAGACGATCTCCGGCGCGAAATCGATGCGAAAGAGCCGCCCGCGCTACGGATCTTCCTTCCCACAATTATAGGGTATAAAAATTCTTTCGGATTTCAGTCACGCGAGCAAAGGCTGCATTCGGTCCACGGGAAGAAGATTTACGTGCGAGGCGGTAATTGGCGCCGGTTCGAATTTTTACAGCGTGGAGGATCTTCGGATACAGTTTCCCGCGATAAGAGAATGCGAGATAGCGCTCCGTGTAAGATATCAGAGAATACTCGATTAATGCGGTAGGTAATATTTACGTTCGAACGCGATCATCGGTGCACTATCGCCGTGCAATAGTGAAAGCCGAATGTAGAGTCTTTTTTTCTCTCGTCGCAGTTCATGATTACACATTGCGTAATACGTTACATGCACGCCCAATATCGCGCGATCGTAAATACTTCACAATACGTACATTACAATACATTGTAGGAAAATATATAAGTCGATACGAGCTATCAATAACTCGATCGGCAATTCAATCGCCGCGTGTATCATTATTAGCTTTCACCCTCGCGTGGTGATTCCAATTATATACGGACAAATTTTAAAAACCTCGAAATTCATTATCGGCGAGATTTATTTTACGCTGCATAGGAAGAAATTAACGTTGAGATAATAGATTGCGAGCCCATTCCTCCATATGCATACGCAATATTCATTGATTTCTCAAAGAATATTCTGTCGATTTATAAATACGTGCCGGAAGCGCACTCTAAAGCGAACCCTGGGTGATCGTCGATCGACGATATGCTCCTGTCGACGGTCATATCCTTGGGTACCGTACAAAGAATTTCAAGATCACAGCAGCAGTGATGAGACCAACGCGTTCATCTATTACATTCTATTACATGAATTACGTTCATTACGTTCAGGGATAGTCGAACGACGGTACGCGAGATTGACGGGAAATAGATGATGATACTATTACCAGTATGTAATAATCATATGCATACTATTGCATAGTAAACGTGTAATAATAAGTTTCGAATAATTAGGTCGCGATAATGCCCCTGGGAGAGCACGATCATAAATCACTTACCAGCAGTGTAATGATTTTACATCGATCGGTATTAATACTTATTGCATTCCATACGCGCACCAGTTCTCTCGTGCTGGAGAGCTAATGTTTTAGCTATTGTTAATCGTGCAAATAAAAGGTGAAAGGGCAATTAGCGCGGCAAAACAAATACAATATATTGCAAAATATATGAAAGCTGGAAATTCCAGACACTCGACATCGTGTTTGCGAAATGATGTCCGCTAGGACGGTTTAAAATTTACTTTGGCGTCGCGTGCGAAATGCACGCATGTGAGTGAACAGCATAAGGTGTTTGAAGTGGGAAGACAAAAGAGAAGAGGAAGGGAAAGGGGGAGTGAAAAAGCACTGCTTGACACGCTCGCCGACATATTAAATAACGCGACAGCTGCGGAATACGCGGCATCGATACCTTGCTCCGCCTAGCACTTCTTTCATATTATTGCACGCAAATTATTAACGTGCAGCCTCCTCGAGAGATTCAATGGATCGCTGCGTGTTTCTTCTTCTGTTCGTGAAATTTCAGTATTTTTCGAAATCTTAATTTGCTCTCTTTGAATTCCGTAATAGTACTGCAGCATTGAAAGCGTAACTGCAGCACACTGAATATATCAATGGAAATGCTCCGTATAAGATATAATATTTAAGCCAAAAAAAAACTCGTTTAATATAACAATTATCTTTTTAATATCGTTTTTAGTTAATCTTTTAATCCTTCAAAATAATTTCTAGCTATTTGGATAAAATTTTAACTTCTCAAAAGCTAGTAACTTAAAATCCTTATTCTTTAATGTAAACCCTCGTTGTAACAAATAAACAACAATGGCCGTGTAAATGGACGCGTTGTTTTAAAACAAATTGTATTTATTCCTTCAAAAAAATTAATACGTTATTATTTTTTATATTTAGAAAATTGAGAAAAAGTATATTATAATAAATTATAAAATAATATATGTAGTTTTTTATAAATACAGCCCACATACACCCACTGCGTCACAAAATTTTTGTTGCGCTAAATAAACATGTTGCTGCCGGGGTTCTAATTCTTGGGTACCTCTTTTCCTATTTCTTATTACATCTCTTTTAAGTATATACTCTATGAGTAAAATGTCTCTTTAAACATAATAAATTCAAAAGTGGGCTTTATTTAAGCTGGGTCTTATCCGGCTTAGATATCTTAATTAAAATAAAATTGATAGCGTTTGTCGAACGTTGATAAATATATGGCAAAATACAAGCTTGAATTTTGATTAAGATCTTCTGACAGATCTTTATCGTAACAATCATAAGAGCTCATTGCGTTTCGCGCGCCGCAACAAAATGCAAAATGATGTTAAGCCACGTCGAGTTCGAATCCAAGATGAGTAGTCCAGCACTCTCGTGAAGAGATCGAAAAGAGATGACGCGAGCCACCGGAATATTCTGCATGAGGGATGCATCCGAGTCGAATGTATCATGTGGCATCGCGTCACGGTGTCACATTGCCATACCTGTCAATTACAAAACCGTTTCTGCGGTCGGCAATGAGCAACATGTCGCGACACGGTCATCGACTCGCGTGCTACAAAAACTTCGTGTGCACGCACATCCGTGGTCAAACAGCGGTATACGGAAACGCGCGCGCGTACTACCTAAATATTTGTCATGCATCAAATGTAAAGTAAGAAGTGAAATAACAGTGAAACGCGTTTTAATCGGCAAATTTATTGTTTAACGCAATTTCATTTTAATCTTTACTTTATCGAAGGTACACCGGATACCCATTTCATTTGTGAAACAATTTTTTTTAACAAATAGACCAGCTTGTTTAAATAACAAATTGAAATGAATATTAAGTCGAATTAACAAGAAATTTTATTTTAATGGTTCTAAGAATTTGTTTACTTCAATGAAGTTTACATACATATATAAATATTATTCATTAACTAAAAAGTCACATGATATAATTTAAATTTCAATGACGATAATAGTAACTTGGTTATTATAAAAACGCATTTTAAGGCCTGCGTATAAAATTGAAATAATATTATGTGAATTTTTAGTTGTTTAACGGCTTTGAAGAGGATCAAGTAAGATCGAAACATGTCGCCACGTTAATAAATATTTATATATATATATATGTAAACTTCATTGAAGTAAACAAATTCTTAGAATCATTAAAGTAAAATTTGCTCGTTAATTTGGCCTAATATTCATTTCAATTATTTTTTTACTTTAATGGTCGCAGCATGAAATATTACACATTTAGTATAGTAACGTTTTAAATAAAAAATCAAACGGTTTAAAATAATTATACAATGTTTATATCTCAAACTTAGATTTTAGTCTAATTTTTGACAAATATTATTCAGAAATTTCGATAAAATTCTTGCGTTATGATGTATATAATCTTAATTCAATATTGTAAAATTTTTCTCAATCTGTGATGCCATTGTGCAATATTCATGCACTGTATTTATCGGGCACCCTTTCAATAAAAATAAGTATACAAAAAATTATGTAGGAATTTAATGAATCTTTAAATTCCTATACAAAATACATATGGGTATCCGAGTAACCCCTTTGGTAGAAAAAGATATCTAAAAAAAATGTACACGTTTGTACAAGATGTATAATTGCATATTAAAAATTCCGTGCAAAATATAGGGGCATCCAAATATCTTTTCGGCAAATATAAGTTCTTTAGATCTTCGGTAAAGTAAGGGTTAAAATAATTGCGAAAAATTTTATACTTTGCGTGGTATAATTCCGCTTTAAATATCCAAATGAATTATTCCATATCTACATTTTTATCTCGATTGCGAAGTAACTGTAAAACGACGTGGCGTAAACTCGATAAGCGCAAGCTGAGGAAATCAGTGTCACATCATTCCAGAACGGAATGCATGAACGGGTCGGTATCCTTGATACCGACGTTCTCCTATCAGCGCGGCTTATGACTATTAATTAAAAGCGGCAACGCTCGACTCGCGCTTCGGCATTCGCGCGGTCACCGACACGAAAGCAGAAGGCGGAGACTCGCATAAACAACCACGCGGACGGAAATTAATGCGCCTCGCCGGTGCGAAATGCAGCGAAACTATCTGCCATTGCGGATAATTAGTCGGGCGCCGATGCCGGCGCGTAGAGCTGAGACAAAAAAAAAAAAAACAGCGCACAGTGTGGCGATCTCAATTGCGTTTTCTCAACGGAAGTGTCTCAGATAAACGATCATCGCCGCCTTCAACTTAAAAGCGATGACGGCATCGAGAGAGTTTGGTCCTTACAGATTTCCTGCATTATATCTGAAGCCAAATATAGAAGGGACACGTGGAAATTTGAGCGAATCTCGACTTCTGACATATTCTCGCTTTCAAACCTTTGCAGTCGAAAAGTATTGAGGATTATGAAATCACACAGTTAACATTCAAACTGGAAAGCTATCGCGATGATAAATCCTCGCGATGATATAAACAGATAACTAAATCTTGTTTAAATATTAATCCTCGAAACTTTCTCTTACAGGTGTTTAAGATTTAATCGTCGGGACACCTAACGTGGAAGATTACAGCCGCGACAAAGGATAACTTTCGTT
The DNA here is from genome assembly GCF_016802725.1 of Solenopsis invicta. NCBI lineage: Eukaryota > Metazoa > Arthropoda > Insecta > Hymenoptera > Formicidae > Solenopsis > Solenopsis invicta. The sequence goes on from NC_052673.1 coordinate 10,624,393, forward strand.
AAAGGAAAAAAAAAAAAGAAACCGACCGCGAGCCTCGGAATCCGCGGATAAAGGAGGATAATCCACGTTTATTCCGCCGCAAATGGCAACGGTGAAATAATGCTGAAATAATAACCGCAGGTGGACCGTAAAGTTCAAGCGATACGCGGACGTGGAACGCACGGCCGAGTCGCGTACGATCTCTTTTCTCACGTCGTGGAAACTCGAGGACGCGGCCTCATACTCTTTCGGTCATTAGCTCGTACCACCGTAGGCACCCGCTCCCACCCCGTGCGCCGTACGCGCACTTATGTATTATTTGCATCCGACGACGTAAGTCCCGATGGCATGCGTACTCTCGGACTCGCCAGTGGCCGTCGCAGAATGCAGTCGCGGCGGCCGGCGATGCAGCGCGCTCGCTCGCGCGAGTGCGTGTACTTTGCGTGGCGCCCGCCGCCCTAATCATCCCCAGACGGTCGCGGCCGACCGCTCCGTTCTCTGTGCTCTCACTTACCCACTTACTTAACCCACGTAAATTGCATCCTTGTAAAAAAAAAAGCCCCGCAGTGAATTAATCTCCCGACCGACGCAACGCAACTGGCGTTATAAATATACGTACAGTCGCCCCTCTTAACGGCTACTCGAGAAAAGTCTTGGGAAAGACTACGAAAACGCAGATTTTTATATTACGTTTAAATTGATGAAATCGTGTCTTCAACTTGGTTCTTTGAAGTCGAAGTGAAAATATACACCTTCGAGAAAAATAAAAATGTATTTGATTTCCAAAAAATGTTATTAGTTTTTTTAAAGTAAATAATTTATTGAAATTTATAATTCAAACAATGATTTTTTTTATTCAAAGAAAGTACTAACAGAAGTGTAAGAAATTATTTAATTGTTCTGATTTTAAAATATACTTGTTTCATTTAAAAAAAGATTTGCGTTGCACAACCAAACTAACTCATTAATTTTAATAAACAGAACAACCAAAGAATTCTTCAAATCAAAGAAACTTTTCTTTAATCATATAGCAATGCATAAATTTCTTTGATTCAATTCTGATTTTTTCACCGTAATTATTCCGACAAAAATTAAATAGAAAACGGAAAATATAAATAGATAGTAAATATAAACGATTTCCAATAAAAACTAAAAAGTTCAGAGATTTTTTATTTTTATTTTTTCTAATGAATTCTTCAACACATTAATCCCAAAGCATAAATCTCTTTGTTTGTATATGTATTACATGTCCGGAAAAAATTTACCATATAAATGCAAAGAGACATGTAAGAGGATGTTTTTGTTAAAAGCAATTTGTAAAATTTTATAATTAAAAAATAAGAAAATTATTATATTTTAAATAATATTTTCCCCTTAACTTTTATTATTATTAATATTATAAAAAGAGATAAAAGTAAATTATTATGGGATAAATAAATAACAAATATAAAATTCCTGTAAGAAAAAGTCTGAACTTTTTATTTTCTTCTTTTAATTGGGTTTTCAAAATGTTAATTAAGGCTTGCAATTTACAACCGTTCTTACATTTATTAAATGTGCGGAGAAAAATTATTATTATATTTATACAATAAACGGTTTAATATAAAGTTAAACTTTATTTCCTAAAAATTTAACTTTTGAAACTTGTTTGATTTTAGTAGGAAATCCTTTATATATTATAATGTGCACATTTTCGTAAGTCAGAGATAAAGTCTGACTTATTCATATCGATTTATTACAAAGAAAGACGCGAATCGCTGTTCATTCAAGATCGTTTCATATCTGATTGTGAACTTTAATAGACTCACAATTAGCAAGAGGAAGCTAATTAATTAGAGTCTTTGTTAATTACGTTCTCATAGTTTACCTTAAGTTTCGAAAATTTAGATAATTACAGAACCTTAAATCACGCGTGGATGATTTATGGTGCCATGTTGGCTTTGTTCTTCTTCATTCAGTATCGTCAAATTAGCTACAAAAGCCCTCATTGAGATGCGCTTATCAGCTAAAGTCTGAGATATCGCGATCTATCTTCACACATCTAGATTTGCGGTGCTCGTGTAGTTTCTCACTTTTCGTCTCACACCGAGTCGAACGAGACGCGAACGAGGCTCTCTTAGTGACTTAACGGTACCTCCTAAAGAACAGATCATGGCATTGTTCCAGCGGCAGTGCTTTCGCAGTCAAACTCGTTTCGAGTAAATCTCTCGCTAGTCGCAATGTTCTTATATCATCAAGAGTGAAAGAGAAATGATAAAAGTTCTTCCAAAACAGTTTCGCTACCGTTTAATCTCTCAATAATTTTCGTTAGTATAGCCAACCAGAAACATAAAAGACGAAAAAAATAATACGTATGTAATACAAGAGACGCAAATATCGGTTTGCAATTATTATTATTATTATTATAATTCCAGAGCAATATTTTAATCAGGAAAAGATTTCGATTATAGCCTTGAATTGAATTAAAATGTAAAAGATTTCGATTATAGCCTTGAATTGAATTAAAATGTAAATGTGCATCTTAAAGAGAATAATGCATGAGCCAACCACAACAAAACGCACTTTTACAGAAAATTACAGACGGGTAGAAAGATTGCCCTGGAGTAATTCCATTACGACCCTCGAAGGTTCAGGGGCTAGAAGGGTCAATCACATTTCTCCGTGACCGGAGTTCCCAGGTCTCCTCTCAAGTACGTAAACGGAAGAAACGCTGACGGGCAAAGTGGCTAAAGGTTGCCGCAGTACTTTCACCATCTGGCGCGAGTAAGTTTGGAATGTTAGATTACCATTAGAGTACGCCACGCCGATATCTCTTGCCTCTAGTAGTTGAATTATGAATCATTTAATTAATTCGTTTGATTATCTCCATTTAGTTGTGAAAAAATCTTTTACATCATTATTAACGCATATTTTTCTCGGGGCACTTTTTGTAACTACTTCTTCTTAGAAACAATTTCATAAATATAATATGTTTTATACACAAAAAAGAATTAGTAAAAAAATTAGTATACACAAAATAAAAATTAGTAAATCAACAATTCATTGTTTCTTATATAAGCAAGAAAATAAAATCTTGGAAGAATTTATAGTCTTAAATAGAAACAAAATTTCTTCATGTAAGCAAATTATGTCTGTTTAAGATTACAAATTCTTTCAAGAAGATTTTATATTTTTACTTATACGTATATGAAACAATGAATTGACTTAATAGTAATTTTTTTCTGTGTACATTGTGTAGATATATTATAATTTAAATTTTTTTATCTTTAATACAATTTTTTTTATAAATACAAACGTTACGCAAGAACTTTCGAGCTCAAAACTTTAACTCAAATCAAATCAATGAGGTTCGATCTAAATCGCTAAATATTTTCAAAGTCCAGTCCGTACTTTTAGAGAGCTTTTGAATGAAATAAGGGAGGGACGTATTAAAATAGAAGAATAAGTAGTGCTTGCGCACGTGTCAACGTGCGTTACGAGATGTTTAGTGCGGTGTGTCGGGCGTTTCTGCAAGCGCTGCGTTTAAATTATTCGATATGATAGCGACACACGCTTAATCCAACGCGCGGCTCAGTTACCGCGATTTGTTAGTCGTCCGCGACAGTTACACATGATCCCGCTCTTAAATCCGACTTTTTACGGCCGCAATCAAGCCCAACGTGCTAAAATTCATTCGGTCCAATTATTAAACCACACAGTCCTATCGCGTAGCCGTACTTTTTACGGAGCCGCGTAATTTCGCGGCTCGCGCGACATTAACGCGGAGACGTTAATTTCGCGAGAAGAATGCCCACGCGGCTTTCTTCGGGCCACCGAGCCGATGAATTCGCGACAGTTGCCTGTCAGCGTTCGCAGAGAGGATGCGACACGTCTAAGTTATTTCCATAATAAAGCCGTGACACGTTGGTCAAGTTTCGCTAAGTCAAGTTATTTCTCGAATGCCGGTATTAGTCCTTGTCATCCCGGCATGTGTAAACGCGTTATCGCCAAACAGTTAAACGCGTCATTTCCCGCGGTATCTCCTTACATGGTATAAGTTTGAGGAAGAGAATCTTCGGAACGGAATAGTGCGTAGAACACAAACGATCCGTATCCCCGTGGACCGCTTAATAACTTATCTCGCCTCAAGTGAGATAATCCATTCTAGCCGCTTAATTTATTACCGTCTCGATTCCCAAGATTAATCTTTACTAATTCGAAATTAATTCGTGCGCTCCTCGAACGTTCCTCCAAATCGTTAGCGGCTTGTTATACCTAGTGATTAACGACTCGTCGAAAAAACTATCGTTAAACAACCGAATTCCTTGTAATCATGGAACAGAGATTTCTTTGTAGAATAAAGGGCCTGGGCCTTACTTTCTTTCTGTCTCTCTCAAGATAATCATTTTTCTTCGTTCGGCCGAAGCTAATCGTGTTGTTAAGGAAAGTGATTTATTATAAGAGATTGGCCGGCTACCAGCTGCGTTTATGGGAAATAACGGTACGCCGGTGCATTATGCAATCGCGGGATGCGTAATGTCGAAGTAGTTGAGCACTCTCGTGAAGATGCAACGAAGCACAATATGCGCATAAAGATGAGAAAGGATATGAACCGTCGGCGGGAGGGATTAAAGGGGAGAGAGAGATAGGTGACAGAAGCCCGCTTCTACTTTCCTCAAGGCATAAATTATTCTAGTAATATTCGTTCCAACCGCGTATCTCGTTATCTCGCTAGAATAGCAGATCTATGTAGCAGCTATCGACTTTTGCTTTTACTAGGTCCACGCAATTCGCTGAAAACTTCAAAGTATGTATTTAGATGGAATTTAATAATTTCTTTGCTTCCTATGCTTTTCTTGCCGTAAAACGTCGCATTGAAAGTATATTATTTTCGACGTATTATATGTTATTTTCGACGTATTATATGTTGCGTTAATATACACTTTCAATCGTTCGTCAATATTTCTTTTGAGTCACCATATTTGTCATTTAACGTAATAATATTTATATTTACGTTACATTCTGTTTCGTCTTCTTTAATGCATGCATTGTTCGCGTCATGAGTCACTGAAGAAATTATTGAACTTCCTTGTTATGTAAAGAGCGTGTAAGTCGCGCGAAAGTCCTCGTAAGTGCGATTACCCGAGCGAGAAAATGAAAAATACCGCCGTCCTAGCCCGAGACTCCGGGGACTTTCTTAACTACGTCGCGCGCGTGCATATTCATATTCGCGCGAGCTCCGAGATCGCTCACGGCCGGGGGACGTTTGTGGACGCGGATGATAGAATTCGACGCGGATTCCAGTGCCGGACGAAAATAGAGAGGGGCCGCGCATCGCATCGAGAATACCATCGGTCCGCATGCCGTGCAGCCGTGCAGCCGTATGGCACGACGCTTCGTGACGCGTCGCGTCGCGACGCTGCTCCGCGGTGCAACCGCCGCGCCGCATCGCGCCGAGTCGCGCCGAGTCGCGCCGAGTCGCGCATAGACGCGGACAATGTGGCTCGCCGCAGAAGAAGGTGACAGCTAGCGTGCCAGTGAAAGGCACTTGCGTAACGCGGATCCAGAAATGATACACTGGAATGACGGGGCGCGAATTGAATTTCATAGGGCTCTAACGATCTAACGCGAAACGAAAAGAATGGCGCCGAGATGAATTGGAGGATTGATCGCCGCCTGGCTCTCTTTCTCTCCCCGCACGCGATAGTCCCGGAAGTGACGTTGCCGCGATCATATTTCGCAAAGTAATATGCGGACATTGAAAGATTGCGCGTGCAATGTGGAAGCAATTATTATCTTCGGAATTTCTGGGTCTGCGTTGCAAAATTTTGCCTGATTGATTAGAAGAAAAGAGAGCCTAATATATTATTCCGAGAGCGTGTGTTTCAAATGAAATGTGATATCCAGTGGCTAACTCTAGATATAACGTTAGAGCGGAATCTTATCTGCAACGTTGCTCCAAAAAAGATCGTAGCGCAAAAAGGAATTGGTTTTTAGAATCGATAGAGAGGAAGAGGGTAACAAGTCATCCGTTTTCATTGAATAACTTTACCAAGTTATTCGATAAAAATATAGATTTCAGAATCACATCGTAATTAAAATTTGGCAATAAAGCAGCAAAGAGAGAGAGAGAGAGAAAGAAAATTTTAGTGGGTGACACCAAGTCAAATTCTGAATTACACCTAAAATACATTCGCATCCTTATTTCTTAGCCTCGTCCGCTTTTTTACCGTCGTACATTTCCCTCGACGGAAGCGGAATCGCTGACACAAGGCTCAACCTTATTAGACGGGCATCTAAGGGCAATCTCAAAGCAAATTGGGTTGGGTAATTTCCATAATTGGCGTTTTCCGTTCGGGAAATTAAACTGTTGCACAGAGCTACGATAGCAAATTGAGTTTGATGATTGATGCATACTGATAGATCCGACCAATCATACTCAATCGCCGCGGCTGCCAGAGATCGCGAGTGCGCCATTATATTTCCTCAACGCGATCATTGATACAAAGTGCCATCGAGCCCCGGCACTTAGAACGTGACCATATGAGACAGAAATACGAGAAGCGGCGCGACATGGAGGAGTCAAAAGCGACGCGTACGAGCAAAACGAGTTCGTCCGACCGCGCCCTGCTGAAGTAACGATCGCGCCTCGCAGGATTTATGTGCCGTACGATGCTTCGCGTTTGATAAAGCGCGTGGCGCACACGTGCTTTTCATTTTAACCGTGCACTTTTAATTGAGCTCTTGCATAATATAATCTGCGTCGGACGGCGGCGGCGGCGCGGCGGCCCACGAGGCTCACCACGCGCACCAAACAGGCGAGTCGTCTGGAAACCAATCGCATTTCCGAATGCGTATCTTAGTAACTTTAACAGCGCGCGATATTCTGTGCGTAAAGAAAATACGAGCGTGCCTCTTAAAGAATAATCCCGGATACTTTACGGCGCATTGTCCCGCTCACTGTTCCCAGTACCTCCCGTTCTGTACAGCCGCATTGTACCAATTGTATCAACCGCATTAGGAAATCGCGAGAACCAGATGGTCTGTGCGAAAGAATGAAAAAGTCTTTGCAACGAGACTTTTCCTCTTGACGAATGCCGGTGGCCGAGACGCAGTCAGCCGCCGCGAATGGTTTTCGAGAGCGAAAAGTTGAAATATATGCCTCTATAAAATAGAAACGCCACACAAGTCACGTTTATTTTCACTTTTAATTTAGAGTAGAATATATATTTATGGTTATAGTTATTGAAAACAATAAAATGATTATTGAAAATAAAATAAAATAAAAAGTAAATAAATAAAGTAGTAAAATAAGTAAAAAAATAATCCCGAGAAGCCTCGATTCTTACTGAATTTCTTCAATCATAGTAAAGCTTCACTACTTCATCGCCAGTGTCTCTCTCTCTCTCTCTCTCATTCTCATTTTTCTTCTACCTTTTCTTTAGAGCTGAGTGCGTGTTCTTAGCGACTCTTCTTTTCCGTTATCTCCCTTAAGTACCAGTGGGGTGTTTGTTGAATCAATTTTATAATTCATAAAAATCTCTTTTTGACACATACTTATATAATTCACTCTGCTAGGCATTAAACTCAATCTCAGCTACGCCTGATTGAAAGATCCTCCCCTCCGGAATTTTCCTTTTAACATATAAATAAAATCTGTATCATATATATATCGGTTCAAACGTAGATTAAATTAATTCTAATAGTAATATGTTTCAAGTCATATGTAAACTGAATTCGTTCTTGTAATATGTCGCTCAGATATAAATTCAAATCTATTCGTGTTATTATTCTCTGTTCAAATCGTTGTCAGAAGGAAGTCGACGGTCGAGATCGTGGAATTCAATTAATATTTGTCTCGAGTTTTTCTGAGAGCTTTCTCACCATTAGCGCGTTCAATTAAAAAAAAAAAAACATTTATTTAAATTAAATTTATTATTCGCAAACAAAATCACGTTTCTGCTTTTACGATATACCTTTTTAATTCAAACATATTTGATATTTGACTTAAATAAAAAATTCCTTTGCAAGTATTCAATGAAATTATGTTTCTGAATCAAATAAAATTTTTTTAAATTCGGGATATTTTTTTCAGTATATGAATACTGCTGGAAAGATGTCAAAACATTCAAGCGAATATAAATACGTGATGATGAAATTTCATGAGTTTATATTCTTCTTTATGTGTTTACTGTACACACTAAGTATTAATTACATATCTATTTATTGACACCTATATTTGTTTTGCTCTTGATTGACTTATTAACAACTTCATATTTCGTTTGTATAAATAAAGCGTGAGATTTTATATTTTATATTTATATAATTTCTTCAAGTATAACATCTGCCGTGGCAATCTCAAGGAAATAAAACACCGTACTCGAGATTTATATGAATTGACGTTGAGTAATTTTAATAATATTACACCAAAATGATGTAATACATGACGAGATATTTTATCGAATCATTTAATTATTATCCTTTGCTCTCCATGCATTACAAGATGATAGTATTATTCGCCATGGATACGTAAGCATGCCGCATTTGTATGCGTCAATGAGTTACGCGGAATGGATTACTTATAAAACCTACAGGTGAACATATAGCGAAAAGTTGCCAAATGCGTGCAATTTAATTTTTAATTTAATTAGATAACATTTAATTACTTTTTATTATATTTTACACTAAGTATTGATTTGTATGCAAATAAACATTGATTCAAATTTATTACAATAATGTTTAACTTTTTCATCAAAAACAAATTAATATATTATAAGCTTTTCATATACAGCAACATTGTTTCAACGTTGCCTTATTGAATATTGTATTTTTGCAATATTGCATTGCAATAATTTTAAAGGACGACATTTTACCAATATTGTAGTAATATTGCAACATTTCTCAAGTTTCTTGCGATGTTGCAATAATCTTGAAATAATTCTTCAATATCACTGCAATTTTTCTGTATTGTAACTTAATTAGCTATTACCAATATAGTGCAATAAATATTAGGATTTAAGTAATCGATCAGATCTTCTAAATTGTATCATCTTTGAAAGTATTGAATTTATTAATTAAAATAATTAAAAATACAAGAAATTACTTATTAGAAAGTATCAAATGTTTAATAATGAATAAATAAGGATAAGAAGATAACGTCAAAATAAAACTGGTTTAAATTTCTTTCGCAATTAATATATTTTTATTTATATCAATTATTACTATTATTACTTCTCAAAAGTAATAATAAGTAAGCACTTACAAACTCTTTATAACTAGGACATAGGTCAATTATCTAAGTATTTATATTGCTACTCTTATGTCCGTAATGATAATAGTTGTAATAATTTCTTTTTATATTTTCAGTTTTATATTTCGCTATGCCATGAAGTGGAAATTTATACGACAGATAATAAATAAAATTTTTCATTATATAATCGCTCAAGTAAACAATTATGGGCCTGAAAAACATTAGAAACTCAAAGAGATTTCTCAACAAATTTTAGATAACAGTTGAGAGCCTTTGTATACACAAAATTACTTTGTGTAAGAAAATTACATCTGTTTAATTATATCAAGTGGCGTCTCGCGCCAAAGTGAACGCGAAGCGAAAGGGACCGAGTCTCTTTTACGCGAGTTATAACTTTATAAAACGATTCTGCACCGTTACGCACCGCTTCTAAATTTTACTGCGAAACCTGATGCCGCTCGAGGCCATCAAAAGTGCATTGGATTTAACGATTTCGCTATTATCTCTATCTACCAGTATAGAAACCTCGATAATAAATCGTAAAAGACTCGTACGCGTTGAGAGAAAGCATCAGTTTATTCTTCCTCCGATAGCATACTTGATTTTTACATCCATTTGTCAATATCAAAGATATACTTGGCTTTCGCGGGAGAAATCGCAAAAACAAAGCACTTACGACAGCAGACGTAAGTGCTCTTGAGTCAATCTCTTTTTTTTTTTTTTTTTAATTTGAGACAAATTGGAATCGAAATACGAAATGTCATTTCTGACGCTAAGGATGTAAGACATTTCTCAAAACATTAAGAAAATTATGAAAAAATTACAGATTGTTTTATAAGTATTGTATTTGAAAGTGATAGAAAAAAATTGGCAACAATTCTCTGTCTGGATAAAAATTATTTCAATACGAAGTAGAAATTGTGCTGTAATAAAAAATGTAATATAATAAAATTATGAAATAAAGAATAATGAAAAAATCTATATCTTTTTATTTAAGTACTTTAAATATTCAAGATGATTTATGTAAAGTTTCATTGCGATGTAGAGATCAGTTCTGTAAAATAAACAAAATTTATTTATTTATTTGTTTATAAAATAACTAAACAATTACAATAAAATTTTCTAAAAATTATCTTAAATACTTAAAGTACTTACAAAAAAATTGAGAATTTTTTTAGCATTGTAAAAAATAATTTAATTTTTAATAACAAATAGAGTAAATTAGAAAATATGTTATTGAATAAAAATGTATACAGTTTATTTGAAGTGTTAATATTAAACACATTTCCAAATTTTATTTACTTTGCAAGAATTGTATATTCGATACATTCTTCATAATAGCCAATAAAATAGCAAATGGAAATTATCTTATTATCCTTTCCTGCAATTATACATATAAAAACAAACAGTTACATATTACACAATAATTAAAAGAGAAAGACTCAAGCATTCAAGTTGTTCTATATTATTAGAGGCAATATAGCTATCTGGATAGACACATTGTGCAAACATTGCATAATAATGGCATTAACAAAACTTTTTACAATAATTGCGCTAAGATGATATGTCATAACCGACCACAATTTTATCGAAATAAAATTTCTAAATAATAATTGTCAAAAATTAGACAAATCTAATTTTTTTTTAAATGTTACCATGCTGGGTGTGTAATATTTCATGTTACAATATTTCTACATATATTGTAATTTAGGAATAATTATGCATTTTTGTAAACGTGTATGTAGATTAATTATGTTTTTTTGAATATTTTATGATAGAGCTGAAATATTTTATTCAATTATTAAACAATTGGTTTCTAAATTCAATTTTGCAAGTATACCATTAAGATGATTCGTCATATCGTTATAGTTTTGTTGAAATACTATTTCAAAATTAATTGCGCAAACAGTATCAATATTTTATAAAAGGCCAGAACACTTTTCGTAAATATACTCGCATAATTGTAAATTATAATTTTCATGCAACATCTCGTCACATAATTTAATAAACGTTGTCCTATCGGGACATATTTTCAACCGGCGCAATTGATAGTCGTAGCTTTTGAATAACAGAAATTAAAGTTATGCAGCTTCTCGTAATTCTTATGACAGTTATAACTTCTCTGGTCTCTGCATTGTATCTGTTTACATATCCGTATATCAGCATCTCGCTCTCGTTTTTCTATACATAAATAGAGATTCTGGACATTTCTGTATGCTCGATTGCCAAGGAGCTCGCGCGCTCCCCCGTGAATCGAAAGACGATATCGTCCATCTAGCAGCCTCGTCCAGCCGGGTGAGTTCCTTCGGTTTCCGCGCAATTATAAATAGAATCGTCGCGACGGCGGATGGCGACGGCGCGGAACCATAAATCGACGCTTTGTGATCTTATGCGCGCGCGTTACGCATTTATCAATCTACGTGGCTATCCGCGATGCCGTCCCGTGTCGGGCTAACAGAATGGCGATGGATGTAACATTGAATGCAGCTGGTAATGTCCCGCGGTGATTCTATCGTGGCGCGATCGCGCTTTTGCCAAGTTAATCCATTAACGTCCGGATGTCAGGCGTCCGGAGCTCGAGAGTCGAGTCGCGCCGGAGTTGCCGTACGCACGTTGCGTCCGTGCTACGCGCACAGGACGTTAGGACGTTATCCAAAATCGATCTCGCGGCTAACCAGCTTCCAAGCTTGCTCCGGCTGACGTTTTAATGTAATACTCGAGTGACAAATTTGTAATGCCTACGGATTTACGATTTATCGCCGCCGCGGATATCTAACATGATGCGCGACGTTCCTCACACGGAGTCCGAATGCAAATGTGCGCTCGGGAAGTTCTTTAACTTCTACGTATTATCAATCCAGGAAGAACGACCTAAGAACGAACGCGCGCCCCATAAATCATTCTATAAATATCTATCCTTTTATGATACACGGCGCAAATATCTCGCAATAGGCGGCGTGTATCGCGTACGTACGTCAGAGTGTAAACCGCCACCAAATAGTGATGAATTAAATCAACCGACGACAATTATGTCGTGTCATTGTTGCATTTGCAACGGTCATCGTTTGTAATCGTAGACGGATACAGTCGTGGTTAATAATTCACGAACCGCGAGAGGAAGCGGCGACGCGAGACGTTGCATTCGTCGTTCTAATTCTAACGAAAGTGAAGCGACCGCCGACAGCCTTATATCGATCGAATAGTCAATCAGCTTTCTTAACTTTCTTCTAATTTGAGAATCAACGTGCACTCGAGTTTACATATAGAGGACACATAATAGTGTCATTGTCATGTGGTTTTCTCTACAGATACTTCATTCTGCATTTACTCTTTCTTCGCTCTTTCTTCTCATATTATGGTATACGAGCAACACTCGGGGAATACAGATGTAAAATAGAAACTTCTTAGAAAAAAAAAGAAAAGAAAGTAGAAAGGACAGCTCGCAACGTATAGGTATGTACCTGCGTGCGGTTATAACAAAACTTGTACCTTACATCAAATCTGCTCTTATAGATCTGTATCTCACGTATCTGATAACATTCCGAGTCATACATTTTAATTTTCAAATTATCGCAATAAAATGCACTTGCGTTAGAATTGCGTTAGAATTGCGCTGGAATTGCGCGAACAATTTTCGCATACGCACGTAATTACAGAGTGATGCTGGCTATTTTATGATTTCTATGCCACTCTGTCAATTGTAAGCACGCGATATATCTATATATTGCGTTTCTAGTTAGAATGTGATCATGCGATATTGCGAACGGTCGACGACCTCCCACCGATTGCCGAGCGAGTCTAATTCCCTTCGGATTTCACCGCTGTTTCGTTTTTATTCGTCCGAATTAAGAGTCGTAATCTGCTTGGTATCTGCTCGAATCGCAATGTAAGTGTCGTCGCGGCGTAACGCGGCTAAAACTTTTCTCTAATTAATATGCACGTCGCTAAAAGTACGCAGTCACGTTACTGGATGATGACTTCTCTGCCGCGCAAAACGGGGACAAACGTCACTTTGTGAAAAAAAATCGTGATTTTTTTCTCTCTGGTAAGAAATGGGCCAATTAAATTAAGCGTGTCGCAATTCGTAAATTTATTGTCGAATTTCTAGTTTTAAAAAGAGATAAGAAGTTGCTTGAACTCCTTATGAGCTAAGGTTAAGTGACGAAAGTGGTTAGTGAAACCAGCTATTACTGTAATGGTTTGCCATAATTTTGAGAATGTCTTGTAAAAACCGGCTAACGCGAACGAATTGGCTGTTTCTCTCATTGTAAGCAATGCCTGGCCTCAACTCGGTTCCTTTATCCATGTAACTTTCCCCATTGTCGGCCCGATCGATTATTGTCATTGCGATACGGTAACGAGATAGAGACCGCGTAATGTTCGCTTTCGTTTCAAACAATACCGTATTGTGCGAAAAATGTTTATGATACGCAAAAAAAGTGAATGTTATCTTTGCAATTTTGAAAAATAGTTTCCTAATTGAACATTTAATTTAATAAATATATTTACAATAAATAATAATGAGAATAATGATGGGAAAGTAATGAAAAAAAAAAAAAAACATATCAAAGTCAAGTTTTCCCCCAAAAATAAACATTTTTAGTATTAAAAGCTGTCGTTAAAGTGTGAAAGGTACGAATAATTTCGTGTAAGAGTTCACTGCAGGCGTGAACTTCGAAGCACTAAAAGTGGCTAGTGGTCTACTTGTTCATTTAACTACTTCGGAAGAAGTGAAAGTTAATGTAATCATTGTGCCGCCAATTGACGTAACAGAGTGTATTCTACCGTTGAATGAAATACAAGCGGAAATTAAAATGTACAGGCGCACTCGTAACGTTAATCACTGAACGTGAGTAAATTCCGAAAGGATAATTAACTGTACATTTGTTTTGTCATTACGGCGATTATTCAATACAGACTATATTAAGTACGAAATGTCGCATTTTATATTTTATAAACCGTGGAAGTTTATCAAGTTTATCAGATTATAATAAATTAATCATTTCTCTTACACAAGATTCTACGTTTCATTATTAGGTAAGATTTTATTACCTAATAAGATTCAGAAATTTTACGGCGATTGAGAGAAGTTATATCTCTCTAATATTTTACACCCACGCGCTTAAAGATGTTTTTTGACTTTGCAATGCCAGTTAAAAATTATCAAAATTATAAAACTTTAGATTCCTAAGTTTATTTTTTCTTTTCCATAATCAATAGCAATTTTAATCAGAATTTTGACTTTGAAACCAGTTGCAAAAAAAAAATAACGAAAAATTTGGCTTAAAGAAAATATCTCTATTTCGCTGCAGTTTTAGATTAATTACTTTTAACCGAGTATAAGTGAATTTAAATAAACTTTTGTATAAATATTTATTAGAGTTTTATTAATATATTGTATATAAAAAATTTAAATTTTAATTAATACTTTAATGCTACTTCTTCATCATATTTGCAAACATCTCTTTTTAAATATCAAACTTATTTATTAACCTTTCCAAAAAAAAATTCTCAAAAATTAGTACTTTTTCAGCATCGAGAAGATAATTCCTTAATAACAGAGCAATCTATGAAGTTAAAAAATTTTTGGTAATACTTCAATGTGTGACACGCATATCCTTAACACATTTTCAAATCTAAACAAAGAAGTTTGAACTCTCCGCGTATCATCGTAACTGCTTTCCTTCGCGGGGAAACTTCCGCACTACAATGAAAAACGTGCTAAAGTTTTCGTCCGGACGGAAAAACCTGGCGCCCCAACGTATCCCTCGCGGTACGCAGGCATAGCTCGCTTCGTCTTATCCCGCAATTACCGGCGTAAATTATGCCGCGAGTTACCGAGAATATTTCACGCTGTTGACGGTAAACCTTGCGTTAACGCCGTCTCGCTCGTCCGCGTGAATTTACGAGCGATGTTGCTCGGCGCGCGATGCGCGCCGCTTTTTCGCGGGCCGCCATTTGGATATCTCATGATAGCCATGATCTATCTAAATGAGTACGCGTTATGGTACTACACGACGTCGTCTCGCATCCCGGTGCTATCTTTGTTCCTTTAACCCCTGCACCATGGAAAGTTTCCAATATTCTCCTGCAAATAGGTATATGTCTCTTTTCATTATTTATCAAATCGATGTTGAAATCCGCGGGAGAAGATATAGAAATATGAAATACGATTGAATTTTTCTTCAAGCGCGCCGAGGTGTGACGTTATTTATTTTCAGAAAACTGCTCGGTGACGATTCGTGTACACATATTACCGGAATGCACATAAAATGTCCGATCTGCAAAGCAACGTTTAAGAGTTACATATATCTTGAGGGCAATTAAAATCGCGCGAAAACGTGCGATAAACGCGTAATGTCTCCTTTTCGTATAGATAAAAATATCAAATCGCGAGACACATGCTACAGCTGCAAAACTTATTATATGGCAACGGTATTATATGGAATTAACGCCCGCGATAATATATGCATTCCAAACGCAAATGACGCTAAATCGTTAAGAATCGATCGTCGCGTAATTGATCCGCGAGTGCACTTCCGCATTCTAGACAGCCTATATTTCAGTTGCCCCCTATGAACGCTACAATATTATTTAATATTAAATAATATTCTTGAAATATTATTTGATATTAATAAAAAGTGAGTTTGTCCATTCTTGATAATATTACATAAATGTTATATGAAAAGTAAACGATAGTTTTTACTTCAATATTATAAATTATCGGGTGTATTGTAACTTTTAAATGTAATAATTATAAAATTTATGAATATTTTATGCAGAAAATAATTTAAATTAATTTTGAACCACAATAATATTCGTAGAACATGTTTATAGCATTCCCCGGATATTGAAATATTATATCACGAATATTATAAAACAGACATACATATAATATTAATACAATATTCCCATAATATTATTAAAATAATATTAAAAATATTGAATAATATTCTCGGAATATTATTTTAATATTTCAATTTTTAATAATATTAGTATAATATGCTAGGGATATTATAGCGCTTATAGGGCCGTAGTCCGGCATTATATTTTCTCATTATTAAAACGGATTCAAAACGGAAAAGAGATGAAACAGAAATATTGTTGGCGATGTCCTGGAAGAAAACGGCGAGAAGCGATCGTCAAATCGGATTCGTCGGCGTGGCGTACGTCTTGTTGCAACGGGCAAAAACACATTGATCACGGTTGAACCTAATCGGTATCGCGTCGCGCGTACGGAGATTAAGATACCGAAAGTAGGTGACCGGCCAAACCAGCCAAGACCATCGATACGCTCGATATAGCCGTTAGCTCGCTGAACGTAGGTGTATTCTACGGTTATCCACGTGTGGATCAAGTTTTTCTCGTCTCGTGTTATAGACAATCTATTACAAATATCTTGGTGAAGGCGATCCCGCAAAAGCTTCCTTGTCTGAGTTTTGAGATCGCTAGAGACAACGATATTACATTATGCTGTCGCGTTCTATAGATTTATCGTGAAATTATCATATCCGCCCGCTGCTTTCTTATTGATCAATCAAGAATCTCGACACTGAATCTAATTATTGACTGCAAAAAGCACGCGATTCAGACAACGTAATTAATTATCGATCTCATATACTCCTGCAATTATAACTGACATTTTTATTTTAATATTACTTTCGAGATTCTATTCATTATATTTTCTTTCCTTTAATTCATAGATATTAATAATCGCTCATTAATGTAATCCTAGTTCATTTATTACCAATATTATTTATCAATGTGTGCCAATTAACAAAATGCATCATTTATCGTATGTAATAAATTACATGCAAGTATAATACCGACGTAAAGATAAAAGCAATATTAATAAAACTATCACAGGAACAACTATAGCAGCCTGCGATGCTCCAGTTTTACATCCATCATTACGCATCGAGAATTCAAGCCATCTGATAGAAATTTTTGTTACGCCTGAAGAAATATATATCCGTTAAAACATATCAAGCTATCCGATGCTCGATTTAAGTTATGTCTTAAACATCATGAAGAACCTATTAGACGCGCGCATGAATCAATAGCCGCTGCTCGACTGTGTGGGTATTATATTAACCAGAATCTCTTAGGAAAGAGGCAAGAATATAGAAAAAAATCAAACTCCTAATCGAACTCTATTAATCTATGAGCGAAGTATAGATATTTTACGGGATTCCGACCAATCCCAAAGCGGAGACTTCAACTTTGATATTTTATCGTAAGAATTTCCAAACAGAGTTTCGTGAAGAATAAATTTCCACGTGAAAGGTGATGAAGTAAAATAGAAATATTCTATTTTCTCTCTAAAAAGAAAAAGTAGAAGATATTACCAATTCTTGCAAACAATTTTATAGAAACTTTGCAATTAATAAAATACAAACATTTGTAATTATTTCTCTTTTACTGTTTATTACCATACAGAGTTTCTTGCAACTCGATCAATTGGAATATTCTTATTATTTCTGATAATACCAAAGGAAAAAGTTGTCCGTTTCGAAGAGACAAATATTATGTGACAGCGTTTTTTATGTTTATTTTTCTGCAAGATTATCAACATTTTTTTAAATAGGATAGCATAGTTAGTTTTATATATTTTTTATGTTTAAGATTATCTTAATGTCAATATCCTGTATGGCTAAATTTGTTTTTTTTCAAATTACATTATGTTGATGAAGATATGCCATCCCATTAAAAAAAAAAATACCGATGATCTTTAAATGATCATAAGAAACACTTTTGTATATTTACTTCGTTAAGTGCGTGTCCATGTAAGATGTTATTGTTATTCCTTGTGTAAAATGTAATACCGAAATTGCGCAAGATTGATCTTCGAGCTAACGGCCGAGGTCATTCACGTCGATGTGGATGTCATTGATAATCTACCAACACGAATTGCCGTGACATCGACGGCAGTGATCTAGGCCTTGGCTGATCTGCAGAACTAGTTCCTGCCTCTATCCGCGCGGAGAATCTCGAAGAACGCGTAGGATGGCGATTGTATTGACTGGCGTTTCGGGCTCTCATGGTACGGACGCCATTGTAACGGGCTGTAACGCCCGTACGTGTGCCCGCAACTTCACCACTACGGAATGCACTGTACCATTTGCGTGTGCTCGGTTACAAGATTGTCTGCGTCTATACTGGCAATAATCCATTCTATCCGAACACCTGAACCGGTCGACGATTGCGAAACAACGAATGGGCACAGTAGTCATCATTATAGATGAGATCAGATCTAGTTGGCATACTGGTAATAGCTCTCGTTTGTCAATCGGGTTCAATATTAATCAAAATCGTGGTGCGAAAATTAATTGTACGATAAGAGCGATAATTTACAGCATTTTAAAAAGAGTTCCAAACAAATGTCGCATACTTTATCACGTTAAAAGTTTATCGTAACATCAGGGTTGGGTGGTAACTAGTTAAAAAGTCAAAAGTGAAGTAATAAAGTTTAAAGGTTAATAACTTTTATCTTAATTAGTTTCAAACGAGATCATTTTCTTCAACTATAATAGAATTACTTTTAAAACGCATAAATTTTAAATTATTAAATTGTTTTCTAACAATAAGTTAAAAGTGCATCGATGTAAAAGAGAAAAAATTGTAAAAAAAGAATATATTTCCACATATAAAGAAACGATATTTTTTTGTTATTTCATATAAATTTAATTTGCAGATAAAATATTAAACTTATTTAGCGATCTACATTGCAATTGTTTTGTTTGAATAATCTAATTTTTAAATAATGACGAAATTCTAAATCAATATAATCCTAAGGATTAATCATAGAGAAATATATCTTAAGAGTTATATTAAATTAAAATGTCATCATTTGTTAACATTAAATTATTTTCTGTGTTAAACCAATTTCTCTCTTTAGAAGTTTCTAAAAGTTTCAAAAGTAATTAAATTATACTACATCTTTTTCAAAAAAAGACATTTGTTGTAGAAACTTGAAAGTTATGTACATAAATATTTTTTAATTACTTTAAATAGCTGGGAGCGTTTTTAATTACTTTAAGTAGCTACTTAAAGAGATCGAAAGCGAGATACGCATCAATGGCCAATAAAGTATCCATTTTTATATTGTACTGTAAGAGTTAAATAATGCTTCTGAAAATTAACTTCTGATTTAACTTAAAGTAACTTTTAAATGAGTTAGGTTTTTGTTTATGCAACATTCAACGTGATCAAATTAATTTTATAAGCAATTAATTTTTATTTTATTTTATTTTATTTTAGTTAACAGAAAAGAATTAACTTAACCAACCCTATATAAAATGAGAAAAGAGTAATTTTATTACAATTTGTAATATACAAGACACTATTTTGTTCTCAACGTGATTTTATATTAAATTCATTTTAAATCATTCAGAACTTAATGTAAATTAATTAAAAGTACATTAATGTATTAGTATAAGTTCATAATTCATAATGGTATGTTAACAATTATATAGAGCCGGCAAATAAAGAAATTTGAAAAAAATGATTTAAAAAGAATACTTTCTCTGCAGCAAATATTTTGCAGCATTTTTTGTAACTTATCCTGCACATTCAATGAATAAATTCCGTTCGGTAGTTTCGCCAATTTATACAGATTTGCCTCATTCGAAAACATTTGCGCCTCGACCTTTCTTTCTGCCCATTTTACGCAGCGTTTGCTGCGTAATTCTTGTAAAACGACAAGGATGATAATCGATAGATGAATAAAACAATATGATAAATATCGGGTGTTCGATCGTTCGTCTCAGATGAATGAGTCTGCTCCAGATTCCGTTCAAGAAGCTTCAGCCTATAAATACTTTTACTTCACGCGTCGTATCACGGTCTCGTTCTGTTAAATCGCAAAAAAAACACCCGATACTGTTCTTCAATCAGAATGATAATTTCCGTGAAAGACTGAACGATAAAATTTCACGTTGAACGAAACTTCCGGGGCCACTTCGTAAAACATTCGCGGTATTATATCGTCTTCAACGATTTCTGTCCTTGCCGAATTAATTCCGAATTAATGTCGATATAAAAATAACCTGCATTTAAAATAATTTGAATTTTAAATCAATGCTATAGTGCGCACGAAACTTGTTAAATAACTGCAGTGTTTTCAACATTCTAATCTTTAGAATTGTAAAAATAAAATATAATAAATGTCAGATTTCTTGGCATCTTTCGCAACGTACATGCGTTAAAACATCGTACAAAAAGGAAGAATCGTCAATTGAGATCTCTCCTCTATCCATTATTCTGTAAAAGAATAAAACTGACGCTGTATTATAATATAAAGATGCACCGCGTCGTCAATCACGGATCGCGCAACTTTCCAACCAAAATAGGACCGAGCATTCGATCGTAGATCATTTGGGTCGTAAAGCATCGATCACCGATTCGCAGAGGCGGCACGACTCGAGTCTTACATTTTCCCTGACGCTCGTAATGGTTCAATTATGACGCGATTGCGTTAGCTGCAACGGCGCACAGTTGTGGCCTCGTATGCCCTTACGAGGAATGCGTAATCAGCGCGAATCACCACATCTACGTGAATTATTGACTATTAATCAAACACGAATTATTACAGGGAAAAGCAAAAATCAATATAATAGCTCTATCGAACAAACTAAAGCGTAATTTGCATTTGCTTACCTTGTAGCAAGCGTGCCATACGGAACTAGCCGCCAGAGGTACATTGTGATATTAAAACATTTACCTAATGTATTATTTAACTGTATTCTTTAACCGTGTTGACGAGTGTGCTAACGAGTCATGTTTCTATGATAACGGTAAAATTTGCGTTCCCTAATTGCCACAGTGCTCAAACACATTGTGTTATAAATTTGGTGATCTTCTAAAACTAATCTACAATTTGTTAAAGAAAAAAATACGTGAATAAAGAAAAAATTATAATAAAATAAAATAAATATTCTTTTTAATGACGGCGTCATGCTTCGTTGTAAGTGTAGTATAAGTTACAAGCGTGAAAATAGATTTATAAGCTTGTAGTTATAGTTGTATAGCTTCCGAATTTTTAATTTTGTTGGCTGCGCCTAGACATTTTGCGAACATACGTAAACTTTATTACACCTTTTTCGCTACGTGTATTCGTGACGGCCAATAATAAATTTAATGGCTGGTCTTTCCCTCACGTAAACCAAACCGTTCGAAGTGGCTCCAATCAACGTTCGCAATATCCGCGATGGAATCGCGCGTGTATTGTAAAAGGAAAATCGCGCGGTATTCAAACAACTCTAATTATGTAAAGTAGACACTTAAACTAGATTTACAAGGAGATACCGCGGACCTTGCGGCAAAATTGCGCGAACACGGAACGCTTTCGAACAATACGACGAACCGATCGCGTTTATCGATCTGTCCGATCACGCCGCGTCTATCAAAATGGTTAAATCACTGAGATAATCCACGCTATTCACGTTGTGGAATTATTTTGCGTCAAAAAAGCTTTACGCCACTGGTCTTAGAAGTTTATAAATTTCCTTCCTTCATTGATGCAAAGTTGCTTTTAATGGAATAAAATTATGTAATATCACCTATCACCTATGTAATAAAGAAAATGTAATTGAGAATTACATTTTCTTTATTATATAAATATTTTTTCTTAGCTAAGAGAGAATTACTGAATGAGTACTAGTCGCCTAAATCATGTCTCAATATTTTATATTTTTACTTGATATAAACAATATTTAATGACAAAAATATAAAATAAATAAAAAGTGAGTAATGAACAAAAATTTAACAGATTGATGTACACTAATAACATTTTAAAAAATCTAATAGAATTTATGTTAATTTTTTATTCATTTAGATAACTAATAACAATGCAATAGTTAACAATGCAATAGTCCAATTTTATACTGAACTTTTATTTTCATAAAAGAAAGTGAAATATTTTATATTCATAGTATATTCGTAATTATTATGAAGATTAAATTGATATTTTTTTATAAAATCTATCAAGTTTTCTAAATCGTATAATCACAAATATTACAATAAATAATATTAATATAAGACTGATAAGTAATAATAATAAAATTAATAATCAAATGAAACAAATAAAAATATGTAAATTGTAAAAATAAATTCAAGCTAATTTTATTTTAACGTCTTTACCTTTTTATTATTGTTATATTTTAATTATTAAATATTGGAGACTCCGATAAACTATTAATAAAATAAATATAAAATAAGTTAATGATTCTTTACAACCTTAATTATTTTAATTCATAAATTTGATACTTTTAAAGATAATACAGTTTAAATAACTCACAGATACGTTTTGGGCAACCGATGGTCTCACTCGTATCTCTTGTAGAATATTGCATAAAGACTTATAATAAATTAATTTGTTATTGACGAAAAACTAAACAATGTAGTAGGTACTCAAAACATCAAGTTATAATTTCTAACTTTTGTGTAAAAATTATTACCGAATTTAAAATTGAATAAAAAAATAACTTAAATGGCACGCATGCGGCAACTCTGCCCTATATAAGCGCAGAGAATTCATTATGATTACCACTAACAAGAGAAACGTTGCGTGGAGCACAATGTCAGGCGACATCAATTCATCACTCAAACGCTGACGAAAATAACCGGTAGAGGTGAGCGCCATTAGGCGATACGAATTGCGACAATTTCGAATATCATGTTGATGCATCACGCCATTCCATCATTGAGAATGGACACGCCGTCGACGGCGTTGTCGCTGTTCGTCGCACCTCTCTCCCTATCCTACCGCGCGTATTTTCCGCGCGAGAGCGAGCGGCAAGGCAGAGAGGAAGATAGACAGAGAAGGTGTATCAGCTGCGTGCTGTACTAATCTCTCGTTCCATGTTTTCTGGCCTAGGGATCACCGATCGAGCGGAGCAACGGGTGTCGGAGGAAAAATGGTTACCAGCATGCCCTAGTCCAGGTCAAGATGGAACCTCTTCTACCAAGAGAAAGAGAGCGAGATGGCGAGCAAAACGCAAGACTGCAAGAGGATCGTGCAAGAGAAGGAGAAAGAAAAAGAGAGAGAGAGAGAGAGAGAGGGAGAAAGAACGAGAGAGACGGAAGGAGCGAGCAAGACGAAGAAACAGAATACGTTCTCTTGGCACTGCGGCAAGGCGGATGCTGTAGGGACGTGAGATTCTTGGCAACCGGGCGGAGTTGCCTGCTAACTCCGTACCACCATAAGGATCGCGGTCGTTGGATGTTTATATTCGTGATAGTGCCTCTCTCTGTCCCCAAATAACTGGCCGAATGGCGACCAATTCTCGTGCCGGTACGACATATTGGGCGCCTCCGAATAGCGACTCCAAATAGCGGGCACCCGCGCGCGGCACCGCTCGTTGAGAGAAAGAAATATGGTCGCGATGCGGCGGCGAAGGCGCGGTTTGTACCTCGCCGGGTATGATCGGCGCTGGTACAGGCTAATATCTCTGGGATGCCCAGAGAGTTGCCGCGGCGCGCCTTAATCGCGAGAGTGGTAGAGATTTTACGGCCGTTTCTGTCCGGTTCGCCATCCGATGTCGCGGAAAATGCGGGCTGCGAAGTAAGTTAGCGTGCCGGTTCTCTCTCCCTTCTCTTTCTTCTCTCTTACCCACCTCCTGGCACTCCGCGCGATATGCCCGCGGGCAAAAATTTATCGCGCGATCTCCGCAGGGCTAGCCTCTAGTGCCAACTATCATCCCTCCTGCAATCATCCCGTAGGGCCATTCCCATAAAGATTCGTTAAAGTTAACTCGAGCTTAACCGACCTCCCGCCTCTTTCCAGTTCTCTCTCTCTAAAAAGAGTCGACGACTCGCTTAAAGTCCTAGCAGCTTTAACTAATATTTATGGAAATGACGCGCACGAAAGTATTTTCGTTTCTTTTCTGCATGTACAATATCGCGGGCGACTTATGCGCTGCAAAAAGTAACATAAAAGCGGCGGCACAAATCGGTCAGGAATGTGCCCCTTGCAATCGCATAAAATTGCAGAACACTAACAAACAGTCCGCATAATCAAATACATATACATGAAAGGTTTACATTCGCAGTAAAAGAGTCGAACAATCACAATTGTAACTTCCTCAAGTTTCCACCAAAATTCCTAGTAGAAGATAATTGTTTTGGCCTTTCGACAATGAGTTAATCACCATCATTCGCATCACACTAACAATAAGTCAGAATTATAAGTCGTAAATCTTAGAAAACTCGCATCCAGAATAAGTCATATTAGACCGTTGCGTCAGTCTAGTCTGATCAGGTCTCTCGATAAAGATGACAAACATATATTGCTCGTTGATTGGTCGGTCGTAACGTAATCTAAGTTTTAAGTCGTAAGAAATGGAATTTAGCCATCTCTACGCAATCGCTGATTACTGACTTATTACAGTCTTGTGACACACCACTGACTCACTCGTAATTCGCTCCTGACTTCTGATCTATTACTAACAGCTTACTGTAGAAAACCCATTTCTCCGTCGCTTTTTAAGCTCAAATAAACCTTTCCATTGACCCTCGTCACTGTCCCACTTCATTATCGTTTTGCTCTGCGTTTTCAAACGCATAGATATAAAACGTATTAATTCATACCGCAATGAAAATTATATACTTGAGATTAAAATTATTTGAGGAAGATCCATCACGTGGTGGGGCTGAAACTTAAATCAATTACGCCTGACCCAAGCTGATCCTAATTAACATTTTTTTCCCTCAAAATTAAAAATAAGTAGGATAAGTAGACATTTAAACTATGAGAATTATCTTTGGTGGAGGTAGCGAGAGACGAAGGATCCAATTATATTCGCGGTGGAACGTCATACGGTATCAATTTAGCAACTGATAGACGCCGCTGACTGAAGTAGAGAAACACGTAATTCGTCTTGTATCATGAAAACGAGGAGAATGGCTGATCTGCTGTCAGGTGCAACACCTACTTTTAGCATCACAATGAAGCCGCAGAAAATCACAGGAATTATTCATCCCCGAGCATTCCAGAGTCGGCGTGCTGCATGGCGCGTAAGTGAAAGCGGTGCGTGACAATTTCTCGGAGTAACATTAATTTCTTGACAAGCTAATAATTCCGGCAGGCTCCGTATACCGCCGCTGTGCGCGCTCGATCCCCAGCCGAGCTCCTGGCTTGCATTTTCACTGTAAAAGATCGGCGGAAACAACGAGCCTGTTTATCTCGCGAAATAGTTGACGCTGCTTTCGGCAGCGCGATAAATCCTTCCGTCGCGGTCAGATACACACGTCACGTGCTATAAATACTTAAAGGTGCATTTGCACACAGACGATCGGTTGATGGCGTTCAAAGCCCCTTTGTACGCGGGTCCTACGCTGCGAAGTTATAATTTTATTAGCCAAACGCCTGGCATCGCGAAGAAGGTAAAATGTACCTGCCTGCCTGCCTGAGGGAGCGTGCGTGTTAAAATCGTGTTCGATTGTC
This sequence comes from Solenopsis invicta, assembly GCF_016802725.1. Lineage (NCBI taxonomy): Eukaryota > Metazoa > Arthropoda > Insecta > Hymenoptera > Formicidae > Solenopsis > Solenopsis invicta. The sequence goes on from NC_052673.1 coordinate 10,650,045, forward strand.
GGACAACGTGCTCGAAATCTCTTATCTATCGAGGACAATTATCTCGCACGGTAAAGATAATGGATGAAGAGATGTCGAGCAAAATAAATATAATAAATATAAAAAAAACATAACAGTTCAAACGCATGAATTTTTAAAATATTCAGATAAAATGACAGAACGATGTGGTGTATTAAATGTCAAGTGTTGCATACCAAGCGATTAAACTTTAAATGTTATTTAAAAGTCTATGTGCCATCCCGCGATCTCAAGTAAGTCAAATGAACATTTGTCAACGGGGGCCCGAGGAAGAATTAAAAACGGGCGGGGACGGATGCCGCGCAACGAAGCGGAAACGAGGCGCGCGGTTCAGAGATTTGAGGGAGAGTCAGCAGGTGCGTGTGGGCGAATATGTCAAACGTCGAAAAGCGTTAGAGAATTTCGTCCGCGAGCTTGACGTTGCGTGTCCGAGCTACAAGCCTACGGAGAGATCCGAGATGCCTCGTAGTCTTTGGTGCCGGAGCGCCGAGCTCGCGCTCGCGTGGATCCGTTCCAAAGTAAAGCTGACCAGCATTCATCACGTTTGGATTATTCGCCCGGCATTTCGTCTCTCGCCTCGTCTCCTTGCTAAATTTATGTGCCGGCGATCATTACGCTCGCTGCCCACTCTATCGGCTAATTCGTCGGGCTTGCGTGCCCGTCCCGCGGGCAACGCAAAGGGCTCGCAATCAGCGCAACGTTGTTGTGTTACTGCCGGCGTTGTCATCATCATAACTTAAAATTTTTTTCCTTTATTATCATGTAATTATGTACTGTATAATAATACAAATATCCCTCTACGACTTATGAGTTTTCAGATTTACAAAAGCCATACGCGCTCGCAGTACTTTCTTTAGTGTACTTTCTTTAGTTATTTGTTGAAGTTAATCTGTGTATTTAAACTAAATATTAATTTTATAACACCAAACGTTATGTTATTCTTAAAAGAATAGCTGTGTTTTGTCATTTTTTAAATTGAACATATTTCTTTAAACATATTTTTAATAATAAAATAATTTTTTTCCATGAGTGAAGTGTGCTTATAGATTAAGTGTTTATTTATATAAAATAATATCATTAATATGTCAGTTTGAATGATATGTATATATGATGGGAATTTAGCGTCAGTTAACGATATACTGTTGACAAAATCTTACGACGAAAATCTCAGAACGTAACCTTGTCATAAAAAGAGAGATGTTTTTCTATTGAAAATTTTACTCAGAATTTTTCATACCTATAATTTTTCAGAATTCTTTAGAGTCTGTATAATTTTATAATTTTTTAAGAAATTAATGTGATTTTTTATACAAATTGAAATATCTTTAGAAATATTAAAGTACTCTACATCTTTCTTAGAATTTTTAATACATGCATATGACTTATGAAATATCCTGAAATTTCTCTAAGATTTCTCATTCTACAATTTTTAATAAAATCGTATAAAATCTGAAAAAAGTTAAAGTATTTTTAAGTATTTATAGAATTAAAAAAATTTAATTAATCTTAGAATATTTCAAAATTTATATACAAAAATTCTAAGAAAAAAATATAGACGTTCTCAATATTTCTGAAAGTGTTTTAATGCATATACAAATTTTGAAAAAAATTTTTACTAGAATATATAAAATCCTTTTTTATATATATTCCCGGTTTAGTATATTTTTTCTATAATTATGCGTATTTGCACGTAATATTTTTCGTCTTCGATTGATTGGAATGCATAAAAGTAGCCAATAAGTAGCAGCTCGTAACAAGCTCGTAGAATCCAATGAGAAATACTTTTCATCGTCAAACCACATATGTTAACCGCTATTAAAATGTATCTATAACGGTTCGATATCGGGACAATCAGGATCATTCGTTCTTCCGGGTATAAAATGAATTCCGTTCGATGGACTGTAGAAAATAAATCATCACTAACGAACGGTGTTACTATAGACAACCTTAGCATAGAAACCCGGAGGTTACGGTGCATCTTCGGTCATCATGATCCACCTCGAATATTTGTTTATTCGTCTCGTTTATCGCATTAGTCTTCAATACAAGTGATCAGTGAACGCTCTACTTTAGTAATACATTTAAATTTATGTTTCAATTACAAATTTAAATAATAACTAATCGGCTAAATAGAAAGTTAACGTTGATTAATTAATAATTACATTATTCATTTCTCTTCCAATTTTTAAGAAAAGCTACACTAATATATCGTAACGATAATTTAATAAGCAAACCAAGTCGAACGTTTGATAACCGTATCACGCGACTAAAACTTGATTCCGCTTTCCTGCGCGTAATTTCAAGCGATCGTATAAAGTAAATATCGCGTGCGAAAAACGTTTTAGTTGCCACCTTTACATAATCATCCGCGCAGACGATTATGGTACGCATCTATCTGCTCGGTTAAATTGAAATGCCGTATGTTTGGTTATGGTATCGATCAAAGTTATACAGCGAGCTTAAGAAAAATATATGCAACGCTCTTATGTAACTCTAAGAAAAGTTTATATAACGGTCGCCACGAGTTGGCGACACGTCACGATACCGCGACAGGAAATTAGTTTTAGTTCATACTGCCTCCTCGCGTGAGATAATCTTTCGCGGCTCTGCCGACACTCAATTTTCAACTCTTACGTCAACATCTCCGCTGTTATCTTACCGATATAGAGACCGCATTTTCCACTTTACGCATTGATAAGCATACATGGAACAACGGATCAGATAAAGATCTTGTACAGGTACTAATTCACATGTCACCTTTAAACACGATCATCTGAGATTTTTAATGTCTTATTTATCTTACATAAATATTACATACTTATTACACGGAAAAATATTAGCAATTTATTGTTTCGTATACATATAAGCAAGAATATAAAATCTTTTTGGAAGAATTTATAATTTTAAATAGACATAATTTCATATAACAAACTGTTTTCATGTAAAATTATGTCTATTTAACATTATAAATTCTTCTAAGATTTTATATTTTTGCTTATATATAAAACCATGAATTGTTGATTTAATACTAATTTTTTTCTGTGTACGATTACATTTTTGATTAAGGAAAAGTTTTGACTATACAATACAAGCTAAAAGTTATTTTAACGACAAAAAAATTTTGGCCCTGAACCAAAAAAATAAATAATGAAAAATTTAGTTCATAATGGTTTTTACAGCGAAAATTATCTTATTTTGCTGCAATTTTAGGTAAATAACTTTCACTAAGTAGATCCAAATAAAACTATGTACGAATATTTGTTAGAGTTTTATTTATATTCGTAAAAAATTTGATTTAAGTCATAATGTATAATACTTTCTCATAAAATTTGCAAATAAGTATTATAAAATGAGATTTTATATAATAATCAAGAGTAAACAAATAATAAAATAAATAACTTTTAAATTAATGAATGAAATATGCTTAAATTTTACACAAACACTCAGATAATAGAACAATCTACATAATTTTTTAATTTTTTTTAACAAAATATTTTGAAATATTTATTTTTATTGAGAAATGTCGGATATATTTTCGTATATGATCTTTTCTTCTTCCGAAAAATTGCTCAAAAATCACGTAAGAAGACGCCAATTGACATAACTTGATTGCTCGATAAACGTGCCGGAAAGATCGTGCACGACAAAATTGCCGATATGTCGGCCCTGTGGAATTTTAATAAGCTTGTGAATAGCCTTCTTGGCAATACAATGTCCTCGACCACACATTCCGGATGTATCGTAAGTTGCCGTTACTAACCGCGAAACACGTGCGGGTGTAGCTTTCAGCAAACGACCCGAGTAAATAGCGGATGATTGTTGATACAGAACATACACGATACACATCAAAAGTCGTCTACTTTCTACTTTGTTACATGTGTCCACATTGTTACAGATTCCTTAAGAATTTACGATCACTACGTGTGGAGAAAATAATTCAATTCGATATGTGATCATTTTAACAATGTCTTTTAATATTGAATACATAAAATATATGCATTAATGCTTTAAAATAAAATCAGAATAAATTTTATTCTAAATTTAAAAAAAGTGTAGAATAATATAAATAATAAATAAAAGAAAAGAAAATTTTGAAGATTTTTTATCCTCGAAACTCGTTTTAAGAAAAGCATTTTACACATAAAATATTATGATGCTTGTAATATTAGAATAAACGACATCTTTGTATCATTTTGACTTGCGTATCTATAAGAGATAATCGTAACATAAGATATAATCGTGCGTGTATTTTCTGTGCCAATAATCTAGGTTTAAATCCACGCGGAACAATATCAGATTTTTAATTGATTATCACCTCTCTTAAAAGGTAAATGGCACCGAGAGAGGTGAGTACCTTTGCCAAGATAGTCACCATGAAGCATGCATGAGTATGCATCAAATGGAGATCATGACCTTCGGTGAAGGACCAACTTGAAAGAAGAGAGAGAGAGAGAGAGAGATTTGTAAGTTAAGAGTACATGATTTTTGTAGTGCACTTAATATAACGGCAATTCCTAGACACCTAACTCGATAGAAGCTAAAACATTCAGTCTCGACAAAAGTTCTGTGTCTTTTTGCACATGTATATATATTCATGAGTCATATCAACCTAGTTTTCCCCCGAGTTTTTATAATCAACATAAACATTAAAATTTTTATATTGTATGAAATGTAAGTATGTGTGTGAATAATATTCTGCTAAATATAAATTTCGCGCGTTTGATTTTTAATTAAAAAAAAAGGAGATAAACAAAACAGCTTCTAAAATTAAGAAAAAAGATGAAACTTGGAATCTGCGTTTTTAAATACTCATCTTATTAGATGGAATAAAAACAAGTGCAAATAAGGTATGACAGGAACAGCGTACGTACTTTGCAAAGTAAACGTCTGGAAAGAATTCCATTCTTTCGAACGTCCTTCAGACGTGCCTTTAAACGTCTTTCAGTCATCTCCTCGTAATGTTTGGGTTACGAGTATTTCTGATAACTCTTGTAAATAGTACGGTAATTCATATGTCAAAATATTATTTCACATTTCACCAAAGCGTTAAATATCAAAGCGGCGCATAGTTTACCCATTTCTTTGGGCATTTAAGATGATAGCGATGTGCCGGTATATTAATACGTAAAAGTCTAACATAACATCGTGAAATGAACCTCAACTACGCTAAACCGTCCTTGTTTCATTCCTAATGTCGCCGGTAAAGAACCATGATATGTCGCCCTTTCTTCAGCCCTTGCCATGGGAATGACTTCAAAGTCGACGGAATCGAGAGCATAAATTCGCACGCAAGATTTTGCAAGGTTAGTCTCGACATCGTCGCCAGTTTGTATGCGCATATTTCTCTAATATTAGAAAATGTCCCTGTACGTGTCACAAAAGTGATCTAACTAATCTTTGTTAGGACTGGCTTCATCATCACCGATTAATTTAATCAACCGATTAAATTTAACAACTGCAAAACTTAAAACTAATCATATCAAGCCTAAATTTTTAATTATTTGCATTATTTTGATTAAACAATTACTTAATTATTATATTTTAAAGTATTCTATTTTACATAAATTATAATTTGCAGAAGATAGAGAAAACAAAATAATACGATCAATTTTAAGTTCTGCAGTTAATTATTCTTAAATTTAATTAGCTGATTTAGCTAATCAAAGATACTAAAACTGGCCCTTAATCCCTGAGATCTTTATATAATTATTTATATAATTTCTTTACTTTATACAATTTTGCCATTAACATACCTATAACATGCCTGTATAAACCAAAAATATGAATTAAATTTGAGCATAAAAAAATGGTAATTTTTTTCTTGTAATTGCTTAATTAAACAAATGTAAAATTATCAAGTCTCAATGTAGTAAATATAACATTAAAGATAATGTATATGTAAAAAATTTACTCGAAAAATGTAACATTTCGACACAATTTTAGAAACAGAGTGTGGAAATATTTCTTCAGTAAAATTAATATTTATAATATGTTGTACATACATTTTATTCATTAATCTTAGATTTTATGTTTTAAAACTGTATTATTTGTTTATGTTTAAAAACCACATTACTTTTATGTTATTTATTTGTTCATAATCACATTATGTTGTTAAATTAACATTTAAATATGTTAAAAATTTAATATAAAAATTTTAAAAAGGACCGGTTTTATAATATAAGTACAAAATGTCTTCACTATGTGAAATTATAAGGCTCGCAGAATTAAAGAGAAAATGTTTTTTTTTTTCTAATACAAATTATTTTTTTTAAATAGTGGACTGGTTTGTTAATTAAACCATTCCACTTAATTAAATTAAAGTGCATTAAACTTTGATGTAAAGATCCATTTAACGAAAAAAAAAAAATTTAGCAGAGCGTGGTTTCGATCCACGGACCTCTGGGTTATGGGCCCAGCACGCTTCCACTGCGCCACTCTGCTATTCGTACAGCAACTCTCTAAAGAACGGATAATAGTGGAACGCCCTCTCTCCTACTGGACATATTAAAAAATGAAAAAAAAGCTTAATTGCTATAAACATTTTAATTGTAAATATTGTTATTCTATCAAACGTTGCAATTATTAAAATAGAATTTAACTTTGTTCGATAAAATGATTAATTTGCAGCGGGTTAAAACTACCCTTATACTTATCCACCCTTTACGAGATGCAATCAACAAGCAGAGTGGCGCAGTGGAAGCGTGCTGGGCCCATAACCCAGAGGTCCGTGGATCGAAACCACGCTCTGCTAGTTCTTTTTTTTTTTTTTCTTAATGATGCTTACTGAAAGATTTCAACATCCGAGGATTTGAATAATCTCAGGGACTGATACAAGATTAACATTAAGCTTGGAAAGCGTAAAAAGGAATGTACATTTGTTATCTCATAACTTGTAGGATTTTTCAAGGTAAGCTATTATGACATTTTAGAGATTGTATATGTTCCCTTGACAGGCAGATATTTCATATCGCGTAATACCACTCGCTTGTTACGACTCCGAAATTCGAAACTGAAAAGAATTGATGCGATAGCTACGTCCTAAAGTCCCGTAACCCCGTTAGCGATCGTTCCACGTATACGCACGTGTGCGCGACATCGAAACGCGAACGGCCGAGGATGCCATTCTTTCGTCATTGTCGCTCCGAGGAGTCGGAACGACGAGGGTTCAGGAGTTCATCGGAGTTCACAGACATAAATTCGGTGGGTGTCGTGCCCGCCGCGGCAGCTTCTCCCGATCAATGGCCTGTCCTTCTCTCTTTCTTAATACCGTGAATGTTGGTTAACTGTAAACTTAATTTTAACCGAATCCCCGGGCTTCTTCCCAGGGCTAGAATTAGCGGTAGGCGAGGAACAAGTTACAATTAAAGTTAAACAACGTTGATGAAACCGGCCGCGCTCACGTAACTGGCATTTTCTGCTTACTTCGATTACCCGCGTAAACGAATTTCTTGACTGTACTTTCTCCCGTTAATTATCAATTAACCGGTTGCAATCTGGTTAAGTAATGGTAAATCAATTTGACTTGATACCGACTCGGTTGACATTTCCCTGCACTTTAGTCCGCGCGTCCGATCGTCCGATTTTATAGCGAACTCTGATTGCGCGACGCTCTCGACGGTATCGTTACCCTTATATGCATATGTGGTGGTACTACGTGGGGCATTTTTTGGTATGCGAACGACACGGTGTTGTCGTGCAACAAGCGCGATGTCGCATAAATCATACGTAAATAGAAATGAAAAGAAGCAAAATAGAGAGAAAGCGAATGGCTGGGCGTCACGCGAGCGGACGCGTGCAATCATCGTCGTAACAATGCGCCTGGCTTGCAGGGCGCGTGAATTCACGGCGCTCGCTCGTCGCATCTAGTTTTCTAAGGCGGAATATCAACGCGATGGAACGCGGCGACAGTGGCTCGTAAAAGGTGCGCTTTTACACGTGTGCGAGCGAACGAACGCAGCGGACGAACGAGCGTACATATGCTCGCGTACGTACATATGTTCGTGGCGAAGAGGTTGCCGCGAAGGAACTTCCTTCGTCAACAATCTATCCGCCCACACGTTATTCAAGGACTCGTCGATTACGTCTGATTCAAATATCGAATCGGAAGGTGGTATTCAAGTGGATAGAGATACTCGGTGAATAACAATGATGAAACTAGCTGGATGTGTTTCTATCATCATTAGGCACGTTTTTTTTAGCCGAGCTTCTTGTATGGCTCATCCTTTCTCTTTTTTTTTCTTTTCACGTTGGAGAGAGAAAGAGTTTAGCTAAGAAGGGCAGACCTTTTTATTTCACTATTATTTAACAGTATTTATAATTAAGGGAGAGTTATCAAATGCGTAATAATTAAACTATTTTTTATCGTTCTATTTTGCATTTAGCATTGTTTTAGATGTAAATCAAAATTCGAAATTACAGCTTGACGTTATTACATATTAAACCTTTTAGTAATAACAAATTAATTTATTATAAGCTTTTTTGTAACATGCTACGAGTGTGATTTAAAAAACCGATCGCCTAAAGCGTATCTATATAATCTCTTAAATCATATCTTAAATCATTGAAAACATCGAATTTATGAATTAAAGTAATTATTAATTAATATTTATTTTGTTAATAATAAGTAGTAAAATTTGTGGTGGTTAGATTATAAGTGAGAAACTTGATAGAATTTATAAAAATACTGATTAATCTTTATAATAATTATAAATATATATACAACGTATATAAAATATTCTATAAACCTTCTTTTATAAAAGTAATAAATGATCAAAATCAATTACATAATTGTTATCGTCAGTTATTTAAATTGACGGAAAATTTATACCAAATTTAATTGATTTTCTAAAATGTTGCATTGAGAAAAAAATTGATTAAAAAAGAAACTAAAATATTTAGTCCAATATGTGCAACTAAATATTGAATAAATTTAATCAACTCTTAGTCAAAAAATTTAAATGATGGATATAAATAAACTTTTTTTGTACAACTAAATAATTGTTAAATTAGCAATATTTAGTTGATCGCTTAAATCTAAATATTTTAATTTTTTAAATAATTTTTTTCTCAGTATGATAGCACAAAACAAAATAAAACTTGTTAAATTGTTCTCTTATTTATTTATTTTTTTTATTTTTGTCACTAAATGGTGCATAAGTATATAAAATATAAAAAAAATGTAAAATATTGAAAATACGCTTTAGGAGACCAAAAAGTATTCAGTAACTTTCCCCTAAGTACCGTTATATCAGACAGATATTGTATGTCGCCTAATTGATACTTTAAGTCTTCTGGCGTTGGATTCCGCGATTTGCATTGGTAGTTTCCACAGCAATAGGCTATTGCAAAGTCGGTCGAAGCTTAAAGCGTGCATCGAGTGCCGAGATCGACGCTGTGCGATCGGAGCCGCTTCGCTGGTACAAATAAACATCTCGAGCGATCCAGGTGCGCTTCCCTTTTAAGATCTGGGATCTCTGAAACTAGCTCCTACATATACGCCAACCATCGTGGCATGCGGCTGCCGTTACTATATCGTTAACACTACCCGTGAAGCCTGTGCTATATCTTTATAAATTTTTAATTGCTTTCCGCAAGCGGAAAGGCAATTATTTCTCTTGTTAATCTGTTATTAAATTCATTTCAGAAGAAATTACATTAACTTGAAATTGAATATGCGCGCATGAAAATACTGCAAAAAATATATAAAAATGAATTGCAGCAATCCGCAAAACAGAATTTTAGTGAAAGACAATTAATAAATATAATATATTATATTATGTGATATAAATATTAAAAATGTATTAAATATATAATTTATATAAGAACTGTTTTCCATAAATATTATAAATGTAATTTCTAAATATTTTAGTTTTTTAAACCAATTTTTTTCAGCTTGCAATTTTAGTCTGATAAACAGATCTGTGCAGATGTTATAAATCACTGCAAAATATCGAGCAAGCATTTTTCTCAATAATTAATTATCGAAAAATACGTTTTCTCTAAATCTCGTAGATTAGAGTCGGTATTTATAGTCGTAAGTAATTTTCAATCTTTGATTGAAAGAAAATGAATGATTAGATAAATCTGTAATAAATTACGCTGTCAATAAAAGATTGAAAATCGTTTACGGCTATGAATAACGGCCTAAAAGAGCTGATCTCAAGCTTGTGCAATTTTAGTGATTTGCCATTCTACCGAGAGTCAAAATTCACTCCTGCGGAGTGAAAATTGAGCAATTGCGCAATTCAGTTTGCGGTTTTGCATCCTACGAGATTTAGAGAGTTATAAAGGTGTTCTATAAGGCTGAATCGGTTCAACTACCCGATACAATCTTCAGCCAATCTCAGCACTGATCCGTGCAGATCACTGCTGTAGACCGCTGCGAAATGCCGAATGGGCATATAAAGCGTAACAAAGTATAAAGCGGGCCGGCGCGCGGCGGCCGGTGACTCCCCCGATGCAATTCCTGGTGACGTCTGACTAAGCGTTCTATTTCGACTCGCGCTCTCGGAGGCCGCGTGACTAATCCACCGCGCGCATACATCAACGCAGGTGGAACTCATCCGAGAATGTCGCGTTTCGAGATTTGGATTAGTAGGCGATGGAGCGCGCACACGGGGCGTTATTACCGCATTGTAAACGCTCGTAAACGCTCGTGCGCGATCGTTACTCTTACCCCTCACAATACCCTTGTTTTTGCGCAATTCAAGACCGCCAGCTGGAGATCTCTCTTCCTCTCTCCGCGTGTGATCGATGCGCTGCGCGAGTACGCAGTAAATGTTCCGCGAGACGCATAAAGATCGCGAAACGGCATGGCACCCGGCCGTGCGTCCGGGATACTTTTTGGTGCACTTTCTATGTCGCCGCGGGTTACATCACGGGTTTTTTTAGTGAAAAGCAGTAAGGTCATTCGCTCTGCCATGACTGTTGCTTCGTGAATAAGCAGATTCCGCGACCGCTCGCCGAGAAGCGGGGAATGTGTTTACAGTATCGCTTTCGTCGGACAAACGCGACGGGAATAGGAATAAGGCGATCGCCGCGGAAGTTGAGAGATCACTTTCGTTGACCTCTTCCTCTTTTCGTCCGATCTAGCAAAACTTTTCGCGCCGGTCCGGCGAAACGCGCGCGGAAACGCGTAATCGGTAGAAAGTTTTGTTTCGAAAACACACGCGAATACGACGGCTGCGTATACGCGAATCGCTATGCGAACGGCGTAGCCCGCCATAGACCGGCACTCGTTACAGACTCTATTTTTTACCCCGAAATCAAAATGCAAGGTACGACGAGTGCAGGTGCTCGGAATGCCAAATATATTCGACACGTATCGAGCCGCGAACGAGACCTGTAACTGGCTGGCAAGCGCAATTCAACGATCAAGAGAGACCTGGAGACGAATATGATTCAGAAGACTAAAATAAATTCTGTTTCTTCGTTTTTGATTTTAAATATCTACATGCTATTACATTGTTTTTTAACTCACCGTTCTATTTCAACGAATAATTGTTAATATTTAAGCTATAATTAAATTGATTATCTTTAAGGACATATAGAACATTTCTTAAAACATTCAGAAAATTATGAAAAAATTGTTTTATATTGCATTTGAAAGTGGCAGAAAAAATTTGGCGGCGATTTTCTATCTGGATAAAAAATTATTTTGATAAAAAGTAGATACATGATCTAATGAAAATATAATTAATAATGGAATAAGAAATAATTTAAAAAAAATCTGAATTTTTTTATTTAAGTATTTTAAATATTCAAGATGATTCATGTAAAGTTTTATTATGATGCAGAGATCAGTTCTGTAAAATAAACAAAATTTATTTACTTACAAAATAACTAAACAATCACAATAAACTTTGTATAAATTCTCTTAAATACTTAAAGTACTTACACAAAAAACTCGGATTTTTTTAATGATAAAAAATAATAAAAAATAATTAACTTTTTAATAATCTATAAAAATATGTTATTAAATAAAAATCTAAGCTACGTACAACTTTCATATGTATATAGTTCATTTAAAGTGTTAATATTAAATACATTTTTTAATTTTATTTACTTTGCAAGAATTGTATGTCTGATGCATTCTCAATACCGTTTAATCATTTTAACAATAGATTCTTCAGATTTGATATATAATTGCGTTATCGTCTACAAACATTGACTCTTATATTACTAAAAGAAATAATATATTTTATAATTTATTTATAGTACACTATTATAGTACACTATTAACACATTAATTTATTTATCTTTGAGATTATCAAGAAAATTTCTTTAATTGCAATGATGGATAAGATATATTTCAGTTAAATTCTCAAATTATAGAATTATGTTTTAAAACCGAGATCCAATATTTTTTTCACTACTTTACATCGATTTCCTGATCCACCAGATCATTAATGTCTGATATTGTTTTTAAAACAATTTTTAAGCTCTAAAAAAATCTGAAAAAATTCTGGTACTCTCTTCCAACATTCCAGAATACAATTTCATAATTATTTAATCCAAAACGTTTTTCATTTTTTTGTTTGTGTTTAAATTTGAAGCAAATTAATTTAAAATTGAAAATTCGCCTGGGTCTTCATCCCGGTTGGATCACGGAGGAATAACGCGTTTGTAAAAAAGATTAGTATACTTAGGAAATAATAAATATATTATATGACAAAATGTCGTGTACGAGACGACAATGAAACTTGAGATTAAACATGTAATAGTTGATAATGCAAGAATTAAATTGTCGACGTTTGACTCCTCTCACTCAAGTATCTTTGTATTTTCAAAAAGCATGCGAGAGTCTATCTCAATTATTCACCTGAATTCCTTCGAACCTCGCGTTTTTCGTTCGTCCAAACGCGGCAAAACGAGCCTCGCCCTCGGCGTTTCACATTTCCAGTCCGGCGAAGGGAGGGAGAGACGCACGTGTCGCGCATCTAGGGAAGGACGAGAGCCGGGATCTCTGAAACAAAGGATCCAGCTGGAGGAGAGAGAACGGCAAGAAGGAGAACGCGGCGACCATCTTCCTGGTCGTAATTTAAAGCGCGCGCCCGGGACATGAGTAAGATTTTGGCGTTGCCGATCGTACGGTTCGCAAACATGACGCGCGCGTAACGCCTCTGGAATTATTTATTTTTGACCGTAGGGATGTTCCTCGGGAATCACACGAAAAAGCAGAATGCACTTGATTTAATATTGCAAATAAATGTCTGAAAGATTAAACTTGCAATTAAATTTAATGAATAATGCTATTTGTGTCAAATTTGTAATTAAATTTAACGAGTAATGCTATTTATATCAGGGTTGAGCGTTTATATGGGTAAAATTTAAATAATCTGTATTGTATTTATATAATGTAACTATGTAAATTATGATTTATATGTAAATTATGATTTATATGTCATTTATGTATATACCCAAATAAAAAAAGGATATTTTGCATATTTCTAAGATATCTTTTATGTCTCGAAATGTCTTGCATTTTTTAAAAAGATTTCAAAAAATTCCTTTTAGAAACTTTATAAAAATTTAAAAGATATCTTACACAATATTTTTTGAGTATTTTTCAGAGATTCTTGAAGATATCTTTTAGAAATCTAGAAAGACATGATAAATACGTAAAAAATATCTTTGTTTATAGATTTTTTAAATTATAAAAGTTATTTTTAATAAAATTTTTTTAGACAACTCTGTTCTTCTAAGATAACATAACTTCTAGACTTTTTCTAGAAATATCTTATAAAGATCTTTAATAAAACGTCTTTTAAATATCTACAAAGTCTCAATGTTTTATGAATAATAATCAATAAATCATAGAAGATTCAAAATTTATTAGAAAAATTCAATAGTAAAAACTCATTTATTTTTATTTAGAATCTGATATTATCTAATGTATGCTCTTAAATAATTGAATATTATGACAAATAATTTTTTTAATTTGTTTGTTAATGATCGTTAACCTTCGATTGATTACATTTGAAAATAAAGGAACTCGTCCACTTTTATATTTTTAATATTGTATCTTTTTATTTTATCAATATTCTAAAGCCAGATATATTGAAAATTTATAATTTGATTACGTTTTTTGTATCGTTATCCAATTTATAATAGTACGCGAATAATTTTCATTGTCCATACACCCAGAGAAAAGTATGTTTACAATAAATTGATGAAATCATTTTTTTAATTTGGGTTTTTCAAGTTAAAGTGAAAATACCTCTAAAGAAAGTAAAAATTTATTTGATTTCGAGAAATGATGATATTAGTCTTTTTTCAAACAAATAAATTGAAATTATTTATTGAAATTATTTGTTTCATTTAAACAAATAATTTTTTTAATTCAAAGAAAGTATACTAATAGAAATGTAAGAAATAATTTAGTTGTCCTGATTTTTAAATCAAATATGTTTCTTTTATTTAAAAAAAGACTTGCATTGCAAAATTACTTTAATTCTAATAAAAAGCACACAGCCAAAAAATTTCTTCAAATCAAAGAAATTTTTCTTTAATCATGTAGTAATGCAAATTTCTTTGATTCAAACAAATTTTTTTAATTTAAATAAAACTTCTCTGAGTGTATTAAAAGGTCAGATTTGTATAAACATAATGTAACACATGTATAAGTAATCAACCTTGAAATTGAACGCCATAACCTCTGATTTGCACAAGACCATCTCTCACAATAACGTTGATCGAAAAGAGAACCGAATAACTGTTGCTACGCATTTATCGCGTGCACTTTAATAAATTCCAGCTGGGCGAAGCTGTATCGATATCGCGAAGTGCAAGGATATGGATATGGCAGCTACTTTTTTTCATACAGCACTCTGTCGCGGCGACAGATGATGGATACGCGTTTATCGGCCGAATCAGATCTTACACGGGACTTACTCTGGAGCGTAACGCGAGATTATCCTCTCGTCCTCGTTTCACACTCGTCCTTGTTCCGTTCTCGCGTACCTACACATTGTTACACGCGTGAACGGAGGTATCGTAGCATATATTTTCGCGCGGGCTACCGTACGCGCGCCCCGGATCTTCTTCAACAAAGAACCTTCGAAACTCCGCGCGCCGACAACAACGACGACGACGACGACGGTGGCGATTGACGCGGTCGTTCTTCGTCGCGGGAACATTGACGGCCGTTCGGCTTCATTAAGCGAGAAGCAGAAAGTGACGAATTGTTATGAAGTTAACGAGATAGGTCGAGGATGAGGAGGTATGTAACGGCCGTAAGAATGGGAAGCCGCCGCGGGAAGCCTCACCCTCCTCCTTCCCGCCGCTGCGCCACCTTCGTCTTCTCGTTCGGCCTCGACCCGTACAAAAGTTCGTCGAGGTTGCCCGCGTACGAGGCGACCCGAGGACGGCCGAGTCGAGCCGAAGGCAGGCCGCGCTCACCCGCCGCTGCGACGAGCGACGGCGCCCGTAAACGTCGAGCAGTCACGAGGCTCGCCGAGCCGCGGCGTAAGTAACCGAAGTCGCGGCCACGACCAAACAACCCCGTCCGCTCAGTTCCTCACGGTAAACCGGCTCGGTCGGTTCTCTCGATTCGTCTCTCCGCGTCCCTGTCTGTCTCTCTCTCTCTCTCTCTCTTTCTTTCTCTCGCGCGCTCTCTCTTTCTCCGTCTCTCTCTCCTTCTCTCTTCCGCACTCAGAACGGAGAGCGTTCTTGATCTCTCGCGCGCCTCGGATTCCGCGACTAACGCAACGCCAGCGGCAGTGATACCCGGTTCCATCGAGCGGCGAGAGATCGTGCGCTCGTCGTCGTCGTCGTCGTGATCGTCGTCCGCGTTTTCCTGCACCGCCGGATTCAAGTGCGATCGATAAGTTGGTTTTGACAAGCGCACGGACCCGGTGAAGAAGCAGCCAGCCACCCGCTCGCCCGCCATAGCTCCTCGTCGCTCCGCAGGAGAGGATCGCCCCCGTCTGTGGATATTTACTCGACGCAGGGAGCCTCTCGCGCAAAAGGTAAGTGAGAGAGATACCCGCGAGGGATCTGCGTAAATCGCGCGCGCGCGCGAGAGTTTAGAAAGGCGTACGAGCGAGCGTGTCTGCGTTCCGGGAAGACGACGAGAGATCGTACGCGATTCTCGTCTCTCAGCGCACGTAAGCTACCGTGTTAGCCGCTGCGCCCTCCGCGTCTGACCCAAATCCGCGCTTAATTCGACGTCGCGCGACGACGTCCCGGTATGCGTATTGCGTGGCGAGGCTCGAAACGCACAATGCGATTGCCGCCGAGTGGCGGCGGCGGCGCCTGGCCAGGAGGGGTGTCTGGCGCGCCGCGCCGTGGGCGTTCGGCGACAAGGGCGGAAACGAAAATCCGGCGTAAATTTCCATCGCTCCTATCTTCCGTCGCTCTCTTTCGCAGAGAGGCAGACGTTTCTCGACGGTCGAGCAGCAGTCGTAGGTTAGTCACAGGTAGGAATGCAGACGAGTCTCGTATATGGCATGGCGATTGGGCGGATTGATCGTATCGCGACGTGACGAAAGAGAGACGTCGAGTCTCTCGCTGATAATTTCTTTTCGTCTCTGATGTAACCGAAGTTTCGATTAACTCGCGGAAACAACTGTTCCTCGTTATTTGACCAGCTGTGTGAGAATACGTGCGTGCGTGCGTGCGTGGAAATTGAGACGCTCGATTTTCGGTATGCAACGGGGAATCGCACCGCTCGCGACAGCTCCGCTGCTGGTCGCCAAGTTAGGCAAGCCCAGGCTCGCCGATTCGCAATCCTTTCCGATTATTGCATACCCGCATAGATGCGAAATTGTCCGCGAGGAAAAGGAGAAAACACGCTCGAGCGAGGAGTCACAGTGCTAACAAGCGACACACGCAGGACATTTTAATAAATTCCGGCTACGCGTATACGAGTGGTACATACGAGTACGTCTTGTTCGTCGACGACTCGACGCCGCTGCGCGGGTCACCGGTCTTCGTATAAAACGCCGGCGCGAATGTTATTACGGTGGTTGATAATTAACGATTGCAGATTGGACGGATGGTGCCGTCGTCGCCGTCGTCGCCGTCGCCGCGCGGCTCCGTTTGCGTGCGACGTGTCGTGCGAACGTGTTTCCATTAGCACAACCCGGCGCTCGAGTATGTTTCGCGTGTTATTTTGGCGTGTTACATAATAGACTCCATTAAAGCGGAGTTGATTTATAACGGCGCGGTTTGCGAAATAATTCCGCAAACCGCGACACGCGAGCTTGCCGATATTTCCACCGCGAAAACGATGTGTTTCTCGTCGCGAGAAGCGTCACGTATGCGGGAAGTCCAATTGCGCGGTGGCGCAATTAAATTTATTCGGAATGACAGCGCGAACTTTTTTTTTTTTTTTTCTTTTAGTTCAGAACGTAGGCATTCGAATTGCGAACGTCCGAGGAACATTGCGAAAGCTTTCAAGTCCGATTTCTATCAATGTAAATGAACTTTATCTCGGTTTAACCGTTTTTCTTTTCCAGTTCCAAAAATTAAAAAACGATAAAGAGTGAACTAAAGCAAGATGAAAATCAGAGTTGTGGACATGTACGCGCAAAACATGTACAAATGCTCTACGCGTACGCAATGTAAATTGTGTAAACTATGTTTTATGTGACTTACCTGCGTAAACAATAATCTACGGAAAATTCGGATGTAATGTGTCATCTAAGTAAACAATAACTTTTCGCTGCTCTTCTAGTCTGAACGGGTCACTCGTGCCTGATAATGTTTTTGAAAGGGTTTTTGTGATCTAAAAAGAATCTAAAAAATTTCTGGCATACTCTTCCAACATTTCAGAATACGATTTCACAAATTGTTTAACCCGAAATCATTTTGTTACTTTTGTGTTCGAATTTGAGGCAAAATAATTCAAAATTGAAAATTTGTCTGGGTTTTCAAATTCCCGTTTAGATCACGGAGGTTTAATATCCACAGGATATTTAGAAGTAATGAAAATTATGTTGTTTTTTTGTTAATTTTTAATTATATGTTTATTTTATCAATACAATTAGATATATTAACAAACTTATAACTTAAGTACTTTTTCTGTATTATATTATTAAATTTATAATAACTTGCATTGCTTGTATTATCTACATGAAAAAGATTCGTGTAAACATAACATAACGTAAACAATACGTGAATGATTCATGTAGACTGCACTCCTGTTTACGGCACAAATCTGAATAAGTTAATTTGTATCGATAGAGAATGGACAATTGTAAATCTTCAATTTTTTTTTAGGTGTTCTTTGGAACTCTTTGTTTCTCAAACGTGTCAACTCAAGTCAATTAAAATTTAATGCAATGTAAATAATTTGTAATAATTCCGTAAATAATCAGAGAATTTACTACCTGAAAAAATCAGGAAAAATTAATTGGAAATTTTTAAATCTTGGATTTCATGAGACTTTATCGATATTCTGAAAAATTAAAAAAATTTTTTTTAAATTTAAATTCTATCTCTTTCTAACAAAATTGTTTCTTTGATCTTTTGTTCTTGATAATACAAATTATCGACAATGAAAAAGCAATAAATGGCATGTACATTTGCGTACGTAACTTACAAATTTTTATAAAAAGGTTAGTGACAATATTATAGAAGAGAATAATACACATTGTTATTGTAGACAAATGATTATATGTCGTTTAGTTTATAAAATATTTTTCTTTACTTTCTCAAATTTAATGATCAAAATACAAGTGGCTTTTCTTTGTCGTTGTATTATTAAGGAACGTTAAAAGGTATAATAAAATAAATTTGTTTCACAGAGCTGTAGTAAAAAGCTCTCGTATCTGAAATTTTGAATAAAAGTCTTAGAAAATTCGAGAATACTCAGAGAATTTTTTAATAAAATTTAAGTAAACACCTTGATAATCAGATAAGACTATTTTTGCTCTCTCTCTCTCTCTCTCTCTCTCTCTCTCTCTCTCATATTTGTTTACATCTTGGGATAAGAGTTTCGCGTTTTCACCCGAGTATTATTCATCATTTTCTCGCCGCAACGATAGAAAGAAATAGCCTGGGGACACTTTGGATTATTTAACAGCCTGTCTGTCTTATGAGATAGATATCTCGGCGTGTCTATCGTCAGGTTAATATTTACGTGACGATGAGATCGTGTAGATCTCTCCCCGTGGCCTCACTCCGAAAAAAATTCCTGTTATCGCCACATCTCGTTTATATTACAGCTCGATCGAGTGTCGATGACACACGTTCGGTTTCCGTGGCGATCCTCAAATTGCCTCCCCCGAAATTCCGTCGAAATCCGCAGACGATTTCGACCGCAAACGATTCTTCGTCGTGTCTTCTAACTGCACGTTGCGGCGCGGAGCTTATCGATCTACCGGTGAAAGTGACGCTTCTCGGTATTTGATACAAATTTAGAAAGCCGCCTGTGCCATTCGCGTCTTTATGCAAATGGCAGACTTCCTCGCTGTCTCATTTCAAAAATTTTGGGCTTTATGGATATATTCCGGATACACGTGAAAGTCTATCGCACATGTATATTGAAGAATACTGCAAAAAAAAGTGCGAGACACTTCTAAAGTTTACGGTCGAAGCGCCTATTCGCTTTCCTCGAGTTGTAACATAAAGTGTTTTAGTATTTAATTGAATGTTAGCGTACATAATACAGTGCCGAGGCTGATATTAGTGCCGACTGCGCATTATATATATAATATATAATTTCTTATTCTACAAAACTTGTGCGCTCGGCTCCGCTCGGCTATAATCCCGTAGCCGCTGCGCGTCGTTAAGAACGCGTATCGCGCGTTTTTCTCCAGCACCGTAATCGACGCGATTTGCTCTACATGCGGAACACAGGTGGAGGAAACGCGTCGCTTCCCGTTCTTTATATCCCAGCGCCGGAAATCCCAACAATCGTAATGCGCGAGCAGGTAGAGAGACAGGAGAGGAGAGGATGGCCGCCGCCGCGCCGGTAGAAATCGATGATTCGCTCTAGCCGTTTGTTCGTCCGCTTTTGATAGTCACGGAGGAAGTCGGACTGTCGCGCTTTCACGACCATTGTACTTTCGTCGGCATATCCCCTTGAAGGAATCCATCGATGCCTTCTTGATGCCTCTGCGTCGAATATTTTTGTTCGAGTAAAAATTAGTTTCGCAGGGAAGGTCGATGCACGAGAATGACCGTGCAAGGACAAAATATATTGAACGGGCGATTAATTAAACGCGCGTAGTGGTACGCAGTAGACTGACTCGTCGGTTCCTGGATGGCAAAAGCGCTAATAGACTTAATGCACTTGGCAATTATTTCTTCTTACGGCGGTCTTGAGCAGCGCGGCCGTATATCCGCGCGACACGGTCACATTGTAAACGAATCAGCTGCAACATAAATAATAATTCGCTTTTTCGAATATCCTGTTGCGCGGATTCAAGATTGTCGTGTTAACCCTTTCAACCCTGAACTAATTCTATAAAAAAAAAATTTTTTTTTTATTTCTAATGTTATGAAGATGGTATCTGATTTTTTTTTCATAATTTTTTTATTAACGTTTTTGAAAAAAAATCAAAACATTGTTGCTGTTGTTGTGTTTAAATATCGATCAGTCTGAATGGATCTGTTGCCTCAAGACAATGACGGGTGCGAAAGGATTAAGAATGTTTTAGCTGTACGAGCTAAAAGTTATCAAAATTTAAAAACTGAATGTTTCTTGAGTTTATTCTTCTTTTTTCTAATCAACAACAAAAAATTTGGATTGTTGCATTAATAATTTGAAAATAAACAAATAATAAACATTATCTTTCAAATCACTTTTAAAATGATTAATTATTAAACACAAAAACGATATCCCCTAGAGTCTACTCTACTATTGAACATCACAATTATTTTTTATTTTATTGTCTGTAATTAATTTTTTAACTTTTGGAAATTCTTAGCAATTTTAGCTTTTCAAAAGTTAGCAGCATTGAAAATTGTTATCCTTTGTTGCAAGCTACACACATAACAAATAGCAATGGCAATAATAAACGTATCTTCTTTCCGTGCCATACTTTAGGATCACTTACACGCAAGTGCGTTTTCAAGTGATAAATTCAAAAGTTAGCCTTCTACAGTGGCTCACCTTCTAAATTTTATTCGACTCAAGTATCTATATATAGATCACCCGCGCATGAATTAATCGATCGAACGCAGCCGGCATATCAAATTATACGTCATTATAATTACTCGTTCGCATTTGCATTCGCCATTTTCTCCCAGTTTAGAAAACCGGTTCATCGTCGCCGAAGTATGCGTACGGGCGAGCGACGCGAGACGCGAGGCTCGCGCTTGTCTACTTTCTTGTTATCGCCGATTTCAGCCGTTCTCGACGACAGCGAGCGATGTGCCGCGAGGATGCCGCGAGGATGCCGCGAAAGATGATGAAGGAGGTGCGCGTCGCGACTAACTTTCTCTGCGTCGGTGGTTTGCTACCAAGCAGATTTCCATCCAGCACACCCGCTGCGTGTTTTAATTCTTGAGTAATGACGCGAGTCCAGGCCCTGCGATTACAACGGAATTTCGTAATCCGCGAAGCTCTTTCCTCGGCGACTCGTTTAATATCACGCGCAAAATACGTCATTTTGTGCGATTACGCACGAAATAATTTCAATCTTTTAGAATTACGAAAAAGTGAGATTATATATACTGGGAAAAGAAATTTGTTAAAAAATTAAAGTGTTTAGTCCAAGACGATCAACTAAACATTCGATTCAATAATTCATTATTTGCACAAAATAGGTATAGTTCATTTATATCAACCATTCAAATGTTCTAACCAAGAATTAATTAAACCAACTCAAATAAATATTTTGGTTTTTCAACACTTTCTCAGTGAAAATATGTACATGATACACGGAAAGAACTGCTTTGCTATAGCACTTAAAAATTTTAATTTGAAAATAATTGTTAGATTATCAAAATAATCATGTTGAATATTCTTTGAATATTTATTTTGAAAAAAGCTAATGTCATTTCTTAAAATCAAATAAATTATTTTTCTCAAAGATATTTTCACTTTAATTTAAAAAAAAAACTAAGAGAAACGATTTCATCAATTTAAACATAACTTTTTTCTGGGTGTACAAACATGATTTTCTAAAAATCGCGCGGTATTTATAAATAATATCTCTATATTAATAATGACTAAAAATTAAATTTTTATAAAGTAAAAGGAATAATAAACGCCAATCTAAAACGCTAATTCTTTAGATATTTTCAATTTAGAGCAAAAAAGTTTGTAAAAATTTGTAAAAACTAAACTTTTAAAATAATTCTTCAAGTTAGAATACTCTCTTCAGCAAAATCGTTCCTTTTTCAATTTACATACTTCAATATTCTTCTTTATTGTAACAAGATAATATCATTGACGATGTTACGACCTGTCCAATTAACCTCTGCTGTCTCAAATTTAGTCACTTGCTCTCCAAGAGTTTTCGGCAGCCTTAAGAGAGCGATGTAACGAGCGATACGAGCAAGAGAATTAGCTAGTAATGAGGTTAATCTTAATTTGATGGGGCATAATTACATAATAAACTAAATGTTAAGGTTGTTTTGTCTTTTCTCCTTTTTGAGTTGTCGAGTATATCCGTTAGAGCGAGTAATATACGACTAATCCGCAGGCATAAATTATTTTAATGTTCTTATACCGCGTAACGGAAACTTGAATGAAAATTACGTCCGTTCTGGCAACGCGTGATTTACAGAATTTCACTCTTTCTTGCCGTCAACGTATCATTACTCCGCGAGTTTTCTTGCGCGCGGGTCACGCAAGTCTAATCATCACAATGATAAATCGTGGATCTTGGCAGAACGAAAGAGTGAAATCTCAAGATCCACATCGCACGTCCATCTTCATCGAGAAACCGTACGATCGTTCGTTTGTCTCTCTCCGTAAGACGGGGAATTTTTTTTTTGAAGGTTAATCTCAGCGGGACAAATGTCGCGATTAGGACACTTCACACGAAATCGCGCATGAAAGTTATTTTTTTTTTTTGAGGTAACGCGCACGAACAATGGAGCCGAGATAAACTTGGGAATGCTTACCGGAGTGAACTCTACGCGATGCGCGCCTCCGCGTTGCCTAAGAGCTTTCCCCTCGTTTTTGTGAAAATGACCCCCTTCTCACAGGTGACTGTTCACTCTCCTGCGAGGAAATTCTCAATGAGATAAAAGAAACGTTCACACGCAGTCCGTCTCCCTCTCGCGTAGTATTTTCTGTCTCTCTTTCTGACCTCTATAACATGGGATCTTGATTCCAAGCGCGTACGCGTCGATCATTTCAGAGTAGAATGACTCTTAATTGAATATTTTAATTCTAATAACTTTTAAATCTTATATACTTATATAATTAAATTGTAGTTGCGACAAAAAAATAAAAAGTCTATTTTCACTTTTCACTCGTTCACGTATCCATGACGTATAATTTTTTCCGCATCGAACATGGAGAAACCTTCGCCTTCGGCACTTTGTTCAACGGGAAAGATGATACTGGCGTGGGTGTAGACATGGCTAAATCCGTTGTTCGTATCGGCTGTATAATGCTCATTGCATGCACAGATAAAAAACAGAAACAGACAGACATTCAGAAATTACATTTGTGCGATGAGTTTATCCTATTCACATGTGGCTTCTCAATCCTTTGTTGGCACGCCAAGCTTAGAATCTTTATTTTATTACAAAACAGGAACTGAGGTAACTATTGGTATAAGAAAAATATAATAATGTAGCTTTTGACGTTTCTCAAAAATTCGTCTGAATATCGTGTCATCGATTTTTGTTTCATCTTTAGATTTCAACGTGAGGAGTGTACAGTGTCATACAGCTACTCTGTGACAATAAGTGTCTAAAATAACATTCTCTCTCTCTCTCTAAAAATATGGAATTTACTACAGAAAAAATTGGTAAAAACTAAGAAAACCTGGCAATTTTAGGAATTTTTTTTTCCCTTAAAAATGATAGATTTTCAGGAAATTTTTTTAGCAATCAGAGAATTTTTTTTGAAAACTACGTTTAAATTCCATTTCTCTATTCTTAACAAAATTATCTCTTTGATCATTTTTCCTTGATAATGCAAAATCAATTAGCAATAAATATGCCATATATATTTACGTACATTAAGATGCTGATAGCATCGTTATTAAATTGACGATTAATTTAATTTATAATATTATTTCAAACTTTAGTTTAATTGTGATTGCATTTCAAGACCGACGGTGTTCGGCACGCAGTTTATAAAAACCAGAGATCGGAAATAACTCATACGACTTTTAAAAATAAGAAAGAGGTTATAAGAACGTATTTGAAATAATAAATACTGAATAACCATTTCATTAGGCACTTGATTCAGCTTCGATAATTGATGCTTCTTCAGCTACTTAAATTTATTTCGAGTTTATAACGAGAATAATTTGCTTCAATCTAATGACATCAAAGCAGGCACGTGTGTACAGCCATGTCGAAATTTATGTTGCATACTTGTCATGACATATTGTCACAGGCGGATTAAACAAGTGATTATCCGTGGCGCCGTTGATTACTTTACGCAACTGTACGCACGCGCCCAGTAGTTAGTAGTCCGCTTCGTACCTACTATCCTGGTCACGTACAGTGTTGATAAAAGCGCGCCGAGTAGGTGCGACACCTGTTACGCGTAGATACGATAATTATAGTCATCGGCCTGTCGTCTGTTATTACGCACGTAGGAATCCGGGTACTTCGAGAATGTAGCGAGAGAGCCGCCGAACGACAGCTGCGAGCGTGTCTCGTCCGTTTTATTGACCGCGAGAATCTCCTAAAGTAACATTCCGCTCGGATATTGCAACTTCAGCTGTTACCCTAGTAAGCGCGTAATTTTATATTGAACAATATTTCTGATATAAAAAGTGTCCACATGACATGTCCACTGCTGATAATATTATATGAATATTGTATGAAGTAAATAATATTATTTAATATTTTATTACTTTAATATTTTTTATTATTGGGAATATTATAACTTTTAAATGTAATAATTATAAAGTTTATGCATTTTTTGCATAAATATTTGCAAAACGTTTTTATAATATTCTACGGATATTATGTAATATACTACGAATATTATGTAAAAATGGACATACATTAATACAATATTCCCATAATATTAAAATAATATTAAAAATATTGAATAATACTGTAAAAACATTGTGTGCTTATAGGGTAACCTTTACTCGGTCGAGAGAGAAGTTCCTCGATTCGAATTAATATCAATCATAATTTAATTGATTGTTTGCCTCTTGATTGTTTCCTAGATCCTAAAAAGAGACCAAAGATTTAAACAACGGAAAATCTGACTTGAGAAAAATGATCTAATGGAATTGCCTCACAATAGTAGTGGCTATAATTAGCCTCTGTTGCAGTTTTCATCGCTAAAATTATCCGTAAATTTGCAAAAATGGTATACTATTAATATAACAGCATCATCTTCTAGCTATTTATATGTAGCGTACGCGCTGCGTGTGAATTGTGCCTTGTCAGTTTAGAATAGCGGTTCTCAAACTGGTTCGTACAGTCATGAGACTTTACTTTGGTGTCGGAACAAAAAGAACACGTTACTGACCGGAATAAATCATGGCAGAAATGAAGGCTTACTCTCCAAACCGCGTACAGCTGTCCGGGGGGAAAAACACATGCGACCGGTGCGCGTGTGCGTGCAATTTATGCAAGAGAGCTGCTCGTCCGCGTGAAAAGAGCTCCGCGATTAACGCGAAGTCAAAGGATCATCGTTGCTTTGAAACGAGATAGCAAGGTGAAACGGCGGAATATCGTACAGAATCTCACCACTGCCGTACGCTTTTAATAAATTTACGATCCCCCTGCTCCCCCCCTCCCCTCTTCCCCAGCCGCTTAAAAAATTAATCCGCGAGGAGGAAGCCGAGACACTTCGGAGACGGAGATAACTTTTCAGCGGAATGCGCGCGGCCAGGCTGCTGCACGTCCCCGATAATACCTTCGCAATCACGCGACACACACGCTCGGTTTGCGACGAGGCCCCTCTTCTATTTTGCTCCTAAGTATCTCCGTGCATAAATCAAACCGCGCGGCCGCGTATCGCCGCCCGCCCGGTGTGGCACGGGTAGATTGAACCACATTCCGGCGTGCGTCGGATGCACTGCACTTACGTGGACCCCGATGTGTATAACCTTTGTCACGGGGCAAGGGGGAGGAGGGGGGAGAGGAAAAAAAATAAATACCGCGACCGGCGCGAAAGGCGACGCGGCAGAGGAGGCGAGAGCGAGAGAGTGCGACGGAATACTTGGACGGCTAGGCCGTAATTTAAATTTAATCTACCGGCGATTAAAGTCTCATTAGGCGATCGGATCAACGATTGGGTACTCGCCAACTGCTCGCTCGATTTAAACGCGTAATGCTTCGCCACCGTGCAATCTGCGGATCGCGTTTCTACTGTGCCGGAGAGGGGTGAACAGTCGATTCTTATTAAAATACCGAGATACCGGCGGATCCTTTTGCAGAATCTACTTCGTTAGATTGCTCGGTATGCCTGCGCAAACAGAAAAACGTCATTCTCCTGCTAAGAAAAGCGATTTCTCACCAGTCTTCTTTTAAGTAACAGTTATTTTTGCAAAGAATATTTCCTTAACAATAATCTCAAAATGCACTTATTATTTATTTGAAACAAGTAATATTTATTTAAAATAAATTTCTGTGTACCCAGAAAATTATATATATTTAAATATTAGATGCTTATTTCAAATATTTCATAAATTTATCGTAAGTATCAAATATATTCAAAATATATTCTGAATTTTAGTAATTTATTACTTCACAATCAAGAATATTAAATTAATTCAATTTGCATATTATTTTGATTTTTCTTTAATTTTATACTATTCTTCGAAAGAGTATAAGTTCTTTTTTTTCAGTACAAGATAATGAATTTTTTAAAATTTGTGATGAGTAGATTTCAAGACAGTTATAAAAAAATATACTTTATTAAAGATAATCACTTACGAGAAAAAAAAAGTAAATTCATTAAACTTTCTTATAGCAATACAACTGATATTTTTTTGTGTGCACAAATAAAATTCTCTTGATATAACATTACATTTACATCATAAAATAAACATGAATGATGTAACTGAAAAAAAAAAAAATCAAACTTATGTAAGAAGGTATTTTTCGTTACAAGAAAGATTGATTTATAAATTGAAAAAGTTACATTTTAAATAAAATTGGTGAGAACATTGAGACGGCAATGCAAATTACTCATATTATTTTAGCTAAATTATTATTTATCTGGGCAGTCCTTTTCCGAGATATTTTTAGCGGTCGCATCCTTTTCACGAGGCGTTCATTAGATCTCGCGGTTTAACAATAGAGCGTAAGCCGTTAAACATTGTGTTGCTTTGAGCAAACGGATCCGTGCGGGTTTCACGGTACTCTTGAATCTTTAGAAGTTAGGCAGGGTCGCACAATACAATCCACGGAAGATTAAATCTTTTGGCAGCTGACAGTAGGCTTTGTGCTTATTTCCGACCGACCTGCTTTAGCTCGTCGAACGCGTCGTCGTAGTCTCTCGTCTCTCGCGGTCTCTCGAGGCGTATTTTTGCTCGTTCGAGGCACTGAGGTGCGCGAGTCTATGAGAGAGCCCTTTCTGCCCATTCAAAACATGTTTTCAACGAGAATAGCGCAGCGTCTGAAAAGTGTACGAGCAGTATGCGCGAACAATGCAGAAAGAAAACCGTAAATTTTCTTATTGGATGGTCATTATGTCAACATTGCTTCATCACGTGCATTTTCCTTCTTGGCAGTACAGCACACAAACATGTTTACTTTCAATTTTATTTATGCCAAAATAATATGTTGCGGATAATTTGGATACCAACTGTGGTAGATTTTCAAGTATCAACTTACTTCGACTTTAAATCATGAACACACTAAATTAGATCAGACATACTATAGATAAATAATTTAAATATTTCTTTTTTCACAGACAGAAATCACTATTAATATATACGGAAAAAACCTATTACGATAATTGGACTAATGCTAAAAGGAAAACTTTTGTTTTATTTTTTTGAAGCTGTACTTTCTAGGCACGTTTTCTTTCCTCCCTCTCTCTTTTCGAAGCGTAATTGCGTACTTCTTTCATTTTAAGTACAGCAAAGTGCTGCAAGCAAGGTGCGGTAAGCAGAACCGATCTTTTTACGCGTTGCGATAAGTGTGTGCCAAATCTGAATAACGTACCTCGTGCACTCGGTCGGGATCGCCGGAGCGCCGATATTACAAGGGGGAAGATGGTAGAGAGTGGAGTAGCCGCAAAAATGCGTCTGTTTAAAATTAATGCTATCCGTAGACCGATAAATCCTCCCGATGCTTCGCGGAAACGCGCGGAAAACGTTGAAAATGAGCCAGTAACCGAGCAAACGAGGACAGCTGAAGCGAGCGATGCGGAACCACGATGCGCCTATCGCGTAAGCGTAGTCCTCGCGCGTAACAATTATCGGCGATAGCCGTTCGTAAACTCGCGGACTCGGTTACGCTGCCTCGCGGCTAAAGACGGTATAGAGGCGTGCTCTCGACTTACTCCGTCGACTCCGCTTTCTTCCGTTTCGATGTTCTCATTAACTTAATGGGCGTACGGCGGGAATACCCATTACACTTCTAAACCGCAAAATTAGATCCGTGACTTTATGGAATGGGTGGTGTCCATTCGATTTTTATTATGCCTCGCCGATACATCAGCCTTTCGACACAGCGGCCTCCACGCGGACGGGATTTCAGCTTTCGACATTTTTGCATTTCCTTTATATGCATATATACAATATAAAAATATTTCAAGATGTGCGTGTATGTATACACGTATAAATCCATGGAAAATTTATATTTCCTTGAAAGCCGCGCGCGTTTCGGACTCGTAGTGTTTCTATTTCTTGCGCCTTCTTCCGCAACGGAATTGTGCTAATGCCGACTGAATAGTTGCTCATTTTGCTAACGTGATCCAATTCAAGTGTGCTCGTATAATCGCTCGTATAATCGTCGCGGCGTCGGCTGTCGTTCTTTGCGGTGCATCCGTCCTCCGCGCCTCCGCCGCGCCGGCCTGTCATTGGCGCGTACCGCGAGGATGTCGTTGACCCCATCCTTAGGATCCTTAAGACGCAAAAACGCACATGCGAGATACCGTTGGCACGAGTCACCGACATAGATGCACCTGTTCCGCGCCGCCGCTAGTGACGATGCAACGCAAGCGGCGGCAGCGAGCGCTCACTCGTTCGCTCGCTTCTTCTTCGCCTCCGCGTTCCGCGCGAGAGGACTCCGCGGAGGTCGCCGATATCGTGACGTTGTCGTTTTAGTCCATCACTCTTCGGCTCGGTGTGAATTACGTGGCCAGCGATGCCACATCGTTGCCACAAAAGAGAGAGAGAGAGAGAGAGAGAGTCACAATTAATGAGAAAAACTAACTTCCACGCGAGTTTTCATCTCAATTTTTAAATGTGCCTACTATACCTACGTGTCGTAACAAATCAGTTACGTATTCGAGTTTTATACAATCTTAAGGATGTATGAGTCGTATCTTAAAACATTACCAAAAATATACAAATTTCGTAGAATATTTTAATATTACGTTCTAGTATCTTTGTGCAATATCTGTGCACTATTTACTATTGGTTTGAAAGTTATTTAATGTTTTGTTTACGTAATTTAATTCTTACGTAAAATCGCGTTTTACGGTACTTATTTACAAGTCTGATGAAGAAATATCATTACCAATTAAATCAAAGTTTTTACATATACTAATAAAACTTTAATAAATATTTGTTCAAAAATTCATTTAGATCCATTTAAAAGTTATTTGTCCAGAACTGAAACAAAATATAAGTAGTAACTTTTGTTGCAAAACTCATTATGAAACCAAATTTTTCATTGTTTTCCTCTTTGCGGCTAGTTTCAGAACCAAAATTCAGATGTTCACGACCAAAATTTTTTTTCATTGATTAGAAAAAAGTAAACCTACCCTTTCGACGAATCTGAAGACAGCTATTACGCACACAAAAAACTAAAAAAATTTTTGATTAGATGAATTTTAAGAACATCTTCGCGCGTTTAATTGTGACGCTGAAGTTTATTTTGAATTCTCGGGCTTAAAAAAAATTTTAAGTAGGTCAAGAAGTTTGCATTTTATTAAAATCAAATGTGAGTTATTTGTTAGAAAAACATAACTGGGAGCCAACGTCGTAAAATAAAATAGAACTTCGCAGTCTAAGTCTCGCGGATCCAGGTGACGAAAAGACTCCCATCGTGTCATGTTGCGTTGCATGGCGTTGCATCGAGCCTCGTTGCGGCGCGGTGCGGCATTCCAGCGCGTCCTTCACCTCAGAGGGAGAGGAGTACTCGCGTTTTATTTTCATGCTTTCGGTTGGCGCTCGTGCAATTGCATAACGGTCACGCGCATACACGCACAGTACGTCCCACATGCATGCGTACGCACGAACGACGACACGTACGCACGAAACAGAAAGAGAGAAAGAGAGAGAGAGGGAGACGCGGCCGCGTGCAGGATCGCTGACTTTTCGCCTTGCTTGCTGCGCGTACTACAACACACGCGTATACGCGTGAATGCGTGCTACTCCCGTTGCGCCCCGTTGCATAAAAATGCGCTCGCGGCCGCAAAGTTGCGTCGCCCTACAACTTAGTGCGCAACGCAGCAGCCGGTAACTCGCTAAAATACGTACTGTCGTTTCAGATAGGCGAGAGCATTTAGCATCGGCGCGCACGCCGGCACGCTTATTCATGCGATTTTACAGCTTTCGGCGCCCGTCAGCGCCGCGCGCGCACGGCTAACGGTACCTCGTAAAATTATTTTGCAAAGCCAGGTAGCACGAGGATAGTCTCGGACTTAATCTTAATCCGGTTGGATCTTATGGTATAATATAGGGCGGAACATGTGCTGGAGATCGCGGCGAAGCCGTTCGTTGTTAAATCACTCGCGCTCGCCTTTACGCGCCTTTACGCGTCTTGCTCCGGCACACTTTTCCAAAATTACACCTCGCCCAAACTGCATGCGTAGCGTATCGACGTTTTCATTCGCGAAAAGTTTATGATCTGATAGCGTAACGAGAGAGCAATTATATTATATATTCTAACGACTTAATGACATAACGCAATAATGTAATAACGCTCGTAGCGCATATTAACGCGTAACTATGTATTAGAAATAAGAACGGCGCGAATTCAGGATCGTCAGCGTTAATTAACACGTTTAACCGCGGCTGTGTATTCCGAAAGCGTACCTCAAAACACGGAAGTGTTTACGGGCGAACTTGTCGCGATTACGACGGCTCGTTTCTTCGCCGAGGCGAACGGCGATGGCAAACGACAGAGCAATTATTCGTATGTACATTCCCTGACCGATCTGCGAACGGCGGAGGTTCCCATGCGCGTAATACGCTCGCTCGTTACGACGCGCATTTCCGCTCGAGCGTAAAGTAAGAAAACGCTTCGGCGTACTCGCTCGCGCGTAAACAGCTGTCGCGCGGAATTGTACGCGGCTTCGTGCTCGGAAGACGCGATGGCGCGGCGCTTCCCGAGTGGATGCGGCCGGTCGATTAACGGATTAATCGCTCGTCTCCGCGCTTTCATCGGCAGCTGACGTGCGCGCCCGATAAATACGACGACCCGTTAAGAACGCTAACGGGAACGCATCGATGTTCGCGACGACTGACGGATCGCGATTTCGCATTGCGATTGACAGATTTCCCTTCTCCCCCTTCCCTCCCTCCCTCCCTCCCTCCCTCCCTCCTTCCTTCCGCCTGTACGAATTTCTTTTGCAGAAGCATCCGTTGTTTCGGCAAGTGCTGACTCTTACGCGAATTTTCTATTGCGTCACATTCTTAGTAGATGGGATAAGAAACAGAGCAGAAATTAATGAAAATTGATTTATATTTTTTCTTACAAGTTGTACATTTTAATTACATTGTTAAATTCGTAGTATCAAAATTCTATCCAATTTGAGTTATTTTTAATCACTCTTATAGGTCTCCCATTGCTCCTATTTAATATGTCGTTAACTTAAACTGAAACAATAAAGTTGAGCAAGTTATTAAAAAAAAGTTATTCAATTTGCATTTAATTTACTATTTACTAAGTGCTTACACTAATACGGACACTACTTACCTTGAAACTAAGCAAAATACGTACCCACATAAATGAGGTTGCTCTTTTAAATACATATTTTGTGTTAAAATAATAAATTTCGACGTGCATAGAAGTTATAACTCAAAGAATTGGTTTAAATTTGATTCTTTAATACTTAACAGTATATGTAATTGAAATTATTATGTATTAAATGGATTAAGCGAATTGATTATTTCATGTTGTAATTTTGTCTTAAAATTGCGAAATTAAAAAAAATTAATAATTCATAAATTGTTATGCCCTAAATGGGTATTAGTAATATTAATTAATTTATTTATTAATCAATTAATTAATTTTTGTCGCAGTATGTCAAAATTCTCAGAGTTCATACATACATAGTGCGATAAGAAAATGACAATAAAACATAACTTTGGTATATAATAGTATGTTACATGTAATTTAATATCCAACTTGGATCTTAAGGAATAAAAATGTGCTATTCTTTACTACGCAACACTTAGATGTTAGAACTGTAGATGTTACAATTAGATGTTGAATTGTGAGAATTTTGACAAAGTAACACAAATTAACTATAATTGAAATTACTAATACTATTATTACCATTAATCTTTTATTATTAGAATTATTAAGCAAGAATAAAGAGTTGAATTTTAATTTTTCAAACCTTGAAACATGCATATTCGATCTTATTGACATATTTCTCGCTCCCACCTCTTCTCTTCTCCGTCCACGAATTTCTTTTGTAAAGTTATTTCATTGTTTCATCAACTGCTGCTGACTCACGCGAATTTCTATTACGTCACATTCTTAGTAGATTGATGAAAAACGGCAAAAATTAATAAAAACTTATCTTAAATCCGCAATTTGATATTTTTTCTTACAAGTTTATACATTTTAATTATACAGTTGGATGTTAAGAAATAAAATATTTTGATCTTTACTATTTAAATTATATGTAACGTGTTATACGTCAAAGTTATGTTTTATCATTACTTTCTTGCATAAATATTTATTGAACTGTGAAAATTTTGACATACTACAAGAAAAATTAACTAATTGATATATTACTTATACCCATTTAATGCATAACAATTTATGAATTGCTAATTTGTTTTATTTCGCAATTTTAAGACAAAATTACAACATGAAATAATCACTTTGCTTATATAAATGCATAACATTTTTTCAAATCGGCATAGATGTTATCGTTACGTTTTATTATTCTTTTATTATTATTGTAGAATGAAGCAAGAATAAGGAGTCACATTTTAAGTTTTCAGAGCTTGAAACGTGTATATTTGATTTTAATTCTCGATACGATACGCTTAAAATTCACAAATGGCACGGGTCAGCCGAACGAGATTGAGGTTTATATTAGCGCAACGTTAGCTACGATTACGCAATAGCGAGTTAGATCCTTGAGAGATGATAAGTATGTTACATAAGATTTCTAGTTCAATTGTAACGACATGATTTTTCGTAGCAGTTCGCTTCTAGATTCTCATCGGCGTGGTACTCGAAATTTTCGCAATTCAATGGAGAAACTGTTCAATCGCGCGTTACGTTTCTTTAATCTAGTTAAATTCTTTTCTATGTCCCGTTTCGTGTGCAATGAAAATACGTGAAAATACGTTTTCCAATTTCATACCGAGGAAAGGACGTGGCACCGGAGCTCGGTGCAACCGCGAGCCCCGCTTTTTCTCGTCGAGTCGACGCGGCGTAACGGAAAGTTGGTAACAGTCAGTAGTAATAAAGGAATAACGGAGCATTTCCGCAGTTTAAAACGCGCACGACTCGACGATTCTTCTTGGTATCAGCCTCGATCGAGTTCGGACTCCGAGTCTAGTGTATCATCCTAGGTGCATCATCGCCGCGTCGGAAACTGCGTCTGAAAATGCACATGCGCGCAATTTCGCTTTGTTATTCATTCGGTTGTAACGGGCAGCGCGCATGACGCTCACGAAACTGTATTAATGAAAACTTACCGTCGATTCGGTTATATTTTATACGCGCTATTATCACACACATGTAATTACACAATTGTAATTATTACAGTATTATTATATGTATTAACTTTTTAATATGCTAATAATAGGTAATTCTGACTTATAATAACGCATTAGTATACATTATTAATAACAATACTATTATACATTTATTTTAAGACGAAGTTACAATGCGAAATAATCAGTTTTCTTATATAAATGCATAAAATTTTTTTTAATTAGCATTGATGCTATTCTTTATGCGAGAATAAAAGTCTAATTTTAACTTTTCAGGGCTTGAAACATGCGTATTCTTATTTCTCGATTGTATCAATAATATCCAATTTAAGAAATTTCTACATATTTTATTGTACGTAATTAACGTGTTGATTGTTCCACAGCTCCGTCTTAAAATTGTAAGATTATTATTAAGCGAGAATAAAAAGTCGAATTTTAACTTTTCAGAGCTTGAAACGTGCATATTCGATCTTGTTTCTCGATTTCAACAATAATATCTAATTTAAGAGATTTTTATGCATTTTGCGTAATCAGCGTGTTGATTAATCCACAGCTTCGTCTTAAAATTATAAGATTAAAAATATGGCACCAGTAATGGAGGTGCATTACTTAAATAGGTGTAATACGTTTAATAATTATTAATGCCTACTCTAATTTTTACTATCTTAATCTCGTAAAATTCTCGTCGAAATTCTCACGGTGATTTAATGCGTCGGCAACAAAATTAATCGTCATACATAAACTGTACGCAACTTAGTGCAGTGAGAGAATGCCGATGAAACGGCTTCGCGCTTCCTCTCCCACGCCACACCCGCCTCTTCTCAGCGCTTACTCGACGCACTTAAGACGTAGCCGGCTTAATTC
Source organism: Solenopsis invicta (assembly GCF_016802725.1). Lineage (NCBI taxonomy): Eukaryota > Metazoa > Arthropoda > Insecta > Hymenoptera > Formicidae > Solenopsis > Solenopsis invicta. Next base: position 10,685,060 of record NC_052673.1, read on the forward strand.
TCGAACGTCCGTGTTTTACGAGGATGCGTAAACTCCGAACGACGCGAGAAATCACAATTCCCCGTCGGGAATATAACAGAATAACTCGGCGCCGTATTTTCGAGGCGCGGACAGGGAGAAAAAGAGAGAGAGAGGGAAAAAGAGAGCAAGACAATGACGGGACGCGGCCCATCGGTGCAAAAACGACGATGACGAGGAGAACGCGAGCGTGGCTTACGTAAAAGCAGACACCTGCCTCATTGTGAAGCGGTTTAGCGTACTCGGCCATTCTCCTCGTACGAGGGAACCTCCTTTGCCCACCTTTCCTTTCCTCCCCCGCCGCGCCGTTCCTCTGAATATCTCGTTCCATATATTCGATACCTCTCCATCTCTGGCAGTCGGTACCGTGGCGAAATATCGTGCGGTTGCAACGCCGATTGAGCAGCGATCCATACACCTATATACGCACGGAAAAATGACTATCGATTCGGCTGGCGATCACGTATTATCGTCATCGTCGTGAAGAAGTAGAAAGCGGCGTGCGTTTCTCGGCACCTTCTCGCCCCCTTCAAGGACGCGGAGAATCGCCTGCCGCACCTTCTCGGGCATTATTATAATTCAACAGAGGCCGGCCGGAAAGGGCTCTTAACAATGGGAGACTGTCCAGAAAGGGCGAGCAATTGGCCTCGCCTCGACCTTAAAGGTCCGGACCTACCAACGTTCCTTGAGACTAGCTCTGGTTAGGCAAATTCTCTCCTCCGAATATATAATCGTAAATAAAACTATCTAGAAAAAAGGTTAATCATTGGATTTAGTTTATCTTATCTGAGTTATCTATGCAACTTGGCATTAAGGACGTTTCGGCTCTACAATATCAGCTAAATGTTACTGAAATTTAAACACTGTAGGCTATTTAATTTTATTATTTTTTTTCTTACTTGATCCACTAAAAAAAGTTTTGATTATGAATACTCGAATTTTAACCATGAAATCAGCTGCAAAGAAAAACTACAGTGGAATATATAACTTGTAATGGCTTGTGCGTTAAAAGAAACGATTTTGTTGAAAATACATATATGAAATTAATTACGTTGCATTGAAAAAAATATTTGGTAACTTTATCTTTTGTAACTTTACCTTTATGCAGCAAAAATAATTCTATTTTGCTGCAGTTTTAGGCAAGTAAACGAGTAAATGGATCCAAATGAACTTTAACACAAATATTTATTAGTTTTATTAGTACATGTAAAAAGTTTTATTTAATTCGTAATGTTACTTATCAAATTTGCAAATAAATATTACAAAACGCGATTCCATAAGAATCACGAGCAAACAAAATATTTGAAAACTTTTAAACTAATGTGAGAATTATGCTCAAATTTTACAGAGAAATTTTCCTTAAACATAATAACTCAATCTATGAAATTTTTTAATTTTTGATAGTACTTTAAGATATGACGCATACATTCTTAACATATGCTGTATAAAATGTGATTATGTTCTGTTTTTTCAAGTTTTTTTTACTTTTCAAAATTCCAATGATCTTGTACGCATTGACATGCGTACAAATTATTTTTAAACTAATATAAAATAGGAATATACAAATTAATTTTAATGTGTAGTAAAAAAATAAAATATCTATTCATTTTTGAGCTATAATAAATTTTTGCTCCTTTTGCTAATTTTTTAGTACAACAAATATAACAAAAAAAATGTACATTTAAAAGGAAAATAACATATTAGACAATTTCTTCATTGGCAAATGCAACAAAAGGATGTTAATATAATTAAATACATAATTGAGCATGATAATAAGAAGTAACATCTTTATACCTGCAAATATTTAATAATTTGCGATATCGTACGTTTAAAAAATGTCGATATTACAACGGCCATACATATTCATTACGCGATGTGAAACGTCGAAATAAAAAGACGTGTATAGATTCGAATCGGCAACGGCAAGAGGAAGAGTTTCGACAGTCGCATTAAAAGCGCAGCTGAAAAATTTCTCTCGCGATCGTTAAGGCCGCGCAATGTCTTGGTATTACAGCGCGTACGTGAATCTTAATCGAGCGAGATCGCTGTCTGAAGGCGGATAATGATACCGCGTCGTTGCCTGGACGGTACGCAATTTCCCGCGTTTGGAACAAGCTTTATTACCTCGACCGTTCGTTCATTCGCGTCTGCGGATTCCCTCGGCCGTCGCGCCGGCCGCCACCGCCGCCGCCGCCGTCTCTCTTTGATTAAACGAAGGGAAGCAAGCGGCAGCTCGAGACGTGACGAGTGCGCGAAGGACGAAATACTACGGCGCGGTTGGTCACCTTTTTCACCGGGTGCGCATCGTTCCGCGACCGCATCCTACGATTGTGTTCGATTCGCGACGGCGTTAATCGAGGGAATCGACGAAGGCACGCCGCAATCGCCGCAATCACCGCAGCCGCAGCTCGTTGTCGACTGTATAGATATACGCGACGTCGGGCGGGCATCGTAGGAAAAACTTTCCCGAAGGCCCAATTCCCACGATCCGCGTCGGAGCCTTCTACGCTTACGCCTTCGGCGGCGGCGGCGGCGGCCGCACGTATAGATCGGCCGCTGCAGCAGCTACCTATCTACGTGCATCCCGCGCACAATGCGCGCAAGGTGCATGTACGGCCGCGCGCGCGTCTACGTACGCTCGCTCGTTCGCTTCTTTGGAAAGCGACGGGGAAAAAGCGAGCCCGGGTCGAACTCGGTCGCCGCTTCGCGGTGACGTACGGTCGATGCGTCGTGACGAGAGTGAGAGGTCGTGAGAGCTCGAAGCTACGAGGTGCATGCCGAACCGCGTGATGCATGTATCAGAAATGGAAATCCGAAACCCTGCTGCGACTCCGAGAGACCGAAATTTTGATCCCACCAGCTGTTTTCACCGTCGCCAATTAACTTTCGAACGACGATTTAATCGTTCTTGTATTGCCTTGTCGATTTTTTATAACTTTGAAAAAAAAATTATCGTTTCTGTCGTTATAGTTACGGATCGTTACTTTGCTTTACAAACGGTGTCTGGTAAAGAAATTCTGTGCGTGAATCATTTGCATAGACACTTTCGCGTCCGTGATCATCATTTACGTTAGTCATCGAATCTTTATTTACTTTACGCTGAAATTAATAAATGTTAATAAATATTTATTCGAATAGCACTGAATGAAATATTTACTACATGTAAATATATTTAATGCAAGAATATCTAATTTAATTTAAGTAGCATTTTTTCTTACAGAGTAAATATTTTTGTGCCGTAAATAAATATTTCAATAGTACTATTCGAATAAATATTTATTAAAATTGAAGAATTGTTTTTCTCTCGGTGTACCGTCGAAAATATCGGTAGATTTAATTTCGGAGCGAGAAATTTCAGTATATAACGATGTAAAACGTGGATGAAGTCATCATGGTACGAAAGAGAGGCCAATTGCCTCATTAGTAGTTTCGAGTGGTACGTGTAACCACGTGGAATATCGCCAAAAGGGGCCGCGTGACGCGATCTACCTGGTATCCCTGATCTATATTTGTAATGGAGAGAACGACCGATGGGATATGCAATCAATCGTATCCGCTGCCAAGTGCTGTCCGTGTCTTCGATTCTTCCTGCTTTAAATGACCCCGACTAAGTGCCAGCACGAAACTAACTCTTCAAGTGTTACTATTAATTCCTCTATTATTAGAAGAAAAGTTCAGTAATACTAAACTTATTGATAATAAATTTATAAATCCAATGAACGATAATTCTTCCGTACTAGTAATATTTCAAACGCTGCTATTATAATTATGTTACTATGCTAAGAATTGCTGTTTTAAAACCATATATGATTAACCAGTGTTAACTATGACTTAAAAATTAATTACTACATTCATAAGCTTCATAATAAGTTAATATAACCCCTTGAGTGATAAAAGAAATTTGATTTGTTTAATAATTATTTTCTCTGTATTAGAAATCTCATTAGAAATTATTGCACTTTTTAAATAGGGCAGTGTAAGCGTCGTTGGTGCCAGACTAAAATGCATCGTGAAACTTACGAGTTTTCAGAAACGCGATCGAATTGCGTCGAACCTCCCTTGCCTTTCCCTCACCAAGGACGATCCTTTTCATTCTCGACGCGCGAGCATTATGTCGTACGTACCTACAGGTGCCCGTGCAACAACGATCGCGCGATCATTTTGCGCACGCATAAATCATTCGAGATTTAATGCTGCGGCATAACGAGTTCTCGCCTCGCTTGCGACGATCGTCATCGTCGTCGTCGTCGTCACCGTCGTCGTCGTCGTTGTCGTCTAAGGTGAAGGCTGGTGAAAAAGAGCGGGTTCCTTTCTCTCCTTCTTGAGACGGTAGACACGCGGCTCCGCGCCGCCGGAGATAGAAGGGATCTCCGCGCCGAGAATTAATCTCGTTCCGCGTAAGTGTATAAGCCCGGAGATAATGGGATATACCGCGTTCGGAGCTTCGTCCATCTTCCCCGTCCGCCCTCTTCTTCGCACGCTGCATTATGCGCATACACACGTAGTACGTCATGTACCGTGCGGGAAATACGCAGAACGGATCGGGAGTGCCACGCGCGTGCACCATTATTGCAATTCCCCGGCCCTGTGCGATTGTTGCGCTGCGCGAGCACAGCAGCAAGGACGGCCGCATCTGGATTGTAATTCGCCTTTGTTGCACGTAACTCGAAACTCGACGCGTCCGCCCGTTAACCATTTCTCATTGTCTACTTTTCATCTGTCGTCATGCGGTTTGTCTCTCTTTCGCGATTGTTCTAATTAGCATTTATATCGGAGAATGACGCGTTGCGTACGAAGATGAATTCCAGGCGCACAAGAGGTAGAAGCGCATGTTTATTTATATTTGATTTGCATTGCGCGTTTTTGTCGATTGTTCCGATCGTGACTCGCACTCTAAAGTGGCGAGATACACACGCGAAAGTTGATACTGTGCTTACATTTATTTTATAATATTTGTCAGTTGTGTATATTCCGAGATTACGTCTACACGGGTTTTTTACGTAAACAGTACGTGATGTTTACACGAATCTTTCATGTTTGTAGATAGTACAAACATGTGAAATATTGTAAATTGGATAACACAGAATACAATACAGAAAAAAGTAATACCTTTGATTGTAATGTATTATATTAATAGTAAAAATATAGAGTATTAAATTACGTAAATATAATTTAATATTTAATATTATACAATAAATGTATAATACTAAATACATACATATCGGGTTCAAATCTTCTGTGATCCGTAAATTATATTGAGTTGACAAAAATGTGGTTTTCCTCTATTCGGATGGAAGGCATTTTTTCATATAAAACAGAAACTTTTTTCATTTACATTAGAAAACAAAACGACATGACTTTTGCCAACCTAGTAGTTCACATAGATGAACATTTTGTTTGAACATAGTTTACGCATTGTTTACGCGTAAGCACACAACCCTGATATTTGCGACCGTTTGACAGAATTGAGGGCAAAACGTTCGCGAAACGCCGATAGAGACCGTTTCGATTTACATCGGATTTGCTTCCTGCTGCGGCGCGTAATGGAATCGGCAGCTCGATATATCGAGTAATACCGGTATCGCTCGCTCCCCGATGCAGAGATAAGTGCGGCCAATTTTATCTCCCGTATTTTACATAACGCGGTTATCTATCGGGGCGCATCGGGGAGACCTGGTCGCGCGTTAAATCACTCTCCTAAATAGCGAATTAACATACATACCGATCGATATCGGCGCACGCCGTAGGTTTCGCCGCTCCGGTGTCTGCCCCACATTAGCGCGAGAAATATATATGATAATGCGCGTAAAAATCGTCTATTGTCCACGCGTCGTTTAACATCGAGTCTTAGAGCCCCTGTCGCGCTCGCGTCCCCTGGACTTCCGACGTTGACGGAGCCGATGACGGCAAGAGGTTTGTTCGCGTCGCATGCTCCAAGAGCACTTGGATCACTTGGATCACTTTTATCACCAATCACAGCATTAGAACTAATGCTGTGATTGGTGATAAAAGTGATCCAAGTGCTCTTGGAGCATGCGACGCGAACAAACCTTTGATCTCTCGCCGTTCTCGACCACCACCGCGTGTTCAAAACGTAGGCGTATCACTCAGGAACGTCTCGGAAATGTCACATCTTGCCTCATAGAGAAAATCTGAAGAACGTCTCAGCGAATCTTGACGTATCGACGGACGCCGGGAATGGCGGCGAGAGTCGAGGATTTAGCGAGCGCACGATCCGCGAGCGTTTTCTCAGTGGAATGTGTTGCGGGCGGCGTCGACAGCTGGTTACATCAGCAATAGGCCAAGTAACCCCGTATATGAATCCGAGGTAACGGGCGGGCGGGCGGCTCGGTAAGAGGCCTCTATTCTCTGGGTGAACACCGTGTGTGTTGGATATATCACGTCGAGTTGTATAACGCGAGGTAAACGCGCGCTTTACCCGCAGCCAGAAAGCGCTTACGTTACGGCCACGATGCCACGCCTCGAGAAACGTTTCCTCGTTCCACGGAAGGAGAGATTACCCGCGCCCCCGGATTCGCACGACGTACGCGTATAACGCGTATATCTGCCGTTTTCGCGCGATCGATTACGACACGCCAAGATTACAATGTAATCCCGCATTTGATTTCAGAACCGTTATTATATCAATGCGTAAAGTGGGTATATCCTATCATATTTCTATTTCTACGCACCTCACTGCCTACGCTCCTTGTGAGTTTTCTCTCTTTCTCAGAATAATTCTCAGCTACAATCTATCCCGCAAGAGCGTACAACAAGCGAAGCTCATTTGCTACAACGGCAAAGCAGTAAAAAAAATTGCCACTTTTTATGTAAAAACAGAGAATTCTGACGAGAATTTATTACACTGAGCGAAGAACTAATGATACCTTTATTCATCTACGATCAACAGACTAAATCGTTACATTAAAATCGCATTTAAAAGTGATACTGCAAAGTTTTAATGATTCAAAACATTCATTTACTGAAAAATTTTGTCGTTTGAACATCTGCAAAGTTTTACAAGAATTTGTTTTGAAACCAGTTTTAAAGTACATTCATTGCTTGATGTCCCAGTCATTGTTGTTCATTATAGCTTAACAGTGTTCCAGGCACGTTTTACTTGGAAGCTCGAAAAAGACATTATGACTGGCTGACAACTACCTGGTCCGAAAAATGAGTCTTTAGAAAACACTTTAGAGAAAACGTACGTTCATGTACCTGAAGCAGTTACGCTATCAAATCCAGAAAGTCACTTTTCTCAGTTATGTTAGAAAATTAGTCAACAGCACGTCCAGATTATGGTTATTAGGATGTAATGAGCAACAATAGAGATTTAGACGACGTCAGGCAATGACGAAATGGGTTTTTAACTGTACTTTAAAATGGCATATACCCGGAAAGAACGATTTTGTTAAAGTATCTAAAGATTCAGCTGGATAGAGATCTGAAAATAATCCTGTTGGACCATCAAAATAATTATGACGGATCAAGCGTGATGAGCAGTGCTGCAAAAAATGTTGACATTCTAGAAATCAGTTTCAGAGTCCAGCAATCATTATTTTGATAGCCTGACAAAATTATTTTCTTTAGATCTGTATCCAGCTAAATTTTTAGATACTTTAGCGAAACCATTCTTTCCGTGTACTTTTTCTAAATTTTTACAAGCTTTTTTGCACATGTTCTTGTGAGACTGACTATACTTTAACAATATAATAATTGAATTTTTTTATATTTTTATCTTGAATTTGTGTGTCATACTTGGATTACAACACACATCTTCTATTTCTTGCTGAAGATGCTTTCGATTAGAAATTTTATTGTTATTTCTGTCAGAAAAATCTTTCATTTTTTTACATCTCTTATCTTTTTCTGTATTACGAGCTCTTTTCATCAAGTCGAACGCATATCTGCAAGATATCTTTCCGGAAATTACGTATACAATGGAAATATTTGTGTTACAACGTTACTATAAAACGATGAAAAACTCGCGAGTCTCGTCATCGCAAATACTTGGACGATAATATGGACTGAAATTTATAAGTGTACTGAATTCTTCACCGTCGCCTCGTATTAATTTCAAGAAACACAATGCGATACAATTGCATACGCGAATCACATCGGGTGAGTTGGGTTCTCACATAGCGAGAGTAATTAATTTGATCTCGAAAAGAGAGAGGGAGAGTGGCGTTAACTTTCGCTTATTATAAAATAAGATCAGCGATCTAATCGGCGTGACATCGCGTTAGTCGTCACCACGCCACGGTAATTTATCTAATTAACCCCACGAGGTTTAGGGCGCGCCGGACGACGATCTTTAAAACCACGGATTAGTTGAGTCGGTTGTTAAGTTTTAATTAAGGTGACGACACGAACACATTCTGGAGACAGCCAAGTTTCCTTCGCTTTCCTCTGATAAGGAAGTTTGCTATCAACAAATCCTTCCACTATACGAGCGACCTAATCTTTTACACAACTGAGGAGTAAATTAACGAGACCAAATTAATGAGAATCACGCGCGCTTGCTCTCCGACGGTAGGCGGCTTATTCTCACTTCCGTTCACTGGAATAATTGTTTTAGAGAGCTACAATGCTCGCGTCTTAGATATCTTAGATATCTTTTGCGTCTTTCAGATTTTTTTACGCGCTACGTTATATGAAGTCAATATACTAACAAAACTGCAATAATTAACGGTTTAATTGAACAATATTAAGACAACGTTTATATCAATTGAATAAAATTATTGAACGCATTATCGCAATGGTAAGATTATAATTTTTATTTTTCTAGTTATTAAATAAATTGCCTTTTTATGGTTTTAATAACTTTATTGAACAACACATCGTGATTACTCTGATGGACTTTAATGCAAAATTACACGAGGAACTGGGAAAAAGATTGAAAAAGAAATTAATTTTAGAGTAAATATCATATTAGAAAAGGGACTTTTATTTCCATTTGCACAATATGAACCACGTGAATGACACGTCTATGTAGCATACATGCAAACAATCTGTCCAGTATAGTGTTTCCGTTCATAGATATTCTCGTATGCATATGATATTACTTCGCACTCGACTTTTTCGTCACTTGAGAATCGTGAAATGAGATCCCGGACATTCCCACAAGACGAGTTTTAACATAGATTTCCGTCTTTGCATAGTTAGTAATTAAATCTGCACGACTCTCAAACAAAACTACTTGTAACTGTTATTCCTCGTCTCTTTCATCTTTTGTTCTCTCATCCTCCACTTTCTTCGTCTTTGTTTTTTAGAAATCTGTTTACATTTCTTATGTCGGCTGTATAAACATACTTAATCATTGACATAATTTGAAAAAAAAAGATACCATTAATATCGACAGTACCGGAAATTATTTCTGCGTGTAAATACTTGTTCATCCGAGAGAGCAAATATGCTGAATAGTGCAATGATAATGCAGTTTGTATTATCGCATTATTTCTCACGTATAATTATAATATCGCAACGGAATTGCCTTCTCTTTTATAAAATGCAATTTTGTTAGTTTGTACGAGCCAGCGTGAGGGGAAATCAATGTAAGGAAAGGGGGCAAGATCTTAAAGTTTGTTGATTTTTTCTAATTTTTGTGTATATGTAAAAATAATTATGGTGCTTCCAAAACACATTCTTATTATATTATTCACTCTGGACAGATTAAAGTCAAATTACAGATGATTTAGCCATAATTATGCAAGAAACATCCAATTCACAAAATTATAATTTTTAAATTATTATAATCAGTGGGTAGACCGTACATTTTTCTACATTAAACGAAAAAAATTTAAGCCTAATATGTGTCTAAAATTAAAAAATAGCTTTTAACGACACTTTTAAATCACATCTAATATTATTTGCATTTTTCAAACGGACTTCACGTGGGTTGGATGTTTCTTGCATAACTATGGCCATTTATTATCACCTGAAATTTAGAATGAATTAATTAACACTTGTTTGTCATTATTTATTAACTTGAAAAGATTAATAATTTGTCATCTTCCCTTCTCTCCTTCCTTTCTCCTAAATCATATGACGCAATTTTTAACGGCAGAACGTCTACTTCGAGCACCAGATGAAAATGAAGTTCATCTTGTTCCGACGCTAGATTTAGAAGTTAACTGCTAAATATCGCAATGTCTTTTTTTACATTTTAGCATGAAAAGAATGCTAAAGTATCTAAAAGTTTAATTGGATACAGATCTGAAAATAATTTTGTTAGGCCATCAAAATGATTACGTTGAACTCTCAAATTGAATTGCTAGTATGTCAAAATTTGTTGCAACATTGCTTATCATGCTTGAATATTCATCACAATTATTTTCTTGCTCCAATAAAATTATGTTAAAACAGGTCTGTATCCAGAGCTATGTAAATATTTAAATTCTTCAACAAAATCTTTTATTCTCTCTGTGAAAGATTATTTCGCTATTGCATTTTAAATAATTGTATAAAAACTAAAAGTTAAAACTAGTAAACAGAATATAAAAAAAAGATACATAATATCAGTGAGATTCGTTTCGTGATGATGATACCTGAAATTCAAGTATGGCGATACCTGAGCATTTAGCTTTGTCGAGCAGCCTGCACGGAAGAGGACGATTAGTCGCGGATTTAGACAACAGCTGCATCGTGCAGCACGCAACGCGCGTGACGCTTGCACCGCTAACACTCGAGCTCCACGTTCTCTATTTTGTCAATTTTTAGACACGACTGACGGGAGTGACTTGTGCACTTCGATGCCGACGTGAAAAATATAACGGGCGAACAACGGAAGTTATTAAGAGATATTAAAAAATTCTTTTGTGCAAACATGCAAGGTTAACACGACTATACTGTTTGAACGAAGTTTAAAACGCTCTTAAAGTGCTCGAATATTAGATTTAATTGAAGAATTTCCTGCAAATACCAAACAAGTTTATTTTTTTTCAAAATCTGAGTTACGGCGACAAATTATTCCTCATCACATCATGAACGATTTTGTTTTGGCAAGAGTAAAACAATACACTGAGAGAAAAAAATGACTAAAACTTGATAAATATTTATTTTAATAGTTGCAATGAAATATTTACTAAATGTAAATAAATATTTAATACAAGAATCGTTAATTTAATTTAATTATCATTTTTTATTCAGTAAATATTTATATACCGTAAGTAATTTATTGCAACTATATCCAAACAAGGAATTGATTAAAATTTAATAATATTTCTTTCAGTACACAGAAAATATAAACAAATAGTAAATGTAATATTTTCGCAAAAGTCAAATCCAAAAGTTCAAAAAAATTTTTTTAATAGAGTCTCAAAATGTAATATTAATCAAAATTTTGTTCTCATATGTCCAAAGAAAAATTATTACGTTTATACAACGATCGAGTTAAAAGTAAGTTTTTGTTTTCTAACAATTTAATTTTTCTTTGAACTTGTTTGGTTTCCAAAGAAAACCGATTGTGATTATAGTATCAGAAGGAGAGATAATGAATTCTAGCTAAGAGCGATTGAAGCTAAGAAACGAATTTTTTTGTACATTATCAACATCAATTAAGTGTATTGTGAATTTTTATTATATTTATCGTCGCGCTCTTGGCGAAGACACAAGCTCCTACTTTATCTATCGTCCGTCGCTAATTATTACATCGACACACGTTTGATTGCACTTGACTCGAAGCGGTTTTATCTCTCGGTGATGCGGAGTTTCTTCGCGGCGCGGCGTTTCTTCGGAAAAAATTCTTGAGACGTTTCCCTCAAGTCGAGAGCCGCCGAAGAATTTCTCTCGGTCGCACGGAATGGCCGTGAAACGGTCGCGAAACGATCCACTCGACACAAAACGATTCGCGTCCGTCTGGACGAGCAGCATCGGCCGCTGCCCGTATTATCGTAACGGTTTCCAGGTAGATCTTCCGAGAAGCGCGGTTTAAGGAAAGGCTATCTGACGCTCTCAAGGAAGAACTGGACCTTGGATACTGGACACTGGCAAGAGTAACATTCCGCCGTAGGCTGTGTCGTGCATCGCATCGCGTCGCGTCGCCTTGCGTCGTCGCGTCGTATTGCGTCGTCGCCGCGTCGTCATGGAACGCGACGCGCGTATACGGTAAACTATGGATTCCATATGATTCCCCGAAGGACGATGCACGCGATGCCGACGGCGCGGCGTCGGGCAAAAATCCAGTAGCCGGTTACCGTTCGCCGTTCGCCGACGATAGAGCGAGAGGGAAAACCTTGTTTCGCCTGGTTCGCATGTTCTCTAATCGCGCATCGTTATTTCCCGGGAATCTAGCAGGAGAGATTTATCATCGCCCGTTTATACAGAACGTTACTGAAATCATTCCTGCGACCTGAGAAAAGAAAGGACGGCGGTCAAGCCATCTATCCTTCTTGCTATAGGAAAAGACTCGCTCGTGACGCCTGCGAAGTTCATCCAAACAGTTTAGAGACCCATTAGATTAGAAGTTTCCCGCTATCTTTGTATTCGCCTGTTACCGAATACCGTGTATATTTAGAAGGGAGGATTAAAGGGAAGAGGAGGATCCGCGATAAAATGTTTCTTTTCATCTCTCTGGCTCTGTTTCTTCTTTCTTGTTCGAGCTGTCGACCGACTGACAGCCTGGTGATTCAAACACTATTTTTGCTGCATTATCGGGAACAGTCTGCAGTGCGTAATTATGCGTCTCGCTGATCAGGTTCTGATCGGAAATAAGGAAAATCAACTGATGTGTGAAGCTTACATAAACTGTTGCACAATGCGCAATTATGCGTTTCTTCCAACGGTGCATTTTCCTGTTATTTTTTTTTCCTTTTAAATGAATTCCTTTCGAATGCGTCATGGCGTGATCGAAAAGATTTCATATTATTAGCCAAGTATCCTTTGCGGATTCAACTGGCATCGACCCAGGCATTCTCAAGATTATCGGTATTTTTGGCTCCGGTTCTTACGTGGCGATTTAAATGGCGACATGGTGGGCATGGGTATTTTATTTCCGCGTTGTAAGACAAAAGTACCGTCTTTTATTCCACAATCCATATTGTAACAATGCCAATCTTTATTTTGGAGTATCTTCACTAGAATGTTTTCATTTGATATTTTCATGTCATTTGGAATAACATCGAGTAAATCTTACACGAATTTCATGTGCCTACGCGTCTTTCGTATAAAAAAGAAATTACTTTTGTAATTTGGATTTTAACTATGGCCGCCTCAATAAGGATAATTCCACATTAATGTTCACACCGCACACTCAAACATTCTTATTGAGGCAGCCATATTGAACACGAGTTAAAATTCCAATAGCATAAAATAAAATATAGACAAAAAATTTTTAGTGCTTTTTATATTGATAAAAAATTTTGGCAATTTTGTCGTAAAAAGTCAGATTTAAGAAACTTGGCTTTCTAAATGCAATTCTGTGGAAATTTCAACTGAAAGGCTTTCATTTGACATTTCCATGTTATTCGGAATAATTCAGTGAATCTCTGGCGAATATCATATGTCTACGTCTTTCAATTGAATAAAAAAAAAAACAGAACTTTTGCAACAGCATGACACAAAAATCCCAAAGTTTTTTGTACCAAGAAGAGAACGTGGCTTTATTTCCTACTTCTGCAGCCCCGCCATAAAAAGTTAGATTTGTATGAGACTCGAGTTTCTAAACGTTATTATATGGAAATTATAACTGAAACCTCCACTTCCTATTGACAGGCATATCATTTAATAGGCATGTTACTCAGTCTACCTATTTATTGATTGACAGGTAATGATTACAACCGTAGCGGCAGCGCCAAAGGAACGAGCGCGGTTCAGGGAACTCTACAGCGGTGCCTGTGTGATTGTGAAGTAGGTGCGGTACTAAAGTAGGATTAATTACTTGTGATAATCAGCCGAGAAAATACTTTTGCGCTCGCGCGCATATTTATACATACGTAGGCACATACTATATGCGTGCATACATATTTCATAGAGCTGTAATGCCGCAAGACAACGTTATGAAATTAATCGTAAACCACAAGCGTGGAAGTAAAACGGCAGGGAAGGCTGCTGCTGCAAACGACTTCTTGGCGGATAGACGCGTTCGCACGTGCAGCCGACGTATTACGTGTTTACGTTGGGTATAACACTAATAAAGTTCGTTTTATTAGCATTGCGGATAGTGTCAGATATTGCCGGGATATAACAGCTGCGCGAAATTGATCTCCCTTTACTCCCTTCGCGTACCGGAGAATTTAATTATGATTATTATCATTCGCTTAGCCGTTTTTGATATCTCGCACCTGAGGTGGTTCATGATGACTAAAGTCGTCATGGTTAATGTACTGCTCGATCAATGTATACATATGATGATACGTACTTGAATATATTATTCGTTGGTAAATTTATTCATAAGTTAACCGATAGCATTATACATTCATGAGTTACATACATTGACCAATCGAAACAATGCCATTTGCATCTGATGCCATTTATATACGAATGATACGGCATGTTAATTACACGGTGTCTTTTCATAGATACAGCTAGAATGAGATTAATTAATAGTTCTCGCTTTATCGATGAAATTGATCGTGCGCCATACAATTCGGTCTTCAATGTTGTCATTAAATACTAATAATACGGTACCAACGATGCACGCCCACGTAGCTTGTACGAAGGTGCGTCTTAAGCCTTTAAACGGCGGCGCTAAGCACGATTTGATCTCGGGAGGAAAACGATTTCCTCGGCGAGGCATTGCGATAATGTGCCGCGAGAGTAAAACGCGACGAACGTCGGCGTTCCCGGGCAACAACGTGGCTATATGCTACCGGCACAAGGTCGTTGTGTAACGCCCGATGGAAATCGCGAGTTCTCTGATGTTAACGGCGAAAGGAAGGTTGTAAAGCATAGGCAAGTTTGCAAAAGAGGAGAAGGAGCGAGAATGCCTTGGCCACCCATCTTAGATTTCCGCCTCGATTTCTGAAATGTCGAAGCGCTTGGTTATTACTTTCCTCCGGGAGGTATTGCAAGAGCAAAGACTACACCCACAGAAAAGGTTTCGATGCTATTACTTTTTTATGAATCATAACATAAGATTGATGTAGAGACAATCATAATTATCATTGCACGAAAAGAATAATTTTACTGAAATACAGATCTGAAAAGAATTCTGTTCAACCATTTAAAAAATTGTATCGGATGTTTAACTTGGCTGCTGAAATGTCAAAACAAATGAATCGTTTGAAATTGTACACTGAGAAAAAAAATTTATTAAATTTTAATAAATATTTGTTTGAATAGTCGCATTGAAATATTTACTTACGGTACACAAATAATTATTCAATAAAAAATGATAAATTAGTGGTTTTTGTACTAAATAAATATTTTATTGCAACTATTTTAATAAATATTTATTAAAATTTAGTAATTTTTTTTCTCTCACTGTACGAAATCATTCGAAGTTGTTTTAAATTTATAAAAAATCGAAATCACTTTAAAATCACAGGAAATCGGTCAAGCACACTGTTCATGAGCGAGTAACCCCTTGATGAGAATTATAGACCTCATCTTAATATAGCTTTATTTTTATATTGCACAAGGTTGTAATGAGATTGAGTACATCAAGAATATTTTTAGCCTTGTGTTATTAGAAAATCTTTTCTGAGAGAGTAGTGCCGTGAACGAGAGTCGCGGAATAATTTCAAAGCTATAATCAATTTCTAAAGATGCAAATGTTCTGAAAACGATAGATGGGAGAAAAACAACCATTTCCTCATATTTAACGCCTTAGAATCGCGCCCTGTGACGACTGTTTCTTTTCTCATATATTATATCAACTCTTCTTTCTGCGAGATTCTGTATTCCCGATTCGTTTTAATTTAACGACGGAAGCAAAATGAAGATGGAAGATCGTTTCGCATGTGTGATAAAGATCTCTCGAGCCGCAGTTCATCGACGGCGGTGCAACTAGCGATAACTCGATGTCGCATAACTCCCAGCTACGATACCGTGATACACGTATCAAACGTATAAATAACCGACATGCAGGGGGATAATTAATACGCGAGTGTACGCGAATGCGCGAGTACGAACACGCGAGTGCAAATCGTAAAAGGCAAAATGGTAGGAGGAGTTCGAGGCGAGCTGGATGCTGGGATATAAAATAACTTGGCATAATCGTCACGGAGCGGAGAGCCGGTGTAACCACTAGCACGTAGATAAAAGGCCCACGTGTGTATGTGCGTGTGCACGCGCGCCGTCGTCGCGCGCGCCTGTATTACCGCGCGCGGGCGAAAGAATTCGCTCGTGCCGGTGCCACGTCCTTGCGTTTCCTCTCGAATGGAGGAACGCCACTCCTCTCTCGTACACACTCCACGATTACGTTCACTTTCTACCCTTGCCGCGAGAATACGTACGTACGTTCGTACGGTTCGTATGTATGTAGCGCCGGCACCGGCTTCGATGCTTTCCACAATGCAATCCACCTTTTATTCCGGTTGCACCCGGCGCGACGATGACGACGACGCGCGCGCGCGGAAAGGAGGAAAGCCCCGATGCAATCGCGGGCGCTGGCGTCTTTCGAACGTTCGTTCGCACGGGGCGTAGATATTCTTCCTGTTTCCTCGTCATTCGGCGCGTTTTATTATGTACATCGATATCTCAGGCGGCGGCGAGTGAGAACGCGACTCTCGTTACGCGTGATCCGCGAGTCGATCTCTGCGAGGATGACATGGCGTTTAATAACGAGGCGCTGATAATTCCCGAACCGGCGATGTATATCGGAAAACGAACGTCTAGCTTGTTATAGATGACGAGTTCTCCGAAAGTGGCGTCTTTCTCGCGACTATAGCCGGATATCCGGCGCGCAACTGTCGAACTGACGAACTTTCATTCTAACGAGGGGAGAGTTTTTCCAAGAGTATCCGCGACTCCGCGAGTGATCGCATAAAAATGGCGTTAAAATTTTTCGTTCTAACTGCACTTATTTCTGAAATAATAATGCGCTGAAAATAAAATTTGGTAATAGCTATCAAATGTTGAATGAAATAATGCCATTAAATATTTGTGCATGGTTGGTATAATCAAAAATAATTTTACTTTTCTAAATAGGTGTTAAGGTTGGGTAGTTCAAAAGTTAATAACTTTTAACTTGGCTCGATTGATTTTGAATGATTTAATTTTTAATTTGAACTTATTTGTACTATTATTAATTTCTAATTTTAAGTTATCTTTGAAACACAACTTTAATTTACTAAGTTAAGTTACTAAAAAGTTAAAAATTTGTGTATGTAAAAAAAAGATATAACAAAAAAAAATACATTTCCACATAAAAAACAATATTTCTTTGTTATTTCATACAAACATAATTTACAAATAAAATATTAAATTTATTTGATGATCTATATTAAAATTGCTTTTTGAGTAATTTAATTTAACTTTAAAAGTTACGAATTTCTAATTTAATAATGAATAATGCTTTTCCACAATTAACTTTTAATTTAACTAAATTAATTTTGCAAACCATTAACTTTAACTTAATTTAGTTAAAAATTACATAATGTCTTACCCAACTTTGCTAAATATTCGGAATAGTAAACTTGTTTTTAGTTGTATTAACCAAATATTTAACTGCCGTTATTTCACTCAACATTTGGTAGCTACTATCAAACTCTTTTTTCAGTGTACGGATGTAGCATCCTTCTTTCTGTCCACTTTCCTGTTTTTAGCTACTTTAGAAAGAGAGACGAAAAAAAAGGAGAGAATCTTAAAACCAGTTTTCAAGATCGAAGTCTTGAAGCATCTCGATTCACCTCCATCCGACGCACATAAGTAATTATCTCGAAGGGAAACTATCGCGCGTACACACACACACACACGTATACGTACGCACCACATACGTGCCGGTCAATACCGTCGCGTGGACGCTCGTGGGCATCGAGGCAAGTCCGCAGAAAGCCGTGGAAAGAGCAGCAGCCGCTCGTTCGTCGTCCGCGAGATCTTTCGCGCGGATAGCGCGATATCGGCGCGCGCGTTGCTCCCAGCGAACGCGAGATCGCATCTCGCGAGCGACGATCCTCTAATGGTTCCCGCGCGCGATTTATAAACGAACGCTCCCCGATCTCGATCCCGATCTTCGCGACGGCGGAGGCCCTTACGAGGCAATTTCCCCGCGATAAAGAGTCACTCGAACGACCTATGAAAATTTATTGGCGAGGCAAGGGGAGCGATGACGATTAAGCGCGATCGGTGCATTCCAGCGCGGAAAGCCCGGGCGATCGGAGACGGCTAACGGTAATCCCGTCTCCGAACATCGCGTTCGATTAGCTTAATATGTAAATCCATGATATAAATTGCAAATTACGACGATACGGTGCGTGAGATAGGACACGCGCGCGCACGCGCGTATGTACACAGCTAGGCTTTGCACTTGGACGCGCAGGACGTTCCGTACTTCCTGTTTACAAATGGGAGAAAGAAGGGGTCGCGAGATTCATTCAGTGCGGCACAGGATTACGGCAGGATTGTGCAACCGGGTCCGGAGGGAGCATTGGCCTCGTAAACGCATTTCTTCCATCGATATTTTATTTTCTCTTTTTTTTTTTCGAGATGGACGAAGAAAAAACGTTGCGTTTGTCCCTTTAATAAAATTTTTCTCTCGAAAATCAAATAATTAACGTTTATTAATATGCGTGTTTCTCCAGCTATCGTTCACATAAGTACGTTAATAAATATCGTCATAAACGAAATAGATACGCGCGTTGCGCCAAACAAACTGCTAATTTATAACAATATCATTGCCCAACAAGAAAATATTGCGGCGAGAAAATATCAGTAATCGCGAGAAATGGCGTGCCATTATTTCGCAAAAGAGAAAGACCACGAGCTGCGTGAACTTTTGAAGGAGGCTGAGGGAAAAAGAACGAGGCGAAAGGTCGCAACAATCGTACCCTCGAGCGGTGATAAAAGTGAACGTCTTTCGAATGACTTTGCGCGCACGAAAGATAGGAAACGACAGAGTCGCGTGCGATTGATAAAGCTTTCTTTTTGTCTGCCAGATGCATTTCGTTGATCTCAAAAAATGTATAATTACGACAGCCCGATGATTACGTTTCCTTTAAAATTTATATCGCGTATATTCGAAATGACAAAGCTGCATTTTCTTTAGGAAAAGTGTGATAGAGGTTTTGTTTTTATTCGTTCATAAATGCGGAATTTCAAACTTACAATTCTGGAAAATTGACAAATTAACGCGTGCGAGTGGCACTCTTCTTAGTGCCACGTGTCATTTGTCTCCGCAAAGCCGCTTGCATGAAATATACGGCGCCTATTCTTATAAAAGCTCAGATAGGTCATCGGACGAAAACGAACGGGTCCGCGGCTATTTTAGGCTCCTTTATTCCATTCCATCGTGGTCCTCCTACCCCGAGATCGTTACCGGGCTTCAGTTAGACGAAGATTTGTTGTTTCTCCGCGCTGACGAGTTTTCGGAAACGTCGTCCCTTTGAAAGGCTTCGATCCGGTTGTCTCGCCCCACTGTAAAATAACTTCAAAAGTTCGATCCATTTTCTAGCGAACTTTGCAGACGGGTAAATAAAGTGATCTCTGTGTGTTTGCAAAGAAACGCACATACTCGTCTAAAAATCGCTAAAGTCATCACACAAGCTCGCATACGTATGACTTGTTCAGTGAGAAAAAGAATGTTGAAATATTAGCAAATAAATGTTACTTGCAAAACACTTTTTTTCGATATTTATGGGTTATAAAAATTGTCCTGATGAAATATTCATTTCTGTGTGAAACATATCTCATTCTTCTTATCGATTGGCACATCTGCTACGAACAAAATTTTATTTCGCCGTAAATAAAGATTTGTTTCAGTGAAGTCATTTTATGTCCCACCAATAAAATTTTGTTTGGTCCGTGAAATTGATTTGGTATTTCATTTTTGACTGACTTTAAAGTAACATATGGACCCAACTTGTGGGTATCTTTCTCTTAATGTTTTTAAGTCAGCTTAGTGATTTTGAAGTCGATCAAAAGTAAAATATCAAATTATATAAAATTTAATAAATAAGGAGAAACTTTAATTGTATCTAAATTTCTTTTTTTACGCAATAAAAGAACACATTCAATTCTCTATTTTTTATAAATTATATATCATTTTACTCTTTTATATATTTTTTTAAATAACGTTACGTAATAATAAATTAATATAATACTTTAGGGATAAAAGAAAATATTAAAAAAAAATTGAAAGGCTTGTTTTTGCAGTAATATTGCCTTAATTATTTTTGTTTCCTTCTACGTCGTATGTCGAAAAATCCGCGCGAATATGCACGCCTGGCAGTTGCAGAGTCGTTTATTTTTAACGGTCCACATGTGCGTACCGTACACGTAATGAAAACCAATTTTGATATCATGCCATTTCTTTACCGTTTAACTGCTCGAGAGGGGAAGGGAATTTACGATAGCCCAATGAAATAAGCAGTTAACGAGCGTTCCGTTTAATTGGAATCCGCGTCTGTGCCTGTTCATAATGTCGCACTGTGTCGGGCGCCGTCCTCGTCGCGAGCTTGTGCGCCACTTTCAGCAAATTACAATGTTCGGTGACATTCTCCTTAGGAACGGCAGACCCGTTACCGGCCCCGACGACAAATTGCGACATTGCTAATCACGTGAATTGCATTAATTTATTTCCTACATGACACCGACGACCACGTATCTCCTTTCAGAACGCTCCTGTGGGAATGTCCCGATCGTTCGCACACTCTCGATCGGGCGCTCGTTAGCCAAACAAATTGTAACATCCAAAATCATTGAGAATACTCGACGTACTCAACTCGGTCGTCCAATCAAAATATAAATCCAGTTTTATCTTACGGTGATACGTTTGCGCTATTTTATAACATGCGCCTCGTGTCAAAGTAATAGTGCACCGACAGAAAAGATTTCTTAAATCCAGCATAAAATGATCTTAGTGCTGGCTCTAATTAATTTTCTCAGACGGAAACAAATTAAATTAGACAATGGAAATTTATGGTGAATCCCATAATATTCTTGATTCAACAATAGAATGATCTGAGAAAAATTTGTAGAATATTCTTTCTGATAAAATATCACAAGGCTGCTGCACTGAAAGAAATGGAAAGAACGATTTTGTTGAAAATACAGTTACGAAAATAACTTGGTAACTTTACCAAATTTGGTAATAGCTACCAAATCCATTTTTTTTCAGTGCAATGTAATTATTTTAACGATCCAACATAATTATTTTCATATCTGTATTTCCACAAAAATTCTTTCGAGTGCGAGTCCCCGTGCATTAACTATAATGCATCGCATGTGAATCTTTCTTACGAGAGAGCGCTCGTTCGCACGATCTTCTATTGATGATATCCGAACTGCGTAGCGATTAATCATCGTGCGTTATAACGAGCGAATTTTTATTCTAAATGTAAGAGTATATAAGCTGAAATTTGTATATTACTCCCGTCTCAAAATAGTAAGTCAATCTTATTTAATTCGATGAAGAAGAACAGAAAGCATATATTTCATCTTAATATTGCTTTATTTTTATATTACACAAGGCTGCAATAAGATTAAGTATGTCAAGAATATTTTTAGTCTTGTTATTGGAAATCTTTTCTGAGAGGGTGGACACAGAAAACTGGTGCGTGTGTAAAAATATTGTGTGTTTCTCTATGCGTTTTTACCCGTCTGACTCATACCGCTATTGGACTTAATGATTCGCGAATGCAGTTAGCACGGACGGACTGGCATAGATACAACGAATTCGTTCTTGCTCCTTGCCAGGCGTTACCTAGCTCCGAGAGACGCACGTTCGGGACATTTCCACTCCGCATCGAGAGTAGAAATCGCCCGTACGATCCAGGTATGCCGGTCAGAAGAAGGCTGCTGCGCACGCCCACCGTAAATTTTAGTACGTCATCTCCGAGGAACGACCTCGTCCCACAACCGGCACTAAACTCTTTTACGAGCCGGGCTGCAGCCACGTAGCCGTTCACGGATGTCGTTGACTCGTTTTTTCCGTCCTCGTCCTTCCTCAGGCAGCGAGCTCGGCCGTGCCGGCAGTCTCGCGAAGGGTAAACAAAACGTTCGGGAATCGCCTGAAATCGCCCGAGAATCGTTCATGCCTCTCCTTTCACTCGCGCGGGATAATTCGGCTCGATATCAGGAAGAAGGAAGTCGAGAGCTCGCGCGGAACTGACCGGCTGTTTGGTGCTGCAACGCATTGATAGATAAGATGAGGTGAACGCACTTCGCTCTTCCGCCCGATGCACCGCGAGCCTTTCTTCTTTTTTTTTCTTCTTCTCTTTATTGCCCGCTGCGTCTTTTCTAGCGGCATAAAATAGAACGCTTCGTCTACCGTCGTTTGCCCGATCGGTAACCGTGGAAAATTATGATGTTTTTATTGCGGCTTTTAAAAACAATGGGTCACACGAATAGAAGCGAGGCAAGCGCTGCTGAGCAAAAAAAAAAAAAAAGAATTGCGAGCGAAACATTTGTTTTACAAGAATACGATCGTATTTTGCCTCGTTATAGGCATTGCCTTCTCCTTTATAAAATGCAATTTCGTTAGTTTGTACGAGCCAGCGTGAGCCATCAATGTGTGGAAAGGGGGTAAAATGACGATCTTGGTTTGTTAATTTTTCCTAATTTCTGTGATTATGTAAAAATAACAATCTATTTTTTTTTAAGTTCACTAAAGTCTTGTTTATCGTCAGTAAAAATTAGAAGCTGCTATACATAAACTAGAATTTGTTTAGGACATCAGTTTCGTCATCTGTCCCCATATGTGGGTAAAATAATTTTTAATAATGAGCAAGATGAAAAACAGTTAAATAAAGTTAAAAACGTACTCTTATGAATTTATCATAATATAATCTTATACTATTTTGATATTACAATATAGATAAGGAAAAATGTAAATGGAACGAAAAATATTTATGTTAACTGCAAAAAATAAAATTATTTAAAATTGTGATATGTATTACGGTACATATTGCGATTAAAATTGCGTTATACGCAACCAAAATACTGTCAAGACCAAAAAAACTAATGCACAAATGCATTACTTTGCCTATGCTTTACCTTGCCTTTGTCATCTTATCTACAGTCGCTATGTTTATTTATTTATTAAATATAAATGTTGCAATATGAAAATTGAAATATATAAATACGTTATTGGATACTTTTTTAGCTTGACAATATTGCGATTTTATAAAGAAAATGAAAATATTTACTATAATTATGTTATTCCTTATAATTTATTTCTACAAACATAAAAAAATTACGTATAGGTGCTTCCAAAACACATTCTTATTATATTATCTACTCTGGACAGATTAAAGTTAAATTACAGATGGTTTGGCCATAAATATGCAAGAAACATCTATTTCACAAAATTATTATAATCAGTGGGTAGACCGTACATTTTTCTACATTAAACGAAAAAAATTCAAGTCTAATATATGCCTAAAATTAAAAAGTAGCTTTTGTCGAAACTTTTAAATCACATTCAATATTATTTGCATTTTTGAAAGGGACTTCACGTGGGTTGAACGTTTCTTGCATAACTATGGTCATTTATTACCATCTGAAATTTCGAATGAATTAATTAACACTTGTTCGTCATTATTTATTAACTAGAAAAGATTAACAATTTATGATCTCCCCCCTCCTCCTCCCCCCCTAAATCGTATGACGCAATTTTTAACGGCAGAACGTCTGCTTCGAGCACCAGATGAAAATAAAGTTCATCTCGTTCCGACGGTAGATTTAGCAGTTATCTTACACGCGAGCGTCTCCCAGGCATGCATAATGAACGATGCCTCTGCGCAATCGCGTGCACCAGACGTCTCTCTGACATTGTACCTCCACCCGTTGCGTTGCGTCGCGTCGCGTCCACCGAGGCTCGTATCTCATCCGCATTACTTTATCAAGGTAAACGAGATAAATTTACAATTCGCTTGCATAGTCGTTTAACGAACGTGATATAAGAGCAACAGATAGACGCGTGCACTCGCGTGTTCCGCGCCTTTCGATCCCGAGTGAATTATTGGGAATGATAATTTGCGCCGCGATAATAATTAATACATTTATACTATCCTCCTCGTGCTTCACATGCACACAGCTACAAAATTCTCTCTCTCTCTCTCTCTCTCTCTCTCTCTCTCTCTCTCTCTCTCTCGATTCAGATCTGTTTTCAAAATATTCTTACGAATATCTCTGATAAACGTAACACGAAGTGAATCTCGAGAGTTATATCTGGTGCGTGCAACATTTATCGCTGAGCCTGCGAGAACCCGACGGCGATAAACGCGTCGCACCAGAAGTTTAAATATCGGAGATCTTTATGACTTTCGTATCTCGCTGTCTGATGCGGAGGGACAGAGGAGTGAGCTGGCGATACTAATTCCAAAAATATATCGCCAACCGGGGAGGGTTGATGTTCCACGGTCTTGCTCGTATTTCGGTCTAGGGTAATGCACGCTATAGGGAAACACGCCACTGAAACATTGCTCGTAGATGGAAAGAGAGAGAGAGAGAGAGAGAAACAGAAAGAGATCACGCACGTGCGCGCCATATGTCGTCATGCGTGTCGCATTTTTTTTTCCTTCCACATACGTGCTGAACCTTGAACTGTCGACTGTGCGTATCCTCCCGCTATCGAGACGGGACTTGTCCGATCGATCGAATCGCGAGCGCGAGTTTTGAGAATTCGAGCGTGACGCGATGCGGCGTGGCGTCTCGCGATCAAGCCGGCTACTCTGCGTCCCCTGTATCGCTGTATTAATAGCTCACGCTTTGGCAGCCTGCCTATCGCTTCCCTTCATTCATATTCCTGTTGCCCTGTGAGTTAGCAGGGGGGTAAAAATAAACCTGAAGTATGGCGATCTTGTTGTTCAACAAGGAGCGTCTCGGTCGCCGGGATTCCGAAATATGCGCAAGAAGAAATTAGCTCCGGATCGCGCGGCTTCGGAATGAGCGGGGGATTAGAGGGTAAAACAAACGTGCAACTGTTCGAGAAACTTAATTAAGATTTATCGGAGAGGCGCTCCGAGATTAGTCCGAGAATTACCTGAGAAAGATAAAAAGAAGGAAGACAAAGGAGAAAAGTTGAATAGGGTGAGCCACGCCGCGCGCCGACGTGAGATAAAGTAAAGCGGAAAGGATCGAAGTCTCGATTTTACGATTGATAGTGGAACTCGATAATTATTAGTTATCAGCCGGTGGCTATATTTTCAACTGTGACAAATCTGGCGTGTTTGTAAAAGCTAACTGTTCCAAGGTTAATTGCCCGTGTGATCACTACCGTAAATGAGGGAGTGGATGTGAATTAATGTTAAAAAGCCGACTGTTATTACGTTTCGTCGGACTTTCGTCTCTTTCGATTCGAAAGGAACCTTTCCGTGCGACTCCCCGTCAAGGACGGCGACTAGAATATATGCGAGCGCACGAGACAATTTTTATGTACAAACGTATATGTGCATTTGTTTTAGAAAATCGCTCTTTCGTAATTTCATATGAGGCCTGCATTCTCGGTTTTCGCGCAATGTACAATACTTTCTCTTGCAGCGGCGATTACGCATTTCGTAAGAAATTTAACCTTTACCAGTCAAGTGTCAGCGGTAACAAGTGTTATCCTAGTCCCCTATATTTCTCTCTGTACGTAATTTACAAAATGAGTAGATTATATTTTTAAAACGGAATGAAAACCTAGCTATTTGTAGCAAAAAGGATTACGAGTGAGAAAGAACTCTCTAAATGAAAAGATGACTATATGGAATGACGTAATTATTACACATACAATTAAAGTTTATTAAAATAGCAACATAAAATAGCAAAATAACCCGAGACGATATATTTTACGAGATTTAATTAATTAAGCTTTGAGATAAGGATCGTTTTTTTAAAGCTATACATTTTACGTGCAAATTTATTCGGCGTACCGGTTTAATTTCCGTTGCCGAGAAAGAACTTTCGTTCGAGGATCGGGCCAGCGAGCGATTTCTATGGCGTGCCACCAGATGCTAATCACGGCCGATCGGACAGAGACGATATAATCGCCTCCGTAAGCTGGATAAACTGTAATTAAACCAAGCAATTTCAGCATCAACTATTGTGCACGAAGAACGGATGCATGACGTAACATTGAATGTAGGCCGTAGGAATTTTTTTTTTCCAGTACGATACGCGACCGCACGTCCATATGGATCACGTGTCGGGAGGTTGTAAGGCTACAGTGTAATTCAATTACGCTCATTGCGCGACACCATTGATTTCGCCTCGGAGCGCGAAGAGCCAGTGGCGTAATTCGTTAAAAATTACGATGATTTTATTCTTTTATTATTTATCACTGGAATGCAAATGTTTTCGGCAATTTTTTTTTGTGGTGGGGATAAATAGGAATTAAATTTAATGATTCTCGGTGCGAAAATGAACGTAAAATAAAAGTCTCAGGAAAAGTTAAACAGTCGGTTAAAAAAGAGAGTGCAAAATATATTTATTCTTTATAAATATTATTTCAAAGTACTTAGAATATTTGTTTAGGATCTGATATTTTAGATTTTTAAATCTGATATTTTCAATTTTTAAATATAAAAAAAGAATGTATAGCTTTTTTTTTTAGATAAATCTATGTGGGCATGATTGAGTTATTAGGTTTTCAAATTAAGTTTTTGCTATGAATACTATGAATATATATTTTGCAATCAAATGGCAAGTACGTGATAGATATAATTATAATCGTGATTTTTTTTTATTTTTTTTTTTTTAAGTACGTTCGTGTCTGACGGCATTGTCGCATAGTAATATGTCATGAAAGTTTACCGGCAAGTGTATAAGGAGTAGGAAATAAATTTTCACCGTGCTGTAGAAACTAGAGCGGAACGAGTCGAGGCACGAACCGACGTAAGATTTACCGTAAGAAAGTGTCCTTCCCTTTGTTGTGTATCTATAGTAATATTCCAGATATATTCCGGAACGAACGTTTTAATTTCATACCTAAAATGCTACTAAACGTAACACTGAAGGAAGAGTTTGATAATAGTTACCAAATGTTGAGCGAGGTAATGCCAATTAAATATTTGATTAATATAACCGAAAATAATTTTACTTTTCTGAATATTTAGCAAGTATCAAATTTCATAATATTTGCAAAATGTTTAGAAAAGTAAAATTATTTTTATTTATATTAGCCAAATATTTAATTGGCATTACACATTTCACCCAACATTGGTAGCTATTATCATTATTGTTGATAGCCAAATTCTTTTTTTCAGTGTATAGGCTTAGGAAAATTTTGAAGAACATATTTACTCAGTGATATATTATTCGATATTACTTTTAATAATTAAGAATTTTAAGAAATATAAGGTCAAGTTTTTTATCTTGTCCAGCTGTACCTAAACAAAACAATTGGGTAATTCTCAATAAGAAAAATTTGACTCTGTAATTAAGTGCATATTGATAAGCGGCAAAATAAATTTTCTATTGCTTAGTATATGAATCTAATTAGCTAGTTTAATCTTGCTTCTTTTCCCAATTTCTCTAATTTTATGCATCACTTGGTCTTGTACCATACATTTCGTTCACGAGCAAAGTAGGTCCCTCTGAACATCTTTATTAAACTTGCGGTCGAGCAAGCTTTTCCGTTTCCTCAGCACCAAGATCTATGAAGCTCAAAGAATTATTTTAGCACCGAGACTTTGCTA
This sequence comes from Solenopsis invicta, assembly GCF_016802725.1. Taxonomy (NCBI): domain Eukaryota; kingdom Metazoa; phylum Arthropoda; class Insecta; order Hymenoptera; family Formicidae; genus Solenopsis; species Solenopsis invicta. The sequence goes on from NC_052673.1 coordinate 10,712,794, forward strand.
TGATCGTCATGGCCTTTCTTCAATCTGTATACAAATCATGGTCTTAAATCCACATTATTCTCTATTTCTTTTATAAAGAGAATCAAGATGTAATCGCGCTAATCTCGTATTCTGGATCCGAACTTCGCTCGCAAGATTCTTTTTCCGCGACGCGGAAAATGCCTGCGATGCGTCCGATTAATCTCCGCGTGTACTAGCGCGGTCGGGGAACGTCTATTTATTGCCCGTCGCGCCGCCAAGGGTGCAGACAATTTCCTGGTTCAAGTGCACCCAACGAACGCAACGTCGTCTTCGTCGTCGTCGTCGTCGTCGTCGTCGCGGGCGCGTATCACGCGTCCAACAATTCAGACGACCTCCGTCCGACGGCGAGATAGGCGCCTCGCTCGCCTGCGCTATGCATATTTATACAACGGACGTTTATTGCGCACCGAGACACGATGCAGTCTCGCAAATGATGACCCCTTCCCCCGGTCTCCTCCGACGCGAACGACAGCGATGACGCCGAGGACCGTGCTTTCATTTAACGTCTCTGCTCTTTTTTTTCCTCTTTCTCTCTCTCTCGACTTCCTTTTGCGTGCTGTGATTAGCTCCTTCAACGATCGGTTTCTGCTACGTTGCATGTATATAACTGCACTGACGAAGCATTGTACACAATGTATGCAAGTCCTCTGCTCTTTTCTCTTCTTTCATATCAATTCGCAAGAAAACATCGCGGTGTATGCATATAGAATTACTTGGAGCCCGCAGGGCTCGCACTGCAGGATAACTTTGCAACGCGATACAGGCAGGCTTTTAAAACCAGTTGAAATAATTCATAATTTCAAGAAGGTGATTCATAAATATATTCCAGCCTTAGAACGAGCGATATACGCTACATGCTTTCTATCATTATGTTTTAATTTACGTTTTAATGCAGGTACATGCGGGACTGCGCGCTCTCTAACTTATTCAAATTAACACGCGTTCGAAGACGGGCATTGACGATAACGAGATTTCTTCGCGAAAATTAATGGAAACGGATATACATTTACAGATTTATAAATAACTCGCGAATCGAGTTGGAAAATCTTGAGAGAGAGTCGATAGACCCCTGGCGCAATCGAAATCTCGTTTCTCCGCAAAAATCGACCGAATCGAGACTCTTCGCCGTTTCTCCTCCATCGCGCGTTAACGATTGTCTGAATCCGCGCTCGATCGTGAGCAGCAGCTACCACCGCTGGATCATCGCGGCCCGCGAAGATTTATCCCTCGCGCTCTAATTGAGTTCTCAGCGAGTCCGATCGCGATATATATCGGGAAGGGAGGAGGACCTCGCACGTACGCGCGATTCGTCGTTGGTCGCGTGGCCAGCGAGATGCAGCTTCGGAGCATCGCAGCGGCGGTGGCGGCGGCGGCGGCGGCCACCTCTCTTTCTGCCCAAGGGAAGATGAGGGCATCGCCCTGACCGTGACCTAGCCACCGCTCTCCACGGACAAACAAACGTGCACGTACGCTTACACGTACGCGCAACATTCTACGCCGCGATCGACCAGCACGCGAAGCGGCCAGTTTGTAGCGGCTCGGGCAACACACGTGCGCATCTCTCCTCCACGTACGAGGTGTGTTCCCTCCGCGTGCGTGTGCTCCGTCGTTGTTTATTGGTTAACAAAAAACAAACGCCACGGGACAATTCTTCATTACGGTTTGACCGGCCTTGGACCAGAGTATCGCGATTACGATAAATCTTGAAGCTTTTTTTTATTTGGAGGGGGTAGGGAGAAATATGATGTATAATCAGTGTTGCACTTAGATAACTTAAAATTATCTAGATTAAGAAAAGATAAATTGCATGTAAGAAGGGTATCACAGATAAGACAAAGATGATATAATTTTAATTTATATAGATAAAGGACAAAATTGAATACTACAAATAAAATCCTAATAAGGAAATTCACAACACATATCAACACATTTGAACGACGAAAAATGGCTGTACCGATTGAAAGCAGATCTTAGTGCTCAATATTTTCTAAGTGAAATATTATACATGGTTTTATCTAAAAATCTAAATTTTTAGATAATGTCGCTATTGAACAAAACAATGTAGGACTTGAAAACAATATATTCATACTTTTACTTGTAAATCTTTATTCCTTAAAAGCAAAAGTTCTTCAAATAATTTAATCTGACGGAAAATATTTCTCTTTGGAATCAATACATAAATAAAAATCAAAGTTAAAAAATAAAAGGAATACATAACTCACGTAAAATAATGATTGACAAAATGTTTTGTCAAAGTTTTCGAATTTATATAACATAGTTTTGAGGCAATTTTTATATTGTACTAATACTGATCCGTGCAATATGAGCTGTGTTTCGTAATATAGTGTCAGTACTATAAAAATCTATGATTCACATACATATTAGATTTTCAGTACTGGCAATGAGTTTTAGAACGCAACTCTGTTATTATCACTTTGAAAAATTCTCTCGTTAGGATAAATGATAACTTGACGATTGAGTTAAGAGAACAATACGTCATTCTTGTTATTCTTCACATTTTCTTAGATAATTTAAAGAAGATGACTCTTTTTTTGTCTAAGGTGAAGATGAAGTTACATTATAATGATCAAGATAAAGATAAAAAGATTTTACTTAACACAAAAGAATGATTTACTCGGTAGTCTCAATAGCTTATTTACTTGCACTTATTGAAATATTTATTTAAATAAAACGAAGAAATCATTTTTATTCAAGCAATTTTTTTCTTGCAGTTCTAAAAAATATTTACTGTTGGACTATTTTTATATTCAAGATAATGAGATTTTTTAATCTAAGAAAACAATTTAATTGAGTTTAATAATATTATTAGTTTTGTAAAATTATTTAAATGTAAAAAGTGTAAAAATATAAAATTACACACTTAAGGTAACATCTCTATATTTACGTAAAAGTAAACATTTTTACTTAAACGAACAAACAAATGCTTGTATCAAAAATATATGATTTTAAGAAAATACGTTTTTTTTTTATTTATTTAAAATATATTTCTCTAAGTGTAGTTAACGGCAAACATCGCGCGTAATTAGAAGTCTAAAATTTCGCAGATGTAAAAGTATTACACTTGTATCACGCTGCGTAAAATGGTTTCTGTTCGCATCACTAAATCACACGCTTTTTATCACCGGGGTAAATTATATATTTTTACATTTCACTTTGATGAAATCCAAATCGTGAGGTCTCTCTTTGCTCGTCTCTTCAAACTTCAAACACAACTCATTTCCCGCATCTTGTTCGCACGAATGGTAGCCGAAGCAACACGTATGAGGCGTCAGTGTTAGAAAATTCTTGACAAATAATCGCGAGATAGCCGCGGTACAAGCGCACAGACACGCGCTCCTCCGACGTCTTTCCGAATACACACGCACGCGGCATACACGCGTAGGAGGAGGCGGAGAGGCATATACTCACGATCACGCGATCTGGCCCCGAGAAACGCGCCTATGCGTGCGTACCGATCGTACGTATAGGCCCGCATGCACGTCTGGACCGACGCGGCGACGCGACGCGACGCGACGGCGAAACCGGCCCGAGCTCTGCACGCCGCCGCGAGGAGCTGCCTTCGCATTATGTATACGCGAAGGTTGCCTTCCTCCGCGTATATTTCGTCGCGGATTTGCCGCGCGACGTCTCGGCCTAGCCGCGTCGCGCTTACATAAGCGCGTTATAAATCCCGGCCCTCCTTGCTTTTCTTTTCGTCCTAATGGCGCGGCATCAAAGGTATCCCGGCGCTCTTGCGTCTCGCCTTGCCGCGCGTGGCGCGTCGAAAAGGCGAAGGAGAAGACACCCGTGAATAATAATGTGTAGCTTACCTATCCGCGTAAATGACTTTCCTCCTCCTCGACGATTGGCTGTTCCGCTACGATAAATCGATTTACCGAGTATTTTGTATGGCGTCAAATCCCCGTGATCGTAACAACGTAAAAGTATGTCTGTGCGTGTGTGTATAAAACGGTTTTCGGAAAGGTTTATATATCTAGGCTTCGAATTTACTCTTTGAGGGCGCGCTTAATATCTTTTTTTTTACGTAACACTTTCAGCTGTTACAACAAGCTATTTGCCTAGTGTCTTTGCCTCTTCTTTTTCGAACCGCTTTAATTTCTTTTTTTTTTCTTTTATGAAGTCATTTATGACATGGTGTGCATAATTTATGGCGTATAATACGCGTGAATATTGAGGATCCTTGAGGCGGCGCGCACAAGCGCCTCTAATAGAAAAAAAAGTAGCGTAGAAAGCAGTTCTATAATATAGCTGGGATCAATCGTCGACCAACCGTAGATGAATTGGACGTTCCATAAAGGCGGCAGCGCGCGCGAACTTGACGTTTATGGTTTACGATGACGAGAGTGCTCGATGACCGTAAAACACCCTGACATAGTTTAATAAAAGACCGAAGCCGACCAACGGGGGTTCGGTGGCATAAAGCAATCGTTTTATGTACCATAAAATGTTACGGCGGCTCCTCGCGCGTAAGGGCCCGTCGCGTCGCGTCGCGCGTCCGGAAAAAATAAATAAAAGTACAGATGACGAGGCGTCGCGACGGCGACGCATCACGATAAACGCGTGTCCGGTTCAATGCTCGCTGCCGAGCGTACGGCGACTCGCTTCGGATCGATCATTCTCGATCTGAATATGGAAATGCTTAAGTCAATGTATTATATATCCTTTTAACGTCAGTTGTATCAATTGCCACTTTTGAAATTGCATTCATATCGACGACTGAATACGCCACTGCGATTGTTACGCAATCATCTGTTGTCCTGGCAATGAGTGAAACTTCGTGGAAATCTATCTAATCCAGGTCGAGTTTTAAAAAAAGGAGCAACAAGTCGCTGATAATTTGCTGTGTAAGATTAACTCGCGTATGTCGAATAAGAAACAAGTATATCGACTGCCGTGATAAATGAAAAATATAATAATTAATAATAATAAAGAATAAAACTTTGTATCATGTGTTTTAATGATACATTTTCTCAAAATAATTTTCCACGAGTGCTGCGTTTAAAAAATTTTTAATTTATAAGTTAACACAAGCTACATTTAAGACTCTAATGAAATTAATCACGAAATATATAAATGTAACGCCTTTTTAAATTTATAGCTATCAATATTGCTCTGTTTATAACGTAGAAATTGTAAATTGAAGTCAAAGGCTTCAATTTATGAATAATTTATGATCATAATTATGTGAGTCTACGGTAACAACGCAAGGAAGAAGAATGGACAAGAGTAATTTGCGCCTCATAATGAAGAATTCATCCTGGATATTAACAACTGCGTTCGTTGCGAAAAAGTTTTACAACTAATCGACTGAGAATGAGTGTAATGAGTTCTGAGAATTCCGTGCGAATGTATTACATTTATCATCATTATTATTATCATTATTATTATCTGTTTATTGTTTTTGTGGAATTTGGACTTGACGTTTAGGAATAATCGTTATTAACTTTACAACAATGCAATTCTTAATTTGAATCTAGATCGATGCATGACTATGAATTTAATTTTACGTTAGCGATATGTATTTTCAAACTGAAAAAGGGCCAGTAGAACTTGAAACTTCTTTTTGTTTAATTTGTACGAATTTTTATGATCCGCATAAAAGTGAAGTAATGAAGTTTAATTTCACCTTTGATCTGTGCCTGTTTATTGGATCGTGTTCTCATTACTTATTTGCATTTATGTATTTTTTTCAATTTTAAATACACTTATAAACAAACATTATACTTTGCTCCACGGAACATGGGTTATCTCAATAATAATAACACGGTAATAAAAAAATAATTGCTTGTCAACAACTAGTTAACCGTTCGCCGTTTCTAGTTTTTTTTTTTTGGAGGAAAGGGGGCACAGCGATTAATTGAAATGATTCTCGATTGCTGTTGCTTATTTACGAAACGAAAGTTATATATATACACGGAGAGAAAAAATATACGCAGTTAGCTTGCAGGGCTAAAAAGGAACGAAATGTCGCGTTTCCCCCCGAGACGAAAGAACGCGTTTGCGTAAAAGGACCAGGGCCCTCGTAAGATTCGAAAAATACGAGATTATTTCGGCGAATACTGGCGGATTTGCCGCGTGATCCGGGCGGCTTTTTAGACGTGGTTGCGCGCACGAAATAGCGGGCCGTGATATTTTCAGAACGTATGCGACTGCAACCGCGATTCGCCGCGCTGCACCGGGATGCAGTAACGTGCATTATAAATATTATGTGATATTATATAGTGATATTACATATAATAAAAATGTATAAAAATGTATTCTCCTGTGAGCTAACGAGTATCAATTTAGATGCAATCTCGTGGCTGCTGGTTAATTAATTTGTAGTGTGGATTATATAAGATGTTTGAACGAGTGTCACGCGTGCATCGGATGCGCTCGTTACGTTATTTCTTTGTGTACATTTGGATTGACTGAATCACTTTGCTCACAATTCATTGCAGCAATCTTTATTTTTGTTTTTCACTGCATTAAAAAGAGTTTGAAGATAATAATCAAATATAGATGACAGTTACTAAGTTTTGATGAAATAATTTCAATTCGTTGTTTGATGATAATGAAATATTTAGTTCGTTTGATTGCTGTTAATGTACACTAATTAACTAAATATTTACACCCAGAGCAAAATTATGTTTAAATTGATGAAATCGTTTCTTTAACTTATTTTTTTAAGTTGAAATAAAAATACCTTTAAGAAAAATAAAAATTTAATTTTGAGAAAAACGTTATTAACTTTTTTGAAATAAATTTTAAAATATATTTAATTCAAACAATTATTCAATTTAAATAAAGTATTAACAAATATGTGCGAAATAATTTAGTTGTTCTGATTTAAAAAATATATTTTTTTTTTGTTTAAAAAATAATTTGTATTGCACAATTAAATTTCTACAAAAGGAATAACTAAAAAGATTCTTTAAACCAAAGAAACTTTTCTTTAAACTTAACAGCAGTGTAATAAATTTCTTTGATTGAAACAAATATTTTACTCGAAGAAACCTTTCGAAGAAGAGAATTGAACTTACTTTACTAAAGTTTTATTACTACCAAATTCTTGTCAAGGTGAATTTAATATTTATTATATTATTTGTCAATCCATGTAACTTTTAACAAGTCTTTTTGTATATTACTGTTTAAATGTTATTTTCAAATGTCGAGGATAGAGTTGCTTTTATTTGTCAAGAAAGAGAGAGAGAAGTTATTCGTATAACCTTGTGAAATTATTATTCCTAGATTGACTGAACTGAACACGCGATATCGTCACGACATGCCAGTTAATGCCTTAATTGTTCACATTCTTCATGCAAACGCTGAGACTCACGCTTCATCGGTCTTTAGCGAATTTTACACGAAAGCGCGAACCTCAAAACCTCAATGAAAAATCATGTCCGAGATTCAACGAGCCGAAATAATCGGATCGACTGCAGTTCACCGCGATCTTGGATAAACTAAATAAGACTGGAAAACACACAGACTATTACGCGCGCTCGCACACGAGCCGGACAGAAATATCCAGCCTTGACTTCCTCGCGATCTCTCTCTCTCTCTTTTTTTCTCTTTTCGCGTTGATTTCCTTCTGCGAAGACTGCATTCCGCGCCGTTCGCTCCAGAACTGCTTTGAAAGGGTTGTTTGCTCTCGGCGGGGCTCGCGCGAGCGATCAGCACCGGACAGAGATCTGAAGCGTGTTGCCCTCTCGTCGTCGTGTTGCTCGTCTCCTTGCGACGCGCGGCACGGCGCGGCGGTTTGGTACACGCCGGTAGGCACGATCGCCTACCATGCAATGCCATCGAAATGATCGCGATGCCGCGCGTGTCATAGGTGTCACAGACATTCTATCGACTGGCGCGCGATGCAATCGGACGTATCGAAGTCTACGACCCCGAGCGCGACATGGCTCGGCCGCGCCGTGGCGAGCGAGAGGCAGCTATCGGCGAATGCATCTCGATGTGCATCCGTAGACATCCGCAATGATCGTCGGGAAAAATGCGATTTCAATCGCTTCAGAGCGTCTTGAGATCGATCCTTTAAAAATCGCGACTGAAGCGTCTTCTTAAAATGCTTTATATTTCTGAAGAAATATATCATATTTATGACAAAGATGTAGAGTTTTTTTTTTTTTTTTTTTTAATGTGCAAGGGAAAGAAAAAAAAACTATGGTGTGATTCTGAAATATCTTGGAAACCTCTGAGAGAATTTCAAGAATTCATTTTCTTTTCTTTTACCGCAAGTTTTCAATTTTTACTATTGGAAAGGAAGTGATATTTTGGAATGGAGCGCTTTCGGAAATAACACACGTGTAACGGATATGACGCGTGAATACATAAACGGAGTATGATAATATTTGTGCGCAAGGCGATAAACATATCTCGGGAATTCAAGGCGAACATCTGCTGTAAATAAAAGTCTATTTAAGGCGAAATATATCTGTGATAGATCATTCGTATTATTAGTTATTCATTTTTTTTTATTTTACTGAACACAAAAAAGTCATAAATTAATATTGCCGAATTATTCCAGTAAAGAAATATATCAACATTATCATAAATTACATCAACGATTCTTTCTTATTCTCGTTGAAATTTTAAGTAATTAATTTGAAATATTGTGTTAATCATATGAGACGTTCGAAAGAAGCAAACGTTATTATATATGATTTATTGTCAGACTATAAATTGAAGATTTTCTATTAATGTTTATCACTTGTTTTTGACAGGAGCAGGATATAGGATGGGCCGAGCCGTGCGAGCAGGTGTCGTTCAACATTGAAGAGGAGGAGTATCTCAAAAAAGCGAGAAAAGCAGGAAAGCGCGAAGGATGCCTGCTTCGTCGCAAACCGCCGCATCCGAGCGGCGAAACGAAAGGGCGGTTAGTATTCTTTGCGAACGTTTTCTTTTCTTTTTCAAACTTTCTTTGAAAGTGATTGCGTTCAAAACAAGTTAAATATACAAATAATAGGAACGAGTTAAATATGCTTATAATTGTTTAAAAACAGATTAATTTTACGGTTTCGAAACAGATTTTGTATATTTTTTAAATCCTGATCCCTGTCACAACATTTCGAAACGCTTGTTTGCAGAAAATTGTCTACAAATCATTCCATTTTAATTTAAGAAATGTTGTTTACTTGGGATTCTGATTTTTATCCATTTTATTTTATGATTATTTGACAATATATGAAATATATAGACAAAAATGTATTGCATATGATTTTCCATTATTTTTACAGCTGACGACGCATGAACCACCGAAATTGAAAACGACCTTGAAAACGCCTCCCAAGCAAGCAACCAATCCTTTGCAATTCGTCAAAGTCGGACCATGTTCGCTGTATCGAACCGCGCAGGAGCAATTGCAGAAAGTCCAAGAAGTAAAGAAAATCAAACAGGAAGTCCGCGATGATCCGGAGGATTGGCAATCGGTAAATAATTTCAAAGACACTTTTTTAGTAATGAAAAGGGAAATGATACGATTCAGTAACTCTTGTATTTGCATTCAATAGTTTTTACTTTAGTTATATAATTTGTTACGCAAAGTTAAATTTACATCTCCAAACGAGAAATTTTTATACACAAAAAATTGTCAAATTTTGTTTTTTTTATTTTTATAACTTTTTTAATTAAAATAATATGTTGCACAGTAGATTAAGTCATTACGCTACAAAAATGTTTACTATATTATTTGTTTTATTGATTTTAATTAATGATTAATCGAATTAAATATTATTATCAAAATTTATAGACGTTCAATTTTTTATTGAAATTAAATATATAATTTGATATATGATATTTTGAGTTTATTTAAAAGACTAGTGGCGGTTTTCTCAGTAATGAAAGAGAACATTCCGTTTGCAGAATTTGGATAACTGGAAGAGTAGCCGGAGGAAGCGGCAGGAACATATAATCGAGCGGGTGGTGGAGGTGAAGAAACTCGAGTTAGAGGAGCACGATCGTCAGCGTCGTCGGAACAAAACCTTCTCGGAGATGATGGAGGAGCGCGGTAACAGGGGCCGTAAGCTGAGCATTAGCTTGGCTATGTACAACGACGAGGACGCGAATGATCTCAGTGACCTCGGGATCGGTACCAGCAGCGGCAAGAGCTCGGTCAGCGGCGATACGCATGACGACACGCATAGTGTTTTGGTACGCAATTATTCAAACTCGTGCGTGATACGCACGCGTCGACTCGCTTTTATTCAGAAACAGTATTTTTTTGATTCCGTTAAACCTATTAACGTAGGTTCTACGAAGGAAATTAATCTTTTTTTTAATTATTAACTTATATATCTTTTATTCATTTTTTTTCATTTCAGGCAAAATTCATTAAATTATACATATCTTTTTTTCAATGAGGCAAACAAAAACTTATTGCATTAGTTATACAATTTTGAGATTTGTAATTTTTTTTAAATCATGAATTCATGAATCTACATGCGAGTGTTGGCTTGTGAATTGAAAACTTATCGCCACATTGCGATGATCTCACCGAATATTGATCGCATAGTCACGGCCGTTATATATTTTTACATTTTTTTTACGTTATGCGTCACCCACAAATATTGACCTAATTACCTGTCGTGCAATCAATAGTCATTTCTACATTAGCTCGATAGGAAGTGTCTAACATTACAAATTAAACGTGCAATTTCTACCGCGTAAAATTTTATAGACGTCTATTCTCAGAGAATAGTCATTCGATGACATTATGTTTGTTTATCAAATTTATAGAGCGACAGGGACAGCGAGATCGAAAAGAGTCATTCGGATGTCGATAACGCCACCGACATGACCTCATCCACGACAACGAGCACTGCAACGACGACGACGGCAATAATCGCGAGCACATCAGCAACAGCAACGATGACGTCAGCAACAACGATGCTGACGGCGACGACGGATACAAGTACAGCAATAGCATCGACAACGGCGGCAACAGCGACGGCGTCTACCGCGAGAAAGATGTTCGGCGGTGCTTATCACGGCCACCTAAATCACAATCAGGAGTACGATTCCGGCACTACCGCGACAACGAGCTCGCCCGAGCCGGAGGAATATACGTACGAAGGCGCCATTCGCGGTTACGTATCGAGAGTGTCACAAAACATACCGCGGAGATCTTTGACCGGGATCGACTCTAAATTGGAAGTGGCAAAATCGTCAGTGAATGGTTCGAAGACGAACTTAAACGATGACAGTAGTAAATCCCCGCTGTCGGTGGTGAAGGTAGACATATTGAAGCGACGCGAGGTGTTTGAGAAGGCGTCGCAAAAGAGCAACGACGGCAAGACGAACAACAGGCTGTCCGGTGACTTCACTGGCACGAAATCGATCAAAGAGAGGCTGTCAAGTCTCGAGAGACAGAAATACGAGACGGAAAACGGCGACAAGGCCACTAGTAAAACCCTCAACCGATTGTCCGGCGACATGAGTTCTATCCGGGAGAGGCTCACTCACTTAGAAAAGCAAGCTTCGGAGCGAGAGAGCAAGAGTTCCGTTCACCGCAAGCTCAGCACGGAGGATCTGGAGACGGTGAGGCCTCTCAGGGAGAGACTGTCCACCTTGGAGAAATACAGTAGCAGCGACGAGTCCTCGGTGCCGACTACGACAAATGAGTCGCGCTCGCATAATGGCGAGCTTACCGCCAGGACAATCAAGGATCGTCTCAGCGCTCTGGATGCTTCTAGGGGTAAGGATACGATGGACAAACGAGGGCCCGTCGTACATGTCGGCAAGCATCCGCTCTGTTTCCGTGACCCGGAGAACAGAGTCGACACCTCGACGCCCAGCGAGAGGAGTTCGTCGCCCGATTCGGAGTATCGCGTACCGCGAGCCGTCTTCCACAGGAGCCTGGACTCCTTGGACGCGGACGCGTCCAGCGGTCCGGACACTTTCGAGCGCGTGCAAAGCCTCGAGGAGCTCGATTATGGACGCCAGTATCCCGCCTCGTCGTCGTCCGCGGAACTCCTGAACGACACCGACCGCGAAGACTCGGGTATCCACACCGCGGACGTAAGTTGCTCGGTCAGCCAGGCGGATGAGCCGATCGACGAGGAAATCGTGCAGCACACCGGCGGTGCGATTATCGAACGACGAGAAGTTATTGAGGAAAGGGTCAAGACTACGTCTATCGTCCAGGAGGATGCATCGACGTCGGGCACGACGGTAGAAGCGCCGAACGATACCGCGACGGCTAATCATTCACAGTTCACCAACCACCGGGAGGCAGTAGCAGTGAATAAGGTAAGAGAAATATTGATGCACTTTTGAGAACTCGCATTTCAAATGTCTGAAGTCCCATATTCGAAGAAAAAATAAATTATTCGTATTTTTTCGTACTTTTAAATCGAATTTTCACGTATTTTTAACTGATACTCATATTCAACAGGGTGTTTACTACTAGGTAAACCTGAAATTTTCCAAAGAATTTTGTATTCTTGAAAATCATGAATTTTTATGAGACTTTATGACTCAGGAAAATTGTTGAGAAACTTTTAAATTTAAATTTCATCTTTTTTTTTTGACAAAATTGTCTCTTTAAAAATTAGTGACAATAGAAGACGATGCATTATATGTTTAACCTTTTGAATTCTGGACTTCCGGTGAATTAAATTCGTGCATTATCTTTATACGTCATTTAGTTTCTTTTTAGTATCTTTTCAAATTTAATATTCAAAACTCAATTACTTTTCTTTGCGATTGCATGATTAAAGAATATTGAAAGATAAAAAAAATAAAATAATACAAATAAAATAAATTTATTTCAAAACTGTATTAAGGAATTCTCTAATTTTACTTTAAATTTTAACTAAAATTCTTGGGAATTCTTAGGAAACTTTTTTTCAAAATATGAGTAAACACCTTATTCAAGAAAACTCAATTAGCTATAAATCTGCGTTCTTTTTTCATCTATTCACACGTGAAAGCTCAGACATTGGACACTGTTTCTGTCTCAATACATCCTTCGTACTTCTTTCTTCCTTTCTGGTTATGGGTTTCGGATAACTACATATTGGGTTTGTAACTCTCTGATTCTGTAGGGTACTGCTGACATCTCTGGGAAACTGTCAACTAACAAATCACAGCCACAGTCGCACATTGAGACCATTACTAATTCTAATACACTTCGTTCGCATACTTCCGTGCCTCGCGCGATCACCCATCCGAGTTCCAAAGTACCTCCGCGAGAAACAACGGTTCCCGAAAGCTTTTCGAAAGTACGCGCGTTCGGCAAAGACACGGTCGAGTTCAAGACAGATTGCGAGTCGAGTCCCAACGAGTCTGTAGTCTCGGCCAGTCTGAAACTCTGCATCGAGCAGGCGAGACCGAAATTCGTTGGCCAAGCGAAGCGGCAGAACCTGTCTAAGGAACCCCTCTCTAGTCTCCCCCAATCTCAGCCGTGTTCGGACACCATCCCTAGCGCGGAGACATACCAATTGTCGTTTCCCGCCGTCAGAGCGACGACGATCCCGACTAGCCTCCCTCTCGAAGCCAGTCCAGTTTCCAAACCCGCGTCTTGCCGCACCACATCCAAGATTCCCACCCCTCTCTCTCGCAAAGCCGCCAAGTCCTCGCCAACGAGTCCCGACTCTGTCTTGATCTCGCCCATTTCCAAAACCTCGCCCTCGAAGGCGCACAGCGCGAGTAACAAACCCTCAACGAGCCAGTCTCCCTGCCCGATTCGGAGAACGTCCGAACCGGCGACGACCGTCGAGCTCTCCTCGCCCCTGTCCCCGCAAGCGAGTTCAGTGGAGCCTCCGCCCTCGCCCTCGTCGAGATTACCCCCAGCGAGTGTGCGACGACACGAGGATACGCTGCTGTCTCCGGAACGACGTCGCACCGTGGTGGAAGTGTGCGAGAAAGTAGTGGTACCTCAGGGCAAGGCACCCGCGTCGCCGCCGGTGACGCCGTTCATCACGGTGAACTGCGTCAGCGCGTCGGACAAGCGGACAACCCCCGTCGCCGAGGTTAGAAGCGATCAGCAAGTCGGCAACGCCTCGAAAAATTCCTAAACACGCGAGGACTATCTTTCCCCGATAATAACAACCGGGCGCTCTGTCCTCCGCTTTTTTGGTCAGCCTCTAGACAAGCCTTATACTACGTAGAGCGTATCGTCTCGTCGGGCGCGAGGAATGCCAGGGTGCGTCAAGGGTGTGAAACGCTGAGAGAACGAGGTTTCCAGGAAGCGGCTCCGTCGTCGCTTCAACCTCAGTCGCGTGCCAACTCTGTGCGTCTAATGGGTGGGCGTTCCACGTGTGCGGCTCTTCTTCGCGCTTCGTAAAAGTCACCCGGTTCGAGAGTTCCGCTTCCCAGTTCTTCGGGGCTCGAGGGCTTCTCCGCAGGAGGGGATTATTATCTTTAAGGAATTTAGCGTTAACGAATTGCTGTCGTCTCTGCGCTCGTTGAGCGCGACGAAGCTGCGTAAACCATTCGTTAGTCATGTAAATAGGCGCGACCCAGGTGCGAAGCCATAAGATAATCTCCGGTTAAGATGTGTAGACTTAGAGATCGGGTTATGCAGAAATTCCGTCGCTACCGCGCGTTATAACGGCGGCGCAACGACTTGTAATAGAGTTCACAATTGCGGTATTACGGATGTCTGCGACGTAACGGCAGGCAGCCTAAGCGTCATCGAGTATATATGCATATACGCCGTTTAAGGAAGACGTAAAGACGGCCGATCTCGGCATTAATTGACTTTAATCGGCAGTTTAACTTTATCCCCTTCGCGATTGTGCGGCGAAAGGTGAAAGCCGCGAACGAACGGTCGATTAAAGTTGACCGCCGATATCGACCGTAAGTGGGAATAAACCATTGTGATAACACGTTCGATCGCTCCTCATCTTAATTATGATCGTGTATTAAGTCGAGCAGGCCAATTAAAATATCGGCGATATCGCGGGGCGTTTCCCGAGGAAACGCTTGCGACGTTCTGTAGCGCACTTTAAAAGGACCTCGCCGACACTTGTTGCGCGATTATGACTAATTGTCATGGATTATAAGAGATCGACCGAGGGAGAACGAACAACGATGAAATATAAGATACACTGGCCAACGAAACCTGCTATGTCGTATTATTTTCTCATACATTCACGTTTTTCATTCTATCGCGCGAAATATAACAAAGTTTTGCTCTTTGACTTTTCTAACTTCTTTTTTAGTTTTACTAAGGTAACTGTACCCTGTATGTTTTAAACTTTGCGATTTTTTTCTAACTTTTTACTGAATCCAAAATTAAAAATTGATGGCCAGAATTAAAGTAGGAAACATTTCTAAACAATTAATTTAAAATATGGGACACTGTCAAATATTTATGTGAGTGCAATGAAGATTTTTAGACAAAGTACCATTTAGTTTAAATTGAGTGCATATGTACTCAATATGACTTAATTGTGTTTTCTTCTTTTTCACAAAAAAGTGTTAGGAAAATGAATGATAAAATGATCCAAATATTATATTTATATGTTTATTAATATGTTGACATGTATATTAAAGTATATATAGAAGTATTTTCATTTCAATTTTTATCAATAATTCATTTAGTAAACATTTGACTTAGTATCTTAACTTTTCCTTCTTAAAATTATGGCTTACGAATCGTAGTTTGTAATAGGATTAAAATTTATGATTTGAAGTAATAAAAGTAGTAAAAAACATTAAATTGATATGTGTGTACTTATTATTGGTTTAGGGCATATTGATTCAACTTTACAAAGAATTTTTTTTCTTTGGTTATAAGTAGAACGTTATGACAAAAATATAAATTAAATACAGACAGCATCGTGAAGTATAAATATAGAGCTACCTACAATAATATAAACTGCGGAGAATAATAACCATCTTTCGATAGAATGCAACCTAGAATAACTTTCTCGTGAAATATTAGATTATGAGAAATACAATCAGGAAAATTTCTTTGACCTCACTGTCAACAACAGAATACTGTGCAGTCAATCGTTGCAAACGAGTCACGTTGTCAGTCTGTACGACATACTAACGTTATTTGTTCAATTCATCATGTAACTACTTAGAAACAGCAAGTAGGCCATATAGAGTACAGTTACCTTATTTGTTTTTATCACGTTATTATTGAACAAACTTGATTGAAAAACATTGCGCCCGCAAGTTTTAATTCAACTTGTCGTTTAACTCGTCAAAATTCAACAAATTAATTAATTCGTTTATGACGGCGCGTAAATCATGAACTTTTGACGAAGTGTTTACGGGAGCTGTCAAGACGTTAAACAACATAAGCAACTTGTCGTCGCAGACCTTGGTGCAGTTCATCTCGACGGTTAATAGGGCGCATAAATACGCTCTTTTAATAACAGCCAACGTTCAAAGTACGATGGATATATCGGCCGCGTGACGCGCGGAGTCGGGGGTCAATCGCGGTGACAGTTAATTACTAATAAAGAACCGACCGCGCCGACCGTAAAAAAGAGCAACCATGTGAGGCCACGTCGTCGCCGTCAACGATATTTTCATCCAACGGTTGTCGCTCGTTTGTCGGCGCGCGATCGCTTTCTTTCCACGCGTCTCTCGGTCCTCGATACCGCCGAAGAGGTAAGACGTCATGTACTCTTGATTGCTTCGAGCAAGCAGCGATTTGCTTGAGCTGTGTGTTAGCCCCCGTGTGGGACACCGTGTCGACGAACGGCTTCTTTTCTTTTTTTAGTAGACTCCCAGAACGAATGGCCATTTCACGAGGCACGCATGTCTGTACGGATAGCCCCGTTCGGCTTCAGGGCCTACCTTCGGAAGTCCTCCGCGCGATATGTTATCGGATTTTCTCTACGACTTGTCCTAACAGCAAGAGAGAAAAAACGTATTAACCTTTGGAGAGAATCGTACATTATTTTTCAATTGCACAGATTGCGTCACAAATATATGTGATCAATAGATAACCAGTAATAAAATAAAACAAACGTTGAAACGTTATAACATCTCAATTTGAAAGAGAGAGAAAAATTAGAGAAATTGTTTAACCCAGTTGCTGTAATATAAAAAATGCGCTTTTGATATCGCTGATTAGAAAGCAGATTTTTAAAAGTTCCAAGTTGGTCTAGTATATCGAGCTGAAACAGATTTAAATGCATGATAAGCTTTCCTGTAGCAAACTACTTAGAACTTAGAACTAAACAACGTAGACGTAGAAAGTTTCTATTTTTTTTTTTTTTAGTTATATTGTATATTTTTATTTTCTTTTATTTGAGTTTCTAAGCTTAAATAAAAATTGTGAATTTCGGTCCGTAATTTCTGTTAACTTTGCAAAATCAATAACAAATTTGTAATTAGTGAAAAAAACCCTTACATACAAATTTTAATGAGATTTAGAATTAAAAAAAAAAATCGTTCAGTGATTTTTACTTGGATTACAAAGGGCATTTTTCAGCAAGAGATACACTTGACACAGATAGTGTAACACAGAAAATCATTTCATCTTTTGATATTGATAGATAATAAGAATGAAATGCAGGTGATTCACTGTATTGCACCGTGTTATCTATATCACTTGTTGGAAAACGTCTAAAGTTTCTAATATCCATTTCCACACGTGTAGATGTAAACTCTTATCTCTGTTTAACTTATTTTTTTTCTAATTTTTAAAACTAGAAAAGATAATTCAAACCGAAATCAAAGTTAATTGGTGGAAATGGGCGTAAGACCTTGAGAACGTCTGCCGTCTGTCTAAAGATTAATCAGCAGCTGAAAAAAGCCCGAAGTAATCCCTAAAGGAACAGTATCAGTAAAGTTCCAGTAATCTGAAGATAAAAATGAAGTTGAAGTCGTTATCGATAATATTAGTTTGATTTATCTCCGTTGTCGTTTATCAGAATCGCGTACACGCGTCTGATTTGTCCGTAAGCCGGGCTAAGAGGTAGGCCCTGATCAAATTCTTTCCTTATCAATCTTATTTGGAATCGGACAACACACAAATGTATTTGGTTGGTGAATTCCATATTGCGTCGCACCTGCACTTCATCGGAGAACTCGTGTCTCGATAGCGGAGGCTAGATAGCCCTCTTATCTCTCTTTCTCTCTCCCTCGATCGCCGAAAGACGCCTCTTATCGCGCCGTGTGCGCGCTCACAGTCGGCTTTAATCAGTCCGACAACACCTGACATCACGGTGATCTAGCGGCCGTGCGATTTTCGAGGCGTGTGCACGATCCGCTTGCAATTACTTGAGAAAGTGAACGTAGTCTCTCCCTTTCCCCGCGTGTGTGTGTGTGTGTGTGTGTTTGTGTGCTCGTCACCTGCATGCGATTTGCGAGTATGACTCGTGAGGTAAGAGGTACTACCGAACGGTTGTGTTGCGTGTGTTAGTGAAGTGTTTTTTTTAATTTTGCCGTGTAGAGTATTTGAAGAGATCGCGTGATCGAGTTGCCTCGATCGACTTGGCACTTGTAGTATTTCTTTGACAGTCTAAGAAGCTCGTGGCAGCCTAAGAAGCTTTTGACAGCCTTAGCTCACTCGTGTGTCCACTTTTGAAACGAGATAGAATGTTAGAGTACTGAATAAACGACTAGCTTTAGTGACGTTATCTATATAGAAACGCAATGATTTTCTGTTTTTATTAACTATTGGGTTTTTTTTTGCTTTGAGAAACAGTGGAAATGAGAAGAGTTGTAGGGAACAAAATTTGTTTTGCACACATTAGTTCCAGACTGATATTCCACATAGCACAGATCTCCTATGGACGTCCATGAGACATCCGCAGGACGTTTATACGTCCTGAAGACGTCCTTGGAGACATCCTTAGGATCAAGTATGCTATAAGGGATATTAACAATTTATTGAATTTAATTAATTTCTACACAATTCTTCTGGGTTCAATTCGATTAAGATTGCTCGAACGTTTCTCTCATTTCGTATTTTATTCTTTAATATTTTTTTCGCAGCTTCTTTCTTTCCATCGCTTTTAATCTTAATGCTTTATACTTTCTTTTAATTTGAGAAAAGGGCGTTACGCAAAATGCATGAGAAACACTCATACGATTTTGACACACAGTTGACAAGCTTTCATTCGACGATGCTTTACGCATCGTCATTCAGCAAATTATTTTTTTTTTTTTTTTTGCAATATTTATGCTAAAATATTCTAAGAAACGGTCAGCGCCAGTTATGCGAAGAGATTTTGCAACGACCCACATTTCGCAATTAAGATTACGTGCAGTAATATATGTTCTTTTCCACAAAAGTATTCGAGGAATCCGCGGTAGACGAGATTAATCTCCCGCAAAACTGATCTCGTCACGATTGTGACGAGACCCGTGACGGATGCGCGCGAAAGATGCAAGGGATCTTGATCGTAAATCGTCGTTACTCGGATCATTACCCAAAATCAGTGCATTTCTCGAGTCCGCGCCGGTTGATATCGTAATACGAGCTCGTACGTCTTCATAAAGGCGCGTCAAATCGCGGAGAAAAGAGCACTCTGAGAGGCGCGGAGATCTGCGAGACTCATCAGACCAATGTGGCCATTACGCAACGGTGCGTCGGTGCTTGGTAAAATGCGCCTGTGCATTCCCACAGCAGGAATTTCACATCTGGTACGCGCGAGACATTCTCCCGACGTCCTTTTTTTTTCTTTTTCGTGCAACCACTACTGGCGCTGGGAAGATACGCCGATCACAATTGCAGTGAATTACGATGGCGAAGTACACGATGTTATATTATGTCATTTAACGATTACGTCATCGAACTCGCGAACGCGGATGCACGCGCCTCGAAAATCTCAGAGTGTATTATCTCAACTCGAAAGTGTTGCAATACGATTACTTGTCATTGCATATTGTTATCTCGCATTAACGAGATAACTCTGTGATAACTTTTATACTTAATCATTTGTTTGATACGTATTGCAGAGTATTTTTTTATAAACATTTCTTGAATATTCGAAAGAAATAATTTTGCTGAAATACAGATCTGAACATAATTATGTTGAACTATTAAAAAAATTGTATCAGATGTTTAACTTGGTTGCTAAAATGGCAAAATTGTTGCAGCAACATTATCATGCTTGAGCTTTCTATTGCATATAATTATTTTGACGGCCCAACATAAAATTATTTTCTGATCTGTATCTGGTAATCGGGGTAATCAGAAACGGAGAGGCAAATCGCGATATGTTTTTCAATTAAACAGTTTAATTTTTGTAATATCGCAGTGTCACATTTTTTTCTCCGCGTATCATGATTATTCTCATTAACAGTTTCAAAAAACGTATTTTTTAACATATTCTTGAGACGTTAATTAGCCCGTTGGGAGGATACTTTTGTAACCTTCAGCACTAATGAGCGCGATCGGGATATCGAGAGACGATCTTGTCCTTTTAATCAAAATTTCATCCGTTTCCGATCTTCGCGAATTTGAGAAACGCCATTCTAGACCATCATCCGTCGATTTGCATAGAATGTAGCGTTGCAAAATCTCGGCACACGGCGCGAAACTGCATTTTACATGCGTTGCTCTCGGCTACATGCGACTCATCTCCTCAGGAACGGATCGTTATCGAGAAAGCGGATCTAGAGGAGGAGGCGACCGCCGTTGCGAACCGCCCAGCGGCTCCCGCAGTCGAGAACAAGCAGCAGGAAACGACAGAGACGTCGGCGAGCGTCGGGATGCCCGCTGCCGTCACCATGAAGAAGTGCGACGTCGACGTCGATGTGCACGACGCGCCAAACACCATGGTCGCCACGCCGACAGTTGGCCAACCGCTGGAACGACCGACGAACCTGAGTTTAGCCAAGCAGGAAGTCAATTTGGCCGACACACTAAATATTCCGAGTCCAACCTCGCCGATTTCCAAACAAGTTAGTTTAAAATCATATGACTCAATCTCTTTTGAAACATTGTGCGAAACATTTATCGAGATCGAATCGAAGTGAATCTCTTTGATTCGAATACGAATTGAATTCAAATCAAATTTTCTGAGATTTGCATTACATGTTAATTTAAAAGTAATAAAGTATTTTCAACGTTGCAGATCTTTGTTAATAGACAAGAAAATTAATTGCAAAATTTTTTTGGAAAATTACAAAAGATGTGTTAAGCAAAAATTTATAATAGCTGTTATAAACATTAAGTATTGTTTTGTACTGATAAATAATTACAAATTGTGTTATTGTCGAATTGTGATAATATTTTAGTACATTTTATCAGGGAAATATAATGAAGCAATTTCAAATTTTGTTTAAAATTTTTTAAGATCATGATACAAATCTGAATTGAAACAAATTTACAAAGACGATTATCTATCATATTTTCAAATAGTTTATAAGATTTAAAAAGAGTAGAAAAGTTTTATTAATCGACAATTAGGCACGAAAATTGTTATGCGCTGACAAGATTGTTCTATTTATATATTCGCGCAGAATATATAAATAACACAATTAAAAAATAGATTTAAAATCGAATAATTGATTCAAAATTTTCGAATTATTTGAATTTGAATCTTTCAGATTCGAATCACAATGGATTCGACGCAATTTGAATTTGAACTATTTGCACACTTCCAGTACTAGAATTGTATGGGATAATTCAGAGACATTCACAACGTAAATGTTCTTTGTTATTTACAGATTTTACCGCTAACTTTGTCCAACAACGAGGAGATAATCGCCGATCAATCTTTCCTTCTGAGTCCACCAACGAGCGTAGAACCCCCGAAGGAGAAACCACCGCCACCTCCAGTGGATGTGAGCGACGAAGAGACTCCTCCGCCGGAGCTGCTCAAGAGATTGAACTCCACTCGCAGAATCAAGAAAGAGTTGCGCACGAGACGCTCCGATTTCCTTGGTATTGAAGGGGTAAGCGCGAAACCGTCGTTTCTATTTATCTCAGCTTCTACCAAAATAATCACGTTAAATCAACAGATTTGTAAACGAAGAACATTTTTGATTTTGTTGTAGCAGGTCAACGATGACGATCTCGAACCCGAGTTGACGCTAACGAAACCACCAGATATGGCGGCGATTCTTGCCGAGGAGAGACGCATCGAACAACTCCATCGTCGCTCGTACGACACCGACAGTAATTACGAGCAAGATTCGAGCCACGAGAGAGACTCCGGGGTCGAGTTGGGACATGTCGAGGACTGGGCGAAGCAGCCGGTTAGCCCCGACATGTCGCAGCACAGTAGACAGAGCAGCGAGCCCTTCGGCGCCAGTGTCACTTCCTCCGAAGAGGATGAAATAACGAAGAAAGAGCGAGAGATCATCGAGGTCCTCGAGAAGGAAGAACAGTGGCGATACGGTGACAATCGCGAATACAACAGGTACAGGATGAATTATCGTAACATTTTTTCTGCTATTCTTTCGGATATAAAAGACTGATATAAAAGAAACATTTCTTTAAAAATAAAAATGTAAAGAACAATCCGAAAGATTTCAAGTTTTTTAAGCATCTTCTAGATTTTATTTATTTAAAGAATGCTTAATTCACATTGGGGATGGATAAATCATCAAATATATTTGTAATGCCATAGTGACTTGGGGGAAAAACTGGCCCATAAACTGCGCGAACTCGAGGAAGAAAAGATGCAACTGGAGAGGGAGGCAATATTGCGCTGCAATGAGGACGCATTTCGTAAGAGGGACGACAGCGCACGCAAGCAGGAAGATTCCTCACACGAGCAACCGCAACAGCAACACGATGAGACAGCGAAACAGCGGGAGACTCAGGCACAAATGACCGAGGAGGAAGCAAAGTACATCGGAGACAAGCGAAAGGACGAGGAGCTTGAGTCGCAGTCGGAACAACTGAGGATGCAGAACGAGATCGAGGCGAAAGAGCGCAGAGTCGCTGATGCGTGTCGCAAGGAGGAGATGCGCATCCGAACGATGGAAAGTCAAATTCGCGAGCAAGAGGTAAAGCGAACTCACTCAATTTTGTATTCTTTGAACTTGAGACTAACGGAGGAAAAAGAAGCTGATTTAGAAGTAGATAGTGAATTTTTTAGGTATCTGTTTATTTTCCGAGTATATTCTTTCTATGACATTTCTGTTGAATCGTTTATTTATTTATTTTTTATTTTCTCCCCCCTCCCGGGGAAACTTGAAACTATGCACAAATTTCTTCTTGCCGAAGCACGCATTTTTAACCGGTAGCTTGGAAATATTATCCTTTGGGCAATGTTATCCTGATTCTCGTCAATGTTTTAGTATTCATTATTTTTTATTTATACATTGAGAAATTGCACGGTAGTCACGTTTATTATTATAACATTGCCCGAGAGATTTAATTGTTCAGTAGTATGGTGTAAATCAAGTATATAGCGTAGTGTAAATATTGATAGAGGGATCGTTGCTAATTATTCGCAGAACAAGGCATTGGTCGGTGCTGGGTTGAGCAGCAACGAAGATGAATTCCCTTCTGGGGTAAGACAACAGTTGTCTTCACCACTGTTTTAGTCGCTTGTTTGCACGGAACTCTTTTATATAAATATTCATATAGGAAATCTCTTTCATTTCTTATTACTATCTCTTTTAAATTTCTTTCACATATCTTAACTAATCTCAGCTTGATTCAATAGAATTGATATCTTTTTGCATAATAATATGTTGAATAGATAAATCATATATAAGGATAGTTAGCAAACAAAAAAGTAACAATGTTTTGAATTAACGTATTTATGAAAAATATTTAAAGTTTTTGCTATGTTTTAGTAATAATTGTTTCTATTTAAAAGAAAATAATTAAAATTAACGCGAAAGAGCTTGAAAATTTCTAATTGTATCTAATATTTTAAACGTGCATGTAAAAATTATAAATGCAATTATAGATATATCGTATGCATATGTATACTTTTATATGTATATACTTTTAGGAAGTATTACGAGTGGAAAGGGAACTTCTACAATTGGAACAAGAAGAATTAAAGAGACAACGCAATAATTTGGTTTATCGCGAGCAGAAGCAGCTCAGATTGGCTGAGCAGTTACAGGAACAGTGGAAATCGTTGCAAGACGTTGCGCAGAATTCTATTAAAAATAACACGCAACAGTACAAATATCATACGCCTGCGGTGAATTACAGATCTTCGATGCCGAACTTGCAGTTTCAAGATGCATCGAGAAGGAGACCACCGCCACCGCCGATTCCACTTTCTAAACCACGTATGCTAGATCAGAGACAAAGAGATGTTACAATCAGGTAAATACGATACGCAAATCATCTTACACATTAATATTTATTATTATATTAAATTTTCTTTGATTATATAATAAAGGTTAACTAAATTATATCTAAATTAAAATAAAATCTTTTTGTATGATTGTAATAAACTGTATCACACATGTAGCAACATGATAATTGGTATTATTAAATTGGGAATTTATATAGGAATAGCCGTATACCATCCGCGGATTCCATTCCTCAACAAGTAGATGCATCCATTCGGGAGAATGCGGTACAAACAACACTCGGAAATCACACTGGTCAACAAATGTCCAGGCAAACCTTACAGGCATTAAGCGCGGTACCGCGTCCACGAATTGTTCAAGGTGATCAGTGGGTTCAGCGAAGAAAAAGTGATGTGCCAAGAGGTGCTCATGATGTGAACTATCAACATTGGCTTATTCAAGTATGTATTATAATTATTTCTATTGATTCGAACAAGCATTATTTTCTTTATATAGGCCGCAATTTTTATAAAGGTAGATTAGATACATTAGATATATTAAATCTTAAATTTGTTGAGAGTAAATAATTTATTACGTTTTTTTTAAAGATTTAATTTTTTAGTTAATCTAATTTCTAATAAAATCGAATACTTATCTAGTAATATATAATCATACATAGATAAATTTTTACTATTTCTTGACAGGAAGCAGAACAAAGGAGGATTAATGAGAGAAATCAACGATCACCGGCGCGAAAATCTCAGCCGCATGTAACTGGTACTTCCGTACCATATAACGCTCCAATTCGGGCAGATAGTAAACCGCTACCAGATTCTATCATACAAACTCTAACACAAAGGGTACAGAATAAAACGCAAGAGAAACCTCTTCTAACAAGGCGAAGGTAAATTTAACTGATATTTAGCAATTTACAAAAGAATTTATTTTATAAATTGTAGATATTTATATTTATTTTACAATAATGATACGTAAATATCTCTTTAATAATAAAATAATTTTTATTTATATTTGGACTTATAACTAGACTTTTATCAAAGTCTTACTTTTTAGGATTTATGAAAAAAATTTTTTCAGGCCGGAGCAAGTTCACAATCAAGAACACTTGACTGTGCAACATCAATCGCCCCAATACACGCTACAATCTCAAAAAACGCAACATGCGCCAATCGCAAATAACAACGGGAATCAGGAAAAAATGTTGAGCGTGAGTGGGAAAAAGAAGTGTTCACACTGCGGAGAGGAATTAGGTAATGTAATAGGTTAAAACTATAAAACATTCTTTCATCATTATAAATATCCTTAAAATCTTTTAGGTCGAGGCGCTGCGATGATAATCGAAAGTCTACGATTGTTCTATCATATGGAATGCTTTAAGTGTTGCGTATGCCATGTGCGTCTCGGCGATGGATTGATGGGAACGGACGTACGCGTCCGAAATCACAAGCTCCACTGCCATAACTGCTACTCCAGTGATGATGGTACAAACATTTAATTCTACTTTAAAATAGTTAAATATAATTTTAACTAAATTAATGTTAAATATAATTTTTTAAATATAATTGTACAATCGAACGCATCTTGATTCAGAAAATATTTAATACGCATTACCTTCGAAACAACTAAAGAAGAACGTCTTAAAATTTCATGTCAAAGATAATTGCAAGCGCGTGTGCAATATTCATTAATACGTTGAAAGTTTCATATTACAAAAACGTAAAGACAATTATTATACATAACGCGATTGTGAACGTATGAATGAAAATGTCTCGGAAGGATATCTCCATCTCAGAATTTACATTGATGTCAAATTTTCAGGTGTCAAGTTCAGTTGTGTGTAGAGGCCTGGTGGTTAACGGAATTACGCTGATTAACTTGATTGTATCGCTTTTCGGCTATATTTTAAGATCTTTATAATCGACTATTTAGTCACCTTATTTAAAAGTGTCATATTGACGCGCAGCATAAAATAAATTGCATAAATCTAATTTTTTGACAGGTCAAATAGAAAAAGGAATGATACCATTGTCGCCACGCGATATATTATTTTCCGTATTTTTTATTCAAAATAGTGAATTCAACACATGTATGCAATACTGTTTCTACCAACTAACATGAATCATATGCGAAGGATGTATATAAGATGTATTTATGTAATTAGTTATAGAAATAAGAAATCATAATTGTTGAGATGGTTTAATGTGGATGTAACTGGCGTTACTTTACTGACGCTGTATATTTTTGTAATATAGTTCTCGTACTATTTATACCAGGTATATCTAATTTACAACGGTTACATAACAGAATGCGCGCGATTGTTTGTTTTTAAGCGAAATCTTCGATTTTTTTTATTTGTACTTCGGAAGCGAATAGGCTTGAAGTTGAGTCTCCGCCGAAATAATCAAATTTTTAGTTTCGGGAAATAGCCAATAATTACAAACAGTGGCGGATCTATGTGTTAAGAGTCTCCTGACGTATAAATATGTGCTAATATTGTTTTTTTAATTTAAATTTTGCAATTTTTTTCTTATAAATTTTAAAAACTTATTAAATGCCAAACAATATCAGAAATAAATTTTTTATGCATATTTATATTCCCATTTTTTTAATGTGACTTGGCATTCAATATTTCTTTTTATATTATAATAATTAAATTACATATCTACAAACCAAACTCTTTTACATCTTACAGGAATATTAATTTTAAATCCGACAAAATTAGTTTTAGGTCTGTTACAATTTATGAATCAAAATATGTACTTGTATCGGTATTTCTACGATGATATATAAGAATTAGTTCAATGCGATCGTGCGAGCAAGACAATTCTTCAATCGCTTCCTATATAATTGTATCGAAGACATGTTACATTGTGAAATATTGTAACATACGCATCTCGTGTTATTAACGTAATTTTATATTATTAGAGAGAATAAATATAAAAAAAAATATGAGATTGTTTTTCCATAAAACATTTCCTATTCGTTCTACGAATCTTATCCATTTTCTCTTCATATTATACATCTAATAATACTAGTTATGCTTTTCCTTTTAGACAGAAAAACATAGTAAATGTGTCATATCTTTTCTTTTTTTACCAAAAAATATATAAAGTGTAGAAGTGCTCGAAATAGCTCATTTAAATTGGCGGATTGTATATATTTATATATATACTGTGCAAAAAAAGGAAAAATAAAAACAAGATTTAATTTCTCACTTTATCTCGAACCTTGATTTTAATCGAAGACCGTATTCAGTAAAGATTTATACTGTGATGGGTACGTTGTATGTACAAATGCTTCAAGAAAAGCAGTAATGAGAATCTGGTGAATCGGTAATGTGTTTTAAATACACATAATATTTATCAATAAATATTATAAAAAATACTACAAACTTGTTTTGTATATTAATTTAAATAATATATGTTGATATAATTTTTATATTTAATGTTCTCTTATGACTTTGTTATAATGAATATGTTACTTAACCTCACAAAGATACGAATTATTTATAGGCGTCCAATCTTTACGTCCAACATTTTTTGTCCATGACGCATCAGCTTTTGTCAACAGCAAAATGGATGTTAGCATGGACAACAACCCACATCCATTTCACGAGAAATGGATGTAGGTTGTTGTCTATGCTAACATCCACACTGTTTTTAACGGCGAGTTGCAAATGGATGTGACATGTAGTTTCCATTCTGGCCTAAATGGATGTGCGTCGTTAGTGTACGGGAGTTTCGAAACGTTATAGGAGAAAGGCCGCTATGGCACCTCTCGGCTCTCAGGTTTCTCTCTGCTAAAATGCTTCTTCTTCTCAACGTTAATGGTACCCGTCCCCAGTGTAACAACGTGGCGGGGACGATTTGACCATAGTAACCAAGGTATTTCTTATCTTGCTTTCAATAGTTATATGGGAAACAAAAAGACTTAAATAGGAATACAGGATATGCTTGCCCAAGGAATAAGGAGGATTGCATCAGCAATCCTGACCGCGCTTTTTCACTCTATTACAAACACGCTTACTGGTACACGGCCAACCAGCGACTCCATCTGCTAAAATGCTAAAAGATAAAAAGATTGCGCTACCAGAGAGGAACCTGAGAGCGTCCACGGCGGCCTTTTTCCTATAACGCTTCGAAACTCCCGTACACTAGTGACGCACATCTATTCTGGTCAGAATTAGGGATGTTCGATTTTGAATCGATCTTTTAGAAAATCGATTCTTTTTCTATCAATTCTCGATTTTTTAGATCGATTCTTTAGTTCCGATTTAATCGACGAATCGATTCTCAAGGCCCAAGATCGGGGTCTCGATTCTCAGGGTGCGAACCAATCACGAGCGTTTCTTAGTTTTTTAAACAGTTTCCGAAAACTGTTGAACGCTCGTGATTGGTTTTGCTCTCGTTCCATTACGCTATTCCGTTGCATGGATTCGCACCCATAAAGGCTATAAAGGGCCTCGCACATGAAATGCATAACATAACATAAGCACAACATAAGACCAATGCACCAATAAGCATCCAACATAAAATCGCCATATTGATTTACATAAAATTCCCATTGGTCCAGAGATCTTATGCTATGTTTATGCTCTGTGATGCATTTCATGTGCGAGGCCCTTTAGTCGATATCATAAGTCATAAGCCATAAGAATTGATCAATCACATCGAATATTCTCTTCATATTTGACTGTGATCAATTTTTATGGCTTATGATTTATGATTCCGACTAATAGCTTATTGTAGAAAGCCTATAAAGGTTGGTTTATGCAGGTCATAACCGCTAACTTATGCCGGAATCTGTAAGAAAGTGACCAATTATAGTCGATTATTCTTCTGTAAATCGATTAAAAGTCGCTAAAAAAAATTAGCGTTGGTATTAATAAATACATTAAAAGAATAGAATAACGAATGCGAGTAGTGCTACAAGTGTTATCTAATAATTGCTAATCAATACGAGCACATGAGTGTATGTATAAGTTATTAAAGTACCAATTAATTTTTTATATGCATTACTAATTAGAAAGTAAGAAAAGTTTATAATGTAAATAGAAAAACTACGTTATTATTAAAATCGAGAACAAATAATAAATATTTTGTTATACATACAAATTAATGAGAGAGACAATAATTTTCCACTTTCCGTAATTATCCGGACACTGAAATGAGTCTTCCCGTGTATGAACTTCCACTCAAATACTAATACTCACGCTGTAAGACACAATTATCTTACAACAATCCTTAACGCGTATATAATTATGTAAATAGTATGTATAATGATAAATATAAAAGAAATATAAAATATTTTATTTAAGGCGTACTGCTTTTATTTTTACCAATATACAGAAATAACGTAAATTATTTTTTTTTTGAATTTTTAATAATTTTATTTTATCAATATTAAAATCAGATATATTAACAATTTAATTATTTATTTATCTTTCTTAATTTTTTAGTATTATGTTATCCAATAATTTACATTGTTTGTATTGTCTACATAAAAAAAATTTTGTTTAAACAATACGTAAATAATAAGTACAGATGTAATCTTGAAATGTACAGCACAATTTTGTATAAAATTAAAAGAATAAAAAAAGATCGATTTTTGCGAAATCGATTCTTTGTCATTCGATTTTTGGACGGATCGATACTTTTAGTTACGATTCAGTTCGATTCAAAAAATCGATTCTTTTGACAAGATCGAACATCCCTAGTCAGAATGGGAACTACGTGTCACATCCATTTTGCAACCCGCCGTTAAAAACAGTGTGGATGTTAGCACGGACAACAACCCACATCCATCTCTCGAGAAATGGATGTAGGTTGTTGTCCGTGCTAACATCTATTTTGCTGCAAATAAAATCTGTCGCGTATCGCGTATGTTGCATCCAGAACAGGGGTCGAGAATGTGCACAAATGATTAATTACGTCTACTTTCGCGTAATTTTTTATTTATTATAGTCTGAATTATTTACATTAACATTGATATTAATACATATCAATACGTATATGCCCATATTTTGCACAATCATATTTTTACTTAAAAAAGATGTTTAATAGTAACAGAGAGAATTTGGTTCTTTAATAAAAAAACATTCATTTTACGCAGTACTTAAAAAATAATTGTAATTAACATCGCATCATATGATGAAGAAGAAATAAATGTCTTTCCACGAATAAATATAGGGTGATTCAAAATAACCTATTGGTCCCGAAGCTGGCATATTCGTAATGGAATTCTGAGACGATTTTTCCTTTTGCAAAAATTTGTCCGGAGCTTAGTTTTCAAGTTACAATAAGAATTAGTTAGCGTATGACGGGTCAGGTACAAGACAGGGGCGGCGCGACTCACTGTTACACGCGGGTGTTTCCGTGGGGCACCTCTTGTGCTCAAATGACTGACAAAAGTATATGGACAGCACATTTCTATTTAAACTTTTTTTCTCTCTCTCTTTCTTTCTCTCTCTCTCTCTCTCTGTCACTTTAATTATGCTACATTTAACTTGTCAAATTTCGATCTGTCATCCGGCCGTCAAATATCGGGATGACCGTAAAATCTTCAAGTAAGTTTACATTATTATAATAAATGTACGCCCGAGAATAATAAAATTTAATGTAAATTAAATTACTTAAATGTGCACTTGCAAGTTAAAAGTAGCACTTTTAAAACGCACAAAAAGGAAAGGAGAGAGAGAGAGACGGGGGAGAAAGGGGCTTTAAACAAGTTTAAGCACGTTCACTCACGCGCACGGCAATCAGTTTATTGTTTCCACGATGCGACAGTTCAATTTAAATTTGTCCTTTATCCATATCTATCCCTCGAAGTTGTTTCATATTTTACCACATTTACACTATTTATTCTGCACTTGATCGATAAACGCGGAACTACGCGACGAACCGATCGATCAACTTTATTAATTACTACTCTAATCACTACAATCATTCGATGCGTTAAAATTACTCGAAGAAACACGTGTTTACGTTACGATCACATAACTCGTGTTCATTCGACGATATGAAGCAGTCGACTGGATGTTATTGGTTATGTTGTTATAAGAGTGTCGAACGATTGGTTAAAGCCATAAGTCAAAATGCGGCAATTTAAAATAAAAATATTGGTTAATACAATTTACATCAATACAATTTATTAGAAAAATGTTGCAAATGCATGTTTATCAATATTTGTTAAAAATTGTATGATAGTGACTTTATCAAGATAATTATTATTCATTCTAAATATTCAAGAAATAATTTTATCAAAATCAATTTTTTCTAAACATTTTTTTTATTTCTTATTTTTGAATATTTGCGAAAACTGTGAAAATATTCCTCGAAATAAAATATTTGGTTGCTCTGAAAAGGGCAGATTATCCGTTGCTGCAAGGAGATTTCAAGAATTATATCCTTGAAGTTTTTTTTATAATAAATATTCTAAATAATTATCTTGATAAAGTCACTTACAATTTTTAACAAGTAATAATAAACATGCATTTGCCACATTTTTCTAATAAATTGTATCGATGTAAATCGTATTAATCAATATTTTCATTTTGAATTACCGCGTTTTGACTTATGGCTTTAACCAATCGTTCGACACCCTTATAACGACATAACCAATAACATTCAGTCGACTGCTTCATATCGTCGAGTGAACACGTGTTGTGTGATCGTAACGTAAATATGTGTTTCTTCGAGTAATTTTAACGCATCAAATGATTGTAGTGTTTACAGTAGTGATTAATAGTAATTAATAAAGTCGATCGATCGGTTCGTCGCGTAGTTCCGCGTTTATCAATCAAATGCAGAGTAAATAGTGTAAATGTGGTGAACTATGAAACAACTTCGAAGGATATATGCCATACTGTAGGAAATTTATTTCCATACCGACATATTTCAATTTTCCATATTTTGGATTTTTGGATGTGACTTCAAAATTTGCAGATAGATTAATCAAGAGTTGATCCAAATCCTGGTGATTTTTACTTACGATGAGTCCGTCGTCAACAAACAGTGCTATTATTACAGTTCTCTTTGCGTTGTAGAACAAACAAGGATCATTCGTCGCTTCAAAATTTAATGTTTTCAAGTAACTTGTAAATTTTACATTCCAAGATTTAGGTGCTTGCTTCAGACCATATAAACTCTTCAATAACTTGCAAACACTTCCAGATCCGTCATCATAGCCTTGAGGTTGTGACATATATATGTTCTCAGTAAGATCTCCATTCAAGAAGGCAGTTTTAATGATAAAAGTCTTTACATGTTTATATTCTTTTACTGCGAAACTCAATAGTAATCTGATGCTGGCATGTCGAACCACTGGCGAGAAGGTTTCAAAATAATCAGTGCCTTGCTGTTGATCATATCCACGTGCGACCAGGCGAGCTTTCATTTTTCCATCATCCTTAATTCGAAATACCCAACGGTTACTTAGTGCTTTGCGACGTTCTAGCAGTTCAGTCAGTGACCATGTATGTGTTTTGTCCAATGAGTGAATTTCATCGTCCATTGCATGTTTCCACTTTGGATTGTTTAAAGCATCCTCGACCGATATCTCTTCCACGTCTCCGATTAATGCCATTAGATTTGAAGCACATTGATCATACCTGTTGGGTGGCTTCAGAAGTTTTTTGTCTCGTAGTCCTCGCTGTAGTACATCTTGAGATTGAATTTCACCTTCATCGAAAATTTGTGATTCTTCGTCCACTTCATCAACGCTGGCAAAGCTTTCTTCATCGCTTGACTCTGTATCATGATTCTCCTCCTGTCGATTGACATGCTCCTCTTTTTCAGAATTTTTGATGTGTTTTTCTTCTTTCAGGCCTTTTGGTTTTCTATTAAGAAAGATTTCCGTCGAGTTTAGGTTTTGATTCAATTTTTCATCAAAAATAACATCGCAAGATATTTCTATTTTTCTTTTATCTGAAACATATGTACGATAACCTGTTTCTTCAAGATCATAACCGACAAAGATGCCTTTCTGACTTTTCTTATCCAACCTCTTACGATCCTTATTTGGTATGAGTATGTAGCATTTACAACCAAATGGCTTCATAGACTTGATACTCACATGACGTCCAAACCAAAGTTCAGCTGGACTTTTACCTTTGACCGAGCTGGGGGGTGCGCACGATTGGACACCGCACGATTGGACACCACCACTCACAGCGGCTGATACCTAGAGTTTTTCCGTTGGTTTGGTTAGATAAGTCAAGATGATTGGTTGGTGTCCAATCGTGCTGTGTCCAAAAGAGTGTCACCCCCGAGCTGGTACCTGTACGATTTATGGTAAACACGGAATAATTCATAGCTTCAGCCCAAAGTTACTTGCTAAGATTTCCAGTATGTTCTGCACGAGCAGCTTCCACTATAGTTCTCATTTCTCTTTCAATACGTCCATTCTGTTCTGGAGTGTACTTTGCAGAACGTTCATGAAATATTCCAAATTCTTCAAGTATCTTTCGACTTTCAGTATTTTTAATTTCTTTTCCATTATCTGACTTTAGAGTTTTAACCTGTCGACCAAATTGATTGTTAACCAACTTTAGAAAAATATTGAGCTTTTCAATTGCTTCTGACTTATTTTTCAAAAAATATATGGTTCGATAATGGCTATAGTCGTCCTTAAACAAGAGAAAGTATTTGGCTCCTCCTAATGAAAATTCTCCTAAATCTACGTGTATGACATCCAGACATTTTGTAGCTGTATTCGGATTCGTTTTGTGTGTAGTGCGACATTGCTTGCCGTAAGCACATCCTTCACATTCGTAACCATTCCAGTCGTCGATATATTTTATGTTGTTTCTTTTCAGTATGTCTCTGACATAAGTGACATTTTGGTGTGCAAGTCGTTTGTGCCAATCTTTTATTGATATAGCTGTCAAACATTGATCTTTATTGTTCCTTACTCTCATTCGAAATAATCTTTTCGTTCTGTCTGCTATTAGTACTGGATTGTTATTTTCAAGGATAATTGACTGACTTGCATTTGCTTGTTGAGTGTATCCTTTATCTAATGCAGTTGTTAACGAGAAAAGGTTGAATGTTAACTCTGGTACATACAAGACTTGCTGAAGTACTATGGGATACCATTCCTTACCATTATAAGCTGTCATGTGTACATCGCCCATGTTATATGATTTTAGTTTTGTTGAATCGCCTAACATTATCATTGCAGAATTTTCTATCGTTGTGAGATTTGACATCCAACTTAGATTTCCAGTCATGTGATGTGTTGCTCCACTATCTTGATACCATGATTTATGATCATCTGATATTTATTCTATTTCCGTTGCGGACAAGGCAATTGATATGAAAGCTTTTACATCTTCCTTTTGCAATTTAGGACACTCTTTTATAAAATGGCCAATTTCCTAACAATTATTACATTTATAGTTTCTTTTACAATAATCCAAATACTCTTAACACGGCTTTCCATGACACTGAGTTTTCTGATGTCCAACTTTGCCACATTTAAAACATTTATTGTTGTAATTGCTTGATGACTGATTCTGATTTCCTTTCCATTGTGATAAATTTTTCTTGTGATGCGTTTTATTATAGAGCTTGTTATTTTTGCTTTTAGAAATTAATGGACTTTCTACTGAATTGCCGTCTCTCAATTTTATACGGTGTTCTTCTTGTTGAAGTCGCTCCATTAATTTTGAAATTGTTTTATCAGTTGATACTGTCGAATCCCAGGCAGAATGGAAGTGACTAAACCTTTCTGGTAGACTATTCAAAATTCGAGAGATAATCCAATCATCTTCTATTTTTTCACCAATAGCACCCAGCTCCTGCGATAACCCATCTATGGCAAGACAGTTGTCGACTGCAGTTTTATTATCATCGTATTTATAAGCGAAGAATTGCATGCGTAGTCCATCTTTGGTCGATTGAGACCTTTTACCATACAGCGTTTCCAGACGTTCGAGCATTTCCGAAGCAGTTTTGCATACACATATTTTCAATGCTATACTTTCATCAACGTTTATGCCTATGATCGTTTGTGCTTCCAAGTATTTCCTACACCATTCATCATAAGAAGCATCGTTTTCAGAAGGCTTGACTGTAACACCTGTGGCTATATTATAGAGTGCTTTCGTTCTTAGTATAAGATTTACTTTGAAGCGCCATGATGTGTAATTACTTAGACCTGTATTATCAGACTTTTCGACTAGCTTGTCCAAGTTCAATTTTGCTTCAACCATGATTAGCTTTCAATACTAATACAGGGTTGGGCAGAAAAACCTGACACATTTTAAAAAATCGTTATTCCCCTCCAAGTGAAAAGAGGGCGCTGTAACTCCGGAGCGAAAAATAGATGGTTGAAGGTTTATGTTTACATATCAGTACAGTTCCAGTATGGAGAAGTGGCCGCCGCAACAACGCGCGTTCGTTTGCGAGCGTTTTTTCATAACTCAGTCCTACGTTCAAGCAATTCGCGATTTTCGTATTGAATATTCTCTTCGTCCACGAGATCCGGTTCCCTCTCGTAATTCTGTGAATCTGTGGGTCAAAAACTTCCGACAAACAGCTACAGCCACGAAACAAAAGCCTCCAGGGCAACCAAGAACGGTAAGAACCCCTGAAAATGAGACACGCGTTCGCACCTCTTTGCAACGAAGTCCACGCCGTTCTGCCGGTAAACATGCTCAAGCTCTCGGAATGTCTCGTCGATCGTTTAGCAGAATGTTGAAAGCGATGAATTTTCATCCCTACAAAATTCTCATAACCCAGGAATTGAAATATACCGACTATGCAGCTCGATTAAGATTCGCAGAAAAAATGAAGGAGTTGTTGGACAACGAAGAAATTGACCGTAAGTTTTTAATGATTAGCGACGAAGCTCATTTTTATTTGAACAAGACAGTAAACAAACAAAACTGTCGTTATTATGCTACGGAGAACCCTCAGCAGATAGTCGAGGAGCCGTTACATTCCGAACGCGTGACTGTTTGGTGTGGAGTTGCAGAGTGGGGAATAGTGGGGCCTTACTTCTTTCAAGGAACGATCAACACGGAGCGCTATCTGGAGATGTTAAAAACGTTCTTAATACCGGAGTTGAAGAAGAAACGCAAGTTTCGTCGCACCTTCTTCCAACAAGATGGCGCCACGTGCCGTACGGCGAAAAAGACGTTGGATTTCCTACGCGAAGAATTCGGAACCCGTCTGCTGTCTCGCAACACTGAGTTTCCATGGCCACCACGTTCGCCCGATCTCTCAGTGTGCGACTTCTTTTTGTGGGGCTATTTGAAGCAACGTGTCTACGCTAACAAACCTCGAACCTTGGACCAGCTGAGAGCCAATATTCGGAGAGAAATTGCAGAAATAAAGCTAGCGATGTTGAAAAAAGTGTATGACAATTTCGAAAAACGCTTCGAAAATTGTATTGCTTGTAACGGCCATCATTTAGCCGATATAATTTTTGGTAAATAAACAAAAAAACCTTCAAGTGTCTAGTTTATTCTCCCGGAGTTTCAACCTCTTCCGATTAATAGCGGCCGCGCAAGTGGTTATTAAAATGTGTCAAGTTCCTCTGCCCAATCCTGTACTTGTTTTATTCTTGTCTATATAACCTCACTTTACTGACTCTTACTTGCTTTACTCGGTTTTTTTTTGGAGGTTACATTACTATTTCCGCTATTTTTGCACCTGGGCACATAACCTGCCATAATTGTGAGATACAATTGATGTGCAGGGAACCGTGCAAAAATCAGGGAATCTTGAATCGGACCAATTGAGATAGAAATGCAATTTGAACTTTTATTAAAATTATACTCAATGTACACTCAATAGGCTAGCGCCTGCAACAAGAATACAAGTAATTCATTTCTCGCAAACTAAACTAAAAATATTGCAACTTAGTAATTAAAAGAATATTACATGATATGCACTTGCACGTATAAAATTTCGATTTATCACGATTACGATTAGACAAAGAAGATGAAGAACGACCGTACACACAGTGCATAGAGATACAACAGTACACTAGATAGTCTCACGAACTAACAAAGAACTACTTATCATCGCCATCTACAAACACTTAAACCCAACAGATCCAGTATGATAAAAGTTAGAACACTTCGGTGGGCAATCAGAACAGAGATATTAGAGAAATTCGCAAAAATAGTTTTACTAAAAAATTTCGTACTTTGACTGATATAACTCTTTCGTTTATCACTTTAGCGATTTGATACATTATGATAAGGGTTAGAACTCTTATGGGGCTATCAGAACTCGCGAAATAATGGCAAAATTCGCAAAAAAATTTTACTTAAAAATTTTAAATTTTGTCTGATATAACACTTTCGTTTTTGACTTTAGCGATTCGATCCATTATGATAAAAACTAGAACGCTTCGGTGGGCTATCAGAACACAGAGATATCGGA
The DNA here is from genome assembly GCF_016802725.1 of Solenopsis invicta. Lineage (NCBI taxonomy): Eukaryota > Metazoa > Arthropoda > Insecta > Hymenoptera > Formicidae > Solenopsis > Solenopsis invicta. The sequence goes on from NC_052673.1 coordinate 10,750,365, forward strand.
GAAATTCGCAAAAAAAATTTAACTCAAAAATTTCGAAATTTGCCTGATATAAGTCTTTCCTTTTTCAGTTCAGCGATTCGATACATCATGATAAATGTTATATCTCTTCTGTGGGCTTTCAGAACACAGAGATATTGGATAAATTCGCAAAAAAAGCAATTTTACTAAAAAATTTCGAACTTTGACTGATATAACACTTTCGTCTTTTACTTTAGCGATTCGATCCATTATGATAAATGTTATAACTCTTCTCGGGGCTATCAGAACACAGAGATATTGGACAAATTCGCAAAAAAAATTTTCCTAAAATTTTCGAACTTTGACTGATATAACTCTTTCGTTTTTCACTTTAGCGATTCGATACATTATGATAAAAGTTAGAACTCTTCTCGGGGCTATCAGAACACAGAGATATTGGAGAAATTCGCAAAAAAAATTTTACTCAAAAATTTCGAAATTTGCATGATATAAGTCTTTCCTTTTTCAGTTCAGCGATTCGATACATCATGATAAATGTTATATCTCTTCTGTGGGCTATCAGAACACAGAGATATTGGATAAATTCGCAAAAAAAGCAATTTTACTAAAAAATTTCGAACTTTGACTGATATAACACTTTCGTATTTTACTTTAGCGATTCGATCCATTATGATAAAAGTTATAACACTTCTCGGGGCTATCAGAACACAGAGATATTGGACAAAAAAAAAAAAAAAAATTTTCCTAAAATTTTCGAACTTTGACTGTTATAACTCTTTCGTCTTTCACTTTAGCGATTCGATCCATTATGATAAAAGTTAGAACTCTTCTCGGGGCTATCAGAACACAGAGATATTGGAGAAATTCGCAAAAAAAGCAATTTTACTAAAAAATTTCGAACTTGGACTGATATAACACTTTCGTCTTTTACTTTAGCGATTCGATCCGTTATGCTAAATGTTATAACTCTTATCGGGGCTATCAGAACACAGAGATATTGGACAAATTCGCTGTAAAATTTTTCCTAAAATTTTCGAACTTTGAATGATATAACTCTTTCGTCTTTCACTTTAGCGATTCGATCCATTATGATAAAAGTTAGAACTCTTCTCGGGGCTATCAGAACACAGAGATATTGGAGAAAGTCGCAAAAAAAATTTTACTCAAAAATTTCGAAATTTGCCTGATATAAGTCTTTCCTTTTTCAGTTCAGCGATTCGATACATCATGATAAATGTTATATCTCTTCTGTGGGCTATCAGAACACAGAGATATTGGATAAATTCGCAAAAAAAGCAATTTTACTAAAAAATTTCGAACTTTGACTGATATAACACTTTCGTCTTTTACTTTAGCGATTCGATCCATTATGATAAATGTTATAACTCTTCTCGGGGCTATCAGAACACAGAGATATTGGACAAATTCGCAAAAAAAATTTTCCTAAAATTTTCGAACTTTGACTGATATAACTCTTTCGTCTTTCACTTTAGCGATTCGATCCATTATGATAAAAGTTAGAACTCTTCTCAGGGGCTATCAGAACACAGAGATATTGGAGAAATTCGCAAAAAAAATTGTACTAAAAATGTCGAAATTTGCCTGATATAAGTCTTTCCTTTTTCAGGTCAGCGATTCGATACGTCATGATAAATGTTATATCTCTTCTGTGGGCTATCAGAACACAGAGATATTGAAGAAATTCGCAAAAAAAGCAATTTTACTAAAAAATTTTGAACTTTGACTGATATAACTGTCTCGTCTTTTACTTTAGCGATTCGATCCATTATGATAAAAGTTATTACTCTTCTCGGGGCTATCAGAACTCAGAGATATTGGAGAAATTCGCAAAAAAAATTTAACTCAAAAATTTCGAAATTTGCCTGATATAAGACTTTCCTTTTTCAGTTCAGCGATTCGATACATCATGATAAATGTTATATCTCTTCTGTGGGCTATCAGAACACAGAGATATTGGATAAATTCGCAAAAAAAGCAATTTTACTAAAAAATTTCGAACTTTGACTGATATAACACTTTCGTCTTTTACTTTAGCGATTCGATCCATTATGATAAATGTTATAACTCTTCTCGGGACTATCAGAACACAGAGATATTGGACAAATTCGCAAAAAAAATTTTCCTCAAAATTTTCGAACTTTGACTGATATAACTCTTCCGTCTTTCAATTTAGCGATTCGATCCATTATGATAAAAGTTAGAAATCTTCTCTGGGCTATCAGAACACAGAAATATTGGAGAAATTTAAAAACAAAATTTTACTCAAAAATTTCGAAATTTGCCTGATATAAGTCTTTCCTTTTTCAGTTCAGCGATTCGATACATCATGATAAAAGTTATATCTCTTCTGTGGGCTATCAGAACACAAAGATAATGGAGAAATTCGCAAAAAAAGCAATTTTACTAAAAAATTTCGAACTTTGACTGATATAACGCTTTCGTCTTTTACTTTAGCGATTCGATCCATTATGATAAATGTTATAACTCTTCTCGGGGCTATCAGAACTCAGAGATATTGGAGAAATTCGCAAAAAAAATTTTACTCAAAAATTTCGAAATTTGCCTGATATAAGTCTTTCCTTTTTCAGTTCAGCGATTCGATACATCATGATAAATGTTATATCTCTTCTGTGGGCTATCAGAACACAGAGATATTGGATAAATTCGCAAAAAAAGCAATTTTACTAAAAAATTTCGAACTTTGACTGATATAACACTTTCGTATTTTACTTTAGCGATTCGATCCATTATGATAAATGTTATAACTTTTCTCGGGGCTATCAGAACACAGAGATATTGGACAAAATCGCAAAAAAAATTTTCCTAAAATTTTCGAACTTTGACTGATATAACTCTTTCGTCTTTCACTTTAGCGATTCGATCCATTATGATAAAAGTTAGAACTCTTCTCGGGGCTATCAGAACACAGAGATATTGGAGAAATTCGGAAAAAAAATTTTACTCAAAAATTTCGAAATTTGCCTGATATACGTCTTTCCTTTTTCAGTTCATCGATTCGATACATCATGATAAATGTTATATCTCTTCTGTGGGCTATCAGAACACAGAGATATTGGATAAATTCGCAAAAAAAGCAATTTTACTAAAAAATTTTGCACTTTGTCTGATATAACACTATCGTCTTTTACTTTAGCGATTCGATCCATTATGATAAAAGATATAACTCTTCTCGGGGCTATCAGAACTCAGAGTTATTGGAGAAATTCGCAAAAAAAATTTAACTCAAAAATTTCGAAATTTGCCTGATATAAGTCTTTCCTTTTTCAGTTCAGCGATTCGATATATCATGATAAATGTTATATCTCTTCTGTAGGCTTTCAGAACACAGAGATATTGGATAAATTCGCAAAAAAACAATTTTACTAAAAAATTTCGAACTTTGACTGATATAACACTTTCGTCTTTTACTTTAGCGATTCGATCCATTATGATAAATGTTATAACTCTTCTCGGGGCTATCAGAACACAGAGATATTGGACAAATTCGCAAAAAAAATTTTACTCAAAAATTTCGAAATTTGCCTGATATAAGTCTTTCCTTTTTCAGTTCAGCGATTCGATACATCATGATAAATGTTATATCTCTTCTGTGGGCTATCAGAACACAGAGATATTGGATAAATTCGCAAAAAAAGCAATTTTAATATAAAATTTCGAACTTTGACTGATATAAATCTTTTGTCTTTTACTTTAGCGATTCGATCCATTATGATAAATGTTATAAATCTTCTCGGGGCTATCAGAACACAGAGATATTGGACAAAATCGCAAAAAAAATTTTCCTAAAATTTTCGAACTTTGACTGATATAACTCTTTCGTCTTTCACTTTAGCGGTTCGATCCGTTATGATAAAAGTTAGAACTCTTCTCGGGGCTATCAGAACACAGAGATATTGGAGAAATTCGGAAAAAAAATTTTACTCAAAAATTTCGAAATTTGCCTGATATACGTCTTTCCTTTTTCAGTTCATCGATTCGATACATCATGATAAATGTTATATCTCTTCTGTGGGCTATCAGAACACAGAGATATTGGAGAAATTCGCAAAAAAAGCAATTTAACTAAAAAATTTTGATCTTTGACTGATATAACTCTTTCGTCTTTTACTTTAGCGATTCGATCCATTATGATAAATGTTATAACTCTTCTCGGGGCTATCAGAACACAGAGAGATTGGACAAAATCGCAAAAAAAATTTTCCTAAAATTTTCGAACTTTGACTGATATAACTCTTTCGTCTTTCACTTTAGCGATTCGATCCATTATGATAAAAGTTAGAACTCTTCTCGGGGCTATCAGAACACAGAGATATTGGAGAAATTCGCAAAAAAAATTGTACTCAAAAATTTCGAAATTTGCCTGATATAAGTCTTTCCTTTTTCAGGTCAGCGATTCGATACGTCATGCTAAATGTTATATCTCTTCTGTGGGCTATCAGAACACAGAGATATTGAAGAAATTCGCAAAAAAAACAATTTTACTAAAAAATTTTGAACTTTGACTGATATAACTGTCTCGTCTTTTACTTTAGCCATTCGATCCATTATGATAAAAGTTATAACTCTTCTCGGGGCTATCAGAACTCAGAGATATTGGAGAAATTCGCAAAAAAAATTTAACTCAAAAATTTCGAAATTTGCCTGATATAAGACTTTCCTTTTTCAGTTCAGCGATTCGATACATCATGATAAATGTTATATCTCTTCTGTGGGCTATCAGAACACAGAGATATTGGATAAATTCGCAAAAAAAGCAATTTTACTAAAAAATTTCGAACATTGACTGATATAACACTTTCGTCTTTTACTTTAGCGATTCGATCCATTATGATAAATGTTATAACTCTTCTCGGGACTATCAGAACACAGAGATATTGGACAAATTCGCAAAAAAAATTTTCCTCAAAGTTTTCGAACTTTGACTGATATAACTCTTCCGTCTTTCAATTTAGCGATTCGATCCATTATGATAAAAGTTAGAAATCTTCTCTGGGCTATCAGAACACAGAGATATTAGAGAAATTCGCACAAAAATTTTACTCAAAAATTTCGAAATTTGACTGATATATGTCTTTCCTTTTTCAGTTCAGAAATTCCATTCATCATGATAAAAGGTATATATCTTCTGTGGGCTATCAGGACACAGAGATATTGAAGAAATTCGGAAAAAAACCAATTTTACTCAAAAATTTCGAACTTTGACTGATATATCTCTTTCGTCTTTCACTTTAGCGATTGAATCCACTATGATAAAAGTTAGAACTCTTCTCGGGGATATCAGAACAGAGAGATATTGGAGAAATTCGCACAAAAATTTTACTCAAAAATTTCGAAATTTGACTGATATAAGTCTTTCCTTTTTCAGTTCAGAAATTCGATACATCATGATAAAAGGTTTATATCTTCTGTGGGCTATCAGAACACAGAGATATTGAAGAAATTCGGAAAAAAACCAATTTTACTCAAAAATTTCGAACTTTGACTGATATAACTCTTTCGTCTTTCACTTTAGCGATTGGATCCACTATGATAAAAGTTAGAACTCTTCTCGGGGATATCAGAACAGAGAGATATTGGAGAAATTAGCAAAAAAAATTTTACTCAAAAATTTCGAAATTTGACTGATATAAGTCTTTCCTTTTTCAGTTCAGAAATTCGATACAACATGATAAAAAGTATATATCTTCTGTGGGCTATCAGAACACAGAGATATTGAAGAAATTCGGAAAAAAACTAATTTTACTCAAAAATTTCGAACTTTGACTGATATAACACTTTCGTCTTTCACTTTAGCGATTCGATCCATTATGATTAAAGTTAGAACTCTTCTCGGGCTATCAGAACACAGAGATATTGGAAATATTCTCACAAAAAATTTTCCTCAAAATTTTCGAACTTTGACTGATATAAGTCTTTCCTTTTTCAGTTCAGGGATTCGATACATCATGATAAAAGATATATCTTTTCTTTGGGGTATCAGAACACAGAGATATTGAAGAAATTCGGAAAAAAACCAATTTTACTCAAAAATTTCGAACTTTGACTGATATAACTCTTTCGTCTTTCACTTTAGCGATTGGATCCACTATGATAAAAGTTAGAAATCTTCTCGGGCATATCAGAACACAGAGATATTAGAGAAATTCGCACAAAAATTTTACTCAAAAATTTCGAAATTTGACTGATATATGTCTTTCCTTTTTCAGTTCAGAAATTCCATTCATCATGATAAAAGGTATATATCTTCTGTGGGCTATCAGGACACAGAGATATTGAAGAAATTCGGAAAAAAACCAATTTTACTCAAAAATTTCGAACTTTGACTGATATAACTCTTTCGTCTTTCACTTTAGCGATTGGATCCACTATGATAAAAGTTAGAACTCTTCTCGGGGATATCAGAACACAGAGAGATTGGACAAAATCGCAAAAAAAATTTTCCTAAAATTTTCGAACTTTGACTGATATAACTCTTTCGTCTTTCACTTTAGCGATTCGATCCATTATGATAAAAGTTAGAACTCTTCTCGGGGCTATCAGAACACAGAGATATTGGAGAAATTCGCAAAAAAAATTGTACTCAAATATTTCGAAATTTGCCTGATATAAGTCTTTCCTTTTTCAGGTCAGCGATTCGATACGTCATGATAAATGTTATATCTCTTCTGTGGGCTATCAGAACACAGAGATATTGAAGAAATTCGCAAAAAAAACAATTTTACTAAAAAATTTTGAACTTTGACTGATATAACTGTCTCGTCTTTTACTTTAGCGATTCGATCCATTATGATAAAAGTTATAACTCTTCTCGGGGCTATCAGAACTCAGAGATATTGGAGAAATTCGCAAAAAAAATTTAACTCAAAAATTTCGAAATTTGCCTGATATAAGACTTTCCTTTTTCAGTTCAGCGATTCGATACATCATGATAAATGTTATATCTCTTCTGTGGGCTATCAGAACACAGAGATATTGGATAAATTCGCAAAAAAAGCAATTTTACTAAAAAATTTCGAACATTGACTGATATAACACTTTCGTCTTTTACTTTAGCGATTCGATCCATTATGATAAATGTTATAACTCTTCTCGGGACTATCAGAACACAGAGATATTGGACAAATTCGCAAAAAAAATTTTCCTCAAAATTTTCGAACTTTGACTGATATAACTCTTCCGTCTTTCAATTTAGCGATTCGATCCATTATGATAAAAGTTAGAAATCTTCTCTGGGCTATCAGAACACAGAGATATTGGAGAAATTCGAAAAAAAAATTTTACTCAAAAATTTCGAAATTTGCCTGATATAAGTCTTTCCTTTTTCAGTTCAGCGATTCGATACATCATGATAAAAGTTATATCTCTTCTGTGGGCTATCAGAACACAAAGATAATGGAAAAATTCGCAAAAAAAGCAATTTTACTAAAAAATTTCGAACTTTGACTGATATAACGCTTTCGTCTTTTACTTTAGCGATTCGATCCATTATGATAAATGTTATATCTCTTCTCGTGGCTATCAGAACTCAGAGATATTGGAGAAATTCGCAAAAAAAATTTTACTCAAAAATTTCGAAATTTGCCTGATATAAGTCTTTCCTTTTTCAGTTCAGCGATTCGATACATCATGATAAATGTTATATCTCTTCTGTGGGCTATCAGAACACAGAGATATTGGATAAATTCGCAAAAAAAGCAATTTTACTAAAAAATTTCGAACTTTGACTGATATAACACTTTCGTATTTTACTTTAGCGCTTCGATCCATTATGATAAATGTTATAACTCTTCTCGGGGCTATCAGAACACAGAGAGATTGGACAAAATCGCAAAAAAAGTTTTCCTAAAATTTTCGAACTTTGACTGATATAACTCTTTCGTCTTTCACTTTAGCGATTCGATCCATTATGATAAAAGTTAGAACTCTTCTCGGGGCTATCAGAACACAGAGATATTGGAGAAATTCGCAAAAAAAATTGTACTCAAAAATTTCGAAATTTGCCTGATATAAGTCTTTCCTTTTTCAGGTCAGCGATTCGATACGTCATGATAAATGTTATATCTCTTCTGTGGGCTATCAGAACACAGAGATATTGGATAAATTCGCAAAAAAACAATTTTACTAAAAAATTTCGAACTTTGACTGATATAAACCTTTCGTCTTTTACTTTAGCGATTCGATCCATTATGATAAATGTTATAACTCTTCTCGGGGCTATCAGAACACAGAGATATTGGACAAATTCGCAAAAAAAATTTTACTCAAAAATTTCGAAATTTGCCTGATATAAGTCTTTCCTTTTTCAGTTCAGCGATTCGATACATCATGATAAATGTTATATCTCTTCTGTGGGCTATCAGAACACAGAGATATTGGATAAATTCGCAAAAAAAGCAATTTTACTATAAAATTTCGAACTTTGACTGATATAAATCTTTCGTCTTTTACTTTAGCGATTCGATCCATTACGATAAATGTTATAACTCTTGTCGGGGCTATCAGAACACAGAGATATTGGACAAATTCGCAAAAAAAATTGTCCTCAAAATTTTCGAACTTTGTCTGATATAACTCTTTCGTCTTTCACTATAGCGATTCGATCCATTATGATAAAAGTTAGAACTGTTCTCGGGGCTATCAGAACACAGAGATATTGGAGAAATTCGCAAAAAAAATTTTACTCAAAAATTTCGAAATTAGCCTGATATAAGTCTTTCCTTTTTCAGTTCAGCGATTCGATACATCATGATAAATGTTATATCTCTTCTGTGGGCTTTCAGAACACAGAGATATTGGATAAATTCGCAAAAAAAGCAATTTTACTAAAAAATTTCGAACTTTGACTGATATAACACTTTCGTCTTTTACTTTAGCGATTCGATCCATTATGATAAATGTTATAACTCTTCTCGGGGCTATCAGAACACAGAGATATTGGACAAATTCGCAAAAAAAATTTTCCTAAAATTTTCGAACTTTGACTGATATAACTCTTTCGTTTTTTACTTTAGCAATTCGATACATTATGATAAAAGTTAGAACTCTTCTCGGGGCTATCAGAACACAGAGATATTGGAGAAATTCGCAAAAAAAATTTTACTCAAAAATTTCGAAATTTGCCTGATATAAGGCCTTCCTTTTTCAGTTCAGCGATTCGATACATCATGATAAATGTTATATCTCTTCTGTGGGCTATCAGAACACAGAGATATTGGATAAATTCGCAAAAAAAGCAATTTTACTATAAAATTTCGAACTTTGACTGATATAAATCTTTCGTCTTTTACTTTAGCGATTCGATCCATTACGATAAATGTTATAACTCTTGTCGGGGCTATCAGAACACAGAGATATTGGACAAATTCGCAAAAAAAATTGTCCTCAAAATTTTCGAACTTTGTCTGATATAACTCTTTCGTCTTTCACTTTAGCGATTCGATCCATTATGATAAAAGTTAGAACTGTTCTCGGGGCTATCAGAACACAGAGATATTGGAGAAATTCGCAAAAAAAATTTTACTCAAAAATTTCGAAATTAGCCTGATATAAGTCTTTCCTTTTTCAGTTCAGCGATTCGATACATCATGATAAATGTTATATCTCTTCTGTGGGCTATCAGAACACAGAGATATTGGATAAATTCGCAAAAAAAGCAATTTTACTAAAAAATTTCGAACTTTGACTGATATAACACTTTCGTATTTTACTTTAGCGATTCGATCCATTATGATAAATGTTATAACTCTTCTCGGGGCTATCAGAACACAGAGAGATTGGACAAAATCGCAAAAAAAATTTTCCTAAAATTTTCGAACTTTGACTGATATAACTCTTTCGTCTTTCACTTTAGCGATTCGATCCATTATGATAAAAGTTAGAACTCTTCTCGGGGCTATCAGAACACAGAGATATTGGAGAAATTCGCAAAAAAAATTGTACTCAAAAATTTCGAAATTTGCCTGATATAAGTCTTTCCTTTTTCAGGTCAGCGATTCGATACGTCATGATAAATGTTATATCTCTTCTGTGGGCTATCAGAACACAGAGATATTGACGAAATTCGCAAAAAAAGCAATTTTACTAAAAAATTTTGAACTTTGACTGATATAACTGTCTCGTCTTTTACTTTAGCGATTCGATCCATTATGATAAAAGTTATAACTCTTCTCGGGGCTATCAGAACTCAGAGATATTGGAGAAATTCGCAAAAAAAATTTAACTCAAAAATTTCGAAATTTGCCTGATATAAGACTTTCCTTTTTCAGTTCAGCGATTCGATACATCATGATAAATGTTATATCTCTTCTGTGGGCTATCAGAACACAGAGATATTGGATAAATTCGCAAAAAAAGCAATTTTACTAAAAAATTTCGAACATTGACTGATATAACACTTTCGTCTTTTACTTTAGCGATTCGATCCATTATGATAAATGTTATAACACTTCTCGGGACTATCAGAACACAGAGATATTGGACAAATTCGCAAAAAAAATTTTCCTCAAAGTTTTCGAACTTTGACTGATATAACTCTTCCGTCTTTCAATTTAGCGATTCGATCCATTATGATAAAAGTTAGAAATCTTCTCTGGGCTATCAGAACACAGAAATATTGGAGAAATTAAAAAAAAAATTTTACTCAAAAATTTCGAAATTTGCCTGATATAAGTCTTTCCTTTTTCAGTTCAGCGATTCGATACATCATGATAAAAGTTATATCTCTTCTGTGGGCTATCAGAACAGAAAGATAATGGAGAAATTCGCAAAAAAAGCAATTTTACTAAAAAATTTCGAACTTTGACTGATATAACGCTTTCGTCTTTTACTTTAGCGATTCGATCCATTATGATAAATGTTATAACTCTTCTCGGGGCTATCAGAACTCAGAGATATTGGAGAAATTCGCAAAAAAAATTTTACTCAAAAATTTCGAAATTAGCCTGATATAAGTCTTTCCTTTTTCAGTTCAGCAATTCGATACATCATGATAAATGTTATATCTCTTCTGTGGGTTATCAGAACACAGAGATATTGGATAAATTCGCAAAAAAAGCAATTTTACTAAAAAATTTCGAACTTTGACTGATATAACACATTCGTCTTTTACTTTAGCGATTCGATCCATTATGATAAATGTTATAACTCTTCTCGGGACTATCAGAACACAGAGATATTGGACAAATTCGCAAAAAAAATTTTCCTCAAAGTTTTCGAACTTTGACTGATATAACTCTTCCGTCTTTCAATTTAGCGATTCGATCCATTATGATAAAAGTTAGAAATCTTCTCTGGGCTATCAGAACACAGAAATATTGGAGAAATTAAAAAAAAAAAATTTTACTCAAAAATTTCGAAATTTGCCTGATATAAGTCTTTCCTTTTTCAGTTCAGCGATTCGATACATCATGATAAAAGTTATATCTCTTCTGTGGGCTATCAGAACACAAAGATAATGGAGAAATTCGCAAAAAAAGCAATTTTACTAAAAAATTTCGAACTTTGACTGATATAACGCTTTCGTCTTTTACTTTAGCGATTCGATCCATTATGATAAATGTTATAACTCTTCTCGGGGCTATCAGAACTCAGAGATATTGGAGAAATTCGCAAAAAAAATTTTACTCAAAAATTTCGAAATTTGCCTGATATAAGTCTTTCCTTTTTCAGTTCAGCGATTCGATACATCATGATAAATGTTATATCTCTTCTGTGGGCTATCAGAACACAGAGATATTGGATAAATTCGCAAAAAAAGCAATTTTACTAAAAAATTTCGAACTTTGACTGATATAACACTTTCGTATTTTACTTTAGCGATTCGATCCATTATGATAAATGTTATAAATCTTCTCGGGGCTATCAGAACACAGAGATATTGGACAAAATCGCAAAAAAAATTTTCCTAAAATTTTCGAACTTTGACTGATATAACTCTTTCGTCTTTCACTTTAGCGGTTCGATCCGTTATGATAAAAGTTAGAACTCTTCTCGGGGCTATCAGAACACAGAGATATTGGAGAAATTCGGAAAAAAAATTTTACTCAAAAATTTCGAAATTTGCCTGATATACGTCTTTCCTTTTTCAGTTCATCGATTCGATACATCATGATAAATGTTATATCTCTTCTGTGGGCTATCAGAACACAGAGATATTGGAGAAATTCGCAAAAAAAGCAATTTAACTAAAAAATTTTGATCTTTGACTGATATAACTCTTTCGTCTTTTACTTTAGCGATTCGATCCATTATGATAAATGTTATAACTCTTCTCGGGGCTATCAGAACACAGAGAGATTGGACAAAATCGCAAAAAAAATTTTCCTAAAATTTTCGAACTTTGACTGATATAACTCTTTCGTCTTTCACTTTAGCGATTCGATCCATTATGATAAAAGTTAGAACTCTTCTCGGGGCTATCAGAACACAGAGATATTGGAGAAATTCGCAAAAAAAATTGTACTCAAAAATTTCGAAATTTGCCTGATATAAGTCTTTCCTTTTTCAGGTCAGCGATTCGATACGTCATGCTAAATGTTATATCTCTTCTGTGGGCTATCAGAACACAGAGATATTGAAGAAATTCGCAAAAAAAACAATTTTACTAAAAAATTTTGAACTTTGACTGATATAACTGTCTCGTCTTTTACTTTAGCCATTCGATCCATTATGATAAAAGTTATAACTCTTCTCGGGGCTATCAGAACTCAGAGATATTGGAGAAATTCGCAAAAAAAATTTAACTCAAAAATTTCGAAATTTGCCTGATATAAGACTTTCCTTTTTCAGTTCAGCGATTCGATACATCATGATAAATGTTATATCTCTTCTGTGGGCTATCAGAACACAGAGATATTGGATAAATTCGCAAAAAAAGCAATTTTACTAAAAAATTTCGAACATTGACTGATATAACACTTTCGTCTTTTACTTTAGCGATTCGATCCATTATGATAAATGTTATAACTCTTCTCGGGACTATCAGAACACAGAGATATTGGACAAATTCGCAAAAAAAATTTTCCTCAAAGTTTTCGAACTTTGACTGATATAACTCTTCCGTCTTTCAATTTAGCGATTCGATCCATTATGATAAAAGTTAGAAATCTTCTCTGGGCTATCAGAACACAGAAATATTGGAGAAATTCGCACAAAAATTTTTCTCAAAAATTTCGAAATTTGACTGATATATGTCTTTCCTTTTTCAGTTCAGAAATTCCATTCATCATGATAAAAGGTATATATCTTCTGTGGGCTATCACGACACAGAGATATTGAAGAAATTCGGAAAAAAACCAATTTTACTCAAAAATTTCGAACTTTGACTGATATATCTCTTTCGTCTTTCACTTTAGCGATTGAATCCACTATGATAAAAGTTAGTCGAACGAAGGTATTGAAATTCATAGCTACTCCTTTCGAGGGTGACGTATGAGTCTTCCTTCGAAAATTCGATACATCAGAGATGTGGTTTTACTCAAAAGTTTCGGGCTGATGGTAACTTTATATTTCGCGGATTCCGCTATGGAGGGCGCGCAAGAATTTCGGTGATATAAGTCTTTCGAGAATCGTGTGTGTATCGGAAAAAATCGTTAAAAGTCTTATTATCTTTCTTTTGATCTTCCACAGCGATTGGTTCTCCTCATGACAAAGTTAGAACCTTCTGGAATCTGTTGAAATTAACTATACACTCAAGGCGAGAGTTTATTTGTTTCAGTAACAAGTATGTGCAGTGGCTATCGAGGCTACAGGAGTATTAGGGGTGGGAAAAAAAAAGCCAATTTTCAGAGGCTCAGGCTTTTGACTGATATCCTTTTCGAAGATGTTTACTTTATCGTTCGATCAGTGTTTGCGCGCTGCGAAATCCGCTCCAGCGCTCGGGGCTGACTGGGCATCTTTCCTTGCGATTCTAATGATACATCATGATAAAGGTATATATCTTCTGTGGGCTACTATCAGCACGAAGATCGAAGGAAAAACTAGGCACCTCGCGATATAATAATAGATCTAAACTTTATTACTCGAGTGACGGAGAAATTCATAAGCCCATTGCTCAGCTCAGAAGCCCTAGAGAAATTTGACTGATCTTTCGGCAAAGTTCGAAATTCCATTAAATAAATGACAAAGGTATATCTTCTGTGGGCAAGCGGAAACATTTTCCTAGAACTTTTGTTTGATGTCTCTTTCTTCTTGAGGATCCACTATGATAAAGGTTAGAACAACTCGAGATGACACGGAGAAGTGCGCCACGCTCAATCAACATTTGTTTTTATATGTCTCGCTTTATTCGAAAATTCCATTCATCATGATAAAGACATATATCTTTCTGTGAATATCAGTACGAAATATTGGCGAAATTCGGAAAACAATTTTCGAGCTTTGATATCTCTAACAACAACTTTTCACTGGCAGTGGATCCTATGATAAAGTTCTTCTCGGCATCTTAGAGCTACGAAGACAGATACACAACTTACTCAAATATTTCGAGGAAATTTTATTTGATATATGTCTTTCATTTCGGTTCGAAATTCCGACTAAACTGATAAAAAAGATGTCTTTCTGTGAGGAAGAAGGTATGGAAGAAGTTCGGAAAGCAGTTTGAAATTTCGACACGACTGATATATGCCTAACAGATCACTGGCGTCCATGATGGACAGAATATAGAAGAACGAAGAAGATGACAAAGAATATGTTTTACTCAAAAAATTTCGAGTTTGACGCAAACAGTTTTCAGTTCGAAATTCGACTGCATGATCAAAAGGTAAATTTCTTATTATTATCGAAGGCTGAGTATTGAAAGAAATGGAAAAAATCAATTTTGCTCCAGTATAGAACTTTATTTGTTATAACTTTCTTTCAAGTCTTTCGCTGCTCTTTGATCACTATAAAGAAAGTTAAATTCTCATCGAAATATTAATTAACAAAAAATACACGCAAATTTCGACCACATGAAGTCTTTCCTTTCGATTCAGAAATTCGATACGTAAAAAAGTATATATCTTCGTGGGCTATCGAAACTGCAGAAGAGTATTGAGAGAATAATTTTGAAATTTCGACTGCGTACTCATTTTCACTGGCGATTCGATGTTATGATTAAAGTTAAACTAATATAGAAGACTATCAGCTGCAGAAGATGACGGAATATTCACCAATTTTCTCGCCTGAGCTGCTGATATGGCTCGCTTTTTCGTTCGATAAGTGCTATAATATTAATCGAAGACACGGAAGACGACAGAATTTCGGAAAAAAGCAATTTGCAAAAATTTCGAGCCGATGATCTAGTCTTCATCTCGGTAGAACTCAAAGCTGGAGAAATTCGCACAAAGATTTTTGTCAGTGACACGATGGTCTTCCATCATAAGAGTATAGCCTCTTCTGTGGGCTATCAGCTACAGAAGATATTGAAGAAATTCAATTTCGAACTTTGACTATTTTCTTGCAGCGGTAGTTACCTGATAAAGTTAGAACACAACTGGATATCAGAAGGCTGAAGAACCCGGAAGTCAAAAGAAAACACACTCTTTGGTGACTGATAAATAACTCTTTCGATTCGAAATTCGACATCATGACAAAGAAATGCGTGAACTATCAGAAAGCCTGAAGGTATTAAGAAATTCGAGCTCTTTCGGCGACTGTTTCGTCTTCCGCTGTCATTCGATCAATGCTGTTAGGACACCGGGCTATCGGCCAGAACGGCCGAATCGCTCGCACGCCAGCTCGAGTGACGATGCGTCTTTCTTTCATTCGAAATTCGATACATCTGATAAAGGTATGGCGTGGACTGTCAGAAGATGAAGAAGCTGTTTTCAAGATTCGAACTTTGATGATACCAATATGATCTTTCACTAAAGCATTGAATCCACTATGATAAAGGGCCAGAACTTCTTTACTCATTGCAGAAGACATATTGGAGAATTCACCGCAAGCCCAGAAATATTTGATTTGTTTTGTTTTCATTCTGATTCAGCTTCCCATTCATCATGTAAAGGTATATATCTTTCTGTGGAGCTATCGTTACGAAGATATTGAAATTCGGAAAGCAATTTTGCTCAAGGAAATTTCGAACTTTTTTGACTATTTTCTTCTCTTTCTTCTTTTCACTTTACAGCATGATAAAAGTTAAGTCTTCTCGAGCTAATCGGAGAAAGAATGCAAGTACTCAAATATTTCGAGAAATTTGACCTCCATTTTTCATTCAAATTCCATTCGTCATGATAAAAGGTAACGTGAGGGCTATCGAAGACACGAAGATCTTGAAGAAATTCGAGGCAATTTTTCAAAATTTCGGGCGACTGTTATATAACAAAGGTCTTCACTGCCTAAGTTAAGAATAACTTCTCATCAGAGAATCAATAAAAAGAATTCGCAAAAATCGTTACTCAGTTCTTTTCATTCGGTGAAGGCCGGCTGTCATGTTTAAAGTATCTTCTGTGAACTGAATATTGAAAAATTCAGGAAAAAAAAATCAGTACCTCAAAAATTTCGGCTTTGACTGAAGTCTTTCACTGAACCCGATCACTATGATGAAAGTTGAAACCTATAGGAGACCGAGCGAAGAGATATTGACGGAGAAATTAACGAAAGAGCACACAAATTTACGATATAAGTCTTTCACTAGAGAAATTCATACGAGCAAAAGTATATCTTCTGAGTCGGAAGACGTGAGTGACAATTTTACTCAAGGGCTAACACCAGATGTTTGCACCCAGCGATTCGTCCATTGGAGTAGAAGTTGAAACCTTGGACTGAAGTCTGAGTCAAACTATACAAAAAATTTTCTCATTCAGTTTTTGACAGTCTCAGTGCTCTTTAGAAGTCATGACAAAGAGCCTATGCTCTCTTCTTGAGGTAGCGTCATTTACAGTGTAATGAAGAACTATTTTACAAAACTCGAGAACGACTGATAACAATAAGCAGCGATTCGTCAATGAAGTAGCTATCGAGAAATCGAGATATTGAAGAATTCGCACAAGGCTGGTCAAAAATTTCGAGGTGACTGATATGAAACCACTTTCAGTGAGTAAAAGGTATATCTTTCTGTGAATATCAGAAACACCTATTGGAAATTCGGCAATTTTACTCACGACTGATATTCACTTTCTTTCACTGGCATTGAGATCACTATGATAAAAGTTAAGAACTCTTTCGAATATTGGAGAAAGTGCTGCATTGCTCAAGAACGAGAACTGACGGTAAGTCTTTCCTGGTCAGAAAGTCATCATGATAAAAGTACTATATCTTCTGTGGGCTATCAGAGGCTACGAAGATATTTGGGGGCCGAGGAAAGCAATTTTCGAAAGAAATTTCGAACTTGACGACATAATGAGTCTTCGCTTCCATCATTCGTTGATATGATGAAAGTTGGGACTTTCTTCTCGACCCGCAGGAACTCAAACAAAAATTTGCTTTCGAAAAATTTCGAGCTGTTATAAGAATGTTTCATTCCTTCATTACATCATGAGTAAAGGTATATATCTTCTGTGGGCGGTATCTGAAGGCCATTGAGAGAAATTCGAGCTTCAATTTTCAAAAATTCGAGCGACGTGCTGGCTCTTTCGTCTTCGCGCACAGCGTTGGATATAGCGATAAGTTAGAGGCATATCACGAAGATGACGGAGAAATTCACGAGTACATAAAATATTTCGGTTGACGTTTACATATTAACTTTCACTAAATTCCATTCATCGTAAAAAGACAACTCTTCCTAACGATTCCCAGCTCGTATTGAAGAAGATCGAACTTTGGTACACCGAAATTTCGGGCTGATATATGTCTTCTTCCTTTACCGCCTCACTATGGTGAGGCTCTTCTCGATATCGAGAAACACGAGTGAAATAACACCTTTAACAATATTTCGAGGCTGAACTGATATATGTTGTCTTTCGCTTTTTCGGTTATTCATCATGATAAAAGATATATATCTGTGAATATCGGTACACGAGACAAACCAATTCGAGAAAAAAAAATACCTCAAGAATTTGAACTTGACGATATACTAGCAGATTAACTGCACTTTGCGGTGGTTTTAGCTGCCGTGGCTGAAGAATGACCGAAATTCGCAAGAAGCTCCAGGCTAGAAACGTTATGGGTTTTCAGTTCCTTCGATACATCAGCGATCAAGGTATCTGTGGTATCAGGTTTGCAAGTGTGGTCCGGAAAGCTATTTTGCAGAGGCCCTAGAACTGACATGATATAACTAGTCTACTGACCCATAAACAAAGAGCCTCAGAAGATCTCAGGGCTGAAGACGACCAGCTAAGAATTTTACACAAGCCGTATTTGACTGATAAGTCTTTCCTTTCAGTCGAAATTCACATCATGACAAAGTACCAGCGTGAACCTCAGGTATTGAAGCTAATTTTTGCTCAGAAATTTCGAACTTTGCGACTGATATAACACTTTCGTCTTTCACAATCCCTTGAGATCGGACTGCAAGTGACGGAGAGTGATAACGAAATTTCAGTTCGACGACGATGCTAAGTCTTTCCTTTCAGTCGAGAGATTCGGCTATCATATTTCTTTAGTTTATCACAGGCAGCGCCGTAGCATTCGATCAGTATGAGATGCTCGGGCCTATCAGAGAAACGCAGGTGACCCTGCTTTGGTCAGAGTGAGGAAATTTGATGTCTTCCTTTCGGTGAGTCGGCTATCCTTCTGTGGGAACTATCAGCTGCAGGTGTGGAGCATTTCAAAAATTTCGAACTTTATGCTCGTCTTTTCACCACCCTATGATAAGTTAGGAAACTCTCCGAGGATATCGAAGGCTGTGGAGAAATTCTGCTTATAAAACAGAGAAATTTGACGATAGTCTTTCGATTCGAAAATTCATCCATGAGTATACTTCTGTGGTATCGAAAGCACGAGATATTGAAGAAATTCGGAAGCGGTACACAAAGGCTAAGACGACTGTTATAAATCTTTTCGCACAGCGGTGTGAATCATATGACAAAGTTAGAATAACACCAGGAGATATCGGGAACGAAGAAGATGTTGGAGAAGATACAGCACAGCGCTCAAGCTTTCGGTGACGATATAAAGTGGCACAAGTTCGAAAATTCGTACATAAAAGTAGCACGCTCTGTGTATCAGCGCGAGAGACTGGAAGGTTGGAAGAATCAATTTTAAAATTTCGAGCATTCGATAACATAGTCTCGCGGCGGTGGACCTTACGATGCAGAGCACTAACTGATCGGTTTTGAAAATTGTGGAGAAAATTGCCGAAAAATTTTACTCAAATTTCAGCTGACTGATAGCAAGTAACTTTCGCCGATTCCCTTCGACCTCGCCGACCAAAGAAATATATAATGCCATTATTATCACTTTGCAGAGATCGACAGAGAGGAAATTCCGGAAAAGCAATTTTTCAGAAATTTCAAACATTTATTTTTAGATCTTTCACTATCATTCGATCAGTGACCAAGGATGGGACTCTTCTCAGTATCGGCTCACGAAATGAATCGCTCAAGAATTTTACTCAAAACATTGTTTTGATCTTTCGCGTTCAGGAAATTCGATAAGGTATCTCTGTGGGCTATCCATGTGAAGCGGAAAAACCATTTTATAAGTCGGAAAGATGCTACCCAACGACGGATCCCTTTGGTTCAGAGTCTTCTCGAGGCATATCGAAGCCTGGTGAGCGGAGAAATTCGCACGGCCCCATAATATTTCGAAATTGTTTTGATGCTCCTTCGAAATTCCGTCATGATAAAGAGTACTCTGTGGGTATCAGACACGGGAATGCAATTCGAGCTCAATTTTACTGCTCGGAGGCACGCTGATATACATAGTGCCACAGGTGGATCCACTTATGGCCGAAACTCAGCTGACATTTTCACTTCATTCAGACAAAGGTATGTGAGATATCAGCTGCAGAGGAGCTTCGAGAAATAATTTTTACCAATTTCGGGCGACTGACCTTTCTTTCGTCTTTTCACTAAGCAGTTAAACTTCTTCTCGAGGAGTGGAGAGAAATTAACAGTTTACACAAGCGCGACTGATATAAGTCTTTCGAAATTCGGTATGATAAAGCATACTCGAGGCTGAGACTCGGAAAAAACTATTTTCAAGAATTGCTGACTATTTTCGTCTTAACGATTCATTATTAGCAAAGTTAAGTCGAACTATCTACTTACAGAAGACCAGTATTCTCTGAAATTTCCTCAGAAAATTTTCGGTGATATAAGGCTTTCCTTTTTCGATTCCTCGGCCCATCATGTTCTTAGAGGTTATCAGAAGGCTGCAGAGAAGATGTTGAGAAGAATTTCAGCTTCAATTTTCAGAGCTCGAACTTGACTGATGCACTCGCAGCCTAGACTCAGTTACCTGTTAAAGATAGAACTCTTTCAGCTACAAAGATGCGCAGAAATTACGGTCAGAACTAGGGGCTGACTGATAAGTCTCCTTTTTCAGCATCATGATAAAGGTGTCTGTGAATATCAGTTGCAAGTGTGAAGAAATTCGGAAAGCGAATTAAGAGTGAACTTTTGACCTGATATAACCTGGGTCTTTCACTGGCATTAACTATGATGAGCTAATATACGAGGATGACGAAAAATTTTACTCAGAGCTTTCCTTTCAGTTCAAAGTTCATTGCATCATATATCTTTCTGTGAACTATATTTACTGAAGATGTTAGAAATTCGGAAAACAATTTTTACTCAAAGAATTTGGTTGTGTCTTTAGTGCTGCTTTATCGATGAACAGTATGACCAAAGATCAATCGGGAAGATGACGAATCCTCGCCTCAAGTGGTGACTGATATAAGTCTTTCGTCAGAAGACTAAATCATAAAGGTATATATCTTCTGTGGGCTATCAAGCTGTGAAATTCGGAAAAAAAAACATTTGACTGAAATAACTCTTTCGACTTTCACTTTAGCGATTGAATCCACTATGATAAAAGTTAGAACTCTTCTCGGGCATATCAGCACGACGGAAGAATTCACCTGCTATGGTATTTGATATCTTTCCTTTCGGTTCGGAAATTTCCATTCAAATAATGATAAAAGGTATATATATCTTTCTGTGGTAAAGATATTGAAGAAGTGAAGCCAATTTTAAAATCAGACTTTATTATTCACTATCTTTCTTCTTTTCACTTTGCTTGACAGATCACTATGATAAAAGTTCTTCTCGGGCATCAGTACAGACAAATTCTGCTTCCTTACTCGTGTTTCGAGGAGGTGACTGATCTTTTTCAGTTCAGAAATTCCATTCATCATATTAAAGGTCTTCATATCTTCTGTGAACTGTCGGGAAGCCAATTTTATATTCCTCTTTCGTCTTGACGGTTTACCGCGGATCAGAACTCTTCTCGGGGTACAGAAGACCATTGAACTGTTCTCTGAAAATTTTCCTCAAAGCCCCTAGAACTTTGTTTGTTCTCAAGTAAAATTTCGAAATTTGACTGATATATGTCTTTCCTTTTTCAGTTCAGAAATTCGATACATCATTATAAAAGGTATGTATCTTCTGTGGGCTATCGGAACACACAGATATTGAAGAAATTCGGAAAAAAACCAATTTTACTCAAAAATTTCGATCTATGACTGATATAACTCTTTCGTCGTTCACTTTAGCGATTCGATCCATTATGATTAAAGTTAGAACTCTTCTCTGGGCTATCAGAACACAGAGATATTGGAGATATTCTCACAAAAAAATTTTCCTCAAAATTTTCGAACTTTGACTGATATAAGTCTTTCCTTTTTCAGTTCAGGGATTCGATACATCATGATAAAAGATATATCTATTCTTAGAGGTATCAAAACACAGAGATATTGAAGAAATTCGGAAAAAAACCAATTTTACTCCAAAATTTCTAACTTTGACTGATATAATTCTTTCGTCTTTCACTTTAGCGATTGGATCCACTATGATAAAAGTTAGAACTCTTCTCGGGCATATCAAAACACAGAGATATTGGAGAAATTCTCACAAAAATTTTACTCAAAAATTTCGAAATTTGACTGATATATGTCTTTCCTTTTTCAGTTCAGAAATTCGATACATCATTATAAAAGGTATGTATCTTCTGTGGGCTATCAGAACACACAGATATTGAAGAAATTCGGAAAAAAACCAATTTTACTCAAAAATTTCGAACTTTGACTGATATAACTCTTTCGTCCTTCACTTTAGCGATTGGATCCACTATGACAAAAGTTAGAAATCTTCTCGGGCATATCAGAACACAGAGATATTAGAGAAATTCGCACAAAAATTTTATTCAAAAATTTCGAAATTTGACTGATATAAGTCTTTCCTTTTTCAGTTCAGAAATTCGAAACATCATGATAAAAGGTAAATATCTTCTGTGGGCTATCAGAACACAGAGATATTGAAGAAATTCGGAAAAAAACCAATTTTACTCAAAAATTTCGAACTTTGACTGATATAACTCTTTCGTCTTTCACTTTAGCGATTGGATCCACTATGATAAAAGTTAGAACTCTTCTCGGGGATATCAGAACAGAGAGATATTGGAGAAATTCGCAAAAAAAATTTTACTCAAAAATTTCGAAATTTGACTGATATAAGTCTTTCCTTTTTCAGTTCAGCGATTCGATACATCATGATAAATGTTATATCTCTTCTGTTGGCTATCAGAGCACAGAGATATTGGAGAAATTCCCAAAAAAAGCAATTTTACTAAAAAATTTCAAACTTTGATATAACTCTTTCGTCTTTTACTTTAGCGATTTGATCCATTATGATAAAAGTTAGAAATCTTCTCGGGGTTATCAGAACACAGAGATATTGGAGAAATTCGCAAAAAAAATTTTACTCAAAAATTTCGAAATTTGCCTGATATAAGTCTTTCCTTTTTCAGTTCGGCGATTCAATACATCATGATAAAAGTTATATCTCTTAAAAAATTTAATTTTTTCAAAAACATAATTTGAAGACATTTAAATAATAAAGAATTATGCAAAAATAAAAAGATGGTATATTTATTCGTGGAAAGACATTTATTTCTTCTTCATCATATGATGCGATGTTAATTACAATTATTTTTTAAGTACTGCGTAAAATGAATGTTTCTTTATTAAAGGACCAAATTCTCTCTGTTACTATTAAACATCTTTTTTAAGTTAAAATATGATTGTGCAAAATATGGTCATATACGTATTGATATGTATTAATATCAATGTTAATGTAAATAATTCAGACTATAATAAATAAAAAATTACACGAAAGTAGACGTAATTAATCATTTGTGCACATTCTCGACCCCTGTTCTGGATGCAACATACGCGATACGCAACAGATTTTATTTGCAGCAAAATTGTTGTTAGCACGGATAACAACCTACATCCATTTCTCGAGAGTTGGATGTGGGTTGTTGTCCGTGCTAACATCCACACTGTTTTTAACTGCGGGTTGCAAAATGGATGTGACACGTAGTTCCCATTCTGACCAGAATAGATGTGCGTCACTAGTGTACGGGAGTTTCGAAGCGTTATAGAAAAAAGGCCGCCGTGGCCGCCACGCTCTCAGGTTCCTCTCTGGCGCTACCACAGTATATTAAACAGTATATTACACAGTATATTAAACAGTATATTACAGATATACTGTGGCGCTACTCAAGTACTCGTAGAGCTCTAGCTAGCTACCATCATAGAAATTGTTGGAGCAATACCAGGCAATACGCATAACGTTTTCTTTAATCCTATCGTTACTCATGTGGAATGCAGATTTTCTCGTTAAAGGAGTTCTTATTTTTGTGTGCACTTCAATTGTATGGAAATTCAATAAAACTCGAGACAAATTATTGCAGACAGAATAACCGACCGTGAAGTGGTTATCGGGAAATGTTTTGAGGTTAGCAAATCTATCGTTCTTTAATTTTTCGAAAAAAAAAATCAGTCTGATATTAAGAGCTATAATCAGTTTATTTTTCATGGAATATCTAGGGTACGCTGCAGCATTTCTTATTCGATGTTGTCATATGTTTCATTATTACTGCTAACTGTGTTTTGATTCCGCCTGCTTGCAGTCGGCGTGAATTTTTCGCAGTATCAAGCGACGATTTTATCTCTTTCATGTGTTACTAACAAAAAACACTCAGTGGCAACAAATTATCTTCGAATTAATTAAAAAATCTATATGCTCTAATATTTGTTTTTTTTTTATGGTTTTAGATGTAAATTAAAATGACGCACGCTACGTGTTCCCACGAAGTCATTACATGGAAGATCGTAAATAATTCTGTCACAAGTAGAATAATCAACAACTCCCTAATACATAAATTTAGCCCATCGCAAAAAATACGAAGAAGGACAAAAGCGCTCAACGCCGAAATAAAAAAACAATACAGTGGTGTGAGGGAGTACAAACGCTACGTGGATCTGAAGACTAAAGTCCTGAGAAACTGGACAGATGACACTGACACTAGTGATAGTAACAGTGATGTTGACTACGACATTATATATAGCTCGCCATCGAAACAGACCAATTATGTGCGCAAAAATTTTGAAAAGCTTCAAATTTTTGACAGCGAAGAAGACTGCAAAGAAGTGAGCATCAGACATAAAAAGAGGAGCAAACAAAAAATTGTAAAAAATGATAATAACGTATCATTTAACTTGCGTAAACGAAGACGCTCGAGTATCTTGGATAATGAAGGAAACATTTTGGAGGATAATAATCATTGTTTTGAGACTCAATCTAATGAGCAAGCTCTTTCTTTATCTGATTCTCAAAATTGTATGCCATCTACTGTAATAAAATCTAGAAATAAATACACAAGGCGGAAACACAGAAACTCTGATGCAACGGACAATGAATTAAGTTCAAAAGATAATGCGATAGTCAATAAAACAAAACGTGTAAAGAGAAAAAAAATATGGAATGACAAAGATCATATTGCGACAATAAAGGATACTGATACTGAGTCAAATACTGAATTTAATTCACATTTAGACCATCAGTCGTCTCCATCTCAGTCAACTAATGTAGACAATAGTAATGAATTAAATACCCATGTTAATTCGGAAGATAGCAAACGCAATAAGTTAACAGCAGTAATTAACGAAAATTCGATAAACGCAAAGAATCATGACAATATGCTTGTGAGTCGCAAACCAGTATTGTTAAAGAATGTTAGAAGGAACTTGATACCTGCATTAGAGAAAGCTAATTCTATGAATAATGATAAAGATGTTAAAACAGATAAAAATGTCGAAGAAAAATTGAATTATGATCAGTTATATCCAGCTATCCCAATTGATCAACATAGTACACCATTAAATAAAACACAAACTGAGAAGAAAGATTCATTACCGGATACTTTGTCATTGGATCAGCAAAAAGATTCTGGAATTGATGAAGACTTGGAAGATAAATTTGTCAATATCAAAAATTCTAATAACAGTCTAATGAAACAGAATATGAAAAAAAACATGGAAAAAACACCTTCCTCTCAACGACGAAAAAAGATTGACAAAGTAATTGAAACAGCAGAAAATTGTGAGGAGAATGTAAAGGACACACATTCAAAATTTAACAATGACATTTTAGAAAAACAAATTAGTAAAGAACAGGAGTCTTCTAGAGAAGAAAACATAAAAAAATCTCTCCAATTAAGTCAAATTGATATGACTATAGAGACTAATCAAAAAGATAAGGAAGACAAACACCTTGTAAAGATGACAGATTCAGATGATATTCAAAAGCAGCAGTTGCTATCTCCTAAACAAGATTATACAAAAGATGTTCATTCAGAGTCTTATGATCATATTCAAGAGAAAGAAGATAATAGAGAAATAGATAAGCCTGCTGAAGAAGAAGAAATATCTCGCGAATTAGACAAGGTCAATAAGGATATAGAGGATTCTTCACTTTATTACAAAGGTAAGACGAGTTTTCTAAAACGAGACAGTTTATGCGATCAAAAACAATAATTTTCTCCTAAGAATTGTAAAAAAATGTGCAAATTTCAATTCTTACAATAATATTTCAGAAGAACGAGATAGCGAAGAAGAAAAGGGGTCTTCTGGAAAAGAAATGACGACTTCCCATCAATTAAATCAGATTAGCAATGCCACAGAGATTTGTTCAACAAATTATGAAAATCAAAAGCATTCTGTGAAATCGCAAAATTTATGCGATAGTAAAAAGCAACAACTATCTCCTAAAGAAAATCATATAAAAGATGTATGTCTGAATGAAGAAAAGGAAGAAAAGTGTTCCCTTCAATTAAATCAGGTTGATAAGAATACAAATATACATTTAATAAGTCAAGAAAATAAAACTTGCGTGGAAGCGGAGACTACCCATAATACACAAAAACAACATCTCTTACCTAAAGTTACATGTACTGAAATTCTTAACAAAAGATATAAGATAATAGACAAGAAAGCTATCGAAGGTGTTGAGAAAATTGATAATGTTAATAACAATATAGACGCTGCTGAATGTACTCCAAAAAAGAATACATTAACACATTGTCCGAATGTCATCAATAATCAGCAAGAAACAGTAATGTTTGAGGAGGAAAATGATATAGCATTAACATTGGAAACAGATAATGAAGAAGATAATGTAAACTATATGTCGCCTCAAGCTAGAAAACGACTTCAGCAGCAAGCGAAATTGAATTTAGTTGTAAATACTGATTCCAGTGAAAGCGATGACGAACATATAATCACTAAAAACTCGCGAGAACAAATTTACACTTCGGATACGAGCCATTGCAACGAAGATGAGTTGAATGATGAAATTAATGAAGCTTCTAAACAAATGGAAACTGATGTTTTAGGCAATGAAGATATTTGTGAGGACATTTGCAAAGAGGCTACGTCAGTTCCTGCAGAAGTAGTAAAACAGGATTCAACAAATATAAAAAAAGGAATAGAAAAGAAAGCGGTGTCAACCGAAAGTTCAAGCACACAGCTTAATATCTCTAGTCAGTATAGACCACGCAATGTAAGTATGTAATGTAACTTTAAGTAATAATAGAATTATATTTATTATCTCAAAATGTATGTTTTAATAAAATAAAATTGTATAAATTTTTTCCCTTTTCTTTCTATTAATTGAATATATCTTTAGACATATAACGAGATAGAATATATTTTGAAATTAATTCATTTAGAACAACTAAAAAATGAAAAATGAAAAAATTAAAGCAATAAAAAAATAAATTTTGTATTAATGTTCATAAATATGAATGCAATTTTCAATGTACGATATTCAGAGAAATATAATTAGCCTATTATTACATTTTAGTTACAACAACTAATTGAAGATGAAGAATTACTTGTAGAAACGATGCCGGCAAGTTTTACATTGGTCGATCTTTCCGAGGACGAAGACGCTTTTATTTTAAATATTCCAAGCAAGGTATATTTTTTTATTTATTTATTTTTTTTTTTTTTATAAATCCTTTATTTTTTCAGAAATGAGACTGCACTATTTCTCTTAGAGAAATGGTATGACAAGTACTTTTGTGCAAGCTGTTAACTTTAATATTAATTATCTATTGATAAATAAATTTAAATAACTGATTCAAACAATTGAACGCGTATAATTATGCAATAGATATAAATTCATTTTTCAAAACGGAGACGTTAACTTAAAATAAAAAAAAATAAAAACAGCTTAAAATAAAAATATTTTTTTATATAAATCAAAGTTAATTCTTAAATTATTCTAGGCAATACAATGCAACTTGCAAGGTCAAATGACAATAACAGAGAAATCAATAAAATTTAATAAAAGTAAATACAGAATCGTTTGCAGAGAAGCGGGTACTACATCTTGCATTTTTGCTACTGGTAACAACCGGAAACCTTATAAATTAGGTATGTAAGTTCTTTTTTAAATAGAAATATTATATTTCACATATTTAATTCTAAAATCAAAGTTAATAAACTTCCTAAATAGAAACAATAAAATAATGAATTATTTTCCAAAACATTTTTTAAACATATTTATATACTTTTCTATTTATATATCTTTTATTCAGACAATTTTTCTGTAATTGATTTTATTTTATTTTCCAGTAAACATTAAAAATATCGGTACTATTACTCTACGAGAAAAATTACAAGATTCAGAAAAACCTGATGTATGAATTCTTATAGTATTATTTCTTCTGAATTGATTAAAATCAATAAAAAAGATTAAAGAACCGACAAATGGATAAAGTAAATGAAAGTCTCAAAGCATAAAAAGTGAAAACGAAAAGCAAATTCAGGTAAATCAATTATTATTACAATGTATTAAATTAAAAAGAAAGATGACAAAAGGCTATAGAAAACAACGGCCATCAAATTGAAGCTAATTTTAAATATGAACAAATTTGCTCCCATTTTAAGCTAAAAATACGATAATACTTTTCTTTCAATTTCATTATTAAACGATATATAAATATCATTATATGTAATAAAGTAATTATTCGGATCTTATACAATCAATCAAAAGTTTATTTTATATTTTTCCTTTTTTGTAAACTAAGGAAAATTAATAATTTCCTTAGTTAGATAATTAAGGAAAACTAAGGATAATTAATAATAAGAAAACGGAAGTTGCATGAATCTCTTTATCAATCTAATATAATTGCGTAAATAATATTCTTTCAGAAGTTGAATATCTTGCGATAAAGAGAACGATAAAAAAAAATATTTTTTTTTAATGTTTATGTTCAATATTCAAATACTTTACTTATTGTTAATATTAATAGCAATAACCCAAAATAAAGTCCCAATGGAATACATTCTTATGTTTAATTTACCAAATGTATACATCTATATATATATGTTGAATTAGTAATATAATATTTAGTGTAATATCATTTATAATAATTAGTATGTATTAGCTGTTATTTGTAAGAAAGATGAATATGAAAGATGTAAATATATAAAATTTATTTACTTATCACTATGGTATTATTTGGCCTATTATCTATATATTGTTTTTTTATAATTCATGAAGTGTGTGTGTATATATATATATATATATATATATATATATGCATACACAGAATACCAAAATATTTTACAATAATTTTACAAATAATTCTAATTATTTGGAAACAAAAAGTGTGTAATTAAAGGGGCTTTTATTTTACTTATAATTCTTGGCGAATATATTTAAAAGGATACGATAAATTATGGTTATAATTAATCGTATCCTTTTAAATATATTCGCCAAGAATTATAAGTAAAATAAAAGCCCCTTTAATTACACACTTTTTGTTTCCAAAGTTAGTTATTCATGAATTCGAATTACGGATGCCTTCGAAATCGTAATTTATACTTCACGAACTTATTTTACAAAATATTTTTCAGATGTATCTAAAATGTCTATTATACAAAAATATGGAAAATCGGATTTTTGAAGAAAAAAATACAATTCAAGAGATGCATATTATATTTGCAGTGTAGGCAGTTTTACATTAAATTATTGTTCAATATATAGATTAATATAAAAAAGAATTTTGTAAATTTAAAAATAATTTTCAATGATAAATGTTGCACTCTCATATATTAGAATTTGAAAATGTAGTTATTTTTAATTAATTTTATTTCTTTTAATTTAAAAAAATGTTTAAAATAATTATTTTCGAAAATGATTTAAAATATGAAATACATTAATAGAGGAAGGAAAGAGATAGTAGAATACCATTTTGCTTTTTTAAATAACTCTGTAAATATTAACGCGACACAATTCTTATCAACCACCAGTTTGTTAGTCATAGAGTTCTACCAATCACTTTATAAGTAGAAGTTTATCAAGTATATAGAATGAACATAATATACAATTTGTTGAAGAGGAAAAAAAGGATACAAAAAATGAGATAAGTGTTATGGAATATTAACAACTATAAAAGGCGTTTTTAATTATAAAAAAAGCAAATTAATAATTCTCATATATTTTACATATTAATAAGTTCACAAAACAAAGTTTTGTGAACGTTTTGTAAAATATATTTTTTACTTGAAAAAAATTTGTTGCTTAAAAAAATAACTTTTTTAAATAATGTCTACTAAATATTATGCAATGTCCATTATAAGATAGTAAAATCGCAAGAACGGTCTTGCGCTTGTAATGTAAATGGCTCATAACCATCTCTCACTACATGTAACTTTATAACTTATAACTTTTATATGCCAAATTCACACACATGCATACATTAAATTCAATTACATTATTTGAAAGCCACATTCAAGGTCTTCAAGTTAGACTAAAGTTAAAAAATTAATATCTAACATACTTCTTAAAATTACGTAGAAAGTATACACTTGTAAAAATCGCTGCTACCTGCAAAACTGAAATTCAACTTATATAAAAACGCAATGAACACTAATGACTGCTAACCACCCTACAATGTTTAAATAGACTGTAACGAAATAATTTTAACAATTATTCTTAGAATTCAATGTGAATTATATGAGAATTATACATTTTTTCGACTTATTTTAGTCCACTATAGCTGCATATGATCATTTGGTTATTTCTTATTGAAACACCCTGTATACATCGTGACTAAAAATTCTCGTTTATTTATCAATTACGCAAATTTGCAAAATTTTGATAACATAATAAAAATTCAATTATGGTTCATAGTAATATAAGCTTTTTTCTCAATAATGAACTGTATAAGTATCTATGTCACGATGTATAAATTTAATACATGTTGGATTTCTCAAATATTAATTTACGTTAATTGATTATTTTCTATAAATAATAAATGTAAAACACGTTATTATTTTCTAATGTTACTAATTATAAATAAATGTATTCATTTAATTCATTCTATTTCATCTTATTATTCATTTTATAATTTAAAAAAGTGTATAAGCATTTATAGTATCATGTTTCATTTAAACACACTGCATAGTGCTAAATTTTGCAAATATTAATTATGCTAATAATTTATTAGTTTCTACAAAATAGTTTGTTAAAATTTTCCTCAAATTATGCATATGAACAAATTTATTCACATAATTTACTATTAGTTTATTTTTTTTTATAACTTAGATGAGCGTATACCCTTTCTGGGAAAATATGTTTCGAATGGTTTTATTAGAGGATATAGAGGTTGACTATTTTTAAATGATATGATATCGTCGATTTTCTTAACTTCTTCACTGGTTGATAAATCGGTGATTTCCCCATTTGTGATATCGACTGAATTACTTTCCTCTGCCGTGGATATCACATGTATCGACAATTTATGTCGAGTTTTACTATGTACATTTTCCTAAAGAAATATAGATATATTATTTATTTTTTTCCAAGCATCACACAAAATCGTTTTTTTTTTTTTCAAAATTATATATCACGCAGAAAAGTTATTGTATATTATTTATGTATTTTTTCATAATAAAATATTTTTCTTTCGATTCATGAACGATATATATTCTATAAAGAAACATAAAGTAATTACCTTAAAAAAATTAAGTAATTGCTCCCGTGTTATCGACCTTAAGTAAGCCACTTCAATATTTACTCGATTGAAGTTATATTGTTGATTGACAATTTCATTCCAATAGAATGTGCAACGAGCACTCAACGTTTTCGGTTTCTCCAAACGTAATGTAGCCAGGGCTTTCTTATGTTCCTCAAATTGTTCTTCTGGCATGGTAGATATGTAATCCTAAAATATAATAATGAATGTAAGTTTTAATAAAAGCAGTATAGTCTCGTATCACATAGTAAATCGAATGATATAATCATATGACAATGTTACAATATGTACAATCGTATAATAAATTTAAAACGAAAACATTTTTATTATTCAAGATATTAATATATCATATAAGCTCTTCTACTTACCAACATGGAATCTATAAATAAATCGATCCGCTTTTCCACATATTGCGGATGTTTGTCGCTCTGTACTAGTACTCGCAAGCCTTGCGCTCCGTTCATTCTACGTACATTGCTAGCTACTATATAACCTAATTGCTCCTTCGTTCTTAAAATATTGAAGCAGGGTTCTGCAATAATTTGTCCTAAGAGCTCTACGAGCATATTCGATTCCGTTGATTGTAAACCTGTTGGATGGTACACCATTGTACAAGAACTTTTATGTAATTGATTTTCCGTTTCAAACACATAATGGCAACCTACAAGAATACGAACCATTACATATTGCATTTTGGATCATATAAACTTAAGTCATATAAGACTTAATCCAATTTTTGAAATCAAACTTTTTTTTTGGATAAAATGCTACACAAATTAAAGTAGTTATAAATTTTTTTTTTGCCGTAATGATCCTAGTGTCGATAAAATTTTAGAAGACAGAAACAATAAAATTCTTCATGTTAAAACTACATCCTTAATATAAATAAATTGAATTTCTTAAAGTATATTAATTTTTTTCAATGATCATAAATGAGACTTAATCGTGCCATACTTACCATCGTCTAGTTGAATTTCCCGATATAATACTAGTTGCTTTTGTAACAAAGGTATTAGATGAGGCACTCCACTTGTCAATTTAAACTCAATTAGTTTAACTGTATCTTTAGCTTCCGCTTCAGTTATGTTACCATGTATTAGGCACTCCACATGCACATTGCCAAGTAACTCTGGTATAAACCGCTGAAGTCTATCAACACTTAGATCTATATGAAAATTTTAATTATAGTATGGTTATTAATGAATGATATATATGATTGTGCTAAAAATTTTTAAGAAAAAAATATTTCTTTAAAAAAAATTATTAAGATATTTTTAATAAGGAAAAAAATATTTTTTAATATAAAAAATATGAGTTCTACATACGAGCAGTAGATTCCAACAATTCTTCCTTAAGCCAAACTTGTTCTGTTAATAAAACTAATAGATAATAGACTGCATGTTTATAAGGCTGTTCAGCAGTGAAATTTTTTAAGTTCCTGATATGCTGTAAATCATTTCTACATAAATATACTGCTTAACTTTAAAAAAATGTTTGCTTATTACATTCACTGTACATACGTTTTCTTTTAAAATTTCAAATCTTTTTGGATCAACCTTAAAATTGATCATTCGATCCATGATTTTTTCCAACAGCACGCGTTGTTTATGATCGTAACCGCCTATAACAAGCTAAAAAAATGATTAATCTTTTTTGTGAATTATGTATACTCATTTATAGAACATTTAATAAACATTATTATAAATAGAATTAAACAAATTTTTAAATCAAAAATAAATAAAATAAAATTTTTGAATAAACAAATATTTTATGAAATAGCATTCGTTTTAAACATTATTGATATTAATAAAAAATTAATAATTTATTAATGGCAAAAAAACTATTTAAATAATATAAAATATTTTATTGTTACTGTTTTATATATGTATATTTGTTGCTATAATAATCACTACCAGAACCACATACATCAACATATATCAAATGGAATATGATGACACCACATCCAATTTACTAAAAAGTAGAGTAACTCCGATATATACACTGCACCGATCGAAAATTTATTTTATCAAGTTATATTTAAAGAAAATAAACTGTACCAATAAAAACTTTATACTATTACTATAAAAAAATTAGAGATATGAAATATTTATTTTCTTATATTTGGAAAAAAACTTCAAAAAATCCTTGTATTTTTTATGTATATCACAAGTGGTAAGATTTATGACTATTCATGAGTGGGACAATCAAATTAGGATAGAGAATATAAACGTTAAACACTTATATTTTCATGTACTCCATCCTTTACTATCTCTCTACATTTATGTATCATGAAATAAACCTTGTACATTTCCTACAAAGAAAGTAATTATTTTACGTAAATTGTAATACATCGCTACGCCATTCATAACATTGACAAATTGATTCGACTCAATGGTTTGGTTTAATATTAAGAGCAAAAAAACTAAAACATCACAATACTAATATAACGTAAAGACACATAACAGAGTAGTTGCAAGCAAGTTATCTCTACTCCTATTTTTTCTGAATTTAGAATTGCGGCATAAATACCAGAAGTTACCCTAATCCATAATGATTAAATTTTTTATTTTGATTTTCAGTTATGAAGAACAGACTAGAGAGAAACATACATATACTTACTGTTATTCCATACTTAGAATTATCAAGTTCCCATTCTAAACCAGCTAAAGCAGCAGAATATGCATATTCATTAAAAGAATCACGAAAGAGCTGAACAAACATGTGAGTCAAATTGCAGCTAAGTGGATCCATATAGGCAAGCGGACTGTAAATTAAAAACAAAACAAACCTGTAGATAATGAGAAAATGCATTTTCTTTTTATTACAAAAAAAATTATAGCACTATTTGAATTCATTAGCATAAAGAAACATCTTTAACAGAAATATTTTTAAATAACAATATTTGGAAGTAAATAATACAAATTCAATTTTGGTTAATTTCTTTAACGATAACGTTTACAAAGATAATCATTTTATTATTCTAATTTTATTCAGCACGTATATCTACTATTTTCATCATACTATCCATCTCAACGATCTAAATTATTTCTTTATTGCAATTTGTACAAATTACCAGAATATCTCAATATTTTATCACGTAAAATATTTCAATATTATATACTATTGTTAGGATAACAATGATCTTTTACAATTATACTTGCTACATACCTGACGAAATCGAAGACCATGTTCACTTTTGGTACGAGAAATTCATCGTCTTTTTTATACCAAAGTCTTACAAATGGTGTATCTTCCGAAATAATAGGAAATTTTTCTACCTGTAAAATTTCAGCTCTTAATATATGTAGACATGAAAATAAAAAATGAGATCAAAAGGGCAATTCCGTATGCAAAAACAAACCAAAAGTGTAAACAAAAGTCTTGCATCATATCTTTCTTATCCATACCACGATCGTATCGTTTTGTCTTATATAAATTAATTTTTAAACATCGATGTATATTTTGTATGTGGTTTACGTTTCATAAAGATTTTGCTTTGAATATCATAAAATGGTGCTTAAAGATTAATATTGCAAAAAATGATTATTTTAATTACTTTAGTGTGTGGTTTGATATCAAACATAGCGGGTATAAATTCATTCTTTTGAGGTAATTTGAGATCCCCATTAAAACCGACATTATTCCACATGTTCATCGTTTCCTCGGATATTTTCTCTTTCTTATATTTGGTGCCGTACCAACTTTCAGTTTCATTCGCTATATTTTCGTACGCTTTTGCGGCTACATGAATCCTGACATTTTGCGGTGTCAAGTATTTCATTATATACTTGATCAAGTCTGGCCGCCACTCAGTGAAAATACGTTCCGCGCACAAAACATGGTTCATGGGATATTTTCGCAGCGCTTGAACCGTAGACTTCACGTAATTATGAGGCAAACACTTTTCCTTAAAACGAAAGTTTATATCCGCGATATCTCTATATTCCTGAAAATATAAAATTGTGTTATTTCATATATGTTATACAATAATAAAGTACAGAAAGTCCAGAAAATTACAAGACTACAATTTTCTGAGTATTCTACATAAGATTATATTATATTTCATTAATTACCTCGTAGATCCATTCGATCGGGTCGTTCGAGTTAAGCATATTGATATACTGAAACATCAAATGAACAATATCCTCAATATGCTTAATACCTTCTTCAGTTAGATCCACAACAACATTGAAAAAGCTGAAGCCTTTGGCATCACTGGGACGTTTTCCAGATGCCAGGGAGTTACACCAACCCCTGGCTTTTAAAGCAGATAATAATGAGCCTTCTCCTTCATGTCCAAGTAAATGAGAAACGTAATCCACAGGCTACATTAAAAATGTAATAAATATATAAGCATCAAATTAAATATTATATAATGAATGCAATTAATGTAATTAAAATGTAACATTAATAATCCCAATTAGAGCTAAAATTTATAAGAATATTCTTATAATTTTTTGTAATATGTATAAAAAATTTTAAGATACTGCATATAATTATATATATATATATATATATATATTTATATATATATATATTTATATATATATATATATATATATATATATATATATAAAATATTTAATGTGTTAAATTTAATACACGCATATATTATACTTATATTGAAAAAGAATTAATATAATATTCATGTAAAGTGTCAAAGCCAAAAAAAGTATATCATATTACCGAAGACTGATAATGCTGCTGCATGTCAGGTAAAGGAAACGAAATGTCTAAATTTCGTGTATCCTTTATCGGAACAATGTACCATATATTACGAAAATGTTCATCTTTAAATGGATGTTCAGGCCATGCTGGAACTTCAACTTCTTTGTTTCGTACCTCACAAAAGAGTGGTACTACCATCGTTTCAAGTTCATTCAAACTCTCTAAACAGAAAATTTACTCGTTGATGTAACATATAATAAAAGCTTTTTAAATGTTCTTATCATAAACAGGATCTTATAAATTATCCTCGTACCTTTGCCAAGAACACACAGTGTCATAATATTCGCAGAATAATATTTTTCATGAAACTCTAATAGCCTATTTCTAACATTAATACCCTTTTGTTTCGGTATTATGTCTAACGTTTCTCTATTGCCTGTACCAAATTTCGAAAACGAATGATCTGGGCTTGCAGATGATTTATCAAGCTGATCAAATCGCCAAGTATCATTAGCTAAATTTTTCTCATGTTCCAAGTTTATGGCATTCAACTCCAGCTCAGTCAATGTCTCCGTGAAAAGAGGCGCTAAGAAAAACTGCGCAAAACGGTCTAAAGCACCTCCTAATTTCTCTGGTGTTATATCGAAGTAATAGGTGGTGTGATCTGTATGTGTTTCTGCATTGCTTGCACCACCATTCTGTGACAGATACATGTTGTAATCATTCTGCTGAGGATATTTCTCCGTCCCTAAGAATAACATATGTTCGCAAAAGTGCGCTAATCCAGGGAGATCATCTGGATCACACATATAACCTGCAATTTATTTCATCTTGAATTAAATAAGCCTTAAGATAGATAATTTGACAATCATTCATCAACACACATTAATAATATTGATTAGCTATATCATTATAAAATATCATTAAATTTATCCAGGAGAAAATGTTAACAATATTACAGAGCGATTCAGAAGAGAAGAATAAATTAAAACATTGAATTCATAAAATACAAAATTATTAAGTAAAAATCACAAAGACCCAAAGATTAACACATAAAAATATGTTAAATATATTAGAAGTTATTTATCTTTTGTTATCTATATTTTTTATAATTTCTAATGTACATACAAAATGATTTTATATGAAGATTCTTATAAGAATTGTTAGAAATAGTGAAATAATATAATTACCAGTATTAACGTCCATTGCAACAGCACTCTTGTCAGTTTTTGGATCGCTTATCAAAAGAACTTTCATTTTATTAGTAAGTAGTAAACCCCTGTACAATCGGTCGTCATTTTGTGACTTTACTATATGATCGTATCGCTTTTCCACATGTTTATCAACATTAAATTGAGACATTGAAACCATGGCTTCAGAAATTTTATTTCTACACATGAAAAGAATACAAATAACTTTTAGGAATAAATTGACATGAATTTGTTAATCTATTATATTTATACATTAATAGTGTTCAACAATTTTATAACTAAAACAACTTTTCAAAAAAATTCTTTGTATAATAATCTTCCAAAAAGTTTTTTAGTAACAAAATTTAATAAAGTATAAATATTGAACATTAAATATATTAACTATCTATAAATATAACATACAATATTGTATAAGTATAAACTAATGCTCTATGCATTAATTTGTATTTATTATGAGATTCATTTACTTTTCAGTTTACTAATTTGTCAAGACAAAATATTCTCTTTATTCAAATCAAGTTTTCATTCAATCTCTTTTTATGCTAATAGCGCAAGCGCAAAATAACATGTAAATGATTTATCTTTTATTCATTTCCTCATTTCAATATGGTCATATGATAAATACAGAGTAGAAAAATGAAACATGAAAGTGAAACAAAAAACATTAGACAAAAAATGTTCATAAAAATTTTTTACAGCATTGTTTAATATTGTAAACATATATGTATATATAAATATAACATATATATATATATATATATAACATATATATATATATATATATATATATAAAATATTGAGCACGGGTTGTATTTCTTTTTTACATAAGAAATATAACCTGTGCATAATATCTATAAGATCTTCAAAGAAAAAGCATTCAATATTGCAAGACAATAATACATTATATTAAAAAAAAATTTTTTTTTTTTAAATAAATATTACATAGTAAAACTTGTATAACAAAAACTAATTCGTCTCTGAGATATAAACATTTAAATATTTTTGTGTAAGTTAGTATGACAAAAAGAATTCAAATTTTGGAGAATTCCCTCAAATCCCTAACACTCTGTTTGCATATCACACAGAAACCAATAAGTCAGTCATAAACTAACATACAAAATTATTCTCAGAAATAGTTAAATTTTCCATCTATATTTATTATGGTTTTTTTCTCAATATGATATACACTATATATCATATACCAAATGCTTTTTCTTAACATTCAGTATAATACATGTAAATAAATATTGTTTGTCAATAATATCAATTTTACAAAAGTTAATAATATTATACATTTTTCTAAAATTTAATTTGCTATATAACTCATATGTTCAATTGTCAGTTATTGAAATATTACATGGATGCATTTTGATATTTCCTGAAGAAAAAAATTCCATATGAATCAAAATGAATCCACAGTAAGAAGAATGTCACATAGCTTTGGAGCACACTCTGCACATTACATTTAAAAATAAATAAAAGTAAATGTTAACTAAATGGTCCATTAAAGTATAAATGTCATTGATGATTAACTAACTCCAGAATATATTAAAATCAATTTAGCTCTAATAATTTCTGTCTCTTTTTTTCTTTTATTTCTCCTGTGATGGAACAAATTCTAATTGCAGCGATTATGACAACTCATACAAACAAAAAACTCTTGTGGATCCTGCAAGTGATATAAGAAAAAGAAAGAAAAGTAAAATCATACATAGCCCTATTTGGAATTCAAGTTACCATTCTCAAACTCATAAAGGAAAAGCCAAAAGTATGTAACTCACAAATTTTGGAAAATTCAATATTAAGATATACAGTTTGATATACAGTTGTACAAGTAATATATAACATTCAGGTGCCGATAGATCACAAGATTGAAGTTACAAAATCTCTTAATCCAGAATAATTACACATGTGTGTACTAGGGTGGGCCAAAAAAATCGACTATTTTTTTTTTCTCTTTATACTCTGAAAACTTGGTTGGTAGAGACCTCAAAAACATTCTCTCTAAGTATGAGCTCTTAATTTTAATAGGAAAGTCCTCCACCTCTCAGTTTTCTATTTTTTTTCTTATTATGAGGAAGAAAAATATATATCTCGGTATCTACTATTTGAAAAAAAATATTTCGTCTCATATTTTCGTAGGAAATTGAATTCTCTACAAAAAAGATCTCTTACAATGTTTTCGTATACCTCACCGTTCAGAAGTTATTAAAGGTTAAAATTTGATCATTTTAAGGTAGATTTCTTTTTTTTTATGAATTTTATAACTCCTTAACAAAAAATCATTATGATACACGCAACTCATGGTTTTGTCGGAAATTCACTGCTCTACAATAATGGTTTCTTATGATTAGTCGATTAAATTAACTGTTCAAAAGATATTCACCGTCAAACTTCAATGCACACTATTTTTAACAGTTTTTGATTAATAATTCAAACAATTTCAATTTAATTCATGAGTTTCGGGGAAATGTTTACGAATTTCAGTTTCTCTGAACATGAAAATGTTTTAAACCTTTTTTCTAGTTTTTTTTATAAACAGTATATATTGAAGAAAAAAGAGATTACCAGTTATTCTTGAATAATAAAGAAAAAAATCTTGTAGCTCTTTGACCTATTTGGATCTAAATGTTGTATATTACTTTTAAGACATCAAATTTCTATGTCTTATCAAACTTTCTAAAACCTGTGAGATACACACCTGGATTGCAGGATAGCGTATGGTTACGCGGTCGATAATCAACTATTAAGTGAGTATATTCTTACTCGCAGTTACAAGTCTCCGTGAAGGAGTTCTCGTCACTTTGATAAAACGACGTCATCGTGAAAAACTTGACGACAAAACTTCGCGTGGAACGATACGACACGGGCAAATTTACCGTTTCGCTTTTTTCTTTCTCGTTGTTATCAAACCTCGACACGCACTCTGTGGTATGAGATACGTGTGCGGAGCACGCGCTCTCTCACAAGCACGATACCATCATAACAAGGCAATTAACAATGAGAAGATTGTGTATTTGTACCTCGTAGCAAAGAGAAAAAAAGAAGCCACTGATAAAGGACGAGTCACTCAGTGCCGTTGAGGTTAGATCCAACGACGCGTCAATGGATCTCGAACGAGATCTCTATGGCCCCGGATTTCAGACTTCTAAGAACTCGAACGAGATCTCGTGGCAATTATCTTGGTGTCGCTGCAAAATCACTAGTGATCGCTAAGTCAGCTCGAGTCAATTACGTTAAGCCACGCAGATTTAACGATCGACATGCGTTCACGGAGCAATGACGCGGCAAGTGAAAACTCAATATATTATTATACGGCAAATGGTGTAGTGACCAACCAGGAATCAGTCTTAGCTTCACATGGAGTCTCAGTTTAATGAGCTTTCTACAATAAGCCTCAATCGGTGTCGTAAGCCGTAAGAATTGATCAATCACAGTCGAATATTCTCTCCACATTCGACTGTGATTGGTCAATTCTTACGGCTTACGACTTATGATACCGTCTAATAGCTTGTAGGAAGCTCATAACTGGAGGCAATGTTCCTGTCAGGTGCACGTAGATATCAGCAAGCATGCGGACGGTACACAGCAAGTAGCGTACATACACTCGAGTTTGCAAAGAAACGTTAGGTACCTGAAAAGCAGACGAGACTGTACGGCGGATATGAGTAGCACGCGGGATTTTAATGCGCACGTGGCGAACATCGGATAGCGAATTATGCAAGACGCAAGGTTGGATCGTTGAAATGAAGAAATCCGACTGCACGCGTCGATTGTATCGACGAGAGGCGGCAAACCAACGAGGTTTGAAGTTAGCCGCGCAAAACTTACAAGGATTCTAATCAATTCGTAAAAAAAACCTTGACAAAATTAACTTTGATTTCGGTTTAACTTGATTTCACAGCATCGAAATTTTTCAGAGATGTCGCAGAAATATTTCAACTTAAACAAATGAAACATTTCGTAAAGGTAGTAGAATATATCTGTAATATATTTTTTTAAATGTTTCTGGGATAGCAAAAAATTTGCAACTTTTGTACTTGAAATCTTTTCAAAAATTCCTAAAAAATTACTGAAAAAAATCTGAAATCTTTCTGAAATATTGCTAATTGTAATCTCCAGAATATAAATTTAAATATTATATATATCCGATGTACTTCAAAACACCTTTGAGAAACAATATTTAAATTTATTATATTCCAAAAATTACGATCAACAATGTTTCGATTAACTAAATTTTTTAATTAAAATCGGGAAGGGCCTATAGACGGTCATAGCAAAATATTGATGAAATAATTATAAGGAGTAACAAGTGTTTTTCTTTCAGGACGTTCTTTGCAATATTTGAATGCTTATCCACTATTTTACTCGCTTTTGCAATTAAATGCTAAATATCTTCAGAAGAAATTAAGTTATTTACTACTCTGGTTATTAAATGTATCACATTCGATATAGAACGCTGTGATTTAAAATTTTAATTACCTTATTACGTGGCACGTAATGAAGTAATTAAAAATTTTAATTACAACGTTCCAGATTGGCTGGATTGTTATTTGAAATATGATCATGTTTCCTCTGACTTATATCTGATTAAACAAAATATCAAATAACATTGTTATTAAAGCGCCCGGTCAGGAACGTGTTTTAAAATACACGGGTATGTGTGACACGTGTATTTATTATTTATACTTTAAGCCTATGTTCACGATACTAGAAATCGGTCCGATATTTCAGATAGAGAGCGAATTGACCAATCGCATTTGAACAATTTGGTCAATAAAACAATTAATACAATTGATTAATTATAATACAATTAGTAAATTTTCTCTCTGTCTGACAATGAGATTACGAACTAGCATTATGGATAAAAGGCCCAAGGATTGCCAATCCTTAAGCTTAGTTTATGCAAGCTGTAACTGTAAGAAATTGGCCAATTACAGTCGATTATTCTTTTATAAATCGATTATGATTGGTCAATTTCTTGCGGTTACGGCTTGCATAAACCTGGCTTTAAAAGATTTAGAATTTAACCAATCAGAACAAAACAAATCAAAATTAAAATTATCTGATTGGTAGAACTACAATTTTCAATTCTTCAATCTCCAATGCGTAATCCTATACTGACTTTATGCACACCTAATATACGTCAATATGCTTTACGCATAATATAATATTTATATTGTGATTTTGACGCGCGCGCAGTTTGTCTATCGATCTCACGTTATGATACCGCGTTAGTACGATCACGCGCCGCGAGGCGCGACCGTCGGTGCGGCCGCAGCCATCTGCGCGCAGTGGCCCTTGTACGCGCGTGATGCGCGGACGTATACGCGTCGCGATTATAGCGTGCGAGAGAGAGAAAGAGAGAGAGAGAGAGAGAGATCGAGCTGCTGCGTCGTCGGTCGCTGTGATCGCTGGTTTCCGCGGCAGTGCGGTGTGTACGCGCGAAACGACTTGCGATTTCGACGGAGATCCGGAGAGGGATCGCGGGGGCACGCGTTAAACGTGCATCGCGGGATCACGCGCAAAGTAAACACAAGCACGCACGCACGTAGGCGCGCGCGCGCGCGCGTGAACGAACGAAGGGACGAGCGAGCGAATGAACGAGCGATCAGGCCAGACAGGCAGGCAGGCAGGCAGGCAGGCGGACGTAACGTACAAAGCAGCATCTCGCGATTGAGTGTAATAGTAAGTCGTCGGTCGATCTGCTGTCCACGACGATCGAATCGTCCGGGGGCGACAGGCGGAGTGAAGACTCCGCGTACGCACGCAGGCTACCACGCGAAGTGAGAAACGTGCCGATCGGCCAAGCGCGACGACGTTCGGGACGTTGACAGCGGCAACTCGCACTCGGGTGGGCGCACCGCCGCCGTCCGCGCCGGTGGCTCGTCCGCACCGTTCCTCGCTTGCATGCCACGCTCCGACGCTCCGATCGGGGCTCCCTGCTGGCGTTTCGTCGTGCTGCTCGAGGTAGGCACCGGCTATTCGCCAAGACGTATCTCGCCCAGACCGGCGGCAGGTTATCCGCCGCCGCGGTGGGACCGATTATTTGACGCCAGGGTGTTTAACGCGTTACCGAATTCTCGTGAGCATTCTGCACCGTTTCGCGTTTACAGTGCAACGTACGCGCGTCTGAACGCGTTTGGTCACAGAGATACGCGGGAGAAAGCGAATGCGGAAGGGGCGCGCTCGCATTCGCACTAAAATACGACGTATATCGTAATTTGTAGCACTGAATACGATATATGAGAGGGAGAAACAAAATTAGTTCACCGGGGTCGATCGCCTGATTCCGGCTCAGTTGCACTTTTCGTACTCGGCGCTTCCGACCGAAGCGGGGCTTGGATCGTTCCGGCAACGATTAATGACGTAATGATCCTGCCAGGTGCATCACCAGTTATGCGTGTTGTTCACGAAAATTAATTGC
This sequence comes from Solenopsis invicta, assembly GCF_016802725.1. Classification (NCBI taxonomy): domain Eukaryota; kingdom Metazoa; phylum Arthropoda; class Insecta; order Hymenoptera; family Formicidae; genus Solenopsis; species Solenopsis invicta. Next base: position 10,794,105 of record NC_052673.1, read on the forward strand.
GCTACTTTATCGCGCAAAACGATCCGCGTTTCCTCCTGAGCCGAAAATGCTATTAAAGTGATAAAAAGTAGTTTTTATATCTCCAGCTACACTTTCTACACCAATGACCTTTTTTTCTGCAAACATGCTCTTGGCGTCAAAATGATCGGGATACTTTTTCAGTAAATATCGCAGCATATTTGATGTGTAACAAAATTTCTTTCTCGGGGCAGATCAAATATTGCTGTTGGATATTGAGTGAATTTTGCGAGAGTTACTGAGCTCAACGTTAAAAAAAGAAGTGTTTAATTTTAAAATATGAAAATGTTTCATGTCTCTTTTTTTTTACTTAAAAATGTTCTAGTTTTATACGGTGTTTAAATTTAAAATATTAAAACATTAAAAACTATTTGAATATTGCAACTTTAAACGTTTTAAATATAAACATCGTTTAAACTTAAACCTTCTTTAATATTAAAAAAACGTAGACAAAAATAAAACATTTTACTGTCTTAAAATTAAATAGTTTTTTTTTTTTTTTGAGCGAAAGAAACGAGAAATGTGTGATCTATTTTTTTTTTAGTATTATTATATTTATTATATTAACACTTTTATCTTATTATTACTTGTTACACTTATACATTTTTCTTGTAAAGGCCACATCATCTTTTCCGTTGTACTTTTTCTCTTCAGAAGGAGGGGGGAGAAGGGGAGTTAATTACGAATCACAACTTAAAAATTACAAAAGTGAACGTATTTACTGAAATATTAATAATTTTATTGCTGAGTACCTAGTGAATTTGCTCACTTTTGTCATTTTCATCAAGTTGTATGACCCCCTGACTTTTCACTTTGCAAAAAAAGCGAGTATTCAAATAACAGAGAGTTTAAAAAGAATTCAGGCTTATGTCATTAATTCAAAATTTATTTTTAGATGCAAAAAGGAACTTTTCAGAAAAAGAATTCTTTTCGCATCGCAAAATAAACTCTGAATTGACATAAGTCTAAATTCCTTTTGAATCTGCATGCTATCTGGGTACGCATGTGTTTTGTCTTCAGCAAGAGTGCTCAGATGCTCTCGAGCTATACTTTTTTTTATTTTCAGTACTTGCGAGTATGCGAGGTGTCCTAGCGAGTAATCGTTCAATTTTATTTTTCGAAGAATTGAGGAAGATGTATTGTACATATGAACAGAACGTTAATTCAAACCAGGTTCTATTTTGTCGTACAGATCACACTTTCGGGTATCTAAAATCACTGGAACCGGGAGAGCTAATCTGTCTGTTCCGGAATCGCCCCTTAATCTCCCAACTCTTATCGTAACGAAACATGCACGGAACTAAAATGTCATCGCTCGCTCTCCGTCTCTCATGCTTGCCCTCTCGCTTCACGCATGGCCACGCGGTCACGTGGCAAACGCATAGTGGGAGAGCGACGCAAGAGGAGACTTCCACTTGACAGGGGAACAGCTGTTTTAGAATAAAGGGGAAAAAGTGGGGGGAGCGATTCAGGATAGAGGTTCTACCGTAATATCGAAAATTAAATTTCGAAATTAGGACATCGTAATTCTCATTAAGCCCAACACATTCACGTCACGTACAATTGTCAATTAACACCGGCTTAATACTAAATTTTGCATACGCACATTCAAAAGATGTCGGCATGTGTGGTCGGTTTTAAAATTGTTCGAGTAGTTTGTACCGTCGATAATTCTCGAAATCTTGCACGCGTGATAGAATTTGTTTCGTACACACAGAAAAATATTAATGCTACAATTAAGAAAAGCGATTACTTAATTATTTTTTTTCTTTTAATGATTATCGTTAATGAAGAGCATTTTTTTGACAATACCCTTAAAATATACTCGTCACAAATTTTAGAAAAACTTATATTATTATTTTTATTTTTATTATTATTATTTATTTAAAAAAAAAGAATTTCTACTTTTGCGTACACACAGAAAATTAAGTTAATTAAAACAATTACTCAATTTACTTATTTTAAATAACAGTTATCTTTAACAAAGAATATTTTCTTGATAATAGTTTTAAAATGTACTTATAAATTTTAGAAAAACTCAGATACTGGAAAATTGGTGTTAAATTTTATATATATAATATATTGCACATTTCAAACGGAATCCATTCAAACTTTTGCATTAATTTAATACAAGATAAATATGTTACAAAATAATATAATTATTATGTAAGAAATTAATTTCAAAAATGTAACACTTCACATTTGAAAATAGAGTATGGAAACACGTTTCTTCAATAAAATTAACATTTTTATTTTGTGTTAACATGCACATTTTATTCATTTATCTTGGATTTTATGTTGTAAAACTATATTATTTTTATGTAATTTGTTTATTCACTCATAAGTGTGTTCTTTTAAATTACTAAAAGAAATTTTAAATATCAATTTAACACAAAAGGTGCAAATAACATAATCACATTATATTAAATTAATACTTTAATATATTAAAAATTTAACATAAAAATTTTAACAATCCGGTTTTAACATAAATACAAAACGTTGTCTATCGCGTATTTAAAAGAATTTATATTCTTTTGAAGAACATTTTAAAATTTTAACGACGAAAAGTCGTTGTAATAAGCAAATCGAATTTTTGTTTAAAATAAAACAACTCAATATTCTTGATTGAAGTATTAAATTATTAGTACTGAGAATATATTTTGAATAAATTTGATGCTTGTGATGAACTCAGTACTTGAATAAGAAATTTTTAGATATATAAACGTATTAAATATATAAAATAAGTAATATTTAATTAATTCAAGTAATTTACAGTGTTTACTTTTCTTTATGAAAAACATTTGTCGGTTTGTTCTTTGTAATTGAATTTGCTGTCGTCCATCTTCCTCGTTTTCTCTCTAACGTTTAGCTATGAATCTATTTTTTAAGAGCGAAATGTATAGTACGGCTGCGTAGAATATGTCTCGTTTCAACGTCGAAAGAGTGCCGCGCGCAGCATACGACAGAGATACGACAAAAACTACATCTTACCACCTTGAAATCACGTAACGAAGATTTCTCGGAGATCGGAAGATTCGATACGAAAGCATTATTTCACTTATGTGATGACTCCCAGCACGGTGGCCGAGTCAATGTCGTTAAATCACGATGATTACGGCATTGGTCTTTATTGCTCGGAAGTAGGCAGTTTTCGTTTCAGGGACTTTCGTTTATAGGTACAACGAGACGGAGAGGAACGATACTAGGGCTGTTGCTCTAACGTTAACGAGTCGTTTCACGCTCTTGACGTTTGGTAATGGCCATTTAGCACTTTCATGTACCGGATGTAAAAGAAATCACGCGTCACAGTTTCCGCACGTGAATTTTTTTCTTTCGCTTTTACGTATTCGTTCGTCAAACCAGATGGGAGGTTTAGGACAGAGGTTTATAATAAAAATGCATGTTGCATTAACGGTCACACTATTAAACGCTTTTAAATTTTCTTTTGATGAGAAAGAAATTCGGAAAAAACTAAACACGAAGCTCCAACAGTAAAATATTTAGCTTATAATTAAAGCAAAGCTAACTAAAATTTAACAAATAACCCAAATAATTGACGATGCCTAAACGGTCATAGTTATATCTCAATGCTGAAATAATATTTCTTAATTTACATACAATTTCTAATTCTCTTGAACTGTGTGTCGTTTCTTTTGCTTTCAAATACAGTTCTTAAATTGAACTAAAACTAATATCACAAAATTAAATTGCAAATTAATTTAATATTACCGATGTCAACAGGCATCTCTACAATCTCCCCATATTCCAAAAAAATTGTATGTATAGTTTATTACTTCAAGCTTTACAATCGCCAAGAAGGCACTTGGTTTACAAAAAGTTCTTAACCATTCATCCATCCACACTTCCTATCCCTGAATCCTACTCCATCTTAAAACTAATATTAATATCTACTCCAAAATATTACAAATTTCTTTATTATTTACATATTATATATTTTATACATTTCAATTTTACTTAAACCCTAATGACTGACCTCCGACTAGTTTTGTGCCGCCTTAATCTAATCCTTATCATATTACATTATCTTTTTACAAAATTACTTAACTTAACCTATTTACTTTTTTTTACATTTTTTTTCTACCTTTTCTCCTTTCTGTTCACCTCTCCTCTTCCAATTCCTTTCTTTTCCCCTCCTTCTTCTTATTCATTTTTTTTTCTGTTAAAAAAAAATTGTAAAGAACTAGCAAATAATTTATGATTTGGGAATACAAATACATCATAAATTATTGAGATGGAATCGAAAATACTGACTTTATTCGTGGAACAAAAATAATATTCATAAATTCATAAATATTACATTAATGTATGTGCCGAGTATTTATTTACTGTGCTTTAAATCAAATATAATTGATACTTATCGCTTCCAACAAGACACGACTCTAAACACTGTTATAGAAAAACAAGAAAATGATTATTGCATGTTAAACATTTATGAAAAGATCGATTTTGTTCAAGTATCTAAATATTTAGCTGGATATAGATTTGAAACATAATTTTATTAGTCCATCAAAATAATTGTGATGAATGTTCAAGCATGATAAGCAATGCTGCAAAAAATTTTGACATTCTAATAATTTAGTTTGAGAGTCCTACATAATTATTTTGATGATTTAACAAAATTATTTTCAGATCTGTATCCATCTAAAGTTTTAGATTACATTAGCAAAATCAATCTTTCTGTGTTTATAAATTTATTTTGCTGCCATAATCACCGATTGTAATCCAATTACGAATTCAACGATCCAATTCTGGATTCAAAGTTGAGTAATAACTAGTTAAAAAATAAAAAGTTAAATAATAAAGTTTAAAAGGTTTATAATTTTTAACTTAATTTAATTAATTTTAAATGATTTTTTACTTAAACTTTAATCTCTAGTTTAATCTCACTAGTTTAATCTAAACTATTATTTTTAAAACACACAAACTTTATTAACTTTTTTTATAATTTAAAAGTGTATCCATGTAATAAAATGTTATAAGCAGGGTTGGCAGGAAAAGTCCAGTAAGGGCAAAAAACCATTGTAAATTCCGGATTTTACCGTCCCAGACTTTATCCCATAAACTGGCAAATTGGAATAAACTGGCAAGAACTAAAAAAGTGACTATTAAATAAAATATATTTATATGCAAAAGAAATATTTTTGCTGTAATTTTATAATGAATCTTATATATATATATATAATCTTATAAGTATATATTAATGAATTTTATATAAACCAATAAAATAAACCAATAAAATCTTTCTAAATTAATATATATAATTAAATGCCAAATAGTATTATATGTAATAGTAAATAATAGTAGTAATTAATAGTAATAATAATAATAGTAAAAATAATTAAATAGTAAAATTTTATGTTTATCAATGTTTACCAATCATTAACGTCTTTGCGTTCGCCATTTAACATTTTATAAGAAAAAACTAATTTATTTGTTACGTCAATTCCTAATCTATTACGAATTTTGTTTTGGATGAAACTTAGGTTGGAGAATACTCTCTCTATTGACGCTGAACTTGCTGGACAATTATGTAAATGCATGACAAAATTAACAAAATCTTCGGGCAAATTATATTTAAAATAAAAAAAATTATATTAAATTATATTTAAATTATATTTAATTATATTTAATTGTATGAAATTATATTTATTATTATTTTTGCCAGTTTTTTCCGGAAAATACCATTTTTTCCCGGAAAATACCGAGTTTTTGCCACTGGCATGGACTTTATCAAAAAAATGTGGAATTTTGCCAACCCTGGTTATAAGAGAAAAAAATATATTGTCATAAAAAACGATATTTCTTTGTTATTTTATATAAACTTAATTTACAAATAAAATATTAAATTTGTTTAATGATCCATATTATAATTGTTTAGAATAATCTAAATTAAAAATGCAAATTTCTAATTTAATATAAATAATGCTTTTCAAAATTAACTTTTAGTTTAAGTTAATTTAATCTCAAAGTAACTTTTAACTGGTTAGTTTTTTCATGTACATACATTAATTTTATAAGCCATTAATTTTAACTTAGTTAAAAAAATATATATATTAACTTACCCAACCCTGTCTGGATCTCACTTTACCTTTGTCCGTTCGGATCAACCTTGCATTTTATCGCAAGGTAAAAAATGTCATTGAACGTTTTGTGCTGTCTCCTTAACAATCCAAAGCGCGCCGAAGAAATGGGAATTTTATTCCGTTATTGGTGCTCGGGTTGCATGAAGCTGCGTTATTCGCGACGCGGATTAGCTGGCCGATCTCACAGCCGGTCTCGTGTATAACCACGTGTGTCGATGGTTATCCAGAGCGCGAAAGACCGCGACTTCGCGCAAGGACATCTCACGACATGCGGTTCGCCGGGTCTTTCCGTTCTTTGCAAGCGTGAAGCTATTGAACCATGCAAATTAACTATGTAAATGTAAACGAAAACGATACGTATCTCAGACGCTGCTTCAGGGAAATTGTTCGCTGAGTACAGACGCACCAGGCACTGTTAATGTACGTAGTCGTACGTGCGTCTGCAAGATGGATTAATTATTGGTGCATTGAGAAAATAAAGTTAACTTGACTAAATTTGTAACTCGATTAAATTTTTTCAGTTCAAGTATTTATATATTTTGACTTAAATGTTGCACATAATATATTTGAATTTTTGTTTATATATTTAACTTAACTACATAAATACTTGAACTGAATAAATTCAATCAAGTTGAAAAATTTAATCAAGTTTTTTTCTCAGTGTAGTGTAACACCGAGGAAAGGTCTATTCTATTTGTTATATTATCCACGTATGCACGATTATATCATCCGTAATTTTTTTTAATCCTTTAGCGATGCGAATAACTTCGAAGTATATATATCTACGTATACACCTACACACGACGAAGCTACAAATGCCACGAATTCGCACGCAATCGGATATATTCGGAGCACGTGCTTCCCATCTAAATGTTCGCGCATCATGTGACGGCTGATTGTTCAAGAGATATTATTATTTTCAGTTATTATATTTAGTGTATATAAATTCATAAACAATAATAATATAATAAATATATAATATTTATTGTTGTTCATTAATTTATTTCAAAAGAACTGGAAAATACAATACTTATTATTACCATAATTTGACATATTTTGTTATTATTCAGGGCTGGGTATATTTGAAATACAATTTGTATTTTTTATTTTGAAGAGTTTATCTATTTTGTATTTAAAATACCAAAAATCCTTGACAACAAATAAATTTTTCTTGTATGACACAACGATGCCAATTTGGAACGGAAACAAATCAGTTAATTTGCTCCGGTTCTCTTAACACATCAATAATTTTGCCTTTATTAGTCAATATAAAAATCTTGATTAAATTGTGATTTTTTCCTATAAAATTCAATTACAACTAATAAGTATTTTTTAATTGTCTTCTATTCAGCTGACTAAAAATCAGCTCAAAATTTCCGCACAATGTTGTAGCATTTAGCTTGAGGAAGTTTAACATTATATATTATCGTAATTAAAAAAAAAGTATTTTGTATTTCAAATACTTTAATTATGTATTTTTCCCAGCCCTGTTGTTATTATTATTATTATTATTATTCAACAAACATTGATATGTCAAATTGCAGAGTATGAACCTTCAGCTGTTTTGATGTAGCGTTTAAATCATTAGTTTAAATAGCCAACAATCATAATGCGCGAACATTTAGGCAGGAAGCACGCGTCGTGAATGTGTCCCGATATACGTGTAACTTTACGCGTTTATGTTATCCTTTATTTTTACCTTAAATTCTAACATCCGAATATATCTAATACTTCGACCAAACTCCGATTAACTTAATAGACAATTGATTTACCAGATAATATTTATATAACTTTGTTTAGCTTAGAAAAATCAATTTCAATAGAATTGATTTTTATGCAATTATTAATTTTTTATTGCTCAACACACGGAGAGAAAGATTAAATTATTGACGGCGTTATTATGTATTTAAATATTCCTGCTAGGAGCAATTCTGTTGAATTAATTGCCAATTAAATTAATCGGAGCTTGCTCGAAATCATCCTCGTCGGATTTCCGCACAGTTCACGTGTGTCGTTTTATTTCAAAGTGTCAAGTTCCTCCAGTGTCTCTCCGACCTCCGGCTCAACGCGAGCGCTCCATAATAAATATTATTAATCTTCTTGAGGGGAGTTAAATGCGTACGACACTTCGTTAACTGAGCAGGGGAGGGGGGAGGGGGCGGCCTAGCGTCGCCGTTGATGAATTATTCAGCGTGCACAAATCCTCGAGAAGTAGAATGATGATCCTCACGGAATTGTCGGACCTCCAAGGCCGAACGCCGAGACGACGAGACGCGCCGTGCGCGCCGTTTGGCACTTGCGAATTTTCTCGAGCGGCCGAATCCTCGACCGCTTGGATTTCGCGCACTGAAATTACACGGCATTGCGTAATCGCGCGCGATCGCGCGCCGCCGCTGCGTTGCACGTTACTGCTCGTTGTTTATTGCTCACTTCACCCGCCGCGCTCATCCGTGATGTATATAGTCGCGAGTGATGCTGCGAGACACCGCCTAGAAGTGCGCCTTTTATCTCGGGGGGATTTTTACAGCTATTTATAGAGAACATTAAACCTCACCGACGACCTTGATCTTGGGATACCATTGTGCGAAATGGAATTCTGAGTCAGCTGCATTTTAAATTAAGCGTGGGTGGCTGCTCGTTTCGGAAACGTGTCACTTTGTGATGACGTAATTTTTACCTCACTTAAAATTCATTTCTTTTCAGTATTTTCTACGTGAAATTTAGTATGTAGGTACATGAAAACGTACATGGATTGCTGAGTAATTAGGTCAAGTTATTGTTGCGTTATGTTAGGCTTAGCTTTTGAAGTTTGTTTCATATACAGGGAGAAAGGACGACATAGTATACCTTGCTATAATATTTCGAAGTATTTTATAAATATCTCAGCAATTTCCGTTTAATGCAAATTTAGTTTAAGTTTCCATAATATTCGTATAGTATATGGTCGCTCCGAAACTAATGCCTCCTACTTATTTATTTACACGGAAACTACAACAGATACAAAGAGCACAATAACTATTTAATAGAGCACATTCTCAGTTACACTGTGGTGACATAGTTATTATCTTTGGCTATGCATTTTCGCCAATGACGAACAAAAGCTTGCATGCCACGCTCGTAAGAATCTGCAGCGGAGGTGACCTAATGTTTCACAGCTGCTAGAACGACGTCGTTACGTCTAGGAAAATGTCCATCTTTTATCGGCCCAAACAAAAGTTAGAAGTTCTAGACTGTCCTACCACATCCGCCGTCTGGATTTGACGGATTTTTACGAGCGTGGAATGCTCTTAACTGTTCACCATTGATACAAATTCATTGGCATAGCTAAGATTGGTAACCAGTGTTCATCGTTGTCTATTTAAAATTATCTAGACGATCATCTAGATAAAGATAGTTTTATCATATTTTTATCTAGATTATTACAAGTATATCACTTTCATCTTTATCTTAAATAAAAGAAGTGTTTTTTTCAAATTATCTAAGATAATATGGATAATAAGGATGAAATACTGTTTTTATAGACTCAACCTCCAAATTATCATTTACCTTAACGAGAGAATTTTTCAAAGTGATAACGAGGTTGCATTTTGAAATTTACTGCCGGTACAGAAAATCTACAGCATATGCAACGTAAACTACAGATTTTTAATGACTGTATATTGGGACGCAGCCTAGATATTGCACAGATCAATAATATCGCGATATAAAAACTGTTCCAAATCTATAAATCCGAAAACTTTTATAAGGAATTTCGTCAATCATATAATGTGAATTATATGTATATTCCATTTTTTAACTTTGATTTTTATTTGCATATTGATTCGCAAAGAGGAATATTTTTTGTTAGATTAAATTATTTTTGAAGAACTTTAATTCTTAAGAAATATAATATTGAGAAATAAAAATACGAATATGTCGTTTTTATATTTTAAATTGTTTTGCTCAATAGCAATATTATCTAAAAATTGATGTAAATAGAATATGTAATTTTACCTTTATCTTATCTTATATAAATTAAAAGAAAATCTTCTTTATCTTGTCTAAGATACGTTTACATGTAATTTATCTTATCTTTATCTAAATAATTTTAAGTTATATAAGCGCAACATTGGTGGCGACTTCTAAAAATAGTGTTTTCGTAGCTAAACACGTATTCTATTAAATAGTATTATTGTGTTCTTTGTAACTGTTGTAGTTTCCATGTAAATAAATAGGAGGCATTAGTTTCGGAGCGACCTATATAACTTGAAGATCAAAGTCATTGTTAAAACAAGCGTGCATGTGCGTGTGCGTACGCGCACGCGTGTATGTATATGTGTGTTTGTAAGCTCTGTAAATGTATATAATTAACTGTATGTTTAGAATATTTTTATTATTCATTTATATTTATATTTTTTTATTTTTAATATCGCTTAAAAGAATATCGCAAAACAGTTGATTTATACTTTTTTTAAAAAATACAAATTATTTGAATACATTAAATGAAATACGTATTAACACACGAATTTTTATTCAAATAAGTTTATAATAAATTTGTTTAAAAAAAAGTTTAAATTATAATTATTTTACGAAATTCTTCTCAGCGATGTACAACATTTCCCTTGTACAATTCGTTTGTGTGTGTGAGGTGTTTATAAGATTGAACAAAAGGTCGTAGCAACCCATGTATTTAAATAAATTTATATACATATATCTAAACAATTATTTGAATTTCATTTTAGAAACACTACGATTTTTTGTTATATGTATTACATATAACAATAATATAAATTAATTGTATTATTGTTATTGTTACGTACAAGGAAAGCAAGGAACGTTTTCATCTGATATTTACCATTTTTTTCTGCAAAGTTTACATATTGTTAACACACAGTTTCCGTATTGTCAACTTTACTTTTAATCACTTTTCCTCTCACATTGCTCTCTTCACTGCTTTACGTTTCCTGGACACGCGCAGAATGGCAAATGCCGCACACACGATCAATTTGGAGCGATTAGAAATACGAAATGACGGGACACAAATCATCAATTTTATCGTTTTTCCGAGGAACGTGATGTTTCAGGGTCTTGCATGTTTTTCTTTGCAAAATTTGGTCGAGAATGTAAGCACCGGGGGGGAAACGCTCAGCAAATAGGCACCCCGTTTCACTTTGCGTATTCGACAATGCAATGCGTGCGCGTTTGCCTTTGCCTCCGCCTTTGATGCAATGTATTTATACTATCAAGTGGTTCGGAGCGCTCGGGTCTTGCAATAATATTTATCTACGGCTGCAACTGCAAGCCCGCTCATTCTATATATACGGGATGTCCTAAAATCGCTATTCTCTTTCAACCACAAGTTATTTAACAACGGCGTTAATTTTAGAGAGGATATTTAACCTAATTTACTATCTCCATCATATTTCCAACACCTGTACGATTTTTAAATAGGACGAGAGAAATAAAGAATGAAAAAGAGTATAAAAACATAATAAATTGATAAAAGATCGGAGTAATAACAGAAGAGGCGATAAAAATCTGAATACACTAAAAAGTGCTTTGAACCGCTCGGTATCTGGTGTCACACATGTACGAGTAAAAGTTTTCACTTTTGTGTATCTACGATAGCATCAAATATTAATACCTGAAATATCTCCAATCTGTATTATTAAATCGCTTGTGTCGTCACATATGGGTATTGTATTGAAAGAATTGAGAAAAGATCGCAAGATTTACTCCGTGAAGTCTCTTTGTGGAGGCCACATTATACGCGCGCATCTCACGAGGTGCACATGGTAGGTTGATAAGCGCTGAACGCATGTTGCTGGCCGAGAGATAACACGCGCTTTTTATTAATAACCGTTAAGCATACCGAGATTACATAGCAGCTCGTGCTCTCGCATCTGGTCGAGCTATTTTATTATTAGCAACAGCTCCCTTACCGTTAATTATATGTCATATTATGCATTCATTGTCTCCTCTTAGGCCATTCGCGTGTCTGACAACAGGTCATTGCCTGAAGTTTTTTTTTTACGAGCCAGATGACGCATTTTTATTCAGCGCGAAACAATTACGAACTTCGTAATTTTATTCGTGCACGGCCGTTCGCATACTTTTGAAAACAAATACGTGGTACATCTTACAATTAAATTATTAAATTTCTTGAACCCCGTTTTCAGACTTTGTCTAAACTTCGATTAACCTAATTGGCGATTAATTTTAACTGAGACTGTGTGCAAACAATATGCAAACTTCGCAGAAGAAATGAGTAAAATTATGGAAAACTTTCTAAATAAAGCTACTTGCTTTTTAAGGAATACAGTCGACACTTTTGATACAAATGGACACAAATGGACACACGCTTTCTATTTAATTCAAACTCAATCGACACTCTTCGACTCTACTTGAGAGAAGTGTATTTTTAATCGATCGAACAATATTAGATTATTATTTTATTATTATACATATTTATTTTTATTTATTTATTTATATCCAGCTTCCTACTTACGGAAAAAATAACACTAGCGGAGCTGATATGGTGTAGCGGTATAGCAATTTGTCTTATAATTTGCAGTGATTTGCACTACTTGCTCAAAAAATCATTATTACTATATCTCAAATTTTTATTTCTTGTTTGCATCCAACACTCCAAAAATGTTTCTTTTTCGTGTCTTTTACGTCTGTGCGCAACTTTGTACAGTTTTATATGCCTACAATAAAAATGATTTAACAGAAGAATAATTTTTTAAAATAAATGTTATAAGGTTATGTAATAAAAGTTATTAACTTGACTAAATTTTTCAACTCGATATAATTTTTTTAGTTCAACTGTTTACGTATTTAACTCAAATACATAAAATACTCGAACCTCCGTTTATACATTTAACTTAATTACTACCTATATTTAATTTAAATACGTTTGAACTGAAGAAATTCAATCAAGTTGAAACATTTAGTTAATAACTTTTTTCGTGGTGTAGAAGTGCTGCTTTAAACAATACTACTGATTGAATTATAATTACCATTAGGTTTGATTGAAAATGTTCTTGATGATTTTTTGCACATTATGACGTTTATATCTGCTTTTGCTCAATTCCATTTAATGTGCAGCACGGAGCAGCACAGGTAGCACTAAAACCGCTATAAATATTCCTACATCATAACTCAAAATTACTCTCTGACTGTTTGACAGGAGTATGTACGTATGATATATATTCATACGAAGAAGGTAAAACACAAGGTTAAAAATTGAATGATACGTAAGACCTATACGATATTAAATTAATCGATCAAAATATAAATATAAATGTTCTCTCAATATTTCAACGAACAATCACAATAAGACGATTATGAAGATGGCTTGATGTCTACTATCAAATATATGTGATTTGTTTATATATAAGATGCAAATTAACAATATTAACGATATCCAAAATGAAGACATATTTCTTAAAGGTGTCATTAACATATCTTTTAATAGATACACTGTATAAAGACATCTTTATACAACGTATCTATAAGACCTCTTAATGACATCTTTAAAGTGTTTTATGTGCCGATTTGGACGTGTTGAGTTAACTTATTTGTTATCTTTTTCTAGTTCTAAGAATTAGAAAAGATAAATGAATAAATTAGAGTAAGATTAAAGTTAATTTATATTGGAAAAAATAGGTATAAGTCGTGTTCTTTTTTTTTAATATCTCAAACTTTTGTGTTTATGTGTAATAATAAAAAAATATTTTATCATTATGTAATAAAATATTTTTCAAAATATATCTATACTCTTGCAGTTAAATTTTTTTTCTAGGTTTGTAAAACTTTACAAGTAGTTTATAAAGAAATATGATTTCTGATATCTCAAATGATCTTTTAAAAAGTAAAGATAAATCTTAAAAATGATTTATGAGCAAAAAAGATTAAACTTATTTAAAAAATTAGTTAAAATAAATATCCATTTTATTATTGTAATTATTTTTACTTAATTTCCTCCAATATTCCAGTTTTCTTCTTAATAGAATTTTCAGTTTGTTGAGAGCTTCAAAACATTCATAAGAAATTAGCGATAATAAGAATATCTTTATATTTCCTTCGTCGTTGATCTGTTATTCGAACAAATGACTTAGATTGCTATCAAAGTAAACGTCAACTGAATTTTGTTTAACGACACAGTTACCAATATCGTGAAACGTTTATAATTCACAATTATTTTTGAAGAATGTTTTCATATTATTACATTGTAGATCTTCACAAGTAGGATAACACAAAGTAAATGATGAATTTAATTTTTTTTACATTTTTTTCTCAGACCACTTTCATAATTACTGGCACGTATAATGGGCGCACTGCGTCGTAAATCCCTTACCGCATGAATTTACATGCCATTCGAGGCGTATATTCGTAGCGCATCTGCTCTGCCTAAATATTCGCGCCTCTGCCTAAATATCCAACGATATTTTGATAACAATTAATTTCTTATAGCAATAACACAATATATATTTTTTATACAAGCGCATAAAATAAATTCTTTTTACAATGTTAATATTCTTACATTTTATTACATTACGTGAAATTAACACGAAGCATGTGTCCCAAATATAGTATGTCCCGGTATGCATGTAGATTCATGTGTCAAGGCATTCGCGCGCGTGACCCCATGTGTGCCACTTGTGGCGCGAAGGGTCCGAATCACTCGTGCGGTAAAGCAAAAAGAAAAAAAAAGGAGGGAGCACGTGGTATGCCGTATATGCGTATATATTCGCCGCACTTATTTACGTTGGCACCCTTACAACAAGAGAATTGATTTCGGTCGCGTGATGAGTTAGCCGGGCGAGCGAGCGAGCGATGACAACGTCAGGCAGGAGAGAAGGATCGTCGTTGCAATACGATAGCGACAGATGTGCATTGTAAGCGTTAAAACATTATCTCGGAGCTCGCGCGAATTTACGAGATTCAAGCGATGCCGCAATCACGTGCTTACTGCTTAACCGTGTTGCGGAGCGAGCGAGAAAAGGGTTGAACCGTGACACTACCTGTTGCCGTTCTAAAATAAAATTGTCCGTGTCTTTTAAGTAGCGACTTCTATCCAGTTCGAATTAATTTAATCGACGATTAGGGAATATTCTATTTAGTTTGAAGAATCATTAAACATTTTTTTATAAATTTTATAAATTTTTATAAAATTGTTGACTCTGAACTGAAAACATCTAAGGTATTGGCATTTTACATGTATGTTTATTACTATTTTTTAACTTTATAAAAATTTATATTAATTTTTAGTTATTAATATAAAACAAAGTTATTTATTAATGCTGCCTAATTTAAACAATCTTGTTTATATTATCCCAGAGGTTGTTGATCTTAAATTATCAATCCAAGGTTTATTTTGATTTACACAAATGTGGTTGTCAATGAAATTAGAATAAATCATTTATTGCAATGTTGAACAAAATGGCGATCAACTAAAAATGAACAAAATTTTGCAAAAGTTTTAAAATGTTTGCGAACTGTAAAAACATTTTTTAAAATATTAAAAAATCCTAGTTCCAACACAAGTATTGCAAATGTTTGCTTCAAGACAGAAGTCGAACGATCGGTAGTTTCTGAGAAAATTTCGAGATAAGCTTGAAAAACATGGATTTGAGGAAACGTGTATTTAAAATGTGAAATCGCGCATTATTTGCACCCATATGCCATGTTTTTCAAAACGTGAAAACAACGATAAGCTGTTCGAATTTCATTAAATCATTTTATGACTTATTCTTAATATAAAAGTTTAAAAAACTGATTTTTAAAAATCGATTGTTTTTTGCTTATCAACAAACTAGAATACTCCCTTACTTCAACCAGCAAAACTGCTCACAAATTTCTAATTATATATTTTTTTAATTTGCCGCAACTCTAACTTAATCTTTTTCCTCGGGCATCATAAAGTAATTATAGACATTATATTGGCTCGAATTTTCTTTGAATTGACAGAATTGAAAACTCTTACAAGAATAAATATCGTAAAACTCAACTTACATTTAAAATTAAAAAAATTTAATTACGATATATATATATATATATATATATATATAATTTTTATTTTTTATTTTTTATATATAAACTTGAGTTGAATCTGTATTTATTTTTGTGTGTACTTTAAATAAAAAAAGAGCTTTTAATTTTGTAAAGTCAGTTTGCAGAAAACTCGAATTTGTAATATTGGTAATTTTATCATTTTAACATCCCCTTAAATAACACAAAATTAATAATTTTGATATTACTGTTGCTCATATTAATGAAATGAAACATTACTCGAAAGATCAATCATTGATTAAGGAAATCAAATACACTGTAAGGCCGATATTCATAGTCATAAATAATTTCCAATATTTGATTGAAAGCGTAATTAATTACAAATCCATATTCTATTACGCTATTCTATGAAACTGTAATTACGCTTTCAATCAAAGATTGAAAATTATTTATGACTATAATGACTACTATAAATACTGGAAAGAATGTATGTATATTACTGTTCGTACACGCAAACGTATTTTACGTGTGAATTTTAGACAAAAGAAGCAATTAGAGTCATGATTAGTACAATTTGTTACGAGAAGGAAATAAAAAAAAAATGTAATTTATTAATAATCTGCAATGTAGACTAAAATTAGGTAATTTGATAATGTTTAAAGTATAATACAATTTTTCTTATCTTTTACAAAATTTAAAGAAATAGGATAAATATTTTGTTTCTTATGATAATGACATCGAATATATTTTTTGCCTCAGCTAGCAGCATTCTGTAAAGTATAACTTAACGACAGTTCGGTATCATTACAATGTCGTTCGTGGATATTATAACAAAAATGCTGCGTTGTAAGAGAATAGGCTTAACGATCTATTTTAATCTGTTAAAACCTAGAATCGCGATAATTTAGGCTTCTCTTAGAACGCGAATGGATCATTTATGATTCTTGTAATATTTTAATAGGTGAACGAAGAACGTCAAGATTTATAAAAAGTCGCAAAATTTCAAAGTGCAAATTTAAATTAACTTGAAAAGAAAGAACTATCTGATGAGTTAAAAATGACAGACGTGGTTTTAAGTGTTAAGTCTCTACGCGTTTTTGTTTTAAATCCTTGTAACTCGAGTCCTAATCAAAAATCTTAAATCGCATTTGATATTTAGAAATAAAAGAATTACATTTACCGAAAATATAATCAACGACAAGATAGGATATCCGGAAAAAAATATGTAAAGGTTAAAAGTGATAAGAAAGTAAGAGAACCCTATCATTTGTTGATAATATTTAACAAATAAATAATTTTGTTTTTCTTTTTTTTAATAAAATAATTTAATCATTATTTGAATGATTTATAATAAAAATTCGAAGATAGTACAAACTTTTATCTCAAAATTTTTATTGAATTACATAAAAAAGAGAAAAAAAATTTTACACACATTTTTACTTCCTTTTATCCCTTACATAATTTATATTTAAGTAAGAATTATTTTAAATAAATTATTTAACTAAAAAAATAGGCGAAATTTATTGAATATTTATCAGTTAAATGGCAAAGATTTCTTTCTTATGTTTATCTCTACTTTATGTCTTATCTTTATATCTTTTTTCCAGACATTCCATTTCATCGTTGTTTAGATTTTCGGAAAAAGCAACTCTAAATTATAGTTTAAAAAATTATTATTAGGACCTGAGTTGCACAAGGATTTAAAACAGAAAATCATGCAGAGATATCATGGAATTTACTGGATTAAAAATGATTATGCGAATAATGAAATTCTTACTCTACGCACATATTATTTATATGAACATAAAATCTAAATGATAAATTTGGAATAGTGAAACAATACAGCAAAAATAATAGAAAATAAAATGAATACGAAACTTTAATTATATATTGTTATATATAAGTAAAATACTATGTACGTATATATACATTAAGCTTGATATCATTGTGAAAAATTATTGCACCAATTTAAAAAAAAAAAGCATTTTAAAGCTAAACAAGCGCCTATTTTAAAATATTTTTTTATTTATTTTTGTTGAATGATGTTATTTCATAAAGTTACAGTTCTTTGTAGTAAAAAAACACAAAACACTGAAAAATACCTAGTTTCCATTTTATATAATTTAAGAAAAAAATATTGTTGAACCAAAACTAAAAAATTTTTGAAATCTTTTTTCTTTAAAATGCTTTTTTTTAAGTTATCTATTTCAAGAGTTATCTATTTCAAGTTTCTTTAGAGAGATATTTAATTTTTCATAAGATGAGAGATTAGATTACATCTGTAACAAAATATTCATATCATAAGATGATACATCTGTAACAAAATATTATCAAATTTATCTTTTGTTGCTAATTGTAAGGTAAATTTAATAGTACTATTTGAAAATCCTATTTATCTGTTCCAAAAGTCTTCGAATTAACTCGCTTATACATTTGAATCTTCTTCATCTTTCAGATGAAAATTGAAACATCCCAAGACATGACGTAGACAGTGGCAGGTGCGTGAAAAATCGCCGCAACGGCCGCCATGAAGAATCTCGTGCCGTAGTTGTTAAGCGATGTTAGTGACTGCCTCCCCAATGGACAATTCGCCGAACACGCTGTCGGTGGTCGAGGAGGAGGCGACGAACGTCACCGACATCGACGACGCGTTTCCGCCCCATGTTGACACCAGCAATATTGTTATCCAGCCAGAATCGCCCACTAGCAAGAAACAGGCGCTAAAGACTTTCGCTGAGGTGAACACGTTGCTGCAAGCCGGCAGAAAGCGGGAGGCGAAGCTGATCATTCGGGAGAATGCCTGGCCACTTAACAACGGAATCAGAACGCAACTCTGGCCAGCGCTTTGCGATCAGCACGCGCTCGGCAAAAATATGCTCGATGGATTCTACTGGGACATGGTGAACCAAGTCTTTGGAACTACCGGTTAGTAAATGCATCCTGAATTTTTAACTTGTACGTTTACTTTATATTTTTCTGTCGGAGCATTTGTATGATTACTAATGAGTTATAGACGAAAATGAGAGTAGCGTGATTAAATTTATTTAACTGCTGCGCACGTTTGTGACGTTCTCAGCTTAGAAATGCTCATGTGAAAATATCATTAAATCCGAGTAATTTCTGCAAAAAAAAATGCAGAAGACGTAATCAAGGCGCGATTCAAGAAAGATAAAGCCGCAAGTGATAACTTCATTTTTCTCGGTACAATCCAATAAGAAAGTTATCTTGATTACATCCACGTAAAGTTTCGAAATGTTTTGTTTGCAGAATTGCCAGAAAAATCAATCATGTTACCGCCGTTCGTCGATAGTACGCATTGCCTATCTTACAATTTGACAAGAAAAGGCAGAAACGTGGCGGACAGAATCGTATCTGTACTGGGATATGCTTGTCCCGATATCACGTACAGCCCATCCCTTTATCCGTTAACTGCACTCCTCTTGCATTTTGTGCCAGGTAAATCAATGTTAAAAAAAAATCAACATTAAATTAACAATAATTTAATAATAACTTGACACAAACATTATTTTTTGTTAAAAATATATTCCATCTTATATTCAAAATAATGAAAAAAAAATTACAGATTCAAGGCCGGACCACAGCTTCTTGCATAGCTGCATAACAATGTGCATAAGAGAATTGATGGGTCCATTAGCACATGCATAAGGAAATGGACCAATCAATTTCATTATCCATATAGTTGTGCAACTGTGCAAAAGTCTGTGCTCCGGTCTTTATGCATTATGTTATGTAATTTGTCAATATATTAATTATTATATTCATTTACAACACCTATTTTTGCTCGTTGTTAACCCTTGTTTTAGTTTAATGAAAAATTACAGATTGTTTTATATTGCATTTAAAAGTAATACAAAAATTAAGCGGTGATTTTTTTGTCTGGATCATAAAATTTTTTTTTAATAGGAACGTTTTTTGATGGACTTGTAAAATAATAATAAAAATTTGAAATTTTTTATATATGCACTTTAGATATTCAACATGATTTATGTAAAATTTTATTGCGATTGCTCAGTTATTTTATAAACAAAAGTTATTTATTATATACCGAATAATTAAGCTTAGATAAAATTGTAATAAGCTTGTAATAAAATTTTGCATAAATTATCTTGAATACTTATATAAAAAATTCGAGATTTTTCTCATTTTTAAATTTTAATATTATAACAATAAAAAATAATAAAATAAATAAATTATAAAAAAATATAGTGTTTAATAAAAGTAGAATGTTATAAAGCAATTTTCATGTAGTTTATTTGAAGTATACGTATTATCACATTTTTAAAATAAATGTAAAACATCCTTAAATAAAATATTGTTGTAATAAGATCGAGTCAAAATTGACATTTGCATTAAAAAAAAAAGTATATTTAACAAGGCGAGCTGCATATATAAAATCAATAAAAATTTAATGTCTACACACATTCAACTTGATTTTACAATTTTTATTTTTCTCAAAAAATAAATCTTGAACGGAATGAAAAATGTTATTTTAAATTTTCAATTTATTCTGCAGTAATAATTGAAAAATTATTAGTTTTATTAATATTAATTATTTATAAAATTTGTGAATAATTATAGTAATAATTAGTTTTTGTATTTATATAATTTATAGTGTTATTTTCATTTAATAATTATTTGTGAATTAGATTTGTAAATTTTATATTTGTTAATTCAATATGTTAATGCCTAAAGAAAGCATATTTACGATAAGATTTTTATTTGATACTCTAATAAACTGCTACTTATGTTATTTTGGGAATGTTATTTTTCAGAGGAGGAATGTTACCACTGTATGGCTACTTTGGTAGCTGCCAAAGAGAAAATGTTTATCACGCAAACCAAACTCCTTTATGAAGTTACGTGGAAAACAGTAGAACAAATCACTAAGAAACATGTTGTAAGTAATAAATTCCTACCTTTTAGATTTCAGACAATTATATTTGTCTTCACTTGAATGATTTATTTCTATTTTCCTTTGTAATCATCTTAAATATTATTTAAACTTTAAATATAAAACAAATAAATATAACATAAAGTGATAAGAATGAATATTTTCTGTTTATATATGTTTACTGTTCGGATATGATACCCTATTTATCGTACAAAATAATCACGATTCTAGAATTAAAAACTGACAAAAATTGCAATGTTTAATATTTTGGACTATACGACATTTTATGCAAGATATCCTGTATTTTTCATTGCCTCACTACCTTATCTCATGGTAGAATAAACTTCTTTATCTATGTATCTATCTCTTTTTCAATTGATATTACTCCAGATCGATATATATATATATATATATATATATATATATATATATATATATATATATATATATATCACTAAAATGGTATAAAAGAGATATAAACTTTAAAGTATAAAATTATTTTCAATCAAAAATTTACAAACAATAGATTTCTAGTAACATAAATATATAAATAATAAATAGTATTTATTTTTCAATTTCACGATTTTCAGAAATCAGCTGCTGTACATTTAGCGAGGCATTGCTCCGGTTCAAGGGCAGAAAGAATCTACATGGACTGGATCTGGTGGATTCTTCAACTTCTTCCATTTCAACATCTAGTCAGGGTTATGGACTGTTTTCTTCACGAAGGCATTAAGGTAAGTTTACATGTTTATTAAATATAATTGCTAATTCTATCAGCATCTTTTATAAATTGTATTCACTTACGATATGGTGTTTACTTATAATTAAAAATTTGAGCCTTAAATTTAAACAATTTGTATAATTAGGACATAATTGATCAAATTGTTTAAACAATTTATAATATTTAAAAGTTTGACCTCTTAGATATCGAAAGTTCGAGTGAAAATAATATTTTTTACATACCAAACTTTAGTTAAAATTTAAAGTTAAAATTAATCTACATTAGTAAAATAAACAATAAAGAGATAGAATTGGTATGCCATGCTTCCGTACACATAAAATTATGGGTTGATAAAGTGAAGTAAATGTATATTTTCGTGTTCTTTATTTTACGATAAGCAGTTGTACGAACTGTTCGGCTATAAATACCTAATTTACATCCTAAATGCTTATACAAAGATCACAAAACAATTTAAACTTCGAGAAAGTTTGAACTTATGTTAGTATCACTCGATTACTATAAATTCTGAATTCAAACTAGTTTGAACCGTACGCTAACCAGAAAATTCCGAACTTAACTTTTGACTCTGCTGTGCATTCAAAGAACCAGTCGGGAAACAGCACGTGAAACCGCCCATCTATCGCACATATGAGAGTGCGAGAAAAATTGGCATTTACCCAACCGACAGATAAAGATCAACCGCATGTTATGTGTACTGTGCAATGCACTTATATTCTAGGAATAGGACAAATGTTAAATTTGATGTTTGAGTCGATGCCAACAGAAAGTTGTTTTGCGAGCATTTTTGAGCATTAGCTATATCATCCTAAAATTGTTCTTTTTAGACATATGTGCGATTTATTAAAGTATTATGCTTTCATAATTATTATTATAAAATTTTATTATTATAAAAGTAAATAATTCTTCTTTTGCAGGTCTTTTATCGGGTCGCTATGGCTATAGTTTTATTATTTTATAAGCACTCTTCGCCTCAAAATTCCGAATGGATGAAAGAGATTTCGAAGAATGGTATAGATGCTGCTTTGTCGAAGTTCTGCAGACAAATGCCAGTGAGTAATAGAATCTAAAATAAATTGTGCTATCGCAAAATAATTATCAACTATTATAAAAACTAAAGGAATTTTACTGAAATGATATAATCTATTATGTAATATAAAAAATAAATTTTGAAAAGTACAAGAAAACTAATATATTAAATAGCAAAAGAAAAATAAAATGTTACATTTGCTTTTAAATAAAAGTAGTTTAAACATAAAATAAAATAAAAAAATATATATGTATACATAGATAAATACATCAATAAATACTTATGTAAACATGTATAGATAAATATATAAATACATATATATTTTACCTAGGAGTAAATTTATAAATCGTAAGCAAAATTTTTGTATATCTTTTTTGCTTGATTATGTGATTTTACGAAGCTTCAAGTTTGGAGAATGCTGTAAAAAATAACTCATCTTCATCTTATAGGTGACACCCGCTAAATTTCTGCGCACTGCTTTTGGGATACGCGGACTCAGCTCAGCATATATATCACGGGTATTTCTACGCACTGAAATGGCTCTTAAGAGCAAGAGCGTTCTGTCAGGATCCCGATCCTTGGCCAGATCACGCTCGACAGACAATCTACCCACCAGCCAGTCTCAAGTCAACATTCAGATGATGTCACATACACTCACAATACGAGAAGTACGTTGTTCATCTATCTCTTCCTTTTTGTTAACTCAATTCCACATTTATCGGAATCTATTGATAAAAAATTTGCTGACGTTGACGTATCTATCAATCACAATACGTGAAAGCATTTGTAGCTTGATGAATATTTATAAGCTAAAGATTAAAATTATAGTTTGACAGGCAGGATAGTAATGATAAATACATCCAATCACTTTCGTTAAATAGAAAAATATATTAAAAATCGATAATTTTTAAATAATTAATTTTTAGCATGTTTTTATATGATCTAATATCGTATTTCTATATTTTTATAATTTTAATTATATTGTATGGTTGTACTTAAAAAAACGCAGAGTAGATCATTATTGTAATTGTTTAACTTTTAAATTTTTTAATGTATTTATTATAATTCCTAAATATTAAAATTTATTAAAGAAGTATTGATGTTATTTTTAAAGTGTGTGTCGTTAAATTTCTTCTGAATTCTGTTTGAAATTTTATCATTAAATTATTTATACAATATTATAAATTGAAGAGCTTTTTTTAAACAAATTTAAAAAGAATATTGTATAAACATTTAATCCACGTATTTATCTAATTTATTTTTAATGGAATGAATATATCAACATTGAATAGTAAATTTAAATAGGACATGTTAAATCTAAACTATTTTCTACATAAATTTCGCCAAAAGCAAAACTCTTGTGAATCCGAAATTTGCTCGCATAATCGTAATTTTAATTGACAGAATTTTTACAGGCACAAATATGAAGTATTTATATTATAGTTTTATATAGTATGCAGTATTTTATTATTTAAGCATATGTAACTATCCCCTTTTACTTCCTTAAAACGAAGGAGACAATTTAAATTATTAAATATCACTTGTTATAATTTGTCTTTTTCAATTTGAGGAATGAAATGAGTTGCTTATGCTGGGAAATATTTTATATAATTTCTTTTTGTAATGAGAATTGAAACCAATATAATTTCGTTGAGTTCGATTTTCGATGTTACAGATATGCGAGAAAAGACCTTATGCCGATTATCGCGTTTCATTTACACACGGATAAACGTAAGGATCATTATTGCATGCCTACGATATCCAAATCTTAACTCGATGAAATTTCAGAATGCTCAATAAATCGTGATGCAATCAGAAAGACAGCAATTTCTCGTGGGAAAAAAAACGAAAGATATTCGATAAATACCTTTTATCAAATTTTATTTTTATTTCGATTACGTTGTTTCCGAGAAAAAGACAAAACAAATTGAGAGCATAAAAAGAGAATGAGAGAGTAACATATATATATATATATATATATATATATATATATATATATAAAATTAATAAAAATTAATAATCTTAATTTCATAAAAGATGAGATACAATGATTGCAAATGTAATGATATATGTAATGATATCCTGGCATTGAAAATTTGATACCTCTTTAATTAATTGTCATAAAAAATTCCAGTGTTTGATATATATATATATATATATACATATATATATATCTATCAATGTACGTTAGTCTAATAGATGCACTTTTATGTTCAAAGCAATTTCTCTTGAAAACTACACAATCTACAAAGTTTGTTCTTTTAAATATTTTTTTCTTTTTACGAAAAATTGTTTTTCTAAGATCGGTTGTATTGCAATTTACTGAATATCCTGTAAAATGGTTTCAATCTCCGCTTTGTACAGCCCAGCGTGTTAAAGTAGTCTCTTATAGGGTTTGGCGAACCTTTTGAATCTCTCAATGATTCCATTTGTTTTCAGAAAGAATGTGAAGACACGTACAAAGACAGGGTATCGTATAATTATCTTTTTGGGAAATGTGTTGTCAATTTCATGTGCTCTGCCCACCTTTACCTTTATTTCCTCCCCCTTTTTATATTTTCTAAGACATATCATTTATATTACACTCATACTCTACACATACTCATCGCCATACATTTGTCGTGCCAGCTTTGTTGCTGTTACTTATCCATCCGCAGACTCCTTTAATACATCTTCCACTATCAACGCGGCAGTAACCAATACTCTCGTCAGCAATGTCTACTGCAACGCATAATGTGAAATTTTCGCTGGCTTTTTCAGTGTGGCTCCGCGTGTATCAATGCGGATTGCAATCATGACTTATAGCAGCTCACACACAAGATTGATTAAAAAAAAAAAATTAATCTAGCAACTTTTATAATCCAAACATTGAATTATAATTTCTCAGATATGACTGTCTTATTCCATCCGTCGCGTTATTCTTTCTTCTTCCTTCTCTTAACAAGAGGGATTTTTGCAGCCTTTTTGCAGCCGTATTAGATTATAAATTAGAAATGAAAAACATAAATCTTTTTCTTGTGCTGTATGTCGAAATAAATCAATTTTTTTGCATGCGACCATTTCGCATTCAAAAATTTAAATTATTAACAATGTATTAGAGAAACTTTGTTTAATTATGCCTTATTGAGAAAAAATATTCATATGAGTCCTACACATTCAGCAAGAATGTATTTTATAATAATAGATTGAAACTTGTCTATTCTTTAATTCAATTTATAAATTTATCATAGCTATGTGAAAAAGACTAATATGTTTGGATACATACAAGAAAAAAATTTTATAGTTTTTATTTTTAACATTATAGATCAATACAGCTGCATTAAGTGATCAGAAATCTTAAAAAAGGAAAACCATTAATTTTTTCGAAGCTTTAGTTTGCAATTTATAGGCGTGGAGTTTCTTAATAAATTCACGAGTATTGCTTGTATTTTATAATCAAGAAAATTGGAATCTAAACCATGAAAGTATAATACAAATATGTAAACACAAAATCTCATCTCAATTAAATGACATAAATCGAGCTTTGCTTGGCGAGCGTTTAGTATTATTTTCGTTCCATTCAGTGTTATAAACTCATATCTCTGTTTTCTTGAATGTGGCTCTATGGTATTGATTCAGATATTATACCAAGTTTTGAGAGATGCTTTTCTTAGATAAAATTTTATTCATCATTTATCATCATGTTTGTTCCTCAAAAAAGTTTGTTTCCGAAATCGCGTTCTACGTTCTATGTTTTTCTGTATTTTAAAATCTTTATACTACAAGAATTTACAAGAATTCTATCGGTATGATACACAACAGAAACAAAAACAGATATCAAAATCACATTTTTTAGTTAATCCTCCAGCAGTTTTTACTTTTTGATTAAAATTTAATATAAAGCTTAGTTTCCAAGATACATAATATCTAAAATTGTGAAACACATAATTTTTTTCAAATTATATTTTTTATATATTTATTTTTAGAAAAATTGGTCTTCGAAGCTTACCTCATGGTTAAAAAATTATTCGGTCATTTTGCCTTTACGTCCTAATATCGAGGGCATCTCTTTTATCACATTGGAAATCAATATCGTGTCTATTTTATCTGCCAACATCTTAAAGAGGCTACCATTTCAAAATATTTGAAGCAAAATACACGTTATTACATTACAGTGTAATGTGCAAACAAATTAAATAGTTAAACGTTTAAAATACAACTTACTATTTATTATTATTATGTAATAATATAGTAACTAGATTTTAATATAAAATGTTAATATAAGATGTACTTTATTAAATTATAGAGAATTTAAAATGATGTACATTTATATATTTTGAATATCTTTATAATTAAATTTTAAAAAATTAAATCTTTTACAACTATTTTATATATAATTATATATAATATATTTAATAACTATATTTGCCAATAATTTATAAATACATATTAAGAATTTATATTTGTTATTTGCTAGTATCGTTATTAGATAGTGAACTAAATTAAATAGAAGAGAAAAATATAAACGAACAATTTGCAGTGAGAAAACGTTGAATAAGAAGATAAATGAACACTTATTGTAGATTTTGTGATATAATGCTCTTTGATCATAAAAATAATTCTGTTTTATTAGACGATCATAATTCTTAGCATTTCCGAAAGATTTTGCACCAAAAATGTTATGCCCTAAAAATTTGTATCAACTGTGTAAGAATGGATATTGTAACAATTGATTGAAGATTTACAATTTTCTATTAATTCGCGTATCAAAAAGAATCAGTCTTCGGCACATATCATACATGTAAAGTTTTATTGAATATAAGTTGTAGCATGCAAAAAAACCTAATTTATTTTGATGTATAGTGCAAGGAAAATATTACACGATTTTTTTTCTTCCAATATCTTTCTGATATCGTCATGACTGTAGTGAAAAATCATCAGGGTCGTATGCTAAATCCTAAAATGTCTGTAGTGATCAATATTAAATTTATTCTATGCAGCAATCTCAGCAGTGTCAGGTAAACGTAGTAATATTTTATACCCTGCATTTTCTTTTACGTAACTTTATGTTACGAAAAAAGAGTATCCAATCTCCATGGAATATTTGTGCAGTGGGTACATGCAAAGTTCGCATTGGTACCATTAGTGCTCAGCACTGTACATCGATGTAACTGATGTGTTTGTGCTGTCTTGTGTTGTGCTGCCTTCACTGGAATGACTGGATTAAATGGTACCGGGTGTGTAGGGCGCACACAGTCCTGGACCACGCGCCTTATCAATGGGCGTTTATCCCATACAAAATATATGCTCTCAGATCCTAGACGTACCTGATGTAAGTACTCATGGCCGTCCTCTCATCGACTGAATTAAGATTCAGAAAGCTCCATCAAGTAGTCATAGGTCTTTACTCTGTGGCATGTTTATATTATCGTTGGTGTATATACAATCGCCTAAAAATATGTACAAAGCTCGGCAGTAGGATCTGATGGTTTTTTCGAACTTGTTATAATAGCAAAATCTAAAGTAATAAATAATATACAAGAATACTCTTTCAACATTCTCATTTATTTATAATGTTAATTCTAATAATATCTGTAAATAAGTATCTATATATCTAACAATTCCTAGTCTTTCATAAAAATTTTTCCGTTACTCTATTCAATAAATATTATGTATAGCATATTGATATGTGTTTTTGATTTAATTCTAAAATATGTCGTAAATAAAATACTTAGAAGTGTTAAAACAAAACCTCAAAATGTTGTTTAATTGAAAAATAATATATTGCAGCAAATTCAAGAATTAAATCAAATTTAAATAAAATAAAGAAAAATTTGTATAAAAACTAGAATATGTTAGATATACAAGTACTCGTTTATTGAATGTTATTACTAGAACTTATTATAAATAAAATGAGTGAAAATACTAAATTATTCTTTTTTATTATTTTATTCATTTACTTTAAATCTTATCGTTTTTTACAACAAACTCGAAAAAATTAAATTTTACTACCGAATTCTGTATGTATACAGAACGTTTTAAAGTAAAATCGAAATATGTTGTATGATTGTAGAGAGATTATGTAATCCTTAGAATTATTTTGAGATAGGATGAGTGATCAGAGATTTACTTTGCTCTAAGGAACCTCGAGTTGAAACTATGACTTGAAATATCGTTCCAAATGTGTGGATTCAGTTGAAAATAAATAAAATAATTGTGTGTGTGTGTGCGTGCGTGCGTGCGTGTGTGTGTGTGTGTGTGCGCGTGCGTGCGTGCGTGTATAAAATGTTAAATATTTTCTTGTTTTGGAGGAAGAAAGAGTCAGAGAAAAATTTTTTAAGAAAAATATAAAACTTGCAGCTGAAAAAAATACATTTATCACCGCTAGCGCAAGAACCCATGTTGACGTCTCGATAACATTCATTTGTATTTTTATCTCTAACCGATTGATGCTACCCTGACTGTTGCATGACGAATGATATTATGCACTGATTTGCAAAAGATACGGATATTTACTCTCGCCAGCATACCAGCGTTGTTCCTTCGTGTTTTGTTGATATCTCACATAAACGAGATAGAAACACATTTTGTTGTTTGAATTGTTTCTTTATGAAGAAAATGTTTGCGATATTATAAATAGGAAATATTCTAATTATTTTGCTCTATGTTTTTTTTATACAGATATACATATATGTGTGTATGTAAATGTAAATGATTATAAGAGAGTAATATTTCATTATGTTAGAATAATTTATAAATTAATACATTGCTATTATACTAATTATAAACAATTTATGTATAAAAAAATAAGGAGGTGATAAATACGTTATTTCAGTGAAAATAGAAATGAATTCTTTTTGCAACATAATTGATGTATCTATTATATCTATTATATTCAATTACATTACACATATGTTTATATCACAATTATATTTTTTATTATTAATATTATATTATCTAGAAAATAAAGAATGGCCAACAAAAAATCTCGATATTCTTTTGCTTCATTATGGAAAAATGCAGTAAATGTAACAAAGAACAGTAAAATGAGATGAATGATAAAAAAATACTTTCACGACTAAAAGTGTCTTTAATAAAGATATCAGTTAATTTTTTATGGAAAATGTTTTTCATGCAAAAATGCATCAAAAAATGGTAAATTTTTGTCACAAAAAAAATAAAAATCTCCATTTTTTACTAACATATCAATTATTGTATTTTTCTATAAAATAATTTATATGTATATATATAATCATTTAAATTTAATTTATCAATAAAGCATGTCTTATCGTGATTTAGTTTGCTCCTCTTAAATTATTAGTGAGCCATTAGAAACTGTTTGCACAATTATAAAACAACATTTTTTACGTTCAATTAATTAGTTGAATTTGTTTATTTGCCAGTTGTTTACTTTATGGTCATGGCTACCAATGAGAATCACGATGTACCAGCCTATCTTGCTGTACACAACCGAAGAACATGGATGTTCCTTGACGACGTTCTATGTGCGAGTTGAGCAACACGAACCGACCCTCCTAATGATAAAAACTTGTAATAACGAGGTGTGTACCTGTTAATAAACATTCATCTTTTTAATGAATAGCTAATAAAATTTATATATGACATTATTTTACATTAGACATGTAAATGTACTACATTTTTTGCTCGTTTTCAAAAATTCTATTAATATTTTTTATAAACGTTAAAAATTATATAAAATAATTTTATAAATAATTTCTATAAAATATGAAACTTCAATAGGCTTATTCAAAGAAGGATATCGATTCATTTTTCAAACCTAATCTCTTTGGATATTTTATTTAAAATCTGGTGAAAATATGTATATTTTATTTTGTGACTTTATTTTATAATTTATACGGTGCTTTTCAGGTATTTGGAGCTTATTGTTCTACCAGATGGTGTGAACGTAATTTGAAGGATGATAAGGGTCAAAGACAAGCATACTTTGGTACCGGTGAGACATTCCTATTCAGTTTGTATCCTGAACGAGCCAAGTATCCTTGGGTAGGCATGGATTCATCGCACAATGACTCTAGAGTACATCATTCAGCCGAACTATTTATGGCCGCTGATTCGAAGATGATAACAATCGGTGGCGGGTAAGTTTTATAAATCAGCGCTAGGAAGTTTTAAGAATACCTAGTGCACAACCTGCGAAGAATATGAGAAAGCCTTGATAGCTGTCCGTTTCGAATCAAATAGTAATATATTTTGTACAAAAAGATTTATATTTATTATAAGTATAATAAGTATCTATTATAAGTCAACACAGTAACCTATAATAACTCGATAGAAATTGCAATTGATCTACTACTTGATTTTAGGGACGGCCAAGCGATCTGGATGGACGAGAATATAAGATTCGGTAAGACGGATCGGTGCTCGACCTTTAACAATCCACCCCTCTGCGCCAGTGGTGACTTCGAGATTAGAGTACTGGAGGTGTATGGCTTCGCCGGTGCCTGAGGGAAAAAACAGCGGTGTATTAATTTGTTTTCCCTACTGCCATTTAACGACTCTCTTTCTACATATACGTACTAAACACTGTGTTATATGTCATGAATGTGTCTCCACGTATCGTTCTCTTTAGTAAACGCGTATACAAAGAACATACAATGTGAGATTTGCCTAAACGTTATATAAAAGGACAAAAATATTCTATTTGTGATTATATATCGAGATATTTTGCGTCTCTTTACATATTTAATTTCTGGAAATCATTTAACATTTTTCCGTGATAAACTTAGATCTTATTAGATCTAAACTAGTAAAATATTTATCCTATGTAACATCTGGACAAGAAATATTGCTATTTATTAAAGATATATATATATATATATATTTTTTTTTTTTTTTTTAATACTGAATCGATTCTAATCGAATTTCTTTGTTCGAATTTGAATTAAATTAAGTCGATAAAATTTTATTTGAATGAATTTAAATCGAATCGAATCGTCAAAATAAATCTTGTAATTAACATAATTATTGTTGAGTAGAATTTTTATATAGATTATAAGAAATTTTTCTATGTAAGAAAAATAATATTGTTTATATAATACAAAATCATTTTAAATATAAATTTTATAAAATTGTCAATATATATGATTTATATTCAAACATCTTAAATTCGAAATTTTCGAAAAATTCTGATTCGATTCGTATTCAAATAGAGTACATATTTATTGTTTTATAAAAAAGAAAGTACGATTACACAATAAGTTCAGTAAAATAGATAATAGTTAAGTAAAACAATAATTTATAGGTAATTTATAATGAATCAGTTGAGAAATCCTAAACTATACATTAAAATAAAATTAACATATCAAATATATATTATGCCTATCATACGAATAATTATTATAAAGTCAAATAAAATATTTTTGCCCTTTTTAAACTATGCATCAAGGTACACTCTGCAAAGTAACAGTTCTTTACAATAATTATTGCCAATTGCGCATCTGCCAATTAATTAGTGGCAATAATTAAAGAATAAGTCATCGATTCACATATGACTTAAAAATACATTATAATGATGACTTTTTAGAGCAATTATGCATCAATGATATAACTCAAACATTGTTGGTTATAAATAATCTAGTAATAACTTATAGATTCATAAAACTTGTGTCTTGTGAGTCTGTAGGTATGAAACAATTGAAGCTATGTTTCAAGATGGATAGCTTGTTATTACTGTCGACAGTGTCGTTGTAAAGTATTTAGAAGGCAATATTTCAGTAGCTTTTGGATACTTGTTAATCTATACGATAAATAAAAAGATGCGTTTATATTGATAAAATATTGCCCTTCTAAACATACCTGGCATATCGAGAGATGTATCCGTGATTGCTTACACAGTAGTAGTATTGCTTATATGAATATATCGAGACGGAAAAAGAAAGACTAGACTTTTGGCGTTTTCTCTGCCATTTGAGATTATTCTTTTTTGTCGTCTCTTTCATTTAGCACGCAATCAACATTCTTTTAATTTTGCATGTATATCTCGACGACTTGACGATGGGTGACTCAAATTTTATTTTTAAATAGCTTAAATAAATGTCAATCATACCATATCGAAATCCGTTCTATTTCATGCTTATTCATTTTTCTAATCACATCAATATGTGATTACTGATTTTTCAAATTACATCAATATTGAATTAAAATAATACTATATTGTTTGAGAATGTGCTCAAACAAACAATATGTAGCGCGAGTAGAAAAACATACTTTTAAAACAATCTTTTTTAATTCTTACAGATAAACTCAATTTATTTTCATTCATCGATAATAGCTGTTTAATTTTTTCCATTTTAAAATAGAATGACATTTATTGCGAGCCATTGATACTCTGCTGTTAAAATTATTCAGTGTTCATACGTTGCACATAATACTTGACCAATAATATTTTTTACGAATTTGCAATCTTACTAGTTCTAAAGTTTGCCCGTCGTCGAGATAGTAAACGAAACGAAATACGTATTAATCCTTAAAAATATAGCTATGCTGTTATTGCGAACCGAGCTTCGACAATAAGCTACATTGAAGGCCATATATATATATATACATACATACATACATATATATATAGTCGCGATGCGAAATTTCGTGATTTTTCGTATGTACATATATAGAGCACGCTGATTCGTTTAAGCGAATACTTAATATTCATTGAATTAGGAATTATTGTTATATATGTATATATAACATAGTGTATGTGTTTTATTTATATATGTGTATATATAAACGTGTATATATATATGTAAAACACATATATTGTGTGTGTATGCGCTTGTGTACATACGTATATAAGTATACATACATTTATGTGCATGTGTGTACCGTCTAGCAGATCGTTTCACTGCGCTTGTCGTTAATTTCGTTATTGATGTTCGTGTACACACACATCTATTATAACGATTATTTATCTCTTACTGTTGTTATCTGTAGCTTAAACGAAGTTGTTAAAAACGGAAGAATCCATGTTTTGTTTATAAAATTACAAATACACACACACACACACACACACACATTGTCAGCTGCGCGTATATGTATATGTAGATTGAATACAGGACCATAAGTATGTTAAATTATGTTAAAAATTATGCGGAATGAAGTGAAATGTGCTGAAAACAACACGAGAGATAACTATTTATGTAAGAACCGACAAATGTTTTGTATGTAAAACCGGGAATGTTTATTAGTTCTTTAACGTTGAATATAACATTATAATACATTGCAGGAAAAGAGCGACATTTTTTGTGAAATGAATTTTCCAGTTCAATCCTAGATTGACTTTACGTTAATGTAAATAAGACAAAAATTTGTATGTAGGATTGTTGAATACAATCTCTAAAAATATATAATTATTTAAGTATTTCAACAATCTAATGATCTCTCCAATTGCAGAATTATAAATCCGCAATCTATTAATTTTCAATTCGAATTAATTGAAATACCATGCTCTTCTCTTTGAAATAATTCATATTCATAAAATTGTACATTTGTGTTACAATTATTAATTCTCACTATATATTAATGTTTTCCATCAAATTTTCTAAAGATAATTCGCATTGAAAAGTATTAACCCTTAACTCGAAAAGTTACTTTTGTTTTTGATTTACATTTTTCATCAAGAGTATACACACAGAGTATACAATCTCTTGAATAGTGGTTTATCATTTTGTAATTGCTCAATGTTTGCACGGTTTGCACCAACAAATTTATAATAGTTGCATAATTAGGGTCCTGCCAAATCTAATTGTGAAAGTATTATAAATGTGTCATACGAGTACACACAAAAATATATACATCATTATAAGTTTGATTTGTATAAATCAAGATATTATAAATAAGTTAGTATATTTATTCGAAAATATACTTTAGAAAATAATTTATGTTGTATAAAATATATTTATTTTACGTTAATAAAAATATTTTTTATATTAGCATATAAAAAATATATTAGCTTGTATAGAAATATATCTTACATAAAAATATTATTTATAAAGTATTATTCAATAGAAATTATTTTTTTATATATATATATGAAACTCAATTTTATTATATATATATATATATATATATATATATATATATATATATATATATACATAACAATAATATATTTTCCTATACAACATTTATTATTGTTCTACATATCTAATAGCTAAATCTTTAAAAGACGTTATTAATGTTAAGTGCACTACTTCGTGACTGTCAACTGTTTATTTATTACAACAGATAGGATCAAAGGTTTGTTCAAGTTGCATGCTCCAACGTATTTCCACTCACTTCAACGCATTCTAGTACATTTGGAACAAACGTATTGGAGTTGGAGCGCGTTGGAGTATATGACGTATTGGAGCATGCAATGTAAACAAATCTCATGTTTACGTTACAAATGCTCCGAAGCATTCTTCGACTGATCAATTAGTAAAATTCTTTATTCCGATTAATCAATTAAATGCTTCGAAGCATTTATAGCATCAAATTGACGGCACCTTTACACACATGTGTAACATTAAAGAATCAGTTTAGCGTAAAAATTAATATGAAAAAAATCCAAAGGCAATCGGGTTAAGGGTTAATCGAAAAAACATTTAACAAATTCCCTATTACACGCCCTACATATATGACCATAAAAATTTTATGTAACAAATCCTTTGTATATAATAAAGTATATGTATTATATTAAATCAAATTATTTAAAATGCAGTGTAATATCTTCCACTTTCTGAAAATAAACCGTTTCTAAAGCCTTGTGTCTACAATGTTAGAAAACGATCCCGAGATCTTAGACAGAGAAAAAATTAACTAATCGCACCAATCAGTTTGCCAAATTGTTCAAATGCGATTGGTAAATTTTTTTCTGTTCGAGATCTCTATTAATTGATCTAGCATCGTGGATATAAGGCTTAAAACGTATGTACAATAATAGCGAAAAAAATAGTAAATTCTAATAGAAATAATAAAAAGAATAGGTTTAATATTATTCACAATGTCAATTGTGGATTAAATATTAATGTATGTATGCGTTTTTTTGGAATTTCCTGTATAATTTTTCCTTAAAAAAATTATTTTTTAATTAAATAGGCCTCTGTGTGTATTAAATTTTTTTTAACAATATTTCCATCGTAATGATACAGTGTCAACTTGATTTATAATTTAATTTCAATGGATTGCTAAACAAGCAAGATAATAAAATTAGAATAAGAAATAAGTTCAAATTGTTTTATAGAACTGCGTTTAATAGATTTTTATAAATCAAAAGACTGCTCAAATAATGTGGCATAAAATATATATAAAATAAATTAATTTATATAATATTTTAATCAAAACCTATATCTACAAATATGACGGTACATCCCATGTAAATCGATGTTAATCGTGTGTAGCATGTGTGCGTGTTCGTGTACATGTACGTGCGCGCGGGTGTAAATTTTTCTATGAATAAAATATAAGTGATCACCAGTCTCTCAAATAACAATTAATGAATCATCGAAATACTATATACAGTTTGTGAAGTAAAAAATATCTAATAAAAGTGCTGCTTAGTAAATAATAAAAATTATATTCTGTATGTTTCATATATATAATAATTTTCATTGTACGCGGTGTATCATTTACTTTTTTAATCAGTAATTGAGATTAACTTTTTATATAAAAGACTAATATTGACATACAAGGTGATTCTTAATAGTTGTACCCACTTTTTACTATAGAAGCATTTTTAATTTCTAATATGTTAGAAATACATATCCGCCGGTAAATCATGCTCCTATAGTAAAAAGTGGATACAATTAGTATCCACAAAAAGTAGACACATTAAGAATCACCCTGTATACTGAAATATTTATTCTAAAAATTCATGACAAAATTTTTATTGTCTAATCTAAATTTAAATTCTCACATTGAAATGCAACTTTTATTTTCTCCAATTATAATCGATTTACAAATATTTTGTGTTATTGTCAAATATAAAAATTATTTAAATGATTTTGTGTTTAAGAGTTCTAAATGTTATATAAATATTATACAATTAAAATATTTTTTTTATCTATATTTCTTTAGGAAAAAGATCCTAATATCTTAATATCTAATTAAAGCAAACTGCTAAAGAAAAAAATTTTAATATTAGAATAATAAAAAAGTACACAGGATTGTAAGTTTATTATTTATTTTAGTTACATTAACAAGATAACACTTTTCAGAAATGTTATACAGTAATTACTTTTTATGTATTTTGTAGCAATTTGTAAAATTATAATAATTATTATAATCTTACAGGTGTAAGTATCTTAAAGTTTATCTAGCAATTCAATTAACCTAATTTCTTACTTGATTATATTTTTCCAATTACGAAAAAGTGCAAATCTATTTTCTACATATATAAGCCCTCCTTTATCTTTCTATACATATATATACTACTGTGTCCAAAAAGTAAGGTGACATTGCATTTATTTCGAAAATTCTTTATTTATTCTTGCAAATCAATTTCGTCCCCTTCAAAGTAATCCCCCCCTGATATAATACACTTATTCCAACGGATTTTCCAATCTTCGAAACAGTTGTAATAATCGATTTCAGGAATGGCCTTTAGCTCCTTCTTCGCAGCGAAACAGTGTCCCCGGAGCGGCCGCTTGAGTTTGCTGAATAGCCAGAAGTCGCATGGAGCCAAATCAGGTGAATACGGTGGTTGTGGAACGATATTAGTCGAGTTTTTGGTTAAAAAATCACGAATCACCGTTTCGAGTCGATAGAAGAGATTCAAGCCGCTGCGAAGAAGGAGCTAAAGGCCATTCCTGAAATCGATTATTACAACTGTTTCGAAGATTGGAAAATCCGTTGGAATAAGTGTATTATATCAGGGGGGGGATTACTTTGAAGGGGACGAAATTGATTTGCAAGAATAAATAAAGAATTTTCGAAATAAATGCAATGTCACCTTACTTTTTGGACACAGTAGTATATATATATATATATATATATATATATATATATATATATATATATATATAATCTTCAATTTATTTTAAACTGAAATTATTTTCCTTTCCTTTGTTTGCATCATTGGTAAGACTGCGATCTAAAAAATTGTCTAGAAATCGTCAAAATATTAAAAAAGCAATCAACAAAAAAAACATTATTAAAATAGTGAATATGTATCTTATTATGTCAATTAATATGTATCTCTAGATATATATTGGCTTTTACACACTTTGCTTGTATGTACAGTCTTATTTTTACAATACAAATCCTATTATGTACAAGAATTGGAATTTTATCTCAATGTATTAAATTTAAAATATTTTCATTAAATATTTTTGTAACTATCTATAATAATTTCGTAATTTTTAAATCTAATTAAATTTATGAACAGTTTATACTCATTTATAACAACTAAGTTTCTTTTACATACTGAAGTGCTTCAAACGTAAAACAATAAGTTATACCAATCAGTTGAGTGATGTACTTCATTTAATGCACACATTAAACTATCGATCTTTCTATGACAGCGTAAAAAACCTGTAATATAATAATCATTATGTAAATAATTACATATAATACAATGAGAATATAATATAATGAAAAGTACACAATTTATTACAAGTAACAAGT
Source organism: Solenopsis invicta (assembly GCF_016802725.1). Lineage (NCBI taxonomy): Eukaryota > Metazoa > Arthropoda > Insecta > Hymenoptera > Formicidae > Solenopsis > Solenopsis invicta. The sequence continues at coordinate 10,832,525 of NC_052673.1, forward strand.
GTAAGTAGCAGTTTTTTTCTAATTTCCTTTTTTATTACTTTTTATTAAATGTAATATATTGGGAAATATAAGTAATCTATTGTCAATCACAAAAGCTATATTTATATACATAATATTGTTATTATATACATATTTATACCCTAGTATGTATCATGTATTATGCCCATAATTATTTTTATTATATTTCGTACAAATATAATTGACAATATTGTGGGCAATAATGATACAGTAACATAAATAGTTATGTGTAGCAACATAAATATAAATTTAGATTTCATCAATATATATTATAGATCGAAATCTAAATTTAAATAAAATAGAAGCCTAAAATAACTTAAACTAAAAAAGTAAATAATAAAATCTATATCTAATTTTATCCTTATCAGGGATCCTGACCGAAACCGAAACCAATAACCGGATGATAACTGTTATTTTAGTCCGACCGAAACCAAAACCGAAATATTGTGCAGGCTAATCGACCGTAACCGTAACCTGACCGAAAATATTTTCCCGGTTTTTTCGGTCAGATTTTTTAAAATGCTATTAAAGATCATACTGAAGACTAGGTAAAAAAGGAGAAAAAGCGCGTGCTATGTACACCTCTCTCTCTAGGAGATAAGAATAAGAGAAAAAGATACACGATATCTATATTTTATCTTTTTTTTATTTATTCTATCTTTTTTTAAAATAATTTTAATGCTCCATAGATATGCAGTTGATTTTAAAGATTAATTTTCCTTTAATTTGTGAGCATAAAATGAATACAAAACAATAAGATCTTTGTAATGTTAAAATTAAATTTTTAAAGCTAAAATTATTTTTCAATTTTTCCGGCTCTTTTAGAGCATCGAAAAAATTTAACAATTTTAATTAAACTTTTAAGACCGTAGATATTTACTTCTAGGTTTTCAATAAATAGCGACATTACAGGGTGTTTACGGAGGATTACTTATTTTTTTGCTTTTATTATGATAATTTGATTAAGATTATGTTATTTTATAGAGAAAAACTATCATTAATAGCAGTAAAAAAACGACCATTAGCTGCAACTTTCTGAGATTGTTGAAGTAAAACAAAAACAAAAAAAAAGATTTTGAAATACCCGGAAACTTCCAATAATTTTTAAACATTTTTATATTAAAGTACTGTTTACCATAAAGAGGAATTTTTTATATGATATTTATACTTGTATTACTTTTATACATTATCATTTTTATACGTTATTAAATTTTACAATAAGTAATTGTACATCTGTAATCGTAACCATAACCGAAAAAGACCGAAATCAAAACGGTGACGATAACCGCACCGTTATCAGTAACAAGATCGAAACCGAAAATTAGATATAATCTCTGATCGTAACCGCACCGACATTTTATTTCGGGCAGAATCCCCGTTATCAATGATGATTATGTACTCTAGAAGTAAATTTAAATCATATGTACTTTGTGCGTGTTAAGGCGCTTCCACCCTTTGTAGGATCCATCATTCGATCCCAGTTAGTATGCCCAACAACAAATCCGACAGCACGCATTTTTTCCTGCTCTTTACGCTCTTCTAGATCAGCCCAACGTACCTGCAAAAAAAAAATAAGCGTGTAGTCTTTCTTTCAAGTTCTATGCTTATTAAAAGATAATATTTAAAGCTTCTACCTCTTATACTTTTCTAATTATATTAGACTCATATTAGAAACAAAAAATATATCATTACCTATTTCACGAGTCTTATTCCTTTAACTTCAAAAATTTATATCTTTATAAATAAATAATAAAATTGTATCAATTTCTTCAATTTTTTTAATAGATATTAACAAAAATTTAATTTATATTTTGTTACGAATGTGTACAAACGTTGGGAAAAATACAGTAAAAATAAATTTTATTGATATGTTCAACAAGATAAAATTTTCTTTAAACTGGAAAAAAGCTATTATTTAAGATTATTTTAAGACGGTTAAACACAGTTTTAACATTATGTAGTACATACTCGTTTTTTGCCAGAAGTATCTTCCATGTTGTAGTAATCGGGAACTTGTAGGAAATCTTCCATAGTTTGAGGTTTTGCTTCGGTTTTCCTCTTTGCCAAACCGTCCAGTCGATCTTCATTATTGCATTACAAAAAGAATTAAATAATAACTAGTTATAGAAAATTAATAAAATAGTCAATACAAATCTACAAGCACAGACGTCCCTGCAACAATACAATTATATTCTAATTTTTTTCCAATTGAATTCCTTTTATATTCCTTATACATTTTTTATATTTTTCATTTTTAGTCAATCTTTCTTCAATGGTCAAACGTGAACTCACTTTTAAACCGATATTCAGTAGTCATAAATAATTTTCAATCTTTAAAAACATAATTAATTACAGATACATTTATTCTTATGTATCAATCAAAAATTAAAAATTATTTACCAACCTTAGGCTGCTACGATTGTTACGACAATCTTTCTGATTAGGTTCTAACATTTCATGTATGGTATGACAAATTTTCCAAACATATAGAAAGAAGTTCTTAAGAGGATGTTAATTTTACCGAGCGAATTGACCGATTAATGTGTACGTGCAATATTGTTAGAGTAGTAAATATCAACATATTTCTACAAACTACCGATAATGCATGTGCATAAATTTTCAAAGTTATTTTTTATGCTAAAGCGCCTAGCTAATTTCTAAGAATACAGTGTATTATCTTTCATGTTATCTTGACTTGAAATTATGCTTGTTTTATATGTGCAAAACTTACGTAAAGCAAATATAAGTATATGTGTGTTCATAAGTCAATGTCAATGTTGATAACAAAATTATAATTTTTCAATGGTTTTTCGTTTTTCATATAAAACTGTTGCCTTCCAATGTATTATTGTCTATACTTTAAATGTGAAAAAAGATTTATAATTCTATGTAATCAACAAAAAAATTAGGACTTGGTATAAAAAATATCGTATTTAATTGGTAAAATAGATCTGTTACCATCATCTTAAAATAAACTTAAAATAAGATTCGACTATGAATATCGACTTCATGTTATTCATCAACATTTGCGTTGCAGACTCGTATTAACCTTAATTTTATTTAAAGAGAAATAGAGTATAGTTTCTACAGATAATTCACGTTAAATTTTAAAAATGTGCACAGAATATAAACGCATACTGATCTGTCAATATAGATTAATATAAATTAACTAACCAAGTTTATCTTCGGCCTCCATTTTCTCCCATTTACTAACACCCTAAAAATAAGAATACACATAAAAAATCATAAATTAAAATCACAAAATAATGTATAAAAAAAGCTTTTCTTAAGGAGGAAAGGTCATGTAACGGGTCAAAAAAGTCAAAATTTCTTTTTTGCATAATTTAATATTTTAACTCATCAATAATATGTCTCTTGAGTTTTAAAATTTGAAGAGCAACTACAGATGGTTTCATTGCCGATCATCAAGCAAGTAAAATGTCAAACGTACAATGCGTCCCGCTCCGCTGACCGTTCAGGCTCCGAATACAACTAAAACGTTTCTTTGTGTATCTTATAGAAACGTTATACTCTATAGTGTACACATGGTTTCAATTCAACACTATTATAACATTTAACCCCTAAATATTTCAATGGCGACTTTGAAACAATCAAAATCGCCGCTTTTCTTGTTGTTAGTTTTTTTAATGAAAACTACAGCTTCATTTTACAAATATATAAACAATATGAATATTGTTATTGGCCAATAGTGTAAAATATTTGCTGATCAATATGACAGTTACAAAGGCAGAAGTTCAAGCAACACTAAAAAGTCACGATCCGTTTGTCGAGAACAAAATGCGGCCTTACAACATTTTTTGAAGAAACAGAAGGTTTACTTCATGAACGTACAATAGCAGATCAGCTATAAATATCCAAAAATTATTGGTTATCTGTATCCAAAACCTTAAATGCGTTTTTCTCAAAATAACAATTTTCGAGTGTCATATAACTCAAAAAATTGTGGAATATAACTCAAAAAATTTTCAAACTACGAAATACTGCTTGCGTATACATGTTCTTTAATATCTTCTTCACAGTGTAAACTTTTACATAAATATTTTTGCAATAAACAATTGTTTTTTAACACTATTTGATTTAAAAAATGCATTATTCTTTTGTCAATTTTCCAATTTATTCCAATATCAATTTTCCAATTTAGCATTTTTTAATTTTAAAATAAGTTTATACCGAGCTTATACTCATTGACTAAAATTTCTATTTTAATTTCAAATAAAAGCAGCAAACTTTACACTCTACGGCGCAAAACACTTTTTCTTGAATGATTGAACACACTGTCTTTGTAACTCTAATATTTAAAGATATAATAAAATTTTTCAAATTTTTAATTAAGTAATTAAATGTATTAAAAGTTTCAAAAAGATTGATTCAATTTACGATTACTGACTCTTGCTGTTAGATTTTAGCTGTTTACATGACCTTCCCACCTTAAGAACATTTAATTACAATTGTATCCTGAGTATCTTCCTGGCTATCTTGACTATCTTCAGTTTGCATGGCAGATCTCTCCTGCGTCTCTTCACTATCCTCCATATCAACCTTCAATAAACAAATGTCAATTACAAATACCATTTATGATGTACGCACTATGACGAAAGATCATAGCACACATTGCATATCGATTTTGATAATTTGTATCAAAATTTATAAATCATGCCAAAACATAATATATAAATTGTCAATTTATGAAAAAGGCTCAAATACTAATAATAAATCTATCTTTTTATCTCTTTGTTGCAATATATAGACATTTCCTCTTTCTAAGAAAAATACATAAAATTACTTCTTTTATTACTTGCTAAAAAAAATAAATAAAATTACCTCTTCTATTGCCTGCTCTTGCAACATCGAATTTACATCTAACTTTTGATGATAACTAGGCGTTGGTTCGAAATAATCTATAATCCGATTAACTTCATCCTCGGTGCGATTATGAATATTTCTCTTCAAGCAAATCTGCAGATCCATTTCCATCTCGCATACGTATACCTTTACACATAGAATACATTATTAACAAAAACTGAATTAATATTAAATTTGTAATATATCCCGCGAATAGTAATAAGATTGAAATATTAACAGCGTTTTTCAAAAAATTATTTGTATTAATTCTTCCTAGAATATATACTTTTATTTTGGAGTTTTTATTGATGCATGCAACTTTACAATATTTATCGTTGTTATAAAAAAATTTATTCTAAATGGAAAAGTTCAAAACAGGATATTCACAATAGTTTCAGAAAATCATGTCTAATATTATTTCATAAATAACTTACTTTAAAACCTTTTGTTTTTGCGAAACTCCACATCTCTTCATAATCCGAAATCTTTTCATTAATGCAGTCTAATATAATAAAATTGAAGAATCCATCTGTTATATTTTTCTTAAAAGCTTTAACGAGAGATGTTACGTAACTCTGCTCCATAGCCTCTTCATATTCGTATACCATTTCCTATTATACATAATATCTATGACAATATGCACATATATTTAAATAATATATAAAAATATTTTTCAAAAAAATACTTTACACTAAAATCATACTTCAATTCTTTATTGATTAATACCAACAATTGCATTTAATGATTACAAATTTTTCAATAACAAAAAATTCTAAATTTTTTTTCAACGTAAATTAGTAATTTTATTTAAAATAAAGTTAAAAAAAGACAATATGTATGTATATGTATGTGTGTGTAAAATATGGAATATCAATTTCCAATAAAATCGAAAATAAAAACTAAAAGAAAGTGAAGTATTTATAAGTGTTTTTTATAAAATTGGAATCTTTAAAATTAAGAAGTATCATTTGTATCAGTTTTAATTTTCAGTACATAAATTATAAAAAATTATTAATAATAAAGACTCGTTTAAATATTAAAAAGTATTACTGCAAATTTGATAATACTTATTATATTATTTCTAAATAAAAGTAGATATCAAAGCTTTTCATGTTACAAGTATAAGTGTTGTACCTTAACTGTGACTTTCTTTCCATTATCATCCTTAGTTTCTAATTCTTTTTCAACAAGGAAGTAATCATCTAAACTCAATATTCTTGGCGCAGAACCACCTTGTTCGACTTCTTTGTCCTACACAATAAAATATATTATAACTATTGTAATAAATTAAATATATCTTCATACAAAATATGCATGATGTAATTGAACCAAGTTAAAAAATTAAAGGTTAAATAATAAAGTTAAAATATTAACTAATTAATTTTATAATAAAACGTTAACTAATTAATGTTTAATTAATTTAGTTAATTTTTAATGAATTAATTTTTAACGTCTATTATTTAAATACATATTTTAATTTATTAACTTCCTTTCTTAATTGTAAGTTATAAAAATTTATGTATGTATATATATATATATATATATATATATATATTTATTTATTTATTTATAAAAATAAATCTTTTTTTATTTTATATAAATTTTATTTACAAATAAAATATTAAATTTATTTAATAATTTATATTTTAATTTTGTTATTTAAAGTAAACTAATTTTTAAAAATTATAACATTTTAATTTAGTAAAAATAATACTTTTCAAAAGTAACTTATAAGTTAATTTAAATTTTACGTAACTTTTAACTGAAATAAGTTTATGTTTATGCAACTGTTAATGTAATCAAATTAATTTTATAAGTCTTGAACGTAATTAAATTTACAAAAATATTAATTTACTCAGCTCTGTTTACAATTAAAATATATAAAATATAATATGTATCATTCTCAGAATAAAAATATATTAATACTTATATTTCATACACAAAAAATAATTTGCTAATAATCATTAATAATTGTAATAATTTTAATTTACTAATATACCTTGATAAGTTTAGCTACAAAAGATTTGCCGCTACCAGGTGGTCCTCTAAGAATAATAGCTATTTTTGGTGGTCTGTTCTGGCGACCCGGTGGACACAATAGATCATCAACCATCGTATAATTTGGCATTTTTGCCAATTCCATGGTCTTTGTAGTTGATTCCGCAACATTTTTCTTTGTATCAGGAGAAACGCTGTAAACAAAGATTTGTTTTAATAAAATCAAATAACGTGGCCATACACTTATAAATAATTACATTGTAGCAGATTGATCAACAATAATCGCTTTTTTGTTTTCGTTATTTGTAAATAAAAGAACAAAATTATTCTCTGATCAATCTTGCATAAAAGAACAATTATCTCTGTAATAAGCGCAGAACAAGAAAAAATGCAAATATATTTTTGTATTGTAGACATTTTTCTCATTACGCAATTGCATATACAAGTATAACAATTCGAAAGAAATATTTCGCAAAAAATCGCAAAACTCTTCATAAAATATTCATAATTGTACAATTAGTTTTAAAAGATGTGTATCCAAAAATATATCGAACGTAAATCGTACGTAAAAGATTGTCCCACATAAATAGATCGATACTATACGTAAAATGATATACTGTATATCATATTGTTAAATATGAGTTATAAAATTTCAGTGTAAATATCATTAATCGAAAAAAATTCGATTTGTATATGAGAATTTTATAGTAAGTATATCAATACTGTGAGTAAAAATTACGAATATCTTACAGTAAATAAGTAAAGTAAGAAATATTCGTTATGTAATAAAATAGTATATCATAGTATGAACATCTTAATAAGATGCAATATGTATGTGTGTGTGATAAAAACTTCCTGTATCATTGATATATTATAAAAAACTATAGTCAGAGATTAGATATCTATTTTAAGTAGTAAAATGATATCAATATTTTCTCTTTATTTCTAAAGAGTAAAGATAAAAAATTTTCAAGTACATTGTGAATTGATTTCTATCGATCAGTACCGATCAATATCGAACAGTACTGTAAACAATTCATTAAACATAAAAATAATATGTAATAAAATTCCATGGAAAAAAATTTTCATGGAAAGATAAAAATTTGTGGTGATTAGATCGATATTAAAATTATAACTCCTTTATAGTACGGAATAAAATTTTTAAAAATTATGGAGAATAAAATGGCATATCACGTATATTATTATGAGAACAGTAACAAAAATTTAGCATAAATATTTGTGTAAAGTAAATTTATTTTTACAGAAGCATTCCTTGTAGCCTTGTCCAAAGAAGAAGACTTTTATACACATAGAAAAGCATTAAACTATATTTTATATATAGTATTTATTTAAAAAGGATACTATGTGAAAATTATGAAAAATAACTTGTAAACTGCTGATTATAACATAGTATTTCATAGCTATGCAATTAATATATTAATTGAATTCTGATATAACACAGATATAAACACAATTTAAACTGATATATATATATATATATATATATATATATATATATATATATATTATGTCAGTGTTGAATATATTATAAATATAAAGATTTTATTGATATTCCGATATCTTCAAAAAATTACACAAAATAATTATTATCAGTTATTCAAGTTTGGATATTAATTTCAATATAGTATAAAATATCATAGAACATAAAATAATAATTTATAAATCTTCTAATATAATAAAAATTATATAATAAATCTCTTTCTTAAACTTCGATGAACATATCATAAATCATGTTGCAGCAAATGCACAAATGCATATGCGCAATATTTACATAATAAAACGTTATTAATAAAAGCCAACAAGTTTCGCCATTGTCGATACATAATCGAAAAAATTTACTAAAACACCTTGATAATTTTTAGTTTTGAAATAATTGTAAATGTACAAATAAATAAAAATATATTAATATACAAATAAAAATAACACCATTAATAACTGGTGAAATATAATAAAGGTCCCATAAAAAATTAAAATTTGAGATTTATGGAAAATAATTTTTGTTTTCTGTGTAAATAATTTCTCTGGCATAGAATTAAATTTTATATAGATAGGACTAATTTTTCTGTTATATAATAATAGATAATATATAACAAATATACATTGTCCTATATAAAATTTATTAATTTTCGTCTGGTGTAAAAAAAATTATATAAATATTTTTTTCAAACTCCAATAAATATACAAATTGTGTTGCAGCAAATGCACAAAATGCACATGCGCAATATTTATTATACCCGTAAATTTTTTCTATAACATGTCACTTTTTTTTATTATGTTGATATATTTTACATTATTATTTTTTCTCTTGTTTCCTATAATAGAAACTATAATAACTATAGTAACTTAATATTTTATATTTCGGAAAGGTATTTGCGGACTTTCTTTTTTAAGGAAGGGAAAGGATTTCGATCAAATCTAAATGTAACACAGTTAAAGACATTTATGCATCATGCTAAAAATAAATGAATATTGACTAACACGTTAGTTATCGTATATTATAAAATCCTAAACTATATTTTTACTAATTGATTCTTTACTTAATAATCTGTTAAATTTGTTTTTTAATTTAATACATATCAAATGTAAATATTAAACTGCCAGTTGCAGTTGTGAATCATGATGCATCTAGTCATGAATATCTAAAGATAAATGTAGCTGAACTTAGGACATTAACCTGGAATCCAAGAATTATTGGTAAAATTCCAGCAAAAAAATGTCTTAAAAAGTAACGTTAAAAACTTTATTATATTTTATAAATTTTCTAGCACGATACCAGATTTGTATATTCCTTGTATATTAATTCTTGATTAGTAATCTAAATTCATCCGTAATAATTGATATATGTATTAATACTTATATATATTTTGCACATAAAATTTTTTATCAAAAATATCCCTTCTTATAAAAATATACAAGGTGCGCTATCTCAATCTGATCGATAGAAGTATTGAATAACTTAGAGAATTTTCAACAGATTTCACAAAATCGTATTTTTTATTAAATTTGATTCATTACAATTTATTTTAATTAGTTTCCAAAAACAACATCGATCAAATGTCCGCCTTTATTACTGAAACAAAAACGAGCTCTTTTTTCGGCACGTCCTGGGAACGTGTGGTGTCAAAAGAAGGTGATATTGACTGGCCACCAAGATCGCCGGATTTAACTGCACCGGACTTCTTCTTGTGGAGATTCTTGAAGAGTAAAGACTATAGATAAGCTTAAAAACAACATTCGAGCCAAAATCGCAGCGATATCGCCTGAGACGCTGGTAAATGTGATGGAAAATGCCAAAAAAAGAGCTCGTTTTTGTTTCAGTAATAAAGACGGACATTTGATCGATGTTGTTTCTGGAAACTAATTAAAATAAATTGTAATGAATTAAATTTAATAAAAAAATACAACTTTGTAAAATCTGTTGAAAATTCTCCAAGTTATTCAATACTTCCATCAACCAGATTGAGATGGTACACCCTGTATATTTACTGGAATTATTATATTTTTGCTATTTTTATTACATTTTTAAGAATTAAATTCTCTGTTTGATATGCTTCAAGTTAATGTCCTTTTTTCTCAAAGTATTTGTTAAATGTAGACTAAAAATTCTGCAGACTCAAAAAATGATGTTAACATACCTTGTCTCTTGTAGTTTTGTATCTACGATGTTTTTATTTGAATTCTCCTGCCAGTTAACATTTCCTTTCAATCTAAAGAAAATGCCATATATATTCAGAATATATATCCCACAAACTTCGTTTTATATAACATCATTATATATATAACATCATTAACTATTTTTACATTACAAAAAGTAAAATAAAATATTTTACAATACCTATCATTGTCATTGTCTTTATTCATTTCTCTATGGGAATTATCACGTATATCTTGAATAATTTCTATATCTGAAAAATAATAGGTACAATAAAACATACAAAAAATATACTCAGTATAAGTTATTTGACTAAATACTTCAATGATATTTATGATTTACAGACAATACGACACAGTGCAATTAAATCAATGTTTCAAACTTTCTACAAGCGTATTGTATATCTTTATTATAGTTGTAAATAATGTTTTTTTATCAATTATAATTAACAAAATAAACTAAATAAATTTTGGTTCAATATTTTAAAAACACATTATATATTGCAATAAATCTTCAATAGTTCTTCCATTTTTATAACTAAAAAATACACGAAAAGATTTAAACATAAAGAGATAAGTAAATTTATCACAGTTTAAAATTGTTGAGACACAAAATTAAATCAAAGAAAATTAAAATGTATGAATTTATCAATTCGCTATTTAGATTCTTTTTCACGTTTACAATTTAATGAGAAAAATTAAAGCTGTATATTACAGTCAACACGTGTTTATCATGAAAGAAAAGAAGACTGTAAAATCAATATTAAGTATAATATTAAGTATAATAAACAATATTAAGAATAAAATTATTCCAGTATTGTCAAATGATTAAATTAATATTAGTTAATAATTAACTTTTATATACATATAACTATCATGAATTAATTAATGAAATAGAAATAATAAAAATCTTTTATAATTTTTTTAAAACATCAGGTTATCTGGGATTCTATTGTTATTTGAAACAAAAATTGTTTCTGAAATAAAAATTCATGTTAAATTACCTTTGTGAATATTTTTATCATTTTGATACCGATCACTCTGGTCATTATCAATATTTCGTTCAAAAACTCGGGATTCTGAATCAGAATTATGTTCTCTCTCTTTACGATCATCGTTCTCTTTCTTCTCTCCATCGGCTGTCTTATCATTTGATTGCCAGTCATGTTCCTTTCGTTTATTATAATCCATCGATCTGCACGCGTCGTAATTCGTTGTGTAGTTTCTCATTTTTCCAGCATGTCCCTTCTTTTTCTCATAATTGCTCATCTTCTCAGTATATTCCTTCAGATTTTGTTCGTTCTCCACCCAATTTTTAAAATCTTTCTTCGACTGATGCTGCTGCTGCTGTTCACGATTCACTGTCGGTTTTAAATTCCCGTGACCATAATCAAAGCATTGGACTGATGACGTGTGTTGATCCATAATCGGAGGACGAGTCACGTGCCCATAATCAATCACCTTCGACGGTATGTAGTTATGCGATTCAACGAATTTCTTATCACCTTCACCGTGATTATAATTAAACTGCCTCTGCACGCGAAATTCTTGCTCACCCTTTGCTTGTTTCATGAATAAGTTAGAGGCAGATTCACCATATCGCGGCGCGCCCTTTGGTTCGAGCATAGCTCTTTCTGACTTCGATCTCTCATCGAATATATTTGGAACATTTCTGTCAACGTTATGTTTCTCTGCAACGGGTATCTGACCACTAGCGAACTTCCAATTATCGTTGGGTCCGCATCCCGGACGAGGTGCAGTCTCCGATTCCTTTGTATTAAGATCAGGCATGCGTCTAACGCATTCACTGGTGTTCTCTTTCCGCATGTCTACATCAAGATTTTTATCCGGACAATTTGTATTGAATTCATCACCAGGTTTTGGATTTTCATATCTGGCTCTCTTGGGAAGAATATGATCTTCAAACGGTTCTTGTCCAATAGGATTTCTACGCATGTAATCCCCGCGATTAAGCGAAGGATCGGTTTGAGGTGGAAAATTCGCATTAACCGAATCATTTATTGGTCCTTTTGCTTTGAAGTCCGACGATCCAAAAGATCCATTGTTAGAATCTCGAGAATCAAATCGATTCTCATTGAAATTCTTCGAATTATGTTGAAGCGGACCATCATTTGGATCGCGAGAACCAAGTGGGATAGATTCATTAAGACCACAGGAACCAGTCAGACTTTCATTGGATTTTCGAGAACCAAGAGTTCTTTCGTCAGAAAAGCCAAAAGATCCACTGCTTTCGAAAGGAGGTCTCTTATCAAACGGTGCTTCATTAGCCTTACCAAACTTGGGCCCCATAGCGAACGACGAGTCGGAAAGACGTTTACCAAAAAGCGAATCACTGGGCCCTCTAGGGCCATATGATCCATCGTTAGGTCCTCGTGGGCCGAATGGTCTTTCAGAGATTGTTCGAGATTGTTCTAAACGATCATTAATACCTCTAGGACCATATAATCCATCATTGGGTCCTCGTGGGCCAAATTGCATACTATGACCTCTGGGTCCAAATGGACCCAAATTTCGCAGGGAAAATGGTAAATCAGTTGGTCCTCTTGGTCCAAACTGTCGAATAGGTCCTCTCAGACCGAATCTTGCATTTATCGGCATTCGAGGACCAAATTGACCAAATGATTTATCTGTAGGGCCACGTGGGTCAAATTTCTCACTGTTTGGAAGTTCAGATAACTCATCTCGATCACCACATTGCTCTTCATTGGATCTTCTCGGACTGAATCGACTTTCACTAGGTACGTTAAGCCCAAATTGGCCATCTTTTGGACCTCGTGGACCTAATTGTACATTCATAGAACTTTGCGAGAATAGACTTGGCGGAGGAAATCTATGAGGACCTCTAGGACCAAACATTGGTCCTCGAGGGCCAAAAGGTGCACCAGGTTTAAATTCCATTCCCCTGGGACCAAAGCTACTATTACAACGCATACCAAATTGGTTATCTGTTGGTCCCTGTTTATCAAAATTTTTATTCAACTGTATATTTTGACTAGAATCTGAGATAGGACACAAATTGGGCAGTTCTGGTGGTGGTTCCATGTTCAAATCTTCTGGAGGTACATCATTTTCACCCATAAAAGGCAAACTTTCAGGTTGTTTAATATCGTTATCATTATTATTAGATTCATCAGTTTTTTCAACGATGTTACTTTGGATTTGATTATCATCATGTTTCTGGTCATCTTGTTGCAGAGAATTATCATTATCAGTAACTTTATTCTCTTCTCCATTATCATTTTTCGAACTAACAAAAACAACAGTATTATTTTGTTCAATAGAACTATTAGCCTCATTCGCTTCCTGTATCACTTCTGTATCTTTTGTATCTGCAATATTATCAGTTTGCAAAGATAAATGGGAATCAGCAGTTTCAATATTTTCAGGTTGTTTAACAACATCTTGAGATTGAATATTTATTGGTTCGGATTGATTGGGATGTGGTCTTATTTCCATATTCTTTCCTCGTTCATTGTAATCCGTGGGATTATGTTTAGCAAAGTTGTCTAGATGTCCTCTAAAGGGAAGTTCATCGCGGTTAAAAAGAGGACCTCGTGGCCCAAATGGTGAAGTGGAAATTTGTCCTGAATCGGAAGACGAATGTAATGGAAAACTTGATGGTCCGCTATTCCCCGCTGCACTACGATTTGGTGAATTCTTTTGAAAATCAAAGGAGCTTCTAAAAGGTGAGTCACCGGTGATTTTTTTAAAACTCTCGCTAAGAGAACCGATACTAGTAGACTTGTCAGAATCGACAAAACTAGGTCTAAATACGTCTCCCGCCGCCTTTCGCTTTTCCATAAGTTTCTTCAATTCTGGTGGTAGCTCTTTCGGCGGACTGAACGATGGATTTCTATTAAAACCCCGAGCATTAGTACCAAAACTGTCCCGTCTGTTGTCAGCTGAATCTTTTGGTTCGAAATAATTCGGATTACCTCTACCAAATCGATCGTTTTGGCGAAAGTTTTCGTTATTGGGCCCAAATCGATCATTACCAGAGAAGAAACGATCTTTAGGATCAAAACGATCAGTTCCAGGTACAAATTGATCACCACCTGGCGCAAATCGATCTGATCCAAATCGTTCATTGTTTGGAAATCGATCGTTTCCAAGTCCACTGCGATCTTTGTCCATCCCAGGCCGATCATTTCCAGGTCTAAAGCGATCGCCCTCCTGTCCAAACCATTCATTATTAAACCGATCAGACCCTGGACCAATACGATCGTTGTTTGATCCGAATCGATCACCTCCAATCGATCCAAATCGATTTTCCTTATTGAAGCGATTATTCCCTGGTCCCAAACGATCATTTGATGGCCCAAACCGGTCATTACCCTGATTAAAATTATTTTGAGAATTTAACTGATTATTCCCAAAATCACTGAAATTTTTATCGCCTTTTCTGAAATGTTGCGCGTCAATCTTATTAAAGGTATCAGCAGGAGGTCTAAACTGATCTTGTTCAGGCAAATTTGAATTCGTATTATCTCGTCCAAAACATTCCTGATCGCCTTTTCTGAAGTTTGGTGGTGGTCCGTCAAAATTGTGAGGTGGTCGTTCGTTTGGCATAAAACGTACATCTGTATTGGAAGAGTCAGTTGGACCAAACGGAGGACAATCTTTCATGTTCGCAGGAACCGGCGCATTCACATTTTGCAATTGCATGCGATTATTTGGTGGAAAATTTGGTGGAGGTTGCGAAAAATTTGGTAAATTCAGTTGTGGTTGTGAAAAATTTGACGGGACCATTTGGGGTGGCGGCCCAACATCAGGTGTTGAAAGCATCGGAGGCACTGTCGGTGCCATTCCGGGACCGTATCCCGGTGCTTCAATTCTAGGATTGTATGGCTGATTTCCCCATTGTTGTTGATCGGACCAATTTGGCACCGCAGGTCTAATCATGTTTACTTGCGTCGGAGTTTGCTGCATTCCCTGTGTTGGTTGAATGCTAGAGTTTGTAGTTGCCGGCAATGGTGGAGGCGGCGGCGGCGGCAGTATGGATGCAGAAATATTTTGCTTTCCTGTAAGACCCAAGGTTTTCCCAATACCCAACAGATTATTGATCAATCGCTGATTTTCGGTATTTGATAAGATGTTGAGTATTTTATCGTCTCCAGGTATATTCTTGTTTTTTTCGGCTTCTGCTTTTGCAGCAGCCTGTCTCTGTTGTTCGCGTTTTTTGCGCATCTGCTCGCGTCGTTCCAACAGCTTCTCACGCCATGTTGTCCATTTTGCTTCGTATTGTTTATACTGAGTCTGAAATACGAAGATACCAATTAAATTTCTATACAAAAATACAATTTTAATTACTTACATTAGTCTTACATGCTTTCAATTGTTTTAAAATTGATATCTATCATAAAAATGAGAATATCTAATAATTTTATTTCAATTAATAATTGCATTTCAAAAGGAATCTTTTTAATAGAATTGAAAGCATAGTAATATTAAAAAATATCGATTTTTTAATTTAACCCTTCGTGATGCAATCAGGATTTGAAGAATAAACAAATAAAAGTAGAGCATGTGCTATCAGTGACCCGGTTAGATTAGCAAAGTTGTTTTGTGTAAGTAAATCATGTTTTTTAATCTTTATTTCGTAAAATGTAAATAAACATTATGTTTATTATAACAAAATACAAGAATTCAGAACATATCTACATTTCAAATAAATCTCAAAAATGCTCTGCAGAAGAAATTCTGTCTTCTTTACGCAAGCGATCACAAAATTTTTTTGCAGTGAGGTTTTAGGCAATAAAAATGACGATGAGAAGATCGAAGATGAGCAAAACGACAAGAAACATGACGATTTAAGATTTAACCGAAACTTCTGATCTTTTGCCGTAAGCAATAAGATAAAATGTGAAAAAAACCTTTTAAGTAAGCTGTTTTATAATAGAACACTATTTACAAAAATCTTTTTTCAATTTTATATTACTTTTTTCTTATTTTCTATAAATCAAAATTACTAGTTTCCATGTTATCAAATAATTATATTTTTTTAAAGCAGAACACTATTTGTTTCTCGTAGCTAATAATCTTCAACTATTTGAAGCTGAAAAAAAATTTTTTATGCACGTAGAAAAAGTCATAAATTTTTCAACGCAACAACAAATTTTACCGAGTCTACCTCAAATTCGAATAAATAAAAAGAGTGAAAAACGTTTTTGATCATATCATTAAAATCAAATTTTTGAATGTTAAGTATACGAGAATATTTTTTAGACTTTTTAGGGCTAAAAAATCCTAAAAAACGTAAACTCCAATGACTTGGTTGAATCAGGAAAGCAGTGAAAAAGATTGTATCACAGAGGGTTAATTATATATCAGAAATCATTTGTGATAGACAGTTAAAATAAAATAAAAGTCGTTTAGTATCTTTACTTTTTCAACAAATAACGAAAATGTGTCTCCCAATGTTAATAAATAATTTTTTAATAATATCCATTTAATATTTCATAATAAACTATATATATTAATAATGATACTTACCTTATCTGGATGATTTGCATTTTGCTGCTTCCAGGCATTAAACTGTTCTTCCCACTGTTTGAACTGTGCATCAAATGTTTTCTCAGCTTCGGTCAAATCGTCATCTTCAAAGTTCAATTTTTTAGCACTATTGGAATCACTAGTTACATTACTACTAGACTTTTCAGCTGTGACATTCTCCCTATTCTCGCCGATTTCGGGTGGTAAGGGTGGTTGGCTCGTAGTAGGTAATGGTGGATTCGCAGGATAATTTGTCACGTTCGCTTGCGACACTGTCTTATTAGCAGATTCCTTTGTGGGAAATAATGGCAGATTGTTTTGATGAGGGGGTGGTACGTTAAACTGATATGTAGTGGGGGGTAAGGGAGGCCGCGTTTCTTCTTTGGGAAGAGGCGGTAATTGCGCATTTGATGGTGTTTGCATCTGACCCGTCAAGTTCATATCTTGAGCTGATAAATGCTTCATTTCCTGATACTGAAAAGAATTCCCCATTAATAAACATTAATAAGTTAAAACTATTAATGTTTCTATGACTATCAAATATTTTCTTTATACATTAATTTAAAAATTTTTACATTACTGAAATCATTAAAAAAGTAATTTAAAAAAAGAATTAGATTTAATAAATAGATAATTAAAGTGATATGTTTCTCTTTGTTGTTTTATAATTTTACATTTAAAAATAGAAGACTTTTAAAATGTTTTGTAGAACACATTATTTTCGTTTATATTATATTTATATTCTATTAATATATTGATTAAAATAATTTAATCTTTGAAAATTAAAATTATATATAAAGATAAACAATATTTTTTACAATACAAATAATCCTAATATTTTTTTAATTATAAATTTTTAATAAAATAATAATTCTTTACATTATTCAATAAGAATTCAAAATAAGTTTAAAAACTATGTTCTTAAAAAGAATTATTACTTGTTATGGTATATACATTTCAGTGATAATATAATCATATAATTATTTTGTACAAAATAAAATAAACTACTAATGTGTTAATAATAATAAAATTGTTAAATTTCTCTTTCAAAAATTTGATTAATTACATTATATAATTATATTTATGTAAGTAAATTATACCTTGATATACTTTTAATTTTTATATTATACCTTATCACCATATTGTGTATGCCATTGTTGATATTGCTGTTGCCATTGTTGCCATTGAGTCCAGCCTTGCTGTTGTACAACTGCCCATTGCTCCGGTGTATACCCAGTAGGCGCCTAATAAAAAAACACATATTTGTACAATAAATATTAACAATATACTAATATTAAGAGATGTTTATTATTTTTATATATAATTAATTTATTAAATACTTAGTATTAATTTTATTCAATCAAACTAGCCATCATTGCTTATTCTCCTCATCTAAAAGTTTTTCTCAATTTCTTCTAAAGGCACTTAAATTATTAATATTAAAACAAAGATAACAAATTTATTGTTGACATATAATAAAATAAACCTTGTGTATAAATGTCTAATTGTAAGTTGTTAATAAATTATAATACATAAACATTATAATATATACAGAGTTTAAAGTGTTACAAGTTACTATCCCTGAAATTATGTGTTATAACAAAAAAACGTTTCAGATCAAGTTTGATAATCTAAAAAAAAAATAATGATAAAATTAACTTTTAGAAAATTAAATTTTCAAGATCGTACAATCGCTATTTATTTAAATAAAATCAAGATTTTTATACGTGATTCTTTATTTAGTTATTCTGCATATAAAAGTGTTAAGGTAGAATTATTAAATCAATAGCTTATACTTAAATCAATAGAAATATTTTATACTTCATTTTGACATACATATGTCGACGAAATATAAAATATCTTGTAAACTATTCATTTTTTGCAACTGTACTTTAATACTTTCATATATAAAATAATGAGATAAATCAATTGGTATAAAGAAAATACATAGTTGCTTGAAGCTTAGTTTTAGGAATAATGTAACGCTTTAAATGTTCCATCCTGTATAGATATTTTTTCTATAATATTGTATGTATTATATTTAATATTTTACTAATGTGTATATCATATAATACATTAACTCATTAATAACTAGGTCGTAAAGTTACTGTGCAACGCTTTATACAATAAAAACTGTTCTTGTTTAAAATCATACTTACTGGTTGATTATAATATTGCATATAGCTTTGCATCAAGGTCATAGGATCCGCGCTTGTTGCTGGTGCGTAGCCAATTGGTGGCTGCGGCATTGGGGTCGTAACACCAGCTGACAACTGCCATTGGTTCCAATTTTGCATTTTGAAAATCTTCTAACAGACTAGCAAGCAGCTTGCTAATTCACTGTAAAAGCCGTAGTCTGTTCTAGGTAAAATTATCTTGTATTTAAAAGAAACTTATATAGCTTATTCATCGCAGCTACAAGCATATACATTTCATCATCTTTGTTTAACTTATTCTAGTACTTTCCAACTATTCGAATTCTTTATACAATTAAGATAGACAAATATAACATAAATATTAAATAAATCGTTTAAATTATATCAAATATATAATTCATTGATTGTAATATCAAAAAACATGATGGTGTCTTAACGCTGATCAATTTTGCAGCGTATGTCTTTTTTTAAGTTATAAATTAGTATAAACGTATTTTTCTGAAAATAAAATAGATATAATTATTGCGTAACATATTGCTTAAAATTCAATATAAAACCTGAGAGAGATATATATATGTTACATATAATGCATGAGATATGCAGTTGTATCGTAGCTGATGCAGTTTGAAAAATTGTCAGAATAAAATTTTTGCACTTCTCGTCATATAAATATCACATTTAAATAAATGATGTATGGAAATTTATAAGCGAGAGAAAACTTATAACTATTACATTATGCAATATTCTTAATAAATACTTTCTTTGGTTGTTTATGTCAGAAGTGTAATCTGACAAATAAAATCTGTCGTAATAAAAAATTCTCACTTAATACGTTCAGTGTATTTTTAAAAAAATCATGTAGTAAAGAAACGCAGAGTGAAGAATACGCTTTAAACTTTCTTGCACGTGGAAATCTGGCAATGTGCAATTTGCATCTGAAACAACCGATGCAGCAAATCAACAAACATCATATGTTAACACACTTTTCACAGTAAGACATTTGATAAATTTTCATGCATATTAATGAATAACGGCTTTAAAAACCAGTTTTTGGATTACGTCATATATATTCAATTTTGTCGTTCAATATTTTCAATTTTCCACACACAATCAAATGTACAAAGTGCTCAGCTAAACAAATCTTAGAAATGTATTCTGTTTATTGCAATAATAAAAAATATATGAGCAAGGTTTTGCTATTGCATTCTTTTAAAGAACCGCAGTTAATAATAAAAAATTACAATATCCAAATAATTACAATATCCACACACATCGTAAAATATAAACAAAGAGATACAAAATAGATACCAAATAACAATACTAATAGTAATTTAGTGCGCTCTTAATACCGAAAACATAACACTAGAAGCATTAATATTTCCATTTCTTGTTATTTGTTATCATAAAACTGTTTAATATCTAATCGTTTATACTTTACTATAGCAGAGTCAACTAATATTTGCATTTGAAAATTTATTCGGGTATTGTAACGTTTCTGCTAATGGTAACTTTCGATGCTAAAACTCGAAAAAAATGCATTTGCAAACTCATGTTTAAAGAATATTTTTTCCATTATCATAATTAATGAAATAGTAGTTCGTATGGAAATCTATCAGGTACTCTGCATATACGATCAGCCAACGATAGCTTCGTACTAAAATAGATTCTCCCATTTAAAAAAAGTATCAGATAGAATCACCAATAAAAAGACAAGTGCCTCATCCACTCTGTTGTCTATATATATATATATATATATATATATATATATAATGTAGAAATCAGATTCTCCTTAAAATATTGTATATATTTTCGTAATAAAATTATAAGATTACGTCATAAATACGTATCATAAATATGTAGCAATATAAAAAGTAAAAATAAAAATTAAATTCTAGAATATCACAAGGTATAACATAACTTCATGTATATGTCATATAATTTGAATACATACATATATATTTACATACATATATATTTAAAATGTCTGTGTCAAGCTGGATATTTAGCTTTTCATCTTTAGTGACACACGGTATAAAATTTTAAACGCTTTTGAACTGCGCAACACGAGAAAAAAATACAGGTTGTATTAAATATACATGTAACAAAACTAAAGATTTGAGATACAAAATACAAGCAAATATAAATTGCGTATAAGGAAGCAAAGAAAAAAAAAGAAAAAATAACTAGAAATGTAGAGAGTAGAATAAAATTCTTCGATTAATTGTATGTAAATTTTTAAAAAATAATAAATAAATTTGAATAAATAAATTTGTTTA
Organism: Solenopsis invicta; assembly: GCF_016802725.1. Taxonomy (NCBI): domain Eukaryota; kingdom Metazoa; phylum Arthropoda; class Insecta; order Hymenoptera; family Formicidae; genus Solenopsis; species Solenopsis invicta. The sequence goes on from NC_052673.1 coordinate 10,854,021, forward strand.
AATAGCGATTAAATGTGTTACTTATTAAGTATCAATGTGTTAATTCCAAATTAAATACAGTTTAGACAGATAGAATGGGATTAAAATCAATATAATATCTACTGTTTTATCCATACAGAAAACAGATGAGATTAAAATCGATTAAGAATACTACGATTTTTATTATTACGCTTTCGTGATAATCGATAGAGATCTTTTAAAGAACGATATATTCACATTAATTTTCTATCGATTTTAATCGTTTCTTATCATATTTTTTTATCAGGAAGACTCATAATCCGTTCTCACTGTTTTTATCAGTTTTAATACAATGCATATTCTAATAAGAAGTAGAAATGTGCTCTAGTGGAAAACTTAAAATACTTGTAAAACAAAAATTCTGATTTTTGTCATTATTTCTCAATAAATTTCTAATAAAGCACAATTTTATTTCTTATTAGAATAACTTAACTGAACTTCTTGCAAAGTTCAGCCTTTCTCTTTTTCTCTCGAACTGAAAAAGAAAAAAAAAAGATGAACCAAACAAGAAGTTCAGCTTGGCAGATCTAAATAAAGCGTATATTTTTGTATACTTACAGAAATGTGTGTGTGTGTGTGTGTGTGTGTGTGTGTGTGTGTGCGCGCGCGCGCGCGTGTGTGTGTGTGTCAACACGAAATAAAATACATGCGCGTACTATCTCGACGTTACAAATTTTTTTCGAAAGCAGCATGATCAATCGAATAGAAGTTTACTCCATTGACATATAGTATTGGACTGAGTGTTCAGCGACATTGCTTTGAACTTTTATATGCCGAGACCTAAAAAGAAAAGGATAGAACAATATAGAATTTCGTCTCTCTTTCTATCATTGCCCTATTGATCAAAGAACGAGACTAAGGCTAACCCCCTTTTTTTAGCCCTCGAAAATGAACTCGGTATTTGATTTAATCGATAGAGTTTTTCACGCTGATTCCGAATATATAAGTCTCTAATTGATGCCAGACACCGTTACAGAAAAAAATGTGCACCAAAGAGTGGTCAGAAAATCGATTGTTTTCAATGTAATCGCCCGCAGAGCAATCGATTGTCGATTGTTTTTCTATTTGTTTTGTCAAAACAAAGTTTCTGAATACGTATTCGAAAACGCTACTATAATAGAGGCGCTATCTCACAAAATCTCAATTTTTTGGAGCCCATTTTCCTTAGCATGCCAAATTTCTATAGGTCCTCTAGTTTGCCCTCTTATTTTCGCTCTCGAAAGTGAACTTCGTGTTTGGATGAATTGATAGAGTTTTTCACGCTGATTCCGAATATGTAGGTCTCTAGTTGATGCGATTTGCCGTTCTAGAGAAAATGGACCCAACAAGTTCAGATACGGAATTGAAACTTTGATGCACATTTTCTCCAGAACGGTGCATGGCATCAACTAGAAATTTATATATTCAGAATCAGCGTGAAAAATTCTATCGATTAAACCAAACACCGAGTTCATTTTCAAGAGCTAAAAAAGGGGCTAACTGCCTATACAGGGTGTACACATTCTTGCATGCATAACCATATACATAAAAAAATTGATTGGTCAATTAACATATGCATAAGGAAATGGACCAAACAATTTTCTTATGCATATGATTATGCAGCTATGCAAAAGTGTGTGCTTCCCGCTTTATTCAATGTAGTCGCTACTTCTTACTCATCGTTCCTTTTCTTTCTACGTCTGCACAAAAAGTTTTGGTCTCGTACTCCGTCCAGTACTATACAGAGTAATCCAGAAAATCTGCCTCATGGGTTGATAGAGCAAGTGAAACTGAGAAGAAAAGTCCTTTACCATTTTTCAAAATTCGCAATAATTACAGAGAAAAAAATTAATAAAGTCGGCAAATGAGCACATACTTTCCCTACCCACCGCACTTGGGAATCACCTGTCTTTTGGTTAATAACTTATACTTAATCATTATTTGGGGATTATGGAGATCACTGATTATATGACTCTAAAGTCAAAAATTTAATATTCAAAATGGCAGATAAAATTATCAAAATCGACCGAATTCGCTTGAAACTTGTTATATAGGCTTTTTCAAAGTCTCTAATTATGAATCCGATGTCAAAAATACAAAATTCAAAATGACAGATTAATACGACAAACGTAATTTTCAAAATTGCCCGGATTTGCTTAAAAATTCCGTCCGTCATGTTTATAAATTCGCTATTTTAAATTTTGTATTTTTGCCATCGGATTCGTAATCAGCATCCTCCAAAACGCCCGAATAACAAGTTGCAAGCAAATTCGGTTGATTTTAAAAACTCCATCCGTCATATTGCGCCGTTTTGAACTTTGTATTTTTCACATCGGATTTATATTCAGCGATCCCAAAAACCTCCAGGTAATAAGTTTCAGAAGATTACGTTCATTAGAAAGAAAGGTGCAACAAAGAGTAACCTGACTCGAATTGTACTCAAAACCCACTGCAGTAAAAAACACTATTGGATATTAAGGACAGGAATTTGATTCTACGCATAATGGCGAAATATTAGATATTACCCACACAACACAAACCTCTTACACAAACGGACGTCCATAAAACGTTCAAAGGATGTCCGTTCGTTAAGATGTCCTTAGGATAAAATAGTGTATAGATAAGAATAGGAATAAAAATTTTAAAATCAATTTCCTCAATAAATACTATAGATAGTGTAGATAAATAATAAAGTTATGTTGCGTACGACACATTTATGTCTTTTATATCTTATTATTTTCTTTTATATCGTATTATTACGTTTAATGTTCATTAAAGAAACTGATTCTAAAATTCTGTAATTTCTATTTCACATTTCTCCATCGCACGCAGAGCTTTAGAATTTTAGAACCAATTTTCTTAGTGAACATTGTAAATAAATAATAAGTTATGTTATTTCTTATGTACGATACATTTATCTTACATCTTATTGGTATAAATTTTTGCGTTACACGTATGTGTATTTAATGATTATTTAAAAAAACAAATCTAATTTTTATTTCTAATCTAATCTATTCCTAATCTAATATTTCTCCGTTGTACGCAAAGCTCGAGTGTAAAGGTGTAAAGCACACGTATTGATTTCCTGTCGCATTAACTCCTATGGATACAAGATGTCAAATACTGATTTTCCGTTCCCTAGGACTATCACAGCGCTGTAAATATCATTTCATCTCTATTAAATATTTAACAAGGATAAGGGAGGAAGCGATGTGATCGTTAAAGCAAATACAACCTGAATATTATAATCTTTCTCGCTACAAATTATCTCTATAGACAATTTGTTGCGACGAGATTTTGTAAATTTTGCAACAAATTTTTCCTTTACGAAAATGTCGAAAAGTGTTATTTAAAGCGCGCTTTTCACTTTTTAAAATATCTTGATAGAATTAAACTACAAATAAACTACAAATTTAAATTTTTATTTTAGATTTTAGCTTGAAATTAATCTTTCAATAATAACAATAATTTCAATAATACTATAAAAATACTAGTCAATATCTCTTAATTTACCTGCATGATAAATATTGCAATGTAACAATGATATTTTTTAGAAGATTATAATTTAATTTAAATTCTTAATTAAACTTTCATTTTTATAATAACAAGATACTGATATGTAAACACATAACTAGAGGTAAGTCTCGGCTAGAACTGAATCCTAGTGCTTAATCCTCTATACACGTTGTTTTTGGTACCTTTTCTACACACGATGGATTCGTATTTAGATTTATTTTTTTATTATTTTTACAAATATATAAAAAAAATTCTTTAGTAACTTACATATACTCTAACCCCTTTACAGTATATATAGCATATGTGCACAGAAAAAAGACGTGCCATCAATATAAAATGTAGCATATATACACATCTAAAAATAAAACCTGTTTTATGATTTACATAAAATTTGATATCCTATGATTTTAGAGATCGTTGAATCCAAATATAATATTAGAATTTTAAAATTCAAAATAGCGAATTTAATATAACGGACCAAAATTTGAAAAAATAAATACTCCAAAATTGTTGATGTCGCTGAATCAAATTATATCAAAATTTTTGTTAATCAAAAGCAAAGAATAATTGAATTTTCATAAAAATGATTATCCTAAGGTTTTCCAGATCGCTTTTATAAAAATCCAATTATTCTTTGTCATTTCAATTAACAAAAATTCTGATATAATTTGATTCAGCAATATCAACAATTTTAAAGTATTCATTTTTATAAAAATACAATTATTTTTTCAAAAGTTCGATCCGCCATAAGAAATCCGCAATTTTTAATTTTAATACCATATTCAAATTCAACGACCTCAATACTAAAATCGTGACGCAAATCTAAAAAAAACTTTTTTCACACAGTGGTTTTTTTCATATGAAAATCTCTTCATTTCCGCCACACTGCGAATGGCTTTGCCATTCTAAAAAGTATTCGTATGGTTCTTAGTTTTTCAAGAAAACAAATGCGCACAATATGAATCATCCCACTGTGTGTACGGAGGGTTAATATTTCATGTTTACATTTTTTACATGATATATGTAATTTATACATTTTCAAGTCCATGAAACTGCGCGCCGAATAAATTTCCGATCTTAAAACACAGTTCTAAACTGAATGAGTAATATCACAAACATGAAATTTATGATCGTGTATCTCTTTCATAGAGGTAACAGCGTTTCAACGCTGAAGCTTCATAATGGTAAAATTATATAACATTAAAAATCAGATAGATGATATCTACTGACAATTATTTGTTTCCACATTTTTGTTAAAAAAATATCAAAACGGGGAAGTTGTGTACACAGTAAGAATTATGACCAGTATTCATAATCTGATCTTATATTCAAAATTTTGTACTCAAGACCGCTTTAAATACGATCTTGAAACACTGTAGTCCTTTCATTAGGCCCAGCGCACAATGAAAGATATTAGAAATAGACCCAGCAAACACCAACTAACAGATATATAACTGTTAGTTGTAATTTTCCACTAAATAATATAACTCTTAAACAATATAACATTCTTATTATTAACAGTTACATTGTTGAATGGAAAATTACAACTAACAGTTATATAATTTCTTGTTAGTTTTTTGCTGAGGAAATTAGAATCTTAGAATCAGTTCCCTCAAGGAATACTATAGATAAATGTTATGTTGCATCTTGTATCACATTATGTCTTTTACATATTATTCGTATCTGTTGTTATACATTTAATGTTTATTCAAATCCAATTCCATAACAAAATCTAATTCCTAATATTTCATATTTAATATTCCTTCATTTGAAGAGGACCTTCAATGGATTCTTCCCGATTTACTATAGGTGTAATAAGCTTTGAACCGTAAAAAATTGTCCAATAATAATCGATTATTCTTCTCTTATTCGATTATGATTGGTCAATTTCTTACGGCTTAAGACTTAGTATCTATTATAAACCGAAACTTAAGACTACTCATGACCAAATTTAAAACGATCTTGGTTACAAGATCGAATTATAGAATCTTAGGTGTTTATAGTCCGATTTTATATTCATATCTTAGACTGGTATTAATAATCGAGTCTTATAAACTTCGTGTACACGGCCCGATTTATGCCGAAGTTATAACATCGATGTTATAAAACTGACTAATCATAAATATTTCTCTGAAGAATGAAATGAGTATGATTTATCAGTTTTATAACATCGATATTATAACTTCGGCATAAATTGGGTCGTGTAAACGTAGTAATATTTAAAACCACTTAAATATTATCTTAAGATATCAATCGCAATTATATTGGCATCTCAAGACATTACTTAAGATGGCCTTGAAGATTAAATTATGAATATCGTAGCATAAAGGTTGATTTATAATAGCCGTAAAAGTTGGAAGATAGCAAACCTATACTACCGTTTATAATGACTGGCAATAATCTGCTGTTTTCGGCCGTAACTGAAAAGTTGACTTAACTTTATCTTTTCGGCCTACAGCCTACGGAAAGGAAGTCAAATTCGTAAGGTGGCGGTAGATAAGCGCGGAAATACTAGTAAAGTTTAATTATTTTGTCTTTCCACACACTGCAATTTCGAATAAATCCATATTTTCTGTGCAATTTAAATTTATATTAAAATTTTTAGGGTAGGTGTTATCGCGATCATACTGGCTATTATAAACTGTCCCTTTACAGATTACGATAACGGCTTTATGGCTACGGCCACCGGATTAGGGTAAGGGCATTTATAAACCAACCTTAAGAATCACAGCACACAAAAAACTTAGACCTTGTAGGGGGATTCTGTAACTCCTTTAGCGACAATTCGGTATCGTTACAGCGTCGTTATGCAGATATTATACATGGTAGAAAAACTGCGCAACGATACGTAACGATATCCCTAGTTAGTCGTTAGTAAGCTTTTTACAATAAGCTATTAGTCGATATCATAAATTATAAGCCATAAAAATTGACCAATCACAGTCAAATGTAAAAAAAATATTCGACTGTGATTGATCAATTCTTATGGCTTATAACTTGTGATACCGACTAATAGCTTATTGTAGAAAGCCTATAAGAGTTACAGAATACGGCCCGACACACAATATAATAGCGTTTTCGACTGTAGTGGATTCTAATCCGGTTCATAGTGGATTAATGACGTCACATGCTCTATTTTAAATTCTTATTAGATGATTCCAACATATGGCGTCATTAATCTGACTCGGGTTGGATTAAAACCCACTACACACTCGAAAACGCTATAAGATACTAGGAATAGGAATTAAAATTTCAGAATCGGTTTCCTCAATGCGCAAGGCTTTGAGCGGTAAAGCCCATTCTACAACAAGCTATTTTTCGGTGTCATAAATCGTAATCCGTAAGAATTGACCAATCACAGTTGAATGTGAAAAAAATATTCAACTGTGATTGATCAATTCTTATGGCTTACAACTTATGACACTGACTAATAGCTTATTGTAGAAAACTCACTATGTGTGCTTGACTGTGATTTTACTGTTAACATTTTTTGTGTGCCTTGGCCTTAAGACTAATTTGATCAATAGTCTTCATTATTCAACCAACAAAACGGCTTTGTATCTCGAAATTGTATATATTTAACATAATCTCGAATATAAAATCAGACTATGAATGCCAGTTTATAAAACCAGTATAACATTATTGATTTCAGATTTGGATGTACCAGTGACACAGCAAATAATAATTCTTATTGAATCGCAAACAAAAACATCAATCATCAGTACTTTTTCTCATGTACAGTGCGTCAAAACCTGATAGCAAATATAACAGATATAACATTCCAGTGCTATGAGGATTGCTATACACAAAGATATCTAAAGGTGGCTTCAACCACTTTCTGGTTAACTTAATCAGTGATTAATTTAACTTGCAAAGTTAGCCTAAATGCATAAAATTGGCAATTGTATGATTTGTTGTACCTCTAAATTCTAAAAAACTAATTCTTTCCATAAGTTAAAAGATTAAAAATCAATTATTCTATTCATATTGATGAAATAGTACAAGTTGCTTGGTAAATTATCAATTGAGTTAATCAAAATTATCTTAAGAGTAAATTTGACCAAATTTTGATTGAGGAAAATACAATTCAAGATTACAGAAAGACAGAACTAAGAGCCACTTTAATCAACTTCCATTAACTTTAATTCAATTAATTCAATCAACAGAGTTGCCAACATAAAGAAGAAAACAATTTATTATTAAATTAAGATGCAAAATTTTCTTCCTTTCCCTTTATATTTGATTGAATAAATCAAAGCATCTGATATATCTGTAGTTTCAACACAGATAAAATTATTAATTTTTTTCTTATAATGAATACGAGCTGTTGGTAATATTATCAAGTTAGAATCACATTTACCCATTTTTGTTAAGCTAACCAACTGATTAGTCTATTGGAATTGATCAATCTCATTGTCTATTATATAAAATAACCGGTTGGTTAGCCCATTAGAATTGACTAATATCATTTGTTATTTTACATAATAAGCAATGAATAAAGATTGATAAAAGAGGCCCTTAATGGTCGATTAAAGCTAAGCGGCGTCAATTGAAGTGGCCCTAATGTTTGTTTTTCTCATCACTAGGATAATATATTTGAATCTCATCTCTCTCTTTCCCATTCGATTGATTGTCTACATCTTGATCAATGTTTTCCTTTAAATCTTTCTGAATTTTAATGATTTAAAAAAAAATCACTTTTTGCAACGTTGAACGTGCGTAACTTTTGATAAAATCATAATTTTTCGGAAATGAACGATCAAATTATAAATCCACTCAATCATCCCCCAAGTCATCCTGATTAATCGCAATTTGATCGAGACTATCCTAAACAGAAGAAACGTAACACAAGCACCTTGACCAACAAAGTATCCAATGTGCTATGTGGCATAAAAAAAAAATACATCATGGGTATTTTGTCGGTCAAAGAGTTTACGTTCCCTGTCGAGCAACTTCGTGTATGGTGTAGTCTTCAAGGTGCACCAACGCAAAGAAACGCGAGTGACTCAAATTTGCTCTCAAGCCTCATCGAGGTTATACAAATCGTAAATTTGGTTTCGATTCCCGACCGGGAAGAAACGACTCCGAGACGATCGCCATGCGCGAAATGCACGGGGCATAGCGCCGCCATGAACGGGACGATTTCGCGATCGTCCGCTCGCGTGTTCTGCTTCGTGCGAGAGAATAATAGAATGTATCGCGTTACTCACGACTGATCCAAAACAGGCCCTCGTTAACGACCGTGAACGCGGCACCGTGCACACAAATTCCGCGCTGGAGCGAATGGAAGAATTCACGCGACGAACATCGCGAATGATCACGAACGCATTGCACTATATGCAACTGTATGCAACCATACGCTGCATCGACGCATCGACTGCTCAGGAATATCGCTCTGAACTTAGCGATCAATCGACTGGCAATTTTCACGACGGTGTCGCCAAGTCAAATTATAGAGCGTTTAAATTCCCCACCCGAGTTCTCCACATGTATCATTTTACCCTATTATTTACTCAATTTACTGAATGACGATAGTTTTTCAATTCATCAATAGATCAATTGCATCACGCGCAGATGCAATTTGCTTTGTTAAAACTGCATTTACTTATAATTAGAGTCCTATATAAAGAGAGAAGCGACATTGATGTCCGAAGCTCTGATTGGTAATCTGATTGATACTTGATTGGCTAAGCGAGCAGCCATATTGTGACCACAGCTATTTGCAGAATGATACGAATGGTGTTTGATGACGTTGGCGGTCCCAAAATGGCGGTGGAGGACTCAATTGGATACTGAAGGTTGTAGTGGGGGTTCGATGTCGCTTCTCTCTTTATATAGGACTCTACTTATAATGCGGTTGATCAATCGATGAATTAAAAAAACTTGGGCGGGAAATTTGAACGCACTTCAGAGAGTTGGGCCGAACATCCGCATGAATTTAGCAGATAATTAAACAATTTTTTTATGGCCGATATTTATAATTGGTTCCCTCTACTAGACTGTCTTAAGTACCGTTTTAAGATATCATCAACCAATTTTAAAATCATATTAGCGCTTAAAATATTACCAGAGAGAAGACTTCTCTTTAATTGTTGGCTAATTTCACACGAGTGCCTCAGAAATGTGGCTCGAAGTGTTGGCGACACTGATGTTTAATGACTGCGCTCTGACGTGTAAGCGAGCCGCTGACCGCTCCGGCAGTAGGTTAGGTCGAAAGTTGTCGTCAGTGTCGTGCGGCCGTGTCCGGGAGGCAGGCTCTCTTTTTCTTTCTCTTTCTCTCGTGTTCAAAGCATCGTGCACGATCATGCTCGATCTTTTCACGATATTCAGCAAGGGCGGCATAGTGCTGTGGTGCTTTCAGAGTACATCTCAGATTTTTGCGCCCAGTGTCAATGCCCTGATAAGAAGCGTCATATTACAGGTGAGTTGAGAAAATGTACCATTTGACAGGCAACGTCTGGTGACCCGACCTTTGACCCCAAATCGCACGACGCATTTTCCTTACATTAAATTCACGCTCTGACCACGCTCGAATCTTCAATAATAATCCCGTTTACTTTTAAAGTACCGCAACTTCACAGGTATTCATCCTCACGTCTTCAAACTTGAAACTCCAATTTTTTTTTATAAATAATAGTATAATATAAGAAAAAGGAATATATTAAGCTTTGCTCCGTTTCAAAATGTATACATGCTTTTTGAATTTGTAAACAAATTGTATGTACATAATGACGAGAACGAGGTTGTGAGGTTAAATGCACCATATGGAGTTGTCAAAACTCTTGCCTCATTGAAGATTCTAGTCTGCAAAATAAAATTAGGTTAAAAGATGAAATATTATAAAAAACAAATTTTCCACGTTTTATTTTTCTCTAAACAGTTTACTTTGGTAACGGTTCTTTATCTGAAAAATTAAATGTCAATACCAGTCTTTGCCAACATTGGGTATATACTTTTATGTAAAATATCAAAAGTAAACCAAATTAAATTGTAGAATTAAATATTATGTAAAATAAATTTCCTTTTCTTTTGGTTTTCTTCATAATATGTCAATAGAATGCTCTATGATATTTAAAATAATAAAGTTTTTTAAAAAAACTAATTTTTTAGGAACGTACGGGAAATCACAGTTTTGAGCATGACTCCCTGCGACTACAGTATAAACTCGATAATGAGTTTGAGCTGGTATTTGTGGTGGCGTATCAAAAGATACTGCAGTTATCTTATGTGGATAAGTTCCTGAATGACATTCATCTAGAGTTTAGGGATCGTTTCAAGAACGATCTTGAGAACTCAAGCTGGTTTACCAACTTTGAATTTGAGCATGCTTATCATGTGGTGCTAGAGCGAGCTGAACACTGGTCACGCTCACAGGCTAAGATACCGAAGCAAATGCGCACTTTCGATGAGAGTCAAAAATCTAAAAAGACTGTCGCTAGTATGATTGAGAGGAAAGATGATAAAGATGATAAAAAACAAGGTGTAGTCACAGAACTAACAGTAAAATAATTACTAACAGTAACATTACCTTGTAATGCAATAACAGTGTAAATAGCTTTATTGGAGAAATTTTTAATTTTAAAATTTAAATTTAAAAAAAAGGATTAAAAAAAGAGCGAATATTATTTGTAGTCATTCATAATATTTAGGTTTGCTGTATAGAAGAAAATTCAGAAATTACGAAAATAAGATTTATGAGTTAGCAATGTCCTCAGAAAAAAAGAAGTGTAGTATAGTATAGTAGGAATATAGGAATATTGCATGCTTGTTTTATTTTCATGGTATGAAACAGTAAGCAAATTTATGTAACATTTAATTATAAGCTATTCTTATTCAATAATTTTCTTTCAATCTGGGTAACATGCTAAAACAAAGGGGATTTTCTTCTTTGCTTTTAGGTAAAAAGAAGAAAGCGAATAACTGTAATGGGGATTATCCTAGTAAGTAGCATTTACTAAATCCTTGCATGCTAATGCATTATTGCATATTATGCATAATATTGTATGAAATAATAAAATTAACGAGCATAACTTTATTTTGCTAAAATTTTGTTTGAAATTTTTTAATATGCTTGGTATTAAATTAAATGTGTCTTAATACCACAGCAAAAATTCAAGATGTTCCAAAACAGGAATTACCGAAACAGCAAGTGCAACATAACGGGCAACTTGATGAGGAAACATTGATCGCCAATCGCATGAAGCTCGCTCAAAAAATGGCAGGGCAAAAGAAAAAAGCTGACAAACAGTAAGCATATATCCTCTTTTTAATTTAATAAAGAAAATCTTTCAGATTAAGCAATTAAAAAATATTAATTAAACTAACTTGATTAAATATTTAATGTAAGTCATGTTAGTTTAATTTATTTTCCTAAAATAAATTTTCTGTTGACAATATATATGTAACAATGCAAATTTAAAAAATAATAAGAACAATAACAAGAAATATTATATCAGGAAAAGTCCAAAACCTGAGAAAGCTGGTAAGAAACCGCGCATCTGGGAACTGGGTGGCACAACCAAGGATCTTGCTACGCTAGAGCGAACTAAAGATAAGCCCGAAGAGAATGATGAATATGTGGCAGCCAATACAACTGTAATATATTTTTTCTTTTGCATTTTCTTTTAATCAAATTCATTAAAAAATTTGCTGCCTAATTTCTGTTTTCATCAAAGTCTTGTGAATTTTTTTCATTATTTCTCCAGTTATCAATTTTCCAACTAATAATTAAATCTTTTATTTTTTTATTTTTGGGACATTAAATTTAAAAAAAAGTAATATAAAAGTAAATATAAAATGAGTTAATTCTTATTATAAAAGATCAAAAAATATAATTGGAATAAAATGGAAGAAAAAATATATAAAAGAGAAAGAATACATTGAACCAACTGATTCTCAGCTGATGAAATTAAGATTTATTTATATTTTTATTATTTATATTACTTATTTATATTTTCATTATTTTCTGTAGCTAGTTGGACAAATGAAAGGTAGTATACGCGACCTTGAAGTGAACAGCGAATCTGAAGACAGTTCTGATCAGGAAGAGATAGAGCAATCCAAACAGCAAGTGCAAAAAAAAACAAGTATGTTCTCTATGTTCAAGAGTCTGGTCGGCAGCAAATCTCTAAAGCAGGATGACATGTTGCCGGTTTTGGAGAAGCTGAAGGATCATTTAATCACTAAGAATGTCGCCGCGGATATCGCGCAGAAGTTATGCGATTCTGTCGGCACTAAGCTGGAGGGAAAGATACTTGGCACTTTCGACAGCGTGGCAAACACCGTAAAGACCACCTTAACAGACGCTCTGGTACAAATACTGTCACCCAAGAGAAGAATCGATATTCTACGAGACGCTTTAGAAGCGAAGAAGAGTAGCAAGCCTTATGTGATGACTTTCTGCGGCGTTAATGGGGTCGGCAAGTCAACAAATCTGGCAAAAATCTGTTTCTGGTTAATAGAAAATAATTTTCGCGTGTTGATAGCCGCATGTGATACATTCCGGTAAATGAAAATATTATCACAAACATGTCTATTGAAATATCTCTTTTATATATTTTTTTTTTTCTTCAAATATGAACACCCTTTTTTGTTACTTCAGAAGGAATTTTAAACTTACTGATGTTTTTATTAGATATTTTTTGATTAGCTTTATAGCAAAGATTCTGAATTTTTTATACAATTAAAGCCTCAAAAAAATAAGAAGGGCAAAAGGCTATTTTATGCTAATAACAAAAGTTTTATAAACACATTAATATTTAATTTTTTTAAGACTTTCTAATGTGCCTCATCTTATACAATATAAATTCTAACAAGTTAATATATACTTGAACAATCGATAACTTATAATAATAATAATAATAATAATTTTATGATTCAGAGCTGGTGCTGTTGAACAATTGAGAACGCACATGCGACATTTGAACGCTCTACATCCACCAGAGAAACACGGAAATCAATCGATGGTGCAACTGTATGAGAAGGGTTACGGTAAGGATGCCGCGGGCATCGCCATGGAAGCAATACGCTTCGCGAAGGATTCCAGGATTGATGTTGTCCTGGTCGACACTGCCGGTAGAATGCAGGATAATGAACCGCTAATGCGAGCTCTGGCAAAGCTGATTAAAGTAAACGAGCCAGACTTAGTATTATTTGTTGGAGAAGCTCTTGTTGGCAATGAGGCTGTAGATCAGCTGGTGAAATTCAATCAGGCTTTGGCTGACTACAGTCAATCCGCCAATCCTCATATTATCGATGGTATTGTGTTGACAAAATTTGATACAATTGACGATAAGGTAAGATGAACTATTCCCTAGAATGAAAAATGACAAATATTTTCATAACTTTTTTTTTAGAGCTTTTTTATCATGACAGTTTTATTTACCAATTTTACAATACTCTGTATAAATATTATTTATGTTAAGATGATATTCTCGTTTTCAATATTATTTTTATATTTTTTCCTTTAGGACTTTTTTGAAAAAAATTTCTCTCTCTCTCTTATATCTCTCTTTTAAGATTCAAATTATTGAAAAATGTCAAATTGATTTTTTTTTAAAGCCCACATACGAGAATACCTCCTTAAAATATAAAATAAATATAAAATATTGTATTTTACATACTATATAACATCACATATGTATAGTACATGTATTTATTATATTTATTAATTTTTTATATACTTATGATTTTTATTTGCAGGTTGGAGCAGCTATCACAATGACATATATTACTGGTCAACCTATTGTTTTCGTTGGAACCGGCCAAACTTATACTGATCTGAAATCATTGAATGCTAAAGCGGTGGTACATGCATTGATGAAGTGAAAAATATTACGAGCAATAATATTATGTTTACAAGTATCCTACCTGTAACATATATAGATTTTATTCGAGCTTTGTTATACATTGATATTATAGTCGGAGTTTTTATATTCGGGACTGAGTTAAATTGTTAAACGAAATCGAAATGAGACTAAAGGAAAAATTAATAGACTAACTCGGGCCTGATAAGTAAATATAAAAACTCGACTGTACAAAATTTTGCGAAGACGAATCGTGCTGTTGTTACGAAAACAAAAAAATCTGATACTAGGGAAAGGAAAAAAGACTGCGCTCTCAATTGGCGATGTGTTAAATTACTTCAAACGATTGTATTTGTCAAATAAAGTTGGATATTTCACAGTTTAAAAATAGTTTTCATTTCATAAAACAGTCAGGAATTTGATATTTTTTTTCACCCAGAAAAAATGTTTCTTTTTATATTAAAAATCTGAAATTATATGATTTATTGAATGCCCTGCGCATAATAAAAAGGTATTAGGTATTAGGAATAAAAGAATTAAAATTATAGAATTATTTTTCTCAATAAACATTATAGATAAATAAGTTATGTTGTACCTTATACGGCATATTTATATTTTGCGTTTTTTATATTTTATTTGTATCCAGTGTGCGTTAATGTTTAATGTTTATTGAGAAAATAACATAAAACAACCAATAGAATTCGTGTTCTTTGTATGAAATTTTTCAAAAAAAGAACAGACCTAATACTTCCCCCGTTGAAAATTTGTCTTGCTCTCCTCCTCTCCTGCTCTCCTCCAGATATTTGCATTCAGCGCAAGCGCTTACATCGTTTTGAGAAAGAAATCTCTTATATAATTCACAAAATTGCGTTACCGTCATATACTATAAATCCGAAATAGTAAGTAATTTAAAATTGTTGTTAAATATGTATTTAGACAAATACTAAATCTACAAATAATATTTTCATTTTATAATTGTAATTGGTGCTAAGCGAGGTTAAATTGTCATATATACGTCATTTTTTTTCTTTGAGGATCAATTGATATAAATCGTACTATTTCACAGTTATTCTGTTTGTACTGTTTATACTAACAAGGTGAATTGTGTGCAATCTTTTTATGTTTGATTTAAACTTATAACAAGAAAAATTTTTGCGTAATTTTTATAGGTTAGGTTTACGGCTGATGGTGTACTTGACACCTTGCAATCTCACAGAGATCTTTTATATAAGGGATGATCATGTGATTCCATATGAAATTTTTTACTTTTCACACATGTGTTATCTTTTTTTCTATTAATGCAATACTAACAAACTTTTTAAATATTGTATTGACAGAAGAAAGATTATACATAAAATCCCCAGGATCTGTTGATATATTACTATTATACCATTTACATTATCAGGTGTGAAAGGACTAATTCCAATTAATGCATTTGTTACAGACGACCAACATGTCGCAAGGCACACATCGACCTATGAAGTATCCATATACTTTTACTGCAAAGATTGCTCAGTTTCCATATAAATATTACTATCAACAGAGTTGGATGTTTAAATATTTGCTATTTGGCACAATCCTAGCGCTACCCATATTTTATAAAATTCAAAAATTATGTGAGTCTTACAGTTCGTTTTGATCTATCAGACTTATTTTGATTTCTGTCAATGCAGATTAATTTTGATCTTGGTCAGTAAATTTGGTTATATTACATTAATTTAGTGTATACTAAAAACTGCTATACATGGAGTTAGCAAAATTAAATGTAATAAAAGCAGATAAATATTTTAAACAATTAAATATTCAATAATGCTATTGTCACATTATTTTATTTAACAAAATAAATGTGTATTATTTCATTGTCAAAGTTGATCATATGCAATTCTATTTAGATACCTCTTTTTTGTAGCACATTTTTTATGTAGCAGTCTTTAATATGCAGTAAGTCAGTGTAATGCAGGTGACTAAATTTACCATTATTTTTTATTTATTTATATATATATATATGATGTAGCTAGGAGGGGGAAAAAAGAGGGGATGATAGAACATCAATTTGATTTTTTAAATAACTCAATAAATATTAACGCGACACAATTCTTATCAAATCAACACCAGTTTGTTAATCATAGAGTTCTACCCATCTTCCTATAGGTAGAAGTACATTGGGTATATAAAATTAATGTAATTTACAATTTGTTGAAGAGATTTGTGAGATAGAAGGGGATCATGGAATATTAATAATCATAAAAGGCATTTTTAATTATAAAAAATCATAAATTGGTGATCTTTTGAGATCTTACACATTAAAAAGTGTCACAAACCAAGATTTTATAAATATTGTTTTATTTGAAAAATTTTTTTAAAATTTCTTTGCTAATAAGCATTATGCAATGTCCGCCATGAAACTGTAAAGTTACAAGAGCAACTTTAATATAATTCTCATAATGCAAATTGTTCACGACCATCTCACGGCTCTTCTCACTACATAACTTTATATGCCGAATTCATACACACATTAAATTTAATTATATTATTTGAAAGCTACATTGAAGACCTTCAAGCTAGACTAAAATTAAAAAAAAAATCAATATCTAACATACTTCTCAAAATTACATAGAGTATATACCTGTAGAAATCATTGCTACTTGTAAAATTAAATTCAACTTTTATAAAAACGCAATAAACATTAATAACCAATAGCCTACAATGTCTAAATAGACTGTAACAAAGTAATGTTAACGATTGCTCTTAGAATTCAATGCAAATTATACGAGATATCACGGTATCTCACTATCCCACACGTATCTTACGTCCTCCGTCTTTATATAAGTATATATAGTAAATTTTATATGTATATAAAATTATCTGCTACCTCTGTTTTCAGCGTATGCACCTGAGAACGTTGCGAAGTGGGACAAGATCCATCGAGAAACGTTCCATGGCACTCCAGGAGGCCATCATTAAAGTAAAAATGTAATTAGTTACACAGTAAAAACAAATATATGTGAGAGAAAAAGAACTTGTAATCTTTTCTCTGGCCAATTAAAAGAAATAAATATTTAATCACATATGAAATAATTTCTAGAGAAGAAAATTGTTTATGAAAAAAATCTATTTCAAAATTTGTTATCAAAATGATTAATATAAAATATACATGACTAAAAAAGACGTTTCTTTTATGATTTTCACGTAATATAATCGACGTACTTCGTGTAGCTGTCATATTAATTTTACCTAAAATCGAAAAATATTAAAAAATAAACTAAATACGCAAAAATAATAAGTACTATTGACAAAATAGAAATTTACACGTGGGAATTACAGAACAATCGAAATAACACTTGTCAGTTGATAACAGTCACAGAACACGCAGTACAAAAGTATCCAATTTTATTGTCTGGATCTACAAACGTAAATTTTTATGAACAACGCTTTTATAACTTATGTAGTTTTTTTTCTTTTTTTTGAAAGCCGTGCTCGTATTCTATTATTAAAGCTCGCGTAGACGATCTCGAGAAAAGTAAAATTTATGGTGTAATTTATCACTTATACAATTATCCTTAATATAATTACGGCAATGAGTATATATAGCTTGCCGTTTTACGTGAATAATATTAAAATAATAAATAATTGATCGATGCGAGAATATATCGAGCATCTTCTCTTGTTTACATCTATAAAAAAAAATTAGTGCTATTCTTGTACTGATTGAAGCAAATGGACCTAATTGGCTGTGCATGAAAGTATTCTGTTTCAAACTCTATACGTAAATCGATTAAAGTAATCGTTACACGGAAACAACTATTTCGAAATCGATATGTAACTCGGTTGAAGTAATCATTAGATTTAAACAAATAATTCCGTATTCATTATTTGATTCATGATAATTTGGAAAATCAATATTCTGTAGTCGAATACATTCATTTCAGCTAAAATGATGTGTAGTTGTTTTATGTCATTTCATAGATACTAAATTTTTACATTTGATATCACGGATCGGATACCGTTTTTCCAAAGGAACACTCTTTACCTTAGTTTCTGTATGATTTTAAAAACGACGTCAATTGATCGATATTTATCTGTGAGAAGTTGAATACACTTGTTTCGATAGAAGCAGTATTTTAATTACAAGTCGACACTGTGTAATACTATGATTGTGTTCAATTGCTGGAAAGCACTCTTAATCAGTTAAATTGTACAATTTTTATTTCATGCAACTCTTTTAACAGCTAAGAAAATAACTCGTTTTTTCAATACGAAGTGAACGTATGATTACAGATTGTTTTTTTTTCAGAATATTATGAATAATAATACTGAATTATTTGTTTTGATATAATGATTACTTTAAAACGAGTTACATATCGATTTCAAAATCAGTTGTTTCCATCTACCTACTTGAATACATTTGCATATTGAGTTGAAACCGAATATTTTCACCCACAGTCCTACTGTATGTGTCGTTTTAAAAATGTTCTATGTGTCAGTAATACATCTAAAAGTATAAGTGCGGCTATGTATATGCAATTTTCTGTAAATAATACTGTGTACGTCTTTATTACAAGAAGCCTCGAAGAAGTCGACTGTAGACAGAAATTTTTTTCATATTATTTTTGCAACAGCGAATTCTGCAGAATTCTCGTTGTACTATTCCATATGAATTGTCAGTATAATTTTATATTACTCTGTCGAAAGAATCGAAAGAAAAAGTAGATAATTTATACAAATATCTTGAACTACATACACAATCTTTCGACCGCTCAACAATCGGTATACAAGTCCATATATGCTGAATTCAAAATATATAAAATATGAGCGGCTCTAGATTTGAATTTTTCATGTGAGTATGCATCGTATTGAAATATATATGTGTATATGTCTAATCTTTATTCTATCTTCGCTTGTGCGCCTCGCGCTCGTCCTCGCTTTCCGACGTGTCGTTTTCATCAATAATGTCCAATCGTGGCCTCTTAATCTTGCTGTCCTCTTGGAAAAGTGTATCATCGAAATTGAAGCCTAACTCCTTGCACCGTTTTTCGATGTACTTGCGTAACCGCATACCTGCACTGTACACGTAACTATTTTTAACGAGACGTAGCCTTGCTTCTTATACGCGCATTTCCAAACTGGTTCGGAGGCAAAAGATTATTTACATCAACAGTGAAGCCTCTTACTTGTACCAAAAGTTACGGACGAATTACAAATTTTGTGAAAAGGCATAGGAAAAGTCTAATTCTTCCATTAAGCAATCATAAAATAGTTAATTACATTTAATTACATTTAATTATCTATAACGAGTAGATTAGTTTTTCGTATAATGATGCTATTCTACCAATTACTATAAGCTCTAAATATGTTTGTTATATTTTGTTACGTTTCTCGTATTTTATTAATCTAATCCGAATGACATTTAACATTAACAATTAACCTCAAGTTAGTATATAAATAATACAAATGATAATAAAGGTGTCAATTTATCTTTTGTTATTAGTAATAATTAGTATTAATTAAAAGCAATGTGACACAATTAATAATAATAATAATAACAATAATATGAAATACATAAATTAATATTTAATCAATATTGTAATCTCTGGCATCCGAACGTGCGTGAAATAGATAACGATAATGTTGATACTTACTTGTACACCGAACTATGTTCCTTGTTGTACAATCCACAGTTATCAAAGACCAATTGGCAATCGCTAAAAAACTTATCTACCGTCTCGTAGTCGCCATTACCAAGTTTGTGTTTGATAGTTCCGAAATCCATTGGATTAGAGATAATATCGTGATAATCTGGAACCTCGTCTTTTGTAACGGGCGACAAAAACGGCCAGGAATCTCTGTGATGCCTGATGTCGTTCAATAATTCTTGCAATTTAGTTGCAGAACCTCTAATCGAATTTTTGTCTTCTTCATGTTCGATTTCGGCGGCTCTCTTTGTTGCACGCCTCGTTTGTCTGGGTTCGGTGTCATCCGACGCGCTGCTATCTGTACATTAAAAATGTTCCTATTAGCATATCGCATTTTGTTACATTAATTCAGAATTAAGGTCTTAGCAGAATGGCTGCCTTGTAATTTCAAGACAATATCTATTATTACATGATGCTGCGCACTTTTGTAATATGTATAAAAGTAAAATTAGTAAACTTTACTTATTAATACCTTTTTATTATACAGTAAGTTATCACAAGCAAAACGTCTCTTTAGTTTAAGATTTGAGATAATTATTGTGTTAGAGACGAAGATTTAAGTCATAAAACGTTGTCTTAAGAATATAAGTCAGTTATATACTGCTAAGAGTCCAACTTATTAATTACTTATTAATTATTTGAAGTCTATACTAAAAACTGAAGTTTTATCGATGTGATGTAGTCATGTGATATGGACATGAGTTAGCAATAACTTACGAAGTTTATCACTATGATGATAAGATGTATCAAGCATTAATATAGGACGTTTTATTGTGGACAGGGATGTTAAACTCTGTCTACAATAATTATAAACTGGAACTTAAGTCCCAGTTTACTTAGAAGACAAGAATTATATGCGAATGTGTGCAGATTCGCACGCGTGCATGTATCGTGGCATATTTTATTTCAAATTTAATCAAAAGTATTCAATTTTATATATTTTACTATGAAAATAATATTATTTTATAGGAAATGATTTATATATTTCAATAAAAAAGTCGACATAATTATTCTACATTTATAATTAAAATAATTATTTATCCATCAGATTTATTATATTTATTATATTAATATATTCATTATAATAACTTATATAGCTTTTTAGTCCAGATATACACTAATAAAAAAAAAAAAAAATATTCTTCCAAAACACAAGTGACAATGCAGAACAATATTTAATGAAATAATTAGAAATAAAAAGTAAGAAAGAATGTCGACAGATTTATAATAAATAATTTAGTATTTAGTTAGGTTTATATATGCTCAAAATAAAGATGATAAATTGTTTAAGCATGATGAACAGACCTCATACTCTTTTTAATGTGCGGCGCTTTCCAAAAAGAAAAAAAAAAAGAAAAATGATTGGCCATAGAGAGATGCTACACACATATACATGTATACACACACTAAAACAAAAGAGATACAATACAGACCGTCCCAGTCTGTAGATTCTGTAGTGAGGAGGCTCTTGGCAAAGCCATGGATGCGAGAGCGTGCTGCTGCTGCGCACAGCCTCTCCTTGTCTCTTTCCTTTTCACGCCCCCTCACTATCAACATAATTTTAACCTAAGAAACTTATAATATTCTTATAACAACTTGTCTATACCTCTAAGTTCAACCTCCGTTAAACACGCGCATTTTTTTCGGGTTACAACGAAAAAATAACGACCTTAAGACATTTTTGTTCGCATATTCTTCCGTCATTATTTCTCCATTACCTTTTGTTGTGCTCCTTCTTTTAGCCTTGCATTTGGTACACGACCATCTCCTTCCTCTAGGAGACCTCGACAACGGCGGGTCCACACATTCCAAGTGATAACGATTTGAACACGTGTCGCAAACGATCAACTTTCCACCGCTTTTACACGTTGCACACAAGTTCTCTAGTCGTATGTTTCTAAAGTAATAAAAAAAATTAAATATTAACAGTAATAATTAATTAAAATAAATTTCAATGCTATGAAAAGATAACCTACATATCTTCTTCGCTTTCCTCGTCGTCTTCATCGTCTTCTTGCTCGCCCTCGTCGTCGCTGTGTACTACACGTTTCGCGCGATTCTGTCGCGTCTCTTTGGTCAATATCGGCTCATCCTCGATCTCATCTTCAAATCTTTTCCGCTTTTGTGTTTTTTCTTTGGGCTTTATCTCCGGCGGTCTGCATGCTGTACAAAACCAATCTCCCGGTGGTACAGCCTGTGTATAACAAATAACAAAGAAATAATAATAATTCAATCGGTTACTATTGTAAAAGCGTCAGTATAATAAATTATTAATTACAGTAAGTTTCGGTTTTAGACAATAGAGATGATGACCCCTGTTGCATCCATCGCAAAGCAACATGTTCTCTGCGTCCCTACGCCTTCGGCATATACGACACTGAGCATTTAAAGCACTTCTGTGCCATGCAACGCTATTGTGCAAGGTACTTAAGTGAATGAACAACTGGGACCAATTTGTAGATGCTATTAATGATTGTTCCCATCTCTCTCGTGCCTCCTCGCCTGACCATTTCTTATCCTTTTGATCAGGTCCCAATGGTCTTTGTAAGTACCTTTGTTCTATAGCGTGAGACAACTGCAAAATAGAGCAAGCTAGTTGTTTGATGGTTGCCTGCTGCTTTTGATCAAGCACCATCTCATCGTCACCGGGTAAACCTAAGTACATTCCTGGATCTTTGTAAGTCTTTATGCTAATACTTCCAACTTCTGAGTCTGGGGTACCGGGTCTACTGTGTTTAGACTCGTTCTTTATCTTGTCTATTAGAGCATTAGGAGGTGTATCTATGTCTACCTCGTTACCAGCACACATCAATTTGTCGCACTGTTTATCGTAACTTCTCTGATTGATCGCGTTCCTCCAGGCAGTGCGATCAGTGATCTTAAGCCATCCCAGACAACCTGAATTGATCTTGTCTTCAAAGTCCAAAATATGATCTCTCAAAGTCAATTCCATTACATCGTCGACCAACATGTCAGAAGGAAAATTCAAGTTCGCGTTTTCATATTTATTTTTCTTAGCCGCCTTATTATTTTGCGCTTTATTGGAGTCTGAAAACTATATACAAATATCTATTTACTTTTCGTTCTTTAATCATGTATAAGTATCAGAGAACGGAAAGTTTTCAAAAGTAACTCGTTATCGTTACTCGTTACATAAGTAGTAAGGATTCGTTACTTTGTCGTTACTTTTTTAATTTTAAAATAAAATTAGATTATGTTTTAAAATTTTCATATAATTCTAAACCTACAGTTCATAAAATAAATAAAACTACAAAAATTATATAGGATTTTCTGAATAGGATTCATATAGAATTTGTTTAATAAACTACATACATTTTTTATCAATATTTTAAATAGGAAGTTAAATAATTACGTCACAAAGATTTGACTTTTGTCTGAAGGTTTTACTTAATTTGTAATGTAATGTAAAAATTAAACCATCAAAATGTTTTACTTTATATAGTATTACATTTTTATCGGTATTAATTTACTATTTACTTTTAACAAAAGTTGACATCTGTAAAGTTTGTTTTTATGATAATACAATTCTGTAATGGTTTATTTTTGGGAACTATTCTTCAAAACGATCTTAAATATAATATAATACAACAAACTATAAATATTGATTGAATAATAAACACTAAAAATTATATTATAAATTAAAAAGTAACAATAAAAGTAACTATTAAATTCGTTACCGTTACTAAAAGAATGTAACTACGTTACCGTTACAGTTACAAAAAATAAAAATTAACGCCGTTACAAGTAACTCGTTACTTCCAATCTCTGATAAGTATATAGCAGGAAACGTACTTTAATAAACTATACAAAAATATACTTACAACTTCAGGATTTAATTTGTGTTTAGGACATTCATCGATAACAAGAAGCAAATTGTCCATCTCTTGTAAAAGATTATTTCTAAGCTCACTCTCCCTGACACCTCTTGTGCTTAAGCTATTTATTAGTGCTTGAATGTCCTCTCTATTTCCATAAAAGCTCCACGTTATCAGTGATCTCTTGCAATGAACAGGACAATCTTTGTCTCCTGTACACAGTACCAAATTTCTTTTAATGTTGGTAAGATCCTGTTTAAATTCCTTTCGAGAGTTTGTTTCTTTCCGTGGCGATTTAACACCATTTTTATCCGACAGTAGAAGCTTCTTGGGTGATTTCTTCAATTTTTTGAAATTATTTTCTTTGTCACTAAACTCATCTTCAAATTTATTTTTTATATATGCATATGTTGCTTCCTTGTCTTGCAACTCTGGATGATGTGGAGTACCCTCAGGAAGACAGTCTCCAGGCCAACGTTCATCGTTTTCGACAAATAATCCTACAACAAAAAAAATATTGAGTTACAGAGATTAAAAAAATGAATATCATAAAATTTAATTCTTTTTTAAATTACTTTCTTAAATTATTATTAATTATTGCACTAGATTTAATATCATACTTTCACAATTATAATAATTACAGTATATAATCAAATAAATACAATAATTATAATCACTTGAGAATATTTTATTTAAGCATTATTATGCACATATATATTTTAATTTCTAAAGTTGTGAAGCCTATATAAATAAATTATAATATATAAGAATACATAAAATATAAAAGAATAAAAAATTTAAACACTGACTAGCTTGTCAACCTTATTAAAAATATTTTTCTTAAAACATGTTTGAATAAAAAGACAAAAAATGAAAAGATGAAATAATACAAATTAAATATTAACTTGTTTTTAAATTTATAATGTATATTTTTAAATCCAAAGCAATATTGGATTGCAACTAAAGTTAATAGAAAGATATTAAGTCTTTCATTCTTGATTTTGAATATTTTATGAAAACAAAAATATAGAAACGTACCTGGTATAGATATAAATCTCCAATATCTTCGATGAGCTCTATCTGCACCTAAATAAATCATCATCTTGTCGTCTCTTGACGCTTGCTGCAGTTCTTTCAGTTTATTTTCATATTCTTCTTTTTTCTTTTCTTCTTCATAATTACCACGCGTAATCTTTTTCGGTTTTGGCTCATCTTCTTCAAGCTTTCCTTCTTTCTCACGTTCTCGCATCTTTTCTTTCTCTTCCTTTTCCTTCTTTTGTTCAGCAAGCAGGAACAATTTTAATTCTCTTTTTGCTTGGTGCAATTTATCATATCGCTCCTCGATTGCATCGCGTATCGATGCGAACGCAAGTAACTGATTGATCAGACATGTAACGATCTTAATTTTGTCATCTAAATCAAGCTCGCAGACATTTCGATGGCCCAACAACCGCAAAAGGTAGGCTTCATGTAATCTCAAACGAAGCGCTGGTTCATCAAAATTTGTATAGCCACCTATAACAGGCAATATTTTTTATATAGAAAATATATTAACCCATTCCTTCCAATCTGTTTATAAGCATCTTCCCAATTTTTTCCTCCATTTGTATTTAACATTTTAAAAAATATTTCTTTAAAATCTTCATTAAAAAATCAAGAAAAAAAGTAAAGAACTAAATAATGAATTACACATACCCTTTTGAGAATATCGCCATTTCGAAGCGGCTTCGCTTATACGTCCTCCAGAGCTTAATAAATGTTGCCTCAAAATCTCACTCAAAGTTACATGATCCAATGTAAGTTCTGATAATTTACAACCCTGATAAGTTGGGCACCATCTAGAAGCTAGCGTAGCGAGTTTAATTGTTTTTGCCATTGACGATGCGTCTTCATAAGCACTGGTATCGTCTAACAAAGTAGGCGCCTGCGCATCAATTTCATTATCCTCTCCTGCTTGATATTTAAATATGTTTGACAATAATAGTTGTAGAAGATCACTCCAAGGACCGGATGCTTCTTTGGTCAATAACGCCTTCTCCACCAATTCCAAATTAAAACCACCCGGAAAGTAGACGGGCACCTCAAGTTCTTCATTGAAAAATTCAAGAAATTCCGTTATCAAGGCAAAATCTCCAAACTTTTCATTTGGTATGTTACACTTAATAACGGTAGGTTCAGGAATGGGACTGAGATCTTCACACTCAAGATCTTCTCTCGGTTTGTTCCATTGTTTCATATATGCAGCTAAAGCCGCTAATTTTTGTCTCTTTTCTTTTTTACGCTCGCTTTTTAGCGCCCTCTCCTCTTTACGTTTTGCTTTCTCTTCCAAAGCTTTCGCTTTAAGTTCCTCTTTGAATTTACCGTTCATTCTATTAACAAGATATATTTCAAACATTAAAAAGATTATATTATATTATAGATATCTCTTGATGGAGCCTTAATAAATTAACTTTTACCTTGGTTTCCGATATTTCTTCACCACACCAGTATCATTTACTTTTTTCAGAGGATCCGCTGCTTTATCGGGTGTTTTCTGTTTCGACACATTCGAGATGAGAAATTTATCCATTGATTCTTGTTTTTGTTTGACGGACTTTTTTATGCGCACCGTAAAATCTGGGAGTGTTCCAGCGAATATGGTATCAAAACGTATTTTGTTAATCGCGTACTTTTCTAGAACACTTTCCTATAATAAAACAAGAAATAACATTACACAAGAGTGTAAAAATACCTTTTGAATATTCAAAAATTTGTATTAACAATTCTGTATTAACCTTGACAACCCATATACCGCTACTATTTTGTTCACAGAGTTGACGGAGAAATATTTTATTACGGTCTCTGCTGTAATGTTGTTTTCGCCTTCTGACCTGAGACGCTTCTACTATCATAATCTGACTGACGTCAGAATCTCCAGAATCTAATTGTTCCACCTCGTAGCGAAATAATTTCGCTGGTGGATGATAGTAATGTTCTTGTAGACTTCTAAAAAATAGCGGCACAGAATAGAATAAACTTAATAACAAATTCAATAAGCTACTGAAATTTCAATAATTTAAAATAACATTTAATCTCTTTTCACATAAAAAGTGCTTAATTATTTCAACATCTTATAACCTATAAAAAGATTTCTAGACATAAAAAATATCAAAAAATTCTTAATTATGTGGATGAATTTTTATCCACAGTAGTATTAAGATAAGAAAAATATAAGTAGCATTCTGGAGATACCAGAATTCAATTACTCATTACCAAAACTCATTTACCTGCTGTTTTCGTTCATAAACGTTTTAATTTGTTGTTCTGTAGGTATGATGACTTGAAGAACATGGCAGTTACACCAAGCGTCTTCAGTAAAGCTAGCCTCTACCATTTCTCCTACAAAATAACGATCTCTCGCAAACTGATAAACGTCTTCAATCATCTCATTGAAAGAAGACCTATTTGTTTTACTAGCGAGATATAGTATAGGAATTCGCAGCTAAAAAAATATGAAATTATGTTTTATAAAAATATACATGTTAATATTAATACAATTAACATTAATAAATTACATAAAATTATACTATACCTCCATTGGAAATTCTTTCAAGCTTCTCTTTGCATTTTCTTCACATTGTAAAGCTTCTTCGAATGTCATGTTAGTTTTACCTGTGATACTGCACGACCATATAAGAGAATTGCATAAAATAATTCGCTCGCAAAATTCACTGTAATAGAAAATATGTTTATTATAATATAAGTTTTATAAAATATGTAAGTATACAATTTTTATATGCATATTTGTTTAAAATTAATTTAACCTATTAAAACTTTGAAACGCAAGTGTAAACTTTAAAGGCACAAATAAAATTTAATTATTAAATTTACTTATAAATTAAAGAATAAATCAATAATAAAATAATATTTATAAATTAAATTAATATTAATAAATTTATATGCACGCGTACATATATACATTAATGTTATGACTTTTGACATAATATTGTATGGACTTGTATGAATTATTTTTACTTCTTTATTTTATTTTATTTGCGTTCTTAATTTGTATTCGTCTTTAAAATTTTTGTTTTTGTTAATTAATTTAGTTTTAATTTAATTTTGTTATGTTAATTTCTACTTGTATTATTATCTCAATGCTGAGAAAAATTTAATAACGTCAAAATATTCTTCATATTCAATTAAATTATATTTAATTTGTCAAACATAAACTTTTATTAATCTAGTCGTTTTTTTCACTTTTTACTGTTCAATTATTTGTGCATTGCCACATTTTCAAAAGAAAAAAAAAAAAGGAATTTCATGCAAAAAGAGCATACAATTTTCATGTATTTGGCTTCCATTTATAACCATTTTTACCAATGCAGATTAACTTTAATCTCGGTTTAACTTACTCCTTATCTTTTTTTAGGTTTTAAAAATTAGAACTAGAAACAAAATAAAAATTAGAAAAAAATAAAAGGTTAAATTGCGAGACTAAAGTTTATCTACATTGGTAGAAATGGACAATGAGGTGACTTTAACTAAATTCCAATTAAGGGTGTATTACTTCTATTTTTAAGATAACAAAAAGATTAGAAAAAAATTATAGATTCTTCTGCATTGCATTAAAAAGTAAAAAAAATGTAACAACGATTTTCTAACTGGATTAAAAATTATTTCAATAAGAAACATGTTTTTACCTATGCTGTAATAGAAACCTAGTAGTTTTAAAAGCTTGAAAAGAAATAATTGTTTTTCATATTTTTTCAGAGATTTTCTTGGTTGTAGGTGAATTATATTGCAATAAATTTTATTTTCCTTAAAAAAAGAACCACAAGAAAATCTATGAAAAAATTAAAAAGTTCTAGTTCTTCTTGATTTTTTAAAACTGTAAAACTTATACCCATTTCCACCAATGTAGATTAACTTTGATCTCAGTTTAACTTATCCTTATCTTTTTCCAATTCTTAGAACTAAAGAAAGATAAAGAGTAAGTTAAACTGAGATCAAAGTTAATCTGCGTTGGAAATAGGCATTACACAATATAAAGTCCAAAATCAGAATATAAGATTTGTTAGACATTTGTTATGGAAATTTTTGCAAAAAACATCTTACATCCAATTTTTGACTATGTATTCTCTAGGAACATATAATAAAAAGAAAAACATTGAAAATATGATTAAAAAATTTGAATTTTTTTTTCTTTATAAATTCTTTAGGTACTCAAGATATTTATGCTAAGTTTCATTATAATGTCGAGTTTAGTTGTTCTGTAAATATTTAATGTAGAACTTTTTCAATGTTTTCAAGTATTGTTCAAAAACTATTGTTGCACTCAGATTTTATTTTCTTCAAGTTAGATTCACAGCACATTCACATCCAAGATTTTTCAACAAGAGTATTATAAAAATGAATAATGATAGCAATTGAAGGAAATTTTGTTGTTAAATATAAATATAAATATAAATATAAATATTGGTATTATTGACTAGAGTTTCATATGTATGTACATACATCATTTATCTCTATATGATAAATATAAACAATGGTTGCATTCAGCAGAAAAAGCAACTTTGCAACTGTTATAAGATTCTTTAATATGACTGGTTTTTCCCTTGGTTCCTGTCGAATCTAAATGTATAAACCAATAACATTAAAGAATCTTACATCAATTACAAAGCTGCTTTTTCTGCTAAATGCAATCATTGACACATTTCCAATTTGTTATTTTTTTTTTTTTTTTTAGAAACTATAGGGATGACAAATCGGCGACCACAATTTGTCGAGTAACTTTATTATGACGCGGACATTACCAGTCTTTCGTTACTTGCGCCACGTGAGAGAAAAGATTAAATCGGGAACGGCAAGTTCGATCAGGAATGTTTGCTGTATGCAATTCTGCTAATCGAGTTGATTGTCGATTATATTAATCCTTCATTTACGTGGAATATGCGAATAAATTTTCCATAAATTTCATGCCGAAGTTTCGAGACACAGGCCGCGATATTAACCTTACAGCAAGATCATATCAGGTTTTATGCTATTTTGCAAACGGGTAACTGACGCATTATTCGCGCGGTAAACAATCAGTCGCGCATTAAAATTAAGTTGAATTTAGTTAAAAATAATTAATAATAATAATGTCGATCCCCTTCCGCGATCATCGCGGGCGACGATCTCTCGGATGGAAATCCGAGTCAGAGCGCGGGACCGCTCGTCCACCGTCATGTTTTCGTATCCGCGTGTCCCCCTTGCGAGACTCACTTGTAGTTCTTGAATATCTCGTTCGTAACCTCGCAGTGGTACACCTCGTCGTCGTCTCTGAAATCCGAGGAGACGTGGAGCCGTTGGAACGGCTGTTTGCGTAGCAGCGGCATTTCGACGTAGACGGCAACCGCGACCGCGACGATCCACTTTTCCTTCTTTCTTTTCCTCTTCTCCTCCTCCTCCTGCTCCTCCTCTTCCTTCGCCTTCCCGCCGCGAAGATCGGCGTCGCGGACGCTGGCACGGACGACGTACGTCGCTCTCCTTCTCGCTCGCTGACTCTCTCACGCGCGACGCACGCCAAGTGGTACGGGCCGACGGACGGACGTATATGTACGCGCGGCGCTCGATCGCACCACCAGCACCCTGAACTCCTCGACGTCAGGCCGCGGACCTCGTCAACACCGATCGTCGACTACGATCCGGTATCGCGTAACGTAACCGTGCGGCGAGTCTCCCGGCACGCCGTGGTAATCTCATAACAAAGATAACGCGGCGATCTCCCGCGCGCGCGACGACGTCCCGCACCGCCCCGACACTACGAACACGGGTCAACGCGTACGTACGCGCCTTCGCACACCTGGCCGTCGTCCGCCGGAAGCCAACGGCGAGCAGCGTAGAATAGAATGTACTACGACGTCGGACGTACGCCGTTGCGTGCGACCGTCGACGTTGCCAACTTGACGTTTCGCGCGCTGATCGGTACCGCGCCAATGCACAAAGAGGGTGAGGGGAAGACAGGCGCGCGCACACGGTGCCTTCTTGAACGCAACTTCTATTCAGTGGTTTTGATTGGCGATTATCTTTTACTTTTCTTTTTTCTCTGAAAACATGTAAAGAAAACGAGGGAAGGTGCAAGAGGTTTAGCTGAAAATAAGTAAATTTGCGAACTCACGCGATCCCGCCTTTTCACGATTCGATTTCGAATCGAGGAAGCAACCGAGCCAATCCGAATCGACCGAAGCGAGCGTTGTCAGATAAACCCTTTTGGGGGATAAATTTCGCATAGGCTGCGTTCAGATTCCCAACCAGGGTGCACCCAGACATCATTCTATCCTTGTTTAACATTTGGTAAACAACAAAGATAAAACGATATCATGGTGCACCCAGGTGAGGAATCTGAACGCAGCCATAGAAGTCCAATATATAAATGCTTTCCATTTACCCTATAAGTGCGTAATATTACTTAATATTAAAAATTTAATTAATACAAAGTGATTATTAATGGTTGGAACAACTATTTACCATGACTTCACTTTATATAAATTACATAGAGTACAGTCGGTAAGTCATCTCTTATGGTAAATAGTTGTTCCAACCATTAATAATCACCCTGTATAGTATTAAATAATATTAAATAATATTTCTGAAATGTAATAATGTAAATATGTTTTTTTATTAAAGGGAAACGAAGTTAAGTAAAAACGACAAATGCGATTGGTCAATTCCGATAGACTAATCAGCGATTAAGTTAATCGGCGTTGGTGCAAGTGGCCCTTAATGAACCTATTACTGACGTGACAAACAAGTCTCACTCGCATGAAACCACAACAAATTGACCAATCACAGTCGAATGTGACAAGAATACTCGACTGTGATTGGTCGATTTCTTAAAGCTCAAGTTTAAAGTTTTACTGTGCACATTGTGGAAGAGTCCATTAGAAATGCGTCTTACGAATCAGGAAGCGCTGTAGCTGTTGCATCTTTTACTCCAAATCCATTCACATCCGCCAACAGCACGCGCATGTATGGATCACGCGACGCACATGGTCGAGCTTTACCACGATTTCGCGTGTGCCAGAACGGAGCAAGACGTAGAATAAGAAATAAGAAGTACAGGAATCTTTCAAGATGGTAAGCGCAAGCGTGACAATTTCCGAATTATTTTGACCCGTAATTCCTGATTTTCTCTAATGTCCCGCCAACTGATGCGACGTGTCAATACCCGATTTTCGCAATTAATTTAGTTTGTACGCGATTAGTGTCTTTAGATTTGAAGTTAAAATATTTTTCAAACCACAAGCTCTTTTTATACATTTTGAATACATAATTATCGTATGGGACAATTATATATTATTTACGAAACTTTATGTTAACCTCCAATCAGGGCAGTTTGCATAGTAGACGCGATATTTGGAAATAATACAATAATTGAATTTATAAGCATAGCTAATGAGACGTAGAGATTAAAGCAAATTTTAAAGACATTTATAGCCTATATTAAAATAAAAAGATAATCGCAATATTTTTGCTATAGAATATTGTCTTATTGTAATTAAA
This sequence comes from Solenopsis invicta, assembly GCF_016802725.1. NCBI lineage: Eukaryota > Metazoa > Arthropoda > Insecta > Hymenoptera > Formicidae > Solenopsis > Solenopsis invicta. The sequence continues at coordinate 10,886,394 of NC_052673.1, forward strand.
TTGCTTATTTTACAGTCGAAGCTTTTTATCCTGTTTGAACATGCCGCTGGCTACGCCGTATTCCGTGTTAAAGAGTTCGAAGAGATCGGAATGCTATTACCTCAAGTGGAACAATCTGTAACAGATCTGGCACGCTTCCATAACATTGTAACTCTTGTTGGATTTTCTCCCTTCAAGACAGCAGTGTGCGCTTTGAAAAACATCAATAGCATTGTCGAGGGAACAGTGTCAGAAGACTTGAAGCTCTTTCTAGATTCCTGTTTCGGTGGGTTCTCCAAACAGGATGTTGTTCTTGGCGTTGCGGAACCTAAGCTTGGTATCAAAATCACTGAAGAATTGGGTATAAAATGCGACCATATCAATGCTGTTCCTGAAATCTTGAGGGGAATAAGGCTCCATTTTGACAAACTGGTGAAAGGCTTTACTCCCCAAAACACCAAGGCTGCACAAGTGGGTCTTGGACACAGTTATTCAAGAGGGCAAGTTCAATTCAATGTGCACCGAGTGGACAATATGATCATTCAGGGTATAGCCTTATTAGATCAACTGGACAAGGATATCAACACGTTCAGCATGCGTATGAAGTATGTATAGTATGTTCCTTGAAAATATAATTGAAATAAAATAGAAGGATATATATCCTAGATGCAATGTGGTCAATTTGCAACAGAATAACTATTCCTATCATAGCAACCATCCACCAGAGTTTAGATGCCACTAGCAGTCACTGGTGGAGAGAATGGTTGTTTTGATAGGGACAGTTGTTTGGCCACTGCAAATTGGCTACATTGTCTAGAACTCTAGACAAGGCTTTAACTTTGCAAATGAAAAACAAAAAGACATAAGTAAGTCCTACTTATTCTATTTTTGTAAAGTTCCTTACTTTTCTCTTATTTAACATTTAAGTTTTACTAAAAAGTAATATAAAATAGTGTCACAATTAAAATTATTATTATTTTCAAAAATGCAGTATTCATAATTAATTCTTATATTTAAGATTGTCTTAAGTATGATCTTAAAATGTCATCAACCAATCACAGAGCCATATTAACATCTTAAAACATTACTTGAAATAAAAGATTATAAATATCAGCTTATATTTTGAAAACAGCTCCACTGATTGATTTGCAATTTTGCATATTTTTTCTGTATCTTAAAAACTAATGCTAAAAGTAGGATATTTTTTATGGTGCTTAGTTTTTTAGTCGCAAATAAAAAAAATTATAGCAAAAAACTGCTATGTTGACTTTGATGATTTTGTTCAATTGCAATATTTGGAAAAACGGTAACGTTATGGCAAGCACTAAATTTATATTTTAACTTTATAAAATTTGTGTCATTTTGCTTTTAAATGAATCCTATGGGAGTACTTGTGGTCACCAGAAACGCTATTTTAAAAGAAAAATATGATTTAGGAAAGCTTGAATACCATTTTATATTATTTTTTAAATAAAATTTAAATATTGAATAGAAAACAATACGATCTTGACAATGAAATAAACATGACCTTTTTTTATCTCTTTTCGTTTTTTCACAAAAAATGTGTAAAGTTGAATCTCGTTTTGACCCATCTAAATATTCTATATGCCCTCCAAATTTGAGGATAACTTTGGTTTTTACTTCGATTTTAGGGAATGGTACAGTTATCACTTCCCTGAACTTGTAAAGATAGTTCCGGAGAGTTTGATGTACGCGAAAGTGACACAAGTAATAAAAGACAGGAAGGAAATGACGGATGAGAAAGAAGAGAAGTTAGTAGACATTGTTCAGGACGAGGTAAAAGCTAAGAACATTGTCAAAGCAGCCAAATCATCCATGGGAATAGACATAAGTCTAGATGATTTAAAAAATGTTGGAATCTTTGCTGCACGCGTTATCGCATTGGCAGAATATAGGAAAAGGATGTCCGAATATTTAACGACAAAAATGAAAGATGTAGCACCAAATCTAGCTACTTTGATCGGGGATCAAGTTGGCGCCAGATTAATAGCACATGCTGGATCGCTTACTAATTTAGCAAAAGCACCTGCGTCTACCGTTCAAATATTGGGAGCGGAAAAAGCTCTGTTCAGAGCGTTGAAAAGCAAAAAATCGAATACTCCAAAATACGGGCTCTTGTTCCACTCGACATTCATCGGTCGTGCTGGCACTAAAAATAAGGGTAGAATAGCGAGGTATCTCGCAAATAAATGTTCTATTGCTTCCAGAATCGATTGTTTCCAGGACGAACGAATGCATCGGATGCAGGTGTTTGGTGAAAAATTACGACAACAAGTAGAAGACAGACTGGTCTTCTACACAACTGGCAAGGAACCGAAGAAAAATTTAGATGTGATGAAAGAGGCAGTGGAAGAAACGGAACGCGTGTTGGCTGATCAGAAAAAAGCTGACGAAAAGAAAAAGAAACAGGGCAAGAAGAGAAAACGCGACTCGCTCGAAAATGGTCAAGAAAATGGACACATTGAAAATGGTGAAGTAGATACGTCATTGCAGAAAAAGAAAAAAAAGAAAAAATCGAAACACGATGATTGAAAAAAGAATCGTTTTTTATGTATGTTTTAAAAGGATAAAATATTCTTTATAAGGTACCTATATGAAAGGTGTCTGTAAGCTATAAGGTATCTTATAGCTTTATAAGCTAGTTCAGAGATATAAAATTTTTACTTCGCAATTAGTAATCATTTTTTTCTATATATTAACAAAAGTTATGTTTAAGTGTATTATTTAACATTGACACGTTCGGCATCTTCTACAAATTTATACATTACAAGTACAGACATTTACAATGTTTTCTACAATGATACAAGAATATATGAAGATACAAACAAAAATGTAAAAATTTTAATAAACAATTTACCTCGATATAACATTGTTTTCTTTGCATTGGGGAAGAAACATGTACATTTTCTGTATTGAAGGAAATCTTATACACATAATTCGGATTGCATACATCGAACTTAATTACTAAAGTCATGGACGACCAATTGTATAATTCATATTCTAAGAAAATAATAAAGTTAACAAACGTAAAACGGAAATTTTATTTAATATATATATGCTGCTTTCCCCATTTATATTTATTATATTCCCTATTTATATTTGACAGGAATAGGAAAAGAGGTAATTATAATAAAAATAAATGGAAACACACAATATTATGTGTTAACACCAGCACCAATTAGCATTTAATAACGATAAATTTGTAAAGTATAAATACCTAAACAAAAATTATACAATAAAATTATTGGTTCTAGCGAAGTCTCAGAGTCTCAAAAATCAACTAAGCCATTTAAATATCGGATTGTATATATAAATATAAGTAATCATCCTGCCACATAATCACATTGGAAAATTAATAATAGTTGATTGATCAAATATACATTTTATATGAACTCTTATATTTTATACATCACATTGGATTATATATATATTTTTTTATACGCGCGACTAATATTGATATGTATCGGTATATATAATCCATGAATTTCAAATATTACATAACAAGAGATTGATACAAAATATATTAAAGATTTCATTGCCATAAATGTTTGCTTGAATTTCAGTTTGTTCTTTTTTTGTAAGATAATGTTTTGTAAGATAAGAATTTAGAGAATTTGGTGTCAATTCAATTAATCTAAATATCATAAACAATATTATCGCGCGTAAATAACACAAGCATGAGATGTAAATTTTAAATGGATAATTTACGTTACGCAAAGTATTGCGGAATTCGCTAGTTGTAAGGAAACTTAATTTCAATAGGTGCGATCTCACGACTCGTGTTAACTTCGAGTTTTACAAAGGGTTTTATAACACTAAACTGTACACATGCACCCATGTAATAACGCTTAATAATCGGCTGATGATTCTCTATGCGTTGAATTGACTAAAAAACAACTTTTCTCTTTATATTTATTTGTACAATATATTTTCATATTTGAAAAATATATTTCCCTGCCTATGTTGTTAAACATCTTGCCGCATATAAAATGCTCAAATAATGGAAAATGTAAAGGGGTCACACTTTAACCTTTACACAATTCAGTCTCTGGTACTCGCGTGAAAGTTCCTCTCTATGATCTCTTTGAGTCAACTTTACAGAGCAAAACTGAATAATTGGATAACTACTCGACATGTTATCTTTTTCTATGATAATTACAGAGAATGGCTTCCATTACATCAATTGCTTCTGAGATTTGGAATCTCGTAATTACTACTACTACATTGTATACTTTTGTAGAAATTGATAATAAAAACCATTCTTATATAACATGTATATAATGTCTAGCTTTGCCACTAATTTCAGCTTGTAAATTTTCACTTATGTATTGCTATTAAAAATCCAAAAATAAATGCCAAGTATCTTCCTTCTTTTTCAACATATATACATACGATGCGTACAAAATAATTTAAAAAAAATTTTGTCATAAAAACTAAAATTTACTTTAGACAAGTAAAATATCTCAAAATATCATGCAGCAAAGATAAACTAAATTAAAAAAAAAAAAAAAAAAAAAAAGTGATGTGAATGTAAATATATGTATAACATAATAATGTGATATAGTAATTATTTGCTTAGAATTAATTACGATGTGATGATAATTCCATAAACATTTACGTCGAAGGATATGCATTATTTCATTGTTAGTAATATAATCAAATGCTAATAATGATCGTTCGCCGCTCAGTTTGCGATAATTGTATAATATCATGTAATAATAAAGATTATAACTTCTTTTAATCCATGTTAAAATTACGCAATCAGTGTCCTTAAACAATTTACATTGGATCATAATCGCGTATGCAACTGATGTTGAATCGAGCACGAAAGCTTTCTCACGTCGATTTTGTGCAGATTCAATTCAATTCAGTTCCTCATAATAAAAGAAACACTAAAAATATACGTTCCTATCTACATTCCTTTTCCTACGAAAGAGAATCAATAATCGTAATTTCTCTTATCGTAATAATCGTAAAAGGGAAGCACTTATTAATAATATCTATTAATGATTCATTTTCTCCTTGCGCAACTCCTATGCTGCCATCGTTTTATACATATACATTTTTAAGACTATCGCAATCCTTCATATAGTCTTCGTTCCGATATACTAGTACTAAAAATCTATAGTTCACATTACGTATACTATAGATTTTCAGTACTCGCAGTAAATTTCGGAACGTAACCATAGTCTATTAATTGTAAAAGCATCAACTTTCACCTATTGTGTCCATGTTCCAGACAATGTACACACATTGATGACAAGTAAACGTGACTAATTAGATTATGCTCTTTCGAGTTTTTCACAGTATGTATATTTTTATGATACATTTTATCTATAAGGCATAATCCCAATTCTCTTCCAAGATTAATATACATTATGTATAAAATACACACGGCAATAATTTCTGCCAAATTTGTTCCCGCATAATACACAAGTAGTATGACGCACATTACAGAAATTCCACGCATTTTTTTTATGAGTTATACAGGAATGCTGTTTGTCACCGCCTTTACATTAATTAGAGGAGAAGAGGGTAATATGGCACCCATTTTCATTTTATTGAATCATTTTGTTTATAATTAATATTTTCTATTGAAACTTGAACGATTACATTCGTCAAAATGTTGTTTGACAGATTCTAGGCTCAAAATAATGAGATATTTATTATTTAGGACGTGATTTATAAAAATCTAATGCTCTGCATAATCGGTGGCAGAAAAAAAGTGGTTGTAATATGGCTATCTATAAGAATAATTTAAAAAAGTTAGTTTAGTTTAAAAGAAACACAGTATCTTGTTACAAAATTATGTATTTTTAATTTTCCATTGTTTAGAATTTTTCTAATATAGAATTTTCTTGCGTTCAGTAACTTTAAAAATACCATTAGAAATTTAGTTAGAAATGTCATTTTATCCCTGTTTAACATTAAACAACAAGCATAAAATAATGTTTTTAATGTTTCTAAACACCGCTCTCTAGAATGACGATCGATTTATTGAAGAAATATTTCAATATAAAAATTTTGCTTAAAAAGCCATATTAATAAAATTCCATGTTATTGTTTTAACTTTGTATAACTCAAAATGTGTATAGCTGAATAAAAAGGTAAATAATAAAAAAAACACTCAAGTGTATGTATATTCGTGTGATAATACACTCAAGTTTAAGAATAATGAGAAAGTAATTAAAGGTTAAAGGTGAACCTTGAAAAAGTTTAGAAGTGCTCAAAAGTAAAAATGCCTTATAACAATTGTCACTTATTATGTATTGTCATATTAATATCACTAAAAAACGGCAGGCTACTAAATGAATAACTCCATAAGCAATTGTTAGAATACGTCATCTAATAACGGAGATAATAGGGGTATATTGTCGACAGTAGCCATAATACCCTCTTCTCCTCTATTGGCTTAGACTATACATTGCAGGCTGTTTTGCAATAATTAGGAAAAATGATTGATTTCTTCATATGTTAGTTATTATTGTACATATTATTTGCATTTATGCATTATTTTTTTGCTGCATATTATATATAAATACCAATGATTAAGAATTTGTATCGGCGTATATCAGGATATTTCTCATATAAATAAAAATTACAAAATATCGGCAAATGCTTCAATTTATCTTTTCGAATTATCTTCTGAACACACGTCTTTGACATACATGTCTCGTAAAACACGTTATGCCTATAGCTGAACGCCAATAAAAAATATTTCGATATATATAATCGTTGAACCCTGTGTAAATTGGAGCCCAGGCGGAAAATGTATAATTTATCATCGTCAATTGAATCAATCGAAATACATAGTAGTAAAATGAGTTTCTGCGTGAAGCTTATATTTCCTTGCATATTGTGCCTTGAGACTTTATGTTCTAGACTGAAGAGTCGACAATCCTTTATTGAAATGCAGGAAAGAACGTTGCATTAGGTTGCTGCTGCTGATTCTGTGGTAGAGATTGCACCGGCGACATGTATCCCATTCCTGCTGCTATAGGTATACATAATTTTATCCTTACTTATTCGCACATTTTCACGTGCAAGTCAAATAAAACGTCGTTCAGACTAGAGGATGTTTATTCAAATTTTATAAAAGAATTCCCTGAAAATTTTCGAATTTTCCAGGAATTTTATTCAAAATTTTCGATTTTAAAGAATTTTTAAATGCAGTTTGGAAATAAATTTATTCTATTATATGTACTTTTTAATATTTAATCATATAAATATAAAAACCACTTCAATTTTGAATATTAAATTTAATAAAGTATTTAAAAAAAAATAATATAAATTAAATCGCATATGCTATTCGCAATATGAATTTAGGTCAATGTATATTATGAAACTATGAATTAAACGATTAATATTAAGTTATTAGTTATAACGTACAATATGTGTGTGTGTGTGTGTGTGTGTGTGTGTGCGTGTGTGTGTAGGCCATTTATTACCCGATTGTCATTTTGCATTATTGAGAAAAAAATCATCAAAGTAACAATTTTGCTTAAAAAAAAAGAGAATTTTAAATTGAAACTTAAATTTAAAATTCTAAAAATTTTCCTGAGCATATAATAAAATCCCATGAAAATTCACAATTTTCAAGAGTAAAAAAAATCGGAAAACTAAATTTTCTCGATAGTAAACAACCTGTAGATTATAACATTAAGTTTAGAGATAATTTAAAACTTCACAAATTATTAAGTTTTATCGAATGCTGCGTTATCTCAATCGTTCAAAAAATGATCATTTTATTTGTTACAGAATTTAATATAGAAAAATGATTCTTACATCAATCAAATAGACTGTTAAGAAATTACTTACGTCCTATCTTAATCTGATGCTGCGGGCTATTACTAGCCAATTGGTTCATCGTCGGTGCTGGGCCACTTTGTTTCGCTTTACTACCCATTATGTTATCGAGATCAATATTCAATCCCGAACCAGCCCAGGTCGAACCGACTTGCGTAGAAGGTGTCATATTATTAGATGTTTGATTCCTAGTATTGATGGACGTAGGCGGTAGAAGATTCGCAACGGGTGACAATCCGATCGATCCTAAATACGATCACTAATTTTAGTTCGTAACATACATTATAATTATTATCTCGTATCTGTATATACAAATTTTCTCACGTGTTCAACACAAATTTATACTTAAAAACAATTTTAATATTCAATCTTAATTTATAGCAATTAAAAATAAATTTTGCTATGATACTACAATCCTACTTAATTCAAAGATTTAAATAAAATAAAATAATGTGTACTTTACAAAATACTATAAAAACATCGTTGTACAAATTTTATGTTTTATCAAGTCATATAAATATGCGTCAAACATTTCATTCATTAAAAACATTTAATTTTATAAAAAATTAATGTTAACATATGAGGATTAATTAAAAATTACACTAATAACAAAGCTTTTTTTATATTTAAATTACATATATAATATAGTTCATAATTTGTACCTCTCGCACATACAAAAATTAATTCTAAAAACAAAATATAGTCTAAATGGAATTGTACATACATAATATTCATATAAATGATGATAATATTGTAAAAATGGCACAAGTTCTTTCTAATAATAAATGTTCTATTCTAGTGTTCTAACAATAATTAACTCTCAATTAATCTATACATCATTAAAAGTGGAGCTTATGATCAAATAAATAAAAGAGAGCACTTTCGCGTTTAAGGCTCTGCAATTTGCATCATGTTCGCCATTAACGACGTTCTGCGACAACACAAGCCATTCTTTTATTTCCATTAAAGGCTCAGACAATTCGTTGATGATAGCATCCTTTGGCACTGCAATTAGTACAGATCCGATATTTTCTGTAACGGCTAATCGCACTGTCGCCTCATAGTGATTCCTCACTGTCCACATAAGCTCCAATATCTCTTTGCCCATCTTCGATGCCAGCGGACAATTTTGCGCCGCCAACATTATGGCGGACAACGTTTTCAAATAACGTAGCAGCAAAATATTTTCCTGATCTTGGTAAGTGTTCAAGTTACTAAGCTTAAGGATATCACGATGGCCAAAACCATGCAGAAGCGGATAAAAAAATGAAGAAACTACATTTCCAAAATAATTAATATGTAACTTGGGAGATTTGGAATGATGCGCAAATCGTCTCGTACGAGACTCAATTCTTTTATCGACGATCTCTTGCCAATTTGTAGATTGATTTTCCGACGCTTTCAGATCAATGTCGAAGTCTTCGTCATACCATTCTTGTTGTCTTTTATTCTCTTGCGTATCGATGAAAAGTGATATACGGCTCGGAATTCGTTTCTTCTTGATTACAGTATCTACGGTAGTATCGGCGCTATCTGTGTCGCCGACATCAATTTTTGATAATTGCCTGGCGGACTCGGCCAATATATCTAAGAACAGCAAGCGATGGCTCAATGAGTACTTCCCCATGTCCTCGTAAAATTCTTTGCAGAGAAACTCTGCGCATTCCTTCGGGCGCACAGTTACAATCGCCACGCAACATTTGAAAATGACACGTTCAAAATTCTCCACATAAGAATGCTGCCTTAACGTGACGAGAAGTTGCAGGAGTTCTATCGCAAAAGACACATCATCGTTCGGTAACTGCGTCAATATTAGTTCTTCGCAGACTAGCAGAGATTCGGAGAAAACATCGGGATTGGAAAAAGTACGTTCATCCGTTAAATTATCGACCAAATCTCGTAGATACGTCGGGCGTATCTTACTGGATGGTTTACTGTCGCTCATATCGTAAGGAACCAAATCATCGTCACTGTCTAGATCCGAATCGTCATCGTAATCCAGCTTCGCCTGTTGTTTCGTTTCATTCTTCTTCGTTAGATTATCTCTTATCTCGCTATTTTCTGAAACGTGTATATTTGCTTCAATTTTTTCGCTCGACAGATTTTCAATACTGGGTAAGATGTCACAATCAACACCCAATTCGTAGATTTTCCTGCTACTCACAGAATCAAAAACAATATTTCCGGCTATTAAGTCGCCACTTCGCTCGTATTGTTCTTGTATATTTACAGTCATTTCAAGCGTATTTAGATCCTTTAAAGATTGAAGCAATTCCAATACTGGTGCAGGCATGCTATCGTATTCGAATTTTAATTTCGGTGCGTTATCGGTGTTACACAAAGAATTTATACAAATCTCGGCGACCATCATACCCATCGCTCTCAAAGTTATATTTGTACACTCGAGATGGACGGATACTCCAGAAAGCAAGAGTTTCTGACACTGGTCCTTTTCAGCACTACTTAAAAGATCTTTACAAGTTTTTACAGACAGGACAATCAGCTTTGTAATGTATTTGTGCTGTTCCGCAGATACATGATTCAAAATACTTTTATCCCTCCAAATTTCCAAAAGCTTGATCAGTAATTCTGATAAAATGTTATCTTTGTTCGAAAAAGATGACAGATAGGAAATTAAATTTATAATTAGCTTTTCGTCCTCGTAATAACGCATTAAAGGAATTTTGGTCGTTAAAATGTACCTCCAATTCGAGTCCGTTAATAAATTGCCGAAAATGGGACGCACACCGAGTTCAGAATCGCAACGTTTTAAGAACAAAACGGCTATGTGCTCAATGGCGGTCGAATCCAATCCGCGAAATATATCTTCGACTAGACGTCGCTCGTTCCTTTTATTTTCGAGGCACCACTCTTCAAAAATATCAACAAAACACATGAAATCGCATGGCTTCAAGCTAACTACAATCTTGCTGATTAAAAATGAGAGTACAGATATTTTTGATTTAATGCCATATTTGCATAACTCATTGATAAACGATATCGCGCAAGATATGTGAAAACAGAGGAGCTTCACATAAACTTGCGGCGTATAAGATTTCGGCGTGGTGAACTGCAGTTTATTTGATACGCGACTGGGTAGAGAGATTAAAATTTGTGTCGCACTTCGCCAAATCTGATCGAGTTCCTCCTCCTGCATATGAGATCGCTCTTCGTCCCTACACACGTTCAATATCCCCGAAAATATCTCCTCGCTCTTTAACAGATTGTTTAATAACATTGAAATAACGTGAGTTTTCTTCTCATTTTTAGACTCATTTAATGCGGTAGTTAAAGCTCTTAAGGCTTCTACTAACATAAAAACGGTTGCACCATCAACGATCATCAACTTTTCGATCGTAGGATCCAGGCCGTCTTCATTTAGCGGCCAATCATGATCGAATTTATCGATTATCTCTTCCAAAATTCTTCCGTACAATATGGCATCCACTCTCATGTCGAGATCAAGACCACTGTACTTTTGCGGAGTAACAGGCCCCGGTAAAAATCTGACGTAGTTCGTAACGGACGATCTTATTTTCTCCAAATCAGCGTGACTTTTAATGTCGCGCATGGTGCACAATACTTCCAATAATTGATTGGCGGCATTATTGGAGAGATTCTCGATCGACACGATGCTCTCTTCGTATTTACAGGCTGCAAGGAAAGACTATCTTGGGGGAATTACATTAGCTTCAAATTCCGGGGATATGTACTTCACGTACGAATTTCTTTCGCGGAAACGCATGCAATAATAATTTAAAATTCTTCTTTCTTATCAAATGGTTAATGTAATATGATTAATAATTAAAATAGTTCAAAAATCTTATTTAATCTCATAATTTTTGTAATATATTACTTATCATGCATCATGTTACATAAATATCGTGTATGCACACGTTAGAAATAATTTATAGTTACAAAAAAATATTATTAATAAAAGTTTTACTAATCGTCTAATTAAAGAAATCAATCAAATTATGTTTCCTGAGTACTCACCTGCGTAATTTACGGTACTAGTAGGTGTATTGTTCATTCCTATAAAAATGTTCGAATTGTTAGAGCTATTTATTCGTCCATCGGATAACCTCATGGCTGGGGCATTCAAACCATCCAAGTCCGACAAGAGATCCGTATTTGACGTCACTAAAAAAAAATTATTTTCAAAATTATTTTCATTAATAAGTAAAAAAGTCAGAATAAAAAATCTATTATTTTACTAAAAAAATATACAATTATTTCTAAATAATGTATGATCCTCTACCTGTATTATTATTTGTGACTTGATTATTAAGATCTGGTAACGACAAGGAATCAAATAAATCATTAGATGTCTTTTGAGTAACGGGAGTTCCAGTAGTTGCTGTTGTGCTTGCGGTTTGCATTGCATTATACATCATGTTACTATTATTCATATTATTCGCTATCGGATTATTTACAGTTGGTATTGTTACACCCATCAAATTGATTTGCGATTGTGGCTGACTTGGAGGATTAGATATAACGACATTGTTAAAGGCAGATGTGAAATCGGCAAATTCATCGCTGTCTTTCGTCTTAACAGGATTCGTCGCGGGATTATTAAAGGCGCTAGTAAAATCGCCAAAATCCGCATTTGCATTTTGCGGTTGAGCAAATGACTGAGTATTTGCTCGTGGATTGAAATCATCATCGTCTAGTCTACTATTGTCGCTTTGCGATTCAAAAATGTCATTTAATATATCATTTTTGGTCTTTTGTTGATTCTTCGGCGATGATAAACTATTATTTTTTTGTACCAGTGTACTATTCTACAAAAACACAAAATACATTCTAATTAATCTTATTATATCTATACGTAATTATATATTGTATATTAAATACAAAAAATTTAATGACAAAATCAAACTTATTCTTTAAACTTACATTAGATTGCTCTTTTCCATAATTTGCTGCCGCTCCGAGATCTACTTTTTTGATAGTTCTCATTGTTCGTGCCGGAGATGCATTTGTAGAAGATACTGATGTTTGAGCAGATTTACCAACTTGACTTATATTGTCTAACGTATCTCTATATTCTCTTCCACCTTTCTTTGGACTAGTATCATTGTCCGAGTCTTCTCTTTCGCCATCGTCGCTGTAGAGAACGTAAAAAATTACAAAGAATAAACAAAGTAACATCAAAAAAATACACTATTTTATTAATAAGAAGTTGGCTCATCATATTTTTAATATAGATTTTATCCTTGTTGAAATAAAATCATACAATGCTTAAATAATCATTAGTGTAATATTATATCATTCTTTTAACCAAATATATTTCAAAAGATATTGGAGGAAATTTATTTTTTATTTTGCTCTTCAAACCTACTCACAATGATTCAATAAAATTTAAATCAAGTAGTTACGCTAACCAAGAAAAAATGATGAAGTTTTAGAGAGCAAAGGATAATTTTGGAAGATAGAGTGAAAAGAAAAATTTTCTCTTCCACCATGTAAGCAATTAAAGGATGTTCTAAAGAAAATAGTACAATATTTCATTGAAAAATATTGTATCCTATTCAAGCAATGTATAACTTTATTCCAACAAAGATAAAATCTATTATTTTGCTCAGTAATTGCGAAAAATATAGCTCTTTTATTGCAATCATTGCATCCAACGTTGGAATAACAAAGAATAACTTATGTAAAATATATAGAATCACACATAATAATGTCCGCTGAAGAAAACTATAAAAGTCGAAACGTTTGATAATTTTCGAAATTGTTATCAAACTTGAAAAAATGATCAAAAGATTATTTCGTAAATAAAGAAAATTATTACACGCTAAAAATTTATTTTAATCTGCTCGATCGTTAATTTTTTATTCATTACGTTTGTAAATAAAGCAAGTTTAACATAGTTATTTATTAAGGATAGAATCTGTATTAAAAAAAAGACTAGTCTCTTATTAATAAAACAAGCAGTATTTCCTAGGTGATTACATTATTTTATTTATATCCTGTACACAAAAAAATGCATTCGAGTTAGCATGCCTTTCTAAATGCATTCACATATGATAATGAAAAAAACAAATGTAGTAGATATATACCTGTTATTTGCATCCTCAAATCCTTTTCCGCGACTGTCCCAGTCGTTATACGTTTCTGCGCCGGATTTGTTCCATTTAGGATTATCCATCCATCTGTCACCACCTCCAAATCTCATTCCCATCGCTTCGCTCGATAAGCCAACGTATTTATCCTTATTTTTCTTGGCTTTTTTCCTTTCCTCCCTAAGTTTGTCATCGTCTTGAATAAAATCGATTAATTCCCTAACTTTATGTCTAATGTTAATTCCTTGATCTTTTCCAAATTCATCAATAAAGGTGTAATTTTCCAAAGACCTGAGGTCATAGATGTGTTCGCGTGACGATGTAACGACCCGTTCCGAGCCATTACGAACTAAGTAATTAAGGAGGAGCAATGACTGTAAAAAAAAAAAATGAAGATTAATGCAATAATCTCACAAAGTATGGCTGGAAAATAAAATTTATTCGTATTATCCATGGTCATCTTCTTTACTACTTTATAATACGATACTTTTATAATACGATTCCGCTTTCGGTATCTTCCACGTAATAAAATTTATTATCTTTATTGCCTTTACTTTTCATTTTTTAAATAATGTATTGTCACTAATTTAACTGATGATGACTAATAAGTCGAAATGTTCCGCAGACAATTCATAATATAACATATAGACATAAATAATTAATTTGTCATATCAAAAAAGATTTTTTCATACTTATTTATGGACTTAAAAGTTGATTTACGCTTTATTATTCTTGAATGTGCGATGTAATATAATTGCAAGAAAAACGCGATCGCGTACCTTGTACGTTCGTCGCCAATTTCGTTTATTCTCTTGCAACATCCTCTTCCAGAGCATGGACATTACCTCTGGAAATTGCTCGTACGTGAATGTGGCCTGAGCCAGTTCTTGCATCATTGCACCTTAAAAAGTAAAGCATTCCGTATAATTAATTTACGGGTTTTCCACATGGTAAGGTACACAGTAAAGCTATTGTCGGGAACGTATATAGATCGTACCTGTGGGACCCCATGCGTCGTCATTGGTTGCCTCCCGAACTTTGGCCTCCGTTTCCGTATAATTCATCACGACATTAGTCCTGCAAAGTATATTATTTTATTGTAATATAAATTTTCGCACGTGCAAATCTATGACGTATGCAAAAACTGTAAATCGTGAATAATCCGTTATTAAATTGAGCGTATAACAACGTGTTGCACCCGTCGAACCGCCAATTACTCGGCGTGATAATTATTTCCGCAAAAAACTGCTGATAAAATCGTGTAATACCCATCGCAAGTATGTGTAGATCACGTACATACACGAACAAACGATTCTGTTTATATCCTCGCTCACAGATCACTTTAACAGCTGGATCACGCAAACGTGAAAGGGTTACTTACAATGATGATCTTCCTATTATTAACGTTATACTATTTATGAGAAATAATTAAGTATAGCAGCAATCTCTCTCTCTCTCTCTTTCTCTTTCTCTCCCTTTTTGCCTTAATTTGATCTGCAAACACATTAGCGTACGTGCAAAACGCATTCATGCGACAAAAGCGCATAGAGCCATGAATTATTACGTAAATGATCGCAGTTTAAAGCCATTATGTAGGTTTCCGAGGTATATCACGCGGCTTATTGTGTCGGATAATCCAAGATTAATTTATCAGGATTATTAGTTCGCGTAACTCGCAAACTTAATTAATTCAGTAAGATTAATTCGCTGCGGATCGAGTTAGCGATGCGTCATCGCCAAACATCGTTTTCGACGAGCAAGATTAAGCACGAGATTGTGAAAAACGTCTGTATTAATCATATTTATCGATCAAATGCAATTTAATACAGATGTTAAAATGTTATCTTGTTAATCTTTCAACTCTCCCCCCCCCCAAAAAAAAGATACTAAAACTCTAGTTAGAGTAAAGATATATAACTTATTGAATGAACAAATTAATAATTATTAAGTTAGTTCGCATCTTGGCTTAAGATAATATTTTTTGTAACAAATTCTTTAGTTTGTCAGAATAGAGGGATTCGCAACACATTTTTACTTTATATAGAAGTTTTATATTTTATACATAATAAAACAAGCTTAGTTCGTGTTAGGGATTACATGAAAACAATACTGTACTTTGAAAGTGAGCTTTAATGTAAAAGAGTAGTGTATCTAAAAATTTTCCATGCGTAATTTCAAGATACTTTTAAATTGGCTTTACGGAATTGCAAGAGAGTTTTTACACAATTAAAATGCGCACAAAAATAAAAAGAGCAAAAGCGATGGTAATAAAAAAATTTTTTCGAACATACTCGTATTAATATATATTAAAAAGTTAAAAAACTTTTTGTCATCAACATGAAATTGATTTTTGCGTGCGTACTTTAACTGTGTAAAAAAACTAAACATTTTCGTAAAGACAATTCGAAGATAATTTAAAATAAAAAAATGTCGATAATATGCTATAGGAGTCTTTTAACAATCTTATAACTAATTACTTTTTTCGCAATAAATTTTTTACTACAATTTTTTTTAATGCTTGTAGTATCATTATTAAATTTGACGATCAAATTTGAGATATTATTTCTGGTTTCAATTTACGGTTGCGTTTTAAGTCGAATAATCATATCGGCACGCAGTTGTAGAATTGAAAAATATATTTAATTTATATGAAAATAATTAAACACCAAAATCCGTTTCAACCGAGAAATGGCACTTCCTCTTATCCACTGTTATTATTTTGTTTCTGTATTGTGTTAACTAATAAATTTCATTTGTATTGTTTACATAAAAAAATCCCTGTAAAAAAACACAAAACAACGTAAATAATACGTAAATAAGTTATGACGTAATCTTGAAAATTACAGTACAATCCTGCAGAATATAAATGTAAAATTTCATTAAAAAAGAATAAAAAATTGTCATTAGTTTATTTAAAAAAATTATTGTTAATATATCTATTCAAGTAATTATTAAAGTGATCATTAAAATAATCGGTTAAACTGCAAAAACTACGTACATCTAAATAACAAACTTAACAACTCGTCTTTATCTTTAAAAGTATCGGCAACAATTAGTAAAGTCGATACATGAAGTAAGAAAGAGTATACGAATCGAAGACTTTCGTAATTCTAAACAAGTATCCAGGCGCGACCGATAAGAATCAGAATGTCATATCGTGCAAATAAACTTCTTTAGTGCGTCCCGCATGCCTGAGGCATTAAAAGAGCTCACCGATCACAAGTACGATTGAGTAAGAGATTGCAAAAAATGCTTGCTGGTTTAATACTTTTTAAATTTCTCTCCAAAAGATGATTACATCAAGGTAGGGCATTCATGCGTAAAATATAATCTACAATGAGGGAAAAAATATCGTAAAACAAGAAAAAGTTTACTGAACACAAAAAGATTATTTACTCAATGGATTAGTTACTTGCAATTAAGTTAAAAATTTCTTAGTTGAAATATTTATGTGAACAAAATAAAGAAATAATTTTTAATCAAGCATTTTTTTCCATAGTTCTAGAAAATATTTTTTTCACTGTTAGATTATTTTTATATCCAAGATAATCATATTTTTTTAATCTAAGAGAGTAATTTAATAAAAAATAGTATTATTAACTTATTTGTAAAACCATTATTTAAATGTAAAACAATGTAATACAAAATTATATACGACTAAGATGTCCACTTAAAAGTAAATATTTTACTCAAACAAAACAAATGCTTACATAAAAAAATATATAAATTAAGAAAACGTATTTTTTTTCATTTAAACAAATTTTTCAGTGTACATTACGCGTATGCAATGTAAATTATGAAAGCTATGTCTTATGTATCATCTATGTAAACAATCACCTATGAATTCATAAACGATTTAGATTTTATATCAAAAATAATGAAAATTATATTCTATTTTTTAAATATTTTTATCATTACAGCCTTGGCCAAAAATATTAGACACATTATATACTTTTTATATTTTTAACTAAGAAGGATTTAAACAGAAATTAAAATGTGAATTATCCTTTATTTTAAGAATCCTTTAAACTTATGTATAAAACCAGTAATAAATGTTAAATAATCAGGATTGGGTACTTGTTAAAAAGTTAATAACTTTTAACTTAAATTAGTTAATTTTAAATCATTTAATTTTTATTTCTAAAACATTAATTTTAATTTATTAACTTTTTTCCTAAGTTAAAAATTTATCTATGTAAAAAAATTATAAAAGAAAAAAAACATTTCCACATGAAAACAATATTTCTTTGTTATATCATATAAACTTAACTTACAAATAAAATACTAAATATAATCTATATTATAATGGTTTTGAGTAATCCAACTTTAAAAATTTACAAATTTCTAATTTAATATGAATGCTTTCCAATTAATTTTTAAGTTAATTTTATCTTTACGTAACTTTTAATTAATTTTTATCTTCACGTAATTTTTCACGTATTGAATTAGTTTTATAAGTCATTAACTTTAACATAATTTATTTAAAAAATATACACGAACTCATTTAGTCTTGAAAATAATACAGATAAAAGAATTATAGATAAACGAGAAAAATATAAGCCTAACAATTTTGGTCAAGGTTGCATAATTTTATTTTATCAATACTAAAGTCAGACATATTAACATTCTTATAACTATAATCACTTCTTTTGTATTGTACTATTCAATTTACAAACTACATTGCCTCTATTGTCTACATGAAAAAAATGCACATAACGTAAACATGTATAAATGTGTAAATAAGTCATT
The DNA here is from genome assembly GCF_016802725.1 of Solenopsis invicta. Classification (NCBI taxonomy): domain Eukaryota; kingdom Metazoa; phylum Arthropoda; class Insecta; order Hymenoptera; family Formicidae; genus Solenopsis; species Solenopsis invicta. Next base: position 10,905,020 of record NC_052673.1, read on the forward strand.
TTGACGTCATCAGTTTGTTTCACCTCCTATCAGAATCGTGCCATAAATTTTGAAGCTGAAGATGAAGTAAACTAAAACTAAGCCACTGAATTAAGAATTCTGCTTTCAACTTTTGATGTTACAAACAAAATTTGGCAACAATGTGTAAGCTAGGATTCTGAAATGGCAACTTAAAAAAAAAAACAATTCTTCCTATCCTTCTCCACACATTAACTCTTCAAATCTACCCTAGTAAAAATTTTATTCAGAATTTTTCATATATTTTTCAGAATTTTTGTAATAATTTTATAAATAATTTTATAACTTTCTCAGATTTTTTATACAAATCAGAGCATTTTTTAGAAATACTCAGAAAGTTTACGTCTTTTCTCAGAATGTTTCAATCAATTATAAAAAATCCTAAGAATTCTAAAATTTTGTTCTATAATTTCTGACAAAAATGTTATAAAATCTAAAAAAGTTAAAAGCATATTTTAGAAACTATGAAATGAGAAATCTCAAAATATTTTAAAATTTATATGTACAATAAATTTTAAGAAATAATATAAATTTTCTGAATATCTTTGAAAAATGTTCCAATTCATATAAAAATTATGAGAAAAATTTTCACCAGAATAACGAGCCACTGTGTAATCTTCGATTCCAATTAAGAGCGAATGTACGGAAATAACAACTTGTAAATAATTTGAAAAGCGCAAGAGGGAAAGGAGCCTCCCAAAAAACGATGGTCAAGAGGAAGTTTCGAAACCGCGGGAAGCGCTGACAAAACAAATACGCGCGCACCTGAGGAAGGTGGGCGCGGACAGAAGGGAAGGCGGGAGGGAAAGGGGAGGCCCGCGCCATCCGTCATTAATCCACACGATTGTTTTCGCATCGTTTATCGCACACACCGCACACTCGAATCTCAAGGTCGCGCCATAAAATTATCCCCGCGCCGTTCCAGTTTTACAAGTCTCTCCCTCTCTCCCCCGCCTCTTTCTCGCTCTCATGCTGCGACGAGAGACGTACCGAAAGCGGCCGCATCCTGTCGCGCGACGTAATCGGCGAACGAGGATCTTCGACCGTCATCCGTTCTCTCACGCGATCGACGGTCGCGTGACACGTTCACGAGTTCTAAGGAGCATGTACAATTTTTTCCAATGTCTTACACAATTACACGCGAGAGAGCGAGGAGGATGGGGGAGGGGCAAGAAGGAAGGCAATTTGGAGACGCGCCGACGAAAGAAATGCGCTCGGGGAAAACGCAAGGCAAGGTTAGAGAGACAGGCATCCCTCGGGATCGGACTTACGCCTTGTCCATCAGCTCCCGCACTTTCCACATGTTCATCATGTTTGCGTTGTCACTGCGTGACGCCTCCCTCGCGTACGATCCTCACACACGACGCGCGTTGCTCTCTCTCGATGGGATCGCTATCGGCGGCGCACGCTCTCTAAACGTTCCACCAGATGTTTCCCGGAGCATCTGATACCCACGACGGCCGAGCGGAACGTCACCAGGCGGTAGCCATGTTATCCCTTCCACGTTTGCACGCACCTCGCCGCGGTCACAGGTGTCTCCCGTGATCGTGCTACGGCGAGTAGTTTTGCTGTTACGCCATAAACGTTAGCCGTGGTTAGCCGTCAGTGCTGCCAATTTTTGCCAAATTTATATTTTTTATTTTATGAACCGGTTTTACCATTTTCGATTAGCTTAATTGACCAATTATATTTGAGAATAGCCAGATGTTGAGCCCTCTGTCCACGATACTGGAAATCGATCTGTGATCTCGGACAAAGAGAGAATTAACCAATCGCATTAATTAGTTGACCGAATTATTCAAATGCGATTGGTCAATTTTTTCTGTTCGAAATCTCGAAGGCAAAAAAAGGATGATCGTACTCTTTTGCTTTTCTTGTCCACTTTCTACAAATTATAATTTATGTAAAAATTAATGCAAATGTATTTGAAATATTTATAAAATACTTTAAATTAACAATAGGTTTGTTCGCGTTGCTTGACAAATTTTTGCGCTTGAAAGATAAATATATATTTGGGCGTAGGAGAGAGAAACAACGAAGATGCTGAATGCAAGCGAAACGAACAAACCTCTTTTGTTTTTTTTTTTGAACGCCTTGCAGGACTTCACGAAATTCCCCAGAAAAGCATTCTCAAATGATTCCTCTTGCATTATGTGACCATGGGGCGTATGGTATCACTGCCGTTTGCCGGATTCAAGATTCAACATGTAGCAGCGCATTTAAATTGCCAGTTCTATCAAACATCAACGATGGTAGATTTTAACGATGGAGTGGACGGGAAGCTGGTCTTTAGAATGCGAAAGGTCAATCCCGAGCAATTTCACACGCTCGTAAAAATGCACCTGTCCTTTGAACTGGATCTTAACACGGAAGAGTAAGTGATAACCCGTTACACGACTGTTCCTCGCACAATCGGCGTACCGTTGACACCCTGTTCCGACAAACTACAAGATCTGATACTTTGCTATGTTCGTCTTGTGTCATTGATGATTTTATTCATAAAACTCGATCATTGGTTTATTAGTTATAAATGATAATCTATAAACTATTCTCTGCTACAAAAAAATTTTTGTTATCAAATAGGTGTAATAAAATTAGACAATGTGTATACTGATAACATCTTGATTGATCTTTCTTCAGTAGCGATGGTACTACCGAAAAGGCAAGATTGAAGAAATGGGGTCTTCTAAGCTTTACCAAGAAATCGAAATCTTCGGTTAATCTAGAAAAGGGTACGGAAAGTGTTATGTTATCTGAGAACGGTATAAATCACTTGACACAACTGATAGATTATCTGTCTAAGGAACAAAGTAAGTAAATACATTAAGATAATGGGAAATTCCAGAACTGAGTTATATAGTTGTCTTTTTTTCTCTTTCTGCAGATATCATACAAGAAGGAATATTTCGACGTACTGGCAAGTTAACGAGACAGCAGGACTTGAAAACAGCTATGTCGCAAGGTGTATTTTTGGATCTCGATGATGGTAGATTTAGCGTACACGATTGTGCCTCTGTGTTAAAAGGGTTCCTGGCAGAACTGTCTGAACCGCTGCTGACTGACCTGCATTATCCTGCTCATTGCCAGATTGCAGGTAATTAAAGAAAAGCATATACAGAGGTATCCCTCTATCAGGGTTGGACATTTACATATAAAATATAAATAATCTATATTATAGATGTACGTATATAAGTATAAATTGTCTTGTGTGTTATCTATACACTATGTAAACTGTCTTATGTTATCTAAGTAAACAGTATTTTATCATGGAAGATTCAGATTTTATCAGAAATGAAAATTATATTCTATTTTTTATATATTTTTAATATTACATATTTTTATTTTATCATTAACTGAAGTCAGATGTATTGACAATCTTACAACGTAATTGCTTTTTTCTATATTCAATTTACAATAATTTACTTTGTATTGTCTATATGAAACAATTTATGTAAATATAACTTTAGCAATCCAGAAATAATTCATATGGGCGTAATCTTGAAATTCACAATTCCACTCTGTTTTTTCTTGATGACTACTTTGACTTACGAATTTTCAGACTTACACTTGGCATGCTGTTAACTAAATGTGAACTAGTAATTTATATTGAAGTACTTGTTAATCTGATTTAAATTAAATAATAATTTTATAATTAATTATCTATATTATAACTTATTATTTATATCATAATTAATTATCTATATTAAGAGAGGTTTTTAAGAGAAAATATTGTTTTTGTTAATCACGTGCTGAAATTAATCTGTATTTAAGGTAATTATTAATTTTATAATAGCAAATATATTAAGAATTATAATCTTTAAAAATTTTGTCTTAAAAATCTATAATCTCTTTTAGTAATAAAACAATCATTTTGTATGAAATGTTTTATTTATATGATATATTAATACTATTCGGTTTACGTTCAATTTGATTTATGACCAGAATATGACCCTGTCATAAGTAGAGGGATATCTGTAGTTTTACTTGCGTTCTCTATGTATATCATATTCGTCATGGCTGTTATAAATTATTTACAGAATTGTGCAGCCTAGATGCAAAGACAAACGATACGAGATTACTGAGCTCTTTACAGTTGCTGTTACTGCTTTTGCCACCTCCTAACAGAATTCTACTGAAAGCTATTCTTACCTTGTTGAATAAGACTGCGAGTTATGAGCACAGTAACAAAATGAACAGCGATACGTTAGCCACTCTCTTCACACCGCACTTGTTATGCCCACGAAAACTGTCACCTGAAGCCTTGCACATCAACTCTCAGAATTTGTCGTGTCTAGTCGCATTTATGATTAGGAAAGGTACAGAATTATTCGAGATTCCACCGAAATTGGCTACGGATATAAGAGCATACTGGGTGGAACAAGAAAGAAAATTGCTGAGCCCTCAGAAGACTGATGTAAGTATCAAATTAGAAAGACTTCTGCTTTATCTTCGCGCAGTACAATTAAAAACCTTATGATTGCAGCTGAACGAGTCGGTACCTGACGCAACTAGTACAGCCCACACTGTGTTCAGTTTTGTCGATCGTAAATTAACAGCGAAGGCTAATTCCACGCAGGACACGCAGGCGGCCTTGGCGCAGTTATACGCTCATATACAAGCCATGCCGGAATCTGCCAAAAAGCGGCGCCTCGTAAAACAGTTTAATAAGGAGAATGGACAAGGTACACCTAGGCATGTAAAGAACTGCAAGACCAAGAGTATTGGGGATTCCATCAAGAAACATATCTTTCAAAAGAAAATCTTGGGCCACAAAAAATTCATTGATATTAATATTGGATGCAATATCACTAGATCGAGCAGCGAAGAAAATATATTGTCGATGGTTAGTTTTTTCATTATATTCTTATTTTTCTGTGAAATATTTTGTCTGTTCATTATTTGTTTGTATCTAACAATAGCACGTTTATCTATTTTCTTTGCATGTACGGTATAGAAACTAGAAGACTCGTTCCTTCCGGCAAGAGGGGTTCTTAGCAAATCAAACGACGAACTTAGCACGGAAAACTGTGATACTACTAGTAACGATCTTTTACATGCAAAACACACAAGTAGTATAGATAGCATTAAGAATGAGACTTTGACAAATTGTAAAATGAAGAAGAAACCATCGATCAATGAATCTACAAACATGAGACAAGAATTAGATGGAAGTAGTACGCAGCACGATACAAAAAAGGGTTCGATCGAGCTCAGTTTAAGTACAAGTTTTCAAGAAATTAACGTAATAACTAACGAGGATAGTCAATCTGACACTAGCAAATTAACGCGACCACTCAGCGAGCCACCTGACTTAGAAATGTATTCTACTCATAGTCTAACTCACTGTGACAATTTAACGAATGACGGTAAATTGATGCGACGAAACTCGGAATCTATCCTCCCATCTGTTGCAACACTAAATGTACAAAACTCTTCTTTAAAAACTTTTACCTCAAATGTAAAATCATCCGAGGCCCCTTTGAATGTTGAATTGCATGCTGAAAATGCATGTACATTTAATTTACAATCTCCAAGGGTAAAAAACAGATTTAGAAATGTGTACGCTGTTCATACGTCGACGCCATCGAGTTTATTACGACGAAGCCTGGCAACTAACGATTATATCTTGACTCCTATTACTAACAATGACCGAAGCATGAGTCCAATTACGCAAAGCGCGACAAAAATGACGAAAGCTATGCAGGTGCGTAAATTTAAAGCAATATATTTCTGCAAAATATAACTTAAAAAATATTAAATATGAAATTAAAATTATAATATAAAACTAAAAATGCAATTTCTTAATTGTTTGTAACAGGAAACTATGATGACTCCGCGGTCCAGGAAGCCAGTAATGATCGTTTCAACTTCGAACTTATGCAATCTCGTCACTGGCAACAACAGCTGTGATTTACGTGGATCAAATCTGGACATGGTTAGTGCAATAAATAATTGCGCTTCCATTTTAGAAGAATCCCAGACATACAACAGTATGGACAATGTGCAAACTCAAGAGAACACAAAAGATGTCGAAACTACAGAAAATAATGGATTAGATACGTTCAAGAAACACAGCTGTGTACAAACTATTGCAAACTGTTGTGCCTGTACGCAAAAAAGTTCGATGTCCATCACGAGCACATTTAGGGAGTATCTGTTGTCGCGAAGCGTCTTAACCGCCAGCCCCGTCGATCTCAGTTTTACGTCGCGGACGGGAGACTTCGAGCCATCGGAATCCGATTTGAACATATTGAATGACGATACGCTGTCTGATAGTCTATTATGCTGTCTGGACGGTAATCAACCAGAATCTGACACTTCCGGCATAGCATCCGGCAGTACAAACAGTGCGAATAATTCCACTGAGAAAACAGAGGAATCATCTTCTCCACGAAAACGAGGGACCAGCTTACAACGAAACGATTCAAAAAAATCAGCGAAAGAAAATGTGATCAAGAGCACAAGAAGCGACGAGTGCAAATATAAACGAGACGAATCAATATTAAATCCAGCAAAAATGCAAGATAGCTTTCAAGAAACATCGTTTTAGCTATCTATATAAAGTTATTTAGTTACTAGTATTAATATATCGTTAAGTATAAGTAGAATTCTTTACTTTATATACTTTAAGCAAAACTGCCACATTAATTTAAGTTGACCGGTATGAGTTTTTATACAGTATGTCTCACGTAATTGGGCAGAAATAGGATATCTTTAAAACGATTGGAGATAGACAAAAATTAAAAGCAAAATCAAGTGATTTTAATTGATTCACATTTCTGTGCTACCTTCATGCATTTTTGTGATAAGTGCATTACAAGTACGCTTTTTTTAAATGAAATCCCACATTTTTAAGTGCACTAATTTATACAATTTTTTCTCCTTTGCAAAAAACAGCTAGTTACTTTATAATTATTTTAACTGATTTCAAAGATACCTATTGGATGTTAGATATTACGATATTTTTTGCTTTCTAAGTTTTTTGTAAGAGGAAAAACAGTGTCGATAAGTACGTTTAAAATGTGGGGTTCTATGTAAAAAAAAAGAGCGCAACTGTATTTCGTAACTTGTGTATGAAAATGTATGAAAATAACAGAGAACTGTGAAGCATTTAAAATCATTTAAATTTTTTTCTGAATTTTTTTCTATCTCCAACTATTTTGAAAGATGAACAGAATTCCAGTTATATGAGATATCCTATATATAATTTCATCTCGAATTTATGACTGATTATTCAACAACTGGATTATTTATTCCATTTTATGTGGAAATTAAATTGTTACTAACTGTGCATATGATGCAAGATGTTTAAAAGAACTTTCATTTTTCTTTCATGACATATATAAACTTAATAAAGAGATGTTTCTAAAAGCTATGTATTACTATGAAATGCAACAACATATTTTTGTACTTCATTTTGTAATCGTTAAATTGCATAATACATAACAATACGCTTTGATATCAAGTGTAATTACTATCTCTATGTATCTCAAATAAATTTGCGATGCAGAGTTTTGAATATTTACAAGTAAAATCGAATATGAGAAATAATTTGCATAATACAACTTTTAATCGATGGTTATATAAGTTAAAAATTTTGAAAGATTATATTCAAGGTTAATCTGTATTAATCTATATCTATATACTAAATATGAAGCCGTGTAAATCCAACAATGTATTATCTTTTTATTTTTAAATACATATAATAATGATAGATTTTCAGATATATTCTGTAGTTTTTTAATTTACATTATAAACGATCGGGAAGTAATGTACTATTGTGAATCTCATGCAGCAGTTATATTTAATTAATGTAAGTTAATTGGATAAAATTCATACAAAAAGGAATAGATACACTTGTGTGTCAGTACATATCATCATGACTTAAATCCGGTATATATGCAAAGCCTCGCTCCTTCAGAGCTTTGTTTATTCGTTTTTTCTGCTCCTGCTTCGATTCTTGTTCTCGCCTCTGAGCATCCAAAATCTCATCCACTGTCACCTTTTTTAATGGCAACACCTTCTCCTTCTCTATGTCCTGTAACGTGGATGCATTTGTTAATTAAAATACTGCACAGAATTGTCAGTATTTATTAGAATTGTAAAATAGCTTTGTAACTTGTGAAATGCTTACTATTTCTCCTAAAAGTACTACATTTTCCCCTCTTACTATGAAAATACCTCTCGGGATATCACCATACTCTTGACCAACATGAATTCTTTCAATGGTACTCTGTAGTACTATGTTGGCAAATTGATCGACACTTTTAAGATAGCCAATTAACGTTCTGCCATCTCTCAATAAAACCATAAGTTTTTCTTGACAAAGAGTAAAATGTCATTTGATAATTGACCATATGATATTGATACACATTTAGAGGTAAGGGATAAAGACTTTATAAAAACTTCAAATTTTAAACTTTGTTTCGTCTTTGTACTTTACAGATCTTGCTCTTTGTAATTTAATAAGTTTTATTTTGTTAAAAGGAATAAAATTATTAATTTGTCCTATTCTACAGTGCATTTAAGTTTAACACTTTAAAGACACTTAGGTCACTTGCAATTCTACTTATTTTTTTTCTTTTCTTTGGAATATCTTTTTCGACTATAATTATTCATAATACTTATAACACAATTTTTGAAAATTAACAATGTATATATACATACTTTTCAAAAATATTAAAGGACATGCAAGACTCAAGAATTTTTACATATTTGCAAGCGATGAAAATTAAATGACCCATGGAATAATCCGGAAAAGAGGTGTCCGTTAAGTGTTAAGATCAAATGACGATTGGTAACAAAAATCAATGAAATACAGTAATAAGAATTTGCCGGCACACACATGTGAATTTATTTAAACATCATACATACTCTCGAGTTCTTCGAGCAGCGACGCTGTCCCTGGTGGCAATTCATTAGCCTCGTTCATTTCACCCGATCAAATGAAATTGACAATCGAATCAAGTTATACAAAATGCTTGCCACGGATCTTTCTGATATGTCAATAATTCTCTCTTGCTGATGGCTCAATAAAATCGCTCATGTATTTTAGAAAGAAATCTAAACACGAGCACGATGCACGACCACGATTACGATTTTTCGAGACGCCATCTCTACAACGTAGACATACATTACGATGCCAAAATACAGGTTAGACCTTGGAATGCACGTCACCCGCGACTGTTGGCACACCTGGCAAAGAGTGGACGTAGTGCGCGTACACGAGTTTCAAATCGTTCCTGTTCTAATCGCTTACACAAGACTGATTCGTCGTATTAACGATAATTACGCGAACGCAATGAGGACAAGGCGCGAATACCGAATTGTAGGGACAATGAACAGTAGATACGATAGATGCAAATTAACTCACCGCTCACCGATAGTCGCTTCGTCCAACTCCGTTTCGGCCGCAGCTCTCGTACGTTCGAGATTCAACATTCTCCTCACGACGATTCGTCTTGATTCACACGTGGCACGAACGTGCAAATCTTCGTTTTCGGTACTTTCTGGTACTCCTACTACTCACGCGCGTCGGAAACTCGAGGCAACGGAGAAGATGCGAAACACGATTGAACGCGATCCACACGATTTCGCACTACGCATCGTATCCGACACGACGACGACGACAGATATTGGAACAAACGCCCGACACTTCACGGCTCTCTTGAAACATTCATTCGCGTCAAAAACTCGTACAGGACGACGAGGATGCGAGTTAAAATGCGCAGCGACACGCCATGACTTTCGCTGTCCCGCTTAACCGGCCGACTCGATTGCTGCCACTGCGTAGCAGCGTGACTGGCGCGTGGCCAAGTGACGCGCCTGCGCGCCGCTGGCGTCACTACCGTCGCCGCTACGCAGTAGCAGCAGTCGATCGGTTAGGGAGCACGGCGGAAGGTCGCGGCGCGTTGTGGCGCATTTCAACTCGCATCCTCGTCGTCCCGTACAAGTTTTTGATGCAAGCGAGTGTTTCAAGAGACTCGTGGAGCGTCGAAGGCGAAGTGAAATGTCGACCGTTCGTGCTAACATCCGTCGTGTCGGATACGATGTATGATACGAAGTCGTGTCGCGTTTAATCGTGTTTCGTATACTTCTCCGTTGCCTCGAATCCCGAATTTCCGACGCGTGAGTACTGAAAGTGTTTCGAGAGTGTTCCGAAAACGAAGGATCGCGCGTTTGTGCGTGAATCAAGACGAATCGTTCAGAATCAAAACGAATCGTCATGAGGAGAAGCTTGGAGTCTACATAACCTTCAGACTGCAATGGTTAGTCGGTCGGGACGTCGCGCCGCGTTCAGTCGCGTCTTCTCCGTTATCCCGTATCCTGTATCTCGAATTTTCGACGGACGTGAGTATCGGGAATGTTGAAAGCGAAGTATCGCGCATTCGTGCCAAGTGTAAATCGAGACTCATCATCGTGAGGACGATCTTGGATCTCGAATGTTCGAGAGCTGCGACCGAGACGAAGCTGGACAGAGCTGGACGGAACGGAGCTGGATGGAGCTGAGCGGAGCGACCAGCGGCAAATGGTGAGTCAATTTATTTAAATTTACTGGGCTGTGTTCAGAAATATCAAAGACATTTTATCCTTCTTGTTTACCAAGTGTTAAACAAGGATAGAATGATATCTGAGTGCCGGGCGATGTTTCTGAACGCAGCCCTGCCTGTTTATTCGCCCCCACAATATTCGCGCTTCGTCCCAATTGTGCTCGCATAAATTACGACAAGACGATTTAATGAATCATGCGAAAGCTGTTAGGATAGATAAAATTCGAAGTTTGGGTACGCTCGCTTGGCGCTCTTTTTGTCAGGTGTGCCAACATTTAGACGACGCTTTCTCCGAGTACGGAGTACCTGTATATACATTGGCATCGTAGTGTATATCCACGTTGTAGAGATGGCGTTTTAAAAAAATCTCGTGGAGGCATGGTACTCTCAGGCTTCTTTCTTTCGATTTTCTCATAAAATCTAGCCCATCCAATTCTTTTTTTGGTGCATACTTTTATTCTACAAAAGAATTTTGTGATCTGTTAAATCAATTCGAAAATAATTTATTCTATAATTCGATTGGTATTATAAGATCGAAATTAATTTAATTACATTAAAAGTTACACGAACAAAAAAACTAATTCAATTTAAAGTTACGTTAAAAGAATAAATTAAATTAGTTTAAAATTAGTTTTAATTAAACAATTAATTTTTAAAAGCACTATTCATAGAATTAATTTAGAAATTCAAAATTTTTTAAAGTAAGATTACTCAAAATAATGAATTATCGAACATATTTAACATTTTATTCGTAAACTAAATTTATATGAAATGATAGAGAAATATTGTTTTATGTAAAAATATATATTTTAACAGCAAATCAATTTTTCTATTAATTTTATATCAATTTTACATCAAAACAATTTTTCTATTAAAAAAAAACGGTTTTTTAAAACTACAAATTTTATTAATTTTTTCTTAAGTTAAAAATTTATATTAAAGAAAAAATTAGGAAAGAAAAAATATATGTATCTTTTTTTGTAATTTTTTTTAAACATAAATTTTTAATTTATGAAAAAATTATTAAAAAATAATCGTTTTATTTTTTAATTTTTCGCAGATTTTCTCGGTTTTTCCCCAAAGATAGAAAAATTCATTATAAAAATATACTTACAAGGTGAATTTTTTTCAATAAATTTTTTTCTTTTGAGAGAAAATCAAGAAAATCTGTGATAAAAATTAAAAAGTTTCAGTTTTTTTTTGAACTTTTAAAAATATAAATAAATTAAACTTTGTGTTTCAAAAATTAGTTAAAGTCAAAAATTTAATTATTTAAAATTAACACAGTTAAGTTAAAAGTTATTAACTTTAAACTTTATTATTTAACTTTTAACTATTTATTTGCGAACAATTAATCCTTTACAACTATTTCTATTAATATAGACTGACTTCAATTTAATTTATTCTTTATCTTTTTTTATCTTTTAGAACGAGAAAAAGATAAAAAGTTAAACCTAAATTAAAATAATTTGCATTAGTGGAAATGGACATTAGGCATTTTTGTCTATTTAATCTAATCGGTATACATGAGATTGTTTTTATCGACGCGTTTTTATCGACTTAACCAGCACGTTTACGTAGGCAACTGCAGATGGCGATCGTATCGCGTTACGTTTCGCGGCAAAGGCGAAGCGAAAGGAGTTCGTTTCGCGTTATCGCGTGCGGCCCTGTCGTGCTTTTAATTCAAATAAATCCGAGTTGACGAGGAGGTTCGCCCCTTTTAACATTCCAACGATAACCGTGCGGATTCGAAAAAAGCAAGACTCTTGGCCGCTGCCGTTTTCTTTTGTCCTTCTTCCCCGCTGACTTTCGCGCTTGTCGAAGGAAGCCATTTCAAATCGCAAAGCGTTCACGCACGTAAGTCGACTTTAATTGACTTTCATTTGCTTTGGACTAAACAGCGGTGATATATCTCTTGTTTTGATTGTATACAACTGCTCTGCCAAATGTTATATCAAGGACGATGTCAATTATTATCGATGATTAAAGTTAATCAAAATTGATCGAAAGATAACCTGTCAATGAATGGGTACCGAAAGATGCGATGGCGTCTTAGATTAATATTGTTTGTAAAATATACCTCTAGATAGCAGGTTGACGTTATTTGCTATCATTTTAATCAAAATGTTGTCAAAGACGTTATTACATTTTAACGTTAAAGTGACGACAAATCATCATGTTAGTTTGCTACTTATGACCCTGTTTAAAAAACCTGATATGAAAATTAAATAAGAAATAATCTATATAATCCTATTGTGTACTTTTGATTTATAAATATCAGATTTGTTACTATTTTTTATATTATTTAGCATATAAATGAATAATCATGTTTAATTAATGTTTATCTGACCATGTTTTGTCGAAATTGTTGTTAAATATTTTATTATATTTTTATTATTTATGCACGATGCAATACTTTAATTTTAGAGATTTTGCTTTTACATATAAATTATTTTTACAGACAAACACACACTTACATTATGTATGTGTGTAAGAAATATATATATATATATATATACATATATATATATATATATATATATATATATATATATATATATATATATATATATATATATATATAGAGCAAATCGTAATTTTTAGAATGGATTAGATAACTCGACAAGAGTAGTAAAAAGAAAACATACTGTAAAAAAGAAAACATACACGTTTAAATTAGTATTTAATTAAGTAAGATTATTTTTAAGAAATAATAAAAATAGATAACTTCTTTATCGTAGCTCAAATGTGAATTCAATTAATTAAATAAAATGATAACTTTATTATAAAATTAGATGAAAGTTTAATAAAGTTTAAATTTGTTTTTAGTTTTTTTTGTCCGTTTTTTCAACAGGGTATGTCTGTCCAGATATAGCAAGCTGACGTTATTTGTCATCATTTTGACGTCACAATATCGTCAAAAACTGTTTTGATATTAAAGTGATGACAAAAACATTAGCTTGTTATCTGAATACATCCTTTCATGAGAGAGATTTTATGTATATATTATGTATGTTTCGATTATAGTAGGAAGAATTCTCGAGTTAAGTTAAAATATTTATTTTAATATTTATCAGTATAAAATATTTATTTTGTAAAAAGTAAGAAAATTGTATCTGGCAAAAAAAATTTCTATGCGTAATTAAATATAAACATATATAATTATATATAAAATATCTATATATGTTTTCGTTTTATATCATCTATGTTTATGTATATTTATGAAAAACAAGAATAATTGAAAAATAATTTAAAAAACTAACTTTTTCTTTATGAAAAACGAATTTACGGTTTTATTATACAATATTCGATATATACTTACAGACACAATTTTATATATTATCAAATATGGTTATATGTACTTGGGCAATTTTTGCTCATTTCCTCAAATTTTATATTTAATAAAGCAAAAATTATTCTAATTATTTTTCAAAATTCAATTACTTTAATTATTTTTTTTATGTACAGCCAGATATTATACATAATTACATATATTTATATTTAATTACATTACATACATAGATATTTTTTCTAACAGAAACAAATAATATTTTGTCTTACTTTGCAAGATCGCAAATATGTTACGCAACACTATTGTCGCATTGCCATCGAAACGTTGAAATATTTTTTTCAGACAAATTATAGCGCAAACACACGTCTCCAATTTGATAAATAACAACGTGCGCTTGTTTCACTAATTATTAATTAAATTATTAAATTTTTCTCTTTTTTTTATGGAACATCTTAAATCATTATGCTATCATGTACATATAAGATTTAAAATGATACTGCTAATCAAGATATACTCAAATATGTTTGAAAACATGTTAGAATATAAAAAAAATTTCGCGGTTTCTTACGTACAATTCTACATAAAATGCGAATCATGAATCAACGCGACTACAAAATCCAAATTAATCGTCTAACTCGTTAAACCATCGCAAAACGATGTTTGAAACAGAAGGAAATAGTGATACAAAAGCGCAAAGAAAGGGAGGAGGAAAAAAAGATATATTAGACGAATGTTCAAACAACATTGCGGCGGCAATGGGGTTCCAGAGTTCCGACGCGTTTCTGCGACGCACCTGGGCGCATCTCGGCGTCGGAGCGCCTATCCGGGACCCTGCTTTACGCGGACACTTTATGCCCCCGATTGCGAGCGACACCGGAACGCTCTCAACTACACCCGGCAACCATTCAGAATCCTTTTCCGATCGCAAAACAACGAGCGAGAGAGAGCGCGATTTAATTTAAGGACCCTGTGAAGCCGCGGCGCGTTTCCCTTCTCTCGCCGCGTAGTCTCTCAACATCCCGAGTTTGGCGGCACGTTTCAATAATCGTGGGCACGACAACGACGACGAGCTTTCTCGTAAACCAGATCCATCGCCTCGGAGCGACAAATCTTATCGGGATGGAGAGTAACGTACGGTAACTCAGTATTTTCAAATACCGCGCGCGCGGTGTTTGTTCTTGATGACCTCCGTGTCGGAAATTTTCGCAAAAAGTTTATCGTCTATTTTTTTCCCTCATTGCGAATACATAGTTGATACATATATTACTGTTTTAGATTTGTACACATAGCAAAATATTGAATCTAATATTGTCAAGAAAAGTTATTACTTAATTCATAATTTTTTCTTATAGTAAGTAGCAATTATCTAACAAAGAATATTTCTTGATAATTGTTTTAAAATATACCCATTACAAACTCATTTTAAAAAGAACTCATTATCATGCACTAACAAAAAAGAATTTCTTATAATTTTGTAATATTCTTTCGAAGAATATTTTTTATAAAATTATATCGAAGAGAAGTCAGAATAACAAATCGAATTTTTGTCTTAACTTAATATTCTTGATTGAAACATTAAATTAAGGAATTTTTAGAATATATTTTGAATAAATTTGCTTGTGATAAACTTATGATACATTGAGAAAAAAATATAATACTTAAAAAATTTATATAGGATATAAATTTATGTCACTGAAATTAATTAATAAGAAAAACGAGATATATTTTTCTCAGAAATGTATATTTCGCATCGCAATTAAAATTTTTTTACAATTAATAAATATCGAAGAAAAGTCACAAGTAACATTTGCTTGCTAATATTTCGACTTATTTCTCAATGTAGATTTTGCGGTTATATAAACTTATGAAATATTTGAAATATTTATTTAACTCAAGTATACACTTTTTTGTGTGTACAAAGAACTTTAAGAATTTTAAATGAATTGCTTCAAGTAAATGATGAGTGTATTTTAAAACTACTTTTACAAAAATATTCTTTGTAAAGATAACGCTACTTAAAAGAAGAAAATTAAAAATTGAGTAATCGCTTTTCTTAAGAGAATGATATTTTTCTGTGGGTCGCAACATATAATCTGGTAATTCAGTCAGAAAATAATATCAAATTAAGAAGTGAGTTGATGATTACACGTACACGGAAAGAATGTTATTGCTAGAGGAGCTATTTAAGAATTTAGATAGATATAAATATGAAAATAATTTTGTTGGATTATCAAAATAATTATGTAGAACACTTAAGCATGATGAACAATGCTGCACAAAGTTTGGACATTCTAGCAATCAGCTCGAGCATCCTACATTTACATAATTATTTTGATTTTAGATTTTTGTATCTATCTAAATTTTTAGACACTTTAACAAAACAATTTTTTTTTACACTGAGAAAAAATTTGAAATATTAGCAAATAAATGTTACATTTTCTTCGATATTTATTATATTACAAAAGAATTTGATTACAATAACGAAATACACATTTCTGTGCATTAAGAGATGTGAAAAAAGAAATGTGAAAAAAAATTTTTAGTAATAATAACAAAAAAAAAATTATTTACAAGCTGATTTTTATTTGAAAAAAGAATTTTATTTTAAAAAAATAATTATTTTGTTATTCTAAGTAAACTTTTTTTATAAAATAAGCAAAAAATGATAAACTTGATTTAATAACACAATTTTACTTTAGGTTACTTAGTTTGTTTAATAAATTCAACAGAATTAACATCAGCATTATAATGAACGGTTTGATTGGTCATATCAACAAATAGTTTTAAAATCAGTAAGAAAATGATTATTTATATTAAACGTTTCTCTCATTGTCAGTATAAATTCATTCCAACCTATTTTTTTTTTATTAACATATATTATCACTATATTTTATTTTGCCGTATTTAAATTTAAATATTTACTTTAGTGAAATAATATCTCACAAATATTATAAATCAAGTATCTTTTTCTTAGAGTGTGTAAATATACGTAACATATTGTATTTAAATCTATTTAAATAAATTATATCTGTCATATTGTATCGCGCATTATACGTCACGATTACACACGTTTGACACTCTGCGTTCTTACAAATTATACGCATGGGAAATCGAAATAATAAATATAATGTCGTGAAAAATTTGGTAGAACCGTACCGCATGGATTTCGGCGTGGTCACATAAGACATGTATTTGAAATTCAAATAAAGCGGCAAGAGATTTACGACGGACTTAAAAGCCGTTCGTAAATGTTACTTGGCCGTAAGAATCACGGGACATCTTTGTTTTCGAGGAGGGTGGGCACGTAAATGCGTTAAATTCGTGAATTCGATCAAACAAAGGCTCGAGCTTCTGTCGATTTTCTCGTTTCTATACAGTATTTCTAAGTATAAATCCAATCGTTAATTTTCTTTGTTCTTCTCTTCATGATTAAACGCAAACGTCGTCGGGGATGCATCTCGCCTTCTTCAATGAATATTCCTCAAGTGCTGCTGAACTCAAGGGATACTATGATTGCTATGCGCTACGAAATCGAAACCGGGGTCGCGAGTCACGACCGAGTCGTGCCGGGTAGGAGTCCGAAACGATTTAATGCTCAGCGAATGGCGGTCTTGGGAAATCGGCACCGCAAATACAGCGAAACGACGCGCGATTGTGGAACGAGGTTCGGAGAGAGGGGACGATCTTGCGTGGGGGCGGAGGGAGGGTGAGAAGGGGGACCGGAACGAGGACGAACGGTTTATACCGGGGTTGGAGGATGAGGGAACGGAACCCACGTCGCGATCGTTTTGTCTTTAAACGCTTCGTAAAAAAGAGCTGGACACGATTTACGCTTGATTACAGTCTCCCCCCAGTGCGGGGGTCAAAAGTCGAAACGAAATGACCATCGATACCGATGGGAGCGAGCAAGTGGAGATTATAGGTAACGACTAATAATGCGGCCCGATCTCTACTCTCCCACTTTGCTCCCTTCCCTCCCCCCCCGATCGCTAGAACGAGCCGCTCTAAAGAGCGCTCAAACGCTCGATCGTCGGTTTTCTGCCCCTAACCCTTTTATTGCCCGTCGCATCATCTCTAATACACTCGACGATCACCATTAAAATCCCGTCGTTTATGCGATCGCTTGAAAATCCGGAAAAATTAGCCTCGTTCGTCGCGTTTCTTATTGTTAGACGTCCGAGATTCGAGCCGTGACTCTCGTGCAGTTCGAGAATAAATCAGGATTCACGAACCGACACCGAACCGGTTTCGGCCCGGTTTGAAGCCCCGATTCTGCAGATACGCCGGACGCGAGCGCGACGAAAATACGCTCGTTCCCACGTGCCTACGTAACCGCGTCGAGGTTGAGAATCGATCTCGCCCTCCCGGAGATCACTACTCTCGAGGAGATCATTTGTTCCGAGGATTAAATCTCCCGAAATAAATGTCGCTCGTGCGTTACTCGCAAGAGTTCGCTAATCGATCGACTCGCGATCGGATCGGCTTGATCGGCGACGAGGGAACGCGGCGCGACCGCGACAAACGCGCTCTGGTCCCCCTCGCGCTTTTCCTTTCTCAATCCCATGCTCCAAGATGGCCGCCGACGGCTTGAACGCGCGCGAGTGGAGGCCTTGGAGCAAAAAAGGACAAGCGTAATAACATAGTATCGTTAATGGCCGGGCAATTTCAACGTGTACGAGTGCCCTCCCTTTCTCTCCCCTTCTCTTCCTCCTTCATTCCACCCGCCTCCTCATCCTCCTTCTCCTCCTCCTTCTCCTCCTCCGGCTCTCAGCCTCCCTCTGTGGCCTTTTCTTTCTCTTCCTCCGCTTTCCTACTCTTTCTCGCGGCGTTTCGCCTCTTTCCGTTCTCTTCTTCCTCCCGTGCTCCCTTCTCGACGTCGCTCGCGTCAAACCACCCTGCGTCCCTTTTATGTCGCTACGCGAGCTTCATGATGTTCCCGAACACGCGCGAGTCTTTTACCAAAAGAGGACCGAGTTCATAGATTTCAACGGTCACGAGATTCGTGTCGATCCGCCGCCCCTTTAGATTGCGTTCGCGAAGCGATCAACGCTATTGCGTCATTTTATTCTTGTTTTACGTCTAATGACCGATAAAGATAGAATGATGGAATAGCTCTAATAGCGAGCTCTCCGAACGCAGCCTTAATTATAGAACGGCTGCATTCGATTAGGGAGTCACGATTCAATTTCTACTTTTTTTTTCTTTTATTTAACATCAGACTCATCAGATGTTGTTTGATGTTTGTTCCTTAAACAGACAAAAAAAAGATATTTCCGCTCAGATCACTTTAAGAGTTTTCTTCGCCATTCGCTCGTTTGCACTTGAAACGCCAACCTCGTTTTTCAGGATATTTTCAGATCGGCTATTGCCAATATAAGCGTCATTTGCAGTTGCAATTGTTACGAACCCCCGTGAATTCTTCATATGTCGTTTTATCAAACGCGTATCCACTTTTATAGCCATTGAATTATTCCACGGGGACGTTAAATATTTATTTTACATTTAGAGAGGTGTCATTGTGATTCGTTCGATGCGCGGCGGGCAATTGTGCCCCGTTAAAAAAAAAGAGAGAGAGAGGTAAAGAGGCAGAGAGAGTAAAATTCCGATCGTTCTTATAAATGTATAATGAAAAGGACGCGTAACGCGCACGTCCGTCGCATGTCGGGCGTTTCAAAAAAATACAATCGGTGTCCATCGGCAAGAGCGACTGGCCGCGCAAATGCGAGAACATCGGTCGGTTTCAATTATTCAGGTAATTCATTGAACATCGGCGGCCCAATGACTGGCGGCCGAATTTCTTTTTGTCACTCGCTGCCACGTTTTCCGCGTGTTTTCTCGTACCTCGGTTATCGACGCGACGCGACGCGGTGCGCTCGTACATTCGCGAGACGCCGAATTATATTTGGCCGCGCACGCCGGAAACGCAATTAATGTCCTGTCGTGCATTAGCCGTTTGTTTAATGCCGACGTATTTTAGTACAATGTATCTTTATTGATAAGGAGCGATTTTTTTCTATGCATTTGATATCTTTTGTAAAATATACCTGTGCTTATTTACAATATATGAAACATGTATCGCATTATTAACATGCATGTCCCCCGATAGAATATTTATTAAATTAGATGATAATGTTAAATAAAAATTATAATCTGCAATTATGTAAGAATATTTACAAAAATAGACGTAAATTATTGACTTTTTTACAAAATAGTGATAACTATTTGCAAGTTGCCTAATTAAGTTCGCAAAATTATAACGCGAATTATTTTAACGGTATATTTGCAAGATTAAACTGGGAAAGAAATTATTCAATAATTGAGAAAAATATTTTAGCTATATTATATATAAAACATTTAGACATATAATTATACGTGCTTACAAAAATGCACAATTATTTCTAAATTATAATGCAGAAATATTGTAATATAAAATATTAAACATTCATCCTGGAAAAATTTTAAATACAAAAATCAAATGATTTTTGAAAAAAAAGTTGTAAAATATTTATGTTTTAAATTTGAATTTGACTATTTTTTGACAAATATTATTCAGAAATTTTATTTCGATGAACCTTAAACGTTATGGCGTCTCGGCGCAATTACTGCAAAATTTTCATCAACTCGTGATTCCATTATTGTTTAGTATTCCTTTCGGAGTATAAAACCATGAAATGTATAACACAATTAAAATAAAAAAAAGCTAATAGCGATTATAGCAGATCTCAGCTCAAATAATAATTTCGTAGGTAATTTACATTTTCTAATTCTTCGAATTGCGCGCTGCAATATATTGTCGCTCTTAAATTGAATCGAAAAAGTAGTATCACAAAATTTAATTGACAATTACTTTAACAACGATGCTAACATACGATCTACAAGATCTCCCATCTCAAAAAAATGTAAAAAATTTGTGAAAATATCACATAATTTCTTCTGTGATGAAAGAATCATTAGCAGTTTGAGAACGAGAATTATTAGCAGTTTATTAAGTACTTTCAGTACTGAATACTTTTAACAAATAAATCTTGAGTGAGTGGAATACTTCATATGCCTGTAACATTCTTCATCTTTCGTTTATCAATTTTATTTACTCGCCACTTTTAAAACGTGTTTACACTTTCATAGCACTGAAAGGGTTAAAGATAACGAAAGCAAGAGAACGCGAATTCTCTAATTGATTTCTAAAAATGTATCTCAAAAAAATCCAATCTACAATCCTCTTAATCAAAGGTTGAAAACCCCGAATTATAAGAACAAGAAAAACTTTGCGATGCTGATTTCCTACGCGCGTCGTAACTTCAAGCTAGAAAGCAATTTTTTCCTAACGGTTTCGAAACGTCCTTAATTGAAATTAGAATTTTCTAACATAAGAATCAGAAGAAATCATTCGAATGCACGCGGGAATTCCGTCGAACGACTTTGTCGGGCGATGAGCGTATGTCGCTCTAAGGGCATAGCAGCCGCACGCTCGCCGGCGCATGTGTGCGTGCACTTGCAGCCGTACGCCGTGCATCGCCGGCACGGCCGTGTGCAATACTCGGGCGCGATGCCGAGATTAAACCGTGCACCGGCGCGATTACGATCCGGCAGTATCCGATTGGCCGCCGCTTCGTCGAACGGCCTGGGCGGAGCGAGCGTAATGAGTTTCTAGCTTAGTACTCTCTCCCTCTTTCCCTCTCGTCCGCTCCGCGCTTCGCGCGCACGTTTGCACTCTTCCGCTCGCTTCCTCTCGTCTCGCGCGCGCTCACCCCCTTGCACACGCACCCCCTCTCGCTGTACACGGCGTGCGCACGAGTGTTGCAACACGCATGCACCGACACGCGTGCACGACGAATCTCTTCTCTGAACGCGCGCGGCGATACGTATACTTCGCATATACTTCTTTCTTTCTTTCTTTCTTCCCTTCCTCGTGATTTCGTTGCCAGCGTTCTCTTCGCGAGTCTCGTTTGTACCCGGCGCCACGATGCAATTGCGCCCGGGTACGGCTCATTATCGGGGGACTTTTTAATCCCGCAGCATGCAGCGAACCGTTCTCGTAAGCTGCTCGCCGTGCGGTTAAAGTTTCACTCAACGCTGTTGACTCACAGGAGTTACAGATATATACGAGGCATTAATAGAGGGTATAACGAAAAACGAACATCGGCTGCCTCATAAGTCAATATCGAAGTAAAATATCGACGACGAAACGCCGAGCGTTAATTCGGCACCATCGATGTTTTCGGAACGTATCCGTCGAACGCGTTTCGCGATGCTCTGCACCCTTGATTTTATATGTCAACGTGATATATTCGAGCCCGCGGAACGCGATTTTATTTATCGCACGCGGCGCTTCCGACTCGCAGTAAAATTGATTCGCACATTATAAGGAGAACGTGAAAAACGTTATTGGCACGTACGTCGTCTTGCATTCTCCGTCTGTTCGATTTACTATATATCGAAAGAGATCTCCTGTGGCTTTAAATTATTTATTCTCTCACAATGTATCGCGCGTTAGATACCAATGAAGATATTTCTGCGTACTCTGCAAACATTTTGATTGCATAATTTTTTTTCTAATTATCTGACTCAAGCAACATTTCACGTATCGCTGGCAGCACTGATCGAAAGATGCATTTGCAATCATTTGTGCGTGTAAAATGTGATTTTCCCGATACGCACAATCTCCTGTACCTATTACCTACTCTCTAAATCTTGAAGAATGAAATGTCACTATAAAAGAATGAGCTTGTGCAATTTATGAATTATTTCTCACCCTGTATATTAAGGGAAAAGTTTTTTAAAGAATGTACCAGGAACAAGTTGTTTACTACCAGAAAAATTTGGAATTTTCAGAGAATTTTTTAGTTTTATTTATATTCACAAATTTTTTGAAATTTTACTTTTAAATTTTAATTCTGTCCCTCTTCTTTTGATAAGATTAGTTCTTTCATCATTTTTTCTTGATGATGCAAAATTAATTACCCGTGTGAAGTTAGCCCCCAACATTAAAAAAAAAACTTTTTTTTTAAACTCATTTGATTGCTCATCGTTTGCAAATTTATACTTTCAATTTTTGTTTGCACACTTTTAGTAAAAAAGTTATTTAAAAAACAATTTTGGGGGGCCAACTTTACACTAGCCTCCCCCCCCCCAACTATGAGCAAATTAGATTCCAACAGACTTAATTGATAGATTTTTGTTTGCACATTTTGAATCAAGTCAATTGGCAAATTAATTGACAATAAATACGTGACACACGTACATTCTGTTGTGACCCGTAAATTTTTATTGAATAAAAAAGAAAGAATAATGACAATAGAATATAGTATCGTTTTAAAATGCCTTTGCGTGTTTAATCAACTTTCGATTTTTGCACTTCCTGTTAAATTCATGTTATTACAGACGTTATTTGTCATTTGATTTAAATTATTTCTTTTTAATATTATTTTTAATTTAATATTCAAAATTTATGTGACTTTTTGTTATGATTTCATAATTAAACACTAAAAGTTATAGCGAAACAAATTTATTTTAAAATTGCATTAAAAAATTTTTTAATTTTACCTGGAATTTTGTGCAACAGTTCTGGAAAATACAGGAATTTTTCAGAGATTTTTCTTTACAAAATTTCAGTAAACACCTTGAAAAATTGGAACAAAAGCTTCTACTCCAATGCGAAGAATGTAATTAAAGGTAGCATTGAGAATAATGAAATGAATAAGAATAATTCAACGAGCGAAGTAAATGCAAAAGCGCAATGCTCAGAAATATAAGCAGCTGCGCTCCGCATCGTCGTTCCTTTCTTTTTCTCGTCAGCGGCAATTGTAATACCTATTTATTGCCGGTGCACCATCCCGAACCGCGCTCCTAACAAATTATGCAGAATAACGCAGCGTTAATTACGGCCGATTGCGATCGCATGATATGATATTACGAGATGGACCTTCGGCTGCCACTGCACGGGCAATTTGTGAGTCCGCACACGAGCGTCCGGGCATGCCCATTAGTTTCTTTATACGTGGCCCGCGCGTAATCGGGCTCTAGTTGCGCGCACCTATTAAATCCCATGGTTTGTTTGTTCGCTTTTTGACGGCCGGCACGCTGGTGCTTCATCCGGAATGGTCGTCGTTCCATCGAACGAGATTGAATCGAGCTCCGGAGCTCCGCTGATGAGATTTGTGTGCAAAAAACGATTAATACCTCGTTTCTCGAATATCCACTTAGGAGACGGGAATTGCGGGAATTGCGTCTCTTAAATCGTTGGCAGACGTGTGATTTACATATACGTCCAATCTTCGAATTTTCAGTTTACAAACTCTTACGTTTATGTGCCCTTACCTCTCATTTCCTCCACGGGAAGAACAATTTTGCTGAAATACAGATCTGAAAATAATTACGTTGAACCATTTAAAAAATTTTATTGGATGTTTAACTTGGTTGTTAGAATGTTAAAACTGTTTGCAGCAACATTATCGTGCTCGGGTGTCCTACATAATTATTTTGATGGCCCAACATAAATTATTTTCTGATCTGTCTATCTAGAAGAAAAGTTACTGAATGCGCACTTTTTCAATATTTTACATTTTTACTTTATATAAACAATATTTAATGACAAAAATAAAAAATAAGTTATATAGACGAAAATTTAACAAGTTTTATTTTGTTTTCTGCATGCTACCAGCATTTAAAAAAATCAGGTATATCTGATATAAATTTTTCATCAACTTATATAGATTGTAATAACGTAATTATATTTTGAATTATTATATTTTTATAAAAGAAGGTTTGTTGTAGAATATTTTACATTTATTGTATATACATATTTACAATTATTATAAAAATGAAATCGATACTTTTCTAAACTCTATCAAGTTTCTTAATTTGAATTACTACAAATTTTGCTATAAAAAAATAAAATACTAATGTGATAATAGTAAAACTAATAATTGCCGTGAATAAAAATTTATTAATTACAAAAATAAATTCAAGGGAGTTTTATTTTGATGTTTTTACCTTTTCATTATTGTTATTTATTAATTATTAAATATTTGATTGCTTTTTCGATAAATTATTAATAAAATAAATATTAGTCGATGGGTTCTTTTTAATTAATTTAATTCTTAAATTTGATATTTTTGTTTTAAGAGATCATAAGTACGCTTTAGGCGACCAGCTTTTTAAATCAGACCTTTTGAAATATGTTACAGAAAACTTTATGGCAAATTAATTTGTTATTACTGAAAGGTTTAACATGTAATAATAGATGAAACATTGAGCTACAATTTTGAACTTTGATTTGCATTCAAAACAACAAAAATGCGAAATATAATAAAAAAATAACTTAAGTGGTACGCATTTGGCAATTCTCTCCTAGCTAAAATTTTACGATGCTGTAGTAAAATTGTTCTTTCCGTGTCGCAAAAGAAAGAAACAAATAGCTGCTCTTATATTATTAATTAAACATAAGGTTGCAGAATTGTTATTGAAATTCGAGCCAAAAGGAGAATAATTTTTACAGAATGAAAGAAAGCAAAATTATAGAACTCCAAGGAGGTCGCTGTCCCTTACCAGACGCTCGCGAATTGTTTTACGTGGGGCAACGTTTTACTCCAAGTTGGCTCTTTGCGCGCGACTCCTGAAAATCGATGTCGACACGAAGAATCCGTGAAACATTTAAAAGTTCTCGTTGGTACGCCTCCATTGTTGGCCTAATACGAATGAGCCGGTATCCTTGTCGACTCTGCATTCTTCATGAGAATCGCACTTCGCCTAAAACGAACGTGACAAACACCCGACGTTTGCGGTAAAAATATCTGTGTTCCACGGCAGTCATCTTGCGTAGTCTCTTCTTGTGCATAAAGTTCGCTCTCCCAATTGCTTTTCAAAGCGAAACGCAAACATATTTGTAAAAAAAAAGGAAGAGAATCAGTGTAGCGATAAAAATGCGATAATTTTTTTCGACACAGGAGCCTGATTTCATTAAAGAGATTTGGCGAGAGAAGAGTTCGGATTACAAGGAGACTATCCTTTTCGTGCCACTCTCCACGGGGGTGAATTCATCCATTTACAGCGACGCGACCGAGTTCGGGTTAATCATTATTCGGACGACGCAAGCGGTATGCATTAAAGTTGATTTCTTTCCTCGCAGAATGGCCTTAAACCTGCTCTTCAGTGGCCGGTGGTGGTATCGCATCCAATCTCGGACAACCGCGATCTCCCGAAGCTTAGCTCTAGGTTGGGAGAAAAGAAACGTTAGGGGTCTAATCGCGTTAGGTGCCCGGCTCGGCCATGTTGCTTTCTGGTCACGTACCGCCGTAAAACAAAGGAACATTGAGCGAGACCTCACGCAGGATACGCCCCTTAATATTTAATCCCTCATTATTGGGCCGAGGCCGAGCTTTTGAGACAATTGGCAGTTTTACTAGCCAATAAGGTATCGCGGAATACCGGCCGGCGGAAACATTACGATCACGCGTGCTGATCACACCAATTCCGGGGCAAATCTAACGTGGGGAACGAGACGCGCCGCGCAATTACTATGATAGGGATATTGCGTCGACGTAAATTCAGAGCGGAGTTAAATTAAATTAAAAGCGAGGCTAATAAAAAAAAAAAAAAAAAAAGTTTCAAGTTAAATTAACGACCGCATCAGAGAAGAATACTGTTGCTTTCTCGGATTATTTAAAACGTTTATGTACGCCGGGCGCTGAAATTTAAAATAGACTTTCAAAGAATTGAGACGACGGCATGAAACGACTTTCCGCGCTTAAAAATTGCAAGTATGAACTACGCGCGTGGCTACGTTGTCCCCATGGCGTAGTTACTACGGCACTGTTCTTGACCCAAGAGACCTGCCATAATGAAATTAGAGTTCTCGTTGACTGAGGCGAGGTCCAACGTCGAGAGAGCGGCGCCAGCTGTTGAAATATCACTGCTTTTGCAAAAGGTGGAACAGCCACTCGAGCGGTTGGAGAAAGGGGATTCGGAATGGATAGACCGAGAGAAAGAGAGGGCGCGAGAAAACGAGAGAGAAATTGGTAGGAGACAACGTGATCGAGCACCGGACATAGCGCGGTATAATGAAAACATGGCCGCCACCTGAAAATCCCGGATGGCTCTGAACGGAAGTCTGGTTAAAGTTTATTTCAGCTTGTGCCGTCACTTTTTTAAACGCCACTCGTTTTTTATTTCTTGACTGTTAATAGCTATGAAACGACCTCTAGGACGCTCATTAATATTGCACAATATTTCTCTGCGCAACAAAAAACTCTATATAGCTTCCAGGCGTTCAATAATGTTGTTTAACAATATTCAAATATTGTGCAATAATATTGAGCGTCTACTTTTTAAATCTTTTTTTAGAGGAAACGTCACTCGAAAAGAATGAAAATTGAGTTCGTGCAATTTTCGAATGATTTTTTATTCTACGAGATTTAAGAGAACAATGACCGCTTTAGACGCGCCATCGATCAACAATTAATACAAACAATCTATCTGGATCAGTTCTGTATATACGTACATTTTTAAAAAATCAATTTAGAAAAATTGTGTTGTAAAATCGATTAAATATCACGAAGGTATTCACGATTCGATCTCATCTCGACGATCTCGTATTGGCGATTGTATTAATCCGATTTTTCCATTTAGCGGAAAACGCGGCGACTTGTCCTCGGCAGAATTTCATGGAGCTCGAAATTAAATAGAATTTAATCTCGGGACGCGGTCGTAGCCCGGAATGTACAGAAGTCTGGTTTACGTCATCCGTAACCACTTAGCGTATTGGAGTTTGATTTATTTTCCGAGCCAAACTGCTGCCTGGGGAGGGTGGCTACCCTCTCAATGTACTCTATTGTATTTCTATTAAGTCCCGAGCACGTTCTTTCGCCCCGCACGATCGTACCGTATCTCCCGACATTTCACCCTCCTATGACGAGATCGTCGGCCGCGCGCTGGCACGTGTTTTTTAAACACTTCTGCAACAGAGAGCGCCAATTTAATCACAGAAAAGGAACTAGTTGTTAAGTGTAGAAATTGCATATGGTTCTCACGTAAAAAGATTAAAAAATCAAAATTATTACGCATAGAAATAAATAATCCATTGTTTGTTTACGAAATTTAGTATTTGCTATCGAAACGTAGTTTTAATGATAAAAGAGATAACTCCCGATACTTTCCCCCACATTTCAGGTAAGTTGTGGATTCCGGTTTGATAAAAATACTGATTTTTCTTTGCGATAAATTTATCAAGTCATTTGTTTTGCTTTTTCGACTTTTATAAATTTTGTATCAGACAAAGATGCGCGTGTTGTATCAAACGGAACGAATGATAATCTGAAGGCACTATGTTCGGCGAGAGTACGCTGAGTTTGGTAAAGCATCCCTACCAAGTTGCAATAGTGTATCTGCAACTGGCGCTGATAGGAAAAGGTCGTCGCCCAATCAAATTGCTGCATGACAATGCTCGACCGCGCGTGTGGCGAGACTGATCAATGATACACCATTGCAGCTTGGCTGGGATGCTTTACAGTATATTCACTGAACATAGCGCCTGTAGATTATTATTTGTTTCGTTCGATGCAGCGTACATTGTCTGACAAAAAAAAATGTAGAAATATTGAAGAAGTATGAAAACAGTTTGATTAATTCAGCGTAAGAAAATACCAGTCTTTATATCGAGTCGAAATCTATAATTTGCTTGCAAAATAGAGAAAAGCATTAAAAAATAATGGAGATTATTTTCATTATTTGAAATCTCAATGTTACGTATGTTTCGATAGTAAATACTGAATAAAAATCATAAGAAAAAATAGAGAGTTATTTATTTGTAAAAGTAAAATTTAAAAGTAAAATTTAACACGACAATAAAAATTAACACGGTGACGTCGAATAAATTTTCCCCTTCTCATCTTTTATTTCCTCCATTCCTTCATCTTATTACGGCGTACGCCACTTGAAACTTTTTTACGGGGCAATGCAAAGATACAAAGTTAGGGGCCACTTCGCGCCGTGCGCCAAGAGTGGACTTAATATTCCATTAAATTGCAATTAGCGCCAACCACGTAGGAATGCTTTATACCAATTAGAGATTTAATTAATTAATTAACTGACTTCTAACTTGTAGAATGCCAATGAGACTTTTCGGACGATGATTTAGATGAAGACATCGCGAGGCGGCAAAATACCGAGACATAAATCCACTGTAACGGATTAATTCCATCGTACCTCGAAAGCAACGAGTATTTAATCGCGCTATACCGTAACGCCGGCTGAGCACGATATTTACGCGCTTCTTAATCTCGTTCAAAACCTAAATGAGTTAATTGGCAATATATTATAGTCCTCGAATCCTGCGTTTACGATAAAATACAGCGAAGAAGAAGGATTAGATTGATAAATATTAAAAAGTACGACGTATATATTATCCAGGAATTTTTCATGACAAGCATAAACGATTTTAAAAGTCGTTTTCTAATTTAACAATTATCATTCAAGCATTTAAGGATTTTGGCTATACAATACGAACTAAAAGTTCATCAAAATTTAAAGACTGAAGGTTTCTCCAGAGTTTTTTTTTCTAATCAACAAAAAATTTTGGTCGCGAATGTCCGAATTCTGAAATTAACTGCAAAAAAGAAAGCAATGACAAAGATTTATAATGGTTTTTGTAGCAAAAGTTATTACATTTTACTGCAATTTTAAAAATAACTTTTAAGCGAATAAGTGAATCTAAATAAATTTTTACAGAAATATTTATTAGAGTTTTATTAACATATGTAAACATTTTGATTTAATTGGTAATGCTACTTTCGTATGAAATTTGCAAATAAGCAAAACGCGATTTTAATAATTATTAGAATCAAGAACAAAAAATGAAACAATTTTTAAACCAACGAGTAAATTGTGCTCAAATTTTACATAGATACTCAAAAGTAATACTAGAATATTCTATGAAATTGTTATATTTTCGGTAATGTTTTGGGACATACATATTTAAATCTCTTTATCATTTATGCGAGTATAATTCGCATTTTATGCGATGCAGCTTTTCAATCATTTAATTCGAAGCGCGAATTTTATTCAGGAGCGGTTTTTTTTTCCAACGATAAGGCAATTATCTTGATCGGTGAAACAGCGTCGCGTAATGATTGAAAAATTGCGAACACAGTTTCCCAACTTTTAGCCGGGCAGCTTGCCAACGGAAATTAAGCATTCTTTTATCTCCGCGCGACGTTTCACGCGTCTCAGCTTGGAGTTCCTCTTAATCAATCAAAAAATCATGAAGAAATGAATTAGGTAGTAACTCTCGGAGGAATATTTCACGGGAGATGAGATGTTAAAGCCTCTTCGTTTGATCTCCCGGTCGAAAAACACCGAGACCGGCCCGCGCGGACTTTTACGTACGACACGCCGCTATCAACGTATCCTCAAAAAACTGCGCCGATATTCGTAATTCAAATTTTAGAAATTCTACGATCGTTACGTTTATTAATTCGTCGAGTTGATCGCTGCACGCGATCGAAAAACGTAACGACACGCTACGGGGGAGGAGGAGGGGGCGGGATAAAATCGGCACGCGGCACGCGAGCCGATTCCAGCCGGGGGATGGAAACGAAAATTCCGCCAATAACAATAACAACGGCAGAGGGAGGTCGATGTAAAGATAGGTGGGAGAACGAGAGATGGAGGAGAAGAAGCCGAGAGAGAATGCGCTCGCGGTGATAAACTCCTCGGTAGACAGAATACAGATCGAAAGTCTGCCGGCTAACCGAGTTATCGTGGCCTCCGCCGAATTACTGCACCCGCTTTCCCTCCATTTGGAAAATCCCCTGGTACTAAATAAATGTTTCACTCTGGCCGACTTGCCCGGTATATTTATATGCGGTGTTGCGGCGGCAACGGCGGCGATGCTAACCCTCCTCGCCCTCCCTCCGCGCGCCTCCTTCGCCCCTGCGGCGCAACCATATGTACTTTCCGCAGGAGGTCTCGGAGCTAACCGGCATCGCAGCCGCAACAACGGAAACAACAACGGTGGATATAGGTGCTCGCAAGACGTATGAGGCTATCGTTTTCCTCGCGTAAAACTTTTCCACTCTGACGTGAATGTTTCAGACGGAGCTTTACCGCGGGGCGGGGGCTCTTCCGCAACGGGGAAGCTACACGGTATTTAATCCTTTGTAGATTGGGGATAATTTCGTTCATCACTTTTTCGCATTTACGATCGTCCGATTATACGATCGACGGTTTCGCGATTTATTTACGGAGACACGCGCCGTTGTCTCCATTAGCTGTGAGATATAGCGCACGCAATAACGACACCCCTTAAATCGGCGCGAATCTATGCCCGTACGACGTAAAACTTTTTTCTCCCTCTTTGAATGTTTCAGACATATATATTCGCCGACTGAGTCGCGTCGCAAACTCATAGGTTCTCGTAGGGGCCCCTCCAGGGCGATTCTCGGTCGGCCACGAAGTTTAAAGTTCCGCAGTCGCGCGGCAGAAATCGGAGATGCCCCGTGGGGAGACAGAAAGTTTCGTTCCGTCCGCCATATAGTCTGCACCGGGTAATTCAGAGATACGTCGATTTTCCATTCCGGCTCCGGTGTCCGTGACTGTCCCGCGCATGAATGTTTTAGCGGAGATAAAGCTGCTCCAAAGTGACTCCCGATCGCTTCGTTCGAGTCTCTACAATCCGCTGTTTCGCTGAGTAAAATTAATTCCACCGACGGTGCATACAGCATTCGAACTTGTGCTATGCGATAACGATTTTAATTTATCCGCTATTGCCGCAAATGATGTTCTCTTTTGTATAATTGATTTATTTAGGGGAGGGGGTTTAAAACCTCCCGAAATTTTTTATTTATTTTTTTATTTGAAATTCTTTAATATTGTAAATTTTATTGAATGATCTTTTGTTTTCTTTTTATTTGACTTTAGGTTAATATCACATTTTTAATATTTTGCAATGTTT
Source organism: Solenopsis invicta (assembly GCF_016802725.1). NCBI lineage: Eukaryota > Metazoa > Arthropoda > Insecta > Hymenoptera > Formicidae > Solenopsis > Solenopsis invicta. Next base: position 10,936,827 of record NC_052673.1, read on the forward strand.
TTGTACAAAAGATTTTTTTATATACTCTTGAATTTTTTAAAATTTTTTTTCCTAAGAAAATAATGAATACATTGTATGTAATAGCAATATTAAAAAATTACACATTTTGTTAATATCTACATTTGACTATACTTTTTTTTAACAAAAGATATAATGATTTAAAAAATCCAACATTTTCTACATTAAAAACAAGGAAACATTTCAAGCTCTAAAATATCTAAAAAAAGAATTTATTAACGCAAAAAATTGCTACTTTTTACTGTAATAATATAATTGATAGCCCCCTGCCACAAAAAATTTTGGATACATTCATACTATTTGGGGAACTAAAAAGTAACGTTGTTTTTCATAAATAATATAAAACAGTATGTAGATTTGTTAATATAATTTATTATTTATTCAATAATATAATTATTTTTTACGATGATTGTCTTATTTATTAAATCTCTTCAATTTAAGTGTTTATGTGTTTAAGTTAAATATATAAATAATTAAATTAAAGTTTTTAAGTATTTTATATATTTAAATTAAATATATAAATTCTTGAACTAAAGAAATTTAAAAATAAAATCGGAAAGGCTTTGAAGAAGTAAATCAAACTATGAATAAATGCCGTGAGAGCCAGTGCAAGATGCTCGTGTGAGAATTCATGTAATTAAAGAAATTTAATTAAGTTGAAAAATTTGATCAATTTTTCTCTCAGTGTACATATATACTTTTAGTAGGAACACGTAAAGGATACAATACAATTGCCGTGCGATTTTCAAGCGAATCAATGCACGCATAACGATCATTACCTACTACAATGTAAATCGCGCGTCGAAAAGGAAAGACGGAAGTGGCGCGTCGTACTATGTTGGTGCACGCATAACGAAAGTGGGAACGAGCGGATTATTCTCAGGAAGCGTTGCACTGCACGTTTTAGCATTAAAAAATTGCCGGTTGCGAAAACGGGTTTTGCCAAATTACTTCGTATATCTCAGGAAATTGCTTATTATCTAAGAGAACTGTTTCTCGAAAGGGGCCCTCGCGCGCTTTACATTCAGCACGTCGACTATCGGCGAACTCGTAAACGGTGAAATTTAAAAATAGATTATCCATAAAGCAAAGGATCTATTAAGGTGCGGAGTTTCTCTCTTTCTCTTTCTCTCTCTCGGTCTCAGTTGCAGTGCACGTATCCGCGGAATATTGCGTGTTGCCTGTGCAATGCCGCGAGTTCGGTGCACAAATTGCAGCAGGCAGAAATTAAATTGCAGGCATTTAAAGTTTATCTTTCTCTCGCAAAATGCACCACCTCTCTACTTCTCCCCGTCTCGCGAAAAAGCTTCCGTCGTTAATCGCGAGCGAAATGCTAAACGCTATCAACCCGGCTGCATGCGGACGAGTTTTTATAGACTGGTCGCGGTGCATGGTGTGCAACCGAGTGTAACGGAGATCCCCGTGGCAACCGAATTTACATTCGGTGTCCTAATAACGAACGAGCGACACTTGCTTTCTCGAATAGCCCCCCCGTAGGACCCTTCGATACACGGTGTACGATTTCACAACAAGCCAATCGTCGAGGTGAAGCCGCGCCTTTTCCCCTGGGCCGCAGCTGGAGATTCATCTCCGCAGCTGAAAAGCTCTTCCCATTGGCGTTAATAGAACAAGTAGAATTAAATATTCATTCTCTTTTTACTTATTGTGTCGCGCGCAGTTAATCGTACTAGTTAATCGAACGTATCCGTTTCATCTTATTTATTTATCTACGGTTCGATAAAATTGCAAACCCCCTGCCGAAGGTGCGGGGGTTGCAAGTGCACCCTCGCACCTTCCCCGGCTACGCTCATGGCCACGATCCCCCGCGCGAGGCTCGTGACACAAAAGGCCCGAGAAAACGAGGGGTGTATCGGACGCCCCGTAGGCACGGTCGCACGAGCCGGTTCCCCGGGGAGACGCGAGTTCGAGAATCATAACAATTTGGGGCACGGCGGAGGTAGAGGTGTCGCGCGGTCACGGTTCTCACATGGGTGCGCCGTAACGAAATTGATGTCTCTGTTTCGTATCACGTTCCGCGTGTAGGCCGCGAATAGAGACACGGAGAAGGGAGCGTTCTCCTTAATTATACCGGCGAGGACAGGCCGAGGAGGGGTCCGCCGTTGCCTGGGTCTAAGAGCCGAATCGAGCGAGACCCCGCTTGCGTTTCTTCTGCAAATTGGCGTCGGTCGCTTACGATCGCAGTCACCCGTTAGACCGCGGTGTGCCGCACGTGTTTTCTTCGATTGCTCTGTCATATGTGAGCAATCGGTTAATGGAGCCCCATTACCGCGCCAAGATACCCGTAATGCCCAGGCACCGATGTAAATGGCGTCGTAATTATGAAGATGTCCTCCTCGCGCGAAGAATGATTGAAAATTATTGATGACGGGTCCCATACAGCACAGTATAGCAAAAGCGTTACAAAATGAATTGTTACAACGTTTCAGCAATATTGCAGCAACGATAAAAATATCCGCTTCAGAAATATTTTCAGCGTACAGCACCGAAATCTTTCAGAGAGAAATATTTGATTTGAAAGGTTTCTGAAACGTCTCTGCAACGTTTCAGAGACGTTTCTGAGATATCAAAATGTTCACTTTTGAAACCTTGCAGAAGTATTACTCAAAGGTTACTGAAATCTTTTTAAAATCTTTCTGAGATATTGCTTATCATAGTTTTCTAAATATAATTAATTTAAATATTATTTCTGAAATACTTTAAATCAAGACTGTACTTAATTTTTAAGTATACTTTAAATTTAAAGTATTACAAAAATATTATTTAAATTTATTATATTTACAGAGAATTACGATAACGATATTTCAAAAAAATTTCAGTAACATTTTACAGTTGCTTTGAATTTAAAATACTTGGGAAATAATATTTAAATTTATTATATTTAAAAGATTAAAAATTATAAATAAAAATTATATATAAATTTTCTCAATTTAAAAATTAAAAAAAATTCAATTTTTAATTTATTGCACATGATAGATTTCAGAAGCATTTCCGTTGCAACATTTCTTATGTCACGTTGCAGAAATCTTTCAGAAATATTGCGTATGAAATGTGAAAGGTTGAAACCTTTCTGAAAGCTTTCTGCAATCGGCGCTGTATGGATTGATATGTAATGTTGCAGCGACATTATTGCAATATTATATATATTGCTGCAACATCACGTATCAATATTTTTGAAGCAGACATTTTACCGTTGTTGCAATGTTGTTAAAACATTGCAGTCATATTTTGCAATGTTATCATATTTGCTGACAGCAGATCTATTTTTGACGAAACGTTGTTGCAATGTTGTTAAAACATTGCAGTCATATTTTGCAATGTTTTTGCTATGCTGTGCTGTACAGGATGATGCTTTTTTTCGACGAAACTGCCGAGAGATGCGAAAAAAGCTGTAACGCAATCACATTAAAACATTAACAGACACATTACGAGTCAAGAGAATCAAGCTCGGATAATTTCCTTATTTAGAAGCCGGACTGGCGAAGTATTTATCGTTTTCCCATGATCGACCAACGCTGAAAATTACTTCTCGGCTTCTCTCTTCACCCCTTTCCTTCTTCTCGTCCCTTCAGAACTGAGCTTGGTGCACCCGTACTTCCCACCCTCCTTTGCTCCAATCAATTATTTATCGTCGCCACTGCTTCGCGTTACGAGATAAATATTCCGTCTGCGTAATGTGAAACTACGAACGGCGACAGGGGCTGATGCGAGCGTTCCCAAACGATTACACGAGAGTGTAGCGATAGTTTCCGATACATCGGGGACTAATTTCGAGCGGAGGGCTCGGAACTGTCCCTTGATTGATTCCTTTTCGCGAGCATGCTGCCTGCGCTCTCATGCGGATGAGAAAAGAAAAATCGCGTCGCCGCGATTTTTTAATGCTCTTCAGAATTCCCCAATACAAAGTTGAAATTAACTTGAAATAGTTAATCCCTGAACTTTATATTGATCCTAAAAACAGATTTTCCTCGACGTGTCATCGACACGACAATTTTGCGGGATCAACCGCGAAACGCGAGTAGTGATAAAAGTCAGAAAGTTTTGAATAAAGAATGCCGCTTTTCGGGGGCCACGCGCGTACGCCTGGTTTTTCACGTCAACATGTCTCTCTGGCGAATGCTGCTGGCGAACGGTCAACCCGCGTTTTTTCTTATACATCTCGCCTTTTTATCACCCTCTCTCTCTTTCTTTTTCTCTCTCTTTCTCTCTCTCTCTCTTTTTCTCAATCTCTCTTTGTCTCCCTCTTCTCTCCATTCCACTTGCGCGTTTCACTCGCGCGCTTTTCGGGGTTTATACCAACTCCAAAGGGTAGCATGAATTATTCGGGTGGCGGTGAAAACGTCTAAGTGACACATGGACGCCTGACACCTAAATTGATCCTCGATCGGGACGCACCGGATCGCGTCGGAGGTCGCACCGTTGCGACGGTAGTTTCGAGAGGGGACCGATTTTATAGGAGGTGTTGCAGGGATGTAGAGGTGAGAGCGAGCGAGAGAGAAAGGAGAAGAAGAAGAAGAAGAAGAGAGAGAGAGAGAGAGAGATAGTGTGCTTGTGTGATCGTGCGAGGGTAAGGCCTCGTGCATAATTCCCGAAGTCTCTGCGAAATCGCGTTAATCTGCGTTCCGGATGCGCGGATCAATTTGGATCGAGGAGTACGCCCCGCCGATGGTAATAGCAATAAATCGCTTTAGTTCGAAAGGCAATGTCGCGAGAGAGGATAATTTTAGATACGAAGAAGGAGAACAAGTCCCTTTCGAGACAAACCGCATTTATAGACTAATGAAATTAGGCTGCCGAGCGCCTTTGACGAGCGGCGTCGAGAGAACGCGGACAAACCGACGAGTAAAGCAGCACTTTGCCGTAAAAGCTTGAGAAAAGAGGGAGACTTTTTTTCCACGAAACTAGGTATTACTTTGCGGCATTAACGTCCGCGGTCGGCCTTATGCGCTTGATGACATTTTTAACGTTCACGTCGCAATATCCATTTCCCAGGTGTAACGGCGTGATCTGTTCCAAGTATAGAGACGATGGTAGGTATTTATTCTCTCTCTCTCTCTCTCTCTCTCTCTCCTCTTGCTTCTCTTTCTTCTTTTTGCCGACAATGAGTGAATATAGGATGTTCCTAGAAGCATAAGTTGTATAAATATTTGAATAAATCTAAAAGCATATAGTAATTTTTAAAATATACATTTACAATATGCTACGTATGCATATAATAAACATAGGCATTATTATGCTTCCAGCGTAATAATGATATTTTTACAGAATAATACTGATAATGTTTTATATTTAAAAATAATCTAAAACTGTCTTTTATACATATACGATAGTGGTAATGATAAAATTTTGATTTTTTTTTGTATTTCTTTATTTTACACGAAGATTTTTCACTATCTGAAATTCTTCAACATTTAAATAAAATTTATTTTAAAAATTACTTATTTATCAATTATAAAAATATATGTATATACATAATCGATTATTTTTTAAATTTGTAAAGATTTAAAACTTAATAATCTCTCGGCGATAGTCATTTTAAATGTTTCATAATTATTTATCATCGAAAAGAAATCAAATTGATTGATTCATATGATTTTCTGTAATTAAGTCATTTTTAAAATAAAGCTTGTTTAAATTTTGAAAAATTACAGAGAAATCTTTGTTTAAAATGAAAAAATAGAAAAATAAAAAGTTATCATTAATTAGTCCTTAACGATGTAACAATTAAATTTGAGTACGTTTTATCTAACGTATTTTTCAAAGCGATTGCTCCCCCGTATTTCCAATGAGCATTGTGCCCTCGGCATTTGACGCGTAACTATCAACCGTCGACATATCGATTTTTCCTTCTGAAACATCTTGCATTCGCTGTAATGGCTAAGTTCACATCGCGCGTGTAATACACACGCGGCGAAGAACTGCGTAATAATACGTGCCCTGGCCATTAGAAAAGCAGAGGCCACTCCACGAGGCGGCGCGGCGTAATGCAAAAGGCAAGAGAGCGAACCTTAACCGCGCTGGTCGTCATTCTACGTGTGCGGCAAATCATTTTGTTGCCATTACGGCAGGTACCGCAATGTTTATTGCGCAAACGCTCTACGGCACATCGTGGATTGCCCTCAAATGAATTGACGATCGAAATATTCTCGCGCAATTCGCCGGTTTATCGGTTTTCCCATACTCGATGCCTGATCGCAGAGCGCACGCGAGGAGTACACGTAGAACATATTTAACTTGGGTATACTTTAATTTTTTCATTTTCTTGATACTCTTTCTTATATACTATACATATTGAATTTGAAGATATTAAATAGAAGTGTCATCAAACACAAAGCTCAAATACAAGGCTCATTTTTAAATAAATGGAAAAATACAGCACCTTTTTTCCATTTAGAATTTTAATTTAACCCATGAAAAATTATATTTAAGGACCATACCTACATAACCCAGTTAAAATTTATATCTAACAATGAAAAGTTGCTCTCTAGTCATATTTGTAAAATGTCAGTAAAAAGATCTTTAAATTCTTCATTGCTTTCTTGTACCAATATATACCTACATAACATTTAATCTTGGAAAAAACCAAACGTAGACGAAAATTTTATTGAGAAATATGTGAAAAGGTAAAGTAATATAATTACATTAATATTCTATAGATAAAACTTATTTTTACTTCACATAAATATGTATAGAAAGTACATGTTGTCCCAATTTTCCTCCATGAGATATGAACACTATGAAGAAACTTGAGTTAACAATTTTCCATTAAAACTATAAATAATCTATTTTTTATAATTTATGTTTTTTTTATGTTTTTCACTAATCATCTGAGCAATAAACTTGAGTGAATACATTATAATCTAATTGATATAATCTATTTTATAATAAAATTAGCAAATAAAATTATTAATGTATTATATCTGCAGGTGCTCTCTTAATTGCGTCTTCTAAAAATCTTACTTAATAAAATATTCAATACATTGATAGTTCTACCAATTCTCCAAAATCATATATTTGTTCTAATTCGTCTTAAAGACCATTCATTCCGAGGTAATAGAAGTTTACAAGATATATCTCTATTCATATACTTATTTTTTTAACTTTCATACATTCACATACATATTATTTGCATATATTATATATGCAAATAAATAATTTTTACGAAAAGATTTATTAGCTGGATAAAATAAGTAATATATATATATTGCTCACTGATACGAAATGCAGCGGCGAAACTATCTATTCTCAAATCACCTCCTCCTCTCAGATTCGTTTGTTGCACTCCCAAAAATATAGTTTTGATTAATTAAAATGATGCATATTAATCATCTTCATAGAATAATTGTTCTCACTTTACGTGGCAAATCATACGTGACAGATATTTTGCTATTGTAACGAAATCCCACCAAAACGCGATTGCGAAAATAACACGAATTTTCATACAACAAATATTACAAATAACACAATATCCAAACGGCAGAGAGTTCAAATAAATCATATAAATGATGTACAAATATCAAATTTAAATTACAATTTACAAACATAGTGACTTAATTACGATAATTTTTTTAATTATACATATGGTAATCAGTTCAAATGACAATACGCTTAACGACCTTATATATATCACAGCAGGCAGGTGATTTTGAATAGAAACATTAAGCTGCGTCCCACGAAATATTCAATGTATCGAGTATAAAACAAATATATGTTGAATATTCTATATTTTATTAAATCCTGAATTTTGCTATTAACGCGAAAAAACCATTAATTTTAAATGTATAATAATTTGCCTACTATTTTGAAGCAGCGAATATGCGGAATAATGTAATCACCAGATCTAATCCGTCCAAATAATGAGAAGCATTATATCGATTGTGCATTAAAAATAATTAACAATAATGAATTTGTGTGTAAAGAAAAAAGGAGTGAAATATTTAGGGTGAAGTTAATTGAATTTACAGGGTGTCTGTAAAGTTTGTCCTTTATTCTGTATATATTTCGGAAACGGTTCAAAATTATGAAAAACCACGAAATGGATGTTTGATCATTTCGAAAGGTTACTCGTTTAAAGAGCGAGGAGGGGAGAATGAGTAGCCCCTCGAAATGATCAAACACGTATTTCGCGGTTTTTCATAATTGTGAACCGTTTCTGAAATATAGAGGGTGAAGACAGACTTTGTAGATAACCTGTATTTCCAGGCAGCAAGGTTGATTGGCGTGCGGTTTGGTGTTCCTGTGGTATGCAAAGCCGCGGCGCACCGTACTGTTATTTGCGCAGAAAAATTCCATTTAAATTAAAATTGTCTGTCGAATTATTCACACGATTATTTCATACGAATATCTGTTATGTATTATCTCTTTCTGCCAAATTAATAACGTTAATCAATTTATTTTTGTTTTAAAAGCGGAAAAGCGTTTATGGAAATTATTATTAAATTTTTTTAATTTCTAAAAGCAATAAAATTATGATTTTAATAAGTTAGGAAAAAATGATTAAATCGCGGTTTTTTTCTATAATTTTTATAATTTATTTTAATTATAATTATTTATGCAGTAAATTATATAATTTTTTTCTTAGATAAAATTCTAAATATATGTAATAATAACGAATTAATTTATAAAAATAGTTTTGATTATCATATAAAATGAAAAAATATATATAAATTTCGTTTTTTTAATAATGCTCTTATTAATTTCTTTAAATAACTAACATAATAATATCGACCATTTAAATTATTAAAAAAAGAAAATATATAACTCGTACATAACAATTAAAATTTACTACTAGTAATGTGCATTTATAAACTTGTAAATCAGATTGAAGCGAATTTTATTAGAAATTAATAATTAACATTATTTTCTATTTCAAAACGTTGTTTCAATCGAATAAAATCGATTGTTATATTAAGCGTTGACAAGTCCAACAAAAAAGTGAAGCATCCAATATAGCTTCTTTATCGAAATTACTTTGAAATTCAAAGAGAGGAATATAGTTATTTCACACAATTATTTCATATAACGTATTAAGTATTTCGTCGGTTTTGCTGACGGGCATACAACTTTGGTGTATGATGCAAAGTTATTGTGCGTTACGATGTATATAAGCCGTTGCGCATCACATTGTTATTCGAACACGGCGGAGTTCGAGTTGGCAGTGCCGTTTCACATTGTCTATCGAAGCGCGATTATTTCCCACAAACAAATGCATTGTGCAGTATCCGCGTATTGCACGATTAATACATTTCCACGAATAATGAAAATAAATTTAAAATAAATTTATAAACTTTTTTTATAGTATAGCCAATATAAATTTTATTTACATTACTTACGGAGCAAAGATTTTTACAAGTAAAAAGAAGGCACTTATATTCGGACCTGTAATAAAATATTATAATATTTCTGTCGGCGATAATGATTTCAATAACAATATTTATATATAAAACTGTTATATCAAACTTTAAATTTTTTCCTAAATGTAATTTGCTCGTTATTTTTGCGGATTGAGAGTACAGAATAATACATGAATCAAATAATAATTCAAGTAATGGAAAATTATGATAAAGATGTCGATCATTTATTGATTCATATGCTTCACTGGATTCGATCATTTATTAATACATTTATTTTATTGAATTTATATACGGCAAATATCTTACATATATGTCACACTGAAGCATTGCGATTACGTGTAATTAATAAACATAGTCGTTATTAAGCTCGCATTTGAATCTGCGTAGCATAAATTCGACGTTTGCGATTTATGCTGAAAGGCTCTCTGCCGTTTAAAATTTCGTTTTGTGTATCAATACGTGATTTATGTCGGGCAAATTAGAGAGTTTCCTACCTTTTTCACATTATTTTGACGTTCTCGTTACGGCATTCTGACACAGTGTACAATTACAACATGTCGCGTCGCGTAGATTAGATTAGTATCGAAAGTGCCATACAAAGTGAGTATACAATTATTTTATTGTGAGAATTAATAACGCAATTAATCGTGTTTTTGAAACTATTATATTACAAATATAAAAGGGAGGGGGGAAGGGGGAGGAATTTAAGAGCAGTCACGTCATGTTACATTGATGAATGACACATTACCTACATTTTATTTTACTAAAATAAACTTTGTTATTATTAAATATTTATAAATATCAAAAATATGATAAAGATATTTATAAAATAGATAATATATTATTTTATAAAAGTCTATAATTTTAGAGTAGATAAGCTTGAGAATACATTCCTGTAGTAAAAAATAAGTCAGCAAGTATTTAGCAATAGGAATTTGGCTATAATATGTGCTCATCATATTTTTCCAAATACAGTTGTTACAAATATAAGAAGATATTAAATTTCATCTTCCAATTATTACAATAAACGATTATTAGCTCAGTGATTAATAATTCCTAAAGATATCGACGATATTTCAATCTAATTAACACAAATTTTCGAAATTAAAATTGAAGTAACGATGTTTCTATTCGGAGATTACATTTAAATCAAAAGCTTAAAGCACGATTTAAGATATTTTTAAATTCGAGCATAAATTCTCTCTAGAAAGAGGGAATTATTATCCATAAAAAATAATTTATTTAAAAAATAGTTTTCTTATTCCCATTTTTATTCTAAATGAATCGATGGCGTGAAGTATACGTGTATAAATGTGTAATTAATAGAGAGCAATTTTAATTTTTGCACATGATTTATTTAATTCTTTTTTTAAGGAGAAATTAAATTAATCGATATTAATTATTTTATTTAAAATAATCATTATATCTGTATTTGAAAAATAAAATTTATCTCTATCTTGATCGAAATAATTATTTATTATTATTACTTTCAGATTTTATCTAAAAAAAAATTGTATGATTTTAATAAATTGAAAAGATTATATTAAACTGTCGCAAAAAATTTTGCAACTTAATCTTATTTTATTTTTTATCTTATTAAAATCTATTTAACATCCTAAATTTTAGGATGTAAAAAAAATAAGAAAGAATCAAATTCCATAAATATTTTTATATCTAAATGGAGATTAGCTTTATTTTTTAAATAAACATTAAATTTGAATGTTATCATGTTGACATATCATACTGGCATCAAATTTGAAAAATCAATTTAAAACAATTCTTATTAAATTAATACGCAGTATAGAAAAATTGCTAGATAACATTATTTTTTAAGATACAGAAACATTGCAATAAATAATTTTTAAAATTATAAATAAACAGTTAAAACAATTATTTATAAATAATTTTAAACAAATATTTTATTATATTTAAATTTAATGAAAATTTATTTTTGTTTTTTAAGTCAAAAATTTTTACATACATAATCTCAAGTTTTTTTTTTTTTTGAAAAATATTATAAGGTGAAAAAATTAACATTTTAATTAATATTCATACACATATGATTTTATTTCAAGAATTAATCATAAATCTAATCACGAACAAAATCTTGGGCTGTGTCTCCAGATAAACTTTCTTCTCAATTAAGTCGCGATTACAAATATGACTTAATGAATAAAAAAAAGTTGAATCTCAAGATCTATTTATTAGATCCTATTATATATTTGATAACTGGTTTCATCCAGGCTCTTAAGCAGAAACGCGGCTATCAATACGATCCTTAAATGTTCTCTCGCGGTGGATAAATTTGGCACAGTAAACTCGATCATAGCTTCTTCGCGAGCGCAGAAAAAGTGCTTCGTCCCTCGTTTGGTTAAGAGGAAAGATGTACGTTTTCTCGATGGGACGTGGAAAATGGCGGGTCGAGCTTGTCGACAGTCACCATTTTAAACCGGCTCGTATAAAAGGACGCGCCCGCGCATTTACGCGGTCGGACAGCCACCCCTACCGGGGTGGTGCGACTAATCGATCGGTAGTAAGGAACTTCCCGGTAAGAAATATCGACCCGCCCCCTCGAGAAGGATCTCTGGTTGGCGTGCATCTCGAAGGATAATTAGATGACGTTGGAAAACTTGGATAACAATGGAATAAAGAGCCCAGGATTATCGAATAACGGGCCATCGCGGCACGACTCTTGCAGATTTGGCGTTCTTGTCGAGATGAGATCGATAAATATTAATAAAAGTGCCGCCTCTTTTTTTTTACGGAATGTTCGCTTATACGTTTCGCTCGTACGTTTAAAATTAAAGAGGAATGCAATTGCTGTTCTTGCATTCTCTTCATGGTGTTCACGATAACATGACGGGGCGAACGAACGAAAACAGAGAGAGAAAGAGAGAGAGAGAGGAGAGAGCAGCAAGAATATTCTTCGTAATTAAGTCCCGCCGCTCTTCCTCAACTGGATGCGGCGCGGCGCCGTGGTGAGATGAGGACACGAGTCTACGGTAGCGCGAGAGCGAGAGAGAAAGAGAGAAAGAACTATAAGACAGCCCCCGCGGAGAACGTGGTAGGCGAAGAAACGCAAAGGAAGAAGCGGCGGAGCGAGCGAGCGAGAGGAGAAGGAGGCGAAAAAAGGAGGCACGACGATCGAGCAATAAATAATACAGGGAGGAAAAAGGCGATCGCCTGCAACATTCTGCTCAAATGTTAAATAGGTATCAATTTAACAGCGACCAATGCGCGCGCCCGTGGGCGTACAACGCCGCCGCGGGATTGGCCGGCCGCCCGACGGTGGGCAGGATCGGGCGATACGTACGTCGCGAGTAGGCAACGCGTCTCGCCGTCCTCTGGTAGGGATAAACCACCTGGTTTCGCCGGTACCCTCACAAACGTCCCGTCTCTCTCGACGCGACCGACCCGGATTTCACGCACTCGCCGACACTCTCCGGTCAAACCGAGGGGACCGAGTTTCAACGAAAACGGAGAACGGACCAGGGGATTTCCCTTCCGTTCGGGTAGTAAATCGCGCGAGATACCTGTTATGTTTTCGATCAAGTGCGAAATTCTTGGCGCCGTGCGTGGTTCTCGTCCGTGAAGTGTCTCACCCTGGAGAAGCTGCTCTCTTCTGGACTGCACCCGCCGCAAGCAGAAGGACCTGTCGAGAATCGTCCAGTTTAGTGTGATCGGAGTTTTTTCCGGGAGTCTCAAAGAATTTTTCCCAGCACAGCGGAACGTTTCCAACTGCAGGCGTTAAGTGATCAGTTCACTGTAGAGATATCTTTACAAAATGACGGAAAGACCAGCCTCGAAAGAGGCTCGATGGTCTCCGGTCTATCTTATCGAACAGAGACGTCATTCACGGATGGATTTTAGTTTTTGAAGACGGAAATTGGTGCATCGACAGATACGAAGTCGTTGCATATCAAGAAGAACCAATGGCTAATCGAGTCAACGAACGAAAGCAGTGGAATCCGTGTTGGACTGTTATATCTTAACTAGCTGAGAAAGAACAACGCGACGGAGGCAGTGAATTCGGAGGAAATAGATATCTGACCAAATCTCCGTCCGATGAACAAAAAGTACTAATAGCATCGTATAAACGCGTAGAAACAAAATGGCCGCTCAACGAGAAGTTTACGAGGTGGCCCGAGCTAAATCGTTCGTGCAAGAGGTATAAACGTTCGTTTTATCGAACGCGTGACGCGATCATAATCTAGTCCTTGACAAATTCTCTACGTATCAATCACCTCCATCAACTCCATTTCGCTCCTACTTGCTCGATCGTCCCACGCAGTCGCGATCGATGTCAATTCTCGAATCTCCGTAGACGCGTAACGACTCGATGAAGACGCCCGTTGTTTGAGTACCACCGTCTTCGATAATTAAAACCGAGTTCTCGCGGGGAGGAGGGATCATGTCCGAACACGGCGACAGCGACGTGGACGCGACGGAGGAGATCAACGTGGACGACTCGGATTCTCGGAGCTGCAGTCCGCGAAATTACGCGAGCCACGATGGCCGCCACGTGTCCCAGGAGACCTCCGAGTGCTCCACTTCGCCGCCTCCCAGTCAGACCAGCGCGAGGACGCTGGCGAATGACGCTCCTCGTAGCCATCCGTTCAGCATAAGCCGTCTGCTGGGCGAGAGCGGCGTCCAGAATCCCAAGAGTCCGTCCTCGGAAGAGCCGGACAGCGACAAGGAGAGGAAGTGGTCTTGGGAGGAGGGCAACAACAATAATAACAACAACAACAATAACAACAACAACCAGGCGTCCGCGGGTGGTCACGTTCTCGACGACGGCAGGCGGTCTTGGGGCCACGACGCCGAGGAGAAACTGTCGGAGAAGGACGACGACGACAGCACGCCCGACACTCGCGCCAACTCCTCCTCGTCCGTTCATTGCACGTCGGCAGCAGATCTCCTCGCCCCTTTCCGCGTCTTCCCCGCCGGTTTCATCTACACCGGCGGCGGCGTCATAAGGGTACCAGCGCATCGGCCACCGGGCGCGAACGGCGCGCCGGCCAGCGCTTTGCCCGCACAAGCGTTGATACCACCCTGGAGTTTGCAGGCCCTTCAGCACAGCCAGCAACAAGCCGCGGCGGCCGGCCTGCACAGAGCGAGCCTCCTGGCGAACCTCGCTGCGCACCCTCTCCAGGCGCATCCGCATCTCAAGGACAGATTGGCAGGTACGCGCGATTTAATATAAGTGAACAAGAGTAATTAGCTTAAAATGGATGGACTGCACAAAACGCGCTGATGATAAAATCTGAGAGCCGGCAGGTCATCTAGATTAAAAAAGTGCCTATGTGTCATGGTTGACCGTTCTGCCATATTATATTCTATCTCATTTAAATTATTGTTATTTAATCAGTTGGAAATGGACAACTGACGTGTACAGTCGAGATGTACAAAATCAAAATAGATCGAGTAATTTTTTTAGTTTATGATAAGGCTCTGATTGTTGCATTTAAATTGAGATATATGTGTCAACCCGTGTTTCACAATTGAAATACGTAGATTTTCTTACAATTTGGGAATTGGAAGTTGATCTCGCAGCAACAAGAGACTTATTTGAAACGAACAAAGTGTTATAAGCAGAGATTTTTTCTATTGCCGCTGAAGAAAATCTAAAGAGGACCGGAATGTACAAATGTGTTTAGTTGATATTATTGGAAGAATTGAAGATTACAAGTTTCACGCAAAAAAACCGGCATTTTATTCGATTCTCAATTATCGTCAATTACTATCAGTTTTTATATTTTAAATTATGAGTTTGTTGAGTAATTTGACTTTTGCTTAACCACATTAATGTTCACCGATATAACTTTGCTCCAATTTTCACCAATGTAACTTCGATCTCGGTTTAACTTTTTATCTTTTTCTAATTCTTTCTAGATTAAAAAAAAAATATAACAAGTCAAACCGAGATTGCAAAGTTAATCCACATTGGAAATAGACATAAATCTCATTTTACTAAGGAAGAAATTGATGTGTGGGAAAATATCACCGTAATCGAGACTTTGCTCCGAACCTTTCGCTGCTTCTTACGTCAAGCTGATGGTCAACTTGCTCACCGAGGCTTTAATGATGCTCTTCGATAATGCGCTTTTCTTCCTGAAAGAAATACGCTCATTGTCTCCGTTAATTACTCTCTCTCTCTCTCTTTTCTCAGGTTTGTACGATCAGATTAATGTTAGTGTTGATGTAAAGAACGAGGGGGCATTTTGTTCGTCAGATCGACGTACGTTTTGTTTTGAGAGTAGCGGCGGCTCCCAGAAAATGGAGTAAGACTCTCGGTGAATGCGCGTTGATCGTTATCGGCTACCACAGTGCTCGTTGTTACTGTTCCGTATTGTTATTTCTCGTTGCGTGAGTTGTATCTTGATTTTGGTGCGAGATGATATTGCCTTGAGTAAATAATGTTTTAAGCATTTTTCGCGGGCGGCGGGGGAAAACGGAAATTTAAGTATTTCATTCTACCTGGCTCTCGAACGCGCCGTGTAATTACGAAGCCGCGGGGGCACCTCGATGCGCACTGTACCGAGCGTTCGTTAATTTGTCACCGAGCGCGGCGACAGCGCGACGCTTTTTTAGAGTGAGGAGCTAACGCCTTAATTTCTAATTCCCTTTATTAAATTCTCAAGTTGGAGAATTTTGAAATGAAACAGCGTGCGCGCTCGAATGATTCACGTGCAAATTGATTTTTAACGACGCGTAATAAAAACAACATCGTGTGCAGTTATTTAAGTATCAGTTTCCCTGAATAATTAAATCGCATAACTATGTGTGCCGCGGCATATCCTGGAGAAAAAGAGGCGGAGATTAACTATTGAGCATTGTCTGAATATCTCACTTATATCACTCTCGCCGTCGTGAATACATTACTGGACCATCTCCGCAACGAGATAACGATCGAGTACGCGATACGTGTCCGTTCGAATTATACGTGTCTCCGCGTACTTGGCTAACACGTTGCAGAAGGAACAGATGATTCATGCAATTAGCGAGATTGTCAGATATTATTAATTCCGCGTTATTCCCCGACGGGGATTGGAGCGACGACCGGCCGCCGCTCGATAGAATCGAGTGACGAAATATAAAGCGACGAGAGAGCGACGAGTTCCCGGTTGGCATCGGCGATCACCGATGTCAATTCCTCTAATTGGGATGGGTATATCTTTAGACGACGACGACGACGACCGGGGCTAGGCGTGGGTCTCTACTTGGTGTCATTACTGCCGCCTCGCGACTGCTAACCGTATATAGAGGATATCAATTATGCATCAGTGGCGAATTATTCACTCGCGCCGTCGTCGCGATCAGACCGGTACGAAATCGTCGAAGACACCGAGTGACACTTTAATGTGCGGACAAGTCGAAGTCGTCACGTTACGTTACCTACGCTCTTACCTCGCTCGATAACCCTTTTTGTTCGCTCAATCTAAAGCGCTTAGCGATCTCTAATCGCTATTTTTATCACGGGGACAGAGAACTTTGAACCCAAAATTCTCGGGCGTTTCAAACCGCGGCGCAGCGCGGCGCGTTGGTGCGCGATAACAAGACTTTCGCGATAGCGAAAAGGGAGGGGGAGATTCCGTTTCGTTACAACTTATAAATGTGATTTAGCTCCGAAAAGAAACTTTACTTTTCTGTTATCCGGTGCCCTCTCATGTTTCGCACCGCGTGCCTTCGAGATATCTATAATTTACAAATGCAATTTGAACTCGCATACGTATATGTATATATATATCTGTCTCTCTTAGAAGGCATATAATTTTAATTTGCTTTAATCGGGAGAAATACAGTGCGGGAAAACATTGCCGCGCCAGGGGATCATTACCGGCGCGATCATTGCGCGCGCGGGGGGAAAAAAGGGACGTAAAAGTGTAAACGTTAAAATGCAGGTACGTGCAAAATACATAATTAGCGTCTACACCGGTGTGCATTCTCGAATACCGACTTTTTCGTGCGGGTAATGAAACCCGCTATTACTTGCGTGGCGTGAGTGAAATGTATTTATGCGTACGAGCAACATTACTCTCGCCCGATTATTTTGTTCGAAGCACGCTTAATGCCCCAAAGAGAAGAGCGCCAACACGCTAGGGCGCATTACGAAAGTAATCCTTCAAACGATCGTTTCCACGACGTTGTAACGACGCGAATGTTGACCGCGATACAAATACCCGCGGTGATACTCGCAAGGTGAGAGTAAAGACCAGTTGCGGAGGCACGTCGTGTCAAAAATTAATCACTCGTTACGTCATCCCGAGTTAATTCGCGTCGAGATTTGTGGTCGAGTTCGACGAAGCGCTTGGCAGAGGCCTGAAAGACGTCTTCTATAGAAACTCGTAATATATCATTAATATATTATTATACGGATAATATGATGCTCAATGTGATTTAATCGGTCTTCCCGGTGCAGGAGGAAACATCGCGAGCGATACGTAAGCGTTATAATTAACATAACATACAGTTTGAATAATTAAAACCCTCGCGACTGTTTTCGTCGCGATCATTTGAAACGAGGTGAAAATGTAAATCGCGTTTGCTGCCATTTATTTAGCGTATTACGCCGATCGGATTGGCATCGCGAAACATTAGCTGGATCGATCGCCGGGAGTGAGAGAGAGAGAGAGAGAGAGAGAGAGAGAGAGAGAGACGCGCGCTTTTAACTCACGTGAAATATATAAAAGCGCATAGCGTTCTGCTCGACGAGCGAACGCTAACTACCGGTTATTTGCTTTGTACCTCTTTACCTCGATTACGTCCCGCCACCTGTCACTTTGACATTGAAATGATACGCGGCGCTCGATGAGGGTTCGGAGAGGGAGCGACCGGAAACGCCGCGTTTCGCGAAGGCGCCGCGCCACGTAAATCCGAAACGATTGTAAACGGCAGACACACTAAGCTAATTGTCCCGGTTTACATCGATTGCATGGGATTGCATCTTGTTCTTGAACGACAGAGAGAAAGAGAGAGAAGAGAGAGAGGAGGTCTCAGCGGGAGAAACTCCGAAAACGCAAAGTCCGAAAGGTTTCTCCGATCAATTAGGCGCTAGGAAACTGGCGCTATAAAATTCGGACGTAACTATTATACACGAAACCGGGCTGCAATTTACGTTCAGAGAAATAATCTCGCCGATTTGACATAATGGTGCTCGCTCGGATCGCAAACCGAAACTCTTCGAGCCGTTTAGTCACTAGCGTAGCGCGCGAAGCGAAGCGAACGAGGGAGTCGCGTTATTACCTTCTACCGTTCTTCGAGTCCATCTGTTTTGACGTTAATTGATGACCGTGGTAGTGCATCGATCATTCATTTACAGCTCGATTTTTCCCGCTTGATCGCGACTGTAAGTTAATATCGAATACCACGGAGAGAATTTTCTTTTGAATCTTTTACCCTTAAGTCAACATGGGCTTTGAAGAATTTTACTATTATTATATTTTATTATTATTCTGTTTCAGTAAATTTTACTCCTTTCGTAAAATTTTAATTAAATTTAACGAAACTATTTTAAATTGTAAAATAAAATAAATTTTACTAAAATTATTATGATTATATTGTTCCATATTGTTTCACAATTTTGACAGTAAATTCTCTCCATGTACGTAATCGTTTATATGACAGTACATTTATAAAAATAATTCAGTTTGCATAAAAATAAGGACGCACTTGTTCTTCACGCAATTCTTATCAGAGTCGATTTTTTATTATTTTAGAGAGACGCGCTATTACGTTAGGTGTATCCCGTTAGGATTGTTTAACAAGAAACAAAGTTTATACAGCGTACGCTTTCGCAGTCGTGAATAATTAGTCAATTATGTAGATTAATAAAATAAATTATCATAATTATTGTGGAGATAACTATTGGCTCGAATTTGTGTCGACGCGACAGCTTTCTAGGAAAGAAATATTTCGGGCACACGAAAAGGGGAGTTGCATGCGGCGGCGCTACGCCAATGCAACCGGGCAGAATGCGCTCGTCGTTAAAAGTGGGTTCGAACGATTCTACGAATGCTCCGGAACCGGCGTCCACACTTTGCAATACTTCCCCCCGTGAATTGGCAGGAGAAATGCATTTCGAAAATTGCAATAGGTCAAATAGTCGTAAAGCATCGTAAAACTCGCAGCACAGTATTTCACAATGACTTCCTCAAGTTTTATTTTCGGTAAACTGTGCGATCCGGGATTAGTGCGAAATTTACCTCGGAACTGTTTTATATCGCCAATTAATCGGCGTGACATATCGAGATTTCTCGAAAAGAAATAGAATTATCTCACAGAAAGCTCCACTTTATTTTCGGTAAATCGACACTTTATTGACTAACAGTCAATTGAAACGGAAAGTTCGAGAGTAGGTCGCGACCATGTCGTGAAAACGGGATGTCAAGTGCCAAGAAGAGTGCAAAGATTAAGCTACAGTCGCCTATTAAAATTCATGTATTCGCCTGTTCGTTCCGCGCTGCGACGTATTAAATTCACCTCTCGCGCCACGTCGAAGAATACGCAAGAATACGTAATGAACGAGCGACCGTTTTTTCTCGACAGGTTTCAATATTTCGAGCTGAAAGGTATAATAGAGATAACGATTGACTCACGTTAAAATGACACCGGCGGCGGATGCGAACGGCGTAGCGACGGCGGCGGCGCTTCGACTATTGTCTCAATTGTTTGGCTCTCGGCCACTTGGACCGGTTTCTAATTGAACTCTTCAATTGTAGTACCACGCAACGCGCGCGGCGCAACCCAGAACGGGTCCGGTGGATCCTCGGGGCGATGCGAGTCTGCCGGGCCCGACCGGGCCGGGCCGGGCCCTCCGGGGGCGTCAGCTTCCCGCAACAGTAATTTTCTACAATGTCGCTCCTCGCGCGGAGGCATTCAATAATAATTAGACCTTCGCACTTTTACGTTCGCATATTACTCCTCTGATTTGCGCCCTTCTGGGAAACGGTTACGGCACAATGGCACGGGCGCGGCTCAGCACGAAACACACGTACCCGGCGATTCGTTAAGCGGCGTATTATTCCACTGCGAGAACCCGGGCAACCCGCCTCTCCTTACGTAACGTCGCGAGACGTCGCGGCGCGTACGAAAAAAGTAATCCTGCGATCCTGGCGATTGGCAGGGCAACCTGGGCGACCCGCGCGACTCGCCCCCGCCCCCGTCGGCGGGCGAGGAGAAAGCCACAGCGAGAACGCGCAACGGCTCGGAGGACTTTGGGAGGACCTATACCTGTATACGACCTGGCTCGTACGACGAGCGGTAACAAAAGGAAGATACGGAAACAGAACGGCGCAGTGTGTCGATGCGCCGTGGAGCGCCTCGGGTCGGAGATAAGCGGGTACCAGGAACAGAGAAAAAAGGCATCGCGTGACCGAAACCTGAAAACCAGAATCCGCCGATGCCGTTGCGGCGCGGCGCGGCGCCTTCTTGCCAATGAAATTGTCCAAATGTGTACGTATGTCCGTGCGGGCGAGAATGTATACGAATGATTAAGCGTGGCTATAGGTACGTATACAACCCGCAATTTGTAATATTTCAACGGCCCGGGGCCATATCGGTCCAACTCGAGCGTCTTCCTCGTTTTAAATGAAATATTAGAAATTACGGGGTAGTCACTTAACCGCTCGTACGTGCTCGTTTTGTTCCCGATTCGCCGGCAAATCCCGGTGGCCACGAACGGTAGCGGTAGGATACGTTATTACGAATTACGGTGAGAGAGAGGCGCCGCTGGCTACCGAATTGGAAAGATTTCGGTCGGATATATCTCGCGAAAGAGTTAGAGACTCCACCTCGCCAGGAATAGTAGGACTCAAGGTCGGGGCTACCGATCGCAAATCGAGAAACGAACGGGGTTCCTCATGCGCGGAATCGCCCCGTGCCGTCGCCACGCCGGTAGCTTACACGATTCTCTTCGAAAATTTCTTGCGTCAATATCCCATGAACGGCCGCGAGGCGGCAGCGCGCGCGCGGGAAAACGTTTCTCGGTATTCGGCGTAATTTTGCACTCGCGGAGCTCTGGTTACGCCGTGTTATTAGCGCTGTGTTAGACGCGCATTTCATTTTTCGGATCGTTCATAGCGGAAACATAAATGCGCGAGAGGCAATTGACCCGGTACGGTACTCGGTTCGTGACACGCCGCTCCCACATCGCTTCGTTCTACAACTTGTTCTATGATGCAGGCGTGTTGCAGATCGTTAAATACAGACGTATTTTTTCGGGAATGCAGCGTAGATGTAACCAAAGATCCCAATCTGATTATTGCTAATCAATAATTAATAATTCGATCATATTTATACTGTATATGTACGAATTTCACATTTTTGATGGTTGTTTTTTTTAGTTATACAAATGATTTCCAACTAGAAATATGCGAACTATTTGATTTGGATTTGAGTCTGATTCGAATCCAAACTATACGAAAATTTTGAATCTCTTTTGGAACAGAAATCACATATATTGACAATCTTATAAAAACGTTTAATTTTTTGTTCAATGTTTTCTTACTCCTTTCTTGCATTAGTCTAACCGATTCATTGGTGCTTGATTGTGTTTTTCATGGAATTTTGTGAAAAAAATCTGAAAAAATTGGTACACTCTTCCATCATTCCAGAATACGATCTCACAATTGTTTGATTCAAAACGTTTTTCATCTTTTTTGTACGTGCCTATCCAAATTTAAGGCAGAGTAATTCAAAATTGAAAATTCACTTGCAGCGGGATTCTGTAACTTTTAACGACAGTATCAGTATTATGTTGTCGTTACATGGACATGGTAAAAAAGCCACAATACTGTAACAATACCGATACTATCATTAAGAGTTATAAAATCCCGCTATTATATTATTACATTCTCAAATTCTCAATTGAACCATGGAGGGTTACAATAACTTTATATCGTATAATTAGTATCATTTTTCTTACAATGTAGAAATCTTTTATTATTATCTACAGATTAATATTCAACCTAATAATAATGTTGCTAATTATAAAAGTAATTATATCAACAATTCGATTTGATTTTATTTGGGTAAAATTTTGTCGATTTAATTCAATTTGAATTCGAATTCAGACAAAGAAATAAAATTCAGCTCGATTTGGTAAAGAAATTCGGAGATTTGCACATTATCTATTTTCAACACAGATAAATTTCTTTATTTTTTAAATTTAATTATTCTTAATAAGAAAGACGTGCTCTTTTCGATTGCTAATCCGAACGACAGACATTAATTTATTAAGCCAAAATTATTATAGCTGAATTGAATCATTTAAGAGAGATATTTAGTAAAAGTTAAGTAAAGATAATTTAAGTAAAAATGTTATCTAAAATAAATGTCTGTTATTTGAAAATTGACAGGCATTATTTAAATTTCTTTGAATTGTACTCTCTGAAGCGTGTATCGAAAATATTGGAGCAACGAAAAAGATTTAAAACTTTGCCTTCGAAGTAAGGGGAACACGTATTCGGAGAAACAATAACCGCAACAAATGACGCGTGTAAAACGTAACTGCACTCGCGTTTGGCGCGTTCTGTACGGTGGACGCGTAACTGCAAAATCGAAATATCGAACTTTCTACTGTAAATACGCCAAGTATTTTGCCATAGCAGCAGCTCTTAACGGTCATAACTTCTAATGAGACGTATAAAGAACATAATTATACATTATTTCACAATTAGTATACATTATTCTACTATTATTATCATATCACACATGTTGATTTTTTTTATATTTTAATTAAAATTAATTAGACCTATCGTTCGTTTTTTCCAGTAATTATCCAACGGATCTAATAGAACTTGATTGATGGAATTAAATCACACGGTACACGTGTACAGAGACGTTGACACATGGCGGAGAGCGAGAGTAGGGGTGAGCGAAGAGGAGAGGAGGCGAAGAAACGCCGCGGGCGCACGCATGCGAGTACGGGCGCGGGCGGGTTTCCGTAGAAACGATAATTATTCAGGCTGGCATTACGTAGTAATTAATCTGGAGGCAGATTAGAGCCGAGCAACGAGCACGGTGTGGGCCACGGTGGGCGTTGACTGATCGAGTTAGCGTTGAGTTAGGGATTTCGCTGGGCGAGCTTGGCAGCCCCCGTAAGGTCAGGCGCGCTCGTCCATCATCGCCACCCCCCCTCGTTTGCTCGCGCGTTCGTTGGTCGCGATGCCCAACCACTGCCGATGGGTTACGCGCCGAACACGGGCGCGAGGAGAGAGAGGGAGGAAGTTATATAATTAACGTGACTTCAGTTTAATTTCGCTGCGGACAATTAGCGCGTAGACGCGAGCGAGCGAGTGAGTCGGTCGTCTCGAAATGTCCTGGAGATGATCCTGAATGAAACGAGAGAGACACTGCGTCTCGGATCGTTTCCTACGCAAGGCCTCGCCTCTACATTAGGCGAAATTAGAGATGAACGATAACATAATCTCTCCGCCGTAATGTCTTCTTAGTAATTTGAAAGATTTCTCTGTCTTTCTTTTTGGCATCGTATTCGTTAAATATTTATTCGATGTTAAATAAAACTTTCGATATTGAACTTGCTAATTGAAATAATTAATCTGCTTTGAATGCATTTAATGGTGGATTTCTATGTTCTTACTCTTTTCCATAAATCTTTGCTTTATTTACGAATTTTATATCCAATAATAAAAGTTGAAATTTAGACCGACATATGTGAATAACGCAATTAAGAAGGAGAAGAAATTTCTCCATTTTGCAATCAAAGTCTGGCGCTTAATAATACCTCTGTATCAATTCATAAATACATTTTATGTCCTTTTCTATCTCATTATATAATTTTATCTTTGCCTTTCTTTTATTCTTTTCTTTCATTTTTTATTCCATACACTTTTTTCTTTTTTCGTTTTCTCATTACAGATACTATCACATATATTCTTTCAATTCTGTTTTTTTATTAAATCTGGTGCTTAATAATACCTCTATCAATTCATAAATATATTTTATGTCCTTTTCTATCTCATTATATAATTTTATCTTTGCCTTTCTTTTATTCTTTTCTTTCATTTTTTATTCCGTACACGTTTTCTTTTCCCTTTTTCTCATTACAGATACTATCTCATATATTCTTTCAATTCTGTTTTTTATATATATTTAATTTCATTCCTAGGATATTTTTTATTACCGTATTTTTTGCTTCTTCTTAATATTGCATTTCTACATAAAACAGAGGATTTTATACAAAATAACTATTATTACTACTGTCACAGAAAAAACCAGTATCAAATATTAATAAGATCTAAGTAAAACTAATATATATTCTCTCCATCAATTATTATTTCATATATAAACAAAAAATTATATTTTTGCTTATACGTGAAATAATGATAATTTTGCTTACATACGACTGTCTTCTTTAAAAAATTTGATAATCTTAATTTAGTAAAAGATTATGTTTTTATTGTAATATTATATAATAGTTTTCTAAAGATTACAATATGATTCTTTTGATGATAATAATAATACATATTAAAATTCTCATCCTTAACAATATTATTTTTTATACGATACTTTTTTCTCTCATGAAAGTTATTGATGAATATATAAATTATGAGAATATATTTTTTTATAAAACTATTTTGTATGTAATTTATGTCTGTTTAACACTATACCACTTCTTTCCAATATTTAACATTTTGAAAATAAGAATCTTCTCACAAAACAAGAACGTTCTTTTTTTTTCTACTATTATTGCACACTTAATAATATGAAATTTATTCATCGAAGCTTACGTGCATTAATGCAAAGTCTGGCTGACAAATCTCGTTAGGCTAGTAATAATTCATCAGTCCCGACGACAAAAGAGCGCGAAGGGTCAAATCGCGCGTGCAAAACGCGATATTTTCGCGAGGGTCAATTGATCGGCGTCCGACCGCACACGGAGCATACAAGCTGGTCTGCGCTCTCTCGCGTGTGAGATACGCGAGAGATCGGCCGAATTCGCCCCTATCTCCCGCTTCGATCGAACCTCCCCCGAGGCCGCGGAAAAACGCGGCCCCCGGCAAATCTTTTGACGTAGGCACGTCGAAAAAACGCGAGGCCGCGCGGTGACGATATTTTATCGCGAAACCCCGGGCGCGCCAGCGCCCAACCCCGGGATGGGCGGGGGAGAGCGTTACGGTTTCCGGCATATCATTCGCGATTTTTTTTTCCCCGGGTCCCCGGAGAAATCGACGGGATTTGCTGGCGGGTCTTCGGCGGCACGTCAGAGTGAATTTTGCTGGACCTTGATCGCGCCCGCCGCGTGCTTGTCATGACGTATGGATGACTGGACGCGAGCGAACTTGCCGGACTTTGCCTTGTACTTTTCCCCGAGCAGTCCAGTCACTGTGGTTAGGACATCTGCAAACGTTAGTCTCGAGACGCTTAAAACCGCAGAAATAATCTATGAGGGACTCTCAAAAAAATTGAAACCGTTCAGTGAGAGCTGTAATGCGCAGTAAAATGCGCTGGTCAGGAATGAGGAGATAATTAACAGATCGAAAGTTAAGCGTGTCGATGAAACGTATGAAAAGCTCGCTTTTATATGCGGGTAAACGTGGGGAAATGTATACGCGCCGCGGTTTATATTACGCTCAGAATATATGACCGCCGCTTTCGAGAGGGTAACTGTAAATAATGCAGCATCTCGCTGGGAAATAATTCGGTCTTGTTTGAGAGCGGGGGAGAACGTACTCGTTCTCTTCGACGCGCGAATGAACGTGCCTCCATCTAAGGATACGTTACGTTATTAATTAAAATGATACATCGTGAAACGATATGCGTAGATAACGTCTCCGATCAACTTGCGGGCGTCAAACGCGCTGCACTTGGAAAGTTTAAAAACAAAAGGTCGTAATAGTTGAGAGTTAAGAGGGGAATAAGGCGCGCCTGACTGCGGCGTCTTTTTAAGAGCCTGTATAACAACGCTCTAAAAATGTTTGCTGGCAGATTAAACGCTCGTTCGCGGCGGAAAAGCGGACGTGAGAACCACTGATACGGCACTCACCGTAGGCTAAAGGTATTGAGTTTTATCGCGAACACGTGCGAGCTTGCTTAATTTTATGCGATTTTTTATCGACGCCTCGTAATATCGATAATGTAAAGGCACCGCTGCTTCACCTCTCGCCCCATCTCTCGCCCCTCCTCCGCCGCCATCCAGGTCGAGGGTCTATATCAAGTTATGGAGTTTGAGAAATGATCGGTGCCCGCGCGACTCTCACATTTCCCTTTTCCGATCGACGCGAGACGCGGGAGGAGGAACTTCCCATGCCTCGCTCATTCCGAAGTTTTCGACGTTGCGTAATGATCGGTTAACTAAATCTTAACGCGCGGAAGCCAATTTTGTTAGATCTTGCGAGTGACGCGATCGTAAAGTGATTCATTTTACGATTGCTGTGCCTACGATCATGAAACTAATTGTCCAGACGCAGAATATGGCAGTTTGTTTTGCTACTGAATTTGCCAGATTATAATTTTTCAGGAGAAACTCGATCAGAAGCAAAAATTCTTTTTGTCAGTGATACATTTCTGTGTCAACAGTATGTTTTTAATTTGTAATATAAAATAAACTTCCTCGTATAGTATCTTGCGTTTCTGGACAATTAGTTTTGTGTCTGCAATGTATATAAGATTAACTTTTATATTTATATTTTATCACAATTTTACTATTTTTTAAGCACATTTTGAGATATAAGCAAGAACAGAAAAAGATTGATAGAAAGTACAATTGGCGCTTTATTGCAATTTTACACTAAATAAATATCGAATTCTATTGAATTAGTTAGAAACAGAGTTGGCAAAAATCATCTTTTTAACATGTTTTAAAATCATGTTTTAAACGTGTTTTAAACACATAATATCTTGTCAACCCTGATTGGAAATGAGGTAGATTCAACCAATACGTCCGTTCCAAAACGGACGAATAAGAAATCTTGTAGGAAATACCGGATGATAGTAAAATCTGTCAAGCGTTCCAGTTATAAAATCTCGAGTCTTATTGTAAAAATTAGAAATTCTGGTTTACCAAAGCGCACTCAATCATATACCTCTTGTTTATATAATCAAATCATTTTTCTCAGCACAGGAAAAAGTAGATTGGGTGATTTAGCTATAGCTTGTTGCGCGAGTCAGCCTCGCTCCTACAACCAAGGAGATTTGATAGTTTTACAAAGAAATTATGTCTGAATGAATTGTTAGAGCAATTAGTTCTTTGTTACAATGAAAACTGCTAACGCAACGAGTTTTCTTTATTACGGCAGCAAAAGTATGCGCCATTAGCTAGCAGCTTTGTTAAAAATTTTCGCAGAAAGTTATCTCGCTGTAACAAATTTGCTATTCTATTTTAAAAAATATGATTATAATTGCTAACTTTAGTCAGCTATAAAACTTTGCTACTTTAACATAAAGAACTAATGGCTGTCCGCATATTACGGCAATGGATCTGTTGAATCAGTGCAGTTCTTGTTTTAACAAATCTTTTTCCATGAGTGTATTTAAATACACTTTCAATTTTTTTAACATCAGGTTAGTAAATTTTTTTTAGTTCGAACACGAGTTTGCTTTTAGAGAAATGTATCATTGGCAAGAATTTTCACCTCCAATTATTGAGTTTGTTCATAAAAATTACGATATTTAATGAATGTGTAAGATAAAAAATAAGTTTCGAATATTCGGAACTGTTTATACATGCGTGAGTACGATTACATCTAATTAAATAATCTATCATTAAAAGATAGCTTTATAGCTCTATCTGCGATTCTCACGTGTCGAGTTGTTATCCGCGCGCGGATGAAAGAGGCGAAAATGGGACGAAGAAGCCGTCGAGTCAGTCCATTGAAGGGTTTTCTCGTCGCTTCTTACGGTTAAATGAGTAGACGAAACGGCAGAAAACAAGACGACGTCTTTTGCAATTTTTCTTCCCGCGAAATTCGTTTCTTTAATCTTTCCCGAAGATCGGACGTAAAATTTAAAGACTTGTAACACTCCGCGTTTCTTACTCGGGCGCTCTTGAGCAATTTTCTCGATTGGAACAGCATCGACTTTACATTCTTGGAAACGTTTAGTTTTCATTCTCCCTCTCCCCCCTATTCCCCCCTTTCCCCTCCTAGTTAAGCGCTAACAAAGCACCAGCACTCCCATTACTGTAACAGCGCCGCAGTTATCCTTGCGCTTTGCGAGGCCTGTGTACCTTATACGAGCGCAACGCTTCGCCGCGATTCCTCGAAAGACTTTAATTACGGAAAGAGTGTCCAATTTTGCCTTAGATATGAGTTGTTGGAAATATTACATTCCACTTATCGCGCGCCGTCCTTGTCCGGGAGATCGCAAAGCGATGCCGCGAAATGGCTTCGCTCTTTATGATTTCCGTCAGAGCGCGCAGCGCTAACCGAATTGTATGTTAATCCCTATTAATCGCGATACTCCAAACCAAGAAAGAAAGAAGGAAGCGTCAAGAGGCGAGAGGGGAGAAAATGAGTGGCGCGGGTATACGGCCCGAGCATACGGAAGGCGTATCCGAGATATTAGGCGAGGGCTCGCTACGCAGAACATTAATTTTATATAGGATGGAGTATATGCCTTCTACGAATTCGTTTAGTGCCATTTAGTTGTCCGCTATGTTGGTTCAATTACAACCGTCGGCAGGTATATATATATACGCGTGTAAACGCGCGTACCGAACGTATACGTACGTCGGCGCTTTCTAAATGCGCGTGTAGATTTTACAGCAGGTCGCCCGGTGGGAGCCCGGTAATTCTTCGGTACACGGTCCCTCGTAAAGATTTAGTTACAGATAGCGTTGCACCTGAAATTGCACGTCCAGGGGCAGGGGCTCTCCCGGCGGCAACGCGGCGCGGCGCTTGTTACCTCAGCGAGCGACTCGAGTGCGAAACTCGCCGTGTTTTGCGCCCTTATTTCACTTATACGGATTCCGCCAGGTCCGACTCCGTTACGTCCGAGAATATTTGAAATCTGAAACAGCGAGGCGAAGAAGGGACCGGCGTCAGGTAGGAAAGGAGATTCCCGTTCATCGGTCGGGAAAAGCATCTCTCTGTCGAGACACGTTTGTCAGGTGGCCGCGTTTACCTGCGTGTATACCTGCGTGAGCGTTAAGACGGCGACAGATAATGTTCAAGAACTATTAACCTGGGATTAAAGAGGCTAAACAGAGACTCAAGAGGATTATCCGGAGGGGATTAAGAGGGTCCGCGTCGAGGTTTGGCGCGCGCCTTCGCGACAAGCGGGAGGGCGAACGAAATTTGCAAGACTCGTCGCCGCTGCCGCCGCCGCCGTCCCGATCGTCTTCCTCTCTTTCAATCGACGGCCGGCCGTCGTCGTGGAATTCGCCGCGCGCAGAAAACAATTTACTTTGAAGGCCGCAAACTCCATTACCGGGCAGAACGTGCTCCGAGTAATGACTTTCTCTAGGCTCGCCCGCTGTCGCATCAGCGGCGACCGACTGCTGGGCGCGCGGCGGGTGCGGGGGATTGCGTCACCGGATGATTCCCCCGACCTGGCTCTTTCTCGGCCGCGGGAGGAACCGTCACCGTTGCGGAATCGCTCTGCAAAGGTTATGTTACAAGCTCAGTAGGTCACAACTGTCAGGACAAAACTGTCGACAGCGTTCTCCAGGAACCGTCGTGTTTAGGAAAACCTGTCAATCCTTATTAGAGCTCCTTTTTGCCTCGTGTTCTCTTTATCGAGGCTCGCGTCGGTTATCCAGGGATTTCGATCCCTGGTTATCGTTACTTCGACTATTTCGAGCTATTTCTGAAATATTGCTCTTTTATTGCCCCCTTCACGCCGGCATGCGGTTCAAATCCAGGGCATGCAGATGCGCGCAGAGACAACCGAGCGGCGCGTTTCCGCGCCCATAAACTGCCTGGGTGCCGCGCGAACGATGGAAATTATCGGTGAACAAATTGTTCACTTCCGGCGTGTCTACCTTAAGACGACGCGAACCGGTACTCGCTATTACTCACGTTGTTCCATTCAACGATCGGCGGTTAGTTGGTTTTGCAAAGTGCCATCGCTTCGTGGCGGAAAACCGCTAAAATTATCCGAGTTGGTTTAATCGACGAGCGACGAATAGTATTTTAGATTTGATGGATCGTTCAATACTATTATTTCTCGGCTAAGGCGAGCGATAATTGTTGAGCGAAAGATGAAAATCAGGGCGACAAATCGGGCGCGAGCATCGGACGTTGACGGACTGTAAAAACGATCAGGCGAAACTTTGGCGCGTATATAGAAAACAGTCGATAGGAAACTTTTGCTAGGAGGCTGTTGTGCCGTTTATTTACGCCGACCATTTTACGGCGACGCGCCGCCATCTTGTTTTTACGACCACCCCGCGGACCAGGCTCTTGCCACGATCTTTAACACGGTGGCGAACAAATCTCGCGATATATACGCTGTTAAAAATCGGCAACGGAGTTTAATACGATGTAACGAAAGCAAATTTCAAACAGGTACACTAAAAACATTTGATATATTTAATGTAAATTTAATGTTGTTAAAAGTGCACAAAATTTCACGCACATACTTTTCAGTTATAAGTACATCAAATTTACTTTATAACTTAAAAGTGCATTAAATTTCATGACATTTTTAACAGTGTAGATTTTGCAGTTTGTTGTGTTGAAAGAAAATTTTCAATTGTTATCAAATTCTTTATTTATGTTATCGATCCGTGTCAATAAGTTTCGCGCGCACTTCGATCCTTATTTTGAGCAATTTCCCAATTTTAATTGTGCTAAAAAATCTGCAGTTTCTTGACACAGGCTAGATTGCTTTGATTTACAGTCTTGGCCAAGAATATTAGACATCTATATATTTTTTATTTTTCTGAGGAATACTTTTACCAGTATTATTTTACCAGTATTAAATAATTGTCCTTCGTTTCAAGGATTCTTCAACTTGTGTACAACACCAGCAATCAATAAGAAATAGTACAAAAAGAATTCCGGATAAATAAAAAAATATAGGTGATCAATACTTTTAGCCACGGCTGTACATGACGTTATTTCGTTATATTTCTGTAAAAGCGATGTTTTAATATTTAAAAGGATTTTAAATCTTTTATTCTCAAATAATATAGAGTGATATAATATTCATTATTTCTATCGTTTTATCTTTTCCACTTCGAGAGAGCGAATAAAGAAAAGTCCTGCCTTTTGACACTTTACACTATGTTTTAAAATCACAATTGGAAATATAGAAATTTTCTTCAGAAATGTCATCTTGACAGCCGGTGAGTTCCTTAGCATCGGGAATTGTCGACGTCAAGTTAAACGCTTCGACCACAAAGATTCGCCGGCGTAGTATCCTGACCGAAATTGCGCGGTAAAACGGCCTCCGCGCGCGATGTCGAAGTCGCTTTAACCATCCGACAAATCGCGACGACCTGAACTGTCGTTAAACACGCTAACGACGCTGTGACTACGGTAACCGGGCTACCGTACGGCGATGTTGCTGGACACGAAAGCGCGATCCGGCACGAACCAATTTCGCGCAGACAAATCGAACGTTTGTAACAAAGCCTATACTCTCTAAATCGTAATCAGTGTTCATTATTCACTGAAAGACGGTGAATAACCCGATTTCAGTGCTACCCTGTCAGAAAAGATTTCTATCACGGAAAAAATAGATTTGTTGAAACGACTAAAAACTTGACAGATTTAACGGATTCATAGCCGTAATATACACAGGAAAAAATTTAGTATCAAATCAACAATCCATTGTTTCATATATAAGCAAGAATATGAAATCTTTTTGGAAGAATTTATAATCTTAAATAGACATAATTTGCTTACATGAAGAGAAAAATTATCTTCATGTAAGCAAATTATGTTTGTTTAAGATTATAAATTCTTTCAAGAAAATGTTATATTCTTGCTTATATATGAAACAATGAATTGTTGATTTGATTTTAATTTTTTTTCTGTGTAAGGAGCCAGTTTTCTATAATGTTAAAGTAGCAAAGTTTTATAACTGAATAAAATTATAACTGGCGATTATAACTTAATCATATTTGTTAAAATAGCACAGCAAATTCGTTAATAGAGCGGGACAATTTTCTGTGAAAATCAATCGAATATATAGGTAAAAATTTTTAACACAATTACTAGCTAAAATGGCGCATACTTTTGCCGCTGTAATGACGAAGATTGTTACGTTAGTAGTTTTCATTGTAGCAAAGAACTAATTGCTTTAACAATTCATTCATTGCTTTCAGACACAATTTCTTTGTTATGAAATCTCCTTAGTTATAGGTGTCAAACTTGCGCAGCAAGCTATAGCTTTGCTGAATCATCCAATCTAATTTTTTCCGTTTAATAATAAAAATAATAATTAATATACCTATCAGATATATGTACCGTGAAATTTATAAACATATGTAAACATATTTAAATCAAGAAATGACCAACAACGATCAAAATGAATCTTAATACTCAAATGATATAATTTCTTAGGTGACTTAATTTATATATACATTTTCTAGTTTCCCAAGTATTGCAATAAAAGTATATCACAATGTTAAAAATTAAATTAATAAAATTTTTATGTATGTGCTCTAATTAACAATTTAAAATCAATATAAAATTGTCAAGAGCTAATGAACAAAATTAGGTCACCGTGCTATTATAAACAGTTTTAATAAACAAATAGAACATCATCAAACGTCATTGGCAGTCTAATTAATTAATGTAGTAACTTGAAGCATATATATAATTTCTATGATGTTATTCCTTGCAACATTCAAAGCTGTTTTCAAATTATAGATGCACAGCTTACACCATTTTATTCTCGTCTTGATTACGGTAATACACGTATGCGAGAGAAATTCCGCGTGCGTTTCGGTTAGACACAATATGTTTTCGTAATTTAATTCACCGAAGACGACCGCATTTACGGTTGAAACGTTTGATGATATTCCATTTGTTTATTAAAACTGTTTACAATACACGGTGACCTAGCTTTGCTCATTAGCCCGTGACAATTTTATATTCACAATATTAAACATTAATTAAATTCAATGACAAATGAGAGTCGTAAACGCCGATATTTTTTGCATAAATCTTTAACAATTCTATATTCTTCAATTATTACATTGACTTAATAAAAATACATTCGTACGTTTCAGCGTCCTTCGGAAAGCGTATGAATGTATTTTTATTAAGTCAATCTAATAATTGAAGAATACGGAATTGTTAAAGATTTATGCAAAATATATCGGCATTTATGACATCCATTTGCCATTGAATTTAATTAATATTTGAAGTTTTCACGAGTCGATTATTACACTATTGTTTTCAGTTTTTCACAATATTAAATTGTTAATCAATTTAATAATATTGATGCTAACAAGCATTTATAAAATCTCTCTTTCCCATCCCACAAAATTGCAAATTCTTTAACAGCTCTTGGAATAAGGGGAGAGGGTTTTATAGATGTGCTTGTTAGCATCAATATTATTAAATTAATTAACAATTTAATATTGCAGTATTACTTTTCTGGTTCAATTAAAAAGTTTTATTTCAAAACCGAATATGCGGGGCATGAATATTCTTGACGTACTTAATCTTATTGCACTCTTATGCAATATAAAAATAAAGCAACATTAAGATGAAGTCTATAATTCTCATTCTCCTTGATTGACTTGTTATCTCGAGACGAGAGTGACACATGTAAATTTCGACTTATATAGTTCTTGAATTTAGAGTAAAAATCTGCTTGATAGTATAATGCACGACAATGATTAACTGTTGCGCAGTTCGGGATACCAATTAGGGTCCGCATGGACAAGCGCTCTTTCGTAAGAAAGATTCGCATGCAATGCATTATAATTAACGTATTCACGGAAAGCCTTTACCTACGCATAAAACGAATCCTTATGCTGTAGGATGAGGTACTTGTGGTATCCAAGCGAGTTCCCTTCGATTACATAAAAAAAATTTTTTTTTTTCAAATTTTCTTTTTTCAACTCAACTTATTGTTAAATCAAGAATATTGTGAGATTTGCCACAAAAATTTCCATTATCTAATCTAAATCCGTCCGAGAAAATTAACGGGACAGCATCAAGGTCATTTTATTCTCGAGATTTAATGATTTTTCCATTTAAGAACAAACTATGCTTCTCCCAGCAATAATTATGATTGTCCCTATTTCAATCTCATTTATGATAAAGAAGAGTAATAGCACTGAATCCAGAAATCTTTTCTGTGGGTATATATTTAAAACTATATCTGATTCCTATCAGCGCGAGAGTATCTCCTTCTTAATCAGACTCACAGTAAATGGTCAGTTGATAGTTGCAGCTATAAATATATGCATTGCGAATCAATAAGATTTATTCAGATTTAGAGAGCAGACGTATTCAGACGTATTTAGACAAGTCCTTCCCGAAAAATATACGTCAGATTAATTACGTCCGCTTCGTACAAGACAGGTCTTTGCTTCTGAAAACAGTTGCGATGCGAGCGAGCAAGCTACACTCCCGTTTAGTATGTCAGATCGGAAACTGGCGGCGCCTTAAACACAGTTAATTAACAGAAATCGAGAGTGTTATCGAGAGTGTTATCAAACGCTAAGTTATGGCTAGCAGTCGGGGGCCTAATTGGTTTTACGAGACAATCGTCTTCTCTCTTACTCGATGCCCCGAAAGTTCTGATCGCTTCACCGTTCTCATTCCTCGTAACAAACGCCAATTAATTGTTTGCTATCCATCGTATACGTTGAAACATTATTCGTTGAAATTTCGATATGCATCCGCTAAGATACCTTGAGAAAAGAAAAACGGAAAAGTCAAAATAATGTCATATTAATTCAATTTACATCAGTTTTTGGTCGATTTTTCTCTTTGTCTTGGAATAAGTGCGAAGACTCGCGTTTAAAAACGAGCATTAAATGTTGAATGTGAATAATGGCCAGAGGACACTATGCAGATTATGAGAATTGGTGGCACAATAGACAACGATCGATGTTTGGTAAAAGTTATCAACACAATATCCGAAAATACACTCACAGAAAAGATTTCTGGATTCAATGCTATTACACTTCGATTCTGTGTATCATAAAATGAGATTAATATTAAATGGAAAAATTCTTAAATCTAGAGTGAAATAATCTTGATGCTATCTCATTAATTTTCTTAAATAGATTCAACTTAGACAATGGAAATTTGTGATGAATATTTGTGGTCTTACAATTCTTGATTTATCAATCTTGGGAAAATTTGAAGAACGTTTTTTTTTCTGAAATATCACGAAAGCCCACAAGGTAGCTGCTCGCTTCGTAAACACCAAAAATATCTCGTCTCATAGCCAAATGATTCATTAGATCTGTAAGGACTTAACGTTGTACGCATAAGCAAAGGTTACCAAGTCTCCGTGAATGCGTTGATTATATTACATCGCATGCTAATCTTTTTTTGATATCCCGAATTGCGTAGCGATTAATTATCGTGCGTTATAACATCGAGCAAATTTTATTCTAAATGTAAAAATACACAAACTAAAATTTATATATTACTCTTGTCTCAGAGAAATATAAGTTAATCTTATAAAGAAAAGAACAGTTAGTTTACAATTAATTGATCGTGTAAATCGCATAAATATTAAGGATTTTTTTTTTAATTTGTATAATATTTCTGTGCAATACTTTTTAGGAGAATAAATCCTTAATATTCACATCCTTTATACGATCAAGTAATTTGTTCGTAAATTGGCTGTTCCTTTCTTTATATTTTGCTTTGCAAAAGAAAAACGAGCGTTTATAGCATTATTATTTTCAAGTTAATCTCATTTAATTCGATGGAAGAGAATAGGAATTATAGATTTCATCTTAATATTGTTTTACTTTTATATTGCATAAGGTTGCAATAAGATTAAGAACATCAAGAATATTTTTAGCCATGTTATTAGAAATCTCATCTGAGAGGATATCTTCACTCGGTTCTTGGTCTTTTCTCGTCTTACCTCGACACCGAGTAAAAGTCGGGCGATCTTACAATCCTACTGTGTTGCCCCTGCTAAAGAGATAGGCTCGTGTCTTTTTTGCTCTTTTTTTTCTTTTTTACAGAAATACAACGGTCGGTGGGTATATCTATATTTATGCCGAGTAACGCGTCACGTGGAAACGTTTCCATCATCTCGTCCGCTTCATGAGAGCTCTAGCTGTCGGAGCTTTGCGGGTCCGGATCCTTGTATCGCGCGTGTGTCCGACCATTCCGCGAAGGAAGGTAATTACGAGTGTATTACGAGAAAAAGAGAGAGAGAGAGAGAGAGAAAGAGAAAGAAACCACGTCTCTCGGCGGCCGCTAGACTAGTATGCCGCGATAATAGAACGAAGTATAATAGCCACTACGCGATTATCGTCCTAATAAGCGCAGGCGATGACGCAAGAAAGCCTTTCGCGCGGGCGCGCTCGCAGAATAAGAATGTGAGAGGCCAATGTGAAGCCGAAGCTCGTGCATTACGCGATCGGCGACCGCCGACGAAGGACCGAAATGGGAGTCTTGGGGCACAAGATACGGGTGCAAGAACGGTCCCTATTTGTCCTTTCACAATGCTTACGCCGCATCGCCGTAATTACGTCGCCATTCGATGGCGGCCTGTCAGCGCGAGGCAAGCACTGTGAGAAATCAATCGCGCGAGTGCATACCCGGTGCGGTCTCACGTCGTATAATATCAATTGCAATCATTATCGTCGCGCGTACATGTATGCGCATTAAATGCGTGCTTCGTATATCCACGGATGGTCGATTAAAAACCGCGGCACGTAAATCATGCATTTCTTCGCGTAAGTAACGTGGAATCGAGATTAATCGTGCCGCTAATGAATCCGCCGATCGCCCGGTACTCTCTCTCCGTATTTTTTATTTCTTTTTATTTTTTTATTTTATTTTATTCCACCACGCTCGCCGCGTAATTCAATCCCGATTTAAGAACTATTAGAGGTCTCTTATCGTTTATATATAGATAGAGTTAATTGCTTTAGGCTCGAGATACTGCGGTTCGCCCGATACACATTTGGACGTTTACAGATCGATAAGGAATCGCAAATGAAGGCGTAATGAGATTATTATTTGGATCGCTCGCGATTACCGCGCGACGGGGATGTATTTCTGGACGAGGAGTGGCGATAAAGGACGGACGTAAAACGAGGGAGGGGTTGGAAAAGAGGGGAGTGCATAATGGGATAATGTTCGCTCGATGGCCCTTTTACCCTTTAACGATGATTCCTCCGGTTTCCAGCAAATTGCGCGGAGGAGGGTTCGACGAGACGCGCGGCGCGGAGAGAAATATATATATATATATACCCAATCCATTTCGCGTTTCGGTAAAAATTCGACAGATTCCTCAGCCACTCCACAGACTCCTAACTTTCACGAGGGAAAAACGCGCCTCCAATAGAACGGACGGCAGCACTCACTCACTCGCGTGTGTATTTGTATAAATATCACTTAAAGGCACGCGATCCCTCGATCGAGCTCATGCGAGGCATAATGAGAGGGTCTCTGAAGCGTATTACTCGTGTTATTTAGCAGTAAATCAAAGTTGGAAATGTAAACCGTTATATCGTACGCTAGTTATCTAGCCATCCCTCGCTTCGGGATTGCGTTTTGAAATGAGTATACGTCGGCTGCGCGCTGCACGGCCTCTGTGCATGGTATTGCAAAAATGAGTGCACGCCTGCAGGCGGGCAAAACGACGCGATACGAATTTTGCAATCCAAACGTGAAAACGAATTTTTTTTTGCGCTCGTGTCCGCGAGATTGCGCATTCCCGTATTCTTAATCCTCTAATTAATTCGGTGAACGCAGCTTGAATGAAGTCTCCACGGGCGGAGGGCGGGAAGGGGAGGGGGGAGGTGAAGCAATCGCGGGAACAATCGCGCCCAAGATATAAACGCTAAATTCACCTCGGCACTCGGATTTTCTCCAGAGGCCGCGTTCCAATCCATTAGCGGACGACCGTCGTCGTCGTCGCAGAAGCCGCGAGGGCGGCGGCGGCGGCGCGCGGCGATTCGTTTTACAGCGATATCTGGTACAACACAGGTCGCCTCGTATCTAGCGGCCCGAGCGAGCCTCCGCTCCTTTATTGGGTCTCTCGTGAAATTGGTAATGTCGTGTACTTGCTCATTACGTATGCAAATACACGCGCGCACCGCACGCGGCATTTAGCGTATATAGTTTCTCGTTACTCGCGCGCTCGTTACTCGCGCGCTATTACTACAAGCGAGATAAGCGCTTAATGACTCCGACAGCTGCCTATCGGACATAATAGAAGGGCGGAACGAGCCGATATCGAGCGAGAGGATGGAGAGTGATGTTCGACGAATATAAATTACGATATTGCCCGCTCGAAAACTCCGTCCTCTCTATCGAGTCAATGATATCATTAATATTATAGCGATTCGGTTGTATGGATACGAAAAAGTGACTCGATTGTATTGCGACAATTGATTGCGGTGTTAAGCGTATTTCAAATAAATTCGTAACGGGGTAACCCCGGTACACATATACTGCACCTATTTAAAAACTTAGTCAAGTATTTTTGATTATGTTTAAGGCAAACGAACTGCACCAATAAAAATTGCATACCGTCTGCCATAAAAAAATTAAAAATTACCGAAATATTTGTTTTTTTATATTAAGAAAAGAATTTAAAAAAAAACCCTTACCATATATTCTCATCAATATGAAGAAGTCAATATGCGCAGATAGCAGCAGAGTGCAGATACTTTGCAGATACTCTGCGCAAGCGCAAGTGCTGCCTTCCAATCACAGAGCGTCCGTACTATGGCATTAATCTCGTGCGCTAAGATAAGATGTACAAGACATCAAACAAAGAATACGAGAACTAAGCACTTCCATTTTACCGTACTTCATCCTTTATTATTTCTCTACTTATGTATCACGAAATAGCCGTTCTAAGCCTTTTATATTTCCTACTGAGAAAATCGATTTGATATTGTTTATCTATAAGATGGTTGAGTGTTTTGAGTGAAACCAAGCAAAATTTCTGGTTAGGACTCGAGATTTTTATAACAAGAACATTTAATAGACTTCAATTATCTAGTATTTCTGATTCGTCCGATTTTGAATGGACACACTGTTGAATCTACTAGATTTCTAATTAATGCAACAAAGGTAACTTCTTTTTATTTACAATAATCATTTTACACAGATTACAATACATGATCGTACTACTCACTATGTTGAGAAAGCGATTCGATTCGCTATGGTTTCGTTAATATTAACAGTAAAAAAAATTAAAATTACGACACAATACTAATATGTCATGAGGGCACGTAACAAAGTGGTTGCGTGTAAATTACCTTCGTCTTTTTATTTTTGTCCGACTTCTGTGGCGTAAACACTGGAGTTACCCTACGTGAATTGTTTCATCATTATGTGCCCTATCAGCTACGGTTTTCTTAAAGATACCGCTAGCCTTTTCAATTTAAGCGCCCGCCTACCGAGAATACCGTAAGGGATACGCGCTGACGTAATAGCGACAGAATGTCGCCAGCAGTGTCCGAAACGTCGCTTATCAATGCTCTTTTTTTTTCTTGACGTAGTGGCTGGACCGTTTCCGAGGCGGATCGGTCATCCCTATCAGAACCGGACGCCACCGAAGAGGAAGAAACCGAGAACGAGCTTTACCAGGCTGCAAATCGCGGAGCTGGAAAAACGCTTTCACAAACAGAAATACCTGGCCTCCGCCGAGCGAGCGGCATTGGCGAAGTCGCTAAAGATGACGGACGCGCAGGTGAAGACCTGGTTCCAAAACAGGCGGACGAAATGGAGGTGAGTTCTCGTGACATTTTTGTCGACGGCAGTTAAACTAAATCGCGTAGAATCTCTTCACGTTTATCGGTATTTAGCTTGTCTTTTACTCTGATGACAGTTTTTTTTTTTCTAAGAAGAATGGAAAAGTCAAAATCATGTTTCCTACGGCACCGAAATTTTTCAGAGATAGCTCAGAAATATTTCAACTGAAAAAATGAAACGTTTTAGAAAGATTTCGAAATATTTCTGCTACGTTTCAGAGATATCTCTGAGATAGCAAAATGTCCGCGGTTCTTACACTTGAAATCAGAAGTATTGCAGAAACGTTGCTAATAGGTTGCTGAAAAAATCTAAGCACACTTTCTGAAATATTACCAAAAAGTTATTGAAATTCTCTGAAATATTATTGATCGTAATCCTTTGAGTATAACAAATTTAATTTCTGAAGTACTTTAAACTTAAATTACTTCAGAAATAACGTTTAAATTTGTTATATTCAGACAAATACAAATATTAATAAGTTATAACACAAATTACATGTAAAATACACACAATTAGTGTATTTTTATTTATTCTTTACAATCTAATTAATACAATAAATGTAAGTATGATTTCTGAAATATTTAATAAGAATTGATTATATATATATAAGATATATAATATTTCATTTGCATTCTTGTATTTCCACTTTACAAAGTTAACATACTCCACGAACGGAATCAAAAAATTTTTGTTTGTCCAATCGGCGAAAGCAACAAAGCAAATTTTTGTTAACTTACCCAAAAGCAGAAAATTTGTCTAATTTAAAAAAATACCCGTTTGAAAATTTACTGCACGTGGTAGATTTGAGAATCATTTCTTTTCCAGTATTTCATATCACAAGGTTTTAGAAACGTTTCTGTTGCAACATTTCACATAACGTTTTGCAGAATATTTTCAGAAGTGTTGAACGATGAAACGTGAAAGGTTGAAATCTTTCACAAACTCTCTGCAACAATCGTTTCCACATACAGTCAATTTGACTTTTCTGCCCTCCTGTCACATCGGTTAAAATTGCTTGAAATTTTTCACGATTTGATATGACGACAAATTGACACATTTGGACTTTTCCGTTCTCCTCGGGTTGTTGAGGCACGTTATTACCCTGGCGAATGAATTTTTGGAAGAAAATACGGGTCGAGAATTGCGCTCTCGGAATGTTAATAGCAGGTTAGCCGCGGCCTGACGCCTATATCTGTAAACGCATTGGCAGTCAAATGTATTGGAGTCTCTTCAAGATAAGAAAGGACGAAAACACGTCATTTAGATAAAAGAGGGCTCGTTCGTAGCGCGGGTCCCCGATACCGGGGGCGTCTCGGCGGCGAGACGAGGCCCTGGCGACATTCTCGAGGATTCTCGTATAATACAATATACTTGCCGTGCCCTGACCCCTCTTCCCCTTCCCACGTTTCTTCGTCTCAGAATTTCTAAAATCGTCGCCGTGCTACGTGGAGTCCTTGGATCGTTCTACGAAACGCCGTGATAAAGCGGTAAACTTGCGGAGAAGTTTTCGGAGGGATGACGATAGTTCTGGATACGAGCCACGATCGTTAAATCGTTCCAAGACTCTGTTTATCCCTCGAATTCAATTTTCTATATTCACTTTATGTGAGCGAGACGACAGACATAAAGTTAGGCTTATTAAGTGATGCAGCGTAGCAAATTATAATTTTACAGTGATGGTCTGGCCGTCCGTTTGTCCATTTGTCCATTTGTCTGCTAGGAAACGGCTCTCGGAAACGTCTTAACTTTTTCCAACTTTGTTTTCACCGGTATACCCAAGGATATACAGCCTCCATCGAGGCAAAATACGAGCCAAATCAGTTGACTGTAAAGGAGCCAAACACATCTCAAGGTTGATAAAATTTTTTAACAAAATGTTTCCAATTTTTCGCTGCACTGCTCACTTGCCGCCGTCCGTTGCAAAGGGTTTGTTAAAGATTGAAGCCGGTACAATTTCGACGAGAGCTTCATTTTTAATGTCCGCGATCACCGAGGAAGATTTACTTCGCCGGTAACCTCTCGAAAAGGATCGAGAAATCAAAAATTCTTTCAATTTTAACGAACGCTATTTACAACGGGTATCATCGCGGCGTGCAGCTCGAAACGTCGGGGCTAAAATATGAACATTTCTAATTTTGTTTGCGGTAATTTCGTCTAATTGTAAGTCTTGCAGACTCGGTTACAACTATTATTCAATTCTCCGATCCACTTTTGGATATCAAAGTGATGTAAAATTACACGTACAGTTTGAAAACGCGTCTCCTTTTTTTTTATTTGTCCATTAAAATGTATGCGATGCAAATTATTTCGCTCGATTTCGTCGTTCCTTTTTCAAGAACTCTCGACAATTGCGTAACTCTGACGTCTCGACACTGAAACATGAACCGCACACCTTGATTTGATCTGCATACTCCCGCACCGGGCGAAAGTTGCGAGACTTACGTGTGTCGTGCACGTGCGGGAGCGGTCGAAAAGTTTTTTCGTCGTCGCGAGACGAGAACAGACGTGAAATTCAATTTGGAATCCGACGACACGCATTATCTGTCTCGGTACGCTCGGAAATGTTATAGCCGTGACAGGTACATTTGTCTAGAATGTTACGACGAGTTAGCTTCACGCCGGAGTGACAAGTACATCATTTTTAATTAAAGACGCACGCACGACAGGGTAATCATGCGCGCGATCAATAACGCATCACCGCGCG
Organism: Solenopsis invicta; assembly: GCF_016802725.1. Lineage (NCBI taxonomy): Eukaryota > Metazoa > Arthropoda > Insecta > Hymenoptera > Formicidae > Solenopsis > Solenopsis invicta. The sequence continues at coordinate 10,979,756 of NC_052673.1, forward strand.
CGCACGACAGTCTTTTCCACTTCGAACTTTTTTCTCTACTCCCGCCGTTATACGGCGAAATAATACGGAAATCGAGAGAAAAGAAGGGAGGGGATTGAAGGGAACTTCCAAAATTTCATTTCTCGTTCCCTCTTTGAAAATCTTGCATTTTATATCGCTCACTGTCCGTTCACGGTGTGCAAGTTATAATTATAGTAAACTACTTTGTAGGCGCATATTGGGTTTTTTTTGTCTAAACCAATTTTTTATTGTTCTAGACTTTTAAAAAATCTAAAAAATTTAAAGATACTTTTCAGTATCTGTTCTACAATATTAAATAGTTATTTAATCTTGTTCTCAAATGTTAAATCCGTTTTTTAACAAAAATTGAAATTTGTGCCAAGATGAGGAAAAAATGGAAATTTGTTTGAAAATTAATGTATAACTTGGCAGCAAATAAATATAAAAAAAGTAGTTGCAAGCTTAGTAGACTTTAGATTATGATTTAAAAAAAATACAGACACATTTGCAATGGCTCTGAAAAGTATAATTAATTTAACATCCAAAAATAAAGAAATATTATAATTATTTATGAATGCAATAAATGTAAGAAGAAAAATTTTTTAAAAATCAGTATTTGTTATGAAAATGCGTTTACAAAATGTGTATAGTAGATATATTTAAATAATGTATAATATTTTATAACGTAGTTTTATATGTATAAATTGTTATAAAGTGTTATAGAGCGGCAAAAAAAGATTTGTTAAAACAATTGAGAATTTATTGATTTAGCAGATCCATAGCCGTAATATAAGGAGCCAGTTTTCTATGTTAAAGTAGCAAAGTTTTATAGCTGAATAAAGTTAACGATTATAATTATTTATATTTGTTAAAATAATAAAATAAATTTGTTAATACAGCAAGACAACTTTCTGCAAAAATTTAGCAAAGCTGCTAGTTAAGATGGCGCATACTTTTGCCGCTGTAATGAAAAAGATTGTTACGTTAACAGTTTTTATTGTAAAAAGAACTAATTGCTCTAACAATTTATTCATTGCTTTCAGATATAATTTCTTTGTTAAACTATCAAATCGCCGTAATTATAAGTGTCAAACTCGCGTAGTGAGCTATTCAGCTTTGCTGAATCACTTAATTTACTTTTTTTTGTGAGCACAGTTATTAAATGACATTGAATGTGATGCTCATTGTTCACTAGTTCCGCGCAAATCGCATGACAAAAAATTTTTATCTTCCTTCCAAGGACAAATCATTCACCTTTTTTATTTGTGGAGTCTGTTGAGTTCGCTTTAAGCGACTTGCTCTCTCATATTGAAAATTTCCTTGATTTACTTATTTCCGAAAATACTACCATATGTACTGTAGACACAATGGATCTTTTTTTCGGTACACTGTTAAAAATCGGTAGCAGAATTTAATGAAAAGTAACGGAAGTAAGTTTCACGCAGATACATTAAAAAACATTTAATGTACATTTAATGTAAATTTAATGTTGTTAAAAGTGCACTAATTTAATACTATATTTTTATTTATTGATACATTAAATTTAATGTGTAATTTAAGAATACATTAAATCTCATGACATTTTAACAGTGTACAGCCGCAATTTTGACTTTGTGCTAGTCGAAAACGAGTTGCCGACCCGTGGTGTCGCTTGACGAGTAAAATCCCCTCGCTAACAAGATTTTTTAGGAGGGGTAACCAGACTTCGTCCTCCCTTTACTTCGGAGAAATTTTAGAGCGAAATTTCGCTCGGATCAAAAAAGACCCAGTGCGCCCACGACGGAGGATTAAGTTTAATCCTACGTCGTGTTAGACATAATATATTGCGGCAGCCTATCGTGTCATTCTTCAAGCTTTCTAGAATCTGTACGCGATTATAAATTTCGAGCATGTTTTCTGAATCTCTCCGTAAGTTTTCGAGCACACACATCAGTAAAAATTCTTTGACTCACGTCAGTCGATTAGATAAAGTTGAGGACGTCACGATACTTGATCTTCATTCATTTGCGTAAAACCATTTGGAATCCGCAAAAGGTTAAAAGTGTGCCTGACAAAATCGCAGGAAATTTGTAGGGAGAGACACGCATAAGCGCCGCGACGCGATGTAAGCCTCGACGTGACGCGGCACGACGCGACGCGACGCGGTGGCGGCGGCGGCGGTGCGGGTCCAGCGTGCAGCTGCGTTTAAAGTAACGAGATGACTGTAGGCAGAGATGAGATAACTCGGTCTCAATAATTCAGGTACCTAACAGCTTAGCCCTGTCCCGTACATAATGTAGTCTCTTCCCTCCCACATCGCGCACATCGGGCACTCTCTCACCCCCCTTCCCCAGGCGGTCGCCTTCTCGCTTTGACTGCCAATCCTCCGTACCCCCGTCCCGTCACCTCTTTCAACCCCTACACCCCTACGCCAAGAGAGGCTTCTTGGCTTTTAAACTGTCAAACGCTCGAATCCGTTGGCTGAATCGTTTCGATCTCCGCCGGGCCCGACCGACCCCACCGATTCACTTCGTTAAACATTCATCGGTTACGGTGTAGGACCAGGCGTTCGAACACGATTCGCCGCAGCCCCGACACGATATATCGCGCGCGTAATGTAGCTTGTAGCGCAAGAAGAATCAATCGGCACGTACTATTTGTCGTGACTCGGGACGATTAGAGGGCTTCAACGACTCGTCTTCCAATTCTGTTGTCTTGCAAAGTTGGGGGGCACAAGATGTTTACTCGCGTTTCAGCTGTGGCACGAAGAGACGGAGCGACTCGCGAGTAATGTACGGATGAAAAACACTATACGCAATCTGCAACACAGTCGGCTATTAATGAAACGTAAATAATGAAAAAAATTACGAGAGATGCAGCGAGATAATTAGAGAGAAACAATCGCGGGGGGGGGGCGTATTTTATTCGCGAGCCGAGCGCGCTATACGCGTCGGAGTCTGAGCGTGCGCTGAAGTATAAAGATAAGAGTAATGTGTCCCAGGTTGCGAGAGAATACGGTTACGCCGGCCGCAGCGAATAGGGCGAGGCTGCGTCGGGGCTGCAAAATGTAATCGGCACGGCGCCGTCAATTATTAATCGCTAACCGCGTTAATTACTTGCAGCGGCGTAGGTGCACCTGTCACTGCAGCAATGGCGTAGCCGCAATGGATCCCGTAGACGGGCGCGGACGAGCGAGATTCAATTGTTCTAATAAAAGCTAATAAAAGTGACAGCGCGCTAAATCTTGCCCGTTTTCTACTTCGTCTCCGCCCCGCCATTTCGCGGTAACGCGCGATGAACGGTCCGCGTTCGTAATTTAATTTTGAGAATTATTTGGAATGCGATTTGTTCGCGTTGCGATAACGCGCGAATGTAATTAACCCTTTAGAGGCCGCATCGTCTTACTGTTACTAAACATTTTTTTTACTTTTATAAATTTTTATAAATTTGTTTTTACTCCTGGCCTTTTTGATAAGAAACACTATATTTCAATGATAAATGTTGCATACACTTCTATTTTTAATATTTAAGTGTAACTAAATTGCAAACTAGATTCCAAATTTACTGATACATTTTTTGTAAAAAACCGTGAAAAATGAATATGCAGATATGCAACATACTATCTGTTAAAGAGTTAAAACTAGAGTTGAGCATTTACTGTAAGATATAAATGATCTACATGTATACAATGTAAACTATGTAAATTGTGTTTCACGTGTCATCTATATAAACAATATGTATATCATAGAATATTCAGTTTTGTTCAGAAATAGTGAAAATTATATCCCATTCTTTTTATTTTTATTATTTGTTTTATCGATATCAAAGTCGGTTACATGCTTTCTAATTTGCAACAGATTTCTATTTATAATTTTATATTTTAAATTATAAATATAATTATAAATGAAAAAAAAAATTGTTGTATAGGAACCATAATTTGATTTATAATTATGTATAGAATATTTTTTTTCTTTCTTTGACATAGTAAACGTAGTTGGATTATTAAAAAATGTCTCGAATTCTGTCGCAAAATTATAAATCGTCTAAAGCGTGCTTGAAAGCTGGCGAAATTGTGACGAACTGATATCAAACAGACAAGATAATCTTATATACAGTCATAAAACTAATTATTCAGTCGTAGGAGATATTAGAAATGCACTTTATATTACAAATGAAAAGAATAAAAGATACTTTCGATAAAAAAGCATCACTGCCAAAAGTTTTCACTTTTCATCGAGTTTTCCCTGAGAAAAAGAATTTATAACATTAGAATTTATTACATAAAATAAATTGCCGATTTCTATGTCCGGGCAGCTTCGTGACTGTGTATATAAATGAAGAGATACTTTTTCGTATTATATTGTTAGAAATCACCCAAATCCCTTTCAACTCATTTAAGTGACGGCAAGCGCCGTTTCACGTGAACTCGTTTAAGAGATAAAGCGATTCGTTTTTCGCTTAGCGGTCGCTTGTTAAGAAGATCAATCTGACGATAAACAACGGGAATTACAACGTTGAGGGAATCGGAAAGTAAATTTCGAAGAGAGGCGAGCGATCGTCGACGGCACCGGGGCGGTAGCTCGTTTATTCGTGTATCGGGTGAAGAAAATTACAGGAAGTTGTTGAGCCGCGTTGCTCAACTCGCGGCCAAAAAGGTGGGCAAAAAGAGGGTCAACGAGATAGTACCTGCGCCGCGATAGGCCGGAACGCGGTGTAATTCGTGAGAAGGACACGAGGCGCCCGCCACCGGTCTTTAGAAGGTCCACGAGCATTACGCCACAGAAGGAACCAGTTTTAGGAAATTATAACGATCACGACGCAGGAAAACATTGGAATCAAGTCAACCGTCTTTACCACACGCCCGGTACCCGATCCGTCCTGTCACGGAAGCACATTGATGAGAAACGCGACCGTCGAGAAACCGTACCTGGACTAATCCCAACATAGAAACTTTCAGCGATTTAAAAAAAAAAGAAAAGAAGAGAGAACGAGTATATTTTTAAGGGACGGCATTGAAAAACTCGACTTTAACAATCGATGAGGTTGCCCTGTAAAATAACGTGGGCTCGCTTACTCGCCACGCTGAGCGATCGTGCGCGCAAGCTCTATCGACCTTACCAAACGAGTCGGCCATTTTGCGGCGCCCTAATAGACTTAACGCTAGAAAACAGACATCGCGCGAGCCACCCTGCGGCGCAAGGTGGACCCCGCTCCGCTATAGTGACGAATCGAATTAGCTTTATTACATCCGTCTTCTGTTTTCCGCCCAACGACCGCCACTCTATTTTCGCCGTCCTTCACTCCGCCTCCGTTTCCTCTCCCTCGTCCTTGCCACCGCGATCCTTGATGGCACGGCGGCGCAGCGGCGCGCAGCTGAGAGAACTTCGGTTATAATGCTACGATGGTCGATTTAACTGCGTAAGACCACCGTGTCAAAAGCCGGGAAGTTTCCTCGGCAAACTACATCCTTGTATAAACTTGCCTAACTATGACGCGATTTAAGGACCGGAGACACGTCAAACGTCTTTAATTGGGAGGTTTAACTGTAACGATCAGATTACAGGAATAGCTGCGAATGACTGATCTGGAACAACGTCACGTAATTTTGTTGCAGGAGGCAGACGGCAGAGGAGAGGGAGGCCGAGAGGCAAGCCGCGAATCGACTCATGCTGTCACTGCAAGCCGAGGCCCTTGGCAAAGTGGCGTACCCGACGTCGGTGTCCGGGCACCCGGGCGGCGGCCCGGTGTCCAGTCTGGACAGGCAGCAGACGTCGACGACGGCTCTGACCCATCCCGGCGTCGGCCAATGGGCCTCGCCTTACGGCCCGCCGCAGCCACTGGCCGAGCCGATTTGCTGAAGCGCGACGACAATCCGAGAGACTGTCGTCAAGTGAGTCCGCCGTCTCGTCCTCCTCGTCCTTCCTCGCGTCTAGAATCTGGAATGAGAATCCGCAGTCGGATTTGCATTCCGTTTCTTCTTTTTTAATTTACAATAGGTAGCGAACGAGGGAATGCGCATTCATCCACCGATCGTGAGATTAATAACAGAGCAGAGAGACTTTTTCCCTTATTATTATTATTATTTTTTTTCTTTAGGAATAGTATCGACGAATTGTAGGCTACTAGGCACACCGCCTTCCTTCTGCCTTACGATATTCAGGCGAACCACCGAACACGAACGTCCTAAAGAGCACCGCGAAATCGATTGTACATTGCCTTACGACATCATATACTCGGGGCCGCATCATCCATTAGCCACGGCCCGAGATTTTGCCATATAATTGTCACGGTTTGAGCAATTAACCAGCGCGGTACGATCGCGCGCGAGGCGCGATAATCGTCGTGAATTTATCATGTATGTACGAACAATCGGGTCGCGTTAAAAAGCGTTCGTTCCTTTTCGCGGAGCGAGAGGATCATCGTAATTAGCCTCGATTGACGCGACATTATCGACACGTACGTGTCTCGACCCGACGAAATAGAGTCGCGGAGATGAGTGCCCTTCTCGAAAACGTTATTTCCAAATCGCGTTGAACGGGCCGGACGTTCGATAATGTCTTTCTCCCCCCTTCCCCCCTCCCTTTCCGTTACCCTCCTTCCCTTCTTCCCAAACGTGCTAAAGCTACTCGATCTTTCCTAAAGAGAAGCTGCATGATTTTTCCGCGCGTTGTGCATCGTCGAGAAATCAGCGGTCGCGCGAGTGAAGACGCAGCGTAGCCCAAGATCCGTATTCACATCCTTGTTTAAGAAACGGTCGGGTAAGTCTTGAATTTTATGTCGTAGACGCATCAGCGAATGATTGCGTTTAGCAGAAAAAGCAGCTTTGCAAGTGTTGTAAGATTCTTTAACGTAAGATTGGTTTACACTTTCAGATTCGGCAGGAACTAAGGGCAAAAATCAGTGATATTAAAGAATCTTACAACTAAAGAAAGTTGCAAAACTATTTTTTCTGCCGAGCGCGATTATTGGGCGAATTCAAGCCGAAGAAGCGGTTAGGTTAGCTCGCCGAGCGACTGAACGTGATTGGTTAGGTTCACCAGGTAAGAGCCAATCAGGTTCAGTCGCTTGGCGAGCAAATCTAGCCGCTTTGCCGGCTTGAACTCGTCCGTTATCTCGATCGGGCGACGTTATTTTCGACACTTTTTTCCATCGAATAAAAAGGATCTCTTCGTTAGATGTGAATGCGGGCTTGACGGAGCAAAGAAAGAGCTGACGTGACATATCTGTGTACATACTAGACGCCATAGTTGTAATTAGACATTACATACTTGTACGATATATGAAATACTTGTATACGCAGAAGCGCTGTCGTGCCAACGTACCGACGGCGTACGTTCTCTTTGATTGTTAGATACGTCCTGTATATATTATTTCATGCGCCCTGCACCGTGGCAGAATGCAATCAAGATTATATTATATATCCCGGAATATACTATTATTATTATTATATATATATACTGCTAAAAAAAATAAACCATACATACCACACACAACGATCGTCGTTGACGTCGTATGATTAGGTATGTTTTAAGTTATAAGTTCGGTAATTATTATTATAGCGAACGATGTGATGTTATGTAAGTACGTGTAACGTTGTATATACGAGAAAACAATTGAAATGCATATATAAAGTGATTTAACTGCTCTACTCGTTCCTCGGTATCTAACCATACATCCTTGCGAGAAATGCCGACGGCTTGCGTGGGAATAGCACGGAATCAGGCCGCTTAAAGCAGAAACAATTAGTAACAACGTCAGTAATAATTTCATTAACCTAATAAGCAACGATCCATTCTTTGTGGGTAATTAAAGATTTTAATGATCCCTTTACACAGGTATCTCGAACGTCATCGCATCGATTGTAACGAACTTCATTTCGCGTAAAGTCAATTGTGTCTGAAGCTTAAAGGCACAGAAAATCAAGAGAATCATTAAGAAAAATTCTCGCTTAAATATTTAATAAACTTTGTGACAAATAATTCTTTCTCATTGTATTTCACAGCTACGAGTTAGCGTGCGCAGAAGAAAAGATTAGTATCAAATCAACAATTCATCGTTTTATATAAATCTTGAAAGAATTTGATAATCTCAAACAGATATAATTTGCTAACATAAAGAAATTTTGTTTCTTTATGTAAGTAAACTTTAGTAAAAAACTTTATGTAAGTAATTGTGTCTGTGTAAGATTACCAAGTTCTTTCAAGATTTATGTGAAACAATGAATTGTTGATTCGACACTAATTTTTTCTGTATCTTCATAGACGAAAATTTTTATAACATAAAATATGGTTTATACAACATAAAATATCTCTGGAGAAAAATAAAAGAAGATTATTTGATTCGAACGAACAAATATTGTGAGTAAAAAATTTTCTCATTTATGGTAACAATTTTTAATATTATAAAATTATCAAAATATTTTTAAAAACAGAAGTACATGGGATTTTACATATAAATCGTTTTTTTTCTGTAGTTACTCAGCATGTGAAAATACTCAAGTAAAGTGATAACGTAGAAAAATCAATAGCTTCCGAGATATCTCATATTTCATTTAGATATATTCTGATGTGAAATGGATGGAATATCTAATAAAATATACTTATTTCTTTTTTACCCTCATGTTCTATTCTTATTTTTATAGACAGAAGGGTTTTGATGCGGTTACATTTATGCAAATACAACAATACATCACGTAGAATGTGCAATCGCTCCTTTTTTTTTTCTTTTAAACAGTCATATATTTTCTTTCACATCAATCGATTCATCCCATTACTTTGTACAATAAAACATACGTCACTTTGACGTATTCTGAAATGAAATGGAATGAAATATCTCATAAAGCGTAATCACCTTTCAACCTTTTTATCTTAACATTAATTTTAATTTTTTTTACAAAATAGTAAGCGAAATCGTTTGATGATCCTGCACACAAACGCAGAAATGCGTCTGGAATCTGCTCTTCTCTTTTTTTTTCAAAACGTATAAATTATACGTTTTCCTTCACATCAATCGATTCATCTCATTATTTTGTACAATGTCATTCGTACGCGTATACATTTTGCAGCAGATACGCGGAACGATCGGTACAACGTTTCATTTCCTTCGATGAGATCGGTACACTTTGCAAATTGCGCCGTTTAAGAAATACGAGGAAAGCATCGGAACGGGTTGTCGTAACGAGGACTCATTACTCTGTGTCAGTGCGCCGCGCAATGCCTACGTCTTCTTTGGAAGCTTGGTTTCCGTTATTTTTGTGTCGAAACGACTACCTTGTCACACGATCGCAATATTTTTGATCTTTCGCATCCGCGTAAACAGGCGAGTGGCAGTCGGTGTTTTCCCATTCCTCCTTTTCTCCCCCGCCTCCCCCCGTTCTCTCTCCGTCACACCTCTTTCCCCTAACAACGTCCGTCAAAGACGCGAGTCCTTTTTCTCCGATCGCCTTAATCGGTGTCTTTTCTCGTGGAATTATCCCGCTTCACCTAGAGCTCCCTGTACCGGATGTGGCTGCGTTTACTGCCTATAATTGCAGAGGAGATGCCGCGCGCCGTCCCGCCCAATTATTTGGAGACAAATATCCGCCGCCACCGGGAACGAAGGTCCCGACCACTTCGTGCAGGACACGTCTCCGTGGATCACGACGAATCTGTGTGATACGCGGATATAGCATTCACGGAATGCACCGGCAGAGTTCACAAGAAGTGTTATTACATGATTTATGTAACATCTTGGAAATATGCCGAAAAAGTGTTATTTAATCCTCGGAAACGCTGCTCTCTCTGATATTTTAATCCGTATAAAATCCTTTAAGAAATTATATTACAATGATTGCACTGAAAGAAAGATATCATTACGTTATTTCGTGTAACGATGCGAATTAGCAGAGAGAGAGAGAGAGAGAGAGAGAGATTCGTTTATAATTGCTCGCCGGTGACTAAAATCGTAATTTATTTTATATGGGTGTAACAAGTCAAGCTAATGGACTTTCCAAATACCGACCGATCTCGTACGTATCTCTGAAAGAGCCCACTTGACGGAAGTATCCCAAGTGTTTCCGCCGTTTAGCGCAGAAATCTGATGAGCGAACCGTTTCCGACAGGTACCCCGAACAGGTACAACACCAACGACCGAGAGCGGCGCGTCATCGGCGCCCTGTAATCTCCGTCTCAAGCGGAGACCTTCCTGCGGTATTTCTAGTTTTTAACGTAGACACAGACCGCGTCTCGGTGGCGGACCGGTGACGAGGGGAGAGGTGAGGTCCAATTACGAGGACCCCGAGTATCAAGACGTCCAGGCGGCTCTCTATCGAATCCCGCACCCGAAACTCCACACCGTCGACGAGTCATTGACCGCAATGTGAATGTCAAGAAAGGAAAAGAGACGAATGAAAATGACGGAAAATCCAGTTTGTGAAAGCTACACGCGTTCTGCTAACGATGATGCGTGAGGCGCACTTTTCTTTACGTGCAGGTACACGGCAAGAATGGTTTCGCTGCGGTATCTAAAAATTTAGCTAGATACAAATTTGAAAGGCATTTTTTTAAACTGTCTAAATAAAATAATTATATAAATTGATTGAGAGAGAGAGACTCGTCCCGAAAAGTTGGGAGGGTTCGATTCCTGGTTGAGCTGTTATTTTTTGCTACAAATTCTTTAGTAGTTTAATAATAATGTGTTTAACAATAGTTTAATAATTATTAAAAAATGAAAACATGAATGGCAAATGAGAGTGACAACGTTCTTGGTGCGGATGCAAAATTGTATTTAAGTATTTCTTCGTTTAAACTTCTTTAAAACTTTATAATATTTGGGGAAAATGGTTTTTATTAGCATCATCATCATAATAATTAGAGCTAGTAGTTACTTTATAAAAGTAACATATTATTGGTATCGTTACTTTTATAAAAAATAACTTGTTACCATTACTTGAAAAGTAAAGGTTTCTTACTTTTTTGCAATGCTATGGTAAAGCATTAGAATGTAAAATTATATTATTTAATATAAACAATATTAAAAGTATAATAATAATAAATTTAAAATTCTCTAAGCTATTCTATATATACAACAAGTTTTTCTTTATATTTTTATTTAATAATTTTTCTAACTCTTTATATTCTAATATATTTATTTTTTACAAGAATTTAAACATTTTTTTTTAACACATTAATGTCATTAAAAATGCATTTCAATAATCACTGCCAGTACTGAAGATATATAAAATGTATCAGAATATTCAATTTTTTAAACTCTTTAATTCCTTGAAATAAAGAACTGATAAATGCTTCCATAAACTGATTACTATATCACTGATGATATTTCGTCAATTACTTGAATAATAATCATCATTTACTGATACAGTAATCAGTTTATTGAAACATTTTATTAGTTCTTTTTCTTTTAGGGATCATGCAATTAGTGCGCGATATTAGCATGCAATTTATTAAATAGGTACAAAGATAATAGAAAATTAATGATAAAAGTAACAATTAAATTTGTTATTGTTGCGGACAAAAAATAAATAACAGGAATGATAACGACGTCACTTTTCAACTCTGGTAATAATCATGCTTGTTGCATCATTAATCAATTTATTGTGTTATTACTATTTTTATTTAACTTCACTGATTTTATATTAACAAAAAAAAAGATTTTATTATATCAATCAATAGCTACTTATCTAGGATTAAGTGCGTTTTATAAAACTAAGCAAAATTTTTGATTATTAAATAGGACTCGAGATTTTATAATCAAAACGTTTGATAAGTTTCACTATAATCTGGTAATTTCTATAAGATTTCTGATTTGTCCGATTTTGAATAAGCATAATACTGGTTGAATCTACTTGATTTCTAAATAATGCAGCAAGGCTTATTTTTTAGAGTTAGAACTGTGTTTCTAGAAAATTTATTAGGCACGCCTGAGCTTGAAAATGTATATATAATATTCACACAAGAAATATCAGCACTAAGGCTGGTATTCATAATCGTAAATAATTTTCAATTTTTGATTGAAAACGTAATTAATTACAGGTTTTTTCATTTTTTTTTTTTTTCAATCAAAGATTGAAAGTTATTTACGACTATAAATATCGGTCTAAGATTCAAATCGATGCTCATTTTTAATTAATTTTGCTTTTACATATCAGTCTATATGTTATTCTATTATTGTAATTTTTTAAATATCTCAGCAAAACCACTGACAACGAGAAAACACTCGGAGTGATTTTTGAGGAAAATTTTTGCGTCTAAAAATGTATATGACTTTCTCTCTCTCTCTCTCTCTCTCTCTCTCTCTCTCTCTCTCTCGTCTTTCTCTCATCGTTCTGGAATTAAACCGCAGGACAGCTTAGGAGATACAAGTGTCTTCATCGTTTAGTATTACTATACGTTACGCTAACGAAGTATTTACGCTAAATCAGTCGTTCCGTCACGAGTGGAACGTGTAAATAATACCGTTTTTCGAGAAAATTGTAAGTCCCAGGTGCCGGCGCGCGGATTACCGTGTAATCTCGCGAGTCACGCGCAAATCGACGCGGAATTATGCAAATTATTGATGCCGTTTACTACTCATTGCCCACCCCGACCGGATCGGCGCGGCGGCGCGCACCCTGGAAATTAATCTACGCTCGTGCACACGCTCGGCGGCACGCACACGCCACCCCTCTCGCGGCTCGGCGTCGCTTCACATGGCCACCGAGGTGCGCGTGAGGAGGAGGAAGGGATTATGGTACGAATTAAAAACTAATCCGATATTAACTCTGCTCTCTCGTCTCCCTCTCCCCCGCATCTTTTTTCTCTCTCTCTTTCTCTCTTTCCACACCCCATCGCTTTGCTTTAAACGACTACGTTTCTCTGTGCGAAGACGCTTACGGTATACCCCCGCCGATACCTGAAGATAACGCCTTACAACGCGGGATTATTCATGCATCGCGGTTAATTAGGTCCGCATTGCGTTCGCTAATTTCCCGGGAGCACGCGATATTAGCCACTTTGTCCGGCTATCTGATTCCGAACGCGTATACGCGCGCGACGCGTGGGAACGTTGTTGTGTCTTGCGAGACCCGTTAATAACACGTCGATCTTCGCGCGATATCGCGGCGGCGGAAGGGAGGGAGGGTGCGCGAATAAAATTTTCAACGAAATTCGCTCGGAGGAGAGCAGCGGCGTAAGATGAGTCCACAGAGAATATAGAAGCGGTGTTAATAACATCGTTCCGTTTGATCGCCATTCCTGAGTATATTACAGCATCCGCGTATCGCTACCGCGCGGCGCACACGCGGGGGAGGCACGCGCGCGCGCGTTCGCGTGCGTGCGTGCGTGCGTGCGTGCGTGCGTGCGTGCGTGCGTGCGTGCGTGTATGCGTGCGTGTACGTACACACACGACACGCGAGGGTGCGTTTATAAAATCATGAGCGCGGCGCGCTGCCATATTTATACGGGCGTAGAAAATTTATTGTGATTGCGCTTCGCGCGAGAGAGCGAACGCGAGCGCGCTACATGCTTTTTCCACACCGCCGCCGCGCGCCATTGCCACAGCCGCCTCATCGCCGAATGGCGGCGGTTCAATTTCGCGACGGGAACAACGAGTCGCGCTTATGGAAATTGATAGTTCCGATGAAAAATAAATCCGCCAACGCGACACGCGATCGTCCGCGGGGATGTTTTCGGGATTATTGTGCGCGAAACAGCGATGTTGCGTCCGACGATTGTCCGGTAATTTCGAAATAACGCGAGCAGCGTCCGTTGTCTTGTAATGAATTCGATTGGGTGCAATAGTGCGCACAGATGCACATCAAGGATGTACGTGCCGCAAGCAAAAGTATGAAACAATTGAGGAAACGAGAAAAGCCGACAATGTTTTAATAATGCCCAAATGATATTTTTTATGTGATTTTATAAATTATTCGTAGTTTTAAAACTCATTTCAAAGTAAAAATTTGGATGTTCATAACTAAAATTTTTTGTCGTTGATTAAGAAAAAAAATTGTTCTTTTTTTATTTTCGATTATATTATAATAATTTTAGTAACAAGTTTTTTAGTATTTTTGTATCGCGTTGTGTAAAATGTTTGCCTCGTTTTTATTTTTCCGTTTTTAGATGCCATTTTACGAATTTTTGAAAGACCGTTAAATATATGTATACGCGAAATATTTTGGTTAAATCAATGTTCGGATTATGAAAGTAATAAAATATCACTTTTTTCAACGCGCATATAATTGAATAACTTAGTAAAGCGATAAAACCAATTTCTACGTCTTTATGCACACAGAGCTTATCAACCAAATAAATAATGTGATTAAATCTGCTATTCATCATTCTGAAATTATCGAAATAACAAGTAATTCATAAAGCGTTTGAATCAAAGCGTTTGAATCAAAGAACATTTGAGGACTATGAATCCTTATAAAAATTAAATATATGAATAATCAGTCAGAAATTAATGAAACTGTGATTATGCATCAAATGATGATTGACTATGGTATAGTAATAGCTAAGACTTCTCTTTAACCTAGAATACTAATTGAGTGAATTTTCACTCAGATGCTAATTCAAGTTTAATACAGTTTTTGTTATTAAAATTTTGATAGTTTAAAGTAGTATTTAATAAGATATTTTTACATTAAAATAGAGTTAAGTGAGTTATTCTAATATACCTTGAAATCTATAAGAAAAAAATTTTTTTAAATTCTTAAAAGCGTAAAAAAACATTCTTAATTACGTGGGTGAATTTTCAGAATGGTCTCAATGCCAGAAATATATGCCTAGCACTCTAAAAGGTTACAGCTGCCGTACATAAATCGATGTAAAAAATATGTATTTAATATAAATGTAATAAACGAAATAAACCGCGAGATTCTCAATATACCTTATTGTATTGTTTAGTAAATTATATATTTTATTATTCGAGATATTTGCATTTTACTTAGGTTTACTCGTTTACTTAGATAAACGAGTTCAATGTTCACCAGTTCGCATTAGTGCAGTCTAATGGAATTCGCTATTAAATTGTCAATCAAACTCGGGCTGGTTTGCTGGCAGAAAAACTGCTTGAAAAAAATTCTCTATAAATGACCGATTAAAAAAAATGTACTTTCCTGTACAACAGATAGGGGCACATAAGCAAAGATCGTCGTTTTAAGGTTATTTTCCGAGAAAAATAAAATTATTGTCCCGGTGATCTTCCGGCGGGGAAAGTATTCCGGTTCCGTTTCGGGGAAACGGCGCAACACCTAGTTGGGTGGTATTTTGATCGGACGCAGGAGGCCGATCAATTTTCATGGCGGTTAAGTGCCTCGTGCGCGTTTCCTAAAACACAGTGTCGAAGCACCGTTCATTTCCTGCCCGTAAAACGGGTCCCTCCGCAACTATCTTACGAGGCAGTTTCTCTATTTCCGATCGTTTGCGGTTTCGCCGCCGCGGGAACACGGTCGAGCCGTGTTAAAATCGAAACCGCTTTTTTTCTCTCCGGATAGACGCCGCCAGACAGACGGCGATCACGTCTGTTCGTTCCTAGGTCATCGACGACGTGGAATCGCTAGGAACGAGTAACGTTCGCGCCACGAAGGTCGCCTGCTGGTTGAAGGGAGAAAAGTGCACGTCTCGTAAATCGTACAAAAAAAAAAATCAAAACGTAATATTAACCCTTACCCGGTACAACGTGAAAAAGGGTATTTTATTAGCCCGAGCATGGGTGTTTCGCGTCCCACTTTCTCGTCTGTTTAAAGTGATTAAAAGAGTCTCTAAAAGTTCATGAACGTATTTTCAAGATTCTGGAACAAATGTCCGTATTTCTTTTCGGAGAAATAGATGCAGTATAATTTAACTCTCCGATTGGGAACTTAAAGACCCAAGCGAATGTTTAATGATCGTTACAGACTCACAAAAAATTGGGAGCGTTATTTTACATGAGAGACAAAATTATTTCTTCGCGCAATCACGATCTCTGCTCTCGTATCATCGTCTGCCCCTGAATTACACGCAATACAGAATTGTTATTTATCGTTTCCGCTGCAGAGGGAGTAACTTGATAAAATAAGATTGTACGTATGAAATAAGAAACTAACGATAACTGCTTCAAAATTTTAGAGTGATTTGATTCGCTCCGATTTAACTTACACCACGTACGTTAATTTGTAATACATTTTTTAATATATATATTATTAAGTAACTCTTACGTACGTTATTTTTTTACTTGAAAATAATTCGACATGAAAGTGAATATACGGGATGGTCGAGAATACTGTTAAAGATTTTAAGGGATGATTTCTCACACATTAATTCAAAACTTCATGTATCTGAAACAAATTATTTTTCTCTAAATCTACACAAAGTTGATCAAAATAATCCGAGTTTTCAAAATTTTCACCAAAAAACATAGAATTTTTTTCTCTCAACTTTGGCACCCTATAGTATAGCTTTAGAAACTTGAAGCTGTTTCGAACATATGGTCATATAAGGTTTTCGTCTCGAATTAGTATCAGAAATCACCCCCTAAAATCTTTCAAATTACTTAACGACCACCCTCGTGGTCGTTATCTATAGTATCTCGAACGAATTAATATCTCGTTCCGACGCTCACAAGACAACACGGTAAACGTTAACGTATCTCCTCGCGAGGAGGACGGAGGTGGAGGGAGATACAAGCGAAAGTAATAAAAGCACCGAGCGAGCGTGACGCGCCCGAGACGGAAATTGTACTTGTCAAACGCTTTTCCGTCGTTCCACGCTTTTTCGTTTTCGTTTTCAACTACGTAGCGCTCTGGAATTGCCGCGCTCCCTTGTCGCGCGACAAACGACAGGCGACAGACGACAGCTCGAAAAAGGCGACAGCTCGCTCCTGATCCGGTAGCGAGGCGCCCATTTAGGATGATTGCCCGATTTTATGTATTTATACCGGGGAGAGCCGTCGCGGGCCCGCTTTTCACCGCGCCGACGTTTCTGTTTCTCTATCGCTAATAGGAATTCGTTTCGTTCGCAGCTTGTTTGTATCTGGCGCGGCGGCAGAGTGACGCGAAAATTTCGCAGACGAGCGTAATTCCGTAAATGAGATAATCCTCGTAAACCTTCAAACGAAAACGCAACTATAATTTTCGATTCATAGATCTTTTGTAATTTCAAATTATTGCGTGGAGAGAAAAAGACAAAAAAAAAATATAGTTGAAATATTGGAATGTATTACTATCTAATTAATATTTAACGATAAAATAAATTAAAGTGCGCGAGAAAATTTATATAAAATGTAAATCACACGTAACAAATAGTAATAAAAATAAATATCGCAAATAATAAAATTAACAATGCATTAAATATTGCCTGACCGTATACAACTGTAAAAAATTTTAAAAATTTATTTGAGAAAGTAATATAGTATTTATGAAGTTTATTATTAAATTATAGTATAAAATTGTATTGAAAAAAGATCAAATTTGAATTCAAGGAATACTAATTTTAACCCAAAGTATTAATAATAAAGCTTAAAATTCGGAATGTAATACTTCTGAATTATAACTTGATATTTTTTTTATAGATTAGTATGTTCTCTAATAGATTTTCAAATTTTATCTGCAGCTTTGTGAGACCAGACTATATTTGTATATTCAATTTTATTATTAATGATATTTTTATTTTTATTAGTATTTACATGTGTAAATTACATTATAAATACTAATTATATTATAAATATATATATTATTTTAATTTATTTTTATTAATATAAATACTAATTTTGATAACAATTATATCATTATAAATTTTAATTAAATAGTAATACATTATAATATTAGTTCAAACTATTTTTTTTTATTTTTTCTTTTGCGTCAACTAAATAGTATGCTAAGATCAAGATGATATTTTAGGAAACACTTTTGACGACGATTTTATGATAAATTATTTTAAAACAATTATTTTAAAATTATTGCCAAGTCAAGAATTGAGTAAGATCATAATAACTATTTTTTAAGTATTTTTTACATAATGTCAGCTTGATCTTACCATGATTTTGTATTATGATTCTGCGTCTCACGTTTGAAGTATCGGCGCGATCTTTTGTTGCACTGTAATACTGTTTTAGATAATCACGCTCGAATTCCAATACCATGTAAAAAATATTATTACTTATATATGGAATTATGTTAGAACTTGCAATGGACACGCAGGCATGGGGTCGTACATCATTCACGTTACGGCTCATATATTCAACGAGGTTCCATCAAGTCTTACATTATTCCTCGACAGGTTGTATTTCGCGATCGTCACTATTTATTTTACGAGACTGTGTGGAAGTTGCCGGCCATCAAGCCTTTATCGTCGCGATATATTAGAGTGCATAATTTTGCGACGCATATTTATATCACGATGATCATCTCGCGAGACATTTTATTAAAATAGAAGCGAACGGACAAGTACATTTTATGTCGGACTTTTCATGAGTCATCGATAAGATAATTCTTTAAGAATATACAGCACAGACTAGCAAAAAGCATTACAAAATATTGCTGTAATGTTTCAGCAACAATATTATATATATATTGCTGCAACGTTGCTGCAACATTGCATATCAATATTTTTCAAGCGAACATTTTATCATTGCTGAAACATTACAGCAATATTTTGCGATTTTTTCTATACTCTGCTGTATGGAAATTTATTCTGTTCCATTAAAGTGGTTCGCAGCTTAAATTTGCCGAAAAATTCTTGTAGCCAGGAAGTTGGACCATTGGCTACACTCGGATCATCGTGGTTTCGCATGCAATGGGTTCAAGATTCGGCGCAAGGTATCGGCGGAGGGTGCACCGGGTTGTTGCCGGTTGGCCACTCCCGTGGGTGTTAAGACGGGAAAATGGCTGTAGCCGGCCCGGTCGTGACACGTGCTGGTGTGTGCCACCCCGTGATGACTGACTCGTGCGTACTCGTGCGATGGAGACACCGGGTGTACCACCGAGAGACAGGCGCGCGTGCGCGCGCGCGCGCGACGTTATCGTCAGAACGTTTTAATATTTAATGCGATTAAACTCATTTCGTCCCGCCTCCCGTAATTGGTTTCTGATTAACAGCTAAGTTTCAAGCGCATTAGCCGTGTGCAATAGCTACGTAAGTCCCCGACGACGTCGTCATCGTCGTCGTCGTCGTCGACCAATAATCTTGAGTGCCGCCTAATGCTTCTCGAAAATCGACGCCGATCTTTGATCTTTGATCTTTAATTGAACGCCGCTGATCATCGTACGCTGATCGTGATACGCCCACGCTTTCCGAACGTATACGCTCCGTATTTCCGGGGGTGGCGAGATGTTAACGGGCGCGAAATCCGAACGAGGCGAGGCTCTAAGCGAGAGAGAATCGTAGATTCGATAAAAAATTAATCTGTTATTTCGTTCAAACGATCCTTATCGCCGCGGCGTCTGATACTCGGGCCAGGAGTCCGAGTACCGGGGGTACTGCCAGTGGGAAGATAAGTTGTCCGTAGGGATAATCCACGGACTCAGCGGGTGTCTCCATTCGGCACGGTTTCACTCCATCTTCCGTTGACAGACGAAATCTCCCTCCCTCTCCCCCCTCCCTTCCCCTTCTTCCTACGAGTACCTACCGATGATCCACTCCAGTCCGACCGACTGTCCAATTAAAAGAGCGAAACTTAATTAGCCGTCACGAGTCGAGACAAACTCGAAGAAACGCGGCCATAATCGTACGAACGTAATTCTAACAGTTCTAACACACACGATTTATCGGCTGTACTTAATTTGTTTTTTTTTTCCCCTTTGAGATATGAGCGACGCGAGGATACAAAATGTTTCTACATCAGGAAGGAGGTATACTGAATTATAATTGAGACAGAGATTTTTACGCACAGATAATTTATTCCGATTTGAGCTTAACAGAGACGTGGTAAAAATTTCCGATGGAAAAAAATCCTATCGTTTTGAATATGGATTTTGATTCGTGAATTCATTAATGTGAATCGTTTCGTATCATTATCCATGGTTTTCTATCGAAAATTTTTACCGGGGAGAACCACGCTAAAATTCCGAATCGAATACTTTTAAAATCATAAATATTTATATAATTATACATAAATAATGATTATCATGCCGAGTGTTCGCTTGAATAACTATTGCCGACCCTTTCTCCGACTGGCACAGTTGAGAGACATCTAATTATCCGTGTGAAGGAATTTTTTGAATTTGTCCATAACATCACAATGGATCAACAGCGGCTGCGAAAAAGACATTAGTCATTAGAAATTAATCTACGTTTCAGCGTTAAAATCTCGACATTACTCCCTAAATCGGAATCAATAAAACCTCATTAATTTTTCGTATTATACACTGAGAAAAAATATCAAGATATTAGCAAGCAAATTATTTATGACGTTCTCTTTGATGTTTATTAGTTATTAAAAAATTTGATTGTATGATGAAATATACATTTCTTTAAAATATATCTCATTTTTTTTTTTAATTAATTGATTTATTTGCTAGAAATAAAATTTCATCGTGTTTGAATAAAGAATTGTTTCAATGAAATAAATTTATATTCCACATAATAAAATTTGAAGTATACTTATCGTGATTATCAGATACTATTCACTACCTTTTAGTGATTCCGATTAAGAGGGGAATACTATCCCGGATCGATATTATTACTGAAAGAGACAGTGCACGTGTCCCTGATTATAAGATTATTCATTGTCTTTCAATGTGAATAATACACTGTTAAACATCAGTAGCAAAATTTACTGTAATGTAACGGTAGCAAGTTTCAAGCAGGTACATTAAAAACATTTAATGTACATTTAATGTAAATTTAATGTTGTCAAAAGTGTACTAAATTTCACGCTCACGCTTTTCAGTTATAGATACATTAAATTTTAAATGTAACTTAAAAACATACATGAAATTTCATGACATTTTTATCAATGTATCTACATTGATTCCGACAGTACGTTATTTGTGAAAATGTTTAGCTTTGTTTTAATGATATCCAAATCAATCATATTTAAGCAGAAATAATGTGTTCTGAGAATTTTCGAAGTTTTATCCAAAATTCTAGGTAAGATTAGAGAATTTTTTAATGCAACTTTAAAGTTATAATTTATTCTATTATATCTTTTAATGTTCCTTAATTATACAGTCACAAAGAAAAGCCACTCGAGATTTAAACATTAAAGACCGGAAGGTACTAAAAAGAAATAATATAAACTATAATGTGACATTTAACGATCTGTCCACAACGGATTTAACTTCGGAAGAATTCGAAAGGTGATTAAACACACAACGTCAATTCAGAACGATGTATATTGTCTTCTACTGCCACTAACTTTTTTATAAAATTTCACGAGTCACAAGAAAATGTATACATGGA
Source organism: Solenopsis invicta (assembly GCF_016802725.1). NCBI lineage: Eukaryota > Metazoa > Arthropoda > Insecta > Hymenoptera > Formicidae > Solenopsis > Solenopsis invicta. The sequence continues at coordinate 11,001,091 of NC_052673.1, forward strand.
TGTGCCATGGATGGATTTATTGCTTATCGATTTTGCACTATCGAGAAAAAGAGATAAAATTTAAATTTAAAAGCAAGCTTTACGTAAAACTTTCCTAAATATCAATAAAATCTCATGAAAATCACATATGATTTTTGGGGATAAAAAAATAAAATTCTAAAAAACTTAAAAATTTTCTCGGTTCTACCAATAGTAAACACTCTATCGTTCTGAAACCTACTTGTTCATTGAGGTCCCCATACAGCAGCATCTTCACTGTCCTGGGCTCGCCGGTGAAACGCTCGTCCATTGAATTGGGGACATCCAACGAGTTCGGGACCAACGAGGATCTCTTGCCGTTGGTCCATCCACGACTGTACTGGAAGGTTTGGCAAAGCACGGTACTTATGATCAACGACAGGACGAAAAGGACGAACAAACGCTTCTCGGTCATCTGCAAAAGGCAAGCGCAAAAGGCTGCGTGAAAAAGACGTTCCATCAGCGCGAATATGGCACAAGTGGAAGAGCGAATAAATGAGAGACGTAAGGAGGACACTCGATATATAATCGTGCGGTGCACACACATTCCTCCTCCAACACTCGCCGTACTAGTCCGCTAAATAATTGCGCAAGGACGAACGACTTATTGGCAGCTCTCAAAAACGACTAATGACTTTCAAACGTTAATTAGCGCGGAGCAATCGTCGATAACTCGCCATCACCGGCGCTTGAATAATTCGACGGATATTATTAAAACAGTCCTTCACTTTTACCAAGCGGATTTACATTCCGCCGATTTCCGGAGCTCCGAGCTCAAATATAGATTATACATATATAGGCTACCCGTTACGCTGACAATGAAAGACAAGCGCGCGCGGGAGACAAGTGGCCTGTCACCGGGACAACCAACCATTTTCCTAATATCAGCAGCTTAGCAGAAATCTTTTTGCGGCGTCGCAAATCTGGAATCTCATGCAATTGTAATCAAATCTCGTTTGATTTGTTCCCCGCTCGGGGAGGAAGAGGAAGTCCGCGCTCGCTCGACGTTTGCAACAGCGGAGCTATATAGCGCGTAGGGAAAAACAATAGAGGCTACCTGACTGTCACGGTAGACTTGACGAGGCAACGATCCGTGCGACTCAAGATTGCGCGATCGCTCAAGTTTGCGCTGCCACCATTGCTCGTGTTTTCTTTTTCTTTTTTTTTGGGGGGGATATCACTTTTGATCGACCAATCGCCGGTAGTAATGATGACGCAAACGGTCGCAACGAAATGCGGCGCAGCGCGGCGAAATGACGTATTTTATCGGCAATTATTTCTTTCCTTCGCATTTTCAGAGTGCACTCGTAAATAAAACGAATGATCCGATAAGCTATTTGAGAATATCCTCTCGTTTATAATTAACGGATACACGTAAACGTTTAGGTATCGAAGTGGGCTGTTAAAATAATTGCAAAACTCCCGCAGATCGCATGTTTACATCGAACTCTTTAAACTCTCATATTCATTAAAAAAAAAAAAAAAAAGAAAGCGAGAGAGAGAGAAAGAAGAAACGTGGATTCGCGACTCGTGTAGTACCGGACAAACCGGCATTTCTCGAAAATTTCCAGCGCGCGCTCGACTTTTGTTCCGCGCGCTAATTTTAAGAGGACCATTAACGCTACGAGCGTCCCTGGTCATTAAGATAAGCGTAAGTGCTACTAAGTGTCCGAGCGGATAAGAGACGTGACCAGCATCTCCGTTAGCATAGGGATGAAGCGTCCCAGCCAAGCCGCAACGAATGCGAACGCCAGCGAGGCACGCATCGGTTAAATATTGGCTCATCGCGCGCGTCGCGTTAATCGATGTTTAATATTAATCGATGTTTAATTTATGGCAAAGTGAGAAGAGTGATGATGGGCAAGGGGACGGGGGGGGAGGAGAAAGGGCAATTTGGAAAAATAGCGCGACAGCGGTTATCGGAAAAACCATTCGTCGTCGCGCGAACATCTGTATTAACTAACATTTCTCTCCTTTTATCAGGGAACAAGACTCGCGGATGAGAACTAGATGCTACTGCAAAAAGCGAAAAGTTATCCTCTCGCGCCGTCTCGCCTGTCTCTATTACTTATTATGCGGATCACCGCGATCGATCCAAGCGATATACAGCGGGAATTAATTAAACAAGATAACTACACGTGATCGCGGGATAATTGATCCTTTAATGTCTGGAATTTTCATCGAATATGCGCGCGTTAAAGCACACGCGCGTTTCGCGGAACGGAATTAGAAAATGTCAGGGAAGCAATTTATTTCGCCGCGCACGTTGCACGTATTCGAAGGTACGATATATCGTGGATTTTCCATTTCACGCTGACGGGCGCAATTTGTCGTACGTTTCGTAATCCATTAGCTTCGTAACCGGATTGTTCCGTTTCTACGCGTTCCCGTAAGTCTATATGTCCATTATGTATCATTTTCTCTATTGATACTTCTATATTATTCGTATTACACGGTCTTCCCACGACACACTCGCGGTATCTGTAATTTACGACGCCGGCGATTGAATTCTATCGTTAAACGGCGTCTGCGAAAACGAAATTGACTTCATTTAGAAAGTAACGTAGCAGTACCATTCACAAGCGATATTATTTTTCTTTAAATTCTATTAAATTTCTTTAAACTTCGTTGAAAGATTTATTTTACAGGAAGCTTCCTAAATGCGATATAATGTAATAAAAACTTGCATCTTCTTTGAGTGAAATATTATTGTTCTGTTAAGCAAATTTCATTCTAATTAAATATTTAATTCTATATCCAGTAAAACATGTATCTCTTATCTTTATTGATATAAAGTTTATTAAAATTCGAGGAGAATAAATTAGTACAAAGTTAAAGTTATGGAATACTTCAAAATTTGTATAGCTTCTTCATAAAAACAATTAAAGGCGATCAAACTTTAATTAACTTAATTAGCGAATAAATCAATCAGCAAAATTATTTGAGGAAGTATTGAAGAATTATTTGAAGAATTCGAGTACATATAATTCGTGTCTTTAATCTTACTTTTTTACCATTTGTTACACAACAAATTAATAATTAAATTAATAATTTAATGTTAACAAAACAGTAGAGTACATACACACAGTACATACAACATGTAAATTAATAATTGGTTAAATTAATCGGAGCTTAGTCAAAGTCGCTTATTCATACTATTGGAATTAAAGAGATATAAATCATAAACGCGGCGCCATCTACTGAAACTGCTGAAGTAGCTTTAGATTTCTCACGTTTTCATGTTTTCTTGTACAATTTTATATGTTTCACCCTTTTTATCCCTTGATACCGTTATTGTATTATTAAGCGTCGATAAAAGTGAAAAGGGTTCGATTTCAGCGCACAATCTATGATATCTACCACAGGTAAAGCAGATATTTCTCTATAAAATCAACAATCGCGGATAGTATAAAAAGAAAGAAATTTGTTGAGATAAAAATCTTTTTTTTTTTTTTTCAAGAATCCTTGTTTTAAAATCTAATTTTAAATAAATAATTCCTGACATAGTTATGATATGCGAAATATTCACCTTGATAAATTTTCTTCGTTGCTGTTGGAACGATGCACTCTAGTACAAGATCTCACTGAAAGTGTTCTGTTGAACTGCTCGAGGAGGAGCTTTATATAGGAGCTTCAGCATCTTGTTTGCTAAAGTAACATCAATTAGGAACCAAAAATTATTTTTGGCTCCTACACAGCGGCAATAAGACTAGTCATTACTAGTAATTAATATTAGTTGATATTGTGCGAAAATTGACCTAACTTCACACTTTCATTAAGCATATGAATACCTACAATGTAATTCATTAATCTAGAATAAGCAACTGTGTGATTAGGTAATTGCGGGCGTCACGATGTGTAGGAGTTGTTCTATAATAGCGTTTTCGACATTTTCCAGGAATAAGTTAACATATACAATATATATTTTTAACTAAATTAAAGTTAATGGCTTATAAAATTAATTTAAAGTTACATTAAAAGTTGTCTGAATTAGAAACTGAGTTAAAAAAAATTGCGTTATAATTAAATTAATTTAAGTTAAATTAAATGTTAATTTTGAAAAGCATTATTTAGATTAAATTAGAAAGTAATTCTTTATAATTAAATTACTCTAAATAACAAAATAATAGAAAAATAAATTATTATTTTGTTTGTAAATTAAGTTTATGTAAAATATCAAAGCAGAATTGTGTTTTTTATAAGGGAAACGTATTTTTTTTACATAGATAAATTTTTAATTTAAGATTAAAGATAATAAATTAAAGTTTATGTTCTAAAAATAACTAGTTAAAGTTAAAAATAAACTTATTACAATTAATTAAATTAAGTTAAAATTAACTTTTATTATTTAACTTTTTAACTAATTACTATCCAATTCAGCATTTTTCAAATCACGTCATATTCAGAGATAATAACTTAACAGAGAATAATTTAATCGAAATATAAGCCTAGCATATCAGGTAAAATTACATTAATGTAAACAATATTTCAACATTAATTTCTTTAAAAAAAAGAAAATTTGTTACTATTTATTGTTAGTGCAAACTCACAAAATAATAATATTTGATTAATAGCTAATCAATATCTGATATGACTTGATAGCTTGACAAGATTGTCATTTATTATCGAGTGGCAATTGTCTTTATATTCTTGAGCATTGTTATGTTCGGCTTTAGCGCTCACATAGATTTTTTTTATCAGATAACGCTGACACGATTTTCAGTAATAAAAAGAAAAATGGTTAAGTTTTTATATTTTATTTTACCGTTTTAAAAGTGATTTTAGTACAATGATATCGTGCAATGTTGGCTATAATACGAAAGTAAACACAATAGTCCATATTCATAATACTTTTATAAAAATGTTAGTGCTCTATTACGTCATTCTATCTTTATTATTCACTAGTAAAACAAGGATACAATGATTAATAGCGTGCTAACTTTCTATCTTTATAAGTGTGTTCTAAAGATGGACTAATATAGTATTTAGATAATTTTCACAATGTTTTAAATATTTTGTACATTGTGCGTCATTTACTGTTTTACTTATCAATTTTTTCCTCTTCTTTTTAATTTCTTTTTCCCTTAAAAACCCGCGCGAGCAATATATTAGTTAAAAAATCTTGTTCTATAGATTTGCGCAAAGTTACGGAAGACACCTAGAAAAAAATTCCAATTTTAAACTTTAAACATGTGTATGGTATCTATATTTCCAAGTATATATATTTGTTTGTTTGACACAACTGAACAAAGTACGAATAAAATTAGCACTTAAGGAGAAAGGTTTCGCTGTTGCAAAATAACAGATCAACTATTAAATTAGTTTTTGTGCTTCATTTTCTTATTACTGAGACAATATATTAAAATGATTTTTTTATTTTTTCTGCATATATTATTTTATACATTTTAATCAATACTTTTTTAAATAAAATTTTTAACTATTTTTATTATAATACTGGACTGCACATCGATACTTTTTTCAGCCTTGAAACACGATTCTAAGTTAAACGAGAAAAGTAATATCATAATTATGTAAAACGAGAACCAATTTAATAATAGTAATGTTAACGAATAAATTTTTTACCTGATTATTCACTTTCTAGCTATTTAGATTGTAAAATTAAAAAAAAATTTTGGATATTTAAAAATCATTTTATATAGCTTAAAAAGCGTAGAAAATAATTTATTTCCTTTTTTTAAATAAATAATTGTTAATAAATGATATTTGAGATTTTTTCCAATGCACTCTATTTTTTAATTAAAAAATTAATTATTTCCGGACTGTCAAAATTTAAATACAATTTAAATACAATGATTGGAAAATAATCTAATGAGAGTCAGCGCGGGTCAAAAAGATGCCTTTACTATTTTTTGTTGCGCTGAGGATGACTCCAAAGCGAGTCAAAACGTTCGTTTTGTAATTTTGAATTGAATAAGTGATTCAATATCGACACTTGTGATTGCGCTTTTTGATCCGCGCTGACTCTCATTAGCCTATTTTCTAATCATTAATTGTATTTCAATTAAAGCCCATTTTATATACAACCTTGGCCAAAAATATTAGGCATATTTTTTTTATTTATTAAAAATTTTTTACTATTTCCTAGTTAGTGGCATTATATATAAATTTAAAAGGTCTTTAAAGAAGAATGATTTAATAGGAAATAATTCAAGTAAAAGAAAAATAAATTAGAAAGTTATATCAGATGCCTAACACCTGTAAAAAATTTTTTTATATATAATTATATGTATATGAAATATGTCCATATATACATATAATTGTATATAATTATGTATAATTATTCATTCAGCACAAGACCAGAATTTATACAAATATTAATTATTTTCATAATTCAATTTATCAAAATTTATACCAGAATTTTAAATAATGTATCAGAACATTCAAATATTCAAATTAAAAGTTTTCTGAAATACAACTTTATCCTGAAATCTAATGGAAATAACTACTTGCTTACAGAGCAAATTTTTAAATTAGAAGTATTTTCTAATTAGTTTCTAACTAATAGTATACGTAACTTTTCAGCATTATCAAAATTTAGATTTACTCTAATTTTCTTTAGAGAGGATCAATGAGATCAATTGTACATGTCAGGATTTTCGTTTTTGACATAATAAAATCCGATCACCGTGAATGAAGAAGAAAAGCAATTCGTATCTGCCGCCCATTTACGTATAGTTCGACGGTCGAGCCGCTACGCCATCGCGGCGATTCATCGGTTCACGATTGTGCGTTAGACGCACGCGCGGTAGGCAGCTGTGCCTTTTTGCTAACCGTGTTTCACGCTTGTCACCTTAGTTTTACGAACGCGCGTTACGGTTGACACGCGTTTTCGTGGGTGAGCAATAAAGACAGGTCGTTGCGCGAAGTCGTCGCCGTCGTCGTCGTCGCCGCCGCCGCCGTCGTCGCCGTCGTCGTCGTCGCCGTCGTCGTCGTCGTCGTCGTCGTCGTCGTCGTCGTCGTCGTCGTCGTCGTCGTCGTCGTCGTCGCCGTCGTCGCCGTCGCCGCCGTCGCCGCCGTCGCCGCCGTCGTCGTCGTCGTCGTCGTCGTCGTCGTCGTCGTCGTCGACGTCGCCGTCACTATTGTCGCAATTGCTGACGTTATCGTTATCATCGTCATCATCATCGATGCTCGTATGCACGAATTGCATCGCGTCGTCGTCGTCGTCGTCGTCGTCGCCGCTGCCGCCGTCGTCGTCGTCGTCGTCGTCGTCGTCGTCGTCGTTGTTGTCGTTGTCACTGTCACTATCATCGTCAGTGTCATCGTTAGTGCCGTCACCGTCATCGTCGTTGTCGTCGACATTCATCGCCCGACGTTGCTTCGACTCGTCGGCCAAGTCCCCCGGCTAGGAACTCCGGAGGAAGCATGTCAATGTCAACATCGATATCGACATCGACGTCGCGTGTGCCTCGATCGCGGCAGGCGCAGTGACGATTTCCGTCAGCATACTCTGATGACGTCAGCGGCGTTGCGATATGATGGAGTCCATCAGAAAATGGTTTTACAGGCCTAAGGTGAATAAATCGCGTGTTTCGCTGTGTGCTCCGATTGCTTGCGATCCGTTCCGTCCCTTCTGCATCTCCTCGTCCATCCGTTTCTCGCTATCTCTCGTTCGTTATCTCCGTCTCTTTCTCTCGCTCTCTCCTCCTTCCCCTTGCTCTCGTCCCATCACTATTTTGCTGTGTATATTTCTCTCTCATTTCTGTCATATCTTTTGTGCTTTATGTCTTCCTCAGTAGGTTACGTTGATGTACTCTTAATTTACATTTCTGTCGATTTTTTATGCTACGTTCGAGAGTGTATTTTTTACTACAATTGAATAGATTCTATTTTCTCTTTCTTTCGCCCCCTCGCCCCGCCATGCCGATCGAACGCGTGCGCTCTTTTCCCTCTCTCTCTCTCTGTCTCTCTCTCTTTCTCTCGCTCTCTCGCTCTCGGTCTTGTCGCGCGACAGACTTCCCAAGCGCTGTTGCCACCTGTTTCGTGAAAATTTCGCACGGCACGAGGTGCCTTCACATGACGATACACCGCATGCACCGCATGTACGTACATAACATACGTGCAGCTGGTGCAGCATCGTCTCGCGTAACACGCGCGCGCGTTGCGAGCACAAATTCGTGGGTTCTTCCTCTCGAGATGCGATCGCCAGGCCACACGCGTTTGGAACGCGTCCAAACACCCATACGATTTCCTCCCAGTGAAAGTCGACTTGCATTCGCAAATTCATTCAATTTCAATCTGAAAATGCCCGAATACTTTTCAAGTATATCTCACTTCTACGCTGTAAAGATTCAGGCGTGCCATGTGTCAGCTGCAGCTGTGCTATATGCGCTATGCCGTACAATCAGCCAAATAGAAACAAAGAAGTTTAAGAAGAGCGATAACTACTTTGTACATTGGCAATAATGTAGCGTTGATATCAATGTGGCACAAGCACGTAGTTTCTTACTCCCCTCTCCCCTCCTCACTCCCCACGCGTTAGATCGCACGATGTTCCAACGCGTGTATGTAGAATGTATTACACGAAAAGAAAGGCGGCTTTGCTAAAGTGTCTAATGTCCATTTTCACCAATGTAAATTAGTTTTAATCTAATTCTTAGAAGCAGAAAAAAATAAAATATTAGTTAAACCGAGATCGAAGTTATTTTGCATTGATGGAAATGGATATAAGAGTTTGGCTGAATGCACAGTAAAAAAAATATTTGTTAAAATAGTAAAATATTTAGTCCGATACGTTCAACTAAACATTGGTTTCACAATTATTTAGTTACACAAAAAAGGTATCATTTATTTGTATTAAACATTAAAATTTTTTAATAAAAGTCAGAGTTGGGTAAATTAACATATCTTTTTAAGTAAGTTAAGTTAAAGTGTATGGTTTATAAAATTTAGTTATGTGAATGTTAAAAGTTACATAAACAAAAAAATAACTTAATTAAAAATTAAGTTAAGATTAAATTAACTTAAGTTAAATTAAATGTTAATTTTGAAAAGCTTTATTCAGATATTAAATTAGAAATTCGTGATTTTTTCAAGTTAAATTATTCAAAACAATTATTATTTAATATGGATCATCAAACAGATTTAATATTTTATTTGTAAATTAAATCTATATGAGAAAACAAAAAAATAGTTATGTTTAAGAATGCAATTTTTTTTTATAATTTTCTTTTAAATAGATAAATTTTTAACTTAGGAAAAAAATTATTAAATTGAAGTTTGTGTTTCAAAAATGATTAGTTAAAGTTAAAAATTAAATCATTAAAAGTTAAAAGTAATTAATTTTTTAACTTTATTATTTAACTTTTTTTTATCTACCCAACCCTGATGGTAAAAATTAACCAACTTAATATTTAGTTTAATGTTGGATTAAATATTTTAGTTTTTCGACAAATTTCATTTTCAGCATAGATCTGAAAATACTTTTGTTATAAAACATTATAATAGTTATGCACTGAGAGACATACACGTTTTGTACATAACCAAAATTTAATTACTGATTTTAAAACTATTTGTTGATATTCGATCAATCAAACCGTTGAATACCACGCTGATATTAATTCATTGAATTTATTAATTGAACTGAGTAACCAAATAAAATTGTTATTAAATTAAAAATTTTTCCATTTGCCTATCGAATAAAAGTTTTACTAATAATAAATTTTATCTAATAATACAATATTACATTTTGCTATTTTAAAAAAATTGTCTTATAAAAATCATCTCGTGAACAATTCCCTTTTTTCGTTACTATTAATATAATTTTTTTTCTCTCATCTCAACGTGTAGGATGTTCGAGCTGGTTGTTAGAATGTCAACACTTTTTTTGTAGCAGTGTATCGTGTTTGAATGTTAAAATTGAAGGGTGTCTTACAAAAACAAATTTAAAAAGTTAAATGTCAACATGGAAAAAACCTCTTCTCCAAACCATTCATTGTAAAAACATGATAATTTTTTTCTTGGCATATAATATAGTTTATTGTAAAACGAGAATTTTTTTTCCGGACATAAATTAATCACAGTCAGTCGCACAAAAGCCGCATGCACAAGATTTTTAAAATTTCGAAAAAATAAGTATACATTATTTCAAAATACATTCGGTAATTTATTTCGTTATTCCCCAATATAAACCAAATCTCTATTATTATTTATTAGCTTAATAAATTATATCTAAGCATGCTTTTAACTAGTTGATGACTAACGTAGAAAAAAAAACGATTTTCATATTTGTTGGATTTGATGGTATAACTGCTCAGATTACGTATATTTTCCCTAAAGTTTTCTTTTCATAAAAAGGCTAAAAATTTTCGCCTCGAGAGAGTGCCAACCAATCGTGATACCATTTTCGAGCTTCCAGACGATAAAACTAATCGAAAGCATTGCCAGACACTGTCAGGCTATAACGAATAATAATGGAGATTGGAGTAGCATATTTAGACAGTGACAAAATAGGTCATTGAATATATTTAAATATATGTCATACTTATAAGTATATGTCACACTTGTTTTGAATTCTCGCAAACCTTATATACATTCCTGTGAGTCAGACCATGTGTATAAAAACAAAGTGGCAAGCTTTAGTAAATATTTTGAGAACTCATTTAAAAGGAAAAGTAAAGAAACATCTGGACTTGTTTGGTTATTGCGGGAATTTTATATTTATTTATTCCATATTATTTTATATTTATTTTTTCTTTATAAACATTAATAATGATAAACATTTAAAATATTAAGCAATAATTTTTTCACTTTTTATTTACAAAATTTCACAAGTTGTAAATACAATTTTCTCGGATAGGTATACTGAGGAAAAAAGGGATTAATTAAATTTTTCAACTTGATTGAACTTATTTAATTCAAGTATCTATGTGTTTAAATTATATATTTAGTTAAATGTTTAAACTGAAAATCAAATATTTTATATATTTAAGTTAAATACTTAAATTGAACAAATTTCATTGAGTTGAAAAATTTAGTCAAATTAACAGTTTTTTTTCTTCAGTGTATACGAACAAAGAGATTTATGACCGTATTCATAGTTCTTCCTTGAGAAACGGCGAAGATTCCTTGTTATTGATTGTCTTTGTTTCACGTACTACGTTTTGCTCTATGCAAAACAAAGACAGACAGAAACAAGAAATCCTCATTTCTTAAAGAGGGACGACCTATGAATACGAGTATTAGTCTTTAGAATAAACGTTTTGAGGAATTTTTTTAAAACAATTTAAGAAATTTATTTTTAAACATTTTTAAAGAAGTTTTAAAAAATTCTTTGGACTTGTTTTACTGCGGAATTTTTTATTTATTACATATTTGCATGCATTTCTCGTTTTCTGTTTGATAATTGTTCGCGACATGACGCTACTGATATAAAATGATCTGGGGGCATAACTCAAGTTTAAAAAAAAAAAATAGAATTATTTGGTTTTCGTAGGAAACCTTTCAATTATTTCGACGTTTCAACAAAATTAACTTCAGATTTGTATCTAACCAAAAGTTTGGTAATAATAATCAAGCTTTGGTGTCACAATTTTGATTAAATGTTTGCTTAATATAACCAAGCATTTAGTAAATATATTAACCACACGCGCAATAATAGTAATCAATCGTTTATGAAATGGTCATTGAATATTACTAAATATTTGATTACACTAACGTTTAATTGAAATTATTTGAAGGCATTAGTAACTACACTCAGAAAAAAAAGTTCTTAACTTGATTAAATTTTCCAGCTTGATTGAATTTATTCAGTTTAGGTATTTATGTATTTAAATTAAATAAATACTTAAACTGAAATTTAAATATTTTATGTACTTAAGTACATACTCGTACTCAAATGCGTAAATACTTGAACTTGAAAATATTTAAACGAGTTGAAAAATTTACTTAACAACTTTTTTTTCTCAGTGTATCATCCAGGCTTGATTATTATTATCAAACTTTTTTTTTAGTGCAGCTACATTTTTAAAGTGGCATCAGCAAAACAATTCTTTCCATGCTTTTTTGCGAGATTATCAAAATAGGACGTTCTGTCCGAAAGTTTTTTTTTGTGTTTCTCGTTTATTTCCATCAATTTTCTATTTCGTATTGCGCCCGTCAATCGAATCGTCGTACTGTAAATTGATAGAGAACGGGAATATGTCCCGTCTAGGATATGGGAAGTGTTACGCTTTCGCATAATGACGCTTTATTAACACCATAATGCGCGCCTTGCAAGCTGCGTTACAAGTCAATTAGTAATTAACGCGAGGAGAAACGGCGAGGGACGGCGAGGAATCGGCGTTCCATGAATGCCACAGAAATGGAGTGAAAACGCTTTGTACTTGAGACCGAGGCGTTTAAAATAAAATTAACCGTGTATCGTAATGCCATACGTGATTTCGCGCAAGACGTGTCTCCCCCGATAGGCGTACGCGCGCGCGAGTAGTAGTAAATTCCCCAATGATAGAGATTCCTTTAACGGAAAGGCAGATAGTGGAGACAAAAGAGCCGTTCGATCGTGCAAATTAACGTTCACGTCGCGTCCCGTCGAGACAAAAACGGAGCGCGCCTTTTAATATCGTGACGCGCGATACGGCGCGATAAGAATCGCGTATTTACGTCCGAGTGAAATTATCGATTCCCGACAATTGGCGCGCGACAAAATATTCCACGTGCGTTATCTATTACGTTTTCGCGGTGTCTCAAAAGAATTTTCGAAACGCGATCGCAACAACGACAGATATTGACGGGAATCGAGCGATGTATACGCGAAGTCGAACCATGTAACGTTGAGACAAATATAAGGCGATTATATATTGCGCGGGAGGAAGTATGTCGCCGAGAGAGAAATTTTTGTAAGGAGATTTGTAAGAGGATGGCTCGCACAGATGATGGGAGATTTGTCGGAACGGGAACGCGCGTAAAGTGGCTGCTTTTATGACGCTATTAATAGTTGGAGAGAAGTGAGGACCCGTTTGATAAGACCCGCGCGACGTTGCCTTATTCTAGAAAGATTGAATCGCTGTCAGGGTCATCGATTTCCCGTTAATTATACACGGAGTATTCAATGTTATTCCTCGTGGTAGTTTTTTTTTTTTCATAGGGAAGAGATATCGATAGACAGTGCTGCGCTTAAATAACTTAAAATTATCTAAATAAAAACAAGATAAATTACATGTAAATGTATCTTAGATATGATAAAAATTATTTTATTTTAATTTACCGAAATAAAAGATAAGATTATGCGTGATTTTATCTAGAAAATTTTTAAATAATATTGCTGTTGAACAAAACAATTTAGAATATTAGAATAATATGTTTTTATTTCTAAATTTTTATTTCTTAATAATAAAAGTTCTTCAGATAGTTTAATTTGACAAAAATATATATATATTTTTTTTTAATCAATACGCAAATAAAAATCAAAGTTAAAAAAAAAGAGGAATACATAATTCATGTTATACAATACTTGACAAAATTCCTTATAAAAGTTTTCGCATTTATAATTTTAGAACCGTTTTTATTTTGCGCTATTACTGATCTGTGCTGCATTTCCATATACATTGGTAGTAAAAATGTATAGTTCCCGTTATAAATACTACAGATTTTTAGTAGTAACAGTGAATTTCAGCACGCATTCAGAGAAAAAAGTTGGCAAAAAGAGGACAAATAGCGTTTCTTGACTACGTATTATAAAGTTGTAATAAGAACATTAAATAAGTTATATGGACTAAGAAAATATAATATAATTGTTCTTTAGATAACTATTGAAAAATATGCTGAGAAAAAAATTTATTTAAATTATATTTTGAGGCAAGTATTTATTTGTTTTATTTAAGTAAAAATATGTTTAAGTAAATATAGATGGATTTTATATTTTTACATTTTTTACATTTAAATAATGATTTTATAAATAAGTTAATAATATTATTAAACTTAATTAAACTGTTGTCTTAAATTAAAAAATTTGCGTGAATATAAAAATAATCTTACAAAAAATATTTTCTAGAACTACAAAAAAAAATTACTTGGTTAAAAATTATTTCTTCATATTATTTTCATAAATATTTCAATGAAGAAATTTTTTATTTGACTGCAAGTAAATAAGCGATTAGGAGCAAGTAAATAATTTTTTGTGTTAAAAAATTGAATCTGATTAGATTCAAGCTTAATTCTTCATTCTTTTCTCGTAACACTTAAGATGCTATACCATCACTGCTGTCATAATTACTTTGATTGTACATGAATACTTAATCGGTCTTACCTATATATCTACACTAAATAGTTTTTACAAAAAATATAATATTATTGCCAAAGTGTGTTGTAATAAATAATTATTTACTATGATATTATGCTTTATTTAAAAAAAATAGTTATCTTAACTAGAAAAATATAATTGTCATAACTTATGTGTATGAAGTCTATATAATTGTTGCGTAATTGAGTCGCTATTCCATTATCAATTGATAGTGCACATAAATCATTGCAATAAATATATTCTTTTGGTATTTAGTACTACTTTGATACTTATTACTTCATAAAACTAGTGACAAATACTTAATAAATTTCCGAGTTTCAAATTTATAGTTGTCAAAACTATATTGTTTTATCTTAATGCGCTGTTATCACTTTAAAAAATTTTTTTGTTAGGAATAATAACTTGGAAGGCTAATACAATACTGTCATTCTCGTTATTGTTCACATTATCTTATCGTTAGATAAGTTAGAAAAGACTTCTTTTAATTAAGGTAAAAATAATATACATTATAATAATCTTGACAAAGATGAAGCCATTTCTTCGTCTAGATGATTAGATATGATGCTTTATCTAGATAATTTTATATAGACTGAGAAAAAAGTTGTTAACTCTAATTTTTTTAACTCGATTAAATTTCTTCCGTTGAATTATTTATATATTTAAATACATGAAACACTTGAACTTTATTTTAACATTGATATATTTAATTTAAATACATAAATATTTGAACTGAAGAAATTTAATCAAGTTGATAAATTCAGTCAAATTAAATAACGGCAAACACTGGCGATGGAAGTTGTCGGTATACGAGGGGATCGATTTCATTTGGTTAAAAAGAAGAAAAGAAAAATTTGTACAGGGCGAGAGAGACAAAAAGTCAGGGGACAGACGTGGAGAGCGAAATAAAGATACATAAGGGTGGCGGCAAGGAAGAGGGTCAACGATGTTCGGATGAGTCACAGTGGCGCGCACAATATTTTTTCCCCGCATCCGATGACATTGTCCGTGCGAAACGAACGGCGCGAGGTTATATCCATTGCACGGTACAGTGGATCGGTGTTCCTCGGAAACTCGCTCAGCTTGACTGACACGACGGTTTTTAAGGTCGATCTCACCAACTCCGATTAACTTGAAAAAATAGCCGATTAATTTTTATCAATTGTCAATTGCAAAACTTGAAATCGTAATCATCTCTAAGTCAATTGTTTAACTATTAATTAAGAAATTATTTAATTAATTAAAAGTATTACATTTTATATAAATAAATTATAATTTAAAAAAAATGAACAAAGAAAATAAGATAATGCGATCAGTTTTAAGTTTTGCAGTTGGCAATTAATAAATTTAATCGGCCGACTTTTTTTAAGTTAATCGGGGTCGATGAAGATCATTTCGGATACTCAGAGAAAAGTTTTGCTTAAATTGATAAAATTGTTTCTTAGTTTTTTTAAGTCGAAATGAAAATATCTGAGGAAAATCAAAATTATTTATTCAAATGATTTTTTTTAATTTAAACAAATAATTTTGTAATTCGAAGAAGGTACTGCCGGAAACAATTTAGTTGTTCTAGTTTTAAAAATATATTTCTTCTTTAAAAAAACATTTGCATTGCACAACCAAACTACTTCTTTAATTCTAAAAGGAACAACCAAGACATTTCTTCAAATCAAAGAAACTTTTTCTTTAACCGTGTAGCAATGTACAATTTTCTTTTGATTCAAACAAATATTTGTTGAATGGAAGAAACTTTTCTCCAGATGAATGTGGGTTGACTTTGATCTCGATTTAGCTTACTCTTTTCTTAGTTCCGAGAATCAGGAAAAGATAAAGAGCAAGCTAAAACCAAGATTAAATTTAATCTACATGGATGGATGCGAACAAAAATAATTCTTCCTCGATTCTCTGCGAATAATGCGAAAATACACTTTTCTCGTATGTAGAATTTTAATCGTGCCTTGCGGATGACAGTTCGTCATTCACCTGCCCGGCGCTCGACGTTTCGTTGAAACGTGCAACTTTCTAGTAAATCGTCGTTACGAACTGTTGAGCGCTCGGCGAAACTGCAAAGCGAGGCGATATTTTGAAAGGACGAGCGATCTCGAGAGAGCGGTGTTCGTCCGAACTATTCCTCTCCCCCTTTTATCAACGATTGCGGTCGCAAAATAGGTCACGATTAATTTGCTAAAACGTGATTTCCGAACGGAGGCTAGGGACGATGAAGAAAAAAAAAAAAAAACAAAAAAAAAATTCCATACCGTAAATCCTTAGCTATCGTGAAATGTAGATGCGAACACAAGTATCTTGTGCCATTCCGTTTTAATTATTCTTGTCTTATCTTTGTAGTTAAACACTATCGTTCCAAGGTGAGAGATATGACTCAAAGGAGATACGATAATGATGCAGTCATCGGTCTAATTGATCATGTAAAACAAGCGTGGCACAAATCGATCCAACGATCGATGTATCGACTGATGTTTTTGCATAACAGTATTTACTCCGCACGACTCGGATTTGTTTGCACCAATACAGATAAACTTTAATCTCGGTGGTTTAACTTGCTTTCTATCTTTTTTCCTAATTCCTAGAAATAGAAAAAAAAAATAAAAAGTAAGTTAAAACCGAGATAAGAGTTAATCTACATTGAGGCAAACGGGTCTTAAATTACGGCGAACTTTTAAAAGTGCGAAAGAAGAATTTTCCCGAATTTTTTAATCTTTTAAATACAAAGTTGTAAACGTTTTAATATTGGTGATAAAATCGCTGATTTTTCGCTATGTTGCTTGGCTGCTCTGTGACAAGTTATTCCGCGTATTTTTTTCAAGTTTTATGAAACGCGGAGCAAACGATACCGCCCACAATCATGCGGCAAATTGGCTGACCTCGCGGATTATTTGATGTAACGTCTAATGATGTTTTTTAATGTTTACCTCGACAGTGTTGCATTTTTATGCCGCTGTGCATTCTTATGCACTATCCTAGGTTGCAGTTATATTTTTGCGCTGAAAAAAATTATTAATTGAACTAAAAATTTCTTCAGTTCAAGTATTTATGTATTTAAATTAAATTAAATATAGTTATAATTAAATATACACAATTGGAGAATTTGTGTTAAATTTAACACAAATTCTCCAATCGTGTATATGCCAAATGATTCACTCAAATCTTTGTGTTAATTTAATATAAAATGAAAATATCAAAAAGTAACATGAATATTATGTAAAAAATTAAAGAAGGCAATACTTTGACACAATTTGGAAACATACTGTGAAAACATACAGTTAAGATCCAGAGGAAGTTTTTTTTTAATTAAAAAAAGTATTTGTTTGAATCAAAGAAATTGCATTGTTATACGATCAAAAAAAAGTTTCTTTGATTTGAAAAAATTTCTCAATTGTTTCTTTTTATTAGAATAAAAAAAATAGTTTTGTTGTACAATAGTTTGGTCACGCAAATAATTAGAACGTCTAAATTATTTCTTACATTTTTGTCAGTACTTTCTTTGAATTAAACAGTTATTTGTTTAAATTAAACAAATTATTTACTTTAAAAAAGACTATTGATGTTATATATGTATTTCTTAAAATCAAATAAATTTTATTATTTTCCTCAAACTTTTACTTCAACTAAAAAAAAAAACAATTTAAAAAAAAACGAAACTATTTGTGAACATTTGATATGTTGACTTGCATTTTATTTATTTATCTTAGATTTTGTTTAAAAACTATATTATTTTTATGTCATTTATTTATTCATACATACATTGTGTTATTTTAACTCTAAGACATGTTAAATATCAATTTAACTTAAAATATGTTCAAATAATACAATCAAATAATACAATTCGTTAAATTAACAATGGATATGTTAAAAATGCATCACAAACATTTTAACAAAGACCGGTTTTAACATAAATACAAAATATTTTCTATTGTGTATATTTAACTTAAATATTGAAACTGAAAAAAGTTGACTGAGTTAACACGGTCGTGTTAACTTTTTTTTCTCAGTGCACAGAATTTGTATGTGATGTCAGAAATATTAAAAACAAAAGGTAGTTCGTAGATACAAATGTGGTGTCAGATTTTACGCACAGGCTCTAGAGAAAGTTGCAGTCGCAAACTATCAAAATATCTTAGATTAAAATACGCAGTAATAATGTTTTTAAGTGCAATGAAAAACTTATGAATTATCAGAGTAGCAGATTGTTGATTACATTATCTACGATTATAAAAGTGGAATTGTAGACGACGCGAGACGTAGAAAATTTTATATACACACTGCGGCGAACTTTGTTCGAGCTAACTCGCGCAGAATTTTCCCGTTCTCATCGTCAACAGAGTAAACTTTCGCTCGCGTTTAACCGCAATTACCATTGTGAGAAAATTATTTTTCTCGGAAGACTCGGGGGGAGGGGAGATACCTGCGTGCTTCTTCCGCGTGTAAAATAATATAAAATTCTTAGGAGAGAAGTCGCCGTAAGCGAATTCGTTTTCGTCGCGAACGTATCGATATCCCGGAAGCGCGAAGAATGATTAGTGTTGCAATTTGCGAAAGTAAAAAGGATATAAACGTTTTCTCTCTCGCTGTATGTACGTGCAGTAGAGTCTGCTTCTCCCTGCGCGAGTCGTCGCGTAACATTGTTCTAGTTTTACGATATCGATACTAGAGGAGGTTAATCGATTTATTTGTCACGCCGCGTACGTAAGCATGACTCCTGAGTCATTTCCAGCAGGACATGATTCAATAACAAGTACATCCGTACCGCGACAAACGTTGCACCGTCACGTGCACCTAAAGCGTGTTATTATTAGCACGTTATTGAGCAGCGTACATTAATAGTATTGTAACGTAAGTAAAAACACAAAGGGCTCGGTTTTTCTTCGTCACACTCGGAAAGAAATTACGTTTATATAATTGATAAAGTCGTTTCTTTAACTTGGTTTTTCGTTTTAAGTTGAAGTGACAATACCTTTGAGAAAAACAAAAATTTATTTGATTTCAAGAAATCACGTTATTAGCTCTTTTTAAAGTAAATAAATTATTTGTTCAAATTATTTGTTTACTGTTAATTTAAATTAATAATTTTTTTAATTCAAAGAAAGTACTGACAGAAATGTAAGAAATAATTCATTTAAAAAAAATTTCTTTAATTCTAACAAAAGGAACGGCCAAAAATTTTCTTCAAATCAAAGAAACTTTTCCTTAACCATAACAATGCACAAATTTCTTTGGTTCAAACAAACTTTTTTCAAAGAAACTTCTCTCTCGGCGCATCTTCTTGTTTGGAATGAAATTATCCTCCTACCTCTGCGAAAATAATCTCGATTGTCGAATTTAATCGAGAAAAGAACCTCGTTCTATCGTAAATGCGTTCTTTCGCGTAACTATGAACATATTGTCTATAAAATTCTTATCTGCATCGATAAGAATAAATGAACCATGTTTGAACTTTGCACACAATCAATGATCTGTAAATAACGAGTCGCGATCATGCGCGATCGATTTATCTTACTTTTAATTATATTTTCTCCTGTGAATAAATGATTTGTTCTATACGTGGCGCGGTCGCTCTTCGCAACCGTGTAAAGCGTTATTTTCACAAGTTCCTTCAATCGATATAAATTAAAACCTTGGTCGCATTTTTCGAATCGGATTTTGCGCTGTAAAAAAAAAAAAAAAAAAAAAATAACGAGGGATTTTGAATCGCCGCTTCGTCGAACCGTACGTGCCATCGATGCGACGAACACTTCTAACGCGATTTAGAGCTTACACTTGTGTGACCTATATTGGCTATGAAGAGTTAAATTCGTTATTATCTTAAAATACTGTGCTACGTTAATAATAATACGGTAATTGAGTGTCTCCGTAACCTCGTAGACGTTGTTGATTGTCGTTATCTTCGTTGCGAATAATATTACTCGTTAGATGGAAAATTACAGTTTTCGCGGACGATTAAATCGACTTCACCCTTTACCCTATACGCTCGACGTCATATCGGTAGTACAAATTCATTCAGCGGGAATAATACGACGTAGGTTTCTTCGGTGCGCACCCTTTAATCGTGACGTGGGTGACCCTTTTTCATTATGACGTAGGCGTGATTAGTGTCATTGTTCGGATCTGTGGTTCGTTAGTTTACGGAGATTACCGCAAACGCGGATTTATCCCTGACAAGTGGGGTAGAAAATCTCCTTCTTCTTCATATCCGAAGGAAATATGAGTCAGACATTTCTTATACTTTTCTTAGCCCTGTGTACGCACGATTTGACCATTTTGTTCTTGCGATTGCCTTCTTTTTGAAAAACTAAGAGGACTGAAATTAGTTATAAGCGGAATTAGGTAGTAATTATATATCGAAAAAAATTGTTGGCTAATTTTCCATCTCGATTAAATTTCTTCAAGTATTTTGTATTTAATTGAAATATATAAATGCTTGAATTGAAGACATTTAATTTAAATACATAAATACTTGAATTGAAAATTTAATTAAGTTAAAAAATTTAATCAAGTCAACAATCGATTTTAATTAATTAGTCAAGTTAATTTTCTTCCCAGTGTAAGTTAAAAAGTTAAATAGTAGAGAATAAAATAAAAAAGATTAAGGGAAAATGAGAATCAAGAACTGTAATAGATGCGCAAATTAATTAATATAATGTTAATATTAATTACTGTATTTAGTTCAAGTTTACATTAAATAAAAACGTTCGAACGTTTTGACTTTTGACTCACGAATCATTTTTAATGAAAAAAATGCTCACGTGTAACTACATGCAGTGACCATTCTCTAAGTAAATATTTATGCTTGAAATGCGTCATTCACAGCGGTTGTATAGTCGTATGATGACAAGTCGATAACAATAACCTGTAAATGGTCAACACATTTCATGAAACACATTAAATAAAAAGATATAATAGATAGAAAAAAAAGCATATTCATTAAACAGTCGACCATAAACTCATCATAAGAAATTGAAGGAATATAAATGGTAGAATAAATGGCCGCATATTTTAATAGTTGTCCGGTAAATGTAATTATGTTTATAATTAAAAGGAACCTCTTTGAATAAGAATTCATTACTCAATTAGACAATGAAAAAATTAATAATTTCAAATTATTTATAATTTAGAATTAAATTAAAAATTAATAAATTTATTAATTTTTAATGTAATTAAATTAATTTTATACGTTATTAATTTTAACTTAATTTAGTTTATACCCTGGTTATAACATTTTTATTTACAATTTTTTTAACAAACAATCATACAAATACTTACTAAAGACGATAAAGTGTATATAAAAAGTTCTTTCAAGAATATTTTTATATTTATAAAACTAATAAAAAAATAAAACCCAAAACAATCCATCGTGCGTAGAAGATACCGAAAAATAATAGCAGATTATAAAAAAATGCTGAAATACTTTTGATACTTGAATTTTTTTTCATTGCTTTTTCTAATCGATCTTTTTTATTTTTTTGCTGCAGAGGGACGACACGAGTCTACTGGCTCAGTTCTTTTATGCCGACGAGTCTCTGAACGCAGTCGCCTGCGAATTGGACTCCTTCGACGGCCGACAGGAACCGGAGAGATGCACGACGCTGGTGAATCAGTTGCGACACTGTCAGGATAAAGTGCTGACAATTTGCAATCAAATAATGGACGATTTAATTCCCGAGAGCCGCGCCAATCGGGACTTCAGGGTGAAATTCCCTGATGACGTGATGCAAGAAAATTTGGCCGGACAACTCTGGTTCGGTGCGGAATGTCTGGCAGCCGGTTCGTCGATTATGAACCGGGAGGCCGAGAGCTCGGCCATGAGGCCGTTAGCGAAAGCTCTTACTAAGTCGCTAGAGATCGTCAGAAACTTGCTAAGAGAGCACGCGCTCAAGGGTCACATGAACTTGAAGGTATTAGGCACATCAGCAAAATTCTCTTCAACTTATTCGAAATATACATACGATTTTATTATAATTTTAATAAGGTCTCTGCATCGATTAACGAACAAATAAAAACAATATAATTACATTTTCAAGTAAAAAATCATACATTAATTATATAATTAATCTGTATGAGATATAGATTTTAAAAATATTAATTAATTTACTATTTATTATTTTAAAGTTTTATTACTTTAATATTTTTTTTAAACAATTGTTTATTGATGATTGTTCAGTGACTGGTGCGGTAACTCTGTTTTGAAGCCCTACACAGAATAAACGAAAGATATTTTCTAGGCTAGATTCTTAGAAGGAAGATAATTTCGATTTTTTATCCATTTGATTTTTTTGTCTATTGTTTTGTATAAAGTTTGATGAGTAATTAAGTGTATTAATAGCACTCACTTTTTCCAGGCGCAAAATCCTCTTGAACCATCTCTGGAGAAGCTCATCGAGTCGTTGAAGATCTTTGACCGACTGTTCGCCGATTTCGAGCTATGCTACGTCGGCGCCATGGTACCGGTGAAGTCGACAAAGGAGTACGAGCAACAGGAGCTCGTGTGCGTATTATTTTCAGAGACCTTGCAGCGAGCGCTTGAACGCGGGTTGTTGGACCAAGCGGATGTAGATAACTATGAACCGGCTTTAATGTTCACTATTCCTCGCTTGGCTATTGTTTCGGGACTTCTGGCACCGCCTGGAGGACCGTTATGTCTCAACTCACCTGACACCATAAGCGAGATGTTTAGACCTTTTAGAGTAAGGAATTAACTTGAAAATTATTGTTAACCACTTGCATGAAAGTTATTGCTTACATGAGCTAATGAATTTCTTTAAAAGTTCCATATAATATGTTAGAAAATATCTCTATTTTCAAAATATCAAATATTGAAATGAAATTATATAGCATTAAATAAACTTAACTTGTTACATGATGAAATTTTCTATGGTTCTTTCAAGAAAAATATATACTTATTATTTAATAATAATTTTCATGAGTTAAAAGAAAAAAAATTGAATATAAAATAACAATATCTTCAAACCTGGAATTAGAAATATATTCTTTGATATATATATCAATGTTTCTTTCATGTAATTTTATAAGCATATAGAAAAGCGAACTCTCAATGTATAACATGATGATCAGTATTTATTTATCTTTACATTTAATTATATTACAGTTATTTGTTTTTATAATAACTAAATATATCATTTTTTTCTTAATTTGACAAATATATTCAATTTATTTTTAGACTCTCCTTCTCAAAATAAGAGAACTATTGTGGACGTTAAATAACCGTGAGTTATACATGCTGGAGAAGTTATTATGCTCGAACGAGGAGCCGTCAGGCTCGATTACGCACTCGACGAAATCGACATGTCAGGACATACCGGATTTGGAAGAATACGTTCATAATTTTTATACTGGTTACCCGAATTGTAAAGAATTTATCGTTGATTTCTATACTGTGACGAGAAATACAGGCAACAACATGGACGAGGTAGCGAGCGATGCGGTTCAATCGTTGGACGAAAGTAGCAGAGGCGATCAATTATTGAGCACGAAGCATGAGCAGGGCAGAAATGGACGTAAAAAGAAGAAAAATACAAAAATCAAGAATGAAGATTTAAACTTATCTTCGGATGTGTTTGATGACGAGTGTGATGAGAGTAACGCAATATGTGACAGCGCCGAAAAGATGCATCAGAGTGATAGGGAAAGTGTTGATGAACGAATGCAATACGAAATACGGGAAATATCTGACGCTTCGCACGATATTGGACAATTTCTTCGTGACTGTGATTCAGTTTCCAATGATGGGAATGACGCTAGAGAGAGTCCCGATCCGACGATACAGAATAACGTTACGATATTAAACGTTGTACCGGGAACTAGCACTTCAAGTACCATCGAAGATGTACAGAATGAGGAAGGATTTGTTACTCCCGACTTAACTAAAATATTTGAGGAATACTCCGACAATATGGAGATTCCGCATCTGTTTAATCAAATCACTCATGAAAATACCGTAGACAATGAGGTTGCGCATATGTCTGAGAATACTTTATCCGATCCAGATTCTAAGAAACTTATCTCAGAGGCGAATAAAACGCTTTCAAATCTTTTGTTGGACTCTGGTGAATGCCCGAATGAGATCTCGGAACAAACCGATTCAGGGATATGTACGGTAATATCATCTGAGAACACCAGCTTGTACGACAAGAGTCCAGAAGAAAAGAAGACGTTTGCCAATGACATTCAACCGGACGAATGCGGCGTGTCAGACGAAGAAGATATGCAGGAGAATACCAGCTATTCTTGTTCCAATATGAACTCACCGAAGAAAAAGGATCCTGCTGTTTCGGAGAACTTGTGCGTTTGTGGCACGAAGAGCGTGAGCAAAGCACCATCGTTGGATCATCCGATCGAAGTGCCTGGTCTGCATTCAAACGGGGACCGAGAGTCCGCCGGCAAAAACATTCCACGAATATCGTCGAACTTTGATGGCACTAACGAAGAATTTATTGGCGTCGCATACGGTAACGGCCAACTGACTCTCTGTGATTCCAACCAGTCTACCTTTCAGATAAACTATTCGGAGAATTGGGAGAACCTCAATTTGAATATAGACGCATCAAGTTCCAGGAAGGAATTCTGGGGTGACTTAAAATGTGAGAACTGCCCGTCCACATCTCGAAGTATCGAGAAAATTGACAGCAAAAAAATCGAGAGGTATACGCAAGATAAAATTAGAAAAGCCAGAACCGAAAAACAACGACGGCGACACCAACACAAGCTGGACCGAAACACGCACAAAGCTCACAATAAATCGGGAGAGAAGAGACACAACCTGCAGATCATGCGAGCGGCCACGAGTACCGAAAGCTCCAGATCAAATTCCACGGATCGATGCTTGAATGCCCGATTGACCAACTTCGGCGCCAGCTTGCATCTTGGCCAGAATACTAGACAAATACCGAATTTTGGCAGTCGCAGTCCTCACCTAAGTCCACGACTTCATCACTTTGAGTGTTCGCGCGGACAATGCTGCTGCAATCTTGGTACACACTGCGTGAACAGACGTTCATCGCCACAGAATAGAAAGTTGCTAGATCACAGAAGATCCAAATCCGAGCAGATCGCCAAAATGAAGAGAAGAGACGTCGAAAAGAGGGAAAGGTATGAACGAGATAAATACGCGCGAATAGAACATAATAAGAGAAAACCTGGAAACGGAAGTAGTTTAATGAATGATGGATTGGGTCCTAGGACGGATAAGAGCGGCTTGGTGTCGGAGATAGCAACTACGCCGCAGAACGTGGTTTGTCATGAATATCAAAGTGCAAAAGACACTAACACACACAGATCTGCGCGAGCGATGAGACTGGTCAACGCATCGACAGTATCCAACGTATCGTGTTTAAATCCTCATCAGTCTTTAAGTTATAAACCCGACGTAGCATCTAGTTCGAGTTATTCAAGCTTCTGTGACTCGAGTTCGGAAACCAGCGAGTTTCACAGCGATTGTCAGGACGACGAGGAGATTGCATTGGCGATGCAAGCTGCTGAGATTGCAAATAGAAATCAAATTAGAGCCAAATTTCGGTAAGAGGATGTATTGTTATTTTATTCACCAGCTGTTGTGTGAATAATGATATAATTATACTTTGAGTCAATTTTTCGGTCTATTTAAATGATATGCTAAATGCTGAAATTTAAAAAAGTTTACTGACTTGATTGATGTGCAATGAAAATGTTCAACATTTGGTCTCTACATTTTCTTTTTTAACATGTTTTTGTTTTATTTATAAGCTTTGCATATCTTCCATTTATAAGCTTTCCATATATTCATCTTTTTTTCTTTATTGATGCCTATTTATTTCATATTTTTTAATATTATTTATATAATCTCTTTTCGGAAAAAAAATGAAATACTATTATTACATTTCCAGGTCTTCGGAAGATCTTGTCCATCGTCTCTTCGTTTGTATAGCAGGTGTGGCAGACCAATTACAAACAAATTTTGCATCGGATTTGCGGAACATTTTGAAATGCGTTTTTCTCATGAACAGTAGTCAGACAATAGAGGACACTGAAGAATCGAAAGATCCGAATTTGGCTTCCACGGCGAATGCATCAATAGATACAGCGGAAACAGAAAGTATTCATGAGCGGCAAGAGTCATTACCAGAATATGAAGATGTAGAGGAAACTGCTTCGATACACGACCGAAGTATGAATATGTTGATTTTTTCATTCGTAAATTTTACTTAACAAATATGTGTGGTTATCCATTGTTAGTATCTAAACATTTTTATAATTTATATATATATATATATGCTTATTTGATTTAGATTTATTTTTTGAAATATGATAAATTTCTTAAATATTTAATAAATGCTTTATTGGTTCAGTTGTATATTGTAATGCATATGAACTAAACAAGTATTTATTAAGTGTTTAACTCAAAATTTTCTTTCTAAAAGAAAATTTAATAAATTTAGCCATAAATATATATAAATATTTTATATATATGATAAATTATAAAAAATAAAAATAATAAATATAATTGTAAGATTATTTCACAAATATAAAAAATGTAATGTTTTAACTTCTATTTGATATGAAATATACAATATATAATTTCTTTTTTAATTTTTAAACAAAAAAATAGAATTTTTTCATGGACATTTAAAAATTTACTTTTAAGTTTTTCCTAAGAATGAAATATTAATTATTTAATATGTATCAATTATATAAAAATAGTACATTAAATATAACTACGGCCGGTATTCATAGTCGATTCTTATATTTAAGATCGTCGTAAGTATCATCTTAAGATGTCATCAATCAATCAGAGAGCCGTATTAGTATCTTAAGACGATACTTAAAACGATCTTGAAATAAGAATCGACTATGAATATCGGCCTATATCCACTTTTTTTCATTTCTATAGCTTCTCCAGTCACCGAGAGGGGGGAAGAGTGCGTCGAAAGAGCACCTGCTTGGGTGCCGGACAACGATGCGCCAAGGTGTATGGCTTGTCAAGCGGGATTCACGGTTGTGCGACGTAGACATCATTGCCGAAATTGTGGTAAAGTGTTCTGTGGTCGTTGCAGCAGCAACAACGTTCCACTGCCTCAT
The DNA here is from genome assembly GCF_016802725.1 of Solenopsis invicta. NCBI lineage: Eukaryota > Metazoa > Arthropoda > Insecta > Hymenoptera > Formicidae > Solenopsis > Solenopsis invicta. Next base: position 11,028,449 of record NC_052673.1, read on the forward strand.
TTCGGGCACACGAAACCTGTAAGGGTGTGCAACAGGTGTTTTCTGTATCAAGTGACGCCTTTTACGGTCTCTCAAGTTTCGTCCACTAGATGAATGTTTCTGAAGTGGCTTGTAAATCCGATTATTTTTTATTGAATTCCTTATGCGATACACTTTCTTTTCAACATGCATATTCGCGCAAAATTTGGTGACTGTAATTTTCGTAATATAATAAAATAAGCAAATATTCTTGTATTTCATAGAAACAGGTCTCAAAGTTTCGATAGAACATGTATAATTATGTGATATACTTGTCCGGTGTTAAAAAGTTTAGTTCAGTGAATTAACCGCTGCTTTGTTAGTTGAAACACGTTATTCAACTAAGAAATTAAAGTAAATTTTTGAACTGTGCGAGTATTCTCCTCTTTTTTTTTTACTTCGTAAGTGATACAAAGTTACATTGAATATATATCGAAAAAATTTGGTGACACTTCGATTTATCCAATTCTCAATGTATAATTTGTAAAAAGAGAAGCTGCAGACAGGCGCGTTTGTACAAAAACGAATAGAGGAGAATTGGAGACAAATCGCTGTCGCTAGATTGCTTTTTGCGTTATTTGTGCACTTAATTTGTGCTCTATAAATATTTTATCTATAGATATATAGGCGCTAATCGCTCATATTTTTACACATCATGATTAAATATCTCTCAAGAAGGAATAATCCAATCGGTAAGCTGCGGCAATGTAATTTGATTTGGGTATATTTGGGTGTAAGGTTTCTCGCATATATTCATTTCAAATTTTATTTAAGAAGATTGTATCTTTGTATTTAAGCGATTGTATAGAAGATTATTTTTAAGCGCTTCTGTACATTACTATTATTATTCTTACATCATTTTTATTTTAGTTATTATTTCTCATAAATTTAATTCTTATAAAAATTTATTGTTTAAATAATAATTATTATTAATTTCTTAAGTTATATCGCTGTGCAGAAGTTTATAAACCGATTTTTTTTTTCTGTCAAAGATGTGTGTGATAAAACCTTTCCCACATTTTGTATTCTAAAACAAAACAAAAATACGACAAATACACATAAGAAAAAAGCTAGTTGCAGTTAGTTTCCGAAATAAGAATGTAATAGCTAAATTTTTAGCTGTATACAACTGAAATTAAAGTACCACGCATAGATTTTTGTTGCTGCAATTAATCTTTTTTTCCGTGTATGAATATATCATGAAAGAGGTTCTCTAGTTTTTCTCATACAATTTAGGAATTTTAGAAAAATCACATTAAAAAAAAATTTATAATATAGCCATTTCTGAATTTGTTTTCAAGTTTTTTTGACTGTACAGTTTTCTTGAAACTTAAAATGTAACGTTCTAAAATAGCATTGAGTCTTATGTGAAAGAGAATTTTAAGTAATTTAATCGTAAACAAAATATAAGAATTTTGAAATACTGTATTTATAAGAAAGAATAAAATTTGAATATTTTGGAATTAAAATGAATGAAACATATGTTGTGATCTGTTTACTGTTTTTTTTTGCAAAATTATGGATTAAATATACGAGGGCCAAGAACGAACAACAAATTAAAGGATATTAAATACTTAAGTAAATTTAACCGTCGATTATATAATTAACGTTATAACGAAACTGATTTCAACTGTACACAGTCTTCTTCAGTCACGATTTACTAACTTAATTATAAATTAATCCCTTTCAATATAATAAATATATTATAATAAAGTAAAAGATCTAATATAATAAACATAATATAACAACAATTAAGTAAGTCTGCGTATATTAAAGTTAGCAATTATGATCAAGTAAATGAACTGGAGATCTTCAGAATTAAACTGCAAACGTCATGTAATTAAACTTATCTGGATGGTTTTATTTTTGTTCTTTTTGCCTAATTTTCTATTTTCTTTGTCACCTTATCATCTCCACAAGTGAAAGTAGGTTGACAATTAACTTTTGATGTTGCAAAATTTGAATTAAGTACAATCCATTATGAACCTGATGTAATGTTTGGAGTAACAATATAACACTATTGATTGTTTGCGATTAAAAAAATTAAAATCTCATATTTTTATGTTACAGTAATGTCAAATATTTATGAATTATACAATTTTTTTTAAATATGACGTATTAGAAAACATGACAACGACGCTTGTTGAGAACAACTACACTGAGAAAGATATTGAAAAATTTAAGATATAAATTTATTTTATTAAAATATATCTTTATTTAAATACAAAATAAAATCATATTTCTCGTAAATAAACTAATTCATAAAAATATTCACAAAAATATATATTTTGTCATCACAATCAATTTTTTTTATAATAAATATCAAATAAAACGTTAGAAATAACATTGCTAATATTTTGATTTTTCTCAGTGTACATTTAAATTATTATTATAAACAATAAATGAAAAAAATAATGAATAAAAGCAATAAAAATATAATAATTGTTATTTAAAAATATTTTCTTTAGAATATTGATAAATGTTCACATAAAAAAGAATTATTTTAATTATTTTAATTATAATTAATTCATTATTTATTATTTTGAAGATGGCAATGCCAAACGCTTCTTTGTTAAAAAATACATGTGAATGAAAAGTCATGTAATTCTTCTTCACTTTTTTGATAGCTGGAGAACCTCCTTAAGTTATCGAAATATTTAGCAATTGCAAGTGTAAATAATATTATTGGTACATGGACATATATAATATAAATAAATATTGTTTTGAATTATTAACGAAAGCATGGAGCACACACGTATTTAAAAAAGGGATTTCAACTTATAATTAGATAAATATTAATTTAAGGTTTCAAATGAGCGCATAGGCAATTGTTACGTCGTGGTTGTCTCAATATGAAGATTCTTTTCTTTCGACAAATCTAGACTTTTCATTACAATAACCGAAAAATTGTATTTAAAATTTATGCTCTTCTGATGGGTTTTAGTTGACAATCGACAGTTGATTTTCCATGGAAAGCAAGCTTTCTCGCGAAAGTTTAAGACTTACAGCATCATTTTCGAAGCGTCAAATTATATATAGTGTATATACATCTGTGTAATGTACAATGTGTAGGAAAATACGTATGCACGTTTAAACGAATAAGAGAGAACAGAACGAAAATTTCACGTTCATTAGTTGGATCACGCTGTAATTATTACCGCGATTAGAATTTCTAAGCGTCTACTGCCCGCTGGAGTGTTTTGGAGTATATACACAGGTGCGTTAGAGCACACACCACTTAGCTCCTGTGCCAAATTTACGACAATAAGTTTCCTCTTTCTTATATCTCGCACGAATTTGGTTCCTATTGGAAAGCTCGTACAAGATGCTTCCGATTACTGTGAAACATTGTGTTGCGTTAAAGGTTTTGGGAACTGTATTTGTGACAGACTTGGCGTAGCACGTGCGCTCCATGATTGATAAAGACTGGTTTGAATGATATAGATCCTTCGCTCATTAACATTTCATGTATTTGTCGCGATTAATATAAATTTCAAATGACAGATTTATATCGTTACCAATTTTGTTTCTTATGTTTTAAGATATCGGTTTTCACAAGAGACAATTTTATCAGCAATTTTTCTCAAATTCTCGTTAATCTTGTTATCAATAGACAAAAGTCAATACAAATTCAAAATGATTTAACAACTACTTTTGAACACATTTAATTAAAAAAAAAATTAGTGGAATCGAATTGTATTCATCAGTGTGAAAATTGAGTACACACAATAGTGTTTAAACGATTGTATAAATTGAATGGCGAGTCGATTTACTGCGGTTAAAATCGCGCGAAGCAAAGACGTTAATTGAAAGCGATGTATATCAATTAATCTGACGTTTAGACATGTAATTATGATTATCGATTTTCATATGGACGTAGCATGTAATGTTCTCTAAAATAACGAATAGCGATATCACTCGGTCAGATTCGGAAGTCGTTGTATATTATAATCGCGTATGCGTATTGTAAACTACAGGTAGGACTTTTTACCATTTGAAGAAAAAAATCTTGTATAATGTCTACGGAACGGCGAGAGTGCTTGTAAGTCGTGAAAAAGGTAGTAAGAAAGAAATTAAAAAAAAATGAACTTATTTCTGTAAGGAGCACATCGAGTATACCTTTAGATTACAGATGTTTAGACGGAGAGTTATTTTTTACACACACTCGTAATCAATGCCTTGCTAGAATATCGTGCTTTCAATTACGAATGCGACGAAAAGTCTCTGGCTAAAAAAAAGTTTAGTGATTAAGCGCGAACCGCTGCTAAGCAACTCATCTTCTCTATATATGTGCGAGTCATTTTGGTAATCAGGTTTTCCCCTGTGCCTAAATTATCATAGGCATCGAACTGTATTAATACTGGAACACTTCGATGTTTCCGAAAAGAAAGAAAAAATGATCTAAAGATATCCTTGGTGAAAAAAATTCTCATATTTTTAAGAATTTTTCATATTTCAAATTTATGAAAATGTTCTGAAAAAATACCTTAAATATCTTAAAGTTTTATAAGTTTTCCTTAAAAATTATAGAATGAGAAGTCTTAGAATATTCAGAATTTACATATATAAAGAAATCTAAAAAAGATGTAAACTTTTTCAGAATTTGTGAAAAGTATTCCAGTTAAAAAATCTGAATAATATTGTAGAAGAAATTGTATAAAATTTATATAGAATTTTTAAAAAATTATCTAATTCGAAAAAAATTTTCACCAGGGATGCCTCTCTTTTCTCTCTTTCTCTCAGCTAGTACAGTTTAATAAATTATATTCTATAAAGGAACATAGAAATAATATAAAATATAAAACAATATACTAACAGAAGGTTCGATTAGAAATTACTGCAGATTAGAAATGCTTTATATTCACATTGAACTTGTGTTTTGTCAGTAAAGTTTACTGGCACAATTTAACATCAAAGTATTGTTAATTAAATCAAAAATATGACTCACTGGACCAACTAAACCTTCAATAGAGGAATGTATAAAATTTCCACTGTATTTATCTGCATGGAAATGGAAACAGAGGAATAGAACTTTCTCCTTGTGAAAGCAAAAAACTCAGGTGACACGTGATTCCAGGAGTAATCAATTCGTAGTTTTTTTAGATTTAACTCCAAGCTTTACTCCATATATGTATATGATTCAATATGTAAGAGATTGATTAAAGAATTAAAGAGTGTAAAGAATTTAAAAGAAAATTTTGAGAAACATATTCCAACTAAGGACAAATATCCGATGAAGAGGAAGAATGATTTTAAAAAATCTATCTTTCAATAAATTTAATTCTCTTGATGCGAACACTTCGCTTGTGTAGAAAGGAGAGTTCCAGTATTACCATAGTTCAGTGATCGCAGACTAGCCTGTGAATATAAATTAAACGAACATAAAAGCGTGTAAAAAAAAGGGAAAGTAGATATGTAAAAAAAATTGATGAAATGAGATATAGGATCGATCAAAGATCACGATGTTGTGAATGAATTGGAATAATGAGAAAAGCTTTACGTTTTGTATCTATGCGAAATAAAAAAAAAATATATATATAAAATATATAATATTAATGATTAATGTTGACGGAATTAATATTATAGAAGAAAATTAAGGCTTATTTTTAAATCGACTACTTTCACAATAGTTCGTTGACTAGCTACGTCACTCTACATTCTCTTTCGGCATCGTGATTTTGATTCACTCGATGCATCGAGGGGCTTACGATTTGCCAATTAAGAAATTTTCAAAGCAACAAAATGTACCCCCTCTAAATTATTTTTGTATTATTTGCCTAAGTATACGTGTAGAAACGTATTCTTAGCGCGTTTGACATTGAATCATCTTGAAAGGTGCATAATCGATTTGCCGGATTAATTAATGACCGGTAACAGCGTGTAACCAATGGCAAAACAGTTAGTAATTGCTATTGATATGATAGTATCAATTTGACACCGAATTCATTTGCAATCCATATCGAAAGGCTAACGATACGTGATATTACGTCACGTATCCATGATCTTAGAGGAATGAAAAAATACATGTAAAGATAAATACAATTATAGACGGATGTGTATTCGCGTGTGTGCATGGGCATATGCGTGTATGTATATAAGCGTGCAAATAACAACTATTCGCAATATTACATCATGAGACGAAGCGTCTCTTTGAATGCACTGTGGTTTCGGTAATGGATGTATTCAGACACGAATATAAATAAAATTTGTTAATTAAAATGTTAAAATCTCTGATTTTTATCTCTGATTTTAGCGATCACGTAACTGTTTCCCTAAGGCGGAGATGTAAAAAGTGAACATTTTATCATTAAAGTTAATGAGAAATTTTTCACTTTTCATATTTCTTGAGGCGAAAAAAGTTATGTGATCGTTGCCCAGATATTAACATCCGTTGAAAACAGATTTTGAAAGAATTTACTGCAAATTGTTCCCGGCAAAATGTATAAGGTGAAATCCACAAGAGAGGAAAAATAAAATAAAAAATTTAAGTAAAATTAATTGTCCGAATTAATTAAAAATTGCATTGATTGCATTCAGAATATTCTTTTCTGCTTCTACAATTCGATAAGTATTCACACAGAGAAAAAGAAATTTATATTAAAAAAAATTATATAACGTTTTAATTCAAAATTTTTGTAAAAAATCTAATAAGTATATGAATGAAAAATATAAAATTTCCTGTTTCAATAATAAACTATATAAAAAAATATGTATTTAAAAGTCGCAACGGACCAGCAGCAATGGGTAAAAGCAACGTATTGTGAGGGATTTTTATTTTTACTTTTTAGATGACAATTTTAGAGCAAAGAATGTAAACATATCTAATTTCAGTGGTATTTATCGAAATTAAACGTTTGTAATTTAAATACATATAATATATGGAAAAAATATTACCCGATAAATAGTATTTTATCCTAAAGTAAAGATGGCTGCCGCGACGAAGAAGAATAAGAGTAGGAGTCTAGTAGAGAAGTGGATTTAGCTTGTATACGTTTTTCACGAGACTACTAGTCCCACTATTGTCTATCACGCATGCTCGATGTAACTTGAACAAAGATAAAGATATCTCTCAACATGCTCCTTGTCAGATCACTTCTTCGACTACGTTCAGCGGGAAAAGCAGCTCAGGGAGCGATTCTTTATTACGATTGGTTTCTATATTTAGATTCAGCGAAGAGCCAATCTTATTAAAGATTTACTCAACCATTGCACAACTGTTGTCTTCTGAAAGCAGCTTCAGCATAGGCGTTACATAGCAGCGCCGCGCACTCCAGTATTACATTTTAATGATTTTCTATGCTACTAATTTATATTATTACTGACATTTTATTTGATCAAAATGAAATAAAAATTTAACATAATACAATTAAAAATCACTGGACTTCTTGAAGAAAAAATACTGCGTATCTCCCACATCAATGTGTATTAATAACAAATTTATAGCATAATATTAATTTTGTTACAATTCTTAATCAAGTTAAATGCTCCAAGTTTTTGTTGACATTTTAAATAGTTAAAGCGTCATATATTAACTAGAAGCTATAAAAACATCTTGACTAATTGAAGCAAAGACTATCTTACTGGTCGAGCACCAAAATGATAAAAAAAACCTCTGAAAAATCCTTTTGATTTTTGTAACAGCTTTTTTATTTCTTGTCAACTGTTACTTGTATTAGCAAGTATCATGAGGTGTATGTCAAGTATTTGTAATGTATGTATAGTTATGCTTCATTTGTTTCAGTGTCACAAGTTTTTCTTGACTCAATTACTTATTTGTTACAACTTTGCTGTATGAAATATCTGAAAAAAAAGAAATATCACATGTTACATTTTTTTCTTATATTAATAAATAACATTTTGTTTTACTATCATTTTATTTATTTACTATTATTTTAGAGTACGCATGAAGATATCTTGATGTATCCATTGGTTAATTACCTTAGTATTCATTCTTAAGCTTCAGGCGTAGCTAACGGGGCTTCTTTCTTCTCTTCAATAATAATGGCTTCTTTCTTCTCACCATTAGGTTTATCATTTTCATCCACTTCCTTTTTGGGCGCCACCTTTAAATACCATCAACAAGATTTATATATTAAACAAATTGCTTTTATAATGTACTCAATTTTATTAATTCGTAAACTATTTCTAAAATGATAAAAAAAACTACCTTCAATTAAAAAACAAAATACAGTTTAATGGAGATAAAAAAAAATATAAAAAAATGTATATAATAAACTTTACCATTAAAAATTTCAAAATCAAATTTAAAGTTTTAAATGAAAACTCTCATTTTTTTATTCAATATATTTTTGTAGATCAAATTCTTTACTAAATTTCACATATCCTATATATATGGATTTTTAAATTCAGAATCTTTAATGGGAATCAGAGAAATTCTTTATATTTAGATATATACATAGTCTATACAAAGATTTGCACCAAAGATTTTCAACAAATTCCTCAATTTTCATCTAATCAACTATTATATTTAATAAGAACACACCATCAGCTCTTACTGTAATTCCCTTTACCTCCTCTTTGCTAGCTTCATCAAAATTCTCCACTAAGTCGGGCACCTCGTCGTCCTCTTCCAACGTAGTTTTCCCAACCGCACTTCCAGCAACTGTACTCGCTAATCGTTTCAGCTGTGTCAGACCTTCAGGGCCAAGCTGGCTCAAGATTCCTGGTAACATCTCGGTTATCTGTTTATTTTCTCCGTGACCAGTGATCGCAAATGTATTAGCAGACAGACTAGCCTGGGCTTTTGGATTATTGAAATGGATGACTGTGCCATCATCTTTAATCATATTAACCTCCTCTATTCCAGGAATTGTATTTACAGAAAGTTTCTTTAGACAACTCTGTAACTTTTTGTCATCTGTGGCGGCAGTCGCGTGTACAACCTGCAAAAGTAAAAAAAAATAACATAAACACAAGAGCAATAACGTTTAATTCTGCCTTAAGGCTCTGCTTAACATTGTCTTCACAGCATACAAATGTTCCTTCCTTTTTGATAACTTAACTATTATTCGCGTATCTGGAGTGCTTTAATGAATAAAAATCCAGTTATTTTCAGTTAACATTTATTGTAAAAATCAAATCAAAAGCCGATAACTAAGAAAAGCTGTGCTAACAGCTTTGTTTATAACAAACTCGCATGACACTCACAAGAAATATAGGTGTGAAGCGCAATGAAACGAATAGCTAATGATCTTGCACTGGTCATTTCCGTAATAGAAATCCTGCGATGTCACGCGTACTACTTGGCCCGATCCAAAAATCAACGTGCGTACTAACGACGACGGACACGGATCACACTTAGAAAGGCGACGACGCAAGGCACACGCGAGCTCTGGGTCTCTTTAAAGAGGCAGCGACAAATAGTCGATACGCGATGCTCACCTTCTTCTTGCGTCGGGGTGTACCCTTGCCGCCGATTCGCACTTGGGCCTGGAGCTTCTTGAGCTTCTCGGGATTCATGCTTTTTAACCTCTGCCGCGCACGGACAGGGGACGGACGCGCGTGATGGCGAAGGGTGACTGCGACCGGTACGTTGCTCTACGTGAAATCCTTCCTCTCACACGTGCGAGTCGACGTCGTGCGGGCGCGGGGACCGGCTCGGTTACACGCGACACGTGCTCTCCTATCCGACCGAGATGCTCGAGAAAATGGAAGCGGTACGCTCGTTTCGCTCGCGATCCCTACGTCCGAGAGAGCCCAACTTCCGGACGGCGGCGGCGCGCGGCGCGTTTCCGCCGGCCGCGCGCGACCGCGACTACTAGTTCAAAAATCATAGACAAAGGCCGATATTCATAGTCAATTCTTATATTTAACACCGTCTTCAGTATCATCTTAAAATGACGTCAACTAATGAGAAAGCTCTATTAGCATCTTCAAGACATTACTCAAGATAATCTTGATATAAGAATCGACTTTGAATACAGGCCAGAAGATCGGTAGTACATTAATTTATACGACCCAATGAGCAGACAATATTTTTTAAATGTTTTTTCTTCATGTTTAATAAAATTTTATTTAAAAAACGTTTAAACAATATTGTCTGCTCATTGGGGAGGATCGTCTCAAAAGTTTTGAGCCTGAACATGAAAATGGCATTGCTCGTCAAAATTATTCTTACATTGCACGTGTATAGATGCATTGAAAATACCAGAAAAAAATTGTTACTTTGGACACTCAACTGTTGTTTAACAATCAATTGTACCAGTCGATGTTAGTGTTTTTATAAAAATGGAAAAAATCGAATATCGTGCCGTGATTTAAATTCTTGCATTTGAAAGGCAAAATACACCTACGCAAATTAAAGCCGAGCTGGACGCTGTTTACGAGGACTCTAGCTCATCATTTTCCACCGCCAATAACTGCGACCGCCACCGATGACATCGAGAAAGTTCGTCAAATGGTCCTGAACGATCATCGAATCAAGATTAGAGAAATAGCAGAGGCTCTGAACATATCGAAAGAACGTGTTTGTCATATATTGACTGAAGAATTAGGCATGCGTAAGTTAACCGCACGTTGGGTGCCGCGCTTGCTTACTGAGGACCAAAAATGCATTTTAGAATGAACATTTCCAATGCCCTGTTGGAGCGGTTTGCGCGAAACAAGTCGGATTTTTTGCTTCGAATAATAATAGTTGATCATACTTAGATCCATTACTTTGTTTCTGAGACGAAGGAACAGTCGAAACAACTAACTGCGAAGAGTACACCTATTCCAAAGAAGAACGAGACGGTTTTATCGGCCGAGAAGATTATGTTAACTGTTTTTTAGGATAGTTATGGAATTGTGTTTATCGACTATCTTGAAACAGGTGAAACAATAACAAGGGTGTACTACGCATCATTAATTGATAAGCCAAAAGCAGGAATTGTGAAAAAACGGCCGCATTTGAAAAATAAGAAAGTGCTGTTCCATCAAGATAACAATAAACAGGGTTGGATTAAGACTCATGCCGCCGCTAGACATCTCTATTAAATCTTGGCTGTCCTTATTCAAGCCTCAAGTGTAACTTAAATTAATCAAATTTTATATTCTGCAAATTCTGCTTTCTTCTTATATTATTTTATGTAAAAGATTTTAGTTGATTGCGTCAGCCATTACAAGATAAGTTAAAAAAAAACTGTTTTACAAAATGCCGTCTTTCTAAATTTGCCGCCCTTAGGCAATAGCCTAAATTAGGCTTGGGAGCTAATCTGATCCTAACAATAAACCGTTTCACATTTCGCCGGTCGTCATGAAAAAAATTGACAAATTGCAGTTCGAATTGATTGACCATCCATCATATTCGCCAGATCTGACCCCCAGCAACTTTTTCCTGTTTCGTAAGCTCAAAGTTTGGCTCGGAGGACAAAAATTTTCATCGAACGAGGAGATCATCGCATCCATAGAAGCCTATTTTGCAAAGCAAGACACCAACTACTATTTGAATGGGTTAAATGAGTGGGAGCATCGCGCAGAAAAGTGCATCGCCTTAAAAGGAAACTATGTTGAGAAATAAAACTATTTAGTTTTGACCGAAAAAATATTTGTTTCTATGTTAGGTTCAAAATTTTTAAGACGTAAGTCTTATTTTAAGTAGTAATGTCTTAAAATACTAAAGCGCCTAATAAACAAAAATAAATTCAAATAAAATAAAAATTGCAATTTATTTGAATTTATCTGAGTTCACGTTTTAGAATCTTGGAGTACTTTTAGATTTAAATTGACTCAAATGGATTGAAATATGAAATGCGCTATTCGTAATTTTGAATTCGGATGGATTTATGTCTGTATTATATTATTTTTGAATTCATGGATTCAAAAAAATCTGAAGCGCAAATTCGAAAGTCGAAATTAATAAATTCATTTGTACCAATTTCAATTCGTTTTCATTTGCTAGGCGGCTTTGTGCAACTCTATGATTATTTTATATCTTAAAATTGTACTTAAAACGAGCTGAAATATAAAATGAACTATGAATATCAGCCAAAAAAAACACCAGCGAATCTGCACAGAATCGGACAGGATCAACGCACTTAAAAGTTTGAAGAGAAAGAGTTCCACACGAAAAATTAAGCAATTTGGGACATTTTTTTGTACTATTTGATAGAATCGTAACTGTACCATTTTATCTAATCTGATAGCTTCTTTAACATTTTCAAGAATATTTTTAAGAAAATTAAACAATAATTTCAAGGAAAGATATATAAGATAAAGACAAAAGAAAAATATTTATAAGCTAAAGAAAATACATATAAAAGTTAAAGCTGTTCCGAATAAAAAATAGAAAGTAAATATTTATTTAAGTAAATATTCACCTAGGAAATTATTCTTAATCGCTAAGATCTGCTTTCGACCATAGCCATTTTCATAATTTAAATATGAATATTTGTTTAAATAATATAAGGAAGATCAAGGAATACGCAGCAAATATTACAATTGTATATATTTAACATCCATTTATTATATAATTTTAATATCATAAAATTATATAATGTGTATGTGTGTGTGATCACATGTGTGTAAAATTTATTTATAAATTAATTAGATAAAATTAATTTATTATGTATTTACATATATATTTTTAAATTTTATACATATTTACTTATATAATTAACATAATTTAAATAAATTTATTTTCAAGTTTAAATATTCACAAAACAGAGCCAATAATGTTAAATAATATAAATATAGATATCTTTTTACATAACAGCATAAAATCTAAAAAATATATATTTACAATAATATATTACAATATTTTTCAAACGCTACAGTACAATTATTAATTATTAATAACATCAACACATTCTATAATTGTGATATTTAATATTTTCTCATTAAATTATATAAGACCACAAGATATAATATAAAGAAAACGAAATTGTATTCCAGCAACTGTAGATCTCTGTATAAATACAATGCGTAAAGGATATAATTACCAATTCTCATATATATACAGAGTGAGGCATTTAATTTAAGCATCCAAATGTCCAGATATCCAAATTTGAATGTCTCAAGTTAAATGCCTTACCTCGTATATAAATTAAATTTAATTTTTATCGTTAAGGAACACACTTTCTAATTTTATAAACCAAAAGTAATGTTTTGTCAAATTAAATAACAATTTAATATAATTTAATTGTAAAAATTACATCAGTCTTTGAATTCGTGATATATAAAAATGTACTAATTAATCTTTATACTAAAAAGATACAATTATTTATTGTTCTACTTGTCATCTAATCAGTAATTTCATTTATCACTTAAAACTTCATTAATAAAATTTTATGTAGTTATTCATAACTCTTAATATGAAACAATGACCGCTATTTATAGTCGATATTTATATTTGAGACCATTTCAAGTATTATCTTAAAATATTATCAACTAATCAGAGAACCATATTAGCATCTTAAGATATTATTTAAGATTGTCTTGAAATAACCCAGTAAGAAATGACTTATCGGATCGATGTCAAAACGATATCATTTTTATGATTTTAACATTGAATTAATGTTGAATCGACATCAATTCCATTATCGTTTCTCATTGGGAATATGACTATAAATACTGGTCAATGATCATTTAAATTACACATAGGGTGTTTGATAATTAATGATAAACTCACGGTACAGGTAGAATGGGCTAAACTGAGTTGAAAAATCTTGTCCATTTTGCGATTTTCGCAATAATTAACGAGTTATTAATTTATAAAAATAGTCGAACTTGCTCGGCCCATTGCCAAACCTATGCACGCGGCGAAATGCGGCCGCCAGCGATCGATGTTCTGCTAGGAACGCAAAAGTTATTGTTTGTGGTAAGTGGCATTGGAGTGATGCACACCTTCAAATTTTTGTCGTGCACTTAGCAACGATGACAGTTATGCGGTCGTATCTCTCTATGCGTAGACGTTTGGTAGTAAGCCGGGCGAATTCAACTATTCTTATAAATTAATAACTTGATAACTATTGCAAAAATCACAAAATAATACAGAATTTTTTTAAATTTAATTCGTTTCACTTCCATGTGAGAGTTTAATAATTAATTATCAAACACCCTGTATAATCAAATACTAATATTAATAATACATTAGTAATATTTGTCTCATCTTGTAAATCCTCAAATATCATTTAAATGTTTATGACAACAAAGAAAAACTTGATGTTTTTAATCATTTTTAGAAAGTGCAACTTTCCTCCATTTATGGCTTGTTTCGTTTTTTACATGTCCAAATTCAAACCTAATTCTAAGCTCACCAATCTTCGAAATTGGCAAAATATCCGGTATCCATTCTATCAAGAATGGTGTAGGTTCGACTTGATTCGGAGAGGTATTTCCTGAAAGTAAACAAAATAAAAACATAATTAGACAAAAATATTCCCATACCATCTTATTTATTAATGATAAAATTCTTTAATAAATAATTTAAGCTTTCAAATTTCGACAAATCATCTTTGACAAGTAATCAACATCATTTCTTGTATATCAAACTCTCACTTACCCACTTTTAAATATGTCTTTAACTCTAACGGTTTAATTAACGCATTATTATTCGTCTTTTTAAAACGATCTATTTCTGTTTCCTCTCGCTTATACAATTCATACGTTCCATCTGCGTTTTGCACGAAACTTCTCGTGATTTCTAAAGGTATATATGGTGTCTCGAAAATACTCTTTACATGCAAGATATTTGTAATCTGCCATGTGTATTTAGTGAATGTTCCTAGTGGTACTCCATCTTTCCTAACGAATGCCGTCGTTGAATTTGGCAAACGTTTCTTTTTGCCGCCGCACGATATGCGTTCGCGTAGACAGTCAAAGAATATCTGTGGTACGTGGAATACCAGGGGATCGGGTTTACCGTCGAACTGGAAATGCATTGTCTGATTTATTCGCTCGGTTATCGAAGCGAGCCACTTGATAAACGGCAAATTCGTGCTGGCTTCATCTAGGTCGTCGCATGTATTTTGATATTTTTTAACAATTTGTGACTTTGCTTTCGTCTTTCTTAATTCGCTCGAATTTAGATTTGAATTACTGTTATTCATGTGCTTCTCGTCCCTTTTCCGTTTCGTCGAAATTGTCGGTTGCGTTGTGTTACCTTCGGAATTTGATGTACTTTTGTTATTGTACTGTACCACTGTGTTTCTGTCAACAATTTTGACACCACCATTATTCAAGGTAATATTATTATCAACAAGCTTTGCATTAGTCACATCCAAGATTGTAGTACTGGCATCTAGAACCTTCAATGTGCTCGAATCCAATATTTTTATGTTATTATCATTTAATATGTACTGACTGTTATTGAGAACATTGTATTTTGTATCAATTGTCCCTTGATCATCCAATATTTTTATGGTATTTCCTCCTCCTAATTGAACACCATTTTGATCAATTACTTCTAAATTGTGAACCTGCATATAAATAATTTAATAATTTTAATAATTTTATCACTTTTTATTAATTTAGTAAAATAATTATTTTTAAGTTCTTTTTTTAAATTAATAATAAAATATTAATATTTCAACATAAATATTTTAAGTATCTTACTTGTGATATTATACTATTATCATCTAATAAACTGCGATCGCATTCTACTTCTATATTTTCAACAATGCCATGTGGTAAAATTGTGGAATCTAAATTTATAGAATCTAAGTCTAATCTATTTCCATCAAGACTTTGTACAGTTAAAGTATCGTCACGAAAAATTAATAGATGCGTATCTGTTTCGTCAGTAGTTAAACTATCAAGATCTGAAATTTTATATTATCATTAACAAAAAGTTTTTTAAATTTACATATAAACAAAGGTAAATTTCTTAATATGTAACAACGTGCGTGCTTACCAATTCCAACAATTTTATCTTCTTCATTTTGCGGTACAGTTGCTAGAGGCTTTTCTATACTAGACTGTGTTTGATCTAGATTTATGTAATAACTAAATTCTTCGGATAGCTTTGGGTCGCTAGCAAAAGCACAAATGCATGCGTAAAAATGCACACATCGCTTTGACTGTGACGACGAAGTGCCGTCAGCTTTATCTCCGCTCTTCGTTGTGCCCTGTAAATTAATCAATTATTATTTAATAAGATATCTTTTGACTAGAAATATTATTTGTATTGGTACAAATAATTAAACAAAATTTAATTTTATTAAATACATATAATCTTTCTTCAAATTGTTTAAAAAAAAATTCATTATAAAGATTATTACACACATTTTATTACTTGCCTTAAATGTAGTACAACTACAGAAATAACGATGTTCTATTTTGTCCTTTAATTTGCTAACGAAGAAAGAAAAATGAAGATAGCCTAGAGGATGTTTTGGAGAAGCTTTACATTTGACCGCCATGATATTCTTTGAGACTCTTTGTACCAAAGGACCAGAGGTTTCCGTCGCTAACAACCATATCTCTTGTTTCATTTCATTATTTACATTCAGCGACGACAAAATAGAATTTTTCAAAGTCAATGGTTGTGCTTGCGCATAACATTTTAATGCCGTTTGTATATGCTGGCATGTGAACACAGTATTTGAATAACCCTTCTCCTAAAAATATAATACAATATATTACAAAAATATATAAAAATATACAGATATAATTACAGAAATGTGTAAATATGTAAATCTTATAAAATATTTACATGACATTTGAGGACGCTAGTGTGAAAACTTCTCTCACAGCTATCGACAAAACATAATGCAGTTTGTGAAATAAGCATCGTAATGTCATTTGAAATGGTGGTATTTATCAACGGTAACTGTACAAAGCCACGGTAATCAGGTCCCTTGTCCTTGACTCGTACAGAATATACTTGTACTGTTGAGCCTGTGATGAGCTTGCATGCCTCTGTGGATAGCTTTCGCTTTTCTCCAGGTTCCTTGAACACAGCGTCGCAATATTTGTTCTTGCAGCAAAGTCCACGCGAGCCATTGTAAGTCCCACATTTTGGACACTTCCGAACTCCACGAAGGGTGGCCTTTCCCAAATCTGATAGAAGTTTCTTCAAGCGTTCCTCATTGGACATAGCTACTGTATATTACAGTAATATATATTAGAAAGCTCTAATAGAATTTTTGGCCAATATTCATAATCCAATCTTACATTCAAGATTGTCTTATTTTTTTGAGTCACTCATTTATACAGTATGATTATGTTAATGTATGAAATCATAAGACCAAATTAAAGACAATTTTGCATAGTCTATGAACACTGTTCTTCATCAAGTAGTATTTCCTACTGCTTGCAAATTTTTTTTTCTTTTATTGAGTTTACAAATTACTAATTATGAATATTCATTGATAGAAAAACTGAATTGGTAGTTTTATTTTTAAAAATTATACTTAAAAAAATTACAATTACTTAATAAATCTAAAAGTGTTTTTAAAGTATTTAAAAACTACTTATTGCATTATTTGAAACAAATCAGATTTTCCTCTATTATTCAAACAAACTATAATAGCTTGTTCAAGTTTTTACTTGCAAGTAAAATGCTTTTTTCTCTTTGAACAAAATAAAGAGAAAATAGTACATAATAATCACTGAAGCTCCATCCAGTAAAATGTTGCATATATAAATCACAATGTAAGACATCAATATGTTAAATCGTTATTACAATTCATCAGCATTGCCCTAGCAGTATCTCCGTTCTTTCTAGCTAAACTTCTTGCACCATTTTACTTTCTTTTTTTACTATGAAAAAAATTCGGTAATACTGAAGGACGGTCCTTCTCACCGATTTTGATGAAATTAGGCTCATTCGACGCGTTTTCACATGAAACTAACGAATCTGGCGGAAAAAAGTGTCGCTCTGCCCCGCAAACCGAGATATCAAGCATTAAAGTTGGCGATTATATAGGTTAGGATACCTGTCAATCCGACGAAATGTAGCGACTTGAGCATATTGTTCCCTAATAAGAAAAATGTGCTATTGAGAAATTATGTAAAAAAATTAAAAAATACATCGCAATTGAAATAAACATGAAAAAAACAGAAGTAAAAACTGCAAAGATTCCTCGAAAAGAGCTTTGTTATTATTTCTGCAACTGAATTAGGCTAACTACGTGCACGTAACGTCGTGCGCACTGTAATATAAAAATAACGTAAAGAAAAGTTTCATTTAGAAGTAACACCGAGTTGCATAATAAAAGCGATAAAACGAACGTGCCGTCGCTCGTGTTTCCGCTGCTAGAAGGAAAAAAAGAGTACCGAAAACACACTCCGCGTTATTCGACTCCGATCGTCACGTAAGTGCGCTAGCATGGAATTATACCTCGTCGTAAAAACAATGTTATCAACGTTATTACCTTTCCAATATCTCAGAAGCGACGTAATAACCGCACAGCCGGGAGTGGGAAAAACGCCTTTTCTCCATGGTGGAAGGGATAACATTAAGGTGCAGTTACATGCAATCGTTGTGCGTCGAGCGTCTAGCATCAAGTTGCGCAG
Source organism: Solenopsis invicta (assembly GCF_016802725.1). Classification (NCBI taxonomy): domain Eukaryota; kingdom Metazoa; phylum Arthropoda; class Insecta; order Hymenoptera; family Formicidae; genus Solenopsis; species Solenopsis invicta. Next base: position 11,046,923 of record NC_052673.1, read on the forward strand.
AAGGTTATTGCGCAGCTTCTTGACGCTGGAATCTGGACATTCTGGACTTGCAGATTCCAGCTTTTTGATACTAGAAGGGCAAATAAAGTTGAGGTCCATTTGATGCTACAAAAGCTTCGAAGCGTTTGATTAACCAATCAGAACAAAGAATTTTACAAATTGACCAATCAAAGAATGCTTCGAAGCATTTGTGGCGTCAAGTGGACCGTAGTCTAAGTAAGGTTACGTTGTAAATAAGGGAGGTTATGTTTGATGTATAAACATTTTTTAACATATAACTGAAAATTTATAAAATATATATTTCAATATTTTATATATGCAACATTAACTATAAATTTTTAGTATTAACAGAGAGGAACCTCCTTGGTATTAGCTAGAGTCCTATATAAAGAGAGAAGCGACATTGATGTCCGAAGCTCTGATTGGTAATCTGATTGATACTTGATTGGCTAAGCGAGCAGCCATATTGTGACCACAGCTGTTTGTAGAATGATACAAATGGTGTTTGATGACGTTAGAGCGGTCCCAAAATGGTGGTGGAGGACTCAATTGGATACTGAAGGTTGTGGTGGGGGTTCGATGTCGCTTCTCTCTTTATATAGGACTCTAGTATTAGCAATAAATATTGGAACATTGTTTCAATGAAATTGTCTTTGAAGCGCCATGATGTGTAATTACTTAGACCTATATTATCAGACTTTTTGACTAGCTTGTCCAAGTTCAATTTTGCTTCAACCATGATTAGCTTTCAATACTAATACTTGTTTTATTCTTGTCTATATAACTTCACTTTACTGACTCCTACATGCTTTAATCGGTTTTTTTTTTGGAGGTTACGTTACTATTTCCGCTATTTTTGCACCTAGGCCCATAACCCGTCGTTATTGTGAGATAAAATTGATGTGCAAAGAACCATGCAAAAATCAGGGAATCTTGAATCGGACCAATTGAGATAGAAATGCAACTTGAACTTTTATTAAAATTATACTCAATGTACCCTCAATGGGATAGCGCCTGCAACAAGAATACAAGTAATTCATTTCTCGCAAACTAAACTAAAAATATTGCAACTTAGTAATTAAAGAATATTACATGCTATGCACTTGCACGTATAAAATTTTGATTTATCACGCTTACGATTAGACAAAGAAGATGAAGAACGACCGTAAACAGAGTGCATAGAGATACAACAGTACGCTAGATAGGCTCACGAACTAACAAAGAACTACTTATCATCACCATCTACAAACACTTAAACGCAACAGATCCATTATGATAAAAGTTAGAACTCTTCGGTGGGCAATCAGAACAGAGATATTAGAGAAATTCGCAAAAATAGTTTTACTAAAAAATTTCGTACTTTGACTGATATAACGCTTTCGTTTATCACTTTAGCGATTTGATCCATTATGATAAGAGTTAGAACTCTTATGGGGCTATCAGAACTCGCGAAATAAAGGCAAAATTCGCAAAAAAATTTTACAAAAAAATTTGGAATTTTGACTGATATAAAACGTTCGTTTTTGACTTTAGCGATTCGATCCATTATGATAAAAGTTAGTAATCTTCTGGGGGCTATCAGAACACAGAGATATTAGAGAAATTAGCAAAAAAGTTTTACTCAAAAATTTCGAACTTTGACTGATATAAGTCTTTCGTTTTTCACTTTAGCGATTCGATCCAACATGATAAAAGTTAGAACTCTTCTGGGAGCTATCAGAACACAGAAATATTGGTGAAATTGGCAAAAAAAATTTTGCTCAAAATTTCGAACTTTGACTGATATAAGTCTTTTGTTTTTCACTTTAGCGATTCGATCAATCATGATAAGAGTTAGAACTTTTCTGGGGGCTATCAGGACACAGAAATATTGGAGAAACTGGCAAAAAAAATTTTACTCAAAAATTTCGAACTTTGACTGATATAAGTCTTTCGATTTTCGAAAAGAGAAATTCACAAAAAAATTTTACTCAAAATTTCGAACTTTAACTCATATAAGTCTTTCGATTTTCACTTTAGCGATACGATCCATTATGATAAAGGTTAGAACTCTTCTGGGGGCTATAAGAACACAGAAATATTGGAGAAATTCGCAAAAAAATTTTACTCAAAAATTTCGATCTTTGTCTGATATAAGTCTTTCGATTTTCACTTTAGCGATTCGATAGATCATGATAAAAGTTAGAACTCTTCTGGGGGCTACCAGAACACAGAAATATTGGAGAAATTCGCAGAAAAAAATTTTCACTCAAAAATTTCGAACTTTGACTGATATAAGTCTTCCGATTTTAACTTTAGCGATTCGATCCATTATGATAAAAGTTAGAACTCTTCTGGAGGCTATCAAAACACAGAAATATTGGAGAAATTGTCAAAAAAAATATTACTCAAAAATTTCGGACTTTGACTGATATAAATTTTTCGATTTTCGAAAAGAGAAATTCACAAAAAAAATTTTACTCAAAATTTCGAACTTTCACTCATATAAGTCTTTCGATATTCACTTTAGCGATTCGATACATCATGATAAAAGTTAGAACTCTTCTGGGGGCTACCAGAACACAGAAATATTGGAGAAATTAGCAGAAAAAATTTTTCACTCAAAAATTTCGAACTTTGACTGATATAAGTCTTTCGTTTTTCACTTTAGCGATTCGATACATCATGATAAAAGTTAGAACTCTTCTGGAGGCTACCAGAACACAGAAATATTGGAGAAATTCGCAGAAAAAATTTATCTCAAAAATTTGGTCTGATATAAGTCTTTCGTTTTTCATTTTAGCGATTCGATCCATCATGATAAAGGTTAGAATTCTTCTGGGGGCTATCAGAACACAGAGATATTGGAGAAATTCGCAAAAGAAATTTTTCTCAAAAATTTTGGTCTGATATAAGTCTTTCGTTTTTCTCTTTAGCGATTCGATCCATCATGATCTAAGTTAGAAGTGTTCTGGGGGCTATCAGAACACAGAGATATTGGAGAAATTCGCAAAAAAAATTTTACTCTAATATTTCGAACTTTGACTGATATAACTCTTTCGTTTTTCACTTTAGCGATTCGATCCATCATGATAGAAGTTTGAACACTTCTGGGGGCTATCAGAACACAGAGATATTGGAGAAATTCGCAAAAAAAATTTTTCTCAAAAATTTTGGTCTGATATAAGTCTTTCGTTTTTCACTTTAGCGATTTGATCCATCATGATAGAAGTGTGAACACTTCTGGGGGCTATCAGAACACAGAGATATTGGAGAAATTCGCAAAAAAAAATTTTACTCAAATATTTCGAACTTTGACTGATATAACACTTTCGTTTTTCACCTTAGCGATTCGATCCATCATGATAAAAGTTTGAACTCTTCTGGGGGATATCAGAACACAGAGATATTGGAGACATTCGCAAAAGAAATTTTTCTCAAAAATTTTGGTCTGATATAAGTCTTTCGTTTTTCGTTTTAGCGATTCGATCCATCATGATAAAAGTTTGAATTCTTCTGGGGGCTATCAGAACACAGAGATATTGAAATTCGCAAAAAAAAATTTTACTCAAATATTTCGAACTTTGACTGATATAACTCTTTCGTTTTTCACTTTAGCGATTCGAACCATCATGATAAAAGTTTGAACTCTTCTGGGGGCTATCAGAACACAGAGATATTGGAGAAATTCGCAAAAAAGATTTTACTCAAATAATTCGTACTTTGACTGATATAACTCTTTCGTTTTTCACTTTAGCGATTCGATCCATCATGATAGAAGTGTGAACACTTCTGGGGGCTATCAGAACACAGAGATATTGGAGAAATTCGCAAAAAAAATTTTTCTCAAAAATTTTGGTCTGATATAAGTCTTTCGTTTTTCACTTTAGCGATTCGATCCATCATGAAAAAAGTTAAAAGTCTTCTGGGGGCTATCAGAACACAAAAATATTGGAGAAATTCGCAAAAGAAATTTTTCTCAAAAATATTGGTCTGATATAAGTCTTTCGTTTTTCACTTTAGCGATTCGATCCATCATGATAAAAGTTTCAAGTCTTCTGGGGGCTCTCAGAACACGATTCGGTCACCTCGAGTGAGGTGGCCGATGCCTTGGGAGCCATAGGAGGATGCTCCCCACACGACATCAAAGTGGGGGAGATCCGAACGGCTCCCAACGGGCTAGGCACCTGCTGGGTACGTATCCCAGCCAAGGCTGGCAAGGCAGCTCTGGCCGCCCCCGCGTCAGGGTGGGCTGGTCGAGCTGCCGAGTGGTGCTGCTTCCCCCTCGGGGGCTGCAGTGCCATAAGTGCCTGGCCCAAGTCCACGTCCAGGCCAAATGCAGCAGCCGGATCGATAGATCCGGCTGCTGCTACAGGTGCGGAGGCCTTGGCCATCTGGCCAAGGCATGCACTGCCAAGGCGGGCTGCCCGGTCTGTCGCGACGCGGGCAAGCCTGCCAAGCACAGAATCGGTGCAAAGGGGTGCCTGGCTAACAAGCCGCAACGGGCGCCCCTGAGCACCGAGGACCGGAGGGAGGCGGGGCCATCTACAATCTCAGATTCAACCCCGCCCCCTGCTCCGGTCCCCATGGTGGTAGTTGAGGAGGAAGCCCCTCTCCCGCAAAGGGAGAGGACCATAAGAACCGAGAACGCGGAAACCCGCGAAACCGAGATGGAGGTGGAGGAGCCTCAGGGGACATCCGAAAATGCCCCCTAGGCTCCTCCAGGCCAACCTCAATCACGCCAGGGCTGCGCAAGACATGCTTGCGCAGTGCCTGGTGGAGGGGGGTGGCGGGCTGGCCATCGTCGCCGATCCTTATAGGATCCCCGAGGGCAACCCCAACTGGGTTGGAGATTCCTCGGGGAAGGTGGCGATGGTCAGCCATCATGTGCCGGGCGCTCCGCCGATGATTCCTCTATCGGCTGGCGAGGGCTTCGTCATGGTCGAGTACGGACCCATCGATGTCCTGGGATGCTATCTCCCCCCTAGCCTAACCAGGGGGGAGTACGAGGCGGCCTTAGACGGCATGGAGAGCGACATACTCAGTCGCTCTCCAAGGCCTGTCATCGTGGGGGGAGACCTCAATGCCCACGCTGTGGCCTGGGGCTCCCCCCGCACTAACGCGAGGGGCCGCCTCGCTTTAGAGTTTGCGGCGGGGCTCGGCCTGGTCCTTTTGAACCGGGGCCGGGTCAGCACCTACGTGGGGACCGGGGGAGAGTCCATTGTCGACGTGACATGGGCCTCCCCCGAGGCCCTAAACAGGGTCCAGGGATGGACGGTGGAGACCGGCTCCCTCGGAGAGACGTCTGATCATAGACTTATCTCCATGGAGCTGGTCTCCCCCCCAACCCACGGAGGTGCGAGAGCAACGCCGCGGCACCCGGGATAGGAATCGATGGGTTCTGAGGAAACTCGACCTAGAAGCCCTCGAGGTCAGCCTCCTCGCCTCCACTTGGCCGGAGGGAGGAGCTGACCTCGGAGCCGAGGAGGAGGCGGAGCGCCTCTGTGAGATTATGTCGCGTGCCTGCGACGCCTCCATGCCCCGCAGCAGACCTATGGCGCGCCGCGCCGCCTACTGGTGGTCCGCGGAGCTCGCCGAACTAAGGCGAGCTACCGTGGCCGCCAGGCGGGCGCACACGCGCGCCAAGCGACGGGGCATGGAGGAAGCGTTGACAAACGCCACGGCGGTCCTCAGGGATGCCAGAAAGGCCCTGAGGACCGCCATAGCTCGGGCGAAGGCCGCGGCCTGGGAGGATATGATCTCCGAGCTGGATCGCGACCCATGGGGCAGGCCTTACTGTATAGTAATGAAAAGGCTTCGCCCATGGGCGCCTCCAGTCTCGGAGACGCTGGACCCCCAGTTCCTCCAAAGGGTGGTGAACACACTGTTCCCCACCCGGGGGAGGGATATCCCGGAAAAGTCCGGCCCTCCCCCAGGATGGTCGGAGGAACTGGAGGTGTCCAGGCACGAAATGGTCGCGGCCTTCGCCCGAATAACTGGCAAAAAAGCGAAGGCGCCCGGGCCGGATGGCATCTATGCCAAAATCTGGGCCCGGGCATCGCCTATCGTAGGGGAGGCACTTCGTGCCACGTACACGAAGTGCCTCCGGGAAGGTACCTTCCCCAGGAGGTGGAAGAGGGCCCGGCTTGTCCTCCTTAAAAAGGAGGGCAAGCCCGCGGAGAGTCCCTCCGCGTACAGGCCCCTCTGTATGCTGGATGATGCGGGTAAGATCTTCGAGCGAATAATCGCTAACCGCATCATCCGGCATATGGCCCGGAATGGTCCTGAACTATCCCCCAAACAATACGGGTTCCGAGAGGCGCGATCGACAATCGACGCGATACGTCAGGTTCGGTCCCTCTCGGAATCCCTCCCTAACGGGGGATGGGATGGTGGCGTTGGCGATATCCCTGGATATCGCCAACGCCTTTAATAGTCTCCCCTGGGGCGAGGTGGTGGCGGCGCTGAGCGAGTACTTTCGCCTGCCGCCCTACCTCGTCGCCATCGTTCAGGACTATTTCCGGGATAGGGAGCTGGAGTTCCGCGACAAAGACGGACTCCAGCAGCGGAGGGACGTGTCATGTGGCGTTCCACAGGGGTCCGTGTTGGGCCCCCTGCTATGGAACGCCGCATACGACAAAGTGCTCTGCACGGCCCTCCCCCCCCCGCTGCTACGTCGTCGGCTACGCTGACGACACGTTCATAGTGGCGGGGGGGACCTCCTGGGGAGGAGCAGTCAAGGGCGACTGGGCAGTGGCCTGTGTCGTCGGTGCCATAAAAGGCCTGGGCCTGAGGGTGGCCCCGGAGAAGACAGAAGCCATATTCTTTCACGATGGCTCCTCCGGGGTACCGCCCCAGGCCTTCGTCCTGGTGGACAACACCCGTGTTCAGGTGGGTGCAACCCTGAAGTACCTTGGGTTGCACCTGGACGGTCGCTGGGCCTTCACTGATCACTTTGACCAGCTGGCCCAGCGGTTGGGCAGGAGATTGAACGCCCTCAATGGGTTGATGCCCAACCTCCGGGGTCCGAGGGTGGGTGCTAGACGCGCGTACGCCCTCGCGATCATGTCCGGGGCTCTGTACGGAGCCCCGGTGTGGTTCCGCGAGGCGCTGGCCAGCCGCCGCATCAAGAAGGTGTTGCACGATGTGCAGCGGCTGCTGGCGCGAAGGATAACGCGCGCGTTTCGCACCGCTCCCAACGCGGCAATCATGGCCCTGGCGGGGCTCCCCTCGGCGGAGTACACGGCCGATGCCCTGGCGTGGATCTACGCCAGGGCAAAAGCCATCCGCCTTGAGGGGGGGGGTAGTCACCCCCAGGGCCACCGCGTTGCTACGGGAGAGGGCCCGTCGGCGGGTGATGAGGTCATGGAAGAGGAACCTCATCGACAACCCGCCGGCGGCCGGATCTCGGATCTTGGAGGCCGTCCTACCACACCTGGACGAATGGGTGGGCCGCCCGTTTGGCGGCTTGTCCTACAGGACGACACAGGTGCTCACCGGGCATGGCTGCTTCGGTGAGTACCTGTGCAGGATAAGGAAGGAGCCGACGACACAGTGCCAACACTGTGGCGCCGCCTGGGACTCCGCGCGGCACAGGCTGGAAGAGTGTCCAGCGTGGGAAGAGCTGCGCGGAGTCTTGAGGGCCGAAGTGGGAGATGAACTCTCCCTGCCGGCCATCATTAGTCAGATGGTTGGCAGGGAGAGCGCCTGGAAGGCGGTCTCCTCCTACTGCGAGCGAGTCATGCTGCAGAAGGAGGAGGCCGAAAAGGTGCGGGAGCGTCAGCCGGGGGGTCGTATGCCACCAGGCGACGCGAGGAACAGAAGGGGCGGCGGAGACGGGGGTCACGTTTCGTCTCGGCCCCCGCCCCGACCGCCCCGACCGAGAAGACGCGGCCCCCGCCCCCGGAGTTCCACCGGTCGGCGGCGGGGCAGAAGAGCCGTGGCGGTCGCCCCCACGCTCGCCACTATTGCGGAGGAGAGGGACGACGGCGACCGCCACCGAAATGATGAAATGGAGCGACCCTTCTCCCCTGCGGCTGCCGGCCCAGCTTACGGGACGCGCGGCCGTGGGAGGAGGGCCCCTCCCCATGTAAGTGAGCCCGGCGAGGCAGACCTGACTTAACGGTCCGGGGGAGCGATCGCGCGTCACAATGCGCCATCGCTCCCCCTCTAGCGCCTCGCCGGGGTGCTGGTGGGGGGAGGGGAAGGAACTCCTTCCTACCTCCTCACCCCCCAACACGGAGAAGAGTATGCCGCCGCGCCGGACTAGTCCGGCGCGTAGGGGCCCGGGACATCCGGCCGGGGGGCCGGACTCCCGGGCTTTACCCCCGTAAACATCAAAAGGGGAAGAGGTGGGGGAGGGCTGGTGTCCCTCTCCCCCGACCTGAGGCCGGCTTGGCCTCACGGCCCTGCCGGGGGACCCGCACCAGGTGCCCCCAGCGTGCTGAGTCGGCCTCGGCCGACCGGTCCGGGGGGCTCCGGAAGCATGCTGCACGCGTTCCCGGAGTCCCCCAGCCAAGGACCAGAGCCGGACACCCGGAGGGGTTTTAGTGGGTATGCCCCAGTCGTCACGTCGACGGCGGGGGAGAGCCCCACATAACCGCCAGGCCTCCCCCGAGGCCTGGGGTATGCGGTAACGCATTTCCCCTTCGTCAAAAAAAAAAAAAAAAAAAAAAAAAAGGGCTATCAGAACACAAAAATATTGGAGAAATTCGCAAAAAAAATTTTACTCAAATATTTTGAACTTTGACTGATATAACTCTTTCGTTTTTCACTTTAGCGATTCGATCCATCATGATAAAAGTTTGAACTCTTCTGGGGTCTATCAGAACACAAAGATATTGGAGAAATTCGCAAAAAAATTTTTTCTCAAAAATTTTGATCTGATATAAGTCTTTCGTTTTTCACTTTAGCGATTCGATCCATCATGATAAAAGTTTGAACTCTTCTGGGGTCTATCAGAACACAGAGATATTGGAGAAATACGCAAAAGACATTATTCTAAAAAACTTCGATCGCATATAAGTCTTTCATTTTTCACTTTAGCGATTCGATCCATCATGATAAAAGTTATAAGTCTTCTGGGGGCTATCAGAACACAGAGATAATGGAGAAATTCGCAAGAAAATTTTTTCTCAAAAATTTTGGTCTGATATAAGTCTTTCGTTTTTCACTTTAGCGATTCGATCCATCATGATAGGAGTGTGAACACTTCTGGGGGCTATCAGAACACAGAGATATTGGAGAAATTCGCAAAAAAAATTTTACTCAAATATTTCGAACTTTGACTTATATAACTCTTTCGTTTTTCACTTTAGCGATTCGATCCATCATGATAAAAGTTTGAACTCTTCTGGGGGCTATCTGAACACAGAGATATTGGAGAAATTCGCAAAAGAAATTTTACTCAAAAATTTTGGTCTGATATAAGTCTTTCGTTTTTCAATTTAGCGATTCGATCCATCATGATAAAAGTTTGAATTCTTCTGGAGGCTATCAGAACACAGAGATATTGGAGAAATTCGCAAAAAAAAATTTTCTCCAAAATGTTGGTCTGATATAAGTCTTTCGTTTTTCAATTTAGCGATTCGATCCATCATGATAGATGTGTGAACACTTCTGGGGGCTATCAGAACACAGAGATATTGGAGAAATTCGCAAAAAAAATTTTACTCAAATATTTCGAACTTTGACTGATATAACTCTTTCGTTTTTCACTTTAGCGATTTGATCCATCATGATAGAAGTGTGAACACTTCTGGGGGCTATCAGAACACAGAGATATTGGAGAAATTCGCAAAAAAAATTTTACTCAAATAATTCGAACTTTGACTGATACAACTCTTTCGTTTTTCACTTTAGCGATTCGATCCATCATGATAAAAGTTTGAACTCTTCTGGGGTCTATCAGAACACAGAGATATTGGAGAAATTCGCAAAAAAAATTTTTCTCAAAAATTTTGGTCTGATATAAGTCTTTCGTTTTTCAACTTAGCGATTCGATCCATCATGATAAAAGTTTCAAGTCTTCTGGGGGCTATCAGAACACAGAGATATTGGAGAAATTCGCAAAAGAAATTTTTCTCAAAAATTTTGGTCTGATATAAGTCTTTCGTTTTTCACTTTAGCGATTCGATCCATCATGATAGAAGTGTGAACACTTCTGGGGGCTATCAGAACACAGAGATATTGGAGAAATTCGCAAAAAAAATTTTACTCAAATATTTCGAACTTTGACTGATATAACTCTTTCGTTTTTCACTTTAGCGATTCGATCCATCATGATAGAAGAGTGAACACTTCTGGGGGCTATCAGAACACAGAGATATTGGAGAAATTCGCAAAAAAAATTTTACTCAAATAATTCGAACATTGACTGATACAACTCCTTCGTTTTTCACTTTAGCGATTCGATCCATCATGAAAAAAGTTAAAACTCTTCTGGGTGCTATCAGAACACAAAAATATTGGAAAAATTCGCAAAAGAAATTCTTCTCAAAAATTTTGGTCTGATATAAGTCTTTCGTTTTTCAATTTAGCTATTCGATCCATCATGATAAAAGTTTGAACTCTTCTGGGGGCTATCAGAACACAGAGATATTGGAGAAATTCGCAAAAGAAATTTTTCTCAAAAATTTTGGTCTGATATAAGTCTTTCGTGTTTCACATTAGCGATTCGATCCATCATGAAAAAAGTTAAAAGTCTTCTGGGGGCTATCAGAACACAAAAATATTGGAGAAATTCGCAAAAAAAATTTTACTCAAATATTTCGAACTTTGACTGATATAACTCTTTCGTTTTTCACTTTAGCGATTCGATCCATCATGATAAAAGTTTGAACTCTTCTGGGGGCTATCTGAACACAGAGATATTGGAGAAATTCGCAAAAGAAATTTTTCTCAAAAATTTTGGTCTGATATAAGTCTTTCGTTTTTCAATTTAGCGATTCGATCCATCATGATAAAAGTTTGAATTCTTCTGGGGGCTATCAGAACACAGAGATATTGGAGAAATTCGCAAAAAAAAATTTTCTCAAAAATTTTGGTCTGATATAAGTCTTTCGTTTTTCAATTTAGAGATTCGATCCATCAGGATAAAAGTTTGAACTCTTCTGGGGGCTATCAGAACGCAGAGATATTGGAGAAATTCGCAAAAGAAATTTTTCTCAAAAATTTTGGTCTGATATAAGTCTTTCGTGTTTCAACTTAGCGATTCGAACCATCATGAAAAAAGTTAAAACTCTTCTGGGGGCTATCAGAACACAAAAATATTGGAGAAATTCGCAAAAGAAATTTTTCTCAAAAATTTTGGTCTGATATAAGTCTTTCGTTTTTCACTTTAGCGATTCGATCCATCATGATAGAAGTGTGAACACTTCTGGGGGCTATCAGAACACAGAGATATTGGAGAAATTCGCAAAAAAAATTTTACTCAAATATTTCGAACTTTGACTGATATAACTCTTTCGTTTTTCACTTTAGCGATTCGATCCATCATGATAGAAGTGTGAACACTTCTGGGGGCTATCAGAACACAGAGATATTGGAGAAATTCGCAAAAAAAATTTTACTCAAATAATTCGAACTTTGACTGATACAACTCTTTCGTTTTTCACTTTAGCGATTCGATCCATCATGATAAAAGTTTGAACTCTTCTGGGGGCTATCTGAACACAGAGATAGTGGAGAAATTCGCAAAAAAATTTTTTCTCAAAAATTTTGGTCTGATATAAGTCTTTCGTTTTTCACTTTAGCGGTTCGATCCATCATGAAAAAAGTTAAAACTCTTCTGGGGGCTATCAGAACACAGTGATATTGGAGAAATTCGCAAAAAAAATTTTTCTCAAAAATTTTGGTCTGATATAAGTCTTTCGTTTTTCAACTTAGCGATTCGATCCATCATGATAAAAGTTTCAAGTCTTCTGGGGGCTATCAGAACACAGAGATATTGGAGAAATTCGCAAAAGGAATTTTTCTCAAAAATTTTGGTCTGATATAAGTCTTTCGTTTTTCACTTTAGCGATTCGATCCATCATAATAAAAGTTATAAGTCTTCTGGGGGCTATCAGAACACAGTGATATTGGAGAAATTCGCAAAAAAAATTTTTCTCAAAAATTTTGGTCTGATATAAGTCTTTCGTTTTTCAACTTAGCGATTCGATCCATCATGATAAAAGTTTCAAGTCTTCTGGGGGCTATCAGAACACAGAGATATTGGAGAAATTCGCAAAAGAAATTTTTCTCAAAAACTTTGGTCTGATATAAGTCTTTCGTTTTTCACTTTAGCGATTCGATCCATCATAATAAAAGTTATAAGTCTTCTGGGGGCTATCAGAACACAGTGATATTGGAGAAATTCGCAAAAAAAATTTTTCTCAAAAATTTTGGTCTGATATAAGTCTTTCGTTTTTCACTTTAGCGATTCGATCCATCATGATAGAAGTGTGAACACTTCTGGGGGCTATCAGAACACAGAGATATTGGAGAAATTCGCAAAAAAAGTATTACTCAAATAATTCGAACTTTGACTGATACAACTCTTTCGTTTTTCACTTTAGCGATTCGATCCTTCATGATAAAAGTTTGAACTCTTCTGGGGTCTATCAGAACACAGAGATATTGGAGAAATTCGCCAAAAAAATTTTTCTCCAAAATATTGGTCTGATATAAGTCTTTCGTTTTTCAATTTAGCGATTCGATCCATCATGATAAAAGTTTGAATTCTTCTGGGGGCTATCAGAACACAGAGATATTGGAGAAATTCGCAAAAAAAAATTTTCTCAAAAATTTTGGTCTGATATAAGTCTTTCGTTTTTCAATTTAGCGATTCGATCCATCATGATAAAAGTTTGAACTCTTCTGGGGGCTATCAGAACGCAGAGATATTGGAGAAATTCGCAAAAGAAATTTTTCTCAAAAATTTTGGCCTGATATAAGTCTTTCGTGTTTCACTTTAGCGATTCGATCTATCATGAAAAAAGTTAAAACTCTTCTGGTGGCTATCAGAACACAAATATATTGGAGAAATTCGCAAAAAAAATTTTTTCTCAAAAATTTTGGTCTGATATAAGTCTTTCGTTTTTCACTTTAGCGATTCGATTCATCATAATAAAAGTTATAAGTCTCCTGGGGGCTATCAGAACACAGAGATATTGGAGAAATTCGCAAAAAAAATTTTACTCAAATAATTCGAACTTTGACTGATACAACTCTTTCGTTTTTCACTTTAGCGATTCGATCCATCATGATAAAAGTTTGAACTCTTTTGGGGTCTATCAGAACACAGAGATATTGGAGAAATTCGCAAAAAAAATTTTTCTCAAAAATTTTGGTCTTATATAAGTCTTTCGATTTTCAATTTTGCGATTCGATCCATCATGATAAAAGTTTGAATTCTTCTGGGGGCTATCAGAACACAGAGATATTTGAGAAATTCGCCAAAAAAAATTTACTCAAATAATTCGAACTTTGACTGATACAACTCTTTCGTTTTTCACTTTAGTGATTCGACCCATCATGATAAAAGTTTGAACTCTTCTGGGGTCTATCAGAACACAGAGATATTGGAGAAATTCGCAAAAAAAATTTTTCTCAAAAATTTTGGTCTGATATAAGTCTTTCGTTTTTCAACTTAGCGATTCGATCCATCATGATAAAAGTTTCAAGTCTTCTGGGGGCTATCAGAACACAGAGATATTGGAGAAATTCGCAAAAGAAATTTTTCTCAAAAATTTTGTTCTGATATAAGTCTTTCGTTTTTCACTTTAGCGATTCGATCCATCATGATAGAAGTGTGAACACTTCTGGGGGCTATCAGAACACAGAGATATTGGAGAAATTCGCAAAAAAAATTTTACTCAAATATTTGTAACTTTGACTGATATAACTCTTTCGTTTTTCACTTTAGCGATTCGATCCATCATGATAGAAGTGTGAACACTTCTGGGGGCTATCAGAACACAGAGATATTGGAGAAATTCGCAAAAAAAATTTTACTCAAATAATTCGAACTTTGACTGATACAACTATTTCGTTTTTCACTTTAGCGATTCGATCCATCATGATAAAAGTTTGAACCCTTCTGGGGGCTATCTGAACACAGAGATAATGGAGAAATTCGCAAAAAAATTTTTTCTCAAAAATTTTGGTCTGATATAAGTCTTTCGTTTTTCACTTTAGCGATTACGATCCATCATGATAGGAGTGTGAACACTTCTGGGGGCTATCAGAACACAGAGATATTGGAGAAATTCGCAAAAAAATTTTACTCAAATATTTCGAACTTTGACTTATATAACTCTTTCGTTTTTCACTTTAGCGATTCGATCCATCATGATAAAAGTTTGAACACTTCTGGGGGCTATCAGAACACAGAGATATTGGAGAAATTCGCAAAAAAAATTTTTCTCAAAAATTTTGGTCTGATATAAGTCTTTCGTTTTTCACTTTAGCGATTCGATCCATCATGATAGAAGTGTGAACACTTCTGGGGGCTATCAGAACACAGAGATATTGGAGAAATTCGCAAAAAAAATTTTACTCAAATATTTCGAACTTTGACTTATATAACTCTTTCGTTTTTCACTTTAGCGATTCGATCCATCATGATAAAAGTTTGAACTCTTCTGGGGGCTATCTGAACACAGAGATATTGGAGAAATTCGCAAAAGAAATTTTACTCAAAAATTTTGGTCTGATATAAGTCTTTCGTTTTTCAATTTAGCGATTCGATCCATCATGATAAAAGTTTGAATTCTTCTGGGGGCTATCAGAACACAGAGATATTGGAGAAATTCGCAAAAAAAAATTTTCTCAAAAATTTTGGTCTGATATAAGTCTTTCGTTTTTCAATTTAGCGATTCGATCCATCAGGATAAAAGTTTGAACTCTTCTGGGGGCTATCAGAACGCAGAGATATTGGAGAAATTCGCAAAAGAAATTTTTCTCAAAAATTTTGGTCTGATATAAGTCTTTCGTGTTTCAACTTAGCGATTCGAACCATCATGAAAAAAGTTAAAACTCTTCTGGGGGCTATCAGAACACAAAAATATTGGAGAAATTCGCAAAAGAAATTTTTCTCAAAAATTTTGGTCTGATATAAGTCTTTCGTTTTTCACTTTAGCGATTCGATCCATCATGATAGAAGTGTGAACACTTCTGGGGGCTATCAGAACACAGAGATATTGGAGAAATTCGCAAAAAAAATTTTACTCAAATATTTCGAACTTTGACTGATATAACTCTTTCGTTTTTCACTTTAGCGATTCGATCCATCATGATAGAAGTGTGAACACTTCTGGGGGCTATCAGAACACAGAGATATTGGAGAAATTCGCAAAAAAAATTTTACTCAAATAATTCGAACTTTGACTGATACAACTCTTTCGTTTTTCACTTTAGCGATTCGATCCATCATGATAAAAGTTTGAACTCTTCTGGGGGCTATCTGAACACAGAGATAGTGGAGAAATTCGCAAAAAAATTTTTTCTCAAAAATTTTGGTCTGATATAAGTCTTTCGTTTTTCACTTTAGCGGTTCGATCCATCATGAAAAAAGTTAAAACTCTTCTGGGGGCTATCAGAACACAGTGATATTGGAGAAATTCGCAAAAAAAATTTTTCTCAAAAATTTTGGTCTGATATAAGTCTTTCGTTTTTCAACTTAGCGATTCGATCCATCATGATAAAAGTTTCAAGTCTTCTGGGGGCTATCAGAACACAGAGATATTGGAGAAATTCGCAAAAGAAATTTTTCTCAAAAATTTTGGTCTGATATAAGTCTTTCGTTTTTCACTTTAGCGATTCGATCCATCATAATAAAAGTTATAAGTCTTCTGGGGGCTATCAGAACACAGTGATATTGGAGAAATTCGCAAAAAAAATTTTTCTCAAAAATTTTGGTCTGATATAAGTCTTTCGTTTTTCAACTTAGCGATTCGATCCATCATGATAAAAGTTTCAAGTCTTCTGGGGGCTATCAGAACACAGAGATATTGGAGAAATTCGCAAAAGAAATTTTTCTCAAAAACTTTGGTCTGATATAAGTCTTTCGTTTTTCACTTTAGCGATTCGATCCATCATAATAAAAGTTATAAGTCTTCTGGGGGCTATCAGAACACAGTGATATTGGAGAAATTCGCAAAAAAAATTTTTCTCAAAAATTTTGGTCTGATATAAGTCTTTCGTTTTTCACTTTAGCGATTCGATCCATCATGATAGAAGTGTGAACACTTCTGGGGGCTATCAGAACACAGAGATATTGGAGAAATTCGCAAAAAAAGTATTACTCAAATAATTCGAACTTTGACTGATACAACTCTTTCGTTTTTCACTTTAGCGATTCGATCCTTCATGATAAAAGTTTGAACTCTTCTGGGGTCTATCAGAACACAGAGATATTGGAGAAATTCGCCAAAAAAATTTTTCTCCAAAATATTGGTCTGATATAAGTCTTTCGTTTTTCAATTTAGCGATTCGATCCATCATGATAAAAGTTTGAATTCTTCTGGGGGCTATCAGAACACAGAGATATTGGAGAAATTCGCAAAAAAAAATTTTCTCAAAAATTTTGGTCTGATATAAGTCTTTCGTTTTTCAATTTAGCGATTCGATCCATCATGATAAAAGTTTGAACTCTTCTGGGGGCTATCAGAACGCAGAGATATTGGAGAAATTCGCAAAAGAAATTTTTCTCAAAAATTTTGGCCTGATATAAGTCTTTCGTGTTTCACTTTAGCGATTCGATCTATCATGAAAAAAGTTAAAACTCTTCTGGTGGCTATCAGAACACAAATATATTGGAGAAATTCGCAAAAAAAATTTTTTCTCAAAAATTTTGGTCTGATATAAGTCTTTCGTTTTTCACTTTAGCGATTCGATTCATCATAATAAAAGTTATAAGTCTCCTGGGGGCTATCAGAACACAGAGATATTGGAGAAATTCGCAAAAAAAATTTTACTCAAATAATTCGAACTTTGACTGATACAACTCTTTCGTTTTTCACTTTAGCGATTCGATCCATCATGATAAAAGTTTGAACTCTTTTGGGGTCTATCAGAACACAGAGATATTGGAGAAATTCGCAAAAAAAATTTTTCTCAAAAATTTTGGTCTTATATAAGTCTTTCGATTTTCAATTTTGCGATTCGATCCATCATGATAAAAGTTTGAATTCTTCTGGGGGCTATCAGAACACAGAGATATTTGAGAAATTCGCCAAAAAAAATTTACTCAAATAATTCGAACTTTGACTGATACAACTCTTTCGTTTTTCACTTTAGTGATTCGACCCATCATGATAAAAGTTTGAACTCTTCTGGGGTCTATCAGAACACAGAGATATTGGAGAAATTCGCAAAAAAAATTTTTCTCAAAAATTTTGGTCTGATATAAGTCTTTCGTTTTTCAACTTAGCGATTCGATCCATCATGATAAAAGTTTCAAGTCTTCTGGGGGCTATCAGAACACAGAGATATTGGAGAAATTCGCAAAAGAAATTTTTCTCAAAAATTTTGTTCTGATATAAGTCTTTCGTTTTTCACTTTAGCGATTCGATCCATCATGATAGAAGTGTGAACACTTCTGGGGGCTATCAGAACACAGAGATATTGGAGAAATTCGCAAAAAAAATTTTACTCAAATATTTGTAACTTTGACTGATATAACTCTTTCGTTTTTCACTTTAGCGATTCGATCCATCATGATAGAAGTGTGAACACTTCTGGGGGCTATCAGAACACAGAGATATTGGAGAAATTCGCAAAAAAAATTTTACTCAAATAATTCGAACTTTGACTGATACAACTATTTCGTTTTTCACTTTAGCGATTCGATCCATCATGATAAAAGTTTGAACCCTTCTGGGGGCTATCTGAACACAGAGATAATGGAGAAATTCGCAAAAAAATTTTTTCTCAAAAATTTTGGTCTGATATAAGTCTTTCGTTTTTCACTTTAGCGATTACATCCATCATGATAGGAGTGTGAACACTTCTGGGGGCTATCAGAACACAGAGATATTGGAGAAATTCGCAAAAAAAATTTTACTCAAATATTTCGAACTTTGACTTATATAACTCTTTCGTTTTTCACTTTAGCGATTCGATCCATCATGATAAAAGTTTGAACACTTCTGGGGGCTATCAGAACACAGAGATATTGGAGAAATTCGCAAAAAAAATTTTTCTCAAAAATTTGGTCTGATATAAGTCTTTCGTTTTTCACTTTAGCGATTCGATCCATCATGATAGAAGTGTGAACACTTCTGGGGGCTATCAGAACACAGAGATATTGGAGAAATTCGCAAAAAAATTTTACTCAAATATTTCGAACTTTGACTTATATAACTCTTTCGTTTTTCACTTTAGCGATTCGATCCATCATGATAAAAGTTTGAACTCTTCTGGGGGCTATCAGAACACAGAGATATTGGAGAAATTCGCAAAAGAAATTTTACTCAAAAATTTTGGTCTGATATAAGTCTTTCGTTTTTCAATTTAGCGATTCGATCCATCATGATAAAAGTTTGAATTCTTCTGGGGGCTATCAGAACACAGAGATATTGGAGAAATTCGCAAAAAAAAATTTTCTCAAAAATTTTGGTCTGATATAAGTCTTTCGTTTTTCAATTTAGCGATTCGATCCATCAGGATAAAAGTTTGAACTCTTCTGGGGGCTATCAGAACGCAGAGATATTGGAGAAATTCGCAAAAGAAATTTTTCTCAAAAATTTTGGTCTGATATAAGTCTTTCGTGTTTCAACTTAGCGATTCGAACCATCATGAAAAAAGTTAAAACTCTTCTGGGGGCTATCAGAACACAAAAATATTGGAGAAATTCGCAAAAGAAATTTTTCTCAAAAATTTTGGTCTGATATAAGTCTTTCGTTTTTCACTTTAGCGATTCGATCCATCATGATAAAAGTTTCAAGTCTTCTGGGGGCTATCAGAAAACAGAGATATTGGAGAAAATCGCAAAAGAAATTTTTCTCAAAAATTTTGGTCTGATATAAGTCTTTCGTTTTTCACTTTAGCGATTCGATCCATCATGATAGATGTGTGAACACTTCTGGGGGCTATCAGAACACAGAGATATTGGAGAAATTCGCAAAAGAAATTTTTCTCAAAAATTTTGGTCTGATATAAGTCTTTCGTTTTTCACTTTAGCGATTCGATCCATCATGATAGAAGTGTGAACACTTCTGGGGGCTATCAGAACACAGAGATATTGGAGAAATTCGCAAAAAAAATTTTACTCAAATATTTCGAACTTTGACTGATATAACTCTTTCGTTTTTCACTTTAGCGATTCGATCCATCATGATAGAAGTGTGAACACTTCTGGGGGCTATCAGAACACAGAGATATTGGAGAAATTCGCAAAAAAAATTTTACTCAAATAATTCGAACTTTGACTGATACAACTCTTTCGTTTTTCACTTTAGCGATTCGATCCATCATGATAAAAGTTTGAACTCTTCTGGGGGCTATCTGAACACAGAGATATTGGAGAAATTCGCCAAAAAAACTTTTCTCCAAAATGTTGGTCTGATATAAGTCTTTCGTTTTTCAATTTAGCGATTCGATCCATCATGATAAAAGTTTGAATTCTTCTGGGGGCTATCAGAATACAGAGATATTGGAGAAATTCGCAAAAAAATATTTTCTCTAAAATTTTGGTCTTATATAAGTCTTTCGTTTTTCAATTTAGCGATTCGATCCATCATGATAAAAGTTTGAACTCTTCTGGGGGCTATCAGAACGCAGAGATATTGGAGAAATTCGCAAAAGAAATTTTTCTCAAAATTTTGGTCTGATATAAGTCTTTCGTGTTTCACTTTAGCGATTTGATCCATCATGAAAAAAGTTAAAACTCTTCTGGTGGCTATCAGAACACAAAAATATTGGAGAAATTCGCAAAAAAAATTTTTTCTCAAAAATTTTGGTCTGATATAAGTCTTTCGTTTTTCACTTTAGCGATTCGATCCATCATAATAAAAGTTATAAGTCTCCTGAGGGCTATCAGAACACAGAGATATTGGAGAAATTCGCAAAAAAAATTTTACTCAAATAATTCGAACTTTGACTGATACAACCCTTTCGTTTTTCACTTTAGCGATTCGATCCATCATGATAAAAGTTTGAACTCTTTTGGGGTCTATCAGAACACAGAGATATTGGAGAAATTCGCAAAAAAAATTTTACTCAAATATTTGTAACTTTGACTGATATAACTCTTTCGTTTTTCACTTTAGCGATTCGATCCATCATGATAGAAGTGTGAAC
Organism: Solenopsis invicta; assembly: GCF_016802725.1. Classification (NCBI taxonomy): domain Eukaryota; kingdom Metazoa; phylum Arthropoda; class Insecta; order Hymenoptera; family Formicidae; genus Solenopsis; species Solenopsis invicta. Next base: position 11,067,185 of record NC_052673.1, read on the forward strand.
ACTTCTGGGGGCTATCAGAACACAGAGATATTGGAGAAATTCGCAAAAAAAATTTTACTCAAATAATTCGAACTTTGACTGATACAACTCTTTCGTTTTTCACTTTAGCGATTCGATCCATCATGATAAAAGTTTGAACTCTTCTGGGGGCTATCAGAACACAGAGATATTGGAGAAGTTCGCAAAAAAATTCTTTCTAAAAAATTTTGGCCTGATATAAGTCTTTCGTGTTTCACATTAGCAATTCGATCCATCATGAAAAAAGTTAAAAGTCTTCTGGTGGTTATCAGAACACAAAAATATTGGAGAAATTCGCAAAAAAAATTTTACTCAAATATTTCGTACTTTGACTGATATAACTCTTTCGTTTTTCCCTTTAGCGATTCGATCCATCATGATAGAAGTGTGAACACTTCTGGGGGCTATCAGAACACAGAGATATTGGAGAAATTCGCAAAAAAAATTTTTCTCAAAAATTTTGGTCTGATATAAGTCTTCCGTTTTTCACTTTAGCGATTCGATCCATCATGATAGAAGTGTGAACACTTCTGGGGGCTATCAGAACACAGAGATATTGGAGAAATTCGCAAAAAAAATTTTACTCAAATATTTCGAACTTTGACTTATATAACTCTTTCGTTTTTGACTTTAGCGATTCGATCCATCATGATAAAAGTTTGAACTCTTCTGGGGGCTATCTGAACACAGAGATATTGGAGAAATTCGCAAAAAAAATTTTTCTCAAAAATTTTGGTCTGATATAAGTCTTTCGTGTTTCACTTTAGCGATTCGATCCATCATGAAAAAAGTTAAAACTCTTCTGGGGGCTATCAGAACACAAAAATATTGGAGAAATTCGCAAAAGAAATTTTTCTCAAAAATTTTGGTCTGATATAAGTCTTTCGTTTTTCACTTTAGCGATTCGATCCATCATGATAAAAGTTTCAAGTCTTCTGGGGGCTATCAGAACACAGAGATATTGGAGAAAATCGCAAAAAAAATTTTTCTCAAAAATTTTGTTCTGATATAAGTCTTTCGTTTTTCACTTTAGCGATTTTATCCATCATGATAAAAGTTTGAACTCTTCTGGGGTCTATCAGAACACAGAGATCATGGAGAAATTCGCAAAAAAATTTTTTCTCAAAAATTTTGGTCTGATATAAGTCTTTCGTTTTTCACTTTAGCGTTTCGATCCATCATACTAAAAGTTATAAGTCTTCTGGGGGCTATCAGAACACAGAGATAATGGAGAAATTAGCAAAAAAACTTTTTCTCAAAAATTTGGTCTGATATAAGTCTTTCGTTTTTCACTTTAGCGATTCGATCCATCATGATAGAAGTGTGAACACTTCTGGGGGCTATCAGAACACAGAGATATTGGAGAAATTCGCAAAAAAAATTTTACTCAAATATTTCGAACCTTGACTTATATAACTCTTTCGTTTTTCACTTTAGCGATTCGATCCATCATGATAAAAGTTTGAACTCTTCTGGGGGCTATCTGAACACAGAGATATTGGAGAAATTCGCAAAAGAAATTTTACTCAAAAATTTTGGTCTGATATAAGTCTTTCGTTTTTCAATTTAGCGATTCGATCCATCATGATAAAAGTTTGAATTCTTCTGGGGGCTATCAGAACACAGAGATATTGGAGAAATTCGCAAAAAAAAATTTTCTCAAAAATTTTGGTCTGATATAAGTCTTTCGTTTTTCAATTTAGCGATTCGATCCATCAGGATAAAAGTTTGAACTCTTCTGGGGGCTATCAGAACGCAGAGACATTGGAGAAATTCGCAAAAGAAATTTTTCTCAAAAATTTTGGTCTGATATAAGTCTTTCGTGTTTCAACTTAGCGATTCGAACCATCATGAAAAAAGTTAAAACTCTTCTGGGGGCTATCAGAACACAAAAATATTGGAGAAATTCGCAAAAGAAATTTTTCTCAAAAATTTTGGTCTGATATAAGTCTTTCGTTTTTCACTTTAGCGATTCGATCCATCATGATAAAAGTTTCAAGTCTTCTGGGGGCTATCAGAAAACAGAGATATTGGAGAAAATCGCAAAAAAGTTTTTCTCAAAATTTTTGGTCTGATATAAGTCTTTCGTTTTTCACTTTAGCGATTCGATCCATCATGATAGATGTGTGAACACTTCTGGGGGCTATCAGAACACAGAGATATTGGAGAAATTCGCAAAAGAAATTTTTCTCAAAAATTTTGGTCTGATATAAGTCTTTCGTTTTTCACTTTAGCGATTCGATCCATCATGATAGAAGTGTGAACACTTCTGGGGGCTATCAGAACACAGAGATATTGGAGAAATTCGCAAAAAAAATTTTACTCAAATATTTCGAACTTTGACTGATATAACTCTTTCGTATTTCACTTTAGCGATTCGATCCATCATGATAGAAGTGTGAACACTTCTGGGGGCTATCAGAACACAGAGATATTGGAGAAATTCGCAAAAAAAATTTTACTCAAATAATTCGAACTTTGACTGATACAACTCTTTCGTTTTTCACTTTAGCGATTCGATCCATCATGATAAAAGTTTGAACTCTTCTGGGGGCTATCTGAACACAGAGATAGTGGAGAAATTCGCTAAAAAATTTTTTCTCAAAAATTTTGGTCTGATATAAGTCTTTCGTTTTTCACTTTAGCGATTCGATCCATCATGAAAAAAGTTAAAACTCTTCTGGGTGCTATCAGAACACAAAAATATTGGAAAAATTCGCAAAAGAAATTTTTCTCAAAAATTTGGTCTGATATAAGTCTTTCGTTTTTCAATTTAGCTATTCGATCCATCATGATAAAAGTTTGAACTCTTCTGCGGTCTATCAGAACACAGAGATATTGGAGAAATTCGCCAAAAAAACTTTTCTCCAAAATATTGGTCTGATATAAGTCTTTCGTTTTTCAATTTAGCGATTCGATCCATCATGATAAAAGTTTGAATTCTTCTGGGGGCTATCAGAACACAGAGATATTGGAGAAATTCGCAAAAAAAATTTTACTCAAATATTTCGAACCTTGACTTATATAACTCTTTCGTTTTTCACTTTAGCGATTCGATCCATCATGATAAAAGTTTGAACTCTTCTGGGGGCTATCTGAACACAGAGATATTGGAGAAATTCGCAAAAGAAATTTTACTCAAAAATTTTGGTCTGATATAAGTCTTTCGTTTTTCAATTTAGCGATTCGATCCATCATGATAAAAGTTTGAATTGTTCTGGGGGCTATCAGAACACAGAGATATTTGAGAAATTCGCCAAAAAAAATTTACTCAAATAATTCGAACTTTGACTGATACAACTCTTTCGTTTTTCACTTTAGCGATTCGACCCATCATGATAAAAGTTTGAACTCTTCTGGGGTCTATCAGAACACAGAGATATTGGAGAAATTCGCAAAAAAAATTTTTCTCAAAAATTTTGGTCTGATATAAGTCTTTCGTTTTTCAACTTAGCGATTCGATCCATCATGATAAAAGTTTCAAGTCTTCTGGGGGCTATCAGAACACAGAGATATTGGAGAAATTCGCAAAAGAAATTTTTCTCAAAAATTTTGTTCTGATATAAGTCTTTCGTTTTTCACTTTAGCGATTCGATCCATCATGATAGAAGTGTGAACACTTCTGGGGGCTATCAGAACACAGAGATATTGGAGAAATTCGCAAAAAAAATTTTACTCAAATATTTGTAACTTTGACTGATATAACTCTTTCGTTTTTCACTTTAGCGATTCGATCCATCATGATAGAAGTGTGAACACTTCTGGGGGCTATCAGAACACAGAGATATTGGAGAAATTCGCAAAAAAATTTTTTCTCAAAAATTTTGGTCTGATATAAGTCTTTCGTTTTTCACTTTAGCGATTACATCCATCATGATAGGAGTGTGAACACTTCTGGGGGCTATCAGAACACAGAGAAATTGGAGAAATTCGCAAAAAAAATTTTACTCAAATATTTCGAACTTTGACTTATATAACACTTTCGTTTTTCACTTTAGCGATTCGATCCATCATGATAAAAGTTTGAACTCTTCTGGGGGCTATCAGAACACAGAGATATTGGAGAAGTTCGCAAAAAAATTTTTTCTAAAAAATTTTGGTCTGATATAAGTCTTTCGTGATTCACATTAGCAATTCGATCCATCATGAAAAAAGTTAAAAGTATTCTGGTGGCTATCAGAACACAAAAATATTGGAGAAATTCGCAAAAAAAATTTTACTCAAATATTTCGTACTTTGACTGATATAACTCTTTCGTTTTTCCCTTTAGCGATTCGATCCATCATGATAGAAGTGTGAACACTTCTGGGGGCTATCAGAACACAGAGATATTGGAGAAATTCGCAAAAAAAATTTTTCTCAAAAATTTTGGTCTGATATAAGTCTTCCGTTTTTCACTTTAGCGATTCGATCCATCATGATAGAAGTATGAACACTTCTGGGGGCTATCAGAACACAGAGATATTGGAGAAATTCGCAAAAAAAATTTTACTCAAATATTTCGAACTTTGACTGATATAACACTTTCGTTTTTCACTTTAGCGATTCGATCCATCATGATAGAAGTGTGAACACTTCTGGGGGCTATCAGAACACAGAGATATTGGAGAAATTCGCAAAAAAAATTTTACTCAAATAATTCGAACTTTGACCGATACAACTCTTTCGTTTTTCACTTTAGCGATTCGATCCATCATGATAAAAGTTTGAATTCTTCTGGGGTCTATCAGAACACAGAGATATTGAAGAATTTCGCAAAAAAAATTTTTCTCCAAAATATTGGTCTGATATAAGTCTTTCGTTTTTCAATTTAGCGATTCGATCCATCATGATAAAAGTTTGAATTCCTCTGGGGGCTATCAGAACACAGAGATATTGGAGAAATTCGCAAAAAAAATTTTACTCAAATATTTCGAACTTTGACATATATAACTCTTTCGTTTTTCACTTTAGCGATTCGATCCATCATGATAAAAGTTTGAATTCTTCTGGGGGCTATCTGAACACAGAGATATTGGAGAAATTCGCAAAAGAAATTTTTCTCAAAAATTTTGGTCTGATATAAGTCTTTCGTGTTTCACTTTAGCGATTCGATCCATCATGAAAAAAGTTAAAACTCTTCTGGGGGCTATCAGAACACAAAAATATTGGAGAAATTCGCAAAAGAAATTTTTCTCAAAAATTTTGGTCTGATATAAGTTTTTCGTTTTTCAATTTAGCGATTCTATCCATCATGATAAAAGTTTGAATTCTTCTGGGGGCTATCAGAACACAGAGATATTGGAGAAATTCGCAAAAAAAATTTACTCAAATAATTCGAACTTTGACTAATACAAATCTTTCGTTTTTCACTTTAGCGATTCGATCCATCATGATAAAAGTTTGAACTCTTCAGGGGTCTATCAGAACACAGAGATATTGGAGAAATTCGCAAAAAAAATTTTTCTCAAAAATTTTGGTCTGATACAAGTCTTTCGTTTTTCAACTTAGCGATTCGATCCATCATGATAAAAGTTTCAAGTCTTCTGGGGGCTATCAGAACACAGAGATATTGGAGAAATTCGCAAAAGAAATTTTTCTCAAAAATTTTGGTCTGATATAAGTCTTTCGTTTTTCACTTTAGCGATTCGATCCATCATAATAAAAGTTATAAGTCTTCTGGGGGCTATCAGAACACAGTGATATTGGAGAAACTCGCAAAAAAAATTTTTCTCAATAACTTTGGTCTGATATAAGTCTTTCGTTTTTCAACTTAGCGATTCGATCCATCATGATAAAAGTTTCAAGTCTTCTGGGGGCCATCAGAACACAGAGATATTGGAGAAATTCGCAAAAGAAAATTTTCTCAAAAATTTTGGTCTGATATAAGTCTTTCGTTTTTCACTTTAGCGATTCGATCCATCATAATAAAAGTTATAAGTCTTCTGGGGGCTAACAGAACACAGTGATATTGGAGAAATTCGCAAAAAAAATTTTTCTCAAAAATTTTGGTCTGATATAAGTCTTTCGTTTTTCACTTTAGCGATTCGATCCATCATGATAGAAGTGTGAACACTTCTGGGGGCTATCAGAACACAGAGATATTGGAGAAATTCGCAAAAAAAATATTACTCAAATAATTCGAACTTTGACTGATACAACTCTTTCGTTTTTCACTTTAGCGATTCGATCCATCATGAAAAAAGTTAAAACTCTTCTGGTGGCTATCAGAACACAAATATATTGGAGAAATTCGCAAAAAAAATTTTTTCTCAAAAATTTTGGTCTGATATAAGTCTTCCGTTTTTCACTTTAGCGATTCGATCCATCATGATAAAAGTGTGAACACTTCTGGGGGCTATCAGAACACAGAGATATTGGAGAAATTCGCAAAAAAATTTTACTCAAATATTTCGAACTTTGACTTATATAACTCTTTCGTTTTTCACTTTAGAGATTCGATCCATCATGATAAAAGTTTGAACTCTTCTGGGGGCTATCAGAACACAGAGATATTGGAGAAGTTCGCAAAAAAATTTTTTCTAAAAAATTTTGGTCTGATATAAGTCTTTCGTGTTTCACATTAGCAATTCGATCCATCATGAAAAAAGTTAAAAGTCTTCTGGTGGTTATCAGAACACAAAAATATTGGAGAAATTCGCAAAAAAAATTTTACTCAAATATTTCGTACTTTGACTGATATAACTCTTTCGTTTTTCCCTTTAGCGATTCGATCCATCATGATAGAAGTGTGAACACTTCTGGGGGCTATCAGAACACAGAGATATTGGAGAAATTCGCAAAAAAAATTTTTCTCAAAAATTTTGGTCTGATATAAGTCTTCCGTTTTTCACTTTAGCGATTCGATCCATCATGATAGAAGTGTGAACACTTCTGGGGGCTATCAGAACACAGAGATATTGGAGAAATTCGCAAAAAAAATTTTACTCAAATATTTCGAACTTTGACTGATATAACTCTCTCGTTTTTCACTTTAGCGATTCGATCCATCATGATAGAAGTGTGAACACTTCTGGGGGCTATCAGAACACAGAGATATTGGAGAAATTCGCAAAAAAAATTTTACTCAAATAATTCGAACTTTGACTGATACAACTCTTTCGTTTTTCACTTTAGCGATTCGATCCATCATGATAAAAGTTTGAATTCTTCTGGGGTCTATCAGAACACAGAGATATTGAAGAATTTCGCAAAAAAAATTTTTCTCCAAAATATTGGTCTGATATAAGTCTTTCGTTTTTCAATTTAGCGATTCGATCCATCATGATAAAAGTTTGAATTCCTCTGGGGGCTATCAGAACACAGAGATATTGGAGAAATTCGCAAAAAAAATTTTACTCAAATATTTCGAACTTTGACTTATATAACTCTTTCGTTTTTGACTTTAGCGATTCGATCCATCATGATAAAAGTTTGAACTCTTCTGGGGGCTATCTGAACACAGAGATATTGGAGAAATTCGCAAAAAAAATTTTTCTCAAAAATTTTGGTCTGATATAAGTCTTTCGTGTTTCACTTTAGAGATTCGATCCATCATGAAAAAAGTTAAAACTCTTCTGGGGGCTATCAGAACACAAAAATATTGGAGAAAATCGCAAAAGAAATTTTTCTCAAAAATTTTGGTCTGATATAAGTCTTTCGTTTTTCACTTTAGCGATTCGATCCATCATGATAAAAGTTTCAAGTCTTCTGGGGGCTATCAGAACACAGAGATATTGGAGAAAATCGCAAAAAAAATTTTTCTCAAAAATTTTGTTCTGATATAAGTCTTTCGTTTTTCACTTTAGCGATTCGATCCATCATGATAAAAGTTTGAACTCTTCTGGGGTCTATCAGAACACAGAGTTAATGGAGAAATTCGCAAAAAAATTTTTTCTCAAAAATTTTGGTCTGATATAAGTCTTTCGTTTTTCACTTTAGCGTTTCGATCCATCATACTAAAAGTTATAAGTCTTCTGGGGGCTATCAGAACACAGAGATAATGGAGAAATTAGCAAAAAAACTTTTTCTCAAAAATTTCGAACTTTGACTTATATAACTCTTTCGTTTTTCACTTTAGCGATTCGATCCATCATGATAAAAGTTTGAACACTTCTGGGGGCTATCTGAACACAGAGATATTGGAGAAATTCGCAAAAGAAATTTTACTCAAAAATTTTGGTCTGATATAAGTCTTTCGTTTTTCAATTTAGCGATTCTATCCATCATGATAAAAGTTTGAATTCTTCTGGGGGCTATCAGAACACAGAGATATTGGAGAAATTCGCAAAAAAAAATTTACTCAAATAATTCGAACTTTGACTGATACAACTCTTTCGTTTTTCACTTTAGCGATTCGATCCATCATGATAAAAGTTTGAACTCTTCTGGGGTCTATCAGAACACAGAGATATTGGAGAAATTCGCAAAAAAAATTTTTCTCAAAAATTTTGGTCTGATACAAGTCTTTCGTTTTTCAACTTAGCGATTCGATCCATCATGATAAAAGTTTCAAGTCTTCTGGGGGCTATCAGAACACAGAGATATTGGAGAAATTCGCAAAAGAAATTTTTCTCAAAAATTTTGGTCTGATATAAGTCTTTCGTTTTTCACTTTAGCGATTCGATCCATCATAATAAAAGTTATAAGTCTTCTGGGGGCTATCAGAACACAGTGATATTGGAGAAACTCGCAAAAAAAATTTTTCTCAATAACTTTGGTCTGATATAAGTCTTTCGTTTTTCAACTTAGCGATTCGATCCATCATGATAAAAGTTTCAAGTCTTCTGGGGGCCATCAGAACACAGAGATATTGGAGAAATTCGCAAAAGAAAATTTTCTCAAAAATTTTGGTCTGATATAAGTCTTTCGTTTTTCACTTTAGCGATTCGATCCATCATAATAAAAGTTATAAGTCTTCTGGGGGCTAACAGAACACAGTGATATTGGAGAAATTCGCAAAAAAAATTTTTCTCAAAAATTTTGGTCTGATATAAGTCTTTCGTTTTTCACTTTAGCGATTCGATCCATCATGATAGAAGTGTGAACACTTCTGGGGGCTATCAGAACACAGAGATATTGGAGAAATTCGCAAAAAAAATATTACTCAAATAATTCGAACTTTGACTGATACAACTCTTTCGTTTTTCACTTTAGCGATTCGATCCATCATGAAAAAAGTTAAAACTCTTCTGGTGGCTATCAGAACACAAATATATTGGAGAAATTCGCAAAAAAAATTTTTTCTCAAAAATTTTGGTCTGATATAAGTCTTCCGTTTTTCACTTTAGCGATTCGATCCATCATGATAAAAGTGTGAACACTTCTGGGGGCTATCAGAACACAGAGATATTGGAGAAATTCGCAAAAAAAATTTTACTCAAATATTTCGAACTTTGACTTATATAACTCTTTCGTTTTTCACTTTAGAGATTCGATCCATCATGATAAAAGTTTGAACTCTTCTGGGGGCTATCAGAACACAGAGATATTGGAGAAGTTCGCAAAAAAATTTTTTCTAAAAAATTTTGGTCTGATATAAGCCTTTCGTGTTTCACATTAGCAATTCGATCCATCATGAAAAAAGTTAAAAGTCTTCTGGTGGTTATCAGAACACAAAAATATTGGAGAAATTCGCAAAAAAAATTTTACTCAAATATTTCGTACTTTGACTGATATAACTCTTTCGTTTTTCCCTTTAGCGATTCGATCCATCATGATAGAAGTGTGAACACTTCTGGGGGCTATCAGAACACAGAGATATTGGAGAAATTCGCAAAAAAAATTTTTCTCAAAAATTTTGGTCTGATATAAGTCTTCCGTTTTTCACTTTAGCGATTCGATCCATCATGATAGAAGTGTGAACACTTCTGGGGGCTATCAGAACACAGAGATATTGGAGAAATTCGCAAAAAAAATTTTACTCAAATATTTCGAACTTTGACTGATATAACTCTTTCGTTTTTCACTTTAGCGATTCGATCCATCATGATAGAAGTGTGAACACTTCTGGGGGCTATCAGAACACAGAGATATTGGAGAAATTCGCAAAAAAAATTTTACTCAAATAATTCGAACTTTGACTGATACAACTCTTTCGTTTTTCACTTTAGCGATTCGATCCATCATGATAAAAGTTTGAATTCTTCTGGGGTCTATCAGAACACAGAGATATTGAAGAATTTCGCAAAAAAAATTTTTCTCCAAAATATTGGTCTGATATAAGTCTTTCGTTTTTCAATTTAGCGATTCGATCCATCATGATAAAAGTTTGAATTCCTCTGGGGGCTATCAGAACACAGAGATATTGGAGAAATTCGCAAAAAAAATTTTACTCAAATATTTCGAACTTTGACTTATATAACTCTTTCGTTTTTGACTTTAGCGATTCGATCCATCATGATAAAAGTTTGAACTCTTCTGGGGGCTATCTGAACACAGAGATATTGGAGAAATTCGCAAAAAAAATTTTTCTCAAAAATTTTGGTCTGATATAAGTCTTTCGTGTTTCACTTTAGAGATTCGATCCATCATGAAAAAAGTTAAAACTCTTCTGGGGGCTATCAGAACACAAAAATATTGGAGAAAATCGCAAAAGAAATTTTTCTCAAAAATTTTGGTCTGATATAAGTCTTTCGTTTTTCACTTTAGCGATTCGATCCATCATGATAAAAGTTTCAAGTCTTCTGGGGGCTATCAGAACACAGAGATATTGGAGAAAATCGCAAAAAAAATTTTTCTCAAAAATTTTGTTCTGATATAAGTCTTTCGTTTTTCACTTTAGCGATTCGATCCATCATGATAAAAGTTTGAACTCTTCTGGGGTCTATCAGAACACAGAGTTAATGGAGAAATTCGCAAAAAAATTTTTTCTCAAAAATTTTGGTCTGATATAAGTCTTTCGTTTTTCACTTTAGCGTTTCGATCCATCATACTAAAAGTTATAAGTCTTCTGGGGGCTATCAGAACACAGAGATAATGGAGAAATTAGCAAAAAAACTTTTTCTCAAAAATTTGGTCTGATATAAGTCTTTCGTTTTTCACTTTAGCGATTCGATCCATCATGATAGAAGTGTGAACACTTCTGGGGGCTATCAGAACACAGAGATATTGGAGAAATTCGCAAAAAAATTTTACTCAAATATTTCGAACTTTGACTTATATAACTCTTTCGTTTTTCACTTTAGCGATTCGATCCATCATGATAAAAGTTTGAACACTTCTGGGGGCTATCTGAACACAGAGATATTGGAGAAATTCGCAAAAGAAATTTTACTCAAAAATTTTGGTCTGATATAAGTCTTTCGTTTTTCAATTTAGCGATTCTATCCATCATGATAAAAGTTTGAATTCTTCTGGGGGCTATCAGAACACAGAGATATTGGAGAAATTCGCAAAAAAAATTTACTCAAATAATTCGAACTTTGACTGATACAACTCTTTCGTTTTTCACTTTAGCGATTCGATCCATCATGATAAAAGTTTGAACTCTTCTGGGGTCTATCAGAACACAGAGATATTGGAGAAATTCGCAAAAAAAATTTTTCTCAAAAATTTTGGTCTGATATAAGTCTTTCGTTTTTCAACTTAGCGATTCGATCCATCATGATAAAAGTTTCAAGTCTTCTGGGGGCTATCAGAACACAGAGATATTGGAGAAATTCGCAAAAGAAATTTTTCTCAAAAATTTTGGTCTGATATAAGTCTTTCGTTTTTCACTTTAGCGATTCGATCCATCATAATAAAAGTTATAAGTCTTCTGGGGGCTAACAGAACACAGTGATATTGGAGAAATTCGCAAAAAAAATTTTTCTCAAAAATTTTGGTCTGATATAAGTCTTTCGTTTTTCACTTTAGCGATTCGATCCATCATGATAGAAGTGTGAACACTTCTGGGGGCTATCAGAACACAGAGATATTGGAGAAATTCGCAAAAAAAATTTTACTCAAATAATTCGAACTTTGACTGATACAACTCTTTCGTTTTTCACTTTAGCGATTCGATCCATCATGATAAAAGTTTGAACTCTTCTGGGGTCTATCAGAACACAGAGATATTGGAGAAATTCGCAAAAAAAATTTTTCTCAAAAATTTTGGTCTGATATAAGTCTTTCGATTTTCAATTTTGCGATTCGATCCATCATGATAAAAGTTTGAATTCTTCTGGGGGCTATCAGAACACAGAGATATTGGAGAAATTCGCAAAAAAAATTTTACTCAAATAATTCGAACTTTGACTGATACAACTCTTTCGTTTTTCACTTTAGCGATTCGATCCATCATGATAAAAGTTTGAACTCTTCTGGGGTCTATCAGAACACAGAGATATTGGAGAAATTCGCAAAAAAAATTTTTCTCAAAAATTTTGGTCTGATATAAGTCTTTCGTTTTTCAATTTAGCGATTCGATCCATCATGATAAAAGTTTGAATTCTTCTGGGGGCTATCAGAACACAGAGATATTGGAGAAGTTCGCAAAAAAATTTTTTCTAAAAAATTTTGGTCTGATATAAGTCTTTCGTGTTTCACATTAGCGATTCGATCCATCATGAAAAAAGTTAAAAGTCTTCTGGGGGCTATCAGAACACAAAAATATTGGAGAAATTCGCAAAAAAAATTTTACTCAAATATTTCGTACTTTGACTGATATAACTCTTTCGTTTTTCACTTTAGCGATTCGATCCATCATGATAGAAGTGTGAACACTTCTGGGGGCTATCAGAACACAGAGATATTGGAGAAATTCGCAAAAAAAATTTTTCTCAAAAATTTTGGTCTGATATAAGTCTTTCGTTTTTCAATTTAGCGATTCGATCCATCATGATAAAAGTTTGAACTCTTCTGGGGGCTATCAGAACGCAGAGATATTGGAGAAATTCGCAAAAGAAATTTTTCTCAAAAATTTTGGCCTGATATAAGTCTTGCGTGTTTCACTTTAGCGATTCGATCCATCATGAAAAAAGTTAAAACTCTTCTGGTGGCTATCAGAACACAAAAATATTGGAGAAATTCGCAAAAAAAATTTTTCTCAAAAATTTTGGTCTGATATAAGTCTTTCGTTTTTCACTTTAGCGATTCGATCCATCATAATAAAAGTTATAAGTCTCCTGGGGGCTATCAGAACACAGAGATATTGGAGAAATTCGCAAAAAAAATTTTACTCAAATAATTCGAACTTTGACTGATACAACTCTTTCGTTTTTGACTTTAGCGATTCGATCCATCATGATAAAAGTTTGAACTCTTCTGGGGGCTATCTGAACACAGAGATATTGGAGAAATTCGCAAAAAAAATTTTTCTCAAAAATTTTGGTCTGATATAAGTCTTTCGTGTTTCACTTTAGCGATTCGATCCATCATGAAAAAAGTTAAAACTCTTCTGGGGGCTATCAGAACACAAAAATATTGGAGAAATTCGCAAAAGAAATTTTTCTCAAAAATTTTGGTCTGATATAAGTCTTTCGTTTTTCACTTTAGCGATTCGATCCATCATGATAAAAGTTTCAAGTCTTCTGGGGGCTATCAGAACACAGAGATATTGGAGAAAATCGCAAAAAAAATTTTTCTCAAAAATTTTGTTCTGATATAAGTCTTTCGTTTTTCACTTTAGCGATTCGATCCATCATGATAAAAGTTTGAACTCTTCTGGGGTCTATCAGAACACAGAGATATTGGAGAAATTCGCAAAAAAAATTTTTCTCAAAAATTTTGGTCTGATATAAGTCTTTCGATTTTCAATTTAGCGATTCGATCCATCATGATAAAAGTTTGAATTCTTCTGGGGGCTATCAGAACACAGAGATATTGGAGAAATTCGCAAAAAAAAATTTACTCAAATAATTCGAACTTTGACTGATACAACTCTTTCGTTTTTCACTTTAGCGATTCGATCCATCATGATAAAAGTTTGAACTCTTCTGGGGGCTATCAGAACACAGAGATATTGGAGAAATTCGCAAAAAAAATTTTTCTCAAAAATTTTGGTCTGATATAAGTCTTTCGTTTTTCAATTTAGCGATTCGATCCATCATGATAAAAGTTTGAATTCTTCTGGGGGCTATCTGAACACAGAGATATTGGAGAAATTCGCAAAAGAAATTTTTCTCAAAAATTTTGGTCTGATATAAGTCTTTCGTTTTTCAATTTAGCGATTCGATCCATCATAATAAAAGTTATAAGTCTTCTGGGGGCTATCAGAACACAGTGATATTGGAGAAATTCGCAAAAAAAATTTTTCTCAAAAATTTTGGTCTGATATAAGTCTTTCGTTTTTCAACTTAGCGATTCGATCCATCATGATAAAAGTTTCAAGTCTTCTGGGGGCTATCAGAACACAGAGATATTGGAGAAATTCGCAAAAGAAATTTTTCTCAAAAATTTTGGTCTGATATAAGTCTTTCGTTTTTCACTTTAGCGATTCGATCCATCATAATAAAAGTTATAAGTCTTCTGGGGGCTATCAGAACACAGAGATATTGGAGAAATTCGCAAAAAAAATTTTTCTCAAAAATTTTGGTCTGATATAAGTCTTTCGTTTTTCACTTTAGCGATTCGATCCATCATGATAGAAGTGTGAACACTTCTGGGGGCTATCAGAACACAGAGATATTGGAGAAATTCGCAAAAAAAGTATTACTCAAATAATTCGAACTTTGACTGATACAACTCTTTCGTTTTTCACTTTAGCGATTCGATCCTTCATGATAAAAGTTTGAACTCTTCTGGGGTCTATCAGAACACAGAGATATTGGAGAAATTCGCCAAAAAAATTTTTCTCCAAAATATTGGTCTGATATAAGTCTTTCGTTTTTCAATTTAGCGATTCGATCCATCATGATAAAAGTTTGAATTCTTCTGGGGGCTATCAGAACACAGAGATATTGGAGAAATACGCAAAAAAAAATTTTCTCAAAATTTTGGTCTGATATAAGTCTTTCGTTTTTCAATTTAGCGATTCGATCCATCATGATAAAAGTTTGAACTCTTCTGGGGGCTATCAGAACACAGAGATATTGGAGAAGTTCGCAAAAAAATTTTTTCTAAAAAATTTTGGTCTGATATAAGTCTTTCGTGTTTCACATTAGCAATTCGATCCATCATGAAAAAAGTTAAAAGTCTTCTGGTGGTTATCAGAACACAAAAATATTGGAGAAATTCGCAAAAAAAATTTTACTCAAATATTTCGTACTTTGACTGATATAACTCTTTCGTTTTTCCCTTTAGCGATTCGATCCATCATGATAGAAGTGTGAACACTTCTGGGGGCTATCAGAACACAGAGATATTGGAGAAATTCGCAAAAAAAATTTTTCTCAAAAATTTTGGTCTGATATAAGTCTTCCGTTTTTCACTTTAGCGATTCGATCCATCATGATAGAAGTGTGAACACTTCTGGGGGCTATCAGAACACAGAGATATTGGAGAAATTCGCAAAAAAAATTTTACTCAAATATTTCGAACTTTGACTGATATAACTCTCACGTTTTTCACTTTAGCGATTCGATCCATCATGATAGAAGTGTGAACACTTCTGGGGGCTATCAGAACACAGAGATATTGGAGAAATTCGCAAAAAAAATTTTACTCAAATAATTCGAACTTTGACTGATACAACTCTTTCGTTTTTCACTTTAGCGATTCGATCCATCATGATAAAAGTTTGAACCCTTCTGGGGGCTATCTGAACACAAAGATAATGGAGAAATTCGCAAAAAAATTTTTTCTCAAAAATTTTGGTCTGATATAAGTCTTTCGTTTTTTACTTTAGCGATTACATCCATCATGATAGGAGTGTGAACACTTCTGGGGGCTATCAGAACACAGAGATAATGGAGAAATTCGCAAAAAAAATTTTACTCAAATATTTCGAACTTTGACTTATATAACTCTTTCGTTTTTCACTTTAGCGATTCGATCCATCATGATAAAAGTTTGAACTCTTCTGGGGGCTATCAGAACACAGAGATATTGGAGAAGTTCGCAAAAAAATTTTTTCTAAAAAATTTTGGTCTGATATAAGTCTTTCGTGTTTCACATTAGCAATTCGATCCATCATGAAAAAAGTTAAAAGTCTTCTGGTGGCTATCAGAACACAAAAATATTGGAGAAATTCGCAAAAAAAATTTTACTCAAATATTTCGTACTTTGACTGATATAACTCTTTCGTTTTTCCCTTTAGCGATTCGATCCATCATGATAGAAGTGTGAACACTTCTGGGGGCTATCAGAACACAGAGATATTGGAGAAATTCGCAAAAAAAATTTTTCTCAAAAATTTTGGTCTGATATAAGTCTTTCGTTTTTCACTTTAGCGATTCGATCCATCATGATAGAAGTGTGAACACTTCTGGGGGCTATCAGAACACAGAGATATAGGAGAAATTCGCAAAAAAAATTTTACTCAAATATTTCGAACTTTGACTGATATAACTCTCTCGTTTTTCACTTTAGCGATTCGATCCATCATGATAGAAGTGTGAACACTTCTGGGGGCTATAAGAACACAGAGATATTGGAGAAATTCGCAAAAAAAATTTTACTCAAATAATTCGAACTTTGACTGATACAACTCTTTCGTTTGTCACTTTAGCGATTCGATCCATCATGATAAAAGTTTGAATTCTTCTGGGGTCTATCAGAACACAGAGATATTGAAGAATTTCGCAAAAAAAATTTTTCTCCAAAATATTGGTCTGATATAAGTCTTTCGTTTTTCAATTTAGCGATTCGATCCATCATGATAAAAGTTTGAATTCCTCTGGGGGCTATCAGAACACAGAGATATTGGAGAAATTCGCAAAAAAAATTTTACTCAAATATTTCGAACTTTGACTTATATAACTCTTTCGTTTTTGACTTTAGCGATTCGATCCATCATGATAAAAGTTTGAACTCTTCTGGGGGCTATCTGAACACAGAGATATTGGAGAAATTCGCAAAAAAAATTTTTCTCAAAAATTTTGGTCTGATATAAGTCTTTCGTGTTTCACTTTAGCGATTCGATCCATCATGAAAAAAGTTAAAACTCTTCTGGGGGCTATCAGAACACAAAAATATTGGAGAAATTCGCAAAAGAAATTTTTCTCAAAAATTTTGGTCTGATATAAGTCTTTCGTTTTTCACTTTAGCGATTCGATCCATCATGATAAAAGTTTCAAGTCTTCTGGGGGCTATCAGAACACAGAGATATTGGAGAAAATCGCAAAAAAAATTTTTCTCAAAAATTTTGTTCTGATATAAGTCTTTCGTTTTTCACTTTAGCGATTCGATCCATCATGATAAAAGTTTGAACTCTTCTGGGGTCTATCAGAACACAGAGATATTGGAGAAATTCGCAAAAAAAATTTTACTCAAATAATTCGAACTTTGACTGATACAACTCTTTCGTTTTTCACTTTAGCGATTCGATCCATCATGATAAAAGTTTGAACTCTTCTGGGGTCTATCAGAACACAGAGATATTGGAGAAATTCGCAAAAAAAATTTTTCTCAAAAATTTTGGTCTGATATAAGTCTTTCGTTTTTCAACTTAGCGATTCGATCCATCATGATAAAAGTTTCAAGTCTTCTGGGGGCTATCAGAACACAGAGATATTGGAGAAATTCGCAAAAGAAATTTTTCTCAAAAATTTTGGTCTGATATAAGTCTTTCGTTTTTCACTTTAGCGATTCGATCCATCATAATAAAAGTTATAAGTCTTCTGGGGGCTATCAGAACACAGTGATATTGGAGAAATTCGCAAAAAAAATTTTCTCAAAAATTTTGGTCTGATATAAGTCTTTCGTTTTTCAATTTAGCGATTCGATCCATCATGATAAAAGTTTGAACTCTTCTGGGGGCTATCAGAACGCAGAGATATTGGAGAAATTCGCAAAAGAAATTTTTCTCAAAAATTTTGGCCTGATATAAGTCTTTCGTGTTTCACTTTAGCGATTCGATCCATCATGAAAAAAGTTAAAACTCTTCTGGTGGCTATCAGAACACAAATATATTGGAGAAATTCGCAAAAAAAATTTTTTCTCAAAAATTTTGGTCTGATATAAGTCTTCCGTTTTTCACTTTAGCGATTCGATCCATCATGATAGAAGTGTGAACACTTCTGGGGGCTATCAGAACACAGAGATATTGGAGAAATTCGCAAAAAAAATTTTACTCAAATATTTCGAACTTTGACTTATATAACTCTTTCGTTTTTCACTTTAGAGATTCGATCCATCATGATAAAAGTGTGAACACTTCTGGGGGCTATCAGAACACAGAGATATTGGAGAAATTCGCAAAAAAAATTTTACTCAAATATTTCGAACTTTGACTGATATAAGTCTCTCGTTTTTCACTTTAGCGATTCGATCCATCATGATAGAAGTGTGAACACTTCTGGGGGCTATCAGAACACAGAGATATTGGAGAAATTCGCAAAAAAAATTTTACTCAAATAATTCGAACTTTGACTGATACAACTCTTTCGTTTTTCACTTTAGCGATTCGATCCATCATGATAAAAGTTTGAATTCTTCTGGGGTCTATCAGAACACAGAGATATTGAAGAATTTCGCAAAAAAAATTTTTCTCCAAAATATTGGTCTGATATAAGTCTTTCGTTTTTCAATTTAGCGATTCGATCCATCATGATAAAAGTTTGAATTCCTCTGGGGGCTATCAGAACACAGAGATATTGGAGAAATTCGCAAAAAAAATTTTACTCAAATATTTCGAACTTTGACTTATATAACTCTTTCGTTTTTGACTTTAGCGATTCGATCCATCATGATAAAAGTTTGAACTCTTCTGGGGGCTATCTGAACACAGAGATATTGGAGAAATTCGCAAAAAAAATTTTTCTCAAAAATTTTGGTCTGATATAAGTCTTTCGTGTTTCACTTTAGCGATTCGATCCATCATGAAAAAAGTTAAAACTCTTCTGGGGGCTATCAGAACACAAAAATATTGGAGAAATTCGCAAAAGAAATTTTTCTCAAAAATTTTGGTCTGATATAAGTCTTTCGTTTTTCACTTTAGCGATTCGATCCATCATGATAAAAGTTTCAAGTCTTCTGGGGGCTATCAGAACACAGAGATATTGGAGAAAATCGCAAAAAAATTTTTCTCAAAAATTTTGTTCTGATATAAGTCTTTCGTTTTTCACTTTAGCGATTCGATCCATCATGATAAAAGTTTGAACTCTTCTGGGGTCTATCAGAACACAGAGATAATGGAGAAATTAGCAAAAAAACTTTTTCTCAAAAATTTGGTCTGATATAAGTCTTTCGTTTTTCACTTTAGCGATTCGATCCATCATGATAGAAGTGTGAACACTTCTGGGGGCTATCAGAACACAGAGATATTGGAGAAATTCGCAAAAAAAATTTTACTCAAATATTTCGAACTTTGACTTATATAACTCTTTCGTTTTTCACTTTAGCGATTCGATCCATCATGATAAAAGTTTGAACTCATCTGGGGGCTATCTGAACACAGAGATATTGGATAAATTCGCAAAAGAAATTTTACTCAAAAATTTTGGTCTGATATAAGTCTTTCGTTTTTCAATTTAGCGATTCGATCCATCATGATAAAAGTTTGAATTCTTCTGGGGGCTATCAGAACACAGAGATATTGGAGAAATTCGCAAAAAAAATTTTCTCAAAAATTTTGGTCTGATATAAGTCTTTCGTTTTTCAATTTAGCGATTCGATCCATCAGGATAAAAGTTTGAACTCTTCTGGGGGCTATCAGAACGCAGAGATATTGGAGAAATACGCAAAAGAAATTTTTCTCAAAAATTTTGGTCTGATATAAGTCTTTCGTGTTTCAACTTAGCGATTCGAACCATCATGAAAAAAGTTAAAACTCTTCTGGGGGCTATCAGAACACAAAAATATTGGAGAAATTCGCAAAAGAAATTTTTCTCAAAAATTTTGGTCTGATATAAGTCTTTCGTTTTTCACTTTAGCGATTCGATCCATCATGATAAAAGTTTCAAGTCTTCTGGGGGCTATCAGAAAACAGAGATATTGGAGAAAATCGCAAAAAAAATTTTTCTCAAAATTTTTGGTCTGATATAAGTCTTTCGTTTTTCACTTTAGCGTTTCGATTCATCATGATAGAAGTGTGAACACTTCTGGGGGCTATCAGAACACAGAGATATTGGAGAAATCCGCAAAAAAAATTCTTCTCAAAAATTTTGGTCTGATATAAGTCTTTTGTTTTTCACTTTAGCGATTCGATCCATCATGATAGATGTGTGAACACTTCTGGGGGCTATCAGAACACAGAGATATTGGAGAAATTCGCAAAAGAAATTTTTCTCAAAAATTTTGGTCTGATATAAGTCGTTCGTGTTTCACTTTAGCGATTCGATCCATCATGAAAAAAGTTAAAACTCTTCTGGGGGCTATCAGAACACAAAAATATTGGAGAAATTCGCAAAAGAAATTTTTCTCAAAAATTTTGGTCTGATATAAGTCTTTCGTTTTTCACTTTAGCGATTCGATCCATCATGATAAAAGTTTGAAGTCTTCTGGTGGCTATCAGAACACAGAGATATTGGAGAAATTCGCAAAAAAAATTATTCTCAAAAATTTTGGTCTGATATAAGTCTTTCGTTTTTCACTTTAGCGATTCGATCCATCATGATAAAAGTTTGAACTGTTCTGGGGTCTATCAGAACACAGAGATATTGGAGAAATTCGCAAAAAAATTTTTTCTCAATAATTTTGGTCTGATATAAGTCTTTCGTTTTTCACTTTAGCGATTACATCCATCATGATAGGAGTGTGAACACTTCTGGGGGCTATCAGAACACAGAGATATTGGAGAAATTCGCAAAAAAAATTTTACTCAAATATTTCGAACTTTGACTTATATAACTCTTTCGTTTTTCACTTTAGCGATTCGATCCATCATGATAAAAGTTTGAACACTTCTGGGGGCTATCAGAACACAGAGATATTGGAGAAATTCGCAAAAAAAATTTTTCTCAAAAATTTTGGTCTGATATAAGTCTTTCGTTTTTCACTTTAGCGATTCGATCCATCATGATAGAAGTGTGAACACTTCTGGGGGCTATCAGAACACAGAGATATTGGAGAAATTCGCAAAAAAATTTTACTCAAATATTTCGAACTTTGACTTATATAACTCTTTCGTTTTTCACTTTAGCGATTCGATCCATCATGATAAAAGTTTGAACTCTTCTGGGGGCTATCTGAACACAGAGATATTGGAGAAATTCGCAAAAGAAATTTTACTCAAAAATTTTGGTCTGATATAAGTCTTTCGTTTTTCAATTTAGCGATTCGATCCATCATGATAAAAGTTTGAATTCTTCTGGGGGCTATCAGAACACAGAGATATTGGAGAAATTCGCAAAAAAAAATTTTCTCAAAAATTTTGGTCTGATATAAGTCTTTCGTTTTTCAATTTAGCGATTCGATCCATCAGGATAAAAGTTTGAACTCTTCTGGGGGCTATCAGAACGCAGAGATATTGGAGAAATTCGCAAAAGAAATTTTTCTCAAAAATTTTGGTCTGATATAAGTCTTTCGTGTTTCAACTTAGCGATTCGAACCATCATGAAAAAAGTTAAAACTCTTCTGGGGGCTATCAGAACACAAAAATATTGGAGAAATTCGCAAAAGAAATTTTTCTCAAAAATTTTGGTCTGATATAAGTCTTTCGTTTTTCACTTTAGCGATTCGATCCATCATGATAAAAGTTTCAAGTCTTCTGGGGGCTATCAGAAAACAGAGATATTGGAGAAAATCGCAAAAGAAATTTTTCTCAAAAATTTTGGTCTGATATAAGTCTTTCGTTTTTCACTTTAGCGATTCGATCCATCATGATAGATGTGTGAACACTTCTGGGGGCTATCAGAACACAGAGATATTGGAGAAATTCGCAAAAGAAATTTTTCTCAAAAATTTTGGTCTGATATAAGTCTTTCGTTTTTCACTTTAGCGATTCGATCCATCATGATAGAAGTGTGAACACTTCTGGGGGCTATCAGAACACAGAGATATTGGAGAAATTCGCAAAAAAAATTTTACTCAAATATTTCGAACTTTGACTGATATAACTCTTTCGTTTTTCACTTTAGCGATTCGATCCATCATGATAGAAGTGTGAACACTTCTGGGGGCTATCAGAACACAGAGATATTGGAGAAATTCGCAAAAAAAATTTTACTCAAATAATTCGAACTTTGACTGATACAACTCTTTCGTTTTTCACTTTAGCGATTCGATCCATCATGATAAAAGTTTGAACTCTTCTGGGGGCTATCTGAACACAGAGATAGTGGAGAAATTCGCAAAAAAATTTTTTCTCAAAAATTTTGGTCTGATATAAGTCTTTCGTTTTTCACTTTAGCGGTTCGATCCATCATGAAAAAAGTTAAAACTCTTCTGGGGGCTATCAGAACACAGTGATATTGGAGAAATTCGCAAAAAAAATTTTACTCAAAAATTTTGGTCTGATATAAGTCTTTCGTTTTTCAACTTAGCGATTCGATCCATCATGATAAAAGTTTCAAGTCTTCTGGGGGCTATCAGAACACAGAGATATTGGAGAAATTCGCAAAAGAAATTTTTCTCAAAAATTTTGGTCTGATATAAGTCTTTCGTTTTTCACTTTAGCGATTCGATCCATCATAATAAAAGTTATAAGTCTTCTGGGGGCTATCAGAACACAGTGATATTGGAGAAATTCGCAAAAAAAATTTTTCTCAAAAATTTTGGTCTGATATAAGTCTTTCGTTTTTCAACTTAGCGATTCGATCCATCATGATAAAAGTTTCAAGTCTTCTGGGGGCTATCAGAACACAGAGATATTGGAGAAATTCGCAAAAGAAATTTTTCTCAAAAACTTTGGTCTGATATAAGTCTTTCGTTTTTCACTTTAGCGATTCGATCCATCATAATAAAAGTTATAAGTCTTCTGGGGGCTATCAGAACACAGTGATATTGGAGAAATTCGCAAAAAAAATTTTTCTCAAAAATTTTGGTCTGATATAAGTCTTTCGTTTTTCACTTTAGCGATTCGATCCATCATGATAGAAGTGTGAACACTTCTGGGGGCTATCAGAACACAGAGATATTGGAGAAATTCGCAAAAAAAGTATTACTCAAATAATTCGAACTTTGACTGATACAACTCTTTCGTTTTTCACTTTAGCGATTCGATCCTTCATGATAAAAGTTTGAACTCTTCTGGGGTCTATCAGAACACAGAGATATTGGAGAAATTCGCCAAAAAAATTTTTCTCCAAAATATTGGTCTGATATAAGTCTTTCGTTTTTCAATTTAGCGATTCGATCCATCATGATAAAAGTTTGAATTCTTCTGGGGGCTATCAGAACACAGAGATATTGGAGAAATTCGCAAAAAAAAATTTTCTCAAAAATTTTGGTCTGATATAAGTCTTTCGTTTTTCAATTTAGCGATTCGATCCATCATGATAAAAGTTTGAACTCTTCTGGGGGCTATCAGAACGCAGAGATATTGGAGAAATTCGCAAAAGAAATTTTTCTCAAAAATTTTGGCCTGATATAAGTCTTTCGTGTTTCACTTTAGCGATTCGATCTATCATGAAAAAAGTTAAAACTCTTCTGGTGGCTATCAGAACACAAATATATTGGAGAAATTCGCAAAAAAAATTTTTTCTCAAAAATTTTGGTCTGATATAAGTCTTTCGTTTTTCACTTTAGCGATTCGATTCATCATAATAAAAGTTATAAGTCTCCTGGGGGCTATCAGAACACAGAGATATTGGAGAAATTCGCAAAAAAAATTTTACTCAAATAATTCGAACTTTGACTGATACAACTCTTTCGTTTTTCACTTTAGCGATTCGATCCATCATGATAAAAGTTTGAACTCTTTTGGGGTCTATCAGAACACAGAGATATTGGAGAAATTCGCAAAAAAAATTTTTCTCAAAAATTTTGGTCTTATATAAGTCTTTCGATTTTCAATTTTGCGATTCGATCCATCATGATAAAAGTTTGAATTCTTCTGGGGGCTATCAGAACACAGAGATATTTGAGAAATTCGCCAAAAAAAATTTACTCAAATAATTCGAACTTTGACTGATACAACTCTTTCGTTTTTCACTTTAGTGATTCGACCCATCATGATAAAAGTTTGAACTCTTCTGGGGTCTATCAGAACACAGAGATATTGGAGAAATTCGCAAAAAAAATTTTTCTCTAAAATTTTGGTCTGATATAAGTCTTTCGTTTTTCAACTTAGCGAAGCGATCCATCATGATAAAAGTTTCAAGTCTTCTGGGGGCTATCAGAACACAGAGATATTGGAGAAATTCGCAAAAGAAATTTTTCTCAAAAATTTTGTTCTGATATAAGTCTTTCGTTTTTCACTTTAGCGATTCGATCCATCATGATAGAAGTGTGAACACTTCTGGGGGCTATCAGAACACAGAGATATTGGAGAAATTCGCAAAAAAAATTTTACTCAAATATTTGTAACTTTGACTGATATAACTCTTTCGTTTTTCACTTTAGCGATTCGATCCATCATGATAGAAGTGTGAACACTTCGGGGGGCTATCAGAACACAGAGATATTGGAGAAATTCGCAAAAAAAATTTTACTCAAATATTTCGAACTTTGACTGATACAACTATTTCGTTTTTCACTTTAGCGATTCGATCCATCATGATAAAAGTTTGAACCCTTCTGGGGGCTATCTGAACACAGAGATAATGGAGAAATTCGCAAAAAAATTTTTTCTCAAAAATTTTGGTCTGATATAAGTCTTTCGTTTTTCACTTTAGCGATTACGATCCATCATGATAGGAGTGTGAACACTTCTGGGGGCTATCAGAACACAGAGATATTGGAGAAATTCGCAAAAAAAATTTTACTCAAATATTTCGAACTTTGACTTATATAACTCTTTCGTTTTTCACTTTAGCGATTCGATCCATCATGATAAAAGTTTGAACACTTCTGGGGGCTATCAGAACACAGAGATATTGGAGAAATTCGCAAAAAAAATTTTTCTCAAAAATTTGGTCTGATATAAGTCTTTCGTTTTTCACTTTAGCGATTCGATCCATCATGATAGAAGTGTGAACACTTCTGGGGGCTATCAGAACACAGAGATATTGGAGAAATTCGCAAAAAAAATTTTACTCAAATATTTCGAACTTTGACTTATATAACTCTTTCGTTTTTCACTTTAGCGATTCGATCCATCATGATAAAAGTTTGAACTCTTCTGGGGGCTATCTGAACACAGAGATATTGGAGAAATTCGCAAAAGAAATTTTACTCAAAAATTTTGGTCTGATATAAGTCTTTCGTTTTTCAATTTAGCGATTCGATCCATCATGATAAAAGTTTGAATTCTTCTGGGGGCTATCAGAACACAGAGATATTGGAGAAATTCGCAAAAAAAAATTTTCTCAAAAATTTTGGTCTGATATAAGTCTTTCGTTTTTCAATTTAGCGATTCGATCCATCAGGATAAAAGTTTGAACTCTTCTGGGGGCTATCAGAACGCAGAGATATTGGAGAAATTCGCAAAAGAAATTTTTCTCAAAAATTTTGGTCTGATATAAGTCTTTCGTGTTTCACTTTAGCGATTCGATCCATCATGAAAAAAGTTAAAACTCTTCTGGGGGCTATCAGAACACAAAAATATTGGAGAAATTCGCAAAAGAAATTTTTCTCAAAAATTTTGGTCTGATATAAGTCTTTCGTTTTTCACTTTAGCGATTCGATCCATCATGATAAAAGTTTCAAGTCTTCTGGGGGCTATCAGAAAACAGAGATATTGGAGAAAATCGCAAAAGAAATTTTTCTCAAAAATTTTGGTCTGATATAAGTCTTTCGTTTTTCACTTTAGCGATTCGATCCATCATGATAGAAGTGTGAACACTTCTGGGGGCTATCAGAACACAGAGATATTGGAGAAATTCGCAAAAAAAATTTTACTCAAATATTTCGAACTTTGACTGATATAACTCTTTCGTTTTTCACTTTAGCGATTCGATCCATCATGATAGAAGTGTGAACACTTCTGGGGGCTATCAGAACACAGAGATATTGGAGAAATTCGCAAAAAAAATTTTACTCAAATAATTCGAACTTTGACTGATACAACTCTTTCGTTTTTCACTTTAGCGATTCGATCCATCATGATAAAAGTTTGAACTCTTCTGGGGGCTATCAGAACACAGAGATATTGGAGAAATTCGCCAAAAAAACTTTTCTCCAAAATTTTGGTCTGATATAAGTCTTTCGTTTTTCAATTTAGCGATTCGATCCATCATGATAAAAGTTTGAATTCTTCTGGGGGCTATCAGAATACAGAGATATTGGAGAAATTCGCAAAAAAATATTTTCTCTAAAATTTTGGTCTTATATAAGTCTTTCGTTTTTCAATTTAGCGATTCGATCCATCATGATAAAAGTTTGAACTCTTCTGGGGGCTATCAGAACGCAGAGATATTGGAGAAATTCGCAAAAGAAATTTTTCTCAAAATTTTGGTCTGATATAAGTCTTTCGTGTTTCACTTTAGCGATTTGATCCATCATGAAAAAAGTTAAAACTCTTCTGGTGGCTATCAGAACACAAAGATATTGGAGAAATTCGCAAAAAAATTTTTTCTCAAAAATTTTGGTCTGATATAAGTCTTTCGTTTTTCACTTTAGCGATTCGATCCATCATAATAAAAGTTATAAGTCTCCTGAGGGCTATCAGAACACAGAGATATTGGAGAAATTCGCAAAAAAAATTTTACTCAAATAATTCGAACTTTGACTGATACAACCCTTTCGTTTTTCACTTTAGCGATTCGATCCATCATGATAAAAGTTTGAACTCTTTTGGGGTCTATCAGAACACAGAGATATTGGAGAAATTCGCAAAAAAAATTTTACTCAAATATTTGTAACTTTGACTGATATAACTCTTTCGTTTTTCACTTTAGCGATTCGATCCATCATGATAGAAGTGTGAACACTTCTGGGGGCTATCAGAACACAGAGATATTGGAGAAATTCGCAAAAAAATTTTACTCAAATAATTCGAACTTTGACTGATACAACTCTTTCGTTTTTCACTTTAGCGATTCGATCCATCATGATAAAAGTTTGAACTCTTCTGGGGGCTATCAGAACGCAGAGATATTGGAGAAATTCGCAAAAGAAATTTTTCTCAAAATTTTGGTCTGATATAAGTCTTTCGTGTTTCACTTTAGCGATTTGATCCATCATGAAAAAAGTTAAAACTCTTCTGGTGGCTATCAGAACACAAAAATATTGGAGAAATTCGCAAAAAAAATTTTTTCTCAAAAATTTTGGTCTGATATAAGTCTTTCGTTTTTCACTTTAGCGATTCGATCCATCATAATAAAAGTTATAAGTCTCCTGAGGGCTATCAGAACACAGAGATATTGGAGAAATTCGCAAAAAAAATTTTACTCAAATAATTCGAACTTTGACTGATACAACCCTTTCGTTTTTCACTTTAGCGATTCGATCCATCATGATAAAAGTTTGAACTCTTTTGGGGTCTATCAGAACACAGAGATATTGGAGAAATTCGCAAAAAAAATTTTACTCAAATATTTGTAACTTTGACTGATATAACTCTTTCGTTTTTCACTTTAGCGATTCGATCCATCATGATAGAAGTGTGAACACTTCTGGGGGCTATCAGAACACAGAGATATTGGAGAAATTCGCAAAAAAAATTTTACTCAAATAATTCGAACTTTGACTGATACAACTCTTTCGTTTTTCACTTTAGCGATTCGATCCATCATGATAAAAGTTTGAACTCTTCTGGGGGCTATCAGAACACAGAGATATTGGAGAAGTTCGCAAAAAAATTCTTTCTAAAAAATTTTGGCCTGATATAAGTCTTTCGTGTTTCACATTAGCAATTCGATCCATCATGAAAAAAGTTAAAAGTCTTCTGGTGGTTATCAGAACACAAAAATATTGGAGAAATTCGCAAAAAAAATTTTACTCAAATATTTCGTACTTTGACTGATATAACTCTTTCGTTTTTCCCTTTAGCGATTCGATCCATCATGATAGAAGTGTGAACACTTCTGGGGGCTATCAGAACACAGAGATATTGGAGAAATTCGCAAAAAAAATTTTTCTCAAAAATTTTGGTCTGATATAAGTCTTCCGTTTTTCACTTTAGCGATTCGATCCATCATGATAGAAGTGTGAACACTTCTGGGGGCTATCAGAACACAGAGATATTGGAGAAATTCGCAAAAAAAATTTTACTCAAATATTTCGAACTTTGACTTATATAACTCTTTCGTTTTTGACTTTAGCGATTCGATCCATCATGATAAAAGTTTGAACTCTTCTGGGGGCTATCTGAACACAGAGATATTGGAGAAATTCGCAAAAAAAATTTTTCTCAAAAATTTTGGTCTGATATAAGTCTTTCGTGTTTCACTTTAGCGATTCGATCCATCATGAAAAAAGTTAAAACTCTTCTGGGGGCTATCAGAACACAAAAATATTGGAGAAATTCGCAAAAGAAATTTTTCTCAAAAATTTTGGTCTGATATAAGTCTTTCGTTTTTCACTTTAGCGATTCGATCCATCATGATAAAAGTTTCAAGTCTTCTGGGGGCTATCAGAACACAGAGATATTGGAGAAAATCGCAAAAAAAATTTTTCTCAAAAATTTTGTTCTGATATAAGTCTTTCGTTTTTCACTTTAGCGATTTTATCCATCATGATAAAAGTTTGAACTCTTCTGGGGTCTATCAGAACACAGAGATCATGGAGAAATTCGCAAAAAAATTTTTTCTCAAAAATTTTGGTCTGATATAAGTCTTTCGTTTTTCACTTTAGCGTTTCGATCCATCATACTAAAAGTTATAAGTCTTCTGGGGGCTATCAGAACACAGAGATAATGGAGAAATTAGCAAAAAAACTTTTTCTCAAAAATTTGGTCTGATATAAGTCTTTCGTTTTTCACTTTAGCGATTCGATCCATCATGATAGAAGTGTGAACACTTCTGGGGGCTATCAGAACACAGAGATATTGGAGAAATTCGCAAAAAAAATTTTACTCAAATATTTCGAACCTTGACTTATATAACTCTTTCGTTTTTCACTTTAGCGATTCGATCCATCATGATAAAAGTTTGAACTCTTCTGGGGGCTATCTGAACACAGAGATATTGGAGAAATTCGCAAAAGAAATTTTACTCAAAAATTTTGGTCTGATATAAGTCTTTCGTTTTTCAATTTAGCGATTCGATCCATCATGATAAAAGTTTGAATTCTTCTGGGGGCTATCAGAACACAGAGATATTGGAGAAATTCGCAAAAAAAAATTTTCTCAAAAATTTTGGTCTGATATAAGTCTTTCGTTTTTCAATTTAGCGATTCGATCCATCAGGATAAAAGTTTGAACTCTTCTGGGGGCTATCAGAACGCAGAGACATTGGAGAAATTCGCAAAAGAAATTTTTCTCAAAAATTTTGGTCTGATATAAGTCTTTCGTGTTTCAACTTAGCGATTCGAACCATCATGAAAAAAGTTAAAACTCTTCTGGGGGCTATCAGAACACAAAAATATTGGAGAAATTCGCAAAAGAAATTTTTCTCAAAAATTTTGGTCTGATATAAGTCTTTCGTTTTTCACTTTAGCGATTCGATCCATCATGATAAAAGTTTCAAGTCTTCTGGGGGCTATCAGAAAACAGAGATATTGGAGAAAATCGCAAAAAAGTTTTTCTCAAAATTTTTGGTCTGATATAAGTCTTTCGTTTTTCACTTTAGCGATTCGATCCATCATGATAGATGTGTGAACACTTCTGGGGGCTATCAGAACACAGAGATATTGGAGAAATTCGCAAAAGAAATTTTTCTCAAAAATTTTGGTCTGATATAAGTCTTTCGTTTTTCACTTTAGCGATTCGATCCATCATGATAGAAGTGTGAACACTTCTGGGGGCTATCAGAACACAGAGATATTGGAGAAATTCGCAAAAAAAATTTTACTCAAATATTTCGAACTTTGACTGATATAACTCTTTCGTATTTCACTTTAGCGATTCGATCCATCATGATAGAAGTGTGAACACTTCTGGGGGCTATCAGAACACAGAGATATTGGAGAAATTCGCAAAAAAAATTTTACTCAAATAATTCGAACTTTGACTGATACAACTCTTTCGTTTTTCACTTTAGCGATTCGATCCATCATGATAAAAGTTTGAACTCTTCTGGGGGCTATCTGAACACAGAGATAGTGGAGAAATTCGCTAAAAAATTTTTTCTCAAAAATTTTGGTCTGATATAAGTCTTTCGTTTTTCACTTTAGCGATTCGATCCATCATGAAAAAAGTTAAAACTCTTCTGGGTGCTATCAGAACACAAAAATATTGGAAAAATTCGCAAAAGAAATTTTTCTCAAAAATTTGGTCTGATATAAGTCTTTCGTTTTTCAATTTAGCTATTCGATCCATCATGATAAAAGTTTGAACTCTTCTGCGGTCTATCAGAACACAGAGATATTGGAGAAATTCGCCAAAAAAACTTTTCTCCAAAATATTGGTCTGATATAAGTCTTTCGTTTTTCAATTTAGCGATTCGATCCATCATGATAAAAGTTTGAATTCTTCTGGGGGCTATCAGAACACAGAGATATTGGAGAAATTCGCAAAAAAAATTTTACTCAAATATTTCGAACCTTGACTTATATAACTCTTTCGTTTTTCACTTTAGCGATTCGATCCATCATGATAAAAGTTTGAACTCTTCTGGGGGCTATCTGAACACAGAGATATTGGAGAAATTCGCAAAAGAAATTTTACTCAAAAATTTTGGTCTGATATAAGTCTTTCGTTTTTCAATTTAGCGATTCGATCCATCATGATAAAAGTTTGAATTGTTCTGGGGGCTATCAGAACACAGAGATATTTGAGAAATTCGCCAAAAAAAATTTACTCAAATAATTCGAACTTTGACTGATACAACTCTTTCGTTTTTCACTTTAGCGATTCGACCCATCATGATAAAAGTTTGAACTCTTCTGGGGTCTATCAGAACACAGAGATATTGGAGAAATTCGCAAAAAAAATTTTTCTCAAAAATTTTGGTCTGATATAAGTCTTTCGTTTTTCAACTTAGCGATTCGATCCATCATGATAAAAGTTTCAAGTCTTCTGGGGGCTATCAGAACACAGAGATATTGGAGAAATTCGCAAAAGAAATTTTTCTCAAAAATTTTGTTCTGATATAAGTCTTTCGTTTTTCACTTTAGCGATTCGATCCATCATGATAGAAGTGTGAACACTTCTGGGGGCTATCAGAACACAGAGATATTGGAGAAATTCGCAAAAAAAATTTTACTCAAATATTTGTAACTTTGACTGATATAACTCTTTCGTTTTTCACTTTAGCGATTCGATCCATCTTGATAGAAGTGTGAACACTTCTGGGGGCTATCAGAACACAGAGATATTGGAGAAATTCGCAAAAAAAATTTTACTCAAATAATTCGAACTTTGACTGATACAACTCTTTCGTTTTTAACTTTAGCGATTCGATCCATCATGATAAAAGTTTGAACCCTTCTGGGGGCTATCTGAACACAGAGATAATGGAGAAATTCGCAAAAAAATTTTTTCTCAAAAATTTTGGTCTGATATAAGTCTTTCGTTTTTCACTTTAGCGATTACATCCATCATGATAGGAGTGTGAACACTTCTGGGGGCTATCAGAACACAGAGAAATTGGAGAAATTCGCAAAAAAAATTTTACTCAAATATTTCGAACTTTGACTTATATAACACTTTCGTTTTTCACTTTAGCGATTCGATCCATCATGATAAAAGTTTGAACTCTTCTGGGGGCTATCAGAACACAGAGATATTGGAGAAGTTCGCAAAAAAATTTTTTCTAAAAAATTTTGGTCTGATATAAGTCTTTCGTGATTCACATTAGCAATTCGATCCATCATGAAAAAAGTTAAAAGTATTCTGGTGGCTATCAGAACACAAAAATATTGGAGAAATTCGCAAAAAAAATTTTACTCAAATATTTCGTACTTTGACTGATATAACTCTTTCGTTTTTCCCTTTAGCGATTCGATCCATCATGATAGAAGTGTGAACACTTCTGGGGGCTATCAGAACACAGAGATATTGGAGAAATTCGCAAAAAAAATTTTTCTCAAAAATTTTGGTCTGATATAAGTCTTCCGTTTTTCACTTTAGCGATTCGATCCATCATGATAGAAGTATGAACACTTCTGGGGGCTATCAGAACACAGAGATATTGGAGAAATTCGCAAAAAAAATTTTACTCAAATATTTCGAACTTTGACTGATATAACACTCTCGTTTTTCACTTTAGCGATTCGATCCATCATGATAGAAGTGTGAACACTTCTGGGGGCTATCAGAACACAGAGATATTGGAGAAATTCGCAAAAAAATTTTACTCAAATAATTCGAACTTTGACTGATACAACTCTTTCGTTTTTCACTTTAGCGATTCGATCCATCATGATAAAAGTTTGAATTCTTCTGGGGTCTATCAGAACACAGAGATATTGAAGAATTTCGCAAAAAAAATTTTTCTCCAAAATATTGGTCTGATATAAGTCTTTCGTTTTTCAATTTAGCGATTCGATCCATCATGATAAAAGTTTGAATTCCTCTGGGGGCTATCAGAACACAGAGATATTGGAGAAATTCGCAAAAAAAATTTTACTCAAATATTTCGAACTTTGACTTATATAACTCTTTCGTTTTTGACTTTAGCGATTCGATCCATCATGATAAAAGTTTGAACTCTTCTGGGGGCTATCTGAACACAGAGATATTGGAGAAATTCGCAAAAAAAATTTTTCTCAAAAATTTTGGTCTGATATAAGTCTTTCGTGTTTCACTTTAGCGATTCGATCCATCATGAAAAAAGTTAAAACTCTTCTGGGGGCTATCAGAACACAAAAATATTGGAGAAATTCGCAAAAGAAATTTTTCTCAAAAATTTTGGTCTGATATAAGTCTTTCGTTTTTCACTTTAGCGATTCGATCCATCATGATAAAAGTTTCAAGTCTTCTGGGGGCTATCAGAACACAGAGATATTGGAGAAAATCGCACAAAAAATTTTTCTCAAAAATTTTGTTCTGATATAAGTCTTTCGTTTTTCACTTTAGCGATTCGATCCATCATGAAAAAAGTTAAAACTCTTCTGGGGGCTATCAGAACACAAAAATATTGGAGAAATTCGCAAAAGAAATTTTTCTCAAAAATTTTGGTCTGATATAAGTCTTTCGTTTTTCACTTTAGCGATTCGATCCATCATGATAAAAGTTTCAAGTCTTCTGGGGGCTATCAGAACACAGAGATATTGGAGAAAATCGCAAAAAAAATTTTTCTCAAAAATTTTGTTCTGATATAAGTCTTTCGTTTTTCACTTTAGCGATTCGATCCATCATGATAAAAGTTTGAACTCTTCTGGGGTCTATCAGAACACAGAGATAATGGAGAAATTCGCAAAAAAATTTTTTCTCAAAAATTTTGGTCTGATATAAGTCTTTCGTTTTTCACTTTAGCGTTTCGATCCATCATACTAAAAGTTATAAGTCTTCTGGGGGCTATCAGAACACAGAGATAATGGAGAAATTAGCAAAAAAACTTTTTCTCAAAAATTTGGTCTGATATAAGTCTTTCGTTTTTCACTTTAGCGATTCGATCCATCATGATAGAAGTGTGAACACTTCTGGGGGCTATCAGAACACAGAGATATTGGAGAAATTCGCAAAAAAAATTTTACTCAAATATTTCGAACTTTGACTTATATAACTCTTTCGTTTTTCACTTTAGCGATTCGATCCATCATGATAAAAGTTTGAACTCATCTGGGGGCTATCTGAACACAGAGATATTGGAGAAATTCGCAAAAGAAATTTTACTCAAAAATTTTGGTCTGATATAAGTCTTTCGTTTTTCAATTTAGCGATTCGATCCATCATGATAAAAGTTTGAATTCTTCTGGGGGCTATCAGAACACAGAGATATTGGAGAAATTCGCAAAAAAAAATTTTCTCAAAAATTTTGGTCTGATATAAGTCTTTCGTTTTTCAATTTAGCGATTCGATCCATCAGGATAAAAGTTTGAACTCTTCTGGGGGCTATCAGAACGCAGAGATATTGGAGAAATACGCAAAAGAAATTTTTCTCAAAAATTTTGGTCTGATATAAGTCTTTCGTGTTTCAACTTAGCGATTCGAACCATCATGAAAAAAGTTAAAACTCTTCTGGGGGCTATCAGAACACAAAAATATTGGAGAAATTCGCAAAAGAAATTTTTCTCAAAAATTTTGGTCTGATATAAGTCTTTCGTTTTTCACTTTAGCGATTCGATCCATCATGATAAAAGTTTCAAGTCTTCTGGGGGCTATCAGAAAACAGAGATATTGGAGAAAATCGCAAAAAAAATTTTTCTCAAAATTTTTGGTCTGATATAAGTCTTTCGTTTTTCACTTTAGCGTTTCGATTCATCATGATAGAAGTGTGAACACTTCTGGGGGCTATCAGAACACAGAGATATTGGAGAAATCCGCAAAAAAAATTCTTCTCAAAAATTTTGGTCTGATATAAGTCTTTTGTTTTTCACTTTAGCGATTCGATCCATCATGATAGATGTGTGAACACTTCTGGGGGCTATCAGAACACAGAGATATTGGAGAAATTCGCAAAAGAAATTTTTCTCAAAAATTTTGGTCTGATATAAGTCGTTCGTGTTTCACTTTAGCGATTCGATCCATCATGAAAAAAGTTAAAACTCTTCTGGGGGCTATCAGAACACAAAAATATTGGAGAAATTCGCAAAAGAAATTTTTCTCAAAAATTTTGGTCTGATATAAGTCTTTCGTTTTTCACTTTAGCGATTCGATCCATCATGATAAAAGTTTCAAGTCTTCTGGTGGCTATCAGAACACAGAGATATTGGAGAAAATCGCAAAAAAAATTATTCTCAAAAATTTTGGTCTGATATAAGTCTTTCGTTTTTCACTTTAGCGATTCGATCCATCATGATAAAAGTTTGAACTGTTCTGGGGTCTATCAGAACACAGAGATATTGGAGAAATTCGCAAAAAAATTTTTTCTCAATAATTTTGGTCTGATATAAGTCTTTCGTTTTTCACTTTAGCGTTTCGATCCATCATACTAAAAGTTATAAGTTTTCTGGGGGCTATCAGAACACAGAGATATTGGAGAAATTCGCAAAAAAAGTTTTACTCAAATAATTCGTACTTTGACTGATACAACTCTTTCGTATTTCACTTTAGCGATTCGACCCATCATGATAAAAGTTTGATCTCTTCTGGGGTCTATCAGAACACAGAGATATTGGAGAAATTCGAAAAAAAATTTTTCTCCAAAATATTGGTCTGATATAAGTCTTTCGTTTTTCAATTTAGCGATTCGATCCATCATGATAAAAGTTTCAAGTCTTCTGGGGGCTATCAGAACACAGAGATATTGGAGAAAATCGCAAAAAAAATTTTTCTCAAAAATTTTGTTCTGATATAAATCTTTCGTTTTTCACTTTAGCGATTCGATCCATCATGATAAAAGTTTGAACTCTTCTGGGGTCTATCAGAACACAGAGTTAATGGAGAAATTCGCAAAAAAATTTTTTCTCAAAAATTTTGGTCTGATATAAGTCTCTCGTTTTTCACTTTAGCGTTTCGATCCATCATACTAAAAGTTATAAGTCTTCTGGGGGCTATCAGAACACAGAGATAATGGAGAAATTAGCAAAAAAACTTTTTCTCAAAAATTTGGTCTGATATAAGTCTTTCGTTTTTCACTTTAGCGATTCGATCCATCATGATAGAAGTGTGAACACTTCTGGGGGCTATCAGAACACAGAGATATTGGAGAAATTCGCAAAAAAAATTTTACTCAAATATTTCGAACTTTGACTTATATAACTCTTTCGTTTTTCACTTTAGCGATTCGATCCATCATGATAAAAGTTTGAACTCTTCTGGGGGCTATCTGAACACAGAGATATTGGAGAAATTCGCAAAAGAAATTTTACTCAAAAATTTTGGTCTGATATAAGTCTTTCGTTTTTCAATTTAGCGATTCTATCCATCATGATAAAAGTTTGAATTCTTCTGGGGGCTATCAGAACACAGAGATATTGGAGAAATTCGCAAAAAAAATTTACTCAAATAATTCGAACTTTGACTGATACAACTCTTTCGTTTTTCACTTTAGCGATTCGATCCATCATGATAAAAGTTTGAACTCTTCTGGGGTCTATCAGAACACAGAGATATTGGAGAAATTCGCAAAAAAAATTTTTCTCAAAAATTTTGGTCTGATATAAGTCTTTCGTTTTTCACTTTAGCGATTCGATCCATCATGATAAAAGTTTGAACTGTTCTGGGTTCTATCAGAACACAGAGATATTGGAGAAATTCGCAAAAAAATTTTTTCTCAATAATTTTGGTCTGATATAAGTCTTTCGTTTTTTACTTTAGCGTTTCGATCCATCATACTAAAAGTTATAAGTTTTCTGGGGGCTATCAGAACACAGAGATATTGGAGAAATTCGCAAAAAAAATTTTTCTCAAAAATTTTGGTCTTATATAAGTCTTTCGATTTTCAATTTTGCGATTCGATCCATCATGATAAAAGTTTGAATTCTTCTGGGGGCTATCAGAACACAGAGATATTTGAGAAATTCGCCAAAAAAAATTTACTCAAATAATTCGAACTTTGACTGATATAACTCTTTCGTTTTTCACTTTAGCGATTCGACCCATCATGATAAATTTTGAACTCTTCTGGGGTCTATCAGAACACAGAGATATTGGAGAAATTCGAAAAAAAATTTTTCTCAAAAATTTTGGTCTGATATGAGTCTTTCGTTTTTCAACTTAGCGATTCGATCCATCATGATAAAAGTTTCAAGTCTTCTGAGGGCTATCAGAACACAGAGATATTGGAGAAATTCGCAAAAGAAATTTTTCTCAAAAATTTTGTTCTGATATAAGTCTTTCGTTTTTCACTTTAGCGATTCGATCCATCATGATAGAAGTGTGAACACTTCTGGGGGCTATCAGAACACAGAGATATTGGAGAAATTCGCAAAAAAAATTTTACTCAAATAATTCGAACTTTGACTGATACAACTCTTTCGTTTCTCACTTTAGCGATTCGATCCATCAGGATAAAAGTTTGAACCCTTCTGGGGGCTATCTGAACACAGAGATAATGGAGAAATTCGCAAAAAAATTTTTTCTCAAAAATTTTGGTCTGATATAAGTCTTTCGTTTTTCACTTTAGCGATTACATCCATCATGATAGGAGTGTGAACACTTCTGGGGGCTATCAGAACACAGAGATATTGGAGAAATTCGCAAAAAAAATTTTACTCAAATATTTCGAACTTTGACTTATATAACTCTTTCGTTTTTCACTTTAGCGATTCGATCCATCATGATAAAAGTTTGAACTCTTCTGGGGGCTATCAGAACACAGAGATATTGGAGAAGTTCGCAAAAAAATTTTTTCTAAAAAATTTTGGTCTGATATAAGTCTTTCGTGTTTCACATTAGCAATTCGATCCATCATGAAAAAAGTTAAAAGTCTTCTGGTGGCTATCAGAACACAAAAATATTGGAGAAATTCGCAAAAAAAATTTTACTCAAATATTTCGTACTTTGACTGATATAACTCTTTCGTTTTTCCCTTTAGCGATTCGATCCATCATGATAGAAGTGTGAACACTTCTGGGGGCTATCAGAACACAGAGATATTGGAGAAATTCGCAAAAAAAATTTTTCTCAAAAATTTTGGTCTGATATAAGTCTTCCGTTTTTCACTTTAGCGATTCGATCCATCATGATAGAAGTGTGAACACTTCTGGGGGCTATCAGAACACAGAGATTTTGGAGAAATTCGCAAAAAAAATTTTACTCAAATATTTCGAACTTTGACTGATATAACTCTCTCGTTTTTCACTTTAGCGATTCGATCCATCATGATAGAAGTGTGAACACTTCTGGGGGCTATCAGAACACAGAGATATTGGAGAAATTCGCAAAAAAATTTTACTCAAATAATTCGAACTTTGACTGATACAACTCTTTCGTTTTTCACTTTAGCGATTCGATCCATCATGATAAAAGTTTGAATTCTTCTGGGGTCTATCAGAACACAGATATATTGAAGAATTTCGCAAAAAAAATTTTTCTCCAAAATATTGGTCTGATATAAGTCTTTCGTTTTTCAATTTAGCGATTCGATCCATCATGATAAAAGTTTGAATTCCTCTGGGGGCTATCAGAACACAGAGATATTGGAGAAATTCGCAAAAGAAATTTGTCTCAAAAATTTTGGTCTGATATAAGTCTTTCGTTTTTCACTTTAGCGATTCGATCCATCATGATAAAAGTTTCAAGTCTTCTGGGGGCTATCAGAACACAGAGATATTGGAGAAAATCGCAAAAAAAATTTTTCTCAAAAATTTTGTTCTGATATAAGTCTTTCGTTTTTCACTTTAGCGATTCGATCCATCATGATAAAAGTTTGAACTCTTCTGGGGTCTATCAGAACACAGAGTTAATGGAGAAATTCGCAAAAAAATTTTTTCTCAAAAATTTTGGTCTGATATAAGTCTTTCGTTTTTCACTTTAGCGTTTCGATCCATCATACTAAAAGTTATAAGTCTTCTGGGGGCTATCAGAACACAGAGATAATGGAGAAATTAGCAAAAAAACTTTTTCTCAAAAATTTGGTCTGATATAAGTCTTTCGTTTTTCACTTTAGCGATTTGATCCATCATGATAGAAGTGTGAACACTTCTGGGGGCTATCAGAACACAGAGATATTGGAGAAATTCGCAAAAAAATTTTACTCAAATATTTCGAACTTTGACTTATATAACTCTTTCGTTTTTCACTTTAGCGATTCGATCCATCATGATAAAAGTTTGAACTCTTCTGGGGGCTATCTGAACACAGAGATATTGGAGAAATTCGCAAAAGAAATTTTACTCAAAAATTTTGGTCTGATATAAGCCTTTCGTTTTTCAATTTAGCGATTCTATCCATCATGATAAAAGTTTGAATTCTTCTGGGGGCTATCAGAACACAGAGATATTGGAGAAATTCGCAAAAAAAATTTACTCAAATAATTCGAACTTTGACTGATACAACTCTTTCGTTTTTCACTTTAGCGATTCGATCCATCATGATAAAAGTTTGAATTCTTCTGGGGTCTATCAGAACACAGAGATATTGAAGAATTTCGCAAAAAAAATTTTTCTCCAAAATATTGGTCTGATATAAGTCTTTCGTTTTTCAATTTAGCGATTCGATCCATCATGATAAAAGTTTGAATTCCTCTGGGGGCTATCAGAACACAGAGATATTGGAGAAATTCGCAAAAAAAATTTTACTCAAATATTTCGAACTTTGACTTATATAACTCTTTCGTTTTTGACTTTAGCGATTCGATCCATCATGATAAAAGTTTGAACTCTTCTGGGGGCTATCTGAACACAGAGATATTGGAGAAATTCGCAAAAAAAATTTTTCTCAAAAATTTTGGTCTGATATAAGTCTTTCGTGTTTCACTTTAGCGTTTCGATCCATCATGAAAAAAGTTAAAACTCTTCTGGGGGCTATCAGAACACAAAAATATTGGAGAAATTCGCAAAAGAAATTTTTCTCAAAAATTTTGGTCTGATATAAGTCTTTCGTTTTTCACTTTAGCGATTCGATCCATCATGATAAAAGTTTCAAGTCTTCTGGGGGCTATCAGAACACAGAGATATTGGAGAAAATCGCACAAAAAATTTTTCTCAAAAATTTTGTTCTGATATAAGTCTTTCGTTTTTCACTTTAGCGATTCGATCCATCATGATAAAAGTTTGAACTCTTCTGGGGTCTATCAGAACACAGAGTTAATGGAGAAATTCGCAAAAAAATTTTTTCTCAAAAATTTTGGTCTGATATAAGTCTTTCGTTTTTCACTTTAGCGTTTCGATCCATCATTCTAAAAGTTATAAGTCTTCTGAGGGCTATCAGAACACAGAGATAATGGAGAAATTAGCAAAAAAACTTTTTCTCAAAAATTTCGAACTTTGACTTATATAACTCTTTCGTTTTTCACTTTAGCGATTCGATCCATCATGATAAAAGTTTGAACACTTCTGGGGGCTATCTGAACACAGAGATATTGGAGAAATTCGCAAAAGAAATTTTACTCAAAAATTTTGGTCTGATATAAGTCTTTCGTTTTTCAATTTAGCGATTCTATCCATCATGATAAAAGTTTGAATTCTTCTGGGGGCTATCAGAACACAGAGATATTGGAGAAATTCGCAAAAAAAAATTTACTCAAATAATTCGAACTTTCACTGATACAACTCTTTCGTTTTTCACTTTAGCGATTCGATCCATCATGATAAAAGTTTGAACTCTTCTGGGGTCTATCAGAACACAGAGATATTGGAGAAATTCGCAAAAAAAATTTTTCTCAAAAATTTTGGTCTGATATAAGTCTTTCGTTTTTCAACTTAGCGATTCGATCCATCATGATAAAAGTTTCAAGTCTTCTGGGGGCTATCAGAACACAGAGATATTGGAGAAATTCGCAAAAGAAATTTTTCTCAAAAATTTTGGTCTGATATAAGTCTTTCGTTTTTCACTTTAGCGATTCGATCCATCATAATAAAAGTTATAAGTCTTCTGGGGGCTATCAGAACACAGTGATATTGGAGAAATTCGCAAAAAAAATTTTTCTCAATAACTTTGGTCTGATATAAGTCTTTCGTTTTTCAACTTAGCGATTCGATCCATCATGATAAAAGTTTCAAGTCTTCTGGGGGCCATCAGAACACAGAGATATTGGAGAAATTCGCAAAAGAAAATTTTCTCAAAAATTTTGGTCTGATATAAGTCTTTCGTTTTTCACTTTAGCGATTCGATCCATCATAATAAAAGTTTCAAGTCTTCTGGGGGCTATCAGAACACAGAGATATTGGAGAAATTCGCAAAAGAAATTTTTCTCAAAAATTTTGGTCTGATATAAGTCTTTCGTTTTTCACTTTAGCGATTCGATCCATCATGATAGAAGTGTGAACACTTCTGGGGGCTATCAGAACACAGAGATATTGGAGAAATTCGCAAAAAAAATTTTACTCAAATATTTCGAACTTTGACTGATATAACTCTTTCGTTTTTCACTTTAGCGATTCGATCCATCATGATAGAAGTGTGAACACTTCTGGGGGCTATCAGAACACAGAGATATTGGAGAAATTCGCAAAAAAAATTTTACTCAAATAATTCGAACATTGACTGATACAACTCCTTCGTTTTTCACTTTAGCGATTCGATCCATCATGAAAAAAGTTAAAACTCTTCTGGGTGCTATCAGAACACAAAAATATTGGAAAAATTCGCAAAAGAAATTCTTCTCAAAAATTTTGGTCTGATATAAGTCTTTCGTTTTTCAATTTAGCGATTCGATCCATCATGATAAAAGTTTGAACTCTTCTGGGGGCTATCAGAACACAGAGATATTGGAGAAATTCGCAAAAGAAATTTTTCTCAAAAATTCGAATTGGTCTGATATAAGTCTTTCGTGTTTCACATTAGCGATTCGATCCATCATGAAAAAAGTTAAAAGTCTTCTGGGGGCTATCAGAACACAAAAATATTGGAGAAATTCGCAAAAAAAATTTTACTCAAATATTTCGAACTTTGACTGATATAACTCTTTCGTTTTTCACTTTAGCGATTCGATCCATCATGATAAAAGTTTGAACTCTTCTGGGGTCTATCAGAACACAGAGATATTGGAGAAATTCGCAAAAAAATTTTTTCTCAAAAATTTTGGTCTGATATAAGTCTTTCGTTTTTCACTTTAGCGATTCGATCCATCATGATAAAAGTTTGAACTCTTCTGGGGTCTATCAGAACACAGAGATATTGGAGAAATACGCAAAAGACATTTTTCTAAAAAACTTCGATCGCATATAAGTCTATCATTTTTCACTTTAGCGATTCGATCCATCATGATAAAAGTTTGAACCCTTCTGGGGGCTATCAGAACACAGAGATATTGGAGAAATTCGCAAAAAAAATTTTTCTCAAAAATTTTGGTCTGATATAAGTCTTTCGTTTTTCACTTTAGCGATTCGATCCATCATAATAAAAGTTATAAGTCTTCTGGGGGCTATCAGAACACAGAGATAATGGAGAAATTCGCAAGAAAATTTTTTCTCAAAAATTTTGGTCTGATATATGTCTTTCGTTTTTCACTTTAGCGATTCGATCCATCATAATAGGAGTGTGAACACTTCTGGGGGCTATCAGAACACAGAGATATTGGAGAAATTCGCAAAAAAAATTTTACTCAAATATTACGAACTTTGACTTATATAACTCTTTCGTTTTTCACATTAGCGATTCGATCCATCATGATAAAAGTTTGAACTCTTCTGGGGGCTATCTGAACACAGAGATATTGGAGAAATTCGCAAAAGAAATTTTACTCAAAAACTTTGGTCTGATATAAGCCTTTCGTTTTTCAATTTAGCGATTCGATCCATCATGATAAAAGTTTGAACTCTTCTGGGGGCTATCAGAACACAGAGATATTGGAGAAATTCGCAAAAGAAATTTTTCTCAAAAATTTTGGTCTGATATAAGTCTTTCGTGTTTCACTTTAGCGATTCGATCCATCATGAAAAAAGTTAAAACTCTTCTGGTGGCTATCAGAACACAAAAATATTGGAGAAATTCGCAAAAGAAATTTTTTCTCAAAAATTTTGGTCTGATATAAGCCTTTCGTTTTTCACTTTAGCGTTTCGATCCATCATAATAAAAGTTGTAAGTCATCTGGGGGCTATCAGAACACAGAGATAATGGAGAAATTAGCAAAAAAACTTTTTCTCAAAAATTTTGGTCTGATATAAACCTTTCGTTTTTCACTTTAGCGATTTGATCCATCATGATAGAAGTGTGAACACTTCTGGGGGCTATCAGAACACAGAGATATTGGAGAAATTCGCAAAAAAAATTTTACTCAAATAATTCGAACTTTGACTGATACAACTCTTTCGTTTTTCACTTTAGCGATTCGATCCTTCATGATAAAAGTTTGAACTCTTCTGGGGTCTATCAGAACACAAAGATATTGGAGAAATTCGCCAAAAAAACTTTTCTCCAAAATGTTGGTCTGATATAAGTCTTTCGTTTTTCAATTTAGCGATTCGATCCATCATGATAAAAGTTTGAATTCTTCTGGGGGCTATCAGAATACAGAGATATTAGAGAAATTCGCAAAAAAATATTTTCTCAAAAATTTTGGTCTTATATAAGTCTTTCGTTTTTCAATTTAGCGATTCGATCCATCATGATAAAAGTTTGAACTCTTCTGGGGGCTATCAGAACGCAGAGATATTGGAGAAATTCGCAAAAGAAATTTTTCTCAAAATTTTGGTCTGATATAAGTCTTTCGTGTTTCACTTTAGCGATTTGATCCATCATGAAAAAAGTTAAAACTCTTCT
Organism: Solenopsis invicta; assembly: GCF_016802725.1. NCBI lineage: Eukaryota > Metazoa > Arthropoda > Insecta > Hymenoptera > Formicidae > Solenopsis > Solenopsis invicta. Next base: position 11,110,752 of record NC_052673.1, read on the forward strand.
GGTGGCTATCAGAACACAAAAATATTGGAGAAATTCGCAAAAGAAATTTTTTCTCAAAAATTTTGGTCTGATATAAGTCTTTCGTTTTTCACTTTAGCGTTTCGATCCATCATAATAAAAGTTATAAGTCTTCTAGGGGCTATCAGAACACAGAGATAATGGAGAAATTAGCAAAAAAACTTTTTCTCAAAAATTTTGGTCTGATATAAGTCTTTCGTTTTTCACTTTAGCGATTCGATCCATCATGATAGAAGTGTGAACACTTCTGGGGGCTATCAGAACACAGAGATATTGGAGAAATTCGCAAAAAAAATTTTACTCAAATAATTCGAACTTTGACTGATACAACTCTTTCGTTTTGCACTTTAGCGATTCGATCCATCATGATAAAAGTTTGAACTCTTCTGGGGTCTATCAGAACACAGAGATATTGGAGAAATTCGCAAAAAAATTTTTCTCAAAAATTTTGGTCTGATATAAGTCTTTCGTTTTTCAATTTAGCGATTCGATCCATCATGATAAAAGTTTGAATTCTTCTGGGGGCTATCAGAACACAGAGATATTGGAGAAATTCGCAAAAAAAAATTTACTCAAATAATTCGAACTTTGACTGATACAACTCTTTCGTTTTTCACTTTAGCGATTCGATCCATCATGATAAAAGTTTGAACTCTTCTGGGGTCTATCAGAACACAGAGATATTGGAGAAATTCGCAAAAAAAATTTTTCTCAAAAATTTTGGTCTGATATAAGTCTTTCGTTTTTCAACTTAGCGATTCGATCCATCATGATAAAAGTTTCAAGTCTTCTGGGGGCTATCAGAACACAGAGATATTGGAGAAATTCGCAAAAGAAATTTTTCTCAAAAATTTTGGTCTGATATAAGTCTTTCGTTTTTCACTTTAGCGATTCGATCCATCATAATAAAAGTTATAAGTCTTCTGGGGGCTATCAGAACACAGAGATATTGGAGAAATTCGCAAAAAAAATTTTTCTCAAAAATTTTGGTCTGATATAAGTCTTTCGTTTTTCAACTTAGCGATTCGATCCATCATGATAAAAGTTTCAAGTCTTCTGGGGGCTATCAGAACACAGAGATATTGGAGAAATTCGCAAAAGAAATTTTTCTCAAAAACTTTGGTCTGATATAAGTCTTTCGTTTTTCACTTTAGCGATTCGATCCATCATAATAAAAGTTATAAGTCTTCTGGGGGCTATCAGAACACAGAGATATTGGAGAAATTCGTAAAAAAAATTTTTCTCAAAAATTTTGGTCTGATATAAGTCTTTCGTTTTTCACTTTAGCGATTCGATCCATCATGATAGAAGTGTGAACACTTCTGGGGGCTATCAGAACACAGAGATATTGGAGAAATTCGCAAAAAAAGTATTACTCAAATAATTCGAACTTTGACTGATACAACTCTTTCGTTTTTCACTTTAGCGATTCGATCCTTCATGATAAAAGTTTGAACTCTTCTGGGGTCTATCAGAACACAGAGATATTGGAGAAATTCGCCAAAAAAATTTTTCTCCAAAATATTGGTCTGATATAAGTCTTTCGTTTTTCAATTTAGCGATTCGATCCATCATGATAAAAGTTTGAATTCTTCTGGGGGCTATCAGAACACAGAGATATTGGAGAAATTCGCAAAAAAAATTTTCTCAAAAATTTTGGTCTGATATAAGTCTTTCGTTTTTCAATTTAGCGATTCGATCCATCATGATAAAAGTTTGAACTCTTCTGGGGGCTATCAGAACGCAGAGATATTGGAGAAATTCGCAAAAGAAATTTTTCTCAAAAATTTTGGCCTGATATAAGTCTTTCGTGTTTCACTTTAGCGATTCGATCTATCATGAAAAAAGTTAAAACTCTTCTGGTGGCTATCAGAACACAAATATATTGGAGAAATTCGCAAAAAAAATTTTTTCTCAAAAATTTTGGTCTGATATAAGTCTTTCGTTTTTCACTTTAGCGATTCGATTCATCATAATAAAAGTTATAAGTCTCCTGGGGGCTATCAGAACACAGAGATATTGGAGAAATTCGCAAAAAAAATTTTACTCAAATAATTCGAACTTTGACTGATACAACTCTTTCGTTTTTCACTTTAGCGATTCGATCCATCATGATAAAAGTTTGAACTCTTTTGGGGTCTATCAGAACACAGAGATATTGGAGAAATTCGCAAAAAAAATTTTTCTCAAAAATTTTGGTCTTATATAAGTCTTTCGATTTTCAATTTTGCGATTCGATCCATCATGATAAAAGTTTGAATTCTTCTGGGGGCTATCAGAACACAGAGATATTTGAGAAATTCGCCAAAAAAAATTTACTCAAATAATTCGAACTTTGACTGATACAACTCTTTCGTTTTTCACTTTAGTGATTCGACCCATCATGATAAAAGTTTGAACTCTTCTGGGGTCTATCAGAACACAGAGATATTGGAGAAATTCGCAAAAAAAATTTTTCTCAAAAATTTTGGTCTGATATAAGTCTTTCGTTTTTCAACTTAGCGATTCGATCCATCATGATAAAAGTTTCAAGTCTTCTGGGGGCTATCAGAACACAGAGATATTGGAGAAATTCGCAAAAGAAATTTTTCTCAAAAATTTTGTTCTGATATAAGTCTTTCGTTTTTCACTTTAGCGATTCGATCCATCATGATAGAAGTGTGAACACTTCTGGGGGCTATCAGAACACAGAGATATTGGAGAAATTCGCAAAAAAAATTTTACTCAAATATTTGAACTTTGACTGATATAACTCTTTCGTTTTTCACTTTAGCGATTCGATCCATCATGATAGAAGTGTGAACACTTCTGGGGGCTATCAGAACACAGAGATATTGGAGAAATTCGCAAAAAAAATTTTACTCAAATAATTCGAACTTTGACTGATACAACTATTTCGTTTTTCACTTTAGCGATTCGATCCATCATGATAAAAGTTTGAACCCTTCTGGGGGCTATCTGAACACAGAGATAATGGAGAAATTCGCAAAAAAATTTTTTCTCAAAAATTTTGGTCTGATATAAGTCTTTCGTTTTTCACTTTAGCGATTACGATCCATCATGATAGGAGTGTGAACACTTCTGGGGGCTATCAGAACACAGAGATATTGGAGAAATTCGCAAAAAAAATTTTACTCAAATATTTCGAACTTTGACTGATATAACTCTTTCGTTTTTCACTTTAGCGATTCGATCCATCATGATAAAAGTTTGAACACTTCTGGGGGCTATCAGAACACAGAGATATTGGAGAAATTCGCAAAAAAACTTTTTCTCAAAAATTTGGTCTGATATAAGTCTTTCGTTTTTCACTTTAGCGATTCGATCCATCATGATAGAAGTGTGAACACTTCTGGGGGCTATCAGAACACAGAGATATTGGAGAAATTCGCAAAAAAAATTTTACTCAAATATTTCGAACTTTGACTGATATAACTCTTTCGTTTTTCACTTTAGCGATTCGATCCATCATGATAAAAGTTTGAACTCTTCTGGGGGCTATCAGAACACAGAGATATTGGAGAAATTCGCAAAAGAAATTTTACTCAAAAATTTTGGTCTGATATAAGTCTTTCGTTTTTCAATTTAGCGATTCGATCCATCATGATAAAAGTTTGAATTCTTCTGGGGGCTATCAGAACACAGAGATATTGGAGAAATTCGCAAAAAAAAATTTTCTCAAAAATTTTGGTCTGATATAAGTCTTTCGTTTTTCAATTTAGCGATTCGATCCATCAGGATAAAAGTTTGAACTCTTCTGGGGGCTATCAGAACGCAGAGACATTGGAGAAATTCGCAAAAGAAATTTTTCTCAAAAATTTTGGTCTGATATAAGTCTTTCGTGTTTCAACTTAGCGATTCGAACCATCATGAAAAAAGTTAAAACTCTTCTGGGGGCTATCAGAACACAAAAATATTGGAGAAATTCGCAAAAGAAATTTTTCTCAAAAATTTTGGTCTGATATAAGTCTTTCGTTTTTCACTTTAGCGATTCGATCCATCATGATAAAAGTTTCAAGTCTTCTGGGGGCTATCAGAAAACAGAGATATTGGAGAAAATCGCAAAAAAGTTCTTCTCAAAATTTTTGGTCTGATATAAGTCTTTCGTTTTTCACTTTAGCGATTCGATCCATCATGATAGATGTGTGAACACTTCTGGGGGCTATCAGAACACAGAGATATTGGAGAAATTCGCAAAAGAAATTTTTCTCAAAAATTTTGGTCTGATATAAGTCTTTCGTTTTTCACTTTAGCGATTCGATCCATCATGATAGAAGTGTGAACACTTCTGGGGGCTATCAGAACACAGAGATATTGGAGAAATTCGCAAAAAAAATTTTACTCAAATATTTCGAACTTTGACTGATATAACTCTTTCGTATTTCACTTTAGCGATTCGATCCATCATGATAGAAGTGTGAACACTTCTGGGGGCTATCAGAACACAGAGATATTGGAGAAATTCGCAAAAAAAATTTTACTCAAATAATTCGAACTTTGACTGATACAACTCTTTCGTTTTTCACTTTAGCGATTCGATCCATCATGATAAAAGTTTGAACTCTTCTGGGGGCTATCTGAACACAGAGATAGTGGAGAAATTCGCAAAAAAATTTTTTCTCAAAAATTTTGGTCTGATATAAGTCTTTCGTTTTTCACTTTAGCGATTCGATCCATCATGAAAAAAGTTAAAACTCTTCTGGGTGTTATCAGAACACAAAAATATTGGAAAAATTCGCAAAAGAAATTTTTCTCAAAAATTTGGTCTGATATAAGTCTTTCGTTTTTCAATTTAGCTATTCGATCCATCATGATAAAAGTTTGAACTCTTCTGCGGTCTATCAGAACACAGAGATATTGGAGAAATTCGCCAAAAAAACTTTTCTCCAAAATATTGGTCTGATATAAGTCTTTCGTTTTTCAATTTAGCGATTCGATCCATCATGATAAAAGTTTGAATTCTTCTGGGGGCTATCAGAACACAGAGATATTGGAGAAATTCGCAAAAAAAATTTTACTCAAATATTTCGAACCTTGACTTATATAACTCTTTCGTTTTTCACTTTAGCGATTCGATCCATCATGATAAAAGTTTGAACTCTTCTGGGGGCTATCTGAACACAGAGATATTGGAGAAATTCGCAAAAGAAATTTTACTCAAAAATTTTGGTCTGATATAAGTCTTTCGTTTTTCAATTTAGCGATTCGATCCATCATGATAAAAGTTTGAATTGTTCTGGGGGCTATCAGAACACAGAGATATTTGAGAAATTCGCCAAAAAAAATTTACTCAAATAATTCGAACTTTGACTGATACAACTCTTTCGTTTTTCACTTTAGCGATTCGACCCATCATGATAAAAGTTTGAACTCTTCTGGGGTCTATCAGAACACAGAGATATTGGAGAAATTCGCAAAAAAAATTTTTCTCAAAAATTTTGGTCTGATATAAGTCTTTCGTTTTTCAACTTAGCGATTCGATCCATCATGATAAAAGTTTCAAGTCTTCTGGGGGCTATCAGAACACAGAGATATTGGAGAAATTCGCAAAAGAAATTTTTCTCAAAAATTTTGTTCTGATATAAGTCTTTCGTTTTTCACTTTAGCGATTCGATCCATCATGATAGAAGTGTGAACACTTCTGGGGGCTATCAGAACACAGAGATATTGGAGAAATTCGCAAAAAAAATTTTACTCAAATATTTGAACTTTGACTGATATAACTCTTTCGTTTTTCACTTTAGCGATTCGATCCATCATGATAGAAGTGTGAACACTTCTGGGGGCTATCAGAACACAGAGATATTGGAGAAATTCGCAAAAAAAATTTTACTCAAATAATTCGAACTTTGACTGATACAACTCTTTCGTTTTTAACTTTAGCGATTCGATCCATCATGATAAAAGTTTGAACCCTTCTGGGGGCTATCTGAACACAGAGATAATGGAGAAATTCGCAAAAAAATTTTTTCTCAAAAATTTTGGTCTGATATAAGTCTTTCGTTTTTCACTTTAGCGATTACGATCCATCATGATAGGAGTGTGAACACTTCTGGGGGCTATCAGAACACAGAGAAATTGGAGAAATTCGCAAAAAAAATTTTACTCAAATATTTCGAACTTTGACTTATATAACACTTTCGTTTTTCACTTTAGCGATTCGATCCATCATGATAAAAGTTTGAACTCTTCTGGGGGCTATCAGAACACAGAGATATTGGAGAAGTTCGCAAAAAAATTTTTTCTAAAAAATTTTGGTCTGATATAAGTCTTTCGTGATTCACATTAGCAATTCGATCCATCATGAAAAAAGTTAAAAGTATTCTGGTGGCTATCAGAACACAAAAATATTGGAGAAATTCGCAAAAAAAATTTTACTCAAATATTTCGTACTTTGACTGATATAACTCTTTCGTTTTTCCCTTTAGCGATTCGATCCATCATGATAGAAGTGTGAACACTTCTGGGGGCTATCAGAACACAGAGATATTGGAGAAATTCGCAAAAAAAATTTTTCTCAAAAATTTTGGTCTGATATAAGTCTTCCGTTTTTCACTTTAGCGATTCGATCCATCATGATAGAAGTATGAACACTTCTGGGGGCTATCAGAACACAGAGATATTGGAGAAATTCGCAAAAAAAATTTTACTCAAATATTTCGAACTTTGACTGATATAACACTCTCGTTTTTCACTTTAGCGATTCGATCCATCATGATAGAAGTGTGAACACTTCTGGGGGCTATCAGAACACAGAGATATTGGAGAAATTCGCAAAAAAAATTTTACTCAAATAATTCGAACTTTGACTGATACAACTCTTTCGTTTTTCACTTTAGCGATTCGATCCATCATGATAAAAGTTTGAATTCTTCTGGGGTCTATCAGAACACAGAGATATTGAAGAATTTCGCAAAAAAAATTTTTCTCCAAAATATTGGTCTGATATAAGTCTTTCGTTTTTCAATTTAGCGATTCGATCCATCATGATAAAAGTTTGAATTCCTCTGGGGGCTATCAGAACACAGAGATATTGGAGAAATTCGCAAAAAAAATTTTACTCAAATATTTCGAACTTTGACTGATATAACTCTTTCGTTTTTCACTTTAGCGATTCGATCCATCATGATAAAAGTTTGAACTCTTCTGGGGGCTATCTGAACACAGAGATATTGGAGAAATTCGCAAAAAAAATTTTTCTCAAAAATTTTGGTCTGATATAAGTCTTTCGTGTTTCACTTTAGCGTTTCGATCCATCATGAAAAAAGTTAAAACTCTTCTGGGGGCTATCAGAACACAAAAATATTGGAGAAATTCGCAAAAGAAATTTTTCTCAAAAATTTTGGTCTGATATAAGTCTTTCGTTTTTCACTTTAGCGATTCGATCCATCATGATAAAAGTTTGAAGTCTTCTGGGGGCTATCAGAACACAGAGATATTGGAGAAATTCGCAAAAAAATTTTTCTCAAAAATTTTGTTCTGATATAAGTCTTTCGTTTTTCACTTTAGCGATTCGATCCATCATGATAAAAGTTTGAACTCTTCTGGGGTCTATCAGAACACAGAGTTAATGGAGAAATTCGCAAAAAAATTTTTTCTCAAAAATTTTGGTCTGATATAAGTCTTTCGTTTTTCACTTTAGCGTTTCGATCCATCATACTAAAAGTTATAAGTCTTCTGGGGGCTATCAGAACACAGAGATAATGGAGAAATTAGCAAAAAAACTTTTTCTCAAAAATTTCGAACTTTGACTTATATAACTCTTTCGTTTTTCACTTTAGCGATTCGATCCATCATGATAAAAGTTTGAACACTTCTGGGGGCTATCTGAACACAGAGATATTGGAGAAATTCGCAAAAGAAATTTTACTCAAAAATTTTGGTCTGATATAAGTCTTTCGTTTTTCAATTTAGCGATTCTATCCATCATGATAAAAGTTTGAATTCTTCTGGGGGCTATCAGAACACAGAGATATTGGAGAAATTCGCAAAAAAAAATTTACTCAAATAATTCGAACTTTGACTGATACAACTCTTTCGTTTTTCACTTTAGCGATTCGATCCATCATGATAAAAGTTTGAACTCTTCTGGGGTCTATCAGAACACAGAGATATTGGAGAAATTCGCAAAAAAAATTTTTCTCAAAAATTTTGGTCTGATATAAGTCTTTCGTTTTTCAACTTAGCGATTCGATCCATCATGATAAAAGTTTCAAGTCTTCTGGGGGCTATCAGAACACAGAGATATTGGAGAAATTCGCAAAAGAAATTTTTCTCAAAAATTTTGGTCTGATATAAGTCTTTCGTTTTTCACTTTAGCGATTCGATCCATCATAATAAAAGTTATAAGTCTTCTGGGGGCTATCAGAACACAGTGATATTGGAGAAATTCGCAAAAAAAATTTTTCTCAAAAATTTTGGTCTGATATAAGTCTTTCGTTTTTCACTTTAGCGATTCGATCCATCATGATAGAAGTGTGAACACTTCTGGGGGCTATCAGAACACAGAGATATTGGAGAAATTCGCAAAAAAAATATTACTCAAATAATTCGAACTTTGACTGATACAACTCTTTCGTTTTTCACTTTAGCGATTCGATCCATCATGATAAAAGTTTGAACTCTTCTGGGGGCTATCAGAACACAGAGATAATGGAGAAATTCGCAAAAAAATTTTTTCTCAAAAATTTTGGTCTGATATAAGTCTTTCGTTTTTCACTTTAGCGATTACATCCATCATGATAGGAGTGTGAACACTTCTGGGGGCTATCAGAACACAGAGATAATGGAGAAATTCGCAAAAAAAATTTTACTCAAATATTTCGAACTTTGACTTATATAACTCTTTCGTTTTTCACTTTAGCGATTCGATCCATCATGATAAAAGTTTGAACTCTTCTGGGGGCTATCAGAACACAGAGATATTGGAGAAGTTCGCAAAAAAATTTTTTCTAAAAAATTTTGGTCTGATATAAGTCTTTCGTGTTTCACATTAGCAATTCGATCCATCATGAAAAAAGTTAAAAGTCTTCTGGTGGCTATCAGAACACAAAAATATTGGAGAAATTCGCAAAAAAAATTCTACTCAAATATTTCGTACTTTGACTGATATAACTCTTTCGTTTTTCACTTTAGCGATTCGATTCATCATGATAGAAGTGTGAACACTTCTGGGGGCTATCAGAACACAGAGATATTGGAGAAATTCGCAAAAAAAATTTTTCTCAAAAATTTTGGTCTGATATAAGTCTTCCGTTTTTCACTTTAGCGATTCGATCCATCATGATAGAAGTATGAACACTTCTGGGGGCTATCAGAACACAGAGATATTGGAGAAATTCGCAAAAAAAATTTTACTCAAATATTTCGAACTTTGACTGATATAACTCTTTCGTTTTTCACTTTAGCGATTCGATCCATCATGATAGAAGTGTGAACACTTCTGGGGGCTATCAGAACACAGAGATATTGGAGAAATTCGCAAAAAAAATTTTACTCAAATAATTCGAACTTTGACTGATACAACTCTTTCGTTTTTCACTTTAGCGATTCGATCCATCATGATAAAAGTTTGAATTCTTCTGGGGTCTATCAGAACACAGAGATATTGAAGAATTTCGCAAAAAAAATTTTTCTCCAAAATATTGGTCTGATATAAGTCTTTCGTTTTTCAATTTAGCGATTCGATCCATCATGATAAAAGTTTGAATTCCTCTGGGGGCTATCAGAACACAGAGATATTGGAGAAATTCGCAAAAAAAATTTTACTCAAATATTTCGAACTTTGACTTATATAACTCTTTCGTTTTTGACTTTAGCGATTCGATCCATCATGATAAAAGTTTGAACTCTTCTGGGGGCTATCTGAACACAGAGATATTGGAGAAATTCGCAAAAAAAATTTTTCTCAAAAATTTTGGTCTGATATAAGTCTTTCGTGTTTCACTTTAGAGATTCGATCCATCATGAAAAAAGTTAAAACTCTTCTGGGGGCTATCAGAACACAAAAATATTGGAGAAAATCGCAAAAGAAATTTTTCTCAAAAATTTTGGTCTGATATAAGTCTTTCGTTTTTCACTTTAGCGATTCGATCCATCATGATAAAAGTTTCAAGTCTTCTGGGGGCTATCAGAACACAGAGATATTGGAGAAAATCGCAAAAAAAATTTTTCTCAAAAATTTTGTTCTGATATAAGTCTTTCGTTTTTCACTTTAGCGATTCGATCCATCATGATAAAAGTTTGAACTCTTCTGGGGTCTATCAGAACACAGAGTTAATGGAGAAATTCGCAAAAAAATTTTTTCTCAAAAATTTTGGTCTGATATAAGTCTTTCGTTTTTCACTTTAGCGTTTCGATCCATCATACTAAAAGTTATAAGTCTTCTGGGGGCTATCAGAACACAGAGATAATGGAGAAATTAGCAAAAAAACTTTTTCTCAAAAATTTGGTCTGATATAAGTCTTTCGTTTTTCACTTTAGCGATTCGATCCATCATGATAGAAGTGTGAACACTTCTGGGGGCTATCAGAACACAGAGATATTGGAGAAATTCGCAAAAAAAATTTTACTCAAATATTTCGAACTTTGACTTATATAACTCTTTCGTTTTTCACTTTAGCGATTCGATCCATCATGATAAAAGTTTGAACACTTCTGGGGGCTATCTGAACACAGAGATATTGGAGAAATTCGCAAAAGAAATTTTACTCAAAAATTTTGGTCTGATATAAGTCTTTCGTTTTTCAATTTAGCGATTCTATCCATCATGATAAAAGTTTGAATTCTTCTGGGGGCTATCAGAACACAGAGATATTGGAGAAATTCGCAAAAAAAAATTTACTCAAATAATTCGAACTTTGACTGATACAACTCTTTCGTTTTTCACTTTAGCGATTCGATCCATCATGATAAAAGTTTGAACTCTTCTGGGGTCTATCAGAACACAGAGATATTGGAGAAATTCGCAAAAAAAATTTTTCTCAAAAATTTTGGTCTGATATAAGTCTTTCGTTTTTCAACTTAGCGATTCGATCCATCATGATAAAAGTTTCAAGTCTTCTGGGGGCTATCAGAACACAGAGATATTGGAGAAATTCGCAAAAGAAATTTTTCTCAAAAATTTTGGTCTGATGTATGTCTTTCGTTTTTCACTTTAGCGATTCGATCCATCATAATAAAAGTTATAAGTCTTCTGGGGGCTATCAGAACACAGTGATATTGGAGAAATTCGCAAAAAAAATTTTTCTCAATAATTTTGGTCTGATATAAGTCTTTCGTTTTTCAACTTAGCGATTCGATCCATCATGATAAAAGTTTCAAGTCTTCTGGGGGCTATCAGAACACAGAGATATTGGAGAAATTCGCAAAAAAAATTTTCTCAAAAATTTTGGTCTGATATAAGTCTTTCGTTTTTCACTTTAGCGATTCGATCCATCATGATAAAAGTTATGAAGTCTTCTGGGGGCTATCAGAACACAGTGATATTGGAGAAATTCGCAAAAAAATTTTTCTCAAAAATTTTGGTCTGATATAAGTCTTTCGTTTTTCACTTTAGCGATTCGATCCATCATGATAGAAGTGTGAACACTTCTGGGGGCTATAAGAACACAGAGATATTGGAGAAATTCGCAAAAAAAATTTTACTCAAATAATTCGAACTTTGACTGATACAACTCTTTCGTTTTTCACTTTAGCGATTCGATCCATCATGATAAAAGTTTGAACTCTTCTGGGGTCTATCAGAACACAGAGATATTGGAGAAATTCGCAAAAAAAATTTTTCTCAAAAATTTTGGTCTGATATAAGTCTTTCGATTTTCAATTTAGCGATTCGATCCATCATGATAAAAGTTTGAATTCTTCTGGGGGCTATCAGAACACAGAGATATTGGAGAAATTCGCAAAAAAAAATTTACTCAAATAATTCGAACTTTGACTGATACAACTCTTTCGTTTTTCACTTTAGCGATTCGATCCATCATGATAAAAGTTTGAACTCTTCTGGGGTCTATCAGAACACAGAGATATTGGAGAAATTCGCAAAAAAAATTTTTCTCAAAAATTTTGGTCTGATATAAGTCTTTCGTTTTTCAATTTAGCGATTCGATCCATCATGATAAAAGTTTGAACTCTTCTGGGGGCTATCAGAACACAGAGATATTGGAGAAGTTCGCAAAAAAATTTTTTCTAAAAAATTTTGGTCTGATATAAGTCTTTCGTGTTTCACATTAGCAATTCGATCCATCATGAAAAAAGTTAAAAGTCTTCTGGTGGCTATCAGAACACAAAAATATTGGAGAAATTCGCAAAAAAAATTTTACTCAAATATTTCGTACTTTGACTGATATAACTCTTTCGTTTTTCCCTTTAGCGATTCGATCCATCATGATAGAAGTGTGAACACTTCTGGGGGCTATCAGAACACAGAGATATTGGAGAAATTCGCAAAAAAAAATTTTCTCAAAAATTTTGGTCTGATATAAGTCTTTCGTTTTTCAATTTAGCGATTCGATCCATCATGATAAAAGTTTGAACTCTTCTGGGGGCTATCAGAACGCAGAGATATTGGAGAAATTCGCAAAAGAAATTTTTCTCAAAAATTTTGGCCTGATATAAGTCTTTCGTGTTTCACTTTAGCGATTCGATCCATCATGAAAAAAGTTAAAACTCTTCTGGTGGCTATCAGAACACAAAAATATTGGAGAAATTCGCAAAAAAAATTTTTTCTCAAAAATTTTGGTCTGATATAAGTCTTTCGTTTTTCACTTTAGCGATTCGATCCATCATGATAAAAGTTTGAAGTCTTCTGGGGGCTATCAGAACACAGAGATATTGGAGAAATTCGCAAAAAAAATTTTTCTCAAAAATTTTGGTCTGATATAAGTCTTTCGTTTTTCACTTTAGCGATTCGATCCATCATGATAAAAGTTTGAACTCTTCTGGGGTCTATCAGAACACAGAGATATTGGAGAAATTCGCAAAAAAAATTTTACTCAAATATTTCGAACTTTGACTGATATAACTCTTTCGTTTTTCACTTTAGCGATTCGATCCATCATGATAAAAGTTTGAACTCTTCTGGGGTCTATCAGAACACAGAGATATTGGAGAAATTCGCAAAAAAATTTTTCTCAAAAATTTTGGTCTGATATAAGTCTTTCGTTTTTCAACTTTAGCGATTCGATCCATCATGATAAAAGTTTCAAGTCTTCTGGGGGCTATCAGAACACAGAGATATTGGAGAAATTCGCAAAAGAAATTTTTCTCAAAAATTTTGGTCTGATATAAGTCTTTCGTTTTTCACTTTAGCGATTCGATCCATCATAATAAAAGTTATAAGTCTTCTGGGGGCTATCAGAACACAGTGATATTGGAGAAATTCGCAAAAAAAATTTTTCTCAAAAATTTTGGTCTGATATAAGTCTTTCGTTTTTCAACTTAGCGATTCGATCCATCATGATAAAAGTTTCAAGTCTTCTGGGGGCTATCAGAACACAGAGATATTGGAGAAATTCGCAAAAGAAATTTTTCTCAAAAATTTTGGTCTGATATAAGTCTTTCGTTTTTCACTTTAGCGATTCGATCCATCATAATAAAAGTTATAAGTCTTCTGGGGGCTATCAGAACACAGTGATATTGGAGAAATTCGCAAAAAAATTTTTCTCAAAAATTTTGGTCTGATATAAGTCTTTCGTTTTTCACTTTAGCGATTCGATCCATCATGATAGAAGTGTGAACACTTCTGGGGGCTATCAGAACACAGAGATATTGGAGAAATTCGCAAAAAAATTTTACTCAAATAATTCGAACTTTGACTGATACAACTCTTTCGTTTTTCACTTTAGCGATTCGATCCTTCATGATAAAAGTTTGAACTCTTCTGGGGTCTATCAGAACACAGAGATATTGGAGAAATTCGCCAAAAAAATTTTTCTCCAAAATATTGGTCTGATATAAGTCTTTCGTTTTTCAATTTAGCGATTCGATCCATCATGATAAAAGTTTGAATTCTTCTGGGGGCTATCAGAACACAGAGATATTGGAGAAATTCGCAAAAAAAAATTTTCTCAAAAATTTTGGTCTGATATAAGTCTTTCGTTTTTCAATTTAGCGATTCGATCCATCATGATAAAAGTTTGAACTCTTCTGGGGGCTATCAGAACGCAGAGATATTGGAGAAATTCGCAAAAGAAATTTTTCTCAAAAATTTTGGCCTGATATAAGTCTTTCGTGTTTCACTTTAGCGATTCGATCCATCATGAAAAAAGTTAAAACTCTTCTGGTGGCTATCAGAACACAAATATATTGGAGAAATTCGCAAAAAAAATTTTTTCTCAAAAATTTTGGTCTGATATAAGTCTTCCGTTTTTCACTTTAGCGATTCGATCCATCATGATAAAAGTGTGAACACTTCTGGGGGCTATCAGAACACAGAGATATTGGAGAAATTCGCAAAAAAAATTTTACTCAAATATTTCGAACTTTGACTTATATAACTCTTTCGTTTTTCACTTTAGAGATTCGATCCATCATGATAAAAGTTTGAACTCTTCTGGGGGCTATCAGAACACAGAGATATTGGAGAAGTTCGCAAAAAAATTTTTTCTAAAAAATTTTGGTCTGATATAAGTCTTTCGTGTTTCACATTAGCAATTCGATCCATCATGAAAAAAGTTAAAAGTCTTCTGGTGGTTATCAGAACACAAAAATATTGGAGAAATTCGCAAAAAAAATTTTACTCAAATATTTCGTACTTTGACTGATATAACTCTTTCGTTTTTCCCTTTAGCGATTCGATCCATCATGATAGAAGTGTGAACACTTCTGGGGGCTATCAGAACACAGAGATATTGGAGAAATTCGCAAAAAAAATTTTCTCAAAAATTTTGGTCTGATATAAGTCTTTCGTTTTTCACTTTAGCGATTCGATCCATCATGATAGAAGTGTGAACACTTCTGGGGGCTATCAGAACACAGAGATATTGGAGAAATTCGCAAAAAAAATTTTACTCAAATATTTCGAACTTTGACTGATATAACTCTCTCGTTTTTCACTTTAGCGATTCGATCCATCATGATAGAAGTGTGAACACTTCTGGGGGCTATCAGAACACAGAGATATTGGAGAAATTCGCAAAAAAAATTTTACTCAAATAATTCGAACTTTGACTGATACAACTCTTTCGTTTTTCACTTTAGCGATTCGATCCATCATGATAAAAGTTTGAATTCTTCTGGGGTCTATCAGAACACAGAGATATTGAAGAATTTCGCAAAAAAAATTTTTCTCCAAAATATTGGTCTGATATAAGTCTTTCGTTTTTCAATTTAGCGATTCGATCCATCATGATAAAAGTTTGAATTCCTCTGGGGGCTATCAGAACACAGAGATATTGGAGAAATTCGCAAAAAAAATTTTACTCAAATATTTCGAACTTTGACTTATATAACTCTTTCGTTTTTGACTTTAGCGATTCGATCCATCATGATAAAAGTTTGAACTCTTCTGGGGGCTATCTGAACACAGAGATATTGGAGAAATTCGCAAAAAAAATTTTTCTCAAAAATTTTGGTCTGATATAAGTCTTTCGTGTTTCACTTTAGCGATTCGATCCATCATGAAAAAAGTTAAAACTCTTCTGGGGGCTATCAGAACACAAAAATATTGGAGAAATTCGCAAAAGAAATTTTTCTCAAAAATTTTGGTCTGATATAAGTCTTTCGTTTTTCACTTTAGCGATTCGATCCATCATGATAAAAGTTTCAAGTCTTCTGGGGGCTATCAGAACACAGAGATATTGGAGAAAATCGCAAAAAAAATTTTTCTCAAAAATTTTGTTCTGATATAAGTCTTTCGTTTTTCACTTTAGCGATTCGATCCATCATGATAAAAGTTTGAACTCTTCTGGGGTCTATCAGAACACAGAGATAATGGAGAAATTCGCAAAAAAATTTTTTCTCAAAAATTTTGGTCTGATATAAGTCTTTCGTTTTTCACTTTAGCGTTTCGATCCATCATACTAAAAGTTATAAGTCTTCTGGGGGCTATCAGAACACAGAGATAATGGAGAAATTAGCAAAAAAACTTTTTCTCAAAAATTTGGTCTGATATAAGTCTTTCGTTTTTCACTTTAGCGATTCGATCCATCATGATAGAAGTGTGAACACTTCTAAGGGCTATCAGAACACAGAGATATTGGAGAAATTCGCAAAAAAAATTTTACTCAAATATTTCGAACTTTGACTTATATAACTCTTTCGTTTTTCACTTTAGCGATTCGATCCATCATGATAAAAGTTTGAACTCATCTGGGGGCTATCTGAACACAGAGATATTGGAGAAATTCGCAAAAGAAATTTTACTCAAAAATTTTGGTCTGATATAAGTCTTTCGTTTTTCAATTTAGCGATTCGATCCATCATGATAAAAGTTTGAATTCTTCTGGGGGCTATCAGAACACAGAGATATTGGAGAAATTCGCAAAAAAAATTTTCTCAAAAATTTTGGTCTGATATAAGTCTTTCGTTTTTCAATTTAGCGATTCGATCCATCAGGATAAAAGTTTGAACTCTTCTGGGGGCTATCAGAACACAGAGATATTGGAGAAATACGCAAAAGAAATTTTTCTCAAAAATTTTGGTCTGATATAAGTCTTTCGTGTTTCAACTTAGCGATTCGAACCATCATGAAAAAAGTTAAAACTCTTCTGGGGCTATCAGAACACAAAAATATTGGAGAAATTCGCAAAAGAAATTTTTCTCAAAAATTTTGGTCTGATATAAGTCTTTCGTTTTTCACTTTAGCGATTCGATCCATCATGATAAAAGTTTCAAGTCTTCTGGGGGCTATCAGAAAACAGAGATATTGGAGAAAATCGCAAAAAAAATTTTTCTCAAAATTTTTGGTCTGATATAAGTCTTTCGTTTTTCACTTTAGCGTTTCGATCTCATCATGATAGAAGTGTGAACACTTCTGGGGGCTATCAGAACACAGAGATATTGGAGAAATCCGCAAAAAAAATTCTTCTCAAAAATTTTGGTCTGATATAAGTCTTTTGTTTTTCACTTTAGCGATTCGATCCATCATGATAGATGTGTGAACACTTCTGGGGGCTATCAGAACACAGAGATATTGGAGAAATTCGCAAAAGAAATTTTTCTCAAAAATTTTGGTCTGATATAAGTCGTTCGTGTTTCACTTTAGCGATTCGATCCATCATGAAAAAAGTTAAAACTCTTCTGGGGGCTATCAGAACACAAAATATTGGAGAAATTCGAAAAGAAATTTTTCAAAAAAATTTTGGTCTGATATAAGTCTTTCGTTTTTCACTTTAGCGATTCGATCCATCATGATAAAAGTTTGAAGTCTTCTGGTGGCTATCAGAACACAGAGATATTGGAGAAAATCGCAAAAGAAATTATTCTCAAAAATTTTGGTCTGATATAAGTCTTTCGTTTTTCACTTTAGCGATTCGATCCATCATGATAAAAGTTTGAACTGTTCTGGGGTCTATCAGAACACAGAGATATTGGAGAAATTCGCAAAAAAATTTTTTCTCAATAATTTTGGTCTGATATAAGTCTTTCGTTTTTCACTTTAGCGTTTCGATCCATCATACTAAAAGTTATAAGTTTTCTGGGGGCTATCAGAACACAGAGATATTGGAGAAATTCGCAAAAAAAATTTTACTCAAATAATTCGAACTTTGACTGATACAACTCTTTCGTTTTTCACTTTAGCGATTCGACCCATCATGATAAAAGTTTGATCTCTTCTGGGGTCTATCAGAACACAGAGATATTGGAGAAATTCGAAAAAAAATTTTTCTCCAAAATATTGGTCTGATATAAGTCTTTCGTTTTTCAATTTAGCGATTCGATCCATCATGATAAAAGTTTCAAGTCTTCTGGGGCTATCAGAACACAGAGATATTGGAGAAAATCGCAAAAAAAATTTTTCTCAAAAATTTTGTTCTGATATAAATCTTTCGTTTTTCACTTTAGCGATTCGATCCATCATGATAAAAGTTTGAACTCTTCTGGGGTCTATCAGAACACAGAGTTAATGGAGAAATTCGCAAAAAAATTTTTTCTCAAAAATTTTGGTCTGATATAAGTCTTTCGTTTTTCACTTTAGCGTTTCGATCCATCATACTAAAAGTTATAAGTCTTCTGGGGGCTATCAGAACACAGAGATAATGGAGAAATTAGCAAAAAAACTTTTTCTCAAAAATTTGGTCTGATATAAGTCTTTCGTTTTTCACTTTAGCGATTCGATCCATCATGATAGAAGTGTGAACACTTCTGGGGGCTATCAGAACACAGAGATATTGGAGAAATTCGCAAAAAAATTTTACTCAAATATTTCGAACTTTGACTTATATAACTCTTTCGTTTTTCACTTTAGCGATTCGATCCATCATGATAAAAGTTTGAACTCTTCTGGGGGCTATCTGAACACAGAGATATTGGAGAAATTCGCAAAAGAAATTTTACTCAAAAATTTTGGTCTGATATAAGTCTTTCGTTTTTCAATTTAGCGATTCTATCCATCATGATAAAAGTTTGAATTCTTCTGGGGGCTATCAGAACACAGAGATATTGGAGAAATTCGCAAAAAAAAATTTACTCAAATAATTCGAACTTTGACTGATACAACTCTTTCGTTTTTCACTTTAGCGATTCGATCCATCATGATAAAAGTTTGAACTCTTCTGGGGTCTATCAGAACACAGAGATATTGGAGAAATTCGCAAAAAAAATTTTTCTCAAAAATTTTGGTCTGATATAAGTCTTTCGTTTTTCACTTTAGCGATTCGATCCATCATGATAAAAGTTTGAACTGTTCTGGGTTCTATCAGAACACAGAGATATTGGAGAAATTCGCAAAAAAATTTTTTCTCAATAATTTTGGTCTGATATAAGTCTTTCGTTTTTTACTTTAGCGTTTCGATCCATCATACTAAAAGTTATAAGTTTTCTGGGGGCTATCAGAACACAGAGATATTGGAGAAATTCGCAAAAAAAATTTTACTCAAAAATTTTGGTCTTATATAAGTCTTTCGATTTTCAATTTTGCGATTCGATCCATCATGATAAAAGTTTGAATTCTTCTGGGGGCTATCAGAACACAGAGATATTTGAGAAATTCGCCAAAAAAATTTACTCAAATAATTCGAACTTTGACTGATACAACTCTTTCGTTTTTCACTTTAGCGATTCGACCCATCATGATAAATTTTGAACTCTTCTGGGGTCTATCAGAACACAGAGATATTGGAGAAATTCGAAAAAAAATTTTTCTCAAAAATTTTGGTCTGATATAAGTCTTTCGTTTTTCAACTTAGCGATTCGATCCATCATGATAAAAGTTTCAAGTCTTCTGAGGGCTATCAGAACACAGAGATATTGGAGAAATTCGCAAAAGAAATTTTTCTCAAAAATTTTGTTCTGATATAAGTCTTTCGTTTTTCACTTTAGCGATTCGATCCATCATGATAGAAGTGTGAACACTTCTGGGGGCTATCAGAACACAGAGATATTGGAGAAATTCGCAAAAAAAATTTTACTCAAATAATTCGAACTTTGACTGATACAACTCTTTCGTTTTTCACTTTAGCGATTCGATCCATCAGGATAAAAGTTTGAACCCTTCTGGGGGCTATCTGAACACAGAGATAATGGAGAAATTCGCAAAAAAATTTTTTCTCAAAAATTTTGGTCTGATATAAGTCTTTCGTTTTTCACTTTAGCGATTACATCCATCATGATAGGAGTGTGAACACTTCTGGGGGCTATCAGAACACAGAGATATTGGAGAAATTCGCAAAAAAAATTTTACTCAAATATTTCGAACTTTGACTTATATAACTCTTTCGTTTTTCACTTTAGCGATTCGATCCATCATGATAAAAGTTTGAACTCTTCTGGGGGCTATCAGAACACAGAGATATTGGAGAAGTTCGCAAAAAAATTTTTTCTAAACAATTTTGGTCTGATATAAGTCTTTCGTGTTTCACATTAGCAATTCGATCCATCATGAAAAAAGTTAAAAGTCTTCTGGTGGCTATCAGAACACAAAAATATTGGAGAAATTCGCAAAAAAAATTTTACTCAAATATTTCGTACTTTGACTGATATAACTCTTTCGTTTTTCCCTTTAGCGATTCGATCCATCATGATAGAAGTGTGAACACTTCTGGGGGCTATCAGAACACAGAGATATTGGAGAAATTCGCAAAAAAATTTTTCTCAAAAATTTTGGTCTGATATAAGTCTTCCCTTTTTCACTTTAGCGATTCGATCCATCATGATAGAAGTGTGAACACTTCTGGGGGCTATCAGAACACAGAGATTTTGGAGAAATTCGCAAAAAAAATTTTACTCAAATATTTCGAACTTTGACTGATATAACTCTCTCGTTTTTCACTTTAGCGATTCGATCCATCATGATAGAAGTGTGAACACTTCTGGGGGCTATCAGAACACAGAGATATTGGAGAAATTCGCAAAAAAATTTTACTCAAATAATTCGAACTTTGACTGATACAACTCTTTCGTTTTTCACTTTAGCGATTCGATCCATCATGATAAAAGTTTGAATTCTTCTGGGGTCTATCAGAACACAGATATATTGAAGAATTTCGCAAAAAAAATTTTTCTCCAAAATATTGGTCTGATATAAGTCTTTCGTTTTTCAATTTAGCGATTCGATCCATCATGATAAAAGTTTGAATTCCTCTGGGGGCTATCAGAACACAGAGATATTGGAGAAATTCGCAAAAGAAATTTGTCTCAAAAATTTTGGTCTGATATAAGTCTTTCGTTTTTCACTTTAGCGATTCGATCCATCATGATAAAAGTTTCAAGTCTTCTGGGGGCTATCAGAACACAGAGATATTGGAGAAAATCGCAAAAAAATTTTTCTCAAAAATTTTGTTCTGATATAAGTCTTTCGTTTTTCACTTTAGCGATTCGATCCATCATGATAAAAGTTTGAACTCTTCTGGGGTCTATCAGAACACAGAGTTAATGGAGAAATTCGCAAAAAAATTTTTTCTCAAAAATTTTGGTCTGATATAAGTCTTTCGTTTTTCACTTTAGCGTTTCGATCCATCATACTAAAAGTTATAAGTCTTCTGGGGGCTATCAGAACACAGAGATAATGGAGAAATTAGCAAAAAAACTTTTTCTCAAAAATTTGGTCTGATATAAGTCTTTCGTTTTTCACTTTAGCGATTCGATCCATCATGATAGAAGTGTGAACACTTCTGGGGGCTATCAGAACACAGAGATATTGGAGAAATTCGCAAAAAAATTTTACTCAAATATTTCGAACTTTGACTTATATAACTCTTTCGTTTTTCACTTTAGCGATTCGATCCATCATGATAAAAGTTTGAACTCTTCTGGGGGCTATCTGAACACAGAGATATTGGAGAAATTCGCAAAAGAAATTTTACTCAAAAATTTTGGTCTGATAAAAGTCTTTCGTTTTTCAATTTAGCGATTCTATCCATCATGATAAAAGTTTGAATTCTTCTGGGGGCTATCAGAACACAGAGATATTGGAGAAATTCGCAAAAAAAATTTACTCAAATAATTCGAACTTTGACTGATACAACTCTTTCGTTTTTCACTTTAGCGATTCGATCCATCATGATAAAAGTTTGAATTCTTCTGGGGTCTATCAGAACACAGAGATATTGAAGAATTTCGCAAAAAAAATTTTTCTCCAAAATATTGGTCTGATATAAGTCTTTCGTTTTTCAATTTAGCGATTCGATCCATCATGATAAAAGTTTGAATTCCTCTGGGGGCTATCAGAACACAGAGATATTGGAGAAATTCGCAAAAAAAATTTTACTCAAATATTTCGAACTTTGACTTATATAACTCTTTCGTTTTTGACTTTAGCGATTCGATCCATCATGATAAAAGTTTGAACTCTTCTGGGGGCTATCTGAACACAGAGATATTGGAGAAATTCGCAAAAAAAATTTTTCTCAAAAATTTTGGTCTGATATAAGTCTTTCGTGTTTCACTTTAGCGTTTCGATCCATCATGAAAAAAGTTAAAACTCTTCTGGGGGCTATCAGAACACAAAAATATTGGAGAAATTCGCAAAAGAAATTTTTCTCAAAAATTTTGGTCTGATATAAGTCTTTCGTTTTTCACTTTAGCGATTCGATCCATCATGATAAAAGTTTCAAGTCTTCTGGGGGCTATCAGAACACAGAGATATTGGAGAAAATCGCACAAAAAATTTTTCTCAAAAATTTTGTTCTGATATAAGTCTTTCGTTTTTCACTTTAGCGATTCGATCCATCATGATAAAAGTTTGAACTCTTCTGGGGTCTATCAGAACACAGAGTTAATGGAGAAATTCGCAAAAAAATTTTTTCTCAAAAATTTTGGTCTGATATAAGTCTTTCGTTTTTCACTTTAGCGTTTCGATCCATCATTCTAAAAGTTATAAGTCTTCTGGGGGCTATCAGAACACAGAGATAATGGAGAAATTAGCAAAAAAACTTTTTCTCAAAAATTTCGAACTTTGACTTATATAACTCTTTCGTTTTTCACTTTAGCGATTCGATCCATCATGATAAAAGTTTGAACACTTCTGGGGGCTATCTGAACACAGAGATATTGGAGAAATTCGCAAAAGAAATTTTACTCAAAAATTTTGGTCTGATATAAGTCTTTCGTTTTTCAATTTAGCGATTCTATCCATCATGATAAAAGTTTGAATTCTTCTGGGGGCTATCAGAACACAGAGATATTGGAGAAATTCGCAAAAAAAAATTTACTCAAATAATTCGAACTTTGACTGATACAACTCTTTCGTTTTTCACTTTAGCGATTCGATCCATCATGATAAAAGTTTGAACTCTTCTGGGGTCTATCAGAACACAGAGATATTGGAGAAATTCGCAAAAAAAATTTTTCTCAAAAATTTTGGTCTGATATAAGTCTTTCGTTTTTCAACTTAGCGATTCGATCCATCATGATAAAAGTTTCAAGTCTTCTGGGGGCTATCAGAACACAGAGATATTGGAGAAATTCGCAAAAGAAATTTTTCTCAAAAATTTTGGTCTGATATAAGTCTTTCGTTTTTCACTTTAGCGATTCGATCCATCATAATAAAAGTTATAAGTCTTCTGGGGGCTATCAGAACACAGTGATATTGGAGAAATTCGCAAAAAAAATTTTTCTCAATAACTTTGGTCTGATATAAGTCTTTCGTTTTTCAACTTAGCGATTCGATCCATCATGATAAAAGTTTCAAGTCTTCTGGGGGCCATCAGAACACAGAGATATTGGAGAAATTCGCAAAAGAAAATTTTCTCAAAAATTTTGGTCTGATATAAGTCTTTCGTTTTTCACTTTAGCGATTCGATCCATCATAATAAAAGTTATAAGTCTTCTGGGGGCTAACAGAACACAGTGATATTGGAGAAATTCGCAAAAAAAATTTTTCTCAAAAATTTTGGTCTGATATAAGTCTTTCGTTTTTCACTTTAGCGATTCGATCCATCATGATAGAAGTGTGAACACTTCTGGGGGCTATCAGAACACAGAGATATTGGAGAAATTCGCAAAAAAAATATTACTCAAATAATTCGAACTTTGACTGATACAACTCTTTCGTTTTTCACTTTAGCGATTCGATCCATCATGATAAAAGTTTGAACCCTTCTGGGGGCTATCTGAACACAGAGATAATGGAGAAATTCGCAAAAAAATTTTTTCTCAAAAATTTTGGTCTGATATAAGTCTTTCGTTTTTCACTTTAGCGATTACATCCATCATGATAGGAGTGTGAACACTTCTGGGGACTATCAGAACACAGAGATACTGGAGAAATTCGCAAAAAAATTTTACTCAAAAATTTCGATCTTTGACTATATAGCTCTTTCGATTTTCAATTTTGCGATTCGATCCATCATGATAAAAGTTTGAATTCTTCTGGGGGCTATCAGAACACAGAGATATTGGAGAAATTCGCAAAAAAAAATTTACTCAAATAATTCGAACTTTGACTGATACAACTCTTTCGTTTTTCACTTTAGCGATTCGATCCATCATGATAAAAGTTTGAACTCTTCTGGGGTCTATCAGAACACAGAGATATTGGAGAAATTCGCAAAAAAAATTTTTCTCAAAAATTTTGGTCTGATATAAGTCTTTCGTTTTTCAATTTAGCGATTCGATCCATCATGATAAA
This sequence comes from Solenopsis invicta, assembly GCF_016802725.1. Lineage (NCBI taxonomy): Eukaryota > Metazoa > Arthropoda > Insecta > Hymenoptera > Formicidae > Solenopsis > Solenopsis invicta. The sequence continues at coordinate 11,134,999 of NC_052673.1, forward strand.
AGTTTGAATTCTTCTGGGGGCTATCAGAACACAGAGATATTGGAGAAATTCGCAAAAAAAAATTTTCTCAAAAATTTTGGTCTGATATAAGTCTTTCGTTTTTCAATTTAGCGATTCGATCCATCATGATAAAAGTTTGAACTCTTCTGGGGGCTATCAGAACGCAGAGATATTGGAGAAATTCGCAAAAGAAATTTTTCTCAAAAATTTTGGCCTGATATAAGTCTTTCGTGTTTCACTTTAGCGATTCGATCCATCATGAAAAAAGTTAAAACTCTTCTGGTGGCTATCAGAACACAAAAATATTGGAGAAATTCGCAAAAAAAATTTTTCTCAAAAATTTTGGTCTGATATAAGTCTTTCGTTTTTCACTTTAGCGATTCGATCCATCATAATAAAAGTTATAAGTCTCCTGGGGGCTATCAGAACACAGAGATATTGGAGAAATTCGCAAAAAAAATTTTACTCAAATAATTCGAACTTTGACTGATACAACTCTTTCGTTTTTCACTTTAGCGATTCGATCCATCATGATAAAAGTTTGAACCCTTCTGGGGGCTATCTGAACACAGAGATAATGGAGAAATTCGCAAAAAAATTTTTTTTTTTAAATTTTGGTCTGATATAAGTCTTTCGTTTTTCACTTTAGCGATTACATCCATCATGATAGGAGTGTGAACACTTCTGGGGGCTATCAGAACACAGAGATAATGGAGAAATTCGCAAAAAAATTTTACTCAAATATTTCGAACTTTGACTTATATAACTCTTTCGTTTTTCACTTTAGCGATTCGATCCATCATGATAAAAGTTTGAACTCTTCTGGGGGCTATCAGAACACAGAGATATTGGAGAAGTTCGCAAAAAAATTTTTTCTAAAAAATTTTGGTCTGATATAAGTCTTTCGTGTTTCACATTAGCAATTCGATCCATCATGAAAAAAGTTAAAAGTCTTCTGGTGGCTATCAGAACACAAAAATATTGGAGAAATTCGCAAAAAAAATTTTACTCAAATATTTCGTACTTTGACTGATATAACTCTTTCGTTTTTCCCTTTAGCGATTCGATCCATCATGATAGAAGTGTGAACACTTCTGGGGGCTATCAGAACACAGAGATATTGGAGAAATTCGCAAAAAAAATTTTTCTCAAAAATTTTGGTCTGATATAAGTCTTTCGTTTTTCACTTTAGCGATTCGATCCATCATAATAAAAGTTATAAGTCTCCTGGGGGCTATCAGAACACAGAGATATTGGAGAAATTCGCAAAAAAAATTTTACTCAAATAATTCGAACTTTGACTGACACAACTCTTTCGTTTTTCACTTTAGCGATTCGATCCATCATGATAAAAGTTTGAACCCTTCTGGGGGCTATCTGAACACAGAGATAATGGAGAAATTCGCAAAAAAATTTTTTTTTTAAAATTTTGGTCTGATATAAGTCTTTCGTTTTTCACTTTAGCGATTACATCCATCATGATAGGAGTGTGAACACTTCTGGGGGCTATCAGAACACAGAGATAATGGAGAAATTCGCAAAAAAAATTTTACTCAAATATTTCGAACTTTGACTTATATAACTCTTTCGTTTTTCACTTTAGCGATTCGATCCATCATGATAAAAGTTTGAACTCTTCTGGGGGCTATCAGAACACAGAGATATTGGAGAAGTTCGCAAAAAAATTTTTTCTAAAAAATTTTGGTCTGATATAAGTCTTTCGTGTTTCACATTAGCAATTCGATCCATCATGAAAAAAGTTAAAAGTCTTCTGGTGGCTATCAGAACACAAAAATATTGGAGAAATTCGCAAAAAAAATTTTACTCAAATATTTCGTACTTTGACTGATATAACTCTTTCGTTTTTCCCTTTAGCGATTCGATCCATCATGATAGAAGTGTGAACACTTCTGGGGGCTATCAGAACACAGAGATATTGGAGAAATTCGCAAAAAAAATTTTTCTCAAAAATTTTGGTCTGATATAAGTCTTTCGTTTTTCAATTTAGCGATTCGATCCATCATGATAAAAGTTTGAACTCTTCTGGGGGCTATCAGAACGCAGAGATATTGGAGAAATTCGCAAAAGAAATTTTTCTCAAAAATTTTGGCCTGATATAAGTCTTTCGTGTTTCACTTTAGCGATTCGATCCATCATGAAAAAAGTTAAAACTCTTCTGGTGGCTATCAGAACACAAAAATATTGGAGAAATTCGCAAAAAAAATTTTTTCTCAAAAATTTTGGTCTGATATAAGTCTTTCGTTTTTCACTTTAGCGATTCGATCCATCATAATAAAAGTTATAAGTCTCCTGGGGGCTATCAGAACACAGAGATATTGGAGAAATTCGCAAAAAAAATTTTACTCAAATAATTCGAACTTTGACTGATACAACTCTTTCGTTTTTCACTTTAGCGATTCGATCCATCATGATAAAAGTTTGAACCCTTCTGGGGGCTATCTGAACACAGAGATAATGGAGAAATTCGCAAAAAAATTTTTTCTCAAAAATTTTGGTCTGATATAAGTCTTTCGTTTTTCACTTTAGCGATTACATCCATCATGATAGGAGTGTGAACACTTCTGGGGGCTATCAGAACACAGAGATAATGGAGAAATTCGCAAAAAAATTTTACTCAAATATTTCGAACTTTGACTTATATAACTCTTTCGTTTTTCACTTTAGCGATTCGATCCATCATGATAAAAGTTTGAACTCTTCTGGGGGCTATCAGAACACAGAGATATTGGAGAAGTTCGCAAAAAAATTTTTTCTAAAAAATTTTGGTCTGATATAAGTCTTTCGTGTTTCACATTAGCAATTCGATCCATCATGAAAAAAGTTAAAAGTCTTCTGGTGGCTATCAGAACACAAAAATATTGGAGAAATTCGCAAAAAAAATTTTACTCAAATATTTCGTACTTTGACTGATATAACACTTTCGTTTTTCCCTTTAGCGATTCGATCCATCATGATAGATGTGTGAACACTTCTGGGGGCTATCAGAACACAGAGATATTGGAGAAATTCGCAAAAAAATTTTACTCAAATAATTCGAACTTTGACTGATACAACTCTTTCGTTTTTCACTTTAGCGATTCGATCCATCATGATAAAAGTTTGAATTCTTCTGGGGTCTATCAGAAAACAGAGATATTGAATAAATTCGCAAAAAAAATTTTTCTCCAAAATATAGGTCTGATATAAGTCTTTCGTTTTTCAATTTAGCGATTCGATCCATCATGATAAAAGTTTGAATTCCTCTGGGGGCTATCAGAACACAGAGATATTGGAGAAATTCGCAAAAAAAATTTTACTCAAATATTTCGAACTTTGACTTATATAACTCTTTCGTTTTTCACTTTAGCGATTCGATCCATCATGATAAAAGTTTGAACTCTTCTGGGGGCTATCTGAACACAGAGATATTGGAGAAATTCGCAAAAAAAATTTTTCTCAAAAATTTTGGTCTGATATAAGTCTTTCGTTTTTCACTTTAGCGATTTGATCCATCATGAAAAACTTAAAAGTCTTCTGGGGGCTATCAGAACACAAAAATATTGGAGAAATTCGCAAAAGAAATTTTTCTCAAAAATTTTGGTCTGATATAAGTCTTTCGTTTTTCACTTTAGCGATTCGATCCATCATGATAAAAGTTTCAAGTCTTCTGGGGGCTATCAGAACACAGAGATATTGGAGAAAATCGCAAAAAAATTTTTCTCAAAAATTTTGTTCTGATATAAGTCTTTCGTTTTTCACTTTAGCGATTCGATCCATCATGATAAAAGTTTGAACTCTTCTGGGGTCTATCAGAACACAGAGATAATGGAGAAATTCGCAAAAAAATTTTTTCTCAAAAATTTTTGTCTGATATAAGTCTTTCGTTTTTCACTTTAGCGTTTCGATCCATCATACTAAAAGTTATAAGTCTTCTGGGGGCTATCAGAACACAGAGATAATGGAGAAATTAGCAAAAAAACTTTTTCTCAAAAATTTGGTCTGATATAAGTCTTTCGTTTTTCACTTTAGCGATTCGATCCATCATGATAGAAGTGTGAACACTTCTGGGGGCTATAAGAACACAGAGATATTGGAGAAATTCGCAAAAAAAATTTTACTCAAATAATTCGAACTTTGACTGATACAACTCTTTCGTTTTTCACTTTAGCGATTCGATCCATCATGATAAAAGTTTGAACTCTTCTGGGGTCTATCAGAACACAGAGATATTGGAGAAATTCGCAAAAAAAGTTTTTCTCAAAAATTTTTGTCTGATATAAGTTTTTCGATTTTCAATTTTGCGATTCGATCCATCATGATAAAAGTTTGAATTCTTCTGGGGGCTATCAGAACACAGAGATATTGGAGAAATTCGCAAAAAAAATTTACTCAAATAATTCGAACTTTGACTGATACAACTCTTTCGTTTTTCACTTTAGCGATTCGATCCATCATGATAAAAGTTTGAACTCTTCTGGGGTCTATCAGAACACAGAGATATTGGAGAAATTCGCAAAAAAAATTTTTCTCAAATATTTTGGTCTGATATAAGTCTTTCGTTTTTCAACTTAGCGATTCGATCCATCATGATAAAAGTTTCAAGTCTTCTGGGGGCTATCAGAACACAGAGATATTGGAGAAATTCGCAAAAGAAATTTTTCTCAAAAATTTTGGTCTGATATAAGTCTTTCGTGTTTCACATTAGCGATTCGATCCATCATGAAAAAAGTTAAAAGTCTTCTGGTGGCTATCAGAACACAAAAATATTGGAGAAATTCGCAAAAAAAATTTTACTCAAATATTTCGTACTTTGACTGATATAACTCTTTCGTTTTTCCCTTTAGCGATTCGATCCATCATGATAGAAGTGTGAACACTTCTGGGGGCTATCAGAACACAGAGATATTGGAGAAATTCGCAAAAAAAATTTTTCTCAAAAATTTTGGTCTGATATAAGTCTTTCGTTTTTCACTTTAGCGATTCGATCCATCATGATAGAAGTGTGAACACTTCTGGGGGCTATCAGAACACAGAGATATTGGAGAAATTCGCAAAAAAAATTTTACTCAAATATTTCGAACTTTGACTGATATAACTCTCACGTTTTTCACTTTAGCGATTCGATCCATCATGATAGAAGTGTGAACACTTCTGGGGGCTATCAGAACACAGAGATATTGGAGAAATTCGCAAAAAAAATTTTACTCAAATAATTCGAACTTTGACTGATACAACTCTTTCGTTTTTCACTTTAGCGATTCGATCCATCATGATAAAAGTTTGAACCCTTCTGGGGGCTATCTGAACACAAAGATAATGGAGAAATTCGCAAAAAAATTTTTTCTCAAAAATTTTGGTCTGATATAAGTCTTTCGTTTTTCACTTTAGCGATTACATCCATCATGATAGGAGTGTGAACACTTCTGGGGGCTATCAGAACACAGAGATAATGGAGAAATTCGCAAAAAAATTTTACTCAAATATTTCGAACTTTGACTTATATAACTCTTTCGTTTTTCACTTTAGCGATTCGATCCATCATGATAAAAGTTTGAACTCTTCTGGGGGCTATCAGAACACAGAGATATTGGAGAAGTTCGCAAAAAAATTTTTTCTAAAAAATTTTGGTCTGATATAAGTCTTTCGTGTTTCACATTAGCAATTCGATCCATCATGAAAAAAGTTAAAAGTCTTCTGGTGGCTATCAGAACACAAAAATATTGGAGAAATTCGCAAAAAAAATTTTACTCAAATATTTCGTACTTTGACTGATATAACTCTTTCGTTTTTCCCTTTAGCGATTCGATCCATCATGATAGAAGTGTGAACACTTCTGGGGGCTATCAGAACACAGAGATATTGGAGAAATTCGCAAAAAAAATTTTTCTCAAAAACTTTGGTCTGATATAAGTCTTCCGTTTTTCACTTTAGCGATTCGATCCATCATGATAGAAGTGTGAACACTTCTGGGGGCTATCAGAACACAGAGATATAGGAGAAATTCGCAAAAAAAATTTTACTCAAATATTTCGAACTTTGACTGATATAACTCTCTCGTTTTTCACTTTAGCGATTCGATCCATCATGATAGAAGTGTGAACACTTCTGGGGGCTATAAGAACACAGAGATATTGGAGAAATTCGCAAAAAAAATTTTACTCAAATAATTCGAACTTTGACTGATACAACTCTTTCGTTTTTCACTTTAGCGATTCGATCCATCATGATAAAAGTTTGAATTCTTCTGGGGTCTATCAGAACACAGAGATATTGAAGAATTTCGCAAAAAAAATTTTTCTCCAAAATATTGGTCTGATATAAGTCTTTCGTTTTTCAATTTAGCGATTCGATCCATCATGATAAAAGTTTGAATTCCTCTGGGGGCTATCAGAACACAGAGATATTGGAGAAATTCGCAAAAAAAATTTTACTCAAATATTTCGAACTTTGACTTATATAACTCTTTCGTTTTTGACTTTAGCGATTCGATCCATCATGATAAAAGTTTGAACTCTTCTGGGGGCTATCTGAACACAGAGATATTGGAGAAATTCGCAAAAAAAATTTTTCTCAAAAATTTTGGTCTGATATAAGTCTTTCGTGTTTCACTTTAGCGATTCGATCCATCATGAAAAAAGTTAAAACTCTTCTGGGGGCTATCAGAACACAAAAATATTGGAGAAATTCGCAAAAGAAATTTTTCTCAAAAATTTTGGTCTGATATAAGTCTTTCGTTTTTCACTTTAGCGATTCGATCCATCATGATAAAAGTTTCAAGTCTTCTGGGGGCTATCAGAACACAGAGATATTGGAGAAAATCGCAAAAAAAATTTTTCTCAAAAATTTTGTTCTGATATAAGTCTTTCGTTTTTCACTTTAGCGATTCGATCCATCATGATAAAAGTTTGAACTCTTCTGGGGTCTATCAGAACACAGAGATAATGGAGAAATTCGCAAAAAAATTTTTTCTCAAAAATTTTTGTCTGATATAAGTCTTTCGTTTTTCACTTTAGCGTTTCGATCCATCATACTAAAAGTTATAAGTCTTCTGGGGGCTATCAGAACACAGAGATAATGGAGAAATTAGCAAAAAAACTTTTTCTCAAAAATTTGGTCTGATATAAGTCTTTCGTTTTTCACTTTAGCGATTCGATCCATCATGATAGAAGTGTGAACACTTCTGGGGGCTATAAGAACACAGAGATATTGGAGAAATTCGCAAAAAAAATTTTACTCAAATAATTCGAACTTTGACTGATACAACTCTTTCGTTTTTCACTTTAGCGATTCGATCCATCATAATAAAAGTTTGAACTCTTCTGGGGTCTATCAGAACACAGAGATATTGGAGAAATTCGCAAAAAAAGTTTTTCTCAAAAATTTTGGTCTGATATAAGTCTTTCGATTTTCAATTTTGCGATTCGATCCATCATGATAAAAGTTTGAATTCTTCTGGGGGCTATCAGAACACAGAGATATTGGAGAAATTCGCAAAAAAAATTTACTCAAATAATTCGAACTTTGACTGATACAACTCTTTCGTTTTTCACTTTAGCGATTCGATCCATCATAATAAAAGTTTGAACTCTTCTGGGGTCTATCAGAACACAGAGATATTGGAGAAATTCGCAAAAAAAATTTTTCTCAAAAATTTTGGTCTGATATAAGTCTTTCGTTTTTCAACTTAGCGATTCGATCCATCATGATAAAAGTTTCAAGTCTTCTGGGGGCTATCAGAACACAGAGATATTGGAGAAATTCGCAAAAGAAATTTTTCTCAAAAATTTTGGTCTGATATAAGTCTTTCGTTTTTCACTTTAGCGATTCGATCCATCATAATAAAAGTTATAAGTCTTCTGGGGGCTATCAGAACACAGTGATATTGGAGAAATTCGCAAAAAAAATTTTTCTCAAAAATTTTGGTCTGATATAAGTCTTTCGTTTTTCAACTTAGCGATTCGATCCATCATGATAAAAGTTTCAAGTCTTCTGGGGGCTATCAGAACACAAAGATATTGGAGAAATTCGCAAAAGAAATTTTTCTCAAAAATTTTGGTCTGATATAAGTCTTTCGTTTTTCACTTTAGCGATTCGATCCATCATAATAAAAGTTATAAGTCTTCTGGGGGCTATCAGAACACAGTGATATTGGAGAAATTCGCAAAAAAAATTTTTCTCAAAAATTTTGGTCTGATATAAGTCTTTCGTTTTTCACTTTAGCGATTCGATCCATCATGATAGAAGTGTGAACACTTCTGGGGGCTATCAGAACACAGAGATATTGGAGAAATTCGCAAAAAAAGTATTACTCAAATAATTCGAACTTTGACTGATACAACTCTTTCGTTTTTCACTTTAGCGATTCGATCCTTCATGATAAAAGTTTGAACTCTTCTGGGGTCTATCAGAACACAGAGATATTGGAGAAATTCGCCAAAAAAATTTTTCTCCAAAATATTGGTCTGATATAAGTCTTTCGTTTTTCAATTTAGCGATTCGATCCATCATGATAAAAGTTTGAATTCTTCTGGGGGCTATCAGAACACAGAGATATTGGAGAAATTCGCAAAAAAAAATTTTCTCAAAAATTTTGGTCTGATATAAGTCTTTCGTTTTTCAATTTAGCGATTCGATCCATCATGATAAAAGTTTGAACTCTTCTGGGGGCTATCAGAACGCAGAGATATTGGAGAAATTCGCAAAAGAAATTTTTCTCAAAAATTTTGGCCTGATATAAGTCTTTCGTGTTTCACTTTAGCGATTCGATCCATCATGAAAAAAGTTAAAACTCTTCTGGTGGCTATCAGAACACAAATATATTGGAGAAATTCGCAAAAAAAATTTTTTCTCAAAAATTTTGGTCTGATATAAGTCTTCCGTTTTTCACTTTAGCGATTCGATCCATCATGATAAAAGTGTGAACACTTCTGGGGGCTATCAGAACACAGAGATATTGGAGAAATTCGCAAAAAAAATTTTACTCAAATATTTCGAACTTTGACTTATATAACTCTTTCGTTTTTCCCTTTAGCGATTCGATCCATCATGATAGAAGTGTGAACACTTCTGGGGGCTATCAGAACACAGAGATATTGGAGAAATTCGCAAAAAAATTTTTCTCAAAAATTTTGGTCTGATATAAGTCTTCCGTTTTTCACTTTAGCGATTCGATCCATCATGATAAAAGTGTGAACACTTCTGGGGGCTATCAGAACACAGAGATATTGGAGAAATTCGCAAAAAAAATTTTACTCAAATATTTCGAACTTTGACTGATATAACTCTCTCGTTTTTCACTTTAGCGATTCGATCCATCATGATAGAAGTGTGAACTCTTCTGGGTGCTATCAGAACACACAGATATTGGAGAAATTCGCAAAAAAGGTTTTACTCAAATATTTCCAACTTTGACTGATACAACTCTTTCGTTTTTCACTTTAGCGATTCGATCCATCATGATAAAAGTTTGAATTCTTCTGGGGTCTATCAGAACACAGAGATATTGAAGAATTTCGCAAAAAAAATTTTTCTCCAAAATATTGGTCTGATATAAGTCTTTCGTTTTTCAATTTAGCGATTCGATCCATCATGATAAAAGTTTGAATTCCTCTGGGGGCTATCAGAACACAGAGATATTGGAGAAATTCGCAAAAAAAATTTTACTCAAATATTTCGAACTTTGACTCATACAACGCTTTCGTTTTTCACTTTAGCGATTCGATCCATCATGATAAAAGTTTGAACTCTTCTGGGGGCTATCAGAACACAGAGATATTGGAGAAATTCGCAAAAAAAATTTTTCTCAAAAATTTTGGTCTGATATAAGTCTTTCGTGTTTCACTTTAGCGATTCGATCCATCATGAAAAAAGTTAAAACTCTTCTGGGGGCTATCAGAACACAAAAATATTGGAGAAATTCGCAAAAGAAATTTTTCTCAAAAATTTTGGTCTGATATAAGTCTTTCGTTTTTCACTTTAGCGATTCGATCCATCATGATAAAAGTTTCAAGTCTTCTGGGGGCTATCAGAACACAGAGATATTGGAGAAAATCGCAAAAAAAATTTTTCTCAAAAATTTTGTTCTGATATAAGTCTTTCGTTTTTCACTTTAGCGATTCGATCCATCATGATAAGAGTTTGAACTCTTCTGGGGTCTATCAGAACACAGAGATAATGGAGAAATTCGCAAAAAAATTTTTTCTCAAAAATTTTGGTCTGATATAAGTCTTTCGTTTTTCACTTTAGCGTTTCGATCCATCATACTAAAAGTTATAAGTCTTCTGGGGGCTATCAGAACACAGAGATAATGGAGAAATTAGCAAAAAAACTTTTTCTCAAAAATTTGGTCTGATATAAGTCTTTCGTTTTTCACTTTAGCGATTCGATCCATCATGATAGAAGTGTGAACACTTCTGGGGGCTATCAGAACACAGAGATATTGGAGAAATTCGCAAAAAAAATTTTACTCAAATATTTCGAACTTTGACTTATATAACTCTTTCGTTTTTCACTTTAGCGATTCGATCCATCATGATAGAAGTGTGAACACTTCTGGGGGCTATCAGAACACAGAGATATTGGAGAAATTCGCAAAAGAAATTTTTCTCAAAAATTTTGGTCTGATATAAGTCGTTCGTGTTTCACTTTAGCGATTCGATCCATCATGAAAAAAGTTAAAACTCTTCTGGGGGCTATCAGAACACAAAAATATTGGAGAAATTCGCAAAAGAAATTTTTCTCAAAAATTTTGGTCTGATATAAGTCTTTCGTTTTTCACTTTAGCGATTCGATCCATCATGATAAAAGTTTCAAGTCTTCTGGTGGCTATCAGAACACAGAGATATTGGAGAAATTCGCAAAAAAAATTATTCTCAAAAATTTTGGTCTGATATAAGTCTTTCGTTTTTCACTTTAGCGATTCGATCCATCATGATAAAAGTTTGAACTGTTCTGGGGTCTATCAGAACACAGAGATATTGGAGAAATTCGCAAAAAAATTTTTTCTCAATAATTTTGGTCTGATATAAGTCTTTCGTTTTTCACTTTAGCGTTTCGATCCATCATACTAAAAGTTATAAGTTTTCTGGGGGCTATCAGAACACAGAGATATTGGAGAAATTCGCAAAAAAAATTTTACTCAAATAATTCGAACTTTGACTGATACAACTCTTTCGTTTTTCACTTTAGCGATTCGATCCTTCATGATAAAAGTTTGAACTCTTCTGGGGTCTATCAGAACACAGAGATATTGGAGAAATTCGCCAAAAAAACTTTTCTCCAAAATGTTGGTCTGATATAAGTCTTTCGTTTATCAATTTAGCGATTCGATCCATCATGATAAAAGTTTGAATTCTTCTGGGGGCTATCAGAACACAGAGATATTTGAGAAATTCGCCAAAAAAATTTACTCAAATAATTCGAACTTTGACTGATACAACTCTTTCGTTTTTCACTTTAGCGATTCGACCCATCATGATAAAAGTTTGATCTCTTCTGGGGTCTATCAGAACACAGAGATATTGGAGAAATTCGAAAAAAAATTTTTCTCCAAAATATTGGTCTGATATAAGTCTTTCGTTTTTCAATTTAGCGATTCGATCCATCATGATAAAAGTTTCAAGTCTTCTGGGGGCTATCAGAACACAGAGATATTGGAGAAAATCGCAAAAAAAATTTTTCTCAAAAATTTTGTTCTGATATAAGTCTTTCGTTTTTCACTTTAGCGATTCGATCCATCATGATAAAAGTTTGAACTCTTCTGGGGTCTATCAGAACACAGAGTTAATGGAGAAATTCGCAAAAAAATTTTTTCTCAAAAACTTTGGTCTGATATAAGTCTTTCGTTTTTCACTTTAGCGTTTCGATCCATCATACTAAAAGTTATAAGTCTTCTGGGGGCTATCAGAACACAGAGATAATGGAGAAATTAGCAAAAAAACTTTTTCTCAAAAATTTGGTCTGATATAAGTCTTTCGTTTTTCACTTTAGCGATTCGATCCATCATGATAGAAGTGTGAACACTTCTGGGGGCTATCAGAACACAGAGATATTGGAGAAATTCGCAAAAAAAATTTTACTCAAATATTTCGAACTTTGACTTATATAACTCTTTCGTTTTTCACTTTAGCGATTCGATCCATCATGATAAAAGTTTGAACTCTTCTGGGGGCTATCTGAACACAGAGATATTGGAGAAATTCGCAAAAGAAATTTTACTCAAAAATTTTGGTCTGATATAAGTCTTTCGTTTTTCAATTTAGCGATTCTATCCATCATGATAAAAGTTTGAATTCTTCTGGGGGCTATCAGAACACAGAGATATTGGAGAAATTCGCAAAAAAAATTTTTCTCAAAAATTTTGGTCTTATATAAGTCTTTCGATTTTCAATTTTGCGATTCGATCCATCATGATAAAAGTTTGAATTCTTCTGGGGGCTATCAGAACACAGAGATATTTGAGAAATTCGCCAAAAAAAATTTACTCAAATAATTCGAACTTTGACTGATACAACTCTTTCGTTTTTCACTTTAGCGATTCGACCCATCATGATAAATTTTGAACTCTTCTGGGGTCTATCAGAACACAGAGATATTGGAGAAATTCGAAAAAAAATTTTTCTCAAAAATTTTGGTCTGATATAAGTCTTTCGTTTTTCAACTTAGCGATTCGATCCATCGTGATAAAAGTTTCAAGTCTTCTGAGGGCTATCAGAACACAGAGATATTGGAGAAATTCGCAAAAGAAATTTTTCTCAAAAATTTTGTTCTGATATAAGTCTTTCGTTTTTCACTTTAGCGATTCGATCCATCATGATAGAAGTGTGAACACTTCTGGGGGCTATCAGAACACAGAGATATTGGAGAAATTCGCAAAAAAAATTTTACTCAAATAATTCGAACTTTGACTGATACAACTCTTTCGTTTTTCACTTTAGCGATTCGATCCATCAGGATAAAAGTTTGAACCCTTCTGGGGGCTATCTGAACACAGAGATAATGGAGAAATTCGCAAAAAAATTTTTTCTCAAAAATTTTGGTCTGATATAAGTCTTTCGTTTTTCACTTTAGCGATTACATCCATCATGATAGGAGTGTGAACACTTCTGGGGGCTATCAGAACACAGAGATATTGGAGAAATTCGCAAAAAAAATTTTACTCAAATATTTCGAACTTTGACTTATATAACTCTTTCGTTTTTCACTTTAGCGATTCGATCCATCATGATAAAAGTTTGAACTCTTCTGGGGGCTATCAGAACACAGAGATATTGGAGAAGTTCGCAAAAAAATTTTTTCTAAAAAATTTTGGTCTGATATAAGTCTTTCGTGTTTCACATTAGCAATTCGAACCATCATGAAAAAAGTTAAAAGTCTTCTGGTGGCTATCAGAACACAAAAATATTGGAGAAATTCGCAAAAAAAATTTTACTCAAATATTTCGTACTTTGACTGATATAACTCTTTCGTTTTTCCCTTTAGCGATTCGATCCATCATGATAGAAGTGTGAACACTTCTGGGGGCTATCAGAACACAGAGATATTGGAGAAATTCGCAAAAAAAATTTTTCTCAAAAATTTTGGTCTGATATAAGTCTTCCGTTTTTCACTTTAGCGATTCGATCCATCATGATAGAAGTGTGAACACTTCTGGGGGCTATCAGAACACAGAGATATTGGAGAAATTCGCAAAAAAAATTTTACTCAAATATTTCGAACTTTGACTGATATAACTCTCTCGTTTTTCACTTTAGCGATTTGATCCATCATGATAGAAGTGTGAACACTTCTGGGGGCTATCAGAACACAGAGATATTGGAGAAATTCGCAAAAAAATTTTACTCAAATAATTCGAACTTTGACTGATACAACTCTTTCGTTTTTCACTTTAGCGATTCGATCCATCATGATAAAAGTTTGAATTCTTCTGGGGTCTATCAGAACACAGAGATATTGAAGAATTTCGCAAAAAAAATTTTTCTCCAAAATATTGGTCTGATATAAGTCTTTCGTTTTTCAATTTAGCGATTCGATCCATCATGATAAAAGTTTGAATTCCTCTGGGGGCTATCAGAACACAGAGATATTGGAGAAATTCGCAAAAGAAATTTGTCTCAAAAATTTTGGTCTGATATAAGTCTTTCGTTTTTCACTTTAGCGATTCGATCCATCATGATAAAAGTTTCAAGTCTTCTGGGGGCTATCAGAACACAGAGATATTGGAGAAAATCGCAAAAAAAATTTTTCTCAAAAATTTTGTTCTGATATAAGTCTTTCGTTTTTCACTTTAGCGATTCGATCCATCATGATAAAAGTTTGAACTCTTCTGGGGTCTATCAGAACACAGAGTTAATGGAGAAATTCGCAAAAAAATTTTTTCTCAAAAATTTTGGTCTGATATAAGTCTTTCGTTTTTCACTTTAGCGTTTCGATCCATCATACTAAAAGTTATAAGTCTTCTGGGGGCTATCAGAACACAGAGATAATGGAGAAATTAGCAAAAAAACTTTTTCTCAAAAATTTGGTCTGATATAAGTCTTTCGTTTTTCACTTTAGCGATTCGATCCATCATGATAGAAGTGTGAACACTTCTGGGGGCTATCAGAACACAGAGATATTGGAGAAATTCGCAAAAAAAATTTTACTCAAATATTTCGAACTTTGACTTATATAACTCTTTCGTTTTTCACTTTAGCGATTCGATCCATCATGATAAAAGTTTGAACTCTTCTGGGGGCTATCTGAACACAGAGATATTGGAGAAATTCGCAAAAGAAATTTTACTCAAAAATTTTGGTCTGATATAAGTCTTTCGTTTTTCAATTTAGCGATTCTATCCATCATAATAAAAGTTATAATTCTTCTGGGGGCTATCAGAACACAGTGATATTGGAGAAATTCGCAAAAAAATTTTTCTCAATAATTTTGGTCTGATATAAGTCTTTCGTTTTTCAACTTAGCGATTCGATCCATCATGATAAAAGTTTCAAGTCTTCTGGGGGCCATCAGAACACAGAGATATTGGAGAAATTCGCAAAAGAAAATTTTCTCAAAAATTTTGGTCTGATATAAGTCTTTCGTTTTTCACTTTAGCGATTCAATCCATCATAATAAAAGTTATAAGTCTTCTGGGGGCTAACAGAACACAGTGATATTGGAGAAATTCGCAAAAAAATTTTTCTCAATAATTTTGGTCTGATATAAGTCTTTCGTTTTTCAACTTAGCGATTCGATTCATCATGATAAAAGTTTCAAGTCTTCTGGGGGCCATCAGAACACAGAGATATTGGAGAAATTCGCAAAAGAAAATTTTCTCAAAAATTTTGGTCTGATATAAGTCTTTCGTTTTTCACTTTAGCGATTCGATCCATCATAATAAAAGTTATAAGTCTTCTGGGGGCTAACAGAACACAGTGATATTGGAGAAATTCGCAAAAAAAATTTTTCTCAAAAATTTTGGTCTGATATAAGTCTTTCGTTTTTCACTTTAGCGATTCGATCCATCATGATAGAAGTGTGAACACTTCTGGGGGCTATCAGAACACAGAGATATTGGAGAAATTCGCAAAAAAAATTTTACTCAAATAATTCGAACTTTGACTGATACAACCCTTTCGTTTTTCACTTTAGCGATTCGATCCATCATGATAAAAGTTTGAACTCTTTTGGGGTCTATCAGAACACAGAGATATTGGAGAAATTCGCAAAAAAAATTTTTCTCAAAAATTTTGGTCTTATATAAGTCTTTCGATTTTCAATTTTGCGATTCGATCCATCATGATAAAAGTTTGAATTCTTCTGGGGGCTATCAGAACACAGAGATATTTGAGAAATTCGCCAAAAAAAATTTACTCAAATAATTCGAACTTTGACTGATACAACTCTTTCGTTTTTCACTTTAGCGATTCGACCCATCATGATAAAAGTTTGAACTCTTCTGGGGTCTATCAGAACACAGAGATATTGGAGAAATTCGCAAAAAAAATTTTTCTCAAAAATTTTGGTCTGATATAAGTCTTTCGTTTTTCAACTTAACGATTCGATCCATCATGATAAAAGTTTCAAGTCTTCTGGGGGCTATCAGAACACAGAGATATTGGAGAAATTCGCAAAAGAAATTTTTCTCAAAAATTTTGTTCTGATATAAGTCTTTCGTTTTTCACTTTAGCGATTCGATCCATCATGATAGAAGTGTGAACACTTCTGGGGGCTATCAGAACACAGAGATATTGGAGAAATTCGCAAAAAAAATTTTACTCAAATATTTGTAACTTTGACTGATATAACTCTTTCGTTTTTCACTTTAGCGATTCGATCCATCATGATAGAAGTGTGAACACTTCTGGGGGCTATCAGAACACAGAGATATTGGAGAAAATCGCAAAAAAAATTATTCTCAAAAATTTTGGTCTGATATAAGTCTTTCGTTATTCACTTTAGCGATTCGATCCATCATGATAAAAGTTTGAACTGTTCTGGGGTCTATCAGAACACAGAGATATTGGAGAAATTCGCAAAAAAATTTTTTCTCAATAATTTTGTTCTGATATAAGTCTTTCGTTTTTCACTTTAGCGTTTCGATCCATCATACTAAAAGTTATAAGTTTTCTGGGGGCTATCAGAACACAGAGATATTGGAGAAATTCGCAAAAAAAATTTTACTCAAATAATTCGAACTTTGACTGATACAACTCTTTCGTTTTTCACTTTAGCGATTCGATCCTTCATGATAAAAGTTTGAACTCTTCTGGGGTCTATCAGAACACAGAGATATTGGAGAAATTCGCCAAAAAAACTTTTCTTCAAAATGTTGGTCTAATATAAGTCTTTCGTTTTTCAATTTAGCGATTCGATCCATCATGATAAAAGTTTGAATTCTTCTGGGGGCTATCAGAATACAGAGATATTGGAGAAATTCGCAAAAAAATATTTTCTCAAAAATTTTGGTCTTATATAAGTCTTTCGTTTTTCAATTTAGCGATTCGATCCATCATGATAAAAGTTTGAACTCTTCTGGGGTCTATCAGAACACAGAGTTAATGGAGAAATTCGCAAAAAAATTTTTTCTCAAAAATTTTGGTCTGATATAAGTCTTTCGTTTTTCACTTTAGCGTTTCGATCCATCATACTAAAAGTTATAAGTCTTCTGGGGGCTATCAGAACACAGAGATAATGGAGAAATTAGCAAAAAAACTTTTTCTCAAAAATTTGGTCTGATATAAGTCTTTCGTTTTTCACTTTAGCGATTCGATCCATCATGATAGAAGTGTGAACACTTCTGGGGGCTATCAGAACACAGAGATATTGGAGAAATTCGCAAAAAAAATTTTACTCAAATATTTCGAACTTTGACTTATATAACTCTTTCGTTTTTCACTTTAGCGATTCGATCCATCATGATAAAAGTTTGAACTCTTCTGGGGGCTATCTGAACACAGAGATATTGGAGAAATTCGCAAAAGAAATTTTACTCAAAAATTTTGGTCTGATATAAGTCTTTCGTTTTTCAATTTAGAAAATCTATCCATCATGATAAAAGTTTGAATTCTTCTGGGGGCTATCAGAACACAGAGATATTGGAGAAATTCGCAAAAAAAATTTTACTCAAATAATTCGAACTTTGACTGATACAACTCTTTCGTTTTTCACTTTAGCGATTCGATCCATCATGATAAAAGTTTGAACTCTTCTGGGGTCTATCAGAACACAGAGATATTGGAGAAATTCGCAAAAAAAATTTTACTCAAAAATTTGTTGACTGATATAAGTCTTTCGTTTTTCACTTTAGCGATTCGATCCATCATGATAAAAGTTTGAACTCTTCTGGGGGCTATCTGAACACAGAGATATTGGAGAAATTCGCAAAAGAAATTTTACTCAAAAATTTTGGTCTGATATAAGTCTTTCGTTTTTCAATTTAGCGATTCTATCCATCATGATAAAAGTTTGAATTCTTCTGGGGGCTATCAGAACACAGAGATATTGGAGAAATTCGCAAAAAAAAATTTACTCAAATAATTCGAACTTTGACTGATACAACTCTTTCGTTTTTCACTTTAGCGATTCGATCCATCATGATAAAAGTTTGAACTCTTTTGGGGTCTATCAGAACACAGAGATATTGGAGAAATTCGCAAAAAAAATTTTTCTCAAAAATTTTGGTCTTATATAAGTCTTTCGATTTTCAATTTTGCGATTCGATCCATCATGATAAAAGTTTGAATTCTTCTGGGGGCTATCAGAACACAGAGATATTTGAGAAATACGCCAAAAAAAATTTACTCAAATAATTCGAACTTTGACTGATACAACTCTTTCGTTTTTCACTTTAGCGATTCGACCCATCATGATAAAAGTTTGAACTCTTCTGGGGTCTATCAGAACACAGAGATATTGGAGAAATTCGAAAAAAAATTTTTCTCAAAAATTTTGGTCTGATGTAAGTCTTTCGTTTTTCAACTTAACGATTCGATCCATCATGATAAAAGTTTCAAGTCTTCTGGGGGCTATCAGAACACAGAGATATTGGAGAAATTCGCAAAAGAAATTTTTCTCAAAAATTTTGTTCTGATATAAGTCTTTCGTTTTTCACTTTAGCGATTCGATCCATCATGATAGAAGTGTGAACACTTCTGGGGGCTATCAGAACACAGAGATATTGGAGAAATTCGCAAAAAAAATTTTACTCAAATATTTGTAACTTTGACTGATATAACTCTTTCGTTTTTCACTTTAGCGATTCGATCCATCATGATAGATGTGTGAACACTTCTGGGGGCTATCAGAACACAGAGATATTGGAGAAATTCGCAAAAAAAATTGTTCTCAAAAATTTTGGTCTGATATAAGTCTTCCGTTTTTCACTTTAGCGATTCGATCCATCATGATAAAAGTTTGAACTCTTCTGGGGTCTATCAGAACACAGAGATATTGGAGAAATTCGCAAAAAAATTTTTTCTCAATAATTTTGGTCTGATATAAGTCTTTCGTTTTTCACTTTAGCGTTTCGATCCATCATACTAAAAGTTATAATTTTTCTGGGGGCTATCAGAACACAGAGATATTGGAGAAATTCGCAAAAAAAATTTTACTCAAATAATTCGAACTTTGACTGATACAACTCTTTCGTTTTTCACTTTAGCGATTCGATCCTTCATGATAAAAGTTTGAACTCTTCTGGGGTCTATCAGAACACAGAGATATTGGAGAAATTCGCCAAAAAAACTTTTCTTCAAAATGTTGGTCTAATATAAGTCTTTCGTTTTTCAATTTAGCGATTCGATCCATCATGATAAAAGTTTGAATTCTTCTGGGGGCTATCAGAATACAGAGATATTGGAGAAATTCGCAAAAAAATATTTTCTCAAAAACTTTGGTCTTATATAAGTCTTTCGTTTTTCAATTTAGCGATTCGATCCATCATGATAAAAGTTTGAACTCTTCTGGGGTCTATCAGAACACAGAGTTAATGGAGAAATTCGCAAAAAAATTTTTTCTCAAAAATTTTGGTCTGATATAAGTCTTTCGTTTTTCACTTTAGCGTTTCGATCCATCATACTAAAAGTTATAAGTCTTCTGGGGGCTATCAGAACACAGAGATAATGGAGAAATTAGCAAAAAAACTTTTTCTCAAAAATTTGGTCTGATATAAGTCTTTCGTTTTTCACTTTAGCGATTCGATCCATCATGATAGAAGTGTGAACACTTCTGGGGGCTATCTGAACACAGAGATATTGGAGAAATTCGCAAAAGAAATTTTACTCAAAAATTTTGGTCTGATATAAGTCTTTCGTTTTTCAATTTAGCGATTCTATCCATCATGATAAAAGTTTGAATTCTTCTGGGGGCTATCAGAACACAGAGATATTGGAGAAATTCGCAAAAAAAAATTTACTCAAATAATTCGAACTTTGACTGATACAACTCTTTCGTTTTTCACTTTAGCGATTCGATCCATCATGATAAAAGTTTGAACTCTTCTGGGGTCTATCAGAACACAGAGATATTGGAGAAATTCGCAAAAAAAATTTTTCTCAAAAATTTTGGTCTGATATAAGTCTTTCGTTTTTCACTTTAGCGATTCAATCCATCATAATAAAAGTTATAAGTCTTCTGGGGGCTAACAGAACACAGTGATATTGGAGAAATTCGCAAAAAAATTTTTCTCAATAATTTTGGTCTGATATAAGTCTTTCGTTTTTCAACTTAGCGATTCGATCCATCATGATAAAAGTTTCAAGTCTTCTGGGGGCTATCAGAACACAGAGATATTGGAGAAATTCGCAAAAGAAATTTTTCTCAAAAATTTTGGTCTGATATAAGTCTTTCGTTTTTCACTTTAGCGATTCGATCCATCATAATAAAAGTTATAAGTCTTCTGGGGGCTAACAGAACACAGTGATATTGGAGAAATTCGCAAAAAAAATTTTTCTCAAAAATTTTGGTCTGATATAAGTCTTTCGTTTTTCACTTTAGCGATTCGATCCATCATGATAGAAGTGTGAACACTTCTGGGGGCTATCAGAACACAGAGATATTGGAGAAATTCGCAAAAAAAATTTTACTCAAATAATTCGAACTTTGACTGATACAACCCTTTCGTTTTTCACTTTAGCGATTCGATCCATCATGATAAAAGTTTGAACTCTTTTGGGGTCTATCAGAACACAGAGATATTGGAGAAATTCGCAAAAAAAATTTTTCTCAAAAATTTTGGTCTTATATAAGTCTTTCGATTTTCAATTTTGCGATTCGATCCATCATGATAAAAGTTTGAATTCTTCTGGGGGCTATCAGAACACAGAGATATTTGAGAAATTCGCCAAAAAAAATTTACTCAAATAATTCGAACTTTGACTGATACAACTCTTTCGTTTTTCACTTTAGCGATTCGACCCATCATGATAAAAGTTTGAACTCTTCTGGGGTCTATCAGAACACAGAGATATTGGAGAAATTCGAAAAAAAATTTTTCTCAAAAATTTTGGTCTGATATAAGTCTTTCGTTTTTCAACTTAACGATTCGATCCATCATGATAAAAGTTTCAAGTCTTCTGGGGGCTATCAGAACACAGAGATATTGGAGAAATTCGCAAAAGAAATTTTTCTCAAAAATTTTGTTCTGATATAAGTCTTTCGTTTTTCACTTTAGCGATTCGATCCATCATGATAGAAGTGTGAACACTTCTGGGGGCTATCAGAACACAGAGATATTGGAGAAATTCGCAAAAAAAATTTTACTCAAATATTTGTAACTTTGACTGATATAACTCTTTCGTTTTTCACTTTAGCGATTCGATCCATCATGATAGAAGTGTGAACACTTCTGGGGGCTATCAGAACACAGAGATATTGGAGAAAATCGCAAAAAAAATTATTCTCAAATATTTTGGTCTGATATAAGTCTTTCGTTTTTCACTTTAGCGATTCGATCCATCATGATAAAAGTTTGAACTGTTCTGGGGTCTATCAGAACACAGAGATATTGGAGAAATTCGCAAAAAAATTTTTTCTCAATAATTTTGGTCTGATATAAGTCTTTCGTTTTTCACTTTAGCGTTTCGATCCATCATACTAAAAGTTATAAGTTTTCTGGGGGCTATCAGAACACAGAGATATTGGAGAAATTCGCAAAAAAAATTTTACTCAAATAATTCGAACTTTGACTGATACAACTCTTTCGTTTTTCACTTTAGCGATTCGATCCTTCATGATAAAAGTTTGAACTCTTCTGGGGTCTATCAGAACACAGAGATATTGGAGAAATTCGCCAAAAAAACTTTTCTTCAAAATGTTGGTCTAATATAAGTCTTTCGTTTTTCAATTTAGCGATTCGATCCATCATGATAAAAGTTTGAATTCTTCTGGGGGCTATCAGAATACAGAGATATTGGAGAAATTCGCAAAAAAATATTTTCTCAAAAACTTTGGTCTTATATAAGTCTTTCGTTTTTCAATTTAGCGATTCGATCCATCATGATAAAAGTTTGAACTCTTCTGGGGGCTATCAGAACGCAGAGATATTGGAGAAATTCGCAAAAGAAATTTTTCTCAAAATTTTGGTCTGATATAGGTCTTTCGTGTTTCACTTTAGCGATTTGATCCATCATGAAAAAAGTTAAAACTCTTCTGGTGGCTATCAGAACACAAAAATATTGGAGAAATTCGCAAAAGAAATTTTTTCTCAAAAATTTTGGTCTGATATAAGTCTTTCGTTTTTCACTTTAGCGTTTCGATCCATCATAATAAAAGTTATAAGTCTTCTAGGGGCTATCAGAACACAGAGATAATGGAGAAATTAGCAAAAAAACTTTTTCTCAAAAATTTTTGTCTGATATAAGTCTTTCGTTTTTCACTTTAGCGATTCGATCCATCATGATAGAAGTGTGAACACTTCTGGGGGCTATCAGAACACAGAGATATTGGAGAAATTCGCAAAAAAAATTTTACTCAAATAATTCGAACTTTGACTGATACAACTCTTTCGTTTTTCACTTTAGCGATTCGATCCATCATGATAAAAGTTTGAACTCTTCTGGGGTCTATCAGAACACAGAGATATTGGAGAAATTCGCAAAACAAATTTTTCTCAAAAATTTTGGTCTGATATAAGTCTTTCGTTTTTCACTTTAGCGATTCGATCCATCATGATAGAAGTGTGAACACTTCTGGGGGCTATCAGAACACAGAGATATTGGAGAAATTCGCAAAAAAATTTTACTCAAATATTTCTAACTTTGACTGATATAACTCTTTCGTTTTTCACTTTAGCGATTCGATCCATCATGATAAAAGTTTGAACTCTTCTGGGGGCTATCTGAACACAGAGATATTGGAGAAATTCGCAAAAAAAATTTTTCTCAAAAATTTTGGTCTGATATAAGTCTTTCGTGTTTCACTTTAGCGATTCGAACCATCATGAAAAAAGTTAAAACTCTTCTGGGGGCTATCAGAACACAAAAATATTGGAGAAATTCGCAAAAGAAATTTTTCTCAAAAATTTTGGTCTGATATAAGTCTTTCGTTTTTCACTTTAGCGATTCGATCCATCATGATAAAAGTTTCAAGTCTTCTGGGGGCTGTCAGAACACAGAGATATTGGAGAAAATCGCAAAAAAAATTTTTCTCAAAAATTTTGTTCTGATATAAGTCTTTCGTTTTTCACTTTAGCGATTCGATCCATCATGATAAAAGTTTGAAATCTTCTGGGGTCTATCAGAACACAGAGATAATGGAGAAATTCGCAAAAAAATTTTTTCTCAAAAATTTTGGTCTGATATAAGTCTTTCGTTTTTCACTTTAGCGTTTCGATCCATCATACTAAAAGTTAAAACTCTTCTGGGGGCTATCAGAACACAAAAATATTGGAGAAATTAGCAAAAGAAATTTTTCTCAAAAATTTTGGTCTGATATAAGTCTTTCGTTTTTCACTTTAGCGATTCGATCCATCATGATAAAAGTTTCAAGTCTTCTGGGGGCTATCAGAAAACAGAGATATTGGAGAAAATCGCAAGAAAAATTTTTCTCAAAATTTTTGGTCTGATATAAGTCTTTCGTTTTTCACTTTAGCGATTCGATTCATCATGATAGAAGTGTGAACACTTCTGGGGGCTATCAGAACACAGAGATATTGGAGAAATCCGCAAAAAAAATTATTCTCAAAAATTTTGGTCTGATATAAGTCTTTCGTTTTTCACTTTAGCGATTCGATCCATCATGACAGATGTGTGAACACTTCTGGGGGCTATCAGAACACAGAGATATTGGAGAAATTCGCAAAAGAAATTTTTCTCAAAAATTTTGGTCTGATATAAGTCTTTCGTTTTTCACTTTAGCGATTCGATCCATCATGATAGAAGTGTGAACACTTCTGGGGGCTATCAGAACACAGAGATATTGGAGAAATTCGCAAAAAAATTTTTTCTCAAAAATTTTGGTCTGATATAAGTCTTTCGTTTTTCACTTTAGCGTTTCGATCCATCATACTAAAAGTTATAAGTTTTCTGGGGGCTATCAGAACACAGAGATATTGGAGAAATTCGCAAAAAAAATTTTACTCAAATAATTCGAACTTTGACTGATACAACTCTTTCGTTTTTCACTTTAGCGATTCGATCCTTCATGATAAAAGTTTGAACTCTTCTGGGGTCTATCAGAACACAGAGATATTGGAGAAATTCGCCAAAAAAATTTTTCTCCAAAATATTGGTCTGATATAAGTCTTTCGTTTTTCAATTTAGCGATTCGATCCATCATGATAAAAGTTTGAATTCTTCTGGGGGCTATCAGAACACAGAGATATTGGAGAAATTAGCAAAAGAAATTTTACTCAAAAATTTGGTCGGATATAAGTCTTTCGTTTTTCAATTTAGCGATTCGATCCATCATGATAAAAGTTTGAACTCTTCTGGGGGCTATCAGAACGCAGAGATATTGGAGAAATACGCAAAAGAAATTTTTCTCAAAATTTTGGTCTGATATAAGTCTTTCGTGTTTCACTTTAGCAATTCGATCCATCATGAAAAAAGTTAAAACTCTTCTGGTGGCTATCAGAACACAAAAATATTGGAGAAATTCGCAAAAGAAATTTTTTCTCAAAAATTTTGGTCTGATATAAGTCTTTCGTTTTTCACTTTAGCGTCTCGATCCATCATAATAAAAGTTATAAGTCTTCTGGGGGCTATCAGAACACAGAGATAATGGAGAAATTAGCAAAAAAACTTTTTCTCAAAAATTTTGGTCTGATATAAGTCTTTCGTTTTTCACTTTAGCGATTTGATCCATCATGATAGAAGTGTGAACACTTCTGGGGGCTATCAGAACACAGAGATATTGGAGAAATTCGCAAAAAAAATTTTACTCAAATAATTCGAACTTTGACTGATACAACTCTTTCGTTTTTCACTTTAGCGATTCGATCCATCATGATAAAAGTTTGAACTCTTCTGGGGTCTATCAGAACACAGAGATATTGGAGAAATTCGCAAAAAAAATTTTTCTCAAAAATTTTGGTCTGATATAAGTCTTTCGATTTTCAATTTTGCGATTCGATCCATCATGATAAAAGTTTGAATTCTTCTGGGGGCTATCAGAACACAGAGATATTGGAGAAATTCGCAAAAAAAAATTAACTCAAATAATTCGAACTTTGACTGATACAACTCTTTCGTTTTTCACTTTAGCGATTCGATCCATCATGATAAAAGTTTGAACTCTTCTGGGGTCTATCAGAACACAGAGATATTGGAGAAATTCGCAAAAGAAATTTTTCTCAAAAATTTTGGTCTGATATAAGTCTTTCGTGTTTCACTTTAGCGATTCGATCCATCATGAAAAAAGTTAAAACTCTTCTGGGGGCTATCACAACACAAAAATATTGGAGAAATTCGCAAAAGAAATTTTTCTCAAAAATTTTGGTCTGATATAAGTATTTCGTTTTTCACTTTAGCGATTCGATCCATCATGATAAAAGTTTGAACTCTTCTGTGGTCTATCAGAACACAGAGATAATGGAGAAATTCGCAAAAAAATTTTTTCTCAAAAATTTTGGTCTGATATAAGTCTTTCGTTTTTCACTTTAGCGTTTCGATCCATCATACTAAAAGTTATAAGTCTTCTGGGGGCTATCAGAACACAGAGATAATGGAGAAATTAGCAAAAAAACTTTTTCTCAAAAATTTGATCTGATATAAGTCTTTCGTTTTTCACTTTAGCGATTCGATCCATCATGATAGAAGTGTGAACACTTCTGGGGGCTATCAGAACACAGAGATATTGGAGAAATTCGCAAAAAAAATTTTACTCAAATATTTCGAACTTTGACTTATATAACTCTTTCGTTTTTCACTTTAGCGATTCGATCCATCATGATAAAAGTTTGAACTCTTCTGGGGGCTATCTGAACACAGAGATATTGGAGAAATTCGCAAAAGAAATTTTACTCAAAAATTTTGGTCTGATATAAGTCTTTCGTTTTTCAATTTAGCGATTCGATCCATCATGATAAAAGTTTGAATTCTTCTGGGGGCTATCAGAACACAGAGATATTGTAGAAATTCGCAAAAAAAAATTTTCTCAAAAATTTTGGTCTGATATAAGTCTTTCGTTTTTCAATTTAGCGATTCGATCCATCAGGATAAAAGTTTGAACTCTTCTGGGGGCTATCAGAACGCAGAGATATTGGAGAAATTCGCAAAAGAAATTTTTCTCAAAAATTTTGGTCTGATATAAGTCTTTCGTGTTTCACCTTAGCGATTCGATCCATCATGAAAAAAGTTAAAACTCTTCTGGGGGCTATCAGAACACAAAAATATTGGAGAAATTCGCAAAAGAAATTTTTCTCAAAAATTTTGGTCTGATATAAGTCTTTCGTTTTTCACTTTAGCGATTCGATCCATCATGATAAAAGTTTCAAGTCTTCTGGGGGCTATCAGAAAACAGAGATATTGGAGAAAATCGCAAAAAAAATTTTTCTCAAAATTTTTGGTCTGATATAAGTCTTTCGTTTTTCACTTTAGCGATTCGATCCATCATGATAGAAGTGTGAACACTTCTGGGGGCTATCAGAACACAGAGATATTGGAGAAATTCGCAAAAAAAATTCTTCTCAAAAATTTTGGTCTGATATAAGTCTTTCGTTTTTCACTTTAGCGATTCGATCCATCATGATAAAAGTTTGAACTGTTCTGGGGTCTATCAGAACACAGAGATATTGGAGAAATTCGCAAAAAAATTTTTTCTCAAAAATTTTGGTCTGATATAAGTCTTTCGTTTTTCACTTTAGCGTTTCGATCCATCATACTAAAAGTTATAAGTTTTCTGGGGGCTATCAGAACACAGAGATATTGGAGAAATTCGCAAAAAAAATTTTACTCAAATAATTCGAACTTTGACTGATACAACTCTTTCGTTTTTCACTTTAGCGATTCGATCCTTCATGATAAAAGTTTGAACTCTTCTGGGGTCTATCAGAACACAGAGATATTGGAGAAATTCGCCAAAAAAACTTTTCTTCAAAATGTTGGTCTAATATAAGTCTTTCGTTTTTCAATTTAGCGATTCGATCCATCATGATAAAAGTTTGAATTCTTCTGGGGGCTATCAGAATACAGAGATATTGGAGAAATTCGCAAAAAAATATTTTCTCAAAAACTTTGGTCTTATATAAGTCTTTCGTTTTTCAATTTAGCGATTCGATCCATCATGATAAAAGTTTGAACTCTTCTGGGGGCTATCAGAACGCAGAGATATTGGAGAAATTCGCAAAAGAAATTTTTCTCAAAATTTTGGTCTGATATAGGTCTTTCGTGTTTCACTTTAGCGATTTGATCCATCATGAAAAAAGTTAAAACTCTTCTGGTGGCTATCAGAACACAAAAATATTGGAGAAATTCGCAAAAGAAATTTTTTCTCAAAAATTTTGGTCTGATATAAGTCTTTCGTTTTTCACTTTAGCGTTTCGATCCATCATAATAAAAGTTATAAGTCTTCTAGGGGCTATCAGAACACAGAGATAATGAAGAAATTAGCAAAAAAACTTTTTCTCAAAAATTTTTGTCTGATATAAGTCTTTCGTTTTTCACTTTAGCGATTCGATCCATCATGATAGAAGTGTGAACACTTCTGGGGGCTATCAGAACACAGAGATATTGGAGAAATTCGCAAAAAAAATTTTACTCAAATAATTCGAACTTTGACTGATACAACTCTTTCGTTTTTCACTTTAGCGATTCGATCCATCATGATAAAAGTTTGAACTCTTCTGGGGTCTATCAGAACACAGAGATATTGGAGAAATTCGCAAAAAAAATTTTTCTCAAAAATTTTGGTCTGATATAAGTCTTTCGTTTTTCACTTTAGCGATTCGATCCATCATGATAGAAGTGTGAACACTTCTGGGGGCTATCAGAACACAGAGATATTGGAGAAATTCGCAAAAAAAATTTTACTCAAATATTTCTAACTTTGACTGATATAACTCTTTCGTTTTTCACTTTAGCGATTCGATCCATCATGATAAAAGTTTGAACTCTTCTGGGGGCTATCTGAACACAGAGATATTGGAGAAATTCGCAAAAAAAATTTTTCTCAAAAATTTTGGTCTGATATAAGTCTTTCGTGTTTCACTTTAGCGATTCGAACCATCATGAAAAAAGTTAAAACTCTTCTGGGGGCTATCAGAACACAAAAATATTGGAGAAATTCGCAAAAGAAATTTTTCTCAAAAATTTTGGTCTGATATAAGTCTTTCGTTTTTCACTTTAGCGATTCGATCCATCATGATAAAAGTTTCAAGTCTTCTGGGGGCTATCAGAACACAGAGATATTGGAGAAAATCGCAAAAAAAATTTTTCTCAAAAATTTTGTTCTGATATAAGTCTTTCGTTTTTCAATTTAGCGATTCGATCCATCATGATAAAAGTTTGAACTCTTCTGGGGGCTATCAGAACGCAGAGATATTGGAGAAATACGCAAAAGAAATTTTTCTCAAAATTTTGGTCTGATATAAGTCTTTCGTGTTTCACTTTAGCAATTCGATCCATCATGAAAAAAGTTAAAACTCTTCTGGTGGCTATCAGAACACAAAAATATTGGAGAAATTCGCAAAAGAAATTTTTTCTCAAAAATTTTGGTCTGATATAAGTCTTTCGTTTTTCACTTTAGCGTCTCGATCCATCATAATAAAAGTTATAAGTCTTCTGGGGGCTATCAGAACACAGAGATAATGGAGAAATTAGCAAAAAAACTTTTTCTCAAAAATTTTGGTCTGATATAAGTCTTTCGTTTTTCACTTTAGCGATTTGATCCATCATGATAGAAGTGTGAACACTTCTGGGGGCTATCAGAACACAGAGATATTGGAGAAATTCGCAAAAAAAATTTTACTCAAATAATTCGAACTTTGACTGATACAACTCTTTCGTTTTTCACTTTAGCGATTCGATCCATCATGATAAAAGTTTGAACTCTTCTGGGGTCTATCAGAACACAGAGATATTGGAGAAATTCGCAAAAAAAATTTTTCTCAAAAATTTTGGTCTGATATAAGTCTTTCGATTTTCAATTTTGCGATTCGATCCATCATGATAAAAGTTTGAATTCTTCTGGGGGCTATCAGAACACAGAGATATTGGAGAAATTCGCAAAAAAAAATTTACTCAAATAATTCGAACTTTGACTGATACAACTCTTTCGTTTTTCACTTTAGCGATTCGATCCATCATGATAAAAGTTTGAACTCTTCTGGGGTCTATCAGAACACAGAGATATTGGAGAAATTCGCAAAAGAAATTTTTCTCAAAAATTTTGGTCTGATATAAGTCTTTCGTTTTTCACTTTAGCGATTCGATCCATCATGATAAAAGTTTCAAGTCTTCTGGGGGCTATCAGAAAACAGAGATATTGGAGAAAATCGCAAAAAAAATTTTTCTCAAAATTTTTGGTCTGATATAAGTCTTTCGTTTTTCACTTTAGCGATTCGATCCATCATGATAGAAGTGTGAACACTTCTGGGGGCTATCAGAACACAGAGATATTGGAGAAATTCGCAAAAAAAATTTTACTCAAATAATTCGAACTTTGACTGATACAACTCTTTCGTTTTTCACTTTAGCGATTCGATCCATCATGATAAAAGTTTGAATTCTTCTGGGGTCTATCAGAACACAGAGATATTGAAGAATTTCGCAAAAAAAATTTTTCTCCAAAATATTGGTCTGATATAAGTCTTTCGTTTTTCAATTTAGCGATTCGATCCATCATGATAAAAGTTTGAATTCCTCTGGGGGCTATCAGAACACAGAGATATTGGAGAAATTCGCAAAAAAAATTTTACTCAAATATTTCGAACTTTGACTTATATAACTCTTTCGTTTTTGACTTTAGCGATTCGATCCATCATGATAAAAGTTTGAACTCTTCTGGGGGCTATCTGAACACAGAGATATTGGAGAAATTCGCAAAAAAAATTTTTCTCAAAAATTTTGGTCTGATATAAGTCTTTCGTGTTTCACTTTAGCGATTCGATCCATCATGAAAAAAGTTAAAACTCTTCTGGGGGCTATCAGAACACAAAAATATTGGAGAAATTCGCAAAAGAAATTTTTCTCAAAAATTTTGGTCTGATATAAGTCTTTCGTTTTTCACTTTAGCGATTCGATCCATCATGATAAAAGTTTCAAGTCTTCTGGGGGCTATCAGAACACAGAGATATTGGAGAAAATCGCAAAAAAAATTTTTCTCAAAAATTTTGTTCTGATATAAGTCTTTCGTTTTTCACTTTAGCGATTCGATCCATCATGATAAGAGTTTGAACTCTTCTGGTGTCTATCAGAACACAGAGATAATGGAGAAATTCGCAAAAAAATTTTTTCTCAAATATTTTTGTCTGATATAAGTCTTTCGTTTTTCACTTTAGCGTTTCGATCCATCATACTAAAAGTTATAAGTCTTCTGGGGGCTATCAGAACACAGAGATAATGGAGAAATTAGCAAAAAAACTTTTTCTCAAAAATTTGGTCTGACATAAGTCTTTCGTTTTTCACTTTAGCGATTCGATCCATCATGATAGAAGTGTGAACACTTCTGGGGGCTATCAGAACACAGAGATATTGGAGAAATTCGCAAAAAAAATTTTACTCAAATATTTCGAACTTTGACTTATATAACTCTTTCGTTTTTCACTTTAGCGATTCGATCCATCATGATAAAAGTTTGAACTCTTCTGGGGGCTATCTGAACACAGAGATATTGGAGAAATTCGCAAAAGAAATTTTTCTCAAAAATTTTGTTCTGATATAAGTCTTTCGTTTTTCACTTTAGCGATTCGATCCATCATGATAGAAGTGTGAACACTTCAGGGGGCTATCAGAACACAGAGATATTGGAGAAATTCGCGAAAAAAATTTTACTCAAATATTTGTAACTTTGACTGATATAACTCTTTCGTTTTTCACTTTAGCGATTCGATCCATCATGATAGAAGTGTGAACACTTCTGGGGGCTATCAGAACACAGAGATATTGGAGAAAATCGCAAAAAAAATTATTCTCAAAAATTTTGGTCTGATATAAGTCTTTCGTTTTTCACTTTAGCGATTCGATCCATCATGATAAAAGTTTGAACTGTTCTGGGGTCTATCAGAACACAGAGATATTGGAGAAATTCGCAAAAAAATTTTTTCTCAATAATTTTGGTCTGATATAAGTCTTTCGTTTTTCACTTTAGCGTTTCGATCCATCATTCTAAAAGTTATAAGTTTTCTGGGGGCTATCAGAACACAGAGATATTGGAGAAATTCGCAAAAAAAATTTTACTCAAATAATTCGAACTTTGACTGATACAACTCTTTCGTTTTTCACTTTAGCGATTCGATCCTTCATGATAAAAGTTTGAACTCTTCTGGGGTCTATCAGAACACAGAGATATTGGAGAAATTCGCCAAAAAAACTTTTCTTCAAAATGTTGGTCTAATATAAGTCTTTCGTTTTTCAATTTAGCGATTCGATCCATCATGATAAAAGTTTGAATTCTTCTGGGGGCTATCAGAATACAGAGATATTGGAGAAATTCGCAAAAAAATATTTTCTCAAAAACTTTGGTCTTATATAAGTCTTTCGTTTTTCAATTTAGCGATTCGATCCATCATGATAAAAGTTTGAACTCTTCTGGGGGCTATCAGAACGCAGAGATATTGGAGAAATTCGCAAAAGAAATTTTTCTCAAAATTTTGGTCTGATATAGGTCTTTCGTGTTTCACTTTAGCGATTTGATCCATCATGAAAAAAGTTAAAACTCTTCTGGTGGCTATCAGAACACAAAAATATTGGAGAAATTCGCAAAAGAAATTTTTTCTCAAAAATTTTGGTCTGATATAAGTCTTTCGTTTTTCACTTTAGCGTTTCGATCCATCATAATAAAAGTTATAAGTCTTCTAGGGGCTATCAGAACACAGAGATAATGAAGAAATTAGCAAAAAAACTTTTTCTCAAAAATTTTGGTCTGATATAAGTCTTTCGTTTTTCACTTTAGCGATTCGATCCATCATGATAGAAGTGTGAACACTTCTGGGGGCTATCAGAACACAGAGATATTGGAGAAATTCGCAAAAAAAATTTACTCAAATAATTCGAACTTTGACTGATACAACTCTTTCGTTTTTCACTTTAGCGATTCGATCCATCATGATAAAAGTTTGAACTCTTCTGGGGTCTATCAGAACACAGAGATATTGGAGAAATTCGCAAAAAAATTTTTCTCAAAAATTTTGGTCTGATATAAGTCTTTCGTTTTTCACTTTAGCGATTCGATCCATCATGATAGAAGTGTGAACACTTCTGGGGGCTATCAGAACACAGAGATATTGGAGAAATTCGCAAAAAAAATTTTACTCAAATATTTCGAACTTTGACTGATATAACTCTTTCGTTTTTCACTTTAGCGATTCGATCCATCATGATAAAAGTTTGAACTCTTCTGGGGGCTATCTGAACACAGAGATATTGGAGAAATTCGCAAAAAAAATTTTTCTCAAAAATTTTGGTCTGATATAAGTCTTTCGTTTTTCACTTTAGCGATTCGATCCATCATGATAAAAGTTTCAAGTCTTCTGGGGGCTATCAGAACACAGAGATATTGGAGAAAATCGCAAAAAAAATTTTTCTCAAAAATTTTGTTCTGATATAAGTCTTTCGTTTTTCACTTTAGCGATTCGATCCATCATGATAAAAGTTTGAAATCTTCTGGGGTCTATCAGAACACAGAGATAATGGAGAAATTCGCAAAAAAATTTTTTCTCAAAAATTTTGGTCTGATATAAGTCTTTCGTTTTTCACTTTAGCGTTTCGATCCATCATACTAAAAGTTAAAACTCTTCTGGGGGCTATCAGAACACAAAAATATTGGAGAAATTAGCAAAAGAAATTTTTCTCAAAAATTTTGGTCTGATATAAGTCTTTCGTTTTTCACTTTAGCGATTCGATCCATCATGATAAAAGTTTCAAGTCTTCTGGGGGCTATCAGAAAACAGAGATATTGGAGAAAATCGCAAGAAAAATTTTTCTCAAAATTTTTGGTCTGATATAAGTCTTTCGTTTTTCACTTTAGCGATTCGATTCATCATGATAGAAGTGTGAACACTTCTGGGGGCTATCAGAACACAGAGATATTGGAGAAATCCGCAAAAAAAATTATTCTCAAAAATTTTGGTCTGATATAAGTCTTTCGTTTTTCACTTTAGCGATTCGATCCATCATGACAGATGTGTGAACACTTCTGGGGGCTATCAGAACACAGAGATATTGGAGAAATTCGCAAAAGAAATTTTTCTCAAAAATTTTGGTCTGATATAAGTCTTTCGTTTTTCACTTTAGCGATTCGATCCATCATGATAGAAGTGTGAACACTTCTGGGGGCTATCAGAACACAGAGATATTGGAGAAATTCGCAAAAAAATTTTTTCTCAAAAATTTTGGTCTGATATAAGTCTTTCGTTTTTCACTTTAGCGTTTCGATCCATCATACTAAAAGTTATAAGTTTTCTGGGGGCTATCAGAACACAGAGATATTGGAGAAATTCGCAAAAAAAATTTTACTCAAATAATTCGAACTTTGACTGATACAACTCTTTCGTTTTTCACTTTAGCGATTCGATCCTTCATGATAAAAGTTTGAACTCTTCTGGGGTCTATCAGAACACAGAGATATTGGAGAAATTCGCCAAAAAAATTTTTCTCCAAAATATTGGTCTGATATAAGTCTTTCGTTTTTCAATTTAGCGATTCGATCCATCATGATAAAAGTTTGAATTCTTCTGGGGGCTATCAGAACACAGAGATATTGGAGAAATTAGCAAAAGAAATTTTACTCAAAAATTTGGTCGGATATAAGTCTTTCGTTTTTCAATTTAGCGATTCGATCCATCATGATAAAAGTTTGAACTCTTCTGGGGGCTATCAGAACGCAGAGATATTGGAGAAATACGCAAAAGAAATTTTTCTCAAAATTTTGGTCTGATATAAGTCTTTCGTGTTTCACTTTAGCAATTCGATCCATCATGAAAAAAGTTAAAACTCTTCTGGTGGCTATCAGAACACAAAAATATTGGAGAAATTCGCAAAAGAAATTTTTTCTCAAAAATTTTGGTCTGATATAAGTCTTTCGTTTTTCACTTTAGCGTCTCGATCCATCATAATAAAAGTTATAAGTCTTCTGGGGGCTATCAGAACACAGAGATAATGGAGAAATTAGCAAAAAAACTTTTTCTCAAAAATTTTGGTCTGATATAAGTCTTTCGTTTTTCACTTTAGCGATTTGATCCATCATGATAGAAGTGTGAACACTTCTGGGGGCTATCAGAACACAGAGATATTGGAGAAATTCGCAAAAAAATTTTACTCAAATAATTCGAACTTTGACTGATACAACTCTTTCGTTTTTCACTTTAGCGATTCGATCCATCATGATAAAAGTTTGAACTCTTCTGGGGTCTATCAGAACACAGAGATATTGGAGAAATTCGCAAAAAAAATTTTTCTCAAAAATTTTGGTCTGATATAAGTCTTTCGATTTTCAATTTTGCGATTCGATCCATCATGATAAAAGTTTGAATTCTTCTGGGGGCTATCAGAACACAGAGATATTGGAGAAATTCGCAAAAAAAAATTAACTCAAATAATTCGAACTTTGACTGATACAACTCTTTCGTTTTTCACTTTAGCGATTCGATCCATCATGATAAAAGTTTGAACTCTTCTGGGGTCTATCAGAACACAGAGATATTGGAGAAATTCGCAAAAGAAATTTTTCTCAAAAATTTTGGTCTGATATAAGTCTTTCGTGTTTCACTTTAGCGATTCGATCCATCATGAAAAAAGTTAAAACTCTTCTGGGGGCTATCACAACACAAAAATATTGGAGAAATTCGCAAAAGAAATTTTTCTCAAAAATTTTGGTCTGATATAAGTATTTCGTTTTTCACTTTAGCGATTCGATCCATCATGATAAAAGTTTGAACTCTTCTGTGGTCTATCAGAACACAGAGATATTGGAGAAATTCGCAAAAAAATTTTTTCTCAAAAATTTTGGTCTGATATAAGTCTTTCGTTTTTCACTTTAGCGTTTCGATCCATCATAATAAAAGTTATAAGTCTTCTAGGGGCTATCAGAACACAGAGATAATGGAGAAATTAGCAAAAAAACTTTTTCTCAAAAATTTTTGTCTGATATAAGTCTTTCGTTTTTCACTTTAGCGATTCGATCCATCATGATAGAAGTGTGAACACTTCTGGGGGCTATCAGAACACAGAGATATTGGAGAAATTCGCAAAAAAAATTTTACTCAAATAATTCGAACTTTGACTGATACAACTCTTTCGTTTTTCACTTTAGCGATTCGATCCATCATGATAAAAGTTTGAACTCTTCTGGGGTCTATCAGAACACAGAGATATTGGAGAAATTCGCAAAAAAAGTTTTTCTCAAAAATTTTGGTCTGATATAAGTCTTTCGTTTTTCAACTTAGCGATTCGATCCATCATGATAAAAGTTTCAAGTCTTCTGGGGGCTATCAGAACACAGAGATATTGGAGAAATTCGCAAAAGAAATTTTTCTCAAAAATTTTGGTCTGATATAAGTCTTTCGTTTTTCACTTTAGCGATTCGATCCATCATAATAAAAGTTATAAGTCTTTTGGGGGCTATCAGAACACAGTGATATTGGAGAAATTCGCAAAAAAAATTTTTCTCAATAATTTTGGTCTGATATAAGTCTTTCGTTTTTCAACTTAGCGATTCGATCCATCATGATAAAAGTTTCAAGTCTTCTGGGGGCCATCAGAACACAGAGATATTGGAGAAATTCGCAAAAGAAAATTTTCTCAAAAATTTTGGTCTGATATAAGTCTTTCGTTTTTCACTTTAGCGATTCGATCCATCATAATAAAAGTTATAAGTCTTCTGGGGGCTAACAGAACACAGTAATATTGGAGAAATTCGCAAAAAAAATTTTTCTCAAAAATTTTGGTCTGATATAAGTCTTTCGTTTTTCACTTTAGCGATTCGGTCCATCATGATAGAAGTGTGAACATTTCTGGGGGCTATCAGAACACAGAGATATTGGAGAAATTCGCAAAAAAAATATTACTCAAATAATTCGAACTTTGACTGATACAACTCTTTCGTTTTTCACTTTAGCGATTCGATCCTTCATGATAAAAGTTTGAACTCTTCTGGAGTCTATCAGAACACAGAGATATTGGAGAAATTCGCCAAAAAAATTTTTCTCCAAAATATTGGTCTGATATAAGTCTTTCGTTATTCAATTTAGCGATTCGATCCATCATGATAAAAGTTTGAATTCTTCTGGGGGCTATCAGAACACAGAGATATTTGAGAAATTGGCCAAAAAAAATTTACTCAAATAATTCGAACTTTGACTGATACAACTCTTTCGTTTTTCACTTTAGCGATTCGACCCATCATGATAAAAGTTTGAACTCTTCTGGGGTCTATCAGAACACAGAGATATTGGAGAAATTCGCAAAAAAAATTTTTCTCAAAAATTTTGGTCTGATATAAGTCTTTCGTTTTTCAACTTAGCGATTCGATCCATCATGATAAAAGTTTCAAGTCTTCTGGGGGCTATCAGAACACAGAGATATTGGAGAAATTCGAAAAAGAAATTTTTCTCAAAAATTTTGGTCTGATATAAGTCTTTCGTTTTTCACTTTAGCGATTCGATCCATCATGATAGAAGTGTGAACACTTCTGGGGGCTATCAGAACAGAGATATTGGAGAAATTCGCAAAAAAAATTTTACTCAAATATTTCTAACTTTGACTGATATAACTCTTTCGTTTTTCACTTTAGCGATTCGATCCATCATGATAGAAGTGTGAACACTTCTGGGGGCTATCAGAACACAGAGATATTGGAGAAATTCGCAAAAAAAATTTTACTCAAATAATTCGAACTTTGACTGATACAACACTTTCGTTTTTCACTTTAGCGATTCGATCCTTCATGATAAAAGTTTGAACTCTTCTGGGGTCTATCAGAACACAGAGATATTGGAGAAATTCGCCAAAAAAATTTTTCTCCAAAATATTGGTCTGATATAAGTCTTTCGTTTTTCAATTTAGCGATTCGATCCATCATGATAAAAGTTTGAATTCTTCTGGGGGCTATCAGAACACAGAGATATTGGAGAAATTAGCAAAAAAAAATTTTCTCAAAAATTTTGGTCTGATATAAGTCTTTCGTTTTTCAATTTAGCGATTCGATCCATCAGGATAAAAGTTTGAACTCTTCTGGGGGCTATCAGAACGCAGAGATATTGGAGAAATTCGCAAAAGAAATTTTTCTCATAAATTTTGGTCTGATATAAGTCTTTCGTGTTTCACCTTAGCGATTCGATCCATCATGAAAAAAGTTAAAACTCTTCTGGGGGCTATCAGAACACAAAAATATTGGAGAAATTCGCAAAAGAAATTTTTCTCAAAAATTTTGGTCTGATATAAGTCTTTCGTTTTTCACTTTAGCGATTCGATCCATCATGATAGAGGTGTGAACACTTCTGGGGGCTATCAGAACACAGAGATATTGGAGAAATTCGCAAAAAAAATTTTACTCAAATATTTCGAACTTTGACTTATATAACTCTTTCGTTTTTCACTTTAGCGATTCGATCCATCATGATAAAAGTTTGAACTCTTCTGGGGGCTATCTGAACACAGAGATATTGGAGAAATTCGCAAAAGAAATTTTACTCAAAAATTTGGTCGGATATAAGTCTTTCGTTTTTCAATTTAGCGATTCGATCCATCATGATAAAAGTTTGAACTCTTCTGGGGGCTATCAGAACACAAAAATATTGAAGAAATTCGCAAAAGAATTTTTTCTCAAAAATTTTGGTCTGATATAAGTCTTTCGTTTTTCACTTTAGCGTCTCGATCCATCATAATAAAAGTTATAAGTCTTCTGGGGGCTATCAGAACACAGAGATAATGGAGAAATTAGCAAAAAAACTTTTTCTCAAAAATTTTGGTCTGATATAAGTCTTTCGTTTTTCACTTTAGCGATTTGATCCATCATGATAGAAGTGTGAACACTTCTGGGGGCTATCAGAACACAGAGATATTGGAGAAATTCGCAAAAAAAATTTTACTCAAATAATTCGAACTTTGACTGATACAACTCTTTCGTTTTTCACTTTAGCGATTCGATCCATCATGATAAAAGTTTGAACTCTTCTGGGGTCTATCAGAACACAGAGATATTGGAGAAATTCGCAAAAAAAATTTTTCTCAAAAATTTTGGTCTGATATAAGTCTTTCGTGTTTCACTTTAGCGATTCGATCCATCATGAAAAAAGTTAAAACTCTTCTGGGGGCTATCAGAACACAAAAATATTGGAGAAATTCGCAAAAGAAATTTTTCTCAAATATTTTGGTCTGATATAAGTCTTTCGTTTTTCACTTTAGCGATTCGATCCATCATGATAAAAGTTTGAACTCTTCTGTGGTCTATCAGAACACAGAGATAATGGAGAAATTCGCAAAAAAATTTTTTCTCAAAAATTTTGGTCTGATATAAGTCTTTCGTTTTTCACTTTAGCGTTTCGATCCATCATACTAAAAGTTATAAGTCTTCTGGGGGCTATCAGAACACAGAGATAATGGAGAAATTAGCAAAAAAACTTTTTCTCAAAAATTTGATCTGATATAAGTCTTTCGTTTTTCACTTTAGCGATTCGATCCATCATGATAGAAGTGTGAACACTTCTGGGGGCTATCAGAACACAGAGATATTGGAGAAATTCGCAAAAAAAATTTTACTCAAATATTTCGTACTTTGACTGATATAACTCTTTCGTTTTTCCCTTTAGCGATTCGATCCATCATGATAGAAGTGTGAACACTTCTGGGGGCTATCAGAACAGAGAGATATTGGAGAAATTCGCAAAAAAAATTTTACTCAAATATTTCGAACTTTGACTGATACAACTCTCTCGTTTTTCACTTTAGCGATTCGATCCATCATGATAGAAGTGTGAACACTTCTGGGGGCTATCAGAACACAGAGATATTGGAGAAATTCGCAAAAAAAATTTTACTCAAATAATTCGAACTTTGACTGATACAACTCTTTCGTTTTTCACTTTAGCGATTCGATCCATCATGATAAAAGTTTGAATTCTTCTAGGGTCTATCAGAACACAGAGATATTGAAGAATTTCGCAAAAAAAATTTTTCTCCAAAATATTGGTCTGATATAAGTCTTTCGTTTTTCAATTTAGCGATTCGATCCATCATGATAAAAGTTTGAATTCCTCTGGGGGCTATCAGAACACAGAGATATTG
Organism: Solenopsis invicta; assembly: GCF_016802725.1. Taxonomy (NCBI): domain Eukaryota; kingdom Metazoa; phylum Arthropoda; class Insecta; order Hymenoptera; family Formicidae; genus Solenopsis; species Solenopsis invicta. The sequence continues at coordinate 11,174,352 of NC_052673.1, forward strand.
GAGAAATTCGCAAAAAAAATTTTACTCAAATATTTCGAACTTTGACTTATATAACTCTTTCGTTTTTGACTTTAGCGATTCGATCCATCATGATAAAAGTTTGAACTCTTCTGGGGGCTATCTGAACACAGAGATATTGGAGAAATTCGCAAAAAAAATTTTTCTCAAAAATTTTGGTCTGATATAAGTCTTTCGTGTTTCACTTTAGCGATTCGATCCATCATGAAAAAAGTTAAAACTCTTCTGGGGGCTATCAGAACACAAAAATATTGGAGAAATTCGCAAAAGAAATTTTTCTCAAAAATTTTGGTCTGATATAAGTCTTTCGTTTTTCACTTTAGCGATTCGATCCATCATGATAAAAGTTTCAAGTCTTCTGGGGGCTATCAGAACACAGAGATATTGGAGAAAATCGCAAAAAAAATTTTTCTCAAAAATTTTGTTCTGATATAAGTCTTTCGTTTTTCACTTTAGCGATTCGATCCATCATGATAAAAGTTTGAACTCTTCTGGGGTCTATCAGAACACAGAGATAATGGAGAAATTCGCAAAAAAATTTTTTCTCAAAAATTTTTGTCTGATATAAGTCTTTCGTTTTTCACTTTAGCGATTCGATTCATCATGATAGAAGTGTGAACACTTCTGGGGGCTATCAAAAAACAGAGATATTGGAGAAATCCGCAAAAAAAATTCTTCTCAAAAATTTTGGTCTGATATAAGTCTTTCGTTTTTCACTTTAGCGATTCGATCCATCATGATAGAAGTGTGAACACTTCTGGGGGCTATCAGAACACAGAGATATTGGAGAAATTCGCAAAAAAAATTTTACTCAAATATTTCGAACTTTGACTGATATAACTCTTTCGTTTTTCACTTTAGCGATTCGATCCATCATGATAAAAGTTTCAAGTCTTCTGGGGGCTATCAGAACACAGAGATATTGGAGAAAATCGCAAAAAAAATTTTTCTCAAAAATTTTGTTCTGATATAAGTCTTTCGTTTTTCACTTTAGCGATTCGATCCATCATTATAAAAGTTTGAACTCTTCTGGGGTCTATCAGAACACAGAGATAATGGAGAAATTCGCAAAAAAATTTTTTCTCAAAAATTTTTGTCTGATATAAGTCTTTCGTTTTTCACTTTAGCGATTCGATTCATCATGATAGAAGTGTGAACACTTCTGGGGGCTATCAGAACACAGAGATATTGGAGAAATCCGCAAAAAAAATTCTTCTCAAAAATTTTGGTCTGATATAAGTCTTTCGTTTTTCACTTTAGCGATTCGATCCATCATGATAGAAGTGTGAACACTTCTGGGGGCTATCAGAACACAGAGATATTGGAGAAATTCGCAAAAAAAATTTTACTCAAATATTTCGAACTTTGACTGATATAACTCTTTCGTTTTTCACTTTAGCGATTCGATCCATCATGATAAAAGTTTCAAGTCTTCTGGTGGCTATCAGAACACAGAGATATTGGAGAAATTCGCAAAAAAAATTTTACTCAAATAATTCGAACTTTGACTGATACAACTCTTTCGTTTTTCACTTTAGCGATTCGATCCATCATGATAAAAGTTTGAACTCTTCTGGGGGCTATCTGAACAAAGAGATAGTGGAGAAATTCGCAAAAAAATTTTTTCTCAAAAATTTTGGTCTGATATAAGTCTTTCGTTTTTCACTTTAGCGATTCGATCCATCATGAAAAAAGTTAAAACTCTTCTGGGTGTTATCAGAACACAAAAATATTGGAAAAATTCGCAAAAGAAATTTTTCTCAAAAATTTGGTCTGATATAAGTCTTTCGTTTTTCAATTTAGCTATTCGATCCATCATGATAAAAGTTTGAACTCTTCTGGGGTCTATCAGAACACAGAGATATTGGAGAAAGTCGCAAAAGAAATTTTTCTCAAAAATTTTGGTCTGATATAAGTCTTTCGTGTTTCACTTTAGCGATTCGATCCATCATGAAAAAAGTTAAAACTCTTCTGGGGGCTATCAGAACACAAAAATATTGGAGAAATTCGCAAAAGAAATTTTTCTCAAAAATTTTGGTCTGATATAAGTCTTTCGTTTTTCACTTTAGCGATTCGATCCATCATGATAAAAGTTTCAAGTCTTCTGGTGGCTATCAGAACACAGAGATATTGGAGAAAATCGCAAAAAAAATTATTCTCAAAAATTTTGGTCTGATATAAGTCTTTCGTTTTTCACTTTAGCGATTCGATCCATCATGATAAAAGTTTGAACTGTTCTGGGGTCTATCAGAACACAGAGATATTGGAAAAATTCGCAAAAAAATTTTTTCTCAATAATTTTGGTCTGATATAAGTCTTTCGTTTTTCACTTTAGCGTTTCGATCCATCATACTAAAAGTTATAAGTTTTCTGGGGGCTATCAGAACACAGAGATATTGGAGAAATTCGCAAAAAAAATTTTACTCAAATAATTCGAACTTTGACTGATACAACTCTTTCGTTTTTCACTTTAGCGATTCGATCCTTCATGATAAAAGTTTGAACTCTTCTGGGGTCTATCAGAACACAGAGATATTGGAGAAATTCGCCAAAAAAACTTTTCTCCAAAATGTTGGTCTGATATAAGTCTTTCGTTTTTCAATTTAGCGATTCGATCCATCATGATAAAAGTTTGAATTCTTCTGGGGGCTATCAGAATACAGAGATATTGGAGAAATTCGCAAAAAAATATTTTCTCAAAAACTTTGGTCTTATATAAGTCTTTCGTTTTTCAATTTAGCGATTCGATCCATCATGATAAAAGTTTGAACTCTTCTGGGGGCTATCAGAACGCAGAGATATTGGAGAAATTCGCAAAAGAAATTTTTCTCAAAACTTTGGTCTGATATAAGTCTTTCGTGTTTCACTTTAGCGATTTGATCCATCATGAAAAAAGTTAAAACTCTTCTGGTGGCTATCAGAACACAAAAATATTGGAGAAATTCGCAAAAGAAATTTTTTCTCAAAAATTTTGGTCTGATATAAGTCTTTCGTTTTTCACTTTAGCGTTTCGATCCATCATAATAAAAGTTATAAGTCTTCTAGGGGCTATCAGAACACAGAGATAATGGAGAAATTCGCAAAAAAAATTTTTCTCAAAAATTTTGGTCTGATATAAGTCTTTCGTTTTTCAACTTAGCGATTCGATCCATCATGATAAAAGTTTCAAGTCTTCTGGGGGCTATCAGAACACAGAGATATTGGAGAAATTCGCAAAAGAAATTTTTCTCAAAAATTTTGGTCTGATATAAGTCTTTCGTTTTTCACTTTAGCGATTCGATCCATCATAATAAAAGTTATAAGTCTTCTGGGGGCTATCAGAACACAGTGATATTGGAGAAATTCGCAAAAAAAATTTTTCTCAATAATTTTGGTCTGATATAAGTCTTTCGTTTTTCAACTTAGCGATTCGATCCATCATGATAAAAGTTTCAAGTCTTCTGGGGGCCATCAGAACACAGAGATATTGGAGAAATTCGCAAAAGAAAATTTTCTCAAAAATTTTGGTCTGATATAAGTCTTTCGTTTTTCACTTTAGCGATTCGATCCATCATAATAAAAGTTATAAGTCTTCTGGGGGCTAACAGAACACAGTGATATTGGAGAAATTCGCCAAAAAAATTTTTCTCCAAAATATTGGTCTGATATAAGTCTTTCGTTATTCAATTTAGCGATTCGATCCATCATGATAAAAGTTTGAATTCTTCTGGGGTCTATCAGAACACAGAGATATTTGAGAAATACGCCAAAAAAAATTTACTCAAATAATTCGAACTTTGACTGATACAACTCTTTCGTTTTTCACTTTAGCGATTCGACCCATCATGATAAAAGTTTGAACTCTTCTGGGGTCTATCAGAACACAGAGATATTGGAGAAATTCGCAAAAGAAATTTTTTCTCAAAAATTTTGGTCTGATATAAGTCTTTCGTTTTTCACTTTAGCGTTTCGATCCATCATAATAAAAGTTATAAGTCTTCTGGGGGCTATCAGAACACAGAGATAATGGAGAAATTAGCAAAAAAACTTTTTCTCAAAAATTTTGGTCTGATATAAGTCTTTCGTGTTTCACTTTAGCGATTCGATCCATCATGAAAAAAGTTAAAACTCTTCTGGGGGCTATCAGAACACAAAAATATTGGAGAAATTCGCAAAAGAAATTTTTCTCAAAAATTTTGGTCTGATATAAGTCTTTCGTTTTTCACTTTAGCGATTCGATCCATCATGATAAAAGTTTCAAGTCTTCTGGTGGCTATCAGAACACAGAGATATTGGAGAAAATCGCAAAAAAAATTATTCTCAAAAATTTTGGTCTGATATAAGTCTTTCGTTTTTCACTTTAGCGATTCGATCCATCATGATAAAAGTTTGAACTGTTCTGGGGTCTATCAGAACACAGAGATATTGGAGAAATTCGCAAAAAAATTTTTTCTCAATAATTTTGGTCTGATATAAGTCTTTCGTTTTTCACTTTAGCGTTTCGATCCATCATACTAAAAGTTATAAGTTTTCTGGGGGCTATCAGAACACAGAGATATTGGAGAAATTCGCAAAAAAAATTTTACTCAAATAATTCGAACTTTGACTGATACAACTCTTTCGTTTTTCACTTTAGCGATTCGATCCTTCATGATAAAAGTTTGAACTCTTCTGGGGTCTATCAGAACACAGAGATATTGGAGAAATTCGCCAAAAAAACTTTTCTCCAAAATGTTGGTCTGATATAAGTCTTTCGTTTTTCAATTTAGCGATTCGATCCATCATGATAAAAGTTTGAATTCTTCTGGGGGCTATCAGAATACAGAGATATTGGAGAAATTCGCAAAAAAATATTTTCTCAAAAACTTTGGTCTTATATAAGTCTTTCGTTTTTCAATTTAGCGATTCGATCCATCATGATAAAAGTTTGAACTCTTCTGGGGGCTATCAGAACGCAGAGATATTGGAGAAATTCGCAAAAGAAATTTTTCTCAAAACTTTGGTCTGATATAAGTCTTTCGTGTTTCACTTTAGCGATTTGATCCATCATGAAAAAAGTTAAAACTCTTCTGGTGGCTATCAGAACACAAAAATATTGGAGAAATTCGCAAAAGAAATTTTTTCTCAAAAATTTTGGTCTGATATAAGTCTTTCGTTTTTCACTTTAGCGTTTCGATCCATCATAATAAAAGTTATAAGTCTTCTAGGGGCTATCAGAACACAGAGATAATGGAGAAATTAGCAAAAAAACTTTTTCTCAAAAATTTTTGTCTGATATAAGTCTTTCGTTTTTCACTTTAGCGTTTCGATCCATCATACTAAAAGTTATAAGTTTTCTGGGGGCTATCAGAACACAGAGATATTGGAGAAATTCGCAAAAAAAATTTTACTCAAATAATTCGAACTTTGACTGATACAACTCTTTCGTTTTTCACTTTAGCGATTCGATCCTTCATGATAAAAGTTTGAACTCTTCTGGGGTCTATCAGAACACAGAGATATTGGAGAAATTCGCCAAAAAAACTTTTCTCCAAAATGTTGGTCTGATATAAGTCTTTCGTTTTTCAATTTAGCGATTCGATCCATCATGATAAAAGTTTGAATTCTTCTGGGGGCTATCAGAATACAGAGATATTGGAGAAATTCGCAAAAAAATATTTTCTCAAAAACTTTGGTCTTATATAAGTCTTTCGTTTTTCAATTTAGCGATTCGATCCATCATGATAAAAGTTTGAACTCTTCTGGGGGCTATCAGAACGCAGAGATATTGGAGAAATTCGCAAAAGAAATTTTTCTCAAAACTTTGGTCTGATATAAGTCTTTCGTGTTTCACTTTAGCGATTTGATCCATCATGAAAAAAGTTAAAACTCTTCTGGTGGCTATCAGAACACAAAAATATTGGAGAAATTCGCAAAAGAAATTTTTTCTCAAAAATTTTGGTCTGATATAAGTCTTTCGTTTTTCACTTTAGCGTTTCGATCCATCATAATAAAAGTTATAAGTCTTCTAGGGGCTATCAGAACACAGAGATAATGGAGAAATTCGCAAAAAAAATTTTTCTCAAAAATTTTGGTCTGATATAAGTCTTTCGTTTTTCAACTTAGCGATTCGATCCATCATGATAAAAGTTTCAAGTCTTCTGGGGGCTATCAGAACACAGAGATATTGGAGAAATTCGCAAAAGAAATTTTTCTCAAAAATTTTGGTCTGATATAAGTCTTTCGTTTTTCACTTTAGCGATTCGATCCATCATAATAAAAGTTATAAGTCTTCTGGGGGCTATCAGAACACAGTGATATTGGAGAAATTCGCAAAAAAAATTTTTCTCAATAATTTTGGTCTGATATAAGTCTTTCGTTTTTCAACTTAGCGATTCGATCCATCATGATAAAAGTTTCAAGTCTTCTGGGGGCCATCAGAACACAGAGATATTGGAGAAATTCGCAAAAGAAAATTTTCTCAAAAATTTTGGTCTGATATAAGTCTTTCGTTTTTCACTTTAGCGATTCGATCCATCATAATAAAAGTTATAAGTCTTCTGGGGGCTAACAGAACACAGTGATATTGGAGAAATTCGCCAAAAAAATTTTTCTCCAAAATATTGGTCTGATATAAGTCTTTCGTTATTCAATTTAGCGATTCGATCCATCATGATAAAAGTTTGAATTCTTCTGGGGTCTATCAGAACACAGAGATATTTGAGAAATACGCCAAAAAAAATTTACTCAAATAATTCGAACTTTGACTGATACAACTCTTTCGTTTTTCACTTTAGCGATTCGACCCATCATGATAAAAGTTTGAACTCTTCTGGGGTCTATCAGAACACAGAGATATTGGAGAAATTCGCAAAAGAAATTTTTCTCAAAAATTTTGGTCTGATATAAGTCTTTCGTTTTTCACTTTAGCGTTTCGATCCATCATACTAAAAGTTATAAGTCTTCTGGGGGCTATCAGAACACAGAGATAATGGAGAAATTAGCAAAAAAACTTTTTCTCAAAAATTTTGGTCTGATATAAGTCTTTCGTGTTTCACTTTAGCGATTCGATCCATCATGAAAAAAGTTAAAACTCTTCTGGGGGCTATCAGAACACAAAAATATTGGAGAAATTCGCAAAAGAAATTTTTCTCAAAAATTTTGGTCTGATATAAGTCTTTCGTTTTTCACTTTAGCGATTCGATCCATCATGATAAAAGTTTCAAGTCTTCTGGTGGCTATCAGAACACAGAGATATTGAAGAAATTCGCAAAAAAAATTTTTCTCAAAAATTTTGGTCTGATATAAGTCTTTCGTTTTTCACTTTAGCGATTCGATCCATCATGATAAAAGTTTGAACTGTTCTGGGGTCTATCAGAACACAGAGATATTGGAGAAATTCGCAAAAAAATTTTTTCTCAATAATTTTGGTCTGATATAAGTCTTTCGTTTTTCACTTTAGCGTTTCGATCCATCATACTAAAAGTTATAAGTTTTCTGGGGGCTATCAGAACACAGAGATATTGGAGAAATTCGCAAAAAAAATTTTACTCAAATAATTCGAACTTTGACTGATACAACTCTTTCGTTTTTCACTTTAGCGATTCGATCCTTCATGATAAAAGTTTGAACTCTTCTGGGGTCTATCAGAACACAGAGATATTGGAGAAATTCGCCAAAAAAACTTTTCTCCAAAATGTTGGTCTGATATAAGTCTTTCGTTTTTCAATTTAGCGATTCGATCCATCATGATAAAAGTTTGAATTCTTCTGGGGGCTATCAGAATACAGAGATATTGGAGAAATTCGCAAAAAAATATTTTCTCAAAAACTTTGGTCTTATATAAGTCTTTCGTTTTTCAATTTAGCGATTCGATCCATCATGATAAAAGTTTGAACTCTTCTGGGGGCTATCAGAACGCAGAGATATTGGAGAAATTCGCAAAAGAAATTTTTCTCAAAACTTTGGTCTGATATAAGTCTTTCGTGTTTCACTTTAGCGATTTGATCCATCATGAAAAAAGTTAAAACTCTTCTGGTGGCTATCAGAACACAAAAATATTGGAGAAATTCGCAAAAGAAATTTTTTCTCAAAAATTTTGGTCTGATATAAGTCTTTCGTTTTTCACTTTAGCGTTTCGATCCATCATAATAAAAGTTATAAGTCTTCTAGGGGCTATCAGAACACAGAGATAATGGAGAAATTAGCAAAAAAACTTTTTCTCAAAAATTTTTGTCTGATATAAGTCTTTCGTTTTTCACTTTAGCGATTCGATCCATCATGATAGAATTGTGAACACTTCTGGGGGCTATCAGAACACAGAGATATTGGAGAAATTCGCAAAAAAAATTTTACTCAAATAATTCGAACTTTGACTGATACAACTCTTTCGTTTTTCACTTTAGCGATTCGATCCATCATGATAAAAGTTTGAACTCTTCTGGGGTCTATCAGAACACAGAGATATTGGAGAAATTCGCAAAAGAAATTTTTCTCAAAAATTTTGGTCTGATATAAGTCTTTCGTTTTTCACTTTAGCGATTCGATCCATCATAATAAAGGTTATAAGTCTTCTGGGGGCTATCAGAACACAGTGATATTGGAGAAATTCGCAAAAAAAATTTTTCTCAATAATTTTGGTCTGATATAAGTCTTTCGTTTTTCAACTTAGCGATTCGATCCATCATGATAAAAGTTTCAAGTCTTCTGGGGGCCATCAGAACACAGAGATATTGGAGAAATTCGCAAAAGAAAATTTTCTCAAAAATTTTGGTCTGATATAAGTCTTTCGTTTTTCACTTTAGCGATTCGATCCATCATAATAAAAGTTATAAGTCTTCTGGGGGCTAACAGAACACAGTGATATTGGAGAAATTCGCAAAAAAAATTTTTCTCAAAAATTTTGGTCTGATATAAGTCTTTCGTTTTTCACTTTAGCGATTCGATCCATCATGATAGAAGTGTGAACACTTCTGGGGGCTATCAGAACACAGAGATATTGGAGAAATTCGCAAAAAAAATATTACTCAAATAATTCGAACTTTGACTGATACAACTCTTTCGTTTTTCACTTTAGCGATTCGATCCTTCATGATAAAAGTTTGAACTCTTCTGGAGTCTATCAGAACACAGAGATATTGGAGAAATTCGCCAAAAAAATTTTTCTCCAAAATATTGGTCTGATATAAGTCTTTCGTTATTCAATTTAGCGATTCGATCCATCATGATAAAAGTTTGAATTCTTCTGGGGGCTATCAGAACACAGAGATATTTGAGAAATACGCAAAAGAAATTTTTCTCAAAAATTTTGGCCTGATATAAGTCTTTCGTGTTTCACTTTAGCGATTCGATCCATCATGAAAAAAGTTAAAACTCTTCTGGTGGCTATCAGAACACAAAAATATTGGAGAAATTCGCAAAAAAAATTTTTTCTCAAAAATTTTGGTCTGATATAAGTCTTTCGTTTTTCACTTTAGCGATTCGATCCATCATAATAAAAGTTATAAGTCTCCTGGGGGCTATCACAACACAGAGATATTGGAGAAATTCGCAAAAAAAATTTTACTCAAATAATTCGAACTTTGACTGATACAACCCTTTCGTTTTTCACTTTAGCGATTCGATCCATCATGATAAAAGTTTGAACTCTTTTGGGGTCTATCAGAACACAGAGATATTGGAGAAATTCGCAAAAAAAATTTTTCTCAAAAATTTTGGTCTTATATAAGTCTTTCGATTTTCAATTTTCGATTCGATCCATCATGATAAAAGTTTGAATTCTTCTGGGGGCTATCAGAACACAGAGATATTTGAGAAATACGCCAAAAAAAATCTACTCAAATAATTCGAACTTTGACTTATACAACTCTTTCGTTTTTCACTTTAGCGATTCGACCCATCATGATAAAAGTTTGAACTCTTCTGGGGTCTATCAGAACACAGAGATATTGGAGAAATTCGCAAAAGAAATTTTTTCTCAAAAATTTTGGTCTGATATAAGTCTTTCGTTTTTCACTTTAGCGTTTCGATCCATCATAATAAAAGTTATAAGTCTTCTGGGGGCTATCAGAACACAGAGATAATGGAGAAATTAGCAAAAAAACTTTTTCTCAAAAATTTTGGTCTGATATAAGTCTTTCGTTTTTCACTTTAGCGATTTGATCCATCATGATAGAAGTGTGAACACTTCTGGGGGCTATCAGAACACAGAGATATTGGAGAAATTCGCAAAAAAAATTTTACTCAAATAATTCGAACTTTGACTGATACAACTCTTTCGTTTTTCACTTTAGCGATTCGATCCATCATGATAAAAGTTTGAACTCTTCTGGGGTCTATCAGAACACAGAGATATTGGAGAAATTCGCAAAAAAAATTTTTCTCAAAAATTTTGGTCTGTTATAAGTCTTTCGATTTTCAATTTTGCGATTCGATCCATCATGATAAAAGTTTGAATTCTTCTGGGGGCTATCAGAACACAGAGATATTGGAGAAATTCGCAAAAAAAAATTTACTCAAATAATTCGAACTTTGACTGATACAACTCTTTCGTTTTTCACTTTAGCGATTCGATCCATCATGATAAAAGTTTGAACTCTTCTGGGGTCTATCAGAACACAGAGATATTGGAGAAATTCGCAAAAGAAATTTTTCTCAAAAATTTTGGTCTGATATAAGTCTTTCGTGTTTCACTTTAGCGATTCGATCCATCATGAAAAAAGTTAAAACTCTTCTGGGGGCTATCAGAACACAAAAATATTGGAGAAATTCGCAAAAGAAATTTTTCTCAAAAATTTTGGTCTGATATAAGTCTTTCGTTTTTCACTTTAGCGATTCGATCCATCATGATAAAAGTTTGAACTGTTCTGGGGTCTATCAGAACACAGAGATATTGGAGAAATTCGCAAAAAAAATTTTTCTCAAAAATTTTGGTCTGATATAAGTCTTTCGTTTTTCAATTTAGCGATTCGATCCATCATAATAAAAGTTATAAGTCTTCTGGGGGCTATCAGAACACAGTGATATTGGAGAAATTCGCAAAAAAAATTTTTCTCAAAAATTTTGGTCTGATATAAGTCTTTCGGTTTTCACTTTAGCGATTCGATCCATCATGATAAAAGTTTGAACTCTTCTAGGGTCTATCAGAACACAGAGATATTGGAGAAATTCGCAAAAAAATTTTTTCTCAAAAATTTTGGTCTGATATAAGTCTTTCGTTTTTCACTTTAGCGATTCGATCCATCATGATAAAAGTTTGAACTCTTCTGGGGTCTATCAGAACACAGAGATATTGGAGAAATTCGCAAAAAAAATTTTTCTCAAAAATTTTGGTCTTATATAAGTCTTTCGATTTTCAATTTTGCGATTCGATCCATCATGATAAAAGTTTGAATTCTTCTGGGGGCTATCAGAACACAGAGATATTTGAGAAATTGGCCAAAAAAAATTTACTCAAATAATTCGAACTTTGACTGATACAACTCTTTCGTTTTTCACTTTAGCGATTCGACCCATCATGATAAAAGTTTGAACTCTTCTGGGGTCTATCAGAACACAGAGATATTGGAGAAATTCGCAAAAAAAATTTTTCTCAAAAATTTTGGTCTGATATAAGTCTTTCGTTTTTCAACTTAGCGATTCGATCCATCATGATAAAAGTTTCAAGTCTTCTGGGGGCTATCAGAACACAGAGATATTGGAGAAATTCGAAAAAGAAATTTTTCTCAAAAATTTTGGTCTGATATAAGTCTTTCGTTTTTCACTTTAGCGATTCGATCCATCATGATAGAAGTGTGAACACTTCTGGGGGCTATCAGAACACAGAGATATTGGAGAAATTCGCAAAAAAAATTTTACTCAAATATTTCTAACTTTGACTGATATAACTCTTTCGTTTTTCACTTTAGCGATTTGATCCATCATGATAGAAGTGTGAACACTTCTGGGGGCTATCAGAACACAGAGATATTGGAGAAATTCGCAAAAAAAATTTTACTCAAATAATTCGAACTTTGACTGATACAACTCTTTCGTTTTTCACTTTAGCGATTCGATCCATCATGATAAAAGTTTGAACCCTTCTGGGGGCTATCTGAACACAGAGATAATGGAGAAATTCGCAAAAAAATTTTTTCTCAAAAATTTTGGTCTGATATAAGTCTTTCGTTTTTCACTTTAGCGATTACATCCATCATGATAGGAGTGTGAACACTTCTGGGGGCTATCAGAACACAGAGATATTGGAGAAATTCGCAAAAAAATTTTACTCAAATATTTCGAACTTTGACTTATATAACTCTTTCGTTTTTCACTTTAGCGATTCGATCCATCATGATAAAAGTTTGAACTCTTCTGGGGGCTATCAGAACACAGAGATATTGGAGAAGTTCGCAAAAAAATTTTTTCTAAAAAATTTTGGTCTGATATAAGTCTTTCGTATTTCACATTAGCAATTCGATCCATCATGAAAAAAGTTAAAAGTCTTCTGGTGGCTATCAGAACACAAAAATATTGGAGAAATTCGCAAAAATATTTTACTCAAATATTTCGTACTTTGACTGATATAACTCTTTCGTTTTTCCCTTTAGCGATTCGATCCATCATGATAGTAGTGTGAACACTTCTGGGGGCTATCAGAACACAGAGATAATGGAGAAATTAGCAAAAAAACTTTTTCTCAAAAATTTGATCTGATATAAGTCTTTCGTTTTTCACTTTAGCGATTCGATCCATCATGATAGAAGTGTGAACACTTCTGGGGGCTATCAGAACACAGAGATATTGGAGAAATTCGCAAAAAAAATTTTACTCAAATATTTCGAACTTTGACTTATATAACTCTTTCGTTTTTCACTTTAGCGATTCGATCCATCATGATAAAAGTTTGAACTCTTCTGGGGGCTATCTGAACACAGAGATATTGGAGAAATTCGCAAAAGAAATTTTACTCAAAAATTTTGGTCTGATATAAGTCTTTCGTTTTTCAATTTAGCGATTCGATCCATCATGATAAAAGTTTGAATTCTTCTGGGGGCTATCAGAACACAGAGATATTGGAGAAAATCGCAAAAAAAATTTTTCTCAAAATTTTTGGTCTGATATAAGTCTTTCGTTTTTCACTTTAGCGATTCGATCCATCATGATAGAAGTGTGAACACTTCTGGGGGCTATCAGAACACAGAGATATTGGAGAAATTCGCAAAAAAAATTCTTCTCAAAAATTTTGGTCTGATATAAGTCTTTCGTTTTTCACTTTAGCGATTCGATCCATCATGATAGATGTGTGAACACTTCTGGGGGCTATCAGAACACAGAGATATTGGAGAAATTCGCAAAAAAAATTTTACTCAAATAATTCGAACTTTGACTGATACAACTCTTTCGTTTTTCACTTTAGCGATTCGATCCATCATGATAAAAGTTTGAACTCTTCTGGGGGCTATCTGAACACAGAGATAGTGGAGAAATTCGCAAAAAAATTTTTTCTCAAAAATTTTGGTCTGATATAAGTCTTTCGTTTTTCACTTTAGCGATTCGATCCATCATGAAAAAAGTTAAAACTCTTCTGGGTGCTATCAGAACACAAAAATATTGGAAAAATTCGCAAAAGAAATTTTTCTCAAAAATTTTGGTCTGATATAAGTCTTTCGTTTTTCAATTTAGCTATTCGATCCATCATGATAAAAGTATGAACTCTTCTGGGGGCTATCAGAACACAGAGATATTGGAGAAATTCGCAAAAGAAATTTTTCTCAAAAATTTTGGTCTGATATAAGTCTTTCGTTTTTCACTTTAGCGATTCGATCCATCATGATAAAAGTTTCAAGTCTTCTGGTGGCTATCAGAACACAGAGATATTGGAGAAAATCGCAAAAAAAATTTTTCTCAAAAATTTTGTTCTGATATAAGTCTTTCGTTTTTCACTTTAGCGATTCGATCCATCATGATAAAAGTTTGAACTCTTCTGGGGTCTATCAGAACACAGAGATAATGGAGAAATTCGCAAAAAAATTTTTTCTCAAAAATTTTGGTCTGATATAAGTCTTTCGTTTTTCACTTTAGCGTTTCGATCCATCATACTAAAAGTTATAAGTTTTCTGAGGGCTATCAGAACACAGAGATATTGGAGAAATTCGCAAAAAAAATTTTACTCAAATAATTCGAACTTTGACTGATACAACTCTTTCGTTTTTCACTTTAGCGATTCGATCCTTCATGATAAAAGTTTGAACTCTTCTGGGGTCTATCAGAACACAGAGATATTGGAGAAATTCGCCAAAAAAATTTTTCTCCAAAATATTGGTCTGATATAAGTCTTTCGTTTTTCAATTTAGCGATTCGATCCATCATGATAAAAGTTTGAATTCTTCTGGGGGCTATCAGAACACAGAGATATTGGAGAAATTCGCAAAAAAAAATTTTCTCAAAAATTTTGGTCTGATATAAGTCTTTCGTGTTTCACTTTAGCGATTCGATCCATCATGAAAAAAGTTAAAACTCTTCTGGTGGCTATCAGAACACAAAAATATTGGAGAAATTCGCAAAAGAAATTTTTTCTCAAAAATTTTGGTCTGATATAAGTCTTTCGTTTTTCACTTTAGCGTTTCGATCCATCATAATAAAAGTTATAAGTCTTCTGGGGGCTATCAGAACACAGAGATAATGGAGAAATTAGCAAAAAAACTTTTTCTCAAAAATTTTGGTCAGATATAAGTCTTTCGTTTTTGACTTTAGCGATTTGATCCATCATGATAGAAGTGTGAACACTTCTGGGGGCTATCAGAACACAGAGATATTGGAGAAATTCGCAAAAAAAATTTTACTCAAATAATTCGAACTTTGACTGATACAACTCTTTCGTTTTTCACTTTAGCGATTCGATCCATCATGATAAAAGTTTGAACTCTTCTGGGGTCTATCAGAACACAGAGATATTGGAGAAATTCGCAAAAAAATTTTTTCTCAAAAATTTTGGTCTGATATAAGTCTTTCGTTTTTCAATTTTGCGACTCGATCCATCATGATAAAAGTTTGAATTCCTCTGGGGGCTATCAGAACACAGAGATATTGGAGAAATTCGCAAAAAAAAATTTACTCAAATAATTCGAACTTTGACTGATACAACTCTTTCGTTTTTCACTTTAGCGATTCGATCCATCATGATAAAAGTTTGAACTCTTCTGGGGTCTATCAGAACACAGAGATATTGGAGAAATTCGCAAAAGAAATTTTTCTCAAAAATTTTGGTCTGATATAAGTCTTTCGTGTTTCACTTTAGCGATTCGATCCATCATGAAAAAAGTTAAAACTCTTCTGGGGGCTATCAGAACACAAAAATATTGGAGAAATTCGCAAAAGAAATTTTTCTCAAAAATTTTGGTCTGATATAAGTCTTTCGTTTTTCACTTTAGCGATTCGATCCATCATGATAAAAGTTTGAACTGTTCTGGGGTCTATCAGAACACAGAGATATTGGAGAAATTCGCAAAAAAATTTTTTCTCAAAAATTTTGGTCTGATATAAGTCTTTCGTTTTTCACTTTAGCGATTCGATCCATCATAATAAAAGTTATAAGTCTTCTGGGGGCTATCAGAACACAGTGATATTGGAGAAATTCGCAAAAAAAATTTTTCTCAAAAATTTTGGTCTGATATAAGTCTTTCGTTTTTCACTTTAGCGATTCGATCCATCATGATAAAAGTTTGAATTCTTCTGGGGGCTATCAGAACACAGAGATATTGGAGAAATTCGCAAAAAAAAATTTTCTCAAAAATTTTGGTCTGATATAAGTCTTTCGTTTTTCACTTTAGCGATTCGATCCATCATGATAAAAGTTTGAACTGTTCTGGGGTCTATCAGAACACAGAGATATTGGAGAAATTCGCAAAAAAATTTTTTCTCAAAAATTTTGGTCTGATATAAGTCTTTCGTTTTTCACTTTAGCGATTCGATCCATCATAATAAAAGTTATAAGTCTTCTGGGGGCTATCAGAACACAGTGATATTGGAGAAATTCGCAAAAAAAATTTTTCTCAAAAATTTTGGTCTGATATAAGTCTTTCGTTTTTCACTTTAGCGATTCGATCCATCATGATAAAAGTTTGAATTCTTCTGGGGGCTATCAGAACACAGAGATATTGGAGAAATTCGCAAAAAAAAATTTTCTCAAAAATTTTGGTCTGATATAAGTCTTTCGTTTTTCAATTTAGCGATTCGATCCATCATGATAAAAGTTTGAACTCTTCTGGGGGCTATCTGAACACAGAGATAGTGGAGAAATTCGCAAAAAAATTTTTTCTCAAAAATTTTGGTCTGATATAAGTCTTTCGTTTTTCACTTTAGCGATTCGATCCATCATGAAAAAAGTTAAAACTCTTCTGGGTGCTATCAGAACACAAAAATATTGGAAAAATTCGCAAAAGAAATTTTTCTCAAAAATTTTGGTCTGATATAAGTCTTTCGTTTTTCAATTTAGCTATTCGATCCATCATGATAAAAGTATGAACTCTTCTGGGGGCTATCAGAACACAGAGATATTGGAGAAATTCGCAAAAGAAATTTTTCTCAAAAATTTTGGTCTGATATAAGTCTTTCGTTTTTCACTTTAGCGATTCGATCCATCATGATAAAAGTTTCAAGTCTTCTGGTGGCTATCAGAACACAGAGATATTGGAGAAAATCGCAAAAAAAATTTTTCTCAAAAATTTTGGTCTGATATAAGTCTTTCGTTTTTCACTTTAGCGATTCGATCCATCATGATAAAAGTTTGAACTCTTCTGGGGTCTATCAGAACACAGAGATAATGGAGAAATTCGCAAAAAAATTTTTACTCAAAAATTTTGGTCTGATATAAGTCTTTCGTTTTTCACTTTAGCGTTTCGATCCATCATACTAAAAGTTATAAGTCTTCTGGGGGCTATCAGAACACAGAGATAATGGAGAAATTAGCAAAAAAACTTTTTCTCAAAAATTTGGTCTGATATAAGTCTTTCGTTTTTCACTTTAGCGATTCGATCCATCATGATAAAAGTTTGAACTGTTCTGGGGTCTATCAGAACACAGAGATATTGGAGAAATTCGCAAAAAAATTTTTTCTCAAAAATTTTGGTCTGATATAAGTCTTTCGTTTTTCACTTTAGCGTTTCGATCCATCATACTAAAAGTTATAAGTTTTCTGGGGGCTATCAGAACACAGAGATATTGGAGAAATTCGCAAAAAAAATTTTACTCAAATAATTCGAACTTTGACTGATACAACTCTTTCGTTTTTCACTTTAGCGATTCGATCCTTCATGATAAAAGTTTGAACTCTTCTGGGGTCTATCAGAACACAGAGATATTGGAGAAATTCGCCAAAAAAATTTTTCTCCAAAATATTGGTCTGATATAAGTCTTTCGTTTTTCAATTTAGCGATTCGATCCATCATGATAAAAGTTTGAATTCTTCTGGGGGCTATCAGAACACAGAGATATTGGAGAAATTCGCAAAAAAAAATTTTCTCAAAAATTTTGGTCTGATATAAGTCTTTCGTTTTTCAATTTAGCGATTCGATCCATCATGATAAAAGTTTGAACTCTTCTGGGGGCTATCAGAACGCAGAGATATTGGAGAAATACGCAAAAGAAATTTTTCTCAAAATTTTGGTCTGATATAAGTCTTTCGTGTTTCACTTTAGCAATTCGATCCATCATGAAAAAAGTTAAAACTCTTCTGGTGGCTATAAGAACACAAAAATATTGGAGAAATTCGCAAAAGAAATTTTTTCTCAAAAATTTTGGTCTGATATAAGTCTTTCGTTTTTCACTTTAGCGTTTCGATCCATCATAATAAAAGTTATAAGTCTTCTGGGGGCTATCAGAACACAGAGATAATGGAGAAATTAGCAAAAAAACTTTTTCTCAAAAATTTTGGTCTGATATAAGTCTTTCGTTTTTCACTTTAGCGATTTGATCCATCATGATAGAAGTGTGAACACTTCTGGGGGCTATCAGAACACAGAGATATTGGAGAAATTCGCAAAAAAAATTTTACTCAAATAATTCGAACTTTGACTGATACAACTCTTTCGTTTTTCACTTTAGCGATTCGATCCATCATGATAAAAGTTTGAACTCTTCTGGGGTCTATCAGAACACAGAGATATTGGAGAAATTCGCAAAAAAAATTTTTCTCAAAAATTTTGGTCTGATATAAGTCTTTCGATTTTCAATTTTGCGATTCGATCCATCATGATAAAAGTTTGAATTCTTCTGGGGGCTATCAGAACACAGAGATATTGGAGAAATTCGCAAAAAAAAATTTACTCAAATAATTCGAACTTTGACTGATACAACTCTTTCGTTTTTCACTTTAGCGATTCGATCCATCATGATAAAAGTTTGAACTCTTCTGGGGTCTATCAGAACACAGAGATATTGGAGAAATTCGCAAAAGAAATTTTTCTCAAAAATTTTGGTCTGATATAAGTCTTTCGTGTTTCACTTTAGCGATTCGATCCATCATGAAAAAAGTTAAAACTCTTCTGGGGGCTATCAGAACACAAAAATATTGGAGAAATTCGCAAAAGAAATTTTTCTCAAAAATTTTGGTCTGATATAAGTCTTTCGTTTTTCACTTTAGCGATTCGATCCATCATGATAAAAGTTTGAACTGTTCTGGGGTCTATCAGAACACAGAGATATTGGAGAAATTCGCAAAAAAATTTTTTCTCAAAAATTTTGGTCTGATATAAGTCTTTCGTTTTTCACTTTAGCGATTCGATCCATCATAATAAAAGTTATAAGTCTTCTGGGGGCTATCAGAACACAGTGATATTGGAGAAATTCGCAAAAAAAATTTTTCTCAAAAATTTTGGTCTGATATAAGTCTTTCGTTTTTCACTTTAGCGATTCGATCCATCATGATAAAAGTTTGAACTCTTCTGGGGACTATCAGAACACAGAGATATTGGAGAAATTCGCAAAAAAATTTTTTCTCAAAAATTTTGGTCTGATATAAGTCTTTCGTTTTTCACTTTAGCGTTTCGATCCATCATACTAAAAGTTATAAGTCTTCTGGGGGCTATCAGAACACAGAGATAATGGAGAAATTAGCAAAAAAACTTTTTCTCAAAAATTTTGGTCTGATATAAGTCTTTCGTTTTTCACTTTAGCGATTCGATCCATCATGATAGAAGTGTGAACACTTCTGGGGGCTATCAGAACACAGAGATATTGGAGAAATTCGCAAAAAAAATATTACTCAAATAATTCGAACTTTGACTGATACAACTCTTTCGTTTTTCACTTTAGCGATTCGATCCTTCATGATAAAAGTTTGAACTCTTCTGGGGTCTATCAGAACACAGAGATATTGGAGTAATTCGCCAAAAAAATTTTTCTCCAAAATATTGGTCTGATATAAGTCTTTCGTTTTTCAATTTAGCGATTCGATCCATCATGATAAAAGTTTGAATTCTTCTGGGGGCTATCAGAACACAGAGATATTGGAGAAATTCGCAAAAAAAAATTTTCTCAAAAATTTTGGTCTGATATAAGTCTTTCGTTTTTCAATTTAGCGATTCGATCCATCATGATAAAAGTTTGAACTCTTCTGGGGGCTATCAGAACGCAGAGATATTGGAGAAATTCGCAAAAGAAATTTTTCTCAAAAATTTTGGCCTGATATAAGTCTTTCGTGTTTCACTTTAGCGATTCGATCCATCATGAAAAAAGTTAAAACTCTTCTGGTGGCTATCAGAACACAAAAATATTGGAGAAATTCGCAAAAAAAATTTTTTCTCAAAAATTTTGGTCTGATATAAGTCTTTCGTTTTTCACTTTAGCGATTCGATCCATCATAATAAAAGTTATACGAGGTGTGTTCAAAAAGTATCGCGAATTTTGTGTTTTTTCAAAAATTATTTATTTATTCATGAATATCTATTTTGTCCCCTTCAAAGTAATCCCCATGAGATATTATACACTTGTGCCAACGGTTTTTCCAATCTTCGAAGCACTTCAAAAAATCATTTTTTTTATCTTGTTCAGCTCCTCCTTCGATGCCGTCTTTATCTCGTCAAGCGTAGCGTAACGTCGTCCTTTCATGGGCCTCTTCAGTTTAGGGAACAAGAAAAAGTCACAGGGGGCCAGATCTGGGGAATACGGTGGCTGCGGCATCATTAGTGTGTTGTTTTTGGCCAAAAAGTCGCGCACAAGCAACGATGTGTGAGCAGGGGCGTTATCGTGGTGCAAAAGCCAATTTTTGTTCTTCCACAAATCCGGGCGTTTCTGGCGGATTGCTTCGCGCAAATTGCGCATAACTTGCAGGTAATATTCCTTATTGTCCGTTCTACCCTGTGGCAAGAACTCATGATGCACCACGCCCCTGCAATCGAAGAAAACTGTCAGCAAAACTTTCACATTCGACCGAACTTGGCGCGCTTTTTTCGGTCTTGGTTCGTGCGGCAGCTTCCATTGAGATGATTGAGCTTTGGTTTCCACGTCATAACCATAAACCCACGATTCGTCACCAGTTATGACCCTCTGGAGCAAATTTGGGTCGTCGCGGACAGAGTCCAACATCTCATTAGCAATGTTCATGCGATGCTGTTTTTGGTCGCAATTGAGCAATTTTGGTACGAATTTCGCGGCGACCCGTCTCATGCCCAAATCATTGATAAAAATCGAATGGCACGAGCCAATCGATATGTTTAGGTCCTTAGCAACTTCTCTAACGGTGATTCGACGATTGGCCAATACCATTTTCTCCACTTCATTAATTTTTTCGTCTGTTGTTGAAGTGCTCGGGCGTCCGGCACGCTCTTCGTCGTTCACATCTTCTCGGCCTTCTGAGAACATTTTGTACCACCGATAAACGTTGCTTCGGTCCAAGGTAGCTTCTCCGTATGCCACAGTCAACATTCGGAATGCATCCGCGCACTTAATTTCGTTTTTCACACAAAATTTGATACAGGTTCTTTGATCCATTTTTTTGAATAGGTAAAAATCGAAGACGATCCAAAACACGTGCAAGCAAAGCAGCTGTCAACAATTAAGTGAACATTCAAAATGGCCGAGCTTGTCGGCATAAGTGAGAGACATGAGTACCAACATAACGCCACAAAAAGATCGAAATTCGAATATACGTAACCCGCGAAAATTCAAAATTCGCGATACTTTTTGAACACACCTCGTAAGTCTCCTGGGGGCTATCAGAACACAGAGATATTGGAGAAATTCGCAAAAAAAATTATACTCAAATAATTCGAACTTTGACTGATACAACTCTTTCGTTTTTCACTTTAGCGATTCGATCCATCATGATAAAAGTTTGAACTCTTCTGGGGTCTATCAGAACACAGAGATATTGGAGAAATTCGCAAAAAAATTTTTTCTCAAAAATTTTGGTCTGATATAAGTCTTTCGTTTTTCACTTTAGCGATTCGATCCATCATAATAAAAGTTATAAGTCTTCTGGGGGCTATCAGAACACAGTGATATTGGAGAAATTCGCAAAAAAAATTTTTCTCAAAAATTTTGGTCTGATATAAGTCTTTCGTTTTTCACTTTAGCGATTCGATCCATCATGATAAAAGTTTGAACTCTTCTGGGGACTATCAGAACACAGAGATATTGGAGAAATTCGCAAAAAAATTTTTTCTCAAAAATTTTGGTCTGATATAAGTCTTTCGTTTTTCACTTTAGCGTTTCGATCCATCATACTAAAAGTTATAAGTCTTCTGGGGGCTATCAGAACACAGAGATAATGGAGAAATTAGCAAAAAAACTTTTTCTCAAAAATTTTGGTCTGATATAAGTCTTTCGTTTTTCACTTTAGCGATTCGATCCATCATGATAGAAGTGTGAACACTTCTGGGGGCTATCAGAACACAGAGATATTGGAGAAATTCGCAAAAAAAATATTACTCAAATAATTCGAACTTTGACTGATACAACTCTTTCGTTTTTCACTTTAGCGATTCGATCCTTCATGATAAAAGTTTGAACTCTTCTGGGGTCTATCAGAACACAGAGATATTGGAGTAATTCGCCAAAAAAATTTTTCTCCAAAATATTGGTCTGATATAAGTCTTTCGTTTTTCAATTTAGCGATTCGATCCATCATGATAAAAGTTTGAATTCTTCTGGGGGCTATCAGAACACAGAGATATTGGAGAAATTCGCAAAAAAAAATTTTCTCAAAAATTTTGGTCTGATATAAGTCTTTCGTTTTTCAATTTAGCGATTCGATCCATCATGATAAAAGTTTGAACTCTTCTGGGGGCTATCAGAACGCAGAGATATTGGAGAAATTCGCAAAAGAAATTTTTTCAAAAATTTTGGCCTGATATAAGTCTTTCGTGTTTCACTTTAGCGATTCGATCCATCATGAAAAAAGTTAAAACTCTTCTGGTGGCTATCAGAACACAAAAATATTGGAGAAATTCGCAAAAAAAATTTTTTCTCAAAAATTTTGGTCTGATATAAGTCTTTCGTTTTTCACTTTAGCGATTCGATCCATCATAATAAAAGTTATACGAGGTGTGTTCAAAAAGTATCGCGAATTTTATGTTTTTTCAAAAATTATTTATTTATTCATGAATATCTATTTTGTCCCCTTCAAAGTAATCCCCATGAGATATTATACACTTGTGCCAACGGTTTTTCCAATCTTCGAAGCACTTCAAAAAATCATTTTTTTTTATCTTGTTCAGCTCCTCCTTCGATGCCGTCTTTATCTCGTCAAGCGTAGCGTAACGTCGTCCTTTCATGGGCCTCTTCAGTTTAGGGAACAAGAAAAAGTCACAGGGGGCCAGATCTGGGGAATACGGTGGCTGCGGCATCATTAGTGTGTTGTTTTTGGCCAAAAAGTCGCGCACAAGCAACGATGTGTGAGCAGGGGCGTTATCGTGGTGCAAAAGCCAATTTTTGTTCTTCCACAAATCCGGGCGTTTCTGGCGGATTGCTTCGCGCAAATTGCGCATAACTTGCAGGTAATATTCCTTATTGTCCGTTCTACCCTGTGGCAAGAACTCATGATGCACCACGCCCCTGCAATCGAAGAAAACTGTCAGCAAAACTTTCACATTCGACCGAACTTGGCGCGCTTTTTTCGGTCTTGGTTCGTGCGGCAGCTTCCATTGAGATGATTGAGCTTTGGTTTCCACGTCATAACCATAAACCCACGATTCGTCACCAGTTATGACCCTCTGGAGCAAATTTGGGTCGTCGCGGACAGAGTCCAACATCTCATTAGCAATGTTCATGCGATGCTGTTTTTGGTCGCAATTGAGCAATTTTGGTACGAATTTCGCGGCGACCCGTCTCATGCCCAAATCATTGATAAAAATCGAATGGCACGAGCCAATCGATATGTTTAGGTCCTTAGCAACTTCTCTAACGGTGATTCGACGATTGGCCAATACCATTTTCTCCACTTCATTAATTTTTTCGTCTGTTGTTGAAGTGCTCGGGCGTCCGGCACGCTCTTCGTCGTTCACATCTTCTCGGCCTTCTGAGAACATTTTGTACCACCGATAAACGTTGCTTCGGTCCAAGGTAGCTTCTCCGTATGCCACAGTCAACATTCGGAATGCATCCGCGCACTTAATTTCGTTTTTCACACAAAATTTGATACAGGTTCTTTGATCCATTTTTTTGAATAGGTAAAAATCGAAGACGATCCAAAACACGTGCAAGCAAAGCAGCTGTCAACAATTAAGTGAACATTCAAAATGGCCGAGCTTGTCGGCATAAGTGAGAGACATGAGTACCAACATAACGCCACAAAAAGATCGAAATTCGAATATACGTAACCCGCGAAAATTCAAAATTCGCGATACTTTTTGAACACACCTCGTAAGTCTCCTGGGGGCTATCAGAACACAGAGATATTGGAGAAATTCGCAAAAAAAATTATACTCAAATAATTCGAACTTTGACTGATACAACTCTTTCGTTTTTCACTTTAGCGATTCGATCCATCATGATAAAAGTTTGAACTCTTCTGGGGTCTATCAGAACACAGAGATATTGGAGAAATTCGCAAAAAAAATTTTTCTCAAAAATTTTGGTCTTATATAAGTCTTTCGAATTTCAATTTTGCGATTCGATCCATCATGATAAAAGTTTGAATTCTTCTGGGGGCTATCAGAACACAGAGATATTTGAGAAATTCGCCAAAAAAAATTTACTCAAATAATTCGAACTTTGACTGATACAACTCTTTCGTTTTTCACTTTAGCGATTCGATCCATCATGATAAAAGTTTGAACTCTTCTGGGGTCTATCAGAACACAGAGATATTGGAGAAATTCGCAAAAAAAAATTTTCTCAAAAATTTTGGTCTGATATAAGTCTTTCGTTTTTCAACTTAGCGATTCGATCCATCATGATAAAAGTTTCAAGTCTTCTGGGGGCTATCAGAACACAGAGATATTGGAGAAATTCGCAAAAGAAATTTTTCTCAAAAATTTTGGTCTGATATAAGTCTTTCGTTTTTCACTTTAGCGATTCGATCCATCATGATAGAAGTGTGAACACTTCTGGGGGCTATCAGAACACAGAGATATTGGAGAAATTCGCAAAAAAAATATTACTCAAATAATTCGAACTTTGACTGATACAACTCTTTCGTTTTTCACTTTAGCGATTCGATCCTTCATGATAAAAGTTTGAACTCTTCTGGGGTCTATCAGAACACAGAGATATTGGAGAAATTCGCCAAAAAAATTTTTCTCCAAAATATTGGTCTGATATAAGTCTTTCGTTTTTCAATTTAGCGATTCGATCCATCATGATAAAAGTTTGAATTCTTCTGGGGGCTATCAGAACACAGAGATATTGGAGAAATTCGCAAAAAAAAATTTTCTCAAAAATTTTGGTCTGATATAAGTCTTTCGTTTTTCAATTTAGCGATTCGATCCATCATGATAAAAGTTTGAACTCTTCTGGGGGCTATCAGAACACAGAGATATTGGAGAAATTCGCAAAAGAAATTTTTCTCAAAAATTTTGGCCTGATATAAGTCTTTCGTGTTTCACTTTAGCGATTCGATCCATCATGAAAAAAGTTAAAACTCTTCTGGTGGCTATCAGAACACAAAAATATTGGAGAAATTCGCAAAAAAAATTTTTTCTCAAAAGTTTTGGTCTGATATAAGTCTTTCGTTTTTCACTTTAGCGATTCGATCCATCATAATAAAAGTTATACGAGGTGTGTTCAAAAAGTATCGCGAATTTTGTGTTTTTTCAAAAATTATTTATTTATTCATGAATATCTATTTTGTCCCCTTCAAAGTAATCCCCATGAGATATTATACACTTGTGCCAACGGTTTTTCCAATCTTCGAAGCACTTCAAAAAATCATTTTTTTATCTTGTTCAGCTCCTCCTTCGATGCCGTCTTTATCTCGTCAAGCGTAGCGTAACGTCGTCCTTTCATGGGCCTCTTCAGTTTAGGGAACAAGAAAAAGTCACAGGGGGCCAGATCTGGGGAATACGGTGGCTGCGGCATCATTAGTGTTTTGTTTTTGGCCAAAAAGTCGCGCACAAGCAACGATGTGTGAGCAGGGGCGTTATCGTGGTGCAAAAGCCAATTTTTGTTCTTCCACAAATCCGGGCGTTTCTGGCGGATTGCTTCGCGCAAATTGCGCATAACTTGCAGGTAATATTCCTTATTGACCGTTCTACCCTGTGGCAAGAACTCATGATGCACCACGCCCCTGCAATCGAAGAAAACTGTCAGCAAAACTTTCACATTCGACCGAACTTGGCGCGCTTTTTTCGGTCTTGGTTCGTGCGGCAGCTTCCATTGAGATGATTGAGCTTTGGTTTCCACGTCATAACCATAAACCCACGATTCGTCACCAGTTATGACCCTCTGGAGCAAATTTGGGTCGTCGCGGACAGAGTCCAACATCTCATTAGCAATGTTCATGCGATGCTGTTTTTGGTCGCAATTGAGCAATTTTGGTACGAATTTCGCGGCGACCCGTCTCATGCCCAAATCATTGATAAAAATCGAATGGCACGAGCCAATCGATATGTTTAGGTCCTTAGCAACTTCTCTAACGGTGATTCGACGATTGGCCAATACCATTTTCTCCACTTCATTAATTTTTTCGTCTGTTGTTGAAGTGCTCGGGCGTCCGGCACGCTCTTCGTCGTTCACATCTTCTCGGCCTTCTGAGAACATTTTGTACCACCGATAAACGTTGCTTCGGTCCAAGGTAGCTTCTCCGTATGCCACAGTCAACATTCGGAATGCATCCGCGCACTTAATTTCGTTTTTCACACAAAATTTGATACAGGTTCTTTGATCCATTTTTTTGAATAGGTAAAAATCGAAGACGATCCAAAACACGTGCAAGCAAAGCAGCTGTCAACAATTAAGTGAACATTCAAAATGGCCGAGCTTGTCGGCATAAGTGAGAGACATGAGTACCAACATAACGCCACAAAAAGATCGAAATTCGAATATACGTAACCCGCGAAAATTCAAAATTCGCGATACTTTTTGAACACACCTCGTAAGTCTCCTGGGGGCTATCAGAACACAGAGATATTGGAGAAATTCGCAAAAAAAATTATACTCAAATAATTCGAACTTTGACTGATACAACTCTTTCGTTTTTCACTTTAGCGATTCGATCCATCATGATAAAAGTTTGAACTCTTCTGGGGTCTATCAGAACACAGAGATATTGGAGAATTTCGCAAAAAAAATTTTTCTCAAAAATTTTGGTCTTATATAAGTCTACCGATTTTCAATTTTGCGATTCGATCCATCATGATAAAAGTTTGAATTCTTCTGGGGGCTATCAGAACACAGAGATATTTGAGAAATTCGCAAAAAAAATTTACTCAAATAATTCGAACTTTGACTGATACAACTCTTTCGTTTTTCACTTTAGCGATTCGACCCATCATGATAAAAGTTTGAACTCTTCTGGGGTCTATCAGAACACAGAGATATTGGAGAAATTCGCAAAAAAAATTTTTCTCAAAAACTTTGGTCTGATATGTCTTTCGTTTTTCAACTTAGCGATTCGATCCATCATGATAAAAGTTTCAAGTCTTCTGGGGGCTATCAGAACACAGAGATATTGGAGAAATTCGCAAAAAAAATTTTTCTCAAAAATTTTGGTCTGATATAAGTCTTTCGTTTTTCACTTTAGCGATTCGATCCATCATGATAGAAGTGTGAACACTTCTGGGGGCCATCAGAACACAGAGATATTGGAGAAATTCGCAAAAAAAATTTTACTCAAATATTTCTAACTTTGACTGATATAACTCTTTCGTTTTTCACTTTAGCGATTCGATCCATCATGATAGAAGTGTGAACACTTCTGGGGGCTATCAGAACACAGAGATATTGGAGAAATTCGCAAAAAAAATTTTACTCAAATAATTCGAACTTTGACTGATACAACTCTTTCGTTTTTCACTTTAGCGATTCGATCCTTCATGATAAAAGTTTGAACTCTTCTGGGGTCTATCAGAACACAGAGATATTGGAGAAATTCGCCAAAAAAACTTTTCTCCAAAATGTTGGTCTGATATAATTCTTTCGTTTTTCAATTTAGCGATTCGATCCATCATGATAAAAGTTTGAATTCTTCTGGGGGCTATCAGAATACAGAGATATTGGAGAAATTCGCAAAAAAATATTTTCTCAAAAACTTTGGTCTTATATAAGTCTTTCGTTTTTCAATTTAGCGATTCGATCCATCATGATAAAAGTTTGAACTCTTCTGGGGGCTATCAGAACGCAGAGATATTGGAGAAATTCGCAAAAGAAATTTTTCTCAAAATTTTGGTCTGATATAAGTCTTTCGTGTTTCACTTTAGCGATTTGATCCATCATGAAAAAAGTTAAAACTCTTCTGGTGGCTATCAGAACACAAAAATATTGGAGAAATTCGCAAAAGAAATTTTTTCTCAAAAATTTTGGTCTGATATAAGTCTTTCGTTTTTCACTTTAGCGTTTCGATCCATCATAATAAAAGTTATAAGTCTTCTAGGGGCTATCAGAACACAGAGATAATGGAGAAATTAGCAAAAAAACTTTTTCTCAAAAATTTTTGTCTGATATAAGTCTTTCGTTTTTCACTTTAGCGATTCGATCCATCATGATAGAAGTGTGAACACTTCTGGGGGCTATCAGAACACAGAGATATTGGAGAAATTCGCAAAAAAAATTTTACTCAAATAATTCGTACTTTGACTGATAAACTCTTTCGTTTTTCACTTTAGCGATTCGATCCATCTTGATAAAAGTATGAACTCTTCTGGGGTCTATCAGAACACAGAGATATTGGAGAAATTCGCAAAAAAAATTTTACTCAAATATTTCGAACTTTGACTGATATATATCTTTCGTTTTTCACTTTAGCGATTCGATCCATCTTGATAAAAGTTTGAACTCTTCTGGGGTCTATCAGAACACAGAGATATTGGAGAAATTCGCAAAAAAAATTTTACTCAAATATTTCGAACTTTGACTGATATATATCTTTCGTTTTTCACTTTAGCGATTCGATCCATCATGTAAAAAGTTAAAAGTTTTCTGGGGGCTATCAGAACACAAAAATATTGGAGAAATTCGCAAAAAAAATTTTTCTCAAAAATTTTGGTCTGTTATAAGTCTTTCGTTTTTCACTTTAGCGATTCGATCCATCATGATAATAGTTTGAACTCTTCTGGGGGCTATCAGAACACAGAGATATTGGAGAAATTCGCAAAAGAAATTTTTCTCAAAAATTTTGTTCTGATATAAGTCTTTCGTTTTTCATTTTAGCGATTCGATCCATCATGATAAAAGTTAGAAGTCTTCTGGGGGCTATCAGAACACACAGATATTGGAGAAAATCGCAAAAACCATTTTACTCAATTATTTCGAACTTTGACCGATACAACTCTTTCGTTTTTCACTTTAGCGATTCGATCCATCATGATAAAAGTTAGAAGTCTTCTAAGGGCTATCAGAACACAGAGATATTGGAGAAATTCGCAAAAGAAATTTTTCTCAAAGATTTTGGTCTGATATAAGTCTTTCGTTTTTCACTTTAGCGATTCGATCCATCATGATAATAGTTTGAACTCTTCTGGGGGCTATCAGAACACAGAGATAATGGAGAAATTCGCAAAAGAAATTTTTCTCAAAAATTTTGGTCTGATATAAGTCTTTCGTTTTTCACTTTAGCGATTCGATCCATCATGATAAAAGTTAGAAGTCTTCTGGGGCTATCAGAACACACAGATATTGGAGAAAGTCGCAAAAATAATTTTACTCAAATATTTCGAACTTTGACTGATATAACTCTTTCGTTTTTCACTTTAGCGATTCGATCCATCATGATAAAAGTTTGAACTCTTCTGGAGACTATCAGAACACAGAAATATTGGAGAAACTGGCCAAAAAAATTTTTCTCAAAAATTACGAACCTTGACTGATATAAGTCTTTCGATTTTCGATAAGAGAAATTCACAAAAAAAATTTTACTCAAAATTTTGAACTTTGACTCATATAAGTCTTTCGATTATCACTTTAGCGATACGATCCATTATGATAAAGGTTAGAACTCTTCTGGGGGTTAGCAGAACACAGAAATATTGGAGAAATTCGCAAAAAAAATTTTACTCATATATTTCTAACTTTGACTGATGTAACTCTTTCGTTTTTCACTTTAGCGATTCGAACCATCATGATAAAAGTTAGAAGTCTCCTGGGGGCTATCAGAACACAGAGATATTGGAGAAAATCGCAAAAATAATTTTACTCAAATATTTCGAACTTTGACCGATACAACTCTTTCGTTTTTCACTTTAGCGATTCGATCCATCATGATAAAAGTTAGAAGTCTTCTAAGGGCTATCAGAACACAGAGATATTGGAGAAATTCGCAAAAGAAATTTTTCTCAAAAATCTTACGGCCTAAACGTAGCACGGAAAACTTGATCGGATCTAGAGGGGTGTGAAGAGGAGGGTATCCACAGAGATAACATCGCCGCATGCTCCATGTCTATCACCGCGATGCTTTCTCTCTCTAACTGAAAGCCTAACAATTAAAATCACGTTAAAAGAGAAAGAAAGAAAGAGAGAGAGAGAGAGAGAGAGAGTTGTGTCAAGATTTAAAAAAATTAAAAAAGCTAATTTTTTCAAAAGCATAATTTGAAGACATTTAAATAATAAAGAATTATGTAAAAATAAAAAGATGGTATATTTATTCGTGGAAAGGCATTTATTTATTCTTCATCATATAATGCGATGGTAATTACAATTATTTTTTAAGTACTGCGTTAAATGAATGTTTTTTTATTAAAGAACCAAATTTTCTCTTTTACTATTAAACATCTTTTTTAAGTAAAAATATGATTGTGCAATATATGGGCATAAACGTATTGATATGTATTAATATTAATGTTAATGTAAATAATTCAGACTATAATAAATAAAAAATTACGCGAAAGTAGACGTAATTAATCATTTGTGCACATTCTCGACCCCTGTTCTGGATGCAACATACGCGATACGCGTCAGATTTTATTTGCAGCAAAATGGATGTTAGCACGGACAACAACCTACATCAATTTCTCGAGAGATGGATGTGGGTTGTTGTCCGTGCTAACATCCACACTGTTTTTAACGGCGGGTTGCAAAATGGATGTGACACGTAGTTCCCATTCTGACCAGAATAGATGTGAGTCACTAGTGTACGGGAGTTTCGAAGCGTTATAGGAAAAAGCATTGAACTATTCTAAGTTGGCATGGTAGCCAATCATGAAGTTGAACTCGATCCAACTTTTGCCGCGTGGCGGAAATTACATCTAGGCGAACGAGACGTTGATTGGGTATCGAAATATTCCTCAGCCAACTTCTGCCGCGCGGCAAGCCTTGCCGCGTCCTGTGGGCACGAGGCATAACTGGAATGGGCACTGCCATATAACGTCCGTAAGCGGAAAACGTGATAGAAATAGCATGATGCGAGGGGCCACCTTTCTTTTTCTAAGCGTTCTCTGCGCATGTGTTAGCATTCACCTTACATTCCTACTCAAAAGTTAAATTTCTTCTTTGTTTTCATGTTGATACAGCATGTAACGGAATTCGTGGTAACAAAGAAGAAATTAACTTTTACTTAAAAAGTTACTTAAATACTTAAAAAAATATAATACAATTTTGCTTTTGTTTTATTTATGGGTGCTTTCCAGCTACGACACAAGTCGACACTGTGTAACACAGTGTCCATTAGTGTGAGTAAAACAACTAAAATTTTCCCTCTTACACTAATGGACACTGTGTTACACAGTGTCGATTTGTGTCGTAGCTGGAAAGCACCCTATGTATGTCACTCAAGTTGCTCGTTTATCTATTCTCATGTGCCGGTACTGCAAAACTTTCTAACGTGACTGTACTGACAAAGAGAGGTGGCCCTTCGAAATGGCTCTCTCTCGTCACGTTTTCTGGCTGCTAGTGCCCATTCCAGTTAGAGTATAGTTCAATGGGAAAAAGGCCGCCGTGGCCGCTCTCAGGTTCCTCTCTGGTTGCCAGTTGCAAGTTGTAAATTATTTTAACGCCTAATCCACATTTTAATCTGGAGATTGTTGATTGTTCGTTACCATTTGCCATAATCGTCCAATTAGAACAGACGATCGTCCGGCAACTAGTCACTCGCGATTTGCAACTACGCTTTGTAACTCATTGTAGACCAGCCTTAACTGCTTCGTACCGTGCGATATCAGCTTTAAGTTTTCTTTGAAAGGAAATGTAACATCAGCCATCTTGAATCTCTTTTCCAGGGAAGAGCTCGTGCAAAGCAAAATGAGGTTTGTTCACAGCAATAAACTTAACACGTTATTTTAATAAATCGCAAATAAAAATACATTTAGAATTGTCGAATGAGCCGCTGAAATCCTACCGCGTGTGCGAGCACGATTTCGTGATGAAAATTGGGAGATATTTCCCTCGTGCGTCACTCGGCATTTGTGACTCGTAAACCACATGGATCGCGCAATTTGGAAAATTTCTTTTTTGTAAACGCTCTCTGTGGTATTGATGATATACCTTGCAGATAGAATTTTGCGAGAATACAATTTTTTTCTTGACAAACGTTTCGTGTACAAATATGAATTAAACGATGTTTTATGTTATAACCTCACTTTCACTCTTGCAGCTCGTTAAAGTTGCAGAAGAGGCTAGCAGCCTCTGTTATGAGATGTGGCAAAAAGAAGGTTTGGTTGGATCCGAACGAGATTAATGAAATTGCGAATACAAATTCAAGTAAGTTTTGCTTTCTATGATCTGCTTTTTTTTTCTTTTATAAAGTTGCAATAATTTATAAGCTTAGTATTGATGAAAAAATTATTTGTATTTATTAATCTGCATGGAGAGATTTATTTATTATATGTATCTTTCAGGACAAAACATCAGAAAACTGATTAAAGATGGTCTGATTATCAAGAAACCTGTAGCCGTACATTCGAGAGCTCGTGTTCGTAAGAACACTGAAGCTAGACGCAAGGGACGTCATTGCGGTTTTGGTAAAAGAAAGGGTACAGCAAACGCACGTACACCCCAAAAAGTATGTATATTCTAACACTGTCTCATGGCAAGTTTTCTATCTTTGTCTTATTCATTTCCACCAATGTAGATTGAAACAGTTTCTACAATACAGTGTTACAACATTATGACGAATCAATTGAAAAAGAGAATATATGTTTTTTTTTCTCTGATTAATTCATCAGTGTTGTAACATAACAACTGCATTGTAAACACTTCTTAAGGAGTATAGATAAAAAGGTAGTAAGGAGATAAAAGTATTCTAATTTGTTGGGTCTGAAGAGACGTGTTTTCAAAAATTTTTTAGAAAAAAATATTGAAGAAATGAAATTTAAAATAAAATTTTTATAAAAATATTTATTAATTTCTGTAAATATTATAATAGCATTTTTTTAATTTTTGTAAACTATTTAGTGGATGATGTATTGCGTTAAAGTGGAGATTGTAGATTTCCTCTGTGGAAGTGATTGAGGGTAAATGATTAATTTGAAACAAAAAAACAAAATTTTCTTAATTTGTATGAATTTGTACATCAACTGAGCTAGAATTAAATTAAAAACTGAAAATTGACAAAATTAATTGGTAGTTTTTCAAGGATTTTTTTAGTTTTTAATTTTAACTTAATGCATAAATTTATGTTAATTAAGAAATTTCTTGTTTTAAGTTAATTATTACAATTGCTTGCAATCACTTTCACATAGGAGATTTACAATTCTCAATTTAATGTCACTTATATATCATCCACTGAATAGTCTGTGATAATAAAAAATATAATCTACAGAAAAAAAATAAACAGTTCTACAAAAGTTGCATCTTAATTGTTTCAATATTTTTTTTTTTAATTGAAGATGGACCCAACAAAATAAACCACTTTCTTAATTTTTTTTTTTTTTTTTTTTAACTTATAGCGAATTTGATGACTACTTAGTTGTAAAAGAAAAGAAATTGTACAATTTATGCATCTAAAAGATTATCGACTCGTAGTTGGGTCGAGTCAGTAAATCAAATATGCTTTGTTTTCTAAGAATTAGAAAAAAATTAAGAATAAGTTACACCGAAATCAAAATTATTGTACATTGGTGGGAAGAGATGTTGATCGTATTATATTTAAAAATATTATACAAATATTTATATATTAGTAAAGAGTTTGTATAAGCATTTACATTCATTATGCAGGATCTTTGGATTCAAAGAATGCGAGTTCTCCGTCGTCTTTTGAAAAAGTATCGCGAAACGAAAAAGATTGATAGACATCTGTATCATTCGTTATACATGAAAGCTAAAGGTAACGTTTTCAAGAACAAGCGAGTGTTGATGGAATTTATCCATAAGAAAAAGGCTGAGAAGGCCCGTGCTGAGATGTTGTCTGATCAAGCCGAAGCTCGGCGCACGAAGGTCAGAGAAGCTCGCAAACGCCGTGCGGAACGCATTGCTTCGAAGAAGCAAGAGCTATTGCAGTCTTATCAACGCGAGGACGACGCTGCAAAGAAGTAAATTGCATGGTGTATCTTAAGTAAAAATTGTATAAATAAAATATGAAAAAGAAAGAATATTGTGACAAATCAATCTTTTCCTCTAACACTTTAGACTTAAATTCAAATCAATCCAAGCGCTTACAAAAACAATTGTACGAAAAGTAAAATAATTCAGATATTTTAAAAATGTTAAAAGTGTTGAATGAATAAGAAATCTGTAGTTATTAAAAAATTACAAGTAGAAAGTGGACTAATAATTCCAAGAATAGTAACTTTTTTATTTAAAAAATACAATCGTATTTTATATATGCCCCATTAATTTATATATGAGCAATTTTTTCACTAATTTAAATTACTTTGATAAGTTTAAATTTGCTAATGTAATTTTATTAAATTCTAGTAAATAAGTTATGTATAGAAATTTAGTTTCAAAATTATACAGTTATATAATTATAATAATATAATTATAAAATCTGATTATAATACAATATTTAGAAAAAAACTTCAAATGGCTCATATCCCTATATTCTGTTTATTCTATTGTATTTCTTTATATTTCTATTTTGATTTAATACCCACATACCACGTAATATTGAAGTGATCATAGCAATATCACTTTTTTATTGCAATATTACAACAAAATATATCAGAAATATTACTGTGATATCACAGCAATATCAAAATGTCCGCAAAAACGCATCACGATATTACTGTAATATTATACAATATTTCTGTGATGTTTATGTGATATTTATATAATATTGCAAGGAATTAAATAAATGAATTATTTTAATTATTTCTCTTATTTTTATTATTATTCTTATATTTAAAACCATTTTAAGTATCGGCTTAAGATGACCTTAACCAATCGGAGAGCCATATTAGTATCTTAAGACATTACTTAAGATGGTCTTGAAATAAGAATCGACTATGAATATAATATGGCGACTTTATGTTTGATGTTCATTGGTGCATTGGTCTTATGTTGTGCTTATGTTATGTTATGCATTTCATGTGCAAGACCCTTTAAGCTGCGTTCCGAAATTAACTATCAATACTGAAAATCTATAGTTTACGTGACGTAAACTATCCGTTTGTTTTCTGTTCCTGAACTCTCTAAATAAGTGTACACTTAAAATGAAATAGATAGATATTTCAAAGTTAGCGAAAGCAAGAAAGAACGTTCCAGTGCAGTCTAGTGCAGGAATAGAAAACACGCCTAATAGATTTTCAGTACTGGCAGTAAATTTTGAAACACAGCCTTAATATAGTACCCTAACTCAATCATTGCGGTTTCTGAACGCAACCTGATCATGGTGACCAATGACGACAGATGTCCGTTGCCGTGAACACATGTGATTTGGAAATTCATAATCCCAGAAGGTTCATTAAGACATAAGACAGCTTGGTTATTAAGAGAAGAACAAGAAGAAGGACCTGTCTTGCGCATTAGTCAAATTGCGCGTGATAAAATTTCGCTGCTTAAAGTCCTGGAGAGAAGCTGATCAAGTGAAAGTTCTCGTTGCCAAAACGCATCGCTGTCTGATGCAACAGCACGTCGCGCAATCAAGATTGCACCCCACATGCGGAGATTTTCGACAATGTATTTGTTTACGCTCGTTGACAGATAGTGTTTCAAATCTCTGACAAATGCTAACGATTATCCAGCAACGGAGAGAATTTGATCACGAGAAGAGGAAAAATTTGAGACTATTCGATTGCTGCTTCTAACGACAAACAGACGAATATGTCTCCGCCGAAACCGGACGGGAGGCCAAATTTCCCGCAGAAAACGCGAGAGGAGATCAAGGCAGAACGCGAAGCGAAGAAGGCAGCTAAAGCCGCCGCTAAGGCGGCGAAACTCACCGCTGATAAAGCAGACAGTGTCAAGAGTCCAGCTCCTGTGGCCAGCTGTAAGGTTCCAGTGAGAGATGTGAAAACAGACAACAAAGCAAAGGAATGTAGCAAAGTAAAAATAGACGATATTAAGAGTGAGGTCCTAGAAAAAAGTACAAAATCAGAAGCGACAAACTCTGTGAACTCTCAGCCTAGTCAAGAACTCTTGACGGAAAATGCAATCCAATCTTCAAGTATCATCCAAAATGGTGCATCTAAAAATACACAGTTGGGTAAGTTAATATTTTTTTGCTAACTAAATTAAATTGAAGTTTGCTTAGAGAATTAATTCAGTTCCATTAAAAATTGCTTGATTAAATTAAATTAGAAGTTAATTTTGAAAAGTGTTTTTCATATTTATATTAAAATGCTGTTGTTTGTTCAAATTATATTACTCTAAAATACAAAATAGATTATTAAATAAATTTAACGTTTTATTTGTAAATTAAGAAATAATAAAGAAATATGTTTTTTTTTTATATTGAAATGTATTTTTTCTTTTACATAAGTAAATTTTTAACTTAGGAAGAAAAGGTAAATAAATTAAAGTTTATTTGTATTTGAAAAATAAATTGTTGAAATTATTTGAAGTCAACTAAGTTAACTCTTAATTTTTTATTAGTCACTACCCAATCTTGTGAGGGGAAGAGCAAGGCCGAACTGCGAGCGGAACGAAGAGCGAAGCAGGATGCTCAAAGAGCTGCAAAGCAGCAACAGTTAGTAAAAGACAGTGCAAATAAGAAGGAATCTCCCAAACCAAGCGTGGAAACGGCACCCAAATGTTCAGTAGAGAAAAGTGTCGAGAGCAGTGAGACGAGTACAGATTTGCACGAAGTTAATTTGTTCAAACACTTGTATCAGGAGAGAATCAACTCGCGGTATTTAATAACTATGGTAAATTCGCACTTACATCCGGTGATAGTTAGACTAGGTATTCAGTACGCGAACAAAATTATCGTCGGTAGCAACGCGAGATGCGTAGCGTTTTTGGCTGCAATCAAACGGGTAATTCATGATTTCGAAAAACCGACGCAAGCGGATTTCATCCGCGGTCTCGAGGCAAACTTGCAGGACTCGCAGGATTATCTTCATCACTGTAGACCATTGGGTGTCTCGATGCGAAATGCTATGGGTCACCTCACATGGCAGATGACACAATTATCATCTATGTTATCAATATCAGATGACGAAGTAAGTAATTTGGTAACATTTTGTTTCTATCATTTAATTATATTTTCATAATTAAATTATAATTATTAATTTATTTAGTACAAATTTGACTTTGTGTAAATTAAATATGAGTTTGGAAGAATCTAAGTCATGTCTTTTTTTTAAATAATACTATAAGTTTGTTTAATATTTGATCTATTGCAGGCGAAAAGTAAGCTACAAGGAGTAATAGATACTTACATCTCGGAACAAATTGAACTAGCTGGTAAAGCGATATCGATGACGATAAAGAGTAAAATATCAGATGGAAATGTTATTTTAACATATGGCTAGTGAGTATATTCTAGAATCTATTTATCATTCAGAAATTAAATGTACAAAATATCAATGACTACATTAAACAGAAAAAGAAACTGTTGTAAGATTTTTTAATATAATTCTTTAGTTCATGGATTTAAATTTATAAACTAACCTCGTTTTTTTGCTTGTAATGTGAAATACAGTAATATGTACACTGTTTATTATAAAAGTTCACCTTTATTTGCTTAATTAATTAATCTTGATCCTATTTGTGAATTTGCATAAATCAATTATAAATTTAAAAATCTTACAACAGTTGCAAAGTTACTTTTTTTGCTAAATGCAACCATTTATTCATACATTTCTTTAAGAATTTATTTCTTAAAATATGTAATAGTATATGTATTTCTATATTCTCCTATACAAATAATTTTTTTTAAAGAAAAAAAGGAAAATGTTGAATGATTTCTAAAAATATACTATAATTTTAGCTCATCTTTAATTAACAAGATATTAGTGGATGCACACGCTGCAGGCAAAAAGTTTCGCGTGATCGTGGTTGATGGTAGACCATGGCTAGAAGGAAAGGAACAGTTGAGACGTTTGACGAAACATGGAATTGAGTGCTCATATTTATTAATCAATGCTGTTAGCTTTATCATGCCAGAAGTAAGTAGCTTGCATAGTGAAATGATCTCAAAATGTTTAATCTATAAATTTCACAAGAACAGATTATATACATTAACATGTTCACAACAGTGTGATCATATGTGATTATCCGTTATCCTTCTCTGCTGGATTGTCGCCAGTCAAGCATTTCCTATGCAAGACATGATAGTGGTATTTTTAAAGTATACATTCTTGTGCACACTGTGCATTACGGTTGTGGTAACCATATATTTTTAGAGAAAAAAAAGGACAAACCTGAAAATTTTTAAGACTTTATTTCTACATGTTTTCAAATTGGTTTATGACTGTCAGGAACTACACATCTACACATTGCAAATTCTTCAATATACCTGACATAATTAATGTTGCCTTTACATGAAACTAAATTTGTCAGTTTTTTTCTGTAAAAATTCGTCCATTAGTATGACATTAGACATTGGAACGTTTATTAAAACTTTCTCGTAATTTGTAAAAATTTATAAAATTTAGTTTAAAAAAAATAAATCTAAAATTATCTAAAATAGAAAGCCCTTTACAATAAAAGACGTGATCACTGTAATCATGACTTGCTAATGTGATTACTGGTGATGGTTATCTGATCCATGATTCACGCCGTTCTGCAGAAAAATAATTCGTTGTGAACATGTTAAAGTTAATAAAAAAATTTTTAATAATTTCATTATAATAGAATTATTTAGATCTATCTTTTGTTTTTATATTAAGCTAATTTATTATTTTACTTGTCTAGGTCAGCAAAGTCTTTCTAGGTGCCCACGCAATATTAGCTAACGGTGCAGTAATGTCAAGAGTAGGAACTGCGCAAGTTGCTCTAATAGCAAAAGCCTTTAACGTCCCTGTTTTAGTAGCGTGCGAGACGCACAAATCGTCTGTACAAGTGCAGACCGACTCTATTGTTTATAATGAATTAGGTAAGCAAAAAAACTAATTTTATTGGATATTTTTAGAGATTGTATTTGTGTATGTGAGGGCTGTCTGAAAAACTTCTGACCTCAACAGGAAGATTACAGTACTTGTCAACAAAAGTTGGGGAATGTATTTGCGCATGCTTTGAAAAATGTCAGCCATTTTGGTCGCGCAGTTGTGACGTCAGTGATGCTGTTGAGGCGCCGGTTTGCAGTCACATCGACAGCCAGAAGGAACAGACTCGCTTGGACACGCTGACGCTGGCACTGGCAATTTCTCCCCACTTATCGGCCTGCTCAGCGCCTCAACAGCATCACTGGCATCACTGGCTCTAGTTGGTTGACAATTGTTTGAGTCGATGTGAGTGTTTTTGTGAAAATGGAAAAAATCGAATATGCAGCTGAATTTAAACGTGGCCGTACCAGTTTGGATGACGATGAACGCTTGAAACGACTAAAAACTGCAATCACTGACGATGACATCGAAAAAGTTCATCAAATGGTACTGAACGATAATCGAATCAAGGTTAGAGAGATAGCAGAGGCTCTGAAGATATCGGAAGAACATGTTTGTTATATATTGACTGAAGAATTAGGCATGAGAAAGCTTACCGCGCGTTGGGTGCCGCGTTTGCTTACTCTGGACCAAAAACGTGTTCGAATGAACATTTCCAACGCTCTGTTGGCACAGTTGAGGCACAATAAACGAGAGTTTTGGCGCCGATTAATTATTGCAGATGAAACTTGGATACACTATTATACTGCAGAAACAAAAACACAGTTAAACCAGTGGACTGCGAAGGGGGAATTGGCTCTAAAAAAGGCAAAGGCTGTTCCTTTGGCTGAGAAAGTGATGGCGATTGTTTTCTGGGATAGTCGTGGAGTTGTTTTAATCGATTATCTTGAAAAAGGAAAAACCAAAATTACAGGAACATACTACGCATCATTACTTGACAAGCTGAAAGCAGAAATTGTGAAAAAGCGGCCACATTTGCAGAAAAAAAAAATTTTGTTTCACCAAGCCAAGTCTAGCATCTCAGCGATTGCCCTGTCGAAAATTTACGAATTACGGTTTAAACTGCTTAACCACCCTCCTTACTCACCAGATCTAGCCCCAAGCAACTTTTTTTTGTTCCCTAAGTTAAAAGTTGCGCTCGGAGGACAGAGATTTTCGTCAAAAGAGGAGGCAATCACATTCGTAAACAACTATTTTGCGGAGAAAGACGCCAAGTATTATTTGGATGGGTTGAAGAGGTGGGAGCACCACTGGGAGAAGTGTATAGACTTACAAGGAGACTATATAGAAAAATAAAAATTAATTTGATGAAAAAATGTCTTGTTTCTTTGTTAGGTCGGAAACTTTTCAGACAACTCTTATATGTTTACACGTATGTTTACAAAATTATGTTAAATTTATATTATAATTACATATAATTATACATATAATAATTTATTTAGCATTTAAATTTATATATATATATATATAGATAGATAGATAGATAACATCTTATACATATTTTATCTTAAAAGTTGTAATTTTTGTCCAATGTTGCAATTTCTTTGATCTATTTTGCTTCCTCATTGCTTACTCATTTCATTCTGTGTTTGTCTAGGTAATGCAGATGAGCTTGTGAATCATCAATCGAACAGTAATTCAAAAAAGTCTTTACTCTCGAATTGGCGAACGCAGAACTCATTAAATCTTCTAAACATCACTTATGACGTGACGCCAGCCGATCTTGTAACAGCTGTCGTTACGGAATTAGCGATTCTCCCATGCACTAGTGTTCCTGTGATTTTACGGATTAAATAAATCTTCCGAGATTTAAATATGTACGTTTCCTCAAGAAAGGATTAATAAAAAAACTGACAAACACACAACAGCAAAACAAGAAAACGAATAACAAGTACGGGAATTGCTGGGTTCTACAATATTTTAATATAAATATATGATTCAGAGTCTATTTGACTATTTCAACAATTATATTAATCGAACGCGAGATTGATATCAATTAATATATTGTTATATATTATCGTTGAAATAAACTTTTTAAAACTGGTGCAGAGATTTAGCAAATTTTCCTTAAAAAAAAACTTGCTGATATACTAAGTTTTTTAACAACAATTAATATCAATTAGCGTTTTGTATGTGTAATCCATTATATAATTTGCTATTTAATACAGGGCAAATGCAATGCAGTTGATATGAATTGTAAGAAATAAAACATGTTTCTGATAAGCTACAGTCTTTAAATTGTATATATTATTTTACATATTTTACGGATGTATATTTTATGAATAATTATTTTGTGTATTTTACAATTATTATTTTATATTAGTTTGTAATGTCACATGTGTGACGCATTTTGAAAATATTTATCTAAACATTATTGACACTCGTGTAATTGAAGGAGCTATCTGTCCAGTTTGATATAAAAAAATATTTTCAAGAAGTGTTTTCATATTTTAAATTTATAAAGATTTCTGAAAAAGTACTTAAAAGTTCAGATCTTGTATTCTTAAAAAGTTATAGAATGAGAAATCTTAGAATATTTCACTTGTAGAAAAAATTCTAAGAAAAGATGTAAACTCATAGTATTTCTGAAAAATATTCCAATAATAAATTTGATAAATGTCTTAAAATTTACAAAATTATAATTTTTTTAAATTCTGAAAAATTATATGACGGAATTCGAAGTAAAAATTTTAGAGGTAAACATTGGTAAACATCTATCACTCATTACTCCGAATTAGGTTAGGTTTGATTAGATGTTGGAATCTTAACCTAACAAATGTTTTGTAATCGGTTGAGATACCGTTGAATCTGATTTAAATACACGTGATTGCTATGAATTAGAAAAGAATTCATTAAGTTAAATTTGACAAGAGATATATCGTATAAACGTAAATTAATGCGTTTATATATAATATTTTTTTTGAATAATGAGATTCAGTAATAAAAATTTGCTCAGAACGTTCGTTCTAAAAAAGAATGAGTTTCGCAAAATTCTCATGACAAACCTAGGTTTAACTTCGATCGATGTGGATAAATTTCTTGATATTAAGAAAACTGCCCTTAATCTTCCCACTTATCGAATAATGAACAATTGTTTAATATGTCAGGTGTGTACACAAATGTAATTTATTAATTCTGGTGCAATACATAATTAAGTACAATTTAGTTTTTTAAGGACCGAAATAGCACGTGGATTAATAATCGTTTGCTATTGTTTTTTATTTTATTCATATAATTGATGGAATCGAGAGATTAACAAAAAATTGCTAAAATCGTACTTAGAACAATGTATTTCATAATAGGCTCACTTATTTTAGAAGAGAATTTTTTCAAATATTTTGTAATTGGAACATTTTTGTATTGTATTTATTTTTTAAATGTTCAATTTTTTTTACTTTGTACATAATTTTCTATAATGAGCAAATTTCTTGTTTTTTAAAACAAGATGTAATAACCTTGTGTTTTTTTCATCTTGATTATTCTTTTTACATTTAGCCTTTATGATTTTATAATATTATGTTTTCAGCCAATTTTTCATAATTTTCATAATTTTGTAATCAATAGTTTAGTATCTATTTATGACTTTGGATTTTTCTTATGTTACAAGAATATTGAATTAGTTTTTTCTTTTTTTTTCTTTTTTTCTTAACACTGAAGAAGACTCAGTAGAATCGATACATGCTTATACTTATTTAAGTGAAATTAAATTTGATATTTTTTTTAACAATTTGATTTATTTCTTATTTAGCTAATTATCCTCAATTTCTTATTATAATTTTATTTATTCATTTCAGAAATATAATGTCAATGTGGATTCTTTAGAGAAGCTTCACTATTGTCTGAAATTGCATGATTATACATTAGAGCATAGAATTAAAGTGCTCAAGGAAATAGGAGTGCCTGTTATAAAACTGTCTCTAGTGAACAAGTAAGTTGATAGCACATTGATACAATTATTTACGTTTTATAAGTAAAAGTAAAGAAGTTTTAATCATTTTTGAAATTTCAGTATACTCTATCATTTTCACAAAACAGTATCAAAGTTTAAAGAGAAGGCTAATATTCCAGCTGAGCAAAATATTGCTGCAAATATATTCGGTGGTGAAATTCCCGAGAATCTCATTCATTTGAAGAAATTGAATGATAATTTAAC
The DNA here is from genome assembly GCF_016802725.1 of Solenopsis invicta. Taxonomy (NCBI): domain Eukaryota; kingdom Metazoa; phylum Arthropoda; class Insecta; order Hymenoptera; family Formicidae; genus Solenopsis; species Solenopsis invicta. The sequence continues at coordinate 11,217,471 of NC_052673.1, forward strand.
AGTCCTGGAATATTATCAGACATGTCTCTTGCATTGCAAAAATCGGATATTCAACGTACCATATTTAGATGATAAAATATTATTGCAAAAACATTTGAAAATAAAAAGTATAAGCATGGTTGCAGAAACGTTGAAAGTACTCAGGAATGATCTTAAATATGACGACGAAATGGTAAGTAATAGTTTTTTAACATTTTATTAGTATTTGTACGAATTATTTTTACGAATAAATTTTTCTCATCAGTTAAAAAAGTGAAAATATTTCTGTTTAATTTCCCAGGTCTTTGCTTTCAACTTTTTTTTTGGTATATTTTCGTAATTTTTTAATTTTATTTACATCTTGAGTTTTTATTACTTCTATTATTAAGTATTCTTAAGTTTTTACTGCTTCTAAAATATATTTACATAAATTGATTGTTTGTACAGATAAAAAAGAATTCTTCAGTCATTGTCGCTTCTCCTGATAACATCAGGACACTGTTGAATAGTTTTACAGAAATTTTAGGAATGCCAATTGTACCGTTTTTGAAAAAATACCCCTACATACTTCTTCAAGACGCGGGTAATACTAAACGATTATTAATGTCGTTCAAACAATACGAAATACCGGATAAATACGTAAAGAATTACATGAAAATTTTCCTGATAAGTAACGAAGCTTTCCATGAGCGAATCGAATTAATAAAACGCCATCCGAATCTGAACATGTGGTATAAGCATCGGCGTATGCTGCAAATTATATGTCAGATAAAGAAGATAAAATATCGCATGGAATACGTTGACATCATGGATTCTTTAAAATGGCTCAATCCACAATCACTCTTGGCTTCGAAACCAGAAGTAGAGAAGTAAGTTTATATATATATATTTCATCATAAATATTTTACGAATAAAGTTGAGGTATTGAAAAAGCATTCTGTGCGATTTGATATATTTGATTAATATTTATACAAGATTATTGCACTAATCAATGAACAAATATAAACAACTTAATATAATTATACTTTCAAGTAAAAAATAATATTTTCATGAAATCTTTATGAAAATTAGATCTAAAAAAGCATCATGTAATTTGCAATTTATTATTTTGAAGTTTTATTATTTGAATATTTTTCATGATGGTTGTTTAATGACTGATGTCCTATATATACATTTTTTTTTTATTTATTTTAGATCTGTGCAAACCGGCATAGTTTCAGCTAAACATAACATAAAACACATTTTGATGAAGGAATTGGGAATGGACTTGAGCGATTTGCTAATGAGACATCAACATTGGAAAACGGTTGCGTTTGTTGACATCGTGAAAATGTTAAAATATCTAAAAAAGCATTTTAAGATAAATGAGATATGTCCAAACATACACATCATACTTTATGACCAGTAATGACCATATCTACTTAACAATAGAAGTATTATGTAAATTAGACTCCATGTAGAATATTTAACAAAGTAGTAATTTAAATTATGAATTTTCTTCGAGTTTTCTTTTTTCTTTTAACTTCTTGTTACATTGCATAATAGTAGAACAGATAATTAATTAAATTTCTTGTTTTTTTTTGTTTAGATTAAAAGTGGAAAAACTACTGGCTGATTTGAAAAAACAACATTCTCAAAGTACAAAGTACTCGTTTACTAATAGCCAATATCTCGCCTTGTGTCTGTATATGCTGGAGAAAGATAATTATTTCACAGGCGATGGTATTTGGAGCAACGAACAAAATGCGATGCAACAATCTTCAGAAGAACGAAACATCGCCGAAAAGTCTTACAATAATATGAATATTTTGAAAGATACCAATGATTATTTAAATCTGGAAAATAGTATTAATATTGATGTTGATAACTTTAAGGATGTAACATTCAGTAATAATATACAGAATAGAAATAGTTGAAACAACAATATACATAATGTACATAAACATTTTTACTTGTACAGAATATCTTACAGTGATTCATGTTACAGAGAACAAAGATTGCATATTTATAACATATGTAACGTATGTAAAAATGGCGCAAAAAAATACAGTAATTCGCCCCAAACAAGGCTACAAAATGAAAAATCAATGCGAGAAATATTTATATGTTAAATCGAAATCGTTAGTTTATGACAAATGATCTTTGCATATTATTCGTATAAAATTTGAATACTGCGAATACACATACATGATATATAAATTTTTTTGCCTCGTTCTTCATTTATTATAAATTATTTTTATTTTTATATAGAAATGGAATATTGCGAGATACACAAAGCGGGATTATTTGGATTAAGATTTATTCTTTTCTAATACAAGAAAAAGGCACTGCACGTAAGGCATTAATTATTTAAGGCATAGAAAGTTGTCTCGAAGTGTATTACAAATCTAGTAGTACATTTGGTTTATGCTCGCCCTCTTTCTGTCTCATTAGCTGAATCAGATTCAGAAAAAAATTTTTTTTAAATTTTTTAAAGATAATTATTAATAATATAAATGAGTATAACGTTATAAAAGTATTTCCATTACCAAAATATCCTTTTATCTTTATCCACAGGAAGTTTTTTGAATGGGAAATCACCGTGAGATGCCGCTCCAAGTGAGTTAATTTTTTATTTAAATTTTCATTTTCTAGGCAAATCTGTTTGCGGCCATACATTAATCGCGCGAGAGATGAAGTTATTAGAGCAGCGAAAATAGAACTCTTATATATAAATATGTATATATATATATCCCTTTTGTTAAATAAAATATTTTATATCCTTGAGATATTTTTTTATATCCTGTTTTCTTCAATATTCTCTCTCATACATAGATGCTCAATCGACTTACATCTATTTCTACAAATGTAGACGAACTTTAACTTTAATTTTAATTAAAATTAAAGTTTATCTACAAATGTAGATGAACTTTAATTTTAATTAAACTTATTTTTTATATTTTTCTAGTTTTATGAATTAATAACAGATGAAAAAAGTTAATTTAATATTAAAATTAATCTACATTAATAGAAACGAGCTATGAGGCTTCGACTTCAATGATTTAATCGGCGATCTAATCTGATAGAAAAGTTTTTAACTATACAATTTGTTGTCTCGAATCTCTAATTTTCTTTTCTACGTATCAAACAATAAAGAATTGATAATTCTATATTGTTAATTATCTTTAAAATACTGTAGATATCACTTGTTAATTGCCGATTAAGTTAATTGAAGTTTGGCTGAATCCTCACGCGTAAAGCAACGCGTCACTCGCGATCACCCAAGCAACAAGTACAGAAATATCGCGGCTGTCGCAACGCGAATAATTCGAGCTCGAGATTCTAGGACTTATTATTATTAATTTGTATTCTTTCGTAAAATCGAAATGCTGATCGGGATTTCATCGATGCTCACAATTTAATCCTATAAGCGCTACAATATTCTTCGAATATTATACAAATATTAAAAATTAAAATAATATTAAGATAATATTCCGAGAATATTATTCTTAGAATCTAATATTTTTTAATATTACGAGATTATTGTAATAATGTTGTATTTATTTGAAATAATATTCGTGATATATTATTTCAATATTCGTGGAATACTATGAAAATATTCTATGAATTACAATTATTTGTGATCAAAAATTAATGTGAATTAGATTTGCATAAAATATTCACAAACTTTATAATTATTACATTTGAAAGTTATAATATTCCCGATAATTTAAAATATTGAAGTAAATAATATTATTTACTTCTTACATAATATTCATATATTATGAGAAGTGGACAAATAACGACTTTTTATTAATATTAAATAATATTTCAGGATTGTATTTAATATTAAATAATATTATAGCACTTATAAGGAAATGACTTTTTCAATAAAATCTATCGATTCCAATTTCAATCCTATATTGAATTTTGCTCGTTCGCCATCAAGAACTACGATGTAAATAGCACCGGCGCGAGCCCGATCAAAGTAATGCGATCTACAAGTCCAGGACCTAATACTCCTCACGCTCGTGATGAAACGCGGACAGATCGCAAAAGTCGCCTAGAAGAGATCTAGAGCGGAGGAGGCCGCGAGTCAGTTCAGAAAAGGAGGCAGCTGCACGTAACTCGGTTGACTGCCGGGCTCGCTTTTGACCATGACCTGATCCTTCATGGCCTGGCGCGCCTGCGGCGAGTGCATGCCGTAGTCCTGTTTCTGATCGGTCGGCGGTTGTGGTGGCTGCTGCTGTTGCTGACCGTAATCGGCTGTAGCCTGGTCGTGCGCGTACTTGTCCGCGAGGCAGCCACCGTGCTCATCCTCGGACATGGAGTTGCCCAGGTGAGTGGGCGGCGAGTGCGTCGTTACCATGGTCTGATAGTCGGCGCGGGTGAGAGACCCAGGTGGAGGCGGACTGCTGCCGCCTCCGGGGTTCATGTAGTCCTGGTGGACTCGCATGGTGTTGCCAGCGGCAGCCGGCGTGGTGAACAGCGCGGCGTCGTGCTGCGTCGGCAGCATGCTTGCGTACGACGAGTACGAGACACTGCCGTTGTTGCCGAAACCCGCGGCCGCCGCCGCCGCGGTCGAGTACGGTGAGTTAGATGGACTCAGCAGGTTCAAATGCGGCGCCAGATCATACGCCGCCGGCGAGTACGCGGCCCAGGCGTCCGGCGGTGCCGCCGCCGTCGTCGGCGATGCGAACGGGTTCAGGGTGTTGTTGAGCGACGTGAAGGAGCCTGAAAACACGGAAAACGTGTGTTCCAATAAATAAAAAAGACCTAGAATTTGTATAATTTCTAGAAAACGAAATTTCCAAATTATATGGATCACAATCCATTTTTTTAAAACGGCAAACACCTACGACTCATCTAGCTTTCGGAATTTATGAAAAGGGGAGGGAGGAAATTTATTTATGTGTACTCCAGTTTAATTCTCCTATGTTTTACTTAAATATAAGCTTATAAAATTTGGGCACTGCGCACAATTAATAGAAGAATATTAAATATTAAAAAAGGAATTAAAATTTTACTCAGTTTCCTCAATGAATACTATAGATAAATAATAAGTTATGTTATATCTTATACGAGACATGTTTATGTCTTACGTTTTATTCGTTGTGCGTTATTTTTAATATTCATTAAGAAAACTAATTCTGTAATTTTAATTCCTATTCCTAACATCTAATATTCCTCTATTGTGCGTAAGGTCTTATAATTTCTCAAAATATGAGATATAAGAGTTTAAAGAAAAATTTCTACAAAAATTCTATGCAAAATACTAGAATTGAAACACTTTTCTAATTTCTTTATAGTTTTTTCAGGGGGGGGGGAAGAAGGATTAATATTAATTTCAATTTTAATAATACGTGATATTATTTAATATTATTCAATTTAGAGCTGTGTTATAATTGAAAATTAATTCGGCACGCAGTTCATTGAATTTGAGGAAAGTATATAAAATCACACAAACAGTACAAGCACGAAGATCTAGCTGCGACCGTAGAAGGCATTCTTGTTCAATTTGTATTGAAACACTTTTATTAATTTTAGTAGTTAAATACATATATCTAAGAATGAATGAATATTTCTACAAAATAACTAATAATTATTTCTACAATTTTTTATTTTTAGTAGAGCTTTGTAATTATTCATAAAAATTCTTTTGTAATCGTAAGTTTTTTAGAAATGTGTAGAATGTTGTAGTTTGTTATAGTTTTACCGAGAAATTTGTAGAAATCACACAATAGAAACACAAAAATTTACAAAATTTTAAAAAAATGTTCCAGTTCTAGCATTTTCACGTAGATTTTTGTAGCAATCTTCTAAATTTGTGTAGAATTTTGTAAAATTTTTTTCACCTAGATTGTTTTCTATTTTTATTGATAATATTTTTAATGTCGCATTAAAACGAATCATCTTTACATACAAGAAGTTTGATAATTGTTTAGGAGCTTATTTCGAAATTTGATTTTGATTATTCTACCATAGCCGAAAAATTTGTTGCGTACTTTGAGAATCTCTGCTGCAAAACGGTTATAATAATGGATATAATATAATTATGTGATTAATAAATTATGAGTAATTATATAAATGTGTGTAATTTATAATCGTGTATGTTATATTGAATAGAATATAAAATACATTTTGTACATATAGAAATATATTTTCTACAAGTATCGTTTAGAAAAGTAATGTATCTATTGAATAAATTAGAGGATTATGTATAAGAGTTTTTTAGGATATTTAAAATTAAAATTTGTTTACTCTGATATTTTCAAATATAGGGAGTCTTTCTTAATTTATTATTAAAAAATTAAAATCTTTTTATGATTTCTTGTGATGCTATTAATTATGTTGTATATTCAAAAATTTCTTTTTTTTTGTTAATAATCTCGCTTTTTTTATTTTGATTGTTTTAATTTTATAAAAATTGTTTTAATTTTACAAAAATTTTACCTGACAGACCGGGACTGGCGGAACCTGCAGCCATGTAACCAGCGGTCTTGCGCGGCGGTTCCTTCTTCCGCCACTTGGCACGGCGATTCTGAAACCACACCTGCACGCGAGTCTCTGACAGAGCAAGCTTCAACGCGAGTTCGTCGCGCGCGAAAACGTCAGGGTAAGGCGCTCGTTCGAAAGCTCTTTCCAATTCCTCCAATTGATAAGCCGTAAAAGTTGTTCTAAAGTGAAGAGATCGAATATAAAAATCGACAATTTTACATAAATACAAATAATTAAAAATGGAAATTCAAATTATATCTATAGGAATTTCAATTTATATCTATAACATTTAAATGTAAATTAAAAAGATATAAGTATTGATAGTTTACAGATTTAAAAGATTTTTACAATAAATTTATGAGAAGTATACTTAAAAGAATTTAAGGATTTAAATAAGAATTAAATATCAGATATAAAAATCAATAGAGCAGCTTCATCGTACCTCGTCTTTTTCTTCTTGATGTTATTGTTGTCAGTCTTCTTTTTCGAGTCCTTCTTAGCTGGCTGCGTCTCGCTGCTGACTGCAAAGTTAATCGTTAAGATTTAGGAAAAGTTTACATATAAGATCAGAGTATCAATAACTAGAAACTGAGAAAAATGAGAATAGGAAGAGAGGCAAGCGTGACGTCGTATCGCAAAGAGAATGGAGAACATAATTTAATTGAGCATCGGTTACCTGGCGCGAGCGCATTGATCGGATCATCTGGTTTCCTCTTGAGCGCATTGCCGAGTTGCAAACCCTGCTGAAGACTCGTCGAAGTCGGTGTGACGCTGGTAGACGTCGAGGTGGTAACGTCCTGAGTCTGCGGCGGAAGCGGCGCATACATGCCGGACAGCTCGAGCTCCTTGAGTTCCTTCTGCTGCTGCTGTTGCTGCTGCTGTTGCTGCAGATGATGATGCTGCGATGCGGCCTGATGGTGCGGCGACGGACTGTTGGACGAGTCCAGCTTGTGGAGCTGACCGCCGCCGGTCGGCATTAGGTCGCCACTTCCGTGATGGCCGCCGCCTCCATGCAAGCTCAGCATCACCTGGATACTGTGAGCCCCGGTGGTTCCGCCGCGCGTCCCAAAGTCCGAGAATATCGGATCGTCCCACGAGGGTGCGCCGTCCATCTTCGACAATTTCTTTCGTAATCCCTTAAACGGGAAACCTTTCTCAAGGGATCAATTTGCGCGTTTCGTCAAAGTGCGAAATTTCGATGTTCGCTCTATGAAGCAATATCCTTTTCAGTCGCAGAAAGATACGTCACTATCAATCCGAAGATGAGAAACACCGAGGAAGTTTATTTCTGAGATGTTAGTTTTGATTGATTATCAATTAATTATTATTTGCTAACTCTCTCGTATTAGAATGTTCATTTCCATCCCGCGTTCAGCTGGCACTGACGTTGGGTCTAAAAAGTCGTAATCAACAGACTTGCAGAACTTCGACTCTTGATTTCCGATTTAATCAATTTCGTCCAACTTGCGGCAGGTTATCACAACTCACTTCTATTATCTTCCGTGTGAAGCCCTTCCTTTCCGAAGCTCTTCCGTCAATTTCACATCTTCGGGAGCGTCGAGTGATCGACGCGGTTAAATTGAAATCCAAGAACGGCCAATGAGATCACCGCCTTCACACCTTAGCATCGATCACGCCCGGCATTCGGGACTCTTCCGTGATTCTTTCCGCTTCCCGCCGGTAGAAAAAAAAGGGAAGAGGATCGGCGTTGCCCGATTGCCCGTAATGGAGCGCGCGCGGCAATTGCGATCAATTGTTGCCTGGGTTATGATTAATTTTGATTAGTTTTAAGCGGCGTTAACTCGCGCGATGCGCCGGCCGATTATTCGCGGCGGACCTTGGAAGAACTGGACCGAACCGACGACCGACGTCTCCCTCGAAACGAGAGAACGACGTCCGTCCTCTCTTCTCTCTATCGGGACACTCTCGCCACTACTCTACGTCCCGAGCCTCTGGCTAATCAGCCGCCACTCACACAGGCTTATATTTTCCGCGTCACGCCGGCCCAGACCGCCCCCATACCCGGGGCCCCGGCCAATCCTGCTTCATGCGGGCGCGGTGATGCTGCCTCTCATGGTCCAACATCGTCGTTCTCCTCGCTTCACCGTCTCCGCTGGTCCCCCGTGGCCTGTGAGCGACTGGTCCCCCTTCTCCATTATTTCTGCCTCCCTCCTCCCTCTTCTTCCGACCTGCGCGCAAAAAATGTCTCTCTTGATCTCTGCTGGTGCGCGAACGGGGGTGGAGATGGCACGGGGTACGAACATCCGCGCGAGGGTTACACGCTAGGCGCTCGTGGGAATAGAAATAAGAGAATCGCTCTCGCTTCGTGGGAAGCGAACGGGTTCGTTTCCCACTTTGCCCGGTTTCCGCGATTGCGTTTTGGAAGTAACACGTAACGCAGAAATGAAGAAGTATTCTTAGGGAGAGATGTTCTGAGAGGTCGGAGAATTTTTCGAATGATTTGGAATTCGCGCTAACAGCAACTAATCTCTTTTTTTTTCTCTTCCAGTATACGATAGAGCAAATTACGACATTTGAAAAAGCGCGACTAACGTGCGGTGTAACCCTTTTGTCTTCTTACCTCCCATCCTGCCGTGAATTCCGACGTGCCCTTACACTCCTCTTGTTCTTCTCTTGGTTAGGTTGTGTCATTTTTGTAATCATTGAAACTTTTCAGGCGCATGCAGCACAGCGAAGTATGTGTAAATCTCCTGTCGATCTCCGCAATTAAAATCCTTTCTCTCCTTTCCGATTATAAGTTACTGTCATCTAGGTGAGCAACAGCCGCGACACGTGCAACATTTCGTAACATCAGTCAACAACTTCTCCGTCCTCGTATTCCTCTTCGTCTTTGCCTTCTTCACCCTTTCTCTCTTCATCTTCCGTTGTCAGCTAAATACAGATTTGGAAGTCGCGCGATATTTTCGCACAACAAACTTTTCTTGACGGACGAGCGAGATAGGAAAAAATCGATGCGGAACTGCGAAACGTGAGATTCGCTCGTTGATCGAACGATCGAGATCGCGAAAGGTGCACACGGTACCTTCGTCGTCCCGAGGAAGAGATCCGTGTCTCTGTTGGCCGACAGTTGGCGTAGTACTGAGCCAACCACTCTTAAGCGCAAGCTCAATGAAATCAGCAATCGCCAGGAATTGCCTCGAATTGGCCCAATCAAACCACCCCCCGTTCCCCGTACGTGTACGCGTGTATATTAACCGCTAATTTTCGTCGTCGGTAATTAGCGCGCGCTTGTATACGCGCCGATTTCATCGTGCTCTCCGCTCTGATCGCCCATCGCTCCACGTACCGATCGACCCCAATCATCTCCTCAACATTACCTTGTCCCTGCTCGATCGTCTCATTTACTTCCTCATACTCTCTTTCGAAGCATATAAATCCTAAACTTATTTTATCCATCTTATCTTCTATCCTGTTTTATTGATTATTGAAAATTGATCTATGGAAAATTGATTTATTAACTTCTTTATTAAAAATTATATTATTTAAGATATAATAAGTTTAATATATCTGACAAATTATCTAATTTATTAGGCAAGTACAGCAAAAAGTTCGACAACATACGAATGATAATTAAATATGTAACAGTATTGATTTGAATTTATAATATATATGTATTAGAATTTTATAATAATGTCGACTATTATATAATAAAAAAAAAAAATTTTCGATATAAAAAAATACAAATTCTAGTGAAAAAAATGAATATTTAAAAAATTGATTCCTTTGCTCTTCTTTTCTAAAATTGAATTAATAACATAATTACTCCTCCGCATTTTTAAACTTCGATATATTATTCAATTAAATAATTTTATTTTACTTGTGATATTCTTTTTCTCTCTATCAGAATCCAAGCATGCATATTCGTTGGCTGTTCTTATCTCATAAAAGAATCGACAGGGGGAACGATATGAGGGAGATATAGCAATTAATATAAAACTTCAGAGCGAAGGTGCGATAATGCGGGTAACCGCGTCATCGTGATCCATCGTCCCGCCATTTTAACGCGCAAAGCCAAACGTAACAGCAGCTTATCGCTCAATCTAAACATTTAGACGCTATATTCAATTAATTTCTAAGCGCTCTTTTTTTATCGTCATTGCAACTTCTGCGAACAAATTACCAACTTTCTTTGAAAAATACAAGTTCTTCTTTACTATAAATTTTTCCTTGTAGAAAGTTTATTTTTGACAAAAATTTCTTAAAAATATTGTTATTTCTCTTATGGAAATTTCTGCAAAATATTATTAATTCTTTTTTTATAAAAATTTTTTATAAATTTCAATATGAAAATTGTAAAAGGTATCTAACAATTTAGTTAAATATAGATCTGAAAATAATTTTGTTAAACTATCAAAATAATTATATAGGATGCCCCAGCTAGTTACTAGAATGTTTAAACTTTTTGTAATATTGTTTATCATACTTGAGTGTCCTCCGTAATTATTTTGATGACTAATGAATGTATTTTTAGATCAGTATTTAGTTAAATTTTTAGGCAGAGGGAGAGATGTTAATAGTCGTCTAAAAAAATTGTACCTCATAATATATTGTATTTTTATTTAATATTAAGCAATACTTACAAAAATATGAAATAAATGATTAATGAGTAATACAAATAAAAATTTAACAGGTTACATCTTTTTGTACATGCTAATAACATTAAATCAAATACAACTAAATACAACTTAACTTTCGATCAGTTTATGTAACTGATAATAATGTATTCGTGCAATTTTATAATGAATTTTTATATTTTCATAGAAAAAGATCTATTGTAAAATATTTTACGTTCCAAATAACCTTTTTTTTCTTATTTCCGTGTTATTAAATCCTAATTGATCTTTTTTTCGATAAATTATTAGTAAATATCAGTTAATGATTCCTTGTATTTTTAAAAATTAATCCTTATATTTTTAATTACTTTAGTTCATAAAATTGATATTTTCCAAGGTGAGGTACGATTTAGGCAACCGATTGTCTAACTCATTTTTTCTTGCAGCATATTACAAGAAAAAGTTTATAATAAATTAATTCGTTATCGGTGAAAGGCTAAACATTATAGTAATACCTGAAATATCAAGCTACAATTTCCAACGCTCATTTGCATAAAAATTACTGCCAAATGGGAAATATAATAAAAAATAATTAGCAATTTTTCTTCAGCAACTGTTCTTTCCGTATACATCTTCTTCTAAATCATACTTTAAAAGGGCTTTAGATATCTTGTTTCTTATATTAGATCACACTTCTAGGTTTTCAAGACCAATTGCACTCCCGGCTTAGTGAACAAGGTGTTTCAATAGCGAGACCTCCTGCGGCGGCTTAATTTCCAATTTCACGGCAGAGCACAAGACCAGATCTCATGCGGGATGTGTCAGGACATTTCTGGATATTTCCGTGCATCGAGGAGGATCAGGCCCCAGGAGGTCGCGCGGCAGCGGCGGCAGTGGCGGCGGCGGCGGTCGCCGCCGCCGCAAGAGAACGAGGAGAAGTCGGTAACTTAACTGGCCTAAATGGGTTTAACTCGATGTGATTTTGCTGGCGAACCACTAAATTGAACGAATACGAACTAAACTGAACTCAACTAAGCTAATCATATCACATTACTAGCGTTATTAGCCGAGCGACGATATAAGTGAAGGTCCGGTGAGCGCCGGACTGCAGTGTAACGCAGTCTCCTGCACTGACCCTCCGTATCCGTGACTTTCTCTCGCATCCGCGCTCCCGCCATCTTGCTCTCCTCGCTCGGCGTAAACATGACCTACATAATAACGCGTATTCGTTCGCCGTTCGTTGCCGCCGCCGGATGGACCAGGTGCCCAAAGTTTCGCGCGAAGGATCGCGCAGGGTGGCCGGGCCCCGAGCAGGATTCGCGGTGTGATTCTCCGCCATCGCGTTTCCGCGCTTCTCGCGCCGTAGCGTACCGGAAGTGCGCGCATCGCCGTCGCGTGGGACCGACAGACTCCATGTTGTTCTCGTTGCGTAGCGTCATAATTCGCGAATACTCTCTGAGGAGAACAGAAGAGTCAACGTGTGTTACAATTTGACGTCATATTGATTAAATCATGACCGAGAAAGTACGTCAAGAATCTCGTAAGATTCTTATAAAAAAAGAAAACGGTCAATTTGATCGAATTTGTGATACGTTGTAGTTCTTTTAACATTGTTGATGGAAAATCTCAATTTACAGAACATTTCTACATTGTGAGAAAAGTTATCAACTTGACTAAATTTTTCAACTCGATTAAATTTTTTCAGTTTAACTATTTAACTATTTAGATATATGACTTAAATACATAAAATACTTGAACTTCTGTTTAAGTATTTATATATTTAATTTAAATACGTAAATGTTTGAATTGAAGAAATTCAATCAAGTTGGAAAATTTGGTCAAGTTATAACAACTCTTTTCCTTAGTGTATGTTTAGTTTCTGAATTAAAGGTATTTGAATGTTTTCTATTTTTTATGAGAGAAAGAGAAGTTTGGAATCATTAAGTACTAACGGGAATGATTGTGGAATACTTGTCTTTGCAACTTATCGGCAAACATGTGCGCGCGCATAAACAATAACATACACACACATACAACATTAACAGAGACTCATACATAATATCAATACATATATAATAATCTCTCATAAAACAGACACTCAAATGCTTATTCATAAACTAGTAATATAACTACATAGTAATATTTTCTGTAAATTGAGATTTTTTACTAGGGACACAAAAACTACAGCACATCACAAACTCAAGCAAATTATTATACTTTTTTTTTATAAGAATCGTGCGGGATCCTTTGATCAATATGATATTAAAATAACATTATTTTTCTGGTTACCTTGGTCGTACACTGAGAAAGAAGTTCTTAATTAAATTTTTTTTAATTTAGTATGATTGAATTTCTTCAGGTCAAGTATTTATGTATTCAAATTAAATATTTAAGTTAAATATATAAATGCATTGAAGTTCAAGTATTTTATATATTTAAGTACTTAAATTGAAGAAATTTAATCAAGTTGAAAAATTTAACAGTTTTTTTCTCAATGTGTAAAAAAATAGGAAGCTATAAGGAAAGATGATTACTCTTTTAAACTCTTTCCAAATTTTTGAAGTTTTCATTTATCAATGCTCTTTTCAACTTTCATATGGAGTGTGAGCTTTTTCCGATTAAAATTTATCGTTGTTACGTCCCGATCGTGCAAATGACCGTATCGGTGACGCGGACAAATGAATGAAGCGCGAGAAAAGGGTGAGAACGTGAAGTGCGAGGAAGGAGATGCGTGAGGCTCCCCACTCCGTCCGCAACGCGGTTGGACGAAGTCTGAAGAGAGATAAGAAAAGAAGACACAAGTGCGTGATACGTCGTCACCCCTCTACTTCGCGCGGAGGGGGTAAAGTGGCGCGGCCTTTTCAGCTCCACCTCTTTTCTCTTCAACTTCCATCAAATCAACCCTCGATACGTAACGCGTGCGGATATCGCTCATTTGTTGCAACGATGACATAACTCGAGAAACAAAATTTTCCAGTTTGAATGTTCTGAACTGAATTATTAAAATTTTGTAATATCACTTTTAAATATGATTTTAGCGTGCTAATGATTTAGTATGCTAATTGAAGGAATGATTAATCATTAGCTTTTTACTCAGTGCCGCGAATTTTCATCAGAATTTTGTTTTTCTCTTGCAAACAAATAAAAAATGATAGCTTTAAGTTACGTTGTTGTGGCAAATGAGCAATATATACAATATTTAGAGTCTATTATTTTTAACTGTACTCTGTGTAAAAAATATTTAAAATACAATTTAAAAAATTAAGTACGTGTTATAAGAACAAAAATAAAATCAAGAAAACAATGGTGTAATTAAAAAGAATAAGTGTAACTCTTTTTTATCATTTGTTTCATTTAACATTACTAAACAATGTGAACCTACGAAATTGCCATAAGATGTACATACTTAATATTAATGATTTTGATGGTCAGTTGTTTAATAGTAGTTAAATTAAACGAAAAATGAAAAGATACGGTTACATAGCTTGGTATGCAGACTAGAGATATATATAATTTTATAATTGTGTTGTAATAAGGATAATAATATGTAAAGAATAATATATTTTATTTATTATTCTTTAGCTTCCTATTTTCTACACGCCATATAATGTTTATTGCATAATAACGAATTTTGCATACATAAGTATTCATAGAATGCCCGATGAATTTATAAAGGACATGCTTTCGTTATTTTGTAAAATAATTATAATAATTAGAACATCGAAGTTAACTTGTTCGATGTTACCACAATTGTAATTTGTGAAAAAAAAAGTTTCCGATTTAAATAAGATGTTATAAAAATGAATGAAAAATATTAATAGAATTGTAATAAGAGATCCTTTAATTGATATTATAATACTAATTATAAGTGCATGTACAGATTCCTTTTGGATCACGTAAGATTTTGCAAACAAGAGACGCGAGGTCGAATCTCTAATCTTCGTCGCGAGAGGAAACTTCGTCAGAAACACGCGCGCGCGCGAGACAAAGACAGAGAAGAAGAGAAAGACAGATGCTCGACCTCTGAACGGTGGACTTCTTCTTTTTTCCGCACGTCATCCATATTTTTTTTTACGTCGTAGGTATGTCGTAGCGTTTAACGACGAACGTGCGGTGCTGCCCGCAGCGTCGGGGTCCAGCCAATTGAGCCTGTTAACGCTCAATTGGTCTAAATTGCTTCAATTGGACGTAATTACGCGAAGGCGACGAGGAACCTCCGCCATGTTTCTCTCTTTCTCTTTTTCTCTGTGCCGCAAATATCATCAACGAGATGTTACGTTCTCAAGCTCTTCCTGTCGGCCACTACCGATATCGTACTTTTAACTGTCAGCCGGTACAGCAAAGTAAAATCTTTTTCTGCTAAACCCTCCCAGCAAGTTTCATCTCTATAAACGTTATAACATTCTTAGAATACGAATATTATTAAAAATTAAAATAATATTCCGAGAATATTATTCCAAGAACATAATATTTTTTGACATTATATATAAATATTGTATTAATATCCGTTTTATATAATATTCATAGTATATATTACAATATCCATAGAATATTATGAAAATGTTCTACAAATATTATTTTTGTTCAAAAATTAAGGTGAATTATTATGCATAAAATATTCATAATTATTACATTTAAAAGCTACATTCTCGATAATTTTAAATATTGAAATAAATAATTTTATTTACATCTAACATAATATTCATAAAATATTATCAGGAGTAGACATGTAATCACTTTCTATTAAATTAATATTAAATAATATTTCAAAAATATTGTTTAATATTAAATAATAATGTGCGGTTATGGGGATAATAAAAAAATTTATGAGTTATTGATAAAATTATTTATAAAATATTTTACGTGAAAAGAGAGAAGGGTAAAAAAATCGTTATTATAACGTAGTTTAAGTCTATAAAGATAGGAAATTAATCAAAACGCAAATTATCGTAGGTGAGATATCAGAATCTGTAAGCTGAGTTTGTGCTCGCAATGACAGAAAAATAAGTTGGGCATTAAGACATAGTTTTTCTATATCCGCCACAAATCGTCGATCTTATACTGGTAGCTGAATTCTTTGTATTGTATACAATGAAAGGTGGAAGTTTGGAGCCATTCATGTCTAAAAGAAGAATAAAGTTCTCAATGTATACCTTTCTAGCACTCGACCTAAAACGTGAAACTTGTTTTGGTGTCTTATTCTAGGCTTTTGATCATACGGGCTAGACATAATATAACTTCAATATCGATCAATTCAACAAAATAGCAATAATCAATTTTAGAACATTTAATTTCAATTTTAATTCTTTCATAAATTTTACTATTTATTTATAGATTATTTTATATCAGTGTAGAGTAAAATAATATAAAATCAGGTTAAATAAATTAATATCTTTTTAACTAAGTTAAGTTGAAATTAATGACTTATTAATTAATGTAATTACATTAAAAGTTATGTGACTAAAAAACTAACTCAGTTACTGTAAGATTCAATTAAGTTAAATTAAAAGTTAATTTCGAAAAGCATATTTACATTAAATTAGAATATTGTAATTTTCTAAAATTACTAGTAGATTACTCAAAACAATTATAATATCAT
The DNA here is from genome assembly GCF_016802725.1 of Solenopsis invicta. NCBI lineage: Eukaryota > Metazoa > Arthropoda > Insecta > Hymenoptera > Formicidae > Solenopsis > Solenopsis invicta. Next base: position 11,234,100 of record NC_052673.1, read on the forward strand.
AAAATAAAGTTAATATTTTATTAATAAATTATGTTTATATGAAATAATAAAGTAATATTGTTTTTTATGTAAAAACGTATATATATTTTTCTTCTATAATTTTTTTCAATTATATGAATAAATTTTTATAACTCAAAGAAATAAATTAATAAATTAAAATGTATGTGCTTTAAAAATAACTTGTTGAAAATAACCTCATTTAAAATTAACTGAATTAAGTTAAAGATTATTGATTTTTTAATTTTATTATTTAACTTTGCACTTTTTAACAAATTACCACCTAATCTTAATTGTATAAAATACGTTACTGAATAATACAATCAATAATTGATCTGCGAAATATAGTATCACAATAGAGTTGTGAGAAATAAAGGAAGAACAGAAATGTGAAGAATCGCAACTTTTTTTCAAACTGGAGTAAAAACTGGAATATTTTGAAATAACGCGACATAATTCACAAAATTAATTTTCAAGCGCATATCGCGCGGTTTCGAGCTTACGCAGAAATCGCTCTTCGAAGTGAGAGAAAATACGACGCTTTGAACGATGACGTCGCATCCTGATTAACTCTCGGCGTTCGCGCTCGCTTGCATCCGTCGCGTTCGTATCTCCGTTGGTATTTGCGCACCGAATATTATTCGTAAAATGATACCTTTGCCATTCATCATTTAACTAACACTGCAAATTTCCACATGTTTCAAAACTTAATCAATATTTCAATTTTCCTTATAATATCCACGTTGGTTTTTCACGAAAAACATTCTCGTAAACTTTTTAATTTTTGTGCAATGTTATTTCAGCTATCATTAAAGTATTCCTGAAATATTTTGTACTGTAAAAATACATTACACTTATTTTGAACATATTTATTTAAAACACAATACAAAATACCTTGGAGTCCAATTTTTGAAACTCACCTTCGAGGAAATTATTCACAAGTTAGAACATGAGTTAGAACATGAAAAATTGCATAATGTATGCTTTTCTAATTTCTATTTTATTTACTTTTTATTTATAAGATATGCAATTGTGCCACGTCGATATAAGTATTGTGGATTAAAATCAAGATAATAAATTTATTATGAATTTCATTACTATTTCTTATTTTTATCTCCGTTAAATATTCATCAACGGATCATATGTATTAAAATCTATATAAAAGTGTCTAGGTAGAATTCATGTTGAAAGTTTTGAAAAAAATTTATATCGGTTTAGAAATAAAATCACAATTATATTCATGTGGATATCACATAGATAAGTTCCTGTCTACATTGTCCACGTATAAAACATGTAGATACAATGTGGAATCTATGTACCTGTCCTGATTGAGTATATCTTTTTCCATTTCTATAAGTTAATGGAACATCAATGAAAGGTTCCACGGCTATAGGATAATTTTCTCGCGGTCACGATAAAACGAGAATGAAGTATCCGGGGAATGGGTGCGGGTCGCGTGGCGGGAAGAGTCATCTCTCAGCCAGCATAAACGCACTTCAAAAGCATATGGTTACGCCATACGGGGTCCTGGAGGACTCCCGAGAGCAATTTATCGACGGAATACTTTCGTCGACGTGTGGGCGCTACCTTTTTAAAGGTACAGCCATATAATAATCTCGAATACTCTCCGAAATAAATCCCTTCGCCCTTCGTTCCTAAAAAGAAACATTTAAGTGCGATGGGAAATATTAAAATATAGAAGAAAACATAGTGGCACCTGTGACACTTATGTATTATATATTACTTTATCGAACTTGAACAGATTGTGAGAATATTTTATTTTACGTACTACATACTGCACATTATACAACATTAATAATAAATTCCAATGGTTTTATGTACATACAATGTTTAAATTAATGAAATAAATAAATTATTAATATTTAAATAACTAAAATAATCCAATTATATTTTATATAAAAGCTTCTTTGGTAAAAAAAGTTCTACAAGATTTTATACAAATTTTAAAAAATTCAAAAGCTTCATAAAATTGAAACACTTTTCTAAATTATTTGTAAATTTGTTCATTTTTGTAGCACGTCGTTTCTATGATTTCTACGAATTTCTCGATCGGAAAATTATGTCAAACTACAGTGAAGTGTAACGGTTTATACATTTCTAACAATTACATTGGCAAAAAAAATTTCTATGAATAAGTCTAGGGTTCTACTAAAAATAGATATTTGCAAACATGATGATTTATTTAGAAATATTAATTTTTTAATAAAAATATTTACTTTTTTAAATTGTGTATTTAATTATTAAAATTAATAAAAGTGTTCCAAAGCATTTTTTTGTAAATTTTTGTAGCATTTCTTAAATATGTGTAGAATTTTGTAGATTTTTTTCCAAAGAATTTGTGGTTTAGCGGACTCTGCTTGCCCAGATAAGAGTTAAAATACATTCAAATACATATACATGTAATAATACTGATTGAAAATAAAATTTAAAAAATAAAAAAAAGAAGAGGCAAATTAATATCTTATCTTTTTTTCCCCTTTCTCTTCTCTAAAATATTATTGAGATTTTAAGTATATTTTGATGATTAAAAAGGAGATTAGGGACAACTTTCATGGGTATTTACATTTATATCCATTTCTCATAAATACTTATAGATCTATATTTAAAGAAAAATTCTAAACAATTCCGTGGCGATAGAAGTACGTTTAAAAAAAATTTTCGTTAGATTGGATTCTGATTTATAGGTAGATTAGAGACGACCTGCATATGGGCGCATTTTTCCGCATTTCTGTATGAATACGACAAGCAATCAGATCCAAAGATGTATACCCCATGAACTATTCCCACCCGCAGTCATGTTATATTGTATTACGTAGGCGATCTTGTATGCGGGACGACGTCGACTAGAACGTTTTTGCCCTCGACAACGTCATGAGAAAGCGATTCGCTGTGAAATCGCGTTCTCACGAATTATGTGGGTTCACAAGTTGGCCCGACTGAATGTACGATCGCGGGTATATGACATATTTACGGGGGTGTTATCGAGCAGCTATTACGTTACGAATTAATTACGCCCAGAGTAAGCTTAGATAATGTATTGGAGAGCGAGGATTGCCCTTTAATTAATCTTACATTTGACGCTAGAATAATTTAAGTAAACATTGGTTTATGAAAGCTAAAATTATATTAATTTATATTAATATAAAAAATATGTATATTATGCGTATTTATGCGATTTTTGATTGCAATTTCTATTATAAAGAAATATTTTAAACTTAAGCATTGTAAAAATTTGTTTATCTTTAACTGAGATAGCATATCGCATATTTAATAAATATATTTGTCGGATTCATATAAATTCTATTAGAATTCAGAACAAAAAATAAAGTTTCAATTGACGAGAAATCTCCGTATTTATCGACTGATTTCAGTTGAGTGACTTGAAACCGGTAAGTGGCGACATCTCATGACAACATCGAGAAGTATTATTACTATTATTAAAAGATTTACATTAAAAATAAGTAAGCTTTAAAAATTTCTTCAGTTTCATTACGTATGTTGAAATTATGCTTATAAAAAGTATTAAAACATTATTCTCTATAAATAGTTTTTGTTATGTTTCTTGTTTTTAAATTACGTTTTTAATTAGTATTTAACCAAAATCTTGATCAGATAGCACAAAACATTTACTGTAAATATTAATAAATAATCTAAAAATTTATTTTCAAAAAATATGCAATAAAAATTGTATAATTTTTTCAAGATTTTGGAATAATTGCAATAATTATTACTACAATACAAATTAAACATATTTTAAAATTGTATTAAGAAATATTTGTTATTTATATATACACATATAAATATTTAATATAAATAGAATATAATAAAAATATATACATATATACACATATAAATATGTTTGTTATAGTTTCTTTGATACTTTATACACAGAGAAAAAAATGAAATGTTGAACCAACAGCATCAGCCTAATTGAAAATATTTTGTTAATTCAATAACAGTATTAGCGAAACAAGAAGATTAAAAGTAAAGGCAATAACAAATATAGGTAAATAAATAAAATTTAGTTGAATTAATCTATAATTGAATCAAATTACATTAATTTTCATTCATGTCACAGAATTATTAAATATTGTTTTCTTAATAAATGTTTAATAATGCATCTTTTGTTATTATTCATGATATGCACGCGAATTATGACCTTTTTCATTTTGTACATCCTTTGTACAAAAATGATGCGTATAAAAATCCCTCAAACTCGCGATTCTAAGCAAAGCATGCGAAAGTAAAATCGCGACATTGTCGAATGTTGCTTGGAATTGCTAGACGCCGAAACGTCTGAAAATATCGCATGAAAAGACGTCGGGAAGCCGTTTCTCGTTCGCGAGGTCAGTCCACCGGGCTCGCCGTGATGGAATTAGCCGAAGTGAGAAATAAGATAGAGCTAACGAATAGAACGCATAACGTAGCAGGAATAATAACTTGTGCGGACGTGGATACTTATAACACGAAATAAAATCTCGATCGATTTCCTATGCATTTCTAAAAAAAAAATAAAATCAGAGTATTGAGTATTTTCGCGAAGAAAATCTCTGCAAAATATAGAATCTTATTTTAATAAACGCTAACAAGGAAGAAAATATTTGCCGCTAAATTAATATTCTTCGCGTGACTTTTAATAAAATTTCGTTTAATCACTCATAATTAAATAAATCGTTAAACCACAAGTAGCCGTTCGTTGAAAATTTCAGAAGCCCTTGAAAAGAACAGAGATTCGAAAGCCAGAAAGAGAGAGAGGGACCCTGACAACAGCTATTCGTCGAGCTCGAAAATAGATCGTTTTCACGTAGCTTTCTGGGGATTCGTTGGAGAGTATTTTGTGGAAAGTCAGCGCGCTGGCTGAGAAGCTGATTGCCGATTAGCGCTCGCAAATGTTATTAAAGTTGACTAAAAGTCCGATGGATCAATAACATGGTAAATTAATCATAAAATCCCGGATAGGCACATTGTGCGAATATTGCACAATAATGCGTCATGTAAATTGACGAAAATTTGGCACTAAGATGATACGTCATAACGCAGGAATAAAATTTCTAAATGACATTTGTCAAAAATTAGACAAATTCCAAGTTTCAATTAAGTATAAATATTTTACAATTGTTTCAAAAACCGTTTAATTTTTTATTTCAAATGTTACTATGCTGAATGTGTAATATTTCATGCTGCAATATTTTTATATTATAATTTAGGAACAATTATGCATTTTTGTAAACATGTATATGGATTAATTATAGTTCTAAATGTTAAATACATAATAATGTATACATAATTTCTAAATGTTATATACATAATACAGCTAAAATATTTCTATTAAATTATTAAACAATTTCTTTCTCAATTTAATTTTGCAAATATACCACTAAAATAATTCTTCATATCGTTATAATTTTGCCAAAATACTATTTCAAAATTATATGCGTAAACAGTCGATATTTTATAAAAGGTCAATATTTCTACATCTATCTTTGTGATTATAATTACATTACATCATTGCAAATAATAATTTTTATGCAAGATTTCGTCATATAATTTAATAAATGTCCTATCGGGAATCTTCGCTTTGCAGAGGTTATCTAAATGCGAATCAAAATATGACAAAATACCGTTGCCAGATAGTATGTACTTTCTCGAAATGTCGTCGCGAATAAGTCGTGTTTCACGTCAACGTGAGAATAACGTATAGATTAGAAACGAAACATTTTTCGAGACTAGAAGTAAACAAGTGTCGCTGCTACAGCCAAAAAAAATAAGAAGTAGAAGGAAATATTTCACAACCTTTCCGTGTGATAAATATTTGAAGCTCTTCATGTGTACCGCCGAGTACACAAATTCACTTTACATAAATCTAAAATGGAACATGTTTTTTTTTTTTAGGAATTCAACATTTTCTAAAAAAATATTAAATATATTTAAAAGAAAAAACTAAACTATACATGATAATCTTGATGTTAGTATTTTTTACATAATTATTGATAACGGTAATTAACAATTGCGTGGATAATCATTGATTAGATAACCGATAATGCTTATCTGAGTTATTACGTGTATCAATAAAGGAAAGGCATTAATCCGTCTCCGCGCATTTTATCACACAATTTGTTATATCTATTGATTTTCTAAACGTCAGACAATCAGATGATCGTCGCGCACGCGATAAGAGCGGAAGCAAAAGCTTACATATGCATAGATAGTCAGGCAAGTTCACTCGATTAATTGCAATAATATACTTACAGTAAAATTTCAACGAACAATAACACCATATCAATTCGAAAGCTTTCAAAAATCTTGCGTTTAAAAAAAAACAATTTTAAGACGTTTATTTTTACTTTAAACAAACATAGACGCGTAGAGTAAGGTGGTACAACTTCAAACTTTTAACATATATTTTTATTCTTGGAGTACACCAAATATTTAACTCTAGTATAATGAGATAATTTGCAATCTAAATGAGTTGATACATGAAATGAAAAGAGAAATGACTGATATGTGATCATAGCCATGATTGATTTTATTCCAGACAAGTATTCGAAAATTCCTTAAAATTATAATTCTGAACATAAATTTGCATTTGCCACGAAAAAACTCTTTATTAAAATAAAATATTTTTTTTTGAAGTCATTCCGTGATCAAAAAATTAACAAGAGAGAAATAATATTACTAAACGCGAAGTACAATTCGAAATTGTACTGTGTTCAGATTTGTATTTAAACATTTCATGCAATACCGTGCTCGAAATTGTATCCTTGGTCAAAAAGAAGTTCTTTCAACACAATTTTTACGCAGTGAGACTAAGCAAATGATTGTTGACATCACACTCCGAGATCAGCATTACCACGCTTGAATCTCGAAGATCTCATTTCGTTCAGAATTGTACCATGCTTGAAATTGCAGCAGCTTGTTTTACACACAAGTATTCTATAAAATGCATACAAGTGCAACGCTATCTCGATTTTAGAAATACTGATTTTATGGGAAAGGATTTGATTTGAATAAAACTATTAAATTAAAAGAGTTTTAAATCAATATTGAAAAGTACGTATAAAATAATATTCCTGAGAGATATTTTCGGCAATTTAATCTTTCGTAAAGTAAGCAAGGCAATTGTTTCGTGGATATAAAGACCCTGGATATCGATTCGCAAACGCGCGCGCGCGTGGTACAGCCGTTCTTACGTAATCGCGCCGCAGAGAGAGCTTGTAGCGGATGACACGGATACGTCTTTTCGCGAGCATTTCCAAAGACATTAGCGCATACGCGTGTCGCACCGGGTGATGCTCGTTTTAACTTCTTCTACATCTCGATTCCAACTACTTTTGCAACGCGAATGTAACGTCGCCCCCCGCAGTTTAGCGTCTAGTAACAACGCGGTTTCGAATTAACTTCAGCCGAAGATCTTGGCAATGCAATCGCTGCACGGTTGGCACGATAACATAATTAATTTCACGGTTGAAGCCAAACTCATTCATCAGATGTTTGCAATTATAACTCATAATTATGTTTCATTAAACTGACACGTCATCAAGCTTCGAGCGATCGAATCACCTTGCGCGGTTCGAATGCACTTATCTTCGATAAAAACGCTTTTTATAAATCTGAATTTAATATTCCAACTTATCACAGTCTCTATTTTGTGTCTGTTGAATATTTTATTAGAAATGTAACTACTACGTAATATATCACGCTATTGTTATATTATTTAACTTTTTTATAGTATTATTATTGTATTAAATAATAAACAAATAATAATTTCAATTGTTATACTTATTAATTATTAAAACCTATATTTTTACTTTTATAAATATAATATTATAAAATGATAATAATCTTAGTTTCCTTAAACAGAGAATAATAAATTGAATAAATGAATAAATTCTGTTTAATAAACGCATGAGTCACGCGGTCACGCTTGTTTCCTTGAACTCTTAATAAGTCCCATAAAAAAATATCCATCCAAATGATGGCCGAAAGTCACGTGATCACTTGGACCAACTGTACTACGAAGATTTATTACCGCCACGAAGGCTGACACAAAAGAGAAAAAGAAGAAAAAATAATTCTTGTCGCGGTGCATCGTAAACGTATTTCCACATTTTCCACACAGGCCTATTCTTGATACTTGTCTACTAAAAATTCCGCGCTAAATGTAGTTCTCTGATCATTAACTGTTCACTTGGTACACGATTTCGTCGGTGTTATTCGTTCCTTCGAATCAGAGAATACGTCTAATTTTAATTAAAAATGAAATGTTTAATTAAGGAGAAATATTACTCATTTTTGTACAAATATTTAGACTTTAAATAAAAATGTAAAAGTTGTGTTTATAGCATTCTATTTTTATGAAATAATATTTTTTATTTGACACTTTTATAGTTTATTTATTTTAACCGGTATTGTTTTTTTTATTGTTATACTAAATTTTTTAAAAATAACTGCAAAAATCTCAATTTTATTGTACAAGTACTTTAAATATTCAAGATGACTTGTGCATGAAGTTTCATTGAAATTTTGAGCTTATTTTATAAATAAATTCTATAAATAAATTTCACTGCAATTTTGAGTTTAATTATTCTATAAATAAATTTGGTTCGTTTACAGAACAACTAATCTCTTCATCGCAATGCAACGTTACATAAATTATCTTGAATACTTAAAGTTATATAAAAAGTACTTATACAACAAGATTTCTATTCTTATTAAAATAGTTTTTAATCGAGGTAGAAAATTGCCAGCAAATTTTTCACATTACTTTCCAATGAAGTATAGAACAATCTGTAATTTTTTCTAAAATTTTAAAACAATCTGTAATTTATTTTAAAAATAGATATAATACATCTTGAAAAGATATTATGGCTACAAGTTCCTTTGATCCAAAAATTCGTCTGTTCGCTCGCGCGGCGCGACGGTACGATTAATTGAAGGAGGTAAAATCAGAGTGTAACAATCAAATAATGATTGAATGACTGACAAACGGGCTTACTGTAGTGAGCTACATCGCCGGTTACTCACGTACGAGCTCAACAACGGGAATAAGCATGAGGAAAGGAGAAAATACTGGCAATTGGCAGACGGATCGCCACGAAGAAACGCCCACCGGCCATTGGCTCCTGTCCTGAAGACGCTGAGGGTCCGTCTCGTCATCCGCGTTTATGACATAACGTCAGTCGACATAGGTAGATTTCGTTTTCGGCGAAGTACTTGGCGCGATATCTCTTGCCGAATAAACCCCCCCTTCTCATTACCCTCCCCTTTACACGAACACTGCGCGATCGCGTAACGAGGTCACGGCCATATCTTCACTGTCACAACTTCACTGTCCGTTTCGTTCCGTTCGTCACGTGCCGCTAAAAATAATAGAGCAAAGTAGATTCGTGATGTATTTCCTGTACTGAAGATATTTCGTACCACGCAATTGTTTGCGTTTTTCTTTTTGAATTCGCGACTAATAGAGATCACTGAATCTTCAAAAGAAGAAGCGTTACATTATATTTGAAGAATTTGAGACGTACCAAGTTCATAAATTATAAAATTTACTAGAAGTTGTCCGACAGAACAGACCTTAAAAATTATAAAAATTACGGGCTGAATATTCTTGCTCTAAAAATCCATTTTCGATAACTGTAGGCAATAATTTTCTCAATGCAAAATGTAGAAGGAAAGCAGCCAACTTACAACCAACAATTAGACGGTGTACTTCTTTTAACAATTTCTCCTTTAATATTACATCTAACACTTCCCTTCTTACACATTTTGCAAAAATAACAAGCGACACAACATATATTCTTTGGAAATAATTTGCTCTTAGAATTAAAAAAGAATTACGACAGTGGGACATGGCCTTCGAAGAATTTTGCTATAACTCCAGTAAAATTTAGCCAAACTGTTTACATTATAGAATAGTGAAATTACGATCTAAAATTTACTAAAAGAATAGCAAAATTCTTCGAAGACGATGTGGCTCCGTCCGATCATTATGATTTTTAAGGATAAATTCCAAGAGAAAATTCTCTCCATGGTATATTTGCTGCGAGCTACGCTTGGCTGTGCAGCGATCTCTAAACGACGAATGAACCGCGAGTGCGAGTCTAATAAGGATAACTTTATGCGTCGAATTGCAATACTTCCTGGGCGGGGAGACTCTGCGAAGGCGATCAGCCTCGATGACCGGATGTCGAGGCTGTTCTCCGAGAGGCCGCGCCGCAGTGATTCTCACTTGATTGAGCAACGGCCGCAAAAATGCGTGCGCCGTTACGTAGTGTCATTCCGCACGAGTGGAATGTAATCGTCTCGTTTAATTTTGAAAAACCGTTTATGAACGAGAGCGGTTGCCTCGGTATTTTCAAGGTGTCAGGCTCGGTGTTCTTGGCTCGGCTCGGTTTATTTCCGCGGAAAACGAGTGTACTTGGTCCAAAGGAACGTTAGCTAGCGTTACGTAACGAGAGCTTAGCATTGACAGTGGTTTCTCTCTCTTCTCTTCTCTCTCTCTCTCCCCTCAGTTTGAGCCAGAAAGATTTAGATATTAGTTCTTTTTATCTATACGTTACTTATATTACCTTATTTTAATTCTTTTATAATTATCTTTACTTTGCACTATAAAGGGATGGATAGTAATGAATTAAAAAGTTGAAATTTAAATAATAAAATTAAAAAGTTAAAACTTTTAATTTAACTTAATTAATTTTAAACGATTTAATTTTTGACTTTAGTTATTTTTGAAACACATAAATTTTAATTTATTATCTTTGTTTTCCAAGTTAAAAATTTATCTATGTAAGAGAAAAAAAAATACATTTCCACGTATATAAAAATTAATATTTCTTTGTTATTTCATATAAATTTAATTTACCAATAAAATATTAAATTTGTTTGGTGATCCATATTATAGATAATTGTTTTAAATATCTTCAAAAACTTGCAAAATTTTTAAATTAATATAATGCTTTTCAAAATTAACTTTTAATTTAACTTAAATTAATTTAATCTTAACATAACTTTTAATTAGTTAGTTTTTCATTTATGTAACTTTTAACGTAACTAAATTAATTTTTTAAGCCATTAACCTTAACTTAATTTAGTTACAAAAATATATTAACTTATCCAACCCTGTGTATATACAAAATACATATGCATATATGAAACGCAATCCGGATGTCTCGCTGAAATATCGTAAGCACATTGTTCCGTTGATCCAACTGACACTCAAACGCGATTTATCGTCTTGTTTTTCGAATCTCTAAAATAGACGCATCGATATCGCGCCACGGAGCAAATTTTGGAACAAACATTTATTTTGCTTACCGCAGGTAGGTTTCGCGTCCCCAAGGAAATCACGTAGAATGTCAGGTTTCCACAAATTTTATTATAACTTCAATTTGCAAAGGTAAATTCGTCGATTAAAATGCAGAGAATCAAGATTAAAATCCATATTTATTCGTTTCACTTTTATTTTAATTTAACAATTACCTCTCAATTTCCCACGTTAAATATCTTGATAATTAGCTGAGATAGAAAAGCGGTCAATCAAATACGCATATTGGAGAAAGATTCGCGTGGAGCAGTTTTTCTTTAATACTTTTCATCGCATTCTATTTTATTTTTCTGATGTTGAATATCTTGGGATCAATCATGTCCGTAATTAAAATCGCATCAAAGCAAAATCCAGTAAATCCACGTGAGATTAATTAAAAGACAAAGCTCTATTTGCGAAACCCTTTAATTAATATCACAACCATTAAATTCGTCCCGCGGAAAGATCCATTTTGGAAAAGGGGATATCCCGTAGTAAACGCTCAAGGGTTTACCGCAAGTGGTACGTTGATGAAAAGATTATCGCATACATGGGAACAATCAAGGGAGCTGATGGCGAAAGGTTGATGAGTGTGTGTGTGTGTGTGTGTGTGTGTGTGTGTGTGTGTGTGTGAGAGAGAGAGAGAGAGAGAGAGAGAATTTTAATCCTCTCTGGATATTCTTATTAACGCGATAGGGAGGAGGGCAGGTAAATAGGTATGTGGGTAGTAGTTTAGTATTGATCTATCCACGGAGCGACCTTTAGTCTCCCCTCCGCTATTCCGCGGGGGTAGAAACGGGGAATCCTGGCTGGCGCGACCTAGAGCAACCCGAGCGGGCGCACAGCTGATTTCGTAACGGCATCTCCACCCCCGCCAGAATCCCGCCGTTCTTCGGAAACCACCGGGTGACCCATTTATCTCGACGATATCGGAACGACGGAACGCGAAACCGCGGGATCCGAGCTGATTCGAAGCTATTACCAAAGCGCTTCGCACGTAGCGTGTATTAAAATAGCGCAGAGAGTAGAGAAGAAAGTTTATCGTTGGATCAAAGAGCGGATTAAAATTTCAAAGCAACGAGTTTTCGTTTTAATGAATAAAATTTTGAAGTTGCGATATTCGCGAGAAATTACTGACAAGGTCAAAAACTTCGAATCATATGATCAGGGTTGGGTAGGTTGGTTAATTGTTTTTAAACTAAATTAAGTTGATAGCTTATAAAATTAATTCAGTTATGTTAAAAGTTGCATAAACAAAAAAACTAACTCAGTTAAAAGTTGCGTTAAGATTAAATTAACTCAAATTAAAAATTAGTAGCAATTAGTAATTAAAAATTAGGCTAATGAGAGTCAGTGCGAGTAAAAATGCGCAATCGTATTAATTTTACACAAATTATTTATTTATCTTTAAATTACAGCTGACTCTCATTAGCCTAATTTTTAATTACTAATTGTTTTAAATTTCAAGAGTCCTAAACTAATTTTAATCGTTTTTCAAAAATTAATTTTGAAAAGTACAGGAAAAGAACGGTTTTGCTAAAGTATTTAAAGTATTTAGTTGGATACAAATCTGAAAATAATTTTGTTATCAAAAATAATTATGTTGCCATCAAAATAATTATATTGGATATTATATTCTCAAATTGAATTGCTAGAATATCAAAATTTTTTGTAGCATTGCTTATCATGCTTGAATATCCGTCACAATTATTTTGATGGTCCAATAAAATTATTTTCAGTTAAATATTTAGACGCTTTAACAAAATCGTTTTTTTTTTCGTGTATTATTTAAGTACATTAAATAATGTTAAATAATTATAATTAAGTATATTAATTATATTTAAGTAATATTAAATTAAGTAAAACAATTATAATATAAATTATCAAAAAATTCAATATCTTATTTGTAAATTAAGTTTATATAAAATAACAAAGAATTATCGTTTTCTTATGGGCTGAATGTTTTTTTCTCATTTTACATTTTTTTTTCTTACATAGATAGTTTTAATTTTGAGTTAATAAGTTGAAGTTTTAAAAATGACTAGTTGAAATTAAAATTTAAGTTAAAAATTCTTAACTTTATTATTTAACTTTTAATTTTATAACTATTTCATCAATTACCATCCAATCCAGCCTATAATTTATGCAAAAAAAAATTTATCTAATCATGCTAGATCTACATAATATAAAACGTAAATGCACTGCACAAAAATCGTAAATATATCAGAACTGAGTGCTAATTTCTTTTTTTAAGATTAATTAATTATACCTTCAAAATATTTCTTACGAGTTCTCAATAGAATTCTTCATAGATGAAAGTGTTCTTTCATTTATGAAAGATAAGTAGTCTTTACATATATAGGTACTCTTTAAAAAAAAATAATAAACGCGTTTAATTGTATCTACTAAACTGGGTGCAACAACATGGTTCGCCACGCAATAAATCACAAGGCGTTAAGTTGGTACATCCAATAGGGCGGAGCTTATAAATTCATAATTGACTACTAACTTGATCGGAGGTCACCTTGGCCTTGATACGTGCTGAAGAGCGCCGGTTAGTTTATCTCTCGCTCTCTCGATAAAGAACGCACGATCGACATTTTGAGATATGTATTGAATTAAATTTCCTGGTGCAGTACATTCCATAAGCATTCTGTCTGGTATCAAATGTACTTCTCTGAAAATATTTTATATTACATTAATAGACATTTTAATATTAGAAGAGAAAGTTGCATTACGATCTCTCGTAATTTACATTATTTAACAATAACTTTGTTAATAATCAATATTTTAAATTGAAAACTTAACAATTACATTCATCAATGTATCATTCAACCGAATCTACATTATGAAATATGTATTATATGAAACAAATAAAATTTCTAAATAAACGAATTATTTATATTGTTTTAATAGGTATTTGTGTTCTCTTTTCGCTTTGCACTTTACCTCGATTTTTTTTCTCCATTTTCCTCTATTCGCGCATCACGTAGATTCAATTTTATTTAGACGCAGAAAACTATACCCAGCAAAAGAGGATGGATTGATTGAGTCAAAAATCGCAAAAGAAAAGATAACTTTGTGTTACTGGTATTATGTTATGTATAGAAGGCGCAAATAACATTTTTAATAATTGAGATAAGACTGTGATATGTATAACACAATTAAAATCGAGAGAAGGTCAACAAACGGTCATAGCAAGACCTTAGTGCTCAATAATATCTATTTCTTACGCGATTTCATATATACATATATATTCTGATTCTTCAAACAACGTGCTGTTAATTTCGATCTTAAGACGCAATTCTTAAATTGAATCAGAATAGTAATATCATAATATTAAATTGATAATCAATTCAATAATATTGATGCTAGCAAGCATTATAGCAATAATACCAGAAAGATCCCTCCCAAAATATTATATTGTAAAGAATGTTTTCCTAAAAATAGATTAGCTCAGGCAGTTTAAACTTGAACCTCCCCTTTTTTAATTAATATTCATGGATATTACATTAAAAAAACAGTAAGTAGTCAAGAGAAAATCAGAATTATTTAATTCATTCATCGAGAAAATAAACGAAAAAAGGAAAAACCATTCATTCATATTCCTATTTTTCAATATAGATTAACTTTGATTTTGGTTAATTTACTCTTTATTTTTTTGTTTAATTATGAGAACTAGAAGATAGAGTAAATTAAATCAAGATTAAAAAGATTCTTCAGCAAATTCTGAACATTTTTTTATTAGAAGATAATTGGCTTTACAATATTCCAAATTTTTTTACATAATTAAAAAATATGTACAAAAATAAAGAAAATAAAAGGCAATTTATAGTAAAAAAAAAATTTTTTATTAAAAAAACTTTTTTTTCATTGTTAATATAAAATTGCCCTTTGCTTTTTTTTATTTCTATGCGTATTTTAAAGGCGATAGATCAGTTTTACCGATTAAACGCTCTATTTTTAAACACGACAAAAATCTTTTTTTGATTACACAGAATTATATATCTTTTTCTACAATTAGATAATAACACAGGATGGATCAACTATTTCTTGTGAAAAATGAGAAATAATTAGTAAATATTAGTTTTGTTACTAACTTCTGGTGGTCCATGACAACATTTATTGCACATAAAAGTTTTAAACTTTGTACGTATAAAATAGGCATACTCCTCCGACATTACATAAAAAAACAATTCTGTGGCTTCAGAAATGAGCTAGGAGTTTTAGTACAAGAAAAAACTTTGTATGCCTGTGTATAATGTAGTGATTTGTACAGTTATGTTAATGTACCACTACATCAATATTGCATGCACACATACGTCATTTGGTTGGTTAAAACTATTCGCAAACGTTGTCTTCTAAATGTCGCCAACATCCTCTTAATTTATATGAAAATGAATTTGGAAATCTGTAAAGCCAATTCAAAGATTATATTTTTCATGTGCTAAATTTCAAGATTATGTATTAGGGTCACTGCACCAGTCAATGAACAAATAAAAAATTGAACTATTCAATAAACATGTGAATGAAATTTTAATATAATTACATTTTGAAATAAAAAATGATATTTTAATAAAATGTTTGTGAAAATTAGATCATAAAAAATACAATTAATTCGCAATTTATTATTTCAAAGTCTTATTATTTTAATACTTTTCTAAACATAATCATTTACTGGTGATTGTTGAGCAACTGCAGTGACCCTACGTAATATTTACATTATTACGTATTGTTTATGTTATGTTAACATAAATCTTTTCATGTAGACAAAACAAGCAATGTGAATTATTATAAATTAGATATTACAATATAGAAAAAAAACATAATTAAGTTAAAAGATAATATATTTGATTTTAGTATTGATAAATTAAAAAATATAATGTTACAAAAAATGGAATATAATTTTCATAATTTCTGATAAAATCTATGTTCTATGAAGCTTTTATTGTTTACATACACAATATATAAAACATAATTACATAATTTACGGTGTATATACACTGAAAAAACATTTGTCGAAATAAAATTAAAATATTTAAATTCAATTAAATATTGGGTTAGTTCATTTTTGATAAAAAAATTTTTATGGTTGACATGAATGAATTATACCTCTCTTCATGTAACTAAATAGTTGTTGAATCAATTCAATGTTTAATTGAATGTGTCAGACTAGATATTTTAATTTTTTAACATTTTTTTTCTGAGTATACGTAACGTAATTTATATTTTACGCATAAACGCCCCACCCCGTTAGCATTTATAAACTAACATTATTATTTAAAATATGTATTCAAAATAAAATAAAAGTTATTTAGTGTATTTATTTTACATAATTTTTTTATCTAATTCTTATTCTAAATAAAAAAAAAATTATTTAATTCTAAAGATATTTTTATTGATATTTTTAATAAATTTTTATTGATGGTTAATTACGATTGAATTTGGTTTTCTTTACTCTTAAAAAATTAATAATTGTTTCAATAAACTAACTATTGTATCAGTAACTGATGATGACTATTCAGTTAACTGATAACTTATTATGTTACTGATATAATAATCAGTTTATTAAAACATCTTATCAGTTTTTTCCAAGAATAAAATAAAAAAACAAAGTGTTGTAAAATGGCGTGGTAAAATGACCTTACTCGCCTGATTCTGTTGAAGATTTTACTAAAAATTCTTTTGAAGAGCTTCATATATGTGTGATACAGTTATAGCTAAATACATAATAGGCCTGTTCGTGTTGCTGCCCTTTTTGAATTAATTTCTTTGTCGTCTCTCTCTTTCTTACGATCAAATATATATTTATTTCATCTCAAGTGCAAAAATCTTTGGGGATTTCAAGCAACTCGAACAGACCCAATATTTATACTTATTTTGGGTAGCTTTCCTTGAGGATGCTCTTTGGAACCTAACCTAGGCAAGTTTCTGGAATCTATATTTTTTAAAAAGTCGTATCAGTTATTTTACCGACTCCTGCGTTTGTCAGAGAGTCCCTCGTTCTCGCGAACCCGCAAAGTGCGCCACGCTCTCGACAAATTCTTGCAAATTCTGCCGCGACGGATGCCGGAAGAAATCCAGGTAGCAACCGAAAACTTTCCTCCGCGTAAATAGCGGAACGACGGAACTGGATGTCGCTAATGGGGGAGAGAGAGAAAGAGAGAGAACATGGGAACGCGGGTGGGGGCCGCGCGCGACGCAGCGATTGGTCAAGCCGAGAGGAGAGGCACTCGCGGACAGCGAACGGATTCCGTGCCGCGCCGTACCGCGCCACTTCGTTTCCGACTCGCGTCACGTACGTGTCGCCGTTCCGATCAAGGTGCGCCACCCGATCGCCTTCCGATCTCTCATCGTTGCTGTCGCATTCGCTTCTCGTCGTTGCTCGTGCATCACCAGGTGAGTCACGCAAGAACCGCTAAACGATGGCCGATTCCGCTTTGACCGCCGCGTCACGTCGTCCCCTCGATCTTCGAAAGCCTCGAGACGCGATCGCGGATCCGTAGATCCGGTCCCCCCCCCCTCCGTCCCTTTCATCTTCCGTGAAACTGGCCGACCGACGGTTTCTCTCGTCGCCGGTCGGTCAATTGCCCGTCGCGGGAATCGACTCTCGCGAGCGTTTCTACTGCTATTTGCGACTTACGGAGTTTAGGATTAAGAGTCGAGTCGAGAGACATCGCGCGGTTCGGCCTGGGATGAATCCTACCGCCCCCTCGCGCAGACAAACGGCAGGAAGCGCAAGAGGTTTTTTTTTTTGCTCTGCGCCTCTACCGGTTTTGATCGGCGCTTTCCGTCTGGTGGCGGGCCTTCTGCCCGTGTGAATCACGTCGCGTCGTCTCTATGGGCTATCAAGGTTAGGATCGCCCGATAACCGAGATCGAAATCTGACACCCGGCACGCCAATAATCCTTATTGGTTTGATTGGAAACGCGAATCGTAATGGCACGATTTATCTCTCTCGCTTGCCCGTGTGGCGCCGAGGACTGATGACCTCGCCGGGGAATCCGATCGTGTCGGTTTCGATCTTTCGTTTGTAACGATCGAACGCGTCGCTGACTCGGCCTCGGGGAAGCCTCTCTCGAGATCGCCACAACCGTGAAATTCTTTTTGTTATACGCCGAGATCGATCCGCTTCGGGCTCTGCCGCTCGGTAACGGCTCGAGTCGAGATGAAATTTGGGGGAGAATAAAGGCGTTTACGTAAGAGGATAAGGATCGATAAGGCGCGACGTCGGTAGCGTACCTCGAAAATTGCCGCTTGGATCCATATCGAGCAGCTTTTTTTTGCAAATTTAAGACCCTGTTTTTTTTGTGGTGCTTGTTTATATGGCGTCAGATGCAAAAATGACACGCACTTATTTGCTACGTACACCTTTATTTTTTAGTTTTCCTTTAAAAGTAATTTCAAGAATTATTTCACATTTTTATAAGTGATAAATCGAACAGATGTCTCAATTTATCGTGCATTTTATAGACTTTAAGCTTACGAAATTTATATTTTTAAGGGATAAGTAAAGAATAAAGCTCTCTACGTGGCAGATAATTTATTGCATGCCATTTCTTGCCTCTGACGTCATATAAACAATATTACATCGAGTCTCAAGGGTCGTGCATACGGTGGCCACATTTTCTTTGAGAAAATAAGAATAAGTCTGAAAATAGAGTTTTCTTCCTGCATGTTTCCAAACTAATTGAAACAAAAAAAAATATTTTTTAATTGTTTCCGTAAATTTTACTCATTAGTATTACATCAGAAAGTTAATTACACAAACATTTTCCATAAAATAAAAGACTAAAATAAAGGATGAAATTAAGTCTTGAAAAAATAATTAAATCTAGAGGACAGCTACCTGAAAGGATTGTTCTTTAGAATAAAGGACGTATGGTCACCATGCAGAAAAAAAGCAAAGAAATTTTTTTGTATAAGTTCGTCGACACGTTCAATTTTTCTTCTCGATGCAAAAATTTATTTGTCGGAATCAGAGTTGAACGTTTACGTATAAAATATAAATAATTACGTTATGCAATGTAAACAACGTCATCTATGTAAACAGTCTTTGAATCATACACTGATTGTGAGAAAAAAAAGTTGACTAAATTTTTTAACTTGATTAAATTCAAATATTTTTTGTGTATTTAAGTTAAATATATAATTGCTTGATTAAAGTATTTTATGTATTTTGAATTAAATACATAAATAATTGAGCTAAAAAGATTTAATCAAGTTGAAAAATTTAGTCAATTTAACAATTTTTTTTCTCAGTGTAGAAAATTTACATTATCTGTATTGTCTACATAAAAAAGATTCATAATAAACATAACAGTTTATAAATAATTTATTTAAACGTAATCTTGAAATGGTACAACCGTGGTTAGATTATTTTTAAATCCGTGTCAGTCTGTTGAATTTTATAAAACTTGGATTACACATTAGAGATTGAAAGTTTTAAAATTTCATTAATTGAATGATTGCAAACCATTCTGATTGATTAAATTCTAATTGGAGATTGAGGATTACACACGAATTGAAAATTAGATTTCGAAGTTTATGATTAAAAAATTTTAGAATTGTTCGATTAAACAATTCTAATTTCAATCCGTTTCACTCCTATTGATTGAATTTTAATCTCCTAGTAGTCTAATACGGGCTTTATATATTTACGAAGAGAATGTACGGAGAGTAAAGTAAAACCAGGAAATTCACTGGTAAAAATAACAATAGTTTTACAGGTCACTCTGAAGGGTCATTCTACGGTAACATAGCGTGAACGTAGTCGCAAGTGGTTGTAAGACGCAGTTGTACGTCCAATGTTTTCACAAATGTTAATTGGAACCTCGGTTTAACTTCCCTTTTATCTTTTTCTACTTCTAAAAATAAGAAATACCGCGGTTAGAGTTAATTTATGTTCGTAGCGATGGACGTGCAGCTGTGCGCCTTTGCAAGATTTTACTACCACTTACGGCTATGTTTACGCTATTGTGGAATGTCCTCGCAACACTGAAATTTCGATGTTTTACGTTATTTGCCTTCGATAATGCAAAACGCGAAACCCGGTGGTTTGCGTAACACGCGCCTCTATCGAATCAGGAAACGCCCGATCTCGCTCGCTCGTCCGCGGTCGAGCGGACGATCGCGATGCCATTGTTTCTTATGCACGATCGATGATAATGATAGCGGCTTTATACGGCTCCTCTCGTGTCATCGCGCGGTGACTGGACTCGGGCCGACGTTTGCCGGTGGATTCCAAGAAATGACTGCGCGATTTAAACACGACGAACATAACGCATGACAAGTCCGCATCACTCGCGATCGTCACGCTTGTAATTGTGACAGCAGCCCAGCGCCTGTATTTGTGTAAAGTCCGCTTTACACGATTTATAATTTGCGACAGAATTCTGTTTATTATTTTATATATCAAATCATAAATATAATTATAGAATCAAAAAAAATTGTTAAACTAATTATAATTTGATTTGAAATTATTTGTAGAACATTCAATTGTTTCTTCCTCGGACATAATTGGGTTATTAAAAAATATGACTCGTCTTGAATTCTGTTATAAATTATAGATCGTTTAAGCGGGTTTAATAAAAACGATGAAACAATTCGATATCGTTACATTGTCATTTGTGCAGCTTTGCTGCTATGTATAATTTCTGTGCAATAGTAGTACAACTACGGTGTACCATATGTCCTTTATCCTAAAGGACAATTCTTTATTTCGGATAGCTATTTTAGATTTTCTCAAACGTTAATTTTATTCTGCATTTTAATTTGTTGTCTTTTATTTTATGGGAAATTATTTTCTAATTAGCATTCTAATATCTAATGAATAAATTTTTATAGAAACAATTGACAAATTTAATCTTTTAAATTGGTTTGGTAACATTGAGAAAAAAAATCAATTGACTTGATTAAATTTTTTAACTTGATTGAATTTCTTCAGTTAAAGTATTTACGTATTTAAGTTAAATACGTAAATGCTTAAAGTTCAAGTATTTTCTGTATTTAAGTCAAATAAATAAATATTTGAACTAAAAAAAATTTAGTTAAGTTAATAACTTTTATTCTCAATGTAAGAAAAAAATCTAAAAATTTTCAGATTTGTCCTTTGTTTTCTGAAAGACAATACGGTCAGTAAAACGATATAAATATAACTGTACTGAACTCTTATCGAGTTACAGAACGCAGCTGCAGCAGGCCTATTCTCCGTAGCTCTCATATCCATTTCTACCATTGTAGATTAACTTTGATCTCAGTTTAACTTACTCTTTATCTTTTTCCAATTCTTAGAACTATAAAAAGATAGTTAAATCGAGATCAAAGATAATCTGCATTGATGGAAATGGACATTAATGACACAGTTATCATTACGACGTCGTTGCGCAAATAGGATGCATGATAAAAATAAGGCTATGCAACGTCGTTGTAACGATAACGAAACTCGTTAGGAGTTGCAGAATAGACCTGCAAAACTTACAGTAGCTCCAGGCATCTGACAGAGGAAATTGAAATCCGCAATTTCGCATAAAGCTTCCGCTAATTTGCCGCAGTGCCCGATATTTTGATCGCGCGCTCTTATGAGAACACATCATACTTATTTATCATATACCATTTAATTGCGATTTGATATTATCGTCTTGATGTACATCTATTTTATTTATTTATTTATTTTTTTTTTTTTTTTTTTTAACTTGTATTTGCACTGTAGTTTTTATTGCAGCGATTATTGTCGCGCAATATACCTGGTGTGCACGGAGCATTTCTCGACTCGGTGCATGCAGCAGAGGATGTTTGTTACGCATCTGCAAGTTTATTCGAGGGCGGCAACGGCGTTCTGCGACGCTGTGCCTGGCGAGTTAACTCGACAGCTCACCGACCCATCATCGTGGCTAATATTATGAATTAGCGACGCGCAAACATTTATACGAAGGCAGTTCTCAGTCGTTAAACGAGCTATGCGCGACGTTACGTCAATCGTTTACGGTTAAAAAAAGTCATTTAAGCTGCATTGGTCGCCGACGAAAGGATGTATTAAGTTAAAAATACACGGATCGATCGTTGTACGCGTCACATTTCGTTATCATATCATTTACGATAGCTTTCCCTCTTGACCAGAAATTTACGTGACATTTTTCCCCAACACGTTGAATTTAAAAAAAATTTATTTAGTAGAATTCGAGTTTTAAACAGAATACAATAGAATTTATCTACTTCAGCTTTTTTTGCCAAGAAGGGATTCAGTTTGCAATGTAAATTTAACCGTACGCATCTACACTAAAAAAAATTTTTTTTTAATCAAGTAATATATTTTAACATTTTTAACATATTAATGTATCATATTATTTTAACGTTAGTTAATATTATTTTCTTGATGTAAATGAATATTAGTATAATTTATTTTTAAACTTTGGAAATATTTATTTAAATCAAGGAAATGATGCTAAAATAAATATATTGTACTTGAACATAAACTTTTTTTTTTCCAAGTGCATCTATCCGAATTACAAATTCAGACTGTAAATAATTAAATTGCTATTAAATAATACGAGATTTTAATCTATCCACTCCTCTCGGAGGGAAAAATCTTTCCGATCGCGGCGCATCCCACTTCCGGGTGACGATCGATATCGGTCTCGCCGTCCCGTTGTTCGATCATGATCGCTCGGCACGCTGATCGAACATGCAAATTGTTAGGCGCGTTGCAGCAAATTTCCGCTCGAAAGTACATTGACAGATCGCGCGAGCCGCCCATGTATAAATCCGCGCAAGAACGGCGAGGCAATTACGTAAGCTCGTAGTTGATAAATCTCAAACTGTTTTATGCAGGGGCTTCCAAATCAGCCGAAAACAGAGAGTTACACGCTACAATAGCATATTTTTACATAAAAATTATAAAAATTGCGAATATATAATTAAATTATTAATTATATTAAAATTTAAACTAAATATTAACTTAAATATTAAAAAATCTCGGCGAGACTCACATTCTATGCTACATTACGCACTGTGTCACTGTATAGTTAAAAATATACATCTATGACTCTCGATATAGCTTTATGTGCGCCCTGTGGCACGCTCAGAAATGACTATTCGCGATGGCTCGATTTCACTTATCGATCGGTGGCGTTCCTTCGACGTAAATCTAGACGAGTTTTACATGTACACGTAGCTGTACGATACATGAAACTCTATTGTGGGCATGTTTAACAACACAACGTATTGTTACTGACACAATATATTTAAAAAGTAAGAGTAACATGTAATTTCATTCTTCAGCCTTGAGAAACAACATGAAAGATGATGTATATACTCGCACAGAACAAGCATCAGATCAGCAATTCATTGTTTCATATACGAGCAATATAAAATCCCTTTTGAAAGAATTTGATGACTCTTAAACGGATATAATTTGCTTATATGAAGAAATAAAATTTCTTCGTGTCAGCAAATCGTCTGTTTAAAGATTTATAAATTTTTTTCAAGAAGATTTGATACCCTTGCTCTTCGATGAAACGATAAATTGTTGATTTGATGTTAATTTTTTTTCTGCGCAATTCAAAATGTTGACATTTATACCCGAATTTTTATTAGAGTTGTTTAATTTCATTTAACGAATACATTTAAAATCATACATTTTATTCAAACGTGGACAGAAATCTTTATTCTAAGTGACGCGAATATATATTTTAAAGAAACTCATTAAAGCTAGAACGTACAATTTGTTACATTTTATTAATACACTCGTATTAATCGTTTGGTAACCGCGAATAATGTATTCGAGCGTTCATGCGAAAGGTATTATATCTGCGACATCTCTTACCCACTTGCATATGCCACGTGGTTATGTCGCGTTACAGGCAAGCGCATTATCGAGTGACGTGTTTCTCGATTCTTTAAGGCCAGATGTGACTCGCCTCCTACCTGCACATTATAGTCACTTTTATACCTGACACGCTGACGTGCCTACAGAGGAGCTCGGCGAGAGGCGTGAATCAAAATCTTTATCTATTAGATCCGTGAGTACATCATCGATCGTGATCGGAAGAGTTTAGCGCGAAGTTACTCCTCGTACTTTTTAATTTGATTTCTCCTTTGATTTAATTAGAATAATTATCTCCGTTGGCACACCCCGTATAATCAGCTGTGACGAAGAATCGTAATCGCAGATGTCTATACGTGATATCACACACTTGAAACGTTTCATTTTTTGATCGATATAATATAATACCGGAAATTAAATTTTGCATCAACAAATTGGGTTTTTAATCGTATCGATTGTGCATTTAAATACAAAGATTATCATTATCAGCGATTTTTTTATATTATCTAGATTATTTGTTAGGTTATTTTTTTATCAATAAATTATCACTGAATTTATCATCAGCATATTGATTCTTTAATCATACGAATTGTATATTTAAAAATACAAAAATCTTATCAGAGATTTCCTTGCATCTTTTTTTCACGTTTTTTAATTGTTCCATTATATAGGTTATTTTTTATCAAGACATTTAATATAGTTGGTTATATATAATATTTAATGGTTACAAAATTAATACTTTATTACTTATATTTAAATTATTTATTAAATCAGATTTTGTTCATAACATCTCAAGTATTATAATGGTACTTATTTATAACGTAATATAGCATATATAGGTGTGAATGTGATCACGTCGAGATGTTTATGTATAATTTCTCGCAGCGTAACCACACAAGTGCAATTTTAAATCTTCTCACTGATATAACATACGCGAGAAGATACCGTAAAGGGCAAACATCTGTCGACGAGGTTATTTTGGAGTCGACGATATTTTCCCAACCCGTAAAATTAGGCGTAACTAATAATAAACGCGATAAATATTACTGCATTTATTATTAGTTACGCGGTGAAACGACATACATGGAGTACCCCATCATGTCGTATTTTCAATTATAGTTTATTTTTACAATTGTATATTTAAATACAACAGAGAAAACGATTTCTCTGGTCTTAATAAATTTTATTTTATCCGAACAAACTTGTTTGGAATGGTCCAAACGAACCAATGTTGGAATCAATAGGTGCGATTAAAAAGTGCTTTTTTCCTTAAATAATAGACGTTTGAATGAAACAATAACATTTTTATTCAAACGTTTTAATATCTTATATAAGTATATGTTTGTTTCGATGAAACAACCGTCAGTCAAATGGGCATACTAATTCCAATGAAATCTTTCTGTCCGTGCAGAAGTGTCTAATTGGACATATGCAATTACTAATTTTAAATTCAAAGCATTTTACTTTTGCACCTGTCGGATTAACGGGATCTTCATTATTAGATGTTTTACGACGTAAAAAAAAAGAATGAAACGTTTCGAGTTAAGAATGCCATTGATTACGATCCGTTTTATGTCAGCGGAATAATTGTAATCGTTGATTAGTTACTGATCGGTAAATTGAATAATTTTATTACGTTGTCAACTTCCCGTCACCTCGATATTATCGATGAAATGTGATGGATAATAGTATCGAATAAGATTCATGGTTGTGTGATACTGCCAGCCTATAAAGTCTCCGAATAATTCATAAAGATTCATTTCGTTTCTAGCTTTACGCACGCGTGTGGCCTTGGCCTTACTATTACAGTAGAAGCTATAGTAGAATTTTAAATCTGTTCAGCTGTCTAATGGTGCAATTTGAACTATTGTGTATTTAATTCGAAAAAAATAACGCTCGATTGGACAAAATTGAACTTTTGATTAAAATAAATTGAATTTCTATGTAATTTCACGGAGAATAAAAAAAATTCTTGCGTTTTTGTAACAGATTGGTCGCAAGATTCGTGCTTTTTGGCTCTTGTAGCTTTTTATTTTACAATGCCACGACCCGCGAGATAGAATTGCACTTCATTCAAGTGCAGCGGATACGATCTCTAGCGGGAAGAGACGCGTCTGTCCAGAAATAAATTGGTTTGTCCGTGGCCAGCAGAAGCCCGTGTTGTTTACGATCTCAATTTGTAGCTTTGCGTGTACCCGCCGGATTTAGAGCGCCAGGTTTCCGTATTGCATAACGGTCGCGCCGTGACTGCCAACTGTTTTCTGTTTAGGCTATCACCATCTCCCGTCGTCATTAACGTCGAATTGCAAAAATTTATTCAGCGTTTCTCACAGAAATCAGAATTTAAAGTACTGGCTAATATGAAAAATTCAAGAGCGTTACATTTTTTCAGAGTTTAGTAACCAATTAAAAAATTAAATAAAGTTGAAAAGTTAATAACCTTTAATTTAATTTCAAATAACTTAATTTTTAACTTTAATAATTATTTTTGCAACAGAAATTTTTTATTTATTAACCTTTTTTTTTTTTAAGATAAAAATTTATGTAAAAGAAAAAAGTTATGGAAGGAAAAATATATTTCCATATAAAAACCAATATTTTTTTGTTATTTTATATAAACTTAATTTACAAATAAAATATTAAAGTTGTTTGATGATCTATCTTATAATTGTTTGTAATAATTTAAAAATGTATGAATTTCTAATTTAATATGAATAATGCTTTTCGAAATTAACTTTTAATTTAATCTTAACATAACTTTTAATACTACATTAATTTTCTAAGTCGTTAACTTCAGTTAAAAATATATATTAATTTACACAATATTGCATTTTTTAAATGTAGAAATACAATATTTTTGTAGGAGTGAAACGTTATTTTTCATGTATGAAGAACATTTTGTGTTTCGAGGATATGCTCCTCGTTTCTGTATTTATCTCTCTTCCACAATGATTTGTAATCTATTGCGTATCTCGCAAACATCGCTAGAATATTTGGTTTCCGTTTCCGCATTTATATGTAATAATTTTATAATTTTATATCTTTCGCAAGATCGCGTTTCTTCTGTGCATTCTTTTTTTTTCATTATAATCCTTAATAAAACTCGCATAGATTTTTCGAAAAATAGCATTTTTCTCGAAGAGATTGGAAACGATTGCCATTTATTCTTTTTTTTTTTTTTATATATATTTGTGCCCAATATTTTTTAATATCTATTCTTTTGAAAATTAATAGAGAGAAGTCTGGTCAAAAGTTGAGAGCATATACGTGAAATTGTCGATTGATGGAATCGTAAGCGAATCATAGTCGTTTTATCGGTCGAGTAGTCGTACCCTTTCTCACGTTGCAACCAGTCGTCGACAGATAGCGCGACATTGCAGAGAGCCGCTTGCGCGAGTGCATGGATCAATAGATGCATCTCGCAGGATCCAAGTTTTCCCCGGGAGAGAGGTCCTCCATCCGTCCTTCCCGAAGGGCGAGCTTACGTCAATCGCGAGTTCGTAGTTGGCAAAATCAGTTTTGCGGAACTGAAATTTTCATTTGAAAGGAACCATTAATCCAGGGATTTTCAAAGTATGTCGCATTAGCAAAGTATAATCCATTAGCCGATGCTGCGTGGGTCGCGAAAACTTTTTCAGTACTATGGTAGATATTAAAACCAAATTTTTGAAATAAACGATCATTAAATTCTTGGTACGTGAAAATTATTCGCTTCGACGCGACGACAAAAATATTAAAAGATAGAAAATAAGTGTACTTTTCATACCTTATTATAGCTTATGTTTTGAGAGATATATTTGCAAAATTATATTTATAATAAAATATAAAATAGTAAGAGGATTTAATAATTGTTTATACTTTAGTGACGGATGTGTAATCTACACATGGTCCTAACAAGATACGATCACTATACCGCTACTGGATTTGATCAATTTGTACTGTATTCGCATTGTTTTTTTTTTTATATTTCGGTTTTTTGCATTTATTTTTTCTTTATTCGATTTTGCGTTTTATTTTTGAACATTATATTTATGCTTTAATTATGCTTTGAACGTTTAATTATGCTTCTCATGTTGAAGAATAACAAGTTAGTCAGAAACATACATACATGTCTTCATATATTTTAACGAAAATCGAGATTTAATACATATCAGTATTGTTTTTGTTTTAACTTATTTATATGCTCCTTGACTGATCTTACTTAATTGTTGATTTGCATGTATCGAGCGTGAATTTTAAATTTATTTTTTGAATATAATTAATTTACTTCGTCCTACTTTTTTATAATTTTTAAAGTTGAATGAGTCATGGATGTTTGTCGTTTTAAGAAATGGATCGCGATACACAAGTTTAGGAAACCTTGTATAATCCATCATTAATTTCGAATTTCTATCTCATTTTTATAGCTTTATTAAAAATTATATAAATTATACGTACGTTTCTAAATGCACTCCCGCTTCTACAATCTCAAAAGGTGCGCGTCTGAATTTAATAATTATAATCCGATTCGAGTTTTATCCGGGAAATTACAAATTCCGCTCACGATGGAAAACTGAGAAACTTTGCCGTGAATTTTCGCGAGAAAGTTCTCGCGACCCTGAATTCGATATATAAAGAATTGCATGTGGGGTCACGGGCATTCTGCCGAGAAGGAAACTCGGGAGTTAACCCCTTCATATACGCTTCGCCGGTATTGATCGCGCAATTAATTTTTCGCTCGCGTTCGCGCGCGCATAATCGTTACGGCAGCGAGATTTGCGTATCTCCGAGTTTTTTTTTTTTTCTTTTTTCGTTAGAATACCGATTTGTCTTCCTCTCACACCTCGCCGAGCTCGATAGCTCTGCAACTGCGATTGCATAACGCACGCGAACGTGTAATCTCGCGAAGAGGTAGGATTCCAAAAATAAAAAAATTCCGCGAAAGAGAAATAGAGATCTCTTTTTTTTTCAGATTTTCTTTTGCAAGCAAAAATCAAAATCCTTGTTTGAATATAATAGAATTTTATTCTTAGCAAATAAACCAAATTAATAAGAAAAATAAGGTATACATATTTCGTCATCATAGATAAATTTTTTTTGTAAGCAATAATTACCATTATCCTTATAATATTAAGTACACTATTAAAAATAGGTAGCAAAATTAAATGTAACGGAAGCAAATTTCAAGCGGATACATTAAAAATATTTAATATTGTCAAAGGTGCACTAAATTTCATTGTACGTACTTTTCAGTTACAGATGAATTAAATTTTATGTTTATCTTAAAAATATAATAAACAACATGGCATTTTCAATAGTATGTAACATTTGCTTGCAAATATTTCGACTTTTGTTTTTCTCAGTGTGGTGCTAAGTCCAAAGATAGTGTCTATAATAATTAGTGTTCGAAGTACTAACGGGAGAGTCGCTCTCGATTTCATATTTGTTTTGGATAAATATATCGCACCAGAAATTGCCGTGGCATATTACAGAGAGTTATTCCCGCATATTTTTGCTCGTTTATACTCTTGCTTCCCAGAACTTACTCTCGGACGAACACTAGGCTTAAGCGGGAGGATTATGCAAAGCGGATCCAAGTGGCGCGCAAATGGCGCGTTAATTCATGCACGTTCGGCCGACATAATTTCACGGTGTTCTATGCGTCATCGCGGAGGAGGCAGCCTCACGATTATCGCGGAAGTGCGCTCGCTCGGAATCCGCAATAATTCAGCTCTATTCCTTCACGGAATTAAGCGGAACTGGCCTGAAACGCTCGCATCCGGCGACTGGACACTTCACGTCGCGAATATAGTACGGTTCGATGGCGGGGGAGAGTCTTCTGTCTTATCGTCTCGAGGAATATTAAATATAAAAAGAGAATCTTGTGTTTACGAACATTATATAAGCGCGGACAAAATGTGATATTTTAGAGAGAAATGGTCATGAAAATATTATATACGTTATAAAACTAGTAATAAATGAGGGATAAATTGTTAACAGGAATTTATTTTTAAAAAGTTATAATTACCTGAAAAATTTGGGAAAATTATTTTTAAATATTGCTATCAGAAATCTTTTTAAACAAAATCATTCTTTTTATGTTAATGCGATCAAAATTAATCCAACATTACAGCAAAGCAAGTGACAATTGCGACAGACATATTGTTATTTTTTAAGTGCTTTTATTTTAAATCCTAAATAAATTATAAATTTATGTACAATTACGGAAACTGAATGTAAAATATTCTAAAAATTTCATATTTTCAGAATTTGATAGAACTAGTTAAAAAAATGAAAAGTTGAATAGAATTTAAAAAGTTAATAATTTTTAACTGTATTTATGTAAAAGAAAAAAATACATTCCCATAAAAAATACTGTTTGATATTTCATACAAATTTAATTTGCAAATAAAATATTGAATTTTTGAAAGGTTCATAAACGTGCGAGTTTTTCGAGTTTTTTTATTGTTCATTTTTTCATCAAATGAATTGTATTGTAATTGCCGTGTTACCGATCTAGATTACGAATTGTAACGATTCGTAACAGTTGGGTCCTCTTAATAGTCTGCGCAAACATCACGTCGCAAACATGAGCCAGTCTTGCGAGATTTGCATCTCGCATAAATAACAGTTAATTATAAGTAGCTACTAAATTATAATTAGTTACTCATTGTCAATATTTAATGCAGCGTTGCCGTCACTGATTTTATAGATTTTAATTATTGCAATTGAATCATCTCGATTGTCGATTACGTTACTTATATTAATTGTTTAAAATTAAATAACATGCAGTATCACACACACACATGCATGATGAACGAAAATGATATTAAAGAATTTTTCAAAATTGTCGAAGTTGCAAAATTGAGAAATATTTGAAATTAGCTATTTATTTTTTATAATTATTTAATGTCTAAAAGAATATCATATCACTGTATATTTTATTAAAATTACAGATACTTAAAAACAATATCTATGGTAATTTATATAAAAATGATAATTTAAATTATATAAAACTTTTGTCACTGTAAATTTTATTAATATTATTCATAATTATACTTTAATTATACTTTAATAATATTAATGTAATATTATATTCATTAAATATTTATATTAATATTATATTTCTTATAAATATTAATATTATTTATATTTGAAGACATTTATAGTATCTGTGGTAATTTGCATAAAAAATGAAGCGGAGAATATTTTTGACCCATTACGTAGTCTTTATCGCGAAATTTTGTTTAATTGCTTACGAAAGGTAATTAAGACGACAAAAATAAAACGTTGCAACGAGAAGTAATGTTTAATTGCCGTAAGGCGTCGTTACTTTGCGAAGTTCAAATATTGACTCTCCGTTTTCGCGAGACGAAATAAATCATTACGTAAGATATTACGATCGTTATAAACGAAAAATGCGATTGAAGCAAGGCCTGCCGTCAGTGTAATCTGTCGTGTCTCGTCCGAGGTTCACATCGTTATTATCTTCGATTGTACTCGTGAAAAATGCACTAAACGAATCGTTATCTCTCTCACCGTCGAACACCCGGTGTCGCGATAATTTTATCGTGTCTGAAGACTCGCGGAACTTGATCCCAGAACTCGAGATCACTATCACACGCGCCTCTCTCGATAAGTTATATCTATTATTCCTTTCTAAACAAGATAAAGAGTAAGAACACCGCGAGAAATTTATTTCTCGAATTTGCTCGCGGCTAAATTTTTGAGAGAAATATTTATGCACGAAAAAAAATTGATTTGATTAACTTGATTAAATTTCTTCAGTGCAAGCATTTATATATTTAACTTAAATACGAGATACTCGAATTGAACAAATTTAATCAAGTTGAAAAATTTAACAGGTTTTTTTTCAGTGCGTCTAAATTAATTTTTAATTGCTATATTTTTAATTACTATAAATATAGTAATTTGTTACATATAGTAATTATAAATAATCAACTATTAATTAATTGATATAGTCGTGCTGGACATTTAGCTTGAATCACAATTGATTCTGATCGAGGACCTTTCTGCAAATGGTTATCATGTACGCACACGTTTTGAGGAAAATTGCATGTCGCGTTTAATTTACATCACGGTTGCTTTCTTCATGCTGATGACACTTTGGCCGCCCTTTCATAATCCTCTCAAGTCTTTTGAATGTTCTCTACGAGGCTGAAGAGGCAGGCAGTGAAGTGGTGGTCGCGAGGCGGCGCAGTAACGAGTCTTTTGAATCGCCGCCTCTCGCTTCCGGCTACAATAACGATGATAATTCCGCAGAGTAACACGTTCCTGCAAATGGTGGACAGAGGATTAGCCTATTATTCTAGCGTGGCTCGGTCGAATCATGTCTTTAGCACTAAACATATTATTTAGAATATGTATGAATTTTATAATTGAGAAAATAATATGCGTTAATTATGAGCAGCGAATACATTAATGTATTTCAACTAGAAAGATAACAAAATTCAAGTTTAAACAACATTGACGAAAGCCAATCTGATAAAACATTCGAATTAAAATGAGATGTTTTCTATATACTTAACACTGTACATACGATTCAACTTTTTGATCTGCGAATTTTTCTTTAAAAAAACTAATAGCACTAATTAATTACATTTATATACGTAGAATAAAGGCAGATAATATGCCATATACATTTTTTAATTTAACATTTCTTTGATAAAAATGTATATCGAGATTTTTAACGTATGTAAAACTTTTAAAAAAAAGTGTCAGCTCCAACATCCAATTATATAATTGATGAAAGTATTCCATAATTTAAATCTTCTAATCCTCCCGTGTCAATAAAAAAGTTAAGAATTATAATTAAATAACATAATTAAAAGCTTATGAAATATACACATTAAAGAATTTACTTTGAGCTTGTAGGATCACGATTAAGACGGTTGTGATATCTCCAGGAGCAATAAAAATAAATTAATATTTGTAGAGAAGAAAGCCATTGTTGCATAAGGTTCATTTTGCAACAACTTTCAGGAATTGGTAGAAGCAATGCAATGCTTCTTTAAAAAATAAATATTTATATAAGTGTAAGCATTTGTCTACTACTATTATCTACTAAACAATCATTTTTTCAATAAATAATTATACAAATGCTTTTTAGTGATGTCAAAGTATATGTAAGAACTATTGAAGAATTTTTTTATATTTGTTAAAATTAATTTTAAAGTTCTGACTCAAGGTGTATAACAAGAAAACAAGATATATTAAAACAAAGTGTCAAGCGCTCGATTTTTATTTATTTTTATTAGATAAGTGAAAGTTGAGCTTGAACGTCGGTTTGCGGTTTTTAATCGCCACTGATTAAAGTAATGGGCTGCTAAAATTTATAGCTGCATGATAAGAATACGTACACTGAGAAAGACTAAATTTTTGACTACATTTTTTAACTTAATTAAGTTAAATATATAATTACCTAAACTAAAATTCAAGTATGCATTTATGTAATGCTCATTTCCGCTAATGTAGATCAACTTTGATCTTGGTTTAACTTACACTTTATCTAATTAGAACTCAAGAAAGGTAAAGAGTAAGTTAAACTGAGATCAAAGTTAATCTGTGTTGGTGAAAATAGGCACGAGTCAAATACATAAATACTTGAACTGAAAAAGTTTAGTCAAGTTAACAATTTTTTTCTCAGTGTAAGGAAGGTGTAACATCGAATATCGAAAGCATGATACGTGACAAAAGTCACATTCCGTGTCCTCGGGTTAGAGGGAGAGGAGGCACAAAAGCTACGATACGATGTAACGGCGTATGCACAGCTGATTGAACGAAATGACATCTTACGGTCTGTCACACCTCCATCGTCGTCCATCCGGTCTGTAATCGACAATTTTGCCACCCACCACGCACGTCAGTGCCGCGTGGTCGCGTTGGGACTTGAGGCCCCGAATCGTCCGGATATCCGGATGAATACAAGATCCGCCAATTGGATCTGATTTTTTTTTTTTTTTTTTTAACTTATTAAGGAATGACGAAGGCTAAAGTAATAAAATAATCCTTCACTGTTACTATTTATTAGACAAGTTCTAAAAATAACATTGTCCAAATGGGCATATCTGCACTGTCAAAAATGGCATGAAATTTAATGTATTTTTAAGTTGCACAAATACATAAAATTTAATGTATGTGTAACTGTAAATTTTGATACAATGTAAATTTTTAATTTGTTATTATGAAGAAAACCATTTTAAAGAGAAGATGTTTAAAAAAAATCTTAAAGCAATCTTCAATTGAAATATAAATAGCATGTTCAAAAATATAAACAGCAAATTCAAAAATAAAATAATAAATTCTTATGGAAAACTGTAAATCGTTAATCACAGCAATGATTATTAACAGAATTTTACTTTTCGTTATTTTTACTTATAAATCAATAGCAATATTGAAAGATTATTTCTATTTTTACTACTTTTAGATTTTGTCAGTTCTTTAGCAGCCCGAAAAACTTGTTAAACCTTGTTGCATTAATAACTATTAGTTTTTATTAACTTCAATATAGTTACTTATAGTTACCAACAATATTGGGAGACATGTATTATTAGCGCGTTAGTCTCGTCGTGAAATGCTACTTTACATACGTCAGTTCAAGACGGTTGACGCCGCCGGAGGCTCGAGTTACGCGTAAACATCGAGATATGAGCATTTGCTCTAGCGATGCTATCGATCTCGTGAATACGATTGCAGCAGCCGCGCTTTAATGTGCTGCGACTTTCCCGTCGTGCTCGACTTAAGCTGCGTTTAAATCGTCGAAATACCAGTAGCTGACATTTCGTTGCTGCAATTTGATTTCGATGTCGAGATGTTTGTAAGTGGCGAGATTTGCAATGAAATCGCGAGGTACAGATTTCTCCTGGAAGCTGTAAATTCTCAACGAAAATGCAGTTTTGCAAGTGTCTTTATTTTCGCTTTACTTTAATATACGTTTCGTCAATTCAATTACGTCGTCATTGCTAAATAATTGCCAATTTAAATTAAATTAACCCTTCATGGTCCAACAGACTTCAAAGACCTACACTGAGAAAAAAGTTCTGGACAAAATTTTTCAACTTTATTAAATTTCTTCAGTTCAAATTTTTATATATTTAAGTTAAATATATATAAATATTTAAAGTTCAAATATTTTATGTATTTGGATTAAATACATAAATACTTAAAAGAATTTTAATTGAATTTTTATGTATTTAAGTTAAATATATATAAATATTTAAAGTTTAAATATTTTATGCATTTGGATTAAATACATAAATACTTAAACTAAAGAATTTTAATTAAATTAAAAAATTTAATCAATTTAACGATTTTTTTCCCAGCGCAGATAAAATTTCAATTTTGAATTATTCTACCTCAAATTCGGATACGTACAAAAAAATATGAAAAACGTTTTGGATTAAACAATTGCGAAATCGTGTTCTAGAATGTTAGAAAAACTTTTTAAAATTCTTTAGAGCTCAAAAAATCCAGTCAGAAACAGTATAAAGTACCCAGAGAAAATTAAATTGATGAAATCATTTTTTAACCAAGTTTTTTTAAGTAGAAATGAAAATACCGTTAAGGAAAATAAAAATTTATTTGATTTCAAGAAATAACGTTATTAGCCTTTTTTAAAGTAAATGATTTTTTTTAATTCAAAGAAAGTACTGATAAATGTAAGAAATAATTCTGTTCTAGTTTTAACAATATATTTCTTTACAAAAAAATGCGTTGCTATCCAAACTATTTCTTTTATTCTAATAAAAGGAACAACCAACAATGTTCTTCAAATCAAAGAAACTGTTCTTCAACCGTATAGCAATGCACAAATTTCTTTGATTCAAACAAATTTTTTTGACTTTAAGAAATTTCTTTGAGTATGGACCAAGTAAGAATGTAGCGAAAAGTGACGTTGGATCGTGAAGGGTTAACGCAAAATGCCTTAGATCTTTATTGTGCAGGCGTGACTCCAGCAATGATTTCGTGACACTTGAATCCTGACAACAGCGAAAAAGATATCGATCTTGGGAACGATTAATTTCTCCCGCTTCCTTCCCGAATTCTTCATCGTGGCGCGGCCCGTAACGCGTTGCGAAATCATTAATAAAACCTACTGCTAAATTAAATCATCTCCATACACGTGCACACACCGTTGCAACGCTCGTTAGGCGCGTTTGATATTAAATGTCGGCGTTACTCGAGGTCGTCCGTGCCGCAGCATCAACCGTATTAAATCCCGTGTTTTGCAACGTGTAATTCCAACCGGCGTAAATATATTTTTCGACATTATAATTGTTACCGCTCGGTTAATATCCCGACGGACGGCCGAGTGCATGCGCGCGGCAGAGGGAAGGGGGTGGCAAGTAGGGAAAGTCGGAGGTGGAAATTTTCGGGGTCTGAAAATTCGCGAGGGCGAACGCACGGTGCCGGCGCGGCGTCCGCGCGCGCGTACGCGTGCGTGTGCGTAAGTTTCCCCGCTCTCGCGGTGGTGAGCCACGCCGCCGCCGCCGCCGCCGCCGCCGGGATGTTGTACGTGTATGTGTGGGTGTAGGTGCGTGCTATCGACCGGGTATCCTCTGTTGCCGCTGGACGGCGGCGTGCCCCACCCTGAAGAGAGTAGGGAGCTCGGGAGGGAGCGAGCGAGAGGGACGCGCGTGCCGGCCGCGCGGGAGACGGAGATAAGAAACCGAGGGGCGAGAGAGCGAGAGAAAAAGAGCCGGGGCTAGGAGCGAGAGAGAAAGAGAGAGAGAGATCGCGGCACGCAGAATGCCGCCTGCTGCTTAGTGATAGCGTAGAGACTGTAGTGTTCACATCACACCACACACCTAACCAAAATTCTCGTTCACCGTTCAAGGAAAGTTCGATATATATATATACATATATCTATATATATATCTGCGCACAAATTAGCCAGTTAGTTTCTCGCACACGCACACTACGCCACTGACCGACACACGCACGCCCGCACACGCATCAACACGTAATATAAATTATATATATACACATACATATATAGATATATTTATAT
Source organism: Solenopsis invicta (assembly GCF_016802725.1). Classification (NCBI taxonomy): domain Eukaryota; kingdom Metazoa; phylum Arthropoda; class Insecta; order Hymenoptera; family Formicidae; genus Solenopsis; species Solenopsis invicta. Next base: position 11,271,252 of record NC_052673.1, read on the forward strand.
GTATATTTTATATTCGCGTCGCGAGATAAGTTGAAGGGCGCGTCCGGCTAAAAATCGGACGAGAGAAAGAGAGAGAGAAGGAAAAGGACTGCGGAAGAACGTAACTTGATCCTCGTCGAGAAATTTTCTGGAGAGGTGGTGACGCTGTTGCTTTTTCTCCGTTTCGTTTCGCCACGCTGCGTCGCGTTTTTCGACACCCGGCGTTTCGTTCCTTCCCGCTCCCCAAACGCGCCGCGAACGGGACCGAGGGACCTTTCACCCCCCGGCGGCCGAGATTTTCCTCCCGCGCCGTTTCCCCGCTCGCATTTTAACGCCGACGAGGTCTCTCGTCGAGTCGCGGAACGTAGAGTGAGATTGGATTGGTGGACTGGATAGGCTGCTGCTCGCCGATTTTTCCCTCCTTCCCCCCCCTTCCCCCTCCCCTGCCCCTTCCCCGCGAACGTCGCGAATCTGTGATAAATCTCCCCCCCTCTCCTCGGAAGTCGTGTCGTTGCAGCGGACATCAGTGTGGACCTGTTAGAGCTATTAGAGTGCGTGCGATTCGATGCGACGGCCGGCTCTCGTCCCGTTCAAAGTGTGTAATTACGCGTATTATATCATCTTCGAATTACACAGCGCGGGTGGGTGAACCGGGGGCCCGCTCGATTGGACGAAATTACGAGCCGGGGAATGCGTGCTGTGACCCCCTTTACTTTTAAGATAATAACCGCGAGCCGCGAGAGAGTGTCCCTGATCCCTTTCGCATTAATTTCGTCACCGGTTAATTGTGCGATTGTTTAGTTTATCCGTTGCGCTTCGTTCGAGCTGTTGAATTTTATAGAAATAACTCTGATTGCGCCTTCTAATGATTCAAGAACGGTCGATTCGGTCACGGTCGAGCAACCGAATTCTTTTTCAAGAATTCGCTTGCTCAATCGTGATTAAACCAATTGATTAGAAACAACTCTCCTAACAGCGCAAGATATCATATGAATATTCTAAATATCGTACGAATATTCGCAATATTTGTAAAATATCACAATACTCGTTCGATATCTTGTGCTGTTACGATCGTGTCCAGTAGAAAATTTTTTTTCGATAAGAGTCAATACTTTTCTCACAACGTCGTGTACGCGACGTCTCTTTCTCACCTCGCAAATCTCTTGCACAAATCCGCCAGTTTTCGGCTTTGCGAGATACGCGTTTGGAACGGTTGAAAGAATCGTCATCCCCTCTCTGAGGGCATCGCGTGAAAAATCGCGCTCGTTCCCGGGAAGTAGCCGGCGTGTCGGTGCGCGAACGTGAGCGAGACGAAATTAACGCGAGAGCTAACGCGAGCACACCACACCACCTCGTGCATCAGTAGATCACTCTGCTCGGAGAGGAGAGACACGCGGGAGCCGAAAGGGTAGCAGCACCAGCAGCAGCGGCGGCGGCGACAGCGGCAGCGTCCAGCGACAGCAGCGGCAGCCGGAAGGGCAGCAGAAGAGAGAGAGAGAGAGAGGGAGAGAGAGAAAGGAAGGAGGAAACGCAGTAAATACGATAGAAAGGTCTCTCGGCCGCGACCTTTGACCCACCGCGACCTACCGCGAGCAGCAGCCACCCTCGTCGAGTGCGAGTCTGGGCCGAGGATAATTCTTCATCATCAGGGTCTTCCTCGTTCTCACGGCCGCGGGGGAGGCGCAGCGCGCGATCTACCGGGGGGTAGCAACGTGGGAATAAAGGACGGAAGGATCCGGGTGGAATCTCGCCTGCCGCGAGGAAGGACTGCACTTGGTCACGACGATTCTCCGTCTACACCCGCGTTTCTCTCTCTCTCTTCCTCGCGCCGTTTCGTGCACCGGAAGCAGCGCGCACTCGCCCCAAGTCGAGTCCGGCCCGCCTGAACGTCGTCGCGTGTGCAAGCCCTCGGGATACGTGAAAGAGACTGGGTTTCGCGCGTGTCCTGCGCCGCCGGGGTTTTGACCATCGGACGAAACCATCGAGCGAGACCATTCTTCGATTTTCCTTGCTTGCTCGCGCGATCTTTGTCCCTCTCTTTTTCTCTTTCCGCCCGTCTCCGTCACTCGCTCGTCAGGGGCGTCGTCTTTATCGCCGTAAGTCTCCTCGTCGTCGCAGCGACATGGGCGGATGTACTTCGAAGGATACCACGTCGGGCGACGAGTACGTATCCGTGAGAAAGTTTTCAGCGGGATGAGAAAGGCCGCCTCTTTCTCTCTCATCTGCCTCCCCCCCCCCTCACCCTCTCTCCTTCCCGGTCATCTCGTTTCAATAGATTAACTGAAATCTCGGTAGATCGGTAGAATTGATGTAAATCATAACTGAAATCTCACTTTAACATACTTTCTATCTTTTTCTAATTTTTAAAATTAGAGAAAGATGGAAAGTAAGTTTAAACCGAGATGAAAATTAATCTACGTCGGTGCAAGAGCGATTTCTCCAGATTTTGGTTGTCGAAGTATTGCTCAGTTTCAAGAGCGTTCAGATTTTCTTCTATTCTAGGTGTATTTTAATTGCGATTTGTGTATGTCTATTGATGTGCTAAAGCAAGATACTTAGGATCCCATTTGCACCTGTGTAAATTAACTGAAATCTCTTTAACTTGCTTTCTATCATTTTCTTATTTTTAGAATTAGAAAAAGATAGAAAGTTAAATGGAGATTAAAGTTAATTTTCATTGATGGAGCATTAAAAAGATTTTGTTTTATTTCAAGCATTTTAATTGCGATTTGTGTATAGGAAAGACGGGGCTTAAAAGTAACACTGGTAAGTACTCGTATAAAAGCGTTATGAACAAAATATAAAAGCATAAAAAAAATAGAAGTTTATTATGACGGTCATTACAAATTTCTATCCCTTTTTATACTTTCGTCTTGTTCATAACATTTTTTTATATCAATGTTGCAACTTGCTTGCCCCTGTTACTTTTAACTCTAATCTCCTGTATCTATTAATTTACGACAGCAAGTGTTTGGGCCTCCGTTTGGGCCAATATAGATTAATTGAATCTCTTTAACTTTCTATTCTTTCCTAATTTTTACACAGAAAAAACTTAGTATTTATATATATGCAAGAATATCGAATCTTGAAAGAATTTTTGGTAATCTTATACAGACACAATTTGCTCACATGAAGAAATTTCGTTTAAATGTCTAACATTTATAAATTCTTTCAAGATTTGATATTCTTGCTTATACGTGAAACAATGAATTCAGTTAAATTGATACCAATTTTTTTCTGCGTAGGTTTAAAAAGGATAAAAAGTAATTTAAACCGAGATTAAAGGTAATCTACATTGGTGCAAGAATAATTTTTCTCGATTTTAGTTACTGGAGTTTTGTTCAGTATTAGGAGCATTCAGATTTTGTCGTATTCTAGGTATTTTAATTGCAATTTTTATATATCTATTGGTCTAATGAAATAAGGTACTTTGTTTGCACCAGATTGTATATTAACTGAAATTTCTTTTTAATTTTCTTTCTATTTCTAATTTTAGAAAATGGAGAAAGATAGAAAGTTAAATCGAGATTACAGATAATCTACATTGGTACAAAAGCGGTTTCTCTCGATTTTGGTTGTCGAAGTATCGCTCAGTTTTAGGAGCATTAAGATTTTGTCATTCTAGGTATTTTAATTGCAACTTGCATACCTATTGAATGACTAAAGCAAGGTATTTGTTGCACTAATGTAGATTAACAAATTTCTGTAACTTTAACTTACTATCTTTTTCTAATTTTTAGAATTGGAGTAAGATGGAAAGTAAGTTGAACCGAAATTAAAAATTAATTTATAATGAAGCGCAAAAACGATTATCATAAAATTTATTATCCGTAATAATGTATACTGAGTATGCCATTATTGCTAATGACGTATTCATGAGAATTTTATACGTGTTTTAAAACAAGTTTTAAAAATTGTAAAAGAAATTTCTTGGGGTTATGCATCTAAGAATAGTTTATAAGAATTTAACAGGAGTCTTAATGAAGTTTTTTAAAGTCAATTACGGCGTTATTGACGATTTTTGGAGCTATCTTTTTTTTCTTAATTTTGTGTCTAACAAACTTGCCAGGCTGGTCTCTCGGGTTTATGACGTCTTCGGATTTTTTCGCAATGGTTTAACGCGACTATGCCCGTCCCGCATGTGTTCCGCGTAGAGGATCTTGCATGAACTAAGACTGTCTCGTCTCTTCTTATCGAATCGACGCGACGAGTGCATAATCGTGTTTCGACGAGCGATGGGCGGCGTATGCTCATCGCTGGGTATATGCGAGTCGGCGGAAGACCAACAAACTGTCCAACAAACTGAACAAACCGAACAAACCGTCCAACAAATCGACGACGTCGACGATGACGACGTGTACGTATGCTCATTCGGCCTTCGATCCTAGGATGCACTTCGCGAACTGCAATTCAATTCCCTTCCTCGAATAGATTCGATGGAACGTGATTTTCTTTATCGAGACTTGTCAGTCTGTACGTGGAAAGAATTTTCTCTTGGAATTTATCCTTTAAATCATGGTAGTGGAACGACATGTATTTCGAAGAATTTTAATAGAATTTTAATAAAATTTAATCAAGCTATTTTATACTATTAAATAGTTATAAGAGTAATAGTATTAGTAATTTTTTATGTGTAATAGTTTGGTTAAAAGTTATAATGAAATTCTCTATATTGTCACACAATTATCGTGAAGATAATTTAAAGATAAATTATAAGAAAAAATTCTTATCGTGTATGTCCGTTTATCACAACTTGAAGATATAAATTAAGGATAAATAAAGTTTTAAAATAATTAATAAAGTCTTGGAAAATACTTAAAAATCTGCCTGAGAACTTTATTTTTTATTTTTATTTTATTTTATTTTATTTTTTTTTTTTTGTAATGGCTAATTATGATTGGCATGACATTGAAACGTTTAATTGAAAGGGATGATTGTGATTGACATTGAAGCGTTTAATTTTCTTAAAACTGAGAAAATTGAATTTAGATCAAGTTCTTAAAAAAGGGGGGGAATTTCACAATTGTTACATTGAGCTCTTCGCTTGCGTGACATTTTAATTTACTGTGCATCCTGGGAATACAAGTGCACCGTGCACCAACAACAAGGCACAAGTACTGCACCGAAGAAATTTTAAAAGCATACGTAAATTGTAAATTATAAAGTAGATAGGGGTTTACAGAAAATTTTGTGTAGCAATATTGCGTTGCTGAAAATCGACAATTTAGAGTTGACTCAATTTAACGCCAAATATTCAAACGCGATAGATGTTAAAATACTTTGCACTTGCAACAACACTATATGTATAAATGCAACTAATTCTACATGTTTACAACGTCCAGTTTTAATTTGTATCTTCTCGATGTTTTGCACGCTGTAAAGAGACCACAACGAGCAAGACGAGCTATAATATTGATTGAAGGATTCATTTTTAAAATTGGGGGAATTTAACATTAATATTAGTTTTGAAATTAAGTACAGATTAATTTTAGAAATTCTTTTTCTTATTATTTTACTATGATGAGAAAAAAAATGTTGCACCTTTAACATGATTTTTTTGGCATTTTGTTGCAGTAAAAAAAATAACAAAATGGTGGACGCAGCGGTTTTGGACAAGCTGGAGTTCCGCTATGTGAAACTAGTCGAGTCCGACAGCAAATCGCTGCTGAAGAAGTATTTAACCAAGGAGATCTTCGATCAGCTCAAGACCAGGAAGACCTCATTCGGCTCCACCCTTTTGGACGTCATTCAATCTGGTCTTGAAAATCATGATTCCGGCGTTGGTATCTACGCGCCCGACGCGGAGGCGTACACCGTCTTCGCAGAGCTTTTCGATCCTATCATCGATGACTATCATGGCGGTTTCAAGAAGACCGACAAGCATCCTCCCAAGGACTTCGGTGACCTCGACTGCTTCGGCAATCTCGACCCTACCGTAAATTTTTCTTACACATTTTATTTATGTTATTACAAATTTCTACTCTATACAGTCCTTACTCTCTAAACCTGAATCAGGGAAATCTTATTGATTTACAATATACCTATAATTATGTTTATTAGTGATTATTCACTATTTTTCCGCTTAAGAGAAGAATATTTTTACTGATCGAAATGAGTATTATAAAAGGCAGTGTATATATTACTGATTGATATAGTTATAAGCATACCGCAGAAATCAGACTGTTCATCGTTTTTCAGTGAATAATTCACTGATTACAATTTGAGAGTATTTCTTGTCAAAGCATGCTGACCTCTCAACTTATTTCTGTAGTGTGCATTTTTTTACAATTTATACAGATATACAATTTAAATGCCGGTTTTGAACGGTCTAACTTAGAAGGGTTTTTATAGCAAGATACTCGGTGGTTTGCCATTGCCTTCCGAGAGATAACAATCAAATAAAATTAGACATTTTTGATCAGTGGGATTTGAACCGCATCCTTGGCACGGAGAGTAGACGCATGACTCTGCGCCACGAACACTACACAAATTACAATATATATAACAAAATTAATACAATTAAATCTTGTAATAGGAATTATTAAATTAGATAGTAATTATAATTATATAAAATTCTTATAACATTTTTTTTTTTCTTATACAGGGTGAATACATCGTGTCGACTCGCGTGCGATGCGGTCGCTCCTTGGAGGGATATCCGTTCAACCCATGTCTAACGGAGGCGCAGTATAAGGAGATGGAAGAAAAGGTGTCCAGTACGCTGTCGGGTCTCACCGGTGAACTGAAGGGTACTTTCTACCCGCTCACTGGCATGAGCAAGGAAGTACAGCAGAAGCTGATTGACGATCACTTCCTCTTCAAGGAGGGTGATCGTTTCCTTCAGGCAGCGAATGCTTGCCGTTTCTGGCCCACCGGACGCGGCATCTTCCATAACGATGACAAGACCTTCTTGGTTTGGTGCAACGAGGAAGATCATCTTCGTATCATCTCTATGCAGATGGGTGGTGATCTTGGACAGGTTATTATTCAGAAATAATCTAAATAAAGAAATCTAATCTTATTCTTATTATACATGAAATAATATTTCTTGTCTTTAATAAGTTACTACACATATGTTATATGTTCATCTAGCAAGTATAAATATTTAAAAGAACATTTTACTAATATTAATATTTACAAAAATTTCTTGAATTATCTTGTAATGTCTCTTAAGAATTTTGTTTGAAAATTTTGATATTTCTGTTATAAAACTTCCTAACTTATTTTTTAATTTAATTAACATTACGATGTATCATTCTGACATATTTAAATATTAATTAATTAATTTGTATTAGGTATACCGGCGTTTGGTGACGGCGGTGAACGAGATCGAAAAACGGCTGCCGTTCTCGCACAACGATCGCTTCGGCTTCCTGACGTTCTGCCCGACGAATCTGGGTACGACAGTGCGCGCCTCAGTGCACATCAAAGTGCCGAAACTCGCGGCGAACATGGCCAAGCTTGAGGAGGTCGCGGCCAAATACAATCTGCAAGTGCGTGGCACCCGCGGCGAACACACTGAGGCTGAAGGCGGCATCTATGACATCTCTAACAAACGCCGTCTCGGCCTGACTGAGTTCCAGGCTGTGAAGGAGATGTACGACGGCATCGCTGAGCTCATCAAAATCGAAGCCAGCCTCTAAACCCGCCCCCTCCTCCCGACACACCTCGTATTCGTTTACTCTCCATCGTAGCCCCGTCGGACGCCACTGTATTACGTGACGTCACGCTGGAAGCTGTGTCTACGGCGTAAGAATTTTATTCTGAGAACAAATCGCAAGAACATGATTTAAAGAGAATCGTTCAATGACGATCTACGCCTGTGGGCATCGAGCTTGTCAGCCATTTTTTCGCGAATTACCCATATATATATATATATATATATATATATATATATATATATATATATATATATATCGTAATTAGTGCTGTTTAATACGATGTAAGTTGTTCTCGCGCCGTCTTCTTTTTATTCATATTTTATTTTTTTATTTTATAAAAAGAAAGAGATTAATATAATATACATATATGTGTAATATAATAAATTATATATCCCATTAAATACAGGATAAAAAAATCCTGCAAGAAAATAGAACGTTATGCTTTTTATTATTCAATACTTTTTGTTAATTGATCTATATCATGTCTATATATCTATTTTTTTTGTCCTTAATTTAATTGGAAACGTGAAATCGTAGACTAACGAAAGGAGACAAGATAATTATGCGATAAAAAGAAGAAGGCGTTATAGAGATTGGCTTGCATCGCACTTCGCACGTTGTATTCGACAGTATTTTAGTTTCGTTCACTTGTTCCTTTTTTTCGTTCTTAGTAATGTGATTTGAAAATATTTGGAAATATTCTCGAGGCAACGTACTCGCGCTTATTTCGTTTTTATCTTTATTTTTTTTTTCTTATTTTGTCGCAACCGCATTTGTTATCGATGATACATAGTCACGCGCGTTTACACACCTAGTAGTGCTCTAGTACTAGTCCCCTACAATTCGTCGAGATTGTCAAATTAAACGAATTAAAATGAGGGAAATGAGAGAAGACGTCGTCGCTGTTTTAGGAGATAATCGTTCGACGATGTCGGTTTTTAAATTGTCCGTGTTCTTGAGAGCGTCACGGAACATCAAAGGTCGCGGGAGTGCTGTTCTTAGTGCTCTGCGATCTTCTAGTCTGCGGATGGTGGAGAGAGCGACATTCATGTTTTTTCATTCTCTTTTTTACGACGGTGAGTGGCCAAGAAGGAACATCTGCGCGACGGATATTAACACGCACTACAAAATACACGCGAGCAAGCGTTGCGGCATATTATAGAGACAGTGTATTACCAACAGATTCGACAAGATGTACGGTGAGAATACAAGTAATGAAACACGAAAATAAAAAGACATACACATTATCTATTTCGTTGCGTGTTTTATTCTCCTGAATTTTATTCGGCTTTATTCATTCCTAATAAACCATTTTACAAAAATCCTGCGGGCATCTATCATAATCTTTTGAATTTATTGTGTCATATATTTTTAAATTGTTAATTTTTGGTTTTTTATATTTTTTACTATTATGAGATAATCCATTTTTAAATACTTTTTACCATTGTAATCCATTGAACAATTTACACAGTGAAATATCTTCAATTTATGAATCTATAATGTTAAAAAATAAGTAATTTCAACATAATTGTTATATATGTGTCTGTGTATGTATGTATAACAAAATAGTGTTTATCTACTATTGACATAATTAATATAGAAGTACTTACGCCAAATATCTTATTTCAGTATAAAAAAACGTACAAACAAGAAAAACGTCATACAGTTTTATTAAATAAACATTTTTTTTAACTTACACAGTACACGAGCACTTATTGCACAAGTAATAAAATATCTGAAATTTGAAATTACAACGCTGCAAAAATTGTATATTACCGTATACAATTTAAATGTTTGTTTCTTAAATGCTGTTTATATGTGTAAAAATGTTCACATAAAATATCCATACAAAAATTATGTTTATAAAATTTCGAAACTACAATTTACACATAGCAAACGAATATAGGCTAGTCTGAATCTAGTAACAATTGTCATTCATTTGTGTATTCATATATATAAAAAAGTGATTGGGGGTATGAAAAAAATAGTGTTCATTGTTATATTGTATGATAGTTAAAAGACTTTAGAGAAAAGCAAGACTGAAGCATCGCGAATCAATGAACAACGCTATAACTATGGATAGGCACTGTGGAACATACCTAGTTGCACTATGTTTATAAGAGAGAGCTTTTTTTCCGAGATCAAACTTGCAAAAGTTCGATTACTCTTGTGCGAATATAAACTCAGTGAAAATATATTCAAATACAGTTTAATTGTACATAAAAGTTATAAGCATTATTTGTCAAACCATTAAAAGAGTACTTGACTAATATATAGTTATAGTTATAATCTCACAGTTTTCATGATTATAAGATTCCATCTTGAGTATGTGTACATGCCGCTCATTCTAATTTACAATTGCATTGTATAGTTATAAATTTTGCAAGGCACTCGATATATTATAAAACATATCTTTAATAGGCACAAGTCGCTTTGGTTTTTTTTGTTTAAAAATTAAAATAGATTAACTTAAGGATCCTGCTCGAAATACATGAAGTCCTGAAACATTAAAAGATATATTCATTGTATTGTATATTACAAATTAAAGTGTATTTATAATAGAAATTTGATTCTGATTAGAAAACTTTTTTTCTTCGCGATTTGACTTTAATTTCTTAATCAAAACCAAAATCAATCCACTATGCTGACATTAATACTACTCGTAGAAATAAAACTGCAATATTACTACTTTCTTCTTTTTCTTTTTCTCTTTCGTAGTTTCTTAAATCAGTGATTGTATTTTCACGATACTTACTATCAGAACAGTCGCCCCCAACAACACGGCTTTCATCTTCGCATCGAGATCGCGTGGAAAGTTAATGCCGAATTTATCGGAAACTGTAAACATCTCTCGAGCAAAGCCACTCCATTGCTTCCGAATCACGCCAACGCGATGCTTCTCATCCATAGATTTGACCTGTGGATTTGATCATTGATTCTCAAAAAACCGTACGTTTTTTGTGCAATAAAAAATCGCAGTTTATCGGCCAAATAATCATCAAATTTATAATATTATTTATTTTTAAGTCTTACACCTTAGTTTCAATAATCTTTTGAATGCTTTTAAAGTTGGCTTCAAAGAAACAATTTAATAAGAAACGTGAATATAACATGTAATAATATTGATAATAAAATATTATAAGTGGCGTAAATTAAGTAGGATTTGTGAAATATTGCAATACCTTAAAGATTACGTTAACACAAAAACGCAAAAGTGGTCCTTTTATCATCAATACTGGTTCGCCGGATGCGTCGCGAACATAGAACTTCGGCCGCCAACAAGTCCACTCTTGAGTAACGCTGCCCAATAGAGTACTTCCGGAATATACTTCTAGAACCTGCGAAAAAATTTTAGTCATCTGCTAGTAAAAAAACTGGTTATAATATAATGTGAACCTCATAACTAAAATTTATCGACAACCTAAAATTTATTTATTAATTTTCTTACGTAAATAATTTTCTCCAGTTTCATTTAATCGGGATCTAAATAAAATTAATCAAAGTTATGAAACGAGTTTGAATATAATTATTTAGTAATTATTTAATTTTTATTGTGTTCTACATCCTTTGAAATATGTGTTGTAAATAAACTAATAAATAAACTATTTTCTGAAATGAACGCTAAATAGGAAATCAATATTATCGTTTCTGTTAAAAGTGTATTGATCAGATCTTTCAATAATGCGAGTAAACTTTCGTCGAAAAGTAATCTTGACAGATGGCTTGCACGTGTGAAGAAACTTTGGTAGACGTGATACAAGATAGTAGTAGTTCTCATCTCGCCTTTAAACTTGTTATTTTTAATTTTTCATTAATTCTTATTCTTGTTCTTGTAACTTGATATAAAATTATAGTATTGAAAATAAAGTTAAAAAGAGTTTATCTGCAAATTTTAAGTTAAATTTCTAAAATATTTTAAATACTAAGTTGCGAGCATTAAATTTATGAGATAAATTTATAATTTTTATTGTTAAAAATTTACATTTTAAAATCTACTAAATACGTTAAATATCCTGAAATCTATAAAAGTTAATTGTCATGAAAATTGACTTTTGTCAATTAAAAAAAAATTTAACATTAAATTCTTAGAAGAATATACAATAGAAAATTTCTTCTCTATATAGTGTTATTAAGAAATTGCATGTAACTGTAACAATTAAACTAAGGGAACTCTAATAATAAAACTACCTGCAGATAGCAAGGACAACAGCAACCGTCGCATCTAAAGGGTCGAACCAAACGAAGAACCTCTCGCTGATTTTTGTCGTAAAGGTAGAATTCACAGGAACGATAGCTTCCCATACACAATCGCGCACATATTCCTGATTCCTCGGCCATGTAAAACACCAACTCGCCCTTGTTATCCGTAATGACATATTTGTTTTTAGTTTCCCATCCAGTAAAAGCTAAAGAAAAAATACCGTAAAATTAAAGTAAAATATAAAAATAATACAATAAAGTAATATGTATATGCAGTAAAATCATTCTCTGCTAAGAAAAGCGATTACTCAATTTTTAATTTTCTTCTTTTAACTAAAAGTAAATTATCTTTATAAATAATTGTTTTTGATAAGTCTTATAAAATATACTCATATTTTTACTTACAAATAATACTTTACTTAAAATAATTCTCTCTACACACAGAAAAATACATACTATAACGTATTTCGTAAATTCATATATTCGGTATTCTATCATAAAATCATCATAAGCATCAAATTTATTCAAAACATATTCTGAATCCTATTTAAATAATTTAATTAGAAATATTTACTTCAATCAGGAATATTAAGTTAAAATAGAAATTTGATTACTTGGTATTTTAACTTTACTTCGATACGATTTTATAATACCCTTTAAAAGAGTACAAACTTTTTTTAAGTATAAGATAATGAGGTTTTTTTTAATTTGTGTTCAAAACAATCATCAAGAAAATATTTCTTGTTAAAGATATACCTAACCGTTACTCATCAGAGGAAAAAAAAGTAAATTGAGTAACCGCAATTCTTAGTGGTAGAACTGATATTTCTCTGAGTATATATAATTTTACATGGTCAAGTAAAAGTAAATAAAGTATAGCAAATATAAAGCAAAGATAATAACGCATTCATTAAGCGATAAGAAAATGTTTAAGTATTCACAGCACAATTGTACACATTACACCATAATTGTATGAATACTCGTTATAATACAAAATAGAGGAGAAAATATACGATTATGTATAATGAGATTAGAATAATTCGATAATAATTATAATAATTTTTTGTAATTACATGTTTCTGTTATAAAATTATGCGTTTATCATAATACAAATACATATATGAGGAGATTATCACGCAAAGCAAACGTGACTCCGTTTACTCGGGGAGTAATCGTAAATCATACACTCGAGGTTCGCGAATCTGGAATACATATATTCGCGCGCGCAAACTCAAAAAGAGAAGTGTTATATTTATATCTTTTGGCAGAGCTCAATGCTTACCTTGAAGCAATTCAACTTTCTGGTTCACGAAAAGATAATCAAGGCCCATAAGGGATTCCAAACCGGGTGGATATGTCGTATTCGGCTGCGACCAACCACCTGAAAGTATTCAAAAGAAATGAACAGTGTTAATTCGATGCTGATAATTATTTATTATTTGCTAAATAGCATTAAGTAATTGGTGTAAAAATAATTACAGTTTTTATTATTTTAAACTTTGATACTTATTTCGGAATAAACTTTTATTTAACTATGCTTATATAATACAGAATTTTTTAAGCGCAAAATTTGTTCTACTGACTTATGCTATTCTTGTTTATGTTAGGTTCAAATTAATAGTAATATCAATTTTCTTAAAAAAAATATTTATAATCACACCAACGGAAATATAATGTAATCATACAATTCTACCAAGAAACGAAGTAAAAAAAAAGATAAATATTCAAAATCATAAAATATACATTAAATGTACTATTTGCAATAATCTTTTTCATTATAAGTAAGTGTACCACCCAGAAGAAAATGAAAATAATGCAAGTAATATCTTTAGCGCTAATGATACTCCTGAAATATTAATAAAAGTGGTTATATGTCCATTCCCGATAATATTATATGAATATTACATGAGAAATAAGTAATATTATTTGCTTCAATATTTTACATTATCGGGAATATTATAACTTTTAAATGTAATAATTATAAAGTTTATGAACATTTTATGCATAATAATTCATAATAATTTTTTAGCGCAATAATATTCGTAGAACATTTTCATGATATTCCATGGATATTGAAGTAATATACCACAAATATTATAGTAAAAACGGACATATAACATTAATACAACATTTCCATAATATTAAAATACATCAAAAATATTGAATAATATTCTCGGAATATTATTTTAATTTTTTATAATATTCATATAATGTTCTAGAAATATTGTGTGCTTATAGAGATATTTTATGATTCTATAAATCCATGTGTCGATTTTTTTCTTAATCACATGTATAAATTTATGACTTTTAAGGTCGGATTACAAAGTCAATCTTCATTAATTAAAGCACAGCACATATGTACGGAATGCTTCGTTAACAGCTATAACAAATTGCAAAATGCATGTTTTCGCAAAAGGGATTCTGCACCTCTTTTCCTCCTCCGTGAGAAATCTGGAGTAGCCCTTCTTCTTAGGCTTATAATAACGCGACAACGTGCTCTGGTAAAGGGTTCTCAGCCGTCTGCGGATCTGCTCCAACTTGTTCTTCCACGAAGTCTCGAAGTATTCGGATTCCGCTGCACGCGTAGAACGCTGCATGTCTCAATATTATTCGCAAACCACAATCGCACTTCTATAACGCAACACGCGATCCTCTTGTCGATGCCTGGGATTGAAATCGAAGTATTTTTTATCACCGGAAACACTAGAAATATTGCAGCTCTACTCTCGCGTCACAATTATCACCACAATCTTAGAGATATTTACAATCATTATTTAATCAATGATTAAAGACTGATAATTATTTAAACTGATTGTGACAGGAAGCGTTCTGCTCAAAATACACAGTTCCAATCGGTAGTTTCAGGAGCTTCTGCTTGAAATTCTTGCTCACTCCTCAAAATTCCACTTGAAACTTTCGTCGCTGCTTCATTCTCCGAAAATCTGATCACCGTTAACTGTCATCTCCTATCGCGATTGTTGATCACGAAAATAACTGCACCAATCTGAGACGTTTACCAACAGCGTTTGCAAGAGTTATCGCAATTATACTTGGCTGCGTTTGCCACCCTCCTCGAGTCGCAAAAGATAAAACTTTTTCCGCTAGAATCATCGTTTCCCCCTTAGCTTGGATTTTTCTCCCTTTTTTCATTTATCGTTTAAGAGATAAATATAGCAAACAATACAAGTTGTGTCGAAGCCACGTTGCAGACAGCTAATATCGCACGCTCGTTTTCCACACGCCGAGAAAATTAATATGGTAAAAACCTCACAATCTGCTACCATTTTCCTCAAGCTGCCAATTGTCTCTTCGAGAAAATTATTCACCAAAAAAATCGAAGATAATTCTCGGAGATCATTTGATTTCCAGAATTACATTATTTATTAAAACAAACAAAAAATTCTAGCAATTCGATGTGTTGACCGCTTGCGTCTTATGGATTCATAGTTCAATATATCTCACTTTTCCGTTATGTTACATTCCTGAATTCAGGAATGTACATAGACCTTCAGTTTTTTCATTTACACAATTTTCTTCTTCTCCGTCACTTCCTTTATTCTTCATCTTGTCACTCGTTTTTTTCCTCTTCTTATCACTAATTAGGTATAAGAAGCAAACAAATACACTAGTTGACTCGAACGATTGCACTATACTGTCGCGTCGGCGCTTATCAGCGACGTTTCACGATTCAAATACACGGTAGAATAATCTTTTTTATCTCATATCTCGGAGAGCAACAATACAGCGAATGAGAACGTGATGTGCCCGCAAAGACCGAAAAGTCCCGACATCATCGTACAAATACGCGCGTGATAACATCGTATACGACTGCCTGGATGGATGATGGTACGACCACCAAGGACGGTTATTACCTACTTTATACTGATCGTCGCTCAACAAACGTTGACCAACTATCATTGGGACACACTGTCCTTTCTGTATAGATGGCATGATCTAGACACGAGATAGCGTACACAGAGCTTGAATTTCTCGTGGCGAGCCGCAATTACGCGCGATAGGAGCAATGCTTGGACTAATCATTGGAGACTCACGAATGTCCTCCGATCGTGCCTATCATAATTAAACGGCACACGATCATGAAACAGACGCGTTCCGTGTTAATAGTGCGTTTAGATCGATGTTGTATCGTCAATTAAGAAAAACAATTATAATAATTTATAGGGTCTTCACTCAAATTTTGTAAAAGAACTTTCCCAGGATTTCCAGGAATTTTTATTCAAAATTTCAGGTAAGAAGAAAACTTCATTTAGATTATAGATTTTTTTAATGAAGCTTTGAAATGGATTCATTTTATTACACGCACTTTAATGCTCCTTAATCATACAATCACAAAAGAAAAATAAAATTATTTGCGTATTAAATTCGAGAATATACTAAACAGAAATAAAATTCAAAAGTAAACAAAAGATGAACTTGTGAGTCCAAGTAGGTTGTTCTTACTCAATTACAAATACAAACAGTAACGGATATAAGATGAATTAATAAAAGTCAAATCATGCATTCCGATATAAATTAATTTAGAATTATTATATTTCGAGGTTGAACATTAACGAAAACAGTTTTTAAAGAGTCGATACTGTAATCCTTACCAGAATATATATTATTTGTCGTTATTTATTAATTTTACTATTTTATATTTGTCTCTCTCTCTCTCTCTCTCTCTCTCAAGTATTTCATGATTGAAGATCGTGGATCTCATAAACAACCCGATTTAATATTGTAATTATCTAATATGAAATTTTCTTTCTTTTTAATTTAATAACTGTATATTTTTATATTTTAGAATGTTTGAAATTATGTATAAGCGTTGTACACACGCATATGAGCATTTTTTTTATCAAACATACATAATGACTCGAATACTAATCGTAAATGTATTGTCGTAAAAAAGCAGCTGTTTAAAATTATATTCTATTTATGTAGAAAACGCTGTGAATAAATTAGACAGCTGTGGTTCGACAGGTGGCGATAAATTTTTGTTGTGGCATTCCGCGACTCGACACGTTCGAAAAAGTAAGCAAATATGTTCGTATGCGATCGGAAACTTGCGATAATGAAATATAACGTTATCTTCTCTATTTCTTATAAAAGCAGAAAACTTGCTCGGCGATGACGCGCTCTTTTAAATCGAAGCTAATCGCGCGACGGATAACTACCATAATGCTCCCTGATATTAACTCCTTCAGACCCAACGGAGCTTTATTTATGCCAGCTGATTAGCGACGATCTGGAAAGGGCGCCGGGAAATGCTAATCCAGCTAAGTGAACCTTGTGAATGCAGTCTGCCCCGAGGAATTGTCGGGTCAACTAAATTTTCTTCCTCTTCGTCTAGATTCGAGGCGACGAGAAACGCGGTAATCAGGCCGAATTAACTGTCGCCGTCGTGGCTGACCCTAAATATTAGTGAGTTAAGTAGATTTTTATTCTCTCGCTTTAGCCGCAGTTACGACGAAGAATCTAATCTTGTCGGGGATCTAATTGAAGTTACGAGCACGTACAGGTGAAACCTCGCTGTTACAAAAGCAGAACCGGAAGAGGTAATACGAAACGCATTAATTTATTTTAACATTTAACGAACACCCAAGACATTTGTGCCTTGCATTTCTTTTCTTTGAAATATCTTGTCAGCTATAATTAATCGTAACATTTATATGTAACTCTTTAAAATCAATACTTTCTAGAGATGTTAAAGTATATGTTAGAGTCACTTAATAATTTTTTAAAACAAAAGATGATAAAAATTACAGACGAACAATATATATATATATATATATATATTATTAGTTTTCCTTCTCAGTCTTCGATAAAATATTAACAAACGAATGTTATTTGTGACGTTTTCTTCGATACTTATAAAAAAACTTAATTTTGATGATAAAATATACATTTTTGTGAAATATATCATATTTTTCTTATTAATTGGTTTATTTGCTAAAAATAAAATTTTGCTTTGCCGTATTTGAATAAAAATTTTAGTGAATTTTTATGTTCTACAAATAAATTTTTAAGTGTCTCTTTCAATGTATATGAATGATCCATGATGTTCGGTAGAGATACATGGATTATTCATGCACTGAGAAAAACATACTTAAAATTTTATTTGTGCTTGCATATTTGTTTTTTCTTTGAAATATCCTGTCGACTAAAATTAATCGTAGCATTTATATATACAATTATTTCTTAATCACAAGGTACAAATACTTTTTTATAAACCTTTCCAGAAAAAAGGTGTCCATTAAATTTTAAGGCACTTTTCGAATTAATTGTTCCCCTGCTCACGAAATAAAGATTTCGGAACGAGATTTTGTCCCTTCCAAAATTTTCATTAGATCGTTCCTCACACAGATTCACGCTACTGGCCCCAGACAAATCCAAGAATCTTCGCGAACTCAGTGTGTTCACGATTTTAGGGTCTTGCACCTTGAATCTACAGATGCGACGTGTCGGTTTTCTTAGCGCGTGCTCAAGCACAGCCTCGAATCTCGAGGAGTGATGTTCTGCTCTTTTACCTGATCCATCTGCTTGCGGTGGAGCTGTTGCAACTGGCGGCTGCATCCCCAACCCCGACGGCGGAGGATACGGTGCATAGTACTTTTGGTCGCTCATTCTTCTACTTCCGGCTTCTACCTGTCCTGTGAACAAAGCAAAACCGGCACGATCAATTGACGGGCCTTCAATAGATTATTTGGAAAGATTATTTTGAAAATCAAGGAAAAAAAGGGAAGGAAATTGAAGTCCAAGAAACAAATAAAAGTATGTATTATGATAAAAAATATAAGAATATAAAAGATATTAATAAAATAAATAATAATAAATAGTAAAAGTTCCATCTTTAATTCAGATCCTTCTCAACTTAATTACAAAATAAAATTATGGCTGGAGAAATTCTAGCTATTTTATTTTTTTATTACATTTGTTACCAAAAAGTAAAAATAAATCTTTAGAAATATAAATACAAACTAGAAAGTCTCTATTAAATGATGCAGTACTTTTTATAATATCGTTTCAAATTTTTTGTAATAATTAAATTTTTCGTACGGTAAGCAAAACTGAGCAAGTGACAAAATGAGCCTCAAAACCGACATGGTAGATAGTAATGTTAAATTTTCCTTTTTCCCTTTAACAACTCATCTGCACAAAGTTCACAAATTAATACGTATGAGGATTGCCTAAAAGACTTTTATCGTACTTTAAGGTAAAATATTTTTCGTCGATTTATATAAATGCCTTATGCTGTTCCGCAAGACATATTATGTAACAATATATAACGATTAGATACGTTGAGTTAATAGATAGAAAGACTAAAACTTAGATCTAATGCGCTGCGTCTTTTATTCTATCACATGATTTCTAATATCTTATAGTCTATCTATCTTATCAATAGATACAACAGTTTACATTGCACTCCGATTTTATATTTAAAACTGCATTATAAGAAAAATATAAATAACAGTTTTTGAACGCTACGTAAAATGATCCAATATTATCAATAATGTACTCACTGTTATTTGAACCATGTAATTTGTAAAAGAAAAATGTAGACATTTTATTTTCGCTTGTGAAGAATTTGTTTTTAGCAGACTTTATATATAGCAAAAAGGCATAAATGTATGAATTTTTATTTTCTTTGATTATCTAAGCAGATCATGTTTTTATCAGTATTAATAAAGTGTTATATTTAGTTTCGAAGAAATAAAAGGATATCGCTTTAAAAGACCTATATTGGCAATTTTCCTCTATTAATAATATAAATCATTATTGAACAGTTGGATTTTGATTTTAAACGGTACATTTTAATTAGTGGATTTTTAATAAATAAGAAACAAAAACTGTTTAATCTTGGAAATATTAATGGACAGAGAGAGATTAAAAAACTTGGAACTTACGATAGCTTTCTATTAAGATTTTTAGACTTTTCGCAATTAAGATTTATTTATTATGAACCTAACAAAAATTATTTTTGCGCTATATAAACAAAACTAATATTGTTAGAACGCGTCGACGTCTCTCCTACCGACGGAGAAAATGCGAGGAGGAGGAAGTATTAGTTCTGGAATGAGTCGACCGATGACGGAAGCTGACTCGCTCGCGTGCTATGATACCACCTCGCGCGCACGTATGATACTGTTTATGTTGAAATTGTTGGGTCATCGTCCCCGCGTATCGCCGCTCGCGGTATTCGCATCGTAAAGGTCATTGTAACGCGTGTGTACGCACGTAATTCGTTGTGCATGTGCACAGCGTATGTGAGAAACAAGAAGACCCGGTGTCGCCGATAACCACTTTCTCTCTGTCTTCATTGATAACTATCCTTTGTTCCGCGATCTGGTCCGTCTAAATCGATAGAACTGCAGCTGTCGAGTGTACGATCCCGAATGACGTTTGGAAATTTCCTTGAATTTTCACGGAAACGTAAAAGTTTCCTTATCGCGAATACGAGGCCTTTCTATATTTAAAGCTATCGATTCAGCGCGCGAAAGGGAAATTCTTTCTCTCCTTCCTGCCTTCTTAATCCGATATTTTCGTCACGCATGACTCAGAGGAATCATTGACACGAGAAGTTTTCAGAACTATCGCGTAACTACATCTTTTTATGTTTCAACTACTAATGAAATTTGAGATTTGACATGAGGTATCACTGTAATTCTCTAGATTTATTTTTAGTAACTATTTCTTTAACGGTAGGAAGAACGGAATTGCACAATTCACTTCGTGAATAGTAAAATTTTTATAATGAACATACGTAAAAAGTTGAGGATCTAGAGTTTAAAAACTAGAATGTTTAAAAGTTAGAATCTATAAATAAAAGTTTATTTAATTATATTTTCGATAAATTATGAGTTTTTATTGAAATATAAAATCGTGGACTTGCGTTGCAAAAGAGTGAGTCATTTTAACGAAAGCATTGCTGCGTAATTTACGACGGTTAAATTATCAAATTATCATTTTAAAACACTTAAAACGGAACGGCCACTCAGCCTCTAGTCACGTAGTAGCTGATTACGAAGAATTTATTTTGTAATGTATTCTTCAATATTAATTCTTCATCGTCTCTCGTTTGAAATATTCATTTCAAGTCCGCATAAGTAATGAACTAAAATGAACAATTGTATACATTTTATTAAAATTATTACAAAGTTATATATAGTATGTGTTGTAGATTTTTATCAACATATATTAATAATTATATATATAACTATATATAATATATATATTAATAACTATATATATATATTATATATATATAAAGCTATTAATATATAATAGTATATAAATATTAAAAATATATAAATAAATAACTATACATACCAATATATAATATATTCTTTATTTTAACTTTATATAAATATTTATATACTTTATATTTATTGTATATACGAATAAATGTATAAATTATTTATTTATCTTTCAGTCTCTCAAATACGCTAAAACAAAAATTTGCAAATAAATATACATAAAACAATAAAATAACACGTTTAGCGACGGGCAAGTGAGATAAGAAATACAAGTTCCATAAACGTGTCTCTCTCTTTTTATTTTAGACGCTATTTTTGCGCCGGAATTATAACGGAATTCCATTGCATCTCGCGAATCACTGGAGCAAGACGAAATCACCGACCGCCTACGTCACTGAATATGCCCCATGTGAACATTATATCGGATTGTACTACTTTTTAACAGCCTTGAATGAAGGTTTTATGAAGCCCAATTGACAGTTTCCTCATACGTTCACGTGTTTTGGCCTCGATTTTTTATCGCTACAATTTTTATAAGGTGTCATGCGCCCGCATTCAGGACTCGCATAGCGGGCCCCAAATCGATATCTGATATGACTTCCGGAGAATTAGTCGAGTGTGAATAACTATTCAAAGAATTTCTTTAGCTGAAAATACTCTGAATCCAAAGTACTAGATCCGAAATGTTCTGTATTCTAATTTAAAATTTTTTAATTACAAATTGTAATTTATAAATCTTAGATAATAGATTTCGAAAATTAAATTTTTCTCTAGATTGTAAATTTCTGGTTTAATTTATGAAAAATAAAATTAAATAAAATGTGGTGTGTAAGGTATACAAATACACAAATAAAGAAGTAAAAGAAATACAAATTCTATTTTTGGATTTTTTTAGCACAGATATTTCCTATATTTAATTCTCTCAAATGCAGATGTCAAGGTAAACATATTATGCACCTGTTAACTCTTTAAAGCTTCGTTAATTCGAGTGGAACTGTGTATATTGGATCTTGCATGAGTGAAATCGCGTAGAAAAAAAGATAGAAATGTATAAATATTGTCCTCCATAATTAATTTTGTTTGATTCATAAAAATATCGAAATAAGTAATGGTTTTCTTTTTAATTAAACAATTGTTATGCGATTCTAATGATTGTCAAGTCTTGCGTACAATGAAGGAATATTAGGATAGGGATATTAGGAATAGGAATTGAAATTTTAAAATCAATTTCTTCAATAAATACATAGAAAAAAATTAATATTAAATCAACAATTCATTTCATATAAGTAAGAATATAGAATCTTTTTAAAAAAATTTGAAAGTATAGACAAAATACAATAATTAAAAACAAAATATATAAATTTTTATTTCTATTAGTATTGCATACAAAATATGATTATTTTCATAGGAAAAAGAATTTAAAAGGAATTTGTAAAAACCATAAACGGCCTTTTATATGAGAAAGATTGCTAAATATTATTAAAAATGTGATAAAATTAAATAAAAATATTTTCTGTTACAGTAAAACATTTACTCAGAGTCAAAGTAAAAAATAAAGTTGTATCTTATAATAAAAAATAAAAAAATAAATAAATATTTTTTTTGGGGGGGAGGAGGATAAGATGAACCTTTCCAAACCTTTCCTTCTAAATATATTTTAATATCCATTATGCGTTATATTTAATATTCATTGAAGAAAGTGATTCCAAAATTTTAATTATTCACCTATTACTAATATCTATATAATATTCTTCCATTATACGCGGGGCCTTAATCTACATAATATATATTATCTTTCATATATTTTCATCTTTCATATGAAAGATGAAAATATATGAAAGATTAAAATAAAGATAATATATATATTTTATAACAAAATATATATGTCATACATGTATACGTATAATATATAATACATATTTGAAATTACCATCCCGACATCTAAACTCTTCTTACAATTAAAAAGACTTATAACGGTTTAACATAAATATGTTAAACCATTATAATATATAAGTTGCATGATTTCTCTGCATAAGCCTGGTACTAGTTAAGGGTACAATCACAGACAATGCTCTTTATTTTATTCACCATAAAGCGCCAGTTGAGAATAAACGCTTTTATCTTCGCGTGAGACACGTGGTACGCAATGCCGGCCGAGATTACCAGCGTCGAATATCGAAAAACCACTCGATTCGAACACAGAGATTCATGACTCATGCCCTTTTCGAAACGTACCATCCGGTCTCGCGCCGCGCTTGTCAGCCCCTCTTAAAAGTCACCTTCAACTTTTCCGAGACGTCCATCGATCGCCATTTCAATGTGACCCCATAAACTATTACCTACTCGCGTCGTCAATGAATGAACGCCTCGATAATGTCCTCGCGCGTATCTGTAATTGGAATCCGAGAAAGAGAGAGCGAAAGAGAGAGAGAGAGACAAATACGAATCGCAATTGTAGGCCGGAAATAGGAATTCGCTGAATGCGCTATGAAATGTGAATCGAAATGTAAAAAAGGAGCCTTGCTGCAACCAAATGCACGTTGAGAGCGCATATTTCTCTCTTTTACTTATCTTTGAATTATCTCTCTGACGATTGTTGAACACGGTAATTCCCATAAATTTGTCACCGCGTAGTTTCGTTGCGTTTTACGAATATGATTGTGCAATCCCAAGCTCTGGCGATTGCAGGGGGATGCTGGCTCCGAGAAATCGAGTGAAAATATATAATGATATAACCGACCGTTTGGTAGCACCAAACGTTTAGAAATGTAAAATTAGTTTTGGTTAACCGGATATTGAATTGGCATTATTTCAACTCGACTTTGCAATTAACTGTTATGAAATTCTTTTTTGTTCAGTATGGATACTCCAGATGAGATTTTTTGATACATTTGAAATTTCTGGTCTATTCGGACAAGAAAAATTCCGTAAGGCAACCGCCTCGGCGCACAGTGGTCGGACAAAGTGCGTGATGCATTGCTAAGTTATGTACACTTTCATCGGCGGTGATGTCATCCGCACCTCGCGCGTGTGCACGTGTATGTGAGGAGAGACTGCGTCTCGCATACCGCAAGGTCGCGCGGTACCGGACCAGGGCCGGCATTATTTCGCCGCCTCGAGCAAACCGAATTCCTCTCCCTTCCCCATTGATCCCATTGAACAAATTTACCGCCTTTTGAGCGTTCGCTCATTCGTACAATGTTACGCCTTCCTTTTACCGTTCGGACATTTCGGGACTTTGGAACGAGTCACCAGTTGCATTTCATCTTAGTTGGTCCTTCGCACATGGGAGAAAAGGGATCTTTTACAAATCCTTGTTGCCTTCACATACATATGTATACGATGATTTATGGAGCGGAAGTGTATCTTATTTTATCGTCCCGTTATTTTAAGAATGTATGGAATATTTCTCAAAACATTGAGAAACATTACAGATTTTTTTTATATTGCATTTAAAAGTTGTAGAAAAAATTTGACGGCAATTTTCTATCTGGATAAAAAATTATTTCAAAGAAGTAGAACATGTCATGTAATAAAAATATAATTAATAACGAAATAAATAATTAAAAAAATCTGAATTTTTTTATTTAAGTACTTCAAATATTCAATATGATTTACGTGAAGTTTCATTGTGATGCAAAGATCAGTTCTGTAAAATAAACAAAATTTACTTACAAAATAGCTAAACAGACAATCACAATAAAACTTTGTATAAATTATCTTGAATACTTATGCATATTTCCACCAACGCAAATTAACTTTTAATTTCAGTTTAACTTACTCTTTATCTTTTTTTAGTTCTAAGAATTGGAAAAAGATAAAGAGTAAGTTAAACTGATTGTGAGATCAAAGTTAATTTACATTGATGAAAATGGGCATTAAAGTATTTACCCAAAGAAACTGAGATTTTCATTAATGTTGTAAAAAATAATTTATTTTTTAATAACAAATAGAGTAAATAAACAATAAAAATATTAAATAAAAATGTAATCTTATTCACGTAACTCTCATATGTATATAGTTTACTTGAAGTGTTAATATCAAACACATTTTCAAATTTTATTTACTTTACAAGGACTGCATGTTCGATACGTCCTTAATGTCACGATTATTCCGAATGACCCAACTCGATATTTTGAGAAACAAGTTCTCACAAAAAAAAAAAGAAAAAAATTAATGGTTACGAGAATGTCACACCTGTAAAGGTGCAGGCACACGTAGGTACGAGTAGGTACTCTGGCTTTGCCACCGCGAAGATTGTATTGTGCACACACACATGCATACGTGTACATACACACGTTTATAAAAGAGCTATACGATAGCCGCGTGCACTTCCGGCTTCCAGGTAAAAGAAGCGAAAGGCATTCACGATAGTCTCGAACGCCTTTTCAGCGCGATCTATAATTATCGACGGTATATTTACCAATGTATCCTATATATCCTCTGCAGCATGTACTGAGGAATCAAAGCTCGTGGACCGACTGATCGACACGGCACAGTTTCCCGTAACAACGTGCTGACATCAAGCCAATCAAGGCACAATTTCATAAATTCAAATCTTGTTTATCTAGAGTGACGGCGCTCGGATTTCTAAAAATAACTTGTAGATTCATTCTACAATGACAGATCTTCACGTCCACGTCGAAAATTCAACAGAGAATCTCTTTAAATTAATCTCAATCGTCAATTAAAATTACAATCAGGTTGCTCTTTAAATCTCATAGAGTGAAACATCACTCTAAAAGTGTGAAAATTAAACCAGTGCAATTTTTCGAGTGATTTGTCATTCTAAGAGTAAAAAGTCACTCTTGCAGAGTGAAAATTCACATCTACGAAGTGAAAGTTGCGCCAGTGCAATTTTTTGAATGATTTTTCATTCTAAGAAATTTAGAGAGATTATAATTTAAAAAATGATAATCAAAATTAATATCTAGAATCTATATAGACGGAGCTAAGATGCGGAGTTGTGGAACATCTTGTGCATGTTATAAATAGTTCCTAATTTTGGATACGCTGCCGTAAACATTGATAATAAAATATTCGTCGCGCCATATGCGACAGTGATCGGATAGTGCGGGATTGCTTATCGCGTGCTGACGGAAAGCGCCTGTGTGATTACGGACGTGATTTTCGTACTCACAACGGAAGAAGAAACGGCGGTGGCAACACGTCGAAAACACACGTGCCCCCGGCTCCTAGCCAGCGGAACGAACTAACGGGCAATCGGCAACGAAACAACGGGAAAAGACGAAGCCTCGGTCTTGCGGCACTGAGCGCTCCCCGACTGGGCGCCGCCGCCGATTTTTCCTCGATCTATTTCAAGGCTGTCGATTTAGCCATAGCGATTCACGCGGCGATGCACCGGTTTTCACGTATGCCGCGGCGTAATTTGAAAGAGACGAGATTTTGTGTCGCGTACATAATATAAAGAGAAAACTTAACAAAGAAAGAATAAGTACAGCGTTTATTTTTGTGAATAACTTTATGGGAGTGTGTTCTAGTCAAGAGCGTGAAAAGTGGCCTATCTTTTCGGAAATTAAAAAAAATAGAACTGATACACATAATATTCTTTTATGCTTCTTCTTTTTATACATCTATTTGTATATATTTAGTAAATATTTAGAACTTTTCGTACGGCTAAATATTAATTTTTATGTTATATAAATTTAAAGACAAAAAGACATTTGTTAAATTTTTAATTGATGTGATTTCTTAAAAACTACTGAAGCTTTGACTTTGACTTTTGCGAATACGTAAAATGCATATCTGTTTATCGCACGAACTAGGATAAATGGAAAATATAAAATTGCAAATTATTAAAATGACGCGGTTTTAAAAATATAAATACTGATGCTTTTAACAAAACCGATTGAACTCAATGTGCATGTGTGAAAAAAATAAATAATTTATAGATATTGCAATAATCCTATTCATAAATGCATGTGATAAATACACATGCATTTTACATATATGCAAACGTTGAAATATCTTCAGCAATTTTTAAGAAATCATACATATGTCAGTCAACTTAAAAAATGTGTTTATTTTTAAATTTATGTAAAGCTAATAAACATACATTGTTAGCCACGCCAAAATTTGTAGATATTTACTAAATATGCACGAGTAGATGTGCAAAAGTATAGAAAAATATGTGCAGCAATTTTCTTTAAGAGAATTCTTCAAAATAGGCAAATATCTCCTAAAGAATGCACTAGAGTAGTAAGTAAAAAAAGATGAAAGAAAATAATTGATTAAAAGCTATTTTCTTAATTTAAACGTTATAACAAATTAATTATCTCTCTCTCTCTCTCTTTCTCTGTTTCTTTTGATAACGCAAATCGCATTATCGTGAAACCGAGGTAATCACGGAAATAGAGTTTGTCAGCGTATATTCGTCATCAGGAGTAATTCGTAATGCATACGAGATGAGTCAGTCGGTGATAACGGTATATGCAGAGCGAGAAGAAAGTGATCGCGTGTTGCTCGCGATTAAACTAAAAATACATGCGTCTATGCCTAAACCTATCAAAGTAGGACACCCGATATGGAAAGACTTAAATTATATACCTTTCATCTGTGTTTTATAACAAGCTACGCACAATATATTCGTTTGTATCGTATCTTACAAAATTATTCTGTGAAATGCATGTGTGTGTGTCTTGAAACAATTGTATAAGATATAACAAAAAAAAAATTGTTCTATAGTTCACAAATTTTTATTACATTATTCTCTAATAATATATGAATAATAATTATTTTGTAATACGAACATAAAAAAATAATTATTACGTATCACAAAATAATTGTATAGAGAGAAAATATATTTTGCAAAACAAGAATTGTTATTTAATTAAATAACAATTACCAAACAATTATTTACTCGGTGGATCTTAACAGCTTCTTTATTTGCAATCAAGTTAAAAATTTCTTAATTGAAATATTTATGTAAATAAAATGAAGAAATAATTGTTAATCAAGTAATTTTTTTCCTGCGGTTCTAGAAAAGATTTAGACTATTTTTATATTCAAGATAATCTGATCTTTTAATATCTAAAAAAGTAATTTAATTAAGTTCAATAATATTATTAACTTGTATATCAAATCATTGTTTAAATATAAAAAATGTAAAAATACAAAGCTATATACTTAAAGTTTATTTACTTAAGAGTAAATTAATAAGTTTTAAGAAAATATATTTTTTTCATACAAAAAATGTTTTCTCTCAGTATAGATACAAATCACAAATAATTATCTTGTGATAAAACATGGGTGTGTATTTGTAATCTATTCTTCTCGATAAAAGTTCAAAATTGTTACAAGAACTATTAACAGAAGCTGCTACAACGATTTCCTCTTGTAGCTTGTTATTTCGTAATAGATCGCCGACGTAAAAATCGTCTTGAATTTGAAATAAATCATACCGGTTCCGTAAAGCTCTATCGTTCATTTACGATGCATCTCCAGTCGCGAGGCGTAAATTAGTCATTAAAGAGCTCGTTGTTGCAACGCTGCGTGCTCGCGGCACACATTGCGGTGCTGGGCTCTCTTTAAACATTTATAAAATCATACTACGGTACTAAATAATGTATTCTAACTTGCACAATTCAGACGAGAAGATTGTGAGCGTTGTGCCCAGCTTTTATACTTCGCCGTTTTCAGTTTATCAATTTTAATTATATATCATTATATTAAATATCATATATTTATTATTGCAAATAATTACGATTGATATAAATTTTAACTCTGTCATGGTCATTCGTATCCATAGAAGTTTCTTGAAATTTCAAAGGCAATTAAATTATACTACATTTTATATTTCTTTCAAAATAAAGTATAGGCATTTGTTCAAAAAACTATGAATTTTTAAAAATTTTTTAACCACTTAAAATAGAAGAAAAAGTGCCATGATTGTATACCAAGAAGGTACGTACAGAAAAATACTGCCAAGAAAATTACTCAATTTTCTTTTCTTCTGGTAGTAAATAATAGTTATTCGTGAAAAAAAATATTTTCTTGATGAATGGCTTAAAATATAACTTATTACAAATAACAAAATCATTATTTAAAAAAAATTAAACAAGAAAAGGCTCTGAAGAGGTAAATCAAAATATAAATTAATGCCATGAGAATCAACACAAGATGTTCATGTCTGAATTAAGGTAATTAAGCAATTATTGTTACAGTACAGACGTTGCGTAATCCTCAGTTTTGGATCATCTTCAGTGTAAATATAAAATTAATCCAAGTCCTGAGCATTATAACAATATTAAAACCGAAAGTTATATACATTAATAAAATTAAAAAAAGAAAACTATGAGTGACGACGCATTATTTCAAGCAACGTGAAATTAAAATTAAACTATATAGGAAAGGCTCTGAAGAAGTAAATCAAAATATGAATTAATGCCGCGAGAGTCAACACAAAATGTTCATGCGTGAATTAATGTAATTAACAAGCAATGAACTTGTGTTGGCTCTCACGGCATATATTCATATTTTGATTATTAAAAAAATTATATTTAAAAAAAAATTAGCATTTTTTCAAAAAATATTATAAAATTGTATCAAAGAAAAGTGGCAATATAATAATAAGCAAATCAAATTTTTATTTCAACTTAATGTTCTTGTTTGAATTATCAAATTACTAAAAATAAGATTCAAAATATGTTTTCAATAAATTTGATAAGTACACTCAAAAAAATGATCTTATAAGTGCAGCTACAATTTTTTAGCTGCAAAAAATTAATTGAGGTAGATGTTATAAATGATTAACAAATACTGTGATATCGCATATGTTTGGTAATTAATCAGTTGAAATAACTAAGACAGAATTTATATCTGAACTGTTTGTGAAGTTTAGAAAGAAAATTTTTTTGTAGTGCCTATTCATATTAAGGCTAATCATACTTATTGTTATAAAATTTGACCATATAATTAGCAATAAGATTTAAATTTTCTAGAAGTATTGCTAAAATGTTGCTGCTTCAAATTTTATATGTGACAAACAATATTTTAGCAGTTTTAGCTGATACAAAAAATAGCAATAAATTTTTGTTGTGATACTTAGAAATCTACACGTATCAACAAAATATTTTTTGAAAATATTTGAAATAAGTAATATATATGTATTACTTCAAATATTTTGATTCCCATTTTATTTTAAATAAATATTACTTCAGGTATACGATAAGAGTATTTTAAGACTGTTATCAAGAAAATTCTTCTTGTAAAGATTACCATTATTTAAAAGAGAAAAACTAATGTCCACTTCCACCAAAGTAGATTAACTTTGATCTCAGTTTAACTTGCTCTTCATTTATTTCTAATTTTTAGAATTTGAAAAGGATAAAGAGTAAATTAAGTCGAGACCCAAGTTAATCTATATTGTTGGAAATGAACATAAATCGCTCTTCTTATCACGAGAACGGTATTTTTCTAACGTGTCACGTGGTACTTTAAAAAGGATTAAATTATTTCAGTCACGAAAGAACTTAATATTCGCTCCGACCGTTCTCACTCCGTCTACCACTCGTCCATTGTCAACGCGAGCGTCTTCAGGAGTTTTCAATTTGTTTTTAGAGCCATTTAGAGCCAAGTGTACCGTTCGCGCGGTATAACCTCGGCGAATTTACGACGTCACGAGTAACCGTGCGCATACGTGTGTTCAGCGAACGCTGGACTACACGTACGTACGTACGTACATACATGCCAGTAGTATCGCACTCCATACATACGCTACGTAACGAGATGCAACTCACTCCTCCTTCTCCTCCTTCTTCACCACGGTTGTTTCTCGGCAAGGTCGCGGATAGTGTTGTCTCCGATATGAGAGAGTGACACTCGCATCCGGTGGTCGAAGGGTTGCCACTCGCCTGATCGTCTCCCTCGTTTCCCGCTCCCCTCCTTATCCTGTCAAAGAAATACCGAGTCAGATTTTTCTGCACTCTTTTTGCAATCAGAACTTGAGGTTGCCGAATATTATTATTATTATTATCCACGCGGCGATGGGAGGGGAGGGAAAGGGAGGGGGGAGCGGAACGTAAAAATTGCAGCTGAAACAAACCTTGGTGCAATTTACCTACCTGTCTTTTTGTTTAACGCCGATTCGAGCGCGTTTCGAGTAATAAAAAGAAAGGGAAAGCGCGTGACAAGTGCGGAGGGTACAGGCGGTAAAGAGCAGATGTCAGCGGTCGGGTTGTCACGCGGACGGCGCGCGATTGGCCCGGGTTCAGCGGAGCGGCCAATCGTGGCTCGCGATCCGTTGAGAACGCATCTTGAAGTTGGCGGCCTTCCGCGCGCGCGGCATCGCGCGACCTACGGAACGAACCGTGCATAACTTCGTTCCCAACACGACTATTTACCGCGACTATTACGAAGCGAGATACCCCTTTTTTTTTGCCTCGGGTAATTTGAAATGAGTCTGAGAGGTAATTATAGTACGGCCGCCAATTTAACTCGTCACTCGCACGTCAATACCGATGCGTTTGAACGACATTGCGAAAAAAGGAATCGCGCAACTTTTCGCTTTGAACGTAGGTCGATCGGTTGCGATACGCGTTGCTGCGGAAGTGATCAATTAGGGTGACTTCGCCCTAAGATGCGATCGACTTCTAATCGACGATCAACTTGTCAATAGCCCGGTATTTTATTAACATGTACAGAATCATCAATTTTTTTTTATCCTACGCGCGAGAATTAGATTAGAAAGGACGATTGTGTTCATTCTACCAATGTAGATTAGTTTTAATCTCGATTTAACTTCTCGGTTTACTTTAATTTTCAAATTCCTAAGAATTAGAAAAAGATAAAAAATAATCAGATTTCCTTAAAAGATAAAAAGATAAAGAATAACAGGAAATCGCGTAAAAAAAAAGTATTCTGTTACCCAGCTAATAAAGTGACGTCAAATAATGATATTTTAGTGACGTTTTATTGACATTAAAGATGTTATATTAAAACATTTGACGTCATCTTATTTGCTGGAAAATTAAACCAAGCTTAAAATTAATCTACATTATACAGCTAGAAACTGTTTTGCTGTTGAGCAAAAATTGAATTAACCATCGACTAATTAAGTTAATTGGAGTTTGGTTGGAGTCATCCTGACGTTATTATATTTGCTTGAAAAAAACCCGATAGAATTAGATAAGCAAAAATCTATGTAATTCTATTGTGTTTTTGGTTCGTAAATCAGTGTATTACCGTTTTTTAACTTGCTTAGTTGAAATAATATAATTTAGTAATCATCTTTAATCAATGTTTATCTGCCCGAGTTTTGTCAAAAAGAAGTATAAAATGTTCCTATCATCGTGTTCTTAGTATTACGTAATACTTATGTGATTGGATTTTGTTTTTTTACATATAAATGATTTATATATTTCTTACGTATGCATACATACACATATGTATGTGTATGTAGCAAATCGTAATTTACAGATTGGATTAGATAACTCGACAAGTTGTAGAAAAACGTAGACGTTCCAGATCAATATTTAATTGAGATATTCTTAAGAAATGATAAAAATAAATAACTTTTCTATCGTGACTCAAATATGAATTCAAGTAAAATGATAAATTTATTACAAAATTAGATAAAACAATAAAATTTAAATCTATTTCTGTTATTTTCTATCGCTTTTTTACGGAGTTCAACGTTTAATTTACTTTATAACGTACTTTATATATTTTATACGTTTTCTAAGAATTGGAAAAAGATGAAGAGTGAATGAAATCGAGATTGGAGTTAAGCTATTGTTAGAAATTAGATCTCTCGATAAGATAGTGCCAAAACGGAGCTCAAAGTAACCTCTCAATTTTACCCCGCGCACGGAACGGCGCTGGACGTCACACTCGACTCTCGTCACACTCGGTGCGAGTCGCAATAAACCATATCACACCGTGGGTCTTCTGGGGTCTTCCGCGCACATATACGTGGTGCGGAGATCTCTCGAAGCGCGGTGGCGGCGGCGGCGGCGGCGGCCTACGACATCTAGAGTACACGCACAGTCGATGATCTGCGCGACGACGTGACGTTCGTTCGAAGAAAAGCCCGACGGCGACGATAAGATGGCGGCGTCGCGCACGTCAGATCGCGCTGAGCGCGGGCGGAGGGGCAGGGAGGCGGCGGCAGGAAGAGGAGGTAGACGGCAGGCAGGCAGGCGGCGCAGGCGGGCGGGTTGGTGGACGGACAGGCGAGCAGGCAGGCAGGCAGGCACGGACGAGAGTCTGTGTCGTCGTATACGTGCCTGCGTATAGAGCGTGCGGCGGAGCGGCCTGTGTCGTCATGTCCTGGCGTAGCCGCCGCGTAGTCGCCGTAATATCGAGGTAGCCCAGCTACGAGGCGGCGCAGGTCGATTCTCGTTTTCGCGTGATTCGTTTCTCTTTCTCTTTCTCTCTCTCTCTCTCTCTTCCTCGACCGCCAGCTAAACTCGGAACGTTTCGTCGATGCCTTTGTTCGCGGCCGGGAGGTGGACGGGCGCGAATTGTCGTCGCGACGAGGCGAAGACGTGGACAAGAGCGAAGTGGAGCCTCGTGCCCTTAGCCTAGCTGATAGCCAGTGGAAGTGAAGTGTACACGGGAGAGAAGGTGCGATAATCTCGTTCCGTCTGTCCGTCTCTTTCCCTCTTGTGCTTTCTTTCTCTCTCTCTCTCTCTCTCTCTCCGTTCCTCCGCTCCAGTGTCTCTCTCTCTTTCTATCTCTTTCTATCTATCTCTCTCTCTCTCTTTCTCTCGGGTGAAACGGCGTTCCACACCCCGGCGCGGTCCTGGACACGTCTAGGAGGTGGTGGCGACGTCGTAGAAGGAGGCGCGGAGGAGCCGACGGCGACGACGACGGCGAGATGCGCGAGTTCAAGGTGGTGGTCCTCGGCTCGGGCGGGGTGGGCAAGAGTGCGCTCACCGTCCAATTCGTATCCGGTTGCTTCATGGAGAAGTACGACCCGACGATAGAGGATTTCTACCGGAAGGAGATCGAGGTGGACAACTCGCCGTGCGTGCTCGAGATCCTCGACACCGCCGGCACCGAGCAGTTCGCGTCGATGCGCGACCTGTACATCAAGAACGGCCAGGGCTTCGTCGTGGTGTACAGCCTGACGAATCATCAGACCTTTCAGGACATCAAGGCGATGAAGGAGCTCATCACCCGCGTCAAGGGCACGGAGCGCGTGCCGGTGCTACTCGTGGCGAACAAGCTCGACCTGGAGCATCAGCGGGAGGTCGGCACCGAGGAGGGCCACCAGCTCGCGCAGCTCTGGGGCTGTCCGTTCGTCGAGGCGAGCGCCAAGAACCGCACCAACGTCAACGAGATGTTCGCCGAGATTGTGCGCGAGATGAACTTCAGTCCCGAAAAGGAGAAGAAGACCTACTGCTGTTGCAGCGTCCTCTAATACTTAATCAAAATCCACCTTCACCCGGATTATTTACCCGCGGACCGGACTAAGATGACGGAGCTATACAGTGCGTGTACAGTGTACTTCGGCGAGAGGGCTTGTCACCGATGTGTCAATGTCGTCGACGTGTTTCCTCGCCGTCCTGCTAGGAGAATTCCTTCCACCACGGCTCTCACTCGGCCTCACTGCTGAGGAACGCGCCGCCGAGGGAAGATGTGCAGTGTACAGAGAGAGGCTTTTAGGCAGACCTCCCTCGGCCGTAGCGTGCTTCGTCGGAGTCTCGGAGGATCTTCCCTCGAAGAAGAACCACCTTTTGGAAGTCCTCTCGACGTCCTTGGAACGCGTCGCGCGTCTGTCAAGTTTAGCTTATGTCGGACGCAGTACGAATTTCCCAAAACGGAAACCGTAGTTCTCTTTTCTAACTTTCGGAACACCGTCCGGCGAGCGGCGGCCGTTAAACACAGATATTTTATTATACGCGAATAGTATTATGTATGTAATATTATTGTAATATATATACATATATATATATAAATAATATAGATAGAACTTAAGAGGGAGAAAGAGCGAGCGAAAGGTAGCTTTTCCTCGGCAAAAGGACCAATACTCCGCTCGCGTAGGAAGGAGAAGGTGTCGAAAACCGTAAAACCAAACTCGATATCGGCTTTCTGCTCAATTTCAAGACAGAACCGTCGCACGTAGGTTCGTGTTCTGATCCACAAATCGACTAGATGGCTGCTGCGCGGAAAGAAAAGGGGAAAGATAGATTCGCAGACTTTGAAGGAATCACTGTGATGGTCGTTCTATGCATGGTGATAGATTCAGCGATATAAGAAAAATGTTAAATGTTTCGAGTGAAGCTTGATCCCGTGCGTCGCGTAATTTCTATATATATGCGGTCGTGCGAGGGCTACGCAATCAAATCCATCTGATTCGATGAGAAGATAGTTC
Source organism: Solenopsis invicta (assembly GCF_016802725.1). Lineage (NCBI taxonomy): Eukaryota > Metazoa > Arthropoda > Insecta > Hymenoptera > Formicidae > Solenopsis > Solenopsis invicta. Next base: position 11,306,687 of record NC_052673.1, read on the forward strand.
GGTTTCGAGAGTACTCTTCTCTGTGCAATTGTTCTGTGTTAATTTAAGCTAAGGAGGCTGATTAGCGAGATATCGTCTAAACATTTTTGTACGAGACACGTTGTTAGTAACATTTATACATACACAGGGTGCTTCACCTGATTTAATCATTTGAAATGTCTTCGCTGTTCTTAAGGATATGGAAGAATGTTTCAAAGACAAAGTATTCAATTTGGGGATCGTTCCAATGATAATATTTGTCCCCTCGAATCGAAAGCTCTGTCTCTGAAACGTTTTGAGATGTCCCAGGATATTTCAAATGGTCAAACCATCCTGTATGTCGGTTGTACAGTCCTAACATTGAAATATTTTACTGTGCGTAAAGGGAAAGGCACTGGGAACGGAAGTTTTGTACGCGACACCTCAGTGGTTAACATGGATAACCCAGCTGTTGTGAGATTTCTTGTGATCCATTGTGTAGCAAATACTAATATCTTACTTTTTGGTTTCGCTTTAATGTCTGTTCCAAGATGTTTGATACAGCGCAATTATCGTCTTTGTAAACGCTCTGAACGCGCGGAAAAAGCGAGCAAACTAATGTCGCGGCGATTACAAAACTGGATTTTAATAAACCAAGGGCCAAAGTTGAAGAACTGTCTCTGGTTTGTTGAAATCTAACGTTGCAGATAAATATTATACGATGACGGGGGGGAATATTAGGAGAAATGTTTCGTAAAGAGCTAGTTAACTTAATAATGTCAATCTAAACTCGTAATTTGTAAGCTTTGTACGGTAAAAAAAAGAATTTGTACTACATAGGCCGCAAGACTGCACACTCGATCACTATGGGATTGATGACGGTTCTTTTTATTAACGAGTGATCTTACACACCAATGATAGAGCACAATAGTAGAATTAGAAATCTCCGGAAGATGCGCCGTTTTCGCATTGATCCCTTCAACTGCAAAATCACGTGCTACTATTATTCATCGCTCATAATGACAACACCGATGTAAAAAGTATCGTAATAGCAAGACTGCAACTTTTTTTCAAAAAAAGAAAAAGAAAAAATATTTTTCTTATTCTTGAGGCCTCGTGAAAAATCCGAGAATACACTTTGCTAAAAATTTCTCGTAATATCCCGTAAAAGATATTTAAAAGGGAATAACCCCGTGAACGTTCAAGAATGCAGTTACAATACTTTTCGTTGCTGACATTGCTTTCAAAGTGAAAAAAATCTGTAGAATTTTGCAGTTCAAAACTGTCGTCGAGTTTGCGAATGTAAAAAGAAATCACTAAATATGAGAGAAGCTGGAGAGCAAGCGGCTCTTCCTTTCATATAAATGATCAATTTTAAATCTCCGAAAAAAATTACACACTTATTTTAGAAGCTATATTATAGAATTACCGTTTACTGTTATTGCAACGTGTAAAGATGCTAAAATATGCATTTATAAAATGTATTTTATAAATTATTTCACATTGCGTATAAGATATAATTAGGCTCTGTAAATTATCTTCTTATTCGTACGTTTTATTTCTATTCTCTACGTTGCGATTTCGATGGACGATGATATATTACTTGCACATTTCCGACAATGTTTGAGTTATAGAAGAACTTTCTTTTTCACAGTTCCGTCTCGTTTATTTTTTATTGTAGTAAAATATTTGACGTAATTCTTAAACGCACGATTAATTTTGCATAATCGTACTATAATATGTATAATTTTTCTACGGCAGATAATGTGTGTAATTTTTCTCGTGTGATCAAAATCGCATTATCCGATGTTAAATATCGCTTCTCGACGAGCGCAGCACAATAACGTTCATTATACAATGCTTTGCCATTTAACCCTTGGATGCATAAGGATTATTTTTATCTTTTCATGATATTCTCTCAATTTTTACCAAGATATCGAGGGTTTTTCTCCTCTAGATTTAATTTTTAGAGAAACCTCGAACTGTATTTTCCGAAATTGAAATTTGTCGAGCTTCTTCAAGTTTTCAAGAGAACTATTAGAAGGCACATCCGAGGATTAAATGCATGAATAAAGAGTGACGAATATAGTCCGAGATTAGTATCTTTTTACCGATTTTACCGAAGGATATTGTTCCGCTTCTGCGACAAGATGTATTTGTAATTTTGTATAGCCTCCGTATCCTAATTTTGTAACGCGGCGTTATAAAATTCTAACGCAGATTGTATTATCTGAATCGTATACGCGCGATACTATTTTCCAACTTTCGAAGAAAATTGCAGGAATTAAGAGTTAAAGAAAGAAAGAAAAAAAAGGAATAAAAAAAATGAGAATGAACTGATGTACAGTATTTCTACGATTGGTAGTTAGACCGTTTTCAATGTTTCGGGGAAGAGATAATCGTTCATATGCTTCGAACGCGGGTGTAACTTTGAATAATGCAAATTCGAGAAAACCCTTTCGGTGCACTCTTCTCGAACGGTGCTCCCTGTAGTTTATTCCGCGCCTGGTGTTAGAATTCCGCGCCTGGTGTTAGAAGGGGGAAGAAAATGCAAAGAAGGAAAAAAAAAAGAATTTGTCAAAGCGGCGGAAACCGCGCAGTCGCTAGTTTTATCTCTCGCGGTTCGCGCGTCGAGAGATGAAGGATAAGAACACAGGCGGAGTGGTTTCGTGAAACCGCTATTTTGTCACAATAATAACGTGGAAAATTCTTAGTCTCGCTGTGATCCCGTAGTCATATAACTTCGCACCTTTTGTATATTATCGGATAACAATAATCGAAGTCTTCACCCGGCTTCGATCGGAGGGCCTCTTTATAAAGTGTTTTGATCGTCGTCGCCTGACTTGTACACTTTCTTGCGTTTTTCGCCCTGTTTTATACATACACGGACACATACGTACACGTATGCATACACACGTGGGTGAGGTTGTACAGATCACAAAGGACGCACAAGGCCGTCATCCGCCTAGATAGCTCACCAAGTATTTGATATACTCGAAAAATCTATTTATATATTTGTATGAGAAAAGAGAAGCCGCGCCCCGCGCGTCACTCTTGCGCGCGTCCAATTCACGAGATTGCATGCGCTATTTTTCTAAAGCGGCGTTTGCAAACCCCGTTGCCGCAGGAATGATCTACGACACGAGAGTTCTAATAATAACGAAATAATTTTTATTTGGGGAGCTATCGTTCGGCGGAGAAGCGTCCAGGAGAAAAGAAAAAGAGAAGGGATTGCGCCATGCTTGGAGTCGGCCAGCATATCATACATCTAAGGACCAGAATCGTTTCTCTCTTCTTCACTTTGTTTACGATCGACGGATCAATTTATCTTTCTACGTGTGTCGAAGAAAAAGATTGAGGGAAAAGGGATGCAATAGATATGTACACACCGTAACGATTCGCATAAAGCTGCAGATACATGCGCATTTGTTATGCAACCGGGTCACGCACATATTAATTAGTAATTGGAGAAAAGATAAAGAGAAAAAAATAGAACAAGAAAAACACCACGATTTAGATATGTGTATATCGGCCTTTCAGTACTACTACCTGCGTATATATATATCTGATATATTGAGTACGAAATGCGTTATATATATTTTTTACAATGTGAAGAATCTGTAAATATATTATATAGCGAGTCAAAAAAAATATATATATATATTGTAAAAATATATATATATATATATATATATAAAATAAAAAGTAAATATCTTGAAACTTCCGAAAGAAATGCGAAGTACTTTAGAGTGAATATCTTTTATTCGTGAAAGAAAAAGAAAATGTGCATTGCACAATGGACTAAATGCAGTCTCTTTCTTTCGTGCATAATTGTGTAGAGTGTTAATAATTGTGTAGAATCTTATTATAGTCATAAGCGGAAAAATCACATGTGTGGACAGGCGAAACTAGAATGCTACAATACAGAATCACTTCCTTTTTACTAATTTACGTTGCTATTTTTTTCCGTCTGTTCGTAGCGAAACATTGTTTACCAATAATTATTTTAAAATATGTATATCCGAATTGCTTAAAAATAATTTCGATCGGAGCGCCATGAAATATTTTTTATTAACCAGACGAGAAGTGATAGATTTAATACGCTTTTATGCTGGAATACCAGTATGAGGATCTAGTCATGAACGAATGAGTTAAGCGCTCATAAGTCGTAATTGCATTTATATCTTCGGATACTTCTCGAGCAGAAAACAATTACCGTGATTTCATTTTCGTTTCTTTTGGTAGTCATGCAAAGTCGCAAAAAATGTACTGAAATTTGAAAAATGGTGGAAAAATCAATTCAAAAATTTTAGAAGTGCGACAATGTCGCGATAGATCGTAATCCTCAAATCTCAGTACTAAGACAATGTCCCGAAAAATTATTGACCAAAAAAAAAAAATTTATAATTTTTCGGATTGACTTTTCGGAATATTCTTACATTTCTTAAATTTCGGGATTATGACTTCGAGACATTGCATATCTATCTTTTTTTTCTTATCCTATTAACGATACTTTTTTTATTTAACAATACCGTGAAAGTATTGAAGTCAATTCTTAGGTTCTGTCCATTTGATAATTTTTGAACATTTAAATTTTAGTTTAACAGGAGATTTAAACTAGAGTTCAAAATAATGCACATTTTTTCTTTCTTCGCAATTTTCTTTGTTTCTTTTTTACTTTTTATCGTAGCAATATGGTATTTGATACTGTCGCACAAATATAGTATTAGAATTTTCAGATCGATACTTTGTTACCAATTGGATGACGTTGCGCCGAAAAATACGAGTGTACACATACATGTTTTTTCGGAGTCAAAAGAGCGTATATTTATGATTTTGCTACTTTATTTGGTTTTATTTTAAATTAATTTTTTTTCGAAATTGTGTTGAAATTATTATGAAAAATCAACTTAAGTTATTACTTTTAAGTTCGCAACATAATAATATTCCCATTGTAAAGATATCGAATTTATTAGGGAATTATTCGTAATTTGGTTTATACGATAAGAGGATAAAATTTCATATTTGTGAAGGGAAAAGACTTAATTAAGCTAACGCTCGCCTATGTTTTAAATAAAATTTTTTTTTATATTTCATTTTGTATCTCTTGCACGTGTATTTTATTAATCAGTCCAACGCTTATTACAAGTATATATTTATGTACACGAGGTAGAATCAAGTTCACAAATGATTTCTTCGCGATAAAGAAATCGTATAAATAATTCTTTTTTTGTACAATTAAAAAATGTCTCCGTCTCCTTGCATACTTATTTAAAAAAAAATTATTACTAAGTTATTACTAAAATATCACATAATAGATACACGAGCATGAACACAATTTTTTAGCTAGACAAATCGATATAAATACAATTGAAAAGTATCATAACTGCAGTATCTAAATTGCAATTTCGCAAAAGAATTACATACATGCATAATGGTTTTTCTTTTTCTATAGAAATATTTCACAAAAATTTTGACATAACATGTTGATTACAAAACATTAAATGAACATAAAATTATGTATATTGATGTTACAATATTTGTCATATATTAGAAAATTAATATAAATAACGTAATATCATTATAAAATGCAGTTATAATACTATTCATTAGATAGAAATATACTCTCAACAATTTTGTTCGGCTCTCATGTGTGTGTAGCACTAGATTCGTGTATTACTCCGATATCTAACGGTAGGAATAAGACAATAATCGATTAGAAAAATAATTTCAGAAAAGTGAATCAAATGTCTTCAAAAATTTTGGAGAAGCATATTTAGGCAAAAGAAAGGTAAGTATTTCAGTATTCATTTTCTTCCCCAATGATATACAAAAATTTTGAAAATTTTTTTCGAAGTTTCTATATTCTCACAACACTGAAGAAAAATTTTATAAAATTTTTCAAGCATTTGATAATACATATTTTTTTGCAAATTGTTAAACACGAACTATTTAATAGTAGAAATAATTCGTAAAAAAATGATGATCGAGATTATATAATTAAAGAAAGTATTTGTATATTCAATTCTTTTTGATCTCAAACAAGTAAGATTTATTCGATAAACGAGATTACCTCAATGCATTCTGATCAGAGCACTGTGAACTAAATATTTTATGTATAATAATGATTTTTATTTTTTCTTAATTTATATTTTTATTTATTTTGAAACTGCCTTTTTTTATTTTTCATTTTTGCATTTTTTTTACAGGAAATAAATTGGAACGATTTACTAAACAACTTCTATATTCCCTACCTAACCAATGATTCGTTCAATTGCTTCAACCTGTTCTCTATATTAATGCACATTGCACATGTACTTTGTTCTGAAGGAAAAAACATTATTCAGGGAGAATAAATTACGTTGAATTTGGAAAAATCAACACGTAATTCGGACAAAACGAATTATACGTATTGCTAATCATACAATTAATTAAGACAATGTCAATACTAATGCAATTGCTTAGTATTGCAAGCAACTTAATTTACATCATTGTTCCACGGTTCAACAAAATGTTCACAATGCTCTCAAGAGCACTATGAACAATTTGTTGAAACGTGAAACAATATTACACCTTCTATTTACTACATCAAATCTACTGACGATGAGTAATCGCAACGAGATCATCAAAGTTAATAATGTTATAGAGCCGATTGATCAAATATTTTTGGAATATACATCTCGATCATACAGATAGATAATCGCGGCACTGTGCATGATGTAATGCATAACTACAAGAAACGTTGCACTACAATTTATCAAGTATTACGTGATACAGTAGCATTAAGAATCCAAAATCCAAGTTCAGCATGCTCGATCAATTTGACGTGCATGGAAAAGCAATTGAACGAATCGTTGGTCAGGCAGGGAATATAAAAGTTGTTTAGTAGATCATCCGGATTCATTTCCTGTGGAAAAGAAATGCAAAAATGAAAAATAAAAAGGCAAAGTTTCAAAATAAATAAAAATTAAGAAAAAATAAGAACATATAAATATTTTTTTCATATTTCATCGAAGTTAATCTATTCTTCAGGAATACATCTTATTCATCAACTACGCAAAATTTTTTTTTTCATTTAAGTATCACGTGAAGTACTATCAATACATAACTGCACACGAATTTGTACGCCTCTAACATGTCAACTGTCGCACTTGTAGTAGAAGCACTAAAAAAAAAAAAAATATATATATACACACACACACACACATAATTTATAACTTTATCTTTTACATACAAATATTAAAAAATATATAATCTTTGCATAAAAGCTTTGAAACATGCTTTGGAACTAAATAAAAAATAAAATTCATATAGGGTCAGTGCACCAGTCAATGAACAAATAATAAATTGAACCAGTCAATGAACAAAAACATAAAATAACTTAATACAATTACATTTTCAAATAAAAAAATTACATTTTAATCAAATCTCCATGAAAATTGGATTTCAACAATATCAATTAATTTTGCAGTTTATTATTTTGAAGTCTTATTATTTTAATAGTTTTTCTAAACAGTCATTTATTGGCGACTGTTCAGCGACTGGTGCAACAACCCTAAAATAAAAAATTGAAAAAAAGAAATTCTTACTAAAAACTAGATTCAAAGAAAAAACAATATTTATTATTGCACCTTTCAATTTTTTGAAATTGTACGCTGTATGTCTCAAGTAATTCGCTCATCATGCGGAAGTGTAATCTCAGTATTTGAGTTGACGCCCATATCGTTAACGAGCTTGAACAAATACTTTGTGATACTTGAATAAAAAAAAATTTTGAGTAGTTGATGAATAAGATGTATTCCTGAAGAATAGATTAATTTCGATGAAATATGAAAAAGATATGTTTTTATTTTTTCTTGATTTTTATTTTTATTTTTCATTTTTGCATTTCTTTTCCATAGGAAATAAATCCGGACAAACTATTAAACAATTTTTATATTCCTTGCTTGACTAATGATACATTCAATTGTTTTTTCTTGCACGTCGAATTGATCGAGCATGTTAAACTTGGATTTCGGATTCTTAATGCTACTGTATCACGTAATACTTGATAAATTGTAGTGCAACGTTTCTTGTAGTTATGCATTACATCATGCACAGTGCCGCGATTGTCTGTCTGTATGATTGAGATGTATGTTCCAAAAATATTTGATCAATTGGCTCTATGACATTATTAACTTTGATGATCTCGTTCCGATTGTTCATCGTCAGTAGATTTGATGTAGTAAATAAAAGGTGTAATATTGTTTCACGTTTCAACAAATTGCTCACAGTCCTCTTGAGAGCATTGTAAACATTTTGTTGAACCATGGAACTATGATATAAATTGGGTTGCATTTTCTTAGTATTGACATCCTTTTGATTAATTGTATAATCAGCAATATAATTCGTTTTGTCCGAATTACATGTTGATTTTTTTCAAATTCAATGTAATTTATTCTCCCCAAATAATGTTTTTTCCTTCAGAACAAAGTACATGTGCAAGTGTATCAACACAAAATAAGAACATATAAATATCTTTTCCATATTTCATCGAAATTAATCTAGTCTTCAGGAATACATCTTACTCATCAACTACGCAGAATTTTTTTTCATTTAAGTATCACGTGAAGTATCATTAATACAACTGCACACGAATTTGTATGCCTCTAACATGTCAACTGCCACACTTGTAGTAGAAGCACTAAAAAAAAAAATTATATATATATATATAAAATTTATAACTTTATCTTTTATGTACAAATATTAAAAAATATATAATCTTTGCATAAAAGCTTTGAAAATTCGTTTTTATATCCTTTTATACTTTGGAACTAAATAATAAAAAGTAAAATTTATATAAAATAAAAAATTTCAAAAAAGAAATTTCTACTAAAAACTAGATCCAAAGAAAAAACAATACTTATTATTGTATTTACCTTTCGATTTTTTCAAATTGTACGTTGTATGTCTCAAGTAACTCGATCATTATGTGAAAGTAATGTGTAATCTCTGTATTTGAGTTGACGCCCATATCGTTAACGTGCTTGAGCAAATCGTCGTACATCTCACCATAGGCTGTTTCATTGACTGTATTTTTCAAGGACAACAGAACTGTCGAGAGAGAATTGTATATCTCTTTTCGAGAATTGCTCAAATGATGCTTAAGTCGTGCGAATACGTTGCAATAGCGCACAAGAGCACGCAACAACGAAACAAATGTATCTTTGGGAAAGATGTGTGTAAACATTAAGGCGAGCTGCATTGCCTCGGCGGTAATGTGCAATACATTCGCATACGCCATTAGTTCGTTGGCCCAACCAAAGTAAGACGAGGACATTACCGTCATCTCGTTAGCAAAAAGTTCGTACTCTTTTTCAGAAGAATGCAGCATCATATGACGTATTAGCGCCTTTTGATCCAGTTCGAAAGAGTACACGTCAAATTGATCGAGCAAATTGGACTTGGATTTTTGATTTTCAATGCTATTGTTGTCACGTAATAATTGATAAGTGATGAGGCACCGTTTCTCGTAGTTTTGGATCACATCGCACACGGTGCCGCGATTAACTGTCTGTAACTGAGATGTATGTTTCAGAAGTATTTGATCAATCGGCTCTATGATATTATTAATCTTGATGATCTCGTTCCGATTGCTCATCGTCAGTAGATTCGGAGTAGTAAATAAAAGATGTAATATCATTGTTCCACGGTTCAACAAATTATTCACAGTGCTCTTGGAGTACATTGAGTTGCATTTTCTTAGCATTGACATCCTCTTGGTTAATTGTTTAATTAGCAATACGTAATTCGTTTTGTCCGAATTACACGTTAATTTTTTTCCGAATTCAACGTAATTCGTTCTCGCCAAATAATCTTTGATTTTTTCCTTCAGAACAAAGTACATGTGTATCAACACAGAGAGCAGGTTGGAGCAATTGAACAAATCATTGGTCAGGCAAGGGATATAAAAGTTGTTTAGTAGATCATCCGAATTTATTTCCTGTGAAAAAGAAATGCAAAAATAAAAAATAAAAAGGGCAAAGTAAATAAAAGTTTTAAAGTAAATAAAAATAAAAACCAAGAAAAAATAAAATAAAAATTCCTATTATACATACAGTAAATATATTTAAATCATCACTAACGGTGAATTTTGATAATTTTACTTAAATATACTAACAAAATATATAGTATGACTTGACTAAACAGATTAGCTATAAAGTAATAATAAATATAAAACATAAATTGCTATAAAAAAATGTTACTAAAGAGTTTAAAAATTGTTCAATGTTTCATAATTAAAACAAATATATGTGCTAAATTTTTAATATCGTATAAAACATTATTGCATGCATGTGTTTCAACTGCAAAACTTTAGAAAGCTGAATAATTTTGTCATGAAATTTCATTGTTTCTAAAACAATTTACTAGATCTACTCTGATATATAAAAGAAAGAAAAAAATTAGAATTTATATACATTTGAACGCATAAAGAATTATAAAGAATAACGAATTAATTTTTATTTAAACAGTAAACTTGATAAAAATTGGCTATTATGTTTATCTCATTTACCTCTTCCTGAAGCATGTCATTCATAAAAGTTTCGAATTGCTTGTAGCTCCATGTAGAGCGATCACAGTTCCAGGCATCATTCAGAAAATACGTCAGCAAGTTATTTTGATTATTTAATTGCGACATAAAAAATGCATATAAAAAATAAATCTGAGGTCTTTTGAACACGACATTTTGGTATTCTATCTCAGTACTTCCTATTGCAACTCTCACCAAAGTTCTTAACACCTTCTTCGGATGCAATAGAACAAAGATTAAAATAGTACGCAATATTACATGATCGTGCATATTTACATTGCTTTCTATAAAACTCTTGAAGTGTTCATTATTAAACATACATATTAAATAATTGTCATCAAAATGCCGCAATGTGTATTGCAGTACAATATAGTACATATCTAATAGCTGTTGTCGCATTAACACTTCCAACATCAACATATATGCTTCATGCTGATCTATATAATCATTCGTAGCAAATTTAAATTGAAGATATTCAAGTAGAATACCAATATCATCCCTATGTAACAATTTTATTTTTCCACAGACAAATTTCAATATAGATAGATCCCAGGTCTTGTAACGTCTCATCAATTCCTTCATGCCATCCAAATTATCTTTCTCAATACTATCACAGAGTTCTTGAAGAGATAAAATAGACTTTTCGGAATGTGGACCTACAAGTTGCTGCAGGCAATGAAGCAGATGCTCGTTCATAAACAAAAATTCATCCTGCTTCATAAACTCCATAAAATAATGGCATTCGATGATGAAGGCACGCTGTAGCGAAATCATAATATTCTCCTCATCATCGACCTCCATCCAGGCCATGAACTCGAAACAATCAACTTCCTTGATTTCATTAAGAAGTAAGGCAATCAATTCCTGATCCAGTATTGCCATGATAGATTTCACTTCATCAATAGGAAGCTTATAAAAGTAATTCACACCATGAGGATTGCCATATGTGATCTTGAAATATTTTATCCATGGGTTGTCGTATGGCAAATTCTTAGTCTTATAGTGCATGCACGTTTTGATACAACAAAGCATTCTTTTTAGAAAAATACCATGCTGCACATATTTTTCTTGAACAGACAATTTAAGAGGAATAAATGTGGATTTAACTGTATTTAGCAATGTCTGAAAATGTGCTACTAGTTGCTGGGAGAGTTCCGCTATATCATGATTCGACAATGTGCCTAAATGCAACCACTGACATTTATAGTACAACTTGGATATCAGAAGAATAACAAGACGTTTGGCTCGAGACATTTCCAACTCATTTATGCATCTGACCGTTATCTCCAGAATTTCCATGCATAGGTCCAATGGCAAGTGCATGAGTGATTCAATTAATAGGTCCTCGCATTTTATATGCCATATTATCTATATTAGAAACACATCATTTATATACTCATACATATACAATTCCTTACATAAATAACATAAATATATGATTTGATGATTATATAAACAACAATGTGAATACAAATAATTAAATGTAACTTCTGTTTCTTATTTATGACAAAAAGTACATGTTTTGTCTTAAACTATTTAAACAATTTCTTTCAAATTAAAGAAATTGTATAAATAGGCAGTTTTTTTATTATTACTATATGTACATTAAAAAATTGTTTAATATACAATTTTATGGAAATAATTTAAAATTCTATATTAAATAGTTTAATGTATATACTATATATATATATATATATAAAAGTTGCCTATTTAAATAATTTCTCTAGTCTATATTAAAAGAAAAATATGTAACTTCTGTGATAGGATATGTGGTGCTTCTGTGATAAGAAGCAGAATAGTTATACATATATAATTAATAATTGCATGCAAAAAATATACATGCACAAAATAAGAAAAAGGAAAAAGATAAAAATTGTATGTAATTGCAATTGAATGTCAACATTCACTACATCTATTGTAAAATCAGTAAGCTACTATTATTAGTAATACAAGAATTACCTGTATGAAGAGGTATGGTGATAAAGTAGGCCACAAATTAACTATATGACCACACAGCATATCCTCCGCAAGAAGATACTGTGAAGAAAAGTTAGTGTTCAACAAAATGTGATTGTAATTCGTAATAATATATCCTGGAATGTCCCATAGTTTAGAACTATCTTCATCACAAAATAATTCAATATGGTATAAGTTGACTGTCTTAGTAATATTTGTGACAGTTTCTAATAATTCATCAATAAAACATGAAGTCTCCTCTGTAGCCCGAGAAGAAATAAATTTCAGTTGGCCATATTCTTGCTCTTTTTTTAATAAGAGCTTCTGCATCTGCTTGGGAAAGTCTACTTGGTTTAACGTATCCATCTTGAACAAAAACCTGATAAAGAAAAAATAATTTTGAAAAAATAATTTTAGTGTATAATTTTAAATATAATAAAATATATAAAATACTGGAATGTTCAAGTCTTTTTCTGTAATATTATCTATGTATTACTTATTATTGTTAGACTACAAGAACACAGACTATATCATGTTATTTATATATTTTAATTGTATATTGAGTTCAATTTGAGTCTAGAAAAAGACTTAGTAAAGTTGAAACTAGTGCTTACTTGCTATACAAATTATTGTTTTAAATAATGTATTTCAAATTATTTAATTTAACATTAATTGTTTAGCTCATCTTTAAGAGGAGAGGGGATCTGTTTAATGCACCTAGTATATTGTTTTATAATAACAAAGATATTAATATCATGTAATTAAATTATATAATATAGTTGCTATATTAATGCATTTATATGTGCATGTATGTCTAAGTACAATAAAATAAATAAAATAAAAAAAAATTATAATATAATACAAACATGTAACAACATATAATCATAAATGTAATTTCTGTATTTTCTAGGGAAAATATTTTAAATGATATTATAGAATCATTACAAGAAAAAATTAAAAGAACAAAAAATTATGTAACAAACAAAACAAAACGAAGGTTAAGGCTCTTATAAATTAATTAATTATAAATAAAAAAATTATGTGATATGTAAACTATAAAAGTATAATTATCATATAAAATTAAAAGCACATATATAAGTTGTCTTATTTTTTTAGAAGATTTAGAAATACAGATATACCTTCCATGTTAATGTAAATAAATTAAAATCTAGTTAAAACAGAATAATATACCTAGAAACAAACAATAAATCGCAAAACAAAGTCAAAGCAGATTCTTTATTCGACGCAACCGCAAGCACAATAGGCACGAGCGCGACATAGCGGAATATTTTGAGGTTAGGAATCTAGTACGTTCCAAATCGATATTTTATGAAACGATATATCGATCATGTTAATTGAATCGATATATCTCATTTTTATCACAAATATAAATTTGAATTGTGCGTGGTTTTTTTATTGTAAAATATAAATGTGTAGGCGCCTGTCTTACAATTGTTAGTATAAGTAATAAATGTATGTGTATTAGTAAGGATACCGAGTGATGACGCGATCCATAAAAACCCGAATTCCTGCACAAAACCGACAAATAACCTTGTCCTTGTTTCGACCGCGCTCACAACACTGTATCGTTGACGGCCACTGATTGGCTTACGCGCCCAACGTCCCCGTTCAAAGTGTCCAAACGCGCGTATCTCTATTGTCGTCCCGCCCGGTACGACAAAATTTTCCGTCGGACTCTGCCGCCGTTCCGCGCGACGAAATTTTCTACCGGCTCCAAATTCACCCTTTTTCGTCGCCCGACAAATACCGATTTTCTCATCAGCTCCAATGCTCCGAAAAGCTACACTCGCGTAGCACGCTCCCTTCACGTGATCATCCCGCGCTCACTGAGGGAAAGCGAATTTGATCCCACTTCTAATGTTGTAGAATGTTATATTTCCAGCTAGGCAGCCTCTGAGATATTTTGCCAAGATAAGTTGAGGGATATTAACTTAACAGAGTCACTTGTAAATGATATCTTTAATGTACATTACGCGTTGCGCACAATACATTCTCGCCATCGTGGCGCGCCTCGTGGCGCGCCTCGTGGCGCGCGCGGTTTCTTACATACTACATTACCTCGGTTTACAGTTTCGCTGTTTATCGCTGCTACTGCTTAGCTACTTCACTGTCCACTGCTACCATAAGTTCCTAACGAAGAGCCTAACAATTCCGCCTCGCGCTCTCACAAAGGCGAAAGAACCGCACGCTTCTTGCAACAGCACTGCTTTTACGTCCGCTCACTAAGACTCCAAAACTACAAGTGCCGGAGTATCGGTTACTCCGATTTTGCCGGTAGGGAACAATCGGCGCAACCATCGGCCCAATTGCTCCGAAAACATGTAGATCGCGCCATCACTCGGTATCCTTTCTAACACACTTACATCTATTACTTATACTAACGCCGACAGGCGCCTACAAATGTAATTTTCATACATGTATGCTCTAATATAACGATTTAGTAATAACGTTATAATTTTTCATAACAATAAAAATTACTTGGAAATTAACAAGTACTTTTTTAATATTTTTTGTAATGCTAAAGTTAATCACGAGATTTCAAAATTATATTATTTGATGATTAATATTAAATGTAATAATAAATATTGTAAAATTTCAAATTAAGCTATTCTGTACATTTAACAAGCTTATCTTTATGTTAAACTTACCTAATAATTTTTCTAATTCTTTATTTTTTAGCATACTGTATTTTATAGCATCATTTTTACCGGAATTTGGATTAATTTTGTCAAATATTAATGTTATTATTATGACTAAATTGTGTGTGTGTGTGTGTGTGTGTGCGCGCGCGCGCGTGTGTACGTGCACATGCATGTGATGTAAGTCGACATACACGCCCACATACACATACAACTCATTTTACTATTACTTATTCCTTAAATAACAAAAAAAAAAAATAATCATCATTTTATGTCTAAATTGAAAAAATATTCACTTCTAAATTTTATTATGGTAACAATAGAAGTTATTATTTGACATAACATTTCTATTTTTTAATTAGATTATATTGCTTTATACAAAATACAAAATTTTATATTGATTAACAAGTTTAATAATATAGATTTTATTAAATAAACTTTAAAGAAACAATGTGTAAATAATTTGCTTATTATCAAATTTCTTTTTTTATAAAATAAATTTTATTACAAGTGTAAACCTAATATTCCAAAAAGATTTCGTTAAATAAATTTTAGGCTTACAATATCTTAGTTTGAATAAATAATTAATAAATTTACTAATGCATTTAAATGAATTTTACATGACATTTTCTGCACTGACAATTTCAGTGAAGATTATCATTATTATAATCATATTAATGAAAATATTAAAAGTTTACAATATTGGTACAAATTACCAAAGATTCGTTTATCAATCTTTTTTTTATTCTCAAATTATTCTTTGAAAATAGAAATTCTGTAATGATATTTGGACAAAGGGACGAATCATTCTAATGACAAATAAGTCTATAAGTAGCTTCAGAATTTCTATATATTATAATAATGAGTAATAAGATTCGGTATTATGTTTTCAAATAAAATTGCTCATTTTAATAGGGAGCCTTCTTGCCTGTGTAAGTAAATTTGTAAACCTGTAAGTGAATAGAATGTTTTTAGATTCGTCAGTAATTTAAGTAGCAGTATGAACAATAGAAGGACAGCGTGGTCTAAAAATTTATAAAAAAAAAAAACGGGCGCGCCAAGTATTCTGCTGCTAGAGATTTTGCCCATCTTTGATTTTATCTGTCACATAATTTACTGCTCATCGGTACGGGAGTGTCCCATTTGATCACGTTGCGATTGACCATAGCCATTTAGAGCGGCTGGTGTCTAGAGCTTTTCCACAGTTTAACACTGTAAGTGGCTGGTGGTTAATTGCAACGTGGTCAAAAGGCTTCCATTCCATCGGTAATAAATGTACTTGGAATATTTTTTATTTTTTTTAACTTAAAAAGATTGAACATTTTTGTAACTTTAAAACCATTAATAAAAACCAGCCGCAATTTGTTGCGAATAAAATAAATATCTCTCTGACACAATTGGTTTTCCCATTAAAATTCTGGGCGAAATCGAGAGTCGTTATGTGAACACGTCCGTATAGGAGAAAGATTTCACAATCGTTACTGAATTACGAAAAGTTAGCAGCAAATACAAATTTTTTGTTATTTAATAAATAAGCACATTCACTTTAATTAATTGAAATTTTTCAACTAAAACTTTACATAATATATGTCCAATAAAAATCTATTCATACAAATATATAATGCAAGGAAAAAATTCTTAACGTTTAATTTTTTCTTGTTTGTTCTTTGGATATGCTTCGATGTTAGGAGTGCGGTGGTGAGTTAATAAATCAAGAAATTAAGTGAACTTTCAATCGGTTCTGTTTAATATGCGATTTAATTTTGAGATGCCCGAGTTACAAGACACGATACGCCGCGCCGATGCAAACGGATACTTGGCGAGAGAGAATATCTTCTCTCGCCCGCTTTATATAAGCTCCGAATGACTTTACTTGTTTTCGAATCTTCTCTCCTTCGTGTATCTTACTATCTCCGCGTGTTTATCCTGACTCTCGAATACGTTATTTATTTTCGTGAATATTATTATTTTCAAATTTTCGGTTGGGCATGTGGCGAACGGTCGCCACAGTTCTATTGGGTAGAATAGTTTCTCAAACTTATATAATGTTGTACTATCTGTATTATCATTGAAAAATCTTTCTATTTCAACCTAAGTCGTATTTACTTAAAAATAAATATCTTAAATTTAATCCAACCTAAATGTATTTTTCCCAAAAAAATGTACGAAATCTTAAAATTGCGCTAATTATAAAGAGAATATATTGATGTACTGTTTAAAATAACTGCTGTACTACTTTTAACAAATAAAATCTAAGTGATAGTATTTTTACTTTTTTAAATAAAACCCAAGTGGTGATGGCTAAGAATTAAAGAGAAAAAAGAAATATAAAATTTTATTGAAATAAAAAATTTTTAAACTACAAAACTTGGCGCTACTTGATATGTAAATATGACCTAAATATTAAATATAAAGTGAACAAGAAGAGAAAGTACATTTCACAAGGAAACAGATTTCGCAAAAAAGAGTCAGTCGTGGGCCATCATTTCAAAGAGAAGGTATGCTCTATAAAAGCCGATACGATCGGCATAGGTGTACAAGAAAAATACGAATTGATACGCAAAAATCGATCGTTCCGTGATTATTCGGTAACTCGTGTAATATCACATAAACGGTACGTATTACCAAATTACTAAAACATCATTAAAATCTACAATCGAAATCTTATGGCTCTGGCAGACCAGCGCGATTTGCGACACGCGACGCGCGATTATCCAATAGGCGTTTACAATTTTTTGAAAAGACGTACGCCTATTGGATAATCGCGCGTCGCGTGTCGCAAATCGCGCTGGTCTGCCAGAGCCACTAGAAAGCGACGGAAATAACTATGAGCGTAAAAAGAAAAAAAATGGATAGACAAGTTATAAAGAATCTTCTCTAAAATGACTGAAACATTGCTTCACAAGTTATATCACAGTAGTCGACACAACAAAGTGATTGGTGTAAAGATAAAATAGAGTAATTTTATTTTTATTTTGAGAGAATACATCGTAAAGAAATATATTTACACAAGCCTGTATTCAGAACGCGCTTATAAAGATATTAGTGCATTTTTTTTAGTCTTTGTGTCGTTCAGAAAACAAGAATAAATTAAATAGCGCGCTCTTTTATAAGCGCGTTTTAAATACGAGTCTCATAAACACGTATAAGATAAATTCTATATATTTTCCAATACTAGTAGATTTGACAGAATGATGAGAGAGGCAAAATATGAGAAAATCTGTTCTTTATTGTCCACCATGACCATCAACAAATTGTTGCGGATCCAACCTGTGCGATAAAAGAACTCTTCTATATTATGCCTTTCGCACCGTTCTACCAAGGGCAAATATATATTCCTTTTGCTCCAAAAGTAATCAGAATTGTTTATTTAAACGAAGCGATTAAACCAAAATCGAAATTTCTTCACGCACGCGCGCGCGCGTACATAAGGTATATTTAAAATTATAATTTTACAGAAGCTTGTACAGTATGAGGATTCTATGGCCATTCTTCATTACCGGCAGCGCTTTTCTACACAAGAATAATATTCATTCGTCTGGAGAGGAATATACTATACAAACGACTACACTACATATGACTTTATCGTCGTAGGAGCTGGATCGGCAGGATCCGTGTTAGCGAATCGTCTATCGGAGAACAAGAGATGGCGAGTTCTATTATTGGAAGCGGGATACCTGCCAAATATATTCAATCAAATTCCAGTGTTTGTTAGTTTTTTTCAATTAACTGATTTCAATTGGGGTTACAACGTGGAGCCTCAGAAGAACGCCTGTCTGGGAATAATAAATCGTCAGTGTGCTTGGCCACGAGGTAGAGCCTTGGGCGGCACGAGTATCTTAAACTATATGATCCATACACGTGGGAACAAGTACAACTACGACCAATGGGCTAGTTTGGGCAACGTGGGCTGGTCTTACGCGAACGTTCTGCCGTATTTTAAGAAAAGCGAAAGATTTAACGTACCAGGTATGATACTTCTTTTCTCTGTTTCTCCTTTTCACTTACAATTAGTCTTTCCAGATTATTTAATAGATTATCAAAGTTTCTTACATACAGGGTGTCCCAGACCAATGTATAAAGATTACTGAGGTTGAAGGGATCGAGATAAATCAAAAAGTCTAATAGCAGTTTGCGGTATTTGCAATAATTTTCGTGTAATACAATATTAAAGTCAGACGAATAAGAGCGCGCAGAGAGGCAAACGGTTGGTCGCCTGAGCCGCAAGACCGCCCGGTTCGACGCGGTGCGGTGCCAAGCTATCCTTTCCCTCGCCGCGCACCACTTACCGTCGCCAACAAGCGGGCGGCAGTGGGCGGTCCTACGGCTCTGACGAGTGACCGCTTGTCTCTCCGCGCGCTCTTATTCGGCTGAGTTTAATATTTTATTACAAAAATTATTGCAAATATCGCAAAATGCTATTAAACTTTTTCATTTATCTTGATGAGGTAGAAGGGATCACCTTCTACATCATCGTGATAATCTTTATACATTGGTCTGGGACACCCTGTATATTAAGTATTACGTGAAGAAGAAAAGAAAGTACATTTCGCAAGGGAAGGAAACAGATTTCGCAAGAGAGAGTCAGTCGAATCATTTCAAAGAAAAGTTGTGCTCTATAGGAGCCGATACGATCATTATGAGAAACTCTCTAAACATACACAAAAAATTTATTTGTTTCAAATAAATACATTTTTTCTTAAATTGTAATTAATAAATTCAAAGAAATAATTTGCAAAAATAATTGCAATCTATTAAAAAATTGCAAAAAATAGATTTTGTTCCATATTATTTTAAAATAAAATATTATTTTAAAAGTAAGTTATTTATCCATAGAAAAAATGTTTTATTGAAACAAAGACGTAATTATTAATAAAAAAATCATTTTATTAAAATTAATAAATATAGTTAAATCTAATTACTTATAGTTTGTAATAAGCAAACATTTATATCCAATTTATGACACAAACGCTGGAAATAATTTATTGTATATTGGTATTAATATACATATATAATGTAATAATTTCTTGCCACAAATAAACTTTGAAAACTTTAACAATAAACTCTTCACTAAAATAATTCACTCTTGGAGCAGTATGTGCATTGCTTTTCTAAATCTAAATTTAGAATTTCTAAATCTAAATTAAAAAATTCTAAATTTTTCTAAATTTTCTACACAATAATAATAATGAAATCAACGTAATGTACTTTTAAATACGTAATGAATTATTTAAAGAATATTTTTATTAATAACAAAGTGTAGATGACAAGATCGCTTATTTACAAACATAATTAGAATACAATTTCACTTTTTATATGAGTATGTAATAAATTACAGATGTTATCTAGTTAACATATTCATTTATTCAAATGAAAATGTTAATATAAAAATGTATGTTTCGACTACACAGAGTCTTCATCAGCGTCTTACAATATTTTAGTGAATCATGATTTTTACAAAAAACGCGAATCTATTAAGTACAATATAAATCTCACTAGCGCAGAAGTAATAGTAAGTTGTCAAATGATAAGATTCTTCCACATGATCAAAATTAAAATTCCGACATCTATTCATCGTTCAATAATGAGAATAGATTGAGTCCAGTAATTAAAAAGAAACCGTGGTGATATAATATTCCGAATGATAAAATGTTTTTCTAACAAGGAATATGTTACGGGTGTCCGGCGCCGATTTGATTCTCCTTGAAATATGTTGTGAAGCATAAAAATGTAAGAGACTCTTTTTTCTTTTATATGTGCGGAATCTCATGTTTAGGGGGTAAAACACCCCTTTGAAAAAAAAAATAATATTTTTTTTTCAAGACGAATATCGTCGAGTAGTATAAGATATAAAAAACAATTTTTTGAAAATTGTACGGTTCAAAGAGTATTTTAAAATTGCAAAAAAATTTTTTATCTTTTTTGTTTAACAAAATACTCCTACCACTCAATCAATCAAAAATCTACTAGGGATTATTTAAAAAAAATTACTTAAAAAAAAGTTAAGATGTTTTTGCTGTGCTTGTGGAAACTAATACTATTTTTTATCATTTTTGAAGTGTAAAAAATGGTGCTAGAGATAAAATTACATCACATAACACGAATACGTAGAAAATTGCGGGACACATGGCATCGCAGTTATTCGCAAAATAGATCTATATACTATACATATTGATGGTACACAGCATGGACCCATCATGTTTTAATATAAAAATATCTTAATATATAATAATTTATAGATTATACATAATAATTTAAAAATATCTTATAAAAATGTTATATTTATTAGCGAAAATATAATAAACACATTAATCGTATACTTGCACAAACATGTAAC
Source organism: Solenopsis invicta (assembly GCF_016802725.1). NCBI lineage: Eukaryota > Metazoa > Arthropoda > Insecta > Hymenoptera > Formicidae > Solenopsis > Solenopsis invicta. Next base: position 11,328,168 of record NC_052673.1, read on the forward strand.
ACAATTTTAATTAACATTATCAAATTTTAACAAACAATTCCAATTAAAAAAGAAATTAGGCTAGACCAAATTAAATCAAATTAAATGGAATAAAATGCCGATACAAACCAACAAGATTTTCATGTACAACAAAACATGTATTATCTTGACATGCTACAAAGCGTATCTACATGGATTCTTTGAGTTGCTAATTATAAATCTGATATCAAATTAAAAAAATCAAGATAGTGGATTTAATATAGCAAACACAAATACTGGAACTCATTTCACTTCTATGGAGATTATTTTATTGTGTTTTTTTTTTGGTTTGCTTACGAATTTTCTATCAGATTTGGAGAAGTAATCAACGACAATTTTTGAATGAAAAAAGCATTCTTTTGATTAATTTTTCTTAAAAAATATATCAATTCAAATTGTTATGTCACATAACGCCTAAATAATAGATAATGTAATAATTTTCCTTGTTATATTTAGAAGTTTTTTCACTACAAACCTGCTTTTTCATTGCAGTTTACATGACTCTTCATAACAACATATCGTTATATCCAATAATATAAAAGTATTTTTAAGTTTATCAAACAACACTCAAATAAACTCCTCACAAAAAATAAAGTCTCCGAAACAATTAAAAGAATTCATGATGTTTTATTTGTACATATGTATGTACAACGTGAAAAAGCTTTCTAATATGTATTCTGCTGTGAAGCTGTTTACCATTTTTTGCACAGTTTCCACAGAAAAAAATAGTTTTAATATTTAAGTTTGCCATATTAATTTCGCCATCTTGGATTTTTAAAATCTAACATCAAATTCATAATAAGCAGCTCAAAGAACTCATAGGGACCCTTAAAAAAATTCAACAAAAATTCGTGCTTCGAAAAATAAAGTGTTGTTAGTGTCATACTTTCTTACTTAGTAGATGGATGACCACTTTGACTCTCTATATCTCTGAAAACAATCATATGCTCAACATAAAACTTTTCTGTGATTAATGTCTCATAAGCTATCTCTTGGCATAAAATTCGATTCCAAAATCGAAAGCTGAGAAACGGACAAAAAATCCATTCTTTTTGCGGTGGTTCTTTTGTCAGTTTAGGACAATAAAATTATATATTTCTCAAAATCGTAAAAAAATGCGTTTCTTTGTTTTATAAGATTTTCTCATAAATAATATACATTTTTCTGTTTCTTCAAACTTCAAAATTTGAATTTCAGATTGATTTATACCAATATAAATTTAAAATAATCTTAAAATTAAAAGAAATCACAGTATATTATATTTCTATATGACACTTGCAAGGGACCAATCTACTTTGTTAGAATAGATTAATCTTAAATACCATACCAAACCTGTCACTAATTCCTGATATCATTGACAAAACGCATTATTCTTATGTTTAGGCATCAAGAACTCTATGTATCATAATGAAGACGGTTACTTGTGCATGGAACATGTACCATATCACACGAAGCTGGCAACCGTATTTCTAAATGCTGGAGAAGAGTTGGGGTATAAAATCATCGACTACAATGGCCAAGATCAGATAGGTTTCTCATATATCCAAGTAAATATGGATCATGGAACGCGTTGCAGCGCTGCCAAGGCCTATCTCGAGCAAATTAATCGGTCAAATTTGGAAATTATCACTGGTGCTAGAGTAACCAAAATACTAATCGACGCGGACAAGCATGCTTATGGCGTTGAGTATGTTAAGGACAACGTATGGAAAAAAGTGACCTGCTCCAAGGAAGTTTTATTATCAGCCGGTCCAATCGACAGCAAAATTGTTAATGCTATCGGGAATTGGGCCAAGAGAGCATCTTGAAGAACTGAACATTCCGGTAATTCAGGACTCCAAAGTCGGTTACAACATGTACGAACACATCGGTTTCCTAGGATTGACTTTTATCGTGAATCAAAGCGTGTCACTGCTACAGAACAAGATCTTTAGACCAAGTGTAGTCCTAGAATACCTTCTGTACAAGGATAGTTTATTAATGCTTCCAGGTGGTGCCAAAGCGCTTGCATTTGCATTAGAACCAAGTACGCTTTTGACCAGAAACCAGATGTTGAACTTCTCTATCGTATCTGGTTCTCTACATTTGGATAACGATCAAGCCATAAGAAGAGGTCTAAGAATTTCATATATAACGCCGTCTATAAATCGATCGAAAATCAGGAGGCTTGGTCGATCTGGCCGATTATTCAAAATCCCAGAAGCGTTGGCCGTCTGACATTGCGATCAAAGAATCGATTCGAGCCACCCCAAATGGATCCAAACTTTTTCAGTCATCCAGCTGATTTAGAGATTATTTTAGAAGGAATAAAACACGCTATTAACATATCCAAAACCGAAGTTTTTTAGGCTTACGTCGACTGCATGACCTTAAAATATCAAGCTGTGCACAGTTTGAGTTTGCTTCCGATGATTATTGGCGTTGCGCAATCAAACATCTGCCGTCAATGATGAATCACGAAATAGGCACCGTTAAAATGGGATCTCGGACAGACATTTACGCGGTTGTCGATCCGGAGTTAAAAGAATACGGTATTGATTCACTCAGGGTAGTGGACGCTTCGATTATGCCTACGATGCCTATTGGTCTCGTGAACGCAGGAATATTTATGATCGGTGAGAAAGCAGGAGATATGATCAAAGAAACTTGGAAAAATGAGTTCTAAAATTTACAAGAAGCTCAGGAAATAACAACGGGAAAACATAGCAACTTTAATATCAATGATCCTTGATATTAAGATTAAAAATGCGTACAAAAATTTTTTATACAATGTTGTTTAATTTGCAACAATTTAGAGATTTAAAAAATAAAATAAAAACGAAAAATAATAAAATCTTATTATTTTTTGTTTTTTATTTTATTTTTTTAATTTCTAAATTGTTGCAAATTGAACAACATTGTATAAAAAATTTTTGTACGCATTTTTAATCTTAATATCAAGGATCATTGATATTAAAGTTGCTATGTTTTCCCGTTGTTATTTCCTGAGCTTCTTGTAAATTTTAGAACTCATTTTTCCAAGTTTCTTTGATCATATCTCCTGCTTTCTCACCGATCATAAATATTCCTGCGTTCACGAGACCAATAGGCATCGTAGGCATAATCGAAGCGTCCACTACCCTAAGTGATTTAATACCGTATACTTTTAACTCTGGATCGACAACCGCGTAAATATCTGTTCGAGATCCCATTTTAACGGTGCCTATTTCGTGATTCATCATTGACGGCAGATGCTTGATTGCGCAACGCCAATAATCATTTCGTTAGTTGATTTCTTGGCGTTTAAATTACGTTATTATAATGTATGAACTAAAGCTCTTATTTTTTATAACTTTGAAAATTCAAAACTTTAAAAAATCTGTGGAAACAGCAAATTTATTCAGAAAAAAATATTATAAATAAAAAAATTAACATATACTTCAAAAATTATTAAAATATTACTATTGTAAATTACAATTTCAAAATTTAAAATAAAATAAGTTTTTGGAATAATTAGATAAAATACGTGCAAATGTAAATAAGAAAAAATATCATACAATAAATATACATAACCCGAATAAAAATCAGGCGTTCCTTGTATCATATACAATCCACATTAGATATTAATATGACATATGACATGAAATTTGTCAGTGATTTAAGTAGAAGTATGAATAATAGAAGAAATGCGTGTTCTGAAAATTAAAAAAAAAAACGGGCGCGCCAAGTACGTTGCTGCTAGAGATTTTGCCCATCTTTGATTTTATTTGTCACATAATTTGTTGCTTATCGGTATGGGAGTGACCTGCTTGACCACGTTGCGATTGATCACAGACATTTGAGCGGCTGGTGCCTACAGTTTTTCCTTTGTTTAACACTGTAAGTGAGTGGTGGTCAATTACAACGTGGTCATAAGACTCCCAGCCCATTGGTAATAAATATACTTGCAATATTTTTGATTTCACTTCTTTTGATATTATATTTGGTTTTATTCATTGTAGTTTTGATTTGGTTTTATAGTACAAAAAAATATACTTGGCGCTTCATTTTACATTTTTAATGTTTTTTTAGGCGGATTATTATAAAACTATACATGTAATTTAAAACCCTTTATGCAATATGAAATGACATGCAATTGAAAATTACATTTATATTTTACAATACAAAATCACGCACAATTCATATATTTTTTTCCATTTAGTTCACTTTGGCGCTCACAGCGCTGTAAGCATCATTTTATCTTTCTTGTTTACAAATATTAAACAAGGATAAATGATGCTCACAAGTGAACGCAGCTCAAATAAATACAATATTATTAAAAGTAACGAATCAATCCATATATATAATTTCATAAAAATAATGGTATAATACAACGCGTATAAATTTCGGCTTATCAAGTTTTTATCTAAAAGTTCTTTGTTATTCAAAATCTAGCTCCGTTTCAAAAACAAATCGCCGATAAATTTTGTACTAGATTCTTCATGGTAATCCGATATCTATCATCATTGGCTGCGTTCGGCAGACTCAACATGTGAGATATTCTTCTAGATCATCCAATCAAACTTTCACATTTAGAAGAATACACCAATAACAGCGAGCTCTCAGTCAACTGTTGAGTCTGCTGAACGCAGCCATTCATAGATCTCCCTCAAAATTTCTTGTTCTCAGAAGCCAGTAATCTGATAATTGATAAATTGCATCATACACTCTGTCACTCTGTTACGCCATACTGCAATGGTTAAAACGCAGTAAGTACCAAGTCCGATTTCTATTGTTACCATCGTCATTCCTAAGTCGATTTGTGTTATTTTCGTTATCATTCGAACGAAATTATGGTACGTGCCTGGTATATGGATACCAGCGATGCCGATCAAAGATTGGAACACCACAGGCAGCCGCCGGAATTCGTGTCACTGGATGATTTATTCATCACAACGGGCGTCGAATATTTTAAGGTTAGAAACATGCCGATTTTTTGAAATCGTTCTTATCCAATTCTGTGGTATCGAGTTTAATATATATCCGTGAATCTATATCTACATAAGTATACATGTAACTTTGTTTATTATTAAATGTTAAAACTTCATATTCTTACATATATATTGTACATATATATATACAAAATTTTGAAATTTATAATTGCAATTGCATTTTTATAATTTTCTGCAATTATAAATCTTACAAATGTTATTCTTTCAATTTTAAATATTATTTCAAATATTTATTTTATAAATTTTACAAATTTAAATTTTTATTATATTATTTTTTATTTATTATTTTTATATTTAGCATTCATTATTTTAATATGTTTATATCATATTGTATAATGCATTTTAATGCAAATAAACTTTTTGGACTACTACAACGTGCACGTTAATATAATAAATTTAGTATAAATTTGAATAGAATTAAGAAAATTTTATGAGTAAAAAATTACTGTATTTATTATATATCCATTTTTTTCAGGTAAATCATTTAAATTACGAGACAGACGCTACTCTGAAAGAATTACGCAAGAAGCGGGGTTATACATATGAAGATGAAATAACATGCTCCAGAAAATGTTTACAAAATTATGAAGAGAAGGTACAACAAATATGATTTCTATTTTTAATTCTCAATTATTACTTATAAAAAAATATTTTTAATTAACGCCATATTTCTCTGTATGTTTGATAGCATATTTTTTGCAATACTTTTGTGAAGTATATTAATATCCATTTGTCAACATTTTAATTTTTAGTTGAAAAACTTCTTCACTGAACATCTTCATACTGACGAGGAGATACGTTTGGTTTTAGACGGATCAGGTTATTTCGACGTGCGAGACAAGAATGATCAGTGGATCCGGATTGAAGTAATAGCTGGAGATCTAATAATCATACCCAGTGGAATTTATCATCGTTTTACTCTGGACACAAACGTAAGAATATTTCCAAATGCATTCTTCTCTTTACGACTATGATCTTTTGACACATATTTTTTATCTTTTTTCTTTTATTAAATATTTTTTCAAGCATGTAAGAAAAATTTTTTTTTTCAATAAATATTGAACAAGTATCACATACATTCAGAATAAATTTAAGATAAATTTTTTATTTCTAATATCTTCTAAATGGATCTCTAATTTCTAACAAAACTTTTTTAGAATTATATAAAGGCAAAGAGATACTTTGTGGGAGAACCAGTTTGGCTACCGTACAATAGACCAGCTGATAACATGGAATGCCGCAAGCAGTATCTCAATCAATTGCAGAAAGGCTTTGAAGTGCATGTACCTTGATATATAAATCTGTATTATACATAAGCTGGCATGAAAAAATATCTGTACATCTCTGTTTCATTCAATTATATGAAATTATTGATTTTTATATTAAATATACATATATAAGCAAATGTATACTATACAAGCATATACTTTGTAAATGAATAGTGCAAAGCAGCTAATATATACAATTATTTTTTATCAATTTTGCAAATATCTGTAAATAAAATTAAAATCTATTTTAATTCTTTCGTATTTCAATTTCAATACAGTCTTTTTTTAGTCCAATCTCGTCTTTCTTCCTAAAAAATCCAAAGTAACAACACAATAATGATAATTAAAGTTTAAAGGCAGTTTTATTTCTCAATTAAATTCATTGCCACACAGTTACTGTTTACATATATGCAAACTTATCTATACATATATGCAGACTTATCTATACAAATACTGTTTTAAGTAGCTTTATTAAGTTTTAAAGTAATTGAGACTCTATATATATAATTATTTACCTAAAATTATGTAGTTTTTTTTATATGTTCAACCTAATGATGATTAGTGAGATTTTATAACGGAACAATCAACATAACAAAAATTTGTATCTTATATCTTAGCATTTGGATAAGAAATGAATATTGTCTAGTTTTTTTAATTGATTTGTTCAATTATAAATTGCAATCAAATTGTAAAAAATCATACTTCAAAAATGTCAAATATTGGTGATTAGTTTCTTATATAATAAATTAGAATTAGTTTTAATTATAACACTCTGTACATTAAAAATTTTGATAAACATGGTCTGCTTCTCAAAAGCTTGTCAATTCGACGGCACCATTGAAAAGTATTCTAGATAAACTTCATAGATAAACTTTTTAGATTTTTTGTACAATTTTTTTTCTTATTCATTTATCAGTAATAATAAAAATTAAATATAAAAATTAGATTAAAAACCTCATAGAATAAAATTACACTTTTTTCGAAGTATATCACTGATAAAATAACTTTTTTGAAATTACATTGTAACTAAAAATATAGAAAAATGCGATTGCAATACCTTTCTTATTGATGCCATCAATTTATATATATTCTATACAAAACACTATACAAATATTTTTTCGTCTTTTTCGCGAATATTTGTCAAAGATTCTTTTTTTCAAAAATCATTATTATAAAATGATTTCAAAGTCGCAGAAAATTATCGATGTGTTCTTTTTCTCCCTCGAGGAGTGTATGCAATATTTTTCGTTTGTATTATATTCAAACTTTTGCATTAAAAATTTGCACTAAATACCACACTTGACGTGCTGCTTTTCTTTTGAGAACTTTCCTCCACTACTCCAAATTTCTTGTACTCGCCCACTTTCTTCTCGAAGAAATTCGTCTTGCCTTCCAAGGAGATAAAATTCATGAACGAGAATGGATTCTCCGAGTTATAAACCTAAAATTATTGTAATATTTCATACCTCTCTTGATAAATAAAATTAAAATAAGATCTTTATCACAATTATCTCAGTACATCAATCATTTATGTAAAAAAAAACGTTAATATTAAAATAATGATGAAATAATATTTTTATAATTACTTTTTCAAATCCTAATGCAACGAACAATCTGTCTGCGACGAATTCAATATAATTGCACATAAGTGAGCAATTCATGCCTATCAGCTCGACTGGCAACGCTTGCGTTAAAAATTCCTTTTCGATTTCCACAGCGTCCATTATGATTGATTTTACATGTTCAAACGACGGCTTTTGTATGATGTGTTTAAATATTAAACATGCGAAATCACAGTGTAATCCCTAAAAAGTGAACGAAGACAATAAATATAAACATACGGTAATAAACAAAACGCAGAAAGAAATGCATATTTTGACTTTAAATAAAAATTATTTGCTAAATAAATTAAATTTATAAGTATAAAAAATATATAAATTAATTTACTGACTTCGTCTCGTGAGATGAGTTCGTTGCTAAAAGTGAGGCCTGGCATGACTCCTCGTTTCTTCAGCCAAAAGATAGCCGCAAAACTGCCGCTGAAAAAAATACCCTCGACTGCCGCGAATGCGATTACACGTTCTGGAAATGTAGCACTCTCATGATTAATCCAGTTCAATGCCCACTTGGCTTTCTTCCCTACACACGGAAGCGTCTCGATCGCATTAAATAAGAAATCTCTGAAAATAAGATTAATTGATGTAGTTTCTTCAATTAAAATTATACAATATTACACATTCATACTGAAATATAAATATAATATATAAATGTATAAATATATATTAAATATACTTACTTTTCTTTCGGATCGGATATGTAAGTTTCAATGAGCAAAGAGTACATTTCAGAATGGATATTCTCTATGGCAATTTGGAAGCCGTAGAAACAACGTGCTTCGGCGATTTTCACTTCCTGACTGAACCTCTCAATCAGATTCTCATTGACGATACCATCGGAAGCGGCGAAGAATGCCAAGACATGAGAGATAAAATATTTCTCATCGGAATTCAGCTTTTCATCCCAATCCTTCTTGTCCAACTGTAAAAATTATAAATTATTATTAGAAATATAAAATACTTATTAAAGTTTATTTTTAATTTTTTAAATTATGAAGCTATTAAATATGTTAATTTTCAAGCTATATACTTCTATATCTTAAAAGAAAAAAAACTACATCTTACCTTGTGAAGAGGTACTTCTTCTATGGTCCAAAAAGAGGCTACAGCCTTTTTATACATCTCCCAGATATCAGGATATTGAATAGGAAAAATTACAAAACGATTTGGACCTTCTTGCAGCAGTGGTTCCAGTTCTGGATTGAAGTCGTCCTTTAATTGTACCTTTCGTACGGCTTTTGTCTTGACTAGCTACAAATTTATTATTTTTTTAAACAAATATCTTAATCAAATTTCAATATAAAAGTGTATGAAGTAAAATTGATATTTGAGTGAGCTGTACCTACCCCACTTTTCAAGCCATGATCCTGAGACTTGGAGATAGTTGGAGAAATGCATGATTTCTTTGGTGAGGTCTGCAAAAAAAAAATACTGTTAATTGAAGTTTAATATCAATACTTTTTTAATAAGATACAACAATAAAGAGTATAGTCATGCACTATATTATTAATATTGCAAATGTATAAATTACATCAGGAATCACTAGTGCATTATTCAATAAATTTCTCAATTCAAAGATTATCAATGTAAATATACTTAGTACATATACAATAATTAAAATATACATAGTACAATTATTACAATGTAATTGTAATAATTTAAGAAACTTTTCACCTCAATTGCATCAGCTACATTACATATTCAAAGGAAATCTGTGCATATAGGAAACAAGATTGCATAATTTTGTGTAAATAATTAGTAACATCTTTAAATAAACATTGTTTGAGATATTCTTAATATATAACATTTTTAATATGCAATAACATAACAAAATAAATAAAATTCAGAATTATTTTATACGGAAAAATGCTTTGATCCAAATATATTTGTAAGTTTATTTTGAGCCAGATATCATGTAGATTTTTAATTGTGTAATTTATAAAAAACTAACAAATCCAAGTATTTAAATTTATCTTGCTCAGAAGAAAATCCTAGAAGGCTTTATCAATTTCCTAATTACATATAGTTGTTCCTTCATACATAAATTGATATATTGCTTATAAATTCAATGAGTGAGAGGTGTTGATAGAGACTGCAACGTATTCATAACCTAAAGGAGTATCAGAACGAGTGGAAGAATTCTGCCAGCAAGAATAATGTGGAAAATTCTTTACCTCTTCATTCATCTTAGGTTACCGATGACGATGGTATCAGGTACAAAATCGCAAATACACCTAATGATAACACATTCTGATAAAAGACATTGGACATTCTAAACTCTGTATTAAACACTCTGATACTCTGCACATGCAGATACATATATATATATAGCTACTCCATTTATATACATAGCTAACATGTGATATATACATGGGTGATATATATATTAAATGTGTGCGTCAGCGCATATGTGAGACATGCGACTGAATCTTAATGCAACCATCAATCACCATCGCCAATGATTTTCGTGTTTCAAAACGCGCGCTTTCCATCGGTTTTTAGCGAATCTACCGAAACGCGTAGTCTCCATCACGAATTGATGAAAAGAGGTGAATCACGTTCCCGCGCAGACATGTCCGAACATAACCGCAATCGGAAGGTGGAAAGAAAGATCCCGCTGCAAGTAGAGCGAAGAGGGAATCGCGATGGGATCATTGTCATCGTCTTCTCGGAATTAGTAGTCTCGCTTGCCGAAAAATGTAGGAGGCGCACCTAAAATAGCGAACACGCGAGAATTTCTTTACGACTTTTCTAAATTCATCAACCGTTTTAGATAATTTTCCTTGAGGGAAAATTTAACTTACTCCGAACTGTGTAACTTTAATAACACAAAGTGTTATTAAAAGGAATTCTTAGCGAGACATGCTTTACATATCTCATGTCACATATCTATTTCTTTTCTACATATATTACATAACTCTGCGAAAATGTAATATATTTTTGCTCTTCTCTTTCTCTCTTTTCCCTGAAATCACATACATACAATCATGTATCTACATACATTCATGTATCTACATAATACATATTATCTAATATGCGTGCATATATATATACACACACACACACACACACACACACACACACACACACACACACACACACACACACACACACACAATATATATTTTTTACTTCAATTATCAGGAATTTCATTCATCTATCTGATCTATATCGCATGCTCGTCTTATTTAATTCAAACGCAGCTGTTTCTTGCGTTTTAAGGTGTGTACGTAAGAAGAGGTGGGTCCCACAGTGTAATGGATTTTTCCATCCGCGCTATTTAGCGATAACGATACGGAGTTGCGCAAGACTAAAACCACCAACGAAACATCAAAGCTGGAGGAGCAGGTATGGAAAAGACGATACGAAACGCGGTTGTGGGTCGGAACGCGAAAACGAAAAACGAAGAGAAATCAGCAGGACTTACGTGCAACGACACGTCCTCGAGATGCTTGCGGACGTTCTCCTTCGTGGACTCGTGCAATGCCATCGTAATTTGGGATGTTCTTGGCTCACGACTCTAGCAGCTGCGACTTGATGCTCAGGTATCACGACGATGACAATGACAGTGTTGGCGGTAAGGGCAACAACGACGAACGACAACGGTGATGAGCGACGCTGGGAACTGTCCTAATGAATGGGGCAGGGAACACTGGCACCTTACGCGGGCGAATTATCTCGATCACGTTCCCCGATTGGTCTCCCGTGCCGGCGTTTCGCGCCCAAACCGCCGTCTGCCAATCAGCTGATCGGGCCTTGCCGCCAAATCCCGCCAACTCTCGCGTTGTCCGTACTTATCTCTCCTCTCGCATGTTTCTCGATCCGAAATATTCCGAGACGAATTTCTCGTGGTCACGGAAGACAACTCGCTGACGAGAATCTCGCCTGCGATGCTCCACGACGTCGGTAGTCTCCCGCGCGTTTCAACGAGACTGCGCGATAAGAGCGTAGTGTTGTTAGCAAGTCACGCGCATGCGTATTGCAACGCCTGCAAAGTGCAAAATGCAGTGCATACAGAGTGTCCTTTAACTTTTAATATCTTGAGCTGCATTCTAAAACATCCTCTCCAAGGAAAAATTTTACTCGATATAATATAGTATACGTTACGTGTATATTTCGAGTAAAATTTTCTTCTGAAAGAACGTTTTGGAACCTCCCAGTGAGAAATGATAATGGAATCGATATCGAATCGATATCGAATCGATATCAAAATGATGATTTTGACGTCGAATCGATGTCGAAATCGTCATTTTGATGTCGATTCGATATCGATTCCATTATCATTTCTCGCTGGGCTAATCTTGAGTGAAAAAGAATGAAATTTGGAATTAAAGTTCCTTTCCCAATCTGAGCTCAGACCATTGTTTATCGAATTATTAATGATTAAAGTTGATCAATCAAATTGATCTGTCTAACTGGAGTACACAGGAGCGTAGCATGCTATGGAGCTCCGCCTCGTGCTCTTTACATTTTCCCGATTAAAACTTTGTTCCAGTTTTTCATATTAATAAATAAATGAATAAGTTAATATAATGAGTAGATTTATATTGTTATCAAATAAATTTATCTACCGATTTATTCACTTATTAATATAAAAAATTAGAACTAGAAACATCCCGTATAAACATAGAACACTTGTGAGAACGTCGCATAGATCGTCATCAAGAATGGATAATTATGATAGCTAAGTTACGCTATGTTACGTTACATTGCGGTATACTTATTTGGACTTGGACAAATTTCACGACTGCTGGCGGTTAGACAGATCTTGCAAACAGAGCGTAATAGTATATAAAAATATATATGGATCAGAGTTTGATGTACAATTTATAACTTCATTATTACTAATTTTAATTAATTGATAAACTTAATATTTCTTTAACATCGGATTAATGCTACATGATCTCAATTATGTACTTGATATACTCTTCCTATTTTTCCATTTAGTTGGAAAGAGCAAAAACACATTAGGTGATCATTGCAATAAACCATTTATTTGAATAATAATTAGAATAAGTAAATACAATAAAGAATGCTTTTAGCAGGCCAATTTCCCGGTATAATGCTCATGAACTCTATCAATGTCTTCTTTTATCTGAAAGAGATGCATTTCAAGATATACGCGCACCATTAAAAAGTTTCGACAACAATCAATATCAGAAATAAAGAAATAACGATTTTTCAATAAATGCATACTTGCATCGTTAAAACAATTAAAAGTATTGCGAATATACTGTACATAGATAAATCACGCTAAACTCTTAGGAACGGTTAAAATTTCTTTTTTTCTCCCCCCTTTTTTTCTTCATCCGGTAAACGGCATTGTTTAATTATGTCGTTCTCATCAGCCTAAAACAACAAAAATCCTATATCTATTTGCGTATAACTTGAGATTGCATTTGCACGATTCTGTTCGAGAGGAAAATGATCATTCATCTCGGATATTACGGCTCGGACCAATGTTTCATGTCATCCGTCGCTTATATGTGTATGTGTTGGGTGTACAGTACGTGTGTATACAGTGTGTATGCATATGCTTTAAATGGCATCGATATCGAAGTCATCCTCGGAATCATTGTTCACGGTGGCAGCAACGGTGGTAGCGGCAGGCTTCTGCGTAGCCGGCGGCTGCTGTTTTTTCAGAGATTCCTGCTTAGCTCTATCATCATATTCGATCTAAAATAGAAAATTTGATCAGAGAAGTCACAAAATATATACATATGTACACAAAATGTTTATAGAAAAAAATTTATATACATATATACACAAAATTTTTTTATAACACGCTGAATAATACAGAAGAGAAAGACAATTCTTATTTTATAAAACAGAGTGTTGAATTTAATGAAGATTTTACTTTGAAGAAAACAAGAAGCAGTTTAATTCTTCAAACTATTTTAATTTGCTTATTTCCAGGGTTTTAAAAAAATAAATAAAACAAAAGGTTTTATCCTACATTTAATTAGAAATTAATGAAATTAGAAAGAACAATTTAAAAATGAAACTAAAGAATTAGTCTTTCTTAGAAGCACTTATGAAGAGTGAGATTACCTCAACATCATCATCTTCTTCCTCAGAGTCTGATTCTTCTTCCTCTGCAACTTTCAACCATGTTAAAAACGGTGCGGCTCGATCATGAATCTCCTGCGACAGATCCTTTGAGACATATTTCTTGCTGACTTTACTCGACCACTCATCAAATGCCTTCTCCTCCAGGATATCAGCGTCGTAAAACAACTGAAATGCATGCAAATATTTCAATTTAATCATTTGACACAGTGATATCCAAGGATTATAATATGTATTAATGTTTTCTTAAATTAAATTCTCTAATAAAATTTCTTAAAATATTCCTTAACAGTTCTTAACAAAGAGTTTATTCTCTTACTTTGAGAATTCCAGGAACCTTTGGCATCAGCGCATCCTTATGCAGCGCGATTACTTGCTCGATTCCTCTGATCAAATATTTCTGTGCCTTAATATCATCGTGAGTGAAGCGTAGCAATAGCACCCGGTACTTCTTCGCCTGTGCAGCGATTGCCTGATCGAATAACAACTCGGCAAGAATCAATGGTGCCTTGGTCTTAATCTCGAGACGCTCCGCCTCAGCCACGAGCTCCTTGTGATTATTATCAAGCTGACCGGCATCGCGACGGCATTTGATCAGTTTGTAGAACATATCCATACGCTCTTTCTCGCTCTTATCAAGGTCATCACTGATGGTCATACCCTTCGCACCATCTGTCAGATCTTGGAGACGAGCTCTAACTGCCTCCTCGGACACATCCACCGCCCACTTATCGTCATCGTTGATCGTTCTCTCTGGTGGTGGTTCTACCACGTCTCCAGAGTTGTTGACGTCATTTTCTGGTGAACCGGATCGATCGTTACCGTTGGTAGTGGCAGTGGTGGCAGTGACCGTACCTGCAGCATCACCATTAGCGCGCTTTGAGCGTTTGCCGCGTTTACCCTCCGTCAACGAACTGCCTTGCACTGCCGGATTCAAGCTCGGCGGATTTTTCAAGATGTACGTATTCAATTTGTGATTGCTTTCAAGAGAACCATGATGTCCGCACGCTTTGCAACCTTGCAAGATCGTTCCTTTCTTTGAGTTAACCATCAGTTCGGTCTCCGGATTGTCGCAGGCCGGGCAAAGAACATATTTTCGGATAAAACCATCCAGCAGATCTTGTAGCTTTGTCGCATCATGCGAGCCATTGACAATAAAGCGCTCGTTCTTGAAATCAAATTGTGTCTGCGCACCCAACTCGCAACCGAAGTACTTGGTTGGATACGTAGCTGGACGGCCGATTGCCTTCGCCACATCCACCATATTAACGATCACTGTCTTGATACCATTTCCCTTGCCTTCCACCTTTGCCTGGATCCGCGGCATCTTATAGCGATAAAAGGCATCGCTAACATTGCGATTGACGTTCACGCTCGCCATGGTGACCGATGTTTTCGCCTTCTCTTGCTCTTAACAAACTTGACTTCTCTGATCAACAGTGATCTCTGACGAGACGTCGTTGTGAAAGTATTAACGAATCACGACGAAAAAATCCGCTCTTAATCAGCTTCTGAAATGACGTTGAATCTGTTCTATTCGGTCGTTCTCCTTTTTCTCAGGTGGGTAACGTCTTCGTCCTGGTTCTTCTAGATCCCCTCTGTCGCGCGTCTCCAGCCAGCGGCAGTTTGATAGCTGGTGGTGACCAATAGCAGGCGATGGACGCTACCTGCTGATGGTAGCTCGTAACAGCAGCGTGTCGAGTCAGGGTGGTTCTTCTTCTTTTCAGGATTGTAGTCCTTTTTAGCGGTAAGGCGTGCCGCGCCGCTACCCGCTGACGCCAGTCACGTTTCTCTGAATGGCTGTAGCTTCCGATGCCTATTACTGTAAAAAGGAAAAAAATTTGCCTTTAATATTGTAATAACTCAAATAAGTATTAATTTGACTTTAATCACTAATTAAATTGAAATAAATCGTTTGACACTTTGTAACAAGTTTGTTTTAATAAATATGATTTTTTTTTCAATATCCAAGTTTTTCTTAGAATGTGTTTTGCTTAACGCTCGCAGTTCTCTTGGAATCATGTCATACTTGTCGTTTATCAAATATTAAACAAGGTTAAATAATACTTGCAAGCGTTAGATACAACGCACCTTTAGAATTCCAGAATTGAACACGAGTTACAGCACACTTTTAAAGACAATATCAATTTTCTCAACAAACTTTAAAATAACAAAATTGACACTAGACTGATTCACAAACCTGGAAAATTTTGAGGTCCTGTGCTTGGGCAGGACCAGGTGAAGGTTTAGGAATCGTTGGGTGGTATCTTGATGCCTCGGGTGTTGCCTCGGTTTGGCGGTGGCGGGCGGGGTAGGGGGGTAGTCCTCAATGATCATACACGCTGCCTGTCCGTCGCTGGTCGCCTTAAGAAAGCCTGGCAATCTATGGTACCAGGTTGGTGACGTCGACGTTAACTCGTCGCACGAAAACAAACGGTCGTGGGTGGTGATGGTGTTGCCGTTTGATGATCGCCAGTCAGATAATAGTGTTCTACTGTCGCCGCCGCCTTTGCTACACTCCGATCCTTTCCCTCTGGATGATATCCTGGATGTTTCTGCAAAGAAAAACAAGACAATCTTGAAGCTATCATGATCAATTCACCCTCGATTTTTTGTTGGATTACAATTTCTGTAATTTTTGATAAAGTAGATATAAAATAAATTAGATATATTCTATTGTATTTGAGGTATATTTAAAGAAAAGAAAAAATTAGGAAAAATCTTTTTGTTTCAAGTTTAGATTTAAAGAAATTAAAAGGATTTATCTGAAATAATAGTTTAAATATATTTTAATGTAACGAAATTTAATTAGATATTAAATTTTACAGAGAAAAATAGAATTATAACAGAAAAATCATTATTTGAAACAAAAACGTTTGTATTTGCTTAGAGTGCATTTGCTCAGCTTCAATTAAGATATTATTTGTATTCTTATTGTATTTCCCTTTAACCTCAATCTGATAGAGATCATTTCAATTGCAGGATTGAGGATGTATCCCGGATGTGAAGGGAGATAGGCGAATCTTGCGGACTGCTCTTATCCATGCGAGTTAGTGGCCTGCTAAAAGCATTCACGAGCAATGTAAAACCATGAGGATGAAATTCAGGACAATTTTCAGGCATGGACGATCATCGGACCGGCGTACGTTTTCATCTGATTATGATGCTAACGATCATCCGGATGATTTTCGTGTGGGAGAAACCGTATTAGGAACATGATAGCGATGATCGCTAAGCTCGGACTGAACGTTCTTGAAGTTGCAAAAACGAGTTTACGACCAGCAAATGTGATCTCTCTCGATAATCGAACAAATGCAGTCGCAATAGATGAAGATTCGCTTCAAGTACGACCGCTCGTAAGTAATAATAAATGAAGGGGGTAGAGCTGCTGTCAGACGCGAAACATATGTTTGCGATATAACTCCATTTCTCTGGATTGTAATGTTGTTCATTCGATCGATCTAATCTGTTTGCGTTTTTGCAATGATCATATTCGCCACAATGACAATAAGATAAATAATTTTTCGTAATAACAAATTGTTCATAGACACGTGAGATCGGAGCGAAGAATTGTCTCTTATTCGCAAAACCGGTCTGTACATGGAGATTTACAGTTGTTACAAATAATTAAATTAACTTATAATACTGTAAAGAACAGTGCTTTCCGTGAGGTGCATGCTCTATATTGATTTAGTATCCGAGATATCCGAGAAGGGGATTCGCAAGGACTCGTGTTTCAATCGTAGTATGTAAGTAGCGTGTAATTCTGCACCCGATTGCAGCCGGTGCCCGTTGTTTACAATAACTGTGCGTTATTAATATTGATCCTTGCGCTCCATTTACCGTGCTATAAGCGGCGCATTCGTAGCTACTGTTAAGACGCCTCAAGGCGTACCAAAGACATAGCAGCCACTCCTGAGACTGAGGCTAAATTAGATGCTAAATTATACATCCGTCCTTGGACAAGAGTACCGTACTTTTCTAAAGATGGGCCGCGAGAATTAATCGGAATGATAATTCAGGTGCTACCCTCGCGATTTGACAATAGGATTTTTTTTGCTTTCAGAGAACGTACATCGCTCTCAAATTCGCTATTTGGCTCACGCATGGGGCCGCAGAACTTTCACCTTCCCGTTCCTTAGTGACGGAACTTACGCAGCGATAATCTAATAGCAAATCTCGGTTAACCCAATCGCGAGGTGACGATCGCTCAAAGGGGAGCGATTCCCTCGTGGAAGTGCGTGCACCGGAAACGGGAGGGTTACCTGCTCGGTACAGACGCATAAGTCGTGATTTGCGATGGTGACGCGGCTGCTGTCGTTGATCACCAGGTGTATCCAGACTTCTTCCTCTTCGCCAACAGCACCCTCGTGAGCAGAGAGAGATACGTCGAAAAAGGACGAGACTCGTAGGCAGAGAAAGATAGAAAGAGAGAGAGAAAGAGTGGAAAAAGTAGAGCAGGTCTGTCGCGTTGCCGGAGAGAGAATCGATTCTCGCGCAGGGGGTAGTCAGTTCGCGAGACAGAGAGAGAGTGTGAGAGAGCTGAGGAGGTCGGCCTCTCGCTAGCGCAACTAGAGTGGTTACTCGTCTCTTCGTAGTCTGACGGCTCTCGGGGACCCTGGGTCGGCCTACCCGGCGGCGCGCACGCGTCCTTTCGCCGCCACCGTGTATATTGATCGGACGACGCCGACGACGACGCCGATCCGGACGCCAACGTCGCTTCTTCTAAGGAGAGAGCAGCCTTCGGGCAAGGTCACTCTACGCTAGTAGAGTACTACTCTCGAGTGATTAGCCGGCTGAAGCCGGCTCGTAATTGAGAACTCTTCTTTAACATATTGTGATGTTAATATTGTTGGTGCGTGTATCTGTGAGATTAAATTAATCCCGTGTTACGAAATTTATGTTAACCCTTTCCCTACTACCCTGGCTATTTCGTATCCGACCAATTTTTGTTCGCATAAGTTTTTTTGATTGCTTCGATTATTAAATTACTACCTTTGATTATTTTCTAAAGTGAAATTTCAATATTTGTTCTAGAAAATTGAAAGTATATTTGTGAATTTTTAGCGATTTTTTGAATCATTTTAAATAGATGAAAAGAAAAAAGAACAGATTCGATATACTCAGGATGGTAGGGATGAGATACCGCTTTGAACATGGTATCAGGTTAATGTCGAAATTTCCTAGCGGTTGGTCGAGATCCTAATCAGCGAATAGCGCATCAGATCTAGAGAAAGAAACCTATTGAGATAGGTCGGGGTGGGTTGATCCAGGTCCAGGTTGCGTCATGGATTGGTCATGGATTGAGCATCCGTTTTACGGTTCTGTCTGATTATACCGGGCGTCTGATTAAATCAAGTGCCTCTCGCGATATGAAGCAGTGAACAGTTAATTTTATAACCTCATTTTTAATAATAACGTTATTAAAAATGAGATTATAAAATGTTATTTTTAATAATATCTTTAATGTTATTTTTAATAACAATGTTATTAAAAATGAGATCATAAAATTAACTATTCACTGCTTCATAAACAGAATTAAGAAAAATATTTGATCCTTTCCCTATTATTCTGAGTATTTCGTCCGACCGATTCCCCACTATTATCCAACTTATGATTACTTCAGTTATTAAATTATATTTTCTAAAGTTTCAACATTTGTTCTAGAAAGCTGAAAGTATGCTTGTAAATTTTAACAGATTTTTTAAACTATTGGGATGTTCATAGTACACACTCATATTTTGGTGTAGTAATATGAACGTAGATGTGGAAGATCCTTATTGAGACGGCCATAGTTAAAATCCCAATTTTAAATAGATAAAAAAGCGAACAAATTTGAAATACTCAAGATGGTAGGGATGAAGCACCATTTTGAGCATGGTTAATCGCAAAAATTAATAGTCCAACGTTGACAATTAAACATTGTTCTTATTTCTGTATTTGAATACAAAACAGATTCTTCATATGAATTTATACGGAGGTCTAATTAACACGAAGTCCAACTCTGGATTCGGCAAATTCCAAAACCAGCACGTTTTAACATATATTTGCACTCATATAGTTCTTTTATTCAATGAGCCTTAGCCGGTGTTTAAATACCTCGAAAGAGAACTTGCTATTCCTCATCGCGAAAGATTTATGTGCGCGTTAAACGTAAAGCCGATACAATGTATACCGATACGTAAATAGATCATCGCGGCCAGTTTTAACAATTAAACAACAACTCCGTTTAGGAGTTCTCCGTTCAGAAGCGCGCGACGTTCTCGTCGCGCCCGCAATTATCGGCCCGACGATCCTCAATAAACAAGTACTTTCCTCCACGAGCGAAACTCGTTCTGGCACACTTGTCTTTGCTCGCGATTCGAATTCGGAGAAAGTGAGAGAGCACGAAACTCGTAATGTTACCTCATCGTTGTGTTCAAGCCGCACGCATGCACATTCCAACATAACGTGCCACAAAATGATGTTTATTTTCGAAGATAATACGTTACACGTTCGAGTGCGCACCTCCTTCGAATTGCAGAGGATCTTTTCGGCAATGAGATAAATCTTGGAGAAATATCTTTCACGATACGAAAATTCTACGCGAGAAGACGACGATTGAGAACCTCTGCCGCCTGATAAAGCGGTATTATTTTGCATCGTTATCGAGAATCATGCATACTTAAGGGTCAAAGTAGCAGGCCGTCTTGGCTAGATAAACACAAAAAAACACACTCGCCAGTCACGCGCGGACAAAGAAAGATTTCGAATTAATCCCGTCTGATGCAATTGTTCTCGCATTTCTCGAAACTTCGAAGACAGACGTTTTCCAGAATACGAATTGCAAAAGTAAACAAAACGTTTGGAAATCTTCCACAATTTCGTAACTTATCGTTACGACTATTCGTATTGTTTTTTTCCCCCGATCTTATGAAGCTTCAATTTTTAATTATTTTTGTTTTTAATCGATCTCGTTTAATCAAGATTATCTATATACGATTTCTTGTATTATTTTTTTCAGACATGTAAAAAATATAAATAGTACCTGATAACATCAATGCCTTTTTTTTCGAAGCGAACCTTTCGAAACTACCGAGAGCCCCGAACTCCGCAGACTGATGTTCGACACTGCGTACACTCGAGGAAGTTGATATTGCCTCGATAGGGACGTATAATATTTACAAACACGGCGAGTCTGCGGGTTGTTACTGATCGTGATGAAGTTGAACAACACGGAGTAGAAAATCGCAACCGAAAGAATGTAATTATCTGCAATTTTATCGACGTATTTACAGTATATCTTACAACTGTAATCTAATCGCAACACATACCGGATGCCTTTCGAATTAAAATCGCTATCGGAAGCCTTACTGGAAATGTATTGGGGGAAAAAAAGTGAGATACTGTGTAACAGATAAATTAAATTTTTTTATAAATTCGAATTGAATTTTTATCGGCGTAAAAGCTTGATAGAAAGATCAATCAGCATTGTCGCTATATCGACGTTAATAAAGCGAAGATACAGTCCTATTAATTACACACGTATTGTACCATTAGCTTCATAATATAAATCATGATCGCTATTGACGGTCAATATAGTTATTAGATGACACAGCAGTTGGGAATGAGACAAACATCACGCGAGATGTTCGTTCGTTACTTTTTTTTACAAGTTCGTACATTTCGAATGTATTCGTACGGATAATTATAATTTAAAAAAAGCATTTTGTGCAATATTATAAAATAATAAATATGTAAATGTCGGAACAAACATTACGTTCCGCCCTTACACTTATCTTCGGCTAATTAAAACGGCAGTTAAAGCAAGAAGTTAATTCTATGGGTCATTTAATTATCTTAAAGTATACATAATTTTATAACTAATACCGTGCTGGGAATTACGAAAATAATCAATAATAATGAACTAAAAGACAAAGCAGCCTTCTCGAAAGTCTTTGCATAAGTATGAACTTTTTAAGGAAGTTCTGCTAATTAAAAAAAGTGGAAGGGAGTCATATGACTTTTCATTTGTGTATGTATCTTTTAAACAACGGAGCTTTTGACATTAGTATATTTAAAATAATGAATAACATAAATTTAAACAATAAAAAGTGATAATTTAAAAACATTTGCTTTGTAATATTCATGAACATTAATGAAGAAAATTGAAAAGAGTTGTTTATAGTGATGATGTAATAAGTATTCATTGTCATATTTTTTTGTTACAATATGTTTAAAGAAAAATATGCTGAAGGTAAATAAATTCAATTCATATTTAAAGAAAAAAATTGTATAATTCATGAACATTTTATGCTAAAGAATGGTACGATAAAATTTTGATTTAATTTCAAAATGTTCTTTAAACTCTATATTCTTTCTTATATATTCATGTACTTAAATTAGTTTTAAGAAGAATTCTTATATTGTGTTTGCGATTAAATTACTTTAAATTCTCTTTGCCATGAAACTCAATGCTATTTTAAAAAGTTATATTTTGAGTTTAAAGAAAACTATAAGATCAAAAAATTTTGAAAAAGCTCAGGACCATCTATATGTTAATCACAAACTTATTCTTAAAATTTGACCAAGTTCTTTGAAAAAATTTAAAAAATGCATACATATTAATTATAAACTTATTCTTAAAATTTGATCAAGTTCTTGTATTTTGTGAAAGACTAGAAGAACCTTCTTAAAAAAAAATGTATTGAATTTCAATCACAGACTTAAAAAACAAACAGAATAATATATATTCATGAATATATGTAAACTTTATCAATTTGAAACCCAAAAAGATTAAGCGGTCAATAAACTTCTAATGTCACTTCTAATATCACATTATAAATGGCTCGCCATTTCAAAAACTCTTGAAGAGAAATACGTAATATGACAATTATTTGCAATGAATAGGTACATCCAATAATAATACAGCTGACTAAACAAACCTTTCTATGCATACGACTGCAAAATATCAAGAGTGTTAATGCTATCTGTCAAATGCTCGGCAGTTCCTGCTAGTAGAACAGATTATTGCTCGTTCTCCCATTACAAAAGGGAGAGAAATAAATTCCTTATTACGGCCACGGATACGCATCAGAATGCAGATGCAATGGGCTAGTTGGAGAAGTGCTCGCTAAAATAGACTCGCTTGTTTTCACTGCACTTCCTACACACATTGCTTCTTTCCTCCCTCCCATGCATCTATCTCATTCTCAATGCAGAGGGTACAGGGGACCAAATAGGGACACTATCAAATTGTACAGCTGCATAGAAAAACGCAAGTTGTCTAAAAATATATTTATGGCAAATAAAGAGACCCATTTGTTCAGTTCCATTTGCCCACTTTCATCTCCAGTCCTACTGACAGGCCTAAACGGTCCTTTTCGCACTCCCTATGTTCCAGTTTCCAGACAACGTTGACATCCGTCCTCTTACGTGAGCGAGGACGTTACGATCATTACTCCGACAAATAAGATTGAAATGAAATGATTGTTCCGAAATGCACAGTAACTGCAAAAGTAATTTTGTAAAATTCAGAACAAGGACACATGCTCCTCATGTTCGAGTTTTTCTCCATGTGCACGGAATTTTCCATAGAAGCGAGGGAAGGGGAGGGAGCACGCTTGCGTTAGGCATGCTTATTTTTATATCTATTTTGGGTCCGGGAGTTTAAAGAGTGCAGATCTGAAAATGGTAAATCCGCGGAAAACGCGGACCCAAGTCTCCCAGAGCGCTGGGTCTCCACCGGCTTTAGAGAGGAGGTTCCGTTTCCTTCGCCGGTGATGACGCGCTGGGTGACACGCACACGAGTCGTCGTCGTTGCATCGAACGAAGGGGAGAGGGACATATGCTCATTTCCGCAGGAGAGTGAGGGGTCCGCAGCTCGCTCGTTCGCACGCACGCACGTACGCACGCATGCACGCATGCATACCCTCGTCGTGCCGTGTGTCCAAAATGGCTGGTTGCTAAAATTAGCGAGCGAGCGAGCGAGCGAACGAGCGAGCAACATGGTCAGAGAGAGGTTATGGCATCGCGAGAAAAAAAATGAACGATTGGCGATTCGATCGACGCGATCGAGGCGAAATCGATGTCAATCGGATCGCCGTGATCAAGTCCGGCGAATCTCTCTGGACCCGCTGAGACTTGAGATGAGCGAAAGACAATGCAACTTACCTCGTTGTCGAAGTAAAGTCATATAAGATGGTATCGCCCTGCTGGACGGCCGCTTTCTAGCGTGAAAATCCTCCGCTCGTGTGAGCCGAGATTCGAGAGAGACGGGTCGCCCTTCCTGTCCGGGTGCAACCCGATACGTGAGGGGTCCGCGCTTGCAAGCAGATCGCAACGGAGGCTTTCGAGAGCTTGCGAAATGGCTCGCTCCGCGCGAGAAAGGGAGAGCGAGGAAGAGATAAGGATAGAGCCGGCCTTCTGGTGTGCTTTCTACGTCGTCGGTTCTTCTGGTTGCCTCCTGGCGCCGTGAACTAGAGCGAAGATTTACGCTGCTGATCGTGTTCGCGGAATCGTGGAAGATCGGCGGCTCTCGATCGAATTGGAACTGAAATGAATACGCGAGAAAGACGTAAGTGTGCTGACACCGACACTGGATCGAGAACGATAATCAACGATAATATGAATCACACTCGCTATGCGATGGCTACTGCCTGAATACAGCCGTGGGTGCCCCCCCTGCGCGAGCGCCGCGAACGTGGCTTGGTTCTCGCGATAATAATATCCCGCACTGTATATTATTCGTCGGTAAATGATCGTCGTGTTATTGACGGTCGGCTATGGATTTTCCCTGTTTACCTACTCGTCAATCAAACGGAGATATTTAATTTTTTCTTATATTAGAAAATATCTTTGAACTGGCTTTATAGAACTACGCACAAAAATAAAAGCAACAATGAAGGCATCATTTCCAGCTAATTTTTTGGATGTTTAAAAATTTTTACGTTAAAAAATTGTTTTTTCGTCACTAGCACGAAATCGCGCTTCTTTTTTCTGCGTACTTTTTGTGTAAAAGAATTTGGAATTCCGTATGAAGCCAATTCAAAGATATTTTGTAATAAAAAAATGTCAGTAAAATTTTTAATAAAGCGAATCAAAATCATTTTTTAAATAATTGTAAAATATATATTTATACCTTAAACTTAGATTGATTTGTCTAATTTTTGACAAATTTAATTAGAAATTTTATTTCGATAAAATTCTTGCGTTATAACGTATCATCTCAATTAACACAATATTGTAAAATTTACGTCAATTTATATTAACGCCGTTATTGTGCAATATTTGTACAATGTGGCACAACGTGTCTATCGGATTTCTAATATCCATTTCCGTTTACTGAGTGTATATATATTAAAAAAAAAAAAATTAATTAAAATGTTTTTCACTTATTTGTCATGTGCACGAAAATATAAAGATTTTTTTGTAGCTGAATAGTTGAATAATTATAAAAAAAATGAAAAAATTAAACATCTTGCGCCAGTACATTCTTTTTCATATCTTTTTGATTCACGCCGCGACAATGTTGATGCTGATCGTGTGCACAGTTAAATAATCGCTGAATTCTGCAAACGGGATGTTACGCTTTTATCTAATTTACCGAAAATAAATGCTAACTGAAAATATTTTTAATCGTTTTTAAATGATCGAAGCGATCGTTTAAATTAAGTCGATGTCACCTCGTTTCTTCGGTTATCACGTGCGGTAGCGCCGAGTTTAACCTCAAATTGAAAAGAACAACTCCGTGCATTTCTGCCGAGGATAGGTGGGCACATTCATAAAGCGATTAAATTTGTAAAAAAATGAAGGGCGCGATGACGGTATTCAGAAGCTTGCGAACCAGCGAGTTCGCGGCGACGTTTCGCACGTGCTACAGAAAGTACTCCACCAAAGAAAATTACACAACGGCGGAGAAGGTGGTCCATCCGTACTGGGGAATTCACCCATGGAAATCTGAGAAAGAGTTTACTGATGATTTGCTGAAAAATGTCATTTACAATGCAGGTGAAAAAAATCAGTCTATGATTAATTAAACTCTCGTATTTTCAGCAAGATTGATAGCTATTTTTATCATAAAATTAATGAATTTATTATTGCATTTCTTGAAAGTTAATAACGCTTGCTTTTTAATGTCAACATTATAATTAGGATGTTTATTTGCAATGACCATTAGAATTGTAATTTAAACAGTTATTCTACTTGAGTAGACGATTTTAGCATGGCAGTTTTATTATTAAAACTGATTTTTTTCTTGATTTATATACAAGAATTTTATTATTTATAACAAGAAATTTTGAGTTGTATTAAAAGAAGCATGTAACATCATATTTTTAAAAAATACATCTATATTTATATTTTATTGATAAAAGTGATCTAATCAGTATTAATGTGCAAATATCATTTTACAGATGGAATAATTGCAATAAACAAACCCTATGGTATATCTATAGCTAATAGAAAACCAAATTTAAATAATCACCGCATGCAGTTAAATCACAAGATTGTAGGAGCTGTGGATTATGCTGTAGAAGATACTTTGCCGTATCTTGCGAAGGAATTAGACGTACCAATTTTAATACCATGCTTAGGAGCAGAAAAGTATATCACTTCAATATCCATTCTCTTTAAAACATGATTAATTTTACTACAAATTGCTCTTTTTTATAGATATATGTCTGGCGTATATGTTTTTGGAATTAATGACCAAGTGTGTCAGCAGTTAGCAATTGCAAGAAACCGAACTTATGGCAAATATAGAAAATATTGGGCAATCACGAGCCGAGTTCCCAACGAGATCAAAGGAAAGTATCATCTAGCAATGATTTTAAAAACATCTGTTTTAGGAGATAAAAAGGTATATGTTTCTAGGAGATAAAAAGATATAAGTAACTTCTACTCACAAGTATTTTGATTTATGAATTTTCAAACATGTCTGGTATGCGCGGTCGACATGGATTTGTTTTTTAATTACTTGTTGAAGTTAATCTATTTTTAAATATTAGTTTATTAATCATATATTAAATATATATTAAATAATATATTAAGAATTATATCCTTAAAATATAAACAAAAAATTGAAATTTAAACTGAAGTCTATAATCATTTTTAGCACTGGTATGTCAGTTTAAATAATGTACATCGCGAAAGTTTAGCATACTTACGATCGGTCTCATCAATTTCGATTTATAAAAAATTAGTCAATTATAAATTGTCAACTAAAAAACTTAAAACTGATATTATTTTTTTTTGTTTATTTTCTGTAAATTATAATTTATATAAAATATAATTTCAATTAATAATTAAATAACTTTTTAATTAAAATAATTTTAAAAATTGTACTAGAGATGAACAGTTTATATTTTGAAGCTAGCAATTCATAAATTTAATCAGCTATTTTTTTTTTATTTTAATCAAAGTTGTTGAGATCAAAATCCTGTATTTTTATTTGATTTACGACCAGTATGAAAAATCTTATGAAATCTTGTAAGTAGAGGGGTATTTGTACATGTGTTTTCTATGTATAAAGTAATTCATGTTCGTTAAAATAACTATACACACATTTCAGCCTGTTATTGTGACTTCTTGGAGCAATAATTCAGTGAAAAGGAACGAAACCAAGATAATGAACATAGATTACAAAGTCATCTCCAATTCGACGCATAATTTAAGTTCCCTAATAGAAATTATAGCATCCTCGAGAAAGTGGAATGGTATCAGGTTGTTTGCTTCTACTATGCTATATGCTCCGATTCTTGGAGATAATATTCACGGATCGCGAGTTCAGGAGATTATGGGTACATGGCTAAGAGTCGATCCATTCTCCGATTCCTGTTGGGACTTACCAAAGTTAAATCAAGAACTGCTAAAACTACTAGACATAACGCCAAAACAACAAGAGATTATTCCAGCACATATACACTTGAAAAGTGTGCACTTGGTTTATGGCAAAGAGAAGAAAGATTTAATAATAGAAGCACCCTTGACGGAATGGTTTGATTGGACCTGTAAGCAACTTAAGTTCAAGATATCAAACGAAGTGAAAACTGTGGATAAAGAAGGAGAGTTAGCTTATGTGTAACATATATGATAGCAATTAACTCAAATGCATTTCTCACTAAGGCTCATTGGCATTAATGTAACTCAATTTTAAACTCGATTTAACTTACTTTTTTCTGGTTCTAAAAACCTTTTTCTAGTTTTAAGTTAGAATTAAAAAAAAAACATTAAATTGAGTTTTAAGTTAAGCTACATTGATACAAATGGGTATAAGAATATTGTAATTGTAATAAAATTGTAATAAAAACTTTAATTAAATTGATAATATTTATTTCTTAGTATCTTTGCACATTTGATCAGTCAGATGGCTAACACAGTAATGATTAATGAGACAGCACATGTTTGCCCTTTAAGATTCTTCTTTGGAGAATTCTTCTACCACTTGGTGTTGCCAGTCTTGCAAACCAGCCATGCTTCTTTATGCGTTTTGTCTCACTGGGATGAGGAAAGTGATATCGCATCCTGTTTCTAATAAATGTTAAATTCCATGGGCTCCATATCACAGGTGTCACTGTCACAGATGTCGATGAAAGTTGATTTGAGGCCCGTCTGTAAATACATTAATAAAATATGATGGTAATGTATTTATATTTTATTTTACTTCCTGTGCATTGTTGTATATTTTGCAAATAGCAGATATAATTAAAAAAATAAAAATTTTACATTTCTTTAATATCAAAAATACAATTATCAAACAAAATAAACTTAATCCTTATTGATATTCCTTATAATATTCATGTCATTATAACCATCTTAAGATGATTGTTAACAATTAATATATGTATAATATGCAATATATACATTAGAAAAAGTACATTTAGCAAAAATAAAGACAAGTCCGAAATTTTACTTGTATCATTTTTCATTTAATATTATAATTCAATTTCATATTTTATTTTTATTTTTTTTATCACAAACTAATGTAATTTGTGTGAAAACTAATTGATACTTGACAGAGCTAATGTGGTTGACAATAGAATACGCATCACAATAAATATTAACTATAAATCGAGAATAGAAACAAAATTTGATATTTACGGCAAGGATTGAAATAAGCCCGAAATTAATTTGCCGAACATGTTTTCACATTGCCTACAATATATTTACGATATAGATTTAAGGTTAGATACCCGCAAATTTGCGCAACAATAAAATCATAGTTCTGAGACTGCAGTCTAGTTGGCGCTTCAAACGCTACAGAGCATTCGTTATGGCTGGCCCATATTGCTAAAATGTCATTTACAATGCAGATGGAAAAATCAGTCTGTGATTAATTAAACTCTTGTATTTTCTAGCAAGACTGATAGCTATTTTTATCATTATAAAATTAATGAAATTATTACTGCTAGGTACTTCAAATCATTTTTGTCCTAACCGCGTTCGAGCGACTGAGATCCGAATTCATAGACGTATCTCAAATTATATCTTTGTCTTACTTGCTACGTTATTATACGCGAGACAAAGACAGATTTGAGATCTGAGATACGTCTATGAATTTGGATCTGACTGATTCGTCGTACATTATACAGTCATGAGCTAAAAAGTTGCAACACATTTTCTTCGATGGTTTTTGGAATGTAGACTTGCTTATCAAACTGCGAACGTAATTAATTTTTACTTGTGAATTCAACCAATTACGTTCACCGATCGATGAGCAAGTCTACATTCTAAAAACCATTGAAGAAAATATGTTGCAACCTTTCGAACTTTCGCTGTTTCGAAATTCAAGATCTTTCTCGTGACGATTCGTTTTGATTCACACTTGACACGACTCTTTATTTTCGGCACTCTTAAAACACTTCCAGTATTCACGCTTGTTGGAAATTCGGGATACGAAGCAACGGAAAAAATGCAAAACATAATTAAACGCGACACGACTTAATTCACACCACGTATCGTATTCGACTGACGATATGAATATTGGCACGAACGTCCGACATTTCACTTGCATTTCAGCTGCTCCACAGCTTTCTTGAAACACTCATCGTGTCAAAAACTCGTACGGGACGACGAGGATGCGAGTTGAAATGCGCTACTACGCGCCGTGATCTTCCGTCGTCCCGCCTAACCGACCGATTGCTGCCACTGCCGGCCACTGCGTAGCGGCGTGACTGGCGCGTGGCCACGTGACGCGCCTGCGCGCCGCTGCGTCACTACCGTCGCCGCTACGCAGTAGCAGCAGTCGATCGGTTAGGGAGCACGGCGGAAGGTCGCGGCGCGTCGTGGCGCATTTCAACTCGCATCCTCGTCGTCCCGTACAAGTTTTTGATGCAAGCGAGTGTTTCCAGAGAGCCGTGGAGTGCATCGAAGGCGAAGTGAAATGTCGGGCGTTCGTGCCAACATTCGTCGTCAGTCGGATTCGATGCGTGGTGCGAAGTCGTGTTCAGTCGTGTCGCGTTTAGGACCTCTTTCGTGTTTCGCATCTTCTGAGGAAAATATCAAAATTCTAAATTAATGTTTCGTCGTAATTTTTGCTTAACGAGCAACGATTATTTCACTCAGAAAGGCAATAAAATTCAAACGCGTACTGATTATTTGATACAACGATCGTGACGACAAGCGGCTAGCTTACGCGTTGAGAGATTGAACGTGATTGCCTTTCACCAGTTCTCATCGGCGAATCTGACCAATCACGTTCGTTTACCGCTCGATGAGCGACCGAAGTTTTTGAACGCTTGCCGTAGTTCGGATATGGCGCTTTCGCGCGCGGAGTTGGTAGATCGCGCTCTCGATTTACATGACGGATTACGTCTAATCAAATAACGGAGTGTAGTGACGCTTCGGCATGCGTTTAATTGCGTTTCCATCTCGCGAGATTTACATGCTTGCTGTTGTCGTTGCAAGCGTGTCGCGAGTGTATATAATCCCGCGTACTTCCGATGCACGGGCAGCCTCAGTTCGGCTTTTGATTTGACTTGCGTCGTATCCGCACGGCGTCGGTACTCGGTACGAAGTTGGCGATGCTTGTATCTCTCGGCCACTTCGTCGGTTTGTCGAAGTCGAGTGAGAACGAAAGGTGAGAACAATAAACACGGCGAACGTTTATAACTTTCGGAAGCGTCCAACGAAGTATCGCGATCGTGTTTACGTTTTACGTCGTGTGACCACGATTCGCTCTCGGTCGTGTTTCCACGAGTATGTTTATCTCCGTTGAGTGTGCAGCCGCCGCGGCCGGCATCATAAATGGCAACGATCGCTCAGTCGGGACGGCGCAAGAAGGTCGATCGCGTCGCGCGTTCAATCGCGTTTTCTCCGTTACACCGTATCTCGAGTTTTCGATGAGCGTGAGTACCAGGACTGTCGAAAGCGAAGTATCGCGCGTATCGTGCCAAGCGTGAATCAAGACGCATCATCATGAGGAGGCTCTTGGCTCTCAAACGTTCGACATCTACGGCAGAGATGGAGCTGGACGGAGCGACCAGCGGCGAACCGGGCGAACGGTGAGTCAATTCTTTGTTGCATCTATTGTTTGTTCGCCCCCAACCCCCTCCCATTTCTGTATTTGCATCTCGTCCCGATTGCGCTCGCATAAATCGCGACAAGACGAATCAATGAATCGCGCGAAAGTCGTTAGGGTAGGAAAAATTCGAAGTTGATGATGCCAGTACGCTCGACGCTCTCTTCGTCAAGTGTGTCAGTAGTCGCGGGTGACGTGCATCGTAGTGTATGTCCACGTTGTACAGATGGCAGTTAAATTGCCGTAACGGTCTCCATATACGTAGTCGCTCTCAGGCTTCTCTCTGCTCGTGCTTCTTCGCGTCTGTTGCGTGGCGCACTCTCACAATGAGAATTGTAGCTTTATGATTTTGATTACCGCCAAATATTCCGATTGACTAAATAATGGAGCCATTGCGAAAATCTGCGTCGTAAAAGTATGCAAAATATACTATCTATTCTATAATATGCTCGTAACATTCTCGTTTATTAAAACTGATGTCGCGTAATTTTAAAGTTTCGATAAACTTCTAACCTCTCAATCTCATCTCCAGTTATTGATATTGGATAAGATCGAAATGAAAAGGAAGAAGCTGTAATGGTAGCGACCAGTAAATTATCTCAATAATTGTCGCGATTTCCTTCATCTAAAATGTAATTGTCGGAAAATATCTGTCAAATAAATGTTTCAAATAAATCTTTCGAATGAGACGTCGAATTCGAATACAATTCAAGCACGTTAAAATATTTAACGCTTCGATGGTGGGACCTCTGTGTGCCTGTCAAAACTGGCTGGCTTCAATCGGTCTATTAGCGAGGACCGTGTTCACTGATTGACCCATTCTGGCGTTCACAATACCTCATGGGCTGTCGAGGGTCGCAACAGTATTAGAAGTACACAGCCCTCGAGAATGCGACGAGGGACGATATTCTCGGCTGTTCGATACGACGGTCCTGAAAGGTACGACCCACGTTCTACAAATTTCCAATCGCACGGTTGAGCACAAGAATCATTATCGCTACGGAATAAATAGAATTACTAATTATTAGAATGAAACTTACAACAGTCAAGAAATGATTAATCGAACTGACATCGATGAATGATAGACGTTTAATATGATATTTTTATCATCTTCGACTTCATGATTATTTTTATGTTAATTGAGCAATTGTAAATACTTTTATATAATTTCTATTACCTTTCGGACAATTTTGCATCGAATAAATAGTACATCAGAGTTGGATAGTAACTAGTTAAAATATAAATAATAAACGCAAAAAGTTGATATTCTTTAACTTAACGTAATTAATTTTAAATGAATTAACTCTTAACTTTAACTAATTATTTTTAAAACATAGACTCTAACATATTAATAATTTTTTTTAAGTTAAATATTTATGTAAAAAAATTATAAAAAAAGAATACATTTCCACATAAAAAACAATATTTCTTCATTATTTTATATAAATTTAAATTTAAAAAATATTAAATTTATTTGAGTATTTATATTGTTACTTTTTTTTAATAATCTAACTTTAAAAAATTACGACATTCTAATATAATGTAAATAATGCTGTTCACAATTAATATTTAAGTTAATTTAATTTTAACCTAGCTTTTAACTGAGTTAGTTTTTTGGTTGTGTAACTTTTAACGTAAATTAATTTTATAATCAATATTAGCCATTAACTTTAACTTAATTTGTAAAAAAAATATTAACTTATCATGATATATATATATATATACTATATACTTTCGATTTTGTATAGAGAAAAATTAACTTGTAAAATTAACTTTATAATTTTTTATAAAAAGAAATCTTATATAAATATTTGCAATTGCTTTATTAATAGAAAAATAATTATGATAAGGTCGAAAATTAGTTTAAGCAAACTATATTATATTGTTGTATTTTATATTTACAGTATATATAATAATAATTATTTAAATTTTATTAAAATGTAATTAAATTTTGCTAAAATTATAGTAAAATTTTTAGAAATGTCCTACGATTTTGGGAGTAAATTCTGAGAAAAATATTCTCTCCGGGTAGAGTAGCCGGTTCGTAACTTCAATTGATTTTATTTGCTGGAGTTTTGGACGCAATTTAGTTTTTGAAAAGTTCATACATGAGACATTGGCGATATTAATCCCAAGTGTGAATTTGTTGGAATTTTAATGTCGTTTGAATTTGCTAAATCGAGAGATCTTGCAGTTTTAAATACATCAAAATTGTTTTATTCAAATTCTGTTGAAATACACATTGTTTAAATCTGGGTATTTTAATAAAACTTGAAAATCTTGTATATTTTTAAATTTGAATAAAAAACACAATTTGATAACTATTAATTAAGCTAAACTAGTTAAAAATAAAATGAGCGAATATTCACGATCGCCTTGTGTAGATTGATATTTTTAGAAAAAATTATTATATAAAGATAATTTCTTCTGAAATTTAAATAATCTCATCTTAACTTCATGAAAATTCTAATCTCGAAATTATAGCATTTTATTGCAGTCAATGAATTTATTATCGAAGTACTTTTTATGTTAATTACATTTTAGAAATCAAACGAATTAGCCGATGCTATACTTTTTTTTCATTAACGACGTTCAGCAGCTTGTATGAAATTTGCTGTTAATGTTTTCTATATAACACTAATCTTAAATAACAGACAAAAGACGATAACGCCCATTTCTTCTTCAACATACTATCTGAGATACTTGGAAAAAAAGTAGTCGTTTAGTCCAGTAGAAGTACCGCGGCTAAGCCAGCACAACAATGAGTCTCGATCATGCATTAAAACCACTCCCTCAGTTTCTTCGTGTCGCGTCTTCCGACTTCTCCCCCGGAGAGATTCTTTCTTCCGTCGAATGCGCCCCGTGGTGCCGACCTACCCCATAGGAGGATTGATCTCGCCTCCATCTCGACGGTAATCGAACTGCCGTGACCCCATTGACACGTCGCGTGTAACAGACGAACGAACACGCGTGAATCCATGATGTCACCGTTTCACGGTGGTCGTCTGATCTCGAGCCTACGCGGGATCTTTGTCCCGACACGTTTTTGGTACATTTTGGATGCGCGATTACATTACATCACTCGGTATTTGAGAGAAGCTTGGATAAGAGATACTAAGCTTTCTTGTGATAATTTGGAAAAAAGTAAAAGAAAAAACCGCGTACGACGGCTTGGAAATATTTTTCTTCTCAGTACGCAGTAAAAAACATTTTGTATTAAAATTGGTTCTTATTAAATTTTTTGTGTTGAATATATCTTGGTGTTAATTTAACGTGTAATTGTGTAATTTGCATATTTCATGTTAAATTGATATAATTTATAGGTAAATGAATAAATAATATAAAAATAATATAATTTTTAAACGTAAACTCTAAGATAAATTAATAAAATGTACGTGTTAACGTATTATAAATCATAATTTTACTGAAGTAATATTCTTTCACAATTTGTTTTAAAAATTATGTCAAAGTGTTACATGTTTTGTGTTAATTTTGTACACAATACTTGTGTTACTTTTTAATAATTTGTCTTATTAATTTAAAGAGTTCTTCTAATATCTTTAATTTGTCTTGTGCTAATACAAAAATTTGAATAGACTATTTGGGACACGCCATACGTATGTTAAATTTAACACAAATTTTTCAACTATGTAAGAAATATATTGACAGAAAAAATCCTAAAATAGTGGTTCTTGTATTAAATAAATATATATTTACATTTAGTAAATATTTCATTAGTATTATTGGAATAAATGTTTATTGAAATTTAGTAATTTTTCCCTCATTGTGTCTGAAAATTACCGGAACAAATAATTTTCAATATTACGAGTTTTACATAAATGCCTTGAGATTCAACTTATCGTTCTATTGACAAACTTCCTCTGTGCATTTTTTCCAAGTCTCGCATACAGTTGCGAGAGTACCGTCATACGATTATCAGATATTGATCGATTGTCGTGTAACGTAATGATACTATCCCTGTGCTACACGTAATCAATTTAATGAGCGAGTTAATACGATATCATCGGGGTTTGGTTACACGGGAAAATGGTACATGTGCTCGCCGTTCGAAGGGCGCGCTTAGGCACTATTGGACCGGAGCTATCCCGTGGGCGGATAAATTTTTTATCTGCGCCCGTGATGGAATCGCTGTGACCTATTTGCCATGTCACGTGGAACGTGCACGCGGCCGTTCCTCGAACGCGCGTATATGCATCGCCGAATATATTATCGCGTCTTGTTACGACATCGATTAAACACGATGCGACGTGGAATCGGCGGCGCTGCTTAAAATAAAATTAATAAATTCTACCCTCGCGACTTTTCTGACTTAATGCACGACGATGCCTCAAATTTTACATCGAATTATATGTAAATTTGTGAGATTTGTATTTATTATTTGAATTATTTTGTTAAAAATTATCTTCTTAAATCATTTCTCGATCTACATATGATTACAGATAGTTTAATATTTTACACAAGTGCACTTTTTTAATATTTTATATGATAATATACTGAAAAAAAATTACCAGTAATTTACATTTAGTAAATATTTGTTTGAATACTTACAATGAAATATTTACTAAATATAAATAAATATTTATTTAGTACAAAAATCAGTAATTTGATTTAATTATCTTTTTCCTCATTGAGTAAATATTTATGTACTGTATTATAAGCAAATATTTCATTGAAAGTATTCAAAGAAATATTTATTAAAATTTAGTAATTTTTTCCTCAATGTACACAAGTTGAGAAATATCACTTGATTATTTTATAATTAGTAATCAAATTATCGCTAAACTAAATGCACGTTTTTATTAGAATATTGAACGTTTCCAACGATATACGAGAGCGCTGCGCAGAAAATATATAATCGAAGCAAAGGGAACCTTTCTCCTTTTTAATTATTTCTCTCTTTAATTATTCGAGCGTTCAGATAGAGAATCCTGAGAAAAAGACAGCTATTATTAACGCAGAACAAAGAGCGCGGGTAGGTCCCTTTACTTTTTTATTAGGATTCACTTGGGATAAAGTATGTAATTCTTCTGTATGAAATCGAAGAAAAACGAAATAATATATTTTTCACGGATGACGTAAAAGAAGAATAGCAATATAATTTTTTAAATATAATTTTTGATCAATCAATATGTAATGAATTTTAAATTTTATCAACTTCTTATCATTTTTGTCGCAAACGTGCTTCACAATTTGAACGTAATTTTTTTTCTTCTCTCTAAGAAATAATGTTGTGAAGACGAGTCAGAGCAAAACGTTATCGGCAAAAACGCACGTGAGTGATGGGAAAAGTTCTCGTACTTCGGTCAGGGCACCCGGTATATTTTCAACTGTCAGTTGACAAGGTACAGGATGTGCCTTTTCCGTTGCAAGAGTTCTGAACCGGCACTCCCATCCTATAGAATTGCGCTCAATCGTCCATCGATTCAACATGAGCGTGTCATAGCGCTGGCAGACTTATTATCGATCGGTTTGCATAATATTCTTTTTACTACATGTCGCAAAATACAATCATCTGTATTACGCGTGAAACATATTTTAAATGAACATTTATAAATTCGTTTGTAATTTTGTATTTCGGTGGTTTCAAATTTTAACGCAATTTTTTTTTTGGTGCAAGAAGAATGTAGCAAGAAAATATTTGGCTAAACCGCAAGCGAATCGTTACTTTTTCTCAACTGCGAATCGGTCGAATCTGGAAATGGCCGGGATGCGGCCCTTGACCGTGACACGTGCGTCTCTCAGCGACGATTTACTTGTCAAATAATTCTTCGTACGACCGCGGGGCTCGCGATTACCGCCAGAGCACACGCAGTAACTTATGTGCATGCTTACGTTACGTCGTCGATATTTCATTGCGCTCGCAGTCGGGTGATAAAAATGTGCGGTACTGAAAAATATTGCGACGCTGCGAGCATGGCTGCTTTGTGGTCCGACCAAGTCCGCGAGAGGATCTTAGAATATGAAATGTAAAAATATTTACGCGATATCTCGACTTTCTTTTTTTCAAAAACCTAGAGGAGAAACGTTCAAACGAGATTTTAAGATGTAAATAGAATTAATCTGAAAGATATGCATCGAATTTATGTGTTGCGTTTTTTTTGTTTCTTTAAATATTTCTCTCTCTTTTCGCGAATAATAAAATTACCATAATACCGAGAAATCAGATGCACGGAATTTAAAAATGTTTGAAAGGCTGATGTTGCGAGAGGTTAATGCACTCAGTTTTTTTATAATTCAATTTCACGTCAAATACATTAAGGTTGCAACATGCATCTTTTCAAAGATCATGTATTTTATCGCACTGTCGATATTCTTTCTCGTATATCGATTGAACTGAAAAGAAATATCGTCACACGTATTACTTTTTTATGATCAAATTATCATTTTACTTAATTATTATTTTTACTTTCTTTAAAATCTCTTTAATCACCAGTATTTCAAACTGTGTACATGACAATCGATTATATTTTACGTCTTTTTCTTCCTCCATTAAAAAAAGATCCATAGAATTCAAGAGATTTACATAAATTCATTCAATGTAATGCTTCGGTCATGCTTTCATAATCTTGATCTTGCATATTTCATTATTCACGTATGAGATTTTTATTAATTTTTGCTCGTGTTACAAAGAGTAATTTTGTGCTCTGCTCTGTTTATGATTTAACGGCCGTACAATTCTCTATTCAACTGCGCCATGAATCGACCGACCTTTCGCGCCTCCTCGCTCCATTTTTCCACGGAGCCTTACGGACGTTTTAATGCCGCGGTTTATATACGATGCAACATCCGCCCCCTTCAGACACAGTATACCGATCTCATTGTGTCGACGGCGTCGCATTGTCAGCGTGAAAAGCTCTTTATGCGGAAGTATATCTTTAAAAGTTCCAGGTACGCATCAGCCGAGCACGTTTCTTCGAGTTCTACCATGCGGACGCGAAGTGTACGCTTCGGACTTGCCCTTTGTCGCGGGGGATCGCCGAGCCCTCGGAGACACGTCGTGGAAATTCGGCCGCGGAAATCTGACTCTGAACGGGCAGCTCACGTCGTAGGAATTGTCGTCTTTCGTCAGCGGGTAAGTTCTCAAAACGCGCCACGTCCGCGCTTTGTGACAAACGGGGTGGAGTATTTTATGAAAATCGACGAGTTGACAGGAGCGACGAATGACGGGAATTAGATCTGTTGGTTTGGCGACATTCCGCATTCTTTTTCTACTTTCCTTTTCTTCCACTCGATAGACGTGCGAGTAAAGAAGAAAGTAGACGACACGCGCCTCTGACTCTAACAATTTTCGAGATATTTTACGTCATTGATAACATTAACTTAATATTGACTTAGAGAAAAGTTGCGCACCGGCCTCTTAAAGCGTACCTATTCAATATTTTACATTTCTATTTTATGTAATCGATATTTATGCAAAAATAAAAACTAAATAAGAAATAAGTAATGTGGACAAAAATTTAACAAGTTTTATTTTGTTTTGTGCATGCTATCAGTATTTTAAAAAATCGGGTATATCTGATGTAAATTTTTCATCAACTTATACAATTGTTAATTATATAATTACGCAATTTTATTTCGAATTGTTATATTTTTATAAAAGAAGACTTGTACAATATTTTACATTCATTGTATATACGTATTTACAATTATTATAAAAATTAAATTGATACTTTTATATTCTATCAAATTTCTTAATTTGTGTATAAATTTTATTATAAAAAATTGATACTAAGATTGATAAGTGATAATAGTAAAATTAATAATTGCTATGAACAAAAATTTGTCAATTACAAAAATAAATTCAAGCCAGTTTTATTTCTTATTTATTCATTATTGAATATTTGATTGCTTTTTTGATAAATTATTAATAAAATAAGTATTTAGTCAATGATTTCTTATATTTTTAATTACTTTATTTCATAAATTTAATATTTTTGAAGACGATACGATTTAAGAGACTGCAGGTACGCTTTAGGCGACCGGTTTTTTAAATCACACCTTTTGTAGCATGTTACAGAAAAGCTTATAACAAATTAATTTGTTATTGCTGAAAGGTTTAACATGTAATAATAGATGACTGTAACATCGAGCCGCAATTTTAAACTTTGCATCTAAAACAGCAGCAAACTCTCCTCTATATACATTTGTTATCAAAATCGACAATATTAATGATGCTTTTTGTTTAAATAATATTTAACGGAACGTTGTCTCAAAAATGTGCAATTTTTGTATTTCTAATGCCGAATACCCTTTTGCTAGTGATTACGCTTTAAATCGTGAGTTACAATTGATTAAAGACCAAAATGCCGTGCAGAACACGGCGTATATCCGCAGTTTGCATAAATTTATGCTGCGTTAGTATAATAGAAGTGTACGGTGCATCTCTAGGAAGTGCCGCTATAATATTAACGATAACTTGCAGGGATTGCTCTGTCAATTCGTCGAACTTAACCGCACCGTCTTATTATAGACGCGCGGGATGCAGCGCGATTTCGTGCGTTTCAATCAACTTGTACTTTAGCTACTCGCCGAGTAGTTTCGTGCTACCAGAAGCAGGAAATAGCAAGCATCTCTCTCCGTAATCATTTGTAGTTGCAAACGGCATAAGCGTGCGCATTCGACGCGGCAATTACGGCGCTTTCGAGCTGAAGGGCGCGCTCTGCGTGTCTAATTATGTAAATTGCGATCGAGTCAAATTAATTAGCTACGCCGACTAATTGAAGGCACCCGCTGCTTGATCGATCGATCGTGGAGCCGGTGAGTTCCGCCGAGATGTGTTGACGATGAGAAGCGGCCGCGAGTCGCCCTTTATCTCGTCGCGATCGATAGCCTGCTTTCACGAGATTTCGATCTCGCTATGCCGCGCCGCACCGTAGACAGTGGCGCGATTCAGTCAATAACGCCGCACAAAGGTGATTTGACGATCGGTACCGTGCCATGAGACTATCGCAGTGGGTTCTAAGATCGATTATCGATTTGTGCAAGCGTGCAAGCAGCGCATTCGCCTCTCTACATCGTGATTATCGCGCGAGGAGATGTTACAGGAATTTTATTCGTGTAGCATTTATATAAAGATATCATCATTTTATATGACGAATCTTTTGAATAGCGTGGGCAGGTATGTCTATCGTCGTTGTGCAAAAATCTCCATTTGAAAAAAAAAAGGAAAGATTTTTCCACCAGGAATAAAAACAGAAAACGGTTCTGGAACCTCAGTGACTTACGTTGGTGATTTCAGTGGAGCGTTTCCACTTGTCTCCCATCTCGTGTTCTCGATGCTCCTTTTTTCGAAACATGATGAAAGAGAGTAGGCGCGGGCGAAAAACGAAGCGATTTTGACCCTCGGCGAAACGATTCCCCGAGTCTGCCTCGAATCTGCCCGCTCGTAATTGCATGCACGCGGCCGTCTCTCGTGCAAGTCGATGCACCGCGTGGGCGATACAGCCCCCACGGTGCACCGGAACGTCGGACGGACCCGTTACTAGGCGGGAGGGGCAGGAAAACGTATTTTCGATTTTCCAATAAATCTCAATTTGAGCGTATGTGCGCGCATAACCGTGCATTTCATTTGCCAAAGCAATTTCATAATGACGCTTGAAAACGATGATTGCCCGGAGAGACTGGCTCACTCGTTCTCCCTCGCTCTCCATGTATTACCTTTGCCGAGAGATAATGCGTATAAGTAGAGCGGTTTTAAGCCGCAGCATTACCGTTCACGATGAAATAACAGTGATTACGTTGCCCGCGATATAAACTCGCGACGCCTATCACGATCGAATAGCGCGAAAAGTAAAAAGATATTGTTGAACGCGGATGTTATACCTTTAAATAGATCTTTAAATATATCCAATTGCAATTATCGCAAAGATGCAAAATTGTTTTTTGGGTAAATACTGCTTGGAATAATTTATTAAGTACGTCAATTTCGA
This sequence comes from Solenopsis invicta, assembly GCF_016802725.1. NCBI lineage: Eukaryota > Metazoa > Arthropoda > Insecta > Hymenoptera > Formicidae > Solenopsis > Solenopsis invicta. The sequence goes on from NC_052673.1 coordinate 11,369,556, forward strand.
GTTTAAATATAGAAGATGGTTAAACGTGACTTAACCTTTTATTAAAAATTTTAAAGTAAATAATTTATAGATAATTATTAATTATTTCAAAACAAAGAAGAATAGGACAAGTACAGAACGGACAAACGCAAAGATTAATAAACTCTTAATCCTCGGGCAGCTATTAACTTTTGAAACATGTTTTTATTTCTAGACGTACATGATTTTATTTGAAGTAACTGAAAGTTATGACTCTTTATTAATTTGTCTTGCTTAATTATAAAATAAATATATTTTTGTAAGAGTAATTCTTTATTGTACATATATAAAGCGCAGGCTTATTAATTTTTAATCTTCAGTAATTGAGTTGCATATCTTTTTGTTATCGCATTTCGATTGCCCGAGAAATTTGATAACTCGTTACACGACAGACACTCGATCGCATTTACGTACGAGTAGATAATAGTCGATATCCACTAAAAGATATTGATTTCCTTACTTTAATATGCGTGCAGAAGATACGGGAGGGAGCCGTCCGGCACGCAAATCTCAAATGTGCGTAATAAACGTAACGTGCATCCAGTACACTCGAACTAATGCGATATAATTTATCAAAACGATTTTTTTTCCTACGGAAAACATAACTCGTGCGATAAACCTTATGAATTATACGTGGAAACTATATTCGCGCTGTTGCTAACCCCTCATATTTTACTTGCTACGTGAATTACAACAAATGCCTGTTCACTCAAAATTAATCACATTCTGTCACACTGTGCCTTACGCGATATACTTCACGACACGCGTACGCAAAAGTAACATTTAATTTTGCGGTTTTTGTCAAAAGAACGATTTGCAAAATTTTATTTAAAATAACAGTTATGCAAATTTAATGCAAACAAATTGACAACTCTTTACAACAAAAGCGAGGAAATAATTAAATTTATTAATTAATTTCTTCTTTTTTTAATTTATTGTTTTATTTTTAGGATCTTAACGATTTATTTGATAAAAATATGTGATGACTGAGAATTTTATTCCGTTTAAAAATTAATTTTTTTTAGTCTCTCTTTTAAGTAAGTTTTCGCTATTTTGACATTACGTAACTACATTTGTGAAAGAAGGACTGATTAGTCTTTTATGGCCGAATGCAGATAAGATGCGAATTCTAATAATGCTTTTATCTATATGACGTGTCGTGCTAATTTGTTAATGGGACATCCTGACTGGCGCACATCGAGCGATTTTTTTAATCAGTTTACAGCGGACTGATATGCGCTATTATTAGAAAAACCTTCAGAAGAATGGTCACCGCTCGGGTCATTGTACGACATTATCGAAACGCACTAAAAAAAAATTACCGTTGACAATGAATGCCTCGTATTTAAAAAAGAAACGCATACATACTTGACCATGGCCAATTCATAAATGCACTTAAACATAGTCAATGATAACATAAACATTCGCTTAACGAATGCCTGCTTGTCGAATGCACGTCGACGTCAATCGCATACAATTTAAATTCAACGCGCTACTTGTTGGCAACAAAATAATTAAATCAACGATAGTAACAATGCAACCAGAAGGTAAAATGTCCAATAAAAAAAATTTTAATATATACAAGAAGAAAACGGTATATGAATGGATACAGAGATATAAAAATAGATATTAATTATTATTTTTTTAATAGTTATGATTATTATGAGTTTTTTCTTATGTTAATACAAAATTAAATAAACTCGATTAATTTAATATAAATAATGTGATAGTCAACATGATAAATATACAATAAATATATTAATGAAGTCTTTTATTATAGAAGATACTGTTACATTTTTTTTTAATTGAAAAATATTTAAAAAATAACTGAACATTTAAATAAAAGATCGCAAATGTATTTTTGTGTTAGAATTGAAAAATATGTTATTCTAATTGGTTAATTAAATATTATAAATCATAAAACGCTAATTACTAAATCTTATATAAATTTTTTTGTCATTGAATTTTTCCGAAATATTTTTAATTGAAAGTAATTAAAGTTGATATTTTACATTGTTCACATTAAATTGATATTTAACATTTGTTTATTGTAAGAGCACAAATCAGCACAAATCATCGTGTTTTCGAAAATTTTTCATTTTATGCACTTTACGAGTCAAAATGAGTTTATTTCAACGACACAAGGTAGTGTCGGAAGGCGCGTCTGCAATACGAGAGAAATGCATTAATGTAAACATCTCAAATGATAATCCGCAGATGCGAGCGGTCCATTCAGCTGGTCGTTTATACATAAAACAGACACAGTTGAATCTTTCTCATTTAAGGTTCTAACAAAACTTACAGTTAATCTTGACACTGCCAGCGCACGAGCATAATCGTTTCTGCGTCATTGAAACAGAATCCGTTCTACAGGATGCTGCAAATTCCAATATATCATATACTAGCATCTAATTATTATTACATATCAAGATAAAATAACTAAAAAAATGTAACTATTGCAAAGATTTACAATTTCGGACGAGTTCCACTTCCAAACATAATTGTAATGATTTCTTTTGCTTGATTAGTGTTCGCGATTTTAACTCGGATTTTAATGCAAAACTTGTAATTGTCGCGATATTTATATACTTCAACAAGAAACGGTTTCATATTTAGAACAATGAAACTACTAACATATTCTATTTAAAATGTAAATCTAGAGGCCAATGATAAATTAATTAATTTATATTTTTATTATTTTTAATTAATTAATTTATTGATTAATTAAAGTAATTTATATATTACTTAATTAATTATTTATATTAATTTGTTGAGCGAAAGATACCGCAGGAATGCCCGCACGGTCGTTTGAACAAACCTATGGACTTGAGCTCAATATTCCGCGAACATATATACATTTACACATCATATATACCCATATGTTTTGTGTACGATAAACATTCGAGAAAAAGTGGAGCTAGTGGAAGATATATAACGTTTAATTTAAGAAAAATAAAAATAGAGATTCGAATATAAGATTCATATACATTTGTGTTCGATACAGACAGAGCAGAAAAAGGCCTGACTAAGTTTATATCCGTTAATTAAAAATAGACCCGACCGGAAGATCCGCGCGTTAATTTCCGCGTGATTTTGCAACGTCCGATACAGCGCGCGGTAATGCCCGGCGCGGCGCGGTGGTGCTCCTAACACGCGCAGAGGAGTGCAACGCTTCGCCGCAAGGTCTCAGCCGATTGCATACAACAAGTACTCATCTCAATTGGCGATTACGGGCCCATAAATCCGTTTTGAGGCCGAGTTGAACCAGCACCGAAAGACCTGCCCACCCGTCGTGGTCTCTTCCTCACTCGACCTCGGCTACATTACGCCTTAATCCGCGCCTCCGCGACCGCGCGTGCATTCCGTGGGCCGCGCGCGCCAGGCCCAGGAACTGTCATACGCGTGTACGCACATCCGGCTAATGTGAAAATTTCAGTATCGATTTATCGTCCCGCTCCGGCACGCCTCGCGATACAATTAACGAGCGACGACCGCCACGTCGGATTTCCGGTCGTCTCTCTCGCGCGCCTTTTTCACTCCCGTTTGATCGGCGAGGCGGATTCGATTTACAATAACAATACGTGGAAGCATTTAGCGAGAGATACTAGTGTAAAAATCGGTGTTTGCCTTTAATTGAGTCCACTTATGCGTGAAAAGGAAATAATCATAAGTCTCTTTACATTCATGAAAATAATGTGGAATATTATAATTTTCCAAAATATATCTGTATAGTTTATCTCATAAAATGTAATGTAAGGTACAAATCGATTTGTTTTAATTTTCAAATATCTGTTCGTGAATTTTCTTCACTAAATGTCGTGAAGTTTCAAGTTTGTGCTATAAGTTACGTGCGCTTGTGGACCTTTTTCAGCACGATTTTGATCGTCTCCTTTTTACGATGAAGCGCGATACGCGTTTTTCGTCGGCGAGATCCAAGCGCAATTTCACGAACGCGTCTTACCTTCGGCGTGTGAGGTCTAATTCCGTCTTGCTCTTTTTTCGAGGAGGGACTTCCTGTTTCCGTGAATCAATCTGGATAAGCGGTACGTTAATCGATGCTTTCCAAATAATCCCCTGCAGAGGGAATCGTCGGCTAATGAAGATTTTCGATATTCTTTTTTTTCGGACTTATTCGTAAATATTTACGGAAGTAAGCTGCGAGATGAACGTAATGGTACGTCCCTGTCACGAAAAGAACGCTCAAGATCGTGTAAAAAATGTTGCGCACGCACAACTTACGGTACAAACTTGATATTTAAGAGAGAGAATTCGCGAATACGTGTGTGAAAAATAAAACAACTCGAGTTACTTTACGTATGTCGCATTTTACAAGATAAAATATAAAAGTATGTTTTAAAACATTTCAACATTCTACATCACGGATAAATTAAGTGACGCCCACTTCATAAATTAAAACGAACAAAGCGAATGTTCGCATAATTCAAAAATATTGCATCCTAATTTAAAATTTGATATGACATTGTTTAATTTTAAATTACAATTTAATTATTATGATTCCCATGGAGGCAGAATTATTTTCTATTTCTATGTATGTTCTTCTCTTTCTTTTTATGATATCTGAAACGGTTAATTATCTCTCGCAGCTCTAAACTAAAAATATTCCATGAATAATATTTAATCGCAAATTATCTACAACATTCCTTACGTGACTCACGGGGTATCAATGGCGATTACGTAACCGGCGGCTCGAAGGATGAAGGTCGCGTCAACGGACAAAATATAATCAAATGCATGTGTCCAACCTTTGTTCCGATTGATTTGCCGTTCGAGTGGCCGGATATTTGTTTCTCGAGCGCACACGAGGCGCCCCAGAAATTCGTTTCCTCTCGAATAAATCAAATCTCTTGGATGTTATTGCGTTTCTTCCGGTCTCCCGCATTCGAGATCTCACATTTCCTGGACCGTCTCATCCTCCTTCCTGAGAATTTACTCAACGACATACACGTCTACGTAAGGACATCAAATATATAAATCCAAGGGTAGAAGAGAATATACGCGACGTATATCCTTAAGTGAAATGATAATTGAGAAGATTAACTATGATTAGTTTATATTTATAGAAATATATTTTATCTTTTTTATGACGGTGAGAAAAAAATAAAATTCCTCGCAGCGATTCAAAGAGAGATTTCTCTTAATATATTTTTATATTGTCGGAAGGCATAAACTGGAAGTTTCTCTTAAAAGCACAAATACGACATGTAAATGAATTTTTTATTTACACCGAAAAATGTTTCTTTTGAAACAATAGTAGGTACACAGCATTTGACATAATAGCATTAAAATGATCATTTGAAAAATCTTTAAATTGATTCTTTATTTAAGTTTGTCTTTAAGACGGTACGCACACACGTACACATACATTTTCTCTGTACTTATTCTTACGTATTATATTTATATACCTGATTTTTCAAAGTATCAGCGAAAATTGCATCGTAATAGATGATAACGATTTGCAACGATGTTCGCGCAATCAGCGTAACGAAGCGTTTACTAACATGGAATCAGGAAAATATTATAGCACCATTAAATAAAAAAATTAAAATAAAAATAAAAACGATAGAATTAAGCGTTTCATACGCCGGATCGGTACATTATGACGCTGCGATCCGATCGGATCATGTGTGCGGCGTGTATTATAATCTCGAGGAAGGGCTGTTAGCCGATAAATTCTTCATCTAGGTGGAACCACTTACAAAAGGGAACACCTTTTCGTGATTGCATACTTACGGCATGTGAAATAGTGTCCAAATTACAGGTCACGGCGTATAATTCGACGAAGCGTTGAGCAGGATCGCGCATTGCCAAAAGAAAGAGAAGAAGAAAAGAATTGGGCGCGATCCGGGGAATGAGCGCGTCCACTTTTCTTCGCTACATACGCAAAATCAGTTTTTTAGCCACTCGAATTTTTCCGAGACTCGTGCTGCTAAGATTACGCGCCGACAGTTAATCAATTAATTTGGGAAACACGATAATTTGAGATAAAGTTGCAAATAATGAGAAATAAGTGAAATAAAAAATTTGAGCTGAAAACACGCGTGAGCTCCAAATGTTTCAATTAAAGGAAGGATTAAATGCATATATAATTCGTCAGTATCAATTAACACTGTAATGCAATAATATGCGACAGAACTATATTTAATTAATTTATCATATACTGGTTCACAGTAACGAGAAAAAAAAACTCGTTTAATACTATCCAATTTCTATTTTAATTTCGCAAGTTAATCAAACGTATCCCGTTCCGTACAATTAAATTAATCCTCTCAATCGATCGTGATTTGATCATGTAGACTGATTCGCGTGTGTAAATTACCATACTGCGTTAAAATACGGTAATCAATTAGCGATTAATCAGCGAGATTGGATTTCAATCTCGATATTTTGTCGAACCGTTTTGCCGCGGCGATGCACAAGAGGCGTGTGTCACTTTCGAACAAATTATAATAACAAATTCGCTTGAAATATTATCGGCGCAGCGATCGCCCGTCGATTTCTCCGAAGGAGGTCAATGGAAATCTTGTGAGGAGTCAGTTTTTCCTCCGAGTTTCACTGCGTCTGCACGCTCAAACGAGGCGGTTCTATTAGAACGTCGCGATTCCGATTTTCCACATGGCGAAAGGCTCAATCGCCGATCGTCGATACGGAAATCGAGAGTCAATCTTGGTCGACTGCTCAACGAAAGTAAGAGCCTTCTTGACAGATGACAATAAATTACTCCAAACTGCAATAAACATCGTTTTATACGCGGGACGATTCAAAGTCCATCTCGAGAGAAATTGTTTTCGTTTCTAATTAAAAGTGAGGAATCAATTTACAAATCGTTGAAGCTGAGTTGCACGTTACTTGAATTGTTAAATCAAAGCGGAAAGTTATACGAGATTGGAAAGCTTTCGCGTTATTTCTGTATTTATCAAATGTGAGATAAATTAACTGGTCGTACATTGTAGAATATGAATCGTTGCATTTTATAATGTAGATCGATATCAAAGAGTAACGTGTCAAATTATGTCAGAGATCGATGACATATAACGACCTACCGCCTGTTTCCGTGGAGTTATCGCGTTGTATCGCGTTGAGTTATCGTTTCGTACACGCGTTCAGTATGTAAATGTTGACGGAGGCTGGGATGAGAAACGGCCCGAAAGACTATGATATAACCAGTTAAGGGGCCATTGGGCCAACACACGGGCCGCAATCAGGGGCCCCACGAGGCAGCGAGACATTATGGGATGCCTCTTGCTTATTTTGTCACCTAAAACCCTTTGCAGCTTGAGCTTCTTTAACGTCATCTTAATTCTAAACATTAGCTGTATTATCTTGGTTTATACCTCACTTAATTAAAGTGCCCACTTTACGATAGTCTATAATTTACAACGGAATCCAAGACAGATTTTTATTTATAATTTTATATATATAATTATAGACGAGAAAAAATTGTATTACACGGATCATAATTTGATTTAAAAGATTGTTTTTTTTAACTCTCTCTCTCTCTCTCTCTCTTTCTCTCGTAAGTTATAGATTGTTTAACACGTGTATAATCTGTAACTTTTAGTCCAAATTTTTCTCTTTACTTTCTGTTTTTTGTTTTATCATGTTTTTATTATGTTTACATAACGATTATTTATCGTGATTGTTTATTTTGCAATTTGTCAAAGCTCCTGGAATTTGTTTGTACGATTGTAATCGTTACACGAAGCTATTTAATATTATTTTTTTTATCCTCTAATCTCGCTCGCACATCTCATATATCTCACACTTTTTCAATGTAATAAATATTTTAATTTGATTTTCGGTTTTATAAAATTTGAAATTTTAATTGGCAATATTAAGAAAGAGGGTATGTTCGACGTTGGCGCATCAATTGAAAGCCGCTGTTAAATAAATCGCGGGGGCGTTTATCGGCGATCAGCCGGCAGTCTATTTTCGAGATGGAAATCCTTAGCGCCGCGTGTTGCTTTATCACCGTGAAACCGCAACTATGCGGCTTCGCGGATCACAATGCTTTATAATTAATAAATCACGGCGTGACTGTACTTTTATCGGGGGCCCCGACCACCACGAAGGACGGTTATGGATGTCGCACTTTACAATGGCATTCGACAGGTAATCGCCATGACTGGTTCTTTGTTAGCAGGTCCGAGCAAGACGGTCGATCGTTCGACGAGACGCGTCCGTATAATGGCGCAAATTCGACGATAACCGGCAAAACTGGAAAGTGGAAAACCACGATTTACGATTCTGTGTTAGATCCACGTGTGTTTCGACTTTCGAAAACGTAAATTCCACGCGAGAAATGATTTTTAAATTCAAAGATTGCGTAATCGTTTTTACGTTCTGTGTGCAGTTCATTTTCCGTATTTAAACGTTAAACATTCCGCGTTGCGTAAGGCGCATTATTTTACGATCTGTGGAAGCTCGAAGTTGTAAAATGCAGTAGCTGCAATCCGTTACGCGGTAAAAAGCTCAATGCGCTTCAGGCTGACATCACTGATTGGATCGTTATGTTTGACGGAAAATAAATAAATGCTTGAAGCGTTCCTCGAATTATTATCGTGGGTCGCGTATTTATTTAGTTGCTCTCAAGTAGAAGAGTGCAACCGTACTGAATTTAATCATTAACACAATAATTGCAAAATCATACATGTGTATAAAACTAAATATTTTTTTCATATTTTTGTAATTTTTCAATTTCATATATTTCTATTTGTGGCCAAGCTAAAAGCTTTTCTATCCCGCCTTAAAAGTTGCGCTCAGAGAAAAGTTTTTTCGAATAAAAAAAATTTGTTTGAATCAAAGAAATTTGTGCATTGCTACGCAGTTAGAGAAAAGTTTCTTTGATTGAAAGAAATTTTGTAGTTGTCCCTTTTATTAGAATTAAAGGAGTTTGGTTGTGCAACGCAAATGTTATTTTAAATGAAAAAAATACATTTTTAAAGCCGGAACGAGTAAATTATTTTTCAATATTTTTGCCAGTACTTTCTTTGCATTAAAAAATTATTTATTTAACTTAAACAAATAATTTGAACAAATAATTTATTTACTTTAAAAAGGGCTAATAACGTCATTTCTTGAAATCAAATAAATTTTTATTTTCCTCAATTTTCACTTTAATTTAAAAACCAAGTTAAAGAAACGATTTCATGAATTTAAACATAATTTTTCTTTGGCTGTACAATCTACAAATCGACACGTTTTAAATTTAGTCTTTTTGTACCTTTCCTCTATATATTTCAATTTTTTATACCATTTCTATATTGTAATACGTTTTGTTGCTCGGGTGTTTAATTATTATAGGCAGGAAATTAATTTTTTACAAATTGTTGAAAGATTGTGCGTTTAAGCATTGCAAGTAAAAAAAACAAAAGCTATGCCCATCACAGTGGACGTTGATTGCCAGTGGGTTAATTACCGGGCTTAATCGCCCAACGTAATTGGTTCTGCATCACATTGTATCGCGCAGCTCGCACGTTATAAGACACTTTCAGTTCTCCCGACCCAGTCGCGATTCGTCTCGGCATTTTACGCGCGATCCGTCGCGCTAGTAAAAAAAACTCGCGGGCGATTTGCGACGAGCGACTCGAAGGAGAAAGGGGACGAAAAAGGGTGAAGCGGAAAAACGGCGAGAGATAAAACGGGAACGTCACTGGCAACGCGCGCGTGTTGCGACGTTCCACCACGGGGATGATAAAGGAAAAGCCACAAGTCTAATCTCGTAGGTAGAAATTTTACGGCCGCGTCTCTGTACCACAATTACAGTTCGTTGAACCTGGGCGCGAAGGGCGCGCGAGAAAGGAAAAGGGGCACGTCGGGATTTCCGTCGGTGTATTTAGCGCGCAGATAACGCCATTTTAAACAATGCTTCCGATTATCTAGATGAGATTCAACGGGAAAATGGGTGCGATAATGGCTGATAACGTAGTCAACGCGCGCCTCCTCTGCTTTTGTGTAGAAATCGTTTGCTTGGTTCCAGTTGCTTTCGTTTTGAATGGCCCTTCTGGAATCCTCTGAGAAAGAGACGCGAGAGAAAAGAGAAAGAGAAAGGAGAAAAAGATAGAGAAAAAGAGAGAGACATCGCGATATAATTGTATCACTAGAGGTATAAACGTGTGAAATATAAAGTAGTATTATTTTCAAAAGAGATGCTTTTAAGGTAATTAGAGTATGACACGCGGCTATTCATCTGCGTATTTTTTGTTCTGCAATTTCAAACAAATGAATATATGGGAAGAATAATTTTGCTGACGTATCTAAAAATTTAACCAGGTACAGATCTGAAAATAATTTTATGGATTTTTATGCACTATCAAAATAATTACACAGGAAATTCAAGCGCGATGAGCAATGCTGCAAGAAAGTTTGACATTTTAGTATTCAGTTCGAACATTTCACATAATTATTTTATGACTTAACAAAATCTGACTAAATTTTTAGATTCTTTAACAAAACCATTCTTTCTATGTAAAGTCGCTATTGATATAATGCACATAAAAAAATTTATATTAATTTAGAAATATAATTTGTTTGAAATTTGCTTTGACTAAAATAACGACATGAAATTCTTCCACACTAGGAAAACTCTTGTATTGTAGCAAAAAGTAATTTAGTTAAAATAATACCTACCAAACAAAACTATTTAGTTAGTATAAACAAATATTTTTTTTATTTACGTGTATTTTATAGAAGCAACCAAATTTTTTGTTGTATAAAACAAAATATTTGGTTGCAGTTAAAAAATGCTTTGACTAAAGAGGCTTTGTTGAAAGCATTACATTTTTTATTCCTAGTGTAAAGTACCTTTCTTTTCAATGTGAAAATGGAAAAACCACTATTGTTCAGAATACTGAAAAAAATGGTACACAAGTAACACATAATTTAGATGTTAACCTTTAGAGGACCGAAAGTCAGTACATCGGCTTTTGATAATTTAAGTGAATTTTGATATAATAATATTTTTATAATTACATTTTATACAATTTTTTACTGCAAATGCTGTAAATAGTTATTCTAGAACTATAAATATAATATAAAGCTCAAATACGGAAAAAATTGTTTACATCCTTCCGGATCGGAAGCAGATATATAAGTTTTAGAGTGACGTCATCTTTTTCGTAGATCGATGCAATGACATTTTCAACAAAATTCAAAATCTAAAATTATAAAAGTCATCCCAAAACATGCCGGTCTAAAACATGCCGGTCTTTAGGAGGCTAAGATACTTTTTGTAACGCAGAGATTTATAATATAAATAATACATTCGTAAATAATCGGGATGTTCGTTACGCATATACTTTGCTTCTTATCTGTAAGGCAGGCGATTGATCGGTAACGGGAACATATCTCACAGCCGCGGGTTAAACGCCGAATTATTGCCGTATGTACGTCCCGCGGGATACGCGGCGCGACGCGCGTACAGGGATGCGTGCGCGGCGCGCGGGCCTCCCTCCCCGCTTCTCACGCTCGTGTGGTCCACCGCCACCACCACCGCACCACCCCGCGGACCTATATATTTCCCGGAGAGTCTCCCACTTTCGCCACTATCACTCCTGTCGCGGCGCCGTTCGTACGCGCCACACACGCCCGGCCGTCCTTCCTGCCGAGTTCATCACGCGGTGGCCGGAAGCATCCGCGACTCCGTTTCTTCGCGCGTCTCCTTCGCGTGTCGCAACCCCTTCAAGATCATTTTATCTCCACGTTCGACAAAGTGGTGCGGTTTCTCCGCCGGCGCGTCTCCTCCTCGGGAGGGAGAGAATTGTTGTGGTTGCGTGCACTTTCGGATCGAGATCGGCGGCGTGCAACCCCTTTCGCGGGGGAGCGCGAGGGTTTTTATACACGGGACATGTGTGCCACGTGGGCCGAAACGGAGGATCCACCTGCTGCCGCTCCTGCCGAGTGGGATTAGGCGAGCAGGTACGACGGTGAGTGTGACGTAGCGTCACTCCTTGAGCGTCACTCCTTGCGGAGTATTATTACATTTTTCCTAATCCTGTTGTTTGTCCGCTTGCATTTTGAACTTAACGCTTTCATTGATTTTCTGCTATATATACGAAAACTCTATATACGAAAACTCTAAGAGTCATCTGATTATACATCGCGAGAAGCTTTGAAATGACGTATAAGTGTACTTTGCGCTTTGTTCAAAATTGTAGTTCTGACATTGCTGAAGAAGGCGAGAAATATTTTATTTATTTATTATATATAAAAAAAAATCTCTGCTCGCTGGAATATTGAAAATACTGATTGTACATGGAAAAATATTTTTTCGAATAATTATGTAACATCGAGTATTATATATTAATGCTGGAAATGAAAACAATTTCAATATAACATTATTTTAAAAAATTCTACAGTACAATAATTTACACTAGAAAAGTTTTTTTATGTTTAAGTAAATACATTTATTTTAACATTATTTCCTTGATTTAAGAAAATATTTCCCAAGTTTAAAAATAAATTATTTTATACTAGCTAATATTTATTTAAATCAAGGAAATGATGTTTAAATAAATATATTTACTTGAGCATAAGAAACTTTTTCCAATGTGTGCTCTTATTTTTCGGTGATTAATATAACGCTTGCGTTAATCGTGCGTATGCATCTTTGAATGTGCTCACGCGTTTAAAGGCTGTCTGGACGGACAAAGAGTCGCGAAGACGTCAAACGCGTCGGCGAAAAGGCGACGACGCGCGACGCCTCGAGACGTAGGAAGAGAGCTGGGACGAATTTACCGTCGATTTTTCCCGTAATTTATTATAGGGCCGTGCTTCTCTCCGCGCGTTCACATATTCCTTGCAGCTGTTCACACAACGGATCCTCGCGCGTTGCTTGCGGCTGGGAAATCGCGTCATGAACACCTCTTTATATCCGTCAAATAGCGACTTAATATATCAACGCCGTAAATTGCGTGCCCCTACAACTCTTATCCGACCGATTCTTCCGCGAGCGCACGCTGTAATCGCGTATGTAATCACATTTTCCCAATGAAAACAGAATTGCTAACTAAAATAGAATCGAGAGTATCGAGAAAATGATTAGGATTGCTTCGACAAACGATATCCGTTGTGATCGTAATGATCTATATTTGACTATTACACTGAGAGAAAAAGTTCCTAAATTTTAACGAATAGTATTAATGATTACGGCACATAAATACCGTGTTAAATTAATACTGATATTTCCTAGTTTTAAAATATAATTTATAGATAAATGAATAAATAACATAAAAATAATGCAATTTTGAAACGTAAATTTTAAAATAATACGTATTAATGTATTACAAATTTTAGATTTATTGATGAAATATGCTTCTACAATTTGTTTCCAAATTATGTCAGTGTTACATTTTTTGTGTTTAATTTTTTAGTACAATATTTGTGTTACTTTCTAATAATTCGTCTTGTGTTAACACACAAATTTGAGTAAACCGTTTGGGACACGCGATATACATATGTTAAATTGACACAAATTTTCCAACTGTGTAAGAAATATATTTAAAACACATCTGCACTGAGAAAAAAAAAATAAAATTAATAAATTTTAATAAATATTTATTTGAATAGTACTAATACAATATTTACTTACTGTACATAATTCTTTATTTTATAAGAAAAAATTATATTTAAATTAGTGGTTCTTGTGCTAAATAAATATAGATTTATATTTAGTAAATATTTCATTATTATTATTCGAATAAATATTGATTAAAATTTAGTAAGTTTTTCCTCAGTGTGCAGATTTCTTTAGAAACTTAGCAGTAAACGTTTTATTTTAAAAGTACGCGTTATCGCAAAGGAAATGATGTTGCGGAAATTATTCCAGCTTCGCTGAATTTTCAGGTGATTGTTGACACCGTTGAACACATGTAGAAAAATTACTATAATTATCCTTCAAATGTAGATAACATTCATGTATTTGTTGCAATGTTGACAGTTATGCAATTTCCGGATCAATAAGCGTTATCTGCCTTTCTAACTCAACGCGATTATAGATAATTATATCGCAATTGACTCGCCACAGAAATCATTAATTTTAATTAACTAGATGACTTTGCTAGCTAGTTTCCGATGTGAATATAATCGTATTAAATTGTGTACATAAATAAGAGGACAAATAATAAAGGCCGCCTCTTTCTACATGAAATCAATTTATCTCGCGCTTTAATTATTATGTCCCACAAAGTGGCTGCATTATTAGAGTCTAGCGGAGAATGTATTGAATGCGCTTGCCCCAATTTTTTTTTTTTTCATTACGTCGGCATACACGCACGTATATTTACGACACGCGTCGGTGTCGAAATAATTGCTGAATCGTCGGCTCTCCCGAGCCCGTTAGTGTTTCCAGGCGTGTCGTGAAGCTTTAAGAGGAATTCAGAGCGAATCTAATAAGCGCCAGCGCGACGACGGATGGCGCATTAAAGCTTGGTCGTGACGTTTGGACGAGAAAAAAAAAAGAAACGGGAAGCTTAACCTTCTGAAAGTTAAGGCGATCAGTCGCCTCCCTCTCTCTCTTTCTCTCCCGTCTCGTTCTTCTTCGCGCGTCTTCCCCCCTCGCCTTTTACGGGGCACCTCGTGATTTGTTGCGTGGCGTCTCTCTTACGCTGTCGGTACCACTTGCCCCGTTAATGACTTCATGTTTTGTGCACAGGATGGCCTGAGCCTCGGAGCTAGTCTTCCATGGACCGTTCACGAAAATCGGAAGATGACTCGCCGCCGCCGTGCATCCTTCCCGGATTTCCGCGTCGACGAGATCGCCGGCGATCCGCCGTGATCGAGCTGGGTTTGAGGTAAGTGACGCTGTGATTCCCATTTGAATTTTGATTTACGTCCTTGTAAAATTTCATATTTGCGGGGTATAGCACAGAGATAATGCAACGTTACTGCACCAGTCGTTGAACAATCACCAGTAAATGACTGTAGAGGCAGTTAGAAAAATGTTCGGGATAATAAGACTTCAAAATAATAAATTACAAATTGACATTTTTCTAGACCTATTTTCAATACAGATTTGATTAAAATATTATTTCTTGCTTGAAAATGTAATTATTATTAAGTTATTTTTTTCATCTGTTTATTTACTGGTTCAGTTTCTTATTCGTTCATTAACCGGTGCAGTGATCCCATGAAGAAATAAGACACGTGTAATAAATCTTTAATAAAAGCGTGACGAAGTGGCTGCAAGATGCAAAAAGTTGTACCTGAACGTGCAATTTAGAGCGGGTATGACTCATGTGTCGAGCTTTAATTGGTGTGGATTTAGCGTGGCGGGACTCTTATTGTTCTCTGAATCAATTATCAGAGTTAAAAGGTACAAAGCTCAGCAAAGTATCAGTAGAATACCGCGAATGTAATGAAAAATATTCGAAATTTCGAAGAGTTTCTAGGGAGGCGATCTCAAAATTCGGAAATCTATTTGTCCTTGAGTACTTCGATGTTTGGGCATTTCAAAAACATTCGCTGATCAACTCACGTCGAACGTTTTTAAAAAGCCAAGTTCGAAGAATGGCGTTGAAGTCGAAGATAAAAGGCTAGATATTATAAATTATTCAAGATACTCGCGTTGAGAATACATTCGAGCCGGACATCCTGTGTGTGGCATCGAGCTCCACATTTGAATAACACGCAGGCTCGAGATACCGCTTGAAAGCGTGCTTTCTGCGTGCAAAATATGAAGCGCGCTCGCGGAAGATACATTGAGAGCAAGTCGCTGCACGCGAGTGAGTTACGATATAATTAGGCGCCGGTATGCAAAACGGGAGATACTCGGTTGTTAGAACGCACAGGTGGCACTGATGAATTTATAAGCGCCGATGAGGGTAGCGATTAGACGTGAAGCGTTTACGGTAGCTGCTATCTCTTAATCTTTGGAGTCCCGATTTTTCATTATCTGATTAACTTGTGGTTAAATTTAACCTGATGTTTTATCCAATGAGCTTCATTCGTAAGCGATGCCGTAACATCATTATGGGTGAAATCCATTGGGTAAAACATCAGATTAAGTCTAATCATAATTTAACGAGACAACGAAAAATTGGACCTAATAGTACGACTTTCTTTCAAAATAAAATAACATATATATAATAAAGGGCTATAGTAGAATGATAAGTTTCCAAAAAGCTCAACAGTGTTATTCAAAAGTCACAAGAATAATAAACTCTTGATAGATTAAAAGTAAAAAGTGAAAAACAAGACGGACAAAAAGAAATCATAAAAATAAAGAATTGGAACAAAATACGTTAAAACGCTGTCAATATTGACTTCGAATCACCGCTCGAGCGCGAAGAGAAAAGCCGCCGCTTCGTTCTTACATTATAAGAGTAAACAGTTTTGCCTCGGATTGACAGGTTCTTATTAAGTCGTGGAACTAGCGTCGCCCGAGATCGATCCGCGCGATACGCGGATAATGATAGCGTGCAATTTTAGCCGCGGCTGCATTTTGTGACTGCGGATTAATTTTAAACGGGACGAAGCGACAAGGCCGGACGAGCGAGAAAACGCATATTCTCGCGCGCGAAATAAGACCCTTCGATAACTCGTCATCTTAACGACGGGGACGTCTCTTTTTCTTTTCCCCGATACGTTTGCGAGACCGCGGGTACGTGCCGGGTATGTATAGTTTATTTTAATGCGAACACCTCTCGTAATAATTCTCCCGATGTATGCGCTTCGCGCGCGCGCAAGCCGCAGAACGGCACATCAATCCTCGCTCTCGTTACCTTCGGCGCTCCGGGCGGTAGGTCCCTTGTTATCCGCGACCGTCTCCCTTTATACCGCGCGCATGCCGATGCCGTTGCATAATTACCGGGTTTCGATCGGACAAGTGCACCGCCGCGTTTCCACGTCTCTCGAAAAGAAACCCGTGATTCCGATTTCTCTCGTCGATTCTTTCCTCGAAACGTGCTTTCGCGTGAAATCCGTTCCTCGTGCCCGAATCTTCATTCCCGCCTTGTGAAAATAAATTTAAGGATGTATGGGACATTTCTCCAAACATTTAAAAAATTATGAAAAAATTACAGATTGTTTTATATTGCACTTGACAGTGATAGAAGAAGTTACTTCAATAAGAAGTAGACGTGCGCTGTGATGAATGAAAATTTAATAAATAATGAAATAATGAAATGAGAAATGATGAAAAAAGAATCCAAGTTTTTTGTGTAAGTGCTTTAAATATTCAAGATAATTTATGTAAAGTTTTATTGCGATTCAGAGATTCGTTTTGTAAAATAAATACAAGTTATTTATTTATTTACAAAATAACTAAACAGAAAATCACGATAAAACTTTGTCTAAATTATATTGAATACTTAAAGTACTTGCACAAAAAATTGAGATTTTTTTCTTAATGTTGTACAAAATAATTTAATAATATTTTAATAACAGAGTAAATAAACTATAAAAATATAATCTTATTCAAACAACTTTCATGTATGCACATAATTTATTTGAAGTGTTAATATTAACACATTTCCAAATTTTATTTACTTTGCAGGGACCATACGTCCGTTATGTCCTTAAAATAAAGTTGTATCTTTTTCCGAAATAATTTAAAAAAAAAGCAAAATAGATTTTTTTCTGTCCGTTTTGTATCACATAACATATAATGATTTTACGTCAAGTTTTCTACTATTCAGAGTGTTCTATCCAGCTGCATAAAAATATTATGAAATTTACAAATTAATATATGCGAGTCTTCATTTGAACACACACATACACATTTCTCTTTGTGATCTTTTTCTCTATCTCATTACATTACATAATTATATTCAGTTATATTTAATTTTTTAATAACAAGTATTTTAGGATTATTAAAGTTGGTCATTTTCCGGCGCGAGATATCTTCATGCAGAAACGGAGGGACGGCGAATCTCTGCAAATTTCTCTGTTCCCTTATCTCGAATTTCTCCGCGGTACGCGCGCGAAACAAGTGCTAATTACTCCTGTTTTAATAGCGGAGTAACTACGGCGCATAAAAATTTCCGCGGCGGAGTTATTAAATTCCCGCTTTAACAGTGGAGGCGGACACAAAGCGTAGAAATGCGAAAAATTAGCCGTACCGTATTGCGGTTATCTTCTGTCTCACGCGAATGTTTTGCAACACCGAAATAAAAGCGCCCACTTTTTTTCTGACAGAACAAGCGTATAATATTTTATAACACTGCATCGAGTTAATTATACGAATGTGCAATAACGTACGTACAACTCGCTTTTTATCGTGACAATGTCAAAATGAATTCTGAATGAAATAAAATTCTCTGAAATTCGACACAATTCACGAACCTAATGGGCAAAGGAAAATGTCAGTAAGAGCCAACGCGAGTAACGGACGGCGCGTGAAGATTTGATATTTATTTTAAATATTATAGAGTTGCGCAGACGTTTTGACCGCAATTTGGATCTTCAGTTTATCCTTCTTATTTGCACTCACTGCTTGCCTTACTTATTTCATTTTGTAAATCTGTAAATTATTTTACATATTTTTCACTTCACTGTTAATTTAGTTTATTTGTTACGACTACTTGTTTCAACAGTTTTACTATTATACCCTGTATTTTTACGATTCGTTTATAGTTCTTTTTCACAGTGCATTACGAAATGACTGCACTCCATAATCTCAGCTTGCTTATACTTTATATTATTTATTTATTTTTTTTACTTCAACATGAACATTTGTTTTTATGATTTCAACTTCGAACTTTTTTGACCTTTTATGAATTTTAACCTTTGAACTTTTGCATCACGATTGCTTTTTTATTTATATTATAACTTTTATATTTGAGCTTTAGTTTTACATATACTTAATTTTAATTAATTTTATTTGTTACTTAATCCATATTTTATTTTTAATTGGTAATTCGACACTTTTTGCACTGATTGTGAATGTCCGAATTGCGGTCGACATGATGTTTGCACAATCTCTGTAATATTTACTATAAAAATCGAAGCTTTACGCTCCATTTACATTGGCTTTTATTGGATTTTTTTCTTTGTTTATTTGATTCTTTCTTGAAGACTAGTCATACTATTCTTTTTTTTTAATTTACGGAAGAAACGGTTTTGCTAAAGCATCTAAAAATTTAGTTGGATACATTTGAAAGTAATTTTGTTAGGCCATCAAAATAATTAACATTAAACTCTCAAACTGATTGCTAGAATGTCAAAATTCTTTGCCGTATTGCTCATCATGCTTGAATATCTATCATAATTATTTTGATATTTTAGTAAAATTATTTTTAGATCTGTATCCAGCTGAATGTTTAAATACTTCAACAAGATCATATATTCCGTGTATAAATCTATCCATATTTTCACAAAAATCTCGAGCATGCAGCGATTGACATTCATAGTTCATAAATTACATTTTTCATGGCATCACAAATCATCGCAGATTATTTGAATTACGTGCGTTACTAACGGTTGAAAACCGAGAGCAATCGACTAAAGTAAAAACAAAGTGTGTTTAACTTGGATCCGTTTCTCGAGATTATTCACCGCGGGAGGTTAAACGCGCCCGGCTACCTCGCGAGTGCTGCGACGGAATAAAATCGTCCCGGGCGCGGCGAAACGATTCAAGAGCACGTCGCTCGTCGACGTTGACGTCCGTGAAGGTACAATAACTCGTGCATCGCCCGCGTGCAGCGTTAATCTCCTGCCGACGACGAGGGGATGAATTCCCTCTGTCCCTTCCCGTACCTTTTCTCTCCCGAGGAAAAAAGTAGAATCGACGCGAACAATAAGCAATCTGTAGCAGGTCCGTGTGGTAATTATGTTGAGTCTGGACGTGCGCGGATACGGTTACTGCATAGGCCTTCCGCGGATCACATGCGGTACACATTACATACGGTATGCGGTCGTTTACCGGAATGAGTACACAGGGCGTCCCAGAATCCACGTACTTTCCCGCCATCGTGTATCTCCGAGACAGGGGACCGGGAAGAATCACGATTTTCTTTCGTTTAGCCTTCAAGTTTGATGCAATCAAATAATATATGACTTCAACTTAACGAATTCAATTTTAATGATAAATAATTAATGAAGCTGAAATGTTAAAAATGGGACTTAATATAATTAATTAGTTATTTTTATGATTTTATATATGTATATATATAATGTTATAATATTTTAAGTAGAGTTTTAATTTTACTAGGACTCGATCTTTTTAATTGTTAAGATTAGAAATGGAGACATCAACTCTAAATTTAAAGTATATTGTAACTAAAACTTAATATTTATTACTATTTTAATTCTGTGTTGTATACTATTATGCATTGCGTATCAGATGGAAAATTAATAGGGCACGATGCAAAGGCTTTTGTTATTTTCATTTTTTTTTTAACTGTTATTGCGCTGAGAAAAAATAAATTCAGTCACAAAGTTCCTTTGATGCACAATATAAATTGTAAGAATAATTTCTCTTGAAAAAGTATGCATAATTTGTTGCTTGTTACGCATGATTCATAAACAAAAATTTATAATTCGAATTTAAATATTCACGAATTTAGAATTTGTGAATATTTGAAAACAAATTAGCGAACCAGTCTGAGACTAAAGCGATTGCCTCAACGAAGAAATCGAATATAGTCATGAAACTATTTATCCAGACATAGGATACTGAATTTATTTTATGTTATAAATTCATCAAATATTATAATATTTTAGGTAAAATTCTATTGGAAATGAAAAACCTTTACCAGTGATATATTTACCAGTGATATATCAAAAGCAAATTTGTATTTAAATTGAAAAAATTCACTGGCCTGTTACTAACAAAATCCAATTGAAAAATGTATTTAAATGGAATTGCAGTTCTGATTCTGTTTTATCTTTCTTTATTTTGATTTAGGTTTGAAAACGTATATAAAAAATGTGGAATAATATTAAATAAGTAAATAAGATAATCTTATTTATTTATGTTAATCTTATATATATTCAGTCACGAAATTAATTATCCGGACATCTAAGATATTAAGAATTTATTCTGTGCTACAAATTAGAAGCATATTTTTGATACAAATTGGCATCATTGGCGAGTGTTTGCGCTGTCAATCGAATTTTTCCTAAAATAAACTTCCGTACTCTGTGTCTGAACAATTAATATCGTAATTATGTGACATAATATTTTCGGTTTTTTTACTTTAAAAGTATTACGCCAAACATGAATTGCGAATCATTGTGCACAGCTCGTCCGCAGAGACGACTACCACACGGAAAGAACGGTTTTGCTGAAGTGTCCAAAAACTTAGCTGGATATAGATCTAAAAATAATTTTGTTGAGCCATCAAAATAATTACGTAGGATAGTGAAATTAGTTGCTGAAATATCAAAACATTTTGCAGCCTTGCTCATCACGTTTGACGGCCTGTATAATTATTTAGATGGCCCAACAAAATTATTTTCAGATCTATATCCAGCTAAAT
Source organism: Solenopsis invicta (assembly GCF_016802725.1). Classification (NCBI taxonomy): domain Eukaryota; kingdom Metazoa; phylum Arthropoda; class Insecta; order Hymenoptera; family Formicidae; genus Solenopsis; species Solenopsis invicta. The sequence goes on from NC_052673.1 coordinate 11,391,008, forward strand.
TTTTGAACACTTTAGCAAAACCGTTCTTTCCGTGCAGGCAAGGGCACTAAGCGCATATGCATACGAGCACATTGGTTGTCGTGTGCAACGAGTATCGGGTCGGGCGAGTGTCGAGCGATAACTTGAAACGAACGAGAGTATAGGTGGGCGGGCCGTTCGTGTTTCCAAGGTGCGAATTCAAAATCAAGGCAGAACGTGACGCGATTAATATCGATTATTTACGACGCATCGCGCGCTTGCACGGAGAAGCGAGGGTTTAATCGCGCGCGGCAAATACGCGCGCCGTGCGAGCACGCGAACGTAACGTGTTCGCGTTACGTCCATTAGCCGCGCCTCGAAAACGAACGCGTCGGAAATCTGAAGGGCAGCCGATGCACCGCGCCGCGACGTGCGAACGCGCTTTGATCTTCGCCGCCGCGAAACACGCGTTTCCGCATCGTGCATCCCGCCGAGATGCATCCACGCGCAATCGGATCACGAGCGCGTTTAGCGCTTGCACGTATCGCACACCTCTTAATCCGTCAATACTTCGCAGGTATCTCGTCGCGTACCTCGTGTCGGAAATCTGACAAAATCGCAGCTTTCGGTGCGAATTATGCGCAATATTTTGCACTGTAGATGCAAAAAAAAATATATATGTTTTTGTTTGAAAAGGGGATGTCTAAAGCGCGAAAAAGTGAGTAGTTATTTTTTGGAGTTTTTTTTGAAGAAAACTGCTGCACATATTCTTTTATACTTTTATATCTCGACTTGTACATGTTTAGTAAATATTGTAAAAATTTTTGGCTATATGTTTATTGATTTTTTTTATTTAAATTTAAAAACAAACATTTTTCAAGTAGGCTAACAGAATTTTTAAAAAATTACTGAAGCTACTGACTTCAATTTTTGTATAATTGTAAAATACATGTCTGTTTATAGCATGAACTAGGCTAAATGAAGAATATTACAAATTATTAATCCTTTCGCTACAAATTTGGGTACTTATTGTTAGATGACCAAAAAGTGTAGACAGTGTTGTTCTTTTTGTAAAAAGTGACAATTTTGTAAAATTATTTTAAGTATTCTATTTTCGTTCTAATTCTAAATGAATGTCCGAATGTCTATTTTTATTTCAAAATTATTTATTAACAAAAAAAATAGATTTAAGTACCTATACCTAAATTTATAGTTGCCAAAATTAATTTGTTTTCTCTCAATTCGTAACATGAACCATTTAGCCACATCAAAATTTGTAGATATTTACTAAATATGTTTACATTTATTTAGATGTGTAAAAGTCCAGATTTAGTATATATACAATAATTTTTAATATATATACAATAATTTATACTATATATACAATAATTTTTCTTCAGAAAAATTTTCAAAAATAAAGAAATCTTTTCGCGCTTTAGAATACCCTCTTAAGCTCGAAAAAAAATATTTTTAATGAAATTCCGATTAGCCGAACGTTTCTGTTCTCCCGTCACTTTATTCCAATGGAGACGTCCGCGTCCGTACGGCTAGACGAATTATAATAATTAATCTGTCTTGCAAAAGGAATAGAGGAACGGAAAATCGTAACTTTTCCGCGCGTCCATCATCTCAAACCGGCGAAGCCGGCGGCATCAAAGTCTCCGTCTGTACGCACACGCGTGCATTTATCAATGGCGCGATACGCGCGGATTTGAAACAAAATTACATGCTCTCAGAGTCGTCCACGTACGCGATTAATAACCCGCTCTCGGGGATGGTCGCCGATTAACATCATTAGATGGCGTAATAGAGCGTCGTATCTTCGCGACTTTCAAAGGCTCTAATGACGCCCGAGGCGGGCTCGCCGGGTAATTGCAAATCGAGCGTTTCCATTTCGCGCGAACGCGCGTCCCGATCGATTTATTTCGAGCCGGGTACCGAGAGGCTCCTCGCGAGTGAGAAGGAGAAAACGGATCCCATCGTCGAAGCCGACGATAGAATCGCCGCAATGAACTCTCGCACTCGTCTAGCGAGTACGTACAAGGAATACTATTCATAAAGTCGAGCGGAACTTAAGAGCAGGCTCATGGCGCCTCTTGGCGTGTAGTCACCTCGTAATTTTCATCGGCGGAACCTCTTTTTGCGAGCCGCGTATTTACGAATATCGGCATTGCACGTACTCCTAAGCCGGTCCCGGGCGTTTTACCGAGGCTGCGATATGTGATGCGAAATTGCGAGCCGCGTCAGCGTAAATGATTCATTACGCGTTAATCTCGCGGTCCTCGTGGTAATAAACCGTACAGTTGGTCTTTCTTACATTAATTCCGAATATCATATCGTTACGATTTAATTTTCACAACATTCTAAAGATAATGAGAAATTACGGTAAAATGTGTTTTATATGCTTCTTCAGGTAATACATCTTCTTATACAAAATTAAATGGGTGGAATAACAATAGAGGAAATTAATATAGTTTAAATAAAAAAAAGCATTTCTACGAGAAACGTATTTTGAAGAAATAATTGCCGGACAATAAGTTCTCACGCGATTATCTCTTAGCTCTCTCATTCTTTTTTGTACGATTATCCTTTGTAACGGTTGTCCTTCCCGTTCTGTAAAGGGATTATTAATCTCCCAAGAGCGGAATTTGCGTCCACAAGCAACGTGCAGCTTGTAACTTTCGTCAAGTGCATATATTTCTCCGCCACGTGATCGTACGGGCACGCACGCATGAATTGCGATGTGCTTTTTCGCACTCTAAATCCAAGTGGGTAATTTTTATATGCTTAAGCGTGTAATTTCTACGTGTGCAATTTTTACATATTTAAGCGTATAATTTTTGCACATTTATGCGTGTAATTTTTACATACCTAAACGTGTAATTTTTACACAATTATGTGTTACACAATTATGATTTTTACACACTTAAGCGTGTAACTTTTTCCATCTACGCCTACGTGCGTAATTTGTACTCACTTTAAGTGTGTAAAAATTATACACTTAGCTGGATTTAAAGTGCGATTCGAAGATGTCGAGACGTCGCTTCGGAGACCTCTCGCGAATTCGTTATCGAGGCTCCGGTAAGTCGATTTCCATGTCGTTATCTGGGCTTATTAAAGTCACATGATACCACTCAGTATGCCGCATAATTTTTCTCAATCACGATGTCTCATATTCAGCTTCCGGGAAATGTCTTCTTATTTCGATCATAGTGCTCGTTACTCGTGTGTATGAAAATAATATGATCGAATTTATGAATATCTAGTACTTATTTGCCATTAATTAATAACGCTTGAAATGCTAATTTTATGCATTGCACTATTAACCGAGGTAAAAACTTCCGGTAATGTAACATTATTAACTCTTCATTTGCAATCTGAATCTTTCTTTTTCAACTCGAGTTTTTTTTTATGATGTTCTAGGTTTCCAAAAAATTTGAAAATTTTAAAAACATTTAGGATTGTTCAACGTCTCTATTACATTATCAAATAATTTTTAACACAAATGTTGAAACTTATATTTAATAAAAATTATAATTAACTAAATGAATAATTGAATAAATTTAATAAAAGTTAATTTAATTTAATAAAAACCGAAAGAGCGGTGAAATTTTTCGCTCGCGTGTTAAAGAAGACGCAGATTGCGGAGAATTGAAGATACAATTAGAGCTGTAACACTCGCGCGTTATTAAATGTATCACGTAACGGAACATAGCGTAAGTGTGATGGCAATGTGTTGCTTCCGTTATTAAATTCCCCACATTGCCGTTCCCGGAAAGAAGTGCGGCGAGTAACGCGCGTCCTGCGTCGCGGCCGGGAGTCCGCGAGCGCGATGCATTCATGCTGCCATCCGCGATCCTTGTTTCTCGCGCGCCGAACAGGTGGTTGCGATGCAAACCGGGGAGTTTGAAATACGGTCGACCCTACTGTCGTAACGGGCGGGAAATTGCGCGAGTCCGACTCCGTTTCACCACTAATAATCACTCGTAGCAGACCGCTTATAGAATTCGAGCGGAATGACGTTTTTCGCCACGAGTCACGAATCACTTATGGATGGTGCGCCGTTAAAAGCGCGCTCCTCAATTTTGTTACACTATACATATAATATTTCGCTCGTAAGCCGTAGTGCCCGCTAAACGCCTTTACCTTATTCGTGGACTATAAAAATTACAGCACTGAAATTACTCCGTGTTTCAACCACTCGAGAAATATTGATGATAAACTTACTCATGAGTCTTCGCGGAATTCACGACGAGTCGAATGGCCCGAGACATCGTGGGCCTTTTTCATTTTGTAATGAAATAAATAAAACAAATGAGCGAAGAGAGCGCCATGTTCGAAGCGAATTTTGGCCCCTAGTAATATTTTTGCGTGAATTTCACGGTTTCCAGTTTACGCAAACTGCGCGTCGATAAACTAGAAATTGTAAATTTCACGCAAAAATATTATTAGGCGTCAAGATCCGCTTTGACTGAATATAGCATTTTCCGCTTATTTGCATTATTCACGTACATCGTTCAAAATAAATAAAGTTGTTGGGCGGAGCCGCGGAGAGAAATTTTACGAACAGAGTGGAAAAGCAAGATAGGAAGAGAAGGGAAACCTTTCGAGCAGATGTATAATAGGATTCCACTGGAGGCACGAATAACATCTCAGGCGTGTAGATTTATCCGACTGCGTGGCCGCTTCCGGTGATCAATAATTTCCTAAGCTTCGGTTAAATGACCCGCGCGACTCGTCTGTTTCTCGCGGCTATTTGCGGCTGCGGCGAGATGCGTATACGCCTGCAACGCGTGCTGCCACAAACGAGTCATTGACTCTCGTTTCTATCGGTCGGAACTCGAAACTGACACGAGTTTGACAGTCCGCGCGGAGCGCTCGATTATATGCGCCGCGAGCATCCCGCGATGTTTCCGGCAATTGCGTGCAATTTAGAATTTTACGCGTAACGGCGTTTTACGCGTAACGCACACGCGTCATCAGGGCTCTACCGTGGCTCTGTTTGCGCCGCGAAGTCATTATCGCGGTCGTTGTCGCGTCTTGAGGAGACCCACACCCCGGCATTACCGGCATTGTGCCTGCATCGACCAGTCATCGTTCGATCGTTACTAAATGCAGCATCGAGTTGCAACGACGACAACGAAGCTGACGCTCATTCACGCCATTTTCCTCGCAACCTCGACAGACGTACGCATTGTCTACAATTGCATGTGTCATACAGTGCGTCGAACCCGATGCGATCGATTATATCGAATCTTTCCAGAGTTGAAATTTTAATTTTCAACTGTCTACTCTCTATCGAATATGTCGTTGTTTCAATAAATGATGAGGCGACTTTATCAATCACACTTTTCTCTTTCTGTCCTCTTTGTTTTATTATTTATAAATTTGAATATACATATATATTATTTTCAATCAGAGCGTTTATCCGTAAAATATAAATGATCTACATTACGTGTATACAATTTTAACTACATTTTACGTGCCATCTGTATAAATAACATGCAATTTATGAATCGTAGAAAATTCAGAAATAGTAAAAGTTATATTACACAGATTTTTTAATTTTGCATTTTTATGTTATTAAAATCAGATGTATTAATAATCTTAATGCATCTAAAATTTATTACTATAGGATTAAGAGAATGCTAAAGTAACAGAAGAACTTCCTCGACGTCGGTCCTACAGATCACTGTAGATTATTTTTCGAGCAAGACCAGGCTATTGCTCTTTGTCCATTGCATAGATCTGTCTTTGTTTTTTGATTATTTCGCCATCTGCGAAAAGTCCTATCAACTACTGTTGGGCTCCATATTGCTCTGTTTATGACAGTTCAGCTTCGCTGAGCGAAATATGCGCGTGGTAAAAGCACATTAACGTATCTTTTTTGTTAGGCGTTCAATCGTAATTTTGCAAGGTCAGTGTTATTCGTGCATGTTTTCTGAAGGGTGCTCTACTATCATTTTGTACGCACGAGCTACACAACTTCTGTATTAAGGTAAAGTTAACCTCAGGTGACGGCTATACGAGTGAATTTTTAATGATTTATTAAATTTTTGTTCGATTTTCTTATAAAATTGACCTGAGCACCCTTTCTTTTTACGCGTATTTCAATTCTAAAAAAAGTTTTTGTGATTCTGTAAAGCCAATCCAAAGATATTTAATGCACTGTAAATGTCGGTAATTCGTGGTACTTTAGCATCCTCTTAAATAGGATTTTTATAAGACTCTTAATAGAGTGGCAAATCACTCGATATTGCACAAGCTCAATTTTTACTCTTTCAAAGTGACGTTTTATTCTACGAGATTTAGAAAGTATTGTAGTTTCCAAATAATTTACATTGTTTATATTGTCTACACGGAAAAAATTCGTGAATATAATATTGTAATCTTGAGATGTATGGCACAATTCTTTCAATTATAGTATTACATAATACTTTTTAATTTTGTTGTTCTATTCGGATCTATCTTTAAAAAACTTTTTTTTAATAAGATTCATATTTCTAGATATATTTAACGACTTTGTTTATTAATGTAAAATCCATTTATTTTCGACAATTTTTAATTTTTCATTTCTTAGAACTATAGCTTATTTTGTCACATTGACTTCCAAGTGACGTGCTCGTATGGTGAAAATTCGAAAAAAAGCAACGGGAGTAACATTTTCTTTCTTTTAACATATAAAACGCTCTGTATTAGTCGAGAACGAATTCGGCAAGATGCAACCTGTATCGGGTAATGAAACAGGAATGCGCGCTCAAATTCCATTAGAGGGCAAACGGATCCCTTCGCGTGTACACAATGCTTCTGGTATCAATTGAAAACCACCACGGACCACCACGCCACGACGGCGGCGGAGCTCGCTATCGGACCGTTCGGAATTAAATTAATTTCGTTTGAAGAACTTGAAATTTTGCGAGTTTCCTGTTACGGAATTCCTGGTGGCGCGCGTCAAACGAACCTCGGAAGGGCGGGCGGTGACCACTCGGAAATTCCATCTAACGCGACCAACGAATCGCGTCGGGTTGCATCGCTGGGCTATCCGTCGCGCGCGCCGACCAGACTGCATGTTTAATGCCGCGACGCACATCCCGCGGTGTTCTCCAGTTCTATATCAATTCAGATCCCGAACGATCCCATCCCCTTCTCCACCCGCGCGCTTTGTCGGCGTCCATTGCGGTCCTACTCGCCGCAGAATGCCTGCTATCGCGCAAAGGATCGAGGGCTCATTCGGCATGCAATTGTCGAGATCGTCGCGTTGCGCACAGCAACGTTGACGGAATACGCATCGCCGGCATATACGCGACCGCCGCGACCACGTGCATCCTCTGTTGATCGAGAGTTTCTCTCTCTCTTTTCTGATACAATAATACAATTTTGACGAGACAGTGAAACAAAGATCCGAGACGGCAATGTGTCATTTTCTTAAAAGTGCGTACAGAAAAGTTTGCGCACGACACGACGCAATACAATTGCTATACAATTTGCATTGTTGCAACGACGACGCGACGGTGCAATTACTCCGTCCGTAAAGTCCGATATTTGTTTCGCTTCACGTGTTAATCCGGCGAACGTGTACGCAGAACTCCGCCGTATTGAAGCACTCAAACTCGGCGCGCGCGTTGAAGAGCGCGGTTTAAACTTGAGGGGGCCAAGAAGCGAATTACCACCGACGAGAAGTTGCAACGCGGGGATCGTCCAAATAAACGCACGACGCCTCGCCTCACTCTCCCGGAGAAGAGCGGGCGCTCTAAATTACTCGGTGCCGAGACTGTGGCGAGCTTGTAAACGGGTTTAGAGACCCCCGTGCATTATCAACGGGTCAAGAGCATCAATTTAACACTCCGAGCGATGCGTTTACATCGTTGCGTTAACGCACCGTTCGCCGGTGCGGTGAGGAGGTAGGCGTTAACGGCTTTACTTAGGCGCGGAATCACGAACAGCAGGCGCGAGCGGTCCAGCGCTTCCCGTCTTTTCTTTCGACGCTCGTCGGCTGAAACGCGAGCGGGATCCGCTCCTCTCGCGTCGCGCGGGCTAATCGCATCGGCGACGACAAGACTCCCATCAACTGGCGGATATTGACGGAGGCCGCCGTCGCGCCGGTTCTCACTTTTTGCCGCTGTTATTTATAGCGAATTTACATAGCCTCCTCAAACTCGTCACGAACTTTTACCGCGAAGCCTGTAATTTACAGCGCGCGATCGACGGGGTGAGGCCCGTTTTAACTTTAATACTCTTTCTCTCTTTCTCTCTCTCTCACGTCCTCGTCTCCAGTGGCGCCCCGATCGAATTTAAGGCGGATGGCAGTAGCACGAGAACATAATTTTAATTTAATTCGGAAATTATTATTGATAGCTTTGTAAATTAAGTGCCACTTTTCATGGCGTTTTTCTCTTTGAATTTCTAATAACGCCGTTAGATTTTAGATTCATAACGATTTCATCAAATTAAGTTAATAACGTACACAATATCGATAAATCATAATCGAGGTTAAATTAAAAAATTAACTCTCTTATCTGAAATTAATCCGTAAGCACTCGCGCTGACTGCATGTTTATTTTATAAACGTTTATAAACTGTGATATGTTTTAAGGATGAAATAATAATTTTTGAACATTGGAACTTAAAAGAATTTATAGTTTCAAAAGCTCAGAAAAAACCGATTTTTTTCCATTTTTCCACAGGTTCCTTTTTTTCCAATCAATTTTTCTGTCCTTGAAAAAAAATCGAGAAAATCCGCGACAAAGTTGAAAAAATAGAACTTTTAAGATTATAAAAAAATCTATTTTTTTTTAATATTTTGTTACCTACTATATTTAGTTAGTAAACTTGTGTGCTTGAGTCAGTTTGACCACCTCGCACTCGAGTGCTTACGGGTAAATATTGCAATTAGGCAATAATTTACAGTCTGAGTCAGCTTGATTTATTTGACAAGTAAAGAATTCGTTTAAAGAAAAACCTCAACCTACTCATATAGAATTTAACATAATATATGTAAATTTATTTAATGTCTAAGAAGAATATTTTTTATAACATTCAAAAATTGTAAAAATTAGAAAAATTTATTTTAGCACATTTTCTTAAGGTGCGAAATTTCCAATACCTTCAATAATATTTCACAAAGTTTTAGTTTCGCTTTAAGTTTTGAATTAGATTATTCCATACCATTAAAAATGTCATGAAATTCAATGTATTTTTAAGTTTTATATTAAATTTAATGTATTCACAACTGAAAGTGCATGCGCATGAAAAGTGCACTTTTGACAACATTAAATTTACATTAAAATGTACACTGAATGTTTCTAAATGTACCCGCTTCCGTTACATTACATTAAATTCTGCTGACGATTTTTAACAATGTTCAACAGTATCCTAAAGCTATTCCATTTATCAAACAGTAATGCCAGACTCGTGATCGGATTATCCTGACAATTGCCGTCGCGTTCCGTAAACATAATCACGGCCGCAAACTGGTCAAATCTAATTAGCATAGAATGTCATTTAACAGGGTAATCGCGACGAGTCAACCGTGTTGCATAATCGCGTCGTCGCGCACGTGCACCGGCGACGTTGCGCCCGAGCATGCCGCGATAACGCGTTCTCTCACCTAGTCCTCGCAACAGCGGCGACAAGTGTAAATCGTAACTTGTGTCAACCTCGCGTAACGTTTACAAATTTCCTCCTCCTCCTCCTCCTCCTCCTCCTTCGCCCCTCGGTGCAGCCGGTCGGCGCAACACAACGCAGCCATTGTGCCGCATTGCCGGGCGGGGACGATTCGGGGACGCCGGCGTCGTAAGATAATTTAGAAAAAAATGGGTTACACGTTCTTATCTGCCTCGACCGTGCTTTACGACGATCCGACGAGCACATCGCGTCGAGTGACGACGGTGTCGCCGAGTGACTTTGTTACCGCGCCAGGCTCGAACAACCTGTAACGCGTAAAGTTGCTGGGAAAGTCGTAATCGTGATAAGTAACTCAAAGTTGGTTCGAAAGAAAGAAAAACCATGTATATGTCGCAGGCAAATAGCAATTTTAGGAAAATAGTATCTGACTAGGCAAATAGCATTTGCCAGGTTAGATTAGGTTAGAATAAATTACATAATTTTTGTGTTTTTAAAGCAGGCATTTTGTGTTTTTAATTCTCTACTTTAAATACACCACATGCCTGCCTGAAAAACACAAAAATTCTATAATTATTGGGTTTTTAAAGCAGGCATTTTGTGTTTTAATTCTAAGCTATTTGACCAGGCAAATGCTATTTGCCTAGTCAGGTACTATTTTCCTAAAATTGCTATTTGCCTACGACATATACATAGGCTGCGATACCCCAAGTCTCCTGATATAATACATAGGTGCAGTCCGCATTTTGCAAAGCGTGTCGCAGATGTAATTCTCGTTTGCTGATAAGGGTTTTCGCGATTGTTGCATCGCGACCATGCGTTTCGTGCGTTGGAACGCGCGAAGTATTATAATCGCGTCGGTAGGACGATAATGTCGGAAAAAGTCGAGCGAGTCGCGTGCATTTAGATACCGCTCGGCGAAATCGAGAAATCATTCATGATCGGCCGCAGCAGGGTCACTGTGTCACTTAATCTCGATAAAAATAATGCAATACGGATTCTCGGATTCGATTCGCGCGATTGTATCGATTGCGCTTCGACGACCGATCGCCATGCAAAAGATTAACATAAAAAAAAAGAGTTGGCCGTATCAATGACCGCTTCAGTTTTATCAATTTGAATCTAAAATTCAAATTTGGATATGTAAGAAACGGATGGGCGCTATCTTTTTACTTTAACACGTTTTATTTCAAAACATATTCGAGGCTTGCAACGTTAGCAACATTTTCGGCGTTATCGTAAATCAACTCGATGACTCGTAAATATGTTCGTTAAAATTTAACTCGCATTCGTATGGTTGCATAAGCATAATCGGTTACGTTTCATGTATCTTAAGTGGGCACGTCAATGTCATAATCATCGAAAAGGTACGCACGAACGTGTCACAATTTCTGCTTCTGATGTATGCCACGCGGTACTTTTCTGTAATGAAATTACAGAAATACACATTAATTTATTTTTATTATTTTGAAATGTAAAATCGCGTTATTCTTTTGTATATAAAATTAGTTACATCACATATTTTTATTCATATTTATATCTAACGAATTATTTTACATTTATCTTATCTAGAGGAGAAGGGGGTGAATATTTGGGGGTGCACACATTTTAATTTTATTGAATAACTTTGTTCATCAATATTTTATATTGAAACTTGATTATTATTCGTCAAAATGTTGTTCAATGGACCCAAAGTAACGAAATATTTATTACTTGGGATGTAATTTATAAAAATATGACGCACTAATTGGTACATGAGGAAAAGAGATGGAAATATGGTTAGTAAATAAATTTAAAAAAATTAGTTTAAAAGACACCTTATTTTGTTACAAAATTATATATTTTTAATTTTTCATCATTTAGAATTTTCCTGCATTCAGAAGCATTAGAAATATTTTAACATTAACAAAGGATAAAATGATATTTTTAATGTTTCTCAACGCAGCCTTCTAGAGTGATAATCGATTTTTCAAAGAAATATTTTTATGTGAAAATTTTGCTTAAAAAGTCCAATGTTATATTGTTTAATTTTGCATAACGAAATGTATACAGCCGAATTAAAAATTAAGTAACAAAAAAAAACACTTGAGTATACGTTCGTGTGATAATACGCTCAACTTTAAAAATAATGAGGAAGTATTTATATTATATATAATTAAGAGCTAAAATCTTGAAAAAGTTTCGAAATGCTCAGATGTAAAAATGCCTTGTAACAATTGTCAGCTATATAATATGTATAACATTATTAAAAAACGACAGTTCACTAAAAAATAATTCTATAAACAATCATTAGAATTCGTCTACTAACGAAGATAATAGCGGTAGCCGTAATGTCCAGATTAATGTCTAACGTAACACTCTGGATTATTATTGATATTTATTTTTGTTTGCGCCCTACGGAATTGAATCGAGATAGACTTCGATGTGGAATACTTACCACGATACAGAGAGACATGTTTTTATTAGCATTTACTGCGTTCCATTAATTCCATTTATAGCTCCGGCGAGGGATATCTTTACGCGCGTGTCTCGAACGGATGCGGTTGTTATCGCTATTTTAGCAGTTGCAAAATCACAACGCATTACTATGTACCCCATGGAATCACACATTACGACGTGCCTATAAACCGTTCCGCACGTGACATACCGCAACTTGACTAGGAAAACCAGCGATTTCCGGCGTGGCGTCGCGTCGTCGTATGCACGAAGTCTATTTCGAGTCGGGTGTAATAACAACTCATGGATGACGCGCTAAAATGACATTTCTATAGTAACATTCGGAGAGAGATGTGCGAAATTTCGCATACAGCTTCGTCTCGCATTGCAACCAATAACTTACTCAGTTGGAAGAGCATACTTCGATCATCTTGTATGATCCATTGCGAATCTACACTGTTAAATATTAAATCAAATTTATTATCAATTCCTTGAGTTAAATAACATTTTGTTATTTTTAACTTTGTGTGCGTCAAAGTTTATTATTTTAACACAAAACCTGCAGTTTGAACAACAACTGTTCTCATCTAAACCTCCAATGTATGCATCTAGTAAATATTAAAACAAAATAAATTAAAAATTAAATAAGTTATAAAAATTAAATAAATTAAATTTGAATTAAATTTATACTTCTTGAGTTATATTGTTTTAGTTAAATTAACGACATGTAAACATTTGGAAAATTTGTGTTAAATTTAACATATGATGTAAGTTCCGAACGGTCTACTCAAATTTTGTGTTATTTAACATAAGATGAATATGTTACACAGTAATACAAATATATAAAAAAAATCATACTTTGATGCAATTTGTGGAAGCATGTTTCTTCACTAAAACTAACATTTATAGTGTTGATAAATACACATTTTATTCATTCATCTTAAAGTTTTAAAACTATTATTTTCAATTTATTTGCCCATGTATTCAGAAATTGTATTATTTTGAAACTAAAAAATGTTGAATATCAATACAAAATAACATATTTACATGATGTTAAATTAAAACTCGAATATGTTAAAAAAAAATTTTTAAGATCATTTTTAACATAAATACAAAATGTCTTCTATTGTGCAGGAGCAATTCTCGGAACATCGAGAAGGGGCAATGACCTCTTACAAGAACGATTATTAAAAATAAAACTTGAATATAATTCGATACTACAAATTTAACAGTGTCAGTGTACGATGTACATGTCAAACTTTTTAATCTTACGTATTGGCATGCATGCCCGAGGGACATGTACGAAAAATACGGAAAATGCTGAAGTAAAAAAAAGAAAAAAATAACAAAGCGGGAATTTATTTCGCTTGAAAGCGCGTTACCCGCGAAAACAAGACGCTTTGATGTGACCGGCGTGAATTAAAAGCGCGCGAACCTAGCCCGGTGTGTCACGGGGTTGAACTTTTACCACGTTAGTTACACTCGTCACTGTCGGTCAACGTGTTAAATTAATCACGGCGGCGAATATTCTTCGGCGTTTCTCGCTAGAGGAAGCTTTATTCCGTTCTGAGAATTGGCAGGAATTAATTTGCGACTCGCCGCCGCGCGCGGAAACGGCTTTGTCTCGCTTCAAACGCCTAATTGATGGTTCTGTTTCGACTCTGCTCCGTGTAATAACGGCGTCGGGTTACATGTGTGCAACATATCGCTGCAATCTCCGCGACGACGTCGCTCGTGGGGATACAGCGCTTGATACCTTGTCGATAACACGCGTCACGGTGCGAGGGAACATTTCCGTTGTTTGAAACTGACAAAAACAGCCCCGAAACGCGCGAGAGTATCGCCTCTGATACCAATATATCGTGAAATTTAGTTGACTCGATAAATTGTACAGTTATTGAACTTTTTTTTTGTTCGCGGATCTGAAATATTTTCCAAAGTAAAAATGGAACGTAAAATTTCAATCTTTCGGTTTAATTCAACTTTTGCAATGTATCTGCGAAGTTCCTTATCCACTCTTTTTTATCCATAAGAAAGTTGCGCAATTTTTAAGATTCGTAGTTACATACATATGAGCTTCTTCCTTCATTTTACATTATGTATAAGGTAATTGTACGGAATCGCGCCACTTTAAGCAAGGATCAATTTTTGACAGGTTATTTAAAACAAAACAAAAAAAAAATAATAAAGTGATGTTAGATATGATTATAAATTTTATTTAAAGTTAATATTGTAAATTAGCGAGAACGATTAAAAAAAAACATAAAAATATTTTTCCAAAAATTTAAGTGTAAACTGCAAATGTCCTGAATTCGAAATTTTAGGTGGCTCTGATTTACGTCACTAATACATGCCAAATGACGCTATCGTATCTGTGTGCTGGCTACCCCTGTTGTATAAAAATATATGATGTTTTACTATTTTAAATCATTTTTTTTAAACATATTAATCGTACAAAATTAAAACACTTTGTATTACAACTCAAAATTATTCAATTTTATTGTTAGTCTCTCTCTCTCTCTCTCTCTCTCTCTCTCTCTCTCTCTCATAAGGGAATTAAAAGTGACAAATTCTCTACATGGATTTTTGAAAATCGCTTTTCACGGAAAATTACATTATACGCGTTTACGTACTTCAACGACTGCTTTCTGGTAATGTTTAGGCACTCTTAATCAGCTGTGTTTTATTACGCGCACAAAACAAATTCCGGTGGCGTCATTCGGGTCATTGGTAGTAATTCCATACATTTATTTTACATAAAACAATCAAATCGCTCGCTGGTGGGAAATTGAAATAAGTGACTGGGTGGTCAATGGCCGAGGGATAAGCGACTTACCACGAGCGATGCCGCATCGCTCATTAAAAGTTGATCGTTTTAACAATTTCCCAACGCGTCGTGGCGATCATTAATCCCATACGTGCGGCTTTATTAATGCGGCGGATGATCGCCATAAATCTCGGAAGCGACGGGGATTCACCGCGGAACCTCGCGACGCCCAATCTCGCGCACGGACTCATAATTATCTGGCCTAACGTTTGTCAACGAATGTTATTAAGTACTCGTTAGCGGCGGTACTTTATGACGCGGGGTGTGGTCCCGTTATTAATCACATTGTTTCGGCCGGTCGTTAAATGGACAGCTTAATGGATCAAGCCTGGTCATCGGTCAACGGTGCGTGTGACGAGAGCGGCGTGCAAACGCAGCGACCCGTCGCGTCATGCTCGCGCCGCGATTATTTTTAATCTAAGCGCGGATTAAAAAATAATCCCCGATCCAACAATTGTAGTAAGTACCGTGTGTCTTTCGATCTTTACCGAAAAATTTTGAAACTTTAATTAAAACTATTCTTTTTTAAAACTAAAGGAAGTTTGGCTCAATTAATGCAAGTGCAATTCGTATTATAAGAGACGGGCAAAAAATGAGATATATAATAACGATGTAAATTATTATAATTAATTAATATTTAGTACTACCTATAAGATTAACATGAGATGGTCGTTTCGGGCTCACTTGCTCTTCTTCAGCATCTTAAAATTTCTATCGGTATAGTCGTCGAATTATTAAAAGATGATGATGAAGGAAGGCATACAATTATTTTCCCGTTCATTATTACAGTCGCTGCCTTTTTCGAAATATTTTTGGTACATAATCATTGTCATTAATTAGTAAAAAAATCACGTACGAGCGGTCAGTCATTATTAAAGCTCCTAATCTTTTTTAAAACATTAAACATTATTTAAGACAATTTTTTTCTTACATCAACATTTCTCAATTATATATATATTTTTTTTATTCTCCTCTATCAAACGGCCCAGCATCGCTAATAAATTTTTAGCTTCTCTCCCTCGACTTCTTTCGCTGCTTCAGATAATTGTTACTTATCTTCTCCCGTATTGCCGATCTATATATATCCTCGCTTTCGCAAAAAGGAAACGTTACTCAGTCCTCATTCTCTACACAGTCGATTAAGACCGAAGATTGAGACGTGGACTTTATGGATCGCTTCGGCCGTCGACCGAAGTACTTGTCGTTTTATCAGCCGCGTAATTGCCGCAGAAAAGAATTACCGCGGCGGTCCTGAGAGAACGGCCGCGAGCGACGACGACGTTTGGGACGACGACGACGACGACGTTTGGGACCCCATACGTCTCTCGGAGGGATTGCAGCGCGGATGAACGTATCAGATAGCGCGGATGAACGTATCAGATAAGAGAATACGTTGCACGCGCGCGCGTATGGTCCTCCGCTGTCGATGCACCGGAGGCGCGGGAACGCGGTGTTCCCGTTTATTTTTCAGTGGGCTCCGGCGATACATCAGCCACCGTTACCACCGCCGGTGCTTCCTCTCGTTTTATCTCTTGTCCTCCGTCTCTCTCTCTCTCTCTCTCTCTCTCTCTTTCTCTTTCTCTCTTTTTCCCTTTTAGTTTTCTCTGCCCTTTTTCTGTCGAGACCTATAATTATTCTTTCGAACTGCAACGTGGGCGAATGCGCGAAACGTGCAAACAGACCCGCCGCGTGTTCGCGAGATCTTGGCATTCCGAGACTCTCCTCCATTCTGGAGCGATCTTGACCCTGTCGGTACGGCGCACGTTCTCCTTCTTCGTAATTTATTGCGCTGTAACGTGCGTTACAACGCGACGGCGAGAGCACTCCGGGCCCGTATTCGCGCCACGCGTTTAACGCTAAATGGGACTATCTGATTCTGGTGGCACATTGACGTTGAACGCGATCTTTGTATTAGGCGACACTTGGCATCGGACGGCCGCACTTAGCGCTAAATGTGTGGTCCGAACACGTGTGACGTGAATACTGATGCCATTACGAATTATAGAAGAGAAAATTGTTGAATGCGTACCAGTCATCTAAATCGTATCCTTATCAGTATTTTATATTTTAACTTAATATAAGCATTTAGTCACAAAAATCTGAAATAAATTAGATATGAGTAATATAGACAAAAATTCAACAGGTTACATCTTCTTTTACGCGTGTTAACATTAAAAAAAATTGAGGTTAACTGTTGTTGATTATTTTATCAGTATTTTTTTTATGTAGCTGATATGTGTAATAGTAAAATTTTAAATATTTTTTTATATTTTTATAAAAGGATGTTTTACGTTTGTTGTATAATACATATTTACAATGAAATAAAGCTTAAATCAATATTTTTTAAATAAAATGTATCAATTTTTCTATAAATTGTAAATTCCACAAATTTTATTACAATAATGAATATTAATATAAGATTGATAAATAAAACTGATATGAATAAATTGATATAAATAAAAAATTTTTTACAAAAATAAATTTAATTTTGATATCTTTGTTATTATTATTATTTATTAAATGTTAAAAATTTTTTTTTTTTTATAAAGTATTAAAATAACAATTAATGATTATATTTTTAGTTATTTTAGTTCATAAATTTGATACTTTCAAAAGTGATACGATTTAGTAATTGTATCTTTTGCAGCATATTACAAAAGTTTATAATAAATAAATTTGTTATCGAAGGTTAAACATTTAATAATAATAGACACCTGAAATATCAAGTTATAATTTTTAACGTTTATTTGCGAAGAAATTATTACAAAATGTACAATATGGATAATAAAAATATAACTTCAATGATATTGGAGATATTCAATATATTGGACAACTCTTCCCTATATTGATAATAATATCATAAATACTAAAAACCTTCAAAGTTTTCACATTTAATTCTCTAATTTTGCTGATGAAAGCTTCAAGTCACTGCAAAGTACGCGCTTCTCGTTTTCAAACGAGTATGCTATTAATAAAAAATGTGTAATTTAAAAGGCGAACGATATAACATTGCGACGTTATTATAATACTTGATGAAGAAATTATGACAACATAATATAATGAATCAATCTCAAAATGGGGAGCTTATAAATATGCATAAACGGTCCTTATAAATAGACGCGTACTTTATGCATGGGATTTCGCAATGAACGTGATCTCGTCATATACACGGGAAGTAATTTGTTTTGCAAAAACAGATTCTCTAATGTACATACGAGCAATTAGGGCACAGCGAACGAACACCGGTAGATGCGCGTTCTGCGCGAGCGTCGCGCCATTATTATTTATTTACGCGTGGCGAACGTGTTTGCGCGATTTTATAACGGTTGGACGGCAATTTTAATAGAGTCGTGCATGAGCGGAATGCGCGAAGAATGGTCTTTAAAGGAAGAAAAAATTTCGTCGCCGGAGCGCCTCATAAAAATTACGAAGAGCACGCGTGTCACCGTTTCTCTGCTCTCACCGTTCGTGCCGGCCTCGCCTATATATTCGCCGCTTTTCGAAATTTACGACGGCCGGAGCGGCTGTTTCTCTCTCTCATTTAATAAAACCTCGCGCTAGAGCGAAGCGCGTATTACGCGCGTGGCATCGAGAAAGAGGCGGGGAGAGGAGGTGAGATGGAGAAAAAGCCGCGGCCTCGCTGTGCAATTATACAAGGCCAAAAGAGCCCGCGCGCTCTCTGAAAGCGCTCCGGTTTCCATCGCATAAAAGCCATTTACGTCGGAGGAAAACGCGAAACGCGAAATTCACCATGATCTCCCGGTAGCTCTCGCGCTATTATCGCAATTATTATTTCATAGATATACCTCCGGGCATGATAGGATTAATTTATTCACCCGAACCTGTTGTTGTTGCATGAATCCGCATTAAGTATGGGCCGCGGGTAGTTATGCGTTCGCGATCATAAATAATCGCGCGAGATTGAAAAACGTGCGTACGAATGTAGGTTTCTTATTGATTTATTCTGACCGTATAAAACATCCTATACAAATCTTGAAGGATAAATAACAACTGAATTATTTTTACTATAAATTTCGAAGTTTCATACATTTCAAACTAAAAATTCAAGATTTTTTCACATAAAAAATTTTTTAAGGATACGTCTTCCCATGTGTGTCTTACTCTCTTTCTCTTTGTTTATTTTTGTACGATTTCCACGAGCTATCCTTAGATCGTCTGATTTAAGGATGATCTAAAGATTTCATAATGTAAGGTCGAATGATACAGAATCGGGCCACTCGAGAACCGGTGGAGATTTAAACGCCATCCTCCTTCCGCGCGACATAATAACCGGAATGAAATCCCTCGAAGATTTACCGGCAATCCGATACGTATAGCCAGACGTGTGGATCTTCTTGCCACCCGGCAAGATCGGCGACTACTTAGCAGTAAATATCACCGTACGCCCACGCATTGCAATAAAGTATGGGAGGAAATCCGTATATCGTCGTGTCGGTCACAGAAGCACTTCAATTAAAATCTAATTAGTATGGACAATTCAATAAGCAATTCGTCAATTTCACCGTTATTCTACGAACCCTACGCGGAACGAACGGTTTTGCTAAAGTATCTGAAAACATAGTTGGATGCAGCTCTGAAAATAATTTTGTTAAACCGTTAAAGTGATGAAAGAAGTCGAACCATGAGCACAATGCTGCAAACAATTTTGACGTTCAACAAAATTATTTTTAGATCTATTTTCAATTTTTAGATTCTTTAGTTAAATAATCCTAAGAAAAGTGGAATTGACGTGGAATAAATATTCGAAAAACGGAACTGCGTCGAAAATCAAAAGTCAAGATTAAACGGAAGTTTCAAAGTACGTTTTTTTTGTTTTTTTATTTCTTTGATGCAGCAACGCATAAAGTTTCTCTTACTATTCGCTCGGCGAACACAGCGAAGCAAATCGTACGTCACGTTGAGACTCTAACTTTAGTGTGTTGTGCGAGTCTAGCGATCGTTTTCGTGCATTAGCGTTACACGAGGAACATCACGCGTCTCCTCCCATCGCTTACGCATGTGCGTGTGCACGCGCAATTGCACAAACAAGCCGAACGCCGCTCACGGCTTGTACTCGCGTGGTAGTCGTACATTCCCGGTCGTTGTACCTGGTTGGCGAGATATCGAGCAAGCGCGCCAAGCTATCGCTTAGGATTTGTTGCATATCTCTTTGTCTTTTTTAAGGTCTTTACACACATACACATACGCGCGACTGGTGTATACACAGTATGTATTTCCAGTGCTACGATTAAATCTCTTTCGAGTATTATCGGATATTACTTATTACTGGCGATAAAGGGATGCTTACGTATAATTAGTAGTTACTATCATTATTTTGAATTCTCGTTAATAGCCTGTTAATAGCCATCTGTAAAACCTGTATCGGGCTACGTGGAAAAAACGATTTTACTGAGATAAAAAGTCGAAAAATTTTGCCAGAAAGAAGTTTCTTTAAGTAAAACAAATTGTTTGAATCAAAGAAATTTGTGCATTGTTATGCGGTTAAAGAAAAGCTTCTTTGTTTGAAAGAAATTTTTTAGTTCCTTTTTATTAGAATTAAAGAAGTAATTTGGTTGTGCAATGCAAATCTTATTTTAAATAAAAGAAATATATTTTTGAAACCAGAACTAAATTATTTCTAATCATTTCTGTCGGTACTTTTTTTGCATTAAAAAATTATTTGTTTAAATTAGACAAATAATTTGAACAAATATTTTATTTATTTTAAAAAAAGCTAATAATGTTATTTCTTGTAATCAAATAAGTATTTATTTTCTTTAAAGGTATTTTTATTTTAATTTAAAAAAAAACTGAAGTTAAAGAAACGATTTCATAAATTTAAATATAATTTTTCTCTGGATGTGAATTAGAAATAAATAATTTAAATCTAAAAGTAATTTTGTTAGATAATCAAAATAATTATGTTGGATATTCAAGCTACTAAAATGTCTAAAGTTTTTGCATCATTGTTTAAACGTCTTTCACGATTATTTAGATAAACCAATAAAATTATTTTTATTTAGTTAAATTTTCATAGATCTTTATACAGCTAAATAAAGATACTTTCGTTTATTTTAGTAAAATAGTTCTTTCCGTATAAGTATTGGAGATTGAGGATTGCGAATTGAAGATTAGAATTCTATCAATCAGATAATTTTAATTTCAATCAGTTTTGTTCTGAGTGGTTGGATTCTAATCTTCCATTCACGATCTTCAATTTGTAATGCACAGTCGCGGGTATGAGCTTAATATCGATTATGTGCGCCCCTTTACGCCGAGATTTGTATCGTGCATTGCACCCAGCGGCGCCGATGTTGCATCGATGGATGCAGGCGACCGTGACGACGTAGCAATTTCGCGCCTTTCAAGAAGGACAATCGCGATTCCTCAATTTCTGTAGGATAAGATTCCAAACATTTTCTCTAACATACTCAAAATAGAAGATCTACATTCTATTAATCGTTGCAGTGAACAAATAAAATTTAACTTTTGAATTGACACGTTTAACGTTAAGGAATTGAATATATACAATATATATATTTAGAATTTTTTGAATTATTTCACGAAGTACAATAATTCTCTTCCTTCCTGACATTGATTTATCGAATTCTCGGATAATCACATGATTAGTTCATCTTTCAAACTCTCTTTCGCTTCCTTGTACTGCGCAACAATTTCTTCGCAATTTGCGAGCCAGGAATCTCGTCGATATTTCGATTATCTCGTTACCTCGATCCTCGCGCGTTCAAAGAATGTTTTGGCCTATATAATACGAGCTAAAATCGAAATTTAAAAATTGAAAACTTCTAGGTTTATTCGTTTTTTGTCTAATCGACAAAAAAAATTTTGATCGAACGCCCGAATTTGACCCTGAAACTAGCTGCAAAGAAAAAAAAACAAAAATTTGAATTATTATGGTTTATAAAGTAAAAATTATTATATTTTAATGCAGTTTTAAATAAATAACTTTTAAACGAGTAAGTGGATCTAAATAAATTTTTGTACGAATATTTATTAGTTTTTTTTACTATATGTAAAAATTTTGATTCAATTAGTAATGCTACGTCCCCATCAAGCAAATAAGTACTGCAAAACGCGATTTTACATAAAAATTAAGAGTAAACAAAAAAATTAAATAACTTTTGAACCAATAACTGAATTGTTCTTAAATTTTACACAGATACTCAAACGTAATACTAGAATCTCATTTGAAATTATTATATTTTTGGTAATGCTTTGAGATATGACACATCTTTAATCAACGGATTACGCACGCACACGTGTGAGATCACGATCCATGCGTAATTTTCATGCCGCTCGCGCACCACCCAACACATTATCCCGCGTCGTCGGCGGCGTCTTCGTACGCGACACCGTACTCGACGGCGCGTGTAGATCCGGAGACCACAAAGGCGAGAGAGGTGGAAATTTACGGTCGTTAAACGATGTTCGTTACACACCAGCCGTGGCTGCGGGCCGAGAGCTTGTCGATCTTCCTCGGCAAAGTCTACGCGTAATCGCCGTTTAAACGTTACGCGCGGACGCGCGCGTTTGACTTCTCAACCCGGCGCGCGTTCAGCCGCGCAATTACACCGAATCCTGCGGCTAACAGTGAATCGATCCTTCCGGACCAGCGCAGATGTCTCCTGCCAGGTGATTTCCTGAAAGCCAACGCCTTTCTTATATTCCGACCAGCTCAGCCGATCCCTTACCAGTTCCAAGAGCTTCTCTCCCGTGTTTATTATGTGTCACTAGCCGTACAGCACAGGCTAGCAAAAACATTGCAAAATATTGATACGTAATGTTGCAGCAACGTTAATACAATATTATATATGTAGCTGCAACATTAGCGCTATAATATTCTCGACATATTTAATATTAATAAAAAGTGGTTGTATGTCCACTCCTGCTTATATGAATATTATATGAAAAGTAAATACATTATTTACTTCAATATTTTAAATAATTTGAACTATGGGGTACGTTATAACTTTAAAATATAACAATTATTAAGTTTATGAATATTTTATGCATAATAATTCACATGAATTTTTTAACACAAATAATATTCGTAGAACGTTTCCATAACATTCCACGGATATTGAAATAATATCCCCAATATTATATAAAACAGACATGTAACATTCCTATAATATTAAAAATATATATTCTAGGAATATTATTTTAATATTATTTTAATTTTTAATAATATTCGTATAATATTCTAGGAATATTGTAATGCTTATAGAGACGTATCAATATTATTGAAGCGGACATTTGACGTAGACATTAAATAATTTTTTATTATCTGTAGTTCTCCAATAAATTTGTACGGTTAACGTTTCTATATTTAACAACAAAGTATGTTTCTATATTTCTCCAATGAAAAAGACGTTAGATTTGATATTTCGCTTTTCCCGCTCTTTCGTAGTACTTGCTTTTCGTTTGCTGAAAGAATCGCTAACGCGTACTGACCCGTTTCGAGTTTGCCGTACAACAATAAAAGCCGTACGAGCGGATCTCCCCGTTCTGGTTATTCCACGTCGGGAAATCGCGTTTCTCCGCTGTTGACATCACGCGAGTCGATCTCGCGCGTCCACCA
Organism: Solenopsis invicta; assembly: GCF_016802725.1. Taxonomy (NCBI): domain Eukaryota; kingdom Metazoa; phylum Arthropoda; class Insecta; order Hymenoptera; family Formicidae; genus Solenopsis; species Solenopsis invicta. Next base: position 11,414,452 of record NC_052673.1, read on the forward strand.
CGAGAGAAGGAACGATCTCCGCGGACAGATTTAATTATTTCATCGGCAGGAAACAATTATCCCGCGGCCGGAAGTTATTATACATACGCACCAGCACGGCGCCGAAGATCCAGCGCGTAAGAAGACGACGAACGTCTCGGCCCGTCCCCTATGCGCTTGCTATGCCGCTCTCGCTTCTCGCGAGAGTCCCCCTTCGTCGTCGGATCGAACGCACGTATCGTGTACAAGCCATTGTTTCGGCCGCTGGCGGCCGCGTTTAACGAACCACGAGGCACGTATATATCGGTAAGCTCACGTATACCGTTTGTTCCTGTCCGCCGCAGCGACGGAAGCGCGGGGAGTCTTATCGCGGCTCCCTTCGATTTCGATCTCGCGTCGTTTTTATCGAGAAACCACCGGTCTTATTTCCGAGCTCGCTATTTTCTCCATTGCGCGCCATCGCCATTGTCTACTCTCTTCTCTCTCTCTCTCTTTTTCTCACTCGATAATCCGTTATGTTATTGCACCGATATTGTATTCGGAAGATTTTAATCCTCGCAGAATTTTTTTATAGCGAAACGTAAAAGAAACTCGAATTAAAAATGTCTGTGAAAATTCGGATAGTGCATCTTGATATTTATAATCTTTTTCTTCTCTGTTTTAACTTATCAAAAGCCTTTTCGCGGAATAAAATATAATTGTTCGCCAAAAAATTTCCGATATTTCAAGCGGGAACAATGCACGGCATTCGAGAAATGCACATAGCAACGAGCCGTACATTCAGCATCAGCTTCTCTATTTCGTAAATCACGTTTCTCTCTTTCGGCGAACATTTCTATTTTATCCGAGGGAAGAAAGGTGTTGCAGATAAAACTTGATTTTTCCGCGAAAAGAATTTCCGCGAAATCAATTCGGAGACTTAAATCGGTTGGAGTATTTTTCCGAAGTGCGGATATATTCTATTTTTATCGCTTCCTGGGATCCATGCTTCCTCTCGTTATCTGAAGAGCTTAACTAATTAGCTATTAGCGAAGTGTGAGCGTAACTGACCGTGACCACGGTCATCAATAATTAATTTCTTAAAGAGCTATGGTACTGGTGTTAAGGATATATCGGAAATACCGTTTTTGCAAAGTATATTAAAAAAATTTGGAAACGTGTTTAATGTGTTAACACTTGGAATAAACTGTAAAATTTTATGAATAAGATTATATTTTTATTTCATAATATATATTTTATAGTTTATTTGTTATTGCTCTATTTGTTATTAAAAATTAAATTAGCTTTTACAACATTAAAAAAATCTTAATTTTTTTTGTAAGCACTTCAAGTATTCAAGAAGATTTATACAAGGTTTTATTGTGATTGTCTGTTTAGTTATTTTGAAAAGAACAAATAAATATTGTTTATTTTATTGATTTCTATATCGCAATGAGACTTTACATACATCATTGTGAATATTTAAAGTGCTTAAATTAAAAAAAATTGATTTCTTCATTGTTTCATTATTAATTATATTTTCATTGGAGCACATTTTCATTTTTTTATTGAAATAATTTTTTACTACTTCATCTAGAAAATTGCCGACAAATTTTTTTACTACTTTTAAATGTAATATAAAACAATTTGTAAATTTTTGTATTTTGATGAAACCGAGCAAAAGTTCTAGTTATTATAATAAGACTCTAAAGTTTATAATTTTAGACTTTACAACAATTTAGTAATTTCTAGATTTAAGATTTCTTATTTGTTTGTTTTTGAACAGAACGTATTGGAACTTACTAGGTTTGTCTGTCATAAATTCTACAAAATGTCGATAGAATGCTATCGACATTTGCCACGATATCTCAATTTTGAACATTGCAATTAAAGTTGATAAAAATTTAAGAAAAAGTTATAAATAGAAAAATATAATTTTATATACAGAATTTAGGTACTTTTTAAATGACCAATCCTGTGAACAGAAAGCTATTGTAGAAACATTTTTAAGAAGCTATTCCTAAAAAAACTAAAGAATATCTTTTATCTGCAGGATTATATTTTTCTTGGTTCAAATATCTTAACCCTGTCAAGAATCGCATATTACGAACATTTCTCGACACTCGTGGCGTGCAAATCGCGAGGGAAGAATTTTTCATCCGGCGAAGAGGTCTGAGTACATTCTTCGCCACTCAACGACGAATTTTTTCCGGTTTTGATATTGTAATGTGCGCGCTGGACGCATACCGCCGCATTGTAACAGTGCGCCGTTGTTGAGCGGCGAGGAGTTAAGTGTCAAAGCTCGTTCGTTCGTTCGAGAGAGAGACTCATGGGGCCTTAATAGATTCAATGGCGAGACGCCGATTTCTTTGGCGCGAATGCGCTTGACTTTCCATTGCGGGGGCCGCCTTCCCATTTTCCTCGTGCTATTACTCGCGCGTCGAGTCGCGCATGTCGAAGCGCGATTTTCCGCTCCGGAACGGCCGCGGCTTTTGTTCTCGCAAATCGCGCGCGCGCGCGTGAGAGATCGGCGCCGTAAATCGTGATTCCTCGCTTTAACTTTAAAACGGCGCGCGTTTGCCGACCAAACGCGCGTGTTTTCTTCTCTCGTCGTCCGTTATTGACACGACGGACAACACCGGCTTTGTACACACGCTGCGCCGTCCGTGTACCCTGCGGATTTGTTTGACCGCGGCACACAGCCGCGGACTAATGCGTCCTCCTTCTCTTCCCCTCTTCGCCAAGGTGGCTCCATTGCACTCCCGATTCCCGGGCGTCAGTTTGATTCGCACAGACGTGAAAACGCTGGTGCAACGATCGATAAACTTGTCCCGTCCGCTGCCGCCGCTTCCTGACGTTCGCTCCTCGATTTTGCCGAGGAGCGCGAGGGAGCTTTTACGTAAGAGCTTCTCGCGTAAGAAATCTTTCGATATCTTTGAATCGAAACAATCGACTTCTTTATACGACTTCTTGCCGTGATAAACACATCACTCACTTTTTTCCCCTAACGTTCTAGAGCGCAAAAGCGTTGCACAGAGACGAAATGCGGAATCGGTTGGAACTTAAGGAGAGATCGAAGGAGTGAGATAACTTTTTCGAGAATTTTTTTAAGAAAAAAGTAACGATTGAAAAAGAATGAGGTTTTTTTATTATTAAATATGTTATACTTTTAATTATGTATTAAACAATTTTTACGTAGATTTTTACTGTAAATAATGACTGCAGCAGCTGTCAACGTAAATCATGATTTTTAGGTCATTTTTTGCGATGGTTATCGTTAGCATTTCGCAGAATGTTCCGAAAGTAAGAATCCTTTTGAGAATCTTGAAGAGGAAACTTAAATCTCTCTTATCCTCCGGCTTTTTTGAATTATACTTGATTTATTCTATGATTGTTTTTATAAAAAATGACGCTTGTTTGAATAAAAAAGTTTGGAACTATTTTTATTAATTAAAAAAAACTAAATACTTTTATTTAAAAAATTTTGCATGGAGGATAAGATTAAGTAATGAAGTATATGCTGTTATAATTTTAATCAAATCGAGTAGTTTTCAAAATAGCGTATGTAACAACCGGTTTTAAACTTTCGTTAAAGTTCCAGTTGTGAATATCTCGAATAACAAGTGCATAAGCGAATAAGAAATTCCCTAACTTTGTTAATTTTTATCGGATTTGAATAAAATTTGATTTACAAATTTTAGATTATTAATACTTTGAGAAAATGCAGGAAACAAAAAAAATCGATTTTTCTTTAGTGTTCGACTCTCCTTAAAATCTTAAATCCCTTTAAAAAAGTCGCGATAATCGTAGCGCCTATTATAGATGAAGAATGTGAAAAGAATTAAAGTCGAGAGATTCTTTTGGTCATTTTTCTTTCGATTCGGAATCTTCAATCCGAATTATTCCGGGAGGAATTGCTGGATTTCACGGACGTCCGACGTCACCATCGGCGGGTCAAACGAAGCCGCATGCCACCCCGACGCACAAGGATGCACGCTGAGCCGTGCATCACGTCTCGCGTGCGAGTTGCACGCACATATACATGTTCCGTTGACGGAACGGAGAACCTTGAAAGTGCAGGCCGCGAGTCCCGGACCGGTTCTTAATAATTAACATATGCAACGTTAATTTTACGGAATTATAATTTCACGTCACTCGGTACGCACGGCCCGATCCGGGCCGTAATGCGCGGAACGAGCGTGGAGAGATCGAAGAGGGAAGAGGAGGCAAACCCGGGGAAGGTCGGTCGTATCTCTCTTAGCTACTGGATGCACGGAAGGTGCTTGCGATCCCTCGATACGTACTGCGCCTTTCTCGTATCTACTCTACAGGAGATTAATCGCGACGATCATGCCGTGACGATCATCGTTTGCCTTAATCGTCGCCGTTGGCGCGGTAAAATTATAATAGCGAGCTCCTTCTTTGCTCTACTGCTACTGAGCACTTTGATTTTTTTTTTTTCCATTGTGCGAATATAAAGTAAAAGTTTCTTGAATTATCTTTGTAAGTTGGGATGGAAGTTCCAACTATATCTTTCATAAGGATTTTTTTTATTTTTTTATTTTATATGCTCTTTAAATATTCACAAATTTAAAATCTCGTATCTTCGAATTATTGACATTTTATAGATGAATTTTTTGTTTTTCTATTTTGGAGATATAGTACTTTTCTTTTTTTTTTAAAGGTTGGAAACATTGTAATATTATAAAATGTTGCTGGAAGATATGCAAAATTTTGCATATCCGCAATCATAATACCAAAACATTTTTTTTCGCAATATTTTATAATATTTTGCATCTAATATTTCAAATTTAAAAAGAATTTTATACATGTGCGACACACAGATCAAATACTAAAATTACTGAAGTGACTCCTAAAATATCTAACAATATAAGCAACGGCTAAAGGAATGGGAATAATTCGAAAGATGAGAGATTCATAGCACGAAGCATTTTGTGATACACGCCTCTGTGCGACGCTTTTGTGCGATACGGATTTAATTGTCTTCGTCAAAGTGTATATAATGCATTTCGACTGCTTCATGGCGAAATATTGCGTCGCATATTTTTAAAATTTTTTAAATTAAAAACAGCGTCACGTATTTTTTTCCTTGGAAAATGCCGAACATTTTTTTTACGGCTTTGCCTCTGTGTGTAATAATTAACTGGTAGATTGAATTCGAGCTTTATTGCAAGCCGTGCAACGGAAGCGGGGCCGGTGACGGACATTTTTCTGGTATTTACTCGCGCTGGCAATTCATTATCAAGTAATTAGTATGAACGATAATGAAAATTATATTTTATTGCAATTACTTGTGATATCAAATGTGTTTTTATACGGTTTTTATTCAAATTAGTATTTTCATCGGATATTCTAGCAATTTGATACCACAAAAATGGATTAAATCTGAAATAAAAATTATTTATACATGCGTGATATTTTATTTTATCTCCGATAAAAGTGTTGTGAATATTTAACCGCATACGTTGTACCTCTCTCTTTTTTTCTCATTACTTAAATTAAAATTTTATTATTTCACAATTCGTTGTAATAGAACTCTACAATGTACACAAATGTATTTTAGATATCTCTGCGTTGATTGCCATTCATTTATAAAGCGTAGCAGGTTGTTTTGTCGATGAACCGTTCTCTCTCTCTCTCTCTCTCTCTCTCTCTCTCTCTCTCTCTCTCTTTGCAACTTTTAATTCTATCAATTTAATAAATTTCATTTTTTGCGCTAAGTTGTACAATGTAAATCCATTATTATATTTTCAATTAAAGTTTTCCATCGTCTCGCATAAGTCGACGCGGAAATATAATAGACCGACGGTGTCGGTACGGTAAGTCATTAAAATGCTACCGTCGATCATTATCGATTCACAGCAGCTCCTTTCTCGCTCGCTAATCAGCCACGAGTCTCGTGTCGAGAAGTATCTAATAGAATGTAAGACTTTGGTCTCGGTACCGGTCGCCTCATTGTCGTCCGAGCGCAATCGGATGATCTATGCGTGACTGCCTTCAGCACGGAGGAATCTTAATTCGATGGATCCTAATATTAATAAGTCGCCGACGACTTCGTCGATCCCGTCGAGTTCGCGGCGATGATGCCCGTGAATTACGCGTGAGTAATGCACGCGGCGATGATGCAACGCCGCATGCGGCAATGACTTGCGCCGCGCAACGACTAGGACGATTTTTAATAATTTAATCGTGGGGATGAATAATCCAGCTGCGCGAGACTGGAACACTTCAGCGTTGTTAATTATCGAGGGTCTTAACCCTTTCCTAGTGGGATGATATATTAAGGTGATGCATTGGTCACTGTGATTGTACGCCGAGTTATAGTTGAGTGGTATTATTTTCTTTGCAATATTTCTCGGAAATGCACGATTCTCTCTTCATAAATCTTTTCGTTCTCTGAAAGAATATTATGTAATGTTTGCAAAGTATTTTTATGACAGTTAATCCCAGCACGTACAATGTTTGAGATTAATAACCGGATGAATTATTCGATATGTAGATTTTCCCGTCAAGCATATTAAACTTTTAACATTAGATTTTTTTTTAAGAAGTATTAAAACAGAAAAATATGGAATATTAAATGTTGAGTTTTTCAGATATTCTAAAAAAAAAGAAATACGTTACAAAAATATTTGTAATAACGTGCTTACTCTTTATTACTGATTATGACGAAATACATGTAGCAATGAGAAACACAAGATTTCACAAAAATTACATTACACAAGTATAAAAATATGATTTTGGAAATTCATAAATTGTACGATAATATCATAATAAAGACATAATGTAACGGGAAATTTATTCCCCCGTCATTGGCCAATGTAACATTTTAAACAGACTAACTTAACATGCTGTTTCGAGACTCGCAATTAATTCCTGACGTAATTGATATACGAATCTGAAACTTCTCTCACGCGAGGGTGTTTTGCTTCACAGTCCTTTATTTCATTTCTCCAAAGCGGTAAATGCGACATGTTTGTCCTACATAGTAAAGCGGCGGTACATGCACATTTTTATCACATTAATTATTTAATATCGTAATGAATTATTGGCAATAAAACCTATTATAACGGTAAAGGCCGTTATTACGTTGTAAATTATATTATATACGTAATTACATGATATAACTTTACACAGTCTATTTTCTTCATTACGGAATTTTTGGATGAATAAGTTTTATTTATATTACTTTTTCGAATCGTAATTAATTTACGCAAAATTGACATTCAAATGCGTGATTTTTCCGATATTTTTACTTTTATATTTTTATAAACATTACAAAAATTTAAATAAGTACAGCCGCGTGTGTGTTTCGAGTAAGCTTCTTCAAATGTTTACGATATTTGTAAACGGCAAAAATGCACGAGCATGTTCCGTGCATACACGCGCGCGGATATTAATAGAAACGTGGGAGGATGCGAGAACGCGACATATGCCGAATAACGAATGATTCGCGACAACTCTTTCATCTGTCAGCGCGAACGAATGTATTTCGAACGGTGACATGGGCAGACACATTTTATTCATTAAAGTGCTGTGCCTGCGAATTTTTCAAGAATCCACCAAAATATTCGATAGATCAAGAATTGAACTCCACTGGACAGCAATCACAGAATCGTGATTAATTAATATTTAATCGAATATATCCAAATTGTAACACGTTCTGTTAAGGACGTTTTGACTATACAATACGAGTTAAAAATTATTGAAATTTAAGAATTGGAGACTTCTCTCTAGGTTTATTCTTTTTTTTTACAAAAATTACTATTTTGCTGCAGTTTTAAATAAATAATTTTTGAACGAGTAAATAGATTTAAATGAATTTTTGCACGAATATTTATTAATATATGTTTTATTAGTATATGTAAAAAGTTTGATTTAGTTATTATCAGCTACTTCTCCATCTTTGAAAATGAGTATCGCAAAACGCGATTTTATATAAGAATCAAGAGTAAACAAAAAATTGAATAATTTTTAAATCAATAAATGAATTGTGCTGAAATTTTACATAGATATTCAAACATACTACTATAATATTCTATAAAATTTTTATATTTTTAATGATGTTTTGAGATATGACTCATGCATCCTTAAGAGGATGCTAAAGTACCACGAATTACCGACATTTACAGTGCATTAAATATCTTTGGATTGGCTTTACAGAATCACAAAAACTTTTTTTAGAATTGAAATACGCGTAAAAAGAAAGGGTGCTCAGGTCAATTTTATAAGAAAATCGAACAAAAATTTAATAAATCATTAAAAATTCACTCGTATAGCCGTCACCTGAGGTTAACTTTACCTTAATACAGAAGTTGTGTAGCTCGTGCGTACAAAATGATAGTAGAGCACCCTTCAGAAAACATGCACGAATAACACTGACCTTGCAAAATTACGATTGAACGCCTAACAAAAAAGATACGTTAATGTGCTTTTACCACGCGCATATTTCGCTCAGCGAAGCTGAACTGTCATAAACAGAGCAATATGGAGCCCAACAGTAGTTGATAGGACTTTTCGCAGATGGCGAAATAATCAAAAAACAAAGACAGATCTATGCAATGGACAAAGAGCAATAGCCTGGTCTTGCTCGAAAAATAATCTACAGTGATCTGTAGGACCGACGTCGAGGAAGTTCTTCTGTTACTTTAGCATCCTCTTAAGTAGACAGTTACGATCCTCGATAAAAATCGTTAAACTTATTATAGGGTCATCGAAGTAGAGTGACGGAATATTATCAGCCAGATTTTTGCTGATTTCAATTCGCAACCGCGGGAAGATTATATTTACGATTAATTGACATTTACTAAATGAGTCTTTTGAAGTTCTTGGAAAAACTTTAGAAACGTTTTAATATGTCTGACGATGTTGAGAATGGCTTTAGATCCAGTCTGTAGATACTAAAGCTGAATCGCTAAATCCTGACTTCGCGCAGGAAATCGTCGTGAGTCACTTCAATGACTTGGACTCCTCCGAAGGACTGTTCCCTGCTGGATCCTTTCGACCTCTTGACATCCGCGTTCCCCGACCAGCTTAACATTTTTTCCCTTATCAACGGGCGTCTTGGCCTTCTGACATTTGCGATCAAACCTTCGATAGGATCGTATAATCTGTTGACGTGCAAAAATCAAGTGTTGCGTTCGCGCGATGCAGCAGACTGCTTTGCTGCGATAACTTTGCGTAGGTATTATTTCGCGCGTGTAGGTACATTATTAATTTAAACGTTACATGACCTTGAATCTCCATTGTAAATCTACTTTCCAGATTCATTTTTATTTCTTATCACGCTTTTCTATTATATATGTACAATTTTATTTCTACTAGTGTAAGAAAGAAGAATCATTGGCAAAAAAAGTTTGTAGACACTTCGAAAATAATTATTATTTAAAATTTATTCCAAATTTATTATTTGGAGATATCCAATAATTATATATAACAGATTTTGTAGATGGAAGAAAATCAACATATCTGTTTTCAAATCGATATTCTTTTTTCCTACGTTCTCGTATAACTTTTGCAAGCACTCGTTACAATCTGCATTTAGCTTGAACTTTCCGTTTAATGTCCACCGTCGAATTTGACGATTAAAATTAATTTTCGATCGGCTGCTATTTCTGCGGCCGACGAGAAAACCTTCTCCGGATCAGTCTTAGGCGAGAGCAGCAGTCCCCTTCTCTTTCCTCATTATCACGGGTCCTGTCCGTACTCGAGCATATCCGGCCCCAGCCAAAAACTGACCCAGATCACACGTGTGGTCACGCGTCGATCCACTCGATCCTAAGCCCGGACATATCCGTCCGTCCCTCGCCCCTCGGCCGTCACCCGACCCAGTCAGCCACCCGGCTCGGCTTGACTTCGGTGTATTGGGTTTCACGTGGAGTTACACGTACGCGCAGTCGTGCGTGCAGCTAACAAGACGCTCTTCAACGTAGATGGCCCGTCTTCATGTAGGTAGGTATACCGCCCGCGGGCGATTCGCGCTAATTTCACTTCCCGCCGTGCCCCGCCGCCGCGCCGCCGAGTGCTGGCCGGTTTTCCGAACGTTTTTGCCACCGTCGATACCGGTCCTCTCCCCATCTATTTTCACGATCTGCGTATCTAACTTACGTCTGCAAAATCGTGCGATACCCCACGGACATGGTAGGCTCTCGGGTATGCATCGCTTGCGCTTATGGGAGGAGATTGATTCGGCGAACCGCTTCACTTTTAATGAGCGAAAATTGGGTGCATAGTTCTGTTTAATTGGATCAACGATCCGAGAAACGGGCAAGCAGATTTTTTCTTTGCCTTTTTTGTTTTTGGTCTATGCGTCGCTCATCTCATTGTCTAATCTGTCTGTAAAAATTTCTATTATAATCAAGCGGAATTGAATAAACAGAGAATTTTCATTTTCTTAAAAATCGATATTTTTTTTTCATTGTAAAATAATCATATTAACATATACAAAATTTGGATATATTAAACCATATAGCACACTTTATCTAAAGGATATCCTAAGGACGGAAATCTTAAAAAAATTGAGCGTATGTAAATCTTCATACAAATCTGTAGATATAATAATTTTTAGCACATTGTTTCTGGCTAAATTTAAAACCTCTGTCACTTTGTCGTGATTCTACACTGAAAAAAGTTTATGTTCAAATAATTTCTTTGATTTAAATAAATATTAGCTAATATAAGATAATTTGCTTTTAAACTTAGAAAATATATTTTTTTTGATCAAGGAAATGATGTTAAAATAAATATATTTATATATTAACATAAAAAAATTTATTTTCAGTGCACAATAATTTTTTTTAGTGAACGGAAATCGCTTATTTTCGAATCTTCACGTTTTTCGTACACTGAGAAAAAAAATTTGTTGAAAAACTAAAAGATGTAGTCCAATACGTTCAACTGAACATTAAGTTGATTCAACAATTATTTAGTCACACAAAAAAAATATAGTTTATTCGTGTCAACCATTAACATTTTTAAATCAAGAATTGACTAAACCAACTCAATATTTAGTTGAACGTATTGGATTAAATATTTTAGTTTTTCAATAATATTTTTTTTTCTCAGTGTAATAACATTTGTATCACTTAATTATTACAATTAGTTAAAGACAAATGTTTCTTAGTCAACGCTTTTTTTGCCTTGCCACGAGCTTAATGAACAATTATCCTTTCATCCCAACATCCGCATTCTCCGAATATCTGGACAATAACGGTGTCATAGTCAACAATATTATGTGTCGGTGGCGTTACATCATCTAAATGGTTGCCGTTGTTAATCCAACACCCGCGTGGCGATCTTGAAATACGAGCGAAAAGAACCACGCGCTCGCTTAGGCGATCGAACGGTTAACGCGGATGAGAGGCATTAAAACCGGGTCACGAAACACCTTTGGCAAATGGCGGTACCTTGCATACAGGTTCGATAATGAGCCAAGTAACGACTAGTTAGCGGCCATGTTACTTTAATTGCGATATCGCGTTGCGGCGTGGCGGCGTAAATTTAAACAGATGCGACGTAACAATATATGAAGCCGTCGATAGCGTCTTTATTGCGCGATCGGACGGCCTTTGAATGTTTCATGTGCTCCACCACGATTGGTTCTAACGGTGCTCCTTTCGCCTCGAATTAGGTTTGCCTCGCTTAGAAGTCTATTGATAATTCTGCCATGATTCTCGATAACGAAACCTCTCTATGTATCGTCTTCGGTTTTATCGTTGTTAGGCTTTCTTGTCGATTAATTAGTAGAAAAAGAAGTTGAGTATAGAATTTCAGTATATCAGAAAAAAGTAATTTGGTATTGAAAGTACGGTCGTCGTCAATATACCGTAAGCATTACTGTCCTCCGCATGCGGAAGGCACCTTCAGGCGGTGTTCTCGAACGATATAACGAGGCTCCGTCGACGATCGGTCCTTCGAAAGTGGAAGGTAAACATCGAAGAGAGGAAAGCTTGCCGCGACGACAACAATAACAGCAGCAGCAATACGGAGCCACTTTGGTTATCGGAAACTGGCGCTGACTGCCTCTTGGCAATTGCAGCGGCAATGCACGCATCTCACCCCGAATGCACCTGCATGCGATATCGGCTGCATGCGAAGCATGTATGTATGTGTACGTGCGTAAAGCTCGGTTTATAGTTTCGGGATGCCTCGTCAGTGGTATCGGAAATGTCCCACGTAGGCTCTCACTGCACCGGCAATGATTTATGTATACCTTGCTGGGAATCCATCGCTGCAACAGAAACTAATAGCGTCAAATATTTACGAGAATATTTCGTTTATCAAAAATGTATCTATAAATTCTGCCTGACAAATGTATTCGTACACTTTAGAAGAAAAAGTTGTTAACTTGACTAAATTTTTTAACTCGATTAAATTTTTTTAATTGGAGTATTTATGTATATATATATTTGACTTACAATTAGATACAAATACCTGAATTTCAGTTAAACATTTATGTATTTAATTTAACTATATATTTAATTATATATTTATTTATTTAAATACATAAATATTTGAATTGAAGAAATTTAATCAAGTTGAAAAATTTAATGAAGACAATTTTTTTTCAGTGTATAATTTTTCGTAATTTATCCTAAATGAATGTGCAGAGTATCACGAGTAAATTAATACTCGAGATTCTTCATACTTCTGTACGCCGCAGTTTTTGTATTATGCAATGAAATCTTGCTGCCTTTTATCAAAAAATTTCTTCAATGTTTCTCCAATTAATTAATAAATCCGCACAAAAGATCTTCAGTGAAGTGAAAGCATGAGTGAAATGTAAACCTTAGGCATTATGCTCTTGTCGTATTTCATTCGAATCGGAGTATATTTCCACGAAGAAATTTCTCGAGAGCGCTGCTAATTGCCTCCACTCTGATGCGGCTGTTTATTTTCCCCGTTAGACTACAGTAAAATACTAGTGACGCGCTTAACGATGGGCGGCCCCGCTTGAACGGGAGCTTCGGCGAAATCGGGAGGAGGATTAGTAGCGCGCGCTTAGAACCGAGTCCGAGAGAGCTGTCGTCGTGGCCCGGTAGTGGAAATCCTTCTTAAGCCGATCGAGGTGCTCCGATATCATTAGAGGAGCCATTCGAGACTCGCACATACGACCTCCTTGTCCTCATCTCCTTGTCCGACGGCGACTTCTTGTCGGGAAAGGGTACGGTCCTCGTGCCGAAGACAATGCCGTGCATGCTGGCGCGTATCGTGCATCATATTTCACAGTCATTCCTTTTTGTGTTCGCTGCGCGCGTATCGCTCCGATTTGGGGCCCGACGAAAACTCTTCTCAAAGGACCACCTTGGTACCGAATTTGCCCCCCCGCACCGCCGGATACGCCCGCTCTTTTCCTTCTTCGCGTATCTTCGTTCTGCCATGTCGAGTTGAGTTTGAAGTAGTCTCGCGAACGATGAAGCATGATACTTCAGGTAACTTTGACGGCAAGATGATACTATTTCAGTGAATTGAAAACTCACTTACCCTAGAGTGTTACTCATATTCTTCTCACTTAATATTACTCTAAGTGAAAATTTACTCACATAATTAAACATTTTTTAATATATTTATATTTGTACTTTATAGATTGTAAGGTGTCAAAATAACTGAACTAATACTATTTTAATATAAAAAAATCTCATTAAATATTATTTTAAACTCTTAAAATTACAACAAAAACCAAATTGGAATAGCACCTGGGTAAAAATTCATCACAGTAACACTGTAGATTTAAAATTCGAGAATTAAATGACTAATTTAAAAAAATGAGATATGAAAGAGTTATGAAGAGAGTTCCAAGAAAGAGTTCTTCGTAAATCAAAACACGCAACACTGTTGGAAGCTGTGTGTCAAACATATATATTGAGTGTACACCATATGAGTATTTTATTTGGATTTAACGTTGCACCGTCTTGTAATAGTTAAAAATTGCGAGCCACAACTCTAACTTCGAGATGTTGTTATATATTTACGCGATGTAGGCGCAATGGCGTATAAATTTTATTCGGCGGCCAGAGGCACCGGCCGTAATTTTTACGATCCGCCGTAATTGCGGGGGCAAGTGCCATTTATTTGTAATACCGACATAAAAGTTACAATGTGCAGCCGTGCTTGGAGACGCGCGGCGAGAGCTGTATTAATATATGACACCGTTAAACCCGTCACACGACCCGCAATTGTTCCGTCTGAGCACGTACCATTAGATGAGAATTTGTTCATTGGTCGTATAATACGATAATTTAATGATGCTATCGCGATAACAGTGTCGCGCAATGATTCTCAGACTATCCTTATTGATTTCGTCGGATTGCGGCGCAGTAGGGCGTATTTCTTTCAAGCGTAAAACAGGCATGCATCACTAAATAATTTATATACACAAATTAACAAATTGAATTATTTTACATTTTATTTTATTTAAAAATACATTTTTTTTACATTGAATTACGCGTTTTAATGACATAAACTGTTTTTATTATAGATTTTTTTAAATTGCAGATTTTTTCAATCTACAATTTCTATTACGGTCGCACAAAAAAAGTAATTAAATTCTATACATTACTAGTATACACATATATAGGTCTTCTCACACGTATTCTTTTGCTTTGATTGTAGTAACATTACTACAATCGCATTGCTCGATACAATGTATCTACGATGATATCGCAGCGGTTTCTTTTTCGTTACACTCGTTCCCGGAATTCGAGCTCTATCGCTCTGACCGACTTTCGATCCGAATTGCCAAAGATCCGCGGAAGTGGAAGATGCTCGATTCGCATTTAAGTACAGCGTTAATAATTTTGCTCTGGCGGTAAAAAAAAACCGGCTCCGGTATTCGCCTTAACGAGAGCTATTGAGGCCTCTTGACTTTATGGTGGCGTATCTGGTCGCGATTGACAAGCTGTATTCGCCTTCTTCAATAGGAGGATTCTAGTCGGGTTTTGTAAAGCCGCGCGCGGCCGAGGCGTGCTGCTGCTGCTGTTGCTGCTGCTTCTTGCCGATCGATTTTTCGCATTCCTACGCCATTGAGTACAAGACCGGCATTGTTTGTTGTAAGTGCGAGATACGTCGCGACGAGCTGCGTGATAGGGGAAGTCGTAACGGGTCGCGGATACGCTTCGTAGCTGTTCGTGAGCTCTTGTTGGAAAGATCGATCGCCGATACTTCGGCAAGAACGTATTTGCATTGTGAGCTGCGCGCCGTGAAATGAGATCCGCGATCGCATTGTCGCTGATAAGTGCGGAATCTCTATTGGTGTACTTCACAAGCGGTACAGAGAAAAAGGCTGATACGGAAGCAAATTGATACAGAGAATTCAGGATGTCAATTAAGTCGGAAAGGGCTAGATAATATCGCTGCTTTGCATCTGCAAGGGAATGTATGAATGTAAATGTCACCTATCAGCATCTTCTTTGAGAATTAAGATACATGTAATTCACTTTCTACACGGTAAAAGTGTATATGCTATTGGCTGCTTCAATTTTCCTTTTATGCAAAAAGCTAAGAGGTTTTAGATAGTGTAGAATTGGAGAATATTTATGTATATTTTTATTTTACTGAAAGACAACATTTATTTAGCAAATGATTTATTTTTATTTTTTCTTGTGTATCAATTATTTTATGTAACATAATATTGTCATTATTTGATATGTATACGGTAGAACAATTTTACTGCAACGTCTAAAAATTTAGATACAGATCAGAAAATTATGTTAAGCCATCAAAATATTATAATTATAAAACGCTTAAGCATATACATAATTAAAAAAACTCTAAATTTGAAATTGTAAAAGTTGTCCAAAAGCTTGCCGATTCTCGAGAGGTCAAAGACAATTTCCTGTCTACAACTTGCACAAAACATTTTTCTTAAAATAAACTTTTTAGTTTAAATTTTAAATAAATAATCGGAAACCACCTGACGTATCTAAAAATTTAGCTAGATACAAATCTAAAAATAATTTTGTTAAGTCATTAAAATAAATGTGAAGGATATTCAAGCATGATGAATAATGTTGCAAAAAATTTTGACGTTCTAGTAGTCAACTTGGTAATTTTACATAATTATTTTGATAGTTTAATAAAATTATCTTCAGATCTGTAATCTAGCTAAATTTTTAGATATTTTAGTAAAATATCTAAATCGTGTGAACTCATCATTAAAGATACAGAAGGCAATTATCAAAATTTTAAGAAAATTATTTAAAAAATTAGATTTTTTTTATATTATATTTGAAAGTAGTAGAAAAAATTTGGCAATGATTCTCTATCTGAATAAAAAGTTATTTTAATAAGAAGTAGACATGTGCTTTAATGAAAAGATAATTATGAAATAATGAAATAATGAAAAAAATCTGAATATTTTTTATTTAAATACTTTAAATATTCAAGATGATTTATGTAAAATGTCATTGTGATACAGAGATCAATTTTATAAAATAAACCAAATTTATTTATTTATTTACAAAATAACTAAGCAAACAATAAAACTTTGTATAAATCATCTTGAATACTTAGTACTTACATAAAAAATTGAGATTTTTATTAATGCTGTAAAAAATAATTTTATTTTTAATAAGAAATAGAATAAATAAACTGTAAAAATACATTATTAAATAAAAATGTGATCTTATTCACACAACTTTCATATACACATAGTTCATTTGAAGTGTTAATATTAAATACATTTTCAAAATTTATTTATTCTGCAAGGATCGTACGTCCGATACATCCTTAAATTTCTCAGCAGACAGATGCGTGTTGAACCACGACGCCGATCCCACTCGTGGTCGGGCGTAGACAAAAATCAGAATTCCTCGTTCCCGATCCGACTGCGATCTTCTTGCAGAACCTCTTGCAGACTCTCTGCGAGAGGTCTCGGGGCAGATGGGTACAACACGTGTAGGGCGTCGCGAGCGAACTCGCTACGTCGCAATGCCTCATCGCTCGCGTGTGGTGCATCGCGAAACGCATGCCGCCTTTCGATTACGTGCGCGTCGCGTGTGTGGATGTATAGTCAAGATAGCGCATTTTTCTCTGATTTCACGTGAGTACACACGCAGGCACGCACGCACGCACGCACGCACGCACGACTGCATACGCGCGTCGTGCGCTACCGTTGCGGTAGCGGCGGGCAGTCTTCGTCCCGTTCTTCTCATCCCGCGTCAAAAGTGCCGTCTTTTCCCTCCCCCTCCCTCCCTCACCGATCCGTGGCGGCGTGATCTAATGATTAATTAAGTTTTCTGAGAAAACGCAACAAGTGAAACGTTATTAACGCTTAGTGGCACAGTTTACTTGGATCATCGGCGGCGGGGTCTCTCTTTTTGCGTGTGTGTCTATCAGCTCGTACGCACTTCCTGCTCGCGCGAGCACCTTCTAACTCGATTGATTCAAATCAAGCAGTATGAATGATTTTGGCTCGAATGACTTTGATCGAATTTTTGTTTTGTTTAATTCACAAGCACTTAAGGACGCACTTAAAGACGAGTCTTTATTTCTCGTGAAAGCGTGAAATATACTTAAACATTATATATATTTGTTAAATATTATCTTGATCTATTAGAAATAATTAAATTTTTTGTGTGATTCAGATTTAGGGGATATTATAGTGATGCGTAAAAAAATCGACTTTTTTTAATTTTACTTGAAAGAGCAACTCTTAACGAAATTATTTCTAAAATTTTAAGTCGTTTTGAGCAAATATAATGAAGTTATTACATATTAGTTATCTTATTTTTTATTGAAAAAATATTAAAACTTGAAACACTCTTTATTTTATCGTTTAAAAACAAGCAAAATTGTTCCTAAAAATCGTAAATGTCAATTTTGGAAGGCCGCCAATTTGTTAAAAATTATTTTTAAAATACTACAATCAAACAAACGCCACATTATTTAATGTTAAAATTATACCAAGTTCATTTGTTTCTAATATTTAGAAATGGAAATATTGTGTCAAATATTGTGTATCGTGAAAGACGGATTTTTAATATTTTATATCTTTGTGATAAATAAATATTTTTTTACTATTTTTTTTGATATACTGTATAAAACGTAAACTTTTCTTTTGTCTTCTATCCTTTTAAATACTCTACGAAAGTTATTAACAGCACAATTGAACATCAAAATTAACTTTATTTTTTTATATAATACATCACTATAGCGTCCCTTCCCCCTTCGTTAAAGATTGTACGTCGGTTTGTTTCGAAACGAAAATGATTTCATTGACATCGGAAAAGTTTCAAAAAGAGATATTATCTCTTGCACTGATGTATGCACTTCCATAATGTGTTTTTTTTTAATTTTGACATTGGGAGTATTTTTTCATCATCTAGGTGTAAAAAAACATTTCAGTCAATTATTTAAGTAACAGATTTTCCTTTAACTTGAAACTTGGCTCTTATCTCGCAATTTTTCAACTACATTCGCTGAACGATACGGCACCTCGATACATCAAAGCGTATCGTCTTCTGCCTCTTACATCGGTTTGCTTCCTCCTTACAGTATCTTTAAAGCTTACACGCTTTTGAGTAATTTCCGTGGAAAGATGATACGATGGCTGGCATTTACGCGCATCAGAGCGCATCTGCGGGCATCACGGCCTATCATCGCTGTATGCATTTTCTATTTGTTCGCTTACGTTTCCCAGCTCGTGGGCGCCATTTAGCGCTTATGAATAATTAGCGTGGAGAAGCGACAAGTCGGTCGCGGTTCTTCCACGCATGAAAGCGCATTTGCGTGCTTCGTCGTCTGCGCATTTTCTTCATTACGAACATCGCTCACGCTTGCACTTCTGCCTTTACTTCTCCCTTTTTTTTTTAAATTGAAAGAAAGGAATTCAAATGCGAAGCTGTTCATATAGTGTTCAATTTAAACGTTTATAATTAAATGTATGTCTTTTAGTATAACTCATATTTTATGTACTGTTGAATATTAATTAAATCCTGCCTGAACCGAATGAGACCCATTTAACTTATTTTATTTTTTATTAACTTTATTTTAATTAAGTGAGAATAAAATGTTTATTTTAATCATTCACAAAAGTAAAATTATCTTCCACACAAAACATTTATAAATAAACAAAAAAATTTTTTGCTTGCGTTTTTAATAAAGTCCGAATCAAAAGTAAGTTGAAAATAACGAAGGAACTAAAACTAAAGGCCCAACATTAAAAATAAAAACGCAAGTTAATAAGGCCCAATGTCAAGAGTTAAAAAAAAATTTTTTTATTTCAACAAAAATTTATTCGGTTCAAGTGTCTTAATTGATAGTACCTTAGTTATCAAGTAATACATTATGATCTTTTGGTCGCGTTTCATTGTTTTTCTCCTGTTGCGTGCAGTATTTGTAAATCCGCGAACGTTCCCAAGCTAATTCGCGATATAAAAAAAATGTAGTTTCCGGGGACGTGTAGCGCGCAATCGTTATCCCGTGTAGCAACGGATGCTGAGATTGCACGTCGAGCTCGATCTCAGGATGCATGTGGGGAGAAAGAGCGACTGTATACTGTGTACGACGGGAAAAATTGGGACGTGCGTATGGTGTAGTTCGATCGAGCCGAGATAAGTCAACGCGAATTGGCTATATCGATTGCCGGGATCTACATCTACGTGGTCAAGCTACATTAATGATTACGCCAACGGAAGCAACATGTTGTCCGAGGCCTGTCAACGAGAAATACGTTTTCTGCCGGTCTTGGCTCTGCGCATTACTTTAATTCCGCGTCGTATACATTACGCAAATCACACTCTTTCGAGATAAATATCGTGTCGTACTCGAAATACTTCCGATCGTTCATTTCTGGGAAACGAAATAATTAGCTGTATTTAATTGTATATTGTAAAATACACTCAACAATAAAATTAAAGCCTCACTTATTCTGACCTTTAAAAATAGACAAACTTCAAGAGTGTGTAACTTTGTAAAAAATGATAATGAAACTCTTCGAAAAGCATTTTATAGCTTGAAATCTCTGCATCATTAAACGAATTACTGATTTTTTTTTACGAAGCTACACGGATTCAAATAATGATGTGTCAAATTTCGAAATTTTTTATCAACTTTGCAAAGCTCCATGACGTGAATGAAAAAACGCATACAAATGCGGTTTACAACGTTCAAAAGCGTGAATTTTTATCTTTAAATTACATACTCGACGACCGTTGTATGTTTTTTTTTCACCGAGTTATTCAACATTGAAACAAAAATAGTTCTTTTTGCTTTCGAACTCTGTAAACCACATTTTCTCGCCATAAAATTTCGCAAAATTTATAAAAAATTTTGAGATTAGACGCATCATTATTTAAATCCGTGTAGCTTCGTAAAAAAGAATTAGTTTAAAATTCATTTAATAAATACAGAGAAAAAAAAAAATAATAGAATTCTTTAAAATACATTTTATTGCTTGAAATTTCTACTTTAAAATTTCTTTTAATCATTTATTATAATCTTAAACTCATTTTTTACAAAATTATACATTTTTAATATTTCTCTATTTTTGGAGTTAGAATAGGTAATGCTTTAATTTTGTTGTCAAACGTATTTTCACTATATTAATTTTTATTTTTGCTATAAGTAATTTATTGATTATACTTTTAACGAAAAGAGAAATATATCGAAGCGCAGAGGAATTAACGAGGTTTATCGCCGGCTATATCGGCTTTAATCCATTATCATTGCACATCTGCGAAAGTGCGCGTTAGTTGCTCAATGAAGATTAAGATCGCATTCTTGAAATTTCTAACTCAATGAAAGCGGACGGAACAGCCGATGCTGCTGACGATAGAAGAGTAATTGCCTTGTTCGGCGCGAACGGTTTTCGGTCACGAAAGTATAGTTGATCGCACTCTCCATTGCTCTCATCGATCTTCGTATTTACACAATGGATCGATTTATACGCCTGCTTCTATCTCTGTTGCAGATCAATTCTAGCCCTGATGATGCTGAGCACGGCCGGTGTCTCGTCCTCCCATATGCCCGAGAAGTATCCCATTGAAGTAAGTCTTCGTAGAAACGATTACGTTTTTTTTTCTATTTTATGAATTGTAACTGATAACGAGTATTTCGGAGCGATGCACTAGGAAAAATATTTCGTAACAAATAATTTGGTTATATGTATAGAACAAAATTATTTAGTTAATATAAATAAATCTTTAGCTGCTGTAAACATTTTTTTATTTATATTATTTTTGCAGAGGCAATTAAATTTTTGTTATGTAAAATGAAATAAAAAAAGTTTACTATCCTCGGCAAAAGTTGTTTACTTGAAACATTTTTTTAATAGCAACAAATATTTTGTTTCGCATAACAACTCTAGTTGCTTCTGCGAAATACAGATAAATAAAAAATATTTGTTTTTACTAACTAAATATTTGTTTACGTTTACTAAATAATTTTTTTTACATTTC
Source organism: Solenopsis invicta (assembly GCF_016802725.1). Taxonomy (NCBI): domain Eukaryota; kingdom Metazoa; phylum Arthropoda; class Insecta; order Hymenoptera; family Formicidae; genus Solenopsis; species Solenopsis invicta. Next base: position 11,435,826 of record NC_052673.1, read on the forward strand.
AATTATATTATGTTGTTGTTGCACTTTTTCTAGTTTAGGAAAATACTTTTGTTAAATCGGAATAATTAAGTTATTTGTCGCAATCTTCGCGCCGAATCCTTTGTATTATTAAATCGAATAACATGTTCGAAAAACAATCTTATATTATTAATAAAAGATAAGTGACGGCGGCATGATTCCGCAGCGCGCACATAGCTTCGACGACAAGCTAGTTATACCAGTTAGTGGCTTTCACTCGGAGTCGATGTCATCGATTAAGCGTCGACAAATAATCACGTTCGCGACAAGCTCGATTCGATCTCGCGATCGGCCGTCCCGGGCCGATCCCGGCTCGCGCTTCTGCGACGACAATCCTCGTCGCGCGCGGTGCATATTAATTCGATCCACTTGCGGGAATTAATACGCAATTACGTGGCCGCCATACCGGGTGGCATTACGCCGAGTGAGCGTAATTAATTGACACCGAGAGGAGGTCCCTAAATTATGCTGGGCAGAGAGCGCGCCGGGAGCAAGGCCACGCGGCGGCGGCCGGCGGCCGGCGGCGTCGGCGCGCGCGACACGAGACGAACGCAAACATGGTCCGCGTGCTGTGCAACCACTGCCTTCTCCAATTTACAATTACGCTTCAGAGCCCGTTTGTTCTGGAAAATGTTGCGGCATTACGGATGACACGAGTATAGACTGCGCGGCCTGGAAAGCACGGCGCATTCCGACTACCTGAAGTTGCACCTGCGACCCTCAGCGCAATTTATGATGTTGATGTCAAGGTCGTTTCTCGTCAAAGCGATCAGTACACATTTCCGGAATCGCTTTGATTGAGAAATTGATAGTGCAGCTAGAACAAACGCGCATTACGTAACTTTCGACGAGTCGACAGCCAATTTTTCTTCAACTATAATTTTATCGCCGGTTTTTCTCTCAAAACCTTTATTCTTTCTTTTTTTTAGTTATTTTTACATTACATATTATCTTTTTATAATCATATTTTTATTAATTTTATATTTTAAAAAATCTAGGCACAGAACTGGATGAATCTAATTTGACTTACGTACAATCAGATTTTTGTCTTCCTCTCAACACTGATTAATATATTATTTAAGCTTACTAGAATTTTTTTCTAATGATTAATATTACTTTGAGTTAAAATTCACAAAATTATGATTTTTTTATATTAAAAAAATTTTTTTTAACACATTTTTTCTACTTTAAACGGTTGCAAGGTATGAAAATAACTGAACTATTTTAGTGTAAAAAATTTTTATTAAATATTAAAATTTTAACAAAAGTTGGAAAATCAATATTATAACAAGAAGAATTCGAAGCATTACGTAATTTTCGACGAGTTTACAGTTACAATTTTTTTTTAAACTATAATTTTGTCGTCAGTTTTTCTAAAAATCTTTTATTCTTATTTTTCAAATAAGAGTTATTTTTACGTTATGTTATTTTCTTATGATTATATTCTTATTGATATTATATTTAAATCAAATCCAGGTGAAGCATTCGATAAATCCAACTTGATTAGCGCATAATCAGATTCTCCTCTTCCTCTCAATACAGATTGATATATTATTAAATCCTTGAGTACTATTCTCATTTTTCTGATACTAATCTTATTCTGGATGAAAATTTACACTTATATAATTAATTACTTACATAATTTTTTTTTACATTTTTAAGAGTTTTTTTTCAGATTTTTTCCTGTTTTAAAAGATTATAAGATATAAATATAATTAAATTAATGTCATTTTAATGTAAAAAAAATCTTATTTTAAATATTTTTTGAAACTGTCAAAATTTTAATAACAAAAATTTAGAATCCGATATAATATTATAGCAAGAAAAATTCATGCATTACTTAACCTTGCAGCCATTGCTCTTCAACTCATGTAATTTCAGTTGTAATTTTTCTCAAAACCTTTTATTCTTTTTTTCAAGTACAAGTTATTTTTATATTATATTATCCTTCTCATAATCATATTTTTATTGACTATATTAAAATCAAATCCAGCAAAACAGGGTGAATCCAAGTTGATTAACGCACAAGTTCAGATTCTCGTGTTCCTCTCAACGCAGACTAAACTTGAATTAGCACAGTGAAAATTCATCCACTGTAGCACTCTAGGGTTAAAGTACGAGAAGTGTCCTCTCTTTCTCTCCGAAGTATTGCCGTTGCATGAATTTATTTTCAATGAGGTCTCATTATTCTATTTACTGTAAAAACATCTCCTCACGTATCTCCAACGTGAAGTATGTATTTCCTTCTTTGTACGGGGCCCATGCTGTATAAGCGCTGTGATTAACGTTCCGGAGTTAATGCCAGGCATTAAGGAAGTATTAGTCTGTTGCTCTTGGGGTTAACGACTTGCAAAAAAAAAGCAGCTTTGTTGAGAGCCCTCCATTCGTGAATTCCAAATTCGCCGTTAACGGGGGCGCACGGTGTTTACGAAAAGCGTAATTGCTCGTTCTTGCGTATATCTTCTCTCTCGCGAAATCTAAACCTTCGTCGGCTCGTTAAAAATAGAGCGGCGATCCGCGGCGAGCGTGGGCGGAACGAAAGTCGCATTTAAGAATCACCCTTTCCCGATTTAACGGTTGTTATTCGTCTCGCGGCGGGTTCGGCGAAATCGACGATTTGTATTCCAGACTCGAGATATTGCGCGCGCTGATGCAGCGCCGCGCAAGGGAGCGGGAGATGCGACTCGCGCGCGCGTTTGATTAATTGGACGTGCCGCGATCGAAGGGAGGATCGGACGTGAAGTATGAAGCGCGGGAAATCTTTACGTGAGAACGTCGTGCCTTTCTTCCCGGCGGAGCGACGCTACGTTAGCAAACTTCCGGCAGAAGTTAATGCCAAACGGGTAGCCCGTGGTGCGCGCAGATAGATCGAACGTCGTAAATTCAGCGCCGTGTGTACAGTACGGTAATCGATCCTTCGTTTAATTAATCACGACAAGAGTCCGCGGTACCGAAACGCATGCGATCTAATTGGAATCTCGTTCGCGGTAGCGATATTAATTACCGAACAAACAGTTTGTGCTCTATGATGCCGGCGTGTGATTAACAGGAACGGAATACCAGACGCGCGTAGTATACGCCTTATCATTTAATTACCCAACCTTTAATATCCAATTACCTACGTTCGATATATATATTTTTTTTTTATTGTAATAGTTATCGTCGTTCTTCGCAGTCGCGCAGCTGTCCGTCGTGAAAAGTGAAAGGGGCGATAATCAAAAACTTGGAAACAGGAGTTAATAAATATAGCAAACATAAAATGCTTAATTATCAGATATAATCGCGTCCAATTATGTGATTATCTTGATAAGTTCTGCATTAAAAAGGTGCAAACCAGACTTTGAAAGATAATCGGTTAGAATGAAATATCTTGGCATAAATTATATTAAAATGAGACAATATATAATTATTACAATAATTTTGTAAAGCTTTTTTATTCTTTATTTGAAAACTATTATCTTTAAGATTTTTTAAATTTAATATTTAACCTTTAAACACAACACAAGGTTCTGGAAGATTCTTGCAACTTTGAGAACTAACTTTATTTCCAATCAATATTTTTTAAATAAATTTTTTTTAAATGATCTATTGCGAAGTTATTAAGCAAAAACAAAAAGTTACGATCTAATTAAAAAAAAATAAATTTATGAAAAATTTATTTTTTTATTTAAATTGTATCTTTGCAACAAAAAACTTTTAAGGAATTTTATACGGCGTTTTAAAGCTATGACATTTAAGAAAAAACTATGGCATTGTTATTTCTTTTAAAGTTATAATTAACAAGGAAAATACGAATAACAGAAGAATTTTATTTCCGTGCAATTTGAATTCTGATTGAACTCTGAAGCTGATCAATATCGCACTCGATAGTGGAGACTTTGAACATTTTTTTCCCTCCATAATCCGAATTTTTTATCTCATTCCCTCTTCACGCAGCAAGCGATTAAAGTTTTGTACAGAGTCTCCCAGATCCAATGCTGTTTTTAAACGGTTAACTGTAAGAGAATTTCGGAATTGTTAATGCTTGCTGAAAAACTCGCGAGCTGACGGACAGATTATGATTTTTTCAGGTGTATCATATGTTACAAGAAAGGACACAATTTGGAATTGGCCATGACAACAGAATAAGAGGGACTTGGGGTACATGGAGCTCATGGAGCGAGTGCTCCAGATCTTGCGGCACCGGTATTCAGTCGCAATTTCGAGAATGCGTCCCACGGTGAGTGCATTAATATGTGATGGATTAATAAAAATCTCGAAATAATTTTCCAAAGTGTCTACTTAAAAAATATATAGTGCTATATTTCAATTTAAAATATTTCACAAATCCATATAATGCTATTTACAATAGAATTGCATTGTAAACATGTTTTCTTTTTGTAAATAGTATTACAATTAATTTATTAAAGTATTACAGTAGTACAATAAATACATTGAGAGAAAAAATTCCTGCACTTTAACAAATATTTATTCGAATAGTATTAACGAAATATTTACTTACGGTACATAAATATCTACTCTGTAAGAAAAATGATACTGAAATTAGCGACTCTTGTACTAATAATAAGTAAAAATATTTACATTTAGCAAATATTTCTTTAGTACTATTCGAATAAATATTTGTTAAAAGTAATTTTTCTCTCAGTATGCATGTGATATTATAAATATGTACGTATGCGAAAAATTTCATCAGTTTTCTCTCTATTTTTTTGCAAAAAATAAAAGCGTGACGAGAGCTCGTTAGCACGAGGCTAAAGCGCTGTACGACCATATCGTCGTCCAAATATCTTCACGCTCGATTAATGATTTCCACACCTTGCTTCACCTTTGTCCTCGCGAGACGCGGGGAAGGGACACGATCTTCCGCGCGAGGTCACGACGGGGATCGGTAATCGTCGGGCGTCGCGGCTCCATCGCGAGAATGCAAAGCACCTTGAAGTTGATCCTAACAATAATCGCATGCCTCGCGCGCGGTACCGTTAGGGTCTCGCGTAATTTGGATCATAAGCATTTGCTAGACGAGAGTCCCCCGCGTTTCGCATAACCGTGCGGAACTTCGGACTCTCGTGCGCTGTTCCTACTCCTACTCCTCAATCCGCCGATTGATCGATCGCCGACTATCTTCTTCGCTTCCTTCGTATCCACGAGGAAATGTACAGGGTGCCTCAGATTCCCTCATTATGGAGATGAGATCTGTTCAACGCTTTTTCTTCATTAGCATCTGGACGAGCAAGCAAGCTTCCAGATTGTATTGATCGACATTTTCTCATGCGATAATGCGCAAGATTTTTACGTTGTTTATTTAAACGTGTTTGAAAAAAAAAAGAAAATCTTTAATACAGATCTTTTTCAAAATATTTGGAGTTTAGAGAGAAGGCTGATAACTGTTTGACTCACGGATGCGTGTACATTTTTAGGGAAGATTATATGCGATAACGTCAAGCATAGCTTTCGCCTTGAATACACAGAATACATTTTTTCCTTTGTACCTTGTGTATTTTAATGCTTTCGTTAAACATTTTCACTCACGAATATGACGTACACAGAAGAGCTACGATTAAATTTTTTATTGCATGTTTCAAAATTTATACTTGATATGGCGTACATCGTGATGCTTATACAAATGTTTGTTTGATGCGCGCGAGAGAATGAGAACACGAGTCGTCACTTGATTATTTAAGTATGCTTTCTCCACGCGCGCATTTTCTTTTTGAGGCTCCACCTACAAGCTCATTTGGGATTTTCATATGTTAAAATGACCCTCTGCTATTTGAAGATTAAATAAAATAAATAATATAAAAGAATATGTATAAAACTCGAGTAAAACTTGCTTCGCAAGAAAGTTTAGCACGCAGGTTTCATGCGTCAGTACACCCTGTATGTCCCGTCTGGCTAGCTATAAAGCAGCGTGCAAATTACGGATCAGTAGCGTAAGAAGATTATACACCGGCAGGCCGACGACTCCTGCGAGTTTCTCCCGGGGGCAGGAACGTGTTGTTATCGCCACTGACATTTACACCTTCGTAACGCTACCGCGAGCCGTTACGTGACTCGCAATATGAATCTCGCGCGACTATAGTTCTCTATACGAGTAAATACAAAGTAACCGGTACCTCGCGCTAGTCGTAGATTGCCTGATGACTTGAATTTCATTTGTTCTTGACGACAGTTGTACAATAGTCCTGATTAATGACCAACTTGACGTAAACAATTAGCGAATTTGCTTAATTTATATCGTCTTATTTTGCACTGTAAAAAAATTCAGTAAATTTACATAATTATACGATTGGTCCGTAAGTATATAAAAGAAAGTCATGTAATTTTATAGAAATTATGTCATTCTGCAAAAAATATGTAGATTTGCTGTTATTGAGTAAATATATCTTATGTTATACGGAAAATTATGTGCATGATGGGATATTTAAATATTATATGTAATTATCAAAATTTTTGTAACATTACGTGACACAACAGTATTCCATATATCGCTGTAAAATATAATATTTTTTTTGTTTTACATACTTGCCCCAGAATATTAATAAACGCTCAATTACTCACTCAATCAATCTTTCATGCAATTTTACAATTTTGGACCGAAAGAATATAAGCGTTCCTAATAACAAGGGTAATTATCTCTCAGCATAGCAACATTGACTAAATAAAACGCGTAGGAAAATGTCTTTTTCACTTTTATCGCGTATGTTCTCTCTTCGCCTCTCCTTTTAATCTCTCTCGAGATCAGCGTGGTGCACCGCACTCCTTAAAAGCGCGCCTATGCACTCGTCATTAAAAATCAAGATGCATCGCGCGCTACTCGTGCGAGTCAATGGATGAGCTAATGCGAGCGATTCGTTACAGGAGACTTTTGAGGAGGCGAAGTATTATCTCGGAGAACGGTACGAGCAACGCCAGACCCATTTGTATTGGCACATACAAGCGTTACCACACGTGCAATACGCAGGTAAGTCGGCGCGTAAGATCTTCAGCGCGTTTATCGACAAGAACTATGGAGAAACTCTTGCAAAATTAAATTCTAAGTTTAAAAATAGAGCGCTAAACTCTGTCTTAACTCTATTGTATTGTCTGAAGAGTTATTTCGCAAAAATGTAGGGAAAAGTTGCTAAATGCGTACCAGTCTCCTAAAAGCGTATCTATTCAATATTTTACATTTTTACTTTATACAAACAACATTTAGTGATAATAAAAAAAATAAATAAGAAGTAAGTAATATAAACAAAAATTTAACAAGGCATTTTGTTTTGTGCGTGCTATCAGGCAATCAGATATAAATTTTTTATTAACTTATATAACTGATAATAATGTAATTATGCAATTTTATTTTAAATGGTTATGTTTTCATAAAAAAAGATTTGTTGCAGCATTATTTTATATTCATTGCACATATATATTTACGATTATCATAAAAATTAAATCGATCTTGTAAACTCTATCGAGTTTCCTAATTTGCACCACCACAAATTTTGCTATAAAGAAATGATATTAATGTAAAATTGATAAGAGATAACAATAAAACTAGTAATTGCTATGAATAAAAATTTGTCAATACAAAAATAAATTTAAGCCAGTTTCATTTCGGTATTCTTGTCTTTTTAATTATTGTTATTAATTATTGAATATTTAATCGCTTTTTCGATAAATTATTATTAAAACAAATATTAATTCTTGATTTCTCATATTTTTAATTATTTTAGTTTATAAATTTGGTATTTTTTAAGACAGTGCGTTTTAAGAGACCGCAGGAACTTTAGGCGACGTAGCATGTTACAGAAAAGTTTATAATAAATTAATTTGTTATTACTGAAAAATGTAATATGTAATGATAGACGATTGAAACATTAAGCTGCAATTTTGAATTTCGATTTACATTCAAAACAACAATAAATACGAAGTATAATAAAAAATAACTTAAGTGGTATGCATTTGGCAACTCGTCCTTAATTTCTAGTAATTACATTTCTACAGAGAACTTCTAAACGTCTGACTTCATTCTAATTTTTTATCGTATGAGTATAAAAAAGTGATTTCAAAGATACTACAAATTCGAACTGCCACCCCGATGTAAAATTTGCTCGCGGATAAAATCTCGCTTGCTAAGCTCGTTTTCGTCGATCGCGCTCAGCCCGCGTCAGTATTCGGCGTAAGCGTAAATTTCACGAAGACGGAATTTGCAGCGGCGAAAAGAGCCATCCACATTCGCGCCGCGAGAAGAGATCCGTGGAATTTCAAAGAAACCGGAGCAGTCGCTTACAGAAGACCGCCTTATTTCCAGGGCGGTTTATTGCCGAGGCCTTGAACCGACAATTATCCGCGCGAGTGCTCCGCTCATTCGCATATAAAATTCGCATACGCGCTCGCGCGTGTGTCACTACTTCCACGGTGCTGTATAAATCAACGCGTGTGTCTATATTCACGTAGGCCCGTGCGCGCTGCAAGGCACGGGCTCCTTAAGATTTTCCTCTCGACGATGCGTCACGAGCCTCGAACAAATCATCTCGCGGGCCAATTAAGGATGCGCACGACGACGATTTATATCCCCGGGGCCCGGGTACGTACTACGTGTGTGCGTGCGCGTGGCGTTGTTTAAAATTCATAAGAATAATCACCACCTGTGAGACTAAAGACCGCCGTGTAATGAATGGATGGCTTTGGCCGGTATCGGGGAGGAAGGGAGATAGGGCTCGCCGGTGTTGATTAGCTCTTGATGGTAGTAAAGACCGCGCGATAAGATCTGTTTACATCTCGGCCCCGATCAGTGGCCGTTGACTGGGTGTTCTTGACCCACAAGTACTCGTACTTTGCATTTATCGCTATCAGTTTTAAGAAGGAAACGCTACTTTTCATTAAAGTCCGTTTGCACCAATGTAACTTAACTTTAACTTTAACTCTAAGAATTTGAGAAAGATAACTATTATTCTTGTGCTAAGAAAAGTGCGTTTGAAAGTATCGTAGTAGAAAAAATTTGGCGGCGACTTTTTTATCTGGATAAAAAATTATTTTAATAAAAAGTAGATATATATTCTGATGAAAATATAATTAATAATGAAATAATGAAAAAATCAATTTTTTCAAGTGCTTTAAATATTCAAGACGATTTATGTAAAGTTTCATCGCGATGCAAAGATCAGTTCTGTAAAATAAACAAAATTTATTTATTTACCAAATAACTGAACAAACAACAAAACTTTGTATAAATCATCTTGAATACTTGAAGTACGTACACAAAATTTAAGATTTTTATTAATGTCGTAAAAGATAATTTAATTTTTAATAACAAATAGAGTAAATAAGCTGTAAAACTGTTATTAAATAAAAATATAATCTTATTCATACAACTTTCATATGCATATAGTTTATTTAAGATGTAAACATATTTCCAAATTTTTTATTTACTTTGCAAAGACTACATGTCCGATACATCTTTAAATAACGTTTAGAAATGTTGATTTCGTGTGTATTTTGTGAACGTTTAAAAATGTACAAATATTTGAAAAATTATTTGATACATGATTTTTTTTTTAATTTTGTTAAAATGTTTGAAAAATATTATCTCCAAGTTACGGTCGAAGTTTGTCGTTTATATCGATGTTTATATTGACGCATGCAACGTTAAATACGACATATTTGAAACGTGACATATTATTGAATATCGTATTAACTCGGCAATAATAATTTTGTGCTTACTGGCTGGTGCACGAGTAAACGTTTAAATAGGAATTTTACTAGTCCTTGGAAATCGCTTCGAAATGAAAATCGCGATACAGCCAAATTAGCTTGATGCTGCCTAAAAGATGCGGCTTCGTTATCCGTTATTATCCGAGTAGAAAAACGGCGCCTCGTGCGGGAATATTTATCTTCGGGCTCGATACCCGGGGACTACATTTCCGAGCTGCATTCGCGATTCGCAAACATGCCCGGGCAAAGTAACCACCGTTTCGTTCGCCGGCAATTAATAGTCTACCCGGAAATTGCAACGCGGCCGTGCACGTAGCGCACCACACGTGCCGGCATTCGCGTGTTTGCACGAATATACGGACTTCCTCTCGGCGCACTCGGCGGCTCAGAATGCGAGCTTTTTTTTCTGCCAGAAGCCGCAAATAATTTTACCTTTATTTACCCGCATCGCTTTGGGAAAAGCGCGACGTGCCGTAAAAAGCGACGCGATCGATCGCGTCGGGTTTTTTTTCCTTCCTATGAAAGAGCTCGTACCGTCTCTTTTTCAATGGTAACGTCGTCTCTTCCCCGCCCCCTCCCACCGCTACCAGATCGATCCTTAATTACCGCAAGTTTAATTAATCCATTACACGTTTGTGCAGGAATGCCCAAACTTCCCGGAAGACTTGCGGGCGGAACAGTGCGCGAAGTACAACGGGAGGAATTACAAGGGCCGCAGTTACGTGTGGGTGCCCTTCGTAGATGGTGAGTCTGGAAACCGATTTGCTACTTTCCGATTATGCTTCATTATCTCTAAGAAATGTGTTCTTCAATTAGTAAAGTAATTATGTCAAGAAGCATTTGCTCCTTTTATACGTGAAAGAAAGAACAAGCGTTTTATTAAAACTATTTTATCTAAAAGTTTAGTTGGACGCAGATCTAAAAATAATTTTGTTAAACTATCAAAATAATTACGTAGGACGCTCAAGTTAGTCGCTAGAACGTTGAAACTTTTTGTAGAATTTCACATCATGTTTAAACATCCTTCACTTCAATTACTTAATTACTTAAACATTATTTTCAGCTAAATTTTTGGATACTTTAACAAAATCGTTCTTTCTGTGTAAATTAAAATACTTATTCACTGTCTTGCTCTACTTATAATTATGTGATCATCAGTGACTGTTCCCTGTCTTCGAGAAATTTTGATTAAGAGGGAGGATCTTCTCACTAATCGGAAGTGCAGTGCATATATCACACTGATTGATATAATTATAAGTATGACAATAAAATCAGTCAGATTTCACTGATTCCGATTTAAAGAGCGAAACAGTAAATTTTAAACGAAGAGAGTCTAAAATAATATTGCGAAAAGTATATAGTTGAAATTTCTAAGAAATAATTTAAGTACCGTCGAAAACTCGATTATATTTTATTTAATTGATTTTCTTATCTGGATAAATTGTCAAGCTGCCAGGCAATATCGTCGTGATTATCACTTAATTATCAATCGTAATATCTAACGATATCCAGTTTTACGGTGTACGGAAAGTACAGTCTTACTAAAGCATTTAAAAACTTCAGTGGATATTGAAAATAATTTTGTTAGGCCACCAAAATAATTGACGATGGACTTTCTTACTGATTGCTAGAATGTCAAAATTTTTTGCGGCATTGCTCATCGTGCTCGAACATCTGTCACAATTATTTTTCATGGTCTAAAATTATTTTCAGATCTGTGTCCAGCTAAGTATATTTAGATACACTGAAAAAAAAAGACTGGTAATAACTAGTAAATGTATAGTGAAATAGTATCAATTAAATATTTTGTTAATGTAACCAAAAATAATTTTACTTTTCTAAATATTTAGTAACTTACACTAGATCTGATAATATTTACTAAACATTTAGAAACATAAAATTATTTTTGGTTATATTGATAATATATTTAATTGATATTCTTTCACTATACATTTGGTCGTTATAACCAGACTTTTTTTTCAGTGCACGTTAGCAAAACCGTTCTTTCCGTGTATGTGTCAAACTTCTCGGAATTCTCTCTTCTTCGCCACTCCGGCGAGACGTACGTCTTTTATGAAGTAACAAAGAGGCGTCTCGCGACACCCAAACGAGTCAGTGACGTCGTCCGATCGGTGTTCGACCGATATAACGATGACGTAGCCAACGACCAGGCCCGGTGACCTAACTTCCGCCTGGCCTAATCGTGACTACTGTTGTTCCCCAGCGCCGAACTCTTGCGCGCTCAATTGCCGTGCAGTCGGCGAGCGTTTTTACGCAACGCTTGAACCGGCAGTAATGGATGGCACGCCCTGCGATGCTCCGAATCTTCGCGGACGCGGCGGCGGCGGCGGGATTTCGACGGAACGCAGTGGCGAACGATGGCTCTGTGTCGCCGGACAATGCAAGGTATGAATAGAGCGAGCGTTAGGCGAGAGAACGATGCCGGAAATTAATGACCGATACCGGCGCGATACGATCAATCGATGAGATCGCTATTGACCCGTGCTCCGGGGACCCTTCGCCGCGCGCGACCAACCCTCTCTCGTTCCTTTCTTCCGTCAACATTGGGCTTCGTCGCACACCCGGTACAAGATTCGGTCAGACGCATTTATCAATCAACAACGCCCGGGACCGGGTCTCTTCAATTTCGTCGAGACTCCAGCAGCGTGGAAGGACATATGTTCTTTCGCTTCCCTTGAGCCGAAACGAATCTGCAGTCGGAGTCTTTCTCTAACAAAAATTTAAATTTTCGAAAAACCATTTTTTGAATTGAAAAATATTGAGAAGATTTGTGCACAAGTCTAGTTAAAAAAAAAAATAATCATAATTATTATAATGATAAACTGCAATATGTATTAATAAAAAAAGAAAAAGATATCGTGAGAAATGCATGTTCTTGAGAGTATAGAGGACTCGGCAAAACTTTGGAGAGTCCCGGATGGGTCTTGTAAGTGGGTTAAACGCAGCGATGCCGAAAATTCGCATGTTTGCCGTTCAGCCTGTAGGATGCGACGGGGTGGTGGGTTCCGGCGCGACGATGGACGCCTGCGGCGTGTGCGGCGGCCAAGGCAGAGGATGCAGACTGTTCGAGGGCATCTTCATGGAACCGATTCTGTCCAAGGGTCATCAGCAGGTGACCACGATTCCGAAGGGCGCCATGTCGCTCAACATTTCCGAGCTGCGATTCAGCAGTAATTTTCTAGGTAGCATTGACGATTCAAAGTAAAATAATCATGTCTTTTGTAACTCGGGCGTTAAACAATTGACGCTTTAATAGCCTGACACATTCGACATTTAATTAGAATTTATTTCAAAGAAAAAATTGTGTCAGCGGGAAACCAAATGAATAGCCCACTGCGAATTAGAGTTGCTGAATGTGTATCGGTCGCTTAAATCGTACCTCATCAATATTTTATATTTTTATTTAATACAAGCAATGTTTAGTGATAAAAATATGAAATAAATGAAAAAAGAGTAATATAAGAGTAATATAATACATAAAAATTTAACAGATTGTTTTGTTTTGTGCATGCTAACAAAACTTTACAAAATCAAGAATAACTGATGTTAATTTTTGATCAATTTATGTAGCCGATAATGTAATCGTGCAATTTTATATTGAATTTTTCTATTTTTATAAAAAATGGTTTACTGTAATATATTTTACATTTATTACATTTGTTTGCATATATTTGCAATTATTACACAAATGAAATTTATATTTTTATTAAATCTACCAAGTTTCCTAAATTGTACATCACAAATTTTATTACAATAAATAATATTAATATAAGCAATAATAATATGACTAAATGTTGATATGATTAAAAATATGTCGATTGCAAAAATAAATTCAAGCCAATTTTATTTTGACACCTTTACATTTTTGTTATCGTTATTTATTAATTATTAAATATTTTATCCTTTTTCGATAAATTATGGATAAAATAAGTATTACAGTTAATTTAATATTCCTTATATTTTTAATTACTTTTATTCATAAATTAGATATTTTCAAAGAGGATAAGGTTTAGGAAACTCGCGGATACGATTTTAGATAATCGGTTGCGTGTTGCAAAAAGGTTTATAATAAATTACTTTATTATTGGTAAAAAGTTAAACATTGTAGTAATATTCGAAGGTATTTGAAATATCGAGCTACAAACTTCCAACGTTTATTTGCGAATAAATCAGTGTGACAAATACAATATAATAAAACTTGAATGGTAACACGTTTGGCAACTCTCCCCTATCTGTTCGTGGACATTTTTATCATTTCTGATAATCGCATCAGTGATTTGGTAAAAGCACAGATACGAATAAGCGGCGTTTGTACGCAACGGTGTGATACGCTGGTTAACAAACGATCGATCTACTCGCAGCGTTGAGAGACAGTAACGGCAGTTACATCCTAAACGGACCGTGGTCTTACAGTCCCAGTGGTACTTATAAAGCGGCTGGTACGACATTAACATACCAGAGGGGCGATAGGAACCGTATGGAGTGTATCTTGGCGACCGGACCGTTGAACGAGTCTCTGCATTTAGAGGTACTATCCGCGTTATCGTCTCACTTTTCGTTAATCGTATCAGAAGCAGATTTTGTTTAATTACACGGGTAATTCGAGTTACAATTTACGAACGACTTTTACTCACGGATTCTCCGTATCTCTCTAATTTCGTTCGCCTTATCTCTTACGTAGCACCGCCAAGCTATAATTTAAAGGTAAAAGGATTTTTTCAAGTATTTAACTTAATTATTTTTTTACGCGTTATCTTTTTCCGCTGCAAAATATTTCAGTGATGCATCCTTAAACACGGTCTAATCTACGCACTTAATCGAACTCGGTTCCTCACGTTAATATCATTGTTCGCGCATTACCGTAGATCTTATCCGTGGAATTAAATCCAGGCGTTCTGTACAAGTACATGCTGCCTATGAAGGAAGTGCCGGACGGTAAAGCGGTGATCGCACCGCCGCTGCTTGTCGCAGGTAATTGCTTCATTGCCAATCAATTGTGTAAAATTAAAAAAAAAAGAAATCATCGATTATAGTCCGTAAACGTGTAACCTTTTATTCTTCCTCGCAGGAGCGAATGATCGGGGTAACGAGATACCTAGTCCAGATACTCACGTGACCGTGCGAGTGCCCGTTACAAGAATGTAAATATATATTTTTATTTAAAACTCCCGAAGAGCGAGGCAATTTTTAAAAGTAGTCGAGAAAGCAGTTTCCGAAATTATTCCTCCTCCATCAAAATATTAAAATTACAGATTGCGCACATGTAAATTCGTTTCGACGGGGTTTAATTATCTCGAACGTTTCGTACATGCTCTTGCGCTATTGCCCCGGTGTTCAATCTTTAATTTTCACTCTTATCTTCTCCGCTCGATCGTTGCGACGCTTTTTGAAATACATTTCGGAGCGTGTCCCTCATCGACTCAGATTCCGCTGGCAGACTTCCTCCTTTGTGCGTCGCGGGGGAATCTGCGCGGCGCATTCGAGAACCACTCGGAGTCGAGTCGCGTAATTTGTCTTCGTTCGTGCAACCCGTTGCTCTCTGTCTTCCAGATCGGATCGGCGGAGCGATTTATCTTCGACGCGTCGCGATCGCGATCCGCCGCGCGCGCACGACGGCGGACGGAAGGAAGAGATGAAGCATCCACCGACCACAGTGATGGCGGGCGATCAGCCAAAGTCAAAGGCGACGAGGAGGAAGAAGAGGAGGAAATTCGCCTGGAAAATAGTCGGCCTCTCGCCCTGCTCGAAGGAATGTGGGGGAGGTAAGGAGATGGTGCCCCGATAATTAATCGCGTGTCATATCACATGATACTCGTGTCGAGGTGTTGCACGTAACTGGAATTAAAAAGATTTTACTAGCGGCTGTTTCGCGGAGATAAGCAAAATCTCTTTATTGACAATCATGCAATTTTTCGTTATTATAATCTCGAGAATATCTTTCTTTCATAGCGCGTATGAAAAAACGCGAAAAGAACGATTTTATTGAAATATCTAAAAATTTAGCTGGATACAGATCTCAAAATAATTTTGTTGGATTAAAACAAATAATTATGACGAACGTTTAAACGTGACGAGCAATGCTGCAAAAGGTTCTGACGTTCCACCACCAACTAGTATGAGTAGTCCAACATAATTATATTGATAACTAAAAAAATTATTTTCAGATCTGTATCCGATTAAATTTTTGATGGTTCAGCAAAACCGTTTTGTTCGGAAGATAATTTCTAAAAAGCATGGTTCTCTAATAAGTAGAATTTATTTATGCGTACATACATGGAGAGAGAATGCTCTTTTAGAATTTATCCTCAAAATCATAGTGATAGTCGTGAGACAACAATTTGAATAGAATTTTAATAATTTTTAATAAGACTTTATTTTATATTTTGATTTTCTATTGTGTAAAATATGTTTTATATTATTTATTTTGCCCCGATATCTCGATTATATAAAACGAGGAGGATCCAATTATTGTAGAATTGGAACATAGGTGTATTCAAGTAACATGAACGTATTAATTAGCGTAATATATACTCAATAACTCGCGCAAAATAGCGTTAACTCCCACAGGCAATCTTTATGAATTTAATTAAAACAGTTTGATTAAATCTTAGTAAAATTTTATTTAAAATTTTTCCACCACTACCATAATTTTGAGAGTAATCCTAAGAGAAAATTCCGATTGCGTGCCAACAATTTTCCATCTCACAGCAATACTGTCATGAATCTAGAAAAATAAAATGTTGTATTTCTTCAATGTCATGAATGTGCGCTTATTCGTAGGGCAAAATAATTTAAATACGGGTCTAATATAATATGTTCAAAAAGTAATGTGTTTTCAGTAAAATATTCCTCTCGGGATTTTAATATTCAATATTTGAAACGTGAGTTAATTTTCGGATGGCGAATGATAAATGTTTCAGTATGTGTTGTTTAATTTTTGGAATACACAGTATTATAATTTCAACGTTGAGATCGATGAGTTTGCGTTAATTTCCAATATCGCTGGTAATACATTTTCGCATACATACTCTATAGGGAATACGATATCGCAGTGCGTTCGAGAAATAAATGAATATTAACGAATAAATATTATCAATGTACACGGGGGTACATTCTAAATTACGCGTGATTAAATATTTGTGATTACACAACGCAACGGTCTAATAGACTATCGCGGTTTAAAGCTTGTCGACAAAATTAACAGCCACCGCGCGTATTTCAATGAACAAGCATATTTCTGATGCAAGGAGTGTATTTTTATTCATAGCACGCCTAATTACTTTTCGAGGTATTGGCTCATAGGCTAATAAAACGTGAACATCGCGGAATATAATTTGGAAGTATAGGTATTTAATATTTAAATATAAAACATTGAATGTCAATGTAAGATGTCAATATAAAAAGGCCAGACTCTTTTCGAGTCTGTCGCGAGCTACCGATTAAACGAACAATTAGGTAAAAAGCGCCTGGATAATTAAAGGTCATTAGGGAAATGACTTTGTCTAGACGCCACCGAGGCGTTGCGTGGGAAGTAACCCGACATGTTTTGTTTCGGTACAATTAGACACGTTCTGGCATGACGGTCAAAACTTTCGTATAAGATTTTAATTTTTAATCTTTTCGTATATTTAGAATTTTTTTTTTTTTAATTGCTGCTTTGTGCAATAATTAAAATAAAATTGTTTTTATTTAAATTGAATGAAGTAAACGTAGAAATAAGTAATTAAAATTACATAAGAGTAAAGTTGAAACGTGATTCCGGAGACAACATAGACGTTCGCAAAGATATATAGCGTGATGCTTTTGAGATATCAACCGGAAATTGTCACTGACTTTCTGGACATCTGAACATTGCACGCGACAGCATCCGATATCTGTCACAGCGATGTTCTAATTTAAATTGACGCGGTACGGGCGGAAAGCGACGAATACGGGGAAAAGGAACGCGACGGTCACGTCGATCATAATACAAAGTGTCCCACTCACAAAGTGTCGCACTTTGTTTTATTCTCTTTAACCAACTTGAGATAGAATTTTCCTCAATAACTGTTGATACGTCAACGCTGTCTGAGTTAAGCGACAGAAAATAAGTTATTGTTCTGCAGTCTTGCAAGCGTCAGACGTAATTTTACTCTTCGTTCAATTTCGAGTAGATATTATTTTGATAAACTTTTAAATTATGGAACGATACATTCGCAAGATTTAAAATAGTATTAGATGCTTGATCGGCGTAAAACAATTAAAGCCTTTAAGTTGAATTGAAGGATCGAGAGTCTGTTTGCGAATTTTGTAAAAATAATTTGAACTATCATAAATAGTCGTAAAAAAACTTTGTACACATTTATAAAAATAATTGTTCGTTGTCGTGTTCTGATAAAAAAAAACCGAAGCTTACACATTTTATCCAAAGCTGAAAGATTTTAAGGAGTGTTAGCGTCAAGTCAGTTTCTTGCTGAGAAAAATTACACTTCAAATTAATCGAAGGTATAATAAAACGCGATATTCGAAGAGACATCGTTTCTCCATTTAACTCGCTGCATTTTGCAGGTGTGCGGACGACGATCCTAAAGTGCATTCGCGAGAGCAGTCAGACACCCGTCGTCGACAAACGCTGTCGTAATGTGGAAAAACCGAAGCATTCTCCTCCGCTGCGATGCAACGATCATCCATGCGCCGCCAGGTATTTATCTCGACATGTCTCTTCCATGACAATAAATTCTTTGGCGATTGTCTTATGATCATTGTCATTATATTTTAAATTTTTATTGGTGATAAACAAGGCTTTAGTGAATTAAAAAAAAGTTTATTATTTTTATATTATTACATGAATTAGAAAAAAATCCATGAATCTTAAGGTCGTCATCTTATCTCCTCTCCCCTAATAATAGTGAAAACGAGTGGGACTATATCAGTATGTGGGCATCACGTAGTTCTAAAGAGTTCCTCCACGACTCCCGCTAAGTTGTCAATCCCAGCCCAGTGCTATGTAGTAGGTTTTATGTACGGCCTACTGCTCAATTTCTTTTTTCCTTAAGCTTAATACGAGCTTTAATAAGAACCCTAAGCCTAACACAGCCCCTAAGTTTTTTTTAGGCTTGACACCAGCTTTAGGTTCTTAAACTTATATAGCCCCACCTCTTTAGACCTTACTACAACTCTAGTCCCTTAGGACTGGTATAGCTTCTTAGGCTTTAGCTTCTTAGGCTTTGACACAGGAAAGTATATAGGATGACAGTTGGAATTGAACTCGAGATCCTTTGGTTATGAATCGACCATTTTCACACCAAGCCACGCGCAACTCTTCTCACGTACTAAATTATTAAAAAAATCTCGAGCTTACAGACTCTACTGATATTCTTACTGAAGCAAAAATCGATTTCGAGTTCAAGGAACGATTAAATCGAAACGCGATGAACTTTTCGCGCCCAGGAAATCTGCAACTTACGCAGATAAGCTTGATCTTGTATTCGAAGACTCGGAAATGTTGTCAGATGGCGAGCCGAGCCGTGGAGCGAGTGCTCGGTCACCTGCGGGGTCGGCACTAGGACGCGAAAACTCGAGTGCGTCCAAGAGCTGAACGCGAGATTGACAATGCGCGTTGCTGCCGGCGCGTGCATGCAACCGCCAGATCTGAGCACCACGGAAACTTGCAGTCGGCCAGCGTGTCCCAACGTGGGCCCAGAATTGAGACATATGCCTTCGCAGCACGACGCGCCCAGGTGGGACGTGGGCGCTTGGGGTCCGGTGAGTCATTAATCTGTTAAATGCCTTTATTGTTAAGCAGCTACTTTCAGCGAATTAGGAAGTAGGACAGGAAATTGCTGGGAGTCCGAAGGGAGAAATCAACAGGCACAGGAGACAATTGATACGTCACCAGTATTATTTTTGCTCATCAAACAGTTCGTGCGAATTATACTGTATCCTGTTTTAAATTTGGCGTGTTATCTAATTTCAAGCTTCCAATTTGAAACCCCTTTCCGCATTTCCGATTGGTTGTAAAGTTAATTTAATAATTATTGAATTAATATGAATATAGTAATTGTATAAACGGTTAATTAATACAATTGATTTATTAAATAATTGCATCATTGTTAAATTGATATATTTATTGAATTTGTAAAAGGATTATTGTGGAAAAAAAGAAGATACATGCTGTTATGTTCTGGTCCCGATAAATAAAAATAATTCTAAAATTGATGAATGAAAAAATGCAAGCGACTAAGAGTAATCAATTTAAGCGAAAAATTAAATTTGCCATAAACGGAGAGTATGAATGTTCAATTATTAACTTTCCCGCAAATGTATCATGTTACAATTCTTCGATTAATGTGCAATAAATTGATAGGATCTGCACTATTGTTAAAATTAATTTTGATTTGTTCGTAACATATTCCACCTGTTTCGAGGCTTTTATTGTGCGTTTCAGTGTTCGGTGACATGTGGTCATGGGATTCGAAATCGAACGGTAACTTGTATAACGTCTGGGGAGTCCTGTTCGTTAGCCAACAAGCCGGAATCTCAAAAAACGTGCGAGATAGCGGCTTGTAATGCGGTGACAGACACGGGACATCACGCGCCCTGGCTGTACTCGGAATGGTCTTCAAAGGTATGCAGCACGTTGTGAGATTAATTTTACTGAAAATAGGCAAACACATGAAAATATCCATCTAAGAATTATGACTCATCCATGTATTAATTTTGTGTGTGTTTATTTAATATTTGATATTGTTATAATACATAAAAATTGTTCTCGATGATTTTTATATCAATCGTTTGATATAAATGATAATTTATATAAAAAAGTGGGGATCTCAAACATCATTGAATTTAATTTTATCTCTTGACTTTTAGACGAAGTACGCATTTTCGGAACATAGATAACATTTGGTCACTGTTGCAGTGCTCCGCAGAATGTGGAAATGGCGTGAGAATCAGACGAGTGGCGTGCGCGGATGGTAGCGAGTTATTTTGCAATCCCAAAGAGAGACCGGACACGGAGATGCATTGTTTCGGACGAGAGACTAGTTGCGACCGAGCCAAGTGGTTCGCCAGTCCGTGGACTTCCGTTAGTACAAGCACAAAACTTAGAAAATAAAACGCTTGCCTCGCGGCAACGCGCAAAGCTAAAATGTTTGCGGGCGTAATTTTGATTGAAGACACTAATTCTTTTCAGAATCCAGCTTCAATTTCATATATTTCTAATATTTCTAATTGCACGAAAGTGTAATTTCACATTATCTTAATTTAACTTTCAATTGTTGTTACAATCAATCTGAGATTCGAAAACAAAGCCGATATTTAATAAAGTATATCCCTTTTATTCAGATTATTGTGCAGTGCAATTTTTTTTTAATAATCACGATGTCAATATATAATTTCTTATATCAACTTCTTTCATATTCTTAGTGTTCTGTTTCGTGCGGCGTTGGCGTGCAGTATCGGGACATCGCTTGCATAACTAGAACGAACAACGAATTTGTCGTGCTGTCTGTAAAAAATTGCAGCGATCCCAAACCAGCGACTGAACAAGCCTGCAGAATGGCCGCGTGTTCGCCGGAATGGTTTACCTCAGATTGGTCGACGGTAAAGTACCGCGAATATGTGAATTATGTTAAGAAAATTTTTATTAAGAAATTTTTTTGTGAATCTTATGTTAGTTTGTATTTCGGAAGTGTGTATGCATATAATTTTTATGGTCCTTAGTGTTCCGCAACATGCGGAGCCGGAGTGCAAACACGGCTTGTACGGTGCATTGTCGACGGTATTAGTAGTACGAGTTGCTCGGAAATCGACGAACCGAGCGCGGAGCAACGATGTAACGAGGAGCCATGCAAGAAGGAGGTGTCAGCGAACAAACCACCGAAAAGTAAAGAAAAAACTTATAAAATTATTTCATCAGTTAATGAACAAATAAGAAATTGAACCAGTCAATGAATGAATAAAAAACACAACTTCATATAATTACATTTTTAAGTAAAAAATGATATTTTAATAAAATCTTAATAAAAATTAAATCTAAAAATAATAATTTGCTATTTATTATATATTTTTCTTAAACTGTCATTTATTAGTGGTTGTTCAACAACTAACCGTATTTCATGTTTCTTTCAAAGTAGTAGTTTTAATGATTTTAGAAAGTACTTTCGCTATTTTCGAAAAATTAGATCGATGATAATCATGAGACATTGTCATTTGGTAATTACATCCGATGTGTATTTAACAGGTATATTTTGTCGTTATGTTTCAGAGGTGCACGAGTCGTCCGAGTGCGTGGACAAATATCCGAATTGCGTTTTAGTAGTGAGGAGTGGTCTGTGCCGAATCAAATATTACAAGTATTCGTGTTGCCAATGCCGTCAATAGTAGCAGCTTTGCTTGCGTTCGATCACGATTTTGCGACCGCGAGTACACGGCTGGCGAGCGCGATCGTTAAATAGAATACGGATATTATATTGGAAAGGGCAAATTATATGCCGAGTGTAAGACTGCTATAAAGAAAGATGACCACGTATATATATATAATTTTATTTATATTTACGCGACACGACGTCGGATTGCACGTGTCTTAGTCGTGCTTTTTTCTGCCGAATGTAATATAATTCTTGCGGAGCGGCAGAATTCTCTTCTCTTTTCTTTCTAGCAATGAACGTTCAGAACGAGGCATTTGGTTCTTCCTGATATTTCAATTGCAAATATTGGAGTAAATTTTTGGAGAAATTTAAAATAAAGTAACCAAATGAACAATAAATAATAAATTGCAGGAAGGAACAATGTGACATACAAAACGGAGCAAAGAAATTAAGGTACGTTTTTGTCTATGTGCGAGTTATAAGAATTAAATTTTCTGCGAGGAAGGCTCGTTCTCTAAGAAACCTGATTTTCCTGAGTATTAAACCGTCAAGAGTTCGTCAGGGTTGTGTGTGCAATAAATATGTAACTCGACGTGTGGTATCACGTGTGTTCGTCTACATAATACACGCACGAGTCGTTTACATTGCGTATGCGATATCTGCGTTATCGCCGCGGGCAAGTGCAAGTCCGTAATTTTATTGATTTGGGGTAGTGACGCTTATTCAAATACACTTTCGGCCCTGGCCCTTTTACATATACGCGATCTCAATTTTCATGTGCTTTTTATCAAACAGCAAGTTTTTCGTTACTCAAATGGATGAAAAAACTTGCAACGCTTTCAATGTGTCTCAAAGATTTACACAAAAAAAGACTCATATTTTTATTTTTTTCCATCCTTTTTTTTGACGATAAAGTCCAACATTAAATATTATATTAAATTTAATTTCAAACGTTGTAAACGCAGCAATATTTTTTTCAATTTATTACATAAAAAAATTCTTTAGAGTTTATTTAACTATTTAAAATATCTACTGTTTCATTTTTGGAACAGTGGTAAAAAAATACATTAAAATATGATAATTAAAAAGAAACGAAAACAATGAACTGATTTAAATACTATTGTTTTAATTTAATTCTCAGCATATTTAAAAAAAAGTGAGACTTTTAATGTATTTTTAATTTAACGTTTACATATATTTTGGTTGATGTACATTGCGAACGCGGCTCGATCTGGGATAAACTGGGAAAATAATATTTTTCGAAGTGAAAACGCATGAGTCTGAGTGAATATCAAATAACATTCCTGGATAAAACGAGCCTCCCTTTGCATGTGTATTCGCGCAAAACCTGCATGATCATGAAAACCTTCGAGGCTGCTGCACTCGCCTCTGCCGACCGCGTAAAATGAAACGAGTTTCCAGTGAGTCCGGAATCAGCGATGGGAGCGATGTTGTAAAAGACGCCAATTCCACGCAAACGCGTGTTATACAGACCGGAAAATTCGCAGCCTGATGAAAAGTCAGTTATCTCTCATTTACATTTGCTGACGGAAAACATTTTTTCGCAGAAACGCGACTGCCTTCTGTCGAATTGCGAAATTTCATCCGATGACTATTTAAAAATTTTTTAATGTAGAAATAAATTAACTGCGCGACGAAGTTAATAAAAGAATTGTTGAGTCGATCATACTTTTTTTTCAGGCGCTTTTCTATTAGCTACTAACTGCTCTTTCATAAGTTAACGTAAAAATTTATAATCGACGTGTTATCTGTGGAAGCTGCGCAACAAGAAAAATCCACTTTCCAAATCAATCGCGAGAGAATATATGTTTGGTCAGGACGAGCGGCATAACGAATATTGGAACACATGCGATTCGTGTTCTGCATAGGTCGCTTTATATCGAGTAAATTTATTCAGATAAGCGTGATAATATATACAGTAACGTAAATGGGTATACGCTTGTGTATGTAGAATATATGAATCGTCGTTAGTTGATAAATATATGTATTATTGTATATTTCGATGTCGAGATAAAATGTTAGAATCTTCGATCCATATCGCTATTACATATTAGTTCAATATTGGACTCGTATTTGATTGCGCCGTTAATAGATTTGGAGATAACTGTTCTGATTAATTAATTATCTGTGTCAATCGAATTTTTTGGTTCTGCCAGCTCTAAAGAGTTATTCGGATGCTTTCAGATAGTATTCCTCTAGCGTAGCCTGCGTCTCGCTCAGATTTTCTATTTTTACAGCAATTACAAGTTACTTACACAACATTTTTTTGTTCGTTTATTCTATTTATTGTTTGGTTATCAACCGCTCATCGCTTTCATTCAGTTTTGTTGCACACCAGGTAAGTGCATTTCATAATTTATTTCTTTTCTTTTCACAATGATTCGTTCAATACATTCACGTTACCAACATTTTCTAAATTATATGCATTTAAACTTATTACTGAATAAATTTTTTTCATATTGTAGAATACTATAATGTTAAAGGAAAATTTAATGTGAAAGTGTTGAATTTAATGTTTAAATTAAAAGAATGTGTTAAATATATCTTTTATTTAAGTTAACTTTTAGTTGCAGTTACTACAGGAACATCTCTAGATTATGTATGTTTACTTTTTTTTTTCTTAATCACTTAACTTTCTTAGCATTCTTTGATTTTAGCATAACATTACAATTTTATTTATTAAGCACAATATAAATATTTTTATTCATTATTATGATATTTTCATCTTTTATCTTGCCTTTTAAAACATTTACCAAACTTTATCAATACAAATAGAATTTTCAAAAGATGTTTTATTTATATTCTTTTTTTAATTCTTGAGTACAAAGACTTTTGTAGAGATAAAGTGGTAAAGTTTGTTTGAATATTTTAGAAAATTATAAAGTTCTT
Source organism: Solenopsis invicta (assembly GCF_016802725.1). Taxonomy (NCBI): domain Eukaryota; kingdom Metazoa; phylum Arthropoda; class Insecta; order Hymenoptera; family Formicidae; genus Solenopsis; species Solenopsis invicta. The sequence continues at coordinate 11,460,818 of NC_052673.1, forward strand.
TGACGAATTGTTGTACTGCGAAATTTGTTACTTTCAATTAAGGAGATTTCCTCGATTGAATATTAATTATAAAAAGCGTCAGTGTTTCTTAGCGAAAATCGGTGACATGTAAGAATATAATGGCGTTACATATAACGAATCTTTACAATTTCTTATGGATATTATTGAATAATGCAACGTAGTCAACATTAAAATAATAGGTCTGGAAAATTGAAGAAACGTTCTTCGAATGTATAAACGCGGCTGTTAATTGATAGTAATCATCGAGTGTTAAATCAGTCAATGGCTGTGATGTAATCTACGTTCGACTAAATCGTCGTTATTAACTTTACTTTGAAGGCTACGGCTACAATTGCAATTCGAAAATTATTGCATTCATACTTCAACTCGAAGCTATCGTAAAGTAATCTCTTTCTTAAATTTAAAAGATAAAATACGCAATCTTAAACGTTTATAGAATTTAAGAGTTTCTGTGTTGGTTTTTATAAAAACAAGTAAAGGCGAGCTCGAGCAGAACAACGAGTCACAATAAAGTCAATATGATATCAAAGTGAATCGTGATTGATCGAAAAGTAACTTTTAATGATCATTTTGCGGTCACTTTGACATCATTTTGACTCTCTGTTCCGCTTGGGAAATAATATCGTTTTAGAATAATAATTAAAGAGGCACAAATTTTGCAGGAATTATACGAAAGTAAAAAATTATGAAGAAATATTATTATCTATTTCTCATAAAATCTTAAAATTGCTTGGTTGATATAACGATTGGTTAAATGGTTGAGTAACAGAAATAACAAATACTTGATTACAAATAATTTTTTGGCCATTTTAACATGAGTTTTCAATGTACGAAGAAATAATTTATTTTTGGGACAGCGCACTGTACAGTATCGTTAACATTAAGAAGTACGATGGTGCACGTGGTAGGGACCATCGTGATCCTTTATCGAGACAAAACGTCCACTAATATCCATAATTATGTGCTCTGTGTCGTCGCAAACCTGTGTATTAATCGCGTAGCTCGTCTATCGCGAGTGTGATCTCGTCAAGGACTGTGATACAATCGTAGTCTGCAGGAATGAAGTACAACGAACGATAACGAATAGTTAATGATCAGTACAATAGGCCAGCTACTGCAAAAAAGAAACCAAAGTCGTCTGGCGCTTTGTAAAATTGCTTCCGTGTCATTCGTAGTGTAATAAAATCTTTAATCGAGAACAATCGTTATCGACAATCATGTTACGATCGCTATAATTATAATTGCAATGAAATTATACAATAGGTGTTACAATCGAAAATTACTGCTTTCAAACAGGAAGTTTGGAATTCGAAATTTACAAATGCTCCAATAAGTTCTTTTTTACAGTTTTCTTTTAATTTTTTTCATTTTATTAAATATAAAAAATGTAAAATTGTATTATTTAAAAAACGAACAAAATTTAATTTAATAATTAAGATTTGTCGTAAATTTAATTGATTGAAGATTATTGGTTATAATTATAACATAAATTTAAAATTGAATTAAATTTGTGCAATTGTCTTATTGTTTCATTATAATTGAGCAGTGAAACGAATGTCTTCAGCTGATTATTCGATTATCTACTTGCCAATTATATCAAAAATTTTCTTGTCTATATTAATGTCAATGTCTCTTTGTATAAAAGATCTATCCTTGTACAAAGTAATAAGCAGAAAATCGGAGATGTTCGAATTATTTAATTTGCAAGAAAACAGCAGCATAACACACATAATTAACAAGAGAAAAAAATATAAACTGCATTTAAGTTTTAGATAAATTACATCAATTCAAGGTCATATAAATTTCTATGTTTAATCAATCATTACATGGTAGTTTAATAACGTTTTTGCATTGGCAAATGGAAATTCGCGTAATCCGATTTTCTGCAATTTTCTCTACCACAATATCAAGTATAGCTATACAATTTCACGAAAAATCTCATAAGTCATGATTCTTTCGGAATGAAATAGACCATGTTTCCACTTAAAATGTATAGATAACGCGAAATAAATTGCGAGAGAAACAGACTGATAAATCATACATATGTATTACTTGTGTTTCATGATGTAACTATGTTTGACGTTCAAGCGTTTTTGATCATTAGATATTAATAAAACGAAAGTCAACAAACACCTGCCTTTGCTCAACAAAAAAAAAAAATTAAAACGACGAATTAGATATTACCAGATTAACTGGGACAAAAATTTTATCATTTTTGTCATGTTATTAACTATGTAATATTAATATTTAAATACTATCAAAGTGTCTCCTTCAAATATAAAATACATAATGGATATTATATATAATATGGAATAAAGATATGTGCATATCTTTATCTCATATGATATAGTTAATTATAAATTTTACATCAAGAATAGAACGGTATTCTTTTATAACACTTTTATAAAAACTTCTTCCTATTTCTTCCCAATTTTTAATTTTATTCTATATCAAAAGATAAAATTAATGATAATTATTTTTAATATGTTTCTTGACGGTATGATTAAATTGTTTTACTTAAACTGGTTGATTATATCTCGAAACAAAGTTGCTCCTGAATAATGCTTAAACAAATTTTTGTATATCTGTGCCATGTAAAATTAGATTGGCAGATTGGAGAAGTAGACACAAAGAAAAGAAAAAAGAAATAATCTTCGATCTTGTCTAAGAAGTTATAATTCAAAATTAGCTTTTATTCCTTGTTACACATTCTGTTACAATAATGTAAAATTTCTCGCTGTGTATAAAAACAATTTATAAAAAACAATCGATATATTTAATTATACATAAATACCATCATTATTTTAGTCAATCGTTAGTCTATGTCTTTTTTAAGTTTGGCAAGCTTGATTAGTTAAGTACCCGATTGCACCAACAGTTTTAATTGTTTATTTTAATTAGTAATTGCCTGTTTCTATTATCAAAATTCCAAATACAATATAATAATTTGTTTGTTATAACTAAAAATTATTAACATAAAAATAATTTCGTCGAATCAAATAATTTTCGATATTTACCAATAATTAAGCCAAGTATAAGCTTTGTATATTTATTTGTTTGAAACGGCATCTGAAAATGGCTGTATGAAATATGGATACTTAGCTCTTCACTAACCAGATAAAAATATGTAATACAATTACTGGCAGTGTTAAAAGTACATGAACTTTTAAGTTTATATTATAAATTTCAGGCACTATTGAAAATTCTTAAATATCCTATATAATGCATGACAAATTTTTATCACAAATAATGATAAATTATTAAATATTAAAATTCAAAATAAAAACATTTTGTTCTAAATTAACTCTAATCAGCTAAGCTGAAATTTTATGCAATGTTGCTTAGAAATATATTAAATAATTTGATAATTTTACAAAATCCATATTTTATCTTTCTTACATTGAGCACAAAAATATCTCATTATTTACGTTAACTAAGATTCTTATTAAATGACGCATAGGAGTGCGAGGTGAGACAAAGCGAGGTACAAGATCCAAACTGGATTAATGTACTTGTAGTAAATAATCTAAATACTATATTTTTGACAATGCCATCGACATTGATTAATAATGTTCATTGCTCAGACTGACGCCCTTCCCTGTCCACCTTTCTTTTAAATCTACCTTTAAACCCAGATCTCTTAACGCGGCTTTCACGTTATCTTCTAATTTGGGACCGTGTAAACGTACCGCATTTCGTAGCACTTCTTCAACGCCGTACATCAGGAACTCTTTAGATTCTGATTTGTTTCGCACTGACATGTTTCTAATTGCCCAAGAGGCTTGCTTTAAAATGTTTACATTATTAGGATAAGCCTTCATAGCATCCACGATCACTTGAGCCGCACCGCAATCGTAGAACACACCAGAGTTTGAAGTACTTCGTAAAGATAATGCCGATATGCAACTCAATCCCGCAGTTACGACGTTCTCCGATCTCTGTTAAATATTAAAATTATCTAAATACACATTTAACATTTTTTTAGCTACAAAAAGAAATACTTTTAAAACAATTTTATTATTAAAATATTATTTTTTGGTCGCATATGAACTTACTTTCATTCTACTGATAGAGGATACGATTAAAGGGGCACTTCCGGAAGTGATGATATGAGACTTCACGTTGTCATTGCCAGCAAGAGCTTTGAGTAACTTCAAAGCTTGCCAATTCAATTTTTCGGAATCTGGATATTCAGTCATTATATCCAAAATAAATTTCAATCCACCGGCATCCTCTACTTCTTGACAAAATTCATTTCGTACAACCAATGCAGCCAATGTGATCATTAGATCGCCTATAACCTTCGTGTCTTTTTTAAATCCTATGACAAATGTATTTCATATAACAATGTAATATTGCAATAAAATGTATGTATTAATTAATCTTAACAGAATATTAAAAAACAATATACGAAATAATTATCTATACTTTAAAAAATAATCCAAATATTTGAAAAATATTTAATAATTATACAGATAATTAGAGATAATAGATAATTATCAAGAGTAATTTAGATTAATTGTAAATTTTAATTTAAACTTAATTTATTGTTTATTATTTAAACTTAATTTACTGTTTAACAATCCTGTGATGATATCCAGAGCACCCTTTGCCATAACAGATGCATGTTCGTGTGCTTTTCCATACTCGTGCCTAATATCATCGTCCAGGACCAAAGCTCTAATTACCGAACATGCATCTTTGATCTCTTGCGCATTCACATCCGTGCGTACCAATATCTTCTTGAGTTTTTCAAAGATATTTGTATCAAAAATCTTTTGCCTATTTAATTCATGCTTTATGCAGCACTCTCGTATCCAACGCAGCAGGCATTGTAAAGTTGTCGTGTCGTATTGCCTCTCTAAAATCCTAATAAACAAATTTTATAAGTTACTTGGAGACAAGACAATACAAGAGACGAATATTTATAATAAAAGTACATAATTCTTATGATCTTAATATCTACAATTATTATTGAAAGAATCAGTTCTCTTCAAATCAAAAAATATTTAAAGACAAATTTATATAAGAATGTATCAGTCTCTCATAAAAAAATTAGATAATTATTCAGATCTATATTTTTTAAATAATCTAACGAAAGAGATTAACTTTACCATTATCAAATCAATACAAAAAGTTATACAATTTTGTCTAACATAAAACTGAGAGAGCTAATACTAGTCTTGCAGTAGTTTGTAGCAGATTGTAGTGCCTAGTAATTTATGAATTTTTACAAGTTCACGTAAATTGAGTGCTGTACATTCGTTCTTGAAACACAATCTCTAAATGAAATCAGAATATCACAAATTAAATTGACGAGAAATTATTTTTCCCAACAAATTCTTCAGTGTTTTAAGATACTCATGAGCATCAATATTATAATATTAAATTGCTTGTCAATTTAATTTATGATATTACGTATTCTGTCTTTATATAACGATTGTGTTTCAAGATCAATGAACATGCGACTGCAATTTACGTGAGTTGAAGATTGTAAAGATTTAAAAATTATTATTGGACACCAAGATCACTGCAAGATCGATTACATTAATTTTTTCATCTTTATGTTTGACATTTTCATCGTTCCTAATTTCACTTATTTATTATTGTTTATAATTTTTTCTCTCCTTGATTTTATATAAACATCAGAATTAATCAATTGATATAAAAAGAAAAAAACAGCATCTAAGTACCATTTTCTTTTTTTAAATCAATTATCTACGTATAATCCTTACTCTATCTGCAGCGCAATTCCTTCGTCATCCAACAAATCCGGATAACCGGACATTAATGAGGTAATTGTTTCCAGCGTCGATTTCAATATCGCATGATTCTTCTGGCAATCTTTCAGGAGCTCGATCAGAATATTGTAACATTTGCGTTTGCCCGCAAAAACCCTGTGTGCAATGTCTTTATCCAATTCGATTCGCAGTTCTTGCAAAGTCTCCAATACTCCTTCGTAACTCTTGTCGTTCACAGCGCACGTTAGTCGTTCCAGGCACGTTACTATCTGCTTATATTTGTTATCAAGTACTGAATCTGTGACGATGTTGCTCAGATTTATCCCCTGCGTGAAATAAATTTCCATTTATGAATTATAACGCATTCGGCGATTGAAGCGTGCAGCATTTACGCCAAAGTTCTAGTTGATTCATCTTACAAATATTTTATCCTTAAAATACATTTAAAATATAATTATAATATCATTTTTAAGTACGTACTCGGTAGTTGTTTATTCGTAAGAAAGCGTGTAGTGTACGACTAAATTTATTAATTAACTTTTAGGTAAATTTTATTTTATTTTTTATTTTTTTCTTTGAAAAGAAAAGAATTTTCCTTCCTCAACAGTATTGAAATCATTACGGTACGAGAAACAGATCGCTCTCTTAAGATAGACGATAGTGTGACACGAATGCTCTGACACTATAAGCGTCAAGAAATGCGGCAGGAGCGCGTAACAGATTTTATTTTTGCACCGCAGGTGCATCTTTTAAATAAGCTCTAAATCTTTGCTTTTATAAGAACACCAATTATAGTATATTATTTTATTATTCTAAGAAAAGAGAGTACATTGACAAAATATTGATAAAATATTCATATTATTATAAAATTTTGAAAAAAACCAAAATTTTCAAAAATAAGTTAACGATAAATTACAATAACAAAAATAACGATAAAATAATTTAATGATAAAAAATGCTTGATATCAATTTATATGCCTAATACTTTTTATTTCACGCAGTGTGTATATTGCGTTTCATATTTATTTCTAACGGCAATGACGAAAATTCTTGATGACTTATTCAAGACTGACTCATATAATTGAGTGTCTAACAAACGGAGCAATCGATTAATCACCAAAAACTATCTTTTTGATCACACACTTTTAGTTAAATTTATATATAAAAATTCTGTTTAAAACCTCCTAATGTTTTAAATAAATGTGTACTTTATCATTTTTATTCTTAATTAAAATAAGAATAAAAACAAAAACTTTCACATGCACTATAGTGAAAAACAGGTTGAGATGCACACTTTCTCTTTATATGTATGTATATATGGGTGTGTGTGTACATGTTAATTATATAATTATTTAATATGTTAACAAATATATTAAAAAATAATATATTAAATACATATGTATTATATATATAATAGATTATTTTTTAATATTTTTTATTTTTCAATACATAAATTTATAATTATTTGGAACATAGGAAGCTTTAAACAGAATTTTATTTTATAGATAAATTAAATAAAAGTGTGCAATCAAAAAGATTGTTCTTATAAAGTTATTATAGTTATTAATTATATCATTCTTATAAAATTATTATAATTTATTATATAAATGATTATAGTTCTTATATATTAAAAAATAACATAGTAAATTATATTATTTTTTAATACTTAAATTTTTAATATTTCAAATTTAAGTTAATAAAATTTAATTAATACTTAAAATTAATATTAAAAAGAAGAGCAAAGTTTCACAAAATTTTTTTTTTAACACTGAAGGTGAAATTTCCAACAGCGTGGCGGATGAGACACGACTATTCATGCGAGAAGCAAAAAGGATATTTTGCACTGATCGGCAAGCAATGTAAACAAAGGGATGTGGCAGCTGTAAGTACCTTCATTTCGAAGCACTTGATAGCGTCTTCGATCGCCTCCTCTTCGGTCAAACCGAGGCCCTCCATTAACTCTCTGATCTCCTCATCATAAGCTTCCTGGGTAATAATCGCGCTCATGATAATGCGAGTTTCTTTCACCGGTGCTCCGTTTTGCTATATAAGGAAATGAACGCTGTACCGAGTCACGCGAGCAAGGCGAGCGTACACTGACTCGTCCATGTGCTAACAAAGAGAGCGGGACCTGTCAACGTGACCGCGCGTTCACAAACCCCACCTGGCTGTACAGCCGAGCAAAAAGGTTTGTTCCTTTTATACACGCTAGAACTTCTCTCACGCTTGATCTTTGCTCTTTTTCTTTCTAATGCAAAAAAAGAGCAAAGATAAACCATGCAAGAAGTACAGTATTAAATTATAGAAAAAGAACAAACTTCATAATAGTCTCTTTAAAGACAGTTTTAAGAACAGTCTTAAGATACTAATACGGCTCTGTGATTGGTTTAAAGACCGAGCACAGATCCTTGCATAGATGCATAAATTATTAAGAAATTTAATTAGTTTAAATAAACAGTTATATAAATATTTTTGAAATACAATAGAGAGGAACTTCTTCGGACGTTTCTGGAATATTTATTGGGTTGACAAATAAGATCATTAAACGCTTTCCACGATAATTGTTTTTTTTTTCAGTCCCACAAAATTTGTCTTTTTAAATTCTGCTTAAATATTAACGCAAGTAGCTTAAAAGTTTTAAAAAGATAATTTTTATTTTTATTTCTAAAAATCTCTAAAAATTACCTTTTTTTTACGTTTTAAAATAGATATCCCACTTAATTCATCGATTGATCAATCGCCTCGAGAAATTTCTCTTTATACAGAATGATCAATCAATTAATGAATTAAATATCTCTTCTGTTTCATTCATTGGCATAACCAGAATTTCTGTATAATAAGAGAAAGGTCAAAGTTTTAATTTTTTTTAATACTTGCTTGTTCTAATTTTAAATTCTTTTTGAATAATGCATGAATCACGCATTGGCCAACAAGCGTTCAACTTTTCGTTGTAAAAAATTATTTTCATACTTTAAGGAATCTAAAAAAGGAGAGGGCAAATACCTCTCCTTGCCGCCCCATCCTCCCATTGCGTGCGCTACAGTTATATATATGTATTCAAGGTAAACAGGTAAATAGGTAATATGCCACGAGGAACAAATCCGGTGTTCATCTAAAAGCCACATGATGGTCAAAGGCCACACGTATTTCGAAATTGCGGGCCAACTCTCTCGAGCGAGCGATCGCGTTCGCTCTCGATCGCGCAGTCGATTGCAGTCGATCTCGAGTCGAGCGTTGCGACCTCAGCTGCCTAGGCTGGCCTAACCGTGTTCGTTCGTGGTGTCGCGACACGGTCGACGATATTATTATTGTGCCCCCTTCCCTTCCCCCTTGTGGTTGGTATCCGACGCGACTTGTCTGCGAGTTCCCGGCATATGCGGCTGACGGAGGCAGTCTGAGAAGGAGAAGGAGTTCCGAGCGTCGTCGTCATCACCATCATCATCATCATTATCATCATCGTCGTCGTCGTCGTCGTCGTCGTCGTTGCCGCCGTCGTCGTCTTTGTAGCTGTCGCCCTCGTGCCGCCCTCTCCCCTCTCGCCGAGCGAGGTGTCTGCGCCGCCGAGTTTTTCGTCGTCGAGGAGTCCCGTTGGCGAGGTGTAACGTGTGTCTGTCTATTCTCGCCGCTCTCGTTTTCGCCTTCCGCTCGACGAGCGCGACGTCAAGTAAGGTAAGCATCCCCGTCTCAAGGGCCCCCCTACACACGGTCGGCACACGTGAACTCTCCGTTCGCGTCCCCGTTGAGACGCGCGGTTCCACGCACGCACGCCGTGCACCACATCCCCTCGGTCGGTGACAGCTACCTGGAGGGATGTCCGCGCCACGCTGCAGTGTTGTTGACTCCGTGCTATCGAAAGCGGTCGACGGAATTTCGTATCGTCAGATGCAAGCGCGAAAAGTATCCGTTTTGCAGTGGGAAGCTTTTTGCATCACGAAGAGATTAGTTTGTTCGAACTCTTGTCTCGCAGAGTTCTACGGGACCCCGTGGACGCCAATAAATACTTTTTCTAGTATATAAATAGTGATTTTTCTTAACCTTGCAAAACTGCTTCCTAGAAAGCATCTGCTGAGAACGACCCGAATAACTTTAGCGTAGGTTTGAGAGATATTTTTTTATCAAGCCGTTCTTACAAATATAATTTTAAACTTTCCTAATCGTAAACAATACTCTGGTTTATCAATTTAAGTGATTGTAAAAATGTTTATTTTCTCACTGTCTATATCAAATTTAACAACAAAGTGTATGCTTTATCTTGATACATTATTGTAATACGTAAAATCTGTTCAGAAATATTTAAATGATTTGTTATATTATGTATTTTTTTTATATACAGTGCATAATGCATAAAGTATGTTATATTTACAATTTTTTATAGTTACATAAAGAAAGTAAATTCTATTGAGAAAATAATTTGTTTAAATACTTTCAGATTATATATTTTAATATCTAGTCTTTTATATATATATATATTTTTTTTTTTAATTGGAGTAAAAATGCTTTTTATTAATTCAAAAGAAAAATAACCTAAAATATTAGCTATTTAAATTTTAGGATAAGAAATTCTATTTAATTATTATTAATTGTTGTAGAACAGTTGTTTTACTCAAATGTAATATTATATTGTTTGTGTATTTCAGAGACTACAACTCGTAGGCTGGTCACAGTATCTTGGATATGAAACGTAGACATAGCGAAGTAAAGGGAGTACTACACTCGAAAAGTGGATGTCCGCGGAAGAAATGCAACGGAGAATGATAAAGATCATAATGCATCACATTGTTATGCATAAATAATTATCGCAGTGTTCATATTACCTTACTGTAGAGGAATTTGACATATTGGATGAACCAAACACCGTCGGGGCAACATTGTCGCACTTGAATCTTACGTATTATGTACAGCGATAGAGATAATTTTTAAAAGGATATAACACATCACATATAAGGATACAGAAGTAGCTTTTTTAACAAAGAGTAAACCATTATTTTTAATAATTAGAGGTAAAACGTGTGAGAATCAAATCATATGTGCCCAATAAGAAGAAGATAGAAGCTATATTGATGATAAGCGCAAAAATCGGCTTTCCTAAATAATGCTCAAACGGCCGCAATTAATTTGAAATTAAATAAGAACCTCTTCCATTAACGATTCAAGCGCGAAGTGATAAAAGAAATGATTCTTTGAGTCTCCCCGAGGAGGATGTGCAAGAACCGAGGAAGATTATGTCCTGTGATTGTAGTATCGCACGAGATTGTTTACGTTTGCCACATGCCATGTGTGACTGACAAACGAGTAAACTCGCGTATGCTTTTTTATGGAGACGACGATCTGCTGATGTGATCGTTTCCTTCCTTCGCGAGTATCTAACTAACGCGCTACTTCCAAGGAGATTGGTGTCGTCTCGTGCGACTCAAGAAGCAAGCAAGAAAACTTTGTGCCTGGTACGAAAATCATGCTAATTGGCTAGAAATACATCTCTAAAGTCTATTTATCATGCCTGACAACTTTGTTCTTTTAAATAATCATTTATTTCCATAATTTATACATGCACATTTTTACATATGCATTTATATTCTAATGATTTTGGTTTAGACACGAAGGGTACAACCGACGAAGTCCTAATGCTGAAAGGAAGCTCGTCGCCGTATCTTGACACTTACAATGAAGAAGAGTCGTCTTATGTAACGCTCAGCAATGGGCCGTATGGTAAATATCATATGTATATAACATAAATGTCATACGTATCAGCATCATACATATATAATATCAAGCGCGTTACATTCACACAGCTTGCTGTATTAATTTAATCTGATCGTTAATTCGTCACTTCCTTGTTACAGCGTATGTAGCAGATTCCACGAGCACGGAACAGAACTCGTTCAATCACGTTCTCATAGATGTATTCTTTGTAACGCCCATCCTTTGCAAGCATTGTGAGTACATCGCTAATTGAAGTTTAAGTGATTTATTATATGAATTAAGTTAATATTAACATAGAAGCGTTATTGTGAAGTAATTAGTTTGTTGTACCTTTTGCTCTGTTACCATTTATTAATTATTATAATGAAAGTACGTGATTGAGTTGTTTATTGTATATTGAATAATTACAATCGCGATTCAGAAAATTTTATTTTGTTATATATATACAATATATGTTTAAATTTGTTTTATAGGTGAAGATTATATCTGGGGCACCGGAAAAGTGGGAGTCAAATGCAAAGGTAAGACGTTCCATTACAATAATTAGCTATAACATTAAAGGTTCATATTTTTTCATTCGTGTCAGACATACTGTTCATATAACGCATTAAGTATACTTTTTTACTTGCTCTACCGGTATATTTGCATAATAAAGCCGAAGATAGATTAGATTTCTTTCATTCTGAAAATAACCTTCAGCAAATGTTATGACGTACATGTATTCACGATTTTTGCTTGTGGGTGGGCAAATGGAAAAAGTATCTACGATTTTTATGCAATTAATATTTCAGTAATCGAAACTTTTCTAAACTAAGCGTCAATCGCGTTAGCAATTTGTTCTGTTAATTAAATGGCATTTTATAAACACAAATCTACATCATCATCCCATATTTTTCAATCTTGGAAGGATTCTAAATTGAATATATTTCCATATCAATAAAAGTCACGAGAATCGTGAGACTGCAGTTGCTGTGTTCGATTAATGGAGAAATATTCATTATCATTTTTATCGCAACAACAGTATTTTTACGGTTCACGGCGAGAATGCCCGAAAATATCGCGACACTTCCGGGATTCGCGCGGTATCATCCGGGTGAACACCCGTTAGATCGCGTTGGCATCCCCATCGCCGGGATCCGCGGCGTGTTGATCATCAATTCTCGCGTGGATCACCGTCGAGGGCGGCACCGTAGCATAGTAACACGCCGGTGACCCGCGCCGATTTCAAGAGCGGCGTGCTATCGCGTCCCCCTTCACCTTCGCCGCCGCCGCAGCCGCCTTCAATACCACCACCATCGTCGCCACCACCGCCGCCGCCGCCGCGCCGGTTTCTCTCCCGAAACTCCGCGGCCCTCTCCGGCCTCTCTGCCAATCCCTCTCCGCGACATCGTACGAGCCAGGACCGTATCTAATCGGAGTAACACTTTCCGACCTGGTCGTAGGTATCGTTCTGCCTTTTAATCCGGGATCGGCTATCGCGTTGCCGCACAATGTTGCGCGTCGGATAATCGAAGTCATATGGTTTCAAGCATAGCACAAGAAATAGTTGCATCGTAGCAATAGTTTGCTATGTAGCATGATGCGCATTGCGAAATGAACGGCTTTGCTGAAGCATCTAGAGAACAAGAAATTGTTAATTCGATTAAATTTTTCAACTCGATTAAAATTTTTTGAGTTTAAATGTTTATTTGATTTAAATATACTTGGACTTCAGTTTAAGCATTTGTACATATACCTATATTTAACTTAAATGCGTAAATATTTTTGAACTGAAGAAATTCAATCAAGTTGAAAAATTTAGTTAAGTTAACAACTTTTTTCTCAGTGTAAAAATTGAATTTAGATACAGATCTAAAAATAATTTTGTTGGATCATTAAAGTAATTACCGAGGACGTTCAAGCATGATGAGCAATGCTATAAAAAGTTTTGATATTCTTGACGGAGTTTGAGCGTCTTACGTGATAGTATTTCGACAATCTAACTGAATCATCTTCAGATTCTATAACCAACTAAATTTTTCAATATTTCATGCTCTTTATATGAGTTATAATACTTGAATAAAGAGCTAATATTTTTTTGCTGAAGTTTGAGATTATTAAAAAGATTAAATGATATGTAAGCAAGATTGTTTCACATTGATCATTGTTTCACATATAAGCGAGAATAAAATTTCTCACATACATATATGTATGAAATAATGATTGTTACGTTGTTAGAATATATTAATTTTAATTTGATACTTATGTTTGATACTGTTTTTTCTGTACAAGTACATGGAGATGAATATATAAAGAATGCGTAATTTGATGATATCATTGTAACTATATTTGGACATTCTCAATTACAATAATTTTCCAATTTTATCGTAGCAATATGTAAAAGTTAAAAAAAGCAGCTCTAATCTATGTAAATCTATATTTATCGAATATTCTGCTTTATTTTTAACAATGACGTTTTCGGAAAGAACACCATATATATATATATGATATATGATATATATATCCATAATCTCAAAATTTTTTTGAAATGTTAGGCTGAATACAATGTTTTACAATTACAATACTTTAGGATTTTACAATTTTACATTACGATAATATTTTTTATTGGAATTGTTGGATTATGGGACATGGTAATTGGAAATAAAATTTTACTTTATTATTTGGCAAATGCACGCGTATAGATTTTATTTTCATGTTTTATACGTGATCATCCCAATTTGGGACAAATTGTTGCATATTTTACATTCATCTTTTTTCATTATTGACTAGACGAATTTGACGAAGTATTTTCGATTTTATTTGACTAATTTAATGTTTCAAGAAACACGTATTTGAAAACTCGAGGATACTGCTGCGTTTGATCAAAGTTAAGATATTCGCTTTTACAAGATATAAGAAATGTACATGAGTGAAAAGTAACACTTATTATTTTTTTAAAACGAGCGTCTTGATAAACAAGTAGGCTACGTTGATGATTTTGCTCGCATGCTTCGAGTATAATAGCACTTATATTTATTTGCATACTACAAAATCAATTTTATGAGTCACATGTCACGAATCTACCTCGTACGGCCAGATTATTGGTGTCTGTCATGACAAATCGATGGCAAAAAAAAAGTTATTTGCAAGTGCATTGTGAGATACAGAGAAAATATTTGACGATAAAAACGCGCAAAGAGACATCACTTACGTAGTAATATTATGCGAAATATTATACCGAACACAATCCAGTGTCCAAAATAAACGCATTTGCGTCTGCTTTCGCCAAGAAAGCAGTTCTCTTTATCCACATCTTTTTCTTATCACGGATTTTTGTATGACGCTCAACATGTCTTCTACACTCAAAGAAAAGTTTTTTTTGAGTAAAAAAAAATTTCTTTAGCTCAAAGAAAATTGTGCATTGTGCTATGTGGTTAGAGAAAAGTTTCTTTAATTTGAAGAAATTTTTTGGTAACTATTTTTATTAGAATTAGAAAGAAATAGTTTGGTTGTGCAACGCAAATCTTTCTTCAACACTGAGAGAAATATAATTTTTAAAAACAGGTCAACTAAATTATTTCTATCATTTCTATCAATATTTTCTTTGAATTAAATCATTATTTGTTTAAATTAAACAAATAATTTATTTACTTTTAAAAAGGTTCATAATATCATTTCTTGAATTCAAATGAAGTTTTTATTTTCCGCAAAGGTATTTATTTTCATTTCAACTTAAAAAACCAAGTTAAAGAAAACGATTTCATCAATTTAAACATAATTTTTCTTCGGGCGTTCCACGTGTGAGCGAAATCGTGTTGTAATTAGATCAAGTAATCAATTCTATTCGCCACGTGACGATTGATTACTCAGCCGATTATTACTACTCGATATCAATGGCAAGCCCAATGATGACTCCGACTAATTTGGATCTGCATCTAATTAACTACATTGCCGTCATTACGTTATCTATCGCGTAATTTCGTAAATTATTAAGGAATAATAATTGACGCAATTATATAATTGTATGTATTTCGAAATTATATAATTTCGATTATCTCAATTCCCCATTACAGCCAATTTTAACAGCGGATTCCGCGACCAATTTGGAATATTCTTTAGAGGCAATCTCGAATATTATTATTTACCGTTCCATTTCCTACCTTTTAATGTAAATAATTAGGATCTCAAAGGGAAGGTTTCATTGAAGCGAAGACAATTTGAAGTAAGAGATCTAAAGAATCACGTTAGGAACTAAGAGAAATTTCCTCTTGGAATTTACTTTCTCAAAATCATTATCCACGCCATGGGATAACGTGGGTTTCAAAGAATTCTAATATACTTTTAATAAAATTTTTCGAAGGCCATGTTGTTTTATCGATCATCGTGATTTTCAGGGTAAATTCCAATCGAAAATTCTCCGCGCACGAATTCCTAGCGATTTCGTTTTCACGTCTTATATTTTTCCGAATGTGAATCCGAAACGACATCCTCTTTAACGATAAATGATAAATGATAGCTCGGCTCTCTCCTGAATCTTACGTACATCGTATCGAAAGCCTTGTATCGAAGTTTTTCCAATATCTATATGCGGGGACAAGTCTACTTTGGTAGAGATCTATTTCTAAAAATACGACGAAACCAGCGCGATCCGGTTTTTGGGAGCGCCAAGGGTTAATCGCGCTCTCAGCTTTGCTTGTTCTTGTTGGAAAAATCGTTGCACACGCTCGCTCGCGCGCGTGCGACGGCGGTTCTTACACGGTCGAGGTGTTTCACTCTCTCTGGGAGTAGTGACGTGCGAGTGCGGCCGTTTCGCTCGCGAAGGAATAGCGGCTGGCACGTGGTAATCCTTGAAAATCGGCGCATTCGATTATGAGAAGCCGCGAATGGACAAGCGGAGCCAACCAGCCAGCGAGCGAGCGAGCGAACGAACGAGCGAGCAAGCGAGCGAGACGCACTCGCACGCCCACGCGACTTTGCATTTGCATCGAGCGACGAATTGCTGAGCTGCTTATCGAACGCTGCGAAATTCAATCTGTTGTTTTCTTTTTTCCTCAGAATAATTGATTTATACTTCGACGTAAAAATCTTTTGTTAAATAATATCAGGGGGAAAAAAATGAACGGTTTTAATGCTCCGCTTTATACTTTCGCGAAATGTTTGCAATACTATTGAATTAGAGGCGACTCGGTGTTAGAAGTTATTGTTGAGACAAATCCAATTTAGGATTTATCTCGGCGAGGTGTCTATTTTTTTTGATAAAACCTAATCGTATTGAGTTCCACCATCCGAAGAATTCTGATAAGTCACGTCGATGTTGTTTCCACTTTTGGCTCAATCGACTTCTCTCTAAAGATTTATCTTTGAAACAAACTCGATATCAATTATATGTTCGCAACTCTTATAAATCAGGCTCATTTTGTATCGTACGTAAGTGCATTCGACATTTTAGTTTAAGGGAATATCGACGTCGAGCCGGCCGCGGAATCTATCATTAAGGCTAGACGCTATCCGTACACGCTTGATTAATACTTTTCACTTTCGGGTTAGACATGTTTTGATCGCGTCTACGTATTCGTACATCACGATCCGACAGTTTGATATCCTCACTTTTTATTTAGCGCACATTCCTGGCTATCGATATTCTCTGCGAACGCGGTAGCACAAGTATCTTTTTAAGAATTTAAAAATATAAAAATATAAAACGTTCCCGAGGTGGATAGACAGTCGTCCTACCCATCTTTCTTTTCTTATTATTTCGGCAACGTGTCCTCCCGTAATTGTACTCGACAATACGTTTACCGCTGAGCTGGTACGACGGAAGTCGCGCGAGATGAAATATTAATTGATCGAGTAATTAAACGTCGTTGCGTATTAGCGTTTCGTGAGGCCGAGTGCGCGGAATCGTTCGGGAGAATTTCGGATGGATAGACAGTCGTTCTTTTCATCTTTCTCTTCTTATTATTTCGGCAACGTGTCCTCCCGTAAGCGTTCTCGACAATGCGTTTACTTCTCAGCTGGTACGACGGAAGTTGTACAAGATGAAATATTAATTGATCGAGTAATTAAACGTCGTTGCGTATTAGCGTTTCGTGAGGCCGAGTGCGCGAATCGTTCGGGAGAATTTAATTGGTCTCGCGTTCGCCTTCGCGCGTACGCGTCCCGGTAAATTTTCGCGGTACCTCGGCGTGCAAAACGCCGTTTCGTTCGGGGCGGGCGCGCATCTTGCCAAATTGCGATCAGCTGCTTCGGCATAAATCTCCGACCGGTGTCAACGGAATACCTTCGCGGAATAAACACGCGCGAGAGGCAACGGAACGGCGCGGCGGGGAGAAGACGGAGAGAAGAATTTATTGCGCATTCTGGGATAAATCCCATAAGTGCATTAAAACGTGGGACGGGTCCGGGAGTCGGAAAAATTGCGAGCGGAGACAAAACTTGCGCGCGGTGCAAATCGCGGCGCGCATTACGCTTTACCGCTCGCGAATTATACCGAGACGCGCCTGTCGGATTTTCGCTTTCTGCAAACGTAAATTTTCGTGATTACATTTTTGAACGTAAAAACGTAAATTTTTGCGATTGCATTTCTGAACGTAAATAATCGGTAATACGAGTTAAAGAATGTGCTCGTGTAAATGTGGATATCACTGCACTGAGAAAAATTCCTGGTAACGTTTGATTGAATAGTGATCAAATGAGTTTTATAGTTATAATTACTAAATATATAGTTGTTTTTAACCAAACAATTTGTAGCCTTAACCAAATAATTATTTTCATACTATAATACAAAAAACAAAAAGTTTTGTTAAATTTAACCAAGTTTTTGGTATCAGTAACTATAAAGTTCAATTGATCACTATTCAACCAAAACGTTAGTTGCTATTACTAAAAATTTCTCTCAGTGTGTTCCGTTATTCGATTATATTTGTAGCTCCTTAGTTTTCGAAGTTATACAGCGAAAAGACCGATTTTGTTGAAGCGTATAAAAGCGTGTAAATATTTAGCTGACTGCAGTTCTGAAAATAATTTTATCGGGCCATTAAAATAATTGTGACGGCACGTTCAAGCACGATGAGCAATGCTGCTAGTTTGCGAGATCATAATTATTTTGATGGCATAACAGAATTATTTTCGGATGCGTATCAAACTAAACTTTGAGATACTTCAGCAAAACCGTCCTTTCTGCGCGTATTTAAGATAACTGGTGAAGATAAAAAGTGAAATCCTTGTATGAAAAATTAGCTCTTGTCCGTTTTCCATTTTACAGCCTTAAAATTTGGTTCAATTACAAAATGTTATTGCATCCTTATCGGAAAAGCTTTCATTTATTCAGCAACACAATCGATTTTGGGGCAATTAAAATATATTCCTTTCTCATGGAGCTTGTTATCCTCGTGTCGGTTCGCGGTTCGCGCAGCCGAGGGCGCATCGCGATGCATCGACAACCTCCGTCAGTTGCTTGCAATAAGGCTAAAAAGAAAAAGAAAAAAAAAGAGAAGCATCGTGGGTCCGCGATGCGCTTCGCTTCCTCGGCGCACGAAGCTGTTTCGAAGGACAATCGAACGGGGTCAAAAGTCCTCGCGTTGCTACGCGAAACGTTACGAAGCCATGGAAACGAGCCGGTCGCGCAAGCGCCTCGCATTTTCCCTCCCCGGATCCCCCCACCGTCCCCTCCTCTCTTTCGATTTTCCGCGATTTCCGGCTGAGCAAGTCGCGAGTTTTCCTACTTCTCGGCCTTTCAACATCGAAATCTGCTTGCTCCTTCTCGTATCGATGCGTAACGCGCTTCGCGTTCACCCGGCGTTCACTCAGCACGTTCGATATGACGGACGTTAATTCGCGTATCGCGTTATGATGACCTCGGTATATCGTCGCACCTCGCTTACACATCACGCTCTTACATATCATTTTGTTATTAAAATTTTTATTCTTAATATAAACTTCATCCATCTGTCGAGTCTCTTTATTCTCAACATAAATCAAACGTGAATATAATTTAAGGGAGGAGGAGAATCGTACCGATTGAACGCACGTGCTATCTTTGACGGTTCTAAATCCATAACTGTGATAACAAGATTCAAAGATATTAAGACAGTATGCACCTATTAATGATACTTTTAAGAACTTAAATAATTTGCAAAAAGTGAACGACGTCTCTAGATAATTAGAAATCGCTAATCTACGAATTAGAATATGATCTTCATTGTAATTTTTTTATTTATATATTATTACCCATATTTTCATATAATATTTGATGTTAAATGTTTGTTCAATTACGGCTTTTATATTGCATTCAGCAGGCCATGGCTTTTGTCTATATCTAAAGTGATCTCTTTTAGAGTAAACGTGCTAAATGAAAGTAAGAACGTTAGTAAACGAGTCAATAGGGAAAAATCGTGTCGGCGGATGATGCATTGTTAGCCTCTCAAGGGTGCATGTGCAGCGGCGCAGGTGAAAATGACGATGTCGCAACAACTTAGCGGCTGTTGACCGCTACGAAAGAACGAAAGTCGTGTTCTTGACTTGCCGCAAGACTTTCTCATTGCTCGCTCGATAATGAGAGTTACATTTATTTATTTTTTAATCAGCTTTGATTTATTGATTAGCTTTAATTTGCGGTTAGTACTCATTTCCTCTCTTGCCTAATTTTTCAAATAATTAAAATTTATTTCTTTTTTTTTATTTATAAATATTTTTTATATTAAAAAACAAATAACGTGTGCACGTCAAGTTTGTCGATGACAATAAAAATATTAAAAGAAAAATATATTTATTACGCCAATTAATTGATTAAACAAGAAAACATCAAACTGTCTCTATCTTTATTACGGATTATATTTCAGTAAAATATATTTCAACATATCGATACTGTCGATAAATATCGAAAGAAGCATATTCACTTTTTAATTAATTTAGTAACCGATAAAATAGCATTCAAATATATATATACACATATATATATATATATATCGTGGCGAATTATATTTTTATCATATGACGGTCGGGATATATATATCGTGGCGAATTATATTTTTATCATATGACGGTCGGGATTATAGCATGCAGGAAGATGTTTGTTCGCTCGCTCGCGTCTGCGATAGTGATCGATCGGTCAACGGAACACTACGCGACGAATATTGGGTCAAACAGCACGATCTAAGTTCACCACGCGACGGCTAAAAATGGTGCCACTGTTCATTGACTTCAAGGATGACTTCAATTAATTATTTGCTACTAGGCGTAGTGGCGTAGTGGCGTAGTTGTCTCTCGACCGCGTTGCAAAGCCGATACCTGCACTCGTAAACCTTAATCCTTCACGTCGTTGTCTCTGATCTATCGGTCACGCTACATTTCGCCGTTTGCGTGCGATAGATTGCGTGCAACGATGTACAGTCTGTCATTGCATCCTATCTGTAGATATCGGATTGCGCTCTTTGATCATTATTCATTATCAAGTGACAGTGAAAACCTATCACTCTTATCTCAAAAGAATATCCATGTATTTTTTGAAGGTCTATTTATTTTAATTTAGGAAGTGCTATGTTTTTGTTATTGAAAAATATATTCTCTTTCTGTTTACATTTTCCAATTTTTTACGACAATGTATAATGTAATGTATGAAATTTATCTTTGAATATCTGTGTGCATAGAAGGTTATATATTTTGCTGCGTTACTTTTTACTGCGTCATGAAAAGAAAATATACAAGAGCTCAAAGAGAGGAGAATGAAGGACGATATAAGATATTTTATTGAATGTCTAAAACTTTATTGTAGTAAAAATTTCCTTTCTAAATTATATTTGTTTGATATATTTACGAAAAGGATGATTTTGTCAAAATATCTGAAAATTTTTATTTAGATACAGAGATCTGAAAATAATTTTATTGGACCGTCAAAATATTGAGCGCGAAACGCTCAAGCATGATGAGCAATACTGCAAAAAGTTTTCACATTCTAGCAGTCAGCACGAGAGTCTTGCATAATTATTTTGGATTTAACCAAATTATTTTCAGATTATTTATACCTAGCTAAATTCTTATTTTTATTAATATTTTAATAATACAATTGTTTCCATGTATAAAAAATCTGTGAAATATAAAGAAATTTTCAATATATTATTGAATTTTTTATACATAAACTATCAAACTTTTAAATATTTTCGTGTCTATTAATTTTTGTGATGTATAGAATAAACGGCTTTTTTTTTACTTTTTATAGGTTATTTATTACACGAAAAGAACGGTTTTGCTAAAGTATCTAAAAATTTAGCTGGATACAGATCCGAAAATAATTTTATTAAACCTATCAAAATAATCATTTAAAGCTCTTAATCTGACTGCTGCAATATCAAAACTTTTTGCAGCATTACTCACACTCGAATGTTCTAAATAATTATTTTGATGATCTAACAAAATTATATTTAGATCTGTATCTAGCTAAATTTTTAAATACTTTAGCAAAACCGTTTTTTCCGTGTATAAATAGCTACAGAATGTACAAAAATTTTCAATATATTATTAAATTCTTAAATAAATTTTTAAGTCTTAAGTATCATTCTACGTATTAATTTTTGCGGTATATTCTTACTCTCTTTTTTTCATAAATGATATCTGTACAGAAAGAACGATAAAAATTGGATGGATAATGATTGGATAGAAATTTAAAAATAATTTTGTTGGACCATCAAAATAATTATATAGGACGCTCAAGCTGGTTGCTAGAATATCAAAACTTTTTGCAGCATTGCTCATCCTGCTTAAATGTAGAGTTCATAATTACTTTGATATAACATAATTATTTTTATATCTCCGTCTGGCTAAATTTTTAAATACTTCAGCAAAATTGTTCTTTCCGCGTGAGCGTTAGCGCGGATTTTACAGCGAAATTAGTTAATATCCGTTTTATCTCCCTCTGAGTAACTTCCGCATCAGTTTGTCGTATTCGCGGCGCATCGCCGCACTTCATTTCACACGCTCGATAGCTTTTTGATAGCTGATTGGCAGTGCCTGCAGTCTATGGCCTTAATCGACCGATTTCCAACGACAAAACCTTTCTCTTCTGCACCATTTGTACGATTTACTGTTGCGCTTCGGGCCGCGCAATTATCGCCAGCCCTGCCTGAAAATCGTTTTGTCGCGTCCACATACACAAGTACGCCGTAATCGCGTTGAAGACTCCATTTCCCTGACAAATTTCCAGCCGCGAGAAATGAAGACGTATTACCAATTTTAATCAAACGTTTAATTAAATAAAAAATTACAATAATCTACTATTCCCGTCGCGCCGCAAACTTAAATTAGAATTACAAATTAATTTTTTTTTCCATTCTTTTCGTATCACGCTGCAAGCTACACTTGCGAGACCTGATTATTCGTGACGATAATTGTGTATAACAATAATAAAAGCGGAATACTAAAATTCATTAAAAATTTAATTACGTGAAATTGTCCAACAGATATTGATTATTATTTTATATATTTGAGAAAAAAAGGAGATATTGCAAACTTGCTGATTATTTTTACATTTTAATAAGGTGTATAATTATGCGATCAATTGTAATACGATACGATTATTTATGCGTGAATAAACGCCTTGATCACTCACAGAAATGGTCTGCTTTATATCGCGGATCAAATTCTAATATCAACTATTAAACTTTTTCCTTGCGCACGCGGTGCAACGTTTCACTTCACTTCACTCGATAGCCTTTTGATAGCTACTTGACATTGTCTGCAAACTATGGCCCTAATCGATCTACTTGAAACGACAAATTTCTTCCTTCCGCATTGATTCACTATTACAGTTAGCAATAAGTGTCCTTATCTACTGAAATTGCTAGTCAGAAATTGAGTAAAAAAAAAGTCAAATTCCTCAATCTTTACACACGTGGGGAAAAGAGATAAATATTTCTTTGCTTTAGAGTGAACTTTTTGTTTAAACTGCGATAATTGTGTACTCGAAACTTTTTTTTACGCAAATATAAAAATAGCCGCTTCTCCTTAAAGATTTTTCGCAGACTGCGATACCGCCTTTTCGACGGATTTAGTGAAAATTCGTCCAACTTCCTATCGATTTTCGGCGAATACATCCCCGTGCCGGCAATCTCGATGCATCACTGCACTTCACTGCACATATCTCGTGCGATAGTCTTTTGATAGTCTGGGGCCTGCAGTCTATGGCCTTAATCGAGCAATTCCAAACGACCGACCTCAAACCCTTCCTCCCGTCTCTCTCTCTCTCTCTCTCTCTCTTTCTCTCTCAGTTTATGCAACCAGCACATGTTGCACTTTAGCCCGGTGCAAATCGAGATGCAACGCAACCTCGGGGACTACGTTCGGCTCTCCCGTTGTACGAGACGGACCATCGTTTACGATGGACGTAACTCCAACTCGGAGAATTCAGGGATGTTAAAACTCAGACGATAAAGTTCAAGAATTTTATTAGCGAGGGATGTGGGGACGAAATTGTAGGAAAAGAATTCAAATATCTTGAAGTGCCCTTTAAGAACGTGGTTTCACGTGGTTTATATGCTACGGCTGTCTCGAAAGAGTTAAAGACTTGAAAATTCAATATGTCGAGCTCCGAAAGAATTCTTAAGTTGTACGAAAATTCTCGCAATCTCAGAGACTCGCAAGACTCTTCGATTCCGCAGATTCGCAAAAAGTCGTTTGTCCAAAATAAAATAAAATAAAATAAAATAAAATTGGGAAAAACTCTTTTATCCTATTTCTTTTTTCATTAATCTTGAACGACACATCTTTTACATGGTGCTAATACATACGTGAACACGTTTAAACGTTGCTTCACATCTAAATGCGTGACGAAAATAACATCGTAACTTGGCAAAAAGATTGAGTTACCTAACGATATTTTTTAATCGCTCGGTCACTGATGCATCTCTACGAGTCCAAAATTGCGCCTCTTCTTTCGCGTCGCGATATTACCTTTGCCGCCAGTCACTTATAGTGTTCGTGCCGAAAAGGGAGCAGTGGGCCGAGATCTGTCGGTGGATTCGCAAGTCACGCGGCTTAATGCCTCGGCGGAGATATCCCAACGTCATCTTGTCGGCCGCGTGAATAAAAGCGACGGAAAAATGCGCAAGCCTGACGTAATTCACCGTGCACGCTGCCGGTGTTCTAGAAGAGTGGACTAATTAGACGTTGCTAGTCGTAATGAGGAAGCCCTTGCCGCCCGCGAGAATCGCTCTTACATGATCATTGCGTACGCAAATCGCCGCGAATTGACGGAGGAAAATTGTCGGCTAATATCGTCACGGAAGCAGCCTCGAAACGACTCGAGACTGAATATGAATGCATACTGACAAATGAAGTAGCTTGTTAAATGAACACCAGAATCCTTTGTAGAAACAACGCAGCATAATTTTTAACTAGGAAATATATTTGAATTTTTTTCTACATACAATTTTAATTGCTTTTTTCAAGTTTGTTTTTTTTTATTTTTTTATTTATTTATTTTTTTTATTATTACGCGATCAGACTAATGTACATTATTATATTTTGTCGTATGAACAGCGTGATGTTTCACGGCATTTTGTAATGTAAAATAATTCATGTATCAGAAAATGTAAAAATTTCTTTATAGAAATATATTTCTATAAAGTATGTATACCTGTATACGTATAAAATTTTATGAAATATTCTGCTGTTTACATATAATAAATACACAATATTTATATCTGATCTTATCCGTATCGAGGTACGGTATCTTGTTCTCCTTTAGATATATTATCAGTCTTAATCAGTTTAAGTACTTCATTTTAATAATTCATAGACCCGGAAAAATGTAGCCGTGAACTTTTATTTACGATAAATTGTCGATCTCGATTTATTGTTTGTTCGTAAATAAAAGCTAATAGATGGAATGATTTCAATCATTTTTTTCTTTCCTCACGGCATGATAATGAAATTGCTATATTCATATACATCGGCGCCAACGCGTCTTAATCTTATCCGCGCATAGAGGTAGAATATCCCCTTTAATCTTATCCGCGTAACGTCTTAACAACACCGGCGTCTGCGATGATCTACGATGGAGCCGTGAGGCGGAATTATTTCGGAAAAGATCGAAGATCGCATGGTACTTTTTCATTTTTATCGCGACAAGGGGGAGATCTGCATTGCGACACTGTCTCTCTCTCTCCTGCTCTTTTTGGAAGCTCAGTCGGCATCCTCGTTTATCCGATTCCAGCGCGATGATCTATACGCCATAATTCCGGCTATCTCACCCCCTCGGAGGCTGATGTGCGTATGGATCACTCGGATTGAAGGGAATGAGATCGAAAAATCGAGTGATCTAAAATCGCGGGTAAGGTAAAATGTTATCTGAGAAATAATCTCGATCTTTCGTAGAGGGATGAGATACGTACAAAAAATTATTCAAAACGGAGATTGTTTTTTTTTCGATAGATTGAATTAGAGATTTCTTCTATTTCCAGAAGAATGAAAAATTCTTTGATGAAAGAAAATGCTTTTGAGCATTGCTAGAAATTCACGTACCTTTGAAAAACATTGGAAAGTAATTTTCAGATAAATTATTAATGATAAAATAAAATGATAATTTAATAACAAAAAATTAACAAGTATTATAATAATAACGCTTGAATTGTTTATAAAAACATCGAAAGATTGAAGGTCAATAAACGAACAAAAAAAATTTTTTGAGATAGAAACAATAGCGATTTTATTCAAATTTTAAATTTCTGTGTGGAACGTTTCGACAGTACTAAATCATCCCCAGCCAATTTAATGTTAAAGAAATTTTTTTAAAATTGTTAAAATAATATAAATAATAAATAAAACAGAAATAAATAACCAGTTACATCGTGAGTTAAAAAGTAATTATTAAACACGGAAAAAACGATTTTGCTAAA
This sequence comes from Solenopsis invicta, assembly GCF_016802725.1. NCBI lineage: Eukaryota > Metazoa > Arthropoda > Insecta > Hymenoptera > Formicidae > Solenopsis > Solenopsis invicta. Next base: position 11,487,147 of record NC_052673.1, read on the forward strand.
GTATCTAAAAATTGAGTTGGATATAGGTGTAAAAACATTTTTTTTTACTATAAAGTAATTATGAAAGACGCTCAAACTGGTTGCCAGAATGTTAAAATATTTTGCAATATTACTCATTATACTTGTAAATTATCTTTGTAAATATTTTAATGGTTTGGCAAAATTATTTTTAGATCTGTAGTTAAAATTTTTGGATATTTCAGTGAAATGTTCTTTTCATGTAAATATCACTGATCTTGTGCATTGGTCTTATCTCATTTAATATATTATTCTTGCATATTTAAAAAAAATAATTAGCACGGATAATAATTTCTCAAAAAATATAATAAAACATAAAATGTTTTACATATTTTATTTTATAATTTTGATTTTGAATTAAGAATGTATCGAACATACAGTCTCTGGAAAGTAAATAAAATTTGAATATGTATTTAATATTAACATTTCAAATAAACTACATACATATAAAGTTGAATAAGATTATATTTTTATTTAATAATATTTTTATGATTTATTTACTCTATTTGTTATTAAAAATTAAATTGTTTTACAACAAGAAAAATTGCAATTTTTTATGTAAATACTTGAAGTATGCCAAGTACTTAAAATGATTTATATAAAGTTTTATTGTAATTGTCTGTTTAGTTATTTTGTAAATAAATAAATTTTGTTTATTTTACAGAACTGATTTCTGCATCGCAATGAAATTTTACATAAGTAATCTTGAATATTTAAAATACTTAAGTAAAAAAATTTCGATTTTTTTATTATATCATTGTTAATTATATTTTCATTAGGACACATGTCTACTTTTTATTGAAATAATTTTTTATCCAAATAAAAAATTGCCGCCAGATTTTTTTCTATTTTCAAATGCGATATAAAACAATCTGTAATTTTTTCATGATTTTCTTAATGTTTTGCAAAATGTCCTATACATCCTAAAATTATATGACAGAGATTTAATTTAAAAAATTGATAGAGTTTAATTAAGCTGAAGAGACTTCATGCACATTCTGGAGCGAGTTATCAGTTTTCCTAAAAAAAAAAGAAGAAGAAGAAACAAGATTATTAAAATCGGCTCAATCACTTGGAACAATGATAAAGTCATCATGAGTCTTGAACGCTAAATTCAACCATGTAAAATCCCCAATTAGATCCCTTATCCCCGGCCGCGTTCCAATCGATATTAGAGAACCACTCCTGAAATTCTCTCATCGCGCTACCGCGCTCGCTCGACGCGCTCGACATCGGCCTTGGCCGGCTGCTGCACTCAAGGATTTCGCATCCTGGGCTCTGATGACGTCGCTCGTTGTCCAAGGGTCGGGAAACTCGGAAATGGATTGAACGGTGGGGCAAACGGGGCTCGTAGCGGTACGCACGTAACCCGCCGACGCGACGCATGTACAATCGCGCTATGCAATTTGTTTCCGACAATAGTCGCGTACTCGTATATCTTCTGGCGTATCGATCACATAACAAGATTTCAAGATTTTTTACGATTTTTTTTTCTTAGTCTTCTCGGTTGTTCGAGATACTGTTGATACTGTTAATGCAAAGCGTGCTTTATTGGCTACCTGTAATTAGCTCCTTTCCGTCTTACATAAACGCGAGACTTGAAAATTTAATGCCACGCCAAGTGCATTGGCACACGCGCTCGTTTATAAGTATTGTATAATATACATTGCAATATATTTTTCCGGTCTCCGTCAACATTTTTTTTCAGACGCTGTTTTCTGTCGGCTGTTCGCGCGACGTTTGTCGTCGAAGGCGCGTTTTATCCTCGGAACGCGTACGTACGGTGACACTTTGTGTAACTCTCCATCGTGCACGCTCGTACGTGTATTGCCGCTCGTATGCGAACTCGGTATCAGGTCGGTCGATTAAACTAAAATTAACTCGTCCAGTTCGCGCGAGCGAGTTCCCTCTTTCGAAGCACGCTCAAGCATTGCGTTCACGTCGACATGTCCTTACATTGACATTGTCCTGCAACTTACTGTTCCTAAGGATCTGTGCTTTATCCACCATACACCATACTTTGAAAACACATTAATGAAATGAAAGTATTTAGATAGACCGCTCGCGCGGTTTTTTATTAATTTTATTTTTAATAACGTAAGACAGTTCAAATTTTGTAGGAAATTGAAAAAAAGAATTAAAATTTTGAGCTTTGAGAATCTGTCATGTTATTTATTTGTTATAAATTTTTTTAAGCTTTGTAATTCAAATTTGTAATATATTTTGATATTATTTATTAAAATGATTGATATTAGCAAAGTTTATCTTTTCAATGTATGTATAATTATAATTTTTCGGCTTTATATATCTTATTTTCTAAATTACGAGTGGTATTAACACAGAAATTATTTATCTTGTGGATCTCTCTCCACAGCGTTCCTTTGAGATCACATTTCACTGTAGCGAAAGTTTTTTTCAAGTATATTAATTAGGTATAAATCGAAAAGTCATGATTAAATATAATATTAGTCTATTCATAAATGCATAATTTTACGCTTACAAAATTACGGCCCGAAGGCATTTGCCTCAAATTAGCATCCAGCTCAGTTCATTCGAGAATATATTTTTATCCGAATAATAATGAAAGATAATCAGTTGTCTGGACTTTATTTTATCCTCCGATATCTGCCGATAAATGCGTATATCTTTGGTCTCCCCGAGGCGCTCTTTGTGAATCTATTTTACTTCCGTATCTGAGAGCGTATTTCTGCCACGTACGAGATTTATCACTAATGTCGATTTAATTTTTTTGTGTGCTAATATTCTAATGCATAATCGCTATTACAGGCTTTATTTTCTTTTATTCTCCTTTTAAAGTGCATTGCCTAACGATTAATTTTTTTTTTTATCGTTTCTTTATATAATGCCTTATATAACCCGGTGATCTGGACACGCTTCTGTCGACGATTTGAATTCACGTGATACATAATGACAATAATTAAATATACGCGTTGCTTAAAGATAAGCGTTTAAACAAATACAGTGTTCTAATATAGGAGACGCTTCGCGATATGCCAATAACTGATTTTTTTGCACCTAAACGGAATTTTCAATATTTTTGCCAAGAAAGTTTCCCTGCAAGCATATTAAACAGAAATTTTTATCCAAGTGTTCTGATATGAATAACTTAAAGCTCTATGTCGCACCTTCTAATTTACATCAAAAATATTATTTAAGATTTTACGAGAAAAGATGCGAAGAGTGCGAAAATATCGTGCACACAATGAAACTTTTATAAAAATACATCAAATTTTGTTATTAAAGGTCCTTAGATGCGTCCATTATCTCAGTAACTCGTGGTTTATATTGCATCATGAAGAAATTAATAAATCTCGATCGGTCCGTGACGAGAATATGATTATCATCCAAATTCGATTATCGTCTTGCTCGACCCCGTTTGCACATCTGCCGGTGCATTCTGGAATATACATATATTATTTAACCGCAGCAGCGGTACCTTTCTATTCGTCGGTGTTTAAAAATTTTATTTAGCCACCGCACGATTTATCGTCAACTGCGCGAATTTTTTAGCGCCACAAATGAAAGTTGGAAAACCAGAAACATTCAACACTCAAGATACACTGCGAATGCGAGCTGGTATTTATTCCTTCGTCTACTTAATGTCGCGTTCAGTGTTAGATTCATCTGTCTAATTTCAAGCTTCGTACGTTTAATGCAAAAGCAACTCCTAGTGTTATTACAATGTTCATCAAACATGTAATCGGTAGTAAGCGTGCAATGAACGTACGAGTCATTCATACTTTCTACTCTACTTGTAGCTAAATGCACACACACGGAAATATAATTTTTCTAGAATTTCTAAAATTCTAACAGCTTTTCTAAAATTTTCGAGATAAACACGAAACGTGAATTACATTTGAGTCCGTCGGAAACAGAACTGTAATAGACTTGACATTTCTTAATTTTAGCAACAAATCTTGGTTAGTCTATAATTTTACGTTAATTTTCTCTGTTTTTCGCGAGGTCGATTAGTTTGGTTTCTGAGGAGGCTCTCATTTGGCGTGAAACGCGCGTCGAGAAACGCGAGCCTCTGTACGTGGCGACGACGAACACGGCGAATGGCGTGGCGTACGTGGACGCGCGCACGATTTTCTTTCGTCGTAATTTCCGTTGCAATTAGCCTACGGCCGCGTTTCGGGGAATGCCGGGATGCACGCGACGGAGCTGCATTGATTCGCAGATACAGAGGCAGCGCGGCGGAGGCGCGCTCGGGGCGCGGAGGTCATGGGTAATGGAGTGCACCGTCACGTTGCTATGGGAAATTCGGGATTCCCCGGGTTAAGGGTCGAGAGGATAGCCGGCCGCGATCGAAAGGCTTCCACGGACAATCACTATTTATAGCTTTATGCCTTATTGTTTCGTCGGACCATTCGACGATTATGACAAATTAATTAGCGTAGAATTTTATCGATCTCTTTGCACATAAAGACGAATAAATTGAATGAATTGAATGAAATAAATAAAAAAAAGGTCGTATTTGTTTGTTTGTGTGATCCGAGCAAGACGGGATAACAGCTTTTATTTATTTTTTAATTAGACGATAATTGATGAGCCCTGTATGCTTAATTAATTGCTCTACAGCCGCGCCGCGTATGGGCCAATTAATATTTGGTATTTGATTATTTGAATTATTTCTGCATTGTGCATGACAAGATTTAAATTAAATTTATTGATAGCAACTCAATTTATTCACTGAAATTATTCTTTTTCTATTCTTGCTGTTCGATAAAGCGGGAATAATCGAGTCGGCAGCGACGAGCGTAAATTGCCGCTCGGCAAAATGTTAAGAATGTTACGAACATAGCTAAATATCGCTACGATGAACCGGGGGAAACTCGTCATCGATAACGATTGCGTGCCTAATTATCGGTATTCGAGGTATCTGCAGTTCGACGAGTTACGTAACGTCACGCCATTGTAACGCGACACGTTAACGACTCCTCGCTCGTTCTCGCGTCGTGCGATTTTGCAAATTGCGACATGACGTTCCATCGGGTGCGACGACGTCTTTCCGCATCAACGGCAATCCTCGCTAAAGAGCCGGGCGATCGATTCGCGGAAGGTGCACCGCCGGTGCAACATTCGCGCGCGATCGAGATAAGAGATAACGCGACTTTCGGCGCGTCGACGCTGTCCTAACGCCTTCCGTGACTAAACGGTGTAATTTTTACATCTCGTGAATTCGTGTCCGTAAGATTCTGGATGTCTTAAGTGCGCCTGTAGCCACACGGATATATACTTGAACGGTTTGAATTACACGGAAAGAACGATGATGAAGCACCTAGAAATTTGGCTGGATACCGATCTGAAAATAATTTTGTTATAAACCATTACGATAATTATGTACACTGAGAAAAAATTGGTTAGAAATGTAAAATATTTAGTCCGATTTAGTTTGGGTTGATTCAACAATTATTTAGTATTTGTGACCATTTTTTAATTAAGAATTAATTAAACCAATGCAGCATTTAGTTGAACATATCTAATTAAATATTGTATTTTAGTTTTTCAACCAACTTATGCAACATTGTTCATTATGCTCAAACATCCTTTGTAATTATTTTGATGGTTTAGCAAAATGATTTTCAGATCTGTATTTAGTTAAATTTTTAGTTACTTTTGCAAAACCGTTCCTTTCGTGTCTTATGTAATTATTACATTTTTTTTAACTTTAAATATTGTACAAAAGTGAATTGTACAATAATAAATAGCTCTATCTAGTTTTATAATTTATTATAATAAATTTTAGCAACAATAATTTATTCCAGACAGAAGATGAGACTATAAAATAATAGAGGCTATATAAGAAGATAAAAAATTTTAATGTTTTTCCAAAAAAAAAGAATCCATGTATACTTCTTATCATACACTTACGCATTGCATTATATATTTCTTTCGCATCAGTCATCTTCTTAGTCTTGCTTGAGAAGTGCGTTTAATAGAGACATAGAAATCTGGGTTATAATAACAGTAGCTGTGAGTATGATTTTTGTAACGTAATGATAGACATTTCTCGGTACAGATAAATTAATGCTAAGCCAGCACGAGAGCGAATACACGATTAAGTTTCACTCGTCAAAACTGCGAAGCAGCGTTCGCCTCGTCTAAATCGCGTCTAAAACTTTCTTACAAAAGTCGATCGCAAAACTTGAGAGGCAGTGTAATTTCGAATAAAATGTGACCGCGCAGATTCGTGAATTTTATCTATCGTAATTGAATCGATTTGTCTTGATAAATTAATAAAAGAAGAAAAGATTTGCTTGGCGTCAGCTTGTTTGGAAAAAAAGATGTTGCCTATTTTCAATGTTGGCTTCCTTGGTGTCGTGCCGTCTTCACGCGAGCAACGTGTGTTCATCGTGACGATTAAGAGTGTGCTATCGACGTTTCGATGAAAGATAATCGCAATACCGCGACCGCGTGACGACGTTGATGATTAGTGCGATGCGTCGAGAGGAAATCCGATTTAAATGGCTACGATAGAGCCGATTAGAACTTAAATCAGGTTACGTGTATATTTATCGTGCGCATGTCGACAAAAAAATTGCGCTTCGTGAATTTATCGCTGCAAATTTTGCAAAACGGTGCATTTTCGTGAATAATGGACGCTAACTGAACAATGTCGTGAAAAGGTACATCATCGTGTTGTATAATTTTTAACTCTCGAAAAATATAGATTTTAATTGAGTGTATTAAAATATATGAAATACGCTTAAATGTGTTTACGCGTTTCATTTCAACTGAATCTTATTTCAACAGAAATTTTATGAGAGCGGAATTTATTGTCGTCCTTGCGTTAGGAATCGTAAAACATTTATTTGCCGAAGAGTTTTGTGAGCGACAAGAAGCGTGGCGTCGAACCTGGGGAGGGAACGTACTATACATCTATATATTTTAAATTAAAATACGTAACGATCGCTCGCATAACACTCGGCACGATGCGGCTTCCGTCGATCATTAAATGCAGCGGCACAGCACCGATGCGGACGGCCGCGTCCGTATAATACGGAGTGGACGGCCCGTTTTTGCTCCATTTTGCTCCCGCGATACTTTTGTACCGCACGCATCACTTGCACGTGCAACCTGCGCTGCAACCTCGCGAAGCCTCAAAAACAAGCGCTCTCCCTTGCTATTTATCTTGCCCGTGACACGGAAGTATCTAACCCTTTGGGACCTTTGAGTATTTTTAAGTTCGATAAACAAGTGCGTGACAGAGTAGAGGAGAAACAAATTTTTTCTTCCTTTTACGTGCTTTTTCCCTTTGTGAATAGCATTGGATAAATTTAGTTCTTCGATTTTAAAATTTCAAGAGGGGCCCGAAATAATCGTTTGTCAAGTACAACAGTCGTTTGAGATTTATCATCATGATGCAGAGTCTGAAATAAATTCTAAATATTTTAATTGAAAATAGCAAAACAAGATTATTTTAAAATATTAGACTTTTAATCAGAGATGTGCAAATTAAGCTTTTCTTACGCTGAATTGAATCGAATTTCATTTCTTTGTTTGTATACAAATCGAACTAAATCAACAAAATTTTGCCCAAATCGAATCATTGAAACATAACTAATTTTAACTAGCAATATAATTAATGTTGGATAAAATTTTGATATATGAAATAAAATAGATTTCTATGTAAGAAAAATAATATTGATTAATATAAAGGCATTTTAAATTTGATTTTATAAAGTTCTCAAGATATGTGATTCGTATTTGAACTTCATAGATTCAAAATTTTCAAATAGTTCGAACCATAGAGATTCGAATCTCATCTTCGATTTGATTCGTATTCGTATTTGAATAGTTCGCACATCTCTACTTATAATATCATCCTATTCTTGCATCTTTTGCCAAAAAATTTCATACAACTTCAAAATATTTGACCATTCGCAAATTATTCAGACAAAGAAATTGGCGAAACAATTTCCCGTCATTTGTAAAAACGATAAGAGTGCTTATAAACTCGTTCGATCCTTTAATTATATTTAAGTACTTCTGCACTTCGAATTCGACGAGCGGAGTGCAACGAGCTCGGCGGATCGATCTTGGATTTTACGGACGCGCGATCGATCGGCCGTTCGGCAATTCGCATCATGATCGGTGGAATTTGCGATCGCCTGCGGATCGGTGCCGCTTGAATTCGCGGGCAAACACCCGCTGCAGACATCCGGGATTCCCGGCTTTTTGTCGCGTGTTATTTCAGCTGCCGGTTCGGACTGTACGTAGTTGGATTATTATCGGATGCAATTCGTGAGTGCGCCTCACGTGAGATTAGAGATACCTAATGGCGTGCGAAATCGCCGCAGAACGCGTTTCACAGTGCGTTTTGCAAATCGCACCGGATGAGAATGCAGAGCTACGTGTCCGACACGAACGATGCAATCGGTGATCGTTATCGTTGGAAAGATGACGAGAGAAAACATTAATAACGTTTGGTTTTTTTTTATTAAGGGACACGCAAGCCCATAATGCAGAACAAATTTCTTGATTGTCTGAATAATTTATGGATAATAATCAAATCAAATATTTTAAAATTGCATCAAGTTATTTTGCTAAAACGCAAGAACAAATTTGAATGACATTAAAATAAAATATTTTCAAATGATCTTGTTTCGTTAATTTTAATTAAAATATTTAGAAAATTTTTAAAGTTTGGGTTTGATAGTATAATTTAGTTAATAGAAAATACTTTTATACAATCTTTACGTCTAACTTTCGGATCACATATTTTGCGATAAATTTGGCAAAATTATATTGTACTTTTTAAATTCTTTAGAAAGGAATTTTATCTAAAAGAGTGGAATCCCACTCTAAAAGTGTGAAAATACTGCCACTCTTTATCAAGACTGGCAGGATTTTCACACTTTTAGAGTGGGATTCCACTCCAAAGAATTTAGAATAGGCATCTTGAATAATTTCAGAATGTAGAACTCGAGGTTCGCGCGTCTCTGAAGTAAAGGTGCCTCTGTAAAGACACCACTTCTCGTTTCTTGGAAACGCCACGCGTCGTTACAATTTCTTTTTTTCAAGAGACGTAAATCGCATTTCGAGGGTTCGACAATCCTTATAAAAAAAAAAGAAATGCCCCAATATCGTCAATCGAACAATCACGCTTAAATATGTCCTCGCAACCATCGAGAGGGCGCGTCATCGACAGAGAGAAGGAGGAAGAGAGAGCACAATCACGACAATCGATCCGCCGAATTTCAATAAAGGGCACCGGGTCTTCGCTGGGCGAAGGGACGACTGTGCGGCGTGGGCGGCCCTGTGACCTTGAACAGGACGTGCCTGTGTGGTGCGCACGCGCGCTCGCCCGCAGGGTTCGATCATCCTTCGTCGCCGGGGGCCCTTCGCCACACCGGCTGGCTCGGAAAGTCGCTTTTCACTTTCACGTCCCTTTCCCTGTCCCTTCGTCCGCCCGTCTGCGCTCCGATGCCGCGCAGCGCGCTTCTACGATAAGAGCGAGTGCCAGGTCCGCTCGTAAAAGGATCTCGTGGCAGGTCGAGGGGAAGCGCAATCGAGATTCTCGGCTTGAAAAAAAAACAAGACAAAATAATGCACGCTCTTCTCGCGCAAATGATCGCGTACGGAAGGTATCAAACGTTAACACTCGATCGAGTATGCAGGTCTGATCAAAGGGCCTGCTCGTGTTTCCCTTTCTTTGAGGGCATCCTCGAAATTCGGGTTTAAATTGCCTCGTTAGCCGGTCCTCGCTTTCTTCCGTCCAGCTGCCCGGAAAATCAAAGCTCTCGGATCACTCGAAAATTCATTGGGTATTTGCTTATCAATGTAACACAACACTAGCTTTATCCATTTATTTTTATATTTTATTTACTCACACAGTACATTATGATTTTATTATACGTGTTACGCAATAATAATAACGAAATGCTGAATGCAATACTGATGAATACCGATGAAAAATACTTCGGAAAATAATTTGAAACGCGGATGTGAAGAATAAATATAATATATTTTGTATCGTATTTGCTTTGGTTAAAGCGATAAATTTTTTTTATCTACGGTAAGAATTAATGAAGAAATATCATTTAAAAATAGAGTACCCTTAAGTAGAATTATACATAATTAACTAAAAGCGTCGATGAAGCTCTTTGTGCCCTTTGAGCAAAGAAAGGATTAAAGAGGGATGGAATAATATAAAGGAGAAAACCATCCCTAAGCTTCCTTATTTTTTTTAAATATGATTAAAGCACGATTCTTTTATTAATCGTTAAAAATTCGGGGTAGCTTTGATCTTGATTGCGTTAATTGGTTGCCAAGCGGATTTTTAATGTACTGTTGTTGTTCTTTGCTGAATGATACGTAAAGCTCATCTTTACGTAGGTTGTTCGATAAATTTCGAGCCTGAACATGAAGATGACATTACTGGTTGAAGACCGGTTGCAAGCTGCATCTTTTTAATGGCTGCTTTCGAATTTTTAGCCGTGCTTAGTTTTCAAAATAAAAATTTTGACAATCATTTGTAGTACGCGTGTCAATATATTTTTCAATCGTGAAAAAATCGAGTAGCGTTCCAATATTTAATTTAAATACTTGAATCTAAAGTGGGAAAACCCTAACGGAAATGAAAACCGAGTTGGATTCTGTCTGTTTACCCGAGGTGATTCTGCTCCTTCGTGTTGAACAGTTAAAGTTTGGGCTGCCGAGTTGGCGTGGCCGTACAAGTCTGTTTGATGATGAGCATCCGGGTCGCCCAAAGACTTCAACGATTGAGGAAATGGTCGACAAAGTGCATCAAATCGTATTGCATGATCGGAGACTGAAGGTATTAGATCAGAGAGACAATAGATGCCGCAGGCTTATTGTCTGAACGTCTGTTCAAAATATATTACATGAAGAATGAGAAAACTGACCACACGGATGCCGCGTTTACTAACATTGGACCAAAAACTCATTCGATACAACATAACCAAACTGTATTACGCTATGAATTGGTTCCCCCCCCCCCTTTCTGCCCGTATTCTGAACTAGCCCCCTGTGATTTTTCTTTGTTCCCGAACCTAGAAAAAAATGGCTAAGAGGAAAAAAATTCGCGATCAATGATGATGTGATTGCCGCCGTAAACGAGTATTTTACAGGATTTGACCAAACCTATTTTACTGACGGAATGAACACGTTAGAAAATAGATGAATCAAGCTTAAAGAAGACCATATTGAAAAATAAAAATCAATTTTGCCCAAAAATATAAGTTTTCCATTGTTAGACTTATTACATAACCCACGTAAAAATATTATAAAAATTCATATTTTTGTTTCAATGATGATGGAATTTTGTCTGACACGAATGAATTTCATAGAAAAGGATCGAACACTTTGGACGTAGAGTATCGAGCTGATTCTATTGATATACGTAACAAAGTTAACGTTATAGTTTACTCGTTACACACAATCGCGTCGTATTGTCTGTTTAATAGTAATCTTTGTATGCGCGATGATAGACGAGTGTTCGGTCCTTTATCGCAGCTGGTCTTAGATAAGAGTGAGCCTCAAGTTTGCAGACTGATTGCGATTCAATGGTAATTCTTCGTTAATCGCTCGGATCGTATTATACATTAGGCAATCGATCGAGGAAGTGTCAATGTCCACCACAGATAAAGACGGACAATGCTATTTTTTTTTCCAAGTGCACTCTCGCAATTTTTGACAAATTACATCATTCCTCTTTACTATTTACATTCTGATAATAAATGTTGAAAAACAATTCTACAATTTTTCTCATATTACCGTCATGTAAAATCATATCACACTGCAATTTCTGTGAAACGCGATATTATAAACGCTGTAATTTTATAGAGAATGCCTTTGGTCGACGGCGACAAAAGTTTTAATTAATTTGATTCAATTTTCAATATATTGCTTTTTATAACATCGAGATACGCTTGAAAAAGATACCTTTTTTTTTGCATAGTGGATATGTACGTCTCGTTTTATAAATTTTGAAGCAAAATTTGTCGGCCTTTGTTTCTGGGATTTATTTGTTTAATGACGCGTGGGTTTGATTGAACATTATCAACCTCTGCCAGCCATGCGTGCCACGTTAACTATAAAATTCATGTCAACGCTCGCTCTCGTTGCCCGATCAATATCCGTTGCGAAGCGGTTTTCTCGCGTGCGCCTGCCGCCGTTTCGTTAAACAAATAATTTGCGAAAAAATCGAGCTACAGGGAAAAGCTCGCATGGAAACGAACAACGAATCGAATTTTCATTGTCGAAGCTGTCGCGCGTGAAGTCATCACGAAGAATTGATTAACCTCATCGTCACATGATAAGCGGAAAAATTGATTGCAATTTCGAAAATGGATACTACAGCCCCGTGGAAAAATTGACAGGAAGACGGATGATATGATGAATTCCAAACTAGATTTCATCCTTCTAATCGCGTTATATCATTCGAAATGAGATCTCATTTGCGATCGAATCTGCGCACAAGGAAGTAGCCGCTATATCCCAGGAATATTGAAACAACGCTAATCTTCTTTTTACAAGAAGCTCTCGTCTGGAAAATATAGTCATCGTTCCTGAAGACCCGAGTACAAAGACAGAGTAATCGAAGCTCATTCCTCGAGACGGCTTATTCTTCTCACTGAAATTCTGGCCGAGTTTGCGTGCGGCAAGCTAAACCTCGAAATTGCTCCAGTTTTTCCAAGACGACGTCGTCTTTGGCTCTGATTCTCCTAGAGGAACTGGCTGCAGAGACAAAGACCTCCGGAGCACGTCAGCAAATCCACGACTGAGTTCCCCTTAAAGCACGACCGTGCATGCATCTCAAGCACAACGTGCTCGCACAGTCAAGCATCTTATTTTCAACATTCCAGAAACGATTCCACCGACTTCTTACTCCGACTCAATCGGACACGATCATCGAGCAGCGAAGAGTTTTTGGTGCTCCATCCGAAGCCGTCCCGAAATCGTTTCGCCAGAGGCGATCGATGAGGAATTCCTAATGTCTTAGGGGGAAAAAAAAAAAACTGTACCGCCTGAAATTCACGAGATTATCTCTTCGTTTACCATATTTTTTCTGAATCCTTAATCTATCGATTTGTCATCTCTGAATTATTTAATCTGGATGATCGCTGAGCAAAGAGTCGAATTGCAAGCTGAACCAAATGTGGCTCTCTGTCGGCCACGTAATTCTCATCGTCACAGAGGTCAACCCGCTGATTCCTAACACCAAGCTCATGAAATCGCGACGATTCGATGCCGCTCTTTTTCTGGGAGGTCTTCGGAATTGTAACACATGGGACTTCGAAGCGAGACTCGATGAGTGATTCCCGAGGAGTGCGTGTCCTCGTTCGTCCAGTTCGGTCGATTCTCTCGTCGCCTAGGAATGTTCGGCAGGAAATTTCCATTCCGTCGCGGGTTCGATCGGACCGAAACGAACGGCTCGGGGCCCCGGTGTCGTTCCGGCACGAGTCTGCTCGGCGTAAAGGCCACGGGAAGAACCGACAAGTGTCGGAGATGGCCGAGGCGCCGTTGCGCCGAACCACGAGCTACCCTCGGCAGCAGCTCGCGGCTGGCTATGGCTATTGACCGAGCTTGGCGGACCGGCCGGTCAGCTGTGCACCTCGCCGGCGGTGTGGTATTCTCCTCCGCGGCCAGGAAGAAGCCGTCCACGTAGACGAGGCGGTGTGTCGTTCGGGCCGGCGAAGATCAGCCGGCGCTGCGGCGCGAGTCAGCGACAAGGTCCCGGAACACACGAGCGAACGTCCGTCCAGTCGGGTCAGAGGAGAGCCAGCGGGATCTCCCTCAGGAGAGGAGTCCAGCGGCGACGGTGGTGCTTGAAAAGAACGTTCGGTTACCGGGCGTAGGAGACGATCGCACGGAGAGGCGGAGAGACGCGCGTTCGTACATATGTCCGCGAGTGGAATCGAGAAGAGAGCAAGACTGACTGGTTCGGTCTCGTCGTCATCATCGTCGTCGTCTGATCGGTCCGGGTGAAAGCCCAAAACGTGCGAATCGCTCGCTACACGCGCTGCGGCAAGTAAAAACAGAGTAGGAGAGTGAACCAGACGGAGCGGGAGTTAAAGAGGGCTAGAGAGTGAGAAAGAGAGAACGGGATACATATATAATATATACACTGAGAGGAGAAAAGAGACAAAGAGAGAGTGAGAGCGAGGGAGGGAGGAGGGACTTGGCTCACGGGCAACACTCGACATGTAGAGACCGACCGGCTGTGCACGGCAAACGCGGAGACGATCGCGCGAGAGAGGAGCCAAAAGAGAGAGAGAGAGAGAGAGCGCGAGAGAACGGCAACGAGCGGTCTCGAGAGGGACGGCGAAGAGGTTGGTGGGAGGAGACGGGAGGGAGAGACAGAGGCAGAGAGATAGATCGACCGAGTGTAGGAGAGACACAGAGCGAATGAAACAGAGCGAGAGATAAAGAGAGAGGAAGGAAGAGAGAGAGACAGAGAAAGAGGATAGGCAAATAGATAGGTGTCGTATACGTATGCGTTACGAGTGACGAGTGTGCCGCCACGGTGTGTGCGAGTGTGTACGCGTGTTGCACGCAGACCGCCGGCACAAAAAGTGCAGGGCCCAGTGGACTTTTCCATACCAGAGGAGGACTGCGTATATATACGTACGTGCATTGTGCGTGCATGCGTGCCGTCCGCGCGCGTGTTCGCACTCGCGTGTGTGTGCGCGTGTGTGTCTGTATCTGTACGTGTATGCGCGAGAGTGCGCGCGCCGCCTTCGCAATCGCGGACGGACACGCCGGCGAGTTTTCGGCCGAGTACCTGTGAACGAGGACGAACGGGGACCGACCGATCGACCGACCAACCGATCGACCGACTCTGCTCTCTTCTCGTGGTCTACCCTCAGCGGTGACCTCCGCTAAGAGAGAAGAAACGGGCGAAAGCGGGTAGAGCTGCTCCGAAGGGTAAGCCGATTCGGTTTCGTAGAGTGCGCGCGTCAGAGTGCGAGAAGAAGAGAGGGAGAGAAAAAGAGAGAGAGAGAGAAAGAGAAGGTTGGATCACCCTGGGAGGGAGGAAGCAGGAGGTTGGACGTTGCGGCGCCGAGAGGATACCTTACGTGGACGGTTTTACCGAGTGGAAGCGACCGCGAATCGTCGACAGAGAGAAGAGGAGGTAATAGGATCGTCCGCTACTGAGGTCTACCTTGCCGGCCGAGAAAGAGAAGGAGAGAGAGAGAGAGAGATAGAGAGAGGGAAAGAGGGAGGGAGGGAGAAAGAGCAAACCTGGTACACACAAACTCCGCGTTCCGAGTCTGACTCCTCCGCCACCGCTAACTCGCAGTCGGTAAAGCATCGAGACAACGGTAGCGGTGATCCGGCGAGGCACGGCCGTCCGAGAACGAGCGGCTGGCAGTCGCGGCCTTCTGGTGGACGTGATAAGGACGAGCGGCGCGATTCGTTCCGGCGAGGAGTGAAGCGGTCGGCCGTGCAAGAAAGAGTTACACAGAGAGAAACGACAGGAAGAAAGAAAGTGAGGAACCGATTAGCGATAATTCGGTGAAAAGGATACGGCTCCTCGGATCGGAGAATTTGGTGTGTTGCGTTTAGTGCTACGTATACTCCAATCGTGTTCGGAGAAGAGCGAAGGAACCCGAGGAGGAGATCGAGGAAGCGAGATACCGAAGAAAACGAAATCTCCGCGGAGGAGAAAGCAACAACGACGAGAGAAGATACGAGTCCTTGATCGACAATCCGGTACTACTACGTGGGCTTAATCAGTGGTCGGAGACGGTGCGGGGAAGGCAAGAGATAGCCAAAAGGAAGAAAGGAAGTAACGGAGTGTCCTTGATGGGCCATCCGGCGCTACGTGATCGAGCTGTGTCGCGACCGACATTGGCTCAGCTCCGTCCCATCGGGGGAGATTAGAGGCGACCCACGTTTTACTCGCTTCGTTCGGCAGACAACGAACGCCGGCGAGGCGACGAGAGGAGCGCAGCGAGAGAGGAGAAGAGAAGAGAAGAGAAGAGAGGAGAGAAGAGGATCTACTTGCTGATCAGCGCGAACCCCGGGCGATAAGCGACTCCCGTCTCGAGTTGACGAGCCGCTGACTCGGCGCGGACACGGGAGCCGGTTGTTTCAACGCTATTAGTGCCCACGATGACTCCAATTATCCGCGAGTAACTTCCACGTTCGTGCGACGGTCTGTCTGCCGCCCAACCCTATCGTTACGCGATCACCCGGTGGTACGCTCCGTGCCCGCCGATTTCTTTAACGGGGAGAAACGGGGGAAGAACTGTCCCCGCACCTCCACGTGTACAACACATCGACAACTGCCGATTCTGCCGGATTCTCGCGAGTGGCCGATAAGCGACCGGCGGCCACGGCGCGGTTTCAGAAATCGGTCGGCGATCCGCGCGATCGAGCGCGCCCCGAGGGAGAGCGATCCGCGCGCGCCGTGGATCCACTTGGAGTGCCTCCACTTGATCCACCATTATTAATTGCTCCGAGGATAATCCGGCGGCGTCGTTCCAACGGATTAATTCGTCCGGGACGAATTTCCAGATTAACGGCCGGGCGATTGGCGGCTCACTTCCTCCTCCACCGCCGCCTCCTCTTCCTCCTCCTCCACGGCTTGGCTTCATTCCGGGATTACTCCGGGATCGCGTTCGATAAGCCACGAGGATTCCCGTACGTACGCTCGCGCGAGCGCGAGCGCGAGGCTACGCTTGAAAATCGCTCGGTGTCGTTGCTTGACAAAACCGGTTTCGTTCGGCTCAGCGAATCTCGGCGTTTATACAAAGGTCGTGTGTGAGAGCGCGCCGCGTGCGCGACCACGGGAGAGTGTGTGGTAGGAGTGAGATTTATGGAAAACGAATTTACACGAGGTCACACCCACGGGAGCGGCTGTCTATCTCTCTCTCTCGCTCTCTCTCTCTCTCTTTCTCTCCCCCTCTCTCTCTCTCTTTCCGTATCTTCGTTTCTCTTTCTCTCTCGTCCGTCTCCTGGTTGTAACTCGTTCTCTCTCTCTCTCCCTCCCTCCACCAGTTCGTCTATCAATTTATCCACGCGTTCCCTCTATTAATAATAACGACGAAACCGGTGCGATAACGAAGAGAATCACCGGTCAGACCACGTTGAAGGACCCTTGAGGGAACGAGAGATCTCGATCACGAGAGAACGATGTCGCTCCGATATCAACCAACCGAATAAATACGGCACATTCGCGGCGGCCTTGAAGAGTTTTCTTCGGGCACTGTCAGTCACCGTGCGCAGGATCAGCGAACCCGACGTCGCCGGCGACGAGCGCAAGGGAATTCGTATAGGGCGGCTCATCATGCTAGCGACCTTGAAGATCCAAGTGTCCCCGATGTTCGAGAGTCGCGATCGATCGAGCGCGTAACTACCGGACAGCGAATCTCGAAGACTTCGAAGAATGTCGGGGGACCTGGGTGGCCCGCGGGAGGAGCAGGTCTCGTCACCTGGGTCGTCGGACAGCAACGCGTCAGTCGCGAGAATATATAACGCGACGTCGGCGAGGAAGACCTAGCTGTCTCGCCGCGAGCACTTGCTTGATGATCGGCGGTCACGGCGACGATGAAGCGTGCGACGAGCGCATCCGTTGCGGCCGCCACGGCCGCCGCGACGCAAGTGCACCATCAGTCCAGGATCCAGGAGTTGTTCTCTCCCGGATCAATGCCGACGGCGGCGATGACGACAACGACGACGACGAGCACGAGCGCGACGACGATTGTCGGCTCCTGCGCGGATGAGTTGGATAAGCAAATCACAACGATATCCTCTCGGCTCGAGCCGAAGGGCTCACCGAAGATCAGTCCCGGAACGGGCGACGACAACAAAGCCAAGTCCACGGTGATGTCGCGACTATTAGCCGTCGATTCCGACAACTACATGCTGCGTAAGGCCGCCGCGACGGCGACGACGACGGCTACCAACGGCGCTACGGCGCCGTCGTCTACTACCTCGTCATCCTCGTCATCGACGTCATCGTCGTCGTCGTTGAATGGCTCCGCGAGCATGCAACTGCAACGGCAGATGCAAGGTCTCGCTATCGGATCGGCCACCGCACCGTCAATCCTCGCGACGTACGGCAACAGCGGCGACCACGTCGTCAGTCAGCTGTACGACGTCGCGCGGGCGACGTCCAGATCGATGGCGACGTACGTGTCGCCCAGGTGGTACACCGCCAGTAATAATAACCAGGCGACTAGGCAGCATCGGGACGGAACGGCGGCGGCAGCGGTAGCGGTGGCGGCGGTGGCTGCGGCCGCGCAACTCGAGGAGCAATCCTTGCAGCAGTTGCAGCTGCAATCGCGTACGGCGACGTCGACGCGCGACGACGCGACGACGCCCGCGGTGTCGACAGCGGCGGACGGTGTCGAGAGCGAGCTCGGTTTCACGAGGCTGGTGTGCGCGAGACCGGTGTCCTTTCATCGATACATGTGTTGGTGCAGCGCGCAACAGCAGCAGCAGCAGCAGCAGCAGCAACTGCAGCTGCAGCAGTCTGCCGTGGCGGAGGGCGTCGACGTGAACTCGATCGGTCGCGCGAAGGGCGGCAGGGGTTTAGCCACCCACGAGGGGTTGGCAACGAGACGAATGGTGCGCGATGATAATAGTAATAGTCTATGTTGCTGTATGTGCGGTTCTCTATGTCCTGCAGAGTGCCACGCGTGCTTCCACATCGTGTGCTCGGACTACAGCAGCCAGCACCTGTGCAAATGGACTCACAAGGGTCACGCGCTACCGGGCCAGGTTCACGACAAGGACAAGGTCAGTAAGTCAGTGCTTCCTCGTTACATTACAGACAGCGTACCGTTACAATTAATTATACTTGACTTACGCTTACGGCTTTCGATATCTTGCATCACATTTCTTTCTGAAATGATTTTTTTACCAAATAGTAAGACGAGTCTCGGAATATATTTCAGGATGTTTCTCAGAATACATAGCGGTACACCGAGAACAAGAGATACTTAAAAATTTATTTGTATATAAATTTATTTCAATGAAATAAGTCTTTATTTAAATGTGACGAAATAAAATTTTATTCTTAGTAAATAAACCAATTAATAAGATATATTTCACAGAAATGTATATTGCATTATCACAATTAAATATTTTTTATAACTAATAAATATTGAAGAAAATATCACGAATAACGCAAATTTGCTTGCTAATGATTTTAACTTTTTTTTTCTCAGTTTTGATAAGTATTTATTCAAGGAATTTTATAGAAACCTTCTTATCAGAATTTATAAAAATCCAGCTACGGTATATTATTAATAAATCTTTGTTCTTATTGGTATCTAATATTCTTACAACGTATAATAATTCGTTTTATAACTTGTACTATGACACTTAAAGCGACAGAATTATCTCTCGAGCATGCATTATCACAGTTCAGCGAAACAAAAAGTCACAAAATTCTCGTGGGATATTTAAGGCAAAGTACATAGTACTTACGATGAAAATCCAGATGTCGAAATAGAGTTTTTCATCTGTATCAAGACAATGCGATAGTGTGCGGAAATATCAAGCTCGGAAACTCGAAAGTAATATTGCTGAAGATAAGAATTTATCTTTGATTATATTGCGGTGATTGACGCATTATAAAATGCAGAAAATTTTGACGTGCAATTTTGCACGTAAAATCGGTAATACGGAAAACATGAATTTTTTATTGCAGTATGAGATTTTCTCCTTTTGATTTTCGTTTTATTTGGATAAATATGTTAGTGTATTTAATTTTTCATCTTTCACTAAATGAAATCATGAGAACTTTTTATCGTAGTTTGATTAAATCTTTTCATTTTTTGATTAAATGTAAATAATCAAGAGTTTAAATATCGGATTAAAATAATGATTTCGTCGTATCGATATAAAGAAGATAACAATTTCTATTTCGAATCGTTCAAATCTATACAAGTATATATGATTCCCATATACTATTACAAAACTTTTAGGGTAAATTTTAAATTTTGTAATTACATAAATTTAATATAAACATTTGATTTTAAATATAACATTTAACATTATATTTTGTTTTAACATAAACGCACGAATGACATATCATTATAATGAGGAGATTCACTCGAAGTTCGACAATATAACTATTTAAATTTATTTGATAGCATCTGCCACAAAATTGTGATAGAAAAAAGAATGTAAAGGATCGTCTCTTTCTTTTTTGTAGAAATTGATAACGCGAAATACTTGAATTAAAACTGCATATTTTTTAATAACATTACAAAACATAATAATATTTAAATTTATCGATTTCATAAGCGTATACATTTGACAGATGATAATTTATCAGATACTTATGTCGTAATATCGATTTTTTAAATAAAAGTATACATTAATCTTTTGTGAACTAGAGATGGAAAAAAAATCAACATGGCGAATCATGTGGAGTATGTCATACCCTACTCATACTATACTTCATCATAAGCATACTAATTTAGTATGACAGTAATTCCACTGTCATAACATCGATTTTTATTCCTTAAGATGTAAAACTAAAAATAAAACAAAATAATAAAAAGATATTAAATTCTTTAAGCTTCAAAAATAAGAAAACAAAAAGTAAGAAGGTGTGTAAATCTTACTGAGATATGTCACATCCTACTTAGCTCACGGTTAAAGATGTACGAATACGTGTCATATCTCAAAGTATTAACAAAAATTTTAAAATTTTATAGATCGTTTTATCATTACGTTGAGTATATATATAAAATTTAAACATATTTTTCTTATTAGTTTAGAAATTATTTAATTTTTCGTTTATTTCTGATTCTTACATAAAATTTTTACTTGCATAACGTTTTATAACACTTATTTGCAAATTTGGTGAAAAAGTAGCATTACAACCTAAATCAAATTTTTTTATATTAATAAAACTCTGATAAATATTTGCGCAAAGGTTTATTTCAAGATTTATTCATCTATTCGTTTAAAAATTATTTGTCTGTAGCAAAAACTGTAGCAAAATAAGATAATTTTCAATACAAAAATTATAAACCAAATTTTTTAATGTTTTTATTTTTATCAAACAATAAAAAATTTTAGTCGCGAATGTTCCGATTTTACGGCTAAAATTGGAGCATTCGCGATTAAAATTTTTTATCGTTTGATTGGGAAAAAAAGAATAAATTTAAGATGCTATCACTTTTTAAATTTTGATATGTTTTAGCTCGTATTGTATAACCAAAACATTAAAGAATTGAAATAATATGAATTTCATGTTTTATTTAGAAATTCAAAAATTAGAGAATTAAAAATAGTAATTCTAATAACAGTATCAATAGTAAATTGAAAGGTTTTTTTACATAAATTATGTTACGTAAATAATTTTGTTGAAAGAATGATTAGTAGGTGAAAGTTCTTGAAATGAAATTAATCATCTAAATGCGGGAGGCGATAAATCATAATCTTACACAATCTTTATCACAATTTAAGAAAACTGAAATAACCTTCGAAGTGATACAGAGCGGCAAGGCATGAACAGATTAAGTGGACTAAATCTGATGTATGTATGTATATGTCTAATTGCAGCATAACAAGAGTCATCACAACGGACGATGTTATAAGAAAGTCAATACTTACGCAGGTCTTAAATTTGCTTTCTAATCAAGTTTAACAAGTTAGAAGCTTAATTATTTTAGCGCATGCTTGTACTCCTATGTAGATTCGTTTTTGGTTCCGCGAGTGATTCGGTGGATCGGTGCACGGCATCGATCGCTGCAAAACAAACAAAAAACCCTCTTCGAAGAAAAGGCGTCCTGTAAACGTCACTCGACTCAACGTATCACGGCGGGATTTCCGTCGCAGAGATGATGATTTCCGCGAACCAAGTTCCCCGTGGCGAGCATCCTAGATTAGCGAGTCGAGTCGCAAAAATTCGCGACGTCGGCGATTTAATTCTCGCGCGGTGTCGGTGCGGGATGTGTAGGGCGCGCGCGCGCGTGAGAGAGGTGGCGAGGAAGAAATGATCTCTCGACGGAGATTAATCGAGCGCGTCGATCGCACGGACGGACGGACGGGCGGACGTGTGCGCGCGGATTATTCGGACGAGGACGACAAGCGAGGGTTTATCTCGCGGCTGTCGTCATATCGCGGACTCGGGGTTACGGCGAGAGGTTACGTTTTCTTTTTTCTGCGCTTTTTTACGCTCTCGCTTTATCGGACTCTTGCGTTACCCGATAGTGGAGTGGCACGGCGAGGCGCAGCGCGGGACGGCACACGGAGATGTCTCTTCTCTTCTTCGCGTCACCACGTCCCTCCTCTTTGTCCCGTCCGCCGCGCCTCCGATTGCGCGTCGATTTATCTAATCGGACCTGGCTGGCCGCGTGGTGCGTTAAACGCTTCGCGACGCGTCTTATCTTCAGGATCGAGAAAATCCGGAGACGCTTCTCGCGCGCGGTTTTTACGTAATCCTCGACGATCGGCAGCAGATAACACCACTTGTCCGGACAGAGAATAGAGTCGCCCGCAAGAAAAAAAAAAGAACGCTAGACACACGTTTCCATTGCTTTTTGTTGCCTTTTTTTTTTTTAATTTACGTAAGGATGAAATACGCGTCGATATTACGCACATATGCAAAAAATAATCGTTAACTGAGATTCTTAATCATCAATCATAGAAGATTAGTACAGCAGAGAGTCTCCTTAACTTTGACCCTATGGGGTGATAAGAGCGGAATGCCAAAGTTATAGAATACCCTCACCACAGCACGAGTCTACCAATCACCGTGTACTTAACTCGCGTAAGTACACGGTGATTGGTAGACTCGTTTTGTGGTGAGGGTATTCTATAAAAGGAAGGGGTATGATATTAGTGTTTGTCACAATAAGAATAAGTAAAAGGCTACTGAGAGTACCGCGCGGCTATTTTTGCGCAAAGTAAATTGGTCAGTCAATAGACAAAAAATTCCTTTATTCATTCCGATAATGTTCGAACGTTTCGACTCTCTTTGGAGTCATCACCAGCGTGAGACAAATTTCAAACAATACGCACAATAATATTTCTAATAGTAATAGCGATTAATTATTTGGCCATCGTCGATCCGATATGCGGCTGAGTCACTAACGGTTTGCCGGACCCGAAGTGCAACTTTCCCACCGTGTATGTAGATAGAGGAGATGGCTTGATCTCCCACCAAACGAACCCGACGAAGACCAGCGAAGCCGTGGATAAAAAGAACTCGACACACTTTTAATCCATATCAGTATTAAGATTTCCGCAATCGCAATCGATCAGACGTTTCCAACAGCGCTGCTTACAAGTGACCTATTAGTGTTTGTGAAAGTACGTGTGAAGGAATGCAAAGATTATAGAGGGCCAAAGTTAAGGGGGTTCTACTTTATGGAAATATTGATAAGATGGAAATATCATTACAATTGTATGACGATATAGCGTGCCGCTTTTGTTATCGTCGTCGAGGGCTTAACCATTCGTCGATAATTAAATAAAGATCACTGATAATATTTGAATTTTCCATTCAATTAAAACTGACGGATATTTTGCGTTAATGAACTAATGTACACACTCAACTTTTATTTATTTCTAATTTATATGTTTAATGCATTATGTAAATGGATGTTTTAATATATTTGATGTTCAGAGAAAGCTTTGAGGATAATTAAATGTAGGAAATTTACAAAATAAACTGCAGCGCTATTGTAGCGGATCAATTTTCAGTTAACTAATCGTGTAACGATGCGGAGAAATATGATTAGGTGTTCTCTGAGGCTCGTCATAATAGAGACAGCTTGTATCGTAATCAAACCGTAACCATGTCAAATGTACACGTGAAAACAGATCTGAGTGATTGAACTTTTTTTTAAAAAAGTAATTGACACTTTTATTACGGAGATAATTACGAGAACCAACTCACTGGAATTTCTTGAAAGACACAGAAACACACGAAAGATATCTTAATTGAATCGGGAGTTTATCTTAATCGTGACAGAATATATTGCTAATAACAATTTTATTAGATATATCACGTTGTGAAGTATCGTTTAAAAAGCTAAATTATTCAAAAATGGGCCATTAATGCAAGGTAACCATTACAGAATTAATTAACAGAAAATGTAAATTTAACGAAGCGCTTTTTATAGCCGAGGAAAAAACCTAGATATTTTAAATCAGACGTATATCTGAGGAGATCTGCATTATTATTCCGACTTTCACTCTTCTAGTTTGACTGATTAACGAGAGGCGATTATCCAAATTTGTTGCGCGAACCGTTCCGTAAAGCGGTTCTGGAATTACTATTTATAGACAAAATTAATGGTATTGTTGCACTAATGAAGACAAAAATATTCCAATAGATCGTGACGAAACCGGAAATCGTCGCGCATTTCTCATTTGAAAATCTCAAGGATCATAAGCGCGCGTGCACATTTCAGCTGGCAAACAGGACAACCTGGCTCATTATTTGCTTCCGTTTGCAAAGAATCGATTAATCATGCGCATTAAAGAGGATTTTACTCGGCTCACTGTTGACGATATTTTTTGGGTCATTTTTATCCATTGTCAAGAAAAAGTCGATTCTAATCTAAATCTTAGAGTCATGCTTAACAATTTTGTGACAATTATTTCTGCCGGGACAAGTATAATATATACATGACAGTTAATATAATTCGAATTTTGTCACTTAATATCAATTTCAGATATAGTTACAAATATACTTGATATTCAAAATTAAAAGGTCGCGAGAATGACTCTCTGATAATCGAAATAATGCGTATTTTTCCGCTATTAACTTCAAAAGTGAGATATTTTGCATAGAATACGTAACCGTAATTACGAAAACAATTTCACCGAAAGATTATTACGATATTACTTCATTCGCCCAGCAACTTCGCTTTCCCCCCCCCCTTTTTTTTAAAATAATTTACACGATCTCTAACCAGGTTTATCTGTAGCCATGTAAATGCATTTCGAAGTGCACGCGTGTGTGCGTGCTTCCTCGTGCGCAAGTGAACTTGGCTCGATTAGTCGTCGCTAATTTCTGTACCATCGATGCCCACCTACGATTTACGTCTCGTTTCTCTGTTCGCAGCCTGTCAGTGAGTGGACGTCGCTCAACGTAGTTGAATGGATGTCAGCCCTAAATCTGTACCACTATGCGGACGTCTTCAAGTCGAAGGACATCAAAGGCAGCGATCTGCTTCATCTGGATCGGGAAAAGCTCATGGTAAGCCGATCATCTTAATTAGTTATTAGCATACCGGTCGTTCATATATCTCGGGATTAAAGTGGCCAATGCCATTCAGCGGAAGAGACTTGAGAAGCCGCTCCGAACGGAGGAGCTTCGAATGTGGGACGTTCAAAAGACTGCTGTCCGTATTAAATTATTGTAATCAAAATTAATTTTATTTTATTAGTAAATCACACGCTTTATGCTGCTTTTACCATAACACAGTAATCCTGATAATAGCAAGTAGATTATAATAATTTACTGAAAAGTAGACACTTAATGAGGAAGGAGGAGGGGGAATAGGACATATCATGAAACCATTATAACGTACTCTACTTAACTTCGGGTTTTTTTTTTACGAGATTAGTGTGCCGATTTGGAAGCGATGTGGAATATTAACTAAAAATGCGATATCCTTATAAAATATAAGATTAAAAATGTCCAGTTAAAGCAATTCGTAAAAAAAAAAAATCCAAGCGAAGATTAAACGAGATGATTTTGCTTTCTAATATCTTTTATCCATATTCCGTTAATTGCAACGGAATGAGACTAAATCGACTTCTATTGACTCTATACAGTAGAACCTCCTTAATTTTGGCCCTCTATAATCTTTGCATTCCTTCACACGTACTTTTACAAACCCTAATATCGTACCCCTTCCTTTTCTAGGATACCCTCACCACAGCACGAGTCTACTAATCTCCGTGTGTACTTTGCTCGCGCAAATACACGGTGATTGGTAGACTCGTGCTGTGATGAGGGTATCCTATAACTTTGGCATTCCGCTCTTATCGTTCCATAGGGTCAAAGTTAAGGAGACTCTACTGTATTAATTTCGAAATAGTTTTCGATTTAATGAGCAATAAATACACTGGCCTCGTTTGTGCGAGTTCACCCATCGGCAGCTAATTACTTTATTATGGAATTTTTCTCGAATTTATCGATAACTCTAAAAGCACCAGCGGTTTTGCTAATGTGATAACCGGCCATTTTCTCCTTGATCAGTTAATCCTTTCGTATTAATCGACCACGATTTAGAGAAATGCGACTCTTAGACGCTTATTAGAACTAATTAGCAGTAGGAATTAATGCACTGTACCGAGCTACTGTGCAAAGAGATTACGCGGAAGTCTGTTTATTTACGTTATTATCAAACGTAGAGATTTCCGTTCGGAGAAACTGTTCCGCGAATCGAGCGATCTAGCGGGGCGCTGTTCGATTTTTGCGATGAGCACTAATGATCGCACACTCACGTGACAGAACCGTGCAAAAAAAAAGTGCAA
The DNA here is from genome assembly GCF_016802725.1 of Solenopsis invicta. NCBI lineage: Eukaryota > Metazoa > Arthropoda > Insecta > Hymenoptera > Formicidae > Solenopsis > Solenopsis invicta. The sequence goes on from NC_052673.1 coordinate 11,513,622, forward strand.
ATGAAGTCTCTTGCATTTTCGTGTCCCACTTGATTGAAACTTAATTCTGCGGCAAACAACCGTCAGCAATTTGTTCTGAGCTATATTCCTACTTTTAGAATGCGCGCACATTCAAATTCTTCTGGTTTAAATTCGATATATATTGCTGGCATGCAAACTCAAACTCGTGGTATATTTGACCGAATATCCGTCTTATGACCGATAAATTTTGTGGTTTTTTTTGCGTTATAAACTTTTTTTTTATTTTATTTTATTTTTGAAAGGAAGAGAAGTTGTATTAAAACGTTTTATTTTCATTTCAATGTTTATTGTCACGTTCCGAAATTAAACAACTCCCCCTCGGGCTGTATAAAAATTTGCTAATATTTTTTTTCGATTCTTACTTTTTTCTATATATTTATGAATATGATGGAACATATTTTCATATGAGATTCTAGTTTCACAATTTTTTATACGACAATCTGTCATCTGACAAATCTTAACACGTACCTCCAAGTTCTAAAATAAAAAGACAGTGAAATCCCCCCCCCCCTCCTAAATCTTGTATTGCAAGTGATAAAATCTCTCGATGCCTTTCCGTTTTTTTTTTTTTTTTTGTGTGTTTACCGAATCATCAGTCCTTGATTCTCGCTCGTTTCGAGTCGCATCGGCAGGCGAAGGCGGAATCGCGCGATCGAAAATTCTTCGGCTAATGCTCGACAGAGATGATGACCTCGAGTCGAGAGTATCTGGACGACGTTTTCCTTGGCCCGTTGACCTTGTAATTGCCCTGTAGCGTCTACTGGTGCGCCACAATCAAGTCTTTATCGAATCCTCCTCTCCCGACATATCTTTCTCTTCTACCCGTTCGGCGTCGATTTTTCTTTATCGTCGATTTTGAACGACCCGGAGCTTTCGAGCGCTTTCGGATGTATCCCTTGTGATATATTTATCGCGCTTTTTACCGACGTAAAGTTGCGCTTTCGCGGCAAGGGGGTTCTCTATTAAGACGACACAATTTTTGCGTGCGCATCCCGTCGCGTCTCTATTGCCACGCGCCTATCCCGATTCCGACGCAATCGGTGGCGCCTTTTACATCGCTCTCAGCGCAAAACATTGCGGTAGAATTACCGCATAATGCATGAAAATGCGAAATATGTAATTTAACGTGCTGCGTAGTATCGCGATAATTCATTATTTACAACTCCTCGCGTTTTCGTTATTTCGACATAACGATATATTTATTATCGCGTCTGCCATTATTATTTTGTATCGCAACAAATTTAACGACATAAAAAAAAACGATTTTATTTTAATACTTGTGTTAAGTTTTAAGGAACGCCCCCACGCGAAATAATAGGGAATATTAAATTTGCTGTAATAATCGCCGTATAATGCGCTTGTTGTAAAGAAACGTTCAATTACTGAAAGCTAAAATACATCTTCAAACATAAAGATGTGAAAGACGTTACATCTTACGATTGATAACGCGCTGAAAAAATATTAGATAAATATTGCAATCGTGAAAGTGTAACCTTCAATATCGTAAAATAAATTCTGTTTTGTGAAATGTATCGTATAAAAATAAATTTCATTGAAGATGAGGATTATTTTTTTTCAAACCTCATTGACGAAGCCCAAAGTTGTTTTTATGAGATTTTATATCTATTGTTTATGTATACGTATAAAATATCTGTTGATTAAGTTTTATTTCTTATTTTTTCCCTTCCCTAATCACCGTGCCGTGTTGCCGTGCACGCTTAAAATGCTAAATAAATGCAGCCACAAAAGAAAATGCGCACACGTATCGCCGTAGCTATTAAACTCTACGAGACGTCTGCAGTTCTACGGAGCACAATGCAAAGGCGCTTTTTTCCTACGTTGCAGGACGCGGTGCCCGATGAACGGAGAATTTGTTCATAATGATTCAGTGGCGTAGCTGGGATTATTGTTTCCTTTATGCGAGTCTCAATGTCGTTACATTGTCTTCCTATTGGCACGTCGCTGTTAGGATACACGTTAACGTCGAATTCATAATCTGTCTTTTCAAACTTGCGATAGCACAAACGTGTTGGACGATGGAATTAAAAAAAATATTTGCTTTGATACTGTTATTCCTCTGGACAGTCTCCTCTTCTGTCAGCTGTGCCCGATCGATATCGAGCTCAGCTGTAGCCGATCGATACGGGACTGTTGACAGGAGATGAGAGAGTAGAAGATCGTTTCCAAGACGGCAGTCTGTCAACAAGCAGACATCTTAAGTTCCGACCGAGATTCCGGTATGAGACGAACGCATTAAGAGAGCGGTTCCGAGGCTTTATACTCGTTCAGTTACCGTGTCATGGTGTGCGAGTGTTTTCTCAAGTATTCGGGAGTGTTCATTGAAACTCTTTGAATTCTTAAATTCACATTTTTTTTCCACGACCGCAATAGAATGAAATGCCTCGTACGTAACAGTACTATGTTAATCTTCCGTGGTTCAATGTCTTTTTCCCTACATTCTTAGTTCAACCGGGTCACTGACGCCTGATAGCGTTTTCGAAAGGGTTATCGGATTAAAAAAAATTCGAAGCAATTCTCATACACTTTTGCAACATTCCAGAATACAATTTCACAGTTGTTTGACCCGAGACGTTTTTCATTTGTCTCGTACGTATCGAAGTTTGAAGCAGAATAATTGAAAACTGAAAATTCACTTGGGCCTTGAAATTATGACGTTGAACCGCGGGAGATCGAAGCGGGAATGCAACGTAACAATTTCATCTTTCGGCGGCGTCTTCCGTCATTTTTAAGATACGAGGAGACCGATAAGCGAACCGATAGTAGCGAGTTAAATTCCTTTCATTCTCGCCGCGCGGTAGCTACGCCGCTGTAATGATCGCATCGTGCATGCGTTTTCCCCGCGCGTTACCACGCGCCGCATTATCATAATTATGCGAGAGGCCCGCGCGCGGAGTAACGGGTCGAGACGGACAATCGAATTACACCGGCCGGCCGTATTGGCCCAAGTTCTCGCACCGATGTTCGCCGTGGGAAAACGGGCGTTTCTTCGGACTGTAATTACGCCCGCGTTTTCCACGCCGGCGGCGACGACGGCGGCGGCGGCAGCGCGGCGGCGCGAGGCGGTAATTGCGCTTGTTCACTCACGCGGGCGTATAATAAAAGCGGCTTGAATTACAAAAATCCGTAGTGGAGTCACGCCTGAAAATCCGGGCGCGGGCTAAATTAGCGTTAATTAAAGAGACCGAATCGCCCGTCCACTGATTGATAATTGCGCGGAACCGCTACTGGGGACGTGAAGCTAATGTCACATCCGGGATTCGTTCGCCTTAATCATTATTGCGATTCTTCTTGAAGAGTCGGACGAAGTTCTCCTTATTATTCGCTCCGACATGTTCCCCTTCGATTTGGAAGCAAAGTCGCTGCCAACTTTTATGTATTTCAGAATCAGTCGTACAATGAAAAGAACAATTTCATTATAGTATTTAAAAATTTAGTTAGACGCAGATCAGAAAATAATTTTATATTTGACTATCGAAATAATTACGTAAGACGTTCAAGGATGATGTTACTATTGTAAGAAATTTTGACATTCTAGCAACTTGTTTAAACGTCCAATATAAATTTCCCAATGGTTCAACATAATTATTTTCAGTTCTGTATTTCAGCAAAATTATCCTTTCTGTGTTTAAATTACAACCAAGTGTCTTCTTCGATTTTAATAATCTTTGGATATTAAAATGTAGCAGAGATGCAAATAGACACCTTTTCTTTTTTGTTTCTTTTTATGAGTGTATTCTCGCATGTTCAGAGGATAAATCCTTTGAAAAAAATTGATTATTTTTCTCGAAGCGAATATCATCGAAACTATAAAGCATAAAAAAATTTTTTTTAATCAAAGTTGGATGGTATAAAAATTTTTTCAACTTTTATCGAAAAAATTTTTTTGTAATTCTATTTAAAAAAGTATCTTTATCATTATTATAAAGTACTCTTGAAACCATTTTTAGCTATTATTAAAAATCTTTTTATAATTTGGATGTTGGCTTCGAAAGAAAATAACCGATATTTTCGAAGGGATGTTTTACGTGCGAGAATGCATTTATATAAAAAAAAAAACTATGTGTCTCTTATTTTTGTCAATATTTTAACGTATACAAAGCTTATTAAAATCGGAGGGCGAGACTTGGCTGTGTTCCTTTGTTCCTTAGATCATCGATTTCCGATTATCAATCTTCCTCAAATGGGGTTTCTCACGAATTTAGTGTCGTCGCGTTCCTCGCAGGGCAAACGCTGCGCGTTTCGCCAAGGCTACTCCGAGCGTAAATCGCGTATTATCATACTAATTGACTCGTAAATCGACACTGAATGTTCTTTTAGTGCGAGAAATCGTTTGAGTCTCCCACTCAACTTGTCCTTCGGGCAGATTTTCCCGTTACGAACGCGCGGCGAGACAATAAAAGAGCGTATCCCCCTTAAATTTTTTTCGCCGCGGTTCCAGAGGCGTCTCAGGCATTCGCCATCGCTTTCCTGAGGGATTCTTTTCAATTCGGTTTTTATGAAGAATTTATTTCAGACAACATCAGTTAGGAGCCCGTTACCGAGGAATTATTTTATTGAAGTGACTTACAGCGGTACGTTCTAAAATAAAGTCCGCTTCTTATAGTGCTCCTTGACGTTTTGTTTGCGCGAGAAATAAACGGGGGATGCAAAGTGCGCTCGTATCCGCGAGTACTCTCGGGCGAATTCTCTCCCCGTCGCGTAGTCGCAAAAGCGGCAAATTCTTCCGAGCGTTTCTTGGCACTTGAAATAAAATAACGAGCGCGTCAAATTTTATCGCCGCGTTCTCGCACGGCCGCGTAATATATCGATCACCTTACTTTTGCCGGCTTGTCGCCGCTAATAATAGCGTTTGGCCCACTGCGCGCCGTGGCGCCGGCCGAAATAGCGCGAGAACGCGCGCGCGCGCACGCGCGAATAGACGAGTAATTCGAAAAAGGAGCCAGCTGCCGGAAGTGCTTTCCGTGAAACTAGATTTATTTTTCTCGCGGTACAGAGACAATTTACGCAAAATGAAATCGCGTCTATTCTTCGTTCAACTTTTCTCGTCGAATCTCTCTTTTACACAGCTTCTTCTTCTTTCTTCGCGCATTTTTTTATCAAACGGGTCGACTGTTCGAAATTTGCGGCGCAGCGCGGGTAACAAAAGATTTACAGCGCAACGCTTAAATTTTACGTCAATTCCTCACGTTTTCGTAGGAATTTATATCTGCAGAGTGTACACTTAAAAAAATTTGATAATAGCTATCGAATATTGAGTGAAATAATGTTAATATAGCCAGAAATAATTTTACTTTTCAAAATATTTAATTTTATAATTAGAGGAGAAAATAATATGTGGCTTTGCAAGTAATAAGCCTACGGCTATTATCTCCGTTATTAGGCGATGAATTCTAACAATTCCTTACGGACTTATTTGTTTAATAGCCTGCCATTATATAGTGGCGCTAATATGCTAAGGCACAATAACCGACAATTGTTATAAACTTTTCAGCATTTTGAAACTTTTTAAGGTACAAAACTATTTCAAGTTTTTATTAACAGTTAAGAATGTATATAACATTTCTCAAGTTATTAAGAAAATTATGAAAAAATTACAGATTGTTTTATGTTGCATTGAAAAGTAGTAGAAATAATGACGGCAATTTTTTATCTGGATAACAAGTTGTTTTGATAAAAAGTAGACATGTGGTTGATGAAAATATAATTAATAATGAAATAATGAAAAAAAATTTGAATTTCTTCATTTAAGTACTTTAAATATTCAAGATGATTTATGTAAAGTTTTATTGAGATACAGAGATCAATTCTGTAAAATAAATAAAATTTATTTATTTACAAAATAACTAAATAGACAATCGCAATAAAATTTTGTCGTGAATCGTCTTGAATGCTTAAAGTACTTACACGAAAAAATTGAGATTTTTCTTAATGTTGTAAAAACTTTAAAACATGCTGTAAAAAGCAATTTAATTTTTAACAACGAATAAAGTAAATAAACTATAAAAATATGTTATTACATAAAAATATATTTCATATATTTTATTCGAAGTGTTAATATTAAATACATTTTCAAATTTACTTTGTAGAGACCACGTGTTCGATACATCCTTAATTACACACACTTCCTCATTATTTTTAAACTTGAGCGTATTATCATATGAATGTATTATCATACGTACACTCAAGTGTTTTTTTTTTGTTTAACTTTTTATTCGGCTATATACATTCCGAGTTATGCAATTATTCAATAGCATAGCATATTATTAATATGGCTGCTTAAATGTAACTATTATCGAAAGTTTCATATCGAAATATTTCTTCAATAAATCGATTGTCACTCTAGAGGGATACGTTCAGAAACATTACAAGTTTTGACAGTTTTTCTGTGATCTATTTTCTAATTAAAATCAACATTTACTTTTATTATAAAATTTCGCGGTTATGTTGTTGATCTTTCTAACAATTTATTTAAAACACACACACACACACACACACACACACACACATATATATATATATATATATATATACCATATAAAATTTTGTATCAAAATATTGTGTTTCAAAAAAACAATTTTTTAAATTTATTATTGAAATAATCATATTACCACCTCGTTTTCTCTTCTATTGATTATGCAATGAGTCACATTTTTACAAATTATGTGTTAAGTAATGAATATTCCATTACTTTACAAGTCTACAAGTCTGGAATTTACTGACGTACTGATGAATATAATCGTTAAAGTTTCAATTGAAAAATTGATTATTAACAAGTTATTCAGTAAAATGTAAATGGATGCCATATTCCTACCTTCTCCTCTGGTATATATTAATATATTTAATTGATATATTATTTGTTTCAACATTTGGTAGCTATTACCAAACCCTTCTTTTGCACTATAATTTATTTTTCACTCTTCGATACCTTTTTAATCAGTGCGTGCCTCAAACGAGACTAGATTTCACGGTTGAATTTAAATTATTGAAAGTGGGAAACGCAATTTTCTCAGCCAGTCGCGCCGACGGCGACGAGGCGTTAAAACAATGCGGCTCGGGTCAAGTCTGCTTGCGCCACGCTCGTAAACGTTGTAGCGCGAATGTGGGGAATTTAAATTGGACGCGAGCGCGGAAAGAAAGCTGCGGTCAAGTGATTCAGCGGGACAATATTAATGGGGGACTTCCTGGAACTGTACTCGCGCATCGACATTGAATCGGTCGATGTGGGTCGATTAAGATAACGTGATTAACGCGCAACTAATCGCACGACGATTATCTCATCAGGCGCGTCCAGTAGCAAATATGCAATTCACTGACGCATATCATTCTGCATCGCACGAAGGTTGCGAACATTTTTACTCTCGGCTCTATAATCAAGCAGCTTGTTAACACATTTGACGAGTTCTTAACACGTTTGCACGTTTCCACGACACCGAGGCAGACATTGAGAAACGTAGAAACACGGAATTTCAATCGTTTCGCTTCGTACGACGCGTATGGGAGTTACGTTTCAGTTATAATTATAATTACAGTTTATACAAGCCGTTCTGTAATTATCGTATTTGTTTCACTGTAATTAACCTTTTTATTAGCCGTTTTGAAATCGATGTTCCGTCAGAGGATTGAATAATAGTTGTAATTATATATCAAGGTGTATATACTTTTTTTCCTTTTTTTTTTTTTAGAGAGGGATTATGAAAAATTTACTGTCAACTATCCTGTCTACGTCGATATTCGTCGACATTAAACTTTTCATCGGCGTAACTGTGTCTCTCCGCGTTCTCATTTTTTTCTTCTCTCTTTTTTTTATTATTATCCGAAACACGCGAAACAACACGTTGATCAGCTACTGATCGACATTCCACAAGTGGCATTCCCGGACAATCAAAGGCACTGCGATCCGTGCTATTAATACACGGCACGACGTATTCCGCAATAGAGAGATACGGATGCTTCGCGCGACCGAAGCGACTGTGACGGGTGACAAAAGGCTTTCGGGCTCCGCCGAAGGTCTCCATTACGCGAATGCGGCTCGCATCCGCAAACTCGCGAACCGCGGGGTGTATTACACCTCCTCGCGAGCGCCAGCGCAGGTATTGTGCAGCGGTGCACACCCGACACCTGTTGCCTTGGCCGTGCTCTAGGGAAAACGAGATGCCTGCTGGGAGTGAGAAACGTGGAGAGAGAGAGAGAGAGAGAGAGAGAGAGAGAGAGAGGAGAGCGAGCGAGAGGGTCGTAACGACGCGTATAAATTACGATCGCCCGTTCGGCGTGTGTTCACCCCTTTTACGAGCGCGGTGCTCCCGACTCCTCAACGTCCCCCTTGACTGATTTACCGCCGCGGTACCCGCGAATTATCTCTCCCCTTTTCGCTCTTTTTGCGATATCGCCACTCTTAGGGAGTATTTTCCGCGGCTTCGTCCGCGAAAAGGGAGGCGGCACGCTGTAATTTATAACGCGAACGATCGCGAGCGATCTCCGCGGGGCCGGACTCGGAAAGTCTGAAACTCGCAGTAAATTTGTTGAACAGCTCATATACCAATACTGGATACTAACTTAAAGACGCGTAAAAAGCGCGCGGCGTGCATAATATAATTATGAAATAAAATACGAAACGCATTCTGCGGTGCGCGATATACCGATTGAATTTTTATAACCAACGATGAAAGAACACTTCCTTAGGAATTGAAAAAAATTGCAGCTTCCGCAGTCGGGAATTTGAAGCTCCCAGTTGCTATTTAAACGAATCGTGTTTGCGCAAACAAGAAAGCTGTTGATGAAAACTGGTGTTTTAAGGATGTATAAGATATTTCTCAAAACGTTAAAAAAATTATGGAAAAATTACAAATTGTTTTATATTGGATTTGACAGTATATATTGGAAAAAAATTTGATAGCAATTTTCTATCTGGATAAAAAGTTATTTCGATAAAAAATAGACGTGTGCTCTAAAGAAAATATAATTAATTAATAAAACAATGAAAAAAAATTTTTTTTTTTAATAATTAAGATGATTTAAATATTCAAGATGATTTATGTAAAGTTCCACTGCGATGTAGAGTTCAATTCTAAAAAATAAAATTTATTATTTATTTAGAAAATAACAAAACAGACAATCATAATAAAACTTTTTATAAATTATCTTAAATACTTGAAATATTCACACAACATTTTTTCTTAATGTTGTAAAAAATAATTTAATTTTTAACAACAAATAAATTATAAAAATATGTTATTAAATAAAAATATAATGTTATTCATACAACTTTTATATAGTTTATTTAAAGCGTTAATATTAAATTAAACAAATTTCCAAATTTTATTTACTTTGCAGAGACTGTATGTTCTATACGTTCTTAAATTGCCTCATCAAAAAATCGTGTGACATCACGATTAATTTTATTTTTATAAGACATTTTAGTAACGCGATGTTTTAACGAAGGACTGGCAAAGTTATTCTATTCATAAATGACCAGAGGACGACGAAAAAGTGGGCCAGTGGATCTTAATCGGTCGCCATCTCCGAAGCGTTGAACTCTTATTAGCGACTGGATTATTTACGACAAGCGTATTATTTTCCCTCATTAGTCATCGTGTAACTGTCCCCGCGCTTGACTTTGTCGCGCGTTATGTGTCCGCTCTTTATAGTCGTCGCCGTTACGATCTTGGCTCGCGCTATACCCTTGCAGATTTACAACCGTCATCGGAATACACGCGCACGTTTTCGCCGGCACGGCGCGGCGGAAAAGTCTCCGACTCGGTCCGTAATTCTGCTGAATTGGTCCCGAAAGATCCCACTGCGGTGCGAATGACATTAAATCGGTCAAAAGTTACAGGAATGCCTGAAATTGTGGTCTTCAAATATTCAAATCGACAAATTATAATTTCACAGCAGCTGCGTAGAATATTTAAACCTATCATTTGAAGGACAACGTAACTTAATTTTTATCGAAATTGTCGAGATATTTAAAGGAAATTGTGTATCTACCTCTCCTGATTCTGAATCTCTTAACATTAAAATTTTTTTTAATGACCGATTCATTTATCGTCTGAAACCTATATTATTTAGTGTAATACAAATACACTGAGAAAAAATTTGTTAAGATAAAATATTTAATCCGATACGATTAACTAAATATTGGATTGATTCAACAATTATTTAGTTGCGCAAAAAAGATATAGTTCATTAATGTCAACCATTCAATTTTTTAATCCAAACTTAATTAAATCACCTCCAATGTTATTGCATGTATCGGACTAAATATTTTAGTTTTTTAATAAATTTTTTCTCAATGTACGATTATTTTTAAATTAATTGAGAATCAATCTTGAAAAATCGAAGTTATCTAAATTCATCAAATTTCAATTTAGAAAACTTTTATTCTCTCACGTCCTAACTTCACTTCATCAAATATTATTTTTTTACTGATTGCGAGTGAAATATTCCTTTCTATTTTTATTTCTTAATTGTGGAACACGCTTCGAATTATTTTTATATCCACGTTAACTATAATTTCTTCGTTATAAAGAATTATTATGGTTATTCGTCGAAAATTTGCGCTAAGTATAAAAGGACATTGATATCATTGACATTAATTAATTGAATCATTAAACCTCTCTTATTAATTGACGATAATGTATTTGTTTGTTTGAATCACGCGGTACAATTACACATTTAAACATATAACTGTCGCTCTTTGACTTTGAACTAGTGTTTTATTTCTTTCCTTGTTTGCAACTTGTTTATTCATTTATTTATTTTTTTGTTTCACTTGGAGCTCCTTCGTCACGGCGAGAAGATTAAATTCTAACCGTAAAGTCTAACACATCTCAAAAGAAGCGGATTGGTGTCTTTCCCACTCCAGCGTATACGAAACATCGTGTGCTTTCCTGTTACAGAATATGGGTATAAAAGATGAATTCCATCAGAAGAACATTTTGGTGTGCATCGAGGAACTCTGCAAAGCGTTGCCACCACCGCCCCCGGTGTCGCTGGAGACGATGGGCCCAACGCTCAGTGCGACGACGTCGACACCCGGCGTCGCCGTCGAATCGGCCTGCTCCCTCGGAGTCAACTATCCGGGCAACAACTTGACCAATAACGCGCACAATCTCGTGCCGCAGAGCTTCAGCATGTTGGAGAAATGCGGCTTATGCCACAAATACCTCAGGGGCCTCTTACATCAAGGCTTCCTCTGCCAAGGTACGTTTTCGCCCTTTGCCGTCGACGATCTTCATTAAATCCTAATCCGATGGATACCTTTTTGAATAAATTGAACTTTGCTGGGTGACGCGCGAAAGAGCTCGATTCACTTCGCGGAATTTACCTTCTTGGCATTTGCCGGATCTCTGCGCGCTTTCGACGGAATTACAAATTACGCGTTGCCCCATTTCAATCAGTTCTCTGAATTAATGATCATTCCTGTGAATTCATGATATATGTATCTTTGCAAAAAAAAAAAAAAACAAAAAAATTACTTAGCAGAAATCTTGTGAGAGTTGTCAAATTCATCATCGGTACATTTCTAACATTCGTGTTCACTCTTGCATGTCAATCGCTCCGAATAAAATTCTGAAAACCAGAACAAGCGAATTGAAAAAAAAAAAGAGGAAACTATGCGTGTTTTTCGCGTTGTTGATCTCGCGAATTTTCTACGTTGCGCAGATTGCGGACTGGTCGCACACAGGACGTGTTCAGCGACGGGTTTACCTTCCAATTGCATATCGGTCGACTCGGACAATCGTATCAGCAGGTTTACTTCAGGTAAGTCACGTCGCTCGGATTTGCCGTCGTTGCCGTTGCAAATTTTATAGCGAGGCACGGCCCATTAATCCTTCATCGTGTCTCTAATGGAACAGAACACGGAAAGACCACAGAAAAATTTAGTTGTCTTCCAACGCAGGAGAAACGGTTGCGTCAGAAACACGATCGCTAGCATCGTAATCAGCCGCACGGCACTCGGGTACGAGTTACGAAGTTGACGGCAAGGACGCCCGTCCTGGCGCCTGGCCGCTCGCACCTCGTTATGATAACCTGGATCACTTCACGGAGGCTTGCACCTCACGGCTGACAGCTTTCTTCCATTGAAATCCCTCCGCGTCGCGGTCGCGTGGGAGTCGCCTCACTTGCTAGCATTTAATGATCCTTAACCGAGCGTGCGGGTTTCAACACGGGTTTTGCCACGTTCTCGTTCCGCAACGCGTTCTCCGCTTCGCAAAAACTAATATTCGCGACGTAACGCTACGGAAAAACGGCGTTCTACAACATTTCAGTGGATCGAATTTATTCCGATTTGACATTCGTGATCGTACGTTTCTTTTATTCTATCGACATTCGCATCTCCAAGTATACATTGAAAGAAATATTTGGTGAGACAGACCAAACGTTTAATTAAATAGTATCGAATAAATTTTATAATTAATTATAATGACTAAATATGTAGTTGTTTTGATCAAACAATCTGTAACCTTAATCAAACGATTGTTTTTATTCAAATGGTTTAACCAAATGGTTTGTTAAATGTAACAAAATTTTTGGTACCAGTAACTACACAATTAATTTGATTGCTGTTTAACTAAACTAAATTTGCTCGATATTTCTCTTATGCCCATTTCTACCAATGTAGATGAACTTTAATCTCAATTTAACTTACTCTTTATCTTTTTCCAATTCTTAGAATTAAAGAAAGATAAAGAATAAGTTAAACCGAGATTAAAGTTAATCTGCGTTGATGGAAATAGCCATTAGTGTATCATTTCCAGAATAATAAAATTATTTTCGGCGGAGGAAGGGGGAAGAGAGAAATCGGAGGGAATCAATTTTATCTTTTATATATATATTTTTTATGATATATGTGTGTGTGTGTGTGTGTGTGTGTGTGTGTGTGTGTGTGTGTGTGTGTGTGTGTGTGTGTGTGTGTGTATTATTTTATATTACACATTTGTGAATTTAAAAGGGAAAAAGTCGAACTTATTCCTAGAGTGCTACTGTGAATGAAAATTGATGGATTAATTTAATTGAAGTATTTACTATTAATTAGCAACGTTAGCCAGAAGCTTGTAATTCCATCTATTCTTCTCTTTAATACGTCTGTAAATATAGACAGTGTTAGATCTGCACTGTGTTATTCATAACTGCGATTTCAAGCTTGCTTGAAATGAATATTCATCTAAAGTAGTGTTAATGCAATACTTTTAGGTGAACATTCATTCCAAGTAAGCTTGAAAATTTTTTTCTATTCATAATTTTTTGCAACATGCGTTATATTTTGTTTGAAAGTTTTGTTTTTATAAATTAATTTTTATAAATTAGTAATTAACTATTTAATATGGGCCAAAAATTTACAAAATAGCAATTTTAGCAATTTTAAATCTTGCAATAATTTTTCTGACTCTGGCAGAGAAAATAAAAATCTGTCAGAATATAATTTTAAGTAGATCAAATCGATACGTGTGTGTGTGTGTGTGTGTGTGTGTTTGTGTTTGTGATATTCCAATAATAATTATATCGATTTATTTTACTCAAAAAGGTAACACACAAAATCATTTATTAATTGAATATTTATAAGTAAAGAAACGGTCACTTATTTGTTCTAGCTCAACTTTTAACTTTTATATCTTTTGTTCTGCGACTAAAATTTCAGAAAGAATAACTCCTTATATTAAATAAAGAACATTGGCCCATATGTGAAAACACAAATATGAAACAGAAAGGTCAAAGCTAGATCTTAAGACTAATATTTATTGTGTGATTCTATATACGTTTTCAAGTTTACAAAACTGTGCGCCGAATAACTTTTCGGTCTTAAAACACAGTTCTAAGTTGAACAAGAAATAGCAATATCACGATATTAAATTGAAAATCAATTTAAAAATATCTCATATTAACAAGCACTTAAGCACTTATGTGAGAACCTCTCCTCTCCCTCTCCCCCTAAAAGAAATTATAAAGAATTTGTTGCAAAAATAATATCTCAGCTAGAGATCGAATCTGAGACTTGCCGACTTTCCGGGGCGGTGCCTTAATATCTTTTTAATATCGTGATATTACTATTTCTTGTTCACTTGGAACTGTGTTTTAAGATCGAAAGGTTATTCGACGCGCAGTTTCGTGAATTTGAAAACGTATATAAAATCATACAATAAATATTAGCACTGAGCTTTGACCTACAAGATCTTTCGTTTAATATAACTTTTTTTCACTCTTAGATATCAATAATCTTATAAATTTTGATTAGGGCTCAAGTTACTAAGATTTAGAACAGAAAAGCCCGTAGAGGTCTCCTCGAACTCAATTGATTACAATAACATTTCATAAGATTGTTAAACATTAAAATTCACTTATTTTACATTAAAATAGTAGTTATTTTACTACTGAAAAAGTTTAAAAATGTTTTTAATTAGTGTAACTGAATTTTCATCTAAGACAGTATTAATATCAGAAAAATGTGAGCACTCTAGGGTTTTATCTTTTGCACTATTTCATATTTTATACATTAATGACCGAACGACGGCATTTCGTGAATTAGCTTTCATAGTGCCTTGAATTTATCGAATATATATATATTTCTTTTTCTTTTTTAAATATCATTAGTTATTCTTTATTCTCATGCCGATAAACCGACCTGTTAGAGCGGCGGGAATTTTCTTAAGTCACACCGGTCGCCAGCTGGAGGTGCGATGTGTGCCTTTGACGGCGGGACGGCTAAACGGCGCGAATATCCCAGACGACGATAATCGGCAGAGACAACGCAGGCGAGGCTCAACGCTCGTGCCGTCAACGTGCGCCTCCAGCGATGCATTTAATTAACGCTGCACACGCCGCCGCGGCGCGAATGACGGAATCGAATATTTGTGCATAGCAAAACCGCGAACGCGGCGCCAGCCTTCAGGGCCATGTCACCCCGTCGCCCCGCTGCCCCCAATCCCTCATTCATTTATTCTAACCGTTCCCCGTCGCCAATTGCGTTTGTACACACCGCGCGACGGTGCATCGATCGCTCGGAATTATCGTCCCGCTGATAACGTCGTTTGTCCGCGACGCCAATTCGCGACTGCGACGAATAACGATAAGAGAATTGATATCATTTCATGATTTTAATGGACCAGGTCTCTATTTCCACGACGATAGAGAACCATCGGAAAGGGAGTGAGACAGTTTTTGCGGAGGGAGGGCTTCGCTTCGGAGTATGCAGGACGTTAATTACGCCGTGATTTCGTTATCCACTTCGTCCGGAAATTCGCCGTGGGGAAAAGGTCGGAGAGATCTAACGAACTCCCTTTTTAACGACCTTAGAAAACGTGAGGCCCCTGAGGGATCGCAGTTTAATCCCGTATACTGCACAGACTTAAAAAAAAAAAAAGTAAATAAGTAAAAGATGTTTGCGATGCGATTTCCGCGCGCTGATCCCGTTCGACTCGCGCGCGCGCGCGCGAACGTACGAGCGTTTGTCGCGTCGGCTCCGGTTGATTTGTAGTAATTGATGACGTTTAATCGCTTACATATGCGCGCGCGCGCACGCGAGTCGTCAGCTCGACTCGTGCACGCGTGGAGGTGCAACGACGAGCAATTACGCTTCTCTGCGGAGGAAAAAATTCGAGTCACGTGCGCGCTCGCGTCCCCGCGGTTGCGACTTCGACATTGACGGTCCCGCAAATTGCACCTGCCTCCGCGTCTGAAAAGCTGATTGAAAATGACGCGGCGATCGGCTTGAGTCTCTAATTGCATTTGCCCGATATCACGCTTCGGCCGCTCTCGCGGCGCGCTTCACGTTACGTACTTATCACGCTAATTGTAAATCCAATGCTGGAGATGAATCACGCGTGATTTTTACCGTCATCCTCCTCCGAGCTTCCCCGATTCACGCGTCGTCGATTCAAGCACCGAAGAAATTGTATTCTTGACCTTTTCGGATCTGAACTTCTTTTTCGAGAAGTGGGACATAACACTATGTCTATTATAGTTATTTTTAAAGATTTGAAGGATCGCTGAATATAAAAAGAAGTCAAACGAAAAAAAAATTTTAATGGCGGATATATCGTGACGAATTCAAAAAAATAAAATATTAAATTATAATGAAATTGTTCGGAGTGTAATTGGATGTATTTTGTCATTTATTTGACGTAAATGTAAAGAAATTGTTTATTACGAGTTAAATACGCATCAATGTAACACAGCATTTCTCCATCAATAGTTATTTTTCCAACCGTTGAAACGAAAAGCTTGAAAATTACGTGCGTTTACACATTATGTATAATAATAAATATCAGAAATCTATATTATCAGTTATATTTGAATAATTACCATATAAAAATAATAATGCGCATCATGTCGAATCTTTCACGGTTAGTCCAAAAACTTCTTACCACACACGAAAATAATTTCTTTTATTTTATAATTCATACCATGATACTTTTCAGTCAAAGTTTACTTTAAAGCCAATGTTTTTTAAAAACATTGATACATATATATTACTAAACCCAAAAGAATTTCTTAACTTACGAAATTCCCTCTTATTTTTATAGCAGTCGCTATTAAAATAAGCATCAAAAGAATTTTCTTAATTTCAGAGGAAATTCTTCTAAAAGATGGATACTAGTAACAGAGGCATTTTTAAAAATATATAAATAAAATTTCATAAAATTCCTTCTAGGATTGATTTTTTTACAAATAGAAAAAAATATGTAATTTTTTAATATTGAGCCTCATTGGAACGCCTCATTGGAACGCACACTGTGTATTTTATTGCCGATAAAGGTTAAATATGAAAACAGACTAATAAAAGTTGTAAATACTGATCTTTAAAACATATTTATGTTGCTCGAGCCGATTAACTCTTCGATTCACTTTTTATTATCTCGTCCTACTACTTGAATATTCAGATGTTTAAGGTTTTGGACCACAAACACTACACTGATCATCTTAAAGTATAACGATATAATAGTTGCAAACGCCAAATGAAACATGGTTTGCATAGAATGTCATTACCCAGAAGTTCGTTAGAAAGAATATATTCTTACAATTAGTTTCGAAGGATGTTCTACAAGAACATATTGCATCAGGAATATGCGATAAGAGGGCTTGCAAAGTATTATATATATAGTCCTCTTATACTTGGAGAATACAATTTTTTTCGCTGAATCGCTGAAATTCTAAATTATTGATCCCTCAGGCGCGGCTCAGGCGCAAAATCGACATCTCGTTGAAACCGAGCTTCGCAAATCGCGCCCAAAATCCGGGAGCTTTGCGTGCCGCGTGTATTTACTCGCACCGTTGATTTATCCGAGTTCGATGGCGCGGCTCGGCGAGATTTCTCGCTGTCACCAGCGAGTAACATTCGAATTCGTG
The DNA here is from genome assembly GCF_016802725.1 of Solenopsis invicta. Classification (NCBI taxonomy): domain Eukaryota; kingdom Metazoa; phylum Arthropoda; class Insecta; order Hymenoptera; family Formicidae; genus Solenopsis; species Solenopsis invicta. The sequence continues at coordinate 11,531,007 of NC_052673.1, forward strand.
ACGAATATCGAATAGCTCCGGCTGGCCTCCGCTTTGCATCCGTGCATAAAATTCATGTGCGTGCCTACGTTCTCGTATAAATCGTGTTTTAATTCTGACTTTTTGTCCTCTTTCCCCCTTCTCTGCCTCTCTCTCTTTCTCTCTCTTTCTTTCTCTCTTTTTCTCTTCTCTCTCACGTTCTCGGTCACTCGTCCTTCTCGAGAGAACAAGAAGAAGATACGGTCATGAAGAAACAAACGTCGCCGTCGCGGTTGTAAAAATAAATTTCTTTCCTCCTCCTCCTCCTTCCCCTCCTACACAATGTTCTCTCCGCTCGTCCTCTCTCTCTCTTGTCATAATGCACACGTCTTTGATTGTACAAGTGGCGTGTATGCGCGAAATATTCATGGGACACAGAGAAAACGAGATCGTCTCTGAAAATATGATCGCGCCGTATATCCTCGCGCGAAAATAAAGTCAAAAGTTCGTCAGCCGTAATACAACGGGGAAGAGAGAAGGGGAGGGGAAGAAAAAAGAAGAGAGAAAGAGAGAGAGAGAGGAAGGAGAGGAGAGACAAGACGAGATTAAAGAAAGAGGCGCGCGGGCGGCCGTAGGCGATGAACAGCGAGGAGCGGCTTGCTCGCTTCATGGGCGCGAAAATCCGCGGGAAGCCGCCAGGAATTTCTCTCCGCCTCGAGCATTCCTCGAGCGGCGATCGCGGCGTTACGCAATTCCGCCGTCGTCGCTTTGTCCTCGCCGAATTTCGCGGCCGTTCCGCGACGCCTCGTGGATAAAGCGCCGCGCTTGCTTCATCCCGCGATCGATCGTGTCTCGCACGGCGTGCTTCGACCCCCGACGCTAAAGCGTAAGGTAACTCCGCTGCATATGCCGCACCTATCGAAAACTTAATTTATCAAGCATTATTTGCTATGTTTCAAATAAATAAACTGTGCTAATAAAATACTTTACACTGTCTGCTATTATAAAAAAAATTTCGAAATACAAAATATTTATTTTCTTGCACTCGAAAAAGAAAAATTCTTTTGTAGTAGACCCTTGCGTTTTTGCCGTATATCCGAAGGGGTGAGATATGTGGCCACTTATGGACGGGACAATGAAACTAAACAAAGAATTCGAGAGCCAAGTACTTATGTATTTTACCATACTCCATCCTTTTTACTACACCGAGAGAAATATTTGGCGAAACAGATCAAACGTTAATTAAATAATGATCAAATGAATTTTATAGTCATAATTACTGAATAAGGTTGTTGTTTTGATCAAACAATCGGAAGCCTTAATCAAACGATTTTTTTTTTGTATAGAATTTATAACAAAGTGGTTTGTTAAATGTAACAAAGTTTTTGGTACGAGCAACTACAAAATTTATTTAATTACTATTTAATTAAATGTTTGGTTAATATTTTTCTCAATATATTCCTCCACACTTATGTATCACAAAATAGTCATTAATTCTTTAATACTCTTTACAGAAAGAAAGGGTAATTATTTTACGTAGATTGCAAATATTGTTGCACTCATTGACCATTCATGATTTTGTTAATAATATGAGTGAAAAACTGAAATCGCCATACAATATATTAATAACATAAAAGCAATAAAAATCGAAAAACACTTTAGAAAAACGTTGAAAATAGTTAATGGAATCTGTCCAGATTTCCCAATTAGGATCGAGTTACGAAACATTACACTTCTTACCTGAATCTTCCTAGGTTTCTCAACCAGAATTTATAATTTCTTTGGGAAATCGGGTTCGATTTTAATTTGACCTCAAAACGTTTTTTTATACCCAAGAAAAGTTTCTTCGAGTCGAAAAAATTTACTTGAATCAAAGAAATTTGTGCATTGCTATACGATTAAAGAAAAGTTTCTTTGATTTGAAAAAAACATTTGATTGTCCCTTTTATTATAATTAAAAAAACAGTTTGGTTGTGCAATGCAAATCTCAAACAACTAAATTACTTCTTACATTTCTGTCAGTGCTTTCTTTGAATTAAAAAATTATTTGTTTAAATTAAACAATTAATTTGAACAAATAATTTATTTTAAATAATATCATTTCTTGAAATCAAATTTACTTTCCTCAAAGGTATCCTTACGTCAATTTAAAGAGGCTATTAAAGAAACGAAATTCATCAATTTGAACATAATTTTTTTTCTGCGTGTACGCGACATAAATCCTCGGGCGATATAGATCCCGGAGTTACCCTATTCGCTAAAGGACAAATAAAAAATGCGATTGTACGAAAGACGAATATTCTGTTACTGGCCGCTCGTTACAGTGTTGCATTAGAGAGACGAAGGTTTAATGGCTTTTTTTTTTATAAATTCTTAGTTTGGAAAAAACACGAAACCTTAGTGCGACGCGGCAGAGAATTCTGTAACGCGAGACGTACCTTAGGCGCGGCGTAGCACGCTTAAAGGTACGTCTCGCGTTTCAAAATTCTCTCCACCGTGGCCGTGGTCACGGGCGCGTGCAAAGAATTCACGGAATCGCCTCGAATGTTTGTCGCACTTTGCAGTGTTCGGCCTCGCGCTGTGCTCGCAATTCGACACCGCCAGCCGTACGGCGCCGATCCTGGTGGAGCGATGTACCCGCGCCCTCGAGGAGCAGGCGTTCGCCGACACGACGCTGGACCTCTACAAAGTCTACCACAGCAGCCCGCCTAATGAGCAGACCCTCAAGCTGCGACAGAAGCTGAACGAAGGTAAGACGGGCGCGTCGCGGCTGGCCGGCCGGCAGGTCGGATCGCACGATCGCGCGTGCTATAAATAGCCGGGCGGTCGTGCCACCGACGTTCGGCTAGCGGGTTGCAAAAATGTCGAGGCGCGCCACCAGATGCATGCTGCATTGTGGAGGGCCCCCTCCCTCCCTCCCTCCCTCTGAGGGAGGGCGCCAGAAAAGCGCGAGTGCACGCTTATATTTTGCACGACAGATCGAGATTTCAGGGACAACGAGCGAGCGAGCGAGCGAGGGGAATTCACGAGCTTCTTTCGGGCTTCGAGAGACAAAGATACGGGCTGTGTATCTCCTCCACATTTAACGATAAATCCTAACATTTATACGTATACATCCGAAACTCCTTTTAAAGTTCTCGCGACATTGCACGACGCATGAATCAGTTGTTTTCGAAGTGATGTTGAGAAAACCTGGACATTTCTTGAGAAAGACAGAGACTGCTGCTGTCTGTATTATGTCTTGCAGATTTAACCGTTTAACGTGTCATCTGTCCAACGTTGAGAAATCGCGTTCAACGAACTGAGAATTTATCGATTTAACAGATATTTATAATTATCATTTTAATACGGTTAAATATACTTCTTTCACGATTCACGATCATGAAAAGATCGGATCTGTTTGTAAAATTTAATGAGAGGGAAAGATTGGAGATAAGATTGCTGATAACTTGAGGAAAAACGAAAGAAGCTCTTGTAATTTGAGATTTTCCGCTCAAAAATACGCGTACGCAAAAATTATTAATATTTAGTAATAATCATATTAATATAATTAATTATATATGAAAAATATCAATGGTTTTGAACCATGGAACGTATCCAAGGGGTATGAGGGGGTTCTGCACATTTTTTATTATTGCAGAAAATATTAAAGGTATTAAATCGTCTTGGAAAAAGTCATTGCACAATTCTTTAATTTTATCAATTTTTTTATTTATTGTCTTATTCATCATTCTGCTATTTCTTTTTATTTAACTTTAATTTAATATCACATTTTTAATAATATTTAACATTATTTTTTAGGAGGCTTTTTTATATTCTTTTCAAAATTAAAAAAAATTCTTTTCTTAAAAAGATTATGAATTCTATATGTAATAATAACAATAAACAGTATTAAAGAATTATACATTTCGTTTTTAATAATTATATTTTACTTACACTTTCTTCAGGAAAAGAATAAAAAAATTATGATTTATAAAACTCAATATTTTTGCCATTCAATATCAGGAACAAAAAGACATTCTCTGATCTCTAAAATATCCAAAAAGGCAATTCATTAATGTAAAAAATTGCTGTTTACATGATAACAAAATTGATGAAAGCTCCACCGGAATAAGAAATAGATATGATGTTTTCAGCGATGACTAATGCCAACCGAACGTACGTATAGCAATATGACATAATATTTTCAGATGTCTGCAACACGGATTTAAGTCTGTACACTCCCCAGTGTATTACCAGTGTTCTGAAAAAGTTCCTGCGTGAATTGCCAGACCCAGTGATCCCTGTGCAATGGTACGACAGGTTTTTGGATGCTGCGAGTAAGTACATATTTTACAATTAAATTTAAAAAATTATTACGTTTTTAACCTCCTTTGTACATGCTGTTTTTCACTTTTCCTACACTATAATATATTAACTCAAGCTGAAGAAGACTCCGTAATGTTAATCGAATTATTAAAACATTAAAGATATATAACTTTTTTAAATTAATACCCCGCTACATGTTTGTTTATTGGTCTTTATTTTTGATTCCATAGGAATTATAATTGTTATTTTATGAAAAAAAATTCTTTTATGATTTTTATATAATACATACTTTACATCTCTAGAAAGCATTTGTATGGTTGTTTAAAAAAATTATAAATGTTATATACCTGATTACAAGGCTCTTAGCTTGTCAAAGAAAACAAATGCGCAGAATACAAATTAGTCCAGCGTCTGTACAGAGGGTTAATTATCGTAATTTACCGTTCCATTGCAAGTGTCCGAATCTGTTTTCATCTCACACAGATACGAGATGTAGTGACGAACAGTGCGCGACGCAGCTCAATCAATTAGTAGCAGAGCTACCGGAACATCATCGAAGCACATTGTGCCATTTGATGGCGCACTTCTGTCGCATTTGCCAGTTGCAGCATGGAAGGGGCTACACGGAACCGCCAACCATCCTTGTGCAAGTGCTCTGCCATATATTTCTCAGACCGCCCTGGGAGCGAATCATGTGAGTGCCACGTGGATTCTCTTACAGTCATAGGCGAAGAACGGAGAGAAGCGTCGTTCACACGAACCTTTTTTTACTGGCGACACGCTCGTACGCGCTAGTGGTTGCCAAAAAAAAGCGTCAGTGTATTCGAGGATGCCAGTAACAGTTTGCTTTCCATCTCGTCGACTAGCAGGCTAATTAAATTAAAAGAATGTGACTTTCTAATTTGCTAGTTTATTTAGATTATTTAGTTTCCTCTCGCAAAATCAGGATATAACATTATCATAACACGATATAACATAGTGATAAAAAATTAACTAGTTTTACGACTGTTATACATATATATACATACATACATTCATACATAAAAGAATCCAATGAAGACGCTTTCAAGGTGCTAAGGCATACTGTGGGACATTTCAGCACTTTGGGGACAGGTCTCAAAAAAATTTGAGTTCGATCGTATACATTGGGGCCTTCGTTTAAATTTATACGATTAGTCTTCATAATAATCTAAATGTCTTCAATGTATATGCCGGATATATATATATATATATATATATATATATATATATATATACATACACAGAAGATACTTGTCCGATAAAACTCTTATAATACTTCGATTACAAAGAATTTAGCACTTTGCACTGCACAATTTTACAGCCAAGTTGTTTACAACACGGAAGCACATATACGCATAACGGAATTGCTGTTATTGCACGGCGATTGGAACGAGAAGCTACCGGAGTTTGCCAGTCCTCCGCAATTGCCGCCACGTAAAGTTTCAAGACCACAGTTTCCGATTTTGGATCCGTATTCGGTTCTCGAAGACGAAGCTGTAGACAGAACGGCATCTGGCGCAGATACTGGCAAGGACCAACAAACACACAGGTGATCTTCAATTCCGATTCTGATTTCAATCCAAATCTTAATCTAAGTTACAAATTTGTTTCTGCTTCCAACTCTATATTGGACTCGAATTCTAATCTTTCTCTCAATTTAATTTTAACATATTACATTTAATTTTAGTTCTGTTTTTCATCTTCTGTAGTTAACTTTTAAGATTTACGATAATTATTTATATAATTACATCAGAGCCACCGGGACTAGACATTTTAGCACTCGAGGGAAAAGACTAATGCTCTTAACAAGAGCAAGTATCTTTTACTATATATAAAATATAATTAAAAACAATATTTTAATAATATTTAATGTATTAATATTAAGCTAATAGTAACAAATAACGTGTACAAATATATGTTACAAACGAACGAAACATAGTCACTAAAATCAGTATACATTTTTTTATAATATTTACATTTTTATATTTATATAAATAATTCTTCTAAAAATTCACAAAAAATGGATTTTTGTATTTAAAGTGATAATTTTCGTGTTTTAATAAACTTCCTCAAAATCATCAATTATTTTATCAAAATTTATGTCATATATTATATTTTTAATTAAAAGAATACTCATATCTGATAACTTTTCTTGACTTACTGAAGATCTTAAAAAAACTCTTTAACACATAAATTAAACTAGATAAAAATTTATATTATCCTTTTCACGGCCCTTAAAAATTTTTTACATGAAACAAGTATCTTGTTCACTACATCCTAATCTCGGTTCTATGAATTATATGACACAAATGACTAATTATAATTATCACTGAAAAAATTTTAGGCCGCGCACGCTACAGGAAGCCGAATGGTATTGGGGCGACATCACGAGAGAGGAAGTGAACGAAATGATGATCGACTCACCGGACGGCACCTTCCTGGTACGCAATGCGTCTTCCAAGGGCGGCGAATATACTCTGACGCTGCGTAAAGGCGGGACCAACAAACTCATCAAGATCAGCCACCGAAACGGAAAATACGGATTTTCAGATCCGTATAACTTCCATTCGGTTATCGAGTTGGTCGATTACTACAGGAATTGCTCACTCGCACAGTATAATTCAGTACTGGATATTAAATTACTCTATCCAGTGTCGCGATTTCAGCAGGTATCCTCCTCAATCTTTCTGATCTACGAAATGATTTTGTTACGTTCATCCTTGAGCTTTATTCTATCTTGTCTTTCAAAAAACAGGAGGATGAGATCGCAAATACGACTGACATGACAAAGGTCTACCAGAAGTTTGTTGAGTTGGACAAAGAAGTAAACGATATGGTCCGTCAGTATCAAGTTTGCTCGGATTTATGCCTGAAAACGGCCAATGAAGTCACGTTAAAGCGTCAAGCATTAGAAGCCTTTACCGAGGCCATCAAAATGTTTGAGGAACAAATGAAACTGCAAGAAAAATTCCAGAAGGAGGCTCAACCCCACGAAATTTCCACGTAAGTGCTCTGTTATGAATGCTATCTCTTTAAAGAATATTTGTTTTCAAATTTTTATGAAATAAATTTGAAATTTCTGTCAACGTATTGTTTTATTGTAATTGCATTGATGATAACATTTGTGAAATCTCATACAGGAAATAATAAAATTGAGATCATTAAATGAGTTATTATATTTGATAATTGCAGTTTGACGGACAATTCGGAACTTCTGAAGCAAAGACTGAAGGGCTTAGAAGATAGCAAGGAACAGCTGGATGAGAATTTGAAACAACGAGTTGCCTATTGCAGGACCCTCGAGAGAGAAATGTACAAGCTACGGTCAGAGATCGGATTGCTTGTCCGGCAAAAGGAGCGTCATCATGCGTGCGTATTCTGCTTTTACTTGGTCTGCCAGAATTTTTTTTTTACATCGCAGGATCGTTCTAATTCGCATTTTGCTTTGAACGTTATAGATGGTTAAAGAAGAATGAGCTAAAACAGAACAAAGAAGAAATGGACTTTGCAGTCCATTCCGACGAGAAAACGTGGCTCTACTTGCAATGTTCTCGCCCCGATGCCGATCATATTCTAAAAGGCCGGCCTGACGGTACCTTCCTCGTCCGCCGATCGAGAACGGGCCAGTACGCACTTTCCATAGTGTAAGTAATGTGTTTTTAAGAATAAATTAGAATATACTATTACAGATATCGCACGAAATTATAATACAGATAATAAGAATAGCATATAATCCTCTTCTTGAGGTTTCTCTCGAGAATGTGATTAATTCAATTTTGAAGTTCATATTTCGTTGGCTGAGATTTCACGATTTCGCCGCGTGTTATTTGAGAATTGTGATGTTACAGGTGCAACGGTACGGTACAGCATTGCATAATATACGCTACCGAACGCGGTTTCGGTTTTGCCGAGCCGTATAACATTCACGAGTCCCTAAGACACTTAGTGCTGCACTACGCCCACAACTCTCTGGAGGAGCATAATGAGTGCCTGACCACCACTCTGGCCTATCCCGCGTTCGCACCTCCCGCGGCGCTCTCGCAACTGCAGGCCCAACAGAAGCAACTGCAGATTCACATTCAGAATCAATTGCCGTACGCGCGACCGCCCCACGAGAATCAGCTCATCATGCCGCACACATAATATTGGCCTGTCGAGCGTCGCGATCAAGATACGCTCGAGTCCGAGTACGTTCACGCACACGCGCACACCCACACGTGAGTTCTGCTGCTACAAGCATCATTCGCTGACGTGATCGGCAGATCGACTGCGTCGCGCGAGCCTTCCTTGACAAGTTCGAACACGTTCCGCTACGAGACAGAACGCTCCTTCGTTCGGAACGTTTCCTAAAATCGCGTACAATAAATAATTATGCGTACTTCACAGTGAGAGGAAATGACTTCATGCGAATTAATATCGTGAAAACGCGCAATCTAGAGTATCGGTTGCTTAATCATCATCAATAGGTAGGTCGCAAGATCTCCAAAAACACGGAGCACTTCGACGAGACGTATAATAGCCATAACGATAATAATCGTAAGAGATACTAGCGATAGAATTAGATATACACGCGTTATCGTGATACAATAATGATCGCGCTTCAACTAATGCTGAGGTTCCCAAATGGCGCGTGTGCTGGACGCGACATGCTGGAAAAAACGCGATTTATGCTCGGAAAAACGCAAAAAAGCAAATGAATGAAAATCTTAGAGGATCATAAAAAAATTGAACCACTTTTTTATATTATCTGTTATATAAATAAATATAATATTTATATATTTTTTTATGTAAAGATGATTTGAAAACGTAAAGCTCTTGAATTTTTTGAATCTTCTAAATTATTTAAATATTTTTGTTCGATAAATTGTGACAAATCGAAAATGTGAGTAAGCGTGGAAGAAGATTCGAGATTTGACTTGTATTTTCTATATGCATGATTAATGATTGGACGTTTCGTAGCCACGCTTTCGTCAACGTTATTATAGGAATGAGACGCAAAAAAATATCAGATTCAAAGGATTGTTAGATTAAGAATGTTTGGGAACCTCTCGACTAACAGGACCAACAATACCAACGCGACGGATACCGGCTCTCCCTCAGGGTTTACACGACGTGGAGGGTCGAAGGTCTGCGTCGACACTACGGCAGGATAGTGGTGGTACGCGTCTTCGCCACCAACATTCTGTTCTTCAGAACAGAAGCAATTTTGATCATGACGCTTGTAATCGCGCAAGATTGATCCGCTCGGAAACGTCGGCATTATATAAAGACACGCCGGATTAGCGACCGGGATAGCAAAGTCCGTTTCGTTCGCGTAGATTCCATTGTTCAGGTAATCAGGGTAGTCGTGTCTCGTATAATCGTCTAACCCTTAACAGCCTGAATCTTTCCCAGACATCGATTAGCTCGTATCGGGCGGTCATTTAGTTTGAAACTAACTTTGAGTTAGTAATATTCATTATTACTTAGCTACATAGCTGCATATGTAGTATAAATCGTGCTCTTTTTAAAAAAAGGAGTTAAAATGTTAAAAATTATTTATAAAGATCTAATATCTTTTGAGTTACTATAATTACGTAGCTTAATCAGTCACCGATCGAATGTTTATGCTACTGCAATCTTACTACGTTATCATATCTCGTGAAATCTCACACAAATAACACTCGTAATTTTTCGTGCAATAAGTCACTCTATCGCTCATCGCTGTTAAATATTTTTTTATAATGTATTTCGTTTTTTCTTATAAAACCTGCATTTGTTATATATCAATTCAGGTTGCATGAAATGTATAAATCAAGATTTGCATCATTTTATCGACCGTGTTGTATCTAATACGATCATTTTAGGCTTTTAAGGGTTAAACGTAGTCATTAAAAAAATCGAAAGATGATCCCTTCCTTGCTCGAAATTCCCGATCGCTTCTCATGCGAACGCCGTTCGCAGTTTCAACGAAGGACGCGTGCTGCAGTTCGCATAAACGGCGCCGGCGTCCTTTTTTTTTGCGATATGCTGAATTACGATAGTGATATTAGAATGTATGTAGAGTCGAGTGAAATTCACGTAAATACCGTCTTTATACCATTTTATAGTGACCGAAAAACTAGCCGCGAGAACCTGGCGAGGTCCACCTTTTACAATAGGACATTCAAACGGCTGTTCCTTTAAACATTGTCATATATCGTACATATTAACTTGTAACATGTCTGACTGTATTTCAAATTTCCTCAAGTCATTAATGAGTGGACCCGCTCGACTCTCGGGGTTAGATCTTCGGGTTTAATTGCAAAGATGGACCGGATATCTCCATCGTCCTTCCCTGATCGCGTTCCGCAGCGGATCGCGAAGTTTCCTTAATGAGAAAGAAAGAAAGAGAGAGAGCTTTTTTTATACATTAGATTTCAGACGTTATGCCAAGCAGATTTGTGAGAAAAGATATATATATATATATATCTATATATTGTCTGTGATTTTTTTCGGATTGTCTGTGAGCGGAGGGAGAAAAGTTATCGCGTTTGTCGTTTCCGATCGCTTTTGTCCCTAATTTCTCATCTTCGTCTTTCTTTCCTTCCTTTTCTATACCCCTTCCTTTCTCAAATGTCCGTGAGCTTTCTTTTTGGCCAAAACTTCACAATATACGTCCTCGCGATCAACGCGTCGAGTCGATCTTTCTCGCTGTCGGGGGTCCGTCTTAGCTCTGAACAGTCTCAAAAATAGCGGCGATGAGAGGAAAGATCAGAACGCAACAAGAATTGAGAATGCGAAGTAAGAGATAAAATTGCCAGTATGCGAAAAAAATCGTGCGAAAGAAAGATTAATTGATGAATCACAACGGAATGATGCTAGTCCTTACCCTGAAATGTGAACAATGTTTTTTTACGATTCTAATAAGAATCGGACAGAGGAAACGTTTACATCTATTTGTCGTTCTGTTGTGTATCAATAGAATATTTATCTATCGTCTTATCTATTCTCTTACGCTGTTTCTTCCTTTAATTTTAATCGCTTTTTTTGTTACGTTCTGATTTGAACCACCGAAACGAAATAAAAAAGACGCACGGATGCGTGCCTGAGAAATCTCACATTTACAGAGCGGTCGGTAAATGGCGAGAGTGTATCGGGAACGTTTCACGTTCAGCAAGATCGGTGGTTCCTCAAGTTTCTCTCGCGCCACTGTAATCGAACAAAGAGCTGAGAAACATAAATTCTCTCTGAGTAGATAAATAAGTAAATTAAAATCATTGAAAATCAAGCTAACCGATTGTACAATGATTCGTTTTTCGATTTTATCTATTCGCTACGTCTAAGTGGGAAGATTTAGATTAAAAATGTTGTAGATCGAGTTTGGAAAGAAAATCTTGTTGAAATTTTTCATCAAATATATGGATAGAGTATGTCGAATAGAGGTTGATTTTATCACGCTTCTGGTGCTAAATGTGGCCGTCCGATTATTCCATTATTCACGAAGCTCGGACGACCATCTTTAACGCTAGATGCATCGCTAAAAAAAGAATGCAAACGCAAAATATTCAGTTTTGAAACGCAATTTGTAACCAATTGTAGATTACGCAGAGTATATGTACGCGATGCTTTTCATCTCTACGTGTTTATCTCTTCCACAATTGTATGTGTAATCTCTTATGTATCGCAAAAAGGTCCGAGCGAGAAAGATTGGCGAGGCGTCTCCCTTTTCATTCTGAAGAAAAGCGCAGAGCGGCGAAAGAAAAAAAAAATGTCGCGTGGAAGAAGAACGTAGTCGGTGAACGAAAGGCTCTCGTTTGCTCATTTCGAACGTTTTAGAATTACGTAGGTTTAGGTAGTTTAAGATTTTTTATACAGAAAAGGAGGAGAGAGGAGCGGGAGAGGCAAGCGGCCTGGCTCGCTACCACGTGATTGTCCAATTGGTCGTCCGCCGTCGTACGTTTCGTTCCTCTCCGATATCCTCTCGCGTATCTCGTCGTGCCGTTCTCCTCTTCGAGGCCTTGTTCGCTTTTTATTATTTTATACAGTTTTGTATTTTGCGCTCTCCGAAGAGCAGAACGGCGACGACGTGGGGGCCTCTTGTACCTCGGGAAACGGGTGTCCGCGAACGACGTTCAATTTCTTGGGGTTTTAAGCGCTCTCATGATCGTCAGACTGTTAATTTTTGCCGTAAGGCAAATGCAAGTGCATCATTGATCGAGTTTTTCGCATGATGGAGAAGTAGTGAGAACTTGTCGTGTTCTATTGAGTTGCGGCAGTCCTCTTGCGATTTTTCTTGTGGGAGTTAATCTTCCGGCGCAAGAGAAAGTACGGAGGAAACGAATCGACGACGACGGACAACTTTTTTATAGTGTTAAGAACGGGTTATACAAATATGACCGACGAGTACGACTTGCGATAAAATCTCCTGGTGTGATGCAATTACATCTATTATATTATGTTAATATTATATTTGTTATATTATATTGATAATAATTATCATTAATAATAATATAATTAAACAATTAGAGATGTAATATATTATGTATATTATATCTATATATTTTTACATTATTTTTATGAAAAGTGAATTTATAGACAAAAATCTTTCGATTTTCTAAATTTTACGCAGGCAAAAACGTAAAATGTAATCACACATTTGAACGTAAAGGTCAATGTTTTATATCCTCGAATACTCAAATTTAATATTTTTACGAAAAATGAGTATTTTACACGTCAGAAACTCTTATATATAGCTACAAGATACAATTAGAATTATGAGGAATTTTCATTAAGTTAATAAGATAATTTTTTTTATCTTTTTGTTGCTTTAAGAGTTTTAATTTGAATTTCAATATATCTCTATTAGCGTCTTGTTATATTCTTTCCTTGATTTATATTAATATATTTGCGAGCGTAGAGCAAAAATGTCGCGATGCAGAAAGCAAATTGCGAATTGATTGAAAAAAGAGAATACGTTATTTATTAGTTTGTCTCGAAATCTATCTATCGCGACTCGCACTCGTCGTTGCTTTCCCAGTGGGAAAGAGATTACATTTATACAGGTGCGTGCGCGCACAGCATGAATTCACACATACACGACACACTCATGGAATAGATACACAAGATAAATAAACGAAGCTATATAAATAAATATATATATATATTATATATATATAAATATTATATAGATGCGATATGTTGTGCGTCGAGAAATATATATGGTGCAGATATGAGAGGAAGAGAGAGAGAGAGAAAGAGAGGAGAAAAGAGGAAAACGAAAAAAATATATATCGAGTATATATCTATATATATTTTTACTTACTTTCAAAGCAAACCTTTAATTGATTATTTATAATATATACGTGCGTACATATATACATACATATATATTATGTATACACATACATATATTATATTAACATGATGAAGCGTCGTGCTGTATTAATCGCGCGTCTCCGCGAGCTTCGTCGATCGCGAGTTCCTTCGAGGGGGCTTTCGGGCGAGCGCGTCGAACAAGGCACACACACGTTGCGATCCCGACGAATCCCACGGGATTCGATGTGTCAAGTCGAGGCGGGTCGAATCGCCGAGAGGAAGCGCAAGATCGAACGATCGAAGCAACTCGCGACACGACCGTCTTGAAATTGCAGATTGGCTTTTTAATATTTTTGATAGAGATGTCGATTGCGCGCGTAATAATTTCTATTCCTAAATTGCGGACGGTCGAGCTGGATGTATCTTTTTTGTTTTATTAAATTGCGTGAATTACGTGAATTCCGCTTTATAGAAATATATTCGGAGCAGAGAAATGCGTAATATTTTTTCATCAAATTTCATGAAATATTTACCGTATCTTATTTTGGCGTGTGCGCGAGAAAGCTACGCCGAAATTCATTTTGTCTAAGTATCATTTTCTTTTGTCATCCAAGAATTTTCTTCACGCAGACTTGCCCAAAGCAAAAATATCGCGCAATATTTTGTTATTAAGAAACTCTCGTTCCTTCATTCAATTTTTTTTCATTCGACATTTCTTTATCACTTGTAGTCTTTTCGCGAAGAAATCCTGCCGCCGTTCATTTTCCATATGGTACCAATTCACAACGAAGTTTTTTGACACATTTATCTATCAGTGCTAATTCACTATTAACACTACCGTAATTTAATCAAAGCCCGTTTTAGAAGATTACATGTAGTGTCGATGAAAAATCTGAAATCGCATACTAGAAACTCTAAAATATAGAAGGCAAGTCTCTATACCCAAGATAAGAATCTTGCAAACGAAATTTCAAGATGATTTTTCCATGTTTTGTTTCTTTTTAATTATAAGAATCATGTCACCGAAAATTAATATTGAAAGCTTTTTAAGATAAATAAAAAATTTTGTGCGTGTTTCTTTTTCAAAGTATTTTACTTGAATTATAAATAATCCAGATTTTTAATCGATACTATTGATAAAATGATATTTCTTCGGACAGGACAACAGACATGTCTCGAACGAGCTTTCGAAAGATCTTGAGAACGATCTCTCGAATATTTCGAGAGAATAAAAACGACGTCGGAGAAGCGTCTTGAAAGAATCTTGCCGTTGTTTCGTATCAACAAAAATCGCGTGTGCGTGCCTATCGATGAATGACGATTGGCGGATCATAATCATAAGCGTTGATAAGCCGCTACTGAAACCGATAAAATTCCGATAAGTTTCATCTTCTCGCCTCCATGGGCCTATCTCTCGCAATGGCTGTTGTTTCCGAAAAGAAAAATAATTCGACACTCTTATTTAATCTTTCATTAAAAATTTATTCTCTAATGTTGTATTTCGCGTATAAATGTAAGAAAATATCACGTGCGGCTGTCCGGAAGCCGTGCTAAGTCAATGTACAACGTCAACAATCTGAATTCGTCGAAACTAGGTATTTCAATCAATTGCACTGTGAAAGAGACACTGCGAAGAATAGGAAACTAATTAAATCGAGGGCAGGAGCATGTGCGCTCCTTCCTCACACATGGAACATGTATTTCAATCGCAGGACAGGAGTGGGTCTAATATTTTCTTTCGACTTTTTTTTCTTGTGAAAGCCGGATATGGAGGCGGCGTCGTTCTATGATATCCGAGCCGATTGCTCTTTTGTACAAAGAACGAAAAGAAAAAAAAAGAGAAGAAGACGAGAGTGAGAGTGGCACTTCAGTGGCGTGAATGTTTTCGGCAGGACCGGTCCGTGAAGAACGCTACGTCGAGGTAGCGATCGAGCTGCGCGTCACCCCGTGATGGCACGATGCAATAATAGTTAGGTGCGCGAGGATTGTCTTGGTTGAATTTTCAAGCGGACGAAAATTTCAACGGCGACGGATTGAATTTCGGGAGGGCCGCGGGGAGCCCTCCTTGACACTCAACAAGCGTTTCACCTGTTCATACTTAACTATTATTGCACGTATATGTGCGACGTTGATCGCGCGATTCGTCGAGGGCCGTGACATCGAATCGATCCGTGTCGCGTCAATTTGAAGAAGTTAATCGTCGGCGTTGCGTTCGATTTGAGGAAATTGCAACCATTATCGTCGAAGTGACGATACTAATACGTGCGTGAGCCTGGCCTTTTGGTATGTACTCCCCCGCCCCCATGCTCGGAGTCGAATAAATTAAAAAGGACGCGATCGCGAGAGAATCGCGATTTAATGAAGGAAGGGCTGGCCCTAAATACGAGCGTGTGAGACCACGTGGAGGTGTACGTCTCGCCAACCAACCAACGCGCCTCCGCGTGTTGCATTGTGATCTCCGAGAATTAATAAAAGATAAAAGAAGGAAGAGAAGGAAGAAGAGTGAATGGAAATAAACTTTGCCTTAGCTTTTGTACAAGCAAACGAATATGAGGGATTGCTGATAATGAGAAGGGGAAAGTAGGCAGCCGGATGGGCGCGAAACTTCACGATAGGCTGACATAATTGATTCTGACGATAAAAACGGTGATAAGAATTGATGAATCTAATGAGTTGTTGTAGTGCGTGTGAGTGGGAGGGAATGAGAGATAGCCTTGCAGCAAGAGAGAAAGAGAGAAAGAGAGAGATAAAGAGATAATCAAATTGTGTATGAATTGTGCGTATTTACATACAACGGCACGATTAATACGGTAATAAAGTTCTCTCGCCAGCACCGTGACAAGAACATTTTTTTTCAAAGGATTGATGCAAAGATAAAAATGAAAAGAAAAAAAAATTACGAAGTTAACCGATGCGAATCCGCTGTAAATCGAATGTAATCATTGTAGATCTAACGATTGTAACCACAAAATGAGCGCTAATCGAACGATTTGGTATAATGAATTAATTATACACTCTCACCACACAATTAGCGATACACAAATAACGTAATGTAATTAATTGATTATATAAAATCGCTCTCATCGACGATACTCGCCGTCTCCTCATAATCATCCGGTCGGATGATCTCGCGCTCTACCGATCGATCGTAACGTGCAAATGGGAAACGGGCGTTTGCTGCAAGGCGATAGTAATCGATCATTAATCAATGATGCGGATGCCGGTGCGAAGGAGGATCATACCGGGTGCGAAAGTTGTAAGGGAGCACAGAGACGTGGGCGTAAAAGCAAAAGTTGTCGACATAATATTACATTATTAACGAATGTATGCTGTCCCACTGTGATAAAAACTTTTGTTTTTGCATGTAAAAATATATACTACTATATTATATTGCCATAAGCGCGCGCGCGCGCGTGTGCAAGTGAGAGAGAGAGAAAAAAAAGTGAGAATAAAAGAGAGCGAAAGAGTGAGAAAGAATGTATGTATGTCACATTAAAGTAGTACATGCATACGGACAAATATATGTATATGCATTGATTCGCTCATCACACGAGCCGATCTGGGCATCTATGTATTTGTATGCGCGTACGTACACATATACACATATATACGTACATATAACATATACATATACACACATATATACATACATGAATGTACAGAGACACAAGTATATTGTGATCGAGCGTGCACACACGTAGACATCCGCATGCGATTACGGAGAATGCGAAACTTTTATTATTACGCACGCCATATATTCATACGCTGATGAAGGACAAATTATTACCGTAATTACCATAAATATAATATCGAACACCGTAGGATATCGTTCGCCGATCAGTGCAGCCGAGAGATTTCGCTCATTCTCGATCATCGCGGAATTCGGCACACTCGGACAATCCTTTTGTATCTTTTATCACACATACCCTCCCCCTTCCCTAAAATACATACATACATACATACACACAGAGACACACAATACACACGTACATCGATCCGCGAAAGTTTTCCAATTTTAGCTTCGTTAGTAATAATTGTCGTGACGCTGTTATATCTTTCGGATCGGAAATTTATAATTTCCGCATGCTTATTTTTCGCGGAATTTACGATCAATCGGGTTTAATCGAGGAGACCGAGCTGACAATTCGTCCTCTCGTCCTAGCAAACGTCCATTCTTGCGATTACCTCGACTGTCAATTTTCACATTTTGTCCAAGATCTCGTAGTTAGACGATTCGTCCAGCCTCGCATCAAGATTTACGATTAAGGGAGACAAATAAATCGTGTAGCGCGCTTTCTCGCGAAGCGATCTTTTCTCAACGAAAGTTAGACGAGCAGCGCGATTGTCAGCGCCGTCTCTTCGATTACCACCGCGAGATTAATTTTAACGAAAATCGTGGATCATTGTGTCGTGCCACGCAGAAATGTGCGGAAGAACGTAAGTGATGAGAAATCTCTACGATTGAATTGTATACACTCCTTCTTTACTTATTTCACATCCTTGAGAAGAAACTCAAGTTATTTTCGGCATTTCAAAAGAAGGAAGAAATAAAAATTGCACGTATTACAATTTTTTTTCTCTAGTTATTTCGTGAATTAGGAAAACAGATCGAATAAAAATTTTTAATACATGATTTGAAAAGAGAGCAATCTCTGATTGTGAAAATCTGTTATTCCTATTAAAGGAAATAGTGAAATGAGTGAAGAAGAAGTGTGTAATCGAGCGAAATTTGATTTGTGAATTCGAGATTTTGAATAGATTCTCGATCGGAATTGAAAGGAGCGCGCGAAGCTGATAACTGGTGAGATTGCCCTTTGGGCGCGTGAAGCTGATGATGTAATGAACGTTTACTCGCTTCTTTGCGCAACGGTCATCTTCATACTGTATCGTTTATTTGCTAGAACTACCATGTAAAATCATTTATATTTGCATATGATTAATATGTTTTACTTATAATCTCTCGTGTCGTTTTATTGTATATTCTTTTGAAAACCACGCTATTACCTGTCAACTTTCCCTTCAATTTTATGTTCAATTTGTTCAAGAAAAATTATACTGCGACATATAAAGGAAATATTATACAATACTAGTAACGCATTAAAAAAGCCAAATTGATTACTCTTTTAACATAATTAAAAAGTTTCTTACATACAAATTCATTTTCTTTTTTTTTAAGTAGATTACGGCGTTAAATTATTCTCTAGCATTGCGAACGATTTCGTTCCGACAAGAATCAAACAGTGAACGGGAAATATAAATATAAATTGACAGTAAATGTAAAATTTCCAATAAGATCCGAATAAGTCTAGATATTTTTTATTTTTTGTTTTAATGGATTCCTCAAAATATTAATTTGAAGGTAAATCTTTGTATATCTATTTTATATCGAGAGAAAAATTACCATATTTATAAAGAAAAATATAAAAGGATAAGACAACCTGCAGATAAAAGATTAAAAAATTATTGCTTTATATTTTAAATATTTCTTTCCTTTTGTTATATAAAAGGGTACATCTAATTGTGCTTAAAATTTTTCTAAAGATGCATTTTGGTTGTTTTGTTTAAAGTTCAAAATAAGTTTAAGCTCTATTGAAATTCGTACAATTTTCCTACATCGAATTTTTAAAGCTAACGCTGCAATGTTTTTTTTTATTAACAGTATTTTTTTCTAAAAGTTCTATTTATAATACGAGTAACTGCAATAATATTATTATCCAATTCGAATTCAAAAGAGAATTATACGAATTTCAATAGACCTCATATTTATTATTTTGAATTTTAAGGAAAAGAACCAAATTGCGCTTAGGAAAAAAGGCTTCGAGCACAATGTAACATAATAATAAGTAATTAAATTGGGTGTAAGAGAGATTGTGCTAATACATGTGATACAATTAATATAGCTGGAACAGTGATATCATTATTTCAATTAGCGAAAATCCAACGTTTTACGTATGTACATCAATTTAAATTTTATTTTCTCCGGATATAGCAATGGATCACACTTGTGGTCAGCAATAAATCACACTTTTCTCAAGTTAATCTTCGTGTTCCGCGAGTTTCTCTCGAAGGATTAAACATGATTCACTCGAAAGAGCGAGCACGCACTGAGTACGCGATCGCGTGTAATCAATAAACGCGAATTCTTTCGTCCGCATCGATCTATCGGGCGGTACACACTTGACGAGCGCTACAGCGCTCTCGGCAACTTGCGCTAATGCCAGAAGCAGCCGAGCATAGAGCCGCTTTGAAAGTAAGATTAATCGTGCGAGACCTATCCTTACGTCTGAGTCATAAGGATCTCGCAATTATAACGTCATAATTGAATTACAAGGAAGGTGGCCGAGAGGGCGCACCCGTGGCCGCGTGTACGCCAAAAGCACGGGTTATCACTCGTTCCGGCTCCGCAGCCGGTTCCGGGACGCTCCTTTCCTTTCTCAAACAGAATTCTATTAGAAAAATTATTTAAACGCAACATAAACATTTTATTCTTCCGAGAAACGAGTTCTCCGACCAGAGGAGTTTTCCATATTAAAAAATCAGATTTGCAACTCGATAATCGCGATGTTACAAATTAGTGGCAACAAGTGGTAATTCATAAACAATAAATGGCAATTCAATAAAATATCGTTAATCTAAATTATACATAATTGACTGATAGAGGGTTCTGTATTATTATGAAATTATCGTGCTTGTACGTACGTTATACATATATCGTGTTGTATATCTAATGAGCAACTTTTTGTAATTATTTCTTTGTCAATTTTCATTACTCTAGAATAAAATAGCGTCTTCTTTTACAAATTTAATAAATTACATAATTATTTAATAAAATAATTATATTAATTAACCATTTATGCCATTATTATATTTACATTAATTAAACAATTATTAAAGTAACAATTTTGCAATCAATCGGAAAACAGGCTTCAAATTAAAAGACGTGTCAATTTTTAAATATGATCCTCGTATCGTACTTCGGTCTTTTGCAAATATATTGACGTAATATAATAACGTAAATTTTTGCACGAGCACGGCGATAACATTAGTTTCTAATTCACGCGAATTGTTCGCACGAATTGTTTCTCGGACAGAAGGCACGAGTCAAATTCTCAGGATCGTTACGAGCCGCACGTTCTTGATGGCTCTCTGTATTTCTTTTTACTTTACGTTACGTTACATAACCGCGTGGAATTAAACTGAGACGACTCGCGCGCAGGTAGTTACAGCGAGACGGATTTACCGTGCAGATTCTAACAGGCGAGATAACTGCGGACGCCGCAAGATGCGGCGGCACCTCCGTAATTTGCCAATTATGACGGAGCGAAAGGTGACATTAAATATGATTTTAATTGAGCTGCGAATGTCGGTGTCGAGTGATTCCCCTGGCTCAACCCCGGAACAGCGTGCGGTTCTCGCGCGGTTGCACATGAGCGGTTACGCAATCCGCCCGGAAACAGTTGATTGGTGCTTAATTATTGGGCATTGTTACCGCCGGTGATAACATAACGGTCGTGAAATGTCGCGAAAAATTCCAACTTGATTTTCCGAAGGTGCAAGATGTTTTGTTCGCGTCGTCGTGTAACAAGGTGTTCCGCTCGTAAAATCGCGTCGTTACGATGCGGTTATCTCGAGCAGAATGGCCCGACAAATAATATTTGTTCTCGCGGTGCAGCGACGACGCTTTCGCGCAGGTAGCGATAAAACACTCGCGGATGGCTCAGAAGAAGCCGCGCTCCAACTCATCGCCTAATAATGCGTCATTATCGCCGGGAAGAAATACAATCTTGCGTGGAATCGACAGTTTTATAGGAATGAATGTTCGCAGATAAACGACGACGAATAATTATTACTCATGTCTTATTGCGATTCGAGTTTCTTTCCTATATCTTGGGTCTCGCCATTACGATGAAGGAAGTGAATTAAACGTATAACGACGTATTGCCTCAAACTGTAAAATCATGAGTTTAATTATTGTGACTACGAAATCATAACTCTATAATATTTATTGTATAGATAATATGGCTAGTCTCAAATAATTAATTTTAAATGTAGTCTTTGTATTCAAAAGTATCTCTTAAAAAAAAAATCGAGAAGATGGTGGACTTACTGATCTATAAAAAAGAGACATGCGGAGAAATTTTATTTCCTGCTGTAACCACGGAAAACTTTATGATAGAATTATTGATTGATTTGTTACAAATTGTTTACGGAAAATATTTCGCATCTATATGGTCCTCTTCTAAATCGATAACATTCATCTTCTTGTTGAAGAATCTATTTTTTTTAATTTATAAATTACAATTTAATATAATTTATATAAATTGTAAATTAATGTATTTAAATTTATGCATTAATCTCTCTAAATTCTTTGGAATAAAATCTTTTTTAAAGTAAGTTTTCACACTTCAGTGAAATTCTACTCCAAAGAATTTAGAGAGATAGAAGTAGAATAATTGTAGAATTAATATTCGAAAGTTTATCGTGTCAATATTTCAACTCATCTCGTATTGCTTTACATCAATGTTACATCTGTCAATTGATGATTTTTTTATAAATGAAAGCATATATGAAATGGAAATCGAAATTAAACTCAGGATCTGCCAACTAGAATCAACGAATCAATTCTGACACGTTTTCACACAAGCTATCGAAAAATCAGAGTAATCGAAAAAAATCAGAAATAATCACGAAATCAGATTTTATATGTTTTCTACTATATATAAAAAATTGCATTGTAATATGATTTAAATTATAAATATTAAAAATATTTAAATGACGAAAGCTATTAAAATTTCCCATTTCATATAAAGATATCATAGCAAAAGCAATATTATAATTATTCAAATACAAGTATCTGTTGAATTAATAGCTTAAACTGCAACAACAACAAAATTATATTGGTGTTTAAAGAACAATTAAATTAAATTTTTTTTTATGTATATATAATTATCAGGTGTTATATAAAAATTCAAATCTTTATTATTAAACATAAAAATTTATTTTCAAAACTGCAACTTTTTTACACACATATACAATTGCTGCTATCTGTTTAAATAAAAGATTATTTAATACTCCTAATTTATATCATAATTAAATTATTTCTCAGCAAAGAGTATCACCTTGAGTATTATAATAAATCGAGTATTACATCAAGTGCAGGTTCACGAGTTTGTAGATAAAGCTGTTTATCAAAGGCCTCATCTCGTTTAAAAACTCTGCTACAATTCTGTCAATATTTGTTCGTGTTTGCGGGACCGCTAAATAAATGCGAATCGTAAACGGGTTAAAATGGTACACGATGGTACCACTGCGAAGGGTTCGACCCGCATAATTACCAACGACGATCGATATTTCCCGCTGCCTTATCACCATCATTGTACACGATGCTCCACTGATACAACGTACGCGCCGCCTTCCGTTCCATTCGGAATAAAACATTTCGAATAATAGCACAAAATAGTTACGTTATTACTAACGCGACGCATCAATGCGATATATCATGATTACGCCTTCCTTGTTTATACACGATGAACGATTACGTGGAATTAGAAATATTCATGTTCCGGGTCGCGTATCCGCTGGACGATTAACGAACATGCTTTTTTTTTTTTACTGCGATGATTAGCTCCAGCCTTCGGATTGCACAGATTGTGCCACTTATCATTATTATTAATATGGTATTGTGTATTTATACAAAGTTTTATTGTCTGTTTAGTTATTTTGTAAATAAATAAATAAAACGTCCATGAAAAATAAACAACATATCTTTTTTACATTCGAAACAATATTTATATTTTTAAATATAATTTAGTAAAATATTTCTTACGCATTCTTAAATAACATAAAACATTATTTTTGTTATTCTCGAATTATTATCTCGCTCAATATATGTAGAATGTAAATTAATAAAAAAAAATGTATTAAATAATAGCTATTTAAAAATATATCAGCAACATATGTATATGTGTGTAACAAAATTCTTTACAAAAATTTTCAAATAAAATTTTAAATAAATTTTTACATTTAATAATAAAAATTTGAGTTTATAACACCTGATAATTAAAAAAAAAATTATTTAATTTGACTGTTTTTTAAACACTGATGTACCTGTAATTTTTATTCGATCAGTACTCTTACGTCGTATTTCAAACGAAATAATTTATTTTTTTAATAATAATGTCAATTACTTTTTTGATCAAATTTTTTTGGCAGCACAGCTTTACGCGCTCATTCATAGACGGATTTCAGCCGGCGGCAGCCGTTCCCGACGCCGCAACTTCTCAAGATCGTCTCTCCGTCTCCGAGTCTCCGGAAGGTATTTTCTACCTGCGATCGTGACAGAAAATTTGGGCGCCGCCGTGATTCACAGTCACGCCCGATGACTAATTCCGTTATTTCCATTGAGTAATTCCTGCGGCGGCCGAGTCAGGAGAACGAAGGAATTCTCTCGTTCTCGTCGAGAAATGCAGCGGAGGAGGCTGTGAGAGAATGCGCCGCGCCGGTCGGCTCTCTCGGCCGGCGCTATTAAGCCGATTGATTATATAGCATCGATCGGGATTTTTCTCGGGATACTTTGACGAGTGCGCGCGGTGCACTTATGTCAGATCTCGGCCGACAATGAGAAAGCCGCCGCCGCACTTGCGCGACCATAATACCACGGTATTTGCACACTCGGTGACCTTGGAGGTATCCGTACCGCCCTGCGAGCCTTGAACTTGCACACCGAAGAATCTCTCGTGCGAACTTGGCGACGATCCAAGTCGATCTACTTAGAGTCTGCATCCTGGACCAGATGAATTAGATAACTCGCGCTTCTCTATTTTCATCCTACAATTTTTATTAAGGCCCGCACATCCGCGGCGTGTCCCACGTTTGACGCGAAAAATGACTGCATCTGAATCCGCAGGATTGCCTGCCGCTACGATCGATCAAACATTCACCGATCTCGATTGTCTAGTCGTAAACAAAGGACACATACTAACAACGTAATTTGAGAGATTAAGGGGACTACTAGAATTAAAAAACAAACTGTCTTTTTTTAACTAAGGTATGTGAAAAATATTTTATATTATAAGTGCAAAATATTATTCGCTTAAGAAAATCATTTGCAATTCTTACTTGATGTAACAAATTACGATTTTTATGACGGGCTTAACAGCGACATTTATTAACGATCTCTTTGATCTCACTCGTAATACCTTTCTTTCCTGTATCGAGTTGCTATTTCTATCATGGTAAGGAGTCCTTGTGTAGGTCATCTAAAAATATTTTCCGTAAGCAATTTTTGATGAGCCGATAAAGATCAAACGATTAAATGAACGATTCGAGCGCATCGCGCATTTTCTTCCACACGATGCGTTGTTATTTGATCACTCACGGCGTCGCGCGTCGTAATAAAAGTTCCGTTACTACCTCGATGTTCCGTGATGGCGAATGCACATTATTGTCTACCGTGCCTCGCGGGGATGAACATTATCGTCACAGCAATGCGGTATCGACGCTGTCCACTTCGATCGAGAGATACGCGTCTGATGCATCCTGTTATGCGCGAGTTTTTCCTTTTTTTTTTTTAATTTTCATAGTCTTTCGCATGGTCGAAGGCAAGATCGGATCTATGCGCGCGCGTTACCAGTTTCCGGGTGCGTGCTTCGGACTATTAAAACAAGCTAAATATCCCTTCCTCTTGAAACTGGTTGAGAAAAATTCGCTTCGCGAATTTCTCAACGTTTTAATTAAACTCGGAAATTAATTAACGCGGATGGAAATCATGGTCGCCAGCTAAATATCCGACATGAAATCACTTTTAGTAACACCGAAATCTTTCGATCGTGTTAAAAATAGAGACCGTTAAGAACAGAAAAAAATTCAATTTTTTTAATAGCTCTTTCTTCAAAAATAAAATTATTATATGGAATTGTCGAAATAATGTGGAATTTTACATTAGAAAAAACATTGAGTATCCTCAAGAGCTGTTTAATTGAGATATTTTTTTAACAGCAATCTAATTTAGTTTCTTTTGCAAAATATATGTAAAAAAATAATTTTGTTTGATACACGTTAGGCCAAATTATTTTTTCTAGTATTGCTATTTTCAGAAATGCATAACTTTTTCATACTATAAATATAAATTGAATAGGATTTTTAATTTCTTATTTTTTTATTTTCTCAATTATTCTTTAAATATTATTTTTGTTACTCTAATATTTACAGTGAATTTTTTATATCAAAATTATTCTAACGTAAAATTATTCTTAAGATGCTCATGAGCATCAATGTTATTAAATTTCTCGTCAATTTAATTTATGATATTAACCATTTCGGCTTCAGTTAAAAACTATTTCAAGACCGAAGTATATGTGGCGTACAACGAGTTGAGTTAAAAATTCTAAAAACTTATACGAAAATTATTGTTAGGCACCAAGACTCATGTTGACCCATTCATTCATCTTTACGTCTATCATTTTTATTGGTTCTATTCTTATTATTGTTAAAAATTATTTAGTTATATTCCTATCAAATATTTCATTAAATTCTAACCAGTTTGCAATATAAAACTTATCTATGTTTTCACTTCAATTCAGGCAATAATATGTTATCATATCTTTTTTAGCTCTACATATAGCACATTTTTTTCGCGTTCCTTCCACGGTGTTGTTAGCAAGTTGTTAAAGCAATCTGTCTCGAACACTCGTGGCTCGTAAAAACCGTTTAATGGATCGAAGAGAGGAGTACAGCGCCGTGAGCGGCTCCGCTTAGGAATTCCTCACCGGACGGATACACCTTATCGCGGCTCGTCTTTCACGAGGAGGTATACCCTTCGACGGAGGTTATCTGTGGGGGCCGTCAGGTGAGAGGTGGAGTCACGGGTGACGAGTCTCGGTAGGGCCCCCGTCGACGCCGTCGGTAGACGGTAAAGGTAGGGGCCCCCCTCGGGATCTCACGGCACGCACGTACCCCCGGTAACGTTGGACCCCCACTTGCGGGCCGGCCGAGTCACGCTGGTGCGCGCGGTCGGCGACGACCATCGTCGAGCCGCCTACAGTTGTAGTCGGTGCACCACTCCGCGAGTACGCGACACTCCGCGCGCGGCGGACACCCCGCGAGAATCCCGCCGGTACTCGATACCCGCGGACGAATATATCGTGACCTCCGGTACCCCGGACAAATTTCGGAAAAGGAGCGAGCGAGACTCGAAGTCTCGCGATCGGTGTACGGTAGATATACGGACTCCAGCGAATATATTAGTGGATTGAATGTCCGAGTACTTGAATCTCTCCCCGGTAGGAAAGAGCCGCGACGCGGGGTACCTGGCACGAAGTCTATACTTTATACGTGTGCAGTACGGATACTTGGCGCGACTGATGCATCGCAATGATAGGAAACGTGTACTCGATGATAGGAAAAAGTCCCAAGTTTGTCGTCGCGTCTAGTGTCATTATTGATGAATATTTCGGATACCGACAGGATCAAAAGATCCACAATTACGTCATTTGAAATCCGCATCCTGCTGTTTGAGTCGCAGAACGTTCGATGCTGCGGGTACTCTACGAATGCTAGTATTCACTACTTGACAAAACGAACATTTCAATATCTTTGAAGACCGACAAAAAAAGTCTTTACTTTTTAATCGATCGAAATCGGGGAAAGAAGAGATACTTTCTCCTGGATCAGAGAAATACAGTGAGTAATGTTGAAAAAACTTAAAAACGTTAAAATACGACATTATACCCAAATACTATCAGTTGATGGATTAAAATAATTTTGAAGTAATGAAATAAGGAAACGAGTTGAAAAATATAAAGAAATTTTATAATACTTTCAAAATGATTTTTCGCGCAATAAAAATATTTCTAAAAAAGCGGAATCGTAAAATTTTTGACTGTTACTTTGTTTTTTTTCTCTTTTTCTTTTCGAAAAAGAGAGAAATAAAAATGAAAATAGATATCGTAAATTTTATTGTTAGAACAGGTATTTGCAAAATAAAAGGCATTTTATAGCAACTTTTACAGAGATATTCTGGGACAGTTTTCAAGAAAGTATTTAATATATTAGGTAGAATATTTAAAAGATCGTATAAGTAATTGATTAATATTTTTGATGGATGGGAATCGTTCTAATAATTAATGATTTCTTGAAATGAGATGGAATGACATGTTGAGAAGTGTAGAAGAACACTTAGACGACGGATTAAGTTATTACGTTGATTACATTGACGAATTTATGATACAACGAAGCGTGACAATCATGAATATTCCGACTGACATCTGCGAATCGGAAATTACATGCATGCTTACGCAGGAGGATATTTTTGCGCTTAAATAAAATGAGGAAAACGCACGGACGGATGGCGTTTAATGCACGGCATTCGTATGCGCACGCGATAATGGTGACAGTATTACGTTAATAGAGATGCGTGAGCGATCGAGATGTATGCGCGTGGCTTGAACGATCGTCACTTGAATGCAGTAGGATGAATCAGAAAGTACGAGTGCCTTCTCGCAGAACTTGCCTTCAGAGTGAAAGAAAACCTATCGAGTGTAGACGCTTAATTTTCTTTTAAATTTTTTCCTTATAAGAAAAATTAAGTTAACAGAATGACATACTATACATTCCTTTCTCATATTTTCGTTTTCCATTAATTTTTAGAATTTTCACTTTGCAAAGAAATACTAACAGAGATATTGAAAAGCATTAATAATAAATATTTGTAGATAATCGCATTAATTGTATTATTATTTCGCTATCTTTTTATTATTCAATAACATAACAATTCACATCAATAACATAAACATAAACACTATTTATTCATAGTTTCTATATAAAAATTTTATTATTGTTTAAAAACTACTCGAACAACACGTTTAAATTATAATCGTTTAAGATCTTTGTGAAAAAACAAAACAAATAAAAAGCATGCATAATTTACTGATCGAAGTAACGGCCAGAAGAGAGAAATTTAAAGAATTCCATGATATTTATACAGACTGACATTCCACCCTCGCTCACGAAATATCCATAATCCGATGAATCAGCCTAATTAATTGGCATTCCGTTAGCTATGGAAAGTTCAAGGAAATTTACTCGCAAATGCGGCTTCACTTGAAACTGGCGTATATTTAGACGATTGCTTGTTTACGATCTTTTTGCGCTCCATTATATGCTAATTAGGAGCGCAACACCAGTAATTAGAGTCGTGTTACTTTACGCTCGAGTAGATCCGCCCATATTAAGAACGCGATTACTACCGATACTTGCGGCGATTTCATTTTCGACAGTTACCGAACATGCGGTAGACATCGAGCGTACTTTTCACCAGCAAAGATCGAAAAATAAGAAATTGAGAGATGTCGATTAATTAAACGCTAGTAAGTAGACGACACAATTCCGAGTACTGCTAATCGTCGTTTATTCAGCAAAATGGTTGAAAAAGATATTACAGGTATAATTAAATTTATAAACTTTTGTTAATTTGTTTCATTATTTTAATGTGGAACAAATGTAAAAAAAATATTTTTTAAAGCGATAAATAAAATTTATGAATTTAATTACAATCTCTCTTTAGTTTATATTCTGATGGAAGTTTGTGAATTTCATTGCGATATAAATATATTAGCTTTTCTTATAAATAAAAATATAGATAAAGTATTATAAAAGTATTATGTTATATAGAGAGAGCAAAAAGGATATCAAGACTGATCGCAATACTAAAGAAGATTTCCGACTTTTTTCTACGGTAAACTGAAGTTACATTCGAAAGAACAAAGTAAAGGAGTTTAGGATAATTAATCTTGTTTCGCACACAAAGGATTAGAGTATTCATTGTGCAGCACTGACCCTCTTTCTATCGATCGTTCCATAAATCACCGCCATCACGCAAGTAAGCTCTATTTCGACGGAATGATTCTAAAGCTTTATCATAAAATAGGCATTCGACAATAAAATTATTCACATATAAAAGTTATATACGTAAAACCGTATAGATGGAATAAAATCGATACGAAGCACGCGAGACATAAAACGCACGAAATAAAACGATAAATAAAACAAAACAAAAAAAAAAATATTCTTGGCTTCTCTTTCGATAAAATTTTCTTTGGATAAGAATTTATTATTTGTACACTAAAAAAATATTTTGTTCCATGAATTAAAATTTAATTAAAATGTCCAATAAAATTATTTAATCAGCATAAACGAATATTGTTTTATTTATATGTATTTCGCAAAAATAAGCTAAACTTTTTATTATATAAAATTAAAGTGTTAAAAAAAGTGCTTCGGCCTACCATCTTGTTGTAGACGCCAAATTTTTTTCTGTACGGACTGTTCCAAAATATCCGATCTTAATTTTAACAGTAAGACGTTTTATTGCTACCAAGATGCCTTTAGCTAAATGAGTTATATTGCTTCAGAATCCAATATCGGGTTTAATCATCATATTTAATATCAATTATTAAAGAGTTATAGTAAATGGTGACTCGTTCAAACTCCTTTCTAACAATAAGATAAAGTAAACTTCGTATCGAAGAATCTGTCATTAAAATTAAATTTGAACATTTCGGAGCACTTTGCGTGCCTGAAACACATGGGTACACGAAATGCGCACATAATAGCAAAAATACTATAGCACTTTTGCACCCAAAAAATTCTCTGTCAAGCGGACCTTAATATTATCCATTCAATCCAGCCGGTCGCCTGTGCCATCATCGAAGATCTTTCGCGGGTGATTTCATCCCGCGAGATTGGCGAGAATCGATCGCCGCGCGGAGAACAGGAACGTCGCGAACCGACCGACCGGCGAAGTCGAGCACCTGACGATTCTTCAGGTATAAGCGAACCGGATAGAGATCCGAGGCAGCGCGGAAGGCGGACAGCTAGAGAACGCTCGTATCTTTCGCGAAGAGGGGGACGCCCTTACATGCACCGTCGTCGCGCCGTCGCCAGCACAAATCGCACACGAGCAAACGCCTCGGCGGCAGTACACGTGCGCTGCGACGTACGGCGTACGACGCCGCGACGGCCAACGCTTCCGTCCCGTTGCCGCCACAGCACGTCGCGTCGCGACCTCACCGATAAATGTGCCGCCGCTGTCGCGGATGACGTCCCGGCGGTTCTCCAAAATGACGATCACCTGGATCACCCTATTGGCCCTCGGCGTCGTCTGTCGCGGTGAGTACAATCTACCGATTTTTCACCTGTCAATCGCTTTGATTAGTTGCCGGAGAGTCGTCGAATCGCGGACCGCGCAATTCGACACTTTAGTCTCTAAAAAATAATGCAGTTTTATTAACCCACCGTAGTCCGGCGACTTCTTCGCTGTTTTTCTGATTCAATCGGATCACTAATGCCTGATAGTGTTATTGAATGGCTTTTAGGGTTCTAAAAAATCTAAAAAAATTCGGATACCTTTTTTTCAATATTTCAAAATACGATTTTGCAATTGTTCGACCCAAAATGTTTTTCACCTTTTTTTTTGCACGTGTCCGAATTTAAGAATAATTCAAAATTGAAATTCCGCTTGGGTCTTTGAATCTCCGGTTGACCACGGAAGATTAAAATCACGTGAAAAAATAATCGATATATGAATCGATCAAAATATAAAATACATCAGGAAGCGTGTATCAAAAAGCAAATTCATTATTGCTAATGCACCGTCTTGTTTTTATTTAAAATCTGTTTTCATAATTTTTATTACTTTTTAAAAATCAATTTTCAGATTTCAAGTATAAATTGGGTTTGTGCTGTAAATTAGACTTCCACTCAATTTTGTTTTAAAACTTCTGAAGTTTTAATCGCGATCTTGACAACGCTCGTTATCACCTGAAAGTTACGAGCAGTCATTTGCATTCTAATTGGCGCTCTCGATATAGGTTCTAATAGCCGATCGAAGTGAAGCGTCTTAAAATAGAAAGTTAGATGATAGAATCGATCGATACTTATTTCTAAACGCGTCTGTAAATTGACAATGCGACTCGCCGTCACACGAACCACTTGGGTATGCGTCGGTCGTAGGTATGTAATGACAGAAATTTGATGTGCCGTCGATTGATCGCTTCGACGAAAATTACTTATGTAATTGAGCGATTACAGGGACTCACGATGAAGATTAATGCATTATGTAACGCAGGATGCGCTGTTCTTCGTTCGAGCGCGCGGAGTCCCTGAAAATCTTTTTTTTTTCCTTTCCCCACTCGACTACGAGGACAATTGTATTAGAACACTCGCCAGTCGGAGCCAAGATAACAATCTTCAAGACAAATTTATTCACTTTAATTAATTAATTAGATGTAAAGATATCTGAGAAACCATTCGTGCACAGTTGAAAAATTTGTGTTAAATTTAACAGATGTCGCATGTCCCAAACACTAGTCTAATCAAATTTTCGTGTTAATTTAACACAAGATGAATATGTTAGAAAGTAGCAAGATATTCGACCGATAATGTAAATACAAATCTAAACAAAAAGGCCTTCTTCGGTCGTAGCTGGATCTTAGTGCTTTTATGAAAACAGTGGTTTTCAAAGACCAAACCTTGCAATTGCCGATTGCTCAATCGTTTGTCAAGTGAATACGTCGCTTATTAATATCGCCGCAAATTTCTTTGCGCTCTCGTTCTGTATTTAAAAGCATCTTTGAATATTCAATCGAGGAGTCAGATTACGCGATTATGGATCGCGAACAAGTGTCACCGGTGTTTCTCACTTTTGCACGCTGAAGAGAGAAGATGTCTTCTTCGCAGCTAGTTAAATCAGTTAAGCCCACACGTACAAATATTTTCGTAATTGTCGTAATCGTAAGCTCATAAGCAAATCGATCAATCACAATAAAAATTGCGATCTTGCGTTTTAGAATACGATCGCTATGCATACGGACTTATGACTAAAATTTTTGTACGCGTAATATCCTTTACATACTGCGCGTGTCACGCTCTGGAGGACTTTATCTTCGGATTCCGTGCTCCGGCTGCCGACTCTCGTTTTGCGTTCGTACGTTCGATTGCGAAAATTCCTTGCATTTATTGTAGTGAGAAAAAATTCAAAGTATTAGCAAGAAGACGTTATTTATGACGTTTCCTTTGATATTTATAAAAAAAATAGATTGTGATGATGAAATAGACATTTCTGTGAAATATATCTCATTTCATTGAAATATAATTCATTTTTCTTATTAATTCACAAAAAAAAAATCCGTATCAACAATTCATTGTTTCATATATAAGCAAGAATATAAAATCTTGAGAGAATTTATAATCTTAAGCATACATAATTTGCTTACATAAAGAAACAAAATTTTTTCGTATTAGCAAATTATGTCTATTTAAGGTTTATAAATTCTTTCAAGATTTTATACTCTTGCTT
This sequence comes from Solenopsis invicta, assembly GCF_016802725.1. NCBI lineage: Eukaryota > Metazoa > Arthropoda > Insecta > Hymenoptera > Formicidae > Solenopsis > Solenopsis invicta. The sequence continues at coordinate 11,563,924 of NC_052673.1, forward strand.
ATATATGAAACAATACATTGTTGATACTAATTTTTTTCTGTGTTGATTTATTTATTAGAAATAATATTTTATTTCGACGTATTTAAATAAAGATTTATTTCAGAAATAAATTGATTTTCACAAATAAATTTTTAAATATCTTTTTCTCAGTGCATGTAATAGTCGTTAAAATTGAATTTTAAGTATTTTTATTAAAAACAAAATTATACTTTACATTAAACTTGAGTTCACGCCGATCTCATTCGCCGATCTCGTTCCCGCGCTTTCAAACATAAATTATACAATCGTCGTTATAATTCAATAATGCTTGCGTAATGTCTGCGATGAATCATGTGAAAAACTCGGAATAAATATTAAACTGTATTTCAAATATAATCTAAATTCTCTTTGTAATTTAAAACAAAAAACATTTTATGTTAAGGTTTTCCGAGCTTCTCATAGATGACCTTCTCATGCGATTATATAATTTCAATGTCCGCACGCATCTAGGATTACCTTGAACACTTTTTAAGTCGCTGCGACTGTTAACACGTGCTAATAAACAATAACGTACACCACGTACATAACGCGGAATCAATATGCTATGAACCATCATCACTTTTACGACTCCAAAGACCTTAACCGCGACAAGGGCCACGTAATATATTAAACTGTTTTACACAGATTGCATTCGAAATCACTATTGCGAAGGCACTTGAAACCACGATTGACGCAACGTAGTTGTCCAATTCGTCCGGAACATCAAACTCTGATCCGGAAATGAAATCTATTTTAATCTATCTTGTTCGCCCCTAACCCTTAAGAAAAAGGATTGATGAAGTGTTTCAATAAACTGATTACTATATCAATAATTGGTGTTACTGATGAAATAACATGAGTTACTAATATTGTAATCAGTTTATTGAAACAGTTTATTAGTTCTTTTTTTAAGGGTATATCTTATTTTTGTATCTTGTTTTTTGTAAAATTTTTTAGTCGCAAGATTTGAAGTTTTACTTTGAAAGCTAAAGAAGTAACGTGACTCGCGAAAAATACGTTTTTTCGTATACTCTTTACATAATTATTAACTGCTCTTTATATAATTACTTATTTCTGCAACGCATTCTCGATTCTAGATATTATCTCAGAAATCGTATAATTATGGAATTTTTTGTAGTTTATTACTGCAGTTTGTTACTTATCATTCAAAATCGCGCGTGTTACCTCAATATACTGGTATCGTGGAATTAATAATCATATATATACATATATGTATGTATACATCAAATAAATCTACATCTACAAGTCATAGCTTGTAACGCGTAATAATTTTATTATTTTTTTTTGCAAACAAGAATGAATTTGCTAATTAAAATGTAATACATACCCAATTTTATTTTGCAATATTTCTATTTAGGATGTCATTGATATGAAATATAAAATAAAAGTGTAAGTCACAGATGTTTACTTTATTTTTTATCACTACTCGTAATTTACCTTTTATAGTTAAAAAATCGCTTTGAAAGATCATTTATTGAACGTATCAAGCAGAGAAAGCATTTCGATTCGACACATCGCCTTCCTAGCATTGAAGTCTACTTCTACGCGCCGCAAGTAGATCCACCTTGGCAGTGAAACTAGCTCGAGGCGATTCTCTCGCACGATCTGTGTTTCGGGATCTCTTTTCTCCTTCTACGCTCGCCACGACACGGCGATTGCATTTCATTAACAAGTTCAGCACGTCATCGGAAGACGCACGTGCGACGCGTAGAGGCGGTGCGCCAACAGCCGCATGAAATTTAAAGGGCGATTTAGAAGGAATGCGTTGCGCTCAATACACAAATTATTTCGTTCTTCCGAAGGAAGAGGTTGCGTGTATTGTCTTTTAATAATGGCGCGAACGTAATCACTTTTATCGCGTTCTCATTTGCAATTTATTGCAATTTAAAGAAATGCGAATATTATACAATATTTATATAAGGAAAGAACAATTTTACTATAATATCTAAAGATTGATCGGATTAGAAACACAAGTTTACATTGAATCAAACTATTATGCAGGATGCTTAAGCATGATGACATTGTTGCAAAAAATTTTGATATTCTAGCAAACACTTAAAAAATCAATTATACTGAACTTAAACGTCCAAAATAATTTTTAAAATAATTTTTGGCTCAACATAATTATTTCTCCAGATCTGTATTTCAACAAAAACATTTTTTTCTATGTACAATACAAAAATTTATTTTACGGAGAGTGTGCTAAAAATCGCAAACATCGCCGATTTTTTTGCACATCAAGAGAAAAATCATAAGTAAAAAATCGACAGATGACACAAAATATAAGAGCGCTTGCAAACTTTACAATTAGTCAAGTTAGAACGAATTGCTCGAGCAATTTGAAAATTGTTCCGTCTGAACAGGCCTTAGTCCCGACGCCGATCGATTCACTTTCGTCCCGCGCGTTGCCGGAATAAAAAATCGATGGCGGCAGTGCGGTTTTCGCCCGACGTTCGGGCGACTAAGCGAAATCATGCCGGGATCTTTTCACGCGACCGGAATTAGAGCGAAACGCGGTGCGTCAGTGCATCGTTTTCCGCGCTACTCATCGCGCGCGATTTCTTCGTCGGTGAGCACTTATCCGCAAAGATCGATCCGCGTGACACGACCGATATGAGAACAGGAAATTCATTTACTTGTGAAATATGTGTAAATATCCTACTTTGCCGCCGAGATAATTTTATTAATTGGGACAAATGTATAAATGCCTAAAGTGATATCCTACTGTGTAGTGATTTTGTAATCGATTCTTTTAAGAAAATGAGTAAATATTTTTGAAAATTTCTTTTTGCCTTTTATTTATTACACTTTGTGTGTAGATAGAATTTATTACTTTTTTAAATAAAAAAATATTAATAATAATGAAGTAATGTCATCGGTGTCCATTATTCGAGATATCTCAGTAGATTAAAGTTAAAAAAAATCAAAAATTAAACGTCATTTTAATCAGTATATTTGCAGCTATTATCGATGCTCAAATTATTAATTTTTTAAAGATATTTTTTTGTTAATTACAAATATTAATTATTTACTATTCGCATATATTATAACAAACGTTTTGACCTTCTGTTCGGGTTCTCTTCAGTGTTTATTTGAAAATAATAATATCCGTAACCCGTTATAAGTAAATTTAATGCATAATTAATAATTTTAAGAAAGTACTTGTTATTATTAATTATTGTACCCAGTTACTGTTACTTGGTAATAATTACTTGATACAACGAGAAAAAGAGACCTAACAATTTATCTATGGAATATAAATTTATTTCACTGAAATAAATCTTTATTTAAATATGGCGAAATAAAATTTTATTATTTCCAGCACATAAATCAATTAATAAGAAAAATATTTCATATAGAAGTATGTATTTTATCACAATAAATTTTTGTTTAATCAATAAATATCAAAGAAAACATAACATTTATTTACTTGCTAATATTTCGACTTTTTTTCATAGTACATTAATCGAATATTTGATTGAAATTATTTCACCATTACAAAATTTAGTAATTATCATCTAGGCTTTGATTACTCTTGCTAGACTCTTTTCAAAGCATAAACGTTTCCAAATGATAGTCTCGATATTAGGTCAGGATAATGAAAGCGCGTCCGTGCAATTACATGTGTATGATATAAACGAATATTTTCGCGTCCCGATACAAATGAAACTCAGTTTCAGAGCTATACGTACAGAGCTACGTCGTGCCTCACGCAGCATGCCAATCGCTATTCCCAATCGGGATATGCCAGGTGATCCTCATAGGTCGGCCGGTGCATCACGCCACGCCGTACATAAAATGCATCCCGCCGCCGGGGGCGGTGAGGAATTCGTACGAATTCCGGCGCGCGCGGTTCTCTTCTTTGCCTTCCCTTCCTCACCCCGCTCGCCGGACGGCTCCCATGCACGCAGGCACATCTACCAACCCCTCCCTGCCCCTACCACACACGTGTTTGCATTCCAGCGCGATGTTTCACTAAATGCACGCATTGCACCGGGTTTAACCACCCTCCCCGAGGGAGAACCAGTTCTTTCGGGGCCGGCAGCGCGCTGCGCCGAGACAACGGCATGTTGCGTGCTTTACGTGGAGAAGGAGGAGGAGGAAAAAGGAGCGACGCAAGAGAGCCCGCCGTGCCGAAACTCGCGAAGAATAGGCTGCAATTATCATTCCACGCGATCGATGCGATTTCTCCCCGTCTTCTCCCGGTGATATCGTATAGTAAAAATTGCGTTCATGAAACGCACGTGATCTCACGAGTGACACAGATAATATGAAAATATCTGTATATAGAATAGAGAGAATGTATTTACTTTAGCCTTTCTGCCAAGAAGGGAGTCTTGCACTGAGAAAAAAAATTGGTTAAAAAACTAAAATATTTAGTCCGATACGCACAACTAAACATTGGGTTAATTCAATAATTATTTAGTTGCACAAAAAAAGATGTCGTTTATTTATATTAATCATTCCAATGTTTTAACTAAGAATTAATTAAATCAACTCAATATTTAGTCGTGCGTATCGGACTAAATATTTTAGTTTTTCAACCAATTTTTTTTCTCAGTGTGGAGTTTACAGTATTACCTGCTTAGTAAACATACACAGATCTATATCCATACCTTAATTAATACCTATCAACTATCAGTATAATCATGTTTCCGTCCTATACCATCTTTCCTTAATTTATTTATTAATTATACTTCTAAAATATATTACATTTTCTTATCACATTGAATATTTCTATAAAAATTTCTTATCCTAATAGGAAAACGTAGTCTGCATCATGCGACACTTCCGCCTTCCTTTCCTTCGCTCATTTGTTATAACAATGATATAACTAAGAAATTGACATTTTCAAGTTGTTTGCAAAAAGGAAAATTCTAATGAAAATTCAATACATTCTGCCTGAATCTCGTAGAATGAAACATTTTCACTCTAAAAGAGTGAAAATTGAGCTTATGCAATTGTCGAGTGATTTGTCAATTTAATAAGAGTAAAATTCCATTCTTATAGAGTAAAAATTATTAAGCCTCTGTGCATTTTTTCAAGTGTATTTTCACTCTACATCCGGAGAAAAGTTTCTTCAAATCAAAAGAATTGTTTGAAGGAAATTTATGCATTGCTATATAGTACGATTAAACAAAGTAGTTTTTTTAATTTAAAGAAAATTTTTGGTTGCTCCTTTTACTAAAATTAAAGAAATAGTTTGGATATGCAATGTAAATCTTTTTTTAATTAAAGAAATATATTTTTCAAACTAGAGCAACTGAATTATTTCTTACATTTCTGGCAATATCTCCTTTGAATAAAAAAATTATTTGTTTAATACATAAACGGTTGAACTGAAAAAAAATCGAGTCGAAAACTTGAGCCAAGTTAATAACTTCTTACTATATGATATTCTAACTCATTCATCTTAAATCTATGAAATTTTATATCTGTAACGTGTTTAACTAATATGTATACACAAAATATGCATTTGCATAAATATCCTTGATTCCGATCTGAGATAAGCGTTAATTTAATTCTCACTCACCGACACGATGCGCAGCAGCGGAGTTCTAACGACGCGCTGACCTGCAACACACAAATACGAAATCTAGATTAGCGCTAAATAAACGACACACTTAACGTTAAAAAATTAATATAATGTTACCACAGGGTTGTTCCGCCGTTGCCCGATGCCCCCCGGACCTCCGCCTCCTCTCAGATCCGTCAATGCACAAGTGACACAAGAACACTCGCGAACAAGAGATTGATTATGATCGCGCACTAATTATTTACCGAAGCAACGCGCGACACTTTGTTGACGGAATTCCCGGCGAAGCGACATCACCACGTAGCGAAATAAAAGACCGCGCGAGGTTATGATCTAGATACGAATGCGTAGATCGATATTCCGTCGGAAAATTCATATATCGCACACGAAAACTCGGAAGTAGTCGCGTGTATAAAAAAAGAATCCGCTCGATATCAATGATAAACACGCGAGCTGGGCAATACGTTGGCCGGACAAAGCTCGCGATGATTCGCGCGGGCAAGATAACCTTAACCTTCACGTCGTCCCGCAAGAACAACAACGCATGCGTCTCGGAACGATCTCGCTGTCTCGTCCGAACGTTTATCTTACTACAGGTTACTCACGAAAACTCGGACGTACGTGCAAAGAGAGCTCCATTTGCGACTTGATGACGTCAGGCGAAGGGGAACGCGTACGAACGGCACGAACGTTGCGACGGACGAAACTCGCGGCGAGAGAAGCTTGCCGTCGCCAACTTCATGCCACCATGCCACTCCGCAAGGAGAGAGAGAGAGATAAAGATCTAACGTGTGTAGCCATTTCAGGACGATGGCTGTTTCGTACGAATATTCACGGCACACGGAAACGCGGATATACCTGTATGTGCAAGGAGAATCGGTCGCTAAACGTTCGTTGCGAAACGAACAACACAGCACCTTTACTCGCGGCCACCTTCACTCGAGCCGCACGGCGCACGGCGATCCGAAGAGCACAACACACACACACACACACATCTCAGGACGATCGTCACCTTATACAACATTCTTTTCACTCCATATCACTGCACATAAACACTCGCGAATCGTGACTGTGAGATACATGCGGCGAGATCGGAGCCCGCGTCCATGCCGGCTGAAATGCGTAGCCGCTGCGTCGCCGGCGGCGGCCCGTCGGCTGCTGTCCCGTCGCGTCGCTCTCTTGCGCGAATTTGGCTATCTCTCGCGAAATACACGTATCACGGCGACTCCGCCTCGCACGAGTGTCACACGTGTGTCAGAAATCATAGCTACCTGCGGCTCTTAAACGCGTCGCGACGACTATCGGCACGAGACCGATCCGCTGCATGTCCATGCATGTCCACCGTCCATTTTACTACTATCTATAAGTAACTAGACTAGCGCCGAATTGACTCCCGAACGATTCCGAAACGTCACGAATCGACGATCGGTACGCATGCACTTTCCAGGAAGAAATTTTTTCCAGGAAAAAAAGTGTACACATCTCCAACGAGCACGGTGCCTTTTCGACTTACGTTTATAACTCTGCTGTTTGCTTCCAACTTCGTATTACTATACGATCTCGTATCGTTTGACTCAATGTTAAAAAGCTGTGAAAAATAATGAATTCTCGAAGGAAAGCAATCAGGCTTTGCGTTGTACATACAATGAAGGAATATTGGATAGAATATTAGAGTGCGCAGCGGAAACACTGTGAAGTGAACGTCTTGTCAAGCGGAACAGCAGCCGCGGCACAATGTGCAACGGCGGCGATTCGTACACGCGCGACGTTTTTGCAGAAAAAATTAGACGTTGCAGGATAATGAGGTAAATCACGGTTTACGCGACTCGCAATCTGCCTTCGACTATATTCAACAGTCATGCGAGAGGCTTGAGCAACGCGTAACCTGGATGCTCGTCGGTAACGCGTGAGTAGTCAGTGCCGATTAGCCGAACGTCACGCGTCAGTAGATCAAAACCTCATTGAGCCGATCCTCGCGTTTTGCTGTCAACGATATCAATGTGTAAGCCGCGTAATTTACATGAAATACCGTGACACATAAATTATCTCTCGTTCGCGCGGCTTTAACGCGCTCGAGAATTGTTAAAATGCCAATTAAATAATCGCCATTGACGTTTCTAATATCCTATAAGTGTTTAATATTCTAGGACTTTACTCTTGGAATATTAAATAATATTCCTGAAATACATTAATATAAATGTGTTTTTTTTATTAAAGTGAAATATGACGTTTACGCCAAAAATTAAGTATACAAATGTCGTACTATGCAGAAAAGTGAGAGTTTAAATATGCCATTTATTATTGATTTTATAATATATTTCAGGAAATCCTTATTTCTTTAAATCTCAAAACTATTTTTATAGTGTTCCACATAAATAATCAAGTATGATGATACATCAAAAATATTATATGAAGTAGAAATATAATATTAAAAGAATATTTGATATTAAAAAATATTAAGTAATATTTTCGGAACATTATAAAAAGTAATAGTAATTTTTAATAACATTCGTATAATATTCTAGGAATATTGTGTGCTTATAACGTACACATGTTTTGTATTCTTATTCCTTCACGCTTTAATGTGCATCACGGAGGTGCATTCAAATCACCGGGAACAGAATTGATTACGGTTGTATCGATCAGGATGGAGAAGGCAACTTCCTCTTCTCGGGAGGGCCTTATGTAATCATCTATAAAAAAAAAGGTGAAGGGCACGAGCGTGATAACGTAACGCGGAATTACAGAGATCCGATATTTCACAGTGATATCTCCTCGAAAATGCGCCGCGCGCGATTAGCATAAGATAAGAACACAGCTGGACTCCTGCGGACGAAGGATGCACATTTCTGCATATCCTTGACACGATCCGCTCGGCTCCCGTGCTCGTCAGGCGTGCGTCTCGCCGTTTACGGAATTCTCAGGCTTCAAGGCGTCGACGTCGTCACCGTCGTGCAAATATAAAAAAAAAACGGACGTGCACATACCTCGGCGCAAAGTCAGCCGTGCGTGAGAAGAAAGACGGAGAGAGAGAGAGGACAAAAAGGAGAAGCATAGACGTATCGGTTAATTACTATCCTGCAACAAACGCCGTCAGGATACCCGAGAAAACTACAAAAACTAGCGTCGCAAGGTGTCGGCGACAGAATTGCGCGTAAAAAGTACGTGATAATAATAGCGTCGGGATATTGAAAAAAAGTAAATTGGATTACGCTAATTAAGCCCAAGGAGAACAAAAATTTACAATTCCAGGGCAAATTTCCCAGCAAACAAAAATAAATTCAATTAAATTGAAAATTGCAATTTATTTCAATTTATCCAAGCTAACGTTTTAGAGTTCCGAAGTATTTTTGAATTTAAGTGAATCTAAGTACGAAACACGTTATTCATCATTTTAAATTCGGATAAATCTATGTCCCCATTAAATTAGTTTTAGATTCAAATAAATCCATATTATATTATTTTTGGATTCAAATGAATTTGAAAAATTTGAAACACGAATTCGAAATGAATATGTGTCGACATGAATTTATTTCTCTTATTTCAATTCATTTTTTGTTTGTTAAGTTCACCGACCTGAAAAAAATAATAAAAATTATGTAAATATAAATTGTAAGTCGGAATTAATAATAAAAACCCAAAAATGAATATAACAAAGGCGAAATAGCAATGTAGAAAGTGGAAAGGGAAGAAAAACTCGTTTCAAGAATTCTGCGGGATCGCTATCGACTGCCATCGATAACAGAATGATTTATGACCGATAATGACCCTGATTTAAATTCGCGCTGAACGGCGTACATATACATGTTCAACTGGATAACAAATGAAGAAATTGTGAATAGCGCGCTAACACGACTGGCGAAAATGATCTCATGAGCGGAAACGAATGTGGCGATAGATCTCCGAGTCTGCGATCGATTAATATTCGCGGTGAGTCGATTCAGCGGCAGGAAATCAGAGGGATGCGATCAGCCGCGCGCATTTCCGGGATTCATTACGGAGAAGAGGAGAAACCAAATCGAAAGTCGATCTTGACACTGCGAGAATTATGAACCGCAGAAATCAAAAGGAAGAAAAAAGGATACCTTTCAAATGTTGATTTTAATAAAAATGTCTAATAATCAAGATCATTTTGCATATAGAAAATTACCTTAGTCGTAAACAAGACATTTTAAATGTATTACTCATTACTATTTTAGCTTATGCAGTTTATAATCAGAACGGCATAATAACGAGGATTTCTGTAATAACCAATTAAAACCTGTTCGAGTTAGAGCAAGAGTGATGACGTCAAGGATTTTCTACTTCCCGCAAAAAGTGAACAGCCGATTTATGTAGTTTGGTCGTTCGAAGAATTCAAATAAATGTCCGAATCGAGCGAGCTCTCTCGAATCTTAACCATGAACGAAACTTCCAGGAAGTTCGATGAGCAGAATGCTTCTTTGAATAATTTCGTTTATAGTTAAACCAGTTGAAGGCCTCCTCAGTAAGGTGCATTTATCTTGATGCATAATCATGATGCAATGCGCTTGCAATAACGAGGCGTTAAGATCTCGATCGGAGGGAAAGCTAAAAAAAATTTTGTCTTGACGATCAGTACAATATATTTCTTTTTTCTTCTTCAGATAATTATTACACGAATAATTTTTCTTCAGATAATTATTACACGAATAATTTTTCAACTCAAGTAATAGGTGCTTCTTTATAATTTGCCGCAATTATAGAAGGAATAAGAATTATAGGAAAAGTAACTATCTTGTAACATTATTTTTATTTAAATTTCTATTCTCTAATTATACTTCTGTAAGAGATCGTGAGTACCTACGTCATTTTTTATTATCATAAATAGGAAATAAGAGGCGCATTAGTTACGTCTACATTAATGCTACTGCGCATCCGTGGTAATGATTAATAATTTTCGTAATTATCGCCAGTTAAATAGCCGCATGGAACAACATTGGGGAAGATAATTCACGCACAGATAACTACTTAAAAGCACGCACAATTCTGACTCATATAAGCTGACGATTTGCATTCGCCTTAACGATCTTCCGTATGGCGCAAGTATTTGAATTGGTAATTTTCGAAGGAATATTGTCTGCAGGAAAATTAACATCTCCCAGAGAGAAATCGACGTTGAAAAAATTTTTCTTTCTAAAATAAAAATTATACCAATGCATTTAAACTATTGATTAAATTTTCACGATTCTTGTATGTATATATATACATAAACATATATGCACAAAATAAATTATTTTTAAGAGTGACTGCTAACATTTACATTAATCTAATTTGGTTATCAAAGTGTCTTTAATTTATAAATTTTCCTATTAATTATTATAATGTATAATATATTTATCTTCTTTATTTCGTTTCATTAAGATTATATACATCCATTTGTCACTACATTGCAAAAAAAAGAAGAAGATGAAACCGAATCAATCTTAATATTATTACTTTTCATTCGCGAATTATTGAAAGGAGCAATGAGTCACTTGCTTTTTTAATTATAGAATTATAAATTTATTATGGCATTCTCGGATTCACTTTCCTTTTTGCCAGATCGATCGAACGTATCTGGCTGATTTTATCTCATTTATTGCTTACAATAGTGTCGGAATGAGATCCTGCGTTATTCAATCACGTTCCGCCGATTCTGTTCTTTTTTAAAAAAAAAGGAAACTCTTGAAAAAAAAGGAATATTAGGCTTTCAAAATAATGTGACAAATCTTGCATTCAATCAACGTTTCAAGCCAATCTCGCACTGAAACGCGCATATTTGTCCAAGAAAGAGTAGGAAAGTTAGTAGTAATTCGATGGAATCACGCTTAGACTCGAAAATTCTTGATCGACTCTGCGCAGTAACTACATCGTGTTCTGTAAAGCGAGCGTGAAAGTTGGATACCAGCAAAGAATGTCGTGACGAGATGGGAAGCTCGTCCCGAGTAAAAAATTAGAAATTAATTTGGGAGGATTGACTCGTGAGAAATGATTGTGTAGTTGACGAGCGTCAAGTAGAAGTAATCAAGGAGAGGTACAAGGACCGAGTGTCCTATGAGTATAAATTGTAAATAAAAGCTTGCTGTATAGCTTTTTTATATTACAAATATTTTCTGTTTCTATCCTGTTTTTGTGCACTAAAAATTGTTACATGTAATAATCCTTTAGAATAATATCTGTAGAATGTCTTGATCCGCTTGCGAATTTTCATCGTGCCCGTCGAATTCCGTTCGAGACGTAACATTGCACAGAATTACGGCTGTTACGAAATTGGTGCAACGACCGATTGTGACAGAGGAATCCGCGCGAAGGTTCCAACACCCGATCAGGTCTAATCAGGTCGATCGGCACGTAGCGTTGTAAAACCGTGTGTCGACGATCAGTGTGTCAATGTAAAGTGGAAATGGCCTTCCAGTGTCAGCGACCAGCACCGCTCGTCTTGAGGACGGCGTCGGCCTTAACGTAGCTGGCGAACATTACGCGACAATACCAAGGACCAACTTCGGGCATTGTGCACGCACTACATACTCGTCATGTAGAAAGCGTGCAATCGGTCGCAGGGGCGCTCTTCCTTCGCCAAATGCTGGTGAACAGTCGTTAAGGATGTATCAGACATCAGGTCCTTGCAAAATAAATAAAATTTGAAAATGTGTTTAATATTAACATTTCAAATAAACTATATACATATGAAAGTTGTGGGAACAAGATGATATTTTTATTTAATGATATACTTTTATATTTTATTTACTCTATTTGTTATTAAAAATTAAATTAATTCTTACAACATTAAGAAAAATCACAATTTTTTTGTGTAAGTACTCTAAGTATTCAAAATGGTTTATATAAAGTTGTATCGTGACTGTCAATTTAGTTATTTTGTAAATAAATAAATAAATTTTGTTTATTTCACAGAATTAATCTTGCAATGAAACTTCATATAAATTATCTCGAATATTTTAAGTACTTGAATAAAAAAATTCAAATTTTTTTATTATTTTATTGTTGATTATACGTTCATTAGAGCACACTTCTTGTTGAAATAATTTTTTATCTAGGTAGAAAATTGCTATCAAATTTTTCCTACTACTTTCAAATGCAATATAACGCAATTTGTAATTATTGCACAATTTTCTTAATATTTTGAGAAATTTTCTATACATCCTTAAAAGCTCGTCAGTTTTAAGGAACCCTCCAAAAATTTTAGCAGCTTGATTGAAAGTTTAGAGACAACAGAGATTTTATTAAAAGATCATCTTCTCTCCTTTTCTTACGAAGATTCAAAGAATATGATTAAAAGAAATACAATTAAGTAATAAGATCATTATCAATTAAATTACTAATTTCATCAGAATTTTACGATATTAAAAATATACCAAGTTTATTATTATATTATAAAGTTCAAATATTTCGAGCTTATAATTATATCTTGTATCAATATTTATATGCTATTCTAAATCGATGTATTCTACGTTCACGGTTGGGTCATGTCTCTCTTTGTTATTACAATCGTAATCAATTTAATTTACGTGATATTACACGCAAATATATGTCTACGAGCAGCTGCCTACCTGCGCAATAGACACAACGCCTGCGTCAGCGATTCTTGCACAACATAATGTTTCATCAGTTCCGCAAATAGTCACGCAAATACGGAAATAAAGCCAGCTGCTTTCGGAGACACGAACGATTCCCGAGTCGATCTATCGATCCGACCCTGATTCTATCTGCGCATGGTGACAGACGCGCGACGCAAGACGATTGTCTACGTGACTGTCGTAGCTTCCTGCCCGACGTGTCCCACATATCCGTTCTTCTTCGCGCGCTATGAACGTCTTCGCGTCCTCGCGACGCGACTTACCGAGCTCTGTTGCCTGCCCGCACTTTTGATTTTTAACGCAGACTCGAGCCGCAGGGTCGCCTTTGCTCCATTAACACATTTAATGTCAATGATCTTTTTATTCGTCACTTTCACGAGAATAGAAACGCCCACGTTACCGAGAAAGGCATAAATTTTTTTTTTTAAGCGTCGGAATGAGTTGTTTCTTTCAATTCGCGTTCTCTCTTATAACTACGTTAACTACAAGCAACTAAATAATATTATTGTATCAATCTCTATTGATTGTTCTTCATCGCAGCCGAAGATATCTTGATTTAAATTACAAATTCACAACTGTTACTTTTTTTTCTCGATTTAGGTGTTCCCGTTACCGACGAATCTTCTATTGAGACGACTACGATAGGAGATATCGGAAATGCCTCTGAGTCGACCGAGGCGGAGGGTCACTCCATGGACGACATAATGCCGGGAACGAAGCCGTCGCCGATCGCCGTGGTGTTCGTCGACATCCCGGAGCACACGGAAACGGAACTGGGCTCGTCCGTGCTCTTGGCATGCCGGACTGCCAATCCTGTGGCCGAGTGCCAATGGTCCTGGCAGCCATTGCCACCGGTTCACCTGCCGCTTCCGGACGTCAGTGAAAGCCCATCGGTTTCTACGAGTAAGCGCGATATCGCATTGTTCCTTCCGCGATTATTCCTTCCGCGGCGAATCCGATTCCTAACTCACATGAGAATCGCAAATGACAATGCTGTAAATGCTCGTGTAAATATTCTAACTGTAGAAAGGCTGATGTTTCGCAATAATCGGCTAAAGTAGCGTTTTTTTCCGAGTTTGCGGCACATTAAATAGGAAGCAAAATTTGTCACCATTAGTTTATGTAGTATAATGTAACGTCTTTTGTAACGCGATATTTAGAAATGATAATCAAACTTCTAAAGTTTTTATTCTTTAAGCATTTTTACTTATTTAAAACACTTTCTTGCTTTTTTTTACCTTCCACAAAATTTTCGCGACGTTTAAAGAATTTTTGTGATAAACCGGTTGAAAAACGTTTTGCCAAAGTTGTTGGAAAAATGTCTCCTCTCTGACTCTTCGTGGACAATTTGGGTCTTTTTTGGCACAAGTGCAAAACTTCACTGCTCAAATTTCAATTTTTTATTAAATAAAGATTTTAACATTTGAATTAAACAACTATTTGTAATGTAGCAGAGATTTTATTATTCTAGAAAATCTAGAAGAGTAAGAAAACATTGAGCTAAACAAAATAGATCTAGATTGCCTACGCGATAGGTAAAAATATGAAAAGTTATAAAATTTAAGATCTTTTGTCAGTTTTAAAGCAATGATAAATTTAACGCTGGATCAATCAAATCACTTTTAAAATTCTTCAACGTGTTCTCTTTCATCTTCTTCTCCGCACGATAATTACTCTTGTAGACAATTGAGCCTTATCCTTCTATGCCGGATACCGCGAACATTGCTCATAATTCTGTAATCGTGCGTTGAATATTCATCGATGCCGTTCGCTCGAACCTCTCGGTGATTTCAGCAACGGCGATCCCGACGATCGCGACTACGACAACTCCCACGACCCACCCGTTGCCCGTACGACAGTTTCCCGCGTTCGGAAACAACAGTAACGACTGCTCCGTGAGATTCTCCAGCACCAAGCACGAGCAGACAGGATACTGGACCTGCGCGGCGAGAGCCTCGACGAGCGATCCTTTCACCAGCACCGAGCCTGCCAAGCTCAGCATCAACGTCAACGTTAATCACGGTAGAATGCTCAATTTTGTCTTAATCCAATCGATTTCAAAATTTATATTTTTTAGATATATTAAAAGATCTTTTCAGAACTTGCACCATTCATCTTTCCCCTTTTCTTCAACGCACACCAAAAAGTAAAAAAATTTATGTTCAATTAAATATATTTATTTTAATATTCTTTTTCTGATTTAAATGAATATTAGTTAGTATAAATTAATTTATTTTTACACTTAAGGAATATTTTTTAAATCAAGGAAATGATGTTAAAATAAATATATTTACTTACATGAAAGATTTTTTTTTAATGTAGAAGACTAAAAAAAAGGAAAGAGATGAACTGTGCAAAATGTTCAGTTGAAAAGAACATTTAATATCTTGATACTTCGGATTTTGATCCAATTAATGTAAGCTTGTTTCATCTCTTTTTCGTGAAATATATTTTTATTTTTAACAAGGAAAATTTACAAAATTTATTTTTAATAAGAATTTTTTTCAATTCTTTTGCATCTTTGCATCTTACACAAACCAAAAATTAATTGGACTTTAAATTAAATGTTAGTGGACAAGTCGTTTGGGAAATCGTTCAGCTTTTAAACCGTCCTATACAACGTTTTCTGATATTCTCCATGGAGAAAAGCTGCTTGAATCGTATAGTCCCGTTCTTCGATTACAATTTTAATCGCGTGAGCATGGTGAATAAGCACGTATATTTACGCAGTTGCTTTCGTACGACCTCGAATTCTTAGTGACAAAACATGCTTGACATCACTGTTCGTCTCCATCAATTGTACCAATATAATTTTTGTTAAGAACTTTGTGACGTAAAATATCGTCATTATTAGCTGTACTGTGCTTCGATATTGAATTAATAAAAAATTAGTAATAGTTAGTAATAGTAACTAAATTATCAGCAATTATATATATATATATATATATATATATATATATATATATATATATACATTGTACATTGTTTGAATAACAATTCTTCTGAATGAGTCATTCAAAAAGTGAAAGACAAGTGAACGGAGAAACACTGTTTCCATACAAATTTGGTTCACTTTGATAATAATCGCGAATGAATCATGCAACATGAAACACGTAAACATTGTATATTTTCTTCCAGAAAAAGTACGGTTTCGAATTAATTATTAAAAATGAAAGTTAAAAGTGATTAAAAGTATCATGAAAAGAGAAAGAAAGAAATAATTAATGGCCTGTAACGAGTTTCAGTCCTAATTCTACTTGTGAATTGATCTTTCGAATCAACTTTTTCTCATTTTCAAGCCATGGCCCGTTACGTAAGTGATATATCGACTGGTGCATTCGCACGTTTCAGGTATTCTCATCACGTTCGCGAAGCACGAGAATGTCATTGAAGTGCCGGCGGGATCCTCGGCGCAGATAATGTGCCAGACGAAGTCACCGGTGCGCGAATGCCAGTGGTCCTGGCGGCAGCTGAACCAGTCGCAACCCTGGAACCTCGACGTGAAATCGTTTCCAGCCTTTGGTAATGACAGCACGGAATGCAGTATCAAGTTCAAGAACGTCCTGCCGGAGCAAGAAGGCTACTGGACCTGCGGTGCGCGAGTAGACCCGAATTCCTCGTTCACCCAGGCGACTCCAGTCCGTTTTCTCATATCAGAAGGTATCTAGCTAATTATGCTGACATTTACTAATGCGCATACATTTCTATTTCAAATTGTTTGATTAAACTCTTATAGAAAATTATATAATTCAATAAATGAGAATGTTCGAGATAATAATAAAACTTTTACATTTTATAATTTTTTGCAATTAATATTTTACTATTTAATAACGTAAATGTAAGATATATTGAAAACGATTACTGTAAAACTCGGTACATCTTGACGTGACACTCAAACGTCTTCAAATAATACAATTAATAGTCATCTCTTACACCTGATTTCTTCATACCTTCCGATAGCTATCTTCCAGAGATAACGGTATTCAATTAACTAAAAGTTCGTTTCCTTCACCGAAACCTCTGGTTACCCAATTTGATGGATAGCAGTTTTTCATTTTATTAACTTTCGTCACAAAATGTACTAAAATTTTAATAGAAATTACCGTGTTCTCTGAGAGATATCTTATGGATAAAATTATCTAGAGGTGAAGAAATTAGGCATTATGTAACACGAATGGTGCCTTTGACGTATATTTAAGATGACTTACCTATGACCATTTCGTAACAATTGTTGAGCCATGAAAAATATTTCAATGTCACATTTACTTCGCGCCACATTGACTTCGACCGATCTTGTACCACGCGACCCGTTCCACGATTGAAAAACCCATCGAAGAGCTTTCGTTTCCCTTTTATAGTCGAGTTCGTGCAGTTGTCGCGCGGCGTGCAAGTTGCAGCCGGCGAATCGGTCTTCCTACGGTGCCTGGCGAACAAGCCGGTGGTACAGTGCGAGTGGTCGTGGAGGGCGTCGAACTCGAGCAAGGAACCGCTGCTGGTGAAGAAGTTCAGTCCAAACAAGGACGCCGAACACGACTGTTCCGTGCGATTCAAGAACATCCTGTACGAAGAGGAAGGTCTGTGGACCTGCGGGGTACGTTTGACGCCCGACGGTATCCTGCACACGGCGCCCGCAGCGACCGTCAGCCTCCTGCCCACAGGTACGCGACGGCTACGTCAATTAAGAAATAAATATGTCTAAATCCCTAGAATTTCACGGCGTGATCGTTATCGAGCGTCCGATCGCCGTGCGAAGGAATACTCGTGCAATTACGCTAATATATCGCGCAATTACGAATGGATTGATGCCTTAACGTGAGATGATGTGAAAATTGATTGCTCGCACGCAGAAGAGTACTAAAACAATTTTTTAAAAATTGTTCACACAAATATTAGGCACCAACATCTGCCTCGACTAAAAAAAATGGCGTTCTTCGCTTAATTGTGTTATTCATTAAAACGGCGTTAGCGTTAAGAAATTCGAAGTACCATTGCATAATAATACCTGTTTCAAATGCGCATACATTGCCTTTCTGCCTAATCGCTGATTAAAATGCAGAGCCCCATATAGAACCTCAAAGTCTAATTGCAATCAATGAAAAAAAGAGCGATTGAGAATTTAATGACCTTTAAGTCTATTCAGTGTAAATCGATTTCATATAATTTGATTGCACTTTCTCTTCGAACATTTCACCTTTCTCTTCCATTTCGTGCGTAATTTATGTAGCACTTTACATTGGATAAAAATTAATCGTAAAGCAATTGAAAATTGTAATCATATAGAACAATAATGCTAATTAAATAATGGCTAATTAAATTCGACTCCATCTTCTTCCCGGAAGTACGAGTTATTCTTAACTGAAAATGGAAAGCTATTAAATATCAAAATTTAAAAGTTTTACGAAATAATACGTAAGTATAAAAATAATATTGTTTAATATTTTTGATGTAAAGTTTTTTATTCGTTACCACACACACACACACACACACACATACACATAAATATTATCAATTTCAAAGAAAAAGCTGGTATTTATAGACTCATATCTTATTCCAAACTTTTTTGCAGTTTTAATATCATTTAAAACTGTTTTTAAATTTATTAAATTTATACAACACAGCGTCGTTAAAAATATATAAAAAAAAATATACTGAAAGAACGATTTTGCTGAACTATCTTCAAATTTAGCCGATCTGAAATTGTTAAATCATCAAAATTTAATGTAATGGAAGCAAATTTTAATCAGGTACATTAAAAACATTTAATGTTTTCAAAGAAATAGAAACCTCACGTTATCCAAAAGTCAAGCAAATATTATCCGCTTTTATGATGTCTAATAGCAAATTTTTCTTATTGCGACGGCCGATTCCAGCTAAGGTGAGCTTCGTCGAAGTACCAACCGATACGGCGGTGCCGGTAGGCACGGAGGCCACGCTGAAGTGCGTCACCAGTAGCCGCGTGGAAAAATGCGTGTGGATGTGGAAGCCGTTGCATGGTAGCGATGCGGAGGTCGTCCTGGACGAATTCCCGAGCAAGGGTGATCTCGGTCGCGACTGCTCGCTCCACCTTCCGCACGTGTACACGGAGAAGCAGGGTCACTGGAGCTGCCAGGTTTCCATCATGTCGCTCAATACCCTCCTGACATCGCCGCCCGCGAAACTCACCGTCTACGAACAAGGTAGAGGATATTTCCTAATGTTTCCACCCACTTTTTTTATATATGGAAAGAACAATTTTACTATAATATCTAAAAATTTAGCTAGATACAGATCAGAAAATAATTTTATGTGAACTATTGTATAAGACGTTCAAGCATGATGATGTTACTGCAAAAAGTTTGGACATTCTAGCAACTAGCTTACACGTCTAATATAAATTTTTTAATGGTTCAACATAATTATTTTCAGATCCGTATTTTAGTAAAATTATTTTTTCCGTATATATACGTGTAAAGAACAGTTTTGTTAAAGTATCTAAAAATTTAGCTAGATCCAAATTTGAGAAGAATTGTTGTTGGACTCTTTAAATAATTATGTAAATAATTTAACTCAAGGAATGTATTAAATTTGATTCAAATTTAGTTTATTATAGTAAATAGTAAATTGAATTTTATTAAGATTTAATACATTTCTGGAATTAAGTTATTTAACTCTACTTTGATATTGTTTTAATTACATTAGCTACATATTAAGTGAGAACAGTGGTAAGACAGGGATGATTAAAAAATACATAAAATTAGGTACCAGCGCAGTCCTCTGTCTTCTTGTGACTTTTAAATTTTGATATCGATTTCTAACATTCTGATTGACTAATGTATCGCTATATTCTTTTCAGACGAAGTGAAATTCTCGGAGCTGTCGCAGGATATCCAAATCTCCTCCGGCGGCAGTGTCCTGCTGCGCTGCGTGACATCCTCGGCAGTGGAGCAGTGCCGATGGTCGCTTACCCCAGTCAATTCCAACACCACCGTGGTGGTGAAGCAGTTTTCGGCTGCCGGAAACGAGGCCCGCGACTGCAGCGTCCGCCTGAGCCATGCTCTCTCCGAGCAGGAGGGCCTATGGACCTGCGGCGCCAAGAAACACGGCCGGCAGAACTACACGGACGCGCCGCCCGCGAAGCTGAGCCTCCTCGAGCCAGGTATCATCGAGACCTAAGACGGTCGGTCTAGTGCCGCTTCTCCACCGCTACGGTGAAGGGTGGAAGCACCATTAATCGATCGTCGCGCGATTCCGGCGCGCTCGGCCTGGGCTAAATTACGCGCCGTAAATCGCTATTGAATACCGTAAATTCCAAACGATCTAAATGCCTGGAGGACACAGAGGGGACTCGAGAGTATGACTGTGTTACTATAATCTGGCGTTTGGCCTATCTCTTCAGGCTATGGGCCCTTTCGGCTGAGCCTTTGAAGCCGTCCTTGAACTCTTCGTCCCATCTTCAGCATTTAGATCTTCCTTTTTAATTTACAGTATTCGATTATCGTAATATAAATGTTCTCGCATTTCCACGCATCTTTAGTACTTAGATCCTCCTTTTTAATTTACAGTCGATAATTGTAATACATGTAGTGACATTCCACACGTCGATGAATGGAGATCTTATCATTATCGATGAAAATGAGATTTTGATTCCTTGCGATTACTTTCATTTGGATATTTAATCAATCCGACAGAAAACGGACTGAATCGATGACACGCTACACGTAAAGTTCATAAAGTCTATCACCGAAGACGGCTTTACCATTGAACATGTATTGCGCCCAAGGTGTCGCATTAGACTACAATAAATTTTCTCGGACTGCTTCGCGTGCGAAAAACGCACGTAAGGACCATGCATATGCAGCCGTCACATGTAAAAGGACCTCTCGCGTGTGGAAGAACTTTGTTCCTTCGGTTGCACCACTCAGACGTTTGTTTCATGAAATTCAAATTGACAGGCAACTATTTTCGGTAATGGGAACTGCTTCACGATAACGTAATAAGTAATTTAACAGATATTAAGGATGTTTTGGCTACGCAATACATGAGCTAAAAGTGATCAAAATTTAAAAACTGTACTTTTTTTTTTCTAATCAACAACAAAAAATTTTTGTCGTAAAATTTGATCTGTAATGATTTTTGCAGCAAAAATTATCATATTTTGTTGCAATTTTAAATAAATGACTTTTAAATGAATTTCTGCACGAATATTTATTACAATTCAGTATATGTAAAAATTTTGATTTAATTGGTAATGCTATTTCCCTATCCTTGCAAATAAGTACTTGCAAATAAGTAAACGCGATTTTACACAAGAATCAAGAGTAAACAGAAAATTAAATAACCAATAAGTGAATTGTGCTCAAATTTTATACAGATACTAACGTAATACTAGAATATTCTATAAAATTTTTATATTTTTGGTAATGTTTTGAGATATGACCCAAACATCCTTAAAACGACGCAAAATTTTCTATCACTCGTCCTTAATCTTCACATTTTATTATTCTCATCATTTTTCTTTTTTTTTACGACAAATCGTTAATCCTTCCTACGTTCTGTCGAGTTTCATGAAATGCGTCCAAGACTTTCGTCCAAAGCCTGGCTAGAGTCGCGTCTCCGAATTCGACCGATTATAAAAGAAAACCGTAGGACACATGTATTATATACGTTTCAGGATCCGTGGCCTTGTCGCGACGACTGTCGCAACCAACCGCGATCGCGAGTGCATCGAGGCGAGCTGTACGTGAACTTTGCACGCGCCGCGGCGTATGCGTGTACATAAGTCTAGGCCATGGATCCTGACGCACGTCTTTGCAATCTGCGGTAGACGAGGCTTCTTCGGCACGAGCACCATTTGGACGGCCTCATGTCGTAGCGAGCTAATAATCGGAAAGCATTATTAAACGAAATTAGTAAGTTGTCCAAGAATTAGCATGCCCTCTGACCTCAAGAAATCGATTTTCTTACAGACAATATTATTATAATTTTCATGTTTGATGAATGACGCCAGATTTTGCGTAAAAATTTCGCAAGGGTCTCTTAACTTTAGCGCATAAGCCTCCGGTACATTTAAGCAGTTCGATATCTCTCGTCGGAGTAAGGAAGGTCAGTCTCGACATTTGCGAAGTTGGTACGCGACGGTAACTCAGCCCTCGTTACGGCTAACCCAGTCATTCAATTGAAAGAGAAACTGTGCATAACTCATCGTCTCTCGTATCTGTGTGCGTCCTCCAAGTGGCGAGGATCCACGCTCGACAATGGCGTTGCGAAAGAGCAATCGACCGGGATTTGCGGCGATTACTCGTGGAAACATCCGCTCGATCGTGGATCCTCGAGAAACTATTGTGGGTGACGGATCTGCATGTCGATGAAGCTTTACTACTTCGTTAGATTAGATGTGCAAGCGCGAATGTCTGTGAGTGCTGTCGGGCCGTCCGCTGCCCATCGACGACCGCCCACACGCGTGTGTGCTAGAGAAATATTTTCCGATTTTATTGTATCCATAAGTGACACCGTACAAGAACGATCTTACACGGCCGTTTCGTCGATTAAGCTCTGTCACCTGCCTCGGCGCGCGGCGATCGTTGGAAGGATAGCCAAATCCTTTAGGACGTCTAAGATAGCAATTTTCGCGTTCTGTCTCGGGCAGTATTATATCTCGTTAAGTGGAATATATATGATAATAGCGTGATAAAGTTTAGACTCACTAATTTCGACGTGTATAATAAATTATTAATTATCAAATATATAACGCGCGAATAGGAAAGGAATTTAATTTAATTTTATATTTAAATTCTTTCTGATTGTACGTATTTCTTGAGGACTCTAGGACTACACACATAAAAGTCTCGACGAAAAATCGCTGACATTTTCGGGAATTTCTTCTAAAAATCCTCGCGAGTTTATCTAACAATAAGCATAGCTGGCTCTCTGGATTTCTACACGCATTTTTTATTGGAGTTAAATATTGAATTAATATACAAATATACGCGTATATAACAAATATGTGTATAGTCCTAAAATACGAGTAAAATCATGTTAAACTCTGTTGAGCAGAACGTGAAAAGTAAACACATTTTTCTGTTACGTTTATAGAGACAATCCGAGTACATATTTTTTTTACTTCACGCATAAAAATCGTGAAATTATCATTTGAATACGTCAGCATCGTCATTTTTTGCTTTATCGCGGCACGCAGTGACCATTTTTAATTTAATTGTTGTCGTGTATTTGCATTTACTAGCGTTAGATCATTTTACATTATCAAAAAATGGTAGCGCCCATTACCGCTCGTCACTCACGATTCCCCGATAAACCGTAAGATTTATCGATTCGTTGTGCGCCGCCTGGCAAAACACAAATTAACAATCCTGTCGGCTTTTCTTGTTATCCCCCAGTGATTAAGGAAGCTTCACACACAAATCGTAATTAATTGCGAGTTTTTCCAAGGTAATTTATTCACGCCATTCATCTACGCCATTATTACGCAGTGTATATCGGCAAATAAGTCTTTCTCACACCTAATTATACACAATAAAAAAATAAAATGTAAAAAAAGGTCCACTCTAAATTTTATGTTAAAATAACTCAAAAATTAAATTAAAATAAGTTATTAGTTATAATAAATACTAATAATTAGTTATTTTAATATGAAATTTATAGTAGAATGGACCTTTTTTATATTTTATTTTCTATTGTGTATAGCTACATGTTAAAAAGCATTTCAACTGTAAAATTAGGTACATACAAATTTTACTTTCGGATAAAATTGGAATTTCTTTTTTTTTTACATTGAAAAGAAAATTTTTTTAATCCGTAATAAAAAAATCGTACACAGTAAAAAAATAAAATGTCCCAAAAAGTCTACTCTAAATTTTTACTTAAGTTATTTTAACTTAAGTTTTGAGTTATTTTAACATAAAATTTAAAGTGGATTTTCTGGGATATTTTATTTTTTTACTGTGTAACAAAATAATAAAAAAAAAATTTGTACACAAAAATACGAAACAGAATTCAATAAATTTTATTATTGCAGTATTTAATGTAATGGATATAACAAAAAAATGTTGAAATAGCCATTTCGAAAACTTGAAATATTCAAGAATGATAAGTCGAAAACTCATCAAGTTTCTTATTTTGCATATATTCTCAATTGATACGTCAAATCATATTCTTCATTTAAAATATTCACTATCAACAATGCCATTTTTATTTTCCTATTTATATTCTCAACGGCGAGACTGCGCTCAAATGAGATTCTGCATTTAGTTAAAATGAAACTTTGCATTTAATTAATAAATATCCTAGCTAAATAAAACGCGTAATCGATCAGCTTAACAATCGTATGAAAAAAATAAAAATTTCACGCATAATACCTACGTTATGTTTATTTACAAATTTACATGTTACAGAATAATTAAAAAAAATCAGACAACTAATTTTTTACCTAACTTTTAATTTAATAATTTCTTCCTCTGATTTCAATCAAATTCCAATAAATTTGATGCAGACTGCATTGAGAAAAAGAATTTGTTGAAAAACTAAAATATTTTGTCCGATACGTTAAATTAAATATTGAGTTGATTAATTTTCGATTAAAAAATTTGAATGGTTTATTCTTGATAAAAAAAAATTTGACCTGAATAAACCATACTGTTTTACACAACTTTTTGTACAACTAAATAATTTGTGAATGATCGTATCACGCTAACCATTTTTATTTCCTCAACAAATTTTTTTTCTCAACGTAGCGATTGCTTACTTTCTTATTTTACTTTCCAATAGTTAAAGATACGATTTAGACGATTCAACGTGTACTTTTTGAAATGCATATATTTTGTATATATAAAATAGTAGGATCGGTAAATAAGTTATAACCTTTTAATAAAAGAGGTTGTCCACATGAGAGAATATTAAATGATAGGTAAATCTACACGAGCATTTTTAATATTACCGACTGCGTCCCCCGCTCGACATTTCATATTATTTATTATAGAAAGTCATCATCTTTAAGTTAACATCGCGCTTCTATTTTTCATCCTGTTTATTGCTTTACTCGTGACCGAGTTTGATGTACGTCCGTTATATGTACGATCCAACATGATTATCACTTATGACTAGCCGCTAGTGCATTTAATACTAAGTAGGCAATTTTTAGCGTTAAGGTTCTTAGCGTTCAGAAAATTCATGTTCGCGAGTAATGTTCGCTCAGCTAATTGATGGTGCAAAGGCGTCATCGTCTTGTTACGATGTATATTTTAAATCTAAAATATCTTTAGCTAGTTATTTTTTTCTTGAATCGTAAACTTTATTTCGTATTTCAGAATTACAAAAAAAATTTAATTTGAAGCCCAATTAGACCAAGACAATTTAATTATCAGTACTGATTATATTTTGCATGTTAGTGTTGCGCTTCATAAATAATTAATACGATGACGAAATGCACGCGATCAAATCTGAGCAGAGATTCACTCTGAGCGTATGAATCTTCATGTGCCATTAAGTATCGTTAAGCACCGCGAGGTATTCGCGCATCCTCGTGCGCGTTTTGAATCTCTGAGTTGCTGTAAACTGTTTTTTCTTTTTCGTCTAAATAAATAGTAATGCGAAAACGTCATAACGATCTTCTCATTTCCATTACTCCGGTTACTAACTGCGTTACAGCTGAACCCGGAGGAGCCCTTCTCCGAGTCCGAGGCGAGTTGCCGCAAGCTGACGCACAACTAGTGATAATTAATCAAAGATATCCACGGAAAAATATTGTAAGCGCTAATTTTTTAGAGAAGTACGAAGTTTACAAGAAATTATATAAAGTGAAAAATTTCGAACGTAATAGATCGCATAAAAATATAGAAGAAAATGCAGAAAAACGTTTCATAAAAACGTTGCAAAAGGATTGCGCAAGTTGCATTTACATATTTTTTTGAAAAGCAATGTTTTCTTTATATCAATCAATTTGTCTCATTATTATGCGCATAAAAAACATTAAAAGTACAATTCCAAAAAAAAACACAAGTTTACGTGTGTAAAAATATTTTATTTATTGTAACATGCACAGTTTATTTTATTGAGATATAGCATTATAAAATATACAATGCTTTATATTACCGTAAATTATTATAATCTTTTGATAACTTTACTTTAGTACTCTTCTGTGCAGATTTATTACAGGAATCATAGTACGTAAAAAAATCATACAATTCCATTATGTATAAAAAAATAGTGATAACCTTCATAGCCTTAAAAAAGCTAGTTTTTTACAAAATTGCTTTTATCTTTCTTACAATTTTTATCTGAAACATTTTTCCGTTCCAATCTTATCTTCTACATATTTTTTAAGATATTCGGTCTATTACGTTTAAAATTTTTCATCTTGTACAATTGTTACATTTAATAAAATAATTATTGATATCAAGCAACGCGGTAGCAACTGTAATACTAAGTATTAGATAATATTTTATAATATAATTCATTGTCTTTATAATAATAATTTGACATTTTAATATAAAAATCAATATTTTTTAAGTATTACTTGATTTTATTTACGTTTAATATTAAAATATCTAAGCCTGTCTGACAAGTATGGCGCTTGAAATATTTTTCTTCTGTGGGATTCCTCTAGTATCATTAATGCACGCGAAATCAGCGCTGCACAATCTAACGAATCAAACATTTATCAAGCCACAAAAGCCATCGATGCACAAACGAATGGTGGTTGGTCAGCGTGATTCACTCGTTGGATCATTTGCACCGGAGTTTTTGGTGAGTGGGACGAATATTTTAAAAAGAGCTTTTACAATAGCCTCAAAAGGAATCCACGTCAAAAGTGCAAATGTGCAGCTTTAACAAGAACAAGGAATTAAATAACGTAATTATGTAAGAAATCGATATGTTCTAAAAAACTTTGAAGCTTTCGAGAAAAACTTATTCAACGAAAATGTATCAATTATAAATATCTTATGATTAAACACTTTCAGCACTTGAAAATATTCGAGAGCTTATTGTGTAGCAAGATAATATTTTAAATTTAATATGTGTATATAATTTTGATGAATCGTGGATAGATTCTTGAGGCTCTATAAGAATTAAATATAAATGCATTTTAACAGATATTGATCGTTTTTAGAGCCTGTCACTATCGCGGTTTGGGCTGCGCCATTCAAAATGGTCACTCTTGCGTGCAGAGTCGGATCTTTGTCGTCGGAAACCAGATGCCACTGGATCCACGCCCCAAAAGTTCATGTGCATCAGAACTCCAGCAGGCAGCTTTCAAAAAAAGCGAGGTAACACCTCTCGCCATATGCGTTTTCCTTTTATACTATGTGATCCACTACGGAACACACCTCTCTAATGTTATAATGCAGGCACAGCGTGCAAATGGATTATGCCACGGGTATATGCAAGCTGATCTTCAAACCGGATCATTCCGATTTAGGACAGTGGACCTGTAAATTTACCATCAACAATGACAACGCCGATATTGAAGTAGGAAGCGCCACGCTCGTTCTGCTGAACACTTTAGCAGGTCTTTGTTAGCATTTTAATATATCTTAGATTTTGCTTGCAAAGATAAATTTTTTACACGCCTGGTATTGCGCACAGATGACAAATTAGGATGGATCGTGGGGACTCTAACGGCCGTGATCCTGTTCCTAATGATAATAGTCGTGGTGCTGGTGGTGTGCAAGGCGCACATCTTTATCCGTAAGACACCCGAGGTTTTGGAAACCTTACCTGCCGGCAAAAGGAAGCAGAATGTGCGATCATGCGGCGAGAATCAGGGGAAGATCAATTTTCAATTCGTTGAAGACAACGGCCACACCTCGAGCCTCGAGAGCGTACTGCCTAACAGAAGTCCACGTGTAGAGAAGACTCATGGAATACCATCCAAAATATACGAGAATGTTGGATTATAATATGTAATTATCAACGTTTAAATTAGAGAAATAAAAAGACTACATTTTATAAAAATTACAGACATATGTTGACATTTTATACATGTGAAGAACCTCTTCAGCAATTTTAATAAATTTGTATAAATTATAATTTTACAATATAATGTATATATAATTGTCACAAAAAAATTATGTATTCTTGCAGTCTTAATTTTATTATATTATTACCAAATACGAAAAATTACATAAAAACGATAAAACAAATGAGGCCATAAAACATCTTAAAAACAGATGTATATTCTTAAAAAAGATTATAATAAATGTAAAGTCAATACTCGCATCTAATTGCTATAAATTAGTAAAAAAATGCGTAATCTGATTTAAAATTGTTATCATTAATACTATATATTATAAAATTTTACAACAAAATTTTTAATTCTGAATTCTGCATTTTATTAATAAGATGACTAGAGTTTTTGTAACAAAAAACTAAGAAGAAAAATTATAAAGGTTTATAGAATATTAAAATAAAATGGAATATTACGTAGATGATATAAATATAAATAATGATGCTTGAAATATGAGAATAATTATTTTCCATTTATTTCATCGAAGTATGATCATTTTTATAAATATTTATCGAAAAAGTAAAAATGCATATTTATTTAGAAGTTGCATTTTGTTGCTTCATCATGTAGGATTTATCAAATATTTATTTTTATTGCGCGACAAACAAAGATCAATATTGAATTATTGAAAAATAGCGCGTGCTTGCATATAATGTGCACGCATGCATACGAATAAATGAATTTAAAATCATTTCTGTCTGTAATTTATTTAAAAAAATATATATTATATAATATAATATTGGAAAATAACTAATACGCTAGTAGTGTTTCAGTAAACGTGTAAAAAAAGTTTTTGAAAACATATTTTTACACCAATATAAAACCTATTCTTTTTTAATTGAACTAGTTACATTAACCCTATTATTTAAGAGAATCTAATTGAGTTTGAATTTTCTCTAAATTATAATAAAGCTCAGTCAATTGTTTTTTATCGAACTCCACTGTTAACGTAGATGTCTTATCACCAGTCAGACCAAGTTGGAGCAATGCTACAGGTCGTGCATCTTTAGAAATTGTAGAAGACGATGATTGCACATTTAGGCACCAGTTGATATCTTTCACCTGTAAAAAAAAAATATATATATATTTTAATAAATAGCAATTTTTATTCCATGTTTTAAGTATATAATATAATACAGAATAAAAACACCATTTACACTTTTTATCATTGAGAAATAGCTAATGACTATTTAATATTAATATTAATTTATTGTGAACTTTATATATTTTGCCTTCATAGTTTTGAAACATCTGTCAATTACTATTTGATGTAAAAATGTAGTCTTATATATCAAATATAAAAATATAAATTTCATATTAAATTGATATGCAATTTAGTATTACTGATATTAAATGCATAAATTATTTCACAAGAAGCTACAAGAAATTTATTTATAGATAAAAAGTATTTTTCAAGTCAAGGCGTAAATAAAACTCTCTCTACTTTTCAAACAATAGCTGCATTTGGCAGAAAAAGCAGATTTGCAATTGTTGTAAAATTCTATAATATTATCGGTTTATACAGTTAGATCTGATAGAAGGGAAAAAAACAATTCAAAAATTTTACAACAGTTGCAAAGCTATTTTTTGCAAACAATAAATACTACAAATATCATTCTTTGATCAACATAGAAATATAGTTCATTTCTTTCTCAAGTACCATAATCAGTATGGACCATCTAATTTTATAATTCACTAAATATCCTTTTTACATGTACATATATCCATGTAAAAATACCTGAGTAGGAAAAATAGATTGTTGTCTAAAATTATCTACAATGCCTTTCCCATAAGTCATCCAGGCATTTGTAAAAATGGATATTTTCTCTTCATCTAATTTAAAACTGTCCTTCATGAATGCTTCCATGACAGATGGTTTGACAACACTACATGCAGCCTGCATGTAGACGGAAGTAACAGTATCCAGCAAAAGAGCTAATTCATCTTTCGTTAGATCTAAGGAAACTAGCAGCTTTTCTTCTTCTTCTTCATTAAACACCTTTGCGCCAATGCTCGACTGCAGGGTCTGGCATATACGGTTGACAAGAAGTCGAAATTTGCTATTATCCACTCGGGCCACTATCTTCAAACCTTGCTCCAATCTATTAAGACAATAGTACAGATAAACATTACATGTTGTTGACATGTATAGTGATAATTTATGATTAATCTATCAAGAATATTAAGAAGTCATCTACGAGAAAATAGTACAGTAGAAAGAATAATTAAAAAATGAAATATTTTTTCAAAATTTTGTTTTCAAACTTTTAAAGTTTGCTTTGCTAGCATTATTTTCTACGTTACAATTAACCATAAAAACATTAATTATCTTGTAATGTTAATAATATTTTAACGCATACTTTGAAGTTACGTTGATCCAAGTAGCCATTTTACGTGAGAAACAAATTCTTACACATCACTTTAACATTTCAATCATAGCTCTCCAAAAATATAACCTTAATGAACGTAATGTTATGAAATCTTTGACATGCTTAGACCAGAGAGGAACCTGAGAGCGGCCACGGCGGCTTTTTTCCTATAACGCTTCGAAACTCCCGTACACTAGTGACGCACATCTATTCTGGTCAAAATAGGAACTACGTGTCACATCCATTTTGTAACCCGCCGTTAAAAACAGTGTGGATGTTAGCACGGACAACAACCCACATCTAACTCACGAGAAATGGATGTAGGTTGTTGTCCGTGCTAACATCCATTTTGCTGCAAATAAAATCTGACGCGTATCGCGTATGTTGCATCCAGAACAGGGGTCGAGAATGTGCACAAATGATTAATTACGTCTACTTTCGCGTAATTTTTTATTTATTATAGTCTGAATTATTTACATTAACATTGATATTAATACATATCAATACGTTTATGCCCATATTTTGCACAATCATATTTTTACTTAAAAAAGATGTTTAATAATAACAGAGAGAATTTGGTTCTTTAATAAAGAAACATTCATTTTACGCAGTACTTAAAAAATAATTGTAATTACCATCGCATCATATGATGAAGAAGAAATAAATGTCTTTCCACGAATAAATATACCATCTTTTTATTTTTACATAATTCTTTATTATTTAAATGTCTTCAAATTATTCTTTTGAAAAAATTTGCTTTTTTAATTTTTTTAAATCTTGACGCAACTCTCTCTCTCTCTCTCTCTCTCTCTCTCTCTCTTTCTTTCTTTCTCTTTTAACGTGATTTTAATTGTTTAGGCTTTCAGTTAGAGAGAGAAAGCATCGCGGTGATAGACATGGAGCAAGCGGCGATGTTATCTCTGTGGATATCCTCCTCTTCACTCCCCTCTCGACCCGTCACGTTTTCCGTGCTACGTTTAGGCCGTAAAATTTTTGAGAAAAATTCCTTTTGCGAATTTCTCCAATATCTCTGTGTTCTGATAGCCCTTAGAAGACTTCTAACCTTTATCATGATGGATCGAATCGCTAAAATGAAAAACGAAAGACTTATATCAGACCAAAATTTTTGAGAAAAATTTCTTTTGCGAATTTCTCCAATATCTCTGTGTTCTGAAAGCCCCCAGAAGAGTTCAAACTCTTATCATGATGGATCGAATCGCCAAAGTGAAAAACGAAAGTGTTGTATCAGTCAAGGTTCGAAATATTTAAGTAAAATTATTTTTGCGATTTTCTCCAATATCTCTGTGTTCTGATAGCCCCCAGGAGACTTCTAACTTTTATCATGATGGATCGAATCGCTAAAGTGAAAAACGAAAGACTTATATCAGACCAAAATTTTTGAGAAAAATTTTTTTTGCGAATTTCTCCAATATCTCTGTGTTCCTATAGCCCCCAGAAGAGTTCTATCTTTTAACATGATGGATCGAATCGCTAAAATGAAAAACGAAAGACTTATATCATACCAAAATTTTTGAGAAAAATTTCTTTTGCGAATTTCTCCAATATCTCTGTGTTCTGATAGTCCCCAGAAGAGTTCAAACTTTTATCATGATGGATCGAATCGCTAAAGTGAAAAAGGAAAGACTTATATCAGACCAAAATATTTGTGAAAAATTTTTTTTGCGAATTTCTCCAATATCTCTGTGTTCTGATAGCCCCCAGAAGAGTTCAAACTTTTATCATGATGGATCGAATCGCTAAAGTGAAAAACGAAAGAGTTATATCAGTCAAAGTACGAAATATTTGAGTAAAATTATTTTTGCGACTTTTTCCAATATCTGTGTGTTCTGATAGCCCCAGAAGACTTCTAACTTTTATCATGATGGATCGAATCGCTAAAGTGAAAAACGAAAGACTTATATCAGACAAAAATTTTTGAGAAAAATTTCTTTTGCGAATTTCTCCAATATCTCTGTGTTCTGATAGCCCCCAGAAGAGTTCAAACTATTATCATGATGGATCGAATCGCTAAAGTGAAAAACGAAAGACTTATATCGGACCAAAATTTTTGAGAAAAATTTCTTTTGCGAATTTCTCCAATATTTTTATGTTCTGATAGCCCCCAGAACACTTTTAACTTTTTTCATGATGGATCGAATCGCTAAAGCGAAAAAGGAAAGACTTATATCAGACCAAAATTTTTGTAAAAAATTTTTTTTGCGAATTTCTCCAATATCTCTGTGTTCTGATAGCCCCCAAAAGAGTTCAAACTTTTATCATGATGGATCGAATCGCTAAAGTGAAAAACGAAAGAGTTATATTAGTCAAAGTTCGAAATATTTGAGTAAAATTATTTTTGCGACTTTCTCCAATATCTGTGTGTTCTGATAGCCCCCAGAAGACTTCTAACTTTTATCATGATGGATCGAATCGCTAAAGTGAAAAACGAAAGACTTATATCAGGCAAAAATTTTTGAGAAAAATTTCTTTTGCGAATTTCTCCAATATCTCTGTGTTTCTATAGCCCCCAGAAGAGTTCTATCTTTTAACATGATGGATCGAATCGCTAAAATGAAAAACGAAAGACTTATATCAGACCAAAACTTTTGAGAAAAATTTCTTTTGCGAATTTCTCCAATATTTTTGTGTTCTGATAGCCCCCAGAAGACTTTTAACTTTTTTCATGATGGATCGAATCGCTAAAGTGAAAAAGGAAAGACTTATATCAGACCAAAATTTTTGTGAAAAATTTTTTTTGCGAATTTCTCCAATATTTTTGTGTTCTGACAGCCCCCAGAAGAGTTCAAACTTTTATCATGATGGATCGAATCGCTAAAGTGAGCTCGGGCGAAGGCCGCGGCCTGGGAGGATATGATCTCCGAGCTGGATCGCGACCCATGGGGCAGGCCATATTGTATAGTGATGAAAAGGCTTCGCCCATGGGCGCCTCCAGTCTCGGAGACGCTGGACCCCCTGTTCCTCCAAAGGGTGGTGAACACACTGTTCCCCACCCGGGGAGGGATATCCCGGAAAAGTCCGGCCCTCCCCCAGGATGGTCGGAGGAACTAGAGGTGTCCAGGCACGAAATGGTCGCGGCCTTCGCCCGAATAACTGGCAAAAAAGCGAAGGCGCCCGGGCCGGATGGCATCTATGCCAAAATCTGGGCCCGGGCATCGCCTATCGTAGGGGAGGCACTTCGTGCCACGTACACGAAGTGCCTCCGGGAAGGTACCTTCCCCAGGAGGTGGAAGAGGGCCCGGCTTGTCCTCCTTAAAAAGGAGGGCAAGCCCGCGGAAAGTCCCTCCGCGTACAGGCCCCTCTGTATGCTGGATGAAGCGGGTAAGATCTTCGAGCGAATAATCGCTAACCGCATCATCCGGCATATGACCCGGAATGGTCCTGAACTGTCCCCCAAACAATACGGGTTCCGAGAGGCGCGATCGACAATTGACGCGATACGTCAGGTTCGGCCCCTCTCGGAATCTCTAACGGGATGGTGGCGTTGGCGATATCCCTGGACGCCTTTAATAGTCTCCCCTAGGGCGAGGTGGTGGCGGCGCTGAGCGAGTACTTTTGCCTGCCGCCCTACCTCGTCGCCATCGTTCAGGACTATTTCCGGGATAGGGAGCTGGAGTTCCGCGACAAAGACGGACTCCAGCAGCGGAGGGACGTGTCATGTGGCGTTCCACAGGGGTCCGTGTTGGGCCCCTGCTATGGAACGCCGCATTCGACAAAGTGCTCCGCACGGCCCTCCCCCCCCGCTGCTACGTCGTCGGCTTCG
Organism: Solenopsis invicta; assembly: GCF_016802725.1. NCBI lineage: Eukaryota > Metazoa > Arthropoda > Insecta > Hymenoptera > Formicidae > Solenopsis > Solenopsis invicta. The sequence goes on from NC_052673.1 coordinate 11,598,242, forward strand.
CTGACGACACGTTCATAGTGGCGGGAGGGACCTCCTGGGGAGGAGCAGTCGCCAACGGCGACTGGGCAGTGGCCTGTGTCGTCGGTGCCATAAAAGGCCTGGGCCTGAGGGTGGCCCCGGAGAAGACAGAAGCCATATTCTTTCACGATGGCTCCTCCGGGGTAGCGCCCCAGGCCTTCGTCCTGGTAGACAACACCCGTGTTCAGGTGGGTGCAACCCTGAAGTACCTTGGGTTGCACCTGGACGGTCGCTGGGCCTTCGCTGATCACTTTGACCAGCTGGCCCAGCGGTTGGGCAGGAGATTGAACGCCCTTAATGGGTTGATGCCCAACCTCCGGGGTCCGAAGGTGGGTGCTAGACGCGCGTACGCCCTCGCGATCATGTCCGGGGCCCTGTACGGAGCCCCGGTGTGGTTCCGCGAGACGCTGGCCAGCCGCCGCATCAAGAAGGTGTTGCACGATGTGCAGCGGCGGCTGGCGCGAAGGATAACGCGCGCGTTTCGCACCGCTCCCAACGCGGCAATCATGGCCCTGGCGGGGCTCCCCCAGGCGGAGTACACGGCCGATGCCCTGGCGTGGACCTACGCCAGGACAAAAGCCACCCGCCTTGAGGGGGGGATAGTCACCCCCAGGGCCGCCGCGTTGCTACGGGAGAGGGCCCGTCGGCGGGTGATGAGGTCATGGAAGAGGAACCTCATCGACAACCCGCCGGCAGCCGGATCTCGGATCTTGGAGGCCGTCCTACCACACCTGGACGAGTGGGTAGGCCGCCCGTTTGGCGGCTTGTCCTACAGGATGACACAGGTGCTCACCGGGCATGGTTGTTTCGGTGAGTACCTGTGCAGGATAAGGAGGGAGCCGACGACACAGTGCCACCACTGTGGCGCCGCCCGGGACTCCGCGCGGCACACGCTGGAAGAGTGTACAGCGTGGGAAGAGCTGCGCGGAGTCTTGAGGGCCAAAGTGGGAGATGACCTCTCCCTGCCGGCCATCATCAGTCAGATGGTCGGCAGGGAGAGCGCCTGGAAGGCGGTCTCCTCCTTCTGCGAGCGAGTCATGCTGCAGAAGGAGGAGGCCGAAAAGGTGCGGGAGCGTCAGCCTGAGGGGTCGAATGCTCCCAGGCGACGCGAGGAACAGAAGGGGTGGCGGAGACGGGGGTCACGCTTCGTCTCGGCCCCCGCCCCGACCGGCCCCGACCGAGAAGAAGCGACCCCCGCCCCCGGAGTTCCACGGGCGGCGGCGGGGCAGAAGAGCCGTGGCGGTCGCCCCCTCGCTCCCCACTATTGCGGAGGAGAGGGACGACGGCGACCGCCACAGGAATGATGAAATGGAGCGACCCTCCTCCCCTGCGGCTGCCGGACCAGCTTTCGGGACGCGCAGCCGTGGGAGGAGGGCAGCTCCCCATGTAAGTGAGCCCGGCGGGGCAAACTTGACTTAACGGTCCGGGGGAGGGATCGCGCGTCACAATGCGCCATCGCTCCCCATCTAGCGCATCGCCGGGGTGCTGGTGGGGGGAGGGGAAGGAACTCCTTCCTACCTCCTCACCCCCAACACGGAGAAGAGTATGCCGCCGCGCCGGGCTAGTCCGGCGCGTAGGGGCCCGGGACATCCGGCCGGGGGGCCGGACTCCCGGGCTTTACCCCCGTAAACATCACAAGGGGAAGAGGCGGGGGAGGGCTGGTGTCCCTCTCCCCCGACCTTAGGTCGGCTTGGCCTCACGGCCATGCCGGGGGACCCACACCAGGGTGCCCCCCGGCGTGCTGAGTCGGCCTCGGCAGACAAGGTCCGGGGGGCTCCGGAAGCATGCTCTACGCGTTCCCGGAGTCCCCCCAGTCAAGGACCTGAACTGGACACCCGGAGAGGTTTTAGTGGGTATGTCCTCGCCGACACATTGTCGGCGGGGAAGAGCCCCACATAACCGCCAGGCCTCCCCCGTGGCCTGGGGTATGCGGTAACGCATTTCCTCTCCGTTAACAAAAAAAAAAAAAAAAAAAAAAATCGCTAAAGTGAAAAACGAAAGAGTTATATCAGTTAAAGTTCGAAATATTTGAGTAAAATTATTTTTGCGACTTTTTCCAATATCTGTGTGTTCTGATAGCCCCAGAAGACTTCATACTTTTATCATGATGGATCGAATCGCTAAAGTGAAAAACGAAAGACTTATATCAGACCGAAGTTTTTGAGAAAAATTTCTTTTGCGAATTTCTCCAATATTTTTGTGTTCTGATAGCTCCAGAAGACTTCTAACTTTTATCATGATGGATCGAATCGCTAAAGTGAAAAACGAAAGACTTATATCAGACCAAAATTTTTGTGAAAAATTTCTTTTGCGAATTTCTCCAATATTTTTGTGTTCTGATAGCCCCCAGAAGACTTCTAACTTTTATCATGATGGATCGAATCGCTAAAGTGAAAAACGAAAGACTTATATCAGTCCAAAATTTTTGAGAAAAATTTATTTTGCGAATTTCTATATATCTCTGTGTTCTGATAGCCCCCAGAAGAGTTTAAACTTTTATCACAATGAATCGTATCGCTAAAGTGAAAATCTAAATACTTATATCAGTCAAAGTTCGAAATATTTGAGTAAAATTTTTTTTGCGAATTTCTCCAATATCTCTGTGTTCTGATAACCCCAGAAGACTTCTAACTTTTATCATGATGGATCGAATCGCTAAAGTGAAAAACGAAAGACTTATATCAGACCAAAATTTTTGTGAAAAATTTCTTTTGCGAATTTCTCCAATATTTTTGTGTTCTGATAGCCCCCAGAAGACTTTTAACTTTTTTCATGATGGATCGAATCGCTAAAGTGAAAAAGGAAAGACTTATATCAGACCAAAATATTTGTGAAAAATTTTTTTTGCGAATTTCTCCAATATCTCTGTGTTCTGATAGCCCCCAGAAGAGTTCAAACTTTTATCATGATGGATCGAATCGCTAAAGTGAAAAACGAAAGAGTTATATCAGTCAAAGTTCGAAATATTAGAGTAAAATTTTTTTGCGAATTTCTCCAATATCTCTGTGTTCTGATAGCCCCCAGAAGAGTTCAAACTTTTATCATGATGGATCGAATGGCTAAAGTGAAAAACGAAAGAGATATATCAGTCAAAGTTCGAAATATTTGAGTAAAATTATTTTTGCGACTTTTTCCAATATCTGTGTGTTCTGATAGCCCCAGAAGACTTCTAACTTTTATCATAATGGATCGAATCGCTAAAGTGAAAAACGAAAGACTTTTATCAGACCAAAATTTTTGAGAAAAATTTATTTTGCCAATTTCTCCAATATTTTTGTGTTCTGATAGCCCCCAGAAGACTTCTAACTTTTATCATGATGGATCGAATCGCTAAAGTGAAAAACGAAAGACTTATATCAGTCCAAAATTTTTGAGAAAAGTTTATTTTGCGAATTTCTATATATCTCTGTGTTCTGATAGCCCCCAGAAGAGTTCAAACTTTTATCACAATGAAAAGTATCGCTAAAGTGAAAATCTAAATACTTATATCAGTCAAAGTTCGAAATATTTGAGTAAAATTTTTTTTGCGAATTTCTCCAATATCTCTGTGTTCTGATAACACCAGAAGACTTCTAACTTTTATCATGATGGATCAAATCGCTAAAGTGAAAAACGAAAGACTTATATCAGACCAAAATTTTTGAGAAAAATTTCTTTTGCGAATTTCTCCAATATCTCTGTGATCTGATAGTCCCCAGAAGAGTTCAAACTTTTATCATGATGGATCGAATCGCTAAAGTGAAAAACGAAAGAGTTATATCAGTCAAAGTTCGAAATATTTGAGTAAAATTATTTTTGCGACTTTCTCCAATATCTGTGTGTTCTGATAGCCCCAGAAGACTTCTAACTTTTATCATGATGGATCAAATCGCTAAAGTGAAAAACGAAAGACTTATATCAGACCAAAAGTTTTGAGAAAAATTTCTTTTGCGAATTTCTCCAATATCTCTGTGTTCTGATAGCCCCCAGAAGAGTTCAAACTTTTATCATGATGGATCGAATCGCTAAAGTGAAAAACGAAAGACTTATATCAGACCAAAATTTTTGAGAAAAATTTCTTTGCGAATTTCTCCAATATTTTTGTGTTCATAACCCCCCAGAAGACTATTAACTTTTTTCATGATGGATCGTATCGCTAAAGTGAAAATCTAAATACTTATATCAGTCATAGTTCGAAATATTTGAGTAAAATTTATTTTGACAATTTCTCCAATATTTCTGTGTTCTGATACCCCACGGAAGAGTTCTAACTTTTATCATGATGGATACAATCGCTAAGGTGAAAAACGAAAAACTTACATCAGTCAAAATTCTAAATTTTTGAGAAAAATTTCTTTTGCGAATTTCTCCAATATCTCTGTGTTCTGATAGCCCCCAGAAGAGTTCAAACTATTATCATGATGGATCGAATCGCTAAAGTGAAAAAGGAAAGACTTATATCAGACCAAAATTTTTGAGAAAAATTTCTTTTGCGAATTTCTCCAATATCTCTGTGTTCTGATAGCCCCCAGAAGAGTTAAAACTATTATCATGATGGATCGAATCGCTAAAGTGAAAAAGGAAAGACTTATATCAGACCAAAATTTTTGAGAAAATTTTCTTTTGCGAATTTCTCCAATATCTCTGTGTTCTGATAACCCCAGAAGACTTCTAACTTTTATCATGATGGATCAAATCGCTAAAGTGAAAAACGAAAGACTTATATCAGACCAAAATTTTTGAGAAAAATTTCTTTTGCGAATTTCTCCAATATCTCTGTGATCTGATAGTCCCCAGAAGAGTTCAAACTTTTATCATGATGGATCGAATCGCTAAAGTGAAAAACGAAAGAGTTATATCAGTCAAAGTTCGAAATATTTGAGTAAAATTATTTTTGCGACTTTCTCCAATATCTGTGTGTTCTGATAGCCCCAGAAGACTTCTAACTTTTATCATGATGGATCAAATCGCTAAAGTGAAAAACGAAAGACTTATATCAGACCAAAAGTTTTGAGAAAAATTTCTTTTGCGAATTTCTCCAATATCTCTGTGTTCTGATAGCCCCCAGAAGAGTTCAAACTTTTATCATGATGGATCGAATCGCTAAAGTGAAAAACGAAAGACTTATATCAGACCAAAATTTTTGAGAAAAATTTCTTTGCGAATTTCTCCAACATTTTTGTGTTCATAACCCCCCAGAAGACTTTTAACTTTTTTCATGATGGATCGTATCGCTAAAGTGAAAATCTAAACACTTATATCAGTCATAGTTCGAAATATTTGAGTAAAATTTATTTTGACAATTTCTCCAATATTTCTGTGTTCTGATACCCCACGGAAGAGTTCTAACTTTTATCATGATGGATACAATCGCTAAGGTGAAAAACGAAAAACTTACATCAGTCAAAATTCTAAATTTTTGAGAAAAATTTCTTTTGCGAATTTCTCCAATATCTCTGTGTTCTGATAGCCCCCAGAAGAATTCAAACTATTATCATGATGGATCGAATCGCTAAAGTGAAAAACGAAAGACTTATATCAGACCAAAATTTTTGAGAAAAATTTCTTTTGCGAATTTCTCCAATATCTCTGTGTTCTGATAGCCCCCAGAAGAGTTCAAACATTTATCACGATGGATCGAATCGCTAAAGTGAAAAACGAAAGAGTTATATCAGTCAAAGTTCGAAATATTTGAGTAAAATTATTTTTGCGACTTTCTCCAATATCTGTGTGTTCTGATAGCTCCAGAACACTTCTAACTTTTATCATGATGGATCGAATCGCTAAAGTGAAAAACGAAAGACTTATATCAGACCAAAATTTTTGAGAAAAATTCCTTTTGCGAATTTCTCCAATATTTTTGTGTTCTGATAGCCCCCAGAAGAGTTCAAACTTTTATCATGATGGATCGAATCGCTAAAGTGAAAAACGAAAGAGTTATATCAGTCAAAGTTCGAAATATTTGAGTAAAATTATTTTTGCGACTTTCTCCAATATCTGTGTGTTCTGATAGCCCCAGAAGACTTCTAACTTTTATCATGATGGATCGAATCGCTAAACTGAAAAACGAAAGACTTATATCAGTCCAAAATTTTTGAGAAAAATTTTTTTTGCGAATTTCTCCAATATCTCTGTGTTCTGATAGCCCCCAGAAGAGTTCAAACTATTATCATGATGGATCGAATCGCTAAAGTGAAAAACGGAAGACTTATATCAGACAAAAATTTTTGAGAAAAATTTCTTTTGCGAATTTCTCCAATATCTCTGTGTTCTGATAGCCCCCAGAAGAGTTCAAACTTTTATCACGATGGATCGAATCGCTAAAGTGAAAAACGAAAGAGTTATATCAGTCAAAGTACGAAATATTTGAGTAAAATTATTTTTGCGACTTTCTCCAATATCTGTGTGTTCTGTTAGCCACAGAAGACTTCTAACTTTTATCATGATGGATCGAATCGCTAAAGTGAAAAACGAAAGACTTATATCAGTCCAAAATTTTTGAGCAAAATTTCTTTTGCGAATTTCTCCAATATTTTTGTGTTCTGAAAGCCACCAGAAGACTTTTAACTTTTTTCATGATGGATCGAATCGCTAAAGTGAAAAAGGAAAGACTTATATCAGACCAAAATTTTTGTGAAAAATTTTTTTTGCGAATTTCTCCAATATCTCTGTGTTCTGATAGCCCCCAGAAGAGTTCAATCTTATATCATGATGGATCGAATCGCTAAAGTGAAAAACGAAGGACTTATATCAGACCAAAGTTTTTGAGAAAAATTTCTTTTGCGAATTTCTCCAATATCTCTGTGTTCTGATGACCCCAGAAGACTTCTAACTTTTATCATGATGGATCGAATCGCTATAGTGTAAAACGAAAGACTTATATCAGTCCAAAATTTTTGAGAAAAATTTCTTTTGCAAATTTCTCCAATATCTCTGTGTTCTGATAGCCCCCAGAAGAGTTCAAACTTTTATCATGATGGATCGAATCGCTAAAGTGAAAAACGAAAAAGTTATATCAGTCAAAGTTCGAAATATTTGAGTAAAATTATTTTTGCGACTTTCTCCAATATCTGTGTGTTCTGATAGCCCCAGAAGACTTCTAACTTTTATCATGATGGATCGAATCGCTAAAGTGAAAAACGAAAGACTTATATCAGTCCAAAATTTTTGAGAAAAATTTCTTTTGCAAATTTCTCCAATATCTCTGTGTTCTGATAGCCCCCAGAAGAGTTCAAACCATTATCATGATGGATCGAATCGCTAAAGTGAAAAACGAAAGACTTATATCAGACCAAAATTTTTGAGAAAAATTTCTTTTGCGAATTTCTCCAATATTTTTGTGTTCTGATAGCCCCCAGAAGACTTTTAACTTTTTTCATGATGGATCGAATCGCTAAAGTGAAAAAGGAAAGACTTATATCAGACCAAAATTTTTGTGAAAAATTTTTTTTGCGAATTTCTCCAATATCTCTGTGTTCTGATAGCCCCCAGAAGAGTTCAATCTTATATCATGATGGATCGAATCGCTAAAGTGAAAAACGAAGGACTTATATCAGACCAAAGTTTTTGAGAAAAATTTCTTTTGCGAATTTCTCCAATATCTCTGTGTTCTGATGACCCCAGAAGACTTCTAACTTTTATCATGATGGATCGAATCGCTAAAGTGAAAAAGGAAAGACTTATATCAGACCAAAATTTTTGTGAAAAATTTTTTTTGCGAATTTCTCCAATATCTCTGTGTTCTGATGACCCCAGAAGACTTCTAACTTTTATCATGATGGATCGAATCGCTATAGTGAAAAACGAAAGACTTATATCAGACCGAAATTTTTGAGAAAAATTTCTTTTGCGAATTTCTCCAATATCTCTGTGTTCTGATAGCCCCCAGAAGAGTTCAAACTATTATCATGATGGATCGAATCGCTAAAGTGAAAAACGAAAGAGTTATATCAGTCAAAGTTCGAAATATTTGAGTAAAATTATTTTTGCGACTTTCTCCAATATCTGTGTGTTCTGATAGCCCCAGAAGACTTCTAACTTTTATCATGATGGATCGAATCGCTAAAGTGAAAAACGAAAGACTTATATCAGACCAAATTTTTGAGAAAAATTTCTTTTGCGAATTTCTCCAATATTTTTGTGTTCTGATAGCCCCCAGAAGACTTTTAACTTTTTTCATGATGGATCGAATCGCTAAAGTGAAAAAGGAAAGACTTATATCAGACCAAAATTTTTGTGAAAAATTTTTTTTGCGAATTTCTCCAATATCTCTGTGTTCTGATGACCCCAGAAGACTTCTAACTTTTATCATGATGGATCGAATCGCTATAGTGAAAAACGAAAGACTTATATCAGACCGAAATTTTTGAGAAAAATTTCTTTTGCGAATTTCTCCAATATCTCTGTGTTCTGATAGCCCCCAGAAGAGTTCAAACTATTATCATGATGGATCGAATCGCTAAAGTGAAAAACGAAAGAGTTATATCAGTCAAAGTTCGAAATATTTGAGTAAAATTATTTTTGCGACTTTCTCCAATATCTGTGTGTTCTGATAGCCCCAGAAGACTTCTAACTTTTATCATGATGGATCGAATCGCTAAAGTGAAAAACGAAAGACTTATATCAGACCAAATTTTTGAGAAAAATTTCTTTTGCGAATTTCTCCAATATTTTTGTGTTCTGATAGCCCCCAGAAGACTTTTAACTTTTTTCATGATGGATCGAATCGCTAAAGTGAAAAAGGAAAGACTTATATCAGACCAAAATTTTTGTGAAAAATTTTTTTTGCGAATTTCTCCAATATCTCTGTGTTCTGATAGCCCCCAGAAGAGTTCAAACTTTTATCATGATGGATCGAATCGCTAAAGTGAAAAACGAAAGAGTTATATCAGTCAAAGTTCGAAACATTTGAGTAAAATTATTTTTGCGACTTTCTCCAATATCTGTGTGTTCTGATAGCCCCAGAAGACTTCTAACTTTTATCATGATGGATCGAATCGCTAAAGTGAAAAACGAAAGACTTATATCAGACCAAAATTTTTGAGAAAAATTTCTTTTGCGAATTTCTCCAATATTTTTGTGTTCTGATAGCCCCCAGAAGACTTTTAACTTTTTTCATGATGGATCGAATCGCTAAAGTGAAAAAGGAAAGACTTATATCAGACCAAAATTTTTGTGAAAAATTTTTTTTGCGAATTTCTCCTATATCTCTGTGTTCTGATAGTCCCCAGAAGAGTTCATACTTTTATCATGATGGATCGAATCGCTAAAGTGAAAAACGAAAGAGTTATATAAGTCAAAGTTCGAAATATTTGAGTAAAATTTTTTTGCGAATTTCTCCAATATCTCTGTGTTCTGATAACCCCAGAAGACTTCTAACTTTTATCATGATGGATCGAATCGCTAAAGTGAAAAACGAAAGACTTATATCAGACCAAAATTTTTGAGAAAAATTTCTTTTGCGAATTTCTCCAATATCTCTGTGTTCTGATAGCCCCCAGAAGAGTTCAAACTTTTATCACGATGGATCGAATCGCTAAAGTGAAAAACGAAAGAGTTATATCAGTCAAAGTTCGAAATATTTGAGTAAAATTATTTTTGCGACTTTCTCCAATATCTGTGTGTTCTGATAGCCCCAGAAGACTTCTAACTTTTATCATGATGGATCGAATCGCTAAAGTGAAAAACGAAAGAGTTATATCAGTCAAAGTTCGAAATATTAGAGTAAAATTTTTTTGCGAATTTCTCCAATATCTCTGTGTTCTGATAGCCCCCAGAAGAGTTCAAACTTTTATCATGATGGATCGAATGGCTAAAGTGAAAAACGAAAGAGATATATCAGTCAAAGTTCGAAATATTTGAGTAAAATTATTTTTGCGACTTTTTCCAATATCTGTGTGTTCTGATAGCCCCAGAAGACTTCTAACTTTTATCATAATGGATCGAATCGCTAAAGTGAAAAACGAAAGACTTTTATCAGACCAAAATTTTTGAGAAAAATTTATTTTGCCAATTTCTCCAATATTTTTGAGTTCTGATAGCCCCCAGAAGACTTCTAACTTTTATCATGATGGATCGAATCGCTAAAGTGAAAAACGAAAGACTTATATCAGTCCAAAATTTTTGAGAAAAGTTTATTTTGCGAATTTCTATATATCTCTGTGTTCTGATAGCCCCCAGAAGAGTTCAAACTTTTATCACAATGAAAAGTATCGCTAAAGTGAAAATCTAAATACTTATATCAGTCAAAGTTCGAAATATTTGAGTAAAATTTTTTTTGCGAATTTCTCCAATATCTCTGTGTTCTGATAACCCCAGAAGACTTCTAACTTTTATCATGATGGATCAAATCGCTAAAGTGAAAAACGAAAGACTTATATCAGACCAAAATTTTTGAGAAAAATTTCTTTTGCGAATTTCTCCAATATCTCTGTGATCTGATAGTCCCCAGAAGAGTTCAAACTTTTATCATGATGGATCGAATCGCTAAAGTGAAAAACGAAAGAGTTATATCAGTCAAAGTTCGAAATATTTGAGTAAAATTATTTTTGCGACTTTCTCCAATATCTGTGTGTTCTGATAGCCCCAGAAGACTTCTAACTTTTATCATGATGGATCAAATCGCTAAAGTGAAAAACGAAAGACTTATATCAGACCAAAAGTTTTGAGAAAAATTTCTTTTGCGAATTTCTCCAATATCTCTGTGTTCTGATAGCCCCCAGAAGAGTTCAAACTTTTATCATGATGGATCGAATCGCTAAAGTGAAAAACGAAAGACTTATATCAGACCAAAATTTTTGAGAAAAATTTCTTTGCGAATTTCTCCAATATTTTTGTGTTCATAACCCCCCAGAAGACTATTAACTTTTTTCATGATGGATCGTATCGCTAAAGTGAAAATCTAAATACTTATATCAGTCATAGTTCGAAATATTTGAGTAAAATTTATTTTGACAATTTCTCCAATATTTCTGTGTTCTGATACCCCACGGAAGAGTTCTAACTTTTATCATGATGGATACAATCGCTAAGGTGAAAAACGAAAAACTTACATCAGTCAAAATTCTAAATTTTTGAGAAAAATTTCTTTTGCGAATTTCTCCAATATCTCTGTGTTCTGATAGCCCCCAGAAGAGTTCAAACTATTATCATGATGGATCGAATCGCTAAAGTGAAAAAGGAAAGACTTATATCAGACCAAAATTTTTGAGAAAAATTTCTTTTGCGAATTTCTCCAATATCTCTGTGTTCTGATAGCCCCCAGAAGAGTTAAAACTATTATCATGATGGATCGAATCGCTAAAGTGAAAAAGGAAAGACTTATATCAGACCAAAATTTTTGAGAAAATTTTCTTTTGCGAATTTCTCCAATATCTCTGTGTTCTGATAACCCCAGAAGACTTCTAACTTTTATCATGATGGATCAAATCGCTAAAGTGAAAAACGAAAGACTTATATCAGACCAAAATTTTTGAGAAAAATTTCTTTTGCGAATTTCTCCAATATCTCTGTGATCTGATAGTCCCCAGAAGAGTTCAAACTTTTATCATGATGGATCGAATCGCTAAAGTGAAAAACGAAAGAGTTATATCAGTCAAAGTTCGAAATATTTGAGTAAAATTATTTTTGCGACTTTCTCCAATATCTGTGTGTTCTGATAGCCCCAGAAGACTTCTAACTTTTATCATGATGGATCAAATCGCTAAAGTGAAAAACGAAAGACTTATATCAGACCAAAAGTTTTGAGAAAAATTTCTTTTGCGAATTTCTCCAATATCTCTGTGTTCTGATAGCCCCCAGAAGAGTTCAAACTTTTATCATGATGGATCGAATCGCTAAAGTGAAAAACGAAAGACTTATATCAGACCAAAATTTTTGAGAAAAATTCCTTTTGCGAATTTCTCCAATATTTTTGTGTTCTGATAGCCCCCAGAAGAGTTCAAACTTTTATCATGATGGATCGAATCGCTAAAGTGAAAAACGAAAGAGTTATATCAGTCAAAGTTCGAAATATTTGAGTAAAATTATTTTTGCGACTTTCTCCAATATCTGTGTGTTCTGATAGCCCCAGAAGACTTCTAACTTTTATCATGATGGATCGAATCGCTAAACTGAAAAACGAAAGACTTATATCAGTCCAAAATTTTTGAGAAAAATTTTTTTTGCGAATTTCTCCAATATCTCTGTGTTCTGATAGCCCCCAGAAGAGTTCAAACTATTATCATGATGGATCGAATCGCTAAAGTGAAAAACGGAAGACTTATATCCGACAAAAATTTTTGAGAAAAATTTCTTTTGCGAATTTCTCCAATATCTCTGTGTTCTGATAGCCCCCAGAAGAGTTCAAACTTTTATCACGATGGATCGAATCGCTAAAGTGAAAAACGAAAGAGTTATATCAGTCAAAGTACGAAATATTTGAGTAAAATTATTTTTGCGACTTTCTCCAATATCTGTGTGTTCTGTTAGCCACAGAAGACTTCTAACTTTTATCATGATGGATCGAATCGCTAAAGTGAAAAACGAAAGACTTATATCAGTCCAAAATTTTTGAGCAAAATTTCTTTTGCGAATTTCTCCAATATTTTTGTGTTCTGAAAGCCACCAGAAGACTTTTAACTTTTTTCATGATGGATCGAATCGCTAAAGTGAAAAAGGAAAGACTTATATCAGACCAAAATTTTTGTGAAAAATTTTTTTTGCGAATTTCTCCAATATCTCTGTGTTCTGATAGCCCCCAGAAGAGTTCAATCTTATATCATGATGGATCGAATCGCTAAAGTGAAAAACGAAGGACTTATATCAGACCAAAGTTTTTGAGAAAAATTTCTTTTGCGAATTTCTCCAATATCTCTGTGTTCTGATGACCCCAGAAGACTTCTAACTTTTATCATGATGGATCGAATCGCTATAGTGTAAAACGAAAGACTTATATCAGTCCAAAATTTTTGAGAAAAATTTCTTTTGCAAATTTCTCCAATATCTCTGTGTTCTGATAGCCCCCAGAAGAGTTCAAACTTTTATCATGATGGATCGAATCGCTAAAGTGAAAAACGAAAAAGTTATATCAGTCAAAGTTCGAAATATTTGAGTAAAATTATTTTTGCGACTTTCTCCAATATCTGTGTGTTCTGATAGCCCCAGAAGACTTCTAACTTTTATCATGATGGATCGAATCGCTAAAGTGAAAAACGAAAGACTTATATCAGTCCAAAATTTTTGAGAAAAATTTCTTTTGCAAATTTCTCCAATATCTCTGTGTTCTGATAGCCCCCAGAAGAGTTCAAACCATTATCATGATGGATCGAATCGCTAAAGTGAAAAACGAAAGACTTATATCAGACCAAAATTTTTGAGAAAAATTTCTTTTGCGAATTTCTCCAATATTTTTGTGTTCTGATAGCCCCCAGAAGACTTTTAACTTTTTTCATGATGGATCGAATCGCTAAAGTGAAAAAGGAAAGACTTATATCAGACCAAAATTTTTGTGAAAAATTTTTTTTGCGAATTTCTCCAATATCTCTGTGTTCTGATAGCCCCCAGAAGAGTTCAAACTTTTATCATGATGGATCGAATCGCTAAAGTGAAAAACGAAAGAGTTATATAAGTCAAAGTTCGAAATATTTGAGTAAAATTATTTTTGCGACTTTCTCCAATATCTGTGTGTTCTGATAGCCCCAGAAGACTTCTAACGTTTATCATGATGGATCGAATCGCTAAAGTGAAAAACGAAAGACTTATATCAGTCCAAAATTTTTGAGAAAAATTTCTTTTGCGAATTTCTCAAATATCTCTGTGTTCTGATAGCCCCCAGAAGAGTTCAAACTATTATCATGATGGATCGAATCGCTAAAGTGAAAAACGAAAGACTTATATCAGTCCAAAATTTTTGAGAAAAATTTCTTTTGCGAATTTCTCCAATATCTCTGTGTTCTGATAGCCCCCAGAAGAGTTCAAACTTTTATCATGATGGATCGAATCGCTAAAGTGAAAAACGAAAGACTTATATCATACCAAAATTTTTGCGAAAAATTTCTTTTGCGAATTTCTCCAATATCTCTGTGTTCTGATAGTCCCCAGAAGAGTTCATACTTTTATCATGATGGATCGAATCGCTAAAGTGAAAAACGAAAGAGTTATATAAGTCAAAGTTCGAAATATTTGAGTAAAATTTTTTTTCCGAATTTCTCCAATATCTCTGTGTTCTGATAACCCCAGAAGACTTCTAACTTTTATCATGATGGATCGAATCGCTAAAGTAAAAAACGAAAGACTTATATCAGACCAAAATTTTTGAGAAAAATTTCTTTTGCGAATTTCTCCAATATCTCTGTGTTCTGATAGCCCCCAGAAGAGTTCAAACTTTTATCACGATGGATCGAATCGCTAAAGTGAAAAACGAAAGAGTTATATCAGTCAAAGTTCGAAATATTTGAGTAAAATTATTTTTGCGACTTTCTCCAATATCTGTGTGTTCTGATAGCCCCAGAAGACTTCTAACTTTTATCATGATGGATCGAATCGCTAAAGTGAAAAACGAAAGACTTATATCAGACCAAAATTTTTGAGAAAAATTTCTTTTGCGAATTTCTCCAATATTTTTGTGTTCTGATAGCCCCCAGAAGACTTTTAACTTTTTTCATGATGGATCGAATCGCTACAGTGAAAAAGGAAAGACTTATATCAGACCAAAATTTTTGTGAAAAATTTTTTTTGCGAATTTCTCCTATATCTCTGTGTTCTGATAGCCCCCAGAAGAGTTCAAACTTCTATCATGATGGATCGAATCGCTAAAGTGAAAAACGAAAGACTTATATCAGACCAAAATTTTTGAGAAAAATTTCTTTTGCGAATTTCTCCAATATCTCTGTGTTCTGATAGTCCCCAGAAGAGTTCATACTTTTATCATGATGGATCGAATCGCTAAAGTGAAAAACGAAAGAGTTATATAAGTCAAAGTTCGAAATATTTGAGTAAAATTTTTTTGCGAATTTCTCCAATATCTCTGTGTTCTGATAACCCCAGAAGACTTCTAACTTTTATCATGATGGATCGAATCGCTAAAGTGAAAAACGAAAGACTTATATCAGACCAAAATTTTTGAGAAAAATTTCTTTTGCGAATTTCTCCAATATCTCTGTGTTCTGATAGCCCCCAGAAGAGTTCAAACTTTTATCACGATGGATCGAATCGCTAAAGTGAAAAACGAAAGAGTTATATCAGTCAAAGTTCGAAATATTTGAGTAAAATTATTTTTGCGACTTTCTCCAATATCTGTGTGTTCTGATAGCCCCAGAAGACTTCTAACTTTTATCATGATGGATCGAATCGCTAAAGTGAAAAACGAAAGACTTATATCAGACCAAAATTTTTGAGAAAAATTTCTTTTGCGAATTTCTCCAATATTTTTGTGTTCTGATAGCCCACAGAAGACTTTTAACTTTTTTCATGATGGATCGAATCGCTAAAGTGAAAAAGGAAAGACTTATATCAGACCAAAATTTTTGAGAAAAATTTTTTTTGCGAATTTCTCCAATATCTCTGTGTTCTGATAGCCCCCAGAAGAGTTCAAACTTTTATCACGATGGATCGAATCGCTAAAGTGAAAAACGAAAGAGTTATATCAGTCAAAGTTCGAAATATTTGAGTAAAATTATTTTTGCGACTTTCTCCAATATCTGTGTGTTCTGATAGCCCCAGAAGACTTCTAACTTTTATCATGATGGATCGAATCGCTAAAGTGAAAAACGAAAGACTTATATCAGACCAAAATTTTTGAGAAAAATTTCTTTTGCGAATTTCTCCAATATTTTTGTGTTCTGATAGCCCCCAGAAGACTTCTAACTTTTATCATGATGGATCGAATCGCTATAGTGAAAAACGAAAGACTTATATCAGACCAAAATTTTTGAGAAGAATTTCTTTTGCTAATTTCTCCAATATCTCTGTGTTCTGATAGCCCCCAGAAGAGTTCAAACTATTATCATGATGGATCGAATCGCTAAAGTGAAAAACGAAAAACTTATATCAGTCCAAAATTTTTGAGAAAAATTTCTTTTGCGAATTTCTCCAATATCTCTGTGTTCTGATAGTCCCCAGAAGAGTTCATACTTTTATCATGATGGATCGAATCGCTAAAGTGAAAAACGAAAAAGTTATATAAGTCAAAGTTCGAAATATTTGAGTAAAATTTTTTTTCCGAATTTCTCCAATATCTCTGTGTTCTGATAACCCCAGAAGACTTCTAACTTTTATCATGATGGATCGAATCGCTAAAGTGAAAAACGAAAGACTTATATCAGACCAAAATTTTTGAGAAAAATTTCTTTTGCGAATTTCTCCAATATCTCTGTGTTCTGATAGAACCCAGAAGAGTTCAAACTTTTATCACGATGGATCGAATCGCTAAAGTGAAAAACGAAAGAGTTATATCAGTCAAAGTTCGAAATATTTGAGTAAAATTATTTTTGCGACTTTCTCCAATATCTGTGTGTTCTGATAGCCCCAGAAGACTTCTAACTTTTATCATGATGGATCGAATCGCTAAAGTGAAAAACGAAAGACTTATATCTGTGTGTTCTGATAGCCCCAGAAGACTTCTAACTTTTATCATGATGGATCGAATCACTAAAGTGAAAAACGAAAGACTTATATCAGACCAAAATTTTTGAGAAAAATTTCTTTTGCGAATTTCTCCAATATCTCTGTGTTCTGATAGCCCCCAGAAGAGTTCAAACTATTATCATGATGGATCGAATCGCTAAAGTGAAAAACGAAAGAGTTATATCCGTCAAAGTTCGAAATATTTGAGTAAAATTATTTTTGCGACTTTCTCCAATATCTGTGTGTTCTGATAGCCCTAGAAGACTTCTAACTTTTATCATGATGGATCGAATCGCTAAAGTGAAAAACGAAAGACTTATATCAGTCCAAAATTTTTGAGAAAAATTTCTTTTGCGAATTTCTCCAATATCTCTGTGTTCTGATAGCCCCCAGAAGAGTTCAAACTATTATCATGATGGATCGAATCGCTAAAGTGAAAAACGAAAGACTTATATCAGTCCAAAATTTTTGAGAAAAATTTCTTTTGCTAATTTCTCCAATATCTCTGTGTTCTGATAGCCCCCAGAAGAGTTCAAACTATTATCATGATGGATCGAATCGCTAAAGTGAAAAACGAAAAACTTATATCAGTCCAAAATTTTTGAGAAAATTTTCTTTTGCGAATTTCTCCAATATTTTTGTGTTCTGATAGCCCCCAGAATACTTTTAACTTTTTTCATGATGGATCGAATCGCTAAAGTGAAAAAGGAAAGACTTATATCAGACCAAAATTTTTGTGAAAAATTTTTTTTGTGAATTTCTCCTATATCTCTGTGTTCTGATAGCCCCCAGAAGAGTTCAAACTTTTATCATGATGGATCGAATCGCTAAAGTGAAAAACGAAAGACTTATATCATACCAAAATTTTTGCGAAAAATTTCTTTTGCGAATTTCTCCAATATCTCTGTGTTCTGATAGTCCCCAGAAGAGTTCATACTTTTATCATGATGGATCGAATCGCTAAAGTGAAAAACGAAAGAGTTATATAAGTCAAAGTTCGAAATATTTGAGTAAAATTTTTTTTCCGAATTTCTCCAATATCTCTGTGTTCTGATAGTCCCCAGAAGAGTTCATACTTTTATCATGATGGATCGAATCGCTAAAGTGAAAAACGAAAGACTTATATCAGACCAAAATTTTTGAGAAAAATTTCTTTTGCGAATTTCTCCAATATTTTTGTGTTCTGATAGCCCCCAGAAGACTTTTAACTTTTTTCATGATGGATCGAATCGCTAAAGTGAAAAAGGAAAGACTTATATCAGACCAAAATTTTTGAGAAAAATTTTATTTTGCGAATTTCTCCAATATCTCTGTGTTCTGATAGCCCCCAGAAGAGTTCAAACTTTTATCACGATGGATCGAATCGCTAAAGTGAAAAACGAAAGAGTTATATCAGTCAAAGTTCGAAATATTTGAGTAAAATTATTTTTGCGACTTTCTCCAATATCTGTGTGTTCTGATAGCCCCAGAAGACTTCTAACTTTTATCATGATGGATCGAATCGCTAAAGTGAAAAACGAAAGACTTATATCAGTCCAAAATTTTTGAGAAAAATTTCTTTTGCGAATTTCTCCAATATCTCTGTGTTCTGATAGCCCCCAGAAGAGTTAAAACTTTTATCATGATGGATCGAATCACTAAAGTGAAAAACGAAAGAGTTATATCAGTCAAAGTTCGAAATATTTGAGTAAAATTATTTTTGCGACTTTCTCCAATATCTGTGTGTTCTGATAGCCCCAGAAGACTTTTAACTTTTTTCATGATGGATCGAATCGCTAAAGTGAAAAAGGAAAGACTTATATCAGACCAAAATATTTGTGAAAAATTTTTTTTGCGAATTTCTCCAATATCTCTGTGTTCTGATAGCCCCCAGAAGAGTTCAAACTTTTATCACGATGGATCGAATCGCTAAAGTGAAAAACGAAAGAGTTATATCAGTCAAAGTTCGAAATATTTGAGTAAAATTATTTTTGCGACTTTCTCCAATATCTGTGTGTTCTGATAGCCCCAGAAGACTTCTAACTTTTATCATGATGGATCGAATCGCTAAAGTGAAAAACGAAAGACTTATATCAGACCAAAATTTTTGAGAAAAATTTCTTTTGCGAATTTCTCCAATATTTTTGTGTTCTGATAGCCCCCAGAAGACTTTTAACTTTTTTCATGATGGATCGAATCGCTACAGTGAAAAAGGAAAGACTTATATCAGACCAAAATTTTTGTGAAAAATTTTTTTTGCGAATTTCTCCTATATCTCTGTGTTCTGATAGCCCCCAGAAGAGTTCAAACTTCTATCATGATGGATCGAATCGCTAAAGTGAAAAACGAAAGACTTATATCAGACCAAAATTTTTGAGAAAAATTTCTTTTGCGAATTTCTCCAATATCTCTGTGTTCTGATAGTCCCCAGAAGAGTTCATACTTTTATCATGATGGATCGAATCGCTAAAGTGAAAAACGAAAGAGTTATATAAGTCAAAGTTCGAAATATTTGAGTAAAATTTTTTTGCGAATTTCTCCAATATCTCTGTGTTCTGATAACCCCAGAAGACTTCTAACTTTTATCATGATGGATCGAATCGCTAAAGTGAAAAACGAAAGATTTATTTCAGACCAAAATTTTTGAGAAAAATTTCTTTTGCGAATTTCTCCAATATCTCTGTGTTCTGATGACTCCAGAAGACTTCTAACTTTTATCATGATTGATCGAATCGCTATAGTGAAAAACGAAAGACTTATATCAGTCCAAAATTTTTGAGAAAAATTTCTTTTGCGAATTTCTCCAATATCTCTGTGTTCTGATAGCCCCCAGAAGAGTTCAAACTTTTATCATGATGGATCGAATCGCAAAAGTGAAAAACGAAAGAGTTATATAAGTCAAAGTTCGAAATATTTGAGTAAAATTTTTTTTCCGAATTTCTCCAATATCTCTGTGTTCTGATAACCCCAGAAGACTTCTAACTTTTATCATGATGGATCGAATCGCTATAGTGAAAAACGAAAGACTTATATCAGACCAAAATTTTTGAGAAGAATTTCTTTTGCGATTTTCTCCAATATCTCTGTGTTCTGATAGCCCCCAGAAGAGTTCAAACTTTTATCATGATGGATCGAATCGCTAAAGTGAAAAACGAAAGAGTTATATCAATCAAAGTTCGAAATATTTGAGTAAAATTATTTTTGCGACTTTCTCCAATATCTGTGTGTTCTGATAGCCCCAGAAGACTTCTAACGTTTATCATGATGGATCGAATCGCTAAAGTGAAAAACGAAAGACTTATATCAGTCCAAAATTTTTGAGAAAAATTTCTTTTGCGAATTTCTCAAATATCTCTGTGTTCTGATAGCCCCCAGAAGAGTTCAAACTATTATCATGATGGATCGAATCGCTAAAGTGAAAAACGAAAGACTTATATCAGTCCAAAATTTTTGAGAAAAATTTCTTTTGCGAATTTCTCCAATATCTCTGTATTCTGATAGTCCCCAGAAGAGTTCATACTTTTATCATGATGGATCGAATCGCTAAAGTGAAAAACGAAAGAGTTATATAAGTCAAAGTTCGAAATATTTGAGTAAAATTTTTTTTCCGAATTTCTCCAATATCTCTGTGTTCTGATAACCCCAGAAGACTTCTAACTTTTATCATGATGGATCGAATCGCTAAAGTGAAAAACGAAAGACTTATATCAGACCAAAATTTTTGAGAAAAATTTCTTTTGCGAATTTCTCCAATATCTCTGTGTTCTGATAGCCCCCAGAAGAGTTCAAACTTTTATCACGATGGATCGAATCGCTAAAGTGAAAAACGAAAGAGTTATATCAGTCAAAGTTCGAAATATTTGAGTAAAATTATTTTTGCGACTTTCTCCAATATCTGTGTGTTCTGATAGCCCCAGAAGACTTCTAACTTTTATGATGATGGATCGAATCGCTAAAGTGAAAAACGAAAGACTTATATCAGACCAAAATTTTTGAGAAAAATTTCTTTTGCGAATTTCTCCAATATTTTTGTGTTCTGATAGCCCCCAGAAGACTTTTAACTTTTTTCATGATGGATCGAATCGCTACAGTGAAAAAGGAAAGACTTATATCAGACCAAAATTTTTGTGAAAAATTTTTTTTGCGAATTTCTCCTATATCTCTGTGTTCTGATAGCCCCCAGAAGAGTTCAAACTTTTATCATGATGGATCGAATCGCTAAAGTGAAAAACGAAAGATTTATATCATACCAAAATTTTTGCGAAAAATTTCTTTTGCGAATTTCTCCAATATCTCTGTGTTCTGATAGTCCCCAGAAGAGTTCATACTTTTATCATGATGGATCGAATCGCTAAAGTGAAAAACGAAAGAGTTATATAAGTCAAAGTTCGAAATATTTGAGTAAAATTTTTTTGCGAATTTCTCCAATATCTCTGTGTTCTGATAACCCCAGAAGACTTCTAACTTTTATCATGATGGATCGAATCGCTAAAGTGAAAAACGAAAGATTTATTTCAGACCAAAATTTTTGAGAAAAATTTCTTTTGCGAATTTCTCCAATATCTCTGTGTTCTGATAACCCCAGAAGACTTCTAACTTTTATCATGATGGATCGAATCGCTATAGTGAAAAACGAAAGACTTATATCAGACCAAAATTTTTGAGAAGAATTTCTTTTGCTAATTTCTCCAATATCTCTGTGTTCTGATAGCCCCCAGAAGAGTTCAGCTATTATCATGATGGATCGAATCGCTAAAGTGAAAAACGAAAGACTTATATCAGACCAAAATTTTTGAGAAAAATTTCTTTTGCGAATTTCTCCAATATTTTTGTGTTCTGATAGCCCCCAGAAGACTTTTAACTTTTTTCATGATGGATCGAATCGCTAAAGTGAAAAAGGAAAGACTTATATCAGACCAAAATTTTTGTGAAAAATTTTTTTTGCGAATTTCTCCAATATCTCTGTGTTCTGATGACCCCAGAAGATTCTAACTTTTATCATGATGGATCGAATCGCTATAGTGAAAAACGAAAGACTTATATCAGACCGAAATTTTTGAGAAAAATTTCTTTTGCGAATTTCTCCAATATCTCTGTGTTCTGATAGCCCCCAGAAGAGTTCAAACTATTATCATGATGGATCGAATCGCTAAAGTGAAAAACGAAAGAGTTATATCAGTCAAAGTTCGAAATATTTGAGTAAAATTATTTTTGCGACTTTCTCCAATATCTGTGTGTTCTGATAGCCCCAGAAGACTTCTAACTTTTATCATGATGGATCGAATCGCTAAAGTGAAAAACGAAAGACTTATATCAGACCAAAATTTTTGAGAAAAATTTCTTTTGCGAATTTCTCCAATATTTTTGTGTTCTGATAGCCCCAAGAAGACTTTTAACTTTTTTCATGATGGATCGAATCGCTACAGTGAAAAAGGAAAGACTTATATCAGACCAAAATTTTTGTGAAAAATTTTTTTTGCGAATTTCTCCTATATCTCTGTGTTCTGATAGCCCCCAGAAGAGTTCAAACTTTTATCATGATGGATCGAATCGCTAAAGTGAAAAACGAAAGAGTTATATCAGTCAAAGTTCGAAATATTTGAGTAAAATTATTTTTGCGACTTTCTCCAATATTTTTGTGTTCTGAAAGCCACCAGAAGACTTCTAACTTTTATCATGATGGATCGAATCGCTAAAGTGAAAAACGAAAGAGTTATATAAGTCAAAGTTCGAAATATTTGAGTAAAATTTTTTTTCCGAATTTCTCCAATATCTCTGTGTTCTGATAACCCCAGAAGACTTCTAACTTTTATCATGATGGATCGAATCGCTAAAGTGAAAAACGAAAGACTTATATCAGACCAAAGTTTTTGAGAAAAATTTCTTTTGCGACTTTCTCCAATATCTCTGTGTTCTGATAACCCCAGAAGACTTATAACTTTTATCATGATGGATCGAATCGCTATAGTGAAAAACGAAAGACTTATATCAGACCAAAATTTTTGAGAAAAATTTCTTTTGCGAATTTCTCCAATATCTCTGTGTTCTGATAGCCCCCAGAAGAGTTCAAACTATTATCATGATGGATCGAATCGCTAAAGTGAAAAACGAAAGACTTATAACAGTCCAAAATTTTTGAGAAAAATTTATTTTGCGAATTTCTCCAATATCTCTGTGTTCTGATAGCCCCCAGAAGAGTTCAAACTATTATCATGATGGATCGAATCGCTAAAGTGAAAAACGAAAGAGTTATATCAGTCAAAGTTCGAAATATTTGAGTAAAATTTTTTTTCCGAATTTCTCCAATATCTCTGTGTTCTGATAACCCCAGAAGACTTCTAACTTTTATCATGATGGATCGAATCGCTAAAGTGAAAAACGAAAGAGTTATATCAGTCAAAGTTCGAAATATTTGAGTAAAATTATTTTTGCGACTTTCTCCAATATGTGTGTGTTCTGATAGCCCCAGAAGACTTCTAACTTTTATCATGATGGATCGAATCGCTAAAGTGAAAAACGAAAGACTTATATCTGTGTGTTCTGATAGCCCCAGAAGACTTCTAACTTTTATCATGATGGATCGAATCACTAAAGTGAAAAACGAAAGACTTATATCAGACCAAAATTTTTGAGAAAAATTTCTTTTGCGAATTTCTCCAATATCTCTGTGTTCTGATAGCCCCCAGAAGAGTTCAAACTATTATCATGATGGATCGAATCGCTAAAGTGAAAAACGAAAGAGTTATATCAGTCAAAGTTCGAAATATTTGAGTAAAATTATTTTTGCGACTTTCTCCAATATCTGTGTGTTCTGATAGCCCTAGAAGACTTCTAACTTTTATCATGATGGATCGAATCGCTAAAGTGAAAAACGAAAGACTTATATCAGACCAAAATTTTTGAGAAAAATTTCTTTTGCGAATTTCTCCAATATCTCTGTGTTCTGATAGCCCCCAGAAGAGTTCAAACTTTTATCACGATGGATCGAATCGCTAAAGTGAAAAACGAAAGAGTTATATCAGTCAAAGTACGAAATATTTGAGTAAAATTATTTTTGCGACTTTCTCCAATATCTGTGTGTTCTGATAGCCCCAGAAGACTTCTAACTTTTATCATGATGGATCGAATCGCTAAAGTGAAAAACGAAAGACTTATATCAGACCAAAATTTTTGAGAAAAATTTCTTTTGCGAATTTCTCCAATATTTTTGTGTTCTGATAGCCCCCAGAAGACTTTTAACTTTTTTCATGATGGATCGAATCGCTAAAGTGAAAAAGGAAAGACTTATATCAGACCAAAATTTTTGAGAAAAATTTTATTTTGCGAATTTCTCCAATATCTCTGTGTTCTGATAGCCCCCAGAAGAGTTCAAACTTTTATCACGATGGATCGAATCGCTAAAGTGAAAAACGAAAGAGTTATATCAGTCAAAGTTCGAAATATTTGAGTAAAATTATTTTTGCGACTTTCTCCAATATCTGTGTGTTCTGATAGCACCAGAAGACTTCTAACTTTTATCATGATGGATCGAATCGCTAAAGTGAAAAACGAAAGACATATATCAGACCAAAATTTTTGAGAAAAATTTCTTTTGCGAATTTCTCCAATATTTTTGTGTTCTGATAGCCCCCAGAAGACTTTTAACTTTTTTCATGATGGATCGAATCGCTAAAGTGAAAAAGGAAAGACTTATATCAGACCAAAATATTTGTGAAAAATTTTTTTTGCGAATTTCTCCAATATCTCTGTGTTCTGATAGGCCCCAGAAGAGTTCAATCTTTTATCATGATGGATCGAATCGCTAAAGTGAAAAACGAAAGAGTTATATCAGTCAAAGTTCGAAATATTTGAGTAAAATTATTTTTGCGACTTTCTCCAATATCTGTGTGTTCTGATAGCCCCAGAAGACTTTTAACTTTTTTCATGATGGATCGAATCGCTAAAGTGAAAAAGGAAAGACTTATATCAGACCAAAATATTTGTGAAAAATTTTTTTTGCGAATTTCTCCAATATCTCTGTGTTCTGATAGGCCCCAGAAGAGTTCAAACTTTTATCGTGATGGATCGAATCGCTAAAGTGAAAAACGAAAGAGTTATATCAGTCAAAGTTCGAAATATTTGAGTAAAATTATTTTTGCGACTTTCTCCAATATCTGTGTGTTCTGATAGCCCCAGAAGACTTCTAACTTTTATCATGATGGATCGAATCGCTAAAGTGAAAAACGAAAGACTTATATCTGTGTGTTCTGATAGCCCCAGAAGACTTCTAACTTTTATCATGATGGATCGAATCACTAAAGTGAAAAACGAAAGACTTATATCAGACCAAAATTTTTGAGAAAAATTTCTTTTGCGAATTTCTCCAATATCTCTGTGTTCTGATAGCCCCCAGAAGAGTTCAAACTATTATCATGATGGATCGAATCGCTAAAGTGAAAAACGAAAGAGTTATATCAGTCAAAGTTCGAAATATTTGAGTAAAATTTTTTTTCCGAATTTCTCCAATATCTCTGTGTTCTGATAACCCCAGAAGACTTCTAACTTTTATCATGATGGATCGAATCGCTAAAGTGAAAAACGAAAGACTTATATCAGACCAAAATTTTTGTGAAAAATTTTTTTTGCGAATTTCTCCAATATCTCTGTGTTCTGATAGCCCCCAGAAGAGTTCAAACTTTTATCATGATGGATCGAATCGCTAAAGTGAAAAACGAAAGACTTATATCAGACCAAAGTTTTTGAGAAAAATTTCTATGGCGAATTTCTCCAATATCTCTGTGTTCTGATGACCCCAGAAGACTTCTAACTTTTATCATAATGGATCGAATCACTAAAGTGAAAAACGAAAGACTTATATCAGTCCAAAATTTTTGAGAAAAATTTCTTTTGCGAATTTCTCCAATATCTCTGTGTTCTGATAGCCCCCAGAAGAGTTCAAACTTTTATCATGATGGATCGAATCGCTAAAGTGAAAAACGAAAGACTTATATCAGACCAAAATTTTTGAGAAAAATTTCTTTTGCGAATTTCTCCAATATTTTTGTGTTCTGATAGCCCCCAGAAGACTTTTCACTTTTTTCATGATGGATCGAATCGCTAAAGTGAAAAAGGAAAGACTTATATCAGACCAAAATTTTTGTGAAAAATTTTTTTTGGGAATTTCTCCTATATCTCTGTGTTCTGATAGCCCCCAGAAGAGTTCAAACTTTTATCATGATGGATCGAATCGCTAAAGTGAAAAACGAAAGACTTATATCAGTCCAAAATTTTTGAGAAAAATTTCTTTTGCGAATTTCTCCAATATCTCTGTGTTCTGATAGCCCCCAGAAGAGTTCAAACTTTTATCACGATGGATCGAATCGCTAAAGTGAAAAACGAAAGAGTTATATCAGTCAAAGTTCGAAATATTTGAGTAAAATTATTTTTGCGACTTTCTCCAATATCTGTGTGTTCTGATAGCCCCAGAAGACTTCTAACTTTTATCATGATGGATCGAATCGCTAAAGTGAAAAACGAAAGACTTATATCAGACCAAAATTTTTGAGAAAAATTTCTTTTGCGAATTTCTCCAATATCTCTGTGTTCCTATAGCCCCCAGAAGAGTTCTATCCTTTCACGTGATGGATCGAATCGCTAAAGTGAAAAACGAAAGAGTTATATCAGTCAAAGTTCGAAATATTTGAGTAAAATTATTTTTGCGACTTTCTCCAATATCTGTGTGTTCTGATAGCCCCAGAAGACTTCTAACTTTTATCATGATGGATCGAATCGCTAAGGTGAAAAACGAAAGACTTATATCAGACCAAAATTTTTGAGAAAAATTTCTTTTGCGAATTTCTCCAACATCTCTGTGTTCTGATAACCCCAGAAGACTTCTAACTTTTATCATGATGGATCGAATCGCTATAGTGAAAAACGAAAGACTTATATCAGACCAAAATTTTTGTGAAAAATTTTTTTTGCGAATTTCTCCAATATCTCTGTGTTCTGATAGCCCCCAGAAGAGTTCAAACTTTTATCATGATGGATCGAATCGCTAAAGTGAAAAACGAAAGAGTTATATCAGTCAAAGTTCGAAATATTTGAGTAAAATTATTTTGCGAATTTCTCCAATATCTCTGTGTTCTGATAACCCCAGAAGACTTCTAACTTTTATCATGATGGATCGAATCGCTATAGTGAAAAACGAAAGACTTATATCAGACCAAAATTTTTGAGAAAAATTTCTTTTGCGAATTTCTCCAACATCTCTGTGTTCTGATAACCCCAGAAGACTTCTAACTTTTATCATGATGGATCGAATCGCTATAGTGAAAAACGAAAGACTTATATTAGACCAAAATTTTTGAGAAGAATTTCTTTTGCGATTTTCTCCAATATCTCTGTGTTCTGATAGCCCCCAGAAGAGTTCAAACTATTATCATGATGGATCGAATCGCTAAAGTGAAAAAGGAAAGACTTATATCAGACCAAAATTTTTGAGAAAAATTTCTTTTGCGAATTTCTCCAATATCTCTGTGTTCTGATAGCCCCCAGAAGAGTTCAAACTTTTATCATGATGGATCGAATCGCTAAAGTGAAAAACGAAAGAGTTATATCAGTCAAAGTTCGAAATATTTGAGTAAAATTATTTTTGCGACTTTCTCCAATATCTGTGTGTTCTGATAGCCCCAGAAGACTTCTAACTTTTATCATGATGGACCGAATCGCTATAGTGAAAAACGAAAGACTTATATCAGACCAAAATTTTTGAGAAAAATTTCTTTTGCGAATATCTCCAACATCTCTGTGTTCTGATAACCCCAGAAGACTTCTAACTTTTATCATGATGGATCGAATCGCTAAAGTGAAAAACGAAAGACTTATATCAGTCCAAAATTTTTGAGAAAAATTTTTTTTGCGAATTTCTCCTATATCTCTGTGTTCTGATAGCCCCCAGAAGAGTTCAAACTTTTATCATGATGGATCGAATCGCTAAAGTGAAAAACGAAAGAGTTATATAAGTCAAAGTTCGAAATATTTGAGTAAAATTTTTTTTGCGAATTTCTCCAATATCTCTGTGTTCTGATAACCCCAGAAGACTTCTAACTTTTATCATGATGGATCGAATCGCTGTAGTGAAAAACATAAGACTTATATCAGACCAAAATTTTTGAGAAAAATTTCTTTTGCGAATTTCTCCAATATCTCTGTGTTCTGATAACCCCAGAAGACTTCTAACTTTTATCATGATGGATCGAATCGCTAAAGTGAAAAACGAAAGACTTATATCAGTCCAAAGTTTTTGAGAAAAATTTATTTTGCGAATTTCTCCAATATCTCTGTGTTCTGATAGCCCCCAGAAGAGTTCAAACTATTATCATGATGGATCGAATCGCTAAAGTGAAAAAGGAAAGACTTATATCAGACCAAAATTTTTGAGAAAAATTTCTTTTGCGAATTTCTCCAATATCTCTGTGTTCTGATAGCCCCCAGAAGAGTTCAAACTTTTATCATGATGGATCGAATCGCTAAAGTGAAAAACGATAGAGTTATATCAGTCAAAGTTCGAAATATTTGAGTAAAATTATTTTTGCGACTTTCTCCAATATCTGTGTGTTCTGATAGCCCCAGAAGACTTCTAACTTTTATCATGATGGATCGAATCGCTAAAGTGAAAAACCAAAGACTTATATCAGTCCAAAATTTTTGAGAAAAATTTTTTTTGCGAATTTCTCCAATATCTCTGTGTTCTGATAGCCCCCAGAAGAGTTCAAACTTTTATCATGATGGATCGAATCGCTAAAGTGAAAAACGAAAGACTTATATCAGACCAAAGTTTTTGAGAAAAATTTCTATGGCGAATTTCTCCAATATCTCTGTGTTCTGATAACCCCAGAAGACTTCTAACTTTTATCATGATGGATCGAATCGCTATAGTGAAAAACGAAAGACTTATATCAGACCAAAATTTTTGAGAAAAATTTCTTTTGCGAATTTCTCCAACATCTCTGTGTTCTGATAACCCCAGAAGACTTCTAACTTTTATCATGATGGATCGAATCGCTATAGTGAAAAACGAAAGACTTATATTAGACCAAAATTTTTGAGAAGAATTTCTTTTGCGATTTTCTCCAATATCTCTGTGTTCTGATAGCCCCCAGTAGAGTTCAAACTATTATCATGATGGATCGAATCGCTAAAGTGAAAAAGGAAAGACTTATATCAGACCAAAATTTTTGAGAAAAATTTCTTTTGCGAATTTCTCCAATATCTCTGTGTTCTGATAGCCCCCAGAAGAGTTCAAACTTTTATCATGATGGATCGAATCGCTAAAGTGAAAAACGAAAGTCTTATATCAGACCAAAGTTTTTGAGAAAAATTTCTTTTGCGAATTTCTCCAATATCTCTGTGTTCTGATGACCCCAGAAGACTTCTAACTTTTATCATGATGGATCGAATCGCTATAGTGAAAAACGAAAGACTTATATCAGACCAAAATTTTTGTGAAAAATTTTTTTTGCGAATTTCTCCAATATCTCTGTGTTCTGATAGCCCCCAGAACAGTTCAAACTTTTATCATGATGGATCGAATCGCTAAAGTGAAAAACGAAAGACTTATATCAGACCAAAATTTTTGAGAAAAATTTCTTTTGCGAATTTCTCCAATATCTCTGTGTTCTGATAGTCCCCAGAAGAGTTCATACTTTTATCATGATGGATCGAATCGCTAAAGCGAAAAACGAAAGAGTTATATAAATCAAAGTTCGAAATATTTGAGTAAAATTTTTTTTGCGAATTTCTCCAATATCTCTGTGTTCTGATAACCCCAGAAGACTTCTAACTTTTATCATGATGGATCGAATTGCTAAAGTGAAAAACGAAAGATTTATATCAGACCAAAATTTTTGTGAAAAATTTTTTTTGCGAATTTCTCCTATATCTCTGTGTTCTGATAGCCCCCAGAAGAGTTCAAACTTTTATCATGATGGATCGAATCGCTAAAGTGAAAAACGAAAGACTTATATCAGACCAAAATTTTTGCGAAAAATTTCTTTTCCGAATTTCTCCAATATCTCTGTGTTCTGATAACCCCAGAAGACTTCTAACTTTTATCATGATGGATCGAATCGCTAAAGTGAAAAACGAAAGACTTATATCAGACCAAAATTTTTGTGAAAAATTTTTTTTGCGAATTTCTCCAATATCTCTGTGTTCTGATAGCCCCCAGAAGAGTTCAAACTTTTATCATGATGGATCGAATCGCTAAAGTGAAAAACGAAAGACTTATATCAGACCAAAATTTTTGAGAAAAATTTCTTTTGCGAATTTCTCCAATATTTTTGTGTTCTGATAGCCCCCAGAAGACTTTTCACTTTTTTCATGATGGATCGAATCGCTAAAGTGAAAAAGGAAAGACTTATATCAGACCAAAATTTTTGTGAAAAATTTTTTTTGGGAATTTCTCCTATATCTCTGTGTTCTGATAGCCCCCAGAAGAGTTCAAACTTTTATCATGATGGATCGAATCGCTAAAGTGAAAAACGAAAGACTTATATCAGTCCAAAATTTTTGAGAAAAATTTCTTTTGCGAATTTCTCCAATATCTCTGTGTTCTGATAGCCCCCAGAAAAGTTCAAACTTTTATCATGATGGATCGAATCGCTAAAGTGAAAAACGAAAGAGTTATATCAGTCAAAGTTCGAAATATTTGAGTAAAATTATTTTTGCTACTTTCTCCAATATCTGTGTGTTCTGATAGCCCCAGAAGACTTCTAACTTTTATCATGATGGATCGAATCGCTAAAGTGAAAAACGAAAGACTTATATCAGACCAAAATTTTTGAGAAAAATTTCTTTTGCGAATTTCTCCAATATCTCTGTGTTCTGATAGCCCCCAGAAGAGTTCAAACTTTTATCACGATGGATCGAATCGCTAAAGTGAAAAACGAAAGAGTTATATCAGTCAAAGTTCGAAATATTTGAGTAAAATTATTTTTGCGACTTTCTCCAATATCTGTGTGTTCTGATAGCCCCAGAAGACTTCTAACTTTTATCATGATGGCTCGAATCGCTAAAGTGAAAAACGAAAGACTTATATCAGACCAAAACTTTTGAGAAAAATTTCTTTTGCGAATTTCTCCAATATCTCTGTGTTCCTATAGCCCCCAGAAGAGTTCAAACTTTTATCATGATGGATCGAATCGCTAAAGTGAAAAACGAAAGAGTTATATCAGTCAAAGTTCGAAATATTTGAGTAAAATTTTTTTGCGAATTTCTCCAATATCTCTGTGTTCTGATAACCCCAGAAGACTTCTAACTTTTATCATGATGGATCGAATCGCTATAGTGAAAAACGAAAGACTTATATCAGACCAAAATTTTTGAGAAAAATTTCTTTTGCGAATTTCTCCAACATCTCTGTGTTCTGATAACCCCAGAAGACTTCTAACTTTTATCATGATGGATCGAATCGCTATAGTGAAAAACGAAAGACTTATATTAGACCAAAATTTTTGAGAAGAATTTCTTTTGCGATTTTCTCCAATATCTCTGTGTTCTGATAGCCCCCAGAAGAGTTCAAACTATTATCATGATGGATCGAATCGCTAAAGTGAAAAAGGAAAGACTTATATCAGACCAAAATTTTTGAGAAAAATTTCTTTTGCGAATTTCTCCAATATCTCTGTGTTCTGATAGCCCCCAGAAGAGTTCAAACTTTTATCATGATGGATCGAATCGCTAAAGTGAAAAACGAAAGAGTTATATCAGTCAAAGTTCGAAATATTTGAGTAAAATTATTTTTGCGACTTTCTCCAATATCTGTGTGTTCTGATAGCCCCAGAAGACTTCTAACTTTTATCATGATGGATCGAATCGCTAAAGTGAAAAACGAAAGACTTATATCAGACCAAAAGTTTTTGAGAAAAATTTCTTTTGCGAATTTCTCCAATATCTCTGTGTTCTGATAGCCCCCAGAAGAGTTCAAACTATTATCATGATGGATCGAATCGCTAAAGTGAAAAAGGAAAGACTTATATCAGACCAAAATTTTTGTGAAAAATTTCTTTTGCGAATTTCTCCAATATCTCTGTGTTCTGATAGCCCCCAGAAGAGTTCAAACTATTATCATGATGGATCGAATCGCTAAAGTGAAAAACGAAAGAGTTATATCAGTTAAAGTTCGAAATATTTGAGTAAAATTATTTTTGCGACTTTCTCCAATATCTGTGTGTTCTGATAGCCCCAGAAGACTTCTAACTATTATCATGATGGATCGAATCGCTAAAGTGAAAAACGAAAGACTTATATCAGACCAAAAGTTTTTGAGAAAAATTTCTTTTGCGAATTTCTCCAATATCTCTGTGTTCTGATAGCCTCCAGAAGAGTTCAAACTATTATCATGATGGATCGAATCGCTAAAGTGAAAAAGGAAAGACTTATATCAGACCAAAATTTTTGTGAAAAATTTTTTTTGGGAATTTCTCCTATATCTCTGTGTTCTGATAGCCCCCAGAAGAGTTCAAACTTTTATCATGATGGATCGAATCGCTAAAGTGAAAAACGAAAGACTTATATCAGTCCAAAATTTTTGAGAAAAATTTCTTTTGCGAATTTCTCCAATATCTCTGTGTTCTGATAGCCCCCAGAAGAGTTCAAACTTTTATCATGATGGATCGAATCGCTAAAGTGAAAAACGAAAGAGTTATATCAGTCAAAGTTCGAAATATTTGAGTAAAATTATTTTTGCTACTTTCTCCAATATCTGTGTGTTCTGATAGCCCCAGAAGACTTCTAACTTTTATCATGATGGATCGAATCGCTAAAGTGAAAAACGAAAGACTTATAACAGACCAAAATTTTTGAGAAAAATTTCTTTTGCGAATTTCTCCAATATCTCTGTGTTCTGATAGCCCCCAGAAGAGTTCAAACTTTTATCACGATGGATCGAATCGCTAAAGTGAAAAACGAAAGAGTTATATCAGTCAAAGTTCGAAATATTTGAGTAAAATTATTTTTGCGACTTTCTCCAATATCTGTGTGTTCTGATAGCCCCAGAAGACTTCTAACTTTTATCATGATGGCTCGAATCGCTAAAGTGAAAAACGAAAGACTTATATCAGACCAAAACTTTTGAGAAAAATTTCTTTTGCGAATTTCTCCAATATCTCTGTGTTCCTATAGCCCCCAGAAGAGTTCAAACTTTTATCATGATGGATCGAATCGCTAAAGTGAAAAACGAAAGAGTTATATCAGTCAAAGTTCGAAATATTTGAGTAAAATTTTTTTGCGAATTTCTCCAATATCTCTGTGTTCTGATAACCCCAGAAGACTTCTAACTTTTATCATGATGGATCGAATCGCTATAGTGAAAAACGAAAGACTTATATCAGACCAAAATTTTTGAGAAAAATTTCTTTTGCGAATTTCTCCAACATCTCTGTGTTCTGATAACCCCAGAAGACTTCTAACTTTTATCATGATGGATCGAATCGCTATAGTGAAAAACGAAAGACTTATATTAGACCAAAATTTTTGAGAAGAATTTCTTTTGCGATTTTCTCCAATATCTCTGTGTTCTGATAGCCCCCAGAAGAGTTCAAACTATTATCATGATGGATCGAATCGCTAAAGTGAAAAAGGAAAGACTTATATCAGACCAAAATTTTTGAGAAAAATTTCTTTTGCGAATTTCTCCAATATCTCTGTGTTCTGATAGCCCCCAGAAGAGTTCAAACTTTTATCATGATGGATCGAATCGCTAAAGTGAAAAACGATAGAGTTATATCAGTCAAAGTTCGAAATATTTGAGTAAAATTATTTTTGCGACTTTCTCCAATATCTGTGTGTTCTGATAGCCCCAGAAGACTTCTAACTTTTATCATGATGGATCGAATCGCTAAAGTGAAAAACGAAAGACTTATATCAGTCCAAAATTTTTGAGAAAAATTTCTTTTGCGAATTTCTCCAATATCTCTGTGTTCTGATAGCCCCCAGAAGAGTTAAAACTTTTATCATGATGGATCGAATCACTAAAGTGAAAAACGAAAGAGTTATATCAGTCAAAGTTCGAAATATTTGAGTAAAATTATTTTTGCGACTTTCTCCAATATCTGTGTGTTCTGATAGCCCCAGAAGACTTCTAACTTTTATCATGATGGATCGAATCGCTATAGTGAAAAACGAAAGACTTATATCAGACCAAAATTTTTGAGAAAAATTTCTTTTGCGAATTTCTCCAACATCTCTGTGTTCTGATAACCCCAGAAGACTTCTAACTTTTATCATGATGGATCGAATCGCTATAGTGAAAAACGAAAGACTTATATTAGACCAAAATTTTTGAGAAGAATTTCTTTTGCGATTTTCTCCAATATCTCTGTGTTCTGATAGCCCCCAGAAGAGTTCAAACTATTATCATGATGGATCGAATCGCTAAAGTGAAAAAGGAAAGACTTATATCAGACCAAAATTTTTGAGAAAAATTTCTTTTGCGAATTTCTCCAATATCTCTGTGTTCTGATAGCCCCCAGAAGAGTTCAAACTTTTATCATGATGGATCGAATCGCTAAAGTGAAAAACGAAAGAGTTATATCAGTCAAAGTTCGAAATATTTGAGTAAAATTATTTTTGCGACTTTCTCCAATATCTGTGTGTTCTGATAGCCCCAGAAGACTTCTAACTTTTATCATGATGGATCGAATCGCTAAAGTGAAAAACGAAAGACTTATATCAGACCAAAAGTTTTTGAGAAAAATTTCTTTTGCGAATTTCTCCAATATCTCTGTGTTCTGATAGCCCCCAGAAGAGTTCAAACTATTATCATGATGGATCGAATCGCTAAAGTGAAAAAGGAAAGACTTAT
Source organism: Solenopsis invicta (assembly GCF_016802725.1). Classification (NCBI taxonomy): domain Eukaryota; kingdom Metazoa; phylum Arthropoda; class Insecta; order Hymenoptera; family Formicidae; genus Solenopsis; species Solenopsis invicta. Next base: position 11,632,665 of record NC_052673.1, read on the forward strand.
ATCAGACCAAAATTTTTGTGAAAAATTTCTTTTGCGAATTTCTCCAATATCTCTGTGTTCTGATAGCCCCCAGAAGAGATCAAACTATTATCATGATGGATCGAATCGCTAAAGTGAAAAACGAAAGAGTTATATCAGTTAAAGTTCGAAATATTTGAGTAAAATTATTTTTGCGACTTTCTCCAATATCTGTGTGTTCTGATAGCCCCAGAAGACTTCTAACTTTTATCATGATGGATCGAATCGCTAAAGTGAAAAACGAAAGACTTATATCAGACCAAAAGTTTTTGAGAAAAATTTCTTTTGCGAATTTCTCCAATATCTCTGTGTTCTGATAGCCTCCAGAAGAGTTCAAACTATTATCATGATGGATCGAATCGCTAAAGTGAAAAAGGAAAGACTTATATCAGACCAAAATTTTTCCGAAAAATTTTTTTTGCGAATTTCTCCAACATCTCTGTGTTCTGATAGCCCCCAGAAAAGTTCAAACTTTTATCGTGATGGATCGAATCGCTAAAGTGAAAAACGAAAGAGTTATATCAGTCAAAGTTCGAAATATTTGAGTAAAATTTTTTTTGCGAATTTCTCCAATATCTCTGTGTTCTGATAGCCCCAGAAGACTTCAAACTTTTATCATGATGGATCGAATCGCTAAAGTGAAAAACGAAAGACTTATATCAGACCAAAATTTTTGAGAAAAATTTTTTTTGCGAATTTCTTCAATATTTTTGTGTTTTGATAGCCCCCAGAAGACTTTTAACTTTTTTCATGATGGATCGAATCGCTAAAGTGAAAAAGGAAAGTCTTATATCAGACCAAAATTTTAATGAAAAATTTTTTTTGCGAATTTCTCCAATATCTCTGTGTTCTGATAGCCCCCAGAAGAGTTCAAACTTTTATCATGATGGATCGAATCGCTAAAGTGAAAAACGAAAGTCTTATATCAGACCAAAGTTTTTGAGAAAAATTTCTTTTGCGAATTTCTCCAATATCTCTGTGTTCTGATGACCCCAGAAGACTTCTAACTTTTATCATGATGGATCGAATCGCTATAGTGAAAAACGAAAGACTTATATCAGACCAAAATTTTTGTGAAAAATTTTTTTTGCGAATTTCTCCAATATCTCTGTGTTCTGATAGCCCCCAGAAGAGTTCAAACTTTTATCATGATGGATCGAATCGCTAAAGTGAAAAACGAAAGACTTATATCAGACCAAAATTTTTGCGAAAAATTTCTTTTCCGAATTTCTCCAATATCTCTGTGTTCTGATAACCCCAGAAGACTTCTAACTTTTATCATGATGGATCGAATCGCTAAAGTGAAAAACGAAAGACTTATATCAGACCAAAATTTTTGTGAAAAATTTTTTTTGCGAATTTCTCCAATATCTCTGTGTTCTGATAGCCCCCAGAAGAGTTCAAACTTTTATCATGATGGATCGAATCGCTAAAGTGAAAAACGAAAGACTTATATCAGACCAAAATTTTTGAGAAAAATTTCTTTTGCGAATTTCTCCAATATCTCTGTGTTCCTATAGCCCCCAGAAGAGTTCTATCCTTTCACGTGATGGATCGAATCGCTAAAGTGAAAAACGAAAGAGTTATATCAGTCAAAGTTCGAAATATTTGAGTAAAATTATTTTTGCGACTTTCTCCAATATCTGTGTGTTCTGATAGCCCCAGAAGACTTCTAACTTTTATCATGATGGATCGAATCGCTAAAGTGAAAAACGAAAGACTTATATCAGACCAAAATTTTTGAGAAAAATTTCTTTTGCGAATTTCTCCAATATCTCTGTGTTCTGATAGCCCCCAGAAGACTTTTAACTTTTTTCATGATGAATCGAATCGCTAAAATGAAAAAGGAAAGACTTATATCAGACCAAAATTTTTGTGAAAATTTTTTTTGCGAATTTCTCCAATATCTCTGTGTTCTGATAGCCCCCAGAAGAGTTCAAACTTTTATCATGATGGATCGAATCGCTAAAGTGAAAAACGAAAGAGTTATATCAGTCAAAGTTCGAAATATTTGAGTAAAATTTTTTTGCGAATTTCTCCAATATCTCTGTGTTCTGATAACCCCAGAAGACTTCTAACTTTTATCATGATGGATCGAATCGCTAAAGTGAAAAACGAAAGACTTATATCAGACCAAAATTTTTGAGAAAAATTTCTTTTGCGAATTTCTCCAACATCTCTGTGTTCTGATAACCCCAGAAGACTTCTAACTTTTATCATGATGGATCGAATCGCTATAGTGAAAAACGAAAGACTTATATTAGACCAAAATTTTTGAGAAGAATTTCTTTTGCGATTTTCTCCAATATCTCTGTGTTCTGATAGCCCCCAGAAGAGTTCAAACTATTATCATGATGGATCGAATCGCTAAAGTGAAAAAGGAAAGACTTATATCAGACCAAAATTTTTGAGAAAAATTTCTTTTGCGAATTTCTCCAATATCTCTGTGTTCTGATAGCCCCCAGAAGAGTTCAAACTTTTATCATGATGGATCGAATCGCTAAAGTGAAAAACGATAGAGTTATATCAGTCAAAGTTCGAAATATTTGAGTAAAATTATTTTTGCGACTTTCTCCAATATCTGTGTGTTCTGATAGCCCCAGAAGACTTCTAACTTTTATCATGATGGATCGAATCGCTAAAGTGAAAAACGAAAGACTTATATCAGTCCAAAATTTTTGAGAAAAATTTCTTTTGCGAATTTCTCCAATATCTCTGTGTTCTGATAGCCCCCAGAAGAGTTAAAACTTTTATCATGATGGATCGAATCACTAAAGTGAAAAACGAAAGAGTTATATCAGTCAAAGTTCGAAATATTTGAGTAAAATTATTTTTGCGACTTTCTCCAATATCTGTGTGTTCTGATAGCCCCAGAAGACTTCTAACTTTTATCATGATGGATCGAATCGCTATAGTGAAAAACGAAAGACTTATATCAGACCAAAATTTTTGAGAAAAATTTCTTTTGCGAATTTCTCCAACATCTCTGTGTTCTGATAACCCCAGAAGACTTCTAACTTTTATCATGATGGATCGAATCGCTATAGTGAAAAACGAAAGACTTATATTAGACCAAAATTTTTGAGAAGAATTTCTTTTGCGATTTTCTCCAATATCTCTGTGTTCTGATAGCCCCCAGAAGAGTTCAAACTATTATCATGATGGATCGAATCGCTAAAGTGAAAAAGGAAAGACTTATAACACATCGTTCAATAAGTCCCGAGACTAACCCAGAGATAACGCTAGTAGTACCAAGCTGGCCACGTTTCCCTAGAATGCGAACCTTCACATGAAACGTGTACAAATTTCACGTCGATCGGACCACAAACAGCTGAGTTATTGAGGTTAGAGCAAAGTCACTTTGTAATTTGTTTGAAAAATGGAAAAAAGTGAGTTTCGCGTGTTGATAAAGCATTGTTTTTTAATGGGTAAAAACACCGTAGAAGCCCAGCAATGGCTTGAGAAATGTTATCCGGACTCCTTTCCATCTAAATCAACGATTTGTCGTTGGTATGCTGAGTTTAAACGTGGTCGTACGGACACAAACGATGCGGAACGTTCGGGTAGGCCATTGGAAGCCGTTGTACCGGAAAATGTGAGTGAAGTGTTAAAAATCGTAATGAACAATCGCAAAGTGAAGGTCCGTGACATTGCAGAAATGACACAGATATCATCTGGAAGCGTATTTACAATCCTTCATAAAAAATTGAGCCTGAAAAAGGTTTTTTCCAAGTGGGTGCCGCGATTGCTTTCAATGGAACAAAAACAGCAACGAATCGACGATTCAGAGAGCTGTTTATCGCTATTTACTCGCAATAAAAAGGATTTCCTGCGTCGATACGTAACCATGGATGAAACATGGATTCATCATTTCACTCCGGAGTCGCATCGGCAATCATCTGAGTGGCGCGCGGCTGGCGAAAGTCGCCCAAAGCGTCCAAAAACGCAGCAGTCTGCTGGCAAAGTCATGGCGTCTGTTTTTTGGGATACACATGGCGTGATTTTCATTGATTACCTGGAAAAAGGTAAATCGATCAACAGTGATTATTATATTGACTTGTTGGTACGTTTGAAGGAGGAGATCGCAGCAAAACGACCGCACATGAAGAAGAAAAAAATCCTTTTTCATCAAGACAATGCACCATGCCACAAGTCCATGAAAACAATGGTAAAATTCAACGAGTTGGGCTTTGATTTGCTTCCCCACCCTCCGTATTCGCCAGATTTAGCCCCCAGCGACTACTGGCTCTTTGCTGATCTCAAAAAAATGCTCCAGGGAAAAAAATTTGGCTCGAATGAGGAGGTCATTGCCGAAACTGAAGCCTATTTTGAAGCAAAGGATAAATCCTTCTATAAACATGGTATAGAAAAGTTGGAGAGGCGTTGGAAAGATTGTATCACTCTAAAAGGAGATTATATTGATGAATAAAAATGATTTTTGAAAAAAAATGTTGTTTTCGTTGTTAGTCTCGGGACTTATTGAACGATGTGTTATCAGACCAAAATTTTTGAGAAAAATTTCTTTTGCGAATTTCTCCAATATCTCTGTGTTCTGATAGCCCCCAGAAGAGTTCAAACTTTTATCATGATGGATCGAATCGCTAAAGTGAAAAACGAAAGAGTTATATCAGTCAAAGTTCGAAATATTTGAGTAAAATTATTTTTGCGACTTTCTCCAATATCTGTGTGTTCTGATAGCCCCAGAAGACTTCTAACTTTTATCATGATGGATCGAATCGCTAAAGTGAAAAACGAAAGACTTATATCAGACCAAAAGTTTTTGAGAAAAATTTCTTTTGCGAATTTCTCCAATATCTCTGTGTTCTGATAGCCCCCAGAAGAGTTCAAACTATTATCATGATGGATCGAATCGCTAAAGTGAAAAAGGAAAGACTTATATCAGACCAAAATTTTTGTGAAAAATTTCTTTTGCGAATTTCTCCAATATCTCTGTGTTCTGATAGCCCCCAGAAGAGTTCAAACTATTATCATGATGGATCGAATCGCTAAAGTGAAAAACGAAAGAGTTATATCAGTTAAAGTTCGAAATATTTGAGTAAAATTATTTTTGCGACTTTCTCCAATATCTGTGTGTTCTGATAGCCCCAGAAGACTTCTAACTTTTATCATGATGGATCGAATCGCTAAAGTGAAAAACGAAAGACTTATATCAGACCAAAATTTTTGAGAAAAATTTTTTTTGCGAATTTCTTCAATATTTTTGTGTTTTGATAGCCCCCAGAAGACTTTTAACTTTTTTCATGATGGATCGAATCGCTAAAGTGAAAAAGGAAAGTCTTATATCAGACCAAAATTTTAATGAAAAATTTTTTTTGCGAATTTCTCCAATATCTCTGTGTTCTGATAGCCCCCAGAAGAGTTCAAACTTTTATCATGATGGATCGAATCGCTAAAGTGAAAAACAAAAGTCTTATATCAGACCAAAGTTTTTGAGAAAAATTTCTTTTGCGAATTTCTCCAATATCTCTGTGTTCTGATGACCCCAGAAGACTTCTAACTTTTATCATGATGGATCGAATCGCTATAGTGAAAAACGAAAGACTTATATCAGACCAAAATTTTTGTGAAAAATTTTTTTTGCGAATTTCTCCAATATCTCTGTGTTCTGATAGCCCCCAGAAGAGTTCAAACTTTTATCATGATGGATCGAATCGCTAAAGTGAAAAACGAAAGACTTATATCAGACCAAAATTTTTGAGAAAAATTTCTTTTGCGAATTTCTCCAATATCTCTGTGTTCTGATAGTCCCCAGAAGAGTTCATACTTTTATCATGATGGATCGAATCGCTAAAGCGAAAAACGAAAGAGTTATATAAATCAAAGTTCGAAATATTTGAGTAAAATTTTTTTTGCGAATTTCTCCAATATCTCTGTGTTCTGATAACCCCAGAAGACTTCTAACTTTTATCATGATGGATCGAATTGCTAAAGTGAAAAACGAAAGATTTATATCAGACCAAAATTTTTGTGAAAAATTTTTTTTGCGAATTTCTCCTATATCTCTGTGTTCTGATAGCCCCCAGAAGAGTTCAAACTTTTATCATGATGGATCGAATCGCTAAAGTGAAAAACGAAAGACTTATATCAGACCAAAATTTTTGTGAAAAATTTTTTTTGCGAATTTCTCCAATATCTCTGTGTTCTGATAGCCCCCAGAAGAGTTCAAACTTTTATCATGATGGATCGAATCGCTAAAGTGAAAAACGAAAGACTTATATCAGACCAAAATTTTTGAGAAAAATTTCTTTTGCGAATTTCTCCAATATTTTTGTGTTCTGATAGCCCCCAGAAGACTTTTCACTTTTTTCATGATGGATCGAATCGCTAAAGTGAAAAAGGAAAGACTTATATCAGACCAAAATTTTTGTGAAAAATTTTTTTTGGGAACTTCTCCTATATCTCTGTGTTCTGATAGCCCCCAGAAGAGTTCAAACTTTTATCATGATGGATCGAATCGCTAAAGTGAAAAACGAAAGACTTATATCAGTCCAAAATATTTGAGAAAAATTTCTTTTGCGAATTTCTCCAATATCTCTGTGTTCTGATAGCCCCCAGAAGAGTTCAAACTTTTATCATGATGGATCGAATCGCTAAAGTGAAAAACGAAAGAGTTATATCAGTCAAAGTTCGAAATATTTGAGTAAAATTATTTTTGCTACTTTCTCCAATATCTGTGTGTTCTGATAGCCCCAGAAGACTTCTAACTTTTATCATGATGGATCGAATCGCTAAAGTGAAAAACGAAAGAGTTATATCAGTCAAAGTTCGAAATATTTGAGTAAAATTTTTTTGCGAATTTCTCCAATATCTCTGTGTTCTGATAACCCCAGAAGACTTCTAACTTTTATCATGATGGATCGAATCGCTATAGTGAAAAACGAAAGACTTATATCAGACCAAAATTTTTGAGAAAAATTTATTTTGCGAATTTCTCCAACATCTCTGTGTTCTGATAACCCCAGAAGACTTCTAACTTTTATCATGATGGATCGAATCGCTATAGTGAAAAACGAAAGACTTATATTAGACCAAAATTTTTGAGAAGAATTTCTTTTGCGATTTTCTCCAATATCTCTGTGTTCTGATAGCCCCCAGAAGAGTTCAAACTATTATCATGATGGATCGAATCGCTAAAGTGAAAAAGGAAAGACTTATATCAGACCAAAATTTTTGAGAAAAATTTCTTTTGCGAATTTCTCCAATATCTCTGTGTTCTGATAGCCCCCAGAAGAGTTCAAACTTTTATCATGATGGATCGAATCGCTAAAGTGAAAAACGATAGAGTTATATCAGTCAAAGTTCGAAATATTTGAGTAAAATTATTTTTGCGACTTTCTCCAATATCTGTGTGTTCTGATAGCCCCAGAAGACTTCTAACTTTTATCATGATGGATCGAATCGCTAAAGTGAAAAACGAAAGACTTATATCAGTCCAAAATTTTTGAGAAAAATTTCTTTTGCGAATTTCTCCAATATCTCTGTGTTCTGATAGCCCCCAGAAGAGTTAAAACTTTTATCATGATGGATCGAATCACTAAAGTGAAAAACGAAAGAGTTATATCAGTCAAAGTTCGAAATATTTGAGTAAAATTATTTTTGCGACTTTCTCCAATATCTGTGTGTTCTGATAGCCCCAGAAGACTTCTAACTTTTATCATGATGGATCGAATCGCTATAGTGAAAAACGAAAGACTTATATCAGACCAAAATTTTTGAGAAAAATTTCTTTTGCGAATTTCTCCAACATCTCTGTGTTCTGATAACCCCAGAAGACTTCTAACTTTTATCATGATGGATCGAATCGCTATAGTGAAAAACGAAAGACTTATATTAGACCAAAATTTTTGAGAAGAATTTCTTTTGCGATTTTCTCCAATATCTCTGTGTTCTGATAGCCCCCAGAAGAGTTCAAACTATTATCATGATGGATCGAATCGCTAAAGTGAAAAAGGAAAGACTTATATCAGACCAAAATTTTTGAGAAAAATTTCTTTTGCGAATTTCTCCAATATCTCTGTGTTCTGATAGCCCCCAGAAGAGTTCAAACTTTTATCATGATGGATCGAATCGCTAAAGTGAAAAACGAAAGAGTTATATCAGTCAAAGTTCGAAATATTTGAGTAAAATTATTTTTGCGACTTTCTCCAATATCTGTGTGTTCTGATAGCCCCAGAAGACTTCTAACTTTTATCATGATGGATCGAATCGCTAAAGTGAAAAACGAAAGACTTATATCAGACCAAAAGTTTTTGAGAAAAATTTCTTTTGCGAATTTCTCCAATATCTCTGTGTTCTGATAGCCCCCAGAAGAGTTCAAACTATTATCATGATGGATCGAATCGCTAAAGTGAAAAAGGAAAGACTTATATCAGACCAAAATTTTTGTGAAAAATTTCTTTTGCGAATTTCTCCAATATCTCTGTGTTCTGATAGCCCCCAGAAGAGTTCAAACTATTATCATGATGGATCGAATCGCTAAAGTGAAAAACGAAAGAGTTATATCAGTTAAAGTTCGAAATATTTGAGTAAAATTATTTTTGCGACTTTCTCCAATATCTGTGTGTTCTGATAGCCCCAGAAGACTTCTAACTTTTATCATGATGGATCGAATCGCTAAAGTGAAAAACGAAAGACTTATATCAGACCAAAAGTTTTTGAGAAAAATTTCTTTTGCGAATTTCTCCAATATCTCTGTGTTCTGATAGCCTCCAGAAGAGTTCAAACTATTATCATGATGGATCGAATCGCTAAAGTGAAAAAGGAAAGACTTATATCAGACCAAAATTTTTGTGAAAAATTTTTTTTGCGAATTTCTCCAATATCTCTGTGTTCTGATAGCCCCCAGAAGAGTTCAAACTTTTATCATGATGGATCGAATCGCTAAAGTGAAAAACGAAAGAGTTATATCAGTCAAAGTTCGAAATATTTGAGTAAAATTATTTTTGCGACTTTCTCCAATATCTGTGTGTTCTGATAGCCCCAGAAGACTTCTAACTTTTATCATGATGGATCGAATCGCTAAAGTGAAAAACGAAAGACTTATATCAGACCAAAATTTTTGAGAAAAATTTTTTTTGCGAATTTCTTCAATATTTTTGTGTTTTGATAGCCCCCAGAAGACTTTTAACTTTTTTCATGATGGATCGAATCGCTAAAGTGAAAAAGGAAAGTCTTATATCAGACCAAAATTTTAATGAAAAATTTTTTTTGCGAATTTCTCCAATATCTCTGTGTTCTGATAGCCCCCAGAAGAGTTCAAACTTTTATCATGATGGATCGAATCGCTAAAGTGAAAAACGAAAGTCTTATATCAGACCAAAGTTTTTGAGAAAAATTTCTTTTGCGAATTTCTCCAATATCTCTGTGTTCTGATGACCCCAGAAGACTTCTAACTTTTATCATGATGGATCGAATCGCTAAAGTGAAAAACGAAAGACTTATATCAGACCAAAATTTTTGCGAAAAATTTCTTTTCCGAATTTCTCCAATATCTCTGTGTTCTGATAACCCCAGAAGACTTCTAACTTTTATCATGATGGATCGAATCGCTAAAGTGAAAAACGAAAGACTTATATCAGACCAAAATTTTTGTGAAAAATTTTTTTTGCGAATTTCTCCAATATCTCTGTGTTCTGATAGCCCCCAGAAGAGTTCAAACTTTTATCATTATGGATCGAATCGCTAAAGTGAAAAACGAAAGACTTATATCAGACCAAAATTTTTGAGAAAAATTTCTTTTGCGAATTTCTCCAATATCTCTGTGTTCCTATAGCCCCCAGAAGAGTTCTATCCTTTCACGTGATGGATCGAATCGCTAAAGTGAAAAACGAAAGAGTTATATCAGTCAAAGTTCGAAATATTTGAGTAAAATTATTTTTGCGACTTTCTCCAATATCTGTGTGTTCTGATAGCCCCAGAAGACTTCTAACTTTTATCATGATGGATCGAATCGCTAAAGTGAAAAACGAAAGACTTATATCAGACCAAAATTTTTGAGAAAAATTTCTTTTGCGAATTTCTCCAATATCTCTGTGTTCTGATAGCCCCCAGAAGACTTTTAACTTTTTTCATGATGAATCGAATCGCTAAAATGAAAAAGGAAAGACTTATATCAGACCAAAATTTTTGTGAAAATTTTTTTTGCGAATTTCTTCAATATCTCTGTGTTCTGATAGCCCCCAGAAGAGTTCAAACTTTTATCATGATGGATCGAATCGCTAAAGTGAAAAACGAAAGAGTTATATCAGTCAAAGTTCGAAATATTTGAGTAAAATTTTTTTGCGAATTTCTCCAATATCTCTGTGTTCTGATAACCCCAGAAGACTTCTAACTTTTATCATGATGGATCGAATCGCTATAGTGAAAAACGAAAGACTTATATCAGACCAAAATTTTTGAGAAAAATTTCTTTTGCGAATTTCTCCAATATCTCTGTGTTCTGATAGCCCCCAGAAGAGTTCAAACTATTATCATGATGGATCGAATCGCTAAAGTGAAAAAGGAAAGACTTATATCAGACCAAAATTTTTGTGAAAAATTTCTTTTGCGAATTTCTCCAATATCTCTGTGTTCTGATAGCCCCCAGAAGAGTTCAAACTATTATCATGATGGATCGAATCGCTAAAGTGAAAAACGAAAGAGTTATATCAGTTAAAGTTCGAAATATTTGAGTAAAATTATTTTTGCGACTTTCTCCAATATCTGTGTGTTCTGATAGCCCCAGAAGACTTCTAACTTTTATCATGATGGATCGAATCGCTAAAGTGAAAAACGAAAGACTTATATCAGACCAAAAGTTTTTGAGAAAAATTTCTTTTGCGAATTTCTCCAATATCTCTGTGTTCTGATAGCCTCCAGAAGAGTTCAAACTATTATCATGATGGATCGAATCGCTAAAGTGAAAAAGGAAAGACTTATATCAGACCAAAATTTTTGTGAAAAATTTTTTTTGCGAATTTCTCCAATATCTCTGTGTTCTGATAGCCCCCAGAAGAGTTCAAACTTTTATCATGATGGATCGAATCGCTAAAGTGAAAAACGAAAGAGTTATATCAGTCAAAGTTCGAAATATTTGAGTAAAATTATTTTTGCGACTTTCTCCAATATCTGTGTGTTCTGATAGCCCCAGAAGACTTCTAACTTTTATCATGATGGATCGAATCGCTAAAGTGAAAAACGAAAGACTTATATCAGACCAAAATTTTTGAGAAAAATTTTTTTTGCGAATTTCTTCAATATTTTTGTGTTTTGATAGCCCCCAGAAGACTTTTAACTTTTTTCATGATGGATCGAATCGCTAAAGTGAAAAAGGAAAGTCTTATATCAGACCAAAATTTTAATGAAAAATTTTTTTTGCGAATTTCTCCAATATCTCTGTGTTCTGATAGCCCCCAGAAGTGTTCAAACTATTATCATGATTGATTGAATCGCTAAAGTGAAAAACGAAAGACTTATATCAGACCAAAATTTTGCGAAAAATTTCTTTTGCGAATTTCTCCAATATCTCTGTGTTCTGATAGTCCCCAGAAGAGTTCATACTTTTATCATGATGGATCGAATCGCTAAAGTGAAAAACGAAAGAGTTATATAAGTCAAAGTTCGAAATATTTGAGTAAAATTTTTTTTCCGAATTTCTCCAATATCTCTGTGTTCTGATAACCCCAGAAGACTTCTAAGTTTTATCATGATGGATCGAATCGCTAAAGTGAAAAACGAAAGACTTATAACCGACCAAAATTTTTGTGAAAAATTTTTTTTGCGAATTTCTCCTATATCTCTGTGTTCTGATAGCCCCCAGAAGAGTTCAAACTTTTATCATGATGGGTCGAATCGCTAAAGTGAAAAACGAAAGACTTATATCAGACCAAAATTTTTGAGAAAAATTTCTTTTGCGAATTTCTCCAATATCTCTGTGTTCTGATAGCCCCCAGAAGAGTTCAAACTTTTATCATGATGGATCGAATCGCTAAAGTGAAAAACGAAAGAGTTATATCAGTCAAAGTTCGAAATATTTGAGTAAAATTATTTTTGCGACTTTCTCCAATATCTGTGTGTTCTGATAGCCCCAGAAGACTTCTAACTTTTATCATGATGGATCGAATCGCTAAAGTGAAAAACGAAAGACTTATATCAGACCAAAATTTTTGAGAAAAATTTTTTTTGCGAATTTCTTCAATATTTTTGTGTTTTGATAGCCCCCAGAAGACTTTTAACTTTTTTCATGATGGATCGAATCGCTAAAGTGAAAAAGGAAAGTCTTATATCAGACCAAAATTTTTGTGAAAAATTTTTTTTGCGAATTTCTCCAATATCTCTGTGTTCTGATAGCCCCCAGAAGAGTTCAAACTTTTATCATGATGGATCGAATCGCTAAAGTGAAAAACGAAAGACTTATATCAGACCAAAGTTTTTGAGAAAAATTTCTTTTGCGAATTTCTCCAATATCTCTGTGTTCTGATGGCCCCAGAAGACTTCTAACTTTTATCATGATGGATCGAATCGCTATAGTGAAAAACGAAAGACTTATATCAGACCAAAATTTTTGAGAAAAATTTTTTTTGCGAATTTCTCCAATATCTCTGTGTTCTGATAGCCCCCAGAAGAGTTCAAACTTTTATCATGATGGATCGAATCGCTAAAGTGAAAAACGAAAGACTTATATCAGACCAAAATTTTTGAGAAAAATTTCTTTTGCGAATTTCTCCAATATCTCTGTGTTCTGATAGTCCCCAGAAGAGTTCATACTTTTATCATGATGGATCGAATCGCTAAAGCGAAAAACGAAAGAGTTATATAAATCAAAGTTCGAAATATTTGAGTAAAATTTTTTTTGCGAATTTCTCCAATATCTCTGTGTTCTGATAACCCCAGAAGACTTCTAACTTTTATCATGATGGATCGAATTGCTAAAGTGAAAAACGAAAGATTTATATCAGACCAAAATTTTTGAGAAAAATTTCTTTTGCTAATTTCTCCAATATCTCTGTGTTCTGATAGCCCCCAGAAGTGTTCAAACTATTATCATGATTGATTGAATCGCTAAAGTGAAAAACGAAAGACTTATATCAGTCCAAAATTTTTGACAAAAATTTCTTTTGCGAATTTCTCCAATATCTCTGTGTTCTGAAAGCCCCCAGAAGAGTTCAAACTATTATCATGATGGATCGAATCGCTAAAGTGAAAAACGAAAGAGTTATATCAGTCAAAGTTCGAAATATTTGAGTAAAATTATTTTTGCGACTTTCTCCAATATCTGTGTGTTCTGATAGCCCCAGAAGACTTCTAACTTTTATCATGATGGATCGAATCGCTAAAGTGAAAAACGAAAGACTTATATCAGACCAAAGTTTTTGAGAAAAATTTCTTTTGCGAATTTCTCCAATATTTTTGTGTTCTGATAGCCCCCAGAAGACTTTTAACTTTTTTCATGATGGATCGAATCGCTATAGTGAAAAAGGAAAGACTTATATCAGACCAAAATTTTTGTGAAAAATTTTTTTTGCGAATTTCTCCTATATCTCTGTGTTCTGATAGCCCCCAGAAGAGTTCAAACTTTTATCATGATGGATCGAATCGCTAAAGTGAAAAACGAAAGACTTATATCAGACCAAAATTTTTGAGAAAAATTTCTTTTGCGAATTTCTCCAATATCTCTGTGTTCTGATAGTCCCCAGAAGAGTTCATACTTTTATCATGATGGATCGAATCGCTAAAGCGAAAAACGAAAGAGTTATATAAATCAAAGTTCGAAATATTTGAGTAAAATTTTTTTTGCGAATTTCTCCAATATCTCTGTGTTCTGATAACCCCAGAAGACTTCTAACTTTTATCATGATGGATCGAATTGCTAAAGTGAAAAACGAAAGATTTATATCAGACCAAAATTTTTGAGAAAAATTTCTTTTGCTAATTTCTCCAATATCTCTGTGTTCTGATAGCCCCCAGAAGTGTTCAAACTATTATCATGATTGATTGAATCGCTAAAGTGAAAAACGAAAGACTTATATCAGTCCAAAATTTTTGACAAAAATTTCTTTTGCGAATTTCTCCAATATCTCTGTGTTCTGACAGCCTCCAGAAGAGTTCTAACTTTTATCATGATGGATCGAAACGCTAAAGTGATAAACGAAAGACTAATATCATTTTTTTTTTTTTTTTGTTTACGGAGAGGAAATGCGTTACCGCATACCCCAGACCTCGGGGGAGGCCTGGTGGTTATGTGGGGCTCTTCCCCGCCGACGACGTGTCGGCGGAGACATACCCACTAAAACCTCTCCGGGTGTCCTGCCCTGGTCTATGACTGGGGGACTCCGGGAACGCGTGCAGCATACTTCCGGAGCCCCCCGGACCTGTCGGCTGAGCCGACTCTTCTCGCCGGGGGCACCCAAACATTGGGTCCCCCGGCAGGGCATCGAGGCTTGTCTGCCTTAGGTCGGGGAGAGTGGACACCGTCCCCTCCCCGCCTCTTCCCCTGTTGTTGTTAGGGGTATGGGCCCGGGGTTCCGGCCCCCGCCGGAGTGGTCCCGGGCCTAACCGTGCCTCGTAGATGGGCGTCGTCTCCCACAGATTCACGGGAGATGGAAAGCTTGGCCATCTCCGCCCGGCGAGTCTGGGAGGGTTGTCTTCCTCCCGTTTGTGCGTGGGAGGGAGGCCCTCCCTCCATGTTAGTCGGTAGTGTTAGTTGCGGCTCGCTTTCTCGCCCTGCGTCGGGTCCGCAAGGCCGGGCTTTCAGCAGGGTTGGGAGGGGCCTCGACCGGCGGGACGTTGGCATTCCCCCCCCCTCCTCTTCTTCTTCGATGGTCGGGTGAGAGGGTGACACTGCCCCCTCAGCTCCCCTTCTTCTTCTTTTACGGGGGGGACCCCCACCGCCTCGTGGGTCCGGGCAGTATCGCGGAGGACGGGGTTCCCCGCCGCCTCCACCGCCTCTTCGGGGGGGTCGACGTCTACGACGGCTGTGACGGCCTCTCCCCCCCGGTCTTCCTCCTCTCTGTCTCTGCCTCTCTCTCTCTGCCGCCTCCTTCTGCGACATAACCTGTTCGCAGAAGGAGGCGACCGCCTTCCAACTACTCTCCCTGAGGACCATCTTGCCTATGACGGCCCCCAGGGAGAGATCCTCACCGATCTCGTCTTTTAAGACTCCGCGCAGCCCCTCCCACGCTGGACAGTGCTCGAGGGTGTGCTGCGCGGAGTCCACACCTGCTGTGCAATGGTGGCATCGCGCCGTCGGCTCTTTCTTGATACGACACAGGTACTCACCGAAACATCCATGTCCGGTAAGCACCTGTGTCAGCCTGTAAGTGAGACCGCCCCAAGGACGGTCCACCCACTCCTCCAGGTGGGGGAGGACGGCCTCTAGGACCCGGGTGCCCACTGTCGGCGGGTTTTGCGCGAGTTGGTCGCGCCACGCTTCGATCGCCCGCCGACGGGCTCTCTCCCTCCACGACGCCATGGTCCTCGGGGCGATGTCATTGCCCCTCAGGCGGGCGGCCTTGACCCGAGCGTATAGGACAGCTCGGGCCGTTGCCAGATGTTCCGCCGGCGGTATGCCCGCCAGGACCATTATGGCGTCGTTTGGAGCGGTGCAATATGCGCGCGCTATGCGGAGGGCCAGCAGTCTTTGCACGGAGTGCAGATGTTTCAGTATCTTCCTGCTGGCCCCCATCGCCTCGCACCACACCGGAGCACCGTACAGTGCCCCGGACATGATCGCGTGCATGTACGCGCATCTCGCACCTATACCCGGGCCCCGTAGATTGGGCATTAGACCTCTGAGGGCATTGACCCTCTTGCCCAACCGTGGGGTGAGGTCGTCTAAATGGTCAACGAAACCCCACCGGCCGTCCAGGAGTAGTCCCAAGTACTTTAGAGTTTTCCCCACCTGGATTCGTGTCCTCCCTACGAGGATTGAGACCTGCGGAGGGTGCCCCCGGGAGCCATCGTGGAAGAAGATGGCTTCCGTTTTTTGTGGGGCAACCCTCAGCCCCAATTCCTCGATTGCGCCGACGACGCATGCCACCGCCCAGTTGGCTCTAGTTACTGCGTCCTCCCAAGAGGTGCCCCCGGCTACCACGAAAGTGTCATCCGCGTAACAGACTCTGTGGCAGCCAGGGGGTAGGGCCGTGCGGAGGACGACGTCGAATACTGCGTTCCACAACAGGGGCCCGAGAACAGACCCCTGCGGGACGCCGCACGTCATGCCCCTCCGCTGCTGGAGTCCTTCCTTGTCGAAGAACTCCAGCGTTCTATCCCGGAAATAGTCCCTCACCGCCTCCACAAGATAGGGCGGTAGACCAAAGTGGTCCTGTAGCATCGCCACTATCTTGCCCCATGGGGCGGTGTTAAAGGCGTTGGTGATGTCTAGTGACACCCCCAACGCCACTCCTCCCTCCCCCGTTATGGACCCCGTGAGGGCCCGTACGCGTTGGATCGCGTCGATCGTGGATCGCTCCTCACGGAATCCGTACTGGTCGGGGGATAAATTGGGACCTTCCCGGGACATGTGCCGGACGATGCGGTCCGCGATTACTCGCTCAAAGATTTTGCCCGCATCGTCCAGCATGCAGAGGGGCCTGTACGCAGACGGGTCCTCCGCTGGCTTGCCTGGCTTCTTGAGCAGGACAAGCCTGGCCCTCTTCCACCTCTCGGGGAAGACTCCTTCTCTTAGGCATAGGGTCAGGACACTCTTTAGGTCCTGCCCGATCATCGTAGCGGCCCGGACCCAGACTTTGCCGTAGACTCCGTCTGGGCCGGGCGCGCGGGCTCGACCTTTGTTTCTGATTCGGGCGAAGGCCCCCTCCAGTTCGTAATCTCGGACCCCCAGTTCCTCCGTCCAGCCCGGGGGGGGGACCAGACCTGGCCGGTATGTCCCTTCCCCGGGTGGGGAACAGTTGGTCGACGACTCTCCCCAGGAACCGGGGGTCTAACGTCTCGGTGAGGGGGGGAGCCCATGGGCGGAGCTTATCAACGGCCATTTTATATGGCCTCCCCCATGGGTCCCTCGTGAGGCCTGAGATAAACTCCTCCCAGGCCTCGGCCTTCGCCCGACAGATGGCAACCCTGAGAGACTTGCGGGCTTCTTTCAGGGCCGCTCTCGTCTCTATCTCGTCTGCCTCCGTGCCCCGGCCACGGGCACGCGTGTAGGCCCTCCTGGCGGCCACCGTAGCCCGTCTTAGTTGAGCGAGCTCCTCGGACCACCAGTAGGCCGCGCGTTTTGACCTCGGTCGGCTCCGGGGCATGGATGCATCGCACGCGCGCGACATGGCGTCGCAAAGCCATTCGGTCTCCGCTTCCGCTCCGGCGTCCTGTCCCCGGTCAGCCCACGTTGAGGTCGCAAGGCTGACCTCGAGGGCCTCCTGGTCGAGCTTCCGGAGGACCCATCTTTTGTCGGCCTTCTGGCGGCGCACCCTTGCCCGCACCTCCGCGGGTGTGGAGGCCACTACCATCTCGATCAGACGATGATCTGTAAGCTCCCCGAGGGGAGCGGCCTCCACTCTCCAGGCACTGACTCTGCCAAGGGCGCCCGGAGAAGCCCACGTGAGGTCCACGATGGACTCCCCGCGGCTACCCACGAAGGTGCTGACCCGACCTCGGTTTAATAGACCGAGGTCGAGCCCTGCCGCCCATTCCAGGGTGCAACGGAATCTGGAGTTCGTGTTCGGGGACCCCCAAGCCCTAGCATGGGTGTTGAAGTCCCCCCCCACGACGATGGGTCTGGGAGAGCGCCTAGCAACGCACTCTCCCGCCCGCTCCAGAGCCGTCTCGTACTCCCCCAGCGTTAGACTGGGGGGGAAGTAGCACCCCAGAACGTCGATGGGTCCCCACTCGACCAGCACGTAGCCCTCGCCGGACTCAACCGGGAGCATCGGCGGGGCGTCGCGCGCGTGCTGGCTGACTATCGCCACCCTGCCCAGGGTATCCCCGACCCAGTTCGGGTTGTCTTCGGGGATCCTGTAGGGGTCAGCGGCGATAGCCAGCCCTCCTCCTCTCTCCGCCAGGCACTGCAACAGGATGTCCTGTGCAGCCCTGGCGTGATTTAGATTCGTTTGAAGGAGCCTCTTAGCCATTGGTTGGCGCTTTATGAGGCTCCTCCACCTCCATCCTTTCTATTGGGGTCAGCGTGACCTTAACCTCTCTAATTTCCCCGCACGAAGGGGGTGCAGCTGCAGTCTTCGGTCGGGGCTCTTTAGGGCCCTCGGAGGCGGCTGCGGTCTCAGTAGATCCCCCAGCCCTGGACCTTTCCCCCGCCTGGAGAGGGTGGGCGCTCGTTGAAGGGGGAAGAGGGGGCTGGGTCTTTCCAGCTTTCCCCCTACCCTTCCTCTTGCTTGGAGCGGCCGTCATCGGCTCCGTAGAGGGCGCAGGAGGGAGTCGCGCTGTTCCATCGCTCCTCCCTGCCGTCGTGCCGCCACTACGAGGGTCCTTTGTCGTCTTTGGCGCGGAGGGGCGTGGCGACCCCCCCTTTTTACCAGTGGTGGATGGGCACGCCTTACTTCCCACCCTGTGGTCCGCCGGTTTTCCTAGTTCCCGGCAAATCGGACAGCTCGCCTTGTTCGAGCACGCACTCGCCTGGTGGCCCGGGCTGCCGCACCTATAGCAGCAGCCAGATCTGTCGACCTGGCTGCTGCAATTGGCCTGTGTATGGCCACTGGAAAAAAAACCGAAAACACTGTAATCCTCTCGGGGGGAGAAAGACTAATATCAGACAAAGTTCGAAAGTTTTGAAAAAATTTTTTTGCAAATTTCTCCAATATTTTTGTGTTCTGATAGCCCCCAGAAGACTTCTAACTTTTATCATGATGGATCGAATCGCTATAGTGAAAAACGAAAGACTTATATCAGACCAAAATTTTTGAGAAAAATTTCTTTTGCGAATTTCTCCAATATCTCTGTGTTCTGATAGCCCCCAGAAGAGTTCAAACTATTATCATGATGGATCGAATCGCTAAAGTGAAAAAGGAAAGACATATATCAGACCAAAATTTTTGTGAAAAGTTTTTTTTGCGAATTTCTCCAATATCTCTGTGTTCTGATAGCCCCCAGAAGAGTTCAAACTTATATCATGATGGATCGAATTGCTAAAGTGAAAAACGAAAGACTTATATCAGACCAAAGTTTTTGAGAAAAATTTCTTTTGCGAATTTCTCCAATATCTCTGTGTTCTGATGACCCCAGAAGACTTCTAACTTTTATCATGATGGATCGAATCGCTAAAGTGAAAAACGAAAGACTTATTCAGACCAAAATTTTTGAGAAAAATTTTTTTTGCGAATTTCTCCAATATTTCTGTGTTCCTATAGCCCTCAGAAGAGTTCTATCCTTTCACATGATGGATCGAATCGCTAAAGTGAAAAAGGAAAGACTTATATCAGACAAAAGTTTTTGTGAAAAATTTTTTTTGCGAATTTTTCCAATATCTGTGTTCTGATAGCCCCCAGAAGAGTTCAAACTTTTATCATGATGGATCGAATCGCTAAAGTGAAAAACGAAAGACTTATATCAGACCAAAGTTTTTGAGAAAAATTTCTTTTGCGAATTTCTCCAATATCTCTGTGTTCTGATAACCCCAGAAGACTTCAAACTTTTATCATGATGGATCGAATCGCTATAGTGAAAAACGAAAGACTTATATCAGACCAAAATTTTTGAGAAAAATTTCTTTTGCGAATTTCTCCAATATCTCTGTGTTCTGATAGCCCCCAGAAGAGTTCAAACTTTTATCATGATGGATCGAATCGCTAAAGTGAAAAACGAAAGAGTTATATCAGTCAAAGTTCGAAATATTTGAGTAAAATTATTTTTGCGACTTTCTCCAATATCTGTGTGTTCTGATAGCCCCAGAAGACTTCTAACTTTTATCATGATGGATCGAATCGCTAAAGTGAAAAACGAAAGACTTATATCAGACCAAAATTTTTGAGAAAAATTTCTTTTGCGAATTTCTCCAATATCTCTGTGTTCTGATAGCCCCCAGAAGAGTTCAAACTTTTATCATGATGGATCGAATCGCTAAAGTGAAAAAAGAAAGAGTTATATCAGTCAAAGTTCGAAATATTTGAGTAAAATTATTTTTGCGACTTTTTCCAATATCTGTGTGTTCTGATAGCCCCAGAAGACTTCTAACTTTTATCATGATGGATCGAATCGCTAAAGTGAAAAACGAAAGACTTATATCAGACCAAAATTTTTGAGAAAAATTTCTTTTGCGAATTTCTCCAATATCTCTGTGTTCTGATAGTCCCCAGAAGAGTTCATACTTTTATCATGATGGATCGAATTGCTAAAGTGAAAAACGAAAGAGTTATATAAATCAAAGTTCGAAATATTTGAGTAAAATTTTTTTTGCGAATTTCTCCAATATCTCTGTGTTCTGATGACCCCAGAAGACTTCTAACTTTTATCATGATGGATCGAATCGCTATAGTGAAAAACGAAAGACTTATATCAGTCCAAAATTTTTGAGAAAAATTTCTTTTGCGAATTTCTCCAATATCTCTGTGTTCTGATAGCCCCCAGAAGAGTTCAAACTATTATCATGATGGATCGAATCGCTAAAGTGAAAAACGAAAGACTTATATCAGTCCAAAATTTTTGAGAAAAATTTCTTTTGCGAATTTCTCCAATATCTCTGTGTTCCTATAGCCCCCAGAAGAGTTCTATCCTTTCACGTGATGGATCGAATCGCTAAAGTGAAAAAGGAAAAACTTATATCAGACCAAAGTTTTTGTGAAAAATTTTTTTTGCGAATTTCTCCAATATCTCTGTGTTCTGATAGCCCCCAGAAGAGTTCAAACTTTTATCATGATGGATCGAATCGCTAAAGTGAAAAACGAAAGAGTTATATCAGTCAAAGTTCGAAATATTTGAGTAAAATTATTTTTGCGACTTTCTCCAATATCTGTGTGTTCTGATAGCCCCAGAAGACTTCTAACTTTTATCATGATGGATCGAATCACTAAAGTGAAAAACGAAAGACTTATATCAGTCCAAAGTTTTTGAGAAAAATTTCTTTTGCGAATTTCTCCAATATCTCTGTGTTCTGATGACCCCAGAAGACTTCTAACTTTTATCATGATGGATCGAATCGCTAAAGTGAAAAACGAAAGACTTATTCAGACCAAAATTTTTGAGAAAAATTTTTTTTGCGAATTTCTCCAATATTTCTGTGTTCCTATAGCCCTCAGAAGAGTTCTATCCTTTCACATGATGGATCGAATCGCTAAAGTGAAAAAGGAAAGACTTATATCAGACAAAAGTTTTTGTGAAAAATTTTTTTTGCGAATTTCTCCAATATCTCTGTGTTCTGATAGCCCCCAGAAGAGTTCAAACTTTTATCATGATGGATCGAATCGCTAAAGTGAAAAACGAAAGACTTATATCAGACCAAAGTTTTTGAGAAAAATTTCTTTTGCGAATTTCTCCAATATCTCTGTGTTCTGATAACCCCAGAAGACTTCAAACTTTTATCATGATGGATCGAATCGCTATAGTGAAAAACGAAAGACTTATATCAGACCAAAATTTTTGAGAAAAATTTCTTTTGCGAATTTCTCCAATATCTCTGTGTTCTGATAGCCCCCAGAAGAGTTCAAACTTTTATCATGATGGATCGAATCGCTAAAGTGAAAAACGAAAGAGTTATATCAGTCAAAGTTCGAAATATTTGAGTAAAATTATTTTTGCGACTTTCCCCAATATCTGTGTGTTCTGATAGCCCCAGAAGACTTCTAACTTTTATCATGATGGATCGAATCGCTAAAGTGAAAAACGAAAGACTTATATCAGACCAAAATTTTTGAGAAAAATTTCTTTTGCGAATTTCTCCAATATCTCTGTGTTCTGATAGCCCCCAGAAGAGTTCAAACTTTTATCATGATGGATCGAATCGCTAAAGTGAAAAACGAAAGAGTTATTTCAGTCAAAGTTCGAAATATTTGAGTAAAACTATTTTTGCGACTTTCTCCAATATCTGTGTGTTCTGATAGCCCCCAGAAGAGTTCAAACTTTTATCATGATGGATCGAATCGCTAAAGTGAAAAACGAAAGAGTTATATCACTCAAAGTTCGAAATATTTGAGTAAAATTATTTTTGCGACTTTCTCCAATATCTGTGTGTTCTGATAGCCCCAGAAGACTTCTAACTTTTATCATGATGGATCGAATCGCTAAAGTGAAAAACGAAAGACTTATATCAGTCCAAAATTTTTGAGAAAAATTTCTTTTGCAAATTTCTCCAATATCTCTGTGTTCTGATAGCCCCCAGAAGAGTTCAAACTGTTATCATGATGGATCGAATCGCTAAAGTGAAAAACGAAAGAGTTATTTCAGTCAAAGTTCGAAATATTTGAGTAAAACTATTTTTGCGACTTTCTCCAATATCTGTGTGTTCTGATAGCCTTAGAAGACTTCTAACTTTTATCGTGATGGATCGAATCGCTAAAGTGAAAAACGAAAGACTTATATCAGTCCAAAATTTTTGAGAAAAATTTCTTTTGCGAATTTCTCCAATATCTCTGTGTTCTGATAGCCCCCAGAAGAGTTCAAACTTTTATCATGATTGATCGAATCGCTAAAGTGAAAAACGAAAGACTTATATCAGTCCAAAATTTTTGAGAAAAGTTTCTTTTGCGAATTTCTCCAATATCTCTGTGTTCTGATAGCCCCCAGAAGAGTTCAAACTTTTATCATGATTGATCGAATCGCTAAAGTGAAAAACGAAAGTGTTATATCAGTCAAAGTTCGAAATATTTGAGTAAAACTATTTTTGCGACTTTCTCCAATATCTGTGTGTTCTGATAGCCCCAGAAGACTTCTAACTTTCATCATGATGGATCGAATCACTAAAGTGAAAAACGAAAGACTTATATCAGTCCAAAATTTTTGAGAAAAATTTCTTTTGCGAATTTCTCCAATATCTCTGTGTTCTGATAGCCCCCAGAAGAGTTCAAACTTTTATCATGATGGATCGAATCGCTAAAGTGAAAAACGAAAGAGTTATATCAGTCAAAGTTCGAAATATTTGAGTAAAATTATTTTTGCGACTTTCTCCAATATCTGTGTGTTCTGATAGCCCCAGAAGACTTCTAACTTTTATCATGATGGATAAAATCGCTAAAGTGAAAAACGAAAGACTTATATCAGACCAAAATTTTTGAGAAAAATTTCTTTTGCGAATTTCTCCAATATCTCTGTGTTCTGATAGCCCCCAGAAGAGTTCAAACTATTATCATGATGGATCGAATCGCTAAGGTGAAAAACGAAAGACTTATATCAGACCAAAGTTTTTGAGAAAAATTTCTTTTGCGAATTTCTCCAATATCTCTGTGTTCTGATGACCCCAGAAGACTTCTAACTTTTATCATGATGGATCGAATCGCTATAGTGAAAAACGAAAGACTTATATCAGACCAAAATTTTTGAGAAAAATTTCTTTTGCGAATTTCTCCAATATCTCTGTGTTCTGATAGCCCCCAGAAGAGTTCAAACTTTTATCATGATGGATCGAATCGCTAAAGTGAAAAACGAAAGAGTTATATCAGTCAAAGTTCGAAATATTTGAGTAAAATTATTTTTGCGACTTTCTCCAATATCTGTGTATTCTGATAGCCCCAGAAGACTTCTAACTTTTATCATGAAGGATCGAATCGCTAAAGTGAAAAACGAAAGACTTATATCAGTCCAAAATTTTTGAGAAAAATTTCTTTTGCGAATTTCTCCAATATCTCTGTGTTCTGATAGCCCCCAGAAGAGTTCAAACTTTTATCATGATGGATCGAATCGCTAAAGTGAATAACGAAAGACTTATATCAGAACAAAATTTTTGAGAAAAGTTTCTTTTGCGAATTTCTGCAATATTTTTGTGTTCTGATAGCCCCCAGAAGACTTTTAACTTTTTTCATGATGGATCGAATCGCTAAAGTGAAAAAGGAAAGACTTATATCAGACCAAAATTTTTGTGAAAAATTTTTTTTGCGAATTTCTCCAATATCTCTGTGTTCTGATGACCCCAGAAGACTTCTAACTTTTATCATGATGGATCGAATCGCTATAGTGAAAAACGAAAGACTTATATCAGACCGAAATTTTTAAGAAAAATTTCTTTTGCGAATTTCTCCAATATCTCTGTGTTCTGATAGCCCCCAGAAGAGTTCAAACTATTATCATGATGGATCGAATCGCTAAAGTGAAAAACGAAAGACTTATATCAGACCAAAATTTTTGAGAAAAATTTCTTTTGCGAATTTCTCCAATATTTTTGTGTTCTGATAGCCCCCAGAAGAGTTCAAACTTTTATCATGATGGATCGAATCGCTAAAGTGAAAAAGGAAAGACTTATATCAGAACAAAGTTTTTGAGAAAAATTTCTTTTGCGAATTTCTCCAATATCTCTGTGTTCTGATAGCCCCCAGAAGAGTTCAAACTATTATCATGATGGATCGAATCGCTAAAGTGAAAAACGAAAGACTTATAACAGTCCAAAATTTTTGAGAAAAATTTATTTTACGAATTTCTCCAATATCTCTGTGTTCTGATAGCCCCCAGAAGAGTTCAAACTATTATCATGATGGATCGAATCGCTAAAGTGAAAAACGAAAGACTTATATCAGTCCAAAATTTTTGAGAAAAATTTCTTTTGCGAATTTCTCCAATATCTCTGTGTTCTGATAGCCCCCAGAAGAGTTCAAACTTTTATCATGATGGATCGAATCGCTAAAGTGAAAAACGAAAGAGTTATTTCAATCAAAGTTCGAAATATTTGAGTAAAACTATTTTTGCGACTTTCTCCAATATCTGTGTGTTCTGATAGCCTTAGAAGACTTCTAACTTTTATCATGATGGATCGAATCGCTAAAGTGAAAAACGAAAGACTTATATCAGTCCAAAATTTTTGAGAAAAATTTCTTTTGCGAATTTCTCCAATATCTCTGTGTTCTGATAGCCCCCAGAAGAGTTCAAACTTTTATCATGATGGATCGAATCGCTAAAGTGAAAAACGAAAGACTTATATCAGACCAAAATTTTTGAGAAAAATTTCTTTTGCGAATTTCTCCAATATTTTTGTGTTCTGATAGCCCCCAGAAAACTTTTAACTTTTTTCATGATGGATCGAATCGCTAAAGTGAAAAAGGAAAGACTTATATCAGACCAAAATATTTGTGAAAAATTTTTTTTGCGAATTTCTCCAATATCTCTGTGTTCTGATAGCCCCCAGAAGAGTTCAAACTTTTATCATGATGGATCGAATCGCTAAAGTGAAAAACGAAAGAGTTATATCAGTCAAAGTTCGAAATATTTGAGTAAAATTATTTTTGCGACTTTCTCCAATATCTATGTGTTCTGATAGCCCCAGAAGACTTCTAACTTTTATCATGATGGATCGAATCGCTAAAGTGAAAAACGAAAAACTTATATCAGTCCAAAATTTTTGAGAAAAATTTCTTTTGCGAATTTCTCTAATATCTCTGTGTTCTGATAGCCCCCAGAAGAGTTCAAACTATTATCATGATGGATCGAATCGCTAAAGTGAAAAACGAAAGACTTATATCAGTCCAAAATTTTTGAGAAAAATTTCTTTTGCGAATTTCTCCAATATTTTTGTGTTCTGATAGCCCCCAGAAGACTTTTAACTTTTATCATGATGGATCGAATCGCTAAAGTGAAAATCGAAAGACTTATATCAGACCAAAATTTTTGAGAAAAATTTCTTTTGCGAATTTCTCCAATATTTTTGTGTTCTGATAGCCCCCAGAAGACTTTTAACTTTTTTCATGATGGATCGAATCGCTAAAGTGAAAGAGGAAAGACTTATATCAGACCAAAATTTTTGAGAAAAATTTCTTTTGCGAATTTCTCCAATATCTCTGTGTTCTGATAGCCCCCAGAAGAGTTCAAACTTTTATCATGATGGATCGAACCGCTAAAGTGAAAAACGAAAGACTTATATCAGACCAAAATTTTTGTGAAAAATTTTTTTTGCGAATTTCTCCAATATCTCTGTGTTCTGATGACCCCAGAAGACTTCTAACTTTTATCATGATGGATCGAATCACTATAGTGAAAAACGAAAGACTTATATCAGACCGAAATTTTTGAGAAAAATTTCTTTTGCGAATTTCTCCAATATCTCTGTGTTCTGATAGCCCCCAGAAGAGTTCAAACTATTATCATGATGGATCGAATCGCTAAAGTGAAAAACGAAAGAGTTATATCAGTCAAAGTTCGAAATATTTGAGTAAAATTATTTTTGCGACTTTCTCCAATATCTGTGTGTTCTGATAGCCCCAGAAGACTTCTAACTTTTATCATGATGGATCGAATCGCTAAAGTGAAAAACGAAAGACTTATATCAGTCCAAAATTTTTGAGAAAAATTTCTTTTGCGAATTTCTCCAATATCTCTGTGTTCTGATAGCCCCCAGAAGAGTTCAAACTTTTATCATGATGGATCGAATCGCTAAAGTGAAAAACGAAAGTGTTATATCAGTCAAAGTTCGAAATATTTGAGTAAAATTATTTTTGCGGCTTTCTCCAATATCTGTGTGTTCTGATAGCCCCAGAAGACTTCTAACTTTTATCATGATGGATCGAATCGCTAAAGTGAAAAACGAAAGAGTTATATCAGTCAAAGTTCGAAATATTTGAGTAAAATTATTTTTGCGACTTTCTCCAATATCTGTGTGTTCTGATAGCCCTAGAAGACTTCTAACTTTTATCATGATGGATCGAATCGCTAAAGTGAAAAACGAATGACTTATATCAGTCCAAAATTTTTGAGAAAAATTTCTTTTGCGAATTTCTCCAATATCTCTGTGTTCTGATAGCCCCCAGAAGAGTTCAAACTATTATCATGATGGATCGAATCGCTAAAGTGAAAAACGAAAGACTTATATCAGACCAAAATTTTTGAGAAAAATTTCTTTTGCGAATTTCTCCAATATCTCTGTGTTCTGATAGCCCCCAGAAGAGTTCAAACTTTTATCACGATGGATCGAATCGCTAAAGTGAAAAACGAAAGAGTTATATCAGTCGAAGTTCGAAATATTTGAGTAAAATTATTTTTGCGACTTTCTCCAATATCTGTGTGTTCTGATAGCCCCAGAAGACTTCTAACTTTTATCATGATGGATCGAATCGCTAAAGTGAAAAACGAAAGACTTATATCAGACCAAAATTTTTGAGAAAAATTTCTTTTGCGAATTTCTCCAATATCTCTGTGTTCTGATAGCCCCCAGAAGAGTTCAAACTTTTATCATGATGGATCGAATCGCTAAAGTGAAAAACGAAAGAGTTATATCAGTCAAAGTTCGAAATATTTGAGTAAAATTATTTTTGCGACTTTCTCCAATATCTGTGTGTTCTGATAGCCCCAGAAGACTTCTAACTTTTATCATGATGGATCGAATCGCTAAAGTGAAAAACGAAAGACTTATATCAGTCCAAAATTTTTGAGAAAAATTTCTTTTGCGAATTTCTCCAATATCTTTGTGTTCTGATAGCCCCCAGAAGAGTTCAAACTATTATCATGATGGATCGAATCGCTAAAGTGAAAAACGAAAGACTTATATCAGTCCAAAGTTTTTGAGAAAAATTTCTTTTGCGAATTTCTCCAATATCTCTGTGTTCTGATAGCCCCCAAAAGAGTTCAAACTTTTATCATGATGGATCGAATCGCTAAAGTGAAAAACGAAAGTGTTATATCAGTCAAAGTTCGAAATATTTGAGTAAAATTATTTTTGCGACTTTCTCCAATATCTGTGTGTTCTGATAGCCCCAGAAGACTTCTAACTTTTATCATGATGGATCGAATCGCTAAAGTGAAAAACGAAAGACTTATATCAGACCAAAATTTTTGAGAAAAATTTCTTTTGCGAATTTCTGCAATATTTTTGTGTTCTGATAGCCCCCAGAAGACTTTTAACTTTTTTCATGATGGATCGAATCGCTAAAGTGAAAAACGAAAGAGTTATATAAGTCAAAGTTCGAAATATTTGAGTAAAATTTCTTTTGCGAATTTCTCCAATATATCTGTGTTCTGATAGTCCCCAGAAGAGTTCGAACTTTTATCATGATGGATCGAATCGCTAAAGTGAAAAACGAAAGAGTTATATCAGTCAAAGTTCGAAATATTTGAGTAAAATTTTTTTTGCGAATTTCTCTAATATCTCTGTGTTCTGATAGCCCTTTTTTTTTTTTTGTTAACGGAGAGGAAATGCGTTACCGCATACCCCAGGCCCCGGGGGAGGCCTGGCGGTTATGTGGGGCTCTTCCCCGCCGACAACTTATCGGCGAGGACATACACACTAAAACCTCTCCGGGTGTCCAGCTCAGGTCCTTGACTGGGGGGGACTCCGGGAACGTGTACAGCATGCTTCCGGAGCCCCCCGGACCATGTCGGCCGAGGCCGACTCAGCACGCCGGGGGGCAGCCTTGTGCGGGTCCCCCGGCAGGGCCGCGAGGCCAAGCCGGCCTAAGGTCGGGGGAGAGGGACATCAGCCCTCCCCCGCCTCTTCCCCTTGTGATGTTTACGGGGGTAAAGCCCGGGAGTCCGGCCCCCCGGCCGGATGCCCCGGTCCCCTACACGCCGGACTAGCCCGGCGCGGCGGCATACTCTTCTCCGTGTTGGGGGTGGGGGAGGAGGTAGGAAGAAGTTCCTTCCCCTCCCCCCACCAGCACCCCGGCGAGGAACTAGAGGGGGAGCGATGGCGCATTGTGACGCGCGATCTCTCCCCCGGACCGTTAAGTCAGGTTTGCCTCGCCGGGCTCACTTACATGGGGAGCTGCCCTCCTCTCATGGCTGCGCGTCCCGAAAGCTGTGCCGGCAGCCGCAGGGGAGGAGGATCGCTCCATTTCATCATTCCTGTGGCGGTCGCCGTCGTCCCTCTCCTCCGCAATAGTGTGGAGCGAGGGGGCGACCGCCACGGCTCTTCTGCCCCGCCGCCGCCCGGTGGAACTCCGGGGGCGGGGGCCGCTTCTTCTCGGTCGGGGCGGACGGGGCGGGGGCCGAGACGAAGCGTGACCCCCGTCTCCGCCGCCCCTTCTGTTCCTCGCGTCGCCTGGGGGCATACGACCCCCAGGCTGACGCTCCCGCACCTTTTCGGCCTCCTCCTTCTGCAGCATGACTCGCTCGCAGAAGGAGGAGACCGCCTTCCAGGCGCTCTCCCTGCCGACCATCTGACTGATGATGGCCGGCAGGGAGAGGTCATCTCCCACTTCGGCCCTCAAGACTCCGCGCAGCTCTTCCCACGCTGGACACTCTTCCAGCGTGTGCCGCGCGGAGTCCCGGGCGGCGCCACAGTGGTGGCACTGTGTCGTCGGCTCCCTCCTTATCCTGCACAGGTACTCACCGAAACAACCATGCCCGGTGAGCACCTGTGTCATCCTGTAGGACAAGCCGCCAAACGGGCGGCCCACCCACTCGTCCAGGTGTGGTAGGACGGCCTCCAAGATCCGAGATCCGGCCGCCGGCGGGTTGTCGATGAGGTTCCTCTTCCATGACCTCATCACCCGCCGACGGGCCCTCTCCCGTAGCAACGCGGCGGCCCTGGGGGTGACTACCCCCCCCTCAAGGCGGATGGCTTTTGCCCTGGCGTAGGTCCACGCCAGGGCATCGGCCGTGTACTCCGCCGGGGGGAGCCCCGCCAGGGCCATGATTGCCGCGTTGGGAGCGGTGCGAAACGCGCGCGTTATCCTTCGCGCCAGCCGCCGCTGCACATCGTGCAACACCTTCTTGATGCGGCGGCTGGCCAGCGCCTCGCGGAACCACACCGGGGCTCCGTACAGAGCCCCGGACATGATCGCGAGGGCGTACGCGCGTCTAGCACCCACCCTCGGACCCCGGAGGTTGGGCATCAACCCATTGAGGCCGTTCAATCTCCTGCCCAACCGCTGGGCCAGCTGGTCAAAGTGATCAGCGAAGGCCCAGCGACCGTCCAGGTGCAACCCAAGGTACTTCAGGGTTGCACCCACCTGAACACGGGTGTTGTCCACCAGGACGAAGGCCTGGGGCGGTACCCCGGAGGAGCCATCGTGAAAGAATATGGCTTCTGTCTTCTCCGGGGCCACCCTCAGGCCCAGGCCTTTTATGGCACCGACGACACAGGCCACTGCCCAGTCGCCGTTGGCGACTGCTCCTCCCCAGGAGGTCCCCCCCGCCACTATGAACGTGTCGTCAGCGTAGCCGACGACGTAGCAGCGGGGGGGGAGTGCCGTGCGGAGCACTTTGTCGTATGCGGCGTTCCATGTGTTCTGATAGCCCCCAGAAGAGTTTTAACTTTTATCACAATGAATCGAATCGCTAAAGTGAAAAACGAAAGACTTATATCAGACCAAAATTTTTGAGAAAAATTTTTTTTGCGAATTTCTCCAATATCTCTGTGTTCTGATAGCCCCCAGAAGAGTTTTAACTTTTATCACAATGAATCGAATCGCTAAAGTGAAAATCGAAATACTTATATCAGTCAAAGTTCGAAATATTTGAGTAAAATTTATTTTGACAATTTCTCCAATATTTCTGTGTTCTGATACCCCACGGAAGAGTTCTAACTTTTATCATGATGGATACAACCGCTAAGGTGAAAAACGAAAAACTTACATCAGTCAAAATTCTAAATTTTTGAGTAAAACTTTTTTTGCGAATTTCACCAATATTTCTGTGTTCTGATAGCCACCAGAAGAGTTCTAAACTTTATCATAATGGATCGTATCGCTAAAGTGATAATCGAAAGATTTATATGAGTCAAAGTTCAAAATTTTGAGTAAAATTTTTTTGTGAATTTCTCTTTTCGAAAATCGAAAGACTTATATCAGTCAAAGTTCGAAATTATTGAGTAAAATTTTTTTGCCAATTTCTCCAATATTTCTGTGTTCTGATAGCCCCCAGAAGAGTTCAAACTTTTATCATGATGGATCGAATCGCTAAAGTGAAAAACGAAAGAGTTATATCAGTCAAAGTTCGAAATATTTGAGTAAAATTATTTTTGCGACTTTCTCCAATATCTGTGTGTTCTGATAGCCCCAGAAGACTTCTAACTTTTATCATGATGGATCGAATCGCTAAAGTGAAAAACGAAAGACTTATATCAGACCAAAATTTTTGAGAAAAATTTCTTTTGCGAATTTCTCCAATATTTTCGTGTTCTGATAGCCCCCAGAAAAGTTCAAACTTTTATCATGATGGATCGAATCACTAAAGTGAAAAACGAAAGAGTTATATCAGTCAAAGTTCGAAATATTTGAGTAAAATTTTTTTTGCGAATTTCTCCAATATCTCTGTGTTCTGATAGCACCCAGAAGATTTCTAACTTTTATCATGATGGATCGAATCGCTAAAGTGAAAAACGAAAAACTTATATCAGACCAAAATTTTTGAGAAAAATTTCTTTTGCGAATTTCTCCAATATCTCTGTGTTCTGATAGCCCCCAGAAGGTTTCAAACTTTTATCATGATGGATCGAATCGCTAAAGTGAAAAACGAAAAAGTTATATCAGTCAAAGTTCGAAATATTTGAGTAAAATTTTTTTGACAATTTCTACAATATTTCTGTGTTCTGATAGCCCCCAGAAGAGTTCTAACTTTTATCATGATGGATCGAATCGCTAAAATGAAAAACGAAAGACTTATATCAGACCAAAATTTTTAGAAAAATTTCTTTTGCGAATTTCTCCAATATTTTTGTGTTCTGATAGCCCCCAGAAGACTTTTAACTTTTTTCATGATGGATCGAATCGCTAAAGTGAAAAACGAAAGAGTTATATCAGTCAAAGTTCGAAATATTTGAGTAAAATTTTTTTTGCGAATTTCTCCAATATCTCTGTGTTCTGATAGCCCCCAGAAGAGTTTTAACTTTTATCACAATGAATCGAATCGCTAAAGTGAAAATCGAAATACTTATATCAGTCAAAGTTCGAAATTTTTGAGTAAAATTTTTTTTGCCAGTTTCTCCAATATTTCTGTGTTCTGATAGCCCCCAGAAGAGTTCAAACTTTTATCATGATGGATCGAATCGCTAAAGTGAAAAACGAAAGTCTTATATCAGACCAAAATTTTTAAGAAAAATTTCTTTTGCGAATTTTTCCAATATTTTTGTGTTCTAATAGCCCCCAGAAGACTTTTAACTTTTATCATGATGGATCGAATCGCTAAAGTGAAAAACGAAAGACTTATATCAGACCAAAATTTTTGAGAAAAATTTCTTTTGCGAATTTCTCCAATATTTTTGTGTTCTGATCGCCCCCAGAAGACTTTTAACTTTTAGGTTTTCTCAAATTTTCTTCAGTTAATAGTTAATAATGTCTTTGTCTTGTGAGAATAAATCTGCGATAATTGATATAATGTGTAAAAAAAGACAAAATTGGGAAGAAGAGGAGACGCGTGTTTTTTTTAGAATTATGCACGGAAAAACAAATATTATCAATAATGGATGGAAAAAGACATAAACATATTGAAATTTTCCGGCTACTTGTTTCAGAAATGGAACAAAGAGGTTACAATAAAACTGCAGAGCAGATAAAGCTAAAATTTAAAAATTTAAAACTTGCATACTTTAAATGCTAAAGAGATAATAATGTTAGTGGAGCTGCAACTAACGTTGTCCATTCTATGATGAAATAGAAATATTATATGGCTGCAGACCAAATACAGCAGCAAGCTCATGTCATTCAGGAATCGATAATTGCATTCCATAATTGCATTCTTTCCATCATTGCCATCCAATGGGATGGCCTACTTTTCATCTTTTCCATCATTGTCATTATTGCAATCGTTGCCATCATTGTCATCTCATTCTCATTATTGCCATTATTATTACGCCATTGCCGCCACTGCCGACATTGCCACCATTTTTATTATTGCCATCAATGCCATTTTTTTGATAACATTTCCATCATTGCATTCATTTCATTATGCGATTCTATTTCCATATTGCCATTCCATTGCCATCATTAACATCGAGAACATTGTCATAATTGCCATCATTTCCACCATTGCCGTCATTGCCGTCAGGCTATATATATTGTCATTGTCATCATTTCCATTATTGCCATTCCATTAACATCATTGCATTCATTCCAATATTTCCATCCCATTGTCATCCCATTTCCATCATTTCCACAATTGCCATCGATTAATATCGAGTAGAATTTGATTAAAATCCGTTACTTTACTGATTAACACTTTAATACCTTATATCGTATATTATTATATAATTCTTAATTAATTTTTTTTTGTAAAGTTTTGATTAATCTTTACGTGATATTTCGTAAAAACTGTTGAAAGGTTGTATTAAAATCAGATCAATAATCTTCACGTTTGTAAGTTAGAGAATAAGAATAATACTCAAGTATCCATATATTTGATTTTTATTACATTATTATCGCCGCTTGCTGCATGTCTATCACCGCGATGCTTTCTCTCTCTAACTGAAGGCCTAAACAATTAAAGGACAATCACATTAAAAGAGAAAGAGAGAAAGAGTGAGAGAGAGAGAGAGAGAGAGAGAGAGTTGCGTCAAGATTTAAAAAAATTAAAAAAGCTAATTTTTTCAAAAGCATAATTTGAAGACATTTATTTCTTCTTCATCATATGATGCGATGGTAATTACAATTATTTTTTAAGTACTGCGTAAAATGAATGTTTCTTTATTAAAGAACCAAATTCTCTCTGTTACTATTAAACATCTTTTTTAAGTAAAAATATGATTGTGCAAAATATGGGCATAAACGTATTGATATGTATTAATATCAATGTTAATGTAAATAATTCAGACTATAATAAATAAAAAATTACGCGAAAGTAGACGTAATTAATCATTTGTGCACATTCTCGACCCCTGTTCTGGATGCAACATACGCGATACGCGTCAGATTTTATTTGCAGCAAAATGGATGTTAGCACGGACAACAACCTACATCCATTTCTCGTGAGTTAGATGTGGGTTGTTGTCCGTGCTAACATCCACACTGTTTTTAACGGCGGGTTGCAAAATGGATGTGACACGTAGTTCCTATTCTGACCAGAATAGATGTGCGTCACTAGTGTACGGGAGTTTCGAAGCGTTATAGGAAAAAGGCCGCCGTGGCCGCTCTCAGGTTCCTCTCTGCTTAGATATTCCTAATTCACCAAACACTAAACATAACCAAAGTCATATACGATTTAGATACTTGTATCTTATCTTAACTTGGAAAGATACTATCAGATACTGCGTATTACATGATCTACACTCGATCGCGATGCAGTGCAGACCTCGTAGTCCTCATTTTTCATATGAAAAAGCAATATCTTTCGAAAGTTTTCTACTTATCTCCTCTATATTGCTAAAATATTCGTATGGAGTTAAATTGTACATTTTGGTTCTTTTTGCAAAAATTTGTAATGCAATGTAAAAATATGTTTAATTCAGTTATTTTCGTATAATCTTTATCGATTCTTAACAACGATAAGAGATTGTAATTATTTTAATTGCAATTAGATAAATTTGTCAAGAAATTATGTAACTTTGCAAAGTGTTTACCACAAATTTTATCAGCAAAAAAACATCGAAATGGGTTAATGATAAGATAAAAACTAAATAAAAAACTGTTTCGTAATTATATAAATGAAATGAGATTACGAAATGACAGCTTCTCCTGGCAGCCTACTGTCAGATTATGTCAGCGAGCTCTTCTGACTGAATACGAGCTTAATGCGGACGCAGTTGATGCCAATTTGTCGTAATACCTTGTGTTTGAATTTGCTTGCGGACTGCTAGTATTTTACTGGATAAAAGTTCTATTCTTTTTTTTTTGTAGTTGCATTGTTATACTTCCTGCATTAAGAAAAAATGAAATATGTAATTAAAATAGAAAAAACTTGTAAAATTAATTTCATCATTCTTTTTACTAAATGCGAATGCATTTGATAACAAGAATACTATTTAAAATATTTTTATAATTATATTAACTATTGAGAGAGAGAGAGAGAGAGAGAGAGAGAGAGAGAGAGAATAAAAAGACTAAAAGAGTAGAATTACTTTTTAGCATTATGTGAAAAGTTCTGTTTTGTATATCTTTGAATTTTTTATCAGAACGTTTAAAAATCTTATCTATATGGTAATATGTGGAGAATATTTTACGGTACTAGTACACAAAAGTGCTATAGTTCAATACTAGAGTGGTTGGTTATCAAAAAGACCTGCGTTCATTTCCTGTACATTGTATTTCATATAGAGTAAATGACTTACTTACACAAGCGTCCCAAATACTGAAAATTCAATCATAATTTTATCTTATTTTTTAAAAATATAAAATTATATTATCACATAATTGTATTTATTTTTACTTAAATTCACAAAGTACTTATTGCTATATTTCATTTAAAAACATCAAGAAAAACTTCAGTCTTCTAATTAAAAAAAAAAAAATTGTTATCAGATTTTCAGTATCCAAGACATCAATAATTGTCATTTATCCTATATAACATTAGAAATTTTTTATGAAGATATTTCTCTATAATAGAAACGAGATTTTTTCAACTGCTCGCAACATAACGTAAAGATAAATAGGTCACGCTATTACATTGTCCTTTCGAAGATAGAAATAACTACGCTTCAAATAAAACTCGATCCTCCATTAGTAGAAGCAAGCTTACAATCCCTTCTCAAAAGTTGCAATTTTAACAAAATCAAGAGAAGCTAGGATTCGCATAGTTATTATAAACTTTCCCCAGGAGACTAAGAATTGATTCCTAAACTATAGTGAGTTGATTGAAAGAGAAAAATATAGAGAACCATTTTTATTTGTATTAGCTGTTGAACACATTTTACCATTTTAAATCTTAAACATACATGTTATTACCCTCACTGATCAATAGTTATATACGAAGCAAAATAATGACATTGAAAATTATATGAACTATTGTCATATCGTCACCGAAATATAGTAAGATATTGGCGCTTTTTGAAGCTAACGCATTACTAACTAAGAGAAACGATGACATACATCTGACAATCATTTAATTTTGAATAACATGCAAAAATTAGTAATTAATTTGGATTACATCAAATGAAATCAACTACGAGATAATAATCTTCTGGTTCTGTGTCAACTGCAGTTTTTCTTATCAAATGACTGTCATACTCTTGTTTTATACATCAAAATTCCAAACAAATCTTTTTCGCTCAGCGTTTCTATACATACATAGGTACAACATGTGAAAACCGAGGTACGTTAAACTGTGCCACGTGCAATTAA
Source organism: Solenopsis invicta (assembly GCF_016802725.1). Taxonomy (NCBI): domain Eukaryota; kingdom Metazoa; phylum Arthropoda; class Insecta; order Hymenoptera; family Formicidae; genus Solenopsis; species Solenopsis invicta. The sequence continues at coordinate 11,668,919 of NC_052673.1, forward strand.
AACAAAAAGAAACATTTCAATTTTTAAAAAAATCACGACAGTTCGACATTAGCGTTTGACACGAAATCATATAATAATTTGTCTAGTGTTGAACATTACTTTTTTCGCGAAGTGTTATATTGGAAAAAAAGAAAACAATTTACACATATACACATATCATGTGTAGTAGAGTTTAACGCATCACAATTTATCTAAAATTTAGATAAATATTCCGATTTGCTTTCTGCAAAAATACGATTTACATACATAAAATATCGTGAAAAACGCATGTTCAATATTAAACTGTAGAAATGGCGCTCTCTCGTAAGTTTTTCGTCAGCGAACAGTCATAAACGTTACAAGTCAATCTATTTTTTTTCGGGAATGTATTTTGATTCGCAGAAAAATATCCGTATTCTATCTCCGATGTGTAGTCCAAGGTGTGTATGTGTCTATAGGTATATAAGATACAGTGTGTCCGTGCATCGGAAACAATGAGGACTAGCAAGTAGGTGAAAATATTATGTTGCACAAATGTACCCATTTTTCATACACCGCACCGTCGTTTTGTTCTGATGAATTAGAAATATATTATTTCTAAACGTTATCGGTATACTTCCTTACCTTAGAAATCTAACGCTAAGTGAATATATAATATGTATGCACGTGGATGCCAGTACAGAGAACACGGTTTGTTTATGCTTTACATTACATTAAACATAATCATCGCGATATTTCCTAAAAAATATCGGACTCGTGTTGCTATTGCCAATTAACAATTGCAAGAAATACTATAAGGGAGACACACACAATCATCCTGAACACAGAAAGTTCTTAATGCAATAAACGTCAAAATGTTCCTTTTTCTGTTTTTTTTTCTTCTTTTTTTCTTTTATGCTCGCCATCTTCTCTCTGAAAATGCACAGACGATCTGCCCTGGCTTCACACTCGGTAGTTAAAATTGCATCTATAGATTAGGTCTGTCTGTCAATAATAAACATAAGAGAATATTAGGCCGTGGCCTCCTCCGCGTCGCCGTTATTCTCGGCCTCAGCGCACTTCTCCTCGAGTCTCGATTTCTTCTCGGGACTCGCGCCATCCTGTGCATCCTCTGCTGCATCGGCCGCGGCCGTTGATTTCCTCTTTACGCAGCAACTGTCGGCTGGAGCATCTGAAATCGCAAGCAGAAAAATATATTTATCATCACATTTGTAGACCTCTCTTTTTTTCTTTAAACGAAAGTACGACAAAGCTCGGTGATTGTGGCGTTGAGAGCAGAAGTGTCTGCTCTCTGGGCCAAAGATCTGAGTTCAAATCCACCCAGAATACAAGTTTTTATCATTACCTTTCAGAAGATAATGGCAAATTACTGAGAGTATCTTTATTAAGATCATGAAGTGTGCTTGAGAGTACGTATCAATTGAAGACAACGATTTTCAATCATAAATAACTAACTGAGAGTGTAAGAAAAAAACAATAAAATTACCTATTCTATAAAAGAAAAGAAAAAAAATTGCCTATTCTATAAAAATATCTTTAATAGTAATGTACCTGTCGAATCTCCATTTTCCGTAGATTCGGCTTCTTTCTCGTCAGTCTCCTTCTCCTCGCTCGAGCCATTCTCTTTGGTTTCCTTTGTATCCCCATTTTCGGATGCCTTTGAATCCTCATCGATTTCTTCTTGCACCACAACCTTCTCCTCTTCTACTACCTTCTTCTGAGGAGTAGTGACTTTTGTTTCCCTGAAAATTATAATAGTGTAAATATATAGTACTTCATTTATACTAATTTATCAAATACTCTACCCATAATGTAACAAAATAAAATTAGTTAAATGCATAGTCTACATTATGAAATCAAATTTACATTGAATGACTATAGAAGTACATTCTACGATCAAAATAATTTTATTAACAATTAAAAGAATCCTTTTTATTTTTAGTTTTCATGTAACTTTCCACATAAATAAAAAGATATCTTTTAGAAAAAATGCAAGATGTTTGAAGACACAGAAAAATTTAAGAGATATTTTGCTACGTTTTGAAATGTTTTGTACTTTTTGGAAAAACTTAAAAAAAAAACATCTTCTAGCAATCTAAATGACATACAGCATTTCGAGAACATTTTGAGATCATTTTAATTGTCTGTGAAGATAGCTTAAAGATATCTTTTAGAAATCTGAAAAACATTTTATGTGACAAATATCTCAAAAATATATTATAAAGTGTCTAAAAACATCTTCTGCAAACAAAAGAGAATATCTTTGTGAAGATTATCTTTTAGATATCCACATACACACAAGAACCTTAACGTTTTCTGGGTTATTTATATAATACTGATATAAAGAATGGATCACAGTAAGTATATGAGTAATAAGGCAAGTGAGAATCTCTAAGTCCATTTTCACTAATGTAAATTAATTTTGATCTTTGTTTAATTTACTCTTTATTCTTTTCTAGTTCTAAAAATTAGAAAAAGATTAAAGAGTGAGTTAAACTGAGATCTAAGTTAATTTATATTGATGAAAATGGACATAAATAAGTTATTAGCTACTGGGAAAGTAGGCAAGGAAGAACAATTCTATCTTAACGAAGGCGATTATTTTATTTTATTTTCACCGATGCAAGAGTCGTGCCGGAACCGCGATAAAAACCGCGAATTTGCGCGATATAACGTTTCCCGTTAAAAATCGGCGAGCCGTTGCTGGCGCGCTCCGGCTTCGGTATTTGCTGCCGTTTCACATTGCTGGTTGGCAACAAGGACGGCGCGACGGTGCAGAGAGAAATAGAGATAGGACGCCGCCAACAGTGGCGGCATCTAGCGAGTTTAATGTTATATCCTCCCCGCGGCTCCCCCCCGACCGACCGTCCAAGGGTCACCCCCTCGCGTCGCCTGCCGCTGTGAGACCACCGCCGCCATCGTTATTACTACCACCATCGCACGCTCGCCGCGATCACCACACTGACGAGGGCTTCAGCGTGGCGAATCGTTGGACGCTCGGGGTCGTAAACGCGGCGTGTAATACGTAACGCGCGATATACACGCGTCCTCTTACATGCTTTCGACATCCTATCTCACGCGTGCAAGGGAAACGCGAAGGATGCCGTCGCCGCCGCTCTCGTCTCGGGAGAGCGACGGGGGATTGAAACCGGTATAATTGAAAACCGATCGAAGGATAAATATAGACGTACACGTCTTCTTCGTGCATCTATCATCTCTGAGTCGCCGGTGATTATACCGGTTTCACTCTGTGAAGGAAAGCTACTAGCGTTGACAGAATCGTTGTCATCATCATCACCATCATCGCCGCCGTCGTCGTCGCCGTCGTCGTCGTCGGCTATGTCTAATCGACGCCGCGAGCCGGCAGATCGATACACGTCGTCGACCGCTTTCGGGCCGATGAGCGAGACGCGAGGGACGGCGATTTCTCTCGTCGAGAGCGAGCGAGCAAGGGAGAAAGTAGCAAGCGAGGAAAGAGCCGAGACGAAGGGATCGTCCTTCACGCATATATCTGCTCGCTCGTCTTACCCAAGCGCGGCGAGGGTGGTTCCCGCGAAAAACGACGCGTGCGTCGCGTGTGCGTGCGTTCGTGCATATAAACGCACGCACGAACTCGCGTGCAAATGTGTATGTGTTCACGACGCACGAACGTGTATCCATGCTGCGTGCACGCGCGCGCGCACGTATACATAGGCGACGTAAACAAACGAGCGAAGTGGTTGAGCGCGAGGGACAAAAGGAACACGAGGCCGCTGCCGCTGCCGCCATCGCCGCCGATCGGCGGCGATGCGCTCGTCTTCGATCGTGCGCGGGCGGATGACCGCGGGGGTACGGGGAGTAGAAAGGAGAAGGGGAGGGGGAGAGAGAGAGTGCGAGCGAGCGAGCGAGCGAGCAAGGATCCGGCGCGGGAGAAGAGACGATGCCGCCATAAAACCGCCGCAAGTAGAGCACGCGTCGGGTCGGGTCGCGTTGCGCGCGCGGCGGCAAGGGCAGGTAATTTCCAGCGATCGTTAGGCGTACCGCGAATCGGCCAGAGAGTATTGTCGCGATGCGAGATAGAGAGAGAAAGAGAGGGGCATCGCTCGCTTATTTGTCCCCTCCCCCCCCTCTTCTCGCTCCGGCGTGCACCGCACGTCGCCCCTTCCTCTTCCTCGTGCTCACCAACCTTTCCCGTCGTCGTCGTCGTGGTCGTCTCCGCGATAATTCGAAAGCGATCGGAACCAGGGCGCCGAGGGAACGACGACGTCGACATCAACGTCGGCGACGATAAGCGAAGGGATCGCTGAAATCGGCGTGAGAGAGAAAACGACTCGACGCGCGCGGCGAGAATAGAGAACCGACGCCGTACGCGCGATTTTTCCGCCGTCGAATCGATATCGCCGTTACCGCGTATTTACGCACCGGCCGATGCATATATATATACTTACTTGACCTCTGTATCCGCCATACCGATCGATTTGATCGTGAGAAATCCACGCACGTTACTGCACACGAACTCGTGAACGACACCTCAACCGACACGACGGTTACGCGTCTTCTACGCACCGGTAAGCACACGTCGAGAGATTCCGGTAACACCGCTGCCGCGTACCGACGCGCAAATGGCAGAGGGAAACGCGCACTGATTCGCCCGAGACCCGAGCGACTCCGGCCCGGCCGGCGGGCCGGCGGCCTTCAAACGCTTTTCTTTCCCGCTCGTTTACAGATGGCGCGCCACTCGCGTCGCGACACACACGCGCGCGCGCTGCACTCGAGTCTACAAGGGAAAACGAGCGAGTCTTCGCTCCGTTGGAAACGAATGAATAACGCGAGACGAACAAAGCGAATCCCGTTAAAAGAAAAAGAAGAATCGAAAAACATGGAAACCGATACGATCCTCTGTCAAAAATCTTATCGTTGCTGTTGTTTCACTTTTCGTATTCCGAGAGAAAAATGTTATCGTTTCATTATTTGATGAATGCGGATTCAGTCATTACAATGTGATAAAATTCTCATGTTAATTTATAACTCTTTATCGATTTTTATGGACTTGTAAACTTATCGTAAATAAATATTTAAAGCTTTATCGTAATTATGTATTCATACTGGCCATCCCAGATTTGTAACTACGATTAAAAACGATTAAGCATTTCCTATAGTTTTCTATTGATCTTTGTTAACAGGGAAATAACTGGAGAAATCTAATATCAAAATATAGAAGGAATATCTTGTTCGTCAGGCATAATGTCGCACTAGTATTTTTTATTAAAATAATCAAATGTACGTGACTAAAAAAAAAGATTAAGATATATAACAGTTATTTGCTCTTTCTCTCCTGTACAGCTGATCAAAGTCGTAAAATATAAACAGTTTACCAAATATAATTTTAAATTTTTAATAAAAGGTAGTTTCTTTTCTTTTCATAAAGAAGATGCTATATGACATTGTAGCGAGACCTGTTATTTCATATTCATAATACCGCAAATTGAATCAACTGAAGTATCGATCCTATTCCTCATTTCTCTACATCAATATGGTTTAATGCGGATGAATCATTATATTTGTTCCTCGTTCCTCATGTCTTATTCAGTGTGCGTCTCGTTTCCACACATTCCCTGTGCGATTTTCTCGCGGTACTATATCATCCGCGAAGTTCGCATCAGGTACGCCGACACTATTAAAATCGTGCATGCTTTTTCAGAATCCATTAGAAATTATTCAGGCAACATCAATCTCGGAATGCGAGAGATCTCAACTGCGATCACAATTGCGATCGCAATCGGCGATGAGTAGAGCTAATGGACACCTCCGAATGCATTAGACATCGGGGAGAGATCGCGATTCGAAAGCATCGACGGAAACGCGTTCAATTGCCAACCCACGCCAACGAAAGCGATCGAAAGCGAGCGAGAAAATAAGGGGAGTACGACGAGCCGCAAACTCGGCCATTCGATTATTCGCGGCACGAAGCTCGGCACCGCGAAGGCAGCGACATCAACTCGATGTCTCAACAATCCCCACGCTCCTCCCTGATCCCCCTCCAACGCCCCGTTCCGCCAAATGGCCTACCCTTCCACCACCAATCTCCCACTTCACCGCTCGTCCAATTAGATCTCACCTTGCGTCGAAAAATACGCGCGCGTTTCCGGCCGCGCATCGGCCGGTTTATTTTACGCGAACGGATCGTGTTTCGCCTCACGCGAAAAACATCCGACTTCGTGCCACATTGAGAATGACTCGTCGATATCGATTAGGTCGTGATACCTGTGCTTCGCGTCATCGGCGAGGGTCGCGGCGAGATCTTTTTCGCGATCGTGTACGTCCATGCGCGATGCACATGGGAAAGTTCTAGAAGTTTCGCGGCATGGCAGCGCTTCCGGTGTGCGGGAAAGGTGCGCGACGAGCGGGCGCATCGCGCTGCCCACCGCCTTCGCGTCCATGTTACAGGTTGCTTCTCGGGGCCCTCGACGTGAAACGCGAGATTTCCCTCGTGGCAACACGACGCCGCAACAAACGTTCGTTCGTTCGCTGCTCGCCGGAGAAATCGGCTGCCCTCACGAGCGAACCGTTCGATCTCTTTTTAGGAACAGGTTCCGTTCACGTTGTCCCTAGGCTTCCGCTTTCCTCAAGAATCTCATACACCGATGACGGAAAAGGGTCATCATGATAAAATACATAACTGTTCCCTCATAGAGATTTAACGTTCGATTCAAGACGTGATTATTTTCATGTTACAGTAATCGTGCTTTGTGAAGCGAAACTATATTAGTTTCGCTAATTTCATAGCCGAATGCCCTTACGGTAAACATGAAAGCGGAGTAGCAAACTCATCCTCAATTATTTTATAGTGCTTAGTTTTTAAATTATATTTAATAAACAACGTTAAAATAAAAGAAGAAATGATAAAAAGAACAATGAAAGTACGACGCTGCTATTTGTACGCAAAAATATTTTCGTATATTCACTTGATGTTACATCGATTGGTCGAAATTGTTCGAACATTTCAACTTCTTTTCAAGCCATCTATAGCGAGTAAAAAAAAATTATTGCACTACTAATCCAACAGAACACGAATACCCAAAGGACATCACAAGAAGTTCTTTGAGGATTCTGACGATGTGCTTAAATCATCAATTTTATATTCATGAACGATATTTAATGAACGTCCATTATATATTCATTTATGAAATTGGACATGCTTTAATCCTTGACATGTCTATAGAATATTTAATGGACGTGATAAAAGGAACACTCGAAATTGTAATTTACATTAAAAGAATGAATTACATTAACAGAATGAATACAATATACATTTTTAAAAATAATACATTTGTTGGAAAAAAACTTAAAATATTTAGTATTAAACTGCACAGTGTCGTATAATGGATACATATATACATGTACATATATAAGTATGTATTCATTGCATTCAAATTAATTTATAAGAATAGTTCGTTTAAGTATGTATGCAAGGAGAAGCTTGCAGTATACACATTATATTATAGATTACAAAAGTATAAAGATAATTACAAAAAACAATGTGGAAACTTCAGCAGTATATTTATTCAAATTTTTTAAAAGAAGTTTTGAATTTTTTAACAATTTTATTCAAAATTTCAGGTAAGATTAGAGAATTTTTTAATGCAGCTTTGAAATAAATTTATTTCAAATAAGAATAACCTATGAATATACAAATTTGTCCATTTTGAAATATTCCAACAGTGTTCACAAATGTATTTTCTACGGATATCTTATAAAGCCCATTGTCATCCAGATAAGAAATGGACTTAAAACGGATGTCCACAGGACATTGATCCTGTCTAAAATGCTGTCTAAAAATGCGCACAGGGGAGGTTCTCTTCTGCAAATCTCGAAAAGAAGTGTACCATTTATATCTATTGTTGTCTTTTAACTTCAATCGGGAACGCAATCACACAAATAAAATTCAATAAAAGAACATTCGTCAAATAATAAAAATACAATGTAATACTGTAAACTATTCACGTCGAAGAACAAAATTAAAGTGATCCTTAAGTTTTCTCGTAAAGAAAACAACATGTGAAAGATATTAGGATTAAGTATTATAAGCATTCCAAAAAACAAAATACTTTTCTAACAAAAAAAATCTCCCTCGCAGAAGACTTATAAGGGTACATGTGTTAAGATAATTTATTAGTAATCATCGTCGCACGAGCGCAAGTTTTTGGCCGTGCCACGCTTGCAGCAACGTGCCATCCCGTCCGTTCCGTAAATATATTTTTTGTTCTGGCACACGTGCCGGCAGTCCACGTAAGCACGAAGATAACCGGAGCGGGCGAACGGCAGCTGCCGTACACCGTGCGCAGGTGAGGCGGCCAGGCGACCAGATGCCTCCTTCCGAGCATCTTTCGACGAAACCGACTCCGGTCCGGGTGTTTGTACCTCCGCGTCCAGATCCGCACACGGAGTTTTCGACGGAACTTTCACAAGGGAAAGCAAACGTGAGGCATATACGCGTGCGCCTGTGGCGAGAGAGGAACATTCTCTCTCTTTCTCGCTCTTCTTCGCGCGCACGTTCTCTTTCTCTCCTTCTCGCTCTCTCGCTCTCACACTTTATTTCTCCCTCTTCTTTTCGCTCTCTCTCCCTCTTTCTTTGGCTGTCTCCCACGCGCTTCCGTCGAGGCTGAAATTCACGGCGGTCGTGGCTCGCTTCTCCCTTCCTTCCTTCTTCGGAGTCTTTACGTAAGCGCCCGTCGTAATAAATTAACGATATTTACTTTGTCGATCGTAATGAGAATTATCATCCGTTCGATACAATACCGTTCCACGATGGTCGGCGCCCGCTCGAAACTAGGTGCCCGATAAGGGCCGAGCCCGCGTTTCCACCGTGCTAGTGGGACGCGCCCCGTGCCCCGACCGCGATCTATTCCGACGACAGTAACCTATATTCGCCGGTGGCAACACTTTTGCCACCACTGTGTCGGTCGACTGCTAAAGATAGCGGCGCGCATCTAAATTTTCATTTCGCTGGACTGAATTCCGCCCCGCACCGGTGTGTCGCTCTTATTAAGGTGCACTTCACCATGCACTTTCGGGTCTAGGTTCCCGAGACACGATAACTCGCGCTTATGCCCTTGCGATGTACACAAAGAAAGATAGAAGAAGAAGAAAGAGAAACAAAGCAAGAGAGAGAGAGAGAGAGCGGAATGAGGGAGGGGAGGGATCAGAATTAGAAATGGAAATACACTGGCGGCGTAGTCGACATGTATTTCCAGTGGGGCCTACATACGAATACGCTTATTAATAGCGCCCCGAATAAATACCGTCCCAAGGATACGCGCGGAGTATTGCGTTTTCGCGACGTTCTATGCAAAGTCCGCGCATGAAAGTGCGCGCGAAGCGTAAAGAAACTCATTAAATAATCTGCATAATGAAGCGGTATATTAAGATCTTGAGGGCAGGCATATTCTCGGCTTAACAAGACGTACTTCGCCGTCGTGGATTATTATACGTTAATATACATCGAGGGAGAATGGATTATCGATTATGTGGCTGATGGTTAAAGCGATGAAAAGCGCCACGCGATTCATCCGTAGAATCCGAAACTACTAAAAAGCTTCGTTGAGAGAAGGTTTCACGAATGTTTAATGAATAATGTATACTCACGAAGATTTCGGGAATGATTTCCCAATTGTGCTCGCACGAATTCGACGAAAGATTCGAATAATGTTCTTGATCGTTGTTCTCGGTGACAGAAAAGAATCCCATCTTTCCTCGGCGAGACATTCCACCTAAGAAAAGCGCGCTTCCCTTCGACAAATTGGCTCACCGCTTCGGGTCATGGAATCAATAGAGAGCGCGTGGACGCGCGCATCCCGTAGGGTAGAATCAAACCGAGCTTAACCCTAAACAAGCGAACTCCCGTCAGCTCTTTGTATATCTCCAAAATGGTATTCGAACACGCAAACAAGAGTGGTATACATGCAAATGATTGAGACACGTGGCATGCAACACAAACAAATGCACTCAATATGTTCCTCGGAACTCAAGAAGAGTAGATTTGATGTCATAATAAGTGCTTGCACTTTCGTACTCTTTATCTGATATTTATCCTAATTCAGATTATTGTATAAAATTAATGTACAATAAAAAAAATATATAATAATTTTTAAGATAAATTTATGGCGCAAAAAATTATGACCTTAACTGTTAAATTATTCTTATCTTGCTGGTAGAGAACTGGTTCTTATCTTAATGCTATTCTCTAAATCTCGTACAGTGAAATGTTACTCTAAAAGTATAAAAATTGAGCTTGTGCAATTTTTCATTTTACGAAATTCAAAGAGTGCACTTACAAGTTAAAATTATCTACATGAGATAAATTACATATAAACGTATCTTAAATAAGATAAAAATAATTTAACTTGAAGTTTATATTTAATAGTCAAAAAATAAAATTATATATCATTTTATCTAAATAATTTTAAGATAACATCGTTGTTGTGCAAAACAATTTAGAATATAAAAACAATATTTTTATTTATAAATCTTTATTTCTTAAAAAAAAACAAGAGTTGTTCAGATAATTCAATTTTTCGTTTGATTTGGATAAAAAGAGAAAAATCAAATGCAAATAAATATCAAAGTTAAAAAGAAGGAATATATTTTAATAACTGATGAAGCCCTCTCTCTCTCTCTCTCTCTCTCTTTAGAAAAGTTTACCAAGCACTTATATAACAGTTTTGAGGTAATTTTTACATTGCGCTACTATTTTCTGATCTGCAAAATGTTATCAAATCAAAAATTATTCCATTGGAATAAATGATAAGAGTTGAAGCTGAGGGTAATATTCGTTGTTCGCATTAACTTAAATAATTTGAAAAAGATAATACTTTTCCTAAGATAAAATACACATTTATATACACATGGAGATATTAAGTATTCCAATAATCAAAATAAAGATAAAAGAAAGTCATTTTTTTAATCTAGACAATTTTATATAGATAACGACAAACATCGATCTTAACTTCACATATCTGTTGTCTTCCCGCTTTTGACTTATCGTGAGCTGTTCGTATTTACAGAGATATTAACATACATCGTTCGATTGGGCTCATTTCAACTTGATATTTATCATGATTCAGCAGCGATTAATCAGTCGCCGTTTGGCGGTATGAATTTCATGTAGCTATAAAACTTGTACGCCTGGCTACCTCTTTTCTTCCCTTCTCTTCTCTCCACTCTCTATCCAGGCTTTAATCGTGGCGCGTTCACAACGCGCGGCGATGCTACACACGAAAACGCCGCGTGTATTCGAGTTGGCCTGACCCGGTCGCACCTTTTTGACTCGCGAGCAACCGGTTCGCGCGAGTGTCCCCCGTTTCCCTCTCGTCCATCCTCGCCACCATACTTCAGTCTTCTCTCTTTCTCTCTCTCTCTCGCATGTGCACTCCGTATCGCTCTTTCTTTCTCCTGCCTCCTGCTCGACGCTTTCCCGTCGGTCGACCGTTCTAAAACCGCGCCGCCTCTGTCTACAGTTGGGAACTAATCGGCAAAGGATTATCACAGGTCAGCGGGTGTTCAACCTTCCGTACACCTACCTACCACGGTTCGATACCGCGATACTCAGTATCCGATCATTATTAATAGCCCGACGCCGTTGCCGCTCGACTACGACGACGCGTCCGCCATTGCCGTCGTCATCGTCATCGCCGTCGCCGTCGAAACCCTCGGAAACGCCACGACGGCCATCCTCGCGAGTCCATTCGAAGGCACGTAGGTCGGGCCCTTTCGAGCTTTCCGAACCGGTTCCCCAGTTGACGTGACCGACAGCAACAGGTCCCATATGCTATTCTCCGGCCGCGGTGTCCGCGTCGCGACGACGACACGACGATTTGTAGGGTCTGCACGTAAAGCGGATTCACATTTGGCCCCGCTCGCTTCTAATATGTATTCTCACCGAAACGAGAAACGGACGAGCGAGCGCATTTTGGAGAGCGATTGGCGTTCCCACGAAGGAACGTACATAATGGAAGAGATGCTCCTACACACTCTTAAAACTGCTCGTCTAATGATTTCGCGTGTGTATCGGATTAGAATGGTCGATTTCACACGTACAATAGTCAGTCTGTTTCATCTCTTCGAGCACCGCGCGGGGCGCGATGAAACCTTTTAACGTCGCGACACTATGCGTCGCTCGCGAAATTATTGTACGCAAGGTCGCGCTCCAGTGCTCGTTTTAATATTGTTCGTATTATTCGTGGACGTGACTCGCTCGACCTCTCCCAATTCGATAATCCTGAGATAAAAAATACTATTACGATAGAGCGCGCGGGATGTTTTCTCGATCTCCACGGAGCACGATTTCAACATGAACTGCCTGGCGCGGAAGATATCTCTCGAGAAATTAAATTAAAGAGATGAGAGCGGAGAAGTGGACGAGCTTTGTTAGATAGGATTATGGATGAATGTCGTATTGTCAGAAGAAATACGAACGGGTGAAAAGGGATCAACTAAACGTTCAGTTTACAATTGAATTATCATGTTATTTAAATTTGGTGTTTTCCCAAGTCGAAATTGCACTTATACTTTCGACTTCAATTAGACCTGAGCTACTTTGAGCCACAAAATGGGAATTACCGCAAAATTTCTCACTTTGAGGTTGAAAAGAAATTTCTTTCAAACCTCTTAAAACCTTTTAAAAGTCCACAAGGACCCTATTGTCATCAATAGGTTCAAAAGAAGTTTATTTGAGTGTTTAAGGTGTATCTAGGTGTAAAAGATCTAAGATAGAAAGTAACTAAGGTAGAAAGTAGAAATAAAATTTCGACTCGGATTAGCAACAAAAAAAAAAAAAATTGACTTTTGATACACGTCAACATTTTGGATACGGCAGATTCTCATGAGGTAACTATGAAACATTTAACTAGATTTTCTGCGTATTACTTATTAAAATGGGGTCACGTTTTTGATACAATTAATTTTACACTGAAGAATCAAATTTTATTGAAATACGGATATAAAAATAATTATGCTCCTTAACAGCAACATGTAGAATATTCATAATATTATACGAATATTCGTACAATATCGTAATATCATATATTCGTATGATATCAAGATATTTGTACATGTGCTGTTAGGATTGGATCATTGAAATAATTACATTGCACTGAAAAAAAAGGGATTTGGTAATAGTTATCAAATATTGTCATCATTTAGATATTTTCACGCTTTGTTTGCTTCAGTAACTTTTGCGCGCAATGATTTTTTTTGGCATTTCGCTACAAACACGATGATACAACTAACTAAAATTAGCAAATTGGTTTTCGGATCTAGAGCGCAAATAACCGAATGTATGAAGCACAACCGAGAAATGCACGGCGTAACACGTATAACGCCAAAGAAAGGCTTCTTGATATCTCCGTGAAAGAAAGACGAGCAAGAGGAAGCGAGAGAATTTTTTTTATCGCTGTTAACGATATATGGGGCGCGGCGTTAGATTGCCGACGATAAGTGTCTGTGGTTACGCATGTGTCTGCGCTTTCTTAAGAGTGCATTTCCCGCACGAGCGATAAGTCCCACGAGCGCGGGAATCCGGCGCGACGCGACGTTATCCGTGAGGGAGATAAAAGTGCGGTCGCGCCGGTCGCACACGTTCACGCGCGCGCACGCGTGATTTCAGTGGTTCCAAATTTTAAAAGCAACCTTGACGGAGCGGAGCGACATGAGTTTTTTGGTCGGCTGACTCAGAAAGGTACCGTTCTCGTTGTCGGGGAACGTGACACAATCGTCTTCTTGGAGCTCGTTGCACGGACAGGGCCGACATGAGGCATCTCCGGGGCCCCGAAAGGTCCCAGGAGATTTTTAGAAGAAGGGACTCGGGAATGTCGGTTTGAGTTATGGCTGTTTTGAAAAAGTCTCTTTGATTAAAAAATAACATTTTCTAATAACAAAGTAATAAAAAATGTTGTTACATCATATTTGTTATCTAAATGTGCGTTTAGATAACAAATATGACTAAATATGACAAAACCCACATACCGTGGACTAAACAAAACCTACTTAATTTTACTTTTTAAAACTATTCAATAAAGTTTTAAAAAATTTATTTTGAACAGTTATCTAATAGAATTTTTAAAAATTAAAATTAATTAAGTGGGCCTTATTCAAACCCGAGGTATTTTATTAATTTTTAAACGTATTCTATTATCTTAATTAACACTGTTAATGTTAGAGAGAATTAAATAGAACAAATAGCATCTTATGATTACTGAACATACATTTTTCATTAATTTCTATTAAATATTTGTACATGTATACAACATCGTTTTTTCCGATCTCTTTACGGTTGCCCTCGATTTTAGTATCAAGACATAAAATTGTAAAAATTAAATTTAATAATATTTAGTGCATATGTTCTAAAGATTTAAATTGTTAAGATCTAAAGTGAGTAAAGCAGATCACAGTGCTATTATAAACAAACTTTAATAAATAAATATCAAACGTTGCGATCGTAAATGTGGTCGACCTCAATGAAATACAAAATGTGATATTGCTTATTTGATCAAAGGGCATGTAAAATTTCGCTCGCATTTTTCGTATCTTATCACAGTCACAGATTAAAACGATGTAGTTGTGCATCTTCAAATTGGATGAACTTTCAGACGCTGCGCAACATGTAAGAGATTAACGCTGTAAAAATATCTTCTAGATCTATATATTATGATATGCAAGGGTAGTTAAAAAGTTAGATAATAAAGTTCAAAAGTTGGTAACTTTTAACTTAACATGGTTAATTTTAAATTATCTAATTTTTAACTTTAACTAAGTTTTTGAAACACAAACTTTATTAACTTTTTTCCCGACGTTAAAAATTTATCTATCTAAAAAAAAAATGAAAAGAAAAAATACATTTCTACATAAAAAATAATATTTGTTTGTTATTTATACACTTAATATTTAAATAAAATATTAAAAATTTATTTGATAATCCATTTTATAATTGTTTGGAGTAATTTAACTTTGACAAACTACAAATTTCTAATTTAATATAAATAATGTTTTCAAAACTTAACTTTTAATTTAACTTTTTATTTAACTTAATTTAATCTTAAAAAAACTTTTAATTAAGTTGGTTTTCTGTTTATGTAACCGTAATTAAATTAATTTCATAAGTCATTAACTTTGAATTAATTTAATTAAAAGAAATATATATACTTAACCTTGATGATATAAAATCTTGATTTTTATGCCGATCAGGGTTATTCTATCGTACTGTTATCTTGACAGAAGTTTGAGATTTTTACTGTAAATATGATATAAAAATTTATTATAATTAAATGAAGTTATTATAATATTAGCGTACTTTAAAAACGAAAAAAAATAATTATTAAAAATAAATGTAGGAATTTAAGTTATAATTTCAAATTGATACCTGATATTTGGCAGAAGCAATATTGAAAACAAGAAGCGTATACGTTTGACAATGATACTGTGTTGAAAATGGAAAGATTATAGAGGTGCGAGGTGACTACAATGAAGAGTAGAGATGTTAGGAATGGGAAAAGAACTGTTAGTTATCATGGGATAAGCATTTAGGAAGGGAGAGATTAGATTAAAGTACAAGTAAATTTGTATTTTCGAATTGTTACGTGTGGCACGAGAAACTTTCAATTTATACGGAATAACGTTTTTGCGTCGGAAAGCCGCCGTCTCGTCGTCCAAATGGGTTTCCTCGGAGAAGCCAGCGCCAGCGCGACACGTTCCACTTGCGTAGATACGTAAGACGCGCGTAACGTTGCGCTGCCGCGCCGCCGCGCCACAGCGGCCCTCGGGTAAGCTCGGGCCAGCTCGGTGGCGCGCCTCGGTTCCGAGCGTCGCCGTGCGCAGCAGCACCTGCCGACTCCTCGCGCCGCCCGTACGACGCTACATCTCTCGGCGGCGCGTGGAAGCAACAGCTGCTGACCCACGGCGCACAGTAGCTCTCTCGCCTCCTGGAGCGGCACTTCGTCACTTTCGCACTCGTGCGAAAAATCCCACCCGAACGTACCCGAACGGAGTGAAGGAGTCGCGTCGCCATCTTTAGGCACGGCTGTACCTGTCGGTCGCCCTCTCCGTCGACGTCATCGTCGTCGCCGCCACTGTTGGTCGCGCTCGACACCGACGATCGTGTGTGACACGTTGTTCGTTGCTTGTGGAGCGCGGTGTGCGCCTCCGTGGACGCGACGCGACGCGACGCGACGTGACGTGACGCGACGCCGGGAACGCGAAGCGATCTCGCTGCCGCCGCCGCCGCCGCCGCCGCCGCCGCTGTCGAGAGCGAAGCAGCGGCTCTCCCGATATCGACTGCTGCGTGCCGCCCCGCCGTCGCGCTCGATTTACAATTACGTGCCGGGGCGCGCGAGGAGGACGAGGAGGACGTGCTGCGCGCCGTCAGTTAGCTCTCCCGTCTTTCTACCCTCTTCGTCTCCCTAACGTCTCGCTACTCGCTTCGCGAAGGCGTCACGAGGAGGAGGAGCACGATCAACCGCGCGGGTTGGGGACGAGGAGCACTGGTGGTGAGCAGTGGACGACGACGAGCGGTGTTCGGTCGGTCGGTCAGGACGTCGCCGTTGTCGGAGTGCCGTTCTGCCGCTGCCGTCGTCGCGTGTCACGTAAGTCACGGTGGTGGTGCGCGATTTCGCTCATTCGTTCCTACGTGCAAGCGGTGCAAGCGAGAGCGTCCGGGCCGGGCTCTCTCCGCTGGTGTCTCTCCGCTGACCACCAGCACGGGACACGGGCGCAGGAGGGCGAGATACCTGATCGAAACGGAGCAGCGGGCCGAATAGACGGAGCGTGCATTTTGCGCGAGAGAGAGAGAGAGAGAGTGAGAGAGAAAAACGGCATCCTGCCGCCGTCACCGACGCCGAACAACGACGACAGGCTGGTACAATTGACAGAGAAGATGGCGCGAGCCGCGGACGAGGATCGCTGCTGACCCATTTTTTTTCGACGCGCCAAATCTCCGGGAGTCGGCGGGTGCTTCTCGCCGAAGGACGACGACGGAGGAGGAGGAGGAGTCTCTCCCTCGCCTCCCTCCCCCCCTCTCTCTGGCCCTCGCTCGTTCTCGTTTGATGTGGGCGAGCGCCGTTCGCGGACGAGTGTGGTGGTGACGTTCGCCGGGAGGAATATACTCGGCGACAGCAGGAAAGGAAGCCGCAGGCGGCAGGAGAGAGAGAGAGAGAGAGAGAGAGAGAGAGGGACAGCGAGAGAGGCAAGAACGAGCGGACCGTTTTGGAGTTGCGCCTGGAGGGTGCCGTTCTCGCGTCGCGCTCGCGCGCGCGCTTCTACCCCCTGCGTGTGTATGTGTTGTGTGTGGCCTGTTTTTCTACCGTGTGATAATACTCGCGCGAGTGTGCGTGCTATAACCCGCGTCTCCGTCTCTCTTTCCCGTGATCTACGGTTTCGGTCCACCTAATAATCCGTAGCGACGACCGGTCGGTGGTGCGCCCCGCGTGGTGTGCCGTGGTGTGCTACGAGGTCATCATCGTTATCGTCATCGTCGTCGCCGCGTTTCCCGACCAAGTTTATCTCCCCCCCCCCCCTCCCCCGGGTCTCACGGGGTTAACGTGCGTGAGAGACTCGCCACCTTCTTCGTAGTCTACGAAGCGGTGGAGAGGAGGAGGAGCAAGCAGGCGGTCGACGTCGTCGTCTGGGAACCGGTCATCGGACAACGTGTGTGTATGTGTATGTGTGTGTAGTAGAAAGTAGCAAAAATTCTGAGAAGACCGAAGCTCGGCGGAGCCCTGGCAGGCTCATCGGCTACTGCGGACGACGTGGAAGCGCGCTTCCGTCTCCCCAAGCTTCTACGTAGACGTAGCAGTAGTCCCACGGGTTACCTCGAGCCTGAAGCTGCTCTGGCAGTCTCGGGCAGCAGCGCGGCAGAGATGGGCAACAATGCCGCGACCGCCAACAAGAAGGTCGACGCCGCCGAGAGCGTCCGAGAGTTCCTCGACAAGGCGAAAAAGGAGTTTGAAGACAAGTGGAAGAAGAACCCGACCAACACCGCCGCGCTCGATGACTTCGAGCGCATCAAAACCCTGGGCACCGGCTCGTTCGGCCGCGTCATGATCGTCCAGCACAAGCCCACCAAGGAGTACTACGCCATGAAGATACTCGACAAGCAGAAGGTCGTCAAGCTGAAGCAGGTCGAGCACACGCTCAACGAGAAGAGGATACTGCAGGCGATCAGTTTTCCGTTTCTCGTATCGTTGCGCTTTCACTTCAAGGATAACTCTTACCTGTACATGGTGCTGGAGTACGTGCCCGGCGGCGAGATGTTCAGCCACCTGCGCAAGGTCGGCCGCTTCTCGGAGCCGCACTCGCGTTTCTACGCGGCTCAGATCGTCCTCGCGTTCGAGTATCTGCACTACCTCGACCTCATCTACCGGGATCTGAAACCGGAGAACCTGCTGATCGACTCGCAGGGCTACCTCAAGGTCACCGATTTCGGCTTCGCCAAGAGGGTGCAAGGACGGACGTGGACTCTGTGCGGCACGCCCGAGTACCTAGCGCCCGAGATCATCCTTAGCAAGGGCTACAACAAGGCGGTAGACTGGTGGGCACTGGGCGTCCTGGTCTACGAGATGGCCGCTGGCTATCCGCCATTCTTCGCTGACCAGCCGATCCAGATCTACGAGAAGATCGTCACCGGCAAGCCGCGTTTTCCATCCCACTTTGGCTCCGACCTCAAGGACCTGCTGCGCAATCTGCTACAGGTCGATCTCACCAAGAGGTACGGCAACCTCAAGGCAGGCGTCAACGACATCAAGGGCCACAAGTGGTTCGCCAGCACCGACTGGATAGCCGTCTTCCAGAAGCGAATAGAAGCGCCGTTCATACCGCGCTGCAAGGGACCAGGCGACACCAGCAACTTCGACGATTACGAGGAGGAGACCTTGAGGATCTCACTGACGGAGAAGTGCGCCAAGGAGTTCGCTGAGTTTTGAACGCTGCGCCGGTTCGGCAAGTTGCTCGCAACAACAGGAGAACGTGGACACGTACGTCGTCAGCGCGACGACGTCGTGATCCGCGCGCCTCACCGTCGGCCCGACGCGGCACGGCGCTCTTTCGTCATCGCCGTCGTCATCACGTTGGTGATTCGCTTTTTTTGCGAAAAAGAGAGAGAGAAAGAAAGAACGAACGAAAGCGAGCGAGAAAGAGAGAGAGAGAGAGAGAGAGTTAAAGAACGGAAGAGAAAGAGTGAAAGAGAGAAGAATGCATCTGTGAGTGTTAGCGCGCGCATCCGCGTATAACGAAAGCTCTCGACTAGGCAAAACGGAGTGAAGTTTTTTTTTTGGGAGGGAGGGCAAAGTTTCTCGCGAGCGGTGGAAAAGTGTGTGTTCCAGAGGAGAGAAAGAGAGAGAGCGATAGAAAGGCACGTGGTAATTCACGCGTTTTGTTGCGTCTCGCGACCGAACTCGCTAAATCTGAGAGAAAAAAAGAAGAAAGAGAGAAACGCGAAACGGTTGATACGGGACGTTTACACGCTGGCGTTCAAGCGTCCAAAAATTATATACACACATAATTTTTGGTTGTTACGTATGTAGTACACGTCACACGCCAGCATCACTTTTTACATGAAGAAAATCTCTTTTTTTAGTCGGTTAATCGATTCATTAACGTAATAAGAACGACTGTATACTATATATACATATGTGTGTGTGTGTGTGTGTGTGTGTGAGAGAGAGAGAGAGAGAGAGAGTGTGTGTGTGTGTGTGTGTGTGTGTGTGTGTGTGTGTGTGTGTGTGTGTGTGTGTGTGTGAGAATCCGTTCGCCACTCATATTACTCTATCCTCCGCCCCTTCCTCCGCGTCCCCTGCCATCCATTGAAGATAGCTTTATGATCCGGTTTACGGAGAAGGCCGTGTGTAAAGTTTGTTCCCAATGATTAACTGTTATCAGCGTCGGAAATGTCACCGTACTGAAGTTACCTTGTACATATAGTCTCTCGTTGTCTTTGCGAACGACGTTTCCTATCTCCTCCGTTCCTTCGCCCGTCCCCTCCTCCTTCCTCACACGCGTAGCATCGTCTCCTCCGGTGTCTTCTCCAATTCTTCGGAAAGCACCCCATTCTCTTCCCCTCTCCCTTTCTGCCCCATCCCATCGTTTACTCCCTCGGTTTTCTCTCGCGTTACACACACGACACTCAAATCGAAAAGGAGGTACTGTACCACATTGCGAAGCGAGTCATATCGTGCATCGTTCGTTATCTATTTGTCTCTATCTTCTTTATTCGTCGTGAGAGATTGTGAGAGAGAGAGAAAAAGAGAAAGGGAAAGAAAGTACGATGCGCGTACTCATCGTGAGTATGATCCATACAACTAGTCGTCATATACATGCAACAAACACACGTACACACATAAATATCCATACATAAATACACACGTACAGAGAGAATAAACACATAAATACGATAATCTGAAATAATGTTTATATTTGAAACACGTTTTCCATCAATCGCCGATGACGGGCCAATTGGGGGAGACACGTGGCTTTATATCCGCGATGAAATTCGCATGAGAAATATTTCTCTATACGCAGGACAGACCATATATATATATATAGTATATATATGTACGCTTGTCATCGTCGAAACTCATTGCATCCGCACGCTGCGCAGAACGGTTTTAATCCTCAGCATTATCCCGACGTGTTTCTTGTTATCCGAAAGATTAAACGTCTAATTCTCCAACGTAGACCGAGTACGAAACGTATACATGTACAGAGAGATACTCGCCATTTCGAATCGTTGTACACGAAGAAGGGGGCGGGGGAGGGGGGAGAAGGGCACGCGGGACGATGGTATCTATTCGTATTCTAGTTTTACCGTGAGCATGAGGATACCTTTATTGCAACACCAATATTACAAGGAATGAGGCTATTAAACTGCGAACAGTTTGTTGCTAACAGTTTCCTCGTAAAATCGAGCTTCAATCTGTAACGCAAGTGTTATTATGACAGTACCGTCGACATCGTCGTGATGTAGACGTGTCTTCGTATTCTCGAATTCTCAAAGACTCGCAATCACGCGCGTGAAACGAAAGGAAAACAAGCATAACCCTGACTAACGATCTCAACGGCAGGCACGCGATAGAACGAGACGGAAGAGCACAGGAGAATGTGGGACATGGTAATATATACTAAATCGTAAACCAACTAACGAGCGTCGCGATAACGAAGCACATTGATGTAAAAGATCGAGGGCTAATGGCAAATTAGGTGACCGCACAAATCGCACAGATCGGAGATCTCGTTAGCCACGTGTTAGCCGTGCGCGAACGCGATCGAACGCTCTCTCTCTCTCTCTTTCTTTCGGACAGAACGAACCGAGGAGCCGATTGGCTTTCGCGACTTTAACGTGAAATATATCTCCGCGCGTCGACATCAACAGACGTCGATGGACGAAGTTTCGTTAATGAGTAAAACGGTCGTTCAGAATTGGATTGGGCACACGCCAGAGGCGCGACGCGGCTGGTCGGGTATCGATTCAGCAACGGCGATGGGCTAACACGCGCGCGGACAATGCGGAGGAAATGCGGCACGTAAGTTGACGTTACGAAACTTTTCTATCCTTTTAGCATTCGCGATGAGCCGTGTGCGAACTTTGCAATATATCGCGCGTCCACGCCAACGCAAGTTTTCGAAGCTCTCCCCGTTTAGTCGAACGAACCAATTCGGACGATGCGTTCCACGCATGCATCAACTTTTTTTGCGTTACAGTGCAGAAAATGGCATAATTATAATAATATGAATCTCTGATCAAATAAATAATCCGGTTACACCTAGATACGTCTTTGAAGACTTGCGTTGCATTCGAAACGACAAGTAACGTTGTCATGCGGCGTCTTTCCGCGCGTTAAACGAAATCGGAATTATTGGGTCATTAGAGAGCGATCAGCTGATCGACGCGACGGGATATACATCGTGAATCTTAGCAATCTCCAGTTGATAGCGTAAGCTGCGGAATACAGAAAGACATTTGTTGCACGTGCGAATGTAATTTCGCGAGTGACGATAGATCAGTGGGATGTGTATATCTTCCTTTCTACCTCTATACGCGAATGCACATGCCGCTCGTTCGTTTGCACACGCCGCGATGATGTTGGAGGAGAAATTGGAACGGCGGTAGTGGTTTGATGCGACTCGCAGCAAAATAAGCGAAGTACCTTGGCGCGGTTTCGTGACGAGATTTTGGGATAACGAGATCTTGGCCGACGCGGTATGCAATTGCGCTCGCATGCTTGTATTATATGTATGTGCTTACGGGCACATATACGTGTTACACATAAACACACATACATGTACACGTGTACGCGTATGTGTCGAAGAAATAATCGAAGCGCTAAGCATAACAGAGCTAAACCACTTGAGATCGCATTGATATAATAGCGTTTGATATAATTGCTTCTGCAATTATTATTCGTGCAGTGTAACGGCTTCGATAAATGGATACAAATTATTTACTTTGGTTCTCGAGTCTCGCATTCTTTCTTCCTTTCGGCTTTCCACCCTAGAGATATTATTCTTAGTTCTTCAATTGTAATACCACGAGAACTCGTTCTAGTTAGATTTACATAAATTCGCGACAGTCGTGTTATGGAATTCTGGACAGCTGGACACATATTTTAATATTCGAATTTTAATTGGTTCAAGGACATTGGAGACAATCTCAATTTATTTTGAAGCAGACTATTATATATATTTTATAAAAGCATTTTCAGGTTAATTGGCAGTATTATATAACATTTTATTTGTAGTAAACGAATTTTTTTCATTCATCTTTGAAGCCTGCGAATTAAGAAGTGTTTATTTTTATTTTTTTTATTTTTAGAAAGACAGGTGTCCTACATTTGAATGCACGACATTTTCTCACAGAGAGCTGTGTTTTTCTTATTCGATTGATCGAATCGAGCGCTTACCATTTTTTTTTTTCAATATCGCGGTTGTCCTTCGCCGGTCATCGAGAGTGCTTGTATTTTCAAGATATCAATCGTTCCGTCAATAACGATCTCGAGAATCTTCAGATAAATCGCTGTCGCATTTTCTTCGATTTCCGCGACAAGCAGTCGACAGACTTGCCTTCTCTATAGAA
Source organism: Solenopsis invicta (assembly GCF_016802725.1). NCBI lineage: Eukaryota > Metazoa > Arthropoda > Insecta > Hymenoptera > Formicidae > Solenopsis > Solenopsis invicta. The sequence continues at coordinate 11,691,990 of NC_052673.1, forward strand.
CGGCAGTACATATCGATTCGTATTCCTACGTTGTTCTTTTATGCAATCATTACTTATCTCGCCTATCGGAATCTAGCGAAGAATTGTGACTTTCTTTTCGCATAACGCGGAATAGAGATCAATATACTTCAAGTACCTGCGCTATGCAATTTAGCTTATACTCCCTTCTGAACGTTGTTCCTTTTCTTTATTTGATTTAGATAACATCGCAATGTGTTTTTGCTAACATTGCTTTTGATCTCTTTTCAACTATTAATCCGAGTTCAATATTGATATTTCAAGTTGGTTGGTTATCCAGCTCTTTCTTAGCGATACGATTATACGCGCGTGTAATTTCCTATCTTTAAAATTTGACAAAACGTCTAAAGCAGAAACGTCGAGATATCATTTAAATAACGTCAGGAGAAGCTGCGCCGTTAACTTTGCCGTGTAACTTTGCCAAAATGTAGACGCCATATATGGAAGACAGATTTAATTTTATCGTGAAAATCCGTAAAAGAGTGATTATACGGATTTCTCGAAACAAGAGTTGTATACGAACGGCTGTTGTTTGAGTTGCACAAACATCACCGCAAACGATCTCCACGATTTTCACTGGAGACCCGGTTATAACATCGCGTTATTACCTCGTGTGTACACATGATAACCGTTATCAGTTATCATTTATCTATCGGATCTCATAGAGGACGAATCGCTATTGTCGGAGATGCAGAGAGGATAATCACGAGGAATATCTATTAGAATATTTATTTGGATTGAACCGTGCTCGTTGAAAAAAATTCCCGCGAACGTGTCGATCGCGAAAAATAATCGAATACCACATGTCCCACATTCATCGCCTTTTGACGACAAATATTCTCGTCGAAGAATTTCATTATCGATATTTCATTATCTTTTTTTTTCTCTCCGAGTGGCTATATTTCAGTGAAAATTTTTTTATCGTCAGAATTAGCTGGTATTTCAGCGCCACGGCGCGCAGAATTTTGATTAACGAAATCGAATCGCCGCGCAGGTAGAAAAGAGCTCTCGGCAGAGTTACGATTATCAATATTTTAGTCGGAGAGCGAGCAGTAATTTTTATCGGGTGATTAGGATGATTACGATCACGATCGTGTTAATATTTTATCGTCGGCATTACGACAGAAGGGTACGACAGGACGAATTATTGTTGTTTGTATGTTTGATAGGGATCTTCGTTTTGTTCTTTCGTGGCAAGGTATCTCGGCCATTTGTTTCCGGATAGATAATGCGATATCGATCGCGGCGGCTTGCGATATTAAGGGCTATGTCAATAGCAGCGTAGGCACGTCAGGCGCGTACGTTACAACGCGATAAAAAGAGAGACGGATGGGGTGGGAGGGGGAGGGGGGAAGAGTGTCCATTTCTCATGCAAAAAGTAATCTTATCGCGATCGTGAACTTGGCCTTCCGTTAACCGCGCAGCGTATGGAGTACGTGGCCGTCGGTGATTCGAAGATCGAATGGGGGAATGCGTATCTTTCCCTACGATCTGCAGCTGTAACTATATTTAATTTAATAGACGGTACAGGCAAGTTTTATACATTCTCGTATCTTTGCGCTACACCCGTTCGCGCGTGATCCAAGAACACGTGTAGTGGGAGTTAGTTCTCGCAGTTTGTCTCATTTTTACTTTATCTCGTATAAGGGAATGGAACTACTCTCTAAATTTTTTGGAGCGGAATTTCATCTAAAAGAGTGCAACTCCACTCTAAAAAGTGTGAAAACCCTGCCACTCTTTATCAAGACTGGCAGGATTTTCATACTTTTAGAGTGGGATTCCACTCCAAAGAATTTAGAGAGTAGTATTCCTTAAATGACACATATCACCGTGTGCTACTCCGTGGACGAAGTAATTAATTTCCCGAAAGGTTAAACTCTAAATCCGCATAATAAAATGATACAGCAAAACGCAGCTGCATAACAGTTTCTTACCACTGATCTTTACGTTCATGATGCGCATTTTCTCGCGCCGTATTAAATAATAATCGATCTGTCGCGGTGCGATCGCGGTTTCGCCAGATGTCGTTTCACTGTGCGTCCAACTCAATCGGCCAACGCTTGTCTCCTGTTTCCCAATTGGCCCCCCCGACGGCAGGAGGTTTGTTGCACCTGCGGGAAGCTTTAATCGACGTGTTGCGGTTCGCGCAAGCTTGCGCGAGCGCAAGCGTTTCGTGTAAATATTAGCGATAGGTAACAGAATAGTTCGTATATCGTCGTGTTCACTGCGGTGTGGTTCCTTTAGAGCGATTCCCCCCCTGCCCCCCCCCTCCTCTCCCTGAATATCTTCGCGTTTCTAGCTTGAGCCCGACGTTGCACCGACGGCGGTTCCTATTTATCTCGGCTCCGGTTTCAATCAGCCTCAAGTTAATTCTGGTTTAACAAATCCTTTGTGCCCCCTTTTTTTAGGAATAACAATTCGTATCCCCGCCCCGCGTTTTAACACCAAACCGACGAGGCGACACCTCGGTTTTCAAGCGTCCTTTGTGTCTAACGCGTGGAGAAGGAGCTCGATGTTGAGACAGGAATGACAGAGGCTCCGTGTTTAGTGTTAAACGCGTGGCGTGAATATGCACCGAGCCAATAACATAGAACCCGGGATTAGATTTAACTGAGGCTGTTGAAACCGGCAGACTGTCTCCCCTTTCTCTCTCTTTCTCTCTGTCTATATCATAGCTAGGGCTTTGATCGGGAAAGGGACGATTAATTGACGCTCGGTTAAACCGTCACGTAGCGCGACGAATCGGCTGCCCGTCGGTGCAACTCGGTGCTCAATCATAGCTTATAATTGCCCAAAGGATGTACGCGTGTACAAAGGGCACGCACCGAGGAACACGAAGGTAGGCACACAGGGACAACACACGTGTACCTGCGGATTTTCCCGACCCCCTTGTATATTATCCCCGCAATTATATTACTTTTAATTCAGTGTTCTTCGTATCACATACAGATGTACAAGTGTCGTCCTATTTATATACGTAGTTTATTCCTCGATCCCAGCGATCGGTCGTTACGCAATCGCCGCACGCACGCACGCACGCGCGCATACAAACATATATCTAGATACAGAGATGCGCGTACACGTACGTACGCACAGCGCGCGTATATCCATGCAGATATTCGCCAGTTATCGAAACGTTTCGCTGAACGGTTCGCCCGCCCGTTTTTAAATTGCATCCGGCACGTGCGCCGGCATGTGGCACCTTTATTATACTTTGTCTCTTTGTTGTTTTATTGCGCCTTCGTATCTTTGGCTCGAGGCGTTTCTCAAACTGCGTAGCACTGAGAACGATGATGTAGACGCAAAATATACGTTTATGACAAGCTCGAGTCTCACTTTAATTCTTAAAGCGAAACATTGGCCTCCGCTAAAAATTTATAAACCACGAACTCTCGACCTTACGATTACGAGACTTAAACTTAAATTTATAAATTATATGTAATTAATATGGGTTTCTCTATATTTGTAAATTGTTAGCGGATGTGCTAGTTAACAAAATTGTCTTTACACCATATCTCGTAGCATATTTTGAAAAATAATAAGAAAATGCGGTGAGAAATCTCAGACATACGTCTCATTAGAGATAGTTTTCTCGTGTTTCGGTTTAAGAGTTAATACGAGTGTTATATCTTTATGTCTATAGCCGCTTTCTCTATGAACCCAGTGAGTGAGGGACACTTCCATGTAGAATCATCGCTTTCCAAATTTCTTTCAATTTCACGTTATTTAACTCTTAACATGGAGCGATTATTCGACATACGGTATCGCAACGAGCGAGTTAATCCAAAGCGGTTTCCTCAAATTACGGCATTTGTCGAATGTTCGCGTTCCCCTCGAGAATTTTTTTTCTCATCGTGACTCGAGTCCATATCGTCCACGGTATTTTAAAAAGAAAAAAAAAGAGAGAGAAGAAAATGAAAAGGAAAATGCAGCGAAGGTCTCGCATGCGTGTCGTCACGCGACTCCGCGACGCTGATCGGTTATTATAGAGCGCCGCGACGTTCGCCAGAATGCGGCTTGCCGGTGAACGCGGATTTCGCGTCGCCGCTTTACACTATATATCGTCCGTCGTCCCACTTCGAAAACGCCTCTCTTCCGCATTGATCCGTTCAATCTCGCTCGCCCCGTCTTCTCTCGCCGCGCCCGGATTAAATTGCGCGAGTGGAAAAGTGTTTCCCCCCCTCTCCCTCTTCCCTTCAACCCCCCAGGCCCGCCATTCTCCCCCGTTTCGCGGGTTCTTCGTAATTTTTCTTTTCGCTCTCACGAGAGAGAACCTTTTCGTAAACACGATCGACCCGCGCGTCTCGCTATATATTCACTCCGTCATTCTTGGCGTCCTCAAGGCTATATTAATTGTTTGCTCAAAAGTTGCGTCGCTCCCGCGCCCGTGGAAAAACTTCTCCACAAAGAGAACAAAGTAAACTATTTTAGCGGATTACCCATATTAATATATCAATTGATGTCGATACAAGGGGAACGTCGTTGACGGAGTGCAAGCGACCTTCCTTCGTATTTTGACAAATTCTGGCGAGGCAAAGTGACGGAGCGAGGCCGCGCGAGGAAAAATACTACCGCGAAGTTTATATTTCCTTAAATCCAGTTACAACTGCGGTAAAAGATTTTTGAAGTCTTTCCAAGGGCGAAAGGAAAGTGCCGCCGAAATTGAGAAGAACCTTGATCTGCGAGTCCTTGTGCTCGTTCTCACCGCGAATTACGTTTATTTTCGGTTTGAATTTCATAACCCGGAGAGAAATTCATCAACGTTGGTCATTACTCCGAATTTGTCATTAGCGCGCGAGGCGGGTCGACAACGCCTCGGGGAACTGACGTAACTCGATACGTAATTAATAGCGCGATGGAACGCCGCGCGCTATTTAGATCTCGCTTCATTTCCATCCGAATCTCTCTCTCTCTCTCTCTCTCTCTTCCCTCGTTTCTCCCGTTGCCGCGACCAAGTTGCACTCGCTTGCGTAATCGCCTCGTCTCGTAATAAGTCTCCTCTCCGTCGCGATCCAATCCCGGACCCCTGACGCCGAAGGCGCGTATAAATACGTCGCCTCGAAAATTCGCGCATCTGCCTTTGCGCGTTTAACGAGGCAATTGTCGGGTCAGGCCTCGCGCCTACGACGCTGAATCTTTCGAGATAAACAGTTACCCGAGACAATTCGAGAGATAGATCAATGTGAAATACCGTGTTTCGGCGATATCGACGGAGTCATCGCCGAGATATCTGTAACGTTAAAGAGAGAGACTAGATGAGAATAATCGATAAGGAATATTATTCGGAATTTGCGAGAATATTTATTTCTTTCGTCTTTTTCTTTTCCTTTGTTATAAATTATCTCGACACTTACGTATTCTGTCCTTGAATTATTTATGCTAATAAACTCGCCTCGCGCGATGATCAATGATATCTTTTTCAAAAGAAAAATGGAACATGGATTAAATTCGGAATCTGATTAATGAGAGAATGTCGACGGCTTTCACCCGTTAAAATTAAATGTTGTATTTTTTTTCCATTTCCTTCGGGGCTTCGCTTTTTCAATTATTCGTTCGAGAGGGCCGAGATTAAAATTGAATTGTTTAATTTAATGCACAGAGATATTATACGCACGCGAACAAACGAGTTTGACTTTCAAGCCGACCTGCGTAATTATCCGGGCAAGGGAGAAAGGCGATTTTTCTTTCAGTTTCGGCTTCCCTTTCTCCTTCTAAAGTGAAACCGCCGTTTCTTTCTGGTTGTTTTATATTAACATGCGATCTCTAGATACACGTCGCGCATTCATTGCAGGCTCGTTGACTTTTTTCTGGACAAAAAAAATTTAGTGGGTCAGCGCAATTCTTCTCCATGTATTTTGCTTATACTTTGCGTCACGTAATCTTCTGTCGTTCCTCCTCATCATCAGTGTCCTCCGCGCTTGAATGTCGCTTTCTTCTCTCGGTTACACAAGATAGAACCCTGGCGTCGACAAAAGAATACTCTGCGACAGATACACAAATCGCGAAGGCTAGGTATAAATATGAATTTTGTTAAGATTTTCTATAACCGTTGGAATGAGAATTAAGAAGCGCTTTTCCTAATAATAATAATTCCTAAGAAGCCCGAAAAAACGCTAAAGAGTCATATAAAAATTATTGTGAATAGTTATACGTATGTTACGAATCTGATTGTAATTTTAAGAATAGATTAGATAATTAGATTTCAGACGAATCTCTTTCACACACAACATATACACGCAATTATTACTTGTATTATTAATTATTATTATTTGTGTTATTAATATATATATGATTTTTATAGATTTATTATAAATATATTATCTGTTATCATTCGTTACTATGATTATTATTTAATTAGTATTATTTACCTCTCTAATTAATAGACTCTATCTACTTCTCTCTGTCATACTTTACTTATTTTCCATGGCGTAAAAATATGCCCGCGACTTTGTTGCGCGTTCCCCACGTTCTTATCGAGGATTTACACGCTGCTCGCGTTACGTGCAGTTACGCGAGAAATGTAGACGCGAAAGGGAAATGATTTTATAACAAGGCTTTCACACGTAAATCTCCCGCCGCGCGCGCCGGTCGGCACGCATAATATCGCGTAATTGCAGAGTACGAGCGTCTTTTATACTTTTATACTGCGCCAGCGTTACTATTTAGCAGTACTAATCTACTATTCAGTTCAAGCTCCATGCCATTCTAAAATATTGGCTGTTGATTGATATTTCCTTATTATACATCCTGTATGGATCAAGTTTTAGATTCTCTGCTAAAATCAACTTTTATATCTTGATTCGTACTAAATTGTGCTGGATCAATAAAGCTGATATAAAAAGAAATGAGACCGTTGTATAATGTAAACGATTAATCTGGAGTAATCTTATCAAAATGGTAATCGTTAAGTTAATAAGAGATATCTTGCAAACAATAATTTCCGTATGTTTTATCCGTTTCTTTCTGAATGGTCTGAAATAGGATTGAACTGATGGATGAATAATACAAAAGTTTTCCTCTGAAGATAAATAAGTTCCTCTTTTCTTTGCGTGTATTATGTAATACTATCTGCTCTATCTATCTGCTACATAAATCAGAATTATAATGATCAGGCACAATCATAGTACGACTAATCGCGTTCCTTTTGATACAAATTTGATTATGCTTGTCCTATCGACCCTATTACGCCCTATCATAGTTCATTGTTCGTATTCACGATTTATGACAGAAAGAAACTCTTTCTCATGTAAAGGTAAAAATTCTTTGTCGAGCATGTACTCGATATGACAATAGAATAGTCTAACTACTCGAACAGCGGATCGTTTCGAAGAAAGATTGTTCCGTTTTATTTTTACATATACGCGTACGGAAGAGAACTTTTTTCACGTTTGTCAAATAAAAAAAGATAGCATGGACTTGGACTTCGAACGTTTTCTTACTGCTTCTCGATGACATAGAAAAATTTTTTCCCGGAATAATTTAATTGATTTCACTGCTTGATCAATCTATTCTTTTTCTATCATCCATCGCTTCTTTTATGCTGGAATTAATAAAAAATTAAGTTTGGAGATAAACTAAATTTTTGAGCTGGTCGTTCGTGTATTGGGGATTTTACAGTGATTAGTCGATTCTCCAGGGACGGCAAACGGATGGCTCCGCTAATTCCGAATTCCAGTTAGAGAGGGAAATGCAATTTTTTTTCAGACGATAGCGCTTTTCATTCAGTTTCACCGTACGTGAAATTTCATTTTCGCGATACTTTTTTTCGAGGATTCGTCGAAAATTTATGACAACCGGCCGGATAAAATGCTCATTATTCTTGTCATCCAACTGACCTTGACTTCGTGAACAAACGTTTACGACTTTCTACGACGATTTACCGACGCGAAGGAAAGGTATCGTGAGAGAGGACACGAAGCGCGTGAGCGATTATACCGAATATAAAAAAAAAAATCACTTCATGTCCCAATTTTTTTTTTTTTTACTTTAGATGTTGAAACATAAACTAGGGAAACTAGCGCATTACTTGGCGTTGAAAATGAAAGACTTTTAGTGAGATTTCAAGGATCTAATAAATAGGTAACGGAGCCTTGTCACGCAGCTTATTTCAATCGTGGACTTTAGCACGACATAAATTTAATGTCCGACAACATTAATAAGGACATGAGAACATTTAATAAGGACACTTTATGCCTGGGAGATAATAAATTCGTAAATGACAGCTTGTCAGCATGATTTAAAAAATAATGACGCTTTTCTGCTTCTCGTAACGCGCGAAATTCTGCTCTCGCGATATTTCCGAAGAACGCAAAAATTCAATTACATAGAATTGGAAGCTAAGAGGATGCTCGATATGTGATTTCGATCCATCCTATAATAAGCCCGGATACAGGCGTGGAAATTTACCCGTCTATCACGACTTTCGTTGTCGAGCGTAGCCGCAATTTGAATTACCTTTGTCCTTTTCTCTTCTCACAGAAACCTCCCATCGATAATCGATGGGCGCACGCCGTTAGCTTCGCCAAACAGCCCGAAGCGTTCGCGCAATAATAAAGAAGCGGTGTGACATTTTTGTGCCGCGTAAAATTTGTCCGTCGCCCACGTTTCTCTTGCTCCGCGATAGCCGCCCGGATCCGCTTTTGATCGTACCTGTCGTTTCTATTAAGTCGCTCCTCGCGACAAAGGCGTAGCCAATTACTTTTGAGCTCGCATCGATAATTCATTGCTCCCGCCTCCCTTACTCGATGCGCGTGATAATTGCTCCAATTGTTTTTATACCGACGCCGATTAAATGCGAACCGCGTCCCCGATGAATCGACCGACTCGTCCGGCAAAATCGGTGGTGCGAAACTCGCACGGATCCGCCTTAATTTTATTTTAGCAACGTCGCTCGTAAATTTTTCAAGTTGTATCGCGGAAGAAGGAGATTTGTTAAAACAATTACGAACTTTACTGATTCAGCAGATTTATAGCCGTAATATGCGAACAGTCAGTTTTCTACGTTAAAGTAGCAAAGTTTCACGACTGAATAAAATTAGCGGTTATAATCAATCATATTTGTTTTATAACAGCGCAACAAATTGGTTAACAACTTTCTGCAAAAAATCAATATATATATATATGGATTAAAGTTTTTAACAAAACGCACTACCTGAGGTGGCGCGTACTTTTGCTGCTGTAGAAAACCTGTTACATTAGCAGTTTTTATTGCGACAAAAAAAGTTGATTTAACAATTTATTCATTGCTTTCAGGCATGATTTATTCGTTCAACTACTATCAAATCTCCTTGATTATAGACATTGAATTCGCGCATGAAGCTATAGCTTTGCTGAATCACCTAATCTATTCTTTTCCGTGATAGGAAAAACAAACCCAAGTTTAAACCTAGCGGATTTCTTTCTTTTTCTCGTATCCTATATTCTGCAGTGCTCGTTAATAACAACGCGACATTTCTATCTTCTGTTCATTTCATTTCTTTCCATATGTGTTTTTGCCTACGCCTAACAACGAATAAAGGAAAAATATGAAATATATAAAACAATGCGATAAATAAATAATATAATAACATATAACACTAAAACATAATTATTGGTCTTAATTATTATAAATACTGTTATAGCAAACCAAGAATTACAATAAACCCAATCGTTATTAGAGTTACTAAAATGGAATTAAGAATGTACAATTCCCTATTAGATTTCATTAATTAAAAATTACTAATATAAAATTTCAATTAATAAATTTATTGGAGATGAAATTCTTAGAAGATGCTGAATCTTTCTTTCTAGGCGTTTAAATAGATTTTTGAAAGAATCCCAAATTAAATCTTCTTTCGTCCAATCTAAAAAAACACAATTGTGACATAAATTTTAATATTGCCATATTTTGCTTTTACGGAAAGCGATAAATTGATGGCGTCGTAAATAATCGGGAATTTATATATTTTTGATATTTATTTGATTACGGGATTACTCCTTTTTATTAGATACTTCGAACGGGTTTCGTGCGCTTCGACGCTAAGAGGAGAGCAGGAGGAAGCATTTGTTATCAATTAGAGCGGAGAAACGCGCGATTGACGGCGATATTACGCGGGCAGAATCGTTCTTGACGACGAGATAACAATCTTAACGGTATGAGTGGCACAGCAGCATGCCCATGCTTAACCGCTCTCATAAAAGTTACGACCGGCGTATTAAATGATCAATTCGTCTCGAGAGACAACGTAGATGCATCGTTGCGACCGGCAGCGCGCAAATGGAGCATCGCCAACTGGTGGCGTCGAATTCGCGAGAAGCTGTAGAGCGCAGTACGCGAAAACCGACTGTGTGTGTGTGTGTGTGTGTGTGTGGGCAAAAAATTAGACGCGCATTCGTAATTTGCCTTTCAGCGAACGAGCGTGTCTCACCTTGGGTAACGATCTGCTTAGATCCGCTGTATGAATTTGCGCAGACTTATTTATACTACATTGTTTTGCTCCTGCGCTAGTTTCAGCGGTTAATGAAACATCACACGCACTCTGCGGAAATTCGCAGAAGCAACCTCGGAGAATATTAGGATATTCTCGTTTTTCCCCACCAAAACATTCTTGCATTGCGGGAGTTTTGTTTTTCAGGGAAAATATTTCTCAAAAACAAAAATATTTTTGAGAGATATATTTGCATCTGTCAAACAATACTCGACAATACATTGGAGAAAGAAATATTTGGAAGGCGCGCTTTCAGAAAATGTGATGAGAACCACACTTTCGGAATGTCCTGGCACTCGGAATATAAATGTCCTGTTCTTGAAATCATTCTCGCTAGCCTCATCTCACGTCAGTGCTCGGAAGGCACGCATCGCTTCGTTCACACTTATTTCGTTCGCGAAACGTGACTGACTGTGAGACGTTTTTATGAAACAGCATACGAGTCACGATGCATCTCTGTCGTGAGAGAATTCGTGCCGTTTGACATCGCGGAGCGATGCGCGTGGTACGACATATCACCCCGAGTGGAAGCTGTTCGTAAACATTTGACGCAATCCCGCCGGCGCGGCAGTAGTTTCTGCATGTGTCGAACACTTCATTGACGCATTGCTCGTTTTTACTGCAGTGACGTAATCCGAAACGTCGGTCGCGACGTGTGTCTCCATCGCGGCGATCGAGAAATCAAGAGGAATCTCAAAGGCGATGATGGATATCCGACGCGGAAAGCTGTCATTGTCGTTCTGCGATACCTTCGAAATTCAGCGTGGCTAGAATAATTCTTTGCACTCGTGATACAGTTCTGACACATGCAGTGCTGTTGCTCATGAAACGTCGAGTTCTTTCACACATGCGCGGGATAAGTTTACAGCGTCTATATAAACAACGATATCTGTCATGTTGAATTTTTGGATTATCGCGTGGCATAGACTCAATATGTTAGGAGAATTTTTATGTCTTTAAGTCACATCTACTTTTTTTTTTAAATAGTTTATTGCTTTTATGTGTTACTTATTTTTATTTCTATTTCCATCGCATCTTTCTGTCTCTTCTTTGTCTTTGTTCTTACCAATTAAGAATGTCTCAGTGATCGAAAATGTTCTTATATTTAAACGGAAACTTATTATTATCGATTAAATTTATTTATTTATAAAATTGAAAGTTAATATTGCAATATTTAAATCTAATTTTAATCTTATATTTAATCTTACATTTAAGTCTTATTTTAATTTTTAATTTTAACCTTAAAAAATATTTATAAAATAGGTTATTTTAAATATTATAAAAATTCATTTAAAAAAAATGAATTTCTTATAACAGTAGGTTTAGAGTTTATGTTTTGATAGTTAAAAAATTTTTTTAAAAACATATTTGTTAAGATAATATATTTTGTAAATAATACAAAGACAAGCATCTTAGATTGTTCGAGTGTTTGTTTAATTAGATGCTTTACAAGTTTTTATTATTTTCCGAAAAGTTTAAACATTCATCATATTTTTGTGTGTTAGTAATAACATTTTATATATTTCATATTTCAGTTATTTATATAATTTAAATCGTGAATTTAAAAAAAACTCGATAATCTCAACTGTGTATCGTTACACGCTTAGTTACTGGGACATTTACCTTATTTGCGATTTTTTTTTTAGCTTGGCCTCAGAAACGCGAATACAATTTTTTTCTTCGTGCACTCTCTCTCGTTTGCAGACCAGCTAACCTTGATAAAGTTCGTTGCTTTGCGTGCACAATGCTCGACCTCCGAAGGCCGCGGAATTCATTAAATGTCACAGATCGCCCGCATAATTTTTCGCGATAAGTATTCACTGAAAAGTATTCGTGCTCACGTTCGTGCTGTTAGAACGTTTTGACGCCCACGATTATAAATAAAATTTTCCATTTGTATCGTGGTTATAATGAAAAAAAAGTGAAAAGTTTAATTAACCATGTCAATTTAATCTGGCTCGCCCACCCGCCTTGCAAATATCAGAAATTTAATTTATAAAATTTTACTGTAGCTTTTCTATAATTATCTATAACAATTTGTAATTTATTCTTGGCTGTCGATGTAAATTCATTTCTCAGGGTTTTCACTTCGATGGCATAAATAAACGATCGGATAATGTTTGAATTTTACAGGAAATTAAATTGTGAAAAGTAGATAAAAATTGATTAAATATTTGTGGAAACGAATATTTTATAGCGTTTATTAAATTTTTTTACATCAGTAACATTTATATCGTAAATCCGTCCGCAATTGCATCAATTATTTACAGAAAAGTAACGCTTCTATATTAAACTAATCACGGTAACGTTCACTGCGATTTCGGTTTAATATTTATCCACGTGCAAACGTGTAGGCTGGGAAAATATTTTCGAGCTTATGTTTCGTATTCGTCGCTGCCTCGAGTACAACAGGAAATCGCTGGTAGTTTTCTGTCTCGCGGGAGCTTACTCTCCATTTCTTCGGAAATATTTATGATTATTTGGAACAAGTTTGGAAAATGAGCTCGTCGTATCTCCGAGAATAAAGTGCATGCACAGTGTGCGCACGGACGAACGTATTCTCAAGGATCAATGCAATAACATTGATGCAGAGTTCCGGACTCATTTCATCTAACTTTCATTATCTCTTTGCGTTCCAAGTCGTGCATCGTTCGATTGATTCGATCGATAAACGATAATCTCAACCTGAATATAATATCAAAGAGTTGTGTCTATAATTGGAACTATCGACGCGTAGGCGGGATATTTTGTGCACGGAAAACATTCTTTTAATTAATGACAATTTACAAGACGTTACATCAAATCGTAAATCGTCAGTTGTATTGTTTTTCTTTATGTTTGCTTTTGTAATATAAGAGATAATTTAATGACAGTTTAACGCCCTTCTATACTCTTCTTCAGTAATATTAGGAGCGGTTGAGTATTTTAACACTTCCACAGGGAACGTCATCTCGATTAATTGTGATCTTATTCAAACGACTTGTCGCGTCTGGATACCAGATGCGACAACGAATACCGGCGACTATCGCAATTATCGCAGCAACATTTCACGATCGTTACACCTTCGAAGCAGACGTTAATTTACAGACGTCAGTAAATTTCAACGTCAGTCGTTCCATTAAGATGGATAATTTCTTTCATATCTCGAAATGGAAAATGATTGAAAACCGTCGTTGGGGTTGGAAAGGGCGGGAGGAGGTGGACGAGGATAAAAGTGGAAATTGATGAATTGGCCGACTAGCGAAAAAGTATTTTGTTACGTTAATGTAATTGCTTCGGTGCGTGTACGTTTGAAGATGTTCGCGCCGCAGATTCTAGTGCGACGAAGTCTATGTATAAGCTCGGTATGGGCAGGTATAGCTCGATGGCCATTAGTTTGAGTGGTTTATATGTACTTAAATGCTTTGACTTTTCGAGGACAATCGCTCAATGACGAAGCACTTCATTGAGCTGCGCCTCGGCGCGTTGCAATTTGCGCGTAGTGCGGCGTACTTGTCGTTAATCTGCCTCCCTTTCAGATCAATTCGGCGATTTCTCTTGCCGGAGTGCAATTCGATGAAATGAAACAGATTTTTCAGTGTACTCAAAATTATTTTTAAATGTGCGCCTTCATCTTTTTAATGGAATCAAACGTACGCCGTTTTACTTGGAGATAACGTTTTAAACTAAAGAAAAGAAGCATTTATTGCTTCAGTAAAGTCATTTGGAGAATGTGAAGTGATAAGATAGTTATAAAGAATGAAAAAGTGTTAAATCTGAATAATGAGATTCAAGAGAGATTATGCCGAAAAATATATCTAAAAAAAATGTTTCCGCGTTTAAGATCTAAAAAAAAAGATCGTTAGCTTCTTACATCTTTTCAGTTTAGCATTATTTCGATTTGTCCTTTTTTTACGGAGCTTAGAGTTTCGATCCCTTCCATTGATCCCTCTCAAATTTCGAAGGGCTCGAAGCGAGAAAATCGCGTCTCCACGTAGGATGAATTAGATCTGATCCGAAGACGAGAGTTCGTCTTTATCTCGCAGCGCTTAGATTTGAATTAACGATAATCCACGGATTAAACGAATCCCCCCCGACTAATCTCGCTGCGACAATCCGCAGTGTTGCCGTTTGGTAATCTGAGACTTGCCTTTCATTGACCTCTACTCAATCCACGCTGCGCGATATCACTCTCGGCATGAATACGTCTTCTTCGTGCACGCGCGAATCGCTCGAACTTTCAGTCGAGTATTTCATTTCTGGAGTACTACATTTCGTGAGATTTTAAATTTTACGACTGCACCTCTCACTAAATGAATATAAGATCTTTATTAAGCTAAGCTTGAATTAAAAGCGAGATTTATTTATTTCATCGCGTTCTGAAGCACCTTCAGACCTTATCTTACCAAATAGTTAATAATTTAACCTCGAAAATGTAACGCAAATTTCATGATAGACGCTTCAATAAAATCTTTTCATACAATCTTCTCGATCTCTTATCTTAATCTCAATTTCGTTCACCGTCATGCGGAGACTCTTTATAGGCTCCATTTCGATCTATGTAAGTGATTCTTCGCTTTTCCAGACAACACTTTCTTAAGTTGTCGCTGCGAGTGGAAGGATCGATTCGAAATGTCATGACCAATTTTTTGTCTCGTCTCGTTCTCTCTTCTGAAGGTAAAATCCTTATATAATACATATGTGTAATAAAATGTTGCAAATGGTTGTACAAGATTTTATTTTTCTTTAAAGTCGTAACAATATAATTAATAAAGCCAATTAAATAAATCTAATAATATCATATATGCAGTACGTAACGTATGTGTAAAATCTTGTACACTATATAAATAATACATTTATATAATATTAATCTGAATAATAATATTATTATTTTTCAAAATATGTGTTAAAACGTATCGCAATAAGATACAAAATACAATACAATAAAATGGAATTTAATATTGCATATCCGTATTAATTAAAATAATAATTTTAAATTCTTCAAGTTTTTAAAGCTCCCTTCGATCGGATCCTCACTCAATCTGTTTTCTCGAAGATTTTCGCACAAGAATCCGCATTGCCGAGTTTCTGATTACACAACTCGAACTCACTTCCTTTCCATCAATTTTGTTCTTTATGTATTAGGCACCTTAATAACTGTATGTACATAGTATTAAAAAGAGAGAATGCGCTTCTTTTCGCTTCTCGTCGCGACGAGAGATTAAAGAGTCATTAGGGACGGTCGTTCTCGGACGTGTAAATTTAAAATCTCGGTCGGATACAAGAGAGATCCTCAAAATTAGCGACAATTTTATTCGGCAATAGTTTTTTGAGACGATGTTGATTACTTCTTTTTTTAGCGACGTTTGAAACTAAATTTTGTAACAACCAAACTCCTCAGAGGAATAAGATTTTCTATTATATAAATAAGATTGAGCTGGAACGAAGATCTGTTATTTGCCATTTGTATCTCGCTTATTTAAGAGTTATTGCGAGAAAAGTCCGGATTCTAAAATGCTTTTCATGAAACATTTCTGCAATAGCTTGACCTTTCTCTTCCTGGAAATTGTTGCTAAAGGACATTCACGCCAATTCATGGAAAGAATCTGCTATTGAAGGTTTTCCTTTAGACATCTCGTACATCCGTAGGATTACGTCTATGCGCGAGAAAATGATTTCCACGTTAATCGTAGGCGAAGTTACGCGACGACGACACACGACACTTGCGGAAATCTATTTATACTCTGAATGCGTTAAATCACAACCACGCGTATGCATAATCGTTCTCGTGATATAATAGGTCAAGTCCAACAATTTGTAGGCAACTCCATTCACAGTAACTGGGCATATGTTATCATATCTTTATTCTGTGCCGCATTTCGCGCTGGATACTGCTCGGATTTTTTTTTTCTATGAAGGCCGCCTTCTATCTCGACTCGAGATGACAATCAGTTACACTCGGAACTGCAGATGTGCAACGAAGACGTCTTTGTTCGAGATTAATCCTAGCAGAAGAAGCTCCGAATTGTGATGGTAACATAATGTAGGAGGAGAATGTAGGGAGAAGAAATCGTTAGAATTAGTCGCGTGTTGAAAAATATAATGCAAAATTTTTATAACGTGGGAGAAATGTGTGGAAAAGGTGTTGTAATAAATTAAAAAATATAAAAGATTAGAAGGAAATATTGAAAGTGATTAATTTTGATTGGGCTCCATCCTGCTGGGATTAATATCGAGTATTTCCGCAGAGATGGAAGGCTCGCGGTCGAGAGGGCGAACGAAATTGTCCTTCGTCAGCCCGAATTTGCCCGCGTATTTCGACTCGCCCGGGCGTTAATGATTCGGATCGGCAAATATTTAATCGAACGCACGACACACCTCAAGTGCCACCTGATTACGCTCTCGCGCCGCGACGCGTGGCACGCGGATGCGTATATATGCGCGGATATCTGCATGGACAATTTAATGCGCACTCGCGATCCCGGCGTTTTTGCGTTGCCCACGTTTTCCGCGTTATCCGCGGAATTTCGATACAACGAAAACTCGCGCACGAATGATAAAGCGATAAATCGTCGTCAGAAATCGTGCACGAAATCGTTGGCGAAGAGAGAGAGAGAGAGAGCGAAAGTACAAGGTTTCGCGGCGCACGACGAAAAATATACGGCGCGCGAGCGGAAAATACACGGCAAGCCGAAGGTTTTTTCTCGGTGTTTTTATGTCGCGTCAATCAGCGCCGGGAGAGCGAAAATAGGATAGATAAACTCCCGCCCGTGGAAATTTTATTTTCGGCCCTTTGTTACCCCGAAACTGATGTTTTCATCCGGGGCGCATGATGCTCGGCACGATGCGCCGGAGTTGTTTGCTTTTAGAATTAAACGCATTTGCGAAAACAGTCAACCTACAGCGTTAATTGGTCCGTCGAAATAACATTGTGTACATTTGTTGCGTGTCACGACCCAAATATTGCTTATTTTTGGAAACTGGATTCTGCTATGACAAAGATAAAATTGCAGTATATTTACGGATATCAATGCGACGTAAAACAAAAAGGGCGAACTCGTTCAAACAAAATTAACTAAAAAAAAAAAGACGTGTCATTACTAAGTGACAATATTCTATTATAGGGAAAAAGAGTGAGTTGAAAAATTTGCATCATCTGTGTGTTATATGGAATTAAAAAAAAAAATAAAGAAAAACGTTATGACGGTGTTATAAAAATGTTAGAATTGTGATGCAATTGGCAACGTTGGCCGTGATTTCATCAGACCAATTAAGGTTTTAAGTGAGAAGTGGGCGCAATGCATGTACTTAAGACAGAAGGATAAATAAAGATTGTTCTTGACCAAGTGAAACATACCTCTACAAAGATTACAGCCGAAGTATTTTTAAACGGACATCTATATGTAATCACAAGAAAGAGAGAGAGAGGAGAGAGAAGATAGGCGGCCTGTAAAGGTTCAGTAACATTATTCAGAGATCTGATTTATATTACTGCGAAGTAAACTGCTCCTTTGGGAGTAATGAAATCCGGGTTAATCTACTGCACCCGATTTTATTGATTTCCATGGCGTGCGTGCGTGCGTGCGTGCGTGCGTACATATATATATAATATACATATAAATGCGGGTGTGTGAGTGTGTGTGTGTGTGTGTGTGTGTGTGTGTGTGTGTGTGTGTGTGTGTGTTTGCGTGTGTGCGCGCCCGCGCGCGCACACGTGTGTGTCTTCAACCCGTGCACTCTTGGAAGGATCGCGCGGAATTGGCACGTATCTCTGTTACACGTTCCTACCAAGAAGGACGATACGCGTCCACGCACTGCGATCGCGTAGCGCGTCCATCCGATCGTTCGTCCCTCGTGCGATTTGCAAGCCGCGAATTTCGGCATCTAGCGAGTGAGCCTGGCCACAAATATCGGTACCCTGATGCTTTTAACTTTAAAGCGAAACGGACACGGTCTCCGCGACACGTGTAGTACGATATATGTAGTCGCGAAGCGATTCGCGAGGGATCCACGAAGCGCTCTGGCTTCCGAGATTTTCCATTCGCGCGGCCGTCCAATCTCTCGCGAGATTTCTCGGTGATGGTTGACTGGCTTGAATAAATTCTCAGCGCGAGAAATCACGCGGCGGGATTGTGTGTACCGGGGCGGGGCTCAAATTGCGAGAGGTCGAGATGGAAAAAACCGGCGCGAGGAGCAAACATCACTCGCTCACGCTCGCGTCGATCTTTTCAACGGGATGGTCCGCTACGTTTCGAATGAATGTCGCTCTCGTGCGGCGCTCGCGAGTGTGCGGCGATCGAGCCTCCGATTACGCTCCTCTTTCACGTATCTGGCGAATTGTGAATTCATAATGCGGAGAAAAAAAGCGTAACGTCGATTAGGTACTGTGTACTTCGCTATGTGTATGTGCGTGCACGAAGTGTATCCAATCATTCGTCATAGTCGCGAAGAAGTTACGAGGGAGACGTCGTCTCTGATATCTGAAAGACCTCGTCTTTCGGATACATGCGATAGAGATACCAAAGTCACGTGCGCATTGAATAATAACGCGCCAGTCAGAAATGGAATTTGCCGCTTGAACTTGCAGCAATCACGGGACTTTAGTTGGTTTATCGAGAACTCTCTGATTTCCGTCAGTTTTATAGCGATATTAGATAAGCGAAGATAAGAAGAGCGAAGGAGGAGTGTACTTGCGAGCGTGGATTCGCGAGAGTGCGAGAGCGAAACAAAGCGATGCGATTTGTGGGGCGATTCGTTTCGCCGCGTTTGCGAAAATTGGGAGAGAAAGAAAGAGAAAGGATGCGAGAGAAAAAGAGAGAGAGAGCACACGCACCAGATCGTTTTTATTCGCGCCGGAGACGAGGATCGTGTGCACGGCGAATAACGTTAATAATAATATTAATAATAATAATAAAAAGAGATAATGATAATAATAGTAATTGTCCGCTAACGATGTTACGCCAAAGTTCGTACGAGTGAAGTATTTAAACTTGTCTGTACGTGTATAGGGACACGATAGGGATACCTGTGAGTATAAAAATAAAAATAAAAAAAATACACATACACACAAAAGAGATGAATTAATGAAGAGAGAAAAATACAAAAAACCAATATTATCGCTATTTTGCATCGAGGAGTATATTGTAAAGTGAGGATTTTTCTCGCCTTGTGATTATTATGTTTGTAAATCGTAGCCGATTGTTAGCCGCTATAAATGCGATTGTACACGTAGGCAAAATCCCCCGAGGATCGGATCTGTATTATCTGGATCTAGTGCAGCCGATGAGTTAATCGAATTAATTAATGGATATATCAAAAATCTCATTTTTTGTAAATATTAATTTAAATAAATCCTATTGTAAAGATTGTATAATTTACATGGCGCACATCGTGCTTGATCTCTCTCTCCCTTCTTTTATTTTTTTTCACCGCATTCACAAATCCCTGGCTTCGGCGCGTATCGCGCGCGCCACGTGTGCATCGCAACGAGACACACGTGCGCTCCCATCCGCAATCCTGTCCGATCCACCGCATCGTTCGCCGCTTCGATCAGCGTACGATCGTCGACCCGAATCCGTTTCGCGTTTCACGATCACGTAGGGGAGCGTCATAATAACGCGGTTCTTCCGCATGACGATACAGCGAGGACGTGTATGTACTACGTGCCGCGTTCTACGTGCATTAAAATGCATTTGCATCTCGGGAGTTAAGCGACGAGTACAATATCCTGCTGTCGAAATTAATTCAAAACATATCAGCACATTTATTTCCATTTCGTTGTTGCAATCTGAAGCTTTCAATTTATCAAGATCATTAAAGAATTTGTGATATTTATACGTATTTTAATTAATTCACCGTTATAAATTTACTTTTTTCGTAAGTATTTAATGAAAGATTTGTTGATTTTTGTCGGTAAAAGAAGTTGCTTTTCTTTCGCCTAAATTTTGTTGTACATAAACAGGGAAGCGACTGCTGCTCGTATAACATTGTAATAAGCTGGGAAACAAGAGTGGGTGAAGCCGGAAAAACGTATTCGTGTTCGCGCCATTGTCTCGGAAATGACCGAGTCCCCGGATCAGCGTTCACGCGATATTACACGCTGCTTCCTCCGTTGCGTAGGATGATAGCGATTATTTTTTATCGGACAAAGACGGGCGCGGGAATCGATCCACGACATGATCAATGCGGATAGAGTTACCGAACGAGGAACTGAAACAAGTGGGTCGAGCACATTACCGGAAATCAGGTTTCCTGATGTAAGCATGTAAGTTCGCCTCGCTCGAAAGGAGATTCTATCGATCGTACGAACCGCAACTGTGACATGGTACAAAATCTCAGAGTGCCAAGTTGTTGCACAGGCGCAAATGTTCGCGAGACGATTGATTGGTAATAGGCATTAAAAATTAGAGTAAAATTATGCGTGCTGTGCAAAAATTGCTGTGAATTTTATAGAAGTTATTCAGAGACACAATTGTTTTGTTATTTCGCTAATATAATGATCGAAACCACGTTTCTCAATTTAAGCAATTAAATCATTTAAATATACAAAATGTTATACATAACATATATTTTTTATGCTAATTTTTCTTGGTTAAATAAATCCTTCCAATCTCATTTTTAATTAGGGTAGAGTCGCCTATTACGAGATACTTTTTTTTAAAGGCTTATCATTTATTTAATTTATACCATTAATTCCTATTTATATCCCAATTATAGAAAATATATTTAAGTTTTATCGCCAAAAATTGGCAACCGATAATAATTATACTTTGTTGTACATGAAATTTTTTATCAAAATTGCCGATTTTGCTAATTCAAGAAAAAAGGGTTCCCAATATCAGACACAAAAATTTTTTTATACGAGATGGGTCTTATCGACATGGACCTCACTAAGTTCAAATTAGGCTTCAGATCTAGTTGACCAAGGCTCAAAATCTAGTTGACCAATCAAATGGCTTTTTGATACTCAAACACTTTTGTACGTAACATTTTTCTTCAAAATCCATTCTCTTCGAGATACTTTAAAGTCTAAGTGCTAATGCTGAAAGCCATAACTGCCAAGCCTCATAATTCGAAAGTTCTCAATGAAAAACTTTATTATAGCATCTTGGAAAGCTCTCAAAATCAGAATATGCAACAATAAGTGAGGATTTTTGAGTGTCTCATATTATGAGTTCCACGCCTTTCGGTTTCACAATCACCAAATCTAATATTTATAATTAAGTAAATCATCATATCCCATATTTTTCTATTAATACGACTTTACTCTATCACTGTATAGAGAATTTATTATCAAATATTTGTTTATTTTATAATAAATCAATGTTTAAAGACTCATTTTAATAAATCTTGACAACATCCAATTAAAAAAATTTTTTTTCAACGACTGTACGCATGATCTAATAATAAATTTTCTGCTAAATAGATTTCACTCCAAGAATAATAAGTTTATGATGGTACCAATCACATGCATTTATTTATGTCATAGCAGAAACCTCGCTACCTCATATTAAAAATCTATCCTATAACAGACGACTTTACTCTACAATTCAAAATTTAATTGCCGAAACATTTAGTGTCGGGTACTTAAATTGTTAGTTAAGTGGAAAATGACAGAAGATATATTAAAACAAATTGGTCTGCTGACTGATTAAAAGGCTCCGGTAACCCTAGACTTTGATGTTACTGACACCGACGTGTGACACGATGTAACAGGGCTGCTGGCATGATGACGGATACGAGATTTAGTGCCCGTGTATTGGTGTACATCGTCGACACACACGGACGGGATGTATACGGAGCGTTTCTGCGTCAACGAAACTTTATCGCAAGTTGCGTTGTGCAACGGAGGAGTATTTTTGCCGTTCTTGATAAATTATATTTAACTCTCTCCGGCATAACACAAAGTGTCATAAAACTCCCGACTGTAATTTCAATGATATATTTTCCGACGAGCTAAAATTTTTTTTCCCAAATAAAAATTTGGAAGAGAACAGACTTTGTTTCCTGATATCCGACACTAATTGTGTTCGTAATTAAATTTTTAATTGTAACGCTAAAAATGAGATTAGAAGGATTTATTTAACCAACGAGAAATTAGCACAGAAAACTGTACAGAGCGAAGTTTTCTAAACTTGTGTGGACCGCGACCCCGACTTTTTTTAAACAACAGACATACACGACTCTAACTTTAATAGATAGAAAAAAAAACAAGAAAGAATGGTAAATTATTTATCTATTTACGCTACTTTATTTGTACCAATTACTTTTCAATTTTAATTTTCTGTCAAATACAATTTTGTAAATCTATCTTTGTAATATACAGTGAAGTGTAAAGAGTGAAGTGTAAAGATGTGAAGAATATTTTCTATTTCTGTTGATATGACAGTTTTAACATCGACAGCAATGCAAATCATTTTCATGCGCAAGAAGTTCGACAATTGTAGTTATTTTAAAATTTGGTGATCGGTGTTGAAACATTCTTTTTGCGACCACTAATGTGGGTCGCAATCCACACTTTTAGTACAGAGAATATACGTGGTATTTAACATTCTGTATATTTTCCACGGTGATTTATCACGCTGTTCTAAATTAATTAACATAATATTTAGCTTCATTAATGTGTGCGATATCCAGCAATATTAATGTTAAATCGCAAATAACATTAAATTCATCTAATTAATAATAATTACGTTTCATTCTTCATTAGCGAAAATATTGCCTCTGCTGTCCCCAGATAAATTTGAGAGCTACGTAAAAAAAAAGAAAAATAAATTGGGAAATAACATTAATTTTCGCATGGATCCTCTCAAAGATATTTCGACTGAAATTGCGGACGCTAATACATACTCGTAGCTGGTACCGTGCGACGAATTTAAGAAAATCCTCGAAATAGCATGGCGATGGCGGGTCGAGAGAAAAGCCAACGGCACGACCTTGGCACCACTACTATAGCCTGTCGGAGCGGCGCGGCTAAAATTGACGCACTCTCTCGTGGGGAGCGCCGAACAATCACAATATTACTACGTTGTGTGTTACCAGTAATGTTTGAGCAACATAAAGATATAGCCATGGATATCTGATAACGCTACTCGTTTCGCGCGGCGACGCCATTCGTCGACGTGCGTTTTTGCCTCCGTGCGACTCCGATCAACTTCCGATTTCTAGTCTTTCATACGAATAATACCGGAATAACAACCGTTGAAGTAATTTTTCTTTTCGAATGTGGGAACCGTAAGAGTTTTACGAATACGTTTCATCGCCTTGATAACTTGCAGCTATTTCTACCAATGCAGATTACTTTGATCTCAGTTTAACTTACTCTTTATCTTTCTCTAGTTCTAAGAATTGGAAAAAGATAAAGATAAAGATAAAGTTAAACGGAGATAAAAATTAATCTACATTAGTATAAATGGGCATTAGTTATCACGGCCACGAATGTATTTTTACACGGAAAGAGCAGTTTTACTGAAGCAGTTTTTCTAAAAAATTTAACTAGATAGATCTGAAAATAATTTTGTTGGATCCTCAAAATAATTATGTAGGACGGGCAAATTGGTTGCTAGAAGTTCAACATTTTCGTCATCAGAGTTGAGCGTTCCTCGTAATTATTTTGATGGCCCAAAATTGTTTTCAAATCTATATTTAGCTAAATTTTCAGATACTTCGTCTAAAGCGTCCGTTTATCCCTCATATGCAGCTCGATGACTATAATTATTAGAGTTTATCTGATTAATACCACTTATTTTTTGCTATCGATATAATTATCGATACAACCGACAGTAAACCTCAAGAGACTCTCGTTTGTCACGCGAGGCTACAGCTCGTCTACTTAAACAATGTGAGTTGCATTTTCCACGTTAATTATATTACCAAACAGGCAGGTGAGTTAAAATCCATAAATTATCGAATCCATAATTCATGGTCAACGATATTTCATTTAAACGCGTCAATTTTTTTTACTGTGGTACTTTTCACGAGACTGCACACTTGGATTCTCTCGGATGATCGAGAGGACCAGCTCTCGTATCGCCGTGGAAAAATTCATTCGCCTTATCAGTAACAAGGTGTCAAACCGTGCGTACGTTTCATACGACTTACAAATATGACTATCACAGTGGCACCTTATCGCAAAATTGTGCATTATCACAGTTTAAACGTGAATTCGTTCTCGGCGTTTAACGACAAAAATTTTCCACTTCGCAAGAACGAGCTCTCCTTCCTCGGCTCTCCTTACGAATATAATTCGCGACTCGGTGAGCATCATCGCTTCCGACAAAGTATCGTCGTAATCACGAATATGTCGTGATCACGTGGCGGAATGCCATTCGTTTTTCATTATGTAATTCGTTACATAGGATGCTATCACAGGCGCCGCCGCGGGAGAGATGCGCGTATTCTTTTGTTAGCTACGCGGCATTAATTCGCGGAGCACAACTCGTTACTCGCTGTTAAGGTCGTTGACGAACGAGGCTAAGCTCCGCGCGGCTCCGACCATGATAGCTGATAAGACGCAGCTGGAATAAGTTTGATCGATAAGCATTTCGTCGTTTATCTTGCCAATATATTCCCGTATTTTAAATATATTCCGTCGAGCGTATACCTTTTCGTATATTTCCATTAAACTTTTCGAAAATAGCGTTTGGACAAATTCAATAATAACGCGCATATCACAAGATCGTGGTGTATACGGATACAAAGTCACGGAGTTTATCGTGAGGCTTTGAAGAAACAAAAAAAAAAAGAAAGATTTTGGAGTAATTATCTTCGTCGCGTTAGTGGAAGTGGGATGCACGCGTAAGCGGCTGTTTAAATCGATCAAGATTTATTCTTCGACGCGATTTACGAGACTCTTGACTTACATCACTTTTGCTTTTAACTCCCACATAATGCATGGATAGGATGATTAAATGTTCGTGACCGAAGCGAGCGCAAGGCACAGCACACACGCGCGGATGTTGCGTCGCCATGTATGACATTTTCGTTATTCTCGTCGCAGCACTGGTCTCCACTATTCCCAAGGGAAGCAAGTATTATATTTATGTAAAATATATTTATAGAATATATTTATATACGAAATGGCCCCTCCCGCCTTATTCTGTCGTAGACAATCCATGTATTGTGTATTATGTATAAACATAATCTGTGAAAAAAATGTCTATTTTTTGTAGTAGTTTCACTTAAGCAGGAAGGATTTTCATCATATGATAAACAGTGCCATCCTGCTATTCTCATCCGGTAATAAAGGTAGTATGACGTTAAAACGATAAAGCAAGTCCTATTGAAATATAAGATAAGAATAAAATGTGAAGATTCACGCACACAGTGCGAAAATGAGGTAAATCTATAATTTATGAGACCCTGCTTTCATCGTATGATTTAAATAACGAACTTATACTCAGGTCAGAAGCGAAGGATATCTTTATTTTAATAGTTTTAATTTAATTTTTATCTTATTTCTACTTGACACATACTTCGTAATTTATTGTCGTAAAAAGATCGTTAAAATTTATGCACATACAGATTAGACATATGCAGAGAGAAGTATTTTTAAAAATTTAGTTATTTTAGTGTATATTAATTTAATGTACATTGCGAATACGACAGCTTATCTCTCTAAAGTGTGAATCTTACAAATTGTGGCCTTGTTTATTTCACATTTTTGCAACGAAACTTTCGATTCATAAACGGAGAGTGTGTCGCGCGTATGTCGTCCGATATCTGGCTTCTCGTTCACGTTTGCGCGACTGTCGGACGTTACCTTGTCAGGCAGCGCGTAATGACAGGAAGGCAATTCGAATGCCGACGGCATTCGACTCGGCGAAACGGGTGTGCGTGACCTGCCAATTGTTGCGAACGGCTCCTCCCGTTCGAAAGCGCGATTTTCATTAACCTGTAAATACACACGCGCTTATCGAACTCCGTTACTCTCTCGACGAATCGGCATAGCACCAGTTTCTTTTTCTTTTTCTTTTTTCGTAATAACATATCTTTCCTCAAAATAAAGTAGTAGGAAAAAAATCAAATTTTCAAAGGCCGTCTTAAAAATTTATTTGCAACAATTTCAATGCAAGTATATTTAATAGATCGACGACTTGCAATGGTATCATCCGTCGCTGCAACATTTTATCGAGTGCATCCTCGACGGACTTGCGCAGTGCGGTCTCGAGATCGATTAGCTCTCGTTATCGCTGATTTATTTATTTATCGTCTTCTATCGAGCGGCGCGGCGGCGAAGTTTAACGCTTGCAAATTGCAGCGACAGCTAGTTATTGACGTGCAACACATGCTTTCGATATCGTTGTTTCGCGTGGGAAATCCAAGTTCTGTTACGCGAGATAACGAAGGCATGATATCTAATTCTACGCGTACCTCCGATTTAATTGATCAACCAATTTGTAGCCAGGATGACCATTCGTAACCGTTACGCGAAGTACCAATGATATCTCACGCGATCTTTCAAGGTTTCAAAAAATATATAAGCACCCCCCCACTTCTCCCCTCGTCCCGGATAACATCGTAAAATTAGGCGCCCTTTATAAATTTTTAATTGTATTACACTTTAAATACGATAAATGCTAAAATTATATCTTTGACGTTTACAAGTTGATTCAAAATAATATGAAGGAAAGACAAAGGATATAATAGCGTCAAGTTGACGCTACAAATACTTTGAAGTAATCTGTGATCAATCAATTAGTAAAATTCGTTGTTTGGATTGGTCAAATGCTCCGAAGCATTCGTAGCGTTAATTAACCGCAAATACTGTTAGGATAATTTATTGCGGGATAAATTGCTGATGAATTTTTGTCAAGTTTTCTAACATGTCATGGATATACAGTGCAAAAATCGTAATGTGCAAAAGCGATACTTTTATTATTTACGAATCTCGTTTGTCGTTTACTGAAAGTGCTAGCAAATAGATCAGAGCTTCAGTCGAAATTTTTTCCGTCGGATTTCCCGTTGACTAGCGCAGAAATCGCTACGAATGCACTGTAATAATACGTGCAAGTATTCGTGAAATGTACGAAAAAATTAGAATGTAGGATTCTCCGCAGGTTCTTCGAGCAATTTACGTGTTTCCAGGTGTAATCGTCTCGCTTTGCGACTTCCACGCGTAAGTTTAAGTAGTCCTTTTTCACGTCAGCATTTTTTCAATGTCCCTTTCTCCTCTCCCTTCCCCACTTCAAAATAAATTTTTGTAAGCTGTGCAAACATTATTCTACGTGTGTGTCTACGTAAAGTGCATCGCTGTAATTGGAGTCCCGATGGATCGTCGCGACTGTTACATAGAGTGCATTTATAGTGAAGTAGTCATCGTTGAAGCAATAATTACGTACTACGGACGATTATCTGCGTTATTATTTGTTTTACCTACAGCAAACTGGGATCAGCTTTGATTAACTGTATCTCCAATTAACATAACCTGTTTTTTAATTATAATTATAACTATGTGTGTAATAAGGCTTGGCATACTGAAAAACTAGATAATCAAGGCTGGTAATAATTAATGCAAACGGGTATTTGTATCGATAGAAAAAGAGACTTTTGAATAATGTTAAATGTTATAGACACATGTTTCAGAATTTTCAATTGAGCCTCTGTCTTTTCCTGCGAGAAACATTAAAATATCTCGAGCTATCCATGAATCTTCATGCGCGCTCGTTCTGATTCCATTCATTCGCTTCTTAGTAGTCGAATTTAGTTGAACGGGATGTTACATGGATAGTGATAAAACTAATTGATCGCGAAGACAGGATATCGGGAGTTTGTTTTAAGCTACAAATTCATCATATTCTTTATAGATAATTCGATTAGTAATGAAAACCTTTGCCAGTGACAGAGTTCCATCAAAAGCAAACTTGTGTTCAAACTGAAAAAATTCACTGGCCTGTTATTAACAAAGTCAGATTAAAAGGCATGTATTTAAACTGTAAAGAGCGCCTAGGTTCTATTTTCTCTATCTTTATCTATTTTTACTTAAATCTGAAAATGTGCGTGAAAGATAGAAAAATTGTGTCGGGTTAATAAACAAGATAATTTTATATCACAAAACTATCATAATTATCCGGACACACAAGGTATTTTATGTTACAAATTAATAGGGTACTTTTGATGGAAATGTATCACTGGCAAGATTTATATTTCCAAACAAGTTCTCTAAAAAAAAAAAAAAAAAATTTATATAGTAATATTTTGTTTGTTGTATAAAATAAATTTTCATATCCTGTGTTCGGACAATCAGTTTCATAACTGTATATTTGCACTATACAGACATTCATCAAGGTAGTTGTTTACAACAATTATTATTTGTAACAATAGTCCTTAAAAAAAAAATAGATCTCTATGGAGAAAAATCTGTGGCTCTTTCGAGCTAAGATTAATACGGGTCGATTGTATGTGTATAAATCGATATATTATAGAGATAGATGAAAGAAAGGGGAATGAAGTATTCGCGATTGCGATCGCGGTCTTATCTGTGAATATGATATTAATAAAAAAAAAAGAAGTAATAGCGGCGGTGTGTCTTAGATTATTCGTATTTAAGCTGATTTGAACTAATTGTTTACGTATCCCTGATATCTGCTTACGAGTAATATGATGAATGCAAATAAATTAATGAATAATTACCAAGTCTTATGTGTTTACACAGTTGGTTGTAAAGTGCATTCTTTCCCGCTTTATACCCGCCCTTTCTGTTTCCTTCACCCTTTGCTATTTACAGGCGCAGGTAAGTATGATTACTTCGCAAGATAAATGAACTTTGAATATTATTAATATATCTATTTTGTTACGTTCCTTTAAATTTGATATCTGCGACATTTATTGTATATGTAACATAAATAATAGATAAAATCTACATCGAGAAAAAACTTTTTTAAATAAGAAAAGAATATATTTTCTTAAAACCACATCTTTGACGTATTTGTTTGTTCTATTTAAAAATATATTAATAGTATTTAATATTTTTAAATAAACATGTATGTAATATAATTTTATATTTTTATATTTAAATAATGGTTTTATAAATAAGCTAATAATATTAAATTTGATTAAATTGTTTTCTTAGGTTAAAAAATCTGATTACCTGGAATTAAAAATAGTCTAGTAGTCAATATTTTCTAGAACTGCAAGAAAAAAATTACTTGATTAGAAATTATTTCTTCGTATTATTTCAATTAAGAAATGTTTAACTTGGCTGCAAATAAATAAGCTATCAGGATCCATCGAGTAAATAACTTTTTTTGTATTAAGTAAAGTATTCTTTAAAGATATTTTTTTCTCAGTGTATAATAACTTTATAACAGAGAGATATACGTAGATAAATACATGTTTTATACGAAATGTATTTAGGTAACGTCAATATGAGAAAGCTATGATTTCTTAAATGAAGAATAGAATTCATAATTCTAAGTTTTACGGCAAACGGTATGATCATATTGCGTCTTAACCCACTTACAGTCGTGCATGAAAAACTATCGAACTTACGTATCATATGGTATCAACGTCGATAAACGGAAGAAGCATGTTTTCCGTTCAACAATTTCCGCATAGGTGCTAGTTACGGCAGCTAAAGTTTTACAAAGTTTTATTAGTCTTTATACATATATGTATATATAATTCTTATTTATGTGATATAGCATAATCTAATGTAGATGGTGTATACCTTATAACACACACACACACACACACACACACAAGAATCGATTTCTCAAGCACAATTTTTATGCGACATAAAATTTCCCCTCGCTTTTATTTCTTGGAATTCCGTTATATCTTTTGGCATATTTCACATTATATTCGGCGTGTAACACCTGCTCATATCTCGTGAAATAAGAAATTCATTATCGCTCGGCGTCTCGATATTCCTCGAACGTCCCGATTATCACGCGAGATGCGATTCTGCGCGTGTTTCTCGAGCGCCTGCCGTTCCCGGGAACGCGAGCGTGAGTCGTGCTCCCTAAACTAATTCTTCAATTAAGCTCGTAGTTCCTCCGTCGAGGCCGCGGACACCAATAATTGCTACGTCGAGAGCCAGACGCTCGACGCTCGCCAAGGCGACGTCGAATTACACACCGATCCGTTGTCGATTTCCCAAGAAAGTTGCTATCCGAGACGCGCGCTGCAATCAGACATAAATGCTATCAAATATACGGCAGATTCAATCGGCGATGCGTATCTACCGTATAGCGAATTGCTCGCCTCGCACTTCGAGCAGCCGAACGAAGAAAACGATACGTACGCTCGTGATTTTTCTTCTCTTCGTCAGGACACTTAGCCGGTTTTTGCGTGGAAGATAGGATTGGTTTCCGCGACTTGAGTACGAAGCGGATGCACCTTTTCCGTTTCTTTAACGTTGCGTTTACAGAAGAGACTTCGCGTTCCCGATACGCGAAGCGGAACGCTTGCTGAAGTCTTTTGCGTCTTTCAGCTTCTCTGTCTCTCACTTTCATTGTGAGGCACTTCGTTAGTATCGTGTAGCTTACCCGGGACAGAGAGAGGGAGCTTGTTGTGTGAAACGCGGTATCGTTGCAACTCGATCTTCGCAACGCGGCTACATCATGCAGGCACTTTTAAAAATGCAAGCAAAAAATATAAGCTCCTCGTGTTTTCTTTATTTATATACTCGTAAAAATGTCGTTCACGCGTGTTATACTTTCATATAATGAAGTTATCCTAATTTAGTGAAAACATGAACTAAGAAGGATATTAAATTAAAAGAAATTAGCTGAGAAAAGGAATGCTCTCTTAATGTTTAATAAAAATATCATGTAGTAAAATCAGAAAGAATCAAGACTCGGCAATAATCTTTCTCTATGTATGTATTCAAGATGTCGCCTATAATCTACCTCTTCTTCGGTATTTCGAGCAGCAAACCCCTGATTGGAACACGAGATGCAGGCTTCATTTTAAAGAAGCTTCAATATTTTACTGAACGTGACATTTACTTTCTTGATCTTTTCTTGCTTCCTGTGTGTGCACATGTGTTCTATGACGTGCCATTCAAAGTAATCAACTCCGACTATACTGCATTTTACATATAGTGTATCGTTTCACACATGGATTTTCTTAAACATGTATTTAGCACGTGCCTACTCCTACGTACGTATGTATAAAAAATATAAAGAGGTCATTTGTTCAGATTTTAATTTAGTTAAATTTAATTAAATTTAATTAAAGACAAATTTTATATAATGATTATACGTATATATCGAATTGTATAAGTATAAACACGGATTTCGCTTATTAGTAGTGAGTTTGCTACACATTCTAATTAATTTAATTTGTTAGTATATTCTAGCTTCTCCTTTCGCCAAGATGTTGGCAGCATGATTCTGCATAAAGACGTAATGTTATTTACGTAATCAATTCAATTCCTTTTATATTGTGTGTGCATGCGTGTGTGTTTTCAGCGTTGTGCGAGTTTTTTTTATCGAGTATAACATTAAAACAGAAATGATCTAGTGTAACATTAAATAACTTGGAAAAAAATCGTTTAATGCTCATCAAATAAGCAAATCAAAAGTAAAAATTTACATTTTTTAAACGATATAAATTGCATTTATATACGATTTTTATCGTATACTCGAGTGTAATGTAATTTATAGCATTCAAACACGTGAATTTTTACTTTTAATTTGCGTATTCGATGAGCATTGTACGATTTTTTTCAAAGTTATTTAATGTTAAATATAAAAAAGATCTGCTTTAATCGAGGGGAAATTCACAGCCGGCATTGGTGTACAAAATTTCGGCAGTGGACTGCCGAAAAAAGTAAGCAGTGACCTATAATATTGACGGCATTGTCGTCAGTGGTTGGGGAGTGGTGAGCTCACTTCAGAGTCGATCATGGGGTTGAGCACAAAAATTTTTGAATACTTCGGGAAAGCTTTAGAATTCTTGTGCAGGCATTGGCGTATGATAATGGGCACGCGGTAGTGCTCATAATTGCATGGCATTGCCTTAATTTTAATATAGGATTGACGGCATTGTAGGCATTGACTAACAATAAGCATTGTCGGCAGTGTACAAAAATGTCGGCAGTGTTTTACAGCAATGCCAAAAATCGGCATTGGTGTACAAAATTTTGGGTTGTGAATTCCCCCTCGGCTTTAATATTATGTTATACAGAATAAGTAATGTTATATTCGATAAAAAAAAATTGCACTGAATAAATATATAAATTGAAGATCTATATTTTTGAAAATTGTGAACTACATTTTTAATTCATATTATGGAAGTTCGCAATTTAGAAATAATTTTGAGATTTGGCGCATCTTCATTTATATCCGTGTAACTTTATAAAAAATCAGTAAGTTATTTATTTAAGTATCAAGCCTAAAGTAGATATTTCAAGCTTATGCATATTTAACTCTTCTTCTTTTTTTTCTTTTTTCAAAACGTAAACATGCACTCATTTTATTTTAAATATATAGAAATGTAAAAGATCATAATAAATCAGAATAAAACAAGAATAATACAAAAACAGCGGGAAATAATCTAACAAGCAGTGCTATTTTACAAATATAGATTAACAGGGCCATGTATTTACACGCACATTTGTATATCATTATAAATATCTATTCATTGTAGACCATATAAATTTTAGTTGAAAATAATTAAAATATCTCCTTTGTATCTGTTAATTTATTTATAGAGTTAACCATCCCAAATTAGTTCGGCTTGTCGTCAGCAAGAATTCGGGAGTTATGGTCATTATGGGGATAACGACAATAAAGTATTTAAACCTGGATTAACTTTGCTCATAACATTCAAAATACATTATATCTTTGCGCATGTGTGCGACGATTTTGCTTAACGTAGAATACTAAAGTCCTTCAATAACTGTGTAAGGATGTTGACATTTTTTTTCCCATGTCGTTATCGTATAACATACTTGTAAATGTTATCCTCAGTGTGGTGTAAACATGTATTCATCGAAATATTCATCGAAATATTCATCGAAATATTATTTCAAATAATAAATACTGTTTAAGCGCTTATACATTCTAAAAAAAGCTTTTCGAGCGAATGTGCCGTTGTAAAATATAATTACCGCGATGAACTTGTTTGTCCATCCGCTGAAACATTGACGTATGCTAGCTGGGAACTAAAACGAGAACTGGGTTCTCGCTTGAGTAATTAAAAATTAAAGCGCACGGTTGTCGTCGAAACAAAATGTCATAATTTTGGATAATATTAGATAGATTAAAGCTTGTATTCAGAACGTATTTATAAAGATATTAGCGCTCTTTTTTTTTAATTCTATCCTTGTTTTACGTTTAAACTCTAATAAACGATAAATTTAGAAACTAACAAGTGAGTCAATATCTTTATAAATGTGTTCTAAATACGGATCTTTATTAAAAATCTTTTAATTGTCTATATATATTTTTTGGATCAGAATATTTTGAACGGTGGGTATGATATAAATAAAAATCTTTATTCTCTAGATTTTTTTAATTGTCTATTTTGAACCAGAATATTTTGAGCGCTACACGACCTTTCATTATAAGGATTATGGATTCTATTGCTGCTCATAAATTCCATGAATGTTGTTGAACTGGTTGAATGCGTTCATCCTTGATCTGCATCGTCATTCTTGCGTAACGCTCAAATCCAAGTTAATCCCGAGACTTGTACGCATGTGAAAAATTGATCGACGGTCAAAACAGTATTTCGTAAAATTCTATTTGCCTCGCCCGATTTTGCAATTTTCTTTTAACCGAATTACCGAATGCCATCCTTTATTTTCAATTTTTTCATTCGTGAATTTCTAAATATCGCTTTAATCCATAATTTCGCATCTTTAGTTTCATTTCAGATTACATTCGTCACATATACATTTTTGTATCCTTCTTCTTTTGGATCATATTATTTTATTTTAATATTTAGTCTACTTACATTTAAATATCATTTTATTATATATATGTGTGTATATATATATATATATATATATATATATATATATATATATAAGATTATTATATATATATATATATATATATATATATATAATAATCTTTAAATACATATTTAAATCTTTAAATAAAATAAAAATTAATGTGAACTCTTTTGCTTCGTCCAGACTTAGTTCGCTACGTGCATTTGATCGTGCAGATAATGATATAATCATTTTATATAATACTGTTTCAACGACATTATGTTTGATGCATAAATATATTCAAGCTCTTCTCTTGAGAAATTGCAATTGTATAATAATACGTTTATTTCCACTAACAGAAACATAAATTCATATGTGTCATGGTTTTTTTTTATCAATTAAGTCTTGATTAAGACAGAGAATAATAACATGAGAATGATTTTCAATTTTAATTACAAAAAAATATATTGTACACATATGTATATGTACGTGTGCGCGCGTACTTGTGTACTTTTAAAGATACAGCAAGTTTCCTAGGCCAAGTAAGATGCAAATTTTGAAATACATGTCACCCCAAATTTTAGACATTATAACCCAGTTTTACTTATATGTAATAAGTCAAAGTAGGACAAAGCGTGAGTTAAAATTTCTGCTTCATTTTCTTGCTGCGTTTCTTGATAGAGAATTATATTCTAAATAGAATTAGGAAACTGAAATTTCGTGCTGTGAAGATATTAAATGACTAAATTTCAAATTTATTATTCTATACGTTTCGTGTAGAGTTCCATACTATGTAATAATAATTCGAAACATAAAGCACTGTTAATGCCTTCAATCGTATTGGATCGTATTCCCAAAGGTCACATTCAATTCTGCGGTTACTGCCATTATTTTTTTCGTCTCGATCGTCGAAAAATGCGATTCGTAGAACGCTGCATTTCCTTTTTTTTGCCAACGGCGATCATCCTCCAATCAGTCGGACGTGACATACCAGAGCTTTGGACCTCCCTCTTTTCTCCGTCGAATTTACCGTCTGTGTTTTAAAAACAAAGTGATATAACGTCGCGAAAAAAAACAGAATAGTCGAGGGTTATCTCCGTGTGCGTGTGTGTGTGCGTGTGTGTGTGTTCATGTGTGCAGTCGGGGCCTCACATTCGTCACTTTATCGGAATATGGGATTTTCTACGGGACGGTGGCTCGTAAACCGTATGTGGGTCACTGGATATAGTACCCAGCGTGCTCGGATAGATGCGCCGGGTCAACAATAGGTGTGAGTGGTCCCCGGAAGATGAACAGATAATCCCGTAAACCAACGGAATGCAAATTGAAAACCGGTAAAGAGAAAATGCAATTACGATCGGGAGTCTTTCACAATCAATGCGTCTGCCCCGTGATCGATTTTGCAATTCAGGCCGATTATTTGTTCCTGGTTCGAGGATTGTGAGCTTTGAGTCGCAACCGCTAGTAATTAACACCTTGCCCATCCTGAGGTGCAAATCATCGCAACACGCGCGGTATAATTAATAGCAATCATACTTTGCAAAGTAAATTTTCCGCTCGACAACCTCGAATATGCAGAAGCGGGAAGCGCGAAGACAATGGTGAGAACGTTCTGCGGTAATTCACGTCCAATGCCACGCCTTGATCAATGATCAACGATGATCTTGCGGAAGAGATCGAGACACGCGTATTGTTCTGTCGGAAGAATTTATTAGATTTACGTTTGATCGATACGAACGATTGCCGTTTGCCGAAAGTGGAAGCGAATAACGGAAGTCCATATCAGACTACGCATTAAAGATTGAGGATTGCGAATTGGAGATTAGAATTTAACCAATTAAATGAAACGGATCAAAACTACAATGATATGATTGATTGAATTCTAATCTTTAGTTTGTAATCTTCGATCTCTAATGACTAATCTGATACGGGTTTGAGAGCGTCAGTCGGAGCTTCTGTCATTGACGAGCGCAGAGATCGATGTAAATCCACTGTAATAATACGTGTAATCATAAACACAAAGAAATTAGGATTCTCCGCGGGGTCTTTAAGCAATTTACGGTGTTTGCAAGTGCAATCTCGCTTTGCGACTTACACGCGTAATGTCACGTCAGCAATTTTTTTAACATCCTTTCTTCCTTTTCCCCCACTTCAAGGTAAGTTCTTGTAAGCTGTGCAAGCATTATTCTCGTCTATCTCCGTAAAGCGCACCACTGTAATCGGTGGCCCGACGGATCGCGACATTGCGACCGTTATACATAGAGATGCATTTGCAGTGTAGTACGTACATAGTCATCTTTGAAGCAATAATTACGACGGAGGAGATTATCTGCGTTATTGCTCGGTCTACCTACAGCAATCTGGGATCGCTGTCTGCAATTAGTCCTTTTCAGATCCTAATTATAACTGTGTGTGTAATGAAGCTCGGCTTACCCAAAACTACTTACAGAAGCAGTCGAGACGTACGTATTATTTCGTCGTAAGAATTTATTAACTTTGTGTTTCGTATGATCGAAACATAAATTACAAGGTCACTGTCCTCTACTTTGCCTATTAATAGGTACTGATCTTTTAACTGGAAATGTTATCTTTATTAAAGACAAGAACATTGAATTACGTGATAATATCTTATCAATAGTTTGACAGTATCTCATCTTTATCTTATCGTTCATCGAGTCTATCGTGGTGTCTGTTTTGGATAAGCCAAATGCACCTTACTTAAAGTTGACACGTACCAGCGTAGCGATAAGTAACCTGCTTTGTGCGTATTCAACGCAGCATTCCTGAACGTCGATAATCGCTGGACTGACCTAAGTCTCGCTGCGGCGCATTTTGTCGTCGAGGAATTTTTGTTTGAGAGGTAAGCTTGCCAGTGGAGCGAAGGCACAGGTGTCACCGAGAATACGTTGTCAGAGCGAAGGACGGAAGAGCGAGCCGCGACCGCGCGTGGACACTGGTCAATATCTTCGCTGTGGTTCTGCGGCCGTTTTGTTTTATCGTGACATGACGTTAGAGGAGCGCCAGTGACGTCACTGGATCCACTCAGCCGATGGACGGGAGTCACTGAAGCGATAAACGTATTTATTAAGTGTGCTAAGAGGGGGCCTTTGGCGATGCCCGAGGCGTTCTTGCGCTTAATGTTTGCGCCTCATTATTACCCGCGAGCCGCTTTGGTCCATTTTCTCGTCGCTTGGCAGCCATCTTCTGCCCTTTGTCCGTCTCTGATATCGAAATCGCATTTTTCTACTTCGCGTAGCTCATTCCATTCGGCATAGAAAATTAGCAACTTTTATATTATTGTTATTAGTATGGCACAATAAAGAGTTATTATCGCTACGACACTTGATCTTTTTAAAGATAATTTCTGCCGATTCTAAAAATGACTAATTAGTACAAATATAAAGTGTATCTACGATGGGTTGGGCTACGCTTATCGGTTCGTGTGTCAAGTGCTCTGAAATGATGTAACCGATAAGCACCTGGGCGAGATATAATTTTAACAACACTAGATAAACTGCCTAATATAGGTATACGAAGACGGAAGTGTGTTGCCACCGATTTACCTTCAAACTCGCCGCATCGCGATAATATCAAAATTCGACGCGCTATCTGCATCCGGGACAAGCGGATCGCGCTATCTTGTTTGAAGCATCGGATACACCGTGGCCTTAAAGAAGTTTCCTTTCCCATTCGCGAGCGGGACTCGCGCGAGTAATCGCGATGATGTACTTCGGACGGATAATTTTAGCTCATGCAAATTACTTCACGATGGCTCGCTCATTACAAACATAGATCGTTAAAATCGCGGTATCGAGTTTTCCTTTTCGATGGTCTTTTGAACGTTAAGAGAGAAGAAGCGGTCCGACATACTTTAACTAGATTTTTTTTTCTCTACGTCGTGCAATTTTTTTTATTACACCAGGCACTCGAAGACACTTTGCATTGCGCTCGCCTTTGAGGTGACTAGTTTATGCTGGAACGAACTTCATGTAGGCGTAAAGTCACGTGGAGCATGAAACGGACACAATTTTCCGTAAGAAGAACAGGCAGTTTCTTCCTTCTTCGCTGATGTAGATATTTATTAAACTTCAAATTTAAACAAATTCAGCAGAACCTGCGATGTGCAATTTCTGGTATTCAGATACTTCGTTCTCGAAGTATCTGAATACCAGGCGAAGGGAAAAGGTTGAGAAATTTTTGACAAAAGAATTTCCCGAGCTGACCTCGGCGGAGTTTTTGCATACCCTGGAAGAACATTAAAACTTCCATCTTTCTTCTCATAAATTCACAAATATATCAGAAACAGATCTAAATCCTTATTTTACATAAATTTCTTGTACATTTCCATAAAGTGAAGACGGCTAAAAGACTATTTTCGTTCATAAGATGAAATATTTTAAATTTTATATTTAAACCTTCTGCACGGAAGGAACGCTTTAAAACTTTAAAATATCTAAAAATGTACTTAGATGCAGATCTAAAAGTAAATTTTGCCGGATCATCAAAATTATTATGTAGAACGTTCAAACTCAATGATGAGCAATATTGCAAGAAATTTTGACAATCTAGCAACCAAATTCAGCATTATACATAATTATTTTGATGATTGAACAAAATTATTTTCAGATCTAATGAAACATTTCGATGCTTCAGCTAAAAGAACCTATCTTTTTATGTAAATTAATTTTTATATACATTTTTTTCTGCGGCGTTTTTTGTACAGTTTATAAAATATATTTGAACTAATGCAATTTAATGCTGCTGATGCACTTATTCGCCTGAGGTAAGCTACATCTGCCTCTATTTACAGCATTGCGAGTGCTCCAATCAAATATTCGGATACTTTGGTAAACGCCAGCGGTACGAACGAGAAATCACATTGTGGTCCAGTTATCGTTTGACCAGTTATCGTTTGACAATCTATCCTGTTCCTATTGTCTCTCGGGAGACACGGCAAACGCGATCTTGTTGCGCGCAAACCGCTACCACCATCACCAGCAAGCTCCCAAAGGAGCGCTCGAAAAGCGTTTTCACTGCTCTCGCCGTTGTCCGTTGTGCTGTAGAAACAACAAGTATAAAAAGATGCGAGACCTTCCGATTTTTTCACGTTGTTTCTCTTAGATTCTGTTCTCTCGCTCTTTCATATTCTTTGCTCTCCCTTGTCCTTCTATCCCACCACTTCCTTTCTGTTTATACTGGTCTCGCATCTGTCTATCTGTTGGCACGGCAATTTTTCTCGGCGAGGTTTTTATTGCATCACGAACAAACGATAATATATTGTATCATTCTGTCGACACATATTGTGTACTCGTGTGGAATATAACGAAAATATATCTGGTTATTGATTGGGGGAATATTGCCAAAATTGTATCACTTTTCGCATGAAGGCTCATAACTCAAGAAATTAGGAAGAATATTTTTAAGCTCTTTAAATCATAATAAAGTACAATATCCTTTTCTTATATAATTCTTTCATAATTGTTTGTATCATTATAATTTTCTTAAATAAGAAATTTTGATAAGCCTGTAGTGGTGCGATTTAGGTGACCCGTTTCCTAATCTTACCACAGATTGTGCCAAAATAGCAGTGGTTCTCTTTTGGTCAATGAAAATTTACTAGCTCGTTCCATTGACTGTCAAGCTTTATTACAATAATGTCGAAAAAATATACAATATTTTTTTATAGAAATTTCGTATTTTCTTTTTGTCTTATTCAATCTTACTTCACGGTCTCTGAACTGAGGGCACTATTCTGGATACGACTTTCCGTATTCTTTATTGGCTATTTCTCGTCCGTTGTAAAAAAAAGACAACCATTTATATCACAGTAACTAAAATCGCGGTTTGAGCAATATCGCGGTGCAATTTAGGAATCTAGGACATTTCATAAAACTTTATTTATCTAATCTATAACACAAACAAGAGCAAAAAGAAAACAATACTCTACTAATTTAATTCTAACAGTATTCTGATCAAGTTATCAAAATCTAGACCATTTATTTTACCTTTCTTCATTCAATTACAAAATGTGTCGAAAAATAGCTACAATATCATAACTTTTCTATAAATGTAAATAATAAAACTTCTACTGTGTCTGACGTCTCGAATGTAGTAAAACATTAAAGCATATTATACATTTTAGTTCTCAAATAATTCCATAGAAATTGTATAAGAATAGTGGTTAAATTTTTAAGTGAGATGGTAATTTAGGAGCTGATGTGTGATTCTGGCAGCCTTCTCCTACTACGATTCTCTCAAAATATTTAATATTGAGCGTAATGATGTCTTGTGTACTCGTAATTCGGCCTTTCATCAGACGGCAGGTTTATTTCGTGAGACTATGCGGTGAACTGTAGGCCGATAATTACCGAAGGGGTCTACTTACGGTAATCGATATCTTTTATGAGATCGAGGAAGAATGTAACGTGGTAACGAGATCCTCGTCCCATGGGTCGGGAGAAAGATTAAGAGACGTTAGATCTCTATAGTCGGAAATCGCATGCCTTCGCTTAGTTATCCGTCCAGGAATGGATTCGCGGTTGTCCGGATAAATGAGCTTCCGTTTATCGGGCCAAGGACGTCGCCGGATATCTCCAATAGCTACAAAT
The DNA here is from genome assembly GCF_016802725.1 of Solenopsis invicta. Classification (NCBI taxonomy): domain Eukaryota; kingdom Metazoa; phylum Arthropoda; class Insecta; order Hymenoptera; family Formicidae; genus Solenopsis; species Solenopsis invicta. The sequence continues at coordinate 11,732,945 of NC_052673.1, forward strand.
GTCCGGTGGACCATGAGTGTATGTGTATGCTCGGTCGTGCGGCGACATTTCGTTAACCGTTACAGTCGAGTTCATTGATTTAGCTTGTGTCAGCGGTGTGTAACGTGCCATAATACTGCTCGTCGCTATAACGTGCACGCTGTTGCGTCTTATATTTTATAAAGAACTTCGTTCAATTTGCACTGAATATAGAGTTTAATAATAGCTCAAATGTTGAGCGAAATAATGCCAATTAAATATTTGGTTAAAATAATTTCACTTTTCTACATATGTAGAAAGGTAAAATTATTTTTGATCATATTAATAAAAAAATATTTAATTGAAATTATTTCATTCAACATTTAGTAGTTATTGCACTAAACTCTTTCTTTCAATGTATATGTTTTAAAAATTATACTTAATTGTGCCGAAACGTCTGCGGCAACATTACAATAATAGTGTCTATAAATAAATAATGATTATTTTTTGAGCGCGACGGGACTTTAATATTCGAGCTTTCACAATTTATATAATACCGACATATTATTATTTTCATGATCATTACGTAAATTACGACAGAAGAATCGAGATGCTTTGACCCGAGGAACTTTTGTTAGATCTGAATATAATTGTGCCGACGCGACGCGGGGTGCAAAGCGGCGACCTAATTTTTTTCTCTCTACCCGCGTATCCATGCCCCAACGAATCCAGACACACTCGAAGCCTCTAAAAGGCTTCACAAAATTACCTCCGTTTTATGGCGTGATTTATATTCGTATTCCCTCATTTTTTTTTCTTCTCTAAGCTTTAAAGCCTTAAGGAAGATTTGCAAGGTCGGTCGGCATATCAATCAGCGGATATCTAAACGTGGATTTCAAACGGACATCTGTCAACGGAAATTCATCGAAGAAACAGAATTCAACGAAAGGCCTCTCAAAGAAAGCTTGTCACAGCTCAAGGCTTTGTAGCGAACGTTTATTTCTCTCTTTCGTCATTATCGTTCTACAATAACAAAAAGCATAACTTTACTTTAAAAAATACAAGTTTAGAATTTGGACGTATGTCTAACACGTTTAATTGTGCGCAAAACAATTTTGGTTTAAGTAAAATAAGTTACATGATTGAACCGGTTTAGATTGAGCAAGATATTTATGACAATAAATTAATAGCCATTTTTTTTGTCAGAGTGTTAAATGAACAGTCTCTATTTTGCTTTGGTTCGATTATTGACGTCAGAAAATTTTTGCAATGATGTGTCTATTCAGTGCCACAATTATCGCAATGGATGTTGAAACTTCCGTGTCTAACAGGTTCATTTTCACGATGATTTTGCACATCTATGCCGCCGTCGGTGATTCCGTCTCTGTTTATTACGACGAAGACAGACGGTAATGAACGTTACGGACGTAAATGCAGTGGCGAGCAAGTGGAAGCAGTCAGCGGAGAACCGGCGGAAGCACGTAGGTTGCTCGGCCGGATTGTTTCGCCCTTCGCGATCTTGCCCTCCCGCGAACCCATTCTCCGCCTACGTTGACAGCCGCATACACGAGCTTCCATTCTCAGTCTTCGCCGCGTGCGATTCTGTCGATTGACCCGTGCCGATCTATGCGAGCGTGCACAGGAAACCAGGGTAGGTTGTCATAGTTTATGAATAGTTTTACAAAAAAAAGTGGAATAGATTTTTAAACACTATGTACGGTATAATATATTTACATCGCTTAAGTATTTAAAAAAATATATTTATAGCCTCGAATGTATTTAAGTTAAATATATAAATATTTGAACTGGAGTTCAAGCGTATTTCATGTACGTATTTAGATTCAATAATAGATGTCTGAATTGAACAAATTTAATCAAAATGAAAAATTTAGTCCAATTAATAACTTGTTTTTCTCAGTCTACACAGAAGTTGTTTAATTTTAAATAATATTGTGAAAATGTGATAATTAAATCTAATATATGGAATCTTTTTGCAATAATGACGATTGTTAATGTATTTAAAGCAACTTGGAGGACAGATAAATTATGTGTTTTCACTGCTCTAATAGCTTCTAAATAATATCAGATAAAGTTTTCTGTCCATTTTTTAATTTTTGCATCATACTTTATCGACAAATAAAAAAAAACGCAAGTATCTATGTTATATTAAATATCACATTCGTAAACATAATCTATAACGACTATTCAAGACTATTCCAAAGAGACTAAAATCCCTACTTATTTTGGTCCATCTACCTATATGGTCTTTTTTTAGTAGACTATATTGACATACTTTGTTACAATAATAAGTAATGAATTATAGCAAAAATTACTTAAGACATGCGGTTTTTTTAGAATCACAAATCGCGATTGATGGAAACCACTAAGAAAACAAGAAAGATGATAACAAAAATTTGCTCACTTAATTTTTTTTAAAGTCGTAAATAATATACAGAATGCTTTTGGCGCAAACCATTTTTAGGCAACAAATTAATATTATATCAACAATCCACAGTGCAAAGAAAAAAAGTATCAAATACTGATTGTAAGCTATTTGACAACCAATCTCGTATGACAACCGGCCCCGCTCTATCTTACGCGGTCGTCGAAAAAGACGAGCGAACCGTGACCTGCAATCTCAAGCCTCGCACTTCGGCGCGATCTCATTCTCCCTCTCGGTTCTCCCGCGTCCTCGTTCCCGAGACATAGTTTCGTGGTGCCCACCCCCGAGAATAGGCCCCATTCACTCTCCTTTGACCTGCTCGCTTTCGCGCTGGTGTTATCGCCGACGACGGTGCGCTCCGCGTGCCCGTAATTTATTTATCTGCCCTTAAACGGCGCGCGTGCACGGATTTTACTGGGCGCCGTCACGTCACATTACGTGCACGGCGTATTCTTGGCATTGGACGCCATTGATCTAATTGGCGTACGACAGGTATCGCCTTCGGCCGTCTTTCATTGACGCGTCCAGTGACGATCGCCCGTCATGTGAATCATCCAAATTTAAGGATATACGATTGATGCAATCTTGACAAAAAATGACTTATATTATTGAGAATAGAAATTTTCGAAATTTTAGAATGCATTTTATGAAATCATTATTGATTTTAAACTGTGTGAAATTAACCTTCCGTAGTACAACCGGAGATTTGAAAAGTCGAATTCTCAATTTTGAAGTATTCTGCCTCAAATTCGGTCACGTACGAAAAAGTAAAAAAACGTTTCGGGTCAAACAATTGTGAAATTGTATTCTGGAATGTTGGAAGAGTGTACCAAAATTTGTTTAGATTTTTTTTAGATCCCAAAAACTTTTTCAAAACACACTAGTGATCTGGTTGGACTAGGAAAGTAATGAAAAAAACATTGGTCTAAAAAGAATTAAATTATAAAAATACTGTTAATTGTTAATAAAATTTTACATTCTTATATTTTTAGTTTTGCCAAACTTAATTATATAATTAGGTAGCTAACCTGCAACGTTTCAATGCTTACTTACACTTGAAACTTTACAATAGTTTAATTTTCAATTTTTTTAATTATTTTTAGCAGCATATTTTCCGTTACATTTCCTTAGTTTATAAAAAAAATCATCTTTTCATCAGTTTTTTACTTATATATTATATAGTGAATAGAGTTGAAGTTTTACAAGAACATACAAAAAAATATATTCTAACAATTAATATGTTTATGTACATCAAAGCATTTTATAAAGTAAAAAGAGATGTCAACCGTTCGTTGCATCTGTCATAAGATGTATAAAACTCTAACTTGAACTTTTACTTTTTTAGAAACTATATGATCAATGGTTTGAAATTTTACTATAATATTAATGTAATATTATAATAATAATATTGTAATGTTATAATATTGTTTTAAATAATATGTTAGATAATTAATGATATAATTTTATACGTTATAAATTTTAATATGTTATATACAATAATTTTTAAACATTTTAAACTGTTTTTTGATTGTTCGATCATACTTCCTTAACTACGACTAGTGTGTGTATCCGTATGCATTAAAGATGTATAGGACATTTTTCAAAACATTAAGAAAATTATGAAAAAATTATAAATTGTTTTATATTGCATTTAAAAATAGTAAAAAAAATTTGACGGCAATTTTCTATTTGAATAAAAAATTATTTCAATAAGTAGACATGTGCTCTAATAAAAATATAATTAATAATGAAATAATGAAATAAGAAATAATGGAAAAAAAATCTAAACTTTTTTATTTAAGTACTTAATATATTGAAGATATAAAATTTCATTGCGATACAGAAATTAGTTCTGTAAAATAAACAAAAATTATTTATTTAATTATTTACAAATTAACTAAATAGACAATCATAATAAAACTTTGTATAAATCATCCTGAATACTTAAAGTATTTACACAAAAAAATCGAAATTTTGTTAACGTTGTAAAAAAATAATTTTACCTTTAATAATAAATAGAGTAAATAAACTATAAAAATGTTATTAAATAAAATCTAACCGTGTTCACACAACTTTTATATGTATATAGTCTATTTGAAGTGTTAATATTAAACACATTTCAAAATTTTATTTATTTATTTATTTTGCAGGGCCTGCATGTTCGATACATCCTTAAAACATCTCTTACAGCGATATCGGCCGTTCAACTTTAAACACGCGTCGTGTTCGGCCTCTATCTCGACCTCGCATTAACTCCATTAGACTTTAATTTTCTATTCAATTTTATTTAGCGCCGTATTACTATTACTATTATTATCGTTTTTATCGCGCTCTTGCTGCTAGTGCTTTTTTTCTCTCTAAACTTCTTTTTTTCTTTTCTTAGCGGCAGGACATCGTGTGACCTTCGAACCGCTCGAGCATATGATATCCGCATTGTAATTGCTATAGTCACGATAAAATCGTATCGTAAATTGCAACGCTCGAGAATTCGCGAGTTTATTTTTAGCTGTGCAAAAAGCACCGATTAAACATCAAGCGTTTTGATGGATTATAAAGCATTGTAGTGAAAAATTGATGGGGCCATCCACACAACGTTCCCGGGTGCCAAACATTGTCGTCTATGAATAAAACTGTTCCATTATCCCGCGCGTCAAATTTTTAACACAACATTTACACGCGTTGTGAAAGATGCACGAGCATACGGCTTGTTTATCGGCGCTTTATCAGCGCCGACCTTTCGCGGGATGCGCGAGGCCGCACCGTTACCATCTCTCCCTGTATCGACTCCATCCACGTTACCTATAAATATCCGATGTAACACCAAAAAACCTCTTTTCAACCTCACTCGGTGTTTCGCGCCTCGAATTTACCCTCGATCGAGCACGCCAATAAGATCGATATCGTCGCGGCTCGCCTCTGCGACCATAATCGCGCATCTCTGCCGAGCGTGATAAATAAATCGGTTATTTATAAGCTGCATCTGCGATCCTACCTACCCCGCGCACTCCTCGTCCACGGCCACGCGGTCGTAGCGGCATTCTCTCTCTCTCTCTCCCTCCCTCTATTTCTCTCTATTTCGCTTTCTCGAATGTTCGCGAAATCGCGCCGACGGAAATGTACCGCCGACTCGATCGAACAATTATTGATTACGTACAGAAATAAAAGAGTAAAAAGGGAGAGGGACCTCCCTGAGGTCAGCTTTCAATTCGTAGCCCTCGCGCGTCGAGACGCCGCGCGAGACATTTCCGCTCGCGGTTCGCCCGCGACCTGTGTGCACGCGGCGCGTGTGGCTTATTGTGTGCACGCGCGGCTTACATAACGCTCGACCGTCCTATTCTGGTACCGTCAGGTTCGGAGGGACGCTCCCGATAGGCAGCGGCCTATGGTCGTTCGCTCGTCGCGTCGCGATGAGTGAAAATTGGACAGACACCGAAATAATTCCGCACGCGGGGTCAAGTAGAAACAACGAGAGGGGGGAGGGGGAAGAGAGAGAGAGAGCCTGTTGTATTATAAGAATTTATTTATAACCGCGGCTATTTTCATTCTCGGCGCAACGATTTTTCTTAACGCCTGTGTTACTCCGATTATTTATGCGCGGCCGAAGGGCTACATAGTCGAAGGCGTTGAGATAAAAAAAATGTCGCGTCGACGTATGTAGTGTATCCGTAAAAATAGTTTTCTACGCGCTTTTTACCTTTTTTAAATTCTACATAAACAGAATGCCCCAGAAATGGCGCGCCCTGCCGCCTACCTGACCACTGATCCCTTGGCAAATTTCAAATTAGCATGTGCCTTTACTCCCAGCCATTTCATTTTTAGCGAGAATCCAATCTTCGACGTTAAAATAAACTTTCCATAAAACTTCAATGAAATAAACAAATAAGTTTTCAATCAAATCTGTTTGAAATCAACTGCATTAAAACCTGAAGCTGAGTCATTCATTCGCCGTTCTTCCGTTTCGGAGTAAACGCATGATTTCTGTTGCACTCTACGTACATCCTTCATCATTTAACTGCTGGATCATAAAGACAGATACATTTCATAAAATCGCAGTATTCAGCGTCTCGTAAATTCTCAACCATAACCCACTACACTTTATATGTTTTTAAATGCGACATGCGTGTCTCTTCGGCTCTCTTTTATAACTTTATCTACTGTACCGATAGAAACCATTACTTCCAGATCACACTCTCCTCCAAAGGCGCGAAGAACTCCTATCCTCTCCTTGTGACGGTATTTTTTTTCTTCCTATCTCAGCGTCGATGCGCAGCGATGTGTTTTTTCTTTCTTTTTTTTTTTAAATCGACAACGTGTTACGGAGCGTCGCGCGGAGATACAGGCGCGCGGGGCGCTTCGGTGCTCTTCTCGTGTAAATCTTTATACAGCGTGCTCCAACTATAAACGCTAATCGGGGACACTTTGTAACGCGACTTTACACGTCGTGTGCCTCGGGCACGTGAGGGTGTCTCAGACGAGCGGGGCTTGAGTTTGAGTTGCAGATGGTACGAGGTCCCGGGAAATCAATACCATCAAAACCTCCCCTGGTCTTGTTCTCGGTCACTGTGCTAAGGGAGGAATCAAGCTAATATATATTCGTAAATTTCGAGAGTCTGAGCATTGTTTCATAGAAATCGAACAAAAGTTCGAAAATCGGGATAGCATTTTTTTACGCTAAAGTGACGTTCGGTAAGAAACATTAGCGATATTAACCGTTTGAGTGATTTTTGATGCTCAATTACACTTCCGTGGTAAGTTTTTTTAAGAAAAATAATAATAATAATAAATTTATTCGATAATACAGATTATACAAGTAACAGACCTAAATAAGACTAGAAATATAATATGAAACAGTAAAAATAAAAATACAACAACATGCACACTTTGGGCCGTTATATACGTTCGTATCACTCAAAAGGTTAAATATCAATTATACAGTGAGAGCTTGAACTTTTACAAGAGAAGTATTCTAGTTTTACATCATCAGTTTCTTGTCTTAATTTCATTACGCATGACAGATGCCTTACTATTATTATCATATTATTTCTTTTGTTTTATTAATATTATATCTTCCAAAGAAATCTTTTATTAAATAGAAAGAGTAATAAAATATCTGATTTGTCGACTATGCGCTTGCAAGTACATGATATAAAATTAAATAGTGTATAATATAATTTTGTTAATTATATAAAAGTATTTTTATATAAAATTTTTATTACATCTAAATTAAATATTTCTGTTAAATTATAAATTACATTTATAATTTTTCTCATTAGTAATGACTTAATTAGTAATTATTTGCAGAAAAAAATATAATTTACTACCGTAACTATTATTAATCACTAATGAGATAATTATACTAAATAATTTTCTCACGGTAACAGGAAAAACGGATTATATAATTTAACCGACAGTATATAATCGTCTCAAAACACATATTATTATTACGGTATGCAGAAATTATAGCATACCGCGATAAAATAGTTATCGTCACGTTGCAATTTTGAAATGTTTAATTATCGTGCAAAGGTGTATTTCAATAGTGGGACAAAGGAACGGGCGGAGAATAGTTAAATTTTAGCTTTCATCTAAAAATAAGCCATTAAAAAAAATGTTCTGAATCAAAATCCTATCGATTGTTTTTTTACAATGAACTTTTTCTGCGAAATATAGTTATAATTTTTTTTCTCGTTAGTTCATTCGGAACAATATTTGCATGGGATAAATCACTGACGTTTGACGTTTCGATGTTTACTCTTTCAATTCTCTATCCGAGTAGAGAAAAGAGCGACTATTTTCGTTAACGTAGTAGATGTTGAAAAGGTAGCATTACATTCATGACCCGATTTGTTGAATCTGTCAGTTGATTAAATGCGGAAGGTCAAACCTCCGCTAGATTCAATTATGGTCTCATGATTGTAGTCAGAAAGCGTAAAAGTGTGTACGATATATCGTCGTATATATGCAGTCGAGATTTCGTCGCCCACAATACGCAAGGACCTTCTGCTCGATGGATCGGATTTATCAATCAGATATTTGAACGTTGTATTCACGTACGTGGATGTATTCTCGTCGAAAATATGATCACTGCAGGGGGTTTCGTATATATATGCGAGTGCATACATACGAGAACTCGGAACGCGTTCTACGTCGTTCCGGATATACATCTAGCTAGCAATTTAATTGACTTTTTCAGAATATCCGCAGGGATTGCACAGTTGACGTATTACTGAAATTCTTTCCCAGATTGTTAAAGCTGCCACTTACAAGAAAGTGTGTTATAAAACGTATACCGTGCGTTACGTTGTTACGAAGCTATTTCGGGCGAATTTCGACTATTTTTAGTAATGTAAACTTTTGCGTATCCAGCGGTTTTTACATCGCGCGATTGCAACGTAAAAGGTGACTTACATTTTATTATTGTTCTTTTAAATTTTGGAAAAAGTTTCTCGTATTTTGTAATGCGTCTTGTCTCGAGAATAAATGTAATTATTTATAATAAAATGTGTAAATTTGCAATATAAATTGTGACTCCTTTTCAAGTATAGTTCTTGTAATCCTCTTATATTTTTGCAAAATGTTAAAAGCTAACATCGTAAACTCTTACATTATGCAACATCGCAGCATTACCGTGGTATTAAAAAGCACTTTAATGAAGTGATCTAGTTATATAAAAAAATTGACTTTTTTCTGACATTTAAGATGATATTCGTAGAAATCTTTCCAAGAAGTTCAATAAGAAGGACAAGAAACTTGAGATGGAACTTTATACAGGATACTTTACACAATTTAAAATTAGAATCAATTGTAAGCTGGCAAGAATTTGTTATAATTAGGTGCACCATGTTATTATTAATATCAACATATATTAATTAAAACATGATTGGGATGAGATCGTGATTTGTGTAACGCAATTAAAAATGAAAAAGGCCGATGACGGTTATAGTAGAAATTTTTGTGCTCAAATAATAGGCTCAAATCATTTCTTATGTGATTTTAGTATATACATTTTCTGATTCTTCGAACTGCACGCTATTACATTCGGTCCAGAAAACACAGTTCTTTAAATTGAATCACAAAAGTAATATAACAAATATTAAATTGATAATTTAATAATACTGAGGCAAGTATCAATAAGATTTCTCGAAAAAAATGTAATGCATTAATTAATTCGTTTTCATGCTTTTAACATTTAATTTTCACTTTAAACGTTTAATTATGTTTTATAATAAATCCTTACTTAAAAATTTTATGATAAAAAATAAAGTCCGCTAATTAAAAGAATAGGATTAAAGGAAAGGGATAAAAGGTGATTAAATAAAGAGAATAAAATGTCGTATTATGCTTTCAGTTATAACTTGAGAATTAGTTGGCGATTCGACATTTCTAAGGAAAAATTTCTAGGTCGAAATAATCAGAAAGTTCGTAAATAAAAGAAAGCGCGACGTCCGCACAAGACAACACACGTGTGATGTCCAGGCAGTCGCAGGTGTTTGAAATTAATTTTCCAGTAGCTGGTGAATTGCCGTATTCGTGTAGAATGATCCCGGGGATCGCGGGTTTGATGAGCCATTTGGCTACAAAAACAGGGTGGGAAATGGCACGGTGGAAATGCTACTATCACCGAGGGATACGAAGTTAGGATCGTAAGCGCCATTGTTCTCCGTTTTCTTGCCCTTCAATATGCTACCCACCACGACCTTTCGCGTAATGCTCTTTTTCGCTCACTCGTCCGACAACTGCCAAAAACGATCGTGGACGACGTCACCGACGTCAAATTTCGATTTGCATGAAATGTAAATTTTTGCCTGTGACAAACCAGTCCTCGTCGCTGTGGCTACAGTTGCTCTTATCGTGCAAACAGGAATATCGATTAAATACGTTCGTATGAGTAAAAAAAAACTGATGCGGAAATTTATAAACTCGTTGTCGCGGCCGGAAATGTAAAACCGCGAAAAACATGTAATTGAAAATTTATATATATATATATTTCAGAAGTGTGCGCCGCTTTTGTTGTTATGCAAACTCGAGTGTTACACGTCGTCGCAATGAGCAACTTCATTTATTCATTTGCGCAACGTAAACTCGCAATGTTTGAAATGTGACCGCATTCAATCATTATACTTGTGAGAGATTGTAATCCATTTAAGAATAGCAGGACATTAATTAGCTTTGTATATCAATAAGCGCTTGAACTTTTACAAGCGGAAAATCATGTTTATATACTTCCGCGGTTGAAACAATGATAAAGCTCGTTACTAGTTAATTTTGTTGCGTTTTTTGTTATCTCATCTCATGTAAAATTTCTGGAAAAGGTGCGGCATTTTGCATCGACGCTTTCCGCATCGTTTTTCCGTTGTCTCGTATTAGATATTTTGTACACGGTTTAATTTGTTTTTCTTTCTGGCACATAGAATTAGGAATGTATATATTTCCCAAATCATTAAGAAAATTATTAAAAAAATACAGATTGTTTTAACTGCATTTAAAAATAGTAGAATAAAGCAGCGATTTTCTATTTGGATAAAAAATTATTTCAATAAGACATGTGCTCTAATGAAAATATAATTAAAAACAAAATAAGTAATAATAAAAAAAATCTGAATTTTTTAAATTTAAGTATGTTAAATGTTCAAGATGATTTACGTAAAGTTTTATTACAATGCAGAAATTAGTTCTATAAAATAAACAAAATTTATTTATTCGCAAAATAATTAAATTAATAGACAATCACAATAAAACACAAATTTATATAAATCTTTTTTAATACTTAAGGCCAGAATACAGACTCTTGCATATCTGCATAACCATATGCGTACGGAAATTGATTAGTCCATTTCCGTATGCATGTGCTAATGGACCAATCAATTTCCTACATACATATGGTTATGAAGCTATGCGAGAGTCTGTGCTGCGGCCTTTACACAAAAAATTAAGAAAAGTTTCAAATTTTTTGTGTAAGCAGCACTTTAAGTATTCAAAATAATTTGTTATATAAAGATTTATTGTAATTATCTGTTAACTGATGAAATATCAGTTACTGATGTAGTAATCAGTTTATTAAAACACTTTGTCAGTTTCTTTTCAAGAGAACTATAAAGAAATGTTATGAAATAAAAATATAATCTTACACACACAACTTTCACATGTACATAGTTTATTTGAAGTGTTAATAATTAAACAAATTTTCAAACTTCATTTACTTTGCAGGAACTGTATGCCTTTAAAAAATTGACGTTTGTTTATTTAACAGGTGGTATCTTTTATCTTGCATGAAATAATTAAGAATCCGTTAATTTTCCGTTTGGCGTTTTACCAAAGCACTAGGAAGTCTGGGTGAGATTCTAGGAATACATTATGCGACACCTTCATTTAGTTAATAGCCCCTATACCTGTGTGCGATCGTTATGTACTACACGTATGCTATACCGTGCGAACTAGTAGGTTCTCTCCTAAGTGACCCGACTCTATTACATTCGAGAAAATCGATATCGCAAAAGATACGTAGTAACTCGCCTTCAATCTGAAATTTTGTTGTGAGGAACTCGAGGAGCTAATTACACGACATACCTCTTCGTCTCGTTCTTTAAAAAGTCATTTCAACGGAGCTCTCGCGGCATTTTTTTTTTTTTTTTGGCTGCTAATATTTGCTCGATTTTTGACGAAGCTGCCTTTTAAGATCTCCTCGTTATCGACGCGCAGCGAAATGGAAACAGCACTTTGATCGAGATCATCCGTATTGGAAACGACAAAGTTCTCAAGAAGAATCATTCGACCGAAACCGCGATAAGATGGTATCTATTCCCTTCGAAATCTTTTGGAATGACAAATCGACTCGATTCCCCGATCGTTCTATTTTCATCAATGCTTTGAAAAATTCCGTCCTTCGGATCTCGCTGTCCCTTCGCCGCTGCATTCTCCAATGTTTGACGAAGTTTTCCCTCGCGCAACAAAATCGCGTCTCCGCGCCGCGCGTCGCCGTCGACTCGCATTGAGATGAAGCAGCATTTCGATCGAAAAAGAATACATATCATATAAGAATTGCAACTAAATAACTTTATTTTGCTCCGAAGGCTCTCTGAGAGCTCTTTATCGACTCAATTTTGCGACGTCGCGGGTTTCGCGTCTCCTTAGAAATTTTCAGCGCCCTCGTCGTCCATTTGTCTCGGCGCATTTTTCCGACGTTTTCCAATTTTCGACGAGGTTTTCCCTTATGACGAAATCACGCCTCCTCATCACGCCATCGGGACGCGCAGCGGGATGGAAATAGCATTTCAATCGAACTCGCCGCGGCGACTCGGGAGGGGCGCGAAGTCAAAGGATAAATTCTATAAAAATCGCCCCGATGGATGGCGAGCGCCATCGCATCGTAGTGGAAATCCATAGGTGGATATCCTACCCTCTGATGTTCTCCATGAGCACACACATACACGTACACAGATACTGACGAGTCTATCGACTGTACGCGCCGCGTTTATATGTACGTACACGGCGTACAAATACGACGACAGCGGGATCCGCACCTATACACGCGCGCGCCGCACCCTTTGTGCTAAAATTAGAAGTGACGAAGCGTATACTCACTTCGCTGGCTTCGAGCTTTTATTCGCTGGCGTTTAGACATAACGTGCAGTGGGGCTTTCAATGGCAGCGGTGAACGCGAAGGAGAGGAAGGGAGGAAGGAAGAAACAGTGGAGAAGGACGATTGGAGACGGACGAGAGAAGAAGGGTGCAGGGGGTGACAAAAGGAGGCGAATGAAAACGAAATGTAAGCTCCGGCGCTAATTGCGAAGAATGTCCTGGTTCTGATGTCTAAATTCATTTATTTACCTTTATGAGGCGGACCTCGCACGTGGCGAATCTTGTGTGAATCAGAGTAAAATCTTGGTATCGCGATATTGCGATAAGATCGATATACGTTGTGTACATTCTATCTCGCTAATTAGTTCTGCATTTGATTAGACGCTCTAAATATACAAGTGAATACATAAGTGAAACGTGACACACACACATACACACACGCGTGCGCGCGCGCGGAAATTTTCGTTTTCAAAAATTTCATGGCGAGTAAATATTTGCACATTATAAATTATTAATTTTTTTCTGCTTTTATTTGATAAATTATTAAAGAATTAATAAAAGAATTAAGATATATATTATATTTATTATTATTAGAAAGAATGCTTTTTGTATGTGTATAAACACATATTATGAATAGAAAATTATTATTTTACATTGATAAAAAAAGTGTTCGGTATTTGTATCTATAATTACATGGTGTTATAAAAGAATTATAATTAGGAATTCCATTTTTATAATTATTACTGCTATGTTAATTATAATTATATTAACTGAAAAAATTTTATTAAAAATCATGATAATTTATGATAATTTAAAATATTAATATAGTAAAATGTTAAGATGTTGAGTAAAATAAAATAAACATTTCTATGTAGTAAATAAACTCACAATTGAAAATGACTATAAATTATAGTTAAGTTATGGTAATTGCTACTTTTTCTCTCAATGTATGAATAAAAAGTGGAAAATATTGACCCTTTTTGAATTAAACGTCGATTGAGACAATTATAAAAGTTTTTATACTTGTCGTACAATATGTAAATTTTTCGTAAACGTTCAATGCTAATTTAATCGAGCTAGTACTACAATACTATCTCCCAGTTTCCTAGTTGAGATGCTCTCCGGTGCTTTGCTATTGCATGAGTATTTCAGTATGAATATTAATTACTACGGCATGAATATTAATTACCAGGATATGTGAGAGGATCGCAAGGACTATTGCGGAGAACTTTTCTGTAAGGAAAATCCTACGCCTACCCGCTTGATTATTTAACGTACGTTCAAGGACAAATTTCGATCAAAACTTAATAATTCAGAAGTGGGGATTAAAATTCCCACTGAATTTCTGTACTAATTGCAAATGGTTTATGTAGATTGGAGCCCGATCTTTTCCGTTAGCTTTAGTTAATTACACCTTCCCTTTACGTACGTTTCTAACAAATTCAACTTTAGCAGTACTTTGTGCGAAGTATTTATCGGGACGGAAAAGATACACACAGGTTTCTGCTTGATGAATTTCAGGATTTTTCTCGCATTCGTGTGACTCTGACCGATAAAAGTTCTCACAGAACTCGAACGCTCCTTCGCGACAGACCTTCACAGTTGATAATTCCGATAAAACCATTTAAAATAGTGCTGTCTAAGATTTTAAATTTTGAGATTAGTCTCAGATCATTAAAAATTTTTGAGGTGTATCATTTATAATTTCTGAAGAGAATGCGGGAAATTATTAGCAGATTAAAGTCAAAGAATTAAAAATGCCGATAAGAACTAACACAAGGTGGTCTTGACATGTGCAATTTTGTTATATTTGAAATGACAGATATAACTGATATTAAGTATATACATTCTGTTTTATTATAATTGTAACAAATTTAGATGTAATTACCAATCATGTATATTCTTAAAACTTACGTATAAAATTATATTTTTATATGTATTGTATTATTTCATATATTCATGAAATTTTTATAAGTATGCGTATTAAAAATATAATATACTTTTAAATAATGAATATACGTCAAAAATTTTTAACGATTATAGCCTAATCTTGTACCCGTGTACAAACGTCCACGAGAACATAGTTACAAAAGGAAGAGGATCAACAAGAGCGATTTTTAGACCCCTTTAAAAAAATATTTCTTTTTTTTGTATTATATGATATCATTATGAACGTCAAAAATATCCATTACGTGAAAAAAGACTCCGTAAGGACGTAATTAATTATTAGTCTATATACTTATCATTTTGATATCTAAGTTGTTTTCATGACAAATCAAAAATTTAATAAAATATTTTCGCGCATTATACTGCTTTCTAACATCATATTAAAGTCATTTTAGATTATTCATCGTCTTCAAGTTGAATACAGCTCATAGTAAAAAAATTAATTTTTTATTATTCCTGACATATGGGTCTACAACAAATAGGTGATCATTATTAGTTGCCAAAGTTAAGCCGCGACAAGTTATGCTGTAAATGATTTAATATTTAAAAAATGTTTTTTACATATATTCCATTACTTTTTATTCTATTATTTATATCTTTTTAAATAGTTCTATTTCAAGGTATCTAAAAAAATTAATTCGTATCTGCGAGAATTCAAAAGTAAAATACACAAGTTGTATTCATGTTCATCTTGGAAACGATAGATATAAATGACAATAATATGACAAAACAGTCATAATAAATATTTTATTAGTTCATTTATTATAGTCATAAAAAGAGATTAGGTACCATATACTATAGTAGTATATTATGGTTATTGAAGTGTTTATGAGAAGGAAATTTAATCATGGAATTGTTTATGAGATGTTCACAACTGTTTGATAGATGCTACAAATCGGAGAAACGTATTATTAAAAGTATTTTATGTTTTCAAAATGCTGCAAATGTTCAAAGAGAGTTTTTATAAAAACTTTTATAGATTCTTTTCTTTCTTCAGCAGAAACGGCAATAAGCGTGAACACCAACACATTTCAATTTCGAGTAAAAAGACTATAAATTCTAGACAGCACTGTTCTTAAACCTTGTGGTCACGACGCTAGAAATCGGTTCGAGATCTTGTACAGATAGGGAATTGATCAATCGCATTCAAACAACTCAGGCAACTAACTTATGTGATTGGTCAATTCTCTCTTCGTCCGAGATCTTGGACTGCTTTCTAACATCGTGGACACAAGGCTTAAGGGAATCGTGTCAAGCTTTAAACCTTCCATCGATTGAAGCACTTCGGTTCGTCCACTATCTTCAAATCATTAAAAATCTTGGAACAAATCGCGAGTCACGTATTTCAAGTATCGGTAAGTCGCAATTGATTTCTCAATAAAACGTGCGTTTCACGGAATTCGTGTGATTAAAAACTATTGTTGTGTCAAGTTATTAAATTCTTTATCATTCTGCTCATATCAGCCTCTCCGATCCCTATTAAGCTACCACTCCCCCCCTTCTCATCAGCGCAAAATTAATTGTAAATATTTTAAAATTAAGTGCTAATTTGGTGCTAAGGATTAAGTATTTACACTGAGAAAAAATTATTTACTTGACTAAATTTTTCAACTGATTGAATTGAACTTGATTGAATTTCTTTAATTGAAGTATTTACATATTTAAGTTAAATATATATGTAGTTAAATTAAATACGTAAATGCTTAAACTGAAATTCAAGTATTTAACATATTTAAATCAAGTACATAAATATTTGAACTGAAAAAATTGAATTGAAAAATTGAGTCAAGTTAATAACTTTTTTTAATGTTACTCTAATCCATTCATCCTGAATCCATGAAATTTCATGTTACATTTGTAACGTTTTTTGTTAAACTTAATATGTATACACAAAATACACATTTGCATAAATATCTTACACGGGTTCATTATTCCGATCAGAGATAAACGTTAATTTAATTATAACTAACCGGCACGATGCGCAGCAGCGGAGTTCTAACGCGTTGACCTGCAACACACAAATACGAAATTTAGATTAGCGCTAGATAACAATACAATTAACATTAAAAAATTAATATAATGTGTGTTACCACAGGGTTGCTCCGCCGTTACACGATGTCCCCGGGGCTCCGGGCCTCTGTCTCCTCAGAGATTAGGTCAATGCACAACACAACACACTCGCGAATAACAGATTAATTACGATCACGCACTAATTATCGAAGCAACACGTACCGCTTTGTTGAACGAAACTCTCGGCGAAGCGACATCACCACGTAGCGAAAGGGACACGTAACCGTACGAGGTTATGATTCAGAATGCGTAAATCGATATTCCGTCGGAACGTAAACAAAAACTCGGAAGTAGCTACGCTTAAACGAGTTAACCTTGTCACCGTCCCGTAAAGAACAACAATGCGCGCGTTTCCGAGCGATCTCGCTGTCTCGTCCGAATGTTTATCTCCAGATTACTCACGAAAACTCCGACGTACGTGCAAAAACTCTGCTCGCCACATCGATGACGTCACGCGAAGGGGTAGCTACACGTACGAACGGCACGAAGTTCGCGGCGAGAGAGGCTCGTCGGCAACAAACTTCACGCTTCAAGGAAAGAAGAATCGGGCGAGAAACGTTCGTTACACTCGCGTCCGTCGCCCGGCGAACAGTCAACACACACGTCTCATTGTCAGGACGATCGCCACCGTACACAAGACTCATTTCACTCCATACCACGCACATAAACATTCGCGAACTGTGATTGTGAAACACACGCGGCGAGAGAGAGACGGAGATCGCACGATCGAAATGCGTAGCCATTAACCCCACCGCGCACCGATTCGTCGACTGCTGTCCCGTCGGCTACTGCTGCTACTGGCCCATCGTGTCTACGCATATCGCGACGGCTCCTCGTCGCACAATTGTCGAAATCGAGAATCGAGCTTTCTGCGGATTTACCTACCCCGATGAGTTCGACACGAAATCGATCGACGATCCGCCACACGTCCGCCCGCCGCCCTCGTCATCCTAATTACTAGAGTGGCGCCGTGCACCGCCGAATTCACACCGAGCGACGGCGATTCCAAAATGTCACGGTCGGTAACGTGTGCACTTTCCAGGAAGAATTTTTTTCACGAAAAAAATGTACACATTGGCGTGCTCCTTAGCAACGTGTATCATATTTTTTTCCTGGACTCTACTGTTCGCTTCGAACTTTTATTTATATACGATCGTATCGTTTGACTCAATTTAATCAAAAAGTTGTAACAAATAAAGAATTCTCGTATAGAAAAGCAATTGAAAATAGGAATTAGAATTTTAAAATCAGTTTTCTCAATAAACGCTAGATAAATAATTGAATCAACACCATTGATACAATCGTATATAGGTAAAAGTTCGAAGCAAACAGTAGAGTCCAGAAACAAACGTACGCATTGCTAACAAACACAGCAGTGTGTACATCTTTTTTCTGAAAAATATTCTTCCGGGAAAGTGCACACGTTACCGACCGTGACATTTCGGAATCGTTTATTGCTCGGTGTCAATTTGGCGGTGCGCGGCGCCACTTTAGTAATTAGGCATCGCGGCGGGCGGCGGGCGGACGCGTGGTGGATCGCCGATCGATTTCGTATTGAATTCGTCGCGGTGGGTAGATCCGCGGGAAGCTCGATTCTCGACCATCGTGCGACGAGGAGCCGTTGCGATATGCGTATTTTGGCGAACGACGAGTCAGCAGTCGATGGACCCGACGGCGGCGGTACAGCGGCTACGCAACGCATTTTGGCGGTGCGCGACGTAGTAGTAAGGCATTACCGGGGCGGGGGGAGGGGCGGCGGGCGGATCGCCAATCGATTTCGTATCGAATACATCGTGGGTAAGTCCGCAGGAAGCTCGATTCTCAATTTCGACAATTGTGCGACGAGGAGCCGTCGCGATATGCGTGGACACGATGGGCCAGTAGCAGCAGTAGCCGACGGGACAGCAGTCGATGAACCGGTGCGCGTTAATGGCTACGCATTTCGACCGTGCGATCTCCGTCTCTCTCTCGCCGCGTGTGTTTCACAACAACATCGCGAATGTTTATGTGCGTGGTATGGAGTGAAATGAGTATTGTATACGGTGGCGATCGTCCTGACAATGAGACGTGTGTGTTGACTGTTCGCCGGGCGACGGACGCGAGTGTAACGAACGTTTCTCGCCCGATTCTCCTTTCCTTGAAGCGTGAAGTTTGTTGACGACGAGCCTCTCTCGCCGCGAACTTCGTGCCGTTCGTACGTGTAGCTATCCCTTCGCGTGACGTCATCGATGTCGCGAGCAGAGTTTTTGCACGTATATACGTCGGAGTTTTCGTGAGTAATCTGGAGATAAACATTCGGACGAGACAGCGAGATCGCTCGGAAACGCGCGCGTTGTTGTTCTTTACGGGACGGTGACAAGGTTAACTCGTTTAAGCGTAGCTACTTCCGAGTTTTTGTTTACGTTCCGACGGAATATCGATTTACGCATTCTGAATCATAACCTCGTACGGTTGCAAGTCCCTTTCGCTACGTGGTGATGTCGCTTCGCCGAGAATTTCGTTCAACAAAGCGGTACGTGTTGCTTCGATAATTAGTGCGTGATCGTAATTAATCTGTTATTCGCGAGTGTGTTGTGTTGTGCATTGATCCAATCTGTGAGGAGGCGGAGGCCCGGGGGACATCGTGTAACGGCGGAGCAACCCTGTGGTAACACACATTATATTAGTTTTTCAATGTTAATTGTATTGTTATCTAGCGCTAATCTAAATTTCGTATTTGTGTGTCGCAGGTCAACGCGTCGTTAGAACTCCGCTGCTGCGCATCGTGCCGGTGAGTTATAATTAAATTAACGCTTATCTCTGATCGGAATAATGAATCCGTGTAAGATATTTATGCAAATGTATATTTTGCGTATACATATTAAGTAAAAAATAGTTACAAATATAACATAAAATTTCATGGATTCCGGATGAATGTATTAGATTAACATATTAAAAGAAGTTATTAACTTGACTAAATTTGTCAAAACGAAATTTTTCAAATGCAATATTAATTATCGCGTAGTGAGACTCGTGTAGCTTTTCTTTTTGGATATCGTAATCATCTGGAATCTATTTTACACATTATCACTCCGTGCCGCAATTTATCCGTGTTTTTACTCGTGGGTCACATCGATCGTTTTATATCAATGGTGTCCAAGATTGATTGTTCTTGACTTAAAATTGAAATGTATCGATGTTTATGTATATTGTCACTCATGAATTTTTTTTGTAATTATATATATTAAGAGTCATAGTATTTTATTTTTTGTAATATTAACAATAATATATTTTTAAAGAATAAATAATACGTAAAAACTTTTAAGGATATATAGGACAATTCTCAGAACATTAAAAAAATTATAGATTGATTGATTGAATTTTATATTGTATTTGAAAGTAGTAGAAAAAATTTGGCTGCAATTTTCTATCTGGATGAAAGTTATTTTAATAAAAAGTAGACCTGTGCTTTAATGAAAATATAATTAATAATGAAATAAGAAATAATGAATAACCCTGAATTTTTAATTTAAGTATTTTAAATATTTAAGCTGATTTATGTAAAGATTTATGGCGATGCAGAAATCAGTTCTGTAAAATAAACAAAATTCATTCATTTATTTATTTACAAAATATCTAAATAAAACTCACAATAAAACTTTGTGTAAATAATTTTAAATGCTTAAAATACTTACACAAAAAAAATCGAAATTTTTCTCAATGTTGCAATAAATAATTTAATTTCTAATAACAGTGAAAATATAAAATATATAAAATATAAAAATATGGTAAATAAAAATATAATTTTATTCACACTATATAATTTTTTTCATATGCATATAGTTTCATTGAATTCTTTCATATGCACTTACTTTAATTGGAGCGTTAATATTAAACACATTTTCAGATTTCCTTCGCAGAAACTGTATATCTAATGATACATCCTTAACTCTTATTGTAGACTAATTTTCGCGCGTTACGAGAAACCAACTATGAAATTAATTACGAAAAGAATATGAATGGCAATAGGCACGAACATCGACACATTTCATTTTCAAACCGAAAACTACAAATCCTGGACAGTATTGACCTAAAACGGTTCATTAGAATCGATCGTGCGCGACGCGAAACGAACGAGACGCAAGTGTCTGGAAAGTGACGAAGACGTAAAACAAATGACAGACGTGCGAAGATAAAGGAGTGATATCGGGGAAAACGCGGGATATTGATTACGTCCATCAAGCTGATAGCGCGGCTGAGCCAAACCGGCAATCGACTACTGTGCTGGGGTGCGAGAACGCTCCCCTCGCGCGACTTTCATTTTCTGTCAGTACCCATCAGGCCCGTGTATATCAGCACGGATGTGTCCCACTCGGCGGCATTAATTGCGATTGCGTATGTTTATTCTTGTCCCACAACAGCCGCCGCGCGGCGGCGCAATCGATATTCCACATTATTGCACGCCAATTTTTTACGCGCTTTGATTAAGTTTACTCACCATTGAAAGCTTGCTGGAATTTTTAAACCCTGGTACGCGCGATCGTAACGTTACACACGCACGTGCGTACGCGTGTGATAAATGAAAAGGATTGACCTTTGTTATTCTAATATTAATTTTAATGTCCCACGTATTAAATTCATGTAATACAATTCTGCGTTAGTATTTATGCATAAATACGAAACGTTAAATATGATCTGGTAAATATGCAAATATCTGAATATGAATGTGCAAATATAAATCGTTTGATAATTTGAAACGTCTCTTCGCGCGAGGATCTCTTTAATGTCGCCATTCAATTCAGTGCGCGACATATGTGGACTTGCGACGATAAAACACCGAGTTGCGGCAATCGATTGCTCGCTATCTTTAAGTAGATCGTGCAGTACGGCCGGTGGGCAGGCAGGTCGCGGCGGTGATCGAGGATGATTATTTTCGGGATTACACGTGTAACGGCAGAGCAGCACATTTGCAATCGTGAATCAGGAGTGAGCGCCGTCACGCAAGATGATGCTCGCAAATCTCAGGTTTCGCAAAATGAGTGCTTGAAGATTAAAAAAGGACTGTTAACCCATAACTTTAAATAGTTGAACTTTTACATTACTCGAATAAGATAATATCATAAAAAAAAAGGAAATAGACGATACAAAGAGATGAAGAAAATAATATGTATCACAATATGTATTGAGAAGAATAAAAGGGATGGAAAATCTCTCATTAATAAGAAATAATTACACTCGCTGCATGCGGAATTTACGCATCGAAAAGGTATAGACGTAATACAGTATATTCACTTAAACATGAATATCCTCCTGGCTATACCGCAAAACGTTATATAAGTCTTTATCGTTCTATGAAACGAGACTGCCAGAGGCAATAAATGAGAGCCTGACGAGGTGTTTTGCCGCTTAAACTAATTGGTCTTCCACAAACTCGTTATCTCGGTCACTTGAAAGAATCACGACGCTGTTTCCTTTTTATTTTCGGTTAAGAGTTAATGGCAACAGTTCATATAGCACTGACGAAATCTGTTATTTCAAAATTATTTCTTTTTTTATTGCTGCATCCGGATTCAGTCTTCATGTTTTGTCATGCGATAATGCCGCTCGAAACAAAAAACGTTTAAAATTCGGATCTTCTTCGAGAGTTCCATTATTAACTATATTAATTCCTAATTGATAGTTTCGTAGACTAGGTGTATTATTAGCTTCGCTTTTGCATACTTTACTTCTTTTATTATAATTGTAAAATAATCTTCGATTTACGATTACCTTTTGCGCACATTGTAACATTTCCATGCTCACAAAAGAATATTTTTTTTTTTAGTATCTTATCTAGAGTATGCAAAAAAAAGAGGAGATAAGAATAAAGAGTAGGACTGGAGTAGAATATTTTATTCAGAAATCGAGTTGAAAAATTTCAACCTTTATTCTTTCCCTGTTTTTCCGTCTCTCGCCCGTAACTTGGAATTCCCTTCAGGCTTTGCGAGAATGGCACAAAGAGTATCTCAAGAGGATATGTATATAATACGTATTCAAGAGAAAGCAGATACCGCAGGAAAATAAACGATGTTTTCAAGCGATTCCTTAATGCGTGTCACAATTTACGCTACAAAACTTAACGCTCTCCTCTCTCGGACGATAAACCCAAATTAATCCTAACGCAAGAATCGCGCTGTTACTTAAGCTGATAAGAACTTAACGTTTCATGTTATAATTGCTGTTTAACATCCACCTTTATGGCTTAAACTGGCTGAAAGGCATCGTTTCGTACTCGGAAAATGGAATTAAATATTTGTTAAAACTTTGCCTCCATCCGCGATAAGTGTAAATCCACTTCATTGGATTAGTTCTGATAATATATAAAAATAAATTGAAAAATAAAAGTGCAAGTCTATGTTTATTTATATTTAACATTTTTAATATCTAAACATTTTTAGTTTTATATTTGCTATTTTGATGAAAAAAATATCAGGTATGTAAGTCAAAGTAGTTGCGTTATCTTTGGCATATCACAAGCAAGGTAATTAATATTAAACTTTATTTGTTGCAAGTATTTTGAAGCATTCTTGTCAAGACGCTAGACACGATTGGTATCTACGGGTAAGCACGTGAAGCGTGTTGATATGAGTCGGTTGGTAACTGGATGTAAACGGTTCTTCACGAGAGCGTTATCGTTGCTGTCATCCGACGGATGAAGAAGAAACTAAGATTTCTTGATGCATTATGACGTTTATCCTTGCGCTCGCGTTATGATTTGTCTTTTTTTCTACTCTGAAAATATTTTTAAGCACTAATAAGAGATAGCTTCGTTACAGAGCTTTATATATTTCAATAAAATGTTAGCTTCTTATTTAAATTTAATACTGCTAAACGGGGTTTTTTTTCTAAGCGAAAGCGATACACCAAATTTTTGGTTTTTTTCTGTTTTGAAGAACATATAAAATACATGGGAGTTTTTACTGTACTACATTAATATTAAGTTATATTTGATATAAAAAGTACCTTGAAAGAGTTGATGTAATATACCAACAGTTGAAATGTCTATCGATCGTGTTTCTCTTCCAGTAAGTAGAACATATTCTCAGGGAAATTCAATACTAGACTGCGAGAGGACTCTGTTATTATAATTTATAAGAAATTTATAAGATTGGATATTAATAAATTCGTAAGATGTATTTTAAAAATAAATATTGGAAAAATGGAAAATAAGAAATTGTTTAAAACGTTCTATACGCTGATAATAATTTATGGCTCCCGCGTATAAATTATGATCTAATAATTATTCATAGTTAATTTGTTATAAATAATGGTATATAAAAATTGTACTTGCATAGTTTTTACACAAAAATATCGAGCATTTATTTATTACAAATAATTCGCGTAAATAAAGTTGTGAAAGCAAATATCTGTAAATCTTGTCAATATGTTAACAGAATTATCTTTGACATAATATGTATTAGAATATATTTTGTTCTTCTTAATGTATAATGTATTAGAATATATACATACACATACATATGTATTTTAATACGTTATACATAAAAAAAAAATACGTTCTGTACATACATACCTGTATGTATATACCGTTTCAGCCGAGGGGGAATTCACAACCCAAAATTTTGTACACCAATGCCGATTTTTGGCATTGCTGTAAAACACTGCCGACATTTTTGTACACTGCCGACAATGTTTATTGTTAGTCAATGCCTACAATGCCGTCAATCCTATATTAAAATTAAGGCAATGTCATGCAATTATGAACACTACCGCGTGCCCATTATCATACGCCAATGCCTGCACAAGAATTCTAAAGCTTTCCCGAAGTATTCAAAAATTTTTGTGCTCAACCCCATGATCGAAAAACCGACTCTGAAGTGAGCTCACCACTCCCCAACCACTGACGACAATGCCGTCAATATTATAGGTCACTGCTTACTTTTTTCGGCAGTCCACTGCCGAAATTTTGTACACCAATGCCGGCTGTGAATTTCCCCTCGGTTTCAGCATACTTGAGATTTTCTCGAAAAGTTAAGTATAAAAAAAGTTTCTAAAACATTTAGCAAATCAAAATGCATTATAACATTTTTTCTTTTTTTTTCTTTTTTCTCATATATTTTTCAATTTCAGAGTTAAAACATATTTTATAAGAAATGACTGTTTACGCAAGAGTTTAAAATAATTGTTAGATCTCAAGCTTTATTTCACTTAATCTCTAGTAATATATACTATAATAAATAAACTATAATATATAATATATTGAATAAATTACGAAATTGAAAACAAATTACAACAATATGACTTTTTCTTAACTTGTTTTAGGTATATGTGCGTACATATATTTATATATACATACGTATACATGTATGTACGTAGATACGGTACAAATATTCAAGAATATACGATATCTAATATCATGTGCTATTAAGGTATATATTATATATGTATGTATACATATACATTGCATAATTATGTTACAAAAATTTATTGTATAATTATATATATGTATATATATCTATTGTATATTATATATTATACATATATACATATTTAATTAATTATACGATGAATTTAATCTCCTAAATCATGTTCAGCTTTCGTTCAGCATCATATCATTGATGAAGCCATCAACCGACTGTGCTAATGATGATTAATCAATTAAATATATAATTGTTTACAAATTAATTTAACTGTAGTCAGTGGGCCGAACTATTAGTTAGCGAAGCGAAATGAAGCGTAGGAGTATAATAAAAGCGCATGGTCGCGAATAACGAATGCATCAATTAATTTTGTAAAAGTCAAATGGAAAAGCGATGTAAAATTATCCTTGCTGTAAATAAAATAAATTTATTTCGATTAAAAAATTTTAAATTATTAGGATGGGAATAATTATCGCACTCGATGAATTTTTACTAAATTTTTATTTCAACATTTCGAGATTTTGCTAGAGTTTGGAGGAATAGAAAATGAATTTCTGTAGAAGACAAGGACTGCATGACATTTATTTCCATCTTGCTCGTACAAAACTGTGGAAACTATCGCATGGTTACATCGACTTGAACAAAAGGCTATATATATATATATCCCTAAATAAATGATCATAAGATTAATAATTAAATAATGGTCTCGTCAATCGCGCAAGTCTCCTCTTAAGTATCATTTAATTATTAACATTTAAATTATTTTCGTTTATATAATCCTTCGAAAGAATTTTCAGGCTGCCTTTTATCGATTTATATATTGCATCTCTCTTTCTCGTTTTTCGATTTTATTAACAATTTATGTATCTATACACAATTTCGAAATGCACTCATAAATATGTTAAAATTTTGAAAAATATGATGGATAAAAAGATTTCCAATTTTTAATCCGTATTTCCAAGTAATATAGTTAAAAAAATATATAATAAACAAATAAATTTAAATAAATGAAATAAAAGCCATCATGTGTTCGTATAAAAGAAAATAATAGCTATTTTTTTCCAATTTGTACAGATTATAAATTTAAATTGTGTGGATTATGTGTTAATTCGATATAAATGAAGTGGAAATTAAAGTCAATTAGCGTCAATCCGTCATTTATTCTTCGGACAATGTTCTCATCGTTAGGAACGCAAGATTATTCATATAGAGTTTTGCATTAGCATTTGCATTGTTCTTTCACGCTATACATAGCGACGTATCGCAGCAGGTATCGCCAAATTCTCGTTCTCGCTTAATCCTACAAGTTTTAACAGTCCCGTCTCGCTTTCGTCGCGACAGTCGCACATTTACACTCCATATTAACGTGTTATCTATACATAAGGATATCCTTAAACGCATTGTACAGTGTCGTAATCTTTATTCTACATTTTGAGCATACCGCGCGCGGCTGGCTTGTTTCCTCCGTCAATTATCATTATTATTATTATTATTAATTTACTTACATGACACCCCGTCTCGCGCACGTCACTTACACAACGGCGGTAACATTACGTATCTATCTCGTGTAAAACAGCTTGCGGATCGATCCATCGATGGTCAATCCGTGTGGCAATGTGTGCGAGCGCGTGTTTTCTTGTTTCTTTTTCTAGTAAAACGCGTGTGTGCGTAGCACCGATATCGATACATGGTCGATGACGATCTGGTCGCGCGCTTTGTGTCATTTCTCGTACTTCAACACACGTTCGATCTCGAAATAAATTCCGGCGCTTTCTGTTGGTCTTTTCTCGTTTTCTTATTCTCTTTCCTCTTTCTTTCACACATCTCACGTATCGTTGGAGCGAAAGCGAACGGGGACGCGGATTATGGGAGAAGGGAAGGAACCACCCTCGGCTTTTATTCCTGAGGAATAAAATACGAGCAGTCGGTGCGTGAGGTCAAGCCGTACCTTTTATTTGAGAATCAGTGCAGAATTCGGGAGAGGAACGACGACAATCGACATTCTCGTAGCCTCTTCCAGTCTCACCGTTACCTTTTCCTTTCCTTCCGTCTTCTTTCATTTTCTTTTTTCTTTCTTTTTCGTGTACTCCTTTTGATTCGCACGCCGTGTATTGCGTTTATAAATCATTCTTGGCACGCGTGTGTATACAATATTGTGTCCTATGTACATGTGAATTGTAATAATTATATAAACGAGAGCATCGCGGGGCGTGTATCGCGTGGCCAGCAGCTTGACAAACAATTCTCGACAAATCATTAAAGATTATACATACTACATTCGACGGAAATCAAGGAGGAATCCAATGTGACACTTTTTATGGCGAAAAACCATATACGTATATACATACATGCACACATATATATATACATATGTATATAGCCACACGTATATGTATATGTATATGTGCATGCCGAAAGCAACGCGCGAGTCCATGTTTCGTAGAAAACAGAGATGAATGTTTTGGGGACAGACTACTAGTTGCCCGTGTAACCTAGTTCAATTCCTTTGTATTTAGTATTAATGAATTAGTTAATATTACAATTTATTAACAGTTCGTACTATCCATTAGTTTAACGTTCAATGTCAATTTATATAGCATTTTCTTTCACCTTTAGCAGATTTTCCTGCTTTTCGTATGTTACAATATTGTTTTCCGCTATTTATATATATGTATACATATGTGTATATATGGTGTATATATATATATATGTATATATATACATATATATATGTAATATGTATAATATGTATATATGTATAATGCGTTATCTATGTATACGCCTATATTCATATATTTATATTCGTATGTTCAAAGTACATGTGTATGTATACATTATACACACGGCGCACGGCTATACACACTATCGATAATAATGCACCGCTCGAAACAAAGTCGCTTAAGTGCATAACGAGTGTTCCCCGCGACCGCTCCGCGTCGTTTATACGTTCGGAAGCAACGTCGCGAAGCCCAGGCCAGGTCTTTCCTCTCCGTCTCTTCCTCGCCGTCGCGATCGTTTATTACGGATGCTCGCGGCCGTATCTTATCTCAGAAAAAACGACGCCACGTCGAATATGGTCGCGACGAAGCGCGTATCCATATAAAAAAGTAAAAATAGATCGCGCGTGTGCGTCTTTCGTTTGCGCGATGTCGCTTGTAATTAGCGGGCGCGCCGCAATTAGCGGACTGGTCACAGTTATCGAGGAAAATCGCTGCACCCTATCCTCAAAGAATTCGGGCTCTCGTTCGATCTCTCGATCGCGGGCGATCGTATTTCAAGCACGCGCGTCGCCGCTTCATCTTCGGCGTCGAGTCGAAAATTGGCCGCGAGCGGCCGAATTAGACGTCGATTGGCAATTTCCAGACTAAGCCCCGTCATTTCCGGCTCGCCTTCGTTTGTCGGGAACGCGAGAACCGCTACTACTAATCGGCCTCAATTAGCCACAAATGAAGACACGTTAAGCTTCGCCACGCAACACGAAAGCGATAGTGTATCATGCGGATCTTTTTTATTTTTAATATGCTGCTCGCTCAATATGCGAAACGCGTGAGAATAAAAGCCGCGGAAAAATTGCCTGTAAAAGATTGCTGCGAAGATGCCGATTGTTCTTCCTGTAAGAAGAAGATCCGATGATGTCAATCTCGTCTGACGCGGGCAGATAATTTGGCACGGGACGGACTACGGGGGGAACTGACTCGAGTAATTCAGAGAATTCGATTATCTCGGTTGTAAAACGAAGCCAATTATCCGGTTCGTATATTATTCTGATATCTGTCCAAGTCGATCGTCTATTATGCTAACATAGCACCACCTGTCTCAACGTTTGGCGGATTAAAACTTGGAAATTATTTTGGAAATCGGAAATAACAAGTATTTTTTTACGTCAAAGTAATTATCCTCGAAGCCGTACGTGCATCGGGAAGTGTGACATTTTCATTACATCTCATATTTTATATTTTGAAAGAAACATTTTTCATTATTTTTTTTGAAAGAACAATTCAATGTAAAGCACACTAAAAAAAAGAACGTTTTAAGATATTAAAATGTTTTATTTTCGTCCCCGTCTTTTAAATACTTAAAAATGTTTTAGTTTTAGTTTTAACAGTATTGAAATTTTAAACACCAAAATATTTAAAATTGAAATTTTTAATCACTTATACGTTTCAGTGTTTTAAATTTAAACACCGTTTGCAAAGCTCAAATATTTTTAAGCGTTTGCAAAACGTAGACAGAAATAAAGCATTTCAATGACTTAAAATTAAACACTTCTTTTTTTGAGTGTAGAAATCGAGGGCAAAGGCAGACACACGTCTGTTTCAAAAATTTTTGCGCGTAGCAGAGAAATATTTCAGCAATACAAAGCAACGTGCGGCGTTTATTGAAATTATTCTTGTTGCTAACAATTGTTTCGTGTCGCTTTTGACGAAGCGGTTTGTCGTTGGCTTGGGCTCGCGTCGCCGCTTCCGCCGACGTTCTCAAGGGGTTTCGCATTCGGCAATTACTAATAATCGATTCTTATCACAGAAGTTATTTACACGATTTTTCATGTTTCAATGCGCCCGCTCGCGTTTGCGCAGCGGCGGGCGAAACGCGAGCTTCGTACCGGCGAAGGTGCGTACACTTACCCGATATATACGTACCCTTCTTATCGTTCATATTTTTAATCGTGGCGAAGGTAATCGAGAAATCTAGCCGTTCTATCGGAAAGAGAACCGCGCGCGCGGAAAATCGGTGTAGCGTTTAATCCTTTCAGTCCCAGTCGGAATCAAGAGAACTCGAATAATACTACGAGGGGGATAATTTTTTTTTTCCACTGCGTCTCACGGAATAAAAATGCAAAATGCATTCACATGGTTATAATCGACAAATCGATATTCATTCTTCATATTTTTTTAGTAATTTTTATATTTATCAATTTTTATATTTATATATTTTTACACTTGTATCTTTATGAAAGAAATGTTGGTTGCATTCGTGCAACAACTTCTACTCTACAATTCTCTCGTCTAAAGATCTTTCATGCTGTCACCTTCAAATAGTGTCACAATGGCGCCGCGTAACCTAGTTTTTGCTGAATCGGAAAATTATTCGAGACTGAAAAGATTAAACGTGCAGACGTAGTAAAGTTTTCCAAACGAATCGCGACAGGCTGAAGAGAATTTGCGCGCAAAGATAACCGTGTCTCTCCCTGGTCGGCCTCAAATGTTTCAACTTATTACGCAATATCGAGTAACCGACAAATTTAGACGTAGCACTGCGCGCGCTACGTTCGTCGTCGCGATTGTTATTCAGATTAAGGATTCGCAACAGAGCGACGACTTGATCAAATTCTACTCGTTCATCCCCCCCGATCGACGAAGGCCGATAAAGAAAGAACGTTTTTCCGCGAGTCTCAAATTATTCAGAAACGCGACGAAAGAATTGATGGTGCGGCGCGCGCCGTCGCGTCGCCGTAAACACGTGCCGGCTTTTTTTTTTTACCTTCGGTCCACTATTAATTCGGATAGCCTACGGAATCGAATACGTCGTCACCAAAAGCGTCGCTCGCGTTGCACGATTGAGCGCGGGCGCGTTATTGTAACAATTTTGCCACGGGTAATCCTTAAAGTTGACCGACGATTATTCGGGATATGTCGTGATGTCGCTTGAGCTCCGTCTGTCTGTTAACCGCGCATTATATACCACAATTCGAATATTAAAAACGCAAATCGAGGTCGCTTAGCTTACGGCTAAAATCGTGCGCGATCCCTCGCGCGACATTCGCGCGCTCCTCCACGCCCGGTGGAGTGTTAGAAGTTAGCAATAATAGTAACAATAGTAGCAGCGGTAGGTAGGTAATAGTAAGTGTAGCTTCTAGCGGTAGTAGTAATAGTAGTAGTATAGTTAGTAACGACATTAGTAATAATAATAGTAGTAGTAATGATAACCATAATAATAATATTCAGTAGCGCTAGTAGTTGTGATAAATAGTAACGGTAATCATATCAATAGTAATAGTCCTGCGGTGTGATAATAGCACTAACGATGATCGTCGCTTCCTTCGGCGTAAACAATAGTAATAATAACCACGTGACTTTTCACTAACCAAACGATTACCGTACATCGAGTTTCTAGAGTTTAATTCGCTTATAACGTTTACACGGATTCGTTTCCTTCTTCCGCCTCCTCCTCCTTCTCCTCCTCCTCCTCCTCGTCTGTGTCTTTTTCTCTTTTTTTCTTACTTACAATATATATATAATATATATAACATTTCCTGCTCGCCGTGCTCGTAATTTTACATTTCTTCGCGCTGCTTTAATGCTCCCGTTAAATTACGTACGATGGTTCGATCGCAGAGCGATCCTCTGCGTAATGCGTTTTAGTCCCTTAAACGTACAAACACCATGTAAAATTTTCTTACGCTGTATACTCGCTAGATTCGTTTTAATGAGCATTTTGGAATTAACAATGCACTACTCTCCCGCCGCCTCTGCCCTCATGTATATAAAAAAAATCTCCGATGAGACGGCAACGGAAGATACACATTATATACGTCTACGCGGGAGGATGCGGCCCGTATATTCGCGCATTTGTACCTCGCCGCCGAACGACGTCCGTCCGATTCTGAAATTTGATTTGCTTAACGTGAACGATACGCGTATATATCTGAGATTGACGTGAATCTCGGGAATCGAACGAGCGGCGCTCAGCGTTCGAGGGACGCGCTCACGGTAACACGGGCCTGCGTGTGTACCTTCCTTTCCCTGTGATATCACTATTGTAGCAAGTGTCATTTTCTCGCGAGTGGGCCACTCGTGACCGCGGATTGTGCCTCGTCCCAAACTTCCGATCTTAACGCGACGGTTTTGCTCCCGCGGCGGCCGATTTCACGACGGCGTCGCGACGCGCCCTCGGATTCTCGTCTACCCGTCTGTTTTTTTTTATTTTTATTTATTTTGACAGACCGGCCGCCAACCTGGCCGAACGTCGTTTTACTCGTATACTTATCGATTACGTGGCGCGCGCGTAATGAATTAGAAAATTATACTAAATCGGAGGACGCCCTGGGTGAATCTCCCGTCGATCGACCGCGCCGCCTCGAAATCGTCGGTGATCCGCGTACGATGTCGATCGTTCCAGCGATTCTGCAAGGTCCGTTTACACCGCAGATTTTTTAATATTTTTTTTTTATTTTTTTTTTTTAAGGGATGTCGCATCAGCCCGTGTCGAATTGGTAAGGTAGACCTACGTAGGAAAATTTGCGAAAGAGATTGCCCGAAAGAATGAAACCGCCGACGCTTGGTTTAACAAAGCCCGTTCAAACGGATATCAAGTCGATTGAGCAAATTACTATAATTATTTATTGAGTCAGTGATTACGAATTAGTTGATTTAACGATTACGATTCAATGATTACGAACGCAACTCGAATTATTACAAACGTTACAATCGTATATCTCGTTACATTTGAGTCCGAGCGCTGCCTCTACACTCTCCTCTGTATCGCAGTTTATACTTTAGCAATACTTTAATTAAACGCTAACACATATCGCGAGTACGCATCAAGTATCGCAATATATTCTGGTATATATTCTAGCTCTTATTTACTATAACAAGCAGTTATGATTTTAGAATAACGTTCGTAACGATTATTCCTAACAACATTCCTAGCAGAATCGCGTCGAGAAATCGCGTGGTGTAAACGGCCCTTCAGTCTCCGCTCCCTGCGTATGTACTCACGGAATGCTACTCGCGATTCGTTGTGCTCGAAATTGTTTCTCGCGTCGCGCGATTGTTCCACGTCCTGTTTCCCGTCGCGTGCGCCCCGAAGATCACACAATTGTATCACAATTCCTTCCCGTCCGTTCGTGTGTGTGTGTGTGTGTGTGTGTATGTGTGTGTTTGTGCGTTTCGTGCTCCGCTGGGCGCCGCAGACTTACGTTCCCGCGAAATGATTGTCGGCAATGATAGATAATCACCCTGAAACCGTCTCCTCGGGAAAACGAATTCTCAATGGTATTCGGTTTGATTTGATTTGCTCTGGCGGACTCTTTCCGCGCCGCGCCGGTGAATCGCCGGTGGTCGGTGCGCGATTTACGGTCGTCCGTGAGATTCTGGAGCGATCGACGATCCCGATCGGCACGCGATCGACTATCGTCGACGATCCAATTTCCGTGTCTGCTCGATGAACAACACTGTCGCTGCCTCACATCTAAGCAGTTCATCAGTGTGAATGTGTATTTCGTGTGCGTGTTTTCCGTGCACGTGTGTGTCTGTGCATGTGTGTGTGTGTGTGTGTGTGTGTGTGTGTGTGTGTGTGTGTGTGTGTGTGTGTGTGTGTGTGTGTGTGTGTGTGTGTGTGTTAGTGTGTGTGTGTTAGCCGAGGGCACTGTTCACATATGTACTAAACCGATCGTTGTAGGATGTGCTTGAGTCTCCCACGCCACGCAAAACGTTTACTCCTTTATGTTTACATATTTATCTGAGTATTTGGTCGAAACACTTCGGACGTTATTCATCACTTCTGTGTATCATCTTTTGCGTCGTTTGAACGATCACATATCATTCTGTCATTCCGTACAGCTTCGTTAAATGAGGCAGGGAGAGCGGGCTGGGAACAGGGATGTTTATCACGACCCTCGACGACTGTAATTTAACGTTTTGCTAAAATTATCTTGCTAAATACGCGAATTTTTGTGTTGCACAGTTAGCTCTACCATGTCAACTATAACGGAACAATGTTAAGAAAGAAAATTGAAAAGTTCTTCTTTGGAAAAACAAAAATGAGTTGCTCATTTAAATATTACAAGACTTTCCTGAGTTAACATGAACCATTCACTTGCCCGTTGGCAGTTAAAGAGTCTTATAATATTTATTTATGTCTATATATCACGGAACTGATCTTCTCCTGAGATTAGTGCCATATTAAAGTGTGCAATAGGACTCAAGTCCCTTCTGCAGATAGTAACTACTGATCAAATACGCATAAAGGTTTTCTAAATAATACGAGTTCGTGAAAAAGTGCGTGTATGACGCCGATAAACTAAACAACTTCAATGAAAAATCAACTACAATAATCCAGCGAAACTCGTTTGCATAAATGAAACATCGGTCCGTACAATCCACATGTGATATGCAATAACGAGCTGATCTGCTAATTGAATCGGTAATCAGTCGCACGCGATTAAAAAGTACCGTCTCGCCCTCGACGATGAGTTTACGTTAATGAAGCCGTCGGAGGATACCCGACATGTGCCTCAAGGATTAATTGTTTGATTAACTCGCACGAGGTCACGAGCTCTCTTTTATATCCTCAGCGATCGCGGATTATCGACTGCGGCATTACAAATATTACGTTCCAACATCCGATCGGCAATGAAAAAATGAAAAAAAAAAACCGTGGAAAAGAAGCGATAAATTCCAATTATCTTTTCTGCTTTATTACCTCTCTTCTTAAATAAAATACTTTCTTGATTTAAAAAAAAAAAAAAAAACAGCGCACAAATATATAAAAAAATTATAATTTATTTTTTATAAATTGGAACTTATGAGTTCGCGAAAATTGTTGTTTAATGAAAATTATATTACGTGACTGTGGAATCTTTAAGCCATCGAAGAGTTAGATTCACATCTTGGACTGTATCTCTTCACCGATGAACCGTGGCAAGACCCGTTTATGGTAAAGAGCGGAACGGAAGTAACGACCGTTAAAAAGCGTTCGGAAAGCTTTAAAAGGCTACTTTAAGTTACAGTCGTCGAAGGATTTAACGGAGCAACGAGACTATGCGATCCACCGAGATATAAATCATCGTCGCGGTAGGCATGGCCCCCAATTAATGTGTAATAACGTCGATCGCTCTCGCAGCGCTCGATCACGATCCACGACGGATTCACCGAGGTCCTCGAGGACTCGAGTACGCGTGACTCTGTACGGAAAGCAGGGGTGGTCCAACTTGGCAGTTTTTTCTCCTCTCTTTGTTTTTTATTTCCTTTCCGCGATTTACTCGCTCTCGTCGCGTTCGCCTCTGCATGCGCGTGTGTTCGCTCGCTGATTTATACGCTGCGTGCTCGTGCGGCTCGTACGATCCGGACGAATGAGCGGCCGATCGATAGATCGACCCTCCTCCGTCGATCGGCTGAATAAGCGACGCGTCAACCGCTCTTGTGCGCTTGTATATCTCTCGCGTGTACCCACATCCATACACACAAACGCACACATACGCACACGCACGCACACGCACAAGCATACACGCATACACCCACATGCATATCACACACATACACACACACACACACACACACAAACACACGTCACACCGTGATAATACGCGGTGTGAAAATATCTGACGAGTTTCGCGGAACACGGAGTGCTGAGGGAAGGGAGGAGGATTGTTTGTGGTTACGCGTACGTCAGCTTTCGAGCACGTGATAATAGGAGGATTTTACAACGGGGGAACGTGGAAAAATATATCGAGCGTGTGGAGGGTCGATCGCGCGATCGTTGACGGCCGCGAGTTTCAGGCTCTCGTCTCCGGAGAGAGGCGCGCCGCTAAATCGTCGTTCGTTACCCGCGGATCGTGCACGACGGGGGAAAAAAAATAAAAGGTCCGTCGAACGAAGCGGAACAGTGACGACGGGTCACCCTTGTTACAAGGCTCTTGCCATTGGTCGCGGTACCGCGCGTGCGTTCACCCTGTCGATCGTCCAGGCCGCACTTTACTTTCCTATTTTCCGTTTGAAAAGGTTGAACACCCCTGACTCGAGTTTTCTATTTGGCAGTTTATTTTTAAGTCCGTCTCGGTTCCCTACGAGAGACCCTCAACAGATCGCAACGTTAATTAATTTACGACTCGGTCGTAACGCGCGTGCGTGCGTGCGTGCGTGCGTGCGTACGTGCATGCGCGCGCGCAAAGCGACTAACGGTAATTATCGTTAATTATTATTTTCATTATTATAAGAAATATTATCGTTATTGTTACTATTATCGAAAGGCCGCAACAACGCTCTTCCGAGGACTGCGCGATCTCCTTTGTCTCGTGACGCCGTCGACTTGTCGCTCGCGCGCGAAATCGCATCGATCGTCGAGTGTGATCGATCCGCGATCGCATCAAACGACAATTAATACGCGGCGATCGCCGATCGACAAGGCAGGCGATCGATGAGAGCTCGCGAAACGCAATTAGATCCACTCGACAGCGCGTGCTAATCTCTCTTTCCCTTTCGCCTGCACCTACCTTCGTCTACGCGATCTAGAGGCAGCCCTCTAGAGATCTCTCCGTTCAGCTCGCGTCGCGCGTCGCGCGTCGACTACCTACCGGTTTCGCACTAGAAATGTTAATTAAGTCACTTAAACGAAATAACGCAGCCGTAACGGAGCGTGACGTCGGCGATCGGATCCTTGTTCCCATTCCATTTCGTGTTTACTCTTCTTGTGAATCCGGAAACGTTTCCCAGGCGTGTCCTCCGCTAGAAAAACTACGACAGCGTCCGTGCGCCGTCGCCGCCGCCGCCGCTGCCGCTGCCGGAAGTCGATCCTTCCCCTCCCCCCCGTAGCTTTTCCTATGAACGTCGTCGTGGTGGTCTCACTCTTGCTTGCCTCCCCTTTTCGCGTCTAAGCGAAAGCACGTCGCGAAAAGAAAACCGCTGGCTGGTCGCACAAACCGGCGCTGATTCCCAGCTGTGAGGAATCCGAGAACGCAAGAATGCGTACCCTCGTTTCCCCTTCGGGAAGGGGAAGTCGCGCGCAGAAGGGCGCAAAATGGGCTAACGAGTCCGTCTCTCTTTTTTTTTATTTTCCCCGCGCCTTCCCTCGCTCTCACTTCGACGTGCTCTGTGTAGCCGCCTCCTCGAATCGTGCCGGGCATCGTTCCTGCGAAGGGGAGAGAAGAAAGCGCGAGTATAACACACGACGTGTCTGACTATTGACTTCTAGGGGATTGACATTGGGGCGAGGGATTCTGGAGATGCGCGCCGACTGATCGATTTTTGCGAGCTTACTTTCCCATTAAGCCCGGCCGGGCTTTTCCCCGGCTCGAGCAATTCTGAAGCTCCGAGGTACGAACTTTCATTGAGATCGCTCTAATATATTCCGATAACTTTAAAATCTCCAACTGGTGAACGCTCTGGTGTTAAGCTCGAGGAGATTAAGAGAAATGTTGAAAAGTAATCAGGTCGGAAATTTTTTGGATCGGCAAAAAAGGGGGGAGAGAAAATACAAAAATTAATTTAACTTGTACGCAATTTTTTCCAGGTAACAAAAGCATTTCATATAAAAAATGCAAAAAAGGCAATGAGCAAGAGCTCGTTAACATTTTAGCTTTCTCTCTTTCTCTCTCGGCTGTAATTATATAATTAAAAGAATGAATTTCTCTACGCGGATTGTTATTTCACACGCGAAAATTAAAATTCTCGTAATTTAATTGATAATTATATAAGCGAGTAATAAATATTCTTTGTACACTCTAATCACATTTAGCTCGAAGCTGTCGCACTACTCAAAGCCAATTCTCGATAATCTAACAACGAATATCCGAGCACTTGAATTCATGTAATCGAATGGTTGTATATCCGGGTTAATGCATAAATAATTGCGCTCCGGAGTGCGTTCCGGAGGCACCGACCGGCAATTAGCGCGACGAAATTGCGAGATAGAGACATTCGTGTTGGCGCGATTGGATATTTTCAGCGCGCACGACGGCCAATGAGCCGAGCTTGTTACACGGCGCTTGTTAACATTTCCACGCAGTATTAACTGCGTTATGGTCATCTGGTCCGCGTCATTCGCACGTAATGATCGCGGCCTATTCAGTCTGTGCGGTGCGAAATTTACATGCCGATTTTGGTTTCTCGAACGAATAAGTTACGGTACGCGATTTAAGCGAAATCATGATTCTCGACGAGTAAGCTGTCGACGGTAATTTTGGTCCTGGGAAAAGCTGTACAGGGTGAATCACTAAAGGTATCTTAGACATGATTTTTTTGAAAAGCAAAAATAGGTTTTCTTTATATCAATCGATCTTCATTATTCCGTGCAAAAATATTAAGATATGATTATTAAAAAATTAATAGTTTACGAGATATTTTATATCTTGTATTAAAATATACTAGAATAAAGTGTAAAATATATATGTAGATTATTAATTTTCTTTATCTCTACCTTAATACTTTTATAATTAGAGGAATATTTTTACAAAATATATCATATTCTAATAAAAAATCATATAATTTCATTAAAAAAACAGAAGTAACGTTCAGAACTCTTTCTTCGAAGCTATTCTACCCAGAAAAAAATTAACCTCATCGTATGATCGTATTATCTTCAATATATCAAACGGTTGAAAAAAAACTTCATACATTGCTTAGTTTTAGAAATAATAGCATGTAACACCTTTAATGATTCACTGGTATGCAAAAGGAGCTTTTAAATTATCAGAGCAAAATATGATAAAATATATAAATTATGTTCTTACCGAATATTCCAGGAGGCGCTATCCTTGGCATATTTTGTGTATTTTTTCGGTTTGACCGGGGCAGTCTATTACTGGACGATTATGTGTGGCGCGCGACACAGTATCACCACCGTAGCCAAAACCGTGAATAACGTGAAGACGAACAGGCATAGTCTTGATTTCATAAGCAAAAATTGAATATTAGTTTCACAAGTCGAACACTTCAATAATAAATTGTAGATAGTAAAAAGTCAGAGTAATAAAAAAAGCTGTTCTATTACAAAGAATAGTAAATTTAAGATTAAAAATAAAAGATATTAAAGCGTATATGTATAGAGTCTCTCTTAAGGGAGGAAGGTCATGTAAAAATCAATTTTTTTTTATTGCATATATATGTACTACTAAAACGTTTCAAGAATTCAAATTTCAAGTCCTCATGTTGGAGATGGAAATATTAACAATCCTACAGACAAGTTTATACGTGCGCGTCCAATAGATAGTCACGCGCGTTTCAAACTTTGAACGCGTTTTTCTCGAAACTATTTTCAAAACAGCGTGCAATATAACTAAAAAAATATTTGATCAATATAGCTGAGACGTGCATGTTTATTTTTCACTAAATTCTCCACCGGAAGTGCCTGTAAAACTTGCAAGAATAACTATCCAAACTATTTTTTTCACATGATAAAAATGAAAATTTTATGCGAAAATTCAACATTTTTTTCAAAACTGCGTAGAATTTTTACTTTAGTATTTTTTTACTATCGGATTTAGGCTCTTGCAGTATGCAATTTTATTCAAAAGACAGATTTGTTTGATTTTTTCATTTCAGGATGAGATAAAAAAATACTGCATTGCACGCCATTTGATCCTCTCGAAAACCAGAACCACCGTAGAGAACGAGCGTCATTACGTCACCATATTTAAACTAATTTGGTTTAACACATTTTTTTTTACATCTACGAATTATAAGAAATATGTAAAAAAAGTTATGGACAGTTCATTAAAAGTCTTGTGCCGCAAAAAAATTTATGAAAATCAGCTTTTTTTCGGCAGATTACATGACCTTTCCCCCCTTAAGTTTGTCTATATTCTCTGTATGTTCGGAATAGCTGAAAATATAAAGATAATGTAATATATGTTTCTTTATTTTGACAGGCTAATCTAAAAAGATTAAAATTGAAACTGCTTTTATCATAATTGCTTCTTTTCCAAGAGGTAAATGTGCATATATGCTTTATCATAATTACTTTTTTTCTAAAAGATAGATATGTATATGCTGTCAGTTCCACAAGAGCATACAGTTTCTAATTTCATCAATAAATTACGCACAGATCTGTCTTGAATTTTCCGCGTCTTTAAATCCTTGTTAACAACGCTTTGAAGTTACATCGATAGTTTGACTTGTTATTTGTATGTTAGAGCGAAATAAAGGCAAAAAGTAATGGCATCATTACAATAGATTGGCCGTTGCTTGATGCTAATCTAATCGAAAACATTTGGCAACTATCAGACTCAGGGAAAAGCCTCAGGAAAATGTATTTAATTTGAAATAGTTGTCACGATATTTACGGGAAATCTGGAGATCTCTTCCCGAGACAATGGCTGAAAAATTCGTCGAAAGTATGTCTCGACGTTGCCAAGCTATAATCGAAAACAATTCGGGGATTGGACAACATAGAGATAAACGCATTGTAGTTTTATAAAATGTACTAAAAAGCTACAAGCCAAATTTTTAACAATTTTTTTTCAGAAGAAATAATCTGTACGCTCTTGTAGAACTGATTGCATTTTAATATTTTATTTCTAATTCTTAAAATTTATATATACGTGAACGTAATCAAAATGGAATATGTTAGTTTCAGTCAATATTATTTGATAAATAAATACATTTTTTATAATTGAGATTATTGAGCAAATAAATTTTGGTTGATTGAACTCGTGATGAGAATCCAAATAAATGAAATTATCGAGTAAAGGAATTTTGAATAGTTGAAACGCGAGTAAACTCAAATAATAATCATATAATGGATTCGCTCGGGGAATCGGCGGGTCGGCGCATAAATGACGGACGAGTTTGTCTCGTGCGAAGAACGTGGATGTGAATCTCGAGCTCCGCGCTGTAAAAGCTATCTCTTTGTTCGTGATTTTCCGCGAGAGAGGCGCCGAGCGCCGTGCTCGCACGACTGAAACCATGTGAAAGATTTAAAACATCCAACCTGTCGACCACCATGGCGGCGAACTTCCAGTCGCTAATGACTTCGTCGTCTTCGTCCGCCTTTTTCATGCGGCTAGTGATGAACTGCAATTCCTTGAGAATCGTGTGAAGTTCCTTCTGCATTCCGCTGAGAGGCAGCGACGCCGAAGTCTCCTCGACCGTCGCCGGCCTGGTCGATAGCGGTGTACCGTACGCCGACCTGCTGTAAAAGATCGTGTAAATTATTACTCTCAAAGATGTCACACGTTCTCTCTCAAAACCAGCAAGTTGTCGACGAATATTTCGCACGGATAGTCGGAGAAATTCTCGTGAAATTCTGACTCTTCAAAGAGTCATATAATAGCTGTTATAATTATTAAAATAATCGGCCTTATACACAAGATAATGCACAAAGTTTGTGTAAAGTCAAATGTGATAAGTACTGAAGTCCTACACTTGGTAATATAAATATTATTTTAACATCGTAAATTACTACTGCAAGTTACAGTTGAGATTAACATTACTTACATATATAATAATCTTTTTCTTTAATGATATATTAATTGCAAATTATACTCTCTAAATCTCATAGAGTAAAACGTCGCTGTAAAAAATTGAGCCTGTGCAATTTTTTCGATTTATTTTTTTAAGACATTTAGAGAAAGATTTTTTTACAAAAACTAAACAAAAATAAATTTCTAAAAGAAATAAAAGTTTCTCATCTTCAAACCGTTTATTGTATAAATATAATAACTTTCTTTCCGGACATATAAGAGAAGTAAGAACAAAGTTGTAGATTTGAAAGTAATATTTTGAGAATCCATTTAAAACATAATCATACATCATAAAAAATCTCTGGACTTCTTACGGAAATTTTGTGTGTGTGAAGCTGGCGTATCATTTCGTGGAAACTCACGAAATGTTGAGAGTTCTGGCTTTATTTACAATAGTTCTATAGTTCCTGATAGATAAAACAAATAGTTCTGGCCTTTAAAGCGAAAAAAACGTATAGGACAAAGTGAGACGCCAGGTTCACGCAGCGTCTCAGTTTGTCCTGCGTCATTTTCCAGACCCAATTCTTGTAGAATTTTAAAAGATCTATAGTTCTAGATGAGTTCTAGAAAGAGTTCTAGCGTTTAACATAGTTTATTTAATAAAAAAAAAAAAAAATTATTATAAAATATTTATTTTATAATATTATATAATAGAGTTCCGTGTACACAAAAATATTTCTCCTCCAGTTCTGAACGTATCTAAACGCCTTCCGAAGAGTTCCGGTCGATTCCGTTATTTAATATTTAATAAAAAATTATTAACTCCCGCCAAACACGTATTTTGTCATATATGGGTGAGACGCTGGTCTTTATTCGAGAGTTCTGTGTATCAAAAAATATTTTTCCAATAGTTCTTAACGTAACAAAGCGCCTTCCGAAGAGTTCCGGTCGATTCCGTTATTTAATATTTAATAAACAATTATTAACTCCCGCCAAACACGTATTTTGTCATATATGGGTGAGACGCTGGTCTTTATTCGAGAGTTCTGTATATCAAAAAATATTTTTCCAATAGTTCTTAACGTAACAAAGCGCCTTCCGAAGAGTTCCGGTCGATTGCATAATTTATTAGTTAATAATAAATTGTTAACTCCCGGCAAACACGTATTTTGTCATATATGGCTGAGACGCTGGTCTTTATTCGAGAGTTCTGTGTACCAAAAAATATTTTTCCAATAGTTCTTAACGTAACAAACAATTTATTATTAACTAATAAATTATGCAATCGACCGGAACTCTTTGGAAGGCGCTTTGTTACGTTAAGAACTATTGGAAAAATATTTTTTGATATACAGAACTCTCGAATAAAGACCAGCGTCTCACCCATATATGACAAAATACGTGTTTGGCGGGAGTTAATAATTGTTTATTAAATATTAAATAACGGAATCGACCGGAACTCTTCGGAAGGCGTTTAGATACGTTCAGAACTGGAGGAAAAATATTT
The DNA here is from genome assembly GCF_016802725.1 of Solenopsis invicta. Taxonomy (NCBI): domain Eukaryota; kingdom Metazoa; phylum Arthropoda; class Insecta; order Hymenoptera; family Formicidae; genus Solenopsis; species Solenopsis invicta. The sequence continues at coordinate 11,775,961 of NC_052673.1, forward strand.
TTGTGTACACGGAACTCTATTATATAATATTATAAAATAAATATTTTATAATAATTTTTTTTTTTTTATTTTTATTAAATAAACTATGTTAAACGCTAGAACTCTTTCTAGAACTCATCTAGAACTATAGATCTTTTAAAATTCTACAAGAATTGGGTCTGGAAAATGACGCAGGACAAACTGAGACGCTGCGTGAACCTGGCGTCTCACTTTGTCCTATACGTTTTTTTCGCTTTAAAGGCCAGAACTTTTTGTTTTATCTATCAGGAACTATAGAACTATTGTAAATAAAGCCAGAACTCTCAACATTTCGTGAGTTTCCACGAAATGATACGCCAGCTTCACACACACGAAATTTTCTATTTATTTTTATCATCTATTTCTATCCGATAATATTTTACCTCTTTTTGTAACATTAATAATGATAAAATGTAAAGAAAATATTTAAAATATTTATAAAGCAATATTCTTTTACATTTTCTTTGTATAAATAATTTAAATAATTTTTGTCCGGATGTATAATGTACACGGAAAGAGAACGATTATGTTAAAATTAAAAATTTGGACCCATTTAAAAAAATAATAAAAAATATCTAGACTTGTATTTGATTCTTGGACTTCTTGGTGGAAATTTAATATTTACTACTTATTTATATTTATATTTTCTGCTTGATTCCTGCCAGAACAAAATTATTCACGACGTGAGACATTACTAACAGAGAATGATTTAACGCCATAACCCAAAACGGATTTTTTTTAAACGGATTTGGTTTTTTTAGGAAACCCTTCGTATATTATGTATTTATACTTCTCTGAAAATTTTTATCGCGTTGTATACTATTCTATATAATCAATTGATTCAATGCTTACGAGTGAGTCTGGAATAAAAGATTTTTCTTCTTACGTAAGATAAGTTTGCAAAATGTTACTTCGTAATCAAAAGTCCCAATATTTTTTGAACAATATGAAGAAGTTGAAAATATTAAATTATCTCGTTATGCATTTGAATTGAACCATTATGTCACAGAAATCGATTATCGAGTTTCCGTAACGACGTGACGGAGAGGAGTGAAGGAGAGATGGAGGAGAAAATGGATTGCCCAGTGAAAATTGTCCGGCAAACCAGGAGCGATTATTGAAGGATCGGGCGAAAAAAAATATATCAGGATGGAAGAATATTTTGTCAACGGTTCATGGAAACCGGTTTGAGGAAGAAAAAAAAGACTGCAAAGATCTCATGGAAAAACAGGGGAATCCGGCTTTGGTTAGATTGAATCGGCGTTTATCGAGGTTCGCGAAAATCTCGATATTCGATTCCGGGGCGGTACAACCGTCGTGGCCGTTTAAGCGACGGCCGACAGATTTCGGGTGAGTAGATCTCTTGCCCGAGCGCAGTTATCGCAAAGCAAACGTGACATGTACCGTTCTGTAATCATTCTGTGTGCGCAGAGCTCGCGTCTTCGATTTCCTATGGTTGAAACTGTAAAATATCGTTGGCCGCTGCTCGCTGCTCGAACACGCGAGCTGAATTACGTGCAGCAAGATGTATTTACTCGGAAACACGTGTCCGCGCATCTCGTTCGGTTTCGATACGCTCGTTGCCGCCCGTTCAATCTCTCTGAATGGATTATTATATGCGTTCACGCTCGATTTTCCCTCTCATTGCTCTTTCGCGCAACGCTATTAAAATGTGATGCGTTTTCTGCTCTCCGCGAACAACATTCGCCCGTCAAACAACGACCACTTTAATGGAAAAAAGAGCGCAGCTAACCGAGAAAATGGATGTCAAGCCATCGCGGGATTTTCACCAAACGCAACGACCTGAAAAGATCGAATGGACGTAGAACTTAGTGGTACCTTATATAGCCCGAGGCAGGATTGGCGGCGCTGTTCCCATGGCGAAAATCATCGTCGATGTCTAAAACGTTCGCCAGTAAACTCTTACTGCTTCTCTCCTGTAGCTCCAGCTCCTTCATCCGATTACTCATGAGAATGGTCTTCTTCGTGATCTTCTTGCCCGGCCGATTCATGCGCAACACACACGGCAGCCATTGTAGAAACACTATTTTCACCTGCGTGAACATCGAATTATTGTCTCGTTAAACTTCGTAACTGCATTGCACGTCGCGCATCATCGTTCCGGTAAAAATCCCTCGCAATTTCATTTCGGTGAAATTTGTAACGAAAAAAAAAGAACAAAAATTGGAGAGTATAAAATTTTTAAGTGGTGCCCGCGTCATTCAAAGTTTGATACTTTCCAGGGATTTACAATATGCAGTTTAAGCCACGAATATTTTGCGATAAGCGCCACTCTAAGGGATAGCGAGTATACTTTATTTTGAAAACAAAATTGCTAAAAATTACACGAAGTTTACGATGTCTTTTCGTTACGCTACTTCCATTAAGAAAAATTTGTCTTGCCGTGGCACAGCAACTTCTTCGCTAATCATTCGTGAAATTTTAGTGCTACATTTAAAAAAAGTATAAATATATGTATAAGATATTTACTTAATAATTCTAGTTTTTTTTTTTGTATTTACAGTTTTGATATTTTTTTTTCTTTAAACTCGATAATTGAGTTGCACGTTTCTTTAAATAACAAATCAAAAAAATTTCTATGCAATGTATGCGTTTTATATTGATATATCGTTTAAATATACACTGTGGTTTTGTAAACGCAGCGTACTTGTTTGAATCCGGAGTATACAAACAATCCGCATGCGTTAACTTGCATGAAGAAACTCGCACTAACTAACTGGCACTTGCCGCGAGTGAGTACTAACACCTTGAAGGCATTTTCAACATCCAAGGAAGCACTGTTTGCAATGGCAGTAATAATCACAAGATTATCGTGCAAAATTTATTGCTAACCATTACGCGAGGTCCAACGATTTAAATTATTTAATTTATAAAACTAAAAAAATGTATTAATAATTGATACAGAGATTATCGCCAAAAACACCAAAATCTGCTACGACCGGGAAATGTGGCATTTCTTGTATAATATTATTCACATCGGTTTAATATTTAACTTATTCAATTATTTTATGTTGTTTTGAGCACATAAATTGACCATTTCTGATTCTTGTAACAATTTCCACTTTTCCAAAATAACGCGCAATAGAAATATTGAATTATGATTTAATTATTTCATTATAATTATCCAAATATTTTATTGAAAATAATATTTTCAGCAAAAGTAAATTTGATATACGGCTGCATTTTATTATCGCGAGTATAAATAAAACGGTTTCGAAATCACTGCTTATTTAATTATAGAGTAATAGAAGGTAATTAAATTTGTAACAATTTTGGTATAATACGCTACAACGATGAAAAACAATGTACAATCTCAGCTAATCCATTTAGTTAAGCAGCTTATTTCTCTATCGAAAATGATTAACTTTTATTCAAATGAAATATCTTACTATGTTATCAATCAAATTATTCTTTTAGAGCAAACTAAAAAGATCCAATTATATATAGATTTATTATAATTAAATTTTTTTTTGTCGAGTTGGTGTACACACGCAATTCATAAAGACTAAGCGAACGATAAACATTTTCGTAGCTAGAAAATGCACAAAGTTACAAAGAGAAGAATAAATATCTGCGTGATTATAATGATTACACTTATCAACGTTCATTAGCGTTTATTTATTTATTAACGTTTAGTTATTAGAGTTATTTGTTTCATTCAAAATTACTTTGGTGACAAATTACCGTTGTTTATCTCAACATTGCGTCATTAATAATACACGCTACATTTACCGCATTTATTATATATTATTTTGATACCGTTATTTGTCATTAATTAGAGCTAACTATCCACGCTGTAGTCGTTTTGAATTATATCTATTTTCTTACCCAGTTTGGCATCACGTATCTGTCGGGCGATCTGTGATGATAGTTGAGCACCAGAACGGTGAGCACGACGCTGCTCGCCACCATGAACATGATGCAATTGAAGTATGATCCTGAATTCGAGGTATTCCCGAAAATCCCCCGAAGAAAGAATACAAAAAAAGGCGATTAGTCACGGAAATGGCGTAGTTCGTCGCTATTAGCAGCGCTCTCGTTGAGAATGAAAGATTATTCTTCTGGATTCTCTTAGCTCTCGGCTCAGATCGTAATCGTCTTCGCTCGCGGAACCCTCTTGCTTGATATCCCCCGTCCCATTTTTGCTCTCGGCATACATATTCAATAATCTTTCATTCGCTTGTACGAGTGCTCGCGCGTTTCCGGCGCGCACGGAGAGGCTAAAAAATTCAAACATCGGAAGAATGTCCGTGTCGGAAATATTTTAACGCGAAGTGCGCTTTAGCAAGCATTCCAGAGGATAACGTCATTTTTTAAATGCAATTTTCACGGATTTCTTGATATTATATTTATCGAGCAGGACTGTACTTTCGATTTGCTTGAGCCGTTCGGATATGCTACATGCTTCTTTTTCTTTTCTCTGTATTCCTCATATGTGCATTAGTCCTTTTTATTTTCATCCCTTATCGGAGGGAGCTTGGAACGCTTTCTTACTTTTTTTTCTACACTAGCAAATGATACAGTAAATAAAGTACATCGGAGCATTCTTCAGACGCGGGGGGGGAATTCAAGCCTCTCCGTGCGAGTGAAGACACACACGCCACGATGACACACTCGCAGTCACAACACACGGCGGTTCAGTGCCATCCGAATGGATCTGTCACGGAATCGACTCTTGCGACTCACACTCGAGGCGAAAGTTGAGAAAGAAACAATAGACAAGCGAAACAAGCATATTATTATACGATAATAATTAGAACAGACATCATAGCTAAAGGTAAAAAGCACACATATATGGATAAGAATAGCGTACGCTACATCGAGCAACAAAAATATCTACAGGGCACGACGAAGACCATCGGCGAGATGTTCTTCGGAATGGCCCTTACGCGGTTTTCTCGCATTTCTGTGAAATTTGGGCAGGCAATAGAAATAGTCTATGGGATGTGTCGCAAAGATACCCGCAGATACGTTCTAATTCTTGTAAACGCTCTTTAGATATCTCGGTTTTCTCTCGGATATCCTCAATATAAGTCTAAGACTTATATTCAATATCAATTTCACTCATCTAACGGAGCTAACATTTTCATAATTTCTACAGGATACATCGATACGCGTAACCCAGTTCACCTGCTGAAGTCAGCATTTCTCATTTCGCCAGAACGGTGAAGGTAAACTTACGTACGTCAGTTTTCTGGTGTTACACAAATGAAAATAAGAAAATTGAGAGTAGACTACTGTACTTACTTGCGCGCGAAGTACGTGTAAGAAAAGGAGGAGGCAATGGTGTATTACGCAGAGAAATTGGCGACGGAGAGAAAACGCTTACACTATCATGCAGCTATCGAACATGCAATTTTACCAAAAAATGCATACAAAAGCCTTTTGTGGTTTGCACACAAACCCTCTACGGTTTGTCATCGGCACACGAGTCTAACAATATTTAAACGTAGTATATAGGGATGCATATATCATGAGAACGTTTAAGCTGCGATTAAAACTACGCACTACGATCGGATTGGGATGTAGTTCATCTCTCGACTTTCATTATTCACGCGACTATTTTTTGTCATTATGATTAACACAGATTCCTCGATAAAGTTATCTTAGAGTGTTGGAGATCTATCGTGATCGAAGTTTACTTCGATCGCAAGTGATGTTAATGCGCATCGAATGATGCTCGTTGATATATACATATATATATGCTTTTATTTTTGTATTATTCTTATATTTGTATTGATCTTATATTATTTACATAAGCTACAATACTATCAGGGAGAAGTTTATCTCTTCTCCCTTCCATAACGAAAATAATCATCCCTGTCAACGCTCATTTAAGTTGCATGATACAACATCAAATCGATCTTGAAATTTTTTAACGTCTCGCTAACAGTGGGAGGAAAATAGTTGAAATATTTTACATTTTGACATGTCACGGATAAATAGGTTTTCTCTTTTTCCTATCGTATTTATTTTCTATTTCTTAAGTGTACAAAACGCCTAAAATAAAAAATACTAAAATAAAAGACTGCATATATTTCATGGATTTAATTTCTTTTTCTTATCAACCAAATAGATAATTAATAAATTTGTTTTAAAACATGTTTATAGAAATTAAGTTACATCTATATATTCATGAAATATGTGCTGTCTTTTATTTTAGTATTTTCTATTTTATACTCTTAAGAAATGGAAAATAATAATTAAATAGTAGAAATTAAAAAAAACTTATTTATTTATGACACAATTGAAACGTAAAAATATCTTACTTCAAGTAAATGTATATATAAATATTAAATACTATTTGTATTTCTATATTTACTACACGAAATTTCCAAATAGTATTTTTTACAGATACATTCTCTCTCTCTTTAAATAAATATTTTTTAAAAATCTATTTCAATTTTTGCCTAGCATTACTTGTTAAAATTGCTTCGTACGGAACTTAAAATATTCCGGCGCCATGCTGTAGAATATTCTAATATCCTAATATTCCCACCTTCCCTCGGATTTTTTTTTACAAATAGGTAACGAAGCCTCCTATAGGACGGGGCAACATAGCATCTCGCAGATGCAAAACGTTTCTTGCAAATTGAAGATTTTCGAGCGATACATTTTAATCTATCTTGTCGCTGGTTGCGCACGGGCGCAGCCAAATATTTATCCCCCTTCCCACAACTGCGAAGATTCGCTCGTAACCCTAATTACGGTGCTCCTAACTTTTCCCCTAAATTATCGAACCGGCATAGCCTGGCGAGCGCATCCGAAGTACTGCATTAAAACTGGGACCGACAAACGACTCCGAGGCGCGCGCGAAAATAAAAAGGAGGAACGGCAGAGCTTCGCAAGTGGCGCCGAATAAAATACTAAAAGGGTTGCCTTTTTTAACTTCTCGTGTTATCTCGACGGCTATGTTTAACGGCTCCATAAAGCCCGGCACGAACGTCTTTAGGCTGTGATTAATCGCCTTATACGAAAGCGGCTATCTCCTCTCGTGCCTTTATTAATGGATCCTTAAGACTCGCCTGCCATTACGTACCAGGTGTATATTTATGACGTTTCGAGTTACTTAATCCTTTCATTGATCGTTCAGTGGAAATTCGATCTATCATGAAAGCAAAATCACTTGATTGATTTACAAGAACGGTAGCTGGACGAGATGTAGGGAATTACAACCGTAAAGGCAAAGATATGGAGTATCTTCATCTAACAGTGATATGTTGTCTCCATTAAATTTAAAGCCACGATAAATTATTACATCTAAAATTTAGTACGAAGATTCAGAATATTTTCTGTTTGATGCGCTCCAACGGTTTCGTTAAATTATTGATCGATCATAATTTAATTGAGAGTATTTCTCTCTCTCTTTTTTCCATTAATGATTGCTTTTTTATATTTATTGAAACATTTTTCATTTCATAAATAAATTTGTTTTTCACATATATTAGAACAATGCATTCTACGGAAATAAACGTGATGCGGCGGTTCTCATATGAAGAGAACATTATATCTTGGCTAAACTGCCGGTACGTGCAACATCATAACGATATTTATTTCAAATATTTGTTTCATACGCACATGGATAAATATACATTGAGATAGCGGACAAAAATTACGTGGATTGCGAAGCGTGAAAATCATTTCGTTTCTAACTTTATTAACAAGCTCATCCGGTCGTTCGATCCGGTTGTGGCAGGTTCGAAAATCTTTACAAAATATAATCTGACTTTGGCTTCGTATATGCTTTATTTCAGCCGTCATATGTGCTCCAATTTAATTACATCCGATGAAATAGCTGACGTCGTCGAATTTCCAACTGACAGATAGGTCGTAATTTAAATTATTCCAGCGAATTAATTAGTTATTACATGCGTTGCAACGCCGGGCCGGTTAATGTGATGGTTAATGCAGAATTTACGAATCATTGTAATGAACGTCGATGTTTCGCCGCTCTACAAAATAATTTAGTTAGAAAACAAACAATAATAACGCATGATTGATGAATTGAAGAATCGCGTTTATAGGGAAGCCATAAAAATCTGACACTGACATTTTATTTTATGCGTCAATTTTTCATAATTGTACGAAATTGTACAATTATTTTCCGAGAATATTCAAATTACGAAATAATACGTCACCGAAAGAATTAAGGAAAGACGTAAAGTAGAATTTTAAAGATATATATTTCGTTTTAACGGTGACCCGACATGGTCTTTAATTGCGGTTTATAATTGCGGCACATTAAGAGTTTTACAAGCGGAATAACTTTTGAATAGCTTATTGAAGAGACGCAAGACCGACAATTTAAATTCCTTTCATTTTTTACGGCTTTAGTTAATTTCCATGAATATATATACATACTACTTCGTTGAAGAAGTTTTCATGCCATTCACGTAACCGTGATACTATTCACCTCGACATCTATTAACCTCGACGCCGTACTTTCGAAGAGTGAAACTGTTTGCGGCATAAGGAATTCGCAGCTTTCAAAATAACAAAGTTAAAATTTTGAACAGATCTTTTTTGAATACAGTCACATTTTTATTTTATTTATCCCAGTTTCAACGCGAATGAATTCAATGCATTCGCGGACATTTTTAATTTCATACAATTTCTACATACTTTACACACGTAACGTAATAAAGTAATGTAAAAGAAGATTTTATGTATATTTATAGTGTATATATTATACGTTATATATGTAGAATACTTAATCATTTTTACGGAGTAATGTAAGTAGCGGAATAATATTGGATTTAATATAGCGAATGTTACGCTCCAAAGATTGTCGATTCATCGAAGAACTAATTATCGTGACGTTCGTACTTGCGCAAACGATTGATCGTGGATAATTTTCAATAAGATGTGTTGCTCGTAGGCAACTTTCCGTTTTGTAGAGCTGCTGTTAAGTACTCTGAATGCAATCTGCTTGCTGGAGCTAATTAATTTCGTTATCGACGCTCGTTTTGCTCTTTTTTCGCTTCTGTAAACCAATCTAAGGCTCTCATTCATTTCGTTTCCCGGATGCATTTTCTTTCGAAGGCACTTTTTTTCCTACACCTTAATTACTTTGAGCGACTTGTCGACAAAATAATTCGTTCGTTACATGGTTTTATATAATATCTTCCTCTCTCTCTCTCTCTCTCTCTCTCTCTCTCTCTCTCTCTCTCCCCCTTTCTGCGAGTGTCTTGTCAAATTGCATCTATCACTTTTTTATTACGAGCTTTATGTCCCCGTTCTGCGCGTCCGGTTTTACTACTTTACTCAATTTCCGCATTTACGTGCGACTTGCGAAACTGGCCCTTGGTTACTCGGAACGACCGGTTTTATCGATACTACGAGTGCTTACCCGCATTTTATTTCTCTCTCTCGCTGACATTATCTTACCCCCGTTTTAGCCCAAGCATTTTCGAGCTCATCTTGTTAGACATGAATTAACAATAAAAGTGTTTGACTACTTCGATGATCGTGTAGATAGACTTTTTCCGCTGTTTATTTCATATCCATTTCGTGCATCTACATTCATTTCATATCCCATCAAATGTAACTTAAAAACTGTATTCGTATTACGTTGAACTGCAGCCCAAATTAGTCCGAGTGCTTATTCAGCAATTTCACATATCTTTCTAATTTCAACAATGGTTGCATCTCGGGTTTGCCGGAGAGACGTAGTGCAAACAGTGTACTTTGTCGACGTCATCACTTTGAACACACAATAAACTCTATCGTTAACGAAAGTTGTACATTTCGAGGAGGAAAGTACCACCGGGAATTATCGCAGAATTATTGCGTTTCCTAATTGCCAGCAGCACTTCGATTTTCTTTATGACAACCACGTTCCGTTAATTGCGTGATTGTTGCTCCTCTACGATATCATTTTACCAGGTTACAACTACCTCCATTCTCGTATCAAGCTACCGGCATCCGGCTGACTTAGCATCACCTCTTGATCGCTCGATCTCGATTTTATTCCACTTTTAGGAAAGCATTTTTACATCGTTCTGGTATAATGTCGTTTACAGAGTCGCGGAGAGATTTCATTTCTGCAAATGACTACTGCGAATTTTAATATATTCTTGCAATGTCCTTTGACGCTCCCGGAGAACAATTGTTCTCATTACATCGCCCACTGCCATTTGCTCATTTTCTGATCACCAATCTCGTCATAGGGACACTCGGCTTTTCCATTATTTTCCCTCTCATCACCTTCTCTCCCCGCGTCCGTCTTATATTGCGCCTCGTTATTTGCTCGATTTTTACTCGCGATGTCACGTAGGACACCCTCCTCTGTTTTCTCGTCGACGACGCTCCTCTCCTCCGTGTCTACGAAATGCAGGGAAATAACCGTCTGCATTTAAGGATCTCTCGCCATAATATTTTTACTCGTTTTCCATTACTTTCCAATTACTCCGAGCGCTCATGTGCACACATTCGTAGGAAACGCACGCTCCTCCTTTTGCTTTTCATAAATGTCGCTTCTCATTCCCGCTCCCTTTTTCTTGCCCACCGCCGTGCTGCACTGGCTCGTTTCCACCGTTTTATACGTATCGTCGTACGTTTTGTGGTCGCCTTTGATTACTGCGCGCGTGCGTTTACGACCAGCTAGCCACGTGCGAACGCTCTTTTACGTCTTTCGACTTTTGTGCAGTTACGGTGGACTTTGTGTCAGGTATTTCCGACAGAAATATTCCGAAACGTTCCTTCCCAAATCGCGTCATTTACAGTCCCGTATTTCGTGCCTCGGTCGGCCATATCTCCGTCAACGGATCGGATTATTTATGTAGTTTGCTGTTTTCTCAGTCAGAGAGTGCAAACTCGCGGCGAATGAAAAGTTCGGAAGGAGAATGTCTGAAAAGTGCGCTGCGATGTGTCGAAAGAGGACTATTACAAAGATTGCTCTCTTGCGATTTCGCGTCGAAGTTCCGCCACAATATTACTTCCGATTCTGACTTCCTCGTAAGTTCTCGCTTTCTCAATTCCGAGCATCGCAAGCTTCTCTCTCTCTCTCTCTCTCTCTCTCTTTCTCCCTCTTTTACGAAAACTTCTCTTCTTAAAATAACTCCCTCAATAACAGAGAAGTCGACTCGCATCGTTCGATCTTTGTGGAAACGGTTGCAATTTTATCGTACGATAGCGCATGAGAGAGAAGTAAGTCATGATTAGAGAGGAGAAGAGAGAAATCGACTCATTGTGCAGCCACGAAGAACGGGGAATAAAGTAGCGAACGTTCTCGGGTACGGCGTTCGTCAAAGTTGCATGATACTCGGAGACTGCAGCGGGTCGTTTCGTAGCGAGAATACGGAAAAAGGAAGGAACCCGGAAAAAGAAGGAACATGGGAAGAAGGAGTTGTAGGAACCCGCATGGTATGGTCGAGTGGCTCTCCGACCGTCCACCTGCTCAATTGAATTCTTCGATCGACTGGGAGAGATACGAGGTTACGATGATAAGCGTATCGGCGCGTTATCTTCCGTTCTCTTAGTATTTGCATAGATATTTTTTATCAACGAGAACAGGTGCTTCACGACGAACGACTTACAGCTATTATTACAGATATGAACAATGCCTTGTTATTAAATGCCTTACGTAATAATTGAGAGATAAAGAAATTAAATTAAGGAATTTAATTTAAAAGATTTAGAAAGACGTAGACAACGACGTGACAATCTGTAATCTTGACCTCGTACTCTCTTCTCTGGCTGACAGTCATTCGAGCACCTAGAATCTTACTTACTCTGACGTAATGGCAATTAAATCGTTAGACGTTACAGACGTTCTGTCTACAGATCGTTGAGAGTCTCTGCTTTACACGATGGCCATTGTAGCTGGCGACGACGTAGCCTCGTTTCGTTTTGTCGCGTGGGTGCATGTTAGCGATACACACATACCTACACAGAGACATTTAAATAAGTTACACGCGAGTTCTCTTACGATTTTTATCAGTATCGTCCACCTGTCGGTAGCTTGCGCTTTTGTGGGCGTTCGTGGTCGATGGCTATGTGCGGAGGTGTAAATAAATAAATCACGTTGAACGCTATACGAGTTTCCGCAGCATTGTTGCTCCATTGTGCCTTGCGTCTGCGATGCGACTATCGTTACCAATAGTAATTCTTTCAGCGCATTATTTAAACCAAGTAATCCAATAGATATTTGCAAGCAGCGTTCCGAAAAAGACGACGTGTTATACATTTTACTGCTTTACATCAGATATTTAAAATAATTATAAAAAGATTAACTATTTTTTTTTTAAGATCATAAGTAAGAGGAGTGGAAGCAACAGAACGAGGGGGTGGGGGGAGAAAGAGAGAGAATAACAAATTGCAAGAATAAAAATAATGTTAGATACATTTGTATGTTGCCAAGTACCATGTTTAAATTTAAGAGTTATTTTAAGTGACGCGTGCTGCGGTTTAAATTTCGTCGAGAGTGGGAGATAATTCACAGGGAGTCACGTTACATTTCTGCGAAGTGCATATTTCTTATAACGAAGATTCAGCGGTGCGGGCTCGTTTATACGACTATTGCACGTACGAGAGGAAAGGAGTCGTAAATTTCGCCGCACCACACATCGCGGTCCATACGTTGGTACGATATCTCGGAATTTTATTCAATGCGTTTGTGGTGCGCCGCTTACCGTATTGCGAACGGATTTTCGCAGCACTTACATACCCTCTTAGCGCGGCGCATGTTCCGGCTGAGATTATTGCTCCGACAGTTTGGCACTCGTTTATACGCCGTTCCGTACGCGGATTACACTTTTAAAGCACGCTCTTTTCGCAGTCCAGAAACGCGGGCTTCCCGGGCTGTGTGTAATGTACGCGCAGTTATTACACATCCTTTCGTCGCGCTCGAAATCCCCGCGCGTAGTCGCGCTGCAAAGTTCCGACATTAGAAATTGAAAATTTTAAGTAGGGGAGTGTCTTTCTTCTCTCTTCCCCACCTTGGTTGGCGTTTTTATATTACGTAAAGTTAAAAGAGCTAATTCTTCTACGATTTTTTGTGATATCCTATATTTTTTTATCTTATATCACGATATTTCGCGGTTTTTTTTTTCATTTACGCGAGAGAAAGATAGTACGTGCATCATTCTTTTCAGATATTAAATTCCGCAATTTAGTGCAGGTACAGCAATGTATGTAAAGACTTTTAATCATAAACTTGGGAAGATGAGGAAAGTAAAATTAAAGTCATGTTAGAAGGAAAATACGAGGCAAGATGGGGAAATATAAACGAAGGAAATATAACGAAACAAAATATACTTGACGCAAGACATTACTGCGTCTCTCGATAGATTTCACAAATGTAACGTGTTTGAAATTTAACTTATCAAATCGTTTCTCGTGCTGCTAACGTGGAAAACAGTTAATATTATCATAAATCATTTATAAATAGAACTTACAAGTAACATTTAAGAATTTAAAATTCTGCTCAAGACAGGTTTTAAATGCGCCAGAAAATGAGACAAAACAGAAAAACATATTCGCGGAGAGACGAAAAGGCAGACATATGATTTTGATACTACATTTGTATCATATAGAACGCGTTTGATTCTGAAATATATTTATCCGTACATGTGGCTATACGTAACCAATAATGGACGTTTGTATTACAAGTTATGTATAAGTACACGGAAGAGAGTGGTCTTTACTATAAGGGAAGCACAAGGGACATAAGAAGAAAAAGAAAATACGGAAAAGATAGGAATTTCCATTTACATTTAATACAGATTTCAAACAGTGTCGTTCGAAATTGCACGCTTTGCTGCATGCTTATCAGCAGTAAAAATGATATATCGTCGGAGAAAGAGTCACGCGAGAGCTTAATGGCTCGCGAAGTTAAACCTAACTGCGTTTAATTGTAAAATGAATTACTTTTAGCGGGCCGACAGTGGTTAACGCGGACACCGCGTACGGATTAATGCGGAAATAAAATCTGTTTTATGTTGCTTCAGATTATTACATATGTACACAGTATTTCGTAATTTTCCCGTATGATTCTCTGGATCGAGGAGATTTCATTTGAGTCTTTTCCTCCGACGATCAATTCTCATACTCTCAGTTTAAGCGTTACGAGACCACTGTTGGCGTTTACACGAACTCGTAACTATAACTACAAAATGACAGAGTAAGAACCCTGCTTTCGTACGCGGAATAAAATACGTTCGAGTAAAGCCTCCGTTTTTCTGAAAATTTACGGCAATTGTGTGATGGGCTTCCGTTCTCCTAATTGTAAGCCTTTTCGATTACTGATTCTAATTGCTGGTATAAAAGCCAGACAGACGGCGGTATCGTTAATGTATGGCAGTTACGATGGCACATTCTCTGCAATTATGCGTAAATGATGAACGGTCATCCGTGCAAAATTTGTTGTTCTTTTTCTGAAATCATTAATGGAAGCTAAAAATATATGGAGGATAAATATGTGCCTGGCGGAAACGTTGTATTATAGATTTAATAGCTTCAATAGAGAGAGTCAACAGCTTCTCTTACACACACACACACACATATATATGTATATAATGTATACGCATCACAGCGTGATATTTTGTAGCGATATATAGTGTGGCATTTGTTGCATCGAAATGGGCTGCTGTTCTCGCTCGCGCGATCAGCTTCGTATTTCTCCGCATGTACATACATGTACATGCGTATGTATAATGCGTATGTAATGTATTTTCTCTCTCTCTCTCTCTCTCTCTTTCTCTCTTTGTCTCAGTTTCTCTCGCGCGCTGCTAAAGTCTGTGCATTATTTCATCGTTGATAATGCGTGTATTGTTATACATGGCCCCTTCCATGCGTAAACTATAATCATCATGCGCTGCTGTTCTCCCGTGGTAGTCGACCGCAGTGATTTTGCGAGCTGCATGTCGGGATTTCTGAAATACCGTGTACGGCATCGTGCCAGATCATTATCGTCGTCGCAAAATGCGCGCGTCTAGAGTATTATTTTCATTAATTTTTTTAAACACGTGCTTGCAACGATTCAAACGCGAGAGCGAGAAACTACGTGTAGACAAAGGATCTCGAATATTTGTTTTCAGTATTTCTTTTCTGTTTTCGATTCGTGGATTAGCTTTCGCAAATATTTTCCGCATATATCACAAATAATGGATTGTATTCCGGTATACCTAAAATATAAAGCTCCCCCGTTCCTCCGTGTGAATATTTTCGCGCGCATATTCGTTCATTATTTCTTGTAGGGCGTTCCGCGAGAGAGTCCGTTCTGCTCTATTATTTTTTACTCGACAGAAACTTCTTCTGTTTCAGCATTTCTTTCAATTTTCTCGGTAACATTTTGTTTCTAATAATGGTAGCATTCGTTATCTTTCCCCCTTTTTCCGATCTACCGACGTGATATCAGATACTTCGCGTCTGTATTAATTTTATCTTTAGGCGTTATCATTATTACCTCCGTCCTAGAACAACTGTATATCTTAAATTGATTGATCTGTCTTCATCGAGATCAGAGAGCGAGTATTTCCGGTGTGTATTTCTTATACGAAAATTTAATTCGCGTCAAAACTTGCGGCATTCGTGCTGACGACTCTTCGTCCCCGCACGACAAAATTAATGAAATACAGTAGAGGCTCGCGGTTTTGTGTACGCAACTCAAATAAATATACACCGAATTCGCGTATAACATAATTCAACATCCAAAATAATTACTCTAATTTCATGTTGTTGACACCATCGTACGCATTTGTATGGAAGTATAATAATAAGTATGAATGTATAATAATATCCGCATTAAATACTAAATATATACTTAGATATACATGCATATATTTTATATATATGTATATATGTATGTATGTATGTATGTATGTATGTATGTATGTGTAAGAGTGTAAATACATATGTTAAATTAAATAACGATCCGCCATTTCTACATGTCGCGTTTCACGTTACAATACATTTAAGATAGATTTCAATGTACGTCGCATCATTGGATATCGATTTTTGTAGGCATCATAACCATGTGATGGAAATACTCGCTCTTGAACTTCGTACTCCAACCCTTAGTAACCTTTATAGTAATAATTGTAACTACATTTGGCATGGTCGAGCAATGCCACTTCAGAAGCAGTGAGCAAAACTAGCGAGGTGATACAGGAAGTAGTAGTAGTAGTAGTAGTAGTAATAGTAGTAGTAGAAGAAGAAGAGGAGGAGTAGAAGTAGGGAAAGAGAGCGATGCACTTTCCATATACCGTCTACTGTCAATATGCTCCGTATTGAGATTCACTTTGTTACCAGCAGCAGAATCAATCAGTGTGTGCGTCATGCACGTAATATACTATGTACTGCATCAATCGTACGAGATTCAGATGCTCGAACGCGTGTCAAAGAAACGAGAAAGAGAGAGGATAAGAGAGGCAGAATTGGGGGAAAATGGGCAAAATATTGGGACAAAGAGAACGAGCACTAAGTTCTGCGTGTGATTCGAGACAAAGTCTAAATTTCTACGTGATCATGAAGTATGCGCCAACCAGTTCTGTTTTTCTTACTGTGGAACTTTTTAGTAAGCCTTGCCAAACGGGGTGGGGCGGGGGGGGGGCAGCCAGAAAAGCAACTTCGTGGCTCTCGAAATACCATAGAGCGAGATACAGAGAGATGGATACAAAGACAGAAAGAGAGAAAGAGAAGGAGGCAGAAAAAGAGAATGAGACAAAGGCAAAGAAGCGACTACCAAGTCTGACATAGCGTGAGAGGAGTAAACGCTGATATCGTTCTACGATCGTGTACGCCGAGCCGCGCCTATCGCGACGTTCCAGAGGGCTAATAAAGAGCTGACAGATCGACAGAACAGAGCAGAAATCCACGGGAGGTGAGCGACACGAGATCACGAGGAGTTGCGAAGTTAGAATTGCGGGGGTAGCAACGACAATGGCGGTGGCGGTGTATAAGTAGCTAGTACAGCTCAGAGAGTGACTTGTCATACGCTTTACTTATCGTACGGCTACGCAAGTTGAAGTTTCGCGACTGCAGAGCGACAGGAGGCAGCCTATAGAAGTGGGAAGAGAAGTACGATGATGGTGGATAGTTACAGCGGAAGAAGAGAATTTTAACTCTTGAGTGGCATTACGAGGTTATAACTGTCGGATGACGCGAATAATTTTTATATGACCGAATGTGCCTCAATGCGTACAAATTCTTGGACCATCCTTTTCCTTCTCAATTTCTGAGAATAAAGCCTTTGTTCGTTGTGCCCTGCATAAAGTGCAGTCTACTTCCTTTCGCGATCACTTATTTTAGTTGTTCCAACTATTTCCAGAGATTAGCTTATCCCTGAGATAAAAACGAAATGCCAGTCAAGAGCGAAGAGAGTAAAACAGCGGACTGGGTAAGACGAGGGGAGTGGGGAACAAAGAAAGAGGCAGAAAGACAAAATGGACAGAATAGAGAGAGAAAGGCGAAAAGACGGTGCTGAAAAGTAAGAGATCATTTCCTTGAGTTCAGAGCCTTCGGTGCAGTTTACACTTTCACGTGATACGTACTTTTACCACTACCAATGCAATACTAAACTCGTAAGTTCGAGGTGCGCTAGCACCCGATCGAAGATCAGAGACTCTGCGTAGAAGAGAGATTTGCAGATTGAGATCGAGCGTGATAGCATTCGTAGTCGTCACATTCACACGCGCACGCACAAGCCTCCTCTTCGCGTTCTCCGGTGGCGGGTCGTGGAGCTAACGGAAGAGAGCTACCGCCGAAGCGAAGCGCTGTTAGACCATGCGCGCACATCGACGATCGATCAGACGATGATGAGCCACGAGCTGTACGCGAGATCACGCGGGTACGAGCGATTCCACTTACCAAAAAGAAACACAGGGATGAGCGTGAGGTCCCTGGCACAGATTTTTGCATGACGCATAATACATAATGTATGAGATAATTAACCAATCACAGTCCTTCATTTCTATCCCGAAGAGGAAAACGAAGGATTCGATTGATCGATTCACTTATGCATTATGCGTTAAGGCCTTATGCAAAAGTATGTGTTTCTGCTCTAACCAGGGAAGTTTGACGGATAAGCCGACCATTTATTCCGAAAATTTGAAGTGACGTTAACTAAAAGTTTGACACTTGGGACGAAGAGCCCGCAATACGAGACGTCGTCTCGAAATGTCTCGAAATAAAAAAGACTTTCAATTCGTTTTGATAAGTGAGTTCACTTAGTTGGTCATTCACGGTTCATGGCTTATCATTTATCGCTCGTCTGTGTACGCGCGATTTTGAAAGGCGATATATTTGAGGGGTCGTCTCTCACGCCACGCGCTAAGAAGCGTGCGCGTCGCTCACAGGGAATTGGCAGGCAGCGACAAAGCACTGCCACTTGAATGGAGAAGCTCTCCGTTGAAACACATCTGCTTTAGAGTTCTTCGCCGCGAGCGAACGCGCACGTTTTTTTTTTTTCTTTTGCCAAAGGCTCGCACTTGTGCAATCAGATATTATACAGAGCTCGATCTTGTATCCGTCCCGTAATGACACTTGCAAAAGAACGACGCAGTATTAAATAATTTGATTGACTTTAATACTTAACGATAGACAATCAACGTTATTTTCCATAAGACATGATAAAAATTGTAATAATTATTATTTATAAATTTGTTTTTTTTTTATTCAAGAGAAATTAATCTGTTAAAAAGAAAGAGAATTATATTAGTTTATTGATTTTATCATATGCATTGCGCATTAAAAAATATTATAATGTTTTATTTAAAAAAAGTAGAAATAAATAAACTATTATTATTTATAGCGCTTTATATTAATAGTGACTTATGAAATCAAATATTTCGTTTCATTGAAATTTAATCAACTGATAAATTTATGCTGTTGGCACTGTTATCAGATGTGAGCGAGCTTTTGGTAAGTCGATTATCATAATGCTCATCTGTTTCGTGTATGTCATTTCTACACGCGTAACTATCCGAGCATGCTTGTACGCATTGCGTTGCATAATTTGTGTTTCATACGGTGGGTAATTCGCGCATCATGGAATTGCCATTATTGGAAAAGAACTTTATCGATCTCTATTAAATGTCATACCTGCACGCGCTTCTACGAATTACATTCGCGTTTCCCGGATGCAAGTTGTAATTATGTTATTATTATGTTTGCGTGGGCTATCGAAAAGTGTAAAACCGACGATGCAACGAATTCAGAATTTTTATACGCAATGCGTACAAGGACGTTTTTTTTTGCGATATTACAAAACGCCACGTGAAATCGCTTTTCACGAAAACCCGCAGCTTCGCTACGTCGAGTCGTATAATCTTAAGCCCGTATTCATATCCCATATTTATTATTACGATCTCCTGATTTCGAAGCCGGGGTAGCCCCATATACGATCTTCATATTAGACGATAAAATTTGGAACGAGTCGGATTTATCGTTCAATATGGGATATGAATGCGGACGTTTAAAAGTCTCCATTCAGAGACCGCGTAGATTCCTTTCCTTCGTCATCGATAACGTGCTAACGGCGAGTGCGATCGAACGAGCTTATATTTGATCGAATGTCAGAAGTATCACACGCGCAACGATAAATAAATAAACGCAGAACGCATAATTATTTAACACACACGCGTGCCCATTGTATTTCGCGGTGTAATTAGGAATAACGTATTGCTATTTAATTGTCTGTCGTGCGATTTATTTGTCACAAGAGCGAAGTGTGTGTTGCCCATAAAATGAGCTGCATACTGTGTGTATACATGTACTGTTGCGAAACTGATTTCCCAGGAATAGGATATGAAAGTTTATTTATGCTACAAATTTATGAAATATTAGAATTGTATAGGAAATTCTTATTGGAAGTGATAAACTCTTTCCAGTAATGCATTTCCATCAAAAATATGTTATTTTAATTTATTAATATAAAATAAATTTCCAATATTTCGGATGTTTGGACAATCAGTCTCATGACTGTATAATATAAGGTTATTTTGTTTATTTAACATTATTCCGTTACAATAATTTTACCATCTTTTACACGTATTTTCAGACTTGAGTAAAAACAAATAAAGTTAAAATAAAATCAGTGCTTTGTTGCAAATTTATTTATTAAATACATATGTATTTCAAATTAATTTTGTTGATAACAGGAAATGAATTTTTGAATACAAGCTTGCTTCTGGTAGAAATGTTTCATTGAGTTTTCCGTTCCAATCGAATTTTTCCTAAAAAATTATAATATTCGATGACTTTGTAACATAAAATAAACTGCCAATATTCTATGTCCGTAAAAATTAATTTCGTAATTATAAGTTTGCATGTATGTACGTAGGTATATGTGTGTATATGTGCGCACGCGCGTGCATGTGTTTCTGTGCTCAATAACTTGCTTCTTGATTCATTAACACTTCATAATCGACGCTTTAACGTCGTTCTTAGTGTACACGCCCCACTTACATTTACACTTCCGGAATCTTGAGAATTTGTCTGTGAGATTTATCGCGGTTATTTGCGGCAAACGACAATGTGCGAAAGCGGCGTTGGAAAAAAGCGATAAGGCGAGTTGCGAACGAGCCAAGCACCGCCCTTTCCATTGGCCAAATTTATGGTTTTATCGTCGGACAACCGTTAGGAGAGGATAATCTTTTCAGCTCTTCGTATTATTGTGTCACAACACGGTCAATGATTCTCGACTATTTGACTCTCTGCAAAATGTATCGCGGCATTCTATTCCAAAGATGCGAAAACGTAAATTTCCATATTCTACTGCTGCCTATCGATTAATAATTTCCTCTGATGGCCGGAACGATGAATGTAACACATAATAACGAAATACGTGATATCTAATTATATCTTCGTTACATTTGTTGAATTATAGACGCGAATTTATGTCGCCGTAATGCTCGGCGGTGTATATCAATCACCCTATTTGCATTCAATCCGGCAAGTTTCACATGTATATCCTGGTTAGTTGGCTTTGCTATAGCCATCATGGAAATTACATGACGTTAGCGTATACAATAATTACGTTTGAGTAAAATAATCACGTCAATTTAGAATTTATAAAAGCGTGTCTAAAACATGTCGGAACATGGATTTTGACGTAAAACGAGAACAACCACGCGTGACAGATAAGACTCGTAATATTTGTTGTCGTCATTTTAAAAACAGAACTCACATTTGATACAAAAATATAAAGTAATTATAAAAAAACTTTTCTCAAAACATAAAATCAAACTTAGTTCAATATATTTTACATACATTTCTAAACTTGCGTCTTCAATCTAGAAACTTCGAATCTAAAACTCAATCCATTTTAAACTTTTCAATTGACAATTTGAAAATGATATCGTGGTAAATGTGATTTAGTTCGCAATGTTGTTATACGCCTACATGCAAATCTCCTGGGCGATACGATTTTGTCGTGCGTATCGTCAACATCGACGTAATCATTGTAGAAATTAGATTGAAGTCGAAAATTCGTGTCGCGATCGTTGGCCGAGCAGATATCACGTTCTTTCGAGGCTAAATAATCACGAGAGTTTATAATTGTCTCGTTAATTAATTTTGATACAAAGTGAATCGAACCCTTTGCTTGTCGTTTGTGCAACGTTCACCATTATGTAACAAAAGATATATTTAATACGATAATAATTATATATAGATTGGACAACACAACTTAATCACCTTGAATATTTTAGTTGCGACAAAAGGAAACATTATTTGATTGAAAGAGACAAATATTATAAGTAAAAAATTTTTTTTAACATTGTATTTAAAAAAATTTTTTAATTATTGTCATTTTAAATGCAACTATATTTTTTTGGAAATGGAATAAATTTTTTTTACATAATGTATGCATCCACGGAGCTGAAGGATGGTAACAGAACATAGGTCTAGGCATTGCAGGTTTTTAGTGAATAGGCGATACCTATGTTGTGTACGAATTTTAGAGGTTTTTTAAGATTTTTTCTTCTCCACAAAAAATTGACATCATATTTTGAAAAAAAAAAATATAATTTCATTAAAAACAATGATTATAACTTCGACATCTTAAAAAATATGACCTAGAGAAAAATTTTTTTCTTATCATAATATTTGAACTTTTCAAACAAGTACTGTTTTCTTCTAACTATTTTTCGTATCACCAAAAACAAACGAAATATATATGGTGATCAAGTTATGTCTTAAAAGTATGTATAAAAAAATCGCGTACGAGTTAATTTTTTTAATACAATTTTTTACTTCTGAGTAAAAAGAAATTATATCAAGCGATGACTGTAATATTAAATTACATCGTCTCTTTGGATATATTAAATATTCGATCGGCTGTAGCTGCGACAAATGTTCTGCGGCCATGTGGCTTGTCGTTACGCTTGTCGCCATCGTTACTATTGTTGCTGCAAACAAAAAAAAAGTAGGCGCAGCGGGAGTACGGGAAACATTGAAATATTGTTCGAAATCCAATCTGATATTACTAATTCGGTTCTCTCGAATATTCACTCGTACCTATATGCAGCCTTTTTTTTTATCCCGTCGGCAAACTGTAATTTCTTTCTCTTCGTTTCTCTGCTGTTCGCTTTTCAAAATTTTTTACATGAAAGTCTAGTGAATAATTTTTGAGTTATAAATAATTGAAAATAAAATGCTCTCTTTGTAGAAACTAAAGTCACGAGAAGTAATTAAACAATATAGCTTTATAGTTCGTTTAAAAAGCAAGTTTGTCATTTTTAGAATTTTAAAACAAAGATTTCAGAGCTTTCACGATATTTAATATTAAATATCGGTATTTAATATTAAATATCCGACAATTTCTCGTTTTGGACATTTCATTAATTATTAAAGTTAAATTAGTTGAAAATAAAAATGTTCATTAAATTATATTCCAATATAATCGTGAGATATGACAAGATAAACAATTCAACGCGAATTTCAAACTTGGAATCTGTTAGATTATACAGAATCTATAAATTTCGAAAGTTATATACATGCGTGTGTCTCGTTTTTCCGTGAAATTTTAAACTCCCTGCGTTGTGTATTAACTCGATTATTGTGCTCGTATACGTATGTCGGTATCCGTCGCACTTGTTTTTCGCGAAATTGGATTTCGACGATGCGGCAACGATACAAATGTTTCGCAACGCGCCGATAATGAAATGGACATCTATATTCCACCATTCCCAGTGCGATTAAATTAAACATCATGCGTGCTCTTTTTTGCACGATCGCGTCGAAAATCCGACGCGTGTTCGCGAGGTAGATACGATCGCGAAATAATTGTGAATTAGCTGGTTGCATGGCGACACTTGTCCCGAGCGATGGGAGGACTAGAGCGGGAGGTTGAAGATGAAACATCGAGCAAAATTCGTGTCGATTGCTGGAAGGGAATTTTTACGCCAGCGCATGCCAAAGTGGCTTATATGCTTGCTCATGCGCTCGGTCGGGTCTTTGAATTTACATGAGCACATGTCTTTAAATTTCTACCAGCTGCTTCATCCGTTTCTGCATGGTGTATTCAATACAAGTATACTTAGAGACGAAGAGGGCCGTCATAAGTGTGAGGCACTTTTGCCTCCATTTTGCGATGTCAGGGCACCCAGAAGCTGTTTTGGAGATTAAATTTCTCGCAGGAAAAGAAATTTCGGTGTACTTTTGACGAATTTTTAAGATGAGTGAAATCTCGAGCGTACGAGAAGCAAGAATAAAATGCTCTGCTGCACTTTTACGGGCCGTTCTACTTTTCATCTGTATCTTTGCCGCATGTTTCTTGCAAAAAGTAATTCGAAGGGCTTAAAAGCAATTTCTTACGGTGCCTGTTTTCGCGATTTTGGATTGGCAACAAGTACTATTCTCTATTTAGCAGCGCACGAAATACAGAGACGTTTTGCCGTCTATTAATATAAATTTCGCCAAAGGCGAGCAGAAATATTCTCTAAAAGGAACGTGATGCGTCCTCGGGTGGAATTCGTTTTGCAACGACGCGAATTAAAGCTTTGCAGCGCGCCTTCGTAGTTAACTGCGAGCAATTGGCCGGTCAGTTTTCGTGTTTCATTCATGAACCGATTCGCCGGGAAAATATGCGGCGTTCAAAGAAGTTCGAATTGAAACGGACGATAAAAGGCGCGAAAGTTGCCCTGTAATCACGCGACGAGACGGACGAAAGTTTATGAGCTATGCACTTATAATATCGTAATTTGCCACCTTCTGGATTATGACTCGTAAAAGTTTTTAAACGCTCGGGAAAGCCGTTGAATACGTGCCGCAATTCTATAAGTTTTCCGCGAGCCAAATTATCTTGTTCCCCGGGGTTTCTTATCGGAGCATTTATTCCCTACGATTCGTCGACCATAAAAATTCATGATGTAATTAGCAATATACTATGATGGACTATGCACTCGCGGTAATTTGTCATTATAAAATATGCGCTTTATTATAAAGTCGTTAGCGTAACGCGTAGGAACTTAGGGTAAGACTAGCTAACTAAAGCAGAGAGATCGGAGCAAACTTCTGAACTAATAACTTCTAGATTTTTAAATTAACCTGAAAGGTTATAGAAAATTCATTTCATTTTTTTAATTATTGAAAAAAACGTACGTTTCTTTTCTCGGTATAGAGTGCGCGCTGCAGAGAAATTTCTTGGAAAGCATTTGTATAAAGTATACGGTTATATTACAAAATGAAATTATAGCGAATGCAGACAGCGATAGAATTCAACTTTGTGCCACAATGCAGAAGAGTTTTGGACCATCAAGCACCGGGAAAATTATTCAGGAAGTAACGAGCTACTCTTTCCTCTCTTGAATATTAAATGATCCTATAATCTTTATTTATGCGATGCAAAGTTACTTGCACCGCTACCGCCGGTGCAATCCAACTCGATCTTCAGGTATCCTTTATCGCGTAATCTAAGTTGGCATCCATACGGGTCGCCCTGATTGCGAAACAAACCCACGATTAAGCAGTTTAATCCTTCCGTAATTGTTTCTCCTATTACACTAACGGGCGATTATCAGGTTTCTTGACCATCGCGTATACCTACTGTCTGCGTTTTCTACCCGATATCTCCGCAAATGGTCGCTTTTGACCAATGGAAAGGGTAACACCAATCGTTACTGTGTTAAAATGACTACGACGGCTCTTTAAAGCAGCGTGCCTTAGCGTCTCCAGCGTTAAATGTTGCCTGGCTTCTCTCGATGAATATTTTCGTATCCCCATGGTGGATACGCCCAGTTTCTGGTTCCAAAATTGTGCAAAAATAAAAACTTGTCTTTGCACACTTTTCAACAGTTTTTAGTACAGTGTTGCATGTAAAACGAGAGTTCTGTAATTCCGGAACTAAAACAAGTTGTTATTTTACTTCTATAAAATGTAATTAAAGAAAGTTTTGTTCGTAACAAATAACGTTCATTTTAAGAGCTCGAAGTTTGTTTGAATACTCAGAAATGTATCGTTGTGTATTGTGTTATGCGGTCGTGTCGGTGAATGACAGCGATGCTTGAATAATGGACTAAGCTAGGGAAGAACATAAAATGAAGAGAGGAGAGAACCGTGTAGCTTACAACGGACGCTACCTTCCGTTATATTTACGAATCCGAAAGTGCGACAAGGTCTTTAATAAAACAAAATGGACCGTGCTTCGCAACATGAAGTAAAGTCCAACAACTTCATTCGGAATAAATTCTTTGTTGTTGAGTGTAAGAATAAGACGTTTGGGAGAATTTCGAGGAAAATTGCGAAGATTGCGATTGTAATTGCCGCGTTTGTCGGATCTTACCTGACGTGCAAACATCGCACTCGTATGAAAGACGTGTTTAACCAGTGATTACATTCAGTAGACATTGCCTGTAACGTATACATGTCCATTCGCGTCTCGCACTCCGATACACACTCAACGTGTATTCACTCGTTCACGTCGCGCCGCTTACTTGCGCTTCCTTCGCGTCCCAGATAGACACGATATCGAGAATATCGTATCGCAGAATTCATTATCTTACACAAATTGCACGTATCTTTCAGTTCTCATCAAACACGTGTCCTGATACTCTTTTGTGTATAATCGCGGAATGCGTAATAATGATTGGAAATATGTACGGTATCCAACGACCCCTTTTTTCCATATTTTCGGGTTTTGTTTTTCACGCGCGCCATAAAATTCTGTACTGTTCAGTACGAAATATGTCATTCAACAGAGAAAAAATTCAATAACATTTAATTAAAATTCGAATACTTTTATCAAGATATCTTGAAATATTGAAATGGGTCAACGGTGATTCTTAATTAAAATTCATGAAAATTATTAATATAATTATTAATTATAATTATCATTTCGCAAACGTAGCGTTTCATTAATATCTGCCGTTCTGATACAATTTATCATTATGTTTGTTGAGAACATCGGTGGAATACCAGAAATGTATTCATTATCGAACGATAAGTCGAATAGATGGTTTAAATTACCCGTTCGATCGCACGAGAAATGATTTTGCGAATTGTCGTTCAGTTTCGATAGCGGCCGTGCCTGCTTTCGACATTCTTACGAAAAAGCGTTAGGACAGAAGAAGGAAAGGAAATCCAGGCGGCCCTGTCGCGTGTGAAAAAGGGTGCGACGTGCGGGGAGTTTTCCACTTCGAATCTGTCACAATGATCAGCCGGGAAAGGAGATCGATATTTGTTTCCTACGTCGATTCTTTTCCGGATTACTGGCCCTTTAAAGTCTTCCACGCCCAAATGTTTGCGAACGATCGCGCATGAGTCTAGTAAAGTGCTGGCCACGTGCTGCACACCGAGCAGGTCGGACGTAAACACGGAAAGAATAGGAATAAGGTCTTGGCGCAGAGATTGTGCCGATTCATGGTAGACAATTGAGTCACGGAACGTCACGATCAAGCGCTATGACCCTTATTCTTATCCATTTCGATCTAGAACGCTGTTTGATAAAGCCACCGATATCCTTGCGCGCAAGGGTCATAGAGAAATAAAATGGACTTTGGAATGTCTCCCGTAATCGTCAAACGTACGATCTTTTTTCTTTCGCCCGCGAGACAGAAATTAATTAGGAAAATCGTAGAAGAATAAAATCGAAATTTTGAAAAACAAGGTAAACCGAAAATAATAGAATAATAATTGCTTTCTTTTTAAACAGTCATATTTCTGTATGATGGCAATTAAGATATACCTCAGCTTGGATTGCAAATGTAAATTTTATTATCGTGAGTTTTATTTTGTTTTAATAAATGTGATTATAGAGAAAATGTAATAACGTAGACGTTCTCTGATTTTAATATTTCTAAGAGAGAAGTATGAAACTGTAATAGATTGTTTCGCAAATTTGTACAGAAATATAAAGTAAAAATAGAAAAAAAAAAGAAATCATCGTTCTATTATTCAGACATGCTAGGGACAAGAAAACTTCCCGCAGCGTCGAATTTAGCTTCGTCGGAATAGGTAGGTAGGAAAGGTGGATCGGTACCTATAAGTGGCACCGCCTCGGAGGTTCGCGTCAACACGTGGGCCACCAGCAGGGAAAACACCGTCTGTGACAACAGGATGGTCACACCTGCAACATCATACACACACACACCCGCCTGGTTTCGTATCCTACATATCGGCGTAGATAGACGACGTGCATGTGTGCGTGAGACCAATCGATCGATCGGCCGATCAATCGATCGACCGGATGTACCTTCCTCATATCCTCTTTTTGAAAATCATTTCTTGAGAGAAAGGGAGGACCTCTCTCTCTCTCTCTTTCATTCTTTCTTTTTCTTTCTCTCTATCTTTCTCTCTCTGTGAAAGGGTCGCGTGAGATGGAGAAACTAGAAGAAAACTAGTGGGTGATTTCCGCGAGGAAGAATCAGGGCCAATGCTTTCGCGGAACTTCGCGCGTTGCGCACAATCTGACTGCAACTGCGACCATTACTACCGGCCGCGATGCAAGCATTTTCCACGCTGCCCCCTTTTCTTTTCCTCCCTCTCGTCGTCGTAACTAGAATTTAGACGAACTTTGCAGAAGTCGCGCGATTTCAACGGCGCCGTCGAACGGCGCTTCGCGAAAAATCCTACAGGATACGTGGGTGGCTTCCGTAGAATCGTTTACGTGGGAGATAGAGATCGCAGTGTGAGAGAGAGAGAAGATGAACAACCTTGACGGCTCTCGGGAAATCCGGCAGTTCTCCGTAAATTGATGCCGCTGTTTTTCCAGGGAACGCGGCGTCGGAGCGAATGTAATTCTGGCACTTTTGTAATAGATCACTCTCCGAATCCTCATATGGAAATGATCGCGGCACGGGTTGGAAGATATTAATCCATCGACGAAATATTTATGTGGAGCGGAAACACCAAACAGAATCATTGCATTTGCATTCATGTCTCGAGTAAACAAACAATCCCCCTCTCGTGCGAGATAAATAAATCCTTAACGTTTCGGAAACAAATATTTTTACGAATCTCTAATTATTTGCGACTCGGCACCGTTAACTGCGATTGGGTTTAATCACAAGATGAGAAATGAAGCTCCTCGCACGCGTGCACGTCGTCTGCGCGACAAAAATCCAGATGAATTACGACGACAAAACGATTCCGGTTCTCAAGCTTCTTGTCTTAACTTCTCATCCAAACGATCGTTTTTCTTCCGGGATGGAAAGGATCACTGGCAGTGTGCCGAAGTCAGCGCTTGCTTTAGGATTGGACTTTGCGAAGGCCGATGTTCACCGAAGATCAAAGGGCTCGCACGATCTACCGAGAGCTGGCCGATAAATCGGCGTGGACACGGAAAGCCGATCTAGTATAGAATCGCAACAACGTATCCGATTATCGGGACACCGATCTACTCGTTGCTATACTACTTTCCCGATAAAACCAACGAGCAAATCCGCACCGATGCTCGAACAGACGAAACCGCTTCGTCCACTCGTCAATTCGGACATCCGACTTGTATCCAAGAAACCTCACGAATCGATTTACGCTGATCCCTTAAATCGGCTTTGTTCATCTTCAG
The DNA here is from genome assembly GCF_016802725.1 of Solenopsis invicta. NCBI lineage: Eukaryota > Metazoa > Arthropoda > Insecta > Hymenoptera > Formicidae > Solenopsis > Solenopsis invicta. The sequence goes on from NC_052673.1 coordinate 11,804,945, forward strand.
AGGATTTAATGGCATCTTGCGAATACGTTAAATTCGTGAAATTCCAGGGAAACGCGGTATGCGGCTATCCGTTCAATTGAAAATTCACGAATAACCGATTTCCCAATAAACTCGCGCGCGCGCACGCGTCGATCCCCGCCGATTCATCGTTGCATTCCCCGCGAACTAAGAAATTTGCGCGAACTTTAAAGCTGCTCGTTGCGTGGAAGCGTGTGAGGAGGGTCTCGCTGGCACCAAGATTGGATCCGTACGTGCGCCGACTTCGTGATAAAATTATGGATTATGCAGATCCACGTATAAAGAGGCCGCGTCACGATCTTGTTTCGAAAGGAATCGTCTATCTGCTCGTGTCATCCATCTCTATGTGACAGTGGGAATCCGACTTTATATATTATTCCGTCAATAACGAAACTTGGTTTTTCACAAATATTCTATAATATTCTATAACGTCTTCTAACATTCAGGAAATAAAATCGCTCTGTCGTTATTATTGCAACTAACTAATTAATTCTTTTTATTATTTTCACTGTAAATTGATCGATGGGATTAATGGCTGCTTTCGTAACCACCGATAGTCGTAAACTTTCTTGCTTCTTTCTTCTTTCGCGCCGGAATCAATTTAATCCCTTAATCTCGGCGGGGCTATTCTTTCGTCCGACCGATACGAGATTTTCCCGATTCGACGGCAACGCCCTTCTACGACGATGTCTGCTGGAACCTCGTCGCCTAATTCATTCTCAATTTCACGCCCTTTGTCCTCACTTGAGCGGATTTTCGCGGAGATGTCCATTAGGAATTGCGTTCTTGTGACGCGAGAATCACTCATGGGATCTCGCGGTTTCAGCGAGAATAGGGTATGCCGCCGATGAATATTTCAGTACGATTGTCTCACGTGAATTACTACGCTCATCCTTCGTGCGAAAGCCCTTCTGCGTCGGACCTCCGTAACGAGACGCTCGCATAACGCGTAATGACTCCTATTATCAACGCTCCCGACCGATAAACGAGCTGATTGCCCTAGATGTTACTCTAGATAACTTTAACTTGAAAAAATGTAGAGAAACAAAAACTGATTCATACAGCATGAGCAAACGATAGTTAATAAAGCCCGTGAGCGGAAGCATCGATGATTGCGATATATCTCGTTTCGCACGATCTGAATCTTACCTCTTAGAATTCTTAGAATACTTTATTAAATTCGTTATCACGGGTACGCATCGTCTTGAAATAGGGGGACAGATGGACGTAGGAAAGTGAAAGACAAGGAGAAAGAAAGAGAGAGAGAGAAAGAGACGTGAGAGACTAAAGACAGAATGAGAAGAGAAAGTCGGAGATTAAAAGAGAGAAAAGAGTGAAAGACGAATAGTTAGTAATAGGGTATGTCGGGGTTGAAGATAAACCGCCAGAGAATTCCGTGGAAAACCGAAAAAAAATGAGGCTAGGTAGAAAGCATAGCGTCGAAAGGAGAAAAAAGAAGAAGAAAGAGAATGGAATAGTAAGGGGGGGATGGACGGAAGCTCAAGCTGATTCCAATTGCCTGGGACAATGTCGGCAGGTGCCGGGATATATTGCGTTAAACATCGCCGCCGGAATGGGAATGAAGACAGATACGGTCTATAAAACGTGAATTAATGTACAATAACTGCCCTCAATTACAATAGAGTCTCCTTAACTTTGACCCTATGGAGCGATAAGAGCACAATGCCAAAGTTATAGAATACCTTCACCATAGCACGAGTCTACCAATCATCGTGTACTTTGCTCGCGCAAGTACACGGTGATTGGTAGACTCGTGCTGTGATGAGGCATTCTATAAAAGGAAGAGGTATTAGTGTTTATGAAAGTACGCGTGAAGGAATGCAGAGATTATAGAGGGCCAAAATTAAGGAGGTTTTACTTTACTAAGACAGTTTTGCTATAAAAGTCGAAACTTTTGCATCACCCACGAGTTGAAGTGCGGCGAGAGCCGAACTCGAACCAGATGGAGAGCAACATTTTCTCGCGCCTTTAAAGATCCCAACGCGCTGATAAAGCGCTGATAATGCGAACGCGCGAAGAAAGAGTTAACTTTTATCCCAATCCGACCTACAGATCAAGATTCCGTCGTCTTACAGGAGTTAACAAATAAGCGAAACGTTATCTTATTTAATTTTTCCTGTGACGATCAATCTTTCTTGTGATTATCAAAGTAGAATTTGGGATGCAAATTTACAAAGAGAATAATAAGTTAGGACTTCCCACGCGCGTATACAATAGAAGCGTAAATTTTTAGAACGAGGATTAGGAGTCATATGGAAATTGCAACGCGACGCTCGTAATGCTCGCGAGATCATCTCCGAAATGAGAAGTACGAGCACTGAAGAATATTTTAACAAAGCAATCTCTGAAAAGAGAGAGAGGGGCAGCACGAGCGCCATTAGCGATGCAATCCCGGCGCCGTCATACTCGCCTGCATTCTTTTACCGCCTGAAGCAACAAGATCCGCACGTGGCCGACACGTGGCACGCGAGCCGCGATTAATTAGGTCGAATTCGTACACGCCGAAATGCACCACACGCAGCAACGTTTCTCAATGATATTGCATCCGTAGTCCGTGCACAAGGTTATACTGATCGTTGTCCAAATAACTTCGTTATAATTGGGTCATTGCGAAAGTCTTGGTTTTTGGGTTATGAAAATGCACACGGAATATGTCGTTTTAAAACGTTTTGTATAATCTTGGATATAGAATACATATATTCATCTTTGTTTTCTATGATCCTTTACCAACGTTCGGATAGCATTCGGACAGCTCTATCGTAAAACGCGGTGCTTTTATTGTCAAAGAACAAAATCAAGTGCTTTCTGATGGCCTCTTCTGATGCACAACTTTTTTTTCCCCTGTCAAACTGCTTTGCAAAGAACGAAACACATGATAGCCAAATGGCGCAATGTGTCAGGAGTAGAGGTAAAAGCTGCCGGCTCTTTTTTTGCGTTATGTTTGAAGTGTGGTCTCGCGTTGGCGTGGTGAAAGAGAATTCCTTTCCACTTGATCAAATTTGGCCGTTTTTCTTGAATAGCTGCACGCAAATTGTTAGATTGCTCACAGTATTTGTCGGCATTAATCGTAGGATGTTTTGGCAATAGCTCAAAATACAGCATACCCTTGCGATCCCGGACAAGAGAATCTTTTCTGGATGTAGTCCAAATTTACTACCGCTTGATCACTTTTATTAGATTTTCTCCAAGTTTTTTTTTGTATCCCGGAATGTCACGCACAATGCATTTTTCGTCACTAGTCACAATTCGATTAAAAAAACAAAAAAAAAACTTTGTTTTTAACCCGTTAAGCCAGAACTTCGTTACAAAGCAACGATACATTTTTTTTTCAATCAATAAATGAGGGACTATTAAACTGCAATATGTGCTCCGATTTTCTCAATCCTCGATTGGCGGTTGAATTTAGGCTCTTTGCAATCTTTTCCGTTGAAATTCGTGGATTTGAAATGACTATTGCACGAATTGAGTTATCATCAACAACCGTAGATCATCCAGAGCAAGGTTCGTCCTCAATGTCAAAATCACCACGTTCGAGGTTCGCGTACCACTTTTCACACGTTCAAATTGATACAGTGGCTTGTCCAAACGCGTCACAAATACTTTTTACGGCATCGACAATTTTTTTTCCTTTTCAAAACTCGTACATAATCAAACGTGAATATTCTTTTGACAATACTATTTTTCACTTTAATATAATTGCAATGTAAACAACTTGAATCGTGCTAATTTTTCGTTTATGCGACAGTTGATACAACGAAACTTTACCAACACAATATATAATATGTTATACTTTCCTGCCAGTGTTGCCATCTACAGTATCACGTCTTAAAAAATCGCCAAGACTTTTGCGATGACCCAATAATATATATGTGTATAAATATATATATACACATACATATATACTTATATACGTATATATATATAAAAATATATATACCGTTTGTACGAAACATATCAACACCAACCAACAGACATTACACGTGTATACGTAACGTAGATATGTGGAAAGCAATATAGTGTTACAGGCAATGTCTGAGTATACAGGCACTTTCAGAAAACCCAACAAACCAGCAGCTTGCAAGGTGGAAAACCAGGACAGAAAAAGAGAACGACAGCGAGAGCAAGAGTGAGAGAGAAAGAGAGATAGAGATAGAAAGAGAAAGAGAGACAGGAGGGAAGGAAGAGAGATAGATAGAGATAGAGAGAGAGAGAGAGAGAGAGAAAGAGAGAAAGAGAGGAGAGAGACTGCAGAGCGATAGACTCAGAGACTGAGAGAAAGAGAATAAGACATAGACAGATATAGACAGAAATGTAAATTGATTCTTTGATAATTATGCAGCGGCAAACGGTGACGAAACAAAGAAAAGATAAAAAAGAAGAGAAGCTCGCCAGAGACAAATAAATCGGTCAGATTGCATCGGTACTCTGTCGCAAGAAATGTAAACGTTTTCCAGTGTGAGATGATACGTGACAACAAGGATGGTGGAAAAAAAAGGAGAGTCAACGGTACCACGTGTGCCTTGATGATATCGATAATATCGACTCATGCAAGTGAACAGATCGCGAATTGTATCGCATTAAAGAGAAATGAAGAAGCGAACGAGAGAGTGCGTTTATGCACATGTATGCATCGTGTTATTTGTGCGTGTTATTTCTGTGTGCGTGTATGCGCGCGTATCAACGTGTGTGTTTAACTATTCGTCGAGTGAAATGTATTTTTTTTTCTTTTTTTTTTGTACGACAGTACGCGCGCCGCGGGCGGATAGTCGGATAGTAGTTAGCGCGGGTATTTTCGTGTTAAGTATTCTCAAGTATTTGACGAATCGGAAATCGAGTTCCCCGGAAAGAGACACACGGAACGGCTCGTCGATTCTCCTCGCCGTGCTCGTCGGAAATTCAAGTTGACGCCGCCGTCGACCTAACTGGAACAACGGCCCCGTCTTTATCGCGATTATCAGAGGCCGCGGAAATGGGGGCAAGTGCAACGAGGTGTTCCGTCAAATTCAATCGCTTTCAGAATCGCGGCGTTATTCTATCCGAGTGTTCCAAGAACGCCCCTCGGGTCCTTCGGAGAAAGAGAGAAAACGATGTGTTTAATTCCTCTCAATTTCCTCCTGTTCTCCCCCGCTCTTTTCACCCCATCGCGACGTCTTCTCTCGACGATTCTCACGGAAATCTCGCGCGGTAACGCACGATTTCTTGAAATTAAACGGCGATCACGAGGATTCTTCCGTGACGTAATGCGTCCTTGACGTCTGCGGTGCACTAGCGCTTATGGTAGTCGATATATCGAACAGTAACACCGTATACATAAGGTTAAGGAAAATAGAAGAAAAAATAATACGAAAGAGAGAAGAAAACTGAGAGAAATATTTTAATGAAATTTTTCTCCACACCACGGTAGCGATGAGAAAACTTAAACGAAACTCTTTTCCCAACCATCTTGTTAAAACGTAACGATGTGACACCTTTTTTTATTTTATCGCATTTTCCTCCATTTTCCTTGAGTGTGTGTAAATTTTTGCCGAATATATATACATTAAGATTATTTCGTCGACGACGTAGCTGGAGAAGCTGCGCTATGACAGTACTTACCTCGAATCGATATTCTTTTTACAAAATTAATGGCTCTGCGTGACTTCTATGCGATTTGCAGAGTCCACAGTTAGTCGAGCCCGTACAAACGATCGACAAAAATTGTTACTTTTTTTTTAATTGTGTCGCGTAATAAAAGGAAAAGAAAATTCCGACTCCGAGCTCAATTTCGTGGTGCACTTTTGGCTTTCCTTCGTGGCAACGTGCAGAGTCCTTTTTCAAGTAATTGGATAGGTTTCCAGTTATTTCGCAGGCGATGTTAAATCCATGAACGAGAAAACTGTATGTATGCCGCGTGCGAGATCGTCGAATCAAAGAGAACTGAGTTGCATTTCAATTATGCTCTCTACGGAATAAAAGAATCACCGCGCTTAACAGAAAACTTGTTTCCAATGTAATCCCGAAGGTTCTCTCTGCAGCTTTAAAGAAGAATCTAAAAAATTTCTTTTGGAACATTGAATTAAACATCCCGGTGTTCGCAGAAAAAAATTGCTCAAAGTTGCACGGCACGTAGTATCCAGAGATTTTTTTGTTTCGGAAAAAGAACATTTAATTTCGTGACATTAATTGATATTCGGAATCTGGACATTGCGCGGGAGGCTTGCGACATGTAATGAACGTTCGTGAACTCGAAACACTGAACATTTTATCTCGGTATGGACAGTCGTTGGACAGATTTACAAGAGACGCGAAATAAAGCCATCAACTTTGCCGTATTTAGAGTACTTAAAAAAAAAAAAAAAAACCGACACGTATTAGACCGCAATATTTTAAAAGCATCGCACACTTTCCGCGATCATATTGGTGTATTTCGTTTTGAGAGAACGAGCAAAGAGTGTGAAGCTATAAACGACACATTTACGGTCGATGAAACGCCGCGGATTCTGATCGCGGAAGTTACGGCGCCTGTATTTATTCTCGAATTTGCTACGAAGTCGAAGTTAGCCGCCGCTAAGCCGCCAATCCGCGTCGGATCGTTCCGCTTTAACCGCTTTAACACGGCAACGGAAAAGAGACGCGAGCTCACGTTAATCGGTCCAGTTCGTTAACGTCTCCTGCAGAGATCGCGGTCAGTTAGATCCGCACGGGTAAGTTATCCTCCTGCCGCGAGGTAACTGGCGGTGAAATTAATCCTCGAATCGCGATTTCGTCGTGCGGTCGCATCTCCCGAGCTCTTTGAAGGACGTCGTCGTTCTATCTTCTTGAGTTGAAGGGCTCCCTCAGCAAACCGCTACAAATGTATCGGTTGCCAGATTTCCGATGAAGGAACGCTGCCACAAGCTTGCGAACAGCGATACGTGATCGTCTCGTTCGGTCGCTAATTGAAATAGAATGCAGCAATTTATTGCTCTTGCAAACGCGAGCTCCGTCGCGACCTTTATTTCCGCAATTACGTAACAAGAACCATGACGTTTCGATCCGATGGCAACGTTTCCTCATCGGGGTTGGAATATTTCCGCTCTTGCGATGTTTCTTCCAGGAGACCTTCGGCTATTTGTATCTCGTGCTAACTACCGTGGAAAAGAAAGGAGAATGCGAGATACTATCGAGGCATACAGGGGGATGTGACATTTTTTAGCTACATACGAAGGGGGAGAGCTTTCATGTTGCAACTACCAAAACAACGAAAGCAGCCCCGCAAAATTACGAGAGAGTCAAACGAGAAGCGTGAACCTTCGTACTCTGCTCGTGATACTCAGCCCGCATTCGAGATAATTAATTGCAACGGAAATGCGCATCGTGAGATATGAACTTCGTGGCATGACAGGTGGTAGTAACGTTAATTAATAATAATAGCAATACAAGGGCGAGAACAGAGCGATCGTACAGGGTGAATGAAAATAAGCCGTTCGCGTTGAACACAATACAAAAATCCCCTTTCGGAAAATATAATTATCCGTATCAACAACAGAATTCTGGGATCGTAATATATTTCGCAAGCAAGGAAATACGCAATGCACAGTTAATGCAATATCCGTTAACATCTTTCTAGAAAAAAAAAAATAGAATAAAAAAACGTTTGCAAGCAGTTGACGTTTCATTGTGCGACAATGATTACAACTCGCTTGCCTCGCAATTTCGATTATCAATTATTAAGATGCTAGCACGTATCTTCTGCACGTATTTACTCATCAATTTAATATTGGCACTTGGGAACTTTAGACACGTTAAAGATTTGACAGTGTAATCTTTCAGATCGGATCCACGATATTTCACGCTCGAATAAAAATAAAAAAAAAAGGATGCTTGACGGAAAAATTCATTCCCGAATTGACGTCGTTAGACCGATTCCGGGTAGACAGACGAGCCGACTGTCTGTCCTCTGCACGTCGGCAACTAAAAAATGTCACTCGTCGCTGTACCGTTGCTAGAGACGCCGAGAAACCCGTCGTGTCATCGTGCGTACGTACGGTCGCCATTTGTACGGGGCCGCCATTGTTCACGGCGAATAATGAGGGTGCTTTTTAACTCGATGCTGCCGAGGCAGTGATGTACAACCATTGCGTTTTCAGGAGCGCGTCTCGTTACACGACAATGACGCATTACGGCTGCGAAGTTCTCGCGAAAGTAGCGCGTGGATCGACCGCGAAATAATGTCCGCGTTTCATTCGGAAATGCAAAAAAAAAAGTTAAACGCAAAGTGCTCGATATGTCTTCAAACGTCGCCAAACACCGTCGATATAAAGATCGCGGTCGCGGAACCATTGCGGGAGTCGCAAATTTGCACCGCAGCGCCGAAGAAAAGATTTCACGAACGTTTGCGGAGGCTGAAAGAAAAAAATACTCAACATGCAACTTTGTGGATAAAAAAAGCTACAACTTTTATACAGAGGGCCTTTACGCAAATCGCTTCTCAATTGCTGCGGTGCAAAGATACTTCTCTGCTAGGGTAATCCTAGCCATCATGTCTCGTCTTACGCGAGAAAAGTCAACGAGACACTTGCTTACTTGCGATTGAAATTTTGATTCGGATTAATTCTCATCAATTTCCGAAGGTTCGGTGATAAGCGGCGGTGATAAGATGCTTCCCCCGTGATCTTTCCGGTGTGTGAACGAGCAATTAAAATATTCACTTTGTCAACGAGTATGATGCGTGCGTGCGTGTATGTACGTGTAATACCATTGTTACTGGCATTGTGCTGATTATAACGTGTATAAATATGAAGCGAAGGGAAGAACGAAGGGAAAGACAGCGTATGTGTGAGTATACATAATGTGTAAAAAGATATATAATATAATATGAATATATATATATAGATGTGTGATAAATATATATGTATATATATAGATACGCAATTCGAAGATATCAAAACAATATACGAAGCGGCAGCCGTGGAAACGTAGGAAAGGAAACCAAAGACGTTGCGGCGGAACAAACAAATGTCGTTCGTCAGGGTTAGCGGCCTGGCTTTATCCTTGTTCCTCATTATTCATTAATATACACGAGATCGCTGTGACAATGAATAGATATCTCCGTAAGGCTCGGAATACGGAATAAGGATCGACCTTCTCATTACGCTACAATAAGATCGGGTAAGCTCAGAATCATTAATGCTTTCATGTGCTAAAACTCTCATTTGCAAAGTGCGGGAGCAAAGGATGGGGAGGAAAAGCGAAGAGAACGATTTTGAATTTCATATTTTTGCTCAATAAATTTTATAAATTCAATATCGCGCTATCGTTGCTCACTTTGTTAATCGTTTAATGGAAAGGGAATTAGAGAATAAATGCGTTTACTTTTTTCACCTCGCATTTACTATACTCTGAACAATTACTGAATGTCGCTTTCGGAGAAATTCAATGGTGAGCAAAAGCTTTTATTCGCCGTACAAATTTTTCAAGCCACGCGCTCTTAATTTACCGATCTATTAAACCAAATTCTCACGTCAGTTGCAACGAGCGCTACATCTTCTTAGTAGACGGTTCTCCGAGAATCGGTTGCGGAACGGTTGAAAATTTGTTCTCTTAACGTTGGTTGATAATTTGTTCTTTTCCTGGACGGGAATATAAACCGGAGGTTATCGGCGAAGAAGCCACGAGTCAGCAGTGGGTTGGCGGTTTTCCTCCGGAAATCCAATTGTAACGCAATACATACAACCGAAATAGGTATAAAATTCGATCTCAGACGGCAAACAGTTTCTACATTATCTGTAACGTTAGCCTAATGACGTAACGTAAGCTTAATGACTCACTTGCAACTAGCGAAAACAAATATTCTGGTATACTTGACGTTTTCACGAAAGATGAATAAATGCAAGGAATATGTCAGTGGCTTATGACATCAATCATGATGTACTTGCAGCAGCTCGTCGTTGTATACGCCGTTATAAACAAGTAAATGACGTCTCTTTGAAATAAAAATATATAAAATAAAATTTTTTCTACAATCTTTCTAGAACACCGACGTGGTTTTGCGGCTGAAATTTTTTGATATTATCGCGACTCCAGGCTGCCTTGCCTGAAAACCAAGTGACGAAAAAAGGCGAAGGGCATTTTCTTGGCTTCGGTACGGAATCGTTTGGACGTGACGTGTGAACGAAAGTGCGGTGTATCGCTTACTCGGGGATCGCGGAAAAGGCCAATGAAGCTTCAGGTTTCCCTCGTCTTCGGTGTCCTGCGTTTCCGCACTTTCTTTTGCTCTTTCCCCAGGCGGCGTCTTTGCGCGCAGTTCCGTATCTAAAGCTTTTATGCAAATCGCCGTTAGCCTTTTCGCCGAGGCCGGAAAGTGTCTTGCCTTCGCGCTCGCGATGTTGCTACGAGGCTGGTAATTGTTGTCCCAACTATTTAACACAAAGCTCCCTTGTTTAACTGAACCATTATCGCTGGTATATTGCGAACAGGACAAGGGTAATTGGCGAATTTTACTTCGAGGTGTAATGCATACTGGAGGTAATGCACCGTGAAAACTGCGACGCTGGTTACGGTGTTGAGCGCGTGTAAAGCTGTCTCACCTGGTCGCGAAAGTATACAGAGTGCTCCGTAAGTGCCCCGCAGGCGGAACCTAAGCTCAAAGCGGCTCCATCTCAGGCGAGGGATTTAATTCCGCGACGTGATTGCGAACGTAACGAGAGCTTTGAAAATTATGGATATTTGCTAATCAGCAATGCTTAACGAGATAAACATTTGCTTGTCTTATTTAAAAACAAACAAACGAGACATTGAAACGCGTGAGATATTTTAAAGGTGTCGAAAAACGCAGAATATATCAATGAAACTAGAGACACGTAAGATAACCGTAATGCAGATGTTAGAAATTATATATGAAAAATCAATTTTGGCACGTACAATTGAAAATTCTATTATTTAAAACGAAAGAAATTTTTTAAAGCTATTGAAGAGTTTTCGAGAAGAGTTAATAAATTAATTATTAATATACTTGTAAAGTTATTAATAATTTAGTATTTATTCAATAATATAATCATCATATTTTCCATTTGTTTATTAATTTTTTAACTTTTGTCTCGAGGAAGGTAACCATTTTGATTTAACAAAAAGCTATTTGGACACCCCCCCTTTACAAAAATTTTTATAAAAAGTGTTCCAATGATCGAAAGAGATAATAGTCCTAAGAAATAAATACAATGAATGAAGAAGTACTTGCCATCCCAATTCTCTAATTTTTCGTTATATCCGTTTCGCGTCTATATGCGATAAGTTAAGCATTATTATGTTACAGAATCAAAGATTCGATTAGAATCTTCGAGAAAGGAATTATTAAATAAGTGAACGACAATCATAGAAAATGATGATTTATCTCTATGATTATACTATTAAATAAATATATTAAATAATAAATTGAATGTATTAACATAAATAAAGAAAAATTTTTGTTAACTAACGTACTATTTAAATCATTTATAAAAACGATATTACTTCTCAGTTTTCCTAATATAATTTAAATTTAAAAACCAAAAAACAAATTGACTTGTATCAGCGGGTTTCTTCTAATCGTTCATGCGAAACGATCGTATATCGCTCAACGAAAGATATACAACAAAAGATAAACATTTTCGGAGCACTTTGTGCATCTATTCGACGTAGGGATATCGAATGGAAATACGCATGTGTCAGATACATTGCCTACGCGAGATGAGACATCTTCAAGTATTCTATTTGTCCTTTTACGGGCTGCGACTGTTCGCGCATGCCATCGGGCGGGCACGTGTTCGCGTCGTGTCGTCGGCGGTTTATTGGAAAATCAATTGCACGTAAGGTGAATTATTCGACTCGTTCAGGGAGACATACGAACCGCCGCCGCTTGAGAGGAGAGAGACCAGACAAGAGGGGCCGCCTTGCGCCGAGCCGATATTGAAACCGGGACGACCCCGTTGCACTTCGCGAAGACTGACGCGTCGCGGAAAAGAAGCGGCTTGTCTATCTATACAATGAGCCGTGAACATATTGCTTGCATTTATACTCTTTGGGACGCACGACAAAATTTATTTCATATACCAGATGAATTTGCTGTGATGACGCTGAATTTCGTTCAAAGCGTTCTATGCTTTCTGAAAGGAATTCTGTGTAAGAATTTATGCGTCACAACTCAAAGTATTACCAAAAATTGTTTAATTTTATAGATTGTTCTATTATTACGTTTGAGTATCTGTAAAATTTGAATGTAATCTTCTAGTTTTGAGATATTTGATTCTTTTCTGTTTGCTCTTGATTTTTACGTAAAATCGCGTTTTGTAGTACTTATTTGTAGATTAGGAAGTAGCATTATGAAATTAAATATTAAATCAAACTTATTTGGATAACAAATTTATTTAGATCCTTTTACATGGTTGAAAATTATTTGTCAAAAACTGCGGCAAAATAGGATTGCTTTTGCAGCATAAGCCGCTATTATTCCTATAAACCGATTTTTTTTTGCCATTGAGTAGAAAAAGAATAAACCTGTAAGGATCCTGTAATTTTTAAATTTCGATAAATTTTAGATGCTATTGTAAAACATCCTTGAAAACACTTTTGGTTTAAGGGATTCTTCAATCTTTCTCCCTAAATGAGAGCTTACGCGATCAAGGGGAGACGAATAAGCAGATCGATTCTCCTTGCCGGTTTGCGTGGAAAAAAGAAAATTGCATTCAAGCGTGGTATCGCAGGAACTTTTTAATCCGAGACGTTGTCCCATATACGGCGAAATAATATCAACGCGGCGCTGTTCTTATCCCGTAGTTTTACTCACTGATATTAAATTGTTTCGGATATTAAAAGCAAGTGGGGGAACGTCGTCGTTTTGAGTTGGGGAACTGCTCGCGACCGTCAAGGATAATCGTGAAACAGGTCGAGCGTGCTCCGACGAAAACAAATACTGTCTCGCTCCTCTCTTCCGGGTAAGAGAGGGACGCGGCACACACGCGGTCTTCCGGTTGCAAACACAGCGTATCGTCGTCTGCATTTGTGAGGAGGCGCGAGAAAGCCAGGCCAATTGAAGCCGGGGAGTTTCGCACGTGCTCGGTGCCAAGTTAGACAATTCTGTTTACGACGATAAGAATGCAAACACTCGCGAGATTGTTTGAATCTGAAATTCATCTGAACCGACGGATCCATCAGTCCGTAATAAAGGTGGGAGAATGAGGGCAAATCGAAATTCACGAAATTCGTTCGTTATTCCGACCTATTTCGAGCGATCCTCTACTTTTGCGTGGTAATAATACAGTAAATCTTGCGGTCTACGTATGGATATGGGTAGTCAGATTTATCGTAAATCTGGAGCAGATCGCTAGAAATAATAAATCTTTTATCTATCCATGTGTCATGTAATAACGGCGTGTGAGAGTGGAGGGCGAATTGGATTTTAGATTGAACGCTCGCTCGTTGATTCACTCCTACACCGTCTTGCACGGGTAACTTTCTCGATCGCCAGTTACTTTAGCTCCAATCACCGTATTCCCACCGAGTTTTTAGCTTTCATCCGATTTATCCTTCAATCTTGAATTATTCGATCAAATTAAGTTGTTTACGAAAGCTTTTTGCACGATACATCCGGCGGGGTATCTTTGAATATCTTAAATCTGATTTTTATTTATCGCCATTAAAGACGCCGAAGATAAATTGGAATTCTCCGTTTTTACCACCGGCGCCATAATATTAGGATCGGTCGGTCGGATGTTAATTAGATTTTTGAATTTTTTATAATCGACGCGGATACGTACGTAATTAAAGGCTCAATTAAAAATGCACCATCGATATTGCAAGAGCGATATCTCTCTTTGAGGCACTTGACACGTTCGAAACTTTCCGGCGTGGAGATGGGATCGTCTCGATGCGATCGGTGAGGCGGAAGATCGCGAAAATCGGAGTTACATCCCCGTCGTGGAGGAAATACGGGTGGCGCGTTTTTCCGCTCGGAGAACTCGAAGCGAAGTAAAGAAATAAAGCTATGCATCGTTTACGCACACCCACACACGCTCAGCCACTCACATTCGCGTCGTCACATTCGTTCGCGCAAATTTCGCGCTCGCGAAGAAGAGCTTCGCTCGGACTTTTGAACGCGAGAAGCCCGTTCAAGTCACAGTCGCGCGAGGGCGATTTCACAGGAGCTCTCTCCGCGTCCTGTTGCTGCAACGTGCTAATTCCCGACGTGAATCTCACGTAACGACGTATGTACATACGCTTGTAATTTGCATTTGCGTGAGAGTCGGCGTGGAAGAGAAAACTCGTTTTATACTCCTTCGATTCGCCTTTACGGCTATGTTCGCAAGCGGCCCTCGCTGCTGATATCGAGACCCGTTGGGAAACACGACGATACGGAAACACGGCGAATATTAGGCGTCCTTTCTTTCTCGATTGCGTTTTGTTCCGCTCTGAAACAAATTCCGAAGCTTTCTGCTTAATTACGCCTCGTTAAATTCTATCCACCTTATTCGCCGAGTTTCTCGACTGAAACGTCGAGGACACTTTGTTAAATGTAACGTTGAGCCGGAGGGAAAATCTCGGCGCTCGATATCGCGTGTTAAAGGTGACTGCGCATTCGCAGCCGGCGCTAAGCTGAGATTCGTGTTTGCTACGGCGAAAGGTAAGTGATATCCGAAATGACGGTACGAACCGGGCTGACGGAAATTTCGCGTTTTCGCGAGCGTATATAAATGGAGATAGCGTGGGATAGTGTTGCGCGCCGACGGCAACGGCGCCGCGGCGTGAGGGATTGTCGTGGCGCGCGTCGCGTTGCGTCGCGTTGCGTCGCGTCGCGCCGCGTCGCGCGGCTTGGCAAGCGTGGGAAATGCGCCGGTATAAGCGAGAGACGCGGTGCATCTTGCCGCTTAGATTAGACATGGTAAAACGGGCCGCGAAGAGATGTCGGCGGCGTAGCGCGCCCGCCCGTCTGGATGTGGACGGGAAAATGAGAAAATATGAACGCGTCTGTACGCGCGCGAGCGAAGCGAGGCGAGCATACGTCGGAGCGTATTCCGGGCCGGCTTCCCTTTTTTCCTTTTCAGACCTTTCCTTTTGAGAAGAGAACAGAGGGTCGACGGAACGTAGCTTCGCCGCTGCGCGTGAAATGCACGTTCAATTTGTAAGAGAAATGGTAGTTTCTCACGCTGTCACCGCTCAGTCGGAGGGAGGGAGGGGGATGTCATTATTGCGCATTGTTTGATTAAACTTGG
The DNA here is from genome assembly GCF_016802725.1 of Solenopsis invicta. Taxonomy (NCBI): domain Eukaryota; kingdom Metazoa; phylum Arthropoda; class Insecta; order Hymenoptera; family Formicidae; genus Solenopsis; species Solenopsis invicta. Next base: position 11,820,187 of record NC_052673.1, read on the forward strand.
TTCTGGCACGATTAGTTTATTTATTGACAAGAAACAAGTTTTAAACAATTTTTGAAAAAGCTAGAAAATGTCATCTGAGCCTCGAGATTATGTAGTTAACAGGGGTCGGTATTTAAAACATTTATAACATTATTTAAAATGTGTATTTAAAATAAAATAAAATAGTTATTTGGTATTTATTATTTCAACTTAATGACTGTGACTTATTTCTTTTTTTATTTTAAATTGAAAAAAGAAAGAAATTTAATTTCAAATAAGCGTTTTTATATAAAAAACTTATTTAGAATTTCTTTCTGTTTTTATTTAAAATAAAATAAAATAAAATAGTTATTTAGTATTTATTATTTTAAATAACTTAACGACTATGACCTATTTTTTATTTTAAAGAAAAAAAAAGAAATTTTATTCTAAATAAGTATTTCATATTTGAAATATTTATTTAAAATTTCTTTTTTTTTTCTATTGAAAATAAAAGATAAAAAAACAATTTTCAAATAACAAAAAGCAAGTTTTTACTGCTAATTAATTTTGATTGGATTTGACTTTCTTTATCGAAATAAAAAAAAAACAAAAATCAGAGTTGTAAAATGACGTAATGGCATTATCTACTAGATTTTCTTGAAGATTTTACCGAAGATTTTATTGAAGAGCTTCATATATGTGCAATGCAAAACATAGAAAAATACGTGAAAATACTTAATGTACATTTAGATAAACAAAATTACAAAAAAATTATTTCGTATTTGAAATTTTTATTAAAAATACACATTTCTTATTTTATACTTTATATAAGTTTCTGGAATCTATTTTTTATTTTAAATAAATCGTATCGTGTATTTTACCGACCTCTGTTAATTAACGCTGCGCGCAATATGTAGTTCAATTTGATAAGAGATTTCTTTTGTCCGTGATTTGCATTTGTATTTTGCGGTACGTCTGTTCGACAAGGAAGAATTATACGCGGGCGATGCGTGCGCAATAAAATGGTTACAAAGTAACTCCATTAGGTAGAATAGGCTCATACAATATTTGAACTCATCGATTGTACTCTTGCAATTTGCATTTGGCCCGCATTTAATTTTTATCGTCGATGCCAATGTAAGTCCTCGATTTCCGCGCAAGTCGGCCGTGCATTTGATCACGGCGCTTTATGATATTCTCGTGGGTAAGTATAGTAATCGAGTGACCGTGCGTAATAAAAGGATAATGCGCCATATACATTTCGAACGTGCTTTGCATCGAATTTGCTAATTAGCAAGCACTTTGCAAGCTCGCAGAGGTCTTCGTTATCGTGTTGGTCAGTGCGCGCGCGCGCGCGCGCTTTAGCTACTCGTGAAGTACTCTCTTTGCTGAAGAGACACTTGTACAATGGCAGACGGAATATCTAAACTTCTGCGAAAAAAAAAAGAAATGTCCCTCGAAACATGAATTTTCTTGCGCAGCACGCGTTATCTGCGAAATGCACTCGCGTGAAATAGTTTTACAAAGGAAAAGGAATTGAATAGCCACTTTACGAGCGAACTACGAATTCTTTGACCATTTGTGCGTTGGTTTTTCTTAATGAGAATTTACTTTTGCCCTGCTCTCTTTCCCTCTTTAATGCCTTGAGACAAAATTAAAACAATGAGGACCTTACGTTATCTGCTTGTTCTATCGCATCTTTTTTATCTTGCCATCAGCCTTTTTGTCCGAGAGAAACAAATTGTGCGAGACTCGTGAAAAATACGCGGGGCTGAAGTATTACATATTTCTTGACAAATAATAGCAGTATGTCCGCTCCGGATGTTGAATGAAAATTTAGAAAATAACTTGAGGCGCGCGCAGTATATACATTGTGTAAAGCACGAGTGATGAGCTTGCAAAAAGATGTCGGAGGCAACGCTGTCTCGCGTGCTGTTACACGAGGGCGCATCGGATTTCTTGCCTGGTGACGAGTTCGACGTAACGACGCGGATGCAAAAGCGCGTCACGGAAATCGATGGACGCCAGTCCGAGCGCGTCGTTTTTCTCGTCCGCGGACGGCCGACAGATATTAATTCCCAGCAGCTGTCTTCTCACCGGCAGCCCTGGCATTCCCTCCTTTCCGGGGGATCACGGAACTCGCTCTGATCCGCTGTTAATTAATTTCGCAAGTCGCCGAACGCCGAAGGCGTCTCTTACGCCAAGTGTCAGCGTTGCCGAAGAGGCGCGCGGCCAATTCTTTCGACAGCTCTCGTATTACCATGTCGGTGTGCACGCGCCGCGCCGTGCCGCGCGCGCGAGGGTAAGGGCGCGCTGCCGATTATAAAGTCGCAAGTTGACAACGCAGTTGACAACGGATCCGTAATAGTAGAGGGCGATTGACGCGTTTTAATTTACTTCGATCAGCGCGGCTCGATAAAACCGTCAAGGCGTCACCCGCGCAAAATGGATGGCGGGCGCAAATACCGAAAAAAGAGAATGGACCGTGGGGACGAGCGGTGGCGCGGGAGAGCTACGAATTGACAGCTACGATCAGCTTTCGCGGTGAACGATGACATACGACTCTCAAATGAGCTTTCCGTGACTTGCACGTGAGATTCCGTTCGTGGAAAGATCTACAAAGAACAATATTTCCAAATTCAAAGTTATATTAGATTCATCATATTGGAAAGCAAAATGTATCTGGCACGATAGCACTGCAAAATATACTACGAATAATTAACCCGGGAATAGTCATCCATTTTTTGCACTGGAAAGCATTTTATATTCAAGTAAATATATTGATATTAATATTATTCTCTTTATTTAAATAAATACGAGCTAGTATAAAATAATTTATGTTTGAACTTGGGAAACTTTTTTTTTAATCAAGGAAACGATGTTAAAATATATTTAACTTGAATATAGAACTTTTTCAGTGTGCGTAAACAATTATTTGAGGTCATTTTTATATTTTAGTTAAAAATAATTGTTATTAATTATATGTTATATATTATTTTATTTTATTATTGATTATTTTATAACTTATTAATATTTAAAGACACTATTTAATCAATATTTTCTGTAAAAAGGCAAGGAGAAACCAAAAAAATATTAAACAAACGGAAAGAGCACGTTAAGTAGTTTACGTATTAAAAAAAAAATGAAAACAGTTAATAAAAAGCTTTCATATTGTTGATTCTGATTGGGATTGTGTATTTAAAGGTCCATAAAGAATAGTTATTAAAAAAGTCGTTATCATATAAAGTTATTTGCTCTTACAGAATTATTAAAAATGGTTTATTTTTATTGTATTTGTTTATTATATTACATAAATATAAAAGTTATATGAAGTATTTTTCAATAAAAATAAAAATAAACATTTATAAAAACATGAACTTTGCATTGCGCAGAGATAAAGATGTTAATAGCTTATAATATTTTTGACTCAAACCTCATTAAAAAAGAATTATATCATCATTTCGAATTTTTAATATAAACCCTTACCATACTTGATTGATTTTATAATGTAAACGATGCACTCTAGTTTCAACAAATCGATATTATGAATATATGAGTTAATACTTTTTCTTATTATATAAATTAATTCTCGGAATCTCCGACTGAAAGGTAGGTACGGATTTTGAATCAGTAAAAAAATTTGATGTGGCGTGAGTTTCATTTTTCCAAAGCAAGGGTATAAAAAAAAAAACACCTCAGATGACTATTCTCGGGTAATTCCTATATTTTAATCTTCTTTTCACTAATAAAAAATTTTTTACGCTATGATCATAAAGCGGAAAATGATTATGTCTGTAATAAATGTGAAAGAGAGCAGCATTTAGATTAGAAAAATACGTGTTAGTACGAGTAATTTTCTAAAAAGAAAAAGAAAAAAAATGGCGCATGATGTGAAATGAAAGTTCTCTGCCAGCTATAGCGAAGACAAAATGTCAATTTGCTGAAGTATACCGAATACGACATCCCGCCTTTTCGTTTGCGATGCAAACTTATTCAATTAAAGCCGATCGAAGTTAACGCGAGGGAATCTCCTAGACGCATCGAAAAGGCAATAACTCTATAACTTCGTCCTTCTCTTGTTTTCTTTCATCGAATCGGCTTTCGTTTTTGGCAATAACAACTAAGAAAACTACTTGGCTCCCTCCGTACTTTTTGTCTATTCTCTGACGAAGGCGTCTTTTCGGCGGTCGCTCCCTTGCCGCTCCTTTTTTATTTCTCGCAAACTTTGTACATCTGGATGTCTATTGTGTTACAGCTGGACTTTTTCGATCTCGTGGAATTTTTATAACTTGTGAAAAGTTATGCCTGAAATTGCGAGTGTCAACTGACGGAAGATAATAGATCTATAGAATGACTTGACAGGCCCTTAATGGTTTTTCAACAATAATAATAATACATACTATATTTTTTAAAAATTACATAATAATACGTGAATATAAAAACATTTACTCTCAATATTAATATATTATGTTTTAATTAATTTTTTTTTAAACTGGCGTTGTAAATTCTCAATCACTTTCGACGTTCGCTTTAATTAGCAAATTCGAAAACAAAAAGGGGGAAATAAAAAGAACGAACGTTGCTGGAAAGAAAAGTACGTTATTTTCTTCCCTTTTATCCAAATCTACAAATATCGGCAATCATTTCTAAGTTCTCGCGGGCAGCGATGTAAAACGATTGCTTCTCGAGATTACATATCTATCATTGGTCCGGAACTAGAATTCGACTTTACATATATCCATTGATACGAATCGGACGGTCCGGTTTCTTGGGCACTATCGAAAGTTTATGTTTCTGCTTCCATTCTCTCACGGTCGCGATTTAAAAAACGTACGAGCGTACGGCGAATGTTTGTTTACCCCGATATGCTTCTCGATAAAATAACTTTATGGAATGGAACCGACAACAACGAGTCTTCTCTTCCACCGCCTCTCTGATATATTCCATGATTTTCAATTCTTTTTGTACGGGAAAGCACTTTCGTTTCAGCTGCAGGGCGCTATACACCCGTTTGCGATACCGTCATACAAGATCTTCGGGGATTAAAGTGCTTCTTGTAATATCATAGATAATACGCATATACGTGTCAGCCGGAAATTTCCGATCACTCACGGCGCTAACGCACGTGAAAAATGGAAAGTGTTTTAGAGAATTGCCGCGCGCTGTGTTTTAAACGTCTTAGTACGAATAAAGGGCGCGCCCAATAGATTCGGCATAACAATTTTTTTTTCTTGACGAGAAAGAAGGAACTATTCGCACGCGTTGAAAATTTAGAAGATAATGAATTGGTAACTTCGAGAGATTGAATTTTAAGTGAATGGAAATTCTTGACGAGGGAGAGAGAAAGAGAGAAAAAAATACGAATATAAAAAATCTCCGTTTGTCAAATATTCATGCACGAGGCCTCCCCGAAGATCCGGTTAAACTTTTACGGTTTCTATTCGCCAAATTTCCACTCCATTCGCAGCGAACCGATAATACACGTCGGTTTAATACTCTGTCATTCGCTCTGTGTAGAAACTCAGTTGTACCTAACAGGGGTATTGCGTCGGAGACCTGGGGCAGGGTCTCGGCGACGAGGTTCAGGAACACCGTCAGCGATAACAAGATGGTCACTCCTGAAACAGTCGTAGCCCACCTGTGCTCAATGATCCGTTCTCGTTCGTCGCGTCCGTTCGCGGACAGCGTCGACGAGCGCCCGTCCTCGAGGAAGACGCGATCGCCGATCGACGGCCGCTCGTCCTTTCTCCCTGTCGATCGTGTCGCGGCGATCGTCGACGAAGAGAAATCGACCGGGGCTGAACCACGTCGAGCCAACGGTTTCCACGGATAAGAACGAGGATTTATCTCTGCAAATGCGATTCGGACGCAATGGAAATTGCAACCGCGCGCCCGCGCGCGCGGGCGAGGGGAGGGAGCGAAGGGAAAAAAAAGGAGGATATTTTCGACCGGTAGCAGTCGATTGTAAGCCAGGGAAAGTTTCGCAACTGCACCTCGCCTCGGTGGAATTGTCGACGGAAATCTCGCGGGAGCCGTACCTCCTTGCCGTTTTATCGACGATGTTTTCTCGATAATCTCGGAACAAACCGACCACTCTGCCGTCCCGAAGGGTTCAGCTCCGTCCGAAATTCGTTCCGCCTCGTTTTGCTCGACCTCGAATCCGGGTCGGAGGATCGAGTGGCTACGGGGTATCTCGTTAAAAAATAAACGGTCAACGGTGTGTACTTACAAGCTTACATGCAAATTCCGCCGTATACGCATTCGAAAGAACGAATTGCAATGACGTGGGGCGGCGGTGGCGTTTAAATGCTAATTGATTGTTTTCGAGCCAACACGAGAATGCACGATACATTTTCAGTCGCAACAAGTAACTTTAATAGTCCTTATCTCTTTAGATAAATTACAACTAGATATGATAGCAGATGCATTAATTAAGATTACATGGAACTAACGCACTCGGATAATATATTAAGTAACATAAACGTGCCGCTATTAAAAATAACGATATTTACGTGAGGTCGTAAAGAATGTTGTTAAAAAGTTTATTTTCCACAATGTAGTCTTTTATTTCCATTATCGTTGAAATGTTTCAGCTTTTGATAAATTTGAGATAAAAGATGAATTAAAATGGTTTCAAATCGATGGTAAAATTTATCTTTGACTTTTTACAATCTTATTTTCACAAAGCCATAGCAAACATTGTTTTCTTTTACGGGTAGTTTGATGGCATGACAAAATTGCGAGTTACACGAATGAATCACGCGACGAGAGTGATAGCATTCAATCAATTTTTATTTATCGATCAAATCGCAGGCCTGGAACGGTGGACACTTCCGTTTGTAGGACGATCCGCACGAGTATGACCCGTGGGAGGATGGAATTTCGATTTAGCGAACTCCGACGCGCTTGTATCCACGGACTCACGTGCTTCGGACGATTTTGCTATCCGGCCAACATCGGGTTGGAACGTTCACCCCCGGAAAATTGTTCTCCATTATACGAGAATGCGCGGTCCGATGTTCGACCCCTCCTCGAACGAGTTGCGACAACGCAACTAGTTCTTTGAGTTTCAACTGTCGCGCGACTGTGAAATCCAACTGTGAAATTCGATACAAACTTGAAGGGTGGCGCGAATAGGTCGCGACTTTGCGTCGACTATTTTTTTTTTATTGTTTGAATTTGTAACGCGAGATTTCGTAAAAGTTAAAGCGACGAAACGTAATTCCGGAAAATTTTAGATCAAACATTGCAGGAGAGAAATTTGAAAACTTAAAACCTATGATAAACGAGCGTTCTGAAGTGAAGAAAATCAGAGATTTCTTCGATATAACGATACAGCGTGAAAAGTGCGAGAATTGAAATATTTCAGATCGTAAAGTGACAGAGATGTATTCGTATAATAATTCGAAGACGAGGAAAGCCAGTGTGTTTACATAAAACAGAGGCCACTTGGGAAAATGGGGTAACTTATTCATTGGCACTGACGTCAAAGGGAAAATTCACGGTGAAATATTCATTTGATAGCAGGTACTATGATGGACTGGAGTTCCACCTAGAATAGTGAGTTGGACTACATTTTTCCTAAACTCACAAACACATCAGGAGCGCGTTAAAGCGTACACGCGCGTGGAAATGGAAGGGAAATATTTTTGGTTATATTTTCGAGTGATTTCATGGTTGAGAATATTGCACATATACTCAAGTGGCGATCGTGCCTGTGCTGGTGCAGAAACTTATTCACGTACGGGAATTTATATCGTTATTCACTGCGATACACGCAGCAGTTTTTGCAAACATACATATTCCATTAAATAAAGCTTTAAGTTTTCTTGGGAGCAATTTTATGTTATGATATAGCGAGTGAAATTTATATCCGGGAAGAATTTGAAAATCGTCTCGAAAAGAAAAGGGGAACTCATCATCAACGAAATAATATGGAGATCTTCGCGGGATGACATATACGTTTAAGAGATGAAACCTATTGTGAAAAGTTAATTAAAACTCTCTGAGGCATTAAAATTTCGGGCAACGAAATTGATATATTCTCTCCCTTCAGAAATGATTGTCGTTACTATTATATATCACCGTGACATCGAGCACATTTTCTTCCTTCCTTTTTTGATCTCGCGATATCGTTATTAATTTCTTCGTGTTTCGCCGAGAACAGTTTTCACTGGAGGAACAAATCGTTCAGCGACGATGTCGCGACGTCGATGCAAAATTATTATAAGTCAAAGCACTATGAATTTACTTTGAGAGGCAATTTCTCAGGCGAGACTCGAGTGTGGCAGAAAAATGAAAACGGGAAAAGGCGGAAGAAAAACGTGAAGCCGTTTCAGCGCTTCCTCTCCGCCCTCGCCGCCTCGGTCTTGGAAAGAGGAATAAATTTGGTACTATTCTTTCTCTTTCTTCGCCTCCTCTTTCTTTCTTCCTTCTAATAAGATCGCATTTACTCAAACCTCTTTTTTCCGTCTCAACCGTCACGAAACTCTTCGTCATAATGTCATTTGGTATTGCTGGACGGGACGGCATTATTATAACTCGGCGGAGTATGAATTTATTATGAGAGAAGTAATACCACCGTAGCGCAGACGTACGAAACTTTGACATCGAGAGAGAACGAAAATCGAGAGCGAAAGAGAGTGTTGAGCGGGAATGAAGTGTCGCCCAACGTGAAATTTTCGTCGGTGACCGATTTTCTTCTGGCTCCCTCGAAATATGGGTGACTCGATACGGAAAGAAGCAGAGAGGACTCGAGGTGACGGTTATCGCTTAAGTTCTGCCCAAGTTTCCCCACTGAGGGAAAGAGAAAGAAAAAGCAAAGATGGAGAGACAGCCGGTCGCGTACTGCGAAGTGAAAAAAGTTCCCACGTCCGAGACTGAAGACGCCCGGTGACATATGGGGAAGTAACTCGGATAGTGATGTCTATCTATCGGTAACACTCGCCAAATATAATTTTTCCAAAGTTACGCGAGAAATAACGTAAAGGTAAAATTGTTTCTGTCCTTTAAAATAGATTTTAAAATTTAATTGAGACTACAATTAATTGCGAATCACGAAAGTTTTGCAAAATATAACTTGATAAAAAAAAAACCTACATACGCGAGTCAGATAATACTATTAAATTATCGTAGAGAGATAAACATTAAAATATGCTTTTATCGTATTTTTAATATTTTAACAACAGTTTTATTACACAATGTAATAAAAGCAAATACTGGCATTTCAATATATTGATATTTTAATGTTTTAATAATAGTGTTTAATATTTAAAACATTTTCAGGTCGCATGGCGAATATCATTCGATGATTTCATTCTTTTATTATCCGTTAATCGACGGGACTAATAATGCACGATAAAATTAGTGAGAACGGAGTTTTAAATTCGAGGAGGAGGATATTGCGGAGGATATTCGATAAAACATACCCCCGCGTGTAGGCGGGAGGAATGCGTAGTAACGATTGTTATTGATACTAATTGATCGATTAATTAGTTTATGCACGCAGCCAAGAGCGGTAATAATTAATGCAATCAGAAATTCACGAGTGTTATAATCTATCGAGTGTCTATTAGCTTCGCGGACGAATCCATTTAGCATCGCTTCGCAGCGATTAGAATAGCACGGTGATTATCGATACGAAGCGAAATAACGCGTGGGCAATTAAAAATCATGCACCGTGATATACATCGCGCTCGCGGTAATTGCCAAACATCGACACACGACGAGCGATGCCATTTGCCATTTCCTTCTTGCACGGAAACACGATGTCATTGTTTTGATAGCAATCTCGATCGAAATCGGCAACGATAAATCCGCTAAACTAGTCACCAGACATTCTATTTTCATTGGAACTTCCCCAAACTCTCTTTTCCATTCGAGGCAAAAGTTTGGCGTCAATACAATCTCTTTTTTTTAATTAGAACGTCTTCTGACTTTCCTGCAATGCTCAATAAAAGTAATTTGGAACGAAATATCGCAATCGATATAGTTTGCAGATTAATTAATTTTCTGCATTATTCGCGCCGTATATTGAGTTTTTTTTTAAGAAAATATATAGAAATTTGTTGGCAAAGCGACAATATTTAATAGAGAAATGTATTCTCTATTAAACGTGTCGCGATCCCGTGCTAAACTCTTACCACGCTCGCCGGAAATCTATCGAGCGTGGCTAAATCGACTTATCGACACCGTCGCATTAATCAAGGCATTAAACCTTGGCCGCGTTATACGCCGCCTCTGTGAGACGTTGTAAAATCGCATACCTCCTCTACTGATTGGTTTCCCAGCGCCGTTAGGCTTCGCCGGAGTGCTCGTAAATGATTAAACTACGAGACTCTACATTATTCCGGCGATTAACGGACCAGCCGCCGCCAATTAGGATCGATCGTTCGATGGTGCATTACGGGAAATCGCGCGCTAGATTTAACGCTTCCGTTAAAATGGACGAGACTATAGTCGAGGATCCATTATTCCGGGGGGCGAACAAGGTGTGCCAAAATTCAGCGCGATGAAAAAGGGTAATCCGCATCGCGCCCAAACGTGAGCCGGAAACCGAGCGGAGACTTTGCCGATCCTGGCGATAGCGCGGGGCGCGGCGCGGCGACCTGATCCCCGGGCTCCTTTCTATTAATTCAATTAGGCCGTTCATGACGTTTGTGGCACGGCACGTGGCGCGCTGGCACCGACGTAGGACCGCAGAAAATAATCCGAAGCCGTTCTCGTAACCGGCTTACCGAATTATACCGTACTGTCGAGTCGAGTAGTGGAAGATATATCGTATCTTTCTCAAATTTGCCGGGAAAATCTTCCGTACTCTGAAAAGTGCGGATGAGCGCGGATGAAGTTTGTACTCATTGAATAACTTGAGCGATCTAATTCGCGCTGTATAACTGGAATATCATATTCAAGTTTATGTTAATTGAGCTTACTCGTATTTAATTAACCTTTCATTACGATACCGATAAATTATTTCGTGAAAATTTGCGCCTCTCTAAAACGTCCGGATTTCATTTATACATGATAACCAACGAGTAAAAATTTCGAATTTTAAAGCATCTTAACTCGAATCATCCTTTAACTCGAAGCGGAAAATAGATTTGGTTTTTGTTCGATTTTGCTCTGGCGTATTGGCATGTATATTAACTTGGCATATTGCGAATAATTCGGGACGACGTTTTCTGTAAACACGGGTCATCGATTCAAAACTGATCCATTCAAGGGGAATCCTGTTTGCATCTAATTAGTCGTGTCTGAGATGTATCCATGGAGACGTCACTGTTCACCCATTTTCAGTCATGAACGCGCACTTCATTGACTATAGATAGGTACATATTGATTGTCATATCAATAGCTTGTATAATCATTCGGGATATCTAGCGATTGTCCAGTGTAGCATCATTAGTCTGTTTAGCCATCTAAGATGTCAAATATATCCGTCATTCAACAATATCACTTTCATTGTTATCAGGTCTGATTGCCAAACGCACTTTGGCGCAATAATTTTTTTAATTATTCGGAATAATGACCGATTTTATAAAAAAAACTTTCATTATTAACAGTGTATTAACTTATCTAAAATAATTTTTCTACATTGTGGAAAATTAATTAATAATATTTAAATATAATACCGACGAAATATAATACTGACTATACATATAAAATTATATATGAAAGAATAATTCCCGAGTTGGCTCGTATTCACCTTTTGTTTTTTAACTCGATACACCGTAACACCGTGTCTTTTTTTTGCTCCTTTCGACTCGCTTTTTTTTTGCTCCTTTCGACACGCCCGATTTCAAATTACGTTCGCGCTACGATTATCGACGGCTCGAGGTCGGCCCCGTGGCCGGGGAGAATCGGTTTTTCTTCCCCACGCGCGACCGAGGATCTTCTTGGATCGAGCGGACTTACCTTACGCTTCCAGGCTAGAATACAGGAAAGAAGGGATGGAAAAGATAATAAAAAGATTTGATGTGATGTACACATATGTATAAGGCCCCGCAAGCTCTGTAGTCGCCCGCGGATGTGAGAAACACACGGCCTAGCATCGTGTCTCTCGCTGGCGAGTCGACAGACGCATTCATTTGAGTTAAGTCAAGTCCATTTAATTTCGGCGAGAAATTGGGAGGGGTAAGGTAGGACGCGTGCCGCACACTGTGAAGAATGAAACGACTTTCTCTCTCTCGAGTTTCTCCTAATTTCCGTTTCTCCTGCGCGAAGTGGGAAAGAAATATATCAGGGGGGTACGAGTGATCGCGCAAAATAATGTTAGTGACGATGCGAAGGGACAGTATTTGGATGACGCTATATTTTTTTCTTTCTTTTTTTTACCTGAAGAGATGCGAGAGAGATCAAAATCACGAGTGGAAGATGGGAGGGATCTAGAAATATCTTTCTGTTTTTGTTCTCGGACGAAAGTCGCGTTATTGGATGAAATGAACATTGGATGGAAAACCACTTCGACCGCATGGATATGCGTAGCCAGCAACAATAAAGTTGATTAATCGAACAACTGATCAAAGTTTCGTCTCGAACACACGTTGCGACGTCTTGATTCTCCGGAACTCGTCGAGCGACCCCACAGAATCGTTTCTCGTTTCTCCGTCCCTCTCAGCTCGTCGATCAAATCGCGAATGATCGAGCGATCTTCTTTGCCGTCGACACGTGACAAGGATTCCGGTGGAGTGTGGATTATGATACTTACCGGGGATATTTTGGATTCGAGAGAGGATGACGCTTGGAAGGCGCGCTTCTTAAAAGAAATTGTCGACGCGTGGAAGACGCTTCTCAAGAGAGAGAGAGAGAGAGAGAGAGTTGAGCCTCGCGTCGTGAGAGAACACGACGGATTAATGAATGCACGCGCGCTCGATCGATCGATCGATCGATCGATCAACCGAGCGAGCGAGCGGCCGGCCGGCCGATCGATCGCCGTCCTCGCGAGAGGATTCGGCGCTTGCTGTCGATATACAAAGTCGTCGCACCTGAGCATTACACGTACGCACCGCCATTACACGATGTGGTCGACGAGCAGCCACTATCAGTGACCATGCAGCCACTAACGCCTACGAAAACGCTTCGAATCTGACCGCAAACCGGATTGCAGGGAGACAATTAGCCGAACCGCCCTGAATCACGAGACGGGACGTGAACGAGCGATTTGCGATCCTAGCTCCAAATTGCAAGACGAGACAGTAGCAACATAGAATCCTGTAACCTAAACTACCAACTAACCCAAATTGTGCAGTATCAATAAGAACGACTTGTTGTATAATACTCTCTAATCTGAGATTTTCGTACCGACCGTCGCTCTGCTATCTCATGCCACGCGTCAAGACAACTCCTATCCTCTGGCTTGGCATTAATTTAATCGCGCTCTTGCGCAGGGATGAACGCGCATATTTGCAAAGTCGATCCTCCGGCAGAAATGTCGTCTGGGAAAGCGCGGAGTAAGCCGAACGAGCGAAATGGAATTCGCCTGCCTGCGCGATTTTCCACGTTTATCTATATTCGTACAGGCACGAGGAAATCGATTATTCCATGTCCCGATAACTTCACCGGGAGAGAGAGAGAGAGAGAGAGAGAGAGAGAGAGAGAGAGAGAGAGAGAGAGAGAGAGCGAGAGGAATATGCCGCGCCTCTCTGTTCCATCCTAAATACTTCGAAGTACGAGCTACGAATGCACGATTGTCACAACGGAATAACTAACGAAGCGAATCTGAGAGCGAATAATGAGACAACATGCCGAACGATGTACAACTAGACGATCAAACGATATAAGCTTTAAGCGGCTTTAGCTGCTTGAAAAGAGCTTAATGAGCTAGTTCCTTTACTGTTTAATCGATTAACGATCCTTGAAGAGTCAAGTGTACTCGCAATTACGAGATTTAATTTGCAGTTTGTAACATTCGCATAGCAACATTTTCGAGTACGAAACTTTTTAATTGTTTAAAAAAATCGTACCATTTATATCCCTGTGTCAAATAATTTTATTTAACGTCAAAGTTGAATTACGGGCAACAAGATAAAAATGTTGTTTGGTTGTCAATGATTTAAAAGTTCGTGGATTTTATGTTTTATATTGGATTAATGATGGAATTCATCCCATTGTCTGCTACGGCGATGAAATTTCTGTTAATATTTTCGACAGTATTGTCAAGGGATTTGTCAACGATATCGCTTTACAGTCACATTGAATTTACATTAGACCGGTTCTATCAATAACGTGCTGATAGGTAATGCGCTCTGAGCGGCCAGCATAACACTTGCTCTTTCAGAATTAGGTAGGATGCGCATTGATATTGTTCTTTTTCTGTGCTGCCTCGTTCGGTAATTGATATCTATTAATGAGGTTTACTTTAATACACAAAGAGGAAGTTAACAACGTAAAAAGCAGCTTAAATACACAAAGAGAGAGTTAATAATGTAAAAACAAAGTTAAAGAAAGTAAATTATGCTGCAGAGGACGTTACTTGTAACGCTGCTACGTTAATTTCATTAATATTTAATGTAAAGAAAGAACGATTTTGCCAAAGTGTCCAAAAGTAGTTAGATATAGATCTAAAAGTAATTTTAGATCATTAAAATTATGTGGGATGGTGAATTCTAGCTGAATGTCAAAACTTTTTGTAATTTTGGTTATGTTGCTTGAATGTCCTACCCAGTAAAAAAATAAAATGTAAAAAAAGGTCTACTCTAAATTTTATGTTAAAATAACTCAAAAGTTAAGTTAAAATAACTCTTATTTTAACATAACTTTTGAAAATAACCTTTACTTTAAGTTATTTTAACTTAACTTTTGAGTTATTTTAACATAAAATTTAGAGTGGACCTTTTTTTACATTTTATTTTTTATTGTATACAGAATTATCTTGATGGTCCAATAAAATTATTTTCAAATTTTTAGACATTTCAGTGAAATTGTTCTTTCCATATATTAATTACAAAACAGCAATTTTTTAATGATTTTAAAATCAACCAATAGGAATTCGCAATTTGACTTTCCACCTTCGTCGATAAAATTTTAGACTAATGCAAAAGTAATAAAGACTAATGAAAAATGCATCAATGGAATTTAATAAAAGTTAATTTGTTAGCAAATTATCTATGCTTTCGTGTCTGTCGTTCTAATTATTAAATTTTGGTATAATTTTCACGAGAACGAGATCGAGCTTTATTTATCAGTAGCGATGATAATCCCACTGAAATATTCGTCAAAACTATCTATGCGGGGATGATTCCCACGAAAATGTTTCATTCAGTCAGATTTCTCGACCGACTATTGCCCACATCGATCAACGTGAGGCTTATACAGCGACATATTCGATATTTTGGAAACTTTTGATATCACCCGGAAACATCATTTGAAAACTTTTGATATTTTTGCTATACCGCGTCGAATCATCTCGAGATGCAATATCGCTGGTCCTAGATACATGATGGAAATTGAAATTTGCATCGCTCGTCGCGCGGCGCCTTCTACGGAATCGCGCCGAATAAATAAAACGCCTGAGCGATTTGCACAATACGGATACCGCTGAGTTAACGAAGATACATGAGTCGTAAAATCGCGCCGCTGCATCAAGCAACACGCAATGACGACAAAACTTTCCTACTTCGCATTAAAATCGCCCGACGATAATATCCTAATTAGAAAGTTTCCAACAGCCGCTAAATGGACAATTAATGGCGCGAAATATCGGTGTATGGTATCGACGGTATATCGTAGCCTGCAATCGTGATATATATACGCGCGGATGCTGTAAAGTTTTAATTAAACGTTTCGTATTTTAACGCGAGGCGCCACGAAATATATAATTCACCCCAAAAGCCAGTCGTATAGTTTCGTTCGAAAAAGTCCCAGCGGCGAGAACTTCATAATTTAAAGTGAAGGACAATGATTTGCCAGCTGCAGAAATTCGAAGGATATAACGTTACGGTTCTCTCGTGATCCGAAGGTTATTAATAAAAAGCGCAGCCGTGTTAATAAAAAAAAAAATATGTCTCAATAGATAAAAAGGAATAGAGATGTAAGTTATCTTTTTTAAAATGCTTCGAACCTTCTCTCGATTATTCAACTCGAATCAAGTTCTTTTTTTTTATTTCTGTGTGAAATGCTTTTTGTAAGACCTTCCTGTATGCACGCGTATTCAACGAATTTTTCTTTTCTTCCAGTTCTCCTGAGACTTTTTTCTAAAAATATTCGTGGTAAGAGCACAAAGATTGAAGCTCAAAATTTGTAGGATATCGTGCTCATCGCGACAAACAAAAGGATGTTCGTTGAATGCGAGTATTCTTTCGGGACACGCACTTGTCACGCGTCGCGTATTCCTTTCAAAATGATCCCCCAGAGCACGGGGTTAGAAGCAATTATGCGGCCGCACGTTGAGCGATTTCGAAGCGCGCCGTGGCGCTGAAAATTGCAAACGGTCTTAAAAATACATTGCCTTATTTGGCGGCGTCAAGAGTGTGCTCGTTAAAACTCGGTCTTCGAGATAAAACATAACTTATGACGTGTACGTGCTATCATCGCCACACGGACGCAATATCGGCACATCAGAAGGCGATGGGATGCGCAGCAGCCGTATATATAGTAATATATAGTAGCTGCCCCCGCACAATCGCCTTCGATGCGATGTAGCTTCTGACGGGCCTCTTCCTACTCGGCTATTCGGCGCGGCAGCCCGTGCACCGCTGCATAAATTTGCATGGTGCGCTGCGATGATCGGTCTCGAGGTGCACAAAGCGGATCCGGGTTCGTCGACCGCGTCAGCTTTCTCGCGCTATTTTCTTGTCACCGTTATGGATTATCCTGTCGATTCATGCTTCAAACCGGGGCTGCGCACCGCCCTGGGGTACGAACTGAAATTGCGAAATTGTCGCCCGCGGATCAATTTGACCAATGGTTAAAGCCAAGGGCGGTTAACGCTAAGGATGAATTACTGAATTTTCCTTAGAGCTCTACGCTGTAAAGGAAATCGATCAAATACAACGTAAAATAGTCGTCGGAGAAAACGTTCACATAAAGAAGCTATTTATTGCTTCTTTACGGAACGGCTCAATTACGATTAGGATGGCACTAGAGAAATTTGTTTTAAGATATAGTCAAATTATCTCAAGCGTTAAGTGCAATTACAGTAACCACGTGCAATTTTCAAATTGGATCTAGACCATTAGGAAGATTTGATCTGCGATACGAAAATGAGCAGGACCGGTGTGATGTTGAAATAAACTCGCTGACTCGCGTAAAAGAGGGTCGGTTAGTCTCGCTAATAAAGCGTGGAAAAGCGTGGACTTGGCGCGAGACGCGCCTCTTGATCGGTATAACGAAATAATCGATGCACAGTAGAAAACATTTTATATTTATTTTATATTTAATCAGTTCTTGCGAAAGCTTTCATGTGGAATTTTTAATATACCAGGTTAGTTTAACATAATATATTAAATATTTTCTATTAAATTGATACTCCAACGTTTCTTAATATTAAAGTAGTACGGTTTAAATGAACAAATGATATAAAAATTATGTAGTTTTGAAAGGTGAATTCTAATACAAATGAATAAAATGTATAGGTCTTCATATTAAATTCATATTATTTTTGCTGAAAAAATATGTTCTATAATCTATTTGTAAATTGTGTCGAAAAATAACATTTGTATTTATTTTTTTACAATATTTATATTTCTAATTTTTTACAATATTTATATTACTTTATGAATATTCGTGTGTTAAATTAATATAAAAATTTGAATGGACCGTTTGGAACACGCATATTAAAAATTTCCAACTGTGTATAATCCGAGGGGAAATTCACAGCCGGCATTGGTGTACAAAATTTCGGCAGTGGACTGCCGAAAAAAGTAAGCAGTGACCTATAATATTGACGGCATTGTCGTCAGTGGTTGGGGAGTGGTGAGCTCACTTCAGAGTCGATCATGGGGTTGAGCACAAAAATTTTTGAATACTTCAGGAAAGCTTTAGAATTCTTGTGCAGGCATTGGCGTATGATAATGGGCACGCGGTAGTGCTCATAATTGCATGGCATTGCCTTAATTTTAATATAGGATTGACGGCATTGTAGGCATTGACTAACAATAAGCATTGTCGGCAGTGTACAAAAATGTCGGCAGTGTACAAAAATGTCGGCAGTGTTTTACAGCAATGCCAAAAATCGGCATTGGTGTACAAAATTTTGGGTTGTGAATTCCCCCTCGGTATAATCTAAACACGTTCAGATAACACAATATAAATACAAACAGAAATGCATTTATAAATTTACGATAATTACTGTATTGAAGAAATATTTTTGACAATAAAATAACTCTTTTTAACTGTCGTTTATGTTATAGAACATGAGAAAAAATGAATTTCATGGAACATGAAATTGTCCGAAGAATCGTAAAATTGGAGATGCAATAATTTGACACAATGACATCACTTATGTAAAATATGCAATTTCTCGGATCGTCGCGGTTGAAATATTATCTCGGCTTACTTGTGACACGTATGTCGCAATTTCGCCGGTCTTCGAGCGCTTAATGAAATTCGCGAGCTACGTTCGCTCGTGCGATCACATTTACAATCTATAATAATCAAAGATGAAGAGTATTAGAGCTGATTTTGAGTTGATGGGTTTCCGATAATTAAGATTACACGAGACATTTCATGATAATTAGAAACGCTTCATCTTGCTTCGTATTCTCGGTTCACATATTTTGTCCTCGGCGCGCCTGACCGACTCCGATGCGAAAATGTCACTTTACAACGGACGTACATCGGATGTGTTTCAGATTACTTCCGGTGTGCATCGCGAATTTTCGTCGTTTCAGTTGGCACCGCACGCGTTTTATCTGCGGTGTCGAACACAGACGTGTGTGCGAAAGCGTATTTGCGAGACAACTGCGCGATTTCGCCGAAAAAAATCCTGACGCGAGAAAGGTATCCGATCGTTGGCTGTGCTGGGCTGGACATCATATTTCGTGAACGGTGAGTATTAATCGAGTGGGACATCCGTGATAAAGAGAGCCACGGAGTTATCCATCTGTCCATTTCGGAATAGTTACGGAATGCCTCTCGCGTGGCACGGACGGGCGATTCAAATGACGAAATTATCCGTTCGATAGAGAACGATCGAGATAGCCCGAGACAACGTCTTGATTTATTTCCACTTGGAAATAAATCATCCATTATAGATTATATTCTGGATTGAAATTTTCGTGAAAGAATATTTTACGACTCGTGTTAAACAAAAGATTCGTACGAAAAAGATGGGATATAATAAATAAGTATTACGTGATATTCTCTCTTTCTTTCTCCTATTTAAATATATTTTAGAAATAAAATGCTTTTAATTAAAAATATTCCAATTAGAAATTCTGTAGCGAAAGAAATACTACGCATAACTGTCTTGTTTTTTAATTGTTTACTTAGATAATATATTTTTTAAACCCTGCTTTTTTTAGATTAAAATTAATCTTATTTTGAATTTATGAAAATGCTTTTCAGTTGGCACATTTTCCATAATTATTTTTTTGTAAGAAGAGGTTCAAGATATGTTTAACATAGTAGAAAATTGCATTTTTCTGAAAATTTGAAAGTATCTTAATTATCTATATTACCAAGTATTCTGAATTTCAAAAATCTTTGTTTATTTTTTCTATATTACTAATAAATGATTTAAAAACATTTGACTAAGGTGGAAAGTCAAAGCTATATTACTAACATAATCTTAACAGTCTTGCACTTTTGCACATTACTTCGACTATACAATTTGTCACACTGTCAGAAGCACGAATTTATTATGAGCAAGCATATGATCTGAAGCCAAGTATCTCGTGTTAAATTAGTGATTTTATTCAAGCATCTCCCGCCGCGACTTATGAAATCAACTTGCCTTCCTCTGCTGGAAGAAAGAAACCAACTGGTCTCGCAAGCGCAACGAGAAAGAGGCGATTAATTGGCGAATTTCAAATTGTGATGATGGCGCAAATATTTTTACTAGACGGACCAGAATACCTGTTGCCAGTTCATCAAAGTATGCAGATTTACTCGCCGAAGGCGTGCTTTTTATGTGTGCAAGATTGCAGTGGAAGTAAGTCGAATCAAGTCATTAAGTGAAGAACACAAAATGTATAAAGAGAGTCATTAAATCAATTAAATAAAGCTCGACTATTTTCGACCGCGGTGAGTAATGAAATCTTCGTAATAGCGATTAATATCAATACATGTCTTTCCATTAAAAACCCTTACAAATCTCGTTTGACGCGAAGCGAAAGAATTGGGCGAGATCAAAGCGTTCACTGAACGCTCATTAGAAGTTAATTTCCTCACGTCCTCTACAAGGTCCCACTAATGAAAAAATGGTGAAAACCAGTTTTATCGATTTCAGAAAATCGTTAACAATTTTTCTCTCACTTTCTCTCTCTTTCTCTTTCTCTCTCTCTCTCTCTCTCTCTCTCTCTCTCTCTCTCTCTCTCTCTCTCTCTCTCTTTCCTTATTGCTCTTTTCACGTATCAAATAGAGATTTTTGGCAACAAGCTGTAATTCTCTACGACACAGTCGATTGAAGGGAATGGAACAACGGCGGAATGATCGATTGGCCCTGAAAGAGGTGGAAGAGTGGATGCATTTCGCGGAAACGAAATAGCATCCAAACGAATTTGCGTTCAGTGCCGCTCTCATGAGGATTTATTTTAAGATGCATCGCACGGCGTATTATCTTAGCCATGGACTTTAATTAAATTTTCTTTCCCATAAGAAAGAAGGTATATAATGAGAACGTTTTCCCGTGTGTATTGAGTGTACGCATATCTATGTATGCATGCGTGTGCGTGAGTGCGGGGAGTACTCTATTTTTCCTCTTCTTCTTCCTCTCGTTGAATAATAGAAAGGACTAGCTTCTGGAAATCGGTAGATTTTTCTCGCATCGCGCGTCGTCGTGCAAAACGACGTTGGTTGCAATCTGTTGCGTTACCTCTAATTAAACTGGAATGCACTTAATCAAATTTCCTTCCTTGTTACAACTTGAAATGCGATATAAAAAAAAAGATGAAAACATCAACTAGAATTAAACCGAGTTAATTTAATCAGACTAAAGTTGAAGTTAAGAAGATAAAAGTGTATCACTTGCAATTCATTTTGAGATTTATTGAGTAAATATTTCGAGAATATCTCGAATTATATGAATTCTAGATTTATATTCGCGCTTTATTCGGATCCTCACCTGTTAGCGATAATCTAGGACGCTACGTGTAGCCTACGGCTAACGCAATTAAATGCAAAAGCGTTCGGCAGAAATAAATCCCTAAAAAAGTTAATTCAACGTGATTTCAACGTGATCTCAACTGCTTCCATCGTTCGTATCGTGAATTGATTATTATTCCGGATATTTTTCTTTTCAATGAAGCTAGTCAATCATCTTTATGCTGCGAGGATTATCAGGATTATACGTTTCGTTGTTCGATCGCTTTATCACTTATGCTAAGTTATTAAAAATCGATTTTATATTTAAATTCGCAAACATTAAATTAAATTCATATAGCTGCATCTATAGTTAGCTACTAGTCTATCCAGCACTTCTGTACATCACAGAATATTTTTCATTAAGTCAGAAAACACAATAAAATAATACCACAAATTACATCGAGTTCAAGACGGTCTTATGATTTTTTTTTTGCGGTTAGCACGCTGTTTATTGAGGAGCAATACTAAACACGTTCATGTAGGTAGACATTTGTGTGTGTGTATGTGTGTGTGTGTGTGTGTGTGTGTGTATGTGTGTGTGTAGGACACTTAGACGGAAAAACACAATACAGCAATATGTATTTGTGGTTTCTACGAAAAAAGATCTCAAAGCCTAGGATATTGTAAAACAAGAAATCGGAAAACGAATTCACTGTACACGGATACTGCGTGGAAACAAATCATTCGGGACACGTCGCAGGAACTAAACGAGCTAACTCAGCATGGCAAGAATCAAAGATGTGAGTGTCTTCGTATCTCGATCACGCGTTTTATATATATATACATATAATTGTGTTTTCGCGCTCTAAAGTCTCATTTAACCTCCGCTCGTAATTGTAGAAATTAATTTTACGACGACGTGCTTTAACGCTTTTGTGATCGTAACACTAATTCGTCATCCATTTTATTAGCCCCTGCCCCTCGTTGACGTCACAGCGGAACATAGATCGGATCGTTTGTTCGGATTTTATTTCTGACACTCACATCTTTACTGCTTGCTATCTCGACATAACGGTCACCATCGATGCAAGTATAAAAATAAAATTGTACGTAAAAGTCCTAGGGAACCTGTCGTGTTGTCG
The DNA here is from genome assembly GCF_016802725.1 of Solenopsis invicta. Classification (NCBI taxonomy): domain Eukaryota; kingdom Metazoa; phylum Arthropoda; class Insecta; order Hymenoptera; family Formicidae; genus Solenopsis; species Solenopsis invicta. The sequence continues at coordinate 11,842,470 of NC_052673.1, forward strand.
TCCGCGAATAAGCGCGCTGGTTGGGCGCGTAATTGTTTAGCGAACAGATCGTTTCCAGCGGCAAGTACATTCGCGAATGATATCACTTTTATCAATTTTACGACGTTTCCGAAACGACCCATTTGGGAACTTAATTACGATAATCTAAACATTACGATATGCAGTCAATCCGCTTATGCACTGAAGAAGTTTCTCCCAAAGGAGAAGACGGTCCAGAATCGTACAACGAAGTATCATTCACTTTCTATATTAAACCTCATTTAGATAAAACAACTCATTTAAAAAATAATTGCAACGTTTTAAATTTTTCCCTTATTCTACCGTCTTGTATCCACTAGTAAGCTTTGTAGCAACAATATTGCGCTAGTGTCTTATCATTTGTGTAATTTGTTATGTTATTTTATTATTATTTCATTTTATCATTTTACTGCATTTCTGTCTGTTACGCAATGAACGTTAAATTAAAATGACATTAAATTAAAATTAAATTAAAGTTATTAACAATGCTGCACTCTTGTTCTCTCGATAAAATAAAGGGGAATATAGAAATATAAAAGAATGAGAAAAAAAAGATCTTTCAAAACGAAATGTGAAAGGCGATTACTTTTTCTTTCGCGATTTCGAATACTTCGCCAAAGTCTAATTTTCTTTTCAATATTTAGACATCAATTTCGACGAGTTTAAACAGAAAATTCAATTGGACGAGCTTAATACGCCAGAAGACCGAACAGAGATCGGATGTTCTTCGTATCACTCTCCGACGAGAAAGCGGATCTGTACCGCTAAAATGCGATAAACCGGCGGTGGGATTTGGAAGCTTTTAACGTTGATCCACGTGATCCTTCGCGACATTCTCGACGCTCCACACTAGCGTGACTTACACGCGCGGCATACACTCTCCGAAATCGCCATGACAGGAAGCCGTTTTCTTCGCGCGATACGCACGTGTGAGGAGCGGTGTCCCGTCCCGTCGGAAATAACACAGAATTGCGACTCGTAACCGCGAGAGCTTGAACAATTTCGCCAGACAAATAATTTCGCGAAGCAACGTGGGAATCACCGGCTCTTACTTTCCACTTCCGGCACGGCTTTTAAGAAACTATCTTATCTTCGCGCGGAGAGAGCTAACGCGATTACGCGAAATTAAGCGTGACCTTGAGCTGAGAAGAAATTAGGGACGGAATACGGGATAATAAGTCCTTAGGGGAGGCAGAATGGAGGAAATTATCGACTCTCGGGAAACGTATAATCCTGATTCCCACGACGATTCTTTTACTTCTCTATCACGTTTCTGACTCGAGCTTGAACAGCTCGTTCGTGCGATAGGTTGCTCGAACACGCCAGCTTTTTCGAGAAGCAATCGAGTTGCCCTTTTCGGCGTGCCTGATACACGAGCTTGCCTTCCAGCGCTCATTATCCGAACGATAGGACCGATAGGATCCACTTGCCGTTCTAGACTACCTTTGTAATCCATCGTCTTCGTTTTTCACCTTACTATTTGGTTACTTCGTCGAGGTTTTCTAGGAATTGCGCAAAAAACAGGCGAAGGTACATTTACAGGGTGCGCTCTATTATATCATCCAATGAGCAATTAATTAAAGACTTAAGTAGAACCTTTGTATAATGTTACTTTGAAGATATAATTAACAATTCACTTATTTTGAATAGAGTACCTTTTTGTTAGCAAATGAAAGAGCAATTTAATAGTCTGTATAATCATTCTATCTGACATAGGCGAGGTTCGAATTCATGGTATTTCATCGTTAGTAATGCATATTGTCAATATGCGTAATGGCGTTAAATAAATATAGCTATCGTCGGATGATATATTGCAGCGCGCCCTCCGCGTTTCATGGATATATATATATACACATACGAATGTATGTACATAGACAATGTATGTAAAAACACGCTTGCCAGATGCGAGTTACCATTGGTTGACAATCATAGGTACCTATTAAAGGGACAGCGTCCGAAGTCGTCGGCATGCTTTCTGCCACGAGGTTCAGGAAAACTGTCAGCGACAGTAGAATGGTCACTCCTGAACAGGTCCAAAAAATTAAACATCAATATTGCGTCGCAACGCGTGGATTTAACGTGCTACCTTGGATCTCTAGAACACCTAGGTTTTTAGAGTTCGTTAGGCCGTAGACGCTCGAAACCGAGGTGAGATTGAGATAGAATCGCACATGTACAACTGCTTTCGATTTTTCCGAGTGACACTGGTCAACTCGAAATTTCATCGTGTCCGAGGACCGCTCAAACTTCCAATTTTCCTCGCCGAAAATTTCTTGGGTTCGTTGCAAGTTCTGAGTCGTCCTCGCATGATTATGATCCGCTGAATGATAAGCGCTGATTTGCAAGTCCAGCTCGCAGCACTGGGATGCAAATTTACGAATTTCGTAAAATTGCCACCAAATCTTCATTTTCGGTCACGGAGAAGTACGTAGCTCGAATGATGCGATTCTGCTAAATTTTTAACAATGTGACGCGGAAATTTCACATTTGTCAGTTTTTCCAATAACTGTTTATCACAATCTTGATGCAATGTTGTTTTGTAGTCACTTAGAGAGTAATGTCGCGTACGAAGAATTTATTTTACACACATAAACTCTCTAAAAATCGTTATAAATTGCGACGAGGGGAAAAAATGTGGCTGGAACCTACTGCATCAATATCGAATGAGAATTGTTTGTAGCTGAAGCAGAGCTCGCTGATCACAACGTGATATTAACGACAATGAGGGAATGTCGAGAATGATCCGATAGAATCCGTGCGATGACCGCGCGAGTTACGCGACTCTGTGCAAACATTTGAGAAGACATGCCTGTGAGCTCGCTCGCATGATTAAGTGTGGACGACCGCGAACAATCGAATCCCGTGTATCTACTCGCCCCCGGCGAGGATTTCCAAAGGCAGGATTAGCTCGCAAAGTTTGGAACATGTAACGGACGCAGCCTCGATGCGCCGTGCTGCAAGGAGCCGCAACGTTAGGCGACTTTGGTGAATCTGCCTAAGTCGCTGGCAACTCCATTACTGCGTAACAACCTTCAAAGTGACCAACAAAATTCGATTATCTTACTGCTGCTCTCCAGAATTGGAAACTTCTGCGAGCGATTGACAACCCTCATTCGCATGGAACGGACGGTCTGACCGCAAACTGATTGAGCCAAGTGAGATTCAAATTGTCATATTAATTTATACGGACCGAGTAATTCAATTAAGAATCCAGGATATCATAAACCAGTGTTAATTGAATGGTTATTACTCTGTGCAGGGAATAGAAATAGAGGAATAAATGCAATATTTGAGAGATAATAAAATAAGAGATAATAATTTGCACTTTTATGCAATAATGCAGTTTGTTTAGTGATCACATATTAGTTTTATAAAATATATAATTAAAAGATTTCCTGCAAAACATTCTTTTACATTTCTCTTTATATAAATATTAAATGATATTTTTTGTGGATATATTATAATAGGTACGCAAATAAAAATTTAGATTTTTAAATATTTTGAGATTCATTAAAAAAAAAACTGCTGAACTCGTTTGTTTTTTCACCGGAAAAAGATTCTTATTTACTATCTATTTATATTTTTTGTTTTTTGTTTAATTCTTGTCAAAGCAAAATTATTCATAATATAACGCTAATGAAGAATGATTTGGCGCTATAATTCAGTTCTTGAAAAGAAATAGACTTGGTTTTTGTAGGAAATCCTTCAATTTTTAAAATATGCGAAAATATACATAATTTTTATTATTAATTCTCGTTAATAATTATGTTAAAATATTAAAAAATTTACTGAAAGTTATTGAAAAATTAGCTCTTCTATTTATATTTGGACTAACAAATTATTGTCTACAAAACAGATCTTTCATTATTTTACTTTTATAGAAACACTATTATAAAAAGATAATTGGAGATAATCTGACCTTATTACATTTTCGTTAATGACTATCTGCTCCATTTACTCTAGTAGCACTAAGTACGCGCGAATTACGTAATTTTCCTTGAACGAAACCAACAAACCGTGATGTCGCGAATTAACTCACCAAGTTCGGAGCATTACGATGGCTCTTGGGAGCGTAAGGGTCTTGACAATGACTCATTAAGTTTGATGTACGTATACGTAATTAAGCTATATGAAACACTGCTATGAAATACAGGGACTCATTCTAGCAGTCAATAAATTCTTGTCGCTATTAAATCGTCGCTCGCAAATCAGAAAGTATAAAATATGTCACGCGCTCTTTGGCTGTGGTGCTTCGGGAACGAATCTCATCAATCGACGAAGTTAATCAGAAACGCGCGTATATATCTTTGATTTTGTGAAGCATGAGCAATCGTCGGATGAATAATTTACATCGAATTACAGATATCGTAGATGTCATTTGATTTGCAAAAAAATTGAAAGTAATAAAAGGAATTTTTTAAAATTCCTTTTTTAAAGATAGGGAAGATCAGGGCAAATGTTATAGTTAGATTTTTTAGTTGCCAAAGAGAGCAATACTTTTGCATGAACATTTATATGTATTTGTATTACACGTGTTTGTATGAGCATTTTTTTATTATTCTTATGACATTTTACTATTTTGCTTTGATTTGGCGGCCATATTTGAACTGACGTTATGTGTTTTTTTTTTTGGACTCCGTTGAGTTTTATTGTGTGAATTGTTTGTTTTATTGAATACACATAAGCTAAAGGCAGAATGTTACTCCATTTGGAATTAAAAATTATTTTTGTTTTTATTTTACGGAATGATCTATGAGAAAGACAGAAAATCTTATAACAGTAGGAACATGATTCAAGTAAAAATTCATATTGGCATATTTTTATAAATATTCCATGTAAAATATATTGATTAATTTTATTTACATGTATATATACATATATTTGAGATATGATGTTGTAAATATAATAACTGCTCCACAGGGCTGTGTTCCAAAACCGTATTGAATAACTAAAAGTCTATAGCATCCATAACATAAACTATAGCTTCTAGTAGTAAAAGCGGTTTTGGAATGCAGCCCAGTGTGGTAAGTTTGTTACAGTTTACCTACTGATGGAAATTTCAAAATTTAAAAACGTGGATATAAATTTTGAAAAAAAAAACGGCTACCAATTAAAGATGGATTTGAATCAGTACATATTTATCGATTTAAATTTATACCTTAAAAAATGAACAAAAGTTTTTAAGAAGAAAGTTGTAGCGAATAGCCTCTCAATTATTTAGAAATACAAAAACGGAAGAAAACGTAATGTCAACATTTCGAGATAATGCAAGTCGAGAAATTTTTCCTTTAATGATACTAAAGTCGGCAATAGCATCTTCTATGCACTCTCAGGTTGCGCTTTAATTCGTTTAATGGTACGCTTAAGTGAAATACAACCGAATGAGAGTACTGTATTTCGATGAGATCGACGTACGTAAACCGCGACAAGGTGCGTCCGCGGTGGGTGGCAAACCGCCAATAACATCGGGGGTTGTCGGTCAGCGGGGGAAGGCGCGGAGCTTGAGGAAGGCTGACCAATTAGTTCCTTGCTATTAGACCCGAGCGCTTGCTGGAATATTGGAACGCGTGCGCGATCGATACTTTTTCGAAACCATGTCCGAGAGTGTTGCACGAGAAACGCTGATCACACGAACTGCTTTCACGCTGCTGATGCGTCGCACACGACAGATTATCATTCCAGAGATGTGCAAGTTTGTTGACAGAAAATGTAGATTGATGCGATAGCAATTATAGAGTGGAAGATTAATTGTCATACACTCGAATAAGAGAAAAAATTTTACAAATTGTACAAATTTTTGATATCCCCGATGTCTAATAATTTCTTTCTACATTATATACATGTGCCAATTGTATAATTAGATATCATTAGAAGATATTTAGGAAACTTATTGAATTTTAGTTCAATGAGTCTTATTTTATTGTGAGATGTATATATTTTATTATTATGTATAATAATAATAACTTTTGATTATTTGTTTCTTTAAAGGTTTCGAGTATTAAAATACCGAATTGTATTTTTTACTACTACTTTTTATTAAATCAACAATTCTGAATCATGGCCGTCATATATTTATGCGAAGTGGTGTATGACGTTTGCCTACGATTACTTAAGTTTAAAAAAACTTATGCATACGGATACTGAAAAAACAAGGCCACAAGCCAAGATTTTCCTAGTCGATGTATTGACTAGAAAAAACAATGATAAATTTCTTGTATATTTTGAGTTAAATTGGACTCGAGCATTTTGTAGCTGGCACTGCACGACAATTTTTTTATAGTATGTAGTTTGAATGTTGAATTTATGTGTACAATTGTCTTTTGTATAAATATGAAAGGATCCTGAGGAATAATCAAAACTGGATTTCTCCAGTGCGTTAAACGAAATATAGATGTTAAATTAAATTAACTCTCTAAATATTTACATGCTTTGCGAAATGTTTGTCTGTTTTAAAACGGTACAACATTTTCCTTTTTAATTGTGGATGGCTTCCAAAAGTTCTTTACATTGCGTCGCGCTTTAAATCACGACAAGTCGCAAAGAGCGCTTTTCAGACTTTTCACTACAACTTCATTTCAGTTGATTTCCCATTCGAGTCTCTCGTGTATGTAACAAGTGTTATAACCGCCGCGGGAATCGTGCAACCAGTCTTAATGGAATTTCATTCCTAGCGAAACTGCACGAAACGCTCACCTGTTCTCGAGTAAGATGATGCCTTTGGGGGATACGAAGCATCTCTCGGCGTTCATTCTTACCATCGCTAGTCAATTTCACAAGTTGACTACCATTTTGCTTTTAGATTATTTGTGACCTGTGTGTGTGTAAATATATATATATATATATATATATATATATATATGTTTGTATGTATGTATGTATGTATGTATGTGTGTATTTACACACATAATAATAGAAAAGATATAAAACTGGTTTGATTTATTTTTGATAGTGACATTTTTATTCATATTATTTATTATTAGTTTTACTGTTATCACTTTTCAGTTTTACATTAACTCTCTGTGGTCCAATTGGAAATTTGAAGAGCCAGGCGAGTTTTTAATTTTAAATCATTCTACTTCAAATTTGAACACGTGTAAAAAAAGTGAAAAATGTTTCAGGCAAAAAAATTGTAAAATCGTATTCCGAAATGTTGGAAAAGTGTACGGGATTTTTTCAGATTTTTTTATAACCCAAAAATCCTTTTAAAAATACTATTGGATACTAGTAAGCCATTTGGACTAGGGAAGTAACAAAAAAAAAAAAAAAACGTACTACGAAAGATTAATGTTATTTATTGTATTATGATGATGACGATTTAGGAAACTTAATAAATTTTATAAAAATATTGATTTAATCTTTCTAATAATTACATCTATTGTATATTTATATATACATAATAAATGTAAAATATTCTACAATAAATCTATTATGATAATATAAAAATTTAGTATAAAATTTATTGACTACTTTATTATTGGCTACATAAATTAATGAGCAATTAACATTAATTATACTTGATTTGTTTTAAGTAAAATATAAATTATATTGATAAGATACGATTTAGTCGATTGGTCAACAACTCTCGTTACATTCGTTGTAGCTTTATTCCAAACGAGCGTCTGCAATGCAGTCGTTACGACGCTGCGACAGATCAATCAGAAAAGAAAAACTATGTTCTCTTCTTTGATTGTTTCGTTGCAACGTCGTAACATCGTAATAACTGCAGACTCTCCTTTAGTTCTTTGTGTTATTTTACATTTGTTATATCACGTTTTTATTTTTATATATTTTTATATTTATTATATATTTATATTATATATATTATTAATTTAACAAATATATATAAATAATAAATATAAATATGTTTATCATATATTTATATTTATTATTTATATATATTTGTTAAATAAATAATAAGGCATAAATTTTACTATCCTGATTTCCAATAATGCCCTTTTAGAAAACTCAAAGTATGTCACAAAGTATGTATAATTATGTGTGTACGTACAAATTCCTTATCTTCTTATATTTAATTCTGTTATATTCTTATGTCTATATAAGACGTCATGTTTGTTGGCAAGAGAGCGAGGCAGAATTGCTACGTGGGCCCCCGTCGTCCCCTTTGTCATGATAATGTTCAATCAAACACAACCCTCAACGAGGGCGGGTTAGCAGCGTAACGCACGCATTTCTCTCGCATTTATCCGGTTAATGAAATTCGCAAGCGGCCACAACGTGCCCCCCTCGCCCGCTTCGGAATTCATAGCGGCGCGATGTTATGTAAATTTCGTTCACGCGCATTTTTAAGCATAATCAAGTATAGTTGGCGCGATATTGTTGTCAAGAGAGCTGACATTTCAGAGCGTTCGGAAGTAGTCGCATAATTTTCGTAACGATGCCGCTTTATATTTCTAATGTAGTTTAACGGAAGATCAACTTTTCTCTTAAAGCGTTACACAAATTTCAACGATTGCGAATGACACAAGTTTAAGATTAAGTTATGGTAATGTTTCATTACACAAATATTTTTATAGATTTATGTCACTCTTATATTTCGCGTATTTAGTCTCCCATTAGCGCGCACGCGGAGTTAACGGATGTCGCGGGGAAGATTTGCGTAGGTTTACATATGGAAATCATTATCGATGCTCCGAAATTTGTAATGATTCTAGGATGTATCGACATTCCCGAGATAAATGTGACGTGAACCACCGAAAGTTCCGAAGTCCCTAATCCTCGTGTGATCCTCGAGAAGGAAAGTTCTGTCGGACGTTAGAGCGGGTCCACGAAAGATATCCTGGACTTCGCCAATGATTAATTACAGGATGGAGGAGATAGATGTCCAGAAGCAGGAAAATGTGGTTTAGGGCGAGGAGAAATAGAACTTTTTGATAAATCGAATGTACACGATGAAAATTTTTCGGTAAAAGAGCATTTCAAGTAGTACATTGTGTATATTATGAATTTATGTAAAATATGTTACAAATCGTCAGAATAGCTATTTTAAAAATTATTTTACTCTAGAGTGCTATTCTAGATGAATTTTCATCCACATGCTAATTCTAGTTTAATATATAATTTATGTTATTAAAATTTTTCTAGCGTAATACTATACAAAGTATATAGTTATAAAAACTATATTATATTAAATATTTTATATTTAATAAGAATTTTTTCACATTAAAAGTATTAATTCAGTATTTTAACAGTTCTCTTGCAAACTATAAAGTAAAAAAAAAACTCTTAAAAGCGTAAAAAAATTTTTAATTAAGTGGGTGAATTTTCACTCAGAATATTAACTAAAGTTTATGTTACAACATAGTACGATCTACTACTTATCCGTGAATCGGTGACTGTAATCGTTGAACGTTAGCAAGGGATCGTTGATAAAATATCTCTTGGATACCTTCGGGTAAGGAAACTATCCCGCGGCTTCGTGTCCCCGACTATTTTATCCGAGCTGCGAGAACTTTTGGTGAGAGAAAAACGAGGTTCTTGCGTCTTAAGTGGCAGTAATGTCTTACTTGGGTTTTAAAGCGTGCCCAACTCAACGTCAAAGAAAACGAATGACGTGAAGCAACAATGGCGAAAGACAAAAGGAAATCCGAAGACGAAGCGGAGACAATGGGACAGAGGTGAAGAAATAAGGAGAGTGCTGCGAAAAGATACCACAAGAGTTTTGGCTGCTTCGCCACGAAACCATCAGTAGATTGCACCCCTGCCGGTTTTACCCGTCATAAGTCCCGTCTTTGCGACACCGGGATTTACTTCACCGGTTTCATAAAGCGACGCCTGACAGCTGTGGTTGAAATTGCCACAGATTCGCCAAGTAAAAATTTTGTAAGTGGGTCGCGAACGTTGACGTTGGTCTCTCGAACAGCATAATATTATCTCTCGTAAATGCGTGAGCTTTCACACGGAGTAATATTATACTTCTATTATACTAAGTACATTTACATTTCAGCATTCTACAAAGTACTTAGAATTAATGGTTTATTGTATTACAGACAACATCAAAATTTAAAAGGATTAATGGTCGTATTAAGGGAACGAATAATACACATTTGCCCTCTTCACGAAATTCAAGCGGATTATTTTCATGGAATTAAAATTAAATCGCGTAATATGTTTGAGCTTTTACGCATGGTATCATCACATCGTGCGGCAAAAGGCAACGGTAATTTAAATCGTAATTTTCAAGACATACTCGCGTCCGTTTAATTCTCGTGGTACATCATTCATATACGAATTAGACTCTTGGGATATTAAGCAGAATACCTCTAATCGCAACGTAAGTTTGTGGAAATCGATATACATCTCTCCTCTGGGAATCGGGAAGTGCGAAACGGAGTCAAGACACCAGATTAGAATAATTCATAGAAAAAGTTCGTGAATGGACGTCTTTAAAATTCGATTAATCCTAATTTTTCTATCGTATTTTTTGAATAAGTATGAATTAGTGTGCGACCTTGTACATTGAAAAAAAAGTCTAGTTATAACTACCAAATGTATAGTGAAATAATATCAATTAAATATTTTGTCAATATAATCAAAAATAATTTTGTGTTTCTAAATGTTTAGTAAATATTATCAAATCTAGTGTAAGTTACTGAATATTTAGAAAAGTAAAATTATTTTTGGTTATATTAGCCAAATATTTAATTGATACTATTTCACTATACATTTGGTAGTTGTTACCAGTCTTTTTTTTCAGTGTATGAAATATCAATTAAAATCTTGCTAAATGTCTGTCAAATGTTTCGATAGTATGTGAAAAAGATTTAGGGAGGAGGCTTCAATGAAAATTTGTTCCAAGAGATATTTAGTTTGAAATTGAGAAATTTGCGCTGACGATTCGCCATTCCCTAAAATGTCAGAGCGGCACGCTTAAAATCGGCAGTTGTAGTGGCGAAGGCGTATATACCAAAAGTTGAATGTGCCAGTCGGCATCGAAGAAGTTATTCGTTCGCACTAATGACATCGTCACCGGAAATTACGTCGGCGCGCACGTGAAGATAATCTCGTGGGATTAACGACAGCGGCTGCATAGCGTAAAAGTTACCCGCGTTTCCTTTCTCGCTCACGACTTCTCATCTCTTCGCGGCGTAGAGAAACTTTGCGAAAGAGTGCGGGCAGTACGTACGTAGAATTCTTAATAAGTGCTATCGAATCCACCTAGATAAAGTCGGCGCAAGAGTTTCTTGATTTCACTCGGTGGACCTTGATGGGCTAAAATTAAATACAGAAAAATGAAGCTTTAACGCTTCATCAGCTCTAAATTAAAGCCGACATGTAATTATTAACTCGTTTAATTTTTACGCTGCCGACGCAACGAGCGTTCGCGTAAAAAGACTTCTGAAACTCTGAAATTTAATTTCAACTTGATGAATGGTAACCGGTTTCTATAATAGACGTATTTAATCGATTGATCCAGTTGAATTACGCGACTCGCGTTGAACTTTGTGCAAATAGATTGGTTTTAATTATCATTGAAATTGGCAAGGAAGAAACGGAAGATATTGTTAGTGCTTAGCAAATGATTAAGGATTAAGCGACGTTCCTAATACAATGCATATGCATGGACGTGAGCGCATTTCATCGTTGTAATATCCAGGAACTACCCTATGAAGTATGACACGTGATAATGAGGTACCCTGCATACAGCCGTGTTGCAATGCCAAGCTATACTGTAACTTGCCATAGTCGACAACGTCAAGCACAAATTGCACGCACCGAAAGCTCGTCGAGCACTTGCGTTATAGCGTTTATTTAGTATGATTACTAGGTCGCGGCACGTCGAGGCCAACGATTGATAATGCGTTCAAGAATCGTTCGTTTAGGTATACGAATAGAAATTGTGACGAAGGGAAGATAAAAAGAGCACGTAAGAAAAATGTGTAAAAGTATGTAAAGAACATAAAAAAAAAAAAAAAACAAGATGGAATGATACTCCGAAAAAGTCGAGATTCATCTCCCGTAGATAAATATATATAAACTCGTCTGGATTATAGTTTGCTTACTTTTTACCCGGTATAGATCGCGAAAGATGAAAACCCACAACGCGCATGCGAGCGCTATTCGTGTGCGTGCAACTTTGTTTTTATTAGCATATATTTTTATATGCTAAGGTATATAATCGCGTTTGCTTCTTTTCTCTTTCATGGACAGAATAACCATATCGTTTGTTTTTTCGTCAACCCAAATAATTATGCAGCGTTGAATAATATTGCCAATCTCGAACGCAACAGTGACGCTCATTATGGTCTATCACGTTCGACCGTATATTCGTATTTTTTTTTTTTATTATATCGAGATTACAATTTATATGAAAAAGTATTAACGAGTATTTGAATATACATATGTTTATCCCAAAACGTTCAATTTTAATTTTGATGACAGTTATTTTAAACGAAAAGATATGTACTGAATTGTTCCGCAGAAAAAGCTCCTACTCAGTGTTGTATTTCGATACTTAAAATTATTAAGATAAAAATAAGATAAATTACATATGTAAACGTAGATCTTGGATATCATAAAGATAATTTAATTTTAAATTTATTTAAATAAAATTATATATAGTTTTTTTTTAATAATTTTAAGATAGTATCATTGTTGAGTAAAACAATTTAAGGTATAAAAAGAATGGTTCAGAACATGCTTGTAAAGAAGTTAGCGTTTTTATCATTCTATTCTTGTTTGACGTTTGAACGATACAAACAGAATGACGAAAAAGCAGTAACATCTTTACAAACATCCTAAATACGGGCCAGATTTTTATTTATAAATTTTTATTTTTTAAAACAACAGTTCTTTAAATAATTCAATTTGATAAAAAATGTTTCTCTTTTGATTCAATTTGTATCAATACGCAATTAAAAATTAAGTTAAAAAATAGAAGGAATATACAAGTTACATTAGAGTGACTCTGACAAAGTTTTTTGGAAAAGTTTTTGATCCACTTAGTTTTGAGACACCTTTTACATTGCGCTATTATTTTTTAATCTGTGCAATCTCTTATCATTAAAAAAAATTCTTCCATTAGAATAAATGATAACTTGGAGGATGAAGTTTAGAACAATGCTTTATATTCGTTGTTCACATTAACTTGGATGATTTGAAAAAATGATGCTTCTTTTATCTAAAAAAAAAAACAAAATAAAGACAATAATCTAGATAAAGATAAGACGAAATCATTTTTACATCCAAATAATTATCTATAGATAATTTTATATAGATAACGGCAAATACTGCTTTTACTCTATTAGTGACACCATTTTTCTCAGAAATGAGTCTCAGACCATCATATACTTCTTCGTAAGTTACTAGAACTTTAAAAATTTTATAAAAATTAATTTATCGGAAAATTTAGATAGACAATAAAATTGCATTATTTAATCACACGAAAAGCATTCTACTTTTCCAAGAAGGATTCTCTACCTTGCGTCGCTTATAGTTCGAGTAATATTAATGCCTCGACATTTCACTTAAGTGAAAATCTACTCCAAGTTGGTCAAAGAATTAATTAAGGTTAATGGTTCTAGAACACCTTGTATAATCCGCATCTAGATCGAATATCTCAGGGGAAGACTCAGAAGTTTCAAATTTCTCTTCTTGCTCCGTAATTTAATTTATAGCGTACAATTTAATCGAAACTCGACTTGATGTCACAATAAAACCGAAACGTAATGACCAATAAAGTTTCGATCTTAAATCAACATTTATACGCGGAATAATATCGATTCAGCACTCGGGCTCTGGCCTACGAGAGCTACGCAGTGTCGAGAGAGGAAATATTTTCACAGTGCGTTTTGCGAGCTACCGAAAAATAATGCGCGACGTAAAGAGTGTGCCATGTCCAGTTCGTCTCTGACACTGTAACGCCATAACGTTTATCGAGAATAGCTTTGAACACTTTGAGAGTGATGGCATTGATGGCGCGACGTCACGAATCGGTCTCGATTCCCGGGTTGTCGTTTTTCCCGAAGCACCACAGTGAAATTTCAATTTAATTCTCGCGAACGACGAACATGAGAAAGTCGTTTCTTGAAACCGGCTATGGTTATGTAAGACGGTTTGTCGAAGTGAGATTGTCACTCGCAATACTTTTTTTTTTAACATCAAGAAATGTAAAAAGGAATATAAGAATACATGTCGATACATTTCCTTGTGTGACGATACATTGCATTTGACGATTAAATTGCTAAAAGTACAAGAACTTAATATTACATTTAAGTAAACGCGTTTTCTTTGTGTTAAGGACAACTCCGAATGATCGAGGGTCTCCGAGGAAAAAAGTTATAGGAAAATATGCCATCCCTGCACAGAGATATCGCCCGGTAATTGCTGCAGCTCCCTGGAAGTCCTTCTCCTAAATATAACAGATGGGAAAACGGGCGAAAAACTCGACACGAATTTCGCAATGAATCCATCATAATTACAGGGGTGTATTTCCCGCTAATACCGCGTGAAAAATAACGGTAGGCTCCCGCGGAACAAAGGTAGTATTAGCGATAAGTGAGGAAGTATCGAGAGCGTATCGAGAATTGACAATTCAGACTGCGAGTCACTACGACAGTCACGTACGCCGACGGATGGATACATATACGGGCAAGGTATATATATGCCCCGTACATTGTGAAACCAGTTTGCAATCGGAGTCGATACATTGGCGAAACGGTTCTCTAATATCCCGCTTTGATGTCTCGCCCGTTTTATCGAGCCCGTCGATTGCTTCGGACGGACAAGACGGGAATTATACACGCCCGTCCCAGCGTGTTTGGAAAGCCTGATGGAAAGCGGAGTCGCACGAGACAATAAAAAAAAACAAAAAAAACAAAAAAACAACAACAATCGACCGCTGTGTGACAGAGGATTCCACGAGATGTTTTAGGAATAAAAAAAAAAAAATCGATTGGGAAAAATGATCGGAATGTTTTGAGCCTCAGCTTTACAGCGGAGCCCCGTGCGTCGGTATGCCGTTTACCATTGCCGCGCAATCTTGAGGAAAATCGCTCAAAGCACCCCGCAGGGAGCAGCCCCATTATCTCTGACACGTCAAAAACTTGGACGTGGAGAGACGGCGACTTTTCCCGATGCGGTATCGAGAGCCGGAGATTGGATCTGCCGGTACGCCATGAATATTCACGAGGACGCGAATGTCATTTTATGCAGTTCATTCAGTGTAAGGTGAATCAGCCAGCAGCAGCAGCGGTGGAGAGGTGCGATCGCTGCTGGTTATTCGCGTGTGTTAACCCTGAATAATTGAGGGGCTCCGGTATTATCGGTGCGCGGTCGACTATTCGACTCCCGATTGATGGGCAACCTCGAATTATGAATACTTCGACTCTCCATCGACTAACAACTTGTCACTCCGAATGGATTTAAACACTTCAACGTCGCCGCGGACATTTTGTCGAAATGGAAATGTTCGCGGATGCGCGCGCGCGCCTTTCGAACAGAGAGAATACGTCAAAATATTCGTCGATGTACCATCGCGGCCAAGTACAGTGCTTATCGTGGTCTCGGTAGAGGAAGCGCCCACGTAATATTTCACGTAACCCACCATGCTTGTTGCAGGACCAAAGGAGCCATTCGAGAGAGGCTTATTCCGCGGAGCCTGTAAAATATGCATCACTGACGGCGTTTACATGTCGAGATACACGGTGCGCTATGTAACATGCAGCACGCCCTTACAGGCTAACGCGATGTACTGGTTGCCCGACGTATCCAAAATTCAAATCACGCGGCACTCTTCCTCGAACGACCCTTCGTAAATGTAAACGTGGCCGTATAAGCCCGCGAGACGTCGAAGGCGCCCATAGACATTGCGATTTTACGAGGCAACGTGGCGACCGCGCTGGCGTCTAGTGCGCAAGAAACGCACGTGCACCAAACGTATCGACACGTAATAAGACGACATTATCCGCGTGAAAAATAGATATTACAGCGAGGAATATCGATTTTGAATGAAAAATATGTACTTATTTCGAAGCTGTTGCTTAGCCAGGCTTAGCCAGCCTACGACGAAATGTTTAAACGGCCGCTGTTTATCACGATTAGATGATCGAACTAGATCAGGGGATGATTCATCTACCTAAATGTACGAGGATTTATTCTAAATCGATAAATTATTGAAAGCAGAAGTCGAAATTGATATAAAGGAGCTATTCGAATGATAATAGTCTTCCGTTTCTCCAGCGAGATATAACGCGACAATAAAGTTCCTACTGATGGCTAAGTGTAATTGCAAAGGTATGTTCGACTAATCGATTCGCGGGTGAAAGTGCACGCGCACCGTCGTCGGTGATAAATATCTCGGAAACGAGAGCTTTCGAGACATCGAGAGCCCCGCTAAACGACTTAGCGACAACAGCCGGAAAAGTGTGCGTGTGATCCGTGAGAGGAAAAAAGAAATGGAGTCTCGCTGTATAGATCGCCGTTTACACGAGAGTCGCCCCGACGAAAACGCTGCGCGACGTCGTTTGGTCGTCCGTGATCGAAGTGGAGTCGATCTCGACTACTTTCCTTCCGTCGTCAAAACGAAACAAACGTAGGACAGTCAGCAGTGGCGCCGAGAGTATAAAGTATCAACGGAAAGTATACTTACAGAAAAGTAAAGACGTATAACACGCGTGTAGATATGTAATATGTGCAGCGCATATCATCGTATCAATAATGGAATGCCTTCGTCACTTGATAATAAAATGTAACTCCGCTAAGTGACGGTACAACTTGAAAACTAGACTAGAAGAATTTTCACGAATAAAAATATCTACGATAACGTATAAGCCAAGTTCCATTGTTAAATCAACTTCAAAGGTTTCGACTTTATAACGTAATAAAAGAATCTTCCAATCGTTAAAAAGTAATTTTCTCTTTTTCAACTCTGTGCGAAATTAGCGTCTTAAAGAGCGAGAACATTTTTTACGCGAGATTCCGTTGCATTTTAAACACTTCTTCACGTCTCGTTGAGCTTTCAAGCTAAATGTATGAACTTTGCATATATTACATACCGCGTAAACAGTAACAATTCCAACGAATTAACTGAAAAGAAAGGAAGAGATGTGTCTGGCTGGTGTGCAGGCAGGCATGCTACGAATTACGTTACCTAGGGTGAGCTTCTCGCCGGAATCGGGCGGCAGGGTGAAGCCCAGTAGGGCCATGCTCGATATCAGTACGCAGGGCACGATCAGGTTGAAAAAGTAGTAGAGGGTCCTCCTGCGTATCTGTATCGTGAACGTGACGTCAACGTACGGCTCCGGGCAGCATTGATACATTATCGTGTTCTTCTTCCCCGGCATACCTGAAAAAAGTGCCAGCACCGATGTACACGCCGACATAATTGTCCGAGGGACTAAATACGACATGGATATTTTCAACGTGGCGAAGTAATCGCTCGCCCTTCAATTGCATTTCTGGATTACATTCACGAACGACCGCGCGCGGCCCCTCGCTTTCTTTTTTCTACTCTCGCTCGCCCATATATATTCTGACCCTATTATTTTCACAAGTCAACGTTCTTCTGCCGAGGATATAATAAAACGTCAGCCTATCCACTTATCGGTATCTCTACCTCTATATTTGTATTATAACTGTCCTTTTTGTCTTCTTTACTTTTTGCTACTATGTTCGCGTGTGTCTTGGAGGAACTAAAATCTCAAGACATAAAGTGAGGTCTATCTATCATCCATCTGTTTTATCGCGATGCTACGTGAACTCGTGAGAGGGTCGTAAACGCCGTTGAGTCATGAAGGTATCTTACGCCGAAAGATTCGTACGAGTGAGTCACGTCGACCTTTACGTAGCAATTTTTCTACGGTTGCCACTCGCGATCTTGCTTCGAACTACCTCGGGATTATGGCACGTCTAGTAAAGAACAAAAAGATATCTCGCGGAGTCGCGAATTTCCGTTGTAACGAGTTAAGCTATTGCTGAACGAATGACGACACATGCGACGATAAAGCAAAACTTGCCGTCCACGCGAACATTAAATACGCTGCACCTGCTGGCGCATTATCTCAACGAAGATGGTGGAAATATACTATTATAAAAGCTAAAGGCCGACCGTTGATCGTAACCGTTCGATACTTTTCGAGAACGGAGAGCTTCTTAATAGCTTCCGATAGGACAGGTTCTCAAATCGATCTCGAGCATCGCGATATCTGGACGCTCACTTGTTGCTGCTTTCCTCGGGTTACTTTTTCTTTGTATTTCGGCACGTGGACCATGCTCGATGCATCCGCCTCGAGATAATTAACGTGCTTCCGCAAACACGGCTTTAGGGGTGACACTTTTAATTACGCGCGCCACATCGAAACGCCAATAGATGTGTCGACCACCAACACACGAAGAGCATCGAATGTATCGTTTTGTCGGTCGGGGTAAATCGAAGGCATCGAGCTGGTCTTCATGCGTTTTATTTTTTGGTATCGTAATTGAGCACACTTTGTCTCTGTCACCTCTTAAGGGGTCTTCCGGTTTTTCACACGCGACAACAAGACTAATTTTATTAATTTTTTTTTATAAAGACTCTGCGACGAATCAATTTCTCAAGTTTTGTACGTTTATTCTATACACATATTTTTTTAATATGTGTAAAATGAAAATTTTTTAATAATGTTAATTTGTTTAAAAGATATAAAACAATGAAGATAGCGCTTTGAAAAAAATTGGTACACGATAGTGTGACTCAGGATGATCTGAAACAAAAAATTTTAATTATTGAAAGTGAGTAAAAAATGGACGTTGGATTTTATGGAAATATTGTAAATTGATAAAATAAAAGTTTAAAGTTAACATTGTGTATTTTCGACAAAAATTCAACTTTTATTACAGCAAAAAAATATTTTAAACATTCGGAAATTTTAAAAGTTTATTTCTTAATTTGACATATTTTAAAAATACATGGCGAATAGAAATTAATCAGTCCAATAGTTTTGAAAAGTTCGTGCACGTAGATTTTACGAAAATACAGTTACAAGAAAAACGTGTTGAAAGTTTTAATATAACTTTTTATAATATATTTTTATATAACTATTTTTTACAAATTGTTGAAGATACATAGAATAAGCATACAAAATTTGAAATCGCTTTGTCGCATAGTTTTTATTTTAAAAAATCATCAAAATAGTCTTATTTTTGCGTATAAAAAAAAGGGAAAACTTATAAATCGAAGGTTAATATTGGTTAGTTTCAAGTTTTTTTTTAATCTTCTTTATCTTGAATTGAGAAAAATTATTTTATTGATTTTCATTAAATTCATTAATTTCATTAACAAAATGCTAATAATACAATAAACAGAAAGTACATATTGTACATTGTATTGATGCAAATTTTTTCATCTTGTGAAACACGATGTTGCTTCTTATATTTTCGTTTCTTTTATGTCACTCTCACAATTTTATTTCAGGAGAATATGTGTCCTTCTTTCCAGGAGTTTCTCTCTCATGCGGATATCTTCAGAATTTTTTCAAGATACTAAAACGAGACCATCATAGATTTCATCTTCCTATGCAGTTTCGCGTGTCGACAGTCTCGAATCCACTTCGAGAAAATCGTTGTACATGAGAATAGCACTTTTCGATACCCAAGCTCGAAGAATGTAGCCTTAAGAGGACACGGACCAATAAGTGAGCGGCAGGAAAAAGAAGGTAGGCGGGTGAGAAATACATAAGAAAGAGAGAGCACTAGGTCGCGAGGGGGGAACCGCCATAAAGTTATACGCCATTGCGGTAGCGCCATGACGCGGGAGGCCCCATAAAATCTTTCGATTTCTATTTAGTCGCGACATCAATCGCGACTCTGCGCGAAACGAGAAGCTTCGGAATACCACGATGCATTCGCGAGCATAACAAAAACCGGGGGGAGTGGGGGAGGGAGAAAGAGAAGAGAGGAGAAGGAGGCAGGAGTTGCGGTTTCTTAAAGGCTTCCATCAGCATTCCTTCACACGCCAATGACGCTGTTTCGTATCACCAGCGAAATTTGCGTTCCAGAATCCGGACGAGAAGCTGGGACGAATCGGGGTGACGACGGAGATTTTCACGATACACTCTCTTCTTTTATGAAAGTCAGTAGTGTGAAAGTCATGTGCGGCGGAAGGTGACTCTACGAAGGATGGGGCGTAACTATACAAACTAAATTAAAAAAGGTTTTTGCAGTATAAAAATATACGAGTGTATATATTTCAAGACAAGAAGGGAGATTTTAATTTTTTAAAATAAATATACTGTCGTAGTCGAGAGTGGGTAAACACATTTGTATGTACGTCGTAAATATTTAATAAACCGGCTACAGAAAGAGACGGCTGTAATTCGAATCGCATATCATCGCTCGACGCGATGCTCAAACGTGAAACGCAAAGCTTAGTCTGGAGCGGAGAACGAGCTTGTCATTTTAGTCGCGAGTATTAGTCTCGTGAATGAAGGATCGCTTTTAGGAAGTAACGATTCGAAGACCCCAGGCTACGTTGTTTTTGAGCGCAACTGAGGGTTGAATATAATATACACGCTGATTGCGCAATGCGAAACGCAAATGAAAGATTATACTTAGCTGTTAAAGATGCGGCCGCTTAATTATTGCTCGAAAATAGAATCGTTGAATTCCATAATAGCTCCTTGCGATATATATTATTGCATTCTATTCGTAATTCCATTTCCATTCTGTACTTTCACAGCGTACATGCTGTACAAACAGATTCGCAAATTGCGACGGATTAACGTATATAAGTGCATTATCATTGTGCATGCGTACCGAGGACCGAAGATGAAGCCTGGACGCGAAACAGCGAGAGAGAGAGAGAGAGAGAGAGAGAGAGAGAGAGAGAATTTAAATTACGTCAAGCTAACTTTTTTCTTCTCTTCCATATCTATTAATCATTTTTTTTCCCTGAAATAATGATAATAATTTTATTGAAGTGTAAGTACAGTTGTATAGAGAAACGAAAATATAAGAAATTATACCTCTAGAGATGAAATAACAGCAATAATGCTGCTTATACGAGCTCAGACTTTTAATACAATTAAAATAATAAAAAAAATTAATATAATTTTGATAATTGATATGTGCGGATATGTGTATGTAATTTAACGGTAAGAGTATAATTTTAGTAGATTAATTATAAGTTTAATTATAGTGGTAAATGTTTTTATTTTCTCAGCCATCGCGAAACAACGCGTTGATTGCATTTTGGTTTAAAATTTCATTTGTTTCGATTAAGTGGTTTTCGACGAGAGACAAAGTGTCGCAAAAAATCGTTAATATTTTATGTGTTTTGACGCATATTAATTTTAAATATTACATGAAAATCAACAAAAATTTTCAAAAATTGATATTTATTGTTTACTATGTACAAATATTTTATACTATCCTACCCAACGTTTTACTTCCGTATTATCATTGTAGAATCCATTCATTAGTGCGCATCGAGTCGATTCGAGATTTTATTCTTGGTCTTTTTTATAGACAAGTTTCCTTACGCACACAAACACACAAATACAGAGTGCCAATACAGAAATAAAGTCTGATTGGCCTGACAAGTCGTAAACTTGCTCAGTGAAACTCACCGATGAGGTACCATTCCCCGTTCATGATGAAATCGGATAAGTCACCACCCTCCTCTGAGTTGAGTACCAGATCGAGCTACCAAGGTCAAAGTTTGATTAAGACGGGCACGTATCTACACGATGGGGACATTCCGTTAGGTAACTCGAAGCCGAACGTGCACATGCAGCTACGAATTCCGCTCGCGTTTACGTCTACGTCTACTACACGTCTACATGATAGTGCATCCGCAAACCGACGTTACGTGATAAGGCGTGCAACCGGAGAATCCGCTCGGCCGTGGGACGGTGCGAAGAAGAGACGGTGATTTCTCTCTCGTGAAGCAGCGCGCCGTGCACGCCTGGAAAAACGCGTTCGTGCGGCCGACAGGCGGAAAACTGGCTCTTTACCATCGCTGAAAATTGCTTTCCACATGGTCAAGAAGTTCTCGTGTCCGATGGAGTGTTCGCGCAACTTGCTCGGCTTCGCCGCGAATGCGCAGTGGTCACATGGCCGCTCTTTGCGTAACATAAAAACGTGTCACGTGTCGTCGCGAATGTTAAACATGGCAACGCAAATTTATCGCCGTTTCTCTGAAACTCGAAGGAAACTAATTTACTGTAGCTTTCGAAAAGCTTAGCCTTTCCTGTATTTTATGGTACAAGATTTTTAGAAGACTTAAAAATTTTTTTTTGCGAGAGTTTGATAAAAGTTTCTCGACAAATTTAAGGTCGGAGATATACGTATATCAATCTGGCAGCTTTTAATATTTCTTCCATTTCGGTATCAATATTTAAAAATTTAAAAATTTTCAGAATAAAAATATTAAAAAATACCTTGATTCGTGTAGATTTTTCGCTCAATTACTCTGTACACACGCGGATTTATTTTAATTCAAATCCGATAAGAGTTGACCGAAAGATTTCACAGTCCGCTACTTTTCCATGCGGATATTGCGTTGCAATCCATGTTAAGGCAATTAAATGGAATCTTGAACACAAGATTCCTGTCTCTGCTCTTATCTGCACGGAGGACAGGAAATAAAATGGCGATGGCGGAGAGATACCTTGGAAAGATTTTTCAGTTTCTTTCGACTCCGGTGTCGCTCGCCAGGTATCTGTTGCGCTTTGATCTAGAGCCAAATAAGATATGGTTTGGCTGGTTCCCGTGAGCCGTCGGTAGCTCCAAAAGAAATCCTTCTGGATAGAATTACTTTGGGCGGTTCGATATTTAATCATTTACAGAAACGCGTTATATCGCGGGGGATCAAGAGAGATGGAGAGAGATGCGAATCATGTAAACCGAATTGGAATAATTTTGCGCGAATTCATAACTATTTCCGTATAAAAGTCTCGCAAAACGCCTTTTCATTTCAAGCTCTCTCGCGATACCGGCAAACGTTATTTCTTGGTTGGGGGGAGGGGGAGAAAAGAATGTTATTATTGGTAAAGACGTTATTTTCCAATATTCTTGGGCACAATGGCGGTGAAACGAATTCGATAATACTTCAATAGTCCCTCGATGCACTTCGTGCATCTTCGAGAGGAATGGTACATCTTCTTTTTCTGCTTATATGCAAAAATCTGTGTCGCGCGCTTGTATTGAGAAAATTGTAAAAGGGTTCCCGACGTAGCAATCACATTTCGCAGTTCGACTGCCGCGTTTACTTTCTCGTTTCCGAGGAGATTTCACATCCGGTCGGTCGTCGATTTGCCCAATAAAATCCAGTCTGATCGTCCTCTCATCGTCCTTTCTCGTTCAAGTTAATCCTTTCTTCGATCATCTATCTAGGTAATAACGAGCAAGCGCCGCACGTTGCTCGTTATTCGGCAGGTGCTTGTCTCGTGAAATTCGTAACGTAAAATTACGACGGATACGCCGGGCTCGTAAAGTTAGCCCCTCATAATTCATCGCGACACGTATATTTTGCTTCATGGCTTAGTTCGACCCTTATTCACGGAGGCGGCTACACGTGGTCTACTGCGCCAACGCGGATGCATCGGGAATGGACGTCTCGAGATGCAAATGCACTGGCTGCGGCGCGGCGTCGCGGCCTCTTAACTAATTAAATTCAATCTTCATATATAACGCCTCTTATCCGACAGGCTTAATCAAGCCGATGACGTTAAGAAGCGTCGGCCCCACCGGGTCCGACGCTTCTTGTACGTGCAATCGAGCGTCTCGTCTAATAATCATAACCTCATAACCGGATAATTACATTCGGGAACGAGCCACTTTTCGCTTATCGACCGCAGATCCAACCTGTAAAATCTGGAAATGTAACCGATACAATTGTGAGCAGTTCAATATCCCGCGTATGGGAGATAAATGTATTTTACGTTCACGACGCCATGTATTCCACCGATTGAATAAACGTGCGCTGATTATCCCCATACAGGTGCATAATATTGAGATATTACCCATTACTCGTCCAAATTATATCGGTTTCAATTCTGTAAATGGATGCATGCATGCAAACATTAATCTGTAATCAATTAGAAATGACGTTAGTTTGACATCACCTCGATGGCTTTCGATCGCAACGTAAACGATAATTAAATTAACGCTCCGGTAGCCTCGGAGGTGTACAGATTGCCGACTCGATCTCTAACCGAGAGAACATTCGCAGAATTTTCCGTAATATCGATATTATAAAGTCGCGCTGACGGTCGTCAGCTTGGAGAGCTTGCAACGGGCAAGAGATTTATATTCGCGCGCTATTCTGAAACTGTGAGTTTACAAAATGAGACAACGCGAAAGGGATAGTGAACTCGATGTAGAGGAAGGAACGTCACGGTCGAAGCACAATCGCGCTCGTGTTTCGGACGTACAATCGAAACTATACGTTTAAAGCCGATTCAAACGATGAGCGCAATCGACCATGCTCCTTATTAACGAGTTTACACGAATTCACATTCAGGCGTTTACACATGTGTACACGTACGCGTATGTTTTCTCTGTGATCAGGGATCGGAACTGGCGAGCTCTGTAACTCTTGGGCGAGTTCGATTTTCGACGTTACGGAATACGAAGAGACCGCGCGACTTACTCGCGCGATCGATCGATCGCGGGATAGCACTTTCTCGCGCACGGTGTGCGCACAGGACGCCGAAAATCCGAGCTCGCCAAAATTAATCCGGTTTCAATCCCCGTTTTGTAGTTTACTGATGCGCGAACACGTGATACACGGACACGTGATACACGGGAGGACAGGGGAGGATTCTGCGTGTGAGCGGTGGACACATCAACCTACGCGTTGTCAAGAAAGCATGCAAGCTATCGCCGCGCCACGACACGAAACGGCCATTAATTTCTGTACAAATATATATACACACACATGACATGCGACACAAACGCTGTACAGACAAATCAATCAATAACGGTTGATGTTGATTCGTTGAGTGACGGAGGGCGAAATGGAATCGAACAAAGTTCAGGTGTACGACATACAGACGACATAAGTCTTCAAGTTTGGCACAAATACAGTTATACAATTTATATAGGGTGGGAGAGCAGTCGATATGAGTTGTGGGGGAACCGGGGGCGAGGGGGGGGGAGAGACAACGTTTATATGCGGCAGAGTAATTGGTGGAAATGCGCTCGGACTGCATTTCGATTTGAGGGGAGCAGTGCAACCTGCAGCGACGGCGATGAAGCGGCGCGTAATTGGGAGGTCGAAAACGGACTACGCGTTTCGCCACCTATCCCCACTGGATCCACGGTGCTCGTAAATTTCATCGCGAAATGCGTGAGTGCGTGCGAAAACCTGTAGCCGGTGTGCTCGCGTTACGCGCCGGCCGCGCCGTTGTTGTCCACAATCTCGGACAACAAACTGTTCGGCTCGATTGCATCGCGGTTGTTTAATAGCTGCATTTTAATTGATTCCCGTTTGGCCTTTAACGAGCCCTACAAATGCGTTTCAAAGTCTACCGAAAACCCCGGAAAAATCACCGTTACACCATCGTTACGAGAAGATATTCGCGCGCGCGCGCGACGACGGGGCTAAAAAAAGGGGAGAAGAAAAAGGATTTTCCTCGTTGCAATTGAATAGTTCCGGTCGATAAAGTTCGATTCCTCAACGAGGCCGCGATTTAACGAGCGAGACTTCCGAATGTTTTCCAACATTTCGAATTCAGCGAAGGGGAGACCGAAGTGAACTCGCACGAGAACGCGCAAACGAGCGCTCGGTATTGATCACCGAGAATCTCGGCCGATCGTTCCGCTCGTAAATACCGAATTCACGATATCGTATTCCGCGGACGCGCGCATATATGCACGCGCACGTGCGTACGCAGTTTGTGCTTTCCGCGGTCGGACGGGAGAGAGTCGTTGCGTGATATTGAACGAGGTAAGGGCCAACCAACGGCCCGTCGCCGAGTCCTCGTGTAGGACGCGCGTGATCGATACGCGGCATTGCTGAAATATGTAGCGCAAAAGCCTCTTTTCTCAATTTTATGACGGCAACAATTTTTGGCCGCGTGAAATCGGAGAACAAAGATGAAACGCGTCATTTCTCGACGTAAAATTTGTAAATCGCGACGTCCACCGTCACTTTGCGTCGATACGTTATCGCGATAGTTTTTTTTTTTTTTTTGGAGCGCGACGCGAGAGTTGATATCCATGAAATATTTCGTTCGCGTAAAATAGCGCGCGACGCATCATAAAGATACAATGTTATACGCGCGTATGTTCGGCTGACTGGGGCAAATTTTTTTTTTTTTACGCAAAGTCGAGTTAAAATTAAAGAGAAAAAGAGAGAGAAAGAGGAAAGGAAAAGAAATTTCACATCGCTGCCGCCACATGCTGCACTGCGCGAGAGAAGGGCGGCGGTAATGGCACCGCCCGACATCGCGATGTATTTTTATGGGTGTGGGGAGTTGGGGGGGATTTACGATTCTTTACGATCTACAACTCTCGTCCGACACGCAAATGTGAGGGGAAGGGAAGAGATCGCCCGCCTCGGCACGTCTTTCGTTGTCTCGGCTCTTCAACGAGTCCGCCCTCGCTTCGGGATCGCGAGGGCGCGCCTTATCGCGTCGGCCCTGCGCTCGCGTGGCAATCGATTTGCGAATAACGAGCGCGTGACCCTCTGTGATTTCGCGATTCTGTGTCGACGAATCGATCGTCGGCACGAGACGCCGCGTCGAGATGCCTCTCGAGCAGCCGAGGCAGCGCGGGCGAGCCGCGTGCGGGCGATCTCCTCGAGCAACTGGGATGCCCAACTTCTCGTCGAGTAACACTTAAGGGCTAATAAAAAGAACGCAGCTTAATGTATTCATCGAGAGAGGTCGGCGCATCTCTATCTCTTTTCTTTTTTTTTTCTTCTCTCGTTTCGGCACGTGGTCTTACATGAGTGCCCCAGCTCGCACGCACCGCACGTTTCACGTAGCAGATTTTATTACAGCTTTGATCTGTAATTCGTGATCGAGTGCGCCGAGGGGCACGCAAGTAAGAGCGCATCCGAACAAACGCGTTCGCCTCGCGCCTATGAGTCGCGTACGATTCTCGTCTTCCTTAAATCAAGGGCCTGCCTTTTGCCGGCAAGCGCCGTCATTAACCTTACGAAATTTTGTCGTTATCGTTGTCTCGTGGTGTTAATTATGTACCTCCCCATTGTCGCTGCAAGTGGAACTTGTAACGCGTAAAATTTAGTGTAATGTAAGTTTACTTTCTTATTTCAATCGCTGTTATAATTATCTCATTGTCTTCGGCTCATGATTACATCTCGTTATATGATATATTTGCACTGTGTGCGGTGCGCGCACTGATAATTTTCGCTTGATGTGCTCGTCGCACGTGTGTCCGATAACAAAACTGAATCCGTGGAAAGTTATCGTTTAACGCAGGTTAAAAATACACGAAAATATATTGATTCTCGGCGTCACTCTCCGCGCCAATGATAGACAAATCGAAACTGTTCGTGGCACCGATCAATAGCAGCTGCTCAAAATAAATGTCCGCAGCTCCGTATCCCGTTGATTTACTAACCCCGGGATTTCAATTCGAGGCGATCGAGAGAAACGTATTTCGCTGCAGTCAAATGGGCCGATTGCGGTCGTCCGTCTTGTCTCGACGAGGAATAAATTCCGATGTGCGAGGGCGGGATCTCGCGCGGCACCAGCGTTGAATCGGCCGCTCGAGGATGCGATACTGACGGATCGACGACCGTAAGGATACGCGCGACACAGGAGCGAAAGGGAGCTCGCGAGACGCGGGCGCGCGAGGGGAGGAAGGAATCGAGCAGCTGCTTCAGGGAGAAGTGTCGTTGCACACCGCGGCGCGGCAGGAGCACACGTGCAACAGGTGAAAGGCAGGTATCGAGCACCTCGTTTATTTCCCGACGTCTAGTCTCGCCCGGGCGAGAAAAATTTTATTGTCGCCCTATCCCGCAAAACTGCGCGTCGCGCGCGCCACGACTCGATTAGAAGTTACAAAAAATTGGCACCACTCCCGCCGACTGATTCGCGGAATGAAATTTTTCGGCTTCGCGTGCTCGTGATTTTTTTGATCGGTCACGTTTCGCTTCGTCGATCGAATACCTTTCCCGGGCTCCGCGCGTTTCATTATGCGAACGAGAGGATTATCGTTATTATCAGCAGGCGGAGAGAACACGCCGGTCACGTGGTAAACTTTTGCGATTCCTATCGGAATACTGCTCAATTAAGAATAATTTCACTGCGGCGCATATAGGGATGAGGAGGGCACTTGGAATCTCTCGCTTTAAGCGAGATTTCGCGACGATTTTCCTTCCCGCGGCGAATAGCTTTGAGTGCACTTGCGCATTTGCATTCCCTCCACCTTGTTCTTTGAATAGGGTCGCATCTGAAATTTTCTTTACCCTTTGAATTTTCGAGAACGAGCTGGCGTGACGACGAGCGGCTAAATTGCCGTGGAAGGATCGTTTGTTGAAGCGTATTTCACGCGGAGTGAATGTGGGTGATACGAAAGGGAACGGCGCGGCGAATGAAAATCTGCGAGATTGTTCGCAGTCTATCATTCGCGAATGCAAGTGGCATGAGAAACGTGTGCCTTGTGTCGCTTGGCAACAAGAAACCGTCATGTGGCACAACCGCCGTTCGTACGTGTACGTGTACCATAAACCGCAAGCCGCCGATCAGCATATACGCGCGAATATTTATCGACGTGTTATGCGCTTAACGAAGATTAGACACGCGCGAGTTTGTAATTTGCGAGGCGCGTGTAAATCCGATTGGCTCTAGTTATTAAACGTAGCCGTTGCTCTTCCACTTTCCTTATCGTCGTGCGATATCCGAGGCTCGAGGCCCGTTGGCGAAAAGTTATGATTTTAATTTTACGATTTTAACGTTAATTGCACCCACGATCGACTTGTACGCGGATTCAATTTATCGGTCTCTTCGCATAATTAATGGACGTTCAATCTGCATGTTGTTTACGCGCGATCCGTATTAATGCAAAATTATTGCGGCAACTACGAGGCCGCTCTTCCGATACCGTACATAATGTATACTATGAAAACGATATGGCGCCGCCGCGAATACTTGTTTATTCAGTTCAGCACTCTTTCGCGCCAGCTCACCTAACCTTACCGACGTAATCAACATGTAATTACCATGTTTTATGTTGCAAAAAAATAACGGCGAACAAAATTGAATATCTCTAGGCAATTTGTTTCATATTTCCACTTGCAAGACTCCGGAAATGTGTGTTTTGGTAAGGGTAAACGCTTGTATTAGAATAAATTAACTCGACGTGTCGAAGAGATCGATCCTTTCGAGGGACCGTCTCGAATCAAGATAACGATAACGACAAGAATCTCTCTTGGTAAGATGAGGACACGCTGATATGCGCGAAGCGAACGCGAACTTAGCCTAAGCTTTGTTCAGCGAGTACTCATCCTTTGAATTCTCCGTTACAATTTTTTTTTTGTTTTTTCGTTACAGCATTCTTTCATCTTTCCGATCAATCGATTCGATCCGTATCCCTCCATGAGTTGTATTATTTAACGATAGTGTTGTTACAGTAAGTGTTATGCGTGTTGTCTCCATGTGAACCGAAGGCGAAGATGAACGCCAAATTTTTTTATTTTTTATTTTTTAGATTAACATTTTTCGTGCGCAAAATTTTTCTTTCAATAAATTCGCTACTTCGGTTATACATACGTTAATAACAAATTCTTTCTCCTGCAGTAAGTTCGCTATCAAGCGTCCTATAAACTAGATTCGAAATAGATTCACGATATATTTTTTCTTTTTTACTAAGTTCGTGGGACTGTGGAAAGTATTACCAGCAGATCATAATTTCTGTTGACTATCTATCGAGTTGAAGTTTGGTCGGCTATCGGTAGACTCTATCGGATGTGTTATTCATAGGTGTGAACTTTGATCCAATATTCAATTAATCCTACCGCATTCCCTTTCCCTCCGTAATTCTCTTTGGTTGTGTGTTCCATATGCGATCGTATGTATATACGCGACATATCTTGATCCGCACAGTCGGTAGTTCATTGATTTGTATTCTAAACGACCTACCTGCCGTGAAACAGACTCAGAATAAACTCGGTTTATGATTAGCGCCGCGCTACGATTAAGTTTTGCGATGAATGACGATGAATGCGGGGTTTAACGTTAGTTCACAATTCCCTGTTCCATCTTTCATATCGTCGCGGAAATTTATGACTAGCTTATCAACGGTGTCTTATAACAGCTGTAAACTACGAGTTATTACGTGGAATTATACTGAAAGGTAGCACAGCATGCAAGTTACTTTTGCTAATAATCCCTCAAAGAATCGGACGTCGTTAGTACAAATTTGAGAAACTTTTTGATAGAAGTGTCCAATTTAGTGCTGGTAACACCTGTCACGTAACCTGTAATGGAGAAATCCTGGAAATTATTTATAGGATCACATTGATGGCTACGTACTACTATTGCATTCGGCTACATTTGATCCAACGTTTATCGCACAGTCGAAAGAAAATTTTCGGCAACACGTGTAATGCTACGGCGAATTGCCGTTAGAGTAAAAGGCCAACGGATCGAAGAGTCTCAGGGGTGGTTGGCACGAGGATCGATCGAGAATTAGCTCTCGTGGGTGTCGGATCGAACCTTGCGTGCGACCAGGACGGAGAATCTCAAGAATGGGGACTCGCCTGTCGCTGGCACGGAGACGTCACTCAGCTATCGACTCCACGGAAGATGGAAAGTTCAGTCTGGATTCACTAGTGGATTGGTAGATTGTAAATAATTGGATACTTGGGCGGTAGCCAAAACGCGCATGTTAGAGTCGGTGGATCGCCGAGGAAGAATTGTTCGAGAAAAATGAGAAATAAAAAGTCGGAGGACTCAAGAATAGTTGGATCATAGAGAGAGAGAAAGAGAGAAAGAGAAAAAGAGAGAGGAAGAAAAGGAGACAGGGAAAAGAAAGAGGAGAGAGGAAGAAAAGAGAGAAAGAGAGAGAGAGAGAGAGAGTGATGGGGAGGGAGAAGTCCTCGCAAATTGTTCATAAACGAAATGGCTGGAAGCGTTGGCGATGACGAAGCGACCGGAAAATTGCACAGAACGGGAGCGTCGTCGTCAGTTATCCCGCCGAATGAAGGCGAACGAAGCGTTCTCTCTTTCTTTCACTCACTCACTCACTCACTCACTCGTACACACACACACACACACACACACACACACACACACACACACACACACACACACACACACACACACACACACACACACACACTCTCTCTCTCTCTCTCTCTCTCTCTCTCTCTCTCTCTCTCTCGCCTCGGATAAATCGACTCGAGAGGAAAGTGATCCTTGGCTGCTGCTGTTACTGCTTGCTGGCGCGATTACGTAAAGTGGTGCGTAGTCGCGGATTACGCGCGAGCACTTCCGTAATCCGCCATCGACACGAGTAAGAGGGGCATTAATTTCTCCTCCTTTGATCGTTTTTCCCGATCGACGTAATACCTCGATCGGTATCGTGCAATCTTCGCGTTATAGATTTTGGTAATTGGCATCATTTCATCTAATTTGTAATATCGCGAAATTAAACGAGTTTGTTAAAATACTCTTTTAGTTACGTACTCGTACTTCTCGTAATTAGATGTAAGAATTATATCAAGCGATTTATCGTGTTACCAATTATTCGACATATTGAGCGTTGAATCAATTAACGTTTTCTTTAACTGTCTTAAAGCGTACGTAGAAGACATTTCACTGTCGAATCAGTGATACAGGTCGATATATGATCGGACATTGATCTCTAGCCTCGCATCAAAACAGACATAAGAAGCAATACTTCTACGTGAAAAATTAGCATGTAACAATTTAATTGGATATCTCGATATACGTAATATTTACGAAAGTAAGTAAAATGTTTTCTCTTTAATGGTTCAACGCTTGAAAAAAATCTAAATCAAATACTCGAAAGAGCTCTATTATCTCTCGATATACTCGCAACATTCCTCAATAACTCTCGTCAACAAGCTACTGAATACTCGAGTACTATCCAGCTTCGACTCGAACTAATTCCGAAGCAGCGGAATACACAACGCGAAGTGCACAACAGGCTCACCTTCCTCTAGCTACGAGTTATCGTCGTGACAAGATATGCACGTCATGCGCAGCAAAGAGATCACCGTTACATGCACGAGAAATTGTCGAAGCGGTAGAAGGTGTGGGAAGTAGATAATTAGAGAGGTATTGAATAGATGTGAAGCGATTGCATACAAGCATGCGTCTTTAATTGTCGTGAAAATAAATTTAAAGAAAATAAAACGATGGAAAGGGGGAAACTCAAGTCGGAAAATCGGGAAGTCGAGAAGGAGTTCCAGAAAGAGAGTTCGAGAGGACGATTATTCGAAGAAGGAAGTCGAAGGCGACGGGTAATTTGGTGCGGAGTCGATAGTAGAACGGCGTGGACATGTGCTTCCATGCAAAATTATTCCCAGCTCAGACATAATCACGTGGTCCCTGCTTTGACTGGTCGATGTATATGTGTGTGAAACATGTATAAGTATAGTTTGAGTCAGTTGTGTATTCGCGGTCGTCCTAACACCTCTCTATGTCTGCAGTATCTCTTTCTTATTCACGTGGGGATACGCGGAGGGTAATCTGTGTATATGCATATATATAAATCCCGATATTACATCACGTTGTCTTTTCCATCGTTTTTCCCTATTTCCATCTCCTTTTTGTCGTTTCACTCCTTCCACATTTTTTCCCCCTTCCAATTGTTTCACTTCTCTACATTCTCCTCGTTGTATATATATCTCTATGTATGTATATATGTATATATAGCGAAAGCTCTCGTCTGATATTCGAAGAAAAAGCCCGTGAAAGCAAAGTAACACCGGCAAGCGACATCAGCCCATCATAGCGCCTTCCTCTACGTAGGAAGGTTAAATGTATATGACGACACCATTATATAAGGTTCAACATAGCTATAGTCAATTAGTGTGCTCAGATTGCGCTCGTGACGTGGTTGCAAAATCTTAGTTATTTTGATAGTGTTCATCAAACAAGTCGCCCCAGCACTCCAAAGGAAGTTTCCTAATTAACTCGATGCAGCGCGCAATTACAACAGATCGTTCGAATAAAAGGGAAAAAAACAAAAATATATTAAATTAGTCTGTCGATGAGAAGTCGATTTAACACTGTGCGGCCTAGTTGGGAAATGCAGACAGGTATCGCGCGAAAAATCAAAATTTTATTGTCACGAATAAAACCCGAGCGAACGAATTTCCGTCGGAAACAGTAAATGTTTATACTCGCCTCGTAAAATCGTTGCCGTCTCTGCGGCAGAGAGACCACGCCCGTCCATTATCTGCGCGTCGAGTTGTTACTGCGAGTTGAATAAATAAATTTGTTTATCGGAACAAAACTAAATTTTTATGCGCGGACGTAGAGTCGACAACGCGGCTCCTCGTTTATATTTGATCCGTTTTTGCGAGTACGATCGGACGGCCTCTGCCGCTATGTCGCTGGATAGAAAGATATCTAAATCCGATTTAATAAAATAATAGGTCCGCGCGAATAGCGGAGCAATGAGCAACGCGTGTACGCGAGTGTAAAACGATTACGGATGATTACGATGGCGATGCTATTACACAACGTGGTAAAGTCGCTGTGAAACTAAAATGAGCGTGAAGTTAAAATGGACTGAGCTTAATGGCGAATGTAATTTAAAAGAAGACCCCGGTCTATACATATATATACAGTATCTGCGGGCAATTTTAACGAATTTTAACGATTTAAAAGTGTTTTGGGCGTAAAGCGGCGGCGTTGTCTCTGGAAAAGTGTGCTTTCGTACGAAACAGTTTGAAAGATTTAAAGAGAGGGAACCGCATAATAATACTTCAGTGATCGATTTCGGCGGCGGACAGATGCGCGCCGTCATCTCGCGCGCGCGACGACGACGTCCTCGTTATTAAAGGCAACCATCGATCGGAAAATCGTTCCCGTCCTATGAACGTTTTATGAGAGCCGCTAATAATACCCCGGTCCGGCCGGTACGATCAACGGTGATTCGAAAGACATTGATCCCTCATTAAGATTCCATTATTATCGAGCTTGCCTTTCGGTCGGTGACAAAGTTCGATGAACTAATACGCAAGCGCTTTATGGTCAATTTATTATATGCGATATTACAACGATGAAATACCGGAGAGAAAGAAGTACAAAAGTGAACGGATTATTTATTATTTAAGCGCGAAATTTATCGGAGAAGTGAACTCCCGCACGTGCAAATCGTGTTAAGTTCGATCGTTCCTTAAAAAAAATTTGCACGCGACATAATTGCCGTTCATAAAAATGCAACGCTCGAAATCTCTAAGTGTATTCAAAGATATTTCATTTACCGTAACCGAAAGTTGTGCAATTTACCAACAAAATCGATTTGTTAATAACAACTCTTGAGACGTATCTGATCGGCTTTATTTTGTCAAATCTGAGATATGTAATGTATGTGTACGTACCACGATAAATTCTGTCTGTGCTATGATTAAGAGGTTACAGATGTTACGCGGAGTGTTGCGCGAAATGACACGAGGGACCTCACACGAATTTAGACAAATAATGACCAAATTTATTGCCCTCGGTCAGGAAATCGATGAGACCGCGACTGCGTTGCGGAAGTACGGTGATTATTTATTGCCCGTGAGATAGCCCCCCAGTCTGAAAAGCAATGGCAGTTTTTTAGTCTTATCGATGTCGGCCGTATTAAAGCGAAGAGAACAAAGAAGAATGACGGAGTGTTTATAAATTTATCGGCAGTGACAGCGAGGAAATAGTTCGACGCGCAATTTATAAGAATGCTAAAGCATGCACCTTATTTATCATCAAAGCGTGCGACAAAGCCGCCACGTGCGCTTAATGATTTTGATATTATTAAAATCGATAACGCCGATGAATCGAGAAATTGTCACAAAATACAACATAAGCACAAAAGAGCGTAAAAATTATGTGTTAATTTTCAAAACTTTAAATTGTCATTTGCTTTTTGAGATAATGCATTTATACGGTTGAATAAATAAAAATATCCAAATAAATAAAAAATGTGCGCGTACGTATGGTGATTGATTCGGTTTCGATTTAGCCGATTTTGCTTCGACAAAAAAAATCTTTTTTTCTTTTTTTTTGAATGATAGCATTAACAATGTATTTTATCATTTCGATTCGTTAAAATTTTATGCATGCGTGCGTGCGTGCTTGCGCGCGCGCGGCGCTTTGCGTGTGCATTTGGGGTTTATGCGTGTGACACTTGTTGTTCTCATTCTGGCGCGTTTTGTCGCCGCGATAAGTGCGTTATTCGTCCGTTAGTGAACATTCACTGAGCTTTACGATGCGGTGTAGTGTTTTACGGTGCATCAGCAGCAAACGGAAAATCACGATTTGTCATTTTCAGTTTGCTTTATGGCCTAGCATACCAATCGCCGCATGACTCGCCAGCATCATGATAAATCATAAAGCACGATTTTTCCTCGCTCGCAAATCGTAAAATACGCCGCAATAAAGATACCGAACGGGCCACGTTAAACTTTTGTGTACTCAAGTGTCCTTTCGCATGTCAGGAGACATAAATTTCTTATATGTGGCACATCCTGTCGTGAGAGGATATTAATATAATGCATGTCATTTTTTCCACTATCACATCATTAAGCGATTATTAAAATAAAAATGTCAAAAGTTAATTATGCATTGCGCTTGAATCAATATTTCTGGAAGGTGTAAGATATCTTCTGAATCAAGATATTGTAACTTCATGCATTATTGAGTGAGCAGCGTTAAAGTAGCATTTATTTCAAGAAAAAGTTATTAAAATGTTGTGAAATTGAATGCATTAGCTTGCAAGCTAGATGCTAATGGAACTTCTTTAAAAGTCAGGCAGACGCGGGATAAAATACCAAATTACGTTAATTCTCATTAATTCCGTGCGTCAGGGAGTGATTTCGAGCGACAGAATGAACTAGCGTGCCTCTCTCTACGCTCTCCGATCGTGAGTAGTTCTTTGCGCGTGGGTCTCTCGAGGGACCGAAAACTGTCACGGACCTGGCGAAGTGTCGAGGCCGGGTCGTAAGTAAAATGAATTTAACATTTGGCGTTTATATGCGGCCTGCAAACTGCGCGCCGTGGGAACGAGCTCGACAAACTCGACGTCGCGAGTTAGGCGCGCGACGACGCCTCGCGTATACGCCTATCCGGTGTACAAACGCGCGGATTCACGGCTTCTAGACACATTGCGACGACGGATATCAGCGCCGCGT
Source organism: Solenopsis invicta (assembly GCF_016802725.1). Lineage (NCBI taxonomy): Eukaryota > Metazoa > Arthropoda > Insecta > Hymenoptera > Formicidae > Solenopsis > Solenopsis invicta. Next base: position 11,878,762 of record NC_052673.1, read on the forward strand.
GTCGGCGCCAAAATTTATCGCTTACGTAATGGAGAGAGACGGAAATCACCGTGAGTTTACATCGGCCTGCATCTCGACCAAACTTTATCAGCGTTTTATATCAATGCGAATTTGATAGTTCGACGTGCAAAAATTACGACAGCTTGTACGAACCTAAAACTTGAAATTATTCGCATGCTGGCAGACGGCCAATTTCAAATTTGAGATTAAGTAGATATTAGCGAACTTATGCAGCCGGAATTAAACGAGAATTTTGCATAGAACTTTGATAATGCGATAATTGATGGGAGAACTTATGGGTGATTAAATTACGACAAAGAAGCAAAGATGAATATCTTCCTCTCCCTCGCCGAGGAGATCCGCTGTATAATTTTCTTCCGGAAATGTCCGAGTGCAAATGTCGCGATCATTATCGCGAAGAACGTTTATAGGGGAGACCATTACTCTCACGAGGATAATTATCTTGTAACACGAGATTGGGAAAACATATAATGAATTGCACGCTTTGGAAACGGGTAATGGCAATTTATCTAGTGCCGCGGATGTAATTATCATTGACAACGCACATTGAAGTATCTGCGACACAATCTACGAGAGCGTCGAGATCGTTCCATTAACGATGGTCGCCACAGGTTATCCGCAATTCAGATTTAATCGAGTAGAGCTAGTTTAACAAAATTTCATCCTTGGCTCTCGAAATCCGCATTGCACAATTACATCTAAAAGTAAGCTCGCTTCAAGCCAAATTAATTTCTCATTGTTAGTTAGTTAGTCACGCAAGATTAAACGAATTTCATTCCTATCGATCCTTTTATCAAAATGCGATATTGGTAATAATAGTAGTAGCAATAAACGGGCGAGACTAGTATAACAATCCTTAAAGTTAACTAGAAAATATGACATTAATGCATTTTGTATTTTATTTTGATTTAAAAAGAAATCTTTTTTTTTTTCTAGAAAACGTTAAATGCTATTGACTGCGAGAAATGACACATATCAGTTCATTGACTGTTAAGAAATTTATGCGACAAAGTAATTACGATCGAGCAGAGGTAACCACGTACTTTCTGATATTACAAAATGATGCCGTCGGTTCGACGCATGGAAATGGCGTTTCCATAATAGTGCGAGGAAATCGCTCCATTAATGGTGATCACCTCAAGTTACCCGCAATTTGGAAATAATTGAACAGGGGAAGATAGACGATTTAAGCCGTGCGCCATCGGCATATTTCCGCACATTAATCGATATCTGGGGATGCAGCACAATTTATTGTGTGAACAAAATAGTGCGTAAGTGCTCACTCATCTATTTTGCGGTACAAAATATCTAAAATTCAATATATGCTTTTGCCGAAGCGTAATGAATAAAAATCGGTGAAATCGACCGCTCGCAAAAGTGACGCTCTCTCCTCCTGCCTCGGCGGACCTATTCACGGAAAATGTCCCAAAAGAAAATTCACTCGAAACACTCTGAAAATTTCAATGCAAACGAAGCAGCGCGAAGTATTGGAAAGAGCGACAGAGTGCGATCCTCGCAACGAACGCTTCTCTTCTGGAGTGCTGGGTATCCCTGCCACTTTCCTATCGTCGTCTCTCTTTCCTCACGCGGCACTCGATCTAACTCACACATTATAGAAAAACGGTGCGTGTGATACGTGTGTCGTACGTGTAACATGTAATGCTATATATCATATATATATATGCCTATAATAGGTATATAGATCCGAGCTGAAGCTACGAAGCGTGAGAACGGCTATCTATGGAGCATCGCTATTGTGTGTTGCACTCGTGAGTCTTGTGTCGGACAGAAGAAGCCGCGAGATGCCCGGTCACGGGCGCGGGAATGGAGGTTTTTCTGGTCACGGCTGGGACGAGGTGTGGGAGGCGGGTCGAGTCTCTCGTGGCAGCGAGGGATCCCTGATGGCGAACGGACAACGAAAGTGGCTCCATTTGCGACGGCGGCGATAGAGTGCCGAGGATATCCTGCGAGGGATATCCCCGGTTCGCACGCCGTGGGGGTGACCAGACGCAGACGGGATAATTCTCGGCAGTTTTCTGCATGGAAATTCGACCACGAGATCGTTAAGCGAAAACGAGACGCTCTCCCGTAATTGGTAGTTGGACGGTAATTAAGCGACCGGACTCGCGATTGGGGCAGTTTTTATCACTGCGCTTTCGACGACAAACTAATTACTTATTAATTTCAAGATGTGCGTCGTATTAGAAAACTGTACAAATATTTATACAAATGTACATTTTACCAGCTTAGTTGTGCAACCATTTTGTGTATTTAACAGAGATTCGAGCGATAGATGTAAAGCTAATAAGATATGAAATTAAGAAAGAAATTTATGAATTTAATTAATTTTTAAATGGCTTTATGTTTTGTACTTAGTTGAAATGTATTATATCACACCGATTGTAAAAAGATCAATATTTTTACTTCGAGTAAAGAAACATCACGAATGTAAATTGACTTGTACAAATTCTTAGCATTCGGAAAATTTGCACCAATAAATATTTGAAATATCTAAAGATTTTATGTTGCATCGGTATCATTACACGGCAAATAAAAATTTGACGGCAGATTTTCCGAAGACCATGAAAATGAGATCCTCTTTGTCTGTACCGCATGGTCGCACACCAGTCGCACTTGGGACAGCCACTCTTCGCGGTCCCTCGCCCTCTTTCGTCCCTGCGCTTCCGGTTTATCCGAGTAAAAGCGCGTGTAGCTCATTCGGAAGAATTTGAGGGATCGATAATAATCTTGGTGCTCTCGGTGTGTTTGAGCGTGTGTCGGTGTGTAAGTGGAGACAGTAGTGTACCTGGTTGCCGTCGTAGGTCCAGGATCCGAACTTCATGTCACAGTGTTGGTCGTCAAAGGGGAACCAAGTGATGTCTATCTTGCATGTGCTCTTGAAGATGCCCGGAGGGACGTACAGGCAACTGCCGTTATGCGTGACCACCACGTTTGTTTGGTACGTCCCGTCGAAACCCTCATCCGCACTAACGTTTCATATCATATTTCCATTAATTACCCTCGTCAGTCGTCAATCATAAACGTTTCGCGGTCGGTTTAATCGCGGGTCTCTTTAATCACCGTATGATGGAGCGGGGGATGTCGTCGGTTCTCGTTGCCGCCGGCAAGATCTCGCACGAAGGATATTGACAAACGGCGAATGTCGCGCTTATGTCAGAGCTAGGAGATGGATGGGAAACGAGGCATGGCAATTTCTCCGTTCCAATTACATTTACTTGTGACATTGTAATATCCATTAGAGATAGACACCGTCTTGGACGAAAAGATTAGGCAGATTCGAGATTCAAGCGCAATTAGAAATGTTGAAATTACCGATTCTTTATGTTCTTCTTACCATCCCGTCGTATTTTGACTCGTACTCTCGTCATTTATCTAAATCGTAACATCCGGCTGTATCTTTAATGCCACATCTTAAATAGATAATAAAACGGGAATTACGAAGGTGAAGGGAGAAAGATAGAATGGGACACGCGCGCAAATGTTATTCATGAAAATGCAAACCGTTTAGGACCGCTTTTACAAGAGGCTCTTTATGCACGACTCAGGACTGCTCGGGATGAAAAAGAGAAAGGATAAAAAGGGAAGGGAAGGGAAAGAGAAAGGATGCTGCGAGCCAGTTCGCGTTAATCCCTTAAGAATAATTTCAGGCGACCACTTAAACAGCGTTAAAGGATAAAAACGGATATTTGTGCTGGTCCAGGGAACCTACGCGCGTGAATTTTTATGACAATCTTTATTTAGCGAAGCTTATTAAATTTTTGAATGTCGCACGGCGGAGCGGCAAGCGCGAGGGCGTGCGAAAGGACATTTCTATTCCACCGGGAAATGTACTAATAAATGGCTGGGAGGGGGGAGGGAGGAGGGGGCGTCCTTTATACTGTCACGCAAACTACACGCTCGGAAAGGAAGGTAAATCGAATATTAAACGACCTGTAGAGATTGATACAGCGTACTCTCGAAAATGCTTCGTGAAAGCACTGTTTGTAGCACCGACGTTAATGTTCTCTCGGAGTCGCTGCAAGAAGGCGGCATCGGCATTGTCGAAGGTTTCGAGGATGTCATTCTCGTTCAATCGAAAATCGATGCCGCAGTATCATTAAAGCCCTCGCGCTTCTCGCTACTTTTATACGTTATCGCGGAATGGAGAACGAAACGGATAAGACAGGAGACGGTGGGTAAAAAGGGGAGCGGGGAGGGGGGGGGCGCGCTTTGGTCCTTTCGGAGTGTGAAGTTAATTAATTTCAGAGGAGAACTGAATTTTCAGCACCATTGTATTAATCGTTATCTTGCATCTCTTCGTACGTGATCTTGCCGCGCTCGTCCGTTTATTCGCGATGAGCTATTAAATGCGGTCCCGTCGGTTTTGTGTGTTTTGTCCCAGATCGCGGAGCTGAGCGACGTTTCTCTTTCAACGTCGATTAACGCGCATTTTAATCAAACTCGCGCGCGCGCGCGCGCGCGCGCTCGAGTCGATATCGGGGGAAGTAGACTTTTATAAAATCGATCGATTCGGAAAAACCGGTCGGACGCTTCTCTCTAATGCACGTTTATTCCGGCGCGTCATGGATAGCGGCACTGTCGTCGTTGTTGTGTGGCTAATGAAGACTAACGAGAAACGGGATTTCGCCCAAAAAATGTGTCCGGCTAATTAGTCTCGTTCGTGTACGACGGAACGAAACCGTGTTGCCACGAGTATCGAGCATTGGATTTGGTCGAGCGTATTCCTCTTTTGTGAGAACTTTGTTATCCGTTCATCACATTTGTCTTCGGATGCGTGTGAGAAATGCGCGCGAATACGAGCCAGGGCAGGGTTACCCCACAGGTACTTTGTGATCATTATCGCGATGATATTCTACTGTGCGAATGCGTGCTAATTAGCTACGAAGAAAATATTATTGCGCGCGTTACAGTTCGTAACAGTATCGCGTATCACGTGACATGCGATATTATCGGCGCCCAGGTCAATAGAATCCGGCGATAACGACGCGTGGAATTTAATGATCGAATTGTAAGGGGCTAATTAACGACATCAAGGGACGCATTAATATATAGGTTAATGGCGATTTCCTGACGGATTATCGCGGGATTGACAGATCGTTTCCGGCACATCGTTGACAGGAATGTCGATTACATCGAGTTACAACAATACGACCTCGATTTATCTCTGATATGATTTTACAGAATTTTATTCGAACGCGATAAAGATAAAAGTTCATTTATTTTCATCCCCCGAGAAATGATGCGCGCACACCGATTGCCGAATGGAAATTTAATGAAGTGCCGTATGGCAAGTAATATACGTCGCGGGGCTCGCTTCCATTATCATTGACGAGTAATACATTGTATCAGGAAAGTTGCGACACTCTCTTGATGTAACTTAACGTAATCCCGTGTAATGGAAGTTACAATTTAGCTTGACATTGCATTGCACTCGATACCGCGCCATCATAAACTTCCCGCGAACTCGCGAAAGTTTTCGTTAATACCCCTCGACCCTATGACAACGGCGGGCCGCAAAAGTTTCCGCTCCAAGAGAAACCAAGTACCTGAATGCCTAACGATTGCTCGACGTTAAGTACTTGCTTAAGGATGGCTCATGGGTCGCTTAAGAATGTAAGCAAGTTCCGCGCATGCCGCAAACTGTCGTTACGCGAAATCTTTTTAGCGCTCTCGGCACATGTTGCTTACAGCAAAGTGTGAAACGAGGCGGAAAGATATTCAAGTTAAGTGCACCGTGATGGTAACTTGTGAATGCGCGTTGCAACGTTCGCGTAAAGCAAAATTTCTGCGGGCAAATCGCGATAATTTTAACTCGTTCGAATTTACATCAGATTGATTTGCGCTACATTGCGACAACAGTTTCAGATAAGGTAAGCCAGGGAGTAAAAAAAAACCGGAAGATTTAAATATTATCCCGTAAAGTTCCCGCGGCAGCGCAACATAAACGAGGCGGATTTTACTACCATTCGAGATAGTTGCATTCGGTGCACGATAATCGGGATGCACATATCTTGGCGCGTTTATCTGGAGCTTAATGCCGTCCGAAAAGCCAACGGAAGAAGCAGGGAAAGCCACGCGAAGGAGAGAAGAGGACAAAGGGATGATCGGCTCTATCTCACTCGCTCATTGCGATGTTACGGGCGTAACTTGTGAGAGGCTTATGTACTTTATTCGGTTCTCTAAGCAAGCACCTCCGCCGAGCGTACGGCGAATGTTTGTACGAAAAGTCCGATCTTGAACGCCTCAATTTCCGAATGGAAAGAACCGTCTGTGTGAATTGGACCTTCGAAATAACAATAGTGGAGGTGAACTGCGCGCAGGGTGCACAAGAACGGTCGAATGTCGCTTCAACCGCAAGACTGCTGGAGGATAGAAGCTAAGAAAAATACTGGTTTTAATGGGAATTTAAATTTACGCTTTTGGCGAATTAAGGCTTGAGAGGACTAAAAAATTAAACCTTGTTTTTCAAAGCTTTAATTAAACATTGACAGGTATTTAAGTTAATCATCTAATACCGAAGAGAAATCTCTTATTGGTCCTGTAATTGCTATTTCTATACACGTTAAATGAACAGATCAATTAATGATCGAGTTACCTTTACAAATCGTGATTTTATATTACACAGGCTGCAGAATTTTATTTTTTATTCTTTTGTTTTTACGATTTAGAGAAGAAGAGTAGTTTTCCATGATTTTACGCCGAATCCAAATCCGCAACAAGAAATGATCCATCACGTCAAGTTCACAAGAAAAATGGAATTAAAGCTGCCTACAAACACATTTTACGGTTTTTACTTTTAAAACTTCATAGCCGATAAATCCGATTTTCTATAGATTTTCGAAAAGAGCTCGAATTAGTACTTAAACATTGTACTTTGCGTGATAGACATGATATAATATTTTTATTTGCGGATTCGGATTCAGCGCACAAGAAAATTACAAAATAATCTCTCTTGTTTTCCAAATCATAAAATCGTACAACCCCGTGTTATTCGATTTATGCAGGTCTCGCGAGAGGTGAAGAGTTTAAAAGATTAATGTTAAAGATTGAAAATTAGCATCTCGAGATATTAATTTTTAAAAATCTAAATTTAGTTACTCTTTTTCTCAAAATGCAAATAAAATAATAATTTTGTGGGACACGTGTAAAATAAAGTTACGTAACGTATTTGCATCTACACGTTCGTTAATGGAGAAAGCGCGCGCGATTACATCATCGTGATTGACTGACGATAATCAAAGCGTAAGCGAGTAAATAAAATAACAATTGACGCGGCTTGGAATAGTAGAGCGGAAGGATATTTGGCGATGGGCCTCGAGAGTGTAACACGGCCCGGCGGGATTAAAGGACAATGTTTATCGAGCCGTTCTCGCTTCCTCTTCCTTCGGCGAGCTCTATCCTCCAGTTGTGCCGGCGTGCATCAAAGTCCACGCGCTGTCGCGTTCATGAATTCCGAGGGGCGTTTTCGTCGATTGTTCCGCGTCGAACAAAGGCGAATCCCACTGCGGTGCCTATTGTCGGATTTTCGGGATAAATTCTGTTCTCTAGGATCGCTGACCCATCGTCCCTCCCCCCCTGGTATCTATGTTTCGCATCTGTGTCTCGGTTCCTCTTCGTTCGTCGGCGAGTTCTCGCTCACGCAGCACGTCGCTCTCGTGGGTCGCGATATTCATGAGAGGAGAGCGCTCCCCTGGTGTTGCGAGCAACAAGTAAGTCGCGCGTCCTGAATAGTAGGCGGCCACCCTCCTTTTGTTCCGCGAGTAACGAGCAGCCCCGCCCTCTCTCTTCATTTTACCCCGGAATACTGGGTATAGCTTTAAACAATATCGGTGAGATGATGGTACTTAAGACCGATTCAAAGTGTGCGGTAATCCACGATGAGCGAGATCGACCGAGTCGCGAAAAAAGGGGAACGATAATTATCAGAGGCAATTAAGAACTTGCGAACAAGAGAACTCTCTCGGCATGCAGTCGGCTCTGCCCCTTGAGAAGAGATACCTTGGCGCATCCTACTGATGATGAATAAATTGCAGTGAATTTACTAGTGAAGTAGTAACGAGTAAAATCGTTTTTGAAAACGGCACGATATCGAGATGCGCAAGGATTTAATCGAGATCTTTATAATAATTATTATAATAATAATAATTATTATTATCATTATTCGTGTCAACGAAATTGACTTGTTAAACGAAATAGCGGAAAAAATATATTTTAATAATTAGAAATAAATGGCATTAAATGTTTTGTAAAATAATGAAAAGTCAGTGATTTTGAAATTTGCGGAGAATTGCATCGTCTAAGAACATGGTATGAAAGAAATTGGAAATTTTGTGTCGCTTAATTCTCTGTCTACTGGCCAACCCTTCTGAAAATTTACTGCATATAATTCTGTCAATTTTTAAAAAAATAATGAAATATACTAATATTAATGGAGCATTTCATGTTTTATACTTATATATATTTGATATAAAATAATGGAAGAGCCTAATTTTGCAATCGACCACGTATCAGAAACAAGTATAAGTTTAACGATCCACGTAGATAGAGTTAATATCTTACAAAGTACATTCCTTGTTCAAATACACCTCTTTTCCCTGCCCCTTTCTAAAAAAAAAAAGAGAAAAAGGAAAATTGCGCAACGTTAATTATAGGTTCCGACACGTCTACGCTCGCAAGTATCGTCGCGTAGCTTGCTGATGCGTGCGCCGCGTAAATACCGCGTAAAGGTGAAAATATTACGCGATCGGGTCAGCAGGAATATAAAAATATTATGGATCGATGACGGGAAAAGTCCCGCCGTCCGTTGGCGGCTGCCGCAACGACGCGCCCCAGTGTAACACGCAGGCGCGTGCATTGAGAAATTTCGAAAGACGCCGATCGTTTGCGTAACACGAACGTAACGATTAAATTGCTCAACGATAACTGACTTTTTCGCGCGTGCGATTTCTCTGACTACAAACGAATATGTTTATTACAATATAAATATGTATTCGTACATTCGCGATTCGTGACGGAAGTTGTACGTGATATCGAAGGCTCTTTTCAATCGTCGATTAATCCAATGCTCGTACTCGGGTTTAATCGGTGTGATGGTCTAATGTTTACATCGTCTTTTCCTTACACGCAGGATTTCATTTGTGTGATGATCGCGGTATCTTTCGATTCTCGTGATCTCTTTTTTAAACTTCTACTGATTTGTCATAAATTTGATCTCATCATTTGTATTCTTTTTTTTTTTTTTTAGAGCACTACTTCTGTAAGATGAAGGTTCTGCACACTAGTTTTGTAAGATATTTGTATTCTCGTGTAAGAAGATTACTTTTAGAGAGAAAAAGATTTTGTCATTCCAGCTACAAAGTTATAAAATTGAATGCAACAAGTTTAGATATCTTCATGTTTTAGAGAGACGCTAGAGAGACGCTAGAGAGAGAACGACCAAGATGCGTAATCAATTCTTCAGCACGACACAGCATTTCCTCTCTAGTTGCTAGATCCATCTGTAAATTATCTTCAACTACAGTAGAATATACACTAGGTGCACGTTTGAAGATCTGCGTGATAAAGTCTGTATATTCTGTGCGACTTTCCTTGTGCGAGAATATATCTGCGTGCTAGAGAAAAAGCCGAACGAAAAAAAAAGGAAAAAAAAATATATATTGTTAGACACTAAGCGGAAAAGATAGACAGCGATAGTCTTGTCTCATAACGTGGAGAGATCGTAAAGCGTTGTCCGTTTCATCTCGTTAGACTTGATCGTTATCATAAACCGACACATGCAACGACTAACGAGCCGCGTATCCGCCCAGGCGCCTTCTCGTCGTATGGAGATTGAAATGTCAAGCGTGGAATTCGGGTTGCGCCCTCGAGACCGGATTGATCGGTCGACGTCTCCGTCCTCCGTCGTTTATGTGTCTCTGGTTTACGCGCGTCGACTGGATCGATTTAACCGTCCTCGTCGTTGACATTCCGACCGAGGATTGGACTCGCGAGTTATTCCGGGTTTTTTCTCGCGAACGAGTCTATTTCGTTTTTTTTTTTTTATTATCGACGGTCCAGCGTGTCTCTTGTCTTCTTTTTTAAAGTTTTCTAGGACGGTTGGGGTTTCACCGACCTTGCCACGAAACCTGCTCCTTTCCAGCTTCCTCACCACGTTACTTTTACGTAGGAGTCCCGAGTCACGTATACCGCATGAATAAAAATGTCGCCGTTTTTCAATCTAATCAATGTCTAATTTTAATCACATTGTTCCTATTTGTTTGCACTGTACCATCGAGTTGTGGGCATGTCAAGCGGCGTGCGCACGGCGACATATGCAGGATAAATCCCGTTTTGGAGTCCGTATTTTACATGATGTGAATTTTAAGTGAAAAATTCATTTACTCTACTTTAATAAAAAATATTAAAATATCGGTTCCGACCTGAGGCTGAAAATAAAAAAAGAATCGAAATTTTGTTTCTCAGTTTGCAGCAACGGAATAATTAATCGACGAAATATTTAATATCGGAATTATTAAAGCCAGATTTCTGATCTAAACGAATTTAAGTAAACATTACTCATGGAAATTAATCAAATTAATTCACATTATATCGAGCATAAACTCAACGTTTTGGGTTGTGCGCGCATGTGTGCAGTCCGGTTCGCTCATTACGTTCCCGTGAGCAAATAGCACGGACGACATAACGAGGTGCGGTGACCCGCTCTCAAACTCCGTATGTCATAAACGTCGGAAAGTTAACGACGCCAAATCACCGGGAGACGATGCGCAGCGTCGTTCCCAAACTCTCGTTCGAGAAACTAGATGACTCGCGGCGAGAGTTACCGTCGTTGGCCTGAATATTGCAAGCGGTCCTGATTTTCAGCTTCCTTAGCATTCAAACTAAGACGGTACGGAAACATAGTAATAACGGCGTGTGTCAATTCGAAAGATAATGCCAGCGAGATTGGATAACATTGAAAATTTGTCTGTCTGCGCTTAAAAAGACTATTGTAACGTTTTAGCTGACATGCCCGTCGCAGAAGTCCTCTCGCGAGAACATACCAATCTTAGTACGCATTAACGGTTGACAGAGACACTCTGTCAAGTATGTCACCATTTGTGCTCTCATACGCGATATCAAAGCCTTAAGATTAATGTACCCGATTTCTCTAACTGTCCGCGCGAAGAAAGACACGAGAAATAGATATTTTCTCGTGGACAGCCTGCGCGCGACGCTCTCCCGACAGATGCGACGTTATTTCGCAAGATGAAAAGCAAACTGTCGATATGATCAAGAGTGGTGATACGGGAAAATTCCGCGGAGAAATTTTCTCATCCGTTTTCGCAGCTCGGGACTCCATTATCAGGCTGCATATTCGTCCTGATTAATAATCGAATCCAACGGAGTGTGTGCAAAAGGAGCAGGTACCGGGCCCGGTCATGCGGTGGCCCGCAGTAACGGGGTGGCCTGACGTCGCGTTTCAATTAATTATTCACATAATTACGACCGCCGCTCGCTGAGCGCCGTATTCGCTCTCGATGGAGACAGAATGCACTCCGAAGACACACGCGTAACTTACAGAATTCGGTCTTTATAGACGTTATATGCGCCAGCCAGCGTTCACTGGAGAGCAAATCAGATTAGAGCGGAACGCGATATGTAATATGATAACCGTAAATCCATATTGTAAAAACACGGGGATTCCATTCGTTGTTGCTCGAATTTCCTGAATAGTTGGTAATGGACTAATGTATACACGGATCAAATATCATCACATTAAAATCTTGTTACGCAGTATTAATTACATCCTCATGATACAAGTCTGATCCATTCGAGCTTTACCAATATTTTCGAAAGTATAGTACAATTGTATTGCATTTACTTTTGAAAAATTCTTTATTTATCCTAATATCGAGAGAGCCCGCGTTTGATCTGGTGCATTTCGTTTGTTCCTTATTGAATATTCCTTGCATTTTGTGGTGTAGTGCTTTTACAAAGATTGGATTAAGAAGCACAAATGAGAGATATAGTTCTATCTCTCTGAGTCGGTTCGAGAGACGCTGAGAAAATCAAACACATTCTCGTTCCGACGCGAGTAAATAACGGGAATGATTATGAGTCCATATTTGTATGTAGATCGGGGAAATAGTATACGGTATGGACGTATGCGAATCATGTTCTATGTACCCTGGTATCCCTAGGGTAGTGGCTGATAGAATCGCGACCGCATTCGTTCGAGAGCGCGTGATTCGATTAAATAATCGGATCAAGTATGTAGATTAGAGCAGTCTGTGTCTCTCTTTCTCTCTCGCAAACCGCGAAAATCGCAGTGGATCAAATGCGCCCTTCAAATATACGAGAGAGGGATTGTTATAAATTTATACACTTATGTAAACGGAGGCAAAGAGAAAAAGAGAGAGAGAGAGAGAGAGAGAGAGAGAGAGAGAGGAAACCTAGAATTGGATTAGATCAACTGTGGATAGATCAACCAGTAAATTCCGGGAATATATTTCACTGTGTTCGATCGAATTCTGCGGCGACTCGTGTTTCCGCTATGGTTCGCATAATATTCGCATATGTGGTTCCTATAGTCGCGTCGACAATGAAATGGATAGCCGCATTGTGACTTGCCTCTATTGACTTGCGTCGTTTTCCATTGTCAAATTCGCACCGAAATATGTCAATACAATCGCGCGTATTCGTGTTTCTCAGACTTCCTCATTCTACAACATGTTTTCACCTTGTGTAAATTTTTGAAACTTTTTGAAACTTTCGCAAGAAGCACAAGATTTCTGACAACTATCAAATGCGACATCTTGGATTCTTATGAATAGTAGAAACAAGTTTGCAATCCGTAATACAAAGTTTTTTCAAGGACAATCAATTTTAAATAGATTTCAAGATGGAATAATTCTCGAATGTACAATTAATATAGCAAAAAGGGCCTGTTAAGCGTAATATATAGCCTCTACTGGTCAAAAGTCAACCTGTCCGGCCAGTGGTGATTCCTGTTTCTACAGACGAGGCTCTGACATCCCGACCCGGGAGAATATCCGGGCCACCCTGATCTTAGGGGTTATAAATACAAGGTTTAGCTAGTATAGAGCTGATAACCCGATCTGACGAACCTAACACTATGGCCTCGGATTGCGGATACACCTACGATAATACTTGGAGAGATATATAGTTGCAGGTTAAGGCTCACCCCGAGCTGTGATACCATTGAATGATGATGACGATGAATTAATATAATAATTATCAAAATAAAATCTATTATTTATCTTTTTTTTATCTAACAGTTGTACGTAACGTATTCTTTGGAATAAACAGTAAAATATAATAAATCTTTGATAGGGGTAAGATAAAGTAGACGATGGACAAGAGAAAGTAATCTCGGGGTTGTAAAACGAAGTGTACAGGATTATTTTGATACTCCGAAGTACATCGAAGATACAAGCGCGCGAATTTCGGCCGCGAACGAAGTGAGGCGTTACCGCAGTCGCTTCATATACTTTTCAGCAGTAGCTCGCCGATGTGCCGTTGCTCGATGCGAGGTGAACGAGTGCTCTCACGACCGGGGAAGGTGTTCAGACGAAACGGATTTTACGAGCCGCGCGCCGAAGGTCTAGTCCCGCGGGTTAACGGCGGCTTAAATTCGACAGTAATGCCCAAAAGTGCCTTCGGGCGGGATACTCGAGATTCGCATTACGCTTCCGCAGGAAGCGCCTTTTCCCTCGGAGGGACCGGCGCATAACCGTTCCCCGGAGCCAAAATGGAAGCGCGTACAGTGGACCCTCCGTCGTTATCTTATTTACACTCCAACTTCACTCTAACAGGGTCGGAACTGACATCTTCAAAATTCCAACGCCCACAGGACTCGTTTCATATATATATAAGTACACGTACACACACCGCTGTAAGATAACTCGCTCCTCGTTCACGTATAAGTTATAATGGCAAAGAACCTTCGTTTCCCTCATTTCAGAAGTGGCGTTAAGATTTTGAAAGGATAACATTAACGCTAATCCGGAGCAACTGTAAAAGTCTATTAAAAGTATTTTCTTTTCACAGGGCTTAAAATTGTTTTGCAAGATATAAATGTCTCGTTTCATAAGATTAAGATTATGCGAAAGCTTTGATTACGTAAAAACAAGTAAACATCAACAGTATTTTCGAACTACGCAGTTTTCACAAGAAAGGAAAAAAAACACAACGTTGCCTATTTACGTTCAGAAACTGGGTCGTCCATAGGATTAAGAACAGCGAGGTCGGAGTGTGTACATTTCGCGCTTAACAATGGGAAACGTGACGGCAGTTCCGATTCGGTAGACGCGACAGCGAGCGTGAGCTTCAAATGGGCAAACCCGGGTAAAGTCGATGCACGATGGTAGACGCGTAAATCAAGCGTCGTCGAACCCGGTGGTGGGTTATTTCGTCGATTGTACGAAAGCACGATTGTTTTTAGAATATGCGGGGAATGCTATCGGAACTACGAGACGTCAGATAGATTTTGCGCAGCTGCCGCGATAAACCGTACCCTTCGCCGTCGCCCCTATAAATTTTTCCAGTCGATAATGGGAGCACATAAGTTAAATGATTTAGCGGCCCACGACCGACATACTTATTGGAGAATCGACGGTGTAATTTCTGGTGATGATTTATGTGTCTTGGTCGCTTCGAATAAGGTTGAGAAAATATTTGCGATCCGCCATGATGATCCCACGGTCAACATTTTGCATGTGCACATCCCGCGCGGCAGAAAGTGCATAACAAAATTTTAAAATTATATCGTACCAGTTGAGAATTATTCCATGTTACTCTGACATTTAAGTTTTATTATTACTTTTTCTTATTAACCCACCGCAGACTAATCCGAGTCATATTGACCCAGACGATTTTTTTTCCGCTTCATCGATTGTCTTAAATTCCGACATGTACAAAAAAAAAAGATTAAAAAAACATTTTAAATTATATAATTGTACGTAATTGAATTTCTAAATGTTAAAAAAGTACACCAGAATTTTCCAGGTTTTTTAGAGCCCAAAAAAACTTTGAACAAAAAGTACAACCGTTTACCGGTGACCTAGATAGTCTAACTAAGCAGTGAAAAATAGGATAGTCTGCGAAAGGTTAACTTGCAAACTCGTTATGCATGGTTATATTAAAATTAATACATCATACATTAATTAATTTCTAAATATGTGTAGATATTCTCGTTATCTTTAGAGAACATAATTATATTCCAATATGTATTTAATATATCTTATATGAAAGCTAGTAAACGCATTCTTACGCACGCGTTACAAAACACGACACGAATGATTATGAATAAATGCGTCCACATCGGGACACGACTGTATATCACAGGACTGTACATGTTATGGCGAACCGTCGATGAAACAATAAGCGTCCATTACGAATTGATCTCGGTGCTCGCAGAGGGACGAGCGGCAAATTGAAAATGATCACTAGAGAGACCCGTCGAAATCCAAGCTTAACTCGTCGAGTCATCAGTGTTACTATCGATCTCTAGTATCACTTTCCGTTAACGAGCCACCACTTATACTTTGCAGTCGCTCATTCGCCGTGCGTCAGAAACTCAAAGTCCGTATTTTTCTGTCTAAATCATTATGAAGGAGAAGGAAGATCTCATCGCGTGCGTGCATTCTTAAAAAATTAATTTTCGGTTTGCGCGTCGGTTACCGGAAAGTCGTCCCGAGTCACTGCACGCTCCCGCGATATCCACAAAGGCAAAGTTTCCCCGAGACGAGACTTTAATTAATTGAAGTGATCCCGCACACTTTACTAGAGCGCCGGTAGTTCCCGGCGAGAAATTTCTCTTGCCCCGACCTCAGGGCTGGCTAACTTGGCTAGTTGTTAGTTGCGGTCGGAGGTGGATTCGGTCTGTCCGGCTGACCACTTCCTTCTCTTTCCACTTGCTGTCTTTCACTTTTCACGTCGCACACACTTTCAGCTTGGTCTACATTATCTTTCTGTGTCGTTTGCCGCATTTTCACGACATGCTTTTCATCTTCTCCTCTTTCCTCTCTTTATCCAAGGTTAAATGAATCGTTTGATTTACTGCTTTACATTTATTTTACTACCAAATTAGTAGTCTAGTTGAAACTAATTTTCGAATCATTAAGACTACTTTTCTTTGTGTTCGATATTATTTGTATTTGAAATGCGCAGTTATTGAAAATTATTCTTCCTCTGTTTAAATAATTTTAATAGTTTTTTTTTATTTATTTCTTATCTGTTTAATTTTATATATTCTCGATTTGTTTAATTTTATATATTGTCGATTTCCACTTTTCTAAAGAAACCATTCTGTGTCTCTTTAACCTCTTTTCATTTCTAGTCATTATTTAGAAGAGATTAACGATATAACGTTAGCAACTGATATGATGCTCAAGTTTGGAAAGGATTATTACACCAGATCAAACGCAAGTCTCGATTAGTTTTAAAAGTTTCTAAAACTTTATGAATTTAGAAAGATGCTCCATCGTGAGCTACATCGCTCGACTCAAACTTTTATTTTGGATATGGAGCACGATCCTGATCACGTGATTCGATTGTTAATTCGATCCAACGCGATAGTCATCGACAGTTGGTGACGAATATCTAATTTACACCTGGTCGAACGGCGAATAATCCACGAACCGATCGAAAATAATCGGAGCGTGTAACGTACGTGAAGAAGAGTAGGGAGAATCTGGTTCAACCTCAAAATCGAAACGCTGTTATTTCATCCACCGCTTTTATAATTAAACCGTCCGAATTTATTCGCTAGTATTCCGTTTTCAATCACGACAGGATTAGTTAGTGCGCAGCGGTTGTGTTATCGATATAAAAAAAAAAAAAAAATACCGAAATTCAGAGGAAACCAGTTTTTTCACTCGATTATCAATGTCCTCTCCTGATGTTCGTAACAAATCGCATTCCGTTCCGTCTGATTGCTCCGCGTCAGGCGATCGAGAACGTATGACTTACGCATCAACCGCGTTGCATTAGTGCGAGACACGAGAACGGGCGCGATCACGCGATCAACATTGTCCGCTTTGTTATCGCGCGAATCGGCTGGCAGCGGGCAACGGGCGTATTAATTTTGCGGATCGTCGAACGTGAATCGCACAGACGCGTTCACGTACGGCGGCCCGGAAACTGTATGTATTATATATAGTTAGCAGCCTATATAAATACCTAAGACTAATTATTCTAGAGGCTATATGATAGAGACAATGGCTGAGATCGGAAGCCGGCCACGGCGTCAATCGTCCCCCTCAAAAAAAAAAAAAAAAAAAAGAAAAGATTGTTTGAACGAAATTTCTGGACTCGATATTCTTGCCAATGTCGTTTGTTCTCTCGTGCCATTTTAGTCCGTAAAATCGCGATTTTCCTCGCGAGAGAGGTCCCTGCTTTTATGCGGGACGCACGACGTGGCCGACTTAGAACTTTTCGAGAAATGAAAATGACCGGCACTTATGCAACTCGTTACTCTAGCCTTTCAATTAAAATCTGCGTAATAATAACTGCGTTCAAAAGTTCGGCCCGACCCGCTTCGCGACTTCCCGCATCGTCATTATCATTTGCGACGAAATGTAAAGTCGGTATCGAGACTGATACAAAGCGAGAAGCGAGTCGGCCCGTCAGATAAGAAAGACTTCTACGATCGGGATCAATAATTACATGGATACAATATTTACAAATGAAAAATGTAAAGATATACATAGTACAAGTATATATATGTATAAATGTATAATATATACTCGGTTCTTACTAGGATTTAAATAAACGCATGCATCTTAGGGAATTTTAATATATGAAAGAAATATATATATGTATATATATAATATATATAATACTTTCGAATAAGAGAAATGCGAAGCAACACTAGGATAAAAATTACGTACCCTTTGATTCTTTTCTTTTTTTTTTATACTACATTTGCAATACCGTAACGGCACGTGAAAAGAGTACGAGGTACATCGAAAATAATTTACGCTCCGTACGGGGTGTCTCCGTGGGAGCGAACTTAAAGTTAATGAAAAAACTTTTGCTGCAGTGGCGCTCTACCGCCGCGCTATTTCTTAGCCGTCGCAGCTTTTCTGAAAAAGACATTCTTAAAAATCTTAATTCTCTCTCTTAGGAATGCGGAGGGGTTTGTGCCCTCCGGACAAGTAGCAGCCGGTTTAAAATCCATCGAAGAAATTCAACGTGGGCCGCTTACTCGAGGCAAATGTAGTTCGTTCATTTTTTATTTTAACGATAACGAAGTTGCATTAGTTTGTTTCGCGATTGTATATTTTTGCGATTTTCGTGCCGATTCGCGAATCGATGTAAAAGCTTGTCGCACGGTTGCTGGATTTTTTTTCCGACGCGGCGCGACACTTTTACGAAGCAAACGGTAACTCTTGAAATATTGACAGCCTTGAATATCGCGACCGAGCTACCACTCAAGTCCCATGGGTTATCCTCGTCGATGCGTGATAATAGTAGCTACATCGCGTGAATTACGTAGTATTGCGCGGATGAATGAAAATGTGACATAACGCGCGCGCATGTAGAATATTTTCATTCGCGCCAACGATAATTTTGGATACCGTTACTTCCCTTTTATTTTTTCTCGACACGAAAAGAATTAGACTTTGCTATCTCTCTTTCATGTTGCTATTGTCGCAAATGTATTGATTTTATTATTAGATTCCACGCAAATGAGATTTCAAACGGTAAAATCTTATCCGAGTTTCAGCGTACGCGCGCGCGGTACGACGGAAAATCAATTTGCGCACGTATTTTTACTAGGCACACTTTATTAACGCGATAATTACGCAGCGTAGTTAGTACGGCGGCTTTTTGTCCGAGCACTTTAATTAAGAATTCTATTACGGGAAGGCCGGCCAAGCCCTCCTTTCGCGCCCGAGACTGAAATACTCCTAACAAATTTGTTAGTCGAATCTACTGGTCAATACAAAATGAGAGTCTCTACGCAGATGTAACGAGGCCAGATTACCTGTTGTACATGAGGATATCCGGTTTCCAAAGCTTGTTCGGCGTAATTCGAAGGTCCTTCACTCCGCCGTACTCGGACTCGTTCCACTGAAGGTTGTAGTCCGTCCACTCCTGCGCAAACACAGAAATGGGAAAATTATGAATTAAAAAGTGTGAAATTACACATTTCGAGCGCTCTTTAGACATAACATAACGTTATAATTCATTTTCCCTTATAACGTGAAACACTTTTTTGCAATTTGGTAAAAATATATGAGATTATCTCTGACAGAATGAATATGTTCATCTGAAAATTTCAACAGAACCATCCGAATTAAGACTTTTATCGTACAATTAATATACATGTAGAAAATGGAGAGAGAGAGAGAGAGAGAGAGAGAGAGAGAGAGAGAGAGACGCACAATCACCGCATAACGGACATCTTATATCACGAGTGTCTATATTTAGACGTTAAATATGAAAATTGTTGCAACGCATACAATAATATAAAATGGATAATCTCAGGCGCTATTAATTCAGATTTAATTACGAGTACAATTTTGCCGTTTAATAAATGCAACGGTTCTTCCGACCAATTCCCATTACGTGAAATAAATGTTCACGTAATTTTCAATTTTCGTCTCTTTATTTAAGTAATATAATTATAAAATCGATATAGACGCTTAACGTTTGCTTTGACATTTATATTATTGCCGCGATCAAACTACAGCCACGCATAAAACAACTATTGTAGTGAGTAAAAATAATTTATGATAAAATTTTTAATCGATTCAGGAAATTGCTTTGCGGTGGAAACTCATTTAATTTAATAATCTATATTGCATGTAACGTGACATGCAATAGAGGATAAATATTAAAAAAATAGATACGGTTTTTCGAACAGAATGGATGAATGAAATAAACAATAATTGGCCAATTTATATAACAAAATTCTAATTTTAGATTTTCCGATTTTCGAAATTAATATGCTACAGCAGTTTTACAACAATGTTGGTTTATTGCACGCTTGGTGCTACACATAATTTCGATAAAATTTCGAGCGATAGCGTTACATGCAACACGGTTTCAAACTGTACATCATCCATTCTCAAGTATCCATGGTAATAGGGGGCCGATGGATTCGCGAAACCTTTGGCTGCGACTAAATTTGCACGAGTTAATTAATCCCCGTTGTATAAAAGATTAATTATCCGCGTAAATTCTATCCGCCAGCGGAGTTTGACCGGCTAAGTTAAGCGAAAGAGATCAGAGATAGCGAGAAAGAGTCAAACATGAATCCTGTTGTCATATTAATCAGAGAGTGTTCGTAAACAAACGAAACTTTTTTGGATCGTCAATCTACGACGTATCAGAGATCCTGGCAGGCGGTATGGCGTTAGCTCAAGTTAAAAGCCACATTCAACTTTGACGATCAAAGTTTATCGCCAAGACTTACTCGTATCTCATACGTAAATACGATTCGCTAGAGGAATTTTCCGTTGACGAGCGACGATAATTATGAATATTCGTAATCGCGAAGAAGTTATGCGTTCGCGCGAATGCGATGCGCCGTACATCCGGAGTAATTACAAACGGACAAAAGTAATAACAATATCGCTATGTTACAAGCATGGGATACTGCGGATATTATACAGAATCGAGTAATTTAAATTAGACTTATCGTCGTTTGTACTTCCAGAGCGCAACTCTATATTTTATCGTGCGGCGGCACATAATAAACCCCTGAGCGTTTTTAACCCCACGTCCGCTGCTATTGCCTGTATACAAAAGGCGCGTGCAATTTACGCGAAAAATTATTACGAGGGAAAAATGTACGTTGCGGGGCAACCGGAGAAAGATATCTGGGAGTATCTAGCAAATTCAATAAATTATATTTTTCCGGTGTCGCGAAGTTAGGTTTGCCCGAAAGGGATCTCTCCCTGAAAACCGACCCTTCGGCTCAACTCGGATATTCAACGCAGTCACGTACCGGTGACTAAATATTCATCGCTACAGACCGCAGTATTGCTCGTGAATCAGAAAACTGCAATGCCTCGAGTGCGAAGCTCACGAGTTCGGGAGGTAAGGCCGCGCTCGGCATGCGCGACCTGGTTTCGCGATCGCGACGGCGAGGATGACGGCGACACCGGCGGCACGCGGCTTGCATGGGAAACGCCACGCCGGCGGCACGCTTCATAATGTATACTTCAATTTCCGGTCCGCGCGCCAAGTCCGCGGCGTTTGCTCATTAGATTACACGGCTGAATTGCACAAACGAGAAATTCAGCGGACCCGTCGTCTCCGTCGGCTCGACAATGTCGTCTTACTCGGGTGTACCGAAATCCTCGAGTTCCGTTTCCGCGCGATAGCCGTCGTTTTCCACGGCGCACGCGATTCAGCGTCCGCATCCCCGCGACTTGTGGAAACGCAAAGATGAAGATCGTACTCGGCGTATGATGAATACGCGACAATGAGAACGACGCGTATTCCTTAAAAAATACAGTTTCGTCTCGTCAAACGAGCGACTGTCGTCGGTCTGTTTTATATCTGTCGCATCGTACTGTGTCAACTTCCGTCGAATCACGTCGAGATTCTCGAAGCAAGTAGTTTACGGCGTGATAAAGACAGATAGATAGAGAAAGAGAGAAAGGCGAGGCGCATTACGCCTGCGAATTTTTTTAACTGTTTGTAACCCACGGATAATATTGTAAAATAATATTATGTATGTAAATGAAATATACATAATATTTTAATATTTAAAAAAATAATATCTATTAACTTGCGCGGTGCATGTACGTGCTACAGCAAAGTCAAATGCAGGGAGGATCTTTAATAATAAATGGAAATTATATTCTCGTACAATTTAACAGACATTTTAAATATACCATTTATAAATACGGACATAGCTCAACACAGAATTATGAAAAGCTAATGAAAATTGTTATACATATACACGTCGGTGGCGCGGAATGCGCTAGCATGCTTTGCCTATTAATACATCGTGTAATAGATGACAACAGACTAACACCGATTGAGATTTGTTAATCTTATCGTTAAGTTTGTGAGGCAAATGCCGACGATTGATTCCGACGCGATATATTTAATTTTACAGCGATACGTTTGAAACAATTACTTTTTAATTAATGTACGACTACAAGCGTTGTATTGATTTTATAAATGGCGGCGTATTTCCTTAGTTGCTTACTTAATGCCGCGCCAAGGTAAATTCTGACAGAATAATGTTACACAGGACATGGCAGCATAATACCCAGAAGTTTGCCTGAAAATCTCTGCGGTAAAAAAATGCGTCGCATTGTTTCATGAAGCTAGTTTTACAACGAGCGCTCGGTACGCTATTACTTAACTTCGCGTTCGTGTATTCCCTTATGTAGTATGTACCGCAATACTTAACGAGCCATAACTCTCGCGTTTTCTGCCATCCGGGGCGTTAAGCTACTGCCTTAATGCTATAATCGAACCCTTTCCACGTCAAAGCGAACGTGAGAGTGATGCAGAAGAAAAAAATGGGGTCATTGGCCACGAGAGCTACTAACGCAGATAGCTGCTAATAAAAATCGTGTGAGTTGTATCCAGGAAAAAAATTGTATCTCTAAATATAAATATGGTTCATCTCTCTTTCTTTTTTTTTCTCATACGGCTTGCGTGAAATATTTTATTTTCTTTGTGTCAAAGAGAAAAATGTAGTTTGATTAATTAGATGTACCTCTTAGTTATTTGAGTGATTGCACTTAAACGGTTTAGTTTAAATTATTATTGTTTAATTCATACACGTTTGTTCTTTCAATACGTTTCTTATACTGGTTACTGCAATAGGTATTACTATCATGTACGTATACCTTGGTAGTCAAATTGGTAAGATGCCTGTCACGAAATGAAAAAGTTCCAGATTCGTACTCTGGCTGGGGTAATATTTTTTGCATTGAATTATTTACAGTTTTTTTTTAAAGTTGCTGATAATATTATTGTTAAGTGGACGATTAATTTAATTTGTGATATTTTGTGTAATTTCAGGTCATGATTATTTTTCAAGTTTGACGCGAAGTTTTCTGGAAACTGAAAATCTATTTACGATTGTATGCATGTAATATAGGATATTAAAGTATAATATTAAACAACGAAGACCGTATTTGACGCCTCCTTAGTTATTTGTGTAATTACACAATAGTCTAATTGTTATTGTTTAAATATATTATCCGAAGTATATGCAATTTGTAAGTGAATCTGCTCCTACGAAGTTTATAAGTGGAAATAATCTACGAGGAAACGCGACGAAACTCCGGCGATTAAAAAGGAAAATACGATAATGTTGCAAGCTACTTTTCTCGTCGAACATGACAAAACTTTGGAACCGTATCGGAAGCTAACTGCTATTAAAGTTAGTTTGGATTAAATAAACGTCTCAACATAATAACGCCGATACGGGATCCATGTCGATTATGGCACATAAATAAGATATTTTTTTTATACCGTGTAGTTATAAATTTTCTAGAATTCATAATAACATCACGAGTATTTGGACCGATGTCGAGAAATAAAGAGTTATATGTGTCTACGTGCGCATATGAAAAAAATTGAATAAACTTTAGATAAAATATTGCGTCTTGTAAAACTATAAATAAGCTACAAATATAAAAACAAATATTGAAAATGTAATTGTCAACGAAATAGAGAAAAATATATTGTAAATTTTATAAAAGTTTCGCCACGATTGGAGGCAAAGTAAATCGCCATGTTGACAGATTTTTCTATTGTGCGAAGGGAAAACTTTTAGAAAGTCAACAGACTTTGCTCTTATATGTATGCGGAAAACTTTCATCGAATCAAACTTTTAGCCGGTAATCGAAGAGTAGCGGCGTTATGGCGTTGTAAAAATGTCTTACACATTTTTGCATTGTGCAAATGTTGTCTAATATAAAAGAATAGAGCTCAATGTAAAAGAAAAATACAGTAAAATATTTCTATATTTAAGAAACAACTAAAAATATGGAAAAATGTTGAAACACGTGTCTCTTTTGTTTCGAGGGGCTAACCTTTTTATGGAAAAAATTTTTCTTCAGCCCCTCAGGAAAAGGATGGATGGCGGACAATTCAAAAACTTTAAATGGCAAGGGAGATCAAGTAACATGTCTTTTACAAAGTTTTGTGAAAAGAAAAAATTTGGTAAAGGTTTGAGTCCGTTCCATTGCCTGTGTTTGCATTACCTGTATTCAAAACGACAGTCAAATAAAAATTGACTGTTGTACCCATATTTTTTTTTTAACTCGGCCTAGTATGATTGTAGAAAATCATGCGGTGTGGCAAAATGCGTATTTAAAAATCGATCTCGTTCGCTCTCATTTTACCGCCTTATTTTTTAGATTTAGCTTCCTTTGAAGGGATTCTTTGTCCTTTGAAGCAACTCAATATCTAACGTCTTCTTACGTTATGAAGAAGCGCAAACAGCTTAGAATTTTTTATTACCGGGAGATAATAAAATTAAGTAAGAGATATATCGCTTAGAGATAAGTCGGTAGGTAATTATCGCATTATGCAAGGCCTCGATAAATTTAAATCTCTCTTTTCCTCAACGTGCTCGATAATCTTTTCGAGATTGTATGAATTTTGAGGAAAGAACCAATCATTATTTAACGATTCTTTCTTATTGGAGGAAAGCAGTTCCGGTAACAGTAGCTTCGATATGAAAATTGGACATTCAAAATAAAGGAGCGTGTGTTTGGACATTTTTCCATTCTTTCAGCTGCTTCAAAAATACAGAGGATGCGAACAGACTTTTGTGATATTCTGTACAAAGAAGCGCAAGTATCTACTTTCACACAGAACGTACTGTATCAGCGTGAAACGAAAATCGATATAACGATTCTCTGTCGTTTATACACAAACGCACAAACAATGGCGAAGGAAGTTTTACATAAACATCCCGTCTAGTTTAATGGCAGCGCGCGCGCGCCGAGCCTCGGGGAAAGCATTCCGTTTACTTTATTTCGAAAGGAAGACAGCAACCGCGCGTGCACTAGCATGGCGTACTAGAATCGTTAATCAGCGTTAAGAAACCGTGAATTACGGAGGCGTTCTTCCCCGCGACCAGAATAGTACGTGCGGGCAGCTACGCACACATGCTATTCATCCTCAGATGGCCACAATGGGTAGGCGTATGCATTCTACCATCCCCCTCGCGCTCGCATTAATGCAACGCGTGCCTCGGGTTAAGGTCGGCGGGGGGCTATATACGGCGATCTTCCGTAAACCGCAGCCGAAACCCAGCGCGATCGTGACACCGCGCTGACCGGACTCGTCCGCGAGCTGAGATAGTAAATTACAGCGGCGTACATTTGGCGGTACATTCAGTGGGCCCGTGATTTACGGTCGTCGGATCAAGTTGCGCGAATTAATTACAACGAGCAGCCCCATAAGAGCTCCGGTACGTTCGTTCAATTGCGCCGCGACTCTTTGTACAATAAATTATCGACGAGTAATTTACAGTTTTACGAGCGACAATATTTTCTCTCTCCGCGCTGTGTAACGCACTTTTATCCGCGTTCGCCGTAACCATTTCACTCTGTTATTGCATCGTACGTTTTTTTACTTTTCATTTTGGATACATCGCATCGATTAATCCGTCGTGTATGCGCGTGTGTACGTTTGATAGACAAATATTTGTCTATCAATTCTGCAATATCGAACTTAATTATGCAGCTATCTTTGCAGGATGCACAGTAAATGTATCTCTTGTTCATTTTATTTTTAGATCATTTTGGAAATCGCGAGCTTTTACAAGATGTCCCGAACGAAATGTAAAAATGATTTCCATCTGTTTGAAGTGTCATATAGATTTACGTTACGGCGGATACGACGTCGTACAGGGATGAAATATGACGCTGCGTCTAGAGTGATGCCAAGTCATAAATGTCTAAAAGACAAAAAATATTTGACGTAATTCTACGGAGTTACAAGTTTGCCTGTGGAGAAATAGCTTGATAAAGAAGACAAAGTTTCATGGGGGGAAAAAAAAAACGAGATTGGTCAGATTGGAATATCGGAGAAAAACTGGTTGTGTAAAACGCTTTTGCAAACTTCGATTACGCGGCGTACAATCTGACATTACAAGAAATCATGTCGTAATCGTAAAGTTATCACTATAACCCGTTTTTGCCGAACGGTTGAGGAGCACCGGAAATTTCATCGGTCGTTTATATCATAGCGCAGCGAGGAACGGCATGAGAGAAATTATTGATCTCGTTAGGATAATTAGAATTATCGGATTATGCGGTGAAGGAGATTTAGCCCAGAGAAGCGGAGTTAACTTGTGTGGGTTGACTTTGGATCGATTACGACGACATTTGGGATCATGTACTCGTCTGAATTGTTAATTTCACCAAATGGATGGTAACCTACGAGAAAGGATGCACCGCGATCTTCCATATTTTACATAACCCAGGGAACTCATATTTTATATAACCACCCTCATTTTTCAATGAAGGAAGATTTCATTCCGCATGCCAGGAATAGCAAGTGCGGAAGATTTTCGTCCGCGGCAGGATGTTTTCTACTCTTTCATTGTGGAAGCCACCCTTCTTCATTTATTTATCTGACCTAGTAATTTAAAATACAGCAGGTTAAAAGTATAATAGTTGGAGATACAGGAAATCCCGATAGATTCGTCTTGGTGAAATAGCGTCACGTTGATTTTGCGAATTTCATAAAACGCTCTCGATGTGCAGCGTCAGCTGTTCTCCGAGTCTGGAGATTATTCCTGTCACGATTTTACATGCTCTGAGGACCCGTTTGCAAAACCTTCTTCCAGCTACTTACGGCCATTAGCCCGGTGGGAACTGCGAGTAATTGAATACTGACGATACGCATAGCTTAGCCAACGACTTTTCGAATAAAAGGTAATGCTTTTCAAAGTTTAAGCGTAAGCCGTAAATCTCTGTTAAACACAATAGACGTATTGTTAAATTACATCTAGTTTTCGCCAATATTAAGCTTGACTTAACGAAATTTCTGTCGAACATGCGTACGCGACAGACTTTGCGACACGCGGCGATTAATTCAATTTTCGGGAAAGCACGATAACAGAGACAAAGAGAAAGAGAGAGAGAGAGAGAACAAATTAGAGAATGTACGTGGAATGTTATTTACAGGTAGACAATTTGTAGGTAGATTTCGGGGCAAAACAATCTTATATATATATATAAAAAAAAGGTTTAAGAACTTCACCGATTCGACAGATCTACACGGAATAATTTTGCTAAAGTATCTAAAAATTCAGCTAGATACACACTTGAAAATAATTTTTTGTTACATTATAAAATAATTATGTAGGACAGCTCAAATTGGTTGCTAAAATGCCAAAACTTTTCGAAGCACTGCTAATTATGCTTGAACGTTTTTGATAATTATTTTGATGATAACAAAATTATTTTCAGACTTGTATCTAGCTAAATTTTTAAATACTTTTAAAATCGTTTTCTTTATGCAACCACAATGTATATCAATTTTCTACAGCTTTTTCTTTACAGTTAAGTAAAATTAACAATTATAACTAATCATATTTGTTATAATAAATTTGCTAATATAGCGAGACAGATTTTCTGTGAGAATCAATCAAATATATGGATAGTAAATTTTAATCAAACATACTAAGCTACGATCGCCTTTGCTGCTGAAGAAAACTTGAAACACATCAATTTTTATTGTAGCAAAAAATGTGAAGCTCTAAGAACAATTTATTCATTGCTTTCAGACTTTATTTTTTTCTTGAACTATCAAATTTTTCCTTAGTTATAAAAGTTGAACTTTAGCAGCAAAGCAACTTTACCACAGCTTTACCGAGTCACTCAATCTATATTTCCGTGTAAGCCTTTGTGCGTTGCTTAACATTAAACGAAGTATCATTTAAACATCATGTTGTACCTAGGCGAATTCTCACCGCGGAATGAGCCGCTGCCACAACGGTGCGTGCTTAGAAATGAACCGACATTAATTAGTGCGTTGCTTGCAATCAGTCATGTTGATTTGGTTGACCGCTAACAATTTGTTGCCCGATCGACAGAACGTGTTTGTTTAACGACTGCAGGTTAAACAAACGCCTTCGTACCTCCGAACTCTCCATCAAAGACACGTGCGTGTTCGGATTCGATAAATTGTCGACGAGTACGCTCATTACGCATGTTACCTGGAATTGCCTTGCAATATCGTAAACGTGCACATACGGTACATACATAAATAAAGTCTAAAATTTCTAGACCTCGTTCGTTTATTGAGCCTCGTTCGTTATTCCTCTATCTATCGGAGAGACCTTTTTCATCTTGCATGCATTGTTATGCATTATCTATTTCACATTTCGATGTAACGAGGAACGCGAGAAAGCACGTAAGCTACATTTTTCCCGTGCTTCCAACGCTTTATGTCTACGTATCAGCAGGAGATATAGTGGCCGGATACACGCGTACGAAATGCCCGACGTCTATTATACGAGAGCCCAGAAGTGAAGTCGGGTAAGAAGTGAATGGTCTTACTGGTTGAATGATAAGCATCAGTATCTCGTTCATTTTACGTACGTGCGCTTGCCCGTTTTCGTTCAGAATTTACGAGAAGATAAGACGATGCTGATCTCTGGACGAAGTTGGGCCCAAAGTTTCTTTGACTTTTAAGATCCTTTTTAGAAGATGGGAAGATAGGGGCTTTGATAGATACTTTCGTTGACGACGTACAATTCAGCGAGATAGAACAAAAGCGGTCCCGCGATATTCGTTGCAACTGAATTTGACCGTGCACGTTGTGCGCGACGTAAAACGAAATTAAATTTGATAAAAGATCGGTCGTATATCGCGCGCATGCTACCGTTCCGCATAGTTCGTGCGCGAGATTTACGTACATGGTTGCACGAGCGCCCACGATTATTAATCAAGCTTACCTTCCCGAACTTGCCACAACGTTATTAGCTACAAGTCCCCGTCTCATAAGTCCGATAAGCATTGCTGTGTATCGATATTCACTCGTTAATCAGACGCCGATCCGCGATCTAATCTCTCTAAATACCCCTGAGACGCGTGGGTTAACATCGCAGAAGGCGATGGAAGGCTGTCTTGCCTTGCACTTAGAGGAGAGTTATCGAATACTTGTGTCACATAAGTTATTTTTATTACATTTCCCATTTGGGAATGATTTGCACGCAAATAAATGTTGTAAATTGTAACTCGATGTTTCAGATATTTATTGCTGCAATGTTTAACCTTCCATCACCAATAACAAATTAATTTATTATAAGCTTTTTTTGTAATGTGCTGCAAAAAGTAGGATTTTCCGTTGATCGGGCAACAAATTGTCAGTGGTCAACCGAGTTAACATGACTGATTGCAAGCAACGCGTTAATTAATGTCCGTTCATTTCTAAGTACGCACCGCAGCAGCGGTGGCTTATTCCGCGGTGAGAATTCACGATGCAATAATTCTAGGTACAACAAGATTTTAAATGATATTGCGTTTAATGTTGACCGACACACAAAAGCTTAGGCGGAAAAAATAGATTGAGTGAAAAATAGATTCAGTAAAGTTGCAACGTAGGCAAACTGAAAAGTGGGCAATCTGTGGCTCTCCGAAATTGTATTGTTTTTGAAATTATGAATTAAAATATAATTAAAAATGTAAGAAATCATCTAATATTTATCTAATAATTTATCGGAAAAAGAAGTCAAATATTTAATAATTAATAAATAATAATGATAAGATAAAGATGCCGAATAAAATTGATTTGAATTTAGTTTTGCATTTTACATATTCTTATTTATTTTAGTTACATTATTCTTATTCATATATTAATTATTATATAGTTTTATTATTATCACTTATTAATCTTACATCAATATCATTTATTGAAATAAAATTTGTGATGGTATAATTTAGGAAACTTGATAGATTATCTATTTAATTTTTATAATAATTGCAAGTATATAAATATATATACAATGAATATAAAACATTCTACAATAAATCTTTTTCATAAAAATATAAAAATTCAATCTAAAATTACATGATTACATTATTATCAGTTACATATAAATTGATCAAAAATCAACATCAGCTATTGTATTTAATTTTTTAAAATGTTAGCACGCTCAAAAACGATATAACCTATTAAATCTTCGCCTATATTATTCATTTCTCATTTATTTTGTACTTTTGTTATTAAACGTTGTTTATATTAAATAAAAATATAAAATATGAGATACAATTTAAACGACCGCTGCATTCAACAACTGTCCCCTATCAAACCCAGGAGAATAAAGTTGCACAAATCAGACGGCATAAGCAAATCACTGGTTGATTGCGTATCGCACGAAACTACATTTAATTTTTCTCTTGTAAGTAAATTAATATATTATTCGGTATTACAAATTTGTTAGCCTTTAAGAGCATTTGTAACAGCAGCCCTGTTACAACTAGAAAATCCGAAACATTTAACGCAATGTGATAAATTTCTATCATTGGTCGCCAAATGTAACTACATGCAAATGTTGACTCGAGTGTATTCGCCACAGAGTTTGACACCGTATTGCGTTACATCGATGGGCATTACAGTTCTCAGGTGAAAACAGATAATGCCTCTTTTCCGTCTCTCGTAGTTCTGCAATGGAGTGTTTCGATTCACCGCGGCGCAATTTCAAACGTTTAACGTTTAATGTACGATTTTTCAGCGCACGCTACAGAGATCGTATCTCGTTTGAAAGTATTCCAGTTTTTAAACGTTTGCACACCCATTCTATCCAAGTTCATCGAGTGATGATGCTCCTGTCCGCAACCACTCACGCCACCGTAACTCCTTGTAACTCCTGATAACAGCTAACTGACCGCAGCGCATATATGTATACCTACAATAAACGTGTGCATACGCGATGATCTATAGATAAGGACTTAGCGTCCATTCCCCTTCGTATCGTCTCTCTTTGTTTCGAGGCGATGAAGCGATAAAATGTTTAAATTTGCGAAACGTAATTTGCTAAATGTAATTGCAAATTACTCTTAAATAAAATAATATTGTTCTTATTACTTTCGTCTGTATTTTTATATTCTTATAGGCATGATATTCATAGTCGATTTTTGTATATCAAGATCATCTTAAATAATGTCCTAAGATGCTAATACTCTCTGATTGGTGGATTACATCTTAAGATGATACTCAAAACGGTCTTAAATAGAATCGATTACCGGCTTCAAACTATATTTTTCAAGGCCCTTTCTTTTCCGCACTACATAACAATTTTTTTATTATAAATCTTTACATAGAAACCTAGTCTACTTTTACATATAATTTAAATTGTGTAGCTACATGTTTCATTTAAATATTTCAATTAATAAATCGAAAAGGCAAGTGACACCGCGTACAAAGGTTCAAAGTGGGAAGATAGGTTTCCACTTCATTGGAGTTGGCTTTTAGCACGGTTGCATAATACGCATCAGTGTGAATTATCGATGGGATCGCTATACGCGCATGATTCTACGAATTATCTCGTCACGAGTGTGTTGCCCGGTGCAAATTTGAGAGGTATTTCAATGACTCAAGTATAGCGCAATCGTACAATGGTAATTGCTTATGGCACGATACTATCCCAATCATGTGTCGAGTGTTTCACAATCATAATTGGGTTTCGCTCAAATTCATTTCACGCGGCTGTTAATTTTTGCGACAATGTATGCGGATAAGGTGCGACCCAATCAAAATTCGCTACGCTTTCGCGTGAAAAGCGTTTTACTTGCGACGGAGAAAGACTATGACGCCGCAATTACGGTTACGCCTAAAACTCGCTAGAACTCGCACGTCCTTCAACGGAACTTCGGGAGCGTGAATTAGGGATAATTACTGTTGAAATTGTGACGTTGCCGGTTGAGTGGCCCTGCAGGACGGTCTACAGGAAAGCGCTGCTACAGTTCAACAAAATTTTGGATGCACACGGTAATTAAGGATAATTGCTTGCGAAATGCTAACAGGATCTGCGAGGCATCCGGGACGCTGCGCGGACAGCTGCGGGGCGTTTCTACGAAATTTTG
The DNA here is from genome assembly GCF_016802725.1 of Solenopsis invicta. Classification (NCBI taxonomy): domain Eukaryota; kingdom Metazoa; phylum Arthropoda; class Insecta; order Hymenoptera; family Formicidae; genus Solenopsis; species Solenopsis invicta. Next base: position 11,910,840 of record NC_052673.1, read on the forward strand.
GATGTGCGAAATTAGAGACAGTGGAGGAATCTCTGGCGCACGAAATACTAAACTAAAGTAGATCTTATTTCTCAACTTTAGTACATTATATGCCCTATACCGATATCGCAGCTAATATAAGTCCATATAATACAGAAATTTTCGTCGCGCGAATATTCCTCCGCATTAATCGAAACGTGTAATCGTTCGCGATTTATTGCAGCGTGCAAATTAAATAAAAGAAAATATTCTACCTTTCGTTCAATTAATTATCAAAGTAGTGAGAAAACAAAAGCGAAATACTGTAAATATAAAGTGAACAAGAGATAACGAGAAGGAGAGAGGAGAAGTCAACTCTCTCGATACAATATTAAATAACTCGCTCAAAGAGAGGGCGGCGATATCGCAACTTCGATTGTACACTGTGTGAGGCGGCAGTTGCTTATTTGAATACCGACGAAATTGCGAATGCACCGACGAGGGACGAACGAGAGAAAGAGAGAGAGAGAGAGAGAGAGTAGGTAGGTACGTAGGACCGGGAGTTTGCGTCCGAGCTTTTCAGCACTATCGGTCTGCTCTCGTCTAACGAAGGATTTCCGTGGACGACAATGGCGCGCGGTAATTGGCGACTTTACGTTGACCCTCCAACGTGAGTGTCACGACATTTTCCCTGTATAAAGCAATACGGAACCGCGTAGAGCCATGTACGTATCCCCGTTAAACGCTTCTCAATTGAGATTATTCGCATTGCATTTGAACACGCCAAGCCGGGAGCATAGTTATTTACTACGTAAATGTTTTTACTTAATTAGCGCATGTCTTGGGGCGTTTACAGCGTCGTTTATTTATCCAGGCAAATAATTAATTTCACTATAAATCGCATCTCCGGGAGCGGACGGTTTAATTTCGACGAGCTTCACGTTGGATGAATTCGCGATCGTTTAATCGAGATCGTTATTTTAGAGCGAATGTGCGAATACGTTTCAAACTGCTGTAAAGCGAAAACGATAATCGTTGCATCGCTGGAGGAGTCTATTTTCAAGACTGTGAAATAAATGTGAATAAATATAAATAAGATTATTCGAAGCTAACCGAACGTCCGTAAAAAGACGGTTAATTAAATTCCTCGCGACGGAAAAGCAAGCTGTAGCGGTGCTGTAACCGCCTACACTTTGTTATTTCATCATGTCGATAGTTAGTACGCGGAAAGAACTTTTTGTTATATATTTTACCGCAAAATTCGCCACTTTTACCATATGCGGTGATAAGTTTGAAACAACTTGGTAACAACCTATCAAATATTATGAGTAACAAAATAACAATTTTTGAAATATACGTAAGACATGTTATAAACTGCTTAATAAAAATTTCTATGCAGTATTTTTACAATTATATTATGAATTTTTACAATTCAAGACAAAATTTTCTTATATAATGATATATAATAGTACACAAAATTTGTATATATAATAGTTATGTATTTAATGTATTATACGTGTGAAATACATATTTATATATTTCGCTTTTTTAAAATGCGTTTATCCTAATAAGATTCAAACCCGGGATCTCTGGATTACGAGTCTCCTACGCGCATTTCTTCTGTCGATAAACGTATTATATATTATCTATTTATATTACAAACAACGAGCCAATACAATTGCCATGCTGCACGTGATGAAGTTATTATGAACGATTAAGTCAACTTGAAAATATAATGTAAAACTTATATAAAATATTGTATATGTTTAATCACCACTTGGCATTTATTCTACTTAAAACAATGAAGTATCATAAAATATTTAATATATTTTCAAATCATTGAAATTCATAATTATACGTTTAATAAAAATAATTAAAAATATTTTACATTACATTATGTTAAAATATAAAATATGCATAATAGATATTAATAAATCAGAAAATCACATAAATTTCTTCGAAATATAATACAATGCTGTCCTACCTAACCATAATTTTCAGGATAAATTTTATGAGAAAATTCTCTTCGTGTATTCACGCGCCATAGTGACACCTCTATCAAATCGCTGAATTAATTAAGTTCAAAGTGACATGACTGTCCTTTCCAGATAATTCATTTTCCATATACAAATCGGTTAGTTTTAAAATTAATTTTAGGATTTAATTGTGGCCTGCAAATTCTTTCTCTCTTGGAGAAAATTATTAAAATTTTTCTTTGGAATAACCGTTTTACTTGATTGCCAGCACGATTTGATTCAATCTCACGTTTAGATGTATAATCAATGTATAATCAATGTATAATCAATTATCGAAATGTAACTCATTAATCATAAAGCAGCTGCATCTCACAGCCGCAAGTAATCGCGATAGTAAAGATAAAGTTCAAAATCAGAACATTTAAACTTCTATGCTTCTATCCTTCTATCTATTCTTATATTTCGTGCTTCTTTAGACCTCCCAGGTAAGGAGTTCTAAGGAAGCATAGATATAAAAATAAGTGAAAGCAAGCAGAACGGTCAAAACTGCAAGCTTGTTCACTCGTGCGTTGCATTCTCGTTTTAACTCGAGTGCAATTGTGCACGCCTCGCACTCCTACGTAATGCATCAAAGAGCAACTACAATCTCGAGAGCTATCGCTAAGTGTGCGAGAGAACTTTCGGGTGTAATATATAGTACGTCTATGTGCGAAGCACTAATCTCTGCAAGTAGAGCTTCCACCGTTGGGTCCGCAGATATGGAGAAAGTTCGCTACATATGATACCTTTCACGTCGAACTTCTTGGGCACCTCGAGCACGAACTTGGCGTTCTCTCTTGCTTCCATCAACAGGACGAGAACTTCGTTTCCGATTTTTTTATGAACAAGACGAAAGAGAGAGAGAGAGAGAGAGAGAGAGAAACGGGCCAAGTTCTTTGTGAGAATAACATTATACACTGTTCGTTTGTCTCTCAGACATATTTCATTCGCCCTTTCGTATTCTTACGAATGGAATATGAACCTTTCGACAAATCTATCCCTTTCGCGCTGCACTGTCACGTTCCCAGAAGTACAGCTAATAACTTTCAGTTCGTAGGACAAACATACCGTGCGCATGTAAATGCAGTCATGCGCAAGCCTTGACGCGCCCCAATTTTTTTACACGGCACGCGGCTGCTTTTAACCTTTCGCGATGAAATGGATCACAAAAGCTATTTCGCTGGAAGTGCCATATTTCATCCTAGTAAGTTCCATGTCGTTGTAGATTTTAATATAAAATTTAATTACAAGGAGAGAAATGTATGTATATATTCATGAGAAATAAATTTTATTAATGTAAATAATTATTTATGAGTACAGCAATCATTTATATTTATATTCTGCTTTGACGCATTTAGATATAACGCGTGGAAAGCTTTATTTTAATACTTGAATTATGTACTGAACTAGTAGCTTTAAATTAAAATTCAAATTAACGTTGAAAAATTTAGAAGTAAAAGATGTGTATATAGGGTGCTCACGACGAGCCTTCGAGTTTCAATATTATCTTAAAACCCGGTTAATTAAATGCGGCAAAATGGTTTATTTAGTATTACTAGACAGGCGCTACAAAATTTTTGATATTACATAATTTTACACAAATTTAATATTACATTATTAACCCCTCAATACACAAAGTCAAAATACACTCCGCGATGACAGCCGGCTCACGAAGTTAGCGCAGCGAGAGAACCAATCGGCATCGCGGAAAAACAACAACAATAATTTCGATAAATTCGTTACATTTTTTACATGCCTTTTTTCAGAAAGGATTTGCGCTCAAGTTTCTTTTTGTTTTTTTGTATTTTCGATGCTACCGTTACTTTCGTAAAAATGGCGTTTGCTCAGGTACAAGCTGTGGTATGGTTGCGGAATCAAAATCCATTGTTATGGTCCAATGCAACTTTTTTCGCGTGTTCAAAAAACCGGTGACACGAGCAACAGGGAATGGTTTAGGAAATTTCTGAAAACTGAGAGGCGTTGAAAAATTCAGAGACAGAGAGAGAAACGTCACGCGTCTCCAACAAATCATTCTCCGATGCTCTTGTTAGTGAACAGCGGTTTCTTGAACACACGATGAAAGTTCCAGTGAACCGTAATAATAGATTCTGACTCCGCAAATTATATCAAAGATTGCGCTTTTTTCTCTGAATAGACGCCATTCTTGTGAAAAGTGATGTTATTTTTAAAGCGACAACAACGTTAAAGAAAGAAAAGAAAACAGACAACTTGAGTGTGTCTGATACCAGATAAAATAAATCGAATAGTCATATTTCCATTACTTGATTTTTTTAAACACCAGATTTAGAACGTCAGAAATTCATTGTAATCACCTTGTATACGTAGCGAACACTAGAAATTCTGCATTGATTATTCGACGACCGTTCACGGCATCGGGAAAATACTCGACGCTCCAATTTTAATCATTTTAAATGATCGTTCTCTTCGCTTTTAATTAATACCGTTAAATCGCCGAGTGGTGAAGGCTTCCGACTAGCAAAGTTGCAAATACGAAATGAAATTCCACAATTTTAGAGATATCTCGAATTTTCCTCTGTCGTAGAGAAAGAGAAAGAGAGAGAGAAAGAGAGAGAGAGAGAGAGAGAGAGAGAGAGAGAGAGAGAGAGAGAGAGAGAGAGAGAGAGAGAGAGAGAGAGACACCTCGTCAGGGTATATATGTCTCTGATTATCTACGGCGACAATCGTACAATGAGATTCAGCCATGTAGAAAAATGACGGAACTGTTCGCGAGGCGAATTTGACGAAAGTTTCTCGCGCAGAAATAAAGGTGGTAAAAGTCTCTCTGCCGCAGACAGTAGATGCCTGGTACGAGTTTGTACCTCATGATATCACAAAGCTGGATATTTTGCTGTTCGTATATCCTGTAAAGGGGGATCAAGGGCCTGTTAAGCGTAATATATGTGTATATAGCCTCTACAGGTCAAAAATCAACCTCTACTGCCAATGGTGATTTCTGCTTCTACAAATGAGGCTTTGACGTCCTAATACCCGGGGAAATGTCTGGATCACCCTGATATTAGGGGTTACATTATAAATATAAAGTCTATCTAGCATAGGGCTGACAACCCGATCTAACGAACCCAACACTCGGCCACGGATTGTGGATGGATCTACGCTTAACAACTGGAAAAGAATGGCAAGAGATAGAGATGATTGAAGGGATATAGTGTTGCAGGCTAAGGCTCACCCAGAGCTATGATGCTATTAGATGATGATGATATCCTGTAAAGGTTATATGTATATAATATTACAGGGTACTCGAGAGATTTCAGGTTTGGGTCGGGACCCAAAATTTTGTAAATTTTGGATGCTTGAATCTAAAATCGAGCCAAGTAGCGGTCATAGATCTAGATACTTTATACACTAAGAAAAAAATTACTGAATTAAAAAAAAAATTATTAAAAAAAATAATAATTGCAAACTTTTGGGATCCTAATTCAACCTGACCCGATTTCAACTTTGGGTACTCAAAACTTACGGGTACCCGAAGATTACAAACTTTCAGGTCCCGACCCGATCCCGAGAAATAATTCCCGACCCGACTCGAAGCCCAAGTACCCGCACATCCTCCAGAATATTTTAAATTATTCTTTTTCACAATGAAAAGTTTTGTTATTTTTATTAACAAATTTGGAATTGTTTTTTCTTATTAAATATGTAGAACATTACTTTTCCATTTTTGCTCAACTTTCGATAATGGATATTTCACTATGATTTCAAAATTAAGATTCTATTACGATTTAGCGGACTTGAAATTATCTGAAAATTTCATAATTAATTCATTAACTTTCTTACTCATAAAAACGTCAAAACTTAACTTGTAGAAGCTTTAATTTTCATCGTCTTGTATTTCAAAAAGTATTTAAGAATTAACATTTTTATAAAAAAAATCTACAGTTAAAAGAAAAAATACTATTTTAAAGCTTAATCTATATATATGTATAGCATTGAATTTGCTATTAGAATCAAAGAAAAGAATTTGGGCATATCTAATGAAAGAATAAGATATCTTAATCAACAAAAATGTGTATTAACTTTAACAGTATAGACTGATCTCTTTCTGCTTATTTAACAAATCGTATTGCTTTCGATAAAATATATTTTTAAACAGCATTGCGTTATATCGAAACAACACATTAGCATCATTATTATGTAATTTGCATCAATGACGACAAAAGTTTAAAAATTAATCTTTTTTTTTAGTATTAATTTTTTTAGATACAGTTTCACATATTCAGGATACAAGTGACCAATTCGGTCAACATCTGATATTCAGAATGTACATATATGTGACACATATATAGCGATCAGGTGGCCTCTCTGTGGTTTCGGTCATGAGAGCTCCTCATGACATCAAGAACCTCAATTGCAGGCCTCGAATATGAGCGAAGTTCCGTAGGGTTATGAGGGCACATATGCACGTGTTTCCCTCGGTGAGAGAGAGAGAGAGAGAGAGAGAGAGAGAGAGAGAGAGAGAGAGAGAAACACAGACAAACAGACACGCAGACAGACATCGAAGTACAAATAAAGCCAGTCATTATTATATGCTGTGACGATCACGTAATCGCTTATTGAATAATTTTATTTTTAAATTTTTATTATTATTTTCATTATTATATAGCTTAATAATGACGAAAAATACAAATATTTTTTTATTTATGTACGTTACACGAGTGCATTCCAGAATTCGATAACAGTTCGAGCATGCGTTAATATATCAAAGAGTTGAGTATTAATCAAATTAATTGGAAGGGGCGTAGTACAGATCTGTTGTGTCTCATTACTGGATAATTGCATGTTATGTTCGTATCGGTTCAATGATCCGTAACCGACATCGTATTTGTGCTTTTCGTGCCTTCATATTAGCGCCTGTTAAGATCAAATCGGCCTATCGTTCTACGCATCGTGTCTCACAGGTAAATCTATGCTAATGTCGACTGGAAATGGAGGATTATGATGGATGTTTGTGACATACACATGTTCTCGTGTATTTGCCTGCACGTGCATCCAGAGTACGCACTTCCAAGGATCGGGTAAGGGTAGTCGATGCTGGACGTGATAGAGTCAGGCCGGGGGCTGTAGGGTTAATGCGAGTGAGCGAATGCACTTTGCGGAGATTAGATAGATAGGAAGGACGCGATCCTGAGTAAACGTCGCTCCTGGCGTCCTTCTATGTGTATAATATATATATATATATATATATGTAGGCCGTGCTCTCTCTCTTTCTCTCTCTCTCTCTCTCTCTCTCAAGACACGGCGCAACTGCGGCGATGATGCCATGCACCGCCCGGCGAACGTGATTATCGCTAAACACTCTCGAACTTGCAACTCGCGTTTATCGCGCCGCGCGATTCGTTAAAGACGTATGCGGGCGGTATACGTAAGTTGGCATTCATCGATGAGCTACGCCCGTTTGCGTATGTCCCGCAAATTGGAATTGCTTTGTAGAAACACGCGCGGGCACGTGACAATGCCAGGCCATCATTTTACGGAATCTCGCGTTGTAATGAACGGTTTTGTTGCGCCTATGTCGATACTTTCAATTTCCACATAATGACACGAGTGCGCCAAGCGCTGCAAGTCTGAAAAAAAATGAGAAGTAGTTGGAAGGACGTTTTATCGGGAAAAATGTAACGATGTAAATTTTTTTACTGCTTTTCGATTCTGCACTATTTTCGAATGCGGAACGTTGCATGGACGGAATGGAAAGCTATTATTGCACGTGATGGCTTTTGTAGGATATAATATATAACGGTACGAGAGATTAAATCCTATTTTATGTGTTTTTCGGCGACGGATGTCGATCGTCCCTTCGATATCAGAGAATAGATTCGATTAACCGGAATTGCCGTATGTTTTCGTTCTCGCAAAACTCCCCCGAGACATTGCTTAGAAACACATAAATCAGCCTATCGCGTTAGTCCTTTGAAACCGCGTATGCACATCGGGATCATTTATAGTGGCCTTAAAAAAAAAGAACTTGAAAAGGTTAAACCTTTCTTTAGGGAATATTTATACCGGACTATTTATCCAATTGCCGATTAACAGTTAATTTATCTCTAAATCAGTATCAGTAGAAATGCAATAGTAATTATATACCGTAAAGTAACGGACGCACATCGTAACACAATCGTAAACTTTATCAAGTTAACTTGTAGCATGATTTCAACATTAAATTTTAATTGTAGGTAATATTTTGAAAGAAATAAAAAGAACAAAATTTATCAAGTGATTCGATTGAGTTTGATGCAATAGAACGTACGTACACTTTCTATAGAACTAAAAATCGCAGAAAACTATGGTAAACTTTCTATCGCAACGCAGAACGTTTGAATCTTCTCTTCGTCTCGTTGAAATTGAACGTTAAGAAGCGTAATCAAGTTCTTCCAAAGTAAAGCTCCGCCTTATATTCATCAAAGAGTAAGTAGAAACATAGTGAACGTAGGAGGTGTCCCGTGTAATCAACTGCAAGAAGCACGTAAGATTCATGTAGATACATGGTGTGCTCTCTGAAGATGCACGTTTAGTGTCTTTGCCGAGCTATAAACGTAATTCACCGGTGCGGTAGCAGTCGTTGCAAAGAATCAAACGGAGTTACCCCTTGGTAAGCGAGTGATAAACGCATCTTTGCTGGTCGGCCGTGTATTATCAGTGTCCTCCGGGGGCTGCTGAACGGCGTCGTCGTCGATCGTTAGCCGATAGTCGGATAAATAGGCTCGCATCGACATAAACATGCTCCCATCGGCTTTTCACTGTTCTTTTCTGGTTTATTGGCTAGCGCACATAATTCTATAGTATCACAGCACGGAAATGTGCCACGTTTATCGTAAGACCGTAAATCTGCAAAATGATTTCCCGATCTTGTATTACCATCAGCTTAATGTCAACGAATTGAGGACTAACGTTCCAGACAATTATCTCTGTGTCATCAGATATACATGAAATATAAACGGCTTATAGCGATTTAATCCTTTATATTCGGGATTGCCTCCTATTAAAAGTTTCATCAGGCAAAGAGAGAGAGAGAGAGAGAGAGAGAGACAGAGAGTTACATTCGTTATTAAAAAAATGGACGGTGCTATTAAAAAATAGTCGCTCGGTCGGGACTTTAATATTTCTGCCCGTCATTGTGTTTGCTTATTTGACAAGCTGGCAAGCAGCTCACAGTTGTCCATCATCCCATTCACTCTTCTCCCTATGCTAAACCGCATACGTCGCGTCATTGTGGCGGCAGAAGCGCCCTAAAAAGTTTGTTCGCTCATTCGCAAATATTTTATTATTCATATCGACGAAGAATATAAAATGCACGCTTTCTAACACCGATCTCCGCCCGTTACGCGTTACGAGCGTCGCTCGCAATATTACATTCGACGCAATGAACGTGGCCGTTCTGCGTATCGCGGTATAAAAACTTTCTGCCACACGATGATAAATCTACGAAATATGCAAATTTTTATCCGAGCATAGCTTTGTCTACGTATATTTCATTTCCGCACCGGCGAATGCCGCCGGTAACGCCGATGAGCCTCGGCGATTTATATTTCATAAAATATTTTCCGGATACGCGGCGATACTTTATCGGAAGTCGCGCCTTTACGCCGGACTTACTCCTGCCGTGAGATAAAGGTACAACAAGGAATTATGTGCGTTATAAGTCGGACGCGAAGGGAATAAAGTTCTCAACAACAGCTATCGGCTGTCGAGAAGAATGGCGCGATAAACTGCGCCGGCGACACGTTACACGAAAAAAAAGTAAATAAATAAAAAGGATGAGGAGTAATTTTAAATGAAAATGTATATCGCGAAATTTTTACCGTCGCGTCTCCCGATGAAAAAAGAGGGCTCCGCAGGAACTCGAGGCTGCAGGAAACTGCAGTGAACTGATAAATAACCGCCATGCTACTTAAACTTTTGTGCTCCAGAAGCAACAGATTTGCATACTCGTTGAATTTGTATACCTCTACTTTCTACATGTGAATATGTATGAACGTCTGTTGTATTTATTCTCCTTGCACATCAAATATACTCTAATCTACTTTATTTCGCGTATTATTATAATTGAGGTAAAAGTTTTCGCTATCGCTAACACCCTTTTAATATCTTTTTTATGCGCTTTATTTCTTGTTTTTCACATTTTAATGGCAACGTATATCGCGGGACGACCAAGAGTAATCTATCATAGATGCATATATATATATATATATATATATATATATATATATATATATATAACACATATATGCGGGAAGTAACGAAGAGGCTTTCCAATCCTCGTGCTATTAGCGGACGGTGAGGGTGGAGAGCGCCAACTCCCTCTTCGTGCAGAGACAAAAAGAGAAAGAGAGAGAGAGAGAAAGCGGACTTGAAAGCAGTTGTTTTGTCAACCGTTCGTATTGTCCGGTGGAGAGAGATTGTAATAATAAAGAAAAAAATTATTAGACACGCGTGTGATTCTTGCAAGCCTAATTCCTACATGCATCATATTTATCTTGAAAACATCGCGACTAATTAAGAAAGCGTTGTCGCCGCTTTCGTTACCGCACGTATTTTTCTAGAAGATTTCTTAAAATATACGCATCTCAAAATAAAACCTTAACAAAGATTATACGGTGTCATCTATCTTTCTCGACTTTCCGTTAATGGTCGGGTCCACTAGAATTCGACGAAGCGCACTCGCGCGCGATATACAGCCAATCAAAAGTCCATCAAACGAACTTCCGACTTAATCGCTTGCCGAATGAGTTTACCGTCGTGGAGATCACCCCGTGTACACCGACTCCGCCGAATGTCCGCGATCCGAAACAAAACCGGACACGAATAGAAGGCAAAATAGTGAACAAACGTTATAATTGGGCCGCTACAGCGGGAGAGAATTTGTGTGCGACGACCGAGCGATAAGGATTTCTGTTAAAACCTGTTGCTGGGTTTGCCTCAACACAATCGCGGTCGCCTTCCATTTTCGACACCTTTTCTAGCACGATCTTGAAAATGAATTCGATATCCAGCTCACGCCCGCGTACCTACCTACCTATCCACTGCTTGATTTATATTCCGGAACCCACCAGGCTCGTGTTTGATGCTCTGACGCCCACACACGGAACGAACGTTGCGCGCCGCGAGATGCAGAGGCGAAAAACACTTGCTTTCCATTTTCATTTTTTTTTTCTTTGTCGGCTCGGGTGTCGCGTGTGTAATTCTAAATTTTTCTTTTTTTTTCTTTTTCCATCCGCAAGCGATTTATATACAAGCCGTAGGATTGGTATCAAAAGAGTAACACACACACACACACACACACACACATGTTCTAAAGACTTTGACATTCTAGAGTCGAGTGGTCGACGCAATCGTTCACGCTTTGCGCGACGTGGTATTTCCACGAACAAACGAAAGAGTCGGATTCGCGTGGGTGTATCTTACAAACGCGGTAGTCGTAAAAGCATTTGATTCTGCGGCGCTTTTACTTGGCGAGTCGCCATCGCGTAACGATACCTCGTAAGAAACTTTGCGGGTACTCGGCGAGAGTATAAATTGATGCTCAGTTATGACTTAGCAGTTTTCTCGCTGCCGCGTTTTACCGCGGTGGAAGGTAGATGAAGCAATTTCTTTTTCCTGATGGATTGAATCAGAACGATACCGAAAGATCTTATCGTTGTTGCTTTCACAGCTACTGCCGGGGTATATACAACAAGCAGCTTTCTTATATCAAGTAATTACATCGTGAAACGAAACTCTTGGAAAATAGTATAAGATGTTTGCATGATGTATATTAATATGAGCTTTTACGTGAAAAAGAAAGAAAAAAAGGAATCTAAAATGAGTGGAGGAATGAATTGTACGTCATTTTAGCCAATGACGAGCAATTTCTGGCAATAGTAAAGAGCGAATCTTATTGATGACACTGCAATTGAGAAGAGAGAAATATACCGTTGTACACTTTATCACGTCGCACAGTAAAACGGAAAGGAAGTGCTGGCGAACGAGTACTAGGCAAAATGCTGAGCTATCGTCTGTAACAGTGATTAATTATCCGCGATTACGCGTAACATTACGTGAGCGACGCGAGCTTAACGACAAACCATAACGGTGTAATTTCGCGATACTCACGGCAGGCGTATTTGATAATGCGACAACAGGACTATGCCGTTAACACGACATTAAAATTTATCGCCGGCTACGCGAAAATTGGCCAAGAGAATCGTTAGGTGGATTAATGTATAACCATTGTGACACTCGACAATTCAAATGCCGCGAAAACCATTAACGCACGCGAATTATTTTGCCTCGCAATAGGCGACGAGTGCGTGAATGTGTGACTTTATGAAAGCAACATATGTCCTCGTAAATGCGGGCCGCGCAGATAAACACAGCGTCAGACTATATGAAGCATGGCGAGTTCTTTCCGTTCTTTCATCCGTGTACTCTTTGACCAAGTTTGATTTAAACATCCGAACAGTTTGATCTTATTGTATCAGCGGTAATTATTTAGAGTGTTCAAGTATCTTTCTAATAGTTAAAAAAGTCTTTCAATAACGCTGGCGATTAAATTAATCATTTAAAAAGATACGCTAATAGGTATCTCTATAGAAATTATTCCAGATTTATACCTACAGTATAAAGAATTGTCTTGTAGATCGTAGATCTTATATAACAATTATGTTAATTTTATTCCTATTTTAGCTCCAACTTTTTACGTTCGTATTTGATCTGTCCACCGTGAATTCCTTATGAGTTATAAATTGAGGAAGATTCATAAAGCAAAGGCTGACTATACATTAAGAACTAGTAAAATGCAGTGGTAAAAATTCTGCCCTCTATTATCGTGCTCAAGGAATCATCTCTATTCTAGTTTCCATTTTAAATTAAATATATATATATATATTATATAGTATATGTGTGTATGTGCCTGTGTGCTGTGCATGCGTGTGCATATATGCTGTATGCATACATAAATATGTGTCAAACCGAGGAGCATAAGATATAGCCTGATTTGCCATGAAAAATGGATCTTTACCGATCCCTTTCACGTCTTTCACTCGGAGGATCGCCATAATGTGATCGACGTCGTGTCTGCACTCGAGATTAAAAAGCTAAAATTACAATGCCGCGGAATAGCAGTTTCCAGATATTCCATTAATTTTCCTCCGCTTCTTTCATATTACACTTCACCGCAGTGATAAGAGTTTGACACTTCGGCAGGACAGAATATTATTGTTTATTATTTGTTTACTTTTTATGTTGTGTATAAAATGCGATCGGCGCTGGAATTTTCACTTTACGTGCGCAAGCGAATTCAATTTTCCGGCTTAAATGAAAATTCTAAGCCAAAATACAAAAGAAATGGAGCAGTCAAAATTTTTTACGTGAATGTATATTTATAATTTGTTTCTTGTTTATTGAACTGTTTATGAGTATAAATTCTTCTAAATCATCTCTCTCCGCTTAAGTTCTGCTTATGATAGAGCGAAAAACTGTTTCAATTTCAGAATAATTCTTTTGTTCTGGGGACGTTTTTCTGCAATTATATATACGTATTTTCTCATGTGCAATTCAGCGTAACTGGACCCCTTGCTGCGCATTCACACTTTAAAGTGTGGATGCGCGGCAAGGAGTCCAGTTAATTAAGATTGCTGGCTTTCAACGTTGAATATCGAATGAACGCAGAGAAAAAATGTGAATGCGGCCGAGGTGTAGAGCCCGATTGAAAGAGCAGAATGAAAGAGAGATAATTATCGGTACTGTAGGCGATTCACGCATTCACGCGATCATTTCACGCAGATCACGACCGTAGATCGTAATCGTACAGTATTTTAAACAGAGATGTCCCGATCGGACTCATTGCGCAGGATCGTAAGCGAACGTTTCCCATTTTGCGATACAATAGGCGATTTTCGAGAGAGTCGATTCAAAGCAGTCAGCTGAGTCACACGCATTTATTTCACTCCGATATTATTGTCGTGGCTCGAGACTGTAGCAGATTGAAATATATATATAACGAACGTTTCTACGTGAGAATTCTGATTTTTACCGCTTTGATCCTTCGTTAATTATCCTGACTCCCCTTTTATCCTTGTTATTTCACCCCTGCAGTACTTTCACGTGGTTCTTCCTAGGGTCGCGCTTTCAGGATTTCCTCTCTTTTTTTTTCACTGAGTCTCTCGCAAGGGCATTTATCAAGATAAACTTTGATGCCGACCTACTGACAGTTGATTTACCGACTCCGAAATTGGATCTTGGGATGGACTCGAACGGTCCATCAGAAAATCACGATAAAGAGATGTATGATAAGAATAGTGAAACTTGAATGAATTTAAACGACCAACAGAATATATAAGTTACGAATAAAATATTATCGATATTAGAAATAAGAGAAAGTTTCTCAGTCAAAGCGGATCTCGGCTTAATAATACTTTCATATTAATTATTAAAAATATTTTTAATTCTAGACTGCGTGCTTGTATAATTTGTCGGACTTGAAACGCAATCGTAAATTGAAGTCAGAAATAATATCTCAAATTATTATAATTTAATCGTTAGATTCGATAATGATGCTACAATCATCTTGAATGTTAAATAAAATATTATTTATTGTATATTGTATTGTTATCAGTTTCACACATTTTGTTGCCTAGGGGCAAATCTACAATGTGTTGTGCTCTTTGCTTTTTCCCTTTTTACTTCTTCGCACACTGTTTCGGCGAGATAAAAGTTAACAAACTCTAAGAGAGACAAGAAACTTCTGTGACAAGAAACAGTATTATTGATAAAATGGATAAAGAGAAAGAGAGAAAGGCGAAAAGCAAGAAATAGGAAGCAAAGAGCATTGTAGATTAGTTTTGAACGTGACCACTTGCATATCTATCATATAACTACGGCAAATTCTCGAATAAGAATGCTTGACTGCGCCTTTTAAGATAAACAGCATTCAAGAAAATATCGATCAATGTAAAATATTATCTAACAAGCTGTCTTCGGAGTAATTCAAGTTTTAACTTAACCTTACGAGCAATCCATTTCAACTTCTCTTTCCTGCCTTGTCCCAATGTATTATCTGGACACTTTGCTTCAAGAATTATCCGCTCAATTTTCCAAGTATCTTGGCTTAACTACGAGGATAAGAGTGGCCGCAATTTTCCCGTCGACTCGTTTAAGCCAACACGCAATTGGTATATATAGTAATCAAACAATATAAATTAATCGAGATACGAATATAATATTAGAGCATAACTAATACAGTTGTATGCAATTAAATTTTAACGCCTGAAAAAATCTTGCGCCATGGCGATTCGATTAAAGAAAACTTTATTCTGAATTATGTCACTAATATTCACGGATTAATTGCCATACCTCGCTACGAGATGCAGAGACATAACTAGCTACGCTCTCGGTTGCTCGCAACGAAGCGGTTGATCTAAAATGCCAGCGCAACGAGAGGCATGATGTAGCGGCGACGTTCCTCGCGCTGAAACGTGAGTGTCGCGACAACGTTCTCGACTCCGTACATTTTAGCGCTGCTACATCGTGCCAACACGCGAGCGACATGTTCGTACGTGATGATGTTACGTGTGGCAGCCTTCTCGCTTTCTCTCTTGCCTTCCTATCTCGTCAGGCCTTCGTCGACCCTTTGTGCTCGCACGCAAAGGCAACTGATATCGTCGCTGATCTCGTTCCTGGCGAGTCGGGAATGCACACGTGCAATTATTTGGACACTTTGTCGCCGCGTCACAACTACGTTATTCCCGGCAATCGAGGACACCACTCGGAATCCCAACTTGTATATCACGACTCACCGAGAGCACGAAAAGTGCTCTCTCTCTCTCTCTCTCTCTCTCTCTCTCTCTCTCTCTCATATTTCTCGCGTAGCAAATGATGCGTGCGGATATTGTATTCCAGAATTACCATCATTTTTTTCAGTTATGTATAATAGAGTAGATAGTAAGAAAAAAATGGTGAACCTACATCCCCGAGATACAAAGAATTTTTAATTTAAAAGCCACAAAGTATCTTTAGAGAGAAACTTTCAGGCGTTAATGAGTAACATAAACTTCATTTTCAGTTAATTTCACGTAAACTTAGTTACAAAAAGTTTAATGTTGAAAATCTATTAGTACAATTTAAAGCAAATAACAATTGTAACTTTCTCAAATATTTGTAGATGAAAAAATGACTTATCTATATTGCTGGAAAAATATTAGAATGATTTATTGCATTCTTGAAAACTATTAAAATTGATTCTATTTTATTACCAAAGATTTGGCTGTATAAATGTTCATCAATGACGAATCAGCATTCTGAAATATCAAATAACCCGTTAATTAAATTTAGAATTAAATTGGTTTATACGTAACAGGTAATTAACGTAACAAATCAATATAAGGATCTTGTTAAAATCGATATTGTGTTAAGAAATATCTACTCTACATTACGGTCTACATATTCACTCGTCACGTAGATTTGAGACGTCGATTAATATTACCTTGGTTCATGCGCCGTTCCGATATGAATTCGCGCAACTAAAGTGCATTTATATTATTAACCTATCCTCGAAACCGCAGCTGCATATCGGCTATCTGTCAATAAATTATTCAACAAACTGAAAGAGTCCGGCTTGATAAATAACAAATTTTATAAGAGTGCTAGTGCTACTTGTAACATCATGTTTTCTTGTAGATTTGCACACGTAGTTGAGAAAGCGAATATGACTTAGCGAGGCGAACAATGGTAGGTACTCGGAAAAAGATTATATATGTCAGTTATTTTCCCAATATATATATAATAAAAGATGTTGTCATTATACATTCACGTTCATCAGCAGTAATAGCAAAGTAACGTCTATCGCAAAGCCGTTAAATGCGTTAAATGTGCTGTCATAATGTATACGAGGCCGCTGCCAAGTACTGCTCTAAAATTCCATTTAGCTTAGTAAATTTGAAAGTTTTGATTGACTATCTTGAAGTTTATGCGGTAAGTAATGGCTCCGTCTTAACTGATGAGATGGATAAATCCTTCATTTCGATTTAAGCTTTAACAATATCATTTTGAAATTCGTCTACTTTATACCCAACACATTTCGAATATTGTCACACTTTTTAAAATAATTAAAGTAATTAAGATTATTATCGGTAATTTATTCCATGTGTAAAGATATATCTGCGAAATTAAGAGAATCCGGATTCAACGTCGAGAATTTCGGCGCTAATGAATTATCGATGAGGCATCATTCATCAGTTCTTTTTCCCTTTTAGCTTAATATATTATCGAGAAAAACTCACAGTTGTCTGTGATTTTTTTGAACTGTTCTTTCCCGACAAAATGGATTCGGGCAATAACAGCAATGTAAAAAAAAAAAACAATCGGAATCTACGAATAGAAGAGGGAAGAAAAAGAGCCGAGGAAATGAAGTGAAAAGAAAAAAAGATGAAAGATTCATCAAAGTGAAAGAACACGAGAAGAGAGACGTTTCTCTTCATCAAAAATCAATTCTTTGAAGACAATAAAGTGGTTGTAACCTCAAAAGATAATATCGACACCATGTGATATACGAACGAGATAAGTATTATAGGTGAGACATTGTAGCGCCCCGTTGATCTTATGAAATTTCAAAATTAATTACTACTACGATGTGTACCAGCTTTTTTATAGTATAAACGAAACTGCGAAAAGCTCGCGATGAAAAAGTCCAGCCGGATAATCTCGCGTCCAGCATAGACGTGGAACGCAAACAGAGTAAATAATTAATCACCGTCTGTCAACCGCATAAAAGATAATTTATTTGCAGATAGTCGGATTTGACGCATCAGCGCAACCAAATGTTGCGGCAAAAGGAAGAGACGGTAGCCGGAATACATTTATGGATACTTTGCGCGTTCTCACGACGGACTCATCAAATTTGAGCTCTCAGAAGGTTTTAGTGACGCGTATCACACAAACAGTTCGTGTTATTCCCTTTGGTTCTATTCCCTTATGCAATCGAGGATGTTAAGACAAGAAGCAAGATTCGACGTGCCAGGAGAAACGAGTATAGGAGAAAAGGAAAAGCGAAGAAGGGAAAAATAGTGAGAGGATCGCGGTTCCGGAGTGCATCTTTCTGCTCTCTCGATTTTCTCGAACTCATCCGTATCGCACCCCTATCTAGCCTGCAGCCTCCTCCTTTTACCCGTCTATTCTCACGTTCTTACTCCCGCGCTGTGCTCTTGCCTTTTTTTGCACCCGAGGGAAACACGGAGCACCTTCTTAGGGAGATAAAGAAGAAGCGGTTGTCTGGCACGGATGCTCGCCTACGAAGTAGTCGATGCATAAGGAGACGAAACGACAATAGCAGCCGCCGCATTCTCGCGTTTCTGATCTACTGATTGCTCGCTCACGCGATCCGATCGGTATAATATAGCGAAAGAATTTGTGAATCGGTCTGCCATATACGAGTTATTTATGCGTAAAAGTGACGTGAGTCAAATTTTCAAGCATCATGGATTTAATCCTTGAACATTAATCAAAATTCCGCTTGTAGTATTTGCAATTAATATGAATAAAATAATAGCATTGACTATCGGAACACAATTTTTGCGCTTTATATTACACTTTATATAATACTATATTAAAGCTTAGTTATTTCGTAGGTTACTTAATGTTAATGTATTAGAATTAAAATTAATCCTATATCCAGAGAAGAGATTCTTCGATTCGAAAAATATTTGTGTGAATCAAAGAAATTTATGCATTGCATTAAAGAAAATAGGTAAAATGTAGGTTTCGTATGCGAAAAATTTCAAATTTTTCCAATTTGATTTTTTCCACTTTATGATTCTGCAATTTAACTCACGATTAATAGAAACAAAATATAATAAAACACACAAATACCTGGCAGAATTGATACCAATTAAACCTCTCTCAAAAATTTTGTTGTAAAAACAAGCATTTCTATACTTTCTCGCATTCCATGCAAATTGCATTTGGAATATAATCATTAGATATAACCTGATACATCCACTCAAATTTTTACTGCATTTTTTCTCTCTTCTGTTGCTTTCGCCTTGTCATGCGCGTCGCGACGGCAGATGTATTTTTTATCAGCGATATTACAACGCATCCTCTCGTAAATGGGAAGACCGCAGGCGATGGAAAAGTAACCAGTGTATTGATTTCCTGTTAACTAGCTATTTCGCCGAGAGAATTGCCGCGAACGCATTTTCAACGTGTCATTTGCTCGAATGTAACATTGAGCTACGAGAAGTTGCACGGAAGAATCTGTGCATGTAATCGCGTATTTACCGCTTACGTAACTATATATTACACGCGTATATATTTAAGTTGTGCAATTAAGAAACGTATCGTTTCCAAAAGCTTAGAAGCTCGCTTTGTCAACTAAGATTAATTCTTATATTTATTTTACTCAACAACCATTAAAAGTGCAAACGCACCGGTCGTAGACGTCGGTAATGGATAACATCCATTACCGTATATTTTTCTCCTGTCGAGTATACAAAGTTTCAACAAAGAGAATCTTACTCAGCTAGAATTTAACAAACAATTTCGCAAATAAATAAATTCCATGGAAATAATATTTCTTTACATGTTTTACATTTGCTAATTAATTTTTGCGATTACCATTTTACGTAATTGTTAGAGGAGAAGATAGTATTACAGCTACTAACCATTATGGCTACTGCTATTATCTCCGTTGTTAAGTGATGAATTGTAAATATTACTTATGGAATCATTTGTTTACTATAGTAATAGCGTTATGTAATAGCGCTGATATGACAACCGACAATTACTATAAGACATTTTTACTTTTCAGTATTTTCAAACTTTTTCAGGATACGTTTTAACATTTAATTACACATACTTTCTTATTGTTTTTAAACTTGAGCGATTCGTATTATCATACGAATGTATGTACACTCGAGTATTTTTTATAAACTTATAATTTTTTTTAATTTAATTTTTTATTCAGTTGTACACATTTCGAGTTATGCAAAATTATTCAAAAGAGCAGCATTTTATTGATATTGCTACTTAAATGAAATTTTCATGTTGAAATATTTCTTCGATAAATCGAGTATCAGCCCTCTAGAGGACTGCGTTCAGAAATATGATATCATTCAGAAATATTATATTATTTTATCCGTATTATTTAATGTTAAAATTCTAAAGAATGGAAAATTAAAAATATAGAACTTTGTAAGAAAATATTATGTACTTTTTAAACAAAATTAATTTATTAAATTTATTTTTGAGGCCATATTGCAACCTTGTGTTCTCTTCCACTCATTATGCAGTGTCGTCACATTTTCATAAATCGTGTCCTAAGTAATAAATCTTTCATAATTTTGAGTCTAAAATCTATTAAACAACACTTCGACAAATATAATGATTCAAGTTTCAATATAAAATATTGATTATTAACGAAGTTATTCAATAAAATGTAAATGTGTGTCATATTACTTCCTTTTCCTATTAACTTTCAAGATTTAGAAATTTATAACATACGGAATCTTCTCTTAAAAATTCTTAAAATATTCTTAAGCATTCTTGAAGTTTTAAAACATTAAATTAAATTACATACATAATATCTTCTTGCAAGAATTAATATCGATTGCAAGGAAGAGATAAAAATATTTGAAATCACTCACCAGTTTCAACCACGCGTTGGTCGTAAGTATTTGGTTCTTTTCATCCTGTAAAACAAAAGACAAAACAATGTTATTTTACACAAATATATTGTAAAAGTTACGCGATATACATATTGTGTGTTATGTTATATACGTGTACATGTGTTATGTTATATATAATTATAATTAAAATGCAACATATGTCAATTTCGTATTAAACTTAATCACTTCTGCTTTAGCTGTGACGTACGAATAATAAAGAACAAAATAAATTGTACATAAATATCATGAAAAAATAAATATATTAACAATTATTAATATGATATTTATTTTATGTATCATATTAACAATATTACAAGTATTGTATATTGTTAATATGATATCATATTAACGATTGTTAATATATTTATATATAATATAAATATATTAACAATCGTTAATATGATATTTATTTCTTTCATTTACGATTTGTTTGTTTATTATTTTTATTAGAAAATGTATAGTTAATTTTGCACGAAGCGTTTATATTTTTTTTCTAAATCTACATCTATAATAATTACGTGTGCTACATTGTTCCATTTTCTTATAGAACATTATTTGTCCTCTGGTACAAACGATTTGTTCGAAACTGATATTATTAATATTGTCGATACATGTATCTTTAAATATACAATTCATATCTTTATATATCTATCTCATTCATATTGACGCGCAAACTCATGTTTCGCTCAATGCGAGCAAACAGTATACGCATACAGTAAATATTTATTCACAAAATGAGTTGGATGTATGATTTAACGTCACCAGTGCGCTTGATAACGCGTATTGTACTCGTAAAAAAATTTTAAAAACACTAAAAAAAAGTTTGATTAGCATTCATATTGTGTTTAATATAAAATTTTGGAATAACAAATCAGATTAACTGCACGCAATTATTGTAATTTAATATAGATATAGAACATAATTAAACAATTATAATTAAATAAAAAATTACTAATTGTTCAACAGAAAAAAATGGAAATTAAAATTACATTTTTAACATGTGTTATTTATCACATTTGCGCTTGCGAGAAAACCTTGCAATTTTTTTTATTTGACCAGATTGCGTAGAAAATTTGCGGTACAAAGGATCGTGACAACGGAAAAAGTAATGATAGGAAAATGTGTACCACTCGTAAGAATCGCTGCCCACAAAAAAGATAACCAATAACCGTGAACCACTGGCTGCAAATATTCTTTCTGCAAACGGTGGTTTTAATCGAATTGGTCGAAAAGAAACGTCCTCTCACGTCGTATTATTGAAAGTTTTGAAGTAATTTATGAAACAAAATAGTGTTTTTGGCATCGTTATCGACCAACTCCATATTCCCGTAGGTGGTTGTATTAATTGAATTCGTTACTCGCCGGGTATATTTTGTGTTGTTCCACAATGTAAAACGAGAATAAATTGGCGAGTAGTTTTTAAAAAATTGAGATGCACGAGTGAGCAGTAAATATTTTCTATCTAAAAATTTTCTCTTTTAAGAACGTGTGACAAATGAAAAATAAAATGCGGTTATGAATCATCAAAGCAGATGTTTCTTTTTTTTACATTGTTCGTTAATTCGATGAAAATCCATTGTATTCAGCTAATAGAGTAATTTGTATTAGTATTTCGTCGTTTATACTACTCGAACGATTATGAAAGGCATTGTGAAATTTTATTAAAAAAATTAATTAATTTAAAAATGATAAAAAAAAATAATTACATCAAAGCATGTAATTTTAAACTGCAATCTTCTCGTTAAGCGATCAAAATAACGTTCAATCAAAGTTTACACCATCGAACTGTACTTGAAAAATACATGTTTTTAGTAAAGAACAAAAATTTCGTTTTACGTCAACAAAAGTATATTTTGCACTAAATACAAAATAAAAATATGCAATATAAAAATATAACATTTGCAATACAAAATAGCATTTGATTGTTATGATTCATGAAGGGGTATGTGCAAGATAAACTTCTAGCAATAAACAAAGTCAAAAGAAAATAATTCTATGTTTTTGTCGAATTTCCTTTTTTCTGCTCTTATTGTGTAGCGTGAAATCTAATGGTAAGGCTTTTGCGTGACAAAGATACCGGTATGGCCCGCACTCTTGTTTCGTAGTCATGTCTTTTCGTGGCGCACTTCCGCTTCCGCTACGTCGACGTTCTTTATGTATGTATAACACGGACGCGGTTTGTCACGACTGACTCATTGGCGCGACGTAATTGCACCTTGTGACAAAGACTAAAAACTTACGACATAGTGCAGTGTTCATCACTCGTAGTCGACTGAGGTGAGAGCGAACGAAATTACGAGTGATGCTACGAATTAATTTCTGTAGCATCGCGAATCATGAGCTATCGCAATTGATAATAACGAACTTAACGCGAATATTTCTAGTTTCTAAACAGACGTTGTGTTAAATAGATAAAAATTAATTTCCTTTTTTTTATGAGCAAAAATAAAAGTGAGATTTTCAGAGCAGAATAATTTTTCCAGAATGCCTATAAATTTTTTAGTTGTTCGTAACGGACAGGGTGTTATCCAGTTGGCTATTTTATAAGTAATATATTTTACGTTACAAACTGTCGACGTGATACAACAATCTATCAAACTCGCTGAGCTCAGGTCAAAACAAAATCCGGCAAGCGAGATGAATAAAAAAGTGCGAATTTCACGGCTCGCTTTTCCATCTGAAATGATGCGAAATTGGCATACGGATTCCCCGTGACGTCGACATTATTCGACAGACTTTGCGGAGATACACAAAATGTGCGATTTTTGATCGATGAAAGGCAAGAATTTCATTTCGCAGCCGACAATGGTAGTAACAATGAATACTGCATTTATTTCGTTTCCCAGTGAATGAAATGTATTACGAATTGAATTTCTATGGATTTCACTCAAGACGGGAAAACGGTCAACGAAGGAAGTCAAATAAACATTCGCGTATCGTTACACGATTTATCTACAGATAAGCGAGAAATCTTAATTAAGGACGAGTAATATTAATCCAGATAATTAACGTCATCAGACGCTGACAAAGTGCATAAATATTCGTCAAGCGAAAAGGCGCAACGGTTTCGAAACAGGAGTTTCTACGATATATGCTATGATTAATCGATGGAACGTGTGACGCAAAAAGTTCATGACACGTATGTTTTTGAGTGCATAATGCACAAGATGCATATGAGCATTGCACGAGCAAAACCACGAATCTTGTCGCTAATAATTTACAGTCGCTCTAATTTCTGTTGTTTTATATTTTTTTCGCATTTTGAAGAAGAAAGCGCGAAAACAATATTAAGATTGATCCATGCCTTTTTCTTATTCACCAGAATTCTTCATTACTTTTATTTATAGAAACATAATTTACGAAGTTCACGGAAAATAATAATATATCAAATTTTGACAGCGGTAAATGAAAAACGGTAAAAATATAATGAAAATATCTTTTTCTACGAGACGGATGTGTCTTGCTCGACTTTAGCAACAGTAGTATGACTCGACGTCATATCGGCCACGAAAAGTAGAAAAAGTCGCGACTAAGCGCGGCCAAATGTTTACGACCCACCGTAAAACGTAAAAAGTTTATAGCACGATGAAGAACTTGGAAATGGAATTAAGAAAAGCGTGATCGTTGCTTGCGATATTACATCTCGGCGCGTGATGTCGAAGAGGTAATAAAAATCTTGCGATATGACATATATAGCAACTGCCGCACACAACGCGTACAGAAAACATTCATATTTACCGATGCAACGATGAGACAGTTGTAAGAAGATAATATTGTTGTCGTATAGTATTGCTTTCCGAAATTCTTTCATTGCCAAAAGTGTGATTAGTTTCACCTTACGATTTTGCCGAATACCGAAAGTTCTGTTGATCTTGTTTCGCCATCACGTCCTTTGCTTTACCCACCCAATATACGGAATCAGGTTCCCGTCGTTATAAACTTTTCTACTTATGTAATCAATTAAAGGGACCCCGCTTTTAGGAAAGATCTCGCTTTCCAATTTCGACATCGAATAAAAGTTTAAATTTGAAGCTAAATTATTAACGAAGAACTTTTCCTGCTGATACTTCTGTATTAAAAGACATGATCGGGTCTCGAGTTAAGTTCACATGCAATGGCAAAACAAACCATGTACTACATGTGTACAAGGAATAGATAAAATAATGAATACTTATGAAATAAATTGCTTTTTTTATTGATTAGAGATTATGTAAGAGATTACAATCCACCATTAGTCTTTAATGTAGATTCTACTATTATTGGAATAAAGTCATACATAAGTGTTTCAATAATCACGGAACGTTCTACTATTTTTTTAGTAGAATATCTTTTAATTGATTACATAAATAATTTTGGAAAATTTGTTTCTCAAATTATTCCAAAATTATCCTATATTATTCAAAACTTCAACATTTTTCTCGACTAGCATAACTGTTCAACTTAAATATCATCGAGGAATTATGAATAGTTAATAAAAAAGTTAATAAAAAACAGATTTTTTTCTCTAATAGAAGATTTTCTTTAAAAATTTTCTCCTCATTCAATATTATGTCTTTTAATATCTTTTAAAAGGTGTTTTGTTAGAAGATTGGTATAACATTATACTGGCGACTTATTTATATTTAAATATTTTGTGACCTTATTCCAAACAAGAATAAAATCTATATTAAAGACAAATGATGGGCCAATTTCTTATTAATAAAATAAGTAGTGTATTTCTCAGATGTTCACAGTATTTTGACTATTTTTTTCATCTCAGTAACGATTAATCTGATCAAACTTAAAATATCTTAATATAATGTGATTACAGATGTTATACAATTTGTTCTAGTAGTTTAAGTTTTTTTTTTTTAAATTAAATATATTTTTGACGCTTGGATTGAAACAAAAATATCTTTAAATGGGATTACGAAGATACGTACTACTTTTTTTAAATCTTTTTTTTGAATGTATTACATGGGGTACCGAATAAAAGTATAGACGTATATGTGTTACATAACTTCGACAAGTTAAAGACACTCTCAATTACGTGAAAATAACAAAAAGAAAATTGGAATTTCGTTTAATAAAAGTTGAACCAAAATTAAATCTTGCTAAATTAATTTTAAATTAAAATTAATTATGTAATATTACGCGATCGATTTTTATTTATGTATAAATGTTACAGTACATTAGTTAAACAAATAATACTTTATAATATACGTTAATTATACTTTATAATACTTTAATACAATTGATTTCAGTGGTTTTATTTATCAGCTTCACAAGCTGATTAAGTCCCACGAAATCCAACTTAATACAACTATGATAATATGATATGATAATATCAAATTTCTTTTCATTTTCACAGTTTTTATTCGTAATCATGTTAATTTATTTGCATTCGATATTTATTTTAACTAAATTATAAGTTGATAATAATAAAAAAACTTCTTAAAATACATTATTAAACATTTATTGTATAATAATACCAAAAATAATTTAAACAGTGGGGGATTTGCACAATTGTTTAAATAATGATAATAACATTGTATCGAATAACGATATTTTTTTGTATCTGTACATTGTATCAACTGTACAAAGAAAACAGTTCAAGGATTTTATTCGAAACTAGTAGAGGAATTTTTGCACAGTAAGATTTATGAATTAATTCATTAAGGTTACCGGATTTCTTGCTGCAATTCGCGCTGTATAAGAAAACTACAGAGATACCCGCCGTTTCCAAAGGCAACGATACTTTGAAAAGGCCAACGGCAAAAACCCGAGTCAGTTTGAGCGATGCGACTTAGCGAAACGACGACGTGGACGTAAGGGTGGCGAGCAGGGGTTGTAATGGAATATGTTTTGCCACTAGAAATAAGAAAGAGAGTTTGCCCCGGAAACGTCTGTGCTCTTAATGTCCAGAACACATAGCGGCCTTTTGTTTTTATAGAAAATATATCAGATTGTATGAACTTCTCAAAAGGAAAAGCTACGGCGGAATATAACTGTAACAATGAGAATAATAATAATGATGATGACACGAAATTGAAAAAGAAGAGATAAAGGCTCGCGTTACCCGGATAATTATATCCTTTGTGACTAAATAAAAGAAATGCCGGCGACATGTGCACGAGGCACACGCGTTTACAATAAAGAATATTTACTTTATATAATTAAGCTGTATGAAAGTCTCGTTCATATTTATATTAAGTATAAATGAGTCAAACAGCGAAAAAATATCTGACTAAACTTCATTTATTTAAGAAGGAAAAGTATCTGAGAAATACGTAGAAACGATGTAGAATCTTACGGTCTTCGTTGCGAGTGAAAAGTAAAGTACCGGAAGCCTGTGACGTAAAGAGGCTCGGCGTGACGGATATATTCCCTCGGCCGTTAAGGCTATAAGGATGTTTTGAGAGGAAACACCTCCAATCGGTTTCTTTGATCCCGGCAATATATTACTCCCGCCAGGTTAGAAGCGAAGTGGATTGCAAGTAGCTCGACGTACCCTATCCGGTCAATTTATAATTGTAATCAGAGATTGAGGAAAAAAACTCCCGCATCGTATAAATTCCTGATGAACGTTTGAATGCCGTCCATTCGTCATGTCCATCAAATATTGATCAACTGGGATTTTATTTAAAGGGATCACGATAATGCTCACGGCTTTCGACTGTTCTCCAACTGGTCTATGGGGATCATTCGATACGCCTGCAATTTCAAGCTTGGCTAATATAATACGCATGCATCAAAAAATATCAAGATATGAAAAAGATACGCGCGATGTTTCTCGATGAAAATTTAATATATTTGCTACGAACGGAAAGTTATGCAGGATTTAGTAATATCTTGCCGCGCGCGCGCGGAAAATACATGTAATAATATTTCACCTTTCCTGCCAAGAATTGACATTCGCCCCGGCATGTTTCTTATCCAAATCGAAACGGCTTCGATTTACATTGCAATACATTTCTCGTCTACATCATAAATCCGTAATGAGAACGTTCAGCGTAACAATTTCTGCTTTCCATACAAAACTGAATTGTAATTTTGCAAGTCTTTCTTTTTTGGAACTCGCGAAATAATTTGCGGAAAAAATTCAATTTCCTTTCTTGCAGAATGACAAAATTTCTTTAAATACAAAATTAACAGCTGCATGCTGGATTCTTTTTGTTTTACCAGCGCGTTTTACAACGAACGTATTTGCAGATCTTCCCTTAGGAACCGTAACATTTGCGCTATGTACCATGTATATAGGTGATGTACGTTGTATATAATGATGATGGAAGTAAATAACCGCGGTGAAGGGACGCGCGAAGATGGAGAGCGTAATGCAATCTTACCTCATTCGTCCCTGCTTAACCATGCTCTCATTTAGATAAGCCCAATATTTTGACGTGCAAAAACTTGCGCGGCTAATCTTGGCGCTTCTTATCTCGAGGGTTCACACGAAGGCTGCGGAATAGTCGCCTCATAATGGATATTCACTTTTAAGATTTGAAATACATCCGCGAATTCGTGCTAATCTTTACAAAGCTTAAGATAGCCAACTTTTGATGTTGTATGATGCTACCATTGTATAAGATGTTACCAATGTTAGCTACTACATATGTAACTAGTCGTTATCTATCGTATTATGAGCTTAACCTTTAATATGTAGTTGAAGTTTGGAGCGTTCTTGGAGCGAAAATGACAAAGTATTTTGTGCCAACTATGTAAGCACGGGGATAACCCCGGAGGATTATAAAAGTATTAAAAAAAACAGTTTATTAATATTTGAGGTCCAGTAGCAATATATGCAAACAAATTTGCGATTAAAAATTTCTATCTGTCTTTTGTACGTTTTGCCAAAATGTACAAATAAAGAGCCAATCCCCACCATCCCCTAAGGTCAACAAAAAAAGAATAGTTTGTTGAGATACGAGATCCGAAAATGCTTCGTTTAACGGGAAGTAGCAACGTACGCAAGCAAATCTGTGATTAAAAATTTCTATTTCTTTCCTGCGTTTTTTGCCAAAATGTAAAAGGGTGACGACAAGCTTTAAGGTCTCTCAAAGTAAAAAAAATAATTTGTTGAGATCCGGAAGTGGTCTGTTCAACAGGAAGTAGCAACGTATACAAGCTACTTCCCGTTGAACGGAGCATTTCCGGACCTCGTATCTCAACAATTTATTATTTTTTTTACTTTCAGAGACCTTAAAGCTTGTCCTCACCCTTTTACATCTTGGCACAAAACGCAGGAAAGACAGATAAAAATTTTTAATCGCAGATTTGCTTGTATACGTTGCTACTTCCGGTTAAACGAGGCATTTCCGAACCTCACATATTAGTAAACTGTTTTTTTTATTTTTTTATTTTTGTAATCCTCAGAGATTATTTTCGTGCTTATATATTTGACACAGAATACATTTTCATTTTCGCTCCAGGAGCGCTCCAAACTTCATCTACATACCTTTAACTGGGTGGAAAGCATTAGCTACTTAATCGAGCAGTTTGGATCTCAGAGCTCCCTATTATTCCTCAGGCAAATTTTGGAATAAAATGCAAATTTCAATATCGGAAAACGATAGTAAAACTTATGTTTAAGGAAATTTAAGCTTGTCGAATCGATTGAAAAACTTAATTTATATTCATAAAATATTTGAAAAAAAAAACTTATCGAAAATAGATATAATGATTCGAATAACGATAATAAGTAAGTAAATTTGTTTCGAGACCACGAGGCGTGTATGTGTGTGTTCTGTACGTGATGTGTCTGAAATATGCGACGAAAGGGAAAGATTTGGTAACTTACCACGTCGATGATTTGCTGCAGAGTGATGCCAAACTTCACCTCCAGTGGTTCGCTCTCATTCGCGACCGGTCGCTCCAAGGTGTTGTAATTTGCCAGCAGGTTATTCAATAAGCGTTTCTCGTGGCGCCCGCAAAGGCTTTCTGCGATAAAGAACGAGAAAAATCGAATGTCAGTCAAGCCTCGTACGTTATTCCGGAGGGTGTGAGCCGCAAATAATCGCGACCCTTATCAAAGCGTATTTACGAACAGATACGAGAGAAAAGATCCTCGCTTCGTCGACAACAGCTTTTTTCTTTCACAAAAAAAGTATAATAGGGACAATTTAATTATATCTGTTACAATGGGCGGAATCATAAACAATTCCGGGAACGTTTTTTTTTATTCGTTGCTTCGATTCTCAAACAGCAATTCGCATCAAAAAGCGGTTATTTACGTAGTTTTTAATACGAATAAAAGCTGCACGTGCTTTTTTCTCAGCGGTTTTAAAAACATTACAGAGTCGCTGCAGTATAATTGGTCAATAACTGATAACGTTCTATATATTAAATTCAATACAATTAATATAAAT
Organism: Solenopsis invicta; assembly: GCF_016802725.1. Taxonomy (NCBI): domain Eukaryota; kingdom Metazoa; phylum Arthropoda; class Insecta; order Hymenoptera; family Formicidae; genus Solenopsis; species Solenopsis invicta. The sequence continues at coordinate 11,940,828 of NC_052673.1, forward strand.
CTATATTAAATCTATATTAAATATATGTAAAATAATACCATTTTCTTTTCAAATATTAAATTCTTTATAAAATTATTATATTCTCTTGCTGAGATATAGAAGCTTACTTCGCTAAGTAATTAAAACGTAATTAAAATACAAAGAAAGACTTATAATTAAGATTGCCCAAGAGAAATTCATAAATAAGAGCGAAAAATTGCGGCGTTAGTATGTCACTCTTCGCGTAAAGTATCTTTTATTTGCTGAAAAAAAATTTAATAAATGAATGACCTACAATTTTTTTTACTGAATATTTTTCTCTTGTAAAAATGCTAACTCACTCGCGATCGATCATCCCTCGGCAATCCTAATACACCGGGGTAGACGAATTAATGCACGTCGACGATTATAAAGTTTGCGACTTCCCAACTTGCACGAGTATCGATGGAGAGCTCCGAAGCCGTTCGGAGCGCCGCGCTTTGGTCCACTTTCCCGTTCGGTTCCGGTCTATCCGCGGCTCAACGACAGCGTGAGCAAACTACTTTAATCCTTCGACAAACACACGCGAGTGGCAATACCGCCCGTCCCCGACCATTCCGGGCCAGATTGTATTCGAGCACGTGCCGCTGCGGGATCAAGTTTGGGCACCAACGCGGTGTATGCCGACGCCACAGAATACGAGATGCAACAGGATTGCGTCCACGGGGGAGAATAATGGTCGTCGGCCCCGCGGCTGAATTCGGCGCACGTGCGCCCATTGAAGACGAGGGCCGAGGTATCGCGTGAGGTCGCAACAAATATACGCCGTAAAACGTTTATCGCCACGCGCGGAACACGGTCTACCGCCTGGTTCAAATATTTCGCGATCACATTCCGATTCTCCCTTCTCGCGCCTCGTCTTGCCTCCAGATACATTAATATTCCGAATTTGAGCGGGGTACTGGAGTACCTTTAGAAGGTCCGAACTTCCTCGCAGAATTCATCGCTTTATCATGTTACGAATTCCGTCGGCAGATAATCACGTACTTCGTGCAACTCGGTTCGCCTGAAACTCGAGGGCTGTTCGTTGACAAGAAAACATTTTATGATTAATACAATACGATGCATTCCGTTTGTATAGAGCTAAAGTCTCACGACGTACAGCGATGATTAATTTAATGTTGAAATTGTGATTATCCTATACATAGTAAGATACGTTTCTTTACAATTAAGCGCATTAAATTTCGTAAAACACGCTACTTTTAATAGATATGGTCGATTCTCGTTGGTATCACATCGTAAAAAAAACTCATATCATAAAAAAAGTCTGATTTCCGTTTAATATTTTCTTTCTGCTTTATACTTAGAAGAAATCAATATCTTGCTCTTTTTTAAAGTAAACAAATAACAACCTAAAAAAAGATATTGCCGACAATGGCCGACAAAATTCTGTGACACGAACAAAAATCGTGTTTTCTTTTCATATAAAAATTTAAGTCATCTCCAGCTGCATCTATTTTATTTTGATTGCGGATCATCTGGATATGTTTAATTACTTACGCCTACTTACGTCCACGGGTTAATTATTTTCAAGCGGGCGTTTCTATTACGTGGCATTTTCGTATCACAAGAATGAAATTAATGCAATCGTTAATCAGATTAGTCAAATGTATTACGCATATATCGATCCGACGTTAATTTCTAGTTTATACACTACGGGAATATCGCGCGGCGTTGATTAATCACCTTTGTAACGCCCAACGTAGAACGCACGCCGCACATTTGACTACGTGCGCTGTGTAAACAGGCCGAATTATTAGGACTGCAATTAATTATGCGGTAAAAAGTAATTTATCGTCGCATTCCCAGTGGCCGAGCCCAATGAACGATTTATCGGACGCTTGTTCGGAAAACAGAAAAATAAATCAAAAATTCCGTTTAATTAGCCGCTTTGACGGTAACGAGCGCAAATTCGTAATCACGAAACGTCATCGCATAGAATATGAAAAAAATAGCCGACATGCGTTATCGGCCAATTTTCGCTTCAAAAGACAGCGCGGCGTTCAGGGATATTAATGAATTGAAAAAATCGATAGCACCGCCAAAGGACAGATAAGCGTGAATCCCTTTTAACGATCCCTCACACGGAAGTAATACGGTTCGAGACTTGTCTTGAACTTCTTGAATGAGCGACGGCGAAACGGAGCAGCAATAAGCAAGTTCGCCGAATCGTACAACGGCCATTTAGCCGAGTGTTGGAAGACGATGGCAGTAATTAATGAGGCATACGTAAAACCGAAGTGGAACTTAGGGAAAACTAAGTGGGCACGTGCGTTGCAACTCCTGTGCGCCGGAGAACTTGTGCTAATGAGTCTTCTAAGGAAGAAGAAGCAACACTAGAACCGTGGAGAATGTATTCTAATTATTACATACGAATTACGTATCTGATTTAACCTATAGATAATAAGTAGAAGATTAAGATATTCTCATGCGAAGGTTACTGCGAGAAGTATTTGTTTAAAGAGAACTTAATTAAATCAAAGAATAGGTATATAAAAGAGCTATTGATCTAATCAACTGAAAATAATGGCGTAGCAATTAATTTCTTAATTTTTCTAATTTTTCTAATTCAACTAATTCCTTAATTTCTCACCTTATTCATTTGCTTAGAAGAGAAATCAGCTGTTATTATTGGTAGATAAATACATTTCATGGGCTGTTTATAAAATGTGCTGCACTTGCCATTTCACTTGTTGTCATATTTTATCTCCGTATACAAGTTTATGCAGCATTTTATCCTTCTTCTACATCATTTTAACTGTCCAATGTAACATTCAGAAAAGAATTGCATTGCCATTTGCATAACGTAAATCGCATATATCTCAGGTATGTAACGAGCATAAATCTCGAGTTTCAAACGATAATTTCACAACTTTGCCGTATTTTCCCGTTAGTTCCAATAAAGCTTCATTATAATTCACAATAGTTCATTCGGTGAGTATTAAGCTGTTTTATCGCTCGAATTGAACTGTTGTAATAGTCAAATTGTTAATAATGAGAAACAAGCAACTGTTGAGAGCAACTAGAGAGCGTGAGGTGCGAGAATTCTATAAATAGGATTATCTCCTGCTAATAAATTCCTCAAAATCAACATTAATCTAGGAATAGGTGCAGGAAAAGCACCTCGCAAATGCCAAAATAGAATGAAAATCTCGATATACTATCATTTAATTCTCGAAATCAGCAAAGCGGATTAATGTAGAGAAGCTCAAACAAAAAGTTGTAAATTAAGAGTCATAAAATAAGCATTACTTCGTGAAAAAAAATTTCAAATTTCTCATGCATATAAATTAGGTGGATGTTTCATCTTTTTCTATTATATGTGAATAAACTTGTAATTTTTCATGCATATATCTTTGCACCAGTATGAATTAGATTCTGAATTTAGATCAGTGTAACGAGGATTAATATATAAACCAAATAAAATAAATTTAACATAAATGGGAAAAAGAGAAATTTTATGAGAAACGCAGAATAAAATGGTATTCTTTCGATTGCTTAGCAGTTGGCATGATATCTTTCTCAAACGCAGAATGCTAAAGAAAGAAGAAAGAAAAACGAACAAGAATAAAGAAGTAAGAGACAACAATGTTACTTTGTAGAGAAGTTTGTCACTATTGTTGACTTAACTATTTAAAAAGTATTACCCTAGATGTCGAGTTTTTAAGAAAGTATCTAAAAGTGCACAGTTTAAATAGCTGCAGAGAAGAGTTCCGAATGAATATCGTGAACACGTTAAAAAAAAAAACCTATAAAGACATACAGTACCGTCGATGAAACTTCCTTTGAGCGAAATTGTTATTTCGAAATACGCAAGGAATGAGGAGTTCCGTACAAAAGCAGAAAGTATGACATACGTGACTTTTCGACAGGCCCGAAAAAAGCTTAGCATGCTATTATTTGACGGCAAAGAGAGAGGGGAGGGGTCTTTTAATGGCAACCCACAAAGGTTTTCCAAAAGAACCGCGGCAGCTTCATTTCGTCGTCTACGTCGATTTAGATTAATGAGAGATTGAGTTTAGGGGAAGAATTTAAAGGGGAACAAGATTGCGATGCGGACAGGGGCTGAAGTATATAGCCCGGTGACTGTGACATAATGGCCTGTAAAACCCATTTGGTCGAAATACGTGACGAAATACGCACCGACATGAATGGGCAGCCGGATATCCTTTTCGCCGACGTCGACGTCACTGTCATCGTCGACAAAGTACATGAGCTTTGCAGGAAGTACCGTCATGGATGGCAGTCTTTGTAAGAACAGATCGTGTGCCTATCCACGCGTGTGCGTGCTCGACACGTGCGCGCGGGGCTGCGATATTTTCCTTCCTACGTCACTGCTGACGACATACGGCAATATAAAAATACCGGTTGTAATAAAGAATGAACAACGATTGTTACAGTGCCTGGTACACCTGGGGAAACGCAAGTGTCTGAGAACGATCGATGAGGTGAATGGAAGCAAGTTCGGTATCGAACGTAAATCTTTTAAGACGCACCGAATCATTTAATGTACGTGTAACTAATTTTTTAAATATTGATTATGCAATCAAGAATGCAATTATCTTATTTAATAAACTCTTTCTCCCTTTTTGTTTTTCATTTTATTTTTATTTATTAATTTTGGTTATGCAACTCTTATGTATATAATTATTTTTTTATTTTTGTGCGCTATCTTTTCTGTATTATTTTATTTATTCTTTGAGGAGAGGGTTTACCCTGGAAATAAATGCTTTATTTGTCTATTTCTTGACTCTTATAATATCTTTATATAATTGAAAACAATCTTCAATTAGATTGAGATATCGACGTGGCAATATTCAATATTATTGAAAAGTCTCCTAGCAGAAAATTGAAGAATCGGTATACTCTAGAAATTTATAATCTTATTGTCATTATTGCGCACACACCGAGGTTCTTCTTTATAATCCTCACTCATCCTTTTTGTTTGCCGCGGTTCAACCTCGAAGGGAGCAACTTTCAATAAACTTATATACCGAGTAAATAGGATTACTTTTATAGAACGGCATCAGGGGCGGTTTTTACAGCCCCGACGTCATCCTCATCGTCTCGACCGACCGGTCTTCCAGGCACCGGCAGAATCTACGCTATGAATGGCAGCCCTCTTGAATACCGGCGTGAATTCGCCCACCCGAGTATTCATGCGTGGGCATCATCGCGCGCGCACACCCCATCCCTTATACATATAGTAATATATATCTACTCGCGGAAGCCCACCTAACTGTGGGTCACGTGTGGACGACAGCTCGATTAACTCTCTCAGTCTCGAGCTTTTCGACATGTCCCTCATACTAAACGGGATAGTTTAGGCCTCACAAAGATTTTCGTGCCAGTGACAGTCTATTCTCTGCGATTGTGCGCGCCGACATATACGAGATTCAGGGCACAAGCGTGCTGATCTCGATACCCGGTACAGTTACCGTCTTTTCGCTTATATATGTATAAGCACAGATTTCGTTTTGAAGAAATCTTGCTAAAAGTGATCGGTATAATTTGTCAGTATCACAGTAACTAAATATCACAGTAATTAAGTTCACATCAGTTTTAAAATAAGCTGTTTAGTCTTCTCTTATTTTAAATCAAACTTTGTGCAAATATTAATTGAATTTTGCCGCGCTTGCATTTTGCTCCGATTGTATACGTTGGTCTACGACGTACGACACAAAATAATATCTGTAATTGTAAAACAAGCAAATTTGCCTATTTGACTCTCCTGTCTAAAAAACAAAGTAGATGGACTAAGAAGATCAAGGGACTCGAGACCCCAATAATAAACGTAATAATAAATAGAATAGCAGTAACAAAAAACAAAGTTCTTTCTATAACAGGAATTGGTGCAGTGATATGTACAAAGATTTAGTGGCTTTCGTTAGACAGTCGCATTATGATCACGCATGTGCCTGCCTTTATCGTCGCCTACGAGGCAGATCAACGTGTCTAGATATGCGAAGTAATTTCCATAAAGACAAATGTTATTACGTCCATCTGGTATCGCAGCACATACTCGCGCCGCGACATATTCGCAAGATGTGTACTTGGTTGCACGTAAGCATGCAGCTGCATTCCCGCATGGTGCAATGATGACTCTCAACTCGATATGAGAACGTTAGTGCCGTTGTATGAGCATTATCGTTTACATGCAAGTTTCGCCGTTGCATTATGCGATTGATGATATTGACGCCTGCGAGATAACGGCACGGCACGATGCAATGATTGTAGGTAAAAATGCCAATTACAACACGGTATTTTGTTCATCGTCGGTCCTCACGAGCTCTCCTCTCTCAATGTAAAGAATTACAAAAATGTTTATATTAAAAAGCGCGTCATAAATTAATTCGTAAACGTGAAAGATTAAAATGGTTTAATTAAATACATCAAAGAATTTTTTAAATATCGTTTGGTATGCCCGGAGCTTTCTACAGCGCACTGGGAGATTGTTTTCTTAGCGTATCGTTGGCGCTCTTTCACAGAGAAGGAATCCTAATAAATAAGCGTCGTTTAGTAAATACCAAGACATTCTTTACGAGGCACACGCACAAAAGGCGTAGTCACGAGGAATAATATTCGCATCTGGCATCGAGCATTTTTATTCCCTTCGAATGCATTCGTCTCGTAACATAACGGCAAAGTTAAAGCAACGCTGTTGCTCAACGGCATTTTTCATTTCCGTCGTTACACTTGGAAGAAGTCTGAACTAGTCCGCACCACTACCACCATAAAACTGTCTCTACCAAGCAGTACTATCGCTCCCTTTGCTTACACGGTAAATTTCTCGAAGTCCATCAGTCAGAGTGCAACCGGCGTTCGTATTTTCTCTCCCAGATTCCGTCGGATGTCAACTGAAGAAGAGCACCGAAAATTATTATCACACGCTAACGTATCGCCTGCACCAATTCCGTACTCCAGATGAGAAAGAGGGAGAGAGAGAGAGTCGCGTCTGGAAACACGATTTCCTTGACATCGGAACGACGTCTCGCGCATTGCATTTACTAAATTTTGCAAAGCTCCGCATTAGGTGATCGTAGAAAGCAATCACCGCTACAAGTGCCACGTCGGTGTCTAGACTCGAGAGCGAGTAGTATGGTATAATTATAGAGAGTACGTCATAAACAATGCAAGATGGGAGCTAAAACTAAATTTTAAAAATATATATAAACCGATACTATTTGACGATACACGTGTAAATTCGCAACTGTTTAATTAAGTGATCGAGTGAAGCTTCGTTTTGCATTTTTTTTTCTTATTTCCAATTTTTTTCGAATATGTATCGAGTTAAGTGCGTTCGCGTAAGGCAGGCTATTATCGCCGTGAGATGTACAAAATTTGTATCGAGTCACCTAGCAACGTGTGACTAACGCGTAGGTGTGCATCAACGGGATGTGTCGCTGCTGCGGGAAAAGCTCGCTGGAGCGTCCGGGAGAGAAGCTCTGGACCGAGGATCGCACGTGTGTTCGTCCGTGTAGCAGAGAGGCGAGAGAAGGAGAGCAAGAAAGGGACGCCCGGCGGCGGATGGAAGGGAGGACGCCGAAGCGGAGGCGAGCCGAGGCTCGAAGCTCCATTGATCCACGAATATATACACCGCCTACGACGTAACTTTGATCACGCTGTAAACAGGATACCCCGTAGCGTAGCGATGTTGCCTTCGTCTTAAGAAAAGGCTTTTCTCGTGCAAACCAATGTGGCGCTGCGCGGCGCGGGGCGGGGCGGGGCGAGGCGCGTTTCTACGCGCTTTGCAGAAGGGACCTGCCTTGATTCCTGCCGCTTACTCGAGTTGCGGTGTTCGATAGTGACAGGGCCCGTGATAAGATCGAAACGCGAGTGGAGTTGTCGTTTTTATCGCCTGGCTAGGAAGTTTAACGATACGCTAGAATATCTTGTTAAATAAAGATATTTCTTTCCCACTCTTGTTTTAAAAGCCAGAAAAATTAGCGTAACTATTTCTCAATATTTTAAAAATTTTAAATATAAAATAAAATTTTTATATGTAAAACAGATTTCATTTCGATGAAATTTTATACCATAACACTACTTTAATTTTTTATCATTTTCTCAGTAATTTTATCGGTAGTTGATATTGAAAACCATTAATTGGTGTGACGTAATATGAAAAGACTAAATTTATATTCTGCATGATGAGAAATGGCAGCTACGCGAATAAAACTAATCCAATTTTCTAAACCGATCCATATTTTGTACATCTTCTCGAAATAAATTCATCAAGCAAATGAATTTATAATAAATAAATGTTACATATTTGTTGCACTCTTATTGCATACTTTGCTATTGACCAGATAAAATATCAAAAAAGAACATTACGTACGCGAATATTCTTTTGACATATTTACTTACAACGAAGTGTACTTAATTCACGTAAAAGATCGCGACCCCTTCGTGGAGCACGTTGAAAGGCGATGCAGCTCTTATCTGGTAAAAAAGTTTAAAGCTTCATTGATCCGGAAAGGGTTTACGGCGGCTACCAGGTAACTTTGATCACATCGCGCACCGCAACCAAAGTACTCTATCGATCCTCGTTTCCTCCCATACCGATCCCGCCGAATAATAAATTTAAAGAAGTTCTTATACGACAATTTTACGTCAATCTAATAGAAATTTCTTTTTTTATCAATTTAACTCTTTGCCTCCACTCTCTCTCTCTCTCTTCTTCTTCTATCTTTCCGAATAAAATTTCATTCTTGAGATCGTTACGCGATTAATTTTTGTTAATGCTCAGAACTTCGCTTTAGAATTACGAGGACTATCTAGAACAGGATCGACTGATTCTCTGTTCTACGGTATAATAGCCCATAGTATAAATCAATAGTACCAAGGCATTTCAATCGGATTACCCACGCGATCGCGTAATTATATATATTATATATTCCTATTGTATACGCATATATATATGTGTGAGCCGTCGAATCCCATATATTGTCGGCAATAGACGGCGCGGATAGATAATACGAAGACGTAAGAGTTTCAGTATCGATCGAACTTTGCAGATATCTACACGCTTTGCGTGTTAGCTAAAATAAAATAAAACTTCCGAGTGCATGTAAAATAGCGCTGATTAAAATAATTGCATAATAATTCCTTAGTTAATTACTTTGTCGTAGTAATTACTAATTTATTGTGTTGCAAAAGGCACTCCATGAACATTAAAACACTGCGCCCGAAGGATGTAACCAACGTGTCTAATTATTCATCCATTATATTCATTCATCATATATTTAACAAGAAAATAATTAAGCTGATGCGCCAGTTTTTAAATTAATTATATCATATTCTTAATTATATTGTATTTTTGTCACATGTATGAAGTATCAGACAGTTATGTTTTAATTACATTTCATTTTTACAGATATTTATACGTTTATGCTAGGCTGAATGCAATTCTTTACACTGTCTCTCCGTCTCTGTCTCTCTCTTGTACTAAAGAAACCTGTGCTTATATCTCTCAAAAATGGAAGTGTTTGGTTATCAAGGTTTATCAAACATTCTTCAAGGCTCTCGAATCAAGCTATACAATTCACAAACGAAAAGGCTTTGTGCATCCTTAAGCGGCAAACCGAATGCCTGCCTTAGTAATGTAAGCACATGAGAGTGGGGATTTCAGTTTCGGGTACAAAAGTCTCAGTATACACACGAGCATGCAAATGCAAGTGTGCGGACTTAGTTTCGCGCAAACATCGCAACGAAACCCACTAACGATGCTGGATAACGAAGACTTAAGTGTCTCCAAATTTGCGGAAGCTAACGTGACCGAAAGTAGCACCTCCACATCGGCCACATACTTACTGATGCTACGATATAGCGCGTACGTTGGTCACACGATAATTGTGCGGTCTAATGGGGGGGAGGGGGACCACCGTCGACCGGAAGGTCGCGCACGAAAGCTCAAGTTCAAGTTTCGGTTCGGTCTAATCAAAAGCCTTAATTGGCTTTTGGCCAACAGAGGCGCGACACCGGCGCTTCATTTCACGCGGATACGAACCTTCCATAGTTTATGTGAATTCCCGTCGGAATCGGTGTCCGAGATGCATAGAATATCCTAACATAGTTAGACATCTGGAGCATGACGCAGACTGAATATAAAGATCAGCCTTATTATATATACCCACATAAATATATAGACATACATGTGCGATTTTATCTATGCTCGATGCAAAGTTCGAGCATAAATGCGAGCAACAAAATTCGGTACAATTTATTGAAGAAATATTTCAGGAAAAGGACAGAGAGAATGTCCGGAATGTCGAAATAATAATGTGTGTCAAGAATGTGTGGCAAGAATGTGGAATGGTATTGAGCGTGTCTCGAAAATTTTTAACGAGAAGCAACTCTGCGCGCGCTGCATGCAAGTTTGAAAATGTATGGAATTCATTACTACTTGAATAGACTGTCAGTGCCGTCGAGCCTATTGTTCGAGTTTTCCGCGGGATGCAAAATCGAAAGTGGTGCAAATCTATGCGCAAGCAACTTAAATTAGATTTTCTTGCTAGGACGCATCACGAGAGGATCTTCGAAGAACAAAAGGCAAGAGAAAACGTTGAAACCGCACCAAACTCGTCGATTGTTCTTTCAGATAATCAAATATAGCAGAATACATATTCATTGGAATTGTTCATTGGAAAAGAAGTCCGGTATGGCTTTTCAAGAATCTTTTATTTCTCAACGTCCTCCTTTCAAGTTTCTTATTTGCTCAAGCATGAGAGAGAGAGAGAGAGAGAGAGAGAGAATTTTTGCTTACTGTTCTATCAAATTTGAATTAGATACAGATAGTGTTTTGGTTCAACACAGTTTTTTATAACACAGTTATATAAGTACTGATGTATTTCGGAATTATTTAATTTGAATAAGGTTCGTTGAAAATTAAATTTGGAATTAAATTTTCATCAATTTTATTAATTTAATTAAGCTAAATTAATTTTCAAATAAGCAAAAATCTGCCATTAGAATTAGATTTCTGGAACGTCTTTTGTCTAATTTTATTATTTGTAGCTAAGAGTGCACACATTCGTATATATATAAAACAAGATTTTCAAATCTAAGATCGTATCTGAACAATTACAGACTTTAGCAGGTTATATTTAAATAGCCATCGAAAGTCTTGGCAAAAGTAGTTGTACTTTTCTGCATTGGCCGAGAGAAAGAATGACTGTTTTCGCTAAACGAAGACTTTTAAGGCGAAAATCTAACACCTTTGCGCTAACTATCCAATTTTAGCTGGCGTAAAAAGAGATTTACGGATTTTCTGCTCTGCGACGCTTTCGGTATTTTATCCGCTTTATGAAGCAACGCGAGGAAGTCAGCGAAGCGAATTGTCGTCGCGACGTGCATCGAACCGTGAACACATAGGAGTTAAAGTAAAATAACATTGCGAACTCGGGCAAAGTGCGCGGGTATTCTCATGTGGAAAATGCACAAGCACACGTTATAATTACTTCACCCACATCCGCGTCAACGTCTCCTATGATGCAGCGTCCGAATTTTTTCAGCAGTCCTCGCGAATCGGAACATCCGTTGGCGCCGAACGACGAAAAACTGGATACGGAGGCGTGTCATATTTTGCGAGATTATTTCCTTTTTTTTTTCTAAAGGCCGTCTTAAAATAGGTTTTATAATATTACATCGTGGAATGGCGAAAAGCGAGCGGCAGCATTGTGAAGTTATACCGGTCTAAACATTCCGCGCCTACGCGACATAGGCATAACGTGGTATGGTTATTTCTGACGGCCCCTTTTTCGCCGAGCTGTCACCCGGCATGCAAAATACGCAGATTACATTCTGAAGCGGAGTAACCGCTGCGTATCGACCGACGTGTCTGCGTTCTGTAAATGGCGTCGTCGTCTCTCAATTTAGCTCCCTTTTGCCAGGTACTTAAAAGCACAGCGACACGCGCTCAGCCCCGCCTAGAACTCGTAGGCCCTAATTAGCTTTGGTGCAAATAAAGGGTCACCTCTCAAAAGAGACGCAGCGAAAAGCCAAGGGAGGATAGAAAGACGCATATGGGGGATTCGCGCTACCAGGCGCGCTCTCAAAAAATTCATAGATTCGTTCGATCGGTCGAAGGACGATTTAATTGCAGCTTCCGCGCGTTGCAATTCGTTTAATTATAGCACGCTTTCATGCCGGCTCCGCAGAATCATTTATACGTACAATTGTCGGTCGAATTAACCCGGGGAAATAAAGTTATTGCTAAATTACGATGTCCTAGTTCTTTTTCGGGACCTGTTTCGAATTCAAACGAGCGAAATTGTAAATCCACATCACCGTCGCATGGTTATCCAATTTTATGAGCTTCATCTCTGAAACTTTTATTAACTATATGCATAACCCACTTATGAGTGACGAATACACAAATATGTATATGTGCACGTGTGTGCTCGTGTGTGCGTGCGTGTGTGTGTATTTCCAGCTCCACAAACTGTTTGCATATAACGATTCTCTTCCTTACTATTCCCCTTTTGAAACTTGTCGAATATCTCTAATGAAAGAACTTTGCGAGAACGACACCGTGCCGTAGTTTCTGGAATTTCATTAACGCGAGCTGTGCCGAATTTCCCGAATTGACCTCGCGCAAACGTAAGCTACTTCCCGCCGTCAGATTTTCGACGGTATTTCAGCTTGAGCTTTCACGTTCGCTGCACACGCACGCTTTTTTCTTCTATTTTCGCATGTCTTGCAGGCGGGCGAAAGTCGGCGCCGGCCGTAAAAGGACCGCTGGGGATTAATTAGTCGGTCGTACGTTAATAAACTTACGAAACAAGAGGCCGAGAGCGAGCGTGACGACTTCTCTCGAGCTTGCCGGCTCTCTTGTTCTCGCATTATCGCTAACAAGAGCGCGATAAGCTTCGTTTCTTGGTATTTCCCCGGAGTAAAGGGCAATTCGAGAGACCCAATTCAAGAGGCAATTCGAAACGCGAGAACACGAGAACATGCGTAATTGCAGACTGCGCATTAAAAAAGACTTGATAATTATATCTTACGAAACACAAATTAAAAAGGGAAAATGCAACCGTGCGTTACGAAAAAGACGTCGGATAAAATGTAGTTTAAAATGCAGTCCCGCCGTCAGATAAAATCTAATCTAGAAATATAGCTTCGCGTCTTAAATTGAAAGGCGATAGTGTGTAGCGGCAAGTGTGTAGCGTATCATTAGCGTATTTCATTTATAATTTTTACGTCTTCTTCATAAACATGCGTGGGTATTTTAATACAATAGCTCTTAATTTTTGTCAAAATGTGCAATTGTGAGAATGAAAGTGTAACCAACGATTAAAAAAAAAAAGTTTATTGAATTGTTAATTAGAGATTTTATTCGCCAATTTCAGAATTTCATGTTCGTTACTTGCGAATTATTCCAACTTATAATGAGTTCTTCAATTAGCCAAGCACTTAGAGAGTACTTGTGCTTCAAGAACTAATGAAAAGACATGATACAATTAACAAAGATAATAACTATCATGATAGAACGGTGTAAGAATTAGCGATTTCATGAACTTATTTCGGAAATTTTTATTATTAATGATAATGTGCGCAATTTTATATAGAGAGCAAATTCTATTTATAACAAGGCACAATCGGTCTAAAATTGAGTTACATTGAATTCAAAATAAAATAAATCGAGAAAAGTTAATTACTTCACTTGGCGATTTGTTCAAGAATGCATTTAAGAAAACGTTTTGCTGTTTCCCGGGTCTCGGCCAGTATTTTGCGCGAAAGTAGACATGATAATTCTCATTAATAACTGCTACTCTTCCGTTTGCAGCCGCGTTCCTCCCATCTCACATAAGAAATAAGCCATTAGCGAGATATGGCGGGATGTGGAAAGACAGTCGAGAAGCAGAAAAGGCAGTGCTTATAAATAGAACGGCCGTGGGTACCGGGTATATGGATAATGTTTTCACGACGAGAGGGAAATTTCTGCGACGAGTTATTACCTGCATCGTGGTGAGAATAAAGGCTCACACGGTACGGGGTATTCTTCTGCAGCCTTTTTTATTGGATCTCCGTCCTTGCGGGAATCTTTGTGGAGGAAATTTTATTTTTTGCCCGGCGCGATGGACGCCTTGTTTTAAACTGCAAGGGTGAGATGGGCTCTCTGTGAGCGCCTTTCCTTCCGATAAGCCGGCAATCATTCATGACACATCGTTTGACTCAAGTTTACATGCAGCCGAAATGCTTGCCAAATCTTCAAACCATTCTTCCGACGATTTTTCGCGATGGAATCGTGAACCTTCATTAACGCAACTCGTAAACTTTGAATTATTTTAAGACAATGCATCTCGACTCTTGAGGATTAAATTGAAAAAAAAAAAGAATGATTTCACATCTTGTTAGAGTAATCTATAATTTTTTTTCTTACACTTGCCATCCAAATATTTGGTTGAAATAATTTCGCGAAATGTGTCGAAAAGCAGTCGAAAAACAAATCGTACATCGTAGTGTGCAGTGTGATGGAATCGTTATGCAGGTTATAGGGCTCGCGATTACGTGGCACGTGAGTGTTCTCCACTAGACGCGCTCCTTCGGGAATCAAACGAGCGATAATGGTTGAATTGATATCCGGCGCGTGGAAATGGAGCTCGGTGGTTCGCAGCCATCGCATCATATCGGTATACAAGGGTTTATGGTCCTCGCGTGCTGGCACGTTGCCCGTAAATTGCGTCCACCACGGCCACGCGACGTTCCGACCCTAGACGTCGACGTGCTGCGTATCTGCCCAATACCTTTCTGGCATCCTGCATAGCCACGAGCACCTGTTATGCTCGAATAACGAGGTGCATGTTTTTAGAATGCTCGGTATCGATCGATTTTACAGCGGTTCGGACCGTTCGAATAATTTTTATTTCTTCCTTGCCATTTTTCCAATCGCGATGAAATGAAATCATGGAAAAACACGTTCCTCATTTCACTTAGAGCGGAAAAGTTTCAATCGTAAAAAGATCTTGTGTAAATTGTTCTAGCTCTACGGCAAAAAAAGAGTCTAATAAAAATATTATAATTGCGAAAAGCAAATTTTCCGAATGTAATTATTACGAACGAATATTAGTAAGATGGCACGGCTCTCGTAGAAGACTATTGACAGTTGGAACTGTGGCAAATCGCGGAGATCATCGTGTCGAAAAATCATTTGACATTTGTATTTACGAGCGGGATTATGAATTTCCACTTCGTTGGTTCTTGAAGAGACAAGCAGGGAAGTTTGGTTACGAAGCAATCGCACAGAAGTGCAAACGACGCGGCAATTTATTCGCTCGCAACCAACTGGCTCGTAAAGTTCGCGAAGACGAACTTTGGTATACATCGCAAATTTTGCCGGTCTTCATCGAATGTCTTGCGACTCTAGGCTCTTTACTTTTCAGCTAGAAGGGTTTGTATGTAGCCGTTAAAAACTCATTGTTCACATAAAGTCATCATTGGCGCGTTAAATTTTACGGTGGTAAATATTTTAATAACTCTATAATTTCATTATTTTTATTAATTTCCTACGCAGAAACTGCTAGACGATTTTGTTTCACATCCAAAGCTTTTAAATATTTCATATTTCAAAAATTGAAGCGAAATTCTGTTTATTGTAAAACAATAGAACTGACAAAGCTCTATCATTAGTTTTACGTGGGAATCACAGAGCAGCGCGCGGCGGTACTCACAAAAGTTAACCGGAAGAAAATAACTCGGGCAGAAGTGAATTATACCAGATTCCGGTCGTGCGGTTTCATAACCATGCGCGGGATATTAATTCGGCCATTACCGCACGAGTGGTTTCCAAAGCTGGCGGCGATCAAGCGGCCACAGCACACGTTTGCATGCAGAACACTCGCGCGAGGGAACGAAGGTGATTTCTACCTGCTCGCGTAACGGATCACCTCGGCTCTGCTATTAACCTGAATATCTTTTAAATGTACCCATAAAATGTTAAAAAAAATGTAATATCCGGCAAACGTTATTGATCCTGGATCGACATACATATACATATGCGTTACATACAAATGGACGGTATCACGTTAATTGCAATTTAGTGCATAGGAAACATTCTGATTTACACCTTGTAACATGTCTAGAAAATAACGCAATTTTAATCGTAGAAAGTCGTTTGCATTCTCATTTAATTCTTGACCACATAATTTAATAATCCTCAAAAATTGGACATGCCTCGTGTTGCGCGAAATCAATTTTTGGTTATTTATTTAGCGCACTTTACAATATATTTCGTATATTTAAATTTGTACAACGCAAAATTGAATTTACATTTAGTTGGAATATATTAATTCATTATTTCGCAGCGAGTTCAGAAGCGATCAAGACGTAGCGAATATTTGCATTCGCGTACATCCGCACGTAGATAGATCCAGGTTGGAAGACGAACTTTCACGACATAGTTGGGAGTCTAAATTCGTACTCGCGTGATGAGTTTTGCCATTAACCCAAATATATTTCGCATTTACTCCGAAATCCGTGGATTCAAGTACTCCGATAACGCTCTAAATTTCGTAATATACAACTACACACACTTTCCTCAACAAGATTAAAGGGTTACTTCAAAACGCAGCGGCAAAAAAAACGAATGAAATTTATGTGGCTTTATTAAAAAAAAAATAAAGGGATTTCTACAAAAGCATTTCAAAATTTACAAACTTTTTCAAACTCCACGTTTAGCTATTATATAAATTTGACATGTTCAATTTATACAGCTGTATTCTTCGATAACAATAATTTTTCAAAGGAAAATGTATATTTCATTCTTTTTCTATAACAATAATGAACTAATGGAAAATGCATATTTACCACAGATAAATATGTTACCAGCATATATTCTATATAAACTAAAGACGCCATGGATAATTGTATAAAAATAAATTTCTATTCTCTCCAAATGCATATTAAACGATATAAACAAAACGTCCCGTTTTATTTTTCACCGATGACTCGCTCAAACCACGAGATCGCTGTAGGGGGAGGGAGATTCATTTGCATAATGAAAACGCTTATTATATCCGTACGAAAACCTTCGTTTTACTCGAGCAAAATTAAATTGCTACAGAAATCGACTTTCAAGGAATCACGTTCGAGTTGAAATCGCTGAAATTGCTTTATAGCGATAAAGCGCTAATTGTCGATAAAGTGTCCTGCTGTGTAATCCCGCAATGAAATTCACTTATACATCGCGGGTAGGTGCGATAGCGTTAACGGAAAATTTAAGCAACCTCGCTAGGCACCTAAAGGGACTACTTTTGACAGGCCGGCCGTTACGAAGCGAGACCCACATCGTTCCGGTACAAGTATCAGCTTATCGTCGGTACGCGCCCGAGTGGATGTCACGTTTTACGATATCACAAACGGGCCATCACCATGTCACGCATCGTTCCGTGTGTTAAATTTGTTAAACGACGAATGGTAGTAAGTGGTAGGATAAATAGGAGCGGGTGCCTCGACATGATGTACTTAGCGATGTTCAGTTACGGAACTAATTGTCCAGACACGGGTTATGGAAGTTTGCTTTATGCTGCAAATTGATCAAATGTTTGTAAATTTTTAGGAAAAACTCGAATGAAAATGAAAACCTTTACCAGTGATACGTTTCTATCAAAAGTATGCTTCTAATTTGTAGCACAAGATATATTATTTCGTGTATGCGGACAAATTTAGTTTTGTGACTGTATATAAGATTGCCTTGTTTGTTTAATCTTATTCTGACACAATTTCATCACTTTTTACACACATTTTCAGATTTAAATAAAATCACAGTTAATTAATAGAATCAGCGCTTTGTTGCAATTTTATTTAAATACATCTTTCAACCTGATTTTGTTAATAACGGGCCAGTAAATTTTTTCAATTTGAACACACGTTTGCTTGTGATGAAAATACATCACTGGTAAGTTTTTTTTTTAAATGATTTTCCCTTAAATGATTTTCCGCTCAAATTGCATTGTCCTTAAAAAAAAAATTATAATATTTGATGAATTTGTATAGATAAATTTTAAAATAAATTCCCAATCTTTTGTGCTCGGACAATTAGTTTCGTGACTGCAGATATGATTTTCGCAAATATTTGCAGATTTATCGTTAATTCATCTATACGTATGCGTAGGGTGTTTTTAAAATCCTTTTCACATCCTGTTTTTTTTTTTTTCAAAACAACTGAAAGTATAGAAAAATGTCAAACACGTTTTCCTTTATTTTGGGAGGCTAACCTTTTTATCGAAGATATCTTTACCGTGGTTGCTATCTTCCGGAGATAAAGGTCGTCAGACAATAACTGGCAAAATAAAGAAACACGTGTCTCGACATTTTTCCATATTTTTAGCCATTCCGAAAATACAGAGGATGCAGACAGACTTAGAGATAGCCTATGGACTGTATAATTATACATACCTACTTGAATGTTACACTTTCATCGTAATAATGAAACGACCGTACCCGAAAGTCATTCTTTTCGTATCGATCAAACGACCGTATCGCGCTATGGTCTGAAGAAATTGAGACACGTGTACATGTGCATTTTGTAGATGAGGTCAGAAATTCACATGTAGCCGGCTGGAACGAAAAACAAATGGACGGCACGTGTTCGGTGAATTCGGAATGGAGGAGAATTGTTCTCGCGATGGAAAAAGCGGATGTAGCCCGACACGTTAATTCCAGGTCGAAGAACATCATCGTTCGGGCGTGCATTTTGTGTAAGATATGCGAGCAACTCTCGGCATTCTCAGCGAGTGATTAAGCCTTACGGAAATAATCCGCCCGCCGAAACTGCGTACCGTGCCGCTAATTATATTACGTTACGCGTTACGTTTCTCTCGAACGTCGCGCAGATGACTCTCTCGTTCGTGCTCGATCAGCCACGCTACTCGTACGTGAATGAAATTCGCGCTCGCACGGTTGTGATGTACGATGCAAGCCTGATTCGTGGAGAAGGGAAACCTGCGACGTAGGGTTTCGAAGCTACGGCACTGCGCTGCGAATACCGAGAGCCGACTATCTGGAAGCGAATCAATGCCCTTCGTCCTACATTATTCAGTTCAATCAAATACCGCTTCAGGCATTCGGGTCAGTCGCAGAGCACCGTCTATAGATACCTATACATATATGAAACCACGGACGCGTGTGTAATACATCCTTTCAAAGAGCAAAGTTTTCGTTTCTGCTTGGAAACGCAGAACGCAGAATTGTTAATGAATCAGCTGATTAAACATTAAGAGGCTCGCTCGAGATCTGACAAATACGAAATTGCATTCAAAGTGATAACCGTAGATACGAGTCAGAGGATTAAAAAAAAATGTAATAAAACAAATAACAATACGTTTGTCTAATTAAATGTAACGTTAGCGTAATAGATTAATTTCTTGCGATGCAAAAAGCTGTCGTACAATTGTCACATGTGGATCACGAAATTCGATACGTGTCTGTCAATTGCAAATAACCACGCCAAACGGCGCGTGCGACGGCGGTATAGAGTACATTGAGTAAATAAAATCATACATAGGAAATAAGTCATATTTTTTTCGGGCAGCAGAAAAGAGCGGTATCGGATATCGACGGTTTTACAAATGACCTACATTTCTTCTTTGTTCGCTTCCATGATGCAAAGAGCGCGTTTCGATATGCGCGACTGTGACTAACGAGCACGAGGAGACAAATTACTCCCGACTCGCGATTCGCTGCAACATCCGAATATTGAAACGTCAGAGAGCTTCTGCTAATACGGAATGGAAACCAGTTTGGTCTCTTTAAAAACAGGTGTCTGAGGGACGCGCGATCGGTAATCCATACATGAGATTAAACGAAAAAACTAGTTCTTCCGACTATAAATGATACCATAAATTTAGAAGAGCTATTGAGCTTTTTAACGAAAACTGCAATTATTTATCATGAATTCCTCAATTTTAGCGAAAAACGTTCTGTCCATTGAGCTTTTTATCGAATTTTTCGTAAAACGATATGTCGAATTGAAATTGGCCAGACTCTTTACATCATGTTTATATCTTGAAACTGCCCCATCAGCAGACAATGTTTTTTTAAATGTTTTTTTTTTTTATTTATTCTTCATTATAACGTTTTTTAAATATTTATAAACCATTTTAAAAAATATTGTTTCCTGATATGGTGAATTCAACAAAATTTGAAATGCTGAATAATTTCTGCTGAATTACTGCCAATTTTCTCACTACTCAAACGGGCTGATCTTGTTTCAGCTAGTTAGCAGAAGTGATTGTAATGCGACGAGTAGCCCGTATTTACATTCACGTAGAAACGTTTTACGCAAGAGCGCATTTGTCATATTGCCGAGTTAGCCCATATCTGGTTAACAACTAATAAGTTATAACCCTACGCTTTGTGCGCCGTTGATTCTCCTGCGGTCGCTTCTGCCATCAGCGACTACCGTTGCGTAGAATACATCACCTGTCCTAGAGTACACACAGAGCAATTTCGAGTGGAAGGTAAACAGGATGTGTGACTTGCACCGTTCTGTAGAACTTAAAAGCTAAAACGCGCGACCCAACTTCAACCGTTGCCTTTGACTTTCCTAAATAGGAGAAAGTTTAATTAATTTCCGTTGCGCTTCTGACTTGGAGACGAGAGATCGCTTATTCTTTAACGCGCAAAAAAGTATTGGTTACTTAACAACGAAACTTTTACGCGGATTATTTCCCCTTCCCGTCTCGCAGCTTTGAGACAACGAAGATACAAACACGGGAGTTTATCGAGGATCAAATTTCCGCACGATATATTTCATCGCTGATCCCGGATATCTACGCGCGCGTCAACGCACATTGCCAACGATGATTTTCTCTTGCGCGTACGCGCGTATCGCGTCGTTACGCGTATGTCAAATCCCACGAATAATAGGTGAATCGGCGCCCGTAGGAATACCGGACATTTCGACTGCCGGCAGACATTTTTCATGTTGAATCCGGAAATAGTCTGCGCCGTTGCGCTAGACTATTTTGAGAAACGATTCGTATTTGTTACAAATAATGCGTGCTTTTCTGAAAGCCAGAGATTAGGTCAAGGTGATATCGTTCATTCAAATACGTTTGTACGTTACGCGAACGGCGATAATAATAGCTAAAATGGATTCCATGAATTTATGAAAGGATACAAAATTTGCACATGATTAAACGAGGCAAATATTTCAAGATACTTCTGTAATATTAAGCTTTCGACGTTGAGTACAATACAATTTTTAATTTGCATGTATTACAGTAAATGCACAAAGAGGAGAGAAAAAGAAAGAAAAGGAGAAAAGAGAATAACTGAATTAAAATAATGATGAACGAGAAAAAACAAAATACAAAAAAGAAAGTAATGATTAGTACAAAGGCTAGGAGGATCTGCTCCCAGTCTCGAGAAAAGCATGGCCGATATCGTTTGTCACTTTGAACGACATCTACGATAAATCGAAGAAACGGCGAAACTCACCGAGTCGCGGAATCGATTATCTATCGCAGTATCGTGTCGGCGAATAAGTTGGTCGGAAGAAATATCGATAAACGAGTCAGCCTTTCTCGTAATTCCACCTGTCGGTTCGTTTGCACCTGAGTCTCATCCGTTACAGCAGCTTATTGTGATCGAATAAACGATATTCTTCTTTATTGAAACATACCTTCTATTATTTTAGATAGATTGCGAGGAAAAAATATGTAATCTCAAACTGCCATTATCATCAAAATTAGAATTGGGGAAACTCTGCGGGAAAAAAATGAAGATCTGATTGGAACACTGCGAGCTCGTGGAACAGCTGCATGTATTTCAGTTGAATGTCTTACAGCATTCTTATGAGAGAATTATGTAATAGAAAATGCAGTAAATAGATTAATAAAAATTTGTATAAATTAATCTATACCCCGACACCCTGTATTACAATACAATACCCAGACGAGACAACATACATATACACACAGTAATGTCTACAGGCACGTGCCATAAATTTACGAAGAGACTGCAACCAACCGGCGACCCATCGGGATTTATATTTAATGAACTAGCCGAGATTCCGACTATCCTCCACAGTTATGCTCACGTCTGACATTTATCGTAGAACATTTCGATATTACGGTGGTTGCCGAAGCGCGTAAGAAGAAAAAGAAAGAAAAATCTAAGCAACAATTAAATCATTGTTGATATTTACAGCGTCAGAAAATGACAGAAATATCAAAGGTTCTTTGCAACAGTACAAAGTCAAAGTATAGATAGAGATGAATTTTCATACAACATCATTTTTGTTGCGGACTGTATGTTTTTTTGAACTATTTTTGGTTTTATATCTTGGCTTCACGATCAAACGAATGAAAGTTCAGCACTGATAGAGAATTATTTTAAATCAAACTGTAAAATGGCTGTAACAGTTGTAACAAGAATTAAGGGATTCGTTAGTGACCGCGAAAAATAATTTCCTACGAGCATGCAAAACAACATGCAACAACAATTTAACTGCCCTTTGAAAATTGACTTGAATAAGCAATTTGAGCGACATTAGCTAGATTTTAAATAGAAATATTGATTATGTCGCAATTAAAGTGTAACTTTGACTTCATATAAAATTGTTTACTATCTTAACATCATAGGATTTTAATAGTATTCGTGGGTCGATTGGAATTGTTTGTCGTTGATACGATAGATTTGATATTTTTTAATTACTTCCGAGTTAAATTTGTTCGACAAATTTTGTTATATGTTATAATTTTTAATTTAAAAATAACTTCCATGATATTTGCAATTTATTGCAAACATATACCAATGCCAATAAATTTTTCGTAGACATTGTGCAGAAATCTAATTGCTTTTCTAGGTAATATAAAATTTTCACATCAAGAAAATAAGTAGAGCAGAAACAAATTGGCTTTAAAAATGTATAACTCTCATAACACATTGTACGTTTGTCAATGGAGTCATATAGTTTGTGACAACTGTGGAGAGTTGGCTAAAGCCTTCTTATAGAGAGTCGATCACTACGAGCCATCCCTATTGCAAGGTTAGAGGAGATTGGCAGAAATCGAAATCTCGTTAAGAGAAAAGCTTTAGAGTACACGTTTCACGGAAGAAAACGAACGAAGGATTTTTATGTCATTCCGTGAAATCGCGCGAGCATTCGACTAGATCGAAGAATCGATAGATAGAGTCTAACTCGACTCCTTTTCATCCAGTTTCACTGTTTGCGTGTACTTGACTTATTTTTATCTTGCATACAATGGCGAGATAAATAAATTTATCTTTATATTCATAAATATAAATTATAATATAAATTTCTTTTTTTCTTGGCCCTGTAACACTAAAAAAAAAATAGCCTTGCACGTGCAGCCACAATTTTTTGGCTACAAAAAATTAAGTTAGACAAATGATTAGCAAATATTATGTTATCATATTTGATTTGTTACTTAACTAATCTAAATAATAGAGACAGAATTTATATCTAAACTATTTGTGAAAAGGAACTAAGTTTTTCTATGGCACCTATTCACATTAAGGCTAATCATACTTGTTATCAAATTTGAATGTATAATTAGCAATAAGATTAAATTTTCTAGGGGGATTAGAAAAATATTGCTGCTATAAATTCTATATATGACAAACAATATTTTATCGGATACAAAAAATAGCGATAAATTTTTGTTGTGACATCTAGAAATTTACCTACCTCAGTAAAATATTTTTTTTTTTTTTTTAATAAAACATATACGATATATAAAAATAATTGAATAATTATAAAATTTCTCACATATTTATTAAATAATAATGCACAATTAAAGTAGCTTCATAAAAATTTACTTTACAACTGTTTCGAGAAAAATAATTTTACTAATTTAAAAATCATACGAATCATAAATAACCTCACAAAGAAATAATGGGAAATTGTCTTTCGATGGATTCCGACCATCTTTTGTAATTTTGTAGTTTATGTTTTCTGGAATAATTCTTCATTCTAAGATACTATTGCTTAGATTACCTGTACTCATGGTGCTAATATCTTGTGATATTGGAATATGCTAGACATAAAAATATAAAATATTGATTATCAAATCTTATAAATAGAATGCAAAATACAGCTAACACCATGATTATTATTAATTAGAAGATTATATCTCCTGATCATTAAATTTGATGCAATATGTAATCATTAGAATTAATGCAATCAATTCTATAGATAGATGAGATTCGAATTATAGATATTTTTATTATTAATAATTTTTTTCTTGAATATTTTACTGTTGTTAAAATAAGCAAAGTAAGTAAGCAAATAAGTAAACATGAAAATATATTGGCACTTCTCCTCGCTTTATACATTTCATGATAATTTTCACATTATAATTTTAAAAAGTCTCTACTTTTAACGCCCTCTGTAGAGCGTTCTAAACGATAGTTCTAGAGAGTTTTGCCCTTTGACACTTTTGATCAGCGTCATATAAACGACAAAAAATTACAAAAGATAAACAAAATCCACCAGGAGACATTTTCTCATATAGCAGCGTGCGAGGTCCTTTTCTGTCGATAGTCGACTTTTCCATCTCGCTCCTGCATATTCCGCATGCAACAAATATCGATTGTATTTCCGTTCAACGTAACGGCCTTCATTTGTGCATACGTAAACAGAGAAAATCCATGACATGCAATATCGAAACGTATCGTATCGGCTGAGCTGCTTAAGAATTCTTTGAATCACGATTCGTTGCGCCCTTCAGTCTTGCTATACCTATCTTCGCGGTGCATATCTTACGAAAGTAATACAAGCACCGACGGTGCAGTTGGAATTTTATGAGATCGGTGAGAGCGGAGCGAAGTTTAAGTACGTCCTACTCGAAACGCGCGTGCTCTCTTCAAGTTTGCTGATCTGGATAACTGTACATTACAACACCGTCTACTTAAAGTAGCTAAGGAAAAAATGTTATTCTTAAGAATACTTTTTATGGCAATTTCTTAAAATCGTTGTTAAAGCAGCAGACATAAAACAGCAGACTTGGATCTCAAATTGCATTCATATATAATCTTCTCTTTACGAAACACATTTCTCGAAATCTTCATATATATTAGAAATTAGCAAATGTCTTCAGTTACAACTTTCATCACACTAATTCGTGAATAATGAGTCAAATATGGTCGATTCTACGTACTAACTGCGACGTGATAAATCATTTTCCACTGTAAAGTTCCGCTGAAATCCGCTGAAATCACGTTCAATTTGCGTAATGTCAATTTGCGTAATGCGGTTCTAACATCTCAATTGACCGTGGTCCGAAGCTTTGTCGCTGTAGGTTCGTCAAGATCGATCAAATCCTTATAGATTCACCGGTGATAAAGACCTTACCTAAAGTCAAATAAACCTAGCAAGTTAGTGGTATTTGCACTTCAATCGCGATTGTCTTCGTTAAAGGCTCGTATGCGACGCGTGTGTGCGCGGTGCACAAACATTTCTCTCTGCTGGTGACATTAGGGCGAATAGAATACCCGAATACCCATGGATTCCTTCTCTTCCCTTTTGAGCTTACGTATCACGGTCGGAGTGCATGCGATATTGTGTTGCCCGCTTTGTTATCCCCACTCGCTATGTTACATAAGACGAAGTACGATTGCTGTGCGGTTACCGTTGAAGTAACCCGAGGTGGATGTACATATTACGATCGCTGCTCTAATTTTCGGAATTGTTATTCAACGAAGGAGGGAAAGAGAGGAAGATGAAGAAGAAGCTTACACCGAGGAGATTAAATCGCTGGCAAGTAGAAGATTATCATCGCTTCTGTAATACTAAAGACTTAATTTAGTGCGGGGGAAGAAGAAAAGGGTCAATTAGCGTTGCTTTACGCCGCTAGTTTTACGGCACGCGCGCATCGTGTCGCTTCTTTTATCTTCCACAACATTGCACGGGAGAAACGCGTGCCAGCATACCTCCTATGTGTTTGTCCCCGGGGCAAGCTGAATTTAAACAGCAAACATGTTTGTCGCGAATAACTAGTTTTTCTTTGCGACACCGTGCAATTTCAAGTGATGTCGCTATTACCTTGTCAGTTATTTTCAGAAAGTACATGAATCTGCGCTGCGATCAATAGGAAAATCCAATGTTTTCAAATGTCTTTGAAAATGTTACGTATACGTCGCGAATAGAAGCTATCGCGCGTGTTAACTTCGATCGGTATAAAAGAATAAATTCGTAAATAAAAATATGAGTTTTACCTGGTGACTGCACGCGTTAGGAAAAATTAGTTTGAAGTAAACGAGATTTTTGCGATTGCACCTCTTGCAAATTTACGAGTGTGATATGCAGCGTTACGAGTTACCAGTACAAAAATCTTTTTCTTCGTAATCCAATAAAAATTACGTAATAAAAGCACGACAGTTACCACGTTACATTGTGCAAGAGTGTCTTGAGTATTTTAATAAAACGCGTTTCGGCAAAGATATACTTGAAATCGGAGATCACGTGAAACATGGTGAAAAATTTAGACGCCGATAAAATACTAGTTCATTAAGAAATTGGAGAACTTTATTTCTGCCTCGATTACACGGTTGCATATTGCAACTCATACATTACATATTGCTCTGCGGCTGATAACTTCTATTACTTCTGTTACTCTCGCCTAATATTACATAACAGAGGATATGAGAACCACTTGCAGCTTGTAGCCAGGGAAACTCATACTTGCCGCGTCGAGTTTGCGGGTGCATATTGCACCATGTGACTGCGAATGTAGAACTAAACTCTAACTTGGTTATTGTAATTTGCATTGTTCGTAGAATCTAGCGTATGCAAGCAATTACATTGACGAAAAACGACATTAAACGTATCTGGATAACTGTTCGTCAGCTTCAAAGAAAGCGCATGTGCTCCTCGAGGCACAAAAGGACACTGTTTTCAAAAGTTTTTAATAAGAAATATTTCAGCGAAAAAATTGACTTAATCATCGATACTAACGGTTTCGTAGCCAAAAATGTATGTAATAAATCTTTAGGAGTGGGAGATGAAATTGCTATCTTATCGATGGAAATTGTTCGTCGCATTACCGCACGTTTATTGTATATTCTGGCTTTTCCCGCTTTTGTTACCCTCGGCTGATATTGCAGACAGAAGATACGGTATCGCTTTGTGCCGTTGCTTGCAAACTTATATCCGCTTATTACTCCCAGCCTCGTGTACAATACACATGACTGCAACTTAGACAATATTGTTTGCTTTGCCTTTGTTGCCCGACCAGGCTAGGAAAAGCGAATCGCGGAGTAGCTCGATCTTTCTCGTTATTATTCGCCTTAGCCGCAATGGAAGAAAGCAAAAGTTTTAATCGCAAAGTATGATAGGAGAATGGCTACGTGTTGGTGATCGATAATGGGTCTGCGCAATTATTACGGCCGCTGGCTGTGAGAAACGCAACGTTCAGATGTACGTGAAACTTAATGAAACGATTAGTTAATAAACTAACGAAGGAACAATTAGAAGTTGATCTGTTCTTCGAGCCGGCGAGCACCATCGTATCGGTGTTACGCTGAATTTCGCGCATCATTAGAGATTGTTATTAATTTACGGAAAGCGTAAAGTTTCGTAGCTAAATGGTCTGGAACGTCTATACTAGTGTTACGCTATCGAGAAACAACGAGCTAAAGAAAGACGGCTTGCTATCGTTATGTAACTAACGATGCGCTTTTAGTGATTTTCATTTACCAATATCTATGTATGTCAGAAAAGTTTTATCTCAAATATCAGAGAAAAATGTATATTTCAGGTTTTAAAGCCAGAAAACGCAATGCGATGCGATATATCTGCGACTGGATGTTTTAATTGTTCGTAAAAGATTTTTTTTATCTGGATTATATTTATATTCATGCAAATTTTCTTCACATATTGCTATTGTTATTGTTAAATTTTACAAATAATACTCGAGATATTCTAAAACTGACCCAATACGTATATGTATTGCGGAAATAGTTACATTCATAATAGCTGCGTAAATCATTAAATATTTAAATGTCCGTTTATAAACAAAAATCAAATGGAAAAATCTGACGACGCAGAAATGTTGTGGCAGAATCAACACAAAATTGAAAAAAAAATGTGGAAATAAAATGCAATACCGCAAAATGGTTTAACATTATTAAACCGATTGATGAAATTCTATTTCATTAAATTGATTGCCACCACCGTTAGAAATTTAAAGCGCATCATGGGATTCACTACGCAATATATATGAGATCAGCATCCTATGCGACCCGCAATTATGTCAACATTATCATAATTTTCTCGACAGTAATTGTTATTACGATATGTACATTTCGAAGCTGTTTGTTGCGTAGGAATTATAGATCAAGGTAAATGCATATTGTGTAATATAGCGAATAGAAATGTTCGAATTATTATCTGGAATGAAAAGAAGAATTGTGACAGGCAATTACGCTTGTAATTCTGCGTCAACGATAAAGCGTATAACGTTTCAATACCGTAATCTCGACAAATTAAAGTATTTAATCCGTCGTAAAATTAATGACACTGAGATTAGGATGACTGATGTCACTGCGTATTATTAATGCCCGTAAGCAATGTATTTAGAGTGATTAATATATTGTATGTTTAAAATAATTGCTTCGTATCTACATGAAGCACTTGTGATATGACATTTCTATCTTTTTATCTTCAAAATTACTTCAAAAGTTGTCTTTTCTAGAAATAGCTAATAATTAATCTTCCAAGGTATTTAAGTAAAGTTACCGCTGACCGATGTAACGAATTGTGTCAATACGAATTACAAGTATGATAAATTACTAATGATGTAACTGATGAACATCTATCAAATGTAATGAAACTTGATGTGTGCAAAGATAAGGGGTGATTGACAGGTAGAAGGTGCGAGAGCAAATGGTGAGTCTTTTTCGAGGCAACAGAAATAGTAATTGAAATTGCAACATCGTCCTTACAGCGATAGCAAGATGTAAGCATACATCCTTGCGGTCTGAGGGTTAACAGATTGATCCGGTGAACTCCCACAAATCCATTTACGTTCCACATGTTTCCGGGTGCATGCTCGTCTACACTGGCTACTAATATATTAACCTAAATTACTGCAGGGTACGCTAACCAAACACATCGCGTTCAAATGGACAACCACATTCAAGCGTACGTGAGTTAAACATCTCTGATGATACCGAGATGATATAATTTTTCTAGCAAGATTGGGAATCACTGCAACGACAAACAAGTCAAAACGGAAAAGATCAAACTCGATAGGCAAGTTTTCTAATTATTCATCGCTTATAGGCGGTAATACGCGGCAATGCAGAAATAATGAGAACGTGTACAACTAGCGGAACTTTAGAAGTTTGAACGACACATAAGAGCTCGTGAATGAGTCTCGAGAATACGGACTCACTCCGGGACTGTTCCCCAGGACAAATGGAATCCGCTTACAACAAAAACCAGTTGCTCCGGAATAAACTGGAGAGATACGTATTTCTTCGATCTCCGGGACGCGGAATCGTCGAACTTCCGTTGGAAATGTGTCGAGGGTTCTTCAAGAGCTCGACGCTCACCGAGCGAAATACGAATTGAATGGATGAGTTTCGTTCCGCAGCAATCTCGCGCTGGAAGGACTCGCACTAATGCACACGGACCAAAATTGTAAATTGAATTACACAGAACGTTATGGGGATGCATAGCGAATTTAGTTGTTCATTTTATGCCGAGAGGAGAACCTGGTTTTACGAGGTAGTTCTCGATGCATGTCGCGGTATACATTGACGAGTATTTCCAGAATTTCGGTACTCGTTCGGAGGACTGGATTTGCGAGTCCAATCCGATGATCATGTAAATGCTGTACACGCTACACCGATTATATTTGCATAAAAGAGAAATCATAAAGCAAATATAATAAAAAAATTGGTGAATAACATACTAAAAATAGTTATTCATATCGTGCGAGATGCGTCGAAAGGAACCATGCTAAATTGAATGATGAGTAATAGTTTAAGCAAACAGAATTAAGCGAAAAGAATGTAGCAGAATATTTTTCTGGAATCATCGCGTAAATATTATAACGAACAACAACCTGATAAAATACTTTGTCGCTTAATGTGCACGTTTATGACACGTAACCGCAATGTGTTACAACCGCGTTTTTTGATTTTCAGCAAAACTTCTTGTGCTTGAAGTTTCTTGTTCGGTAAACTGCTGCTAACAGTGGTGACACATTGGGCAAAAATATAGCATGATAAATATTCCGTATGCTATTCCGCATATTTTTTGTTATTATATTCAATACTTTATAATAATTTAATGTTGCTATAACGTTGCAAATAATTAATTATTCAACAAAATTATTAAAGCTTATTATAAATTCATAATTAATGCCATAATTAAATTTCCATAAAACTGGATTTTGGCCATGTATATATATATATATATATATGCACTAATAATAAATACTTCGAATGTTACAAATCTCTTTTTTAGATAGAGATGGTCGTATATAACTTGGAATAATTTTTAGCAAGTCATGATTTTTTAAAAACATCACAAGCTACAGGAATAACACGAACGCCCTGTGAAGCTACTACTGTAACAGACATCCGGAAACATTCAAAAAATATTTTAAAATTTCAAACATACTTCAACTACCAGAATGCAGAGGTGCAACTCGAGGCAAGTTTTCAACGAGACAGCCCACACAAACCCGAAAGGTTACTGCGCTTTTTTATTTTGTTTATGTGCCTGAAAAGATCTCAGAAACACGCTGTGAGATTTAATCTAACGAAGTATTTGACAGCGGTGAAAATCAGTCTTTGGTAAAATACGAAATGTCACTTTTGGTTCTAGAAAAATGTTTCTGATGCTAGGTTTAAATTGCAAGTAGGTGGTATCAGTACTCGTAACGGAGAAGGCCATAAGGTGAGATAGAATAGGTACGCAACTTCCAACATCGGTCAGACACTTTAGGTGCCCTCGAAATTAATGGGTTTACCGTTCCACTTTATGTCATGAAATATATCGTCGCGATGACACTACAATTTCTGTGTGCGTCGAGAAATTTATGGAAAACGCAGTATCATGATATATGCTTCTCATGACGCATAGGTAGGCGTAAAAACGTGCCATTTGGATCTGACGGTTTGTGAAACATTTGCCACGTTCGATATCGGACGTCTTATTATGACAAATACTTATATAATTGAAATAATTAATATATCAATGTTACACAGGGTGTCTCTAAAATCTGTTCGCATCCTCTGTATTTCTGAAACAGCTAAAATAAAAGATCATGTGTTTCGATATAGTTTTCCATATTTTCAATTTTTCGAAAATACAGAGAATGCGATTAGACTTTGGAGATACCTTGTATCAAGAGACACGATATATGTATACACAAGTGCTTTATCCCAAAGGTATTCTCTTTCTAGTGCCTACACATCTTCTGGAAAATTGATAATTACAATCAGAACATGATAAAGTGAATTAATTCATTGCATTGAAGATTTTATTGAATTTGTCTCTTTCGCAATTTCTACTTTGTGGCATGTTTAATATATGCAAACGAAATTGTAGCAATAAAATCATATTGTATTACATTAAATTCGCATTATTTAAAACTCTGGGGCGTACGCTGATTATAATTAAAGTGCCGGACTAACGTCATTCGAGTAAACACCTGCGCGCATTAACAATTATCGATTTTCGAGCGAGGCTACAGGATCCCCTATTCTTGACGCAACCTTCGAGCTATCCATCTAGTAAAAATAATTACGTAAAAATATAAGCCGCGAAATCGCGGATTTTATATTTTTAATTATGGTATCATTTGTTCGCGTGAGCCTTTTCGCAGATTGTTTTTCGATACACAGATCTGACGAAAATAACGTGATGATACAATAATAACAAGCGCGCGACTCACCGACATATCGCCTATTGATACCCTCTCCCCATAAAGCCACCACCAATCGATTAGAGCGCCGCCCCGTAAACGAGGCACCGAGTGGGCGACTAATATTTTATTAGCATCTCGTTAGCACGTTGTCGTTAGGGGAACGAGACGCTTCATGAAATATGCAAGAAGCCGGGGACGCAGCACTCGCGGATACAATGCGCTAACAACGTGTCATAAACAATACATGGTATCCCTTGACCTCTCCACACATGAATTGGTTACTTTGGTAGAAGGTGGGGAAGGGGCGTCGTGGCTTTTATTGTTCTGTCTGGTGTAAACCGCAAACCGAATGCACGCGCGAACCGCCGCGGCAGAACAAAAGCTAATACTTAACGTAGTTAACGGTTGACATCGCTAAACTTTAATCCGGGAGAATAGCATCGACCCATTCGACGGGGTTTGATTGTCAATGTTCGAGAGAGCGGCTTAGAGGCTTAATTACTCGCAGAAACTCGAAGGAAATTAGGATATTCCCGAATGTATCTTGCCTGTCGGCAAGACAATTATATGTATCGGAGACGATGAGAAATCGAGCTCTTTGCAATCAAAAGTTGCGTTAGTATCAACAAGTTATTTTAAAAATATTCTGAAGCAAGATATATATTATGTCTACAGTTAAGATCTATTTTCAAATATCCATAGCTCTCTACAAGTTTCATAAATAAAAGAATTATATTACATTTATGTCAAATTAAACAAGCTGTATAGACAAAGCTTCTTTAAGTTTCACACTGATACCCGTTGATATTCGATACATAAAATGTGTCAGATCGAAGGTAAGGGTTGTTGAGACACCGTCCGCGCTCTTCTTCTCTAATTAACGCCCCTGCCGAGGCCGGGCGTCACGAAGGACACCGTTCTGTCGATATTGCTTTATGGAGCACCGGTGTGGTCGGGAGCCGTGGCGACCAAGAGAAATGTAAGAGCATTAGCAAGAGCTGCTCAGCGGCGAAAGGCCGTCAGTGTCTTCCAAACAGACAGGACGATGTCCTTCGCGGTGGCCACTGCCCTGGCCAGGGTATCTCCGATAGAGTTGTCCGATAGAGTTGTCAGCCCAAGAGAGGAACAGTATTTATTGGAGAGTTAGGGCCTTTGGAAAGTGAGGGCTACGGGGGTCCCTGACCCCAACGGTAACGTTAATCAAGAAAGAAGAACACGGGCGGACTCTTTAGACTCAGTAGGTGCGTCTGGAGGGTCCGCAATTGCGCGACTCGTATGAGACCGCTGAGACTGTTCGGCCTCTCCTTCTTGATTGGATGTGGAGGTCTCACGGGAATTTCTTCATCTTTAGGATAACACAGGTGCTCACTGGACACGATTGTTTCGATGAGTGCTTGCGTCGTGTAGGGAAAGAGGCAACGACCAGTTGCCATTATGGCGCAGAAAGAGGACACGGCACAGGACACGTTAATCTGATGCCCTGAATATGGGCGGAGAAGCGTTTTCTGTTCGGACACATAGAGGGAGATCTCTCAACCTCTCCACAGAACGATACTGAGGAGGATCGAGGGATGGGAAGTGGTCTCTTCCTTTTGCAAAGCCGTTATTTCGCGGAAAGAGGAGGCAGAAAGGCTTAGAAGGGAGAGAGGAGCTCCGAGTCCTGCGTGATGAGGGACTCGGAGCACTTTCACCAGAAAAAGGCGTATTTAGACATAAAGCACAAAGAAGCTATACATATTCATAGCAAAATTATTATAAGATTAGGTGTTGTAATAAGAGTTGAAACAAAATATTTCACGAGGAGTTCTTGTATGTAGGCAACTCTTGTATGTATGCGACATGTAGATTAGAACCATTAAAAATAAAAGAATAGACACAAAATTGTATAAAATTTACTCGTTATTACGCGATAAAAACTCGAATGTCTGTAACAATCGGACGAAATGGGATCTTGAAGTATTGAACGCTGTTAAAGATTGAATAGCGAATGTAGATACCGAGGTATCTTCTTGTTTTTCAGAATAAATTTGACTTTTTCCAAGTTAAACGATATAAAGTTTCTTCATTAGAAATAGCGATATCTTGATACACTGCAAAGAATCAGTTTGAGAGAAAACGATGTCTATTGACAGACATCCGGCATTGTTCGTTGGTCCGTTTTAGAATGCCGCGATGTTGCACACATTTCCGCATTGAAACTCTAGTCTCGCCTTTGGGAATCAAAAATCTTTTATGGCGGGTGATATTTTATATCGGAGGTGTCACGTGTTCAATATCCACATCTTCCCTCGTGAACTTTGCATTTACAAGCGGGTCACACGTGTGAGGCATATTCTCGGCCGCGTTCGCCGCATTCTCATTTCGGATTCTAGTCCGGCTTCCGATTAGCATCAGCTTCCGAATGTCAAAAATTCAAGGCGCTATATTCATCCGTCAACATAACAACTTATTGGCACAAAGTCCCATTTTATTTTCATTCTCGAACAAAACTGTGCTTTCGTTTAAGTTACGTCTTTACGTTACAAGATTTCCGTTATATTTTAAACATAAAGATGAGAGAGCCAATGTCGGTTTGCAGCGGATCTTGGTGTCTAACGTATACTTGTAACTATGTAATAAAGAAAAAAATCAAAAGAAGATACGAAAAATTTTTTTCTACTAAGCCTATTAACAATAAGTCTATTTTTAAATTTCATTTTATTTTATTTGCTTAGTATTCTATTATTAATAATTCTTCGAGTCTGTTTTAAATTGAAACGCATACTTAAGCTGATTAAGAGAACAATTTCTCAACAACATCGATAAAACTGTTCTGTCCCACTTCATTAATGCAAATTGATCTGCTCTTTAAAATATTGTTTTGAGTATGCCGAAGAAAAATTGCCTACTTAGCCATCGAGAGAAAGAGAGACGGAGAGAATTTAATTATGTTAAGATGATACTTATGTCTTGTCGGAAACAAGAAAATTTATTATCCTATTCATCTCTTATAGCGCTACGATTTTTATATACGCGGGACGATCTCTGAAGGATTAAATCGCGCCACAAGTGTCATTGCTAATACCAAACGCCGACCAGCCGATGGGTACGCGGGGATGGCATTTGGACCGTCGCGTCGCGCTGCGCCGCGCCGAGAGCATTTGGATACGAGCCATAATTCCGACGAAACTACAGTGGTGTACGTGCGAAGGCCAAGCCAACGAGCGACACACAAATTCGATGTCGTGGAGAAATACGCGTAAGCCGAACAGGTAATCGCCTAAATCGAGGGGCTTTAGACGATTGCCGCAGATAGTCCGCGACTCGACGTACATAAATTTGAAATATCATAGCAAAGAATTATGGGCCATTATCATGAATGTGCAAAGCCATTTAAAACCGACTAAAATAAGCTGATTTGGCACATTAATAAATTTAGCGAACGCACGAGCGAGTATTGTGTTCATTACATATCTACATATATATTTGTATTCGAGATATTCTAATTTACAATTTATAATTTCCATATATTTCAATAAATCTCATTTTTGTAATTAAACAGAAAATTTCAGTATTGTATTTTCAAAATTTAATTTTGTAATATTTCTATACTGAATCGTGCTACATGTTAAATATTATGTATCTTTAATTGTCAAAAACACTTTTAAACAATTATAGAAATAAAAGTAATAGATTCGCTTAGTTTACCTATAATTTGTATTTATTTACCGTAAATTGCAAAATTTACAAGTTTTTAAACGTAAATATATTATTGATGTAACAGTTTGTAACATTTTTATGTATATAAACGAAAGAAATGGAGATGTAAAATAATAGAATTTTTGTTTAGCACAAAAGCCAAAGTAAACTTTAAAAGTTTTCAAAGGAAAATAATGCAAATAACTTTAATTTCTATGGCTAGAGCTACACAAATTCTCGCGGTGAGTCTCGTACGAGAATGGCAAGTTTCCTTTGCTAAATATGGTAATTAGTTGTGAAAGGTATACCGGTGGAAGATTCTATTGGAGATCTTAAGTTATTTGCATTGTAACTCAAGAACACAGGCACGATAGAACTGTCTTCCTCGATTGATTCTGCTTCGTATTGTTTTCTATTTGTTCTTAGTTACAAAATCTGTCACGTTGCCTTTAAAACAAGCCTTTTGTTTGCTATTAATTCGCAATTATTGAAATTTACTTGGTACTTTTGTTTGGCCACATGGTCATACGGTCGCAAGGAAAAGACCTTTTACCCCGTATACTCTTTGACCTACATTGGATATTATATCTCAAGTATTATTTTATCTCTAGCGACGAGCAAGTAGACGGTCTTGGGGAGCGCTGTAATAATCGCGAGTGGATGATGAAGAGAGAGAGAGAGAGAGAGAGAGGGGGAGGGGAGAAAAAGAGAAAGGCTTTTCGCCGTATGCAAAATGGTCAAATTTGATTTTCCAAATACATGGTATACATGTGTTCTGTATAACAGTATCGTGAACCATGGCCGAGTACCCTATCGCCCAACGTTTGGTCCCGGATGGTCGCCATAGCAACAGGCACTCCCGAAAATCGCTCCTCTATGTTTCTCTCTCTCTCTCGCTCTTTCTCCACCTTCTATCTTCTCCTCAACTTCAGCGAGTCAGTTCAAACCGGCTCACAAAGATCGAAAGGACACAAAGAGAAAGAGACATAGTGTGATGAAGGAAAAAGATATTTTAGCAACAAAGAAAAAAAGACATTTTTCTTTCTTTCTCTCTCGTCTTCCTCATTCATTTTTCTCTTCTTCCCTTCTACGCCCCCTCTCTTTCCATTTTCCCTAGATATAGAGGTAGCACAGCGAGACAACCGCACACGGGAAGGCGAACGGGACGAGGAAACCGTCTAGGACAGGATGTAGGGAAAGCGAGGAACGTTTCTCTATCTCTCTTTCCTAGAAAGATAGAGAAATGTCCTTCGCATTTTCCACTACCTTGTCTTAGACAATTTCCCCGCCCTGCTCGCCTTCTCGCGTTTTATTCTTTTGCTATTATGTACATTTAAGCTCATTTAGCTACAATCTTTGTTCGATTTTCGATTCTTATCTAGTCTCTCGAAGAACTAAAGGAAAGAGATAAGAAGGCTTTAACTATTCTGAGATCGAATGTCGAGAGAAGAATGTCGAAGAGCTTTACTCGAATAATTTCAAAGAATCATGAAATTATTCTAAACGATCTAATCAATATTGAAAATGCTTTGCAAAAGTAGCGAATAACGTATTTTATAGAATAGAATAGTTACATAAAATGATATGATCAACGTAATGTCATGGCATGCTACATATGGAACAATGTTAATAATAATCAGCATTACTGGAACGTCATTATAATATCACTATTATATATTGCTCTATTATTTCGATACACTATTCCATCGGCGTTGCGTAATATTGATTTTTGTTTAAAGTTTCCTTGTGTATTCTAGAATTGCAATTAAAAAGAGATTAAAAACCATAATATCAATCTGTGATAGTAAAATTGTTATTTTAATCAAAAAATGTAGATGTTATCACTGCTGCATTGATGCGCTTTCTCTGTTGCGCAAGAAGATTGGAAAATCAAGCCACCTAGTTCTTCTATTCGATTATTTCCTCGTCGTTGCTTCTCGCCGTCATGCGACTTTAGATCTCGTTATTGACGAAATGTTATTTCACTCGCCGGATTTATCTAAGCGGCGAGATGAACAAGACTCTGATAAGAGACCCTTTAATAAGAGACCCTCTAATAAGAGTCGCGGCACGAGCTTTTTGTAGGCAAAGTAATAGTTTCGGCAAATTCTATGATAGAGAAGGAAATATATTCTGTCTAATATACACATTTCTTACCTAAATATTAATCTAAGTCAATGGAGTCGAAACACGCGTATACACACAGTGTTAAAAAATTATTAATAATGGTTAGCTGCGCAGCACCATTTTGGAATAATTTGACAGCCAAAGGCTATGTCATGAAAGCATTTCCCCAAAATGCAGAACAACGTGAGCTAATGGCTCTGTGAGCTGAAAATATAGACGAAAGATGTTGGGAAAAATAATAAAGATTTAAAAATAATAAAGATGTTAAATTAAACAATTTTTCTCGTACGCATTATTTCGTAATGTAAGAAATATATTTGTTAACCTTTACAATATTTAGTTTTAATTATGCTGTTAAAATTTTAGAAGGAATACGTAAATGGATATTCAAATATAGGTGGGAATTGCTGAAACATGTCGGATCAATCAAAAGTGGTCCCCTCGCGTCGCAATTCTTATTAGAAAGTCTCTAAACAAGGCGTTCTACTTATTTCAGCGGAAAATATTCTCAAGAGGCCGCTGAATACTGTCAGAGAGAAAGAGAGAGATAGAGAAAGACAGATAGACAGACCACCTCGGCGGCCTAAAAATGATATATTTGCAATTTTTTACAGAAAATAAAAGACTGAAACAAAAACTTTTTATTGGGGCTATATATTAAAATATGACTCTTCAAGAGTATAAAATAAATATTTTTTTTAAATGGTGACGCTAAAGCCGCTAGATCTCCTTTTTAGATGAATCGTTCTGCGATATTGTCGAAAATTCCTACACGGTTTGTCCTGGGACAAAATACAAAAAAATTTCATCATCTATAATACATACATAAAAACTAAAGAAGGATTTTCCAAAAATATTAATTTCTGTCAAAATGATGAGCGTAAAAAAAGAATTATATTTTTCAGCTAAAATTTTTATATAAAAATGTTAGTTGCAAAAAAGTTTTCAATGTATTGCAACAATCCTACGTACTTCTTTAGTTTTTAGTAACTATGTAAATGATGCAAATTTTTTGTATTTTATTTTAGGACAAAAATCGTGTAGGAATTTTCAACAGCACTGTGGAACGGTCCATCTAAAAAGATCGAGCGGTGTGTCGCCATTTTGAAAACAATAAAAACTAATTTTTTTATATTCTTTTATACTCTTAAGTTATATTATATAGTCCCAATAAAAAATTTTTTATTCAATCTTTCATTTTGTTAAAAAAAATTCTAAATATATATATCATTTTTAGGCCGTCAAGGTAGTTTAATCCCTTAAGGAAAAGACGAAAATTGAGTCTGACTTATACCAATCGACGACCAGCATGTCGTCGTGGATCTCCTTGTGAAGTGCATTCCGCGAAATTTGATCTTCCGCCCGCTTGATTCAGAGCTTTGCCACCTTCCTCGATGTCAGAGCACGATAACCAAGTTATCTTGTATCTTGCCAGGGGAAACGGGAGCGACACAGAAATGATTGGACACTTCGAAAATTAGTGATGACATTAGTGTCGTGTGATGTCACTTCCGACGTGATCAGCACAGCCACGCGAGGCACAACACATAAATCATTTATCCAAATAAGCTTTACGCTTTCGCTTAACGCGAGCCATTAGTCGATTGTTACTCGAGTATGGAGTTGAAGGGGGAAAATACATATTTAGCAAATTACACTGATTATAAGCAAATTAATTATCGCATGTTTTAATTATCATCAGAAGAAGACATCGCACAGGATAATCGATGAAAACGAACGACAAAGAACGATTCACAAACGGAGTGCATCGTTGTTTAGCAGTATTATTTTCAGCAGGCTGTATAATAATCCGATATTACACGACAGCTCGATTATAAATGATAAATATATAATGCAGATTTTTGTATTGTTTAAATTCGTACAACGCAGCTGTGATTTCGGAACTGATTCTCGCTTGATTGGCAGAACAATTATTTCGTCTTGTATAATTTCAAAAATAATTTTTGCACTAACAAAGCCAACTTGCGAACAGCGGACAAAGGCAAGAAACGAATGTCTGAGTGACATTTTAATCTTTTAACGGCCTGAATTTGATTTGAAAAACTTGTCACTCAAATGAATCTCGAATTCGTATCTCGAATTATCCTTTTCCGACCTAGATATTTTCTATATTTTCGCCCGAATTTATTATGTTCGAAATTACATTGTATACGTCGATTAAATGAAGAAACTGACTTCTACCAGAGTAATTACATAAGTCTGACCATTGCATCTAGCTCGGTAAGGAAATGTTTATTTAGAGACGACTTGTCAAGTGTTCCTCCTACTCAAACTAAGAGGAAAGTTTTCGAACGACATTAATAAAACACGAACTTTAAAAGTGTACATTCGCAAAATTACGTGAGATGAACGGGTGCTCATAAAGCATTATTATGCTCAATATTCAAACTTCCCAAATGCGCTTCGATGTCTTTTTAAAAAACTGGTATTCTGGAATCATTAACTCTTTCATGTATTTTTATATGAACGCCGCTAATTAACGCGCTTTCCCTGCCAACTGGATCTACCGACATGTGTAATTAAGTGTACTAAGCAAATAGTTTCGATGTCAAAATACGAATAAAGTACGTGCAAGCAACACAAATATTTTCATTAACCTTTTATAATATTACCGGTGCTATGCTAGCGATATTATTTAATTTTATTTGTTTATTGGGGGCTGCGCGATATTTTTCAAAAACAACGGTTCTTTTAAGCATCATTTCATGCGCGTATCGGAATAGAGAGAGAGTACGAGCTCGTCACGTGTAACGTGGATGCACGATATTGTTCGCCTCGCAGGATAGATAGGTTGCGCCAGCATGTACCCGATCCGGGCATATTTTCCCCGTAGTCTTACCACAAGGGGGGCGTAAATGATCCGGAGAATCTTTTTCCTACCTCCGCGAAACGTGCCGTCTGATAGAGCATCCGCTCGTTTCTCTCGTGACTCTCTTTTGCCCTGTCTAACATTCCTTCCCTGTCTACATTCCGCGACTTTATAGTCCTCATCCACTCCCGTCGCATAGGCGCCGCAGCGCCAAAGTTATTCACATTCGTCAAGTACTAAAACTTCGTTCGCATATATGCACCGTAGTTCGCTATAAAGTTATATTAACGATATTATTCCCATGCGCCCGTCCTAGAAACTTCATCGTTCCGTAAGAAGAAATTAACTCGCCATCAGGGAAAGTTGCGTTGTGCTACGTAGCAATACTAATGCCGTTAGATATGAATTTCATTGCATCGTGAAAAGGTAATAAAGTTGCCAGCATCAAGCCAGTTTTGATACATTTATATCAAAATTATTAGAATATTTTTCCAGGTATATAGTCACTGAATCTTGTGAAACAAAAAACAAATATTTAATAAATGTGTTATTTAAAAAGAAAAATGTATGTATAAAATATTGCGATTAATGTGCAAAATATTTGTGTTATTGGAACTGTAATTCCATGCTATCTTCTTACTCCTCTTTGTCTCACTGTCCTCAAAATCAAATACTTGTAAAAAATGTAAGAACCATGTATCAAAATCCAAACTGCAGATTTTTATAGAAGTCAATTTCTGAAGAGAACGCGAAAGTATTTATTTCCAAACAATAAATTTCTAGTCGTATTATAATAATTTTGTTCTATTAATAACGTTTTTCAATTATTTTTCAGATTTTTAAGTATTTTAAATTTCTATAAATGTTTATAATATTTTAAAATTTTTCCTGTTGTTATTTTTTTTGATAATTATTTGGTTTAGAGGATGCATTGATAATCTTGATCTTGACATATGTTACGATGACAGTACTGACCAACTATTTCTTTTAAATTAATCGGCGATCTCGTATAGTTTTTGAAATATACTTACATAAAACGCATTTCGCAATTCATTATTTATTTCACACAAAGCAAAGGCCACCCCACCTCCTCTCGTCCCGCTTAGCGACAAAACGAGATCTGCAATTGTACTTGTTCCACATGAGTTTCCGTCTTTCCACGCAAAACGACGTCTACTCCACATCTCCCTCTATGCTTACAGAGCGAAACAAGGTTCATCTCATCTCCCCCTCTGTTTACGAAGCGCAACGAGGTCTATAATTATTCAGTTTAAGAATGTAAACAGAAATTACATAGTCACAGATATAAAATTAGTGAAATGTATTCTAAAATGTATATATTTCCATTATCTATCATATAAATAAATATAAGGTGTTAAATAATGATAATAATAAAATTTCAAGAATAAGTTTTATGTAAGTATATCTCGAAAACCGTATGAGAGCGCCGATTAAAAGACAATAATTCCAAATTCATTCTAACGGGAAAATTGAGAATAATTATTTGCAATAATGATAAAAAAATGACAAAATTAAGAAAAAATTAAAAAATTTACTGATGTAAATTTCTGCAAAATTCATTGTAAATATCAAAATCGGGTTGATGCAATTTTGTCTTTCCCAAAAATTAGAAAAATTTTGCATATTGCTATATTTTACATGATATAAAGCCTGATATCAGACATAATAATAACTTCGATAAAACGAAAAGTCAAAGTGAGTTGTTAAAGAGACAAAATTTATAGTCTTTACAGTTATTACGTTTGTACATCATGCTGCTACCTGTCGCGACACCTGCATGCTTTAAAGTGCCGTTTTAGAAAACAGTGAGCTTTCAAAGGAGGCTTTTCTACCGTATGGGATTCTTATAACTCGTGAGAGAAACCTAACAAACTTTTCTCGTGGGTTGTACTTCCAGATGACACTCTTTCAATACAGATTCCTTTCGTAACACCGTCGACCATTTTCCTTCCTTTCCAAGCGTCTTTTACTAACCGAGAAAAAGAGAAGAAAAAAGAAATCGATGAACTCGTTCTAAGATACGAAAATAAAAAATGAAAATACATACGCATATAATATACATATACATACATATACATACATACATACATACATACATATATATATATATATATATATATATATATATATATATATGAATATTCAGAAAGCTAGCATAATTTTCATAATCTCATTCATTGGCAATCATCGCGAAACTTTCTCCAATAATTAAATTCACTTCCACAAGCCCGCGAAAACTTGTCGCGAAAATAAGTATGCGAATATTATCCTTCGGGAAACATAAACCTTTTCGAGCCGGTGTGCGCACATTAAAGTAACAGAAGCAAACTGGTATCGTCGTGTAATATTTTGCAGGAGTGGACTTCTGCGAACGAAGC
Source organism: Solenopsis invicta (assembly GCF_016802725.1). NCBI lineage: Eukaryota > Metazoa > Arthropoda > Insecta > Hymenoptera > Formicidae > Solenopsis > Solenopsis invicta. Next base: position 11,983,730 of record NC_052673.1, read on the forward strand.
AACGAGAAGGGAAATGAGCTGCCGTGAGTGAGATGGCGAGAAAACTCACGCGATGCATCTCCAATGTCGGAAAAATTACCACGCTTGAGGGAGAAACGGAAGGAAAGATGGAAGTCCGAAAAGAACGCGCGAAGAATTTCCGTAGTAGTGAGCGTAGTTCCGCTACATTCTTAAAAGTTTGTGTAATATAAAAGAAATCTCGCTGATGTAATATCTCTTTTAATTATGAAAGATTTCCAACATCATGGACGAGTCAAATCTCTCTTCTTCTTATTGTTGTTTCAGTTTCATGCCTAAAATTATGATGGTACTCGGGAAAAATTATTCGCGCGAAGATGCGCTACGATGGCAGAGAGTAAGACGTATTGGTAACGAGGGAAAAAGGGCCAAGAGATTAAACGCCATGTAATTACGCGACAAGTTCGCCGTCCGTGGATAGCAATTATTTTCCGGAGGCGGGGAAAGACATTTTCTTTAGAGAAACACGCGCGACGGGAGAAGCAGCAGGCGAAACGAAATTGCCCCGATTGCTTTCTCGTCAACCAGCCACTGTCAGCAAAATATTTTTTTTTATGTCCCGCATCTTCTCTCCGCATCCGTATTGCCCGGATACCCGTACTCTACTATTCGCTGACGGAAACGCTTGACAAATCTGCTGGCTGAAATGAATCCCGCGAATTCGCTACAGTGGAAAATTAGACGAGTACGAAGAAAGATAGGCTCTTATGCTTATACATCTCTCCAACTCATCCTTGAAACATTTCGAAACAGCATAATCTACGCGAAAGAGGATAATTTACAAGCAGATAACGCGATCGATAATTACCATTGAAATAGTTATTAACTATCGTCATTTGCATGAGAGCCATATTAATAGGCTGTTAATGTTATGAATAAATTCGTAATAATATATAGGCAGTGACGACCACGCGACTAGCTTCATAAATAAACATCTAATCGATTTGACTTGGAAAAATAACGGTAGAATTATTAATCCGTGAAACGCATAAAGGGAGAAATATGCGAAGCGCAGCCTGCGCAGCGAGATATATTATGCAAACAGCACGCGTGGCTGTAAGCAACACGGAAACGATGCTACTGCTTTTCGGGCTTTTATGAAAAAAAAAAAAAAAAATTGCAATTTTTAACCGCTCTACTTGGGCGCATGCGGCTGCGTGTGAGTGTCAGTTTGAGTGTCATTTATTCTTTCCTTGGCGCTCGGATGTAGCACTAGAAAAACTCATTTACCGACGCGCGTTTCGACGAAAACCACCGGAAAAGCATTGGCGTCCACGGACGTTTTTGCCGAAATCGAATTTTATGGGCTTTCGATTCATGTTTGTTCCCCGAGTAAGAGAGTACGCACGGATTCACGCCGAAAGCACACCGACAGAAACAGCTCATCGATATACGGTGTGAAAGATATATGTATTTATATGCGAATTCACGTGAGAAACGACAACGCTAGCTCCATTTTTATGAGAGAGCGACAAATTTACTTGTTTACGTGAATCCTGGCGTGCTTCCAAAAAATGCATTCTCCGTTCGTTTATCTCTAGAATCTTTGAAAAAAATTGCGAGCGCTTCTTAATTATCAGGCGAACCGTATGCACGTGTATGCACCGGTAGCATTGTTTTCAATTCGTTAGTCCGCAATGCCAGGAACAAATTCGATAATAAATTTTGTTTCGGGCGATTTTTGCCATCTTTTATTGCCGATATAAATAAGCTTTATGAATTTTACAGCTCCAATAACTAGATGCGACTGATAATTCTGAAAGAATAAGCCACTATAAATTTATCAAGTCTTATTGTCAAGTCTAGTTTGATCCTGTTACCTCCACTTTATCTTTCTCCTTTCTGCGTGATGCAAAGATTGAAGCCCTTAGTCATATAACACGCTTACCAGGATATGTTTTCACAATCGTGTTTTTAACAGTCTCTGATTTTCCGCGTTTATTACATTGGATGTTATGCATTACAATAACTCTGTTAGTATCACGCAATATACTTCCTCGTTATTGCGCTCGTAAGTTGTTGCTGAACGTACATACCAATTAAAGCATAAATGAGTATGATAAAGATCTTGATAAAGATGATATTAATACATGTCGTAAAGTATTTTCAAATCGTGGATAATTTAGTTCTGGATGTACATTTATGTCAAATTTTCAATTGGTTTTTTTAACAAAAATTACGTTTTATAAATGTTTATATTCGCTGATGTTTAAGTAGGCAGATAATAATTATAATTATGACAGAAAAAATATATAAAAGAACTGTTCCCTATTTAAGTGCGCCGTTCTAACGAAAATACGGGAAACCAACGAAATTAAGGGAACGATCAAACTAGATTTCCTCATTTAAAAGTAGAAATGGCCGCCAATTAAACTTCACTGCCAATCACCGCACGCCTTGATAATTTATTATGGAAATTAATTCTCAATATCACAAGCGAGGCGGGCTTGCACGAAAATTTTCCCTATCCGTACCGCTTCTCTGTCGATTGTAACTATCGAAAAGTCTCACATTTTTATCGAACAGCACCAAATCTAATTGCGAGCGCTGCTCGCTTTTTTTAACGGACAGTTAATTAATGGAACACGACACGCCACGATATTGCATTAACCTTTACATTTCAGTTTGCCGGCCGCTCTCAAATATAGCAGGGATTCTTACGTAATTAAAGTTTCGCAAATATTATGCAAAAATAAACAGAAATGCTTTTTTTCTCTTTTTATGCCACATAATTACCTAAAGAGAAATAACGAGCAACAAACAAATATTTATGAAAAATGTATAGAAAAATAAAAGAAATTAGTTTATTAAATTATATGGTATATTAAATTAACAATTGCTTAAAATTCAAATGATTCATCGTGTATGCAAAATATTTTTTAATTTTCAAATATAATTATATCTTATTGTAAATATAATTATATCCTTGAGAGTATTTAAATTTAATATTTATTTAAAAAAAAGAAATAAAATTTGTTTATTTTTCCACGTTACAAAATTTTTGCAAAACTTAAAAACTTAAAAAAAATGTATACGGTCTAAAAATAAAAATTAAGAGATTAATGCGAAATTTTATTACAAATATTTGCAAGTTGAGAGCATTAAAGTCAGGAGATAAAGAGAAAAAGAATATTCATATTTTCCAACGAAAAGCTGATAGTAAACAATGTAGCGTATATCATGCAACTCGAGAGAATTCATGTCAGCTGATCGCAAAATTATCAGCGCATCGCCCCGAAGGGGTTGCAGAATGGAGGTCGGTTAATGAGCGGCGTCCGTTTGCGCGGGTGCAAAACGCGCGTCGCCCGGCTATGCCGAGTGTTTACCTACCAAGGAGAGGACTTACAGCCTAGGCGGGTAAAATCAATGCGCGGGTTAGACGACGACGAGCCAGGAGAGAACGATGGTGTAAGGGTGAGAGAGCGAGAGGCAATACCGGTGAGCACGAGGGTGAGAGGATGGACGGCCGGCAAGAGAAACGCGCGATGAAGCGAGAAACCAAGAGAGAAAGAGAGAAAGAGAGATACATACGGTTGCAGACGATGGCGGAGAAGAGGACGGGCAAGAAAGAGGCTGTCAAGTCGTAGGGTGAGGGATGAGAAGAGAGAAATGGGGAGAGTAAGGGGGCCAAGAGAGTAAAGCGAGAAAGTGAACCGTTGGATAGGCTGCGTGTGATGGTGTAGGTTGTAAGTTCTAGGTATGGCAAGGTAGGATGAGGGATTGTAGGCGGGTAGGTAGGTAACAGGAAGGGACCGAGGAAAAGAGAGAGAAAGAGAGCGGGGAGGGACGTGGAGCGAGAAACGTGAAGCAGAAGGGCGCAGGATCGTCGTCGAGTAGTTCGTCCGTCGTAGTCGTTGTCCTCGTCGTCGTCGTCGAAGGGTGGTCTCGACGCTTTGTGAAGAGGGATGGAAAGTGTTGAGGACCAAGCGGCTCTGGAGAGCAGCTCTCTGAAGGGTGTCGTTGTGACACACTGCTCTACATTCCATCGACCACCCTCCTTCCTTCTCACTGCTTTGCCTCCCCACTCTCGTGCGAGTCCACCGCCGCTATCGCCGCTGCGATTCAGACACACCATCGTCGGGTGGTAATCGTCGATGCATGCGACGTTGCTCTCGTAATGCCCGCGGCGACCCGAGGGATGTTGTTTCTGTTTCGTTAGGGTGAGTGGACTGGCACTTCGAGCGGCTTTACGGCCAACGAGTTACGATCTGGCAGTGCGGGTCGCTATCTCGTCGAGGAACGTGCGCGTTGGCGGAGATTGCGAAGTCGTCGCCGCGTCGCGAGTTCAACAATGAAGTAATAAATGGAACGTTTTTCCGTTTTACGTTTTGTTAATTAGACAAAACTCGCACGTAACTTTGCGTATGGATAAAAATCTCCGTATTTGCAGTGTACAACGAGTGTACAACTACTATTTGTTTTCTGTTTTTTTTTTGCGAAAGGTTGTTATTTCATGTAACTGTATATCAATTTTTAACTCAATTAACCGTGCTAGAAAACATGATAATAATAGATTTTGCCAAGCCATGCTGTGAGAAATGCTGTGTGCAATTACGATATTTCCCAAAACAATTTCATCGGTCTAAAAATTTAGTCAGACATGTTCGAAATTCTTTCTTGGACGTGCAAAATCTTCTCCAAGATTCGATCTGTCTATTTAATCCTCTTTAGCGCGTCTTCCACTTACAACTAGGAGAAGACGTGGCTAGATGGAGCATTGTGGGCGTCTGAGGATGGGTGTCTCTATCCTTATTGGGTCAAACCGGTATATGCACATCGACGTTTAAGAGACCGTAGATAGCCTCGGTTGCTCGAATCACAAGGGCTTACGGTTCCCAGATAAACACTCTCTATCGACGGTTTTCAATGTGCTCGTATATCGATTTCAACGTCTTGTTGTCGCTCCCGACAACGTTGTCCAACTAGCAGAAACTAACGGTGGATAGCTCCAATCCTCGAACTACTCGAAGACGTGGACTCGATTGTAATGAGATAACTACGATGACGTCTTGCGGCTCGTTCCGGGGAATTCATTGTTATCGCTGCGTTAATTACGCGGTATCGAGTGTTTAATTAATTAGCGCATTGATTGCCGCATTACACGCGTATAATAACCATGTTTGTTCCATCGAGGTCGCGCGAAATATATTAGCCACGTATCTGCGGTCTACTTATTAATAAATGCGTAATAATAAAATAGCTGCATTAAAATCTGTATACCACAATGCATTTTTTTTTTTTTTTTATAAAAAATCATTGCAGTAGTATTTAATATTAATGAACAGATGTAATGAAACAAATACGAATAGATACATTTCGATATTAATAGCTCAAAAAGTCTTTGTGCGCAAATATATTATCATACATCACTTTGCATTAGTTTCACCAAATTCTTTTATATCGAATCTTTATTGCAACATTAATAAATGATTATCTCTTATGATTTATAATTCTCATAAACATTCTCTTTTGGTGCCATCGTTCAGTTTGATTGTTGCAGAAACCGAGTTAAACGCAATAAAGTAAATCGCGCGGAATAGACTACGAACAATTTGCAGTAAAGTTGAAAATGACATTTTCTTCCTGTCAACTGCCTCTTGCGCTTTCCCATCGCACAGCACTCGCATGGTACAACGACAGCACTACTAGAGGCTGCCGTATAATCCTAGCAATATATCCGGCATCTTCATAAGCCGCTCTATATTATCCTGCCCCGTGTATGATACCTGTTCCATATTAGCCTTTATTTTTCGGATACCCGATTGCAAACTCATGGAGAAAGCCGAGTAACTTCGGGGGTATCACACGACAGCTGTTGCTTATCCGTAATACTCTGAGCAGGCACGAGGCAATTTACCTTACACGCGCCATACATCTATCCCCAAGCCAACATAAAACCATGGCCTTGCGTACGGCTGTCTACACATCGCCTTATTAGATTATCCAAATTTCAGGAGTCTTTGATCAGAAAATAAAAGAATTATACGCGCGTGTCATGTTCCACCAGCACGCTACAAATTAAGAATGAAAAAACTGGCACGCTTGATACGATAACGTGAAAATTTCTTCAGCCGACGAGTTGAGGAATGTTTACTGTCATAAAGCAACTGTCCGAAACAGACGTAAATTTGAAATTTTAGCCCTGACCGTGACAAAGTACCCGCTAACTCTAACGCAACAATGCGGCGTGCTTAATTATTCTGGTCCACAATTTTTGTTGAAAGTCTAATGTACGGCGAAACTACACAGTATGCTTTTTTGGCGCAAATTACACTAACGACGCGTCTTAAACAATGCACTCCTCGCCTAATGTCGCGGGTCTGAGTCGTAGCGGGTTACCGTAACGACCTTGTCTCACGCTCGCAAAAAGATGGAGACCATAACTACTTGTTGGCTCGTCGGCCTGGCGGCTGGTTCGTACTACTGTATACGCTCTACGTAACAACGGTCGCAAATATATACGCCAGATACAATCTACACTCACTTCCTTATTTATCTCTATAAAAGTTTGCTTGTTATCGGATTCTCGGAAACATTAATATTTTATCTGCGAGTTAGAGACTGCACTCATAAAAAAAAGAAGCGATAGCTAAGAACGCTCGCCTGGGAAGATTTTTCAAAGCGCACGGCTAAACGGGGTTGCTCGGCGATAACTTTCATCGTTTAATTATTCATATAACGACGAAAATTACGTTGGAATAACGAGTCAAGCAAATGAGTCAAAAGCCGTCTGTGTGCTAGTGTCATTTATACAAGACTGCACACGCAAATCAGACTATGAGAAATTTTCACTTCCAACTGGGTAAACAGTTCCGTGCAAACAGTCTCGTTTCTGCTGTAGGTAGATTTCCCACCAAAGAAACTCGGACTGAGCGATTTCCTTTAAAAAAAGTTTCTTCTTTTCATGTGATCAATCAATTAAGTCTACTGACTAAATAGACTCGATAATAATAATGTAAACCTCATACCTTCGAGCAAATCACACAGTCGATTGAAATATGTACTAGGATAATATTTAAAATAAGTTGTCATAATATAAGTTATAACGTTTACAATATACAAAGGAACCAATAAGTGCTTAGTACAACGTTAATTTAATGGCTGCAAATTAATATACTTTACATAAAAAATAAAAGCCCAGACAGCAAAGGACATCCTATGGACATCCGTTTTGTATTCATTTTTTATTGGGATGCTTCCCCACGGATCTTATAAGATATCCGTAGAACATATCCATACATTTGTAGACATTCTAGAATGTCCAAAATGGACAAGTTTGTATGTTCATGCTATCCTTATTTGAAAAAAAAATAAACATATTTCAAAACTGTACATTAAAAATTTTCTTATTTTACCAAAAATTTTGAGTAAAATCCTTCTGGACAATACGAGATTTTTACATTTGAGTACACGCCATTGTTAAAGTTATAACATAATTTTTTGTAACTATTTTCATACATTTTTTAAAATCTGTAATTTATAATATAATATATGCATAAGCTTTTCATTGCTCACATACACAAATGAATTGCTATTTTTTTTAATTAATTAACATTAAATAAGTTTAATAATGGACATGCCCATTATACAAGTGCAAAATATTAATTTATATAATTTTACATATATTTTCTTACATATTTATATCCATTATATAAGTATAAAATATTAATTCATACGATTTTTCCAATAAATAAATATATTATTTAAAATATATATTTTTCATTTTGTTTTCATCCTTTTAATGTAAATTACAATTCCGAGTGTCTCCGGTTTTATCATGTCCATTCGATGTCCATCGGATATCCTGTGGACATGTCAGGGATTAAAACATGTCCACCAATTTCATAAGCGGATATATCATGGACGTCTATTTAATGTCCGAAGGACGTAAACTGGATGATTTATGGATATCCTCAATATTCTTAAAGGAAATGTTATGAATGTCTTTTGTATATCCGTGTGTTGTCTGGGAGAGAATTCTTCACTTTGTTACATGCGGAAAGAACAATTTTTTTCCGTCGCTAAAGTATCTAAAAAAATTAAACATGTAGATCTAAAAATAATTTTATTAGAACTGACAAAATAATTACGCAGAATGCTCAAGTTGGTTGTTAAAACGTCAACATTTTTTGCAGAATATTGATCACATTTGAAAACATCCTACATAATTATTTTGATGTTCAAAGGATCCAGTAAAATTGTTTTCAGCTCTGTATCTAATTAAATTTTTAGATATTTCAGCAAAACCGTTCTTTTTATATAGTCTATATCGCTTTTTATCAACATATACTATACATATTATTCACATAATTATTTTCGAAAATTATTTCCTACATGGTTAAATTAATTATTGTATATATAAGGTGAACGATTATGTATTACAGAACATGGATCTTAGATACGTCATACAGATTAAAAAGTGTCAAGGTGCGCGGGGTTCATTCGTTAGGTTGCTCATAACTGAATAAGCTTCGCGACAACAAAAACAACTAGTCTCTAAGAGCCACTTACTCATTCGCCGGGGATTGTTGGACAGGTAATTAGTGAAGCAACGTGTCGCCCGTAGGCTTAATTATAAAAGAGATCTTCCTGAGTTGGCCCTTGTCGACTTCGATCTCGTGATTCGCTCGTTGTTCTTAAATCTTACATGAGCTCGTGTCAGGAGGAGGGCAGAGCAGAGAATTTATAAATGGTTTGGGAAAGTCTTCTCACACAGTTAAACACGAGATCAGAAATTATTAATTAACTTGGTAAAAATATAATAAATATAGTAAATAATAACGATGCTGATAATTAGAAAGTAAAAAGTTATAGAGACTATTAAAATTGTTATTTTTATAATAAATAAAGAGAATGCTTATTTTAATAAAATATGTAATGTATCAGAAAATAATATTATAAAATATATTCATATAATTATAAAAAAACAGAATAATCATAATTGTCAAGATAATATAATGATAATGTAAAACAATATAAAATAAATTTCATAAAACAATTTTAACATATTTTCACTAAGTTGTTCTAATAATCTTCTATCTCGCTACTCCAATGCAAGATAAAAATGCAATTTAAGTACTTTTGTAGAATTAAAGAGATTCCTGGATAAAAACTCATCGTTTAACAGTTCGTCTCCTTTAACTCTGTGTTTGATTCAAAGAAATCAGGAAGGGGGAGGTTGGGCATGCTAAGAGAGAGAGATCGAAATGAGATCCGCGACGGAAATTCGATGCGGCAGGTGTACCTGCCGCTGTGAGCGATTATGATGTATCGATATCGTACGACCAAGCGTGATCTGGTTCCACATTCATGTCACATTGACTCTTTTTGCAAGGATCGAGCTAATATCGCGCGTATGATAGCTATATTCGTGTATATACATACGTCATCTATGTTGCGGCGTCTCAGCTTCGATTACTTTTGCATTTACATGAGATTGACTACGCTACTTTGATCATTCAGAATCTAAAGCCCGAATGTACATTCGACTGCTCGTAGCTTAATGGAAATGCGAGCAACTGATAGCGCGGTTCGCTATATCGGAACTTCAAAGCAACAATTTAGTCGTGGGACATCTCGGCAGGCGTATTGTTTTCGATATAACCGACTGCTGATTTCTATGACCTGTCAAGTTCAGGAAGCTTGTTTAGAACGATATAAACGGAGATTAAGTACAAATAGTTTCTGCAGTACCAGCAACGCAACAGTAGGCGATGACAAGCTTTTCTCGTGACAAATGAAGTCGAGGGGAGAGATAGAGAGAGAGAGAGAGAGAGAGAGAGAGAGAGAAGGACTCTAATCTAGATTCAAGATGCACATTATGAACTAAATATATGTATGGAAAATCTTAAGTTCCAATGATCCTGCGCCTTCGAGCGGATTACTTCAATGCGGAAACGACAGTTCAATTTTCGGGGAAACCACCCCCTTTTCGACGATCCCCAAAATAATCCATACTAGAAAATATTTGCATTTCTCGTGGGGGAAATCCGCATATCAAGAAATAGTAAGACTTTATATCTTCCGGAACCACATCTAGACTACTGAGCCCCGGTATTGCCGAGAAATTCAAATTCTAATACCATCTCGCGGAATCCACTTACGCCGCCACGAAATGTTTCATTCATCGCCATAGGGTGTGAAGCTGTGTCGAGCCGCACCACACCTTGAGAAGTCAAATTTAGGTCATAAAGAATATTCAGATTTTCGCGCGCCCTACGCGGCGGTTGTGCCCTTGAAATTTGATACCTGATAACGACGAGAAAGGAAAAAAAAAACGCGATTTCCATCCTTATCGGGAATCGACCTTTGCAACGTCAGGAATAAACTTCAACTTTTACAATACATTCGGCGTGTGCATGCAAAAAAGTTCGACGCCGATTGCGCAATCCAATCGCTTGTATATTTATTCGGTAGACAGGACGATATTTCGTCGTGTTGGAGAACCTGCTAGTCCTACCGTTGCTGCATATTTACTTCGCGCGCTTAGTTCTCGGTAAATACGGTAAACCAAATCGCTCTCGTGGAGAGGATCTCTGCCAAAAAGTTTCAGGGACTCCACCAGCGCCCGCATACCCCACACTCTCAACAGGCAAGATATAATCTACCTCGTACTCTACTTACAGCATCGCACCGTCACGCTCGCAAACTTCTCGCGAGACCGTAAATATGTATTTCGTCGCTCGCCGTTAGGCGTATCAGTATGCGAAGTACTGTGAAATCGATGCGCGCGTATATCGCAAAATCGCAATCACGAGGCTGTTTGCCTTAATTAATTATCAATGCATCTCCGAGGAGCACGTCTTATTAATTATTCAAATGTCACTTACGTGAAGGCACGTATATATATGTATCGGTGGGCATGTGATACAGCGGCAGCACACTCGATTATCCTGCCAGACAATCCCTGACGCGATACTAGACTAAATTGCGAAAAGCGGGCTGACCACACGAGTGGACATAAATCACCATTAAAAGGGCCGAAGTGAATTTCGACGTTATGGATAGCCGTGATTTAAATAAAACGGATCGGTGCACGGAACTGTGGTCTTGTACGGGTTTGTACGAAAATCCACGTCACGTCTCTCCGCACTATCGCAGACCCGACCAAAATGATGAAGATGCTGCGGCGTTCTCTAACCGCGTCCTCCGGGAGTTTCTGCTTTTATGACGGATTATAAATCATTTCGGGGATCCTCGTGGGCGATCAGTCTCTTACTCTCGGGACCGCAGTCGCAACTTTCGGCGGGCGAATTTACGTGCACTTCCGAGATAATGTATCGTTCGCGAGAAGTTAATTCCTAACGAATTGGTGCTGCAATGTGGTCTCTCGGGAAACCCATCGTTGAGTTTTGCGAGTCTCGGCAATCTGCCGTCTTGTGAAAACAATAGAATTTACTGATATATCTCTATAATTTCAGGCTTTCGTGTTTGACGAGATCTAGAAGAAATAAACCTAGTATAATCTAACTTGAATACAGAAAAGTTTTATAAATTAAATTAACGAGAAATGACATACCGGTCGAAAGCGGTTCTTAGTGCTTCTCAATATTTTTCTATGTGAATTTAAAAACATTTACAAGATTGCTCAAACTACCGCGCCGAATTGTTTTTCCAGACTTAAAACCCAGATTTTTAAGAAGAAACGAATGTAATATTACGAAATTAAATCGATTTAATTATTTTTTGATACGCATTTCGACTATTCCACCTAATCTCTGCAAAAAAAAAATTGTAAAAAAATTATTAAACTTTCTTAAATTTATACGTATTTGTAATATATAATCATATTTTCTGTCGATCAAATACTTTCGCAATTTTTATTTTGATAAGGATTAAATGTAAATTAAAAGTAATCTTAATTGTAATTAATCCCTACCATATGTATTAATATTAACATTACATTACACGATTATGTTGGAACTGTGAAAATCAAACAAACATCAAATTCAACAAATGTTGTTTCACAGGAACATACGGGCATAAACATTAACTCTTACAATCTGAACAAATTTATAATATACTAATGGACTGTACGAATAAACAAATATATTTTTGCATACGACGGGATTATCATTCAAATCTGTAGGCAATATGTGACCTAAATTTGTTTCAGTGTGATGAAAAACTCGTGTTAAATAGAAACATTGCTACAAACATTATTTGCAGAATACTTAACAAATTAACGTAAAAGTTGCATAAAATAATGTTTTTAAAAGAAGCAACATATGAAAATAATGTTATACTTTATCAATTCTTTTCAAATAAAAAATAATGTTGAAAATGTTATAAAAAATTTAGAAATAATATGAAATGGGTAAACTGCAATTTAATTGAAGTTGTACTAAACTACACTATACAATAATTTTATAAACTTTTTATCTAATAATAGGTTTATTTGGTGAATAAAAATTTTATAATTATATTTAATCAAAATATATATATATATATATATATATATATATACATATAATAATTCTAAAGCTTTACGATACATATTTTTGAATTGTTTTTCACAAATCCACATTTATTCAAACGATGTTATCGTGAGTAAAACAATAATATCGTATAATATTCTTTATCTCTATCAAATCGCAGCAGCTCGTACAATTTACAGCTTCGAGTGAAATTATGGTTTTTTACTTGATCCACAATGAGGGCATTAGTAGTCATATAATGTGAAATGCGCGACTCTACCTTGTCGAACACCACATTACAATCATCAACAAAACACAACGATTGGATTCTAATTATCAGATGGACCGATATAGCGATACGCATGAAAATCTCGCAGATCGAATGACCGAATTAAATTCTGGCGCAGAATCAATGCAATTTCAACATCAATTGTAATGTAATTTCAATAGCTGTCATCGTCGGATTCGTGATTTTGCTTTATAAATGCGTGTGGGAGATACGTTTACTCGGAATTCAAAAATAAATACTAAAAAAAAGAAGAGATAATAAATCATGCGACGAAAGAGTGCTTCCTTCGATTAATACCCATGCTCGCGCGCATACGAGAAATACCGTGGTTGCAAGTTCGAGAATCGATATCTACGTTATAGGCGTCTCTGCTCCAATGCGGCGCCATACGTGCAATGTAAAAATCTCGATATCCGACAGCCGTGGTGCTCAACCAGTGACAGTAAAACGCCGAGCCGATGCGTTAAACGAACACGCTGCAAGCGTAATCCCCGGCGGAACATTCTGAAATTTTAACGAAGACTGACTTCCGCCCTCTCTTCGACGTTTTTCCATCCGCGATGCTTTTCTGGGGCATCGATCGCAGATTACTTCGTCGGAACTTCAAAACTGATTACTGCGAAGCGAGCGAGATATTTTGTGTTGCAAACGCGGAAGAGTCAAAGCTGCAGCTTCGACTCATCGACGACGATGTATTAACTATTTCTGTGGAAAGATTTCGCAAGGAGCGAAATGATACATGTATCCCAGATGGTTGCGAAGAATGATCACCGATGAAAGTTCTTTAGATTATGTATGTAGAAAGCGCGACAGTCATAAATAATATCGTAAAGGTATTTTGTTCTATCTAAATAATTGTTAAAATAAGTATTTGATAAATTAACAAGGTATAATATTTTTTTTTTATTTAATGAAGATTGAACTATATTTCTGCGTAAGCATAAAAATACCTACTATTTTAACATCATTCTTAACACAATAACACCTATCAGAAATTCACATTCGATCAACTCATGCGCGTCACGTCATTGACAGATACTTCACTGGTCTAGCCTGGTAATCAGTCGATCGATGTTAAAGTCGACAGTCTGTCAACTTTACTATCGATCGCACGTTCAAACGTTGTTAATGCTTTATTGCTCAAAACCATGTGCGTGATATGCACATATATAGAATGAACACACGCAGAGCAGAACACGTAAAATTATATTCTTCAATCGTGAATAAATCATTCTAAAATATAAATCGACAATTACGTTACGTAACATAAAAATAGAAAATCAAAAGCATCAAGTCAGAGTAGTAATTAACATCTACCTTTTTAAACGTAAATATTTTAACTTTTCGCGTTTAAGAACTTTTATTTAACAATTAATTGCATCGTAATAAGAAAGAGAGGGAACAAGAAAGAGTTGTACACACGATTCGAGTTGTACACGAGCGGTGCGTTGTTCATTAAGAAACGCGGTGAGCTATTTTGAAGACCGACTTCCTTGAGAGAATTCTTAGAGAACTCCGCAGTACTACTACAGTAATTGAGAAACAGCCATCGGCTATCGTAAAACGTAACGTAGAAAAATACGCAATGCCCGCAGCAGTTTCGCAGGGAGGCTTTTTCCGTTCGACCGAGAATAACTCACAATTGGTCGACTATCGCTACGACGGGGGAGGGGGGCGAGGTTGAGGACAAGGAAAAGTCTAAAGGCTTGAAATCTAGTCCTCCCGAGAAAATATTTCGCACGAGACCGGCGATAAATCGAATGACTTATTACTACGAGCCGCGTAATCTCGGAGAAGATATGTGCTGCGCCATCGAAAATATCAGATATGTCGCGGACCAGATTCATTCAAAAACACGACCATGAATTTTACATCAGGCTAAAGCCAACAGATTCTGAATCGAAATTAAATCGGGACGCGCAGCCGAGGAAGCTGAGGAAGAAAGCAGAAGCTGCACCATCGTTCTCCACTTACTGCACTGATTGATTTACGACGGCCGCAACGCAACGAAGACGAGCGAAGTAATGATTGATCAATAAAGATCACGGCACATTGGTAACGAAAAATATGCAGAACAAGTTTTATAAAGATTTAATACATAAAAATCAGGGTAACATGTGATTCCGTATGAGAAACGATCGAATCAACGGGTTCCACGTTCGACCGTTATCCTACATATATTTTCCGAGAGCTACGTGAGATTCTAAGGAAACCTTCGTCTTCAAGCTCTGAAGACGAAGGGCTGATTATGACCTAGGGAACTAGGTTGAAGGGAAACTAGGGCTGAAGTAGATTAGGAACCTGGAGCAAGCCTAAAAGAAACCTGAAAGCTATGATGGACCTGGGAGCTGTCAAACTTAAGAGAAAAGAGATTGAATAAAAGACTCGGTACACAAAACTGCATCCAGAAAATATTGTTTCGTCGAATAAAATACAAACTTGTTTAAATCAAAGAAATTTGCGCATTGCTATACGGTTAAAGAAAAATTTCTTTTAAGAAAATTTTTGATTGTTCTTTTATTAAAATTAAAGAAATAATTTGATTAGGTACGCAAATTTTTTTTTTAAATAAAAGAAATATATTTTTAAAATCAAAACGTGAATTAGTTCTTACATTTCTATCAATACTTTCTTTGAATTGAAAAATTATTTGTTTAAATTAAACAAACAATTTGAACAAATAATTTATTTAAAAAAAGGTTAATAATATTATTTCTTGAAATCAAATAAATTTTTATTTTCCTCGAAAGTATTTTCACTTTAACTTAAAAAGCCTAGTTAAACGATTTTATCAATGTAAACATAATTTATCTTTGTGTAGAACTGACAACTTAGCGAGAGTCACAAAGAAATTTTATATAGAAAAAAGAGACTAAATATATAGGATAGTTCCACTTGCTCCTATTATTATTATTTACTAATACAGAAGAATCACAAAAGTAAAGGCAAGATAATTTACGCAATTTAATTAATTGCAATATACATTATAATTGATCATTTATTTTCTATTTAATGTGCATGTGTGTGTGTGGGAGGAGGGGCTACACAAAAGTTAATTAATAACCTATAACATTCAGTGGATGTTATTTTACATTTTGAATATATTGAAATTTGGATGTAGAGAATAACATAAAAGATAAAGAAAATGTGTACTCGTAAAAAAGGCTGAAGCATTTATTAGTATTGAGGAATTGTATAAACCGAAAAAAAAATTTATCGCCAGGCAACCTTTAACACAAGGATGATGACGGCAAAGCGATATTAATGCCACGGCTTCGTTTCAACAAACCAATAAATTCTGAGTTCAAATCCGGCGGTTTAACTTTAGTGTTGCCGAACGATCACGGGAGTTCAATCGTAGCACGACATTTCGCTTCACAGAATGTTTATCGCGGAACTTTGGCATTCCCACTAACTTATGATTCTACATAATTTTCTTGATCGAGTGAAGTCACCTTTAACTTTATAAATGTGGCTGTTGTACTTTAATCACATGATTGAAAAAGAGAAGTTTAAAATACATACTGTAAGCGTTAAAAAATATATCATTTCATTAAAAAAATAAAAATAATCTTTCTATTTTTTCTTATTGTAAAAAGTAATTTGTATACGCATAAACGTTAATACCATAGAAACTTCCTTAAATAAAGTTTCAAAAAGATCAAAATTCGGAGTTAATTAAAGTCTAAAATTCTTCAACATTTTATTGCCTTTGGGTCTTTTACGATTTCAATGTCAATTTTGACAAGCATGACAAGAAACTTTTCTCAAACATCGCAACAAGATTCCTACGGTAAAAACCTGTTTCCACAGAAAATTAACGTCGTAAAATGTCTTAAGAAAAACCAACGCCGAACTTCGCCATAGCTGTTCGCGACATGTCGATATTTTTCCGAGAGAGTTTCTCAAATCGTACGATTTAATTCCGGCCGAGTCGTGCGAAACTTCGTTGACCGAACGAAATGCAGTTTTGTCGCGGTCGGGCGCCGATGCGCTGTGATGGCAGGTTGTACCGCGGTTGCGGTGATTCTATTATACGTTGCACTGTTACCGAGAACGTGTCATCCGTAATTATGATTGACGAACCGATTTATTATACGCGTATGTGCGTCACTCTTAGCGTAATCAGTTACGCATAAATTATATAAACACCATACTATCCACATATATAAACTGTATGTACAGCGAACGAGACGTGTATGAGATGCAATCGTTGTTTCGGAGACACCTACAGCTAAACCTAGGTTACTGTATGACAGTAATTAGCAAGCTACTATTAACCACTGTTAATCTGAACACGATTTTTTATAGCTATTAAATTATATCTGACACGACTAGCTTTAACGATGTAAATGTGTGCACCGTATGATTTCTTACTGTATTTAACGTGTCGATCGACTAGAAATGTCTGTGGCAAAGACGGCGCTATTATATAGTCGCGGGAGTGTCGTTCGTTAAATTATGTACTCGTCTAAAGTTATTTGCGGATTTCTATATCAGGATAGAATAGCCGGACGAAGTGACACAGGTTGATAGAAGTCGTCGCGTGCAGATGAAATCTCTTTAATGCAAGCGTCCTTGAATACTAATAGGCGAGGATATGTTATACTTGTATACATTTTGACTTCATAATAATTTTATATTAGTAATATATATTAAAAGATTTGTAATAAAAGGGCGTGTTGTTTCAAACAGCCTGAAGGTATTGACGAGAGAAGGAAAGAGAACTACGAAACGACAGTTGTTATTGTCATAGATTAAAAAAGTTATGCAATTGTGCCTACTTAAGTAATAAAAAATTAAAAAATTAAATGCATAACCTAAATTAGCCCTTAATCTCGAGTATTTTGAACGAAAAAATTCAGGTGTAGTATTAAAAAAATATTCAAATAAATAGATGCGTTTTATAAAAATCATATCATTAATGATCTCTATTAAGACTTGCATAGTTGTAACATTTCTTACTTCTAATTTAACTGAGACACTTATACCGACGTTATATTAATCATTACGATATCGTATATTCCAATCGATAAATGTAACGGTCCACCTTTATTCGAATCGTTAGAAGTTTGATGGTTCCTTCTCTCGTCAATACCTTCAAGTCATTGGAAGAAATATCGTTCGTGCCCTTTCGTTTCTGAAACGGCTTAGGCGAGCGATAAAGAAAATCATAACGCGAGTAATGTCGCGTACAATCTCACCGTAAAATATCGGAAGTGCGTCTCGGTAAGCTTACCTTGAGGTAGGACGGTGAGCAAGAGGACTATTTGGAGACCGGCGGCGATCGTATTATAAAACTTTATTCGCAACTGCGGTAGACCTCTTGCCTGGTGCGCCATGGCAGATGAATTTTGCAGGCCCAGGTCGAGGTACGACACCGACTTGCCGATGTTCATCTATCCGGTCCCGACGTGCCCCGTCGTGACCGTGATGCACTGCACAATTTTGCGTGTTCACTTCTACACGCAGCGGTCACCGCCGCGAGTATCGCCCGGTAGCGCTTTGTCGCCCGCTGCGTCACTGATTATTATCATCATCACAGCAGGGTGTCACGAGTCGAGTTCAATTCCGCGCGAATCGTCCGCTAATCGATACTCGATGCCCTCGCTAACGCACCCCCCGACTTCGCCGTCATAACCAAGCGTTCTTCCGCGGGCCTCGGTTGTGCGTATTCGCGAGGTCTCGATCGTTGAAAGGCGGCGGCGGCGTTTTATCGTTCGCAGAGAGAACGCGCTACGTTCGCGCGATGGTGCTTCCCAGCGTTTCGAGCATTCTCGCGGGGGATCCTGAAAATAATGATTTCGTATGTGTGAACGACCCCTTCGCACCCACTTTCCATCGCGCGCGGCGTCGTTTCACGGCACGCGTTTGCATTATCCTCTGAATTCACCGAGATTGCTTTCACTTTAATAATTAATGCGTGCTCAAATACTTGCCGATGAATGCTAATGTTTATCACAATTTCTTAATCATGCCTTAATAATTATAAGCTTCAATTTCTCGTCTAAAGAATCATGCATCATTCAAGAGACTTCAGCTTTATGTCAGACTAAAAATTGGTCAGCTCGCATCGAGATATAATTATTCTATAAAACGAATCACCTAAATTTTCTTTATATGAGCCACTGAAGCAAAAAGTATTCGAGAACATAATAATTCTAGATTTTATTTCTATTTTCAAATATTTACTATAACTGTATAATCAATGAAATTTTTAATAAAATAAAAATTTGCTATTAAATTTTAATAAACAAAATTTTCCCTTGAGATTTACATATTGTATATATTATAAAACCAAAATTTTGATAAAAATATCCGCATCATTTTTTGGCTATAAATCAAATTAAAATTATGCATAAAGTTTATACAGTTCAAGTACTATACTCTGTGAGATAATAAAATGACGCTTATTTGAATATTATTATCATTTATTGCGATACTTCTTTCCGATATAAAACGGTTGCGAGCGTCGTTACGGCATCGAAAACTTAGGTGATTTACAAGCAGGGCGGTTGATTTACTATTTCACTATCAGCAAGAAGAGATTTCTTGTATTCCCCTTGGAAAAACGTGCCGCGACTAGAAATGATCGGTTTTGCCAAGCTCTGTTATCATAAATTTTTCATCTTCTTGGCAGGATTGAAAAAATTATTAAAATAATTGAAACATATGCAGGTTTTGAATCGATTTTTGCGAGCTACACCAAAAGCACTGTGATGGAATAATTAATATTACAAATTAGAAAAAAACAAATTCAACTATTTAATATCATATAAGTTTAACAAAATCATGTAAATTTAACAAAAATCTCCAAAAATACAAATTTTGTAATTTGTATAATTTTACATAAAAAAAAAAAAAAAAATGGAATATTACTGTATCTTATTACATACAAAAAATATTTGCGTAAAAAGAAATGTTGAAAGTAAGAAAATAATAATCTTGCTATTGTTTAGTGCTTGAAAAATACGCGAGAGCGCATTATAATTCGTCTTTATTCTCGCGCATTTATTTTCACATGCAGCATCACCGAATTACACCAACAGAAAGCGTTCTCTATTTCGTCGTAAAAAAAACACGCGAATTAATTAGCAACCCTTTCCTAACCGATCAGTCATTGATCACGAGTCTAGCATTACGATGACCTATTTATCGGATTCACGAGGGAGTGAGGGAGCATTAAATGGCACGCCATTACCGCGGTTTCTGCCTATCGACACAGGTAGCAATTTTTCCATTGTCTCGCATGCCTCAGAGAAGCAACAATGGCGCGAGTTTTAATCTCACAGGAAATGCGTCTGTGGAGTTTTGACGCTACGACTAGTTGATACGAGAACGTACCCAAGACTATATACGGTATCTTTCATATCGCGATGTCGTTTATCAATTACGCGCGTGTCACAGACTCGAGCTTTGACATGCATTTCGCGAGCGTATCGCCGGCTCTCGTCCATACGTTGAAGCGAATCTTGCCTCGAAAATTGTGAGAGCTCGCGCCCGGTTTACAGGTGTCCGTGGCGACTACGCTTCCTAATTCGATACCGAATGCAGCCGTTCTCCCCCACGCGGCGGCGTCTATCGTTACGAGTACTCTCACCCCGTTCTCAACCGGCACTGGGGCTCACTTCGTTACTCGCTGACACCCACCACACCGACGATTCGATCAAAATTTCCGGTTGCGAGCGAGAAACGACCATATAGACATGGATAATTTTGCGCGAGCTTAGAAAAAAAATTGTTCGTGATACAAGAAAAGAAAAAAAAGAAATTGCCAGAAGAGTCCACAGTGAAATAGCTCGCGATCCTAGAACTTTACGGGATGTGTAGGAACTATTTCGTCGACACCAACAACTGACGCTCGATGAATCCAACAACCAACTGTATATAAGTACCGCAAACGACGCCGCGATTATTTTTCGCGATTGGCTTTTCAAGCCGCAAGCACGCTGTCGCGAAATTCGGACCTATGTATGCTCTCTCGCTCTCTCTCTCTCTCTCTCTCTCGCTCTCTCTCGCTCTCTCGCTCTCTCTCTCTCTCTTTCTCTCGGCGAGTTTCGAGAGGGGCGCGGGTGTGCTATCGCGACTCCTGGCAGCACCACGGACCTGCGTTCGCGGCCTGGCCGGCAATCGTCTTCCTCGTCTCACTACAGTCCATCGCGCGTTCCATCCTTCCGCGGAGCAGCACCACCACCTCCGCCTCCTTCGCTGCCTCCTACTTCACCGGAGCGCAACACGGTGTTGCCCGGTATCTAGGCAACTTCGCGGAGCGTGGCTGCTCCCTCTGCCAGCAGCCCGTTCCACATAGGCAACGAATTCGCCGTTCTCCTCGCCGTTCTTGCCCGCGCGCGGCTTTTTCTTCCTCTCCTGATTTCTGCTCTGTTCTCGCACACTCTCTTTCTCACGTCGCACTCGTTTCCTTCAACACGGATCACGCGTTCGCGCGAATTTACATCCTCGTATATCCGTATTCACCACCGCCGCTCTTCCTGTCCTGTTGCGGCTATCCCTTCTTTTTCTCCGCACTCCCATCCGCCTCTCGTCCTCGTCGCTTCGCTCGTGCTGCTTGCTTTATTCCTTTATCCGTAATTGCTTTCGTCTGGCCAAATCGTACCTCTTGCGTGCACGTATCTACCTCGCATCGTGGTGCACCGAGTTGAACACGAACAGGTTGAACGCGAACGTGAGTAATCCGTGACGATGGATGCCGGCGATTACGGCGACGACGAGCACGACGACGGAAATGGGGGTGAGGGAGGCGGAGGGGGGGAGGGTACGCGTAACCTCCCGTACAGACCGCACGCACAAGATATACGCCGCGAAGTCCGGTCGAACGCGTTAGACTGAAAAACTCGCGCTAGACTGAGAGACAACGGCAGTTGGCAGAAGGGAAACTACGGAAGATCAGAGAAACAGGAGTGGAGAAAAGAGGTAAACGGATATAATAAGAAAGGTACAGATAGATAAAGAAAGAAAGAGAGGGACTGGATACACGGGGGATGGAGAAAACCGCCTCGTCCCTGCGAACGGGTATCCGAACCGGAAACCGAAACCCCTGAAAAAGGAGGCGGTCGGGGTCGTGTACGAGCTGCCGGTCGAGCTCTTGCGACTCGCAGCCACCGCCGCGATATAGACGCGAGGAGCGCTCCCCACGATGGCCATAACCCTCCTCCGCCACTTCCACCTCCGGAGAAACCACCCTCTCCGACGCCCCTACCTCCCGTGGCCGCCTCCGGTTCCCACCACGATTTCGCGGGAGGCTGCGGACTGGACCAGCACGCAACCAGCGTGACCCCCACCACATCGCGAGAGTACCAGGGTAGTAGACTCGGGGATGCGAAGACGCGGGGGTGAGCGAGGTACCGCGGGGCTCGAGGGGGCGCGAGAAGGCGGCCCGGGGGCGGAGGAGAGGATCGGAGGACAGCATCCCCGAAGCCCACCCCACAGATCAATATTGTGCCCACCACCGTGTACCGGAGAACTTGCCCCATCTCTCTCGAGTAACCGTCGTGCGCCGGATGCCTCATCTCTCTTACCCCCTAACCGCCCTCTTGCGAACCCCCGTAGCTCACGGCCGTTGCCGTGTATCGCGAGCTCTGTCTCCCTCTTCTCCCTCTCCCTCACTCTTGTCTCTTCTCTCTTTATTCCTCTCCTGTCCCCTTCTTCACCTATATTCTCGCCTTCCCTCTCAAGGGTAAGCGTGCGCGAGAGTCCACGTTGATTCTATCGCGATCGTCGCGAATGTGATGCTGGAGCATGGTCCAAGTCCGCTAAGGGGGATTAGCCTCGGCGGTCGAGATCCCAGGGACGGCATAGTTTCGATGCACCGAGGATGTCGACACGACAGAAAGATAAGTAGAGCGCGGATAGATGCCCAACTTGACGGATGGATCGATTGTTTTCGAACTTGCGGGGAAAGCGTGTGTTTAAGAAGGAGTCGTTTAGATGGATGGCACGAGATGTTACTGTATTCCTGCATTTTTCACGGTCATTGCATGTCAATTACGAATTTTGTAAGAGAAACCTGCGTAACTTTCTCTTCAGCATAATAATTGAGTAAAGTAAATGAATGAGCTATAAAGTTATCTCATTCAAAAAGTAGTTTTAAATTAACGAATACTTATAAATGTATGCAAGTCTTTGTTTCGTAATTCTAAAGAAAAATTTAATAAAAATAACTACTTTTTTATATAGATAATTATATTTAAATAGATAAAAAAATATGATGCAGATATATACCTGCAATATATATGTATATGTATATGCAATAGTATTTTCCACAAATAATACATGTTATACTATAATTTAATATATCTTAGCATTCTATAAATATGTAATCTTCAAAAAAAATAGGATAATAAATATGCTAATAAAAATAATAGGCATGAGATGCTAGATCATGTTATAAAATATTGTTAATTATTTTTACTTAATATATCATGTTTAATACCTATATTACATTCAATATTTGTCTTAATACTCATGATATATTTGTTCAATATGTATTACAAATGCAAGTAATATAATACATATAAAACAAAAATTGAATTTAATAAACTGATATAGGTAGTTGTGTTATCAACAGCTGTTTGCTGACGAAGTTGCAGGAAAATCATACGAGGCGCTTCAGTCAGACGAAGTTTGTAAATCGATAGAAATAAAGCTAATTCAAAAGCTTTTTTCGAAAAATTCTTTATGTTATTTGATAAATTTCCTCGATAAGAAATAAATAAATGGACTTTATGATCTTATCTAAAAGAA
This sequence comes from Solenopsis invicta, assembly GCF_016802725.1. Classification (NCBI taxonomy): domain Eukaryota; kingdom Metazoa; phylum Arthropoda; class Insecta; order Hymenoptera; family Formicidae; genus Solenopsis; species Solenopsis invicta. Next base: position 12,007,214 of record NC_052673.1, read on the forward strand.
ATTTTTGGAAACTATTGTTGGTAATCTCTTTTTTCAAAGAACCTTCGAACCACGTCATCGGAGCATGAAAATGCAGTGCATCCGCACTTCTTACAGTCGATAACGTTATACCGACTTCTGAACTTATTGTTAAATCCTCGCAAACATTTCTCTCAAGAGTATTTTAGTTGAAAAAAGAGATTTCTTGAAAACTTTCTCTCTATATGCGTTTTCTTACAAAAAATATTTCCAATACACGAAATAAGTATGAATCCAATCCAATATAAATAGAAATTTAATATCAATTATGTACAAATAGGACTGTTTTTGCAACATAGTTTGCAATATACTTCTATTTTCTTTTTCATTTCATAATAGTGTTTCAATCTAGCATTTTTTAAATATGTAGGTATCGGTTTTAATTCAAATTCCACAATTGATTTGATATGAAATAGTTGCAATAATCAGAATTACGACGGATGCAAAGTACAATCAATAAAATTTATTTATTCATCAAAGTTACTCATTGATTTTACCTAATAATAGCACGGTCTGAATAAATTACGTTAATAATTAATATTTGCATAACTATATCTAATAACACTGATTAAAGTTCTCATTATACAATGGAATTGCAATTAACAATTTGTAATCAGCTATTAATAACAAACTTAGGCAAGTATATATAATCTAATCATTAGATATAAAGCATTTTCCTAATCACTATTCTATAATTATAACTCATAATTAAACGGCTTCTATTATTTTATATGTATTTGAAGTTGAAATATATTCTACATAAATTGTAACATAAACAATATAATGTACTTAATGGAACATTATTGAGATAAATGTCCATGGTAAGGTCCACGAGCGAGTAACGAGCAAAGAAAAAAATGAGGAGTGGGGGGAGAAGAGAGAGATTCAGAGATTCAACGCTTTCCTTCATATATACGAGGTCGTTTACTCATTGTTATAACTTCCTTAGAAGCCATTACAAAGACGCGCGCTCCTTCATTCTAAGATAATTCGGCTGACACAAAGCACACAGCTACCCAAAGTTCACGAAGAGGAGAGAGAGAGAGAGAGAGAGAGAGAGAAAGAGCGGGCAATTTGCCATACGCTACATTAAATTTCGCAAAAGCGGGAAGCGCTTGCCACGCTAGCTAAACACTAATCAAAACTATGTTTCTAGAGCGTGTCAGGCATCGCGTTTGTTCTCGTACCATTTAGAGCAACATCGAATACAATTACCAACCTACTCAGTATGCTAATTATCGCAAGACACCGAGGTAATATATAGTCATCTTGTCCGCGCCGTATCCAAGATGGTCAAGGTTGAGATTCGCCTTCTCGCTTCTCAGCGAAACAATGCATGCATAAATTTACACGTACCGGCAGATTAATCGCAAAAAAAGAAATCATTGAGAGGCAAATTTTTGCGCGCTCCGACCTCCAACTTAGTCTCTCCATTAACATTCTCTGAGAACCAAAAGTGAATTATTGCAACGATCAATTGTCTAACGGCCATAAATACTGATAGTAAAAAAGCGATTTCGATTATTTTTTAATGGACGTGGCACATCCATTAAAAAACAGTGAAAGCACGTACAAATCTATTCATTCGTCTTGGTGATTATCGCGCGACGACCAGCAAGTGGGTTCCTTGTGGCATTACATCGGAATGGTCAAGGCTACGGTTGAGACGGACGGATGGGCACGAAGAATGAGCGATGTTTTGTAGAAAGCAGGTATACAAGCAGGAAGGGAAAGGTTGCACCTGGCAACCCCGGGATAGAATCCAAACTCACGCCTCGCAGGCGCGTCTCTCTCTCTCTCTCTTTCCACATGGTCCGGCCCATCCCACTCTCCACGGTCCATTCCTCACAGCCGGCCGTCCCTCTTTGAGAATCAGCCTGCTGGCCGTACACTCGCCCAAAATAACAGAAATTGTGGAGAAATCAGCGTTCCCTATGGACCGTTCTTGTGGACTATTGTGGCGCCTCGAGGAGCAACGAGGTTCCTCGTCGAGGTGGAACGTGTCATTGTGTATCGTCAAGTTTTCGCTTCTTTAGATCGCTCTCGCATTGCCCAGGGATGGTTTGACTTCTGCGCCCTTTTCAATCTCATTGCACTTTAATGCCGATTGCACGAGGCACCAGGTGTCACGATAGTATCCCCCGACGTATCCCTCGCTTGTTCGCTCGCGCTATCGCCCGTGGACTTTTATTTACGACGCGCGACGAATTCGATGCGGAGCGCTCGGTTAAATGCACGCGGGGACAGAAGTTCTCTCGTGTGTGCTCGAGGGGGTGAAGCAAAACCGCTAGCGATCGACCCCGGGGTTTTCTCTCCCCGAACTTTGGGGTCAAACATTCGACGCTGGAAACGTCTATTTGGGTCACTCGGTTTGCGAACAGATCACTCGAAACTTTTGCGCAATTGACGTATCCGGGACGGAATGTGTGCGATCTGTGCAAATATGTGTTTGCCACGCTTCGAACGAAACGGAAATGTTAACACCTTCCTCTATCTAGTCTGGATGTCGAACCGCGAGTCTGCGTACGATTTACAGTCGATAACGTTTGTTGAGGAGTGAAACGTTGGAGAATTTCTATTCTTCTTCTAATGAGCGTAAAAAAAAGGGAATTATTTTTAATCTAAATGATATCCTAGATGAACCAAAAGATATTTTAAGACAGATTATCTAACGAATATAGAGTTTGTGTTTTTTTAGCGAAAATGTCAAGAGAGATCGTCGTATCGACACTTTCCAATTTACGAAAATTTCATTTCTTGGTAAGTAAACTTTAACCGGAATTCCTCTTGGACTAAAATACTTTAGAAAGAGATCAGCCGAGAAATAAAATTTTGTTATTTATGTAAAATTTAAATCATAAAAATATGTAACGTAATTATATGCATATTGTTGTACTCTTTTTACAAAAATTTTCTTATAAAAACTTATAAAAAAGCTCTTCTTGTAAGAAAGAGAGAACAAAATTGATTAATTGAGAAGGGGAGAGAAAGATAAATGGATTAAATAAAATCTGGTGCAAAATGTTGCGATATTAGTCATCAAAGTCAAAGTGGGTTACTTTTTCGAGTTAATCAGTGTTACAATCAGCTGACTTCTTACTTACGAGATGATAAATTATTTCGCTAACTTCGCGATGTGTATGCTTGACCGACTTCGATTATTATAGAAACGGAATATGATTAACTTTGCACTTATACAACGGAGACATTTATGAGCGGTGCGAAAGTGTACGGAGAATGGCGTTAACCGCATTTATTCTTGTCTTACTAACTCCTTTCAGCTGTCGCGTGTCACGGCGATAAAGTTTGCGGGAGCAGAGTACCCCGCATACATCCAGCTTTCTGCAAAATTATGCACTGTGTCGATGCAGATCCGTCACGACAGGGTTGTTTTTATTGATTGCCCAGACTTTTCGGTCACGCGAAAGACGCAATTTCAGCATTGACCAATTTCACCGAGCAGATTTATATTCACAATACAACAATTAACTCGTGTCAATTATCCCTTCTACGTTCCATGCTGAGTGAATTTCGAAGGCACATCTTCTGTATTTTAATCAAAATTAAAAAATGTGTCGTACAAATTGATTATCATGTAAGACATTCGTAGGATACCTATATGTTTACTTTGACCGTATATTAATTTTTGTCACAAGCCGTTTAACAGCTATGTTTGTTTAATGTTTTATCATAATCGGGGATTCTCGCACAGGTTTGTAATTAAAACGTGTTCGAACTAACATAAATGCCTCGTTAATCTCGCTAGTTGTAAGACTTGAGACGAAAAGGGTGGACTCCAACGAACCATCTCGAGTCTGATGACAAGTGACTAAGAAAAGCATTCGTTAAGAGAGCTCTTTTTTTTTTACTGTTCTTTGCAGTGAGTTACGAAGAGGCATAATAGAGAAAAAGAGAAAAAGCGAAAGAGGTCTCCGTGTAAAAGAGCCAAGTGTAGTAGAACGCTAAGTAGAATGAGTAGAGAAACGTGTCTCTGTGCGTGAGGTACTCATTTGGAGAGAACCTCTCTCTCTCTCTCTCTCTCGTCTCTCTCCTTGCCTTCCTTCCGCTCTTTCCCCATCCTTCTTTGTCTCTCGCCACGTCTGTATATCCCGGAATACTAATGATGCTGCGAGAAAATCCGCCCCGGTAGTAACCCAAAGGTACCTACGGTTACCTGCAAAGTTTTCGCTTCACGTGCCAACTCGCAGGTTCGTACGTACTTCGAAGGCGCCTCGCTAAACGCCGTAACGTCCGTCGCGTTTCATAAATTAGGAGGAACATTCCTCCTGGGAGGACAAACCCTCCGAAACTCGACGTGGAAATAGAAGACGTACTCCGTAACACGGCACGGTCCGGTTATGGCCGTAGGGGGAATACGATTGTTTCACGATGGAATATATAAAAGGAGGCGATGCCACGGCAAACAAAGTAGCGGGAACATCTCGCGTGGCTTGTAATGCCAAATTGCGCGGATGTCGAATGGCGAATGGCGAATGGCGAACGGCGCGGTCGCAATAGCTGTGGTTATATAATAAGCGGACCCTTCTACCAAAATTAATTAACTGCCATATGAATTCCAAGAGAGTTCGGACATATTCAGGTTCGTTCCCTGTTTTATGATGATGCGGGGATGTAATATCGGGACGGATGTACATCGCAGAACTGGCGAATTAGCTACCAAGATTAGCCTCTGATGAAATTACCGTATCGTTCTTATTGCACGGCGCAGCTCTTATCCTTTTCCTCTCGAGCGGGCAGAAAATAAAAGTAATATCAAGTCGAGTTAAATGTTCCGGGAAATTATTAATTTCTACGAAAATAAGGGATGCCAGGCTCTTTTGATCACCGAATTGGAAGCGACTGTTCCGTTGGATGTGGGACTAATAAACGAAACCCTAACGGCGAGCCCTGGCAAAAAAAAATCAGAGTTCTTTTTTTTCAATCAAACGCATTGTTCTGGCTTCTTCCAAGAATTTGCTATTAGTCAACATTTGTTGACAGAAACTATATATCATACACATTTGATTATACAGTTTTTTTTTTTCTTACGTGACGCATGTTGGAAACACAAGCGAGATAAAAAAGTTGTATTCATTAAAAGAAAACCAATTAACGTTAAAACACATTTAAAATAGTATTTTTTTTCTATGCATCACGACGTGAGCCGTCGCAAATTCTTTAAAGCTCGAAAAACTATATAGTCATATCTTAAGTAAACTCGCCATTATTTAAAGTAAACGATTTAACACAGATGGATTCATTTTAATAATCTCATGAATTTTAATGCCGTAGGGCATTAGTAAAGTTATTTAATTTATATTTAATTTCTGTCAGTGAATTAGCATAATTTTACGTACAACGTTAAAATATTTCGTGTCAAACTATATTTAACTGTAACGCATTTAAATAAAAATTTAACAATATTTATCACTAATTTTTAAAAACAAATAAAAAATTTATTAAATTTTAATTATGGATAATATTTTTATTATTTCTCCTTTATAGTGTTAGACACTTAGTGTTAGAAACATTATACCAATATACGTAAACAGAATTATATCCGTTTATGGTAGGGTTACTAGATGATAACCCCTACGTTCTGGAGTTCTAGAGCTAATCATGGACTTAAGGATCCCCAAAACAAACAAAAGTACCCTAACTTATACGACGAGAATCTTGTTTCTGGCCTTCGCAGAACTTGGATAGGCGATTTGCCCGAACGCATAAATAAGAAATGAGACGCATGACGGCGCATTTGTCCAGCGAGCGAAAAAATATTCTCGTCTCGCTAAGGCGTGCGCGTGCGCAACGAAAATTTATCGAAAGCCGTTCTGACGGAACTATTCGTTCCCGGAAGTGGTCGGAAACTAGTTCGACATTCAATTTCTCTCCGCGAGACGATTTGTCCATCACACCGCCGTCGACCGAGGTGCGACCTCGGGATTCCATATCGTGCCCAACGACTCGTATCCGTCAGGTAAGTTTCGTTCTCAATCCCCCCAATCTTTCCGTTCCCCTCCCTCCCTCCCTCTCCTTTCTCATATGAAAACTAAGTATAAAGTATAAGCGGGCTTCAAAAGCGGACGCTTGAACTGCGCAAGAGCGGATGAAAAGCTGGCTGCTTCTCGCCTAACTATACGAAATCTGATAAAGTTCGCGCGGATATCGCAAAAACTTCGCTATCCTGTACCTGAAGTTTTTCGTTCGTTATTGTGTGTACGATACCTTCTATCATTCTCCAACCGAATGTTTCGATCGGTCGGCCAAAGAGAAGCCCGTAGATAAGATTCTCCGTTATCTACGTTGCTTATTGTTGGACGACGTGGAATTGACAGGAAACTGTACTCACTACTCGTCGGAAAATGACACAACTGTTTTCTCTTTTTTTTTCTCTCTCTCTTTATTGTACGCTGAGAAATTTCTCCGCCATTACCCCGAAGATTGTTAGGATGGATTAAAAAAAGAAAGGAGCACACGACTGCTCTGATTAAGGCGCTTTTTGCAAGACTTGCGCGGCGAACAATAATTTTCGTTCAACCAATTTCGGAGAGAATCTCCATTGTAATCGGCTGTGGCGCGATGCTGTTCATAAATCATGACCAAACAAACGATTTGTAATCTGTACCCGTGGCGTACCAATACGACGGACGTTGCAAATCTATCGATCAATGATGCCGCGATAGCGAATTGCGTTTTAATTTTAACAAGAACCCGAGATCAAACTGAATTTGTGGAGGAGTATCGAATTTTAAGGGCGTCCCGTTAATCGTTCTCCAAATATTCATTTATAATTTAAAAGAAATGATTGATATTCGACGTATTGTATTTGTGCGTTAGAAAATGTTATTTCAGCTCTCGCGTCGCGCGTTCTGACGCTCACCGAATACGCTTGTTACTGAATACCTCGTATATTTGATACGCACGCGTGTATATAATATTTATAAGGCGTCATCGTATTTCTAATAGGAGCGCATGATATTTTCATGCTCGACACTCGGATTTACCCGTGATGCATGCGTCCTGTGTATACGCGCGCGCTCTTTTGGCGACGGAGAATCGATTGGACACCGTCGTCTCGCCTCTTACAAGTCACGGTAAATAGCGAATAGCGAGTCGAAATTCGAAGCTAGGACGGCGGAAAATATGCGACGGGAAAAACTAAGAATCGGCAGAAAATTTTAATTAAAATCCCGAATCTGGGTTAAAAGAAATTTAATTAAAAACAAGAAAAGTAGAAATCAAACGTTATAAACGGCCTCGCGAATCGCAATTTACTCGCAGTTATTTATTTATATTTAATTCTCACGGTAACGAGGCTCGCAATGGTATTAAATCCATCCGGCGCGTCCGATGCGCGACAAGTACGCGAACGGGAAATATAAACGCGTCTAGTTAATGAGCTATCGATTCGAACTAGAGACGTCGTTTTGCGATTTTATATGCGCGGCAATGTGTCAGCGATCAATCACAATTACGAGATCGTTTGCCGATGCATGCGTGAGCTGCGAAATATCATCGCGAGAGTTCATCGAGCGAGCGAGATATTACCGGCGTCGGCGTCGGCGGAACCTTCGCAAGAATGTAACCAGCCGGTATGACAAATCGTCTACATGCCATGCGCAAATCCAATTTTACGAAGCACGATCCCGGTGGATGGAAGTGCATCGGCAACGCCGAGGGACGCCACGCAATACGCTCGGTCTCAGGCATGACGGCGGCTGAATTCCACCGGGAGTGCAAGCTTTTGGCGACTTAGCCAGGCAACCCTGGTCGCCCTTGGATGGCGGAAAGGGGATGTATACCGGGAGAAGTCGGGAGGGTGGTGCGAGATATCCTCTCGAGGGCGAAGAGCGAACGTTGCGAGCTAGCGATGGGAACGAGACGAGACGGATACCGCTAGAGAGACTCGATCACCCGAGGACGCGACGAACAATGTTCGAGACGTTGTTCGATCTGCGCGCGAGTGTTTTATGAACCTGTAAACCCGGGAATTTCTCCACGATCTCGAAAATCACGCAGAGGATATTGACAGTGCGAGAAGTCGCCCAGAAGAGTCTTTTGATTTCATCATTCTTTCTGACATCGCGTCGAAAATTCCGGTGACTTTTGAAAAGTTGGGAAATGTCCAACGTCAAGCAGGACTTTGAAGATCTTCGATCGCCCAACTTTGTTGACATTGGCAGAATTCGGGGGAGCGGTGTTCGCCGCTATTGAAAACTTTGTAGTTAACGGCGCGGATGAAAAATCGCGAACGCACCGTCTGGAATCTCGAATCTGCGCTTGGCAGTCGATGGTATTCTATGCCATCGCTGCTGGTGATACAGTCCCATCTTCTTCGTCCTTCGAGGATTTTCCCTCCCGTGAAAAAGAATCGTACGAAGAAACGGAAGTAACGTTGATCATCGACGCCCAGGATGGCATGCAAAATGTGCGCTTCTACGTATAACTATAATCTTTTTTACGGTTCTATTCGACTTTGCACATAACGGTCCCTTGCTGTGATAATGTGTACGTCCCTCGACAATATTTCTTCTGCCGGGGCGACCGCTCGCCCATACGTTCTACGAAGGTTAACGGTTAAAAGCTTTTATGCAATTTATGCTAATAATTAACAGTTTTCAAGAACAAAAAGAGCAAAGTATAAATCAAGCCTGGTAACAATTGCTGTCTTTGTAACGTGAGAAGATATACTGAAGAGACATAATACCCGTATATGATGTAACATCATCCCAATTGTGTTTCGATCCGGAAATATAGCACTAGCCTAACAATGCCGAATAAAGTAAAGAAGATGGCTTCCACCACATAATTTACAAAAGCAAAACGAGAAAAATATCAGAAAGGAAAAAGCAAGGGAAAAAAAATGGCAATGCAGTGTTCCGTAAAAAAAGGAAAAAAATAGCAACATGTCCGCTTTCGCTCGCAAATTTCCCATTTGTAAAGGCATAGACGAGCTTTGTCGCGTCGTTTTGCACCCGCTTTTGTATGCGACGAGGCAAGGTTGTATAGTTAGGTAATAACTACGAATGCATGCCTTATCCCGGCGGTGAGTACTTAATGTAAATGATTTTGCTAAGTTTCACGGGACAAAGGGCGCAGGCGTAGTTTCCAAACTCGCACGACGGCAACAGCCGCGCGGAAGTTTCTCTGAATTTTAATGAAAAATGGAACGGGTATCGCGCACGCCGGTCGTATTTACGTTACGGATGCTGGTGGCGATGGTAGTGTTGGAACCACGATAGTGATGGCGATGTGATGCTGGTAGCAGGGGCGGGAGGAAAGGGGGGAAGCGAGGAACAAACCCGGCTCTAGTTCGGTAAATTGTTTGAGATTATCGCGCATTACTATCAATTAGCATCTGCGCATCGTGTACACGTTATTCGCGTAATACCGCAGAAAAAGGACGGATGATGCCTCTCTCCCGCGCGGAATGCAGGGCCGTCGTTTGCCGTCGGGGTCGCAGCGCGCACACTACACGTGCCGACGGTATTCTCCTGAGATTTTATTTCGTACATTCGCGATGTTACACGGGATTCGGCTCTCGAATATCGTACGAGGGGTCTTCCGCGAGTGCTAGCGGGATGGAATAAAATCTCACGGAATATTCGACGCATGTGGTATTCGCGAATTTTCGAAAATTAATTTTATGAGGACTTATTTGACTGCAAAATCAGATTAGCGCTCCACGCTGCATTGCGTTCCACATAGTTTTCAATCTCTACAAGATTTTTTTTTCTTTTACACGTAGTACGTGTGCTTGCACCGAGAGAAAAAAATTTATTAAATTTTAATAAATATTTGTTTGAACAGTTACAATGAAATATTTATTAAATGCAAATGAATATTTATTTAGCACAAGAATCATTAATTTAATTTAACTATCATTTTTTTACTGAATAAATATTTATGCACCGTAAATATTTCATGGCTACTATTCAAACAAATATTTATTAAAATTTTTTTTTCTCTCAGTGCACAATAATCCGTTAACACTGCTGTAACAGTGATTCTACATTAAAAATGTCCAAATAATAAATGGTAAAGGATAAAGGGTACAGTCTATCATATACTCGTTGGAAAGAAAAAGCAGCTTAGTAAGCACTTTTTAATATGATCGAGTATTTAGAGCCAGCAAATTAGGCAACAAAAATAAATCATATTGACAAATTATTAAGCAATTATCAAACAATTTTTCCGCTGAGCGCAGCCATTCTATACGACGTTCCAAAATATTGTCAAATAACGAGAGAACGATTGCCCGTTACACACGTGCGTAGTAACTGCGTAACGCGTGCAATCATAACAAGGCCGTCGCTCGAAAATCGGCCCGCGCGCGTGCATAAATCCAGTTTGCGTAAAAGGAACGTAAATCGTTTTAAAGCGCGCAATTTAACAGTCGGTTTATACGAGCACGAGGTATGTTTCAAAGGCAGACGTACGGCCACCCCGTTTGTCCTCGGTTAAATCGCGTTCGCAATCAGTCGCCGCAATCGTCGCGATCGACGACGAATTATGGTCGCGCCGGCCCTGCGACATGAAACCCAGAGGGGTGGCGGCAATTACACCCCGCAGGGCCGCACACGCTCGAGAATACATCTGCCCTCTCTTTCCCCTACGTGGCCGATGAAATTATGTGTGTAATAGAAGTGCACACGCTCGTAACTATAGCGATAAAAACGATGAATCTCGATGAAAGGATTACGGGCAATTGTCTCGTATTTAACCCTTTAAACGGAGAAACGAATGCAACATGCATTTTGCAAATTTGCACATCGATACGAGATTTATCATCGTCAAATCGTTTAATCTCATAAAAAAAATCTCGCCACTTATAATACATATGCCGATTGGTTTTATATTCAAAAATAAAGGTATTATTAAGGAATTTATTTAAAAATATTCATTTTTATGTGACTGTTTTCAAACCATTTTAAAAGTTTTCCATTTTAAATTTTACGTTCGAAAAACTATCGTCAATAATGCTTTCGAATTAATTGTTATTTTTAAAAAATTGTATTGCTATTGCTGTTATTTCTAGTTGTTTTTAACGAAAAAAAATTCACGCGGAACAAAAGGGAAGGGCTACACACGGTCGTATGAATTCCATCCTTGTGCAAATATCTGCATCAAATATTGTATTGAACGTGAGAAAATATGATAGAACGCCGATTCCAATCTAATGTTTCACGCCATTTATTGGATAACTGAGAATCGTTCATTTAACCGAGACACGATAGCAAGATTTGCTTCCATCGTGTCCGTTTGAATATAATCGTTAAGTTGTACAATTAATCACTGCGCGAGAGAAATGCGAGAAAATACAGGAAATGGCGCGAAGAGAACTTTCGTTACTCTCATTCATCATCACAATTGATTATTACACTCGCTCCTTTGTTTTCAGAACGTTCTCTTCGCAACGGCTAATTGTCTTTATAATTCGCGTTTACCCCTTTGAAGTCGGGACGGTGCGGCTATTATTTGAATATAGCGCGTGTAGAAAATGGAAATGCACATTACGTAACGGCCAAAAGAGATTCTGATTTGCAATAATTATTTAACGGTCATCTAATTATATATTTAAATGTTGTCAATTTAAATAACAAAGTAGTAAATAATAAAAATCTATGCCGATCACTCCTTAATACTTTGTACAAGAGAGAAAATTGTTAAGGCCGATAATTGAAACGAAATTGTAATATATCACAGTGAATGTACGGACTTCTCACGTGAGCCATTATTTTCAAATATACTTGTAACTTACGCTTTAATGAAAGATATATGTTTGCACAAGTTTGGGACCGACAGCGTATCTATCTAGGGCACTTACCTTGTCGTCCTCGCAGCTGGAGATCTGCAACACGTAGCATCCGTCGTCCAGCCTGCACAAAAAAAATTCTTAATTTGAAAATTTTCTTCATTTTTAGACTTTTCTTTCTTATTTAATATGACACTTCTTATTTAATACTCTTCTCTAAAATAGACGCCAAAAGAATTTCTTTAACTTCAGAAAAAATTCTTCTAAAGAACAGATTAGTAACAGATTCTTAACTTTTACAGGCAATATAAGTTGAGATTATATAGAATTTACTCTAGAACTGATTTTCCAGACAAGTATAAAAGGAAATGTAATTTTTAAACATTAAACTTTATCGAAACAAGCGCTGTTTTCCGCCGATCGTAAAGGTTAATTACTGAAACAAGTAAGAGTGATAAATACTGCGTGATGTCTGAAATGAATAGGTTCCCAGTAAACAAGAAACATTAAAGCAAAATTCAGAAGTCAATTTTATGTGTACTATTAAACATTTAAAAATAAAACAGTATTAGATAAATATTTTAAAAAGATTATTGTGATACATAACTTTCTTCGAAACATTGTTGAAATATTTTAAAAATATTTCTTTCAAGTCATAGTCAAATTGATGTTTGTTTGTAATATCACAGTAGTAATGATTTTATGCTTACGAGATTTTAGCTCTTCTAGCCACTTTTTATTACCATCTCATCCATTATTTAATCCTTTCGTGCGTAACTTTTTTGTTTTAGGAATAATTAGCATCTAATTCACGTTTTTTTTTTAGAGGTTTTAGAGGGTCGCTGATTATGAATTTTTAATCAAAATTTCACAATTTAAAATGGTAGATCTAATATGATGAAATAATGTGTCACTCAAATCCAATTTAATATTTTTATTCGCTATTGGATTCGTTATATTGAAGTTTGAAAATTTAATTACAGATTTATAATCAGTGACTCCAAAAATTCTTGGTGCACGAGCCATTCAGATCCAAGACAATTTTATATATTTTGATTTGTCATTTTAAAATTAAATAGCAATATTTTTTTGTAAATAGTCTTTACATTGATCTTCAAAATGAGCCTAGAAAGAACTCGTTATCTTAATTTTTATGGGAAATAAATGTTATCTTAATTTTTATTATCTTAATTTTTGTGAAAGATATATTTTTCACCTTTTTCCCATTTTACAAATTTTTAACGAGCGTGTGCAGATCAAGGGGGAAACTCCCAAGAGTGTTGTTTTTTTTTTCTGTGAAAAGTCCTATCTTTTATCTTTAACATGAGCCCAAGAAGAAGGAATTCTTACCTTTATTTTTGTAGAAGATACGAGAATTTTTGAAGGTTTAGCACACATATGCGCCACCAGGTACGAAAAGGTTAAATATCAGGAGATACAAGTGTCGAATGCACACACTACACTACACTGGCTATGTTAAATTATAACATGCTAAATATAATTGTTGCAAACATCAAATAAAGCGTAGAGACATAGAATATCATTGTCCAAAAAAGTCGTGAGAAAGAATACATTCTTAGATTCGAAGACTATTCTAAAAAAAGAAGAATATATTCTCATCCTGCACGAATATATGTTAAAAAGACTTACAAAATACGTAGCTCCCGTCGAGAATCTTCGGTGTAAGACAGCTTCCAGAGAGCTTCCTCTATCCCTCGAGCGTCCGCCGTCCACTTCACTTCACTTCAATCACTCGCGACGCGATACATTCTGAGCAGTCCTCCCGCTATCGGGATTAACGTGCGAAACGAACGCGCTTCGTTTCTGCGACTAATCTCGCGCGAGGTCGCGACTCTGTACCGAGAGCCGAAGTGTTTACGCTGCGACGTACGCGCGGCGAATGTCGGCGAGGCCAATTTTCTAACTGCCGCGCGTCTGTTTATTCACCTTGAGTCGGATAATGCAAACGACCGGCCGTAAACGACGGCCCTTCAATTGACACGTTACAACACGGCGCATCGCACGACAGTTTATTCACTCGCACCCTCCCCGATTATATTAGGCACGCGACGCGACGCGCCTCGGACGAGGAAATAACGACGCGGTGGGAGGAGGGGCAGGATGGGAGGGATGGTCGTTACTCACACAGAGGTTTCGACGCGAGCGCGAGCGAGCAACGCCACGCGTGGTATTAATTTCGCGCAATTCATAGATTCGATAACAAGCGCGTGCTCGAAAGAGCGAACTATGATAAAACATGATTCGAAACGTACACGCTCGTACGAGTTTCACTCGCCCCTCGCTGAGACCCGTTTGCTAACGACGTTCGTAGTAGATCTTTACATACCGGACGGACAATCGTCTCGAAGTACAGTAATTAGGTGATTGGTAACTTTCGGAGGCTGTTCGCTTAGAACGGATTAGCAAAGCACGTCCCACGTAGATTCATGATGTCTTTCGCGACGGTGACGAACACTTTCTCGCTCTTCGGACTTGCGAGCGACGGACGCGCGTCGACCACACGTCCGCCATGATTGCCTTCCTTCATGCGATTAGCGGCCAACTTCAGACGAATCAACGTTCGTACTAGACATCGATATCGATATCGAACAAAAATATCGAATATGAATACGTTCAATTAAAACATTATAATTCATCTTAAATGAATAGACATTACATCGAATATGTATATGTATATAGTTTTAAAAAGTGAATAATTTTAAAAGAAATTATAAAATCGCAAATTTTTTTGACGTTTTATTAATAATTAAAAAATCTAAAATAAATTTATGAACATTTGTTTTGGTTTGTTGAAAAGTAACAATTTTAAACTCGATCTATCTATATAAAAGTAATAAATGCGAACAGAGGTCAATAACGAGCAAAAGAACTAGTTAAAAAAACAGAAACTAATACTTTTATTCCAATGTTTGTAATACAAATATCGGGTGCGTTTTAACTTACTCAATCCTCCTCGGCACAAAAAATTAACAACAAATTTAAAAGTTAAAAATAATTCAATTAGTAAAGCTATTCTAAAAAAATAGGACAAAAAATATTTTTAGGTACACATTACTGGTCTAATATAATAAATTTACAAATATAAATTAACGTTGCTGTCCAATGTATAAAGTAATGTACGCAAAAAATAATTTTTAGAACAAGCAACATAAACCATTTTGTTTGTGTAAAGATACTATCTATAACAAAATTGGAATAAATGTTTTTGTTTTTCCAACTAATTCTTTTGCTCCTTGACCTATGTTCGTATTTGTTATTTTTATTTGTTTAATGTCTGATAAGTAATAAAGATAAAATAATTCCAAGAGCGTTGTAAAAGTGTTAAGTCGAATGCGTTCTTAGTCGTATTTACATCCGCAAACGTGAGTAGGAAATTCGAGAAATTAAAGAAAAATAATAAACAATTATAACGTTAAACAGCGCAATCTCTTAAGCTTGATAATTTTTTTCGTGGTGTCAACTGTCTCTGCAGCCACAGAAGACTTTTGGATCATAAAATAAGATTATTATAGGAACAATCATAATTATATTTGAAAAATTTTATTCTTAAATGAAAAAATTCTCAAATCAAAAATAAAATAATTTATTTGTTTTCTTAAACAGATTTAGACTAGATGGAAGTTTGTGACAATTTCATGATATTTTTGATTTAACAATAAAATGATGTAAAGAAAAAAATTTTGTTCTTATAAAATATTATAAAAGCCAACAAGAAAGCTTGTTTTGTGGATACCAAAAATTCCTTTTCTCATAGCGTAAATACCTTCAAGAATTCGTTTTATGCCTATAGGCAAAAATTTGTAGACTTTTGCAGATGCATTAGGTTAGTTATAATGCATTACATCAAATCTTTAGTTTTTTAAACAATGAGAAACACAGGCAACAGAAAATAACAACAGGCAATAGACTTCGTAACTTCTGATTGGTTTGCAGATATTTTTCGCTTGTTGTCTGTGCTTTTCGTTGTGCGATAGTTTTTTTTTTATAGGAAAGTGCTTACCTGCACGATTCATTATCGGCGATATTCCGAATTGCGTAGCGATTAATCATTGTCCATTATTACATCAAGCAAATTTTTTTAAATGTAATAATTCTCAATTATTTTAAATCTAAGAATATAAGCTGAAATTTACGTGTCTCTTCTATCAAGACAATAAGTCAATTTTATATAATTCGACGCGAAAGAATAGAAATTATTGATCTCATCTTTATATTGTCTTATTTTTGTACTGCACAAGATTGTAATAAGATTAAATACGTCAAGAATATTTTTAATCCTGTTATTAGAAATCCTTTATGAAGAGATGGTCGATAAATTTTTTTAGGTCACGAACTGATCAAATGTTTCTTTATAGATTTTTTATTGCTCGAGTTCACAAATAAAATTACTTTACTGTCACATTTTTGAACTATTTTAACTCAAAAGTACTAAAAAAAATGCCATTTTTTAACCTTTTAAGTTCAATTTTCTAAAAAAACTGTGACGTGATAGAGCAATTTTGCTCGTTAATTCTTTCAGCGACACAACATTTTTTTAAGATCCTGGTCCGGTTCGTGGTTTAAAATCCGTGTCGGACACTGTTGCCGAAACAAAGAGATGCTTTGCTTGTGAAAAATAGCAGAACAAAACCATCTCGACGCTCGACACGACACATACGATACGTTACCTTAAGTTTTTAAATGCTCGTGATCACGTGATTGTCCGAAGCAATAAAAAATCTCGATAACACTGCTGCTCTAGTACACGGCTCTTATTAATATAATGTAATGCGATCTACAAGCTCAAGCAATCGCGCTGTTATAATCGTTTGATTGTTATTCTCATTTGATTCTTCGAATTACGTTTGTTGGTATAAATGCAATTAAACCCGGTCATACACGTTTAAATAAATTTGTCAGTATACATGAGCAAGCACACTCATCCATCGGAATGTGTAGATTGTAAATAACAAAATCGCATAATTATTTTGGTTTGAGCAAGCGGTTTGAGAAAATGTGAAAAACATATTCGATTTACTTGAATCAAACTAATTTGTTTAAATAATTTGTAACGTGTGTAGTGGCATGGCAATCTCAAATTAAACCAATCGAAAGTTAGCGTTGCGAATAAAAGTAATTACGTTAAAATATAAACAAAAGAATTGCTCTTTAATTGCTTCTTCTATATCCATAATTATCCAACTTAATTAATATTAATAATGCTATTACAAGAGTCACAAATTTTTACTTACACGGAGAAAAAAATTAGTACGCTGAAAAAAAAATTTGTATGTCCAAGCAAATATAATTCATTGTAACATTATTTCCTTCATTAAAAAATATTTTCTAAGTTTAAAAACTAATTATTTTACACTAGCTAATATTTATTTAAATCAAGAAAATGATTTGAACATAAGAAACTTTTTTTCAGTGTAGCAAATAATTCTATTTACACTTTTCTTTAAAAATCTTTATAAAACAATTACTTCTTAATCGGTTTTTTATTGCTATTATTGGATTTTTAAATTCAGTTAAACAACAACTTCTTTAGTATATGTTTTACATAAATACTTTTAAACTGCACACACAATGTTTGCAAAATTGTTAAGACTATCGGAATGTCTAGATGACACAACTGCATAGTTATCGCAAACGCGGTACATACGTTTCGATTAGTTTGATAAGTTTATTTGAACTAGCACGATTAGTTTAAGAATGTTCAGTACTTATTTTTGAATAATAGAAATTCAATAAAAACTTTACAGATTGTTCTCACAGGAAATTTATAACAAAAATCCTAACTTAATTTATTGAAGTAATCAAAAGTTATATAAGGATTTTAGTTTGTAACAAATTTACTTGTAAATTTAAAACGTGCAATCGCGTTGATTCAAGTGGCTAAAAAAAAAAAATAATATTATAATTTGAAATTTAAAAAATATAGTTATAGAAGAAATATTTAAATAATTTTGACCTGGTATTATTAAGGATGCACTGCAGTAAAATAGCGTCACATCATATTCGCTGCAAGAACCATTATAAACTACATTTTTCGTTGTTTTCTTCTTTGCAACTGGTTTTAGAATCAAAATTCGTGATCCAAATATTTTATCGCTGGTTAGAAAAAAAAAAACCTAAAGTGAACTTAAGAAGCTTTCAGTTTTTAAATTTCAATTTTAATCTTGTCATATTATATAATCAAAACATCCTTACACCCTACTTTATACAATCTATAAATATGATAGAATTCAAGACAGAATTCTTTTTATAATTTTATGTATCAAGTTATGAATATAATTATAAATGCGAAAAAATTATTGTATTATACGAATCATAATTCGATTTAAAGTATATCTAGAACATTCCATTGTTTCTCTCTGTCGATTATTTCTTTTATAATTCTGTCGCAAATTACAGATGACGTGAAGTGGGCTTAAAAGACGCGCGAATAGTCTACAACTTATTCATCTGACGTTGGCTGCGAAATCGCGAGAGGGAAGGCAATCATGGCGGACGTACAACGCACGGCAGACGCGACGCTCGTCCGAACGGTGAGAAATTGTCCGTCATCGTTGCGAAAGGTATCGTAAATCTACGTGCGACGTGCTTTGTCGTCCGTTCTAAGCAAACAACATCCGAAGGTTATCGGTCAACTAATTACGAGACGGACTTCGAGACGATTATCCGTTCAGCATAGGACAAGAAAGATCGCCACGAACATTATGGATTATCGAACGCGAATTTCGGTGAGCAAATAGCGAGTGAGACTCGATCGAATTTGCGATTCGTATTTAATCGCAGCTCTCGCTCTTTCAACACTCTCGTTATCGGATCTGCGAATTGCGCGAAATTAGTCGTCGTCGCATTATCAGCGTCGAGCGAACGAGCCGCGCGTCGGGAGAAGAGATCGAGATTATAAGTCAAGTGTTACTCGTTCTCGGAAACGTGTGCAACTTCGCCTCCCCCATACGAGAGAGAGAGAGAGAGAGAGAGCGCTATCTGTGTACATACACGTACCCTCTCCCCTTCGGAGATTCGTAGCTCGATCCGTGCGGCCCTGGGACCGCGACACCGCCTATCGCGTGAGGCACACAGTATACGCGCGCGTCGTCGTCGTCGCCTTTGTGTATATGTCGCGCGGCCCCACTCGCACACGCGTACGCTCCTCGCTCCTGCCTCTCTCGCTCCGTCTCTCTCGGTCTGTCGCGCATACGCGCTCACTCTCTCTCTCGCGCCCTCTGCCCTCTCCATCGGTCGCCGTAACGCCGCGAGCCGTTGACTCGGCGTAGTACCGTCGGCGGCGTGACGCGGCGCTCTCAGTCGTGCTCCTGCCGCGGCGCCATCACGTACGTTGCTCCGAGCTCCGAGTTCGTCCGACTCCGTGCGGCGGATCACAGTTTGCTTTCCGCGGTTCATCGTGTTACTACGTGTGGAGTAGGTGGACGCGCCTTCTCTCTTCTCTCTCTCTCTCTTTCTCTTTCGCCTTGTCGTGTGTCGTGTGCGTAGCAGTGTATGTAGCAGAGAGAGAGAGAGCGGTGTTATTCTCTCGACCTTCGCTCCGAGATTTGTGCGACTCGCTAGCTCGCGTAAATCGGCGCGCCGTCTCGCCGAAAGTGCGAGCGTGCCGGACAGAGGAAAGTGCAGAAGAGTGTTGGAGAGTAGTGAGAGCGTAGAAACACAGTGAGTGACGCCCCGCTGTCGCCGCCGCCGTCGCCGAAATTCATCGTCTCCGTCCTCCAGCGGGCAGGCGACGACGACGTGTAAAGTGTACGTAGTCGCCGAACTCGAAGCGGACTCGAATCGCGAGCGTGCGACACATGAGGAGGAGGCGAACTCGCGGCGCGAGTTATTCGGACGAAGAGGAGAAGCAGCCAGCAGCGGCGCTACCACCAGCGGCTAACTTCAGCCTCCTCCAGCGAGGAATGCAGCTTCGGGATCGTCGTCTGCGGCCGCGGCCGGCCGCCACGCTTCGAGAGACATGACGCGATGATCGACGAGGCACCCGGTGCATCCGCCCTGATCGCCACCGCACCATTACGCCGCACTACCACTTGCCCTTGCTGTCGCCGACACCGTCGTCGCCGTCGTCGCCGTCGCCGCTGCTGCTCGCGTCGTCCTCCGCCCGCGTTCTCTCCTCTCTCTCCTCTTTGTGTGTGTCTCTCTCTTTCTCTCTCTCTCTCTCCTCTCGCTTTCTCGTTCTCTCGCGCGACCGTGTGTGTACGCGCATCGCCCGTAGTATTAGCGCTACGCAACGGCCCCCGCAGAGTGTGACGAAGTAAGTTTCTCGCCGTGAAAACGCGCCAGCCGGGAGAATCATGGGTGATGTGCACGGGCTTCTTCTAGTTAGTGACCTCGGCCAGGAGGATACCAACGCCTGGGACGACGACGACGTCGGGACGTCGGCAGCCGTCGGCATGCTCCGCTCGGTGAGTCAAACGTACACTTTTCCTTCTTCTCCGAATAATTACAATAAATAATTCGTCGCGTCGCGCGATCCCGTGCGACGGCGACGTGCAGCTGCCTGCCGGCAAGCTCCGAGCCCCGTGCGCGAGGAATTCGAAGGACGCGCCCCTTCGCGAGCGTTGTTTCCCTCGGCTTTTTTTTGCTCCCCCGCACATCAGATGGTTTCGCGTGAAATGTTTATGTTTACGTTGCAACCCGACACTTTTCTTTTTACGCGCCAACTCCTCGTTAACGCGACGTCAACTCCGTTTCTATTCATCCGGGAGAGCAAATAGAGATCGCTAGTTTACGCGATTGTTCTCTTTCTATTCATGACGTTCGATTTTACATCAGGAAAGTTCTATGAAGGAAAATATCGTGTGCGCGTGTATTTATTTTGAGCGAAACCTTTGGAGAAACGAATTGCATCGAATTACCGTTTGCGTCAATATGATTTCGATAAAAAACCGTAGCAAGAACGACGTTATTGATGACCGCGGGTCTGTTCGCGTTGTTTAAAATCTTTTAAAAATGTTTGCACTTGGAAGAAGATAAATATACATTCGGGCCTTTCGATACGTAGTGGATTTGTTACTTTATGAAATAGTCTCCGTATTAATTTATTCGACATCCGAATATTGTCGATCGTGTAGGAATACAACGCTGCCTACCGTAAACAATTAAGCACGAGCAACTAATGACAATTATCATCGGTGATAACGTTTGTAAATTGAATATTTTTCGATTCAAAAATGTCTTCTTTGCGCGATATTTTTATTCGAGTCGGACGTGCAATAACATTATTTAATTATCTTTCATGAATAACAAAATAGACGTCCGTTTATGAACGTAACAACTTCGTTAACAATTCGATAGATTATAGTACACGGTTTGGAAGTGTTTTATTTGCGTTTCGGTATTTTGTTGAAAATTCGAAATTTTGAATTCCAATCGTAAGATGTTCACGATGATCGTCTATGGTACCGTTTAGGTCGTCTAGGACAACAACCAAAGTATGCCAAAATAATTATATATTTATACATATTTTATAATTTATTAAATTAATATTTTCATATGAAAATACATATAAATATACGTATAATTAGGCGAATCAAAATGTCATTATATTTTGATTGCCGTAATAGTAATCAAAAATTCCACTTTGCGATTTGCTATTTGCCGAAGGAAAAGTTTTTCTGTTTGTCCAACTTCTGGATGTAAAAATCAATATCCTTGTCACTCTGAACTCTCTGGAGCACCGTGTTATACGTATCACGCAAGAAATCTGATGACGGCAATTACAATAATTATATTTCGAAGATGAGTAGCACTTTTTTCACGAATGCAAGATTGCAAGAGCTTCTTGTGTCAAGATGACTGCATCGGCACTCGACTTAAGAATCTCTGCTGTATCTATCGTAAATGCAATCGGTGAAGTATCCGCGCGAATGAGCAAGGCGGTAAAGAGTCGCGCGATAAATAAAAGTAATTATTATTATTATTACTATGAAATTTAATATTTGAAAATTTGATATTTAGAATTTATACGTCGCATTACATTTTCCTGTCGTTGTTGAGCCGTAATTGATTCGGCGGCAGCCGCGCATGCAAAATTAATTATTCGATTGTTACGTCGGAACTGTTTTAATTACATGCGAAAGATTGGGCCGTGCTACCGCGAATCCCAGACGTTCCAGATGAAACAGATTAAAGGTACGTGCGCGCATATAGTCTTAATACGGATGTGTGTTGCCCCGCACCATTAGTATTCTCGTGTTTAATTTCTATTTAAAGTTTCATGCTCAAAGTTTCGAGATTGTAGCAACTACGTCATGTAACTAGTAATAATGCATACCGACGCAGGCATACGCACACAGGCAAGGCAGACCCGCCCGCCGGCATTCGCATCGCGCGCCGCTAATGCGAATACGAAAGTCCCGAAAGTTCCGTCTCGAGAAGTTTAAAACTATGCGTACTTACATTGTCGGACTTTAAAGCGGCGAGGCGTGAAGAAAGATTAGACGATGAATAAACGGCCGTTAATGCTCGATATGAAATTCACAGGCGCAGGTCGGGGGGCGCGGCACTTGGCTCGCCGCTGCTAATGCCGCTTTACGGGATTAAGCCCGAGCTATCACGAAGACGCGCGACGATGACGAAATTAATTGATAATGTGTGACATAAGGTACATTAGTGGGGCGCGCACCTTGAAAGCGTTCCATGCAACATCACCGATATCGTAAGCTAAGATCTCGCGAAGATGCTTCTCTCTCTCTCTCTCTCTCTCTCTCTCTCTCTCTCTCTCTCGATCCGCCCTTTCTTTTTTGCATCACGCCTCCTATCGTATTCCGATGCATAATACATAAACTCCCGTTGACCGTGGAACATACTAATCCTCGTAATCCTCGTTCGGCGCATGCTTTGCATTTGGACGAGCTCGCGATTTAATGCGTGTCGCATGATGCGCGCATTGCATTTTTTTTTGTTTTTATATGGTCGCGCTGCACTTGCTTCTGCTCCTCGAAATAGCGATTCTCGGATTAACGCATCGGAATACACGGTGCATTTCGTTTATTTGATCAATCGCGCGACTGTCTCGTACACACTGTGGAATCCTTTCTGCATCCTACAACCTAATAATAAACGTCGCAGCTCCTATCCGCCTGTCTCTCAGTCCGTTTGCTATGTAGCTCCCTGCAAGCTTGAAAATGGTATCGCGAGCGGAGTCAAAGAAAAAGAACGGTGGCAGCGATACGAAGGACAAGGGGGGGACAGAAGAGTTACTGCAGATTGTTGTTCTTTTTCAACTTGCTTCTCATCTCGTTCACTTACTTTTCTTTTTTTCTACTTTGCTTTCTCTCTCTCTCTCTCTCTCTCATGGTTGTACTTTAGTTAAAATATTACAATTTATTGCTAGTGACTAGTTTTTTATTAATTTGATTTGTTGTTTTTCAATAATTATTTCTTTGTATTAATATATTTATATATTTGTTACGATTTTTTAATTATTGTTTTACGCCAATATCCGTTTTCGATAGTTCTTTGTGTTATTTCACGCAATAAATTTATATATTCACCGTTCTCTCTATCGCAGTTTGTGGATTTAACTCTTTTCACCAACAATATAAGCGTATTCGCCTTTCTTGCTGAATCAATACTATCACAAAAGGAAATTCTATAGACTCATCCGCCAGCAACTTATCTGCTGGTGAAACCGGGCATTAGGAGACATGCTCCCAAGAGTACATAATAAATGATTTTCTTTCTTCTTTACCCTTTAGCTCTTAGCGGTGTGGTTTTAGTGACGGGGCAGAATGAATTGATCCGTCCAGGGTTCGAATCGAAACCTGTGCGTGTCTCGCGCGTTTAGATTATTACACTCGATGGCAATGAGGCTTCTGTGGCATCGTTGCATCATGTACGCGAACGCAAGTTTAAAGCGGCTTAAAGTGCACCGTGCGGCGCAGTGTCAAAGACGTTAATGCCGCGCACGCAAAGGAAAACGAAATGCAAGCGTTTATACGCGCGGGGAACGAAGAAGTGACGGAAAATGATAAACGCGAACACGTGGGGAGGAGTGGAAGAGGGGCAGAAGGGGTTGCGTATTGCGTACATTTAGATTTTTTCGTAGCTATCACAGTGACGCGTCGAAAAATTGCTTTGCACATTTGCGTTTGTCAAAAACAACGTGAGTGGGCGAATCCAACGAGATTTCGCAATCGAATGTCCGTGCAATATGATTCTTGTTTTTAGCTAAAAATGGCCGACATTACAAATTTTTGACAAATGTTTCCGTTTAATTTGTTTTTCTGCAAGTATAACATGTAAGTTTTACAATATATGGGAATGGACGAAATAATGTGAACACAGAAACCTAGGAAATACATTGTTGTTTGTTTTATTAATAGAATTCGTTTTACACAATCTATAATTTACGACAGAATTCTGTTTCGTAATTTTATGTACCAAATAATAATTGTAAATGTAATTATAGAATGAGAAAAAATTGTATTATACGAACCATAATTTGATTTAAAATTATGTGTACAATATTTGATTGTTTCTTTCTTTCAATTGTTTTTTTTTATTCTCTTGTAACTTATCATATAAAGCGAGCTTATAAATTTAATCTACTATTTGTCTTTAACTTTACGAATTTTACTCTTGTTTGGAATAAGGTCGCACAGTGCTTCAATAGTTATTGAAATGTACCATATTTTCAGCAGAATATTTTTCAATTGATTACAGAAGTGAGGTTATACCGTTAAATATTTAATGAATTAAATTTAAATCAATTTCTTGAGTTAATTAACATTTTGTTATTTTTAACTTCTGTATGTGTCAGAATTTATTATTTTTACATAAAATATGTATAATAGTTAAAGGAACAACCTCGTCTAATTTATTTCTGTGATTAAATTGCTTAGTTTCAAAGCAAGTAGAGTCCTTATTAACATACCTAGTAAATATCCTATCTAATAAATGAAGCATTTTTATAGTTATCCTGCTTAACTTCATTGTTATGGCGACCTATAAAAACGACTGAAATTGGGTAGAATTCGACATTTATGAATTTAACAGTGCAGAGGAACAAAATTTGCACTATTTTCCAAGATTGTTCTTTAGAACTCTAATGCTTTTCCCGACCGACATAATTGTGTAACTTAAATATCACCGAGCCATTATGTGCACAGCAGTTTTGGACTGCGGAGAAAAACAGATTTTCCCTTAAAAGGTATTATGCTAGAAGAATGTAGGTACAGCATTGCACTGGTAATCGTTTAAACATTGATCTTATTCCAAACAAGCGTGTATCAAAAACAAATGTCAATAAGCTAACCTCTCATTAATAAAACAAATTGCGTATCTTCCAGATGTCCACATTATTCTCTATTCTCTGTGCGTACCAAAGAGATATATCAGATTATTGTAGCGCGAATCATGCATAATTCGCGGCGTTCAACGTGACCGCGAAGTAAACGCCGTAGGCGTTAAGAACGAACGAAGAGCCTCAGTAATCTATTTGTTATGACATTCGTTATGCGCACGTTTCCCGTATTAACACGCCGAATTAATGGAAGGCCTCGAGGCTTTGAAAAAGCTCGCAGCAATTTCCGAGATTCGAGATTGTACAGCATCGCGCAAAGTAGTAGCATCTCAAGCGCCCGAAGTTATTCGAGGCTTACGACTGCATTTTCAAATTACCGCGGCCCATTTCCCTTCTAATTTCCGCGAGCTTGTTTCTTAGCTGCACATTATAATTATTGTATAGCGGCGCGCGCCGTTTCCGAAGTTTATCGCGCGGCTTGGAGGCGGTGCGTTTAATATGCCAGCCGAGTTCCTCGCCGAGAGAGTTCTCCCTCCCTTCCCCCGTTCATTTCTACGATCGTCAAAAATTCGCCCGACCGTGAAGGAGCTGTCTGTTCCACGCGAATTTCCGACTCCCGCAACTTAACTATTAATACAGATGACACTCCTATATATAATTCCGTAACAATCGCGGACTGGCCTTCGCACGGCATAAATATTTATCGCCTCATTAACATATCATCGATTCTCGAGAGAATTCCCTTGTAGCTGTGAATCCCAGCGTCGCTAAAAGTCCTGTCGATAAAAACGATTAATCATTATCCTCGTGTAAAAACGGGGCATCATCGGCGGCAAAATGTTCGCCGATTTGAAAGAAAAATGATTTATGCATAGTTAACTAATAATTTAATCCGACGAATTCTCCGATTTTCCAATATCTAATTTTGATACGTTATTCATATTCGTATTGATTGCTTCCATTATGCATTGAATGAACGGCTCTGTGTTTTCAAAGTATAACATGTAGAGTGTGAAATCTAATTTAACGAGATTTGCAAAATTCGGCTCGAATCTGTCCGGGGTGGCGCGGCGTGCGACGCGCTACAAAATGTCCGTGAAACGCGAATGTAAATCCTCGTAGACGTCAGATGCGAGTTAGAGATTGGATATCGCGACGCTGCCACCGTTATTGCCGTTTCTTCGGCAAAAGTGGATGGGAATCTGAGTTGAACTCGGTGATAAACGTAGGTGCGTGGGTGTTCGTGTGTGTATAAATCCCGGTCGCGAGATAACGCCGCGGGGGATATCGTATTCTCGTTCGGATACGACTTTACGTCCCGAGATAACGGCCGATGGTCCGAAGGCCTATTAGGCCCGGAGACTTTTCTTATCTCACTTTGACTAGACGGCGCGGCCGAAGACTTAACCGTGAATCAGCTCAAATTGGAACTAATTTCTTTGCCTTTGTGCCGGCGTGTCGCGCGATAATTTAATTAACGCAAGGGCAAAGTAGCACGGGAGGGCTGATACCTCGCGCGAGATGGAAAATTACACCTGAATTAGGTTCCTATGCGGGGCGGAATAGCGGGCCATTATATGAATTAACGTATCCAGTGGCGCCGTGCGCGTGGCATGGCGCCGCGACGCGAGGGGACGCGTATATGCACCCCGCGCATATGTCGCTGTTAAACCCTCGTGCATAAAAGGTTCGATATTTCATCCGACACGTGGTGTTTTCCTGATCGTTCCGGCAAGATCCGCCACGTAGCTGAAATAAAAGCTTTGACGATCCTAATATATCCTTCGAGTATACGCTGTCGTATTTTTGCATTCTCGAGCTACGCTAAACCGTCGTTTCTTGATGTAAAAAACGTTTAAAATTGAAGAACGCTTACATTAAATAAATTATGCTCTTGCGTGTCTCGAATATTTTTCACCATCGTAATCGTCAAATAAAAATTATATAAGTTATTAAAGATCTAAGAATTAGATCGTTGAATAAAAATTACATAGAAATACTAGCAATTTATAGAATATTTAAAAAATAATGGAGAAACGCGAAAAATATTTAGAATTTTATATTTATTTGTGTCGTAAAGAATTAATTTTGATATATAACCGTCGTTTAAAATGATCCATTTTAAATTGGGAACACAATATAACGTGTACCTCAATTCTTGGTCAATTCCCATCAAACGACTCCGCTTTTTCTTTCTATTGGAACGAGATCATTCAGAACGAGCGATCGAGAATTTTCTGCAAAGACGCGCGATTAATTTCGCTCTTCGAAGCCCCGCTGAAGAAAGCTCGAGGTTTTCCGTCACGCGCTGGCGAACGATAAATGGATGAAAATAGCCGGGTCGGGAATACTCTTGGTATCCAGTGGCACTAGCATCAGCGTGGCGTAAGACAACGCTTACCTACCTACGTGCCCCGAAGTACTCGACGAGGACACGTTGAACCGGTACTACCGCTTTCCCTCTTTCTCCCTCTCTCTCTTTCTCTCTATCTTTCTCTTTCTCTCTTGTAAGTCTGCCTCTTGTAACTCGTCCTCCCTCCATTCTCTGTTCTCTTCTCTCCTCTCTGCCTCTCTCTTCCTTCTTCACTGTCTTTAATGCCTCGTTCATTTCATCTCCCTCTTCGAAGCATGCTATGCCGAGCTCGAGCGCATCTCAATGCAACCGAACCGGTACGCTAATTATCGTGGTGCAGCGAGTGAGCGACTCCACCCAATACACGATACAGATCGGTACGTGCGTCTGTAATACGTGCACACACGGTAGCGTGGTGTGTAACACACGTGCATAAATCAATGGTAATGTCAAGAACGCGAATTCGAGAGTAGTGTTCGAAACTATATATACGTTCTCAATTCTGATTTTCAAGGAGCAATCCGCTGAGATCAAGTTTGATGTATATATTACGGTAGCCTTCGAGAGAGCAACTCTTTTGGCTTTGCGTAATTTGAGCTTTGCGGAGAGGGCGATACCAAGAAGAGTCTTGTCGATAAGATACAAGGAGAGAGAAAACGTTTATTGCCGTTCTATGCTAAGCCAGAAGAGGTATAGGTAGGAAAAAGGAGTGAGACAGAAAAAGAGAGAGAATGTCTATTATAACCTTGGTATCAGATTTCTAAAAAGCACTAAGCAATTAAGTTACCCCCTCCCCCACTCCCAGATGAGACAAGATAACAGCAATAAAAGTCACTCTACATTAGCTGTAAATAAGTTTTATTATTATTATTATTAAGAGAAAGCCACAGAAATTAGTGAGCAGTAATGAATTCTCGCCCCTTTGCAATCAAGAATGTATGTCGACATGTATGTCGTGTATAATTATGCTGTCCTTAATTAAGAATTATTTAGCTGTATATGGCCACACATTTAGCTGCACTTTGCCACATAAATGTACTGTAAATATGAATTAAAAAAATTAAAATTTGTGCTTCTATTTCATCTTCTACAATATACATAATGTAGAACAGAGACTCAAAATCGTACCGTCTGTGTGAAAAGGAAAAAAGTTAGTTGTCCATTTCTTGGAAATAATTTTAACAGCCATTTCGAATTGTTCCAACTTCGTTCTACATTGTTTGAAAATTCTTTTAATGGAACTATACCACAGCAAAATGAGAAAATCTTTGTCAGAGAACCGAACTTCGCATAATCGCGACGAGATGCTTCTCGAGAGACTTTCTCGGAAAAGCGTGGACTGTGTCAACGTGTATCTTTTATTCATGAATCTTTTTTTTTTCTTTGGCGCACCGTTAGAATTATGTGTTACGAATGTATTGGTGAAGTTTCCTCAGCGAAAGTATATCTTACCGCAGTATTATAACTTTTGTCCGGCTCGGCAACTTTTAATGATAGTTTTATTTCACGCGTTTCCTATCGCCAAAGCGCGACTACGAAGTTTGCTATTAAGAGAGCACACAGATATGGGAATCTGCAGCGTTGAGTTGGAGTATATCGAGAATATACGAGGCCGCCCTGCTTGATATTTTTTATTATTAACGGCATATTTATCGATTGGATTTGGAATTAAATCTTTGCAATTGGTTTTAAATGAATTTTAATGTGCCTGTGGTTTGCTTTGTGCTCAATTGTCGAGATTACACATTGCAAATCCAAGTGTGTAAAACGTACAGTCACTTTTTACGCATTGAATTAATTTTTTGCGTGTAATTTTTATACTTTTTATGTATGCTCAGACGTGTATCAATATTAAATTTCACGTCTGAGCGTGTAAAAAGTACAAAAATTACACGCATATAAATGTGTAAAAAGTGACTGCGTGATTTTACGCACAAAAATACACATTTTGAGTAGTAATTACGGATTGATCGGTAATTGTTTTGTGATAAATTCAAGAAAAAAAAGTGGACTCTAAATTCTAGAGACATATTGTCAACAGGTAGCACAATGCAAACTGAATGCGGTATATGATGCACCTTCGTTTAACGATCCACTGTGACAGCGACGCAATTTTTTACGCTAACGATCGAGCAGCCAGACGGGCATTACAAATTTTTATATCGACGTTATTAGAGTTCATCAATATCCGATGCACCACCACTGCCGTTCTGCGAGAGAAGTTATTTCCCTCCATTTCTATATCGGCTTCCTTCTGCGCCTCGTCGAGTGGAGAGCCCGCGGCCGAGGCAAGAAGGAGTGGTTGAAAAATTTGAATGGCTGAACTCCTGGAGCTCATAAATCTAGAACAATTCCACGGTAAAGAGAGCGAGAGAAAGAGAGAAAGATGCATTTCTTCTCATATTCCTTTTTCGCTTTATCGGCCCGCTCTGCCGTCGCGCTTCGCCGATTTAAGTACGGTTTTGTCGCCGGTCGGTCGTGCGTTTTCCAATTCGCAAATCGCTTATTTATTAACGCGATTCGCATCGATAATCGATAGTGTACCGCGTGTGGCCGTTATAATGCGATCACTGCGTAATTACGCTGCAGGGACTGTAAAGCGTCAAAACTATGTGAAGTATTGATCATAACGTATTTCGAAACATGTTTCGTAGAGCGAATATATTCCACATACAAGTCGCATGGCGTGCTATGTGTCGCAAAGTTACGATATATAGATGACACATAAAGAGAATGTTCCGTAGTCGGATACGGAATATTCTAATTATACGTTGCGACACGTTGATAACATCTACCAATTTCCCTTCATTTGAAATTTTCTAGCAATACTCGTTAGAATCTATTATTATTAAATTATTTATCATCAGGGCTCTTTCAACAAGATCTTTCAAGATTTTCAATTTTTCCTATGCGAAGCTGGCTCGTCCCATTAATGAGAATTCGAAAAAGATTTGCGAAATCCAATGTTAGGAATCGAAGCACTTTTCTTCGTAACATCATTTTCTATCTGTGAAATTTCTCAGATATGCAATACGCGTATCAGTATACGGGAGCGTGACGCTAATGGTATCAATTCCTTTCAATCTCAATG
This sequence comes from Solenopsis invicta, assembly GCF_016802725.1. NCBI lineage: Eukaryota > Metazoa > Arthropoda > Insecta > Hymenoptera > Formicidae > Solenopsis > Solenopsis invicta. The sequence goes on from NC_052673.1 coordinate 12,037,701, forward strand.
TTTGACTTCCGCTCTTACGTCATTCATACGGTTCGCCGAACAAAAATGGATACGAGCTTCGTGTTCGGATAGTCAACGAGATCAATCGGAAACGTTATCTTTCACCTAGCCAAAGTAAAGTCCCCCCTCCTTTTCAATCGTTTTACAAGCGGCTTTTGTCCCTCTCGCTCGGAAATTTTTTCTAACGAACATTTTTCCGTTTACGCTTTCCTTCGTTCGGACGATTTAAACGCAGCGTATTTATGGCTCCTCTAAATAATCCCTATCCACTGCAACGGCGGCGGCGCACGCCCGCGCACACGCGCCGGATCATTGTAATCTCGGATAAACTGTATTTTGATAAACGAGTTTCTCTCCCGACGGGGGAATTCCGCGTTCGCTCGCGTGCCACCGACAGCTTTGCAGCGAATCGGCCGGAACTTTCGAAGCAGGTTAAATTGCGCGATAGTCGATAGACCCTGTTAGTCCGCGTACGTGCAACACATGTCGTCCGACATGTATTCTCCTTCGTCTATTAGACGATGGAGAAATATCCTTGAAATTTTGGCGAGCTTATTCGAGGTAATATAAAAAAAGAAGAAACTTTGAGTATCAACTCGAACGAATATTAAATGTATCGATCAAGGAACATCCGCTAATCTCAATTAATATCTCAATTTTGTACTGCAAATTTTCCAGTGGCGTTTAATTAGTGAAGAGAGATACGTTTGTTCTCTCATCTCGGATGTTGGAATTTTTGTTGAAATTGTTGCTTTATTTTGAGATAAATTGAAGCTTGTTTTTACGTACGATAAAGAGGCTATTTCGGGCGCGCATTTACATGAATTTTTCTCTTAATTTCGAACCCTCGAAAAACTCGCAATCCAGAGGTATTTCCGTACGCTTCCTGCACAGCTGTGCACGATTCTCGTCCGCACTACCTCGATGCGCCGCGCCTTTTCGAGAAAGACGTATGCATCCTGGAGCGCGCAGCGACGTACATACGCTGTACATCGTCGGCGGCAGGCAGCTCATTAATGTTTTCAAGATGAGGACGTGGTCCCTTTGACCTTTTAGAGAACGGCCGCGTACGCGCGAGTAAGCAAAGGCCCCCCCGCCCATGGAAAGCCGTGAAGAGAGAAGTAAAAAGCGCGTCTGAAATCTCCGAGGGATTCCTCGCTGCTGTATCTTTCTGCTTACTCGCGTCGCGAAGAAATCGCGTCTGTGTGCTTAGGGCAGTACTCGAGAATAATGACGTTTCTCTCAGAGTTAATAAAGATGCGCGCCTCGTTAGCGCTGGCAATCGATACTTAATTAACGTTCGCGTGATTCCAATTAAACTCCTATTGCGTTAGGGTGCCGTTACGCGCGGGCCGTCTCTTTGAAAAAAACTTAGCTTGCCATTTTGTCTTTGGTTAAGACTCTTTTCCTGCATGCATAATACTCGTTGGTTATAATCGACGGAATAATTGATGCGCTAAGTGCGACGTATATTAAGTTTTTCATTTTTGTCCAAAGTTTTTGTCTATGAAATGTTTTTTTACGAAATTGTTTTTGTAAATTACTCAATTCTATTATTAAATTCATCGTATCCAATTTTATCCAATTTGAGTTTTTTTAATCATTCTTAGGTCGCCATTGCTCCTACACAATATATCGTTAATTTAACTAACAATAAAGTTAAACAAGTTAACTATAAAAATATAAAAATTAATTTTAACAATGTTAAATATGAATTATTATTTACTAGATATACGTTAATATAATATGAACATTATATTTATTTTGAAACTATGCAATTTAACCATAGAAATGAGTTGCTCTTTTAACTAGATATTTTGTGTTAAAATGATAAATTTCGGTACACGTAGAGGTTAAAAATAACAAAACGTTATTTACCTGAAGAAATTGATATAAATTTGTATCTCTGATATTTAACAATACAATTCGCAAAATGTTAATGCGCACGGGAGAACAATCGTCCAGCTTCTTTCCATCTTATTACGATCTTTAGACCTGATTTTACAACCGCTCGCGCTGTCGAGTCTATTTTAAGAACAATATCTCGATTATCTCGCGTGCCGCGATCGTAAATAGCAGGAGGGAAAGCCCGTACGCGCGAGTTAAGATTTAAAATCGATCTCGCGATATTATCGGTACTATAAATAATTCCGGTACTTCCGAGCGTGAAATACGCTCGTCGAAGTGTATCTCGCCGGCGCGAAATATTACTCCGCCCGAGAAAAAAGTATCGACTGCCTGGCTTACTCTCTTCAGTACGCTACTTCGTGCACCTTATTGGGCGGGCTCGTGCGCCGCCTCCGAAAAGATGTTTGTTTAGCTGTGCGAACGAATCTATCGGGTGTCTCGTCTCTGGTTTATGTCGCCGCGCGTATCGCGACGTGCCGCGTTTTGTAACCGCGCTTTGTGCGCGACAATGACGAAAGCCCCCATCTCGTATTTCGATCTCTGCCCGACCGCAGATGTCCCGCGGCGTTATTATTCCGTCTTTCGTTTCGTTCCGCTCGATTCTTTTTCCTCCGCGTACAACACCGCGAGAATCGTGAAAAGAGAATCCGCCTTGTCCGGTCCTTCTCGTTCGTTAGTACGTACAATAAGAAAAAAAAGAAGAGCGGTGTAAGGGGAGGGGAGGAGAAGTTGCGCAAGATGGTTGATTCGGAAACGAAAATGTCGCTGATATCCTGTGCCTCCCCTTGTAGAAACTTATTAAAGTTGGTCTTGTGTAATATGAGGCCTCGATCATTGTTTATTAGGGATGTCATAAGAAGGATTTTCTTATTTTAATCTGATAAGCTCCCGATCACTACTTATTAGAAATGTCACAAGAAAAGTTTCCTTATTTTTATCTAATGAGACCTTTATCAGGAGTTAATAAGGAAGTTTTAACTTCGTACTTTTTTATTAGAGTTAACTTATAAGGACCAGAAAAGGTTTTATGAATGACGCTATTATACATGTAAGAAAAATATTCAACACTTTTCAGGGCATAATAAAAGCCTTTTATTCAAATACTGTATAATGAGATCTATATTTGATATTATTTAAAATAGAAAGCAATGGAAATCTGAATATTTTTTTTTTATATATAAGAGCTTGTGAATAATTTGTTGAACGAATATAAGATATAGACTTAAATTCAGATCAATTAATCGTCCTTATTCAAATCTAAATTCAACATTTTACATGTGATATTAGTATTTTTGCTATCAGTATTTTGATTATTAACATTTAATATAATGTATGAATAGTTAATTGGAAAATATCAATATTTATCAGTTTGCTATCTGCTCAAAAATATTTTTCCTCGTGTTGAAAAAGTTCTACCACAGTTCCACGATTTGTTTAACGATTGCCCGTACAATTCTGTCGATCCGTGTCGACTTTTAGCTTCATCGGTGCATCGATGCAACGGAACGTCGATACTCGGCATACTTAGTTCCGATAGATTCGCACATGCCTCGACTGGACAGCGTATCTATCGGGTGTGAGTTCAATAAAGCGGCCTCAGTTTCGCGACCGGTATCTCAGGGCCGCCGACCACCTGTCTCCACCTCTCTCCCGCTCGCCGGACGACCGATTGCGAGCACATGCCACCTATAACACGGCTGTCCCCCGGCCGTTAACAATTTTGGCACGATTCCCCGGAGGCACGCCCGCTTCCACCTCTCGAAAAGACCTTTTTCCATTCGCGCTCGCCTACTGTATGTCGCTAGCAGCCTCGTTCGCAATGGTCTATGCATTGCCCCGTAATGCTTCTGTTTTTGCATCGTGACCTATAGAATGCGAAAAATCGCCTCGCGCGAGCTTAGCCTTCCGTAAAATGCGGCATTTAAATTAAATCCAAACACTCCCATAACTGAATTGCTTTACTAATTGCCCATAATGAATCGTTATTCAAGAGAAAGAGAAACACGTTACTTGAGCATCTTTTAATGCATTTGAATAACGATATTGATAGGAAATACATTACGGTAATGTTATACATTAGCTACATTGATCTTTTTTAATTATAAAAAGACTCTCACGCATAATACAATTAATCATTTCGCGCTCGGCTTTCGCACATTTTATCGATAATGTAATCTTTTGTTTAATTCTTCTTCACCATTTTATAAATGTTTGCATTTTTATTGCGTGTTATCAGCTCGTAAAAAATAGTGTACAATGTACAATTAATCGTATGTGAGATAAGTTTTTTTAAAGTTTGATTTGGTACATTGTGAAAGCGCTCTCTCTCTCTCTCTTTCTCTCTCTCTCTGAACATCTACCATTGATATATCTTTTGTTAATTTTAGAAAGTGGATCAGTGTTTTGATATTTACGAACTTATTGATATTTTTGTCTATCAAATTCGCAAAACAAATTTATATACTTTGTACACATCGCAATCAAATGGCAAGACTGAGATAGCGTCATTTATTTTAGAGCACCGTCATTTATTATCACGGCTGTTATAAGCGTCTCGACGTCCTTGTGCGATATTCTTTTGTAACATGGCGAATTTAAATACTCTTTATGGAGTATAGTCCGTTACACGATAAGATATCAACGCGTACGCGTCATGCATATCGCACGGCACGTGCTCTTATTATACATTACACGCAGATTATTCTCTGACGTTTGCATTAAACTTTGGGAGAGTATTCAGAGATTAATCCTCTTCGTCAGAAATTTAATGGAACGCCATCCTTTCCAAAATGATAGGATTTTCAACATTGTATATTTTAATTAAATTTTGGGTTAAGCTGTTAAAGTCTTTGAGTTAATTAAACAAAAATTTTTTATCTCTGAAGTATAATTTGTCAAAATCTTTTTAATTAGTACTTTATGAAACATATTTCTTTGATTTATGCAAAAGAAAGGTTAAACTTGTAAGCTCGTGAAAGCCTCTATTTAGAAATGAAATCGTATAGAATATATTTAAATATATTATAAAAATATATGATTTAATGGGTTTTAGTTTTGAAATTTATTTTTATTTTAGACTATTTTTTTCTTAATCAAGTCGAAATTGCTTTTAATGGTATTCACTGAATCGGCGCACAATTACGAGAGAATAATATGACTAAGTATCACGTAAGCGTGTATATTTGTACACGTTAATGCTTTCGCGCGGATTAGTCACGAGACTCGCGAATACTTTCGCGTAACTTTTTACTTTCCTTGCGCCCGAGTTGAATTTAGTTAAAACTTTTGGAAGCTCTCGGTTAACGGCCGTGAAGCCCAGTAGCAGCGAGGAGGGGAGTCGTATGTTTCCAATTTCTCGGAAAATTTTGAACCCGAAGTAATTTTGTTGAACGCGCGCGCGTGCACGCGCGGCTTTTCGTCGACGCGTAGGTGCCTGCGTATAATCTTAATGCTGCGGATCAAACGAACGGCGCTTCAAACCATTGGGGGAGAGAGAGATGCTTTCCACCCCGCTACGTTTATTTAATTAAAAGTTTCCCCTTTCGACCGATGCCATGGAAAATGCATATATATCTATCGTCGTGTCGCTAATCTATCGCCTGCGGTAAGATATAAATTCCGCGAGAGTTTTAGCACATGGGGGAGATGCGATTCGTTGGTGTCGAGACGCCGTGGCCGATGCTGTTTCCACGTGGTGAAAGCCGCTTCCATGCGGCTTCGGAAAATAGCCGCGACGGCTTTGCGTTAAAGAATAATGTGCGCGAATAAAAGCCTCTCTGTCTCTCTTTCCACTCGGGAGGATTTAAATAGTGGGAGCTAGATGGGAGCCTGTGGATCGATGGTCGAGCCAGTGTTTACGGAAGTTTCAACCTCGACCACATTTGCCGCGTGTTTTCGGCGGCGCAACCGCGCGTATACATTCTCATTTTCCGCGACGATGTTCTGCTTCGATTTACTCGAGCCGCCGCTGCTGCTGCGTCGTGAAGTTCCTCCTTCGCGAGGCGACGCGAATTAGAGCCTGGCTTCGTTCCAACGTAACGACTTCATCGTTTGCTCCGCACGGAAGAAAATATTAGTAACATTACTCTTAACAAGGCGCCGGTATCTCGCCGACAATTAAACCACTTTTTTTCCCTCGTAAATTCCATTCATCCGTCGTCGTAGCCGTTCTTGTCGTCCTCGTCGTTCTCATCGTCCTTATCCTCATCCTCATCCTCTTCATTCTCTTCATCCTCTTCATCACCGTCGTCGTCATCGTCGTTGCCGTCGTCGTCGTCGTCGTCGTCGTCGTCGTCGTCGTCGAGGCCGTCGACGTCGTCTAATTTAACATCGCGTGTTATGTACCGATGAATACGGTGCATTACGTGACGACGCTAAGTTTCACATTTTACATTGCAAACGCGCAACGGTTCGATATTCCCTGTACGCAAAGTCCGACAGGTAGATCGCGTCTGATGATATTTTGCAGTGAACGGATAAGCCGCGTCAATATAATCCACTTCATGTCCGTGATTGATGCCGATTGTTACGACGATAGCTCCGCTCGATTCCCGGCATAATACAGAAATCCAGCTTTTCAACGGATACTAGCGCGCGCCGCGTCCGGAAATTACTCGTTCGTTGACTTTATTCGCGTCGAGTTTCCATGCGTCCATTAAAAGTCAGTTGAATGCCGTTCGCGACGCGACATCGCCGTCAGCTAATTGCATGCGATACAAATCATTATTTAATTCATTAAAATTTCCGGCGCGATTAAGCGGGATTATCGGGTATTCTTTGACGCGCTGAAAGCGACCCCTTTCATTTTTATAAAACATATTCGTCGAGTCGTAATAACGACATACACATTTGTTTTGCGCAATCACGCGTGAACGCAATCAGTATTTTGATGTAAAGTTGCACGCTAATTGCACGCAAGTTAACTCACAATTAAAAGTACCGTGATAAGATTAGTTGTAAAAGGAAATAACTACGGCAATGTTTGCACACGGTTGACTATTTATTCAGAGATTTGCTCGACTTTCGCATAGCTACTTAAGTATTATATCTCTCGAGACTGCAGTAGTATGCATTGTTAAGCCTGGAATGGCGACCTACCTTTTCGCAGACCTGTACTGAATTTTTGTAGCTGTAGTAATATTTTTCTATATACAAAAAGCTTTGTTGTGTATAAAATTACTTGAGCTTCTTCCGCGTCTTTATTTCTCAACTATATTTGTTCTGAAAGCTGTCAGAAACTCTTGAGAACTCTAGAGAAGAAATACATAATTCTATCGATTATGTCGAAATTCTGAAAGCAGGACGCTAACTTCATAAAGATCTACATACATTTTCGTGATGTAGAGAAGAATCTCGCAAAAGAATTTGGGCCGCCCCAATGTTATTATTCATCATCGTTATAAATCGCGACCGTAAGGTTAACTCCGCTAGCAGCGGAAACGTGTCACTATACGTTAAAAATTCAGTAAAATTAGAACGCACCGTTCCCGAAGTTCACGTGGCTCTGGCGTTTAAGTTCTCGAGAGAGAACGCGGCCGACGGTCCTATATTTCATTTTCAGTCGCAAAAAGGTAGCGCGAGAAAGAGGCTACCACCGAGCATTGTTAGCAAGCGGCTCGCGAGCAGAAGTAATGCCCGACTCCGCATTGTTTCCCATTTACGTATGCCCTCGCGCCTGCGGGAACTTCTTGTTTCACGAGGTTTATATCTACGACGTCCTCGCGCCGCCGTGCTTTGGGATCGCCGGCAACTTGTGTATTGAAACTTCTCCGAGAGCAGCAGCAGCAGCAGCAGCAGCAGCAGCAACAGCAGCAGCAGCCCTCGCCACCGTTACCGCTCGTCCTCGTCCTCATCGTCTTCCTCGCTCTTGTCCCCGCTCTCGGTCCGCGTTACCTCGCAGCCGCGGAAAGGCGACATTAATTACGACCGTCAAGTTTCTCGACGACGAAAGTCCGTTTCAGCGCGTGGTGCGCGTTGCGCGTCGAAAAGTTTGCGGTGCCTTCCGCGGTAGCAATTAACGACACGTTCATCGGCGGTGGTCGTCAGCGCTCGTTGTGCAACGGCGCGAAAACGACGCGACTCTTGGCTCGTTTTTCGAAAACGCCCTTTTCCGCGTTGCCGCGTTTTCGTTCCCTTTGCCCCGCGTTTTTCATTCTCGTTTCCAGTTGACTGCTAATGCGCGACCGTGGTGCGAAATAAACTGCCGCGAGTATCGTTCATCCTTTCTCGGCAAGAACCGCAAGGAATATAAAGCGACGGCGAGAGAAACCGCGAAGTGGCTCGACATCTTACACCGGCCCTTGTCGCGATCACGCTTTACGCGTAAAGCGTTAACTTTTTACGAGGTCGGACGATATTGCCTTTTTTTCACACTCGGGGAGAAAAGGAGACTACTACAGCGCGATTTTAGTTGGTCTTGTCAGCGTTTGTAAGATCATTCGTAAACAGCGATGCTGTTATGATGTAGCATTTGCGGTACATTTACATTATTTGAGAATTGTATTAATTTTAAAGAGAGAGAGAGAGAGAAAGAGAGTAAGCTTCTTATAAAATGAATAATTTAATAGTTAGATTGTAAATATCTTTTTAATGTAAAATTTATTGTACAGCTACAGAAAAGATTTCTGGATTTAATGTTATCACTCTTCTATAATGTGTCATAAAATAAGATTGATATAGAGACAATGATAATTATCATTAGGAAAGGAATATTATATTCTTTGATGGAAACATTATTAAATCTAAAATAAAATGATATTGATGCTGTCTTGTTAATTTTTTTCAGATTTAGATTAAATAATGGAAATTTGTGATGCTCATGATATTTTTGGTTTAACAATAGATTGGTCTGAGAAAAATTTGAAGAATGTTTTTTTCTGATAAAATATCATGACGAAGACCCACAAGGGAACTGCTCGCTTCGTAAATACCAAAAATATCTCGTCCCATAGCTAAAAGGTCCATAAGAACTTCCGCTGTAAACAAAGGCTGTACTAAGCCTCCGTGAATGCATTGATTATAATGCATCGCATGTGAATCTTTCTTACCAGAGAGCACTTGATCGCGCGGTCTCCTTTCGGTGATATTTCAAATTGCGTAGCAATTAATCATTATAAAAAAAATTTTATTTTTAATGTAATAATATTATAAGCTGAAATTGATGTGTGTTACTATAATTGTCTTAAAGTAATAAGTCAATCTTATTTAATTCGATGAAGGAGAATAAGAATTGGAAGAAATTTTTTAAAAAATTTGCAATCTAGTTGTCAACTTAACAATTATTGTTATAAGCAATAATATATAGCTAGGGAGCATAATTAAATTTTCTAACCGCATCATATTTGATCATTAATCTACTTTCAGACAACATTCGCGACCGTCGAAGTGAAACGCGTCGAAAGTTCTGACAATCCCGCCACGACACTGACATTAATTACGTCGTAATCAAAGGAAGCTGCGACGAGCGCCGAAAAGTTTGCGCCTGTTTACATTGCCAATTAACAGCTGCGGTACGCTAAAACTAGACGGATAGACGTTATAGGCGCGTTTTCCGTTGAAGTAAGCTTCTTGTTATCCACGCCGCTTTTTTCTACTCTCGTATTCTGCACCGTTGCATCCTTGCAATTTCACCCTGGTGCAAAATAAACCGTCCGCGCCTTGACTGTTCTTTCAAGCAAGAAATGCGAAACGCAGAATGATGAAATGCAACGCGGAGCGCATGCACGATGCGCTGTGTAAAGCTCGTATTATGCTTTTGGAGACGTACGCTTTGATAAATTTCGCGACTTTATCTTTGCGTAAATTTAAGTCGAGGCAACATCGCGAAATTATTGACCATTAAAAATTGCACGATATTGATATGAATTAATAATGTTGTTATCAAAACGCGTAAAATTTCAATTATTTTTTAATTAACTTTAGTAAGGCTTTAGTTTAAAGTTTATCAAAACATTTTATGTTCGAAACTCGGTGGTGAATATGGAAAGCGTCTATGCAATTTTTGCTGGGGAAAAAGATTATCATCAAGTTTGAAGAGACACTTCTCAAGCTGAGTAAAACATCCCTAGTATATCTTGCATATAGCTGGGAGAGTAGTGCGCGCTGAAAAGAAAACATGTCTTGCACACGGATGTAATCGACCAGTCATAATGCACTCGTTGCACCGCCGCCGTGCTGCACTTTAAACTCGGCCAAGCGGGATCGCCAGCTTGATGAACATCCCCGGGCCCGGATTTGCAAGAATAAGCGGCAGATTACGGCCGAGCCGTAAAAAGATTCTCCGGAAAAACGGCGTGTTTAAGCGCGTCATTAACGATATTAGCGGTTTCTCGCACGAAGATGCGTTCCGCATCGCGCGCTCGCCTCGAATGAGATTTTTCATGGAGCTTGAAAGTTTTTCGAATCGCGCGATTTATGCGAGACGGTTTTAATATTAAAGCTTTAACGAGAGGCCTTGTAGCGGAGCCCTCGTATTTTCATAAATTCTAAGCGAAATTGTCGAGATGTAATAGAAGCGGCTCACGGAATTGGACATTGAAACATTGAGATTCATCACAGCTACTGTTCTTCATACTCGGAATACTAAACGAGGCTCTTAAAAAAATGGCTCACTTACTTTTCCGCTGTATGCTAGGACGTTTTCTCTTTGTACGAGCCGCATGTGGATAACCTAATTATGTTTTCTTTACCAACTTTTCTGTCCGCAACTTGTGAATACGCCACAGCATCAATCAGGTGTACACGTCTTAAAAAAATAAGTCGTAAAGGTTTTGACATTAACATAAAATCTTTATTCTTATTTTCTCCAAGGTACTAAAAGTGCTCTTTTTGCCGTCGGCTAAAGTCGTTCCCCGTTGCAATTTTACGGTGCGTCTTGCGTAGCAATTTGATGAGAATGCGGATACGTCGCTCTTTAAAAATTAACCGTGAAAAAAAATACACGTATCCGCGACGGGATGCGGAAAGCGCGTATATTGAAATATCTCGTCTGTGCCACTCGCCGCAAAAACGCTAAACTGTCGCGTCGACAAACTTTCGTAGCCGTGACGGGGGCGTGCGTATGTGTGGGAGAGCTTGCTCTGCCAGCGCGCTGCAATTAACAACATTCGCGGCGGTATTGTCGACAAACGCGGAGGCGTGTGTGATGCATGCACGTGGTGCACCGTGATGGTGATGATGCGCGGCAGTTCTCCGAGAAGGGGAGTAACGGGGAATGCGGCGGAATGCGCGCGCTTTATCCCATCTTTCTTCGAAAACACGCTTTTTGTGCTCGCTGTTTTTTTTTTCTTTGCCACGCGTTTCTGTTTAACCCTCCCTCGGCTGCCCCTCCCTTCCGCTCTGCGTCGGTAATTTACTCGCAGCACGAAATAAACCCCCGTTACCTTGACTACTCCCATGCCGGGTGTTTCCGTCAGTTTTCACGGTTGCGTTTTTATCACGTTGTATCGCGCCGTGCCATCGCGACGTCGACTGTAAGGGCCTGAAGGGGAAAATAAGAGGGCGGGAGGGAGAGGTTAGCGAAGGGAACCCCCCTAGCCTCGTTCGTGTGGCGTCCTTTCAACGCGAGGTCTGACATCATTACCTTTTTGGTGTCTCGTTGTTGCGAGCAACGCAATTCTATATTTCAGTTCCGCGCGCTGATCTGCGTCGGTTTTTTTTTCAAGTCTCCCTTTACAGGTCAGCGTGTAACGAATGAATTGAAGGAAAGACCGAGATAGTAGCGAATCGAATGCATCCGGTTTGGACGAACGGGTCTTTGTGCAGTTTGTGCATGGAAGGGAGATAAACGTGTACCGGTAAAATAAATGGTTCGGTTTAAAATAATTTTTTCCAATATTTTTCTTCCACGCGCCAACCGTATGTGCGAAGATAATGTCACACTCTGAAAATACTACTCGTCCGGTGGACACTCAATTCTAATGGATATAATTGATTGGAAAATCGAAAAATTATCGTCAATACGACATTTATTGAATATATATTATTTCAACAGATAAATAAGCATTAAAAGCTGCATATAGTAGCTATTACTTTGCGAGATAATATTTCATTGTGAGTGATATTCTTGTTCGCTGACATATTTATTTCTATTGTAGTTTATATTATTCATCTTTTATAATTTATTATGCCGTGATCATCCAGCCGCGCGCGTAAATTTTATTATTTTCAAATTCCGACGGAACTTCCCCAAATAAAATATCATACGTCGACTTTAACGTTCGCAATTTTCTTCGAATATCTTCCTCGATTGTGCACCGATTCATTCTTATGACGCTATGCCGCGCGTTTATTTTATATTCCGGAAGTTTGCCGCGCCGTACAGTGTGTCGTTTGCGACTTCCCGAGAACTTGGATTGCCCGCGTTGTACGTCTCGCCGTGCCGGAAACTGCACTGTGTACGTGAAGGGTCGGTATTACCCTGCGGATAAAAGGGAATTCGTTTCCATTCTCCGGATTTTTCTCCGAAAATTTTGGGAAAATTTTCAGAATCTCTCTCTCTCGAATATTCCTTGAACGATCGTATCTTCATCCGATCTTTCGTCGCTGCCGACAACGTCGGATTCTTCTCTTCGTATTGCAATTATTTCCGACTGTGATATTAGGGAAACAGTTAAAAGTTGAAGGCTGTTTGGCTAGGGTAAGCTCGTTCCTACGTAAAATCGCAATTGAACTGGTTTCATTCGACCGCGTAAAATTTCGGAATATCCCTGAGTGCTGACTAGGGCATAATCTAATTTTGAAAGTTGCACGAAGTTGCGCTCGGCAGAGCAAACAAGAAGCGGCGGAACTGTTCTCTTGTGAACCGATTTTTCCAGAATCAAGGAAGACACTCTCGAGGTCGGGAAAGCCCTGGTGTAACATCCGGTGTTACGTGAAATCCTTCGTTTCGTTTTCCCTGGAAAGCAGAGTTTCGACAGACGCTGGCATTTGTCTTTGTTTGATAGCGATACTACTGATAAAAATTGCAGAAAAGTCGCTGATACGCATACGAGTGCGTATTTGCTCAGTTGGAAGAGACTTTTATCTATAAAATAACTATAAAATACATGAAAAATGTATGAAAGATTTTAATTCATTTGTATCTGTAATATTTATTCGAATATGTAAAAAAAACTTTTGGCATTTCGACGAAGAAACCCACGACGACTTTTTTGTTACGGCTTCGCGTGGAGTGATTGAAAAATATAAACGGCGGATCTCTGGCCATGTAACACAGTTCATTCTTAATTCATTAGCGGTGGAATCTCGCTTCGTAACATTTACACATTTTCTCGGGAAGCCCAGACGTAAAGTTTCAACCGTATTTTCATCCGGTCTGGAAGCAGTTGTGGTTGCCTTTACTAGATCACGATGCTGTCGAGTTTCGCATTTACACAACGCACAAATACGGGCATGCAAATACGTAATTCAAACCAAACAGGTCAGCCCTCGGGCGGTACTTCTGTTAATTCTATTATGCTGACGGCAGAGAAGCGTCAAAAAGCTCAAAGCTATGTTAAGTTGTATATTGAAAGCTGAATCAATTGTGATGTAATTACTTACGTTAGCGCGAAATCTATGTGTGGCCAAGTGAGTTTAATGATTATGTCCACGTTTAGCCATCTTTACTTATTTCTTTCGTAGTTCTTAGGAAATGATTAGGTTTTACGTTTATTTAAGTACCAGCTACATCGTACAACGTATCGATGTGCATCTCCCATCGTAAAGGATACTTAAATTGACAGTAATTGGAATGAACTTCTTTCGACTAGATTTCGGTCGAGCTTACGCACAGCCAATGACCGGCTAAACGTGTACAGAGCTTCATCAAACGCTGGACCGATCAAAGGCCGTGAAGTCTCTGGTGAATACCTCTCGTTTGTTCGATTCGAGGGCACGCCATTATCTCCCGCTCCTCTTATTAACGAGCTTCATGGTATCGGGACGACCGTTCCATTATTCCGAAACGATGCCCTCGTGATGGCAGCGCGACGAGGGATTTTACGAGACAAGAGACGAAAACCGTACGCGGCATACAATATCGGGTTTGTCCGACGTGTTTACGGATTCGTACATAATGTGCATCCCAACACACCGCACGCCGCATACGCGACCGCGTACTTGTCCTCGAATAGTATCGGAAGCTCGGTCACTGTCGGTACGCCTTTCATAAAGTCATTATCCCTTGGAGGCAGAGAGCGGGAGGACGGGGGCGGGGAAGGGAAAGCGCGTCTACGCACTGCTGGCTATTGATTATGCATCCCAGTTATTGTCGATGTACTTTCCAATATTGCATTCTATCTCCTCGTACTATGTCGCTATTATGTTTATTAAGCGCCAGTGGCATATAGTGCATTATGGTATACAGCTCGACAATCAGTGTCTCTTAACACTCCGCAGCACAAATCACAGTATACAACCGGCATTGTTATCGGTGAATATTTGCTTTTCCCTGTTCTATTTTCTTTTGATATTTTTGGTCGTGAAAAGTGAATGTGTCATGTAAAATAGATTTTATTAACAACTTTACAAATCTTTTGATTGTGTCTAATATCAATCAGCATTCTTCATATGCACGTTAAATCGATACGAGCGAACATAGATTTCATCGCCGTAAGCCATGCTCAGTGCCCCGAAATCTTATATTAAAAAGATCAAAGCCGCAGTCGCTCCTTCGGCACATGCACATTTACCCCGCTCGCTTTGCTACAGTATTTGCAGTCGAGTTGTATACGCATTATATGCATCGTCTTTATGCGCACGTCGGTGCGACTTCTCACAGAATTGCGTATGAGCTCGCAGGTTGCCGCCAGCTTTATATTTCAACATACGCGGATGGTCTTTCGCATTCGTTTGTATATTCATTACTTCGAGTTAGGATACTTGATGTCAGGTAAAGCATGTGATATTTTATTCGACAGATCACTCTATCGAGATGATTTTGCGTTAATAAATTAGCGAGACGAGTCCATCTAATCGAACGAAATTAATCATCTCTATCAATCATATAATTAATGCAAGTAAAATCCAGATTCGAAACTTGATTACGATGAGATGCATTTTGACATTACATTCGTGTGATTTATGTCTTTATTTATTTATTTTCTTTTATTGAGATCCGAGCTCACCAGTCGGCACGAGTGTTACTGAATTTCATGATTATAATAATCCAACAATTAAAAATTAATGATTTAATAACTTCTAATTTTTTTTGCTATTTAATCATTTAATATGACGCTTTTATATCGTAGTGTAATTTTAAGACAATTTCTCAAGCTTTATAATAAATAGTAAAAAAAGAATTCTTCTTAAAAAATTTCTTTCGAATTATTGTGAAGATTATATAGAGCAATGTAGCCATGTTGAATTAAATTGGCTCGAAGGGCTCGTACACATTCGTTGCTATTCTGTGTCACGTTACTGTGAAAGCGTCGATTGATCTTCTGATGAAATCAATACAATTACGTACGAATAATAATATTATACAGGATGCGTTTGATTCGCGATCTCTACCAATTTTCAATTGCACTCCGGCGAACGGGTAGATTTACATCGTGTCGACATCGTGCGCCTAAGGGTTAAATTGCCATATACGCAACGTGGCAGTGCGCGTTATGCAACGCTATCTTTAGTACCGTATGTGCGATCGCTAATCGTGATTTCGAGGCGTCGGCGCGCGTTTATGTATCTCTCCATGTAACCTCATGTTCATTTATTATGCGGTGCCGCGCGCTGCTCTTTCGTCGATGTAAATTGTTGAATGATATTGCAACATGCAATTTCGAGTTAATGTACCGAGTAGGAGGAAGTGGAATTTTTAATCTTTTAAGCGTCATATTTACGTCCGTAAAAGATAAACATCAGTATTGCTTTAATATCGATAAATATAAACTTTATAGGATATTTACCATCGTACCGTTGTAATCGTAGGTTTTATATCTAACGCACCTACATACAACTTTTTGTCGTTTTTGCTTTATTAAAATCTATTTTTACTAGTTCTGCTGAATGCAAATTTTTAACCTATATTTGTATCAAATGTTACAGTTTAATCGGTATAATATTAGCGTAAATATTTTGAAATAATTGTCGCGCCTAGGTGCAACGTTGTATAACATGTGTCAATACCGGAGCACAAGAACGCTCAAGTTTGAAGGATAACGGTAGGATCTATGAAGCAAATATTAATGCGTTTAGATCGTATTGGCGTGGCATCTGTGCGCGCGTGTCGACATGGGTGTCGTCGTCGACGGGATTAAGTTAAGCCGTTGTCAGACGATACTACGCCTGGTGCTACCCGTAAAGTCGCTCGGATATGGATGAAAATACGCTGTATTATTGATACGCGCGGCAAGGTAAACACTTCCCAAGCGATACGTGTCTCTGCGTGGAAGTCGTGGCAAAAAGCCCTCGAAGGGGGTGAACCGTGCGGCGGAACGTTGGGCTCTCTCGCCATATTTACAGTCGAGATGCAGATATCCGCGTGCAAACATGCATCGTTTCTTCACGAGCAAAAACACGTACAGGATGTACAGAATCCCGACCATGATTTTAATAACAGATCTTGCGATGAATATAACATCAGTCCTTTTTACCTTAAAGAAATGATATCTCGAGGAAAATCTGTAAATTTTTTTACGGCCTTTTTATTATCTTTTCACATTCCATTAGAAAGCTTGGTCGATAATTAAAGCTCCGAGTATAAGTTTCGAAGGAGTGAACTTTGCTTCAATTCAAATGCGTACAATGAGATCTTGTTATTTGATTGAACCTCAGAAGTTTACTTTTTGTGAAAAGGATTTTATTTTCAATTTTTTGCAAGCAAAGAAAACTAGTTTTTTTCCATTTTAATTAAGAATTAACTCCGTCCGACCAACTCCGAGTTGGTCAAGAAATTTCTGACGTAATGTTGCGATTGAAGATCTAGGATCACGCTTTTTAGTCTCCTGCATGTGCATGAAATCATTCAGTGAATGATATATATAGCAGCGTACTTTCTTCCGAGACAATAAAAGTCTTGAAGTATTATTTAAAAGTTGAGCATTCGCGAGACCGGTGTCTGCTTGCTTCTTTCACTTCGTGATTTTACGATAGCCATCGATATCGGAAATTGAATGTTTTTGTACTTTCGTCTCTTATTTCTTTGAAATAAGATTCACGAGCATTATTCACTACTGACGAGTACAATGAAGAATATTACCTTTTCAATTCTGCCGGATTACATAATCCGCTTAGATTCTTGATTAAGTTTCATTGAAATAAATAGTAAATATCTAGTTTCTTAAGACCCGTACATTCATGAATGGTGATACATATAGGACACACCGTACATGATGTAGAAAATAATAATGTCATTAGTTTACGTTTAGAAAATAGATTATCCGGAAGAGAGTAAACTGTCCTTTTGATTTTGTTCCTGGCGAAATAAAAGTATCGCGAAGCGACTTACGTCGCTTTCGCGAGAAGAACGAAAAGGGAGAATTATCGCATCGTGTTTCCGAAGCTTTTTATCTCGGCGACGAATCGCTTGAACGCCTCAACAGAGTCGCTCTGTCTACACACGAATGAACACACTCGAAGTCTAATCGCGTTGGAAGTCAGCCTCCGGCGTGTATTTTTCCCTAACTTCGTTACGGCCGCGGTTATTTGCTCGCGCCTGTTTGTGCATTCGTTACATCGGTTTGCGTGCCGGTGCCGGCTTCCCTCCGACTTTTGACTTCGTTAGTTCGAGTTATGATTCGGAATCGCCGCAGGTGCGATTATGCCGCTGCATGTAACATCGGCGTGGTCGATGGTAGATAAGTAAGCGGACGTTACTGCGTCGAGCACGCCAAGCTGTTAATGCATAGTTTTTCAGCCCATTTAAGCATCAATTACTTAACATTTAGCTTACTTTATTTCAGTTTACATCAAAATTACACGTAGGACTGTGAAGCACTGTATGTAAATATTGCAACAGTTTTTTTTTTTTTTTTAACATTGTAATATCGATGGCCGTGTTATTATCATTTAACGTGATCATTAATTTATTACTCGCGATTCAATATTTAATTTTATTATTACAGTATGTAAATATTAAATGTCTCGGCATTTTTCCCTTTTCGAAAGACTCTTTGTCGTATTATCCTCTGTGTAGACGCGATAGAGAGTCAGCCATAGGCAATGTACGATTTCGAAGAGCTAATTAATCTCGCAATGGTCACACAAGGCAGGCAAACGTTAACTAATGCGCGGCTGAAACGTTATCTTCGATCCGGCATTCGAGGTAATTGTCGCTGTTCCGGTCAAAAGTCAAGCCGAAGTACCTCAAAGCCGGAGCGTGTTTGCGCGTAACCCGAGGCGAACGAAGATACCTAACCCTCTCGAAAGGGATGGTAGTAGAGTGGTGGTGGCGGCAGCGGCAGCGGCGGCGGTGCCGGTGGCGGCGAGGATCGAAAACCGCGTGAGCGGCGCGGCTCGAGAGTCGTATTTACAGTCGAGATGCAGATACTCACCACCCGCGTGCAAACATGCATCGCGCCCGTATTTGTGCACTGTGTGCGCGAGACGATGGGCGCGCCATCGTTGCCGTTGCACACACTCCGTCGGCTCCGAATCGGCGCGGCGGGCCCGTACAGACTGCGGCGGTGTACTTTTCCTAACGTCATTATCTTCGCCCGAGGGATTGCATGGGTATTCGTTACCCGTCGGTTTCGCATATGCCCGCGCGTTTCTCTTCTCTCTCTCTCTTTCTCTTTCTTTCCCCGGTTTTTCTCCGCGCCGCGCGCGACGCGGTATACATCGTTGTCGCCGTCGTTGTTGTCGTCGTGGCCGCCGCGGATTTTCTCGTCAGTATGCTAACGCATTCCGCCGGTCGGATGAATAAAAAGAGAGAAAGAGAGGAAAAAAAGCGAAGGAAAACGAACGAAACGAGGGGAGAAGGGCGACGAGACGGTGGGAAAAAATGGCCGAATCGAAACAGCCCGCGGCATCGTCGCCGCGCACCGCGCCGCCGCGCCGTCTCTCGTCATTGTGCTCCTCGCGTTATACATAATACATGCGCGCGGGTAATATTAGTACGGCGAACGCGACGACTCTTTTGACGGGACGTCGTTACCGGCGCTTCCACGTCTCTCTCTTTCTCTCTCTCTCCCCCCGGAGCCTTCGCATTTTCTGCCCCTCCTCCGCTGGCAGCATCCACTACCTTTTTAATGGCCCTCGTTCGCTTTTGCGCGCGAGAGTATTAATTTTCTTGTCGCTCCTCGCTGGGTGATCTCACCGCACAAGATTCGCGCGGTAGCCTCTCTCCTTCGTCTCCCTCCCCTCCTCTCTTTCTCTTTCTCTCTCTCTCTCTCTCTCTCTTTCTTTATCTGCTTCTCTTTACTTTCTTAAATAATAATTTACATGCAGATGCGCTTTGCTCACAGCCGTGTTGCTGGGAGTAGCCGCTCATATTTTAGTTTCGTAACACATGTTTAATGTATTATGCAGAAGTTTCATGTATCATTTTTGCAAGTGAGAATTTTAATCAATAAATTAGTAGTAGGAAGAACAGTGACGCTCTTAATACAGCAATATTTATTTTAATATCAATGGAATCTCAATTTGAGGATTCGAGCTCAATTATAATCAGTTCCGATACGTATTGAGTTAAGCACTGTTCTATTTTGTTCAATTCTATCTTTGTTCGCTCGACGAACGCGTTATTACTTAACCATACCACAAGTAATGATCGAGCCGCAGGAAGCGCGTGATCGATCGGCACTTGATTTGTGCGTGCATCATTAACGAACTGTAATATCGCTTCTGCGAAATCTCGGAGATAGATGCGCGTATCGTAGCTCTGCGAAGTGATCAATTAGAATTGCTTCAAGGATACCGATGCAATACCGCGTGGTGGGGGAAAGAATGTATCGTCGCTTCGTTATTCGATCGCGCATTCATGTTACATCCTCGCAAAATGTATCTCGCGTTCTCGTATCACCGGAGTCCTCTAACGAGCGATGTCGAACGCATTAAAGGGTTCATCCGATTTAACGAAGCCACATATTGCACGAAATTTACATCCACTCTGCCGCTACGGGGGTTGCATAATGCTCCCGCTTACATCTTTCATGAGGCATGCGTGTTAAGCGTTATAAATGAATGGAAATGCGATTTTTGGAAAACTGTCAGCTTATCTAGTTTCTTTTTCTTTGATATGTCAATCGTATTAAACTCTTTCGAATGTGACGGATATGATATCAAATGACGGGGATAAAATATATATTTTAACTAAAACATTATAAACTATGTTGTTTATTAATTGTAATTTTTATTTGAATTTGAATGGATGCAATGTGCAATATCATTTTAACAATAAAAAATATAATAAAATAGTAGTATAAAGCTGTTGAAAACATTTTAATAAGTGTAAAATTGCATATGCGAATAAAGTGTGATCGGATCATATTTTTCAGAAACAAAGTCATCGTGTACTATGCTTGGATTTAAATTGAAAAACACTTTTATCTTGTGGAGAATGTATCTAAAAACGTTCGTACATGCTCGGATTATTTTTATTATTTATTGTTTTAGCGATTTATTTTATGTGATGTCTCACGTGTAAAATGCGTTTTCTCTCTCAACGGATTTAGCGAGATCGTCGCTCTGCGCGCGCTCATAAAATTCGTGCTCGTGCACAGTGTATAAAATAGATACTCGAAATTTTTCGACTATGCATTGTTACGGCCGACATCTTTCGCGAATCCGTCGCGGTCATGTGTATAATTTAATAAGCGACCGATTTGCTCGCTTTCACGGCAACCGCTCCGTTTCCCGATAATATCTGGAGTTTTCGCAAACCGGACGGGTCTCGACAAAGAGGGTGGAATTTGCGCATACTTATAGACAATAGAGGGAGGTCCACCGATCGCAAAAGATCTCCTCCCTTTCTCACTGTATTATTACTCCGTCTCTCTCATTCTGTCCGCTGCCTTCTTGCTCGGAACTATGTCGAGAGATCGAGAGTGAGTTGGGCCTTCGCTCGGCAGTAATTAAACGAAGCGCGTTGCGCCTTTAAAGACTTTGAAAACTCGCGCCGTAAATTACGCGTGCCGACGCTCACGTCGGCCGCGCGCCATCGCCTTTGCCCGTTTGCTGACGAAGAAAAACGAGGCGCAAATATTAAGCCGAACCGCACGGATGTCTAGCGTATAGGATGTTTCACAACTATCGAACGATGCTATCAGATTTTTCAAGGGATATTTCAATAACTAATTCATTGACGAATATAACATCAATTTTCCCTTTATTAAAATTTTACAGCGAATTCAATCATAAGTATAGCTAAAAAAAAATTTAGAAATTATTTTTCAATATCGAGAACCTTTATTCATGAAAATTTAATCACAGATCCTATTTATTTCGATAAGGAAGCCAATGAAGAATCGTCGATGTATTTACTTTTATATTATGTTGCTCGCGTAATGGATATAGATGTTTCAGACGTTGAAGCAATTTTTTCTAATTTGAGCAACAGACGATAGAACGAGTTTGAAACGTCTTGTATGAATACGTCTCTGCTTTTTCGACTTCTTCTTTATAGCCAGTATGGCGCACCATGGACTTTTCTTAGTAATGACTCTTTGGCTCTTTCAACGTGCCACCGTTTATCGGAGTTATTGCCGGCTGACGTTCGCGCCCTCCTCGCGCAATCCCGTTCCCCCTTTCCGGCGGCCATTGGAAAGTAATGTATCAGGGTAACTGTTTCTTCGCGTTGGGATATACGATCTCAAAGGGTTAAATGGGTCTCCGGGATTTCTAAAGTCGAGGGAGCCGTTATGAGACAGTCTGAACGCGCCGCGTTTAACTTCCGGTAATACATCGCGACGTCTTTCATTCGACTCACTCAATATTACTCGGAAAGATGAACGGAGAAATCTATCTCGATGCGTGCTTTCGTAGGAATTACAGAAAGTATCGGCGAGACGTAAAGGCGAACTAAAGAAGCTCGTTTTACTATAATGTATGGCTGCCTGAAAAATTAATTTAGTGCTTTTGCGCACGAGAACTCTTGTAATTAATTGTAAGTATCTCGTTACTTATTCGGCTTCTTTAAATATAAAGAGTTCTCTGGTTTATACAAAAAAGTGGATTCACCTTAATCAAAAAAGAAAAAAAAATTAATAGCTTTATTTATACTGGCCTGAGTCGACAGTTTCAACGCATATGAAATGGGTCACAAAGATCGTTCGCATATTTTCATGAAATCGCATTGAAATTCTTATAAGACTTAAAATGTAATCGTCGTGCGAATAGCCACCCTAACCGTCTAAGTGTTATAAGGTAGAGAGTAAGCTATTTCACATTTAACTTCGCCCTACGTTAAATGACGTAGCGTACCTCTAAGCTAACACACCGCCACTATACGCTGAAAATGGCGACAACGTATATTTCGCAGCGACGCATTTAATGCCCGCTTATCCTATGACTTTTGGCCGCCGCGGAAATTCTACAGTAATTACGAATACGATATTCATTGCGTGCAACGACGAAATTTCACGCGGCATTCCATTAAATTCCTTCGTCGAAATTGACGTTATTACCGCTGCAAGTCGCTCACTATGTTCATCACACAAATAAGCGAACAATCCGAGAGATTAAAGTACACCACGATATATAGCCCTAATTAACACAACTTCCGAAGGTATATGATAAATTCCGCATCATAATTCGCGCGTCGCTTTATGATATTCCCCGACGCTGCTTTTTCCCACTGTACATTTTATAAAGCAGTTTTGCTTTGCAAACTTTACGGTAAGTGTGCGGGCGATGCGAAATCGGGAGTGTGGTGGGTGCTTTTTTTTTAAGCCTATATCGGAATAACGCGTCGAGAGAGAACGGAGGAAAACACTTTGAACGGGAGTTTTAGCGCCGTATAATTATAAGCTTCTTGTACCGATTTCGCGGCAGTTGCGCCGCACGGAATAATCAGATAAATTTCAGTCTCGTGGTTTGGAAAGTGCGATACGCACGTTTAATGCAAGCACAGAGCAAGTGCGCTGAGAGCGCCCATGGAGTTTATGTACGTTTTAATGCAGTTAACGGCGTAATCGCCGCATCGCGGTGTTAACGCAACGCGGCGTGTCATTACACGGCGATTTTAATCGCTCGAGCGTTTCAACTTCGAAAGTCAATTACATCGATATCGAAGCGGCTTTGATCACAATTCTCCCCCGCGTAATTACAGATACGGCAGACAAAGCGGCGGGACATGGAATACGACTGGATCGTTTTCATTAAAAGCTAACGACGGCGGGAAAGATACGCCGCCAGTCTATCTCGCTTTCTAACGTCGTAAAAATCTGTCCCCGATTGTCGAAGGTCGTATTAGGCCTCGCACGCTTCTCCATCTGAGAATTTTTCGTCTCATGCCGAGTGATTGCCAATAACGAAACTCCCCGTACGATTCTGGCGATTGATAGTGAAGGTGATTGTCGAATACGTTAATTTTCGCTATTGAGATTTGCACAAACGAACGGCTCCGTCATCAGCTTTGTACGTATCGTGGAATCTGAATATTCTTAAAGTCTGCAACACATTCAATACGATATAATAACACAAACATCGATGCTGATATTCTTAAGGCATGAGATAAAATCGAATATCAATTTATTACGTCTCAGGGCAAGACAGGTACGTCGAAGTGCACTTTAAGCGCATGCAACGTGAAACAACCGCACCATACTTTACCACGCCATCGTTTCTTTATGACCCTTTATCAATATCTCGCCGTCATGGCGCAACGTTCTTGTAATTATCTTTCCTTGTCTTGCGACGATGTCGTGAGCAGGGATAACATGCAAAAACTTCTCTTTCCTTTCTCTTTTTTTTTTTTTTTTTTTTGTAAAAACTTCTCGCTCGTCGCATCTGCTTTGCCGGCATAATCGGACGACGGCTTTGACGAATCAATCAGTCGGCCGCGTCAGGTTCTGCAATTCAAATGAGAATTTTCCATGGGTTCGCATACGCGCTCGACTCACCATGCGTACAGGGCCTCTAACTCGCGCCGCGCGCTGCGTTCGATAAAGCGAACTGCATCCACCTGGACTGCGTTATTATGGGATGAGTCCGCATATCCACCGCCGTCGCTCTAAAAGCCTCGATCCGTACTATTACCCCTTCCCCGTGCTTTTAACCACATCGGCTCCGATATCGCCGATAATCTTGCTAGCGCCGGAAGAAATTTTGGGAAATCATATATATATAGTGACCAATATGCGATAGGTGATCCGCACTTTCGACGATTTTCATCTGATAACGTGATCAGTAACAGACAAGTGTTAATATTAGCACGATCAAGTAACAGAATGGCATTTTTATTATTAGTGCACGGAAGGAACGATTTTGTTGAAATAGAAATCTGAAAATAATTATCTTGATCCGTTAAAAAGACTATGTTAAATATTTAAGCTGGCTTATACGCTGGCTTTAAGAATATCAAAACTTTTTGCAGCAATATTATCAATGCTTGAATGTCTGCATAATTATTTTGGTTTAATAAAATTATTTTCTAGCTAAATTTTTAAATAGTGCAATTTTTTTCGTATGTGCGATATATGTGAAAAGTTAAATTTTCTCTTTTACAATTAAAGAAAATTAAAATTTGATTAATCAATAATATTTCTAATGTGGAGCAAATTCTAGGTACCTTGTTTCGCGAAAAGAATTTATCGATGAGACTGTTTCGTTTTATACATACATTGTTGACGTAAATCTTGCAAGATAGTTTGGATATCAGATTGTCGAGGACCAATCCCTAGAAGCGTAAGACCGGTGCCGAGACTTTAGCTTCGGGCACAGTAATCTTAGCCACTTTGCTACTCGGTATCGCGTATAGGTTCGAGTTACACCAGGTTGCGCTACACTTTTCGTGATACTCGTTATCTTACCCTAGAAGCTGGGACGACGTAGTGCTGCTGATCGGCTGAAATATCGCCCGAGTTGAAGTAGATAGTACATACACATACTCCAAATATCTTTTACCCACGTGAAATAATATTACAAGAGAGCTCGCGTAAATCATGAAATTAATTATTGTTGAAGTATTGAAATATATTCATTTATTTACAATTTGTTTACACGTATAAATATAAGAAAAGAAGGCATAATTTTATAATTTTTATAAAACAGCGAAAGGATTAGTTGGGTGCTAAATAAATACACGCATACCAAGAGAGGGATATAAGTAATTATTTAAAACAATGTGGACCGCGATCATCGAATGAATTATAAATTATATGCATTTACAATTTCACGATTGGAAAATAACTATATTTCAGTTGGTACACTTGACAAGTAGCCCGCGCATTCATTCCGAGTCAGTCTACGAAAACACGGAAAACGCGTGAATCGGTAGGGCAGAGTCGCAACATTGGGGAAAGCAATGCGCTCGTTTGGTGCATCCCAAATGCGACGCGGGCGCTTCCACGAGGTGGGCGTTACGCCACGTACGACGAAATTTATGGTGTAAGCTCCTTCGAATCGACGTGCGCTTTGCTGAAATTCTCGAGTGATCAGTGTGTAGGAAGTTCGTCGGATATTCTGAATTCCTAATGCAATTCACGTAGAGACTAGAGCGCCTGTGGGAAATGTACCCGCGACATGTATACATATATATGTGCGTCTGTGTTTGCACACATATGTGCGTCTTTCCTGCGTGCGTGTGTGCCGACAAAGATCACGCAAACCTACCCGGTATCTGTACGAAAGTTTCGCCGCAAGAAGGCTATAAAGTGGGCAATAATCATCCTCGGGCAAGCGGAAATACGCGGCCGTATGGGAAAAAAGTTAACCAGCTTTGAGTCAAGTTTCTCCGCTCGTTACGATTCCACGTCATACGTCTTCTCTAGATAACGTCGCGCAGTTTCCGGATGAAATAAGTGGGATCATCCTGCCTCGGGAGCCGAAGGTTCCTCAGGGTCGTTCGACGCTCCAGATAAAACGGAAGCTCTTTGCGCGCTTTCCGCCGTGGCGCTTTTAGTAGCGCCGTGTTGGTTGAAAGCGTCGCGCCGAGACACTCCCAAATAGGCAGATGCTCGAGAAATTTTTTTTTATATTTTTCTATATCAGGAGAGAGAAAAATCTTGGCAACGCGTAACGACAACATGAAGATGGGCTCTCACAGGCCGTTAATTATACAGAAGTCGGACTTTTGTCGCCTATGATCCCACGGGCTTCCGCAGGGTCGTTACAAGTTTTGTAATGAAGCACTTTTTCCAATTATAAAGTCGTCTAGACTGCAGTGGGGAAAACAGCATATTTTTCCGCGAAATAGAGCAGAGCTAATTTCTCTTAATTAAGTGATATTTTCTTCTCAGGAGCACAAAGAATACGTCGATTGTAATTATTTAAGTAAAAAGCACTTCTATTAATTATTGTACACGTAAATTCCAAGTCACTGTGAATATCGATGATTATTAAGCAAAGTACACGCGTATCTCGAGCAATTCAATTAGGATAACAACGGAATAATATTTTATTATACCAAGACGCTTCCGTCTGAGAATATGAATGAAACGACGTAAAAGGACTTTCAAGATCGCATTTCTATAGCAGCCGCATAACAAATGGTTCTTTAAAATATTGTATACATCTTTACAGACATGTTACTATTATCGTGTCTCATATATCAAACGAGAAACGAGATTTGCTTAACTAAAAGGCGCGCGGAAAAATAGTTTGATATACGCGGAAGTGACCCGACGACCCTCTATTTATCAATCGTACGTGTATACACTATACTTAAACACGCTATCGAAGGCGCCTGTGGTCGTCGTGAGAACACGAATCGCGTTCGCGCGGTGCGTGTAAATAACGGGCGAATTTGTAAAACCGCCGATCCATTTGCGCGGCACTCGAGCGTGCCGAAGTCGTCGCCAACCTAATACTTCCTTAGAACTACGTTACGTCGCGTCGTTCGGCGCCGATAGCTTTCGGCTGGCTAGTAGCTGCTGACGACGACGACGACGACGACGACGACGACGACGATGGGGATAAAAGCAAAAAGGACCGTCGGCGGTGCGCGCTCACGTTTCTCCGAGAGCGAATATAAAGCGAAAGCACTCAGTGCGTTTCCTGTCGGGGCCTCTTCACGCCGCGCCGCCAGGGACGCAGTCGAGATCCATAGATCCCTTCTTTTTCGTCCCCTTCCTATCCATGGGGCTTACGCACGCATGGGACTACGCAAAGAACGGTGTATTCATCTAGGCGCCGCGTTTGAAAAGTCTTTAAAATTTAATGTAAAGCTCTAACTCCCAGTGTTGTACCGACTAAGGGATTAAGAGCAGAAAGGATTGGTGAATCAGAGGGGCAAGAGAGATCCACTGTAGAGAAATATCTTGGGTATTATGCCACGCGGTAGGGTTTGCATTAAACGAGCAGCGATGAATACACCAGTTAGTGAAAAAAGAAGAGAAAAATATAAAACCCACGGTAACTGTAAAGCTGGAGATGGGACGCCTCTATTGCTATCGCTACTGTTTTAGGTGGGTAACGATCGAAGGCGGGAAGGACGAAGATGAGGGCGCCATGAATGGGCGATGAGTAGGAAGTTTGAGAGAGAGAAAGAGAGAAGTTGGGGGCGGAGGAGGCGATGGCAGGGTCGAAATGAAAATTAAGGGGCTCACGCGGGGAAAACGGTGGTGAGGAGAAATCCAATGGATTACGAGGGAATCGGTTTTTCGGATATTAACCTAGGCACGCGTGCCACCGACACGTACATACACATCCACTCACGGGATGAGTTTTTTTTTTTTTTTAACGGAGAATATAGTATGCTTCGCGTGAAAGGACTGGTTGACATGTTTAATAAAAAAATACTAGAGGCCGGAAAAATATCGTAAAAAAATCTTCTACCTAAATTAAACTATGTTTGATCGCATCACAATATTTCATGAATAGAGCACCAATGTTATTTGCAAATATCGTGGGAAAAAAATAAATTGGGAAAAATAGATATTTTACAAGAAAAAAAAACTGATGTTTAGGCATTTAGGGATTGGTTGGACCTAGCGTGTCTTCTATTGTTTTCTATCTTTGTATATTGATCTTTTATTGATTTTTAGTTTTTATTGAGTTTATTATTTTAACAAATTTTTTTCTATAATAAAAGTTTTTTTTTCCCGCTAACCTTTTCAGTTCTCGTACTTTTACGTTGGCAATTATCCATCTCCAAACTATATAAAATAACATTGATTGTTCTTGATCTTAAGATATTGTTACAATATTCTCTGAAGACCAAAATATATATTTTTCTATAGTAGCTGTCTTTTACCTTTAAATGTTTTATACGCTTGAGCTTTTATTTTATATATATATATAAAACATTCTACTATTTTATAAAAAACACTGTGCTTTTATTCGTAATATTTTCATGCGCAATGTTTTCTTAAGTAGCGTAAGAATCATTTACAAAATTTATCGCGATCGTTTATTCTTAGTTGCTGGTAATTATTTCGTCAATAAGATGCTACCTGTTGCTAAATTTGGCAAAAGTATTTCGCTAGCGACACGGAGGTTACGAGGTTGGCGAGACGCGGTAAGAGGCGAATTATCAGATAAATCCAGCGCGTTTCGCGAAGGATCAACGACACCAACGGCGAAACGTAACTTTTAGTACCCCCGACCGATCCTGAGGGAGGCTAATCCAATCCTTAGAATCCTGCTTGAGAGAGAGAGTCTTCCCGAGTCGTTCGAGGGAAGAAAAACGAGCGTAATCAGTGAATCGGGCGTTAAGGAGGAACGGGGCGAGGGGTGGAGAGATTGAAGCGCGCGATTTTCCAGCATCTGGGTCAGATTCGCGCTTTGCGACATTTGCGAGCGAACGGGCGCCGGGAGGGATGGAAGGAGATAGCGAGGTGAAGGAGAGAACGGGGATGTAAAAAGGGTGGATCCATCTCCAAGCGCGGATTCTGATATCGAACCCCCATTGCATGATACCATGGTGTATAAGCCGATTACGTCCGGCTTTCGCATTCCAGCGCACGACGCAATTCCGTCGTTCTCTGTTTCGTATTAATGCGTAAAACGGCATTTACCGAGAGAGGATTGGATGAAGAGAGGGGAGAAATCGAGGGCGAGAGGGTGAGAAAGAGGGAGAGCAGTCCCGGCGTGCAAGGCTACTTATTAAATGAGCGCGCTCGTCTGCTGGGCGACGAAATCCCGCTGTCGCGCTGGTTTATATCTCCACGCTTACGTTACATCGCTGCGTTCCTATATACATGCACGGCGGCACCGTGCTATAGCTATCCGCGCTTAGATCTTTTGTTCACGGAAACGCGCCAGATACGTCTGTCTGCGGCTTTTGTTCCGGAAACGCGCGTGTGTCCGCTATAGTTTGGATGTTTTATTTGCCACCCCGGGGAAGAAGTCCAACTGTGCAACTCGGGAAAACGAATCTCCATTTACCCGACAGAAATTTCGTTTTCGTAATGTGCGCTCAACGCCATTTGGTTATATGCTCGTCGATCGTTCGCAGCGATACGTACGTCGTGCTTAATGCAATGATTTTAGTCTCCGATGGAACATAACGGTATTGCGATAACTAAATCCTCGCGGTGTATCTTTTGTACGGTATTAAATCACTGAGATTAATCTCTACTGTGGCTTTATCTATTATCGAAAAGAGTCGGGCGATATTATAATGGAGCTTTCTAAAGGAAAATGTTTATTACAGTAGGGCCTCTCTAATTTTGATTATATGGGGACGATAAAAAAGGCGAAATATGTCAAACTTATGAAGTGTTCTTATCACAGAGACTGCGTTCGCGGAGCGTGCTATCAGCGCTGTTGCGTCATTTTATCCTTACTTCGCGCCTAGTGACCGAGAAAGATAGAATGACAGAATAGTGCTAATAGGCCGCTTTCCGAACGCAGCCAGAATGAGCCTACTAATCGCCGTACTTGCAGCGCGAACCTAGTTTTCTACATTAAATTTTAACGCACGCAAGTAACTACCCAGCAAACACCTATTAACAGTAATATAATCTCAATATTATAATCTCTTACTCAGCAACGTGTAATATATCACACGTTATCTGCCAATTACATTATTGAGTAGGACATTATAATGTTATTTGAAGTTATATTACTGGAGAGAGATGTTTCTGATAACCTTGCTATGCACACACATATGTATGCACTTGCACTGTTACATAAACTACAATTAAGTGCAGACGCACGCGCTATCTAATGAATTATGCTCCGCTCATTACGATAGAAGAGGCGGGACACTAGTGTCTGTGAAAGTGTGTGAAGAAGTGCAAAGATGGAAAGATCACAGAGGGCCGAATTTAAGGAGACTTATTATTTAAGAGAATTATTTCAAATTCCAAATTAGAGAGAAATACACACCGTACTTCGTGCTGCCATTTCAGCTTTAACTTGGTTTAATTTAGTAAGTAAATCGAGGATTTGGAGACTGACATCGCGCGCGATAGCAATCCCGCGTTTTACGCGGTGCTTTTGCTCATTACATTAGTCGCGATTCGCGAATCCGATCCTTTTCTCGTCGAAGGGATATGTTTTACGATAAGACTTCAATCAATCTAAGACGGACTTTTCTAAGGCGAACTTTTCCTCGATCAATCGCGCTCGCATTAATCCCCCGATATACGAGTCTACTCCTGATTCGACTTGAGAAATAACGGGAAGAGTAACGCCCGCAGCAGTATCGTCGGTCGCGATCAAACTGTGGATGCACTTTTCGAAGAGCATTCTCTCCTTTTTTTTTCATATCTGTGAATATGCATCATGGCGCATCAGACTATCGAGAAGCGTGATGCCGGATCGAGTGCTGCTCGTAAAATTGCGGGGTTTATCGATCGGATCGTTGCGAGAAAAATATGCATTTGTGCGCGCTGTGCAGGAACTGTAGTTAACACTACCATTTTACGTGTGTGTATGCGCTTACATGGAGTGTGTCCTCCATTATTAATACGCAGTCATATAGACGATTAAACGCGGGCTTGCCCCCCGGTTTCCAGAGTCGATAATTATTTGCGGCATAGTTCGCGTTGGCCCGATTTCGAAAACCGCAGCCGGCCGGGATTTGTGCCGATCGCAGTCGACAAAATCATTTTGCCGAGTCATCATCTCCGCGTCTGCCTTTACTTGCCGTTCGCTTTCCGGTTGTTCGCACGATTTCGATGCGGCTCGTTCACCGCGCTGACGAGCTTCCCGGAGCGAGACACTACGAATCGGTCGCCATTGTCGCCGTTTATTTGACCGGTTAATCGCGACAGCTGTACACATACAAACCGAACGCGGCGGAGCGTCGAAAAACGAACGGCGTTACACTTTATTGGATTTCTGTAATGACGGGCGTCGCTTGCCCGTGTAATTCGTTCGACGACCCAGATACTCTCTCGTACGCGCGACCCTGTTCGTTACATAAGCGAAGGCGACGGCCTGTGTAAAAACCACGTGAGTGAAACATCACTTAAGGTGACGTGCTGTTACTGTACCTACTGCTGCTGCTGCTGCGACACGGTGCTCCTAATCGAAAATGTCGTTTTCGAACGAGCGTTTATGAAAAAGATGATTATTTTTCCTCTCGCCCGATTTTTATTTGATTTGCAACCGCGACGTCGATAATGAGGCTATACGAGACTAATTTTTTCATAGAATCACCTCAACGTCTTTGGAAAAAATTAATGGAGTACAATGGCAATTTGTTTTTTTATTAATTATATATAATGGGGGAGCATAATATAACTTTGTTTCATAACATTAAGTTTAAGAGACGTAACAATACATTTATTAATTTTTAAATAAATTACGAAACGTAAAGAAAATAACAGGGAAAGTAGTATTATTATCTAAGAAAAAAAGCTTCTTTTCTCTTCACGAATCATATCTGATTTCGCGATAGATTTCACAAAAAGAGCAGAAGTCGGAATTTGCCATCTTAATGTCACAGCAAGTTGAGAAGTATTCCAAGAAGCACTTCTGCGTTTCATCTCCTAACACCGACGTGTTCTCATCGAGAATTGGCGTGCACTCTTAGGAGAGAAAGAGAAAGAGCGATAGAGAGCACGGCGATATCACTATCGTATAGCATAGGGGCGCCCTGGCACATATTAATGCCCCGACTGCGGAGTAAAACGAATGATTTGTTGGGGTGGCTTAAGCTTCGTTACTGTGGCTGCTTCAGGGTGGCAAATGGTGGTACGGTACGGAAGCAACGGAGGGAATCTCGTAAAGGAGAAGGGGGAGGAGGGGAGGCAAGCGAGACTAGGGCGTTACGGGATTGACCGAGAGAGAACATACGCGTGCAGGGGCGCCCTTGTGAGAAGCTGCACTTTGAAGAGACAAGGATGGTGCGATATCTAGCCTCGAGGTTGTGGATGAAAGGGAGGGAAGGGAGCGAGAGGAGGAGGAAAAGGTGAAGGAAGACGAGGGAGGGCGGCCGAGAGGGGCTTGCAGTCCCGTCTCATCTACTTGATTGCATCGCCCGGATTACAGCCGGGGCTTTAACGCATCCCCCTCGGGACGCTCCTAGCGTGAAAACAAAAAGAGAAGCGGACGCGAAAGGAACGTGAGTAAGAGAGCACGAGCGAGTGGAAAGGCTGGACCGCTTTCCTCGCTCTCGCTCCTCTTGTCGCGGCGGGTGCTCAAGTGAAATTCCCTGAGAATAATTTTCACTTCTCTCCACTTCCTGGTGTCGTCTTCTTCTCCTTCTCCTTCTTCTTGTTCGTCTGTTTTTTGTCTTTGTGCGTTTTTTTTCTCTCTTTTTCTACCACCTTCCCTAGTCCCTGGCGCCTGACGTCGTCTTCTTTTGAATCTCCGAGCTTAAACCTTTTCCCTCGACAGTAAGCAGAACCAGCCGCATACGAATCTTCGAGAGCGATGCTAATATCCAGAATGACGAGAGAGAGAGGGGGAAAAAGGGAAGATAGAAGATAGAGAGAGCGGGACTGCTTCTCATCTTTTATGGGGGCAGGGGGGGGGGATACGAATTTGAGCCGAATTGATTTTGCGCGTAATGAGCTTTCACGCTTTTAGGCGGCGCGACGG
Organism: Solenopsis invicta; assembly: GCF_016802725.1. Classification (NCBI taxonomy): domain Eukaryota; kingdom Metazoa; phylum Arthropoda; class Insecta; order Hymenoptera; family Formicidae; genus Solenopsis; species Solenopsis invicta. The sequence goes on from NC_052673.1 coordinate 12,070,623, forward strand.
CCGCTTCAAAGCGAATTGTTCGTGCACGGGCTATAAAGCTGGATTCGATTAACTCTTCGGGACGTGGTTGCCAAAAATTTCGAATATAACTCAAGCAGCTAAATCTTTTGAACTTTACGCTTTTTTTTATGCCCCGCTTTTTTAATTACATTATTCCTTGAATTTAATTATTACCACTTATTTATAATTCATATAAATTTTTTTTTACAGTTTTTTCCATAAATTTTTTCCACGCAAAGTAAATTTTTGTATGCGAAAACGCTTGATTTAGTCCACGCTTATATTAAGAAAATATATGTTATTAATAAGTCTTTGTTAATGTGGCGCTACGCAATATTGAAGTTCGTGCACGTTGTCACGAGAGATGCGGAGCCACTTTTATCAGAAAGCTCAGATTCGTTCGCTTTATTCTATACCGGCGAGACGCGTTCCATTCGACGTCATATTGCATTTCAATGATACGCGTCGATCTCGCTACCTCGACGTCGCCTCTTCGCTTTTCTCGCTTCGCTTCGGATTGGATGATTCCGGACATGCCGAATGGCGTATGCGCGTCTCGCGAGCGTCGTTCAGGTGAGCAATAGCGCGCGATTCCGTTCTCTTCGCTCGCCCTTTGAACGCCGCGCGAGAATCGATTCTCATGCATTCGATTGCGCCTATACGGTACAATCTTATCGTCGAGAGCTCGCGCAAATAGCTGACGGCAAATCCTTGCTTCGATTTAATTAATTCCCCGTAGTTATGTTTAGAAATTCGCTTTATGGGACATTAACGCGGTCTCGTGCTCCCCGCGCGTCAGCTCGTCCCTTTTGAGACGTAACGCGTGATTAATGCGAACGCGCGCGCGCAGATATTAAGCCCGATGAAACTTTGAAAGCCCGTTCCGGACGATATATCTTTTCCGATATTGCCAGACCGTGCGATATTTTCGCGGAAGAATCTCCGTGACCTGGTCGTCCTGGTCGAGCGCGTTAAGGATCCCGGATCTCGCCGCCCGCTCGCCGGCTCGCCGGCTCGTTCCGCAGATATAAACGTTTCAAACGGCGGCGGGAATATCGCTAATCCTATTGTAGAGAATTTATGACGGTCTAATCGTCTAATGAATACTAAATGCCCTGACGCGCCCCCGGCGGACTCTTACAGCAAAGATTCGGCCGCGCTAATAATCTCATTAATTCGTCCGAGTTTCGCATATCTCGCACATTTCTCGCCCGCATTCGTGCAATGAGAAAGCATCCGACAAGCCCATAAATCCATCGAGAACTTTCTTTCTACAGTAACACAGCGCGTTTTGGTTTGAAGGGAATGCTTAAATTTATTGAACAGCGCTGCGTGTTTGCTTTGTATCACGAAACGTTTGTTCCGCATTCCTGCACGTTTATAATACATACGAAAGAGCTGTGTATAAAGAATATTGCTTTTATACGCGATCGTGTTGCATTCTAAAATTAGCTAAATGCTTTAATTTTTTTTTCATCCTTTTAACTTGACGCCTAATTGCTAAAGTATTTAACGTTGAATATTAAACAGTTGCAATTAGCTACGAGTATAGAAACCGTAGTATCACCATAGAAACCGTAAAAACCAAGCAAAAACCACGACTGAAAGAAATGGACTCTCGGCCCCATAAAGATTACAGCCAGATATTGCCCAAAACGTACGTAATCGTTGAATGCGATCTCGAAAGAAAATGAAAACGTTTAGTTAACCCCCAATTAGCGTTAACCAACGTCGGGAGGGATTGGACGGCCGGACTGCATATCCGAATTTACGGCAACGCGCCGCCGCATTTCCCTGTACCACCCTTCCTGCCCCCGTAGCTTCCCCGTCCCGAGCGAGTAGGATCCTTATCAGCGTTGCTCCCTCATCCCTCGAGTCCAGGATCCCTGTTTCGCCGGCGGCGATGATTGGATCATTTTGCATAGCGTGACGTAGTCGACGCTTGTCTAACAACGCCGTACATGCCGGCAATAACGCGCCGCCGCCGTCTCGTTTACTGCCCTTTGAGTGGCCGTGAAAGGGCGAGGGTCGATCGTCACAACCGTCGTGCAGCCTTCTGCCATTGGACACTTCCACCAGCTGTCGCAAAGAGCCTTTCGGCGACCAGCTACGATTCACTCGTACGCCCGATACGAGCCACTTGGCCTCGTCTTCGTCAAAAATTAAGTGACGCATTTTCCGCGTGAAAGATCCCCATCAAACGACTTTACGCCTCTGTATACCACTTTATACCTGCGGGACACAATTTGTCTCAATTTAAAAACAGCGCAGCTTGCTTTTGTATTACTGATACATTTTATTATATTGATATAAATATAAATTGCAATCAATTTACATGCTTTATGGTAGCATACTAATGTGGATTTTAATTCGGGAGCTTTTCAAGGGATGTAGAGGAAAAGAAGGGACGTTCTTTTGCGCGACGTGGGGGGGACTCCATGCCCAGGGACCGCGAAGCAAAGGGATAGGGAAGTGCATCACTAGATGCGCGTCAGCGATGACCAAAAATCTCTCCTCCCCGCGAACTGTATCCCAGAAACGTGCGAATCCTTTTCCTCTCTGCACCGCGTCTAGTGACGCACTTCCCCTTTTCGTTGCCCCGTACCTACTGGGCATGGAGTTCTCTGCGCTGCAAAACCCTCTTGTCCTCTGTTCTCCTCGGAATTCTTGAGTTAGAATCCGTCTTACTGTACTATTCATTATAAATATATTTCCGATTATATAATATCAAAACTCAGGTAAATTTTCGAGCTGTTGCAATCATGTACTTGGTACAATTTCTTAAACATTTATAAAAAACATACATAAAAAAAGATAATAATTAAGACGCATAAATAAATCTTAATAAATAATTCCAATTCCTTTAAAGCACGTACGAGTATTTGTATAAAAATATTTTTGAATTGTTATCTAGGTTGCGAGAAAGATAAGAAGATTAGTTAGCATATGTAGAGCAGGTAGATAGGTCACTGTACATATTTCGGTTACGCTTATATCAATGATTTCTAAACGGTTTAGGTACATACCGTTTTATCGAGTTTAATCATCTTTCGTTCTTAAAATAGATTGTACTTTAACCACGGATTTAAGATTTCTATCCGAACTAGAACGCGCGACCTGCTTTCTCGGTGGCGGTTTCGCGCGAGACTCCGGCGCGGCGTGTCGTGCGTGCGTGGGAGCGATAATGCATGATCTCGCTTAACGCCCTCGGAGTGTCGATAGGAATCGCGCCAAGGATCGATTGTGTCACGGGCTCTCATGCCACAGCTGTGTCCACGTGTAGACGCCGTTATAACAGCTGGTGCAAAAGCTCTCTTGTGCAAGCACGCGCGCGTGCGCCTGCTGTCACGCACGGTAATTTATGGCAAATCCAAGAGAGATTCGAGAGATTGAACGATCAACTCTTTTTTTTTCGCTCACGATGAAATCTGCGCGACGCATGTTATGCGCGCTTTTAACCGTAATTCGAGATGTATCATACCCCAGCCATTTCGAACGAGTTGCAACGCGGCCGTGTGTCGATACGATGATTTCTCAAAATTCCACAACGGCGTTAGACTAATATTTCATATTCGCCGCCTGATGGCAAACTTCCGTAAACTTTCAGGAAGTTCGAAGAAATTTTTCAAGGCACATCCGACAAATTTATCGAACGATGCATGAAATATTAGGCCTTGGTACTCTTGAAAATCATATATCCATCAATATCTTGGAACTAGAACAGCCATAATGCCATTCCAGATGCGGAAGAAAGAAAATCGTCCTTCCGCCTCGAAACCGCCAAATTGGTCTCTCTATCTCAAAGCCGCAGAGTTGGTCCTACTATTCCAAAGCCGCAGAATCGCATTGGTCGGTTCCTCTGCCACAAAATGATATCGTTTGTTCTAGTTCAAAAGTATTAAATCCATTATACCGTTTTAATCTTAATATATTGCTTCTTATTACGTGCGCTCATGCATATTCTACTCTTCGAATTATTTTCTTTGCACTTCTATTACACATGTGAGAACATACTTTACACCTTTATTATCAAATGTGCAATATTATTTCTAATATGAAGCTAATATAATTTCCTAAAATTTCGTTTCCAAGCAATTTCTTCGCTTTTACCTCGAAATAAGCTTATTGCATCGGACAATTCGGTGTAACTTTTCCCCCATGGATTCCCGTTACTTATCCGAATGTCATTTCCCATTTATTCGAAGCAACGCGAACCGTACGACGTGCCAGTCTTCGTCGTTCGGCGGGAAAGCTCCGGCTTTCGTCTGGGACAACGTGCCCGTCGTCATCGTCGAAGGTTCGGCCTGGTCTTGGGTGAAAGATCTTATCGACTAATTGGAGCAGCGCGAGAGAACGGCGATAGAGGAGGATTCCCTCGTGCGGTGTCTCCTCAAGTTTAATACAACGCCGGCGTCTTCCCATCTCTCGGGAACCGACAGCTACCTAATTACGATCTCTCCTTTCCGACGAGGGAGGAAAGAGATGGGTAGAGAAGGGGAATCATGAAGGGCTGAATTGCTGGTCTGGTCAGGTACGACGGGGATTGTTGCCGTGCATCGACGCGCGCGCACAGCGCGGGAACTGTCACTCCTGTTATCGTTATCGCGACAACCCTTTTTCTCTACGGGCGCGCAAAGGACTCCCGCGGTTTTCTAAGATCTTATCGGTTAATTAGAGGCTCGGTAAAGGGTGGTTGAGGGTAGAATAGATTCTGCAGCATGGTCGAGGTAGACGATGTGGTTCACGCTTTTAGTATGCCTGGGCTCGGGTTGCCAAGGTTTTTTTTTTTTGTCGGGTAATGCTGTGCGCGATAGGTCCGATATGATTATGCGTCGACTTCTTCGAAACTTGAAAGGAATTTTATGCGATCGATTATGTCGATTGTGCAAATGGAGAAAAAAAAACTATACGTTGGTCAATCAGTAGATAAAGAACAAAAAAGTAAGAACAGATGAAATAATACATAATAATTTTGCAATAGCGTACGTTACTTTTACGTTGTTAATAGACTAATGGACATAACTAAACTTTTTCTTTTTAACAGGCATTTAATGTCATGATGTTGCGCGTCGGTAGTTTTATTGAAACATTTAACAGATAAAAACATTCGTAAATTCGTAATCTCTGCAATTTCTATAAAAGCTAAAATATTTCAAACTCGTTAGCTCAAACGGTCCCACCATTTCTCCGTGTTATTGTTGTTTGCCAGTAGTGAACATGCGATCGTGCAAAAAGTATCCTGACTGGTTTATTTTAATCAACTTTCCATGCAAATATCCCACTAGGGAGGGCGAAGCGGGGATAAGCTCAAGCGGGGAGTTTAAATCCCCGGGCATGCGAAGGGAAAGAGTTAAGCTCCGTTAATGAACACCTCGTGAAACTCTATAAAGCTCGCAAATACCGATCTTTCCATGCCTCCTTTTTTCTTCTCTCTCTTGTTTCGATCGTGTGTCGCGGTTTAGTTTCTTTTCGTGAACGCGTCCAAGTGTGCGCTCACCTACTGACATCGCGAGCTTTAAACAAACAAACTTTAGGATTATCTCGGGGGCTCTGGGAATTTGCTCTACACGTTGTTTCTAATTCTATACGCTTCCCTAGGTCGAGGATAGTTGCGTGCAAATAAAGCCGCGAAGTGGATAGGCGTACGGAACACATGCCGGATATCGAACTAGTTAGAGATCCGTGTTGCCTACTTATTCACGCCTCTTCGAGTCCGCCTATCTGCAAACTGGTGAAACGTGCACAGCGGGGAATCAGAAATGGGAAAACGCAGAACGATTCACGAAGATTGTATACGATTTCAAAAGTTATTTTAGATATTATAAACATAGAATTATGGTAGATCATGTTCTAGTTATGATGTGCACAAAAATGACTTGCGATTTCAAGAAAAAATAACATATGCAAATAGCATTGCTTTTTAAGACTAAATTGTAATGTTGTAATTGTAACTTGTACATTATTATTTTTTCTAGAACTATTTTTATTTAGAATTACTACATAAAACAGATTTTAAGTTTTCCGTGAATTATTTAAATTTTATTTTATTTTTTTTTTTTTTAGAAAATAGTGTGTGTGTGTGTGTGTGTGTGTGTGTGTGTGTGTGTGTGTGTGTGTGTGTGTGTGTGTGGTCACAAATATTGATGTTGAGATTTTCGTTAACTACGAATATTTCTCATAAAAAATGAAATATATCGATGTTTTTTTACCGTAAGAGAAAATCATTTTCTATTCTGAAAAACTAGATATAAAAAAGTTTCAGAAAATAGTGACAGTTAAATATATATATATATATATATGTACATTGATTAAATTTTTATTATTAGTAGTGTTCTCTAGCATTTCATTAATTTTTCAACATTAAGGACTATTGATGCGTTATATTATTTATAAAGCTATTTTTGTCGTAGTACCATTTGTTTTAAATAGTTTATTGCCCAAATAATATATATAGTAACAAGGGTATAAAGAATTATTCAACAATTCAAAATATCAATATTTATTTCGATACATTCAAAACGAATATCCATTTAACACGATATCAAAAACGGAATGTATCAATATTTTATTTCCATAACTGCATCGCTATAACGGTCGTGCCGCCTAGATGTACGCTTCTACGTGTAGAGTGTATTTATATTTCCTGACTCACACGTTCGCGAAAGAGAATTCGCGCGCTCTGACTACAGTCAGTCGGTTCATCGTACCGCGAATCGATCGGTCGTAACTCCTTTAGGGACAAATTATTCCGACGTTCGACGATTCCTTCGTCGAGAACTTTTACGTCGCATCAGGGAATATGGAAGTGATGCGCGAATTTGTTGCTTCATGGGACTGTGATTTTTGCGTTATTGTGAAACGAATGCCCCTATTTTCATCCCTATTTATGGACGATTTTATTTCGTCTTCTATATAAGAAAGTATTCGATTTGTTACTCGTGATTTCTTTTTCTTGTCACTTGTAAAATATAACGATATCAGTTGAAATCATAATACATGACCTATAGGAAAAAAAATTTTTATTATAACTTTACATATAAAACCGTGGCCAAAATTATAAGGCAGTCTATATTTTTTAAATACTTTTAATTGGAAGGATTTAAACAGAAATTCAAATGTGAATTATTCTTTGTTTCAAGAACTCTTTAATCTTGTGTACTCGTATAATGCCAGTAATCAATTTGACATAATACAGATAAAAAAATTTTCAATAAATGAAATAGATGTAGGTGCTTTATAATTTTGGCCAAGGCTGTATTCATTCTCTATAATTATTAAAACCTTTATGTGTGTCATTGTTGCAATATACTCCGAGTTAATGAGTACGCTCATTCTTTAGATCCTTGTGTGCGCCTCTACAAGTTTTATGGACTACAAAATTTCTTTCTTGTTATGCAAGGCTCGTTCCGTACGTGCAATAAAATCGCATGCAAGGAACGAAAATAGAACGCGCTATTCGTTTCTTCCACGAAACGCGTTCTTGAAACTTCATGGTGGTCCAGTGATTATTATTAGCCGCTCGTTTTTTCGTAACCACCACAATTATTACCACGATGACGAGACACGTGAGAGTAACATGCTTGCAAAGTGTAACTATGTTGCCGAATTTTAATGCCCCTATTTTTTCCCATTATGGCGCAACTCGTGATCGTAAACTTTAATTTGTTCGGACGGACCTTCGTCTGCTTACTCGGTTTTGGGGTGTACTTTTTTTTCGAGCGCAGCGTTTACGGCGTGATTCGCACACGTAGAAATATAATACGTGAAAAATTTGGCGCGAAGTCACTGATTCCGAAACACGAACACGTATAACCATAAGTCTCAATATGGAATAAGTACCTACTACGATCTTGCGCTGACCACCGTAAAAGTCCACAGAAGAGGGAAGAAAAAGGAGAACGACAGGTCTTGCTCTTACAAATATATACTGATATACATTTTCTAGCATAGACATGAATTATTTTAATTATCATATATTTTACTTGATTCTCTCTATTTAATGTCAATATCGATTAAGTTAACTTACTTTTTTATCCCATAATGCCTTTATTTACTGTAATGTTTAATTGATAATAACAAATTTTACTTGATTATCTATATCTCAAGTTTGTAAATGTAATTTGTTGTTACACGAGATTGATTACGCGTCGAGTTACTAAATTTAAATAAAAAAGGAACGAAAAAAGAAGAAATGGTTCTGTTTTCACGCGCTGCTCATAAAGAAGAGTGAGATTATTAACCGCGGGAATCCTTGAAATTTGAAGAAAGGAACGTGGCGTCGTCGTCTGGAGCTCGTGCTTTAAAGGCGCGAAAAAAGGCGTTGTGCGAATACGGCATATTTCTCCTGAATGGATAATGTCTCGGAGACGTTATACAAAATATTTGAGGATTACCGTTCTATCATTTTTCACGCAAAAACATTTTTTTTTTTTTTTTAAGACTTAATTACAGGATTTAATAGAAATAACCATCACAAAAGAAATACCATGTGTATAACGTTACACAATATATTATAACGTTTTTAATAATTTTTTGCCAATGTCAACATTATAAAGTTAAACAATATGCATATTTTTTATTGTATATATAGAGTATACGAGGAAGGCGCGATACTCAAAGACTCCGTAATTCATCTCGTAGCAACAGAAATTCATAACCAGGTAAACTAGTCAGTCCGACGTCGCGTTGCAGTCCTGCGCGCTTTGTCTTAATTACGAAATGATAATGGGCGCCGCATTTTCTCGCGTCCTTTAACGGAGCTCGGTGTCTCATCAGGCGTTCCGGCGGAGAGGCGTCGGATTTCGCGCACCGGAGTCAAAGGTGCGGCGCTCGCGCGAGCGCGCGCGCGCGGCCATTGTGACGCTGACAAAGCGTCGTGAATGCGGCATCTCGAGCGCGAGGAAATTCCTTAAAATCGTGAAGAAAGCCCGCCGTCCCGTTACGCGCCCAGTCGTTTCGCGCTCGCTAACTCGAGCTAAACGCGACAAAGGTGGCCATTGTGCGAGCGTACGTGAGATTTCTCCGGACCGTATGCCCTCCTCCCCACACCCTCTTCTCGCCTGCGTCGCCTATATATACGTATATATTCATGTTGTGTATACACATGCGGCCCTATCATGCGAGCCGTTCTCGCTTATCGTCGTATGACACGACATCCGGTCCGGAACTCACGTAACAGTATCTTTTATCCGTTCCAAAATTCTCCGCCGTACCTGTTTTCTGATTCTGCTGGAAGTACAGCCCGAGTCGATGTCCCGGTTCCGCGCATCTAGCGAACCATCTTAAGGGCGGGTCCTCCACGTTGCGAGAATAGCAGCGAGTATTTTGATAAGGACACAATAAGGTGCGGACGTGCCGGAGCGTAGACTTTTTATTGAAATGCGAGTACAATCGTTGACTCTCCTTCGCGAAGGAATCCAATTTCCGATTTTCAATCGTCCCTTTGTGATAAGAGACTGCTGGAAAGGTTACGTAATAGTGAGAATTTCGTCTGTGTTTTCGTTTCAATACGTAGAGAAGTGACATTGAAGCCATTGTGAAATTTTGTTGGCCCGCGTTTAAATTAGGGGAGACACGCGCTGCGGTGTAATTGGTACCGTGGGGAGAGTATAGCATTGTGGTTTTTAATTGAACTGTGTCGTTACGGTTAACAATTAGCATCGTAATCCCAAGAGTGCTGTCTCAATGCGCGGATTCGTCTTAAACTCCACTACAACGAAATGTGGAGAATCGTGTTTATCTTTCTTTTATGCCCGAGTATTTTTGTATATTTTGATTTCACTTTCTTATCCAGATACAGTAGCTTAATGCTACTCTTGGTCGGCTCTTGTCTTCCTCAATTAGCCATTTCACCTATCGTGCGGCGTGAACCGACCTTAACGGACCTACGAACGGAGCCTTGGGCGTCGCGAAAAGAGAGCTGCCAGGAAAACGTGAGTCAGATCCGAAAGCCCGTCCTATTAACGATCAACCTGGAGCTGATTCACGCCACTCTCGAGGCTATTCGTTACAGCCGTCGGACGGTGCGTGGCATCTGCGCGGCGCGGATACCAGGAGAAGAAAAAGAGCGAGAGGTAGGGAGGGCGGAAAGGGGAATATGATGGAGTGAATGAGAGAGCAGGAGGGCGGGAGGGAGGAGGAGGGACAGCGAAAAATGCGTTATTAGTTAACCCGGTAGCGTTGCACGCGCGCACACGCTCGTGCACATGTAGCGGCCTAAAATAGTAATATCGTGGGATATAACGAGGCGTCCGACGCCGTCGCATCGAACGTGTTTTATCCCCGGCGCGGCCATAAATCACGCCGTGTTTAACAAACTCCAGCGCATCGGACCTCGCAATAATACACATATTCGTCGTGAATTTACACGCGCGCGCATAGGGCGCGAATGTTGCGCGCATCCCGGCGTTACCTGCGTTTTTTTTTATTTTTTTATTATACGTCCGTCGCTTGTTTTATTTCTTTCTGTTTTAATCATTGTTTATCGCAGTCACACGCGTGCACCATATTGCGTATTTGGTAGGGGTTGACAGGAAGGATAGGGGAAAAGTGGGACGGATTACCTCCCCCACGGCTTTGATGCACTTTTCCACGACGATCGCCATTGGCGAGTCAATCATTGCAGCACAGCGCGTGTGTTCGTGTGTGTCTAAATTTAACAAAATACGTAACTGTGGTTTGCAATGGCGACGAAATGCGCTTTTCGCAATGTGTTTTTCGGTTTTTTTTTCCCCTTTTGAATATACATTGTTCAATTTCAACTAGTATTTCGTTGCGTGCTGTTAACACGAATTTTTATGACTGTTATTGCACGATATTTACGGTCACGATTGTGCAATCACCGAATGGCATAATTCGCGGGATTAACGTGGCACGCTTAATGGAAGAGAATGGAAGATACGATCATACAGATGGGTATCGAGCAAATATAAGGAATGTATTTGCTTTTAACTTTTTCCACAGAGCGCTTATAATTCTTGGATATTATGCACTTGTATAATACGTGAAATTTATTTTTTCCATAGATAAACACAATTGATAAAATATAATTTGCGTTTTAATCGACAAATATATAACGTATTTGTATATTTATTTATTAATTATTTTAATATCTTGCGAATTCTCTCAAGATATCGATGAAAATGATGTTATTTGAATATAAAGCACGTAGTTTGTTACGTATAAATTAGAGGTAAAGCAGCAAACTTACGCGCCGTTGCGTACAGTCATAATTTACTTACATATACTAAACATTAAAACAAAATGGCACAGGAAAAAAGGGAATGGGAATAAAAGAATGGAATAAAAGTGAGAATAATTTAATCGTAATATTAATGCTCCGAGCTTATAACATGACGTTACACTAGCGGAGTCTGATAAAGTTTATACTAAAAGCGAATTTCAGGCAAGGTCAAAGTTCTGAAGTCAGAGGGGTCGGTGTGTTACACACCACCGCCTCACTACAATTTTGGGACGTTAATCATGCAACATTAAGGCGCTGCTTCACCTTCGTATCGCGGTTATCGAGTTCACGCTATTATGTTCTTATTGCCCGCACCATAATCATCCTTTTCTCTCCCCCGGCGAGCCTTAATTACCCTGTTTACCGTTTTCATAGGCGTCGTAACGCCGGCCTGGCTATGCACCGTTTCGCCATTAACGCGTTTGATGGACTTTGAAAACAACCCCCCCGGTACCTTCACGGGGTTAACTCCTAGATTAACGCGCCTTAATTTATTACGTGAAATATTACGCGGATTTTTTTAAAGTCTAGATTAATTTCGCAGCTGCCAAAAATTCGGCAATAAAAGAAAAGTTTCATTGTAACAGCTCGAAGAAATATCTACTTTTGAAACGCTTAAAAGCGCATAAATTCTTTCTAAAGCGTTAACAAGTCTCACGTTAATTAATCTTGTTAATAATGTTCGATGATTCTCGACGGAATGACGTTTATCCTTCGAAGAGTAATTATCACGGTCGTTTGGACGATCCGTTTAAATGGAAGTCCCTGAAATTCCTTCTCCATAGTTTGTCCGGCGACAGGACCGTGTGTATCCTGTCCTTTAAATTAAATCCACGCTTTACGGCCAGCACGCGGAGTGGCATTTCATGATTTGACGCGGGACGAGGTTTACACTCGCAGCTGCGGCGCGCATGTTTAAAGTTACTTGGCGAGGGATTTACGACGGGGACGGGACGATTGTTGTTACTGTCGCAGCGCGAGCATCCCAGACGAGAAGATTTAAATAGTCGCGAATAGAGAAAATTTCAAAAATATGCGCGCCTCGGAAAAAGCATTTGCAACGCACGGGCGGCATTAATTTGCAGAAAAACTTTGGCGCAACGACGACAAAGAATAAATGCCGGGCTTCTGAAAACACGACAGGATGGTTGTACCATTGAATGATTGTGGATCATTATTTTCACATTATATTATATTATTTGACATATATAATTTTATAACGAAGAGAATTACGTAGGATTAATGTAAATTAAAAACTTTTACGGTATATTATTATTACAACGAAAGAATATTATCTATTTTTGTAAGTCCTTACTTTTTCGCGTACTTTTACGACGAACAAGAGTGATGTCAAATTTTTCGGAGAAAGCCCGAGTTTAATCGGGAGGGCTGTGCCTACGGCGTCAAATACATATCGAATTCCTTAGCTGGTAACGAGCCAACGTTCACGCACATGTACAGTATCGGAGAATGTAGGGCGCGCTACGGTTCTGCTTAAATCGACACTCACCCCTTTAGAGGCCCTCGAGAGCGCCGCTTTCCCGGTTTGAGGACGGTGAGGCTTATATACGTGTATAACTATCGAGTATTACGAGAGCGGCGAATAAGCGGACCGTGTCGACGAATACGGATCAGCTTTAATACCCGAATGATCCTTCGGTACTCGATATGGAATCGTTGCCTCGATCCGCGTCGCGTCGCGTCGTTGCTCGTTTTTCATCACATTTGCCGAATAGAGCGTGCCGTCGGGACGCACCGAGGCTGTTAAAACAATCGCAGATCCGGAGGGGCTTATAAGAGTATTACCTAATGTGTACTCTGCAATTTCCGATAGAATATCGTGACGTGAAATCGTTTCCCTGCGCGCGTAAATTTTTGCATCGTTTCCAAACTCAATTTCTCCCACGTTTCTTTACGATATTTTGGTATCTTCCAATATCGAAAAATTTTTGCACTATTTGTTATTAAACGCATAATGCAGTTCATCATTTGTAACGGAAAACAAGCTGGTAAAACTAATATTGATTTATGATATTTATTTTTTAATTTTCAGTTGATGTATAATATTAATTTTTTTATCTTTTTACATTGTTTTTTACGACCCGGAAAAAAACATTTAAATTGTCGCAGCAAGATGCGTGAAAAATGCAGTGTAATTTTTTCATGTTTATTTCGCGTAGCGAAGGTCTGTGGATCGATAACAGAAAGTTCTCGTTCGACGTGACCTAATCGTCGCCCGACGTGTATAGCTGCCACTCGAGTCTAAATACGTTTTTCAACGTCCCTCCCGTCACTCGGGGTACACATTCACGGAGTGACGGCCGTCATTGGCGCTGAGGCATTCGAGGGACCGGGGGAGTGTGTCGGCGAAAAGTTTTATTTACTTTAAAAACGCGACGCCAGAGATCCGCTAGTCGGCGCGCAGGGGAAATAAAGTTCCTCTGAATAGAGCGAGAAGAGGACTCGAGGAGGAGAGGAAGCAATAGAAACGAGAAGGAAGCCCGGGACGAAGGAAATTGCGACGGTAGAAGTTGGCGGCGAAAAATCCGGATAAGTCGAAAAAGTTAATTATCACGATAGCACTAACTGTTCGCGCGAGACGACGGACGGACGACTGATGGCCTGCGCGCGTGTACGCTTCGTTTGTCCAAAAACGCAAGAGGGAATTGCTCGCAAAAAAAGGACTGCTGACTAGCGCTTTACCGCGCGCAGCCTTACGAATAATCTGCACGAAAATGAAGTGCCTGCCTTCTCGCCTTATCTATAATTTACTCGCGTGGGGCACCGGTGCGCCGTTCCCTGCACGGACTACTCGTGTAACACGTGTTTCAACTGCGAACTCTTCCAGCGAGCAGAAGCTTACTAGACTCGACTGGAAATATTACCTGCGAGCCCGAAGAAGTATTACGTTCGAATTCACACGAACATCCTCTTCTTTTTGCTATACGTTTCATTTTTATCGGCCATATATATCTAACGATTATCAACCTCGATGCTATTCATAATTCTGATGCCAATTCGCGAGGTTTTAGCAAACGGTGAGGGAGAATAAAAAGGAGAATAATGCACGTATATATATCACGTAGTACCACAAATATTTTGAAGAACGCATATTGGCAACATAAATCACCATGCCGTTTCTCTTATCCATAGAGTTTCAAAGAATTAAATCTTTCGGGGACACAAATTCCGCAAGAATTACGCGTTTCGCAAAGCTTGGATTATAAACCCGATAGAAAAGAACCACGGTTAAAGGCTCAATAGTGCGACGTCGTCTCTGTTTCGTTTTATTAAATGTAAAGCACAAGTTATAGCATTCGGTACCGCGAAATATCGCGGGGTATTCAATTTCCCCGCGCGGATTTTTCTCCTCTCTGTCGGGGCATCGCGACTATCGATGTTCCGAACGAAAATTCTTTAGCCACTTCACACGCATTCTATATCACGTCCGCGATAATACCGAGGGCGGTAATACGCTAGAGATGCGTGCATCCTTCCTCGTAGTGCGGCAGCAGCGCGATTTCGATTTTCCGCGCAATTTTCGAACCACAGGCGGACAGATGGCCCACGAATCACAGCTATTGTCGCTCAACAATGCCTCCGTACCTCATCTTCCCCGTGCGCGCGGCGGGTCCTTGGTCGCGGTCTGCGCGTTATGTATATATTACCTATCCGTTATATACACACCCCCGCGGACATACACCGCGTATTATATCACATAACATACGCGCTTGGCGCGCATACGATCGCGTGTACAGGGTGTCTTGGAGCCAACACGCGAGCGCGATCCAACTACTAGTTTTTCGATGAATTACAAGCCTCAGCCTATCCTTAGACATCGATCATTGCTAGTACTTTATAAATTACGGGGTTATTTTTGCAATTGAAGCTCAAATTAAACTTGAGCTAGAGTTCCCTTGAAAATAAACGAAGAAAAGATTTTGTTACACGTTTATAGCCCGGGGCGGTTAATTTATCAAAAGTCACGTCGGTTTTCGATCGATGTCTAACTCGATAGCCATTGATACCTAGTCTCTCTGTAGCAGCCGTCATTCTTCTTAGTCACCATTCTCTGTCATCTGGGACTGAAAGCTTATTCACGTGCGGTAGGTAGGTAGGTAGGTAGGTAGGTAGGTAGGTAGGTAGGTACGGGACACCCCGTACACGTACTCCCATCTACCCACTCATACGTACCCCCCAGAGAGTATTACGTACGTACATACACCGGCTATGTGGCCGGGAATATAGGTGGTAGGTAATATTCGACGATGCCGAAAGCACGTTCGAGCGATCGATCTCTCGCCTCTCTGTCCCGGCCCCGGTGCCCCCGACCTCCTTTACCCTTCTCCTCGCGGGTGCCGGTTGCATTCGGGACTCCAGACTTCGGCGTCGCCACCGAGAGAGGAGCACCAGCCATCGAGAGAAGTACGAACACAGCCAAGCAAGAGCGTGAGCGAGCGAGGGTAGATGGAAGACCGGGGGTGTGGGACGCCGAAAGGGGTGCGACCGTCGGGGGTGGATACCCTACTAGGTATCTCAACTTACGATTGCCCCGGGGGCGTGCACAGAAGTGCAAAGCAATCGTCTCCCGGCCTCGATCCGTCTCGAGCTCTGCGGGCTCTCTTCTCTACCTCCCCGAAAAGGGGTAACGTATCGAGATACACGCGAGAGCACCTAGGGGTTGGATATCTCTCGGCGGTCCGCTTCTCGGCGGTCCGCTGCCGTTGTTGCTGCCTGGTTTCGAGCTCGATTTACAGCACGGGAACTCACGACTTACGGAATTCTCGTAGAAGTCCGATGGTTCTTCCTCCTTCTGTTTCTCTCTCTTTCTCGCTTGCTTTCTCTTAACGTTGTATATGTGTCTACTCTGTTTATCCCGCCGATCCCCAACGATTTTCTCCTCTTACCGGCGAAGCGGATCAACCGGCATCGCCGATTTACGGGGCGCGAAATTCGTACGACGCTCGTTCGTCTTCGCACGTTACTTCTGGTAACTCGGTGAATTTTCTCCTTTTCTCTCCGTGAAACCTCAGGCACATCGATATTTTTTTTCGAACGGGCTAAAAACGATGAAGAGGAAGGTACTCGCGATTCGCGGACTCGATTCGGGAAGACGCGCGTCCGCGAATAAAGGGCGGTACCCTTATTATGTTGCGGTTCCGCGCCTCCTACCGACGTGAAATACACAGCCTATAGAAACTTAGTTTTCCACCGCCTCTGAATTTCCGAGATGTTGGCATCGGAATTTCTTATCGCGTTATTTTGCGATTTTACACTCGAATTATAAGCAGATACGCGGCGCCCGCGAATTTGCTTCTCGTCTACTGGAATTTTTGAGTCGTACACATCGACGTTGTTTTCCGCATTGTTTTGTGGCTTTCGCGTGGTACATGAATTCACGTACTTTCGCCATTCCTCATGTTTAGAAACTTGATTCGGAATTTCTTCACTGAAGCGTTAGCGCGAAATTGTCAATGTTAATTTAACTCTGTGCTAGATTTTTCAGTTGCTATTTTTAAGTAGCGTAACATGTATCTTTTTCTCTAATTAAAATAAAATTATAAAAAGAAAAAGAAATCCACTCTTGAAAATTTTAACAGAAAAATGTGAAAAATGTATTTTAAACTTATATTGTTAATTTAATTTTAATAAATAATGTGGTATTTTAATTTCAACAATAAATTTTATATGTATAACATTAAAACACTACATTTCTGCAGAAACAAAACAATCGTCTCATTACTTGTCAATAATCATAATAAATGTTATTTCTATTTATAAAAATAACATTTATTATGTAACGTAAAAAGACCTTTTCAGAATTATTCGAAACGTATAAACGCAGATGAGAAAAGTACGGTGTGCGGCTTTTGTATTTATCAATTCAAGTTAAATTGTACGTTAAGAAATATGTGTGTCATAAGGCCGCAGTTGGAAATTCTTTAATGATGCACGTTGAAGTCGGTCTTCGTGCGGTAACCGGAAACGTACGGGCTTACGGGGGGGAAGATGCGGGCACAAGGACGGGGTCGTGCGTAGCGAGATTCTGTGACAAACGACACGACTATACGTTATCTCGGAGACCGAGATACATGTCTCGGGGAGGAAGTTTCCCTCCTGTAGTTTCTCGCTCGAATTACAACAACGGGAACGCGTTCTCTCCGCAAGTCGAGTGCGCTTTCTTTCGCGCTCTATAATTCGCCATTCCCGCGCTCGCTCGCTCGCTCGCTCGCGCGCGCGTTTTCACGTACCCCCTATCATTTACGCCGTTTCTGACACGGGTTTCGCGGCTGGAATTGAAAAACAGGAGATGCACATCACTTTAATGTACCCATCTAAAGATACGCGAAATATGAAAATTCTGTACGACGCGCAGAGTCATTTTGACCATTCAACGTGTCAAAGGGTTAAAAAGAAGTCTCCGCTGAAGTATAATGAAGAACGTACGCTGGGACGAACTTTAGCGATATTTTTCAAGAAGAGCATCCGAGGAGATGTATGAGCTTAATTAAGACCGGGCATGCATCATAAAGTTTCGTCTGAGTAACGTGAGCGCGTTGCGGTACGCTGCAAAAAATCTGTTCGCAATTTCGAAATAATTCAGAATACGTCAGCATGTCTTGCCTTTTCAAAACGAAAATGAGAGAGAGAGAGATAACTCTAATATCTTTCACGCTCGTAGGAGTGTAAATCGTTAGCCGTCTTTTTTAAACGCGGAAAAAAAGTTCGTACTTGAAATTGGATAGATGAAAATCTTTCGTTCCATTCATCAACGTATTAACATTAAAGAGATGAGATTAACGTGATATTACGAAGAAAATTATAAAACCGTTACATATAGAATTTATAATTGTGCCAAGAAAGAAAAAAATTTAAAAAGCGTCCAGTTATATTTTTCAACAAGATTTATAAATAATTATGTTTAGACGATTTAAGAGAATTTAAAAATACATTTGTGAAACATCGCACACGTAAAGGCCACGAAAAGCGAGAAAGTAAAAATGTCATGCGCTCATTTTCGAGTTTAGGGTTAAAAGTCTTCTCCACTGTTTGAATAATCAACGATATTAGCAGCGAGTTAAACCGCCTTGGTATTAGCGCGTAAACGCGTTGCGCCAGAATAGCCGGGCATCGATTTTCATTGCGAGTGTGCGTGTGCATGTCTGTGAGAGCGAATTATCTCCCAATGTTCCGATTCGGCGGTCAGAACAGGCAGGGCTCTCCCTCGAATCCGTAGAGAGATCGATATCGAGCGATCGGAGAGCTTAGGCGGCGCGTCAGTCACCTTCGGATTCCTCAAAAATCGCCGGTTAGCGGTCAGTTTGCGGACGGGGTGCGCGCTCTATGCTCGGAATACTTCGGATAGAATCCGAGAGAGAACATTCTCGACGTCCACGTCGGCAACTGTCGAATTAACCCCGCGGTGTATGTATGTATGTACACGCCTCGGAGATACGGCACTTCCGAGGAAGCCGCGGTCGGCCGAGCCGCAACGCGATTCCGCCTGCAAATACCGCTCGCGGGTGGGTGTCAGTTTTGTCGGTTTCTTCGTCCAACTATTTCGAACTCCTGTTAACAGCTCGGCAACGACTTCCGTCGATTTGACGGAATGCACGGATCACTCCGCTGCCGCGCCCGCCGCGCCGCGCCGTGCCGCGCCGTATGCCGACTTCCCGATTTCTTTAGCCCGGAAATTCCTCGGCTGGAGCAAGAATTCCGGCCGACGGAAATTCCATCGCGTCTCCTCGATATCGCTCGCGGTGCTCGGAATAATTCTGCTCGAGCGGCATCACCTTACGCATCGTCGTCGCTACCATGTCTCGCGCAAAGTGAGGAAGAGCTGTTGAATCTATTAAATTTCGAGCATCCGGATATTACGACATTCATATTATCTGTAAAATTCAATAACTCGGGCACAAATATATTTATATTAATATATAGCAACACTTGCTCCATACTGAGAGCACTATTCGGCGCTGCAAAATTGATCTTAATGCGCGCGAATTTCATTTAGTCATACAATGATTGGATATTTATTCTTGATCATCACAATCCTCTGATGACGTGTTTCAGCGACGAGTTTCGTATAATGTGAACTAAAAGCATACGAATGATGTATTGCGTCGTGGAGAGCGGTATTCGCGATTTTCGAAAATAATGCGCCGTTCGGACAAATACGCGTATTTCGGAACATACGTTTTGCTAATACGTACCTACATATATTATATAGATCCGCAGTCTGTCAGTCTCTTTTAAAATCTACCATGTCGTCTAGCACGACATGTTATGCTTGAAACATTGCTCTCTCGGAAATGTCGCGATACATTTTACGTGATATTTACTTATTAAAGTCTGCAAGAGTGAAGCGTGGTAGGTATCGAGCGCTTATTTCAAAACGACTTACCAATGCCTCAGCAACGTTTTATAATTAAATACTAGCACATCAAAAGTATAACGAAATAATCACAATCGTGGCAAAAAATCTGGATACGACAGCGGAAATCCGGTTTTATAACTCGAGTTTTTTTTTGTTTAGTATATTTTACAAAATTTTTCTTTTTTTATAAATCGAATAAATATTACAAAATAAATATCGCACAACACTGATATCAATTTTATAAAAGAATTATAACTAGTTTATATTTGAATACGTAGATGCATTTTTGAAATCGCGCCCGTTACCAATTCTTTTTCCAGACCAATATCGTAGATTGAAATATTTTTGAAATATTTTCGAGCTCACGAGCATGTACAAAATGCGGCACCTGGCTTGCGATTTCCCCAAGCATGAAGGCGAAAGGTGGAGAATTTCGGTTCGTCGATCTTAGTTCGTTCTGCAAACTCAACCGCGAGCCATACATTGCGAGCGATTATTGCCGGCAACGAGCATCCGGCAGGCTTAAAATCGATTGCTCATAGCAACCAGATCACGGGCTAATCGCGAATTTTGTTGTTGCAGAAATGCTACTGGCAAAACTACGAGTCACGGGAGCATCGTCAACACAACACCGAGACCTCGCTTACTTCAACACGGGTGAGCTTCTATTTTTGCGTTTTCCTCTACTATTTTCTTTCACGCTCGCTTTTTATCTTTTCTTTATTATATCATATATTTTATGTAACAAAGAGAAAATTTTTGAATAGAATTTTATTACATGCAACAGCTTTGTAGTTGTTGTAACAACGTTGTAATTTTCATTATTGCAATTTTATCGAGTATTTAGTATCGAGTATTTAGTCTTGATTTGATATATTTGTATAACTTTTTCTTCAATTATATATTATAGCTTTGTACGATTTAAAGTAGACTTTGTCTTAATAAAAATCTTTCCAGACATAATATTACTTTTCAAAGTTAAATATCTTGGTAATTGAGCTTGAAATTACGTTTCTGTCAAAGTAAAGTCCACTCGAAATTAAATGCAAATTTCTTTTATCTCCGTTCATTTCTAAAGGAAATTTCATAATATTCTATTTTTTAACTCGTGCCAACGTTGCTTAATTTTCAATTGCTTATAACTCGAAATTGTCTCGACATTACAATTTTTTTTCTCTACCGTTTAACTTTCAACATAATATTTTTTAGCGAGTGTATACGCGCGATTACCGAAACACTTATATCTAGTTACGTGCATGTTTTAAGAAACGTTCGTCTGGGAGCTATAATAAACGCTTCCCCTACCATCGCTTTCTTATCCGTATTTAAGTGCCGTCACCGTCGTAAGAAAGTTTCGTTGCGCCGCGCACCCGCCGCGCCGTTGTATCGATATCGCGCTCGTAACGACGAGGGGTCGAGTTGGTTGACCCCGCATAAAGTGCGGGGCTTGTGGGTCGTGTGCCGGGTATCTTGAAAATCTCGTGGGTCAGGGCGTGGTGCCGACAACGACAGAGCGGGGTCTGCAATCAGGCTGTCTCGTTCGCGACGGTGCGGTGCGTTCGACCAGAAGCTGCGCGTAAGCACGCGCGAATTTCCTCTCCCGTCCCTCTGCCTGTGTAAACACCGTCGCATACGCACGTACGCACGCACGCACGCACACACGGACATACCCTCAAAGACCTCCACCCTCGCAACCGGGTCGAGCGCCCATTCTGATTAGCGGCAAATAATACCCGTAACAATAGCTACCGCTTTCCACGCAGCTTGCTCGTCGCGCGTTTGTACGCGTGTTCGTCATGCGCGTGTGCGTCATGCGCGCGCGTGACTTTCGACGTTGGTATGTAAGTGCGCGCGCGTAAGAGCCTCCGCGTCGAAGGGTCCGACGGCGCCCTTTGCGCGTCAAAGCCCCGAAGACACGAGTCAGTCAATCCCTATCTATTTTCGATTCCTCTCAGTCTCCCTTCATCTTCATCTCTCTCTGCACGTTTTATGTGTGTTCCCCTTGTGCCTTACGTCCACGGAATTTCGATGGTCTCCGAAACAGATTTATCGCGCCTTCTTCCGAGCTTCCGGAACTCACTCACTCACTCTCTCTCGATACTGCTCTCGGCCGCTCCAGTATCGATCACGTGGCGCGCGATGGCCAGCTCGGAATCGTCGTATCCGACGCTTGCGTTTTACCACTTCTTTTTTCCTCTGTCTTCTTTTTACTTCCGCTTTGTATGAACGTTGCGAGCTGCCAATATGTTGAATTCTTTATGAACACTTTGCAGACGATTCATTCGCAGCGCGAAAATGGAAGAATAAGAGCGCTTGAAGATTCGGTTTTGTCTAGTTCAATTCTTGACGCGCGCGCGTGAAAAGAAACACCTCGTTCGCTCAATGACAATAACGACGACGACGACGACGACGACGATGGCGACGACGACGACGACGACGACCACGACGACGACGACGACAATGACGATGATGGCGAAAGCGATGTCGACAAAAGCGTCGACGATTTCTGTCTCCTTTCGGAGCTTTTCGTCGCCTGAACATTGCGTTATCTCGTGCTCGCTTTTGTTTAGCGTCGCTTCTTATCGTCGGCTGGGGCGACGAAAGTTATCGTTCGATCGCCGCTACGGGCGAGGCGTCATCAAGAAATAAATGGCTGAGAAGCGAGGAGGTTAAGCTGCTTTTTCGCCGCTTAACCGCGCTCCTTCGTTATCCGAGTCTTGGCAAGACTTCCGAGACATTAAAGAGAAGCAACGTTCGGAGACAGGTCGGCGGTTAAGCTCCGAGCTTACGGTTACGGTTAATAGCAGCGATTAACCCTTTGCGAAGCCAATCTTTAAGCGTGGATAAAAAATCACGCGAGATTAGCGAGGGGTATTGGAAACTCCTAGAAAAGGACGATACGATGCCCGGCTTAGCGAGAAGATATCGTTTTATTAAGAAGCTCGCCAAGTGCAAAGTTGCTATAAATATTATCTATTATTAAATTCTTTCGTTTTTATTAATCGTTGATAAAGTACCGTGAAATATGGTTTACATGTTATTAAATTTTATTACGTAATTAAACTTTATGTAATTAAATTTTTATTAATATGCTTGCGCTTGTTATCTCAGACTATTTCAAATAATGACGGTAAAATAAAACATTTTTCGCGCACAATATCTCACAAATATTTCAAATGGTTGCAAAAGTTTAATTTCGCAATAGCGTCGGATATAACTTCTTTTGAATACGGAAAGTTTTTCTCGAAAGCAAAAGTGAAGTTATCGTACGAAATAAAAATTAATATGTCGAATAATGTTTCAGAATTTTATGTTTCGGAGCTTGTGCAAAAATATCTTTCTTAATCAATTCTTGTCATGCTTTTTAAACGATGATAAACCTTCTTATTAGTTTCACCTCGAGCCGTTTATCGTAAAGTCAGCTCCGTCGACCCGAATACATTTGATCCTTCGTTATCGCTCGAGGATCTCGGGGTCCCAGTCAGCAGAAACCACCTAATCCTCCGGAAAGCCCTCGTGAAAAAGCCTCGATCTCCAATTCATCCCGTCCCGTTTTGTGCGCGATCGGGCAGCAGAGCGGAAAGCCTTGCCGCAACCGGAAGTCGGGACGGTCTCGGCCGGTGAGAGAGGCTTCTTTTTTAGAACGAGAATAATGACTCGAATTACGGTCATTTTCTGTGCGACCGCACAGGTGTCCGATTGTGCGCGCGACGAGAGTCGCCCCGACGTAGACACACATACACCCACATACACACACGAACACACACACACACACACACACACACACACACACACACACACGCACGCACGCCGCATCGTGGTGGCTAGCCACCACCGCCGCCGCCACTACCGCCGCCACCATCGCCGCCGTACACGTGTCACCTGCACTTCCACTGCACGTCAGTAGCCGGCATTGCGGATATAGTAAAACTCACGCCGCGAGCTGACGAGGTGCACGACCGCGTTAAACGTGCGGCGGTGCATTTGAAGAGCTGGATTTAAAAGCAACTCGAGTGTCAACAAGCGAACGGCTGAATGTTAAATGATTTAACGCTCGAAAATTAATTTTAATACATTTTAATACATTTTAATACATTGCACCGATGCGAGGTAACTTGATGAGAAACATCTGATTGTAAGTCACTTTATATTTGGAGAGAATTTTTTTTTTTTTGTAAGCTGCGTCACACAACGTACTATCAGTAAAACAGAATATTGTATAATACTTGGATAACGATGCTTGACATAGAAAAAATGACATAGTAAAATTAGAAATTATGACATTTTAAAACTGTAACTTGGGATACCTTTCTAACATGAGTAAATACGACGCATGTGTATTTTAATTAGACTATTAATTTTTTTTCTTGCGTCTGATCCTCTCGTTTTCAATTATCGCATGTGTTTCGTGTATACTCCTTCAGGCTTTTTTTGGTGCCTCGTTATCTCGACTTTGGAGTTCGGGACGCTCGGGCCAGTATTTAATTGAACTTCTCTATTTTCTCGTTATGTGAAAAGTCTGTTCTTCCGGGTCGGGCACCGCCTATCGAAGTTGCTCCGGAAAAATCGCCATTAACATCCGGTCACAGCTACTGACCGAGTTCTCTATCTCCGGCGCGAAATGCGACGCTTGTTCGGAGTGACGAAGTAAGGCGTGCAAACACGTTGGCAAGATTAATCGATATATAGGATGTTCCAAGACTTATAAGAATCTTGATGTTGTTATAAGTTTTATAACAAATTTTAAGTTTGTTTTTCCCGAGGCGAGATTTTTTTGTTTTGTTTGAGAATTTAATACTTGAGATAAAATACTTTGGTGATTAAACTTTCAGTAATCAACGCGTTAAGTGCGATGTCTACACTCGGTTTGCATTCTCTATTATTCGCTGACTGTCGAAGGTAAACCATTCGAATTTGCCTTTACTTTGGCAACGTTCTTCCGGGAACGTTCAGATGAGGATTCGGTGGTTTAGCTCCGACGGTCAGCGAATAGCAGAGATTTCAAACAGTTTCAATGTGAGCGCGCCGCGTTCACACGTTGATCAACGGGTGAAAGCAGTAGTTGAAACTTTGTTTTGTTTAAATAGCTGTAATCTAGTAGCTTGCTTTACGAAAAGAGCCGGCTATTTAATGCTTTTAGCTTTCGTTGCTTTGATATCTTTATTAGGAGAAAATTAATCAAGTTTAACAGCAGAAACAGTAGCTTTTCAGATTAATGTGGCATGCGCAATGTTAAATAGCGATGAATAGACGAATGCGCAGGAGGCAAAATGGGCGACGGGTTAGAATTCCTCTTGAAAAATTGATCG
This sequence comes from Solenopsis invicta, assembly GCF_016802725.1. Classification (NCBI taxonomy): domain Eukaryota; kingdom Metazoa; phylum Arthropoda; class Insecta; order Hymenoptera; family Formicidae; genus Solenopsis; species Solenopsis invicta. Next base: position 12,095,551 of record NC_052673.1, read on the forward strand.
TGAAGTGGAGGCGCGCTCATATAAACCAAAGTGAATCGCATTTAATTATTTCTTGGTTGCGCCATAGCGACAAAAGCGGATCCGACTACGAATGTACTCGACAGTCTGGTTGGCTGAATGCACAGCACGATTATATTCGCCTCGAAAAACAGAGAAGGATTAGCGCCTTCTCTCCCTCCCCCTCCCTCTCTTTTCTCTTTGAATTGAAATCCGCTTCAGAAACACTCTAATTTTAATAGGTCGTAGTGCATTATTCAAATAATTGAAGCGTCACATCGTTGGCGGCGCATCTCGCAGTGCGCATTCACGCGTTAAATCTCACGTTTAGGATCGACGCAAGAGCACCGGTACGTTTGTTCGTCGTGTTTGAACGCACGGCCCAGTTGGGCCCTAACCGGACGTAATAAGAAACGTGTGACGCGCGATAAGGGCCTCCGCCACCGCCGCGTTAAGGGTGGCGATTTTACGTCATTTATAGTTATCCACCTGCGCGAGCGTAAGATATCAGTCGAATAGTTTCCGACGTTCGATCACGATCATAAAATCTGCTATCGTAGTCGTCGTCGTCGTCGTCGTCGTTGTCGCCGTCGATGTCGTCGAGCGACATTTCTCGCTGACCGTTACTCTATAAGCTGATGCGAATAAGCTTATAAGAACCATGGCCGCGTTTCACCTAGGACGCGAATCACGATCGGTCGACGCGTAAAAGCGATTATCGAAAGTTTGCTGACGTGTTTTTCCAGTCTTTGATTTCGAGGCACGTCGACTCACCGGGGCTAGCTACAGGTCATGCAATGGCCGCCGGTGGTACAACGGATACGTGTAAAGAGAAGTGGAAAAATAAAGTGGATACGCTACCTCGTTAACCTTTAAGCACTTCGCGAACCCCTTGCTCGAACGTTACACGCTCGATTGCCGATTCTACACCACAGATTTGCTTAATCATGACAGTCTGATGAATGCGAATAAGCTTTGTTTTATCGACGCATTCCGTCGGTAATAATTACATTAAATAAACACTTGAAATTAGATGATAAATGTCACAATTGGCTCTTGACGTTTTTTTAAACGTAATTTTGTTGCTCTTTCTAATTTTTGGTTCATCAAATTATTTTTATTGTCATAATTTCATTCTCTTTCATTTGACAAGATTATCAGGTAGATGAACACATTAAATTGTAAACACGCGCACATGTATTCCGCATACGCATTCTAGGGGGGGGGGGGGAGTACATTTTCCTCTATTTTCAACGATATTAGTTGTTTCAAAGCTTCGAAATACTAATTTAGGTTGCAGCGAGTTATATTATCGGATATAATATATCAGATTCGCTTGATATACCCGTGCAGATAGATAAATGTACATACGTTGAACGCTCGCGTGTTATTTGTAGGCAAATATGGATCGCAATGGTGCTTTAATCGCGTTTGTTTTGCCGCGGTCGTTTCACCGTGGAAGAGCGAATTAACGAGCGAGAGCCCGGTTGGAAAACCAGTCGACCGGCTGTCCGCTGTCTAATTTTTTTCCTCAATCCAGAGCACCGGCCGCGCCGGTGACACGAAAAAGGTCGATCGCCGACAGCGTCAATCACGGTCAATGGACATAAAAGGGATTACCGAAACTTCACTAATGTGATTCCCTGCCAGCGTCATCCTGATATGCACGTTACTTGCAGTCCGATCGCATGTCAATGGCAGCCGAGGCAGTACAACAAGAAGGCAGAAGGTCGATAAGGCGCCACCGTCGTCGTCCTGTCGGTCCCGATGCTTTCTATTGTCCATAAAGATTCTGTGCGGTTCTATCGTCATATTTTGAAACGAAATATCGAGCTTTCAACTCGACGGCGACGATTGTTATTAACCGAACTGTCGCGATCATTAAATGAACCGTTATTTATTTCAATAGTTTTTCCCCGTCTATGTTTCGCTCTCGATATATTTTATATGTAGCGTTATTATTTTTCACCCGATACAATGAACGACCAACCGAACCATTGTGTCCACTAAATTAATTTCAATAAAACTGATTTCTATATATCTGTGCGGGCTACGGGCCGTGTTCATTCAATCAAATAGATTCCAAAGACAAGTATATGTATGTAAAAATAATCCCGTCGGTTTCAGTGTCAAAAGATGTGGTCAATTTTTAATTGTGCGTTTAATTTTTAATTGTTGACGAAACAATGATCAATATAATTTGATGTATATTATGTTGATGATATTTGAGGAATTTGTGTTTTACAATCTAAATAAAACCTCCTGTCTGTCCGCAGACGTTGCGTACAATCGTGACGTTTAATCATGATCGTTCGAACCATCTGTTAGCCGTCTGTACTTTAATTTTTGCCTCGAATCACGATATCTTCGACATGAAAGGCCACGGATGCTGATTGCATTGGTGCTGTCAATCACGGCGAAGCGCGGGAAAAAATTGCGATTGTTGAAACTTTGGTAATGCGATTTTCGCGAACGACGCTCTTTTCCATACGTGTCAGTCGCGCTTCAATTACGCGTCGCGCAACGGCTGAACTGTATACCAAAGATCGCATTGCAAACGGATAGGTGAACATAACGAAGAAGCGAGAGAAAAGCGGAGCAGAGACGCGAGGATTCGCACGGAATCGTTAAAAGCGCAGCTTTTGCGCACGAAGCTCGCACATAGAATGTAGAAAGGTATTTCTGTCGATATTAGAATTGAAATCAATATTTGTGCTAAAGCACAATTTTATTCTATAATACTTATCTGTGAAACAAAATTTCTATATAAAAAATAAGATTCTCTCTCTCTCTCTCTCTCTCTCTCTCTCTCTCTCTCTCTGGCGTATGTATAATTTTATCTTTTACAAGTTTCATTATTCTGTGTATTATAGTGCTTCAGAAGCATTTTCCAAATAATTCGAAATCTTAATTTAGTAGTCGCAGCAGCTGACGTTAAACACACTATATCACACGTTATTTTACAACGTTATTCATCCGTAGTGAAAATACGAGTACGTCAAACGCGTTTGATGTCGAAGACTCTGTTCAAATATGCATATATCGCCGATGCAGTTTCATCGATCGAAGCGCTCGATCGGTGTCTTCCAATTCTCCCGGCTAAACGATACGACGGACAAGGTATTTGACCGGTATTGTCCGCAGAATGACGATCGCACTACCGCTTACAGATTTTTCCGCCGGGAGAACGGATCCCCGCGGTGATACGACACAGCCTGAAAGCCGATTTCGTCGACGCCGTCAATCACGGCGCGCCGGATATAAAAGCGATTACCGAAACATCGCTAATGTGATTTTCCCGGCGAGCGGTTGTGAGCCCTCTCGTATCGGCGACAGCGTGTATTGACTTTTGCTCGGTTCCTCGCGAATGAAAGATGGCGTCTCGTGCCGGCCAATCGATATACCGCCTGGCGGAATTCCTTTTGGAAAATCATTGCCACGACAACTCTTATATTGCAGAGTTCTTTAAAAGCCTGCTGCGCGATTTGAAACTCAAATTGATCGATTAAAAGCCAACCACAAACACAACATGGTTATACAAGTGGTTGTAAAATAAATATCTCTTTACCCACTTGTTCAGGGTTTACTTGGGTACTTATAATTTTCAAAATCTCGCCATATCCTCTAATAGCATCTAGAGATTAATGAATTAGTAATTACGTTTAAGTCAACTGAATCTTTTTGCTTTACTTCGTTATATTTACCTTCCGTTTTTCTCTGGAACGGAATCGTCGAGTCCATAATTAACGAAACGAAGTTTGGAGAAATGTCACTGGGGCGATGACCAGTTTTTCGTCGAATATTCCTAAGGTAGTGCAAACGCTCTGCCTCTCGATAGGGGGATGAAATGCAAAGGGCGAAGAAAATACGCCCTTTGGCCACGGCGGGTCCTCAGCGTCCTTATCGAAAGTTCGCAGGCGGCGGCGTCGATCTGCGTCGATGGTCTAAGCGCACCTCCGCCGCCACCACCAGTAGTCCCCATCTCGCTCTCCCGAAGGGAGTTTGCCGGGTTATTTACCTGAATAAACCGCTCGATAAAAAGAGTACACACGATCCACCCGTCGCCGCGTCGGCGTCGTAGCGCGACGTGCATTAATAATTTCGCGGATACTTGGCGTATAAATCGCGCGCGTGCCTTCCCCCGCAACTTATTCCGTCATTCGAGCGAAAACGCGACATGAATTTGTTATGATGCGAGTTGACCGATGCGACTATACCGCTCCAATTATCGCGCGTTCTTCCATGGTTATTTGTTCGCGACGCGATACGCGGGGACTATAAAATTGCTTGTTGCCGGTAACATGATTAGCCGCCGGTGATACGTCGCAGTCGGATTTACGAACGAGCAAATGGTTATTGTAGATATTGGATACATGAATAAATAAATGGAGGAGAGAGAGAGAGAGAGAAATGTGTACTTATATACAATGTAATAAATATATAGACAAATTCGGGGAGAAACTATGTTATAGATAAATCATTATTTCTCGAATTATAATATTATCGTTTTAATAGTATGTAATGAGGTTGGCCCATATCAAATGATTCATGTGTAATATTAGGTCGCAATAGTGTGTTGAACTTTCAACTTCCAATAATATACCATACGCGATGATATTTCTATTTGTTCAAATTAAAAAACTGATCATTTAATGTCACTTTTGCTTATTTAGAATCTTTTTCCTTAAAATTTGATTTTACGTTAATAAAATATTTGCTATTTATGTATCGCACAGTGGTATATCATTCTTATTGATTATTGGTCCAGTATATAGTTCAGTTATTTGAAATTCATTACAGATGTTACCTCATATTTCATTTATTTAATTCGTTCATAATTATCTTTCTGCAATATTATTGCATAATTTTGGCTCGGCGTCATTTTGGTTTTGTTCTCTGTTAAATGTGCAAGATATCTGAAATATAATTTTAATTTGCATCAATTCCATTTGTACACGCCCATCGCTCTTGCATTAAACGTCATGTCGTGCCGCTCAGCGGAAGTTGCATCGTTTACATCGGAAAAATTAGTACTCTCATTGGAATTTATATCGCAGAAATTACAGCTATTAATATTCCGCGAGAGATAAAGAAACAGCATATCGTTAATTAAGATTTCTAATAATCGTATTGAAGCATGTTAATATATCGCATCGTAATTTCATTACAACAGTACGATACGATATGTATCTACAGCCATTCTAATAATTAGCAACCGTAATACTCTCCATCCCGCTTATTACCACAATAATATGATAATAACATATTTACAATTACGAATACTATAATTACGATTTTTGAAGTTCTTTGGAAATTATATTTTTATCTTTATCTGCGCTTATTGTAAAATCTCTTTTTCGTTTAAAATGAAAAGACAGTCGTATGATTCCCATTAACGCCGGATAAGTAATATAAATTGCATTACACATTGCTACATTTCAATGCCATATATATTTCAATGCGATTTTAAAGAGACCAATTTTTCACAACGACCTTCGCAATTATTTAATTGCTTGAACTCTAATTTTTCACTTCCGTCAATCTATTTTTTTCACAAGGCACATACATTACATTAGCATCGAAACGCATATCTAAAAGAACGATAAGAAAGACAGATGTTTCGACGTGCGTTTTCAGCTGAAACGTAACGTGTCGCTAATCATTGTCTCGAGGCGTCACTTATCTGACGGTCACGCCATTAATTATATATCTAACGCGATAAGGCTCGTCGTAAAACCGGAGCGTGTTCGGCAATTATCATTGTGGTAAAATCCTCACGACTCCCGCGAGGAGTGGCAGGAGGAGCGAGCGGCGCTGCGCTCTTTACGTTATTACTTTTGCCGAACCGTACGTGTCGTCGGCTGTCGCGTCCCTCTAATCGCAATTAATGCTAGCCGCGGGACTCTCACGCAGCGAGCGAGACCCGGTCTCGTCGACGAGGCCAAAGTGGTGTCCGGTTATTAAATTCTGCGTGCTTTCCGTGTGCGCCGACAGTGTCACTGTCAGTGCGTGCTCCCCGGTAATTCCGGCCGCGCGGATAACCGCCCGCCCGACCATGCATTAGGCGGTGGATTTTATCGTCCGCCCTCCCGGACTAACCCGGCGCGCGATTATCATCGCGATACCTTCACCAGGCAGGACAGCAACGAGCGCCTAGCTAGCGCCTGGATACGCACTACACACGCGTGACGGAAGCGTATACGAACCCGTTTCGTTGACGGCATACACAGGTGTTCCACTGTGGCAGCGGCGTCTACGATATATACAGAGTGTCCCGAAACTATCGTACCTCTCCTCGATCGTAGGACTGATTGAGGGGGATTGGAAATAAGATAGGAGCGAAGTCGAGATGGCTGTAAAGTCTATTAATGTTGAAGAATTCAGGAATCGTGAAACATTAAGATCGAAGAACAAGCACTTTTAATAGTTGAAACATTGAATAGACTCGTTGTAGGGAAGAATTTACTTTCGACAATGAATTTCGCTCGTCTATTTGGCGTTGAATTTAGCGTTTATTGATTAAAAGTCAACATAATGTAGTTTTCTTTTTTGTCAATTATATTCGCCAATATGGTTGATCTACAGCTAATAAAAGATATGAATAAAATTTTATTGAAACATTCCGATCGATGAATTGTCACGTAATTTAACAATTTATAATTGAATATGTATTAATATCGTTTTAAACTCGAAATATTGCGATTCTATCTGTTCATATCGCGAAATTATCGCGGTCGCGAGCATTGTATGAATTTTGGGGGAGCATTTGCCACGCATAGAGATGATCTGTCTTTTTCACGAGCGTTCTTCATAGCTCGATTCTTGGCTGGGATTATGTAAACGTGAATCGTTCTGTGCCTCCTTCTGGAAGGCATTAGGCTGTACGTGGAAGAAGAAGCAACGTTGCGTTTAGCCCCGCGTTACACTTAACCCCCGGACCTAAGGGGGGGGGGGGTGGGGCTGGTACAGGCCCCCTGATTATAGTGCATCTCGCGCGGCACGATGCACGCTACGCCGATAAAAGTCTCGACGTTTTACGACGTAAACGATTTTCCGAGATTACGCACGGCTATTTCGCGCCGAGGCCAGGTAATTGACTCGAAATTGAAAGAATGTCGTTACTACGAGCGGGGTATAGCGCTGCTTATCGTGCCCGCTCGTGTCTATTAATCACGACACGAGATAATGTGGCCATGTTGCCATTGCGGAGCGGGAGGGTTATCATGCACGTGTGTAATTACGCGTTTCCTAATATCTTCCGCCTTGCACCGGTAATTAGGCTCACTCGACGTGTGATCACCCCGATTACGAGAATTGTCGTTTGACGAACGTAATTTTTGCAGTTACACAAGAATAACATAGCGCTATTTCGATTTTCACGAACGACACTGTAGGTCGCAAATGCCTCGATTTTGCTAGCTTTGATTAATTTGAATATTCAATACGATGAGCTTTGCGCTCGATAAATGTTATTAAACTTGATGAATTCTTGTGCTCGATAGATAATTTTTACCTTGGAACGTCTTGAGACGGTATTAATTTTATTACGTTTGGGTATCGAGATATAATTATGGAGATTATTTGGTATTTCTTCGTGCTTAATGATCATGCCTTGAATAATTTATTGGGAAACTATATGGCTTACTTATTTATTTATTTCTCTCGTTATTCGTGGATCAATAAAATTCAATAAAAACTAGGGAAATAAAGGATTTTTCGAGAGAAAGAGGTAATGTTTTTTATTGCTTTATTACAAGTTATATTAGCTTCCTTATTACACACATAATGATAACTTGAAATGTTTTATCCCTTTTATATTTAGATAATTTTGTGCAAATGTTACATCTTCCTTGGATTTTTATCGTGTACTTATCAATATTCTACGAGATGGGGGATATCCCCTAACTCGTTCAGATTTGAATGGAATATCCTCACCCTCGTATTCGCGCGATCAAATGTTCCTACGTCACCGAATCGACCCGAAAACGTCAAATGATAGACATCGGCACTTTTCCCAGCAGATTTACTCTCGTCTTGTTTTGCTCCAAATCCGATTGCGTGCGTGTGTTTTGAAGCAGCCTGAAAAGTCCGCCGCATTCTGAACCCAGCCGTCGTTCTGCTGATCTCTGACGTCATTTCCGGCCTTCCCGGTGTTCCCTTCTTTCAAGATCCGACGTAGATTGCGAGCAGCAACGAGGCCGTCGTTCGTGCATGGGGTTTTACGGTTTTGTTCCTTTGTTCGTTTCTACAGCTCCCGCCACGCAGTATCCGCGCAGACAAAGATGAAGAGAGCGCGATGCAGAAGCGTGATCGACAAGTTAACGTGACAGATATTTGTAGAGGCCCGCTGAAACTGAAATAAAAAACGAGGCATTCTTATTTCCATTCTTGTACAATAATATTTAATGTTACGGTTGAACGCTTCGTTTCTTTGACGTATTTTTATCTAATATGAAAATTGCATGTTGGCTGTATTACTAACAAATAGCTACAATTAATATTAAACGATTATTATCAATGCTGGCTATTACTTATATAAAATTGCGATGCAAATGTAGAAAAAAATGCTTCGCGTTTAACAGCGAATACTCGATGAGTACACAAAGAGACAAAGAGGCTGGATACGGCGAGAGAAGTCAAACTCTGATATATTTGTCCGAACGTGAATATTTTGCAATTACCGCAAAAGGAAGGTTGAGAAAACTTTTCGCTGCGGCGAGAAGGAGGAAACGCAGCGGTTACGGAAATGGTGCCGATCATTACCGTGGTACACCTGCCTTGCATCGTGAAACTAGCGGCGGCCGGGTAAAAGATGATTCGCCGATAAGATGGAAAGTATCGAACGTGCACGTAAATAAATAGGCGGCCGATTCATCTCTGCCACACTTGAAAATTTCACAGCCGTAATGACATTTCTTAGCGTGACTTTTCCTTGACTTTTTAATTAGTTAACGTGTCGTCGTGCGGTTGTTGTTCCATCAACAAGTAGACCAAGATAGACCCAAATATTAAACATTGTTTCTACACATATCGAAAAGGATTGGAAAAATCAGTATTGCTTACGCTGAAACCTCTGTTTTGTAAAAATACACGTTTAGCATTTTCTTATTTATTTAATTAGAGAGAAATTCCATTATACAGGCACGCCGCGTCTTCTCCGTGCCCTGGCTTTTCCATTCCGCGTAACAATCCGTTTCGAAATACAAACGCCGCATAGAAATGGCCTTGTACAAAAACCATCAGCAGCCGTGTACATCGGCATTGTAAACGTCGTAACTGCGATGCTTCTTTTTCCGACGCGCGCGGCTTCGGGCGGATAATTTGTAGTAACACCGAGCGTCTTTGTTTCACGGCGCTAAGCGTTTCCTCGTTATTGTCTTCGCTACGAGGTTGTAACAGGTACTATTGCGTATTCTCCGTAGGTACCGTTCGTTGCCGCGCGGCGCATCGCAGTAAATACCTCACGAGAGCTGCTACAGTTGGAGAAATTGTTCGCGTAATGGTATCTCTTATTCTTACGAGCAACGCCGACCACCATCCCCTTCGTTCGTTCGTTCGTTCGTTCGTTCGTTTATGATACCGCGTGTAGAGCGTCTCATTAAAAATTTATTACAATCTGGGTTTCATGTAAAAGCCATCATCGAGAACGGAGGGATAAGGAGGGCGACCGTAGCGACGGTTACAAATTTCACAATTTGATTATCGTCGCAAAGTGGTCCGAGACTGGCGCAGTTACGATTTATTTAGGACCGTTTCTTTATTAAGAGCGAGAAACTTTACGGTGTCTAGTATTATTTACGAAAACCAATGGCTCGTTCGATCGTGACCCAGTTTCGTTCGTTGTCTTTTTTTCCCCAAGCAAGCCATTTTATCTCGCCGTTGCCCTCTCTTCGTCTCTTTTCGAGTCCCCTTCCTCCGCTCTTCGGTGGCTGTCCGGAGCAGCCTTGTCATATTCAACTATAGAATATTCAACCGCGAGCTATTACGGCTTTCTCGTCACGGCTGCCTTTTATTTTGCGAGAGCTTTGCGCCCGACCGTCGCGTCGCGCGACGGCAATTTATTTATATTAATTCAGAGTAATCTAATTCATGGTGGCTGAATATGGTATAAAAACATCGCTGACGTATCTTTTCGCAACAATTTTGTTTCACAAGCCATTTTCTGCATAAATTCATTTGTAATTTAAATTAAAGTGATCCAAGATTAGTGTATCCAGACTAGATTATATTAATATAATTGACTGATTGGAGATTTTATATATTTTCAGTAAACTGCAGTAAATCAAATTAACATGGTAAATATGCTTTATGTCAATAAAATATTCAAATTTGCTATGCTTTCCAACCAACATGGGGATAAGAGGGAGGGGAGGAGATTGTCTTTTGGTTGCTCATTGCTGATAGGTAGGCGAGCAGTTGTATCACATTTTTGGCTAGCTTATCTAAGATTACAGGTTCAATATAAACTCAATTAACATTAAATTGAATTAGTCTTTTTTAAGACATAATAAACTGCCTTAGACAGAAAGAGACGTTATAGGCTGACGGAGGGTAACTTCCATCTAATATTCACGCGTCGTTGTTCGCGAGCGTTTTGCTCGACTTTGCGTTACCACGGCATTTTCGAGGGAACGATCGAAGAAGCTTCCAGCCCACTCTTCGGCCGACTTATCTTACATCCATCTCGAAACTCCGGCAGAAGCGATCTATCGGTCCGGATGCGCGCGCGAGATATCCAGTCGGTCCGGTCTATCTACTCCCAAGACGATCGCTACTCCTGATTTATCGTCCTATTTTACTATTACCTCACGGTGAGCTTCGCAATTACGCTCGCGTCCTTCCCTTTTCCCAGGCCCATGATGTTGTTCTCTCGCGGTCGCGGATTAATACGTACACTTATCAGAAATGATTTATCAGGGGGGCTCGACCGGCGCGGTCGACGGACGCGCGCGACCCGTGATCGCCCGAAGTCACGGCCTCCTCTTTTTCCTTCCCCCCGGCCCCTTCTCGAGACAATCAATTTGATGGGAATCTACCGGCGGGCGAAAATACCGTGGGCGGTCGTTCATCCTTGTCAGACGGTAATTAACGTAAGCAAAGATCGTTATCTTCTTTGAAGTCGGTGTTCTTCTCTCCTTCCCGCGCGCTTACGCTCGCTATCTCTTCTTTCCTCCGCCCCGGTGTTTCCCTTCTTTTCACCCTCCTGCGTGCGCGTGGGGAACGGTCCCGAGCCCTTCCCACCCTCGTGTGCTTCTTGTATTCCCCCCTTTTTATCGTAGACCCCCTCTTCCTCTCCTCCTCTTCTCTCTCTCTCTCTCTCTCTCTCGCCCTTCTACCTTTTCTGTTCCCTTCGTAACCCGCGGGGCTCTGTCGACCGTCTGCCGTTTTACTCTCTGTGTTTCTGCTTTCGTGTTCACGTCCCTCTTTTCTCGTCCTTCCTTCCCTCGTCAGAGAGACCCCCTTGTGTTTTTCCTGATAACGCGACTGAGCCTGCTGCACGGCCAGGGGTGTGTGTTTTGAATTTGTGACGCGATTTTCATTGGACCGCAACAAACGCGCGCGCCGTGTGGTGGACGCGCGTGTCGCGTGGCTTTTGAAATTTCCGCACGACGTCATGACGTTTCGTGGGATATGTAGCGTTAAAAAATTACTTTAGCCAGCCGCTTTGCTCTGAAGGGAGCGTCAGAACGCATAACTGTTCCGGGCATTAATTTCTCCGAGCTTAGCTGCTTGCCGCTGCTTGCCGCCGCCGCCGTCGCCGTCGCCGCGTTTGATGTTTTTGCGGTGTAAAATACTTCCAGTTAGTTCTTCCGAAGAATGCTGCATTAATCTTGAGCGATATCCGTGAACGTTAGAAACTTACTATCTCGTGCTCAGAGAACACTGAGTTTCCTAGAATTACCGCTATCGAAGGCCGCCGTATATTAAAGACTGAGATAGAATGCCGCTTGTTTCAAAGTAGAGAATTTAACAGAGAGTTCGAATTATAAACGATAGGTATAATTGGAATCTTCCACCGTTAAGTTACTGGCTCGATAGCGAAGCCTTGTTCTTCGTGTTCCTGATAATTGACTGATGCCCCCCTCTGGGGGGGGGGTGTCCCATAAGATCGAATTGCGAACGCGCGTTTACTTTTCGACCACCTGGCGAAGAGTCAACATTCGCAAACGCGTGAAACAATCTCGATCCTATCTACCGAACGCGTATGGTACGTGCACGGACACATAACGTGCGCGGATACATGCAAGAACGATGCAACGCACGTATGCACGCGGGGACGGGCACGCAAACAAGAGCCGAATCGAATGAATCCATAACGGATATGACAGAAGGGTTACCGTTTTTCCCATTACTCCGCCCGTGTATCGGGATCCGGAAATTACCTGCCGTTGTATTATCATACGAGGGTCAAATCGAGACCTCGCCCTCCCTCGCGTGCGGCGCTCTCCGGGGGCTCTCTCGCACGCGAAATACCGCCGCACCGTCTCGTATCCGCCAATCAATAGCCTACGTGTCTGGCGGTCCGAATTTTCGGTGGCGAGCGCGACCAGAGCGGGATAAAACTGCCTCAGAACGTGTATATCCGATTGCGCGTTGAAAATATCTACGCGTACCTACGTTCGCAAGCTGCCCATAGAGAAATCGCGTATGCGTTTTCGAATCGGTTCGCGGAGTACGTACTATGCATCCTTTGAATTTGCGTTTCATTGTATTTATCAGAAATATATTTCGACATTTTATACGGATATATTTTGGTACACGTATTTCTCAAAGATGGATTCGCGAATGTAACTTAATTCACATGATTTCCATTTTATTTCTATTTCCGTATCACGCAACTCTTTGCCATGCGTTGAATATTTTTTTGAACTCTCGTAACTCTACTCCGTACACATAAATATAATTATTAATAACCGATGGGCGTATATGTGTCGCACAGTCATAAAAAATGAGTGTAGGAACGAACGTTACCTCCCCGAAGGCGTTTGCCAAGTTCTGCACGTGTGTGTGCGTGTGTGTGCAAATTTATTTCAAATTACATGGTGAAATTAACACATAATTCTCTCTGTAATTTTGCAATGCACGATATCACACGATGCATTGCACCCTCTTAATTCGTGCACTTTACTTAGGGTTGATCCCTAGCTTACCTGACCGGAATCCAACCCTGCTCGCGTGTATCCACGGGGTACGGCGGAGATTGATGGCGCAGCCTGAAAACGGATGATCCCTCGTGAAAAAAATAAGACGCGAGACGAGACGACTTTTTTTCTGCGCCATTTCTTTGTCGCTGAATTATTGCGTGCGCGTACTCGCGGCTCGTGAAATAATAATGGAAACGTATGGCACGCTTTTTAATAATAGTTCCTTTCCTTCCACCATAGGGTGTCGAATAACACCCCGTACAGGTCGAAAGTTCAAATACGCGAAACGATATACTAACGCAATAACGAGGGAAACATGTGATACCTCTTTCGCGCAATATCCACGATTTTCCTCGCCCAGGTTTTCGTGAAATGGGTCAAAAGTACGAGAGGTTAATTTCATTTATCAATCGCCTTTTGCGCGACCATGCTTTTTCCTCTCGGAATAAATAAATGTACGCCTTACGCGCCCGACGAAAAATTACCGTGCCACGTCCCCGTCTTATTTTTTCTCGCGACAAAAGAGGGTTGGTGCCCTTCCGAGTCGCTGCGTCGATTTAGGGACTCACGGACATGGCGCCACCCTTTTATATACACACATGTATATACGTACGTGTCATATCCCTGTCGTTTCGGAACATCCTCTGGCGCGGAAAAGTTGTCGAAGACGAAACTTACTTGGCCGGCTCGGTGAACTCTCCCTCGTGTCTCCCGCAGCTTCGCGCGCGCCGGATGTGTTTCCAGCACACGATCGTAAATACTTTTTATTTGTTCGTGTACACGGAACTTCTTCTATCCGTTTACCGTTGAAATCGCGCTGCGCCGGATCCGCTTTCCATCGGGCACTCCTCACGTTGAAGGGATTCAGAAAGTTTATGAGAATTGAAGGCCAATAACACGTGAAGCGATGGGAAGCTGAACTTATGTTTATTACATAGGTTCTGAAAAAAACGTTCTCCATCAATCACTCGGAAGTTACAATATATATTTTTACAATTTTCGTGATTTTAACACTTAATACATATCTCAGGATACATTTATATCCAGTGCATTTCTTTTCTTTGAGCTACCTTGTCAACTATAATTAGTTATGATATTTATATACAATTTTTTTTTAATTTGCAATCATACAAATACTTTCTAGAAATTTTCAAGTATTCGTAAGAGTCACATAAAAATTTTTAAATACTTATAAAATGATGAAAATTGATGACAGGCACAAGCATTCCATCGTATGCTGCCAGAAACCGGAAAACAAACTCTCTAAATTTCGTAGACCAAAATGTCACTCTAAAAGAGTGAAATTTGAGCAGTTTTCGAATAACTTTTCATTCTACGAGATTTAGAGACAAAATATGCATTAAGCGTTACAATTCTTCTTTCTCTTTAATTGTTTCTAAATTCGTGAAAAAAATGTATCTTTAATCGACGGTAGCTTCATGAACACCCTTATACGTCCCACGGATGTCTGATAGTTTTACGGCCTGACGATGGAACCCCCTCTCGCTCACGAGGAGAAGACGCGGAGTGGTTCGTTAATGCGGCGCATTATGGGGTTCTATCGAGCTTAGCTTTGCGAGCACGGCTCCCCGGGGGCATTCGCCCGAGCTGACGAGGATCTCGATACCGCTTGTAACCTACCGTGACGTGCCCGCGGAACAAATTATTTTCGAGTTAATTTAATTCCGCTTCGGTTTTATCTTCGGGCGAGAGGCAAGCGGTCGGGAATTGGATGCTAGCGAAGTTTGGAACATTCACTTTGAGAGAAGACATCTGGTGTACATTTTTATTTCCGCGTGCTATTCCGCGAAGTGACTTCGCGGCTCTTCACTTTGTGCTTTCCACTTTGCCTGTATGAGACCGACTCTGTCTTTTGTTACGGATAGAAGTTGATAACGAAGAGGCGAGACTCGAAGTAAAAAGCAGCGTGCAAAGTCCTGTTTCCGCGGGATGGGACGCTGGGAACTTAGCTTTTTATGCGCTATCAATATCCAGTATGGCTATGGAAAAAAAAAAAAAAAATCCAGTAATACGATGCTTCGAAATCAATATTTTAAACTTTGCATTTTCTCGTTAGCATTTATATATCGGAGTCCTTTAAATAAAGAATTGAAATGAAAATCTTATCGTCTCTGAAATAAAAGACATTATACGCGACACGTACGATTATTTGGATGTGAAAAATTCATCGTAGAGTTAATTTTTTTTAATCCGCGAATAAACGATGAAATGCCGTACAGAAGTCCGCTCGTTTTACGTCAGAATGTCTCGCGTTTTATGAATTACTCTTGATTTAATGGCGCGTGCGAGCTAGATTTAAATAGTAATTATAAAATGTTTGTTCTCGCGCGCGTCTCCTGTCGGAAATTTAATTAAACGTCTCGACGTACGGCGATGTTTTTGTTTAAATTTTCCACGGAACGCGAATGCGCTAATTTTCTTCTCTGGACTAGACGGAACTGTGTCAGCGTCGCATTAAAAGGAAAAGAAAAAAGAGAGCCGCTTATGCACGAATTTATGTCGAAGTTTGGTCTTAGTCTGAATAAAATATGCGTGCCGTGGCCGTTTACAGTATCGCGGCAGAAAGCAAAATTGCTTTATGTAATTTAATATTTAACCATCACAGCGCTATTCTGAAAGCTTAATTCATTTACGCCTGCCGTTATCGCGCCATATTGCGGTTGGAGTTCATCCCGCTATTTTTATTTATTATGACGTGTGTTAAGAATACTCTAAAAAGCACTCACACACACACACACACACACACACACGCATACACACGCACGCATCTCTCGCCATTAACCGATGTAAATGGTGTACCCGCTTTTGATGTTTCCTTGTCAGCTTAACATTAATATTAAATTCGCAGCGGAATGCAAAATAAAATTCCCGAGTGAGTGTTTCCACCTTTGGGATGACGGATATTTAAATTTCAGTAGAATGTTACTGCACTTACGCTTCCTTATTACGTCGCATTAGCGCGAACTCGAGCCTCATCTCGAATAAAGTAGACGCGGGGTAGGCGTGCCTCGAGCCTCGTTCACGCTGTTAAATGTCCAATTTATATTCGGTAGATTCAAGGTAAACTTCATTAACCAATTTTCTTATCTTCGAGATGCTGGTCTTTTACATAGCTCGTGTTTGCCTCTTACATCTCATAAAGGCGCGAATCGAGACTCATCTCAAACAAAACAGCTCGAGGAGAAACACGTCGCAGCAACGGTGCAATTTACGCCCGGCAGGTGTAAATTGAACGTCAAGCAGAACCGGCAGCGCGCAATTTTTCTGCCTTTCGGACGATGCGAGAGATTGTGTGCGTATTTCCGCCGCACGCAATCCATAAATTTCGTATCGGCCAGTTGAAAGATATAAATTAATAATTGGAATTTGAACATTTTTGTAGCTTTTGTTACGCAAGATGTACACGAACGTGAAATTACTTCGTAATTTCTAACGGCATCCTTATTAGGAGCGTCAAATTAAAAGAATTTCATTTCGAGTCAGTCCATCCATTTCTTCAATCTCCTGAAAAATGCGAATTTCCGTAGATAGCGAGTTCCGGAAATAAACGATTCGATCGTTATCGGTTTGTACTAGCGGCGGATAACATCATCTACGGGCCGTTTTATTCCTGAAAAGTCGATTAGGTGGTCGCTAATAGGCTTCGTAAGTGCATCTCGCTAAGTGTCAAGCACGAGAGAGAGAAAGAGATTTCGCGCGGCGAAGGTCGGCGCGGCGCGGCAACTGCAGCGAGTCGCGCAAAAGTTTACACGGTTGCGAATAATAGCGCGCGTCCGAGGGGGCCGTTAAAAGCCCGAAAGCCAACACTGGGCATTCTACGGTCGACATGAAGGTCCCCGGCAAGTTTCACAAAGTGTATACATTCCATCTCGCAACATATTTACAACAGGGAAACGCAGTAGAGCGGTAGCTGAATGGTTGTATCAACGTCGCTCGCTTGCTCGTTCACATATGTAGGATAGTTTTGACCAAAAGTGTGCGCCATTAATAAGTTAAAGCAAGTTAAACTAGATAATTTATACGCTAAATTTCTATACCGGTATATATATGTCTCAATTACTGGGATAATTAAAAAATTCATCGATTTTTGATTTTCTGATGCTGTAACTGGATTAGAATTTACGTCAGTTTTTGTCAATAAAAAACTTAATCTACATCTTAGCTATATTCATCCAGCTACAGCTTAAATTTAATGACTAATTAATATTGAGTAACATGACTCTGTTTCCGTCCATTTTTTTTTTTTTTTTTTAATCTATCTAATATCTAACAATTTTTAACATCTACACCTCTAAGCTATTCTTTGAATCTGAATCAGTGAAATTTTATTAGCAATTTATTTTATTTTGCAATATTTATAATATAAGTGTGACTATTCGCTTTCAGCGATTCCAATTACGAGGGAGATACTCTCACTGACCGGAATCAGTGTATTATTGACAGACAGTGCACATATCACTGATTGATGCAGTTATAAGTAATAGCACTGAAATCAGACTGTTTTTCACTAACGCACTGATTCCGATTTAAAGAACATATTACATTTCCTCGTCACATTGTTACAATATTGTCAAAGATGTTATCCTACGCATTTGTCCTTACTCCTTTTCTCATCTTTTACTTCTTTTCTCTCTTTTTCCTCGGTACATTTCCCTTCACTTCGTTTAAATTCTTATTTCTTAGCCTGTACATTTCTTTCTTATCTTCATCTACTTTTTCAAATTAAATTTTTGTTCCATGACATTTTTCGATGCAGTGATCCGTTGATACTGTAATTGAACTTATTAAAGCTGCTCAATATTCCTGTTCAAAGTTGTTTGCGGTATAATACGTATGTGCAGGGTGCTCGAAACAATAACACAAATGTCGTACACAGTACTTACGTCGTAAAATCGGAAGCGGAGTATTCGCCAGATTACTAATTCGGCGGGTATTGTAGCGCTGTTAATTGTAAGTCAAAAGTTTATTGTTGCAAACTTCCGTATTACAACTCCGTGCGACGTGTAATATGCCACTTCTGCAGTTGCAAAATTTTAATTTCCATTTTCTAACAATGTCCTCTTTTTATTGACCTGTTATCTACAAAGCGGCGTTGATATTAAGTTAGCTCATAATGAATTTATACATGTTATTAAAATATTAATCGAATGAAGAGAGAAAAATGAATTCTTATAAACACACGTTGTAGTAATTTAAGAAAAAGTGATCTTTTTACATCGCGTCTTGTTTGAAATAATTTTATGCGAGGCTAAAGGATCCTACAAAGTATTAACAAAGTGTTTTCATCAAAACACATTGTACTTTAATATATTAAATAAAGTGCCTGTTTTCTTCTTCATGTACAATTATCTAAGAAAAAAACATGTGCATATACATTTTTATTCACTGTGGATCTGCCAAAATAGAGTAAACTAATATCGTGGACGGATCGTCTCCACATATAAAAGTACTTCCGATTTATATAAGTAACCCAAAAGTTGAAAAGAATGAGAAGTAAATGCGTAATTACTTTGGTGTGAAATTAGCTCTAATTTTCTAAAAATTTCTTCTCTTTGATTATTATTATGCCCGATCAAAGGACAGCGTGTACCAAATATTAACCGTGTTAGTGGAACAAATATTAACCGTGTCAATACGGTAATGTGCTACTGGTTGATTAAATCATTCGTTCGATTGTTGAGACGCTCGAGAGCGCGCAAGACCCGCGGCGCCCATCTCGCTGATATCGGTGTCGCCTACCGTTTACCGATACTTTGTGCAGCACTATACACTTGGCGCATAGTGCACTTGCCGTTCTCTGCGTTCGCTCTTACACGCACTCGTGCACCTCGCACGTACGTGCATACGAGAGTGCATGCCGCATAAATAACGACTACACGTGTCCGGCGAGTAATGCCTCGTAATGCATGCCGGTGTTCCGTGAGTCGAGACGGAACGAGAGACGTAGGGCCGAGAGATAGAGAGCTGTGGGAGGGAAAATATGAATATGCGGGAGGGCGCGACAGCAGCGGGTGAGCAAGGAGAAGGAGGGGAGGGTTTCGGCCGCGGTTAAAGAGAGGACTACGACCGACACATCGCCGCCGTCGTCGCCGTCGCGCCAACACCAGCGTCACTATACGACCGTCGGAGTTTCACGTGATCCACCCCCCAGTGAATGCGTGCATCTATAAATATGACTGTGCGCTCACCCTCGCGCGACGGGACGCGGCCTCTTGCGGCAGAGGGGACCCGGGAAAGTGGGAGGGAGGGAGAAGGAGAACGGGTGGGATGCACGCTGGTGCAGGATGTGTATGGGAAATACAGCTTCGGCCTCTCGCTCGACGGGCGAGTTATCGATATCATAACTCGAAGAACTCGGATGCGCCACCACCGCCGCCGTCGCCGTCGCCGTCGCCGCCTCCTCCGTTCTCTTGTTCGCGTTCGCTTCGCAGTCGTTGTTGTCCTCTCTCCTTTGCTTCCGCACCTTTCCTGTATATTGTATATACAGCACATCTTCTGTATGTATATATAACGCCTCCGACCTTACCAACTTTTTTATTTATCGGCTTTGTCGGAAAATCCTCCCTCTCCCTCCCCCCTTGCCCGTTTCCTTCCGTGTGTCCTCCATCCTTGTGCACTTCCGCCTTGCTACCTCCACTATCCCTTAGTTGCCCTCCTACTCCTCTCTTTCCTTCTAAACCACCGACTTCGCTTGAGCACCGTTGTCGTCGCACTTCTTCTCGCCTTATTTTCCCACCTCTTGTGTCCTTTATTCCTCCCTTTTTTTCCGCCATTCCGTTTCCTTTCTCCACGACTCACCTTGCTTCTCTCCCGGAATGCCCCCGCGGGTATATCTTTCTTCAAGGCAGCTAATTGTACTCGCTGGCTCTTGTCGTCGTCGTCGTCGTCGTTCTTAGTTGAAAGGGCACGAAACTGGGGCTCGTCGACGTCATCGTTTCAATGCGTGCGTATAAGTGCATGTCAGTGTCGTTAAGTATCCATGTACGAATATTCAGACAGAAATGCGAATAATATTGCGGGTTGCTCTGAAAGGATATATCATTAGTTTCTAAAAATCTACCGTGTTATTCTCGCTATTGTATAGAAATAGAAGACGATGGAAACTTATTGGTTAGGTGCATACTTATATCCGATATTCTCAGAATGTTTTTAATATATATAATTTCGTCAATTAGACTGAATTCAAGTAATTGGACTGAAATCTTTCTGTATTTTTGTAATTCGAGTTCCAAGATATTTGCTTACACAGTTCCTAATCTAATTAAATAAACGGCAAAGAGAAAATTGCGTTTATGTTTATGTCACATGATTTTCATTGACTTTCTATATATGATTTTCCATCTTGTAATTGAAAAATCGAGCAATGAGCACAGTCGTTTAAACTCAGCAAATCCACGAATCCAAATTTACATTGTAAATCCTCGTACAGAACACTTTGCTGAAATGTGTAACAATTTCACAGTCGATGTAGGTAGGAAAATAATTTTATGTTGAATTTCCAAAATAATTATGTAGGACACTCAAACATGAATAATACAAAATTTAATATTCTAGCAACTACCTTGAGCGTCTAATATACGTAGTAATTATTTTTATAATTTTATACACTTATTTTCCGATCTGGCTAAATTTTTGTGTAATATTTCAGCAATTATTAATTATCAGAATATCGAACTTTCGACAGTATCATCATTACACGTTTTTTGGTCAACAAGAGAAATTATTTTCTTATATGTATTCAATTAAATTAGATTACTTTAGCAAAACTGTTCTTTCCTAAATGTATTATGTAGATACATAGATGAAGGTTAGCGAAAGCTTATTTTTCATTCACATTCGTTAATTCGAAAATGAGGGAGAATCACAATCGAAGGAGAATATTTATTAATGCACGCCGTAAACATTTGTTTCCGTTCCGCATCTAAATGCGACCCGTTGCAACTATCGTTAACTAGAGTATCTTATCTCGCGAGTAACCGCATCTGCATCCAGACGCCCCGGTATCGCGTCTTTAACGACCCCCGGTGTAAGTATGCGAACAGCGTGCGCATGTACGGGCGGTTGAGAGGGCACGGGGTGGCGGCGGAGGTCGACGACGACGACGACGATGGCAACGACAACGACGACGATGGTGAATTTAAGCTAACCGTCTTCGACTCGCACGCCGGGTGAATTAATCGAGTTAATTGTTGTGTACTCTGCCTCTCCCTTCGTCGGCGCTTCTTTGCGCCTAATTAAGTGCATTCGGCCGAGCAGCGGGGGGGCAAAGTTAAACGTCGCTTAGTGCGCACGAGCTCGACCCGAGCGCCGTTGTTCCTCCTCGTGGCGTACGAAAGCCCCGTCTTTTGTATCCGCATCGTCTGGCGACGACATAGCGATTCCTCCTGGGGTCCTGGGTAATTGTGAATTCGTTGCCGGGCGTCGCGACGCAGCCGTTTCGCGCGGATGACGGCGAATTGGAAGGCGAGTTAACTCTTCCCGTAGGACTCCAGCGATCTCGTTGCAGGAATAAATTGTTTCCTCGCCTCTAGATGCTTATGTCCAGTTTTATTGATACCCGCTATCGTATCGGGAAGGTATTGATTCTCAAGTGAATAGAATAAGAATTTATATTGTGAATTAAAATCCTTCTCTCTCTCTCTCGATTGCTTTTCTGTATAATTTTGTATCCGGTGTAATTTATTGATATCGTTATTATCTTTTCATGTTAAAATAATAATATATTGTAAATATACGTGGTACATAAGCATGCGAAGTGTAAATAAAAATGTACGACACACGAATAGAACAAACATTTCCGATAAGGGGAAAATACGCGATGTGAAACTAGATAGCGTAGTTAAATTAAAATAGCTCGATTAAATATTATATTTCACAGAGAAAAGCAGAACAAAAGTAACATTCGTGGTCTACAGAGATAACTCGTATTTAACGGATATCCAGCTCTCTTGGCTGCACTAGGCGCCACGTGTCACAGTTATTTTCTGTGGCAGCATCGGTGTACATTATCATCTGTTAACACTGCCAGCGCGAGATTTCTCTCCCGCTCGGTACTGGGTTACCGCGCGACATATTCCAGACAACCAAAATTATTCCGCGGGAGAGATGTCGACCATCTCGCTTTTGAAAATACAAGCGCGATGTGGAATACATGAATGTCTGAAGCGTACGAATCCTTTCGCGCGGCGAGTGCATTTGCATCCGATATCTGGTCGACGTAAGTAGCCTTCCATCTAGCCAACGTAGCGCTCGTCGGCGATCGATACGGTTCGTCGATGGGTGACAAATCAGTGCGAAGAAGGCTTAACCCGGAAACGTGAATAACATTCGATCTACCTTGGCGGTGCAGTTCCCGGCATTCGACGTGGTATTTCGAAGGTGAACGCTCCACGGCACCATCCCGCCGATCTTTTCCTTTTTACGCGCTTTTTTTCACAGGTAGAATAGAACAGAATTCGAATAGAATATTGGAAACATTTATCTTGGATGTGCCTATTCACGCTGCCTTCGGAGAGTCCCCTCCGAAGTTGGACTTATTGCACTCCTGACCTCGGTCCTCCCATGGTTTTCGGAAAAATACGAACGCATCGATCGATCCTTCCTTTAGAAAAGAAGGAATCAATTTCGAATTTGGCTCGAAGTACCCTACAGTTTGAGTGTGGTTTCAGAACGAATAATGGTTCCAGGATACTCTGACGTTAAGCGCGAAGCGGTTTAAATCTACCGATCCAGACGAACAAGCGTAGAGAAAAGGGGAAGACGTACGCGTAGTTGTCCTAGGCGGGCTATTAATTTTGTATTTCGCTTAAACACGCGACGATGGGATTGCACCGGGCGGAAATTCATTTCCAGACTGCCTCTCTCTCTTTCTCTTTCTCGATGTGGCGGGGCGCGCGACCGCGACTCTCTTATTGCCTTCCGCGCCCGAGCGAGATGCCTCTCAACGCACTCGGTTACAGAGGCGGTTTATCGAAAGTTTAAATTATTTCGCCGCACGAAGTCGACGGAGGACGACGAACGGAGGAGCGGCAGCGGGGGGCCGAGAGGGATTTTCTCGTCAAACGGACGCGGTTGGCTCCTGCCTTATATGCCTCTCTCTCGTCCCTCGCGCGGAAAATCGATGTCCCGCGACCTGGAACGATTTTCCGCGAACGCATTTGAAGCGAAATCGGTAGTTTTAGCCGTCAAATTCCCGCGAGTTAACTCTTCAAATACCCAACGGATTTTTGTCACACGGGATATGGGACAGGATACGAGTGGATGGAGATTAAAAATTTCCAGTAGCCTTGTTTCGTACAAAATACGTTTTATTCAATAAACGGCAATACCGTTAAAATCTCTCACAGACACACGCGAATCGTTCATAATACAACAAATACGTTATGTAAACAAATAATACAGATTTGTACGCAATAAAAGATATTTTTCGGCGGAATTATGTTTAAAACACATTGATCTTAATAACGCGTATATTTTTTTGCAAAGTTTTGCTTTTATTTTGCATAAAAATCAGGAACTGTTGTTTTCCCGATATCATAGCGAAGGAAGAAAATCGATTCCACATCATTTTTATCAAAGATCCATTATTAAAATTAAACACGAGGTCCTTGTTCTCTTTCATAAATCAAACGACGGACTGATTCATTTACCTAATGTCGTGGCGGAGACATCGTGGTGGTTGTCATTGTTCCCTCGTAGAATGACCGACAATCACGTAAGATAGAGATACACGCGATAATATTTTTTTCGCGTTTCGACGTTGATCGAGCGCGTTAATCGCGATTAGTATGGAGCCGGCCGTATCAGGCTGATCCCGTAGAACGGCGAGATACGTGCTGGTCGACCGGTTCGCGAGCAAACATCGCGCCGTGCAAGTAAAACGATCACGCCGCTAATACGTGACTGACGGCAGACGGCGCGTAAACGAGATATCCGACAATACACACGGACGGTCAATTAAGATCCTTAGTCGTCGAAAATCGCCGAGCTAACCAGCTAGGCACTGTACTCTCTATATCCGTTCGCGACGAGAGCGTAAACGTGGGGATATGACGATGATCGTTCGCGGCACGCCCGCGCGCCGTCGCCATTTCGCCGGATTCGTTTGAAGCGTCTTCGAGCGAGGAAACGCGATACTCTCCTTCGATTATCGATGCGGCTAGTCGAGCGAAGCTTCTCATCGGAGCGCACTCTTGATCGGTCTCGCAATGGTACATTAAACGCTTTGAGGGGCGCGGCCGAGCAAGAGAGAAAATGAAATACGCCGCTATCTCGAAGGGCGGACGCTCGATTTAATTTCGCTTCGTGTACGCCGCGGTCAAGAAAACATTACGCGGGAATCGCATCGTATGTATCGCAGTATCTGCGCGCGCGCGGCGAACGCATCCGAGTATTTGTTAATCTGATTCAATTTGTTAACCTGACAATACGTGCATGCATCGCCGACCGAGCAGCACGATCGCTCTGGATCAAACAAGCGGACGTGCGCTATTTTCGAACGGCGTTTTAGCCGAGAAAGATGCTTTAATCAGTTCAACCGACCGCGTTTTCCAAACAGCTCTTGTTGAAAAAAAATTTTGACAGCCAAATCAACATATAATAGTTTCTATGTGCCTTAATAGAGAGAATAATAGATGAGGCTTGGGTGGCTTTTATATCCGTAAATTAGCAATCGAGACTAGCCATCAAAACATTATACGTAGAGTTTTTATCCTCCAACCGCTTTTATTTTTTCCACGTTCTCGCTGTTATATTGATGTTGACAATTACTCTTTCCATCGCTGATCAAATTGTCCATTGAAATTCAAAAAAAAAAGAAGAAAAACAACATTCGAAAAAATATAGCAATTATATAATATTACGCGAGCTGTGTACGATGAACAGCTTAATGAATAAATAGAAAGAAAAACAAACGCAAACACTTTTAGTCTACACCGTCGAACGTTGTTGTTCAGAAAATTCAGTTTAGTTACGTTCTGTAAATTGCGCGAGTGATCTGACCGTTTAAGCGTGTAGGCGGCAGAATCACCGTGCGATTGGCGTGTAAAAGAATTTTATTGGCGTACGAGGGACGCATCGCATTCTGGTGTCACCGGCTTGATGATTTTTTTTCCCCGCAGTATTAATTAGCGAGAAATCTCGTAAACGATCAGGGGGAAGAAGCGGGCAAAATACGCTGTATTTACCGTACGTGTGCAATTGCGACGCATCGCAGCGCCGAGTATTCATATGGCACGGTCGAATTCCCATGTTCGGACACGCGCAAAAATTTCAATGAATAGAGCAGACCGCGCCGCGCCATGCCGCCACCCCTAAATATTCGCGCCCCATTCGAGAGGGGTGGACCCTATCCCCGAGTAACCTAACCGGTGATATACCCTCGCTGGAGACATTCCCCGCTGGACTTTATGGCCTTCGCTTAACCCTAGCCCACATAAGCGACCCTAACTGCGACCCGTCACTGGGACAAAGACCAGGGGGCGGCGATCGGTTAATATTTTTAGCTTTCGGCCAGGCACTACAGGCGATGCTAATGACGAACGAGATTATGGTAATTATCGCTTTTGGGGATATCGCGTTTGAAGTTCTTTACCGAAAGGGGGGAAAACCCCTCGCCGTTGTAGACGAATCCTCAATTATCGGGCGTTTCACGATTTTCCGCGACCCGCATGTGCGCCTATCGGACTTGCCCCCCCCCCTCGAGTTGTATATGTATTTTAGCGTCGTAAATATTTACGTGATTTACGACAAATTTAATTGAATGAAGCTCATGCTCATCGTACCGTGATCTCGATGACTCGAGACCGTTTCCGAGTTACAGCGAGTTCACTATGCGGGCGCTACAACTGTTTAACGCGAATTTATGACGCGATCAGTTAAATATCAAACTTTACAGCGCGGCAGAGAGGTACACTTAAAATCCGGTGATCTGAATTTACTGCGTATTACAGAACTCAATGCACGATTAAACAACGATGGAAAACTCGTGGAAAAGCTTTGTGAGGATTTACAATTCGTAAAATATTATTAATTTGTAACTATAAAGAGGATGCGGTCGAAAATTTTGATACGAAATATTCCATAAGCACCAAGTTCAATTTTGCACCAATATAATTTTATTTCTACTAAATTAGTTAAGCTATTCGCAACTTGTGAACTTTTAATATTCCATATTTCAATAAAGAGGAGTTAAATTAGAATCTTATTACTACATCCAAGTCTATTCAAAATTAAGCGGCTAATAAAATGCCGTCTACTTGAACGTTCATATTTTATTAGTCGGAAGCTTTAAAAATACTCAACGTTTAACTTCGAACGTCCCAAACGACATATGCACTCCTTACAAATGGATATTATATTGTTTCTTCCGTGGACGCGGTGCTAGACTCGCTGTTGGAGTAACCAGCTGGGCCCGCATAGTCCCACTTTTCCAGAGGGTCCCCGCCCCCTCTCCTCTTGCCGCTCGTTAGTACTCGTTTCCCTTTGTAATGGACCGCCTCATCCCGTCGCCGGAAACTTCACAATTTATTCATGTTGTTGGTCAGACGTGGAGAAGGCCGCCGAGCGATATATAATTAGGATTATCAATCGCGCGCAGCGTGACTCTCTCTCTCTCTCTCTCTCTCTCTCTCTCTCTCTCTCTCTCTCGGCAATCGGGTCAGATAGCGCGGGGGCAAAACTGGACGGTAGAAATAATTGCGACATCAGCTGACGCGCTCGCTGTAAATTCCAGACTTTGGCCCGCCATCTGTCACAGCGAACTTGGCGCCATACGCCACGGCGGTTTCTTACCGATGTGCCGACGCGTCGCAGGGTAAGGACGAGGGGCGGCGGCGACGACGACGGTGGCGGTGGCGGCGCAGAAAGTTTCGCGTCTCCCTCTCTCCGGCTACTGTTTTCAGCATACCAAGCTGCCTGCTACCGGGAAAATATCGCGAGCTTATGTGTCATCAACAAATAATTACACGCTGCCGCAACCGCTACTCCGCTACCACCACCGCCACCACCAGCACCACCAGCAGCAGCACCACCACCCTCGTCCAGCATGTCGCCCCGAGGCGAGAAGTTTTTATCTCGCTCGGAAACTTCCGGCGCATAAAGACGACACGATGGGGACATCGCGATGGGACGCGGGAGTCTTTTAAACGTCGGCGGAAGAAAGTGCGCAATAAGCATATTTCACGCGTGCGCTTCTTCCCGGCCCCGAGAGAGAGAGATCGAGCTCGTTTTCTCACAAGATAAACCGCGGCGAAATTTTAGAGCGCGCTTTGTTCGAGGCTACTGTGATAATTAATCGCGATCCCTGTCTCTCTCTCGCGAATGTTGAATGGAGGATGAGTAGTTTTAATTACATTTCAATAATTCGACAAGAATATTTTATGTACGGAAAATTTAATGGATATTAGTTCGTTTCGTATCATCATTATCGCGCCCATTATTAATAAGGAATGTATATTTTAATTTTAGAAATATATAATGGCCAAGAATGTTTATTAAATATTTGTTGCAGCGAATGCTGGGAAAGCGAAATGCTAGCCAAATACCATTTAACGCCCGTAGGAAACCTTTTGAAGGGAAAGGGAGATAAATGGCGAGAACCAAGTCGCAATGTCAGCTACATGGAAAGAATATACCTTGCGAATCCTCGTGTTTTCGAACCAATTCTCATGCACGGCGCTCAATGCGAAAGAAGCAGCGCATCTTGCTGCGTACAAACACGTAAATACGCGAGGAAATCATTTCTTATCTAGCGCGTCCGCCCAGATCAAACATTTCTCCACGTTGGGAGTTCTCTCTCTCTCTCTCTCTCTCTCTCTCTCTCTTCGATACTCTCGACCCGAGCTCGCTCTCGGTTATTTACTAAGCGAAGGAGCAACAGTAAATCGAGCGACGGGTTAGCGCGCTCGCGCATACGCGCGCTTTATCGCGATTTTATCTGGAAATATTGACAAGATAACCCGTGAAGAACGAGATATAATTTGGTTCTTTATAGCGCGCTCAGACGCAATCATTTCCGGAAGTTTCATTATAACCGGCTCTATAATAAAGCATTTTTCCATCGCTTTTGTTTCGGCTTTGTCTTCCCCTCCTTCCCTCCGCTGCCGTCCGTTGCCTTTTGCGTAGATTTGCCATACTTTCATCGTGGCGCAAATTGAGCGACGTTGTTGGGATCCACCCGGCGCGCGCAGGAGGGGAGATTCTTACGGGCGAACGACAGAAAGTAAGTGGAGCATTCCATGCCAAATCGATCAGCCGGCCCGATCAAAGCCGGGAGCGCGGGGCTCCGAATGTAATCCGAGTGCGCGCGCGACCGAGATTGCCGGGGAAAAATCTAATTTGAAACTTAAATGGGGGGAATTTGTATCCCCCGTTGCTCTCTTACGATGATTCTTCGCGCGTAGGAAATGAAACCCAGCCCGGGTTCTCGAGCACAGCGAGCGCGGCGCGTTTATGTCCCGATTCGATTCTGATATTCCTTCGTGTACGCCTCGAATATTTCTCTCGCCACGCCTCTCGGTGCCACACTTTGGTAGATCCTCCGCAGCATCATGCGAAATCTTAATATCGCGGAGAAAAGGAGAGAGAATTTTTATGATAGACGCGCTATTATTTTTCCGAGTTTCTCTATGCACTAGTGAAATAAAAATGTAAAGGAAAAGAATAGGAAGATGGAAAAAAAAAGAAATTACTGTTGCAAGTGTACATTAGAAGAAAATCGCGTTCGACATTCGGACAGACGATGCTGTCTCATTGTTTCCAAGTTTCCTGAAACGTCTTTATGCACTTGAGTTTTTAAATGAATTAGATCCGTGACACAAAGATCTATTTGACTTATTGCGAACGGCTTTCTTTGCTTTATCGCGAGCTTTGTTACCACTAAATTACCGAACGTATCTGTTACAGCGTCAATTATGTTCAGATCGAATTAATTATGACGATAAATACACCAACGTACGATAATGGTAATAATGACAAATGTGGAACGCCGCTCTCGGTAAGTGATTCGGAGTTCCCAGGGACGTCGCACCGTCGCCGCTACAAACATTTTCATTATTGTCAAATACAAATCATCGATATATTATATAAATTTATAGTAATTCGCGGACCTCTGCGTATCACAACTTTGATATAAAAAGCGAAAAAAATGTAAATAATTTTGACATTTAATATCTTGCTGTAAAATGTATTTTGCATTACATTATTAACATTTCTTTACAACTTTTTTTAGCAATAAGGCTACTAGGTCTTTATTATCATGATTAAATTTAAGAGCTTTGAGTTAGCATAGTACAATAATAACAAGATCAGAAATTAATGGGAACGACAGATGGCCCGCTCGTCTATCCATAATAACGAACGCATTAATACACACGAATGTAACAATAATCGCGCGCGATAGGAGTCTCGCCGGCTGTTCTTGTCGGGCCCTGTTACGAGCTTAGCGGCTGGAACATTAACGTTACTAATGCGCGAATCGTTTTGTTGACTTTGAGGCTGGTTGGCCCGAAAGTTTTGGGGCCGAGGGGACGCGAATTAATGCTGGTTATCCCGTGGCGGCGCACACGCGTCGTGCGGTATGGTTTTGCGCCAAATAGAGAAGGAAAGATAAAGGGACAGGGAAAGAGAGAGAGAGAGAGGAAGAGAGAGAGAGAGAGAGAGAGAGAGAGAAACGAACGTCTGAGTTAGCGTTAGAGAGCCATGGATTATCGCTGAGCTCGCACGGGACTCGCGAACATCGTCGAATACGCCGAAGTTCGTTCGTTTGTGGGCCAACGACGTTAAACTCGCTCTCCGCTAGCAGCATTAGTCCTCCGGTGCACTTTCGAGGACTCGAAATGATCCTGGCGCGTCGCGTATAATTTCCTTAACCGCGTAATTCCCGCGATGTCAACCCGGATAAGTTTTCATTTCGCCCATACGCGATTCTCCCTCGCGTCGTTTTGCCACTTGAACATTTTTGATAGGACGATCGATCGAGATACTTGATATGTCTTTATAAAGTTCCAACTTGTCATAATTCTGTGTCTGTAAGCGAATACGGAGAAATTCTTGGATTTAAAATTTCTTTTCTACATCTAACGTATATACGAATGATTGATACAATCCCTTAGATGTTTTCGAATAAGGTGGTGCTGCACACATTTATGTTTATCGATTATAGCGCGAGAGGAACTCGTGCCGAGCACGATCGCGAAACTTGTTGCTTCGAAATCCGAGCCGCGGCAAATGGCTCGCGCGGAAAAGGTTTTGCGCTTCGCTCCGAGCGACGGTCCTTGCAGCGTTAGTGCGGTATAGTTCGCGGACTGCATTGTCAGGCGGTGCAACGATGCCGTAAAGACATACTTGTCGCCGTAAATACGCGGCTACAGCGCGACAGCTCACGGCGGCAGGTATTGTTCGGCGTGTCAGATTGTTGACTTAGTTTCTTACCTGTGGGTTTCGCGGCAACGCGGGTTTTGATCCGGGGCTTCCGCCGCTCGCCATTTTGACGAGAAAAGCCACGATATTGCGTCTTCTGCGAGACATTACCGCGACTCAAAAAAGTTTCAATATTCCAAGTTGACTTGCTTAAACTTATTAGACTTTAGAATGTTATGACGATAATAAAGAGGGTTTTTTTTCTCATCGGTACAGATGAACAGGAAAACAGTAGTAAAAATAAGTAGTGCATATGCCAGAAGATAATAAATAAAAATAAAGATAATGTACAGCGTACTTTTCAATTCGAATTTCTAATCGTCTTTTTTTAAAATTAAAAAATTAAGCCAAGGCTAATGAAAGTTGAAGGAGCGTACAGTTACAATAATTAATAGCCTTCGATTTTATATATAAATTTGTTTTTTATATATTACATAATTTCAAGATAATCCCATCTCTTTAGATAATCATTGCGCGATGATAGTTTTAAATTCGAAATTGAACATGAAAATAAACGCAACGTATTCAGATAAATCTCTTTTCAATATGACAAGTATTTGAATATTTTTCTTAATTGTAACATGACAGAAAGACAAAAATAGGAATCGAGCATAACTGTAAAAATAAAAAATGGAAAAAAAACATCCGCAATATCATGAAGACATCCGTGCGTATACATCGGCTGGGAATTCGGCAATTAAATCGTCGAACGCTGATGAACGGCAAAATAGAATCGCTGCTGTCAGCGGTCTTTCCGCGAGCGTGATATTATTAATCGAGTTTATCCGCGAGCGAAGCTCCATTGTCTTTTGATTGCGCCATCGGTAAAATATCTAATTGTTTCGGCCGCATCACGCGCGCGGACCGCGCCATTAGCGCATCGTTAATACTGAATTGCAACAACCACGAAACGCTTTGTGCTCTAAAGCGTGGCGTGTTCGGATAAAGAGCAACCGAGAAATATATCCCGAGTTTACAGGGTACATTAACGGCAGAAAATACTGGGACTATTACATTCGCGCACGGTCGCGCCGTTGAATTCGAAGCATACGTTTTCAAACTTTAATCGGGATCGATGAACTCGACTCGTCGCATGCCGCGCCGCGAAGAGACGACCCGATCGCGCGTGCATCGAATATAAATTCGCGCGTAATGCAGCGGGCGCGAGACGCATCGGCGGCGACATAATTACGATTGCACGCAGTTATGCCGCGGGGCAACCAATTACAAAATGTTGTTTTTCGCCTATTGTTCTGTGTAACTGCTACCAATTATTTGACTGCTGCTACAGGCGCGCACGAATAAACTACCTATGTCGGACCGCATTACGCGAAATAGACACGTGGCTGCAGAGAAATCGATAGCCGATTATCCCTTGCAAAATTTCGTTCGAGTTAGCGCTCTCGCTCAGCACTTTCGTTCAGCTACCATTACGCGTCGTTACTGTAAAGTGTAAAACGTCCCGATACATACCGCGCGTATGTATCTGAGCACATTTCCGAGAGTGAATCCAAGACTTCAAGGGGGAGAGGGTGGGTAGGCCGTCTGTTTCTTCTTTCGTGACTACATCCAATTTAATTACGCGTGAAGTTCCCGCCGGGTTCGTAAAAACGTGTCCAGAATTGAATTAACTTCTGTTTGTCGAGAGCATCGTGTAATCTCCCTTGGATTACTTTATGACTAAAAGCTGCGCATTCGTGACGCACGAAGGTGCCGCGCCTAGCGCGCGCGACAACGCCGGCAGTGAGACAGAGAACGAGAGACGAGAGGAAGGGAAGGAGGTCGACGACCGTTCTCGATACGGGAGAAAGAACGTTCGCTTTGTCGTCGCTTCCGCGCAGGAAATACGCGGACGCGTTTCATCGCGGGGTTCCGCGTCCCGCGGTTTGTCGGAAATACATGACGATGCCCGACGCCCAGGACGACGCGACGCGTCGGATTTTCAGCGTCCCGATCGACCGACCGTGATCCCGCGGCTTGCCCTCCCCGCGATTCCGGCCTACTTCTTTCTCGCCACCGATGAGTATCTTCGAAACTGTACGTCGCAACTTTCTAAGGTTTGTGATATGCGAACGTTCTTTGGTCATTTCGATTCGCTGCGCGAACGACTTGGGAAAGGGTTGTGATTAAACGCGTCGATTTCGTCACGAGCGCGTCTTCCAATTCGGGCTCCGATTAAACGTTAAAACGATTGACAACACTGTCGAAAACGCCGTTCGCGAACGAGAACGGTTCTCCTCTCGATATTGATATCGTTTTCGATATTGATCGAAGGACTCCTCTACGTCCGTACGCCATCCTCGCGCCAATATTTCGCGATATGTGTCGCGACGTTTTATTAAAAATTGACGATTTCTATTGCGTTTCGTTACATGTAGGTACGTGACAGTGATCTTCAGGTAGACCGCATTGTTGCGACACGAAGCTATTGTCTGCCGAATGATATATGCTTTATATATAAGAAAGCGCGTAAATTAAATAACAAAGTCATTAATGAAGCATTATGCACATAAAATATTTCTACACGGTGCGAATATTTCAGTATTTAATTACTTTGCGGGAACTCGTAAAAATATAAGCTTTCACATATTTCTGTTGCGTGTATTTTAATCATCCGGTCAAATTTCGAATTTTCCATATTTTTATGAAAATTCGCGTAATCGTGCGCACCGCATATCGCGGGAAACGAAGGAAAACTATTTACACGAGTCAGCATAATTTTTTGCAAAAGTGCCTTGTACTCTTAAATCTCGTGCTCGCTTATTCTTTTTCTCAAATTCTATATTTCTCTCGCGCGTATCTCACAAGGGAACTCTGCCACCAACAACATAAGTGGAATCGAGACCGGATGACAGGAGTTTGTGTATCAGTGTAGTTGTACAGTCTGATGCGCTAGCGCGCACGGTGGAGCAAGTTCATCATTAGCGGTGTGCAGCTTCAAGGTTGACTTAGTCCGATACTCGATAATGCTGTCGGATGGGCGGCCCGAGAGTGCGAACGTTACGAACTTCCCGGGGGAGAACCGACGCGGCGCGGCGGTTCTTAAATGAACATTTTTCCGTGCTGCATGGCGACCGAAAGTGGGAATTTATCGATCTCACGTTGCATTTTTGCGTCGCTAGCGAGCTGTTGCACTAACGACCGCACAGTTATGCGCGAACGTTCGTACACGTGTACGCGTGTACGTGGTGTTTACGTGGGTGCTACAAACGCGACAATTTTATCGCGCCTCGGCGATAGAATCAAACGGCCGTTCGTATTTTAAAACGCGCTTGAGCGCATTCCAAGGAAACGATGATGCATCGTTTCTAGATGGGCGGTATGAATTATTTCACACTTAGGCGAATCGGGGTCGTCATCTACGGCAGTGCTTCTACTCGCCGACGAGAACCACGTGGAATTGTCATTTTTTTCCCCTCTCCCTTTTATGGGATAACTATTTATTTGTAGGCGTTGTTGATGTAGTTGCGCGGGCGAGAAGAAAGATTTGTTTTTTTTTCTATGGGATCTTGTATTTTATGATAAAAGTTAAAAGGGATTTTTGTGATTTCTATGATCATATTTCAACGCACGAGCACGAGCACGATATTATTCAGTTCACCATAGTTCACAAAAAGATTTGAGAGTTACGGCTCAATAAATATTGCCTTTCCGAACAATAATGTATTCCAACTCGCTTTACTCTCTTTCAAGGGAAACATTCTATTTTTTCCGCGCAGTGATTTAAATCCACACAGGAGATAAATATTAATATTTTAAAAAATCAATTCGCCCTTTTTCAAAGGCATATAAAGGCATCCATCGCTATGCTGTTTACCTCATACGCCACCGATAGATATCAAACGGTCGTTTGTACTGTAAAGCCGCTCCCTGCATTTGAACGCATTCCAAGAACGAAGATGCATCGGTTCTAGAAGAGCGATATAAATTATTTCGTGCTCATACGAATCGGGTCATGTGCGCGATGTTTTCCTGCTCGCCGACGAAATATTACCGTGTTCCTTCGCAATACATTGACAAATAAATAGAAGATTTATTTAGATTCTCGTGTTAACGCGGATGTCATTAGCGAATTTGATAACCTAGATTGCATATCGATAATATTAACGAGGGAAAATAATAGCCCAGTGATATGCGTATACGTAATCGTTTTCGTTACAGTAACAATAATATTGATATCGTTAATAAAAAAAAACCGAAATCGTCTGAAATAATAATAATTCTAGTTTCTAGTTTATGAGCGACGAGTTTTCCATTAGCGATATGCAGTTGAGCAACGCAGACTCGTGGATTTTATACTGCGTCGCGGGATATCCACTTGATTGCGCTTTTATATGCGCAACTGCATAAATGAGTTACGCGAGTAACCGGCTTGCCAGGCGGTTTAAGTGGCAGACGAGATGATGGATGAGCGTTTTATCGGAAACGATTCTGGATTCGTTGTTTCATTGGTTTTCCCTCTATCGGTGCTCTAAGAGGAACGACGTAGAGTGTGGCCCTGATGGATCTCCACGTTATCGCGATGCACCTCGTCTTATCGCGGTTCTCGTCGATTATATGAAAAGTAGACTAGCCCCTTATTTTTCAGCTAATTGATGCGAACTTGCGTAAGACGAGATCGACTATGACAAATTAATTTTCTCTGTTGCCTCGAGATGCTTCGTCGAAAAATTGTTACGGTGCGCGGTGCGCCAAGCAACAAAATTCACTGCATATGAAGTTGCATAATTCTCATTTCTCTTGTTTCATGTTTTGATATATGTATCCACACGCGTCTCTCTTTCTCTCTCAAACCTCTTCGTCACCATCAAGTCTAATGTTTCATACTTGACATTATATCCAGGGAGTATGAGTAACATAATCTGCCGGTTCTGCGAGGGTCAACCGACAAATAAAAGACTGGATTCGCGGAAAAAAAGAAATGGGAGGAAGAGAGGCGTTGCCGGAAATGGCGAGGGAAAAAAGACGCAGTAGCCGAGTGTCCGAGATGGATGTCAAAATGGTTCCGGCATACCGGGGAAAAAAGAGAGAAAAAGATAATCTCTCTGACTGCAGAGCAGGGAGGAGGAGAGACGCAGGGAGACGCAGGTTCTCCTCTGAAAGGTCGGGGGTGCGTGTAAACGAAGAATCATTAATCAAAATCCGCTCCCGTGTCGTTCGGTATCGTTGAAATCGGAACAAACGGACCGCTTGTTCCCTCTTCCTCTCTCTCTCCTTCTCCCCTTCCCTTCGCGAGTGCACAAATTCCCATATTAAATGCGGATATATCACGTCACGAGCAGAATCGAACGCGCGGTTCGTCCGCCAAGGGAGGAACCCATGGGTATCGCGAGTGCTCGCATCGGGCAATCGTTCACGCTCGTCCATGCAAATTTCCGCGAAAGCAGCGCGAGCGACTGATGGCCGGGCACGTTTCAGGCGGAACAAAATTGGCTCAGATAGATTTCTGAACTCGGACTGTCCCCTCCATCCGTACGTTACGACGCGACCTTTCCGTTCTCGATCTGAGATAACGCTGCTGCGCGCAACTTCGTGTGTAGCAGAAACAAAACTCTGAATCACGGGCACGTTCGTTGTGAAGTGTGAGTTATGAGTACGAATCCTGGAGCTCGAACTCCCACAGCTCTGAATGCAGTCGTTCTTATTGTACTGTGGCATTTATATCAAGAAATGTAACATTTTTATAATATTTACGATATACTATTATGTGACATTATATATTTAATATTGAACAGTATTGAAGTGCTCTTCATATTAAATTTTTAAACTTTAGAATTATATGATAAACATTTAATACTTAATAAATGGATGAAAAGATGAGAACGTGTTCTGAAGAAAGAATGTAGCTTACAAGCTTTAAATTTGCTCAATAACAAAAAATAATTTACACATTACAATGTTAAGTCACAGAAATTCTTCGCTAAAACTAAATTTTTGATGAGAATAGCTTTTAAGAAGGCGTTTGTGCTGTGTGATATTTAAAATATACTTTTGACAGCTATTCAGAACATTAATCGTATAAACCGTAAATGTACAAACGTTCTCTCTCTCTCTCTCTCTCTCTCTCTCTCTCTCTCTTTGTCGCTCAAAATAAATACGTAGAGTTAATTACATCCAATTCCGCTATAAATAATGTTGCTCTGATAGGTTTGCTACTATTGAACTGCGAGATGCTGTTTTTAATTAAATCCCATTCAGAAAATGCCGTTAATTCTATTTAAGTTTTAAATCGCCGCTCGTCCGGCCGGCGCGGCGGCAGAGAGAGCGCGATATAATAAGTGCCTGCTAATACTCTCGCGTACCCGCGTATTTCTCTCCGCGCCTTTCCGCGATACAAACGACTTCCTTACTCCTGAATAACGTCGTGCGAATGCTAAATTAACCTCGGAATAGGTAAAAAATTCTGTGCAACACGCGACGCGATATTTCACGTACGGTCGTTTCCTCTCCCTCCTTTCCGTAGCTCTCTCGTTTTCTCACCCGTTTCCTTCGCTCTCCTAAGTTATATCATCCTTTGAACGTTGCAGTATTAATTATCGCTTGTAGCATGTAGCCATCCATTTATTATATACCGCATCCTCTGCGAAGCTATTTCGATAAAAATACAAATGATAGCGATCGAGAATTATTCTACAAGATGCAGGCCGATTAAGATAAGGCGGTAACGCATGCGAATTCGCGGGGAGAGCAGCGATCTAGAAATCAGTCGGTGTAGACGTACCGTGAACGTATCGTGTGGATGTACACACGCGCGCGCAACAGCCCATAGTCGCGGTCTTGCATCTGTCGATTAGCGGAGTCGTTGTTCATCACGCGATCGCGAGTCAGCAAATTAATCGCGGGCACGCCAAGGTATGTACTTTTTGCCACGGAGAAAAATGAAGGAGCGAAGAGAGAAGTGGTGGCGCGCGCGCGCTCAAGAGAGAGAGAGAGAGAGAGAGAGATCGAAAGAGCCGCAAGGTCGGTTTTCTGTAATTGCCGGCAAAATAGTTTCCTCATTCTTCCCTACCCGTCTCTCAGCCGAGAGATGGAAAATCGAGTTACATCGCGCAGCGACCGATCGAAGCCGCGCGCGAGAGTGGCGGGTGTGTGCGCGCGGCCTTGCCTTACTTGGCCGCTTAACGCGCCGAATGAAATTCCGATGACGTAATTGCCGCGCTAATTAGATAATTGTGTATTCGACTTCGCGATCGCTCGACGCTGAATTCGTAACGAAATAACGGGGGCGATAAAAGCGCCGGCGTGTGCACGGTGTGCTGCATTTTCACCCTTCTTTTTCCGTCCCCGCGAGAACTCGAACGGCCCCGTTCTTTATATCGTTTCGACGAAAGGTGCTTTCATTAACTTGAACGAGACGAACGGAGAAGCGACAGAAAATTACAGGCGAGACGGTGGAGTGCGTTTTCTCGCCCCTTTAAAGTTTTATCAGTTAGACGAGAATTTGAGAAAAGTTTACATGTACGACAGACCTTTCTCTCTTTACCGTTCCTCTTTTAACGTTCTTTCTTCTGATCTGTCTTTTGATACTGCTATTTATCTACTATTTTTACTTAAGATACGGTGAGAAAGTATTTTCATCCAATTATTCGTGCAATTGATAGATCTCTTGTAATCGCGTTTGAAATTTATTTTACAATTGATTTTACATTACGTACGCCCGACCAGTATTAATTTAAGTCATACTTGTCAAAGTTTGAGGCATTTAATTACGAAAAACAACTGTCACTCGAAGAACGTCACTTCGTCAGGCTCTTATTAAAAAATAATTCCAAAGTGTCTGAAGGATAATATGATGGATAATACGAGTGTAATGATCGTCGTGAGTCACCATATATAGCTCGATCTGTTTTACAGGATAGAAAGGCGACATACCTTGTCGTCAGATCGAAATCGAATTATGTAGAAATCCGCACGAGCGCGATATTGAAATCGTACGCTTTACGATTTGCGCGCTGACGGAGTGCAAAAGAATATAAAGGTACGGGCGAGAACGCAAGAGAACCAGATGACGAGTTTGAAAGTGTGCTCGAATCGATGCCGTTATAAATCGCGATCGTTATTGGCCTATTGGCCTGTCATTAATCGCGTCGACAAGCGCCGCTGTAAGTCGACGTAAATGCGGAAAGGTGATTATCCCTTTTCCTTTGCGAAAGTGCATTAGCGCTGTCAGCTACTAGCAATTTCGGGTAGTGATTAACTATGCCATTTGAGGGATTGTAGAGCAGCAATAATGTTTGGAGTGACGCTTATAGTTTATTTACAGTGCATTCTTTGCACTACAATACAATTATGATACGTCATTTGGCACCGAAGTTACAAGTCATACGATCGTGGTTATGCCAAGTTAATAGTTTCCCCGAAAACGTTCACAATAAAGGAATTTTGAAGATATGGAAAAAAAAGACTAACGCAGCTGAGGGCTCGTCGCGTAATAACGTACTGCCGAATTTTTGAAAACAGATTCCGCGATGGGCGTGTTGTGTGGACGCGCCCAGCTGCGCACGATCCAAAGATTCCGTGGGTCAATATCTTGCAGCTGCACGTTTTTGGACGCCGGGTGTGCGTGTGTGGTTTGGCGACCGTAGAAAATGCGGAAAGATCGAATTTATCTCCTTCATCTCGCGTGAAGTTCGTGCCATTAAGTGAGATGACTTTCGGAAGAGGTTTGTTCCATAGGAAAAAAAGGGAGTAGCGACAACCGTGTACGATAGGAAAAAACTATCTTACGCGGGTAATTCTGTTAGAAAATAAAACTTGGGCGGGAAATTGTCGGCCAACAAAGAAAGATATGCAATTGAGAGTATATTACCAACGTCGTCTGGACCGTCGTCTGGATCGTCGTCGCTCATTCACAAAGAGACTTCATTACTTGCGATTCGCAAATTCGCACTCATTCTTTTTTTTGCAGAATAAAGCAGTTGAATTGTAATTATTAATATGTCAGTGAAAAGGTAACGTTTTTAAATATTGCAAAAAAGAATTTGGTCACTGAAGGCGCGTCCTGGGCGGCTTTAACGCTTCCCCGTGCGCCGTGTTAATAAATAAAACAATTGTGCAGGAGTGCGCGACAATACGTAAGCCATTTTCAAAGTAGAGTACAAGATTAAAGAGACACGGCGGAAGGCACGGAGGAAGTAGGGCAGCGTCGAGAGAGAAAATATGGTATAAAGTCTCAACGAGGAACGGAATTCAAGAACTCGGATCGACTCAACCACTGTATATCGAATACGAATAATACGAGAAAGTATCCGGCTCCTTTAGCACTACTGCGATAAAATCGATCGTATCTCGCGATCGTTATCGTCATGTTCGAAGAAGAGATATTCTACTGCAAAAGCATTCGATCCCGCGATTTCATTTTGGTCTTACGCCATACTTTCGATACATTCGCGAAAGTGTTATTATAAGAGCCGCCCCGTTCTTCGCCAATCAATTTCACGTCGTCGCGAGTCGAACTATCGCAGAGGAAAAGAAAGAGGGAGAGAAAGGGATGCGAGTCCCACGGATCTGTCGCGAAAATGGAAAGCCGCAAAAAAAAAAACGTGTGCTCCAGGTGCGTTTCCGCGACGCTAAGGATCTCATCTTCTTTTTCCAGCACGCGTCTTATGTTGTTTTAGCTGCGAAAACAGCTTTAAGCGAATCCGCATCTCCTCACATCGATATCAGAAACGGCGCATCACCGAGATAATGCACGTCTCTGTTTTCGTTCTAAATTATTTTTAAATATTGTAATAGGACCTTTTCCATTTTAATCGAGCTTAGCGATATCATATTCCTCTTTGTTTGAATTTTTTAAATTATTTTAAACTTAAATCGTTGCTCCTTTTTTTTATGCCCCTTGCTATATATTTATTCCAATCGAGTGCAGCCTGTAATGTGTCATCTGCATTCAGATGCGTGATGCATAATCTACGGAT
The DNA here is from genome assembly GCF_016802725.1 of Solenopsis invicta. Taxonomy (NCBI): domain Eukaryota; kingdom Metazoa; phylum Arthropoda; class Insecta; order Hymenoptera; family Formicidae; genus Solenopsis; species Solenopsis invicta. The sequence goes on from NC_052673.1 coordinate 12,136,049, forward strand.
TAACTCACCTTATCCTAAAATAACTTCACAAAAATTCAAAAAATTCTGATGACCGCAATTTTTACAAAGTTTATGTACGATAAGATTAATGTACATATATGAATATCGTTGCGTCATTATAGTTAGTAATACATAATGTATGTTCGTCGTTACGCATATTTCTACCATGATCACATAATTATGCTAGAAATGAGAGAACCAAAGTATGAAAAGAGGATCGCAGTGCTTGCTGTTGCAACAACAATGTTAATGCCTTTTTAACGTGCACCACAAGAAGCACGCTCGTTTGCGCTCAGCTCATAATAGCACCGTTAATCTATTCCCTCTATTTTCCACCCTCGTGGTGACTAAAACCGCCCGCGCCCCCGTGTCTCCGCCCGCTTCGTTCAGCGGACGTCTCTCTCTCTCTCTCTCTCTCTCTCTCTCTCTCTCTCTCTCTCTCTCTCTCTCTCCTCTCTGGCGCGTGATGCAGTTTACGGAAAGGGAAAAAAAACGCAAAGTTTTTTCGACACGCGATCGGGCGCGAACGCACGCATGCACGCACGAGGCGACGGGCCGAGGGGACGCGACGTCGAAATAAAACGGACACGGAAGAGGACGGGGAGGCGTCCTCGCTTTTATGCCTCATCCAGCCATTCGTATCTGTTGAGGTATAAACAGAAATATGCAAGCGCGTACCTTCTACTTCGCGAGCGGTTATCATCGTCGCCGAGTGTCGGGCATTAATGTCGAATGCACCGAATGCGTGCAGTTCGGTGATGGTTTGCGGAAGCGACGGGCGGGGAGCAGGATGGAGTTGTTGCTTATATCGGAGTAACGCGATAGTCTGTGGTCTCGCATCCCAATGTGATTGATTGCTGCGTACTATCAAGATGAAAATGTATAACGCGTGAAATGTTCGTCAACGATATCACGAAAAAAGATTGGCTGCGGCACCTCTCTCTCTCTCTCTCTCTCTCTCTCTCTTGCATCGCGGGATTTATTTTGCTGCGGAATAGAGCAGACGCATTTTCGAGACAAGTCCGAGAAATTTTGCAATATTTTGTATTTCTTCAGTAAATGGGTAAGGAAATCACGAGAGAAATAACACATCCGCGCGATACATTATTCTAGACTGTTTTCATATTGCGTTTCTCGTTCACAAACGAAGTCTCTTCTTGTACCGTATGCGATATCGCGACGCGTTGTCCCGCATGGAGAGATTGTTAAGCCGGTTCTCCGACGTTTTCTACGTTATTTGATTTAGTCTCGCGGCCGTCTAGATACTCTCGTTTGCGAAACGAAATGAGAAAGTTAGGAGACGAAACGTGGTCCTCCACTTTGGTAAAGCTTTTCAAGTCCCAGTACATTATAGTTCGACAGAGGCAAACTGAACCCTGGCAGATAAGTTAGATTGGAATCGTATAATCATAGAATGGAAAATCGTACGATACAAATATATACATACTATATACAGTTTTTCACACAAGTGCGAAAGGTTCAAATTTTTGCAATACAAAAATTTTGTCATTATGCCTTACAATTTTGCTACCTACGATACATTAATATACACATATAGGATAAAAAGCTAATTGTTTGGAATTATATTGAGGAAGATTATCTATTATTATAATTTCTTATTTACTTGTTAGCTTATCTTTAATTTTCTCTATAAGATTTCTTCTAAATTCTAAAAGAGTAAATAGTTCCAACTGTAAGTTTTAATTACAAGGATTAAAGTAACCAACGCCAACTCCTCCAGTATTTGACTCTTAGTTTTATGAAGAGAGGAGTCGTGATAAGTTTGATGACACCAATATAATGCATTCGTGCGTGCGTGCGTGCGTTGCACGCGCCCTTATGTGACACGACATAATGCTCGGTATTACAATGTTCCATAGTGGAAAGTGTAAGGCGATAATAACGCACTTTAGCGCACGATCAATTGGATTAATCGACATATATGGTTGACTATTATTACAGGCCGGCTCGTACCTCGAAACGCTGTCACGCTTCGTTTTATAGAATGGCATTCGCTATGGCGCGCGTGCACACACGTGCTGCTCCTCTCTCTCTCTCTCTCTCTCTCTCTCTCTCTCTCTCTCTCTCTCTCTCTCTCTCCCGTCGATTTTATTCTCCGCCCTTGGGCGCGTATCCAAAGTGACATAATGCGGATCAGAAGGGAAGACAATGCAAGGACGATCCATTCATTATTCATCCGGCAGTAAATTTTAAAGATAACCGAGCTTTGCGAAGCAAAATCCATTCGGGATATCGTGTTATACGTATTAGAGGAGGATTATTTTATCTCATTGTTTTATTTTATTATTTCACATGGAAAGCATCTTTTTCGTTGTCTACCGTTTTATCTATCTACTTATATATAGTACAAAATTCTCTTTCCAAGTTGATCACAGTATTAATAGTAAACTTTTTTATTCATTAGTTTTTTTTTTATTAAATTATTTGATCCTTCATATTTTCTGAACTTTGTTTTCATATTTGAGAATTTCCGTTGATAACTACATAATTTTATATAATTGTGAACAAAATTGTGTGAGAGATTGTAGAGAAGGAGAATATGTATTATAGAAGGAAAATTTGCTTGAGAGAAGCTGAGGCAAAGAGATAGCAGAGATATAACTCCGCCGTATATTATTCATCGATTGGCTCTCGACACGCAACGATACAACTGCGCCCGGCCGCGAAAATCGCGCGCGTCCCCAGACAATCGGATCCTTCCGCGCGCGGTAACGAAAAATGCAATTCAATTACGGGCCAGCGGGGACAGAGAGAGAGTCCGCGACGCGGATCGCTGATGCAGCAATTAGCGCGAGTAAACGCTCGGCGGAGCAACTCGCATTTCCTATCCATCGAGGCAACAATTCCGCGGAGAAAACGACCGATAATTAGACGATTTATCACTCGGTCCCGAGCTTGCGCCGCCGCCGCGCTGGCCGGATAGTCGACCTATCTGAACGATGAAAAAGAATCGCGACAACGAGCATACACCGTGCTTGGACGCTAATAAAAGAACATTTGTCAAAGCAAACCGCTTACGCGCAATGCGTGGAAATTAATTGTTCTTGGTAAAATGCAAAATTTATAATACAGTATTTTTCTAACTTAATTGTAATACAAAGAATTTTTAAATATGTTTTTAGTAACAGTTTTTGTATCGCACACGAATACACGGTATTTGAAATCTATAATAGAAAAGGGTGGCATAATTGCAATGATAAAAATATTAGTCTTAATTGTTTACCAAGATAAAACATATTTAATTGCTCTTTACAATTTTAATGAACGTAATATATCGGTTTTACGGATTAATTTATTTCTATAGAAAATTACTTTGGAATGCGAATATAAGGAAGAACGTTTTGAAAGGGAGCGATTAGTCGATAAGGAGTAATTAGTTATTATTGTATATTTCGCGTAGTTGCGGGTCTAATTTGTCGATCGTATCGCGGTTGCGATTACGTTCGACAGGAACGAAAAAATTTCATTTCTGTGAAAATCGAACTCGTATATTCTCAACGTAATTTGCGTACCGCCGATTAGATCGCGACCAAGCTTTACCTTCGGAGATTTTCATTTCGATACAGCATAACGTTCGCGGCGCGCGGCGCGAATTTTCGCGGAGATAGTATATCCAGCTTCGTTCGTCGTTCGATTTTCGTTCGTATCGCCGGGCGTCCACATCACGAATCGTAATTTCTGGTACACGGCTCGTGTACGTATTGTCGATTATATCGTCGACGGTGTCTGTCGAACGCTTTCGAGCAAATTTTTATCATTGACATCTTGAGTGGATACACATTTCACCGTGCTCGACTTTGAACGATCGCCACGATCGGCACCAAACGGAATTTAATCAAAATGTAATTTTGAACTGTTGCCAGTACGATCCGAGGGAAACTTTTGTCATTGATATTCCGAGTGAGAATGCATAGTTATCTAGCCTTAATTTGAACGCTTGCCAATCGCAACCGAAGAAAACTTTTATTATCGATATCTTGAGTCGCTGAATGCACATATTAGTCGGCTCAATTTTGAAACTTTGTCGATCGCTCGTAAACGATATTTTCAGATATAATTGGAGAGGTCACATCGAACTTAGCAAATGACAGTAAATAAAATGTTCTAGGAAAAAAAGTTACTTTTTAAGATATCAATTCAAGAGGGAAAAAGAAAACAGAAAAAGCATACTTCATTTATCTGCATGTGTATAACGTTTAAGCCGTTTAAGTGTGTCTGTAGAATTTTATTGAATCTTCAATTTTCGTTAATCGTGCGAATGCGCATTTTACCTCACTCAGATCTGATCGCTAACTCTATTGCGTTATTGTTTTTTGAACAACCGTGGTGCTATCAACACGATGATAACAGCTTGGACGCTTTATTCGAGCCGACAAAGAGCCGATAGCACACGGGAGTGTTTTCATGGGGCGTGCGCGCCACTCGCGATGAAAATCGGGACACGAGAGGCCAGAAGAGGAAAATCGGCACCTTTGTACTCGGCCACGGTAGGGCGCGACTATGTGCACCAGGGTAAATATCGATTCGCGGTAAAATACAATCAGTTTTAGTCGCATTGCATACGTTGCTGACGACGTATATACAATCGATGGATACTGTCGCACGAATTTTTCGTTACGAATCGTAGTTACGCTATTTTAGACCTCCGAACGATTTTCGTTAAGTCTTGGTTCCACTCGAGTAAAACGTAATATAAACGTTTGGAAATACACGTTGAAAAAGAGGAGAGGATTGATTATCAATACAGTTATTAATACATATATGCGATAAAAAAAAAGCGAAGTAATTTGTGCTACAATATTTTTGTTACATTATACTATAATGGGCTAACTAATTATATGCAGAAGATAAATAATTTATATTTTATGTGGAGACCATATATAAATTTGTAAATTATAAATGAGAGAATATTATAATCTATATTTATGTTATTCGTAGAAAATCCAAGAGGACTTGGAATTGCACTTCTCATTCATGGAGAATTATCCAATTAATCCTCACATTATACAAAAATATGCGGATTATTATAATTTTTTATACAAACTAACGTATTGCTTTCTTACTTTGCTTCTTTTTTTTTGCAAGATACAATATGTGTGCCAGAAAAAATGTGTATGTGTGTCTGTTAAAAGTACACTGTTCGTCGGAGAATCTAGAATCGTATTGACGCATTTATAATTACACGGTGCCTCGAAATGGATACAACTTTTAATTAAGGCATTCTTCCGTACGGCGTTCGCGTTACAATGAAATAAATCAATCGACAAGGGAGATGGAGAGCGCACGGAAATATCGAGGCATTCGAAACATTTCAATTCCAGGGAAAGACGGAGTATCTGCGATCGAATTATCTTTTTAATCAAGGAGGTCTCGGCTCGCTTAGCTTTGCAAATTCGGCGATCGCAGAGAGAAGGAAATATATACGCCGCGGTCATGGGACAATTCCTCTCTGTTTCTCTCTCTCTCTCTCTCTCTCTCTCTCTCTCTCTCTCTCTCCCGAGTTAAAATTCAATTTGACGATGTCGGTAACGCGCCTCGCGCCCGCTGTGGGGTATACGAAATCGGGAAAGGATCGCGCGAATTTTCAGAATTTCATCAAAAATTCAACGGGATTCTCCACAGCTTAAACTGATTCCGTCCCACGTGGCCGCGATCTGGGCTGCCGCCACGACGTTGTAACATTCGCTCGTCTAATCTGACGACTACCAGACGTATCACGGAGCAAAAAAAAACTGCTGATTGTCCGATAGTCATTCTGGATTCAGCATTATGAATTGACCAAATTTTTCTTTTTACTCGCTCTTATATATTTTCGTTGCTTATAAGTTTTTCAGGATGTTATCGGAAAACTGACTGTACTAAAAGGTTATCTTTTGTGAATACTCAAGCACTAAATTTTTATCTCTTTCCACAATTCTTTATACTTATTTTTTCATACTTATTTCTTGAAATTCGGTACTCGGAGCGAATTGTAATATTAAACTCTTCACACTGTATTTATATTTATCATTTATCATAATAAATATGTATTGATCAGTTACCCATTTTATTCGCTCGTTTTTTGATTTTGTTTTTCACTCTTTTATTTATTTCTAAATTCAAGATAAAAATTACCGTTCTATTGTTTCTTTGCGCACTTAATTATAATGATTAACTATTTAATGTTTTTAATGATTATGTAATTATCAATTTTTTTTGTTCAATGTTTTCGCGCTTATTTATTAATTTATTACGTGCTTTTATGCACTTTATGCATTTTTATTACTTCTCCTTACTATTTGCATGTATCATTGTTACTGTGCGCTTGAAGAGAATCTTTCAGGAACCGTACTGAAATTCTCTTTCTTCCTGCCTCTCGAAAAACCGACAGCATTCACGTGAGACGCTTTTGTAATCCAAACTTTGGGTGCGATACGGCGAACGCATCGACGCTTAAATTCTCTGCGAAGAATTTTCTCTCTCTCACTCTCTCTCTCTCTTGTCCTCTAGTTACCGCTCACGGCAATGAGGAGCCCGACGCGTCCGTACATTTTTCACTGTCTTACGGTCCTCCTGCTATAAATCTTCCCCCGTTCGAGATAGAAGGAGATAGAGAACGGAATCTATTTGCGGATCTATTATTCATCGTTGCGCATTGTCCAGTCTCCGGACGGGCTCGCGTTTCGCTCGCTCAGCTCGCTCGCACGCTTGTTTCCGCTCGCTCTCTGTCGACCTCTCGCGAGCTTCGCGAACTCGCGAGTCGCGAGTCGGGACGTGAGCGGGAGATTCCGCTCACGTCTCGAAGACGATCTTACGAATGTAGGCGAAACGAAAAATCGGTCCCGCAGAGAACTTACGGGCGCGTCGTGATTCATGCACAAGCCAGGAGGAATGGAGGCAGCGGGAAGGAGGTTGACGGCAAATGTAAACGGATCTTATCTCGGTCGATGAAGCACGCCGTTCGATATTCCGATATATATGTATATATATGTATATGTACGTGTGTATATACGTACGCGCTCGCACCACACACACACATACACACAAATCCACCGTATCGCGGATATCGAGCCCGGCATAATGGAATTCCTCGTTATATAAATTTCGGTGCACATTTTTCCCACCGTCCATCGATCTCCTCTCTCACGCGCGCCGCGGACTCCTCCCCATTTTCCCGTCTACTCTCTCTCTCTTTCTCTCTTAAAGAGCGCGTACCCCCTTGCGCCCGACGTTTTATTCTACCTTCCGTACTCCATCGTTCGTACCATCCCTCTGCCGCGACGCGGAATCGCGGAACGATTCCTCAAACGTTTTCCCCGAGAAAACGAAATTCCATCGATAAAACCGCCGGGCGCGCCGTCGCTTCTCCGAATGATTTTAAGTCGCGGAACAAAATGCATCGCGGTGATAAAAAGTGATCCCCGCCCCCTCTTCCTCCCCCTCCGACCTTTTTTCTTTCCCCTCCTTTCTCCTGTCGATTAACTGTCGTTCTATTCGCTCACCTCGATTGCTAGAATAGTGAAGTAGTTATTTCCCTTTCGAGACTTGACATTCTCCCCCTTTTTTTCCTTTTCCGAGCGCATTACTCTTATCTCGCTCCTCTTCCCTGTTCGCGATCACACTCTCTTATTTTGTTCTTCTGTTTGTCTAATAATCTAATAATTCCGCGAGTTTATATCGCGCCTCTTACCATCCGACTGTTGGACAATTCTTGATCATTCATCACCACGCGCAATTTTTGTTCTTTTTTTTTTTTTGTTGTTGTTTGCCTTGTGCGCGCGCGCGATAACCGTCCAAATGGTCTCGTTCAGCGACTATTATCACACGAGCTTGGAATTCGGTAACCGCGTGCATGATTTATTGGGCCGGAAATGGAGTTCACGAGGTTACGCGGTTGTACCAGGCTCGACCATAAACAATCGTTGGCGTCGAAAAATTTGGGCGCGCCAACGATCGGGCGCATTTATCGGTGAGGTCCGGTGGCCCCGTTTTGTCCGCACACACCCGGTACCGCATCTTTCTCTCCCCTTCTCTATCTCTCTCCCCCCCCCTTCTCACTTATGTATTATGCATTGGCGTCTCTAATACCGGTGCAACGTGCGCTATTGATTTAACGCTACTTACGTATGCGCGTTAATTTCGTTATACAACGCGTGCCAAATATTTTGCGCGGGACTACACGTCCCGGAATACATTAAGGCCAGCTGGATCAGGCTGTCCTTGCCACGAAAAGCGGATTCTAGCTTTGGTCAGTTTGTTCTTTTTATAGTTATCTTCTGAAGTGTGCTAACTATATTAAAATTGATCCTATTTTTATCTTTAATATATAACTATTTTGTACCGAATATATATATAATATTTGTTTGCCCGCAATAATAAATTAACTTTTCCTTCGGTATTCTTTATATATCTCATATATATTTGTGTGTATATAAATAAAACACTTGGGTACAAGAGAAAAATTTAAAATATTACAGGTGATGAAATTTCGTCTCAGATTAAAATGGTGGTTTTCAAATTATTTTTATTCCGCAATATGGAGATAATCTTAACGGAACGAGCTGATGATATCTCCCAAATTATGACGTAACAGAGTTTTAAAGTTGAAGATGTGAATCTCTTCAAGTTTCATGCAACACGGCGGCGTACCGTTCACTCTAGTATTCCATTACTCTGAATATATTGCGTAACCGCGCGGTGGCAAAAAGTGATGCCGGCATACGACCTCGTCATATCGTCGTCGTGTATTGTGTAAAGTCATATTCACATATGAATACGCATCAAAGTCCAGCTTGCGTAAGCAAGCGATTAAAACTATTTCCACTTTATTAACTAACAGCAGCAGACCGGGAATCTAGACAAGCCGTTTCACGAGGAGAAGCTACTTTGATACTCCAGCTCGCGCAATTTTTATTTACTCTATTTTTACATGCGAGGGTTCATAAGCTACATTTAAAATCAACTGCCTTTCCTGTATAAGATCACGCTTGTATCTGCCGTTCCACCGGAAGATGCTGGATTACGTTATCCATTCCAGACCTGCAGCGCTGAATGTGCACGTGACGTATAAAGCAAATCGGGAGCTCCGTTCTCGCGCCGTGTGCATTTTCCGTTTATCTTTTTTTCTTCTACTTCTTTTCGAGATTTCCGCATCACCGAGCGGCCCATCTCGAAATTCATCCGACGGGAAAAGGAGGAGCGCGAGCGTGCGCGCGCGCACACACCAATCCTTTCGGTAAATAATTTTCGCTGGGCGGAAGGGGCCGCTTAAAGCCGACGGGAGCAGAGATTTTCTCCGATTAATTTCCGCCTTCGTCCTCTCGCTGCTCGCGTTCCCGCCTGGCGTGGTTCTTAGTTTCGAGTCCACCGGGGCGTATCGCACATCTCCTCTTTCCTCTCGTTCCCCCGGTTGTCATCATTCTCCTTTTCCTCCTCCTCCACCTCCTCTTCTTTTTCCTCTTCTTGCACTTCTGTCTTCCTTTTGTATTATGCATTCAGGTTATTCGTTATTTATAAGTATTGCCCTTAAACTTTTTCAAACCTTATTGCTCGCGGAAGTTAGCCAACGCCGCGGGTAATACAAGTATGATTTATCCTCGCCTCATCTCTGACCTCGTTCGTGCCGTTTCCACTTACGAAACATTTCGCGGCATTTTCACTGTCAAGAAATATTTGCCCGTTATCTTCTCTCTCTCTCTCTCTCTCTCTCTCTCTCTCTCTCGAGCTTCACGAGGGTTTGAGGCGCGAGTGGAAGTGATTTTTTGACGTAGGTACTCTTTTTTTTTTCTTTTCTCTCTCTCTGCTAATAGAGCGCGAGTTTAAAGATTGAAATCATTGACGCATCGCGAGCTGTCGGAAACAAGAGAAAATATTTTCGCGTGGTTCCAAGCGCGAAGGGAAAAGGGGTGTCTAAAAGTAAAGAAGGAAGAAGTATTGTTTTGATCTCGGATAAAAGCGTTTCTTCTTGTGACACACTTCGATATTACTACCGTGTTCAACACGGCATATCGAGAGGATTTCTGTCGCGTCGAACGTAACGTCGGAGGTCGACGCTGAAAAAAAAGGCGCTCGCCGATTAATTTCCGTTTCTCGATCTTCCGTGTAAAACGCGTCCGGCTATTTTCGAACTCGACGAGGCGTGTTATATACTCGACGCACATCATTGTGCCGTTCGCCGTACCGTGCAGAATTTATCATCAGAACTTTTGACAATTCACGGTTGTTAAAATCGTAGGAATGCCCCGTGTCTACCGCCCGTAAAAATTCGTACGTGGAAAGAACAATTTTGCCGAAATACAGATCTGAAAATAATTATTTTGAGCCGTTTAAAAAATTGTGTCGGACGTTTAACTTGGTTGATAAAATGTCGAAAACTGTTTGCAGCAACATTGTCATGTTTACTTTGATTGCCCAACATAAAATTATGTTCTAATCTGTATCTAGCTAAATTTTTAGACGCCGCAGTAAGTTGTTCTTCCTAGGTTTCTTGAAAATCGTAATATTCGCGTTTACATCGGCTTACATTTCTATTAATTCAATGAAACTTTAGCATCGTCACCGTGTCCGCATTAAAGCTGTCGAGTAATGATGAACGAATAGCGTCGGAAAATCAATCAGATTAACATGAAAAACTCGTTCCCCAAGTAGAAAATACAGTGATTGCGCACAACTGCTTCCTGAACGGTCGGGGGGATGGGGGGAGAGAAAGAGCCTGGTAGATTAAGTTGACGTGAATGGAGGTGAATCGGTGAGCATGATGTTAAGATAAAATCTGATTCAGCCTCTTTCCCCCCAATCCCATTCACGTATCTTCGCTACATCTCATTCCGTCTCGGGTAGGACTCGCGCGGCGGCCGCTACGATAATTGCTGCTTACGTGATTTTATCTCCCTCGGCACGGAAGAGATCGAGGTCCACCGACAAAAAATAGTGCTTTGCGCCGATTAATTTCCACTTGCTATCTCTCTTTCGTTCCCTTTCTCTCTTGCTCTTTCTCCACGAGATGCTCATTCGCGCGAATGCGCGTGCATGTTTTCGAGTCCGCCGAGGCATATTATGCCCGCGACGTATCGTCGTGCTCCGCCGCCCCCGCCGCCATCAACCCCTTTCCATTCCACGTCCCCCCAAGCCGCCCGTCGTCCCTCGTTCGCCGATCCCGAATTCGTTATAACCAGCCGAGAGCCACGCAACCGTAACTTCGCAGGATACGATGTACGCTACAGAGAGCTCGACTAAATCAAATTTACAAGCTGCTGAGTGTTTCCCTCCCTCTCCCCTTCGCTTTTCCTCCCCCTCCCCCTCCTCCCCCCCCTCTCCCGACCCCGTCTGCAGCCGCTTTTCTGCCGCCTCTCGTCCCCCGCAGTCCGGCATCCTCGGCTCTCCGACGACTACGTGTTCCGGCTTATACTGCGGCCCGAACCGCTATTTTCGTCAGAAGTCATTTAAAAGTTTTTCGTGCCGCCGTCTGCGCGCCGAAGTAGACTCTGAATTATTTATTCGGTGCCGGCTGCGCCAGGGCGTGCACGCGTCGCGTTCGTCGGAGGTTACAGTCATTATTTCCACGGCCGATCGCATTATGTGCAACCGCGTTGCACCACCCTTCCCGACGGGCGAGATGTAGGAGATGAGGAGCCGAAAACTTTTATGGGTATTCGATGGACGCCATAAAGTCCCTTCCTTTGCGTCTTAACCTGAGTATACCAAGTGATTATTGCTATTGCATATTACATTACATGGAGATAACTTAGGAAGGAAGCTGTGTTGCGCTTGTTCCTTCCGAACGATCAGAGCGTTATTGAATTGTAATACGATCGCACTAAGAGGCTGAAATGAATTACACGATAATGATGAATCATGAAAAATTGAAATTATAACAGGAATAAAAATTATTAATAGCAATGGTAAGCAGAAATAAAAAGGATGAAAAAAAAAATGAAATGAATACACGGATGCACAAAGTTATACGACTGTAAATAACTACAATTAGATGTGTTATTTATGCACTTGCAAGAAATACAACGTTCGCTACAATGATATAGATAATATTTCCACATAAATCGATTGATAATATTACTGAATAATAACATCATCGATGATAGACGTATATAATTATGTGTATCGATAGGAGAGAAAGACGAGTTATAAACAATGATATTGCTGAATATGCGCTGAACTGTTATAAATAGGCGTAAATTTCGTTTGACAGATAGTTGTGATGCAAATGATTAATTAACTAAAAGTATATCGATATGAGAATAATAATAAATCATCTTGTAAATACTACCAATTTCTTCTTGCAGTCATATAAACGTTATACATGCATTTTGTTTATTTTACGCGCCGTTAATAGCAGGATTATGTTACGTTAAATTTCTATTTGTAAAAAAATATTACTTATTGATATAAAATTCGATATATAGTACAACAGAGGCATTACATTTAATTAATAGCCAACATAGAAATTGTGTACTGTTATTGTTTCGTTTTGCGCAAAGTTTTGTAACAATGTGTATTATTAAATTTTTAGAAAAGTGTTCTTGTTTGAAAATTACGTGTTATTTCCAGACTTTATGATTAAAATTATAATTATCATTCAATTTCTGCTTATAAATCAATGTTCTACAAATTGTTATATTTAGAACTCCACCGCGCTATCTTATTTGATTGGATCTTTCGCTTATCAATCTTTCAATAGACGAGTTAATCAATATTTCATAAAGCGGCATTTCCTGAGTTCGAGATTATTTGAAGATTATTATGAATTATTGTAAGATATAAGTAACAGATTGATGAATGTTTGTTGAATAGTATAACTGTTGATTAATAGTCGAATAATAACAGTGATTCTGTGAATAGTCACTCAGATATCGACAGTTTACAGACCGTTATCGGTATTTGCGAATAATCAATGCTTTGCTGAATCACGATATATATCAACCAAAGAAAGGAAAAGATTGATAACAATGTATATATATATGTATGTATGTATGTATGTATGTATTGTGCAAGATTAATAATGTTAATTACTACTGTACAGAGCAATTTGTTTAATATGCTTAATCTTAATCGGAATAATATATTAATTTTGACAAGTGTGTCAATGTAAATGGGGTGATTCGACAATATGTTAAATAGCGTAAATTCGCACAATATATCAGCTTGCATAATCAAATAAGTCGACAAAGTGCAGCAATCATGAATTAACATCAGCCATTTTCCCACAAATGCTCTCGTGGGAAATAATAGTGGTAAAATTACTTATCTGTCAGAGAGAGAAAATATTAATAATTTAAGAAATATTGAAGTGGTAAAATAAAAAGAAAAATGTTTCTGTCTGCTTTATATCGATATTGAGAGCGGATATCGCGTCAACGTCACCAAGTGTAACTCGTGCATGAGAACACGTTCGCCTTCTTTCTTGTTGTGCAAATGAGTAAACTTGGGGGCACGCACGATTAGCATATAACCGGACACACTATGAAGCACGCGCATGCATATGCATCGCATAGACTGGAATTAGCTTGAAATGTTTAATTGAACGAGCGTCATCGACGTGCAAGTCTGTTCGCCATTACCGATTGATGTATCGCACAAACATAGCACTTACCGAATAAACACTCATCTTAATAATATTAGCAAGCTGGGACGTGCGGCCGAATAAATCAGTAAAGTAGGGCTCCTTTGATGATGATCCAATTTACAAATGAATAATGAGCGTTGAATATGATTAACATTATTTTTAATTTCGTGAAATATAAAAAAAATAGGAGGAATTAAAAATAGTCAACAAAGAGTAATTGTGAAAAATGCGTTTTATTTACGTATACAAATGTTTTTCTTACGCATTGTTACGCAGAGGGAATTTACGTTATATAAGCCTCACATGTGCATAGGCGTGGACCGAAGTACGTGAGGGTGAACGACAGGAAATGCGGGGTGGGAGAAAGCAAAAATACCTGGTCCCATGATAAATGCCTCGACACCCATCACGGCGCAACGACGTCACGGCGCGTCCCTCAAAACAGAGCTACAACGCGGCCTCTCGTAACCATTATGCTAAAATGCAATCTCCTGATAACCGCAACCGCGCCATCGCGGAGCTTAATCTCACCTATCTGTACAGCCGTCGGGGAACGGAAACAAAATGGGAATGAGAGACCGGTTCCGCCTGGCCGGATGATTCGGGATAAAGAGGGCAGCATTGGGGATGCAGAAGGGATGGCAAAGAGAGACAGAGGCCAAGAGAGAGAGAGAAAGAGGGTGGGACGGGGCGGACAATGGTGGCCGAGACTGGAGATACGAAAAGAAATAAATTCCGCAATCGATAAGCGTCCGGTTAAACGTCAAAGCGCACCGGTATGGGTAGACGAGGCACTTTCGATCCTTGACAAAAAACACAATCGCCGATATCCAGGGGATATAGAGCGCGCGCGCACACGCTTGCTTTGCCTCTCTTTTTTCCGGATCGCCCGCATCTTTTTTTCTTTCCTGGCGGAAAGTCGAGTCGATGTCGGAGTACACGTTGTAATGCCCGCGATCTCTTTAGATTTGTTTCTCCTTTCGTCTTTCTCTTCCGTTTCTCTCTCTCTCTCTCTCTCTCTCTCTCTTTCTCTCTCTCGATCTTTCTCTCATGCGCGCGCACGTATTCTCTCTTCCTCTTCTCTTTCTCTAGAGGAGCTTCGTAATTTTACTACATTGCCGATAGAGATATCCGGTCAAGAATTATTTTCGACTGCTTGAAGGATTGTAAATCGTCCAAACGAGATATTAAGTGTTACACAGATCATCTGCTGTTAACACATTTGTTATATTGTTTTATTATTATTTTTTCATTTTGTAAATATGACTGAAATAGGATTTACAGACAAAGTGTGAACTAGGAGCAATTTACGTTTTCTATTTAACATTTCGAATTTCTATTCAATCGAGATTCAAATTTTGTCGAGAGGTTTCAAAATAAACGCTCTACATGTGTGGTTTATTTAAAAGTAGTGCAAGTCAAATATCAAAACGAAATGGTTTCATCCTATTTGCACGGCTAACATAAATGCATTCAGGGGCGACACGTGAATGTTGAATGTCGAATGTCGATATCACTGAACGTTCCATTGATGTGTGAAGTGTGACCCATTTATAGATACAAACGGATTAAATAAAATTCAACTACAATTTAAGGTATACGTTTATTGCGTTGAATAACAAAATTGAAAAGTTGTTAGCCGCGACTTTTCTTACATGAGCCATTTATTTTGGAAGGTGCGAGAGACCAAAGAGGAATGCCTCTGCACCGTTCCGTTACCGAAATAAACAGCTCATATATCGACGTCGTATCTCCCGTCATGACGTAATTCGCTCAGCTATCGACAGCTATTGCCACGACTTAGTCAGCGAAGGAAAGAAGTATTCCCCGAGTGGCGGCAGCAAAATCGTTCGGCGTTTAGCTCTTTTCTGTGGAGCGTTCGGAAAGTTTAGATACCTCTTTGGGATCCTCTTCTAGGCGGGCGAATAAGCAGGCATTAAAGGCTTAGACCAGAGATCGAATTGGAAGTACCTACGTAGCGTTCCTGCACCTTTTCTTTTCACCCTCCTCTTGCAATTTCTTTCCGTCTCTTTCTCTCTCTCTCTCTTTTTCTTTCTTCCTCCCTTTCTCGCTCGCTCGTTCACTGCGCATCGTTTTGTAACGAGGACGGTCACATTAGGACAGGTTAAACATCGCCCAGATCCTTGAGCGTATTCGCAAGGCATACCGGAAGCGCAGGATCATCGCATTCGAGCAACAAGGTATTCGCCGTGACCAGATCGAACCGGACCAGGCCAAGTCGGGCCGGTTCGTGCAACTTACATTTTACTGTCGACGTTTTGCTATATTTTTTTTTTTAGCGGCGAATAATATATAATCGTAATGCGCTTCCAGTGACAGACGGAATTATATACAAGAGCGAAGCGAACGGCGCTTACTTTCTCTTCTGCGTGATACGATTTGGAATACGTTCGTTTCCTATCCAATACTTGGCACATACGTATACAAGAACAATGGCGTGTAAGTGCACGCTTGAATAAGTCTACGATATAATCTATGACTGTATATTTACGCAACTACAGTCCCGCATTATTCTCATTCTAATATCAGACAAACGTTCTATTATTCCATTATACATTGGTTGTAATTATGTGCCGTTAATATCTGCGATTATTATAACAAATTTCATAGTAATTGATCAATTGATAGGTACACATGTAAATAACTAGTAATTGGGGATGAGGGAAATATTCTATCTTCTATGTAGGTATTAACTTTGTAGCGCAATGAACATAAAAATATAAACGTAGCATATAATATGTATTGTCATGCATTTAATATGTAATATACGTCTGCTATTGTTATGTTGGAAACATTTCAATTTGCTGCCTGAAAGCACGAATTTGTAATTTCACATTTTAATGCGTTACGCTCTGTCGTCTATGATAATTTCAACATTTCTGGTTACTATTTTTGTTATTAATATGGATTTTGTCTCTTTTTTTTCCAGCGTCACCGAATCATCGCGAAGCAATCCAAGCTGAATTTTGACGTTTCCAGGGCGCATTCGGTGAGTCGACATTTATTTCGCACAATTAATATGTCCATTAATCCTACGTACGCAGCTGTAAAATACAGACCTAGATCCGTTAAGGATTTAGTCTATAATATTATTAAGCAATGACTCTTATTTCAAAAAAATTAAAACAGTTTCACCGGAATTATATTGGATCGAAATTATATAGAATTATATATTTTCGTGCGGCATCTAAACATTATAATATTTAATATCTAAAAGATTTAAGAGCTCGACGTAAAAAAAAGCATCTGTATGTTTTTTTTCATTACACTTACAATTTAGAGAGTATCAGTGCTTTCACATGTATAAGAAATTACTTCTCTTTTCCGCGAGAGATATCCTGTTCGACGAGCATTTCGTCAGGAACGGTTGTGTTGTCTGATGCGTTTCGAAAAACCTCTCTTCGTGATTACCTTCCGCGGTGTCTCCTTCCATCCGGATAAAGAAGTGGGCTTAAAATCGGAGCCGAGTTTAAAATTGCTCTGCCGGCAAGCGCCGCGCGCCGCCGACCTACAAGCTCATTCTGTCGTGACAGGAAGCGAGAATGTAGGAATGGTCCAGGTTAAGTATCGAGGATCGTCAAGCTACTCGACCGATTTCGTTCCAAAGATGAAAGCCCTCTTAATGGAGTACCATTGTCTGGTTTTGTCCAAAGTCTCGTCTCGTGACGTCGGTCGCTCCTGGCCCAAGCGAGCCGAGGCACTCACCGTTTTATCGTTGAGGATTTTGGGTTCGACCGGCCGCCGCTTACAAGGTGGTCCGCAAGACGAGGGAATTGCTCGAACCTTCGTCGTAATTAATGGCTTCATCAGTTCGCCTCGCCGACTAATTAATTCGCCGTCTCCCGAAGACGTGTCACTCTCCCCCACGAAAACTTTCCCGGGCTCTTCTGATACGAAGGTTCGAATATTAATCGGCCAGGCGTGAAGAAAAATGAGGAACTTGTTGCCGAGGACAATGATTGAAATTCTAATTTTATGGCGAGTGTCTTGCCTATGATGGCAAAAATTTGGTTACAAACGAATCTCTCCATTTTGATGAGATCCAAGAGATATACCATGGAATAGCTTCAAAAAATAAGGAATATATATTTTTACACGTACGTGCGCGTAATTTATATTACACGTAAGTGTGTATTACGGGCTACTCATATATCAACAGTGTGATGCACGTGTAAAGTGCTTTAGAATCCCTATCTTGCTCCAAGCTCTTTGCTTTAATATAAAATCGATTTTCTTGGGAAAAAATGGCTCGCAAAAATCCAGTCTTTGTAACATGATCTTTATATCACGCCTTATATCATTAATATATATAAATAAAGTATACATATATCTCACGTTTGAGAATTCATGTATTTAGACAGTAATATATTCAAAGTTCATCGAATTAAGCGTGATTTTCACGAGTTATCATTTGGTCCATAGCGTGTCGAATCGCTTAATTGTTAATTATATAGTTAGCTGTTTTGATGAAAACTGTCAGCGCTCATCGGGTCACACTCACGCAAGAGGCGATAATTTGCGAGACTCATTAGTACGCTCTTAAATCCAATTAAAAATCCTCTCTCTATTTATCTAACTGCATGTCTATCTCTGCCTCTCTCGCAGTCTCACCGAATTTCCTGACGCCGAGTTTCCCGCATATGTATTATTATGCATTATGCATATGTTTCCGGTCGCGCCCCAATGCACCGTTACGTCCTGACGACCGTGATTCAAAGATACATATCTCAGATATGTATATGTCTCAGAACTCTGCGAATATCAGAAGCGGAGCTGAAGGCTGAAGCTCGAGGAGAACATTGCGCATTTCTTGAAATATCGATATTTCGCAGCTACAAATTATTATGTTAGGCTTCAACAATGCAAGCAATTAACGAAATCCTGTTCTTCAAATCAAAATCAAATTGAAGTCTGTTTTTTTCCTCTAACGGAAGCTTTGATTTCTTTTCTCTTTTTTCCCCCAAGATATTTAACATCGAAAATTGCACGGAAAGTTAGCTCATGGTAAAATTATCGGAAAAAAAATGAGGAAAGTATGCCGACCAATATACGCTGCGTACATTAAAATCGATTTAAGCTTTGATAAAATTTCGGTCATCTTCGAAGAATTATCGCTCCTACGCGTTGATCCCCAAATTTATCATCGTCCTATCGAGATGACATGTCGATACTTCTCAAATATGCCGAAGGAAAAATCGCGGCGAGCATTAAAGGGAGATCTTCAACCTTCCTGAGTGAGAGACGGGGGGTCGAGAATGACTCGACAAAGCGGAAAAGGGGATCAACGTGAGGAAAAGAGGGGAATGAGTTACTTGGGAAGGTTACGGTAATCCGACGAGCTCATCGTGTAATTTCCCATAAGGCGGGCGGCGCGGAGGACGCTTGTATCTCGCTTTTGTCAAAACTTTCGGCAAAGTATATTTCGCCACCCCGGTATCTACTCGCCTCTCGCCAACATTTCATACCAACGTTTGCACTCTCTCTCTTTCTCTCAAGTCTGTTTACGGCTTCACTTTTTGTTTCAACTGATTTGTTGTTTTATTTCTACGTTGTTTGTTGTAATTCGTTTCCGTTTCTCCTGGCTTTAATTTCAACTCGTGTTTTTTTTCTGTTATTATTAATTTATTTTTCAATATTTTTTTTTTCTCGTTTCGTCTGTCTCGCCGAGGCGGGCCGTCGAGCGGTTTCGCAGTTTCGCGTGCGTGTCGCGAGGCTTAATTAGGCTAATGGATATCCGTAATTGATGCAACTGTCCACCCGAGTGCAGAATAACGTCCGCCGTCGCCGACCCTGCCGCGCCGTGATATAATTCGTCCTCTCAGCGAGAAACCCGTCCGGTCTCGTGAATTTTTCGGGCCGTGCGCTTGGCGGTAATCTTAGGATGCATTATTCAAAATTTATCTTGTCTCGCGAGTTACGAAGTTCCATACTATGCGTAGAGAGTATATAATGTTGAAATAGGCAACTTCTATCGTGGGGTCGAGCCCGAAGTAATATGAAAATCTCGATAATCGAAAAATATGGAGCGTCAAGAGGATAACGCTGATCTCGAGATTTCTCAAATCCCCTTTGATCTAATGCAAAATGACAAGTAACGTAATTTAGATTATTCATTTGTCCTTTTAAAGATCTGTGTATCAGGCAGTATACGAAATAAAAACTGTAACAATGGATATACTTTATAATAATATAAAATAATCTTGGTGAATTTTAGTAAGGGAATTATATATATACATAGAGGAAGATTTTGCGGTTTCAAAAACTCATTGAGATTCTCGCGACAGGAATAATATTGAGATTAACGAGACTATTATACGCGAGACGAAATAGAAACAAAAACCCCGAGGTCCGGGCGATACTTTTACGTCGATTGTCGCATTAATAACGCGCGGGAGATAACGTGGCGTTCTACGTTTCCCATCTCTCTCTCCGACAGCGAGCACGGGCGCGTAAAAATTACGACGCATTTCTCTGTGCCACGGCTCCGCGCGAAACCGCGCCGGGGCTGCTGCGAGAACGCGCGGTCTGAAATATTAAACCGCGCTAAAAGCCTAAAGTTAAACATCGCGCCCGATTAATTACGAAAACATGACCGCGGGCGTAGAAGTGCCAAGCCGTGCCGCTTCTCGGTATCTCCGTGCGTATTTTTCCCTGCGAGGTTTACCTTCCGACATGTCGCACCGGTGCGCGTCGTAGCGACGAAGGTCGGCGGCGGAAGGACGCAGCGGGTGAGAGGATAGGATGGGACAGGACGGGACGGGACGGGACAGGACAGGACACGGGATGGCGGTGTATTCGGTTTCGCGAAATGCAACGGAGGTGCATTAAAGCTCGCTGCTCCTTTGCCCAGGAATATAATAGAATTTCCTGAGAGGAGAGAAGCCGTGGAGAAGATTAGAGCTGGCCGTTAGCCTCTGGGAGTGGAGAGAAGGAGAGTAGGCGCTCTCGTCTTTTATCCTGATTCTACGTTCAATTAGAACGTCGTCTTTGATCGAATATCGATTCGAGCGAAATATTAGCGCGTCATCTCGGTGACGATATTGATACTGGCATGGCTTGTCGCGATTCTTGAAAGTTTAAATTTACACGTCAAAGTATCGCAGACATATAGAAGCGCTAAATTTTCTTTCAAGTCTCGCTTTCGTTTTAAATATAAATTTCTCGCGAAAACGTGAGAGTATTTTAAATACTGGCCCCAATAATTGAGTAAATGATGCGCAAAGCCTGTACTAATTTCTTTGGCCTAATAATAATTTGATATTCGACAGCTTCATTAATAAAAAAAGAGAGAGAGAGAAGAGTGTTAGTAATCACTCGTAGCGAGTATAAAATCCGCGAACACTGGCGTTATAAGGCGGTGCATTCGTACATATATACATGCAATGAAATGTTCTGTCGGGCGCGATAAAAGGCGTCGCAAAAGTAGATACGCTAATG
The DNA here is from genome assembly GCF_016802725.1 of Solenopsis invicta. Lineage (NCBI taxonomy): Eukaryota > Metazoa > Arthropoda > Insecta > Hymenoptera > Formicidae > Solenopsis > Solenopsis invicta. The sequence continues at coordinate 12,157,086 of NC_052673.1, forward strand.
TCGCCGCTCGCGAGCGGGAGAAATATAATGGAATCTATGACGCGTAAGCGCGTCTTACGGGGCTGCGAGCGGCGGGAGATAAGCTGCACCAACACCGCGCCGTCACTGTCGCCGTCTTTCGTATGCAACGAATGGGCTAAGTCACTCTCGGCGGCACTCGCGAAATCGATAACGAGCCTCGCCCGCCGTCGCTGCCGCGCCGTCACGCCGAGGAGAGACAGTCGACCGACGGGCGAGAAACCGCGTCGTTGAGGTTCCTCTCCAATGTGGAATTAAGCCTTCCGATATTATAACTTCCGCCTCACGAAGTGTGAAGGAGGAGGCTAGGGAGCTTCTCGAAAATCGACAGACTCCTTCGCGATGTGTCATTAAAATGAGAGTAGCTTTTGCGATGTTCTCTATGTAAACGCGATGGTAGTAATGGGCGTAAATATTTGTCTAGATATATGAAAATGAATATACGAGGATATACGAAGGATAGAAGGGGAAGAAAATTCTCTTGCAGATATATACGTTAAAAAATATGCGAGAATAGGTGCAACGAAGAAATCGTAACGAAGGGGTGGTGTAATTATAGAATTATATCTATAGAAATACAAGTGCACAACTGCGTTTCGTATAGGTAGACAATGCGGATATTATCTGGTGTCTTGGGACAGGAAGTTCCCATTAAATGTACCGTAATAGACAAAACAGTTCTTAAGAACCCTTATCTTCTTCCCGTAGTTTGCCATTACGAGTGGCAAGCATTTGCGGAATTTATTTTTAATCGGATCGCCGTGACGGAGAGAGAATAAAAAGATCCTTCCGTTGGCCACTTTCCTTCTCCCCGTCGTTATTCCCTACAACGCTCGAAAATTCTCTGGACTGTGCGACGGCTACCTTTCTACCTGATGCAGGGGAGGGGGGGGAGTGCGGGGAACGAAGGGGGTGGGGTAATACCCTCCCAAAGTTTTCCAACATTGTTTATCGCGGTTGCCGCGAGAGAATAATCGATTAAGGGGGCGCCCCCGATCTCCCGCTCTCTTTTTCCCTCCTCCCCTTCCGGAAACTTTCGTCCTTCCGGCTAACGCCAAATTACTGGTTTCGCCCGGGCCGCATCTGAATGGAGGCTGACAGCACTTCGCAGCTAACGTGCACTCAACTACTTAATAATGTAACAGTCAGCCAACCACTATGCGCCCATTATGTTTCCATGCACGTTGCACAAGAACCCAGAGGTAATAGCTTGCCGGTGGTTGTAATATAGGATTCGCATCCTGTATCGCGTTGCGTCGCTGTGTTTGTGCACGGCACCGCGTCGAGAGGGTGGGAGGGTAAAGGAGGAAGAGAAAGAGATAGGGAGAAAGAGAGGGAAATTTATTATGTTCTGGGATAAATCCTCTAAGAACAAAAAGCAAAATGCAACCGCTATATATAGAAGCGAGTCGGTAGTTATAAGGTAATAATAGAGAATACAATGTATCTCTACAACATAAACATGTCGGAACAAGAAGATATAAATTACGGTTATGATAACTATAATATAAAGATAAAATATAAGTGTCAAAGGAATCTCATATATCTATTTGAAAAATTCTGTAACTGTATCATTTAATTAGCAGTCTATGTGTTGCAATTATTTTTGTCGGTTTATCAGATACTTTAAATGATTATCTTTACGGTTATAATTAGCGTTATGGAGAGATATAGCAATGAAATATTTAAGGAAACCACTAGCTAGCTGTTAACAAAAATATTGAAAATTGTGCTTAAAGTTAATTAGTACAAACTGATTTATTATTTACATTTATTAAACTAGTCACAACAAATATATACAAATATTGTACATTGGTAATTGAAAAATTCTTCATTCTTCTGAAGAAGAGAAATTTCTTGGAAATTTTCTTTCTTACTTCTTTTTCTTATTATCTTTTATCCGCGAATAAGTCAAGAACATAATGTCTTATTCGTTTATTCTGAGCTATTTTTTTACGTTAAATAATGTGTCGCGATTATTTCTGTGAGATCTGCACGGCATGTTTGCTCTTCTTGAAACATGTTTTATCAGGGGTCTTGTCAGTTCTTTCTCTCTTCAAAGGCATATGTACGTGATATTTTGTGTCTGTCGACTCTTCTTTGATATCACTGTTTCAAGATCCCTATAAGAGTCTTTAATCCAGAAACGCGATATGTTGCCTAACGACGCTTTAAATCTCGTTAAAAAACTTTAGATAGACGCAACATCGCGTCGTGGAGGAAACACGCTAGCGAATTTACAAACGTCGTTTGAGATTTAATCAGGGTGGTTCCTCGAGCTAAAACTTTTATAGTCTTAAGTCTTTCATATCACACTCTCGGCTTTTCGTAGATCAACAAATCCCCACATGACGCACCTCCGATCTACATTTCTGATTCGAAGGCACGAAGAATTGGAACGCGAAGTTCAGTTCTTCAATAATGCAACGAGAAGCTGACGTTCTATGTGCTTCTATCTTACGGTATACCTTAATTACGTACATTTATGGCTACAAAGAAGTCCAAGGCTACGCGTCGACTATGCATAATTGGAAACAATCGCCACGATTGCAAAGTAGAATAAGGCTCTAGATATCTCTATCCGAACGTATTATTTATCCCGCTTTTGCATGGACTTTGACGTGTCGGTGCATCTATTTTTCATCGTGCGTCTTTCTGTTCGGATTGAGACATCACGGTACGTACATACAGGTAATAGTTAAATCACGGACGGATTTTATTATTAGATGACCATGCATAGCCCACCCATCACCGCCCTCCCCATTAAAGTCTAATCTTTTATCGAACGTACAGATGGAGTTCTCTTCGATTTACTGCGTTGGCATTCTGATAAAGTTAATAATTGAAAGCGAAAAGAACTTCGAGAGATACAGACCATAAAAAAAACTTTAGTCCTAGGTAAATTGAGGTACATCTTTAGAGAAGAATTTATTTTATAACACGATCACTGAAAAATTCAACACTGAAGATAATAAATTTGACACAGATGACTATCTGGTTCAGGGAGAGTCGATTATATTGCAGCTGTGATAAGTATCGTATTATAGATACACGACTTCGGCGAAGTGACAAGGCATTATTCATTGATATTTCAATGGAAACAAGATTACGTCGATCGTTTATAAGCTTATAAAAATCGCGCATATAAACGTCAAAGGTCACATTCATAACGGTGAACGGAAGTGACTGATGTATCGCTAATCATTCTCGGTTACCGGAAACCGGTCTTGAAAAAAAAATCGCGTCGTATTTGGTATCGCGCGCGGAAATTGAACGCTTTATCGCGCACAATAAAAATTCGGTGATAAATATTACGCACGCTCGACGTGTACGCTTCGATATTCGTACGCCTGTTGCGGGAATAGCGGATACGCGGCTTCAACAAGCCACTGCATGTTTTCGGCGATAAACTTTATAGCTGAAATAATAAAATCCCCACGATATTGGCGAAATGGTGCGAAGCGGGCGTGTCGCGAGGAGATTGTCCTCGCGAGAGAAGAACGATGCGCGATTTAACGTGTTCTTCTCGCGAAGGGATAAACGGGGGATTTTCGATAACTCGCCGATTATATCCGGACGGAACGTTTTACGGAGCGCATTACGCGACATAGCCGGCGACTAGAAGCGGGATAATCTCGATTATCGAGGCGGCGTTTCACTGGAAATTACGATCTCGCAATCTGTCGTCGCGAATTTTGATCGGATGCGGAGGAACTTGCGAATATAATTCAGTTCTCTTAATGATTAATAAATTTAAGAGAATGCGATGAATATGATATGATAAAATTAGTCTATACATGGTAAAGCTTGATCAAGTTAATCCATCTACTTAAGAATTAATTCTTTGAAATGAAGGACTTGGCGAATATAATTATCTCGTACTCCGTCTGTTATCGGATGATGGAAGCTTTTACGACAAAAGGACGTCAATGCGAATATTTAAACGAATTGCTTAAACATTAATTCGCGTAAATTAGGAGATACGTTTTCTTGAAATTATTACCAGAAATTTCTCTATTTTAATTGTTATTACGAGTTTTGACTAAATTAGAAGATTAATTAAAATTGAAGTTGCCTATTCACTTATGTTTTTGCAACACGTTTGAGAATTGGCTAAGAAATAAAATGATTTTATTCAATCTGCAAATCCCATATTCTCCATTCGGAGAATTACGACTAGACAATTTGCCGAAATTTTCGGTTACTCTTTAAATATTAGGTAGGCCTTTGTGAAAATAATTGGAGCGAAAAATTCCTTTGCATTTAGCTCTAAATCATTCATTCAATTTTTGCCCGAAAACGTGATTCATTAGCACGTTTTTTTTCCTCCTCTGGACACACGAGTCATAATCGGGTCAGCCATAATCGGGTCGACCGGGCTGCCGGTAAATTTCAAAATTACGCGAATCCGGGTAATGAGCCTTTTTTTTTTCCTCCGACGAACAGCGACGGTAAAACGGTGCGCTCGTTTAAGCGCGATACTTGAAATTTATCACTCGGCGATTCTTCCACAGATAAATGGACGGTAAATCGCGGGTATCGCGGCTCGCGCGCACGACACGAACGCGTTTCTCTTTCGCCGTCGCCCGATATCGCGAATTGGTAACGAAACCTTTTTTTTCACGTGCGAAAAAAAAAGCATTGGGAGAACTCTCTCCGGTTCGCGATGAACGGTCAGTGGAAGAGAGGCGAGGAGGAAGGGCGGGGGTGAGAAGGGACAGGGCGGGAAATGAAGCACGTGTGAACGCTACGCGCGGCATAAAATTCGGGGCTCCCCCCGTATGGCGTATGTAAATTGCGTGCAGCGCGCGACGCGCATGAATTTAACTGCCGCCGCATGTAAATTCAGCGCCGGTGCATGTAAATTTTATTGCAATCAGCTATTGTAAACAGGATTACCACACAGGCGCGACGTCGAAACTGGAGAGCGAGCCGGCCAGTCGATGGAATCCTACGAATATTTCGGATTCAGGAACATGCGACCGCCGATAGGCCGATGAGAGGGGATGCAATGCTTACGATACTTTGTTGCTGTCGAGACCGAGCATCGGTATTTGTGTCGGATAGAAATATTTCCTCGGAAATGAGAAACGCATAAACTGATGAATTTACGATTCCTGAAATATTTTCATATATTTTATGTAGATTTATAATACGTTGTGTTATCTTAATTGTTATTAATTTGCAAAGTTATGCTTTACATTATGTAGGCTACGAGTATTGTCAAAGAAATACGAGGTGATATAGTAGTCACTTGTGGTATTCGACAGGTAAGGAGATAAATTATCGACATCTCATCAAATTTAAGCTACCCCGAGGCCATACGACCCAGTGCATATAACTTGAGTAAATCTCTCCATCGGGCGTTGTCTTTCTCATTTCTCGCGTCGAGTCGTGCAAACGCGTCGAGGAGTGCGGGGATCCTGGAAATAAGAGAAGGGGCGGCGTTTAATTTCGAGTAGTTACGTTGCAAATTCAGTCGCTGGTGGTTTGCAGATTGTGTGCGCAAATATTTGCGCGCCGCGCACGTCGAGCATTTTATCGGCGCTGATATTAAATGGCGAATATTAATTAGAGGAGGAAGGGGAGAGGGAAAAAGAGAGATATGTATGTCAAGACAGGAGTCAAAATGAAAATAAAAATTGTTTCTTATAAAATATTTTATTTACTTGCTGAAAAACGAATAGTTTTTAATTTTGCTAGAAACAGAAATACAAGAAACAACTTTGAATTCTGTTATATATTTAATATATACCTATCACGTAAATATATTAAAATTTGTATCGTAATATCGTGCATTATGTTATGCAATTTTTAATATTTCTTTTTCTTTTAAGTAAAAATTTTTTCCAATGAAAATCTTTATAATGGTAATACGCGAGATCTCAATCTGCATCAGTGTCATCTCGTTTTTATCTACGAGATTGTTACGTTCCACGACGTTAATTACATTCGCGCTCGATTAATATTTGCTAATAGTAATTCTGATCCACAGTTACGTGCACGAAATTACTTAAATTCAAAGCTCGTTCTTTTTCGCGGCGTCGACCTTTGACTCCCATCGCACTCCGACTTTGACAAAATTCGCAAAAATTCGCTTTGACTCTTACGCGTCGCCATCACCAAAGCCGTTATACGCGTCTCAAAGCGCGCAATAAACAAGCCAGGCATGTAATCGACTATCTGCTAGTGACTATCGCTATCCTGCGGCGAATGCAGTATCGCGGACTCTCTGTCTCTCCCTCTCTCTCTCTCATTTATCAATCAATCAATCTATATATCTATTTACCCATCTATCTACTTCACTACCTCTCTTTCTCTGCCTATTATATAGCAGTGTCACCGAATTTCGAGTCCGTATTTACCGAACTATGCGTTATAGCCGACCTATAGCGAGTCGTATTCGCCGTCGGCGTATCAGTTTTGTGCCTCCGTATATACATATCTGGCGGCGTAAAACCCATTAGAATTCACGGCCGTTGGAACAAAGAGCACGAAGGAGAGGGGTATGGATTTATTAAGTTCTGCTGAATAATGGCGTCGCACCGCGATAACGCGGCTACATTTCGCCATGGGTCTCATCACGATTAGCGAATGGCTGTTTTGATTTAGGACAGTATTTTTCCAATGCATGAAAGAAACATGCGTTATTATTCATAAAAAAAAACATAATATATACATATCTATTTCTTTGTCTACATGTGTAATGTACGTACGTATATATATTGGGAATTAATGCAAAAATCTTGATACTAGACAAATCTTTAGAAGCACTTAAAGGAAAATAGAAATTTGAACCTTTACACATTTCCATACCATTTACTGAAGTACAGTTGCCTTAATGCCGCCAATTCAATTACACGAATTCGCGATACAGATAAGATGCGAGGGGGAATGTGAAAACGGACTGTGACGTCCGGGGATCGACCAACTTTCCAGCGTGATTGGCCAGGCGTAAGATCGAATCTCGGTCTCGAGAGATTGCGCGTCGCACAAATGCAGGGGCGGCCGTTTCATAATGGAAGAACCACAAAGAACTAGTCGTCATTACGTTTACACGTCGGCCGGTATGCGACGATATGGACCCTGATTCTGAAGGAGAGAATTCCTCTGCGAGTCCTTCGGCGATAAAGAGGATTTAGATCGATTTAAGATTCCAATTTCCGGGATTTCTCGCGGGGTGGATCCTTCCTTGTTCAGCAACCCCCTCGAATACGACGTCGACGAAGTCGGGAAGTGCTACGGGCATATCGTATTGAAAGGGGTAAAACAGTGTTTCTCAAGTTTTCTCATAACAGATTCTGTGTCTTTATTTTTCTCCTTTTGACACCTCAATACAATTTAAAACATTTATATTCACACGCAGTTTATGATTCTATATGAATTTATGAAATGGGGAAAATGATGATTTAATTAAAAAGTGTATCGACTTTACTTGACATTGAGGTATTTGTTGAACAATCAACAATAAAATCTACTTTCGATATTTATTGAATAATTCAATTGAATTATTCATTGTTCCATAAAAACGGTTTTGCATAGCAACATTTTCAATAAAATCAAGTTTGTTTACGAGATCAAATGGTTCGTTCTTAAATTCTGAAATTAAATTTTCAATTTTCGTTCGTGTAACTAAATTTGAGAAACACTGAAATAAAAGGGTTATTCAGGGACGTAAGCCGACATCGCTGGTGCCCGTAGCTTGCGCAGAGGGAACGAGTCGGACTCTCACCACATGCGAATTACCGGTTTTCTACTTGTTCCTTTTTCCTCCCTCCCTTGCTCCTTTATCGTTTTCCCTTTATCGCATTCCTATTCTTCGGATCTGCCTCATCTTCCTCGCCTCGCCGTTCTCTGCGGACAACTCGAGTTTTTATCCTCGGCTGACGTTTACTTTTTGCCACGCCGTGTCGTATCCGCGGAGATTGTAATTTTAATTCCAACGGTATTTTACCGCTTACGCGCCGCATCGTTCGTCGTTCGTCGGCGTCTATTTTTCCGTGCGTCTGTGTACGTATACGTGCATGTATTTTCGTACAGGTCTATGGTTCGTGTATCACACCAGCTAACTCTTTGCCGAACATCTTTCCCCCTCCCCCCTTTTTCTTTCCCTGCCGATCTTGCCTCTGGGCAGGATTCCGATCCTCTATTCTTCGGTACACTTAGAGATACTTTCCGATAAGCATTCTGCCCGCACGACAGTTGCGATTTTAATTCTTTCCTCGGGTCTCTCTTTTTTTTTACGCGACCAATTTGACCACGCAGTTGCACCGCAGTATCGATCGCCGAGTCTAACTCGGTAGCGTTTTATCTAGTTTTGTTTTTCCGCGAAACCCAAACTCTTCTCCATAGTTTCTCCATTTCCTTACCGTACTTCTTATCGTATCGGCACTCTATCTGGCTTTATAGGCTACTTAGATCGCGGAAGATCGAGATTTAAGACACAGCCAGATGGACACTACTGGTTCCTCGGGTTTCGCACTCAGTTAGATCCGAATTACCAATCTCCGTTTTCGTTGCATTTCTTTTTCCGACCCTCTCGTTCTCTTCTCTTTTCGTATTTTTCTCGACCCTCGTATGCTTCCCTCATTGCTCTGTCGTCGTGTTCTTTCTCTCTCTCTCTCTCTCTCTCTCTCTCTCTCTCTCTCTCTCTGTCCCTCTCTGCCGCACAAGCTCTCTCTTTCCTTACACTGACTTTTTGCCTCGTATTCCATTCGGTGGAATTCTAATTTTAATTCCGCGGCTTTTAGCTTCGTCTCGCTGCAATCTATCCGTATAATCGTCCACGAAGTTAGATAGCGAACTAATCTCATTTCAACGTATTCTACAAAACGCACGTTTCGCTATTATATTAAAACGATTAAAAGATTCTTAACGTATAGGAGCACATTTTATTTGAGAGTTCCAAAATTCAAGTTATTCAAGAATTGTGCTAAAGCCGCTAAAAGCCAGCATTTGTCGAATGGAGCTTAAGACATGCATCATTGAGACATTTTTAATGAAATTTTTTCAAACAAGTTACCGTATAATTTGTTAAGTATATTTTTTATTTTAATCAGAGCTAAATTTTACATCCTTAATGAAGCTTCATACCCATGAATCATTTTTATCTTGACAAGTTTTCTTTTCTCTATTTTTTAAGGTGATAAATGCAAGAGATACATATTCACAATATTTGTTTTAATAAAGCTCCTAAAGTCTATTTCATATATTCTGTTTACCAAACGGCTCATGTATTTGTCTATCCACATATTTGTACGCGTATTCTTGTTCCTATTCTGGCAGTGGGACATCTTTGCGACATACTTTTGAATCAGGTCGAATATTACGCGCGCACCACGTTATTCTACAAACGGGCTATCCTACTTTAAGGTCTACTTAGATCGAGTAAGATCCAGATTTTAGCGAGGGGGGTACAGGGGCGAGTCGGCCACCACTAGTACCCGGGGTTTGAGTGGATGGTCGACTCGATCCAAATTACCAGCCTCAGCTTCTTCTTCTTCTTCTTTTTTCCCCCTCTTTCATTCGTCGCTGTCCCCTCGTCTTCCGATCCCCTGTCCCCGCTTCTCCCCTCGTCCTCTTTGGATATTCGTCTTTTCTTTTTATCCGACCCTCGTCTTCATTGTTGTCTTTCTTCTCCACCCCCTCTGGCTACACTCCTTTCACCCATCCTCCTAGCTTCCTCTCATTTTCATTTACTCTCTTTCTTTATTTACTTTTTATATCTGCATTCTAACCCGTGTCTGCCATTGCCTTGACTCAACCGCCACCAATGACTGATTCTTACATAATCTAAATGTGGAGTCGTAAGATCGCTGAATTTTTCCCTTTATATCAACACGAGGAACGTCGCATATAAAACGATTCTTTTACTTCTTAAATTATGATAGAAATATTCAGTTTATTCTACGAAAGAAAATCAAAGGTTTTCTTACATAATTTTTTATAATATAATGTTATAATACAAACACGTTTAATTTTAAATTATTATAGTTAAGAATATCCAACACAATTTTAAAATATACTGTTATTAACTTGTGATCTTTTAATACACGTTAGATAAAGCCGGCTAATATTAACTAAGATTGACACAGTTTTAAAAAGTTTTTTAAAATTTATAATAGACAACTGATCTAGTTTTCTGTAATAATATTTCAATAATAAAATACACATTCCAATTATACATATATCTACAATAATTATATAAAAAGATTAATTACAATCAATTTCAACAAATGTCACCGGAGTAGTAAGACTACAGATTATTTCATTATCTCCCTGTATCCCACATGACACCAAAAAATTCATCACAAGATACAATTTCAGCAAATGCCTTGGGATTAACTCGGATAACTTGGGCTGACTCGATTCGCATCGGCGACACTCCGAATTACTTGTCACGACATTCATCCCCTTCCACACGTGTTTTTTTTCTGTTCTTTTTGCCGATCTCCCTCGTTGATTGTTATTTGTGTTTTTCCGGACCTTCCTTCAACGCCCGCCGCGACGACGACGTTCCTTTTTGTCGCCGCTTTTTTCTTAACCAGCCCTCGCTCGCTTCTTTTCTTTTGTCCAATTGCTATGTACATTTTTAGCGTCCAATCTCGTCCGGCTTTGATGCTTCCTAAAGCTCTTTTCTCCTTATCTGCGCTCCTTTATTCGGTCTTCATCGAGCGAATGTCATTTAAAAAGTGCATTATTATGCTGTACATATATATATATATAAAGATAATGAAAATTAGTAATGCACTTTTACACATATACACATACACATATACATATCTAAAATAAGTGCATTATCAATTTCCATATAAAGATACATGAAGATATATGTAGATAGAAAAAAAATATATATTATATTTTTTCGACGTCGATCTAGGCGAACAATAAAACGCAGAATTAAATATTCTGTGTTCCTCCGTCTAATTGAGCCACTCTTTCCTCTCGTTCTTCGTCGATTCTTTATTCTCTCTTTGACTGTGATCTCTCTCTTCTCGCTATAATTTACTATTCCACTCTGCTTTCCTTTCGAGCCAGTCGCCTTTGCGCACCTTGCTATAAATTACTCTTTCGTTACCCTGGGCGCACTAATCGATCTCGCTCGCGCCTTTATCCTTTCGCTGAAACTTTCGACCGCACCCTCAATCCATCCTCTGTCTCCGCGTCCCTTCTCGGCCCGCCCTGTCGGCGCAGCGTCCATATTCCGCCTCTCCTCGATAGTCTGCGGTCCATCGAGTCTAAGATCCAGATCTCCGTGGAAATACCTTCGTCTAAAACTCCCCGGCTACCCCCGGCTCTTCACGATCTTTCGTTCTCTTAACCATCCCCTACTTCTATACTCTTCGAGCGCTCGCTGCTTTTTCCCTCTGCCCTTCCCTTCTCCTCCCTTTTCTCTTTTCCTCTCCCTCTCTGTCTCGTCTGCCGCTTGCGTCCCCACTCGTTTCTTTTTCTTTCTTTTCTCTTTCTACCCGGGCTTTTTTCTTCATCGCGCTCACCCTCGTTCTCCGCCTCCACCGCCTTCTCGTAAGGAAGGTCGTAATTGGCCCTTCGGCCACGAGCAACCACGGTGGAAAGCAGCCGAGAGAGCGAACTACGAGCGGCGGGAAAGGATTGGGAGTTGCGGGGATAGGGTAATAGCGGGAGCGACGGTAGTGAGAGATCCTCGGGAGTGTCTACCCTATATCACGGGAGCTGCCGAGAAGTACAAGGGACACGGGGCTCTTCCTTCCACTCTCCTGGGAGCGAGCCGGCCATCCCGTCGCTCTGAACTTTACCCGGGGTGAGATATGCAGAAATTAAATATTCATTCGGGTTACCATCCCTCGGTCTCTATTCCCCCTTCTCTCTCTCTCTCTCTCTCTCTCTCTCTCTCTCTCTCTCTCGCACACTCTCTCACACACACACACTCACACCATCCACCTTTCTCTCTCCCACACATGTATCGTTTTCTCCGACTCTTTTCTTCTTCTTTCTCGAAAGTAATGCTCTGGCTCGAGGCCAATTCCGCCGAAGCTTTCGATGTTCGACATCTTTTCGTCTTGCATGCATCACATGCATCACAAGATACGATGCATGTATGCCCAAGATACGGAGAGACCCAGAGATTATTCATGTTTTTCAAATCATTATTATATAGATATTACAAGTAAAATTGGCGAAAGACATTCCTCACATTTACAAATTTATTACTAGGACGAATATTAAAAAAATTAATTAACATGATTAATGCGGGCATAATTAACGCTCTTTTATTCTTCTCTGATTAATTTTGAATAGGTATTTCTAATTCTTCACTATTCATATATTTATTTCAGAACCTTTTATTAATAAAGTATGACATTCAACGCATGGAATTTGACAAATCCAGCGCACGACTACGCTAAATGATTCTACTATTGACAGCTCGCGTGCATTTCTGCGATATCCAGTATATATAAGTAGCGTTATTTCCTTTCTTCGCGCATTCGATTCTCTCCGTTGTTCCGCCACCTTTTCTAAAAGTCCGACGATTTTCACGGACTCGGAATCGTGCCGGAAACGTACCTGTTGAACCAACCACCGACTTCGATGAAATAATGACGAGTGGCTTATGCGCCGTCTGCAGCCAGCGGGGGGAGGATGTGGGAGCATAGGGCAGGATGCAGCCGTGCTGCGTTGCGCAATGTGCTTCCCGTTTCACCTCCCTATCCTCTACCGCCGCAGCCAACGAGGTATTCTCTGTCGGCGTGGAATTGCGTCGTTCTCTCTGCACCCTTCATCCCGAACACATCCCGCGGGATGAACGCGGCTATGGTTTCGAGGAGACGAAACGCCTCGCTCGGGATAAAAGGATTTGTTTTACTGCCACGGCGTACGTAGCGGGAAACGAAGGCGGGAGGACGAGATTTGAATAGCGTTGTCGTCGTGTCGTCGCACAACGGGCGGATCGCTAAATTGTCGGAATCGCGCGGCCGATAATTCGTGCCGCCTCACCACCACCGCCCCGGTGGTGGTAGCTGCAGTGTTTTACGGCCGGGATTGCTCTTGATGCTCTCGATCGCTCTTAGCTTCCGTCATATTTCCATAAAACTCTGAGCTCGCGCTTAAGCATTTGTAAGTGCGATATTTTTCGTGAATATTAAAACGAGTATAAAGAGAAGTACCTCGTTTGAAATGAAAACAATACTACAAAAATCTTTAAAATTACTTCCACGTGATTAAACGAAATGTTATGGCTGAAGCGATGATAGTGTTTGTTTCAGATAGAAACGAATGATGATCTCTTGAATTTTCAGTACTTGATTTGTGCACATTTGAGAGTTTTATATTAATTCTCTGTTAATCTTATTTCTATTTGTACGTGACATGTTCCTTCTAGGACAAGCGAGAAAATTGCGAGCGCAGATTTCAGAAACTAAAGGCGCTTTCCGGTCCCGGGAATGGAAATGTCTACTCCATTTATGTTCCACGCGACAAGATTTCTAATTACGTGAATCTAATCCATTCGTGACTATTTCTCCAGTAAGAATTAATAACTTCTTTCCTCTCTCTCATCTCCTTTCACCAATTGCCCTAATCAACATTTACAGTAATGAAACGCAGTAATTTTAATGGATTACAATAATTTATACTATTCCAACTTTAATTATTTTAATTTATTAATTTCAATTGAGATTGACAATATTATTGAAGATTTGAAAGAGAGAAGAAAGAAGGCGTTATAAATAGACAAAATAAGGGAAATTTATATGATTTATTATAATAAAATTTGTGATGATACGACTTAAGGAAACTTGATAGATTTTATAAAAAATATTGATTTAATTTTTATAATAATTGTAAATATGTGGTACAATGAATATAAAATTACATTGCATTATTATCAGCTACGTAAATTCATCAAAAATGAAATTGTGTTTGATTTTTAAAATGTTGGCAGCACTCATAAGATAATTTGTTAAACTTTCGTCTATATTTATCATTTCTTATTTTTATGTTTTTGTTACTAAATGAAAATATAACATATTGATGAGGTACGAAGTAGGCCACCGGTCATTAAATCAGCAATTCTCTACAAGTCTTAGATTTTAAATATTCAGCGAATAAAGAGTCTCAGAATTTTAATTACAGCATAATTTTTTTTAAATTAATGACTGTATCGAGTCTAAAATTTTCTAAACCAATTTTTTCACTTTTAATATATATTTTAAATATACATATATATATATATATATATATATATATATATATTAAAATGCATATTACGACCATAGTAAATATATAAATTTATGAGAAAGAAAAGAAATTTTTTTAACGAGGTTTACCTCTTCAACCAACATATATATTTACAATCTTTTTAGTACAAGAAACTTTAATGAGTCATCGTTTCGCAAACGAATGTCTTTCGATATCCTCTAGCGCGCCAGTGCATACTTCTTGCACGAGAGAATAAAATTCCTTTCGGATGTTCCGGCTTCTCGCGATTGGTAGTATACCTCGAGTTCCATCCAACGATGATCTCACGTGCGTGTCTCACGACATCGCTTTCATGCCGATTCGAGAACGAAACGATTCGTAGAAATGCGCTTTACTTCCACATTTTTGATTCGTCATCCGATGAGCAGTTATATTGCGGCGAGAGAAATTATAAAAGGATTAAGAAACGAATGGTATGTCTAAACCCATTAATTTTATTATACCATTTGCATTTTATTCGAATAAGTTTTCACTTTGATGCTATCGTTGTTTAGATAGGATCTTCGTTCTAACTCATCTAGTCTTTAATTAATCGTAAATAATTAGTGTTTTTATGGTAAAGATGTCAGGAACGAAAGGGAATTAGAATTTGTGTACGATCAAATAAAATTTTATCTTCCGAGTTTTCGATTAAAGATAAACTCTTACTCACAATCAGATAAAAACTTTATGGACAAGTTAATCTAAAAGTGTAGAGTTTGTGATGAAAACGTCTCCCCACGTTTTTTATATTTTGAACTTTATAATACGGAAAGACATCAATCTTTCAAAATGTCTAAAATCATCAACGTTTTGCATAAATTTAACTCTATAATGAAAGAGTTAATAATTCGACAAGCTGATTTCGTGTTTCAGCCAGGGTCGTAACGACTCGGCCGGTGATCATGCCGCGCGTTTCACGGCGCGGTTTGAATTTCGACTTGAATGCGAGCCAATATGGGGTACATAACTCTGTGCCGACCATTAGTTTCGCTTTTACGAGGCAAATGAACCATGCCCGCGCTCGTAAGATCGTGGAGTTTACATTTTTAACGACGGAACACGTTCGCCCCCGGTGTGCGTCGTGAATTTGTTTCGCGGTGGGCGAACGAGCGAGCGAGCGAAACCGCAACGATCGATTCTCCGTGCTTAGAAGGGCGCTTCGTTTCGCGAGAGATAGATTTAATCCTAGCAAGGACCTGATTTGTGGCGCACTTAGGTCTAGCCTGACCTGTTACCAACTATTAAAAGTATGTTTTTTTTTAAAACTTAAATTCAGATCAATATATCTCGGCAAATTTTCGTGCGAAACACAATTACTCTATACATACTTCTCATTTAGTTTTTTATGCATTTTAAATATTTTCCTTTCCAAGGGAAAATGGAAAGGAATTTTTACCAAACTCTTCGATCATTAATAAAAAAATTACTTA
Organism: Solenopsis invicta; assembly: GCF_016802725.1. Classification (NCBI taxonomy): domain Eukaryota; kingdom Metazoa; phylum Arthropoda; class Insecta; order Hymenoptera; family Formicidae; genus Solenopsis; species Solenopsis invicta. The sequence continues at coordinate 12,172,751 of NC_052673.1, forward strand.
AAGACTTATATATTTATAGTTCTTATACTTAAGACCATTTTCAGCATTGTTTTAAAATATAATAAGATTGCAGAATCATATTAAGATATCACTTAAGACGGTATCGAAATAAATACGGACTATTGAATATTATCCTTTTCCTCCGTAGATTCATATCTGAATTATTTATTTAATAAATTTTTCAATACTTGATTTATACTTGAAATATATTTGCCACTAATTCGGCCACGATAAAAAGTTCATTTATCCTTATAAAGAAAAATTCTAAAATAGTTGGTCTATAAAAGTTTATAAGCGCGAGAGTGATCACGAATAATCTCTCTAAGCACTAGCCAAATGGTTTAATTCGTGTTAGTAACACAGATAACTTTGGGTAATAAAGGGCAATGTTACAAGGCCATTGTGCCGTGTTGCACAATCGTTCCTGCGCTCCTCTATAATATCGATATATCGGAATCCCGATGAGACTTTGGCATTGTCAACTGCAACGGCGCGGTTAGAGGTATTTCCTGTCGACAAGGGACGGACTTTAACTAGTTAAAGCCACTTTCAGTAAGGGTCGCATTGCTGTAACCTCTTTACGGGATTATGATCCTTATGGAAAATGCCGAAGGAATCCGTCGGCGACGAATGGAAACTCGTTAAATTAATTTGCCGCAAGAACGATACCGTCACCGGCGCAGTTATAATTACGGGACTCGCGGCAAATTGATTTATGCGCATCTTATCATTTAGCTGCTGTCTGATTAAATATACGACTGTAAAGTGTATCCGTAATAACGACTAAATTTCTAATTGCTGCAAATTTGTTTGGTTTCAGAGCGATCGACAGAGAGGTGGACAGCAGAAAACACGCGAGGTGAGTTTCTATATTTGTTTTTATACTATTTCTTTACGAGTTCCATCCAATCGAACAACCCTTTCGTTAGTCGAAAATTAAAACCTTTCTATTGACTCTGAAAAAAAGTGAGGAATGAAGGAAATACAATAGTATCTCTTTGACATCGCTTACAAAAGTGCAAACATACTGACTTTGGACACCGGCTTCATACCAATCACAAAATCGATATCTCGCTAAATTGACGTAACATTGTTTGCTGTTGCTCCGCTGTATTGCAATTGTATGTGTACAGCAAACGTCGGCGTAGACGGTCGCTAAAGTTCAAAGTAATTTCGGGACGCGCGGCAAAACATTTAGCACAGATTCCTTAGCGTCCATTGACGATCCCGGAAACACGTCCGCGGCATTGTTTGAGTTTCGATTTGAACGCGGTCCAATATGTACTGTGTGGTACATAGTCGTCTATATTAGCTTCTCGTTTGCCTGGTACATGTGATGTTACCGAGAAAGCGGCCAATTAAATTAACTAATAATACGCGTCGTAATCACCTTACGTCGCGCGTCCTTCGATCAATTATCAATTACATACCAGTGATGCGCCGCGATAAATTAACGACGGTCAATTTAAGTATCGAGATCGTCATAAAAAAGAAGAAGAATATAAAAATTGTAATTAATGAGCATCGTTAAAAAAATTATAATTAATTTCGGATATAAGCTATAACGCGGCGATTAAATTTTACAATCCGTATAAAAGTCACTTTGCGATATCTCCGTAATCTCCGAGTACAATCGAAGAGGACAACTTTTCTTTATTGAGAATCGGAATTATCTTCTTCTCGTCATGCGTATAACTTTCCAAAGTTTAGTGCGATTTCTGCTTCACTCCGCTGCACACCGCGCTCGTCAGACCGCATGCTAGAATCTAGAAAGCAGCATTCTCGTTTTAAATCTGATTGTGTGGAACATTTGGGTAGGATGAGCCAGATTACAGCCGCGACGTAAGAACCGAGTTATTACTCCCGATTTTATATCGCGTAGAATTTTTAGATAAAATGAAAAAACGGTGAGACACATTTGAGGGTTAACGGTGACACACGGTAACGTCTTCTCAGGCTTTCCCGGCGCGCATGCTTCGCGGCATCATCGTTCGAGGTCTCAACTTGAACCCGAGCCAATCTATGGGCCGCTGTTTTGCCCTTCAGAGCGCGGCGAATCGCGTCGTAAGGACGATCGTTACGGCGATTCATGATAAAATCCTTATTCCACGGCTCACCGCCGCGCCGCCACCACCACCGTCAAGAAAGGGAAGCCAAACCGCTTTCTTAAATATTATTTACCCCGGAGCGTTCTCTATTATTCCACGCGAGACAGAAGCGGCCGGCAGGAATTCGATCCTGCCACACCAAAGAATTTTCACCGGATACATCGGATCCGGCGGCTTCGTGCCTCTATTTCTGTTTTTCCCTTTTCTCTCTTTCTTACTTTTGTCTCTCTTCGTTTTTTCGCAGGGACGAATACGTCCGTATCGACGCGGATCGAATCGGCAGAATTATGTTGTTGCGTCGGCAAAACGAGGTATCTCGTTCCCTCGCCTTCGACGCGCTCTAGTGTTTTATGTAAAGACCGAACAATTTTATTCCACGTCCTCGAGTACGCTCTTCTCTTCTCTCCACATGTTCTCTCTCTCTCTCTCTCTCTCATTCTATGTCTTTTTCTCTTCACGTCTCTCTTCCTCTTTCCTTCAGGGATCTCTCTCTTCTACTGTGGTGCCATAAATTTCATCCGTGCTACCCCCCTTGTGCTTTGCACTGTTACTCGCCCATATATTCCGATATCCTAGAACTCAACCTTGTTCCCGCAACCCATTTCGAAGCACTCCCGCGGTTACTTTGGCTCACCTACCTTATACGTATATCGCGAATTCCGATATCGCGACCGCAGTGCGCATCTATAGGTACATTTAGCAACTATATCTTCGTGTGCGTCACACAGAACGGATAGGGCTTTCAGTTTCATCACCGTATCGGACACCCGAGACGAGAGCACGTTTATTTCATTCATTTAAATCGTATCAACACCTTTCGTCTGTAACATGGCGAACTGAAATTCAGTCAATTATTGCACGACCTTCGACAAAGATAGATCGCAGTAGTTAACGATCGCGAATCAAAGGAAATAAGAAATATTATCAAACTTTTATATCTCGATCAAATTTTTATAGACAATAATGTTTTAACATTTATTGAAATATAGAAATTTAACACATTTTATATATAAATTGTTTGCACTTTGTACTTATGTATTTTTATAATTAATATTTAAATTTATTACATTCTTATCTTTATAAACGGCGAGTAATTTCGTTTAATAAAATTTATTAAAAGTATTATATTTTTTTGGCGAATGTCCAGGCTTTTTTTTTTTTAATCTTCTGTACGTTACCACAATGAGAAAGCGCAAGTGGCGTACTTGGTATTCGTGCTATTTTTTTGTTGGAGCATAAGAAAGGTATGATGTATGAAATAGACGTCACATTAAAGATGATCTATTATGAAACGCCAGAGTCCGATGTTATAAAAATCCATCGTCCATCTACCGACCGGACTTTTTAATACATCCTTTTTCTCTGAAAGCTCGCGTTTCCCTTGTTTCGTTTTTACGTGCAACATCAACAACGACGTGTCGTCCTTCGCTTTTAATCCACCCGGAGAAGTCGATTCTCTCTCGTGCATCTCTCCTAGAACGATTTTCATTCTATTTGCTTGGCTGCCGTTTAACGGCCATGCGCTGCTAAACCACCGCAATACGATGGATGCGCCAAGGAAACCGTATTTTTCTCGTCTTTGATTTTTTTTAAAAAAGAAACTCCATTTTATTTGTACAGTTACCATCGTATTCCGTACGAATCTCTTTTCTACCTCACCGGACATTCCGATATCCCCCAGTGCTTAACCTTGTTGCCTAAACCCGTTTCAGAACTTTCTCTGCTAGCCTCCCGCGTTTGTCTCTCTTTGTTTATTTAATGCAAAATCGCACAGCGAATGTGTCGATCTAATGGGCTTTCTAGTCATAAATTTTGAATTTTGTCATTCATCGCACGTCAAATTCCAATATCCGAAGTTTGTTAGATCATCTTTTTTTACTTTTTTTTTTTCAATTATGGGCGATAGACTTTCGTATTTTATTTAATCGGATTTAAAATTTTTTAACCCATTAATTGATTTATGTCCATTATCTCCATTGATCCATGTTAAGTATTTTGCGTTACACGTTTCTTAATGTATTAATATGTCTTAATTTGCATTTGCTGCATTATATTTTAAAGAGTATTTTAAAGAATATATAATCTTTTAGATAAATTTCTTTCTTCCCATGTTGTATGTGTGATTACAATATTCGATATGGTGACTTTAACTTCTTTGGCAACGAGCCGCCTTTTTAGCGGGGCTGAGAACCATTCGACCCGACGATTTCCGTAATCCGTAATCCACTCGATTCTCGCTTGTCGGCGTGAAATTTTAATACCAAATCGATCCCGCCGTCACGGCTTTATCGCTTGCTACGCGCGCGATATCGATTTCGACCGTCGCGACAATTACGATTGACGTTTCGATACGTGATCGAGGAGCGGTCCGATCGGATTCCTCGCCGACGTCGCTGTTGCTTTCAACAACAATGGGGCTTCACCTAGCGCAGCCCGTTCTTCTCACGAGTTACCGCTCGGCTTCGAGTTCCATCATCACGAGGGACACACTTTCTTGTCAGTAGTGTAACCCCGCAAGTCTCGGGGGAGCTATAGCGTCGAAAGGAGAAAAAGGAAGAAAAGAGCGAGATAAAGGCAAGAAGATAAGGGAAGAGACGAGAGAGAGAGATGGAGAGAAAAATAAATCTGTTTATTATTCTGGAACACATACAAGCCCCATCAAAACAAGGATAACGCGAGAGCGGAGAGTATGAACAATACGAAGCAGCGAACGGTAAAAACCAAAATGATAAAAATCGGAAAAGAAATCGAAGGAGGCACAAAATAAATATGAAGGCTGATGATACATTGACGTGAAAATATTTGTTTTATTCAGGAATCATACAAGTTTAAAAATATACATGCATATCTATATATATAGGTAGGATAGAGAAACAAACATGCATGCTTAAAACAATGATGAAATAAAGTTACGCGCGTACGTGACTGCGTAGAGATAACTTCAATAATTCATCTTCGGGAGAAACTCAATGGAGAAAAAAAAGGGGGATAGAAAAATAATAGATCGAAACGGAGGGTGAAATAATCGAAATCGTGGTCGGCCGAAATAACGTACGAAGGGCTCTCGTCGGCCTCTCCTGCTGCGGAAGGTGCGCTCTATAAAAGTATTACGTCACTGTCTCTCGCATTCGCGCGCGCTCAAATATTCGGACTTTGGGTCGCGTCATAAATTCTACCCTACCGTCGTGTGTACCCTCATACTCCGTTTCGCTATTTTGCCATGAATTCCGATATCCTGGAACTTAACCTTGTTCCCGGCAACCCATTTCGCAATTCTCCCGTTTGTTCCGGTCCGGCTTTCCCCGACGTCGGCACAGACTCGTGCACGTTACGCTTCCTCGAGAGAAATACGATCTGATCTGACGTTCACGTCGATGCCTCTCCCTATCTCCCTATTTCGTTGTAATCTGATAATGTACATCTGTTCGAAAGAATTCGGCGCGAAAACTCGAGATTCGTTTCTGTCCGAGCCAGGAGGAATGTCAAATCCGAAATCGTCAATGTCCACGAACTTTGCGTATGTATATTTATCAGATAACAGAAATCCGGGCCATAATTTTAATTATAATTGTACATGGACTGCAAGTTTTTTAAAATAAATTGGAACGAGGAAGAGTTGAGTAGAATTATAGAGTCTTGATATAATTTTATTAATAGGAAATAGTAACCCCATTTTTTGCGTAAATGAGACTTTTTTGCGTAATCATCTGGAATGATTTTCTTTTACACTCTAGTTAAAAATTATTAATTACATATTGTATACATATTATTAATTGCTCTATAATTTATTATTATCTAAGAACATTATGAATATAGATTTAATAAATGTTTACTGAGAAAAAAGTAAGGAGAGATCAAGAAAATATTGAACTAACGAAAGAACCAATTAAGCTACTTATTAATATAATAGTATTTCTAAAAAATGAAGAACTCAGTTAATAAAACGCTTTTATATTGCGGTTTTTAATTGGGATTATACATTTAAAAAAATGTGTATTTAAACATTTATAAAGATTAGTTAAAAAAAGAGGAAAATTATATAATGTCCATTTTATAGCAATTTAAAATAAGGTTAAGTCGCTATCATATAAAGTTATTTATATTGGACTTATTTTTGAAAAATTATTAAAAGTCATTAATTTTTTTACATATATTTATTATATTATATAAATATAAAAAAATGATATGTCATTTTTCAATAAAAATAAAAATAAACGTTTATAAATACATGATATGAATTTTTTTTGTATTACATAAACATAAAGATATATTAATATCTATTATTAAATAAAGATATTAACTCTTATTATTTTGAATTTTCAATATAAATTTATAATACAAACTCTTATTTTAGTGATTTTATAACGTAAATCATCTGGGGCGTGTTATACATCCCAGTTAGCTTTAATAGATCAATAACTATGAATATGAGTCATAACTTGTTTCTATTGTACAATCTCGAAAATTTTTGAATAAAAGATAGATATGGATCATATATTTCATATGTACAAGGAAAAAAATTGCTGTGAATTTTATTTTTTTAACGTTGGGGTGAGCATCCCCCAGGTGACTATTCTCGGATTAAAGAAAAAAAAATAAAAATTTAACTTAACAGCACACAGAGAAAAAAACTTGTTGAAAAACTATTTAATCCGATACATTCAACTAAACATTGGATTGATTCAGAATTATTTAATTGCACAAAAGAAAGTATAGTTCATTCATGTCAATCATTTTTTATTCATGTAAGAATTAACTAAACAAACTTTAATATAAGTTTCAACAAATTTTTTTTTTCTTGGTGTAGTCTTACATGAAATTAATTTGATACGAGTTCAAAGCGAGGGTGGTTCTGAACGCTGATTTTTTGTGCAAGTTTTGATAATTCGATGAGTGACTGTTAGAAATTATTTCTTTACTTACTTAACATTATCACGTGAGAGCGGAAAACAGGGAAAACAGAAAAAGAGCGAAATAGGGGAAGGAAAAGGGAGAGAATTAGTGTCCTTTACTGATACTGTCACTTTATCTATCATAAACGTACGTTAAATAAACGTCAGAAAATCAGGAAATGCATATCGATTATTCAGCACCTGTTATTGACAGATCTGTCAATAATATTCTTACAATCGTAAGTAATATTAATAGTTGACAGTGGGCAAAATAAGTGTGAAAGATTTGCTAGCACGGCCGAGGAACCGCGATCGCCTATAAATAATTAATGAACTGTATCGAGTGATGGATGGTATTTACCGATAGAATCGTCAAAACCGCTTTTCAACGGGATATACACCTACATGTATCGGCGATCAAGTTCACGCGCGCTTCAATCAAATCTTCGACGAACTCCGACGAACGTAGAATTCTTGACAGCATGGATGAACTGAACTTCGCTCTTCCGGAAAAATCGAAAACACACGGGCTCTTTCTCCGAATTTTTGTCGTGCATCGAGCGATTTTTCCTCCTCGCGCATGTATCCCTCCGGTCGTGCCGTTTATGCCATAAATCCCATTTGGTTGCGAACACACCGCCCTGTTGCTTTTTCCATGAAATTCTCTATAAACATCCCGCGCGGTATCCTCGAACTTAACCCCGTTTCTGCCTGTCTCTCGTTTATTTCAGTTTGACTTTCCGTACACGCCGAATCCCATGACATTCCGCTCCCCGGGGGGAACGTAACCCGTTTGTAGGTTTCCAATACATACACACGCGAGTCATTGGCGACTCGATCGTTTTACGGCTAGCAGAAATTATTGAAAAACGATCCGGTTTCCTTCCTCTCCTTTTCCCTGTGCTCTGTGAATAATGTAGGCGACAAATTTTCCCGATGGCAAGTTGGCGAACGAATTCCGCGAACAAGTCCTTAGGCGTACCTCTATCAAATCCGTTTAACGAAAAATCGGGGTAAATGGTGCAAATAAATTTAAATCAATGGAGAAATTAATTAAAAAAAAAAATTGACACAAAGGAAAAGACAATTATCACTTTATCTTGTTGTTAATATAGAGTAATGTAAAAAGAAAAGGATTCTGAGTTTAGTAGCCGTGCTAAAACCATTGAATAATTTTGGAAAATTATGTACAGGGGTACAATAAAAATTAAAAAAATCATTATTATACAATTATTATTATATATTACAGAGTGTTAAAGTTTTTCCGCCGTTGTCGCGAAAGTCGACGAAATAAGATGTGCAATAATGTTAGGGCCTCGCCAAGCTCGCGCGGATATAATGGAATAATCCAAACGGTCCGCGGCTCGGATCGATTGTGTTGTTGATATGCCATCGTCGCAAACCGCATTCCCTTATCACTAGAGTTCACCGGTGTGTATCGGGATACGTCACTACGGATACAAACTATTAGATTACAACGGGCGTCGGCTTCGCCGTGCGCGCGGACGTCAGCCCGGATATATTCCTTGCCGAAAAGGGCGCGCTAAGGAAGTTACCGTGTTGCGTAAGCCGCCTGCAATTCCGTATCTCGTACGTGTCCTCGGCGTTCCGTAACACAGACTGCCATCCGGCGTTTCTGTAATCAACAACGATGCTCTCTCGCTTATCTCCTCGCTCGTGCCACCGTCACAACGTTGCGACGTCTTCGCGTGATCTCGGGCAAGAGGTCGCGCGAGAGAGATAGAGATAGAAATGCAGAAAGAGAGAGAGAACAACTAACCCTTCCGGTGACATAGCGAAGAGGGATTACTACGGCATTAACAGTTAAGTGTTTCGTTAAAGAGAAGGATAAACGCGAGTTTTCTTCGCGTCGCACAAGCGGAATTATTCACGATTCTGCGGCGGCACGCCGTGCGACTGGCGGCGATTTAAAACACTCGAGCGTCGCGCGTTTTCAGAATCAAGATCTGTATTCATATGTCACACTTTTAGCTCCGTGCGCGGCCATATATATCATTCCCGGCTCGTGTACCGTATTAAATAAAAATCTGGATCTGACGACTGTATTTAGTGCGATGTGCGGGAAGCATGACCTTTCGCTTTAAATTTTGCGGCGGAAGGAGTCTTAAATCATTCGTCGAATAATACGGAAGAGGGATTAAAAATTGATCGTTCTATTATTGGCGTTCTTAGAACAGAAAGCTCACATTTTCTTCGCGGCGCGCCGCGGCGTAGGAGAGATCCTTTTTATAAATAAAATTTACTTTTCCACGTTGAGAAAGAGATTCGCCTTATTAGATTTTTATCGATATATTGTGGGTGGGTCTCGTTAGCGCGATAGCACACATCCAATCAGTCATTGCTCGGAAATTTTCTAGTCTACTGCGAATCAGAAAATTTTATATTAAATTAGCTAATCAGCGACGTGGGGGTATCCGGGTGTCACTCGATATTTTTCACCGCGTATTTCGAGCTTTAGCTTAAGCAGGAAATATCCAGCGTGCAATTGGTGCCGTCTTAACAAGCCAGATATCGTCGCAGCGAGAGTCATCGGCATTGCACACACATTCGCTCGCGATGTACCGCCACCTCGAAATTGCGTAACCTCGTTTTCTCTCTTCTCGCAAGCAAGCAGGCATCGAAACTTTCCTGTTTATCCCGGCTACAGCGAATCCGCGTCAGCGAGCTCCTACTTTCCCGTGGGATCGGCCGATCCTGGGATATGTACTTTACCGGAAGGATCGCGTTCCGCCGTGTCCAAAGTAATCCAATCTCGCCTTCTACGAAGGACCCCTTTCCCCTTTTTTTTATCGTGATCATAATTTTCTTTCTCGCTTCGATATGACACGGTTTTTCCGTGGAAACGTGTACACCGGTTTCGGCACGGAGGTCGACTGGCAACAGTAATGTACCTAACAATGTAATAATGGAGGTCACCGAGCGTACACACCACGCCCCAGGACCGTATTGCATCCGAGAGCGAGATAGAGCTGCCCTTTTATATAGGTACGCCAAACCCGCACCGGTATTCTGGAACTTGCGATACGGCGAGAGCTCGTTTCCCGTAACCCACGTCGAATCTCGCTCGTTTATTCCGGTTCGACTTCGCTACGTAGTACAGCAACACGCCCGCTCCGGGGAATTGCAGATCGCGGGACCCTCAAAGTCCGTCCGTTTCGCTCACGATAACCCAATAATGTACTCTTGATTCACAAAGGACAACTGCGAGCAAGCGCAACATTGATCCGGTAATTAATTCTTTCGACTGGTAATCATTGCGAGTCCGTGCGCTGGCTGCCTGCAAGAAATTTGGATATGATATAAAGTTAAAACTGCAGCCAGCGTGATGCGAACCGCGATAAGTTGATTCCGAATTTAATCTCTGCGTTGCAGGATGATAAGCTCTTATTTCTTAAGGAATGCTTTGGCTATATGATACTAGCTAAAAGTTATCGAAATTTAAAACCCGCAGACTTTTTAGATTTATCCTTTTTTTTTTCTACTCAACGATAAAAAGTTTTGATCGTAAATACTCGAATTTAATCAAAGAAACCAGCTGTAAAAAACTAAACAAACAATTTGGCTTGTGATGCAGCGCAAATAACCATGTTTTGCTGCAAGTTTAGATAAATAACTTTTAAACGAGCAAGTGGATCCAAATAAACTTTTGCATGAATATTCATTAGAGAGTTGTATTAGTATATGTAAAAATTTTGATTTAACACGTAATGCTACTTTCTCATTAAATTTGCAAATAAGTACTTACTACAAAACACGACAAAATCGTGTTTACGTAAAAATCAAGAGCAAACAAAAAATTAAAACTTTTAAACCAATAAGAGAATTGTGTTGAAATTTTACACTGATACGTAGAAACACGAACGTATAAACTACTAATAGAACAATGAAACTTTTATATTTAGTAATGCTTTGATACGTGCACAGAAAGAATAATTTTTTGTAGTATTTAAAAATGTAGATACAGATGAAAAAATAATTTCATGTAAAATTATCAAAATGATTATGTAAGATCTTCAAGCACGATAATCCTCCTGCTGCAAAAAATTTTGACATTTTGATAACCAGATTAAACATCCAATATAAATTTTTTAATTCAACATAATTATTTTCAGATCTGATTTCAGCAAAATTGTCCTTTTCGTGTTTCATTCTCGTATTTCATTCTTAAATGATGCCAAAGGGAACCTTAATCAGATAAATTCAACAAACGATGCAACAGAGAAGTTACCGATAATTATGACAGCGAAATGAGAATCATGCTTGAATATTGCTGAAATCAATATATCAATAAAGTATAACGACTAACGCATTTAACAGTCGTCATAAAATTATAATGGAACCGTGATTGCTAATTCATTCGAAATATTGCAATGTCATATTTAATTCAGTGTCACATTCACCGTGATTGATTCTACATTATGAGAAATATACTTCAGGCAGTTTTACATATCGATCCAATTGTAATGTGTTCAATTTAGTTGAAGTATAATATATCAGTCATATGATGAACGCTTCACGCAGCGACTGTGTCTCTAAGTTATAGGCTGTACGTATTCGTGTACAGAAAATTGACTTTTGCCATTATCTTGCCATTTCTCCGTTAGAAATTTAATCTTTCATACGGAAATTTGATAAACGAAGTCCATTCATATGGCGAATTCTTACTGCGTCCCGGGAGTCGGCGGAAATAAAGAATACATCGCGCGTATAAATTTTTCACGCTATCTGTTCATTGATACGTGATCCTTTTATGAAGCGCCGAATCGACTTCGAAGCCAATCGGGTTCGCAGATCGAGCGACGGTAACGAAGGTTTTTAGAAACGAGATCCAATAACCGGTACGGAGTTTTACTCGCACGCGGCTATGGGCGCGTAATTTGCGCGATTTACGAGCGTATCGAGCGTGGAAATCAAAATTGCAGCTCGTGCGGTGGCAATGTGAAGCTCTCAAGGAACCAGTCGAAGGAAACCCATGAAGCGTCGCGCCGCAAATTCGAAGTCTCAGAAAAATTTCCGCTTTATTGGAATTTAACATTCCTGACAGACTGTAACTTAACAATTTCTTGTAAAATGCATGCATCTAGATTTTTTTAATTTGCATAACGCTCGTACATCTCCTTTATAATTTATCACACATATAAATATTATTTTACAACCGATGCTCTCTTTCTCTTTCTACAAAAAGGACATTAAAACATATTATAAATAAAACATATAAATAACCATTTGTTAATTTCATAAGAAATAAATGTTTTCTTTTATACATATTTTGTAACAATCTAATTAGTAATTATATAATAATATTGTCTCTCCTTCGCGTGCCATACACTTGTCAGCTCGTAGGCAATCTCTTCTGCATATATCCGTAGAACAATATTATATTACAACATTTTTCATTTTTTTTTTTTTTTTACAATTCTGCCAAAGTTTGGGATTAATCTGTAGTCAAACGTTGTTCGCTAATCGAAGTTATGTTCCGCGAAATATAAAAGCGACAATAAAACTCGTGACTCTTAATACACACTGAAGCACACAGGGCTTTTGATTTAATGATCCCATCAATCGCGAACGAATCGGAAAGAGCGATGCTCGGTCACGCCCAGTTCCGGTCTGATTCCTACCGGAAGTAAGGACCGCTAAGCGCCGTTCTCCAAAAATTATGTGTCTAGGTATTACGACCGGAGCATTCTAGTCGAACGACGACGTACTGCGAAATCGAAAAATATGGTCCGCTCGTTTTCTTCTCAGTTCGTTATATCGAGCTATGTTGCTTTAGAACGTACGGTCTATAAATTAAATCTTTATATTTGGCAATATTATTAGTCAATCCATCGTATACGAATAAAGCTTCTCAACTTGTCGATACTTTATAATAACGAAGGTACTGTAGCGTAACGTTGTAATTAATTTCTCAAATCCACACATCCGCGAAGTGAAACGTTACGATTGCATCAAGCTGACGGTCTGCATTGTTGCGTCAAGACAGTTCAAAATGAAAAAAGAACTCGGTTTGAAATTTGATTTTCTCGATGCGAGCATCACTCCGAGCGATTGTCTGCGACTAATAAAACCGATAAGCGAGCGCGCTCGCAGGGGTTAAAAGTAAAACTCGTTTTGTGAGTCGCTACTCGCGAATGGTGATATATCTAATGCGCCGTACCAGACGGTAGTAACGCAATAATGAACGTACTCCGGAATTTCCTGGAGACCATTCCACCCTCGCGCCCCCGTCCTCCCCCCTCCCCCCCTCGTCGCCCCGCGTTCGCATCGTAAATTTCACCGCACTTTGTGCTGCGCTCTGCAATTTTACCGCGGATTCCAATATCCCGCGACTAAACCTCGTTCTCGTAACCCACGCCGAATCTCCCTCGTTTATTTCGGTCCAACTTACTGCAGCTTTCCCTCTTAGTCTCTCGCCCCCGCTACGTGCTCCCCGTAACCGCTTCCCCGGGGGGACGTCGTCGTTCGCCCCTCCAGGCTCTTCAAAGACTATTTGTGGTAATTTAGTCGCGCGTCTTCAGATTACAAAGGCCGCCCGGTAGAAAATATTTAAATTCTAATTCAACCCTCTTATGCGCGGTACTCTCTCGCGCGAGCACGCCCTTGCTTTAACGTGTAATAAAGCCGCATCTAGTAACCCACGGGAAATACATTTACATGGGGAAGAAGGGGGTCAACGAGACCTACTTCCGCGTAGAGAGGCGTAGCCGCCCGCTATTTCGCGAATGCTAAACGCGGCTTTGTCCCGTGTCCCGCATCTACGGTCCGACGGCAACAAATTTGTTGTATTTTTTATACATTTTCTTAATACGTTGCTCTTTATTATTCTAGAGAAAATGTATTAATTTGTACTCTTTCCCCGCCTCTCCCTCTCTTTCTCCTTCCTTATTTTCTTTCATCTGTCATAAAAAAAAAAAAAACAGGCGGAAGCTACTTTTAACGTTCTACACATGCATATGTATATTTATGCAGCAATCGCAAAGTCTTATATCGTTAGATTTTCAGGGGAGGAACCCCGATAATATTCGTAAATGAATAATCTTACTTAAACGTGTACTTAAGCTACGCATAAAGCGATGGCTTACATATTTCATTTCTAAATTATGCATGAGCGCTCGTTTTATTCCTTTCTCTCGCTTCTCTCTCGCGAGATGTTACGACGAGCATTGCGTTTATTTATCGAGCTTGCGCTTGAGAGCTTCCGTACGAGAAACATAATTTGGCAATGTTATCCACCGCGTTTCTTCCACAGGAAGGAACGTAAGTGCGACGTACTCGCATTCTTGTTTAGCAGACGAGGGAATTTGTTTCTTCTCCGTTTCGATCCGTCTAATCCGAACGCATTAGTCACGCAACGGCTACCTAGCCGTGCTCGAAGGTTTGCTCGGGGGAATTCCGTCTCCGGATCTCCCGACGAAAGTCCGCAATCCGATTTGTTCCTCGCTACAGCGAGGCACGGTCGACAGCAGTTCGTCCGGTTCTAACGAGCCGCTAGCTTCGTGACGCGAGCGATCGACAGAAATTCCCGGGCATCGTATTGTTAATGCAGACCACCGTACTTTATTCGCGTTACAAAGGCTTACCGGGTTTTCTTCCACGGCGGTAAGAACCACCCGACTCGCTGTCAAGGGATAAATCGAGCCTTAGCATTCCGCAGCAGCCACCCATTCGCATCTAACGCGATACATTTGTCTTTATCTTCGGTCGTTATCTCGGTTGCGAGCGTATCTCCCCGCAAACTGTTCCCACGTGAGTAAGTAGCTCGTTACGTGCGCGCGAGCTGTGCGGCGTCGTCATCTTCCCGCTCGTTTCGTCCTTTCGGCGGAAAAATAGAGATCTTCGAAATTGCGCGAAATTATATATCAGCCTCTCGGCGAGGCGATTTCTTGAAAACTCGATCGCGATATACTCATACAGAACGGTGCCTTTCGAAATGTGATTGCGTATCAACCAACGTAAATTTCAAGGCGTTCTTTTGCACGTACAATCGCGAGCTTTACGCACGCATAGAAGCGCGTATCTTTTTCATTAAGGTACACGCTGCGTTAAAAGTTTTACATTTTACATGAAAATGCCCTACGGACGAACGAGATTAAACCTTCACCGAGCGAAACAGCCTCAAAATACGTACGATACAACTCCCAATTATATGACGTAGATCGCAGGTAGCCTCGGGGGCCAGTAAGTAATCAGTATACACAGTTACGAATTAATGAAAGATTACTCTCGCAGGAACTGTCGGTTGTTGTTAGTGTACATTCGGAAGTACTTTTACACGTTTCAAACACGATACAGCGAGAAACCGTGGTACAAACACAACGGGGCTTGCATCATTTATAGACTTTTTCTCGGTGCTTAATAACAGCGCGCGATTTATTTTGCGCGATTCCTCGTCGACAAAACAGGCTGGCGGCGCGCGTATGCGAATATAAATGCGACACAGATGTAAATGTGCAATGACATGCGCATCATTATCGCAGCGGCGCGGCGTGGCGCTTCTCGGGTATCAACACACGCTCGATATCCACGCGCGAGTCCTAACGAGACTCCGGAGTCACGATCCAATTTCGACTCGCGATTCAAAATAGCACGTCCTCCTGTAAATATGTCGAGTAGTACGGCGAACTCTCGGAGCTCAGATCCAGGAAGCGGAATATAAGAACTCGTTATGCATTCCATTCCACGACACATTTCAGTATCGCGGAGAATCAAACCTTATTCTTCCTAACTCACGTTCCCCTCGTTTATTTCAACTTACTCTTCCCTCTTCGTCTTAGTCCCATTTCTTTCTCTACAGCTGCTTCCGCGGGCCGCGGCGTATTTGCTCCTCCTACGTTCAAACATCACGGAGTTACCTCTCTACCTACTTTAACCTGCGAACGAAGTTGCCCGGAGTGCAACGTCTTCGGCGATTCTTGAAACTGAAAGAAACTGCGCGAGATATCTACTGTTGGCGGTATCTTTTTTTTTCTTTCGCTCTTTAGTCGGACAGTTCTGACTGTAGATAAAAGCAGTAAATCCTATTCCTGCAATCCGTTTCAGCTTCGTAATATGGCATTAGGTAAGCTAGACGTTACACAAATGCAAACACACGCCTGCCTGATGTCACAGTCGCGGGTATCTTTGGCACAGAGGAGCATAACTTAGAACTCAGAATCGTGTTTCAGCATCAGTTGAGGATTACCGAGTCGATTTGAGATTAAAGCACACGGGAGCAGCGCCGAAAAGACACGCGCGAATGTATTTGTAGCGAAAGTTAATTCAAGTATAATCAGGCATAGTGCTAGATTCTTCGTTCCCAGCAGACTCTCGTCGGATATTTTCGCTCCGTACTACCTCGGCGTACTTTGGCGCGGCTACGTGCGGAATTAATTAGCTTGACCGATCTTGGTCGACCGAAGGGGTCGATTCTGACTGCGAGAAGAAGGCGAGGAGTATGCCCCGGTCGCCGCGCCGCGCCGCGCCGTGCCGTGCCGTGCCGTATCAAACCCGTAAGAGTTCTCCGCGAAATTCTACCCTCGTGCACGTTTCCCGAGCCACTCTCTACCCGCCTCGTCCGCCCTGGGAATGTATAACGCTCGTTGGTCCTTCAGATCCCGCCTGCGGTAGTCACTTCTCGTCCGCGCCCCGGCGGGCTCGAAGTCTGCCGGTGACGGAGCAGATACTCTAGCGCGTTGCTCTATCTCCCGAGTTCTCTCTCTTTCTCTCTGGCTGCGAGCAAGAGATCTTCCCTCTACGCTCTTTCTCCTCTCTTGCCGTTTCCCCTGGCAACAAACCACCCTCCGTCAACCCCCCGCTTCGCCAACGTTGCCAACTTTTCAAAACACCACGCTCTGAAATTTCACGAGAATTATAGTATTGCGCGCATAATATAGCATTTTCAGTTTATAGCGAGACACAGTTATAGCGGGAGGAAGTATCACACAACTGGTGGAAACCTTTTCTAACAAAAATATCTGAATACAAAGCACGCGATTGGACGATAATGATGGCAGAGTGAAAATTCGTGAGAAGAGGGAGCTAAGCATTCTTTCTCACACTTTAGGAATTCTACGAATCTTGTTATGTATATTACTGTTTGTCTTTCATTGCTTTTGAGACCGTGTCTATGACGTAGCCATTAGCGTAATGCGCATTAGCGTAAAATAATTATGACGTAGCCATAATTATTTCAAAATGATCTAGAATTTAGAGACTCAAGCGAGATTGAGTGAAATTGGTAACTAGTATATTTGGTAATCTAATTCGACGGTGGGGAATGATAAATTTTGGTCTGCCGAGAGAGAGAGAGAGAGATTGGCTTGGAAGAGGTTACAGACCTAGTGTCAAGTGCTATAATTTGTGAGAGATTGCACAGCGATGTCACAAAACGATGGCGTAAATGCTATAATTATAGTGCGGTTGGCAACGTCGCGCCACCCCCGCCTGCCCTCTCGACGTGCACGTGTCTGACTGGCGCGGCCTGGTGTGTGTCCGATCGTTATTGCGGAAGTAACCACCCGCCATCGCCGCGATGGTCCCGTAGAGAAAAACGCGCCGGGCGGAAGTCACGAAAAAGCTGCGAAGTGCAGTAGACGACGCTCTCTTGACGCTCCCTCCCGCGGAACGTCGTGAACACGTCGTCACGCGAGGAGGGTTGCGAAGCGACGAGAAGCGAAATGAGGGTGGCGTTCCTCATCCCGTAACACCTCTCTCCCCCTCTTTTTCCTCCCCGGGTTTTCGAGAGGGCAGAAAAAGGTTCAATTAAAGAGAGTCGATTCGGTAACTAGAATTTTGTCGAATACGTTAACGTCGTTAACGTCGAATACGCGAGAACTTTAAAATTTAAAAGTCGATCTTTACTCCCCCCCCTTCGAGTCTGCGTAAGCTGACCGGAAAGTGGGTTTTGTTGCTTCACGTGCTTTTTACTTTTCGTTCTCGATTTGTTGTGATTATATTGTTGATTTTTCCGGCATGCGAAATTACGTAAATAAAAGGAAAAATATCGCACTGCTAGACATGTAAGAAATTTTCAAAGAAAAATATTAAGATTTTTACAAATACTGATTCAAGTGTTGATAATTTTTTTTTTTTTTTTTTAATACAATAGTTACGCAATAGTCTACGAGATGTAAGTCGGGAGATAAACTTATAAAAGAAGTTGAAAGTGTCGTTTACATGATGCAGATATATCATTATTATTATTATCCTCTCTATCTGTTTCGCACTAAATATGACAGTAGTTTATTATTTTATCATGTGTTATTTTTAAACGAGAAAATATTAATGCTTTAATGTGATCCGTCGAGTGCATAATCAAATAACCACGTATGGATGCACACATTCAGCACGTTCGGTTATATGTCACACCAAATGATTGAATCGAAAGCGGTTATAAAATAATAAATTTAATTTAAAGAGAATTATTTTTCTTAGAAAATAGAACATGACGAATGTTTGGACATTTGATATGTTTAGATCATTGTTATGTTATATATTTATTTATCAGATTTATCTGATTATAATCTCTGAAACTGTCTGCGGAAATAGAAGGCGCTGAAAGTTCGATTTGACGCATCTAGCTTTAATTGAAAGATGAAGGACAAGTGATCTATAAACTATTAAATTGCCTGATCGACATTTTAACCGAGTCAATGAAGAACGTGTGACAAACGAGCGTCGATGTCGTGAGCAGTGAGATTAATTCATAGTGATATGTAATCTACGAGCAATGCTGATACTACGAGGAATTGATATTTCCGAAAGAAAATTCAATTTTAAAATTATATTGATTTAATATAATTGTATCTTATAAGTAATCTAATTATATATTATAATTAATATAATTATATGTTAGAATTATAAATATATAATTATATATATTTTTTGTACGTACGTGAGAATTAAATTTCACAGATATAAATGCGATATGACGATAGGATAAAGATTTTTCGCAGAGTTGTTTTTGATTAAAGGAGATGTGATTTGCAAATCACATTTTGCAAATTTAGTCGCTCTTATCCGGCTTCTCAATTAACCGATTCAATTGCTTCCGACTATCCGCATCCGGATCGCGCCGGTTCGTTCGATCCGGACATCTCGAGGAATCGCCGCCGGAACAATTCGCGAGCGCGCCATGAATATAGAGTAAATAGTTCCGTACAGTTATTATTACACGCGTTATTAGGATCGCCGCCGCAGGAATATTGAAACGTATGCGCGCGTACGAGATATTTGTAAGTGGAGAGTTAGCGATCGTGTGGTCGAAATGTGAAATGAGTAATTCCGCCATACATCGCGGCTCCATGGCGGAAATATTTTCGCGTCGATTACGATTCGTACGGCACTCTTTACGCGACGGTTAGGACAATTGCAACGGCTTGCATGACGCAGGCTTACCTCGGAGATTAAAAATCGCTGATCTGTCCTGACGCGCTTAATCCACAAAAAGCGCGCTCCATGGATCCAAAATCCGTGTGTCTAAGTGCGATCACTCACCGTCCGCTATTTTACTCATCGCCATCAATTAATAATTTCTTGTGCGCTTTTATCATGATTGAATGTATTAAAGGTATAAATTCGAATAGTGATATCAATAAAATTTTTGATTCATTCTATTAATTTCTCATTTTTGGTCTGTGAAAATCGCCATTCGTTCTATTAAATTCTCATTTCTGGTCTTTGAAAATTATTAACAATTTTAATCAATATCTACAGGCAAATGTGCGTAGACAATGATTACCATAAAACTCTGTTTTTTTGGGGGGTTTTTTTTTTCAATGGCGTACAGAAAGAAAATTCCTCGCTCTCGCTTTTTGTTTACCGACGGGTCTCGCGAAATTCTGTTCCTTCAGTTCTTTTTTCTTCGCTGACGAAGTTCGCAAAACAAAACGCGATCGACGCGGTTTTCCCGAGACGTCTGCGTTGGAAATTTCGATCGACAGGGCGCATTTAAGCGGCGGACAAAGCGCTTTCGGAAAATAAGCCGCGAGTTTTTCTCGTTCGGTGGGTCGGAAGTTTAAGTGGTCGAGCGCGAAAGTATAGAAAGAGAAAGAGAGGAAAAAAGGTCCACTCGGGCTGAGAATGCGAGAAAGAGAGTAAGTACGGCACGAATGGGCTTTGACTTTCTATATTTGCGGAGAGAGACCGGCTTGAGATTCGCGCGCGTGGAAACCTTTCATTAATTTCACAAAGGCGGCTACTTGACCCTCTAACCGTCGCTAGCGATTCTTACATTTCTTTTTTCATCTTTTTTCTCTCTCTCTCTCTCTCTCTCTCTTCTGAGAGAGAAAGAGAGAGAGAGAGCGCAGATCGAGGAATCGGCTAAAGCGCAACGAGCGGCTTATGCTCAACTCATTAAACGCAAACCGGACGAACGTGGAAACTTGTATTTCCGCACAATCAGCACCGAACGTAGCATCTGGCAAATAAGAATCAGGCTATCGCGATAAATAAGGATCAGTCACATAAACGTAAAACTTGAGCGGGAGTGTTTTCTTATCGTGCATTTAGTTCCGACTATGCTCGCTAGTTTAATTTTGACATTAATAGCTTGAAATCTTATTTATATAATATCTAGTTTTAATCCTCATGAGCTTCTATTGTACTTCACTCTATTTATATAACGTAATAGAAGACGAATGGAGTATAATTAATTTCACGAAAGCCGATCCGGCAGTTTAAAACGAGGCGGGGCGTCCTCGGTGTGTAGACGAAAATGGAAAATCGGCATATTTAATCCGCTCGCGATCGTGCCCGTTCGTAATTTTCACTAGGCAATGCCGGACTCCTTATTTACATGTGCTTGCACTATCAGTTTCCATTCGCGGCACGATTCGCCGGTCTCATCTAACTGAATTCGCCAAATTCTCAATCGAAAGTCAATAATTGCACAGTTGGATTTGAACTCGTGTAATTCGACTGTGATCGGGGGAACATCGGTTAATCTCGACCGGGTACACACAGCCGAGGCGCTTTTGTACAACATTTTCGCTTTATCTTCGTACCGCCACACGTCGAGGAATCCTCGTGGCTCCTCTCATCGCGGCCCGCCATTAATGTAAATATTGTCTCAGCGCGCGCGTTAGTTAACCGCGTTCGCTCGTCTATTCGACACGTTCCCAAGTATTTCATTTATTTTTCCACACGCCGGTTTATCTACCCTTTTATATGTTCGATTAATAATATTCACGCGCTTGATTTGCCCCGCGGTGAAAATTTTTCGCTCTTTAATCTCGTTTACCTCGCGAAAAGTTTGATTTCCACGTTTTGGTAACCAAAAAAATGTTCACCGAAGAAAGATAATTTTCAGTAATGCATAATAAAATTTTTAAACCTTTTTTTACATTATTTTTTACATTACAAATTTTTAATCGTAGCTGAATAATAGCTCAAAAATGCGGTATCAGAAATTGCAATATCACAGCTTGTTCTTTGAAAAATGTTTCCATTATGACACACATACATTATACACGCACATCATCAAACCAAGAAGATTTCGTTACATTATGTAATGGAGCACGATTTTCTCTCGCTACACCATGAGGGGAAAGATTAATGTTCTGTCGATTTAATGTGACACAAAAGATTTTCAAGATGAATTGGTTATCATTAATTCCATTATGTGCTCATGTTACAAAACGAATAAATCACAGACCCATTAGATTTCGAATAGAATTTTATATGTTATTGTTCAAATTTTATTTATATCTTTATCTCTCACCTTATTTTTCTTAATGATTAAATAACCATTGAGGAATAAATGCTAGAAAGTTTAAGTCTCATTTTAGAAAAATTATTTAGCGGTTACCACTTGCAAAACACGATGTAATTGTAAAATTGTGAAGTCTTTGTGGCCGGTAAATGGCTCGTGAATTGTATCGGCGACAACGTTAAGTTTCAATTATTACAATTTATTCTCCGCGAAAATTACAGTCCGTAATGGCTAAAAGGAACAGATTACAAGGCTCGTTACTTTCCCGCGGGGTGTCGATAAATTTCCAAAGGCTCTCTCTCTCGCAACTAAATGGAGCTTAAAAATTCTCGCGCGAGCTTTTTCCGGCATTGACGATTTATAATCAACATTCGCGGCGTCCATCGACATGTCAAATAATAGAGGAGCTTTATCTGTGCCGAAAAGAGATTTGTCGTAATCCATTTAATATAGTGCGTTAGAAATTATACGTGCCGCAGCCGCGGCTTGCGCTAATGGCGAATTTTTCGCTCGCGTTAACGGCAACGCGAACGATTAATAAAGCGCAGAGGCGCGCGGTAGAGAGCGATCGGCTTGAATCGCCCTCGAAACAATCGTATCGCAAACTCGTTTTATCAACGACCGTGCTCGCCGCTGTAGCCTACATTTTTATCGCCGCTTTTGCTCGCACGTTTGTTCACATTATATACGAAGTGGGACTTTTATTCTTCGATAAATCTCATAAATCAAGACGGAAAGTTCCCACCGACGTCTAAGTGAATTGGACATTTGAAAAATAACGCGAGTTAAGCGAGGTAAGTGCGTATGCGGGACAAGTACGTAGGGTGATTGAGAGTTACCGAGTACCTCTCTTCTAACTTTGGATAGAGATTTCTAACTTCGCTAAGGCGGAAGAGTAAAATAGCATTAAATTTATTAAAGAAGTATGAAGATATTACATGCACTCGCTCCCTACGTGTGCACTTAGTTTCACGTGCTCTAAGTCATTGTTACTGTCAAAAAGTTGCGGGTCGCATCGTAATATTCGAGGACCCCGTAAACCGGGATGTACCCGATTTCGGGTCAAGTCCGATCGTACCTATCCAGCGTTGCTACCCTCACTTTAAGTCACTTTTTTCCACCTTTTTTGTTTACAAGTCACTATTATGTAAAATGTGGTTCGCTACATTTAGTCATCCTTTTCTCCTGAACTGATACGAAATTTGTAAAACACAAATGTGTTTTATTCGTATTTTTGTGCCTTGTCCAACGGCAATTTTTACTCGCTCATTGGGTACAAATCCGATATTTCTTGTTATTTTGCATCGCGATGTTATTGTTCAAGCTTCTATTTCTATAAAGTTTCAAACGATGCTATGAAAAGAACTTGCTATATATATGTTGAAATATTCAAAATAGACTTCAGAAAACATTTAATTTTTTTACGTTAATTTTTTTAATGACCTGAATTATTCTGAAAAAAAAACGTCACTTTTAATTTCTATTTTAATGCCTGAAAAATTACTTTCCGCCACATATAATACACTCTCTAATAAAGTCTTTCAAAAATATTTTTAATCTAATGTAGTCGTACGCTGTACACCTGTCGAGAAATATCATTTCTCCATTTGCGGGAGGAACGCGATAATAAAATCGTCCATCGCGATCGCATCCCGTATCATTTCGATATTTATATCCGTGTTTATAATGAATAGACAACAATAGCGACGCATTCGATCGAAATACCGACGTAATGATAAAAATAAAAATCGGGATATACGGAGGCGCGCGAGGTACGAATGTAGGCCATTCGTACACATAAAAGGTGCAATGTAATAATCGCGGAAAAGTCGCAGGAGCTTCCGAACGCGCACAAAGAAAACGTAACTCCCGGGCTTGGCGCCGATAAAAGAGTGCGAAATCGATCGGCACAGGCTCGCCCACACCGTCGTCGTCGTTGTCGTCGTTGCCGTTGGAGTAGTCTCTGGAAACCGGTTGTGAAACGCGAGCTCTCTCGCGTATAAATATCTATAAACACCGTGTCTTTGCCTGCATGGAAAAGCACCTGTCTCCAAGTGAGGGCGCACCGTCTCGTCGCTGCGGAATAAATTCGCGAACGTGAGCACTAGTGCGCGCGCACTCGGCGCGGAATAATATCCGCGTAATGGAGATATTGCAATCTTTGGGAAATAATATTTATTGTGTCGTGGAAAAACTCGTGGCACGAGTATTTTTTCTCGCGGGAAGGAATGAAACGTGGCCGTTGCGTTTAACGAAGCGCGGCCACGTCGCGCGCGTCGTGTAACTATAAAATTCTCTCTTCCACTGCTCTTTCTTTCCTCGCAAAATATTTTACGCTTTTCAACGGATATATGTGATTCGTTTAAGTAGTTTAAACGCGATATAATTAATGGTGTTTTTAACGATCTCTCGAATTGCAGAAAATAACGAAAGGCACACATATTCTATGCGAATATCAAGTATTTGCCGTTTTTTTAATTTTACAAGCAACAAAGTGGAAGTTTTCAGCTCGAGGATATTGGCATACAGAAATAGACTCTTTGACGAAGATGTATATCTTTCTATCTCCAGGTTTAATCGAAATTCGTCGAGTCGAGCGCATCTCGTACACATATAGGTATTTCAAACCGATGTGTATTTCAAAATTAACCCGCTAACTTTATGCAAATACACGCGCATTCTTTTTGATCGCGCATTACAATTAATCGCGCAAACACAAGTGGTCGCGCTCGAGAGAGATAGATGTACACGTCGAGAAACGTCACGAATCGGACGCGGATTTATTTATGTAGCGATCGAATGCGCGTTTTATGTTTCGACGGTCGGATACAATGCAGATTTATTCTGTAAGCTGGCGTTTACGCGACGCTCCGCTGATCGAGGAACGGTTTTTCCCTTGCCGTGAAAACGGACAGCCGGAAAAGCCGGATGAGACGCGAAAACTCGATATGTATCCAACGTGAATGTGCCGTCGTAAATCGGCGGATTTCGCGCCCACCCATCCGGGATAAGACCGCTTAATTAACCATAATTACTTGTACCCTCCAGAGATCTCTTCTCAGCCGACTCGCTGTCTGCAACTTGGCTTCGCGTCTCGATCGGAGTTGCTAATTAAAATTAATCCTTGAAGTTTTTATCAGCCCATTGATTGTGTCGATCGAATCTGTTATGCGCAGATTTGCCTTTGAAAATACTTTCAGTGTACAGGGTGTTTCAAAAATACGTGGTTAAACTTTAAGAGCAATCTACTTAGAATGGGAAAAAAAAACCATATGAATATGGATCCGGAAATGCTTCCTTTTCAAGCTACAAACATTTTGTTTACAGAACATTTTCTTAATATTAATTGATAAAATGGCAAATAAAAAAAAACCCAAAAAGAATTGCTACACGTTCTATTAAGATTTAATAAACCTCTCGAATTTTTATTTATGGAGACAGGCTGAGACTGTTGTTGTTACTATGAAAGTACTTCGAATATTATTACTTTGTGTGACAAAATACGAAATACTCGAGAAATTTTTAAACATCCGACAATCTATGAAACGTTGATGTATCTCCAACAATTTCTTTAAATGATATATTTTAAGTGTGTTGCATTCAAAAAGTTTGTAACTTGGAAAGGAAGCGTTATTCACATTTATGAGACTTCATCCTTATTCTTCATTCTTTATCACGAGTAGAATATGTTCTTAAAGTTTGATCACCTATTTTTAAAACACTTTGTATATTACTCTTCATAAACATTTGTATGTGGAAATATTTTGAAGTTACAAGAATTTCCTTTTTAAATTTATTATGCTATTGATTTTTTAAATCAGATCGAATGTTTTGTTCGTCGGAAAATTTTGAAATTTACAATAAAATATTAGAAAATTATTCCGGAATATGTAGGGTAAAGTCGCCTATTGTGAGATAGGTTCCTAATATGAGATAGCGGGGTTTCTGCTAAACTAATAAGCGCATGTGGTTAGTTCTATCATGAACTTATTACTCTTGGGATGAAATCTATTTAGTGTGTAGAAAATTCATTATTAGATGCAGTCGTTGAGAGAAAAGATTTGTGAAATTGGATATTGTCTAGTTTTATTATATTGAGATGAGTCTTTAAACCTCGTTAATAATAATTAAATATTTGCTAATAAACTCGATCTGCATACAATAATAGAGTAAGATTATATTAATAAGAATATACGGGATGTGATGATTTGCTTAATTATAAAAATTAGATGTTTTATTATTGTAAAATCATAAGGCGTAGAGCTTGCAAAATGAGATATTCAGGGTACCCAAGAAGTACCAAAACTTAAACTTCTTAAGTTTAAGTTTTGTTTAATTTCTGACTGTTTCAGTTTATAATAAGTATATAAATTTGAGCTAATTATGACTGATTCCTTATCTTAGGATTATTGTGTTTTGAAATGACAAGGCTATCGAAAAATTTATATAATTACTATAACTAAAATTAAAATTTGTTATGTTCCTACTTTTATGTAATAAAAGCTATATAGAAAACTTTTCTTCTTTCTTTAATTTTCTATTATGAGATCATCTCAAGTGAGAAAAAAATTCTTGTATCTCATATTAAGAACCTTTCTTTCAAACCAGCAAAATCAGTAATTGTGATAAAAAAAATTTCATACATTGTACAACGAAGTGTAACTATTATTGATTACTAATTTTTGGCGATAAAATTTAAATATATTTCCAATAATTTTGACATGAAAATAGAAAGTTCAGATTACAATTAAGTAAATTGCTTCCAAACGACATCTGACATTAGGTATTTTCATCTTAACATGTAAGAAGCATGTTTCACGTGATTATTCTAATATTAAATTTTATTTGATTTGATCTCAGATTTATCTTTAATATTAATTATTGAGATCTCAAGCAATCGCACATATCGTAACGAGAAAAATGTTTGGTTACGCAGTGTTATGGAATCGAAGCTTACGATCATTGCGCATTATAATTTACATCGTTAGATGGTCGTTAAAAGCTCTAATTTGTTTGACCATCGTACACAATTTTATCGTTGAGAAATTAATTCTCAAGCTCGTTCGCGCTTTACGATGTCTTCTGCGAAGCGTCGGTTACGCGCGCAGCATGCAATATCGGTGTATACGTGTTATTGCAAAGTGAGTAATCTGCAGGGTAATTCGAAGCATCTCGGGCGCAATCGCTACGTCTCAAGCGCTCTTGCGCTTACAACCATCAAATAAGAATCGCTTAAAAACATCCCCTTACATCGCTTTGCATATCTAATCTACGTCCAAGAATGTTATTACGCGTTATAAATTAGTTTTAGTTTGTCACAGCTAACTTAGATCGCTTTTCTTATTAAGTTTCTTGGAGAGATCGATCATTAGTGTCAACGAAATTTGTATAATCTACGTTACTAGACGAAGGGTCAATTTAGACGTCGACATACTCGCAGTTTCGTGCAGAGTGCCGTTATATAAAAAGACTGTTCCACACCCTTTCCACGCCCTCGCGCGGTACTTAAAGTCACCGAACTAATTGACTATGGTAATCAGTTAATTATTATTAATAAGGATCCATCGGGATCGCGTGAGCGGCCGTCGATGGGCGACGTCCGTGTCTCTTAATCCGCCGCGAAAATTTATGAAGCCAAGCCGAGCTGGCACCCATCCCATCACCGATCTAACGGCCTCGTCTTCTCGTAAATTATAGTGGCATCCGATCGAATGACATCCGCCGTGGCGTGGAGACGGAATTAATTACTTAAAACCGATATTGCTGCCGGCGCGGTGGTGTGCAGCGCGCGTCGCGCGTTTGCTCCTCCGACTCGAATTTCTCGTATTTATTTCAAACGTGAAACTTTCTGTCGAACCACTAAAATCGCAATCTAAAATTGACTCATTCCTTCGACAATTTTGTCCATTCCGAGAAGGACGGCGCCATAAACGAGATGGCCACCCGATCCGGGGAACGCGTCGGGTAAACAAAAGCCGCTGCGTAAGCAGCGTCTAATTCACTCATTGAACGTGATTAACATATTTGCCGCTGTACGCTCTTGGAAAATACGTATCGATACCGTTTTACATAAGCGTTCGATTCCCTTTTGAAATAATTACAAGATCGATTCGATTTTATCAAATTAATTTCTTTCATAGTTCCACGTGCTCTCGCGCAGAGATCAAAGCCGATACGAATTGAATGATTTCAATTTTCGATATTGCAAATGTTGAAAAAACACACACGCCATACGCCAATGCGGTCTCTCTTGCGTCTATCTACGAATGGAATTTAAATTCGTCGGATCTTGTCTGCTTTCTATCGCTCTACCATGATAACAAGTACCTCAATTTCTTCCCAGAAACACGGTAGTAAGCGTGAATCAGCTTTAATGGGCCGGTCCCTCTGCGATTGAGAGTGTAAAATGTGTAATTAAGCGTGATTAGCTGTCGCGGCTGTTCGAAATCTCTCTCTCGCTCTCTCTATTTCTCGTCCGTCTACTGTTTGTAATCCGATTTTCCGCCTCGTATAGCGCGCGCACGACGGGATATCGACGCTCTGAATTTTGCGCGTCGCAGCGCGACCCAAGAGCAGCCTTCGTGTAAAAGCGCGATACAACTTTCGACACTGCCGGAGCCGTTTATTCGTGCGTTTTGTTCTCTCAACGGCAAGGATAATACTGCCGTTAGCTTCGTGTGCAATGTCGAGTGAAAGCACACCATTGAAAAAAACAGTTGAATTGAAAGTTACTATTAGCGATCAACTTAAGCAGAACGAAGAAGCGCGATACGTGACATCCGATTTTCAATGCTTTTTAAGAAAAATTTAAAAAGTTTTGTATCTCAAATAAATAATTTTTTCTTGGTGCATGATGAGCGTTGCATTGTAAACAATGGTTTAAATAGAGTGATGCACTGCGATACCTAATTTTTTTCTACATATTTATATTTAATTATCCGTAATGTTTTGTGGAGATACACAAGATGTCTTTCAAAATTGAGGATTTGCTGTTTTTCAATTATTACCAATAACTTTTAAATATTCAATAATTTATTTTACATTTTTTAATTAATTTTCTTATTGTTATTTCATATGCATTGTATTTTTTTTTTGTTTGTCGCTTTTGACAAGTTTCTGTTATTGATAAAAGCAGTAATATGGAATACCTATTTTTGTTAAATATTACTTTGATATAAATGTACATTAAAATTTATAATTTATGCAGAATTTTTAAGAAACACATTAAATATAATGTTTAATTAATGAATGTTTCTAAAATGTAAATCCAATTTTAATTTGAAATTTTTTTAAAACAAAAAGAAGGAAAAAGTGAAAAAAAAGGATACATAATATGGAATACGAATCAAATTTCAAATTTCAAGAAGGGTAATAAATAACAGAATAAATAAAGTGCAAACTTGTTTATTTATATAAACTGATCAAAATATAATTAAACATTTATATCTTTATTGTGCAGTACCACATAAAAAATAATATAGTATTATTGCACACGAATGATAAAAAACAAAGTAAAATTGTTAAATTGTTATGTGAAATAAATATTATTATTTAAAATAAATATTATTATTTATCATAAGAATATAAACGTTTATATATTTGTATTTCCGTAATTTAAAGTTATAGTTTATGCATAATAAAAGTTACATTGCATATGAGAAATAAAATTAAAATATAGAAAATTTATGCGATATATGTATATAATTACATCTTTCATAAAGAATAAAGAAACGTATATAAATAATATATTCATAATAGTGTCAATAAAGAGAAATTAAAAGAATCACAATTGAATAGCATTACTCATATAATATTATTAAAAAATCATGGAATATAAACATTAAAAAACTGATTTTGAGAACACGATTAAGACGGTGCAGTGATATCTTCAGAAGCAATAAAAATGAATAAGTACTTACATCGAAGAAAGCCATTGTCGCGCGACATTCGTTGTTTATTATAGCAATAACTGCAACAATCTTCAGCGATTGCCACCTGAATGCAGAGCTTTCTTTTAAAAAATAAACCCCTACTCCATATTAGTAGCCTATTTCTGTGCCTTTATATCCTATTTCTTGCCGGCTGTCCATTTAACGTCGTTCGCTTCGCGCGTTATTTCGCGCGTATGGCTGCAACGCGTGCGAGTAAACCGCAACGCAATTTCACGACGGGGACGCAAGTAAAGTGGACGCAAGTAAAGTGTGTAACCAGTTCGCGAAATGTGCCCCACGGAATACCGGCTTGATCCGTCTCATGCCCGTCCGGTAATCCGATTTTCCGCTCGGTATCGGCGGAAAGCGTCGCGCGGCATCGCGACAGTCGAATTTAAGCGACGCGAAAGGCGAAATTTTCATCCCGCCCTCTTCGACCAGGTACACTCGCTTCCATGCGCATCCGGTCGTTCCTTCTCTCTCTCTCCCCCTCTCTCTCTCTCTCTCTCTCTCTCTCTTTCGTTTCTCTCTCGAAAAACCTCTCGATATGCTAATACCTTTGATACCCATGTCGCACGTTAGCCGGCTGGATTTTTTCGCGGAAACGTTTACGCCGCTTCGTTAGCTCGTTAGAGAGGGTTCCATTGATTTCTTTCGCGCGTAAAGGAAAGGACTCCCATTTTCCACCGGCTGTTTAGATTTTCTTCCGCGCGTTACTATTACGCGTAATTTGATTTTCCTGTCGCGGCATTAGACCCGTATAATCAAAACTCCTTCAGAAAATTAAGGACCAAGTTTTTCAAAGGGTACGTGCATACAGTCTCGTCCTTATCAAGCTTGCACATTACGAGCGTGATTGCAACTGTTTTTGAGTGACAAGTATTGTTTCTTTTATGCGTGAGAGAAATCACAGCTGAAAAATTAACGGGTGTTTCGATTTTCTACGAATAGAAAAATATTTATACACACCTGTTTAAACTCGAATTTTTGTAAGAATTTATCGCGGTGTAAATCAGTGTGATTGTGACTGGAACATGCGAAAGACAGCAGGTATTCCTATTAATTTTGCGCGGCAACGAGGATTATACGTCGCGAACGGAATGCGAGGCCTTCGCTATCCGTATCGGTAATCACGGACAGTTCGGGGCGTAATTCACTTTGATCGCTTTTCGCACCAGTCGTTAAACGGCCGTTAATATCGCTGTTAAAGGCCCTTATACGAGACCTATATACAACCACCGTTGTACATAATGGTGATTAACCCACATATCAGAAAAGCGCTTCGCACTTAAATACACTGCTAATTCGTAATTCGCGGTAAATAATCTCTATCCGTTTCAATTACATTTACGCAAATATCCTCGATAGTTGGATATCGATTAGTAGATTAATTGACGCAAATCAGTTTCACTGCACACTCGCGTAATGTATTTATATAAACGAATAAAAATTGTAAAAATGTCGAGACTCGATTGAAAGGTTGAAAAAATTTCGTAACGTGTACCTTATGATTGCAAATTAATGTCAAACGTAATTATTATAAAGTTGTTAGGATCGCTCAACCGTATTTAATGAAAAATGTGAAAAGTTTCTTCATTTAGCCAACCAATTGCAACCTGCTGTGCAAGCTAATATCAAGCAGCGCGATATATTTTTACTTCCGGTCGCTGTCAATTGTAGTTTACTGTAGCGAGCCAATCTTGCTTCACCGATTTGATGTTATTACGTTTTCACGATCATTTAATGCAATTTATTTTTTAAACTGATGCACGCAACATAAATTTTTACACTCTAGTTAAAACGAACGAATACCCCGCTTCCATCCGTATTGTACTCTTCTTTTTTTAATTTGGCGTGCGCTTTCAAAATAAATGGCCCCGCTGCTAGCTAGCCGTATGTTAGATTCATCATAACATACATTTTCAGGAACTTGTGTATTTTTAACCATTTTAAAGATTTATATTTTCGAGAGATTTTTATAAAGTACCTCCGCAATTACAGCGTGAACTTACGCCGGAAAACAGTTGAGTTAGGTAAACTGCAAAATAATGAAAGAATCTCTCTCTTTAAATTTTCCCCGTGATTCAGTAGACCACGTTCGGGAGGCGCGTAATTGGCACTCGTAAACATCACGTTAAAAGTGCTTCGCCGTCTTGTTCCACGTTTCGCACGCTATTATTGGCCATTGGGCCGAATCCTCGAATGCTCGAGCGAGAGGCTGCCTCGACAAAAGCGTTGCGCACTTAATTCAATCGCGTGTCGCGCGCGCGCGCGCGCGAGACGAATCCCCGTTTAATCAGCACCTTTTAGGCAGCCCCGAGATAAGACTCGTAATTAGTTATACAGGTCGCTTTGAAGCGCCGTCTGAAGCGCCGTCTCGTCCTTCGCCTGCCCCTACCCCCCTGCCCCCTTTGTCCCTTCCGACTACGAGCTACCAGACATTTGCACCTAATCCAATTTTCCACCTCGCGTGTACGAGGCTGTCTCTCTCGAAAGACGAATTCGACCGGTGAACCGAAGACGTGCGGTGAACCGGGGCCATCGTCTTCAAGTTCTTCG
This sequence comes from Solenopsis invicta, assembly GCF_016802725.1. NCBI lineage: Eukaryota > Metazoa > Arthropoda > Insecta > Hymenoptera > Formicidae > Solenopsis > Solenopsis invicta. The sequence continues at coordinate 12,204,954 of NC_052673.1, forward strand.
AGGGATCTTCCGATACCACCAAAATATCGATATTTCAACGTTCATATATTACATTTTGGCTCCCGCTTCACGGGAGAAATGTTTTGCGGATCCCGTCCCGGCTTGGACGCCTCCGAAAATTATGGAATTTGTACGGGAAAAGGATGAAGGGAAGACGATTGCTGAGTGTTAATCGTGTTGGTTTATTCTTACCTCTTTTAATAAATAACTGCCATTAGATTTGACGCTAATGGAGCTCTAAATTTTTTAGATGCTATTTTTTTTGCTTCCTTTCCTTTTTTTTACGGGAAAAAAAAGAAAAAAATATTACATCGTCAATTTTCACGACTCTTTGGGCATTTTATTCGCCCGGAAAATTTCGAGCGATACGTATTCCCTTAAGTTGAAAAATATAACACGTCGCAATCTCTTACCGACGACTTGTCAAAGTGTGGAATACGTGGCGCGGGACGTATCTCCCGGGGATGTCATGCGGCAGATGAAGAAAGAAAGAGAGAGAGAGAGAGAGAGAGAGAGAATAAGTAGGTAGCCCAGCACGGAGCGGAAAAGCTGAGAAAATGCAGCGATCGTGAGACGCGAGACACGCGAGCTTTCATCCGCGCTACCGCGCGCGCATTGGAGAAGCCCGATTGATTTGTCGAACTATCGTTATCCACCCTGCTGACATCGCGTCGCTCCACATTTTCCGAGATCGCGATATTTCGCTCGCCTCTGTGCCGTGTGCGGTTTCGCCCTGGCAAATTTCAAAAGCGCTATTTCATGCGGTCGCTATTTAACCCCCATTCGTCCCATTCGTCATCGCGTGTAGAGATCGCACGCGATTTTGTCGGTCGTCGCTATATCGCGCGGACGATGACGAAGAGCCGCCGCCGCCGCCGCCGCGCCACGTCGCACCGCGGATCGGGTTCGGTGTGCAGTTTTGCTTTAATGTGTTTACAATGGTTACTGCGTTTTGCGGCATTACGCGGAGGTGTGCATTCGTGTCACGTATTCACGCGGTAATTGGCGTAATTGGTGGATAATAGTGCCGCGCCGTGCTGGATATTTCGAGGCGAATGTTTCGGTTTGCTATTAGACAACGCTATCCCCGCATACGAGATAGCGGCTGTTTGCAAGACTACGTTCCGGCAAACAGTGCGGTAACCCGGGCACGGATTTCGGAGTTTTGCCCCTTTCGCGAACCGCACTCCCTAGATAGCGAAACTCTTGTACGGGCATTTCGGACGCGTACGCGTACTCTGGTTAAGAAAACTGCGCTTTCTTACAGTTACCGTCGATGATAAAACCGTCCGATCCAAATGGGGATATCGGGGATGAATACCAATATGTGAATTTTACTCTCTGTCTCCCTTTCTCTCGGGGTTATTCCTTGGCAGAGAGATAGAAATGCGCTAACCTGGCGCGCATGGAGAAACCCCTCCGCATTTTTGTTTTAATACCGCGTTAATACTAATAAGGCCACGGTGTCGTGCGCCGATAACTACGCGCATGAAAAATGAGATATCTCGCGCGCGGGAGCGTAAAACGCTAACGCGAATTTTATGGAGCGTCTTCCTAAAACGGCGTGAATTTTATTCCGATCGTAACAGCCGCGGGAGCAAGGCCGTAAGAATTGCACTCGCGCTCCGTGACAGCGTTTTATTTCGTCTTTGAAAGTCCCGTTCGCGAGATATACAACCATGCGGCGCGGTCGAAATGGGACACTCCGTCCGTGGGAGCTTTGTCATCATCCATAGTTAAAGTTTTCCCGAAGATTTCGCCGAGGGATGCCGCGGACGAGCGACGTCCGGGCACGGCTTATTGACTTCTACGTCGACGAACGTCAATTCGCGGTCGAAAACGATCGGTAAAATTTTATGCTACGGAACGTTATCTACGCGACAGATCCACGATAAAAATAACACCGAGATCAGCGACTAGACGTTAGCGTTAGAACCTGTCGTTCAGGTGGACGTGTGTGACAAGGGTGTGGTGATAACAACAACATTCTGACGCGGTCTTTTTTAGCGATTTAATTTCAACGTCAATCGAAACGTTTCATTGTCGCACGCGCTCTACAAATACTCGAAATTAAAAAATTCTGATCGTACACGCAAAAATTTCAAATAAAATCGTTCTAATTTCCGTTTAAAAAAGTTAACTAAATTAAGGGGTCAATCATTTATCTGTATTGAAAAATAAAAGCATTGTATATAGTTTTTTTTTACGGAGGAAAGATTTTGCTGATGTGTCTAAAAATTCAGCTGGACACGAATCGGTGAAAATAATTTTATTATCTATAACGAAATAATCATGAAAGATGTTCAAGCATGATGAGCAATGATTTTGACATTCTAGTAGCCAGTTTTATTTTAATGGTTGAACAAAATTATTTTCAGATCTGTGATTTGTTAATTAAATCTTAAAGAATCAAATTTAAATTAATTTTTTTAGTAAAATAACATTTTTAACATGTAGTAAAAAAAAACACTCAAACTTATTTCTATGGAATTTTACATTAAATTGCTTAGTTTGAAAATAAGTAGCGTTCGATATTCTCCTAGTAAATATAATAAGAAAATAAATATTTGAGTTTAACATTTTACATTTCTGATTAAATTGTTTAATTCCATTGTTTTTGTTAAATTAATTATACATACATTAAGTAGGCGCAATGACAAGCTATTAGATTGATTAAAAATAACTCAAATTGGGCATAAATCGGTAATATGCGAATTTAACCAGTGTACTTAGCTAAATTTTTAGACACTTCCAGACAAAACCGAGTGTTTCGTGCGCATTTGACGGGTTTCCAGCATCGCGCGAACGCGAAGACGTCTTACGTTTCTCACGAAGACATAAAGTCGTGTGTCTGTCGGAGAAAAGATCGCGCAAGGTTAAATGCTTTGTTACCGATGCCACCTACAAATGTTAAAGCCGCGTCCCATTTAGAAGCATTTCGTCGAGCGAGCGAGCGAGGCGGGCGAGCTGGGAAAAGTGGTGGCGAGGGAGGAACTTTTGGCGAGAAGCCGCCTCAAGTTGAAACCGTATAACACCCGTTTCGCACCCCGTACCAGCCGCTTGTCAAAGTGTGACAGAATATGTGACAGCGGGATTGCATTTTCGCGCGCGGCGCTTTGCCGAGACGGAAAAAGGCAGCTGGAAAGCTTGCGTGTGCACGCGTGAAGAGGAGTGACTCACGCCACCGCCACCGCCACCGCCGCGCGAACAGACAGATAATATACGTAGCAGTCGAGACAGTTTGAAAACTGCGTCCGGGGAAGAAGCCTAAGTAGATTTTGTCGTCGGCTAATCCGCCCGTCTATTCTGTCGGCGCGTTGCGCATAAACGTCCACGGTGAAATGTTATTTAAGGTACAACGATTTTCGCGGACGGGAGAGAAAGAAAAGGAGAGAGAGAAAGAGAGGAGCGGGAGAACCGGACTTCCCCTCGGATTTGCGGGAACTTGCTGCGAGCGCTGCTTACAATTCGATGTAAATTGCGTTTTTAAAATTCCCACCGGTGCATTGTAAGCAAGAGAGAGAGAGGTCTGCTAGTACAAGTGGCGCGATGAAAAATATTTGGGAAAACAGAGAAAACGGTTTACAATGAATATACAGCGTATATCGAGAAATTAATGTGAACGTAATAGCATACCTCGCATTTGTAATATTTCATATCTGTAATGAAATTAGTTAATTATTTCGTGTTTATCAACAAAATCTGCCCGCGAGCGAGACATTTTCTTTGTCGCGCCGGAGAAAAGCCTCGCATTAATAACGAGCTGATGCAATGAGATGCGCGTGAGATGATGTGTGGAGAAATATTTTTCACCGAGTTTTCCGATGAAATTTAGAAAATTCGTTTCGCCCGGACTTCCCTCATAGACGAGACATAGAGAAATATTTGTTTCCCGGCGTTAATGTAATTTATCATAATTACGCAAAGCAACGTGCATATATACCCGAATCTGTCGCAAATTGGATTGCATTACGTCGCGCGGAAATCTGCGCAAACAAAAACCCCGCCCGGCGGATCCGCGCTGGGCTTTACAACGTTATCTTTCCGGCCGTTACCAATTCCAGATCGTTACGCGAATAATAATTTCGACACGGCGGACTCTCGCGGCCGGTGCGGCGTACAGCTTCGTTCAGTTTTTGACTCGTCGAACACGCAACGCGCAACATAGACACCGACCGGGCTGGCGATTTTAATTAAAAAGAGAAAAAAAAATGCGCGCGCTTCGCGGGCTCGTCGTAATCGAATTTGCGACGACTCGCAATTGCATGTGGCGTTTTATGGAAATGACCGATGCAAAAAAAAAAGGAGTGGGATGGGCGTGCGTGGGCGCTGGAGAATATCCGAGACTAGTCGAGAGGCGAGATCACGCCATCCCCCCGGAAGAGGTGCGACGGCTCCGCTTCTTGAAAAAGTTCCACCATTACCGTTTCCCGTCGTCGTCGTTCCCGCCCTCACCTCGCGGGAAGGCAACGGTGACGTCAATTTTTTTCGAGCCGTTTCCAGAAGAAACCGTAAATCCAACCGCGGCATCGTTCGTCCATTTCCGGACCGTTTATTGAACGTCTGACGTACGGCACAGTCGGATGGTGCGCTCAAAAATAGCGGATCCTCGTCTCCCATATTTTATTTTAAGCAGAATCGGTGCCCGTTTCGCAGCAAGATTAACGCCGCTGCGATAGCTATATTCGTTATTAATTGCTTGACTATTTCTGGATCGACTTAATCAAATGTTCAAGCGTTCTCTGTCGAAAATGCGATTCCTTCACCGGGGATGTTCCTTTGACGGTCTTTTGACGGTCATTGACGTTGATGAATGCTTAGAAGCCCATCTCAGTAAATGAAAATTACACAAAAACTAATAAAAGCTTGGCGGATTTTTGCGTTTCAATATTGACCCATCAGTTTGTTTCGTCGAGAATTGATTCCCACGGTATACCGTGTTAAACGTTTCGCGCATCCGGTGTAAAGTTCGTGCCGCATCCACTCGGGTTTCTACGACGCCGGGACGTGCTCGCTTGCACGGAGTCAATGCTTCTTCTCAAGGCTCGGGGAGAATTCACTGTCTCCACTTTTCAGCACGTTCGAAGTCACGACTCGTCTATCGAGTCTGCCGCGAACACCTTGCGCCAAGGAGAGAGTGAGAAAAGGGAAGAGAGCTATGGATACAAACGCGTCACGTTCGATCGCGCCGGCGACTTATCAGCCCCGGCGATGTGCGACGGCAGCGATCGCATTTTGCCAGGTAGTGATAACTTCGAAAGAAAGGAGACAATAAGTCGTGAAAATCCAACCGACATTTGTCGTCCCTTCCCTCCGGCGGTGAAAATTTGGAGGTAAACATTTGGCGTTTTCCTTTTAATTGTCAGATCGTAGCGATCGCAGAGAGTCGTGCGCCTGCTCTCTGTGCCGAAGATCCGGGTACAAATCCCACTGAGCAGAAACATCTGATTTTATTCGATCACCATTTCTCGGTAGACGATGACAAATCACCAAAAACCCCTCTAAATTAGACCGTTTAAAAAACTTACTAAATATTATTTTAAAATATTGTTTTATTGTCAAAATTTGAAAAACAAAAACTGTACTGAACTAGAATTAGTACCCGGATAAATATTGTTCATAGTAACACTCAAAGATTAATTCCAGTTTTAATTTAGTCCTTAATTTCTTAATTTCAATTTATTTATAAAATTAAAATTAAAATTAACCGTACAGTGTTACTGTGAATGATTTTTCATCCAGGTACTAATTCTAGTTCAGTTCAGTTTTTTTTTCATATTTTGATAATTTAAAATAATAGTTAAATTTAATAAGTTTTCTTTACATTAAAACAGCTCAACTAATCTAACACCTTGCAATCTGTAAAGTAGAAAAAGTGTATAAAAAAAATTCTTAATTGCAAGAATAAATTTTCACCCAGAGTAATATTTAACATCAGAAAAATATAAGTAGCAATTTAGAATTAAACCATGAAATTATTTTAGTGTTGTTTCTATATATTGATATTTGTCGAAGTATTTAATCCGGGAATGATCACCTGGGGGGATGTTTTTAACCAGCGCCGGAAAAATAAAGCTCATGCTACAGCATATTTTTTTACTGATCCAAAATCTATATCTACTTTTCATTTGAAGATTCCGAGATCCAATTTGTACAATAGAAACAAATTATGACTCGTATATTCATAGTATCGATCTGTTTAAAACTAGCTGGAGCGTATAACACAAATAATCGTTTACATTATAAAATCGCAATGAAGTAAGAGTGCTTATATTATGAATTTATATTATCAATTTGAAATATAACGAATTTTGAGTTAAAAGGTATCATAAACTATTAATATCTTTATGTTTATACGATACAAAAAGTTCACATCATGTTTTTATAAACATTTATTGGAAAATATGTCATATAATATTTATATGTATATTAAATAAATATAATAAAAATAAATTATTTTTAATAATTCTACAACAGTAAATATAATATAAATAAAATATGATACCTGGTTTAGCTTTATTTTATAAATTGTTATAAAATGGAGATTTTATACATTTCATTTTTTTCTAATAACTTTTTTTAATAATTCTTTACGAATTCTTTAAATCATACCGAAATCTCATAATAAAAAAACATTTTATTAACTGTATTTTTATTTTTTAGAAATACTGTTATAATAAGCTGCTTATGTGCTTTTTCTATTTGTTTAATATTTTCTTCATTTCTCCTTACTTCTCTTTCAGAAAATACTGTAATTAAATTTATATATTAAATGTCCTGAATATTATTAATTCATGAAATACATAATCAGTAAATAATATACAATATACAGTTAATAACAATATGAAAAATAAAGATTAATTCCGAATTAATAGCAAAGATAAAAGAAATTAAAAGAGGATAATATGAGGACGATATGCATATGTTTGCAATAAACTTTTATTGCAATTTTGTAGAAAACAAATTAGCAACTGTGAGCACTTATAATAGATATACTTATATTGCGCGCTGATATTCAGATGCAATTCTCGAGATCATTCTTCCGCGAGTTATTTTGTATGCGATATCGTCTCCGCGTGAAATTAGCAGCTCGAAATTCGCACAGATGTCTGAAGCTATGAAAGTTGCAGATGTTAGAATGGTTGAGACTGATCATCTAGAGCGACAATGCTGAAGAGTATAGAGGAACACCGCGGCCGCTGCTGTCGCCGCCGCCGCGAAGGAAATTATAATTCTGCGCCGCGAGAAATTAATTATTACGCGACCGACTATAACGAGCGATGTCTTTGATAACGACACGGGCGTTGCGGCGATAAGTATTCATCGACCGTCGTCGTCTCTTTGTTCCGATCCCTCTTTCTCGTGTTGTACAAGCGACTTGACAAATCGGCAATACAGCGAGTTTTCTCAATTACGAAGTTGCAGCGTAATTATGATCGTTTTGTTAGCGAACTTCTCTCACGGATGCATAGGATTGAAGCCAAAGATGGTACAACGTTGGGTCTGCGAACAATTAATAGAATCTAGATCGATTCTCCTTTCGTATATAAAAACGTTGCACATCGACGAACACTTCAATTGGAATTAACTCGGCGATGTAAGTCACGTGCAAGGACAATAAAACTATAATAGAAGTGAGCAAGTGAGGACAAAACGATGAAAAAAAAAAATAAATAAATGCAATAAAATGTAACGATGTAATAAAAAACAGCGAAATGCACCGCGAAATCCCTTGGATTGCATTCCTTTTAATTTGAATACAATACACTCGCAAAATTATCTAATCGCGCGGCGCGCTGTAATCTGCTAATAACGGCAGAATGCATTTACGCGACGCAGCACGCTCACCGATGCGATCGTGGAATTTCACGAATATCTGCTCGATCTATCAATAAAATTCGCGGTGTAATTTTAACCGGAATACTACTGCTCTCACATAATTTCCTGTGTGCACGCTTCAGACACGTTCGTCGAGCTCTGAAACTCGGTGGAAACGTTGCGTAAATTCCATTCCGTAAATTTCTTGACTCTAGTCCGGCAGATCGAACGGTTACCATCGGTGCAATTATTTTTCGCGTTGTTACTCCAAACCCAAACGCGCCGCACGTTTATCCGGTGACCGATGCAGAGCGTAACGCTGTCCGAAAAATCGCACCGGCGGCCGGGGCCACCACAGGTTTACAGCGTGACGTCCGTTGCATCGTTTTCGCGGAAGGGGGTTAAAAGTCGCATCGTTTTCGCCGGGCGAAAGTTATCGCGAAATAAAAAGCAGGGCGCGCGCGGTCGCTTTTAACGGACGGCGAAAAACAGATTCCGCGACGTTATTTTTCATTCCCGTCGGAAAAGGAGCAACGCGGCGTTTCCCTCCAATCCATATATATCCGAGCGGTTGCCACCAGTATCGAGCGAATGTCGATAGACTGCTGCGGCCCGACAGTCGGAATACAAACGGGGCGGCGATATTGCCATAAAAATATCCAGCCGCGTGTACAAAGCTGCCGGTCCTCCTGCTTCTGCTTCGCGTGCGCGCCGCGTGTTTCCCCCTTTTTAGCTTCTCCCCTCGGTAACCCCCTCAAGACGAACACACCCTGTTCAGTCGCTCTGTTTGCGTAAACCGCATGAAACTCCGTCCGAGTTTCAGTTAGGTCGCATTGATAGATGTATCATAAACATAGACCTAGACGCGGGAGCAGGCAGAATATTAATGATGCTTTTGGGACGTATTTTCCAACCCTTCTTAGACACCCGCTCGGTTTTAACATAGACATAGACACGGGTAAAATGTTTAGATTACCTTCCGGCAGCGTTTGCAAACCCTTTCTGAATGAAAATGAGAAAAAGTAATGAGAATGTAATAAACGAACATGGAAAAGAATAAATATTAAATGTTTAAGCTCGAAATATGAAATTTTGAATTTTTATTTAAAAACAGTGATGGATTAAGATCCGAGTGGATCATTCGCCAAGTGTGCACGAAAATTATTATAAGTGCATTAATTGAGCTTTGGCTGAACTGATAATTTTGGCAAATATAACGAAGGGTGTCGATATGAGATGAGCGCAATGACAGTTTTTTGTAATAATGAGGAAGAACGGCGAGATGAAAAATGAAAGCAATTCGTTGTATATCTCGACAAGTTATTACGACCGCATCAACTTCGATACGTACCCATGATGGACTTCAATTAGCGTGCGCATATTAATGCTCGGTACACATACACATGCGCGCTGGCGTTGTGCGTGCACGTTGCGTGCGTGCGTGTGCGTGTTTGCGCGCGCGCGCGCGCGCGTGTGTGTTTGTGTGTGATATCCGCACGAGTGAAACAAAAAGGGCACCCGACGAGTGGCGCCAGGAAAAAGTTATAACCGAAATCGTTGCGCGCCTACGAAGCTGCTTTGTCCACTTTCGTATGCGTACGTATGTGCTTGAATACAAGAGCATGTTGCGTAGAGGATACGTTTGCATCGTGTAGTTTGCAATTTGGATGAAAGGGGAAAATCGGGGGAAAAAAGCTTACATCGATCGCGTTATCGCCGGCCTGTGTGTGTAATCAAGGTTTCGCTTTCTGAAAGCGTCTCTCGACTTAATAAAGTTTTCAGATGAACGGAATTTAGAGTGACCCTCGAGGAAAATGACATGCGAGCTTCGCGTTGGGCGCAGAATCGAGATTGCATTCTCTCAGAGCGACTCTCGATATTGAATCTCGCAAATGGGCAATCAGTCACTCTCGAGAATCGGAGGATTTTTTACTTCAAAAATCGCGTATGAAAAATATAATTGTATATTGATTATACGGAGTTCCCCCATTTCACTTGTATTTCTAACTAATATCACTCTAATGTTATTCTCTCGGAGCTTTCCGTGAAATTTTTCGCGATTGGTACTTCAAAATATTGTCCGACTTTATTTTTTTATTTTTTTTACATTCTTTATAACTGAAAAAAAATTTCCACTGCGCTTAGAATTTGGAGAAATTCTCAATGAGTGCGCATTTGAAAATTTCAACAGCGAGAGCGACTCTCGATAATAAAATTCTCGTGCTAAAGCATCTAGTTAAACATTACGCGAAGCTTTGCGAAGTGGAAAATTTCGAGCTTTGAAAATATTGCATACCTATTTTCACGACGAGAAATCAGGTCACTTTTAGTTTAAAAATATAAAAATGTCATTGAATTTACATTTGCCTAATAACACTAATTAATTCAGAAAGATTATCTGTCCATTATATCGCTATTGATATCAAAAATAACGCTTGATTCTAGCGAATAAAGTTTTAAAAATACGCTGCTTCGTTTAAAATTACGCGGTCGCGCGTTCTTTCGACTTTTATTTTTCCACGCTCTCGATACTCGAAGTTCAATTAGCGTTCACATATATACACACATATACACACACATATGAGAGAGGTATTTCGTTTTACCTGTCAGGAACGTAACCAGAAATGAATCTTGAGTCACGAAGACTTCATCTCTCGCTAATTTAATTAATAAAATTACGTAATGTCACTTTTTATTCTTTATATTTATAATTAAACATCAGAATATATAAAACGTACAATAATATCTATTTTTTTTTCTTATTTACATTGAGGAAATAAAGCACAAAGAGACAGAGGTGCAAATGCATTAATGCATTCCTGCCTTCTTCCCCCTCCAGCTATAATTATATTCATGTACCACCCGCATCACGTTCCGACCATGAAGCGGCACCCGAGGTACGCGCACCCGTCTTTCCGATTTTTATTTTTCGTCGCATAACATCGATACCGAGAGTTCAATTAACACGCACATAAATGTTTTGCGCGGGTGTGCGCAGGCTGACCGGTAAAAGGCTGGGGTCCGGGAAAAAAGTTGTCAGAGAGCGCTGTGTGTATATAACCGCGGGCATAGGTCTACATACGTAAGCGGATACATCTGCGTATACAAAATACCACACGTACGCTGTGTGTATACACAAAAGATGCGCAGACTCGTAACTTGCGATTTAAGTTTGTATAAATCGCATAAAGGCATAAATCGAACTGGGAATCATGCGCGGCGAGACTCATATTACCGCGCCCAGTGTGAAATGCGGCATCGGGCTGTAAAAAAAATCCATCCCTTTCGTATCGCCGCCGCTGCCCGGAAAAATAGTGAAACCCGGCCCAGTCTTCCGCCACGCGTCCGCAACGACGCTGTTTGTTATTTTTTTCAATTACCTTCGTTTGCGCCACTCCGCGTTTTCGTTTTTCTTAGTATCGCACGCATATTATATTTTCGGGATTATTTTCGGTGATATTTCGATTTTATGTCATTAAACGCGTTATCACTCCTTTCCGCATTAAAAAAAAAAATATTGAATGGTTATATAATCGCTATAGGTCCCTTCGAGTGACACCCTATATTTCTTGGAATTTAAATATATTATTAATACTGATAAAAACACGATCTACTTAGATAATTAAAGAAGTAAAAACCCATATATTGTTTATATATTTATTGTTTTGGGAATCTTCACATATATCATTTTGTAAGCATTTTGTATAGACGACTCGTGTGAAAGGAAAGGAAAAGGAAAATGTAGCATTATTGTTTATTATATCGGTTTTAAAGTTTATTTTGTCAGGCGTCCATTTTCGTTTATTTTACAAAAAATTTAATTATTACCAAATTTGAAATGATAGAATAAAAACTGCTATATCATTCGATAGAAGACACCTTCAAGTTTGCATTTGTCTCCAAAGTTTTGTTTTCAATTTTTGTTTAAGATATATAATACGAAAAACGAAGTGGTATGACAGTAATGGTAACCTCTTTCTACACTTCTATCGATCGGGAGTTGTTCGAAAGTACTTCAACGAAATTTTAATCATCATTATGTCATTATGTTCGAACGAGAAGTAAATGTATCGTTATTTCTGTTGGGGTGTAGGACGAAACGACAATTACTGAATATCAATAATTCTTTATTATTTCTTCCCATTAGGGCTGTTATACCTCTGCGACAGTTTTGGAAAAACTTACGAGCATCTCTCTCATGGAAACAGCTTATATTTTTACGACTATTACTTACAACCGAAATAATTGAATTTCCTTTCCTAACCGTTTCCTGGCAATTTCTCGAAATGAACGGTACACGTTGAATAACGAACGCACGCGAAGCGATTATCGATCCTCGACCATTTCGGTAATTTCGAATTTTCGCCGTTCGCGTTCCTCTGTGCTCTCTTTTTTTTTTTCTCCGCTGTGCCGCTCACGAGCGTTCCAATTAGCGTTCGCATTAACATTGCCAATCGACGTGCTCGCGAACGAACGAAACCATTCGCGTCGCAAATGTGAGAGGACGTGTAACGCGCGAAAAACGTCGCGAAATTGCGGCGACGCGGCGACGGGACAGGTCGTTTCATGCACGCGGTTTTCGGCATGGCGAAACGTAAAAAATCGAACAAAAGTCGTCCGACAGTGAGGCTTATTTCCGCGTCGCGCACCCGAAAATGGGCCCGAAGTTCGTTCGAATCGACGTGTCGTTAGAATCGATGATCATCGACGTATATCGGCGGAATCGACGACAATCCGGCGTGCATGCGTATCGAGGGAGGGTAAAGCCGATGCAACGCGGCGGCGAGCCGATTGGTCGGAATTTTCGAAAGCAATCGAACGGGGTTTGTTCGCCGTCGTGACCGTTAGTTCAATTGAAATTACGAACAGTAGTGAAACGAATGGATTTGGGCGCCGCTGACCTTTTCGGCCTATTATTGCCGTCGAGAACGATTAATACTCTATCGCAGGAGGAAAATGGAAAACGAATACACGGGGCGCTCCATTACTGCCGAGCGAAATTTTAATGCGAGAATCCTTTGACGAATTTGCGGTCGATTTCCCCGAAAGAGTATCTGATGGATTTGATGGCGGAGAGGGCTCTCTATAGACGGAGAAGAGCGTGTTCGATGAAAAAAAATTTCGTGCCGCAACGTCGCCGACCGTGGAAAAATTCGTGAGTGTAGCGGATAACGAGAACGATACCTTTCCTCTTTTTTTTTTCCATTTTGATGGAATAACAATATCGGCTTGACAAAAGTCACAGCCTTGTCAATGCGCATTGTGTTGTCAGAATATTATCTCAGTCTCTTTTTTTCTGTAGTTCTGTAGTTGACCAAACTAAAAACTATATACCATTATCGTAGAACCATTTCTCATAACACTGCCGTATCATGGGAAAAAAATAAATTGGCAATTAAGATTGTCGTTCGTCGAAATTTCGACAGAGAACATTTAAAAATGTTTTCAAGGTGTGTTGGTATGGGGCGGAAGAGCCTTCAGCTGAAGGAGAAATCAAAACCAAAAAATAATCCTCTCGTAACGATTTGTCATTAAAGTCAACAAGGAGTCACGTTACTGGAAAATGTCCAGGGGTTAATCAGACATGCTAATATCTAGTATACGTTTCGATGCTGGTCTGCAAGCTGATAAGTGTAATTCGTGGCGATGAACGTGTCTGAAACACGCGGGAATTAATTCGAGTGGTCGACGGAGGGTAAATCGGACGGCGTGAAAAATTAACCATTTTCGCGCGATCGCCGAAATTCGAGCATGATGTTCGGTGAACAGCCGTCCGGCGGGACTGATTCCCGAATCAGGGACAAGGATATCATTATCCAATCGACTGGCAGGCAGAGTTCGAGCCTGTCGTCGCAGTACGACTGTATCATTGTGCAGTGAGCAACGCTCAGTGCACACGACCGATATATATGCATCGCTGACAGATGATTGAGCGCGACGATTGCCGGATGGACCGGAGAATGTGGAATCGGCAGGATCAGTAAAAGCCGTCCAGGCGAGGACATCTCGCGAAAACGCGCGAGTTGGAGAACTATGGCGATCGATAAATCTGTGGAATAAATCGGAGACATTTGTACGCGATTTGCAGCTTGAAAGCATTACACGCGATTTTGATTGCGGATCGAAATCTCGGCTGTGAAGCAGTTTCAACCAATTCTTGCTTTGAGCATTCAATGTGCTTATTCTATAGGAAAAATGAAAAAAAAGATTACTTTGTTTTAAAAAATTGATTTACTATTCATATGCGGGAAGAATGTGCTTTTTTTACTGAAGTATCTAAAAATTTAGTTCGATCTATAAATAATTTTTAAACTCTCAAAATAAAGATGTAGATTGCTTGGGTTTGTTGCTACAATGTTAAAATTTTTAGCAGCATTACTCATCATGCTCGAGACAACGTTCTATAAAATTATTTTGGTACAGCTCAACAAAATTATTTTCTGATCAAGTTAAATTTTATAAAAGAATTTCCTGAGAATTTCCTGGATTTTTTAAGAGTTTCATTTAAAATTCTGGATAAGATTAGAGAACTTTTTAATGTATTAAGCTTTAAAATAAATTTATTTATCATACATTTTAATCTTAATCATACTATCATAGAGAAAAGCCATTTGAATTTTAAATATTAAATTTAGAAAAATATTAAAAAGAAGTAATATGAACTAAATATGGCATGTAACCATCTGTCTGCAATACTCGGATCTAATTTATTGGAAGTAAAGAATTCGAAGGGTGATTAAACGTCAATAAAAACGATGTAGTGTCTTTTATTGTCACTAATTTTTTTAAATAAAAACTTGCAAGTTACGAGAGAATCTACGTGAATGTATATATTTATTGCTAATCGATTTTACATTAAAAAAAAAAAAAAAAATTGCTCAAAGAAACAATTTTGTGAAAAAGAAAGATAAAATTTAAATTTAAAAGTAAAGTTTCCCAAAAATGTCCCTGAGAATCGATAAAATTTTATGAAAATCCATGATTTTCGAGGATAAAAATAAATTCCCTGAAAATTTCTTTTTTTTGGGGTTTTTTGATAGTAAACATCCTGAATACTTCAGTAAAACCGTTCTTTCCATGTATATCCGAACTATTGATTACATAGTTGGAAAACATTTATGTTAAATTCAACATATATACCGCATGTCTCAAATGGTCTACTCAAATTTTGGTGTTAATTTTACGCAAAATAAATATATTAGAAAGTAACAAATTATAATCAAATATTAACACAAAAAATATAATCCTTTGATATAATTTGAAAGATTGTAAAATATAGCTTTAGTAAAATTAAAATATTTGGATTATGTTGGCACATACATTTCACTTATTTGTCTTAGAATTTACGTTTCAAAGCTACATCATTTTTTTATTCTTCTAGAAATTGTTTTATTTCAACACAAAGAAATGTTGTACATCAATTTAACACGAAATATTTGAATAACATTATCAGAATTACATATTAAATTAAAAGTTCAACATGAAAATTGTAACAAGAATCAGTTTTAACACAAACGTACAAAATAAATTTTCTACTGTATATACATTCATACACGTTACACAGTAAACGAACGATAATTTAATGCATCGCGTCACGACGGGCACGAGACGCTTTTGATTGCGTAATAATTTTCCCATCGCTGTTTGCGCGCTTCATCGGCCTGTTCTTGACACTATTGAAATTGGCGTGTTTGCGGCGTTATGATTTTGGAATAGGTACCATCCATTTCGGTAATCAAACAGTAGTCGTCGTAGCGCGGAATTTTTCGACCGCTACCGAGGGATACTGGCTGCGGATATCGACCGGCGAGTTACGAGACAAGCCGAAAAAAATACGGTACCGTAATTGCGAGACTTAATTGAGACGCGCGCAGGTGCGCGGGCTTCAATTAAGTGTCGCCTTTCGGACATGTACGCGATTTAATTAAATTTACAGAGGACGGTAATTTTTTAGACGACCCGTAGATGCGCGCGGGCCATTTAGAGCTACCGCGGAGTATATGCATATTTACGCGCGAATTAAAATCGCCAGGCGGATCCCGGCGAGTGTGGACGGAACTGTTATTTTTCGCGTTCCGGTCGCCTAAGCCCTCGCGAGAGACATTTTACGTAAAAGTATTACAGCACTGAGTAAAATTAAGATTAGAAGTAATAAGAAGAATTATAAACGTTGCGGAAAATGGAAAGATAATATCTCCTCTGCTTTATGCAAACCGCTCGAGGTAAGGTATCCAATCTTTTTTTCTTTTTTTCTTTCTTTTAGAAAAACTAAAAAAAAAATCGCCACTCTTTTATGTAGTTCCGAAAAAGATTACATTTGGTATAACCGGGTTCGATTAACGATTTAGTGTCACCGACCTATGCATCAAAGGTCGTTTGTGTTCTCTAACAAAAAACGAGCGGCCGGCATCTATATCAAAAGTTACAATAGCTCACCGCGGTGCGACGGTGTAATATGCAGCGTAATATTCTCGCTTGAATTTTTGGCATAAACGCCGCAGAGATGCCCCGAGGGGTAGCATTCGCGGTCCAACGCGACGGGGATGGTTCGAAGGGTCAAAGGGCGTCGTTAACGCGGTCAGCGCACTCCGGTCGCGTATCAAAGTGCTCGAAAGTTCAGCGGCTTCAGCCGGCTCGGCGGCGGCGGATTGCTCCCCAGGATTAAATAAAAAAAAAAGAAAGAGAGCGAAGGGGAGAGATAGAAATAGAGCGGAGAGAAGAAACAAGCAAAAAGGTGAAGGCGCGTGGGTAAAGATCACCGCGCGAGTCTTTTATTCGTTTACACTCAGCTCATTCCGTATAGCGAAAAACGGCCGTGCGAACTCGTTTCGCGCGTAGAATTCTCATAAAGTGCTTTGCTTTCGGCTCTGTTCCGAGATTTAATTACAAAAAAAAAAAGAAAGAAACACAAAGTTTCTCGCGCATCCATCGCCCGCTCGTTAGAGAAACGTTGCGAAGTCGATAGAAATGTTTACGGTCGATCGCGCACATCTCGTGTTTCGCATAAGCGAGTGGCACTCGCAACATCGTTAAATTTTGCCTGCAAAATTAAATGTGAGAAAAGTAATTTTTCACAAGAGAGAGAAAGAAAGAACAAGTGATAATGATCAAAAAACCGTATACTTGCGAAGCGTGTGCGCACAATTTATCGCTATTTAAATAATGTTGAAAACAACGTTATGAAACAAAAAAAAAGGAAAACGAAGAAATATATGAAGTCTGTAAAATTAAAAACCGTTACGTTAATAATGATTATTCTAATGTAGAGTTATTCAAATTATTTCTCTCTCTCTCTCTCTTTCTTTCTCTCTCGCTGCTTCCTGACGAATACTTGCGATTAGCTGAGGCGAAAGAGGTGTCAGCGAACTCCTTAGAAGTCCCGATCGACTTCCGCGTCCCCGAGTAGGATCCTGTCGATCGGATCGATATCATGGTCGCGGATCGCTCGTCTGAAAGACGGATTCCGGCGTACGGTCGAACGCGCTCTTTCCGTCGTCGCTTGCGCGACGAAAGTAATGGCTCTTTGAATTTAGCTGGCGCAGAAAATGGAGACCTGCTCGAAGAAAAAGATAGAAATGCAAATGCGCCGCGCACCCGAGACTCGAGATGACGACGACAACGACGACGAATTCGTGTCGCCGCGGTAGCATCCCGTACAATTGAAGCCGCGCGCTTTCTTCCGCAATATCATCGTCCTTTTCCATGGCGAATTTTAGGACGGAATAAGACGTTTATTATATCCCCCGGAGCTTCAACATCGTCACCGGAAATATAGAAAAATATATCATAATAATAGTAATAATGAAACATATCGCGAAAGAAAAGAAATTATTGTATTTTTTTCTCTTATTCTTTATAACATTTTGTCAATGTAACACCGTTTGCGCGTAAATTAATAAGATAAAACGTAAATTATACATTGCGCCACTAACGGTTTAATCTGCTGCTAATTAGCAGCTTTAACGTAGCCTCGCGGGAGGGATATCTGCCGACGTGTTCACGGATAAAATATCTTCTATTCCCTTGGATATCCCCATGCCCGGTAATGCCAAAACTGTTACGCAAAATGTTACGTAAAATTTCACTAAAACTCTCGAAGGGCCGTTAGCTGCTCAGATATCATAAATTGTTATTCTATTCTACTCGATAAATTCTAGCCGAGTCACGGACGAAATTTTGCAGGGTGAAAACTTCGCCTTCGGACCGACTGAACCACGTAAATCGCGGGTAAAGAATGGAAAAGCGCCCACCGCCACCCTCCCAATCACATGAAAAACTTAAGAGAGGTCAGGCCCAGTGGCGTAGCTAGAACGAACGTCAAGAAATTCCTCAATGCTAAAGTACATCGTATTCATCAATGTTGCACGAGCTTGCGTAGGGTTTTATAATATTATCTTGCAATAATAATTTTGTTTTTAAAGAGAGAGCTAAACTTCTGCGGAGAAAATTTAGCATAAAAAATTAAGAGCCACGAAGTGTAGCGAACGATCTTAAATTAGACGTTTTACGAATACTTCAATCTACGTTTCTGCGAGCTGCGATAAGTAATGCATCAAGGTACACGTCATCAATTCTTGAGGAAAGAATTTATAAGTTCAAGGAAATACGTAGAAAATATAGATTTGTGTGAATTTACAAGATACATCGCCGAGTTCGATTTCTTTCTCCGTAACATTTATTTAACGCATTGTCAAAACATTTCCCTGCCGAGCATGTAGCGGAAATAAATTGCAAATAAACGGCTGCTGCAAGAAAAAGCTCGAGCAAGCTTTGCGAGGCAAAAAAGTACGTGCACGCAGGAGAAGGAGGAGGAGGAGGAGGAGATGGGGCTGCGCACTTAAACTCCAAACTTGCCTTTGGGTATTCGTTCACCCAGTTACATCGCCGGCCAGGCGAAGCTTTCCCGTGTTCTTGGCGCCGCGCGCAAAAAGCGAATTCCATTTCCGTGTACACCCGAGCGTTTTGCACGCCCGGCCCGTTTGTAAACGCGAAATCCGCGCGCTGCAAATACCGCGCGCGTCCGAGCGTCGGACGAGCGTCGCGTCGCCGCCCCGAGGCGATTTCTAGCATCAAGAGAGTAGAGCGAAATTATTAACCCTTAACGGGCCGGGTTGAGTGCAAAAAAAATTGCGCACGTGTACAGCGTGACAATACCGGTCGAATGATTGATCCGTTAATGAAAAAGAATGTTAAATGTCGCATTTTTTCTTTGTTGCTAGCGTCGCGGTGGTGTCAAGCCGAATCGTGGATTTCCATAATGATTAAATCTCAAAATGATAACCTGCTTGACACACGTCGAGTCGGGCGGAAGATAATAAAAACCATGGAAAAATGAGGACGTATTTTTCTTGACAATAGCGAGTTGAAGTACGACGTGGATCTAGCAGTGATGGATTTTGGAGATTAATTGAAGATGCGCGGTTGTCAGAAGCAGATAACTTTCCCCAAGTCTCTCTCTCTCTCTCTGCCGAATAGCCGAAATGGTGCTGTTGTTTTCATTTCGAAGCGTATCCAGCTTTATTTTTTGCAAAGATAACGAAGAGTATTTTATGGCGCACATTAAAGTGAGAATATATCTCGTTTTGCTACGTGTGGATACGCAATTAACGTTACGTAGGGCTGGATTGATTTCATCGATGGCTGCGGTGAAAAATCAAATACATTTTTCATACGGAAAGTTCGTTTACCAAGTAATTTTGAGATATGAAAGAGCCGTCCATTTAATGGTCGCCCCATCGAATGCATTTCGTTCGGACGCATATGTGATTAAAAGGGTTCGGCCGCAAAGCGGTTAGTAACGTACGCTCGTTAAACTCGCAGCCGCGGCGACATCAATTTAATGGCGCAAGGAAATTAACAGTTTTCACCTAATAAGATTAGGATTTATTTATTTATTTCTTGCTACCGAGCGCATAAATCCCCGCGATCCTCTCGATTTACCACTTCATTTTCAAAGTGATTAACAGCTTAAAATGTTACCGAAATCGACGTGCTAAATAACATCGGCTGTATTTCTCTTACTTATTCGTCGAATACAAAAGGATTACCGGTAAACGTTATTATGGCTTTGCATGTTGTTATTTAATCAGCGGCGTGCACATAAACAAATAAAACGTACGTAATATAAACTCTAGTCATTAGTCCTTCACACAAATTCCGCTTACAATAGTCATAAAGAGTACAAACGCGAAACGGTAAATATTCAAAGTTGCGTTCGGATCGTTAATAAGCTTCGCTTGATTAAATTAATTGCGCTCGAAAATGGAATTCGCGCGTTTCGAAATCAGTTACGTGCGCCGCTGCACTCTCGGACCGAACGTTTGTGGCCGTCGTCCTGCGAAAAGAAACGATCGCAGGAAACGAAACCGCAGGAGAGAAGGGAATATTGCAAGGCCAGCAGCGCCAGCAGCGGTTGTACGAAAGTGTGGCTCCGTCGGAAATTGGAGGCTCGAGCACCGGGCCGAGTGTGCGAGCACAACACACGGTAGGCCGGCTCCAAGCTCCGGTTTCCGGTGAAACGCCTAATCTGTATGTATGCGACGCATTTACATGAACAGAGCGGTCGAGTTCGCCGTGCGCATATCGCGGCCCATGCTAATGGACGAAAGGGTAATCTGTAATCGCTAATTACATCGAGTTAAACCCGACGTATTCACCCTGAAACGAGGGCTGGGCGTGACGTTATATTCCACCCGGTTTCACTCCTTCTCTCCCCGCGCTCGCGACCACCGCGTTATGATTAGTGCGAGCGATAAGTCGAGATGTCTGGCGTATTCTCCCACGCCGGTTATCCGGGAACGATTAACCCTTTTCGACCCAGCGGCTCCAATTCAATTCGCATATTTTACGTCCTATCGGGATAGTCGCGCGATCGGAAAATGGCAAATATTTATGTTCTATACAGGCCCAAAAGTACGTCACACTTTTATCGCTATTTTATCAATATTTTACGTTTACGTTGTATTTTGTAGTTTGCGCACGGACGAAATACGAGGAGGCAATTTGGCAGCAATGTACGAGCACGATGTGCACTTCGAGCTCTATCTTTTTCTTTTTTTGTTTCAATGAGCGAGAAATAGCGGAACGTCGAAATAGGGAAACAGATAACTAGTCGATTTTACATGTTACAAATGCACACGGTGACATTTTCGACACTGACGAGGATAAATTCATAAGCAACGAATGAATATTCCTGCTCAAAAGACTCGGGGACGAACGTATCTTTGGGGAAAAAAAAAAAACAATTTCGCGTCGCATGAATATGTTGGCGACTGCGTTTCACCCGTGCGACAGCAGTCGTTTCGCTGTGATAGAAAAAAGAATTGTCGCGTGATACGCGACGATATCGATCAGGTGTTTCGTTCGAGAGCCCGTATAATTCGCGTTTCTGCAGTGGCGAACAGCGCGAGCGGGGGAAAAAAAATAGAAAGAAAAAGTGGAAAAAGATAACGACGAAGCGGGACGGAAAATAGGTTGAAATGCCGCCGTAAACATTCGTATAAATAAATGTAAATCTGCCCCGGTGCGCGCGCGAGAGCGTTACGTGTATAAAGCGGACGAATAAATGTAAATCTCGCTTTTCGGAAAATGGCATGCTCGAATAAAATCTCCGGGCGATATTTCGGTCCTCCAATAAATGGGAGGGAGGGAGGGTCGGAGAAAGCACGGGTTTAACGATCGGCAGAGTAGTTTTGCACGCGCAGTAATTGATGGTTTTGTACGCGCGCGGAGCCGAGCTGATTACGCTACGATGATAATTAACTGCGTTTATAGGCGCGTTATATCCGCGCGCGTGCTGCGGCGTGGCTCTCGTGCCTCCGCGGCGCGTTGATTAAAGCTGAAGTGACGCGGCGCAAAAAACGACCCCGGCGATTTTTAGCAAAAATTCTCCGGCATCGGCTACGAGGTTCCCCGGTCGAGAAGGAGGAAAAAAAACATATTTTATATCTTTTTCGAGACGAGAGCGCGCAAGCCATTCGCCGGGCAAACGAGGGCGGAGGAGGGAAGAATCCGCCGCGTCGCGCGATACGCTAAACTCGTTATCGACGAGGATATATACGTACCTCGTTACTCCCTCGGCGTCGACGATAGCTTTTACGGAATTCCGCCTCGTGTTTAGAAATGTAGATGGGATAAGATGCTTAACTACAGAATATAGTTGTTCAATCCATTGGACTGGAGGAAATTCTTGTGGAAATTCAAATGCCTAACTCATGAAATGTAAAGTAGAAGTACTAAGGAATTCGACTTAAAAAAAGATTCTTAACGGAATATTTTCGAATGTGGCGAGAAACTTTCAAGGAGACGCGCGCAGTCACTTCGCTTTGAAGTCACTTCTTATTTAGCAAATACAAAGTCGGGAAGGAAGAACTACCACCTCGGTCTGAGCGATCCTTAATGTTTAACGTGAATCTTTTGATAAATAAGCAGTATGCGCGGCGAAACACTCGAAAAGCATATATGTTTCGACAATATCGCGAGATTGCGGAGAATGTAGTAGAGACATTGTCGAACTGTGCTTTTTAAGCTTAAATGAATATGCGATGGCACGAGATGCGATCGCGCGAGGCCGACCGACATGGTTTATTCGCTGGCGGTTATTACACGTTGCTCTATTAATTTCTCCAGGTGTCTCCGCGGCAGATGATGACGTCTGAATCGGACACCGGCGCGTTCCGATTCCAACCGCATGTTGTCGCATACGTAATTCGCGCCTCGTGCACGCCGATGACTCGCGTCGCTCTCCAGCTGCCAGCGGCGGCCTCGCCGACCTGCATAAATAATATTGGAACGCGGATGGTCTCTAAACGCGTCGCAATTCAATGCATTGATAGTATTACTTTATCGATAAGTTTGTTGGAACTTCAGAGGGAACGAGACAGGATCGAAGTAATGGAAGTTTAAGAGGATGAGGAAGCAGCTAAATAATTTTACGTGCAATGTAAACAGTATACATGTATACAGTAGAAAACATTTTGCATTAATGCTAAAAACGATCCTTATTTTATAAGTTTTTGTGTTGAATTTTTAACATATTCGAGTGTTAATTTGACATAATATAATTGTATTATTTGATTATTTTGTGTTAAATTGATATATTCAACGTTTCTTGCCGTTAAATTATCATGTAGATAAATAAAAAAAAATAACATGAAAATTATGTAGTTTTGAAACGTAAATTTTAAAATAAATGAATCAAATATATGTATCTATATATTGTAATTTTAGTTTTGCTGAAGAAATATGTTTCCAAATTGTGTCGAAGCGTTATATTTGTGTTAATTTTTTTACACAATATTTATTTTCTAACATATTCATCTTTTTTCGTTAAATTAACACAAAAATGCGAATAAACTATTTGGGACACGCGATATATCTTTTTAACATAAATTTTCCAACTGTATGCGTTATTTGGACCAATGCAAACGTA
Organism: Solenopsis invicta; assembly: GCF_016802725.1. Taxonomy (NCBI): domain Eukaryota; kingdom Metazoa; phylum Arthropoda; class Insecta; order Hymenoptera; family Formicidae; genus Solenopsis; species Solenopsis invicta. Next base: position 12,228,202 of record NC_052673.1, read on the forward strand.
GAAATAATTTGTATCTTGATCTCTGTAAAAATAACATAAGACAAATTTTAAGATGTTCTGTATATTACGATAATCGAAGCGAAATCAATTTGGGGGAAATTTGAGGGAAAAAATGTGAAAAAAATGTGAGCAATAATATTACAAGAGACGCAACGATGATTTATAGCAATGAACCGAAGGACTAATTGAACAAAAAATAATGAATATGTAGATAAAGAGAAAGAGAGAGATAACTAGACAGAAATTTATTGCGTTTTGTGGAGAGTCCTTTCGTGCAGATAGAAATATAGATGTACAGCAATATATCATATAAAATTTAGCTGAAAATATGATAATAAAAGGAGAAATGTAGAATCAAGTATCCTATCATAATTTAAAAAGCTATAAAAGTAAGTTGGCACTTTTAACTTGGAAGATAAAAGGTACTGGATAGGCGTTTCTCTTTTAAAGATACTTAAAGCTCGCAAGCTTCTGCAGATAATAAATTCTACAGGTAATAAGTTTCTAGTAAAAATGATTGATAGGTAATTCCTAGTATCGATTTTAGCATAATCGATTTGCTCCGAGACAACAACAATGTTACGTTCGTTCCAGTATAAAATCATTGGCAGTATTAAAACAATAAAGAAGATAAACGGTGAATGCGAGGCGTGAGGGGACGAGGGAAAGTCTATCTGCGGCCTAAAACTCATTAATAACGGGTGAATCTCGTAATGCTGCGTAATGCGGGTAAAATGAGAAATGAGTAACGGGGTCAGGCGCGCGTAGAGGACACGAGGAAGTTTCGCATTCGCGGGGATCACATAATCCTTTCCTAATGACGCGACCGTTTTTAGCTTTAATACGCGCACCGACACGCGCGGCAGTGATACGGCAGCGAATATCCGGCCCCGTTTTCTCTGCGCGTATTTCGTCACGCGGATTAGCAGTCCGCGCTGAAACGTATGTAAAGACGCGCGTTATATACGAGATACGCAAAAGGGGACAGACACTGCACGCGTACCCGATTCGCTCTGGCCTGTCTGAGAACAGATACCTGCTGCATGCTGCATACGTTTAGTCTTTGGCGTTGTGTATCTCGACAATTAAAGTCTCGCGAATTGCTGCTCCGCTCGAGAAGAGTGTCTGAAGATTGAGTGCACACGCTTTCTCACGCCCTCGTTTTTTTTTTATTTTTTTATTTTTTTATAGAAAGCCTTCGTTTACGTCGCACGAAAATTATCTTGAGAAAATAAATATGCATCTCTTAGATTTAGTTTTCGGCATCTGTCATGTTGACATACGTATCGGTGATTTCGAAACACTATATACGTGGCTTAATGCGGACGTACGGAGTGCATCAGCGCGACACTGGTTCGACGAGGCGAAGCGAGTTTTCGAAATAAATCCCTCCGTATGCGTAAATCACGCGAGCTCTTTTTTTTTCTCCCAAAACGCCGTTAATATTCCAGGCATTTTCGTGCGACTGTCACGCCGGGCGATCGATTTCGCTGGATTTTTAGACTTCTGTTGACCCGGATTGTTATCGCAAGAAAAATACTCTTATCAATCCGACGAATCGCGTTCCTCTGTGATCGTGCATGAACGATGAATCTCCAGATAAAACGAAGCCGAACGCGATCCATCGGATCACCGGCAATCTTGATCGAACCCGCTCTCGATCCGATAAAAACTCGCTTTGTTACGCGCGAGGATTGAAAGTACGTGGGGCGCGTAAAGAGCGTGTTTAACAACATTACGGTAGTATCGATTGCCAATCAATCGATTGCCAATCACAATAGGGCATCCTGGCGAAGAGAGAAAGGAAAACATCGCCCGAGATTTTACAAAATTCGGAACATGCGAACGGTACTTCGGCTTTACCCGATTGATATAGTGTCTATATCAAGACCGTCTGGGTCGATACCGAATTTTTCCGCCGATCTGCTGAGGAAAACCGAGCTCTCTTTCCGTTTCGAAACGACGCTGGGCGTCTTCGCCCATTTCGGGGATCAGCCATCCCGTTTAGGTTTTACGGGGTACTTTGGGCCACGGTGCGCTCGGACTCGTCCGGACGACGGCGTGGCTCGGGCGTTTCCATCTCGAATAGAAGTTTTTATACCCTGAGAGCTTATTATCCGCGGAACAGCCGCGGGCGCTCGTATTTCCGGATATAATTTAACCGGTCGGGCGTTTCAGCTGCGCGCGGCAGGCTTAATTTCGCACCTACGTGCGCGATCGCGGCCAACGAAAACGGAAATAACTTCACCCTCACGTTACGAGCGTGGAGAGAGGGAGAGGGAAAATGAACGAGCGCGTTGCTGCTCGTCGGCTACGGCGCGGTGAGCTGCACGGAAAATAATTCAACGCTCTTGTCGTAAAACCGGCATAAATTGGGTGCGGTGTGCACCAGACGGTATCGATTCCCTCAGGCGACTGTCGACAGTGTTCTACGCTAGACATAGACTCAGGGAGTTTGTCCACTGCGCTCTCAAACAGTGATTTTCGAATGGACGAAACTCGAATAGGTCCATCCTCGATTCGCAAGTTTTATTTTTCGAAAATTATTACCGGAACAAGAATTTGTTTAATTATTGCGTGATGTTTACATGTTGCTCTAACAAGATTTTTTATCACTTATAATTAATCGGAACTTCTCTGTTTATTATTTGCAGGCGTCACGATGCAGCTTCACCGTCATTGGCGTCCTCCACTTGTTCGTCCTGGTCGGCCTGTTCGCCCTCGGCACCGCCGAGGCACGGACCTTTTGCCCTAACGGTTGCACCTGCGACGATGACACTCTGGTGGTTTCCTGCGTGGGCGCCAACCTGGATGTAATACCTATTGCGCTAAATCCCAGCATTCAGCGAATAGTGTTAAAGGAGAATCGCATCAAGATTGTGGATGCAGCAGCTTTCCAGTTCTACGGTGACTTGAAGAACGTCGATCTTTCCAGCAACCACCTGTTCACCATACCCAACGGCAGTTTCGATGCCCAACGACACCTTGTGGAGCTCCATCTGAAGCACAACAAGATTTCGGCGTTGACCGAGAAGACGTTCCAGGGCCTCAAATCCCTCACGGTATTGAACCTGCGGGACAACTATCTGGAGATGCTGAAAAACGGCCTGTTCGCTTATCTATCGAAGCTCGAGGAGCTCGATCTGGGCCAGAATCGCATATCGAAGGTGGAGCCAGGCGCGTTCCAAAAGTTAGGCACCCTCCGAGTGCTCTATCTCGACGACAATCAATTGCGAACCATTCCATCGCCAGCCTTGGCGCCATTAAACGCCCTTGCCGAGCTTCATATCGGCTGGAACGCCTTCTCCTCGTTACCGGACGACGCGTTTAAGGGTCTCGAGCAACTGGCAGTGCTAGATATCATGGGCGCCGGACTGGACAACATCAGTGATGGAGCGTTTCGAGGCTTAAATGCCCTCCGGACTCTAAAACTGGGCGCTAATAAGCTGCGCGAAGTGCCGACGAAGCAATTAGCGGTGTTGCCGCGCCTAGAGGAGCTTACTTTGGGCCAGAACTTCTTCACGATTTTGCGATCGGGAGCCTTCCAAGGTCTGTCGACGTTAAAGAAGCTCGATGTATCCGGCGCCAAGTTGCTTACCACCGTGGAGAAAGGAGCCTTCTCGGACAACGCCAATTTGGAGACTCTTGTGTTAAACAGTAACAAGCGCCTGGCCACTATGGAGGACGGTTCCCTGGCCGGTTTGCCGAATCTGAGGCATCTGATGCTGCGCGACAATGCCTTCGTTACGTTTTCGGAGTCGCTGGTTGCCTGGAACGAACTACGTCGTTTGGATCTCAGTGAAAACCCGATAGTGTGCGATTGCAGTCAGCTGTGGTTGGCTGAGATACTTGTCCCGAGGAACTCGAGCCCGGTGATATGCGCCGAGCCGCCTGAGTCCAAGGGTAAACCCATTAAAGGTATGAGCGCCGACGAGCTGGGCTGTGCCTTCTCGGATCCGCGTAAACAGGCTTTACTCGCGACAGTGTGCGCCGCTGGACTAGCCCTCGTCACTGGCCTTGCACTGCTCCTATACTACCGATGTCGCAGACGCGTGCGGGATGCGCTCAAGGACTACAAGTGGAAGAATCGTGCGATATCGCGAAAAGAACACGAATACCAAAAGACTTTCTCCGATGATGAGTATATCGTACGCTCGGCGCACGCTCATCATCATCATCATCACCATCAGACGCCACAGTCCCAACCGGTGCCCACGCACCATCATCATCACCATCTTCAGCAGTTGCAGCAGCAACAGCAGCAACAACAGCAGCAGGCGCAAATAGCGGCCGGTATCAAACCGATACCGGTGACGGAACTGTAGCTAGAACTTCGGGCGGCGAGCCCCGGGACCGGTGGGGTCTGGTTCCTGCCTCACCATGGCAGCACCACCCTTGCCGAGGGCTTCACCTACATCGACGGCGAAACGGCGCGCCAGATGCGCCGCCCGGGAACGCTGCCCGTCGCGAACAACGCGTCCGGTCACCGCGGAGGAGGAGGAGGAGGAGGGGGTAGTGGTGGTAGCGGAGCGGGAGGAGGGGTCAGAGGCGTTGTGGACGATGGCACAGCATCGCTGAGCGCAGCGCCGATCGACGGGGTCACGTCCAGCGGCGCGAGATCTCATTACTCCAGTCACTCCTTGCGCCGTACACCGCATTCGCAACCGCAGCTTTCCACCAGAGAGCCGGACTCGGATCGGATACGAACTCTGGAGTCCGGGCTTCAGAACGGAGTTCCGGTCGGTGGCCGCCATCAGCCGTCGCCACCGCCGCTGCCCTCCAGGCATCAGCCCAACTGCGGCCAGTCCTCGTACCCCACTCTGCCAGTCAACGGCCACGCCGCTCATCACTACCATCACCACACGAGAGAGCGCGAGAAAGACAGGTCGTCCGCTCGCGAGAGAAATCGTGAGCGAGACAGCGGTCCGCCGCCGCCTCCGCCACCGCCACCGGTAACGTCGCACCGATCCGATAAGCACAGGGAGGCCCAGCTGGAGATGGAGTTGCGCGACAGTCTCGACATGGGCGTGATCGGCACGTACCGAGCGTAGACGATTAATCGGACACCTCACGTTGTAAATCGAGAAAACGGAAGACGGGATCTGTAATCCAAAAATAGACGCGATCACCGTGGACTCCTCCGCGTTGTTTCACATAGTACGGCAAAATTCGCAATTGACAATTTGAAAAGATGACGAAGGAGACCAACGGAGACCAATCAGAAAAAAAGTTCCTCTCGTCGCGCAACACACAAAAAAAGGATGCAAACTAGTAAAACGCGCAGGAAGAAGACTGATGCTGATGAAAAATATCAAGAAGCGAGACCAAAAAGATCACATTAAAAGTGTGATCGCCATATCGCCATGATATACAATCTATTGGACTTCTATTCGTATACGAAATATTAGTACCATCGTGGATCGGCCAAACGCGAATCAGTGATACTGCGATTAGTCGAAAGCCAACGATCAGTGCTATAAAAAAAGACATCTGTTAGTTGATATTTTTATTTCTTAAGTTTTCAACGGGAAAGAACAGAAGCTGAACTTTTAGATGCAGCATCTAATCGCCCTCACGACACACGTCGTCGGAGAAAAATTACATTAAATATTTATTTGAAATCTGTAAGATGTTTATTATGTAATTTGAATAACGCAAAGTCTAAATTTGGGTAGTTCTTTGTGAGTTATGCTTTTAAAACATTTTTCGAAATTTTTATTCGTCCAACTTTTCAAAATCGTGTTGGTCTTTTTTTGACTTGTAATGACGCATCAAACAAACAAACAAACAAACAAAAAACCAATAGGCTCCCTATCAAAAGATGCGGATAAACTTAGCGTTTAGTATATCTGTAAAAGATGCCGCATCTTTTTCGGAACGAGATGGCATTCCGAAAATTATACACCTCGTCTATAACCCTAAGCGATCCTTAATAAGCCCATCTTCCCGCGCGACTGCTCGAAGATTAATACCCTCACTACGTCACCGTGGGGAGTCGTCGTCTCAGAATCCCGGAGAAAAGAAGACCCAACGGACACGGAATGACTTTCGCCAGGATTTTTATCACGTCTGTCTTATCACTGATGACCGCAAGATCAGCACTGTCGAGGATGAGTGATGCCAAACGGAAATCCCTGGCGGGTAGATAACCCGTGGGAAGACAGGGTCGGTCTACGATCTCCTCCCTCCCTCCCTCTTCTTTCCCGGAAACGACGGACCATCGGCCACGTGGAGCCTGTTGTGTTCCAATGCGATGCACATGCACAATACACGCGTAAAAATTCTATACGCGCGGTCGACCACTTGATCGTGCCGAGACCGCCGAGCTCGATCGAAACTGAAGTTCGATAGCGCATCGGTCTACGCCGAGTCATTCTTGAATCGCCGATCCGAGGACGAGAGCTTAACGAGTCGTACGGCTCTGAGGATCTGAAGATCACGGTTCGGGGAACGAGCGCGACTCGTTAAGATCCATCGATCGCCGCTCGATCGTTTTATTCCAGGCGGACGCGCAACCGAGAGTTCGTGTCGCGCGAGACGAGACGTGTATCATATGCGAGGAGATTGATCGTACTATAAGCAACGTAGGACGCAGCTATATAAATATATACATATACAGATATATATATATATAAATAAAAAAAAATATATATATACATAAATTATATATATATTCTAAACGGTCGAATTATTTTCTAAATAAAAACACCAATGTACAGAGGCACGACGGAGACGGTATAGTTGAGCTAGTGTGTCAACGCGTCCTCGACTATCTTTAACTTTAAGAGAATCTAGATCGTCGTCGAGTTTCCGGATACCTGTCTACCAAAAAGTGATTAGGAGAGAAAGATAAAAAGAGAGAGAGTGAGAGAGCGAGAGAAAGAGAAACGATTGGTAAGCGGGTATCCGTGTGTGCGATTGATCCCTCGATCGACGAGAGATCAATCGGGGATGGAGAAACTATCAAAACGTTATCTGATATCGTGGCGCGAGTTAGCGATGTAAGGACGGTCGTTTCTTTTTCTTCTTTTTTTTAAATTTCTGGTCGATATGTAAGTTAAGGGTAAGACCGCGTTAGGGATTTAACCTTAAGAAGGTTTACGCTGTTATTAGGGAACCGCGCAGGTTTCTAAAACGCGGATATCGTCCGTTCCCCTCGTTTCAACGGATGAGTGTCTTTCAGATCGTGAGGTCACGTCGATCTCCAAGTGGATATCTCTAAGGGAATTCTCGCGATAATAGCGTGCAATGCGAACGCGCGGTTATACTTGAAGATTGATCTGAAATGTGGCATTCTAGAAACTGAAATCCTCTTCGTTGATGACGCTATCGTTACCAAAAAACGTTTATTTCGCTCGGATAATAAATAACTAATAGACGACTAATGAATAGTAATTATTAATTTATTATTAATAAACGAGTAACAATTCTTTTTACAATTTTCCGAATTTCGATTCGAATTTCTGAAGTTTGTTCTTCGAAGTACACGTCGTCGCGTCCGTCAATCGCGATCACCTCACGTATCCCACGAGAAGAAATCGAGAACGGCGACGTGATCCGTTTCACCGACATCGGGGTTTTGAATCCTCGCGAGAAAGGCAACATCTCCCCGCGGCTCTCGCCGCAGCAGGCCGAATTCCAACCGGTCTGCACGCCACCGAAATACTGCCGTTTAATCCCCCACTGAATCGCGGTGTCGGTGGTACCCGCCACGTGGGTAATTTTCCGGTCACTTTTACTTTCAATATCACACAAGGGAAGGTAATTCCCGCGGCGATGCCGGCGGCGGCGCATCGAAAATCCCGCGGCCCTGATAAATCGCGGCTGCATTAAAATGCACGGGGCGCGGCTGAGTTTAAGTTAGTTCGCCGACCGACGTAATGGCCGCGGTAGAGAGTGCGGGAAAGCAAAGTGAGGAGGAAAAAGAGAGAGAGAACGGGTGAGAGGCGAGGTATATGGCGAAGATGTACTTTACGGAACGAGATTATTTTTCCGCCCGAGTGTACCCAGTGGAATTCCACGGTCACCCGGCCTGAGAAAGGTGACTGCACCTTGAATCGACTCTGGCGGCGGTGGTGGCGGCGGCGCGATGCAAGCCGCTCGTTTGCTCGAATCGCTCGCTCGCTGCTGGGCGTGGAGAGAGTGGCGGAATTTCAGCTCCGGTAGAATCTGCAACGGGTTCTCGAGGATTAGGCTTCGAGGCGTTAACTTTGCGACGCAGCAGAAATCGGACGAAAATTGAGAACGGTTTTAATATTTGCAGAAGAAGGCGTGTGTTGATTTGCACTGTCGGGCTATCTCGCGTAATGTCGTGATTATTTCCGGCGCGATCGCTTCTCTTTCGGTCTACCTTCAGTCTCGATAATGATTCGCGGAATTGATATGCTCGGTAAATTCACGAAATTATACTTTAAACGTGGAGCAATGTGTGCTAAGCGTTAAATAAGTCTTTGAAAAAAAAAAAAAAAAAAATATCGTGGACAGTAACGATAGCGAATATCGAGCGTGATTTATCGCAGGTAAATTACGGATGCATCGAATGGCGAAGAAGGGAGTTACGGCGGGAGTGAAAGTTACTATCGATAATGGAGTAACGTCGTCGTACGGCGCTGCCGCCGTAGGAAGATATATTGCGGCTCCATTTTTAGGTATAACCGCATAGAATTCTCTTTTCTCTATCGTGAGATGCGTCTGCACATGTCTCAAGGACACTCATCCTCGCTCGTAAAACTCTTTCCACTCCGTTGACGCCGATTTGGCATCGGGAATTTTATTATTTGATACGCGACGCGAATTTGTCGGATAGAAGCGAGATTTACGGCGTTCAACTGCGTTCCGAGGTAGGATTAAGCGTGTACATTGTCACTTATCGCAATTAAATAGATTGAATCGCGAAGGGAGAGCGAAAGGTATCCCTGTAACGAGTTTTAACTGCCCCAGTATCGACATCCGCAACGCAACCTTTAAGCAATCGCTGAGAAAATATCGTATCGAGGTCTCAATGAATCGAAGTGTACGACGATGATTTTTCCAAATAGTTTCGATGGTTTCGTAAGCATTTCGTGCTGCAAAGAAAGCGAGCGGCTCAAATTATGTGTTCACAATAACCAACCCTGGTGTTCAGAAAATATCGTTTTTCGAGCGAACGGCTCTTGGAAGTATGTAAGTTCGATGCAAAATCAAACCGCGTAATCTACGCTTTTCGATAACGTGAAAGTCCACGTCATTGAAAAACGTCGATTTCGAAAAAAGATTCAGACCATTATTTCCGCTCAACTTTTGACTGTCACGAAGAAGAGCCGAGCACTTTTTGCACGTTACGATACGATTTCTATATTTTGTACCATACAATTTTCGATATTTTACGGTGCACGTCTCGACGTACCATAAAACCGGTGTTAAAGACTGCTTTAAAATTCGCGAGAGTTCGCGCTACGCTCGTTTTACAGAATAGGTTTTGCGGAATAAAAAGAGATGGCGGCAAAAAAGGTAAACTTCTACTCTAACATAAGCATAACTTTTCTTGAAAATGCGATTACGTTTATATACACGGGCAGAAATATTATATTTGTATACATAAAGGATTGCAATATCGCTACGCTGCATCGTGCATCTGAGGATGCGCGTAATGCACGTTCGGTGACGCGAGCTCTCGTGAATTGATGCACCAAAGACGAGACGACGGCCGAAGCAGCGTTTCCGGCAGCTCCAACGTCGAAACATCGACGGAGAGAACTTGCATAGGGACGTATCTAATTTCGTAAGTTCGAGAACCAACCGAAATATCCGGGAAAACTTTGCTTCCGGGGAATTTTCGCTCGGCGTCTTTATCTTCGTCGAACTTTGCAAATCGAAGGAGCTTCGCGCGACGCACGCGACGTAACGCTCGCGCAGTCTCGTACAAGGCTCTCCCGAACGATAATCTCATTTCTTCTGAAATGCTTATTTCGCACTGCTCATTTCACGCGAGAGACCTTTTTGTATCTTCTTATTTGCGACACGAGATACGATCTCCTTCGTCGAGACACGACGATACGAAAAAGCGTATTGTGCGCGTCTTCCGCGAGACGCGACACGTTTGTTTTTCCATGTACCGTCATTTTAATGAAATATTGTTCTCTCTCACATTTCTTAAGGATGTATGTATTGCATCTCAAAGCATTACCAAATGTAAAATCTAAAATGTAATTTGATAGAGTGTTCTATTATTGCATTGTTAAATCTCATCTGTAAAATTTAAACGCAATTCTCTTGATTTATTTAATTTTCTGTTTCCTTGTGATTGGTATCATAAAATCGCATTTTGCAGTACTCATTTGTAAATTTAATGAGGAAGTAGCATTACTAATTAAATCAAGTTTCTTATATATCTTATATATTTTTCTTGACGAAATTGTACAAAATTCTTCACACAAGCAAATTGTTTAACTCTATGTACAATCTCATTCCAATATTTCGAAAATAAAGATTGACATTTGTGCACAGGAAAAAAGGAACGTTCTTGTTTCTCATAACAAGAATGTTCCTTTTTCCCGTGCTCAGATGTCAAATATTGGCACGACGATGAAAGAGCATTCGGAGAAAAATGATTGAAAAAATATATAATATATTTCATGGAAATTCTCATTAAAGTGACGATAGCGTTCATTTTTGTGTACTTATACCTTCGTGTATTTTATGCGTATTTTATGCGTAAGTTACGACACGCGTATTCCATTTAATTCCTACCAAATTCGTATTGCGATATCGCCGAGAGTCGTTAACAGCGTGGACAGTGTGCAAGCGGCGCCTAAGTTTAGAATCATTGGATATATTTTCTCACCCGTACAATCGGTCTGGGGCTTTCCCCGTGATTTGCGATCCCGGTTAACTCTTAACTGTACCGAGGCGAGCCATCGGATAAATCTTAAGTAGCGTATTTGTAATTAAAATGCATTGTAAATGTGTCGGGGTTCAAGTATCATAGGTAGTTCCGAGCGGAAAAGAGAGAAAGAGAGTATTAAAAGGCCGTCGCGTTAGGAGCGGGACGGCAAAAAGTGTATATTTTACGATATGACCGTCATACTAAAAATCACTAATGTAACGTTATCGTATCGCTAGTCAGTTGACGCGTTTCCAAAAAAAAGAAAAAAAAATAGCGGAAAGAAGAAGAGAAAAGGGAAGAAGCGAAGCGTAAAAAGCGAGGAGCGTTCGAAACGATCGAGTAAAATTAATCGAGATATTAAATTATATTGTACAAAATTGAGCGCCGGTAGTTCTTAAGGCCTATTATATCGTTTTTCTCCATTTCGTATCGACTGCGTGTGACGATACGCGCAATGTTAAAGTGATACGTACGAGCGAGACGTGTGAGAAAATGTTTTATAAGGGATATAAGCTCAATATTAAGTACGATTGAATCTCACGAAGAGGCGTCCGTTCGCACTCCCCCGTAAAAATATATCGAACAGAGATATTGAAACATCCCCGATAAACACACGAAATAAAAATAAAAATCTCGAAGTAATCGGAGATGCGGACGCAGAACCATTCGTACGTTCCGTCTTTCAGTATCTAACATTCCTTGCGAAAATATTGTCTTGTTGCGTAACGTGTCTATTCTACTTATAATATCACGTATATGTTTTCATCCATTCCTTAATGTCTCGCTCGTATATTTCATTGTGTGACCCTAATCGGCGGCGCGCCCGCGTCAAAGGGCGTGCGCGCGCGCGCGTCACCACTCTCGTCTCATATCTCGTCATAACACACGACTCATCCGAGTTCCTTCTGCCGTTCGAGAGATAAGCTCGAGTTCTGCCATTCGACCGCGAGCTCGCGACGACGCCGTTATCGGGCGGCGACAGGGTGTCGATTGACGAATTCCGCGTACTTAGCGGCGCGCAATGCAATCTCTACTCGCCGGAGGTGCCGGGATGTGCAAGCACCTGGTCCTTATCGGCGCCACTCGATAAACTTAGTATCAATGCGCGCTCTGTGCCATTGTGATCGCGATGCCGGACGTAGGCATGCATATGATAAACGGGCAACTTACGCCGTGAAAAGGCAAGCGTATAACGGTCGATCCTCCGCGCGTAACGCGCGTCCGGCGCGACCTTTATTTATCTTTAGAGAAATCGAAAATTCTCTTCGTGATATTTTAATTTTAATTTTATTTTTTTACGCGACTGTGTGATCGTTAACGACGATCTCTCGCGAATTTTCTGGATGATGAACCCGCATCGGTCCTGCATCTCGCGCACGTGCGTTCCATTTTGAAAGAATGTAAAAATTACGGAGATACGGACGTGTTATAGCTTTTTTTTTCCTGCTAAGTACTCGATTCTTTTGAATGTACGCATTCGATCTAGGAGGAAAGTAATTTCGCCCACGGTGGTTTCGCGAACGAATGAATTTCAAATGAATTTCCCTTCGTTGATAATGCCCCATGTATCGAATTTAAACGACCTAATCTTATATTGTGATATATTACATATAATATATAGTACTTGATTCTCGCACTTGGGTCTGACTCAAGTGGAATCGTGAATCTCGTCGGATAAATCGGGCGGTATTATATGCACATTCCATGAGAGATCGTATATCATTAGGGTGATACTTCGCGCTTCTCCAGGATGGCGGAACTTAAAGCTTTTTCTATCGATCGATCTATCTTTAGGCGATTGTGTATAAATTTTTTGATCTCGTCTCCACGCACTTTAGATTCGGAGAATAGATCAATAGAGGATCCGTTCCGAGTCGAGATTTGATCGGCGGACAAGCCGGCACACGTACACGTACACACACATACCTACACACATGCACACACTACACTGTACATTCGTGTAAAGCATAGCGAAGCCTTATTGAGAAAGCAATATTCATCCTTAAACCGCTTAAAGTATTTTCAAGCTGCTAATCTATCGAGCAATTTCTTCCTACGCTAGATAAAAGGGAAGAAGAAGAGAACGTCTCCTTCGAGGCGAAAACGGGAAGGACTCGACGATCGCGGGGCTCGGTTTCGCGATCGGCGGTGGTCCGAACTCGCGCGAGAGGACTGTGAAGCTGCGAGCCACGGGATAACGCGTGCGATTATCGCGGACGACGGCAACGGTGGTGCGTCGAGCTGTGAAAAACACCGCTTTTCGCGCATTTTTCGAAATGATTATGTCGCCCGCGAGAGTCTACGGAAGAACGACCGTGCTATCGACCGAAACGAATTATGGCGGGAAAAAAAAACAAAGAGAGCGCGCGCAACTTTCCGAAACGGCGTTAGAATGGGATTGGGAGGACAAGTTTAATTATCGAACTCCACCGCGGCCGCGTAAACACGCGCGAAATTTTGTTCGCGCGTAAAAAGCATTGAAAAAGTTCGAAAACGACCGCGCGTTGACCTAAGGCACGCTCTGAAGTACATCCCACTGCAAAAAATAAGATGGGAACGGGCAAAAAACCGCGAGCCAAGTGAAAACTAAATTAGACTCCTAAGTCGCCGCCGAGTGGTGGACGTATACCTGTGTGGAAATATCAGCGGGAAATGCTTGAAAGAAAATCCAGGAGAGCCCTTTCTTTCTTCAGAGCACGCTCCTTTCCTTCCTTCCTTTTCGACGCGATAGCGGCGATCGGAATTCGTGGGAGTTTTTCCGCGATAAACCCCCGACGCGCGCTCTCCCAAACGCGATCCTACCGTAACGTTTATTAATCGATAACCGCTCTCTCGCGTCCGAGGCCGGCAATTCCGGCCGCAAATTGGCGCAGCGGGACATTCTCTCTCTCTTTTTTTAAATACATTATTAAACGGCCGCATCGCGTTTCGGAGGAGGATGGCCAGCAGCGTAATCTCCGGATCGGCGGAGGGTGATTATCATTTCCGCGCGCCACGTATCACACCAATTGTCTCGCGTACTAATCGCGACGGTCGTCGATGTCGTTACACCGTGGGTACAAGTGGCACAGCTTCCTCGCGATTTCCCCCCGCTGTAAATACATCCCTCCCTCTCTCTCCCCCCGAATTGCCCCTCCCCCCCTCTACTCCGAGGGTGGTAGTAGACGGTCCGCATTTTCGCCGCGCGTTGCCCGACGCGAAAGTCGCGATCTTAATAAGAGAAATTCTTTTTATCCAAATTTAATTCCTCCCCGGTTTAATTCTCATTTCGTCGAACTTGAACCGAAATCCCATCTCTCGGAACCGTATGCGTCGAGTGGTGAACACGTTAATCGTCAAACAATGAAAATTTCATTTTTTTTGTTTTTCGATTTCTATCTCAAGACGCGAGCAATAATTATCAGATAGAGATAACTCGAGATCAATTCAAATACAGAACGCGCGCGGGGATGATGCGGAGCGACACGCACACGCACACACACAAAACCACGCGTTTAACGAAATTCCCATTTGTCGCCTATACTCGATTTTCTCTTCACTTAACTGAGAATCCTTCATTAAGGTGTGTACCATAAAGGCGAGTAAGGCGCGGACGTGTCACGTCCCGCCGATCTCGCGGCCTTCTTTTCGTCCGCTTTCCGGTGGAGGAGGAGCCGATCCGGTCGCGATCGGCCTGTGTAAATATTATTCGTCGCATTTGTGCACGGCGAGCACGAGGGAAAAAAAGAAGGCGAGCGGGAGAGGCGCGTGGCGCTCGTGTTTTTCGGCTAGTAAAAGACAAGCGAGCGTACTCCGACTCTTCGAACCGAGCGAGAAGAGGGCTGTTCTCTTTCGAGGAAAAGTGGGAGTCCCCGGGCCATAACATAGGTCATTAATAATAACATAATAATAATAGTAATAATATTAATAGGGATATTTCAGCGTTATTTTGTACATAAACAACTTTATCAACGGATATTAAGAAGTCATCAATAAATCTATATATAAAAAAAGCATTGTGGAAACTATTATATTTTCTTCATCCGTCCTTTCATTTAAAATCCCCGAGTTTTTAAGACCAAGGCTTGGCGTAAATATAATTATGTAAATAATTATTATTTTAATTAGATTTCTAAATGTTCCAAATAATTTATTTTAAATCGCTTAAATTTGGAATGTATTTTAAGTCTTAATCGCAGATTTCTGAATATTTCGATTGATTTGGTTTTATGCTTATGATCCTGCATTTTCAGACGAATAGAACATACTTTAAGCAAACGCTGCTCACTGATAAACACGACTGAATATTTGTTGCTAGAATTGCCAGATACTCGCATCTGTGTTTGGCGGTGCATTTAACGCTAGATACGACCGTCTATATAATTCTGAGTTTCATATATCTAATATGGAAATCGCATTCAAACATAAACACGAAGGAACTTGGACAGTTACATCTGGCAATAATGCGATTGAATTTGCGTAATACGAAGATCATGATGGATGGTAAATATACAATGCGAGAATTGGCCAGTCAGATTTAACGGTGAATACGCGTTTAACGTGTACAGAGCAGCGCTTCACTTTCTCAAAGGAATCAAACTTCTGTTCTCGTATCAACGTTGCAACGTATTCTGAACTCGAGACGAATAAGGAAACGCCGTTCGAGCGACTGTCGCGAATGAATGTTAATTTTCCGCGCGAATAAATTCCTGTGCGGAATCATAAATGAGAAGTGGGACGCTGCCCCATATTCCGCATAATTTTATTACGATAGGATCATCAGGTTCTGAGAGTCGCAAATTGTGTTATACGTGGAAGATAATTCGCGTGGAAAAAGCATCAATCCGACATATAGCTTCAAACAATGACTTTTATTAAAAGGATCCAGTAATAACACAAACCCGCGTATACAACTGTAAATATAACCCTAATTATATACAAAAGCTATAATACTTATTATTCTGTAATTTTATTTATAGCTTTGGTACGCTTCGATTAAACATGATTTTAAATATAAATCATTACGATATACATATATCTATAATGATTTACTGATATATACATGTCTATGTAATATTATGCGTGACATATACAATGTGAAAAATAATCGCCTGTAACTTTGGAATGTAAAAAAAAATAATCGCATACAACAAACGGATATTGAAAATTAAATTGACTTGACTATTAAACAGATACTTTTGGGAAGCATAAAGAAGATCACATTTTATGCGAGGTGTTTAAAACGGCATAAATTATTCTATAAATAATATAACTAATTAAAGAATCGTATTTATAAGCCCTATATTTTCTTCCTTGTTCTCCCTTTTTTTCGTGATAAATAGAAAAATAACGTTAAAAATTATAATTTATTAGATTTGGTCAACGTTCTAATACATTTGAGACTCGTCACTGTCTCAAACGGCAATTATGACGCACATTACACACCATTTCGCGCAAATAAATTAAATCACAAGTGTAATTGTATAGTCACAGTTCTAATAATTCTTTTAGGGGTAACTAATGTTTTTTTGCCATCGCAATACCCAGGCCTAGAATACTTGCGACACCGATAATAACACCTCCCGCAACAGCCATACCCATAAGGCCCTCTGCAAAAAAAAAGAAACAAACGAAATTCAATGCCAATTCCAGTCACGAAAATGCCGATTAAGCTTCTCAGGTGATATTTGCAATTTTATTAGTCGATTAGTATCGCGAACCAATAAAAGGAGAACAGTGTGACATACATGAATCAGCATGATGGTATTAAATATGGGTTTGTCATGTCGTCGGTACAAATTTTTATTATATACTTATTATATACAGAATATACAGATGGAATAATAGAGATAAATGCAGAAAATACAGCAATGATTATTAATGAGACCACCGTATCTACGCTAAAGTCTTTAATCTGTAAAATATAAACTAAATACTCTATTACTACTAACTAATCTACCACAAAGAGGAAATTAAATGAATTGAATAAGCAAAAAAAAAATAAATAAATAAATAAATAAAAAAATAAAAAAATGAAAGATCTTTATAGAAGATTATGGAAGAGGTTATATTACAAAATTGTGCTGCAAGAACATGCAAGAAGTTAGCTATTTCTTTTCCCAAGCTGATGAGTTTTGGGTTAGTATGAATCATAAAGTGGAATCGCAAAATCGTTAAGTGAAATCAATATAAAACTTAGCAATCCAAGAGATCAAAAAGATTAGCAGAAGCAACCAGAAATAATATGACTGTGTAAGGAAATTGCAGAAATCTCTTAGCGATGTTGCCCCTAGACAAACTACGAGCTTTATTCTCTTAAGCCGATAAGAAATTGTAAGAGGGAAACCTTTTTCCATCTTCTTCCTTATCAACGATTCCAGATTTTGTACTTGCACGTTCGCAGGCTCGATCTGAAGGAATGCCCTGACATATGACAGTGCCTTGGAGTATTCCTGGAAGAAGACATTTAAAGGATAAGGATTAAGAGCTAATAACAAAAGGTTTGTTTTTTATTCCTGAAAGCTTTCTGAACCAATGTACATTAAAAATAAGATATATGTTTGAAAGTTAACAAAAGCGAAAAGATAAGTTCTAGTGCGATCTAAGGAACAGAAAACAAAGTGTTTGGCACATTCATTCAAGTCATGTGTATATTACCTTTATTCTGGCATTTCCAATGGCCAAATAGTACAGGCAATCGCGCTTTTCCGTATCGTGATTGCTATAGAGGTCCTCCAGCAGCAATATTCCTTTCCGAATGTCTGCCGAGTATTTACTCCTCACGAGGCACCAGGCATATTCAAATTGGGCTTTTTGCGTAACGTACGACGTGTGCAACTGCTCATTGTATACAGTTTCGAATTTCTAAAAAAAACGCAATCACGACAGACTTGTCACAAGATGATGCAACATTTGCGCGTACTTCGCATCGCATTTCCCGATCAGGGGACATCGCGTCATCCCAACTCCGTTACGACTCGCTAGTCGAGAGCATCAAATTAATTATAATTTATTCGCGGAATTGCGGTGCGCAACCTGCGTGTTCATGGTGCAACTTTTTTTTTTGTAGTGGGAACATGACGTATGTACATTACGGGATTGGCTCAGACGCAATTATTAAAGATTCGCAGAAATGCAAGCGAAAGGTCGGCATGAAGCGAGTTGCCTCGACGCGTGAATTAACCGTATCGACGAACAAAATTATATCGCGCGCATATACGTGAACGTAAATAGGTGTCCGCGTAACCTAACCTAACTCTCCCAACGCGTTGTCGCCGCTCGTCCGAGGCGAGCCACGGAACAGCGAACGCGAGGAACGGAATGTCGGGACATCGAGCGTGATTATCGCGAAGTTTCATTCCTCGGGCGTGTTTACCTTCAAATCCTCGGAAGAGACGACCTCGTTCAAAACGTCCTCCATTTCTTTTCCGGATTGATGAACGTTGACGTAAGCGGCGCGCACTTTGCCACACACCGAGCCGAGAGACGGGACAAGACAAGACGAGGCGAAAGGAGACCGTCGCGCTACCGCTATACAATCGCGAATCTCCCGGTTCCTAAAACGCGGCTGCAGGTGCGGGACTGAGAGGCGACTTACTGAGAGGCGACTTGACACATCGCAGGAGGCGAGAATACGCGAATTGCGATTTGCGAAACCCGCTGAGGCTCGATACCGCGCTGCAGATGGCGCGGTTTATGAATCGTATCGAAGAAAGGAACGAGAGTCGACAATAAATATAGGCGGGTTTCTTAATTCGTCAATCAGTTTAATTCGATTAATCATTCGAAATAAATGAATAGGTAATGCAACGTAATGAAATTTGTTAAAATAGGTTTTTTTAATAACATATAAATGTAGTTAAAAATATATCGAGAGTCTGTTAGTTTGATCCAGGCACTTTGTATAAAAATATAGTGAAGTGACAAATAAATATGAAAGGCGCCAGTTAATCACACGGAATAAATAAGGTAAATAACAGAGAGGAGTGTTGATTCGCGACTTTGTTTTCTGGCTTTTTAATCAAAGCCCCTTTTCTAAATTAGAAAATCGGGTTTGCGCGAAGGCGCTATATGCAGCAAGTTCTTTAATTGATCAATCGCATTATACACAAATGCAGCTTTTACACAGCAAAGTTGCATTTACATATAATGCGATTGATGTAAATTATGCAGCGTTTACAGAGAAAAGTTGCATTTGCGCATAATGCAACTGATCAATCGATGAATTAAAAAAATTCGCTTTATGTTTATAGCGCTTTCGCGCAAACGTGATTTTATCATTTCAAAAAGCTACTTTGATTAAAACGCTAGAAAATAAAGTTACGAATCAATATTTTTCTTTGTCATCTACCCAATTATTTCGGATGATTAATCAGATTATGATTAATCAGATTAATTGACGCCTTTCGTATCCTATTTATCACTTTGAAACATTTTTATATAAAATATCTGAATTAATAAGATCCTTTTTAATTATTAACTTGACATATCAGTTATAATGAAATAAAATTGTCTTTGATTGCGACGTCAAAAAGTGACGCTTGCAAAGTCGAATACTCCGTTTTACGTTTTCACTGGAAAGCGTGGTGTCGGGGATGAAACGGAGAAAGTTTTATCGAACGAATATATTACCTATTCTGGTTAATTCAATTACGATGTCGATGAGTGATCCGCTTTGTGTCTTTGACAGCGCGCGATACGATCATGAATGTTAATGAGCAGCAATATCAATATTAACGCGCGCTTAAATATATGCCCATTAAGCCGCAACATCCGGACTATTAAATACACAAATAGGGGAATTCATAAATTTATGAGGCTTTTAGCGGTGATAAAATTTATTCATGTTTAGGAACAACGGTACAACGGTTCAGGTACTGACAGGCGCAGCGTGATAATTTCGCTAAACGTTGGAGAACATTCGGTTCAGTTGCTTGGCCAACGAGTAAAGCGGTAGGCCCGTTATGGTATAATAATCACCATCTATCCTTTCAATCAGACAACCCCCTATACCCTGAAGACCGTAACCTCCTGCCTTATCCCTGAAATAACATCCCGCTTAAGCGCAAAGACTAATTGTAACAATCGCAATGCGATATTGCGACCCAGGCAGCGAGCTGACGTTACTTCGACGTCCAAATCATATCTTTGACAACATTTTGAAGAACAGCGTCAATAAATCTTACATTTGGGGAACAGAAAAAACTAGAGTTATGAGCCGTACGCTTCACGATTACGTCTACATGAGTTATTACGTTATTACGATTACGTTACATTTACACGAATCTTTTTCATGTAGACAATACAAGCGATTAGTAAATTATTATAAATGGCTAATACAATACAGAAAAAAGTAATGAAATTGTGAGATTGTTATCTAAATTTGATTTTAGTATTAATCAACGAAAATATTTATAATGTGGAAAATTAAAAAGAGAATATAATTTCTATTTTCCGTGTAATCTCCAAATCTGAATCTTTCATGATTCATTATTGTTTATACAAATAATACATGAAAAATAATTCATAGTTTATATTGTATACGCATAATGTAGATTGTTTATATTTTGTGTGTAAACACCCAATCTTGAAGAAACTATTTTTTACAATTGTACGAAAAGTAATTAAAGATATGTAAGTGTACGGTATCACTTTAAAAATCTATTTCCAAAGAGAAAATTAATGTTGAAACTTTTGATTTATGTTGTCTCCCAATGAAATGAACATTTTCATACACATAATTGGGAACATTTTCATATATACAATCATTTAATTAGAACATGCTGTAAATGTAAAACAAACTCTTCCAATGATATAATTATAAAATAACATGTTGTATCCTAAGAAGAATATTTAGTTTTATTATTGAAAAATATGTTTATAAATAGAAGCAGACTTGTAACATTGAATTCCAGTATGCTAAAGCGATTCATTAATTGAGCATATTTTGTACAGAGCATAATGTAAGAAAAACAGTCACTGTTACAGGTGTCTTTTTGTGTGAGTGACAATTCTGTAGACCTGGTATTGAGAAAAGGAACCTAAAGTAGTCGTTGAATGAAATTGTGTATCTATATCCCTTGATTCTGAAGCCTCTAATGTCTATTTTGACGACTTGTGTTTTTCCAACCGATTCGAACAATGTCAACCTACTTTCTGGGACTGCAATATTGCAATGCGATATTGCAATGCATGACAGTTACACTCACATAGGATCACCAGTTTTAATATACTCTCTTATTTGTCTCTCCGATATGTCTCCGAACTTTACTTTGGCAGACTCATAAAATTGGACCTCGCTCTTTGGTGTTTTTAGGCACACACCAGTATAAACAGTGTGTTGCTTATTCGCCAAGCTAGGAAATAGAGTTGGGTACTGTGTGTTACGTTTAAATGAATCTCTGGAGGTGTTACCTGGACAACATCTGAAAAGCTTCCATTTCATTTTGAGGCTTCCCATAGATGATGTCACCCATGGTCACCATGGTGTCCGCTCCTATTATCAGAGTCGGTGGCTTCGGGTCCGCTTTTAAACGCTCGTATACCTCGAGCACCTTGTACCTGGCTATGTCCTGAACGTATTCCCCGTGTCCCTCATACTTGGCTCTGTCGAGGTTCTCGTCGTAGGTAGACGGCACCACTACTGCGTTTATGCGCTGAGACGATTATCCACATTAATATGATTCAACTCCAGCGATCATCACGCAACTGTCCACCGTTTTTACGTTTACAGAACGTTTGAAAAACAAAAATTATATTCTTCGTACGATTGTTTACCAAATGTTTTATTATATCGTGTCGCCTCGGGGAACCGCTGGCCAAGATCACCCTTCCACTCGCCAGAGCTTGGATCGTCGACTCCAGCATCCTGTGCAACGCAAAGATTCGCTGCGATTATCGTTAATGACACCTGCTGCACGGCACAAAACTCGCGTAACACCGTCCAGCTAAGCCACACCGATCGCCTCACACGTGGTGGGAAAAACGCGCGGAACGTAAACAGATTAATGGCGCAGCCAAAGTGCGCCCGTCGGTAAACGCGAGATGTTGCGAGCGGCTTTACATCGCGATAACACTGCAGAGGACGCTGCAGGCAAAGAAAAAAAAAAAGCGCGCTCGCTCTCTATCAAATGTGATGCCTTTTTTTACTTCACTAACGCTGAGCATAGAATTCTTTTCGGCCGAAACTACGATATTAATTTTAATAAATCTAGATTTGTCGGTTTGAAGTTGTGAAAGTACAAGTAACATATTATATATTCAGTGTAGAATTCTGAATATAAAATTATTTACAAGGGCATTTAAGTAATTAAGTATCGGGAATTGAGAGTATTACAGATTAATTATATAGGATCTTTTTAAACATTCATTATTTCAAAACTGATGTTATTGTGTAGCTAATTGATATTGTGCATGCTATTGTGCAATTAAAATTAATGTCATACATTTATTAATTATATTGTTTAACGTTTAATTTAATTTTATGTTATGTAATATCAAAATACTAATTATACTTACAATGTAGCCATATTAATTATACACAAAATTGATTAAAAAATATCTTTTATATTGAATTATTTCGTAATATTTCAATAAAAATTTTAATGCCAATTTTTTAATAATTCTATGTAAAAAAAGAAAGAAATAATAAAAAAATTTAAAAATTTGTAAATAATATCTATAAACGTCTACATAAATAGAGCAATCCAAAATTCATTAAAATATCTTTCAGATTGACAGAATTATTTCACAGTGCTTCAATAAAAATTTCAATGCTTCTTTTTTAATAATCTTAAGTAAAATAAAAAAGAAAAAATGATATTAAAAAAATTATAAATTTATAAATAATATCTATAAACGTCTACATAAATAGAGTAATATAAAATTCATTAAAATATCTTTTATAATAGATTGAAGGAATTATTTCACAGTATTTCAATAAAAATTTTATTGCTACTTTTTCAATAATCTTAACTAAAGAAGAAAATATTAATATTAGAAAATTTTAAAATCTAAATAATATCTATAAACGTCTACATAAATAGAGCAATGTAACATCAATTAGCAACTGTTATTTACTACATTGTTACTCACTGACTCCGTCTTTTGTCCTTTATTAAACTCAAAAAATCGCTTCGTTCGGTTAATGCTCCAAAAACTGCGTGAAAAAACGTCGATTTTTGCCAATCGTACGTGTAAACACACACTTATTCACATTTATGTTATACAATTAACAGATAATGCTTTAATGTAAATATGTAAAAACGTTATAAAGAATAAATATTTAAATATCAATGTTGACAGAATATATAGATAGAACATATAAATAAATGTATACAGATATACATACATAATTATAAATATCATAAATAAATAATATCATAAATGTATGTATGAGTATGCATACATACACATAGTACGTAAAATATATTGTGTATATTTATACTTAATTTAAAGAGATCGCAGAGATCTCTTAAAGAGAATGCGTAATCTGATTCATATTTAAAAATATATTGGCGTTAGAGGGAGAACTGTTCTCCAGCACAACTCAAGCAAACTCTAATACATCGTAATCGGTGAATTACGTAAATGCCGCATGCCATGAACGAACCTAAAGGTCAGTCAGTCCGAGGCCTTACATAATCGCAAGGCGAAAGGTTGACCCATCTTTGCGCCGCGCAGCCTTCCAGTTAAACAAAGATTTAGCGGCATTCCTTTTTTTTTCATGTCACTTGCGCGACCGTGTTTAATCCACCTTTAATCGATTAATCGGTAAGTGATCCAATTGCTCGTACAAAAAGAAAAGTTGCAAGACGTATTGGAACTTTGTTTCAGTGAATGCTCTTTTGAATAGATGAATATCTATATGTGACATTTTAACAAGGTTATGCTTAAAACATTTACGATTAGAACATGTTTTAAGCATTACACTGTTTTAAGCAAGCACTTATTTTAAATATGTTTTAAGCGTGTTTAAATATTAAATATATATATTTAAAAAAAAAATTCAATATAGATTTCAGAGTATATTCCGAAACATTCGTATGTTTATTTTTATTTGTGTAGTTTATTTTTTGTAAATATAAAAAATTGTATTTATAAAATATAACTCTTATAACAATATTAAAATAAATATATACAAAGATATAAAATTATATCTTTGATTCTATTATTTAGATTCTAATATTTCTATTGTCTAAGAGTTTCTATTCAATCAAAATATATATTTTTTTAGTAATTAAATATATTATTTTTATATATAAAATATAAAGAATATTAAGTTATATTAAACTTATTTTTTAATGTTTATTTATTTTTATTAAAAAATGGAATTTTTTTAAATTATATTTGCAAAGCTGTTTTTTTTCCGCTACACGCAGTTTTTAATTATATAGTCAAAACCTTTATACATTTTTGAAATTGATAGACAAAAATAAAAACTAATTTAGTAATAAAATAATTATTAAATTCTTACATGAAAAATAGTGTTAATATAAGATTAAGACATAATTGTATAAAAAAATTGTAAGTTATATATTTGTTTTACATAACATATTACGTGTTTAAGACATGTTTAAATCATATATTTTTGTTTCAAACGTGTTTCATAAGACACAATTTGTTTTTTAAGAAAGAACATGATTTTTATTAATTCTACATTTTAATATCTTTAGCAGTTCAATTTTCAATAATATTCGTAAAGTATAAAATGGAGTTTTTTTTTAACGAACAATCACTTTTTATTCTGTTGAGAGGAAGAGTGAGGAAGTTTATAATTTTGCTAAAATTGCACTATATTGGGTCCCGACAGATTTGTTTAATTGCATTTGTTTGCCGAAATTCGGTTTACGTGCTGCTCTGCTAAATAAATATCCAACGATTATGTATTCGCAATTATTCGTTCGGTTGAAAATCAACAAGCGCACACGTCCGTCTGCGGTAAACAACTGCCGTAAACAAGTAATCGTTTTAATTTAACGCAGATACGAACAAGTAGTATAACAGCAGGGTCAAGTTTACTAATGAGTGCACGTGGCGAACCGCCGCGGTGTTATTTATGAGATAATTGTTGCTTAGAGCCACGCGAGGATGAAATATTGCGTTGTATTTATCCCTTCAATCGACGGGTCTTCAGCTTGATCTGCAATAATTGACAATCGCATTTATATAACCGGTTGCAATCGGGGAGCATATCTAAAATCTCGAAAATGATAATCGGATGATGATGATCACTATCGCGTGATTATTTATAAGCGCGAGCTCGCTACTAATTATTAATTTTTTAAGTCGGCGTATCGTTGCATGCAAAGTGCACTTATGATTGGCAGATGGAAGGATAAAGAATGTTTGAAAATTATAATGACTAAGTATAAAAAACGGGAAAAAAATATAAACGAAAACACGTGATGTTTGCGATCCTCTTTCGTAGAATTGAATAATTCTCATAAAAAATATTGTTTTGTGCAAAGCCGCAGATTCCGTCTCTTAATTTTCTTATCTTACGAAGGATTAGAAAGGCATACGCATTAGGATTATTACATCGACATGTGAATAGTACGTTTCTTTTACGTACTATCAATGTGAAATGCACACGTACATCAAAAATAAAACAAGTTGTAAAATTGTTCTCAACGCGTTTATCTAAGCGGTTGAAAAGTCGTACTCTTAATTACTGACGGCTGTTCACGCGGTAATTAGCTTTTCCCACATAAATCCCTTTTCCAGTCAGACATTTATCGCTTAACGCTCAATTAATTAAAGTTTCGGATTAAAGTTCGGCCGACTCTGGGAGACATAATGAGTGAGAGGGGCAGGGAATCAATCGCAGGTGTTAGAAAGGCGAAAACACAAAATACATAATTCATTTACGTGCAAAGTGCATCAGATATTCCATGCCGAAGAGGTAAGCCGTGAGCAGGATATCACAAACCAGTTATTAAAAGCATCTTATTACGCGGCCGGCGTACCTCTTCTCGCGCTTTTCGATCAAGTCGCCTCGGCGCGGATAAAGCGCGATAAACGCTGGCAGGCACGTTTGTTTATTATCTCTCAAAGAGGCAGGCATTCGTGAAATATCCGACCCGATTCAACCCCTCGTCGCGCGGCAGGTGTATGCAACGTGTACCTACCTACCTACCGAATATCGTCGCGTGGGAATTACGTCATCGGGGTAACTCGCGCGAAAGGACATTTAACGAATATCCGAGAGCGGTCAAATAAATCGAATAATCTGGGACGAAATGGTTTACGAGAGCTCGGCTCGAAACGCGCGCGCCAGTTTCTTAAACGCAAATTTCTCTCTTGAATCGCCGTACTCGATCTATTTCATGAAAACTTTTACCCTCATAATTTAAAATGCAAGCAACGTGAAATGCGAATAAACTTTTGTATGATATCACGCTGTTAGAGTCACTAACACCACATACATCAGATTTAAAGGAATATTTGGATTAAAAATATTTTAATACCAATCAGCTTAAGGATATATTGGACATACGGTCCCTACAAAATAAAATTTGTGTTAATATTAACATTTCAAGTAAACTATGTACATACGAGAGTTGTGTGAATCAAATTATATTTTTATTTAATAACATATTTTTATAAGCTTATTTACTGTTTGTTATTAAAAATTAATTATTTTTACCACGTTAAAAAAAATCTTAATTTTTTGTGTAAGTACTTTAAGTATTCAAAATGATTTATACAAAGTTTTATTGTAATTGTCTGTTTAATTATTTTGTAAAAAAAAAGTAAAAAAATAAACCAATTTTGTTTATAGAATCTCTGCATTGCAATGAAACTTTACATAAATTATCTCGAATACTTAAAATACTTAAATAAAAAAATTAATTTTTTCATTATTTTATTATTAATATTGTTATTGGAGCACATGTCTATACTTCTTATTAAAATAACTTTTTTTCCAAATAAAAAACCGCCGTCAAATTTGTTCCACTACTTTCAAATGCAATATAAAACAATCTGTAATTTTTTGATAATTATTTTAATATTTTGAGAAATGCCCTATACATCCTTAACATTTGTACACTAAGAAAAAAAGAATTACTAAATTTTAATAAATAGGTATTTGTTTAAATAGTTGCAATAAAATATTTATTAAATGTAAATATAATTTATTTAGTACAAAAAGTACTAATTTAACTATCATTTTTTTATTGAGTAAATATTTATCATAAACATTTCATTGCAACTATTCAAACAAATATTTATTCAAATTTATAAATTTTTTTCTCTCAGTCAGTATACCGCTTTATATAAATCCGAATTTTTGTCGTGGAATGTGGAATGTCTTTTCGTGTTCCCGTGCTGCTTAAATATTCCTACCTCAGAAGGTATTTAAACAGCAGCCAAATATAAATTATCATGTGAATTAATCATGCATAAATAATCCCCGTGGGAGGAGACCCACACGGTCGACACGCGTGCCTGTCTAAGCAGAAATTAACAAGTTGGCCAATAGGTAAAATTACTGGTGCAGACTTCCACTTTTACGCGCCAGGTGAGAAGTGGCTTTTACGACGTAAAAAGTGTTTTCAGCGATCGAGACCGATGCGAGTGGTAATTGCGAGGATGTTACACTGTACGGCTCGTCGGGAATTGCGCAACGATATTAGGTGCTTCTCGAGATGGCAGCAGTCCACCGATCGCAACCCGATCGGTCATCCGTGTCACCGCGGCCACGATTATTCTTGCACGATATACAATAGCCGTGAAGTATATCAAGCAAATAGAATAAAACAAGAAAAACAAAAAATAAATAAATAAATAAATAAAGAGAAAACTTCGTCGTCGACCCGACCAAACGCGACGCGGCTTTATTCGACGAGTTTTGTAACGCGCGCGCTCTCGTGTAAATTTTTCGTGTAAATTCGCCGGCTTGAAATTTATTCGACGCGTTCCGTCGTGAAAATCCGTTAAAGTGTCATAAGTGTCCGCGCGAGCTGCGGCGAGCACGGCAATCGCGCCGGGGCTGACGTTATTAAATGCGATTGCGCAAGGAGCCGCGCGCGAGAAGCCGCTCCAAAGGACGCGGGCATTATGACACCGCGGCATGTAACGCGGCCTCTATGGTGCCCCGGCTACGTCACGCCTGCGGAGTGCCTGCGGTTTTGTATTACATGTAATACGCCTGCACACGCTTGTCAGGAGCGTACCACGATCGGAATCCCAATCTCGGATCGCTCTTCTCGATCGAGCCTTTGTGCGTCGCCGCGTCACAAATGATGGGACGTCGCTTCGATCCGTCACAATAGATTCGTGGATGTGTCAAAAAGTTTTAAACGTATTTTTCATAGGCAGAAATTAAATGCATTTACCGGTGAAATAATTAAACTGATCTTTTTTTTAAATGAATTTATCTCTGAAATAATTTAACTTCTTTTTTTTTATTTTTATATAAAAATAGAAAAAGCTAAAAACTCAAACTGCGTATGTGTATTTTTTAAATATTATATTATATTACATAAACGTGCGCGCGCCAGTACAGAAAAAGTTGGTTTACATGTCCCTTGGCAATATTTAGTTTAGGCTTTCACGATGATTATGGGAAATAATTATTTATAATTGTTTTTTTACACAACATATCCAAAAATTTGCAAATCTCAAAATACTAGAGCAAGAAACTTCTCGAAAAATTAAGTAAAATGCACTGTTAAAAATGTCATGAAATTCAATGCATTTCCAAGTTTAATATTAAATTTAAAGTGCATTAAATTTAATGAATCTATAATTAAAAAATATGCGTCTGAAATTTAGTGCACTTTTGACAACATTAAATGTATTTTAATGTACCGTTTAAAATTTGCTTCCATTACATTAATTAAATTCTACTACAAATAATAATTTTCAAGATATCAAGATTTAAAGCTACTTAATGATAAACAGCAGCAGTGTTAGATCGGTATTTATAGTCGTAAATAATTTTCAATCTTTAATTGAAAGCGTAATTAATTACAGATTCATTCATTCGTTCATATTTTTTCTCGAAGACTGAAAATTATTTACGACTATGAAACCATGACGATTTTAATGACTACATGACAAACAACTCTCTAAACTGTTTAATCTTTGATTGATCAGGTTTAAACACTTACATCTCAAAAAATATTGCATGAAATAAAAATCTACTTTTTGTTATAGCACTTCGATTCGCGAATTTCGGAATACTCGTACACTGTCGTGTTGTCAAACTTCTTTTTTTCTTATAATTTTTTTATTTATTAAGGTAACGATTAAATGTGTAGATAACGGAAAAATCCGCATTACAATGTTATATCACTGTGATAGGATGAAACGGTCTACTCAATTAATTATTAATATAACGCAATGCGGTATCGACGTCTTTCCATCGTCGAAGGAGAAAACGAGTGTTCGCAGCATCTCATAGACACCTTTATGTAATTAATTCAATTGTCATTACCGTATTATCGCCTGACATTGCACAGGCAGTAATTTAAAAAGACGGACTTCCTGCATTCCCGCACGAGCGTCTCTCTTGCCTCCTGACGCACACGTGGAAACGTCTTTACCTCGAATTCTTTTTATTCACTCGCCATAAGCGTTTACGCCTTGTCATGGAAAAATTAACTGACATGAAATTACGTAGTACATATTACTATTTGTAGCCTATAGCGAAATACCGACGGTGGCCGTTTATAATATCCTATAATAGTTAAGGCAAGCTCGATTGCAAATTAATCGGGAAATCTAACTATGATAACTTTGAAATGAAACAATGTTGTACATCCTTGGAGATAATTCTTATAAAAATTCTTTACTTCTTCCTTGGTAATAATTCATATTACCCCAAGGAATAAGTGAAGAATATTTTCTGTACTGAAATTTACATAACATAAAAAAATATGTCACACATGCACACACGCATACATGCACACAGCGAGAAAGGAAAAGAGAAATATCGTCAACACCACGTGTCTGCCCGTGTACCAAATATTGACGCGCCGCTCAACGGGTTTAAAGTTAAGAGCACTCCGTATAACGATCGAATTCTTGTCTGAGCGCGGCATATCTTCCTCCGTTCGCGTCTCCGGTTTTCCGAGATCCAAGCAGCGACGCGAGATCGCGGCTTCGTTAGCCCGATCCTGCGACACGCGTGTACGTACACGCGTGTATGTACGTACCCACACGACATCCCTTGTAAGTAAAAACACGCGCGACTTACGTGACCAACCGTCTCGTCCTCTCAGCTGACTCCTCTCGATTTGCGACACGACGATTTGTTCGCGTGTGCGCGTGCAATCGAGCAATTCCACGGGGGACGACGAGGCTACCACCCATCGGAATGCAAATTGTGACTTTAACGTTGCGCCGATAGTAGTGTCGGCCTGAAATGTTTCAACGGTCGCGCCACAGCTGCACGTATTTTTTTCACGTTGGATTGTGCATCTCGTCTCCTACGAGGCGCATCTCGTCTCCTACGAGGAACGCCTTTCATTTTCCCTCCAGCGACATTCTTGCCAAAGTTCCCCAACGGTTTTGCATTATCCGTTGGATTTTTGCATCGCTCGCGCCGTTACTGCGAGTGACATCATAATCTGTGTATGAACTTGCATCGATTATTAGTGTTATGAATTTTATTCTGATCTAGGATATTAGTTACTAAATTTTTATAAGTATTTATATCGCAAAAAATTTATTTGAATAAAATCCGGAAAAAATAAAAAAAATAATTTTTGTTCTCACGAATTTTTATATACATATAAAATTTGAATTTTAATATACATTGACATAGATAATACGTTGAAAATAAGTTTCTTCCGATCAAATCATTTCCTTTGATTTAAATAATTATTAGTGTAAAATAATTGATTTTTAAATTTAGGACAGATTTTTTTAATCAAGGGAATGACGTTAAAAAAATATTTCAAAATAAAAAAAATTTTTTAGTATAAAAAAAATTTCTATATAAGAAAAGTAATATTTAATAATATAAAATTACTTTAAATATGATTTTATAAGATTGTCAGTATATGAAATTCTTGGATTTAAAAATTTTCGAATAATTCAGATTTGAATCGTAGAAATTCAAATTGAATCGAATCTTACTGATTCAATTCGATTCATGAATCATTTTTATATTTGGAAATCAGAAACTTTTACTGAGCAGGTACACCATTTTGTTCATAAATTCCAAAGCTTTCATATAAAAATAGAAATTTTTTTTTTGTGATCAATTGCATTTGTCTTCTACGAAACACCTTTCATTTTCCCTTCATCGATATTCTTGCTAAAGTTCCCAAACGATTTCGCATTATCCGATAGATTTTTGTATCGCTCGCGCTGTTACCGCGAATGATATAATTTGCATGTGAACTTGCACCGATTATTAGTATCTTGAATTTTAGTCTGACATGACCATATAACGATCGGATTTTTGTCCGAGCGTAGCATATCCTTTTTATGCGTTTGTTCCTCCGTTTGCATTTTTCCGAGATATAATAGTGCATGCAACTGTATACAAGTATAATTAAAACAGTATTAATATAATCGGATAAAGTATGATTCAGTAATGCTCTTCTTGATTTAAAAATAAATATTTGTGTAAATAAACATTTGTATCTTTTGAAACTTTTGATAAATACTTTAATAATAATTTTCTATTTTTAGAATTTATATGAAAGCTTTGGAATATTCATGGATTACTCAGTAATATTTTTGATTTCGAAATATGTAAACGATTCATCTGATATTGCAAAAGAGATTGTTTATTAATTCACAATGCGTTTTAGGTCTTTCTGTCTGCCAACGCTGTACGTATATGTATACAAGAAACGTGACTCGCAAATGTTCCTCCATTTTGAAAGATCGGTGCCTGGTTAGCTTGAACCATACTCGTGAGCTTATTAAATAACGAATAATCGAGGATCATTCTCGCGCATACCTTTCCTTTGGGAGATCTCAATTTATTTCTCTTTTTTTTTACTGGCATCCCCAACGGAATAGGATTGCCCGGCGATTTAAACACAACCGGATGCAATCTTAATTAGAATTTTTCAGCGAGATTTATGTCTCAATCATCTGCATTCCCAGCGCGCCTGCACGACTGAAATGTGTCGGTGAGGTGAAACTGATTGAGACCAGAGGATAACTATTCCATTCGTTTGCTCATCGCCATTGGCACCGAATGAACATTCGATGAAACTTCTTTTCTCGAAATCGATAGGATATCGATGAAGGATATCCGTTCGGTGATCTTGCTGCTCGAAAGACAGTGTCATGCACGATTTTTCTCGGCCGAAGTAGATAAATCGTAGATCTATTAATCTTCCAATTTTGAAAGCTCCATTCACTTCGTTCTTCCGTTGTGAACCACTCGTTTTCGCCCGTGACATTCTATCCCCCTCCGCGGACAAGATCGTCGATAGGAGCGGATCCGATAAGAACGAGGCGGGACAATCGCCACGCGCGGCTCGAGAACAAATCCTTTCAGCCTTAAGGGCAGATCCTGTCCCGCGCGCTCGGACAAATCGCCTTCCGAGGGAGAGATCGCGCGCGTTCTACGGTATCCTCGCGATGCCGCGTCACACGAATGACACGTCGTAAATGTCGGTGTACGGCCGTGGAGGCTCGCGAGAAAGGCTTGCGTACACGTTCGACGACGCAGAGATTAATAAAAGGGACTGCGGATCGCGTCGGCATCTGGCTCTCGAGAGGACCACCCTCGTTTGTGAGGCACGATAAACGAACTTAACGTTCGAAATAATATCAAACAATAATATCAAATAAAAAATAATATATTCTATTTAACAATTATTTTGTTTTATACGTAAGCAAGAAATTATATTCTTGCTTAAATGTGAACCAATGAGAATTTTGCTTATGTATCATTTAATCTTCTTCAAAGAATTTTATTCGCTGAGAGAAAAAATTCCTAAATTTTAATATTATAAATATTTATTCGAATAGTACTAATAAAATATTTACTTACGGTACAGAAATATTTTGTTTATCAGAAAAAATGATATTTAAATTAGTGGTTCTTGTACTAAATAAATAATATATATTTACATTTAATCAATATTTTATTACTACTATTCGAATAAATAAAATTTATTTAAATTGAATAATTTTTCCCTGTGTACACTGTTAAAAATCGGTAGCAAAATTAATGTAACGTAACGGAAGCAAATTTCAAGCAGATATATTAAAAACATTTAATATAAATTTAATGTTGCCAAAAGTGCACTAAATTCCATGCACGTGCTTTTCAGTTTTTAATGCTTTTCAGTTTTAAATTAAGTTTAATATGTAACTTAAAAATACATTGAATTTCATAATATTTTTAACAGTGTAGTCTTAAATTTCAACAAAGTATTTTCAATGTTGTAATTGTCAAAAGCACAATATGATTGTGTTAATATTAATTTGCTACAAAAATAATTGCGGTTTTTATTATTTTAAACTTTGATGTTTATTTTGAAATAAACTTTTATTTAACTATGTTCATGTAATATATCATTTTTAAAGCGTAAAATACGATGTATTTAGGTAACGATTTATTTTCATTGTTTATTCTTATTTATTTTAGAAATTAAAGATAGGGAAAAAGAACGTCCGCGACTCTCCTCATTTTCAAGACTCTTGTCTTTGTTATAAAATTTTGTTAAACTAATGTTGAGCTGTACGTTTGTTAATGGTCCCCTGGCCAAATGCTTGATTGATATTGCGAGCAGTTTCCGCTGCTTTATGTCTCATTTTAAATTTATACAATAAAATTGCTATAATTTGCTTTTTTCTATTTCTAATTTAATGGCTTTAGGTGAACAAGAACGAACAGTCAAAACAAACCATTAGCACAAGTCAGTAGACCGAATTTCGCGCTTTAAAATAATATATTGCACGAACACAGTTAAATAAAGAATTATTCCAAAATAAGCGCATTAAAGTTTAAAATAAGAAAAATCACAATTACTTTGCACCAACTTTATAATAGTATTAAAAATTCTAATTCTTCAAGACATTGTTATTTTCTATTCGATATTTTTTTTCTTTCAACTCATGAAATATGTAGATATTTTCAAAACAAGAATGTTCTTGTTTTTTCTGTGTAGACGTCGCCGCACCAAAAAAAAGTAAAACGTCGTTTCGTACGCATTATTAATTATTCATGCAAAATTACGAAAAAAATGCTAAGGGCATGTAGTATACAGAGGCGGAGGCGTTCATCGGGCTTCGCGGCTCTGAATGAGTGGAAATTACGCAAAGAGCGCTCGCGGTGTGTTGCTAAAGTGCTTGCTTTGATACGCCGCACAATATCTGCGGGCGTGTTTCGATTGTTTCGACGTTATCCACTTGTTACGTGTACCCGCGGAACCGTTGGTTCGATGCCACTCGACACATGACTGATAAGCGTCTGTGGTGGGCATCTCTCCGAGGAAATGTTGTAGTCGCCGCATTGCAGCATCGAAATTGGCGATCCCTGGCGGTTCTTAAAAATTTGAAGAGAGCCAGTCCCGTGTGTTTTCCCAAGACTGTTAGATAAGTGAAACTCTAGCGTAATCTAATTTTGATAAGCGCGGAAATAAAACCCGGGTATATTTCCCAATAGAATAAGAAACTTCTGCTCAACTACATTCTCGCGCGAGAGCGAGACAGTTTTAAATTTAAACTTCGTTTCCCCGTCACACTTTCCGTTCCTGCAGCCAACGCTCCCAGGAAAAAAAAAAAGAACCGGACCGATTCGAAGAATTAAAGTAGCGCGCGAGAAGCCGGAGACGATCGACGAGTCGCGCTCATTCTCGGTCCCTCGCGTCGTTATGAAAATGTCAAAAGCGAGAGCGCGAAGTACCGCTCGCAAAAATTCTTGCTCGGGTGAAAGGGGCGCGGCTCCCGTATGAGTAACATAACGAACGCTTAATTATACGAACGAATAAAAGTCGGGCAGATTGCACATTCGGGAATCGAATGGCCACCCTCGCTCGCGATTGCGGGACTGCCGGCTCCTCGAAACGCGCAGCTGGAAAGATCACGAGGAATGTGTCGCATAATTCGGTGTAATTCGTTTCAAGGACTGGCGTGCACACACCGGTGCGGTAAAAACGAATCGCGGAGAGTAAAATCGCTGGCAATTCGCGAAAATTGTAAATCACCGGACTTTTTGGAACGCGGACGGTAAATGTCAGGGTTGAACGAACGGTTTCGAAGTCAGCCATCTCCGTGTCAAGATTGAGACGCGTACAAATTTACTAAATCCTTCTGTTTTATGGAAAAATGTAAGAAAACTATGTATTGTTGCAAATAACTTGTTGCATGATAATATATGTATATGTAAAAAATAAATTCAATAATTTAACAAAATTATTTTAATCAAATACTTAGATAAAAGACTTTTATACGATTTTACACGAATTTAAAATTTTGCGATTTAAAGATTTTAAAATAATTAATATAAAATCGTATAGTATATAAGATAATTAAAATTGAGAGGTCTTAGTCCCCATAACAGGATCTTATTGCTCAATGATAATCTTATGTGATTTTATATTTGCTTTAAACTGCACGCTGTTTTCATTCTTGAAACACAGTTCTTAAATTGAACGAGAACAGCTGATAAGTATCTTCTCTAATTATTAATTATATTGGCGTTAGTAAATAACTTAAAATACTGCAATAACTGTAAAAGATTTTTATGCTTTATATTGCAATTTTTTATGTATCTTGATACATAATTTTTATATAGATAAAAATATTTTTAATACACTTCTCGGAATAGTCTTTGGAATTTTTTTCAAAATAAAACAAACAATCAACATTGCACAATATTTATTGCGAAATGAAACAATTTCAATAAATTGTTGCGCGAACTATCAAGTTACTTCAGTTTTCTCAGAACACTATAGACTATAGATAAATACCTTACATGTTATAAGACAGATTTATGTCTTACATCCTATCCATTGTGCATTACGTTTAATGTTCATTGAAGAATCTGTTTCTAAAATTCTAATTCCTATTCCTAACATCTAATATTACTCCATTGTGCACAGAAACATTAGCGATTTGTCGCCTCTTCTCATTGTCCTTCTCTTAATAATCCACTCACGTATTTACGCTCTAGTGATAATTGTAAAAGTCGAAAGTAGCCGATAGCGATCAAAAAGGTCAACACGGGGCTCAAGATTGAACGCGTTTACATTACAAGAGACGGAAAACATTTTATACGCAAACGGCCGCATCCGTATAACGGAGTTGTGAAGATTTCGATTTCCAAGAATATTGACACGCGCGCGTTGAAGCGCGGTATGCGGTACTGCGCAATAAACTTTTGATTTCTGCGATTCTTGAAAACAGCAAGCTGTTATTGCCATACTTTCTTTCAACAAGATGATGTCATAAATGCGACCTCAAAAACTCAATCATTGGACTCACAAAAAAAGATTGTATTTATATATAACAAATATTTTAATATTATTTACATATATATGATATACATATATGTAATTATAATATATGTAAATATATTTATATATATAATATTACATATTATAAATATATCTATATGCATACATATAATAGAAGAAAATTTGAGAAGAAATTTGAAATAAAATTTAAATAGCAAAAAAAAAACAGAATAGAATAAAACAACGGAATATGTAAACGTACAACGTGTTTTACAGTGATTGTTATCGTAATCGTATGTTAAATACATACAAAGTATATATTCGTATCGAAACCGGTAAACACGAAATATGTCGTCGCGAAGAAATATACGCGCGGACCATGTTAGGATTATCATTCGTAGGTAGAATTCAACAAGCGGCTTATCAGCGACTAGACACGCGCGCATAAAGTATGCGCTTCCCGCATGCATGCATTACCCTGACGCGCTATCGCGCTACGTGTCGTGGCGTTATGAATGGCGCGAGGAAATCGCTTCCACTACGCGACGCTACGCCGATGTAGCCGTAATCGACCTAGACATTGCGTCCCTACATGTACTTCAAGCGCAATGCACTTTGCTCTATTTCGCGGAATCGCGATTGTACAGGCGCCGCGATTCCCGTCTCGCGCGTCACAGAAACGATATCGATCTGATGAATACATTAATAATTGAGATCTCCAATGCATAAAATGTCACTTTGACCCCGTGCTATTTTCGTTGTGGAAAATTTCGATCGAATTTTCCTTATTACATACGCGCATAAAATAATTTTAATAACGAACAATAATGCAGTTTTAAGAAATCCTAGCTACGACGTTTCATAAATAATATATTTAAGATACAGCTGACGTTTCTTTTCTACTGTCTCTAGAATGATGTATTTTTTAAATCAATACAATTCGATTTATCTAATTGTTTAACGTCCAATAAACAGTTGATAAAAAAATGTACAAAATTCACGAGTGATCGTAATTATCTTGTATTTTGCTTTCTGGCCCTGTCTCTTTCTTCCGCGAAGACTACGGGCCGGACATCCGATCGAGAAGCGTACCGGAATCTCATTTGAACCATTCACGTGCGCGCGACACGTGGAGAAGGGGTCGGAAGGTGGGGATCGACGAGCTAGAGAAAAAGAGCGAACGGATGAAGAGGAAGAAAGAAAAAACGTACGGAGTCTCCACTCCTGATTCATCCCAAGCATTTTTCCGAAGATGCACTGGTCAGAAGAAGAAGTGTATTGTGAAGAGAGGGCAGGGATGACCCCTTTCACTGCACCACGTTGGCACCGTCGCGTATATAAGAGCCGAAGCGTCTGACGAA
Source organism: Solenopsis invicta (assembly GCF_016802725.1). Lineage (NCBI taxonomy): Eukaryota > Metazoa > Arthropoda > Insecta > Hymenoptera > Formicidae > Solenopsis > Solenopsis invicta. Next base: position 12,265,788 of record NC_052673.1, read on the forward strand.
GAAGCACAAGTACTACCACCAACCTATCTGCATCTCAGGCAAAGCTCCTCTTCGTCGTCTCGGTGCCGGTGTAACAGAGAGATTATGTACACGATTAAGGTAGGTACGAGCATATTACTCGCCGAGTGCCGCGAGCTGGGTCCGGTATCGTAATCGCGAGCGGGCCTTCTTTCGCGAGAATACGTAGAGAGTGCAAACGAGAAAGGGAGAGAGAAAGAGAAAGGGACGGATAGAGCGTTTATTAGTGTTTCAGGGCAAACCCTTTAAGAACTAACAGACAGTAAGAAGAGTATGTACAGAGAAAAGCATACAATATTAAAAAGAAACAATTAGAAGTCAAAAAAGCTCGGGGAGAGAGGTAAAGAGAGAGAGAGAGAGAGAGAAAGAGAATAAGGGAACATTTCGAAAATTTCAACTCATCTATCTTACGCGGAAACCCGTCCGCGAGACGACGTTAGGTAACGACGAACGTCAGGTCTCCCTCGGGCGAGAAGACGTTCCGCAGTCACGAGATTAGTTTAAGTCGCGACGTCGGACCAGACCGAACCAGACCAGACCAGACCAGACGCCTCTTCGAACTCACGCGCGATTTGTCGGCGGCGATATGGGATGACATTTTGGCGAGACGTTCAAGACGTTGCGCAAGTCTCGTTGCACACGTCTTTGACGTTATGTATTCGTATAATTAACGGCGCGCCGGGGCACCGTTTCGCAATCGGGGTAAGCCTGCCGCGATAAGTTATCAATTGCTAATTGATTGATCGCTCTACATATAGCTGAGTCTGAATAAAATATTACGCGTCTTTTCGTATCGCTCAGAAAAGAAATTGAATGACGTCTTCATAATATCTATTCGCTTCCAGGACAATAAGAGAAGACGTAGGTATCGAGTATTATGGATGCGAGACAAGTATCTCTTGTCGTCTCGTTAAAGCTCGATATCTGTTTAAAGTAACGCAACAATTCAAAAAGAAGTCTAAAAATTCTGATCGCTTTCCTGCGCAATTTTTTGCTCCTTGTGCCATCCACTCTTTCAATACTCTTCGAAGCGAGTTATAATGCACAGTCAGTAATCCATAATCTAAGGCAAGGGAAAGACGTCGCGCAACCGGAACGATTAGTGTAACAAGATTTCATTTCGCGTTGCATGCGAACCGCTAGCTTATCGGTAATGGAAAAAAGAAACGTTGAATCGCTCTTTCAGCGAATTATTATAAGAAAGAGACGTGTTTCCTTTTTTTTCCGCTTTGCATTCGCTCCGTCTACCCCGGTCCGTCGCTCGAGGGAATAAATTTAAACGATCCTCTCGTCGGCTCGCGCATCCGATATCAGCGGAATTTTTCACGAGGAGTCGCTCGCGGAAACGAACCGATAAACTTTGCGCGACTTCGGCAATTTTTCCGGCTATGCGCGCTCTGGTATATTAGTAAATATGAAATACTCCGTGCGCGCTATCGAGTAAAGAGCGACGTATCGTGTGTACGATGCATACGTATCGCGCACGAGGACGGATCGTGAGTCGGGGAGAGAAAAATTTCTTAAAACTCGAGGATCGCTGTATCATACCGACATTCGAAAATGCTCCGTGCGCCTCATAAGTCACATTTCAGAAAACGCATACGTCTCTTTCTCTCTCTCTCTCTCTCTCTCTTTCTCAGCGTGTCGCTGAAATATTATTACCTCTCCAGTTTGAAGATACGAAAACTTTGTTACGGAGAGAAGCTTCGAAATTCAATGCAACGTTTCTGTGCCTCGAGAATAGAGGCGAAAGAGTTAAAATACGTTTCGCAAATTCGCGCCCGTCTCGAGATGCAGCGGATCATGTTCTTATCTTGCATTTAACTCCTAAATTTGATACTCTGGCACTGAATTTAATAACCGACGTGTAAAAACCAAGATTAAAATCAGACAGTCGAGTTTAATCGGATATGGTGTAATAATGAGTGTTGTCCTCGTAATTTTGCGTACATTAAAGTCGAATTGAATTAAGGATATTTTGGCTATACAATACGAGCTAAAAGTTATCTAAATTTAAAAACTGAACGCTTCTTTAGATTTATTATGTTTTTCTAATCAACAACAAAAAGTTTTTGTCGTGAATGCCCAAATTTTGGTTCTGAAGTTAGCTTCAAAGAAGAAAAGAATGAAAAATTTGATTTACATTTGATTTATGGTTTTTGCAGCAAAAATTATTATATTTTATTGCAGTTTTAAATAAATAACTTTTAAACGAGTAAATGGGTATAAATGCATTTTTGCACAAATATTTATTAGAGTGTTATTAGTATATGTAAAAATTTTGATTTAATTGGTAATGCTACTTCCCTATCAAATTTGCAAACAAGTACTGCAAAACGCGATTTCACGAATCAAGAGTAAACAAAAAATTAAATAATTTTTAAACCAACAAATGAATTATGCTTAAATTTTACACAGATGCTCAAACGTAATACTAGAATATTTTATAAAATTTCAAAGTTTTTAGTAATATTTTGAGATATGAGAGAGAGAGACCCATACATCCTTAAATACGGTTTGTTGCAACAGATTCAATCACGAATAAAATTAATGATAGTAATAATAAGAGATAAAAATAACAAAAGCTAAAAATAGCCACAAAATTTGTCATCGCGATGAGCGATGTATCACCATATATATACCACTTGCCGCGCGTACGCCTCTTTACGGTTTCTTCATCCTTTTGCAACGTCGTCGTTGCTTCTTCGCCATCTAATTCGCGATTCCGCATTACTCTTGATGGCTCTGTCTTATGCTAAAGCGACTTTAATGTCCCCATCGGCCGCTTCTATATTAGAGGGTCTCACCGTAACCCTGCGCCGAGTGTATCGCTGAGCTAATAATAGTTTAATAATAACTTCAACAGCCATTTGAAGTATCGTTTGCAAGGCGCAAGTGGCGTGTGGTGCATGCATGTCGAATAAATGCGGAATTGTGAATATAATTACGCTGTGACGAATGGGGCACTCGACAGACGTTACGTCACACGACGTCTCCTCGACGACACCTTTTTCCTTACAAATGATAATTGCCGGTGCATTCTCGAAGCATTTTGGTACGCACATTAGTACGACGGTCTGGGCTGTCGAGAAAAAAAAGATGACTCGATGACCGTTACTCGCACGGTTGATTAACAGTTAAACGTGATTATTTCAAACGTAATTATTGCAAAATTTGTACAAAATTACTCGCTGTATTATGTTTTCGAATCCGGATTCCAGATACGTACATTGCGGATACGTTTTATACTTGTCTTACACTGAGAGATTTTACAGAGCTGTTCGTGGAAAAATTAGCGAATTATATTTAGCTCGATACCTTGAGACTTCCAGTTAGTTATGCTATGTTTTACGTGCATATAAACATTGTGCGCGCAGATTTTTTTCAAGGCGGATCAGCATTTAATACGCAGCGGAAGCGCATATCCGTGTGCGTTCCCGCTTCGCGTAGAGAGGCGTCATTGAAATCGTAATTCTCAATGTCAGTTCATCAAGTAAAGGTATATCGATTTCCGCGAGTAATCTTCAATGAAGGCGGTGCGAGCGAGGCGCAGAAAAATCATCGTCTCATATCCCGCTAATCATATTTTATTACCGTCCCGGTAACACAATCGGCTACGCCGCGAGGTTATTTTCGAATTACAGCATCGTCCACGCCGCCGCAAGCTTACGAAAGGCGAGTCCTGATTGCCGTTGTTACAACGTAATCAAGCATGCCGTAAAGATCAACATTGTTAGCAATCTCGAATATTCAATCTGAGAGTAAAACGCAAAATTCCGATCTGCTCTTTGATCTGCGAATAAAATCCAAGCAGATATCTACTAGCAAAATTTTCGCTCGCGAATGGAAAGGTTTCGGAGATGTTTCGCTCTTCGAAATCTGTCTCGTCAACAAAAAAGCTTTCAAACGGAATTCTATTTATAACCGTGCTAAAGAACCCTCTTCGAGAGAGAGCTCCATTTTCGTACTTGAATTCGCTTCGCCGTACTTGTTGGTACGCATAACTTCGACGTTTGCTACGGCCGAATGATAAACGAGAGGGTCCGCTATCGATCTCGCCGTTAACGATATAAAATCAGCTGACGTGGTATACGCAACATTGGACGTTACTTCGAACGAGCGAGGAATCCCGCGACTTTACGCGTCAGGAGGCAAGAAGCGCCTTCGTTCCCCTCCCGCTTTCATAATTCGCCGCGCGTTATTGCACGTTGCACAGAACCGGTGCGATGGTTCGACACGGCGCGACGTCGTCATCGTCGTTGCACGATAATTCTCGCCTCGTCTCGTCTCGTCTCGTCTCCCTCTCCCGTCCCGCGGAGATTTACCGCGCTCCGCCGTTTTCCCGGTCGCTTAATAACGACGCGTTGCCGATCAATTAGCATTTCAGATAACGATTCGTTTGCCGAGATAACAATTACGTGAGCGCGAGGCGTGAAACAATCCCGCGGCGTTCGCGCAACCGGTCGAAAAGAAAGAGAAGAAGAAAGAAAAAAAAAGGAAGAGAAGATGATCTTGCGCGAACACCTCGCGGCACCTCGCGTCGTAACGATCATTAACAACGCCGACCTTCTGCCTCCCTCGAAATTACGTGTATTGAGAGGCAATTAGCGGTCTTCGGTTGGCCGGTTAACGGGAAAGCAAATGTCGAACCTCGATATAAGCACGTTTGCATAAGTAGTTTTCTCGACGAAAGTTCGCGGCCGCAAAAGCAGGCTCGTTCGCCTGTACTCGTCGAAAGTATCGATCTTCCTCGATTGAAGGATGGAGAATATGAAAGGATTAAGCTTCATTTTACGAAGCTCCTGGTTAGTGGTTTTAATTATCCCCCCGAGACGCTCGCGGAAGATCCGAATCTGAAATTCAATCTTGATTTTCTCTCGAAGAAGGTAAAGAAAAATGGAGATCGATTATAACTTCACAGATTTGAATGAACAGCCTCCGATGAAATGTTACGAAAATTGTGATGACTCCGAGAAGGATTTACTAACGCTTGTCCCCCCCCCTCTCCCCTTCCTCTTTCCCTGCTTTGCATTATGCTCGCGAATGCATCGGTGATTTTCTATCGCTTGATTAATGCGAGCAATGCTGCACGGAAATCATGGACTATTGTAAATTGCACGTGACAGCTTTGTTAATCCAACGAGCTTTGCCAGGACGGCTCTTTAATCGCTCGTTGCTCGATTAACGGGAAATCAATCGAAACGATCCTCTGATGCGCGTTTCATCGCGTGGCACTCGCGCGTGTGTTTAAATTGAAAATCAAAAATCTGGCTCCGTTGAAATCCGCACAGCCGACTATTATTAATTGGAATTAACTGCGTGGGTTTGGAATCGGCGAATCCGCTTCGAACGGAGGAGGAAACGATACCTAATGTATGCAAAAACAATTAATGCTCGATCCGTTTTATAATTCCGTAAACAGATTATTTTTATAACTTGTGTAAACTCAGTGAATTTGGGAACAAGACAAACAGGATAAAACAATGGATTTCGCACACATGACATTTTAATTGCATTGTATAAAATCAGCAGCGGTGGTAAGAGCTATAAGTATCCATTTTCCAATTTTAGAGCTTAGAATTTGCTAAGCAATTTTGCACCAGAGTATCGTCACGCACATACATTTTTACTTGCACAATTCTAAATTCTGGTTTGAAAAAGTGAAGCAGCGAAGCGACGGCGAACAAACAGAAACCAGTTGACATTTGTAATACGATGATTTCTGATCCCCTCCTCTTGCCCTTCGTACCCGGTCGGATTGAAGCCTGATGAAGTTCGTGAATGAAATTATACGTTCACTCCGCGCGTTCTCGAGAAAAACGGGCGCGTTGCTCGGCACCACTTTCGTCCTGTCATTACACGCCGTATTTCATAATGTCATTTGCAACTGATGTAACCGCACCGTGCAGTTTCTAAGCATTATCGTCCTCGGGTTGCCCTTTGCAACCGTGCCCCGCACACGTATACAACACGTGCCCGTGCACGGTCGACCCATTTCGCGTGTACTTTCACGAATTCTATGAATATTCGAGCAAGCCGAAAGGCTTTGCTGTGGCGATGTCGAGGACCGAGCGTGCCATTGTCCGCTGATCGTCCTCGTTTACTCTTGCGATACGTGCAAACTTGAAAGTACGCCTCGACGGGACTCGATCCTGATGGTCCTCGAATCTCAGGATCCCGGGACTACCATCGTCACAGTTTCGTCGCCAGGAAATTCGAAGAGATCCGCAAAAGATTTCGTAGATTTAATCTTATCGAAGGAAATTGCGTTTTACGTTGGACGTGGCTGATAATTGAACGGGTCGACATTTTTTTTTGGGTTCGCCACTCTTTTCCCGTGAAAATTCCACGATCGTCGTTGCGTCGTGATTGTGGAGAACCACTCGTTGGGAATTACTCGTTTGACGCGATAATAAAACCGTGCGTCTCACGCATTCATGCTCCGGCCAGCATTGGGGCATTAAAGCGACATTACGCGCGCGTCTATAACGCGACAGTGTGGTAACGGTAGATTTTTCACGCTCACGAAACACGATGAGTCTAAATTCCGTCAGTCCAAATTCCAGCTGCGACGTAGCGCCATTTTACCTCGCTTGTATGCACCGGTGAACAATGTGGTTTTTTCTAAACATTTGTTAATTTATTCCAGGAGTTTGGAGTATTATTGAACAATCGATATATTGTTGACAGGTGTTGGTGGCGGTCGTACTTTGTACGACAGGCACACTGAGCGCACCCCAAAGAGGAGGAGCAGGCGCGGATAAGGATGCGGTAATTACATCTCAACATCTCGAAGTTGGCTTTGATGGCAACTATGTCAACAAGTAAGTTATGACATACTTACTCAATATATAGAATAAAGGTGCCTGATATGAGCCTTTTTGTTAAAGCTTGTAATTCCTTTAATTTGTAACCTATCTTTATGTCAAAATTATTGCAAGCATGATCTAATAATGAATTTTTTACTGAATAGATTTCACTCCCAAGAGTAATATTATAACCATAGGCGCTTATTAGTTTAACAGAAACCTCATTTATCTCATATTAAAAGATAACCTAACCTAAACTATCTTATTGTAAGCAATTTTACTATTCTGATGCAGCTTTAATAAGTCTCGTGTTCAAATACTTCCAGTCGGGCATTATAATTTTTATAATTTAAAAGAAATAAAGTTCCATTAGCACTATTTGAAAAAAGATCATTCTCCATTTAATTGAGTATGAGACAAATACAGTGAGATACCACGACGAACAATATCTCGTTAAAATTTTTTCCCTTCCGCCGTCGACGAATCGGCCGTCACCAGCGCATCAGTGACTTCGCGAAAATTTCTTTGTAACGTAAACATTCCGCGCGACCCACGCGGACACTCAGATCCTACCGACCACACATGAAGAAGACAATCGATACGGAGATGGTCGACAGGTACCTTGCATGCATCAGGCACCTGATGACACCGGTTTATCGGCGCGGCTGCCAATTGTCGCCCACGACGATTTGCGTTCTGCATGACTCCATTGTTATGCGCGAGTGGGAGCATTCGCTACTGTGCCGAGGACTTCTCTCCTCCGACCGTTTCTATTTTCTGTCTTTGCCATCTAATACCACATTCGAGGTCACGTAACTCCTTTTGGCTTCGGAATCCGCTTGCGGTTTGAGGATGCATTCATCGATCGATCGTTGAAATAATCATCAATGACAGTAGAATTTGGTTTGTTCTCGTCTGTTGTTCTGATTGAGTTGTCAAGCTATGAATTGACGAAGTATCTATGTTTCAACAGCAAGGCTATACATCCCGATAAATCAAAGATCGTTTTTTTTTAAAATCGTATTTTATTATATTTTTAATAAATCTATATATATTATGTTATACTTCTAATTTATATTTATTAAATATTTTATATTATATTTATTGTTATTCAGATTTTTAACTTTTAACTTTAATCATATTCTAATATGAAAATTTTGTGTTTACTATTTTTTAAGAGTAACAATGATTTTATTATTTGAATAGTATTATTGTAACAGTGATTTTTTTTAGTTTATAATACATTTTATTTTTATATTACAATATTTTATATAAAATACCTATTAACATTTCTTTTTTACTAAATATTCATCTTTTATATTAAATTTTATAAATTCATTTCTTAATTTTTTAAACTTTACTTTTTTTATTCGTTTACCTAAATTTTTCACGAGATCAATAGTATAGAATATTCGTCTAATTAAAAAAAGACTTAGCTGATGCTATTACTGCAAATATATATGTCACGTGATCATTTATTCCACAGTTTCGAGACGAGCAATGGAATCAGCCATCAAGAATCAGGCCAACCGAAACAAGTGGAACAAGAGGTACCGGTGGTTTCGCAAGGCCAGGACTCGTATGTGGCGCCGGACGGCCAACAGGTCAGCATCCAGTGGGTAGCGGACGAGAACGGTTTCCAGGTGCAGGGCTCCCACATCCCCACGGCACCGCCCATCCCACCGGAGATCCAAAGGGCGCTCGAATGGAACGCCGCTCACCCGGAGGAGGATGATGGCGGTCAGAGACCACCGCCAAGAGGTGAGACTCGTGCCAATTAAATAACGTACTAAATAGAGAATCCCGACCTCACATTAACATTGAATTACGCGGTTGACGCAAGTACTACATTCGTCGCGGTGTCCCAGTTTTGACACAAAAGAGATACTTTGAGATCCGTAAATGTTTCTCTTTTTTTAATTTTTTTTTCCTTAACACTATGATTTAATATTTGGTAATAAATGACTAAAGGGGATTTTTTTTAAACTCCTTGTAAATAAGTTGTATTTGTTTTCGAAAGCAGAGGCCAAATATTTTTCGTTCAATGCAAGAAATATGCGAAATCATAAAACGTGCTTGCACGGGGTCAACGTACAAGATTTATCGCGAGCTCGAGAACACAATTTAGGGGAGATTAATAATCAAGTGTGCGACTTCAAAAGGCACGGTGTTTGAAACAGGGTTTCTACCCCCCGAGGGACATCACTCGCGTGACCGCATGGCGCTGCACAGTAGAAATGAAGTTTCTTTGTGTCCCAACCGGAGGTTTAATTAATTTCGTAATTGGAAGAAGCGCCTTCGCCTGGAGTGGACGATTAAACCGCGCGAGTTTTTTTTTCCTTTTCGCCGCTCGCTGAAATTCCGCCGTACGATTCTTCTGCGTAGCGGAAAACAATTGACCGAAATAACCGAATTACCGCACGACGGAAGACACACGACTTTCGGGGGATAAAAAAAAAAGTCGCAACAGATCTCGCAAAATTGATTTACATCGGGACAACCCCGGCCGTCGTTTCTCCCGCGATCCGTTTTGATCAAGCAGCTATTTCCCTGTGCGTTAAGCGACGCCTCGTCCTCTGTGTTTCTGACAAACAGCGAAGGAACGGGAGAGGGTAAATCAGTTTACTCAATCGCAGTTTGGCGGCAGGCAGTAGCTCACGGAGATTCGCTGTGGCACCGTTTAATTCACTTTGGTCCTGAACTCGAAATTGAAATTGGCCCGAATACGGGCGCACCGGTGAACCGAAAATATCTTTGTGGCGACCGCGCACCGGGAACGAAAACAATTTCGGCGTACGTTAACCGCTTTTACGGAGCAAAATCTGGTTAATCCACGTACTGGGGATACGCGCGGAAGACTTCCATATTTCGCCGATAAATAAAAAGTCCCATCCGAAACCAGATCCCGATACGCGAAGTGCGGAACGGATTCTCTTTTAGGATCGCGCATTGAGGGTCACGACGGAAGTGTAATCGCAAATGCCCCCAGAGAATTACCGATCTAAATTTCTCCTCGCTACCTCATTACTATTTTATACTTTATACTTAAAATTTTTTCGTTAATCTCCTTTAAGAAAAGAAAAAAGCATTTTCTTTTAAAAATATATTTGACATCGTCGATCTAATTTATAAAAAAAAAAAAAAAAAAAAAAAAAAAATTCCACGTAGACCGTTTGTATTGTACTTTCACGAATTTCTCTGTTCACACATACACAGAATGTACATAATAAAGCGTCTATGTACATCGTACTACCGGCTTTGCAACGCGCGTCTCCGTTAAATATTTCAGACGCCGTTCCTCACGCTCACGATCTCTCTTCTGTTGCAGGTTAATCAGCCCAACTTTACCTCAAACGTGACCTGATTCCGAGCCAGCTTGCCATGGACAGAACCCGACCCCGAGCTTTCAAAACGCAAACACATAAAAATAAATATAGTGTGGTATATTAATCTAGGATACAAACGTAACACGAAGACAAGGCATGAGACACCGGTATATAATAAGCTATGTACTCCCGAGATGACTTTATCTTATCTTGTATAGATGAAAAAAAAAAATAAAGCGCACTGTTCAGCAGTTTCACCGAGGGAGAGATGCCCGTGCCGAGATGCACGCGCGCCGCCTCCGCACGCAAGAAACGAGAACGACACGCGCGTGCGAATCGTTTTACGCGTGCGTCGAACGTTAATAGTATATATGTATACTTAACTTGTGATTTTTGTATATAAATAAAAGCGTTTTGCCCAAGTTGGAAATACTTTATTGTAACTATCATTGCTTCATTTCCCTCTCTCACCGTCCTTTAAAAAAAAAAAAAAAATCAATGATATTACAATCAATCCCGTGTTAAACTCGTATGAAATATTTCTTTAAACATTGTATATTTTTTATATTTGTTAACGGACTGCGTAATAAAATTTAGACTTTATATTATTCTCTAAAACTTTATTTTCGTCTTACTCTATCTCGTATTAAAGCTTTTTTACTTATTCTTGTGGGTCTATTCTTTTTTTTTATTGCATAATAATTCTGAGAGTAGAACGTTTGTAAAGAAGCTCGGGAGAAAATGACGCAACTGTTTCTTGGAACAGCTCGCGAGCTATTTTTGATCGTATAGACTATAGACCGTCTTCTGGCTCTTCATTTTTCAGGAGATCAACTCAATGTTCGCTACGTTTGCGTTCCAACGAGGAACGCGCGCGTTCCCGAGTCTGTTATTTAGATATCGGGTCTCTAGAATTGCGTGCGCGCGGATAATTTTACAAAAAGGACGCGGAGGAGAGGTTCTCGTTTTACATTGGCGTTTCACATTGGCCGTAAAGCGACATAAGTATAAGCAAATGTTAAATAATGGTCGGAGCGCGCGCGTAAAAATGTCTTTCCACCTCGTGCCGCTCGCTCTCTCGTCGACAGAAAGGTTAAAAACTGCGAGTACGTCTTCGGCATCGCACCGTTATTATGCAATTTTGCCTCGTGCAGATTTTCAATCTGCCCATCCTGCGGAGTGAATGTTACGTCGCGCGCGAGCAAGCGCCCGGCATATCTACCAGCGAGCCTCACTCCGTAACAATGAGTGCTAAATAAAAAAAGCGGATAACTTGCATTGCGGTACTATTATATCGCAAAGAGTGTCGCGGGAAATCTCCGGCTTCGATTTTAACGATCCCTCTACGAAATATCGCCGTGATGCATATCCTGTTGCGGGTATCAGGTACATTTATGGCAACTGACAAGGTAATTCAATAGTGAGTAATGAAACTGCGTTGCGCAAGCGATCGGAGAGAACCGCTAAAATGAAACGTCCAGTAAACGTGACATAATTCTTTCTGTGTAATAACACATCGCGTTTACCTACACAATTTCGATAATAAATAGCTGTTTCGATTATCTCGCTTTCGTCAAGTTTGTGTATTTTTCATCGTATTGCGCAGAGTACGTTTACATAATTTATATATTTACACAAAAATCCAACATTGGAACACACTTCCAATGTTATAATCAGATTGTTTTTAATGTTCAACATTACAAGTCGTTTTGATTATTGCAACAGTGATTTAAAAGAATTTTTTCATAAGATTGATTATTATTAAACAAAGAAATAATTAATGATGTTTCCATTATCAAATTAGTAGTACTTTACTTAGAACCGATTATTGATTAAAATTAAAAATTGATGAACAACTTTCAAGCAGTTTTCCAAATATATACTTTGGCGTTTCCAAATCCATGTAAAATTTACATGTTTGTTTGAAAAGGTCGCTATTCCTACGAGCATTGACTTTAAAATTAATTAAGATTCAATTTCTGCATTTTCTTTTAGATTTTGTGCATTTTTAAACAACACAAAAAGAATCGAAGAAAAAATGCACGAGTTGACTTATTAATTTAAAGTTTTAATAAAAATATTAATTTAAGGTCCGAAAACTTATATAAACGAATATAGTTTTTCGTAGCTATAAATATGCGAGAAACCCATTAAATAAAATGCAAATCAATTCTTAACGGACCTAAACGGTATCATATATGTATATCACTTAATTGACGCTTAATGAAAGAGGCAGTTATAAAAAGAATATAAATGGTCATAAAAAAAGCTGGATGTACACGAAAATTGCAACAAAGGGAGTCGCATAGGAAAGCTAAACGAGCTAACGATCCATCGTACCTCGCAGCTGTCGGGCGTTAACGATAAAAAATCATCCGAGTGCAATACACATCGATCGCGAAAGGAATCCAGTGGAAAAACGAGTGGGTATACAACGTACGTTTCAAAGGTCAAAACACTACGTGCATTTGCAACGTACTTGAACTCTGTATCCATTTATGCATCTTTGTAAGGAAACACGCATGAACGGTGGTATGCTGAGCTTTCTTTAACCCATTTGAAGATTAGAAGTTTAAGATGAACTTTGGAGAATTTGCACTATATTTGCACGTAAGATTTTTCACTCATATGGCGTTCAGGACTCACTCTTCTTTCACGAAAATTTCTCTTTTCTCCCCAAAAAGTAGTCGTCGCGTTGAAACGTTAGCGATCAATAATGAGATAAATTAAGAGTGACGAAAACGTGGCGATAGAAACGCCAAACTTTCGATTCCCGGATCGCGATACGAAGGCTTACTCAGACTTACTATAAAAGCGGTTCTTTTACGATGCGCATCGGTCTATAATAAAGGTTCGAACCGGTATCACCGTGGCATTTGAAGCAAAACGCCGATAGCACAGGGCAGTGCTATCTATAAAAGGAGGACGCGGTGGATAAACGCTCGTCAGTAGTACCGTGCACGCAATATCTAGAAAACGAAGCAGTTGAGGTAAGAGTCTCGCAGAATCGTCTGTCAGTCAAATCTCAAACGGCGCTTATCCATCGTTACTTTGTAATCATTATCCAAGAAGCTGTAACGCAACAATTTTTTAATTATTTAGAATACACTTCTCACTCAGCTTTTCGAGTTACGCTTGCGAATAACTTTTACAGAAAAAATTCTGTATTACATAAATACTGGGTAAACGAAATCGTAAATTTTCGTGTCACAAATTTATAATTCTGATGCTTTATTTCCGACATTGCATTTATACATTTTTTTTATTGCGTCATACGAATTTTGTTGTTTGGAAAGTAACGATGGAAATTCAATTTTGTAATGGAAATTTTTTAATACAAATTTATAAATCACGCGCAACAGCACGGCTAACAGTCGAGCGTTAGAATCATCCTAATCTATCTTCGATCTTATCCAGGACATGAATCTGCGTTTAATTATCTTGCTGAGCCTGGCGGCAGTAATATCGGCGGCAAACGAGCCGATAGCCATTGTCAGGCAGGAGCAGGACATCAGCCCGGACGGTAGCTACTTCTTGAAATGGGAGAGCGCCAACGGGATTACCTTCGAGGAGCAGGGCGTTCAGAAGAATACGGGTCAGAAGGACAAGGAAGCTGAGGAGGTACGCGGCTCGGCGTCGTGGACCGCACCCGATGGACAAAAAATTAATCTCGGCTGGCTGGCAGACGAGAATGGTGCCATTTTCCAAGGAGCGCATCTGCCAACCCCGCCACCCGCGCCGCCAATTCCGCCTCAGATCCAGCGCGCCCTCGAGTGGATAGCCGCTCACCCTTACCAGGAAAGAAACAAAGTGTAACTGATGCACCTCTCGCTGCAGACACGTTGAAGGTTCATACTCCACTTGCATATCTTTAGCTTGACATCGAATGTAAATTTTTTGTATAAAAGTGTTTCGTTTGTATAACAAAAAATATTGAAGAAAGATTTAATTTCCGATTCTTCGTAGATTACTCAGAACGACGTTTCACAAAATTGTATTCTGTTTTAAGTATACCCCAACGTGCGATCAATTATAATAATTGTGATATTAAAATGTGTTTGGGACGAATGCGATATTGAAAGATTTGATTAGGGAGAGAGACTCGATTATAAAATCATTAAAATTGTTAACAGCTTGTTTAATACATATTATGAAATCATTAAGAAATAAACGCTTTCAATTATATTATTGGAAAATATTGCGTTGTCATGTTTACTTCAATATTGCAATTATATGTATACTATATATACCCCGGTCAGTTATAATTCAAATGATTCTATCAATCCAATTGACCAACAAATGTGCAGAGAGATGAAGAGAGTTATTGATTTAAAAGCAGAATATTTTGTAAGTTAATAAAAACCTTAGAATTCACATGTAATATATAAATCTACGAACGCATTATCTACTAAATTTCAAATATGCACAAAAATAATTAAGTTATAAAGAAATACTATAATAGATCTATAATCGGATAATTTATTTTTAACTCAGCAAAAGAATCTTTTCAGCTAAAGATATACTAGTGCCTCTTGATGACAGAGAGATTCTGTCAGTTAAACAATTAGGAGAGGGATGAGGGCAAATATTTGACCTTTTGTGGCTTACAGCCGCTTTCTTCACCTACTTTGTTAGTAAATTTGCAAGAATATTTCGAGAGCGGCTACTTAACGCGAGACTAGTAAACTTACTCAAGTTGAATGTGGACAGACGACTATGCGGTAATAGAAAAATCGGGGTCAAAAATAGTTATTGCGGCGAAGGAGGAAGATCGTTATGTAAGCCAATGAGAGCGAGAGTTCTTGATGCCACACTGCTGACTACTCTATCTTCTTGAAACGGAGATTATTACTATAATTAGCGAAACAGTTCAAACAGCAGGGCAATTACGCTAACAGTAAAATGCATAGTGAATCGATTTTAATATTACTTTCGTTAAGTTCTTATATACGTTTTCAATAATTTAATTAGTTCTTATATACGTTTCCAATAATTTGATGTAAAAATATATATAAAAAATATTTAAAAAAAAATTAAAGTAATAATCAAATTCAGAAAAAATTCTAAAAGTGCTAAAAAATGTGTCACTGTTTAATCTGAAATTATTTAATTAATAAAATATGAACAATTCATGCATATTATATTATGCACATATTGTATTGCAGCAATTATGCAGTAATTGGTGTTCCGCACTATTACTCATCGAAATTAAACGTGTAAATACAAATAAACTAATCAAATCTGTTGTCCAAAATTTTTTCTATTTATCACTAATTGACTTCTTTGTATTTACTTTAATTCCAAATTTTTTTTTATATTAAATCATTATAACCGTCAAAGCGAATGTACACGTAAATAAACACGAACTGCTCATTCTGCGGAAATATTCACGTACGCCAATTATAACGTTAAATTGTTTACGGAGGTGCCGGTATATATGTATGTGTTCCGCCCGTGCGCCACCGCGTTTAATTTGATAATTAATACCAAGCGGTCGCTTCATAATTCGGTTATAAATTCCGCGAATCATGTTTCTTGATTGCGGCAGCAATTTCGATTCGACGGCACGATCATAATCGGTATTTGTTGAATCGCGAGCGCAAATAAGACTGCGATAGATAGAATTAATCGAGGCCGGATAATCGAATTTATGGTACTATTAATAAACATTATGAGTCGCCGGCGATATCGCACCGATGTATCGCCGATACGCGCATCCTAATGCGCAATTCAGATTAATATTTTGACAAATGCGAAATTGTTATAATATTTGTGAATTATAGCGGCACCGATAGCGCACCAGCAGATACGTTTTCTGCTGTACTATCGTGACAAATACCGGAAGAGACACGTTTTGGCACACTTTCTCTAACCGCGGATAATAAAGCTCCGTGCTGTGAAAAGAATCCTGTTATGCTAACAGTGCGGTGAGCAAACAATTAAATAATTTTGTTAAGCAATTCAAAACAATTTCAACTTTAAAGAATATTTACACAAGATTTTCTATTTTTTTACGAAATTTTTTCATCTTGATTTCATCATATTATTAAGATTTCTGTTTACAAATATAAGAATTCTATATCGGCAAATATGAGAAATATGGCTTTCAATTTTTGAGTAATATATCAAATTTACCAACTAATTCGTAGTCAAAAGAAAGTGTACTTTTGGGAAAAATAATTTAGGGATTGCATACAATTTATTTTCTCTTTCTCTCTTCGTGGGAATAAACTTTGAAAGATTCACAACTGTGCGCGAGCTTGCGCATCGGGAAGATTTATATAAGTTGCTGTTACGTGATGCTGTAACAAATTTAGAACACGACTCACGTCGCGCTAAACGGCAACGTATGACGAATGTCGCTACGCCTGCGGTGAAAGTTCAACGAGAACGCCGCGAGGTATAATCGGTTCCGGTTCCTCCACCCTCGCAAAGCTGTCAACGTCAATGTGTCGAATCGGACTCCTAGATGACCTTTTGGAAAGTCCTCGAATAGATGACGCGCAAAAAAACAACTTAGCACGAAGCACGAAGATTATCCACGATATCACCGTGACGTGTTAATTCTCAATACCAGGGAAGCCAATACCAGGGAAGCGCGGCGCACTTCGATCATTAGGAGAGATGAAAGCGAGCCGAGAAAAAAAACTGCATTATAGCACTGATTTGTATCTCCCATGTCATAGAAGTGACATGGAGTGACAGCCTTTAAAGGTTCGATTGTTCCGTACATCGCCCCTATTAAGCTACCCCCCCCCCCTTTACAGCGTAAAATTAATTTTAAAATATTTCAAAATTAAGTGTTAACGAGGTGCTAATTTCATGCTAAAGTCTAAAATTACGTGCTCAAACCATTTGGCAAGAAATAAAAAAAAATTGAGTAAGACTGGCTTAACATTAAGCTAGACTTCTCTCCAATAAAAAAATTAATATTTATTATTCAAACAAATAAACAAATATAGTAGAGTAAAGTGCTAATTAGGTGCTTCAAACAATAATAAAAATTAATCAAAAATATTAGAAGTCGGTCGAGAGGTTGGTTCATAATAAAGAAGTCATTTTAAAAAATTAGATGCTCGGGCAAATTTGGTACTAAAAAATTCCCTTTTTTAATATCATTTAGAGATATCAAGTCGCCAAATTAAGTGCTCATTCCGTTTGGTCAGCATTCAATTTTAAAGATGACTTCTCTCTTGCCGGTCAACCACGCGACCGATGTTTAAGTCTGAGTACTTGCAAACAGAATAAGCACCAAATTTGACGACTTGATATCTTTAAATGATATATTAAAAAGAGGGAATTTTTTGATATCATATTTATACGAGTACCTAATTACTTTTAAGATAACTTCTCTCCTGTGAATCAGCCGCACGACCGGCTTCTAAGTTCTGTAATAAATATTTTTGCAATTTGTTTTCATTATTTTTTGAAGCACCTAATTGGCATTTAATTCTAATGTATTTGTTTATTTATTTACATAATAAATATTTTTTTGTTGGGCAAGGGCTATGTTAAGTGAGCCCCACCAAATTTTTTCTAAATTTTAAAATTAAAAAAATTTTATAACTCACCGGACCGATGCGCAGCAGCGGAGTTGTAACACAGCTACATTAATCTGCAAAGTGTATAAAATTTAAATTTTAAAAACGTTCAAAATAAGGAAAATTCTGAATAGTATTCGCAAATTCTTAACTTTTATTATTTGCAGGGTTGGATTTTTTAATAAAACTAAATTAAATAAAAGGTTACTTTTAAAAAGCATTATTTATATTAATGTAAAAAAAGTCGTAATTTTTTAAAAATAAATTATTTAAAACAATTATAATATGAGTTATCAAATAAATTTAATATTTTATTTGTAAAATAAATCTATGATATATAACAAAGAAATATTTTTCAAATGTATTTCTTCTTTTACTATTTTCTTTTTTGCAGAGGTGATTTTTTAACTTAAGAAAAAAGTTAATTTATTAACGTATCATAAATATTATGTTTCGTAAATTTTTTATATTTTATATTGCGTGCTCTGTCCGGATTACTCCAATGGTGTTACAATAATGTAGACTTTAGATTTATCGTGGTGATAAACAAAGAGTGCACAACAAACTGAGATACGTAAGAAACATAAAATAAAATAAATCATAAATATCTCACCCAAGGGTTGCTCCGCCGTTGCATGATGCCATCCTGGTCGCCTCCTCTCCTCTCCTCTCCTCTCGTCTCTCCGTCGTTGCATACCCGTGGCACTCACAAAAACACTATTCACTCGCAAACTAAGATTAAGACTCGCGCGTACATACACTAATTACCGCAACGCGACGATCACCGGGCACTCCGCAAAACACCGATATCACTGGCACGCGACGCGACGAAACAATAACAGTGGAATGTGTGGATTGTGCGTAGCCACCACTTTTTTGGCAGCTGCGAAATCGGCCTGAACGACGCGATTGCCGACAAAAGCTTCGAAGCGACGGAAACTTTTCGAAGGTCGCGCAGATTATTTATTTACGCTCCAACTATCGCAACGACCCTTACGAGCTAAGACGAGAGGCGTCCGCCCGTCGGAACGCGATATCCAGAGATTGCGCCATAACCTTACCGACTACTCGCGCGTACCCTAATTACCACAACGCGGCGATCACCCGGCACTTCGCACGACATCACGCCATCACTGGCACGCGTGGCGACGAAACAATAACGCGGAATGTACGCGGATTGTGCGTAGCCAAACAACTCTTTCGGCACTTGTAATTTCGCAAAGTCGAGAGGCGCCCGCGCGCGGGACGTGATTTCCTTCCGAAGCTGTGCCCTAACCTTGCCGACTGTTCGCGCGTATCCTAATTACCGCAACGCGACGATCGTCTGGTACTTCGATCGCCCGACAGTGACACCGCGAAGTCACTGGCAGGCGTCGCGACGAAACAATAACACGGAATGTGCGTAGCTATAAGTCTTTCGACGAAATCGGCTTGAACGACGCGACGGCCGACGGACGACGAGATTCGGAGCAACGAAAACTTTTCAAAGATCTCGCAGATAAGTTCATGCGCCACCTGTCGCGGGACACCATGGGTAGTCGATGATTACGATGGGTAGTCGATTATCGATTACGATTATCGAACGTCTTAAGACGCGAGCGTACGCAATTGTTTCCATGTAGGGTGTTCAGCGATAGATGGCGCGTGTAATTATCTACGCGGCCTTCGAAAATTTTCGTCGCTCTGGAGCCGGTCGGTTGGCCGTCGCCACGTCGCGTTGTTCAGGCCGATTTCGCGACTGCCGAAAGAATTGTGATTACGCACAATCCGCACATTCCTTGTTATTGTTTTGTCGCGTCGCGTGCCAGTGATATCGGTGTCGTGAGGTCGTACCGGGTGATCGTTGCGTTGTGGTAATTAGTCTACGCACGGCAGTCGACAAGGTTATGGCGCAACCTCAGAAAGACATCGCGTTTCGACGGGCGAACGCCTCTCGACTTTGCGATATTGCGAGTGCCAAAAGAGTTGAAGTTCTACGCGCGATTCACATATTTCGTATTATTCTTTCGCCCCGTCGCTGATATCGGTGTCATGCGAAGTGCCGGGTGATCGTCACGTTGCAGTAATTAGTCTACACGTAAGTAGTTGGTAAGGTTATGGCGCAACCTCCGAACATCGCGTTCCGACGGGCGGACGCCTCTCGTCTTAGCTCGTAAGGGTCGTTGCGATAGTTGGAGCGTAAATAAATAATCTGCGCAACCTTCGGAAAGTTTCCGTCGTTTCGAAGCTTCCGTCGGCAGTCGCGTCGTTCAGGCCGATTTCGCAGCTGCCGAAAAAGTGGTGGCTACGCACAGTCCACACATTCCATTGTTATTGTTTCGTCGCGTCGCGTGCCAGTGATATTGGTGTTTTGCGGAGTGCCCGGTGATCGTCGCGTTGCGGTAATTAGTGTAAGTACGCGCAAATGTTAATCTTAGCTTCGCGAGTGAACAGTGTTTTTGTGAGTACCATGGATGTGCAGCGACGGAGAGAGGAGAGAAGGAGAGGAGAGAAGGAGGCGGCCAGGATGGCATCATGCAACGGCGGAGCAACCCTTGGGTGAGATATTTATGACTTATTTCATTTGATGTTTCCTACGTATCTGAATTTGTTATTCATTTTTTGTTTATTATCACAGTAACTCTAAACTCTACATTATCGTAATACGATTGGAGTAATCCAGCACGCAATATAAAATATAAAAAATTTACGAAATATAATATTTATGATAATTATTTGAATATTTTATAAATATTTACGAAATTATTTCGTAAACGTTTTTGTGATCTTAGATTGAACAGCTCATAAAGATTTATAATAAATATTGTATAAAAATATTCATAAAATATGTGTGTATAAAATGTTATAAATTATTAATTTTTTCATTTACCATAAACATAAAATATGTAGTTTATATTTTAGTAACATTTTGGCTGAAGATTTTTTTCCTTTATGTATATAAAATATCTATAAAATAGTTATGTAATATATGAAATGTAAATAATAAATATTTACAGAAATACTGTGTGCTGCCTGGCAAGAAAAGTTAATTTATTAATTTTTTTCTTAAGTTAAATAATCATGTATGTAAAAAAGAAAACAGTTACAAGAAAAATTACATTTGCATAAAAAATATTTCTTCATATTATATCATACATTTTATTTGCAAATAAAATATTAAATCTATTTCATAATTTATATTATAATGCGGATTTATATGCACTTTACAGATTAAACTATGTTACAACTCCGCTGCTGCGCATCGGTCCGGTGAGTTATAAAATTTCTTTAATTTTAAAATTAAAAAAAAATTTGGTGGGGCTAGCTTAACATTCAACTAGCCCTCGCCCAACAAAAAAGTATTTACTAAGTGTATTTATTAAGTATTTAGTAAGTGAATAAACAAATACGGTAGAATTAAATGCTAATTAGGTGCTTCAAGAAATAATGAAAATAAATCGAAAATATTTATTACGGAACTTAGAAGCCGTGTGGTTGGTTTACGAGAGAAAAGTCATCTTTAAAAAATTAGGTGCTCGTATAAATTTTGTGTCAAAAAATTTTCTTTGTAATATTGTTTAAAGATATCAAGTCGCCAAATTTAATGCCCGTTCCGTTTGACAAGTACTCGAACTTAAAGATCGGTTGTGCGATTGACTGACAAGAGAGATCATCTTTAAAATTGGGTTGGGTAAAATCGAATACTGATCAAACGGATTGAACACTAATTCGGCGACTTGATATGTCTAAATGATATTAATGAAGGAATTTTTTATTATCAAATTTGCCCGAGCGCGCAATTTTTTAAGATGACTTTTCTTTTATGAACTAACCTCTCGACTGACTTCTGTAATATTTTCGATTTATTTTCATTATTGTTTGAAGTATCTAATCAGTACTTTATTCTACTGTATTTGTTTATTTGTTTGCAAAATAAATATTTATTTTTTTATTGGGAAGGGGTCTAGCTCAATGTTAAGCCATCCGCAACAATTTTTTTCTAATTTTCTGCCAAACGGTTCAAGCGTAATTTTGGATTTGAGATCCAAATTAGCACTTAATTAGCATTTAATTTTAAAATATTTTAAAATCAATTTTGCGTTGGTGGAAAGTTTAATAGGGGTGCATACACCATTCCTCTTTAGATAGCGGATCTCTTTGTGCGGATGAAGGTTCGATCATTAGTAATAGCGCGGGATGAAAAGAGACATGAGGAGAATGTGTCAGAGCTAATTTATATTTATCATGTACCAGCGTGGAATGACAGCCTCGATTCTTCACGCTTGGAGAGGAACATTTTTATTAACCCCCGATTATACCACAGCGAGGTTGCAGTACTGACCCTCACAGAAAAAAATAGTATTAATCATTAGTATCAAATTGAAACTAATATATGTTAACCATCATTCATTTATCAGTAAGAAATTATATTATTATGCTTATATGTGTATTTAATAAAATAATGATAATTTTGTTTATAAACAATTTAATCTTTCTAAATGAATGTGATAAACTCGAGGGGGAATTCAAACTTAAATTTTATCAAAATTTATATTTTTTATATTTTTATTTTAATAAGTATTATAATAATTATGTAAAGAACATAATATGATTGCATTAATAATAGCAGTATTAAAAGGATCTAGTTTTTAAAGATTGCTATTTAAAGATATTATTATTTTCTATTGTTTTCCACTCAAATCGTGAAAATTATTATTAAATAATGAGTATATATATTTTTTTATTTTATAAAACTATGCAAATTTTTTCATGTAAACAAGTTATGTCTGTTTATAACACTAATAAAACATTTCAATATTTAACATTTCGAAAAATATTTTTAAAAAAAGAATTTTTATTTTTTCTATGTCCGCACTATAAAAAAAATTGAAATATTAACTAGCAATATCAACTGTTAATTGGGACGTTTCCTTCGACATTTATTGGTTATAAAATTTGATTGTAATGACAAAATATACATTTCTATGAAATATATTAATTTTTTTTATTAATTGGTTTATGGGTTAGAAATAAAAAGTTATTTCACTATATTTAAATACAGTTTTATTTCTGTGAAATAAATTTATAACCCATAAATAAATTTTCAAGTAGCTTTTTCTCACTGTAGTGGCTTCATAAAGGGATATTGAAAAATACTGTTTTTTATACAGTTGTCACGAAATCGCTCCAATAAATTGTAGCGCCGTGTATGTTTACGAATTGAGGTTTATCTAACCCTGTTGTAACAGTTATCCTTACCCGAGCTTGATTGTGGCTTATGTAAGGATTAAATTTAATTAGATTGTTACCTGGTACTATGAATACGTGAATCGTTATTAACGCGCGAGCGGTTAAGTAAACAAGCCCCATCGAGATGTCTAAACTCTCGTTGCACTAGACGCAATCAAAGTTATTCCCGCGGTCTCCATATGACGCGCGTTACACAAGGCGTACGTCTTTGTCCACTCCACGTGATTGATTAATGATAGCGAGCAAGGTCCGCCGTAATAAAGACGTGGCGGCAGCTGTGTTTACAGCGATGTAATATCCTACGGTAATGGTGACGCGACTTTCTATCGTAAATCAGTCCGACGTAATCGCAAGGGCCGACATCTACTATATCCGTAGGTGATAATTGATGCTCAAATACAAGATTCACTGGTCCCAACTTTAATCACGCACCGGATTGTACTTAAATTCCGGAAACGATCAATTCAACGTTAGACGTGACGCTAAAGGACATCTTCGATCAAGAATTAATCAAGGATTGATTTCGTTATGCGTGTCAAGGAAGTAAATTAATTCTTAATTTACCAAACGGAAATGGGGAGAGAGAGAGAGAGAGAGAGAGAGAGAGAGAGAAATAACGCGTGCTACCGCCAACCACAAATTTTCCCCGCATCCTTCCTGAATGCTCGAGGATCTACAACAGAATCTCAAATACATTTTCGCGCATTTTGCCAAGGGAATCGGGTCTATTAATAGAATAGCGACGTCTCTCCTGGGATGCAACGTTTATTCTTAATGCACCGTAACACATATCTAACGATGAGTCAGCTACATAGTCGTGGTACATGTTTGCTTTCTCTCCAAATATATATTATATATTAATACAATATAATAAGATACGTATGTATGTGTGGGTATGTGTATAGTACCGCGTACAATAAATATTTACAACAATTTGAATCAGAGCAGCCCGTGTTGGTTTCGAGGGCGAGGACGACAACACGCGGGCGACGGCAACACTCGTCGTCCGGCGTCACCGTGGATCGTCTTCCATTCTCGTAGCGAAATAATTACTTGTGGAGATCGTGAGATCACATACTCGACGGCGGCGCCGGTCAGGCTGTTTTACACCTGATTCTCATCATCCTTAGACGGATGCGCCGCGTTCCACTCGAGAGCCTTCAGTATTAGCGGCGGAATTTCCGGCGTGGTGGGTAGATGAGCGCCCACCGGCTGGAAGCCGTTCTTGTCAGCCACGTAAGTCAAGGAGATTGCCTGACCGTCATCGCTCGAATAGCTGAAACCGCCCTCCGCTCTCATCGCCTCGTTGTCGGTGCCAGCTTCCTCCAGGTGACCTTCCTCCTCGGCCTTGATACCGTTACCGCTCTCGTAACTCCACTTGTACGATCCGTCCGGGTTGGGACCCTCTTGGGTCTGGCTGATGATCGGTATCGGTTCGTCGGCAGGCGCTGCCAAGGCGCAAGCTGCCAGCACAATGAAGGCTATCTGGAAGAATAAAAACAGAATTTCATATTAATTGCGTAAGTGATAAATACGTATTTAATTCGGAAAAAAATAATTTAGGGGTGATCAGGTTAATCGCAACGATGCATTTACTTCAGCTATGAATTTTAGCTGAAGAACCACGTTTACTATTAAATTTTTTTTAATTCACATTTAATTATAAATTTAAATATTAAATCTTTATCAATGTTACGCAATTATCTTGGTGATGTTGCATTGATGATGTTGCAGTACTTTTGAACAAAATTAATTGCTTTTGTAAAATCATGCAGATTGATGAGGTTAGTATTTATTTAATAGTCATCATTAAATCGTTAAAAAGGTTCACCATCAATTTATCATTGGAAAATATCGCGGGGACAGTTTTACTGTCACGACTATTTTAATTAATCTTTTTTTCTCTAAATCATTGTATCGACCTCCTACATTTAGGACGTAACTTTCACATCTCGGATTAGGACACGTACACTTTAAAAGTTAAATACAAATTGTGAATAGGAGATTCTAATATTGATTGATTGATTGAAATCGCTTGTACGTGACACTGTGTTACGTAATTTGTTGGTATTGGCCGTTGCATCAATTCGAAGATTACAAATCGGCAAAAGGTCCAATACGAGCGCCATAATAAAAGTAAAAGTAATATTCATCCTTGGAGATTAAAGATATAACAATTAATTCTGTAGATTGGCCTATCGTTCATCGATATTAGATGGGATCTCGATTAAAGTGATGATTGCGCGAACAGGAATGTACCCTCGGCGAATATAATTTAATACCGATGCGCAACGATAAAGTATCGAAGTCGCGGTATTCGATAACAACGTTGGATCGCGGTGCAGAGAACTAAACGATCCTTAGTCAACCGCCACCGGTTAAGTTTCCAGGTGCATAAACATCGGATGAACATTAGCCTTCTTGTTAGCTTCCCTGTTTGAGGCTCACGTCGTTGCACAAGTGTTTATGCGGTACGTGGTAATAACTATCGCCACTTAGATACTCTCGAAGACGCGATTTCTTTGACGTGGCTATTCACCGTGTGATTAAAGTCAATGTTACATTCTATTATAATCGTATACCAAATATTAGATGTTAATATATTAAAATATTCGTTTTAACGAAATATTAAAGTCTTTAAATTTTAATATATTGCAACCTTTGTTTGCGACCTATATTACTGCCAATCTACTCTCAATATCGAATTTGAAATTGCTAGATAGATCGCGTTGCGATGGAGGAAATTCTGCGAATCAATGAAAACGGGCGTCGCGCGTCGCAGTAGTGATACCGTTTTGAGTCAGACACAACGGGGATCGCGGTAGTATCAGCGTTATTAGGTCAGACGTCGCATCTTAAATAAACCTCGAGCTTTTGACGATTCTCTTACCGTTGTATAATTCTATAATCTGAATAATTATTTGGCATAGTGAATAAAACAATTGCATCATTTTTTAATATCTTGAATCGAATAATTAAAAAAAAATAGTTCAACGGAGCATTATTGGAAACGTCAATTTCTAAATTATTTAGCGAGATTGAATTTATTTTAGTACATAGATTATTTAGGGATTGCTGAATTGAACAAGTTATATCGAATATACTGTTTGAAAACTAAAGTGATCAGTTATGCACTATGATTTACGGAAATGCTGTTATGCTTAGCAACTTCTCGGCTTTAAACACTATGGTAAATTCATGAAACATTGTTAAT
Organism: Solenopsis invicta; assembly: GCF_016802725.1. Taxonomy (NCBI): domain Eukaryota; kingdom Metazoa; phylum Arthropoda; class Insecta; order Hymenoptera; family Formicidae; genus Solenopsis; species Solenopsis invicta. The sequence goes on from NC_052673.1 coordinate 12,291,925, forward strand.
AAACTAGAATTATCGACGATAAACATATGTTTATTTTAATTATTTAAATATGCTATATGTTTATTTCAAAGAAGACAGATAAAGGAGAAAAATAAATTGATCGGTTTAATAAAATTTACATATTGTAACAAAAATCGTTTGGTAAAAAATTACAGATCAGTCATTTTGATTGCTTTAATAGTTCTAATGTTAAAACAGAAAATAAATTTAGAAATAATTGAAGAACAAAGTATCATTATCTTGTGTTTCTTCTTCCTGTCTCACAAAATAAAACTTATTTATGACTCAGTATATTTTAAGGAAAGATTGTCTTACTCCCGATTACATATCGTATTACGCCTGTAACAAACGATTACATACCGTATCGTTTGCTACAGGCGTTTGTTGCTAAACATTTTGTACACGAAAATGTTTTACACGCGAGCACAGCAGATTTCGGGGTGTAACTCGGACTGTGTCGATCGATATCCTTACACCAACGATCCTCCGGGACACGCTACTTACCCTCCGATCCCGACTCTCGCCCCGCGTTTCTACCCACCGACATCCGAGTCCCCGGAGCTCCCTCCCGGTACGCTATACCGGATATAATCGAGAAGTGTCACTTACAACAACGTAACTCACAGAGCGTCCGGATGCGCGCACAGGGATCCCACCGCCGGGGACCGGAAATGCACGTCAGATTCACACAACCCGGGCTGCGATTACCCGAAGATTGTCTCGCGGCGGAAGTGCCCTCCGGCATTCTTGCTCCCCAGCCCCGAGCTTGCTTTCTTTCCTCTTAATTAAACGCTTACCAATGACGTGTACATGCTGCGGCAGTAATCGCTGATGGGCAAGTGTTTATCAAGCCCCGCAGCGCTCGTCGTATATATACCCCTCGAGGCATCACTAACACCATCGATGCACCGATGGCCACTACGTTACGATAGTATGCAGGATGCACATGGGGACACACAGAGGGGCCGCGTGTGGGGACAGACAGAGGGGTTTACACGGATCCATGCTTTAACACGGCGTTGTTACGTGTGTGTATGTATGTGTGTGTGTGTGTAAGTGCGCGTTGCCATCGTTGAGCCGAGAGACAACACACTCCACATCGCATAGAAGAGAGACCATCTTCCCTGAGATCACCATGTCACTGCGCTAAATGTCATCGGGTCCCCCGTTGGAGAATGCTTGCTCAATTGTCACAATTTCTTTAACGACCATCCGCACGGGGATCCGTTTTTCTTTTCCGTCGACCAGTCATCCGGAAGCTCAGGCTCGGTGAATTTGCGGTCAGCTGGTATTCTCTCCGGCAAACTCGTCGGCACGTTCAAGTACTAAATATGAATTTCTTTCGTTTCGTTCATCGGACTTTTCCGAATTTTTTTAATATTATCGTCTCAAAAAGACGCGTGTATAGCGCTGTTATATAACTTCTTTCGTTGCCACTTTCAAGCTTGTGTGCTCCCACATCTTCTCTTAACGGTGAGTTACAAGGAAGTTGCTGTTCAGCAAATGCTGTTGGGTACCAGGTAGAGAGATCAGGAAGGTTCGGTGAATGAGAGAGAGAGAGAGAGAGAGAGAGAGAGAGAGAGAGAGAGAATAACGTTCCTGTTAGTGGCGTCTATCGTATTTTCAATCATTCGTGTATTCGAGCACCGTTACCGTCAGATTAAAAGATCGAGAGCGAGTGCTCGAGAGACTGTTTCGCCATGCCTCTGTCGCGCAGATTTATGTTATGGATTGTTGTAAAAAGCTGTACCCTTCATTTGAACAACGCATGTGCCCGTGACACGTATGGGAATAGCTTAAATTCATACCTTCCATTGGATTTATTAGACAGGCACCAACCCATCGCTTATGGCATTTTCCTAGCAATACGTACGGGCACGGCAAAATTCAATTCTTTTTTCCATTATTTTCCACTTTTTTCCCCTATTTTCACCGTTTCATCGCTCACGCAAGTGTTGTGTAACATTAATCGTCGCTACTAACGCGTTTCGCGTTTCTAATCAACAAATCACGCCGTCAATAAATCAGCTGGTCAAATGGCTATTTACCTCGGATTTTTTTCTAATTGCAAAGTCGAAATTACTCACCATTTGGCCCGACGATCAAATGGAATCCTACAGTTCCTGGCCCGTGAATTGACTGACAAACACACGACACACGCGGTCGAATTGTCCGCTCTCTAATCAATCGGAAACGGCCTGACAATCTCTCATTATCGACCGATAATTATGTGAAGCGCCGCGCTATATCGCATTTACCTCGTCACGGCTGAACTTTCCGTGTGAGAATAACGAGCTTGCGTTAAGCGTTTAATCGAGGCGACTGTAATCGCGGAGTTTCGTGAAAAAAAAAAAAAAAAAAATAAAAGAAAAGAAAGAAACACCTGGCAGCTTCAGTCCTTGGCGTAATGGAACTGTGAGAGAAACAACGGCACGCCGAACTTTCTCACTCGAAATGGGTTACGCGCAATCCTGGGAACGTTCTCTCGCGCACGCGATAGCACAGTTTTGCAAAGCAGGAAGGGTGTTCTTTTTGTTTTGAAACGCGGAGCCGCGTAATAATGTCGGAATTTTTTTTTTATCCTAAGATGTTATTACGTAATGCGCGACAATGCACGCTAGTGTACGGCTGATATAAAGCGATGCATGTGCCGGAAGCTGCAGGATTATGCATGCACCTAACGTGCGTGCCTAATTAATAATCAATGCTATTCCATTGGGATGTTTGAGATTGTCAGTAAATATCGCCGATCAGATATGTTAATGTCGCACGAGATAGAAGGGGTTCTATTTGTCTGGGAAATTCCGCGCCGCGTTCGTTGGAAGTACGCATTTACTACTAACACGTTTGCCCAGCGAGTTTTGCATTGTCTTATCGTGTGCGCCACGCTAGAATTTATATTATTGCAGGTATATATAATGATAAAATGTTGTGGAATATAGTTAAAATGAAACTGCACCTTCAATGAGCGTTAATCGTGTTAAAAAATTTATTTTTACAATGCTATTTAATTAATTGTATTATTTAAAAATTTATTAGTAGATGGCGTATACAATATTTATTGTATACAAAAGTTTTAAGAAACTTTGACAGTGTCGGTTACCAATGACCACCAAGATGTCTCTGAAATGTTAAACGTTGGTTGTGGATAACTGTTACAGCACTTTAATCTCATTTTGCTTTTTTTTTGTTAAGATACAGAAAAAACGAAGTGCGATGTTAAATTTAGGTTTGGGAACACGAAAATACAAATGATCGAAATCTTTAGCATTGATTCGAATCATGGAGTGTTATTAAGATTAATTACATTAATTAGCGACGTTGCAATCCCTTTTTCTCCTCTTCTTTGGGGAAACTTTGGGGAAAGCCGTACATTTTCCTACGTGCGATTATTGATCGTGGACATTACCGGCGAGGTATACCGATGTAACATTAGACAGGATCCGACGGGGGAACAGTGAATTATGCCTCGATAGGCATTAGTTTTCTTCTTTTACGGGAAATGTAAGGGGCACGTAGCACGGCGATAAATTCTCGTGTGTCTCTAGGAATGCCAGCTGCTCGCCGCCGCGCAGCGCCGTGTACCCGCGTGATTCACAAAGTCACGTCATCGATATATCCGAACGATTTTCTCGCGAGTGCGCATTAGCATTTCGCACTCACGAGCATCGCCATAGAATGAAGAAAAGCCACGGGGTTGGTTTAAAATAATCCGTTAATCGGAACTAGGAAGGGAATCGCCGCGAAGGGAAGGGAACTAGGAAGGCGAACGTCTTGAAAGTCGAGGACGCTCGACATGATAAATTGTTAAAATGCGATTGCTCATTGAATCGAACATTTTAGCGCGAACATTTTAGCGCCTTCTTGAAGATTATATCGAAACGCCGGCGTAAGTACGGTAATTTACACAGCACGATAATCTTGCGGTAAGATAACATTTACAAAATATTATATAAACTCTCTAAAAAACTCATAGGATGAAAAAAACAAATTAAAATTGCGTAAGCTCAATTTTTACTCTGTAGGGAAGGAATTTTGATTCATTAGAGTGGCAAATTACTCAAAAAATTGCACAAGCTCAATCATCTTTTTAGACGCACGTTTTCACTTTATGAGATTCACGAAGAAAACAGAGGAACTTTGTCTAATTATTTCACTTGTAGTCTAACCTACATTTCGAGGTTTACGTAACAATTTATTTTAAATTTTGATTGGACATAATTTTATTTTCAAGAAAAATGATAGGTTCTACATTAAAAAAAAAAAAAAATTCGTCAAAAAAGTTATAACGAAAAGTTAAATAAAGTTCATCTAATGATCGTGATTTTAATTGCAGATGTATTTTGTCAAAATCTTCTCTAAAATCTTTCGATAAAAAAGCTAGGCGATTTTTTTCAACTTTCGCGCATCACTGTCGCTCGGTTTAAAATACATTTATATTATCGAACTCGTAAAGCCTTTTGCAGAACACGCGTTCCGTACAAGGAACATTAATTTTACGCGCAATGGAACGGGTTTAACGATCGCTATCGGTCGCGAGACGATCGTCCGGTAAATACAAGCGAAAGTTAGCGCGATATGTTTGGGCTTTTAATTAGCCGTATTATGTAACACGGCGTAGGTATGCACAAAGGATGTGCGAATAAATATCAGTCGTGAAAGCGGCTAACGGTCTGCGTGCTCATCTCGCGATTTAGGAGTGCATTTCCAAACGGGGTGCATCCCGAGGCGCTTGGCCGACATTACGTATATATACGATCGTTAATGCAATCGAAGTTTTCCGTCGTCGCGAGGACGCCTGTACGCCGCGAATCATTAATTTTCCGCATCGCCGTGTAACATTTTCACGGTTTTATCTGATCGTGTGTTAACGGGCCCCGGTAGAATCTCCCGAGGCGAGCGTCGCCGTTCTGGGTGTCACGCCGCTCTGTAAAAATCGGGATGATGTCCCGCGGAGACGTTTCATTGCATGTTCTTGTGTGGACTCGTGTGCATTATGAAAACGCTGATCGCGTGTAGAAATCCTCAACCACACGTGTGTTATGTACTATACGTCCACGGTGATGATTTACTTAGACGATAAGCTATCAACTTTCATATTCCGCGAAATGTACTTGCTATTTAAACTTGCATCTTTATTGGCCGTTTTGCATTTTCATACGCGTACTTTGTAAGACGTCTCGTTATTCACGTACAACACTAGTTAACTCGAAAGGAGGATAAAGGGCAAAGGGAGAAGCTTTAAGGGAGAGCTACAATCGATAAAATCTGCTGCAACTGTGCAGCTCCGGGCGACGTATCGTCGTCTCTCGCTGACCAACATCGCGGACAATGCACCTCGATACCTCTCATTTTTTATTCACCTGACAGATCGGACACCGTCCCGATACGGGCGTACCGCCGCCGCCCACTTCTCGTTCTACCCTGCTTTCCATCTCGCCGTATTTACGATACGATCGCCGTATCTCCCTCGATGCAGACGCGACTACCGCAATGACGGGAAAGTTGCGGACTGTGTAACAACGTTTCGCGTTATTTTAGGCGTAATCGCGTCCCCGAGATTCTCCCGCATCTCAGCCGTATCGTAATCGGCTTCAAAATTGATATCCGATCTTCCGAATTCGCGGCTTATAAGGCACGCCAAACGGCACCTTCGTGCAAATGCAGGTCGAGAAAGATATTTAAAATGTTTATAAAAATGAAAGTAATGCTTTTTAGTCATTCTTTCATTTTGGATAAAGAATGAGTGATCGTAATTTTTCTCACATTTTTTTTTATGTGATTTGCCGAATTACAACATCATGTCGACCACTGAGGATATAAACAAAATGCTTTACAAAATACTGATATTTATTGTGTGATTTTATATACCCTTTTATATACCTTTTCAAGTGCACGAAACTGCGCTCGAAAAAATTATCAGTTTTAAAACAGTTCTACGTTGAACAAGAAATCTTAACATCACATTATTAAATTGAAAGTCAATTTAATAATAAACGATGCTAACAAGCATTTTAAATGTAAAATTGTGTAAATTTTATAACATGTGATTAATTGTACATCACATTATAACATTACAATCTTAAGATTGTTTGCAAGTTGAACTAATTGTTTCACGTCTTTTCCTTTTACTCCAAATAGTCTTTTTTTCTCATTTTGATATTTAAATAAAAATTTATTTATGGAATATAAATTTATTTCCCTGATAAAAATTTTATTCAATTTAATAATTTTTGTATATTAACCAACTTATTAATTTTCTCCTTAACCAATAAATATTGCGAAGAAAACGTCATCATTTACTTTCGATTTTTTTTCTCCGTGTATTCGGCAGAAAAAGAGGTAATAGAGGGAAGAGAGAAATTTTAACGAAAAGGACTGATTAAAGAGGATTACTTTCATTTTTATAAATTTATTTGAATTTTATATTGGATTACTAAATACTGCACAAATTTCAGACGATCTCTTTTGGCGTATTGATATCAAAAGCTATATGATTGTTATAACGATTGCATTCTCGCTGAACATTTTAATTGGTGATTAAGACGAGTTCGAACCGCACGAATGTCTCGTTATCGCATACAACACACTTTTCTCCTCGTTTTCGGTCAAAGTGACCGAAAATTCCTGAGGATGTGCCAAGTGTTGGTCATTTTTTTCCCAATATTTCACGAAGCACACTTTAACCGAATATAATTTGCATCTTAATCCAACACAATTTTCTCAAGCTGATGTATTTAATTATACCACCCAATTAATTATATTTTAGTTACTTAACGACGATAATATTTATGGACTGGAAAAAGAATATCGCGCGCGTTCGACTCTTTTAATTAAGAATTTTGATAATTTTTAAACGTTTTACTGAAATATTATTACTTTATTATTTCTTTGGCTTTTTTATGAAAATATATAAGACATTATTTTAAGAGATATACTAAAAATAATAAACAATAAATTTGAATAAATATTTAATCATCACAGCAATAATTCTAGTTGTATTGAAAACTTTGCTCTTTTAATTATAGAGGCACACGCCTCATAAAACATTTTTTTAATTTGCCATTAAAACATTACATATAAATCTTTTGTGGAACGTTAAGTAATATAATATACGCTTTCGTACTCGCGTCAGTTATCCAGCATGCAATAACGTACTCCGTATGCTAAACTTGCGCAAGGGTTTCGCTAAATGATGCCTGAAATATCAAAATCTCGGCTATATGTGTGTACATCCGAAAGGTTATATGTACACGCGCGTAAGCGTATAATACTTCAGCATACGACGATGGTCACTGATGCAATCGTCCGAGCATTATCTTGTCTCCCGGCGAGAACACAGGAACGTATAGAATGATCAAATATAATTGCATCACTATCGGTCGTCTTACACGTGTGGTGCTGCGCGATCGGTGAGAATCACACTGTAACTATTTTTCAAGATCTTTTTGAACAATTACAATTAAATCGGCATCAACTTCCCTTTTTTTCCCAGCCAATCGAGAAGCTTAAGTCCTCATTGCGCGCAATCTACGTTCGCGTAATCGGAATTTACAAAGCGATCAATAGGTTCCAAGACGTTCCAGACGTGTGCATCTGCAAGGCTAGCTTCAAACGTTTCTCTTTTCCTTTTATCTTTTCTTAAAAGAAGGTATAACAAAGTAACGTATGTACATTGATATATTGGAAAGTCACGGAGAGTATTTTACGATTAATTTTCTTCGCGACCGCGGGTTTGTGACTTCGCTTTATTAATCGAGCATTCGCCTGTCGATTTCCGGCGTCGCGTTTCTCGCACGAACGAGCCCGCTCTGACGGGCTCACGAAATAAACAATGGTGCACGAAGTTATTGATCATTAGTCGAAATGTCAGCGATAAACGCGGGCACTTTGGCGGCAGGTACTTAGTTTCTTTCTGCATCGACATGGACGGATAATTCGTATTACGGGTAAACGAATGTCCCTCGCAGACCCGAGGAAAAAAGCTTGTCCGCTTTCTGGAAATCCTGGTTTCAATTTTAGCTGCATTAACAATTCCGATATTATTTGGATATCTGGATACTTATTTAGATATTTTTTTAAACAATTAATTATACTATCTAGAAATTGTTTGAAAAATTATTTATAACGTGATATTTGTAAGGGCAACATCGTTCGTGGTTAGACAAGAGTCGGATAGCTACGTTTGCTCGCTAAATGTACGATACGAGAATAGATGACAGGGAGGGGCTTCCACGTTCCGTTTTACCCATTTGAAACCGATCGGTTACGCACGACACTTCTCACACATACATTTGCCTTGTTCATTCACGTAGTCATTCGACTCCATACGGTCGCATACCGCGCTCGCTCGCTCTTCATTCTGCCAATTTCTGTCTTTCTCCCTTTCTTGTGGTTGTCTTTCGCAGCCGGCTTCCATTCAAGCGCGCATTCCTCGAGACGCGGACGGAGGAGCTGGTAGGCGCATCCGCGTGCAGCCTTTCCTTTTCGACGCGGCCTTAGGAACAGCCGGCGTGAAGACGTGCCTCTGTATTGCGACAATCATCCAGCATCGTACTTATAAGGCTGCGGCTTAGCAACGCGCGTCTCTGCCAGATGATATTTCGACTCGTGCCGAGTCTCTCGTGTGGGATGCATCGCCGTGTATCTCCTCATATGTTTGAGGCGGATCCTTTACCCTTCGTGCACCGACCGCTATCCGTTGACTCAGACGGCAGCCTCGTTTGTCTCTACAACTCGTTTTCTATGTAATACATATATTACAATACGCGATCCTCTGTGCAAGTCAGCGAATTATATATATATATATATATATATATATATATATATATATATATATATATATATAGCTAAACAAACGTGAGATTTGCCAGATGGTTTTTTTCAACTGCTCCTTAATCGACTGCTTAAGGATGTATCGAACATACAGTTATAAGAAAATAAAATTTTGAAATGTGTTTAATATTAACACTTCAAATAAATTATATACATACGAAAGTTGTGTGAATAAGATTATATTTTTATTGAATAACATATTTTTCTAGTTTATTTACTTTATTGATTATTAAAAATTAAATTATTTTTTTACACGTTAAGGAAATTTCAAATTTTTTTGTGTAAGTACTTTAAATGTTCAAGATGATTTATATTTCATTGTGATTGTCTACTTGTTATTTTTTAAATAAATTTTGTTTATTTTATAATACTGATTTTTGCATTGTAACGAAACTTTAATGAATTATCTTGAACATTTAAAATATTCAAATGCAAAAATATAAATTTTTTATTATTTTTTATTTCATTATTTCATTATTAATTATAGTTTCATTAGAGCACATGTCTATTTCATATTGAAATAATTTTTTATTCACACAGACAAAAAATTGCCGCCAAATTTTTTTTTACTACTTTCAAATGTAATATAAAACAATTTATTTATTTACTTTTTTTTTTTAGAATTTTCTTGATGAATTTTTTTGAGAAATATCCTATACATCCTTAAATGTCTTTTCAAAGACATGATGTGTAGTGGATTTATCATAGACAGAGAATTAAATCTTATAACAATTTACTTATATACCTAAATCTTATATAAATTTATAATTTCTTAATTTTTTATGTTTAGAAAATCGATTACAATGTTTTTTATCAACTATTGATATTTAACAGAAAATTCCAAATTTTTCTGCAATAATTAATTTTCTCTCTCTCGATTTTGCAATTATAGAAATATATTTCGTTATTATTTAAAATCAAGTAAGAAAAGAAACGCAGATGTATAGTTATAGCATCGATTTAATTATTTTATTTTATTCACGAGTCTTTATTGGAGTTTAATTAACTTTTAATTAGTCTTTGGAAACGAAGTCAACGAATTTACATTAACGACACTCAGAGTGCTTATATATTCTTAAATTTTTATTTTAAACGCGTCGAAATTATCGACAGTATTTATTAATTTAATATTCATACACATTCGCGAAATAGACGAATCATTAATGTTATGTGTCATTATTCCTACTTATTATTGCATGTATCTTTTTCGTGCTGTCCCAATTTTTCGATTCGAATTTGGATTTTTAAAATTATTGCCAGTGTGGCTGTTAAACCCAAACGTGAAATACGCGTTTATGTTAACTACGCCATAAGTACACTCGTGGTTACTACATCGTCATGAATGATTAATGAATTTTCTTACAACGTGGTATTTCTACCTTAACCCGAGATGAACCGATACTCGAAGATCTTGGCCGTTTTATTTTTTCTTTTTGTGTATAAACTAATATAAACGTGTACAAACGCCGTTCGAAGTTTCAGATTAAAAATACTGTTCCGATGATTCATTTCTCGATTAGCATAATACGCCTGCGACGATGCCTGTAATAATTGCTCGGATATTAGTGGTTATACGTACGCCAATTATTCTATTACATCAAAATTGCTACTACGATTTGCTCAACGTTTTTTAATGTTCCTTGCCGAGTAACCTGGAATGTTCAAGTTTCACGGTAACAGGATGTTCTTCGTTGCTCCTGGGAATATCCATGATTTCTTCACCGGTGCACAGTGATTTCTTCACCGGTGCACAGACATGCCCGGGACAGTGTCGCGGGATCTGTGTCGAGCATGCCGCACGTCGCCGAAGAAGAACAGCGCTGTCTCGCGGATGCCGTGCCGATCGTCGATTGGGAATTTTAAATGCTGCTTGCAGGAGAGTGCGAGGGGCGGGGGAGGGAAAGCTGCGTTACCGTATTAATTGCCTCAAAAGTCGGTCGCGCGTCGTCCCATCTCTCACGAATTGTCAAAGTAATTTTCGCAGCGTCTCTGGGAGAACGTTTCGCTCTCGCGCGGGATGAAAGTAAAATTGAATTCGGCGCGAGTGTTACGTCTTCTCGCCTGCGGCCTCTTAACCAGGCGCTCTCTTAGTGTTCGTAGTGGATACTTATATGTCAAGGTCGCCTTTCACACACACGCATGCTTTATATCTTCCAGCTTTACATTTCGCTCGGATAATAAGTTTGCACGCTAAGAGGGATTACTTTTTTGCGGAATACTCGACTAGTATACATCTGACATAATTGTTATCGATCGATTCTGAATTCAGAGATTTTCAAGGAGATTTTGTCATTAAAATTAAGAATCACCGAGACTCTGAAGGAAAACATATTACTTATACACTAAAAAAAAAACTTGTTGCATTAACTAGAAATCTGTTATAATAAATTTAATCAGTTACATCTGCTTTAAAAACGGATGAATTTAGAAATCTCTTTCTCTCTCTCTCTCTCTCTCTCTCTCTCTCTCCTCTTCTCTTTCTTTTCTCTTGTGGGATTAGCGGATTTTAGTAAAATCTATCAAATATACTAATTATAGAATCTCGAATCATATTTTAATAATCAGAAATGCTGCTTTCACCACACGCATTCAATCATATATGTCTTGTTTACATAATAAAATCATTTTTCTCAGTGTATATACCTGCATGGGAAGAACGATTTTGCTAAAGTCTAAACATTTAAATAAGTGACAAAATTATTTTGAACCAACAAAATATTGCGTGAGCCCTACAGTTTGATAAGTTTTCAATAGATATTATAATTAATATCCTTTTTTTGTTTTATTAATAGTCATAAATAATATGTTATAGCATTAAAAAGACAATCATTTAAAAATACTATTATTTAAAAAAGAAATTAGCTAAATTCAATTAACAATAAGTTATGATATTTTTCAAGAAAAATCAAAATGAGTGAAGAAGCACTGAGAATAAAGTGTTCGGTATTTTTGACTGTACATAGTAAAATAATTATGATTAGGTCTATTTTTATAGTTATTATTGCTATAATTTTAACAGTAATAACATCATTAAATTATAGTTTTACCTGTAGTTTAACTATGAAAAATTATACTATAAATTATGATAATTTTAAATATTATAATAAAATATCAAAATATAGATAGTAAAAATAAAATGAACATTTATATGTAATAAATGCAATCACGATTGTAGGCAATATAACTTATTTTAAAAATACTATTTATGTAGTAACAATGATTAATAATAAAATTTACATACAGTAGTTAAAACAACTATAAATATATGATTCACATCGAAAATAACGAATTATAATTAAATTATGGCAATTGCTTTTTTTCTCTCAATGAAAGCTTTATGCATATGTAATAATGGTATTTAAACGGAAAAGAATAAATATTCGAAGCAGCGTACAAAATATTTATAATATATTTGGAGAAAGTATTTTAACAATTCCAAACGTGTGAAGAATGATTCGCTAAATTTAAATGAGATGATTTTAATTTCGAAGACAAATCATGCTGGATGATCTTCTGATATTTAATGACAACGATGCATGATTTAGTAGTATGCAAACCTACGAATTTCGACAGAAGAAATTACTGATAAATTAAACATTGACAGATCACCTTTTGGTATTTAAAAAAACGTGATTACATCATTTTCTGAAACTTTTGCACTTGCTCAATAATTATGAAGAATGATCAATCGATTAGCAATGCAAAAAGTTCTGACACTTTGGCAACCAGTTTGAACGTTTAACATCATTATTTTATGATCTATCAAAAAATTATTTTCAAATCTGTATAGCTAAATTCTTAAATTTATTAGCACAACACTATTATTTTCGTATGCTTGCGACATCATAATTCTTTTGCATCTGAAATTTTTTCTTTTAAGAAGAATTATGAAACTTTGACAATACATAGAAAATATGTAATGAACTATTCTTTTTGCTGTCCATGAAATTAGCTCACTTTTTATTTTTATATTATCATTAAACAATTGTTTTGATAAATTTTTTAATGCATAAGTCTCATTTACATACAGAAATAAATATTTTCTATGAAAGTTTGCCTTTTGTTGGTAAACAATAAAAAAAATTTGCATCTTTTAGCCGATTTTCATGACTGGATAATTCATGATCTACGATCCATAGTTATACAATCCGCGATCTATGATCTATGACATTATGTTGCAAGAGTTGCGCGTCGAGAATCGTCTCGCCTAAGCAAAACTCTACCTGAAAAAATCTCACGCTCGTATAGTTCTTTACGAGATACATTGAGACACGCGTCGTCGCGTTTATAATGCTTTCAACCAAACGCATAAAAGACTGCGGAACGGAAAATTTATCAGCGATATAAAGCCACGCCGAAATGCCAGCACGATTAGTTAAAGGGTTAAGTTCTTTTGCACCCAAGTTCTTTCGGTTGTAAATTCAAAGAAGCTTTGAGGGAAAACCTCTTACCTGTAATATGTAATTTGCAGAAGCTACATCGAATTGTAAAGTCGAGAATATTCGAGATAATTGTCTTAAGCATTTTCGAGACTCGGTAATTAGCCGTGAAGCTACATGGTGTATCGGCACCTCATTTATTCCGCTTGTATTATTTATCGTTTCTTAAGCATGCGATCGTGACTAGCGATCGCGCTGGCTGATACGCAGGGAATCAATCGGATCATCGAAAAATCTATAACTGGTATCTAAAGAGTTCGCGGCCCGGCATCGTGACGAGGAAGACTTTCTCCTCGGCGAAGGCGCGATGCAATAAAATGACGTGCATACCTGGGAGGAACCTATAGAGTAATCGGACGACCCGGTGGTCTAGTTACAATTGCATAATCGCGCCGCGATGATTCAACAACACCTTTAACGAGCATCTAAATCTTCTCGTTTATCACGTTAAATAGATATAAAGAAGATATAGCAATTAAACAACTAATTAAACAAAGTAAGCTAACTTTTCGAAAATTACAAAATAATTTTTTACGTAATTGACAAGAGAAAGTTTTCAAATTAATTTGGAAATTAAAAAGATTTTAAAGGCCAATATGAATATATCATGGAGGAGATGTGACAAATAAACTACTTTTTGCTACCAATGAAAATTGATCCATTTTTTGTTTTTGTTTTATTGTTAAACAATTAAACCTTGTATACATTTTCTAATCTATAAATTTTATTAAAAGAAATTTTCTCTGTGAAATTTTATATTTGTCTTTGTTAGTCAATAATGAAACAAAAACTAGATTATAATTTTCAGGAGTTAATTTTACTCTTTCAAATCGAATTTAGGCAACAAAAATAAATAATTTATTACATATTAGGATATCTTATTACGCATTGTGAAGGTTTTATAATTTTTGGAATTTTTGAATTGAGGATCTTCTCTGAGTAGAATAATGAATAAAAAACTAATATTAGAATACTTAATCTCTTTTTTATCCGTAATCGTCGAAGAGCATTTCACTGCAAAAAAAGATTTCGTGTGCAATTCTTCCGGAATCTCGGAGTTCGTTACTTTAATTTGTTTGTAGTAAATAAACTGGAAAATACCTCTGGGACCTTAGAAACCATTTCGTCTATGTAGCGATTCAGTCTTGAGGTCGCGCCAGTTGTAACGAAGAAGAAGAGCCCACAGTGCACGGAGAAAGATCGGGATCAGATCAGATCTATCGAGCGTGCAACTAGCTATTATATCCGCCGCTTACAGACCTCAGATCCGTGTAGAGATATCTTGTGCGAGGTGGTTTCGCGCATTTAATTGACGCTCGTCGACTAAAGGATGGACCCTACAAAAATACAATACACACACACACACACACACACACACACGATGTAGTTGAGTGTACGAGATTTCCGCACGAGTGACGATTGTTAAAGAACGGTTGTCATCTTGTCCTATTGTTTGCCACCGTGTCTTATGAAGAGCAAAATTGAATTTTCAATTTTTTAAATTAAAAATTTTTTACATAGCGTTTGAGAATTGGTTCTTACGGATTTCATTATTCCAAACTGATTGTGTTTGATTCATAGCTTATTTGCTTCCGCGAAGTATTGAGAACCTCCCTCGTATCGAGGGACCACCCACGACGGTTAATCACGATGGAATTTTTGAAGCAACCGCATGATGTCCGAGGCATCGCTCGCGTCAGCGTATCTAGAACTGTCAATCGCAGTAATTCGGGACCGGGGCGTGATCTACGTGACGGCGGAACGCGAGAGATCTACGATGATCGAGTTGGCGATTAGATATTTCGAGGTGCATCCAATCGTTACATCCGCTGATTGCGAGACTCGTATGCAGATTCCGGCGCAGATACTACGAGATACGGGCTTGTAGAAATGCGTAGAGTGGGGGACATGCGTAGAGTGGGGGACTTCGATTGGCCGGTATACACAAGGCAAGAGATATGAGGCAAGAACTAATAGGAATTTAACGAGATTCAAAACAACGAATAATTATCATAATGATGTTCTAGCAAATGATAAATATTAATTGCGCACCGTAATTTTCAGTTCTATTTTTATATATAAATATTTAAACTATGATCGTAGGCGTCTTCCGTTTAAAGGGATATTCTAGTCTCGCGCGTGGAAAATAGTCTATTAAAAAAAAAACTGTACACATTTAATATTTTTAAACACACTGAAAAAAAATTTGTTGAAAAATATTTAATCTGATACGTTCTACTAAATATTGGATTGATTCAACAATTATTTTTAGTTGTACAGAAAAAGATATAGTTTATTCATGTCAACATTCTTTTAATCAAGAGTTATTTAAATCCATTTAATATTTAGTTGAATGTATTAGACTAATTGTAAATATTTTAGTTTTTCAACAAATTTTTTTCTCAGTGCATTTACTTTTACATATTAAATAAATATAAAATTTTGGTACGACTAAATGTTTATTAGGTTTTATGTTATGTAAATTTAAAAACAAACATATTTTTTGTATACAAATAGATGTGTAAAAGCGTAGAAGAATATGTGGAGTTTTCTTTAAAAAAAAATTCTCAAAAATAGGTATAAATCAGTAGTAAGACGGGCAGTATGTACGATGTATGAATGAAAATTTATTTGTTGTAAAAAAGATCGAACATAAAAAAGAAACTGATTGGAGGAAGCATCATCTTTCCTCGTCCAAACAAGATTTCCTAAAAGATGCTTCCGAGGTAGAATGATTTACGGGAGGAAAGATGCCACTCCGAGATTGAAGAGGCTTGTCTCGCGGCGAAAAATATTTTCAATTTAACGTATAAGAGACAGAGAGAGAGAGAGAGAAAGAGAGAGACGCAAGAGCGTTTCCTCGCCGCGCAATTTCGTACCATTATCCTCCTCGGTGCTCCTTGGAAGCGCGGCATCAGCGACGAACCAGCGATTTAATCGTTCCAACCACAGGTACACACACGCTGCTGTGTGTGTGTATGAATATGGAAAATATCTTAGGAATAAATTAATTTCAAGGATCGTCTCCTCCCGAGCAACTCGTAATCGAGCGACGCTCGTTCGGTTGGCACGTCGTCGTATTTTACGTCTCTATTAATGTGCATATATATGCGTAGAGGAATATATTTGCGTAAAGGATCGACGGCCCGATACGCAATTTTGTCTGACACGGGTATTAGCGTACATTAATCCACATAGGCGTTTCTTCTTTTTCGACAGAGGACGCGCCGTGCATCGTCCACGAACGTCGAGCGCCCTGAACGTAAACGGACGTTACGGACACCGGCTAATGCGATGTCGTAATTCTCGTTTTTATACCCGCGGCACGTCCCGCGTAAGACGCGAGCATTTATCTTATTTAAATCGCACGCTTTTGTGTATCCGCGAGGATACGTGCTACGCGAAGGATCGTGTCGCTCGTTTTGGATTAGCGCGCGCTCTCCGTTCCCGGGAGATTGCACGCCCGGCGCTATTTCTCAGCCGGAATTGCGAAAATCCACCTTCGGGGATATTCCCGGACAAAGTATTGTAACTCACTATTGTCTGAGAGTACGGCGCGTAAATTTTGACAAACTTTCGTCGCTATATTTTCTTTTCAGAATTCAATCAGTTCCTTTGAAAAGGAATAATATATGAGGAATTTATATTATATATAAACATGCATGGCATGGAATTACATAAAAATAGCTTTACTAAAAAACAACAGGAAAGTTGACGAGTTGAAATCTATATATATTCGATAACGTCACCAATTGTTGCCAATAGCTCCGCTATTTCGCCACATTTGGCTATCGTTATTGCGTCATCTACTAGCGCGGCTCGTCATTAAATATCGCTTGGCGTTTATTCATATAATTGCAAATTAGCCAACCGTGCTCATCCGACATATTCAAATTACAAGCGATTTGATACGTTTTAATGAGCGGAATAACCGTGACACTTTTAACGCTCGACAGTCAGATTAATTTCAGTCGGGGAAAAAAAAACCAGTGATCGAGTCAACGTTTAAGCAAGTTTATTTTGTCGACAGAAGTAACATTTAATATAAACTTTGCGATTGCAGTAGCTTTGTATGTACAGTATGCGCGTTACGTGGTTCCTTAATTAATGCAGCAGGTGCTAATTGATTGCACCAATTTGGTCTTGAGACAACGCTCTTGGCAAAGGAAATTTGCAAAATTATTTGAATGCGCTAGAATTGCAAATAGAAATATCACATCCCTAGATCGTGACAGGCATAATTTTGTTGTGATTAATTTACAATAAATTTCCACATTACGGATTCGGAAGCTTTAACTCACTGTAATTACATCGAATCGATTTGCTACTATTTGTGTATAATAGATGGGCTTAGAATATTATAGATTATATTGAATCGGCTATTTATTTCTTGTTTTGTCTTAAACTCTTTACTTAAATTAAGTGTATTTAATTTTTCACGTCTTATGTTACATTCTTATATCAACGGCACGAGATATAATTTTGGATGCGCACACAAACGATCATAAGATCACAGGATCACCAATGAGATTTCAGTCTGAATTATTTGTACGTTACTGTAACGCCTCTACAGGTTGTCCTCCTCGGGATGCTGGGCGATGTATTCCAAAGCTCTCAGGATCGCCTCGGGAATTGGAGGCGCAACCGGCAAATGTGAGCCACTAGGCTGAAAACCGTTTTCATCGGCGACGTAGCTCAGGCTGATGGGATTACCGTCGTTGTCGGTGTAGCTGAAAGATCCCTGAACGCGATTAGCGTCCTCGTCTTTGGAGATCTTGGTGAGCTGGCCTTGCTCTTGTGCCTGGATGCCATTTCCGGTTTGGTAGCTGTAGCTGTATGAACCGTCTGGGTTCGGTCCGTCCAGATTTGAAGCTACGATGGGGATGAACTCATTTTGCGTTAAATGCAGCGGAGGTGCAGCGAATGCAACCACTGCGAATGCGCAGAGAAGAGCGACGATCTGAAATTTATTTTTTTTTTACAATTAATTCAGGATAAAAAGAAATGTCTTCAGGATGGGAAGTACGCCGTTACTTGTTAGTTTTTTATAGTAACGATTTAATAATGATGATACAAATTTTTATAATAATAAAGCCAGGTTTGGAAGAGTGAGTTTTTTTTTATAATTAGTTACCATTACGATTTATTCGTTGAAGGAAAGAAACTCGTGATTTTACTCGTTACGTACCGGGTCAAAGTAATGCATTAATAATTTACACAATACACGTCACTTTTATTCATTACATAAGGAGTCAACATGTTATTTTTTTCAATGAGTAACGTAATAGTAAAATCACTTATCAAAAGAGACTATTCCGATTTCTATCTTTACTGTTATAAAAACATCAAAATAACAATAACTCATTAACTTGTAACACATTACTTGTTATTTTTGCTCAAACGTATAGAATTTTGAACGTGGATTGTGTAACCTTCTCCAATTGAAATATGTTTGAATTCAAGTCTTATTACATGAACACGTTATTTGTACCGATATTTATAATTCTTGATAGCAGCTAATTTAGAACAGATTTCTTTGCCTGCGCAAACAATGTGTGACATTATTCCAATGAAAAATTAAGAAAAATGTATAAAAATTATAAAAAAATTAAGCATTAACTTGAGTTAGTTCCGTAGTAATTATATTAAGACTTACCAAGGTGTTCATGGTGCTGATCACGACTGTGTTATAAAATCGAATTTGAGGAGACGCCTTTATATACGCGCCTTTATATAGCATTGCCGAAACCTTGGTAGATACGAAGATCTCCCTCTTATTGATAGATTTCAGGCTAGCACGTTGACACATATATACGTTGCGACATTTTCGATGGAACTGATAGTGGGACGCTAAGCAGAATGACCATAAAAATGGTAATATAATGTCTCCAGAATTCGATACTCGTATTCATCGAGTGCCCATTCGATTTTACGCGAAAGTGAATGTGACGTAGTTGGAAGTATCGAGAACCACATTCGAAACTTCTATCGCTTCCATTTTTCTGTCTTTTTATTTATATTTCTATGATTAATTATACGAGAGATTTTTTTATTCGTTGTAACAATTAATGAATGTATGACCAGTAAGAATTCTTGATATTCACTTTGTGTTTACAAAAGCAAATTCGTGTATATCTTTACCGAGTCTGCCTTCGGGGATCACAAAGTAAGCACGCGTGGTATGCGCTTACCTAAGGCTGTCAAAACCCGAGATCAGTTTAGCCAAAATAGCTGCGTGTTTGTAGACAAACTAAATAGTCTATTTTTGAAAATTATAAAAAAAATTTTTTTAAAGCACTGGATAAATTACTAGTTTAGAAAATTCGTAACAAAGTCCCGGCACTTGTGCGCTTTTGAAGGGTAACTTCATCTCGTGAACATCGCGTTGCAACATATCAACGAAGACAAGGTAAATCTTGCGAGGCAAACACGCCAGCAACAAAGGATTATCCTTCGTGTGGGCGCGCCGGGAGAAAGATAAAATTTCCCTTCGCTAAGTCGATCATAAATTTTTCTCTCGGCGGAGAAGCGCGAGACCACCTAATACGACGTGAGTTTTCGCCGCATTCCATTGACCCGGTGATCTCGTTGTACGAATTTTCGTTGCCTCGCGCACCGTTCGTAAATTCAGCCAACGTGTAACAAATCCATGGATCCTTGACGGGCACAACGTAAACCGAATACGCAAGTTTATTTATCATTTATCATGACTGTGTGACAGGATGATTGCGTTATTGTTCCTTAGCTGTTTTTTTTAATAAATAAAGATTATGTAAATAATAGTAATATAACTTTGGAATAATTTTTTTTGAAAATATACAAGACATCCAAGAAAATCTTTAATTCTACAGGAAGAAATTATTATTTATTTTTTACTATTTATTACTACTTTTTACTATTTTTTTGTGGTACCTTTCATTTTATACTTTATTTAGTATTTAAATAAAATTTCTGATTGTCTATTTACTCGTCAAAATAAAATATTCATTCATTCTGTTTTATGAAAAATGTTTTGTAATTAAATCGTTTGAATTTTATAATAAATGTCTATTTTGGTTGTACAGTATAATTAAAAAAATATATTTTAAATGTAATTTATATACATCAAAGGATGCCTTAAAATTACAAAGAAACGAAATGCGCGACAGTAGTTTCATCAGTCAAATCTTTCTTTTGGGAGGCTGGAGACCTTTAATCTATGACTGTAGCATGTCGTTGATCTCTCGGGGAGAAAAAGAGGTCATAAGTCGAAGGACTCGTGCCGTCACGAACGTATCCTATAGAACAGTAGCTATCTGGATCCCTTCTCCCGAGATATAAGCAAATATATGCGAAAACGAAAGTCTTTGATTTCTTTCGTACACACGCGCAGGTGAAACGGTCGGGAGACACGAATTCGGTAATGGAGGTCAATGCTCCTCAGTGATGCACTGGGATGCAATTACATGTCATGTTGGTGCATTCATCAACGTTCATTAAAAAAACGTCAAATTGTCCAATTTAAAAAACATTCGTATACATTTTATTATACACTTAATTAATTTTTTTATTTAAATAAAAATTTGTTTGTCTCCTAGTTGTGGCAATAGGAATATATTTACTAAACAACGCAATATTTCTTGTCGAATAAGACATCTCTAAATTTAAATAAGCATAATTTTTCGCAAGGTTTGATGTTCTAATACTAAATTATTTTGCTAATGATATTTTGATTGTCAAATTTTTTGCCGATTTCTATTTAAAATTAGAAGAGAGACGAGAAATCTTTGTATCCTTGAAGTTTAATTTATGATAATTTCAAGGTTTTCACTAATGAATCACAAATTTTTGACGAAATTGTGCAATGTATTAATGAAGTATCTTTTTAGAAGACTATAAATTAATTTAAAGAATTGTGAATCAAAAATTTTTGCCGACAATTTTCGGCATGCTGCTTTGAGAGCAAAAAATTAAATTTCACGAATTAAATTTTATGAGTGAATTTACGCGACGTTTTTACAAATTTTTTATAACATCTTCGCGGCTCTGTTTCATCATTTGCAATTAAGAAGATTAGCATGTGTTTGCCAGATTATTCAAATTATCTCTCAACGAAACAGATCTCTTCTGTTATTGCATGCAAATATTTCTGAGATTTAAGCTAAGTTAAATTTAGAAAAAAATTCCACGTTAATTATGTTTGATTCTCGTCATGATTATCTTCGCGCATGAAAACGCGAAGAAAACGTCAGTTTGAGTCCTCTAGCTGACTTCTTGCAGGATTTCTTGCCGATTTCTGCCGATAAAGCAGAATTGGGACTTAAGTGATCTCTTGTAGAGCCCATGTCTTGAATGAAAAGTAGTTATAGAAAAAACGAATAAAATCAAATACGTCATACTGTCGATAGAATCTACAAGTTTTCTCTTTCTCTTTGGAAGTGGAATATTCAATGATACTAACAATAATCATGATTGTATTCGTCATTTCTGACGCCGCTGGATGTTAACGATTATGAGAAGTCAGAGAGTGAGTGAAAGGTATCATAGATCGCGCCACGAATAAAAGATGCAATTTTAATTTATATTTATCACAGTAAAACTGATCCGCATATGATAAACCTGTATATTTTTGCAAATAAAATTAAATAGAACATGGGACCAACAATTTGTCTATAAAATACACATTAAAACATATTTATTTTAACGACATGGACAAATAATTAACACGCTAAGACATTTCTTAAAAGATTATTAATTCTTACTCTTCTTAGAATCTAAGAAACTGTTAGAAACAGAATTAGCCGAGTAGTTCTACTTGCTAAATTAGGAAAATTAAACTTTATCCATTTCGATTTAAGAGCAGACATGTAAGATAGACCCCACATGCTATATATTTGTTCGCACTTTGATTGGATTTGGCAGAACGGTGAGAGAAGCAAAATATGGTGGCTATCTGTCTTTTACTGTCCTTTTATGGTTGACAGTAAAACACAGTAACAGACAGATAGCCCCTATATTTTGCCTCTTCGACCTGCGCGAGAAAAGGATAGACTCTCTCGATCACGTTAGCCTCTTGCATTGTTCTGCTAAGGATAGATATATACAGCTAATGATGAATATCTATACGTGCAGATTTCTCTATATGAGCAGATCTCTCCTTATTCTTTTTCTCTCTTTACCAAATTGCAAAGACTCATCGTCTCACATTCAGTGATACGCTGTGCGATTTCATAAGAGTACCGCGGGCGCCCGGATCACGAGTATGCAATGTTGGGATATTTGGATAACGGAGGATCCTCTCGCATCGCGAGAGGATTGCCTTTGTGTCTCGCATATTGGTAATTTCGCGGGATATCATTTTTCATTCTGGACTTCCATGCGCCGGTCGAACACGCACTCCTGACTTTCGTCTATTCGCGAAGTTACAGGTGATGAACTGTCACTGGCATGTCGTCCGCGGCTCTTTAATCACCCGACTGCGTAACAGTCCGTTGAAGCAATTCAAGTGAGTTTGGCTCATCTGGCGCCGTGAAAGTAAAAATGCCGCGCCGTAGTATTTGGGTTAGCGGGATGGCCCCTCCGAGGTACGAAATAATGGCGTGTCTTACTCCATTACGAGGAGCAGGCGAAATGAGACCCCCAAGCCAGTCACGATTAATTGGCCGTGTCTCTTTTTTTTGCAATAACTCGGAGTAACGATGGTACTGATAATTAGTAACATCCCGCATCGTCATATCACATTCACATGGGAGAAAGAAGTTACTTGTCTCAAGTAAATTTTCTTGTTTAAAATAAATAATTTTCTTTGGCACATTTGTATCTCATATAAATTACTTCTCAAATGATCTTTAACAACTTTATTATTATAATTATATAAATTTTTATAAGATCGTAAATGTCATTCTTGCGATTAATTGCTCTAAGAAGCAATAATGACATTTATGATTATGATAAAAATTAAGATAATTTACTACTCTACTCGACTCCTCCATTAACTTTGATCTGCTCATTTCGCGATTAAAAGTATTGAACGATCTTGTCCTCGTGAAGAACGCCATCCGCACGTGGCTATTATTTGTTCAACAATCTTGAAATCCAGTGAGCAATCAATGTCGAAGCATATTAAGGTAGTTGCGCATCTCGTCGTTCATTTGTGTTACAAATTGTGCCGGGCTGCCGGGACGATTACGAATACGGTGGATTAATTTAACGAGCGTACGTATCCGCATCTTGAAATTCGGCAAAGAGAAGACTAACGAGGACACAAAGGTAGGCACTGGCGCGTAATTAATTTTGGAAATTAGAGACCTGTATATACGCACGTTTAATTTCATTGCGAAACACATTGTGAGGCGGACGGAGAACGAGGAGAAGAAGGTGAATAGCGGCGCGACGAACCTATTGAGACTATTATGACGCGGCGACGTCTAACCCGGCTCACGGTGGGTCCTGACCTTCGACCATTCAGAGAGATTGGCGACTTTCGTCTCGGACTTAGGTAAAAATTACATTGATCGCAATTATTACGCAGCCGACTGCGATGTAGATAATAAATATCCGCCAACGCTGTAGACAACCTTGACGTTAAATAACAGCGATTAGAGATGTTAGATGAATTCTCTAACTCTTCATCGATTTATTTTGACGATAACTCGTCTCGTTGCTACCGACATGGTACGCAATCCTTTTGATTAAAATTGTCATTTTATTTGATTGTCTTTATTTTTTTACAACCAGAGAAAAATTATGTTTAATTGCTAAAATTGATTTTTTAACTTGGTTTTTGTAAATTGAAGTAAAAATACATTTGTGGAAAATAAAAATTTATTTGATTTCAAAAAATGACGTTACTGGCTTTTTTAAAAGTAAATAAATTATTTCTTCAAATTATTTGATTCATTTAAATAAATAATTATTTCATTCAAAGAAAGCACCGACAGAAGAGTAAAAAATAATTTAGTTGTTCTGGCTTTAAAAATATATTTCTTTTATTAAAAAAAAAAAGACTTCTGTTGTAACCAAATTATTTCTTTAATTCTAATAAAAGGGACAAGTAAAAAATTTCTTCAAATCAAAGAAACTTTTCTTTAACCGTGCAGCAATGCACAATTTCTTTGATTCGAAAACAAAAATTTTTTTTACTCGAAGAAAACTTTCTCTGGGTGCATGTAATGTACGACTTTTACAGGTTCTTCACGAAAAGCGAGGTTGATGACTTTTTTCTTTTTTGAACATTGAGGCATGTTTTTAACGTGTATCTAATGATGATCGCTTGATAATAATGACACCGTTTAATAATTTCTTACGTGAACACGCACACGCGTGTTCACACGTGTCCGAAGGACGCGCGGTAGCCCGCAGGCGGTGTTACTCAAAACCGAAAGTTACCATCACTAAATAATATTATTAAATTTACGATACCGGCGTGCGCGTTGTGAATCTCTCGAGACGAGTGTTAATGTGTGTCTACAGATAACTCAACCGATCCTTCCCGAATAATTTCTCTTAAACAATTAATGCGCGAATGCTCCTTGAACACGAGAAACGTTCCCTGTTTCGTCGTTACTGCATATACATATATTATATATTCGACCTTCTATTTCCCGTTATCTTCACTTTTTTCCATCTTCAGATTGTGTATCTTCCATTGATTTATTTTCTCGCACATTTGCGTGGCCCGTTTCATTTATTACAGGAATATTCTCACTTTTCCTCTTTCTTCCTGCATACATAATATAATTTGTGCTTAATAACTTTTTAAATATACAAAATTTCTAGACAATTTCATTGTTACATACGCATTTCTTATATATTAAATAATCCTTTGAATAATGATTCATGATAACGATAATATAATTATGACATGTAATTGAAAATGAGCTAAGAGATTTGATAGATAATATAGATAAAAGATATTAATTTTTGAAGAGAAATATATTGAACACAACGACGAATACATTTTTTCGCTCTTTTGGATTATATTTTGAGTGAAATGGAAGGTATGCATTTAATACAGGCATGCCATACATGCCATTTGCATTCGATAAGTCACCACTTCCCGCTACGCCGGCTAACTAATTTCGCGAGCCACTCGACCATGAATTCAGTCACCGGAATAAACGTGCGGAATAATACCGTTCGCGGCACAAGCGATCTACTATCTATAAATAGTGACCAATTGACTTCGCGTTGTTGCGAACGGTAGCAACAGTGGTTTGACAAACCCAATAATCGTTCTTTCACTTGTGCCGCGAGCGTAGGCTAATATGTACCTACTTACTCGAGAAAATTAGCGACACTTATGTGTCTTGTGCGAAGACGGACGAAGACGATCCGCAAGATACTCGCCGTACTTTCGGAATTCCTGGCTCAACAGGCACGCGCGAGAGATGGTTCGTCAACTAACATTTCGAGAGGAATATACGCGAAAGATATATGAGAGTAGCGTGAAATTTTAATACGATGATTTATATCACAATTGATACCTCACCGCGATGTTTTTAACATTTTATGAATATGGGGATTCTAGGATGGTCATGGTTGTCTTTTAGGTGGTTCAGTCTTTTTTTATATTCCAATGACGCGCATTTATCTTATTGGACGCAGTTGCGTCTTATTGGACAATAAAACATTACGTCATGGCTTCATCTGTTTTTAGCAGTTACGATATCTTCTTTTTTTGCATTTTTGAAGATTTTATGTATAATTAAGGAATTTTTTTCAGACCGAATGCACAAACATTCAGACGTAGTAGACATTTCAGACTCGTTATTATTTCATTAACTATAATTAAAGCAATATCGGTACAACAGTTATACAAAAAATTATTTAAAAAGACAGAATTGTATTAAATAATTGTATTAAATGTTCCAAATAGATAAGCAAATTTTTTATACAATTGCGATTACAATACAAACATATTTCCACAAATATCTTTGCTCTTTTGTAAAAAAATAAGATTATAGAAGTATTTAATTCTATTGCCGAGATTGTACTAAAAGTACTATAAGTACCGAATAATTTGTTTTATGTTTTTTTTTCCAATAACTCATATCCCAAAATTAGATACAAAATTATCTCTGATTTTAAGCTATGATTGTGGCTGAGCTAAGAGCTTTATTGTGCTGAAATTTTTTAAATAAATGATAAATAAAAACGTTAAAGTAAACGTTAAAAGGCTTTATATTTTTAGTAATCTTTATTATTATTTCAAATATTTGTTTTTCGATAATTAACATTCAAAAATAGACAATTCACGTGATAATCAAAATAAACATTACACCAAATTTAGTATTGACCAATCACAGATAAAAATGCAAGTTATGAAAATTGATGAAAATAAATTTTTAGCAAAAAAATGAAATCACGTTTGCCAATGAAACAAAAACTTCTGGCATTATGCATTCTTCCAAAAATTCCTTTGAAGGAAGAAATATTTGTATGGATATAAAAGTCTCCAAAGAGAGAATGTGCACTGAGAAAAAAAATTGGTTAAAAAACTAAAATATTTAGTCCGATACGCACAACTAAACATCGGGTTGATTTAACAATTATTATTAGTTGCACGAAAAAAGATGTCGTTTATTTATATTAATCATTCCAATTTTTTAACTAAGAATTAATTAAATCAACTCAATATTTAGTCGTGCGTATCGGACTAAATATTTTAGTTTTTCAACCAATTTTTTTTCTCAGTGTGTGCATGAATAATTTTGCAAGAATATACTTGTTTTGCGAAGATATATTTGTTTACGACTAATATAACGTGACCAACATAAAAATAAAGTTAAGATCTAGTGAGATGTAGTATTTTATTTGAAGTATTTTAATTGTTAAAGTATTTTATTTTAACATACTTTTGTAAATATATATATTTTTTAATGATATTTTGTAAGATTTGTGCTCTCATTGATATTTATTCTTGATTATTGTGCATTTGGTATATCTTTACACATTTATGACAACTCTTAAAATGTAAATTTTTATCATACGCAATGCGGTGGCCCTAACTTGTTCAGTAATTGAATTCTAATCTCACTTTTTAGCTTGGAGCTGCTGAAAAATAACGCTATTTTTCTCACATGATGAATTACTAAAAATTATTTTTCCTATTAATTTCTACGTGAGTGAGTTCACCTCTTTGCTAAATTGACATGTCGACCTTTTGCAATTTTAGCCATACGCATGACTTCCAAGTTTAAAGTCCTCGCGAGGAGACCAGATCTTCTGCGTGTAAGCGTGCGCGTGCGTTTGGCTCATCCGCAAATTTCGGATGTGTGCTACGACTCATTCGAGTGGGGGAACGAACAAGGGAATTCGGGGGATGGAGAGGGGCGTAAATAAGGTATTACCATAAGGTCCTCGAATGTTCGGAGGATATATAAAGCGGAAGACGTGCACGAGATGTTAAGTCAGTGCATGAGAAGCTTCCGAGTAGCATCTTAGGGAAAATCAAATATATCCTTTTGTCGACATGAATACATTGGTGAGTTTTTTGTGCAAATAAAAGGCATTACGCAATTCAGTGGCGCAAGATATTTGTAGATGTGATCTTTCGAATCTACCATATTTCTGTAATATGAGTGCTTCTATAAATCAATCAAAATGTCTCGGTTTAGTCAGACAATTTATAGTGCGAATCCTTTTAACTTAAAAATACAATCGAGGATCTTTGTTAATTTTTACTGCTTATAAACTGTGTTATTCAAAATTTTTAATTAATTAGTAAATAAAAGCAAACGTTTATAAAAAAAATGTTACAAGATTTATAAATAACATGATACGTATATATGTATATCATATAGATTCTGTTTTGCTTGCGTTGAATTATTTTTTATATTTTTATTTTATAAATTAGTTCTCTTTCATTTTCCTTCTAACATAAAACTAAAATCTCTTTCATCAAGATGTCAAATTTTTACGTAGTTTAATCAATATATTTTATTGTCATGTAACGAATATTGCAAAATATATTTAAATAGAAATGTAAAGCGCTCTACCAAACTACACGGAAAGAAATAAAACTTGAAAATATTGGCTAAATGTCAGTATCTAATTCGTATTTTTCTGTCATTGCTAAAAGTTGGCTATTAAAGATGAAGTACATTTCCTGTGAGATATAACAGATTAATTTTATTGGTCAAAATAAAAAGTGTGCTTCAACTCGAATAGCTAAGAAAACTATTCTTCAATATCTTGCGCGCGTTTAAACCGCAATTATTTAAGCTGTATTTGATTCTAAAAGCGAATATTTTTTGCTGTAGAGCTGCTACATTGTAATAACTAATAAATTAAGCTTCAATAACAACGCCGTTAACTATACCTATTTTTAAGAACCATCTTAGCTGCCGCAGCTATATTTTAGCTTCGTTGACTAAACCTTTCTCTGCATTGTGTAAGATGAGAATTATGTTGATATTTTTGCTCTTTCAATACTGTTACTTGTCAATACAAATTTTAAGGCAAAATATTCTCTATTCTAATACGGAAATAAAATCAAAATTTACGATACAGGCTCAAAGGGTACGGATTCTTTGTCTTTCCAGGTAATTGCTTTGTGCGCCTTAGTGGCAGTGGCGATTGCCGGCCCCGTTGGCCAGACCACCCCCGTTGACACCAGCCCAATCCCCATTCTTAAACACGCCTTGGACGGGCCCAACCCCGACGGATCCTACAACTACAGCTACGAGACCGGCAACGGTATTCAGGCTCAGGAGGAGGGTCATCTCAACAATGCCGGTAGCGACGGCGAAGCCCTGGAGGCACATGGCAGCTTCAGCTTTACTGACGCCGACGGCCAGACCTTCCAAATCTCGTACATAGCCAATGAGAATGGATTCCAGCCAGAGGGTGCTCACTTGCCCACCGCGCCCCCGGTGCCACCTCAAATCCTAAAGGCCCTTCAGTACATCGCCGAACACCCCCAGGAGAACGAAGAGGTTTAAAGGATATCGAGAGAGGTTCTGTGACGGATGGAGGAGAGAATCGGCGAGACAAAGGCGAATCTCGAGAAGATGAGACGATCGAAAGAAGCCTGGAGCGGAACCGATCGTAATCGCATCAAGGTTCGACGGATATTCGATCCCTGTGTAGACCAACGATCTTGCCCTTCGTGATTATTTTTATATTTATACATGCTCATATAATTTTTAAAACTTTTTTTGTACAACATCTGTATATGAATCCCGATGATGTGCTGTAAATAAATTTCGTTGCTGTGCAAGTCTCGTTCGCATTTATCGGGGATAAGCGACGCAGGGTGCTCGATCCATTAACCGCGTTAATGATTTATTTTTAACGAGCAAACCGAGGCACTAAGAGGTGTTTACGAAGTTGTGGAAGTTTGGAACGCAAATTTCTTCGTGCACCGTTCTTTTCAAGAACTTTTATGATCCATTGCTTTACAGAGATACGACGCAACAATGGTATCTCGCAACAATGAATAATGACAATAATCGGTGTTTTTATCCCGAATATTAATCGTGTACTTTAACATTTTGAGTTTCGCGTTATATGTCAAAATAAAAATTTTATTCCCATCGACGAGCTGTCAATAAATTAATTGTAAGGCGCGCGCTATGCCATTATTTTAATGATCTAGGTCAAAATTTACATGAATGAGTTATGATAATGCACGAAGAAATAAATAAATGCAATCTATTTATGGCCTTCGTTGTAAGAAGTAATCGTACGGTTGCAGACTTATTCAAGAAAATTTTGAGGAGAGGCAGGTACATGTAAAAAATATTAACCGCATTTATCAAATAATCTTAGCGTAACTTATTTATGCCATTGTTTACATATGCTTGAATGTTACATACATCTCGAATGTAGATCATTTACTTCAGTTCTGGATGACAACGACAAAAAAGTAACAAAAATATAAAAAATTATGTATGCACTTATATAACAAAAAGATTCTTTTTTTTGTATATTTTAAAACGTTTTACTATCTGCGTTTGATTATGAGATCATGCGCAAACTACGAGAAAGCATATACGAGAACAGAACGAATCACTAATTATCTCTAACTATCTCTAACTATCTACCGCTCGATTGATATGAGAATGCTGTAAGGACATAACTCCTATCAAAATTGATCTCTAAGACAATACTTGTACTAATTTCTATAAAAATGCCAATGTTTATTGGAAACGTCGTAATGCGTGAAGCGGCAGGAGGGGTAGGCAATTAGACGGACTTAACACTATAACTACTTTGCGAGCGCACGCGTTCAGTTTCGTTTATTCGAAGGCAATCGGTACTGGCGACTGTCACGGCGGACCGCGTTCTGCGTCGGTCTGTCCTTCTCGATCGGTTCCGGGGTGGTGGGCTGCTTGGCGAGCCATTCGAGTGCACGCTGGATCGCCGGTGGAATCGGCGGCGGGGTGGGAATATGGGTGCCGGACACTTGGGTGCCGAACTCGTCGGCGGTCCAGCTCATGGCGATGGGGGTGCCGTCGGGCGCATTGTATTGCACCGAGCCTTGAATGAGCTGCGTCTCGTCGGAGGTGCCGGCGTATTTGCGGCTACCGGTCTCCCGCTGGAGTATGCCGCCTTCGGTCTGGTAGGCGAATGAATAATGGCCGCGGGTGTCGCCGAGATCACGCGAGTCACTTACGGTCTTCTCCGGCTCCTTGAAGTATTGGCCGTGAACGAACCCGAAAAGGGCAGCTAACAACTGAAAACGAAGAAATAAAATCAGTATTTTTGATCCTGTTCTTATTCGAGAGATTGTTTATATTATGGTCCGAATGCAGAATGCGCTTATAAAGATGTTCGCGTGCTTTTTTGTCATTTTTTATCTTTATCGTTTATTAAATGTAAAACAAGGATAGAACGATAATAAAAAACATTGACATCTTTATAAACGCGTTCGTGAGTCTTAAAATCGGTGCGCAGCATCAGCTATACACGTCTCGTTAAAATTTATGCCTGAAGACTTCCATGACTTGTAAAATATAAGATTAATTTGTAAATTATACGCTCAGTGATTTTTTGCACGGTGATTCAATCGATGATTTTAATCATTCATTTTGACTAGTATACATAACAGTGGAAATGTATTTTCAAATTTTTTGTTAAATTTACATTAGCTTGTATTTATTATTATAAATTCGTGATATTTCAAAACTGAGTTCGCGCAATTTGTAAAATTAAGAAATGTTTATCCACAAAAATTATGATCCAAAAAGTTGATTGATGATTTCTCGGGCGTTATTGCAGAGTTAATTACATCATCCTCGTAAATGAATAACGGACACGTTGTTTTCAGGATGAGACAACGACGACACCGGGCGTCCTTCTCGACGGCGGTGCGACGGATTCAACAGTGTTTAACGCTGTTAAGTGATAAATACACTCAATTTTCCGCGACAAGCGTTTACGATCACACTAAATTCACTTTTATAGACTTCTCGAAGGCGTAGTAAAGGCCGCATAAAATAATCGAATTTTATCGTTACCTCGCGAATATCTCAATGGGCGGTTTCGCACGTGACATAAATATCGAAATGATATTATTTGAGCAAAACGAAAGATCGGAACGTGCTATCTCCATCTTGAGGAGACGCTCGCAGTGTCGGTGATGGTACACGGTCGAAACGTGGAGAACCGGCGCGTGTCTGTACACCAGGTGCGTTAATCCTCGTCACGATGTATGTCCCGTAAAGCCGCCGGAGATACCTTTCCCCGTGAAAGGTCAGGACAAGATAAATGTGTTGGTAGGTAGGTAGGTCACGATTGCGACTGGTAAGGGGAGCCGGGAAGGGAACCTCGCGCTAATGACGCCGTATTACGTTGCTCACTATCAAACGTGACTTTTTCCCATAGCAATACTGTTCGATTAGCATCCGGTGACCGAGACCGATTCGTTTTGTGCCGGTTTAGTCGGTGCATTCCCGCCACCATTCACTGTGCAGCGCGAATCAATCGCGTTCAATGTAAATAAACGCATTCCTTTAATATGAATCATAATATTTATATTATTGATATATTTATATTATTTATATGATGTTAACAATATAATAATTAATAAGAAATTGATAATTATAATTTATATTTAACTTTAAAAATTTCCAAATAGACAGAAGTAATTATATGGCAATAAGATATTATTTTCAATATTTGTATTATTAATA
Source organism: Solenopsis invicta (assembly GCF_016802725.1). Classification (NCBI taxonomy): domain Eukaryota; kingdom Metazoa; phylum Arthropoda; class Insecta; order Hymenoptera; family Formicidae; genus Solenopsis; species Solenopsis invicta. The sequence goes on from NC_052673.1 coordinate 12,324,317, forward strand.
GTATTAATAATATAATGATAATAATTATTAATATATTAATAATATTAGAAAATTGATAATTATAATTTTATATCCAATTGGAGATTATGAAACAGATAAAATAATTGCATGACAATAAAATATTATTTTAAATATTGATAATATATAATAGGTAATACATAATATGTAATATTAATAATTTTAATATGTAATAATAATAATATTAATAATTATTAATCATATTAAAAACTTATAATATTACAATTTAAATTCAACTGAGAATTGGCAAATGGATAGAAATACCCAATAAGAACAGAATCGTTATATATATATTTACTGAACGTAAGTATTGTATAAAACGGGTATAAAACAGGTATGTCCACATTTTATACCATCTTTCGTTTAATAAACGTACATATAAAGCAATCATGTTCTTATTGGGTAATTGGGCAATAAGACTTTTTTCAAGTTTTTGTTATTAAAAAGAAACTTATTTATGTTTATAAATGTTTCTTATAGTTACGTTACATTTTATTACATGATTTCACTGGCATGGAAAACTGATAAGATTTCCCGATAACAATATTTATCAATATTAATATCGTTAAAATATTAAACAGATGTCTTGGATTAGTTGTGTTTTATACAGAGAAAGTGGACAGTTAGAAAACGTTTGCGTATATGCAAATTAACGGCTCGTTCGTCATGGTCGATGTCGGTAATCATCGTCACTGCAAGACGCGCGCGACAATATCGCCATTATACGAGCTTTACAGATTTAATGAGTTATGTAATTTAAATAGATTACGCAACGCCGCTGTTTTGCGCCGCGTAACTTTCGTACGATGATGGATAGCCCTACCGTACGTGTACGCAACGTTAAATCACGCACGGCCGTTCATAAATATGTACGGGCGATCAACTTCGACTTTGCGATTTAGAGAAATCAATGATTGGACGTGTTTATTGTCATGGAAATTAAATGCATGAAGTGTGACTAATGCGGAAATATATGCGAAAATTGAACGCGTTCTCCATTTTTTTTTCCACGAAAGACTGTCGCAAGGAGAAATTATTGCGCGCAATTTTATCGACGTTTTTTTTTTAACCGGACGATTTATCGCGACCGTACGGTAAAATAACAAAAATTGATCGGCATGAATAAATGACTTTTGGACAATAAATAAAATGCATCATTTAATGGCGCCAATTTTAAATGTATAGATTAATGATGGCGAAATAAATACGAGCTCGAGGTAATCTATTTTACTTATATTGTCAAAGTTTAATGTAACGCTTAATATTATATATGCGAGGGATCAAATGTAAAATATTGTACATACATTTTACGTTCGTACGTATAATTTATGTGTATTTCCCCGTGACCTAGATAGGTAAAGCCTCATAAAGTTACAAAAATGCAGTGGCACATCATACTTTATCTGTGCGCTACACATAAAAGCTTTTTCTTCTGAACAGAGTCCCAGTAAAATTACAACTTATATTCATGCATATATGTTACGCGAAAGTTAGCTCCGTGCATTTGTTAGGCGAAAAACGTTATTACATCTTTCTCGCGAAAATACATACAGATTTTCTTAATGCCCGAACAAGGGAGAAAAAAGAAACCTCAAACAATTTTTTTTGGTCTAACTTGATTTTATTTTAACTCTCTCGAATTATCAAAATGACGTTGTATCAGTTACATTTGATATAGAGAGGAAAAATATACTATTGACTTTTCTTTTTATTTTCTATTTTTTTTTCATATTTTTTTATTTACATTTATCTATGTTCGTTATGTTCATCATGAAACGAATGGACCGCGGTTGAAAATCGAAAGGTCAACCATTGAAAATAAATTACGCGAGAAGATACGATCGTCCGTAAGATCCGAGAAAGTCTTCGAAGAGGAGCAGACTTACCAGGGCACGCATGCTGCCGGCGATGATCGCGAGTTTATACGATTGCGGTGCGCGTGCCCGAGCTGGAAACGAGGAGCGTCCTGAGCCGAGCGGGTGCAGCGCGTTTAAGCGGAATAGACGAGAGACGTTAGGCAAAAAAGGCAGGGCACCGGCAATCGAGCACCACGAGTCACATGTAGAGCTTGCCTCTCCCGATGGTTGCCGGCGTGAAGTTCGCGAGCAACTCTTGGACCGTTGGGGGCAGAGCCGACCTTTATACCGGCGCAGTCCACGATGCGGAGACGCCACAGCCTTTACATAACCCGGGAAAGTTTAATTCGGCGCGGCCGAGTCTGCGTTGCTCCCTCTAAGAGCTCTAGAATCGGGAGCACGCCGTCCAAGCGGCCCGGCGGCGTCGACGGCGGCACCCCCGCTTGGATGCGGCAGGTGCTATCGCCGCGGCATGGCGTGTGATCTTCACCCACCTGCGGGAAACCTGCGGAAAGAGGGGATCTATTCGCAGGCACCAGCGTGACACGTGTTCGACTACTCGCGCAATTACGCTCCGCGCCGGAGGTTTTCCTCCTTGACGACGATGGTCCGCGCGACTTGCAGTTTTCGCCCTTACGTAATGACACATCAAGGCGATCTTGCCTTGCGCAACCTGCGGACTCGGACACTGGGGGACTCGGCGACTTCTCCTTTTCGGTTACCGCAGCGGCTCGGGGCGATCTCGCGGGATCGCTGTCGCTTGGGGGCGTCGAGAAAGAACGAGAGAAAAAAGTGGAAAGACAAAAAATGAATGAATGAGAGAAAGAAAAGGCAATTATTTGTTCAGGGAAACAATTTGGTCCGATGTTTGCTGCAATGTCCAATATTGTTTCTCGCGCAATATTGGAGATATGAACAGACGCGTGCACTTGCGAGGATTAGATAATGCAAATATGTGTAAACGTTTCGTTTATACATGAGCGGAAAGATTAATTAACGTCTGTCTGACCGCTGACGTGCGCGCTGACAGCAAAAACGCGAATTGGACGGATCAGCGAATAATTTAGCAAATGATTTTATAATTGTTTTATGATCTTGTTAGATTTGCGACAGCCATGTAGCGTCATGACAGGTCGAGAGACAACCGCTTACCGCTTTTTTGCTGCATCCGCTGGATAGATTCTCCACGAAGCGATCGGAAATCAAGACACGTCGTCGTTGAGATACAACGGGGAAAAGGAGACTGAAATTCGATGACGCTTTCAGTGTTTTTTTTTCATGCTACATGACGTAAGTGTTTTATCGTGCTGCTCACGGAAATGTCGAGACAACCCATATTATCATATAAATTTGAAGACAATCAGAATAGAAATCTCTACTTTTCGATAATCGCGTGGCGTCTGGGGTCGTTCGCGAGCCTAGACAACAACTGAGATTATTCGACGGGAAATTATAGAAATATTTCACGTAGGCTTTAATGTCAGATGCAAACGAACGCGCCGGTGCCCCATTGTGAAAGGCACGGGCCATTCGCAATCCGAAAATTCGGCTAATTTCTAGATCCTGCACGTGTATAAATTAAGCAACACAAATTACCTTTTAAGGCCTCCCTGATCACCGCGCACTCATATTTATCCCGTTCTTTACATCGTTTACAAAATTTCTTACCGAATTCTTAGCGAGGGTTCCTGTTACGAAATCGACGATGTCGTGACTGACTGACTCAAATCGACGATATAACTGAGCGTTAAAATTCCAATTGCGCAATTCATTTTCCGAGCGAACGGATATTTTCCTTCTTCACGGCGCGAGGGAGGCAAAGGTTACTCTCAAGTGTACCTATCACTTAACCTTAGGGTAATGACATCGTCTTAAGCACCCGTTACCTAGTCTTCGTGGGAATTGAACCCACAGACAGCCACCAGGCTGGTCCTTGGCCCAATGATCCTACCAACCATATAGTAACGTGCACGCGGCCGCAAGTGCACGTGTAGACAAGGGTATTACGCGATAATCAATGTTTATCGCGTAAAAGGAATCGCGGTGAAAGGAAACGGAACCTTCGTTAGACGGGGCGTGAGCCGAATGGGAAAACCACCTGAGATAAATGAAAACATCCGTCGATGCTCTTTTACTTATTTAACGGCTCTTGTAACTTGCGTATTTCTATGAGCTTTTAGTCGAGTTTTGATACTAAAGAAATAATAAAGATCGCATGAAGTTTTTGCACTAGATGTTGTTTATTTTATAAATATGTTACTGTTAATACATAATTATTATAAATCATAGTTTCAGATTTTGACAAAATGAATAAACTGCATATGTAAGTTTATAACAATTTATAAACCGCATTATATTGATAGAAAAATGGGTAACAATTGATGTTTTATTTAAGTTAAAACTAAAAAAAAAAAATCTATTTTCTTTAGTTCTTCTCGATAAAGTTTAATAGAGATCTTATAATTATTACTGATTAGTAATATTGAATTGGTAATATTGATAGGTTGCTTCAATATTTTTACAACTTAAAATTATTTTTGCGTTTATGTCAGCCATGATTGTGGAACTACACTGACACGTTCTCTTCACACAATCACTATCGCCAGCGTTGGCAACTTGTGAAGTATGCGAAAAGTTTCATACTTGAATTAAACTGAGAGGAATTTTTATATTCGGAATTTGGCCAATATTTTCTAAAAAATATTTATTATGGATTTTTTCACTAACCGAACTGGTGCATACTGATGTAGATGTAAAAATTTGACACGAACACCCAAATAGCAGATAAAAATAAATTACCTAAACAAGGTAACTTTAAGATATCAAGATGATGAAATTTTAATACACAACTACAAAAAAGTAATTTAAATTTGCGCGAATCACCTGAAAAAGTGAAACCCATACACGAGTGGAAACGAAATAATCTAGCTTCGATTCCCAATAGAAAAAAAGTGATAAATGGTGCAAAAAACTTACAAGAACCTAAATTGCCTCACACTCAAAGAGTTTCGAAACGTCTTCCCGATTAACTAGCAGATAACTCTATATTTGGAATTCTGATAAGCTGTCGGCCTTGATTATCACTGTCAATATTCCTACTATATAATATATAAAAATAAACTGATTCTCAAGAATAAATAATTTGGGTTAATTAATTTGAGTTCTTATAATAGACTTTACACGATCAATAATACTGTCAGTAATATTGATCGTGTATAATATTGATTAATTGATATAGAATATTAACAGTGATCCGGATTTCTTGATTTTCGAATATCCCTACACAGTCAATATGTATTATTATACAGCGATACTGAGTTTGACAAACAAGAAATCCAAATCATCGTCAATATTTTACATTAATCTATCAATATTATAATCACATACGATTTATAGTATTGTTAGTATTTGTAGATATTGACGATATTATTGACCACGTAAGGTTCCTATTAGGGTTGACTAAGTTAATTTTGTTTTTAACTAAAGTTAAAGTTAATATAGTTTATAAAATTAATTAAATTATTAATTAAAAGTAAAATTAATTTAATAATTTGGATGTCTACAAACATCTCTAAATTGACTAGCAATTTAATTTGTAATTACATTTCTAGTTTAATTTGTAATTACATTTCTAGTTCTACTTTACTGCAAATTCATGTGTGTACTTTATGTGTATAATCATCACTTTTTACACATTTATATACGTGTAATTTTTGAACTTTTTACGCTTATCGTGTATCAATATTGAATTACACGTTACATCCAAGCGTGTGGACAAAAATTACACGCTTAAAATTAATTTAATGCACAAAAAATGTAAATGCGTGAAAAATAACTACACGTTTTGCACACTTAGATTTGCAGTGCTAACGGCTGTGTTTTAAAGTCCGGCAAACACGTTACGCTTAGTTCGAGAGAAATCTCGTAAATGTATATAAATTCCTAGAAAATTATTATTGTGCAATAAAATCCGCTTTTGACCGGTTAGCCGTTTTTCTCAATTTAAATATGTTGATATACTTCCCTATCTCCATTGGTTATTGTTTTACAGAAGTTTTTATTTTTTTTCATAAAAACTACTAGGATAAAATCAAAATAATATTTGATGACAAAATTAAAATGTAATTAAAATATGAATTTATATAGTTTTAAAGGTCCTCGCTATACCATCTACGCAGTAAAACGGAACTAGACGATTGCTTCATGCAGACTTAAAATCATCGCAGTAGATATGGTTGCCATTGTACAGGCGGAAAACAGCGTTTTATTTGTCTATGTGTAGAATAAAACTGATCACTACATTCACAGTATCGTTAATTGAATTAATAACTTGGGAAAAGTTCCATGCATAATTAAACCGTCATGTAATCGTGCTAGAAACATTCGTTGCTCAATCTTCTCATCTATAAGATTTCTAGGTATAGGATCCCTTTTGCTCGTGTTACCTTAGGTATGCTTTCTATCAGATCCATAGAAAGATAAGCAAATGTCGATGCTACTTTAACGGACAAGCTTCTTGAGAAAGTGACCTTGTGTCGAAAAGAAAAGTTGTGGTTGTTAATTGCCTATATTAAATTATCAGCCGATTATTGGCGTTAATATATCATTAAAAGATAAGATATCGTTCTCAAACATATAAAAGAGTGCAGAATTCTAGATATTATCAGTCCGCAGAATTTTATTTATAACGTCGAAAATATAATAAAATTAATTAATTAATTAAATAATGCAATAAATATTCTCATGAATTAATCATGTAAGTATAAAAAGTGAAAACTATGTCGTGATGATTAGATCAGACGCTTAACATCGATGATAATAAATGTTCGCATATTTTTTGATTTGTCAATTTCGGTATTAAATAAGATTGAATAGTATTTTCAGTAAATTAATATTTTAAAAAATAAATAAGTTAAAGTTAATGGCACGCAAAATTAATTTAGTTCCGTTAAAAAATGCAGGCATGATTAATTTAGTTAAAAATTGCATTAAGATTGAATCAACTTGAGTCAAATTAAAAATTTTGAAAAGCATTATTTATATTAAATTAGAATGTAATTTCTAAAAATTATTGCAGATTATATATTCTGAATAATGAAATTATTATAATATGGATCATTGAATAAATTTAATATTTTACTTTTAAATCAAATTTATATGAAATAACAGAGATATGTTGTGCTTTTTATAAGCAAATGTATTTCTTCTTTAACAATTCTTTGTTTAACACAAGTAAATTTTTAACTTATAGGAAAATAGTTAAACTTTTATGTGTTTTAAAAATAACTAGTTGAAATAAAAAAATTAGCTAATATAACATTAATTAAGTTAAGTTGAAAGTTATTAACTTTTAACTTTTCAACTACAGTTATTACCCAACTTTGGATATCAATTTTTCATCTTTTTTACAATTCATATCGCTATCATATCGCTTTACAATGTATTCGAGATTTAGTTCCAGGATTTGATAAAATATTCGAATCATTCACGAGTCGATCTGTCTATCATCTTTCCGTCGGATCGCATGACCGAGCGTACGTTACGATACCTCCCCCTACATGATCCGCTAAATGCTCGTCGAGGCGCTGACCATGAGAGAGGTGGGCACGTATATCCAGAAGAGGATATCACGATCCCCCCCCAGAACCGACCGAGTTGTACGCGAGTCATACGATTCGGACTCGAGTCTCTCAACTATGCACGCGTCGCGAATCACGCACGAACAACGGCGCTGACATCGCGGTGTAGGTATCAGTGGTCTGTCGCGTGTGCGTGCCGCGCATACGTATATACGTGCGTCCGCAGTGTGTATGTATATGCGTCACGATTCGCGGGCGATCGCGACGCACGGGCGAACACATGAACCCGGATCGCCGCGAAACGTGGGTTCACGGCTGCGTCGTCACTTCGCGACCCGAAAGCGATCGCTCCGCAGCGATCGCGTACTTGGCAACTCAGATAAGAAGAAACGGAGAAGAAGGAAGTGAATTGAACACGCGCTATACCGCGCCGCGGATAGTACACGTGACACGCTTGGAGAACGCGCGCGCGCGCGCGCGCGTGTGCGCGCATTGTGTGTGTCTGTGCGTATCGTGCGAATGTGTGTGCTCGCATTGTGGCCGTAGTCTCGTTATCACTCGAACGATACCGCGGATGACTTTTGCTCGGCTCGTCTAGACGCGTCCGATCCCGATTTCGAGGCACGCTGCGGTCTGACAGGTAACGCACTCCGCGTGACACGTGACGCGCGTGGAAGTGTCATCGAATGACGCTTCCACCTGCGACAGCGCGCTCCGAAAAGCCCGCGCACTTTGCGATCTCCCGATTCTTTCCGTTCGCAGCGCGATGCTGCACTGATTGATTCTCCTCATTAGCGAAAGTGCCAATAGTTTTTGTGACGTTTACGTAACGATACCGAGTTCTCGAAAGTTATTATTTGCGAGTTAAGATTCGCGGCAGATACGGGCGAGCGAAACACGATTGAAGTTAATGAAGAGATGTGTATCTATGAAAAGCTCATTGTTCTTTGTGATGTATTGCTTTATTAATTTTTCGTTATTCGCCGATATTGCAAGGAGAAGTAACTTAATTGTTGTAATTTATCAGAAATTACCAGACATTACCATTGTTATTCCATAGCGATCGCTTGACGCAACGACGACCATCCACGTGCAAACTGTTTGAACATCGTAAGACATTCGTAAACACTGCCGAGCGCGAGAATTTTGTAACAAATCATATTGGATTGATAGCCGTACACCTGCGACGACACTATCTCTAGCTATCAGAACGTCGTAAAGAGTCGCGAAACATAGTCGTATCTGCGAGGAATACGCGCGCGTTCACGTGGTCGTTCCTCGTCCTTACGTCAAGACGAAAGAAAGTTGTTTTAGTGAGTTTGAGTTGTTGAAACGGAAACTAGAAAAATCGAATTTAAACAGGTAAATGAGAGAAGTGTAGATTTAGATAATATTAATGTTAAGAAATCTTAATCAAGTAACTTAAAACAAGACGTAGCAAATAAAAATATGTTTCTTTTCAAACTATGAGAATATAATATTCGTGAGAAAACAATTTTGGAATGACGATATCTTCTTCGCATTTAATAATTACATTAATTTACAGCTAAAAATTATTTTAAATCAGACACGGTGTTTCTTATAAATTTTTTTTGGTAAAAAATTAATCTTGAAATTTTGTTTAGAAGTTATGGTTGTATTGTTTATCCTTTATAAAATGCATATTTTTAAATTTTAATATCATACTTTTTAACTATATTATGAAGGATTTAAATGTAGAGTTTTGCTAAGATAGAGCAAATTTTTTGTTTATGATAAATCAAAAAATTAGATAGTGTCAAATGACGTCTTAATAATATTTTAATGACGTCTCTATCAATAAAACGTCATTAAAACACTACTTGACGTTATCGTATTTGTTGGGTGAAGTTATATGTATATACTTGTAATTAATTGATGGTTATCGATACACATACAATGTAATTTATTGTGTTAGATTTTGCTATACATATATATAATTTGTATAATTATATTGTATATATAGATTACATATTAATATTGTGTTATGTATATGTACATATGTTTAAATTTTATAATAAATAAAAATATACTAAATGTATATGTAGATTTTGCTTAATCTGTAATGATAAATTACACTGTGTATATATCGATAGTCACCAACTATAAATTATAAATATATATGACTTCATCGTCATGGGCGAAAAATTTATTCTCTACATCGACAAAACTCTGTATTAAAATGTTTAACAACGCGATTAAAAAGTAAGATGTCGAAATAAAAAAGATGTATTTTATACAGAATGAAGAATACATTTATAACTTTTAATCAGAATTTCAAGATACATTAATCTTTTTTATAAAAAATGTTAAATGTAAAAAAGTCATTGTTTGCATTTTAAACCTCAATTATTTTGAAAACCTGACGCTAATGAAATTTGCTTTGCGGCATTGCTTTTAATATCCAAAAATTTATAAAAAGCGTCCTGTCCGATTCAAAATAATAAAAAATTTTATTTTTTTAAAATCTTTTTGTAAATCTTTTTTAAATCTTTTTTAGTATTATTAATATCAAAACTACCGACGGTTTTTAATATTTATTTTTACTATTTAAATATATACATATATATACATATATAAATATATACATATATAATATATCCATATTGGATTATTTAAATACATTATTATACTATTATTTAAATATATCTTTGGAACAAGAAATAAGAGAATAAAATAAACTGATTAAATTTAATTATTTACTTACATAAAACAAAAAACAAGAAAAATCTCAGAAAATGCATCTTGTAAATTTAAGAAAAAATTTATTAACTTTGACTGTTTTGATAGTTCTAATACTTTATAAGAATAGTAGAAGCAATAAATTAAATTCTTTTCATATCATACGGGAATACTTAATGTTTTATAAGATACGACTTGATTTTTATGAGTTGTATAATGAATTGTTCGCCAATGAATAATTTAAATCGTCGTCCAATTTTTCCAATTAATATTCGTCACGAGATGGCGTCTAATATATTCAACTATTTATGCTAATCGTGTAAACTACCGTAAAGAGAGAGAGAGAGACTTCTCGCGTCACTCAAAGCCTGTTCGTACCGGTAAGCGTGTTACAGACGATACGATTTGCGAATGCGCGCATATTAAATTTAACATTTCATCGGAAGCATCCAGCGAGCATTCGCAGAATATAGATGCATGCTCGCAAAATATAGATCAAATATTATGAAAATTTTATAAAAATCTTTATCAGAGACATCTCTGTGCAAAAAGAGGAAAAGAAGAAACACGTGAAAAATAAATTTACGAATATCTTTTATAATGCTAAATTTCTAAACAATTTGTTAAATATGTGATCAGTTTCGCAAGCACACAGTATTCCATCGACGCGGTGCCGGAACTTTATCAATGCAGGTCAATCGCAGACTATCAAGTCAAACACGCGCTTTGATCGCCCCGCTTGTCACGGTGTGCAACGTATTCTTCTCGTTTGAACCCTGCCAGTATTCCATCGCTTCGCCGCCCACTACCACCTTCTCGATAAAATCGACGGAAGCGCGCTCGAACAATGGTCTGACGTCTCTCGTGTTTGGTTTACTTATAAGTTTTCTAGGTGTCCCAGAATCGTCGAATGTCTTCTAAATTTTACAGTAAATCTGGGGTCAACTCTCTCTCTCTCTTCCTTTGAAAATTTGATAGTGGGTATATCGTATGTGTACGCTATTATTTAATAGTCTTTGTATGTACTTCCCTCATTTATTCGGATATCTCCCGAAGAATCGTATATTGCGTGCGCTGGACCAATTGCTAACTTTACGATCGGCAATTTTGCACTATAATAAACGATGTGAAAATTTAATTAAAATTTAATTAGTTTCAAATTCAAATTACATAATATCTGTTCGACGCTTTGATGGGTCGTAATATATCATTGGTTTTGGCATAATACCAAACTACAATATTACGCTTTTTTTTGAATTTTAATTTAAAGCCGTTAGAAAAAATATATTAAAACTACTGATTTTTGAAATATATTAAAACTACTGAGTTTCCTAGATTACTAATGGAGATCTTTTTCCCCTCCCTCAATATACGTATATAGATCTCTCTCTCTCTGTCTAGAGGTGGTCATGCGATTATGGACACCGAGAGCGGCAACAACGACAGCGGCATCAGCAGCAGCATCAGTGACGAACCGTGCAACAGCAGTAAGCCCATGCTGCCGAAGCATGGCGATATTACCCAGAGCAAATCTCACGGCAAACAGGCCGGCTGTGTGCGTAAGATGAGTATAATGTTCGAAGAGGACGACGATGTATCTGACGATGCAGATTCGGACGTGATGAGTATCCATCATCAGCACCAAAAACGCTCCGAGATGGAGGCCGAGTGGTCCTCGGAGGAGGAGAAAGGTCGTTTACTGAATGCCGCCCGTGAGATTCTCGTCGTGCCGCCCGATAATGGTAACAATGATAGAAGGGTGATTAGCCGCGAAGACACTCCTGAGAGCGTTCGTCGGGATAAAGGTCATCGCTGGCGGCCGCAACCACGGCTAATGGTCGATCAGACCGAGTCCGCGTCGAGTTCGGATCGCGACAACGGACTGCACAGTCCTGGCAGATCGAGCACCAGAAGCATCGATCCACGGCACTGTTATCATCATCATCATCATCATCATTGTCCCAACGTGCGTTCGCTGAAGGCCTTCAATATGGACGAGAATCAACAGCACTGTTCCTGCTGCCATCAGTTGTCGCCTACCTGGTCCTCCGCCCTCTACAACGGGAGTCAGGCCCGCTCGTTCCCCGATACGGTCTCGATCAGGTCCCTAACGTCGATCGGCCTGGGCTCTTCCGACGGCCGGAAGCTCACGATACGTAGAGTTCCCACTTCGCCGTCGGAGCTGCTTAACGTGGTACATCCGCCGCCGTAAGTGAGACACATTACCTACGATCGTGCCTCGCGACACTTTCGAAGAAATAGTTGTGTGATTCACGCTTCACGTGAGCGTGCCCGTGAGCATGCTGTCATGCAAAAATGATTAAGTCTTTACAAAGGATCAAACTACGTTCGTGCCTTGTCTCGTAAAAACAAGATGCAAAAACGAGATTTTGATAACGAACGAAAGGAATACGACGATCAGTTGTCGCTGTTGTTAAAACCTGCGATTAATCTAGCTGCATCACTTCTTATTTCTTTAAAGAACGTTGTTCCTAAGGAATGGATAATTTTTTGGAAAAGACAATTACAATGGTACGATTATAAGAGCACTCGTTTTGTGCAAGTTATTAAGATAAGATCAAAAGTTTCGTGTTTACGCAGCGATCTGGTGAGGTCACGCGTGATGAAAATGGGTCAAAGACAAAATTTATTTTCAGAAAGAAAAACGTCGCTCACTTAGAGATAACATCTAAATTTCAATAAATCATCGGTACCGTTTTATCATAAAATATGACAAACAATCGAGGTAATCGACGAACGCCGCGTTTTAAATCTTTCACTCGTTTCGCACTTAATTAAATCAGGATTCGACACGCGTCGCATATCTCGACTGATTTCCAGCTGTCTTGGCCATGAGTTACATTACTCCTTCGCGTTCTTGATCTTCGAGTCTAAAAACACATCACGATCGTGAATTAGCATCGTGATTAAGATGTGTGAGAAGCCCTGTCTCCCATATGCTTCTCAAGTAGGACCTAATTCTTCGTGCAAACATCCTAAATAAACCTGACTGTATACACGACACATAAAAATGAAGCTGTAGCCCGATGCAACCTTAGTAGGAGGTCTTCGCGATAGCAGTTCGAGAGCGCTTTGTAACTATTCTAACGATTATCTCTAAACACCACCAAAATACCGTGAAACGTTGCGCGTCCTCGAGTCGCAAATTTGCCACCTCGAGTCGCAAATTTGCTATATCGTTCCGTCGGCGTTGATGCAGCAGCAAAATTTCTTCGCGCTATTCAAGGCCAGTCGCATTAATTAACAATGGTTAACTATAAATTTTCCGTTCCTTTCTAGATCACAGTTTCTTTCTTAAGATCGAAAATAGAGAGAATGTAAATAAATCAAATTTTGATGCAGAAATACAAAAATATATGTACGAGGTAGATTGAAATATATTACGTTTATAATTTTTTTTAAGCTTTCGCTTGGATCTAGAACATATTCAATTTTCCAGATAAGATCACTTTAGATGCAGTTTGGGATTGATCGCGTTATCAATTATTAATATTAATTGCCATCGATAGAATTTCCACCCTGCATAGTTGCATTACGGCTAAGGATTACGATCTAGAAAGGTCACGTTAGTTAATGAACAGCCTCGATGAAATTGGCTCTCAGTTTACGGATAGCTCTAATCTGCCGCGACCTGCTCTAAAGCGCGGAGGCTGCTGCATCGGATTCGGCTCGTGTCCTGTAAATTAAGGTCGGAGAATCGAAACCAGTATAATTTCCGGCACAATTTCGGTGAATTCAAATATCGATGTACGCGCGCGAAAGTGATCTCCGCTCGCGAGACGCAAATCCACCGTCATCGAAAATTGGAATTCACTTATTAATTAGACCGGTCTAATTAGACCGGTTTTGATCGCTCTGATTAGGGCCTCGTCTTCCTCTCATCGGGCTGCGACAGATTCCTTGTACGTGACGAGAGATGCGCTACGCGTCTAAGCTGCTCGGCGCGAAGCCGTCAGATCTCGTCATCCAGGGTCTGCAATTCCGGCGTATCGTCCCGGAGACGTAAGTGGATAATAGGTGTACAATGTAAGACCGCACCGGGTTGTTGTAAGTAGGTGTGCTCGTGCGGTGTGACATATTGTTGCGATTCTGTCCCGCTTCTTCCATTGAAACGGAACGGCGCTCGAAATGACCCGTAATCGCCGTCCTACATTTAGACCTCGTCACGTCTCGTTTTTGAAGCGGCATACGAAGCGCATACCCGATTGTGGCTCTCCCGCGTGTGAAAAGAATGCCCGCAATCATCGCGAGATCGTTAACGCGAATAAAAGAACGGCGCGCGCTCTATCCGTCGCGGCTATTCGGGCACACTTCCGTTACGTCACGGAAGTTGTCGATCGATTAATTTAGCGAAGTAGAAAGACGGAAAACACAATTTTCTTAAAGTCCTCGAATAACGAGTGAGTATAATCGCCGACCATCGTCCTTTGCAGTAATGCAGACTTACTCGAATCCATCAGTTCATTATCTTCTCCGCTGCGAAACTCGGTGCCATTCGATACTCATCTTCGTTACTGTCACGTTTACAATGACGATATATGTATGATACGATATTTACGATGTATCTTGAAAAAAAAAAAGAATGAACTACTGACGCATCGTATATGGAGCGCATTATCGGATCCGCGATGCTTCTGCGGCGCGGTATATTAGTTTTCCGTTGCGAAACGAACGGGAATGTACACAGGTGCGTCGCGTATATCTTTCAGCATTGTCGGCCGCCCTTTCCCGGCCCCTCCGCCGCCCATGGCCTGACACCATTTCTGCGTTCATCGCACCGTAAAGTACGAATTTGCGCGATAAATGCATAAAAATTCCTCCGTACTCGACGCTCGCTGTAATGCACCGCGCAAAGTCGGTTTTTATGTAACACGCTATTTCACGGCGACGCTTTATCACGGTAAAGGACGCGGACCGGCTACCTTCCGGTATGTTGGCTCTCGTTCGTCGCGAGCCCTCCGCCCTTCGCCCTCCCTTAGACGCAAACGCGCGAAAACGGAACCGGCCAGGTATAATTGGCTGCCCCATGATATTTCGCGAAGGACCGTTGCTAATCGGCCCATCACGTTGTTATACGCAAATTCGATCGCTCTACAAACAATAACGATGAATATTTAACGGTCGCTACCACCGGACTTGCACGCGGACTTGCGCGTTTCATGCAAATGCAGGTGAGCGCTGTGGCCACGTCCACGCGTAGCACGGCTGACACGCGTGACGCGTCTCTGTCTCTGTGTGATTTTCCATCAAATAAATTTTCACAATGCATTAAGTAGTTTCCGTAGGCACAATACGAGGCGCG
The DNA here is from genome assembly GCF_016802725.1 of Solenopsis invicta. Lineage (NCBI taxonomy): Eukaryota > Metazoa > Arthropoda > Insecta > Hymenoptera > Formicidae > Solenopsis > Solenopsis invicta. Next base: position 12,339,793 of record NC_052673.1, read on the forward strand.
GGATCATTAAGCGCGTGAAAGAATCGTGGTACAATGACCTAGCGCCGATCTATTGTTTCGAGAAAATTTAGAAGCGTATGCCTGCAAATGCTATGCTTCCATTCCACGCGAGAGATGCGGAGATTAAATTATATTACACTCGCTCGGCGAAATATTTAATAAAGCGCTTGTTATTGCTGTTTTTCCATTAAACTGTCATAACTCGTAACATTTTTCCCGGAGCTCTCTCAATTTTTCTTGCGCATTCCGCGCCGTAGATGTCTTCCGTTCGAGCCGCGGCTGTTGTACATTTGCAATATAAAAGCTTGACGTCGCGCGTGGCATTTTTTTGCAGTTTCGAGGACGACGTTTCCACGTGCGCCAGCTATGACGACCTGGATGCGGACGATCCCGACGATTATCGGCAGCCCAGGAGGCCCCATTGGGCGAACAAAATGGAATTCGTGCTCGCCTGCATAGGCTACTCCGTCGGTCTCGGCAACGTCTGGAGATTTCCCTACTTATGCTACAAAAGTGGCGGCGGTGAGTCTCGCGATAAATGCATCAATCTATTACATAAATTATGCGTAATCGTGACGTAAATCTCGTGTATCCAGTTCCACGAAGTGTTGGGTCGTACGCGGTGCGAGATACACGAGAAAGAGAAGAGGGGGGGGGGGAAGAAAAAGAAAAATGAGAGTTCGCGCAGATGTTGCCTACAGATATAAGGTCAAAATAAATAAAGCGGATGTCAAACGAGCGGATAACACAGTCGCGACACAATGCTCGCCGCGATTAGCATAACCGTGATAAGAGCACTCGATTATTTTGCGCCTCGCGAAGTACGTCAGTGTTGAAATAGCTGACGGAGCAACCGGCGTCCGCGGTATTGTCATCCAATTTTTACAGAGAGCACGGAGCGGCTTAAGCGTCTGTGAAATGCCTCTTCGTTCCCCTTTAAAAACGTTCTTTAAGTACTTCTTCCTATTCTTCCAACGTTTCATCGCGGGAAACGACGCGCGACGTGACGTTGAAACGTGGAGGATCCATAATGACACTTGAATTGTCGCACGTATTGGAACCAGCCAATCTCGTGGACAAGAGAAGAGTATCATTATCGAATGGAAATCGTGCGCGAGGGCTGTAAGGGAAAAATTACACCCCGTCTCGCGGAATTGAGCGAATTGAGCTAAATTTTATATGAAAATCGCAAGCGTCTTGCGTAAGCCGAGCTTCAGATTCAGGGCAAACCGGCGAGCTCTCTCTCTCTCTCTCTCTCTCTCTCGCAATCCTGGCAACGTGACCACGTATCGTGTTGCCGGTAATTTTCAAAGTCTGGATGTATCCGGAGTCCGGATGCATGGCGCAATTCGCTCGCGGAACTTGATACATGACCTTGCCGGAACACGGCTTACGCCGGCCGGGCGCGGTAAATGATTTCAATGACACTGGTATGGAAATAATCGGCCAAGTATCATCTCGGCGCTCCGCGCTCTACCGGTCTATAAATTAAAGAGCCGGAAAACCAGCTCGGATAACGCGATCCGATTTACACGATTGAAATGATTTATCGTTTCGCTCGGATGATGTCGATTTAAATTCACGCGGAGTTTAGACAGAACCTATTAAAATTGAATTGGAGATCTCAGATTTATCAGATATGCAACACGCACTATCTTCATTTCGTGCTGATGTCAAGACATAATTTTAATGTTTACGCGCAAACCGTCTCATAATTTTTTTTCTATTCTCTCGCCTTATCTTGAGTTATCGTAACTGTGATATAAATGGAAGTAAAGGTTGTTAGGATCGTTAGGAGAAGAAGGAAAAAAGTTATTTTTAATTAAATTAATCCATTCATTAACGTTAACTAATTAATTAGTTTTATTTTTAAAAACAAAAGAGGACTGTTGAGATTCAAGAATCCAATTTTATTTTCAAGTTAATTAATTAAAAGATGAGCGATACGAATATCTCTCTGAAAATAATTTTTTCCATTTGTAGAATATATTAAAGAGCACCTTTATTAAATTGCAACTTTTATGTAATATATTTACATGTACATAATGAGCTAGAAACTACACTGTAATTTCAACAGTATGGGCAAGTTAATTCGTTATACATGTAGTACCGCCGTAAAAATACAGAGCGTGCGCAATTTTATGAAATCATATATTAAACGGAAGACCGGAAAATCAGGGGAAATAATGCGGGCTCTACTTGCGCACGCGAGATGCACGCTCCGATATTCATTGTTGCCGCGGTACTAAATTGCATTTTCGTGATAAAGACGATACTGCGGCGAATAACTGTAACAACATTAATGCGAGTGTGCGTCAATACCCGCCTTGTAATGCAACGATTGGATTTTCGCCAGAAATTAAATCGCTCGTAATCACTATTGATATGTCACATTGAATCGGCCGACTGTTATCTCCGCATCCTCGTTTAATATCTCGCGATAATTTATTTGGAGTGTGATCGCGTATATTATTTTCGTATCGTCTGCATCGAACTAAATGAAAACTGTCATTCGCGCCGCTGCTCGCGGCTGGATTGAAGCAACAGAAAAAAAAAACAGATCGGATAACGCTGGGTGATTTATGCTCGTGATACGTTGTGTAAGCGTTTCGTCGGCTAAGATTAATTTACATCTTTTCGCGAGGTGTAAAAGAAACTGCATACGCCTGTAGACTGTCATGCGTTTATGGTCCAAAAATAAAGCGAACTGTCCGAGATGTTTGAAAGTCTGTCCGACGGAATAAGATCGAGCAATACAATGGTCGCCGTAAGTGCGACGAGTACAATTCGTGCGCTCGGTGAGTTATACAATTGAAGGAAACTTGCCAACAACTGACTAATTGTCACCTATCCTATCCTCGCGGCGGCTAAATGCTCGATGTCAAATTAAGTCGTAATCCGTAGCGGCGCTACGGATCATCGTTTATTGCGAATAAAGAGTTACATCCAGTGACCTTGTCGCTACCCACAGTATGATTAATGTCGAGGCACTTATTACGTACACGCGCGTGAACCTCAGTTTAACGAAACGCTGGGCGAGAACCACGTTTCCTGCAATTGGATTAATTTTTTTTTTCTTTTTGACAGAAAAACCATCAATATTCTCTAAAATTATAAATGAAAAAGAGTTCAGTCATGGACATTTCACTTTTGATGACTTTTTCATCTATTTAAAGTGGTTCAAAAAATCTCTAAAAATTTATAAATATACTTTCAAGCTTTTAGAACGAATACTTCCTTTTGGAAAAAAGTGTGTAATTTAAGGATGTATCGGACATATGTCTTTGCAAAGTAAATAAAATTTGGAAATGTCTTAATATTGAAACTTGAAATAAACTATAAATATATAAAAGTTGTATGAAATTATATTTTTATTTAATAACATTTTTATAGTTTGTCTACTCTATTTGTTATTGAAAATTAAATTTTTAGATTAAGAAGTATTAAATTTTTTGTGTATATCTAAGTACTTTAAGTATTCAAGATGATTTATACAAAACTTTATTGTGATTACTTGTTTAATTATTTTATAAATAAATAACTTTTGTTTATTTTACAGAGCTGATCTCTGCACCGCAACGAAAATTTACGTAAATTATCTTGAATATTTAAAGTACTTAAATAAAAAAATTCAGATTTTTTTTATTATTTCTTATTTCACTATTTCATCATTAATTCTACTTTCATTAGAACACATATCTACTTCTTATTAAAATAACTTTTTATCCAGAAAATTGCTACCAAATTTTTTATATTATTTTCAAATGCAACATAAAACAATCTGTAATTTATTCATAATATTCTTAATATTTTGAGAAATGTCTTATACATCTTTAATTACCTTTGAAATTTCGAGAAACTCAATATGCTTGGTACACACTGGAGAAATTCTGCTTATATCGATTGCATCGGCATTTCAGGTGTGTTCCTCGTGCCTTACTTTTTAATACTCATAGTATGTGGAGTACCATTGCTGTACATGGAGCTCAGCATCGGACAGTTCACTCGTCGCGGCCCAATTGGTGCCCTGGGTCAAGTGTGTCCGCTATTGAAAGGTAAATGAATAAGTCGCGATATGATGGATTGCCGATTAAATCCCAACTGTTTGTTAAAAGCTTCTCACGCGTTCATTTTTGTAGCGTCATAAAATGCTCTGAAAGAACAATATTAAGATAACATAATAAGATAAACTTATAATTGCCATTGCGTTTTATTTTCTTTACGCTTATTTCCACCAATGTAGATTAACTATGATCTCGGTTCAACTCTCTATCTGTTTTGTAATTCCTAGAACTAGAGAAAGATAAGGGAGTAAGTTGAACTGAGATCAAAATTAATCTTAATTGAACTAACAGGAAACAAGCATTATTATCTTTTTTTCTTTGCGAAAAGAATGAGCAATTAAAATCTGTAATTTAATGTGAACCTCCTCGAAAAATACGTGGATTGCTTCGTCTTATCATTTACAGTATATATTTTTGTCTTTGTAGGAGCTGGTTTATCATCAGTCGTAATATCATTTTTAATGTCTACCTACCATAATGTGATAATAGCCTACGCAATTTACTATTTCTTTGCTGCATTCCGATCGGAGCAACCATGGTCACGTTGCGATAACTCGTGGAACTCGCCGCACTGTTGGCTGCCCAGTTATGGATCCATCGATAATCGAACTCGACCGAACTTGACGAAAACACCGTCCGAGGAGTTCTTCGAGTAATTTTTTCTTAAATTAGAAAAAATGTTAACTCAATTAATTTAAGCTTATTGCATTATTACACGGAAAAAAAAGAATTTTGAAATTTAGCTACCACACATAAATTTTTGCTACTGCAATTAACTGTAATAAATTTTTTGTTTCCGTGTATATATTTTATTATACATATTATCTTTCTAATAAGATTTAGAATATATAACATCGCGTGTAAGAGAGTCGTAAAACGATCGCGTGTCGCAACTTCGAATGTCTGCAACAAAAAAAAAAAAAAAAAATAATTGCCTTTCTATTCAGCAATAAGGTCCTGCAAATTAGTAACGGCATCGAAGAGCCAGGGATTTTGAGATGGGAACTCGTGGCATGCTTGATAACTGCGTGGATCATAGTATATTTTTCCATCTGGAAGTCCATTAAGTCATCGGCGCAAGTGAGATACCTGACAGCGACGCTGCCGTTCCTCCTAATCGTGGTCTTCCTCATGCGATCTCTCACTCTGGAGGGCGCAGCGAAAGGTCTGCAATTCTTTTTTCATCCACGCTGGGAATTGCTAGGCGATGCAAAGGTAACATAGTCGATTTCTCATACAAGAAAGAGAAACACGATGAGTAATACACTGGACTTAAATGGTGATAGAATACGTATAGAAAATATGTAAAAGCGAAATAGGAATGTATTATCGGAAGACATTAATTCAAATTAAAATAATGACCTTTTTAAATGATGAAAAAAGTATCTTACAGTTTTCAGTTAAAGTCAATTATATTATTATTAATATTAATTGATTAGGTATGGATCAATGCTGCGGCGCAAGTCTTCAATTCTGTGGGCATCGCTTTTGGCTCGATGATATGTTTTGCGAGCTACAATCGATTCCACAACACGGTCCTCGTAGACACTGTCGCCGTTTCGCTCATAAACGCCTTCAGTAGTCTATTAGTTGGAATATTTTCATTTGCCACGATCGGCAACATAGCGCGAGAGCAAAATATGTCCGTCGAAGATGTCCTAACCGACGGTACGTATAGAATTAGAAAAGACGTTTACGTCACGCTAAATATGATAAATTATGTAAGTATCAATATAAGTATGTCACGCGCTTTATGGAGAGAAAGGGTGTACAACTCGTAATAGAATCTAAGATGCTGAGATCGCTGCATCTTTTTTTTCATTTTTTTTCCTCGCTGCTTCACTTCACGTCAGATTAACTCCCCCTGACATTTTATAGATAAATCATAATTTCCGTTCAAGGACCTGGTCTAGTCTTCGTCCTCTATCCGCAAGCGCTAGCCAAGATGCCAGCTTCTCAACTCTGGGCTGTGCTATTTTTCTTTATGCTGGTCTGCCTTTCGTTGAACAGTCAGGTGAGGTATATGACAAGATAAAACCTTATTTCCTATCGCAACGCTGTGTACACGCGATTATGGCTTAATCTGCAAACAAACGCAATTATATGATTGAATTATATCGCCGCGCGGAAATATCTACGGAGATACAAGCGCAGCGTTAGTCACGGAGCGAAAAACTTAATGTTAGAATCATTACTCAATCGCTTAATGGATGCAAATCGTATTTTGACAAGCTTTCTATTTCGAAGATCGTAGTTAGGCTTTTGCAATGTTTTAACGATATTATGTAAACTCTGGTGATTTCAGTTTGCCGTTGTTGAAGTGGTCGTTACGTCGATCCAAGACGGTTTCCCGAATTGGGTGAAGCGTCGTCTTCTCTGCCATGAAATGGTGGTCCTCGTCATATGCGTCGTTTCGTTCTTGTTTGGACTGCCGAATATTACGCAGGTAGAACGACACTCAACTCGGTGTTTACTCCGCGTAATAAAAAAAAGCTAACACTCTTATCCCTTACTAAATGATTTCTCGACTGCCTCAGGGCGGTATTTATTTTTTCCAACTGATAGATCATTATGCCGCGTCGATGTCTATCATGTTCTTGGCGTTCTTCGAAGTGATTGCCATCTCGTGGCTCTACGGCGTGCGACGGCTGTGCAATAACGTCAAGGAGATGACCGGACGCATGCCTTCGCTGTACTTCCGGTTCTGCTGGTTCCTCGCCGCACCTCTTCTCATAATGGTACACAACGCATATCAATGAATTTCAAGATATTAAAATTTTCATATTGCGTCGAATCTACACATATCCGAGTAAAGCGCATTAAATGAAAATTGCTAGTTGCAAATCAAGCAAAACATTCCAAAAGCAGAATTATAAACGGCCAATTAATCGCAACTGTTATTCTCAGAAAAACATGTGTTTTGTTTTTATCTGATGGTAACAATTGCGCAAATGATTGCCCGCTTTTAATCCTAGTCTATCGAGCAGCTTCTCTCGAGGCAATCGGCAATCTTCAAGACGGCCATATTTTCATAATTGCCTTATCTTCTCAGGCTGTATGGGTGTTCAGCTTAATTGATTATGAGCCGCCAACTTACCATAATGGTGACTATACATATCCATGGTGGGCAGAAGCAATCGGATGGGGCATCGCGTCTCTCTCCTTAATTTGCATTCCCGCTTTTGCCGTTTACGTATTCGTCAGAGCGAATGGTGCCACATTTGCTGAAGTAAGTCGAGTTTTATTGACTGACACTATTGGATTGAAGTCAATCAATTTATCCAAAGAATTTAACACTAGGACTATCAAAGCAGTTAAAATGACTGATTTGCAATTTTTTGTTAAATTTATGACAATACATTTTATCTGAGATTTTCCGTGAAGATTGTTGCAATATATATGATTAAATTGATCAATTTATTTTTCTCTTTTATGTCTTTTTTTAAATATGACATATACACATGTACATTTAAATCATTATCCATCGATCGCTGGTAGTTTTAATGATAATTATCTTACTATGAAAATATACTTAAAAATGTTTACATATGTTACTTTAATAATCTCTCTATTGAAACGCCAGCCAGAAATGATAATGGAATCAACGTCGATTTGATGATTTTAACGTTGAATCGACGTTGATTTGACGTCGATTTTATTATCATTGCTGACTGGAAACGTGAAGATTTCTTTAAAAAAGGAAAATTTAATATTACTGTTTTATACTATAAATGAAGAAATTGTTGATATTTTGTATCAATAAAAAAATATTGTTAGATTGCTAAAAAGGCATTGGTAAAAAGGAAAAAAAATATATTTTGCATTCTGCACAAGAAAATCTTTTATCTGCAGAGACTCAAAAATTCCATCAAGCCGCACTTCGAAGCGTGTAAAGTTTGCGGACAGGAGTACTGTGTAGATCCCATGCACAGTCTGCCAGAAGAGACGCTCAAGGAACCACAAACAGACATGAATACATCTATACAACTGAATTCGCACTACCTGTTGAAGCCTCAGACGTGATAACGTATCGACAGAAACGATCAGCTTTTTACGATTACACTTAATTCACAGAATGCGAAATTATATTGAAGAATAATTATTTAACTAGAAATACCGTTTACTCGCATACTTTTACTGTCATCGGTCATTACAGCAACTGTCGCGGCAGTCAACATTCCATTATTTATAGCCTTGTTTTAAGGACGGTAATCACTTGTGAAAGAGTCATTAGGATAAGAATATATCTGTTACTTCTTGTAAACTGTTACTCTTTACGCCATCGTCATGTGATAGACTATATAGATAAGCACTGATTCGAAGTAGGATTATATTTCTGTATATATCGCAATCGATACGCAATATAATGTGTACAACATAGTTAATTATAATTTTAATAAATTATTATTGTCCAAGAATGTGTGTGCACTTCTTTTAAAATTATCCGAAATTTTTATTTTGCTTTCTTAATTCTTCTAATAGTATTTTATCTTTGAAAATATCCAGACGAAATTTATCACTCTCGTCTGGATTAACAGATGTCACAATCACTCTTTTTTCTTTAATAATGACCATTCGTACATTATGTATTGGGCTATTAAACGGCTATATAATACGGAATCTTAGAGGTTTTGCAAGGCATGCGCTTATGTAAGTTTAGAATCTCCGTTACGCAGCGGGTTTCCATCGTATTGAATCCTCATACAGTAAATTAGATATAACTAATTGCATTATGCGTCTTTGGGACACGAGTTCCGCGATGGCACTCTCTCTCTCATTTGAGCATCGGGCAGGCTCAAGTTCGCATCGAAGTTTACCTTAACATCGTTCCGCTTAAAGTTGCCAAACCATGACAAAGAAGTTCGAATTTAATTGGCGCATCGAAGTGCCGGAGCTCTTGAGAAATGGCTCGGTGTTCGATCGATGGTTCGAAGACAAGGAAACGACTGAATACGAACCGAACTGTCTGTTTAAAGTCGATGAATATGGTTTTTTCATATATTGGAAAAGCGACGATAAGGTAGCTTATCGTAGGATTTTCGTAGATTCACTTCTAAATTTCTAGATAGCTCGTTCAATTATTATTTTTTAACAAACAAGCTCACGGTAGAATTAATTCATAACTCTTTTTATAGGATGGCGATGTTATAGAATTAGCTCAAGTGAGCGACATTCGTTATGGAGGCACGCCAAAGGTAAATTTTACGTAAAGAGAAATTCGAAGTGAAAATAATATAGTAATGTTGATTTATTTTACATCGCGACGGTTGGTCTATCTAGGATCCAAAGTTATGTAACAAATTAAATAAACACGGAACGTTGGAGCAATTGGATCAAAAAAGTTTAACTATTTGCTCCGGGGTGGATTATACGAATATTATTTATCAGCACATTGTATGCCCGGATGCACAAACGGCTAAGGTAATAATTAAAAGAAATTGTGAAAGGATTAAAACTACATTTATAAATCTAAACTTTAAGAAAATCTACAAATATTACTAAAATTTTTTTTCCAAAATTAATTTTAAATAAATTGAAAAGGATTTAGGCTTAGAAGAATTAAATCAAAAATATATAGAGTAATACTAATTAGGCAATAAATGTTTGTATGTGCACAAAATAATAGTAGTAGTAGTAATGGAAATGGGTAGAACTGTATCAGACGTCTAAACATTTTCTCTGTGACTTTTGCTAAATTGTCAGTCTCAAATCTACTGCTTAATAAATTGTTCAATACAATGTAAATTACAAATAATAAAATCGTCTACATATTACAATAATCAAAACGATTATTTTATTTGTGGACTTTAATTTATGAAAAGCATATTTATTGATTGACTTGCACCATTTATTTCTTCATTTAACAATGTGACAAGTAATCCGCATCTAATTTTAATGTCACCATTGTAACAAGTAGCCGATTTCATTATTTGTAATTTATTGTATTGAAGATAATTCAAAATCCAAACGTATACATGTGACGCATACTTTTATTTAGATAACACATTTTTATACACAAGCGAGCACTACTATTATTTTTAAATTGGCATTATTCTATGTACTTATGATTTAGTTCTAAAATTTCCATTTTTTTCCATAATTAAATTATTTGTGAAAACGTTTACTGACGCAACCATACATTAACTGTTAATAAAGAGAATCATATTCGCAATTTAACATTTAATTTAATTATTTACTTTAGTCTTTATTTTAAATATACGTTTCACACGTTTATTTTATATCGCTTTATCATTAATGTAATTAATCTATCCTCAATTATCTTCTTATTTAACTTCTCTATGTATTAATGCTAATCTGGTGGTTAATCAATTCAGGATTGGCAGGCTGGTTTGCGTTTAATTACGCACAACACAAAAGCAAGTAACGTTTGTCCAACAATACAGCTTATGAAGCAGTACGTATTCATTAACTCGAATCCAATATGACTGCGCAAAAATGTAAAACAAATATTTGTTCAAACGCTAATACTGTTTATTTTAATCATTAAACAAAATTTGGCTGATCGTTGATCGAATCTGCCAGTTGGATGAGACTAAGTTTTCAAGTCGATCCGAAGGGAAAAGTTCCTGTGAAAGTGATATCAAAGACTTTTGCATCTGGAAAGACCGAGAAACTTGTTTATCAAGGATTATCGGAACTGGGTCTGCCCAGTGGAAAAGTGAGTCAATAAATGCAGGAATAGTACAGGAATTTTCAAAAGGAAAAGGACCTTAATTAACATTTAAACGCGATCAATAAAGTTTGTTTAAAGTTCATTTAGAGAAATTTCGAAGTTGTCCTCGCTGCAAGTAGTTGCATGACTTTTTCCAATTTCAATTGAAGTAGAGAATTATAATACCTTCTTCACTAATTCGATGACGTAAAAGTATTTTACCTGTAAACAATCTTTGCACTTAAATTTAAACAATTACCTCGTATACATACAAAATTATTATCTTGCTATTAACTCGTTTATGTTTATACGAAGTCTATATGCTTCTAAATATCCTTATTACCTCGTATATATACGAAGTTATTACCTTGTTATTAACTCGCATATACGAAGTTTATACGTTTTCAAATATCCTAATTTATAATATTATTTTGATATTTAAATATGTTAATGCTAATGTTAATTGAAAATGAAATTTAATATTTATTTAAGCTGTGCATATTTAATAAAATGTATTGATACTCACACGTATTAGTTTGCAAAATGCTTTCTCATGTTTTAGAATGACAAAATAGAACCAGAGGCTTTCACGTTCGATAAGTTTTACAGTTTGTACTTCAAGATATGTCCTAGGAACGATATCGAGGAACTTTTTCAATCGATGTAAGTATTAAGCCTTTGCATAATAATTACACATGGAGCAAATATCAACGTTTCCTTGTTTACAGCACGAAAGGGAAAACCGATACCATAAGTTTACTGCAATTAGTGGAATTTATGAACACGAAGCAGCGAGATCCGCGACTCAATGAGATCTTATATCCGTTGTACACTGAAAAGAGATGTACAGAAATTATCAATGACTACGAAACGGATCAGAAAGCAAAAGAGGAAAGTGAGTTTCAGCAAAATCTAATTTTTTCTTTGTCGTTATCTATTTTGTACATTACAAACAACGTTCTAATGACTTGCTCCAGAAAAGTTGACGAAGGACGGTTTTATACGATACTTAATGTCGGATGAGAATGCGCCAGTGTTTTTAGATAAATTGGAGGAGTGGATGGAAATGGATCAGCCGCTCTCGCATTATTATATCAATTCGAGTCACAACACTTACCTCAGCGGTCGTCAAATTGGTGGCAAGAGCACCGTTGAAATGTACAGACAGGTTCTGCTTGCTGGTTGCAGGTAATGCTATTTCTTAGTCCTTGCAACAATATAAGACAGTGTATAATATAAAATATATAAACTGAAAATATTTTGAAGTGATTCCGAAGGGAAAGTGAGAGAAAATTATTATGACTGTAGGTGCGTCGAACTGGACTGTTGGGATGGGAAAGGCGAGGATGAGGAGCCTATTATAACACATGGCAAAGCTATGTGCACCGATATCCTTTTCAAGGATGTGATCTACGCTATAAGAGACACTGCGTTTGTTACTTCCGAGTATCCCATAATTCTGAGTTTCGAGAATCACTGCTGCATGAAACAGCAATATAAACTGGCGAAATACTGCGACGAAATATTTGGCGACCTGTTGCTGAAAGAGCCCCTGAAAGATTATCCCGTGAGTGAGAGAGACACGTCGCGAAACATTACGTTTAATGACCGCAATCAGCGAATTAAAATTAATCATACGCAAAATGCAAACGTGTACATTACTTCCAGCTCGAGCCTGGATGCCCACTTCCTCCGCCCATAGCGCTGAAACGCAAGATATTGATCAAAAACAAGCGATTGAAGCCGGAAGTGGAAAAGGTCGAACTGGAGCTCTTCCGCGCCGGACAATTCGAAGACAAGGATGAAGTGGTAGAGGATGCCAGTGCACCTGCAGCTGCTCCACCTCCAGAGCCAGAGCCGCCGAAAGTAATCAACTACATTAATGAGTCTTCAGAAAGACGGAAATTAAATCTCGCTTCCTCTTTCGCTTTTCTTTTCTCTGGAAGATTAAAATTTTTGGCGTTACATTTGATGCGTTTGTGGGTGTACAGGAAGGCGAAGCGCCTGCCGGAGGCGAAGGAACCGAAGAGGTACAAGCGATCCAATATACGGGCAGTACAATGCGGGTTCATCCTTATCTTTCAGCAATGATAAACTACGCGCAACCAATAAAGTTTCAGAGTTTCGAAGCTGCAGAGAGTACGTAATATATTTAACGAAACATCAACTTATCTCATTAAGTATATTAAGATGATCAACACGCGAATTTGTAATAACTTTAAGAATTTATGAGATTTTTGACACTAAAAGATTAAATTAATTAATTTTCCTTTTCATCTTTATTATATATATAAACTAGATAAACATTAATTATTGTAATTTTAATGTTAAAATTATTGTCTATGTGCATTTATTTTGTTTTATAAAGTATCTAAGGTATTGCAAAATTATGCGAAAATTTGTGTTAAACGTGCGAGTGCAAACGCGTGAAATTTAATATTTCACGCGTTTGCACTCACTCTTTCTCGCGATGAGTTTTACGTACAATAATGTACCTTAAATTTACCGAGGTAGCGAGTGTGTACGTGGTAGTGCGTATATCCTGGAGACTTAAGGAGGGTTAAATGAATGAGCGTACACGTGCGCACGTGTCGCGCGCGCGACATGTACTAATGTCTCGACCCCGACGTTGCAGGCAAGAATATACATCATAATATGTCTTCGTTCTCCGAGACTGCCGCTCTTAACTATCTGAAAACTCACTCCGTGGAGTTCGTTAATTACAACAAGCGGCAAATGAGTCGAATATATCCAAAGGGCACGAGGGCTGATTCGTCGAATTACATGCCCCAGGTAACTGCAACAATACACAAACGCGCTTAAATTCCCCGCAGAGCTATTACTCACGTTATATCCCTATTGTCTAACAATATACAGATGACTGCATTAAAGTCGCGCTCCCTTTCATTAAGCATTATTTTGTGGAACAAAATAGACGACCCTCTTGTTTTGCGTATATTTATTATATGCGAGATGATCGTCTTTATTTAGATCTTCTGGAACGCCGGCTGTCAGATGGTGGCTTTGAATTTCCAAACTCCTGATCTGCCGATACAGCTCAATCAGGGGAAATTCGAGTACAATGGTACGACGGGTTATTTGTTGAAACCCGACTTCATGCGGAGGCCCGATCGAAGCTTCGATCCCTTTTCCGAGGATGTAGACGGCATCATCACTGCGCAGTGCGCGGTTCAGGTCATAGCCGGGCAATTCTTGTCAGACAAGAAGGTGGGCACGTACGTGGAGGTGGACATGTACGGTCTACCAGCAGACACGATTAAGAAGGAATTCAGAACACGGATGGTGCCGGCGAACGGTCTGAATCCGGTCTACAACGAGGAGCCGTTCTTATTCCGGAAGGTCGTGCTTCCCGATTTGGCGGTGCTTAGATTTGGTACTGCCGTCTCTTCTTTACGAAGACATATACATCACCATAATATAAATGCGAAATAAATGCTGCCATTCACAAGCCGAATATTTTCTAATTATGTTTTATTTCGCGTAGGCGTGTACGAAGAGAATGGCAAATTGCTCGGTCAGCGAATCTTACCTTTAGACGGCCTTCAGGCCGGTTATAGACATATCTCCTTGAAGACCGAAGCCAACTTTCCGATGGCGTTGCCCATGCTCTTCTGTAACATAGAGCTGAAGATTTACGTTCCCGATGGATTTGAAGGTAGCATCCCAGCTCAAAAATAGTAGCACTCTTCGCGGCTTTCGTTCACAAGTCCACCTCCAATTTCAGACTTTATGGCCGCCTTGTCGGATCCGGGCGGTTTTAGCAAGACTGCCGAGAAACAAAATGAGACGATGAAGGGTCTTGGAATAGAACAGACAGATGCTAAGGCTGATGCTAAGAAGAAGAAAGAAGAAGAAGCAAAGAAGGGTAATAAAATTATATACAAATGTGTCTTTTATTTTTATATTAAGAATTTATAATTAAATAGGGAAATAAGAAATTACATCGAATATCATTTGTTATGTGCTGTATGTATAATTCTTATGTAATTTCTGCAGAGGCACTAAAGCTGGAACCGATTACATTAGAATTCTTGAAGAAAGAGAAAGGTTTCAAATTCGGCAAAAAGTACCAGAAAGAATTGGATACCATGAGGAAGAAACATGCTAAAGAAAGACAAACTATGCAGAAGAATCATTGTAGTGCCATCGAGAAGTTAACTAGAGGAAAAGAGTGCGTTACAATTTTCTACTTCAGTGTAATTTTATCATGTGAAGAAATTTTAATATTTGAAAATATTGTATTTAATATATAATATATTAGATATAATGTTTTTAGCAAAAATGCTCTAGCGCAGGACACGAATGTGAAAAAAATTATAAGCGAACAAACGGTTCAATGGTCCACCATGATGGAGAAGCAGAGAAAAGAAGAATGGGAATTATTGAAGAACCAAACGCAGAACTCTCGTGATGAATTAAAGAGATTGATCGAGGTCGTGCAAGCCACACAAGTTAAACAGATGCAAGCGAAGCACGACAAGTTGGTTCACGTCATTCATCCATTTCATTATATTCGCTGATTAATTCTCCGATTGCGGACGCTTTAGCAATGGTGCGCGCGATGGACGTAATGTGATTCAAAAGTAGATCTTGTTTTATGTGGAACTAAATGCAACTGTAATATAAAACATTTATTTTATTTATTTAATATTATGCTTAAATTACAATAACTCACGACAATTGGAGGGAAAGATAAATTTTACAATATAAATAATCCCAGAAAACAAAAATAAATTTAAATGAATTGAAAATTGCAATTTATTTTAATTTATTCGAGTTTGCGCTTTAAAGAGTCTCCGAGTATTGTTGGATTCAAATAAAGTCAAATTGATTGAAATACGAAAAGAGCTATTCATTATTTTGAATTCGGATGGATTCATGTTTCCATTATATTTTTTTGAATTTAAATAAATTTGAAAAATTTAAAGCGCAAATTCGAAAATGTTAAAATGAATTCATTTCTATCCATTTTTATTCATTTTTGTTTGCTGAGATGTTTATTTATCTTCTATACAATTCTACACAAAGTTTTTTTTATTATTACATGTTTATTACAAACGTACCTAAAATAATTGTCATATTTCGTACTATATTTATTGTTATTATTTTACTTACACAAATGTAACACCTCTAAAACGCTTTAAAAATTTTGGGTTAGTATATATTGTTAATATTTATTGTTGTGTCAATTTTCTTCCTATTCTTTATAGCATTTATAACATAACGATTGCGAGTGCACCATTACTAAATAGTCTATCTCTACGTTTATTTACATATAAACAAATTTTATTATCGAATCTCGAATTCCGTCGGTGGAGAAATCTTAACAATCTTAACAATAGCATAAGTTTTGATTCTTTTTTGCTCCATCATTTAAATATGTTAATATTATAGAGACATAAAGGATTTGAATACGAATCAAGCAAAAGCGTCCGTGGAAACAGCGAAAGAGGTGATGAATGATAAGACTTTGAAAACGAAGGGTGATAAGGATAGACGGCTTCGCGAAAAGAAGCAACAGAATACGAAGAAATTCGTGGAGGAGAGGAAGAATGTAGAAATCAAGCAAGGCCGTGAGAAGGAGAAACTGAAAGTTACACACAGTAAACAAGTGGAAGATTTAGACAAGGACATCAATAAAGTAAGTTTAAGATAACTATTCATTCTAATATCTGTTTTAATAGAAAGGTGTATCAGTCACAACATAAACAGATCTATAAAAGTTAGAAGACAAAAGCATCTAATTCCTTTCATAGTTATCTTTAAAGAATTTTTGAATTAAGTTTTGAAAATTTTATTGCTGTTCTTTATTAAACAGGGAAAAAAGTTTCAATCGTCATTAAATGTTTTATTGTTTAATACCCTCCGTGAATAAGGAAAATGTAAAATAAATTAAAAATAAATATTTATTAAACAATTGCTTAATTTTTTATCTATGAAATTAATGTGATTTTGCAAAATAATGCACATTTGATTGATTATGTTGCAGAGTATCCAAATGTACGAGAACGAAGTGATTGAATACGACTTATCATCTAAATCGGAATTTTACATATAATTTTCTCATTATTTCTATTGTCATACTTCTATTCTCATACATTTGTTAATATTATTGTCTCATTTTTATATATTGTTATATATATTTATTTATATATTTTTAATTTATAATTTAATAAATATACGTTATTATTTTTTATACCATTAGATATTACTGTAGCAAATTATTTTTCATTAATGTGTAATCTATCTTCATATAGTATGTTAATAATTGATAAACGAATCTATGAATTGATAAGATAAATATGTATATATATATATATATATATATATATATGACTAAATAAATCGCGTTCGAAAAAATATCTCGTTAAAGTACCTTATTTTGCATTCTGTCATAAATATATCAATTTCTTCTTTATAAGGGATCGCAAAGATAATATCGATTCAATAATTTTTAATATTTAAATTATATAATATCTTTAAAATATTTATTAATAAGTTCAATAATTTTAGAACAATCTTTTTATCTCCGAAGTGTAATTAGACATGAGTGCTCCATAATTACATTTTCACGATAATCGGAATGTATAAAATTATCGTTTGGCACGCAATTTTGTACATTAATTGTTAGATTTTTGTACGTTATTAAGGAGCATTAGGTACTGATGATTAAATCACAAACATTTACATTCTCTTGAAATTCTACTGAATGTTATCTAAGAATACATGATATCTGTACTTTCCTGTGATTGAATAAAATTTTGTACAAGTGGCATACGGTACACGCGCAAGGACGCGATAGATCCAATGCACGCTCCAATCCAATAAACCATCACGTGCTCCAAAGACGAAGTTCCCAGACAACCGTATTTTAAAGAAGTCGCCAATGCAGGATTTAGATAACCGCCAGTGTAATTGAAAGCTAAAATACATTGTATATCAAGGATTAGCAATACAGGCCTCTTCATGCCGTAAAGAATATAGAAAGAATGTGTAAGAAAGAATATAAAAACTTTCATCAACCTGCAACCACCAAAGATGTTCCCACGAAAGCATCGATGACTGTGCTAAACCTCGGATTCAAGTCACCCAATATGCGAGATACTACTCTGCACATGCATGTTGCACCGCATTCCACAAGTGCTCCAGTTAGAGCGGACACCTGAAAAATCATCGTATGCATTGTTTGAATTTATTTAATAATAAAATTATTCCGTATTATACGTATGGAACATGAGTGCGTATTCTATATCGCATAATGCACCGAGTAAATAATAAAATTTATATTTAAAAATTAATATTAATTGATTTTTAATAATTCGTTCTATATGCGAACTGAATTTTATTCACGGAATTAATGGTGAAAATGGGATCAATGATTTGGTCTTGCCTGTAAATCTGTAGTGCAATCGCCGTAAGCCCTGTTTTTGTGCGTCGAAGCGAATTGAAGCGCCCACAATATTTGGATGTACTTAAATATAATGTAACCGCCAGCCAATTCTGCGCATATCGATAGAAATGCGATAGTCAAGGGTTTTTTACGTATTACTACATCCTCCATGTGTGTATAAGGGCATGCCGAAGCTTCATCCCAGTTTATCGACCACCAAATCGTTAATAGAAATAAATAAAGCGCGTACATCCACACTCCCCAATTGTCCGCAACTAAAGAGACAAGTTCAAATTTCTTTCTTAGGAAGAAGGCACTTTGGATAAACATGTTATTATACATGTTATTGTAATATGTATAATAAAATAACAGAAAATAATACAAAATAATTTAATTAAAAAACTGAAGATACATATATTAAAAAGATATCATTATTGTGCTAATATATAATAATACATTAACATATAAATATAATTTTATAATACAAATAAGTATCTAAAAAGATCCACAAGTTCATTTATCAAAAATTAAACATCGCATAAATTGATACTTATATAACATAGAGTCGACTTACTTATAATAAGTTCGAAACATGCCCCACATAATTCTGCCGTAGCTAAGAATTCAAGGGCCAAAGTCCTTGTGAGGGGATAAGAGTCAAGATAAAATAGCGCATACAGCCTTAGCCAATACGCTACCCAAATCGTGACTCCGATGTACGCTGTAGACACTATCAAATCTATTGATCCAGGCATTATCCTATTAAGATATGTGCCATTTAAACAAGTGCGACATCAGCATAATGAAAACATATGAGCATAATAAAGCACATCCGACTCTACACGGCAAAGAGAAATTCATAGTTATAACATCTAATATAGTGTTATATAATTCATTTATAACAGATAAAAATTTACAAATTATTTGATACGTTGTTTTTATCATTGAGATTATATCGAATACTTTACCAAGCATAACGTGCATTCAATGATAAAATGTACAACTAGATGCATTACATAATGCATTCACTAATTCTACAATCATCTAATTTAATCGAAAAATATAATAAAAACTTACACAGAATAATCACCAAATCACACTGGCTACTATTTCAACTTTTGTTATCTCAGTTTCACATACACTTCGCACATGAGGCATTCGCATTGAGTAGGGCTTCACGTAACGGTTATTTAAAACTAAGAGTACCGAATATATCTACGAGAATATGTCGTGAGGCTTTAAATAACTCGCCAAGATTGTCTCCAAGCATAGTATCATAAAGCAATGGAATTTCTATTGACTTAATTTCAAGGACAATATATTCAAGATAACTGATCAAAAAATTACTTAAAAAAAATAAGAATTCTAATAAAATATAATTTAGAAATACATTTTTACACTTTCGTTAGTATACAATACGATTCTTGCCGAGAACTAAATGGCGCAATGCACCAATGACATCGTGGATGCTGCAGAATGTATATCTGACGCTGCCAAAATGCTTTAAATTTATACAAACAAAAAATATTTTAAAGACACAGTAATAATACTAAATTGTTATATAAAGGTCAATCAAAAGGATTCCACGCATACAATCAGAAATCATATCTGCAGTTTTAATCGTTTTATTAACTACATTATTTTATATACGTTGAAATAAATGATTTCATGTATTCTGTGTGAGAATGTGTGGATTAACATTAATCTTATCGCTGTAAAAAAGAAACATTTATTTACAGGAATTGGAGGACTCCCCTTTGTGCTTCTTAGCAGTGCTATGAGAGTCATCTTGATTCTGTGTCTTTGACACTAACCTAGGAATTCGTTTAGCCTTCAAATAAGACATCGTCTCGGTCGATGACCTAAAAACCAATAAAATAATTCAATTTAACAATATTGGCTAAAGACGTATTATTTATATTTACTTGACCATTTGTTATTAAATTGATTTGAAAATGAGCGGTTCTTAGATTATGTCGAATAATTATTAAATTAATACAATTGTTATTAACTATATAAGATTGTTTTAATTTAATTACACAAAAAATGTCTAAAATGCAATTTTGAAAGATATTTTTGAAAAAGATCTGGACATTCATGGAAAATTTAAGAAAAAATCAAGAAACAATTCATGTTATGTATTAATACCGCATTTTAATACTGAAAATAATAACTCGAGTGTAAAACAATAAAAGATACATATATACATATATATTGTTTGTACCTTGTATTTTTTTGTTCCGTCAACATTTCGGTTGGATTACTCTCAGTTGAATTAGAACTCACAGAATAAGGAATGATCTGGTAAGTTCTACCAACAAACTCATTAGGTGACTCTGTATTTTCTGTCACAATCGAAACAATTCGTGTCTCTGTATTCGTGTCACTTGTAGATTTTCTTTTATTATTTTCAGATTCAGACTTCGTAGTTTTTCCGTCCGTCTGACTTTCGACTTTCGGTTTCAACTTGCCATCTTGCGTGGGAAAATTTACAGTAGGCAAATTAATAGTTCTATCCCCTTTGGTGTTATTCATCAATTTAATGAGTAAGTTTGATAACTCCTCTCTTTTTCTTGTTACGACAATTTCTTCAAACCATGTTTTCAAAGTTTTAATTGGTAAAGTATAATCTTTGATAGGATTCTAAAAAGGGAAATAAATTCATAGTCACATCAATAATTTATGCAATTAAAAATGCATGTAAAAAAGTAAATACAGTAATCAAAAAAATATTAAAGATACTTTAATATACTTGCCTTGAAAAAACTTTCCACATACTGCAATACATACAAACCGCAATCAGTAAAATTTGATTGCTGGGGTACTTTCGGACACGCTCCCTTAATAGTATCCTTCGAAAATGTCTTTTCTACACCAAGTTTGGCAACATGTTCGCAACTTAAATAATCTCTTAAAGTAGCAACTACTCGTGATCTGCTAGCGCCAGCAAGTGAATCAAATATTAATATACAGGGACTAAAAATAAAATTATTAAATATTAAAATCAAATAGATTGCAACAAGTATATGATACAGAATATATGCTACTTACAGCTTGACGTTTTCCTTTTGCTGTTCGAGTTTAACATTAGTTTGGATTTTACTTTCTTCCGATTCTTCAGTCTCGTCCTAAGTGAAATATGTTGCATTATAATCAACTGTTTATTTAAGGGAAAAAATGATCAATAATAACATTTATTCTACCTCTTCGTCACTATCCATTTCCATTTCATCATCGTCGCCTTCTGCTTCGTCCCTTTCAGATCCATCGTCCAGTTGATCTATCGTTATAGTTGTTGGTACAGGAGTGATTGTTGTAGAACCAATTGTGACAGCTTTTGCTTTTATCTCTTTTATTTTTTTACTCTTTTGCGCAGTCTTATGAACATTATTTTCATTAGTTTTCGCAACACAGGTGGAGACTTTTCCAACTAATCCAGGGAAACAGATAATAGCCAAAAACCAATGTGCGCTGTAAACGATATATTGTCATGTGAAACAATAACCTCTATTAATGATACTGAAAGTCAGTAGAAGTACTTAGAAAATAAAACTGATTAAATTTTTTATTAAATTCTATAAATTTAATATGTAATAAATTTCAATAGGCCTAAGGCGCAAGAATATATCTGATAAAACTTTAATGTTCTTCTCTTATTTATATGCAATAGAATTCGTGCAAGCAACGCTTAATTAAATTGTCATATAATATACGTAAATATAAATATATAAATATGTATGTGTGTGTGTGTGTGTGTGTTATCTTTAGTATAGCTATAGTTATGTTCGATATTTGTTTTTTCTTTAAATGATATCTCGATACCAACTTATAAAATCCTCATTAATCGATGGTCTTGAGGAAACTTTGTATCGGAACACACTAGACAAAGAAGTTCATTGCAAAGTTCTAGACTTGTATCGACTTTATTAAATTTTACTTACTGTTCATTTATAGGAATTATAATGAAGTCTTTGTCGAATATATTAACATTTTTCGTCCATTTCTGTACTCTTGCATGCCGCTTGGCGGCAGGTGTCATTGGCACGGCATTGCTTTCAGCAGCTTGGGCATGTGGGCTAGTTAAACGTTTGTAAAAATACGAACTAAACACATGAGTTCTACGTTGATCAGATTCTGATAATACCTCTAAGGTTAAATACTTTAAATAAAAATCTATAATCACATCATTCAAGAATTGATCTTCAGCGAGACACAAGTAATCTTCAGTGTTGATGGTTATTCCTCCTTTTTCAGGAGGTGTTGGGTAAACAGTTATCCTAAAAAAGAAACAGTTTTTGTATTTAAAAAATACAATTACATTTGCAAATTTACCATTATACACAAACAAATTAAATAAAAGAGATTAAATACATAAGATTATAAAATACATTTTATCTGATACTATCAAATTATTAAAAAACAAATGCAATTATTAAATAAGATTCTTATGTTTGTACATACTTATCATCATTGACAGGGGTAGTATTTGTTACATTTTGTTGACTTGACTTTCGTGTAGTATTGACCGATTGTAGACACTGTAAAAAAACAAACATATAAAAATGTATGTTATACATTATTATGTATAAGTAAAATATAATTTAATCAAAAATACATACATCTCTTGGCGATGCTCGTATAAGTATGTCATTTGCTTCTTTAGGAGTCAATTCATCTATTTTATCTCCCCGTGAAAATAAATTTGTCAGTATCACCTTAGAATCATCCGGTAACTTGTCTGGCAATAATGTAATACGTTTATGCGTGTGATCTAGAAACAACAAAATTAAAAAGTAATAATCATTCGTGAGCCTGTTAAGAATCTTTATGTTGTCTTTTCTATATATATATATATATATATATATATATATATATATATCTTTATGTATATATTCTATATATATATATATATATATATTCTATTTCTATTTTAATTTCTGTAAGCTAATAATTATTCTAAAAAATGTTATTTAATCTCTACAATTTTTTTTAAATATAAACATATATATGTATGTGTGTGTTTATATTTTAAAATAATTGTAGAGATTAAATAACACTTTTTAAAATAATTATTAGCTTACAAAACAAAAATAGAAATAGAACATTCATATACATCATGTAAATACCTCTTCCAGCAGGGTCGTAATATGGCCCTTTTGGATCTTGCATGCCTAATAATTCACGTATCCTAGTTCCCATATTTGGAGATGTATAAAAGAACAGTACTGGCATTGTTTTTCCAAAATGAATTAGAAGCTTAACTATATCTTTGTATTTCACATCCACAGTAACAAAACTTGTTTCTAAAAAAAAAAAATAAAAAATAAAAAAATGAAATATTTTAAGAAACTTGCAAGTTTATCTATCAAAATGTTTTCTTCTGTTATATGTAAAAACCAACTTACCATCTTCTAACAAAGGTACATTTAATCTTACACCACTATAGGAAATCACTACACTTTCTCGAGGAATATATTTATAAGAACCTATTCTGACCGTTCGACATTCTATAGCAGTTTGTGGTAGTTGCCCAATATCTAAAAAATTTTTATTTTCACATATTCCTAAAATCCAATATTATCTCGTTTATTATAATATTGTATTAACTGACATGTTAATTGTAATGATCTAATGTTTCTTATAAAACATTACCTTTACTATTTTCTTCATTATCCATCGGTAACTCTTCGTATAAACTATAAACAGAATTGTTCGTAATAATTGGTTCTTTATCCAGAATGGTGTCCACATCTTCATTAAAAGCATCACTTGTGTTGCCCACCATTACGTTACTATTAATGTTTGTTATTTTTTTATTTCTGCTTTCTTCCTCTTCGTCAGAAGATATTGTTAAACATTCTAGAAGTAATAACAATAAATATAAATACCAAATAGAAACAGGCCAAATAAACGAGTAAGTACTATGTTCTTTCGATATTATCAACCATCTAACAGATAAATGATTGGGTAGCCACAATAAACTATGAAAATAGCACTTTGACTTTCTCTGGATGCTTTCCAGCAAGCAACACTGGCGACACAGTGCGACGCTGTGTCCATTAGTATGTGAGAAAGAGAGAGATTTTAATTGTTTCATTCACACTAATAGACAGTGTCGCACTGTGTCACCTGTGTTGTTTGTTGGAAAGCATCTTGTAACAATGTTTTGAGTGCAGTGAGTTTTAACCCAACCCGAATCAGGGCACGTATTATGCATTTGTTCGGAATCGATTCCGATCGGAATTATTCCGTTTTCCCTAGAAAACACAATAGAAATTTAGGGGAAAACGGAATAATTCCGATCGGAATCGATTCCGAACAAATGCGTAATACGTGCCCAGATTAATGATGCCATATGCTGGAATCATCCAATAAGAACTTAGAATAGAATATGTGACGTCATTAATCCACCATGAATCAGGTTAGAACCCACTGCACTCGAAAAAACTATAAAAATCTTTGCTGTTGGTAACAATGCTGATCAAATTAATCGTTGATTAAATTAATACGGAGTTCAGTTGAATTAACCATTCTTATTATGAATAAATATCTTAAACTTATATCACAATTTTTTACATATTTATTTGGCATACTTCTATTTTATATTTATTTTATATATTGGAAAATATAAGTGGCTTTAACATTTATTAATGGCTGTGTTCCGTTTTTACTGGCAGTACTGAAAATTTATAGTTCACGTCACATATACTATACATTTTCATTACTGGCAGTTAATATCGGAACACAGCCAATAATCATAAAATAATAATCATTAACAGAGTTGGGTAATAACTAGTTAAAAAGTTAAAAGTTAAATAATAAAATTAAAAAGTTAATAACTTTTAATCAATTTTTTCCTAAGTTACAAATTGATCTATGTAAAAAAAATTAAAAGAAAAAATTCCTATGTAAAAACAATATTTATTATTTCATATTTAACTTAATTTACAAATAAAATATTAAAAATTTATTTAATGATCCATATTACAATTGTTTTGAGCAATCTAACTTTAAAAAACTACGAATTTCTAATTTAATATAAATAATGAATTTCAAAATTAACTTTTAATTTAACTTAATTTAATCTTTTGAGTTAGTTTTTATGTATGTAACTTTAACGTAACTAAATTAATGTTATAAACTATTAAATTTAATTTAATTAGAAAAATATATTAACTACCCAACCCTGATCATTAACGTTACATACATGTTAAGCACAAAATATTTTACTATTACTATACATACCTGGCTCTTTGTGAATAGGCTTTGGTTTCGAAGGTGTACCCTTACCCTTTCCTCTGAGCCGCTTACAGGAAGGACCATCTCGTTCTGTCTTGTCCAATTTCGTAGTATTTCTTTCGTTGTTATTCTTCTTATAGAGAATCTATAAAGATACAGTTATAATATATACCTGCAAATTGGCAAGGGAAATATTGGCATAGAGAGAGAGAGAGAGAGAACTTGCTGACTGAAATATTATATGATATATTAAGATGATCGTAGTAAACTGCTTTCAATACGACCTGTAATGGCAGTAATATCTTAATTTTAGAATTAACTCTTGTGCAAATTTTTTAAATAAAACATTTCTTAATGACAATACGCTGCAATGAAAACACTCTAAACTTATTGCATTAAAAAATGTTAATAGTCCTCTTAAACTAAATTCTTAATCGTAAGCTAAATTTTGTTAGCCATTCATCAATAAAACAATCAATTATTGTAACAGATAATCGTTGTAACAGGTGATTATTATAATGTAGTATTATTAAATATATCGGTCTTCTGGCACCCCAGTCATAATCCTTACGTCAACAGTCATCCTAGTCTCCTTCCTTTCAGCTATGGGTATTGACTTCACTTCCTCAATGTTTAATTTTGTATTACATCGTTCACATCGGTTGAAGTGTAATGAACTGTAGCCGCAGTGTGGACAGATAGCAAGCATTCCTTTGACCAAAATAGGTTCCTAGTAATAACACGATATACTTCGTACTTGTAGCATATCATTTATTTGGAATGATGAACTTTAAGTGTATCCCCTTAATTTCGTTACAATATTCTTATTGACTGTGACAATGTGTATCAATGACATTATCACACTTGCACGCAGATTATATGTTGCCGTTAACTATTTACTTCATTTTACTCTCTCATTTCCTTATTTTTGATATAATATATTTATTATATCATTCATACAAATAATTACCAATTAAACATAACATATTAATATATTATTATTAATATCAAAGAAATTGGCATATAAAATATGTAATGTTAGTGCAAGTTATATAAAAAATATTATCATACATTTTTGTATTAATATTAAACAATATTGACTGTTTTAGGACGTTGACATGTTATAATAATTAAATACTAATTCCCCAAATTTTAGGAATTTAAATTTAAAAAAATAAAGAAGATTCCATTATGTGTGTACTCATAATATAAAGAAAATTAAAAAGAATAATTTTTATGCCAATATCCTCATTTCATCTAATTTCCTTATAATAAATATGTAAACTTACCTCAGGAGTTTGAGAAGTATTACTGTTTTCATCTGATGCACTAAAAACATTATCATTTTAGAATTATTTGTAATCAAATTTAATATAAACCAGAGCTCGGCACGCATCAGCCGATTTTCAGCTTATCTTCGCTTAGCGCTATTCTTTCTTCATACAAAGCAAATGTTGATTGATATTTAAACAACACGAGGGGTGGTTAATAAAAAGGGAAGAACGCTAGGAGAAGAGCCTGGCAAGCTGAAAATCAACCGAAATGTGTAATGCTCTAATATAAAGAAATAAGGACCTAGATATAATAACAGTATTAATCATTTTATATTATTACTGCATAAACATCATTTCTAAAAATTTTTTAAACTTTCTACTATACAGTATGCCTGAAAAGTTCCCAGATTAATTTTCTTGGATTGTAAAGTCACTAAAGAGGCACAATAGACTGTAGTCTATGTGCTACAGATGGATTTTTAGATGTGAGGACTGCCCCCCCAGTTTCATTGTTATTATTAAAGTCACTAAATCTTAAGTGACCACAACTCTCGTCCATCTTGGTTCCAAGCATGGCTATTTCAAACTTACATATTTATATAAACGTATTTTATGAGAGAACAAAGCCGTAAATAATGTAAATCAATTATTTTGATCTGTAATCAGTTTATTTATGAATAAAAAAAAAACAAATGCTTAATTCATATTATATTCTTTAGTTTAATATGGGTTTAATTTGTCATTGAGATTTCAATGCATAAAAGTGCATGAAAGTACATGTCAGTACAGTTCAGAAAATAAAAGTATGTAACAACCTGGCATCTTTATTTTTACTTTATACATATGATGCTGATAACAGGTTAATTTTTGCACAGGTTAAGATTGATGCACCTAACGTGTAGCTGAAATAGTGTACTACTACTACTACAGATCATACATTAGTCAAAATTATTTATATAAATATTTCTGCCTTCTACAACAGGATCTATTACAAAAATTTATTATATATTTGTATAATTGTTATATATTATGTAATTGTATAAGATATTCAAGCACAATCTTTTGAAGTACCTTGAAATATCTGGTTATTAAAAATAAATTCAAATATTTAATTTAATTTTACTGTTTGTAATTCACTTATTTAAATTAAAAACGTTATCTTTTCTAAAATAACTTAAATATACTTATACTGTTATTGTATCCAGGTCCTCAAATATGATAAAATATCTTACTTGGTATTTTGAGATAAAATTTCAGTGCTTGTAGTGCTCACAATTTCCTGAGAAGTGTTACAATCGCCATCACTACCATCAAAGGATGTTGAAAGTCCAGAACCCCCTGCATCCACTATGTAGTTTATACCCAATGCAGGATCATCTACCAAGGAGACTTGAGTTTCACCAGAAAATGGAATATCCACCTAAAAATATTTTATATTATCTATAGTGTAATTTGTAACAAAAATTCAATTATTATATAATCATTATGTATTGATAACTCTGAAGCAGGATCAAAATGGCATATAAATTGCAATTATCCAATGCAATTATGCAGTTGATATTTTCTTAGGTAATACAATTGCGTATTACGTAAGAAAATTTTTAAATTTGAATTAAAGCGTTGACGTCGATGATATGGATATTCCTTTAATAATTTTAAAATATCTTACAAAATTATCTGAAATTCTCAAATTGTTTCAACTACATGGCAATAATAGATTACTCACAATTTTTCTACAAATTTTTGTAGAAACATACCTTGTCCTGCACAAAGGCTGCACGTACCTGATCCAATAGGTCGTGTACCGTGCAATCCTCATTCGGTATGTCAAACGTAATTAGTCTCTGTTCTCCACTGGCTAACATCACTAACATTTTTGCTGTACTTCCTGAAATTTGATGTTGAACTATGGCATTCGATGGGTCATGAATAGTCTTTTGGAGGAAAGCGACG
Source organism: Solenopsis invicta (assembly GCF_016802725.1). Taxonomy (NCBI): domain Eukaryota; kingdom Metazoa; phylum Arthropoda; class Insecta; order Hymenoptera; family Formicidae; genus Solenopsis; species Solenopsis invicta. Next base: position 12,368,407 of record NC_052673.1, read on the forward strand.
CTTTCACTTGAACGGTTGTTATGTTCTAATTGTGGCGAAGATTGATGCATAACAAACATTTTTTCCTGAGCACGTTCCGAAGAATTGGCTTCAATACTAGTAACATGTGTATTATGTTCAGCTGATGTTGCTATGGATTTTTGTATTTGTTGCGGAGAGATTGAAATCTGCTGCGATCTTTGTTGTACAGAATTGATGATACTGCGTGCAGGATTATTCATTGATGGAATCTGTTGCAAAGTATTAACAAGTTGTCGTTGTGTGTTATTTTGTTGTAACCTTTGTTTTTCGATATGCTGTTTTTGTAATTGTTTAATCTTGGCTTGCTTAATTTGCTCATTTAAATGCTCCATATCTGGTGGTTGCACTCTTGTTGGTGTTTTAGAAATTTCAGGAGGAACTATCGCTACAGGTCTCACATGCATAGTTGAATTAGGAATACAAACAGGTCTTACAGTCACATTTTGTCTTTGTGAACTGATAGAATTTTTACTAATAGGCAATGTCGATTTGGGACCTGTTGCATTAGAATTTTGAATTCGGTTTTCCATTGTAGTTACCACATTTATGCCATCAGAAGTTTGAGACGCTACACCAAGTACATTGTTTAACTGTCGAGGTTTACTGAGACAAGATTTAAATATTTTTTTTTCCATTTGACCTGGATTGAATGATCCAGAATTTATATGGAGTGGCGACTAAAAATAAAAATAATTATTAGATTATAATTAAAATAAATTTAATTTTTTTGTTAAACATTGTTGTAATGTATAACTCACTGGTGATGCAATATTATTTTGTAAATTATTTCTAGTTAAAATGGCAGTCTGATTTTTTTCTTGTAACAATGTATTTTGCTTCGTTACTATGGTAGTATTAGGATTTTGTATTTTCATAAACTGTATCTGTTGCCCTTCATTTTTACATTCCGTCTTGATACCTGAAAAATGGCTCATTCACAATATCGTAAAACAAAAAAAACCAGATTTTAATACGCGATTAATTTATGAATATACACAATATTGAGATATAAAATAATTTCGCAAATTTTGCAAAGCATATTAATACAGCGCAAGTATGTATTTACCTGTATTACTTGCAATGCTCACAATATTCTCATTAACAATATGTGCATTCACAGTATTTGTTTTTAATATCTCCGAGGTTCCAGATATATCATTCGTTTTGATTATAAAAACATTTTGCCTGAAAAGTAATAAATAAAAATTGTTATACAAATACTGCTATTCAGAATCATATTTTAAGTAAACATATAAAATACTGACAAATATTATACATATGTTGATAAAAAATATACTATTATGTACTATTTTATTTTATAAAATAATACTTATGATGAGTGATTAGATGAAACTAATAAGAAAAACAGAATTGGAACAAAAGTTTACTATTTGGATGCGAGATGCAACTTTATAATAGTAAATAATTATTCGATAAGAGCTATAGTTTAGAAAAAAGAACTATATATATATATATATATATATATATATATATATATATATATATGTCGATAATATTTGTTAATTTAAATTATAAATATTTTAATACAGCTAATATCATTTTTTTCTTAAATACATAAAATTTCCAATAAGAGAAAATATTGATAGATTATAAAAAAATTCTAACTCATATAAAATATATGATAAATTAAGAAACTTGAAGCAGAACTAAAATAGTCACTAGTACAAGAGATCGCTCATAGGCCACACATGTTAAGGCTGGATTATATCAAATATGTTATCCACAATAACATTTCCATTATAGCATTTATTATTTTATTAACTATTATATTTAGCTTCAATATTCATTATATCCATTATATTTAAATTTAATATCTATATTTTAAATACTTTCTAAAATTTTCTTTATACACACATACATACATAACACATAATAATCAATACATTAGTATGCAAGCTGATGATATAAAACTACTTTGGTAATATTTTCTTTGAGGCACACGCGTACAAGAGAAAACCTCTTTTATAAAACACTCCATTTCCCCATCAAACAGAAAAAAATTTTAATCTTATTTTTATAAAAATTGACAGTTGATTTAAAAAAATAAATTAAATTAGAGAAGAAATTAGTGAGCTCAAGAGCCACGCAAGATGTCGGACGCAAATAAATAAATCAATGCATAACTCCAATGTCAGGCAATTTGCTCTTGAGCTCACTATTCTCTAATTTAATTTATTTATAAGAGCCTTAACCTTCGTTTTGTTTTGTTTAAAAAAATGAACGTGAATGTAATATCACAAATGTTAGATAAGAAAAACATAATAATTATAACAGAAAAGAAGTTTATTGTATTCTTAATTTCTTTATAGTTTTGCAGAATGTTTTGCTATAGAGTTCCATTCTTTAAATATGTTCATAAAAAATCGCATTATATAAAATAAAATTAGATTAGTAATTAATTAATATGCAATGATACACATTTGAAATATATATATCTTTGTACTTTATTTTTTACTTTTCTTTGCATTTATAAAAATGTATAAAATATGTAAATACTTAGAATATAATATAAATTATATTTCATAATTTTTACTAAAAGATTATATTTAAAATTTAATTATATCTTGATATATATGTATCTTTGTACATAATATACGCGGTGTGTCCAACAATGTAATAGAAGACTACTTTAAGAAGCACCTGTTATAATGTCTTTTCCATGTTCTAATATATAAAAAAAGTTACTTTAAATTAGATATATTATATATATAGTATATACAAAATATTAATCGCATCTTAAGTGCATTCTTTATAAATGTAATTCTTCATAAACTACTATTTATTTTAGAAATCAAAAAGTTTTAATCTCAAAATGTATGGCCCATTAAACGGTATATAAAGTATTAAAACAGGTATCATACAAATTAAGATTTTTATATAATTTTAAAACCATTAAAATTTATCTCTTACAACCAGTATCACATCAACAGTTTATTTTTTCGAGAGATATTAAAATTATATAAATTTTAATTAAATTGTTTATTTTTATATTTCTCAAAATATTGAAAGCTTCGAGTTGCACTACTATATCCTGATGCAATTCGAGCAATTGTAAATGCATGCTGTATAAGTTACCCTTGTTCCAATCGCGCTGCAGATATTTGATTAATAGTTTGTGGGGAGAATAGTGCCTGCCTGTTTTGTGGTGTAGCAGTATAAGTCACAAGCCGTTGTGAACCATTACTGCTATTATTAACGTCCCCAACAACAAACTGAATAGTTCGTTGCCCGTCTGCAGCGCATATTCGTGGTGAGACATCTTCTAATGTGAAAGTGCCACTGGCATTGCTCACAACATTAACATTAAAATATTGTGCCATATTATTTAAAATTTAGGTGCTGGCAATACGATCTTTCCTCAATTAATAAAGATCAAGATTGGATTGTCGTTAGTACACTGAATTAGACCAATCCATCAATATCATGTCTGTAGAAGACTGCTAGTATTTGTGCGGTACGACCTATGAAAAATAATCACAAATTATATCCGACTTTCATATAACTCAAACAATTTCTATTGTTCCAAAAGATAAGCAAATATGTCCAAACAGTACAATTGTGTTGAAAAAATATTAAAATAATATAGAAATATATAAATTTTACAGTGTAAAAACTTATTATTATAATGTTGTGTTAAAAGATAGACTTTAAGTATCATAATCAAAACGTATATAAAAAGAATTATGTTTGTAAATGCATAAGTATCTGTTATTGTTTAATTGAAATTTGATTGTATTTAATGTTATTAATTATTTGTATAGTAAACGTGTTTCATAATAAACACATGTAAAATTATATCAAAAATTATAAAATACTGTTAAACATATGTAAAATGTAAAAATTTTTAATGTATTTTATAGACTTTAATTTAAAACAAGATAAAATAGAGTAAAATAAATAATATAATAAATAGGGAAAAAAAATTATTCAACACAATTTAATAAAAATTATTCAACTTTTAAAGTAGTCTCCTATAAAAATTAACTTTTCTCCAAAATTCTAAACGTAAATTCTGCTAACTGCTAATAATCATTGCAGAAATATATGTACTATTGGATATTTCTCCAATTCAAATTATAAATTTTTGTACAATATATGTGCTTCAAAAAAACATCACATCACAATTTAAAAAAAAGGAATCAGCATGATAATGACTATGTATGTGTTTCAGTCGAATTATACAATGTGTTGATTTGTTTTGGTAACAAACATAATTTTGCAAATTAAAGCAACATGCGGCAGAGAATATATTTGAAAACTAATAATAAAACTAATAAAATACAATAAAATATTATTAAAGTTTCTTATGTAAAATGTATAAAAGCAACTTTAATGAAAAATGTATATAAATACATATAAATGTATAATATTAGTCTTAGAATTGTTGGATTTCATATATGTACAGAGTGCCTCACCACTGTCGCAATTAATTATTGAGAGATGCATTGACAAAATTTGAAAATAGTCAATGTGTATGTGGCCTATTTTTTTAAAAGAAACAATTACTTGTAGCCTTATATATTGCAAGTAACATTACAAATTATATCACAAGATACGTTCCAATAAATTTTGGAATATACGTATCTCATGGTAAATAAAATAACAGTAATTAATGCAAAATATCTTTTTCCAATTTTTAATTAAATAAAATTATGCCCACATGTATGCCAATTGTTGATACACTAAATCACACTGATCACTGATCACACAACTTAATTAAAAGAAGAAAAGCATTGAATTTAGTAAATTTGATGAACTTATTTTGGTACTCAACTCAAGAGATTAATATAATCCAATTGTAAAAAATGTGAATGAAGTAAAATGGAATGACTATGAACTAATATTGACTTTTCATATAATAAATGAATATGATCTTTAATGATTGCTGTAATAGAGGATGCAAATAATAGATTATTTAAATATTTAATTATTTAAATATTTCTTTACGCAAAAATGTGAAGACGTGAGAAGATGATGCCTACCATTATTGCATTATTATATTCAAAAATATATTCAAAATGATCCCATGAACATCATGTATAATTAGGAGAGGCATAAACTTCACAGACACTTGTCAGAGAAAGTCCGCGGTACGCAAAAACTACCCTAATCTTCGCGGGAGCCGGAGCAGGATTCTTTCCTGATTCACAAGAAGCAGAAAAAATAAATTCGGAGAAGGTAAATTCGATCGGCGGATCTGATCGATGATTAAAGAGAACGGAGTATCTTGACGGCGTTACGGAGCAGTTAAAGCCCACGACCATAACCTAGAAGCCAGAGAACAAAGAGGGTCGTGATCGCGTTTCCTCGGCTCCTCGAACCAATGCCCGTCTCGGGAATCGATTGGAGGCCACGAGGATTCATCGGACAAACCGGTTGATCGCAGAAAACGAGAGGATGGCGCGTTTTCGACGCTCCGAAACGGGAAATCGGCTACGTAGCCGTTCGTTAAACGGGTACTCTCATAACCTCGACATGCAGATTAAGGGATTAGTTGAGGGGGACGGGGAGGGGCTCCGAAGGCCGGTATCGACACGTTATCTCGCGGCGAGGTACGGCGTGGCGCGATCAACAATTTCGCTAGCCGAGAAACACGTGGCCTCTCCCGAGACGCGTACGAGGAGCGCGACGGCGACGGCTATGATCGTTCCTCCCTACTTGCACGGGCTAACCGATTTGTCTTGTTAACGAGTGTACAACTGCGATACTCACGATCGTTCGTGCACGCTGTATTAACGACACGCCGTGACGAACCCGTGTGAATGATGCGATCAGTACTTTGATGCGTTTTCTCACCGTTTTCACTTTGCAATGTTCGGCACGAGTAAATAACAACTGCTCTTCGCCATTTTACGTAGTTGCTCGTACGGGCGAATCGCGCCACGATTACCACGATCGACGACAGGTGGATGGTCGTTACAAGACAGGGGGAGGAGATCGTGAGTCCACTGCGCAGCCATTCTACGCCGAACTTCCGGGACGCCGTTCAACCGCGAACTTCGAATTCGCGTCACCGCACCCATGATCATCCATGATGCAATCATAGCCAGAGCTGTGTAAATCTGCGGCTCGAATAACGATTTTTGCTGCTAAATTTTGTGCTCTCGAACATAAAAAGAAAAAAAGAAAAGATGTACTGTGCAAGAAGTTAAAAAGAACATGCATAGGTTTCACAGTTTATATAATAAATTATAGTCATTACCAATTTAAAGCATTAGACACGTTCAATCTATCTTTACATCTATAATAAAAATAGACATTATTTGCATAAACTAATTTTAATTGAACTTTAATTTAATCGACAATTAATTCAATAGACAATCGCACTTTTGATTATACAATTCCCTGATCTAATAGTCTCCTAACTCTAATAAAAAATAAAAAAGTTAATTCTATTCGTATTAATAACAAAATCAATAATAAAAATCTACGAGATTTATATATATATATATATACACACACACACACACACACACACACACACACACACACACACACATACATATGGGTGTGTGTGTATACATACATATTATATGTAAAGAATTCCTGATGCATTTTCATTGCATTATTTAGCAAGTTCATTGACTTTTAAGCTTAATTCATCTCATTTAATCGCGAATTCGGCAGTTTGTACTAGTAAAAAGTTATTAAATAACCTATGTATTTTTTTTTTGTTAATGTGTGCAATACACAATATAAAATTAAAATATCTCTCAGATTATTTATTATTTAAAATCGATCTCATTAAATCCGATTAACCTAATTGATCGATTCAATTTATTGCCAATTGCAAAATTTAAAACTAATCACTTCTAATTAAATTTTTAATTATATTGATTTAACTACAATATTAATTTAAAGTATATTTTACATAAATTATTTTACATAATTTGTAGGAAAGGAAAAAAATAATATAATCAATTTTAAATTTTGCAGTTGCTATTCTTAAATTTAATTGGCCCATCAAGTTAATCAGAGTGTATTGCCCGCTTTTATAGTAAGAAAAATATATATATATATGTGTGTGTGTGTGTGTGTATATTAATCATACACTGTTTAGTATCACAATCAATCTCATATTAATTCAGTGATATTTCAGCATTGGTTTAAGTCAATACAGCACCAAATTTATTCCTAGAGACCAATGCACTAGTACGAGATCAGCATCAGTACAGGTCTACCGAATTCACTATAGAGGAATATATTCAGATAAATTCAACAAACTTATCTTTTTAATAGATTCCGACCTATGAATTTCCTCCATCTAATAATTTTTCAAATTGATAGTGTTAACAAAGTGTACACACATAAGCTTACTTTATTATTTTGAAATATATAAATATTTTATTTACATATTAATCTTGTATATAATTTTTTTTAGAATAGAATGCAATAAATTTACAAAAAATGTATTATACAAATTGCATAATTTTTTTAACTATAACTTCGAAAGAATAAATAAAATAATCTGCATATAATGATTTAAAATAAATTTACTATAATTTATTAGTATACACATAAATTATTTTTATTTGCATTTCTTATTCGATTGATCTTCAATAATTGCTACATTATTATAAAATAAAGGAGCTATCCTTCGTCCACTATGCTCTAACGTATAAGACTCAAATGGAAAAAAATTAGGGACCAAAACGGGTAATTCATTTTTCATTCCAAAAATGGGTAATCGATTGCGCTCGTTGTTCTCAATTATGGCATAGCAGTAGGCTAACTGATACATGCTTGTAATATCAGCAAAATCATGAACGACCTTGGTGTCGCACATCTTCAAGGGATTTAATTTACAAGTAACAATTTTCGATATATCAAGATTTTGAAGAAATAATATTCCTGAAATAAAAAAACAATGTTTTTAAAATTGCTGTTAAATCTATAATTCTTATGTATACAATAATTATGCATATAAACTTACCATTGTTTGATTCAACAAAATACTTGTACCTCGCAACAAATAAGTGAAAGAATGCTTGACAAACAGAGTAAAAGACGACGTGTGGTTGTCTATCATCGTCAATGTATTTCGAATTTTCTTGAGAAGTGATATATTTGTGTATCCATATTGTTAAATTAGATATTGTATTTTTTACTAATCTAAAAGAAAATAGCGTTACAATAATAAGAACGTTCTTTCAACGCGCAAACAATTTTATATAAAATTATCAAAAGTGAAATAACTGTGATGATTACCCGGGAGAAACAAATGAGGCAGTAGCTTGCAAACTGGAAATATAACAAACAGCTGTTTGCCGTAAAACTGGTGCTACATTTGGATCTGTTACTTTGTGCCATAACCAATTTGTGAATGTTTCCGCAATTATAGGTCTAAAACTGCAAATGTAGAACATGATGTACTGTACGTATTGACTGGCATGTGTAGGTAATATTGCTGTTTCAAATGCACAAAGAATATCGAAGTATAGTAGCCTCATATTCTCTATCTGTAGAACGTCATTCGTGAAACAAAATTCGTGCATATATTTAAGAAATAATTCTATGCAGAAGTCCATCGTACGTGCAATTGGATGTACACTCTTTTGTTTGTCTGTGTCAATGTTTATTTTAGTCAGACTATCATTGTCAGCTATCCCATTATAGCTGCAATCGTCTACTACATCGTCTTCATTATCGTTTGTTTCTTCACGAGGTATATTCACATCCAATATCATTAGTCTAAAAATATATTATTTATACTTTTATCAGTAAAGACAAAAAAGTAGTTTAACACAAAAGTCAATGAGTTCCATATATCACTAACAGTTACAATAAAATCAAAATTTTATTCACAAAGTTTTCATCAGCATGAATCTTACCTGTTAATGATGAAGAGTAAAATATTTGATCTCAGTTGAGGTGCATAATTTAGAATTTGTAATAACGCGTAGACATAAATTTCATGAGTATAAGTGCCATGTACAATGTATGGAAATTGTGATATAAGGGCTTGTAATAAAACTTTGTTTGACCTAAAATTTATAACATATGCAATATACTAAATAGTAACGAGAAAAATTAATAAATTTATATGTCACTTTTCCATATCTTACATTGGTACTACTTCCAAAATTTTATGTAATATGTCATGTATGTGATTTAGCCTTTCTAGATCTTTATCTTTAAACTGTCCAGCCTCGTGTTCAACATTAACATCTTCCACTACAAAAATAAATGTTTCAATAAATGCCACATTATTTATATTATAAAATATTTAAGTATTATAGATTAGTAATATACAACTTACCTGGTTTAAATAATTCAGCCAAACGATTAATTACAATATTTATATGAACTGTTTGCATACACACTAAATCCTGTAGAAAAAGTTTATAAATGGAAATTACTTCTGATGATCTAGTTGTCCAATCGACTTGAAGAAGTGCTTGAACAAACGATTCATATTTATTATCTAACAAGGATATACATTGTCGTGCCTCTGTTAGAAATTCTGCTAAATCACTATCCTGAAGAAACAAAAAAAAAACTTAGAATGAAACATCTTGCATCAAAATATGAAATCGATAAATCATTTATATAAACCACATGATACATATATATTATGAGCTTGTAAAAGACTCGTTCTTAAATATTTTTTGTGTCTTTTGTTTATTATTACCTTTACAGCACCTTCTTTAAGCGACAGTATCAACTTCTGGTATTCTTTAATCCCATCACCTTTTGTGAAATTACATAATATATTTCTAACATCTTGCGGGAGCTTAAAATATACTTTATTGGGCTGCTTAAAAAACTGCGCTCTAACTCCACTGTCTTTCAGGATAGATGACACGCTGCTGACTCTTGAAGATACCACAGACATCTGTTGACAGACAAAATGTTAGAACTTTAAGAATACTTAACAAATATATCTTGACAAAGCGCTATCTTGAATTGGAATTAGCAGATTTCAGTCGAAATAAATAAAATACACATTATCATCGATTGAAATAGCAAATAGAGCGGGAAAAGAAAGAAGGTTATGCTCTTGTCAGAATGAATTAGATTGGCCTACTTACTTCGGAGAGAACCGTTTTCATTTTAATAGTATATACTCTTTCCGGCAATTGCCGTATACACGTTTCTACGCGTTTGAACGCGTATTATATGACACGTGCGTACAAATTATTCACCATACGTTCGCGACCACATGTTTCGTGGAGACGGCGGTGAACGGCGGATATAACCATAGATTTGTAAAAAAATATAGATTACCGTTCATCCGGTTTATCCGCGTTGTTAAAAATATTCAAAAATATTTGCACTAGAAACGAGATAAAAATATATTCGAGCGTTAGAGAAAAAGAAAAAATAAAAATGCTAAGTGCAAAAAGTAAAAGCAACGCAAATAGATCTATAAGTATAGACTGTGTCAGGCTGTGTTCAGAAAAAGCAGCTTTGCAACTGATGTAAGATTTTTTTATTATGATTGATTTACACGTTCAGATCCGACAGAAACTAAGGGCAAAACCGTTTTTGAACGTAAATCGAAATTTTCACACAGTTAAATGCATTATTTGTTGCAAATATTCCATATAATTTTTTAATCAATTCCTTAATTTTGTCAGAAAGGAACCTGAGAGGCGCCATCAGCACCACACCGGGGCATGGCCGCTTTCAGGGTGCGTTCACATGAAATGCGGAATGGCAAAATGGCAGAACTGCGAATCGTTTGTGATTGGTAGCGGTTTCATGAGGAGAATTTTGAATACTTCGTGTCGCTCAAACGACAATGATCGGTCGGAATGGTACGAAGTTGCGTCGTGCATTCAATCCCGTCTTCTCCGTTGCCCCGTATCCCCCGTATCTTGAGTTTTCGACAGGTGTGAGTACCGGGGATGTCAAAAACAAATCAAGTGTCGCGCGTTTGTGCCAAATATGAATCGAGAGAAGGAGGATCTTGGATTTTCGAAAGCGGCGACTGAGACTACGAGACGAAGCTGGACAGAGCGATCAGCGAACGGTGAGTCAATTTATTTGTACGAGTATCTACTGTTTATTCGCCCCCACATTTCAGTATTTGTGTCTCGTCTGATTGCGCTCGCATAAATTGCGACTCAATAAATCGCACGCAAGGATAGGAAAAATTTAAAGTTCGTGTACGCGCGTTCGGCACTCATCCTTTCGCCAGGTGTGCCCTATTCTTGAAATCATGAGATTAATTTTTGTACAACAAAAATAGCAAAATAACCAATGAGAGAATATCATTGAATAATTCCATTGGCTATTCTGTCACTTTCGTATACGAAAATTATTTGCATGTATTTGCATTTTCAAGAATAGAGTCCCAGGTTCGTCGCCATTTGCCGCAATCGTCCAATTAGAACGACGATCAGATTCCTCTCTCCTGCTACTGCGCAGTGCGCTACCGTCGCTGCTGCTGGTTAGAGTACCTCTAGTGGTTACTAGAGGTACTCTACTGCTGGTGGCTGGTGCTGCTCTCTGGCGTTTCCGTGTTTGTTTGTGGTTCGTGTTAGTTGAACACTTCGTTTTTCGCGCGTGTATATATCGAGTTTAAATTGTGCGCAGATACGCTTGCGAAATTATCGAAGTGATGTATCAGACGAGTTTCGTGTTCCGTGAGTAACAATGTCGTATGTGGAAACGATCGTGCTAGCTCATGAAGCTCGTCATCATGTGCTCGTCGCGTAAAAGTTCTCGCGCGCGCATACTCGCTCGAATAGGATGCATCGAGATCACGAAACTGTTAAATGGTACGCGATTGATTGTCGTGCAATCATGGCACCTTCGTACAACGTTACCTGTTGCGTCACGATGAGTTATCTCTCGCGTGGATTTTACGTTTTACTCATGCTCGCGTATGATAGAGATTATCCGCGCAATGTCAGGTGAAGATGGCATTTGTAACTCTGTAAATATATTATTTTATTAACATCTGCATGTTTTTGCGTTTTGCAATTTGAATATAAAAATAAGTGAAGTTTAACTCTTGAAATTTTCAAGGACAGTAGTCAAAGAGCTGATGAGAGTGTTAACATATACTCAGTGTACAAGTGACTTATGTTAAAAATACAAATCTTATTTCAATCTAAATGGAATGGGTTTCGGTACCATTTTGGAGCATCTTCAGCAAATAATATACAGAAAGAGTAAATTTCAATTAAATTTTTATAGCAAAGGAGTTGTCAATATATTCCTATGGTGTTAGTTGTTGTAGTGACAACTTGGTTAAACATTCCAGTGTCAACTAGCAAAACAAGTTCGTTACAGAGTATTTAATTTTAGACAAATTATAGAAATGTGTGAAAATTTCATAGTGATGGCAAAGTTTTTTACAATTTGTTTGTAACCGCTGAATTAAGTATATTTGCAACAATAGTTAAAGAAACATTTAGTACTATAGTTCACTAACGATTCAAATTGTGAAAAATTTGTCATCATTATGAAATTTTTACACATTTTTATAATTTGTCTAAAATTAAATACTCTGTGGTAAACTTGTTTTGCTAGTTGACATTGGAATGTTTAACCAGGTTACTACAACAAGCTGATACTATAGGGATATATTGCATGATTCCTTCGCTATGGAGATTTAATTGATATCTACACTTTCTGTATATTATTTGCTAAAGATGGCTCAAATGTTTTAGTGCCAAAACATCCATTTGAATTGAAATAAAGTTTGTATTTTAAACATAAATACTGAGTACTATGCACTGAGTACTGCGCTAATATTCTCATCAGCTCTGTTGACTACTGTCTTTGAATGTAAAAATAAAAATACATTTTTATCTCTACTTTTGATAAAATTCATATAAAATATAATATGTAATATTTATATATAAAAAAGAATATGATGAGAATATTATTGTTGGAATTAGCATGCAGTTATATAAAATATTATCAAATGTCAATTTACTATTGTAGTAATTTCTCTGATATGTTCTTAAAATTAAAAAATGGCTTAAATATTATTTAATGTATTGGATTAGAACAAAAACTTGTAGTGATACATCTTCTTCTTTCTTTACCATTTTACATGATTGTGTGTGGGCTATCATGTTAGCTATTAATATTTTGTTCTTTTACTGTGACTGAAAAGAGAGATGGAGAAGAGGATGAATTACTGATCAAATTCCTCAACCAGGAGATCCTTTTCTGCCCACTCCATGTCTGCAGCAGATCTTGCCCTGCGTGTTGAGGTGGAGAAGATCATACTTTTCTCACTGTTGCATCACATGTCTAAAATATCTCAACTTTTAAGCCTTCATTGTATTAATAATCTCTCTCTCTCTCTTTTTTATTTTTGCCATAACTTTGATATTGCAACAGTAGTACATATTTATATGGTTACATAAGTGCTATGTATAAATATCTAGACATTTGGATTTCACATATAAAAAATGTTACAAGCTTTTGTTCCAACCCAATATTGTATTCATAAATTAAAAGAATATAATATTTTTACATTGTGTAAAAATATTTTGTCAATCAAGCACATTTCTAAATTAATATTGTAACTCAAATACATAACATATTTTATTTATATTTATGATTTATATTTAATTTCTATATTTTCAGAATTAACCGGAAAGGAAATGCAGTAGCAACAACAACCAGTAAGTTATAAATAAATTAGACTATTTATTTATTGGGCAGCACACACATACACATTCATGTATAGATGTATGTATGTATTATTATGAATATATGTGTGTGTATTGTATGTATAACAGATACTGTATTGTATGATTACAATACAGATACTGTACTGTATGCTACTGTATAACAGATAAAAAGTTTATTTTCATATCAAGAAGGAAATAAAATACGTTAAGATAATTTATAAAAATTAAATATTTTACAAATATATTATTTATTTATGAAATAAGCTACCTTTTCAAATAAAACATTTATATTGTATGAATTATTTTCAAAATGACCAAAACTTGTAAATTGCATTATGTTACTCTATTTTTATAGTTTGCATAAAATACTTGATTTTATATTTTTGTTTATTAGTTGGTGGGCCAAGGAAAATTAATAGGTGGGCAGCAAGTTGCGCATTGATCTAGAAAATTATAAACGAAAAATCAGAATGTTTCAGAGTTCACTTTTGTCACATCCATATAATTAAAAGAAAAATTATATGTGAGTGTTTGCCTTATATGATAATGAAGGATTAATAAATGTTGGGAAAGAAATGTATTACAATTTAAGATTTTGCGAAAATTGTTTTTATTAAACTATAATATAAAATCACTTCTTTGGATTACACTAAGGATCGATATAATACGGTATATCGTTCTGTTGCTCTAATAACGTGGATAAAGCCCGTTCTATGTTTTCCGGCAAGTGATCTAGCAGCATGCGTGGCATCACCGTTAATTTCGTAAATTCTTCAGCTTGTGCCCATCGCATCTCGTATTTTCTTTCCTTTGCAAGTTGTTTTTTGCTAATTAGAATGCAGAAATTAGAATAATAATATTATTATTTTATCATTACTCTTAACAAACCAAATTACGGTTATAAAACTGTAATTGTATTAATTATGCTAATTATAATTTTATGCATAACAAAATAATTGTTATATAACGAGTGTGTTATATAACAGTTAAATTGTCGAGTAGAAAATTACAATTGAGTTATATAACTATAATTTGATGTTTCCTGAACTGTTGTATTATCCAAAATCTTGAGAATCTATGACTCTAAGATCTTGGAATTATGATGCTAGAAATTGCTCAGAGATCTTATGTGAAGAAAGAATTATCACTCATTTTTGAAGAATTTGGCCAATGCGATTGTTTAATTTTCTTTCAGTCTGAGATCTCGGAACGCTTTCTAATGTCGTGGACACTAAGGTCTTAAAAATTATTTCTTCTACATTTTTGATGATGATTTATATATATTTATGGAGACTATGAAAATATTAATTCTTCGAATGACAAAATGTGTAAGAGCAATGCACCTTTTTCCTTCCGTCTTTTCGAGCTTGCATCTCGCTATGTGTAGTATACGACCAGCATTAAACAGTTTCATTCTTGAATATCTTCTTTTTGTTATATCGCGATCTAATTTATTATTTTCCTGCAAAAGAGATGAACTATTAACAACAAAGTTTAGGTTTAATTAATTGTATCAAATGTGTATAATATTACGTAAAATTAATATTATGAATGTTTATGTGTTTAATACACACTTTCCACAAATTTTACAAATGTTATTTTCTTACCACATCGGCGGGCTTGATTAGCAAAGGCGAATGACCAGGAATTGTGTTAATTATATTATGATTGGCCCATGTTTTAGTCAGGTCTCTCTCGGGAACTCCAAATAAAGCGTATCCAAATCCGTTCAGGACCACTCTATACTAAAGATATAAAAGTATTTATTGAAACACAGTTTGTGATAATTATTCGTGTTTCAAATACTGACAATAAGATTTATAAATTTTGAAATACCTTAGGTAGTCGACAAGCATGAAGAGTTGCCAGTAATGATGTCCTTAAATTCTCTGTACTGTCCACACTGAGTCTCATTATAAAATCATCTCCAAGTCCTATGGTCAATACGAATTCCTCCGTGACCTTAGCAGCTTCCCTGCTGAGTAATCCCGCTTTTTGGACAGACACATTGAAAATTATAAATCAGTTCAATATGTTTATAAAATTAATATTTAACGGCACTGTTTGCCAACTCTTTTAATTGATAAAAATAATATAGTGTTAGTTAAAACAGTGTCATGTCTACAAATAATTACCAGGCGTAGAAAATGCGTAGACTCTCAATTCCGGATAACGAGGACGTATCAATAAACCCAGTAGAACAGCTAAACCAGCTCCTAAACTATGACCTATGCACACATGTTATTCCATTATAACAAAATTTATAATTATGCGCCAATTGCAATTTGTTAACGATATGCAGCGCTTACCGGTAAGTGTCAGATGATAATTAGGGTATGTGGCGAATGCTCTTTCCAAGACTTTATGGTTCTCCAGTTGTTTTAAAATTACTTTTACCCCTGTTATCATTCCTTTGTGGGCCTGTAAATTTTATATAGATTTATATATAATTAAATTTGATTTATTTGATATATCTATACAAAAAGAGAAAATAAAGCTAACCATGCTTCCTGGTGGAATACCAGGACATTCAAATAAATCGGAAGCAGCCGCGAAGTCGGTAATTATATCTCGCAAGGATAATGAACCTCGTATAGCCACGACAATGCTGGCAGTTTTGTGATCTACCATTACGCAGAATGGTATCTGTAAAATTTCAAGAAATAATATTTTATACTGGACGGAGCGCGGAAGAAATACGATTTAAAAATAATATACGAACTTCGCATAAATGATTTTTAAAAGAAGCGAACAGAATGTCATCCTCAGACATCTTCGAGAAGTATTTCACGCCAGAAAGATAACAGAGGCAACAGTTATCGTCCAGAATAATATTGCGCTTTCGTCTGAAAAGATAAATAAATGTAATAAAATAATAAAATAAGTGGAAATATAATTGAAAAAAAATATGTATATTCAATTATTCTATAAAATACAAATATTAAGAGTAATGTTAAGTTTCATGTCATGTTCTTTTACCGGAAACATGCGCAGCATCTCATGCCACGTATCAATCGAAAACATCCGGTACATGCGTGCTGATACATTACGAAAAGCCAACCGTAGGAAGCGATCGCTAGTTGTAAGAAGTGATGGGCGGCTTCCAAGGACATCCAGTTAGGTACGCCAGAAAAAATATCGTTGCCATCTAAAAAAAAGATATAGGCAAATATTTCAAGATTTACATCAAATATTTGCATTCAGTATACACACATTTTTATGTATTATTTCCGACATGTACCTGAAGTATATTTTGGGCGTGGGATTAGATTTAACTTTCGCAATTCGTGAGTTTCTCGTTTCTGTCGAACTCTTAGTAAAATGCATCCCGCCATTACATCTGAGGGAACCAAATCCGTGCCTCGGAATAATGCAGTTAAAAGACCTACGCAGATATTTGTATAAGGATTTTATTACGTGAAGTGTTGTTTTATTAAGAGATATATAAACTACTCTTGCTCTCTCTCTCTCTCTCTCTCTTTCTCTCTCTCTCTTTCTCTCTCTCTCTCTCTCTTTGCTTCTCTCTCCCCACAATGTCGCATTCGATAATGTATTTTAATGATCATACTCTCTACATCCTACGTAGAGTCTAATGAAAATGAAACGGTACTCTACGGGATTTAGAAAGTAATAATATAAATTTCTAAAAATAAAATTAATTATTCGTTTACCCAAGTAGAAATCTTATAACGGATAAAATCAATTATTATAATTTTTTACTATTTAACTTTAATTAAATTTCACCGCAAATTAAAATTTATTTCTACTTGTATACCGCAATAATAAGATATATCACGAAGCGCTTGGTATCTCCAAGTGGTGAGAGAAAGAATGATGCACTCGTTGAAGACTATCCTACCAGCCAAAACCAAAACAGAGATGAATGATTTGATTTATCGTCGATCACTCTTCGGTGACCGTTCGCGCTCGCACTCGCGATTTTCGATCGGAAGCGATGCCCGCGTTCTAGTTTCGAATGCGGCAGGACCTCTTCGTAGGCCAGCCGTACCTATGTCTCACCAGCGACATGTTGAAATGTCTCATTCGCACTCTCGTCCTTACGCATCCACCACAGAAACTTAAATCTTCTTATCCAAATGCGCGAGACTTTGCCATGCTCCACGGAGCTCTCTAGCTGCCTCTTTTCCAAAGAGCCGAGCGGATCAAACACCAGAGCCAGACCGAAAATGCTAAGACCGATCAGGATCCAATCGAAAAATACCAAGGCCTCCACAACGGTAACAGAATACGATTCGTGTTTGCATTCCACGCTCTGTCCGAAAATCCATATGGTACCAAGGATGTTCCATCCGATTTCCGGCAGCAGCATCAATATCCTGAAAAGGCAAAAAAAAATATCTCTAAATTTTTCATTGACTTGTGATAATTAGTAGGTCTTTTTATATGTAAAATAAATTTCCTAGCCGTTGTTATCATAATATGAAAATATGGCAAAAAACACAACAAACGTAAAATTTGCTATCAGTTTTCTTAATCGATGCAATCACGTAAATATAATAGATAACATCAGAAATATAAATGTACAGAGAGAATTTGAATAATTTTATGCAATTTATGTACGAGTGTGCATACTCTTCGCAATATTTTTATAGTTTGTATTTCTTCTTTTTCGTAGTTTATAAACTGTAGATTCGGTCATTTTGAGGCAAATGCTCCAAATGTTTTGGAGCATTTGATTGAAATGACAACAAAGAATTTTACAAATCGACTAATTAAGAAAGCTTCGAAGCATTTGATAGTATCACTTAACCGCATCCGATAGTTGTGTTTTGATATATATTACCAGAAAATTTATGGGCTATGTTACATATACTACAGATTTTTAGTACTGATAGTGAATTTCAGAACATTTATGTATGTATTTAAATAATTGTTTTTATTTTGACTTTTTAAATACAGCTTTTAGTATTCATATGCAGCACACACATACAAATTCTTCATTGTTTATTCTTAAATATACATTTTTTTATTGTACGTGCATTATATTATTAGTTTTCTAATACTTTTTTTATATAATTTTCAAACAGTACAAATAAAAAATTATTTTGACAAATAATTCAGTATAGAAACTACATGACAAAATCATATATATTTTATATGACTTGTATCCGAATAATTTCATAATTATTTAAGTAAATTTAAAATTATAATTAATTATAATATTTAATTATAAAGTTATATAATTATAATTAATTATAAATATAATTATAATGTTAGATAATACAAAACTGGAAGGTTATAATAAAGAATAATCTTTCCTGTTGAAAATTTATGTAAATAATTAAACAATTATTATTAGAAAAAAAACGACGTAACAGAAGTTAAAAACTGAAAAAGTATCCCACGAAGATTGTCGATCTAGAAAACTGATTAGACGTAACGCTGGTTTACTTTTATTGCTTACTTGACCGTCAGGAGCGGTTGAACGTAGCATCGAGCATGCGTGTCCATAATGGCCCCCCTCGCGCTGTGCCTGATAATGATGAGAATCAAAAGCGTAACGATACCAAGCATGACCGCCTCGCCGAGGAGGTACACGCGCACTAATTCACCTCCCAACCGACAATTCCACGTGTCCTCGTAGTACCTTGCGCAAGCGATCCCTATAAGAATCAACCTGTAAAACACATAGCCAATTACGAGAAACAAATTAGCAACAATCCGAGTGATTTCCGAGTGAACTAAGTAATTGAGAGTGGATAACTGGCCCAATTACTGCCAAATTTTTCAATTGTATCATAGTATTAAAATAAAAGCTTGAGAACGTTATGCATTAAAAATGTTTTAATGTCAAATTAAGAATTTAATATAAACATCAGTAAAAAAAGGGAGATAGCAGTAAATAGGGAGATAGTATTGGGAACGTACGGTTACAGTAATCGGTAGGGGGCAGTATTCAGGACATTGACTGGTAGTACTAGATTCCAATACTTTACATTCTTTTTTTTATCATTATATTTAAATAATCAATTGGTTTTCGAGCGTGTTGCTTTTATTTTGTGTATTAAAGCTACTTGAACAATGATGAAAAAGATTGTTTATTATGTATTTAAAAATCTACAAAATAATCATGTCGACTGTCACTATATGTTTAAAACGGCAGTAATTGCGATAGTTACTCGAGTTAATACTTGTAATAAGTTCATAAATTTAGCTTTTTAATTTTTAGTTCTTGCTTCTTTTTTTAATAATGTAATAAACCATATATAAAGACTAAAAAGAAGGTATTAAAACAAAGAAGGTATTAAAACAGGTATTAAAACAATAATGTGTATTTAATCTTTGATAATCATAACTATAATTTACATACTTATAATTTATTTTGATTTTACCGCTGACGCTGACATTGTTTTTTTACATCTGTGCGTCAAAATATGTTTTTGTACAATTAAAGTATTGAAATGTCGACATCATTATCCAAGATTTTATTAGCAATTTGTATGCTGAAGAGAACTCTGTGAGGTCAAGACGTCATACTTAAAGATACATTATTATAACATCTAATTATTTGCTCGTTTTATTCAATCTTTTTACATAACGTTAGTATATTAGTTTTGTAAAACTTATACGAGATATTATCTTATTAAATTCCTTGTTTCTTTGTATGATAATTCTAAAACTACGTAGCAAACATATCAAATTGCGACGTTTGCGCTGAATATTGCGCATTGTAATTCCGAAATATTGACGATTACATTAATTGCTCATTGAGAACACTTACCACACGATACGAATAAATAATTCGAACAGGCCAGGATATACAAGGTCGTCGGTTGCGGCCAACCATTTTCGGCCGAAGAGCTTCAACGCAGGCATTTCCCTGTAGAAAGAAACTTTGCTATAATCGCTACATTTTGTTTGGGGATTTTACAGAATATTCCTTTCTTGGTCGCGTAAGCTGAATGTAAAAAGGTATATTTATAAATTTTATCCAGGAAATCGAAGTATGTTGCCATCTAAATCGTATCTGGACGTTCGTGATATCAGATTGACCGCTTTGATCACGTTCGCGGTGATCTCGCGATAGTTCGCGGAGCACGCATCACGGAAAGTTTATCGTTCGCGGATTTCGCAATATTACAAAATAAAAAGTGGACGCGGCTTTCTATGATCATAAATATGCCTGGGATTTGGACGATTACGGTATATACGCGGGTATCTCCGCGATCACGAAACCGCCGTCCGGAGAAAGCGCCGCCGGGAGAAAGTCCCTGTGTCCATCCCACATCCGAGACCGTGTTGACACAGTCTTCCGACGTGTTTAAATGGACCGTGAGTCCGTGATTTTTGTCTAATTTA
The DNA here is from genome assembly GCF_016802725.1 of Solenopsis invicta. Taxonomy (NCBI): domain Eukaryota; kingdom Metazoa; phylum Arthropoda; class Insecta; order Hymenoptera; family Formicidae; genus Solenopsis; species Solenopsis invicta. The sequence continues at coordinate 12,389,370 of NC_052673.1, forward strand.
GTTTGGTCTAATTTAGTTTGGTTTATATAAACGCTAATAACGTATAGCTGATTTAGCAGCGTCGTACATGAAGATCACAGCTGACATAGCCAATCAGAAAGCAATGAACAACGTTTGTGATACTTATGCAATCACGCTATCATAATAGTGTATCTATGTTAATTGTCTGCTGTAATTCTTACAACATAAGAACAAACAGTTTATATGGTATCATATAATTAATATTTATTTATTCAGAAATTTACAAATATGATTTTTTTCAATTTTTCTTTTTAGAAAAAAAGGGAGGCTTAAATTCCTAAAAATAATAAAACTTTTTTGTGTAGTAATTTACTTTTTCAATCATTCGTTCTGCATTAAAAATTCCTTTCACCGTCGTGATTCTTTTTGTATCTTTTCCTTTTTCGCTCTTGATTCTTTCTTAAGGTTTGCACGTGAATTAGCGCTCTCCTAACGAATTGCGTAAATGGCTCTCGAGCATTTAATTACGGGAAAGCATGCAAGTTTACGTCATAACATATGTATATATATTTTGAATACGTCAATTAGTAAATATGATTATTCAACTTCCTTTCATAAAAAGAAAAACACGAGAATGCGGAAATTATAATATATTATTATGATATTAGGTAGATATGAGAAAATTGACATTGCAGTAATTTTGCAAATAATAACGTTAGCCTCGGATTAACTCATTGATACAAGTCATTACTCGTCAGGATACAGACCATTAATCGCTGTCAAATCCCAAGCAGCTTTGACACGAATAGAATATACCGTTCAAATAGACGAAGAAATGTTACAATACTTTTTGCATTGTTTCTATGACCGAAATGAACAAGGGATTTCTTAGAAGATTACAAATCTACAAGAGATCGTTAACACAAAATTGCACCGGCAGCAATTAACGCTTCCTCGAAACTTGTTTTGCCTTGCGTAATCGCGACGTGTAGAAAAGGAAAGAAAATTATTTTAAATCGCGCATTTGACTTGGAAGAGTAGAACCGTTTACAGTGCAAAAGATCACGCCATTGTATTTGCAAAGAGGCATTTCTGTAATGTCGATGTCAGTTTTGATACATTAGATCGAAGGAAATGGAAATGAAAAACACGATACTTGCAATGTCAGTAGATAATCAAATTACGCAAAAAATTAAGTGCATCGCGTGCATTCCACGACGCGTTGCTGTGAGTTTTGACGAAATAACGTGCGAAACTGGAAACTCGCGCAACACGTGTATTTAATCCACTTTGGAATATTCCACGCCAAGCTGTAGGCAAAAGTCAGTCGACATTTGGCCAGACAAAGATCCTATAAGCACATAATATTCCTAGAATATTATATGAATATTATTAAAAATTAAAATAATATTAAAATAATATTTTGACAATATATTATGCCGAGAATATAATATTTTTTATTATTATGGAAATATTGTATTAATGTTATATTTTTGTTTTATATAATATTCGTGGTATATTATACAATAACAAAATGTAGAGGACAAGCTCGCTTACTTACGAACGTAATTAGAATACAATTTAACTTTATACGAGCAAATAATAAATTTTATATGTTATCTGGTTAAATTATTTATTTATTTAAGCGATATTATTCGTAAATTTAAAACATACATTTTGATTTCACGGAGTCTTTATCAGCATTTCACAATATTTAGTAATAGTAAATCATGGTTTTTGACAAAAATCGCGAATATATTTCGTAATATGTTATTTTAATATCATAAAATTTCGTAATATGTTATTTTAATATCATAAAATTATAAAAATGTATTACGAATTTTATTTTTGCTCAAAAATTAATGTAAATTATTATGCATAAAATATTGTATTTACAAACTTTATAATTACATATAAAAACTATTGTATTCCCGATAATTTAAAATATTAAAATAAATAATGATATTTATTTCTTATTTAATATTCATATAATATTCATGTAATATTATGAGGAGTGGATATATAACCACTTTATTAATATTAAATAATATTTTAGGAATGTTAATTAATATTTAAATAATATTATGCATTTATAAGGGAATGCCGAATTTAATATTATAATAGGTATTTTATGCGATAAAAGATATACGAATGCGATAGGAAAAAATTTTTTAATGAAGTTTATCGATGATATGTAACACTGAATATTCCAAGTCGGTGTTAAAGGCGCATATGTACGAAAATTATACATATATATATATATATATATATATATATATATAATATATGTTTATAATTTCAAAATTAATGTATTATTAATGCACTACTATTTATCTAATTAATATATTACCATTAATATATTACCAATAAACCATTTATCTACGACAATAACGTGAGATATATTTCGTACATCTATGTATATAGTTTGAAACATTGTATTCAGCAAAGCTATCATCAAAAGGTATAAAGTTTTAATCCGTGCTATCTTTTGATTATCATAAGGATAAAAATTCTAATTACTGAGGATATCCAAGAGGTTAATTATCTTATTATTTCATTGCTGTTGCTTTCTCTACGCGCGCGAACATCATTCTTCGTTAATTAAGCCAACGAGTCTCCGACAAAATGTTCAAGTAGCACAAACTACCGCTATAGCGAATCACGATACATACGTACAGTTTACACAATGCTGTTTTACTAGCAATCAACTTTATTTATTTAAGAGAATGAGAAAGAAAGAATTGACAGTTAGAGAAGACATTTTACATGAGCAATGCAATATGTCTCTATTTACTCTCCTCTTTTCATTTTTCTACGAATCTTTTGTGAAAAGAAATAGATCCATTTCCGCACATCATAGAACAGTAAAAACATTGCAAAATATTGCTACAATGTTTCAACAATATTGCGGCAATATTTTACAATCCTTTTTTTATGCTATGTTATATGGGTAATGACCATTATAACATTGAAATTTTTTTTTTCGATCAACGAATTGTCTACACTGATTTGCTACACTCGCAGATTGGCACCGACAGAAACGGAAAGAAATACGATGCATAAGCTTCTACTCACAGATGCGCGAATCGATATTCGGCGAATCCGGACGCGTGTTAAACGCGCGTTGAAATCTCCCCTCAACCGACGCGCCGCGAACGCGGCACTCCACCTTGCCCACACCGCGCACTCCAGCTGCTCGTTCTGCCGCCTCTGGAATTTAGCGCGGTCCCGAGAGCTGCAAACAAATCCGAATGGAATTTTCGTCTCTAATCACCGTCAACCGAGCCTTTCTCCGAGTAGATCGCGCGCGTTGTAAATCGCGGTGAAACCGGAACGCTTCCTGCGCTCAGATTCCCGTTAAACACGAATGCGAAGAACCAATTTCTCGTTCACACTACACGCACGGTCTTTTCAAGCGATTCGCGAATACGACTGGAATGCCGTTAAGTCTCTCCTCTTCTCTCGTCTTTATTTCTTTTTCGCGAAAGAGCTCGTGCTGCAAGACACTTTGTTCAACTGGTGGTCGTTCGTCACACGCGCCAGTTTTGACACCGCTGTCAAAGCTGCGTTTATCGCACGTACAGAGATACGCATATCGTCCGCGGCACGAGCGTCTCTCAACAATCGTTGGTCCAGCTAGTCCTTGGACATACGCATAAACTGCGATAATGACAACGCGGTGGCAACCGCGACGCGGATGACGCCGACGCACCGACGAGAGGTATCTTAATTCGAGAGCACTTCTCACAATATTGTGTCGGGGACGGCCACTCTCAATGCAGAATCACAGAATCGCACAGGACGTTTTACACGATACAGTACGGCCGCGACTTGTTCACCTTGCAGCCGGCACTCTGCAACCGAATCTCACGATCTTGTTCACCGCAACTGGTCCGGTGCACCATCGAGAAAGAGAGAGAGAGAGAGAGAGCGAGCGAGAGAGACTGTGAAGAACTTTCCCTCCGCACGTTGAGTTATCGCGTAGCGTTCTGACCACGCATGGAGGAAAAATACGGCGAAAAAGGAGAAGAGGAAGGAACGGGCTACTTCGAGAGGGATAAACGCCGAGCCGAGTCGAGCCGAGTCGAGCTAATGGTGGGAGCGACGAATCGGCGATGCACCTGGCGATCGTGCCTGACCGTTCCTCTCGAGAAGATAGGAAACGCGGTGAATGCCGATATCCGGTATGGTGGATCTAGAGAGGCAGATTAGCCGAGCAGAGGACACATTTGTGCAATATTTTTATTATCAAGAACAAAATTTCAAACGTCACATATAAGGCGATGAGACTAAGATTAACGTTTTTTGTTGAGTTTTGGTCATTTAAGATCCGAAATTCAAAATTCCCCCATAAGCACATTGTACAATAACAGCCTTACGATTTGACGAAAATGTTGAATAATTGCGCTAAGATGATACGTTATAACGCAGCAGTTTTGTCGAAATAAAATGTTTAAATAATATTTATCACAAATTATGTATCATATCAAATTTAAATTTGAGTTATATTGTACTGAGATATACTTTACAATTATTCAAAAAAATTTTTTAATTCTTTATTTAAAATCTTACTATGCTGAATATATGTATATATATAAAATATTTTATATTGCAATATTTCTACATTATAACTTAGGAATAATTTTTGTAAGCATGTATTTGGATTAATTATATTTTTAAATGTTTTATACACACCACAGCTACAAACATTTTTCTCGATTATTGAACAATTTCTTTCCAAATTTAATTTTGTAAATATAACATTAAGATGATTTACACTATAGTGTTACCGAAATATTATTTCAAAGTTAATTTCAAGCAATTATCAATATTTTATAAAACGTCAATACTTCTACATCAATTTTTTTTTAATATGCACTTACATAAATGCTTGTGATTTTTATGCAAGATTTTATTAGATAATTTAGTAAACGATCTTCTATTGGGGTTTTGAACGTATAAAATTTATGTTATTCTTATTTACTTATTTCTTATTTTTTATCTGCAGACCTATTTTGTAATTCTTAACAACAATTTCGTTATCGTTATAACATCGTTACGCAGATATAATATTTGGTAAAAATGCTGCGCTAAAAAAGACGTTGCTACGATAACGAAACTCGTTAAGAGTTACAGAATAGGTCTGCAGCGACATTTATCTTTCTATTTTATCACGTTTTACACTTGGAACGTAAGTTTTTTTCATCAAAAATTATTTTAAACTATTTCTTAACGATCAGGTCATTGATAACCGGGTCATACTCGTGAAAGAGCTTCCCGTTATATTCTTTACCGCTTGAGTAACTTTGCTTAGGCTTGCTATCAGCCTATCTCAAATGGACTGTACATAAGAAGGAAGCCAATCTTGTAACCGCATTACTACCACATTCGAGCTGAAAATAATGACCGCAGGCATATACATATAATGATTTTGTTGCCGGGTACGCATCATCAATTCTATGATCATGTATATGTAATTATAAAAAATTTATAGATTTCCACACATTACGAAACGAATTAAATGAACTACGTAAATCTCGTTGTGATTTAGTGAGACAGAGATAATGATATCTTTAATCATATTGCATAGAAAATTTGCATGGAAAATATGCTTTATAACTGAAACAAGAGTAGGAGAAACCGATTCATAACTAAAACATAAAAACTTATAATAATAGTAATCGAGGAATGCAAGTATTAATGATTCATTTTTTTTGTTTTTTGCAAAAAACGGTGAATAATATATGATGTAAATAATATGTCATGAAGTTTTTGCTCGTTTATAGGTGAAACATTTATATAAGCGTTATTGCAAACAAGCAAAATAAAATAAGCAAGGAAACGTCTACGTTTGCAAAAACGATCTTCTCATTATAAGACTTGAAGAAATAAAGTTCAGTGAATATTTCTACGAAACGACGCATGCAAACATCGAACAAATATAAGTAACAAATTGAAATTTAAGTATATTATAATTAAACCTTAATAATTTAAGAATATGTTGAGCAGTTTATTTATATTTTTTATTATTTTAAATAGAATAAATGCGAAGAAGCGACAAACGTGTACAATATCTTATATAAATTTTACAATGCAACATGATATTTTCAATCTAACTCAGTCATGTTAATTTTATTATCCCAAGCAGCAATGGTTTTAAAAATATTTTTAAAACATTTTAAAAAACATTATAAATAAATTTCCTTTTTATTTTATTAAAAATACATTTATTTTAATAAAAGAATAATTTTTAACGTTTAAAAATGTTTATTTTAACACTTGAAAAAAATGTGTCTTTTAATATTAAATGTTTTTAGTAAGTTTTTCATCTACTTCAGGCGCCATATCAAATTTTCGGAGCGGCCATTTCAAATTTTCCAAAAGGCCACATTTTTTTTTTACATTACACATAAAGACGAAAATTTTAAGTTTTCAAACATTTTTCGACTTTATAAGTTTTGCCTAGACGTTTCTCCTACTTGACGTGGAACGTCCCATTTATGTATATGTATATTATTCTACTTTTATCTATTTGACGAGTTTTGTGGTCGCGATAAAATAACTGCTAGATGATTATTTACCCTGATTAGCCGGATTTTGTAACCGCAGTGATGCGAAACCTCGAAGAGCCAATTGAGAGTGTATGCTTTAATAAGTGGCGACGTGTCGCAATGATAAACATTTGGAGAATAAATAATGTATGTTTGAATATACTGTCTTGATTTCATGGACGACAAAAAAATCGCCTTAAGTCGTGACTGTATTTGGCAGGACAAAATAGCATTAGTAAAAAATTAAGCATGTTCTCTTTTTTTTTTCGAGAAATGAGCGTTTCAGTTTACCACGTTCGTACAGTTAAGTACCTTTCTTTTGCATTTACGTGTCCAGCTTGGAATGCAATTTCCTTTCTTCTTTCGAATCGCGGCACGAGTTTTATGTGAATTCGTGGAACAACTTTGTAATCGACATTGCTTTCATGCAGGAAATTTACATTAATGTTCTTCTAAGACGACACGTTGACATTGTAAAGCGCGTCATAGCAATATAGCGATTAAAATAGCTCATCAAAAGTAAGAAGTGCGACGTGCAATTTACAAATTGCCTTTAGGACTTAGTGCGTAGCGAGAAAAAACAAGTTTTACTGATTTGACGTGCATATCAATATGTATCTAATCAATATGTATTGTCTTGCCTTTTGCAGAGAACTTTTTTTCCATTAGTAATATTATACGTGTTGTTGCATATTCGCTTTCGACGTTTATGCACCTCATCTCATATTATCCTCATGCACTATATCTTCTATTAAACTTTAATATGAAGAATTAAAATATGTAAAGATATATATTATATATATACGCTTACATATTTATATTTATATTTTCTTTTTGAGTGATTTTTTATGAGTCAAAGTTATTGAAGCACACTAGTAGTTTCTCTCTTTTTCTCTCTTTTTTAAACATAATTTTTTATTACAACATATAAAGAACATATAAAAATTAAATAATCGTCACTCTAAAGAAGTGAAAATTAAGCCTGTGCAATTTTTCGAGTGATTTTTTTACCCATACGAGATTTAGAAAATGTATACTTATACATTGTATATATAAGAATATACAGAACATATAGTATATTTTTAAATATAATCCGTCTATATTCAACATATCCTAAAATCTAAGATTAAATAAACTTACTAAATTCAGAAATAAGAAAATAATAAAAAATAGTTATATGAAACAAAATATAAATTTACTAAACAAAACTATATTAATACAGACAATAATTCCAATTTTAATTTTTTTTAAAAGAAGACTTTTTTTACTGTATTAATGCAAACCTACAAAATAATATTCGATTTTTTTAACTAACAGTTAATCGCGATATATAATTGACCCTGACATTTTCTGTCGACCTATTTTATAACTCTTACTCAACTAGCAGACAATGTTTTTGTAAATATTTATTTTTTATTTTAACGTTTTTTAAATATTTGAAAAACATTTAAAAAGCATTATCTGCTGATTGTGTAATGATGATTTGTCATTATATTATTGTTGAGCAGCTTTTTACAATTAATACATGTAATACTAAATCACTATTAATATTATTATTGATATTTTATTATGTGTTTTGATATCGATAGCATACGTAATGTACAGATGGGTTTGGTATAAATGCTGAAAGAAATTTTATAAGAACGATTGCTAATAAAAATACCACATTTGTATAAATATCTCAGTATTGTTAAAAGAGCCTAATTCATATGATATTACTTTTATGATTTGTCATAATATTATGTCTGAGAACGCGAAATGTCAGCTTTATGATTCATAAATTTGAATCGCTAATAATTTAAAAGTTATTATGCAGTTTTGATCTTTTGACATTAAAATTTTTGTCTTAAAATATTCCAAAGAATTCGCTCTTTAAAAGACGTCTGGTTTTGAGATACCCTATATATCGGCTGTTTTATTCTCGGGATACATTTCGTTGCAGCTATTGAATAGATAAAATCTTAGTCGTAATCATTAAATAGACACAACTTTTTTCTTTTGCATGGATTGTTATTTAAAAAAAGCAACATACGTAAATAGGTGAGTCAATTAACATAGTCAGTTAGCTTTATTTCTTCATGAAATTACGATCCGTTTAATGTGTCATTTTTGTTAAATATAAGTATAAAATCTATACTGTAAATATTATTTACAGTCATATTTTATTTTAATGTTACAGAGAGTATTATTCAATTTGTTTAATTTTTTGGTTTACAGTTTCTTAGAAATTAAAAAACTGCTAACATTTAGAATAAATTGAATACTTTTGCAAAAGAATCTTTTTCATGTCATAAATAATAATTACTTAAAAAATATTTATTTTAGCATTTCATAAATCTAAAACAAAATAGACTAATTTCCGTGGAAAGATTTAAAATACTTTAAATGACTGGATTATAACTTTTTATTCGCAATCCGTTATGCTACACATCATAATTTAGCAATCGTGCGCGATTACGGTTAACCCTTTAATGCCTTATTTACACGATTATATTTTTATATTTTTTCTTGGAATTAATTATATTGTTACAACAATATATATATATATATTTAACAGAGATTAACTTTTCGCAGACCACTCCAGATTGTTTATTGAGATTCAACACAATCAGACAATTTTTCTATTTTGTCCAATTTGAAACAAATTTGATATGTACAAAAAAGTAATAAACATTTTAAGTCGCACAATTGTACAATTATATTTCTAAATATTGAAAGAGTACCTATACTGTACTAGAAAATTGTCAGATTTTTTAGAACCTATTAAAAAATACAACACATTTACTAATGACCCAGTTCGTCTGTGAAGCGTTAAAAAATCCATTATATTTTATAAAAGAAAATGTTATATTACAATTTTTAACCATAATTTTTAATAACAATTTTTAACAAACAAGGTGTTTTGAATTTCACAAACAAATACGTAAAACACAAAAATTCAATGAACTGGTAACTTAATTCAGTTGTAACGAAACGTGTAGTAATGGAGCGTGTAGTGGTACGACAGGTTCGCCTCGCTACGTTCGCGTTATAACAATCATGCGAGGGCAGCGAGTCCGTTTGTCGAACGTGCGAACGTAAACCGATTGGACGAACATTTCGACTCGTTTCGATTTACGCTCCACAGGAACAACGACGTGGACTTTCACTTGCACGATGAACCTTCTCGATCCCTACGTTGCGTACCTACGTATATATGCGTATAAAAGGCGCATAAATGCGTCCCCCGCACTATCCCGCGTAATTGCCACCACGTGATCGATTGCACAGCATCAGCAAATCTGTATGGCGAATAATTTGTAGATCGCAAATTCGCTATTTATTCGGTTGCGAACGAAGAGAACCATAAAATTGGTCTTATACATTGTTATTAATAACCCACGAAATTGATTTGTTTATTATTTAAAAATTATGGCAATTGCTTTTTTGATAAATGCGTTTTTTTTAACAGATTTTTTACAACGTTATATTTATAAGTTTATCTTGATGTAAATTAAAATATTGCGAGGGTATTTAGTAGAATATTGGACAAGATATATTGGATTTTTATAAAATTTATATTCTAAATTTATACACAATGAATAAGTAATTATATACTATTTAATATATATAATTTATATATTATTTAATACATATATTATTTATGTATTTATTTTTATATACTTATATTTATAAACTAGATATCTTTGCCAAAATTAATGGCAATATTTCATTCATTATTAACTTATTATCAGTTTTAATCACATACAATTATGACACGATAAAAATGGTATTATATGAAGTTATAACGAACTTCTTCAAATATATGTATATGGGTCTAAATATATTTTTTATCTAAAAACATTTCTTAAGTTTGTTGTAGATAATTTACAATTTATCTCAGATTTTAAACAGACAGCCGATATATCCGGGGAAACATTTTTTTATATGTAATTATGTATAATTATGTTTGAATTTTATATATAATTATATATAATTACATAATTTCTATATTTATATATAATATAATTATATATATATATATATATTTAAAATGTATATAATTATTTATATTTTATACATAATTATATATAAACAATTTTTTTCAGTATTTACATATAATTTTTTATGTGATATATTTTATTTTTTATTCACACCCGTCTATTTCAATGTAAGGTTTCCAATTGGTCAGTTATGTACAATTTATAAGAACAAATATATTTGCTGAGGATAATGCGATTTGTGTGTACCCTGAGCACATCTTGTGTGAATAATAATTTTCCTAGTATAGAGAAACTTCATCGTGTGCGACATATAAATAACCAATGACGCGTCCTTTGCGGGTCAACAATAATGCACGTAACAACATAATGTAGTTCTGAAAGCGATATAAGATGATACGTTTTTCTTTGTTTCGATTTTACTCTTCATATTACTTGCCTCGCTAATCGCGAGTTATGGCAATCAGTCGCGATTGCAACCAGTGTTACAACAATCAATATTTTGCAATAAAAATTTAACGTTTTCGTGGTGAAAATTTTTCTTAGATTTTTTTTATATAATCCTTTAGAGTTTTTATATTAATTTCAGCATTTCTATATTATTTTATAATTTTTTAAAAACTTCTCTTTTTAGAAAACAGATTTTTTTATACAAATTGAAACATTTTTCAGAAGTGCTAAGAGAAAGTCTTTTCTAGAATACTTTATATATACATATTCTGCAATATTCTAAAATTTCAAGACTTTCTCATAATTTTTCATAACAACTTGTGAAAAAGTTTCAGATATTTAGTAAAGTATTTTTTTCAGAAAGGATTTTAAAATGTAAAAAATTCTGAAGAATATTGAGCAATCATAAAAGAATTTTTTTAATCAAAATTACATTATGTATTACATATTACACAATAAGCATCGTTCTACAACACGCAGATAAATTCTTGTTGTCGGCAATCAACGTGGCAATAATTTGTTAATGAAATGTAGTCGACAATATCGAATCACACGATTATCGGAATGTCACAGTTTTCCTAATAATCACGAGTCACATTCATTTTAGCGCGTAAACGTAGATCGATCTTTCAGTCGCGTGAAGATAATCGCGCGATTAGTAACGTGAAGATGGCTATCATTGGGCAACGTTAGACGACGCACTAGTTAATAGCGCGTTAGTAGCAATTGTATCGATAAGGATCCGGTGAGTCAATTACGCATATCCTTGTGATATCCTTGAAAGATGTTATAATGTTTCCTTGTTGTGTCTGAGATGTGTCATAATTAAATGTTCATATTTTTTTCAGGACTCCTTATCACGTGAAATGGATCGCGCGACGTATAAGGTTATGACGAGGCACCGCTTAGGACGATTATTCCGAGGAGTGTTAATCGAACATCGCGATCGAATGACGGCATGACTTCATCGGATTAATGAATCGCGACACGTTGTAATGACGAGATCGCGCGTTTCGAAATCACGGCGTGGTGGCCGAAACTTTCGTCGAATTCTCTCGAATGTTCAATCGCGCGAAGTTGGCCGCGCAAATTCGAAGAGGTCGGGCTGCTTAGTTTGCAGTCTAAATTAATCGGGCGTCGATCAACCGCCGCGTCGTGCTCTCGCGTTTGAGCGAATTAACAATTCGTTAACATTTTGCAATGGTACCGCGAACGTGTTATTATTGTGCGTCATAAGCCTGAGTCGTCTCTTTGTTACGGCCCACGTTTCTTGGCTTGCCCTTTATCGGAATCCGTTCGACATTACGTTTTAAGGAGTTTCAGTATGCCGGTAGAATTGCCGCGTCTTTTTCCTTCCTCCGGAGGCGTCGCGTGTAATGTGGAGTGCGTAACGTTATCGCGCGATCGGAAATTCTAATTATATTTACGGGAGTGAATATATAACATCAAGTGTTACACGCGTGCGTTTCCTTGAATCAGGATTACCGGCTCGTTGAAATATTTTCGATGGAGGTCGAGGCAGAAGTCGGAGCCAGTGGAATGATCGGGGGAATGGCAAAGCTGGAACTGGTGAGTGAATTTACATTATCATATGCATGAACAATTTTTTGCTCTTGACCATTATATCGTGTTAAATCGCTCGTTATTATGCTCGGAACTGGTCTTGCGAAAGGATAATCAATGCATTTGTGACAAATCGATACGACAGCTCAACTTTTTTTTTTTGCTGCAAAGAATGTATAAGGGATCGAGTCAAATGAAAACAAGACAGACTGTATAATACAGTATATAAAGTCTGCCTCATTTTCTTTTGACTGCCTATTATACAAGAAAATATTTCAGTTGCTTGCAAGAAACTTAATAAAAACTTAAATTTATGTGTTCAAAGATCGTCTTTTGCAAATATATGAAATTTAAATAAAGATAGATATGAATATCACTTGCCTGTAAGCGCGTAATATTATTTAATTTTAAATAATATTTTTAAAATATTAACAAAAATGGTTATTTGTTCACTCGTGATAATATTATATGATGATTATATGAAGAAGTAAATGATATTTTACCAGCAGTACAATAGATATAGTGAGGATTTTAATCGTTTAAGTTATTTAAGTTATTAAACGCATATATTTTTTATGTCGATTTGTATACGTCGGTGCGTCTAATCGAATTCGCTATTAGCTATTTGTTATCACATGTCGATAAATAAGCAATCACCAATTTATTTTTGTTGAATTATTTCACATTTTAATAGTAGTTTTATAACTTTATTTAGGTATAATTTGTATAATTTGCACTTAATTAAAACGTCTTTGTATTTTTTTTCTATTTAATAATACTCTTTTTATAATACCATGAGAGGAACGTATTTGATGTTGCACAGTCGACTACGTTAGATGGCATCACCGACGTCATAATGCTCGCTGAAAGAATTTGAAGCATTACACACGTAAATAAATATCACGATAAAATCTTATAAATTTTATTTATTTTTATATTTTAAATATAACATAAAAGGTATGAAATATTAATTATTTAGCTTTATATTGTTTGTCAAGCAAATAACATGGGAGCATTTTTGTTTAATAGAGAAATTACATTACGTCAAATATGTATATATATTTATATATATATATATATATATATAACTTTAGTATGTAAAATATGAGCTAAGATGTGAAATATAAATATTTTTTTAAATGGAGACTCAAAATACATTTTTTTTTAAATACAGTTAATTCAAGGTATTCTAGGATAATTTTATAGATTTGTTTGTATTCATGTATGATTATTAACTTCAGTATTTATAAACGAGTTAATAACAATACGCTTATCACATATACGTTAATATATACGTTAATAATAATTCAGAGAAGCTTGCTCAAATAATTCTTTATCGCAGTTTTATTCTTGTACAATAAATTCTTAATATCTGTCTGAAATAAATACAAACACGTTTGCTCTTGCCAATAAAACATATAAATATATTATTAATTGATTATATAAAAGTAATATATTTATATAATGTTACTTGTCAAATGGTGCGCATAGTCATTGATTTGCGAATCAGTATATTGGCTCGTAATTGAACGTACAATTCATTAGACCTTACGTTACGTCGTTCGTTGCACTAGTCGCGTGGAATAAATTCCTACGCTAAGCGTCTACGAAACTGTGAAAACACGAGCCCTTCGGCAACTTCTTCGTCGCTAAGAAACAAAGCATTCGCCGCGATCAAAATTAATCTCGTATCGATTATGCGAGTTTGCGAACGAGAGACGACGACACACGCGAATGTACGCGCCGCGCCACGGCCCCACGTGTCCCCCGAAGGCGCTCGCACGCTCGCGAGCACACACGCGGCTCTAAGCACGAAACTATGGGGAAGGGAAAGAGAGACGAGACTTGCGTGTCGCTCGAGTTAGAAGGACGGGGAGGAGGGAGGAGAGGGATATGGAAGGACCGGTCTGCAAGAAGATTCTTCCAGCTGGGGGGTAGTAAAGGTTCGTGCAGGATAGACGGGGTGGTTGGGTCGGCGAAGGAGAGCCACAGAAGGACGATGGTGGCTGGAGGTGAAGAAGGTGGTGGAGGGCCGAGGGCAAGGGGACGGGGGACGGGGGGGAGAGAACAGGGGGGCCGCGAGGGGACGGGGCTGGCGAGAACTGGAAGAGGGTGGCGGAGGGTGGTTTAAGCAGTGGTGGGAGTGGGCCGAGCTAAGACGCGTAATGACGCCCTGAATCAATATGTGAGGCACTGAGATATGCATACGAACTAAGACAACCGCACACCAACCAGCGCGCCACGGCTCCTCTGCCCGGCGTCGCGGCGCGCGGCGTGGCGCGGCGCGGTGTGTGGCGCGGAGTAGAGCGGCGCGGCGTCAGCGCCGCGGCGCGCAAAAGGTGGGGAGAAATTAAAGACGAAGCAGGCACAAAAATAACGACCCACCGGCCGTGCACCCCTCGCCATCCCCTTTTCCTTTCCACGGAGCCTCCCCGCGCTCACTTCCCACCATCCCCTCGCCGACACCCCCCGCGTCTCTCGCCACTCCCGACCGCTATCCTCTCGTTCGTCCCCCATCCCCTTCTTTCCATCTTTTAAGCTCATTCTTCCTTTCTCTTGTAAATTCGCCATCCTTCTTCCTCGTTCATCCACGGAAGACGTGACTGCGACGACGACGACGACGACGACGACGACGACGACGACGACGACGACGGAGATGAGACGCGGCGGAGTCGGGACGACGACGGCGGTCGTCCGCGGTGCAAAAGAGGGTGGTCGACGCGGCAGGAGCGCGATCGGTTTAGTGGATCGTTTCGATCGGCACGACGTCCGGAAGAGGACGCTGGCGGATAGAGAGAGGGCCTCGCCGCGATCCAGCCCGCGCCGATTAATCCGCGTTACACCGCGAATCCCATCGCGTGGCAGGTAGGAATATAAATCCTATTATCGTAAGAGCGTACGGAAATACGTAAACGCCGCAGTCGCGACCACTCCAGGTGGACCGATTAGCGACCGAGTAGCTCTAGCAACAAATTCTTTCCATTATATTTTTCTAATTGCGATGCCCGGCTATCAAATATTTAAAAATTAATTAATTAACTCTACTTGTACATTATTGTGCAATGGCAACGTTAGCATTCTTAGCTATTTATGTCTGGATAGAATAGGGATTGCTCAATATGGCATTGAAATGAAGTTTACGATTATTATAAATGTAATTGAGAATTTTAGAATTGTCAAATATCTCTTTATACTCTTCTTTAACTTACTTTTTTGCGGTTTAGATTTGTGACATTCTGCGAGCGTATTTATTGACCTGATGACAATATTTTATCGAATTCGATGTCAGTATTAAAGAGTATCTTTGTGTTCTCTTATTATTCTTGTTTCTAGAATTTCTAGAAAAGATTTCTTTTTTATTATATACGGCAAGACTACTTTTTCAATAGACTATTCATTTTCAATGCGTTTCCTAGTCTCATGGTATAATCTTAGTTGATCATATATCACATTAGCCATTTAAGTTCCAATTCACAATCTTTAACTTTAAGAAGACTTTCGTAAATCATTGTCGAGCATAGTAAAGAGCACGAGGCGCGAACGATTGGACAATCCTTCCGAATATAAATTTTTTTGCTATTATTAAAAAAAAAGTTGTTTTTATCTCAGGAATAGATTTTGTACATTGGAAGGATAACACTGAAATCTGCTTACGATCGAAAGTATAGATAAGGTAACTTGGTGGCGGCTTTAAGTACTTATGATATCCATTCTTATCGCGTAGTTGGTTCAAGTTTGATCGCGATCGATAAACGATCTTGCAGAATTTATCTGCACGCATTTATTTCAAAGACGACACGAGTGGGAGTAAATTATATATACAAACTTTATTCGCGCGAGCGCGCGCGCGCTCGCGATAATATTAGTTAGATAATGTTAATAGTACTACAGCGTTTTAAGGTTGTTTGAGAGTTGGGAATACATGTCGCCACCTGTTGCAATTTCTAAAAAGAACGATCGTGATAACATTTATTATTCATCGTGTGATATCGTTCTAAGTAGTCAGAGATGAATTTTGGGTCTGTAGTTATACGGTTTTCATAGTAATTTGGATAATTTATAAGAGAAATAAGATCACACGCGCTCGTCTTGATACTGCACTGACTTTGCAGACATCGAGCGCACTGAAAGATATATGAACTGTATATTATTATACACGTATCTTTCTTTGCTGTAATCTATGTCATAAGATTAAAAATCTAGGACTCGAAAATATCATTTGACCTGCTAAAACTTAGAATTGTCATAAAACATTACTAAATAATCTTACATTTGCATTTACATTGATCTGTATTCGTAGACACTATGCGGACTATTGCGACATCAGAAATTATAGAGTAGAAGACTAATTTTTCAAGCAGAAAAGTTTCCGATTCTTGGTCAATTTTTAAACTTTATTATTATTATCATTTTAATTATATTTATTTCTTTTTTTCTCATTATTAATTTGAAGAGTACATTTCATATCTTTATTTAATATGTTTTACTAAAATAAATATGTTTTTTATTACTGCTCGAAATATTAGTTTTTATATGTGACATCTTATATATTTCCAACTTTGCGTGCACAAACGCTCACTTGTGCACTGAAAAGAAAGTTTAGTGATAATTAAGTTTTGATAGAATAATTTGAATGAAATGTTTACTTAATATAATCAAATATCTAATAATTATATTACAACTCCAAATATAATAATAGTAATCAATCTATTACGCTTATTAAAACAGTTACTGAATGTTACTAAATATTTGATTATATTAACTGAATATATAATTGAAATTACATATTCCACTAAAGCTTAGCAACTATTTAGGCTTGATTGTTATTACTACAAACTCTTTTTTTCAATGTGTTTTTGTCTCATTAGTTTCACGCACAACCCATTCTTATCGGGCGGCATATTTAATTTCGGTGAGTGTGCGAGTGAACAATCCGAAAAAGAATCGGTAAGGGGCGGGTACAGATTTACGGCTTTCATTTACATGTGACCTAATTCGTCTGGATGTAATCAATGGCCAGGACATAGGAATCAGATTGGAACTCCGATTTGGTTAACTACACACGAAACGGTAATAACTCCCCCTCGTAGACTAAATTTAATGTACAAGGGAACCGGTATTGATCACGTAGGTCGAAAGTCAACGATCGTATCCATTTTAAATATGCGTCACCCTGCACACAGCTCCTGGCAATGAGGTCGCGTTGCGCCATATAATGTGATCCGATGTCAAAGATCGTCGCCATTGTAATGCTTAATTGCATTTACCGTGCTTGGCAGTTTCGAAGTTTTCACGCGAAATATTTCTCTGTATAATATTCGGTTAAGAAGTTTTACAATGATAATGTAACGAAACGTTAACATATAAAATATGTCGGAACATTAATTTCAATGATAGCTCTCTCCAAAGAAAAACATTACAGAACTTATTGAACGAATATGTCATTAAAATCGAAGTTCTTAAGCATTTCATATATTGCTTAAGTTATTTTTTTTTAATGAAAAAAATTTGAGGATTAAAATTGTTTGAGGTGACGGAGATTTTGATTTCCAGTCGAAACTTATTTGTTGATACGTGTTTAGCGTAAATAGCTTCGTTTCACAAATTTACCCCGAATGAATAGGACACTATATGATTCCACATGGCACCGCTAAGTTGGTAAGGGTTAATTACAGACTCGAACTATCTCGGCACATACATTCGCGTCCCGAAGTTCGAGCAAGTTTCGACTAAATCCACAACGCCGCGTATCTCTACTTTTATAAGTAATAAAAATTATTTCCATTTACCGCAGAGCGCAAGCTCATAAATCTTAGCCTTGTTTTTATTATTTTGTACAAGCTGTATACAAAAATATGCCCGGAGGGCGTCGCGGATAATAAATACAGATATATTTCGCTGTTCTGCTTACAAAAAAAAAAAAAAAAAAAAACAAGAGTGAAGCAGTAATGTTTAAATATTCAAATAACAGCGACAATAGTAAAATTAAATAATAAAAAATAATATTCAAATGTTGTAATTATGTCTGAAATTTGAAATATTTTGTTCTTCGAATATATTATACATAGAGATGTGTCTTCGAAGACTATCTCCAGTTACTCTTTATTCGCGACGGAGGATATCCCTTCTCTCGTAAGCGATAGATTTAATTCATCGACAAAGGACAATACCGATGGTCTGTCGACAAGATGATTTCCTCAGGTTGTCTCTCTCAAAAGCTCACGAGGATGCCGTAGTTGCTAAGGAGGAACCTTCATCTCTGCGGTGTAATCAATATTAAAAGTCTAAAATGTCTCGCGTGTGTGGCGAGCCGGCCGCGTGTAGGGGTCGTAGTTCGTCGACGGGAGTCGGTTGAACCCCACGTTGCCGGTTGGAAGGAGAGGACGGTGGAGAACGGGCAGGCTTGGCGAGGGGTGCCGGGGGATGGCCAAGAGTGAGCGGCGGCAGCGGCGGTGGAAGTGGTGGTAGTGGTAGTGGTGGTGGCACGAAGAGGTGGAGGTTCTCATTAAGCAGCCCGGGCACCGCGCGCCGGGGGTTCAAATAAGAAGAAGAAGCGCCGCTGGAAGAAGAAGGGAGAAAAGGAGAAGAAACCAGTAAGACTAAGACACAAGGGTAGAAGGGGGCGAAAGCGGGTGGCGAGC
Source organism: Solenopsis invicta (assembly GCF_016802725.1). Classification (NCBI taxonomy): domain Eukaryota; kingdom Metazoa; phylum Arthropoda; class Insecta; order Hymenoptera; family Formicidae; genus Solenopsis; species Solenopsis invicta. The sequence continues at coordinate 12,408,516 of NC_052673.1, forward strand.
GAGCAAACGAGCGCGAGCGTGAGCGCGAAGAGGAAGAGCCGAGGGATACAGAGGGTGGAAGAAGGGTGAAAAGAGGGAACGCGAGAGAGATAGAGTGCCAAGGGGGTTGGGGAATTATCAGGGCTCGCGCTCTCCTCACGCGCGTAAGGGGGTTGCCGCGGGGGGGTGCCGGGGTGGCAATATGGCCGCTACTGATGAGTGATGCTCGTAACCCTTACTGCCATCCATCCCCAACAGATCCGTCAGTCAGTCGGATCTCTTAACGCACTTCGGAATTATGCCTGCCACGACCCTTCTTTATCTTCATTGCCGGCATTGTCCTGCCGGGAAAAGCGCGACGTCTTTGGTCCGCTGCGTTGTACCGACTCCGTACATTGTCTTCTTAATTAGAGGGAAAGTTTCCGCTGATCGGGACCATCTTACTTTGAGTTCTTTCCTTGGGCGAAGTCGCTCGCGAGTTGCACAGAATCTGCCGCATTTTTATTAATTATTCGTAAGAGCTTTGTCGATGGCAGAAGGATTAGTATATGAATAAATGAGCCGATACACAATTCTTGCAATAATATGCAAAGTTAATAACAGTGTATATACATCTCTTAATTACGATCATATATCTTCTCGTTTACACTATAATGTTTATTCATTTCTTATTTCGTACTGATTTAAAAATCTTTATATTAAATATATTTAAAAAAATTTATAACGAACATTCATGTCGCATATTAATGTCCATTACCATTTGAGGTAATTGCATACACATTCATTATCTAAAATAGTAGTGGACATTAATACGCGATATATACCCTTCACACATGAACATATCCAACAAATTTGTTCACGAAACGGACCGTCTATTCAAAAATGTCTGCTTTTACTAGCATCAATATTTAAATTCGCGGAAGGAAAAGTTCGTTCCATAACGTTCTTCTCATAATTTCTTATTGCACCATATTACATCTCTACAAGAAGCCAGATAAATATCATAAAAAAAAGTAGGAAATGAAAAGTTATATAACATTAATTAATTTTCTTACGGATAAATATCTCAATTATTACATCTCAAAAAGATCGATATGTTTGTCACGAATTATCCGAAATTTCAAAATTAATTCAGGTGTATTTCGCTTTTAATGCCGATATTATCGATACACGAATAAATGTACATTTCCGAAGGCGTCTTCCGGAAGCCGTTTTCCTTAGGACGATCGGCGTAATCCGCGCCGCTTCCCGCCGCAATCCGCGGACAGTAAATCAAAATGCGATATCGTCGTCGATCTCATAAGACTCACACGGAGCGTCTTTATGTCCTCGTGAAACGATCGAAGAGCTTGGAGGGTTACCCCCTCACCCTTAGTACTCTAGAGGATGCATTCTCGCACGAGACACAGATCGCTCGCCACGCTTTAACGACCGAAAGCCATAGGGCCACATCGTATAGGGTATACACGAGGGCCGCCGACGAAAGGTATTAAGAAGGTACAGGCAGCCCTAACCTAACTGCAGCAGCCCCTGGACCGATCGTCGTCCTCGTCGTTTTCTCTTCCTCTCTCTCTCTCTCTCCTCCTTTCTCTTTCTCTCTCTCCCTCTTACTCTCATTTCATATCCCGTGGCCGTCTTACTCCGTGGGCCGAAGTTAAGGGTGGTCTCTCTCTTTGTCTCTCCCAACCCTCCCGGTCCCCACGAACCTTCGCGTCGTACGCGTGATACACGGACGAGGGACACGCGTGTGCGTGAAACCTCGCAAGACGGACAACGGGGGTTGTTGGGTGGATGGCGTCGTTGGGGGATGAGGACGCGAAGGAGACGACGGATGGAGAGTCGAGGGGGGGTGAGGAGTGCCAACGGAGGGGAATGCAAATTAGAAACGCTTGGGCAGAAAGCGGGAGGAGGAGGAGGAGGAGGAGGAAGAAGAGGAGGAGGAGGAGGAGGAGGAGCAGGAGAAGGAGGAAGAAGAGGAGGAGGTGAAGGCGGCCGGGGGGTGGCGTGGGAGGACAGAGGGGTATATAAGAGGTGGTGACTGAGGGTGGTGGCCAAGGAACTTCACTTATGTAAACCAGTGAGACGGTGTGCGCCGGCCGTTCCGCGCGTGTGTACCCCCAAGCCGTGCCTGTACGTGTGTCCTGCGTGTGGGTGTTACCGGCAGCGTAACCCGGTTGCGTGTGTGTATATATCGATTGCCGGCCAAGCCACCCCCCCCCCTCCCCCTTGCATTCACCCCCTTCCTCATCCTTCTCCTCGTCCTCGCTACCTATAGTAATTATTGTGCTTCTCCACACATGTGTGTATTTGTCGTGAGATTTCGCGCAGGATGGTATGCGTGCAGCCGCACACACCGACGTGCCCCACGTCCCGTGTTCGCGTGTATTCGAGTTCCTTACATGCCTCGTCCGATAGTCTCCGCACCAAGGAGCTCCGGCATTTAACGGGTGTCATCCTGTAAAGCGTACTCTCGCACGCTGCCGCCGGCGCGAATCGGTCGCGCGATGTCGATCCATCGTATCGATCGTTCGCGTAGCAACGACGACAGCTGCGACGACGACGACGGCGACGTCGGGCGTGCTCTTTTTCCGTTTCTTCGAGAACCGTTACTTTTCCGCGATGGGCGTTCAGCTTCCTGCGAGAGGAAGACGCCTTCGCCGTCGCGGATTGCTCGAGTTATCGTCTCGTAGATAGAATCATGCCAGCGACGGTTATTGCGGATTTACCCGTTTTGTAAGAAGAGGGTCGCGGAGCTTTTTTTTTACGATGCTGGTTGCGATAGGAAGCCTTGATACGCGACATGCAAATTGAATCAAAATTTAGTAAGACTACTGCCGCCTCATTCTACCGTAAGAGAATGCTGTAATTTAATGTTCACAAGTATGGCGCATTTCTTAATGCTTATGCAAATTGTATGTATATCTGTTTTACAAAATATATCATTACATTGAAAGAAAGGATGAAAGATCAACTTTTCGGGCTTTTTGTTATGTAAATTCTACACAGGTTTAATTCACCATTTTTAAAATTATATGATAATTTTAAACATTTAAATTTTCTATTGTGTTAAAATTAGCATAGATCTTTATCTATAAGTTTTTTTAAATCAGGAATCAAATATTTTTAATAAGTTTTTTTTTTCAAATACAAACGCATATATGAAAACAAATTTTTATGTATATAATATGAGTGTCGTGCTATACTTGCTCGATAAGAATATATAATGTATGCATTTAAACGATCTGGCAAGTCACTGGATTAACACACGGCGCCCAAGTAGTCGCGCCACCTGATAGATCAGTCCGGCGCTAATGTTCTTGTTCGAAATAAATGGTCAGGCGAGTGAGCGCGCGCGCGCGCGCAGGAGCGAGCGAGCGCATGGTGGTTTCTAACTCCTTAGCCGAGTCTTGGGGTCCTGCACGCACACGTAAACACCTATGTACGTGTAGACTTATACACATGTATATACACGCGACGTGGCAAACCACCCCACGATATCCTTGCTTCGGCCCGCGCGCGCACACGTATGATTCACTAACACAATGCGCGTGTGGGTTCACACACAATTTCACCGAGTCGATGATACACGCGAGAGTCTAAGCTACTAGCGAGCGCAAGAACATCTCCCGGAACCCTTCGCGCGCGCCACCCTCGCGCGCAACCACCTCGTCCATCCTTCCCCTCGGACACGGACCTTAAAGGAAGAGGATGAAGCGGGTGAAGTGGTTAGAAGCCGGAGCGGACGAGAAACGAACGGACCGACGGACGCAGGACAGAACGCGCGGTATATAGCAACCCTATCTTGCGACACACAACCACAAGTCATCCTCCTTCGCCCTCCTCTCCTCTGTCCTTACCCGCGCGTACCACGGTCGCATTCTCAGTCCGGTTCACCCTTGACTCACCCCTTCGCCACTTCGACTCTACTCGGCTCTCCCGTACCCTGCTCTTTCGGTCTCTCTTTGGTCTCTCCTTGTTCCTTCTCTCTCTCTCTCTCTCTCTCTCTCTCTCTCTCTCTCTCTGTCTCTCTGTCTGTCTGTCTGTCTCTCTTCCTCTCTTTCTCTCTGTCTATCTTTCCGTCTTACTCCGTCACCCTTACCGTGCCACTTCATCGTGAAACCTCGAAGGCAATCAATCCTCCGCCTTACAGCGCACTGACCACCTTCCAGGAAACTTCCATCGTTGCGGCGGGGCAAGCCTCCAAAAGAAGCAGACGCTGAATTTTTTGTGCGATTTGCTCTCTCTCATCGATTGGTTAGATGAATTATTCCCTGGGATAATTAATGCCCCGATAACGTCGCTTTGTCGCTTTAATTATGCGCATGTAATTTTAATCGTTACCTCAAAGGCAATTGAAATTTTATGGGTCGCATTCGTAGCACCTCCGATCGAAAAAACTATTAAGAGCCAGTTTCCAGAAAGATTAATTAAAAAAAGGAAATAAATTATTTTACGTTACGCAATTAATCGAAAGAAAATGAAGGAACAAAGAATTGTTTGCGAAAGAACAATTCTGTTTTTCTTTTATTTTAAGATATGAAAGATTGTAAAAATAGATGTTAGTGAGTTCCCTTAACTAAAAATAATGATTTTACATTTGTGATTTCTAACCACGGGACGTGTAGTGGTGACTGTCATCTAGTTTGAAAAACATGACGATTTCAGTTGTTGCACTTCTTTGCTCGAGTCTTGCATCCGGTACATTCATTTTCTTAACTCCGTACTCTGCGCTCGCGGTATCTACGGCTCTTTCTCCCTTCATGCCTCGCAGGCAATCGATTCACTGTCTTACAGCGTGCTAACCATCCTCCGAGAAAATTCCAGCAGCCGTTTGCAACTGCGGAGTAGACCCGACGAAAAAGAATCGCGAATGCTTAATCGTGCGTTCTACGGATACGACGAATTTGCATTATTTCGCTTACCCAGCATTGTTTTAATCGATCTACCGGTCTCACGACTACACGTTTCACGAAAGTTTCGCCCGAGATGAATCTGCAGTGAGAAATCGTGAAATGTTAATCGCCGATTCTGACCCCCCCCCCGACCGTTGCACGTTGATGCATCGTATTAGGAAATTCGCTGCTCGATTTGTCAAAGGTGTATCGAGAGAAGCGCTTGACCAACGAGAATCGTTTTCCAACTTTTCGTATTTTCCTGCGGCGTCACTTTGCCTCGTCTTCGCACCGTCTCGCGGTTAAAAGTTTCGCAGGCAATTAATCTTTGGCTGTACAGTGTACTGACCACGTTTACAAGAGAACTTTCACTATATTATAACGTACCGACTATGCTCCCAGAAACTTCCACCCGGTTGCGCGTGATGGCTTGATCCGAAGAACAAAATCGTGAATGGTTAATCGTTGGTTGCGTCAGCGATAAATTTACATTACATGCTCTGAACGTCATTCCGACACGAAAGTTTCGAGTTACGAGTTAAATTGCATTTTTCAGCATTTTGTATCTGTTTAAATAACTGCGCCGGGACACGCATCATGTGTTCATATTTTTGTTCTAATTATATAATCCGTATTACGGAGCTCATTGAAATTTTCCATCGCAATACAGTCTACGATATTGCAACATATAATAGGACAATTTTTAAGAATATTTGGAAATAATATTTAACTTTACCGATATGTATGTAAGATGATTTATTACTACTATTGCAATTTCAGTTCCTCATGATTTCCACCTGAAATTACATTTTACTGCTAGATGTACTACAAATTTTAAATATTAAGATTTAATCGTCTCCTCCCTAGAGAAAAAATGTCTATGATGAGTTACAAGCGTGTAGCAATACAAAGCGGGCAATTATCGGAAATCGTCGATTCATTATTTAAAATAAGGCAGGCTCTTCAATCAGAACTTGGGATAAATCGCGGACAGTTAATTCGTTCGGCTAGTTCAGCTTTTAGCGGTTATTCTTGCGGACGGTCATTTCATCTTGCCGCCATACCTCGTAGCTAAAGGCTACGAAGTCAAATCGGGAACCAATCAATACCGATAATTAATTAGAAAAAATCAGGAAGAAAAAAAGAACTAACGAAACTCGAGAGCTCGACCGCCGCTGTAAAAATTGCCGGAGGCTTTCGTTTGACTCTACATCGCCCCTTTCCACGACTTTTCATCCTTCGCGGCGCCCAATCCTCCCCTTCTACCCATGGTATCCTTCGCGCGCATCTCCCCTCTGTTCTTCTTCGCCGTTGGGCTCATCTCTTACGGCACTCTCGTATCTTCATGCCTTTTTGCCATTGAATAAATTAACGTTTTTAGTTTGCCGATATTCCGAGCCCGACGAGCGCGAGCGAGCGCTATATCTTTCGTTCTATTGGAATGAATGAACTTCTTTTTCTTTCAAAGCCAAGTCGAGTCGGTCGGTGGCCATCGAGCCCATTCATCCGCTAAAATTCTGGAGGAATTTTAATAACTTGGATTCGTGCTGATTAAAACGGAAGTCGCGTCTACCACCGAGCCGTTGGTCGTGGCGGCACGGCGCGGCGGCGGCAACTTCAGGCTCTCGATATTTCGCTTTTGTACGTTTACACTTTATAGGTATACCGTGGTTCTTTTACATGCTTTTAACAAGAGCTTGCTTTTGTCTCCCGTCGAATTAAGCTTGCCTCACTCGCGAATTCGGTTTATTTGATGCAAGGAAGCACGATAAAGTAAAATAATCGTCATTATAACGTACTTCTGCAATAGTAATACGCGCATGCAAGTGAATCGATTTAATGCATAAAGTTGTCGTGTAATCGTTCGGATACGTTTATCTCGCTTTATTTATACTTTAAATGACCTTTGTGTTAATACCTACAACCATCGTTTATTCAGCGATATATTTCACGGAATAAATCGCACAGGGAAACCTCGTCTTTACATTTGACTTTACTTTTTGATTAATAATAGTCTAAATATGAAAATATTTATCTCAACAACATTTACTTACGACAAGATTTGAAGCACATTTCTTCTTAAACTATTTTGTCAAAGAGTTAATGATTTTCTGTCTTCTTTTTTGTTTATACGCGTATACATATGTATATACATATATGCATATGTGTCTTATCGTAGACAAATGCTTATAAAATGCATTTGTGCCCGTACTTCTCAGATATTCGCGTTATAATTGCCTTCTTGACCCGATGTCTTTGGCCAAGTATCTCCTGATTCATAATAGACTACGTGACTTTACGACCGCATTAACCATTTAATTCCACTCTACAAGTAGTATCAGCAGCACCACCGCCGACTGGCACTTCGGGGTGAGGGTGTCATTCGGTCTGCTGGTCTGTCGGTCTGTCGGTCGGACGAGGGACAGAGAGAAGGAAAGAGAGATAGGGCGAGTGGGGGAGGGGGCGCATGGCGCACGTCCACTATCAATTTATCACCCAACCCTCGGCAACTTTCCCTCTCAGACCTCGTTCTCGTTTTCCCTCTTTTCTCGGGTCGTCTACCCCCTCTTTCCTCCTTCCTAGCGATCCGTCCGACGATAGGGGGACAGAGGGGGGAGGGGGCGGGCGAACGGTCGGGGCAAGACAGAGCAAGACGGGGCAGAAGACAGAGTGAGAGAAAAAGAAAGAACGATGAGGAGAACAAGAGAAAAAGAGAGGAACAAGTCGAAACGACCATGACCAGCGCAATGTAGCGATGGTCAGTTTGGGGCAGGGAAGGGGGCAGCTATAAGATCGCGGTTTCTACAGTCTTGCAAGCGGTGCATTCACGTTTCTCTCTCTTTCCCCTCCGTCACCTCTCCGGTCCCGGTGCATGCCACGAATGCAACCTGCTACACGCGCGCGCAAGAACGGTTAGGTGCACGTGCAGCGTTTGTCGCTCGGCAAGATGTCTGTGTAAGTCAGCGCCTTTCAACCGGGAACGCTTATTAATCCGGAGGAATATTAATTGACTGCATTTGACCCGTCGGAGAATCATCGTTATATCTATTTGATGCGATCTCTCGTGCGAGATGGAGAGCCGTCGCATGCGCTCAGTCAGGAATCTTAACTGAATATTTAAGTCGCCGTACTTGCAACATTGTACATTAAAGCGATAAATTTAATGTTTTGTAACTGTATTTCTTACACACGTGCTTCTTAACTCTCAGGTATTTAATGAGTAATGAAGTGTGAAGGTTTTAGAGTAAAAGAGTGCGAAATTCATAATCTGTAAGACTCGCTTTAAATACGAAGTCGTATCTCAAGTGAATCTTATAAATTACTTGTCCTACTTCGTCTTTAGATTCTACGCATAAAAGGCCAGTGTGGAAAATAGTAAATATACGTAAAAAACAAATATTTATATTTCTCACATATTTTGTAGAAAAGACTTTTTTCAGTATTTTTTCAACTTTTTTATTACTTCATAACGTGTATTACATAACACTAATGATGATTAATAGTGAAGAGAAATCTTGTTGTATTGTTGACCTTTTGCATAGATATTGTAGATAATATAAGATGCATGTTTAAACGATCAAAATATCAGTCCAAATAGCATTTCTAGATATACACGATTTTTTAAATAAACTAGAACAAAACAAAGCGTAATGACACGTGATAAGAACAACGATCATTGACACTAAGTACAAATTATTAATAATTAATATTTGGCCTCGATCCGCACTTTTTTCTTAGCTTAGGGGGAGTGCGTTAACATGGGGACATGTTAACTCGAACGTAAAAGCAAGGCTTAAAGAGACAAAGAGATGTGCAAGGAACGCTCTAACAAGGCGATTGGGCGCATTAATCTGAAAATAGATAAACATTGACTTAAGAAAAAAGTAGTTGCATAATGTCTATAAGCATGAACTATAAATAAAATTAGTTATTCATATCTCCTTATATTTTTAAAAAATCACGATTAAACAATTTGTTTTAATTTTATTTTACCGAAGAGAAAAAAATTATTCTTTTTAACATTAGTTGATTGATTGGAATATTTAAATTTCTACGTTTAACCTCATATCAATTAAACAAGTTTTAAATTCTTTTTACGGAAACGAGTGGTATCGGAAATATCGGGCAACGATCTTGACCTTGATGGAGGAGGAGGAGCTTTCTCTCGGTCATCGTTGCGCGGGTCAGTTTGACCTTAAGCGATATATAAAACGCAGGACATAACCGGATACAGAGAGGAAACTTTTCTACTGGTGGAGGTTGGGATACAGCCGGGCGAAAGGAAGAAAAAGAAGGGAAAAAAGAAAACGGATCCCCAGTACGGTGAGCGAAAGCACGAGGATCCTGGGCGGTTTGGGGCGGTAAGGGGAATAGGTCGGGTGGCGAGCAATAAAATCAAGCACCGGGGCTGCAACCCTTCCGCCGGAGTTGAGTCGTAATCTTGCCCGCTGCCAGAGGGTCGAGGCCTACGAGATCTCATTTTCTTTTCCGTCGGAGTAATTAATTAGCATTACGTTGGCAAATCGCGGAAGCCAACTTTTACACGTTCCATGCATTGATGTCTGAATCAATACCGTTGAAAGAAAATTTATTTCAACGTGCAACTAAATATGTATATAATTACTAAATAATTAAATACATACATATAAATATATCGATTCAATTATTGATATGTAACTTAGAAATTTTATTAATTTTACGATTATATATATATATATATATATATATATATATATATATATATATATACACACAGCTAAATTATTGTGCACGTGACGGTTTTAATGTCCTACATTCAGTATTAAATAAATTAAAAATTTGGTTAATTTAAACAATATAAAAGATAAAAAATGTTTTATATGCCGTAGAAAGATGAAAGTATTTTTTGCATTGTGTCGATGATGATGCAACACATATTATCATTTCCTTGGAACACACGAATTATATTTTTCTATCTTTAATTACTCGACTTTCCATTGGAGATGCGCGGTTGTACAGCTCGATTATAAATAATTCCGATCTGTTTTTACCAGTAGTGAAATCATTAAGATGTAGAAGCGTAGCTATTCGTCGTCTTTCATACACTTTTAATGGCGGATTTTCTCCTTTAACATTTACAAACGCCTCTCCCCTCCTACCGCGTAATTGCAGGACCTACTAGTAGAGTAAATGCACGTGAATGCAATGAAATCCGTTTCGTCGTCCGATGGAGGAAGAATTTCCGCAAGATTGATAAAGGATGGGCAACCAGGGGGAGAGTTGGAGGAAGAGAGGATAGACGGCGTACTGCACTGGCTGCTTAAATTAAGTACTGCCTGGTAATTTGAGGTATTGATTTTTATAGCTTCTCTCGGTAGGCATACATTAAAGTTCTCCCTCTTTGTCTCACCCCTGCAACATCCATCCCTTCGCGAGCTACCCTTCCTTGCGAGGGCGACACGAACGCGGCAGTGCCTGGCGATCGTCTGACTCTCTCCACTTTCATCCCCCTTTTCCACCCTTTGCATGAAAATTCGCGACGATACGTGCTCCTTGCGCGGTGCCGCTTACGTCCCTCACGTCAATTAAACGATTCTACACGAGAAAGAATTAATTTGCGTAATAAAGTACGATCCGCTAGCAATTAAGCAAATTCATCCTATTCACGATGCTCCGAAGGAAAAATTCACAGTTACGTAAGTTGCCGAAGTAGTTGGGGGTACTCTTTCTACTTCACCGAATAATTTAATGGTTCCGATATACGTAAAATAAATAAAATGCAATTTATTTGTACAAATTAAAAACCATTAATTAAAAACACTCTTGAGCATTCTATATCTATACGAAATACAATACTTCGAGGCTTCTTCTCATATCTTCCGTATGAAAATATTCGGTCGTTTCATCTATCTTTTGGCACGTTTGTAAAATCATACTGCGAGAGAGCCTGCGCGGTTGAAATTATTTCTCATCCATGGCAGTCGTAATACAGACGAGAAGGAGCCTAAATGAAACGCATGACGGCGAAGTTATGCTTTTGAAGAATGAAGAAGGTCAGGGGTGAGAAGTTCGATGGAAAAGTGATCGGATGACACGTGATCCGGTGGTAAAAGACGGGGAAAAGGTCGCGGAAAGCCACGAGCGGAGGCTGTATACGGTCCGTTTACTCTTCCTCCGTCTCGATGTCGGTGTATAGAAGCAAAAAGGGAGAAGAGAGGAGGGAACCTCTCCCGTTCCCAGTTCATATGTGAGCGTCGATTTCGCGGTCCGCTGCGCCGCGTGAGTGGTTTGCCTGCCGCTTAAAAGATCCGAGACACGGCCGTAGCGATGGGTACTCGACACCGCGCAAACTCATTTGAACAACTCGACAAATCACAAGATCGAACTCGTGGACTTGATCTTTACGAAATTTGTCGTAGATCATTGTGACATTTGTGAGAGCATGCGTTTAGATATTTGAAGAAATTGAAATTCAATTATGATAGAAATACACGTAACTTTATAGCTTTGTGCAAAAGAGACGAAAAATATGCTGCTATACATTTTTTATATATTCAGTAACTCATGTATTTGCTCCGTAATCAATATAGCTGTGTGTTAGATCGCAAGTTTATTCACGTAGAGCGTATCCATAGGCGGAATGTACTATTTTGAAAGGATAGGACGTTTAGTCATGGTGCTCGGCGTCATGTATATACTAGTATAAAGGAGATACCGGATACATAGGTATAGTAGCAAGGTGAATAAAAGATTTCTTAAAATGATTTGCCCCGACAACGTACGTATTACCTGAGCTTCTAAAGGCAGCGACGTAAAGGCTAGAGCGTCGCACCTGTTGCTTCAGTTCTCAGCACCAAATCGAAGACCTCGGCTCCGACGAGATACCATAAAATGGAATTTCATAAAGTGGAGAAGCATTCGCACAGTTTGCCTACGTTATATATTTTCGCGTGATATATACACGCGTGCACATACACGAACGAACGCGTGATTTCGGATTGATTTGCAGCTTTGACTTATTTTTCTTTGCTATGTTATTAAGATGCTGTAATTGATATATTAATCACAAATTTTATCTACGATTATATAAACAATTATATTATATTTTTGCACAGTTATAGGTATTATAATTAAGGATAAGACATGACTCAAATATTCTTTTATTGTTATTTTTCTCAATATTAAAAAAAATTGGTTTACGATTATCATACAAACGGAACAAAAAGAATTTGAATTTAATTTAAGATTACAGGAAATGCAGCTGTATTATTAAAAAAAGAATTAATTTGATTGTATTAGACTCGATATATATGAAAATTACTAAAAAATAGACAAGGTGTTCATCTACGTTTCAACATCGCGAGGAGAATAGTTTGTTGGTACGAAATGAGCGTTTGTTCGAATCCATCATTACCTGTGCGCCGTACGGCGTACCTATTCCATGGGACGAGGTAAAAAATGCTGATGCCAGGCCAGCGTGGGGTCCGGGGCTTATGCACGCTTCAGGAACCCGGACACTTCGGATTTAACGGAGAACTCGCACGAATAAACAATCGTACCTCCGTGGGTGCTGCCTTATTAAAGGTCGTGGAAAAAAAAGAGGCTCGACCGTGGCACGCGAGCGATTAATGTCGTCCGGCGATAAGCACGCTAACTAAGGGTGCCGTAATTAGCGCGTCACCCCCGTTCGCCGCGCACAGTGACGTTCACGAGATTATTATTCTCGCGTGAGGACCGTCCCAGAGACATAATTGAGATATATCGCGCGAGAGGATCGGACGAACGCGGGGCCGATGTTTCGAGGCGAGTACACGAATCGCGCTTTTCAATTACGGAAATCTGCGAAGAGATCAAACGGGTGAAACCGACCTCGGTAAACCGCGATTCCTAATCACGGCGAATCGCGGCGGCTCGCGGGACGCATCAAACATCGAAACACTGTATTCTTCGATTCTTTTTTTCAACTTACAAGATAGCACCGTCAATCAAAATCCATCAATTTATATGAATTTTTATGAAACTTTTGTACGGTAGGGAAGAGGAGGGGGGGGGGGGGAACAAAGAAAGAAAGAAAGCTCCATCCGTTACGAAAGAAGACTTTTCAGGAGATTTTTCCAGCATTTTCGTCCGTATAACTTTCCTGGCACTTGATTTAACTTCTATTTCAAATTTAATTCTCTTCCCCTTCGTTACACACAAAAGACTGGTGCTGCTGCTTTGATCCTGAGGTTAGATGTCGCACCTCTTTAAAGGGCAATTGGCCACGAATGAAGTATACTATTATTCATGTCTTAAGTCACTCTCTCTGTCTGTTTACAAAGTTTCCGCCAAATTGATGGCTTCGGATCAGTCGTGTTCCCTTGCCTAGTCAGCTATCTCCGCTAAATTCTCACGTTTTGAATCAATCGTGCAGTCGCTCTAATCTCGCGTGCGACAGCTAGCCTCCTTCGAGCCATCGACTATTTCGCCGCGGCATCGTTGAATTTTGTCTCCCGTGTTTCCCCCGATTCTTCGAAAGATGGGCAGTGTCATTAATAGCGCGACGAGCAACAGGAAATCCGCGTTCTTGGCGACGAAAAAACCCGTCATCAGGCGACGGGTACACATAACCGCGAAAGAAATTGCCGTCATTCGCAAGTAGTAATCTTTCCGCCCAGGCAATATATCCATTATTTGCCGACGTGGTATTTCGTACCGAACTGCGTGTTGCGCGACTTTCGCAGCTTCTTCCTCGTCTCTCGTTCCATCTCGAAAACGGGCGTAGATATTTCGTAGTAGAATTTCTCACGTGAGCGAGAAAATGTATATGCGATTTTACTTTAAGGAGGAAGGGACACATCTGGCAAGTTTGTGAAATCTCTTGGGAGTAAACGTATATTTAAGTTTCTGGTACTTTTTAATCGGATATATCTCCGAGTTTATTGCATCTTTCGAGTTTTTTTTTTAAACCGCGCTCCTAAAATAAAGAGCCGACGCGCATATAAAAAGTATCAAATAAAAAAAGTTCTCATTCACGTCTTTACTATGTAATAGAACAGGTGTTACGTTTCATGCTTCATGCCTTTGGGAATCTGACGTTTGTTTTTATTCGATAAATGAATAACACGCTTGAGGTTGGAAATACATCGAGTCGCGGGCACGTGGTTTTAAGTGCTCGTTAACACGTGAGCATCGAATGGTTTCGTCGCGCTGACGGCGAACAGGTAGACTGCTCATGTAACCTTCACATACACGCGCATACATAAACGCACGCGCGCGCGAGCGCTTACGTATACGTGCATGCATACACACCGTGCATCTGTATCGAGGAGGTGGCGTGGAGCAGGTTTTCGAGTTGATATCATTTGTATCTCCCGCGGCCACGACCCGGAGGCCTCTCTCGCACCTTAGCGTTCCCTTCACTCCCCCTTCACGGCTCCCTTATCCTCGGGGATCGTCTACGTGATATTTATTTCGCGTAGGCTTCCCTCTGACTTTATATTTGGATACCACGTATGTGGATTTAATAGTGGTAGTGCATCTCACCGAGACGTTACGCGCATTTACGCGCCGGCGAGGTACACCATTTACCCACGATAGATACAGGACGAACCACGTCCGGGATAATTTAACACCTGAAACCGAGTGCGTGGCAGTTGTGGTTCTCATGTGTTCTCATTAAACAGTATCAGCGCGATATCGTCGAAAGAGAATGGGGAAAAAGGGAAAGGGGCGGTTACAATTTCTTTTCGAAACGATGAGTATTTTCGTTACATCAATTCCCATTATATTCTTATACAAACACCTGATAATATTTGATACCTTATTGTATCCCATTATGCAGACCGCACCATTAAAACTGTTTAGCTATCTTTTCACCGCAACTTTCACGATTCTGAAATGTAAAATATTCATGTCATAGAAATCGCATTGTTTTTTTTGCGAAAAAAATAAGAAATACGCGTAGACAAGATATTTTGAAATATATTTTGATAGATTATGTGCACACCTAATATTACAATTTTAATTGAATGATAAGAGAATTTTTATAATAATTAAAATTTATTGTCAAAACGAACGTTCAGCATCGGCTCGTATTGGCATTGCTTCGTTACATTTTTTATTTAATTCTTCTGAGCCTAATTTCTTTCAATTTATTTAAATAATTAAAGTTCTTGAGAACATTAAGAATAATTAAGAATTTTTATGTTATTGTATTATCATTATGATGAATTTTCTATTACATTATAGTTATTTTTTCAAGTGTTCTCACGATTTAAGCGTGTCATCATGATTATCCATGCTGGTCGGTTTCTTCTCGAAGAGAACGAATCCACCGTATATCACGCAAGAACCGCATTCAGATTTTATTTGAGCATCGGACCAAAGTACCGCACAGTTGCAACGCTTCCTAAGCTTCCAATGTACTATCGTGCTTTTATCTGCGATAACTCGGTAGTTAGACTTTCGACTCGGGTAACATAACACCTTAAACCCCGCTCGCGTACGCGTTCACGTGTGCACGTATACTCGCGCGTGTGTACAATAAACCGCGATCTTCAAGGAAGCCAGGGCTGGGTGCATCTCCGGTACAAATGCATCTCGTGAGCCTCGAGGAGAAAACATCACGGAGTCACATCAATTCTTCATAAGCTCGTTTGCCGATGTAATATTATATTAGTGGAGGATTATGAAACGCTATTGAAAAAATAATGGTCATCTTTTTAGCAAAACGTACACGGAGAGAATGGTTTTACTAAAGAATCTAAACGTTTAACTGGACACAGATCTGAAAATAATTTTATTCGGCCATCAAAATAATTATTATTGGACTCTCAAACTGATTGTCAGAATTTTTTGCAGCATCGCTCATCAAGCTTGAACATCCGTTATAATTATTTTAATGATCCAACAATAAAATCATTTTCAGATCAGCCAAATTTGTAAATACTTCAGCAAAATCGGTTTTTCCATATAATAAGCTAGTAGCATGACGATCGAGTTTGAAGGCAGATTTGTATAGAAAAACGCGAAATCCCGCGATCGTCTTTTTTTCAGATAAAGCGATAATTAATGCTTCTAGCAAAATATACAATCGAAAAATCACGGCGCGCCCAGAGATTATAGTCCATTTAGCCTAATGGTTAAGGCAGCCCTGCACGGAGGGCGGGCCGCGGGAGAAAGATGAGGCCGCGTCCGCGATCGTGACTGCCCGTGACATACACGCTCACGTTATACATACATCTCTCCCCCGCGTGTTTGCCGTGCCACGGACTCTTTCCACAGAAAGACGAGGCGTTCGGTTACTACAACGATCACACTACCGATGAGCAGCGGCTCGTCCTCGTTCGGCCGGGCTTGAATCCGCCTCGCACGACCGCGCCGATAAAAGTCCTTATCCGGGCGTGTATCATCGCCGTCCCCGGGCGAGCTTGCTCGCCGCGCCGCGCCGTTGCGCGCGAGGTGACGATAAAAATTATTGCAGGGTGGATCCACTCTGCGCCGAGGACTTCGCGTGATTTTCGATAATTAATCGGGCCGCCGCGTGCGCTCATATTACGCACCGATTCGTACTTAAAAAATATCGTCCGTCAGATTAAATCGGACGCGCCGGTATCATGTCCGCGTTACGTTTTGATCACGCTCGTGCGCTCGTTTGGAATAGTAATAGATGCTTAAAGCTCAAATACGAGAGAGAATCTTACTTCAAGGCTCCTCCCTTCTCCGACAGTCGCGTATTATCGCCCTAATGGCCGACGAGCTATCGACATCTAAGCATCTCGCGCGAGCGGATGATAAAAAGAATTATTGCCCGAGCGATCATGACGCCTGCGGCGTAAATCATGTGCGACTGCCGAGACAAAAATTACGAGCGCAAACGTTCCTCGCTTTTCTTGAGCGCGCGGGCATCCCCTCGCCACCTTTCGCCCTTCGCCTCGCCCAGAAGAGAGCGACGATAAAAATTACATGAAGCCGTGGCACGTTCCACAAAGATTTTAACTTTATACAGACTGCGTTGATGCGTTCCCCTCGATGGCCATCGCCGAGTACACTGTAATAACTTTTTTGTTGTCTGCAATAGTGAAGTCGTCCTGATTGCGAAAGATTTCTTGCTCATCCATTCCGTCGTGTGCTTTATAATATTCAACGCCTTAGCGTCGCGCATTTAATCGAGTCGCCTTTGCAACTATAAAGCGATGTAAACCATATAATATAAAGCTACGCGCTCCAATGTTGAGATAACATTGCCGATTAATTTGTGCCGATGTTATTTCGGTATTTCAGAAATCAGCATGTTGCGATTGATGGAAGAATAAATAAATATTTTACGTTTGAAATTTGATAACATTTTTACTTTTTAGTCGCTTTTCAGTGGGTAAAACCGTTATGTAAATTTCAACGATATTGGAGTGAAAATGATAAATTTAACATGGAGAATATCGAATAACGCGAGGGCGCAATTTCGCAATCGTATTGACCGTGACAGTGCCACCGCATGTAGCGTCTGATCGAATTGCACCTTCCGAGTGCGGCCGATACGAAACCACGTGTCACGTATTATCCGCGATGCGTTTTCTCACGCGGCCGATCGAGGAATCGATCGAGGCGAGATATATCGGGGCGATCGTCGGGCAGGCGGGAAAGGTGGAACTGGACGGGTAGGGGTAACACAAGATCTTCATCTGTAACATCGCAAATTGAACGAGGGTTTGCTACGATCGCCGAGTCGTACCGCAAGTAGTCGATGCATATCTACGGCGCGATATTGGCCGGTAATACATGTATCGGCTTGATTTAAATTACTTCGTTCAGTTCCCTGTTATTTGCGACTCGCTGTCCTTATACCAGCGATAAATTAGACGAGCGTTACGTGCGGAGGTGCACGTTATCTCGACGGTCCCTCTTTTTTTTTTCCTTTCGTCGTCGCGCTTGCCGCACGAATTACGCCTTACGCTCCGTAGGATACCGTTAATTTTACGGTAATTAGTACACGTATGATTGCGCACGGTAGATCGTTCCGAGGGTTACGTCATAGAAAGCGTACGGTGGCGAATCGAAAGATCGAGCTGGTCTCTCGCGCACGTACGTATGCTACCACGAAGCGTGTAAGATTTCCTTAATGGAACTTGCTGCGATCTGGCGAGGGCGTGATACTATTTCAATATCGGTCTGCCTGCGGTTCTTCCTATACATCCTTCCCTACCGTTGAAGATCCTTCGGCAATCAAGTAGGTACGTTCCATCGTCATGCGTGGTTTTCGCTGGTAGAATATAAGCTCCTGCGGTCAGCAGCATTTGCCTTATGTTAAAAATGATTAATATTCTGATTCCGTGCGTTTGCTAACTAATAATTTTCTAGAAGCGCAACGAGTACAATAATTACAACTAATTCTTGGTTACATACACCCAGAGAAAAGTTGTGTTCAAATTGATGAAATTATTTCTTTAACTTGTCTTTTTTTTAAGTGAAAATATTTTTGAGAAAGATAAAAATTTGATTTATTTATGCTCTCGATAATGAAGGAATATTATGTCAATTGTCAAATAATTCTTGTTAATTTATAACCAAACTGTTTCTTTAATTCTAATGAAAAGAGCCAAAGAAAAAATTTTTTTCAATTCAAAGAAACTTTTTTTTAACCATATAGCAATGTACAAATTTCTTTCATTCAAAATTCTTTTTTTAATTGGAGAAACTTTTCCCTGGGTATATATAAGATATTTGAGAAATATTACAGTATTTTTACAATACTTTTTTAATTATATTTTTTACGTCTGTCTTTGCGATTCAATCTTTTGTTTCCCTTAGCTAATTTTTAGAGAACAGGTTAAATCTCTTTCAAATACTTGGATCTGTATATAGAACACTTGTAAGGATGTTAGCACGTTAACATGCTTTATAAATCTGTTTTGACGGGACTTTATCTAAATTTAAAGCAATTATTTTTCTGAAATTCGAGACGTTTACAAATCCTTATTAGGGAGGTATAGACTGCTCGATTGTTTAAAAGTCAACAATGAGAGTTTTGCGTTGCAGATTTCAGGAGACCTATTTGTTCCGTGAGATTTTCGCGAATTCTTCCACGTGAAGATTGTGTCCGTATTGTTTAACAGGTGTGTTTCGCTTCGTAAAGCAAGGGATGGGCACCCGTGCACATGCAGATTGCGGTCGCTCGTCTTTCTCTATTGTTTTTCCTGCCCTCCCTCGCCCGCGCCTTCCGTCGTCACTGACGTGCTCTCTTCTTCCGTCACACGCATGCAGTGCCACAATAGATGTCCCTTTCGAAAGGTAACGGCATTAACTGTGAACGCACTAAACATTCGCAGGTAGCAAATAGGCAGGTAGAGGCGCAGTGCCTTAATTGTCGCCTTCCTCCTCGAGATTGTATCGCATGCCAAGCATGAAGTAACGTTTGCTCGTATGGAGAGCCATCGTCGAGGATCCGAAACGCTTCCTTCGACTCATTGCAAGAATCGAATGCTTCATTAGGGTCTTTCGAATCAACACTTTCGAAATGCGCATTGAAAATATATATCCTCGCGGCTTCTTCGACATCGATCGACTCATCGCGTTCGACTTATCGCAAATAAATACGCGGAAGAAGTATGAAAGAAGCGCGAGAGTGTGACCAGTGGCATAATAAAGTTTCTACAGGAAGTAAGCGATAATATCACTTAGATAGACTTCAAACTTTGCTAGTCGAATTTCGTTCTTCCGTTCTGTCTTTGTGAATATGAGGCCAGTGATTAAGCCTCTTTTTTTTTAAGGATCTGCCAACTATTCGCTACGTTCCTCTTACCAGCGATTTTCGTTTCATTATTCTGAGTTGTGTAATTAGCTTTTTTACAACTTGACTCTGTAACAACTTCTCGATTATGATAAATTGTACCAAGTGCCCTTAATGATGGAAGAGTACGGCGGAAATTTCGTGTGATTGCGCGATCTCGATGTCGTTGAAAGTAACTCTAGAGATTTTCCGAGATGCCACGCTGGCTCTCGTCAGACGTCGACCGTGACATAGAACTTGCGTGCCGATCGAAGGCATGGTCGTTCTTCTAACAGAGGGCAGAAGGCGCGGCGTCTGTCAGGTACGTTTAAAGACAAGTTAAAGACTGAAATTACACAGCGAGGCGCAATCTATCTAGTCTTGCAAAATTTCTTCCCACGTTTACGGACCTACCACCCATCAGTCTAACATAGAGAAGATCTTTGTATTCATAAATGCATCTATTCTGTGCGCAAATCCAGCGCGAGAGAAATTATGATTGCTTTAGACAAGTTCCATTGACTGAGGATTGATTTAAAAATATTTACTCCGTCTCGCTCTCTCTCACGGCTCTACGTTCGGCTAGATTTAAATTTTTATTAATCGCATTCGCACATTTTCTTTATCCTACGCGGAGCGAAATAATCGGTGGCGAATAGTAGCGGTGAGTAACAAAGCAGTCACGTGAGGAAGGGACAACGACAGAAGAGAAGTCACAAATGGGGAAGAGGGGAAGCGAGGCAGTGCCTCACCCAGGGTGCCGGTCGAGGAGCAGGGCGGAAAGGGGGATGTCTTCTCCAAGCAGGCCGCCGCCACCGTCGTCACCGCGGCGCGTTAAGGCCAGTAGATACGGCCTAAGTCGCCGGACGCGAACAACGGACGTTCAAGCGGAGAGCTCAGTGATTACGAGGCTGATTGGCCGCCGCCGAGATGAGACGGCGGCGTCCGTCTTGTCGACCGCAGCTCGTGACGGAAGAAACGCGCGCTCTTGAAAGAGAAAGAAAGAAAGAAAGAAAGAAAGAGCTTTTCTTATTTATTCGTACCGCCGTACCATACGCTGCCGCCGCTGCCGGTCGCGACTGCAACCGGAATATAGTGGCGTATGCGAGGGAGGCGATCGGGGGAGAAAGAAAGAGGAATATACCCTCTACCGCGAAGCGCCCGTATATAATTTCATATCGCGGCGACCCGGTGCGCCGCGTAGGGATAGGCGCCACGCCCACCTGTGTGTCTCTTGGGCGCCAGCCCAAGTCGCGTCTCCTTTCGCTGCACCACAGCGCTTGATGCTGCTGCTGCTGCTGCTGCTGCTGTTGCTCCCGCTACTCTCGCCGCTTGAGTCTTTGTGCCGCTTCTTCTTTGCCAGCCTATTTTCCGTGGACGATACATTTGCAACATAAGCAAAGTCGAATGTATTTTCCCCCCCCGTTATTTTAGCTACAGTTAATAATGTCGCGATCATTAACTATGAGCCACAAGGTACTCGTACATATATGTAAAAATAACACGGGGTTAACAAGATCTGTGGAAAATTTTTAACGTAAATGTATAGAAGCGTATTTCGAGATTGGACTCTGACAAAAGTGCATCTAGGTCTATATGCACGCGTCTCTTTTCTATCCATTACTTATTCATTACACGGCCTTTTTGATCTCGCATTTCTAACGTCACTGTCACCACTCTATCAACTTCGTTCTATTCCACCCGTCACTCGAACCCGCTCAATTTCCGCTGCGAATACCGCGAATCTGCTAAACCGCAACGCGTGACGACCTAACTGCTTTTCGTTTGAAGCCTTAAGGCCGTCTCCGCGAAGCCAAATGGGTCCTTGTCTTCCCCCGTCCTCTCACCACTTCCTCTTGTTCGCCACCCGCACGATTCCGCGCTCGATTCCATTTAGCGCGACCCGCAAAATGCACGAGTACGATGCCCCTGTCTTCTTCTTGTCGTTCTTTCCTTTTTAGATTTCTTTTTTACATAGTAAACGCATTTTAACAATTTCAATTTTTATAGTGTTATTTTACATTATACACTGTTTCGATATTGTTTACCTTGTTCTATTTTACTTCTCTCTGTATTGAGAAAAAAAAATTATTAACCGAATTTTTCAATTCAATTAAATTTTTTTAGTTTAACTATTTATGTGTTTGATTTAAATACTTGGACTGAAGAAATTCAATCAAGTTGAAAAATTTAGTTAAGTTAATAACTTTTTTTCTTAATGTGTTAACTTTGTAGTAATATAGTGATTTTTAGTTATATTATTTTCTATAGATTTAAGTTTTACCAATATGTATAATTATTAATGTGCTTAATTATCAATCGCTTGTATTTACTTTTATTAGAAACAAAAATATTTTAATTTTTGTATAATATATAACGTATACATAATGTCGAATAAAAAGAGGACTTTGTTTTTTTGGCACATGTCCTCTCGTTTTTGTATTAATTCATTATTATATTTATAAGGGATATATTTTCTTGAGAAAATAGAAAATACAATTATTTATTCATTAGAACTGAGGACAAGGTAAAGAAAAGATGCGAAAGGGTGGAAGAGGAAAATCCAATAGGATGGTTCAAAGACCAAAGACATGACCGAAATCTTGAAAGTCTCTCTTGAAGAGATGCCAGAAGGTCTAAAGCACCATAATAGCAATTTGTTCTAAAATGAGACTTCTTTGAATATGTAATGCGAGTTGACTTGAAAATATCAAAAACTTGAAAATATTTGAAGAGGTCGTTGCATCTATATGCAAGAAATTGCGCATAAAACACGTAATCTGAAGTTAGAAAATACTCTCAAATCTTCTTAGTTCATTAAATTTTGTCGAATCTTTAAATCGTATTTCAAGTTGTATCATTTCATATAGGTATTGGACAGTGATTGAATAATTATTTTACGGTAAAAATATCGTTCCATTGATATTCGATGCAACATCTATACTTACACAAATAGAAAATTATAAAATCAATAATATGATTAGTTGAATATATTTATAATACATATCACCGTTCACAAGATCCATTCAGGACTTAGCGAGATGCCATCTTCGAAAAATGTCTTCTCAAGATGCATGTTCGACGAACAGCACACCTAAGCAGGTTACGATAGATGTATAATCAGGTGATTAACGAATTTCGAAAATAACGCGGAAGAAGTTGAACGAAGCACGAGAAGACGATAGAGGAAAAATGCTGATTGACGGGTTTGCTTTTAATGGATGGTAATGAAGACCGTTCGCGAAGCCATCCGCCGCGACAACACGAAGAGAATCGAAGAGTGAAAGTGGTATGCAGCAAAATATTAATGAGGACGTTTAGCTGATAGGTTGGTACGATGTGCCAGATTCATCGGTCGATTTGTTCAAATAGTTCGTGCTGTGATTTGTAGCCGGAATTGGCCGTGTGAGAGTAGGGCATAACGAAAGGACGAACAGCAAAGAAATAGAGACCGATTGAGAGACCTTGATGGTACGCAGGTGAAATTATTTGCGATAAACATGCGGCACATACGCAAGAATAAGCGAGATTGAAACGGTATCTGACACACGTCTATAAAAAAAGATAGAGCGATCGTAAGAAATTTAGATATTTCTTATAAAATAATATCCTCCAATCTATCGTTATCTAATTTATCATTTCGACACGAAAGACCAAGCCATCTGCGTCATTTCCAATTAAAATAAAAAAATAATGATTTTATTCCATCAAAGAAACGCGAAACGTATATTTTACTCGTATATTTTTTTTTTGTTTGAGTAAAATCTCATTTCTATAAATGATCCAGTTAAGTGTGGAGATGAACATGATACAGTACATCGAGTAGGCAAACAAATCGCCGAGGGAGCGAACGGCGAGGAAGGGAACTCCTACGGCGCCGAGTTCACGAAGGGCGAGGAGATGGATAAAAGAAGGACGAAATACACGGTCGTAACACCGATCAAGAGACAAAAGGGAAGGCGGACGGGGAGAGGAAAAAGGAGGGCGGGCGGTAACGTTCTCGCGGAGATACCAGAGCACACACGACGAGGAAGATTATTGTGTAGCGCGAGAGGGTAGGGCATGACCCTGGGCGGCCACGAAGAAGATCGGTACCCCGGCAGCCTCGCCATCCACGTTCATCCGCATGCGCACACGTGTACATGCGGAACACACGTGTGCTCCACACATGAGAACCGACACGTTTCATCGCAGTGGAACATGCGAGGCTGCATCTTCGTGAGAGAAAGAGAGAAAGAAAAAGAGAGAGAGAGCGAGGAAATATCATCCTGGAATTCTTACTCGCTCTCGATCAATCTCGCGACGTCCGTATTCGCTAATCGTGGTTTGAGTCACTGATTTGACAGGTGTCAGCCATTCGATTGTACCCTCTGTAACTGACGCACGTAAATCATCACCTGTTCCATGCTATGCTTTCTCGGAAATATCTTGCGATTATGTAGATTTGAATCTTAGACATTTACACGAAAGAAGTTGCAATAAGATAAATATGTCGATTGGAAAATATCTTGTACTTAACATGTGTTTAGATTTAGTTGCGATTGACTTTGTTTAAATTGTATTTCTTGTTTCGACGGTCGAACTCTATCTTATTGTGACTGGGAAACGTTATATATATGTCCATCATTAAATATCCGCGATATTTATGCAGGCCAAAGGTGTGTAACGTTAATTCCAAGTACGATTTCATGTTGGATTTGATTTTTTATTTAATTGTGAATCTTACAGATCCATCATAACAGATTATAGCTTGTAGAATGCAAACCGACATATAATTAGACTTTGCATTGCATACGATTCGCATCATGATGAGAATTGAAAGGAAATACATAAGCTTCGTGAGACTCTACGAGTAGAATTGAGCAATACATATAAGATTAGTATATCGTAGATAGTCGCGGTTCCACACCTTCCACACGTCTCGTAGCTTTTACTTCGCTAATATACCGTTTCACATCGTGACATACGTGGCAAAAATCAGTTATCGCTTTATGTTGCTTCATACTGTTAATAATTATACCATTCTCATTTATATAGATCAAAAAATGAGTACAGATATCCCTTTACTTACAACGAGATTATGTTCCGTAATTCAAATTGAGCGTAGTAGGATTTATATTTTATATAAATAAAAATAATTATTTTATTACTAAAAATGATTACAAATGTCTATCCAAAAAATGACAAAGCGAAGATTATTCTCAATATTTGTCTATTATAAAATTAATATTTAATTTAAACACACATATTAACTTTAACAAGTAATTAAAATACAATATTATAATTGTTTTAATTAAAAAATCTTGATACAGTATTTAGTATTACAAAATGCTTCACGAATGTTTAATCAGTTTTGTTATAATTTATTAGTTAAATTTTAATTAATAGCATTAATTATAAGTCAGAAAATTCATAACATTGATTTTTTCACACCTCAATATTTATTTTTTAGATAAAGATATTCGTCAAACAATTAAAAATTTGTTTTATTCATTGAAACCTCTGGTTACATAACGGATAGTTATTCTTTATACTACTTCGACACTGTAAAATGTACTAGAATTTTATTAGAAATCACCATATTCTTGGAAGATATCTCATGGATAAAGTTATCTAAAGATGAAAAAATAGGGTATAAATCGAGGTAGTCTTAAGTAGAGGGACACCTGTGATTTGTGTTTCTCACGTCTGTACATTTCTATCCAATGTATCTCCGAAGACAAAATTATTGAGAGATAATATTCGAACTGTGCACTTGGACGGATGATTTCAGCGTGCTTTCTCGCAGGAGGATATATAAGAGGAGCACGCGCGGTCCAGCGCGGCGCAGACACAGGCGTCATGAGAGCCGGGCAAACACAATGCCCGTCACGGATTTCTTAATCGCTCTCGATCTATCTGAACCATAATATCTGTTGCGGCTAGGCGCGCGCTCGCGCGCGAGTTTTACATATGTATGCGCGCCTATACGGACGCGCCTCTGAACGATACATACGTGTACACGTACGTATGTAAGTATGTACGTATGTGTACTCTGCATGCTCTTCTTGTCCGGTACCCCGCACGGCTTACCCCCTCGTTCCACGGGTCAATGGCTCGCTGCCTCGACTGCTCGACTCCGATCTACTCCGCTTCGTACAGCCTCCTGTTCCCTTCGTCTCTCGCTCGCCCACCCCCTCTTCTCATCTCCGCTCGGTGTCCACCTCTTCGTCTTCTCTCTTATGTGTTATACAATGCCTCGCCTCACTTGGTTCGTTTGTTCTTTCCTTCGTTCGTTCGTGTTACTCTTGCCGAGAGCAGCCCGGCGTTTCGGAGACTTCAATGCGCGACAGCTCCTCTTTTCTCGTCTCCTCTCTCCGTCCCTATCCGTTTCCTTTCGCTCTTCCGTTCCCGCCCCCACCCGCGCCCAGGATACCCGTGCGCTCCTCTCTTTTCCGCGGCTCCGTCCCTTCCCCGTTCCAATCCGGCGCGTTTCCACGGTTAACAGGTATTTTCGGAGCGACGCCTTTCGGTTATCGATAGGAGCTCCAATCTTACACGTTAAGTTGGCATGTAGCCTCGCCAGATTTTCTCTCCCTCGTTCTTTTTACAAGTAGTCCGAGGTAAAGCGTCCCGCAGATTTAAAGAAATGTATTAAAAATTTTCTATTTCTTTCTATCATCTAGATTTCTCCTTTTTTAAGCATGTAAAACACATTTTATATTTCACACTTTTGTAACTAATGCATATATTTTATTTATACGTATCTATTTATCTCCAATTGTTACAACTAGAAAAAGTGATGTGAGAGACGTGCTTTCATCATTTTATAAATCGGACCGTCGAATATCCGAAACAAAAATAAATAAAAAATAGAACGTATCAATTCAGATAGTAAAAAATCATATAGTGTCTCGAAAAAATAATACTTGGATATCAGAAATTCTAATGAATGAAAAGTCGAGTGATCGCAATTGCGCAGGGATATTTTGCGCTCCGCGGAGATTTAACGATCTGGCGTGGATTAACGACGATGTTTCGATGGCCACAGCGAGAGACCGACTCCGCTGATGGCTCAATTGTTTCCGACGAATGAACGATCGTTTTTACTGCTACGGCTGGCGTCTAATTGCGTCCACGTCGCGGTTCCATCATCGCTCTGGAACACTTGGCGTTTATGCTTCCTTCGGATTGTTGTCGCTCGTCACGAACGAGATATATATACGCGACGACGTGTACAAACGATGATGCGGGAGTTGCGCACCTTCCTTTACGACGACTGCTCGTTTATATTACGATGTAACTACGTGCCGGTCGTTTTTAATGCGCCTCGCGTGGTACACACCTCCTGCGACGCGCGAGATTTCGACTCGGGCCTGACCTTTTCGTCACGCACGACGTAAAACAGGCCAAGTACGTGTGCGTGTATTGGCCGCGCGCGTCGTGTCAGTGTACAAGATGCAATAAATCTCGAATGTTCGTCGCTTTACAGTCTCACCGTCGATTATTACGTCCACTTACCGTTTGGAGCAAGTAACAAAAAAAAAATAAATAAATGAAAAGAAAAACTATCTGTCCCTGAAGGAACGCGCGACGCGAAACAAAAGCATTGGAACTGTCTTTTCGCAAAATGCCACCAAAAGAACGCCGGCGATACACGGTTCCGAGAGAGAGATGCCGCTTTTTGCGAAATGCCTCACCGAGCTTCCTCGGCCGTCAGCCAGGAAACGATCCGTACGAGATGGTCTTACGCGCCGGGACCGAACAATACACATCGTGTGCACCGGTAAGGCCGTGGGGATCAAAAGTGCAGCGTCGTGATTGCATCGGGTCCGCCAAAGAACAAACATCCACCGATACTTTGTACTTACACGACTTTATGAGCAATCAGCCGGCGCTGCCCCGCGCAAATTGTTTGTTCCTCAAACCCATTTAGCTCCATTCCGTGAAATTCTACTCGAATAATCACAGCTTCAGTGCCTGCCAATTACGTTTTTGCGGAGCCGTACGAACGCGCCACGGTAACGTGTATATACGCGTCCGCCGCACATTGTTTCAAAGAAGTCTGCGCTGCTCGCGGTATATGGATACGATATTGTTGCTCCGATTCGACGAAACCTACGAGCCAACATTCCGCCGGTTGCATTGCGCGAAACCGTTCTCTTATGTGCACCTGACCGTGAGTAGTACGAATGAAATAGAGGAAATATTTTCGCTCTTACTCATAGGGGAAACTTCTCGAGAAAGAAATGTCAATAAAGATAATACAACAATTTCGACGCAGACTTTTCTATCAAGCTTATAGAATTACTGTGAGCTTATAAAATAATAAATAAGAACTTTGAGAAAAATATTGATGGGTAATTGGGAGTCGATACTGTAATTTGTGCGCAAAAGAATATTTTTCTCTTTATAAAAAGTTAAATTATGTAATTTTTAATTTTTTGTATCGCGTAAACGTTTCGGCTCAAGTTTTCGCCAATTAAACGTGTCATATTTCTTACATAATCAAACATGAGTCACGACAAGCACTCAGCTTGAGCTTGCGAAGAATTACCACACATTTCCTTGGCTGGATGGCCATAACTAATTGTGTGTTGCCAATTAATATTTTTTTAAGTTTGAATTTCCGGGAGTCCCTGTATTTAAAATTTATTGATAATAAATAATTGTATTGATAATTATAAAATTACTTCACATTACTGTGAAACTTATAAAATTAACGCATTAAGGTGTAATAATCTTGCGGGCAGTGTCTTTATTATTCTTACATTTTGAGACATTACACCCTGCGTTGAATACGCTTGAGACATCAAATGGGAACTAAGTCGATACGATCGCGGCGATAATCAATCTTTCATCGAAGGCTGTATCACGGTGCTTGCCTTGATTGGGCGGCGAAACAAAGCGTAGCGGATGCCATTACTTCCTTTCGTCCGCGGTTGTGTGAAACAGACCTGACAAGAGCGAATTCAACGACAATGGGAATGTTAAATGCCTTTGAAGTATTCGCCTTCACAGTTGCCGACCTGGAAGAGTCTGATATCGGTTGTAGGAAAAAAAAATAGATAATCGATTGGAATGCGTCCATTTGATCTCTTTATTTTTATCCGCGAGCTGCGCGTTGAAGCTGCATTTAGTTCGTTTATGATCACGATTATGCAACTTACTTAAGTCAAATTGAGAGAATGTACTAGATATCGCAGGCACACATCGTGGCTCCAACTTTTATGATTATTCGTAAAAGGTACGCGCGTGGAATTGGAATGTTGTGATTATAAATAGTATTAATGATTTCTTAGGAAAAAGTTTGATACGCCATATAATATATTTAACATGCCCACGCCATTTCTGAGGCGGCAAATGATATTTAATATACCGGCGCCATTGCCAGATAGACGCGCGAGATCGATATTTACCGGTAATAGTGCTGCCGCGTAACATCGAGAGAGGTCACACCGTCTGAACTTCTGTCGCTAACATTAACAAGTATCATGGTCGATGTGCTTAATACTATGGTATTAACTTAACGTGCGCTAAGTAATAGCTAAGATAAGTCAAGCTTTAGTAGCGTTGTACTGAGTAGGCGTGTGGCGTATTATCAGTGCAATTTGTCATTTATTATTTAATGTTGCGATCTAACCGGTATTGTCTGATCTATTTTATCTGTGAGATCGATGAATGATACACATCTCTATCAGACAAGGATTTAATGATACAACAAGATCGACAACTTTGTCGATAATAATTACTGAGAAACAGGTATTTGAAACCTAACGTACGTCCTTTCCATTAAAAATGAGATATATTTCAAGTTGTCAACTTACATTAAGCAAAATGTGCATAGATAAAAAAATCAATTGAAGCAATAAATTAAACGAGTCATGCGAATATAATATATAAATTTCAAAAGTTTGCAACTAATTTATAGGAAAACATTACATTCACATGTGCTCATAATACGCCTCTTAGTAGAGATTAACGAATTTAGGAAACGAAAGAGTGCTGACAGATATTAATTTACTGTCGACGCCGAATCGGAAATCCGAGGCCGGCCGCAGAGAAGGGGTCCGCGCAAAAATGAGAGCAATCTTCCGGATACGAGAAGCCCGCGTCCCACCTCGGCGCACTATGGTGGAGAAACAAGAAACAAACTGTAGCATCTCGGACCGGCCGGCGTGGGCTTCCACTTGTGGGAACCATCGTGCGCGCCGTGGCGTGCTCTCTGGACCACGAAGTGAAAGGTCTGACTCGGAGTTAACTGACTGACTCGCAGTGTATTTGAGGTATACCGGCCGTGTGGTGCAAGGTGATGTATCCCTCTACCGTCTTCTCCCGTGTGTACCGTGAAGAGCCGCGGGAAGAGATAGAAAAAGAGAGAGAGAGGGAGGGAGAGAAAGCGAGAAAGAGACGCACGCACGTACGCACGTGGAGCGGCCGCGGGGTGTACGTAGGTATGTGGGTATCTGTATGGCTTGCACTTGCGCGTCGTTACATATGTACTATACGCGCGTACGTAGTATATAGAGGACGTTACGGCCTCCATGGTAATCGCCCATAAACCGCGAAACTATCCTTACATACGCGCCGAGCTGCTACTCCCCACCCGCTTCCCGTTGGTCCCGCAG
Organism: Solenopsis invicta; assembly: GCF_016802725.1. Taxonomy (NCBI): domain Eukaryota; kingdom Metazoa; phylum Arthropoda; class Insecta; order Hymenoptera; family Formicidae; genus Solenopsis; species Solenopsis invicta. Next base: position 12,438,719 of record NC_052673.1, read on the forward strand.
CTGCACTCAATCTTCTTTGTCTATTGGAATCGTCTCGGCTTCCGCGAATACTCGGGAAAGTGGATACGCTGGATACCGAGGGCGCAGGAAGACGCGCGCGGCGTATCTCGTGCGTATCCGAACAAAGCCTTGCATTGTCCTCTCGTTAGGGCTAACCACGAATCGCGTTCGGTGGCAATTAGTCAAAGTGAGAGAGAGATGGGGAGATGGAAACGTGAATCTTTATCTTGCATACGCTAAGCAGATTTATCTTTGTATTATATTTTTCCACATTTTCCGATGTCTTTGCGTTGACTGTCTCAAGCACAAACATCACCGTATCTACTAAATATAAAAAGTCAGAATAAAAGTTGGAATTGAGAATGAGTCTCATTTGCGACATTGCACAAAGAGCTAATAAGGATCGATTGTTCCACCTGGCGATTAATTTTCCCGTGGGTTGATTCTATTGTAACTACGTCTCTAACAGCATCAGTTCACGAAGCTTCTTCGTTTAAATCAACATTTAACGATCTTATTCAAAAATTAACCCTCAAACAAGTCTTCTGTCCCCGATCATGTAACACTTTTCTCTCTCCTGGGAGCAGTCAATCGATAAAAGAATCGAAAGTCGGTCGATTCGAAATTGCGCGACGCTTCACAAATTTTTACTTTGGGATTAATTTTTTGGGGAAAAAAAGACACGTCTGAGACGAGCGTAACCAAACGCGCGAAAGACCAAAGACAACGCCCTTAGGTATTTATATACGATGTTGGTGGTAAAGATGAGAAGTAAGAAGCGGGAGGTCGGGGCCCGGCGGGGGTGCGCGGAGGACGGTCGAGGGTGGCATGAGGGGCCGAGGGGGGAGGGAGAGGATGGAGATGAGGACGAAGGCGTGGGTAGGGAAGGGGGGACAGAGCCGGCTAGGTATGTATAAGCAGAAGAAAGCGCGGGTCGATTAAAAGTAGCGAGGGTGTTTCTCCTCTCGTTACCGGAGAGCGAGCGAGTCGAGGCGAGGGAGAGATAAAAGCCAGGCAAGTGAGAGGGGAGGATCGAGGAAGGAGGACGTGGTGGAAAAAGGAGAGCAATTGCCTGGGAGAGAGACGGACCTAGAGAGGGTGATCTAGATGGTCGCGAGAGACAGAGACGAAGGGGGAGTTGCGCGACGTGGAAGCAGGAGACCGCGAGACGAGGATGAGGAATATACGACTAGGGAGAGGCGACAAGGGAGAACGAAGAAAAAGGTCTGTAAAGCGTACGCGACCAAGAGAGATGGAGAGGCGCGGTTCCAATCCGAGAGTGTTCGAGAAACGGCGCCTTCGAAAGACGGGGAGGGTGACGCGAGGGGCAAGGACCCACCGACTCAAGAATCTCGACCTTTATTTGGATTTAAGCAAGGAAAGGGTTGTAAGACACGTTGGGTGGGAGGGGTCGGGAGTCCCGGAGGGCGCGGACGGGCTCGTTCGAGATGGCGAACGCATACGGAAGGAGCCCGGAGGTACGCGAATGTAAATTTTACGATCAAAGTGGCGGATTAATACGACGGCGATGCGCCGCCGCGCTTACGACGAGAGAAAGAGAGAGAGAAAGAGAGAAAGAAACGTTCGCGGAAAACACCCGGATTGGCGAAACACCAATGACGCTCTCGTTGGAATCGACTAATCTGCGCGGAGCAGTCGTTCCAAAATTATTAACAGTCCTTGAGAATGCATCTTGCTCGCGAAATATATCGAACTCATGCGAAAAATATTATCACTGCTAACAGCTTCCTTATGCAATTCAAAAGAGAGAAAGATCAAAGGACGTCAGTGCTTTCTGGCCTTTAATATAACAGTGCCTATATTCAAGTTGTCCCCTGTTGTTACATCAATTATTAGAGACACTCATTGCACCCCACTGTCTTGAAACTCCAATATTTCATATTGATAAGTTTTATTGTCTTAAAGAAATATCCACCCGAATTTGCAAAGTTCTTTTAATTCATAATTAAAATAAACGCCCCGTGAGACAAATTCCTCATCGAAATGAGGGAGGATGGGAAGGTGAATGAATGAAGTTTGAGTGCGGAAATACTTTCCCGCATCTGCTGCGCTGCTTTATCAAACGAATCATTTGAAAAGCGTGCGCGCCAATGGTGAAGACGGAAGAGGGAATCACGAATTTCATCTCTAAGCCATCGGTGGCCCCGGCCATCAGCTGCTTCGGAGTTAAACTTTAATTTAACGCATCACGGACAGCCATACCCTCGCTTCTCCATCTTCTCGCTGCTGTCGTCTTTGCCACGCCGCGGAACGTACCCTAACCCATGCGGAAAAAAAGTCCACGTTTCATGTAGATCGAGACCGATGTGGTCTCATCCCGATTACCACTTTGCGCTTCTGTCTTCACGATCCAGTGCGTACGAATCACGTCCCGATTGGTAGGTAGAGCTAATAACACCTGCTGTCCACGATGATTAATCATTGATTAAACTCCATTCACGCCCGATCGTTCACGCGATGGCTCTATCCGTTTCTATTCACTTTTGATGAGCGGATGTGTAACTAAAAGCTTTGAGAAAAGGCAGGAAGAAATCGTGTTAGCTGCTTGATTATTTGACATGCGTCGTTTGTTGCTAGAGCCAATTATAAAATTTGTTCTATAAGATTTGAGTATGAAATATTAATTTGCTTTTATCGAAATTTAAAGTTTACAAAGTTATTTCTATCACTTCCATGTTTAATCGGATATAGAATGTTACATCGTGCAACAAAATTTTCACATTTATGATAAATCTTGGAAGAAACTTTATGATAAATCTCGCAGAAAAATTTTTGAAATAACTTGGATGCAGGCAGATTCTCTGCAAAACGTCTCCTGTTATTTTAGAAATCTATTTCCGGATGTTATTCATGAAGAATTAAAGAAGGAAACTTTATGATTGTGCGGACACACGCATACTCTGTCTCTTGTTGTTCCGTAGGAATAAATCCATCGTTACGTTCCGTAGGGAGGTGGCGCGTTAATTGAACACGGTTATCGGCCTCCTTCGATCGATCATCATGACCGAAAATACATCGCCGTCCAGCATGAACGAGCACTACTCGCTTGTCACTACTCGCGTGTGCACGCTCGTGCTCGCGTAGCATGACTTAGGGGGACTTCGCGGCCGCCCGTGTAGTTCCTTTTAAACGAATTACGGCGATAAAGACCCCGACAAAGGTGGGTCTATGTACACTCACGCTCACGCTCGGTCATACATGACGTGCGTGCCCGTAATGCGACCGTGTGCGTATACGTGCGTGATACATTCGTACGTTACACTCGGTTACATTTACCTTATGCCTCGTCTCCACCTTTTCTTCCTTCATCTCCTCCTTCATTCCCCTGCTGCCCTGGGTTTCTTCAACTTCGACCATGCGCCCTCTTCCTTCTCGGGGCCACCCCCTCCTTGCATCCCCGCCTCGTCCCTTCGCGCTTCTCCGGCACGCTTTCTCGCTCGTTTCCTCGAGCCTCTTCTCTCTTCCTCTCTCTCTCACTATCTTGGATCTGATTCGATTTGTCGTACAATGCTGTTCACGATGTGATTACATGCCGGAGGTCCCTGCAGCCTCGGCGAGATGCCGGAGCTTAGGCAGCGTGTAAGTTTACAAAGTACGACGCTTCTTGGCACCCAGAACGCCAGCCGGGCCGTCGCACCGCGTGCTCGAGCATCAACTTTCGCGGATCATCGAATGCGTTTAGTCGACTAGTGATTTTGCAAAATGGTCACCTCGACTTAATACCGCGTTTAAAATGACGTCAATAAAGAACATTTAATTAATCGATAGGTTAATTTCAATAATTTTGGAAGAATTTACGTTCTCTAATATAATTATTGATTATTAATTACGCGTTACGAAATTAACACACATGCTGCAAAATAGGATTATTATAACCTTTAGAATATGTATGTAACCTAAAGTGGGAAATAATTAAATATGTAGGATCTTGATTATATTAAAACGGTACATAACTGATGAGGAATATCGATATCAATTTCTAAAAAAGAAGCGAGCTTCAGGAATTGAATAAAAAGCAAAACGGTTAATATATTACGAGACTTGAAATTGATACCGTTAGTCTAGATATATTTTTATTAAAAACTTTATGATGCGTATGGATTATGAGGTAAGAAAAACATTTTGGCTTGGATAGAAGACAAAAGAGAAAAACGAAATGCCGATAGACATCCAACCTCGGTTCCGTAACAGTCGATGTTCAACGCGATTAAACTTGGCATGGCTCTTTCGCGCGCAACTTAGTCGAAAGCAAATCTCAGCCCCAACATAGTTACAGTCAGCCTGAGTTTCGGTCTTTTTAAACGGCGCTCGATGCTAACGAGTGGCAACACGGCGCGGAGGTGTAACGTTGGCGAGTTTCAAAGACGACTCGACGACGAGCTCGCAAGAGAGCGGAGAGAGAAAAAAAAAGAGACCACAAGCACGATCGATTAAATCGAGAAATCACGCGGCGGCGATGGCGACGAGCGGCGATGCGCTCGTGCTCGTCGTGCACGTGTAATTCGACGATGTGTAGCGACGGCCGATTGTTCCACGTTGGCCATTGTGCTGGGGACGTAAACCTATTCCACGCGCGGCATAGAGTAAAGTAGAAACGTCCCGCGGTGAAATCAATGACGCGGCATAAGAGGGAACAAGTATCGCGGTGCGATCTTAATTCATTTCGCTCGTGTGAGAACGTGTGTTTAATTTCGCGACGACGGCGAGATAGGAACGCGAAGCGAGGGAGAGAGACTGTCTCGACGATGACCAGCGAGAAACTCGTTAACGCGGCCGATAACGTCCGCTCGCATTATATTTTTCGATGCGGGATTTGATAACGGGAAATATCGTGCTGAGCATGCGAGCCTAATAGAAACTGCCCGTTAATTATAAGAACGTTGTCGATGATTAACATGTTAAACAGATATTACGTTAACATCAATTTTTTTTCGACTCCATGAAAACATAGCACTGCAAAAACACCGTGATGTTCATATATACCTTATTTTGTATTTTATCTTGACATTATAACTTTATAATACGATTTAGAGAGAAAGAGAGAGAATTTCGGATCCAAACACTTTCTTAAATTATTAATGGGCGTCACTGATTTGATTTGCCGATTGTAAATGGCTTAAAAATAGCGGGATAGATGCGAAAACAATGTATATTTCACAACAATGTTTAATCATGCCGACGCATGCATTCGGTTCGCGCGAGTAGCTAAGAGGTGCCGTGTTAACATGATTAAACGACAAGGATCCCGAGCGGGCGAGAAGAGAACACCCGGCCAGAAGGTATCCCGTTCCGGGAAGACGCCGCGAGATGGTAAAACGCGATGCGCGGGGATGTTCGAGGCGTTCGTAGGCCGATCTCTGTACGACCCGTCAGCGGCGCAGAAAATTGCGCTCACGTGACGTCGGATAGCATAAGTACACCGTGAACACCGGCGCTGAGCTGCATTGGGGTTGCGGGTCGTCGCGGGGAGGGAGGCTGGAGGGATGGGTAGTCGAGGGAATGCGGCTCGAGAGTTGGAAAAAAAAGGAAACAGAGGCGAAACGAGACAAAGCCACGAGGGGCGAGCTCTAGGAAAAGCCTTAAATCCCTGAATGAACTGGTCAAATGGCACCACGGGCCGGAGTCGAAGAATGAATGGTTTGCGGCGGCAGTTTCAGCTCTCATCGCAGTTCTGAGTTCGAGCCGCTCCCATCCCTCTTCCCCTCGCTGCCCTTTCACCACCTCGAGCGAGAGCACTACCACTGTACCCAGTGCCACTCGGATCGCCTCTAATTATGTCATAACAATTTAACTGTACGGCTGGTCCTTCGCCTCGTCTTTCTTTTCGCTTCTTTCCCTCCTTCATTCTGCTCTCGTACAGCGGACTCTGTGCTTTTGCGAATCCTCCGGTGTTTCCGCCCTTTTTCTACGGCTTGGCGAATGCCAGTTTTACGTTTTTGATGAACCTCCCGACGGAAATCGCGGACTCGCTCGATCGATGGATTTCACGCGTCGACGCGATCTCACACTATTCCGTTTCCCAACGGAATCAAACTGGACGTTGGAGCGCTTTTTGCGTGAAAATAATATAATACCGTTGCCTATTTCAAATGTAATAACTCGCAAAATTATTCGATCTAATCTTGAACTTTCGACAGTTGTCTCTGATTTAGTGATTTCTGTAAGTCAAATCTAGAAACATAGCCGTTGCACTTGTACGAGAATCTAACAACTGGAATCGTAAAAGTGTTTTGGATTCTTTATAACGAAATTTTGGAGCCAAATTTAATAATCGATAATGTATTTTCCAGCTTGAAAATAAATTTTATTCGAATCGTCATTAACTTAATAACAATACGTTGCAGTATGTTTGTTCGCGTTAAAACAATTGAAACTAAACACTCTTATCAAATCTTTTTACATCTAAATAGTTAATACATTTGAGGAGTAAGCGGGAATTGATTAGTCGTTCTCTAGCGAGGGAGAAAATGTGATAGGAACGTGGCTTCCTCTTGCAGAAATCGCGATTTGACATCGGCGTCGGATCCCCTACGATCCCCATTTCCTTTTCACCGCCCGAACTTAGCAGCGACGGTCTTTTACTCTTCATATCCTGTGTAAATATTAAATTTGTGTCTCTTGATAAACTCGTGGGACGCAGTCGCGCCCGCAGGTCGATTCTCGCGCGTCTCACCACGCTTGGTTGGGCGATTGCTAATTTCACGCCTCGATCTTCCGATCTGTCGATCTCATTCGGACGAACGCCGTTCGTGACACCTTCGTAATTATTTTCCACCGAGCGCCGTGTTCCTTGCGCAAAAGCGTTTTCGGTGACGGTGATTTATTCTGTGCCTTCTCGTACCGCGTACCATCAACGGTACGAACGATCGACGAAGAGAAACTGACCGGTCGACCGTAGAGGAGGAGGCGGTTACACAAAAATCAATCCGCCTCGTCGAAAAGTGACAGGCGTCGCAATTGTTTTAATTATATAGATATGAGACCTCTCGCCTCTCTCGCATCGCGTACGAGAAATACTAATCCCAAAAAGATTACGCGATTTACTCTATAATCTGGCTCCTGCGTTCCTAACCACTTCCTTCGGACTTTTACATGCACTCGACTGTGTTACACTTAAATCTCATTATTCTGTTGCGTGCACCTAGTTTAATTCGATTTATCCTTCGGGAAAGGACGGCTTTCATAAAACCACAACACGCTGCCCTCCTCCATTTGCCTCTCTAATTAGTTCGCTGCGAGGGAAAGGGTTCGAGCCTCGAATAAGTCGCCGTAGGTGGACAGCGGCGTGTCCAACGTGTTCGTGGGCGGTACCAACGGGAGAGAAGCAGGAAAAAGTAGCCTCGCCCAGCTCTTTCGTATGTCTATATCGGTACGCTTTTTACCTCACATTCTCGCGGACTTAACAGCCGGGAATGAGACGACGTCGTCGCCGTCGTCGTCGCGGTGGGTATATCCGTCACGTTTATCGCGGAGGCGTGCTACAGAGAAACGTGGACACGCATGCGGACTGTAAAATCGCAGGTCGGGAAAAAAAGAGGCGCGCGACGAAAGCGGGTAATTTCGCATCTGTGATCATGTCATATTTCCACGCGGATACTCTTTCGAGAGATCGCCGTGTCACGCCACGTCTCTTCGCGTGAACGGGAAGAAAAAAACGGGATTCGACGACTTCATCACTTATCCGACGATCGGATTTACAGTTATCGTTATCGTTTCGCATGAACGGCAATATCTAAAACGGCAAAGATTCTCAGGCCGCATTATATCGCAGTTGTCGCGTAATAATATTTTAAGGCGGAGGATCTATTTGCTCATCGTCGTGGACCATCGATGTAAAATATTCGGCCTCGACGCGCTCGGTTCGACTTGGCTAAGAGAGACTCGTCTAAAGATCAAAGAGACGGGGAAACCAAAGCTTTCCGCGTAATAAGGTTAAAGGATCAGAAAATTTGAGGTGTCTTGTCCTGATTTGCGGTTCAAATCAGAGACGTTAAACTTTATAAATGTTCGCAGCTTGGATTTAGAAAAATTTCAACGAATCTCTAACGAGATCGAAAATTCAAGATCAAAGCACTTATCAGTAAGATTGAAACTAGAAATTCTAGAATATAGATTTATCATACAAAAAAATGTAGCGTCGGAGGAGATACATTTTTTCCTCTGCAAAACCACATTAGTCTTTCCGGGCTGCGAAACTATCGCGAACTCCGCACTCTGGGCGATCGCTCGTCTATCAGGCCCGAAGATAAACTTCGCAATCGCGTTAGAGATTCGTATACCGGATCAACTGGACGGAGGGAGTAGCGCGGAAGCGGCGCGCCGAGGAAGCTCACACGCCGAGCCGCATTCATTCAGCGGGAGAGACGTGAGTTAAAAAGAGGAACGCCCGAAGAAGCCGAAGAGCAAGAAGAAGAAAAAGGGGGATGGCCGCCGGAGGGAAGCCGATCGATTCTCGTAATACACTCGGGCATGGTTTACTCCCTCATCCTCTGCCTCCCTCTCCTCCCCCACCTGCCTCCGGCTTCTATCTCCTGGACACGCATCAGTCGCGCATCTCGGCGTGGTCCGGGCTACGAATGAAGTTAATGTGAGGTCGTGCGAGCCGAGTGTGGGAAGCGCGGGACTCTCCGGACACCGGCTAGCTTCTGGCCTGATCGCCAGGGTATATCGGCTCTTAAGAAGCGTGGATACGAAAAAAGCGACACAGGAGCCTGTCGTCTTCGACGTCTTCGTTCGTACGACGCGAAGAGAATCGTCGCTTAACGCTCTTTGCTACGAGCGGAAGAATCATTCGCGATCGTTTCGAATACAACACTACGTCTTTTGCTGTATCCATAAATCGCAAACTACTTGATATTTCGTTAGATGAATTTTGTTAATTAAGGCGTCTCGCTTTTATTGATGGCATGATATTTTTAATTATTGAATGCACTTTGAAAATTTAAAATGTTTTCTATATGTATGAATACACACGAGGGAATGGGCATATTTATTTTTTCGCAAAACTATTTTGTGTTAAAGATGCTTTTTACGTAAATCTAGAAGTTCACCTAGCGTGTCGTAGAAAGTTAATCATAGGAAGTGAATCATCTAGGAAAACAAGATGTAGACTATAAAATGCTTAATATAATTTGAATTTTTGTAATATAATTGCAATATTTTGCACAAACATTGCAATATTTTGCTACGATGTTTCAGCAATTTTGCAGCAACGATAAAATGTTTGCTTCAGCAGAATTGGTACATAATATTAATACAATATTATATATGTTGCTGGAATGTTGCTATAACATTGCGTATCAATATTTCTAAACGTTTTATTGTTGCTGCAATGTTGCTGAAGCATTGCGGCAATATTTTACGATACTTTTCCTAAGCTTTGCTATATGGGATATATATTTTTTTAGATTGTTAGTTTTTTTGGATTTAATTTTAAATTCGCCTTTTTTAAATTCTAAAAAAATTGTTAACATCACGTTCGATTAACTTTATACTCTACTAGATATTGTGAGATATATCGATATACTTCTTCCCTCCGTATACGGAATCCCGCATGATTTTCACGGCTCGTTCAATAACGATCATGCGCGACCGTGTTGATTCGCGCGAGGACGTATACAAACGCGAACCGCCGACTTTCTTGTCACTTCGAATGAACTAACTCAAGCCTCGAGTCATTGACTCCGCTTCCGGTTCGACTCTCTATCGCTCGCATTGTTATCCCCGGACGACTCTCTTCTCGGTCTTCTCCGTTCCCACCGGCTCTCTATTCTATCTTCAGCAGCGTGTCCGTCTTCTACTAGCGCATCCTCGTTCTTCTCCCGTCTCGCCCATCTGCATCTCCTTCTACGAATTCATCGACTCTTTCTATTCCTCCGGATCTATACTAGTGCTACCAATGCTCTCTGTGACGTGGAGATTTCTTCATTCAAAGTTCATCAAACGTAAAAGTTGAAATTTTGGAATGTCTCTCTCTCTCTTTTTCACAAATATTGAATTACCTTTTTATAACAATTGTACTTTTTGATGTTTAAAAAGTCAAAAGATACATAAATTATATTTATGTTGAGAAATGGACATGATTCTTGTAATTAGAATTTGGATAAATTAATTTGATAACAGTGATCTTGCGTACACACGCTCGCTTCTCTTTGCTTTTATCATCTTCCAGCTATTCCTTACCAGCGTGTTGTCTTTTACTACAGCTACCGCTATTGCGACATAATAGAAAACGAAGAAGGACGGGCTTCAGCTGATTCCCGTGTCCCTCCACGTACCTAGTGGCCGACACAATGAATGGATACGTTTCAGGGATTGTTGAATTAGTAACGCGATACCTGCCACCACGGTTTACCCCCTACTTGTTCCCTTGCCTCCGATATCATCCCATAGAATCGACTTTTCTCCATCGATTATCATCATCGTAGCGCGCTCTCCATACCTTGCGCTTGATATTCCTCTTTTTATTCGAACGTTACACGATTTTTCTCCGTCCTTTTTTTTATATTCGCCGCTTTTGGCGGCATTTATAATGCTTTATGACTTCTCTATGCGCAATGCTCACCAGCAGCCGCAATAAATTCACTGGAGTCTGCACTCGTGTGTAGAACGTTTCTTTCTATCTAATAGATTCCCGGAAAAAGCATACACGACCTCCTCGCGATAATTCGTATAATATCGGAATAACTGATTTTCTCGCAAATCTACAGTACACAATTTTCTCAAACACTTTGCATGGATCATAAAATTGTGTTTTATTTTTTTAATTCTTATCATATTTTTATCTCTTATTGTACCTTCACTTTTTACTTAATTTTCAAATTGTATTTTCTGTTTCCAAAAGAATCAATTTATTTTGAACTATCATCAAGTCGGCAACTTGAGCGCTCGGATGCTGAATTCGTGGCATGTCGAGTAGACGCTGAAATAATCTAGAATCGATTTTATCGTCGAAGAGAACGGAAACGCGGAAATCCTCGGTAACACGACTAATGTTTTCCCGCGTCGCTCGCTGTTATTTGTCACTCATACGAATCTTATAAAATTTTATTGTCCCACTACACATACACTACACAGACACACTCACATACACGCACATATACATACACTTTCTGTACGATCTCTAGGAAAAGATATATATTTCTTGCCGGCCGGCAAAGGTCACGCGTTTCTTACCGCGGCAATAAAGCGCCACATTGTGCGCAATAAATTCGCCACGCTCTTTAGACGTACATGGACTTTTTGCGTAGCGGCCGATTGATAGAATGTGCACAAACTCCGCTTCATGTGCAGTTTGTGGTCGAAGCTGCTACATTGGACTCTGTTTTCTACGTCGAAAAACCGTCGCTTCTCGCATCGAGCGTATGTAACTTTCTTATACTGTTATGATCATTATAACTACTCCTCACTTTTTCACTCTGCGTTCGTAGCGTAATAATTGTGGAGCACTGTAATTGTTCATAATTTTTTTTTTTAAGAAGCAGCAGGAAAATTCTTATCATTCTGGTGTCCGCGCGTAGCGGCGAGTATAACTGGCATAATTATCCGCGACCTTTCGGAGAAAAGGATCGACGAACTATCGCTTCCACACTCGCACTATATATAACTCCGCTGTTTCGCCCAATTTGAAGCATCGTCATTTACCGTGGAGAGCATCCCGCTGTTACAGACCGAAGCAGAATTTTTTTTTTTACTCTTTTCAATTCTTTTTTTCTCCTCAGCATTCCCCCATAGATTCTCCTTGTGCTGCCTGCATGAGTGTCGTGAGTAGAACAATGTGATGTTTCTGTCTCTTTTTCCCTTCTTCCTTCTTTTTACCGGTTTTGCACGGGATGCGTATAACAGTGCATGAGGCCTAGCCTACGAGTTTTATGGCCGCGTAATGGGCCCCTTAGCCTCTCTCCGGCAAGGGAGGCATCACGCAGAAATACGGAGCGAGGTCCCAATACTCACGCTCGCCGGCCTCTTCTCAGCCGTTACCATACGCACTACACGTTTCCCCGTACGAAAACCTCGTGAAGCCAATCACGTCGCTTACTCATTGTCAAGTCTTCTATTTCTCCTAGCTCGGATATATGGGGCCTTGATCAATGTTACTTATAACAAAGACCTCGGCGGTTTATTTTATTAAAATACCGTTCGCAACGTTAAACATCGTCGAGTCTGATAATCGTAATTTCTTTTGTCCCGTTTGATTTATTTATGGTGATGTTAAGCAGCTGATGGAGCGCGTGTTAATAAATAACGTAGAAATAATCCAATACCCTCGTCTTGCAAGGATCGCAATTTTATTAAATATTTAATAGATACATCTTATAATTACATTTGGCGGAAGCTAAATAGCATTTTATGAAAATTTTCGCCGAGGAAAGTTCCAGATTTGCCGAAGAATCTGTCATTAAAATCGCATTCATTCGGTGATGAGACAACTGTATCTCGAGTACCTCCCGAGATTGACGTGTGTCTGGCAGTCGTTGCGACTGCGATAAAGTATTTATCCGCGACCGCGTTGCATCGCGATGCACTTGCAGTCGCGTATACCGGATACGTGAAATAATTATGCGCGCGTTTATCTCATTCGACAAACGGTTATGTCGTTTGCAATTTCGCGCTCCAGATGCCACGTTTCGGGAATGAGAAAAATCGGCGCGGTTATTCCAGGAAAAGCAGGTTGCGTCCTTGTCTTCTCGTGGGGAAACGACGCGGGCGAACGTACGAGTGACGGGCTTTATTTATGTATCTGATTTCCGTTGACGAATCGCGAGGAGACACTCGGTAGGCTCGTGCGCTTACGCGCCGCTCGTAATGCCACTAATTGCCTTTACACGATTAGATAGCAGCACGATGCGGATTCTCGTCGCGTGTTCCGCGCACCCCGCGGATTTATCGGCGAAATTTCCGCCCCGGCGTATTATTCCTGGAAATGCGATTTTCTGAATGAACGCCGGGACAGCCGCCTATAAAAATATCGTAACGCCGCGACGATAATGTTGCAGTCATGCTCTGAGCGCGGCTGCTGGAAAAGAATGAGCGCCGAAGCTAACGATAGCGATGTTCTCGCGCCTCGTTATTTCTCCGTAAAACGAGGAGGAGCTCGTGGACGCGCATGAATCAGAAATACGAATCGAGCCGTGAGCAAGTAAGAATTTTGCGTTCCTACGCTGATGAACGACGACGCGATTAACATAAGACAGAAGCGTAGATTTATTTTCGCAATAAATAATGTGTTACCACGCTTTCCTTTATAATCATACGATATTTCTCACAAGGTCGTAACGTGTTTATTAGTAATTGGATGAGTAACGTCTATTATAATTGGAAAATCCGCAAAAATTTTAATTACATGTATACATGCAAAAAAAAGAATATTTTGTTCAAAGGATTTTTATAATATGAAAATATTTTTTAGAGATATAAGAAATATTGGAGAAAACGATTTCTTTGGATTTAATAAATTGTATTACATCCAAACAAATTTATTTGGAATGGTCTAAACAGATCAATATTGAAATCGATAAATATGACTAATAACAGTGTTATTATCATCAAATAATATTGTTTGAATGAAACAACTTTCAATAAAAAAAAAAAAAAAAATGGGGATACTAATTTCAATGAAATCTTTTTCTCTATATACAAACTATTGCGCATCGTCGAGTGTTTCGAATATTGCTCTTATATGATTAAGTAACAAATGACATTTATTAAATTTTATTATAAAATTTTTTATCTGCGAGGTGTAGTTCGAGCCTCTCTTACGCATCCATCCCGTTTCATACACTCGGCACTCCGCGCCTAAACTCACGTGAGCAGCCGATACTTGGTGCTCGCATGAAAGTTCCCCGCGAGCGCGCGCGCCGGTGATCCGAGAAACGTTTCTTCGGTAATAATCGTAAGAGCGCGAGAGGCATTCCGCGGTAACGGTAATAACAGTAGGTTCGAAAGTTCGACGTCATTATCCGCCTTCGACGAAAGAGCGCACGCGCGATCGCTTTGCACGAATCGACTTTATCGTCCTCGTCGACGACGACGACGACGACGAGGGACGGGGGACGCAGCTACGGGAGAGTTCGGATCGTGAAGGACCGGCCGATCATAAGTGCACACCAAGCTCCGCTCCTGATTTTCCACCGCGAGCTTGTGTGTGTGTGTGTGTGTGTGCGGGAGTATATATATACGTGTGTGTACGTGCGCACTTACGTGGGTGGTTGAAAGGTGGAAGGAGGTCGGAGGTTAGTCGTTAAGCCTCAGCGCCAGATTAGTACCGGCGAGACCGAAACTTTAAACGAGATCATTTCTTAGCTTAACCCCTTCCCCGCGCTCCTCCAAATCCTCGATTTAAATCCGCTAATTGAAGACCGGCCCAAACAGCAGTGGATTCTTACCCCGCCGCGATAATTCTGGCGACGATGCCGCTGCTCGGCAGACAAACATCCGACGTAACTTACGAACGCCGCCAACTTTCGTGCGTTACTTTTTAACTGAATTAACACAGAATCTACCGGTCTTCTAATTGTTCCGCGTGCAAATTGTGTGACTTAAGGACTCGCGGTGCGTACGACGATTGAATTATGATCGTAAACCGTTGAAATCAATAAGTACCGTATAACAGTCAAACAATTAGAAATAAGATTTTATTCCATCCTATGAAAATATCACAATGTAGATCTTGCTAATATAATCGATGGTAGCGAGTTGTTGCTTAATTCTCAATAGCTTTTCCTATTGCTCTCCGAAAGGAAGAATGGCATTATCCGAGAATGGCATTATCCGCGCTTAAAAGGCACAGTGGGCGTTACGAAAGAAAAAGGCATTTTTTCAAATATTTCTACAAGTTTTATTTATATTTAATAAAAATATAAGCAACGCTTCATTATTTTACAAAAATAATCGTACATCTGTAATGAATTGATATTCTTTATAATGAAATAATATAGATTTCTAAATCCAGTGTTGGCAAAATTTTCCTGCACATGTAAAATGAAGGAATAATGTTTCAAGCTAAATTATGCTATGGATTTTAACGTGTAATCTTTCAGTGTAATTATAGAGTAATTTTTCGAGACCTTAAGAATATGGTACAGATTTATATTTTTTTCTAAAATACAATGATGTTACAAGCATTGAAGCGTTCATTTAAAGTTTCGCACATTGGCCCCGTTTTCATTCCAAATATTTTTTTTTCTAGGTAGATTTTTTCTCATATCTTTACAAACATGTGAGTTAAACTTTGGTTGCTTCTCTGAATCTATTCACTACCTGCTCTCGCAAATTCGAGCTAAGCGCAGCCAAAGTTTGCTTTCGTGTGTTTGCAATGATGATTAAGTGTACAGCTCAATTCAATTTGATATAATTTTTAGACTATAAAGTTTTAAGTTTTTATACTAGTAGTTTTAGGAGTTTTCCGCAATAATACCATTAATTATATTTGAAATTAGATATACTTTATCTAATTTTATTATATAAAGTCTATTTGATCATTTTCTTAAAAATATATATAGATTGGTTAAATAGTATTTAAAACTGAATATTTGTCCTACGTTTTTGAATAAAATTCATGTTTTCCGGGATTATCTCAATTTTATCCATTGTGTGACGTCTCCGTGTCGTCTCGAGTCTGCGAGCAATCGTAGTCTTGCGGTTCACTGTGTGTGAATGTGCCCCGATTAGCCGGACGACGGCCATCGGCCGTCGACGATCGCTCGATCCGGTCCCGAGTATCCGAAGCAACCGTGTAACGCTTAGTCATGCTCGGCGTTCCCAGGCGAATGGTGTGGCCATCAGAGGAACATGCGGAACGTATATGTATTATATTATACAGGTACCTGTGCTCCGTACAGGTACAGGGTGCTCTGGAACCGTCTGCCTTAATTTCAATTCCATTTTAACACTGGAACTATTGACAATTAATTTCTATTAGTACAGTTTCTACCAGTGCCAACACAAGTAACACTATACATGTATCTTTGAAAAAAAAAATGAAAGGGGAAAATAAATTGATCAGTTCAATTGTACATACACATTTACACATTGCAACAAAAATCATGAAAAATTTCAGAAACTGCATTGTTATGAATTTGAGTAATTTTTACAAAAAGAATTACAAATACAACTATCATGTTGATCTTAATAGTTGCAGAATAAAAACTCCAGGAAAGATGTGTCGTTGAGCGTTACATATTTTTACATTTGTCATTAAGCGAACTTAGTCTAACTCATCGATTAAATTTTGAGAAAGCGAAGTTTGCTTAAACTTACATGAGCAGCATTGTTATCTAACTGCAAACCCGCTAGTTGTGTAAAGACTCCTTCATTTCCGATTGTCTTTTCTAATTCGAAAGCAATTGACGCCTCAATGATTTTAACGAGAAAAAAATTCAGTATCACGTTGAAGAATCTGTTACTGAAGTCAAGCCAGGATTTTCGGGACACCCTGTACCGCGTATACATGTACGTATGAAAGCGCAGCGTGCAAACGTACGCGATCAGCAGCGTATCGGCGCGCGGACGTGCACTCGAGCAGACCGGAGCGGGACAGAAACTAAGAAATGAGAGTGAGGGTGGGAGAGAGATGGATATAAGAACGGCGGAGATATTCAGAAGATAGTCAGAGGGGTCAGGTGAGATGCTGCGCGGCGGGAGGACGACCGCAGCGGCGTGCCGGAAGCGAGCAGGTGACTGGTAGTTCCGCTCCATCGAGCGCTGTTCCGCGCCATGGCCACTCAAGATCGGCTCGGTGGACTCCGCTGGCGATTCCGTTCGAATTCGCATGGTATCCGAGCTCTCGCGATGGCTAACGTGATCGTACCTTTAATCGCGGAGATTCTGCTCCCGATGTGTGATATCGTTCTATACGCTAGAGCAAATCATGTATAGTTTCCGGCTGTCTAACTCATAAAGGTACTCGACTAAAATGCCGTTACGTTATGATAACTCCTCACAACGTCACAGAGTTATTCAGGGGTTCTGTAATCGATACTGCGTGGTATCATTAACGATTAATATTACATCTCGTATATACATCATGTTATATCGTGTAACATATCTGAACACGTTGTTGCCTAGGGTGCACTTGATCGTAATGTCGATTAAAATAAGGTATAAGGCATTCGCATTGTTAACTCGGGCGAGCGATAAACAGTCGAGGCGCGCCGCGAATATTTTCTATAGTCACCTCATGACCCACCGGCACTCCGGGTCTTTCTCGCAATCGATAGCGGACTGTAATTTAATTACCTTTTAATGGAAGCAACGTACTCTGCAATCGGTAGCGAGCGGGACGCCAGGGTCGTACATAATTTTTAAATTTCAGCAAAGTTAAATTGGGGCCAGATAATTGAAATTCCACTCACAAATCGCTCCTTATTCTAGTGCACAATATCAAGGGAAAGAAAATTCGAGGTGCACCGGGAACGAAGCGCGCGAGTAGCAGCGAGACTGGTAACGAATGTAAAGCATAAAAAAGCCGCGCTTACACACTCGCGCGACGACACGGCTTCAGTAATCAGGAATGTCGTTGAAAAATTAAACGCAATAGATATAAATGGATTCTTAATTTTAACACGCCAGACTCTCGTCGGAATTGCAAAACGTAACAAGCCGTTATTAACGCGATACTCTACGCGCGGGCTCGTCCCGTCCTTGCGATCGAGCCTTCAATCGCGAGATGTATAGTAAATAAGTAATATTGCTAATCTAGCGGGCATCCTTTTCTCAAATTTTTCGATTATTATTGGTTTAATTTATCGTCGGTTATTTCTACAATGAGAGAAACATTTAGTGAGATGGCCCAAACGTTTAGTTAACCCTGCGAAAGTCGCGATCCTAAAAATTACTTGTGGGGTCACGATGTATCTAAAAAAAAATACAATAATGCAAAAGTTAGAGAGTGAGAACAATTTTTGCGAGAAAACTGTGTAAATTAAAAATATTAAAACAATATTTTTGCGTGTATCTATCAGATGAACTTCCGCAGGGTTAAATAGTGGGCAAATAAATTTTATATTTTGTCTTTATGATTACTAAATATGTAGTTGTTTTTACCAATCGATCTGCAGCCTTAACCAAACAAAAAGTAACTAAGTTTTTGATACCAGTAACTACAAAATTTATTCGATCACTATTTAACTAAACGTTTGATTAATATTTATTTCAGTGTGCCAATGTAGAATAAAATTAACCTTTGTTTAGTTTACTCTTTTTTCTCCTAATTTTTAGAACAAAAAAAATAAAAAGTGAGTTAAATCAAAATTAAAGTTAATCTATATTGATAGAAATGACAGAGTAATCACGTATGCTCGCGTAAAAGAACAGCAAGGCAATAAAAAAAGAAAACGGAATAATAAATGTTACGGGCGCCACGTGTCGTCGCAAGGGGCAAGGTACCTCGCGAACGGTTCGATAAAATCACTGTCGGGGACCGAAGAACGAGGGCTGACGCAAAAGCGTGTCTTTTCGCAACACGAGTCAAACGAAAAGGTGGCGGCGTCGCGCGGTGGGATCTCGCGGGCGCACGTAACCGCGGTAAACGATCGGGACGCGTCAACGAGGATTCCCACAGTCACCCCGCGTGACCCGCGAGTCTTCCAGTTCGCGCAATCGCTACCTCTCTCCCTCCCCGTCTTCCTCTCCTGTCTGCACCTCCGACCGTTCCCGTTGGCCCGTAATTGACCCGTTCGCTAATTTCCAAATGCTGCACCGTTGCGGACACGACGTTACCAGACGACGGAGGACGACGAGCACGAGAACGCGCGCGCGGCTGGCATTACGGAGGGTACCCCGTACCGCGCCGACAGGGGGGAGGAGTGTATATCGCAAACGAGTGATTTGCATCAAATTGATCCGTTAAGTCAACAAGACCAGTTATACGCGCGCGCGCGCGCGCGGTGTATTCCTCTCCCGTTCGGTACCACGGGTCCCGCTCTGTCTCAGCGCGCGCGGCCCGACGTTGACTCGTTGCGCAACCGGGACTGACCCCCAATAGAACGATTTGCTCCGCAACCAATCCTTTCTACCACGAAACTGCGAAAGATGATTGATGTGGGAGCGGTCTCCCGCCGATCTATTTCGCTTCTTGTGTCGATTCGCGAGCGAGCGAACGAGCGAGCGAGCGAGGCAACTATCGTGCCCCGCGAATGTGGGACCGGCCCGGCGTCAAGCAGATTGTTGTACACTAGTCTTGGGTCACGGTAAAATGCCGCGCAAACCTTCGACAATCGATAATTAAACGATAGCGAGACGATCCTTTCGTGGTCTCCTCTACCGACTGAAACTGGGATAATTTCGATCTCGGCGCTACAAAATCATCCTCGTGTCTATTCGTGATAAAATGGGAAACATTGGGAAACACGACGATCGATGCGAAGTAGGTTTTTCCTCGGCTCTGCCTTATACACGGTATCGCGAATGAGACTCTTCCAAATTATATCGGCAATTTCGATCCGTCATTACGCGCGAGGAGAAAGGTCGATCGCGCCTACTCGTTCGCGCGCGATCGACGAAACGCGATTGTAATTTTTTCTCCTCGCCCAGATAGATCGGGACGAACGACGACGCGAGAGGCGATCGCGGGCGCCCGCGAGCTAATTATGCGCAAAGTAAAACGAAAGAATAGCCGCGGGTACGCGGCGCTATAAATATAAATCACGAGAGGAGCTCGCGGATTTGCTGGAGATACCTGCCGGTCGCTCGCACGTACGCAACCGAGCAGAAGGTATCTGCCGTTCGCTTTATGGGTGAACGATTATGTATGTAGAATGAATAAATCACGAGTACCGGGTAGCTGCGCTACCACGTTTACGCATACCGCGCACCTTCCTCACTCTCTCTCGCGCGCGCGCGAGCGCGAGGAAGAGGAAGAAGCGGCGCGGCCAAGAGCGTTCCACCGTCATTTCGCATCGTGGCATACGCACGAGGGGGAAAGGCGGTAGGTGATCCGGCCTGAAAAAAATGTTCCAGGAATCCTTTTGGTGGCGGAACGTGCTACGAAGAATTTACCCCCTCCCTCCCCCTCGTTCCTCCTGCCCGCGTCCTCTCTCCGCGCTCCACGCGTTGTGCGGGAAACTGCGCGCCGCCGCAGGATGTCGTAAAACCCGATGGCTCCTTATTTCCTGCATCGATCATACTTGTCCTGGATTATCCGACTCTATCACGCGCACCTTCGCCGCGGTTTGGACTGCGCGAATGTATGTATATGACGTGTGTATATGTATCTGCCCCTCTTACACATATATCTTTTGTAATTACTATTCCAGCCGCGGTATATCGGCGGAGCACTGCGGAGTCCGTGGGCGAAGTTCGACCCAGGACGGTCGTGAAAAATAGAAAAAAGTATTAGTATCTTCGTGCACGAACTCTACGTGAACTCGCGTGCTTCCGCTTACGAACCGGGCGAAATTTCTCATTATCCAGTCTGCTCTCCGCCGATGGAATCGAAATTTCAGGAGAAAATGAAACATAAGAATATAATCACGGTTTTTAGGAATTATTGGGGTAGACGCGCTTGCAAATGTTCCGATTAAAGGATATTATCGGATTGCTCCATCTCGTTGTCAGTTGAACAATGTTTCTGTCACATTTTTCTTTATAAACACCCCCTTTGTAATTTTTATTCAGATATGTTTGTATTATCGCCTTGGTTTGTATTATCGCTCGTGCATTCTTTCTTCGCTTTTAATTTATATATTAATTTATATTCCTCCTGCATGCGATCCTCTCTTCATTTCTTTTATTCGCTTTTTCGAAATTTTTTCTTAGTTTCATTAGAACGGCGCTGCGTAATTGTTTTACGCTTTTAATATGTTTCAACATTCTCTCGTCGTTAGAAAAACGAAACTTATCAAATATGATTAGCGAAATGACAAACGCACCATCCGTAAGAAAAATACAATAACTTGAGAAAGAGTCTCGAGCGTTTGCTTGCAAAAAAGGTTGTAACAAGACATATTGCTTTACTACGGTTTCCGCGGCCCGGCGAGCATTCATCTCGTGCATATTTTATAATTACAACTGTGCGATGTCTACTAACTTTGGCAGTTCTCCAAGCCGTGGTAAAAAGCGTAAAAGAACATCATTCAGTATCTTTGTGCGCGAATGTCGCCGTCACGATGTATACTCACGTTTGTGAACTTTACGAAGGGTCTGCTATTATCCGGTCGGTTCTTACCCGGCGAAGAAATTAAGTCTCGAACGAAGCAAGCCGGCGCAATGAAGTCGTGTGTCTTTAATGATATGCACCTCGCCGTGGAAGACTTGGTCCTTGTAAAATAGCTGCGCTATTGTCTGTTAAAGAAGTGACCGAGTCTCACGAATATTTACTCTGCACTCGCCTCATAATTACGACTTCATTGCGCCAG
Organism: Solenopsis invicta; assembly: GCF_016802725.1. Lineage (NCBI taxonomy): Eukaryota > Metazoa > Arthropoda > Insecta > Hymenoptera > Formicidae > Solenopsis > Solenopsis invicta. Next base: position 12,460,093 of record NC_052673.1, read on the forward strand.
TCGCGTTGCCCAATGGACCGGTTTTAACGATCGCGAACATTTCGCGTGTAACGACGGCATATCGCGCGCATCGCAATAAAAGCGGGAGATACAATAAAATTTCCCTGCGCCGATGGAACGAATCTGTCACTATGAAACCCGATTTAAATTTATTCTTATATTGTTTTTACAAGGCAGACTTTTAAAGTAACTGAAAAATCGATCTTTACGTTTTAACATTTTCTAAGAGGGCAACCCTTTAAAAGTATTTTTTTTTTCGTTGAATTCAAAAATATGGAGATTCGAGTCGAGATTTTGGCAGCTGAGAAAGAGACGCGCGATCGAATTTTTTAGTATATTCCGCATTCATCGTAAACCCAAAATCCACTGTGTATCTGAGTTATAAACCTGATAATATTATACTTTTTACATAGTAGATATATTTTTTGGATAGCATCTGTTTCATAATCATTATGACTGTTATTAGACGGGAGGAGAAACGGACAAGTTTGGCCGCGCGTTGAATATAACAACAAAAAAAAGGGAAAATAAAAAGTGCGCGCGTAATATGGCTATTTTTAGACACCGCCGTTACTGACTTTTTAACTTCGCGAGTTGTTACCAGCCAGTGTACCACGACGGAGAAATTAAGACGCGGAAGAACCGCGTGGCTAAATGAAACCGTGTGTCTTTAACGATATGCGCTTTTCCAGAAGGAAGGTCACGAAAGTTCCTTCTGCATAAGGAGCGTATTGCGCCACGTGCTGTCCCATATTATACACTCGCTCGAAGAGTATTCCTGTTTCAAAAGCTCTCCGCGCCGTCGCTTTTTAATTACTTTCATAAATTACGATTCTTTGGAGTCCTGACGCTACGCGCGTCGTAATTCCATCGCGCTTCGTGAACTACGGACGTTGCATCTTTGCATCCACCGATAGAGCGCAGAGAGAAGTATTACGGAAACAATAAGCAGTGTTTAATAGGCTATATATCCGGACTTTCCGAGAGGTCTCTATAAAGTTCCACAAAAACTCCCGAAATCAAATCTTGAAATGAACTCGCATAATTGATACATATTCGAACCGGAAAGTATTAAGACAAAGAACGGATTGAAATTACGTAATAATAGTTCAGGGACTACAGCATAGAATTAGTTTTAGAAAAATAATGATCGAATTTATTGGTATATATATCGATCTATTTGTGTTGCATGTAAACCACTTTTAAATTAATATAACTGGAAGTTGTGTGTCGTGTGCCACATTTTTTATTACATTTGTCTTCTATTTTTTACATTGCAAGATTAGATTCTCTATTTGTACAACAAAAGCTCTGTTTCTGTTGTCGGTCAGAAGAAAAAAAAAATACAGAATCGAAGCGTGTTGTCTACATCTAACAGGCGCTGTTATACTGGGCGGTAATAAAAACTCATGGTGAATATGTTCCAGACTGTGCACGTTGCTTTTTAACTTCGGGGAAAGCTCTTCGTTACAACGATGAAACGGAATAGAGCTAGCGGGATTTCCGTAAATACGCCGGAAAGAAGCAGCCACCGAAATAAAATCTCACATTTGCAATCTCATCGTTATTATCTGAAATTAGATATATTTTTTGAATTTTATCGTGTGGTTTTCTTCTTTTCCTCCTTTGAATATTAAGATGCAGAAACTAATAACATTGTATCTTAATTTCTGGATCCTAATAACCAAAATAAGATAGGATTGGATGCATATAATCACTGATTGTATGCGCATAATCACTAAAAATCATTCATTAAAAGATATTTAGCAAATCCATTTATCAAGTTTATTTAATTCGAAAAACTTTTTGATTGAAAAAAAAAATAAAAACTTATTTTTGCTTGATTTTATAATCGATTAGAATCAGTTGCCTTTGGATTAAATTACAAATTATTGCAGTTTAGAATATTCATTTGATTACAATCTTCTTTGCGTAACTTTTGCATTATTTTTTCATTTTGTTTTTAAAATCATTGAAAATGGTTTCGAAAACAAAATAAAAAATCTAATGCGAAAGTTACGCAAAGGTAGAGCATTTCGAGATTGCATCTATAGATTCTCAGACACCTATCTATGCAGGTATGCTTAACTTCGAAAGGATTCCAAGTATCTTTCGTTATTTTCCTTCCACGTCTCTCTCTCTCTCTCTCTCTCTCTCTCTCTCTCTTTTTCTCAACATGTACAAGAGGAAAAGCCAGTGCGGGAAAGTAATATGCGGGTACCCAAATAAAGCTGCGTGTCCTTAATGATATGCCATGAAAAGTCGTGAATTTCCAACTGTGAAAAGGATCGCATACACTATCTGCATTATAGTCACATGACCTCAAGAATATTTACTAATTCTTATTGCGTAGAGAATAGAGATAACGTCGGCACGGTTGGAAGGCGTTTTTATAGAACGAAAGAGGAAATGAGAGAAATAGAGCGTGGGGAGGGATAACGTGGAAGAGGAGAACATAGGAAAAAGATAAAGAGAGGCAGGACGCAAGTCGAGCGGGAATACAGAGGGAATCTAAGAAGAAGAAAAGAGCTGACAGAGAGATAGAGAGAATGAGACGGAGATCGCCCGAGTTCTCTTCGCGAAGACTACCAATTCCCTCATACCCATCACCCAAGAAAAGAGTATTTAAACGTCAAAGTGCTGACGTCACGATGGTGTGGGTACGGGACAAAGCAAAGAAGACATGGATGAGAAGTAAACGAAGAAGAAGAAGAGACGAAGAAAGAGGAGAAGGTGGACGCGGTTCGCAGTTTGTAACGGGCGACGAAGAGATGAAAAAAGAGAAGAGAGAGAAAGAGGGAGAGAGAGAGAGAGAAAGGTAGCGCGCAAGGAACGCTAGGGGGATGCTTTAAGACGCTCAATATAAATACTAGAGGGGGTTGAGAAAAAGGGTTGCTTCCCTTCGGGCCGACGACGCCGGCCGGAGCGTGTACGGTCTTCGGAATGGTGAGGAGGTAAGAGAGGTTCAGCGATGAGGGAGAAAAGCGGGCGCGCGAGAAAACGAGAAGACGAAAGTCCATCGGTGGGGGGTGGAAGGAAAAGCGCGGCGGAAGAAAGACGGGGAGGACGGAGGAAGGTTACACGGTGGAAAGGTGGTGGATCGAGGAGGGTCGAGGGCGGGTGGGTAGCGGCGTCGAAGGGCTGCTCGGGTGGCAGTACCAGGGGAGACTGGGGGGAAGAGGGAGAGTGGTAAGACGCGAAGGGGGCAGGGGCGAGGGCCTACGGGGCTGGAAAACTCACCCCTTTTCTTGCTTACCCTCGCTCGCTGTTTAATTGCATCTTACTTTCGAATTTTCCGCGTAGAGCTATCGATCGAGACACGCGAAAGGGGGTTCGTTTGCGTCTTATCTCCGACGGCCCTCGTCGTCTACTCTCCGCTCTTTATCCCCCGTCTCTTCCCCCGTCCTCCTCCCTCCCGCTTTTTCTCTTCGTTTCTCTCCTCGTCGGCCTCCTTGCACGATCCTGTCCTCTCTTTCTCTTTCTCTCTTTATCCCGCGCGCGCCTCCTCTCTTTCTCTTTTTCTCTCTCTCTCTCTCCTGCTGTCTCTACCCCCTTTGCCGCGTCCTCGACTACCTCATCCACCTCACCCACATCAACCCCATTCGCCGAGAGAGTGAGAGCGTGAGAGAGCACCCCGTGCTCCGGCCGGGCGCCCACCCCTCGGCGGACTATTTAAAACTACACATAGCCAATGCGTAAGACGACGGACTGGCTCGGCTCAGGGCCGACGAGTTCGTCGCCAATTTCTTTTCTGCTTCACAGTACACATTAGCATGACATGTAAACGTAAAACTATCAGCATAACGCTATTAATTAGTTATGCAAATATTTTCCAATAATAACTTTTATCCCACGTACGATAAGTCGCAAGTAAGAAAACGATGACATACATGAAAAAGAAAGGTCTAAAAAAGATGAAATTTGGTGATTATATTTAATGATTTTTTTGTTTATTATTCTAAATATTATTCTAAACCTTTTATTCTGAAAAGAATTTTTTTTTCAAATTTACATACGTGATTTGATACTTTTTTATGATCTAAATGCGCGTACATGAGTTTGCGCGCGTTACTTATTTTTCGTGATAAACTCTCGATCAAATTAGAAATCAGAAACGTGAATCGAGACATCGACTGCAACGATGATTTTATTACACTTAATTAATCTCATTAAAAATTCAGCTTAATTTTATTCGGTTTAAGAACCCGCTATAATATTTACCGGTGACGAAATAACGAATTTAATCGTATTAATAATTAAGGGAATTTTGTGCTATCTTGGACCGAATGCAAATCATGGTATCGTTCAACGACGTGGATAGCCGATAAATATTTAATCCGATGTAGAATTTACATTTACAAAAATTGCGCAGGAACATATCACGATCGACGTGTTTCTTTTTTTTTTCTTCGCGAAACAACTTCGACACCTTTCCCAGTCATTAACGAGCATAATCACCGTGCATACGAGCGTTCGTCCGTCGTCACGCTCGTGAGCCCGACTAACACTCTTCGTAGAAAGATCGCGATCGACAATTGTTAGCCTTCTCTTTTTCACTTCGTCTTATAGCCGACAACTTGGTTGTATGGCAGAAAAAAGAATCGGAAAGACCCAAGACGCGAAACATGCCGCGCGATATCGCGAGGGAGAGATTCGCATCCCGAGAAATCGTCCCGGAGAACGAGTCCGGGGTTTAACGAGCGGCGAAGGCGCCCGATGTTATTTTCGCCCCTTAGATTTTTAATCAATCCGTCACTGGTAGGGTAGAGACGGGGGTGGTTTCTTCCTTAGTTCCCTTCCTCGCTTCGTATTTAAAACCTCGGGGCTGATGAACGCTCCTCATGCCAAGCAGCCTGCCGCCTCCCTCGAATCCCCCCCCGATCCACCGCCCGCTCCATTTCTGCCTTCGGCCGACCCCCTTCCCTACATCGCCCCCGCGCTCCTACTAAGGATTTCCATCCCCCGGAAACTCACGCACGCATACGTAGACACCCACACAGAGACACAAAAGAGGGAACGAGAGGAAGAAAAAGGGAAAAAGAGAAAGGAAGTGAGAGAAAAGATATTCCTCGATTCCACTCGAAAAGCAAGGAAGGATGAAAGTAAGAGAAGGCGATTTCGTAAGTATGCAACGCATCACGTGCAGGTTTGTCCTGTGCCATTACCTTTTCCGCGTTGCATTATGGCTTGGGTAGAATAGCGTGTTACGGACACTTATGGCGTGGTACACGTGAGCGTTACGTGAGCGTCGGGAGAGGGTGGCAAGAAAGGGGGAGGAAGCAAGGGTGATACACGTGTCTTGTGCTAGAAGTTATATTTTGTTTTAACACGTGGATTTTTACGATTTGCTTTGACACTCGATCTGCATGACCTAACTAAAGCACAAATAGCGTGTCGAAAGAAACAATTAAAAAACATGCATATATATATATATATATATATATACACACACACAGCTTTTTTTTACATTTATTCAAATTTATTATTTGCTGTGATCGAAGTGTGAACCAAATAAATTATGGATCAATTTTTTACTTTCACAAAAAAATATAACTCTAATTATTGACATACATACTGTTGTTATAATTCGTAAAAGTATATATCATTAACAGAATCGGCGCGACACTTATAGATATAGATCAATCCTAAAATAAAAAGATATAATAGATTGCTTTATAACTTTATAGAGCTCACAGTAACGTTCGTCTCGTTCGTGTGTTTTAGCGATTCCACAACAATAATTGATTTCGAATTATTTCTCGCCCGCTAGTCGAGCCCCAACGAACATTTGCATACGTAACGCGTAACGAACGTCCTGCACGCCTGTTTACGTAATGTAGCTGTTATTAGTCGCGCCCGAAAATCTTCCGAAAGTCATTAACGCGTTCCACATACGGTCGCCCCTGGCGTATCCGATACGTATCGTATAAGAATCAGGGACGCGTTATCGTGGTAATCGGGGTGGCGTGCGTGGTACACGATGGGGGCGGCATAGATTTTTAACTCGTACAATGGGCACACGCGAATGTGACCGCTGGCGTTTGCCCGTGTCCCGATGCCTCGCGTGTAATTTCATCCCCCTTTTCGATTACGCTCGCGAACCCCACGTAGATTTCGCGACCGACGTTACACATACCCCGGCGTACATATACACTATTAACCTCGCTGCCGCCGACTTCGATTTCCTAACAAAGCACTTCGCGCGTCTGACTGAAACTTCTTCACCCTTGGAAAAGTGCGGAGGGATTGCGATAAAGTTGATTTGTTTCGGTGTATATTTGAAGCGTCGAGATGGGCCGTAGTCTAAGGCTATATGAAAGAGACAAAAGACGAGGGATCTTAAAAATTTAAAGAAATACCAAGTAATTTGTTCATTATTTTTATGATAGAGTAGCAAAAATTTACAAATCTACAATTATAAATGACAGTGCTTACTTTACACACAATTTTTTTTTTAATAACATTTGTCTTTCTAATTACATGTGAGAACTTGATTGATATTTTGCAAATTTTTCTATTATATTAAAAGATATCGCAGTACAAATACTATTATGAGAGATTTATTAAGATGAAGGATTATATGGTACAGCAATTAATATCGTGATCGTGCGTAATTTTGATCATTTTTAACGACAATCGTACTTTTTTTCCGAGAGTACAACGAATGGGAATGAAGACGCGCGTTGAAACGTAAAGACAAGTTTCCTTCTTATAAGAACATGCGTATTGCTTATTGGCGACTTACGACGTAAGATTCCAGGATTTCCTTGATACAGACAATGGCCGAAGAGATGTGAATTGCTGATGCATGACACAGACCGCAGTCCACATCCGGCATCATCGACCGGCCACGCGGTAGATGTCTTACCCTTCATCTCCGTTCATCTGCTCGCCTTCCGATCGTTACATCAACGAAACCTTCCATACTGTCTCTTTTTTCCCCTCGGCCTTTGTTTTACTCTTAAGTATCGTCATTGAAAGTTGTTACTACATCCACACTGCTTCGAACATGTGTTACATTCAATTGTAAAATGTTATCTTGTTTAAAAAAAAAAAATCTGTATACATCTTGAATGTGTACAAATATGTTACACTACATAATATGATATTTTATAAGAAATATTAATGAATTATTTTCACAAAAAGTGTAAATATATAATTTTAACGAATATTTTTAATCTTTGACTTACTTTTAAGAAATTGCATAAACGTGATGACAAATAACTATGATATTCGAGACAGATTCGTTTTATGTGAGGTCATTGCGACAGATTTGTTACAAACGTGAGAGGGTGGGCCGCGGTACGGCGGGAAGAAGGAGGGAAAGAGAAAATAGGTGCAGTTTATGGGCGTTCGACGAACGACAAGCTCGAGTAGCGACGGCGCTCGTGTAATTCGTTGCCCACAAGACGCAAAGAAAAGTGTCACGATGAGAAAGTTGCCTTTTCCTAAAAACACTTGAAAACTTGGATACCGGCGCAGGCCGAAGGGTACACTTTAAGTCCTCGTACGAGAAGTTCGAGAAGCCGTCCGGGCAAATAGTAAATAACAAATAAAATCAACGGAACGTCGGTCCGCAGGAATCAGTAGCGGAAAACATCACTGTTCGCTTTTTCGTGGTCCTACACGTTGCCGCGTGAGATCGAATGGCGAGGCAAGAGAGAGAGAGAGAGAGAGAGAGAGAGAGGAGTAATGCGCGCGGCATGCACGCGCGAGGCGTAGCGGAGTTAGAACCGAGTTGAAGAAAGATCCTCGATACCTCGAGGAGCATAACCCTTGCGGGATAACGTACCATAAACGCGATGAAGGAAAGAAAGAAGCAGCGGAGATTTATGTCATACTCGAGTGGTTAGTTGTAGCCGAACGCTCGGCGCGCTTTACCGCGCTCTACTGGCCACCGCTGGGCTCCACTTCCCCGGAACAAGGAGAGCCTCCGGTTAAATCTAAAAGCGAGTAGCTCCTAACGGCAGCAGCGAGTCGCCGCCGTCCATCGTTATCACGTACGTTAACGTTTATCGCAATACTGCGTTTAATTTCCATGCATGTGTTGAAATGTGTTAATGCTGATATTTCATCGCAGTTGAACGCCTGCCTCGTTCCGCGCTATATAGCACCGCGTGCGTAGAAAAGCAAATACATTGCCAGAAGATATCACTTCACCACAAGATTATCACACTAATATCATTTCCTAGAAATAACATGAAATGCGGAAAGTTCTACCTTCCAAAGTGCTTGCAATTAAGAAAAAATTGTTTATTCAAAAGTTAAAAATGTTGATCAGAATTGAATATGAGATAAGATCAATACAATTAGCCAAGTGTATACTTTATAAAAAAGACTTTAAAAAGTATGAAAACTTAATCACACATTATTTGAGTAAAAATAGATAAGTTAATATAGGAAAATTACCTATAAAAATTATAGATATCATTTCCTGGAAATAATATAAATTTGTACCAAATACGAGTAGCTCGATTACGTTGAATATATATAAAATAAGTTATCTGTATTATTTGTGAAAGAGAAAGATATTATTATATGACGTCGCAATCGCTTAGTATTCTTGACACAATCTTTATCCTAGAGCAAGTAGACTCATTCTTCCAAAATGTTCTATCTATAGACAGACTGATTTGGATTTGGATACTTCTTCTTTACGCTTCGCGGTAGACGTATGCAGAATTAGATCGCGAAAATACGGAAGCGTAAAATACGCATATTAAATAAAGTTCGCAAAACGGTCCTGCCTGAAGGAGCGAATTGCGCTGGAACCGGGCGACAAGCGTATTTCCGTATCAGCAAATCAAATAATGCGCGCCACCGCAGCGGTGTGGATAAGATAAGGCGAAAATATCGATTAGAAATAAGACTTAACTCGATAAGTTCTGTACAATAATTTCTCGATGAATATTTAACAAAGTGACTCGGCATTCCGCGTTATTTTCCTATCCTCGATAACTCGAAACTCAAAAAATATTCGTGATCCCAATTTTTTTTCTCCGCATCTCTCACTGCGTGCACACGTTAAATATGATAACTTCTTGAGCTATCATGCTGGTGTGGGTCATAACGTGCAGATGTTAGTTACGGTTGGATCGTATTTGTTGCATCACGATTGCAATCGTAGTTGAGATAACGGGCTGGTGGTAGGAAATACTTTGATTACATTTCAGAAACGTATACGTGATGCTAAGTAATTATCTCAGAAACCTTTGCTAAGACGAGATAGTGAGAGTAGGTATAAGAGATGGTACCATTTACTATATTTTACCTTTCAGAAGCCTCTTTAAACATCTATTAATTGATAGGAACTATTTTTAAATTTAAATAAAAATCTAAAAGAATAACATTCATTTGTATGTAATCATTTGTAAGAAAATATGCTGTAAGAAAATACTCTAATTTTTATAAGCAAAGAACCAGTACAATATCCACATGTGCATTCTAATAAAAGATATGATATTGACGGAGGGGTGGGGGGAGGGGGGAATGTGCACGATGATAATTTAAGTATTGCAAAATTCCGATGTAAGCGAACGAGCGAAGTACGAGAACCGTCCTGCCCGAGGCCCAAATCCGTGCGATCGTCCGAGAGAAACGAGAGAGAGAGTATCCTTCGCATCACCTTCCCGCGAGAGGATCCATCGTCGCCTCATTTGCGCCATGTATCAGCGGCCGCGCATCTCCAACGCCCTATGTATAATAACCATGTACAGCGCCGGGCGCCGTAATCATCTCCTCGGCGACTGCTATTAGCGGACAGCCCGGCACTATACAGCGGGATCGCGCAAAACAATACGGCGAGCCGGGATTTCGACAATGCGGATCCACAGATCCCCGCGAATTCGGAAGCGTTGACCTGGGGGCCCCACCGAGCCTGGCAGCTTTCCGGGTGATCACCCGGTATGGACACACTTACGAGCATCCACACTCGCTCCCGGGGCGAGAGGCGAGTTCGTATGAGAATACACTACGATACATTCGAGAGTGTGGTGAGTGCGCGAACGGGTGGAGAAGCGAGCAGAGAAGGAAGAGAGTGTCGGAGGGAGAGACAGAGAATGAGAGGGAAAGAGAGAAACAGAGAGAGAGAGAGAGAGAGAGAGAGAAAGGGAGAGAAAGGGGTGTGCGCGATGGGATGGATGCTGCACAGTACGCGGACGGTCTTAGCGGTATCTTGGCTCCCTCGCTGTCCTGGGGGCGAGCGGCTAAATACCTCAGGATTGTTACTATTGCCACCCCTTTACGCCCTCCTCCTCTTCCTCCTCCTCTTCCACCTCCTCCACCTCCTTCACCAGACCAGCAGCCACCCACTCCGGCTCCTTTTGATAGGGTGGAATGGGTTAATGCTATTGATTCACGTGCACAAGGTGCTTGGGCAGAGGCAGCAGCGACGACCGCCACTGTTTGACAGTAACGGATCTTCCTCCCCTTTACGAGGGATACCTACACGGATGCGGCTATCGACTCTGTCGTGCTTTCTTCCCGGATCGACGAAAAAAAACTTGATTCAGAACTATCACGCGAAACGCTCCATGGAGATACTCGGGGAAATCTAGAATCTCGATCTTGTGTTTAATATTGTTTCAAACAATATTAAAATATAATTATGAAAGCTATTTAAAAAAGAGATTAGAAAAGATTTATAGCTCTAAAATTATTTGTCAATGTGTCGAGATAACAACGGGACATTCAACTCATACGTACGCCATGCATTAATATACTTTTTTATGATCTAAATAAATTAAAAAATCAATTATATTATAAACTGTATTACACATTTAACAGGTTTTATTTATATTAATATTACATTGCATTATATTATATAGCAATATATATAACATCCGTGTATAACATTTCTAATCCTATTATTATGTACAATTTTAGAACTTGTATAAGAATTTCTTAAAATGATCAGACAGTGATTTTGCAATTTTTGAAACGAAAAGCCTAATGCATATGTGAAATTGTAGCTTGTATCGTTCATGATCGAAATCCGTTTGTTGATCCGAAAACAACATGTAATAAGAACGGTAAATCATCGTCTTATGTATATCTATGAATATCATCGAGCACTTCTAAACTTGTGCACTCTCTTCTATTACTCTTTAGCTCGTTTTCACCGGTTGTTCAAAGTATTACTCAGCGGAATGTTTGATGATTCTGACGAAATCGGCCGTATTAAGATAATCTGCAGAATCAAGACTAATCCTTCTGGCGTCAAATTTTATATAAGTGGCATTAATGCAGCCTATTATAACAAAAAGGAAAGAGAACAAATGCGCTTATTCCATATAACTTGAATAATAGTTAATGTGTTAACTAACAAACGCGCTACGCGCGTCGCATCCTTTTGTCATATTGTTACGCAATCGATGGTGGTCTTGGTAAAAATACCCACACGCGATGTCGGAATAAGCATACGGGACGGAAGGAACGTCTATATAGTTAGCAAACTTTGTAGTTTCGCAAAGCACGCGGTCTTGGAGATGATAGCGCAAAGACATAATAATGAACGGAGATGCTATAAGAAAATTGTATATGGAATTCGGGATCTGGGAAAACCTTATTGTTTTGATATGTGACGCATAGCGCATTAATCAATCATTAAATGCGTATACTTTTGTGCTAGTGATATATTTACAGCCAAGCGTATGAGAAGAGCTTACAATCCAGATACGCGGTCAATATAAAATATTAAATTAAAACTTTGAAGTGTAACAATAAAATGTGTTTCAATAAATAAGCTTTCTCTAAATTCAAATAATATTTTATACTGAAGATAATTCAAAACTGAGGATTGGAACGTCTGTAATAATAAATTAATTGCTTGTTAATTACATTAATTCACGTACGAACATCTCGTGTTGGCTCTTCATCGGCATTAATTTATATTCTAATTTACTTCTTCAGAGCTTTTCCTAGTTTAATTTTAATATTTTATATGCAAATATCAATATGTTTACACAAAAGGATTATTTCGATTAAACCAATTTTAACGCAAAAAAGAAATACACGAAGAGACCTGTCGGCGACCTGTATATCTGCGTCCGTGCTTAATAGTTTTCTAAAGACAGCTACGGCAAATTACATAATCCCATAGTTTTTTTTTTCTTTCCCAAGACGAACGCTCGACGGACTCTCCACAAAGTTAACCCATCAGCATACAGCAGCACCCGGTACGGACCGATCTTTCTCTCTGCCCTGCCACGAGGCACGCGCGCGTCACCCAATTACAATAATGAGATACCAGCGCGCTCGCGACCGCCCATGAAAAATGGAAGGATGGATCGCTTCTCATGGACGTGGACGCTGGACGATGCAACGGTGTTGCACAAGGCGTCACACAATACCCGTCCGAAAATGAGAAGGGGTGTGAGGCGGTCGGGAGGCGGTTAGCGATCAGCGCCCGCAAGGAGAAAGCGCGAGAGACCGGGCCGAGATGCGAGAGATAGAGAAAGAGAAGTTGTGGAGGGGGGAGGTCTACATTATCGTGACGTGTAATACAATATGCAGATAGATATTTGCAACTCGCGCAACCGAGAGTGAGAGAGAGTGTGCCAGCAGCCCAGCCAACGCTGCCCCGTGCCGCTCTCTCGGAAGTGCGATTGGAGGGAAGGAAGATGCCTCTCTTCTCTCAACTCGCCCTCCTCGTCCCACCCTCTGCGGCCGGACACGAAGAGCGCGCGGCAGAAGCGCGTGCGGGAACGGGAGGACGCGATAAAGGCAGGAAAGGGAGAAAGGAAGACGGAGGAGGACGGCGTAGACGGGGAGGGGGGTAAGAAACTGTGAAATATCGATTAAGTTTGCCAGTAAGACAAGGAACGTCCGCGAGGCGAAGCCAGGGCAGGCAGGCAGGCAGGCAGGCAGGCAGGCAGGCAGGCAGGCAGGCAGGCAGGCAGGCAGGCAGGCAAGCAAGCAGGCAGGCTGGCAGGGGGCCGTGGAGTTGGCGAGGGGACGAGAGGGTGCGCGCAGGAAGGAGGACGAGAGCGGCGGCGGTGGGTGGTCAGGGAGAGGGGAAGGTGATATGAGCATTGTATCGGGGAATTAACGGTACTCCCCCCTCGCGCGCTCCCTCGTGCACCAACCCAACACCCCTCAACTACCACCGGCCTCCTCCACCTCTTCGTCCTTCTCGTTCTGCGCTTTCTCTCTCTCTCCACCCTCATCCTCTCCCTCTGTTCCTTCCTTCTCGTCTTCCTCCTTTCCCCTCCCTTACCGCGACTCCCTCGAATCCCTTGCCATCTTTCCAACTCCATCCCTCTCTGTCTCTCTATTATATGTACGCGCGCATGTATATCTGCACGTCTTTCTGTCTCGCGTCCTTTGCTCCTCGTCCCTCGCCCACCGCTCCGGCCCGCCGTCTTACGACTCTCACCCCGCTACGACCACCTTCGTATTCGCCTGCCCAGCACACGTCCCAGATCGGCTCCCGAGCAACCCTCTATCCGGTACCGGTGTGTACAGCCGCGGGGTAAGGAGCCGCTATTGCCCGGATAGAGGGATGCAACGGCTTGAGGATGCGCGCATACACACCTAAGTCCGTTTCAACCTCCCCCTATACCATCACCCTCACCCCGCCCCTCTCGTCTCTCCGTCGCTATGCGCTCTTTCGTCCACCGCGGACACGTCCTTCTATCATCCAGACGAACGAAGTGGTGGTCAAGCGTTTCTCGTGTCCGCTGCTGAATTCATTGCTGTAACATTGTGTATCGCGATGCGAATGAAATCTATCCCGCGGAAGCGATAAACGACGCGAGGAAAAATCTATGACCGTCGTTCGATCGTGTTCAACAACGTTTAGTACAAGATCATTAGAAAAAGAACAGAACATTTCGCGATTTTTCAGAATTAACTGCATATATAAAACTGAATTGTTGTAATATATGCATAAATAAAGATACCTAGCTTTAAATAATATTGCAGATTCTTCTGTTGTACAATATATCTTACGGTATCGTCATATCTAAAATGAAAATTGACATATTTCTCCTAAATGTACTTTATGTACCTGTATATAACTTTTATATTCCATATGTGCGTGTTATACACATATAAATTAATATATAGAAAATATTTGTGTGATTAATTAAAAGAACACGTAGTCAGGAACACGTTAACTCTTATAATTCAAGATATAGATCTTAATATATTCTTGATTAATATACTCTTTGCAAAATCTCTGCGGATTATACGTAAAAGTATGTAAATATAAAATTACTACATGTTCGTCAAGTTCCAACTACAAAAGACTAGAAATAGCGAACGAGAAAAAGGACGAACGCTTGCTAATTAACGGGATGAGATTTAGAGGAGACGCGAATAACGGACTAGGTGGCAATAGCCGCAGATTCAATTATCACCAGATTTACCTCCAGTTTGTCCTATATAATCATTCGCGGTTGTTTCCATCGGCTGTACGATTTACGGTCACCGTTCGGAAAGAAAGCGTCGACGGTTGCGTCATCTGAAATTCAATTAATACACCTTGCTCATTCGGTACGGCGGATCGTGCACATTTATCCTCAAGGCCGAATATTATATGTAATAATCCGGTTAGCAAAGACTTGGGTTCGCACGACTATTTGCTGCACGCGCTGTCGCGGACATGTACTATTCTCCGTGACTTACGTAACACTCTGCTTTGTGCGCGCTCCCCGGACGAATACTGTGGGTGGACGTAGCGTGATATGAATAAACCGAAGCTTGTCTCGTTCGTTTTTACTAATTTGATCCACTTGCATAATTATTGATTCTATTTAATTGACACAAAATTTAATCAAATCCATAAATGAATGAACATAATGATTTACTAAACGAAACGAAACATTATGAGATACATTATCTCGGGATTTATTTCTCTCGGCTTATAATTTTGCTTTAATATTGCAAAATAATTGAGAGGAGCAAAGTTATAAATAAATTGTGACTAGTTGCACTAATTTGCACATTGATAACAGAATTTTCGATCGCACCGAGATGATGTTTCGCAAATCCCCGATTTCGAGATCATCTCACTCTCAACGTCATTCCTCAACGACATACATCATGTGACATAGCCTAAACGCCGGCGTGCGGAATCTGTTCTGACAGCGGGGTTCAGAAATCGGCGATAAAATTGATGTAAACAGCCACTTGGCACGCTCTTCGCGCCGATGGTTGCTCCCAGGAGGGTTTCCCGGCGTCTCCATCTCTTTCTTGCTCTTCTTACAGTCACGCGCCTTTCTCTCACCTTCTCTCTTTCTTTCTCTTTCTCTCCCCCACGTAAGCTACATGCCACCCTTTTGTGAAGAGAAGAGGGCACGGATACGAGTACGTAAGGACCGATGGTGCCGTGCGGAGGCGCCGAGAGGCAACGGCGGGCGGCTATTGCAAGGGAGGAACGGGGGTGGACGGGCGGAAGGGAGGTAGGTTAAGAGAGAACCGAGAGGAGCGCAAGGAGCAGCCATAAACAGCTTGTTGCTTCCGCGAAACTGCCAAGGCTCCTACGGTGTGGCTCGAATACGCGCGAGCTCGGGTCTCGCCTCGATTATACTACCTATCCAACAGAATAGCTCGGCTGGGCGCAAGTATGCGTAGAATGTGAAAGATTGCCCCGTGAGAGTGAGAACCCTGTTGGAACTAGGGCCCAGGCTGTCTGCTGATATGTCTCAGGCGACAACTGAGCTCGGCTCATTACTGTCTTACTCCGGACTGTGGCTTATCATTATTATAATCATCTCCTGCCACTGCCCGATCGATGATCGAAAGAATGAGCGAGAGATCAATACGATTGAATTTTCATTTTGATAAAGTATAAGAGTTCGCATTGCGTCATTTACACGTGTGGAGTAATAAACAAGCGTAAGAAATTTTTCACTAATTATATTTTATTGACAATTTGTTATAATTTATTACAAGTTGTTTATAAAATTTCGTTTTTTTTTAACTGCACAATAAATTTATGCACATATAATGATTTCTCGTATGACTTTTCGTGATGTAATCAATTTTATTTTATTATAAGCTTAAAAGAATTTAGTACAATATCGTAGTCATACTGCAATGCGGAAAATTAAAATTGAAGTAAGCGGAAGAAAGAGACATCCTAAAGGGATGAAATTAAAATATTAATTGTGAGACATAGAGACGGACTACCGACTTGTCGGATTAGTCGTAGATCAGAAATCAGTCGTAGTTCGGATGCATCGATCGAATCTCCGTCGATCAACGCACCGGAAACCGTAATTATTACATAAGCGTTTTCTTTAACAATGTGCATGACGTAAACAAGATCACCGTTTCCCAAAGGCGGTACTACGTAGTAGTTTTACGTTGCGGAACCCACGACGGCGGTCGATGGAACGTATACGTAATTACCGAGCGTGTGCCGTGGCGTACCAGGTACACGAGAAACTAATAGTCGCCGAGTCGTAACAACTGTCATTAACAGTCATTAACAACGCACTGCTACTTTGCAAGATCAACAGGGGTGAAAGGAGAGGGCGGAGGGGAGGGAGAAACGGGAGCGCGATGTTCAATCTGCGAGGGAAATCAGCATTGTGATGATCATATTTAGCCATGTTTCGCACCAATATCTTTATTTTGTCGGTAATTAACAGGTAGATTGCATCATCAAGTAAAAGAATTACGACTACATATTTATTTTTTTTTGTATCAAGAATAAAACAAAAAAAAAGAGTAGAGAAAGATGTGCTGAGACCGACAGTACCATTCGAAATGCTTAATATTTATTTATATATTTATCTACTAATTTTGTTTAATATTATTTCAAAATTAATTACTATTATTTTTATAATTATCATAAATAATGCACTTATTTGAATGCAAATATATCTTAGATCAAATTGTCGAGGGTGTGCGAAAAATAGTGTTGTATGTTTCAATCAACCGCTAAAATTATGATGACCAAGTATTTTGCATAATAAAGTAGTGCTGACCGAATATCTATAATAGGCAGACAATTTCAGTTTTTTTTTCTTTTGAGTTCTATTTGCTGTGTATTTGAATTTCTTAATTCCAATCAGTTCAATTTATGTTTAGTGACCCGAAGTGAGTGATATAGTCCGAGTTAAAACGTTCTTTGTTCGATTCCTTATTATCAAAAAGTCTATTTCTTTTAAACTAGCTCTATCTAATATTTAAACTAGCAATCTAATATCTACATGCAATCCCACATATGTTACATATAATTTTTGTTATTTATTGTATTGATTAGTCATATTATACAATATTTTTGTAATATAATTAAAAATATTATTTACTATATTTAAAATATGAAATGCGATTTTTCTATAAGAGAATTTATTATATTTCTTATATTTCTTTTTCTCTTCCTCTCTTCCAATAGAGTTGATTCATATCCTTCTCTTTAAAGACTCTTTATTTAAATTATTATATTTTAATGGGAGCTAAAATTATTTTTGTATTATAATTTCCTAGAAACGCGATTTGCAGCATAACTTATTATTAAACTGAAATCTATAAAAAAAAAAAATGAAGTAAAGAGAAGAATATTTATAAATAAAATGTAAGGGAAAGTAATTTTCTTGCAAATTTGATGCGTGCGGTTATTCACTGGATTTGGCTAATTTAACAGAAACGGAGGACATAAAACGGTACAATACACTGTTGGAAGAAGGTCGGTCAAGCACCGAGACCTTAAACCCTTGAATCTTGGCACGAATCTTCGTAGCCGAGATTGCCTCTAAAGGCGCGATGCCTGCAACATCGGGTTAAAGAGGGAGCATGTAAACAGCAGTCGTCGACATCGGATCCAACAAACTTTCATTGCAACGCGGCGACGAGGCAAACGCGGTAGATTTGAAGAAGGCGGAGAAAATTTTCGCGCGAGATGCGGATGAACTGGTTTCGCGTTCAATCAATGGTATCTTTTTCTGTCGTTGGCGAACGACGTCCTCTCACGAGAGTCGAAGCGAACTTGCCAGCGAAGGTTTCGTGCAGCGCGAAATAATATAATCGACACGCCGCGATTATGCGGCCGGTGATTATTGCGAATTCCCTCCGCCGTCGGAGGATTCTCCTGGTTTCGAGTCTTCGGGAACACAGAGGGAATTGGCCCGCGAGACGCCGAGGGGAGGGAGAAAGAGGGACGAGGAGGAGATTCGCGCAACATCGGATTACGGGAAGGCATGTAATCGGCCGCAGGCCTAGCCGCCTAGTCGGAACGGACGAACTTCTCCGCGAGAAGGAACCGCGAGGAGGAGTGCGAGGAGCCGGTCAGGAAGCGTGGGTTGCGGGTGGGTGGAGGAGAGAGGCGGTTGGGGAGAATGGGTGGACGCTCGAGAGAGGTTTGGTAACGCGGGTCGAGTACGAGAGCTCCGCAGGCAGAGAAGAAGAGGGAGGCGGGGGTGAGCGCGCGCCAAGGGTTCTGAGATACTAACCCTTGGCCAAGCCGCACCCCGAGGTCCAGAATAATCTACAATCCATATCAGTCTTAGGTAGTCCACCCTGCCGTCCTAACCTCCCCCCTTACTCCCCCCTCACGTCCCGTCCCACCGTCCTAGAACCACCTTTAGCAATGAGAGAGAGCTCGTCCCTCGTCCCTCACCTCCGCGACTCCGTTCGCGCGTCCTTTTCCCTCTCGCCGCCTTCCGTGCCGCGTCTCCCTCCGTCCCTTCGAGTATTCCCGTTCTCTCCCTCCCCCTCCCCCTGCCCCTTTTGCTACTGCCTCCCGTTGCTCTCTCCGTCTTAGCCGCAACCCTTGCCGGGACCAGCCGGCTAGTCAATACCCCACACGTTCCGTCCTTATACGTGCTGGTGCCGGCTCCTTCTATGTATGGACCCTAAACCATCTCCCTATCCAGTCCACCGCCGGGCTGGCTCCTTAACGATGGAACTATACGCGTCTCCCGTCGACCCCCTCTGTCCCCGGACACCCGCTACCGCGGATCACCGTCGTACGATAAATTCGCTTGGCAACCTGGCGGTCTGCTGACGCGAGTCATTGGGTATACGACGATACATATCTACGTCGGCGAGTCGCGAGGTGACGGACGAGGTGCAAGAGTCAATGTCCGGAAATGTCATCGGTCGAGGGAAGCGCGAATTTCCGTGACGTTGCGAAACGCGAGATGAATGCGCGAGTCCTGACGCTTTTGAAAACCGCTTTCGAAACGAACGGCGGTTCTGCGTTACGTGCGCGTTTCTTTTTTATCGCGAAATTATCAGCTGTTTTCAAATTTTGAATTTGAATCGGAATTATTTTTCAAGACGAGATTGCAAAAATATTGTATGACATCGAGAAGAGTTTGGACAGTTAGCCGCTCCAATCCACACTGACCACTGGCTTCTCGTGCTCTAAGAAAACACGTTAAAGCGTTTAAACGCGCTCTTATAAGGAGCGAAAATAAATTTGCATGGACGATCTATTTTGACCGGCAGAATCCATCGGTGGGAGGTATATATAGACCGGGGTGTCTATTCCGAGGTAATGCGGAACGCCCGGAGTCACGAATGTACATACAGGAATATCGCGGAGGAGTCGGTCTGGAAATGGACGATTAGGTTATCCGAGTTAAACGGGCAAACGACTGTCCTGCATTATTAAAGAGCTTTCGGTGGAAAGCGGCGAGGAGGCGAGAGAGCGCGACGGAGAACGGGCGGCGGATCTAGCATGGGGAGCCGAGTAGACGAGGTATTTATTATGGCACCACTTCCTGGCACAGCTATTTCAGTCTTCATTCATACTTAGAGGCAATGACGGGGATTCAGCTCGTTCGCGCGAGGCGCTGCGTAGGAATAGTTAGACTCATTCAGGTCTTCGACGCTCGGGGTTGCTCGGAGAGGGTTCATTCAGGCTCTAACCATATGTTCGATGGCGCGCCTTTCGTCGAATCTGACCGCACGAAAGAATGAGTCGATTAACCATTGGCGGCAACGCAAGATCGATTTTTATTGTCGAATTTATACCTAATCCTACAATAAAGCGTGATCACGTAATTTCGTTTTAATCGTGTATTTATCTTCGTACGAGATATTGCAATTTCGTCCAGATTCTAATTTGTCTAAATTTTTAATAATGATATTTTCAAAGAATTATAACATTTGCTGCGAACATGTACGTTGAGTTTGATTCGACTTTGTGTGACAATTAAAATTATTTATTAAATAATTGATTTATCGAGATTACCTCTGATTGCTAGCGCGCTTGCACGGAAGAGAGTTAAAGGGCAAAAGCAGATTTACAGAGAGTGACAAAAAAAATTAATATTATCTAAGCTGTGAAAGTTAGTAGGTGGCAGAGATCAGTACGAGTCGCGAGCTACAAACTTACACGATACCATTGACCAACTTGGGTCGCTTATAATTTAACTTATAATCTTGAAAACTATTACTAATTTTGACCTTTTCAACTCTAATCAATATTCAGGAATTCTCCATTGAAGTATCGTATGGTGGTTGTGGAACATTTTGTAGTTGCAATGAGACAAAATTCAACATACTTACGTGTATTATTAATTCAGTCTTTTGATAAATGAAATTTATACGATACCATTGACTAACTTTGATCACTTAAAATCTAACTTATCTCGAAAACGATTGCTTGCCCCTTTTTTAACTCTAAACTTTAGACTTCTCTATTAAAGCACAACAATAAAGGTTTTAAACTGATACTTGAAGACACAATATAAACAATCGAGATGTCATCCCGGAAAATTGGGAGGTTCCAAATTTAATCTTTGGTTAGAAGTGTTTTATTTTTTAGGTGAAAAGAGTTCTCGTTGGCATCATTGCCACATGCTTATTAGCATACTAAATTTATTATTAAATTAAATAACGTGATTTTATTATTCGTGTTCAACTTATATTAGAACTTTTTTGAGAAAGACTGAACATTTATTCCACGCGCAATTCCATGAAAAATATATATAAAATTACTAATAAAAATTAGCACTAAGATCTAGCTATGATTGACAAGGCATCTCCATTGTTAATATTGTGACCCCATTAAAGTATCGTATGATGATTATGGAAATATATCCTGCATATCGCAACAAGACAAAACTTAACATATCCATGTGTAACTTGCATATGATTAATTCATTCTCCGAATCGCAATTGTAAGATTATCGAAAGGTATCAAAATCAAATTGAAGATTCTTTCTTAAATGAGCCGTTTCTCTTTCAGATGAACCTGTGTTTAAACTCGGAATTCTTTTCTTTGAAAGGGAAAGCAGAAAAAATTAAAAGAATGAAAACTCATGCACCGGTAAAGTATACAGTTAAGGCGAGAGAGGCCTTGGGGCCATTCTTGAGTACCGTTTCTCTCTTCATCCCTTCCTTTCTCTCTACCTTTCTCGCATCATCTATCTTCTCTCGTCATTCTCTGTCGGTCTTTCGCAAAGCTTACTGAAACGACGAGCACTTGGCATTCGGCTATCGGTACGGCACTAATGGTTCGAGCTCTTGGTCCTTCAGAGAAACGTAGAGAAACGTTGTCTTGTCTTCCCAGAATTCTGCGTGCACGTCGTCCATCTCGCGAGCGCAGTCTTCCCCTGCACGATCCTCGTCACTTTATGTCTCATAATTATTGCCTCTCCGTGCCTATTTCGTGCTGTCTTTGCCCAGCCACGATTCTCGCTTTATTTTTCATCCAGATACGCATTATATCGTCTCCGTCTCGTCCATATACGCGCATTCCGTGTCTTGGGATAGTAGCGCGAGTTGAAAATAATTTTGTAAAAAAAAAGTTGCTATCGCGGCGCACAGATTTCGCTCGATAATTTTCCAACGAGGCGGGAAAAGAGATGAGAAAGGTCGTTCTGGCAAGCGAGAAGTTCACCCGTTGCATTTGAATCTTTTATACTGTCGTCATAACAAAGTTGTCAGTATCAGCGAGAAAATAGAAAATTTGCCGCTATACGACAGATGAAGTTACTAAATAAAAACTGTGTAGTAACTAGAAAAGCTATTATACCAAATTATTGTTAGTCGTTTAATGTATAGCTGCTACAGTATTCTACCAACAACAGAACTTCGCGAAGTGTCCAATTCCAATTTTAATAAAACTTTACATACATATATGAGATGAATAGACAATTAAATATAAATAAATATAAATAATAAGATGTAATAAATAGATGAATTAGAAGTTTAGAAAAATTATCGATTGGGGACAAAAAACGATTTAAAAATGTGAAATTATCCCTCGTATGCAGAACAATTTTTTTTATTATATCTCAAAAACTAGAAGATATTATTTTTGTAAATCTACATTTCTCATAACTTTCACAAATAGGCGCCTTGATCACATAAAAGTACTTATAATGAGTTGATCGCCATAATCTTCATAAACTACAGGATTATCTGGTTATACGGATGTTAAATGTTTATATAATTTAATGAAAAATGCTAATTAATGAGAGATTTAAAGAGATATATTTGATTTCAAGAACCTGGAAAGAAGGAACCTAGACATATGATTAAAGCATTGTTCTCAAGAATGTGGCTTGACCGGTAAAAACCAGATCGTAAGACGGAATTGCTGAATCGTGAAAAACGATCCGGCAAGAAGAACGCGCGAGAGTCCAATCGCGGGGTAGTTAAATACCGAAGACATGATGCAAGCTTTTCTTTCCGATTGCCGGTAATTGCGCCCGCAATACTGGCAAACGTTCTGCAAATATTTGAATTATGTATTGCAACGAGTGCGCGAATCGCAAACTGCGCCGGAAGAAATCAATTGTCGCCAGATATATCGCGAATGGCTCTCGATTAATATTAACGTGATCGATTGCGTGGCTATTAATAATTTGAATAAACATTACGACGCGCAAAATAAGTTCTTTTTTTCAGAATCTAAAATCGATATAAAATCAAATATAAATCAATTAGATAGGAAATGGGGAGAAAGCAATCCAACTGAGATTTTTGCCATACCTCGTTAGCAACTGAAAATATCAAATGGTGAAACATATTGGATTTTTTGAAAAATAATTATGTATCTCAACGATACGTATAATCTTATATCAAGTGCATTTTTTCAATGCATATTAACATTACTTGCTACTATATTTTACATCTTTCGCTCGTTATCCTTCGACCTGAAAATCGTCCCTTCGTTCAGCGCCTTTTTAATCATCCTTTGCATATCGGAACGCGTATCTCCGTTCAGCGTACGTGCACACGGCCCGGCTGCAGTTATCTGCCCGGCATCCTGTTTTCGTCCATGAGTCACTCCCTCGGAAAGTGTCCTCCTCGTGGTCTGAGACGCGCAAGGTACATACTTTTACCTCTGGCGCACGACCGCGGCGCACCTTCCAGCTACGCTAATCTCTCGCAGATCTCCCACGGAATCTCATTAGAAATTCATAACCGTCACCCCCTGTATCCCGCCGCCACCCCTGTCCCGCCGGCCGCCGGAGGCGCGGGGGAAAAAACCCATGATACGAAAGAAATAAGCAAGCAAAGTACATTAAAAATTAATTACTTTGCTGATGGAAGCTAGAAGTGCCTAGGTGCGCTCCACACCCCCTCGAATAGCCTGCTTACCTCCGCATTCACCCGTCCAGCAACGAGGTGTTGCATTCCGCCTCCTTATTTCAAATACCTTAAGGCGCCGCGTATTTGTTAGCGCGCGCTTTAGAAATCAAATCGCCGTTACCTCCTTGGCAAATACTTTCCTATTCTTTTTTTTTTAAATCTTAAAAAGTACGTCGCAGTTTTATAGCTCTTGCGATAGCAGTTATTGTTATCTTTATGAATATGATCTGAAAATGTCTCTTTATATAATTTAGCGTGATTTCTATGTAAGAAAATTTCAATATCCGCAATAAATATCGTTACTTGAGAAAAGCAATCTTAAATTATCCGCGATTTTGCAATTCCTTTCTTTAAATAATTTGCATGATAAATTTCGCACAACAACACCGAGATTCGCGCGGATAACAGATTTGCAAACTCGTGAGATTCATGGTGCTAGGATCTACGTGAATGATCCAATCGACTGTAATTTGGTCGAGTTGGACTGACCTGCGGCAGCGGCAGTGGCCACCCATTTATTTTAATATCAGCTCATTACCTCTTAGACCGAGATAAATAGATAAATAGATTCCGCGGAAAGGCCTCGATCGGATTTGCCGAGCGGCGAGGCACTTAACTCGCGACCCTCTTGCCGCCGAGAGAGAATCGTGGAAGAAAGATGAGAGAAAGATAGAGAGAGAGAGAGAGAGGGAGGGGGGGGGAAGAGAGAGAGAGAAAAAGAGGGGAAGAGGGCGTAAAGGAGGCGCTCTCCTTCCGCCTACATCTTCCGCGTCTACATCAAATTCCGCCGTCACTCCCACGTCCATCGTCCTTCGCAGAGCGGCAGGACCCGGGACTCCAGGAGTAATTAACTCCTTAACGAAGTAAACACGACGCCATCTTAGCTCCAGCTACCTACCCCCAGCATCACCCCCTCGAGCATCCCTCCGCCTTGTCCCCCTGCTCCACCTCTCGCGTAGGGTGGCTGTTGGCCGTAAATAAAGTATACCTGGGCGCAAGGAGAAACCCGTAAGGGGGTCGCGAGGCGCGAATCGCGCTTTTTTTCCACCGTTATCCCCCGACGAGATTGCACCGGCGATTTTATTTGCCGTGTATTAATGCGATTCGAGATCTCGGGAACTTGGCGCCGACGAGATCTCCCGAGGACCACTACGGCTCGCCTAATTGCGTTTCGGTCGTTTCGCGTAGATTTTATTTTAGGAGCGACGTAAATCGTCGGCACTAGGCGCGATATAGATCACGACTTTGCAAACCTAAGGTAAGTAGATGGTACAGCTCTTTTTGCCAGTTATTTTTTGTGACTCTAAAGTGTTGTAGCCATCATAAAAATGACAGGTATCAATGTTGTAAAGGTTTTAATTTTTTTTACTCACATTTCTATAAAATTTTACTTTAAAACAGATGTCTGATATCTATAGTTATCATAATTTAAAAAAAAAAAAAACTTTTTAAAGTTCTTTTGTAGAAATAAATAAAAAATGAATTAAACTGCGCGTAGTCAATTACTGACGAAACGCGTTCATGAATAGTTAAAAGTATCATTGTTCAAGTGCTCTATTTCACTCTGATTGTCGAACGGTGACTCAAAAGTGTCAAACTAGTCCGGACACGATAGAATCATTCGTTTCCAACCGCGGCTACATTCGTCGTGGCAAAAATGCAGAGGCCGTGATTAATAAACGGCTCGGTGCAGTAAAGCATGGGGCATGGTCGAGCCGTGTTCGCGAGATCCCCTATCGACGATCCCAATCCCCACGACCCGATCAGACGCCCAGGTTCGCTTCTTCTTCTTCTGCTTCTTCTTCCACCTTCTCCTCTTCCTCCTCCTCCTCTGCTTCTTCGAGCGGACACGTGATCGCCGACAAATGTATACGAGGCCGCGACCGTATCCGACATAATTCGACTCCGGTGTGCCGGTGAGGTAACACAATCCGAGTTGCATCACAGGCGTGGATCACATCTCCGCCACGTGAGGCGGGGGTGGTGGGGAAGGTGGCCAAAGTGAATGGGGGAAGGTGAAGGTGTAGGAGGGGGTGTGCGAGAGGAGAGCAGATGCGCGGCGCGGACAGAAGAGGGACAGAAGAGGGCGAAAGGGGCCCATTCGTTCGTTCGTTCGTTCGTTCGTTCGTTCCTTCGTTCCTGGCATACAGGTCGAGGGGTCCGGGTCGCACGATCCTGCTTGATCTTTGCGCTCGTGCGATCGCTCGTTCCTCACGGGGCGCCCCTCTACCGAAAGCTACGAGTGTCGGCGCGACCACGATTTTGTTCGTGAAAATTATTCAGATAGTTTCCTTACTCTCACTTACTCGAGCTTGGCATGTCAAGATGCGAAAGTCGACAAGTTAAAGTAGCGAAATTAGCAGATTTACATTCGATGATCTTTGCTTTTTGCTCTTTGCTTAATTATATAGAATAGATAATTAAGAACAATAGCGAATACGCTTTTCACGCGTGATCTTTGCGGACTGCTAATTTCCAAAATGAGATAAAAATAAGTTATGCATACGACATGAGATGTATCGTGACATTTATTTGCAAAAGAGGGTCCTTGAATTTGCATTTTGATACAACGGCTTAAAAATAAATGACTCGTTTGAGAGAGAGAAGATTGGTGGCGAGAGAATTCAAGCGAGAAATTTTGACGCGGCAAATTGACACGATTGCGTCGGTCCGTTTACCGGAAAGTGATTAATTGTCGGAGTAATTAAGGGCCGCGGTGTCTACTAAGTGTCTCCTTCGTCGGGACGACGAAATCTTTGAAGGACGCGAATCGGTAGTCCGAGAACGTCGAATACATCAAGGACAAGACCTTTTATTTTTTTCTTGATGTCGCCGTTACCGAGAGATCGTAATTCATCGAGAAGCAGCGAAAAATTAGGATCGACAAAGGTCACTGTCGTATTTGCAAAGTTCAAAGGACCATCGATTATCTTCTCGTTTCTCGAGAAGTAGTTGGTCGAGACGGACGGATGCTGGTCCCGATAAATCATGGAATATGCCAGTGGCGCGCGAGTCGAGTGGGTTTTCCGGCCGTAACGTCTCGTCCAAGTTTATACCCATCACTCGCTAAATCCGAACTTGCAGTGTGCATAACCCGATCTCCTAGAGGTTTAACCAGGCACCGGTGCGCCTACCTCCCCTTGTTTCTCCCTCGCGTTTCTCTCTTCTCCTCTTCCCGCCCCGCCGCCATTCACCCCGTGCAGGACGTCGCGAGTATAAGAAGTGCATGCCACGTTCTGGAGCATGAAGAACGACTCACTGGAAGGATGTGTGCGCGCGAGAAAAGAGAGGGAGAAGGAGAGAAAGCAAAAGACTCGATAGTAAGAGCGAGAAACAGAGAGAGGAGAGAAAGAGAGAGGGAGAAAGATCTGAAGAGAAACAGACCGAAGAAGAACGAAGACGTGATAGGAGAGACGAGTATCTTAGGAGAAAAGGGAAGAAGGGGTCTGTGAGCAAACGGGCGAGCGTGCAAGTGAGTGAGTCGTGCATCTCCCACAATTAGTCGGGATCTACTTTATTCGTCAGCGGAATTTATCGCCCGTAGTGACTCTAGATCAAGCGAGAAGCCTGCTCGTGGCTTTCCGCCTCTCCGTGCCCCTTTCCCCTGCCGATACGTGTACAATAACGTGCTTCGTTCGCGTATCCCACGAGGGGGGCGACAGTGAAATGGGAGATGAGGGAGGGGAAGGTCGGTTTGTTTATAGGCGAGATGTGGAAGATTAAGATGCTGTTTCACCACCGACAATGCGAATAGCACTGTTGACCGCTGATTTTCTCGCTTGATGATAATGGTGTAATATGGTGAAATTTTGCGTCTTAGAAAATGTAAAAGAGAAAAAAATTCTAATGGATTTTGTGAGTACTGAAAAATGAAATTTTTAATAACTTTTGTAAAAATGAAATTTGATCTCTCACGTGTTAAACATATTTAAGCATATACATGTTGTAGTTTTAAAAACACCGCAAAACCGGAACTTTTCTATTTTTTGCAGATTTTCTTGGTTTTTTTCTGCGAGAGA
This sequence comes from Solenopsis invicta, assembly GCF_016802725.1. NCBI lineage: Eukaryota > Metazoa > Arthropoda > Insecta > Hymenoptera > Formicidae > Solenopsis > Solenopsis invicta. Next base: position 12,487,614 of record NC_052673.1, read on the forward strand.
AGTAAAATGTATTGGAAAAAGTTATTTACAAGGTAAAAAAAATTAAAAAAGGATTGTTTTTTTTTCGAGCTTTTGATATAAATTAAAATATTAATACACAATAATTATACTTCTGCGATCGTAATTAGTTGTAGCAGTCAATGTCTGAAGTAATAACAGAAGAAGCCTGTTCTATTCCTTCTCTCTCAGAAATTATACATTAGAGTCGCGATAAAAAAAAATTATAGGCAAGATCAAAAGCATTCGCGGCTATAGATCGCAATTAGACGAAACGGCGAGGCCGAGGCAATCTTGAATTCTTTCAATTCAAGAATTACGGACGAGGGTTATGTAACACGCGATTCGACCCTCTGGAGGGATAAAGGAGCTGGGTACAGGTTCGTCTGATTATTTAATATCGTACAAAACTGCGCGCCTGCTTCATCTGGCGGGATATGTATCGAGAGATGGGACGGGACAAAACGCAGAGGGATTCGAGGGAATACCGTGTAAAATCAACGTATGTAGAAAATTGTGCCAATAAAAAATTCCATCAGGTTTTTTTTTCATTTAATCTAACCTACAGATTTACTTTTATAGATAATGACTAAGATAATGACAGTTTTTTTATTACTAGTAGATAATCTTTAAAAATTTAAATTAATGATTTATGTAAGTCGAAGATTATAATAATAGTTAAAAAATTTTAATAGCCTTTTCTTTTTTTTTTCTTTACATTAAACTTATTTACAAACAAAATTTCAAGCATTTTAATGAATATATAGAGCGAGAGATGAGAACATTAATTAAAGCGTGGTATTCTGTTAAGATTACATAAAATTATAAAAGCTTTTTTTGTTAATTTTAAATATTAAACTAGTTATTGCGTTATATTCTCAAATTAATTGTGTATTTTCAAAAACTGGACATATGTCATTATATTATTAACAAGAATGTATTTCTTTATAAAGAGCTGCGTTACGATTCGAAGGAGCAACGTTACGAATCGCTTGACTTCGGTTTCTTCCTTTTTCTCTCTCTCTCCTCCATGCACGTTTCAATGATTTACTCGAATAAATACGCTCTCAGGCATGAGGCGGCTAACAATGAGCGGCACGGTGGACGGATGACCGGATGTGACGAGATGGCAAAAACCGCAATAGTTACGCTTCCCCCTCTTCAACACCGTCTTTCTCTCTTGCTCTTTTTCGCTCCCTATTTACTTCTTTCCCGATAAATTTCTATCTCCATTCAACGCCCACGACCTCCTATCTCGATAGCTCGCGCGAGTGTCTTCTACTACTATTCTTTCCTTTTTTGTTCCCACCCCTTCCTGTTCCCGATCCAGATCGATATTATATCGCTTCTTCGCCGGTGTGAGAAAAGCGACCGCATGCATTTATTTCAACGGTTTATCGACGGCAAGATGGACCCCATGCTTGTGCTCCGTCACAAAGATCGAAAATTGAAAGCAGAAAGGTTCGGTCTGCATATTGGCTGCGTGTGCTAGGAGAAATTTTTTTTTTAATTACACATTTGCAATTAATCTTTATTTATCTCCAAAGTAGTACAAGAACTTGTTTAACCATTGTATCATCTATTGCAAGTCATGCAATAATGGTATAAGACAAAATACTTTTGTTCTTTTAAATTAAAATTTATTTTTAAAATTAAAGCGTTAAGTTTCTTATTTTCCATTAGTGTACAATTGGTACGCATTTTTCAATTATAGTACTGTCATTATTAAACATACGGTCTTAGAAAGAAATATAAATTGTATTAACTATAAATAGAAAGGATATGCCATTCTCAACAACAGATCGCATCCATAGCAAGGATCGTTCACGTCGAGAAATCGACTATCAATTTTTACAGTTTTCTTCATATCAAAACTGAAAATAAAAGTCGATTCCAAGAAAAATTATACATACATATATACGACTATTATCAATGAGATTTAACGCTTGTGAAAAGTAAGAAACAACGTGAGAAGAGCAGTGCGAGGAAACGAGTCGTCGCCGAGAGTCGAAAGCAGGACGACGCGTCTTGAGGGGTTCTCTCGCTCCTTTACCGTCTTGTCCTCCCTCCTATATCTTCCTACGTCTTTTCTGCTTCTTCTTCTTCTTCGTCTTCTTCCGTTTCTTCATTCTCGCCCTTGCGAATTTTCCACTACTCCGCGATCGTCCCCAGGCACGAGGGAAATATTCGTAAGAATTAAAGCGCTGGGAATTAACATTCCTCGGAGCTGAGAGGGGGGCTGGGCTGCGAGTCGCGGGGGCAGGGGGTTTGCGAGTGATGGTGATGGTAGGTCGAGCGGGGCGAGGGGGTCCAAGGGGGTGCGTGCGTGCCTCCCTCGCTCGCGAAACAACGGGAGCATTACCGCCCCTTTGCCTCCCGACTCCATCACCTCCTCACCTCTCGAAACTCACCCCCTTTCTCTCTTTCTCCCGTTCCACGCACTCTTTCTTCGTCCTGTTGTTTCTCTCTCTTTCTCCCTCGCACTCTCTCATTCTTTCTCTATCTCGCTCTCCGTCGCTCCTTCAGAACCTCGGAACGGCGCTCAAGTCCTGTTCCTTCTCTCCCGTCTCCGATTCCCGCGACCCCCTTCTTTCCTATACACGACGTCGTTCACCGTCGTAGGGGAGGGCGAGACTCCCGCTTTCGCAGTAGGGGAGGCTGTCTTATTCTTTCCACTCATTAAGGCGGATCGATGTGGCAGTGGATGCCGCGACGACGGGACGGGGAGAGGCGACGGCGGCGGGAGGTGTACCGGGAGGGTGATGAGGGGCGCAGGGAGACAGAGACGATGGGCTGAGGTGGTTGGAAGAAGGTGGAGGCGAGCCAGGCACAGCATGACATGTCATGTACCCACCCTCCCATTGACTCACCCCTCCCTCCCTCGCGCATCTCGACGCCACCGTCGCCGTCCCCTACGCTCGGTTGCGCTACAACTTCCCACCCCCATCCCCTCCCCCTCCCCCCGTTCCCTTGCCGAGGATGCGTGTGTGTATATGGAAAATACTCGCGCGTCCGCCCTCTAATAAGCCGACGCGCGCGCTACTCTTATCCGGCAGCCTCTTCTTATGAGGTATTCGTGCCCGCGTGTCTGGAAAGCAGACGTCAGTTCTAGCGAACACATGCGCTTGTGCCAACCATATTAACCCTCAGAAGTATCAGACTTTCGCTTGATTACATACACTAACGTAGAAGCATCATAAGGCATATTATATTAAAGCATATTACATTAAATAATTGAGAAAGGTTCGCACGATTTGGAATGTCAAAAATGAAGTGCTAACGAAGTGCTAACGAAGTGCAAAGTCGCTTATAAATTTCTTTTTTATGTCTACATTAATCAATTGCATTTAATATGTACATTTAATATATATCTGCTGCAATTTGTGTGCAAATTATTAGGTTGAAAAGCAATTCTGGTAAATATAGATTGATTGGTTTCACTTCAGCTCTTTAATATGTGCAAATACATAGTGTTGCCAAGTTATGAATATTTATACGAAATACAGCAAAAAATTAATGTATTATAAATTAATATAATTCTTGAAAGTATTATAGATCATCATATCTTTATCTTCTAAAAATTTTTTTATATTTTTTATCCTCCCCAAAAAATCCTTGTGGTACTGGCAAAATCAAAATTTGGGGGAAAATTTCTCAACCTGGCAACTGGCAGCCTAATTGACAAACAAACCTGAGTATACCAGATAGAAGACATGAATTCAAGTCAAAAAGTCCTAAATTATTTTTTGATCTGAGCCTTCTGTTCGATGCTATACGATGTTAAAGTTAGCGAATCAGCGACCGTCTATAAAAGGAAAGCAGGAACGGACAATAGACGGGCGGAGCGGAGCTGACAAACTACACAGTGGTAGAACAACGATGAGCGTTTATGTAATAATTTATTAATTTAATGTAAATTAAACAGTTTGTTTAATATTCACAATTATTATTATTGGAGCCATGGAAATCTATTTCTCACCCCAGAAAATTCTTTCTAACATTGATATTCCGTAAATGTTTAGTGTGGATTGTTGAGAGATCAAATCACAAGTATTTTAAGAAAATTTATTAATCAATCTTCGGGGGAGCAGTAAAAGAAAAAAATGTTTATGCATACCAACATCGAGATAGCTATTTCGCTGCTCATTGTTGTTTTTGCGTAGTTTGTCAGCTCTGCTTCGTCCGTCTATTGTCCGTTCTTGCTTTCCTTCTATAGACGGGCGTTGATTCGCTCATTTTAATCTCGTATAACATCGAACAGAAAATTCAGATGAAAAAATGAGTCAAGATTTTTCAACTTGGATTCGTGTCTTCTATTTCATAGTATACTTCAGGTCTGTTTGTTTAGTTATACCCTGTATATACTGCCTACAATTATATATATATATATATATATATATATATATATATATATATATATATATATATGCGTAACTAGCGTCGATTTCTTGCGAACTGTTCGCTCTGCGTATAATTTAATTCGTGCGTCTTCGTGTTCTTTTAACTTTAATCCGTAAGAACGGAGGGACGTGCCGCCCCTTATGCCAAATTCCACACGGACGCACACAGCAACGATGCGTCCCTAAGACCGCCAATATTGAACGCCTCCTGCGGAATATCTGCGCTAATCCAAAGCAATTTTGACGTTAACACCTGGTACCCATAGCAACGCTTTTTCCTATCGCACTTTATTCACTTTAATTCTCGATTCGAGGTCTATACACTTCGTGATCAGTCACAGACTAACCGAATAGATCGCTAAGAATCTATTGAAAAATCTTCTCAGAAGATTAAAAAAACAATTCTTATGTGCAAAGACAAAAAATAAACTAACAAATACACAAAAGAATATATAATAAGATTGATTAAAAATTATAATTATATTATATATACATAAAATATGTATTATTATAATTATAGTTTTCTTATAATAGCAAGTGCGTAACTAATAACAACGAGTGATTCATCCGTTCTTGACATGGAACTATTTTCAATCTGCATACCTCGCGCGCTCTTATATACCTAATCTACAGACTGCAGAGACATAGCATCCGTCACCAAACCCCGCGTTACGTCGAACAAATCTCGTTGCGTAAAGTAGTTTGAGATCATTGACGCGAAAACCAGAGAGACTTTGGTGACAAGCATAAAAACGGTGATATTCGAGACAATGGGATCCATGATCCCATGCGTGACAAAGGAAAATGAAACGATTAGTAGTAGATATCAGCATTCGCCAATGTGTGTGTGATTTAGATGGAGCGGGACAGAAGGATGGAAAAGAACGAAAGAAAAGACGAGAAACTACGAGAGAAGTAAAAGCATTTACTTTACGTCGTAAGATTGATTTCTTTCACCATACACATAATATGCATGATAAGACATAAATATTAATAAACATGTATCAAAAGAAAGTAAAAAATCAATAATATGGAGACACGAAGATGACAGAATATCTTTAGCCAAGAATATGATTTTAAAAGATTCTAAAAATTATCATAATCCTTACAGTTGTTATGATTATACATTAACGATATGATAATAGTACTTATCTAATAATATAGGAAAGTAATTTTAGAGTATTAACACTTCAAATGACATTTCTGATTATCGCGTTGCCTTATATGTATAGGTCGAATACACGTCGTTCTAAAAGAATTTGCTTCTAAAATGTAAAATGGAAAAAAATTTACTCAACATTTTCACCATGTAAAGATATTAGAAGTAAAAGATAGGTAGAAGGAGATCAAGACTGGAAGATAGAGCGAAACTCGGAGGGTAAAGACCACGTGCTCCGCCACGTGGTGACCGAGCCCCACCCTTCGGCACTCGACGACCGCTCGCACTCTCTCCCAACCACCTCCTACCATCCCCTGCCCCCTCAGACTCACTTTCCACCACCCCTGTTCGGGACGGGGCTCGCACGGCTAAAGCCGCGCCGACGCCAGCTGACCAACGCAGACCATGGACCATCCTTTACCGACACCAATAAAATCTCGCCGCTATTCACCCGCCGCCACCCTCTCGTCCCCTCCCGCTCCCCCTTATGCTGCGCCGTTGCACCACTGCTGCGAGTAGTTCTTCTCTCTCTCTCTTTCTTTCTCTTTCTCTCCTTCCCTCTCTCCCTTCTTTTTTACTTTGTTTTCGTGGCCGCCACGTGGCATAAGCCACCCGACGGACCGACCGGCTGTCCGGCCACTGCCGGCACGTGACTACTGTCCGAGTACGAGGAATCAGCTGACCGACCACCCCCCGTTCATGCTTCTTTTTCTTCCCCTCCCCCCTGCCCCTGCTTGTTTTTACGCGCACCCCAAACGCCGCCGTTCGACTTCGTCCCTCGCGCGCTTACGTTCCTCGCTCTTTCTTTTTCTGTTATTTCACCCTTGGGAAATCGTGCGCTGATACGAGCTCTCTCGTACTCTCTCGTACTTGAATTTGCAGACCTCCGTGATTGACGATGATAAAAGTTAAAGACTACTTTCTCAATTGAAATCAATCGTGCCGATTTGATGAGAAATCAACATTAGTGATTAACGATACCTCGGATAATGATAATCAGGAAAAACGTTCTGCCGTAGACATAGATGATAAGCGTGCGAGCGTGCAAGTGTGCGAGGATGAGAGGAGTTTTAGTTTCAACGTTAGATCTCGTCGGGACGTTATTATGTGCCGAGAGACTAATTACGAGTTGAGATTTATGGCAACGGGTAGCGACGATACACTCGCGTTTAATTATCTAAGCGTAATCTTGGTACTTATACTCAAATCCGGGATGATGCCATCTCAAACGTTCTAGCATTCCGTAAACGTATCTTTTGACGCGGAACACGGACGCGTGGCTCCATATGGTAGAGGTTGATACACTTAGCGGGGGGTGAGCGCGAGAGTGCACGTACCCCCGGAGAGTGGGAGGAACTCTACCGAGAAATTCTGACGCGTTTCGAATGAAAAAGGCGTAGGATGCCAATTTAACAGATTAATTAACAGATGGCTACGTTAATTAAGTGCAATTAAGCACCAAGAAGTATTGTTTCAAAATTTATTTCTCAGATTGTCATATCGGATTTGCGACGAAGAATAGATTTCATCTTGCTTAGAAAAAGTAAAAAGGTGCTTCACTTTGATGCTCCATAACTCTGAGATGTATCCAAATTCATATTCAAACTTTTGTCAGTCGCACTTAACGACAAGATCATTATAGAAGGTATCTTTACGTACCTCTGTTCTTATTGCGATGTGGCACCGTTACCTGAACGATGCATCTGTATAGTTTGTAGGACGAGAGACGATGCAGAAACACATCGCGAAGTTTTGACACGAACGCTAAATCTATCTCGCGTATTATATCCAACTTGCCCCGCGCTTTTATCGATAAATTAATGGATGTTAACGTCGGTGCTTAACTTTGCTCAGTCTAATCGTACAATCACGTATCAGGAATATATGTATCGCTGTAAAGTTATCTTCTGATAAAATTAGCTTCTCTGAACGCACTTGCAACACGATTCTTCTTCGTGGGTACATTTGTTAAAACAATATTCAATATCTGATTGAATTATCAAAAAAAATAATTAATATTCGAGTACTATTAAAATATCACTACTCTAATGACTGAAAGCTTATGAGAGAGAGGGAGATATAGAGCATTTTTCTGGGTATAATATTTAGAAATAATTTTCAAACAAGGAAAATAAATTTCTACGTTTCAAGTTTCTTATTCTTCAAATTATTGACATTCAAATTAAATCAATGATCAAAGCCTCGTTAATTACTCAATGTACTTTTCGAGCCTTTATCTCAGAGCACGATTTCCCGCCAACCACGTGTTCGTGATCTGCAACGACTTTCCCGAATTCCCGCATCCAAAACCTGACACAGAATCTCCCCGAGCGTGCCGATTCTCTCGGCGGTATTATCCGCCAACGTATTTTCGCAGTCTCTTTCGACGAGCTGAAGGCGCGTATATAAAGCCGCCCCTCGCTCGTACGATCTCTTCTGCACGTCGAGGAGGCGACAGGGGCGCGGGGTGGTGGACGCGCCGAGTTCACCGGTGGAAGACACATCGCGAAGTTTTAACTCGAGCGTGTGTCGGCCCATCATGCGAATTATAAGTAGAGGAACGACGACGAGGGCGACGACTATACTACGACGACGACGACGACGACGACGATGACGACGAAAGCGACGACGACAACAAGGACGAGAACGGTGGGGAACGGGGGTGGTGCACCGGGGTCGGGTGCACCTACAGAAAACACATGTGTATGCCCACAAACATACGTACATACGTTCGCGTGTGGTACTAAGGTCGTCTGCACAGGATGCCTATATGTAGATTGCAGAAGAACCACGCCCTCACCCGTCAGGGGGGGCCTTCCCCCGCTCTTTCGCCTCATCCATCCCCAACCCCTAATGACGCAAGCAAAGCAAAACAAAGAAAGGTTTATATACCGAAGGAGCGCACGCTCTCTCGTTTCTCTCTCTTTCTCTCTTTCTCTTTCCCTTCTTTCCACCCCTTTCTCTTTCTCCCTTTCTCTCTTTCTCCCTTTCCTTCACCGCGACGGGCCCCGTCTCTTTCGCGCTATTTCTTTCGTCCTCCTCGCACGCATCAACTCGTCCTTACGGTTTCCTTCGCTCGCTCGTACTCGACGCCGTCTCCTTGTCCCACCTACACCCTCTCATTGCCTCTGTCTGTCTCTCTATCCTACCTACCCACCCCCTTTTCCTTCCCCTTTTACTCTTTCTCTCTTTCCACGGCGCGGCTCGCTCGCTCACTCGCTCACATGCGCGCAAATGAAATCGATTAAAATGCTGGGCGCAACTTCTAGGCAGAGCTGCTCTACCCCAACCCCGTGCTTCCCTTTCATCCCCCTCGCTCCCGTCCCCGGCCGTCCTCCGCCTCAACCTCCGCCAAACTCCCACTCCTACGCTGTAAGAAACCGAGAAAACCCTTACGTACGTTCTCGCTACCTACCCACCCGCGCCCGCACCTCAAATTTCTCAACCCCCGTGTACCATCGTCAGGCGACGGTGTGGGTAGGCTGCAAAGTTCGTACGCGTCAGTGTGTACATATATACACGGCGTACGAGTGTACGCCGATGTGCGTACGTGCATGTATGTGCGTAGAGAGAACTCGTATGCGTGATTACCGCGTCTGCCGCTCGCGCGTTACTTACGCACGCCTCGAATGCGTTACGGCTGTGTATTGCGCACGTTGCCTCGTAGCCTTATGGTACCACCACCGAAGTAATTAGCAATTGGCATCGATGCGACAACAGGAGTGATATTATTAAGTCCCACGGTCGACTCGCAGAACTCTGTAAAACTGCATGCATTATTGATCGTTAGTATAATTGGTGCCCGTCTCGCTTGCAGCAGTCACGAAAGATATTGCACAATCCAGGATGACAGTTACGAATAACCGACATGCGTTTGACTGCCAATTAGGTCACCGATAATAAAGTGGAACAAACGGGATTATATTCTGCGACAAACATAATTCTCTCCAATAGTATTCATATATTAATAACATGAAACTGATTTATTAACATCTTGGACCAAATATGATTATCAGCATCTATTTCCTGCAAAATAGAAGGAAGGAAACGTTCAAACAGAGAAAGAGAGAGAGAGAGGCAGAGAGCCACCAACTTTTGCCTTTAAGTCACTAATATCCTTCTTCCTGGAAAGTTATTAGTATACATCATACAATTTAAACTTATGTCTAATATGTCCATACCTTTCGTTCAACTTGTCCTTACATTTGTAGTCGTTTTGTCTCTGTCTCATTTTCTCTTCTGCGAATATATAATGCATACACACGTATAAATTCTCTAATACAAAGATGCACGACGCACGACGAGTGCGTTCGTCTACGTTGCTCAAGTGTGCTCGAGCTCGCGTACACGGCGCTCACATACACGATTCCGCGTGCAGAAGGGGGTGCGTCCGTGTCTTGGTTTACCGAGAGTAAATGAGTACGCGGCAGTCGCAGGATGGTTGGTAAAAACAGTGGCCCTCCTTGCCTACCCTTTCCTTTCCCCTCCGCCACCCTCCAGCCCCTCTGGTCCCCCTCTGGTCCTCCAGCTACCCTCTTACACGTCCCCCTCGCGACTCTCAAACTCCCGGCGACTCTCAACCGCCGTGTCCCCCCCGTCCTTTCCCGCACCCTCCCGCGCGCCGCTTCTTCCCTCGTTTTCCTTACCTTTCCGATATTCCACTCCCGGCAAGCACGCGCGTAGACGTAAGACTCATTCGTCTTAAATCCCGGAGAGAAGCGACGAATTATTACGCGAGCCAGAGTGAGATCGCACGAGCGGCAAAACGCGGCAATCCTATCGCGGCAGCGCTTTGTTTGACGCACCGTAAAGTGCAGCGGTAAAAATCGTCCAAGATAGAAAGTAACATGTTTGACTAATTGAATAATTAATGTAATTAAAAGTGCCTTTGCAAAAATGATATCTCGTTGATATATTTAAACACGTTTAAAAATTAATTGTTGTTTCATTCAGTAATGTAACTGTTTTTTTAATTGTATCGTAGAAATCCTGCATAATTAGATTCATTAGTATTATTTCAAGACACGTGTGGAAACATTTAATTAAAGTTCTTGCTTTTGGTGTACGTACATATAATTACGTGTATGTGTGTTTACATTATACATTAATATATAGAAAATGTATTAAGGTCTGTTGTTGATTTATTTAAAATCATTAATTTTTAATTAATTGAAGCAACGTATCAGAAATTTATGTGTTTAAAATATGGGAGTGACACATGCACGTGTGACGTGACAATCGATGCACATTGTCTGTCCATTTATTAAGGGTAGTCAAATTAGAGGAATGAAGGGTTGTCGGACTGATAACGCGTACTAGTCCAAATGTTCGCATATTTATACAGGAGGATTATCTACGATGATAAAAGTCACTTATCTGTATCTGTTGCAATGCTAATTAGCGCTTGTCACATCGCATCAAGCAAAATCATTTTTACTTAAAGTATTTTTATTTTTTTAGTTCCGTTTAATTTGGAATTGTATAATTTTGTTTAAATCGAACAAAGAGTATACACAAGATGTCATTTAATAGTATATGTTTGACATTTATGCATAATTTTATTTGTAATCATTATTTACAAAAATTTTAGCAAATCGCGATATTTCAAATGATTTTGTATCAATGAAACTTTCATGACGAAAAGAAAGTTGTTCCAATGCTTTAATCAAATGACGTAAAGTGTTGCTATCTCGTTGTCCTTCTAAAACTGCGTTTATTAATGAATCGTTCGCAAAGCACCTCTCCGGCTTTTAATCAGTCCGCTTTGCACTTCTAGATAAATCTTAATTGTATCTTTCGAGCTGTTTTGCAGCGGAGACCTTTCTCTTCGGCTCTCAGTCGCTCGCACGCAAACTCCTTCGAGAGCCGCCGCCGTAAACAATACGTCCATTATAAAGTTCAATGAGGATCATCGGTAGGTCCTCGCGAAAGCCGATGGGTATAGGAGAGTGTGTAAGTGGAAATATAAGAGAAAATCGTATTATTCGACCTGTTAAAGAGGACTATGTTACATGTGATTTAAAATAAAAAATAGTGATTTGATATTTAAAACGATTTATTCTTAAATATATATATAAATTATCTTAAATATATATATATATAAATAATTAGATAATAATAATTAAAATTGACGAATTCAAGTTTAGGTTTGAGTACACTCGACAGTGTCAATTTACAAGAACAACTCTCGCTAGCAAAACTCTTCGGTGAGCACAGAGTTAAAAGTGATCCCTAAGAGGTGTCTATCTTTTTCACTTTATTCTCGGACAGCTACACTTCATAAAACTTTCCGGTGGACACATACTTAAGAGTAATTTTCTAAACTGTAGTTTTCAAAATCTCTTGAAACACGCGATACATTTCTTGTAGTCAAGAAGTAGTTGAAGTCAAACCACGTATTCCATCGTAAATAAACAGTCCTAAGAATTTTCGTCCGCTTTGGCAAAAACCCAGGATGAAAACTATCGTTTTTAATATCGAAGTATATCGTCGAGCTTCTTAATTCGGGATACGATGTGTAGGAAGCGAGAACGAGACTATCTCCTTGCTCGTCCAAGTGTAAACACATGAGAACGTGCGCGCCACGCAGGGGTGGGACACACACACACACACACACACACACACAGATATCCTTGGCAGTTCGGTGGCTAAGGAAACGGAGAACGCGTGTGAGGGTGCGAGGGAGAGATAACGACAGAGTGCGAAGGGATAAGAGCGAGGGAATCAGGGTATGGGAGAAGAGAGGGAGAGAGAGAGAGAGAAAGAGAAAATGAAAATGAGAAAGAAGAAACCCCACGATAGGAGCGCGAAGGGTGCGAGAAAGAGAAGAGGGTGGTGAGCGAGGGTGGCACGAGAGTGGATAGGGTAGCTAAGACGACCGGCTCCCAAGTAATTATAAAATGCAATCAATACTTTACATATTTTTCACGCGAGGCGGAGGGTCGCCTTCTCATCCCCTTTCCTTAGATCCCGTACAAGTTCTCCCGGTCCCTTTTCTTCCCCGGATCTCTAGTAGACGTCATCTAATGTGTGCGAGAAAATGATCATAGTAGCGGAACTCGTTAAAGCGAACTGAGCGTTAAGAAAAGGGAAAACATGTTAAGCAGTTATTAGCAGTTGCTACTCTCATTACTCAAACAATCGCATTTTCATTTAATTATCATTTCCGCGTCACATCATAATTTTCTACTTAATTCTTACCGTATAAGAGGTAGGCGTTAATTAACACTTTAAAATATCAAAATATTGCAGTTGCAATTATAATTACTGCATTTGACATTAAACCGTGACGAATTCACACATTTGGTATCTGCGAATTATTTCAAATTAGATTACGTTTAATAGAAATTCTCTTTTTCGTATTTCACAAATCTGCGGACATTTAGTATATTTTTTTTCTTGCGCATTTACCTGCGCGTCAATCTTATTTGCAAGGTATAAATATATTTTAAAATTCCTTCGGGGTACATGTGACGTCACATCACTAATTAAAAGTTTTGATGATGAAAATATATTCACTTACATAATATGGGAAGAATTTATAACCGTGGGCGTCCATCCCTTATTGGCCCTTGGGGCTATGAGAGCTAACATTGTTAAGCTGTAAAGGGAGCACGCGCGGTCTATACACGAGATAAATCTATATCGAGCAGTAATAAATGCGCATCGTAAAATAAGTATTAATTTTTTGCATTAATGATATGATGCGAATGAAATAATATTAAAAATAATAGTAACAATGCTGAGTGCAATTGCGAACACATGAAAAATGTAGAAACACGTCTAGAAATCTATAAAAAATATTGGCCATAAAATATCTCAGGCGTGAATAAATATTAAATATTTATTATCAGCACGGGATGTAATTACTGAATTGTAGTAATTAAAATATAACGTATTTAATAACAATTTTTGAGACTTTCCATGATTAGTCTAATTGTACGCGAATTGAATATGGGCTAGAGAATTCGCTTTTAAGATACTTTTGGGTAAATCTGACGCCCAACCCTATCTATGCACTTTGCGTTTGTGACGCGTTCGTCCTCGTGAGAGAAGAGAGAACGGTTGAACCGGCAGAATGAGAAACGTTGAATAAGTTAGAAACTGAAAAGCGCGGCACTCGATCGCATCGCTAATTACGTCTGCACAAATGCAATGCGATACGCAAAGAGAAGGACGAATTTGTGACTGAAAATGCAACGTTCAAAAATGAACGAACAATGGGAACAGTCGGAGGAAATAATGCAAATCCGCGGTACCCGAAACAATAACCCTCGAGTGTCGGTCGAAGACTCTCGCAATTTCTACCCTTGCCTAACTCGTCCCGCCTTGTGATCTGGAATGGGATGTGGGGGGGGGGGGCGGAAGGAACCGGTGACGCAATTGTTGTGACCCTCGTCATCGAGTCGTCCATTAGCGAATGGCTGAACTGACCTCGACGATTCGAAGCGTGTAATAGGTATGCCCCATCATGTGTTGCAAAATTTTACTTCATAACAATAATGATAATATCTGACAATATCATTTATTATTAATAATTAATCACCAATAATGATAATTAATAAATATCAGAAGATTAAATAATTAAATTTTATTTATTAAATCTTAATTCTAAACACTGATTTGATAAAATGGATTGGAAGGGGGAATTTTAGATTATAAACTATATTATAAAGGATTTGCGGTGCTTTATAATATTGCAAATTTAATTGAAAACTTAATTATATATAATGATGTTTAATTACTACAAAATTAAACTACAGCAAAGAAAAAAATAAGCAGAAATTATATTTCAAATTATGTGTCAAATTTCAGATATATATTTGTATGTGTGTGTGTGTGAGTGTGCGCGTGCGTGCGTGCGTGCGTGCGTGCGCGTGTGTGTGTGTGTGTGTGTGTTTGTATGTGCATGTGTGTAAAGAATTCATTTATGGAATTGGTAATTTAAAAAAAAAATTTAAAATAAAAAAAAGTAATTGATAGAAATGTTAATTATTAATTAAATATATTCTAAATATAAATAAATAAAATCTAAATATAAATTCAAGAGTCTCTTCCCACTTGTGTTGTTGCTGTCTCTTTAATCATTAATACTCGATCAATGTAAATATTGCAGTGTTCTAGGTTGCATAAAGTGCTCCTAAACTTTTCAGAACTATCGCAGCTGCTATCGATATCCCACGGCTGTTCCATCTTCGCGCAGTATTCCTCGATACCACTTACGCTTCAAAACTTTCACCTGAGTTTCAACGATAAGATTATTTATATGATACGATTGATATTGCGACGCAATACAGACGCAGTATTATCAATTAGTTAATTAAGGAATTCTTCTGTATTATTTATCTATTTAAATTAAAATTTTACCCTTCTCATTCATATTCTTAGAAGATCTTGTTTATCTTAGAATTAACATATAATGCATATATATGTCTTCATTTATAATAGTCATCAGATGGATCCAGTATTACTTGCACTATGCAGACATCCGTATTCCGACGATTAATTCAATATCGTTAATTGTGACTTAAGTCTATTTTCAAAAATCAAAACGATAATCTCTAATGGATCAAGCCATCCAGTTACGCGCGTTCCTACGCGAGAAGAAACTGTCACGTGAATCAGACGAGATTGATAACAAACTCTAATCAACGAAACGTGTCGGGGGTACTTTCGGTACGACGCGTTCATAGTACGACGCGAATGTATATACATTCATCCCTCTGATTAATAGTCGAACGTTACTCCTCGCGGATACCTCGCGGTGCCCCTTGCCCTCTTACCTCGCTCCCTCGGGCTACTTCTTTGCAACCACCCGCGAAAGTAAGTAGTGAGTGAGCGGCATTCAAGGGTTAGTGACTGTAGGGATGCGGGGGGTGGAAGATGGGGGAGGAGGTGGGTGGTAGCTCCGACGGCAGGCAGAGAGTAAGAGTAGGAGTACTCGCGCGGCCGGGTGATGGTGCCGGTGGGTGGCGAAAGGGTGGTAGGGTGGGTACACCGAGGGTACGGCCAGATTTTAACGATTCCTCTGCCACGGAGTCTTAAGAGAAAGAATGGCGGGGATGGGTGAAATGAGAGGGGAATGTCGGGGGTAGAGACGAGGGTGTTCAGGGGTGTGGGTATATGGGGTGTGGGCAGGGGACGGCGCGGAAAGAAGAGAAGGGCGGCAGAGGGTGGTAAAGGAAAAGACGACGCGAGCTGGAGAACGAGGAGGAGGAGGAGGAGGTGAAGGAGGAGAACGAAGTGGGAGGGAGGGGGGAGGGAGAGACTCGCGGTGGCGGTCGGCAAGCGGGCGGTGGAGCGAAGGGGGAGGCGAAGGACGCGAAATGAAGAAATTCTATCTACATTTCCAACCCTTCATGCAGCGTCTTACCCCCTTCGCATCCCTCGGTCTCTTTCTCTCTCCATCCTCGCGCATTGCAACCTCCTTGTTTTTCGTCTTCTTCTTTTCTCCTTCTTCTTCTGCCACTTCGCTTCTTCTTCCGCAGCCGTGCTTCGTTCCTTCAACCACCAAGGTCCCTTTTCGCCCCCGCTACCTCTCATCCTCTGACACATCCGCCATCCCCCTCTCCCCTCCCGACGGTCTCCTTCTCTCCGCGCGCGATGTCCCCTCGATCCGCGCTCCCGCGGGCAACCACCCCGCTGAGACAATACGACCAGCTCGACCCTCTACCTCCCCTTTCGTCTGTCCGTCTTCTTCTTCTCCTTCTTCTTCTACTTCTTCTTCTTCCGCTTCTTCCACTTCCTTCCCGTGACTCTGTACTACTCCTCTCCCTACGCGTACCCGTTCTCCTTCAAGTCACTCTAACCCCTTGAAAACCGGCATCGCCACCACCCGCCCACCACCATCACCATTGCGACTAACAGAGAGTATACGGTAGGGTTGCTTCGGTGCTTTCATTCTTTCCTTATCATCTACCCTCCCTCCCCCTCCCCCAACCCTTCCTCCCATTTCCTCTCAACCCTCGCGCCTCTATCCCCCTCGCGTACGACTGCGCTCGGCACCACTTCTTTCCCTCTTCTTAAATACAAAAGCGAAAATTTTGCTTATTAGAATATTTCCAGGAGGCGCTCTCCCCCGCAAACCAACCCCCAGTTCTCTCTCCCCCCCGTCTCTTAGTCTTTAGCGAGAGTTCGCGCACTCAAGTGTGACGGCACCGGGGGCTGTGTCGGTGTTGTTGGATATCTTCTCTCGTTTCTGGCCGCGGCACAGCGGACAACCGGTTGGCGGCCATTACTATGATTGTATGCGCGCGTAACTTTAATTATTATTACTTGGTGGGGCCCCAAGCGGCAGTCCGACCTCAACCGTATAACAATAAGGCGTACCGACCTAGGTACTTTGTTCGACCAGGTGTGTAAGTAGATCTATGAACGCGCATGCGAATGGATCTGCGAGCATGTGTGTAAATGCGCGACGCATCTTATCCCGATGCGCAAAGTCGGATCGAGATTTTTCACGTTCATCGTTCACCCCGGTTCACACGTAGAATCGCCTTTTTAGCCTTTCTTCTCGTTTCTTTTCAGAAAGTCAATTGTGCAATGCATTACGTAGGGATGAGTACAAGTTATAATGATCCGAAACGAGAGGGGTAATTAAACAATAAATTTTCCTATCAAATTATTATATAATAGGTAATAATATATTGCTGTTAATAATTAATATTTCACACCTTACATAATCTTTCTCGTAAAACGAATAAGACATCATGTTTTTATTTTTAACGATAACACGGCGAATCGCGCAACAAACGCGTCAACATTTCTCTGATAATGACGCCATTCTTCCTCGACTGCCCGCCAGAAGACAACCACGGCGGTCGCATGACTTGCGAAATCGCGATGATGGATGTGACTTGCGAAGCGCATTGCATCTGTGCGCAACTATGGCAGCGCAAAAACTTCACACACTAATTTATGGTCGCAGGAAACGCGAGGTGCGCTCGTTCCTCGCTTTTCTTACCTTGAGTTATCTGACGCCTTCGGAAAACTAAGGAAGGTCCTCCGTTCGCTTCCTGGAATTAGCACATAATGTTTTATAATTGGAAGAATTATCTATGCCAATATAAAGCGTAACTCCCACAAAATTCTATGATGAATCTGAAGAATGCAAATAAAGGTAACTTTTTCTTTCTTCTTTACGCTATGATAGTTTATAAGAGTTACATATATAATATAATCTCCGATCTTTTTTTGAAAATTTTCCAAGGTAAATTTATGACCAATGTAAAATGTGTATGTGTATATAACTGTGTATGTGTATGGATGGAGATAGGAGGGTGGAGGGGGAGGGGGATGAAGTGAAGAGTCACTATCTTCGTTAGGATCCTAAAAGGAGTCGGTCCCGATTCTGCTAGGTAACTGAAGAAAAGCAGTGTGTGAGGAGGTCTCTCTCGCTCTTGCAAACGCAGCCAACGCTCCTCTCGAGTGGCGCAAAACCCTCGAAATAAAGCTGGGCGCGATGTAAGATACTGAACGACAGGGGTGGCTGCTGCCGCTGAAAGAGAGAGGGCGAGACTGCGACAAACAATAGAAAGGTAGTCTTCGCGGACAATAGCTCGTGTGGAACAAACACATCTTACCCGTTCGCCGTTTCTCACCCTCCATCCTCCCCCTTCTCTTTCCGCCCCCGTCGTCCTCTGACACACAGAGCGTTCCTGAGCATCGGAAGAGAGGGTGCATTCTCTGTTCTTGTGACGCGGACGTCGAACCGCGCGCGCTTTTATTTTTAAAAGCTCTAATATTTCTATGCATTATGCGTGCGCAAACAATGCGAGCTACGAATGAGTGTCGCAACAATGACGGTTTGCCATAGTTTTTCTGCATCCATCCGTAATATGGGAGTTTTGCAGAAGATTCGTGATGCGGGCGATATTGTATGGAACATTTCGGGGGAAGATTGTTTTTTTTTTTCTTTGAATTAGTGACGCACGTGGTTGTCTCGACTTTTCTGAAGAGCGACTCGTGTCCGTCCACCGTTTTCACGGTCGTCGAGTCCGACGAATTTTTTTTTTCTTTTTACTGGGTACTTTATCGCTGATTCTCTTTCCCATTGTGTGTGATGAGCTTACAGCAAAGTATATTTTTATCTTCTAGCTTCTATCTGTCATGATAATTTCTCTAATTTTATTAAGATTTATTGATATCATGTAATCAAATATCGATCGAAACATGATGGATTGATAAAAAAAATGAAATCTGCGATAAAATAAAAAGAAAGGCACGTCTCTTACGTTGAGCTATCAGCAAGTATTTACGTTTACAAAAATTAAAGGAAAGTGTGAATGTTTGCGAGAATCTTTGCGAGTGCTCGCAACTACTACAAAAGACAAAAGAGTTTTTGGAAGAAAGGGAAGACATGTTGGAAGAAAAAAGACTTTCGCGCACGTTCTAAGATTCGGAATCTCGTCTTTAACCCCCAACCTCCACCCTCTTGGTATCCGATGTAATTCCACCACGTACCTACATTGCCTCGGGTGCCTTCGGCCTTCAGAGGTTGCGAGGGAGACTTGAAGAGCGCTACGAGGGAGAGAACGTCGCAACGGGATGAGAGAAAAGAGAGGATCAGTACGTGCACGAGGTGGATTGTGTAGAAAGGGAAAGGGTTACCTCGGTCTTAAGTGTAAAAGATTATCGAGAGGCAGCTCGGCTTTAGTATCGGAAGAACCGTAGACGACGACGTCGACGACGACGACGACGACGACAGCCCGTCACTCTTTCCACGAACGGGGGGATAAGCGTGATGGGTGAGAGGAAGAGAAAAAGAAAGAGAAAGAGAGAGAGAGTGGCTGGTGGAGGCTCGCCGGTAAGAGAGTCGGGGGTACGGAGCACGAAATGAGGGTTCCTGAGTTTTTGCCAGGCGATCAATAAAAGTCTCTGTGCTCTCCTCTTATACTTGTCGTATAACGAAGTAGGCTGGCTGCCTGTAAGGGGTTTGGGTGCGTGGCCCGGTGCGTGCATTAATTCCACCTCCGCCACCTCCGTTCGTCTTTCTCTTATGTTCGCTCTCGCTCCGTCTCGCCCATTCCAAGGGCCAGGCCCGGCTCCTTGCTTCTTCCTGCGCGTCTTCTCCTTCTTTTCCTCGTGCCCTCCATTCTCCTCAGGCTCGTTCGGGCTCCTCTACAGTGCCCACACTCTGCTTTCTCCTCCCCTTCATCTTCCCGCTTCGACTCATCAACGCTCGGTGCCTATGAGAGCACGCAGCCGGATACGATGAAAAAGAGCGGTGCGACGATGACGGTCCTCTTACGCTACGGGGGTACCTCTTACCTTGTTCCAGAAAAGACATGTTTGACATTTTTTCTCCCCGATTTGTCACACTCTTTTTATTTTTCTTTAGGGCAGAATATATATTTAGAAATCTGTGTTGTGTGTAAAAACGTATTTCGTTAACTGATGAGTTTCACGAAAATAAATTCTTTGAAGGTACGTCTTCGTCCTTGGATGCACTGAATTCTGAAGTACATTAAAGTCTGAAAGATTATTCGTTTACCTGCTTAGGATAAGAATTTTGTTTTCGTCATTTTCATTAGAGGATTAAATCCTTCACTTTTTTTTATATTTATATTTAGTATGAGTTTTTCTAACGAATATGAAAATTGAATAGTTTTTAAACCTTCACTTGTGCGGATGTGCGCGCATATGTGTAACATATAGTGCATATCACGATACCTATAATTATGACAGCGTTGCGACACCACACCGTCGCGTTGCCGCCAACTTTCTTTCTGCCGCCCAATCGCGCACGCAACTTCCCTGACTCCGTTCGCCTCGCTTACTTATCATCTTTTCATTATACGTGGTATAATGATGTATTGTAGTTACAGTTTGCGTATACCTAGGTAACGTAATATCGTACGCGGATTCGGACAGTAGGGGATACTCCTCGTTCAGAGTCCAAAGTTATAAGAACTTTCATTCTCCGAATAAAATCAGATGCATAAATTCTTCAGTGTTGGCGACGTTCGATAATGAAATATTACCCGTGCCTAAGTAACCGTGTAATCAAGACATTCGCGCTGTCTTTTTTCCCCCCCGAGAAACATGATTAAGAGATCGCGCTATGCTCTAGCTGCAGACTTCGCTACGAGAGTCCTCCGTAAACTGGACACACGCCAAGACACACGCTACGTTAGATAGATACTGAAACGAGGGCCGAAAATCAAGAAGCTCGAGTACCATTAATCCTGCTGATATAATTCAGCCAAATTACATTGCTAATGCAATTTTTAAGACGTATTCGTTCAACGTAGAAAATAGTCTTATCTACCGTAAGGTTGTCTTTGAAATTAATGTCGCAAGTTTTGGAATTTTCTATATATATTGTATATGTATTGTACATTCACTTTTGTTTCTTTTATCGAAATTTTTTTCTAATTTTCTCGAGCATTTGTGTAATCTAATTTAAATATACAATTAGTAAATTAAAAATTAATATAAATTCGATGATTGATAATGACGAAGCTACCAAATCGTTTAATATCTTAATTACGCGTTGGAGAATATAGGAATTTTCGAGGAAGGCGTCGCAGATGGAAAGTCTGTCCTCGCAAAAATCCTTCGCAGCGTGCCGTCAAGTACGGTCGCGAAATTTATGGCGGCCCCGCGCCGTGCCGGAACTTCACGCGAGCATAACGCGCCTCGGGATGTTCTCCGTGTAAACCTCAACGGATGCCGCGAACCGATCTCGTTTCGCTTCTTCTTCTGCTTTTTCTCACACCCCGACATCCGTGTCCTCCTCAACCTTCCCCACCGTCTCTGAGTCTTCGGCGCGTCGTCCTCCGGGCACCGACACGCTCTCCGAGTTACTATACCACATCACGCGACCACCACCGTTCACCCTCTCCTTACCCTCTCGTCTCACCCATCGAGGATTCTGTCGCGCATCCGTAAAAATAAGGACCATAAAACTGCGGAGCTCGTAAGGTCGGTCAAATCAACAGCGGGCCACCATCGATTCTCGATCGCTCTTCGCGGGAGATAAATAGCGCGCGTGTCTCTCATGTCGCGACAAGATGATTTGTTCGACGGTTAGTTCTCGTTGTTCAGTGTTCGTAGCCGACGTTTTAGATTAACGAGACGTTTGAGTCGCCGGACCTACTTAAAGTATTATCTCGCACGACAGTTGAGTGCAAAATTGCGTTAGGACAACCGAGTTACAAAGGGCGAGATGTCGCAAGTGATTTCGACGTTACGCGGACTTCTCGTCTTCGTGAACTGTCATTTTTCTAATTGCATCACATTTCGATTTCAGTAAAACGATGATCGCGAGCATCTGCTGTGAAACTTAAACGACAAATTTTTTAGCGAAAAAAAATATTCGATTTTATATTTTTCAAATTTTGAAGAAAGCATTTAAATTTTGAGTTAAATTTAGCATAAATACTGAGATTTTTGTTTGCTATAAAAAAATATACATTCTCTTATCTTAATTTTTTACTGTTTATAATAAAAAAAAAATTTATTATATATTTGTTTGACTTGTTACTAAATGTATGGAAAATACAAGAAAATTCTTTCCCACACGTTTATTTATTTTACTGTATATTGAAAGTAATAGATATACAGTTTTATTTAGAAGATGATTTGCACAAATTTTGAGAATATGAATAAAACAACTTTTCATCCGAGCGCAACAATTGCGGCGCGAACACTCGTACGGGTTAACGGCGGGAAGGTCAACAAAATTACGATCCGAGCGATCCACTCTTTCCGGTCCGATCTCTTTTCTCATGCCTCGGACGCTGAGCATCGATCGGGATTTACTGGACCGTCGCGCATTGTCTGCTTTCACGGTGTTCTTAGGATACGCGGTCTTTGAAGCGTGCATCACGGCATTGTCGCTGTGAAAGAGATTGGCCTACATATATTGTACGTCATCGGCCAAGTCCGCACACTTCCTTCTCCAAGGACAGGACTTATACTTTTGCAGAAAGCCGACCCGCATACGTCTCCATGTAAAATATTAAGCCTTCCTGCAATTAATCCGTCGGGATTTAACGATCGCGCCAACAATTATCGAGTTACCGGAATAAACATCCGTTGAAATTCGCTTGAAATAACATGAGACATTAAATGATGACCTAAAATGTATATTAATTTATTTAAATTAAATTTGCGGTTTAATGTTCCAAACTACGTCTCTTTCTCTCTCTCTCTTTCTCTCTTTTAAGCTCTTTCTGCGCATCTCTTAAATTTTATTAACATAAAATTATCAAATTGAATCTCGCACAAGAAATGCGAGAAATCCAATTTGCCATCGCGTCGGTTTCTTCGCTAAATAAAAATGCTACTCTGATTCTGGCGTTGGCTATCCGGTTGATACGATCGCGTGAGGAAATCGTCTTGTTGGAGAACACACATTCGGCCCGTCACGCCGTTCGATCGCGGAGTTTGCGTCGACTTGGTTCGAAAGACGAGGCACGATCGAAGTCGAGTCCGCGGCCGGCGCGGCGCGGCTCGGCTCGGCTCGCACCGATCGGATTATCGATAAGTATTTAAGCGCGGTGGAACGACAGCCGGTGCGGAGGCCAGAGTGAGAATTAACGAAAACGTGACTCGGCGTTGACGCGATGCGCCATGGCGCTGCCCCCCGCGACGATTCTGGGTAATTAATTCACAATGGGGCGCTGGGCGGCCCCCGACCGTCTCGTCTTCTCTCTCTCTCTCTCTCTCTCTCTCTCTCTCTCTCTCTCTCTCTCCTCATTCTCATACG
The DNA here is from genome assembly GCF_016802725.1 of Solenopsis invicta. NCBI lineage: Eukaryota > Metazoa > Arthropoda > Insecta > Hymenoptera > Formicidae > Solenopsis > Solenopsis invicta. The sequence goes on from NC_052673.1 coordinate 12,510,883, forward strand.
GCATACCTAATGTACGAATCTTCTTCACCCTCATGATGATATCGATCGCGGGTACGGTTTAGTTAACCGCTCTTCTCTCGGCGTACGTATGCGCGCGATCGCTCTCTACGGAGATTGAGTATCGGGGATCGATTTCGTACACGAGCGTTCGCCCCCGGGTTCTCTCCCTTGCGCGGGTATACAGGCACGCCGATAAACAGCGGATTTAAGTGTTATCTAAACGACCATAACACACACTACTGCACGCCTCTTCTCGCGGTCGGAGGCTGGAGGGAATTTTCGCTGGTATCATTGCTAGATAATGATCCTTAACAGATGGACATTGAGATACTAGAGAGAAATTTAATGATTCTTTTATCATTTGCGAACATATGATCAAGGTATGGTTGTTCGAGAAGACTTAATTACGCGACGAATATTTATTCAACGCTGCTTTAAGACCTTTTGCAGCAGTTTCCACGACTATCATCCATCTCTCGATGAATTAATTTAAATGCAAGTGATGTTTATAATGTAAGAACGTAATTATGAAACGTTACCTTGCGTTGAATTTTTAATTTAATAAAAAAAATAATTTTATATATGAAACGAAAGTTTTTAATTACGTGCTAGTTTTTTGTAATTAAATATATTTTACTTAAGATAACCTATTTATTTTTATATGCTTGCGATCATGTTGCGATGAATATTTAATTTGAAAAGTTAATAAAGTTCTATGGATGTATTTCTTATAATTATTCCGATCTCTGGAGCTTTTGCGTAATCAAATGCATCCGGTTGATTGTTAGACAGAAAAAAAATTTGATAACAGATATTAAAGATTAAGTGAAATAATGTCAATTAAATATTCCAATTGATGTAACGAAAAATAATTTTATTTTTCCAAATATTTCTAAATATTATCAAGCATATAATAACGTAATCAACCGTAATACTTATTAAATGTTTAGAAAAGTAAAATTATTTGTAGTTGTGTTAACTGAATATTTAATTGACATTATTTCACTCATTCGACAGCTATTTTCAAATCCTTTCAGTAGATGTGATGATTCGTGGACCTGTATCTTTTCAGTGATATCCGTGATGATCACTGATGATTATCGTTATCGAAATTTTTTAAAACACTTGTGAAAATATAAATACCATTTAAAATATTTTGAATAATATAAATAACTAGATAATAACATATTAAAAAAAGAATTTAGTAACAATAATCAAGCCTAGATGATAGTTACTAAACTTTTAATTGTCTTACTAAACTTTTTAATTATATTACTAAACTTTGGTGAAATAATTTCAATTTAATGTTTAGTTAATATAACCAAATATTTAATAATATTTAGTAACTGTTTGGTTACTTTCATTATATTTAATTTCTCAATTAACCAGACATTTCATTGAAATTATTTTACCAAAAAGATTGATTATTATAAACTCTTTTTGCAAAATTCTTTTTTTAGTACGTAAAGTATAAAGTTCAAATTCAACAAAGTTCAAAGTACACAAATTCAAATAATGAATGTTCACAATTTAACATGCTATAGTCATGAGAATACTTGCATTTACTTAATTATATTATTTTTTTAGCATTATAGGCTCATCGTAATTAAAATTCTACTGTCATGACCTATGTAAAATACAAAAGCTACAAAACTCGTTAGACAGATAATTTGTTAAGTGAATCTATCTATTTTTATATATTTCGTTAATTACGGAGCGATATTAATATAATCGTAAATCTTTTATTTTTCATGCTACAATATGAGATTTGCAAGGTGCATATTTGCAAGGCTACGAGAAGCACGTAGCACCTCGCTAACAATGCTCAAATTGATCTTACCGGCAAAATGACACGAGTCTCAGCTTTCATTCTTTGTACGCGACGCATATGTGTGTATACTTAGTTACTTATTACAAAACACGGAGAGAAAGAATTTTGCTATAGCAGCAAAACGCACCGCTGCTGCTGCTGCTGCATATTCAATGTGAAAGCGAAAAACTTCGCAACTGCAATCAATAATTCGATATTAAAATTTGTTTTTCTTTTGTTGATAAAATAGATAAATCTAGTCGAATAAATTTGCTTATAGAAACAGAATTCGTTAAAGCGAAATAGTCTAATCCTTGGTAAATACATCTTGCTGTCGCTTTGAAACGTCATGCTTTGGATAAATAAATTTTATTGCAACATAAAATTATAGATTCTTGAATTATAGATTCTTTTCAACAAGTAAGATCGCTGTCCTTAATAAGTCTTTGAGCGGTATAATGACTGAGAAAATTAAGACAGCGTAAAATCTGCTGTGTCATTTTCTTTCTTCATGGACGCATTTATGTATCTACATTCGTACGCTCTGTCTAGAATTTAACAAGAAATGTAATTTTTCTCACACAAAAACATGAAATGTAATAAGAAAAGCCGGTTTGACAGTAAGAATTCGGAAAAATTAATTTTTTTTTAATCTCTCTCTTTCAATAACTCATTGGACATAATTAGTTCATTTCAATAATAAAATAAAAAATATGTCAGAGTATATTTTATACACAGAATATTATTGCACAAGCAACGTTCGTAATTGCACGCTATTGCAAATTTTTAATCCCTAGCGTTAATTCAAGAACATTCAAGCATTTTTTGTGTGCGTTTCTGTATTCTACATTGATTCGATACGCTCAAAGGTGAAATTCAAGAATTCTGTCGTGAAAGTCATGATTTCTCACAGTGCAGATGCAGAAAAACTTAACTGTACCATTATTGGGCGCGTTCAAGCCGTACAAAACAGCTAGCCTACTCGCCGAGCGGTTGAACGTGAATTCGTTGGATCCACAGGTAAGAACTAATCACGTTCAATCGCTCGTCGAGCAGGCTAGCTGCTTTTGCCGGCTCGAACGCGCTCATTGAATCTAAGATCCCTCGGTGCTTTTGTAGTATTTTGTATTTGACGAAGTGCAACCAATTAGCGATCAAGTCGATTTCGAGAAAGGAAATCAATCGCTATATAGTTATGCCTGCGAGCAAGTGATTTTCAAGGAAACGCGTGCTAGATCTCTAGGTTTGTTGCTCGCATCTCGACATCGATCGATATTTTCCGCTGGAGCCACCGATAATTCGCGTTCGCCATCATCGATCAGCCATAGTCGTCTGATAATGATCGCGTTAGTAACGTCCTTCTGCGAAACCATCAGTAACAAATAGTGGGCACCTAACCGTTCAGAGGCATTCTCCGTGGACCATGATGCACGCGACAAACGTGTAACCGCAAGGGAGAGAAGGCTTGCGGAGAGGGGAAAAAAGTTTCGGGGGGGGCTAGGGGGGACAGACGAGGAAAGAGGGAACGAACGAGCGGAAATCAAGCGACGGAAAAAAAAGAGAGAGAGAGAGCTCGCGACCGACGGGGAAGAGGGGGAGCGAAATGCAGCGGAGAGAATCGAGAGAGGAAAAGAGGAAGAAGAATTGTCGGAGGTGGAGAGAAGGGGGAGGAGGAGGAGGAGGAGGAGGAGGAGAAAGAGAAGGGGGAGGAGATGGTGGAGAACGAGGAGCGACGCGGGTGGAAGTACCGGGCGTCGCGGCGTTGTCCTCACACGTACCGGCGCTTTCTTAATCATCATCTGTCTATCTCTCGGCATTAGTAGAGAAGAAAGAGGGAAACCACGCGGCGAGCGACGGCGGGAGGGTGGAGACAGGAGGGTACCGAGGAAGAAGCGAGCTCGGAAGGAGGAAAAAGAAAGAGCTGGCCCGAGGAGAAAGAAAGAAAGAGAGGGAGAGGCCCCCCCGAAAGAGTCGCAGGGAAGCGAGAGGAAAAGAGTGCGAAAGAGAGAGGAATAGATGGGAGGGAGCGAGCGAGAAAGAGAGCGCGTCGAGGGCACGGGGGGAGAGAGGAAAAGGGAAAGAACGCTTCTTACTCCGCCCAGCATCCAAGATGGCGTTGGCAGCGGCTCCCCTCGTCATTAAAATCAATAATTAAAAAATACATCCGTGGGCACCTTCGCTTTTCTAGCGTCTCGTGACGCGCGCCCGCCGCCACCCGCCCCCGCGAGTACGCGCGTACGCGCGCGCGCCGCCGCGCACGTGTGACGGCGCGGCGGGTGCGATGCGCAGAATGAGAACCCCTGCGGCCCGTTTCCTCTTCGCGAGTGAGGAGAGCGAAACGAGAGTGGGGTGCTGCCGCGCGCGGAGTGTGTTGAGGCCAAGCGGGGGCGATCGGGGAACCGGGGGTCCATGGGGAGGGGTATGCTAGTGGTACCAGGCTCTGCACCGGCGAAACCCTTAAACAGGGACACAAGGACGGGCGGATGGCTACGGGAAGTAGGTACTTCTCTACAACCACCTTGTACCCCCGACGTCGTCTCACGCGTGCATCCCCCGCCCAACTCTCAATCTTCCCCCTTTCCCTCCCCTCCCCTCCCTCCACCCCCTTGTCCTACCTGCGCAGCGTTCGAAACTTACCGGCGAACTGGATTTTCGGAGTCTTTTAATTACCACGATTATTATCGCGCTATGGAATACTAATTAATTCCGGCTGGGTCGAGCGTGAGAGGCAACGAGCGCGAGCGGACGCGAGCCGAAGTTTCCCGCCGCGCGCGAAAAATTATGCGAGACCGGCTTTTCCGTCCTACCCGTTTCTTGAGGGTGCGCGATAGGGTTCTCGAGAAAAACGTGGAAACACTCCCGTCGTGGTCACGATGACTGGAAGAAATAGCGAAATTTTTGGCGGAGCTTGAATGAAAACAGTTTCTTAATTACAATTAATTAGTTTTTAATTGATTTCGCCAATCGACTGAAAGATTACTAGAATATTTAAACACGACGAAGCTCGATGGAAATCAAGTATGAAACAATTATTTCAATCATATTCATGTTTTTCCGTGCAGCTAGTTCATGTTTTTCTGTGATTTAAAGGATGATGAGGATGACAGTTAATTGAAAAATTTAATTGACTAATTTTCAATTTTTTAATTGTACACTGAGATAGAAAGATGGTTGCAGTTATCATAATTTTATTCTAATTCATAATCTTTTTCGATGCCAAAAAGTATGGTTATTTTAATCATGCAAATTATATATTATTGGTTAATATTACTAAAAAGTAAACGAATGTAAAAATATACTTATATTTACTTGTTATTTGTAATTGCATTTACTACATAGAAATGTATTTTATTTTTACGACATTGATATTTGAATTAAATTATCATAATTTATAGTAAAATTTTGTTATAGTGGAAATATAAACATTGGATTATTATTATACATTTTATAGCAATAATAATTATAAGAATAAAATTCATAGTTATATTTTACCATACAATTATAGTCACACTACCAAACACTTTTTTCTCATGGTAAAGTTTTATCTATATTAATTGATTTCTAATTTACACAAATCGAATATATATTTGTACTTGTATAATCGTTAAGACTTATTTGCAACTGCTTCATATATTTTTGTATATATTTTCACAGAGTGTTTATCGAAAGGACATTATTTTTAACAGTTTTATTTATTAGCTTATGACAAATTCTTTTAATAAACAATGTTCTAACGATCAGGTTGACCAACTTTTTTCTTATTTGCATTACAAAAATAATGATTAAAGTTAATATTTAATGTCTCGTGCATTTCTCGAATAGTTTAAAGAAGTATAAGATCAACATATGATTAATGTAATAAAGAATGTATCGTTTATACAAAAATAATATAGAAAACTACGAAACCCTACAAGAGGAGATACATTTCCAAAACGGGATATTTTTCATTATAATGTATCTTCTTTCGTAGCGTTCGAAAAATATGGTAAACATCTTAATAATTGGACATGTATCTATATTCGGACACTTATATCAAACTTATTATTTAATCTTAAATGTTTTTTTACTATAATATTAAATTTTAATTGTAATTTTATATATATTTAAAGATTGCAATTAAATTTTAATATTATTTGTCCGGTTATTAGGGCGTTTATTTTATACCACATTTTGCTGATCTATAAATATTACAAATGTCAAATAAAACGTATGCTTTCATAGAGAAAAAAACCAATCGCAATGTTTTAATAAAAATTATATCGTTTGTTTAGAATACATATTTCTAACTCTAATCTAACTTAAAAGTTAAGATGTCTTTCATGTCTTTCTCATTATAAATGTAATAAAATATTTTCTTTTGCTTCCAAGCGGATTCGCAATATGCACGATACCAGCGAAGAATCACACCAGTCTGCAAAATTTCCTTATATGGCGTTTTGCATCTCAGTTAAAAAGCGCTTTCACGTCATTATGAACTATCCAGTAAAAGGGAATTTGTTAACAATACGAATCCCGCCTTTGCAATTGTTTGTGCAATAAGCGGCTTACGCGCGGACTCCGGAAGATATTACTGTGTGCGTGTATTTATAATTCTCGCTAATTTTCATCAACTCTTAATGTTCTTACCGGTATTACGTCCGTGCTGGAAAACATAGTGCATTGAAATCGTTACGAAGAAATATTGTTACAGCGACTTTCTCGAATGCAAAGCGCAGCGAGGCCATGTATTTTGAGCAATAAAAAGCAGTGATAATATATAATCCATATTAGGGTTGTGTGTAAGGACATCTTAGGATGTGTCACTTGTAAGCGCGTAGAATACAAACACTCGTAGAATTTGAACATTTATGAGATTTTATTTAGTTAACAAAGGAGGGTAATCTATCGAAATAATCGTCCTTCAGAATATATCGCGATATAACTCCGACATTTACTTGTTAATCAATATTCTTATTTTAGTGTGTCTTTGCTATCTACTATTAATATACCAATGAAATAGCTAGCGATGGCGCTAATTGTGTTAGTTATGAAAAGAGTCATTTAAACGGTTTACATTTCTAGCAAATCTCTCCTGTATCTCTCGCACGCCGCGCGCGAGAATAATTTTGGTGATTTCTTGATAATTATAACAAGAAATGCATTTATACTTAATGGTGAATGCTGACAGTACGAAATTTTATTTGTGTATATATTAAATCGGTAATTAGTAATTGAACGACTATCCCCACTACAGTTATTTAAAAGTTTGCGCTTCTAAGTAATTGACAGAATGAAAATAGCGAAGGAGAAAAGATTATTAGTTATTTCTATATTTTGTAGAACAAAAATACAACGAGTATGCTGTATAATACTGTGAACTCCGTACATCGATTATCATTCGTACCTGCAAAAGTTGTGTCTTGAGTATCGAATATGTCGCAGACTTGGAGAATATTTTTATAACATAAGAAAAACTGGAATAAGAATTTGCATTCCATGCGATTGAAAGTGTGGGTCCCTTACGATGTCTCCCAACATACTGAAAGACATTTTTCTTCCGAACCGATGGACTTCTTGGACTTATACGATTATCAGCGTGCAAGAAAGGGATCCCAAGGGATATATTGGAACAATCCTTTCTCGATTACCTGCTCATATCTGAAACCTTTTTCCACTCCGTTGAGCAGTTAACATCGGGGTCAATCTTACCATATTACATACACATGGTACCGCAATGTACACTGAGAGAAATAACTAATTGAACAAAAAATGATTTGTTATGTGATGATTTGGTAGGAATACGAATCGATTCGTTAGCATTGCGAATTATTTGTCACCGTTACATTCGTCAATGTAATACACGGTTTACGATACAAATCACATTTGTTGCAGTATATTTGTTGTAGATACGAAATATATTGCTATTGTAACTTATAGTGTCTGTAACAACAAATATCTGTAATGACAAGCATTCTAGACAAAGAAGCGTTTTGTTTGGCTAGCAAATGAAAGCTGTCACGCTAAGTCTGGCGCAGTACGTGTATCTTTCGTGCCGCAACGCGACGTGCGTAAGGCAGTAGCATGTTCTTGTGTGTATTTGGTACAAGAAAAATGAATGTAGACGAAGCAGATACTGTGACCGAGTGTTTGAAGTGCCGGGGTAATACAAACATTCAAAGGTAAGTAAATAATTATGGTAAACGAGATTAGGAGTGCATATATTTCTTCGATTGCGATCCATCTCGTCGATCTCTATATGTGTATATCTCTATAATTCTGTACGGGAACATTATATCGTGTGAGACATCGCGCAGTCCGTTAGTGTCGCACAATTTCTCGTATCGGTATAGCGATGTAACGTAGGTGGTGTATAATAAAAAAAAAGGATGGCGAGCTCATTCGAACAAGGCGAATCTCCTGATAAGCGAACCGCCATCACCTAACAACACAGGGTGCGACATTTGTCTGCTTGTTACCATTTTTGGTATGATACTCTCGTCGCTCTTGCTCCACTTGATTTACGATTGATACGCTGCTGCCGACCATACGAGCATATTTGCAATTAATAGCGAATTGTTTTTTTCATCAATATTAATCGAGAACTGAAACTTCTGCGCGTTTGCAAAAGGACCATATTATTTTTGTTTATGAAAAAAAAATATAACACCAAATTTATAAAGTATACTTATAAGCTCTTGCTGATAAGTGTATCTAATCTTTTAAATAGATAATTAAGCAATTAATTGCGAGTTTCAAGTTATTTCATGCAATGTGTAATACAAATGATGTTAATGTGGATAATTTACAGCTAGTTTCATTTTAATATTACTGGCTTTGAGGCGGAACGTTTATTGGTGGAAAGAGGAGTTGACAGCTCATTCTTAGCAAGTTCTTTAAATCCTGGTGACTTTACGTTATCTATCAGGTGAATTCTAAACTATGTTATTCAAATTATGTTATTATGTGAATTAATTGTAAAATGTACAAATGTACCAATATGTAACATTGGACAGCTTTGTTTTATCATCAGACGGTGAAGTGACTTATATTAAAATAAAAAAACGTTGGTGATTTCTACGATCTTTATGGCGGTGAAAAGTTCACCACACTTTCTGAATTGGTACAATTCTACATGGAAAATGGTGGACAGTTACGCGAGAAGAATGGTGAAATTAACATCCTGTATGATATAAAAAAATTTTGCTTACCATGATACAGTCAAGATTATTTTTATTTAAAGAGGTTGGCTTTTAAATTAATAGTGAATATTGGATGCCGAAATACTGAATTTTACTTTATATATAGTAACTATTCAAATGAGAAAAATATCTAAAATCAAAGTATAAGACAACTTATGAAATAATTTTCAGAGTTTTTTTTATGAAATATCTTAAAGATGTTTCTTAAGGAACTGTTAAAGGTATCTTGAAGTTGTCATTGCGCTGATTTTAGATTGTCTGCTCATTGAATAGACAATATCATTGTAATAAGCAAATCCTTTATTCTCCAGTTTAATATTACGTCACAAAGCTATTCTTTCTGATGACAGTATTCCTCATATTGCAAATAGAAATATAAATGTTTCTGTTACTAATTCAGCGTATTATGTTAATGCGTTATATTTTCAAATTATAATAAGACCTTTATTTCAAATATTGAAATATACATAAATTACCAACATAATTTATATTTGAATATAATGCGTTATTAATTCTTTTTCTATATTATTGTAGAAAAGAATATAATAATATCTATAAAAGGCTATTGAGAATTAAGTGCGATTCTTGGTACATCAAGAACCACACTTGATTCTCAATAACCTTTTCTAGATATCATTATTTTTAATTTTTGAGACAGCTTTTTTTGAATTTTATTGAGAAAAGAATACATAATTGTTAATAGAACAACCGAGTTGCTAGATATTATTTGTACCTTTTGCAAATAATCAGTGTTCCTAAAAATCTATCCAGCAGAAGCATGATAGTTTTTGTTACTAATAATTGTTACTAATAATTGTTATAATAGCAGATTAATAGTTTAGAATAGCAAAAAAGCATCGGTCTCTATAAGAGATGTATTGCATTGGGCAATAAATCATATTCGTTTTCGGTATCGATACATTTGTTGTCACTATATTTACAAATCAAATTTGTTACAAATACTGGTGGCTTGTTAAATTAACAAAATCTTCTCTCAGTGTAATATTCGAGGTAATCTATGACCTAATTCAATATAGCAAAATTTAGATCTTAAATGTGTAACGCTAAACAAATTAATAGTTGATGAATGGAACCGAAATTCTTTTGTTGACGCGATAGTAAACAGGATTTATCTTTCAGGTTTCGATTTATTCCAAAGAGAGTGTGATACATTGAAAAGAATTAGTGATCTTTATGTTCATTTGAATCCAAACAAATGGCGAATGTTCCGGTCGAAAAAGGACAGCATTCTTTACTTTCCTTTGTGTTACCGTTAAAGTATTCTTTACTTTCCCTTGTATTACCATCAAAAATCGAAAATGAAATGGATCAAAGTTATGAATTAGTTGATTAAATCTCCTACGTGAAGGATAGGGACTGCTATTGAAGTAAAATTTTGTTTTGCCCGAATAAATAATGTTTTGGTACGGATACACTTTTTTTCTTTTATTTTTAACTTGTTTATTAAATTAACTTTTACGATGAAACTTCGAGTCATGAGCCTGCACTTTCTGATATTTTTGTTTCCACCCTGTGCGTTGAACCGTCAATTTTAACACATGCAAATACATCGGAGCGTAAAGAAACAAAGCATACATGCGCGTACGCGTATATATACTGCACCGAATAACCGAATGCAAACGTCCCTAAGATTCGTCTTAGCCCCTCGCTAAACAACATCCACTGTTAGACGAACTTAGTCCGAAAGTTTACCGTAGTCGTTTGCGGCGGTACGTTATCTGTCATGCGACCTTGAAGCAGCAGCTTAACGAGGGACTGATTATAGCCAGTCGCAACTTAAGGGCCTATACCGAAACGGTCTCCCGGTGCCAACTATAGCTTCTCAAGACACAGGGAGCGACACTCGAATGCAATCCGCACAGGATTGTGGTACAGATGTCTGTCATGCGTGTATTAAGCCTCCCTCAAAGATTTCACCATATGAAGTAAGAAAGAATCACCGGAGCGAGGCCTAAACCGTGAACGAGGGTGCATACTGACACGTATCGTGGATAATTCCATAACGGAAACCTGCCAGTGCATGGCTAATTGTTGTGTGTAACGTAAAAGCGAGTGGAAAACCATTTTCTTGCAACAAAGGAAGCGAATAGTACCGAAGAGATTGAGCGAAAGAGAGGAGAGAAAGAGAGAGCGAAGAGGGGGTGGAAGAAGAGAGATGAAGAAAGAAGGTAAAGGAAGAGCTGAAGAAAAAGGGAAATATAAAAGAATAGGAAAAGAGAAAGGAAGAGGGAGAAACACACGCATATTTTCGCACAGTGCACTCAACCGGTCGTTCTCGTGCTGGAAAAACTCATAGTAAAACATTGAACAAACCAGAGAGACAGCGTGAGAGAAAGAAAGAGAGAGAGAGAGAGAGAGAGAGAGCAGCGAGCGAAGGAGGGTCCGATGGGCTGGTACCCATCCGACTGGAGGTGGCACAAGGAGGTGGGACTCTTCGTCTCGTTCTCCACTTTCAGGGGCAGTCACAACTCGACCGCTTTGAGAGCCGGGTTGTCCGGCCACAGTTCGCACACTTTCCCGCCGCGTGTATCAACGTGCGCGCACACGCGTCGCGGCTGCCACCTGCGGAATAACGCGCGCGGAACTCGCGGTGCGTGCGTCCTCCATATCGCGCACGAGCTGTGAAAGGATACGCTTCTGCAAGTGAATTGTTGACGCACGTGCGAGAGGGTGCGCGACCGATAGAAGAATCATACGAGGATGTGATGTTGGAAAAATGCATCCTCGTGCAATTAGTCTCATAGAGGAAAGATTATCCCGCAGATCGAACATCGGCTGGCAATAATTTTGGCACATGAGCACGTGTGTGTGTTCCTTCGTGGTAGTTGTGTCACGTGCGTGCGTGTGTGTTCGCTCCTGATGATTTATCCTGATTGTAATTCTGTCGTCAAGAATCCTGCGAGAACATTACCAAGTAACAATCGCAAGATTAAAATTATGTGAGAGTGGATCCGTACATTTGCCAAAAGAGTCAACCTCCATTTTGTACACCTCATGATGTTAGTGGGGATTCTTCAAGACTCCGATTAGTGATTTTTTAAACTGATGCTTCGTGTTAAAACTATGAAAGACTATTACCATAATGTTAATTATGGAGCAAAAGAGGACCCGATAAGAAAAAGAGATAAAACGAAATAAGATGAAAAAATAAAATCAATAGAACAAACTTTAAAAAAGCAGAATTGAATCGAATAAAAAAATGTTATAGTTGTTTTAATGCTCATGAAGAAGAACTGTAAAAATGTTTGTCGCAATCTTTCTTTTAATTTTGCAAGTGAAACGGAATAGAGAAGGGACTGTTTTGTTTAATATTTATAAAAATTTATAGTTACGCTAAATGGTATACGTTGAAATACTTTGTGGAATTTACTCCAAAACCAGTATCAACACAAACCTGGTTCAACAGTATTAAATGCTCGATTTTATGTATCGCCGATCTTCCTCATCATACTTCTCACTGTCTCATGGCAGCCTCGCGATCGATCGATCCAACTTCGATCAGTTTGATGATGTTTGAAGTGTTAGACACAAAATTGGAGTAGACACAAACTCATAATAATCTATACAGAAGAGAGCCTCTGGTGAAAGAAAAAATAGCCGGTACCATTAGCGACACCGATCCAGAAGTGGGATTCTTAGAACTCTCAGGTATTCTTTTGCACAATGATTTTAGATCCGCTATTCAATAAAGAGTATTGTGACTCAAATCTTCTTACTTATGAACGTTTTTCAGAATGTTTTTAAGTAACTGTCAAATTGTTTAACATCGGCAAAATCAAGGAAAGATAATATTTGGCGATTATTTCTTACACGTTGGACGATAATTGATTTATTTTTATTCTATTACAACGCAATCCGAAGAATCTAATATTCTAAATGTTAGAATTGAATTGATATTTTTGTCGAGTATCCTGTGATCCATTTGGAACTAAAAATACTTTGAAGTGTACATTTCTTTGCCCTAATTGATCAGTCGAACGTTTCGAAATATTCGTAGTGCTAATTATAAATGGAGCGTAGTTATAGTCACAATTTTACGAATTTGCAGTCTTAATTGGAACGAAGGAAAACCACAATAGAACGATTGAATCTTGAAAAGTTAAATCGAGAAAAAGAAAGGCGTGTCAGAATGTCTAGTCTCGGAATTTTCCATTTTCTTAGGAATTATTATTTATCTGAACAAGTATGAGAAAAATCAAGAAAATTTATTGAGTATAATAGAGTAAAGCAAAGCAAGATAATACTTTTTTTTATTTTTCTCATACTTTTCCATGAGTAGAAATTGTTAAAAAATCGGTAAATCCAAGACATCTTGTGTATATGTCATTTTTTTACGATATAGTGGGGTGTAATTTAGGCAACATTTATTCTCGATAATATACTATGTGCAAAAGCTACTATTTTATTTTCTATAAATATCTAAGAAGCATATACGTATTAATGTTATTTTTAAATTTATCTGAATTAACAATTAGAGCTCCAATCATAGAGCTACAATCGAGTACTTGAGATTATTAATTTCTTGTTAAAAATATTTTAACATACAAAAAAGATTTAGAATTAATTTTATTTAAACATTTAAACTGTGAAAAAAAGATACTTTATGATAGTAATATATATGTTTATAAATCATTCAGGTAATTATATATTGATATAAATTACTGTATTTGTATCAATTTCAATAGCTACAAGTCGTGAAAAAAATCATTCTTTTTTTTGAAAAGACGAAATTTTTGTTTGCGAATGTAAGAACAGATGTACGTATGACTTTGAACAAAATTACGAATAAATTTATTTATATGCTATTTATAAATAAATCTATTTAATTATTAAACTATTTACCAGTGCATCTATTTAATTATAAATTACATACACATACACACACACACGTACAAGGTGTTATTCAAAAGTTCGAGGAACTTTCTCGTAAAAAGAATTCTCTTTACTTCTAGTTTACTCCCCGTTTCCTTCGAAATCTTCCATGCCCAAGCACGAACACAGCGATCCCAGCCGTTTTTTTTACGATCGTATGCGTCCCTAGAAGTTTTCAAGTATGAGTGTTTAATCTCCTTTAGAAAATTCTCAGCTATTCTGTCACTATTTAGGACAGGGCTCGGCACGCTTCGCACTTTCCGGCTGATTTTCAGCTTGCACCCGTCTATTCGTCAGTCGGCACTTGGACTGCGGGTAGAACGGCGACTTAAGGAAAATATCTTAAGGGTTAATCTAGATGTAGTAAGTCTTAAGCCGTAAGACATTGACCAATCATCAGTCCATTAATCCTACATTTGAATAAAATTGGTCAATTTTTTTACGCGCGGCGTAGAACATTATTGCCCTATTGTAGACTGACCTTTAGACAGAGGTAAGCTGAAAATTGACCGAAAAGTACAACGCGTGCCGAGCCGTGATTTACGAGATCCAGCAATTTTACCTGAACAAGATGGAGAGGTTAATTCTTGCCCATCCTGTTCGCTCGCCCCCTCCCCCCCGAAGCTTCTTTCTGTTCCCAAAGATGGAATTCCGATTGAAAGGCCGTCATTTTGACATTACTGAGAAGATCCAGACGGAATAGTAGCTTCACACTTGAAGACTTTTAGTCCATGCAGCACACATCTCCGAAGGACGTTCCAAGAACGTCCCTCAGAAAAAGTGTGCTATGTAGATGGAGATGTATGAAATCATGGGAAAAAAATACTGTGATCGCTGTATCCGTGCCTAAGGGGAGACTACTTCGAAGGAGACGACATAAATTAGAACTTAAAATAAGCAAATTTTTAATAGGCAAATTTTCTAACTTTTTGAGTAGCACTTCACATATCAAAAGTGAATACGAAGGTATCAAAAATCATGAATAGTTATTACTGTAGTTATCATATTTCTTTGTATTTGAATGAATTAGTGCACGTATCTTCAAACTTCTAAACCTCATGTAACTTTCTTGCAACAGCGCGAGAATTAGGTGTTTTTAATACCGAAAAAAATCTCCGTGCAAATCGTGGATGTGATCCACGAACATTGATTGTGTTAAAGAGCATGTTTAAGAAAAAAAGGATTGATTTGAATGACAGAAACTTTTCGAGATGCCTGCGATTTCGATGGATATTAGGAGTCTAGATCGCAAAGGAAACTAGCAAGATCGGTTAAAGTCCTCCGGCTAAAGAATGTACGTTTCGCATCGGACGGTGGCTTTTCTCGAAGTAGAAAGCAAGGAAAGGGTAGTTCGTGGTTCGCGAGCCAACGAGCGTTGGTTGGAGCGGCATGGGACAAACGTTGAGGGTGGAGAGAAAGAGGGAGAGAGCGAAAGAGTGAGAGAGAGCGAGCAAGTTTGGTCGTACGCGTGAGGATAGGACAGTAGGAGGGGATAACGGTGGAGCAACCGAGATGGAAGAGTGGGGAAAGGAAGGAGAGTGATTCGCACATGAGTGAGAGAGCGAAAGAGGGAGAAGTAAAGCGAGAGGGTAGACAGGTTAACTGGCGAGTGAGCGAGCGAGCGAGCGAGTGAGCACTCCGTGAAGAAAGAGAGAGGCGCGCTAACTTGAACGAAGAAGCGGCGAGGAGGGTGATGGGGTATGTATGGAGGCTTAAGAGAGGGGCGGGAAATCTTAGGAGGGGCGCCAACGTCACGGCGCATTCACTCACCGGCCGTCGCCGACGCCGCTCTGTGTGTGGCACACGCAACCCGCACGACACGGTCAGTTCTCTCTCGACCACCCCCTCGCGCGCTGTGGCGCGCACACACGCGCTTCCTCCTGCGTTTTCCCGCGTGATCTCTCTCGACCGCGCGAGAGACGCGTCAACCCCCGCCTCATCCTGTCATCATCCGCAGTCCTCTTCCCGTCGTGCCCTCCGCGCGCGCCGCGGAGTGAATTTTCGCCCCCGTGCTGTCCCGGAGCGACTTTGTGAAACTCGAAAGCCCAGTGTTTACCCGCGCGGTGTTTACTCGGTGGTACACGCGGCGGGAGTTAACGTGGGATCTCTCGCTTGCCGAAAGTGTTTGCAATTTGCGTTTATCTACCTATTGTTTTGGTGCTGTGTTCCAAAAACGTGTTGCGCACGTGTGTGCGCCGAAATACTTTTGGGGAAAGCTCGCCACGTGAGTCATCACCAACCTACGCCGACCCCGACGCCGACGCCGGTCGGTGGTTGTTACCCCTCGTACTCTTTTGTGATATCTTCGCTACACGGTGGGTGACAGTGAGGAATCAGCTGATCGTTTAAAGGCGCAGTGCTTCCTATGGCCTTTTCGTATCTTCTTTCTTTGCCTCGCTCTAAACGTGATCTTTAACGATTCCTTTAGCGTTGCGACAGCGTGTATTTGCCTATTAATTGTGTGCGTGGGACGAATGTGATTTTAGTGAATTGGAATTTCGAATGTTATCATCTTTTGGTGTAGAAGTTATCTCTCTCTTTATCTAGAAACTGTCTCTTTGTTATACATACTCGATTCAATTACATTACCGCGTGATGTGTTTCTTATGCAATTCCTTCTTGATATTCTCTTTACTTAACGTTCTAAACGGAGTATGTGCCAAAGCAAGTGAGAAAAATTCCTGTTTACCTCGCTTTTCTTATTCATTATTCTTTTTCTTTCATTTTTTAATTCTCTCTAACATGCGTCATAGGGATGCAGTGACGTACGGACGTACATTGGGAACGCACAGTTTGTTCCCGCGCAAAATTGCCGCGTCGTCAGAGTCCTCGTTATCAATCGTCTCATGCGCACGGTCCTTCGGACCATCGTCCTGTCTCGGGAATTCAGCAAGAATGTACGGGGCTTCGAAGATGACCTTCGAAGGTATTGTGCGCGATGTGCCAGCAAGACTGATCCTTCGTATAGCATTCCTGCTCCAAATTGCTCATGACGCGAGTGTTCAGGTCTGAAACGTAGGTGCATTGTTCTTCTGTATGTTTGTCCTGAATTTGAAATTGCGCGATAAATGAAATTCGGCGAACTTATAAGCTTGATGATTTCAACAAAGCTTTCGAATGTGGAGGATGCCTCTGAAGAACGAGGCTTTCCGCAGGTTCTGTGCTCCCTCGCTGGCTTGGTGGATTCTAATTTGAAGTAGAATGGATTACATTAACGAAGAAGCTTTGTGTCCTGCACGCCGAGAAATCGAACTCATAAGATCCAATCGTGGAGATCTGTAAGAGTTCCGAGTGGAGATCCGGATCAGTCATGCGAGACCGGTGCTTTAACCCTCAACTAGCAGCATCCATTGTTTGGATTTGTGTGATGATCGCATCCGAGCTTCATTGCATACCCGGTATTTATGATTGCGAACCATGAGTCAATTTTAAATGGACGTTTACGATGCTATCGATAAATTGTTAAGTAGTCTATATAAATTTCTGAGCGCGTAGAAGCTTTGACTAGCTTACGGTACGAGATTAAAAGAAAAGAAGAAAGATTATGCAATCGTGTTTGTGTGATTTCCTTCTGTATCCGATAAACGCTCTCGTGAATAAAGTTGTGCTTCTTATACTACATTTACACAAGATGCATTTTGTCGCTTCTCGAGAAACGCACGACAGAAATAGAAATAATTAACATTACGTTCTTCCGCTTTATACTTTTGTCAAATTTAATGACACTACAATCGTCGATACGTTGAGAAATATTTTTCGGCAATTATACGACACAGACACATTTTGACCATGTGGAGAATGAATAGAAATGTATCCTTTACATTTAAAAGGAAAGAATTCCGAGAGCAAAGTTTCAAAATACAGACGAGAAGAGTATGGAAAAGTGCTAATTTATATGAATATCATAAATTCTTAACTTTCAATAATAATAGTTTCCCCAATGTAAGCTCGTTATCGTCTTCGTTTGTTTTGCTAAATCTATAGTTGGATAATGATTCGCTCGGGAACAATATGAGGAGTAATACGAAGTACAGCAACTGATTTTCTCACATATGTATCTCTTGGATACCGAAGTTTCGAGGCTGGAAATCCGATCTTCTCAACGGGCTACCGGATCATCGTACGTTTCTGTCATGCAAATTTTGAGTTTTCCCATTATGTGCCATCGGCTATCGTGATCCCTCGTTATTCGCGAGAATCGCGGGCGTCTGCGTTTAATCCCGGCTCTTTTCCGTATAAATCGTTCGACGAGAAGTTTCGGATGTTATGCATCGCTATGACTAATAGTTTGCCCGCGTGCAACGTACGTACAACGCGTCTCGAGATGCGAGCGCGGAAATGAAAAAGGAAAATAAAGCTCGCGGGCAAACAGAGAAGGGATGCGGGAGAGAGTAACTGGTCGACGTAAATCCGCGCTTTTTCCGAACACGTGCGAGTTTGACAACAAACTTGCGGGGAGTTTTCGACGGCGCACAGTGGCGTATCCCGGACCGGCGGTTCCCCGAGACCACGCTCCATGAGAATAGTGAATCTCGAAGAACGAAAAGTGTATTTCTCTTCTCTCGGCCGCGCGCGAGGCACTTTTCGTTAAAGCGATACAAAGGGTTTTTGAGCTCCGCTTTCGCCGATTTTACGCTCTCCGTCGTGAGCTTAAGACGGTAACGGTAGATTAAGTCGAAAAAGTCAGCTCATTTCATTTCTTTTCATCCCGCTGCGACATTAGGGCTCACCGTTTTGCACTCTATTGTTGTTTGTCAATTGTTGTTTGTGCCTGCCTCAGTCTGCTCTACAAGAGGGTTTACGATCGCAAAGGTGCCATCAGCTCGGCGATCAATTATCCGATGGCTGATAGAGAACGCTTTTATTAATTGCTCATTTAGTGCCAATAGTGACAGCGATTCCGACGATAGATGATTGACAACGCAGGGTGTAAGTGAAACTTCTCCACTCTCGATACCTCGATTCTATTTTCCGAGATTTTCTAAAGTCGCGCAGTGCTGTCGGGATATTCGTTTCACGTAGAAGCTCTTTCGAACGCAAATTGAGCGGGAGGATTCTCCTATTTCACATGCGGTGTGCTTGCGTCCTCCCTCTTTCCTGCGCGATTTTATTATTTTTATCGTTATTGTATTATCGCTAGTGTAATTGCGACCAAAATGATTTATCGAGCGAGTGTATCTGTAGGTGGGTCTTTAATCGGATGCAATTTATAATCGAAGCTGTCGCATATGTGCGAATGACGTGACGTTGAAGAGGTGTACGCTCGTTCCAGATCACGTCGTGCTCCTACGCATATGTGTGCCGCCTTTTGCATTAATCACGTTTTAATTATAAAATAAACGCATGAACGCTACGTCATTCGTTTCAATTCGCGTCGCGTACAGACAACTAGAGAAACGTATAGAAACTCAAGGGTCATCCATTCCGTTAGAATTGCGTGCAAAACATGCTTACTTGTATGTTAAATAGTGTATTTTATTGACGTAGAGGAGCGTAAATAGAAATGAGGGAGAAAGAGGAAGAAGGGACGTGGGAGAAGGGAGGGAACGAGGAAGGAAGATAGAGGGAAAGGAGTCAGTGCACGAACTAATTAAAAATGGATTTGTAATTTTGTTAAGTACAGTTCACATTATAGGCACCTCATCGACCCAATTTAAAGTCATATATTTATACAAAAGCGTTACGAATAAAGGGAATAAAACAAAAGTCTCGCTCGTATCTGTGTAACGTGCCGCCTCGACAAGTTTACGAATCGCTACAGTTTAACGGATGATTGATAGAGACGGGTTACTCTCGCGGATAGCGTCTTCCAGCAATTCCCCAAAAATTAGAGACGGTTACATTGTCAGTCAACGATTAAACACGACGCACGGACACACCTAATTAATTCTTCAAGAAAATCCATGGAATTTATTTGTTGTCGTCCTCGTTCGTTTAAAAGTCGCGGATAGGTGGTGATGCCATTACTATAACTTTTGGATTCATGTATCAATTTCGTAAGGTGTATTCTCGCGTGTTTTCACGTGTCGGCTCAAAAAACTTCTGTCGCAACGCAATTAATATTGGACGGCGCTACAGAAAGCGTGTAAATTGACCGTGACTCGTCCCTCTTTTACGATTATCCCTTTTAATCAGGCACGAAATTATTCATAACACACTTGATCATCGATGAAGCTAGCACCGACGCTGCTAAATACTTGGCGGGGAATCGCTCGAAGTGCGATTCCGTAATTATCGCGTATTCGGCCGGATAAATAATTAACGCGAGTGCCATCACGGAAACAGCACGTATCTGATGATCGTCTATCTCAGCGATGATAATGCCAGCTCTCAATCTTTGTAAAATCTTCGCCGCTAGCTTTTCTTGTTTAAAAGACGCCTGTCAAGTTCTGTATGAGAGTCGGATTAAAATTATTTTCTGTATATTATGAAATAAATTGTTTTATAATATTTCATTTTATGTTGCATATTATACGATTTTTTTAAGAAAAGGGGAAAGGGAATAAAATTCATATTAATGGAAAATAAAATTGCCTTTCAGAGATACAATCTATAATCGTAATACTCATAATTATTTTGGTTTTTACAACTATAGGTGTTTATGTACTTGGTATCCATCATGTATTTTTTTCCCTGGGCGAAAATGCGAAAAGGGAAATCTTGACCATGAAAGTTTATGGAGAAATTTTTCACTCTTCATGTTTGCGTCTTAGGGAAAAAATTACACGACTGTTGATTGGTCACATGGATGGTGTCCCTAAAAACCCCTAACATTAAATAGGGATTAATGCTAACCTGTTAGGGTATTCATAGAAATAGTGAAATTTAAAGATAGGTAATACAAGTGAAAAGCGTAATACGAGATTAAAATTGTCACTCGGCAATCAACATCCATGCGGAACGCGTCTTTTTAACATTTACATGTATCTCGAGAACGTTAGCATAAAAACTTTCTAATTGCCCGGCATAATATCGGCACGAGTGCATACTATTCGCGTGCTCCTTTCGGATCCTCCGAAACTTCGACAAACGACGAGAAAAGTCGAAGAGCGCGTCACTTGGAAACTACTTCTCATGACCTTCGAGACGACGCATTGCTATATCCTTCGTTCCTCCTTTCCTTTCTCCTTCCCCTTTATATTGTCTATCCCTTATGAGACGACCTTAGTTTTAATCGATCATTATGCGTTTTGAAATTTTAGAAAAACGGCAAGGTGCAGAGTAGCGACGAGGCTGCAGAGGGGAGAGGGAACAAAGAGGAAGCTATCGTTTTCATACGTACGTCACGTCACGTGCGTGCGTGCATGGAACAAGTAGACCCACGCAGGACCACAAAGACGCGGCACGAGAGAGAACGCGGCGGGACAAGGTGGCGGCTCTGCTAAGTCACCATCTTCCGGCGGTAGCGGCGGAAGAAAAATGTCGAGCGTCGGGAATAGTCCTGATAGAATGGCTCTGCAATCACACTATTCCTTACGATGGCACAACCATCTTGCTCACATACAACGGGCGTTCGAGGAGCTGCTGCACGCGGAGACGCTCGTCGACGTGACCCTGATCTGCGCCGACAGCAGCGTCAAGGCACACAAAGTTGTCCTCAGCGCCTGCAGGTAAGTAGAATTTTGCTGATTTTTTTTCAATTGGGACGAGGAACAAGCAGTGCGGGAAGAAAAAAATTTTTTTTAATATTATTAAAAACATATCTTTTAATATAATACATTATAAAAGTATCGTAAAATTATAATTTAATTTGAATCACTAATTAATAAGCTTTGTTATAATCTATTAGTTAATTTTTAGCCAATAGCATGCCAGTCGTAAATCCGGCAAAATTCGTAAATCGAGGTAATCATAAGTAGAGGAATATATTTGTGTATAAATCATGTAATTTCTTACTGATTTTTATTCACTGAAAAAAATAAATACTTAGTCGATAGTGTTAAAAATAAAAGAAGAAACAATCAAAATTAAGACTTTTGAGAAGTCAATGGTACACTATACTCGTGCTATTGTAAGTAAAATTCCTCCTCTCGATATCGACTAAAAAAATGCTTGCAAAATATAAGAAATATTATTTCAACGGCAAAGGTTTAAAGCTTTCTAAACTCTCCGCCTTCGCTCTGCCTTGTATCTCGTGACAGTAACTTCCTACACTACTTGCTCCTGTAGCGGTTCCTCGCCTCGATTGAAAACGATCAGTTTTATTGATCGGCGGAAGTGTATAGTGTATCTTAAAGAAGCGACGCGTACTGAAACTGAGAGTGGTTCTTGCGCTCGGCGGGTCTCTTATCCGAAGAAAAGTTTCTTCGTCGCTTCTTACCTTCGTGGTTTTACCGGGCAACTAAGTACTGCCTCGCACCGTCTACACGTTACCGCAACGCTCTTCGCGCTTCGCGCGGGACGTGTGACGTAAAGTTGACAACGAGCGAAAGTCTTGTACCATCTGATTGATTCGCCGTCGCTCGATCGGGGAAGGAACGCTAATCCTTGCGGTGGCTTTTTGTCCGCGGTTTCTGGCCGTCGTTCTGTCTTACTGAGCGAAGATACGCAACGTTTCACACCGGAGAACGCATATAACGTTGCAAATAGCGCGGTGCAAAATTTTCCTGAGCGATTGTGCCGTAGTTAACGTAAATCAATCAATATATTACAAATCAAAAACAAAATAACATAATTTCTTTTTTGGAATGATCTCCAATCTAATGTAGAAAGGCGAGGGGGGGGGAGGGGGTAACCTAATCCCCTAATCGTATGGAGTCCTATGTTGCAGTCCTTTCTTCGAGAGGATATTCGCAGAAAATCCGTGCAAACACCCCGTGATCGTGTTGAAAGACTTCTCGCATCATGAGTTGTCTACTTTGGTACACTTCATATATCGCGGCGAGGTGCAGATCGCCCAAGAGGAGTTACCGGGACTGATGAAGGCCGCGGAGTGTCTGCAGGTGCGTGGGCTGTCATCATCGGAGCCGAGGCCGGTG
The DNA here is from genome assembly GCF_016802725.1 of Solenopsis invicta. Taxonomy (NCBI): domain Eukaryota; kingdom Metazoa; phylum Arthropoda; class Insecta; order Hymenoptera; family Formicidae; genus Solenopsis; species Solenopsis invicta. Next base: position 12,533,742 of record NC_052673.1, read on the forward strand.
TCGACGGAACCCAGGCCGTCGTCGTTGGCTTCAACGCCGACGCGCGATCTCATTCTGGCCGAATTACCAACGCCAGAAGTCGCGCGACACGACACACTCGAAGAGGATGAAAGCGCATTGGAGAGCACGAGGGAGATGAAACCCATTCTGTTTCAACCAACGAGGGACCATCCGGCCAAGCCGCTCATTGGCCACATGAACTTTGGTATTCGCGAGAGTTGCGGCTCGCCGTCGATGCCACGTCGGAAACAGGCGCGTCCGCGCCGACGATCTGGCGAATTGCTGCCGCAAGATCTGAGCAGACGCTCGACTCCACCGGTCAGCTCGAGTCCGTTGACGAGTGTCCTTAATCTCAGCGGTAGCCAGCACCAGGCACAGCAACAGCAGTTATTGTTGCAGCAATCTCAATATCATCAACAACAATCGATTAACAACGCGCAGAATCAACAACAGCAGCAGCAGCAACAACAACAAGAGGACATGGCGGAGAATCTCTCGATGAAGAAATCGCCGAGCGGACTAGATCAGCATCACGTGAAGACGGAGGGCAGCGAAGCAACGAGCAGTCCTCGCGGCTCGCCGCTCACGGGAACGAGTCTACTGCATCATCCGGACGGTCCTGTTCCGGACATCCCGGCGGCCGTAGCGGCGGCCGTAGCAGCTACTGTAGCGTTGTCAATGCCGACAACAATGCCGACGTTGTCGCTGTCGCAACCGCCGCATCCTCCCGAGTACCTGACAAGTCAGCTAACGAGCCTCGGCCAGCTGACGAGCCAATGGCTGCCCGGGCATCCGCAGAGTCAACTGCCGCCGCCGCCGCCGCCGGCCCAAAGTCATCATCCACGCGAAGACAGTCCGCACAGTTCCAGTAGATCTCATTCGTATCAGCAACAGCAGCAACAGGAATCGGCGCTGCCACGACGTAGCGCCATGGCGATGTTTACGCCAACATTAGACGGCGTGACAGCTTTAGGCGGTGGACTTTTCTCGCATCATGCCACCACGTATGACAGAGGCATCCTCGCGGATTCGCTTCTCACGGATAATTTTAAGCCAGAGGCGCTGCAAAATCTTTTTGGTACTCCCAGTCTCAGTCATGCGCCTAAAAAGGCGAAGAAGCATCGTAACGATGGTGACGCGCCACGTAGATGGACCGAACACAATACTCGAGCACTCGCGGTTAATAGGCCCAAAGGGCAACACAGCGCTCCGCGAGGTGGACCACCACGGTCATGGACAAATAATGAACTCACACTGGCCCTGCAACATGTTTGGGAAAAAAAGCTCACCACATCGCAGGCTAGTCGTATGTTCGGGATACCATACAACAGCTTGCTGATGTACGTGCGTGGTAAATATGGGAAAAGTCTAAAGCTTGAGCAATTACGTAGGAACTGTACCGGCGCCAGTACCCCCGAAATTATGAACAACAATAACATCAAGCCCGTCCAGCAGTCCGCGCAGATGAGCCACGGGCTCACCGGTCTGCCGCTGCAGCATCCGGGGGACAACGGCGGCTATCCTCATCGCGGTCTACTCGGCAGCAATATACCGCAGCCGCAAAGCTACTATCCCGCCGATTATGCCGCGTCTTTCCCCCTGGCAGTGAATATGGTGCATATGTTACCCCCGAGCGAGCAGAAGGCCTTCGAATCGTCCACGAACTCGGGCGGCGACGGGAGCGGGGGTGGGTGCGTAGGAAGTGGGGGAGGGGATGGGAGCGGCAGCAGTGGCGGTGGTGGCGACCTGACGAACTCGCAGACCAGCGAGACACCATCCCCCATTGTTGACCATCACCATCATCAGGAGTCGTCGATGCAGCCGCAGCCAACGCAGTCGACGCCCGCGTTGCTACAGCAGAACGGTTCCGATTAGGATTGAGTGGAATCGTTTAGCGGTACGTTCTTATATGTTGATGTTAAGCGATGATTCATTTGTTACCTTTGCCCATCGACGACGACTGGGCAAATGGTCGATTAGTCCTTTGGCTGCGAATATCATACATATACGGATCATTTATTTACTCTAAAAAATTATGATGTAATTTTGACACCAATAGTGTGGATTCAACGACTTATATAATTCTTATCATGTTAGTGTTTATATCAATGATGATTTATGTAAACGCCATTTTTTAGAGTGTTGTCGCGAACGTATGATTGAAAATTCAATAATTTAGCTAATTATCTCCAAAACAACTGAAGTGATTCTTAGACGCTCAATATTATTGCACAATATATAAATATTGTACAATATTTTTAATAGATATTGTCTAAGATTCACTTTATAATTAACGTTTTTAGAATGTCGATTGATATCGTTAAGTTTATTGCCTCACTCGTGTCACAGACTCGCGTATAAATCGGAATGCTTATGAAATTTTCAATATATTCTTCAATTAACAAGGAATATATTAATAATCACAATTATAGAATCGATTTGATTATCTTTGAAATGCAATATTAAATACAAAAATCTTGGAGACACGTATATTTTTATACGTGTCTATTTTGAGATTTAAGGAGTGAAACAATTTCCTTAAAGCTATATTGGATTTTAAACAATTATCGACGAAACAGCAAGATATATATCAAAATGTTTTAGACAAAGTTTTTGAAACTCTTGTATTTAAATCTTTCAAGGATCAAATCAGTTTCGGACAATTATGATATGTTTCTTGTGATTAAAACCATTTTATCGCGAATTTTATGCAGCAATTCGTCTAGCTTGAACTGAGGGATCTATCTGTAAAATCTGGGATACTTTGAGAAAACAGTTTCACATGCCGCAGCCAGAGGGTTAATCGCGCGATAGTTAATTAAGTGACTCCCTCTGTGGAGCTCCTCATCGCACGGGAGTTTATAGATTTACACGCGCGCGATTCAACACGAGACACTATCCTTCACAAGACTGACTTTTACCAACCGACTCGCAGCTCTCCGCAGGGTACACTCTCGATGAACATTCGAGCTTTGCTCAATCCACGCTTAAGCGCCATTAACTGCTCTCCGCTCGTTTCTGTGCTTGCCACTTGGGTTTCGTTGCTGTGTCTTTCCTCCGTCGGTGGTTGGGCCGCGTGTAGCGAGATTTTTCCCGCTTTATGAACAATAGACTTAAGATCTTCTTCATTAAATATGATTCGTACAGTTTGATTCTTGGTTAATACAATTTGACTCTTAGTGTGTCTTTGATAGATTTGTTTTCCAAAAATATCCCTTTAAATGCAAAAAAATTATAAAAGAGAGTAAAACTAGGCATTTATTTATTAAAATTGAATCTCTTAATCATACATTCCACCTTTGACGTTCAGGCTCGTTCAGTCGAATTTGCCGACGATACCGAATATCGTCATCTTATTTTAGCATCGTTCTCAGTCACCGATTCTTTCTTGGGAGGCGTCACAAATTGAAGATTGTCGAATCTCTTCGCGAAAACGAAATGGCATCGAAACGAACACGACGCGATCGCGAGGAAACTCTTGGCGCCACTGCTACGAAATAGTTCCTGCTGCAAAAACGATGATATACCAAATAGTATGTTCGCTAACGGCTGAACAACGTACGATGTCTGTTACGATGTCTGGACTTAAAAGATCATCAGGGAAAACTCGCACGGCCCGTTGTCAGTATAATGGTCGCCTCAAACGAAAAATGATCATATTTACGATAAGTAAAAAATCTGAGGTGAGATGGAACGAAACTTTTTTTTTTAGTGGCGAGATGTGGTGATTAATTAATCGATGGCACAATGGCACGAGAAGCTCGTTTCAAACCGTTTTTGACTTAAGAGAAAAGAAGAAAAGAAATATATGTAATAATCAGAGATTATAAAAACAAGGTTCTATATAGATTATATAAATGTAGACTAGATATCATAATTGAATATTTTAATAAAATTGAAATCAATTATAATGTCCATCGATATTTTTGATTTCCAAGTGGAAGTTAAAGTCCTCTTGGATAATGCTAATTTTTCTATATTTGTTCTTATTATTACAATATATATTAATTATAAATTAATTTACAAGTTCAATTATTGTGCAATACATAAATTATTTATTGTTATATTTAAATTGACAAAGAAGAAAAAGATAAATTGCGTAATGAAGAAGCATTTCTTTATTCGGCATTTATGGCAAATGAAATCTGCTGGGAGAGAATTGACATATCATTTTAAATTAAATTATAATTACGTATAATGATATATAATACGTGTATTTTATATTTTTTTAGATTTAATTGTATGTGATTATGCAAATGTGATTCAAAATTTCTGAATTGAGTTAATTCAGTTTGAGGCTTTTATCTTTAATACATAGATAGGTTTTTAATTAACTTTTAATTTAGTTTAAAAATAATTTCTAATTCAATCGCAATGCATTTTGACAGTCATTGATACGGCTTTTAAATGGAGCTTCTCGAATGCAATTGAATAAGGTGAATATCATTTTTACGATGTTATAACGAGAATATCATTGTCACGAAATCGAGCGTCCCTTTCGCGCGAGTCGTCCGCTCTTTTTTTATTTTTAATAAAAAAACAATCTTGTTGAATTGCGGGACGGATGATACAATAACAGACGACAACTTGCCAAGATTTCCCGTTTGCCAATCCTCCGAGAATCTTACCCGTTGTCAGCGTGCTCCGATACGCATAATTTTTAGGGACTAATTCGTTTACTCGGTAGCAATACGTTATGCCTGTAAATACTATTTTTAATTGTTAACCGTTTTATTCTGCTCGCTTCTTTCTGTTCGAATCTTTCGCGATACGTTTTGAAGAATTCGCGAACACGAGCAGAACGAATAATTATGCGATCTGTCGAGACGCGAACAACTATCTCTGGTTTGACTCGTTAAGAACGAATAATTCGACGAGGAACGAGACAAGCACGCGCAATCGCCGATCCTGGCGAGTACCGAAACGCGAAATGCTTTCGGGAGAAATTAAGAATCGACACCGGTATAATTTCGGAGAGTTCAATTCTCGATTACGCGAAAGAGACATGAAAAAAGGTGTTCATGCAGCACTGAAATTCACCGAAATCATACTGATCTGAATATTCGGAAGTAAGAAAAGAAAGAGAAAGAATACAGAACAAACGTTGAACATACTTTTAATCGTAGACCACAATTTCACAACAATATTTCGACAACCAGACGGAAGCGCAGGGTAACTAACACATCAGGGATAGCCACAGACAAATCTACGATAGATAAAGAAAATGCTACATATTAAATTGTAAAGGTAATGATAAATGATTACTTAGGTAATTATTAAAGTTATAATAACGATATGATATTATTTCGTTAAAGAGATTAAGAAAAAGAAAGAGAGAAAGGGAGAGAGAGAGAGTTGAGGAAAAAAGAGACAAAAAGTGAATGAATGACAGAAGTAAGAATCATATGATAGAATTCGTTATGTCACACTCTTTACTACTCCTAGAGAGAAACAGGATAAGATATATTATGAGAAAATAATAATAATAAAATAACGAATAATAATAATAGCGATTTAAGTAGAGCATAAACGACAGACGGAGCGTATAGGTGCGACACGGGGTTTGAAGTGAATATTAGAGAGACCACAGGTTTTCGGACCCCAAAACAACCTGTACAATACAAAAAACTGATATTATTATTGACTATTAATACTATATATTATATATATTATATATATACAGGGTGTTTCAAAAGAGTTTATAACTGCTTCAACGGGCTGTATCATCGGGTTTCGCTTAACACGAGCATATATAATAGTTAAACTAGCAAGATGCTCATAAATTATCACATTGTATCATTTTTTTGCATTTAAATAAATTAGTATACAAAAGACTTTAATTTACACTAATTAAACTTGCATTTAATTGAATTTGCTATTAGACATATCTGTTTTTGAGTTGCTTTATTATTTATTTGCGAATATTTTTTGAGAAATAATGAAATTTATACAAAAGAAAAAACTTTAAAGTTTTGCTATTTTTTAATATCCAGAATGAAATTATTTTGATTAAAAAAATAAAATAACTATTTTTGTAAGTAATTTATTTTCATTTCCGTAATTAATTTATTTTTGTTTCAATTGAGCATCATGAAATTACATTCGGGCGTTTACGATGGTACAACCACGTTGAAAATGGTTTTAACAATTTTTTATCCACTCTGTTGATGAGCGCGCGCGAGAGAAAGAGAGAGAGAGAGAGAGAGAGAGAGAGAGAGAGAGAGGATAAGTAACAGAGAAGTAGGATTTTATCTTAACTTTATGCGACAAATCGCGCAGAGTTAAAATACAGTTAAATAATGACTGTTCGTATGCATATAGGAGTGCGTGCGAGAGCGTACATAAATATTATCTATAGGTCTATTTGTGATAGGCACCACATGTGCAGAATTCAGTATTATTTTGCAGATGATTGGGAAAAGAAACGGTCGGCACGTTTTCTTTTTCAATTAACGTTTTTGTTGTTTATAGGCACCCCTTTAGTATATTAAACATTAAGAAAACTTTCTCCGATTGCGATGTTTATCGTCTCTCGCCTCTCTCGCGAGAGGCGACGCGCAAAGCTTTAAAGGAGGGAGAAAATGAGAATATCCTATGAGAGAAAGAGTGAGAGAAAGGGAAAGAGTGGGAGAGAGAGAAAGAGAATGCGTGTAAGAGAAACAGAAGACAGCAGGGGGACATATAGGCACAGAGGCACGGAGAAAAAGGAGCATTATCATTGTCGCATAGGGTGTGGATAGAGAGACGCGATATCGATTGGTTACTTTATTAGCAAAAGGATAATATATGTTAAATACAAGTAACGCGTTTATTAATTGATTTTAATAAGGGGGACCGGAAAGTAATATCCTTTTTTATAAATAATGTGAAGAATATGTAGTCTTGTTAATACAATTTATTATTTAATTATATAATCATCATTTTCTATGATCATCCACTTATTTATTTTTTTATTTTTTTCTCGAAGAAGCTAACTAGTTTTGATTCTGTAACATTACAATGCTCGATCGCATATAATCAAACAGCTGCAATAAAAAAAATTAGAAAATTAGGAGAGGAAGTAACAGAAATGCTCTCCCATCTATACTTTTACCGGATTATCATCTTTTCTGATCATTGGAACACTTATAAAGAAAAAGCCTTATAAAAACAAGTGAAATTTGAGTCTAAACTCTCCGCACGAGAACATCCATAATGCGTTACGTTATGTAAAGATCTGTGTGTGAAACATCTTAAATCTGTAACAGTAAACTTTCTACATTTTTTAAAATCAAAGTCGGTCACCTTTCTCGAGAAAAAAATTAAAAAATTAATAAATGAATGGATGACTATCATAGAAAATAATGGCAACATTATTCAATAAATAACAAATTATATTAACAAAATGACGTACTATTTAAATTATTTATAAAATGACATTCCTGTCGTATTGTTTTACTTATGTTGAGATGTGTATTGAAAGATCGATATATCTTAACGAGTGAATGAATAGCTAATACTTAAAGAGGTTTTTAATCTATTTTATTTAGCTTTAATTCACTCGTATAGTTATACGCTCGAAAATATCGGCGTCATCTGCGGTAACAGTGTTATTCTTATTTATTAATTATGCAAAATTGGCAATGGTAGATAATTTATTATTAAAATATATAAATTATTATTGAAATATGAAGTTATGAAGAATCCAGGCACGAAAGAAAAATAAAAGAAGGATCTGAATACCGGGATTATATTTCGATTGGACGTTATAAATAATGCTGTGCCATTATTTTCATTCATAAGGTGTTAGAAAAATGACTTGTAGTGGATTGCAAGTAATGTTCATACTCACAACGTAAAAAAAGAGTTACTTCTAATGAGATCAATTTTCTAAACTACATTGATTTACATCTTTACTTGATTTACGTCCATTTCACTAAATGTAGATTAACTTCAATCTAGATTTAACTTACTCTTTATCTTTTTCCAATTCTTAGAACTAGAGAAGATAAAAAGAAAGTTAAACCGGGATCACAAAGTTAATCTAAATTGGAGGTGGACATTAGTGAATACTACGTGCTTTTTAAATCCTGAATCCATCTTGTAACGTATGCTAATTCATCCAATACTTTTGTGTCGCGTCGCAGGATATTTATAAATTTAACTCTTTTATAAAAATTCTGGTCTTTTTATGCATAAAAAAAACTGTCGCATGAAAAGACGGCATTTTATAAAAAAAAGGAGATTAGAATATTTATAAAAAAGGGTTACCAGATAGGCACCGATACCGACTGACGACTGAAGAATGTTTTATTTTTCTGGAACTTCGCTCTCAGCGAAGCCACCATTTTAGTTCCTACAGTTACGACGATAACTAATACAACTTTCCAGTAACTATGAAAAGAAACGGGAGTAGTATTATCTTATTTACTGCATAAAATAAAGAGAGACGGAGTGAAAGAAACGGAGAGAATGAGAGAAATTGTAAGAGAGACAGAGAAAAAGTGGAAAACAAGAGGATATGCCTCCGCAAAAGATTATTTTTAATTTCGTGTAATCTACAATTGTACATAAGATCAGAGATAAACGCGCTGTCGATTATTTATGCGTAATATATAGGTATACATACTTATATATATACATATTATACATATACGTATATTTATCGATAATTGTGCGTCGCGAGCATTGTTCTTCGAATACAATCTTTGATCGAATGAGCATTGAGAGGCGGGAAACAAAACACAGACGACGAAGTAGGCGAGCACATTGTAAGAACGCGCGATTTCTGCGTCGCGATTACATAAAAGTGCAATACTTGATATTCTTACGTAATAACATTGTTGCTGCTAAGTGGGCCAACAACAATCCAAGTATCACACGCGAGCCTTGTCTAAAATTTGATTGGATCATGTAGGATTTTCCCGCTGAACACAAATCGAATGGAAAGTGCATTGTGTTGTGCACGCGGTCGCTGAAAGATGGCGTTGAAACGCGCTCTCGGGGAATCCCTTGGACTTCTCCTCCGGAAGGGATTTACCAACTGGCGGCACGTTTGAACACGAGAGTTACCGATAGTCCATACGAAACTTGTTTCCCATCGTCGCTTTTCACGGCTCCGTTACTCTTCGTAGGAAAGATTATTCCCAGATGATTAGCTCTTCTTGCTGTAGCGCATTTATCATTTTCCATTCGATGAGTCACGCGCGTCATCAATATCATCGACGCAGAAATCGCCGTTTCGAAATCTCATCAAGAACTTCATACTGTATAAAGAAACAGAAAAACCGGAAAAACGAGAACAGATGAAATAGTTACTTGCATCGGTTGTGCTGTCACGTAGTTCCTAAATCGCCCTAGCCTCGCCCCGAGCGCATGAAAATAACATACGGATGAATGGATGAATGAACGAACGTGTAAGATTTGTTATTTCGGAGTACGGTATAAACGATACACCGCTCTATTTCGCATAAATATTTATTAGGATTACGATTATCAAAGACTTTCCTGTCGTATTGCTTCAAAACCTAGACTCGAATGTGTAACAAATCTCATCAGTTTTCAGTCTCTTATTGATAGCCTGAAAAAATGCCGCATATATAATTACATTTAAAGATATATAATTATGTATAAAATATGTATGTTTTCTTTCTCTTATGTAATTTTTGTCTATATGTATAGAAAAAATAAGAAAAATATTAAAAAATAATAAATTTTGTACTTTTTACGAAAAGTAAAATTGCGATCACGTTATACAATATTCTATATGTAATTATATATGCAGTTTTATATATAAGGTCATTTCATGAATTTTACTTTTTATAAAAAAAACAATGCGCAAATTCTTTTTATTATTTTTTCTATATATATGAACAAAGACAAAAAATAACACAAAAGAAAGAAAATATATATAGGTATATATTATATGTATTTATATGTGATTATACATGAGTCATTTTTTTCCCGGGCGGACCTTCATACATATTATTTAAAAGTTTAAAGATCCTTTCTTTGAAGATCTTTAGAAAACAAATACTTAAAAGTTGCAAATATCTATAACACTTTATAATGAGGAATAGAGAAATCTGATTGCGTGATTTTAATAAATGATTTTAATAAAATTAACAAATATTTTATTTATTCATTCATATAAAAAAAATTTGTGTTGTGTACGATCGTATCGCAATTAACATCGTAATTTGAGTAATTAGGCACGCACCCTTTGGCACAAACGCGTTTACGAATGTCGTATTTGGCACATTTGTCAGAATGAAAAAGAAAGAACAAAGACTGATATTCTTACCTCGCTTTTAGGGGCGATTTAAGTAAAAGCGTCTGTCATACGCGAATTAACGTGGCGGGAGGACGCTTTTAGCTAGAGCCGTCTCCCCAAAAGCGTGGTATAACCGACGTAAAGAGCGACGCGCTTGTACAACTATATATACCGTTTCTCGTAAGAAGCGGAATATGTAGATACCGGTGGATCGTATTTTACCGTACGACGAAAGAGAAGTGAGTGGGACGAAGAGATCGAGGTTGTGCGAAAGGAAGAGAGAGAAAGAACGGTGTGTGATATGGGTGCATTGAGAGCCGTGAAAAAGTGGATAGAGCGTGTGATAACTATAGTTGGGTGTGTGCGATACACGATGCGAATGAGAGATTATAAAAAAAAAGAAAAAAACGAGAGATAGAGAAAGCGGGATCTCGATTACAGAAGCAGCACATCGCAGATTATAATATAACGATATATTTATACTAATTACAATTGTACCATAACGATTATAATACTACTTATTATATTATACAGAGCCGCCGCCACCCAGTATATTTTTTACAGGTTTACATTGTATTACAGTTTATAAAGTTTGATATACAATAAAAAAAGGAACGATTACCTAAGCGCAGCGCGCGCCCGCGGTGGCAGCCGGCGCGTCCCACCTATTTATAGGGTGGGAACAGCCGTACGATTAAGACGCCGCGGCGCGCACTGCGTCACGCTATAACTACAATACTTCCGAGTGTTGGAAGATCGACGCCACACGAGAGAAAGAGGGATAATGAATCGCGATACGTTGTCGCGATCGAGATGACCGGTTACTCATTCGGCCGGAGGGTGTTCCGACAGTAAGGGTGTCGGAATGGAGCTTTTACCTTCGGAAGAATGTGCATCTCAATTAAAGCCTGCATAAGACCACGCATTGGAGATTGAGGAATTGGGGATTGCAAATTGGAGATTAGAATTCAACCAGTTTCGACCGAACGAAACGGATTAAAATTAAACTTATTTGATTGGACGAATTCTAATCTCCAATTCGCAATCCTCAATCTCGAATGCATAGTCTAGGGCTTAACGGCTATTAATTTTCGAAAGCACGAATCGCAAGACAGTGGGGGAAGAAAACCGAGTGGAAAAGAATCTGTTCTTATTAGCTGGCCTTTTGCGAATAAATAACATTTCCTTTTTTTTTTATGGAGAGAAACTTGAAAAGAAAAAGAAATAATACGTGTAACGTTCGAAGGAATACGGATACAGATTGACGCGTTACCCGCGATTGGCTTCGAGCTTCCAACACCCGTGCCGATAATGAATAAATGAACGCTACATAACTTGTGATACGTTTACCGCTGGTTACTACAGAGACTTCCTAGCCGATCCTACGACAGGCTCGGCACCACTAGTTCACTCACGCACACAACTCAACGTTTATACGGATTTATTATTACAGATTTATTGATTAATATCGAATTATTGCGTATAACGGTAATTAAATTAGGTGAGATATACTTAAACGGGGAGACTACAATGTGAAAACAGAAAACAGTTACAAGTGCGAAACAATTATATGGTGTGAATGCGCACACGAGGCTAGGACGAGGCTAGCTACCTAAACCCCACGTTCATTCTTCGGATTACATGTAACATGCGGATTATACACACACACACACACATACGCGCGCAAACACATACATACACACGTACATGCATTCATACGCAGACATACAGATCCAATCGTATTCACTCTAAACCCTAATAAAATCTGTACATACCATTGCAACGTTCGTCGTACTTTCTTCCATCCCTGCACAGTTAGAAACATTTTGTATTTCTGTTAAACCGTCCCTCCCTCGATCCTTGTTAAAATTTTTGTGTTAAATTTTTAAAGAACCCGAGGATTAATTTAATATCATGTGATTGTGTTATTTTGTGTTAAATCGATGTGTGTTAGATCTTAGCGTTTAACACAATTTATGGGGGTAAGTGTAAACAAATAATATAAAAGTATTGTAGTTTTAAAACGTATCTGCTAAGACAAATAAATAAAATGTACGTGTTTATTATTATAAATTATTGTAAATATTAATTTTATTAAAAAAATATGCTTTTATAATTTATGTCCAGATTATGTCGAAGTATTACATTTTTGTATTTTTGATATAATATTAGTGTGATTTAGTAACATATTCATCTTTTTTTTTTATATAAGATATTTTCCGTAACAACTATGCATTGTTACGAAAAATATCTTGATTAATTGAATTAAAAAATGTTAATCTTATCTGGTCCACAGTGTTTCGTAACGCACTCTAGATGTTCCTGCCTGGATCACAACCGACATCAGAGACGAGGTGCTAAGTATATTTGTTACAATTTCATGTTATACGATTTAATGCTCTTCCGATATCGGTCAAATCGCAACGGGATCGGATCATCCATAAAGCGTATGCGAAGTGTGCGACGGAGATAACTCGAAACTGCCTCTCTGCTCACCTGCCGCCTTGCTTCCCCCTTTCGTCCCGTGAAGCGCAGCCGGTGGATCGCTAAATGGTCGATACCTACGCACAGCCACGGGTAACCGGTTGTCACTCAGATTGATGAGCAGTCGAAGCACTTTCGAAGCAAATTATTGTTATTCTGATTACATAAGCTGTGGGACAAGGGTCGGGGGCGGAAAGGGGGGGTGGGGAAGAGGAAAGTGGAAGAGGGAGGAGGACCGGCGGCGCGATAGAACGAGAGTAGCCTTTGGTGCTTGAGGAAGAACGTGAGAGGGTGTATAAGTTTAAAGGAAGACGAAGGGAGGGACACATGGAGAGCGAATGAAGAAGAGGGAAAGAAAGAAGGCTTAAAAGAGCGGGTCGAAGGAGAGAAAAAGGTCGGGAGAGGAGAAGATGGGAAAGAGAGACGGGGATAGAGAGGCCGAATCTGAAGGAGTGGAAGCATAATTCTGAGGGGGCTTGGGCCAGGAAGGCCGGTTCCGCGAATTCGCGTAATCGATTCCGTCATGTCGCGGACCACCCGGGCACGGTCCTAATAAATAAGTAATACGTCGGTTGTGAACCGAAAGTTCGGGATTCCGGGAGGGAGACGCGCGGGCACCGGTATGCATTGTTAACGTGTGTTACGTGCATACGCACGCGTGATCTCTCTCCTTCATCTCTCTCGCTCACTCGCATAAACACGTATACACACGCACAATTTTCCTCGGGTCCACACTTTTAAGTGACATGTCCAAAACGAAGCGTGCTCTGTGCGCCCTTGTGACAATCGTCAATCCTATTGGGACACGTCGCATTACAAAATTAACATTATGGACACTATTGATACACGAGACTGGGAAGCTTTGAGTTATGCGCATTTATTTTCCGCTTAAATAAAACAATTATTTTTAAAGCTTCTAAACGTGCAACGGAATATGTTTATACTCTGAAAAAAATGTTTTACGTTCAAATGAATATATTCATTTTATGAATATAATCATTTTCTTGATTTAAAAAATATTTCCTAAATTTAGAAGTGAATTATTTTACACCGGCTAATATTTATTTAAATCAAGGAAATAAAGTTACAATAAATACATTTATTTGAACGTAAAAATATCTATTTCAGTATATCTTGGCGGAATGAAATGGTTTCATTTGCGGACACACATCTCTAATTTAATAACATATTTTTATAGTTTATTTACTCTGTTATTAAAAATTTATTTTTTGCAGCATTAAGAAAGAAATCTCAATTTTTTTGTGTAAGTACTTTAAGTATTCAAAATAATTTATATAAAGTTTTATTGCGATTGACTGTTTAGTTATTTTGTTCGTAAATAAATAAATTTTGTTTCTTTTACTGAACTGATCTCTGCATTGCAATGAAACTTTACATAAATTATCTCGAATATTTAAAGTACTTAAATAATAAAATTCAGATTTTTTTGCTATTTTTTATTTCATTATTAATTATATTTTTATCGGAGCACATGTCTACTTCTTATTGACATAATTTTTTGTTCGGATAGATTGCCGCCAAATTTTTTCTACTACTTTCAAGTGTAACTAAAACAATCTATAATTTTTTCATAATTTTCTTACTTTTGAGAAATGTTCTATACATTCTTAATAAACAGTTTAGACGCGAGTAATGAACTAGTAATTTTAATTAGAAACGATCGTGCGCGACTAGCACTCGATAAAGACTCGGAAACTTATCGGGAAATTCTAATTGATTCGTTATCAGATAACTTTCGCATATTGATCCGCTGCCGACGTAAACGCGGGAATCCTGTGGATTGCGGACGGGTCGAGGGAGGAACGATGTGACATATCAGGCGCGCGTGTATACACTCGAATTTCTACGGCCTTTGCAACACTTTGCTCTCGAACTATTTTGAAGACACCTATAAATACGTGCATGCCGTGCGCAATATACGGCAAGTGCTCCCGCAGAATGGCAAACATGCCGTATCTGGCTGTCGCTTAAGTAAAATCGGTCGCGCAACGAGAAATTATTAATCGCAACTTATTGTGTATACGTGCACGTGCACACGCGCGACAAATGCACGCACACATACGCACGCACGCGCGAGTTGCGTTCAAGGCCGTTCTCAAAGGACATATCCTACGGTGAGCGAGGATTAAATTGAATGTTTAATTACTCGAATAATGTGCGCGCCCGGTTCTTTGCGGCAAAATTTTTGAGAAGAGTTTCACATGATCGGGAAGAAAAGCCGAGTCGCCCACTCAAATTTATCGCGTGGGAGTGATTTTATTTCTCTGTTACGAAATAAAATCTATTGGTGAGTTTACTTGTTACTTCTTCTGCATGAGAGATGTTCTTATAATATATACTTTTGAATGCTTTTCCAATTATGCTTCTTGATAAAAAAAGAAAAAAAAACCGTTTCGTACGTTATTTTTAGCTAGAGAGATGAATTAGAGAGGAGTATTTATTGTGAGAACTATTCTCTGAAAACCGTTCTCTAAAAGGCCGACTGAGTCACTGTCTCGAAGCTATAAGAACAATAATTATCACGGTGCATAACGCAGACGTTGCACTTAACAGTCCGATGCGCACGGTAACGGTAATTAACAAAAAGCATTAAACAAGTATTGCAGAAACATTTATCGAAAGATAATCGATAATAAGAAAGAAAAACTTAAATTTGTACTAAGAATAATAAGTATTGTGGCAAAAAATATGTGTACTGCATAATTACTGGATTAATTCACTAACAAAGTAAATAGAGCTAAACCTACGGTTTTCTTGAAAGCGTTGGGAAAAAGCTCACTCGTTTTCTCACATTACTTTTTTTACGTCTGTTAACATTTATGGCATTAATCTGCTTTAGTCGCATCTCATACATTTACAATCGCGCAAAAGTTGCAAATTGCACATTTTATTTCTTATTTCGATCAAGATTGAAAATTGCCCATTGACTAAACCAGATTGTTCCATTGTTTAAATTCTTGTACTCCTGTTCGTTACACGTATACACATACAGATGTTCTAAATAAGATCTAAGGTTGTCAATGCGACACTCGACACCCTTGAACACGTGTAACACTTGGAAGGTGTCGGCGAGTCTTCTGTCAGAGTCAGTATTACGAGGCAGGGAACACCTAAAGCGGGGTAGGTCTTCACGCTGCAGAGAGCAGGGGGAACTCTGAGAAAGGGAGCGAGCTATTCGAGCAAGTTAGGCTCGATAAACAGGTGGATCATCGAAGCCGACATTCGAGGATCTTCCAATCGAGCGACGAAGCGAATAATGCATACAAGCCTCGAGGTGAGGGAAAATTTTTCGTATAGGCGCCTTTCGATAAACGCATTTTCGGCTTTTTCACTCGAAGGACCTGGTGATGTACGAAGAGAATACTTGTAAATAATGTGAATTTGTATTTTTCGATAAGAGAGACTTTATCAATTTCAGTTTTGCGTGGATAATATATCGAAAAGTATATATTTTATAAATATGTAATAAAAACAATTAAACAACACAATCGCTAAATATATGTGAATTTATTGCATGTAGTGATATACAAGTAGATATTATAAAATATTAAAAATTTTTTGCGACAAAATAACTATGATAATACTTTAGCAAAATTTCTCAGTTTGTCTTATTTTACAAATAACTTTATTTATTCAATCCTTTCTTTGTTAATGAGAGACTACGTTTTGTTAAACTCGATCGATTAATCAATTTTTGCTGTGACTTGGGAAACACACGCGAGATATTTCAGACTGCGTTAAATTTAGAAATTTCGCACGACAGCATTAGCCACGGCGATCTTTGTTCTTCGTTTTGCGGTTAGAAGTCTCGCATTTCACTGTTTTCTGATCTTTGAGGTAGTTTTAGATTTTCTGTAGCTACGTATCGAAAAATTCGCGCTCATGTTTCAGTCTTACTGATTATAGCATAAGACGCAAGTCATTCCCTTAAATTTTGTTCTGCATTTTTTTTTACTATTTATTGCAATATAAAGATAATATTTAAGGAAAATAAATGTCACAATTTTACTACTGAGCGATTATTGTGCGATTATTCAATTAGTTTTATATGCAATATTAATGTGTAATTTATTAAGAGAATATGAATTAGGAGGCAATATTATTATTACGAGAAAAAGAATTTGTCAAGCTTGCGTGTTAGAAGATATGTAATTCGATATCACATTCTACGGTACTTAACAATAACGTCTATAAGAACGTATATTTGGCATAATGTCCGACATTTTTGCTCGTAAAAGTATTTTTTATTTGATGCTGAATCGACTAGTGGACCAACATAGGGCCGCGCATTCAATGGAAATTTATGCGCGGGCCCCGCCCCCTCTTTCTCGCAGAAGGCCGAGAGAACTCGGTCGACGGATACGGGCGCCAGCTTCGCAGACTCTATCTGGGCCCTTTACGAGCATCCAATTGCCTCCCTTTCGTCCGGCAACGGTATACAAAAATCGTAGGCTGCTGGGCCCATAAAATCCAAAGTACACGATTTTAAAAACTAAATTAAGAAAGTAATTCTAAGTGCTAAGACTGATCAACCTTATGAGACGGCTCATAAGTTTACTGATAAAATTTGAATAATTCTGCTTTAAAATATTTCAGGTTGCGTTAGTAAATAGTTATTAAATAAGACTAAGAGAAATCCCAAGTCTAAATAGGTTATAAATTCGAAATTATACATTGTAACCGAAGGCTATGTTGCAAGCTCATGTATTCAGTTAATATAATAAGTTAATAATCAGTCGCATTCAATATCGTACGCTAATGTCGTATTCAGTTAATAATAATAGTAGATGTAATCAATAGCATTTGCGAAAAAAATGTTTCGTTAGCTGAAGCTAACGAGCACCGACCAAATGTAATTAACCCTCGGCCCTACGAGAAATGAAAGAGGGATCTCTCCTCTCTCACTATCATTCTGGAGCCGATAAGCAAAGCCGTTTTTGGAAGTAAACCTTTTGAACATGAAACGACCACGCCGTCGGTGCACGCCTTTTCGCCGCGGCGGCGGTGGCGGTGGCGGGCGGCAGCGGCGTCCCGCGGGTCCGAACCCGGGGCCCACAAAAATGAATGCCAAAAAAGGCCCAACTTCATGAAGTCGGACCGTCACTCATCGCAGCGAATTGGCTTCCACAGCGCAACAATGTAGCACGATGTGTGCATAACGATGCCCCGCACAGACACAAACGAACGATCGGTACGAGAGCGAGCACGTGGTGGGCGCAGGCGTGTGCGTGCGTGCGTGCGTGCGTGCGTGCGTGCGTGCGTGCGTGCGTGCGTGCGTGCGTGCGTATACGCACAGCGCCAGGTCGCCGCCACATCGGCACACCGCGCGCGATCGAGTCTACCCCGCACGGGAGTAAAGGTTTTACCGATGGCGTACGCCCATACGCACGTAGCATGTAGGCAGAGGTTCCCACACCGCAGGCCATGATTTATTGGCCTGCCACTCGCCAGACCTGCTGTCATCATCGTCCCATGGTTGGTCCATGATACAGCGCGCCGTGCCGTATATAACTTCCCTCTATGCACGATCTCTTCGCGTCATATCGGCTCCTTCTTTCCTCGCGCCCCGTTGATACAGGAAGGCCGTTCGCTGCGCGCCGCGCCGCACCGCGCCTCACCGGCCTCCCCGCTAGTCCGTCCACCTTGTTTTACCTTAACCAGCCGATACCCACCGCCGTACGAAGCCGACAATCACCTTCTTTCTCATCGAGAAGATGTTGCTCGATGTGGGTGGGAGGTGCAAATTTCGCAAACTCGATGTGGATATCGTTATCGCGTCTCGTTCCCGTGGTTTACGATTAATCTTACTCTCTTGGAGAAATAACGTATTCATGGAGATTAAAAGACAATCGTAGATGGAAATTAAACTAGGAAAATGGAAGGAATCCCCTGAAGAAGTAATGTGTTCGCGAAGATTAAAAGACAAACGTGAAAAGAAATCAAACCGGGAAGATGAAAAGAAGCATTTACTTTAAAGTTGTAACCGTTGCAATCCAAGGGAAACACAATTGCGTAACATAATTGCGTTTAAAAACAGTTTGAAAAAATATAAAATACGTGTAACTATAATAAAAAATATATATATATATTGTAGAGAAATCCGAATTTAGTAATCAAATAATGTAATTTCTTGCGTACATAGTAAATTTGAGAATAAAGAAGAGGCGATGGGTTGAAATGAATTTCTTGGGTTCGCGCAGACAGTAAAAAAAAAAGTGCTAGAAAAACAATAGACGATGTATTATTTTTATTAATATTTCTCATAAAGAGTGGCGGATCGAGTCAGCTAACACTCAAGTTCGTAAAAGGGTAACAGGTTCATTACACGAAATCACCAGACGGGTTAGAAAGGTGAGGGACAGGGAGAAGGGTTTCTATCAGATCACGGGGGGCAAACGCGGGAGTCTTCCGATTAGAAACCAAGAAGGGTTACTTCGTTTCGTCGGCCGCCGGCGTGGTTTTCTAGACGGCGGCGACGGCGGCGGCGGCGGCGGCGGTGGCGGCGGCGGCAGCGGCGGTGGCGGTGACGGTGGTGGCGACGGCAGTTCGCTCGCTCGTTCGGCATACAGTCGAACTCCTTCGCCACTGAACGACGGACGTCGTCGTCGTCGTCGTCGCCGTCATTATCCACAAAAGATCGGGGACCATCTCTTGACGCGATCATCATGTCGTGTGCCATGATCGGCGTTCTGATGATACTCGCGTCGATCGCACGCAGTTGCACCGGTTGTCCATTCTGCACCAGGCAGCAGCAATTGCAGCAGCTGCAGCAGCAACGTTCGCAGTTGCAGCAACAGCAGCAATTTTACCGGACGATCGGCAGTCCGAGACCGTTCGGCGCCGACAGGCCGAGCCGCGTTCAGGAGTTCAATCGGACCGGCGTGTTGCACCCCGAGTACCAGATACCGGCGACCATCAGGCCCGGCAACGTGTCTCAGTGAGTATTTAGTGTTGTTACACCAACTTTGTCTGCGAGGTTTCTTCTCCCGTGTAACATCGTGCGATGGGAGATTTAGACCTGTGGCAACGAGAAAATTCCGATACCGCACTACGTTGCATTGGCCGCGGTGTCAATTTCTCGTTCGCTGTTTAATTATCCGAAAAGAAACCGCTGGTACGTTTAGTCCGGATAATTATGGCACCGCACTGTCGCAATTACATCCGCAAAAATGCTCGATTGTTAGTTTAAATACGACGTGATCTCTGTTAAAATTGATAAATATTCTTGGTCTTTTTTTTTTTAAAAAGTCAAATTTATTGAAATCGTCAAATTCCAACTTGGAATTGATTTCTCGTCGATAAAACTTTAAACATTGCTATAAATTGATTGATTTTTATTTCTACGTTTTTTCGTTCTTCAATTAAAAATTTGCTCTATTAACACTCTGTGTATTCTTGTACGGAATGTTGTTTAAAATATAAATAGTTCAAATTGACATAATGGATGTGAACTTTTTATAGTCTTTTTTTACTCTTTTTATGTAGTTTCTCTAGATTTACTGAAAAATTATTTTGAATTTTGAATGTTTTTCCGATTTTTTTTTATTTGTATAATATTATTTATAATTCTGATTCAATTAAGACATAATCAATCAAGCATTCAAGTTGTCAATCAATTATCAATAACCGACAATTTAGAATCAAGAGCATCTTAAACAATTTTCCTTCACGCGTTCGCAACAAGATCCAGCGCAACAGTCACGCTTTTTCACTTCCAGTAAATACGGCAAAATTAGCGCGCGCAAATTACAGCTGTGTGAGCTGTGCGCGTATGCCTCTAGTCGACGGAAAATATTTAAGCAACTATTTTTGCATGTGTAAATTGTTTGCTCAATACGGGCAACAGCGGAACCGCGTACGTTTACAGTAACGTCACGCACCCCATGCCGCGTTTTTTCAACCACTAGCGAACACTCGCGCGCGTAATTCGAGGCACATTTTACGTACACACGAGTCGATTCGATACATTCGACCTATATCGCGTACGGTGGCCCGCTTATAGCTCTCGATGCTCTCGTTCATCACTTAACAGCGAGTACAGCGAGATGTTGCGTCGACGCATGCGAGAAGAATAGACGAAGGCCGGTTGCGTCGTAAAAGTCATGCTGTCGGTTACCGAAAGTAAAATTTTTTTTAATTTTTTTTTTTTAGAAACTTATAATTTATGTACTATGAATTCGCACTGATTCGCAATCGTAGCGACAATCTTTCAATAATCGTTATAATCGCAGCCAACGAATTTGAGACAGATGTTGGAGAAGAAGAT
This sequence comes from Solenopsis invicta, assembly GCF_016802725.1. NCBI lineage: Eukaryota > Metazoa > Arthropoda > Insecta > Hymenoptera > Formicidae > Solenopsis > Solenopsis invicta. Next base: position 12,554,765 of record NC_052673.1, read on the forward strand.
GAAAAACCGATTGAAGGCTAACGGAGTGAGATAACTCGTTAGACTCGTTTAATTCACTTTCACTTGTTTTAATTTATTATGCTTTATAGTCTCGTGATCATCAAAGAAGATCGTATACTTGCTTATGTGGCCAGGTAGCCGCTTCAAGTTGCCGACGATAAGCGAAAACGGAGACTGCGCGCCGCCGACTGTTGCACGTCCGATGGAGACGGACGATAAAATTTGCTCCGTTATTGTCCACGTGCTCTCCTTTACGCCCTCACAATCCTCCTGTGCGTCCGGTGTCTAATGGTCCGATCCGTCGCGACGCCACGCGTCATAAAGTCCTCCTATCGGATGGTTTCCGCGAAGCTCTGACTGAAGTTGAAGTACAAAATTACACGCTTCTCTCTCGGCTTTCCGATTTTCAGTTTTGCAGATATTTATATACATGACTTACCACTGAACAAGAAAAGTCCCCGCAAACCAAGGGCACGCTGTAAAAGACGCACAGTGGACATGCAGCGTTTTTCGAGTCGATTTGATACGTTTGCCTTGTCGAATAACGCTCGCGCGAAACGAGAGATTTGTGCGGCCACATATTTCACAGAATATTATGGTAACATCCTGTATAAAGCCGCTCTCGAGCCGAGACAGAAGCTTAGAGAGGGCAATGAATGCTCACGTGACCCGCGCTTCGAAAAAAGTCATGAAATTTCGTAACGTTTAGTCAAAAAGCAAATTATGATTACTTACGTGTTCGTATAGTGATGAAGACTCTTTCAGCAATGAAGCTAAATTACATCTGTCGAATTTCGAGCACGGCGATCGTTAATAGATGCTTCCTCGTGCCTCGGATGTCTTCACGCGTGGTTACACGACAGCTACAACACTTTCCATGTACTGATACCACGTGCCGCGAATTCTATTGTTAAGTGATGTTTACGTTTGTCGGAAGTAGAAATTCCAAAGTCAATCTCTCTCATCTATTTGCAAGTATTGCTGAACGATTTCTGAAAGCATTTAAGTTAAGCATTTGGAAAAAAAGATTTCAAAACCTTTGTTTGCCTTCTTATCTTCAATAGTTGTTTTCAATTGCTTCACACAGAAAAAAATGCTGTTGAATCAACTAATTGGAAATATCTTGTTAATTCGATAACAATTTATTAATGAAATAATTGAAGGACAATAACAAATGTTGTTGAATAAATAAAATATAGTTGAATCATTATATATTACATATATTAGCAACAGTGCGTTATTCGATGTTTACTAAACAATTAATTGAAACAATGTACAACGTTTGTACAACGTTTTAATTTTTAATTCATATTACAGCATTTTCTCAGTGTTGTAATCTTGGGAAATCGTCGGTGTTGTCCGAAATTATAGCGTAATTATTTGTCATTCTACATTTTTGGACTTTTTTATGTAATACGATTTAATAACCGGAAAATTAAAACGTGCCCTTTCGTACCCTCCAGCGTCCTTATCAACGTCACCATCATTCTCGCGGCACGTCCAGTCGCACCTTCCGCAGGGTCGCTCCCCTCGCAGATCGCGTCAGGATGAAGAGGACGAGCGGAGCCACGCGCCACGCAAAAGCGCCCTACCTATCTCGGTAGCGACTTTCCACGAAACTTGCGGCAGACTCGCGACAAAAGAGAGGGAGAGAACAGACCGTCTAACAGAATCAATTCGGGGTTCTCCCCGTCTCTCCTCCCCTTCATTCTTTCTCTCTCTCTCTCTCTCTCTCTCTTCTTCGTGTTCAGGATGACTTCACGGATGCCGGATTTAGACCACGGGGGTCGTGGCTGCGCGACCCCAGACGCCGCGACGCCGGCATTGTGCCCCGACGCTAATTTTACAATAGCTGTCTCACCGCCAGACGCGAGAAGAGCACGTGTGGCGGCTGCAGCGACGGCGGCGTCTCGACGTTCCTCGCGACAACGACGACCACGATGACTATGACGACGACTACGACGACGACGACGATGATGATGATGATGATGATGATGATGATAATGATACTGACGACGACGACGGTGGAGGCGGTAGCGACGGTGACGCTCGAAAGCTAACGGGTTGAGTCGTGTGCACGTTGTCGACGTCGACGCAAAATAGAGGAAAAAAAGAGTGCCTCCAACATCGCGAGGAAGGGCACGAAGAAGAGCGGGGGCGATGAGCAGCATCGTCGAGGCGTAAAGTTAACCAGTGTAATTTTCGAAAAGAAGAAATAAAGAGAGGGAGACCGGAGGGAGGATGGGGAGGAAAAAGAAAGAATTGTATCGAACCGATCAACATTGTGACTAAATATAACGGCGGTGGAATTCAGTGTATATACTACGTATATACGCGTGCGTAGCGTGTATGCGTATTGCGTGACTGCGGCGATTACCGGGTAATTATATCGAACGATATGCATCCGCCGCGCGCCGCGGGTATTTTCCATTGGATTAACATTGCCGTTTATGATAACGAGGGGCTTGCAAGACGATGCTCGCGCTGGATTAAATCGACAGGCGATGATTTTTGCGACAGTGTGTTCGACGAGGTGATGAAAACGGAACGAAATCGTATCGATCGGTTAGGAAACCCTACGGTCTTCACGTGGCTAATAAAGTTGTTAAAAATCTTTAGTATCTTCCGACAACGGTCGCGTCGAGTCGCATCGCGCACATCGCATTTCTGTTCGTTTGCATACGTTCGACGTGCCGCGAACACCAATGTCAAACTGGATGCAGATGAAATTCTTTCAGGTTCTATTACCTGAGCCCACGGGAAGGTCCGCCTCTCACGTTACTCGTTAGCCCATGCAGCGGTCCAATATCCTGGACGGTCAGTTACGTAGAACCGCCCGGAAACGATCAAGACGCAGAAGGTATAAAATGCATGTGAGACTTTGCTATAATTATTAACGGAAAGCAATTAAAGCATTTTACGTTTTTGTCAATGCGAGCAATTTGAATATTTTGCAACCTTATCATTTTTATTGCAACTTTATCATTTTATGCGAATATTAAAAAGATGCTATTTATTTACAATCTTCTTTACATAATCAATATAATTGGCCTTCCTTTTTTTTGTATTTTACATATATTTCTACTATATTTATAATATACCTATAACTATTTCGGCGGTAAGATAAATGCACAACTTGAAGGATGATAATTTGACGTGTTCCAGAAAAAAAATGTGATATACTTTACAAAATAATGTTTGTAGTCACACCTCGAGTGTGACGAAGGGTAATCAAGGTATCCCTCGAGTTGTCAAGTCGTTCGAATGATTTTCGAATCAATTTACCACGTATAGCGCAAACGCGATGGCCTGTGAAGACCCTAAAGCCGGGATCGCCTCTTTTCACATACGAGGGCGCGGAGGACCAAAATTTCACGATACCAAAGACGCGGGCCGGTCTTTACTGGTTCGAGATCAAGTCCATGGAGCCCGCGGGACAGTCGCCCGGCACGGTGCTCCTGTACGCGACCTCCAGCGCCCTGGATCACATATCGGGCATGTACGCCAACGAAAAAGAGCATCGGCATCGCACGCTGAGATTTCAACAGCGACGAAGCAAACGACGGCTGACGATATCCTGGAGCAAGAGGTATCACTGTGTTCACTTTTGCTGCTCTAAACATACACGAGTTTCTTTTTTTCTCCAACATGTTTGCATATACGGTCGTGATGCAAATACGAAGATTTGCTATAAACGTTTCGCACGGCGAGTATAGAGCTTCAGAATCGTGGCATGAACGAATTGGCGCGATCTTTATTGCGAAGAAGACGAAAATTTCCATAGTCGCGTTATAAATCGAAAATTATCGGGAACGAAATTTGAGATTTATTCTTAGCACGATCGCCACTATCGACTTTTACGCGATATCACGGTAATTCTCCTCTTTTTGACGTAGTCTGACCGCTCGATCGCAACACGAAGGCCCGTGGCTGTTAATAGCGCGTCTATATCGATTTCGTTAGAATCGCAATTTTGAAGTGGAATGTTTATTTTTCTAGCCATGTGGATCCTCACCTTTCGAACTACTGTTTAGCTGTCACTTCGGGTACGCAGCCGCATCCGTCGACACTCTGCGCCGCGCAGAACATTCTGAAAGCTTATCCTTCGGTGAGAACCGGCTCTTCCTCGAAGGAGCACCATCATCGGGGCGTTCCGGAAGGTCTGCACTGCGTGCGGCAGACCAAGCTGACGCTTCACAGGATGAGATACGACACTACGTACAACTTTACCCTATACGTGGTCGGTCTCTCATCACACGATAATCGAATTGATTGTTTGTAAAATCGCACGAATCGTACGTTCAGTTTGAAAATGAAGCGATAGACGCTCTTCCGTTTAATTTTTGCACTTTTTCGTACGCAAGCGTCGGTTTATGTCTTTCATATTTTTATTCTTGATATTATAGATTTAGTTGCGCCACTTTACGAATTCGCTTACAATTGAGTTGGTCATTCCAAAAACAACATAATTTTTGCCAGAATTGAGAAATATTTCATCCTTCAAGTATCTTAATTGGAAATCCACGATTTTTAATTCTGATTTCCCTAATATCTCAATTTCAACAAAATCGATCGTTGCTTTTCAAATGACCTATTCAATTGTTAAACTATCAAAGTGATACGCTGGCAGGTAAACACCCGGAACAACGTCTCCAATCGTGTCGCCACCAACGCTATAAGGTTCAAGAAGACGCCGGAGCTGACATTGCGAACCGGTCGTTACACCACGGCCAATCTGCGGAAGACCGACGGTTTCGTCAACTTCCGCTATCGCCCACCGGACAACACTTCAAGCACCTTTCACATACTGCCCTGCGGTGGAGGCATCGTGAAGGCGAAATTAAGCGGAGAAGGAATACTACGGGTAAAACAGCCAGTGTGTTTACGGAAAGCGATGCGGATGCGTCGACCGCAAATTCGCGAAAGAGTCTATTAACAATTGACGCATGTCGCAAGCGATTGACCGTCCTGTCATTAATCGGGACGCATTCGCGACAGCGTCGGTACGCATATAAGCGTGTAAACGTGTCTCGTGTGATCGGCAGGAAAAGGAGGTGGTCGGATACGCCTCGTTGCGCGTACCTCCTCTAGCCCCCGGTAAGATCTACACCCTGCGTATATCGACCACACCGCAGGAGCTGGTTCGAGTATCCACCATAAAAGTGCTAGCTACGCAAGAGTCGTCTACCATTTATCCGCAAGTATGTCAGACTGTGCAAACTAATATTTTCTTCAACATTAATAATATATTTCTTGAAGATGGAGATAAACTTGCCTAGTTGTATCACATCATTGCCTTTTGACAACTTACAAGAATAGAACGTGTAGTTGTGTAAAATCAACTATCGATCGACTCTCTCCTCCGTCGTCGATAATAAATCCTGATTAACCAGAGCCTTGTCCGTTCGAAAAGCGAATTGGGCATTTTTTTACGCAGATACCGACCAAGAATCCGCCGCGGGAGTATCGGTCCCTCAGGACGTGCCATGAAGTGACGGTAGGCGTAGAGTCGGCCGGCGCCGCGAAGTACTGCATTCTGGTGAAGGAGCTACGAAGTTCGTCGTCCTTGGCGAGTGTCACGACCGTGCCGGATCAGTGTGGACTCCATCGGCGTAGACGGTCCGAGTACACGTTTGAGGTCTGCGAGGAGAAACCAAATCCGCCGAAGGATCGGGCGTTAACGTTTACTTTGAGGAGGCTGCAGCCCGGCAAGGCTTACCTCCTGCAGATCACGGCGCAGCTGAAGGGCCAGTCCTTGTCCTACCCGCTGCTGGGTGTGCGCACACGACGGTCCTGCGTAACGTAATCCTGCGTAACGTAATCCGCATAATTCCTATTGAGCAAACTGTAAGACCGACGCGACGCGACGGTAGTCTATAGGTGCACCGTTGGTGACTTGTAGACCTACCCTTCTTCCCATCAAATAGTAATGTATACCACGAAAGAGACGTCTACGAGATTTCGAAGATTGAACGTGCAAATCGTTTATCATGACGATGACGCCAGATTCAGAGATTTATCGGAGTACATGCAAACCATGTCGATAGTATTTTATATAAATTTTTGTTACGTTCTAAAATTTTATTTAGGTAAGTACAAACGGCGACCATCTCTGAAACAAATTTCGCTCGACACATAAATATCTTCTTTTATTTCTTTATAGGAATTATAAACATTTTCTCTCGCTGTTTGCCTCCATTCAATTACGGGAACATTGAGCGCAATGTAAAAATAATACGCGCGACGAGAAGTTACTTTTGGATTTAAAGATTACGTTTGGTCGCAGAGGCACAGACATCTAGTCTAGATTTTATGACACGACGACATACAAGTACGCAACATACACACACACGCACGCACACACATACAGACAGACACAACATCCGTGGTAAATGCGGATAGACCACAAACATACATCAACGTATATTTTGATATTTGTATAACATGTATGTTCATACATTCTTTATATAATTATAAGTTTTTTATACGTATCATCCTAAATAAGTGTAATGAATATTTTTGCCACTTTTACGGCTATCTGTAGTTGCGAATAGAAATTACAAAATCAAAAAAACGAATAAACAAAAATTCAGACAGACAAGCAGGTAATTGTTGTTCGCTCGAGTTTAGCACGTACAACTTTCTTATTTATAGTAAGAATTGCAAGAATCCTTCCCTGTTTTACATATTGAGTTGTACAATACCAAAAATACAACTATCGTTGCATGCCACGACAAGCTAAGATGAGAGTTCTACTTCGATAAGTCTGCGGAGCCTTTCACCAGGCGAATTCGGCGGTTCCGCCTTCAGCAACGAGGCTGCTCTAGCGAGATGGGCTTGTTTATTCTCACCAGGACATGTCGCGAGCTCTCGCAGGGTGACCGCCGTGTAAAGCGTCAGACGAGCGCCGTACGGATCCAGTCGGCTTACTGTGTCCATGACGCGCTTACACAAGTCCAACTTCCCTGGATCAGTCGCCGGCAGCAGCTGCATCAACGAGTGGCTGACGGATATGCAATGCTGATGACCGGGATGCAGCAGCACCGTAAGCCTAAACGAATAATTCGTTGAGTCCTCAAGTGTTAGAAAATACGAATATGTACTGCAATGTTCCAACATTTTACACAGGTTAGTTGTTTAACATTAATTAAGAATTCATGTAAGTAGAAAGCATTTGGCGAGAAAGAATGAAAAGATTTAAAGCTCTACCGTGACAGCAGATCGGAGAGAGTATGCTCAGTCGCCTCCTTCATGACCTCCGTGACTTCTTCCTCCAATCTGTCCGTCAATTGCGCGACCTCCGCGGATGTCACTGTTCCTGAACACGCGTTACAGGACCAGTCGGCATTTGGATTTAAGGGATCGTTCGGCAGCATAAGTCCGTTTTTGCAGGGACAATTCAGGGTACCTAAGTGCGTGCCCAATTCTGTAGGATCAGCGCAACGCTTGCAGCGGCAAGCGAAGTATTTCGTGGCAAGGAGATGCTCCCTCCTGGCCCTGGTGGACCAAAGTGCGTGCGTATACATGGTACTCAAATGTTCCCCTCTGGAAATATTGGTCGCAAAGTACGTGGCGATAATAATATGTTTCACAAGAGAGACAAATAATTTTTTATGAGAAATATTATAAATAAAGCTATTATAGAGTGTGTGCATAATTTAAGTTTGTAAAATTTTTCAAACAAATTAAGACACCCGTTAAAATAAATTGCGAAATAAGCTTTGTTGTCACAGTCGAGTTTTCGTCAAGGCTCTACCTCGATGTCAAAAACCAGCTGTGACAATGTAACTTATTTTGCAACTTATTTTACCTTTTAATCGACGTTACCGCATATACTGTAATACGCGGTCTGCCTTTGTCGTCGACACGAAAGTTGTGTCGAGTGTTCGCAATACAGGAGTGCTCCAGAAGAGACGCGTTCTCGTAAATCGCCATTGAGCCTTCCGGCGGTGCGGTCTCCAACGCGTTCACATCGACTAGACCGCAAATCATCGGCAAAATGTCCTTGCAATCAGATGCCATTAGCAAAAGCGGCCCGAGACGTTGGCTCACACTCGATACCTCGTCGTAAGCCTCCGTGCCGGGTCCTCGCGACTCCACGTGACTCTGCAGATTGGCCAAAGACGTCCAGCGTCGTGATTTCGTGCGCCACAGTATCAGTATACGAATTATTAAAAGCACCTCGCATCTGCAGGCATAGCGCAAAACTTGACATAACCGAGAAATATGTCCACGTATTTAGAAACAAATTGCGATTAAGCAAACTTCCCCCTTCTCTCGTTAACATCTTATTAATTTAATCTCAAAGCGAATTCTTTCTTACTATGCTAAGAGAAAAGTTAAAATATTAGCAAGCAAATGATAATGTTCTTCGATATTTGTTGATTACAAAAAATTTTAATGTGATAACGAAATATCTATTTCTGTGTAATATACCTCATTTTTCTTATTAATTGGTTTGTTAGCAATAAAATTTTATTTCGCCGTATTTAAATTGAAGAAAATTTTTTTCAGTAAAATAAACCCTATTCTATGCATAAATTTTCAAGTATCGTAATTCAGTGTATGGAACTTGTGCCGAGTGGAGTACACGATACCTGGGAACAATTCTAGCACATGCGAGAAGAGCACACTCCTGCTGGTGTCTCTTCTTATCGGACAGTCCCTCGCAATTGGGTCGGCACACCGGCCAGCAACATCTGCCGCATCTCACGTCGACGTCGTCGCATCTTTTGCTGCAGCCAACGCAGACTCGCTGATTCGCGTGAGTCGATGGCCCCCAGACCAGAGGCACCTCCGAGAGGATCACGTCTCCCGGCGACAGGTCCCTGGTCGCCAGCAAGTGACGTCCGAGCGCGGGGTCATGCCCTATCTCCCAGCCGCCGCACGTGGATTTGTGACGCGGCCAGTCTTGAGATTGGTGCGACTTGTCACAGTAAAACTCCCGTTTGCAGTTGCCGCACTTTAGCGTGGCGTTTTTGCCGCACACCGGACATACGCCATACCTCGGATCAGCCTCCATGATCAATTAATTTCCAAGATCATCATCCAGAAATCAGATTTAAACTTTGATCATCTACACCTCTGAAGTCCAATCATTAATTTAATTGATTTAGAAGATTGCGAAGAGGAGTAGAATGAGCTGAGAAAGGGTGAATTGAAAGTGCATTGTACTTTGCACCATTAAAGTTCTTCCCCCAAGCTTATGCAATGTATTTGATACTTACAATGCATTGATTCGGAAGTCGAGAGAATGAAGTAACTTCAGACGTTCGAAACGAGATATTTATTATATTTTACTAAGTTTATATTCAATTCTCTACTCCAGCGATATAATTAGGTCGGACTTATCGCGAGAACACCGTTCACCGGCCGCTAACTTTATCGTACTGAACAAACCGACATTTACCTAACGCAGCGGCCACGTTTAATTATAGGTCGGACGGCCGTGCTACTATTTTCGTAAAACGAAAGGAATGAAGATTTTTCTACGGACGCATGGATCGTATATACTAGCGAGCATGCCAACACACGAATTCATAGATTGCGGTGTTACTCTATGTCTGTGAACCTAAATCTAAAAAAAATTGTCTAAATCACATGAAATTTAGAATGATTATACGTATATGGCGAATCATTAGTAATGATATTTCGACGGAGCTTTTTTAGATCCAGTATAAATATCCGTGATGAATATTTTTAATTTTTCACGGAAAGAACGGTTTTGTTGAAATAATTAAAAATTTAGCTAGATACAGATTTAAAAATAATTTTGTTGGACCAAAATAATTACGTAAGACGCTCAAACATGATGGACAAGGCTATAAAAAGTTTTAATATTCTAGCAATCAATTTGAGTCCTGCACAATTATTTGGATTGCAACAAAATTATTTTCAGATCTGTATCTAGCTGAACTTTAGACAGCTTCAGTATAACCGGTCTTTCCGCGTTCGCAGTGGAGGAAATACGCTCGTATAAATCTATTGTAAACGAGAGTTAAGTCGAGGATTAAATCACCAATATCGTTTCGAGGAAAATCGATACGGAAGGTGGGAGTAATGCAAAAGCAATGTAGATAATGTTTCGATTTATTATTAAACGTGCCTACATGATACAAATCAGGGAACAACACAATCTCATTATCACTTTATGACGTAGTAAATATGTTTTGTCCTTTGCGTGTACGTGATGAGAGTCTAATAATTATTACACCTTACCCCTATAGGAGATGGGATTAATTTTAACGATGTTCATCAGATTCGGTACACAGACTATCACAAAGTTGATTGCTGGTTCGGGTTCGTACATGGGTGTTTCTAAAATGATCACAGCCGCGAGCTGAACGACATAAAAAGGTAACACCACGTCCAAAAGCATCTTTTTTACCTCCACGTACGTCACCGTGCCCGATTTTTTACGATATTTCCTACTGGTTCGTTTCTCCCTTGGAAAACGCCGTCGATATGAATAATTCGCGATACGCGTGAAACGTGATTTAAATTCGTCACGATACTTTTCTCACCCTTATCCTCGCGATCTTGCTCCGTTTTCGCTTGCTAATCTCGCGCGAACATCGACTTTTAAGTCCACCGCGAAAATCGATACGCTGGAACTAGGAAAATCAGCGCTATCATGCTCGGCTTGACATTAATATATATCACAATTTAGATGTCGACCGCATATTAAAATTTACAGGACAGCCCGAAGCAAACCGTCAGAACACATGAATCCTAATTTGAATCGGAGACATTTCGGCTCGTGCAATGCTCGATCCTTTAAAAAAATTCTCGACGTCGTCTTCCTTTCCTTCCTACCGAATCACAGAGTCGATCGTACCAATTCCATTATGTCGACATAAAAAATACGGATACGCAGTTAACGCCGCGTTAACGCAATTTAGAATGCACCCTGTACGTGTAGCATCATTTAAAGAAGTACGAGTCGCTCAATGACCATGAGAATGACACCGTTGTTCTTTTTTTTCCGTTTTTTTCTCTCTCTTTCTCTCTTTACACCTTATTATACAAATACAACGAGACACCGTGTAATTCTTATATCTTCTTCACATATTAAGAATATATTCCTAGGTACTCTGCGAGGACGTGCGACCGTCCGTAAAGCGATCCGTCGGCTCTCGCGGTACGGCGGCGGCCGCTAATAAAACAAATTGTGCTTAAAGCAAACTTAATCAAGTGGTAATTGGCGAACGCGAAATTCCAGTCGAGACGGTGAGATCGAGGATTTGCGCGCCGCCAACGATCGCGGGATCATCCGAACGGACATTTACGCCTCGCACGTCATCGTCGTATCTCGATCTCGGTATATCACTCTCTAACTGGGCTATGTATATATTTATATATATATTTATTTATATAGAATGCATTACGAACTCACCGCGCGGCTCGTAGCCGCGTGTGACAGAGACACCGAAGCACATGCAAAATAACTCAAATTTAACACAACGGTGCGCGGTTCCTCACCGGCTCCTTCTCTTCTTCATTCTTTTCTCTCTCTCTCTCTCTCTCTTTCTCTACCATAAATAGAATAAATTATTCTTCTTTATGTACAAATGGTACTCCCTCCTGGGTGTTTGTGCTTACGTAGGCCTGCACTTTCGCCGCGCGTTTAGCGTTAACAATCAATCATGCCGATAATGCCCAGTTGCGTCGAATTTTACGCCTCGTTTCCGCGCAACCAAAAATGCTGAGAAGAAAATTTCGATAAGTCTTGACGCGATCGGTATCAAGATCGGCGATGCAATGGGATTTGAACGTGGATGTGTCAAAGATTTTTTTCTTGAAAAAGAAGAAAAATGAAGGAAAACGTAGCGCTAAACGCGCGACGAGCTATTGTTCTTAAATGTACATACAATACACCTTGTCCGCTTCTAGCTTGTGCAGATCTCTCGCGGCGATTATTTGACAGAACGGCGATGATCGAACTTTGCCTCTCTTCCATTGTATCAAAATATATCAAAATCGCGAAACTAGAACAACCGATGGCGTTCCCTATTTTCTCAAGCTGCGTAGCAACGTCGATCGTCGTAGCTTCAATGTTTGGATATTATTCCGCGCAACAATGAAAATCTGCGGGATACATTAAATTCTTCCTGAATCTATTCAGGTATATCGATTTTCTTAAAATGTTACCGAACCTGTGAATACTGTGAGTACTGAAACCCTCTCTTTCTTTCTCTCTTGTATAGAAATATATCTCAATAAAATATACACAGCAATCACGAAGAGTAAATTCAAGCTGCATTCTGAAAATATCCTGGGCCTTATTAGCGAAAATATATGTACACCCAGTAGATGTGTGATGATAGTGATTACGTGAGTATATTTTTAAAATATTACCCCAAGATATCTTCTTTATATCTTACGAATATTACACGTGATTTCCCAGCAGACGTCTCGACAAGATCCCGCGGATTTCCCTCCGTCGCGCGGAATTACATCGATTTGTCCTACGAGTGCGTATAGGAAAAATAAAATACGCGTGCCTCGGACACTGCGCGCACCACCGCCAATAAATTAATATTCATTCACCGCTTTGGCAAACAGTGCCGGACACGCGGTTCTCGACAGCGTTGCGAAACGGGAACGCCTGAACGCTTTAGCCTCGGTGATTATGCAATATGTAAAATAGATCATTTGTGTTTGCTTATTCCGCGGGGAGAACGTTAGCTCTAGCAACGTTACATTGCGAATGTACGGTCATCGTCGGGAAACGCTCGCCGTCTGTTCACACGGGGTATATCTCGCCGTTATCAACGTCGTATGGCACTGGATATCAGCGTGATACTGCCCGTAGTATTATCCTCGCGCAAATGCAGCTCGCGTGCTTGGTACAAAAAACTGAGGATCCTCTAGTTTTCTTGCGTGTATGTGTGTGTGTGTGTGTGTGTGTGTGTGTGTGTGTGTGTGTGTGTGTGTTTAATCCTTACAGTACACGATGTACAAAAAACATTCGTAAAAACATGAGTATTTTGTATCCGACCACTTTTTCACCTATTTAAAGTAGTTCAAAGAACATTTCTAAAAATTCATAAATATACTTTCCAATTTTTTAAACCAATGTCTGTACTTCATTTTGAAAAACAAAATCAAATGTATAATTTAATTACCTTTGAAATTTCAAAAAATGTTTATAGATCGAAATTGATCAGACATGAACTCACTTTTGTACTGTAAGGGTTAAAATCGCGATGTCGCACACGTTGAGAAGAGAACGTCTCTCTCTCATCTCTTCTTTTTTTTTTTTTTTTTTTTAGTTAAATTCTTTTTCTCACACTCATGCTATCGTCAGTACTTAAAGAATGTTTTATCGCCCAATTATCTGAAGCGCACAACTCTGGTAGTCCGAATCTTTTATTTATGAAACTATTATCTTTTCTTGTAAACAAAGGCCATTGAAATGCAAGAATTTACTGTAAATGTTCTAAGAGTACACGTAAAGAATAAATTCCTCAAGTGCCTCGGCGACTTAAATGACTTACAAATGTTTGTTGGTTCCGCCGTTAATTATTCGGTATCAAACAGCCATTTAAGCCGCGAGCCATTACGAGGGAATCGACATTCGATCATTAATTACTGAACTCTGTTTCAGCGCATCACTGTAAATATTATTTGGACGTATATTCCCGTTAATGCAAATTTTTCAAACGGACATTTCCCGAAACTACGCTCTTCGTTTAACTCTTAATACTAGTTACTAACACTTAGGCCTCGCTAAGACAATTCGGCCTGTTGTTGAGATCGACGTTAGGGGAATGAATGTCTCGTTCGCGCTGTATCTCTTTGCGGGAGACAGTTGCATGAGTCGAATCACGATTTACGATATAAGGCAAAATTAAAAAAATACAAGTGTAAAAGTGTATCAATATGCGAAGTCTTTACTAATCGTTTGACTCGACGAGAATTATACTCACGAATTTTAAGTGATAATAGTACTGTAATTTACATTGAAAAAAATATTTTTCCAAATATAACTTATATAACTACGGACCATTCATTTGAACAATTCAACAAATTCAACAATACAACAAATTTAAAGAGTATGCGAATTTTGTACTATTAATTCAATATGTACTCTCAGTCTGTTAAATAAAAGATCTCTTAATACAATTTCCAGTTCAGATTAAAACATCAATAGCTGATCACAGCATTGCGTATTGTCGCATCACCACATTCAATGTATATAGAAGTGCCAATTTTTTTGATTCGATATTACTTGCATTGCAAAAGGTATCGCACGTGTCAATCGATCATTGTTTAAAAACATGGAATATGGCAGTTTGACATTAAAACGAAAATATCAATTTTTTCACAAAAAACTAATATAATGATTTCTATATTGGACTGGATGAACAAACAACAAAAAAAAAACATTTAAAAAATTACTCTTTAAGAATTACATAAAAGCAGGATCAATGACATCTAACCCGCTGACTGCCATGCTTGCGCAAGTATCTTGTAACATATTTGCTGAGGCAAAAGAATGTAATTGGTGTACAAGGAGTATTATCGACCATTTTCTAATTTTCTTTGTCCCCAACTAAGTAAGCGATTTTACTGTAGAAGCAAAAAAGTAGGCTTTACACATACATTGCATAGAATGGCAGTGAACGCGTCGAGATACTTTAAAAGTTTCAAGAGAGATCTTTGGTTCTCCCTCTCTTTTCCCATAACTACATCCGGTTTAGCACAAGCTCTCCATCCAGTTGTGAGATGGGAACAACAAAGACTAAATAAATATTCTACCTTACACTCGATATATATCCTCGTGTGAGATTCCAGCCTCTTTTCTTTTTACATCGTGCATATATTAAATGGAACTAAGAATCAAAGTTCCCTTGAATGCGAGTTTCAAATACGGCCTTATAACAATAGGATCGGCATGTAAACATCGGTTAAATTGGAAATGTTACGATCCGCGTATCGTACTACATTCTAAGCAATTCCAAAAACAATGTGTACGGAATTCCACACACATCTTTCTTTTTCTTTTAATGTTTCCTAATGTGTGGTTTCATTTTTTTATATTATATTATTATGTAATCTTTTAGGTTTTGTCATTTCTCTTACGATGCTTAAATGTTAAGTTGAGAAAATAATTTTTTTTGTTTATATAACAAGCAAAATGTTCAACTCGTTTCTTCATAAATATTCAATTTTCCATAAGTCTTCTTTACGGGGCTCAATGGTTCCAGCAGAAACACTTAATTTGCACGTAAGTTTTATTTTATTTTTTTTTTATTTTAGGTTCCTTTCTCCCGTTAGCGCGCACGAAGTGCATTCACTATTTACTTGAAAGAACATACTTTTTTTCACTGGGTCCAGAACCATTGTACGTTAATTGTTAATTATTGTATTACGTCCATGCTGAAAGCATGTTGTAACGCTATCCATGGAGTATCATCGGCTAGAAAGCACAAATATTCTAATGTTCTTCAGAACGTTTTATAATACGCTGAAATGTTCCTAGCTTGCTTTGGTTTCTTTCCAGTCAATTTCTCGACGTCATGCGTACGAGAATCGTTGCTGATTACAATCTGCAACACTTTCCTCGAATAATGGTCTCCGTTCGTTTCGTGTTCCTTTCTTCACGTTATTAAACGAGGACTGTGTAAACCTTCTACCTGAGTATCAATTTGAGGACAATGTTGCGTATCAGGCGGTCCCCAATCGTGCAAATTTCCACTGTTAGCTAATCTGTGTGTAAGTCGATGTGCTATTGAGAAACCTCCGCTACCTTCCAATTGTGTTAAAACTATGATGACTTGTCTGAAATCAAATTTTATTAATATCGTAACTTGATCGTACGCTAAATACAAATGTAATTAAATCTTACCTGTGAAGGGGAGGAACACTATCGGCAGTTCTGAGTTGTCCTCTCGTGGACACGACGTTATAGCTTTCATGGCAGTCGCATTTTACATGAATCCATTTGTTTACGTGACGATTTTCAACCATTACTACTAAACCGGCCCATCCTTTAGTTAAATAATAAGCAGTCATACCTTCTCTACCCTGTAAAAAAAAATATATATATACATATATGTATTATATTTAAAAAATCGCTTTATGTATTATATTATTCAAAATACAATGAAATGGCTCACTTCGTGCCGTTGTCCTTTAGCCAATGTTAGACTTATGATAGCATCAGCTAAGACAAAAGCGGGTGGTGATATCTGCTCGACGAGAAGTCTCTTTGAACTATGAATAGCAAGAACGTATTCCGGATAACTCGATGTATCTTCCATTCCAGTATGCCAATGATTAAAGGCCAGGCACACGACAATATACAGATCTCTCTCCAACATTTTGTGACAACCGACAAAGCCGCGTACTTGCCGTTTACTGTGTTCCACTAATCTACCGACTTCCGGAGCGGCCGGGGATCTTGTGCGAAAAACTACCACGCACAAGTCCAGTTGAGAACGTTGTGATTTTTCCGAATTTCTAGATAATTACATATTTGTTAATATATATCATATATGTATTATATATGTACGCGCGCGAATTAATTTAATCGTCTTACCTTTGGCCTTCTTGGAACAAAGTAAATTCTGTTTCAGTAGGTTCTAATACTGTCAAAAGGACGCATGATAAATGTCTAAGGGATGACAATGGAGGGAGAGTGCCGCGCAATCTCACTTCGCTCCATCCAACTCTCGTCTTGCAGATGTCAATGCAATCGAAGTACTTTAGAACATCGTCGAAGGATATCCAGAACACACCATCTGAAGCACCGTGCGGCATAAGCATCTCTCGTAATTGCGGAGTCCATATGGGGCTGTCATCCGACCAATCCCCTTTCCAACTATAATGACCCCAAGGATTGCGTAGTCGTAATAACCGTATTCCCTGCGAAACAATTACGTGACATGTATATGTGTTTCAAGTCAGGTCAATAAAACGTCAAACCTTGTTTATATCTGATACTTACTTGTACATCACGAACATCGAGGACAGAATATGCATGTCTAAAACAGACATTTTGATTAAACAATCAAACACACACACACACACACACGTATTTAAGAAATAAAAATCAAATTTATATATAAAATAATTAAATTTTTAATTTACCTTGGCCTTAAACCTTTGCGTTGATATTCCTCCTCGTCAACTTTCATATTACCGCCTCCGCAACTAGCACCCATTAAAAACATAGCCTGTCTCGAGGACAAGAGTTGTGCCCATATTAGGTCCCTATCGAGTTCGTCTTCACTTGGCAATGCTGAAGGTTGTAAAGGCACGCTCTCACACGGAGCACCAGTTAGTGTCGCTAGACCTTCTATAGCACGGCCGGATACTAAGGCCTCGTAACAGCCATGTATTTTAGCAACTGCTTTTTCAATTAGCGGCACCCAAAGCTGTTTTCTTTTTGCCTTTAATATAAGATGTACATGTCACTAATAATACGTATGTGTCGTATATAGGATATAGCACATAGAATAACGTATCTTTATGTAGCATACAGACATATACCTGAGAGTACACTAAGTGGCCTCTCTTATCACAGGGTAATAGATCATCAACGAGTACTGTCGTCCATTTTCCATCTTTACACAGTCTAACTTGATAAGCACCTTCGGGGCATGTCTCTTTCATGACTAAAACTCTTCTCACGAGCTCGTCGCTCTCGGCCAGAACGGCCAGAGCCGATAGCAACCAACAATTTCCTAAGACACCTTGCGAGATATCAGAGGGTAGGGGTGTCCTAAAGACAGCCCAAGGCAGTTTAGAATCGACACTTGAGTCCACGTTAATTTGGTGTGGCCTTCTCCATTGGACGACGTGATTATCTTTTGTATCCGCAGGATTATAGTACAGGGATTTCGGAGCAGGCGGGAACGAATCGTCGACGAACGGCTCGTTTGTCTATAAGATAAATGAAAGAAGTGTTAAATCTCATTAACAATTTAGTGTCTTAGATGCCTATAGTACGATCTAAATTTATGCTCTTACCTCCTTGCAATATCGTACAATACGCTCCCACTTCTCCAGCGCGTCTCTTTCTTCCAACTGTCTAAGATTTTCCATAACCACGCTCTCCTGTCGCTGTATTCTAAGAGTACTAGTGCCTGACTCGATAAGCCTAGGTATCCCTCTATCTCCAGACATTTGGGACAGCGACTTCGAGCTTTGGCACATTTCACAGATAACAGTCGTACTCTTGTTCTCGTATGTGCATACTTTACATTGCCACTAAATATATGAAAAATATTAGAGATAAAAATAATATGATAAGATGATTTTTTAGTTTGCCTCACAAACACCAATAACAAAGTAAAGAATAAAAAATAAGAGTACAACGTATTAAAAGTTTAGGTAAGAGCGGACCAAGAATCATTATGCTCGTACCAATAATTTATTTTTTTTTAATATTCTACAAAAAAGATAATAAATACTAACATGAGTATGTGAAGGATCTCTAGTCCTCGAGTGCCTTTTATCACCCGACGAACCGTTTCTTCTTACGGAATTTCTGTGCCTCGGAGTAACCGCTTTGGAATTCGTCGGGGTTGAACAGAGCCTTGGGCTTGGACTCCGTTGGCCAAAGGCCCTATTGTCTTTCGGGACCTCTAGAAAGTCTGCTAATGTCTTGCAGGCATTGCAGTTTTGCGCGGAAAGTGGATTCCTCAGCGTGCACGACGGGCATACCCAACTCTCACCCTTTCGCAGAGTAGCATCCTCCAGATGCATGATACTTTTCAACTTCGAACCGCAGCAAGCTTCGCACGTTGTTCTCGATGCGGCGTTTAATAGAGTGCACTTTTTGCAGGTCCACACCGGTGACGGTGGATCAACATGATCATCCAGATCGGACTCCGCCGTAGCCAAAGTGGCCGCCTTTGGTATATATCTGACGCTATCCCTTGATACCACTATCGGAGATTGTGCGTGCGTTGGATAGCTACTTGTGTCCTTCGTGACAGTTATTAAACTGGGTTGCGTTAACGACGGGGGTGATCTGGACGAACCACAAATGTCGCAACCGCTGGACCACAGTGGATTGTACGCGTAAGAACACTTTCTGCAGGTCCACATGCGCTTTAGCGGGCTCACATTTGACATCTCACCTACTGGACTGGTTGCTTCACTGTGCGCCTTTGTCGGCACCAAACCTAACTTACTGCTTTGTTTCTTTGGCAATGGCGGCGGTATGTCGGGATCCGTTATCCCGATGTAGGAATACTTTGGTCTCGAGTTGAAGCCAATAGAATGCGGTGGCACCGCGGGTGGTTCCTCGTCATTCAAACTTCTACGATTAACAGTCTTCTTCTGCGTCACGCTCGCAACTGAATCGGCGTCCGAAAAGGACCTTCTGTAAGACAAAGGTCCAGCGGACGATAACGCGCGTGGTACCCAAGCCGGCACACTGATAACTACTCCGCTGCAAGGCGCAGGGCTCCTAGGAGCATCGCACGCCTCGCACTGCTCCAAACTAGGCGCATTGTCCAACGTGCAATTGTCGCAGCTCCATAAGCCATCGTCCTGGCGTGCTTCCGGCACAACCAGGCTCGTAGGTCGTTGTATCATGTGATCTGACAATTTTTGAACAACAGAACCGTTCGACAGCGAGCGACTGACTTTAGACTTAACCCGCTCGTACATAGAAGGGCTATGTCGTTTTGGAGAACGTTGAGAGGTATCGCTATTATCTGTGAACGGAAGCGTAGTAGACTCCATTGTTCCAATTGATGGCAAGATCCAGTCTTTATGGTGCCCTCTTCCTCTTTGGCTCCGGCTTATGCTTGTCAACTGTGCCATGCCTGAAAAATTTTGAAACAATGACACTCAACCTGATCTAGAATATTTTCTGACGATTCCTATAACAATCGTCTTATTTGACACTCACCTGTACTATTAATTTTATCATCGTTACCGGAGCCACTCTTGCTAGCACCCCCATGTAGAACATTGGCCAATACTCCAGATGTAATTTTAGGACGATTTTCTTTATGCAGATTAATCTTTCTATTCTTGCGTGCGCCTATCTGTTTTCCGTCATTTTGAGCTATCGACGCACTGGCGTCACAAGCTGCGCAAATCAGTAAGCTGCAATTATTGTCCAATAGACATCGAATACAAGTCCACTGTTTGACTAAAGAAGGTAAGGACGAAAAACGCTTCAGCGGTTTCTTGTTGGATGAGTCATCCAACGAATCACAATAAGAAATCTTCCTTACGTCGGCTGCAGACAAATGTTTCTCAAAACTGCAAGTTTATAGGAACATACATATAAAAATATGTAAAACGTTTATTCTTAATAAAAACAAAATTTAATAAAGACAAATTCATGTTCTAAAATAAGAAAGTGTACTTTAAAAATAAGTTTTTGACATTTGAAAAGAAAATAAAGAGTAGAATTTTAATTCAGGTTTATATTATAAACTATAATAAACAATGTTAGCTATCAAAGAAACATTAACAAGTTTGCAATATCTTGTTTTAAAATTGGTTCAATGTAAGCATGCTCAATATAAAGGGAAATCTTATTTGGAACTGAGAATGACTCAGCTTTACTACATGCATCAACGTAAACATGACAAAAGAAAATCAAATACTATGTGATAAAAATATAGTGTGGCAGCACCAAACAACTCGCGAGTACATATGTAGCGATAGGATCATCTTGGAGTACATGGGGAAACACATGGGGAAGAGATCCAGGAGCAACCTGGAGGATAACGAGGAGAGTGGAGAATGAAATCTCGATCCTCACCATTGAGACGCGTTGCATCGGGGCTGTCCGACGGATAGCGGAACCGTCGGGTTACGCGTCAATCTGTCTGTCCTCGGCGGTGGCGTCGGCGGCGTCGATTCCCCGGAGGAGGATCGCTGCTCCTCTTCTTCGTCCTCCTCGTCGCGCCTCCTCGCCGAGCGTCGCGCGCGATCCCCCGCGTGCTGCGCCGCGACCGCCGCTTTCCCTCCCCCTGTCGCGCGTTGCCGCTATGCTCCTGCTGCCTGCGATCGAGGCTGGCCCTCTCGTCGCTCCTGAACCGCGTCAGCCCGCACCTGGCGCATCTCGCGCTCTCCGTCGGATTTATCAGGGCGCACTCCGAGCAATGCCACTGCAACACCGACGCGATCGAGCCCATTCTCTACGCGTAGTCATGGCTCCCCCGCTGCGCCGCTCTATATCACCACTGTCGCGACCACGAACACGACGGCGTCGACGGCGGCGTCAACGGCGGCAGCGACGACGACGACAGCAGCTGCGACGGCGGCAGTGGCGGCTGCTGCTGCTGCTGCTGCTGCTGCGGCACACGGAGCCGGCGGCACCGCGCACACGGCAGAGGCGACGACGCCGATCCTCGTCGTCTACCACGACCTCGACTATCGTTCGTTGCCCGCGCTGAACACCCGCGCGGAACTCTCCTCTTCCCGTCGCGCTCGCTCCGTCGCCGCACGCTGCACGACGGGAGGGACGCCGCGACGCGACGCGACGTGACGCGACGCGACACGATGCGAGACGACGCGACGCGACGTGACGTGACGTGACGCGACGCGACGCGACGCGACGCGACGACGCGGCCGCCGGCGGATGGCGGTTAACGACGGCGATCAGCGGTGCCGCGGGACGCGCGTCCTCCACGTCGTCGTCGTCGCGAGGATGTCGCCGTCGTCGGTCACGACAGGAGCCCGCCGTTCTTTGTCATATGTTCCGCGACGGCCATCTTTCCCGTCGATCCCCCACCTTGCGGACCTCCCTCTTTTCCCTCCGACCTAATATTAAGCCGCGACCTCGCAGCACTGACGCGAGATTGCCCGTCGCCCCCCGAACGAGATGGGTTTACCCAAAAGATTACAGTTAAACCGCATTGCTTCGACATCTTTTGACAAATTTCACGTTCACTTTCGTCGATCAGCTGATCGCGATGAGTGATTATGTTTAGAATTAAGCGGAGAGTACTCTTGGTGCCCTTTGATCTGTAATTTCATATTTGAATAAAATAGAATGGAAGGCATTCATAGTGGCAGTAAACGATAATAAATAATTGTAATTGTCATTGCGTAACGTATCTTCAGTCTGTCCAAGTTTTTACTTTTATAAATATTTCGTGAGCGAATGATCTGCGTTTATTGTGGAATTTCCAGTGTGCGTCATTGGACGATTTAATTGCCTCGCGCACTAGTGACACCTATGAAGGAAAAGGCGAAAGACGTGCTGTTCCTATTGTACAGTCAAGGCGGACAGGCGCTTACCATGTCCCTGTGGCGCAGAGGATAGCGCGTTGGACTTCTAATCCAAAGGTCGTGGGTTCGATCCCCACCAGGGATGCAACGCGAGCGGGATTGTAGAATACCGTTTGTAATTTTTTTTTTAGATATTATTTGCAATATACTCGAATTGTAGAAACAATTGGAAGAACTTATAGCAAAAATGTTACATTTTTAAGTCCATTACTTTTTTTACCGCCTCCGTAATTTTTTCTTGAGTTTCTCGTAATTCGCTCATGATACCACTGCTTTGATAAAAATGTAACATTCGGGAAATAATTATACGACCGACTTTTCCAATTGGTTTAATATTTTTTTAACTTATGACGTCGTGTTGGTGTCTCTCAAACGACGTCATGTAAAGGACTAAAAATCTATAAGCCTATTATAAGCGGAAGATATTTTTTTTACTAAAGTATTTTAATAAGAGTTAACCGCCGCCGTAAGATTACGTCAATAACGTTGTCTTGAATTAAGCTTGAATTAAGCTTCGATTTTAGCTTGCGTAGATTTATCAGAAAAGAGCCGAGTACACTGTTCATTCAACACCTATAAATATTATACTCGTGATTATACAACCTTTGTATTAAAATATACATATGTATACCGATACTCATAAGCCTAGATAATGAGAACGAATTTAACTTCATTCAAATTCTTTAACCTTCTGCAACTAGATCATATTGATCTAGACGATTTTTTCTATTTTACCGATTCTGCCTCAAATTCAAACATGTAGAAAAAGTAACAAACATTTCGGATTATACAATTGTACAATCGTAATGCAAATTTTATTCAAAATTCTTGCCTAATTATCTATGTTAGAACAAGTTTCCTTGCACAAAAAAAACACTTGCACTGATACAGAATATTTTAATGTCTATATAAAATCAAGTATCTCCGTTTATATTACCAGAAAATCAGAGCCGGTGACATAAAATTTTCCAATATATGGAATTTCTGAGGGTAAGTTGAGAGATAATGGGAAGAGGGGAAAAATAAATTTTCTCATTTTTTCTACTATGTGTTCTTTTAATTTCTACGTGGCAAAAGTAGCTGCTCTGATATTATTTTTTAAAATAAAGTTATTAGATAATAAGCTCCCTTATATTTAAATTATCGGCAATGTCTTAGTAAATATATAACGTCGCGGTGTGATTCAAGCGTTTTTGAAGCATTGTTAATTAAAGATAACTTTTTAAACATCTTAAATTAGAGAATAAACTTTCATTTGAACAAAACGATGCAGGGATTATTAAAAGCGTGCAAATAAATGTTGTGCTACAAAGAGCCCTGACCAAATATCACATTTTTGTAAATTTAGATTTTCTTAAAAAATTTTTAATCTAAAATAACTATTTAATCTTCAACAAGGTATAGAATTCCATACATTGGATATTTACAAATGTGGAACATCCACTGGTTTCGTCAACCCTGCAAAAATTCACTTACACTATCAGATACAAATCAAATTAAGAAACAAATGAAATTGAGAAACGTCAATGCTTCTGCTTTCTGAGAATATTATATGTAAAATGTCTCAGTAATCTTATTAAAGAAGAAATATAGGAAAGTTGTTAATCAAGAAATTTGGGGACAAAGATGAACGGCGAGATTTTAGCATACGTATAGTATTTGATCATCCACAAATACTCGGCACCTCATTAAGGGATGACACACGAAACTCTCCCGCTTTCTGTGCCTATCCAGATTTGTTCCTCCGAGAAGCTCACGGGCATCCCCTTTTGGTCACTGAGAGAGAGAGAGAGAGAGAAAGAGAGACAGCACTCGGTTTATTTACGGAAACACCTCTTCTTTGCTTCTCACTGAGAGGCGGCCTTACTTTGATTGCACCAACTCCTAACAGTGTTTCAGTTTTGTTCGATTTCTCGAAGCGAAAATAATTCTGGAGCAAAGGAGGTCTTTGAGCGTAAAGAAAAGGGAATGAAATGAATAAAAAAGGATTAATTAGAAAGGGTCATTTCACATCCTGTGTTTCTACAAATAAAATTTTTCATTTAGAGTAACAAAAATGTTATACCATTGTATTATACATGTCTCTTTGTTTCCGTCAGAGCGTAAATTTTCAATAAATCTGTTTTTTATTTAATTGAATTAATTGAAAAGAAAACAATAATGTAAGTTAATTCCATATCAAATTTATTGTTGGAAATAAATATAGAATATATATAATGGAAATAGAGGAAAATAAAGTAAGTAAAATATTATCTGTCGCGTAATGTACGAAATTGTTTTTTATTATTGATAAAATATGAATGGTGCAACGCATTGACAAAATCATATTTTAAAAATGTATGTAATCACATCTCAAAGTATTATCAAACATATAAATTTGTATAAATTGTTCTATTATTACATTAGTGTCTGTGTAAAATTTAAACACAATTCTCTTATTGATTTAAAAGTTATTTAATCTTTTCTTTTCTCTTAATTTTTATTTAAAATTGCATTTAATAATATTTATTTGCAAATTTGATGAGAAAATAGCATTACGAATTAAAACAAATTTTTTATAAATATACTAATAAAACTAATAATATTTATGCAAAAGGTTAATTGAATCCACTTACTCGTTTAAAAATGATTTATCTAAAATTATAGCAAAATATCATTATTCACGTTGCATAAATTATAAACTAAATTATTTATATGCTTTGCAGCTAGTTTCAGGTCTAAAAATCAGGTATTCATGATCAAATAAAATTTTGTGTCGTTCCTTAGAAAAAAATAATAAAACCTAAAAAGCCTGCAGTTTTTTAAAATTCCAATAATTTTTAGCCAAAGCTGATAGTCAAAATATCATGATGTGCCTATCTTTATGTCAAGATATTCCCGAGGTGACGTTTCCATTATTACCACGATGGTCGGTCTTTGCCAAGTAACGATGACATACTAGAATTTTCCGTTTCAACGATACCAATATTTCCATTGTCGTTCGCCAAGTAACGGTGACGTTCAAACATTCCGTTTTGTTATTCTGTTATTCTGTTACCTATGCCACCATCCGACGTGACGAGAGATCGGTCGAGCAGCGATAACGTACTCTTGATTCATCTTCAACTCGAAATGATTTCTCGGACTTTCAAATCGCAACGCGGCGCGGACTGTTTGCCTTAAGCTTCTGGCTCGTTGGAACGGAGCCAGTGCGATTTACTGCCAGACAGCTAGTCGCCGCGTCCACAACTTCACTTCGTAATCATAGAACAGCCTCATAAATAATCGCGTTATTTTTTCTCTCTCATTTTGCGGGAACGGCGAACACGGCCTCTTAATTAACGGAGATTACTGCATACGCGATAGAGCCGCGTTCTGCAACTCGATGCGGGTATCGAGTATCGTTATATAAATTGCAATTTGTTGCTGACAGCGAAAACGTGTCTTTAATTATATTACAAAGGGCTTGATGCGTAAATATGAATCTATTCTTTGCGATACACCGTTATATAAATTAGTCACTTAAGTTACACAGTAAAAAATAAAATGTCCCAGAAAGTCCATTCTAAACTTTAAGTTAAAATAACTCAAAAGTGAAATTAAAATAACTTTTATTTTAAGTTATTAAGTTAAAAGAGTTATTTTAACTTAACTTTTGAGTTATTTTAATTTAAAATTTAGAGTGGACTTTCTGGGACATACAAAAGTGTTAAATTAGCATTTTGTTTTTTACTGTGTACATATAAATTCGTTACAATTTTCTGGCTCTATGCTTTTAACATTTATATAATTCTAATTCTCAGAGCTTTATACCCGGAAATAAAAAAAAAATCATGCATATTCATTCAGACTACATGTTTTTTAAACATTAACGATTAATAACATAGGCGGTGAGACTCCCTGCTTGGAAAATATTTAAATTGACAATTGACGTTGTTCACTTACCCTGAGTCAATTAGCTATTTAACACAACGTCTCAAATTCATAAATGGAAAATTTTCCGTAAAATAATATAATAAGCAAACATGTTGCGTCTATTGCACTCATATCTCAAATGTGGAGATTGTATTAAACGACAATTGGTCTACTACGTAAAAAAAAATGTAGTATGAGGTAATGCGTCTTCGATATATTCGATAAAACTTATCTAATCAGTCATTCAGGCAGCTGCAATCTTACAAACATATACACACACATACAAACACGTCATTAAGTAGCGTTATACATAATTATTATATAAAACATATATTAGATTCGAACACGTGATATTTAGCATCATTATAATTTTTTTCTTAACACGACATGCTTCACTTCAATCAAGTTTTTGATTAAATTATCGTCGAGGAAAGATGTAATATAATTCACGAAAAAAAAGTGGTCCATTTATTACGTGGAAATGCTACTCTCCCATTTTTACGTCATTTATTTTCTACGCCATTAGCCGATGCGTGTTTAATAACGGTTAGCTCTGTAATGCAGCTTCTTCACGCGTCCATTTTTTTTTTCGCTTCACTTTGAAGTAAGCTCGCCGCGAAGAAAATAGTTTAATGTCATCGCGATTATTTATAAAGAACTTTCTTCCGCGATCGATAATGTAAACATACGCGGGAAAGTATCTTTCACAGTTCTTGCATTATGCGCCCCACATTCACTATCTTTTTTATTTATTAATCGAATAACAAGTAAAGCAGGACTTTAAATTTTTCGTGTTAGACGTGCGCGGTTCAATTTTTTTTTTTTTAATGTTTAGAAGAAATTTTCTCGCGTGAGTCAAGCGCAACAACGAGTGCACATGTCTCATGACGCTCTTACATCATGCAGCTGTTTTTACAAGTCGTCTCGATGCCGACATCTCCGCGGTCAATATTTACTGCTATCTCGCCGCGCAGCAACGCAAAAATGCTTTATCAGAACGTTCTCAGCCACGTATGCGACTATGGAATGGATAAAAACACGCGAATTATCTGTTGACGCGACGGATTATTTTGGAGTAGTCACTCGCAGTTTTCACGAGCTATGATTACACGTAAATCGATATTACGTATCAGCGGTCAATGGCATCGAATCCGGTTGGCGACCGATGCAAAATTCGTGCGCGGTACGATTATTTACGACGAACAAGATCTAGAAAAAGAGCGCGCGACCCCTCAATCGTCGTCCTATAGCTTCGTAGCATAAAATTATGTAACAGCATGCATTATGTAAAAATGTCGTGCGTAGTGAGCCTTAAGGACACGCGATTTCCGATGTAACAATTTCCGTTTTATGCACAGCATTAAATATTCTAATTATAAGGCACCTCGGCTCTCTTTTTAGACGCGATGACTTCATGATAAGTAGCGCGCGTCTTATCGCGCGGGCGTAACTATTTGCATAATGATAATGCGTCTCGCTTCGGCACTAAATTATACATGTGAATCAGTGCGAACTCACTGGTAGTTCGTTGGAAGCATTTACGTGATATTACGTATTATAATGTGAGCTTTTTATCAGCGGGAAACGATGCATTTCCCGTCTCTAGCGAAAATCTCGCGTCTTGGGAAATTTCGTTTATAATCAGCTAATTAAGAAAACTTTTCTTGCTATCTCAATCTTCAACACAATGGGACATTTAAACCGCAATTTCATATAAATCAACTCGATACGTACAATAAAATTCATAAATATTAATAACTTTGTATAGCGTTATTATATTATTGTTTTGTCTGATTTATATGACATTGTAATCAATATAGTGACATTGCAATCAATGCGGTGAATAAATGTTATAGTACAATTATACATATTATAGTGCACATTTAATTACTGCTTTATACGTGGCAATATACATTTACGCAAAAAATTGTCATTATGTTTTGTTTAATTATTTATTAATTATAAGTTTTTTCTCTAATTTTCTCGGGATAATTTTCCGCAATGCTCAAGTTTTGCGTTGTGGATGTTTATCAAAAACAACTGTTCCGAGACTAATTGTAACAGTTCCCACAGATTTCAATCTGTCCCACATAAATCCTTTTCTAATATTAATGCACGTGTCCCGTCCGTGTGAATAGGCACGTCCTAAAAATGAATAATCAGCGACGTTTCGTGTAATCGTTGCTGCCAGCTGTTTCTTAAATAATTCACGTGTCGCGAGAAATAACCTATCAATTATCAATGAGCGCGTTTTTTTAGCTATGCCAATATATCATCTAAATTTTGATTTTAAAATATGTACATGCGTGAGATTTTATATTAATACAATTATAGCGAATTATCTTTTGATAACTTTTTGTGAACAATTTTACTTGAAGACGAATCGTTGTTTAAAATTTTTAATATGAATAAATAAATAATTTACATAATATGAATATATTAAGCTTTTTTGTTTTGACAATAATTTTGACATAAATATTTACAGATATATTTATATCATAGATGTAAGTATATTTATACATATTTATTTTTAATATATTTATTTTAAAAATATGTATATATATTTATTGATTTATATCAAAAAATTAATGATTTACAATTTATTTTATACTTTATGTCAATATATGTGTCAGAATAAAGTACGAAGTATTTTCTAAATTATTGATTTTTCGATAAATTTACCTTAATACTTTTGTATGCAGAATTATTAGAGAAATCATATCGCATAAAAAATGAGATAAGTTCATTTAAGAAAATGGTGATAATTGCAGAAAGTTATTTGATTAATTTGATTCTTCATAAAATGTTTGGTGTAAAATTATTGCTCATTATATGAGTACAAATATCAATTTTTATTTTTAGTCCCCCAACGTGACAAACTGTATTATTGCACGTCTCTGACTCAGTATAAGCTCATCGCGATCACATCATATCGCACGTATTTTGTATGCGTTTAGCATGGTTCCACGTGAATTATGATCGAATCGAGTATGAGTCAGCTCTTGAATTGCTTCGTCACGTTACGTTAAGCGTGCGGGTTCCTTTTAGTGCTTCATGCGCATGAAAAAGTCTACCTTCCTTTTACCGTATGTTCTAAACGGAAATGAGTTACTAGTTACGCGAGAGAGAAAGAGAGAGAGAGAGAGAGAGAGAGAGACGCAGGTATCTAATACTCGAGAGGATGTCTTCCGAAAGCCGTACACGTGACTCTTGCGGAGCGGCTGAGAAAACACGCGAGTCTACACACAGTGATAACGTGCTCGTTTCCAACAAACAATATACGATAGTCTCGTTCCAATTAGCGGCGCGATTACGACACGTTTACTTTGTTTTCCGTTGATACGAAGGCACTGAAGCCGACGCACGATTTCGGTGTGACTCGAGATTTCGATGTTACGGATGTTATGATGTATTTACGAAAAAAAAAAGTCTTTACATCTGCGCATTTGTGACGATAAGACGACGACGAACGAGAAATGTGTATTTTTCCATCCTTATGTTAACGATCGAGTTTACGATGCTTCGCAGTATCCTGGCGGAACCTCATCGCTAACTAATAAACCATATCGACATATTAGAAACCTGTGATCGCATCGGATGATTAAATATACACACGTGCACGTAGCGTGCTACTCATTTCAAATCACGTGTGTCGAACGTGCTTGCTACATGCATGTGAATTTTATATAACTCGGAAGTTATTCAAACGGATCGTTCTCGAAAGATGTTCGTCGCTGAATTTTTGTCACGTGCTTCTGCAGAACTATTTTGTTGCGACGGTGCGATAATGCACGAATAATAATAAGAACAAATGAAAAAAAAGAAGAAGATACTGTGTAATATAGAACCTACGATAAACAACAAAATTGAAAACTAAATAGAAACGTAAGTGTGAAAATATTTACGCGCTGGCAGTAAGTTTCTAATCTTTTTTTTTTCTTATGGTAATGGAAGATATACTCGCACATTTGCGCTAAAATATTGGCAATGTCCATTGAAAAATCGTCGTTTGCGCCTTGTGTTATATGGGCTAAGAAGAAGCTAATACCTTTTCTTGAACATCGAGATTCATTTTTACTGTAAATAATGAGAGTTTTTGAACGTATTTCAAATGAAGAATATTAGATAAGAAATAATATAATATTTTTGGAATGAGGAAAACACTGACAGAACTGATTACGAGTATAAACGAAAACAACTCTATTAAATTTAGAACTATTATAATATAATTATAATTCTATATTTAGAACTACAATAAAAGCAGACTAAAATTGAAAACCAAGTAGAGTAGTAAGTGCAAAAATATTTGAATCAAATATTTGAAAACATACGTTAATTTTTTTTTCAAAATTGATATATTAATGCCTATTTCCAGATCAACTTTGATCTCAGTTTAATTTACTCTTTATTTTTCTCTAATTCCAAGAATTGGAAAAAGATAAAGAGTAAATTAAACTGAGATCCAAGTTATAATCTATATTGACGGAAATGAGTATAATTAAGAGATTTATAAATAGATGAGATGGATATACAATTTTCTTGTGATATCGATAAAAATTGATTTATATTGTTCTTAAAAGCCATAATTGAACTTATAGCAAATATAATAAATCACCGTTTATTTATATAATATAATTTAATGTCATAACTTAATGTAACATTTAACTGAACCAATAAAAAAGTTCATTCTTCTAATGAACATAGAATCAATAAACTCCTTCATCCGATATGTACTATTAAAATTTTATAAAAGTGATTAAACATATTCAACGTATTCATTCATTAATTAATGAAGTACATTAGCTCAATAATCGAATTCACTGTATGTATTAAAGAAAACGTTTTAATAACAAAATTTGTTAATATAACAAATAAAAAGTATAACTAAAAATATGTCTAATGTATATTCATTGTTATGAATTTTAGTAATAGTTTAATTACCTAACTCAAATTATCCTTTAAATAATCTTAAATCAATATGATAATAAAATTCATCGTTGGACAAATTTCAATTAATTTTTCATTAATATAATGAATACTTTTGTTTTATTTATGGTATAATACAGTTTTCAATGCGGATGTTGTGTCGTGGTATTATATAATTCTTTACCTTATTTGATCTCCCCTTACATTAAAAAACATCTGCAATTAATTTTAATTAACCGTACAATTGCAATTATATTTTATCTCGATCTCGTAAGAAAGATCTGAGCTCGTCGAAGATGAAAGTGAAAAACTATCAGTGGAATTCAAGATCGTTTCATACGCATCCTATTCTCTGTACTTATCTTCATACTTGGTAGTGTCGACTGTAATAGATGTGGCGCGTTTGCCTTAGAACTGGAATAGACGGCACCTGTGGTGGACCATAAAATCCTATTTCAGCGTCGGTTTCGTGAGCTCATCCTTCAGTTGCGTCGCGCCATATGTATGCGTCATAGCGTCCCTAAACGTCGGTCGCATCGTGTCGGCCTAAATGCGCGTACGGCGTTGAAAGTGCAGCGAGATTCACTTTCTAACGGTAGAGTTATTCGGAGATCTCGTGGGCGAAATGCGAGCCGAAATCCCGCGTACGATCGCGTTACGCCTTTATCTTCTCTATCTCTGTACTTTCTGCTGCCTATCTTTCAGAGTCTCGATTTATGCGAGTCACTCAAAAATCGAATCTAATCAACTCCTTAAAGTGAAAAGTAGAGAAACTCGATGAAGCTACAAACTCGTGCGCTTTGACACTAAAATTAGGAATTTTTTTTGTATCTTCTTCGTACATTACTTTAGCGTGTATAGGCGCAATAGCGCGCGTATATCTTGAGGCATATTTTGGAGATATTAATAGTGATAAATATTCGGGTTAGGCATGGCTGTTGCCTATCGTAAATACAGAACTTGCCGCCTTTCGCTCAGTTCATTCCACTCGCTATTTACGTGAATGTTGCTGTCGCTTATACGCGGTGAACTCGAGAGGCAAGGCGTGTAACGGCAAACGCACAATAACTTCAAAAGTCACACGTATTGAAAATATCTATTTATATAATGCAATATTAAATATTTTCCATGAGTGTACTCTTTGAACGGTTGAAATAAATGGCTGAGAAATAAACGATTGAGAAAACACGAAATTTAAACGTGAAAATGAATGCAGTTGAAGTAAAACATTTTACATCTATACATTGTTAAAAATGGGCAGCAGAATTGAATGTAATGGAAGCAAATTTCAATAGCGAATACATTAAAAATATTTAATGTTGTCAAAAGCGTTAAATTTCATTTACATACTTTGCAGTTATAGATACATTAAATTTAATGTATTTTGAATTTAATATTTAACTTAAAAATACATTGAATTTCATGACACTTTTAACAGTACAGAATAGAAAAATAAAATCTGTATACGTATAATTGGAGTTTGTTCCAAGGAAGAAGCGATTATTTGAAATTGTAAGGCGATAACAAGTTAACATTGCAATTCAGAATTTTAAAAGCTGCTATATTTTCCTTCGGGATAATGTATTAAAAGACAGGGATATCCGGAAAAATTATTATTTATGGCTTCCACCTTGTTTTTTTTTTTTTTTTTTTGTCACGTCAACGCGAGTCGACGCAGCTTAGCACACAGGTGTTATTTCTCCCAGGCCCTTCAATTATACATCCAGGAAAAAAAGACACGTGGTGTTACGACTGCGCAACAAGTCAAATCGAAAGCTCGATTGAAGTGTGATTTATGGTAGCGGCTTGAGAGACAAGCGTGCATTCGTAGCTCCCGAATCACATTGCCTGATATTCGAGCTGGCGGATTACCGAACGATGACGCAAGGCTTCTCCCTATGTTACGGCGTACGTGTATGCATGCAGATAACCGCTTTGTTAAGTCGAGTGGAAAGGGGAACGTAAAGGTCAGCACGGTGCCTCACCTCGCCATAGAACGCAATTTTCTACGACGCGAATCAAATCTCCGAAGAGCAGAAACGGGGTCTGCGACGAATGGTGGATTTTCGAACTGATGGATCAGCCGAACGAGTCCACTAACAATAAGTTTCGCAATAAAGTATAACGGATGTACAGTGTGCCATTTGCCCACTTTAGCTGGAAAAGTACTTCTACTTACAATTAATTCAATTCAAATATTTTGCATTCTTTAGTTTTACATATAATAAATTTTATTCTTTATTCTTCAGCTTTAAGTATAAACACATACTCGTACATTTTTTCTTCCAAAAAAATCTATATACAATTTGAATTTAAAATTAGTACATATAATTACATAAACAATTATAAAACTAAATAACAATTCAAAATAATTTTACGTAAAATAAAATACTTTTATTCCATTAAATTATTGATGTGCCTTAATTCAAATATGGGATGAAATCAGGTTTCGGTCATTTTAACGTCATTTTAAGCTTTTGTAAATGTAAAAATAATGTAAAATGATAGTTTTTTAAATTTCAGAATCGAGAAACCTTGAGATTGGTTTATAAATACAAATAAAATACAAATATACATAGATATATTATTTTAAATTTTTATATTTTTACTAAAAAAGATTGGAAATGTAAAAAATAAAAAAAACTTTACTATTCACAAGTGTTATAAAAATTGTATAATTTATAATATAATTAAGATTTTTTTTAGATAGGAATATATTTCTTTTTACAAATTCTTTAATTTTGCATGCAAAAAGTATATATAACATAAATAATCACAAAACTAAAAAATAATACAAAATATTGTATATAACTTAAATAGAAATACTTTTGTTTGCCTAGAGTAGGTAAGTAATATACTGTGCGATATTGCAAATATCTTATCCCAAGCAATTATCGCGTGTGTATTACGCTTATCACACTAGAACTCGGGACTTTCAATGTAAACGTGCGCAGTTGCAGACGAAAAATAGTTACTTAAACAATTTGCCTCATATGTACATATCAGTCTGAGAAGTTTGCTTCGTCGACATTGCATGGAATACCATATTGGAAGCAATTTGACATTAACTACTTGTAAATTAAAAACATTTCATGAGTCAAATTTCCTTTTCTCACTTTCCTGTCAGTCTTTCTAATATCGAATAACTCGCCGATTGCTTTAAAGAGTTCATATTCGTCTCTGTCATTTTTTGTCTTTCACATTTCTTCTTTAACATAACGAAATATAACATTATTTTCAGCTAATTTATTTATTTTTATTTTTCTAATTCTCATCATATAAAGATAGAATTAGAGATTCGTGTCATATGTTAACATCTACTGATTATAAAGTCCTTATGTAACTTCTTTAAACTTTCATAACTTTCGTAACTTTCTGTTCTTTAAAATTAATTTGTGGGAAACGTTAGAATTTCACTTTAATGAAGTTTAATATAAACAACGAATGAACCCTAGTGTACGAAAATTTTTCTAATAGACGAAAAAGATAGACTGATTCCTTAGTTACCATGTTCAACAGATTGGATTTCATTCAATGATGATTTGTGCACTAGAATAGTAAATATAACTTAAGATATAATTTGAGACATAAATAAATTGCAAAATTTATATATTGCAATATTTATAAAATTTTAGAATAATTTCTCAGTTATAATACGTAATGTGACGATGTATTGAGAAATTCAAGGAATTTTATTAAATTCTTCCATTCTTTTTTTGTATATTAATTTTATTGTGAAACCAAAATTATAAAAATTTAAAGTTGCACAAGAATTTTATAATTATTTTATAAAATAATTCAAATTTAATAACATTCTGAGATATAATTATCTTGTTTTCTATTTGTTTATTTTAATACAATTTTTCAATTCTCATTCTATACACAAACAAAATTAGACAACCATGTAATGCTCAAAAAGACATAAAATAGAATTTCTCTAGAGCCTGGAATTTCTGGTACGTAGGGCCTGGAGGATATGGAAGGCTGTGAATACGTTGGCGCTAGTAGCCACACAGACAGCGTTCTAGACTCTCAATTTCAAATCACGGGTTCAAAACAACCTCTTGCTTTAGAAAAATAAAAAACGATTTTCTTTCATTTTCCCAGCTTCCAGTCTCAAAGTGTTATCCGTGTGTGTCTATATCTGACACACGGATGTCAAATGAGACTAATATAAACGACTGTCGGACCGATTTCGAAAAGCCAGTATTCTTTGCCCTTCTCCATGGTAAGAGTATTGGTAAAATCGGTTACAATCTCCTTTTTTGTAATGCATTTGGCAACATGAAATGGTGACAATGCAAATATTCTTATGCGTTAAGTGTGCATTAAATTGTATAAAGAAACGTTTAAAACATTAAATGCCAAATGTTTATAACCAATTGCAATATCTTTTCGTAATTTATGCATAAAATACAATAGCTAATTAATAGAAAACGAAACAAACGTGCTAAAAATTTTTTATTAATTTTATTAATTGTACCACACATTCTTAGAAATATAATTTTAATTAGTCTTTTGTAAATTCACACTATATTCATAAAATTCTGGCAGTATTCAATCTTGCATTTTTCTATGAAATACATCTTTGAAATTCAATAAAAATGTTGAATTTAATCAATATTTCCAATAAATACGATTTATTTTAACACAAATTAATAAAGTAATAAAGCATTTGAATAGGAAAAACTTATAATAGGAAAAACGGATTTAATTTGAAATTCTACTTTTGATGCTGTAAACGTCAAAAGTGAAATAGACATCGTATGAGGCGTGCAATTGTTAAACGCATATTCCGACGATTTACCAGACAAATTGCGTTGTAACAATTTTGTCTTCTGAGTATATCATTCCCTTAAATGAAACACGTTGAAGAGCCGCCTACGTACTCCATTAATTCGATAATCGATCGTCGTCATATGTCACGGTCATTATCGAGGCGACGGTGCAGCTAAAACTTGATTATCAAGGGGCAGCTCCGTTCTAAAGATAGAGAAGAGCAGGACGCAGTATTAAGATGCAAAAAGAGCATTCGAGGTAACTTGCATGCCGAGGTGCGATCACGTCCCGCTATAATCTATACTTCTTTATGAGATTAAAGCGTCTCGACAAATAGGCAAATTATTGAAATTATTTCTCGTTAATATCGAAGAACTCGAGAATGTATATGATATATGGAAATCATCAATTTAAATGTTAAATTTTCTATACAAATAGAAAAGATACGACTGAGCACAAAACGTGAAACCTAAAGATCAGTTGGTAGAAAGAGATGGAAGACAGTTAACAGTAAAAGAGATGAAACAATTTTATGAATCAGATAAAGAAAAAGAAATACGACAACACCTTTCTGTTTTTTTTGTTTTTTTTTTTACTTGATCTTTAGTATTTGATGTTAAATGTTTCGTCTATTCTTACTATAAAATCTAGATGAACAATAATGATTATGTAGAAGATATGTATAAAAACAACTATATATCACTTTTTTCCTAAAAATTCCTACATTTATACAACAATTTATAATTTCGAAAACAACATATTTTTTTTTTAATGAAAGAATTTATCGAAGAATTATCATTTAAAATATTATACCCGTGGGCTTTGGAATGCTTAGCATTTTCTATGAATCTTCTTTATGGATCTTGTGTCTAAAACGGATCTGGAATCTAAAACGTATGTACGAAAATTAATTCATTTCGGAGAAGGCCTTGACACGCATTGGCTTCATGTGGTAGCGCTACATTATTCACAAGTTCCTCGAAGAATACGAACGCGTGTAGTGCTTCTACGAAACAAGACGATATCGATAAATGGTATCCCTGACAGTGCAGATTTGACACGGCAGATCTTCACTGGTTTGACTCTACCTCTCTAGCAGTGAAAGTCCGAAGTCTCGCGAAGCGAGACGATAATAATCATGATGGGATTAATACACCTCGTGAATCTACGTATAACTAAGTAACAAATAAACATACAGGAAACATCTAAAGGTTTTACGCAGTACAAACGAATCGTTAATTTGCCATGACTGCCTGCTTATCTGATTAGAAATAAATAAATATAAAATACTACGACGGTAGTCACAGATACTATTTCGAAAAAATACATTCAAAGAGAAACTAGACAGTTTTAAAAAGTTGTAAAGGCGCAATTTAAATGTAACAAAAGTAATTAATAAAATAATTTGCACATTTAAATTAATAATTAATAAAAATAATTTGCACAGTGCAATATTTCGCACAAAATATAATAATTGTAATAAATAATAGAATTATTTTCTGAATAAATATTACCTTGAATTTTTTAATTTTGTGTTTTAATTTTGTGTTTAATTAAACAAATTTTTTATCGGATATTTATTTATAAATTTCTTTTTACAATTTAAACATGTTAAAATATTTTCTCTAAATTAAAAACAAATTTTTTAATAAAATTTTGAAATTAATAAATCAAAAGAAAAATTTAATTTATATAGTTTTATTCTCGTACAAGATATTTTTCAGTTTGCATATATGATGTTCGAGTCTTGTAGCTGGTGCTAATCATCTTGTTGACTCGATAAAAAGGTTCTAATGAATGTCACGCTCGCGTCAACGTACGCGATGATCATGTAACCACAAAACTATATTAAATTATTTAATGATAAAGCATATAATAATTTTCTCTTTTATTTATTTTACGTAAACGTTATTTATGAAAATCATACAAATAATATATATTATAAATTTAATATTTGCTAAAATTATTCTATTCTTTTTATATTGTCCTCTTTTCTGAAAACGACATTTATTTTCCTGCCGTTTATGTAACGAGATTATAATTTGAGACACAGGCTATTGTTTGCTCTTGAAAACAACGTAATGGAAAAATTTGCAATTGCTGTATAACAATCCTGCTGTATTAACTTGGACAGTAATCACGCGTAGTAACACAATACCGGAATCACGTGTATGAGAAACGAGCGGTGGCCTGTCCGGTGAATGACGGTTTCATGCACAACGTGCGTCAGACTCTGCCATCCCGTGCTATATGTACACGAAGCACGCGCAGCACGGGATTCATTAGCGATTGAACGTGTTAATAAATTAGGCCAAATGATTCTGAGTAATTCGCATACGTGCTACGAAGTGCTTCCCGTCGTTCGCGTTTTACGTCACAATTATTGCGTCATGTGAGTCGACGTCTCCTTGACAATTGTCTTGCGACTGTGTTAACTACACGAACTATTCAATATTTATTCATCTCACGCCATTTTAAGCGACTCTCGTGCCATCGAGAGCTATGATCGCATGCGTTTTTCAATTCTTACGCAATCGGTGTCTACAACAGAGACTGAATAAATTTGAGGAGCGAGTAATATGTAAGGGCGAAATTCTTATAAGTTCAGCGTGAACAAGATCTTATTTAACGAGAATTAATTCGACATTCGAATTGCGACTCGTGGAACATATTAGAAGGGACGCGTTTCCTCACTAATAAAATAGATGTTATTTGTCTCAATGCCGGACTCACATGACAGAGGAAGCTGACACAAGCGAATGCGCGTATCCACGGGGAGCATTTAGCCAATTAACCCCGCATGAATCAGACGGACCCCCCTATGAGGACTGTTTATCGATATCACACGAGTAAAAGCAAATAGACATAGCCGTCATCGAAATTATCCTAGGATACGCACAACACTCGTACCCGGTCGCACACGAGTTTCATTCTGTCCTCCGCTGATAATTAAGTACATTACGTCATCGGATAGATATTACGCATACCAGACGATGCACAGGGTGTTCCAGGATCGTCACATTCGCGTCCGTGAATCCGTCGTTTAATTCTTTTTCTCGATATTTTTATCAAATAAAAATGGATTTCAGCTTTGAAAGATTCGAGCCACCCTGTATAATTCTGTGACTAATGTTGACCGATCAGATTAAGCACTTGTGTTCGCCACGTGTCCGATAATATCTTGGATATCTTAATGAGTTCGTTAACTATCAATCCGCTTTTCTCGGATAGTAGTTGTTTTTTTTTGTCGTTGGAGTTCCAATCGGATTATGATATGTTGGTTCATCACAGCGG
Source organism: Solenopsis invicta (assembly GCF_016802725.1). Lineage (NCBI taxonomy): Eukaryota > Metazoa > Arthropoda > Insecta > Hymenoptera > Formicidae > Solenopsis > Solenopsis invicta. The sequence goes on from NC_052673.1 coordinate 12,593,873, forward strand.
TTTATTGCATTCGCGAGACAGCATTGAGGACTGACTTTCGCAATAATAAACCTCATTACATAAGGACCGCGATATTTGCGACAAGCGAAGTGATTAATCTGAAACTACGAGTTGCGAGAGAGTCTCTTACAATTATAGAACTATCTGTTTTCAAAAAGGAAAACGATTTAAAGAAACGTATATTAGGCCCTCTATGTTACATACGATCAACGGGGAATCACAGAAGTCTGTAATAGCCTAATCGCAATTTTTAAGTTAATCCATCGCGTCATGTACACACGCGCTTTTAATTGATTGATTAAACCCAGAACGTTGCGGCCACCGCGAGTTTGCTCGTGACTCATACGTCACTCGTTTGCGGTGTCAAATTAATTAATCTTGAAACCAATCGCGTGCACCCATTCCGTTTGACGCTACGCGTGTCGCGCTGACTCGCAATTCTCCCGAAGAAAGAATCAAGAAGCTTTTTGCAAAGTACGAGTCCATGCGATTCAAACGACACGTGGTAAGAAAAGCCTCTATCTAAGACTACCGTTTTGTGAAAATTTCATCCAAGGCTGGTATCCGCCGCGCGAATAACGATCGCGCGGATCAACCGGTCGTTAGATAAGGATCACACGCTCGGGACAAAGGAAACACCGCTGCAAAACGGTGTTCGTATCTAAATATGACTTCGGTGCACCGAGCACGAACTATTTCCGCCATTTTCTTATCTCGGGATTAACGATGCACACGACAGAGATATGGCTGAATAAGTTTAATCGCGATCGATCGTTAAAGCGGAGATAGGTGGGAAATAAAACTTCGCTGTCCGCATCGCGATAACGATTAAAAAAAAGATTTGCTGTCTGGAATTTTTTAAGCGTCCGCTTTGATTATTATCGTCGCCAATCGATGATAATTGGCAGGCATTTTATGGACTGCCCCGAGAAATTTTAAAACCTATATCTTATGTGCACTATCAAACGTCGAGATAATTTAAAATGGATAATTTAATCACTGATTAAATAATGATAATTATTAGTTGGAATATTAACGATAAATATGCATGTCTTTGAATTAGAACTAATAGAGAAAAATGTAGTTTTTCATTTGTAGTAAATGTTATAACATTTTCTTAGAAAGATTGTTTTCTCTCCGTCCGCATTTCACCTCAAATTTGAACTGCGTTTTTTCACGAGTTGAAAAAATAACCAGACGACTAGCTATCTCCGTTCACATTGCCGATTTGTCTGTTCGCTTTCGAAAACAAGTCCAATGTACAATTGCGTCGCAGAGTACATATTTCAAAGAGAAAGACGTCCAAGTTGAAGCAAGCGAAGCGCCTTACTTTAAGTACTATGGTAAATAGAGATCTCATTCCTTTGGCAAAACAAGAATTATAGTTCATGAATTGTCATATTTATCACTCATTATAAGTAAAATTGATAACGCACATGAAGAGTACGTCAGTTATTTTCATTATTAAATTAAAATAGTATATATAAAACTGTTTAACTCTGTGCGCATGGCAAAAGAGAAAATGCAAATATTTTTATGGAGGACATACTTCTCTAAGTGATATCGTCAACAGCACAATAAAATTTTATTTTCTATGAAATTAATCTATATTGTTTCGGAGCCTGCGCTCAAGAAAATAATTACCGTGCTTATTGTCATAACGATATACGGTATAACGCCGTAAAAAATGCTGCGCATGAAATTAGGTCAGGCGTCCAAGTTCTTGATCTTTCTTCGACGCGTGAAATCTGAAGGGATCAGTTGGGAATTAATTGAGATGGAGGAGCATGAGGCTGTCGACCCTTGACGGCCTCTTCGGGACTGCTGGCTCGTCGCTATGACGACCTGGAGGATCTTATCCTCTCTCATGATCTCTTGAGGTCGACAAGGACGCGTACGAACTATTCCCGACGTTGATTCTGACATTATTTTTCGCGCAGATTAATTTGCCTTTAGAATCTCGTTGATTGAAGTTATTTCGCGATTTAAGCGGGTTCGCTTAATGTTTATCTCTCTCATATTTAAAAATCAATGAAACGTGATACCTTGTTATATAAGTAAAAATTTTTTTTCTTTTTAATATATTGATTATATACAATCAAGTCATATTTACGTTATTAAGAAAATTCAATGTTGTAATTTAACATTGATAAAATGTTGAAAAAGGCTAATAAATAAATAATTTCCACATCAGCTCTATTAGTACTATATACATACGTAAATGTATTTGATATTTTTGAATATCTTTCAATTTCTTTCATTGAGGCTCTATTTTTCTTTCTGGAAAGAAGGAATATCCATCTGTTATGTTTATACGAAACTAGAGAAATATCGTGGAAATATTCTCGTGATCGCTCCTATTCTTTCTTTAGCCTAGAAAGAGGACCCTGGCGCAAGCCTGGAAACTGGTGCAAAGAAACTCGGTCGTTGTGTTTGGCAAGAGCCCGTTAGGCAATGGTTACCAGTTTTATCTTCGTTTCGAATGAATGGTTTTCATGGGTCTCCGACTTGAAATGCGGTTGGTCGATAATTTCGGCTCGAAAACAAGTCGAACGAGTGCAAAGATAGGATTATAAAATAGAATATATATATGTATCAGCGAGAAAACATAAAATAATCGTTAAATACTACAATTGGTATTAGAATTCTAAAACAGCATAATTATAATTTTTAGCGAAAGCAAACTGTACCAAAAAGCGAAATTATACTTATCGAAATAAATAAAGCGGAAAGGAGAGATCTATTGTCAGAGGGAATTCTTAAAGTTATGACGGAAGTGAAAGAAAGAGGAGCGAGACTTTTGAAACGCAACAGGAATATTGCGCAACGTGCCAGAAGATTGGAATATACCAGCGAACCATCCGCCCACTGATCGTGACATCTCGACATCGGCCACCAGGAATGGAACGAACTATTGAATACGACGTGGTTCGGAGAAAACGCGTTTTTAAATAGTGAGTCACGGCTCCATTACCCTTTCCAAGGTAGCTCACGATAAATCCGATGAGGAAAAATGAAAAATACACTGTACACTGTTCGTGTCACTAAGCACCAAAAATACTTCTCGTGCTTCTGCACTGGCCTTATTGCAGCGCGTGCTTAAAGAGTAACATGTGGTATCAGGATGCACCACGAGGAAAGTACAAGAAGCCTGCGTTAATATCTCATGGCATTCGCAGAAGCTTGTGATATTCTAAAATATTTGTATTGTATAAAAGTTGTTGGTTTATACAATGTTTGCATGAACATTATCATTCTTTGCCATCGTGTCTTCTCCAGCATCAAATTAAACTAAATTGACCACGTGCGGCTGTACGCAAATGGATAAAGTAGATAAGAAGAGAAAAAGAAGTTCGTTGTGCCGGATTGCCCTTGTAACGCGATTAGTAATGACGTGCAATGCGACGTCTAGACGTCTAAAGGAGAGATATTGTATTTCACATAAGTGGAAACATTTCGAATAATAATGTATTTGTAGAATACATTGATGCTACTTGAAACTTCTATGAATGAATGCATTCAATACTTTGGAAAGCTGTATGCGAGAGAAGAACAAAGAGAATACAGATGGAAAGAATTTAATACTTTTCATAGAAAAATTATTTACTAATATACATTAAATTATAGGATAATAATTTTTTAGGCTACATAAAAATATAAAATGTTTTTTAACAATAAATAGTCGAAGAAAAAATAATAATGGCGAGGTAAACATATGACATTCCATGATTTTATGAATTACACACATGTGTGTAATGAATCATTACTAATGATTTGTAAACAGTTTAATGATTTCGATTTAACTTTCCGTTTTTCAAAAATATCATAATAAGATATAAATATAATTTTTGCCTTTCTTCATACGGCAATGCAATACTGTGTAAAGCTATGTAATGAAAACAAGATGTTTTGCATTAATGTCATTAAAATTTTTCAGCACAATGCAGACACGTTTTTATATTTGTTCATTCGCCGATGCTATGCTTCGAGCAAAAAATGGTTTGCCTTGATCTGACGAACGTATTTTATTATATCCATCGATTGTATAATAAAAGCTGCGATCGTTTTTATCAACGAGCTGCACAGTATTCGCGATAAAAATTTGGACTTGTTCTGAACAATTTCAAGCGCGTTTTTACACGAATATTGTCAGTTTTCTGTGACAGATCGAGAAATTGATCATGAAGTAGCTTATATAATCGAACGAATAATATTGACGACTAGCAATCTATACTTCTGTTATCTTCTTCTTCATTAATATTCATGTAATAATATCTCGAAAGAAGCTTTATCAATTATGATAAAACTAGTAAAAGAAATGAATTTTTAATAGAATTTCAATAATATTTTCAATAATATTATATGTGTCAAAATACTTGTTATGCATAATTAAATTGAGCAAAAATCAATGTACAGCCTATCGTACAGATATCAAATTCTTAAGAAAAATGTAATAAATGTACTTTCGTTCATATTTTAATAGATAAAGTTTTTTTTACTAATCTATTCCTGATTTGAGAATATTGAGATATTTTGTAAATCATAAGATCGATCAATGTCTCATGAGTTAATTCATTCCGTTGTTTTCCCAACACCGTTGTTTTCCATTGTTCAATGCATGTTTGTTCGTCGTCTTACCTCCACTTTTTTCTGTTGCTTGAGATAAGTGTCACGACCACAAATCTCTGATCTTTCGAATCATGCATACAAGATCTATGAAGGATCACTATACACCTTTCTGCAATATTACATATATTAGAATCTCTGACGCGCGAGCAACGGATAATATCGTTGCTGTACTCGCATAGTTCATATGTACAGTGTCTTCCAAACATAGAATGGAGGTAATCGACTCGCCATCGCGGCGAAAAATATATTTCTCTCTTCAGCAAAGTGCAGACACCAGCTATATTTCTTGCATCAAGATATTATTCATCACAACCAATATATTAAATAACCAATTTTGTCTTTAACTTTGCCTACTTTATATCCATTAATACATTCTTAACTGCGAAAACTATTATTTATAATATAAAAGTAATCTGTCTCAGAGACAAAAGATTTTTTTTTTAATTTCATATAAAACTTTTATGTCAAATTTTTATATGTGACATTTTCACATATATTGCGTAATATAAACAGATAATTATAATTTGAAAGAGTGTTTTCAGTACCCACGAATCTTCGTACAACTTAATTATTTGCACTAAAAGTTTCTTTCATTACCGCTTTTCAAACGACACTTTTTACCGCTAGTTTGCCTACGCGAAAAAGCATTAACGGTGCTTTTAGTAGCAGCTGATAGAAAATAATTAAATTTAAAGTGTATATGAAAGAAAGCGGTTTGAATGGCGCATGCTAGTATTATATATTACGATCTAAAAGGTGAAAGGCGATAGAGTAATTATATATTGTAAAATAATTTTCTACATAGTTAAAAGGTTTTTAATTATGTATTCAAAATTATAATTTGAAAAACTGTCGTTCCACACAATTTGTTAATTTAGAGTATAGTTTTTATGAGCAAATCACATAATTTTACGTTGCAATTTAACATCTTACAAAATTCTTAAATTTATCTAAACCTAAATAAAAAATATTTTTTAATCTAAAATAGTGTAATAAAAATGTTTCTTTAATGTCCCAATTTTTAAAAAAGGCTTAAATATATCTCAATTTAACAAATAAAAGATAGAATATTTTTTAATATTGATAAAAATGTTTCTTTAACAATGTAATATGCAAAAAATATGTATTATTTTGTTATAAAAATTAAACGGCAGAATAATATTTACGTCAGACAAAATGATTAGACTTTTACATAATAGCGTAAATTTTATTTTACGTAAATTGCTGTTTATGCTTTATGCAAATTGTTGGAAATTATTTGTTTGTGAAGAGATATATCATTAAAGACATTATATTTGTCTTTCTGCATATATGTCTCTGAAGGTAAGTTATGAGCTTAATTATACTGAAAATTATGGCGAGATTCATTAAACAAGACAAGGTATATTTCATTTTATCATGAGAAATTGTTGCATAGTAATAACTCCCGGAAGTGCGAATTGTATTCGTCCTCTATAATCAGGCAGAAATTTTATATAACTGCCGCATACTACCCACTATCATATAAAGTCATTTTCTTAACTGTAAGCTACGATTCGTGTGACGCAATTCATCGAAAGTAAAGCTCCTGCAAGATTCGTTCAATTTACGAACCACTCTACAAACTAAATTACGCCGAGGTGATTTACTTTATCGAATCGCTGAAGATATGAATGAATGAAGCGATGGCACAAACAAATGCAAGCTTTTATCGTATACATATGTATATAATATCCTGTTGATTTAAACTATGAATTTTTTTAAATGTGTGGTATTAATTCATCCAGTTTTACGAAATATGTACTTGAAAAATAATCGTATTCCGCGGTATTATTTCAGATTGTACTTTTATATGACCCATATCGTACTTGGAATTATATTTATCTTATCTTATTTCTTAGAAATACGTATCGCGTTCAATCTGAGAGGAATATACCTTTATACTTTACACACATCGAATCGTATTTATTCGAGCGTAAAATTTCGTATTTGTCGAGATCGATTCGCTCTGCGTGTAATTTATGTACTGTCAACGAAAGAGAGACGTACTACGTCGCGCAGTTTTTACTTTGTTTTGTTTTCGCAAACGCAAATCAAACCCGCGACTAGGATGTTTCTGCTTTCTGATTTACGATTTACTATTTATACTCCCGTGAAAGAAATTGGCATGCCAAAAACAAGGCACGTTGTCAAGATGTTCAACTCGACAACTTTTTTTTCAGTCATTACGAATTCATTGTGCGATACAACTTCTCACGATTATACAATTCCACCTTCGCACGAAACACTTTTCTAGATAGCTGAGAAATATATTCAGGAATCTCACTTCCTGTTCTTTCTCTGTGTAACAATTTTAGACTACGAGGTTAGACGTTAATTAATATCTAGAGAAAACACCTGTCAGGTCAGAAAATTATTCTAATAAAATAATTCATGTAATAGATAGAAATTACTTCAAATTATTTACATGAATATACATGATGCATAAGAAATCTATGTAGTTTTAATCAGTGTAATAAAATTATTTACTATTAATTACTATTGGTCGCTGTATTACATTGTAGTAATAGTAGCGAATAATTTTATTGATTATTTTACTAATGTATTTATAAAGCTAAAACCCTATTAAATTAACCCTATTAAATTAAAACAAAATCTTTCATAATTAAAATTACTCAAATAAGCGGGCAAATGAGAGTTTTAAAAACGCGCAGTTTTTGAGATGCAACGATCTAATTGACAATGTTCAACCAATATATTATAAAACACAATATATTATAAAACATTTCGACTCATTTTTGAATATCTTCGGTGTATGATTTTCTTATTATAAAAAATATTTATTGTTTTTTTATTTAAAACAGTAAATTTTGACCAGCGTAAATTTTTCTCAACTAATAAGAAAAGCGAGCTAGACTTTTCAGAACATGTGTCAAGTCATAAAAATTTACAATCCTTCGACTATGTCGACCTGTTGGTCAACGTAGGCACGATCGTCCCCTTAGGTACGATGTGGATTTCCTCGCACAATAGATTTATTCCTCCGAAGGGTGCAATGTGGCATTTATTTCGGTATAATGCACATGGTATAATAGAAGCGTTACCTTCTGATCTCAAAGCAACGCAGATGCGCAGAAACCGTTGGCATCTTGCACAAAGGGAAGACACCATCCTTCAGAGATACGTAGGAGCGGAATTTAGCAGACGTTGCTCAAGATATTGTCTTAAAGATAAAAAAAAAATAATATCACACACAATATTTACCGACTAATAAAAACGGTTGTTTATCATTTATGCGCGATCAAGTAAAATTTCCGATTGCACGATTTTCCGATCGTGCGACTTCCCTCGGCAACAATAATAAATCATCATTGCGATTGTCACATGTGTTCACACGCGATTTCACAAAAACATACGCAGAAGTGGGAAATAAGGTATCGATCGTGCGTTCAAAGCGATGTAATGTATATACGCACGCTCACACAGTGTAATATACACGTATATTGTAGAGTAATCGTGCGATTGATCAATTGGCAAAGGTACAGTCATAATAAAAACAAAAACACATTTTTTTAAGAATTTTAAATAAAATGTTTAGCAAAAAAATTTTTTTAATGTAGTTTTATAAAAAAAAACTAAATGTATGAAAGAAAACTGAATATTAATCATATAATAATTTTTCTAATTAAACTGTTCAGATATAATAGAACAAAAAGAATATACATATAAACGTTTTAAACTTTGATTTAAACTTATTCAATCTTCGAAATGTCTTAAACAAAAAATAATATTTTAAACTAATAAAAAAAAGTTAAAATAGACAATTATAAGGTTTTTTATAGCATTTATTAAATAGTTTAAAAAAAGTATCACATTGTAAACGTTTAATTGTACACAGCGTTTGAACGTTTAAAATTTATTTTCTGTTTATTAAATGTATTTTGAATCTGTGTTACTTAGAATAGATATGTAATTTTCGTTATCTCTCTTAGGAACATGGAAACATTTCATAATTACGAAGATTCTAAGATGTGACAGTTTAATTATATGTACATGTAATTATCGCGTGCAATGTGTTAACGCATATATAATACGTTATAAAAATACTTGATAAATATTTATCAATTTAAAAGTAAATATTTTTATTCTACGTATCGTGCACCATTTTTGCAAAGTCTTCTTTAAATAAAACTGGTTACAACTCGTAAATAAGTGAAAAACATTTTCATTTATCGGTGTCTCGCGGATATTTCGCTTATTTCAACGCGATAAGGTACTTTAAATGAGACCGAGTAACATCGAGACTGTAATCTCTTTTTTTATTTTTCCGCGCTCATAAAACCTGCTTAATGCAAAACGGAAATGTAACGTTACCAAGCCGGTTCTAGAACAGGAATTGCGCGTTGTGCACGGTAGCACAATGACCGAAAGATTTCCTTTTGCCTTTCATGCGATGCGATAGTCACGATCGACTGGATATTGTGTCGGTTAGAGTTCATATCTATTGTTAATAATATTATTTAGATATTTAAATTAAATAAATCTAATATAAAAATAATTTTATTAAAGTTACTAACGGTGCCACTATTAAGAATTTCTGGACATAAAATTGGCAATTTCATAATATCTTAATTTTTTTTTTTTTATTTAATAAAGATCAAAAGATGATTTTGGAGCTAAAGGGAAGAGAAAACACATAATTGTTTATATTATTTGTAGACATATACACTATATGGATAAATATTTTCAAAATAAAGAGTACGTGTGCATAAATAAACAAAGCAATTTGAAGACACATATACTACATTTATTTTCGTAGTACATTTTGTATATAGAGTTGTAATCTCATATATTTATACATATTTGTATTTATGTACGTGTATATAAATTGTTTATTGCGTGTTTCACGCATATTACTACGGAGCCTAGTCAGGGAAGTCAGGCTAAACGGAAGAACTTGGAAGTAGCTCAATGGTCATGCTCTTATAAAAAGTTCAAAAGATTATCTAGAGTAGGCTACGGGTAAATCTAATAGGAAATTATATAAGGAAGTCGAGACACTTCTACAATGCTCGCAGTTTCGCAATCATGCGCTCATCATCTAACAACTATTTACAAGGATCGTAACGCGAAATCTCGCTGAACTTTTCACCTTTCAAATAACAATCAGGATCTGCGTAGGATGTCGGTCTAACGACGTTACGCTCATGTTAGATCGGTGTAAAAAAAGAAACTACAATTGAACGCAACAAGAGGATGCGTGTGACCTCTGCATTCAGACTTCCACCTCTGTCCTTTTCAAACCTCTTTACAGTCACTTAGTTACGGTATGTTTAAGTTCGGCGTATATAATTCGCATAATTGCAAAGAAATCCTTGGAGCGGATACGCAGCAGATTCGCGGACGATTCGCTAAGTCTACATTAATAAGATATCTAATGCCTATCGCGACGATAGCGTCATCGCCTACGTAATATCACAGACAATCATAAAGTTATCTCATGACGACGGGTACTTGTGACGACAGAAGCAACATCGATTTTATAAACGGCTATTTTTACAAAACGGTACCGTTAAGACGTCACCCATCTGCGCTTTCGTAAAAGTTTCATTCAAGTTTCATTTTCTTTGTTGTTATATTCCCGTAACTCGTCAGGTCTAAACGTAATTCTCCGATTCTGACCGTTGGTTAAAATTCCGCAAAGAAAGATTTTTGCATATCAATCATATTGAATATAATCATATGAATATAATCGCCGATTTGTTTTTTAGAACTGATTGGATAGTCGAAAAAAATCAAAATCCATTTCATTGACGATCAGAAACATAAAGTACCGAGCCTGATTTCGTGTTCAGAATACGTACAGTAAATAAAAATTTGATCCGCGTTTCGAGAGGAAACGCGTTACAATGTATGATTAAAATTAAAAACCAATCGAGTCGACGTGTTTTTTGTTTTTTAAAGAGAACCGAGAGACGATACATTCGTGGTATGAATTATATTTGATGATAACCAACTGTGTCGCCGTTTCCGTCCAGACAAAAAAAAACGAAAAAGGGACAATTGCCGCACCGCCACGGGGTCGTGGGCACGCGCGGAAAGGAAGCGTGGCCGGCGCTCATTAAACATTCAACGAGATCAGGTCCGAGACTCTTGATCCGGTTGCAGATAATAATTAGGTGCTCCGAGGCCTCTCGTCAAGGCGCTCGGAGGAAGCGAAGCGCGAACGAAAGGAAACGAAGGCGCTCCCTCCGCGGTCCCTGACACCGGAGACCACGTCTCGAGGCTTCGCGGGAAAGGCCACGACGTCCTGCTGGCCGGCCGGGTGCGAGACCGGGAACATGGCGGTTGCCAGGTCGAAGTTAACGGTTGTTCCCCGCGGTGCCGTCAACGGTAACGACGACAACGGCGACGACCGTGACGACGATGCGCAGAAACAGTCTCGCAGGAAAAATGCCGACTATGCCTGGTCCTCTCTTCCCGTCGTCCTTCTTTCTATCCTTCTCCTCTTCCTCCTCCTCTTCTTCCTCTTTCTCCTCTTCCTCCACTTCTCCTCATAACGTTCCGGCTCCGGTTGGAACGCACGCCGCGATTGGTCACAGCTGGCCGCGATCGATGATGCTGGCTGCTAGGGTTTAATGCCAACATGGCCTCGCGACACGACCGTCGCGCTGATGCGGTGGCGGCGTGCGCGATGACAATGGGTGACCAAGTGTCCAGGTGATCCCGAGGGATCTCTCGATCGATCGCCCCTTGACACTCGCGTCTCGATCCGATTGAATTCAGACCTGGCCTTCCGGGCGTCAGGTTCTTTCCAAGGTCTACCGGCTTCGTGCCGGCTCTTAGACGTTCTTGGGGAGCCCGCAAGAGCACGTTTCTGGAGGAAGAAAAGAATATAAATGCACCGGTGCAGCCCGCACTTGATGACTCGCCGGGATTCGCACACGATGATATCTCCCGCCCCTTTCTACGAGAATCCTCACGTCTGGGGGATACTTCGGGAGACTTCGAGAAGTCCTCGCGATAAAGAGAACCGGTAAACGATTCTCCTCTCCTCGGACTCACTCGACTTGGCTTTCGGCCGTCCGCCGTTCCGACACGGCTGACACGACGCATAACTGCGATACGATAGAGATCCCTTAGATCTCCTCCTCCTCGACAATTGGTAGGCTGCTGTGATGCACCAGCGGGCTGGTCCTAGCGGTGAACGCGAGGATCCAGTAGTCCAACTCACTCCTCTTCTCCATGAGGAAGGTCAGGGCGATCGGTAGATCACCGCCCTTCTGCCTCACGAGGAAGCCTTCGTCCTCGTAGCGCTCGACCGTCGTGTTCCTCAGATTCAGCACGCCAAGCGGTTGGCATATCTTCTTCTGCGGATAGATCACGGCGAAGTGCTCCACGCTGGTGCGGTAGACCTTCACCTGCACACGTTGCCGATGACCGTTCGGTCCGATCAAGGTCATATAACCGCTCATGTTCTCGGTGTTCCAACAGGAATCCACGTTCGAGTTTTTCAGATTCGACTGGTTGTATCGCAGGAAGTTGTTGTGCGATATGTCGGCCGGCATCCTGGCTTCTTATTTCTCTCTTACACTTTAAAGACGACTTTTTGTCAATGACCGTGAAAGGTCGACTGCTGAACGCTTTCTGCTTCACGAGTGAGAGATCTCACGATACTGAAGCTGTTGTCTCAGCCGCGGAAACGAAAGGGAATCCTTTCGAAAAGCGCGATGTGTCTCGTGTCTGGCAACGACTAACGTCACGAAACTCACTAAACGATCGCGCGCAAAATACTGCCCGTGGAAACTTTCACCATCGCTATTTATACAGTTGCGCGGCTCAGCGGCGCGCGTTTGCGCAGCGACTCGCTCGCCTGCTGCGGAGAGGTGCCATCGCCACGCGCAAGTCCCCCCCGAGACGTTCTGTAATACGCGCTATACGTCGTAAATTAAAGCTGTAGCAAGTGGCGCCGATCGAAAATGCGCTGTCGCAACTTTTCCCTCGAATTTCTCAAACAGCGTTTCCGCGATGGAAAAATGTTGGATCGTCTTTTCTACGTCCGGGAAAAACGTAACACTCTCCCGCCCCATTGCACTGCTTCTATAACTCTGAATATCTTAACTTGTTTTGGAGATTAATGAGAGCTTCCGTGTGAAAATTTACATAAGCCTCCTGCTACATAATTCATAATTAAAAACTAAATTTGTATGAAAAAATTCACAAGGTTCTATGATACAATTGAAAATAATGTAATAAAAATGTATGAATATAGGAAATAATTTCAATATTATTATATTATTTTCCATACACAAATAATTATGTTAAATAAAGATTAATTTCATGACTATCTACGTGTTGCAAACAGTATATTGCAATTGCTTGATTATTATAATTTTGCTGATCTGTCATTTGCCATTTTTTGGTGTTGCAAAAATGTGGTCGTATATAACTGTAGCAATTACTGCTATTTTTTTTTTACTTGTAATATTAGAATAAAAATTATAAAAGTTATGTATTAAAAATATTTTAATGTTAAAGTATTAGATAAGACTATTATGTAAACATAAGCATTATTGTATAAAGTGTAAAATAATTATATAAATTCGATAAGTTTTATAATTAAAAAAGTTAAAAATGTCATTGAAGCTGTCGCCATCATTTTCTAAGAAAAGATAAAGTAGAACTGCATGCTTTTGCTGAAATGCGTGTATTTCGTCGGGGCTCATGCTGCGTGCAACGCATTTGCGTGAGCCACGTAAAGTCGCGTCATTGAAAGGCAAATAAAACGACAATATCGTCTAGCGATAATTCACTTATTGTTGACGGGAAGATAAATGTGGCGCCGGTGGCGCAACCTGATTCGCGTTCCTCAGGTTGTGTTTCTTAAAAAGTTTTTTTTTTCACCTCATTTTCTTGCTTTTATAATGCAATGAATAAAGTAGATTTTGTTCATTTCTAGTTTGCTCATCGACACTGACATTCAAAATGTTTTTACTCATTCATTTAACGAATAAATATCATTTACAAGTCAAACACTACTTAACGTATCTAGTGTAACAAAAATATTTAAAAAAATGGCTTAGCAATGATTGACATCAATTATTAGCTCTAATAATAAAGTCAATCTTGATTTAAGATATATAAACAGTAATCTTCTTAATAGTTGATATTTATTTACCTAAATCATAAATAATTAAAAAATAAAACTTTCTAAAATATTCTACTAAATTGTGCGTCAAAAAATATTGATAAATTTCTAATTGATAAACCTATACAGAAAATATTTAAATAACAATTATTTAAAAAGAGATGAAAGTTATGCAGGAGAATGCGGAATATAATAATTCATACATTAAAAAATTATTTACTTTAAGTATTATAAATATCTGAATATCTTTATAATGAAAAATTCAAATATAATGTGTATATGAGCAAAAGAAATTTTAGTTCATTAAAATATGAATTCTTTTTAATAAACTATCTTTTTCATGTTTCACTTTGTTTGGTAAAAATTCGATATCAAATTTTTTCTCATTAAGCGGATCAGTTATTTGTGGGATACGTTCATATTAAATAAAATATAGTTTTTTTTTAGATTTTTTTTTCGTTCTTCGTTGAAAACATCTAAATCAATAATGTTGCATCCGTTTTAGCTAAAAAACATTCACGGACTTACGCTGTCTCCTTGCACCAGGTCTTTCGAGAAAGTGAATGTAAGCGGGAAATAATGACGTATTTATAAGCAAGGAAATTATGACGTCATTGCTTTATGAAAACGCTTCGAAGCGCTATACTGATAGAAATGCTTGTGGGCATTTTTAGCGCAAAAGCGAACAAGATAAACTTAGCTAATATAACACGCGTAAAACCGAGAGAGAGTGAGTCCAGGTAAAAACGGTTGCAGTAAAAACGGTTTTTCATTCTGCTCTTCTTCCCACTTCCCCCTTCTCTCACCATACAAGAGGTCTGTACGAGCAGGTATAAAATCAATAAAAAAAAGGATTTATTTTATAGCGTACACTGAAAAGAAAGTTGTTAACCTGACTGAAATTTTCAACTTGATTAAATTTTTTTCAATTCAAGTATTTATGTATTTAAGTTAAATATATAAATGCTTAAATTAAAGTTCAAGTATTTTATGTATTTGAATTAAATACATAAATACTTAAATTGAAAAAATTTAATCGAGTATAAAAATTTAGTCAATTTAACAACTTTTTTTCTCAATATGTAAACTTTATATTTAAATGATTTTTTAGATATTATTTATAACACTTATTATACTATATTTTATGCAATATTATAAAAATTTCGAAAGATAGTTGTAAGAATGTCACGAGATATTAAATGACGCATGTGAGAACAATCGCCCACGAGAATAATTATACATATATTGGAGGATCTCGCGACACATTCATCAATATTATATTAAATATCAATGTACCTATACGTACCATTCTAAAAAGATTCATCGTACACGTGGATGCAATGACGCAATTCATTGATATAGTCCAGCTTATACGTACTAAAAAAATTCTTTGTCCGCGCGCACGCGCGTGATTATCAAAAAGTTTTGACTGATTTCAACATAAATATATTTGCAGAGATATTTCCAATTTTCTATTTAATGAAATCGATTGTCTATATATGGAATTATTTAATTTACAGGTTTCAATTCCCGATCACAAAACAAATATTTTTATGAACATCTATTTTCTACCTTAAAGTGATATCATTTGCGCGTGTGTTTATTACATATATTGTGTATTTCACAGAAATGTTAAAATCTATCAATATAAAATATCAGTGATATATATCGAGAAAGACGTGTAACGGAAGTTATCGAGTTCTTTTCAGATTATCGATATTATATGTATATCATCTTTCCCCCTTTGTCGATCTTAATAATATTGGTATATATGTATAAACATAAAAATACTATGATTAAGAGTTTTCTGTTTACATTTTTTTTCTAAAATTCACCAAATTAATAGAATCTTAAATTCGACAGAGGAATTTTAATAAAAATGAATTAATGGAATAAGATGCTTAGTTTCTAAAAATAAATTTTCATCCCATTATGTAAGATTTTAATTTACGTATTATCTCACGTAATGGGTTTCTCAAGTACTACATTTGGTTAATGGCTATTTATAGAAACGATGCATATGTGCGTATATGCGACACGTTTCTTATAGATAAAACGAATAGTATAGCAAAGCTTTTCCCGCATTTTTACTGTAATGATAACATTAATTTCGTGAATTCCAAATATGAAAATTTTTGTAAAAACACTGGCCTCACTTAGCGAGAGATAAAGCAAAAGAAAATTGTACAAAAATAATTTTTTCCGTTTTATAAATTTATGTTGAAATTAGATCTTGCTCCATTTGAGCGTTTATTATAATTAATCTTTTATTAGATTATTTGTGTGCGCATTCAACCATCGCCATAGATAGGACGCCATCAGAGAGAATTTCTTCCGCATTTTTACTCGACATTCTAACAACATAGATTCCCTCATACAGACACGCTAATTTTACTTATTAAATAAAGCAAAAGAAAAATATTTACAACAAATTCTTACTTTTTACATCTTTTTTCACATTTAGATGCCTGTTAGTATTATTTATTATTAAATTGATTTTCAATTTAATAACGCAATATTACAATTTCTTGTTCAACTTAGAACTGTGTTTTAAGACTGAATATTTATTCGGCGGGCAGTTTCGTAAACTTCGAAAGGATATATAAAATTACACAATAAATATCAACATTAAGATCTAGCTATGACCGATAAGGCATTTTGTTTATATTGTCTTTTTTTATTTTAGAACCCGTTTGGGTTGGAATTGGATCTTGCTTCGTTTACTGAATGTTTAATTCAGTAATCCATTATTAGCTTACTTGAGCATTCAACCGCACTTCTTATATTCTATACAAAGTACTTGTCTGCCTGTGAAAATTTTAATTGACAATTAATTAGCCTCCCTTATGTAGAAAGGTGATAAAAACAACCTGCGCTACCTTCCGACGCGGTGTTCAATTAATGTGATGGGGAAGCGATAAGATATCGATCCTCTGTCACGATTAGAACCGGTTTATCAAGCTATCAAGTTCCAGTTTTTCCATCGTCCTGGCGGCTATTCTGAGCGAATAAACTCCAGTACGCAGCCAACGGTTTCCGTTGGACAATGAATGGACATCGATCGATAAATCTTTAACTATGTCACGCACTTTGATCGCGTCGCACGTTGCCGAAAAAATTCATTCTACGACGAGAATGGAAGTTGCGAGATCGGATTAGGTATTCTGTTCCTTAACTCGTTTTTCGTAACTTGAATAAAGTTTGATTGCCGTCTTTATCAGGTGGCGAGTCTGAATCGATATAATAGTTTTTCGTCACTTTATTGTTACTATGGCGCTATATATTAATCGTTACACCGGGTCATTGCACCCAATGCGGTCCCTTCGGGTACAAGGTTCAAGATGATGACGCCGCTTGTCACCGCTCATTTCGCAGAAGAATGTTTTTGGCGCGCGGCCGAGTTTTCCCTCAGCTTCGCTCAATTTTTGGAACGGGTGGCTCGAATTTTCGGGGCCCGCGCGTGATTCAGAGTCGAGAGTTCGCGTGTGTCCCGCTGCCAAATAACCTCATGGTAGACTCATCGGTATTTATTGACTGTCAGCTGTCCCTGTTCTTACGGACGAGTCGTTTCTCTGTAAACCGCGTAATCCCTGTGTAGGGTGTCCCAGAATTGTCGCAATTAATCCCAAAGACAGACATTTGACGAAGAATAACGATTATTCTAATTTAATACCGCGAATTCATTAATTGAATTATACGCAATTGAAAATGGAAACTTTAGCAAAGCATTCAAAATATACGTGATTCACCATTAAAAAATTAAAAGCTTTGAAGCTCTTCTCTTTTATGAAATTTTTCTGTGAAAGATTTTTTATATAAAAGCATGTTTCTTCATTTTTATATATCTTTTCTAAAGGGAGGGAGGGAGAGAAATATTTATAACTTTTTTTAATTTTTTGACTAATGGATAAACTATGCTTTGATTATATTTTGTTTAAAAAAAAATAATAATTTTATTAAAAATTAAGATAATCATTAAAATTGCAAGAAATTGGCTTTTTTTCAAACAAGAAGTAAATCTAAAAATGTTATTTAGATAAAGCAAAGTATAACCGATCGTGTCCAGAAAAAAAATTGTTTAAAGTGCTTTGAAAATATTAATTTAGTGATAAGAAAAGTACATAAAGATATTAGGCAGTTTGTGTATTGTAATTTTACATTTTTCTCTTCAATTTAATAAAATTGTTAAAAAAGTATTAATTTAACTTATCAATTTAATTTAAAGTCAGAATTATAAGCTTAAAACATTTAATTAAACATTTAATATCGAGAAAATGATAAATTGCATAAGTCTGTTATTCCGAACGAAAAGAAAAAATGAAGAATGATGAAGAATAGAATCAGTGCAGATGCGCGCCGTCGTGCATCATCATACGCTTTCAATATTGCGATATCGATCGAGATGCTTAATGTAGCTTGATTCGCAAATCGTATTAAAGGATCCGGACGCGTTTGTTGCGCGTGATAAAATCGATAAACGCCGTTGCATGCGCATTACGGGTGAGAATCGGCGGCGGGGACAGGCACGCTCACCCAATTAATGAAAGCAACCTGTGACCGCGGCGATTCCGTAAATGCGATGTCAAAGTGAGATTACGCGTTTTACAATTTCGCAGTTGATCTTTCACGTATTGCGCCCGCACTCGAATCAACGGCATTTCACGTATTGGTGGAGATCTCTTTTCGTATACACGAGCCACGATCGCTAGAAGAGATCAATTCTTGGAACGATCTTTCTTTTCCTGTTTACCAGAACCGGAATCTTTCGCTAAGATTTCAGTCAACAATAAACAATTAATTACGCAACGCCCAGCCAAGTAAAATAAAATATGATTTATCCTCCTATCGAATTCCTCCTTGACATTTTGCGATTCGTAAACACAACTCTCAAATTTTGAATTAAATATGATGATTGAAGACCGAACAATAACAATATTGTTGTTTCTTTTGCCGATTAGTTAGTTGTTGTTTATCAACTGTTTGTTGTTTGTTTAATGCTGAATGCGTGGTGGAAACGCGGCGTGCCAAAACGACGTTGGCGGTTTCCTTTCCGCAATATTGCCGCGGTAATGAAACGATCATTAGGAAGGGAGGGAATCGTAATTGCATTTTGGTTCCATTTAGTCTTTGCATTCAAAGTGCGGTCCACGCGACACAGTGCCACGTGTGGTAGGACAGAATTTCATTATTGCATTGTAATTTGCTCTGTTTTGTATAAAAATATGATGCAGAACAAGAGAAAGGTCGTACGTGATGCACGTGGTACACGTGCGGCTATCACATGCAAATTCTTAATAGAGAGACCACGTGGAATCGAAATGTAACTATGACTCTCTCTCCTCTCTCTGTCTCTCTCTTCAGTTCTATCATTCTCTTGAGTGATTTTTATTTTCACGTTTATTTATATATCTTGTATCGCTATATTTCATATCCCAGATTGCTTACATTTAATGAACGTTTAGCCGATCTTTATTATCTCCAAAATAACATCTTTATTATATGTATAAAAACATTCATTTAATGCTCATTAAATCGTCGAAATGTTTTGTTTATAATAATTATATATATTAAACAGTTAAAACCAAAATAAAGTAAAAAATGAAAATTATATATGTATGTAAAAAAAAATTACTATTAAATCCACAATTCAATTGTTTCATGTATAAGCAATATAAAATCTTTTTGGAAGAATTTATAATCTTAAACAAATTATAATTTGTTAAAAAATTTTCTTCGTGTAATAAATATGATATAATGAATTGTTGATTTGATACTAATTTTTTTTTTCTGTGTACAAAGAGCAAGAATTCCAAGCAGACTATTTACGTTTAATAAACGTTTAAAAAAAACATTTAGCTGATACATTTTTGTGATATTTAAAATTTTTGTTAAATATTTATATAATGTTTATTAAAATGTCAAAATGTCTCGAGTACAAACAATATTTTAAACTAGCAAAAAAAATTTTTAAACAGACATTATATGAGGTCTTGGAAAACGTTTCTTTAAATAATGTTTATTAAACAGTTTGAAAAACATATCAGTTTTCAAACATTTATATTTTCAGCTTAGAATTGATTTTTAACGTTCACTAAATATATTTTGAACCCAATTTTGTATTGCTTGGAATACAATATTTTCATATTTATCTTGATATTTTTAGCCAAATCTGCCATGAAAAATATTTTTTAATAATATCGACGATAGCTGTTAATTCTGTCGCGTTCTTTAAATTATTAATTTTGGAAACAGTCAAGATTAATACTCTGAATTAAAAATCAGTATATTTATTATTACTGTTTGCAGTTGTATCGTGTTCAATTGTCATTCGATTTGAAATTCTACAACGGAAATGCATTTCAGGATGCATTTCGAATCGTAAAGCTCGTAATATTTTGGTCGTCGCCCTTTTCGCGATGCCAAACGTCGCAAACTCTATCGAGGTTAAACGCTTAACCTTTCTAAAAATCGATAGAAAAGCTCGCCAAGCGGTAAAAGCTTCCACTCGGACGAAAATTGCGCGAAAGTGCTGCGTGTTAATGTATTATTTTTAGAAACGGTCAGGATTGCCTTTAGATTTCAGCATTTCTAAGCAATTTTATGATAACTAGTTTATATTTTTAAGAAATGTAAAATTTATTCTCGAATTATTCGTAGAAACTTCTAGCAAAAGACTATTTATAAAGTGTTTATATGTATTAACTTTTTACCAGTACGCATATTTTAATAAAAGTATAAATGGCAAGTATGGAAATAAATGACATTTGTAAGCTTACCAAAAGACAATATAACAATCAAACTTTTTGATTTTCAACAGAGAGAAGCTTGAATGGCTTGAAAGTAATGGCCGCGCGATTTAGCTGTGAGCTGTGACTTTGCTTCGGAGCGCCTCTACCATAAAATGTGGCTATTGAACTACGTAGCTAATGTCCATGAATCCCGTTGGTAATGTCTACAGTGGTTCTCTTCCGTGCTACAATCAGAATTTATAAATTAGGAATTATGCTTAAGCAATAATATAAATAATCTATATTACGTATATACAATGTAAATCATGTAAATTATATTTTATGTTTCATCTATGTAATCAATAATTAATGAATATTGTAGAAGATTCAGGCTTCGTCACAAATAATAAAAATTTATATTATACTCTATTTTATTTTTAATATTATATATTTTTATTTTATTAATATTAAAATCAGATATATTAATAATTTTCTAACTTAATTAATTTTTCTATATTGAGTACCTATAATAATAATAATTCTTATAATTTACATTATATTGTCTACATGAAAAAGATTTGTGTAAGCATAACGTAAATAATTCACATATGTAATTATAATCTTGAAATTCACGGCACAACTCTGATCAAAACTTTTGATGTTCTGAGTTACAAGTTCTGATTATAGCACGGAAGAGAACCACAAAATCGGACAATATCTACAGGATTCGTAGATGTTGGCTACGTAGTTCAATTTTCACGTTTTATGGACATCAAGACCATCAAGGCGCTCCGCAGTATTAAATGCTGCGCACGTGTTTCGCGTGACGGTAAAAATAATTGTTGTGATATTCTATTCATTATTTGTTAATATTTATTTTTTGGTGCTGTGCTCTAATAAGTATTTCGCAATGTATTCAAAAGTGATGTTCACAAAGGATGTCATTGTAATAATGAAGACATCTACATAAACAAAAAGAGAGGACTTTGTATACTACTTATTGTTTCATAAATAAAAAAAATTTATAAACAAAATTGTGTAATTAATTCTGAGAAAAACCAAATAGACTTAATTGAATCATGAAGAGACAAGAATTAAAGTCGAAGGCATTTAAACGTGCTGAAAACAATATGATAAACAAATTAAGTAATGATTTTTTGAAGAAGTATCCACATCATGTAGTGCCGGGTTACAACTTGAACAGATCACCATGCATTGAGAAATGGGATGAGGAGAATGTG
Organism: Solenopsis invicta; assembly: GCF_016802725.1. NCBI lineage: Eukaryota > Metazoa > Arthropoda > Insecta > Hymenoptera > Formicidae > Solenopsis > Solenopsis invicta. The sequence goes on from NC_052673.1 coordinate 12,615,598, forward strand.
ATGGGGCTTTATCAAGATTTTCCATATAACTGTGATTTGCCAAAGCCAATACTGCCACCAGCAAAGTTATCGAGAACAGGTAGCTCCAACAATATTGATATGAAGTGAAATCTTTGCGAGTTTCATTGGAATATAATTTTTTTTTTAACTTAGCACAAAATCTAAAATTGGATCATAAAAGGTCTTTAAAACTTATTCTACAATAGCATAAACATAAGCTCAAAAGACTGTAAGTCATGGTATAATTTATTTTTACTAATTAACTTGTAACTTAAAGCACATTACAGTCTTACAGTCTTATGTTATTACAGAATAGGTTTAAAATTACTTTTAAAAATGTTTTTAAAACATTTTATGTGTGTGACCTGATCTCAGATTTTATGTTATCTGAAAAGTTATATTTTAATATTTTAGGCATTTTACTTTCAGAGTTTTTAAAATTTTTTATAGATTTTAAAGGTTTTTATTGCAAAAAAAATTTTTTATATGCTTTGCAAAATCTTGATTTTATTAAATATAAATTTACTTTGTTTTTAATTACAGTACTTGCTAACATAGATCCGGCATTGCAACTTCTTACTTTGAAAAGTCATCTAAAGGATGATATAGATAGGATAATGAATCATTATAAAAAATATAAAAAAGGTTGTATGTGTGTATATATAAATTAATGACTTCTATATGTAATACTAACTTTACAAAATATGTTCTTGATAGAATTTAAGGCAGTGCACAAGAAAAGCATAAAGTGGAAGAGAGGTAGTGACGGATATAGTGCAAATGTACCTAGATATATTGCAGAAATAGCAGAACTGCTTGATATGGATCCAGATCCTTATTTTGAAGGAGTATGTTTAACAAGCTATGCTCTTTGATATTATCCTTGTAAAATATGGAAAAAATAATAAATTATAGATTATAAGACGTAATATATGCATTAATAAAATATCTTTTTAGACTTATAATTGGTACTATACTGGTGGATCATTAAATTATGTTGAGTTAAATGGCTGGGATGTTCTGTTATTTCCATTTGGAGGAGATTTAGGTATTGTTCTAATATAGAACAGATTCATAGATATATGTAATAATTTGTACACTTGTGTATTTTAATCTGTGTTGAACCATTTTTTTAGTTGCTGCACATATTATACCTTTGGAAAATTTCGTATGGAAGCCATTATTACAAGATTCAGATAAATGTGAACTACATGATTTGCTGTATGAAATTAGACAAACCAAAATTAGTGATACATGTATGTATATTAATATTTTATAATTTACAAAGAATAAAATTATAATATTTTTCTATAAATTTATTATTTATAAGTGATTGTCTTCACTTTCAGGTAGAATTTTAGGAAGGCATAAATATCAATGTACTCTTTATACACTATCCAATTCTGAGAATCACTTACAGCTTAATGAAATTCATAGACAAGCGTCGAAAGTACCTTACGTTAGTGCTGATTTGAGTTTAACTAATATTAATTATCATTGTACATTGAATGCAGAAAGAATATTGTCTTTATGGGACATAAATGCTACGTAAGTATTTCTTTACATCTTAACCCTTTTGTCGCAATCTTTTTCTTATTGTTAGTGGTAATTTTTTTCAGTAATTACATTAGTAGTGGTCCTGTACTACATAATACAACTCATGCGCGTGATGCTTGGGGATGCATAAGATTCCAGGAAACTGATCCAAATGTTTTGATTTACGTGGACAGATGTTGCTTACATTATCTCGATACTAGGGTAAAAAAAGAAACTAACAAATTTTTAACTTAACATTTTTTTTTACACAAATTATTAATATTAATAAATGATTTAATTAAAATATTTTCTGTATTATTTAATTAACTCAATAATAAGATTATATTTGCCATTTTTTATACATTAGTAGAGCATTATTGTTTTACTAAACTTTTTTATAGCTTACTCTCGATCAACCATGTATCACGCTGTGTCCGAAATCTAATATGGAAAACTGTGAGAGTTTGTCGATAGAAGCACCGAGTAAACACAATTGTTGTCGATATTTAGGCACTTATCATTCATTTTTAATGTGCGATAATCGTTCTCCAAAGCAGTGTGTACGACAAAAATGGACGCATCAGTTTAAAGATACTCCGTTACTAGCGGCTGTAACTAATAAGTTAATAATGATAAATACATATTCTATGATAATGAATTGTCATTACAATTACAATCATATTATTATATCGTATATTTATTACAGTAATGATAAGGAAATCATTATTTTATCAACTCAGAAAGCTGGCGAAAACACAGTAATTTTAAACACATGGATGAGTGAGGAGGAGTCTCATTCTTTTAATTTACCTTTCACACCCCCATATATTGCAGAAACATTACATGCATCTCAATTGCAAGGAATGTGTTTGAATCCGTATTTACGAAGCAGATTTGAATTATGTAATGTTGGCAGCACATTAGTCACAGACGTAAAGAAAGCAGGAGTATTCTTTTTTACCCAAAATTCTATTGGTAAAATTGTATTCTATCATAAAATGTTTTATGTACAATATTAACATTTTAGTGCATTACGTCTAAGTATATATATATATATATATATATATATATATATATATATATATATATATATATGTATGTATATTTTTTTTTTAATTCCTATTTTCAGGTGACATATTTTATCAGTGTATAACACATGAAAAAGAGAATGTATTAGACAGATATTCTCCTGTAAATACTAAAGCTTGTTATGCATTAGATATGTGGGAAAAAGCTTTATCAGCCCAAAAGGAACCGATAGTACCTTTAACTCTTACTGACAAGTGTAATATGCAATATATATATGAAAGTAAGAAAAAAACATCTTCATTTTTACTTAAATATACTTCAAATTTCCAAGTATAACGCAAATCATGAAAACATTTTTTGCAGATTTTACAAATGAAGCAATCAAGCCACCTTCAAAATCAACTGAAGAAAATGCAAACAATAGTTTTGAACCAACCTGGAAGGAATCTTTAGCCACGTTGAGCTCGTATATAGATCTATTATCACCGGACCTCCTTGCAGCTTGGGAAATACGTGACGAAGCACCTGTACCGATGGGAGCGGAATCACATCAGAAAGTTTTGAATTGGTTGGAAGCTTCGACTTCGCATCAACCTGTCACGCAATCGCAAGATGCACCTGAACACATTCCTACCCCCATCAATTCTCAAGAATTAGCTAGTGTGTCACAACAATTTGATCTTATGGACATTGACGATAGTAACATGTTGCAAGAAATGCTATTACCGAAAGTTAAATCGCAAACAGCCAAGAAGAGAAAGCGCATTAATACATAAGCAATCTATAATAATAATAATAAGGAATATTAAAAGTACAAATTGTGATAGAAATATTGAGTTAAAATTTATATTTTTGTAACATATGTCGAAGTTAGCGACAATATTAAGTTATATTAAAAATAAATAAAATGTATTTTTGAAACATTGTTTATTTTATTGTAATAAAAATTGAACCATAATCATTATGTATAATATGTTTTGATGAAATGACTGAATGTGTAGTATATTCAAATAATATACAAATTTAAAATTTCAACGTAATTGATTTATTTTGACTAGCGGTTCCGTAAGAAAGATGGTTTCCATTTCGAGATAAGTACTCTGTTGCTGTCTTGTTGCTTGTTTTGTTCATCCTCCATTTGCATCTGCTAATAATCATTGTAATTTTTCAAATGTTTGATTATATGTACTTTATAATCTTATTATTAACTTACCAAAAATTTTCGTCGGTTTTCTTTAAACATTTCCAATGGATTATCAAATTGTCTATAATAATTCAATACATCTCTCACATCTTGCACGTTCGATGTTAATATTGCTAAGAGATAAAATCAAATTTTTATCAGTCAACAAAGAAACATGTTGACATTGAAAAACACAAAATTTATATCAGCAATGGTAGTATATGAAATTTTAAAGATTAAAATAATTTTAATATTGTTCTTACTCTTCAGGAATGCCGCTAAGTCATATAACGTAGTGTCGTCATCGTTACCTGACCATCGGGGAAGTTTAAATGCATTTTCTGGATGTAATTTTACGCTCTTTTCATTCCAATCGATAACAATAACCTATAATCATAATGTAGTAATAATAGTTCTCACAAATGTAATAAAAATATTTTTTAATGTAATAATTACTTTACTAAGATCACGATTGAGAGCTGCCAAATCTTTAACATGATGTCCATCCACAAAACGTGTTGCATCTCTAACTAATCTGTACATTATATATCCATTTGGATCGAGTGCATCCAAAATAGGGAATACTGTCTGTAATTAAAATAATTGTTATTTTTCTTCATGTAGATAAATTTCTCTTTTTATGAAATACATTCAAAATAAGATATTTAAAAAAATCAAAATCCACACTTATACCATTCCTTGTTCAGCTGTATAAATCACAATTTCAAATTGTGGCGGGGCAACTGCTTCTAAAAATTGATCCACTCCTGGCCGCTTTTTAAATCTCCATCCAGTTTGGTACTAGACAGACATGGTAGTCATATATAATATTAATTAACACATTTGCCACGATTAGATTTGAAAAATCTTCAATCAGGCTACATTTTAAATAGTTTAATATAATATATATTGCAAATGTATGATATATATATATATATATATATATATATATATATATATATATATATATATATATATAAAACAGGAAATAGGAGAATATATTAAACAGAAAAAATGAGTTTTAAATAACAATTTTATATTTATTTAGGTTCTATATTCTGTATTCTAAATAATAATTCTAAGTCACATGTAACATTGGCTTTCATATAAGAAATATGATGTATAGTAGCAAATGTGTTAAATCGTATTGATTAGATACTTACTGTCCAATCTGGATGTACCAGGAGATCTGTCAATTCCAAAACTAAAGTATATGGTGGCTGAATATATGGATGTTTCAATGGATCAGGTAACAACTTTTCCCTACTGGGTTCTTGTACTAACTATAAGCATAATAAAAGTCACATTATGATATAGGCTTTAACATTTGAGAATAATTTCACATACTAAATGCATTTCTAAAATTAGAAACTATATTATGTATAAAGAATTCAATATAAAAGATTACAAGCTTATTTTACAAAGCTTTTCATGTATCATTTTATACTTGACTTAATATAGTAAAACAATATATACTTATATAATTATAAAAGCATCATACTCTTGTATAATAATTAAGCTCTCTCTTGACCCTCTTGTAGATCTGTTCAAAGAACGGTAAATTGGAAAATTCGTCCTCGATGGCATTCCCATGTTCGTCATAATTAGGTCTTCCTAATTCGTATACTAAATAAGTGAAGCCAATACCCATGAACACGCCAAACGCTGCAAACCCATAGTTCATCATTCTCTTCGATCTCTCACGATTTGCCTTCTCCTCCTCATCTTCCTTTTGTTGTTCATTCTGTTTTTTGTGAGCCACTACTTCTTGCCCCAACGATTCAGCTTCATTTATCGACGACTGTATATTAGTTAGGTTACTAGTGATTTTTGGACGATCCGTTGCTGAAGACAAATAAAAAATATCGCATATAAAATATACACGTGACACTTTCATACATATACATATATATAAAAGAAAGACGGGTTTCTTCACATCAAAATAAGAATCTTTTGAACTGTATGTACCACATAAATTATATTTGAGATATAAGAATGATAAATAAAAATCAATACTTTGTCAACGTAAAACTTTATTAAAAATTAATATTATTTATTTCCGTCGTCGACGACGGCATGTATGATCTGTGGATTAAAATGATTTTAACGGTAAGGAGATGCCCATGCTTTCAGGCAGAGGTTATGGTCATGGTCATGCTCACTTTCTGTACTGTAGCGATATTTTTGCGCCGAATGAACGAGCGATATTCGGCCGACGGGCTGTCGGAGGGTGCAACATGTCGTTCCCGCGTTTGCATTGTATATTTTACACAAAACTCGCAAACCCCGCGTCGCGAAAGCCATACTCTGGAAGATACCATGAGCTATCCGGTACAAGATCTCATTCTCGTATCTTCCGGCGAGACCTCACGCGGCCGATAAATCCGGACGTCTATTTTTCCGATCGAGGATAAACGTCGGGAGCGATTGTCAGAAATGCAAAAGTATTACTTTGCTGCGGTAAATAAAATCGTGCAAGGAAAAGACGAAAATGTGAGCATTGAAAACTTTTGGAATTCACGATTTTATTCTGACGTATTTCCTGCATTTCTCTAACTGCGCGATAAAAAATAGCTTGGCAGTGTTTGAATTGCGTACAATCGATTTTTCTATTGATGCGTTTGCTTTTTTCAGTTGAACCTCTTGAACAGCTCATCTTCTCACTTTTTCCTTCCAACGTGGAGAGAAAACAAACAACTGTGCCTCCAACTTTACTAATTAACTGCCAATATTTATATTAAGAAATTTAAGAAAAATATCGCGGCAAGGAGTTGTGTGATAAATTTCTGCGTATTCGATTTCGAATCGATCGTGTTTCGCGGAACAGTTTTATCCATGATCACGTGATCGTGAACATTCAGCGCCATCTTTCTTTTGGGGTCTCCCGCCGATTCGGCGCATCGTTTCATTTAATTCATTTCGTATCATTTCGTATCGGTTATCTCTTGCGACTTGGACCGGCCTGAACGTGAATCGTGATTTCGCACAGAAGAAATCCGAAAAGGTGTGAAAAGGCGGTGGCCGAAGACGGATTGAGGTACGTATAAGAATACATTCGAGTCGTCTTCCCCACCAAGTGGCTAGCTTTCGAAATCCGTGATATGTTTACATATTTCTTGTACACCAAAAACAGAGTAAAAACAGACCTTTCCGTGACACTCTTCTTTCATGTCGCGCTCTGTTTACGCGGATTCATCAATCATTCCGTCGTTTCTGAATTACGCCCATTATTTTGTGTACAGAAAGAAGTCTACCAGCGTGACTTGTTAGGGGAGAGGGAGAAAAAGAGGAAAAAGAAGAGAGACGACGGAATTATTTCTTTCTTCGAGTTCGACATTGGTCAACCTTTCAGCAGTGAAGTTTCCTGTTATTATTATATCTAACAGTCGCGGTAAGTAATTACATGCCTATCAAGCGAATTCATATTAAAAGAATCCATTTCTGGATTCTGCGGTAATATTTTCAATCTTATTAAATCAAGCGAAATCAATAGCGCGTTTTAATAAAGTTGCCTAACAGCAATGGGAAATAGTAAAACCCAGAGAAAAGTTTCAAGTAAAAAACTTTGACTGAAAGAAATTTGTACGTTGCTATACGGTTAAAAAATTTTTTTGATGTGAAGAAATATTTTGAGTGTTTTTTTTAATGAAAGAAATATATGTGTAAAACCAAATTAAAATAACAATTATTTCTTACATTTTTGTCAGTACTTTCTTTGAATAAAAAAATTATTTTTTTCAAATTAAATAATTTGAACAAATGAATTTATTTGCTTTAAAATAAGGCTAATGACGTCTTGAATTCAAATAAATTTTTATTTTCCTCAAAGATATTTTCACTTCAACTTAAAAAATTCAAGTTAAAGAAATGATTTCATCTATTTGAACATAACTTTTCTATAGGTAAATACTAATTTACATGCCAAATATTAACAAGATGTATTAAATAATAATAATAATAATAATAATATAAATTGATATTTTTTATATTTTTTAAATTATAAAATTTTATATTTACATTTATGTTGTGTATGTAATGAGATTGAGTAAGTTAATGTATTTTTTAAATTAAAGTTTATAAAATTAATTTAGTTATGTTAAATTCAAAGTTATATGAACAAAAAACTAACTAGTTAAAAGTTACGTTAATTTTAATTTTGAAAAACTTTGTTTATATTAATTTAGAAATTCCCAAGTTTCTGATGTTAAAAAAATTCAAATCAATTACAATATAAATCATGAAATAAATTTAGTATTTTATCTGTAATGTTTTATATGAAATAATAAAGAAATATTGTTTTTATATGGAAATATATTTTTTAATAATTTTTTTTTCTTTTTTTTCATAAATTTTTGCAACAAAAACTGCAGCAGATTTCAATCTCTTCGCAACAAAATCCATAGCAACATCAACTGAATATAATACACACATTACTAGTATTGAAGCCAATTCTTCGGAACGTGCTCAGGAAAAAAACGTTTATTGTGCATTAGTCTTCTTCGCCACAATTAGAACATGGCAACCACTCAAGTGAAAGCAACGCTTTCCTTCAAAATTATTCACGACCCATCAAATGCCATAGTTCAACATCAAATTTCAAAAAATATAGCAAAAATGTTAGTGATGTCAGCCAGAAAAGAACTGAGATTAATTACGTTTCACATACCGAATGAGGACTGCACGGTACAGGACCTATTGGATGAGGTACAAGCAGCTTTTGTACAGGACAAGGTATATTTCTACAAAAATTTGTAGAAAAATTGTAATTTACCATGTTGAAAGAGTGAGAATTTCAGATAATTTTGTAAGATATTTTAAAATATTAAAGGAATATCCATATCATCGACGTCAACGCTTCAATTCAAATTTAAAAATTTTCTTACGTAATAAACAATTGTATTACTTAAGAAAATATTAACTGCATAATTGCATTGGATAATTGCAATTTATATGCCATTTTGTTCCTGCTCCAGAGTTATCAATACATAATAATTATACAATAATAATAGAATTTTTGTTACAAATTACATTATATATTATATAAAATATTTTTAGGCGGATATTCCATTTTCTGATGAAACTGAAGTAATACAAACTCACTTCATGGTAGATGATCCTGTATTGGATATAAACTATATAGTGGCTGTAGGGGATTCTGGGATGATTACATCATCCTTTGATGGTAGTGATAGTAATTATAACACTTCTCAGGAAAATGTAAACACTATGAGTACTGATTTATTTGAAAGGACCAAGTAAGATATTTTATTATATTTAAGGACCTGGGTACAATAACAGCATAAGTAGATTTAAGTTATTTTGAAAAAATAAAGTTTTAAATTTGAATAATAATTTGAACAATAAACAGTAAAATAAAATTAAATATTTAAATTTCAATAATCAGGTATTTTAAGGTATTTCAAAAGATTGTGCTTGAATACCTTATACAGTTATATGATATACATGCAAATATATAATAAATTTTCTTAACATACTCTGTTATTGCATAAAATGCAGGAATATTTCTATAAATAGTTTTGACTAATATATGGTCCGCTAAATATAAATGCATTGTGTTGTAAAAAGCAGATTGGGATAACTCCTTAAATTAATTAAAATTATTATGGTTAAGTTTTAATACTTTGGTTCTTCCATTCATTATTACAGATTAAATTTTCAAAATTTTTTTCTTTCTTTTCCTTGTACACGTAAAATATTCATCCATGCCTTTTTTATCATAAGAATCGTACATTTGAATTACTTCCACTTAAACGGTACAGCGTAAAGAAAGAGATTTCTACTGTCTACATGTTACATACGGAAAATTCTAGCAGATATTTTTTTCCTATTTACGCTGTAGCAATTTTATTTTTTTTGCAATAATAATATAGTACACGGCATTGGTTTTTGTAAATTTTTGACTTTCAGGAGCAGCGGACGAAATTATAATAAATTATTACGTTACATGCACTGTAGATTTTCACTGTTGGCAGTCAATTTTGAAACATAGTCATTGATGAAATTTGAATATATTAAAGATACAGAAGATATCACACAATATTTTGGCTATTAGTCGACAGATGGTTCCATGTGTCTCATTCCAGGAAAATCAGTCCGAGAACTTTTCAGGCATACTGTGTAGTAGAAGATTTAAGAAAGTTTTCGAAAATGATGTTTGTGCAATAATAACGTAAATTAACGAACACTGTTATTATATCTAGATCCTTATTTTTTTATTTTAGGACGTTGCACATCAGTTGATTTTCAGCTTGCCTTTACCTAGCGTCCACTTTCTTCCCTTTCTATTACTTTACCATCTTTCAGGCTGTTTTACTGTCAATCAACACTTGCTCTGCGCAAGGAAAAAATAGCGCTAGGTAGAGACAAACTAAAAATCGGCCGAACGCTCTGGTTTAAATTCAATTACAAACAATTCTAAAAAGATAATGTTTTCAGTGCATCAGATGAAAACAGCAACTCTTCTAAAACTCTTGAGGTAAGCTTATAGATTTGTTATTAGGAAATTAGATGAAATGAGGATATTGGCAAAAAAGCATTTTTTCAATTTTCTTTATATTATGAGTACACATGTAATGAATCTTCTTTATATTTTTTAATTTTAAATTCTTAACAAAATTGAAAGATTAATATTCAATTATTAAAACATGTTATCGTTTTGAAACAATCGATTTTGTTTAATATTAATAAAAAAATATTTGATAATGATTTATATAACTTACAATAATGTTACTTTTTTTTATTCATACATGCTAATTTCATTAATAATATATTAATATATCATTGTATTATGTTTAATTGGTATTTGTAAGAATGATACAATAAATATATTATATTAAAAATAACGAAATGGGAGAATAAAATGAAATAAATAGTTAACGGCAACATATAATCTACGTGCAAGTGTGATAATGTCACATTGATGCAATCAATAAGAATTTCCTAACAAAAATTAAGAGGATACACTTATGTTCATCTGATATACTGTATTTTCTAGGATATACTGTATCTTTACGCGGTCTACAAGAAAAACAAGGGAAATGCTACGAAATTGAACAAGACAAAAAAAGACAGTCCTTCCCGCGAGCAGTTCAAAGGAAAGGATACAGCTTCGAAACTAAAACCTATTCAAGAAGAGTCAGGTATGTATAATATAATATTTTGAGCATGACACATGTATGTAATATTAATGATCAGGGTTGGGCAAGATAATATATTTTAACTACATTAAATTAAAGTTTATAACAATAGTTTTTAAATAAGCAAGTAGATCTAAATCAATTTTTGCACAAATATTTATTAAAGTTTTCTTAGTATATGTAAAAATTTTTATCTAATTTTATAATATCTAATAAATTGCGTTTTTTTTTGCAAATTTGATAAGGAGGGATCATTAAGATTAAATTATAATTTTTACATATGAATTAATCAAACTCTCATAAATATTTGTGCAAAAATTTATTTAGATCTACTAACTCGTTTAAAAGTTGTCTTTAAAACTGCAACAATAATCATTTTTATTACAAAAATTATTATGAACCATGAATTTTTCATTGTTTTCTTCGAAGAAATACATTTTTTAATGTTATAATTATTTTTACAGCAAAAATGAATATATTTTGTTGTAGTTTTAACTTTTAACTCGAATGGTAGTTGGAATATCCTTAAAGTTAAAAATTAACTAAGTTAATTGAAAATTTATTAACTTTTTAACTAGTTACTTCCCAACTCTGATAACAGAAATATAATATAAATAACAATGAACATTTAAATAACTTGTTTTAAGTATAAATATGTATATAACAAATCTTGCAAGCAACAATACGTTTTAATTTATTAACGAAGAAACTTGAAGATTACGTACATGCATGAGTGGCGATATGCCATGTGCGACGTAGAATACAGGAAGCATGGATGCAAACATGTTTTTCGCGTAGCGTGAGATATAGCAGGGACGATTTTGTTAGGGAGAAAATGTGAACGTACTTGATTCCCCTATAACTAATGAACATTTTTCATTGTTTTTCGTAATTTTCGTCTCTTGGTCGAGCTTTGTTTTCCCGGTTTCTCGGATTTGTCATTCCCACTTTTAGCGTTCTTTTCGCGCGATATCTTTTTACAGTCGTGGTCACAGATACGAAATGGTCAAATGCGCGACATTACTCACACTAATTAAGCAAGAAAATACTACTAGCCATTAGAGTTGTGTCTGGGGAAAAGAAATATTCATGATGGTATCCGCTGATCAACGAAGAAGATAAAATTCTTACATATCTATATTTTTTAATTTAACAAGTGTATTGTATGTATTTGAAAATATTCTCACCATATCATTCAGATATTTATTAAATACTTTGAAAAGTAAGTTTTATCATTTTCAAGTAAAAAGTCTTACAGAAATCGCAATAATTGGATTGAAATTTTTCGCCTCAAGGAAAATACACTGATTGGATGTAAAAGTGGTTCTTGTGAATCAAGGAAGTTAGTTGAATAAATTGAAGTGAACGAAAGTAAGTTAGCGAGCGAGATTTCACTTTGAAATTTGATTAACTTTCTATTTCTATTAAATTGCCCTTTCCATTCTTTATTGAATTTCGCGAACTTTCTTGGGAACGGGGCACAAAATCAAAATCGATATGATTTTGCAAAACTGCACTTAATTTTCACACTTTTTCGCGCTTCTTTTTGTGCAGCGATCATTATTCGGAATTGACGCGACAGGCAAACGCGGCGGCGAACCTATTGTGATTCCATTGGGTCATCCCGTTAGTCATGATTAAGCAAATTTCATACTCGAGCCATTAATATTACAGTAGGTGACCGCGCGAGGTCCACAAAATTCCCCTGGCTAGTATAGAATGCATGCACTGACCCCCGACAACCGCCACATCGTCGGCGAACTTGCCGAACTTGATTAAATTGCGTTCGACGAGACTTCGACTATTTATGGGTCGAGGGCAAATAATCGAGCGGTCTGAAAATCCTCTGTCAACCTGTCGTCAAGTTTCAAAGGTGTTGCGTTAGAAACATAAAAGAGAGAGAATCATGTATGCGAGAATGCACACATGATATATATTTTATATAATATTACTCTCGTGTGTAATAAATATCCAAATCATATGACATATCTACGAAGGTAAAATACCATGGGGGATCTTAGCACTTTGTCGCACCGGGCCTTTATCTCACCAGGGTGACGTTTGATCCTTTTTTTTCGGGAATATGGCGCACGTGGGGGCGGAAGCTCGTGTCAGCTGCCGTTAGAACGGTAATGAGAGGTGCCATAACGTTAACGGGCGAACGCATACATTCCAGCAATTACGTCGCTCCAACTAATTTCTGTCCCTCGGTAAACTTGAGGAATTTCAGGTGGCGAATATGCGCCCGCGGGGGTTTGCGAGAGGCGGGAGGGGCCCGGGTCGGGGGTTACGGTTGACCATTTCGCTGGTTCCCGCGTTTTCCCGTTCTCACAAGCGGTCCCAGACACCCGCGTACTTGTCGAACACACAGACGAGATGTATACGTACGACGCCAGATACATACGCACAGACTGTAGATTTCTATATAAGGTGGCTCGGAAAACGCACTACAAATCAACAAGACTGCATTTTCGATCAGACATGAATTTTATTTTGAAATTTATATGAAGGTTCAATTACGGAGGTTCATTGCCAAGTCGGGTATCGTCAAATTAGAAGTACTCCAACGCGTCAAATTTAACTCCATCGTTAAATAATTAATGAAATTTTAATTTATTCCAAATTTGGATTAATCAAAATTAATTTGAGCCTTAGTTATAAACCTAGGAAGTTGAAATTAATTTACTTATTGCACGCTTATTTTAGCTTGTGTAAGACCCTGTACACAGAAAAATATTAAATATTAGGAATAAGAAATTAAAATTTTAGTCTTATTCGTATCTATTGTGCGTTACGTGTAATATTCATTAAGAAAACCGATTCTCAAATTTTAATTATTATTTCTAATATCTAATATTTTTCTGTTGTGAGCAGGGCCTAAACGTTTTCGATATAGCGTCCGTCGAGCGATTGTACCAAGGTCTGAATATATTAATTTGTTTCTTCTCGACGCACCCTGTATATTACCATACAGTCACCTTCCCCAAGACACAAACACACGTGGAAATTGCAGACACGTGCGGCTGCAGTGCGCGCCCTTTAGCGTCACGGGGGTGAGAGGATGGAGATAGGTGGGCGGCGGGAGGGTTGTTTGTCGAGAGAATTTTCAGTGCACCCGCTGGCCGGTATTACGGCCCGGATTAATTCCCAACAAAAATATGCGAGATATTTTAGGCGGCCGGACGAGAACATTCGCACGCGAGCGCGCACGCGAGCCGCAAAAAAGGGAACAAGCGCGGATGCGTTTGTCCGACGATGCGCGTCGCGTATTTTGCTTTCGGATCGCGCGAGCCAAATATTCGCCACGATGAATCGTCGGGGACAGCAGAAAACGCGCGTTTTGTTTGCGCCTCGACACCGCAGCTCTGCTAATCGCGTCAATGCGCTCACTCGCAGCCGAGCGACGGACGATTGCGATTAATTAATTCCGGTTCAGAGTTGCACGCTTATGCTCGAGCAAGCAAATCTTCAAAGTGAAAGAACAGTTTGAAGACGAAGGAGCGTCGTTTCCTAATTACAGCTAATTAGAGCTAATTTTCTATCTTTGCAAGAAGATACTGATTGAATATAAGAAAATATATTTTAATTTTTTTTATATATAGTTGTGATTGTAAAATTAAATTAGAAATGTACGGTGCGAATAATCATTTTTTATCTTAAACTGCGATTCAAATTTTATTTTTTAAATGAAAACAGATTAATATAAAACGGAAAAGAACTTTTACATACTACGTCATTTGCAAATTACGTTGCTTAGAATATTAAAATATCGCGTTAAAGATTGGGATTTCGGTAAAATTGTATTTGTAAAACTCAAGATACTTCATGTGTTGGCAAGTACAATTTTTACAGAGATAAGTTAACCGACAAAGGAAATAAACACAACATAAAAAATTGGTAGACAACGCTGCACTGTGTGCCACGATATTTATAAGCTTTATGCAGGAAGTCGCTCAAGTAAACCGCTCGTAACTCGCGACAAGTAATGTGAAAAATATAAGGTAATAGCGATGCAGAGTGGTGTAATGATCTATAAATGCACCGGACTATGTAAATGAACAGACGCAGCGGCGTTGTACCAAACGAGCTTGCAAGCTTTTTTGCTCGGGTTGCTCGCACTCATTCGCTACGCGAGTGTGCGTGTGTACATCGTTTCTCGTGTCGAAAAGATTCCTGAACGAAATTCCTCTCCGCACCGAGAATAGTCGGGTCATTCACAATCCCGGCGATCTATTCGCGTCACCTGTTTTCATTTCGTTCACGAATTATCGCGTTTTGATATAGAGAACGTAATCAATTTATTACGATTCTATTTTCGCTAAACAAATAAATATCACAAACACAAATTGTTCCTACATAGTGTAATTGAAAAATTTTAAGAAGGAAAAAATAAAATAAAATAGTGTGCATTTACTTGTGCAGAAATGTCAGAACTATGTTCCGCTTTATTAAAAATATATTCTATTTAAATCGTACTGATATTAAAATATCAATATCCTGTAAAATTTTAAATTGTGCCACATGCGTTTTAATATAATTTTTAACGTTGGTTTTCATACGTTTGTGTAAAATTACACGCTCGTTGCAAAATAAAGTATCATGTGTGAAGTTTCTTATTAAAGTCACGCACAGAGAAGCATATTAATCGTCTTTACTTTATATTAAGAAAGTTCGCTCCAGTTTAATGCTGTAATTTTATCGCGGATTATGTGGCCTTTGAAAACTATGCAACTTTTTCAATGAAGCTCACAAAGTGACAAATAATGAATATAAATAACCATGCAAGTATTTGCAACAAAAGATATTCCCAAAAAATTAAAGTTTGTAACTATATTCAGTTTTAAAAATCTATTCATGAATTTTCTCTGATACACATTTAATGAATTATTGATATACGTCATCTGTAAACTACAAATTAATTAATTTCATTTTCTTTGATTAAGTATTAATATAAACCTGTGAATTATACGATTTTATATTGACGGTTTAAACAATTGTGATCTTTTATTGTAATTTCGAAAGAGTTAAGTGCCATTTTCTTGTTAAATTAATCACATGTATTTTCATAAATTTCATAATGGCACACAATCGGATGTAAAACTGAAAACTAGATTTGGGATCCGAATAAAATATAAATATTCTTATCATATAAATACTTTCATCATATAAATAATAAACGGATTATATTGCAATTTCTATCGTTTTAGTTTTCAAATATTGGCATTTTAACGATAATCTAACGCTGACAATATTAAACTCTTTATGCGACAACCAACCGCAATTCAACAAAAAATATTCTCGCTATCAATCAATATTCGTGTATACATCGTACCAACTGTACGTGCACAAGTAGGTTAAAGGCTAATAAAATCCACGATAATATCTCATTTTGTAAAATGGAATTTTCTAAAGGGTGAGAGCGAATTTTCAGAGCGCATATTAAGGTTGCAAGCGGGTGGAACGACAAGATAGCTTGCGCTCGCAGTCGCAAATGCGGACGCGCTCGCGCACGCCGCCGGGTATATTTTATGCAGCTCGCAACGCCGGTTTTTCACGCGACGTGAATTAGTCGCGTATCTCACGCAGCCGCTTTTAGCCTCCGCCCGCTGCCGATCGGCGGATTATCAGATCGCGCCCGATAAAAGGGTCCCGCCGCGCTGCGTGTACACGTACATCCGCGGTACATTTGTTCTCTCGCGTAATGGAATTATCGTACATACCGTTGGCACGCGATACTTCGATTATGCCGAATGCGCCCTTTCGCGGCCACCCGCCCACACGTGTAATTCGAGTTTAATCGCCGCTGCTGAATTACTGTGCTGGCTAAAAAAAATTGGTTCTCCGCATCGAGGATCGAAAGTTCATTATTGACTCTGACACAGTCATATGCAGGTGCTACGGTTACTAAGAGGGTTGTGAAAGAACAAAGTTAAAATAGAAGCTTTAACATACGTATGTATGGTCAAACAGCGAGAAAAAATTCTTAAATTTTAATAAATATTTATTCGAATAATACCAATAAAATGTTTACTCTGTAAGAAAAAATGAAACTTAATTAACAGTTCTTATACTAAATAAATATATATTTATATTTAGTAAATATTTTATTAGTACTATTCGAATGAATATTACAATTTAGTAATTTTTTTCCTCGGTGTAGAAGAAAAATTACGGGAAATTTTTAAGAAAGTTAAATAAAACATTGAGTATACAGTACACGAAAGATAAACGAAAGAATACATTTGATAAATATAATTTTACGTTGACTCATTTATTGAAACACAAATTCGAAATTATTATTCATTCGTGTAAAATATTCACAATCCGTAAAACCGTTGTAGTGAGTTTTAATTAATTTGAGACATGGTCGAGTCTTATTCATTAAAAAAAAAAATACGTATCGCCCTGCTTCCAAGTCCGTATCGATATTATTTAGACGTAATTCCGTGATTCAATTAATGAAGGATATTTACGATGAGACCATAATCCTTTGGAGACGATTCCTCTCTGCCGACTTTCAGCTAAACAGCACCGCTATGCAAAGCTCCTAATTAGTCTACCAATCTATACGCTTAACTATATGACTATGCAAATTTGGCTATCCGACCTATTACGCGATTCTATGCATATGCGCCATCGAGAGTACGAAACGGGATTGCATTTAATGTAGGCTGCAATGCCGTTTATGACTAAACGTTCCGTCTTTGTTGATATGTGCAACATTACGTGTCATGTCTTACCTGTGCGCTACTCATAAAAAAATCATTAAAATATTTATTGATATTTATAACTTGGTAAAAATTAAAAACCTCAAGTACAGAATCAACATTTTGTTAACGTTACAGAAGCATTCTAAATGGACTTACTAAACATCTTAGCAGGATTCCGTTTTCAATATATCTCTTTGTCAACCTCAAAGCAAATTATTATTTGCACGTTGAGCACGTCTATTATTGCAAGCCTGACACGTTTAGGATATCGCAATCGATATACGACCTATGTACCTATATATGCAGCGACTCGCAGTATTAAAAAAAAAAGAGAGAAGAATAAAAACCGATGAAGGTACGTAATCAGTCGCGCGGACGTAAACACAGCGGAGACAATAGTAGCAAGGGCTGCCGATATTTGCGATCGCACAGACCCTTCGTAGAATAACTTTCCGGGCGCGCGCGTATCGACGCGAATTCACGCGAGACTTACGCGCCGCGGCAGAAATATGAAAGCGCCCGGCTTTTGTGCGCGCTTTCGGCTTTAAACAGCGCGACGCGGGCAACGGAATGAAACTCGCGTCCGGAACGCGTCGCCCGGTTATTGTCCGCCTGAAACCAAATGCCCGATCGTCGTCATTCCTGAATGAACGGTGAGATCGTTGCGGCCGACACGGTCGTGACAGAGAGTGCGCGCACTGCAGATACGCACCGAAGCTGATTTTTATTACCGTCCGCTTTTGTCATCTCGACATGTCACGATAGCCGGGGTCGGCCGTGGCGAAACACGGCTGTCACTTCGTAAAATGTTAGAAACGTTTTCGCGCGATTGCAGCCGCGAGTTTGGGGCGATGCATTGTATCGCACGCTCGCAAATGTAACCTGATACCGCGCGGACACGCTGAAATGTTTCACATCGACATAAATACCGTGAATAAATGCTTGAACTTTTATTAGAAAATTTCATTATGATATTTTATCACTTGGTAACCATGAAATTTCAAAAACGCGAAATCTAGCCCTTTCATTTGGTGATCATCGTTACAATTTTATGAGATTTCTTCTGTCTTCAATAATATTGATTTTTTTTAATTTGCACTGTTCTAAAAATGAGCTATGTGCAATAACATAGGTATTTTTATAACTTTACGTACATATTTAAAATTAGATAAAATCAATACACTTCCTGTACAGCACAGAATAACAAAAACATTGTAAAATATTGCCACAATGTTTCAGCAATATTGCAGTAACGATAAAATGTCCGCTTCAGAAATATTAATACGTAATGTTACTGCAACGTCATATATCATTTCTAAAGCAGACATTTTACCATTGCTGCAACGTTGCTGACACATTGCAGCAATATTTTGCAATACTTTTTCTACGCTGCGCAGTAGAGGTTTCTATCTCAATCTACTTTCGTATTTTTGCCGATTCTTTCAATTTTTACATTTTACATTTTTGCACTGTCAATTTTTAACATCTTTGACAAAAATGTCACAAAAATTTTCTGGCCCGTTGCAGTAATAAGAGACACGCAAGTGAAGATGTAGCGCATATAACCGAAGTGACGCCCCGTGCTTTAAATACAACGAGGCCCCATAACTTACGGCGCATTCTGCCGGTAATGCACCGTGTCGTTGTGCACGAGTGGTTGTCTCAGCTGGCAACGAACACACTACCGCAAGCCGCATAAGCGGAAAGAGTCCTATGTCGAAATATTTGGACCGGACTTACCGCCGCGCACACAATGCCATTGATTAATGAGCGACATTAAGCGCGACGCGCGCTGCCCGCTAAGAATTTAATATGGACTGTCAGTGCCCTGCTGTCTCGATATGCATTACTTGCATATTAAGTTCGTCTAGGGGTTGGCGCGCATCTCGAGACGAACGACTCCGCGAAGAGAATTTATGTCTCGCCGTCGAAATCCACGTTCGATCGATCGTTCGACAACGTGGCTTCCTCTTGGCAAATGTCTTTCCTTTACGACAGCGAAAATCCAACATACGTCTCTCGTATATCGTGTGCTTCTGTCAGATTGTCGATTTATATATTATATTAAATTTTATGAAGTTGTTATAATTATTATTATTAATGTTGTTACGTGAACACATAATGCGAGAAGCATGAAACTTCGTTATTAAAAACACCATTTCCAGCTACATTTATTGGATTAAAGGTTAATTTTTTAGAATATTTTGTGTGCATATAATAATACATGTTTGGTTGAATTCTAAATGCAATTTACACTCGTTGAAATAGTAAATATGTAGCAAACAAGATATGCTAAACTTTAAATAATGACGGATATTTAAAGCCATAGTTTGCTCATTATAAAAAAAAAAAAAAAACTGCGAAACGTAGAGCGAAGAGTTGATGCTCGCGAAGTGTCCTTCGATTTTGTGTCGAGGTAAAATTGATTAGTGTAATTATTTAAGCTCATCTTTTAGGGTCGTGCCTTCGATGCTCGAAGCACGAAAATCGCATTCTTGGGGGCGGTTTTTCGTCGGTCCACTGAACGCGAAGACTTTTAAGCTCGGCTTTCCTGCCGCCGTGAATAATGGCCCGTCATCGCTCACCATTGTGCCCGGCAACGGATGGCCGCGTGTCTTATTCCGGTTCGAGTTAGACAATGTGACTTTCTTTTTGCGATTATTCATATCGACACGTACACATATATTGGCACTGTGTGAACAATACTCATTCCTCGCGGTAATAATTTAGACGCTGGCTAGAGATATGTTTTAGTGAATGGAACAATGAAAATAGAATGATTATGCAAACATTTATGTGTGCATGTTATGTTTTGATTATTCTCTAAATTATTTTGCTGCAACGGTATATAATTAATTAAATTATTAGCTCCGTTCATGAAACTTTTATTGATATCATTACTCGGATAATCTATTTGAAATTGAGATTCTTGGTAATTTAGAATTATTTTAAGCTCAGGCATTTTGTATAATAAAATTAAAACAAAATTGCCTTCTTACATTTACATCGTACAATGTGTATAATGTAGAATTGATAAAATTATCAATATAATAATAATTATTATTATTGTTTAAAGTTAGTATTTAAAATTAATAATTAAATTTATTTAATTATTACATCTACGATTATTAAATTTTTACCTCTAATTTTTTTTCTACATGAGTGCATATGCAAATGTGTTTACGATTGTACCGATCTACCGGTAAACTTCAGACGTCATTGGAAAGGTGGCGGTATATACACGTTTTAGGCCTCTTTCATTCAATTCAACGATAGAATACAATTGGATTCATTTATCACAGCAAAAAAATATAATTAATGATTTTGAATATTTTGAATATTTTTGATACTTCTGAATTAAAAAAAATAGTGTCATTGTTTTACAATTATGCCATTACAATATTCATTTTATTGAGATAGAGGATACATTCTTGAACCAATAAAATTTTATTGTGTAGTATGAAAAATGGATGCGAATCATCTATCAAAAATGTCTCGGCGCAAGGAAAATATCGCGTCTAGAGCATCTAAAGATATCATACCAAGAAGATTCGTGAGAACAGTCAGCTGCCGCGATAAGAGTGAACGAATTTTTTCATTAAAATTAGCTTTTAATTAATTTGCGGATTCTCTCATCTCGATATTGAACGATAAAAATTTCACTGAAAGTGGACATCGTATGATCACTTTAGTAATATAACGTTGGAATTTTTTATGCTAGAATTTTTCAAATTATTTTTCTTTATTTAATAAAAACAGAATAAATTTATTTAAACACGAGAAATCCTCTAGGAATTAATTACATTTTGTAACTACTTTCTCTTTACTACTAATACTACTTTATAATAGAATACTGATATGTTATAAAAACATGATTGTTTCATTAATCTTAATGCAATAAAATTTGAAAATTAATGATAAGTAAAACAAACTGTCTTCTTCTTTTTGGATAATGATAGGTTGAAGGCGTTAATAGTAATCGATAGAAGAATTTTTTATCTCGTCGGTATAATTGCGGATATACGTAGTCCGGTTGTTTGAGAAGGTAGAAAAGCGAGGGTAGGTGCGCTCATGACACGCCAACTGACCATTATGCAGATTTTCAACGATTAGATATATCAGACATTTTGCCGACGCACCAAATGTAATGTGCCTTTGTGAAGGGAACGAAGGGAACGACGAGAGACGGGATTCTCCCGTCTTGTCCACCTTTCATCCCGCCTTAATTCGTTATCTTGACTAACGACCTCTTTCCCGTTCCCTCCCCACTTGGAGGAGCGGAGAAGAGAAAGGGGAGTAAAACGGAAGGCGGACAGAAAACGGATTTTCCAGCGTTGCTAAGGAAAGACGAACCGTCGCGCGTGTTGAATAAGTTCGCCGGATTTCTAAGGGTCAAAGGAGAGCTGCTTAAGAGCCTGCTCAGGGTGACTGTGTACATACGCGGGACGATGTTCCGTGAACGCGTTGATGAGAATTTTTTTCCTCTCGATCCTTCACGGTCCGGTCTGAAACGGTTTCGGCAAGGGGGTGAAAAAATAAAGAACATCGAGTGAATTCTATTGTCATTCTCTTTTGTTGATATCTCTGACTTGTGAGAAAAGCTATTAGAAGCAGACGCTTAGTTGTTAAATATTTTATGAATATTATGTTCTGTCAGATTTTTTTAAAATTAATATACCTAAATTAATATTACTATCAAAAACGCTATTTTTTGAGAGAATTATCAATAAAAAAAAAAAAGAAATCTAAATGCAATTTTATACAATTGTAAAATAAATAAGAAACATTTTCTAATAAACTAACTGAACATTATTTAAAACATTAGTTGCAAAAATGTGAAATAAATTATTATTATAAACTTTATTTTATATTGACGCAGTCATTATATAATATTATTTAAAATAAGCATCCTGTCATCATTTAAAATACACATTATGCATTTACCGCATAAAATCGTAATATGTTGAATAATACATAATTTTAATATAACAAATTTTTATATATTATCTTTTAACTCCCATAAATGTGAAACGTAATGAAGGATTAAGGCAGCAACTCATGACGAAATTTACGGTGAATTTGCAATGAACAAGAAGGACGCAAAGCGTATTTCGCGCACATCGAGCGGAAATGAATTCCGCGAGGTCAGCGCGCGGTCTTTTCCGCGTGTTCTCTTCGTATGGCTACCAATTACCGGAACCGCGACAAGAGCAGACACGTGCGTTTCATCAGGGCAACTCATCCGCCGCCCACGCACGTCTTCTCCCGGGCGGGGCGTTGCGAATCGCGATGAAATCGGAAGACATCGCGCGGACATTCGCGCGGATTGAACCGTCGCGTCGCAATTAAGCGGGTTCGCAGTTCGCTACGTTCAGGAAAAGAATTCGTTTCGAGATGTAATATAATTTATATTATACTGAGAGAAAATGTTAATAAATATTTGAATAATTGCAATGAAACATTTACTAAATGTAGATAAATATTTAGTACAAGAATCACTAATATAATTTAGTTATTATTTTTCTATTGAATAAATATTTATGTATCGTAAATAAACATTTTATTGCAAGTATTCAAAACAAATATTTATTAAAATTTAATTGACTGAAGACAAACTTTTGTTCACGATAATAGTTTTTGTTATTAAGATAGTAGTATAGAGAAATAAGATAAAAAACATTAATCAAATAGGAAGTTTCATGAGATATTTCTTGCATAGGAATTTACTAATAATGCTAATAATTCTATATGCTCAGGAGATATTAAATATTTAAATCAACATAAACAATTAAAACAGGCTAGTGAGAGTCAGCGCGGGTTTAAGAGCGCAAAACACAATCAGTGTTCAAACAATTATTTATTCATAATGAATCACAAAAATAACTTTTGTGATTCATTATGAATAAATAATTGTTTGAACACTGATTGTGTTTTGCGTTCTTAAACCCGCGCTGACTCTCACTAGCCTGTTTTAGTTGTTTATGTTGTGTTAAATCTTTAGAGTCTTCTAATACTTTGTTTAAATATTTAAATGTTTGAATACTTATTAAGCGACGTTCTTAAAATTTTACGCCGGTCGAAAACATTTATCATCTTGCACCTGACGATACCGCGGAACTGATCGTATTACGAGCGCTGTAATTAATGGCGATATAATTAATTCAGCAGGCATATTAACGTATCGGAAAGAAGATTCGCGTAATCCGATCCATTATGGTGTGCGGTGACTCGAGATTTCCGCGCGCGGAGATGCTGACTTTTTTATTAGATTATAACCCTTCAGCACAGTGATGTAAGTTATGCCTAATATTAGCATATTTTGGCATATTTATGTATACATACATACTTTATATATCGATTACATCACACCAGCAGAAAGAGAACTTAAAGGAATGAATCCGATGGATGGGACAAAAGACAAGTTTTCGTACGTTGCAAAGTCTCATTTATCGATTTTACTTGACTGTGACGTCAAGTAAATGACGTGAATAAAATACACACTTTTTATGATTAACCGCTTGATATTTTTGCGCATATATTACGCTTATATCCTACGGCATTTCGATTGCAATTGATGAATGCTGGGTGTTTGGAGAATATTGTATTATAAATCACTGGGACATTTACGATTTGCATCGTCGATATCGAACTTTTTAAAATTGTAATATGATATTTTATTTATATAAAACAAAAAAATCTCTGAAACTTCTACGAGTAATAAATTAAATAATAAACGATATCTTACAGTTCCTCCGTCGTTATTCGATGCTTTTCGGGATTTTTTCTTCCAAATTTTTTTATTGCACTCATTCTCGCAAAAATATGAGAATTACGATTACGCGTATTAATTACTAAAGTGCGATAATTACATGACATTTTAAACTGCATTTCCGATGTACGCGCTTTTTGCTGCATAATAGTGGAAAAAGAACATGAAAGAGTACGATCATGTAGCACACGCAATACATCGTAATTGATTATAATGGACGAACCTAATTAAAGAAATAATTATCGCCCGTAAATATCGTTAAATAATAATTTGGGTTTTCTATTTTCTATGTATCTAATTCTTACTCAATTTCAAGCGATAAAATTATATAAAATATTAATTGTAATAAATAGTCACAGTTTTGGTACTTTTACGAATCGTTAATTATGGAATCGTTATTTATATGAAATTAATCAATAATTAATTATTATTAATTATTTTGAATGTTATTATAATTTGAATGTATTTATGTTTTACAGATTAACAAGGCTTCCTTCGCTGCACATCGCTCTGATAAATCAAACAATATTTTTTTCTAATTTAAAAGATAATGGATCTATGAAAATTTCGAATGTATTACAATAAGAATTACAGTATGAGAATATATTACAGGTAACTGTATAAATCGTGAGATATCTGTCATAGATTCATTGTCTTAAAAAAATGGGCTAAAATGAATGAAGAATAAAATATGATACATTTTGCATTTTTGTGGGATGTCACAAAATTATGAAGAAGTATATATTCTTTAATTTTCATGTAAATGATAAGGAAATTTTCAGTACGTATCAGATGACTGACATTTATGTTTCCCAAAATATTATATGTACATCTCACGAGATAATATAATAAAAAAAATTTGACTTTGTTCAATCGGACTTTGATATCGGAATCTAACAATTTCGCGGGCGGGATGTCGTAAATCCTCGTCGTTTTGTAATTGCGACAGAGGGGCGTTTTGCCGGGCGAGTAATTAAAATCGTATTTCAATATTCTGCCAGCGAGAGAGTATCCCCGCCGATTATTCCGATTACAAGGCGCCGCGCGCCGTGAGAACATCGGATTCCAGGTGTCGGAGTTCCCGTGTGTGCGCATATTATTATTTCGATAATAATACTAATTAAGGCGCCTCCAGCCGCTCGTAATAACACTTTGCACGTAATGTGCGCTCCTAATCCGTAGCGGCATATGGTCCAACATGCGAGATATCTCGTGCGCGCGGCGAGAGTGCAGTCATCGCCACGTTCTTCTTCTCGCTCTCTCGCGCATTAAATTCACCATTAAAACGTGTGTCCGCCGTTTACCATGGATGTACGGGATCGCAGTACGGGATTACGCTACCGATCAGTTGTAGGACGGAACGAAGGAAGAAGTTGATTTACGAGCACTCACGTGAACATTATTTTCTATGCTGAGCACACGCGTTTCATTTCGCTTTTGTCTCATCTCTTTTATTTAGAAAAGAATTTTTATATTTATTCAAAAAAGGAAAGATATGTATCGTTATAAGTTGCATTTACACAACTATAAGTACTTCGGGATTTTTTCTTTCGGAAAAGAATAGAAATTAATAATTAGAAATTTTGGTTTCTTTGGTATTACGCGCATATTATTATCAAATATTTTGGGCGAGAATAAAATGTGGATGGTCCTACTCGTAATTTGAAAATGTCGAAATTTAAATTTAATATAAGCGTTTTGTTAAAGAGGATTCTGTTGCGAATTACTTTTTTTTTTTCTTCATCATTGTTAATGGTACGACTATTACTGTATTATCGAGGTCTGTCAATTAAAAATCCGATGCTCTTAATGTCGGTTTTCCTGAACCGTCGTCGTCGACGTATCTCACCGCTCGCATCTCCCTCGTTAGCTGTGCGAGCGGAAAGTTGTTAAGTTATTCGTTATCCTAATTATGCACATAATAAATTACATGCAAGAACGGCCGTCACACTCGAATACGCCACGTGGATTGCTTGGTTACGTGTATATGTCGGCCCATCCATCGACCGTTGTGATGCACGTAGAGTAGGTCGCAATGCACGTGTTGCAGACGTATGCGCTCGCGCACGCATGACACTCTTGGGCTAAGAATTCTGAGAAGCGCGATATCGAGTGAAATCGTCGACGTGCACTTTCGTACGCGAGCTTCCGCTGCATTCTTTTGCATCGGTTAATTAGATACTGTATCTTTACGGTAATTAAATCACTTTTTACTCGATTAATTAACAGTCAGTCCGCTTTGCCGCGGAGAGGACGAGTTACGAGGTGAAGAGAAAACGCGAACTTCTCGTTATAACTCTCCTCGTTACAAGTATGCTTCTCGTTCGTCTATTGTTAATGCAGTTGAAATAAATTTATAATTCGAGATATAAAAATACGCAATTATTCATATATTTTATTGTCGCCTTTGGAAGTTAAGAACACATAATATCTTAAACGAAGATAATATATTGGGCTAAAAATTTTATTTGCTATGAACCTATATAACTTTGATAATTATTAAGAAAATTTTATAAAAAATTAAAATATACTGAGATTATTCTACCTGAAACTGGTTTTCATTGTCAAAAAATATTTATATCAAAAGATTTATTTCCATTTCTAGTTGAAACTTTATTAAAACGCAAATTTATTGCATCGACTATCTTAATACTGAAAACAACTCACTTTGAATAATAACTTGCTTTGATATTTTGAATGACCGTAATCGTAAGATTCAGAGAGTATCATCAGTACTAATGAATATACGTGACTTTTAACGAAAACGGTGATGGTTCTTCAAAACAATCAAAACATTCAAGTTACAAAATACTTGTGAGCGACTTTAACGTCTCACGCATACGCGAAATGAATAAATTAACAGAAGATCGGGCAATCGTTATCGCTCGCGGGCTCACTTTGCTTATTATTACTGTTTAATTTTATCATGACCCGTAAAAACGTTTCATAATACCGTAAACATCCAAACTTCATATATATCACTTGACAGTGCAAAGTAACGGCAGTCTTGATAGATATTTCTCAAAATTATGTACTTATGTAAAGTGTTTATGTCCAATTTCTAGTGAGTTTAATAAATTGCTTAAATAAAAAGAGTTGTATATAAAATAAAAGGAACATATCTCAATGGTAATATATAGATAATGATTTCGGGTGTGTGAAATATACCTGAACTTATTTTATAATGTGTTTTATGCTGTAGAGAAATGATGCGTGCAAGGAATAGAATGTATGAATTTGTACGTTTGTCATAAAGCTATTGTGAAAATATTTAATGGAATTCTGCGAACGCCATAGTGCATAGGTTAATACCTCTAATATATCCACGATATTATCTATATCGCCTCAAACGCTCGGCGGTGTCCCACGTGCGTGACATACTCGCCTTAATTGATGCGAGATAAGCCGGAAATGTACGATAGACGTATAACCAGTCTGTCCCAGGGTTGGATTGTGGCCAAATTCGAGTATTTTGGTGGAAAATGCTTAACGCTCCGTGCACCGACGATCGTGCCGTTGTGCGGCACATCGCAACTTTACTAGTTAATGGTTTTCAGGACCGGGTACAAATGTGTCGTACCGGGACATTAGAAGTGTTGCTAACAAGGTCGGTCGACAGCGAAGTAAGCAAATAAACCCCTTTAGAATTAAGCTGACTGTGAAGTTCTTAGGTCATGACGTTCGCGCCGCAATCTGCATTTTTAAATGATTTGACAAGCAGGTACATGCTCGAGCTGTCTCAGCGTTTGCGATTAAAACGCTAATTGTGTAGTAGCTGTATCAACATCAACTAGGGCGGGAACTTCGATCCTTCTCAATCTCTAATTGGAACTGTCGTGTACAACACGTTTCACGGGGCGTTTTGAATTTATTTAATAATCGAATGTTATTGTTTGGAGTTTCTCCAGCGCGACGATCAAAAATAAAACTAACCACAATCATTAATAATATAAACATACAAAAGACTTATATATTTATAACGTACGCAATGATTAGTCTCTGTTTATCCCTGTTGTAAGACATGCAAATACAAGAAAATTATAAAATTAAGAAAGAAACGCAATCAAGTGTCTTTTAATTTTAATTAGCTTTGGCATGTTAAAATACAGACAAAAATAAGAAACATGCATTTTTTTATAAATGCTTTTTCATAGGTCAAGAGAGTAAAGCATTTCTTTGAAAAAATCGATTATTTACTTTCTATACCATCAAACTATAAAAACTGAAAAGATTTTTTAAATAAAAGTTGAATGGTCTCGAGAGAATTTTATGAAGTACTTTATATCATTCAACTTAAAAAAAATTTTTTTTCTTAATATTGACTTTATTTCGCTTTAAAAGAAAATAACCAAATTTTTCAAAGAAATATTCTATTTTCTCCATATATACGAAAAAACACTCTTAAAAGATATGTCTCTTATATTTGTTTGTATTTTAACATAAGTACTCAAAAGTTTATTAAATCAGAGATCAATTGTATTCTCTAGTAAGTGATACAAGGGCATACTATAGAACATTTCACTGTCGTAAAAATATAGCGTTATTTTGTAATGAGAAAAGATATCAGATGTTTAAGCACCCACGTAGTCTGTCGTTTCATTAGTACACAAAGTCGTGCCGAGGAAGTTGTTGTCTCTCAAAATATCACAGCGCATGCGGGGGTTTGTTACTTATGTAAGTATATGCGCGTCATGAATAATGCTCGTAATCCAGAGCACTAGTTTTGTTCGCGCACAAAAAAAAACTAATAATACAACAACAGAAAGATTAACTATGCAGAGCGTTATGAAACCGTTCTAACATAATATTTCTTCGGCGACTCTCTGTTTCTAACAAAAAAAAAAAAGAAAAAAAATGCAGGATAATATCGTGTGCTGTTACTGTGCAGTTAGGAATTAAAGAATTTAACAAATTAAAAAATTTTTTACATATAATTTATTTTGAGGTTGCACAACGTTGAAATATAAATGTAACTCTTAGGAAAAAGTGTTTCAATAAACTGATTATGATATCACTGATACAGTAATTGGTTTATTGAAATATTTTATCAGTTTTTTTTTTCAAAGAAATAACTGATATCATATAAAAAAAATGTTAATATGAAATTTTAACGTTATTTTGTTGTAACGTTTTTATTGTTATCTCGAACATTCCAGATTTTGATATATCCAAAGGGGGTAAACGCGACGAGAATTATTTCGCGAGGGACGTATCCCGTAGTGACCGAATTTCGGATAGCTCGCGGCCTCGGAGTTACACACGCGAATGCTCATCATCATGTGATACTCGGTTCGGGTAAACGTTGAACGTCGATACTCTCGTGCTGATCGCGGCAATCGCTTCTGGTCATTACCCCGCTTTTTGCGGCAGCAGAAATGAGGCGTCAAATGACTGAGGCCGGAGTCCGCGTCCGCGCCAGACTTCGGCCATTTGTTGCAGAGTTTCTTTCTGACGTCCAATTGAGTTTGCGGTTTAACTCGTTGAGCAGTACGGAGGCAAACGCATCTGTGTTACTCGGAGTTCTTTCGCGTTTTACTTCCGCTTAAATCGACCGGCGCGCGGGGCAACGCGGGCCGAACTTTTGTTCACGGGTAAATGGGGAGGCTTGCTACCCTCGGTGGCGTTTTTTTTTCCCGCGGGAACGATTACTCTCACTCTCGTGTCTCCCTACAAGTTTTTCGGAAAGCTTCATCGGGTTTTAGTGCGCGAAAACGTCGCAATCCAAAGAATCGAAACTTTGCTTTCTATATGGAAAAGAATTCGTCATCAATGACACCCCATCAAAATATAATCACAAATTATAATGGGAAGTAATTGGAATCTATATTTAGGTAATAGTAGCGTTACAAAATATAAAATAGGTATGTGTATGTGATCATTGTTATAATTCAATAAAACTTGGAATCATTCAACAGTTTGACATTTGATACGTATAAGCATCACGATTTTAATTAAGATCAATAATATTTTGACGCGAGAACAATTGATGGGCTTGCTGCAACAATGGGCTATCCTGCATTTGGTAAAAACAGAAAGAATAAACCCTAAAATTAAAGTGATTAACTAGCCCCTCAATTAAAGTTATTTTCTAAATGTGTGACAGAAGGAGAAAAACATAGCGTGCACTAATGTCGAGAATTTACTCTTTTACTTTTGAATCACAAAGTGATGTACGTTGTTTTCGTTACAAGGTATTGGAATAATCCACGTGTCCCGAAAAAGAATTTTCTCGATGTGTTTCTCTCCGCAATCCGCTCGCCTTGATCATCGTTAACCGTTCGTTTACATTACCGTACAGAAAGTCGTACAAAACAGGAGAATTGAACACAGCGACAGTACACAAACGTGGGACCTTCGTCGTCCTCGCATTTGTTTGTCCCGCCATTTCGTTCGGCCTTTTGTTCGTTGCACTTTCAAACGCCATTCACCTGGATAACGTTTGACGACAATTAACAAAATGAAGACTTGGCAGCATTGAATGGGGTTACTTTATATTCTCTCTCTCTTCTGGGTAACTTTCAGACATTTTTGGTGAAAAGATTTATAATTAAATTTCGCACGATGTTCCCGCCTAACGTAACGTAATAAACATTTTCTCAATTTTAACTGCAAAACTTCACCATAAATGTTTTCGCCGAAGATAGGCCGAAGTTAGTCGGAGAGTATCAAAGAAGCTTCATTTGAGGATATACGTAATTAAATTAGATGCTTAAAATTACTCGAGTGGCGAGTGTTTCTTCCCATCTGCGTAGCGCGCTATTTGTGCAGTTTTAACCGCGAAACTTCATTATAAATCTTTTGCATAGGATGGGTCGAAAAGTTATCCGTTGAAAGGGTCGAAGTTTTGCTTCTTCGTAATAAAAGTAAATTTGAAGAGCGCGGACGTTTCAAGAGTCCGCTGATAGCGCGCGAGTTGAGATACGATGTGAGAAACGACGACGACGACGACGACGACGACGACGACGAGAATCTGTTAGAGCTTTCTGCCAAAGCGCGGCGGAACTAGTAGGCGACTAGTCACTCCGTGAACACTCTACAAACTGCAACTCATTCGTTAATTTGCGCGCCGGAAGTTATTGCGGAGGGCCCCCATAGGGAACTGTCAATTCTTGGGCGGTGTTAGTTGCGGCGTAACGTCCCGTAACGAGAAATTCTCACATACATCACAGTTATTAATGGATCGGCGTAACCAAGAAACGCAACGCCGAAGAAAGCCCCGACCGTCGATGCGATGTGACGCGAATTGAGAATAGTTGCGCGAGTCGGTGCTGACTGTCGTTTCGCGTGATTACACTTTTTGTCTTTGAAGATACGACAACAAACGACACACAAACACACACACACACGCACACAAAACTATGTGTAGTGATCATAACTCTTGGCACAAATGCAAAGAATTATCTTCAGAAATGATGAAGAATCGCGAGATTCTAGGAAGAAATGCGAGATGCTCCGCGAAAGTTTGAATTAAAACAACGAGAAATAAATTGACGTCGTCGGTCTCTCCTGGCTTTTATTTAATTATTTAGTTCCTCCAGCATACCTCGGCCGACTGCGACGACGCTTTCGAAGCAACGGAACTAAATTACCGCGATATCCCCTGCGTTGACGGAGACTTTTCGGAACCTCCGGGTAGTTGAACGTTAAACGTTAAAGGTTAAACGTTAAAACAAATATAAATCGGTTCGATAGAAATGAAACGACGAACGAGAAAAATCGGAAACGTGAAGAGTCGCGAGGGAGAAAAAAGGTAAAGTAAAAAAGGGAATGCCGCAATGTCTGAAAATAATTGTTTTTATCCCTTTACTCACAGATTCCTCTTTCAATTAATGGAATGGAAAATATTAAATATTTCAGAGATATTCTATTTTGCGCTTTGTGTATTATACAAGTAGACTTTGTATAATATTCTAAGTAATCGATTTTTTAAGCTGTACTAATATATATATATTAAGATAATGATTTTTTTTCCGTTTGTCGTCATATATATATATATGTATATATATTAAGATAATAATTTTTTTTCCGTTTGTCGCTTTTAATAGAGACGCGACTAACATGTAATGACGTGTCGACGAGAGTTTCCAGACACTGCAATCATATTTAAAATTGACAAATTTATCGCGTTCCTCTTTCCCGCGAGTTCATCAAATTGTTTCCTTCGTATAATTTGTCGGCTGAGCACATCGAGCGCCGGTTAACGACGAGCAATTTGCCCGTCGAGTGTTTATCGGCACGATCGTTTGAGGGAAACGTAATGAGGTCTGAAAGAAAACTGTCGGGACAAAAGTATTGGTTACGTCATCGTTTCCGCGGGAATCCTCTTTTCTTGATAAAAATATGCACAGATAGCTGCCCAGTTATTGTCTAGTCTTAATAGAAAGGTTTTCAAGTTTGCTTATTAACCAATTGAATCGTCCATTTATTGTCCTATTTTTGTTCAATAAATGAATTCAAGTTTTATGCATCTTTTTTTGCATTCTTTCCGTCAGTCGTATTCTAAATGTACTCTACTAAATTAATGACCTACGATTACACATACACATGCATCTCAATAATTTTCATATTTATATGTGATCTAAAGTAAAAGGCTTTTGATGAAATTATAAAAATAAAAATTAATATAAAAGATTTGCATCAATTAAACGAAGAAGAATGCTATTTTTCGGTCAAGACGAATCTTGGTGTCTAGTAATATTGGTATAATTTTTTACAATTCATAGTTTATGCAAACTGCGCAGTTTTTCTCGAAATACTGTAGTTCTATTATAAATTGAAGCAATTTAATAATTAGATGCTAACAAGTAATTTAAAATATTGCAATAAATTTTTTATTGCGAAAATTAATATCACCTTAGCCAGAGTTCATGCGCGTGAATCGAAAAATGGCGACCTTCGTTTAACTGCGTTATTTGGATTATCCGTCCAATATAATTTCTTATTATTGTTAATAACAAAATGTTATTTTTAATTTAATTTTAATTAAAGGTTGTAACAACATTTTTATTTTAGTCTTATTAAACTATTTATAAAAATGCGAAATTTAGTTTTTAGATACTTTATTTTCTTAAATTTAATCTTATACTGTAAAGATTTTCTCGTAAAAAAGCGTGTACTATTTATTAATAACAATGTTAACCAAGTAGAGCACAATTCGAAGCGAAAGCTCGCATTAAATGTCTTGAATAAATTCTTCGGCCGGGACCGAAACATGCCAGTGTGCCAAAGTCGTAGCACGTGTCGGTGCTGAAAGGGTGCACATGCGGTACAGCGGGGGTGGTCCATTTAATAATCAGTAAACTAGTTACGGCCCGCATACATCCATATACGAGCGGCCATGGTCGCATGTGCGCCCTGAATTATTTACACGGAGGATGACCGCTCGCCAAAATGGACTTAGAATTCGCAATTAAGGTGCACGGGGCCATAAGCCCGAAACACATTACCGCATTATTATTAAAATCGAGCAAAGCCGGCACCGCGAAACGTAAGTCCACTCTTCGGATGCATACATCATGTGGCGGTCCCTCGATGATTTATTATGGTTATCCACAAATTACCATTTGTTGTGACGGAGAAAGCCATCTCACGGTCTTCACTTTTTAAAAAATTGACATCTTCCTATTAATTGTGCAAGCTTGCACTAAATAGCTGATGTAAACATATATGGATATGATAAAATTATTTTTATCTCCGATTATTATCTCCAATGCTTGTGTATTTTTTAATAAGTTAATCATGGCTATTTTTCCGAGTAAGAAACACTATACCTTCTGCTATATTTAATTGCTGCAAATTTATATTTCTTCGTGATAATAAATGGAAGATTAGAAATGATTATTACTTTTAAAAATTTCATTATTCAGAGAGTATATCTATTTTATTCATTATTAGATTGACGATTACTCGCGAACAAAATAGTGATGAAAATTCAAACGTATAGGTGCATATACGTGCCACTTGCACTTGGCGTATCGCGCACGATTTCCAACTCGCATAAATGCGGGTGTATATTTCTAAAAACTGGCGAATTGTGGGCGGCCGTGTTTGCGCCGCAATTTCATTCGCGGCGGCCGTGGCCAGTCGCTCTGCCGCAGCAGCGGTTGCGAATAATCGAAATTCAATCAAGAGGAATTTCGATGCGCTGTCGGAAAAACGGTAGTGCACCTTTTCTAGAACTAAAGCGACGCGTGTGTCATTAGTAAATTTACACGCCAGTAAATTATTCGCAAAACATCAAATGTAGCTAATCCAGAACTTGAACTGCTCGGTTTAATGCGATTAGTATCAAAAAAACGTACAAGAATAAAATTTCTTTTAACAAATTATTAAAATTTGTCTTCCTCATCGTTCTTTACAAAAATATTTTTATCTAGATTTTTATTATCATACAAATTTTTAATATTTCTTGATGAGTGTTCAAGATGAGCAATCAATTATTAAATCGCCTGATTCTTTTTCAGAAAAATATAGTTAATATAATTATTAAAAATATGTAATAATTTCGATGATGATTATCTATAAAATTATCTATAAGATTTTGTAATAATTTGGTCATTAAAGGCAGTTAAGTAAATATAAAATTTTGCAAAGTTATTAAAGTTATTAAATTAATCAAGGAAGAGAATTTATATTTTACACACTAATCATTATTTTAATTATTTAAACGCCGTCGACCTTCAAGGTGGTCAGTCGTCCGTAATTAATCAAGTAACCGTTATAATTCGCGAATTTCCGGTGCAAACAAGCCAGAATTAACGCCGGTGCAATTAAAGAAACATACGTCAGCCTTGCCGTAATATTTCATGCGGTTACGATCGGACACGAGGAAATAAATTTCCACGTAATGTTTGGTGCGACCAGCCAGGTGCAAGAAGTTTCCATTAAAACCAGTCTTGAATGTATCTGCACGTAAGCAAGAATCGTATATACATCGTGTAAATTGTTATTTCGCACGTAATCTGCACAGACAATGCATAATCTATGTAGACTGAGCTCATGATAATTGTGCTTTTTTTCTCCGTTCTGTTGTTTGCCAAATAAAATGTTTCATCTTTCGAAGAAATTTGAATTTCCTTTATGAGTTTAAATACAAGGATTAGCAAATACCGAAAGAAAAACAGCACATATATTTAAAAATTAGGTTAAACTTTTTCTCCAAAAGTGTGTATATTCGTTTTATACTTTTATTATTTCAGATTTATCAATTCAATTGCCAAAAAACTCAAAGTTATATTTTTCAATTGAAGATTAAAAATTATTTATCAGCTTACATCTATTTTTTGTCTAAATTCTTATATGTATAAATAAAATGATTTCTTTGATTATCATTCAGAGAATCTTATTGAATTATTCTTGAGCGGTTTATCTATGTATCCCAAATTATTTTAGCATTTCGACAAAATATCTTTAAACTTCAATAGTCGTATTAAGTTAGTGATATCATATTCTTTTCTATGACATTCAGTCATAACCAAGAGCAAGATTAGTATGTATTTCCTTCTGTAGAGAAAGCTGGGAAATAAGAACCAACTCGTTTGTCTTCCGCGTGACCCCCATAGTTTACCGTCCGCGTAAGAAAAAGTCCAGGTAAACATCACGTAGATGTAATTTAGCATCGTGCAGTCGACGGTGCGACCCTGATTAAAACGCAAGGCGGCGGCCAGGTAGAGCTTGCCGACATTGGCGCGCGCGCGTTCGTACGAGGGTGCCGACCGTGTGTATGCAAATTTTATAGGTTAAATGGGGCGCCCGACCGGCCACGGAAATAATTATCCCAGTTACCCTGTATTCAGTACCTTAGTCATCCTCCCCCGACTCGAGACGGCGCACCCTCTCTCGGGGCCATTGTCGCGCATGCATGCCGCCGCACCTGCACTCGCTTTCTAGACCTCCCGCTGTTTCCATTCTCTGGTAGATTTCGACATAAATTTTTTTTATATAATTTAATGTTGTGATATATTGTGACATTTGGAATTAATGCATTATCTGTAATTATTGTTGCGCCTACTTTGGGAAAGAAGCTTGAAAAAAATATTTAATATTTTCAGCAGAAACTATTTAATTGAGGCATTTTTTAACATTAACACTAAATATTTTGTTTTATATAATAAAAAAATTTAGTTACTTTTGAGAAACCATGTAAGTAAAAAAATATTTATTTGTTAACTGAACAGTTTATTTATATAGTTTGGTAATATGCTGAATAAAACTGTTTAGTTAGTATAAGTAAATATATTTTTTATTAATATGTATTTTGCAGAAGCAATTAAATTTTTGTTATGTAAAGCAAAATATTTGGTAGCTGTTTATTATGTGTTAATTTTCATTTAAATCTTGATTTTTTCTAAAAGCACTAAATATTTTTTTCTAATGTGACAATTCATCTTTATTATATGTTTAGAATTAATATTTTTGTGAATCAGGCATTCTGTTATTACATTGTATGAATATAATGTAACGTGACAATGAGTATTAAAATCAAATCATCATTACTTTAATTATAATATCTGGATTCCGAACGAAAACTTTTTTTTTTTTTTTTTGTAAAAAGAAAGAAAAGTATAATAAACATGTTATCGAGACATGATACAAATGACTTTGGTTTAGCGATCATGTTTTGCACGTCGTTCAAAATTGGTCGCAAAAATACGAAGAGTGAGAAATTGTTCGACGACATTATCAAGACAAGTTGTAAATTGAGAATGTAAGATTGAGGATGCTCATATTTAATTTAACGGGGATGGCAAGCTTCCTATATAACGGGGGGATGCACGAGAATATCGTTACAAGAAAATCCCGCGGTATGACGAACGGGAAGTCGTGCCTGGGCGCGAGACAATCATATTAGAGACTTTACACGCGGTCCCCGTGCACAGGAATTTGCGCTCGGTGTATCCACGCTTGCGTGTATCTACAACGATCGGTTTACCCTCCGGCTACGTAACTCTATTCACGTCGATTTATAGTTTCTCATACTTGAAATTGGGAATTAGCGACGCATCGTTGCGTGCGTCACACTTCGGAAACGCGCCCGACCGTATAAAGTTGCAATCGCGATTTAAAAATATTTAGTGTTAAGGTACTATCTTTGAAATAAAACAAACCATGAATTTGAATATGAAAATCTAAAATTATTTATCTTAAAAAATCAATATAATATCCTATGATATTTTAGTAGTACGTTCTTTCAATGGTCAAGATCTTTTCTTAATGAAAGTAAGTAAATTTCTGATTTCAATGCTTCGAATTTTTTTATTATTTAAAAACGATTACGCCATTTACAAGTTTCTTTAAAAAATGTTTTTTTTGCGATGACGTTTATAAAAATCATTTTAAATAGCTTAAATGTCGCACTTTTATAAAGTATTCAAAGAAACCATCTAGTTTTGCTATTTGAGATTCTCGTTAATTATGAATAAAAATCTCTTGTTATTTTAAAAAGAATATTGGAGAGAATATTTGACATTTTTT
Source organism: Solenopsis invicta (assembly GCF_016802725.1). Taxonomy (NCBI): domain Eukaryota; kingdom Metazoa; phylum Arthropoda; class Insecta; order Hymenoptera; family Formicidae; genus Solenopsis; species Solenopsis invicta. Next base: position 12,653,455 of record NC_052673.1, read on the forward strand.
AAATATCTTTTAATAAATATTTATCGTTAACAAATGTAACATTTGTCGGATCATTTTTTATTCCCATCGTCATTTTTTATTCCCCCATTTAAAATGGGGATTAGACGATAATGGAGATAGTGTTGCATAAAAAATGTCAAATGTCCTCTTTAAAATACTAAGAGATTTTTATTCGACTATATATCGCGGTTACCGATTTTATAATTTACACTATTTCACTTTATATTTGGGTTAAAAAGGTGCGACAAATAATAGATCGTTATTCAGCCGCTAAGTAGCGTCCGCAAACCCCGTGACCAACTAACTCCTGTCCATGATGACTTAATTCTGGCGCAGCGTTTAGGAAGTAATTAAACGTCCGATGATTATCTATTTCCTGTTTCGTCCATTCCCTACCCCTTCCTCCCTTTCCCCTCATCTTTGCACAATGACGATGCAGTCAGTCGAACCGGAAATTACCACGGAATCGAAGCTTGCCTGCGCGCGAGCACACAGGACTACGCACAAACGTGATGTATGCTTAACGCACCTCAGATTGACAGAGGGGTGGAGGGAGGAGAGTTGCGGAAGAGGGAAAGGAGGGTGGTACGCGAAACCTGCACGGTAAATTAGTGTGGATGGGAGGGGTTGTAAGCCCTTTCAAGTGTGGCGTGCCCGACCCGTGCTCGCCATCAGACGCACAAACGATGCTTATCGCGCCGCGCGCGCCAGTTTGATCACAGCGTGGAACTTGGGTTCCGTGCGTTCGACAGTCGACGCTCAGCGTGTCGACCTTGTCGGGAAGGTGGTGACTCGAATCGCCGTCGATTTTGACGCTGCGAGAGTGGCTATCGACCGGGGCCGTTCTTTGAAATTTCAATTTTTTCTCGCACCACCGGCCGAAGCTTTTGCGCGCGACACAAACGTATAGGGTGAGCGGAGTAAGACACGATCCAAGTTTGAGAGAAGAGAAAGATACATATATATTTTAATATTGCGTTTGACAGTTTTATAATAGATAACTTCTTTCGCTAAAAACAATCTATTTTCTGAATTAACGACAATCTTGAGAAAAACACAATAGTTATTTTACATAACATGTAAGCATTATCTAAACTAAATCGGAGCTTATCGATATATTAACATTAATACATTTAATCCTAATTACGACGCATTACTTATTTGAAAATAATTATAAATCCCTCATATAGAAAAAAATCTTTGAACTTTGTAATTATTACGGGAAATTATTATGTTATACGGATGAGATTTGTAGTACTTTCAAGATGAACAACTTGTACCGTAATCTTTGCGCCAACAAACGAAAGCGTTTCGATATTAGCTACTGAATTTCCTCAACTTCATTTACGACTTCATCCGCCGATCCCCGTTATTAAATTAATCTCCGTGCATCAAGGGAGGGATCTAAGATCGAGCCGCGCAATCTATCCCGTAATCCGGAATCTCGCGAGGGGTGAAATATCCGGCGAGTGTACACGGGATGAATTATTCAGTGCGACGTCGATATTTAAAAGTTCCTCTTCTCCGCACGTGCGCTCTCTCTCTCTCTCTCTCTCTCTCTCTCTCTCGATGTTTGGCTTTTCGGAAAAAATCGAATCGAACGTGGCGAGAATCCCGCGACGGCCTGGTCTTTTCCCCTTTTTTTTTCAACCCTGGCAAGCAAGCACAAACTTATTCCTTAACTCGCGGTTGGAACGAACGGACGTGAGGGAGAATTTAAGCCGTCGATCTTTTCCGTTGTGTACTACACAATGGACGAAATCGCTGATTCAGGCGAACGGGAAGAAGTAAAATTTGATCTCATGTTGGAAATTACATATTTTGGACCATCGTACAGTTAGCCACAAAAGTTATTTAGCAAAAGAGAAAAAAATATATTTTTTCTTTTACTAATTTATAATCACGTGTATGATAAATTGGCAATGTACATTCTACACATACTTTATAATGTTAAGAGAAAAATGAATGAAAATATAGTGTTATTTAAAAACTGATAACTTTGTCACCTAATAACAAGATAGTTTCATAAGAATTTCTCTTTATATTTCCAAATTAAAGCGTTAGCTCTGCGTTCAGTTCGCCTTTCGAGTACGACGTTGATATCGCGTCATTAGGGAAGTACGCGGGATCGCATATTAATTCCCCAACGTGGATGTACATGGAAAATGAAAGGGAATCGGCGAATAATCTGGCGTGCACCGCGGAGATACATCGGTGGAATTCGTCGGCCGACAAAAACTATGATACGCGCTTCAGATTAAATGCACAATGCGCCAGCGCAGTCAAAGGCATGGATTTTTCCAAACGTTTGTTTTTTTTTGTCGGATATAATCCAGCATGCTTTTATGAAATGCCCCTGATGCATTTCGAGTCCATCGCACAATCGCTGAAAGAAGCGACTGGTATGTTGCACGAGTTTCGCGTTATAATTCTTGCAAATGCAGAAACATATTTTGGAAGACAGACTGAACACTTTCCATGTGACATTACCATAATGTGGACCTATATAATTGAAAAGAAAATGAACTTAATTTAAAGATTGATTTAAGAGCAACGTATTTATATATTATGATAAAAACACATTATGATAAAAAATATTTCAATTGATATGTTTAAGTTAGGAGAACATAAAATGTTTACGCATCTTTCGTTATAGAAAATATAGAAAAAGGACAAACGTATATTTTTGATAACGTATCACCGCTTACCATTTTTGATAATCTTATAGAATCATGTCATGCGTATGCACAGAATATCAATAGACAAGCATGATAATATATTATACATATGAGAAAACACACTAGATACAATGCAGCATATGCGAGGAGAATACAGAAAATCCATAGCAAAAAATACTTTTGGGAATCATTTTCCAATAGGTGGAAGAGTAATTTAATGGTTTGATACATATTTTCACAAATAGGTTTTTTCATTCGGTCAAGAAAATTGAGGTTACGTAATGTATCGAGAAAAACAAATGCATAGAAGTGTGAATGTTGGTATTCATTCATACCAACTTATAATTTGTTTGAATTAAATTTCGATAATTATAATTATAGTAGTTTTCGATAATTATTTTTTATTTTTCAATTTCACATGTATCGCGCACGCAATTTTTCATATTTTCTTTTCCAATATTTTTTTCCTATTTTATTTTATAATTTAAAAACTTTTAAAGTTGATAAAACATAACTTCAAAATAATATGTATATTTTAGTTTTTCTAAATTATGAAATTATTACAAGAAAAAATTTATAATACTTCTAATTGATACGAAAAAGTTTGTCTATTTTTTCAATATAATGTAGAGATAGCGCGTTTGAATTGCGCGACGTCGGTCTTCCATGTAAAACCATGTTTTTGTTCTGTAAATTCGAAACTCACGCACGTATATTTTTGTTAAAATCGCAATTTCGAATTAAGTCACGCACCGCCGGTGCGAGAAACGATGATGCTGAATTCTATATTTATATCGTGCATCGAGGTTTTGGAGGTCCAATAGTTGCGTTATCGCGAAATAGTTGGTGAGAAAGAGGGAGAGAGACGGGAAAGAGTCACTTTTTGGGACGGAAATTGTATGCCAATCTCGCGAGACAATTACGAGTGTAGCCAGGTCAAAACGGTATCTTTGCGTGTTCCGTCGATCGATAGTCTATCAAAGCGGTTAAGCTACCACTTTTCAATCAATTTTCCATTTGCATCGACAGTGCTTTTTCCGAACAACGGCGCAGATTACCTTTTCAGGTGGTCTGCTCGATACTGATAAAGGGATGTTCGATTTGGAAATACATGTGACAATGATCGATAATTTGACACTTTTCAATTCGCAAAAAGATCGAGAGTAAGCGTAGATTTGAAATTGGGATCACTATGCTATGTCTTTCTACAAAGTATAATTTCTCGTCGTAAAATGCATATGTGCATAAAGTGTACAATTAAAGTAGATAAATGAAAAAGTATAGATAACATACATGTATAATAAAATATAACAATTTCTGTCATCCATGAAGACTAAAGAGATCTTTGATGTTTTAAATGCAATTAATAATTATAAATACAAACGTGATTTAAGAACATGTTTTTAGAAGCATTTTAATACAATATTCAAACTTAATACTTTTGTTTCGTAATAATAGTTGCACCGTAGTGCGAAATTAAAAATTAAAATTCATTTAGAAGACAGTTTACTTTTTGCGCAAACTGCTTTATGAAATATATATCAGTGCATACATAAATTGATTAAACTGTTCACAAACACAGTTTTGACATATTGATGCTATTTTTTTTTTTTTAATCAGTGATGTAATGTAATTATTAATTTATTATGTATAAAATATATAGACATTCAAGAACTATTAATTGACACATATTTCAGAAATTTAATATCAAACATGAATTTTATATTTTAATATAAATATATAAACAGCATTAATGCAATCCTAGCATAATAAAAAATATTTTTTATAACTTTTCTAAGAATTCAATTATATTATTAATTTTCTGGTCTTTTTTTAAATAGTGTAACTCTCTTTCAAGAAAATATTAATGAAATTTAAAAGTATTATTTTTACATTTGGGTCGTATATGCATATGTAAGTACACTCACGGAAAGAATGAATTCGTTAAAGTATCTAAAAATTTAACGGGATACAGATCCAAAAATAATTTTGCTAGATCATAAAAATAATTATGTAGAACGTTCAGGTAAGACGAGCAATGTTGCAAAAGTTTTGACATTCTATTCTAGTAACCATCTTGAGCGTTCTACATAATTATTTTAATAGTCCAAACTATTTTCACAAATCTGCATTTAACTAACAATAAGTTATTAGATACTTCAACAAAACCGTTCTATCTATCTATGTACATTCTATCTATATAATACATTCATTTACGCGTATTTATTTTATTCGAATTATCAAGACTGATCAGCTTTGAAAAACCTGATATCGATCGGACGTCATTAAACTTCGTCAACTTCCTGATTACTCAACTCCGCGCTCTCTTATTGCCTGCAAATCACTAATTCCTCGCCGTTCGTTCTCAATCCCTATCAGTCTCCAGCCCCACTAAAGAGACCCTTCGGAAGATACCCTCGCGCGCGACGAAAGACTTTCCGGAAGTCATCGGCAGGACCGATAGTGACGGACTTAGATTAACTTAGAAGCGTAGCGCGTGGGAACTTCAAAGAGATGTACCGACGCCGCGTCGCGGCACCCGCGAAGTATTCGAAGAACGGAGATTCGGCGGAAGCAATCTGATTCCAGCGTAAGTTGATGAGGAGAAGAAGGAGGGAATTGGAGGGTACGTCGACGGCTTCGCGAGTGAAACTTTACTAAATTTACGCGCCGCAGGAAACAGGAGGATGCCGACGACGACGACGACGACGGTGGCGGCGGCGATGGGAGAACAGGGCGTCTCCCGGTTGTGTCGAAAGTTCCCTGTCGACGTCGACCCTGTCGGTGACATTGAGTAAGCGCGCGACTTTCGTATCGATTAGGCGGGATTAGGACAAGCCAACGAGGGCGATGTTGGTTCGAGCGTTGTCGTTACATCTCATTGTTTTACATCGTTGCGGTGCTTTGTGTCCACTTAATTTCGTCTCGCGAAACAAGGAATAGCGTTCTCGTTTCCGCGTAATGAATATGAAATTGCGACGAAATCAATCGAGATTGTGAGAATATTGCTAGAATGTGAACATTTTTTTGCAGCATTGCTTGAACATTTGTCACAATTTATTTTAATGTTCCAATAAAATTATTTTAAAATCTGTACTAGCTAAATATTTAGATACTTCAACAGAATCGTTCTTTTTATATGATTCATTGATAATTGTACTAAGAATTTCATTAAATTGTCACACAATTTATTGAGATTTTAACTGATGGAAATATACAAATAAATAAATAAAGTCTGTTATTTTTATTAATTAACGCGTGTAGTTAAGAAGCTCAGATGCAATTCGTTGCATTCTTTATCATTCGAATCCGCTTTAGAAACACATATAACGTTGCAAATTTTCGAACTGCGTTCAGTCCATCGTTCGCAACTTCCTGCAAGACCTGGCAATTCCCGGGGTGGCAATTTAGGAGGGCGAAAAAGGGTTCTTGTTTTCGGTAACTTCGGGCATTAGCCGTATTACTGTAACGACGTTGCTTTCCGTTTAGCCGGTTGCCTTCATTACTGCCCTATCGAAGTGGCGAAGGGTAGGGAACGCGGCTCGTTTCCGATCAGATGTGGGCAATTAAAGGCCAATCGTTTCCCGTTACGAGGCCGCCCTCGCTAACTCACGTCCCCGCGCCACGCACTAGCTGGCCCGATAATGCAGTTGCGCGCCACTATCGCTCCCGGAATGCGTTACGCGTTTCGATTTTTAATCGATCTTCGCTCGCGGCACTGCACGCTCGGTATAACGCGGCGCGCATCGTATCGATCGTGATCGCTGTGATACGCATTGCGATTATTTGAGGAACCGCGCGGTACATCTCTGATATGATATGTCTGCGATTGTAAACTTAGTTAGCGCGAGTTCAAACGCACCAGCTCAGAACGATATTTCTTGGTCGCGATGCTCTTCGAAAAATATCATAAGGCTGCAGTACGTTTATTAATCTTTTCCTTCTTCTTCTCGCAAAATACTCTCTGCGATCGTGAAATATATACCGCAAGTTTTTGCAGCAGGTATAATATGAAATATTCTTTGAGACGTATTGTCTTCTGTTAAGGCCATGGCACACAAAAAACTTAGACAGTAAAACTTGAGCAGTGAACGAATAAGCCAATGACAGTCGAGAATAAGATCATAACGTAAGCAGTAGCTAATCCAACACGTTGATTTTCTTGCGACATCATACGTCTTACTGCTTAAGTTTTTCCATGTGCCATGGCCTTTAAGCGCGTTGACTCGTGTCTTAATTTTCGTGCATAGGTCGAGCCGATTATATCCGCTACATAGGAGAAACGCGGAGAGATTCCGCGGAAGAAACGTGAGAAAGTCCTCGATTCGGTACAGCCGCAGCCGACTGCCTGTTTCTGGATGCATTATGCAACCGAGAAAGAGAGACCTCCTGAAAGTTTTATCGAGCGTGCGCGATTTCCCAAGCTGCACTGTAGAAATGCATGCGCGTCGTATTCCGCGTAGAAAGACTAGCGATCTTGTATATATCGCGTGTACCAGACACTCAATAAATTTCTGCTTTCCCTGATCCCGGAATTAGTTGCTGAAGATGCGGCGCTTGCGGAACATTTCGCTATTTCGCCTCTTATTTTTAGAATGCGAATGACGTATGATCAGTTAAGTTTACCGCGTGCCTCAGTGGAATAGTTTTAACAGGAACAGTGCGTTTATTTGACTTACAATTAATAATTAATTAAAAGAATAATTAATTGAAGAAGAAAGCTAACTAAATTTTACGTACGTATGAAAGGATGTTTAATTTTTTATTTTTCAGTGAACTAGGGGGCGATACTTTAGTTACCTTCTCGACTTTTATCTGCTCGATAAGAATCTCGTTATATCGAGGTGACCGTCACGCGGCGGCACGTATCATCCTCTACGGCTACGCCACGTCACGTCGTCTCACACGAGTGAGGGTGTTCTCGCTACGTTAATTATGCGGCGGCGTAATTAAATAGGAGGTAATTGAGGGACGCGGAAGGCATTATTGAAGTTTCTGATGGCGGCGGGGTGGCTAGAACTCGTTGTTTGCGCGCTGGTGTTTGTAAGTGGCTGTGTGCGTGTTGCGTACATGAAACAACCATGTGTAGCACCGACCATTGCTGCAGGGGGTGCAGTAGAAAATCTTCGATCCTCTTTGAAGAGAAAAATTAAAATTGATATTTAAATAATGTATAAACTTTTACTAAAAAGTTTATTGTAGTATTTAAAACAATATTCCATTATTTACATTGTAATACGTTAATTTTGGGACCGTTTTGTAACAAGTTCGTAAATTATGTATCGCTAAGAATAGTTATTCAATATTTATTTATTAGAAAAGAAAAAGAGGAAACTTTATTTTTGTCTTATTTTGCTATACGTATATCTGGATTTCAAGTTATATTTCGTAATCATCTTTTTCGTATTTTTATTTTCACAGTAGACTAAAGATCACGATATCGCTAATAGGTCCGTCCTACTGTAAAATGCGAAAAATTTTATTATGTTATTACACAAGATAATGTAAATTACTCCGCCTTATCATGCAAAGTACTTGCTCCTCTTCGGACGATGTTAGGGTTAATCTGGAGTTCACAAAGAGACCAACTTTGATTAAGGGTTCCTCGAGCGCGCGGGGGCGGCCCTGCGCTCACATACTGACGATGAGGGATGGTGACTGGAGAATACTGACGCTGATACGCGGTCAGTCTCGCTCGTTCGCGGAAGGGGGTTGGTTGGCTGGTCGACGGTGGTCGGTCGGTCGGCTCATGCATATGCTAATCATATTCGGAGGCGCGCTGGCTTCCAGGCGGAGATGAGCACCGGCCAATTCCGCCGCGCCATCGACTACTACTCTATCCCGGGCTCTCTGTACACGGCGCAGAGCGGCGTGAATCGTCCATTCAACCACCCTTTTTACCCGTCCTAGCTAACTCGCGAGCTCCGACGATTGCGTGGATTAAATTAAATGGACCGCCGCGGATCGTTTCGGATAATAGCGAATAGATTGCTGAAGAACGTTTTCGACTCCTGTGCTCGCGCCCTGTTATCCTCTCGCTTCTTCTAACTAACGCAGTCGCCAACATTTTCGTCCAAGATTAGCTCGGAAAATTTTATACAATGTGGATTTTTGTTTTACAAAAGAAAAGTGTGAAACGCCGCGAATTTTTTCGCGTGTACTTTTTACATTGTAAAAACGGTCTGGAAATGAGTCTGTTTTAAAAATAGAATAAAATTTTTAAAAGCGATAATACACATTCTCACGCTCAACGTGATTGCTTGATTCTTTAGTTAGTTGATATTGAAAATTTAATAGACGTATACATATTTATAAAATCAGCGATTGATTCAGTTCCTCTATTTTGTGGCTAGTATAGATGCAATAACGAGTTTTTATTCTGTAGTTTTTTATTTCGTTTTATTTTTATTTTTTTATATTGAAAAATACCTCTATACGTAAAATTGAAAAATTATGATCAAAAACTACCAATTTTGATATTAAAAAAATTTTTTTTTTTAAACATGGATTGTAAATTTGTCCCAAATCTCTGAACACTATTTTAATTTAGTCTTTTAATTTTTAACCTGCCAATTTCAATATTTTAAAATATTGAAAAATCACTAGATAATTCTGACATTTTCTTTGAATATTTGAAACCAATTAGTTTTCAAATATTATTTTCAAATCTTTTTGTCATAAAAATTTTTTCAAACTTCAACCGTTTTAGATGAAAAATATTGAACGTATAAATAAAAAATAAATCTCATGTAACGTTATAATTTCGAAGATATACGTTTCTTACATGAGAAATTTGCATAATTCATACACGGTATTCTCGTGCATCCGTGCATTTCCAAAATTAGTTCTATTTTAAGTATCGATCGATTTTCCGCTTCTATCAGCGGTCACCGATTATACTGTGCGGAATTTGAGTAGGCGATCCTGTCCCGCGATCGTCAAACCGGTATCTTATTTTTCTACGGTGCATTGCGCGCGGACATCGGTTGCGTTCGCTTGTTCGATCCCATCGTCATTTTTGCAATGGGCAATAGCTCATTTGAATGCGAATGCCGCGCGCCGCGCTGCACTGCGCCGCGCGGCCGCCGCGCCGGTCGGGCCAGGCGGACGTTAACGATTCTTTTGTTTTACGTGTGTACGGGTCCGTGGACTCGGCTCAAAGTCAGTCAGCAGTCGGGCGGCAGAGGGACTTGATTTAAGACCGGCACGATATCTCGAGGAATCGCGCTGCGCCGCTTAACGAGCGCGGTGTGTACGCTCATGTACGAGCTCGATCGGTCTGGCCGTTCTCCTTCTTCCTCTCTCTCTTTATCATTCTTTTCCTTCCCTCTTGCTCCCGATGTTTTCAAAAATTCCACCGCGCAGAATGTGGGTCGTCGCACCTTGCGCGCTTCCCTTTGATTCCCATCGTGATGTAAGAACACCAGCTTTGCTTTCTGCAATATCTCGCGACGTATCGCAGTTAACGAAATAACAGACGTTCGCGTTGCTTTATATGTAATATCTAGTATCCTATCATAGCCATAAGAGAATCTCTTTTAAGGCAGAATCGAAACGATGAAACCGATCGTGCGAGTGATAGAAGTAAGAAACTTTCAATCGTTAGTGATTTGCTTGACGGCTAATTTCGCGGAATCATTGCGAGTCGTGACGCTTGCCTCGAAAATACAATAGCAATCGGCCTTGCGCAATAATCAACGTTTATGTAATGCGTTTCGCTGGAGCGTAGATCACTAGTGATTTACGCTGTGAATAGGCATGGCGCGAGTGATAAATGTCGGTGTTTAATAATTCCAGCTACGTACGCCACAATGACTGCGTTTCTTAACTCTATATATTGTTATTTTTTTTGTAACGCATGAGATACCGCTATTTTATTCTCATTTTCTATGAGAAAGAAGACAGTGATTCGTATTTCCTTCTTACCTACACCTAATCTCATCCTCACTTCACGCCAAAGAACGTTTATAAATAGAATCTTCACATTAGAAAGTAAAAACAAAAAAAAACACGTTTTTTTAAATATCAATGTGGATTTAATCGCTTTAACACAATTGAGAGAAGGCCAACGAACGTCATAGCAAAATCTTAATGCTCATATTTCTCAAGTGATTTTAAATACTCGTACATATTTTCTATTTTTCAAATTGTGAGATTCTTTATAGTATTTCAGAGGGAAGGGGGGGGGGCTTATTAATACTATAATAGATGTTCGTCAGTATTATTAAATTGATTATAAATAATATTACTATTCGGTTACAATTTAACAACGGCATTTCAAAACCGAAAATAACGGCGCGTAGTTTGAAAAAATAGAAAATGTATTTTAAGTCTCATAAATAAGTCAAACTCTATTCTGTTTTATTTCATGTTGAATACTAATATAATATAACAAATTGTGACAATTACACTATTGTGTGTTATTAATCAAATAATAAATTTATTTAGTAAAACGATTGTGTGTGTATGTGTAAAACTGGCATATAATTTGGTGAAAACTCACTAAACATTGACAGTTCTAAGTTTATTTTCAATAGATCTAGGGTTCCCGATAGATAAAACAAATTTGGCCTTTAAAGCGAAAAAAACGCATAGGACAAAGTGAGACGCCAGGTTCACGCAGCGTCTCAGTTTGTTCTGCGTCAATTTCCAGACCCAATTCTTGTAGGATTTTAAAAGATCTATAGTTCTAGATGAGTCCTAGAAAGAGTTCTAGCGTTTAACATAATTTATTTAATTTAAAAAAAATTATTATAAAATATTTATTATAATATTACATAATAGAGTTCCATGTACAAATATTTTTCTCCAGTTCTGCAAGTATCTAAACGCCTTGCGAAGAGTTCCGGTCAATTTAATTATTTATTAATTAGAAAAAAATTATTATTTTCCGCGAAAGTCGTATATTCGCGCATATGGGTCAGACGCTGGTTTATATTCAAAAGTTCTGTGTAGTAAAAAATATTTTTCCAATAGTTCTTAACGTTAAAGCGTCTTCCGAAAAGTTCCGGTCAATTCCGATATTAATTAATCAACAAAAAATTAATAACTTCCGAAAAAACTGATGTTCCGCATATATGAGTGGGATGCTGGTTTTTTTCAAAGAATTCTCTTTGAAGAGAACTCTGAAGAGAACTCTTTGAAAAAAATCAGCATCTAACCCACATATGCGGAAAATCGGCTTTTTCGGAAGTTAATAATTTTTTGTTGATTAACTAATATCGGAATCGACCGCAACACTTTGGAAGACGCTTTAATATGTTGAGAACTGTAAGAAAAATATTTTTTCGTACACAGAACTCTTTGAAAAAGATCAGCATCGCACACATATATTCGGAAAATTGGCTTTTTCGGAAGTTATTAATTTTTTGTTGATTAATTAATATCGGAATCGACTGGAATCCTTCGGAAGGCGCTTTAATACGTTAAGAACTATTGGAAAAATATTTTTTGGTACACAGAACTCTCGAATATACACCAGCGTCTCATCCATATGCGCGAATATACCACTTTCGCGGAAGATAACAATTTTTCTCTAATTAATAAATAATTGAATCGACCGGAACTCTTTGGAAGGCGTTTAAATATGTTCAGAACTGGAGAAAAAATATTTATTTGTACATGGAACTCTATTCTGTAATATTATAAAATAAACATTTTATAATAATTTTTTTTAAAATTAAATAAACTATGTTAAATGCTAGAACTCTTTCTAGAACTCATCTAAAACTATAGATCTTTTAAAATCCTACAAGAATTGGGTCTGGAAAATGACGCAGGTCAAACTGAAGCGCTGTGTGAACCTGGCGTCTCACTTTGTCCTATGCGTTTTTTTCGCTTTAAAGGCCAAATTTGTTTTATCTATCGGGAACTCTAGAACTATTGAAAATAAACCTAGAACTGTCAATGTTTAGTAAGTTTCCAGCAAATAATATTCCAGCTTCACACACAGAAAATAATTTAATTTGAATGACGTTTCTTCATACATAACATACGTAATAATGATTGAGACGCTTTCATTAGCCAGAATAATGAAGTAATGATCCTTCACAGAGACAGGAAATATCTTTATGGGCGAGAGGAAAGCGCGTGATTTAAGCGATGCGACGAAATTTTACGACGAGGGAAATGCAAGCGCGCGCCTTCGGATGCGCCGTTTATTATATCCGCGTCGCGCTCTGTTGCAATCTTACAATTTATATCTGTAAGTGTATACCCGCGCACAGCCCAGACACCCGCAGTTATTATCCCATCTCGGGAGGGGATCCCCCGGACGGACATATTAAATTCCTCATAAAACGCTGGATAGACCGTAACAAATGGAAGGACGCGGTCTTTGAACCTGCCGAGCGTCCCGGAGAAAAGTCCGCGTTTCTGCGTTCCAATATTCGCAAGTAGTTCCACGAGCCTTTTGCCCGCGAATTACATCACCGTTCTCGGGACTTTTTCTCATTCGCGTACTATTATCCACGGAAATCAAGAAAAGACAGGATTTATTCAGGAAAAAGCTAATTCGCGTAATTAAATTGATTTCTGAAGATCTCTATTAATCTTTGAATGTTTAGACAAACAATTTCGACTTGTAAAACATCAAGCATAAACGATTTAATTTATATTGATTCATTTTTTTACCTTTTTGAATTGATAACTGTTACAAAATATAAGATTTCAATTTATACTTTTATACATAATATTAATAAAAATATACGAATTCCAAGTTACAAATAAATAATAATTTAATGCCCAATGGTTTAATCTCAATAAATATAACAAATAGCCAAGTCTTTATTTTCATTGGCAAACAAAATTCGTGTATCGGGCGAGATCGTTACGAGAACGACGATCGTGTTGTTTTGAATGTAAATCATCGTGAAAACATTTATAGCTCGTGAAACCTCTCTTCTCCTCTCATGCCGAGTGACATCATGAAACACGTGGCAGCTAATCTGGTGGTTGGTACAAGACGCTTGGAAAGTCCCTCGATACTCCTGTCCCGGCGGACAAACGAACTACTTGTTGGCGAAGGGCTTCTAACCCTCCGGCGAACTTCGCGCCAGATAAACAATAAAAAAAAGTTCGAAAGTTCAACCCGCGAGGGAGCCGCCTGCGGGATAAACATATTTTCGCGGTTCGTCTATTATTCGACGCAGCTGATAATGTCATCGTTCCACTTTCTCCTTTTTCTTCCATTTTCGCGTGTAATAATTGCAATATAAATTTAAACGCTCATACGGCAGAAGAGAAACCTCATTTAAAAGCATGTATATATGGAAAGAACGGTTTTGATGAAGTATCTAAAAATTTAGCTAGCTGCAGATCAGAACATCTCGTAATTTTGTTCGACTATCAAAATAATTACGTAGAATGCTAAGTATAATGAGCAATGCTATAAAAAGTTTTGATATTCTAACAACCAGCTGAAACATGCTACATAATTATTTTGATGGTCTGACTTGATCTGACTAAGTTATTTTCAAATCTGTTTCCACCAAAATTTTTAAATATTTTAGCAAAACTGTTCTTTCCATGTAATATACAATGTCTTATAAATCAAAATACATGAAATTAGAAATAAAATAAGATATATTTTTTAAATGTAGTTATTACTTTATATAAACTTTAGACTTGAGAGACTAATATTACATACTCGTACAGTCTTGTTCAATACAAATTTTTTACATGTAAAGACATATTTTAATTTTATTCGAGAAGTTTAGACAAGATGAAAAGGAACGATGCATTTTAAGAACCAACGATTTACTTCATTTAAAATTAAAAAAATTTTTTTACAATTGTTATTATCAACAACACTTACTGAGAAAATCACTTTGTGATATCCATCTATGTATTTTGATACAGTGTACTTGCACATATTGCGAGTTCACGTATGCGAAGAGAGTAAGAGAGAAAGAGAAAAACAGGAAGAGACAGAGAAACGGACAGAGAGAGAGAAAGAGAGAGAGAGAAAGTGTGTGTGTGTGTGTGTGTCGCGGCTCTCTTCGACCATATAAAATTTATTAACCCTCCGTTCGCTCGTCGAAAGGCGCGAAGGAGGGTGCAAAAGGTGACTGCATGCCGGCTTTGGCAGCCGTTGCAACGTGTTTATTTTCCTGACGCAGGTAGAGTATCAGTTTACGAGAAAAGAGAGGAGGGGCAGTGCTGTGTAGATAATATATGGAAAGCATAAATCGAGATAGAAGGGCGACGACGACGAAGAAACCTACATCGTCTCTGCTCGATTCCCATATTCAACCGATGGCTTCAGCTATCGCACATGTGCCTTTTCCCTCTTTTGGCTTTTATATATTTTTTCTGTGCTTAAATGCCTCTTGTGTCTGCCTACATAATAAACTTGCAATTTTCTCCATCTGTTTTATTTTTTGAACGATCAAAAAATCAAATTTAATTAAGCGATAGTCAAGTTCGTAGATTTTCATTACACATATTTACGTGGAAAGTAATTTGATTCAAATTATGAAATCTAATGAGTATCGTTACACATAGTGTGTTTGTAATATAAAATCTTATATCTCATGTCATTTTATTTATATTATATTTTGTTTAATTTAATTTTGTAAAAAATATGGCAGTTATAACAAATATTTTAAACATATTAATAGATTAATTAATTGTTTATTTATTTTTTAATAACATTACCGGGAAATGGAAAAGAGTAAAAAAAGATACTTAATAAAAATTTCAAATAGAAGTGAACGCCTTTGAGCATCTCCGTTGCTTCCAAGTTGTCGAAAGCTTTATTGTTACCCTGGTCTTTCGAGAGTAATTATACACAATCTATGAGGGAGAAAATAAATTCCAATGTGCCCTGAGTATTTCAAAATTCAGAATGGAAATTCCGACGCCAGCCAATTCCATATTGTCGCGAGTAAAAAAGACCCTATATCTATCGGCGTCGAAATAATTAAATTATCGAGACTTGATCTCTTCCTCCGCACCTGCCCTTGCACCTCATTCTCTCATCCTCCTCCTTTCTCGGCCAAATACATAGCCAGCGCGATCATTCGAACGTATTTGTCCGAACGTGTCAGTTTTCGAATTGATCACAGAGGAGTGCCCTTATACGGCGTAATGAAACTAATTCCTTGATTGCCGTCTGACGCAATATCCGCTCGTTAACGCCGATTTCTGAATTTCCACGTTCCCGGTATTTTCGATTGGACGCGTAACTACGAGTGCCGCCGTATAAACTGGCGAGTCATAATTCCATTTTGAACGATGCGGCGAGCTCTCCCCTCGTGAGATAGGAAAGTCGAATCGTCGGTCAAAGAACGCTCATTTAATTGAAATTTAGTTAATCCTCCTTTATCTTACGCAGACTAGCACATAATAATTTTATTGCGAAAATTGTTCTTGTTGAGAAGACTAATCCACAGTCATTTAGGTCCAATAAATTCGAATTCAAGTTTGATACATTCATGATATATATCATATACACATTAATATACAATACTTATGTACATTTTTGTGAATAATAATAGAATAAATATTTTTCGAAGAAAAATAGATGCAAAATGCACTATAATTTAAGAATAATAAGAAAAATAAGAATAAGAACCAAATATTTTACTTAGATGGAATAGGATAAAAGTTCAAGCTTATTTTTCATTTACCTCTTAATTTAAAAAAATCGTAGAAATATGAAATATGAAATATGAAAATAGCCTTATTTAAGCGTGAAATATTTATTTACAGTGATAGATGAATTATATGAATTTCCTCATCTTTAACCGTACTACAAGATTTCACAAATATGTATTACCATAATCAAGAATTAGAATTTAAAATGTAGTGTTATTTAAATTACAAAGTTTGAAGATGAAAGTTAGACATTCGAAAGTTTATATTACCTTCTGCCTGAATTTATTTTGATTATGTCTCTGTCTTATACTTGATTAAAGGGGCTGATCTCTTGCATGGATGGCGATTTGCAGCGCGAAATCTGTCCGTTTGTATGCAGGGCAGCCATGCCCCTGGTGACTTCGATCTACGACTTGGCATTGTTAGCAGTGGCTCACCGACTATATCTGAAATTCATGTAAAAGTATGATCTTTAAGTGCCGCGAGTGCCCATAAAATTGCTAAAACAAGAGCAAATCTTACATTTTGATACCTACTACTCGCAGGTTTTGTAATATATAAAAGTGACAAATCTAATACCTCTCATGCTTTTTATTATAGTTATAATTTTAAAATCTTTTTCATAAAGAAAAAAAAATACACACACACACATACGTTCTAATTCTTTTTAAGAATACACAATATTTTATTAAATAAATTAGAATTTCCGATATATAAAAACCAAGATTTATTCATTTCGTGTTCTCAACGCGGTCTGTGCACACTCTTTCCACATTGGGACATGTTGGAAAGAACGGTGTTTTCACGAGCGGTGCCTAATTAGGAGTTGCGAATAGCATGCAGTTGCAACTATCAGACGGTCTCTCTCTGTCTCTCTGTCTCTCTCTCTCTCTCTCTCTCTTTGCGCAGCCCTGCCCAGTTATTTTTAATTCAATCAACGTCGCAAAACCGCCGCCTGTCTCGCGTTGTGTCGCGAATGGTCACAGAGACGGATTTGAATACGCACATGCCAAATACCGAGGTTCGTGCGCGGGGGACTCGCAGAAGCTCTCTCTCGTCGGGCCATCGATCCGTTTGTCCGGTTCGCTTGGGATCCCGCGGCAATAAATAAGGGGAGACGAGACGAGTAGAGCGGGACAACAGTCGCGATGTCGCGCGGAATGCATCGGCTTCTGTCAAACGGGTGCAGAGACGAAGACGACGACCATGACGACGACGACAACGAGTCGTTGAATGCACCGGACGGAACGCACGCTGATCTCAGTCTAGATTGCATTAAGGCTTTTCCAAAATGAGCGATTCCGAGGCTTGGGACTTTCTCTCCACCTCACCCGATCCCTTCTCTCCGCTTATTTTTTATCCTTCTCTCTAGAGATGGACTTAGCCTCCGTTCGATTACTAACGAGTCTCAAATGCGGACAACTGAAATCTCCAATGCCTCTCTCGTGGTCATTTGGTTTCGATTGACCCCAAAGATTCGGTGCCAAAATTGCGACATTTGTAAAAAATGCCTTTTTAAACTGAATTGGAATTTCATGAAACGATGATACTGCTTTTTTCCTGTTTTATGCAAGATTGAAATTTATAAGAACTTTTCGACCATCTATTTTTTATTTAAAACACAATTAAAACGTTGAAAATAAAAAAGATAGTTTTCTACATTACATTTGGAATAAGTTTGCTTATTATTGTTAATTTAAATATCACATTTTAATTTTTTCGTAATAGAAAATTCAAATCTTGGACCGCTTTTCGTAAGCGTAGTCCGTCCAAGTATTAGATTACAATTGCAAACTGTTTAATGCATTTTTAAATTATATAATTTTACTTCAATCTGAATTAATAATCGTGTGTGACACTTGAAAGCGAGCATATATTTCGAAAATAGTCACAATATTGCATCTTGGCGTTTTCCTTATCAAAAAATATCCAAACAGCTATCGACTGTGTAACTTCTTGTTGCATCTAGCGAGACGACTCGCGCGAGTAACTTTTCGCGAGCGCTGCGCCTTCTCGTTCCTAGCGGAGAAATAGCGGCCGGCGGGACTTATCTCGTTTAAGTTTCCCCGGTTACGTGGAATCGCGGATCGTACCGCTTTGCCCTCTCCGTTCTTACCCTCGAGCGTTTTGAGGGTGAAACTCGTTTCGTTCGCTTATATCCTCGAGAGCAAAGTGCCGCGGGAAGAATGTTCGGTCTGTGTGTGCGCGCGTACGTGTGGAAGGGGGTGGCTCTGATGGGAGTTACGGGTGCCTGGTGAGCTGCTTGATGTCGGCCGATAGTTCATATGCCGAGTGTCGTGGGCTACGTGACCGGTTTGACAAAAGTTAACTTGAAAATTCGGAGACGCGCGCATTTATTTCGCGGCCCATCCCCCACGAGATTACACCCTTCGCACTCGCGCTCTTCTTTATCTCCTTCTCTATCTTCCTGCGAAATAGCTCGATCAAACGAGTATATATGGGAATTGAATACAAATTGTTAGAGATGCAATCTCAATTTCCTGCTATTATCGTCACCTTCATAAAAGACTGCCTTTCGTATCTTCAGGAAAAAAGTCATCTCTTACATTATTCCGTTCGTATCTCATCTAACTTCTTACGTCACATGTCATCGCTGTCTTCATTTAATGCAAATGCGTTTCATATAATTTCGCCCTGGATGAATTCTGAAGCCTGAATTCTGGATTTAATTCGTTAGGAGAAAGGAGCTTGCCCCCTTATCCTCCCTTTATTTTCTTCATTCCCTTTGGAAGGGTGAATTAAGCCGTCGATGATGATGCCACGGAACCGCGGCTAAATTATTTTAATTTTACGTTCCGCATTCAACGGCCGTTTCTTGGCGGGCTATTCTTTTCGTATAATTGCAGTTTTAATCCGCCCAGCAAACCAGGAAACCCAGTTTCACCGAGACATTCTGCGTGCTAATCCCTCTTTCCTCTTCGCTTTCGCTCTTCTTGAATTACCAATGATTTTTGCTCACCGCGCAAAATCGGATGCAAAAGCTCAGCGTAATAAAAATTCTATTTAAAATTTATTTAGAATTAATTTTGTGAACAAATAATAAAATTAACAACGAAAACAGTTTACAAAATATTTCGTACTCTAGAATTAGTCATGTTGAACAGAAGAATATTCACAGTAATGAATAAATAAATACACGTTATTAAACTATATTGACTACACTGAAAAAAATAATTATATTACAACATAATAAAACATGAAAAAATATAAAAATATATTATGGTAAAATATTGAAAGGTTTACAATTATTTGCTTTAAATTTATTTTTACCAAAAAATTAAATTTTATTAAGATCTATTGTGTTGAAAAGACGAAAGATTGACAAAAAGCAATGTGAACAAAATTATTCGGAAATATTTTATGTTTGTCAAAATATATTTCTTATAATTCTTATTGTCCTTATTAATCGAATACATAGAATGCATCGAGTACCCAGACGCAAATCGTATTTTGTGTTACCGCAAGTTAGCGAGCTAAATACATCGTCTAGACGGATTGTACTCTCGTTTCCGTATGCGGTTAAGATATTTTCACGGGCGCCAACGTATCGTTCGTCCATTGAAGTTTACCTTCCGCGCCGGATCCGGATTTGATTAATTACCCGGAAGCGTGAGAGTTGTTACCACGGCAAGCCGCTTACACTCGACTTTCGATCCTAAAACTTTGTTTCACTGCAGCAGCGAGTATCTAACAGTTTGCAGTGCCACGACGTAAATCGCGGTGATAGTTATCAGTAATTGTTGGTGTTAGTTATTTATCACATGTTTAGAATTAATTGGAAATTTAAAGTTTTAACAAGGAGAGGGAGAGAAAGAAAAAAGAAAGGAGAAAGTTAATAAAATATAATCTTATATAAACCGCTATTACGGCAGGAGAGAGTTATTAAATGCCTACTTAAATTATTTTTTTATTGTATTTTTCAATTGATATTAATTTGCATGCAAAGGAACGTTGGAAATTGTAGCTTGGTATGCCAGGTACCTATTTAATTCATCGTTTAACTTTCACCAATAATAAATTAATTTATTATAAGACTTTTCACAATATTACAAATGTATGTAACTCATATATATATATACTCTCTGGGTTTTCTAAATCTAAATCTATCACCTTTAAAAGTATTGAATTTATAAATTTGAATAATTAAAAATATCATTAACTCATACTTTTATTAATAATTTATTGAAAAAGCATAAAATATAAGAATAAAAATAATTAATAAATAACAAAAACATATTTATTAATATGAATACAGTTATTAATTTTTTAATTATCTATTATTATTAATTATCAGTCTTATATTAATATCATTCATTGTAATAAAATTTATTTATTGTACATACGATTTAGAAAATTTATCAATTTAATCTTTATAATAATTGTAAATATATATAAAATAAATATAAAATACTCTGCAATAAAACCTTTTTTATAAAAATATAAAAATTTAGTATAAAATTGTGATTATATTATCTATCAGCTACAAAAATTGATAAAAAATTAACATGAAAGGTACTTGATTTATTAAGCGTTAATAACGCAAAAAATAAGACATAATCTACTAAATATTTGTCTATATTGCTCATTATTTCACATTTATTATTTCAGATTTATTTCATATTTGTGTCTTATTTGTTGTTTATATAAAATAAAAATATAAAATTTAGACAAGGTACAATATAGGCGACCAAATGCATTCCAGGAGCGTTCCCCTATACCGTTTTTCTATAAACAAATAGCGCAAAAATCGTGAATATCAATCTTTAACCTAACAACAATCGGTTCTTTTAGCAAGCATTCCTTCACAAACATTCCGGAATTCCGGAAGCATCGAGCCACTGTAGGAATGAAAAATTTGCATTAAACTTGTGAAGAACTCAGCCGATGCGAGACGCAAATATGCAAAGGCGCGCCGCTACAATCTTCTCCTCCTTGCAGTAGCACTCCCGTCGCGCAATCACGTCTCTCATCAACATTTACATTCGGTTTTACATCCTTGTAATCCACGGGCAATTAACCTCTTCAGCTCCTGTTCTGTCGTACGAAACCAAGAGCCCTTCTCCCCCGCGTACGATTTTTCTTCGCGCTAATCCGGTTACCTCGATCGCAGATCTTTCTGGCTTTTCCTCGGCGCCTCCTCCATACCGGGGATTGATAATTCAATTAGACGGTTCACACAGTTGATTTAACTGCCGGGTCTTTCCGTGCTGCCGCTCTCTGGCATTGGGATTCACAATTCAATTAGAAGTTAAACGCCGGTAGCTCTGTACAAGGTATCCGAGTTATCCTCTACAGCTCTGCGGCACACCCACCCTCTTGCTTTCACCGCCTCTCCCCTCCTCTTTGTCATTTCTCTTCTTCCTTCTCTTTCTCTCTGCCGTGAAACATGAAGCAGAGTCGAATCGATCTCATAATCTAGCTCGGTGTGTCTTCGTCCCGCTCTAATCTAGCACACGATTTGAATAAATAATGGGCGCGATGCGACCGGAAAGAAATTTTTTCATAATTATACAACGTTTTAATCACTCTATCGTGACGATTTTTTTTCTGTTAAGACCTTCCCACGATTTGATAATTTTTATCCTATGATTTTATTTCCCTTTTTTTTTATGCTTGTCGTAGAAAAGTTTCGAGTGTTCGTGTTGGATTGAATGTTTATTGGAATTAAAAGTTTGTTTTGATAACGTCACTCTTTCGCGCTTAACTGAATTTTATTTCTATTTTAATGTCGCAGTCATGTTTCAAAGAGAAAGATAAAACTTATCTTATAATATCAAAACACGACATGAGAATTAAAATATTTACGGCATTTTTATCGTTCGTTCAAAAAAGAATGATATTTGTGCCGTATCTGAAAGTAACGTGATTACTATTTGAAGTATGTAAAACCACTTTCGCTGTTGCCGTCTCTAGAAAGGGAGGATAAAGAACGTGGCCGTTTGCGGAGTATATGTGCTTTATATGCTTCGACAGGCTTCATTACGCGTCTGAATTTATTCCTTTTCAAATTCAATATGGTAGGCATCGCCACAAATAGTCTATAAATCAATGGACATTCCCAGACGCACGGGGTTGCACTTTTAACACCACTCTGCGGTCGGCCAGCTTTGCGATAGCGCGCTGAAAACGCGCGAGAGGTTCAAACCAAGCGAGGGGTTCAAACGGGTTCGACGCGACGCGACTCGACACGACGCGGCCGCGCGCACATCGAGATTTATCTTAATGAAGCTTTCGGCCCCGTGATCATGCATTCCTCGTCGTTCCGCGACCCTAGACTTAGCGGTACTCGCTCACTCGGCGGGGCCTATGATGCCCGTTTCGCGACGTTCGCTCGTAATGAACGACATTTAACTGTGTCGTCGCGGAATTCTACGCGAGAGCGTGAGCTATCGCGTGAGCTATCGCCGATCGTAAACACCGGAATGTCGAAATCGATCGGCGATTGTCCTTTGGCGACGCAGAAATCGCGGCGAGAACAAACGTTTTTCAGCGATATTTTTCATTTATCTTGGCATGTCACTTTTTTTTTCAAACGTGCAATTGTGCGCCCCGCGTTGAAATTTATATGACATTTATCTGTACGATGTGACGACACAAAGTTGCAAAAGAGCGCGTTAGTGAATCTCTCGAGAATCTTCACGAATTTCGTAAACTGTTGAAAATTAAATTATAACTGTGTTTTGTGCTCTTAATTAAGAATAACTTTGATAAGTTATTTTTTCACTTCTTTACTACGACAGTTTAAGTTTTAATAAAGAAATTAAAAAACTTATATCATTATTTTTCATTCGTTCAATTTTTTATAACTTACCATCGCGAACTGGTTTTGTTAATTTGTACGTATCTTTTTGATCAACTTATGTATGTAATAATATCAAAAGCAAAAATTTAAAATTTTTGGTCACATGCATAATAATTTGGTTGCGTTAATTAGCACCGAACATTTTATGGATATTTAAAGATGCACTTTATGAGGACTTTTGAAGTTGAGACGGGTCGACATTTACGATAGCGCAGAAGAGAGCTTCCCGCTTAATTAGGAAATATTTTTTTTGAGTCCGTACTTCGTGCTTTTGTATGGATAGAGTAGGTCACGATGGTATACGGAAAGAAGTAGAAAGAATATTTTATCGCAAAAAAATGTGTTATATAATTAAAAACTTTGCAGTCGATCTTGTCTCATGTAACAAAATGCACCTGCATTCAAATCTCACGCAATTTAATGAATGAACATATGTTTTTGCAAAGCAAAACGAGTCTTCACAAATTTGTTACCATAAACTCGTCGTAAAGTACCTCCGATATTTATCTCAATGATTTCTTTAATTGCGTAAATTTCGTCTTTGACGAGAACTTCTTGGAAATATTTTGCGCGTAATAAGTATTTTAAAGAAATCTTCCTCTTAAAATTTTACTTTTAAAACAAAACTTGTCAGAAAATTTCTCATATTAAAAATCCTTAGAAAAGTTTGAAAAAAAACAAATTTTCAGAAAGGTTTCAAAGAATTTCTATCTTATAATTTTTTTCGCAAAGAATTTGATCTTTAAAAAAAATTCAGATTTCCAGATTTTATTTTTATTTTAGCATTAATTTGAAATACCACAATAATTCGACAATTTTACTGATATTAACGATTTCTCTTACTAGATTCATTACTATATTGTGTTTGCGATTATAAATGATCACATTAATGGTTCTTGACTTTCGCTTACGTGAATATGTTTGTTAGAAGTGATGCCGATGATAGCATGAGGCACGCGTGGAAAGTAATGCACAATGCATCCATGGAAATTGACAATCGAGTCCGGCATGCACTTAATTATGCTTTACGTCGCTGCAGACGCTTATAACAAGGCAAGTTAATCAAAATCATTTGTGTCACTGCACAAATGGCTTTCATCTGCGGGCCCGTACGACCGGTTTACCGTCAATAGGAAACTTCCTGAAACACCGCGTGATTCGTCTGTGAAGCATGCCATTAATGGCTAACGCCAGCGTGCCGCATAAACGGAATCTGCAAATTAACAATGCGCTACTAGTAACGTAAATCACTAATTTTCTTCTATGCTTTGAGAAAATAACATACACGCGACACATATACGTTTTATCTAATTAGTAATTGGGACGAATCTATTTAAACACAAATATTTTTTATAGAGGTTTGTTTAACAATTAAACAATTAATAATTGTAAAATTTTGAGTAATTAAATTTTTAATGTACAGTTAAAATTAAATATAATATTCCACTTTTCAAGATTTAATTAATTAAATTAAATTTGTGCAAATTAACCAATATGCTTTTGTAATAATTATACTTGCGTTTTTATGCACTTTTAATACATAAAAACAATGTTATCAGTAAATGCTATTTATTCTGAATTAATAATTGCATGTTGTGTATCATGCTTCCCATCACGCTTTTCTTTTGCACCATTCCTCGTTTAGACTTGACTTGATCGAATTAAATTAAGATGCATCATATGCACGTGACCTAATTAAATTCGTGCTCGGGGCCTGTCTGTGTATTTTCGAAATTCCGTGCACGTAGTTGCCCAGGGGATGCGCACGCGGGTAAATATAAATTTCCATGTAATATACATTTTGTTTTCAAGTATCGACGTTATGCGATGTGAATCGCGCTTGGCCAGCTTAGCAAATAAATCCAAAGTACGCGCGATACGCGCTGCTTGACCGCCTCGGAAATAAATTGTCGCCGGCTATATCTGCTGCTGCTGTTATCGGTATTAATCGCGACGGACGCGTCGTCACCAATTACGGCGATATTCACATTAATGCGTAACTCGCACCCGCGTTACGCGGATGCAATCGACATCGCTAATCGTCCGTGAAAATACCGGTACTTACCGGTCTCTCGCCTGCGACATATTTCACCAACCTTGACAGGTTGACGGGCACGTCAACGCACTCAAACCGGTCTCTCTATTTGAAAAGATTTGACTAGATAGAAAGTGTGACGGTTGCATAACTGCATAATATCAAACTTGATATATTATCTTTTCGTATGGTAACAAGCAGACACCTGCGGCCTATTTCATAAATGATAGATGGACCAATATATCAAATCAATGATCTGTCTATTTGAAGAAATTTAACGACATGGTTGTAGGAACATGATTGCTAATTATTACATTATTTGTTTATAATATTATTTATAAAAATATATGAATAGTATGGCAGTCTCTGCTATAGCTTTTTTCTACTATGACAACAGACAATACACGTAATTTTCTTCTTGCTCTCAAATGAAATGTATCAAACGCGCAATAATGTCTATTATAACACATCTACAATAACGCATTATCAGATTTCTTAGTACAGACAGCTGTTAACGTTTATTCGTCTAATTGTCATCATAGATTACTGATTGTACTTGTCGGCTTCTTGTAAGTGCATTACTGCGCGTACGTGCATTCGACCAAAACGGCACCGTTATGATACACACACGCGCCTTTTGTCGCACCGTGAGAAACGCGCGAGTGTGTGCACGCAGATTGCACGCGTGACATCGAACCAAGCGAGTCAGCCGCACTTTTGTCTTCGATTCTCTTATATACGGGGTGCTCGGTGGGAAAGTGTCGAGAATTAATTTAATCAAATTAAATTAATCAAATCACACATCGATATGTACTTGATATATGCAATACTAATCGACATTTCTATAATTTTTGATGAAAATTAATTATTATTCGTCATTGATTCGTGTAATGGAAGAAAGTGTATCTCTTCAAATAATTAC
The DNA here is from genome assembly GCF_016802725.1 of Solenopsis invicta. NCBI lineage: Eukaryota > Metazoa > Arthropoda > Insecta > Hymenoptera > Formicidae > Solenopsis > Solenopsis invicta. Next base: position 12,679,512 of record NC_052673.1, read on the forward strand.
GTACATATATTCTAGATTTATATTTTAATATTGCCTGATAAAATTACTCAGTTTTCAAAAAAATAATTAAAAAGAACTTTTAAAATTTATAGACGAAAAGTAGATAATATATTAGTTCTTAAATAATCATCATCAATCAATCATATTCCGATCGATTTCTATCCATGAGTTTTTCGATAAAAATTTAAAGGCAATAAAATTATATTTTTTTTTTTTCAAAATAAAATACGAATATTGTACGAATTTGTTCCACAAATTTAAATGTACATGTCCATGAAATTTTACAAATTTTTTAAACTACTTTAAATAAATGAAAAAGTGATCTGAAATGAGACAGATCAAACATGTGTGCATCAAAAGAATACCCTTTTTTCCATAGTATCTTAAAGGTTAATATGTCCTTCAAAAAATTAATAGATTTATTATATTTTTAGGCGTAGGATAAATTTAAAATAATTTAAATTTAGATTTTATAAACAAAATTAATTTTATCTACCAATTATTTGCGATTGCTTTAATTACGGTACTGTTATCCGCGTACGCTACTGTTATCCGCGTAACGGAAGGATCGATAGACAATTTAGTTAAGTACACCGTGTAGATTCGCTCTGTGTATCTGTTTGCTTGCTCGTTTGCGGGGAGAAATACGCGACTTTGTGCAGCGTCGGCATCGCGTAGTCAGATGCACGTATAAAGCGCCATTGTCTTCGATGACTGGTGATATTATTTTGCTTCGAAGATCGAAGCCCCAAGTCACGATCGTTTTTGATTCCACTATCGATTGGCTTAAATGCTCGATCAAGACTGCAACCGATCAAAAGCGTTCCATTATCAACTACAGTTTTCGAATGCATAGAATTCGCAATAGCAAGCGTATCTACAAAAATAATTTATTATTATTATTATATTTAAAAGCATAAATATTTCATGAGAAAAGCAGAAGCGCAGCGAGCATTGTCTCACAAACGCTGCAAAATTTTATATAAATCTTATATTTTATCATATTATTTCTGCCTGAATATTTAAATAATGGAAACTATTTCATGGATTATCGGGAAGAGAAAATTAAATGAAAATAAAAAAAAGAGATGTTTTGAACAAAATTTATATAATTATTCATGAATAATATTCGCGCGTACACTGTGGCTTTTATATCAATTTAAATTAAATTAATAGCCATTTACGTGCAAAATAATCCGTATTTAAAGATCTGAAAGCAAGGCAGTCGGTGTAGCGGGAAAAATAAGCGGGGTCAATGCGTTTTTTTTATTCGAAATGCAAGGTCCGAGTACAAAGTACCGTTCTCGGAAACAATATTCCGTGTTAAACAGTCCCCCCGTAAGATATTCGAGAAAGCCCGCTCTACGTGCTTGAGGCGTGCGACGAATTTCTCTTTGTGCATTCGGATTTATCGTTCGTAATCTCTCGCCGTAAAAATGCGCGGCGAAGTGAAAAACGGAAGTTTAAGGGCCCGATAAATCATAGTTTGGGGTTCTAAATTTTGGGTTTAGGATTTTGCGTTTCGTGGCCGCGCATTACCTTTCCGGCGTTTTGTTACACGGAGGCGGCAGTTTGTTGTGGAGGGAAGAGAGGGACTCGTAAAGCGAACGTAAATTTTCAACGTTTAGGCCGACCGACAATCGATTATTACTTTGTGCTTGCGCGGATGCTCCAGCAAGAACGATAAACTACGAATGGTCCTCGCGAAGCGACGCCTTTTAAAGTGCTATAACTCATTCTCGCCTTCTCTCTTCTCTCCCACTTAACTACAGAATGCGTAACGTGCGTCGATTTAATTCAGCTGTTGTTTTTAATGCAAATTTCAATTAATTGTTTTTATTGCAAAGAGTCCGTTTAAAGGTTTAGTCTAAAGTTTTGCATAAAGATTGAAAAGGCAATGTAGGAATTGTTTTGCGAGAAAGAAAAAAATTTATGGGGATATATTAATTTCTAATTTCATTACGTAAACTGTCGAAGTGTATAGATAGTGGGCTATATAACATACAATGGGAAAGGAATGGATACGTTTGGAAAGAACAGATTTTGTTCTCTCCAAGAAGAAATGGTAGTAAGGGGAATCGAAAAACAGGTTCTTACATTCTAAGAGAACGGCGTGATTCGACTTCGTGGGTAGCTTCGATCCTCCGAATCCGGGAGCTGAATGCGAGAGGGCCGACTCTTATAATGAAGCGATAGAATGCGAAAAATATTTGAGCACGACAAGCTCGTACTTCTCGAAGAATCGTAAAAAGGCGGTCACCGCCGAGTGAGAGAAGAAGGATTGCTCGCAGTCTCTACAGGTTAACGATAAAGATTCTGAAAGATTATACACTATTAACGTAACAAGCTTTTGCCAACACATCTAGTAAATTAATTACACTTGTGTATTCAATAAATTTCTAATTTCTTTAGTTTCATTTGTTGTAGATTCGTCAGAAATGCAAAAGTGTATTTTACGAGTACATAATATAGAGATGTCTATATATTCGTAGCGTCCATATTTGTACTTGTTGAAAAATTGTATCGAGTTTTAATATCTGTAGATAATATTAAAATTATACAATCAATTCTGATTGATGAAGAAATCGTAGATAGTCTACGGAATGCTGGGCAACGATTTCTGCTTCTCGAGCAGATATATTTCGTGCGTGCGAGAGAAAGATAGTTTCTCTCGTACAGGAGGTTGCTGAAGATGATCGCGGATGACGAGCGACGTTCGCACGGGAAGGGATAGGGTGGGTGGCGGTTTAGGGCCGGCGGGGACGTGAAGGTATTCATAGAAGACGATTTGCGGACCGGGCCCTGGATCTTCGGTACCTTTTTACCCTTTTGCCTCGGTGGCATCGCGGTCGGGAGGGGGCGCGAAGGACGATGAGAAACGGAGGGCGGGGGACCGGAAGAACTGGAGAGTGTTATTAGCGAGTCGACCCTGGCGGCTGCCACGACGGACCACACACATCGTCGCGTCGCGAAAAGGGAGAAGCAGAAGGATAGCGAGAGGTGGAAAGAGAGATAGAGAGAAAGAGAGACAGCGAGGAAGAATAGAAACGCAAAAGGAAGGGAGAAGAGACGATGTGAGAGATAAAGAGAGAAGCGAAGAGGAAAGAGAAAGCGGCTGGCGATCGTCCGCGATCGTTGCATGGACCTAAACCTTGTTCCTTCCTTCCTTCCTACATTCGCGGCTGCCTTGAACACGACGACCTATCGGAATAGTAATGAAGAAATCAATTGTTGCATAATGCTGAATAGTCCGAGCGATTTAATTACGCTATTTAAATAATTAGCAACGCTTTTCGGTATTGAATGTAAAAGAAGAATGTCTAGGAAAACTACTGCGTTTTTATCATATAAAATTTTAATTAGTTTACCGCCGAGTTCTTTATGCAAGTTGGTTTATTTGCTCGCTTTTTGAATTGGATAGTTCTATAATTACTTGATCAATATGTAAATGAGAAAATCGATCGTGATAAATATTGGAGAATATTAATTAGTAATAATTAATTAAAAATATCGTAGAATTATATTTAATAAGTCATATATTAGAAATTATATATAAATATAAACTTGGATTTTTTTTACAGAGTTCATTATTAACTTGCGAATAATTTAGGATAAAAATATAAAACGTGTCAAAAGTTAGAAGCAATGTTAAAATAATGTTGCAATAATTTTATAGGTTTGCTTTCCATTTGTTTTGATTTCTTTAATAATGTAATAAAAGCAATTCATGTAAAATATAATAATAATGAAAATTTTATCGTGTGTATAGCAGTTTACAAAAAATAATAAAGGTACATATGCAATAGTAAAACATAATAATAACCAATTACGCGCAATAAACAGAATAGCTGAAGAGCTGATTTAAACATTAGAGATACATACAATAAATAATTTAAAAAAAAAGTATACTACAAAAGTTTATTACAAAATGACGGCATTGCCATGACGAACGACTTAAATAGTTTATTTAAAGTTATAAGCAAAAGGATATACAATTAAAAAAAAAGTAATATGATATAATATGTGAATTATATAAATAAAATAATTGGATTAAACATTAAAAAGATCCAATATTAACATCAATTAAAATATACAAATGGAATACAACGTTTAAAGCAAGTATATATGAATCAGAGTAATCATTAAATTTTAAAAAGAATAAAAACAGGCAAATTAATTATAATGTGAAGCAATGTATCAAACCAGCTCCAAACGTAGAAAACTAAGATAGGGTGTGTTTAGTGGAAGAGAAATAGAGAATTGAAAATATAATTGAAATAAAATTTCATTTAGAAATTATCATTGTTATTATTTCTATACTTTTTCTTTGTGCAGATGTATAGTCTCATAAGTACCAGAAGATGTAACATATGGTATTCGAAAAACTATCCTCAAAAAATCATCATGGAAACTTAATCATAACTATAAGGATGTAGACCTGTTTGAGACTTTTCGTGACAAAACGCTTCCTCGTGATGAAATGCCACCATGTGCGTGTCTATATGTGAAGAGGTTCCATTATGCACCCTCTTCACGGACACCCGTTACGTTTTATGTCTTTATTCCGCGCCGCTGTCGATCAAGATGAGAGCGTTCATGCGACGAGATGCACGCGGGTCCTTTCCGCGAATTCACACCGCGTGTTGCGATCTGTATTTCGATCGCTGCATCTGTAATTGCAGCGAAAGTGGATGTAAATGGTTGATAATGGTCCGTTTGGTGAAACATCCTGCGTTTTATAACGTTGTCAAAGCGGAGAATTGCGATAGGAACGATGATCGTTGCAAGAAATTCAATCGAGTTAGGATAATATAATAGTATATCATCTTGCCATCCTATTCGTGAATTTTTCCAAGAATTTGATAGAACATTCATTCGCTGCACTCCGTTTTTCAGATTTATAGACTATACGTCTCAGTTCTGTAATTTTCCGGTTGAAATTTTTATTTTTCTTATTCAGTATATATTCTCGGTCTTTTTAAGAATGAAATTGAGGTTAACTAAAGATCGAAATGATATTATTGGTTTTCATTTGCTACGAAATTTAATTCCTTAATTATCCAATTTTATTAATCTTTGATCGTTTAATTCTCTTAAATTGAAAATAATCTAATCACTTCATTCAATCCAATTCTTTCCCTTAGTTAATTCTCAGGAACGTTGAAGTAGGATACATTCAGCTTACCTACATTATGTGTTTACGAGACACCAACACATACATTTCTATCCAACCGACTCGCGTAGTAAACCACGAATGACGGTGCCGGGTGTGCGTTTGTCGAGCAGCACCGCAAAACCGCAGGGCGATGCAGGAAATTTTCGGCGAAGAATATTACTAAGTAATTTGTTCTTTCTCTTCAGCGCGCCTCGCGTGGCGCGGATAGGACAGGGTGGATGACGGTCCACCGCGTTGCAATCCACCGCAATATAAGCTCCATTCTCTTGGCGCGAGAAGAACTCGCGCTCTTACTCTTTCTCTCTTGAGGTGACCGCCAGGTAAACCCTTTTCTTCATTCCCTCGCCCCTTTGCTGTTCGCAGCTCGCGGCCACCGACGATGAAGAGCAGGTAATTAAAGCGGACAATGTCTTGCACGTGGTATTAAAGATCCGTAAAACCCCCCGCGTAGCGAGAAATGCGATAGTGGATAGGCTAATTCTAATGGCATCAATATTTCCACGATAATCTAATTTTTTTAATTAGAATTATTGTAAATTCCCATAACTATTTTGATTAATTATACGAGTTACTATATTAATATTTGTATTTTTCTCTTTGCTCATATGGATTTATTTCAATAGGAAAAATTTACTCTTTCACTTACAATCTGCGTGTTGAAGTATTTCCATACGTTAGTTTGAAAGAACGGTGCAGGAGCGCGTGTTTTCGATAACGCATACAAATTCAGCATGTCAAAGTCAGTTTTGTTGTACCTTCCAAAAGTTTTTCGTGCCAAAATGAAAATACTAGGATTTCTTTCGACCTCATGCCACTACCGCGGGGTTAAAGTAAATTTCAGTTAAAAACGTCCGTTTAAAGGCGCAAAGCAGGATATAAAAAAAAAAGAAAATGCTTGGACGCCCGCTGGAGTCTGGAAGCTCGCTGATATTTTTGCACGCAACGTCATAAGCGGTTAAAGAATATCTCGTATGTAGCCCGCGAGGCAATTGCGGCAACTTTGTTGCTGGCTGTAGCCTTCGTTATCAGTATCTTCTCACTTCCTTTTGTGCAATTCCTCAAATTTTCTTCCACATTTACCTTTGTCCTTTGTGTGTGTGATGTAGTTTCTTCGTTTACCTTTTTCTTTCCCTTAGGACCGGTCACAATCTTTCGCAGATTTTACCGAATTTTCTCGTTCTGTTTGAGTTTATAAAATAATCTAATAAAAGCACGTTTTATGAATCTTTTCCTTCTTTTTTTTCATTATATTTATATATTTAAGTTTCCATTTTGGTGAAATCAATGTGTAATACTTGTTGAATCAGAATCATGAATTTTTACTTGATAGTTTCGATTAATTATTACGTTTAAATTAATTATATGTGTATATATGAAATGAGAGGATAAAGGTTTTCCATAAAAAAAAGCATTTGCCCTTTTATGAATATATTTCAAAACATTTTTACGAAAAATATATGTGCACCTTGTAAATTTTTTATCTAAATAACTTAGTTTATATATCTTTATAGATAAATAAGAAAAAAGTTGACAAGTTCCGAAATCATCCGTCTTATATAGGTGTTGATTCAATTTACCTAAAAAGAAACTGATTTATCGGGCAATTGGTAATGCATCGCAGATAAATTGCGATAGAAGTCAAGAACAGCAAAGTCACGCTTCAATAGTAAATCTCTTGCTACTATTAGAGATCAGCCATTAAGATCCGAATGTCCTGAACGACATCGCTCCTTGCATTTAGATCGGAATCGTTCGAGCTTGCGGAATATTTCGAAGCGAATAGACTCGTTCGTAGGGAAAACGGAGTCTCCTCCATTTCTCTTGAAAGAGCGGAAGACGGTATTCGTCTGATAGTGGATTATATAATAAGAGAGCGATGGAAGACATCTAATAAATAATAGATGTACATAATGCTATTGAATGAGTACAATAGAAAAATCATTTAATCAATTGGTAGTATTTCTACGCAAATTTCCCATATATTTTATCTGTATAATATTTATAAAATTTGTTTCGCGTATTTTAAGTCCGCATCATCCCGAACGTTTCGTTTTATCGTTCAGCTCCGGGATAATGAATTCTTATAATATATTTAGTACACACACGAGCATAGCTCATGCATATCGCGACCTGCTTTCGAGAGTGCAGGGGTTAAGGTTTCGCCACTGCCCCCGTGTCTTTCCTTTTTCCTTGGGCCTGCACGTCGGCATATTTCGGCTACACGTATATACTCGGAATACGAAAGGCTGGCCTTATAACCCTTCGCACACCGTATGGAAGAGTGATTGGGAATGTCGCCGCGGAATCTCGTTTGCGTGCGCGAAACGCGCTTCCCAGGGAGGACCGTTTCGCAGAACGAATTTGATTTAACTCGGTGCTGGCCCGCGCTTTATGGGTCCCCGGCGAGCTTTCGGGGATAAAGCCGGATAAGAGAGCTGCAATGGCGCATCCGCGCGTTTTGAAACCTTGCGCCAGTTGTTTCCTTACTTATACATATATTAAATTTTAAATTCTTAAAATTATCACCTATTTTCTTTAAAAAAAAAAAACCAGATGTAACGATACAAAATGGATTACTTTATAATTGTTAAAACAATATCAAAATAATATTAATTCAAGATTATTACACGCGTGTGTAATTTTACACACTGAAGTGTAAAAAAAATAGATTATTTTTATCATTTTTTCAAAGATATATTTGATGTACAAGTTTTATATTTTCCCAAAATATATTTTTTTTAATAAAATTCTAGAAACATAATAAAGAATAATATGAAACAAATAAATTCATTAAACATTTCATATGTTATTTAAATATATTTTAATGATTTAAAATAACAAATAATTATGCCAGTATATCCCTAGAATATTGCAAATAAATACGCCACTGCTTATCCAAGTTGGGGCGGTGGTCGTCCGATGATGCTTCTTAATGCGAATTCTCGCTGTCCTCGGTAGGACTACCGTCGCGAACGAAATAACACTGTAATGGAATGGCGGGAAGGAAATAATAAAAAGAAAAACGGCTGCTTTCTCCTCGCTTATCTCGCGGCCCGCGCGTTCCGATAACTCGCCGGCCAATTCATTACGCCGGACCGCGCGTTAGCCCTTTGATGTCGAGAATCGTGTAGAACAGGACTTGCATTTTTTGCTCACGCTTGGTTTTCGTCGGAACACGAATTTAAGGGAACAAATGTGAACTTGTTCGTGATCGCGAAGCTGTCACTTTAACTTTCAACCGCTGAGACACGATTCTTATAAAACACAAGAAATTTATCTAGATCTTATGGTATATAAATTATTCACTAGAAAAAGTGCGAGATAAGTTTTTAAAAACATTGAGAATGACGTTATGCCTTCTATAAATATATGAAAATAGAGGTTGTGGGAATTAAATCTTTAATGGAAGATAAAAATATTAAGTGAAAGATTTAAAACATTGAATGCTTGAATAATTTTATGAGTTATAATGAATTATAATTTAATATATACATATATACATGTTTAAAGTTTCATATTTAATGATCCAATAACATTAAAAACGCAGTTCGATAAAATTGGTATAATTATAACATAAAGCACAAAATTTTTCATATATATTGTGTGATAGTTCATTTAGTATATATTGTTTATTTAATATGGGATTTTTCTCAAGTAATGATGATAAGCAATGCTATATTGCTTTAAATAAAAACAAAATCGGGATACAATTAACCTTATTAACGATTTCGTAAATTGGAAATTTTAATAAGTCAACAATATGAGTATCGTTTTAACGCATTCACTCGCGACGCGCGTTGTTACACTCGTAAGTATAAGGACGTCTCGTTTAACTTGTTTAATGCTAACAAAAACTTGTCAGAGAATACGTATTTTGGCTCTTCATCATGAGTTCTCGTGAAATCCATTTTGCGCCTTCTTTTCAGTTCTTTAACCTTTAACGCTCAACAGCGATGGCTATCTATTCTCTACTCTTTCTTTTGAAAAACAAAATATTCTAAATTAATAACGCTCGTAATAATAAATGCTAAAAAGATTAATTAATAATTAATATTTAATATGTATTTCTCTTTCTTCTTAATTTTTTTTCTTTCAATTTTTAACTTGTTCGTGCAAAATGCACACCGTGCGTGATACCAGAACATCGTTACGACGCCGTTTTAACAGCGAGGGAGCGTGTATTAATGGCCGCGCTCGCGAGCTCGAGCGCGTCGCGCTGTTTTTGCCATCCGTAACATCGTACGCACCCGGCGAGATGCATACGCTACGTGCAGCCTGCGGGCTCGCGTTGCAACTTCATTCCCGTCATTAAGCCGCCTCGCCTTTTTATTTTGCGCCCGTTATTTCGTGTCCCATAGCCGGTTCTTGCTCCGCACTCAAGGAGCGTCGGTGTGTAAATAGGTGATCATTTCGATCGTTTAATGAGAACTGCGTTAGAGTGCGGTGTTAATAATGACAATATTCATGGATAATATTAGTTATTTAATTAATTCACGAGATAGCAAACGATTATCTGCCATATTACTATTTAATATATTTTTTTTCAATCGAGACATCTTTGGTGTACGCTAATTAAATGCTAGTGTATAATAATGTTAGTTTGACTTATAGTTAACTATGTCATTTGGCTCTTCCTGCACGTATGACTTAAGAAAAAATCGAGTTTATTAAAGCAATGAAAAATAATCAAATTTATGTCGAAATTGATATTTTAACATCTATATTAAATTCAAATATCAATTTTTTTATCTCGATATATTTGTGATTACATTGATAATGATATTTTTAATTGCTCGCGTGCAAAGCGATACATTTTATGAGATTATATATATTTTATGTAAGTATTGATATTTTTATATTAACATCCTTACATCTCCCCGTATTTAAAGTCATATATAAAACCAGGCTTTTGATCATGAGTTTGCAAACGCATATTTTACATCAACACTTCATCTTTGTACGGTCGCATCGGTCACATTTCCGATTTTTATTATTACACCAAAAATAGAAGTCTCGGTCGATCGTACGCAGGTACACATTCGGGACCTCCCTTCTTGCAAGATTACAAAACGACCCGGGGAGGTCATGCACGTGACACACGCGGGCGCGCGGACAGTGGTGGTCTCTGCCAATGGCCAAGCGATATTTCATAATTAGCTTTGAGGCCCATGCGTACACGAGTGCGTGCACGCAAGGTGCGCCCGCACGTCCTCCACATCACGGCATGCCACGATGTTGTGCCCACACATCGCCGATTAAATGCCGTATTAACTCTGGGACCCATCGTATTTTAGGCTCGCACGTTACGGGTGGGGGTGATTTCTGCGGAGAACCTCCTTTCGAAAAGGGGTTAAGACGTGGAGCAAATAAAACATAACGTACGGAAATGTATGGAGAAGGAGAGGTTCTTTGCAGGAATATTTTTATATTTTGAAGAACCTTAACATTTTGACCAGATGTATATGAAAAGTTTAATTTGATGAATATAAATTACGTCTTTGAAATCTTTTACGATTTGAGAAATCAACTAACATCAAATATAATTTTATTTTTGAATTATTGTTTATTGGATTTTATTATATAAAATCATTTATAATTTTTGTTATGATACTTTACTTATAGAAAGTTAAATTATTATCTGGAATAAGAGAAAGTTAATAACGAAATAGATATAATTGCTTTTAAGTGAGTACAACAGCGACATTACAGAATATTTTCGGTTATTTCGTTGCTTCATTATATGTATGTATTATATTCATTATGTTCAAAAGCATTATTTTAAATATTTTAAGCGTAACACTTTACTCTAATTTCGAAATTTCGTAAATAAGAAAATCTTAAAAATATTTGTTGTTTAACACTGATTTATATTTATGTTCGGTTCTTTAATTATCTTTTTTTACACTTCAAACTTTTAAATTATATCTTTGAATAAATAGATTTAAATCACTGCGCGTTTTCATTAATAGTTGGCCCTGGTCCCGATGTAAGGATGTCGGGGCGATTGGAGCGAAGTGGCGCGGGAAGGAAGAGGGTCAGCGAGGATCTGCCGTCTCAGGGCATCGTCAAGTGATTTACGCGCGCGGATGTGGCATAGGTACGATAATTAAGCGAGAAGCCGCCTGTACCGCTTCGATCGGGCCTCTTTTCACTCCTCTCGGCCGTTCTGCCGCGTGGGCGGTCTCTCTTGGAGCCCCGTCCAAATTTGACACGCGTATCATAACCCTTCGCAACGCTGCTCGCCGCGATCGGTCATTAAAATATAATGTGTTAGCGGTGGGATATTTACGGTCAGGAAACATAGAGATTGCTATTTCGAATCTTAGACGAGACACATTTCGAGGACGCATTAATTATCATGTTTTCTTATTTCCCCTAGTGAACCAACTATCTCTGCTGTGTCTAGTACTTTATGTGACGAATACTATTGATAGATGTTTTTATTAATGCTTTTATATTATTTTTTATTTCATAATGTAATATTTTTTTACGTTCGTCTAAACATGTAAAGCACCTATAAAGAACTTTAATAAATATTAATTTTAGGAAAGAATTATATATTTGAATCTCAATTTTTTTTAATTTTAAATTTTAGTGCTAGTCAGTGCTCTTAATTACGTGTAAAGATCGTTCTACATTAGTCGTACCGCAGCGTCGCAAACGTTGATCTAATCAGCGTTCGGCTATAACGTTTACTAGATCACAACATTTATGACTTTGTGATGAAACTAATGTAGAACGATCTTAATACAATTACGATAATATCTTTAAACGATAAAATATATTGAGAGAAAGGGAGATATGGGAATGATTGGAGCATCAAGTGATGTATCTTAGATAAAGCTCATATAGAAGAAAAATCGGTAAACGGTGGCACAGATTATTATCGCGATCTTCAAACGAGAGAAACACGGGGGAACTCGATAATAACGCACAGATGAATCTCGATGATCGTCACGTTTCCTCATTTATGCTGCCGCTGGGGCTGCAACGCGGACCCCGAAATCCGCGCCGGTCCCATTCCTTCGCGTCCAGGTAAGACCATAGCGACGGCATCTCCTTCAATGGAATTCCACCGTCGAATTCCCGACCGGCAATTTGCCAGTTGCGTTCGAATTTCGCGAATTCCTAGCCCGCGTATCGGGACCCTGGCGCTAATCGCCGTGGCCGATAGACGCAAAAACGATCGCATAGATGCGGACCACCCCACGTGACTATCGTTCATTGTCTCTCCGTACCATCCCATGTGATACTTTAGATCAAACCACGATGAGAATATCTAACGCGGTAAGTTTTCATGACACTTCGCGTTTGAAGATATCCGGAAACTTCATGTGTTTCTAAGATTTCAAATTTAAGCAAGAGAGAGAGAGAGAAAGTTTAAATTAATATCTTTTTTTATATTTTTACATGTACAATATATTTTATCTAACAATTGTAGGTTGACAATCATGTGCTTTCATATATTTTATTGTCAATTGATTTCTGCATCACGTCTCATTCAAATTGGACAATTTGTTTTCGGAATATTTGCTGGGCAAACAACAGACAGACAGACAAACAGGCAAACATAAAGTTAGATGGAACTAAATCATCGTAGACATCGTAATCCAAATAATGTTTATCGAACAAGAGTGAAATTGTATCATAGCATTATTTGATATTTGAGATCTCGTAAACTTAAAAAATTAATGATGGAAAAGTCGATAGAAAATATTTGTAATAAGCACGTGAAACCTACTCTAATCTGTTTTCCTTAAATTGTTATAACGTAATTTTTATTGTTTTCATATTACATATATATCTAATGTAGAAGTAACATATATACAAAAACTTTTCTGCAATAAACATAGAATATTACTCTTTGGAGAATATAGAGTTAATTGTATGTCTGTTGAGAAATTTAGTACTCTTGGTTCCTAATCGTTCGCGCGGAAATCCATCAAGGTATTGCTTACATTCAAGGAATACGCTGGGCGTATCGCAATTTGTCGCGTCGATCGGCTATTACGGACTGCTCGCAAATCGATTGAAAAGTGCAATAAGGAAATAAAAACGCGGGGACAGGTTTAATCAGTTTTACGACCGGATGCGCGCAAGATGGACGGTCGGATTGTAGTTCGCGAGCGAGTTCTGATTGGAATTGGATCAAACAAGACGGACGATCGATCACGTGGCGTTGCTTTACGAGAGTCTGCACACGCTTAACTGGTGTCTGGCACGTGCATAGGTACGTAGTGCATACAGGCAGATCGATCGACGACGATCGGTGATGTTATCCGCGTGCACACGCCGACAATTTATGAGAAGTCGATTCGATACTCGCGAGATGCACTCGATGCAAATTGAGCGTTAAAGCGGTAAAAGTTCGCCCTTTTTCGTTAGCCCGGAAAATTATTATTAGTGTACACATCTCGCAATTTTTTTACGTGCCGATATTTATTGATGAACTTTTAGATTTTTATCATCGCATACTTTATATGCAAATCTCGGATATGGATAGTTATAAAACCAATTCGCCTCTTCGTAAATAATTCCTGCATTTCAATATCATTATTTGTGAGTTCTGTAATTATTTCGTTCCTATAAAAAAACTATTTCAACTTTAATATTTTAAATTATCGATAAAAAAATGTATATAAGTCATGATTGTATTGTAGACATAAATAATTTGCTAACGTTTCTTTTAGCGAAATTGTCGAATACATTTAGCGAACTTATAAACAACTATCATTCCATTGCGATTTTCAGACCTCGACACGAAATATATTGCCAGATGACGAATCATCACTTATCACTTTCGATACAGCAATTCGATGCGAAATTATCGAAAGCGGATCGCGATCATTGTAAAACACGCCGTGAATTCGATCGTTTAGCAATCGGGCGAGTTTGTGTTTTGCAAATGGATAATGTCGCTGTTTCTTCGTCGCGCATCCTGAATTATACGACATCCGCCGTATAGTATACACGTAGGTGCGAGGGGTAGTGTCAACAGCCTCGTAAAGCGCGGGACGTGATCGATCGGTCGCCTCGTTTGATCCAATACCAATCAGGGTCCGGACAGCGAGCTGCAACATGGCTGCTCGTTTATCTTGCAGAATATCGTCCTGAATTTCTTGTCGTGTACATACGCGCCGTGGCGTGGCGCGTTTTCCTTTTGAGCTCGAAAGTGTTTCGCCGGGGCTAATGAACGTCGTTTTTATCGTCGCAATAAGATCGGCTCGCCCGGCCATGAAATCGGATTCGCCGGGCGGAGTAACGAAGTCGATTCTTCGGCCCGATGTCGAAGTAGCGCATTTACTACAATTCCCGGCATATTGACGCCCTCGTGAAACGGGGCCGTGATCGATGGATCGATATCTCATCGTGAAGTAATCATTCGCTTTACTGCCCGACTCGCTATGCTAAAACGAAAAGTGCGTATGTACTAAGGCCGCGTGTCAATCTAAAGAATTTTTTAAATTCTTTAATGAAGTAGACAGTAGATTAAAAAAAAAATTCTTGATTGTTTTTGTTAAAGGTTACTTCTTCTCAGGAATATTTCTTGAAAATGAAATTCTCGGTATTTAATCGGAAGCTTGAATCTGGTGTACATTTTGCAAGAAAATCTCTTGAAAATTTATAAAAGGTAGAAATTTTGAGAAATTGCAAAAAATAATAGAGATTTACTTACGGATTACAGATTTACTGATCTCATGAAAGTATCGTATATTTTTATATCAGTAGATAGTTATATATTTTATTTATCCAGACATTTGTAAAATTTTCTTTAAATACAATTTAAGAAAGAAAAATAAGCTGAATAAAGATTTTGACCAGGATATCGTTATCAATCTTTTCCAAAGTTTCATCCTAATACATTAGATGGGCCACCCCGCGTGTGCAAAAGTATCAAGAGTCATTCAGGCTAATCCAGACTAAACCCAGCTTTTGCTAATGTTCTGTATTGCTCTCGACATTATCCTTCGACGAATATCGCCTTCTAGTAGAAGTCGAGGAGCGGTAGCCGGCACACCTGGCGGATTAAACGCGCAGGTATTTAGGTACTTCTTCGGATGTATCTCTTAGAGAATGTCCTAATGGTTCCCACTCGACATGGCGATCCTCCTGCGTCCTTCTTTCTCGTGTTTCTCTCGTCTCGCTCTTCCAGCCCACTTACACAAGTTGAATCCTCGAATCCTTCTGCCTCTTCAATGTCGAGTGGTATGGAGAGTTGTCTAAGGATTAAAGATCTGCCGAGGACTCAATCGAAATGGATTCAAAGTACAGAGCGCACGTTAACACGTTACAGAAACGATGAATAAAATAACGCAACGCATCGAGGAAACAAAGTATACACGTTTAAAATATGGATTAAAATTGTGATATGTTTAATTTAATTTTTGTGTTCTCGATGGCTGAATCTAAGAGAGATCAATAATATTAACTTTAGATTGTTAACTTTTTTAATTTTTCCATTTTTCTTGATATAAATTAATTAAAATGATATAAGAAAGTATAAAATTTGAAATCTATTAGCCAATGTGCTGTATATATCTAATAAATAATAATGTATCATTTAATATAAACATAATAAAAATATTATTTTTGTTTTTATATATTTTTATATAAATAAATATATACATAATTATTGTTTATTAAAATATTGATAGATTGTATCTATTGACTTGTATTTCTATTTTTCTCAAAATATTTATTATTTGTAATAATCAAAAGTATACGTATGCACAAAGGCTCTTATTAAATAAACACAGATTAAATAGCTAAAAAAAAAACTGACGCAAAAAGGGTAAAAGCCTCGCAGGATAAGGATCATGTAACGCGCTCGAACACAGGGTAAATTGCAGCGGAAGTGTAACATGTCGAGTGCAACGTTCCAGAGCGCGATATTTCAGCGGCGCGTCTGACAAATGAGCGGCAATAGCTACTTGCTGCACAGCGAGCGACCGAGCGGCAACAACATTCTGCCGCGCAACCATCGCTGACGAGAGCGAATGATTTACCCAGTAATACCGATAGGTTGTTATGATCGATTCGTAAATTAATGCCGGTTAGATGCACGCTCAGGGCCGGTTGCTACCACGTGAGAATATCTCATTGCGGTGATATATCTCTGGGCTTAGAGGATCGTATTCAACCGCGCTCTTTTGTTGATAATTATGATTTGTGACGACTAGAATGAGCAGAGATGAAGAAAGTTACAAAATACAAAAAAAGTAAGATTTTGAAACTCTTTTTGAAAATTTTTTTTCCAATATTTTCCAGCCATTTCTTGTACTGATCTGAATAATTATTTTAACATCTGTGTTTGAAGTCCAACTATATTTACGTACACATAATCTTTTATAAATGTCATTTGGGTGTCTATAAAAGCAGTATGAGGCCACGATAAAAATTCACTGTAACTCAATATACTTTAATGCTAAATTGATTATGTCTTCATAAAAAAAAGAAATGTTAAGTCATACTAAAAGAGCTTGACGCATTTGCGTAATTTGCGTTATAATACAATAACTTTTATCCTTCCACGTAAGATCTATCATGTTATTGCGGCCCTGCGTCGCGACGGGCGTCCAATGCGCTTCTCTCCGTATTACACATCGACGTCGATGTTCTGAGGGAACCATGGTATATAAGCATTGCATACGCCAATTGATGTTTGCGAGAGCACATACGTGCATAGAGAGATACACGTATTTACAGAACGGCTGAGAGAGGTGGTCCAATTTCGGTGCCGATATTCGATTTGACGCCGTGACGCAGGTAAAGTCGTTATCGAGGACAAGGTATCGATACTTGTACCCATATCATCACCAAGTATAAGTGTCGATGACATTTCCTTCGTTAGTACGTAGAAAGTGTTAACGATAAAAAATATTTTATTTTTTAATCAAAGAGAATATACAAAGAGAAAATTAGAAATTTATTTTATTAATATTAAACATAATATTAAAATATTTAAAAGAAAATAAATTAAAATTAATTCTTTTTTTCAATTGTAATTAATAGTATTAATAAAATTTTACGTACGTAATAATGTTCAGTCGATGCTGTGATAGTAGAAAAAATAACAAAAAAATGATTGACAGTTTTTATATAAGCAGAAATATAGATTCTTCCGTGGCACTGTTGTATCATTAGTATTTATGGACATAGATACAAAGTACTGCGTAATTTCTCTCTTTCACTCGCTTGTGTTTGTTTCTCTCTGTCTCTCTGAGACTGAATACCGATTCTCGATTTATCAGAGTGGCTCCCTCGAGGGAATTTATGGGCACTCCGTTTATGCTATCTCCAAGATAACCGATTTTTGCGGGTTGAATGATGGATTCTGTTGCGAGTGTTCGAATCACACATAACGACGATTCGTCAGAATTTGATTGGTGATCAAATAATGGCAATATCAATGACTTTTAAAAGTCATATAAACATGAAATATTGCACACATACCGTAATATATTTTTTCATTCAGACAGAAATGTAATTATCATGATATAGAAAAATCGGAAAATTGAAAACAATACGTATATTGAAAAAATAAGGTCAATCGGGAAAGAAAAATAGATCAGAAACATTCACCTCGAATTTATTGCGTGAAAAATCTATACGCATCTCTGCTGTCATCCAAAAAATTATTTTCTTTATGGAGATCCACGATCGCCTCGGATCATATTTTGCATCAGCAGAGATGTATTATTGACGTATCGCGGTAGCGAAACCGGTTTCTCGTCCGCTCTCGCTCGGGTCGCGAGCGAAATTATTCTCGTCATTAAACCGACGTTCCGGCGCCCTGGAGATGAGGGCACGGCGTTTGCCGGTTTTATGGACACTTGCATTTTACTGGTTTAATCTCTCTCTCTCGCGAAGTTATACCTCCGCGCCCCTCGACGGATATGCAACCACTGGGCCGTTAGCTTTTTCTCGACCCCATCGTCATTTTCCCGAAGGGTTCCGCGGATGTCGCGGTTTCGGAGTACTCTGTCCTTCCCTTCCACCCGCCTTTATCGACATGCTAAATGCGCTTAATTTCTTACTTGTCGGGTCCGCCTTTTTGTCGAATACGCTTTTGCTCTCTTTACGAGATCTATGAAGTGAAGTACACTCCAATGAATTTAGTCTTTTAGATCTTTGCGAAAAGTGTGTAATAACGTAAAATTTGTATTTCCAAGCATTTCAATCTATTTAAAGTATAATTAAAATAACTAAATAATATTAAAGTTTTTGTTAAGAGATATATAATAATGATGGCTGGTAGTTTCTATAATGATTCTGTAATCTGTATAATGTGAGAAAAATATTATATTTATTCGTTTATTAAAGGTACTGCGTAATCTTTACACATCACATTATTCAGATCCATACGTTACCTCGTTAATACGCGCCAAGCTCTATAATTCTCACCCATTGTGTCGCGCGAACTCCGTTTTGAAAGGACGGTGACGCTATTCTCGGTGACACCGCGACGCGATTTACCTTGATGCACCGCGTCATATCATATCAGGTAGCTTTTCTGTGTTGCATCCTATGCAGCCAGGTGTATCATAAAACTACCTCGAAACAACTCCGACTCACCGCGCGGATGCTTTTATGGTGGCCCGGGCGCGCGATACCAGATACGAGCAATCTCCGTGAGTAACGCGACAGAGGGGGATGGGGATGCTGGGAGGCTTCATCGTCACTCAGAACTTTTCGGTATACTCGTATCTGCGAGGAAGCTGCACCGCGTTGCATCATACTGCCCCGGAATCACCTTCGGAAAATCACAACGCTTTTTCGATGCGAAACGGATAAACCAACAAGTTTGTGAAGAATATGGAAAATTGAAAGTGAGTCGAGAGCGATTCTAGGTGCACAAAAATACTAGATGTGCGATTAAATTCTTGATCTTGTTATAAATTTCGTTTTATGACATTTCGCTATATAAATTTCGTTTTATAAATTTTATATGACCAACCGCGCTAGTGATACAGAAGATCTTAATTATTAAGTAATGTAACGTAGTAGTAAACTATCTTATAATTTTACAGTGTTGGTTTGGCCGGTTTGTTCAATCATCTGCAAGATTTCTCAGAAACGATTTAATTTTTTTATATTTGGCTTTTATCTATAAAGAAGCCTAGAACTTAAGGATCTTACTTTCACCAAGGCAGGATGCGAATCAAACCAGTTGACTCAATGAAGATTTTTAATTTAGACGAAGATTTTCCAATTACAACAATTTGTTGCTGTAGTACTTATTTAATCCATTGCAAAGAATTAAATTATAAAAATTTTTAAATAATAAAATCCTTTTTGTCAATAAAAATTAAAAGCATTTCAGAAATAATTTTAATAGACGGTGAAAGAAATTTCTTGTGTATAATAAGTAAATATATATACATTTTAATATTATTTCCTTGAGTTTAATAAATTTCGTAAATTTATAAAGAAATTATTTTATGCTTGTTAATATTTATTTAAATAGGAAATAATATTAAAATAATTATATTTAGTTAAAATAAAAATATTTTCAATGTAGATGTAACGGTAGAATGCACGCCGGAATTAATTGCAGACATATTTGATACACAAGAGAAACAAGAATATTTGAAATACCGGTTAGGAGACAGATTAATTCATAGAGAGAGTTACAAATAAATTTGCGACATTTAATTTGCAATGCGACAAAGAATTCCGCGGCGCGGCGAGACTGGAATCTCTTTCATGATACATAGAAGGGCTTTTTTCTCGCCACTTTACGACATCCGGCATAGGTCAAAAAGAAGGCTTTCTTGGGCTCTTAGAATATAATGTCCGCTACCGGTTAGAAGAATAGGCAACGTACTCGTGGTAGGCTGAGGGCTATTGTTCTAAAAGCTGCGTCTGCCTTAAAGAGCATATAAGTTCTCCCTCATTTTCTCGCGAGAGGTTGCACTCTTTAGTTACGAAATCTTGAACTCAAAGGAGCAATTGCAAGAACATTCGAAGACTCTATGAAAACTCTTATCAACTTTTTAAAAAGTATTTTTCGCACAGTATTTCTCACAAGAAAATCTTGTCGAAATAAACGGGCGTACTTTTCCATCGCAAAAGTTGGTTGCGGTAAAGTACGATTGACTGTCCAGTTTTTCCATCTGAAGAATAAACTTTTAGTAAATTATGATTGTATAGCAAAACCGAGAATTCTCGATTTTAAGGTGTAGTGGATATATTATATAATTATTAGACAAGACAAGGTATATATTATAAAATGTTAATGTAATAAACTCGAAATATCTTAAACCACGGCCATCACTAATAAAACCATGTCATGATTCATTGCCGAAGGGTCCATTGCATAAACAACGACGGGCATTATTCGCATCGCTTCTTTCCGTTCGCAAGCTATTCAAATCTGGTTATTAAAAGCCACGGCGGACTGCATAATATACGCGACGAAGGTGCGTAATGCGCTAACGATCCGTTAAGTTCGTCGGCTAATTAGATCGGACACTCACCCGGATGCGCCTAATGCAAACGGATGCAAATGACACTAACGAGCGACTTTCGAGCAAAAAAGGCGCGCTAAAATTTTTTCCGATCGTCGATCGGGATTTATGCGTGACAGCGATTGAATGCATGAACCTCGTATTTCGAAAAATATTTTATGGATGTATCATAAAGCGCGGAGGAAAATCTTCTGATAAGATTCAAATATTGGTGCATATCAATCTTTTTTAGACTTTTATATAAGAACACAATATGTGAAATGTTACCCTACTCTTAATTTTATTTTACTTAATAAAATTATTTTCTGTAAAATTATTTTATTTTTAAATTATTTTTAGTCTTGATTATTATATGTATGTGCGTAAGAATTGATGTACAAAATATTGCATTTTAAATAAGATGTAAAACATTATTAAGAGTATTTTATTTTCAATTATATATTTATAAAAATTTATTCAAAGAAAAAAAAAATAAAATTATTACTTTTTTCTAACGAATTATCTATTTTTTTAATAATTTGTTAAAGTCGCAAAAAAATTTCGAACAGTTAAATTAGATGATTTCATTTTCTTCCTAATACAAATTCGGAAAGAAATATAATTTCAATATTTAAACATTTTTTGAGAGTATAATACGTGAAACAAGTGATTTGAATAATAATGAACAGTGATATACGTATTAATAAATGATTGTATATTAATAATTAATTTTAAATGTGAAGAATAGGATATATTATACATTTGGTATATATATTTCGTAATTATATTGAATATTATATTATAAATATTAAATTATATTAAATATTAATCTTGACGATTTTATCACAATAATGCGCCTCTGTGTTATCTCTATCCTTTAAAATATTATCACAAAATGCTAAACGTTAGCTTTACAAACAATAAAATTATTAATTAAAGTGTGCATTAATTTTTATTAACTACTAATAGGTGTCAGTGTATTAAGGTAATAATACTCATAAAAATTTATTAATATATTTCTGATAAAAACCAAAGAGAATTATAAATTGTTATTTTACTTCATTAATTATTTTCTGAACTCACTTAATCTTTAGATACAGAAATATCTCGCATTGAATTAATGTACATTTTTTATTTACTTGAATGTAATTTGCATATTATTTTCATACTGAGATTGCAAAATAATTCGCAAATCGCCGAGTCGGCTGATTTAAGTGTGATTGAAAGCCATGATATATTGAGCTTTTATTATTAACAATATACTTTGCGAGATTTATACGCTTAAAATGTATTACGTGCGCGTGCGTGTATATGAGCGAAATTAAATTTCAATTGTTTTCGAACGTGTCTATTGCAGCATGATTAACTATTCAACTTTATTAATTGAAATTATCGATGTCATTTCAATTTTTCGACTATTAATTAAATCAGAGAAAGAACCAAATTACGATACAAGATAAATGTCGATTATTGTTGAAGAAACAATTATCGCTCATAAATACCAATTAATATTAATTTAATGTTAATATTAAAACAACTTTTTTTCTACTCATTTCAATATTTTTTTCAACTGTACAAATCTGCATGTTAAGCTGCCACTCTCGCATGGTTTATGATTGTCGTTTGCAGAAATCTCACAAGTATGGAATGATCATTATATTCTGGTGATTATTACGCGCAGATGTATAATAATATATTTTTATTAATCACTGTGTCATAGAAAAAAGTTTGGAAAAGCACCCGGCAACAGCGGAGCAACCATCGAGTGAATAACTTATTATTTTACTTATTAACGAAATTAATCAACTATAATTACTTATCAATTACAATATTTTTTGTATTATTGATCATCTTGAACACTGTTAATTTTAATATCTTCGTGCTTTACAGTCCAACAAGTAGCTATATATGTTACAACTTTACTGCGTATCGTGTCGATGATTTGTACATTATCTTTTATTTTAATCGAGGAATAACTCTATGGAAACTGTGTCTTATAGACATATGGTATGTAAAATGACGGTAGATATTACATATATATCAAAAAATCAAGAATAATACAGATAAATATATTTCATAGATTAACTTCTTTTGAAGTAGAAATACTTTCTACTGAACGGAATTCTGAACTTGATCGGTTCAACTGTTATTGAGATTCGATAATCTCATGTGTTCGCAAATCGCTGACTAGCGCGTTCACTTGGCACGAGACACTGCCATGTGATCTATTGATCTGGCTTCGTTTAATGTGTAGCGATCGGCAGCTCACAAAGCGCTGTAGAAGTTATTCGAGGAATTTATTTATCGCAGACGAGCGTTTGTTGCATTATCTTTTCCGTTGCAGCGGTTTTCACAGAGATACCCATTTACTTTCTAAATTTTTCCGATGATGTAGGCGAGCGGTAAGGTCTACGTGTCCCACGTGCGAGGCGGCGTATGCTTTTGATATCGGGAATATAGAGCGAGAAGAAATTAATCGAGTGCATGTTTCGTGTTTAGCACTATGTATAATTCTATTTAAAATTGAATTTTATCTATTCAATAATTTAATTGTGTCGTTCAAAAATTGGTTTAATTTATTAATTCTTATTAACGTTATTCGTAGAAATCCACGTATTTTCTCTCTTCTCTGATATATTTTTTTATAATTAATTATTCAATATGTTTTAATATATATAATTTAATATATAATTTGTATATTTGTATACATAATTATATAATATATTTTTATACTCTTGTAAGTCCTTATTTTTTAGTTTATGAGTTAGGAAAGATGCAACAGTAATACTGAATTAAAACATAATAGTAATATAAAAGTAAAATAATAATAGTCTCATATTTGAAGCCTTTTTCTGAAATAATTTATAAATGTACGCGCGTGTACAAACGAGTATCATTTAATAAAATAACGAAAACTCCTTTGAATTTTTTTGATAGCATTTGTGTAAAAATTAGACACGCATTATTATATTGCTGAAAACGAGTAATACTTCGCTCACATTTCTTCATATTATCAATTTCAATAAATCACAGTATATCGATTTTAGAAAAATATTCGGATATAGAATTATATATTTCCACGACGGTCGTTAATTTCTTAATTATTTCTTAAATAATATTTTATTTATATAGAAAAAGTTCTATTTTTACCTTTAAAGTATTAGGTTTGGCACATACAAATTATTCCACAAAAAAAAAAAAAAAAAAAATTAAAGGACATAAAATCCTTTTACATCAGGGCTTCAATTAATCTCAATTAATGCGCATACGTGTGCACGTGCGATTGCGCAGAGGCGCTATCTTTTGATAGCACTTTCGTCGTGTTGGCACGTACACGATCGCGCGCGCCGATCGTTATTTCGTTTTTTAATTAGCCCGAACGAAGAAAGCTCGCGCGCTTAACATTCGAATGAACTACTTCTGTGCGCCGGCCGATAATTAAGATTGATGGCGAATACGAATGCGCCGGACGCGGCGCTTTTTTTCGCGCGGTGCGCGCGTACTTCATCAATCACCAGACATTTTTTGAGGCTCTAGGCCGCGCCGCGCTACGCCGCGTCTGTGCAGCACATTCCGCGCGCGCCTCGCTCATGCAGCCTCGCTATACTGAGGCAAAGTAATTGGCAGAGAAGTGTCGATGCCGTCTGCCGTCGGAAAAAAATATCGGTCTCCTTCATCAATGGTGTCGCCATTGGTTTAGAGAAATTGCGGCTTTTAATGAAAGCTCCTAGGATTTTTCAATTAAAATGTACCTGTTGCGTGTTAAATCAAGATTTATACGAAATATCATAAATTAGGTAATGGCGGGGAATGGCTGTTTCTGTCAATAATTGTCAGCGTTAGGAGTCGATATTTCTTTTAATAGTACATTACTCTGTCAATAAAGCGATTTTTTGATGAATAAGGTCTCCTCATGCAAATCATGCATGTTTCTCGAGAATGTGAGCCATTTAATTTATTCTAGAAGAAATTATAATATTTTTGTATCCGGAATACAAGACAAAGGTGTTGAAGCATCCGAGTAGACGAAGCCGAGATCACGATACCGCGATAGCATTGTAGCATTCTTGGGTGCATTCGCCGTGGCGGTGGCAAGGGAGAAGAGGAGTCGCCAGATGCGAAGTTATTGTGCATGTGCGTGCGAGGGCGTGCAACCAAGCCGCCGCTCATTGTGTGCGCGCAACATGCGTCCGATGCAAATGGGACTTCTTTCTTCAGGTAGGATCGCAGGTGCGCGATGGAACGCCTCGCGAATTTGCACCGTTGTAATGACCGCGTTAACGATTGCGTTCCTTCGCTGATGATCGTTCGCAAATTCGCTTTCCCTCACTCTTTCGTTACGTTCCGTGACAGTTTTCAAGGCTTGACGAGCAGATTTTTTTTCCGAGAAGAATAGGATAACGAGAAATGAGATTGAACTTTGTCTCATTCAAAGGATGTAAAAAAGAAATCTTTTCTTGGTATATTTTGTTTTATATAAATCGTTTCCATATAAGAGTAAGCTATCTTTGTACTAAAGTAATAAATATGATTATGTGAATTTCTATTCAGATGCGAGGAAAATTTCACAAATTAATGTTGTCTGTCTATTTTATAACTAGAATTCAGTTCTAATTAAAGATATAAAAATATTCAGAGTATTTGCGACTTTTCTGCAGTATATCAGACTAAAAATAGTTGGGATCGATGCGTTGATTACTTCAAAAATACACAAAGCGCGTATAGCTTTCCACCAATTTCATACAGTGGAAAAAAACCTCTGAGAGAATTTGATGGAAATCAACGGTTGTTAGCGGACGCGCGACGTCGTGGGAGAACTCATAAACGCGAGCACGCATGTCGAAGATAAACATTACCTACCGGCAATGCCGGTTCAGAAATTGTGCCGGAAAAAATATGCAATAAATTCGTTTTACCCGCGGTAGCAAATCACGCAGGCAGCAGCCAATCACGAGCGATTAAACGCTACGGCCGCCGGCGTACCGTTATATTTTGCGTTGCCGACGAAAATAAATCGTACCGCAGGTTTACAATGTAGTACATCATAATGTGCCACGGCATCGTAGCGCGCCCGATAGGCGACTGAATTTTACATGAACTCTCTCGAACGAAAGAATAACTCATCTCAGCGTAGTTGTAATTTTTCGAAAAGAACTCTCAGAGAATAAATATTTATTGCCAATCAATAAATGTGTTAGAAAATAACAAATGTCGTAAATTAGAATTTTTTATCACGGTATCACGAAAATTGATTTTAATTCTTGCTAACAATCAAATTTTTTACAAATGTGTTATTTCTTGTTTAAAGTTATCTTGTGAAAAATATTTATTAATAATTATTAGTACATGTACAAAAAAAAAACGGTTTTGTTAAAGTATCTAAAAATTTAGTTGAATATTTGAAAATAACTTTGTTAGACTGTTAAAATAATTATGTTGAATGCTCTAGCTGGTCGTTAGGATATTTTGCAACATTGATAGAATGTCCTTCATAATTATTTCGATGGTCCAAAAAAAGTATTTTCAGATTCGTATTCTATTCGGTAAGTAAATTTTTAAACACTTTGCAACATCGTTCTTTTCATGCAAATGGTAAAATTAATAAACACCAGATTAATGACTACAAAATTAATGAGATATTTAAAGAAGAATTTAATACATTTAAAACAGAAAGTAAATAAATATAATAATAAAAATTAGAGCAAACTTTTTTACAATATGCATAATAAACGCATAATAAAAAAGTTTAAAATTGAAAATTTAAGCAATAAAAAGGAAAATCGACCAATTTTGTAAATGACTTTATTAAATTACGAATTGATCTATTTTATAAGTGGCCGAGATGGGATGAAACTATCGAAGCCATCGGATTTGGCAGCATCGGATTTGACAGCATTCATTTCACAGATGACGCGAGGCAATAGAGAGCTTTGGTTTTGGCAGTTTTACGGACAAATCGAAACGATTTAATCGCGAGATAAATATCGCTCGTTCGTCAAACACGCTCATCGATATAACTCACTGGGTTAGCAACGAGCCCGAAATTAATGTCAGGCTCATTGAGCAACTTAATACCTGCAAATCAGGCCGGCGTTGACGTTTATTCGTCGGCGAATGTTCGCGGTGGCCACCTGCCGCCCGTGTTTATTCGCTGGTTAATAAAATGACACTCATAGTCCGACGAGCCATGAAGAATCTGTTCAAACGAATACGTGCGTTGCGAAGAGTTCATTCCAACATTTTCGAAAAATTTAGTACAATAAAAACAGTTTTTATTATACGATGCGCATAATGCAAACCGTTTACCCGTACATCCGATATAAGTAATATATATATTTTTTCATCAATAAGCATTATAGATTGATTTTAAGATCTATGTGTGATGTGAAAAAAATATATGAGGTTTGAGTTGATGATTAAAAAAAAAAGAAAACAAAAATAATAATAAGTTTATACAAAACGGAAATTAATATAGATTTTATCACAAATAAAAATTCAATTCTCAGAAAAAGTAATTTTGGTATCAGTTAATTAACTGATATGTGTGACATAATAAAAATCTAGTAATCAAATAAAACGTTTTTTTGCATAAAATTCCGAATTAACAATCGTAAAGAAAATTTGTTTGTGAAGCAGAGATCAATCAGTACGGTAAATGAGGAAATTAGTATTTCACTTACTCCTCCTGTTTCACTCAAAATTCTGCGTAATCTCGTTGGCTCGAGCTTTAATATGTAAATCCGTCGGTGCAACAACTGGTTCGTTTAAAAGTTATTATTGATCGGTATGTTTTAGTACGGTAAATCAGTTATAATCATGACAACGGTGCTCATTTATTAATAGAAATAAATTAATTCGGTGTCTGGTAATGACGAAACTGCCACTTTTGAGGAATGTAAATGGACTTAGAGACTATTGCATAAACAAAATTAAATCATAGCTATAGCGAGAATATAAGAGATGATCTTTGTTGTAACAGTTATTGTAAATAATATTTCAAATTGGGGTGTGACAAGAGTGAGAAATGTAAGAGAAACGGCATTTTAAGAATTTTAATTTTACTTATTTATACCTTGGCCTCTGTAACATCAGATGCAATTACAGATTCAAGGAGTATTCTATATTCGAAATGAAGAAAATTTATACAACACAAAGTCTAGAATGAGGTCACAAGATCTCTTAAAAATACATTTTTAAAAATAATCTTAAAGATATCTTATGATCCGATTTGTGTTGCTGGGAATATCCTCACCTAATTGTATTATTACTTACATCAACGACACATTTACTTACATTCGTTATCCATTACAAAACAATTATCGATTAATATCAATTCAAAATTTTGAATATCTATTAATAATAATTTATTTTTCGTTAAGAAATATACACTAACAGCGAAAATGTTAAAGATCGTTGAAATCGTTTTAAAGATCTTAGTCATGCAGTCGATTTCCGGAATTCGCGGGCGTTGAAGTTGCGAGCATCGAGATCAAGGAAGTCGAAGAAAATAGAAGACATCGAAAGAGGGAAAATAAATAAATTTAAAGACACGACAGTCTCTGTGGGAGATACCGACAGCCATCCCCGCAGGCGGAAAGTGCAAGGGAGGATGCTATCAAAGCAAAGGGCGGTGACGACAGTTCACACCGTAGACTTGGCGACTTCCTTCGTCGCGGCTGCACTCCGGGCTTTGTTTCCTCTCGCTTTTCTCGTGGATTCGCTCGAGCGCGGAAGACGTACGCATTTTCACTACTTCGCGATACTTTTTCGTCGATTTTCCTGCGTGCGAGTTGTACGAAAATGCAGGCGATGCGCCACCGAGATGCATTGACAAGTAGACGTCGCGTTTCGGGAATACGTTGCGAGAGAAGCGAATATTATGCTTGCGAGACGTATGCAGAAGAGAAGAATAGAAGCTGTCGGGCGGAATTTTCAAAAATTCTAGCGAGAAAAGATTTTTGCGGTCGCGTTTCCTTCGATGATCGTGGAATATGACCCGGGAACACTGTCATTTTTTTTACCAGAAAATTTTTTTATTAATCAGACACCGAACGTTTCTTAATTAAACATATAATTCTTATTCATATATTATAGTTTTCAAAATTTTTTTATCTTGTAATAATATACACGTGTAAGAGAAATAAGATTGTCAATTTAAAAGTAATGAGAATATTCAGTTAAGCAGCATATTAAAAGTAGAAAGAATATAATAATGTTATTCCAAACATATATCTACAATATATGATGATGAAGAATAGGCTTATTAGGATTATTATACGTTATTCAATTATTATAGAGTTAATAGCAATATCGTAAGCTTATAAAAGGCAAACTCGCGCAGAGAACGAGATTTTTAGAATTTCTACATTGAACGGGAGAAATTTCTATTTCGCACTTCTCGAGGTAGACGGATAAATACATCAGGGTGGTGCTTTTGGTATACTTTTTGGCGTGACATTATCTTCGTCGCGCCCCCGGTATTCGATTCAAGTTCTTTTTCCGTCTCTTTTTTTTCATTTTTCATCGGCGACTCTGTCGTTGGCGAGGAGTCGATTTCTGGCACAGCGATCTCGGCAAAGAATCGTGCCAAGCTGCAGCCTCCGAGGAATCGATTGTTAGCTTTCGTCTTTTTCGTCTACGTCTTTTGCTATTTCTTCTTCTTTCTCGCCTTCTTATACGCCTTACATGCATTTTAGTGATAGCAAGATCTATTCAACTTTTATTAACATTAACTTCCATTATCATATTTTCTTTTTAATAACAGCACTTTTAATATCTGTAATATTCCCCCCTTTTTATAAAATATACCGCTTAATCATTATGCTAGAATATTATTGACATTTTTGAAGAATTTTAAAAGAGATTAAAGAAGAAAAATTTTAACATGCGATTATAATATATTTTTTAGATTTATTAGAAAAACAGTAATATTTACTGAAAAAAATAAATATTTCAAAAATTCAATCCTTTACATCAACAAATTGGTTATGACATGTAAATATATTTTTTTAATAATATTTATGTGATAATATGCTTTGAGACTGATAATATAATCAAATATCGTCTTGGATCGTAACTTGACGATTTAGAATGGTGTATGAAATATGGAGAGATACGAATTTCTAATTAATATATGCAAAATAGAATGGAGTTACACGACTAATGAATATACCACGAACATCGCGACAGAGGGTTCGTGACGTTTATCTATCCGCCTCGAAATATCCATCAGCTAGTCTGTTGGTATTAATTAACTGTCAGTTGGTACTGAACAGCTGCCGAAGAATTGATTTGAAGGATAGCACAGCGTAATATGAGTTAATGATTGATAGCACAGAAAATGTAGACATTGAGACTGCAAAAATGATTAATAATCCAATTATTAAATCTATTAATGAAATTACTAGCGATCCATTCCTATTATCAATCTCGTTATCAATCTTTCTATTTCCTTTTAAACCGAGTTTTAAACATAACTTAGATGCCGATGAGTATTTAGAATAATTTTATCAGTTTTCTTATAACAAGAAAGATACAATGATAAAGAAAACACTATGCATATTTTTCATACGAATGCACGTTGAGCAAATTAATTGTTTTTCGGTTTACAACGAGTCTTGACGTTTGATAATAGTTTTTGTATTTGATTTGTATGAGGATTTTTACAATCCTCAACTCATGTGAACTGCGTGATTCATCAGTCTTGAAACGCAGTCTTTAACTGAAGCCGGAATACGTAATGTGTCACAAATTAAATCGATGAGTAATTTAATAATACTGATGCTCTCGTAAACATCTTAAAAAACGATAAAGGATTTATAAAAATAACCTCTCAGCCAAGATTTCTGAATGTGGATCTTCCTACATATCGTGCGGATATCTTTCAATTCGATTACCGGCATGTAGAAAAAATTCGAATCCTGGCTGAGATGTTATTTTTCGCAATAAATTTTTTACGTGATTATATCATTTCAATTGTTTTTAATTTCCCAAAATATATTTCAAGATAAGTTTTCTTAATTTCCTTTACTGACGCGTGACTATCGATTACGGTTTTATTCACGATCAATTGCAAAGGAGTCTCGAGGAAAATAATACACATCACGATCGCACATTAATCGCCGCAATGCGTTACATATGAATCTTTCGAACGTGGTAGGGGTGTGAGAGGTGATTTAATAAGGCCATATTTCGCATTGGTTTATAAATACACTCTACGAGATTCCACAGAAAATTCGTGCTATTCAGCTAATTGTACGAAAATATTGAAATAATAGCAATATTTATATAATAAATAAATGCATATAATATGAAAACTATATCTTACAAATACCCAATAGTTATAACAATTGATACGATACATATATACACATTGGAATAAATACTTTATTAATTTTCAAGTTTTAAAAATAACATCACATCGTTAATTTATATCTTGCAATAGAAGATGTGCCTGGCGAGTAATTAGCAAATGAAACAACATTAGTATACTATTTCATTACTTTTGTGTTAATCAGAAACAAATGTTAAAATTATAAAATTCAATTCAAATGCGATATCATAAAATTAAAAAAAAAAAAAGAAAACGTGCATTTCCGCACACATGTATTTTCAAATGCGTTATTTGATATGTATTTTGTGTAAATGGAATTCTATACGATAAGGCTATATTCAAATTTGTATTGTGCGAAAAGCAGGATTAGGATTTTAAAATTAAGAAGTGACTTGGTATCTTTTAGAGCTATGTACATAAGAGCTATTTCAACCTTCGAGACGCGGTGGACTTGCGTTGTCCGTTCTTCATTTCCTCGGCTGTAAATAACCATCAGGGCCGTTCATGACACGTGAAAAATCCGACGGTCCGGTTTTCTCAGCGCGGTTCGGCGCCGCGGCGCGCCGCGCGCTCGTTCCCCAGATTTATCGATTACAAATTGCACGGCTATCAATCGCCTAATGATACTCTCATGAACGCGCGCGCGCCGGCCGCTCGCGAGATATATTTATGAATCGATGCGAAATATAGCCTTATTAAATCACCTCTCGCCTCCGCCGAGACCGGGAAGATTCATACGTAACACGTCGCGTTTAGCGGCGATTAATGCGGTTATCTGCGATGAGAGCGTTATTTCCCAACGGTCATGGACAAAATACTTCGCCATCGCTGCGCCATTATATAATACAAATTTAATCTCGATACAGAAATTTAAAAGTATCATAATTTTTCGTTTTTTTTCCTATCTTTAATAGACACAAAGAGCTACTTTGATCAATTGATTTTACCTTTGATTAATCGATAAAAGAGCAAATAATACAAAAACTTTTTAAATTTCTCGGATTTAAAGTTGCAACAATATTATCGTGTTAATATTTATTAACCCTTTCATGCTGGGGGCACACACACAGATACGTATTATGTACCAACATTCAAAAATTTATATCTTTCACAAAAATTAAGATAGAAAGCCCTTTCTGTTTTAAACATATTTTAAATACATAACATGTTTTAAAATCATGTCTTAAATATATTTTAAATACATAATATATTGTTTTCATATGTTTAAAACCTGGCTTTTACTTTGAAATAAATTTACTTATTACTTACCGATCGATGTATCGTTCTTCGTTCCTCAGAGTTGACAGGAACACGGGCTGGAACCAATCGGAAAAACACACACTCGTTCATTAAGCACTCGATAGAACGACGAACGCTATCAAACATCAGGCGCGGACGCGATATAGACACCGGAAAGTAGAGTTGTTTTACTTCGTAAAATATACTTCGCAAACACGTCACTTTTTCGGCACTTTCGACAGGCACTGGTACGCGAGATTGTTCGCTGCTCGGCAATAAGACGATGGCACCGTTTCGACGAAAGTACATTGATTGCGTGCATTCGAAGCGAGACTGAAAATGAATACACGTTTAAGCGCACTTGCCCACGTCTCAACGATCGCACGGTCACGGTTTCGGCACACTCCTTCGACACTCGTTCGACACGCGAGATTCACGTTCGATGAATAAAAGACGCGAAAAATGCGGAGCAATATATCTCGAGTCTCAACTCCAAACGGCATTGCGCGACACGATGAAGGTGGTGGTTAACCTAACCATCCCACGCCGAAAATTGAGGTTATAAGCACAACCGCGATTAATCCGTACCAAAATCAAAGCTGCCAGTGTGATACGATAGCGGTTGACGCTACGCGAAATACGCATGTAGTATGTGTACACCTGATACGCAAGAAAAAACGTAAACATCGCGTCGGTAACAATGCCCCCCAGCATCACTTCGTAATCACTTTCCGTCGCGGCGAGTCGCGACGTGTTCGTTCGAGATCTTTCCATACATAACGCATTACTTTTCGATTCTGCTAACACCGTCGGCAGGTGACATTCACTCTTACATTTTTATTCTTATCGGAGAAAGAGTGCTGAATCTTACGTACGTAGGCGTGTACACGTAAACGAAAGCGATAACCTATAAACACAGCGCGCGACAACAGCGCGACGACAATTACTTCCTCACTCCCGCGGTGGCCTTCAGCCGTGTTGTGTCGCATCGGTAACGCTCGTGCGGAACTGATCGGGATCGCACACTGACTTTTCGTTTCTTTCGTCAACGATGAATCCCGCATCGAAACGAGTGTCGAAAAGGAACGTGAGAGCCAGCAGCGTACGTCGGGGAATGCTGTGCACTCGTCTAATCATAACCTCGTTCCTTGTGTAGCTAGAGCAATTCGCTGCGTCGCGAATCGTTCATATATCGAGGCGACGGTATATAGCCCAGCAACCACCGAGCTTATTATCGAACAGTAATAAGACCGTCACGAAAATCACGAGTGCGTCGATGATAAATACGTCGTTGAAAACTCACGGCGCGGCGTGTTTACATGCGCAACCTACAATAGACGCGCGCGAGGAGGACGAGCGTCGGTATGAACATCGTGCGAGTGTCTCGAGTCGCGTCAAGGCTACACGGGCGCCAAATATTTTGCAGCTATCTTCAGTCGTCACGCACAACGGAAAACGGAACGGTCCATTCGGAACGATCGAGCTCGCGCTGCCTGCTGCGTTTCTCGCGCCGTGTTCTAATTGTCGATGATGAATTTCGTGTGCACGGACGAGTGTACGGAAACGTCGGAACGACGGCGTATGTTCACCTGGAGCGTGTTGTGCACGCTTATAATCGTAAGCATGTCCCTCCGTCGCACATTCAATCAGTGTCCGCAGCGTCGACGACGGCGTATTCGTTCGAGATCCTTCCATACATAACGCGTTACTTTCCGCTCCTGCTAACACCGTCGGCAGGTGACACTCACTCTCACCTTTTCATTCTTACCGGAGAAAGAGTGGCGAATTTTACATACGTAGAGACGTACGCGCAAAAGAAAACAATAACCTATAAACACAGCGCGCGACGGCTAGCGCAATCACGCTCTCACTTCCGCGGTGATCTTCAGCCGTGTCGCATCGCGTAACGTTCGTGCGGAACTGAGTCGAGATCGTGTCGACTTTTTGCGTCAAAACGAGCATCGAAAAGGAACGTGACAGCCGGGGCGTGTTGAGTGTTTGTTTAATGGTAGCATTGTCTCTTGTTCAACTAGTATGCAATTTCGAGGCGTCTCGAGTCGTTCGTCGAGGCAACGGTACGGTCTAATCATCGAGCTTATTACCGAATAGTGACGAGGCCGTCGCGAAGATCGTGAATGTGTCGATGATAAATGCGTTGTCGAAAGCTTTCGCGGCGCGGAGTGTGTACATGTATAATCTAGGCACACGCGCGAAGGACGAGCGACATGAACGTCGCGCGAGTATG
The DNA here is from genome assembly GCF_016802725.1 of Solenopsis invicta. Lineage (NCBI taxonomy): Eukaryota > Metazoa > Arthropoda > Insecta > Hymenoptera > Formicidae > Solenopsis > Solenopsis invicta. The sequence goes on from NC_052673.1 coordinate 12,713,954, forward strand.
ACGTCATTGCTACACGGGCGCCGAGTACTTCGCCGCTATCTTCAGTCGCCGCACACAACGTAACGTTCGGAACGATAAAGATCCGTTGCGTTTCTCGCACCGTCTTTTACTCGTCGGCGGTGAATTTCGCGTACACGGACGACTGTACGGAAGCGCCGGAATGCCGACGGCGTGTGGTCGTCGGAGCGTGTTGTGGTGAACGCGTATAATCGCGAATGTTGTCCTTTTGCACGTGCAATCGGGGTCCGCGACGATGCCGGCGTCCATCCGGAGTAATGGCGTAATTGTTGTCGACTCGTTGTTGAACAGCTTTAGGATCGTCGGACGATCTCGGCGACGCGCATCTTAATTATTGTGATTGTGTGATTGTCGTCCGCTTCCGTTGATGGATACGTGCGATGGATACGCGTGGCCCTTTGTCAGTTTCGTGTTACTTTTTTCGTTACGTTGAAAGTCCGTTATGTCGCTAGTGCCGGATGGCTTTTTACGAGATATCAGAGATGATCGCCGGGTCAATTAGCGTCCGTAATTGGGCGCCGTGTTATGCGCCGTCGGATTGTGTTCGTGTGAATAAGCGAGTGAAGTGTATTCCTGATGGAAAATAGCAGCACAAGACGAGACGATACCATGGCATTGGGACGGCGCACCGGCTCTGGTAAGTGAATACATTTAGTTATTTTAGTGAGCTATTGTTACTTGGCGTGTGAAAATGTTGTCGTCATTGTGTCGCCGCGATATCATAATCAAATGGTCGTTTAATTATTTCATTACGAGTTAAAATAATCCATTCGACGATGATACATGAAAGCGTTTATTTTATATTACCTGTTTGCATTTTTATCCCGAATTTTATCTATGTCACAGAACGATGTATTAAATTTGAGGTATATATCAATACGTTCTGCTTTCCTCTTTAATTGAAAACAAAAAATAAGACTACGGACCGATGTAATATCGATACAGGTAAGTGAAAAACAGGCCCACTTATCCCTTCGCGTGTCTAGACCCGCATTCACGTTGATGCTGTAAATAAACTCCGCATCGTGCAGCGAATAATAATCGTTATTTTTCTCTCTGTATATCGCCAGCGCACTCGCACGAAACGAAGCAAACTTGACATCGCCTGAATAATAACGCATGCAAATTTCGCGAGAGCCGAGTACACGCTCGTCTCTCTTAAACAAAAGCGACTTCACGTTAATATCGGACGCGCGCGGTGACGACGTTTATGCAGCGTCGTCGTCCGCCGCCGACTTCGAGAGGCGGACGACATGCAAAAATTATGCAACCGCGGCGCGGTAACGCGACGCGCACCACCGGCTTGATTTAGCGATGAATACTTTATTACGAAGGACAGAGTCATGTGTGGGTTGGGGGAGGGGGCAGGGGGTTGTGTGTGCGTAGCGAAGACAATTTATCGACGGCAAAGGGACCGGATGAAAAGCACACACGGCGAGGGAGCGTTTCTCTGTATGCACGTCTCGTCGCAGTTACACCGCGCATTATATCGCCGGCCGCTTTATATCGCGCATTCAAGAAAACTCGGAAGCAACCAAGTTGACTCCCAACGACAATTGAAAGTCCGATTTGCGAATTTATACGGCAAACGCGGTTACCGCGCGGAGGACATCGCGTATTTGCTCTTCTCGTGCGCGCGTAATGCACTAGTGGATTGATGCGCGACTCTCCTCCGCGACGCCGCGCCCGCCGCTGTGCGATTTGCATTACGTCGAGAGAGCCCGCGGGCTATGAGTCTTCCCTCGTGATCGAGTGCTACGTGAAAGTACGTATGGTAAAATTAACCCGATGACTTTTTTGAATTAATGAATTGTGTACAAAGGGATGTTGATAATTATTATGCATATTTTATCAGGACGGAAATAATTATATTTTATCAGAATATAACTTCTGCTCGCATTCTTTTTAATAGAGCATTATTTTGTCTTTTTCTTCGTGTATATGCATATGGATATTAAAATTCTTCAGTGTAATAATTAACGTATAAGAAAAGAGGGAGGCAAGAGTAAAAATTAATAAATTAAATTTTTTTTTAAAACGAAGAATGCACATTTTATGAACTATTTCATTTCAAATAGGACACATTGAAGTAATGATGCTTTTATGATTATTTATTTTTTTTTATTTCAATTATTTTATTGTGAAAATGACCTCTCCTAGCAATTCAATTCTTCTTCCGTTAATTCCGTTTAAGTCAACACACAAAGCAAGATGTTCACGCTTGTTGCGATGCAGCGCTTACGATCCATCGCGTTCTTTGCACTTGCCTCCCTCGCGGCTCAATTATGCCTGCATGCCGGACAATATGTGAGTTCGTTTATCTTTATGGGTAATCGCGCGCAATAAAGTGCGCGGAGGCACGACGTTATATGGTAATTATGAGGCGGAACGTCTATGAAATGCTCGCGCTATAAAGCGATCGCGCGAGATGCACCGGCCATATTGCGCGACATGAAAGCACGAGTGATACCTTGGTGTAATAGATATTGACGTACTGAATATATTTCCGGAAATATCTCGCTCAATTATTTGCTCGGTTTTATCGTTTGGGCTATGCCGCACAACCATTGATACTATTTGCTTGAATTTCGTATGCCGAGAATATTCATGAGAACAATAATTAATTTGCTTCGCCACTGAGAATATGTGTTACGTATTCAACAATGTTGGTATAGACATAAAGATCATATCAAGGGAAAAATTTTAGGATAGCAACTGCTTTTATAGCAATGTTTGTTTATGTTTAAAGTCTTTGCAATCGTGTTATTTTTTGTTTTTTATTTGTAAAGAAATTTAATTTATTTAGACTCTTTTTTTTATATATAAAAATTAAATTTTATTTGTAAAACAAATAATTTAGTGAAATATTTCCGAGAATATATTCAGTATGTCGATATTTATTACGCGAAAAGATCAGTCGTGCTTTTATGATCGGTGTACCGTACAATTGCTTTCAATTTTAGATGTTTATTTGTGTGATGGATGTTTAAATTTTCCTTTAAAAAGTGTTTTTGTCTGGAAAGTTGAATGCACTTTGACATTTGCCCTTTATATCATGCACGATTCAATATCTTTTTAAATTGAAATATCACTAATAGGAATTGATTCGAAATTTACCAACGAATTTGGACCGAGCGAAATGTATCAATGTCTCAATGTGACAACAATCGATGTCATTCTATAACTATTCCAAACTAGAAGCCCTTTCTGTGCTGAAATTGCGAAATTAGCGCGCGGCTCGCGGTAGATATTCATTACATTAATAATATCGCGTGTGATTGCATTGTCGTAAATTATTATTAACTATTCGCGATCGGCCGGCCTGGCGATAAACATTTCCATATGTCCGCCCGGAATAACGTATCGCTCTATTACTAGCGACCGGTATATTTGTAGTCGCGGCGCAATTATTGCCCGCGATAAATTGCTCGCTCGCGCAATAATAGCGACGTAAGGAGTGCGTGCTGCTGCGTTTTGATACGCCGACACGCGGATTACGAGCCTTAATTACAAGCGTAATAGCTTGCGCTGGCCATCGCGCTTCTCATCTCGATTTTTCGCACGTCGCCGTTCGCACTTATTAAGACTTTGCTAAAAGTAAGATTTAACTAAAGAAATGGCTAATACTTGCAAGAAATATGAACATACGAAATATTGCGTACGAAATATCCGGCGAAATATTGTCAATTTTCACGGAGAATTTTTTTATTGTTTGGTCATAAAAATCTGCATAGAATTTTTATAAATTATCATTGTGGAGCAATAATTCTGAATAAGAGCTTAATAAACAGATCGAAATTTTGGGAATTTGATTTGAAGTTCTGCGTTCTAATTCCATCAACTTCAAGCTGCATTCTATTAATTCAGTGTAACTATATCTTTCGCAAATAGAACAGCTTTCTCAAACGCACTTGATATCGTTTTTCATGTAATTGTACTCTACACTGCTTTTAATGAATATAGGTATTAGGTAAAGTGTATTAATATCGTGATAATGTGTTATATAACAAAGAATTTTTTATCCTTACACACAATCTAAAATAACGAAAATCAGTTGTTTTTTTAAGTTTGATAGAAATTGAAGATATCGATAAAAGGTATAGACATTGAGAAGATGATAATATGAGGATATCCTACAATTACATATTTTTTCTGTGGCACTTTTTGAAAAGTTCAATAGTTAACTTATTTTTGTGAAAAGAAAATTGTGGATGAAGAAACATAGACTTACGGTGAAGGATTTATGTTAACGATTCAGGGCTGGCCTTGCGAAATCACGGCGGATCCATGGCGTGGATCCTATGCGATTCGCAGTGCCAGTCGCCAGGCTTTGTTATGTATTTATGTGCATATTCGCCTATTTGTCGAGAAATTCCAGCGCCGTGTCGGCTCTAGGGTGCTCACGATTCGCTCCGGGTCTCTCCCTGGTACATGCACGATCCCGGTCCCGCGAAGGCTTATTTTTGTTCCCTTCGTGTATACAACACACGCATGTGTTCACATACGTGCATAGGTACGCGTGTGCACCTCGCTCACATGATTCTCTTTTTCATACGTGTAGAATTCCCGATGTTGATACTTCATCGAAATCCATACCGAGTTTCGGACTTTTGAAACGATCATACTTTTTGGCATCTCTGGAGGATCGTGTTATCCTTACAGTTATTGAAAATGTCGAAAAGTAGACGCGATCTTACATATAGTTCAAATTGAGATGGGTATATGTATGTATACATTGATAAAATGTTAATTTAAAACTTTACGAAATATAATCTTAAATTAATTAATCTTAATTTGTATATAAAAATTATAATCAAATTGTTTTTGTTATGTTATTTTTATCATAGGTACAAAAGATTAATTGAGATACGTGTGAATATTACAGAAAATGAGGTTCGCATTTCAATTTCGGGAATTATTTATAGAAACCGCGGGTAAATGATCTGGAGATTCGTAGGTAATTCCGCAATGTTCATTCGCACAATTGCATGCTGCGCTTTTGTTTGTGGATACGCGAATCGATCTCCAGTCGGATCGCCGTATGCGGTTTAAGCCTTGACCAAGATCGACGGGAATGCCGTGGATTCGGCGCGGTATGACGATCACGTCCGTAATTAATTGTGCGCATAGTCGCGGCCGCACGTTTGCGATCCGTGCGCATTTGAGCGCAGCGCGCGAAAAATTTGTTCCGAGAACGATTTGCATACGCGGCGCGTCGACTATTTTAATGAACTTTGTATCTCGTATACGTCGCACATTTACACACGTACGAAAAGTGTAACGAAAAAATCTATAATAGAAGCTCTTCGAAAGAATCGCGTTTTTTATTGAAGAAATATATTTCTTTCGTTTTCTTTACAAAGCAGCATCGGCATTGTGTTGCGTTTAAAAAGGTTTATGAAAGATATTGCAAAAAATATTCTAATGAACCTGTAAACATTTGTCCGTAAACACATTTATCTGAACATTTTTGGCAGTGATTCACGATAAAAACGCTCGATCGCACGAATCAACCATTACTCAGAGTGCAGGAGCGAACTGAGATATCGAACCATTTATAAGGCGAGCAACATCCGATAAATCCTCGTCCTTTCATTACTATAAATTCCCGGATGTCGTAGATTTTTACATCATTCGAGATTTTCTCAACTGGTCGGCCGGTCAGTTCAGCTGGAGCAATAAATGTTGTATAGGTATATAAAAAATTCAGACTGCGCTGTATATAATCACAATTAGCGTCCTATTAGACGTTGAACAAACCCTCTTATTTACGTCTCGCTTTTAACGTATCTACCTCCGCGTAAACTAATATCTTGTTCATCACATGCGGGATTTTCTCTTATAGGGAAGTTATTTTTCAACTCATTGTCTTTTATCTGCATATAAACGCGATTAGTGAATGTAATAAAGAGGAAATGTATCGAAAGTGCATTTAGATTGCATTATGCATTTGTCTCGATACACAATTTGGAAAAGAATGAAAACGAGTTTGATTTGTTTATTTATTGTTTCGAAAGTATAGAATATTTGAGAAAATAAATAATTTATTTTGTTTACAAATATTTTTTTTGACAGGTATAGGAAAAAAATTGTTACAAAAATATTATTTTCATTTGTAGAACAACATTGATAATAATACTTCTGTTAATAATATTTATTGGAAAAATGAGAACATATTTTATTTTGTTTTTTAATATTTTGTTGTATTACAATTTTTCATTTGTAAAAACTTTCCAACAAGTTTGATGTTATTTTATCCAAAGTCGTTGTTTGTGAATTAAATGTTTGATTTTGTTAGTGCGAACGTGTCACATCCGTGAACCGATGAAGTCCTTTAGAATTCCGTTCGTGCTATTTGCACGGCGACGATGGAGAACGCAGAGAGAAGAAAAAGAAATAAGCAAACCGCACTGGTCAACTCTTTTACTCATCGTGTGCGCGCGTAAGAACCGTGGACCGTTCCTGAGGTCCCGCGAGGGCCCCGGGGGTCATGGCCTTGCCCGTGGCTCATCGTGAGGACCTCAGCGGGATGCCCGTGCTTTCCTCCGTATTAATAATGCGGCCGGGCCACCGCCGGCTATACATTAAGGAAAATAATCATCGTAATCGTGCGTAATACGTTCGCCGCCTGGCGATTTCGCGTGCATTTATCCCGGTAAGAGAGACAAGCTTTCGACGCGAAAAGGGACACCATTGCGTTATTGAAACATTAACCCTTTCGGTGCTGGCATCACCAATTACGGACAGAGAGCCTTTCTTTACTCGTATGCCATACGCTAGTGTGTAATTTCAGAGTTGATCAATATTGTTGCCTTGGCTTATGGGCTTGTTTTGAATTATTATTTTGAATCATTCATTACTATCTGCAATCTTTAAGTAAAATACCTTCTGAATAATAAATTACAAAAAACATGTGTTATATAATATTTGGAGGCAAGAAAATTATTTTTTTTATAGTTTTTTTATTTAATTTTAACTTTTATATTTTAAACAGTTATAATTCTGTTTTCATACAGTTACAATCATTTTGCACGTATTTGCGACAAAAAAGAATGTAATTTTGTGGCACAATGCTTTTTTTGTCTTTGAAAGAAATTATGAAATCAAATAATAAAAAGTATATTAGAGTTTTTATTTACATTTACAGTAAATTTACAGTTTGTATTTAAATTTACAAATAATTTTGTAATGGTATAATAATTTCAATATTAATATTGGTATAAAAATCGATAAGATGCTAATAGATTATACAGTCTTTTAATAAAAAAAAAAAATCATATTCAATCGTTGTCAGTCAGGTGGTCGCACAGCAGTACTCTGCGCGCAATCGCAGAATTCCCGTACGTCCAAGGTAATTTCGCACCCTGTTAATATTACTCTCGTTATCTGGTTTTCATTGGTCCGCAATTAATGCAATTATTGAACTCGTTTCGAATGATCATTTGGTGTATTACAGGCTATTTGAAAAAAGATATTGAATTAACGAGCTCGTCAGGGGGTGCGACGTACATGTAACATGACGACACGTGGAAAATGCGATAAATTCGAATTTTATTTGTAACGATAAATTACGATAGATCTTTTTGTACGTGATTGATGGAAAAAAACGATATATTCTTGTTTGATTTATTTTATTTTTCTTTTATATTGAGCCGCGCTAATCACTGAATAATAGGGATATTTTGTAAGCAGAAACGTACGCTCTTGCTGTTATTCCGCGTACTGGGAGATTTTTTTTACATATTTTTTATTGAAATCATACTAAGCGTCTCTAATTTTTTCCGCGTGGCCCGTGACTGAGTCGAGAGAACCGTTCAAATCTAACGATAGGCGATAATGTTGGGTGGTAAAGAAAGAAAAAGTCTTAATAGTTTCGTAATTACGCTTATGATACTTAGTTTATTAACAAAGGTCGGTATTATCATACTGGCGGTTACTCGAGCAATTTGCCTATGTAACTGAATCATTTAATGGAGTTACGAACTTTCTTCATCCCCTACGTCGGAACTTAGACATAAATATCGAGGAAACTTTTGCTGGAACTAAAGGGCGTAAACGGCTCCTGCGGAAGTTGCAATCTAATAGTCTAATAATCTACTTATTACTCGTGGTAATAAACTAATATCGGTGTCCGCCAAGTTACGTATATCTCCCCGCGGCTTAGAAGCCATTAGATTCTTTGGGATTGGATCGAATCCGGTACATGTATTTTGTACCTCGGAGCTGTATCCACCCGGAACTAAATCGCACTTTTATGTTTCTGTATAAAACGTCAATAAACATGCCGTTACAAGATTTTAAAAAATCTTGTAACAATTTAATAGATACATTAAATTGTACTTAAAAAATGACAAAAAACCTGTAAAATTTGTATAGTGTTATATAAATATTATAATAATAATCTGATACAGATTGTTATTTATACAAATTTAACTAAATTTTATAAATTTATGAATGCAGTAGCAAGTTCATTCTTCATTGATTAACTTTATTGTGGAAAAAAAACTTGGACTAATGTTTTTTATGCAATTGCTTGTTGTTCTTTAAACATAGCGGGACATATATTTTTTTTCTTTGAGAATTTATTTGTTTCTCACACCGGAAGTATCTGTGTAATTCGCACTTGAGCGGCCAGGGCGAATGTTTGATATAAGCCTCTCGGCTGGGCGAAGTTAATCTTGACGGCCCCCTCGAGCAACGTTCTCGAGCATGCTCGCGGTCCCTCTGTGTGTAAATGTGGTTTGTGTCTTTCGAAAACAGTGTTGGGAAATGGTCGAATAAACTCCTGAATAAGTCTTACCATACTGTCGAGAATTACTAGTACGTATTTCTCCATTTTTCGCGTCAGTTATAATTAATGTGATTGAAGAATTTAAGGACGGTAATATATTAAATTACACGACAAAAAATTTTAGCGTGAGGCTTCTGGCACATATTTACTTGGTTATGAAACAGCAATTTTTTAATTACAAAATGTACTTTTTTTACAGGCTTCTAGAATTTCTTATAAAATATTTTTTTAATTAACGATTTTTCTGAAAGAGCTATAGATCGCTCGGATCGTTTCGTGGGGATTGCGTAGAAAGGCTGCATTTTCGAGGAATTACCTTAGGTTTAATAAACGGAAGGAGATAAATTGAAACGCAGGGAACGGGGAAGGAGGCCGGAAAGGTGAGAAAGGCGAGGAGAAAGGCGCGCACAGCCGAATAACTCTTGGCAGAACGGAAAAAGGACCGACGGGAACCGGAGCCGGCAGTTTATGCAGCCATTACCACAGGTGAACGCCGCGAGCGATACGTTGCGTTACGCTGATTTAAAAGCGCTCTTAGATTCGGTGTGCCCACCTTCGTTCCTCCTTTCTTGGCTGTAAAGGCGGTCTCTCCGTCTTCCTGCTTCACACTCGCCCTACTACCGCTATGCAAAGCGTACATTTATTTTCCTCCCGCGACGCGAAAAATATTGCGTCCAATTTTTTTCACACATTTTCAAAATATCCCTTTTTTGCTTTGAAATACGAAAAACAATTTTGCGTGTATTATTAATGATAGAAGATAGAATTTGTAAAAATGCGTTAATTCCGAAAATATGGGCAAGAAAAAAAATTTTACATTTTTATCGCTTTTCGATAGAAAGGCAGAAAAAAGCAACGAATCAGAGAATAGTTTATTCTTTCGAATTTTTTCAATTTTCTTCTTCGATTGTATTTTTATGTTATTACTATTGCTACAGAAATTGTGTCACATTTCTCATATTTTGACGATATCGAATGTTACTTAAATTAAATTAAATTTTTTGTCATTAACTTGTTCAGTACATGATTGTTACACTACGTCATCTTATTATTTTTCGGATTTAAAATTGATTTCGCTGTTTCAATCGAGAACGTGTTATCGTGTCTCTTAAAATCTATATTCGGGATAAAAAATTAATGTTACGGCGGTTAGTTGCGCGCTTCCCTACTTTTTCGGAATTATCCTTATCTTCGGGATCGTGAGAGATACCTTTGGTGAAACTATTTCCCCCTTTCACCTGTCTATCCTCGGCGAATCCCTAATTGACTGCGGTCAAATCCCGAACCGAGAGATACCGATCTCGGCCAATTCGATCGGAGTGAACCCTCGCTCGCGGATTACGTGGAGACGCGGGGACGCAGGTGGAAACAACGTTGGTGGAAGGGAGATGGATGGAGATGAAGGTAGAGCAGCCCGTCTCCTCGCCTAGGAGATGGATAACCGACGTCTTCGGGATATCGAGCTTCCCCGGCCTTCATAGCTCTCGAGAATCGCACTCTAAACTCCGTGTCTCGTTTATCCACTTCACTCTCCTATCGTATCGCGATGTTACTCCGCGGAACAGAGCGAAAATAATTAATCTACTGGAAAAGCAAAACGTAATGTATACACTCGTAGATTTGCAACGCTTAATATTGATATCTCAAATTTATTTTGCTCCGCAGTTTGATAATTAATGAAAGCTCTTCTCGGAAAGGTGAAATATTTATTTTTGGGTAAATTTTTCGCTTATTGCCATTGGATATTTTAATTTTACAACGTTGTACTTTTTTATGTTGTCTCGTACACGTTTTATTATTATATATTTTAAATGTAAAGCTTGCATTAACACCACCATTTTCGCGATGCCGTCCGAAATACTGGCGCTACCCTCGTCTCGCTAAAATATTGCGCTTCTTTACGCTACTTGCGAACGGTGTAAACGCGGCCGAAAGCGCCAGCCCGGCTTTATGATGAGCCACCGACTTCGCAGTTTTGAAAAATCGCCCGCCAAATGGCACTGCCTTTTGTTTAAAGCCTGAACCTTCGTCATGCTGGCACAATGGCCGCTGGATTTGCCACGAGCACTGCCGTTCTAAGCCCCGCCGCGTCGGTTGTTTCTTCGCCGGTGAAACCGGCTGATATTGTTAAGCATTACGGTCATTTCGCCGAAGCTACCGTGAAAAAGCCAGAGAAAAATCGCACAATGGCAGAGTGAGTCAAACTTTGTCCAATCTTTTCTCTTTCATATAACTTTTCGTTCACTTTGTTTTTGAAAATTCATTTCACCATTCTTTAGAAAGAGTTTGTCCGAAAAGATATAAAATAATAAAATATATTTTTTATTAAATATATTTTGTTTTCTGCTATGCTTTGCATTTATTAGTTGTTGATGATTATTAATTTTTAACATTAAGTGTTCCGTTAATTGAAACTCAAAGTAAGATTCAATAAAGCACAATTTTAAGATTAAGTTAAGGAGATTTTGTTCAAGCTGCTTTAACATTTCGTATTAAATAACTTTAACAGTTATGTTACTTTTGAAAACTTTTTGAGAAGAAAGAATATGTCTCGTATGTGCAAACATAAGAATGAAATATTCTGTAGAACAAGCTCTCTTTCTTGTAATTTATGATGATCTAAGTCCAAAGTTTTATCTTTTAGCGCCAACCCATTTATTTTCCTTATATTAAAATAATGCGTTACTGTGAGCGACCTCGTTAAAGAGACGTAAATTATTATATCAGTAAATATGCGAGCCAATTAGGTGCGTTGTATAAGTGACGTCTGAGAAGTATAATGTCCTGCAGACCTTTGATAACGAGTCTTTCTTAACGAAATTAATTATTTACTCGGAACGTCTTTCATCACGAGTATCCGCATTTTGCTAAAGTAGAGCGACGATTTTTAAAAATTATGATTAACATCGTTAATGATTTGAAAATTATTATTCTCAATGCAGAAATATTTTACAGCTGTATCTCGAGACGTCGCAGTCTTTATCTGCAGCAAAATTATTTATCATTCTGTCAGTTTTATCTATGGAGATTCGTCTATGTGCTTGCAACTTCTTTGTCGATAATCGAAAATGCTTGCATCTTATCCCTTGCGTCTAGACTTCTGCGGTTCTTCATTCGCTACCGATCTTCGGAATTTCCGGTCCGACAGATTCACTATACTCGCGTGGTGTACCATACAAATGAGCTTTATTGCGTTTTATTACCTTTACGAGAGGTCGAATACGCGGAATATAAGCAAAAATATCAATTTTTCTCGAACTCAATTTAAAGGCTCGGTTTCTTTTTCTCTCTTTCTTCATCCGCCTCCGCTCCACTTTCTCTGCCTCTCTTCTCTGGCTCGCTTGCAGTATCCTCTGCTATTTGTATTCGTGCCCACTGTACTTGTATCTAATATAAGAGAACATATTGGATTCTGGGTACGGTGATGTCGTCCAATACTTGTTCTTTATTGGATGTAAGTGCAACGAGCGTAAATAATCTCTTGTGCTCATTTTATTACTCCGCCTACGGTACTGCTTTTACTGCGCATTGTTTGTACGCTTTTATAAGTTAAACAAGACACATGTACAACCAGGATAAGTCTCGCCTATTTAATCCGATTTTATTTTTACTGGTATCTACGTGTTTTATTCATGAACTTATTTTTGTGTCGAATTACATCAAATCTGGGATTAGCATTATTAACGATGTAGTACGAAATAATTTAAAATGTTTTTATAAATATATATTTATATTGGCGCAATAAAACATAAAAACTTGCGTAGGTTTTTAAACGTAATTGATTGTAATTAATAATTTCAAAGATCAAACGTGCATTTATATATGTAAGATTGCACTTTCTTTTCTAACGCAAGAAATGTTTATCTATTTTAAATATTTTTAAGATGTTTATGTAGATATTTATGTAGATATGTAGATAGATATATATTTCTAATTAAACAGACAAACAAATGTTTTATTTTATCGGCATTACGCTGTGAATTTGTTTACTTTATTAGATATAAATCTAAAAAGATAGAATTAAGTACGGAAAGCAAGATTTCTCAAAATAAAATTTTGCAACGACAGAATAATTTTGTTGCCAAAGAATGTTATAAAAGTGTTTTTTCTTTAAATAAAACAAAAAAGACCTTTTCTTGAAGTCTTGAAGTATTGAATATCTCTACTAAAGGAATATTGGCTTCAAAATGACAATTTTTGGCAACTATTTGAGAAATATTTATTTAATCGTATCTGTCGCATAAAATTTTCTTTTGTCCATTTAGGATCACGTCGCTCATTCTTCGCATGTCACGAATATTTTATAGTGCGACCATAAATACAGCGTGATATATTGACTGGCCGATAGTGTATTAAAATTCCCTGGGGCTGCGTCGGCGTGGCAAAAATACCGCTACAGAACGGACACAGCTTAATTAAATGCGTTCAAGTAACTTTTTGTCGCGCGTTGCGCTCTTTTATTATCATCATATTCGTAACAGTAATTGCGTATAAAATTTAAAAGTCTAAACAGATACCACAATTTTACTGGCAAAAAATAATGTTATCTCAACAAAACAGTGTTTAACATACCAATTTTTTTTATCATACCGATAATTATATAACGAAATCTTATTCTGTGTTTTTAATTCCAAATGGACTTTATTTTATCGAAGTTTTAATTAGAGAGTTAATTATAAACACGTTTAAAGTTAAACATGAAAAAAGAGGACCCATATCCGTGTGGCCACAATCCGTGTGTAAATGAATCACAGGAAATCTGCGCGTATATGAGGAGATTCATGTACTTATAAATTAGAGCCGTTTATGAGATAAAATGCAGAACAGAAAAATGGTTTCAAAAAACTAGAAAGAGGGAAAAATTCGCGATAATTTTTTGATCATCCAGATTCGAAGAAAATATTTAATATCGAGGATCACGTTCATATGAGTGAAGCAGTTCCTCGTCGCACTTTTAATTCTGTCTTGCTTCTCATCCCTCTTGTCGTTTTATCATTGATAATCTCTCTCGTTTTCTCTCGCTTTCTCTCTCTCTCTCTTCCTTTTTTTTGTTGCGGTATTGATAGTCAGTCGAGTGTGTAGGTTAGATCATATGAAATTCCGCACCGTTCCGTTTCCGCAGTAATAGAGTATTTCTATACTGCGGAATTTAATTCGGGCCTCCAAAAGCTGAATGGCGACGGGCATCTCGGTGGCGTCTCGCGGATGAAAAGTTCGCTACGCCATCATAAATTCGACCGTGAGGAACATGGCGTTTATCCGAACAATAGGGGTCGCGAACCTCCGGAAAATCAGCACCGGCAAAATTTGCGACTGCGCATAACGGAGTATAGAGTAAATAGACAAAAAAATAACCCGGTCTGTCGCTTCACCCCGCAAAAAATCTCAATGAACGCTGCTGTGCTTTGGGCTGTAAAGCCGATAACGTTAATAGTATTTTTAGAATTGATTCGTTGCTTGACATTGTTATGTATTAAAATTAATATTATTAAAAACTAAAGGGTGTGTATGTATGCTTTAATAAGAATTACAATTAGAATTTAAGAACGTCTTATAAGTTTAGCGAAACAAAGTGAGCAGAATTAATTGAAACTATTTTTTTTTTATTTGTTGCTTATTTGTTGCTAAAAGGTTGCTAAAGAAAACAATTTGTTGCTTTGTTAGTTTTTTTTTTTTTAATAATGTTCCGCTAACGGAAGATTAGCAGGACAATATATGTGTAATAATGAAATTAAATATAAAAATCACATCTAAATTTGTTGCTCATAAAATATGTTAGTTTCGATTTCGTTAATTGTTCAACAAGTATACATGACAGCAGAGATCTCCTCAGCAGATAGATAAAGAATAACAAATTTATTTCTTATAGTTTTCCCTCTGTACAATGGATGATTGTTTATTGTTATTGGTACTTATTTTGCAAGTGACAATATCGAGAGTAGCATATTTTGTGAGCAACAAATTAGCAACAAATTTTGACGTTGCTTTTGCGTGTGATTTTTGCGATATAAGGATATTGTCCCGCTAACTTAAACTTTCTTTAGCGGAAAATTATTTAAAAAAAAAATAATAGAGCAACAAATTTTTTTCTTTGGCACCTTTTTAGCAACAAATGAGCAACAAATACAAAAATTAGTTTAAATTGATTCTGCTCACTTTGTTCCGCTAACTTATAAGACGTAATTTAAAATAAATTATAATTTTTTGGTTACTCTGATAAAAGTAATTAACATAATGAGTATTAAACTAACGTTTATGGTTCTTAGGTAGACAATGGCGTTAGGTCGAAGACAAACGTCTCTGAAATCGATCGAGTTGGCTAGAATAGTCGAACAGACGACCTACGAATTACGAACTGTTACAGGCGACATGGTCGTTTTCGGGTTGGGGGTTGCAAATAAGTCGGGGCGAACCGGAACGAAAAATAGAGTCATATTTCTGGGGACAGCTGGGCTGGCGCGCCGTCTCCGCGGAGATTCTAATAAGAACCACATAAAGCTTAGAAATTAATGTCTTCCACCTGTCTCGCTCCCTTCTCAGGTTGGGTTGTCGTGCTGCGGCGTCCGATGAAGTTCCTTGCACCTTCTCTCATTCTTTTTACCTCTTGGAATGGGTTCTAGACCGACGTAATCGACCCGCCATTGATTTGTGGTAAGGGAGAATAACGCGCTGGCCAAACTCTCTTTCACGGTATTAAATTCAGTCAACACTTTCTTCTCACGAATAATGGCTTTCCTTTCGATCTCGCTTTCTGTTTGACTTCTTTAATACAACTTATTTATATATTTGTAAAACAATACTGCTACTATATTTTTTACTATTTGTAAAGATATGACGAGATAAATTTATAATTTGCATGTTTTGTTTTAGTATGAATTAATTGTGTAAAATAAACACAGCAACGTGTGATTATTAAGATAATTTATAAAAGAACAAGTGCGATAATTTAATTGCCGTTGCATTCGATATTAACTTTTATATATGATTTTATTCTCAAATACTGTTTCTTTTTGGTCATAATTAAAAATTTGTAATACAATTAGTAGCTGAAAGTACTGTAAATTTTTTGTGTAGATTAATTTACTCTTAAGCCTGTTCTACAATAGCATAAACACAAGACCGTAAGGTTGTAAGGCATGGTTTTAAGAGCTCGTAAGCAAATGAAAAATTTTCATTTCTTACGTTACACCTTACGGTCTTGTGTTTACTGCTATTGTAGAACAGGCATTACAGTTATGGTGTAACGTATGTTAACAATTATTCTAAATGTACATCGCTATATATGGAGCTGTGATCCGCAAAACGACCTTGCAGTCTTTCACTTGTGCTTTGCCTTGTTTTCCAACTTGTTATCTATAACAAGGTTGACTCGTAAAGGCAAAGCGCAAAATGCAAGATGGAAAGCTGCAAAGTAGCTTCGCGAAATAATTTATAACGACACGGTTGCCACCTCGAGTGCAACCGCGCTAATTTTTAAATCGTTATCTTTTCGTGGATAAATTTCGCACGGCACTCAACATTTTCTCAATTTATTATTAAAATTATAAGAACGAGAACGGAAACAATAATAGAAGTGTAATAATTAAGGTGCTAAGAATAAAAAGGGCAGAGTGTATCGATTAGTGAGTCGCAGAATAGAGTCTCTACATACACAACTCCCAATTTAGCTAGTCATATCTTTATAAATGTTATATTTACTTTGCTTTTTTCGCTCTTTTTCTACAATTTCTTTTTTTTAACTTTTACTGAATATTTGTTTTTTCGTATAAAGATATCCGCTTTAATGCACACTCTTATATCTCTGCTTCTCTCATAAGAACCGAATATACGTTATCGAAGTAGTTGGACGTATTGATATATAGGATCAAGCAATATATATATATATATATATATGACGATACTAGCAGATCGAGGACAGAAGAAGGGGGAAAAGGAGGGATACTGACATGGATCAATAAAAAACGTATGAGTGGGATCGTATGCATTTTTAAGGGCACTAACCTTGTCAATGGTCCTTACTAGGACTTACTGCTCAGACTGTCCGCTTTATAGCAGCTTTCGCGTATCTCGAAGGGGCTTCCCGATTTTGCGTGACGTCGTTAGGTCAGTGGGTTGCGCTGCGATATTCTCGATACATTGTCTCTCTGCTTCGGCCTGGCGCAATTTACGGTTGAACTTTATCGAACAACCACGCAAATTTATTTAATTTAATCTAATGTTCCGATTTTCAATACATATCGTATCGATTTATACTTCGATTTGTATTGGTTGAACGGTTGTTACATTGAACGTACTAACATTACTTTTTATGTTTTCAGATTGCACACCGGGGAAATGCAGCAGTCGAGAATAACGTAAGTCTTTATCGTTATTTTATTTTTTGATAAATTAAGAACAAAACTATTATTCTTATTAATTGCGTGAAAATGTTAATATCATATTGGTCATTACAGAATGAATTAATTTTAGTCCCATAGTGGCGTAATTGTTATTGAAAAAATTTGTATCGGAAAAATAGAACATTTCTTGCTTTATTTGTTCCGTTTGAAATCGTCAAGCGGCCGATGTCAATCAGGAGTGTTTAAAAAAGAGAAACGAACGTCTCCATTTGAACGGTATTTAAATGTAATGGGCGCGATGCGTCAAACGGGCCGACAGCTTAAGAGCAGATCAGACTCAGATTTATGACACCGCGATGCGAAATGAACGATAAATTTTAATTCGTTCGTGAGCGCCCGCGCTGTGGAATCGCCGTGCGAATCCGGATCAATTGCAGTTGCCGTTGCAACAGTGAATAAACGCGAAACGTTGCGGAATAATTTAAGACGCCGACGTAAATAAAGTTCATCGGAAAATTTTGCGCGCGATTTATCGTTATTCGTGATGTACACCGCCCGAGTTAGTGCTGATTTATGGTTTCGTATTTCAATAAATAGATACGCGACGATAAATCAATATTTTATAGGGGATCCATCGAGAGAAGAGAGGCGAATGCAAATAACAACCGTGTGGTTAAATTAAATCATATTATTTAGAAATTATCGGTTTAATTACCAGATTATGTGAAATAATTTAGAGGCTATTGCAGGAGTTAATTATAATTTTCTGCGCTTTAATGCAGCTTTACCAGAGCGTAATACAACACATAATATTTTATACAAATCTAATGAAGTCGCAAAATTACAAATTACAGAAATACATTTGTACGGAATTATCTGCATATTTTTTCGCGATGTTTTTATGAAAATTAGTCTCCTCATCGGGCGAGCGTACATCAAATTCAATTATGCCGATAAATCCGTCACATTCCCGACATAATTAGCCTTGCCAGAGTTCTTGTAGTAATTACGGCCGAGTGCACCACTCCGGTTGTTGCATTAACCCCGGTGGCACATCGATTCGAAACACGAGGAAACACGCGTAATATCGTGCAGTCGTATCGTAATACCGCGACGAGATATCGATCGTCGCCACGTCCACGCGAACGAACGAGCGAACAATCGCGATGCGCGAATTTTCTCCGAAATCCGCATCGCGCAGGATTTCATCGCAGAAGTGCCCGATATTGTTCGGGATTGCGTGGTCAAATTTAATTACCAGTTTCGTAAATTCGCGCGCCCATCCACCGGCCAATTAATCGGATTTATGGCGAACGGCGAACCTGAAGGTTTTCGACGGGGTTTAGCCTTGTTTCGACGTGTACTGCTCTTTTCCACGGAATATGAGAAAATCTTTATCCTCTTATAATATTTTCGAAACAAATCTTCTAACTAAAAAGTTTTGCACAATTCAATTAATAATTTGTATTCTCAAGTTTTGGAGAAATGCCATTTTTGTCGGTTCATTTTCGCATTGTGTTGCAATCGTTACGTACAGAGCTTTATTTTGTAAGAACGATACGTACGTTTGAATAGTTTATAACGCGCAAGGTATTATTCTGTTTGGTAGCTATTTTTCTTGCATGCACGGGTTAATGGTAAGAGGACTTTGACTAGGAACATTGTTCTAATTTTAAATTGATTCGGAGTTGCTTCTGTGTTGCGTGGAGTTAAATGGCTTCCTGAGTGGACAGTAAAGCTTGGTGTCGAGTTAGGTATGGTGCGAGTTTTCACGTCGCACACGGAGCTACTAACTGTGCATGCAATTGATATCGTGAAATATGCTCTCTCCACTTTAGGAAAGTCTTTTATGATTGGCCTACCAAAGCTAGAATTCAAGAAACATTCTTGGAAAATAATACCGAATCTACTCTGGAAATCTGCGCCAACGAAGCACGTTACGACTTGTACATCACATTCTTGACTTTAAGAAAACAACTTGAAATAATATTCCGTGTTGCGTTTAGTAGTAATTCTCAATTACGGATAAGATGGTATGAAGAAAAATTAGGTTAACAAAAGAATTGCATTGAATTGCATATTAATTTATAAAATAAAATAAAATAAAATAGTTGCAAGATTCTGCGTCTGAAATTAATTTTTAGTAGCAATAATACTATCGCGCTTAAAATCAATATGATGTTATTTTAACATTAATTTGCTACATTCAAAATTTATTTAATTCGTAACGACTAAGATGAATTTTATTTTTTTTGTGAGATTCTAACATTTTTAACACCTTATACTTGAAATAAGAAGAGGCAAAATGATGATCTCGATAACCGTGGCGTGTAGTTGCGTCAATTTCAGGAGAGTTGACGATAAGATGACGTCGTTGATGATTATAGAAATACTTGTTTCGTTGTTAATAGATTATAGGTGAAGACGATGTATTAACACCGATCTACAGCAGTAAATTCTTGACGTCAACGCGACGTAACCTTAATGGCCATTCCCTCAAGCTGTCATTATACTTCCTGTGCGTTCGATACTGGTTTACGACTTTTGCTGTCGTTTTATTAGAAAGTTAAAGGACAACAAAATACATCACAATTATTAATTCATCAGTCTTGATTCTTAGTAAAGATAATCTTCTATCTTCATTGATTATGAGCAGTGAACATTGGCATTCAAAAAATTTTTAAAAAATTTTTCTTTAATAAATTATAATTTATTTATTAATAATTAGAATATATATTAATATTTTTTCATAATTATGTTTAACAATTTTAATATGACATTTTCAAATTAAATAAGTACTGAAATATTTTTACTTTTAAAAATATGACTACAAGTTGATCATTCAACGATATATAAAATTACAGAAAATGAAACAAGTTGTAATAATACTGAGGTATCTATATCTTTATCATGATGTATTTCAATAATTTTTACGAGGTTTCTAGAATATTTTTTTTTATATGGCATTGCGAATGGCGGCGTGTGATCGCTAAATTTAATGTCGTATATATAGCGGTTGTCTTTCGACGGTGTCTTGCGCTGCATCCTTCTCCTCGGATTATTCTCGATTCCCGTGGTTTTACAGCGCTGTAAAGCCTCTCGTACCTTGGCGTGCTTTATATCAATCTCACGATCATATTTCAAACGCGCGAACAAGGCGCCTTCATGCCCGTTCATCGCGATGTATGGACGCGAATCTGATTTTCCTCTCGCGAACTCGACTAACAATCTTATCCCTTTGGTTTTTTGATACTTACGTTTAAAATCAAGTAACGTAACTGTCGAGGAATAATTAAATTACTTAATTTTAAATATTGATTCGCGTTATTAATTGTTAAGTTGTTTATTAATTTGGAAGTTTTGCTCCAATTTAGTAAAAAATTAATTAATTGTAACTTTTAGTAGATTTGTTAATATTTGACATTGAAGATGATCAATATTAGAATATTTCTACATTAGAATAAAAAAAAAATTATTTTCTTAGCATTGACGATCTTATTAAAAATAATTTGATTTTCTTTTAGCAGTTTTACCTCAAAAAATTTTTCTACATTCTGGAATGTTTAAGTCGATTCGCGTTTGATCGAATCAACGCTTTTCTCATTCTCAAGCCACTTGAAGTTTTTTTGCAATTGTGGAATCCAATATCGGAGGTCTTTCTTTAGCGTTCTTTCCGCTGTTGATCTCTCGACGGCATTGCGCATCGTTTTTCGGTTCAGAACACGTTCGACCCTTACACGTCCATTGGTTCATAATTTCTGAAAAGTTCATAACTTCCAAGAAGGCGGCAACGCGGTAAACGTCAGCACGCGAACTTCGCGTCGTTAATATAAGGTAGACGTGCGTTTACGATCGCCACCGACGCGGGCGCCTCGTCTCCGGTAGACGACGCTCAATCTCACTGCAATTTCGCGGTATGACTTCATCCGCTCTCTCTAAGATATCGCGAGATGAGATTCACAGGTTTGTTTTGCATTTTATCTGTTTTTGTTGGAATATTTCTCCATTCTTTTCGTTGGTTGGATAATTTGACGATTATAATTTATATGCCTAGAATGTTGACAATAATTTATCTCGTTTCCGTAAAAACTAATCATTGATTAAAAATATTAAAAAGCGCAAAAACACTTGATCAAAAACTAACTCTTGCCAAGGATCTCTATATATTTTTATTCTTTTTTGCAGCAATCTAGAAATTTAAATGATGAGAGCTGGTCTTTTAATAAGTTAGATGATACGAAAACAATTGAAAGAGAATTTTGAATTACGTGTCAACTTACGTAATTATTCAAAACGTAATTATTCAGTTCTTCACTTATTTAAACTTTGTGTTAACACATTTATAGCAAAGAAGTATAATAAAGTTCATTGTCATACTTTAGCTTATCGGATGTTGAATATTTTAATCATAGATTTACGTTCGTTTTAATTTATCGCAATTTACTACGTTTACTTATGAATTTAAAACATTTGATCGTTTATTCACGAAAAGAAGTATGTATGTGTTTAAAAGATCATAAATTTTAAATAGATATCTAATCACATACATACTGAATGGCTTTCCTTTGTGAAGTAAAAGAAAACTCATTGTGTTATAATATCGTACAACGCCAAATTAATTTAAAAATACAATTAACATTTTATTAGTTTTTTTTTACTGTATCTTTGGTAGCTCGTTGTTTTATTCTCATTAAATTATAAATTTACGTTATGTGGTCGTTTGTACATAAGTATTGCAATCTTTGAGAATAATCTTTTCATTCAATAAAGTAAAATAAATGTGACAATAATTTTGTTTTGTTGCAAATAAGTTATCCTGTTACTCGTAACGGATTAACATTATCTTGTTACATTTACTACGGTTCACAAATACAAATGAATGAATCCAAGTTATTATTTGCGTGTAATGCATATTTTTCTTCACTTCTAGTATCCATTATTTTTTATTATTTAAGGAACTTTAATAAAATTGGTACACGGGAATATAGGTTTACTCACGGGATACACACATATAATACTTGTTTAATAAGCTTGATTGCTTTGTACTACTAGTAGCCCTTTGCTTTTCTACTTAACAAGACACGTCCGTACATGCATTTGTACTTGTTAATTTTCCACACGCTTTTAAATACTTGCACGCATAGAATTTTAATGAGAAAACTTGTTAAATGTTCAAGAAATTTACTATTAACTTTTTATATGTTTCTCGAAGCATGTAATGTAAGAGAAAAACGCTATGAATATCTTCGCCAAAATTTTATCGAGGTATACCATCGCGGAATTTCCGTGCTAAAAGATGCCGCTATAAATTCGGTTAACCAACCGCAGGTGATCGTTGACTTTTACTTTACGATTGCTATAATAAAAATGTCTCGAGAGGACTGTCGGTGGGCGTACTAGGTCCTCTTCCTTCTCTTTCTCTTCTCTCCTCTCTCCATTTTTCCTTCTCTCTTTTTTTGGGTGTCACGCTTTTCAGTCCGCTTTTATTGTCTTAACGTTTTTTTCGGATGCCATGCACGCCGGTGTATGCAAAACGCGTGTGATAAAAAGAAAAATATTCGAACGGCAGCTGATGCTTGCAGTCGTGTAGACCAGGCGTTGTTTTACTGCGCACTCCAAGATCGATCGAAGCGGTATTCTTTAAAACTTCAAGAGCTGATAATATTAGCACGGCACTTGGCCTTACAAATAAATATTTCAATCGATATTTAAAACAGATATGTTTGTGTCTACATTAAAATTTAGAAATAGAATATTACAATAATTTTAATCTTAATCTTAATTCTAATATTTTAGGCTCTTTTTGAACTTTAATATTTTAATGTGATTTTGAAAATATATATATATTTTTCTAATGTATGCAAAAAATAATTACAAAATAGAGTATTTTTATTAATTGACAGACGACAATTTCTGAGAGGTTAACGTTACCAATTTGATGCTGTAAGAATAACTACGAAACGTTTTTTATACGATAAAGTTACTGAACTTAATAACTTTATATTCTACATTTTCCGCTACGTATACTCTCTATATTCTCTTTGTGCACCTCACTCTTCATAATTTCTCAAATAAAAATGTTAAAGGAGTTCTCTATAATTGCGTCCAGTAAAAAGTAGCGATTGCTTCTCCGCGTGCGACGGACTCGACACTTCTTTAACGATGATGTCTCCGACTTCGTAACGAAAGACGTTATGTGTCTCGGAAAATTTTCGTCCGCGACGGATCGCTCGCAGATAAAAGCGCAAATCTCGCAACGAAGACGCGCGCCTAAGCTCGTAAAAAGACATCGCGTATTCGCGATTGCATATCTGTGCGCGACATTTCGCGCCATGCCACCGTATTTCGTTACAAAATAACTCCCTGTTTCGTGTAGACAGTGATAATCATAAAACCTAACACCTAAATTTTTTCTTAGCTCAGAAGTGAAATACCTATTTCAGGAGAAGTACGGAAACGTTGGTGAGCGAATGAGGATTTGTAAGTGTTCGAGATGAACAAATAAAAAAACGACAAATAGCGCGAATGTGCAACACGAGATATTGATAGATCTGATATTAATGTAACTTTCTAGATAACTTATCTTAATTGAATAAGTTAGATAATTGCATTTGAAATAACTTGACATTTTTTTTCTGGCTTTTTGTAAAAACTTATTAACCGTGTTGCAGGTTCAATATAAACATTTGCTTATGTAATACCATTTGTATTACATTATGCTAGAGTTTAAACCTGTTAAAAATAGCAAATAAAAATGGCGCATATAAATTGTTAATTGCACATTGTGTTTTTCAAATTAATTTTAAATTAAATAAACTGGTATTTTATGTCGACGTAAGGTTATAAAAGGAATGATTAAAAAATTACTTTGACTCTACCAACGTAATTTCTAGTTTTTCAATATATTTATTTGTATTTATTTTCGTTTTTTTTTTTACTTTTATTTTCGGAAGAAGAGAAAGAAAATCATTATATATAATACATATATATGTATATAGATAAAAGTGGAAATTCGCTGAACGAATCGCAGACGAAACGATAGCCGCGCAAAATAAAGCCGCGTACATTGAGAGGCGCATCCTCCTCTATTTCGGAGGATTAGAACGTGGCGTTGCATTGTCGCCATGAATATCTCTCCCGGTCTTTTTTTGCCAGGCTACGACTTCATAAACGTTCTCATAAATTTCCGTCCGCTGCCACGTCTATACGTGTGTGCACGCGCGCGTTCAGTATCGCCGCCGTAAAACCCGCCGGACTATTTTCCTGAGGGCGGTTATGCGTTATCCGGCAGATTGTCTGCAACGGACGCGGGCAACGAATAAAAATGCATCGCCTACCGATATCGAAAAATCGTTAGGAGGAATAACCGCGGAGATATACGCGAGGATATCCTGGCGCGTGTAAGCGTACGCCCGCGCGCTCTCGATATGCTTTCCGCTATCGTTTCAATTATTCTTCGTTATTGTCCCGTTTCACAAAACCGTAGTCGCTTTGTGAATTCATGGAAATAAACGCTACTGAGATATATAGGCCTTAACATGCCGATCTAAGACGTTAACAAATGTCCCATTGATATTGGAAAATGGAAGGCAATTTGTCGTGAAATTATTTAATAAGTACTAGTACAATTGATAAATTTAAAAAATAATTAGCCTTTTTTATCCGCAGTTTAAGGTCCATTTAAATCTTTCTTGTTTTTAAATTATGTAATGCAACAGCACAAACTGTTTACATAATACAAAACATGATAATTTCAGAAAAAAGATGCTGTGTTAAAACAAACTTTTTCAATTTACAATGCTTCTTTTACTGGAAAAATTATGTTCTCTTTTCTAAAAAAATTATGTTTCTTTTACTAGAAAAATTATGTTACCCGTACTAAAAAAATTATGTGCTTAAAATGTTATATATGGTATTTTAGCCGTAATATTTCTAGCGCTATAACTAAATCAATAAGGTAATTTTGAGCATCAGCGATTCTCTCTTTCGTTCGCACGACCGCAATCGGTCTGTGTGACACGTTTTTCCCTTTCGCATTAATAATAATAACAACGGCGACGTTCACCCTGATACTTCACGGTTGTCCCGTTAAATTTAACGTCAGCTTCGTCACGGCGTCGAACTTGTCGCGCGATTTAAGGATTTAGAACCGTCGGGCTCGAAATCAGGAGCCTTGCTCGACGACGACTCGGACGAACTACCGGCGCGGAGTTTCGCCCTTCGTTTACGCGTCCACCCCTGACGTTAATAGTCTCGCGGCGGATAAGCCGTTTTTGAATGACGTTCGAACGGAATAATACATGGAGGGTCACTTTTCGCTCTCTCGCGCGATCCCCCAACTGGTCCCTTTCCTCGAGTCCTTTCCTTTTCGGCGAACTGAAGGACCCTCCACTGGGTCGGCTTCCACCCTTGAAGCGCGAGAGACTTCGCTTTTATGGCGACTCGGATGTTTTCGGCAATTCTCTCTTGTGTTGGGTGTCTTGGAAACATGTACAATTTAATACAGAAAAGGCTTGTCTTAGTGAAAATGTGAATAACATCCAAATTATAGTGATCGTCTATACAATGATTGCTCTTAATTGTTACAATGAAATAGATTAATTCGATAATTCTTTAGGATAAGAAAGTACATTCATACGCTTTTCCAATGCAATGATGCAGTTAAGCTTCTTGTATGTTCCTATATTATGTGAAAAATATTTGTGTTTTATGAATGCCACTTGAAAATATATATCGTTGCAATACATTGTTCAGAGTTACGTAAAGAATAGCATATATTTATATCTATAATATTTTGTCTTATTTTTCAAACATAAGAAAAGTACGTATCAAAATCACATGATTAGAAAATGATACAATATATGATACCTAGAAAGCTATAGAGATTTATTTATTTCACGTTAATTCTGCGATAACTTTTTAATAATTATTTAATACACTTGCACAATTTAAGAGAAAAGCAAATTTGAATATCTCTGTTTATTTATTTATTTATTTTTTTGATAAACACTCATTTTAATAACGCATATTTATTCTATGTACATATATATATATATATATACATATATATATATATATATATATATATATGTCGTAGGCAAATAGCAACTTTAGGAAAATAGTAATTGACTAGACAAGTAGCGTTTACCTGGTTAGGTTAGGTTAGAATAAATTACATTTTGTGTTTTTAATTCTCAGCTATTTGACCAGGCAAATGCTATTTGTCTAGTCAGTTACTATTTCCCTAAAATTGCTATTTGCCTACGAAATATATATATATATGTACATATCGTATAATATATATCTAGTATATATTTTACACACACACACACACACACACACACACACACACGTACACACAATTTCGCGCAATTCTCTTTAATTTTCTCATTTGTACAAATTCGGGATCAACAAAATTGGGTTAGATACTAACAAACGCCGATTTCACGCGACACAAAACGCGCCTCGTTAGTTTTAGTCCCCGCGAGTGATACGTACTATCTCGTTACGTTTTGATCAATCATACTCTTTTGCTGATAATGGCGTTGTCCGGTAGAGGTAACAAAGGGGAAACCGCATAAAAGGTATCAAATTACAAGCGTGTACAATCTCGTAATGACACAAGGACACGTGACGAAGCGTCCGAACTATTTCGAAACACATAGATAAAGCCATTGTTTCCAAACCGAATTTTATTTCTGCCTATTAATGCTATAATGGATGATCTTGTTTGAAAAAATGTATATAATATTTTATATTTGTGTAATCATGTAGCATTGTATTGTTCTACTTTAGCAATATATATTTTATTCTTTGAATTAGAAACTATTATTATCGGGAAAATACGAAATATTTTTAATTTCTATGTAAATGAGAAGAAATATCAAAATAGCATAGATCTGACGAAGAAAAAATAGTACGAATGAGAATGAACGAATTAACGTTTCTTCGGAAATTCAATTTTTCTTCAGAGAGCAAAGTGGAGTTTTTTTTACTTCCATAATTATCCTTCTAAAAGAATACAAAGAATATGAGCTTTGCTCATCAAAATGCGAGGCAGACTATTTGAAATGAGCTGAAAACAATAAAGGGCTATCAAGAACTCAGCTAAATGAAACTCATAATGCCTTTTATGCTTGAAAATATTAATTTTGCTAAAAATCTCAATTTTATAAATGAAAAATAAATAATTAAGAATTTTCTTTTAATGATATGTGATATGATTGTTAAATTTGTCATTTTTAATAATTAAATTATATTAAGTTTATGTTTTTAATCGAGGACTTATATAATGATAAATGATTGGCGCGATACAAAATTAGAAAAAAGAAACATGTTAATGTGTTTGCTTTAAATATTATTTTTTTGGTATTTGTAATAAGATAGGAACGATTAAAAAAGCGCGCTCGGCTTTTACGCATAAATTATAAATATTAATTTGTTAAAGTTTTCAATCGTTATCTCTCGCGGGCTTATTAATACCGTCGACATTCGAACGGTGGATATTTTTCGCTGCACGTCATTGCGATGACGTCGCGGCCCGTCAATCCGTTGTCTCTCCCCTATTTGCTGTGTCTTCGTTATAATTATTAATTACGATAAACACTCATTTTCTCGTTACTGCAAATTCCCCGAAGCGCTGTCAATCAACGCTTCCATTGGACGTTACGCGAAATAATGAAATGTATTCGCATAAAAATTTATTTGATTGCGGAACGAAGAGGTGACGTGGCGATGTTCGCAAAATCAATTATCTTTTCGCTAATAATGTAATAATTGAACAAATTTTACTAATTATGGATTCGATCCATAATACGTAGATCAAAGATTTATAAATTACGCACAGATAAATTGTAATGATGAGAAATAATATTTCTATTGCACATGATAATCGGAATATAAAGAGACAGGAAATTATAACATTCCCACAATTAATATATTTTCTGATAAAGCAATATTGAAGCATAATAATGATAATTGCTGTTTCCATGTATGTCATGGTACTTAAAAAATTAAATATTTATGTGTAACAAAACCGTAAAAATAATTATAATTTATGATATATTGTTACTGTGATATACTATTTTGTACTGTCAGTAACAAGCTATGAAAATTTAAAATTTGTATTACGTGTTTACTAGATGCATTGTTGCCTGCAGGCGCTTCTTTGAAAATAGCCACGCGAAAGAACTTCGATATGTGCGTGTTGGCACTTGAGCCGTGAGCCCATCGCGAAATCTGTCGATAACATTCGCGCTTGGCTTACTTTCAGCCTCGGGAGCAGGGCGAAAACGACGAAGAGCGCGTAAAAAGCGGCACAAAGAGCGTCGCGAGTGCGATCGGGACTTTCGGTGACTTTAATTAGCGGTTTCCAATTCGTTAACGGCGCGATACGTGAGCGGAATTTTCGCCTGGCTAAAAAATTAGCATTTTGTTCATCGTTCCCTTTCAACTAATTTGCCAAGACGCGCCCCTTCGTAGCACACGTAATTGAAAAAAGACTTTAATAGTTTTTGGGAGGTTAACGTCGGAATTTTAATTTTTAAATGCAGAAAATTGTATTAGTAATAAACCAATTTACATTCTATGAGAATTCTTATTTTTTTTCTTGCTAATATCAGTAAATTGTCTATCTACGTGGAACGAACAGTTTTGCTGAAGTGTCTAAAAATTCAGCTAGATATAAATCTGAAAATAACTTCTGTTGTACCATCAAAATAATTATGTAAGGATGTTTAAACGGATTGCTGGAATGTCAAAACTTTTTGCAACGTTTCTCATTTTTAAACGTCTTTGATTAATTATTTTGATGATCCGACAAAATTATTTAAATGTGTATTTAGCTAAATTTTTGAATGCTTCAATGAAATTGTTTCTTCCGTGTAAACAGAAGTATCGTGTTTGCGTAAAAGATTATATCATACATCAGTTTGAGAATTACGAGGATTAGATATCGAGAACAGATTCGAGTAACTCTTTCGATAGTATCATTGGAAAAATAGATACATTGTAGAAAATTTGCTATATATTCTTAAACGGTTAATGTGAAAGAAAGGTAGAGACGAGGAACAATAAGGGATTCCTCGCACGTATGAGACTAGAGAAATGAAAAATAATCATCAGCAATACGACCCCGCAGGGGGAACCGATCCTTTCGTTTCTCTAATTTTGGAGAGTTACGCTTCTGACCGCGCGTAATCGAATAACGCAGAATTGCACGGAACTTATACTCCTGCGAGCGGAATTGCGGAATATAATCGCGGAGCTGGTCGAGTTGCTTTTGCGGGAAAGTTATATGAGCGATCTACCTCCCTCGTCTTTCAATTTAAACTAAATTCCAGTTCCTCGCATTTAATCAACAATTTTATTCTTCATTTTTTTAGTATACTGTGCAATCTACGTAATTCTATTTTCAATATTATTTATTTATGCAAAATCCAGATCATTTGGAACTTGCTTCTGGTGCATTAATGTAGAGTTATCTATGTTATTAACCACAGTATATAAATTATTTTGGATCATGACATAAAAGACATACGAAATTATCGTAAAATAATATAACAAAATTATAACAAATTTTTTCTTTACTAGTCTGTCTGTCAATTTTATTTATATTTTAATTTTCTTTGATAATAAAATTGTGTGAATCACTATAAATTTTCTTAGAATAAATTATTTATTTGTACATCTGTAATTAATAGAAGACACACACACATACACATACAATCTTTCTTAAATTCTAATAATATTACTAATATTTTTTTTGCCTATAAATCGCCTCCGATAACTTCTTCTGCGAAATGTTTCTAGCAAGAGAAAGAGAGAAGACATCTAGAAAGATGATTCATATCACAAATTCGTCGTAAACCACGCGGGAAGAAACCATAAAAATAAGTTACACGTCTTCGTTAAAAACAGGTTTTGCTACGGAACTGACGCGGGAAAGTAGAAAGAGGAAAACGCGTTAAAGCGTGTAATGAAGACAAAAGCGTGGTCGTAAGATCGTCAGTGAATTTTTTAGGGTCAACTCGTCAAAATTAATTACACTGTCGTCTTTAAGGAGCGTTGAAAAGTTCTGTAAAAGATATTTCTCTTCTCTCTTTCGCTCTCTCTCTCTCTCTCTCTCTCTCTCTCTCTCTCACGCGCTTGCTCACTCGCGGAAAAAGAACTTTATTATGCCGAGCCGAGTTTAAAAGTCAAAAGCCCTTTGCTCGGTTTCATAACGATTTACTTTAATTAAAGTGTCTTTAAAACGATTACGGGAAACTGTTTCCTGGAAGATATTCGATCCTATGTAATCGAGTTTGGTTGTTTTATAATTTCAAGTTACAATCGTTTTATTCTCCCAATTAGAAGCAATATTACTTCTGACTGTTTCTATTTTAAGTAAATAAAAGCTCGCCTTTAAGGCTATGAGGTAGAACCACTTCAATACTGGAAAGATGTTGGATTAAGTTAAAAACGATTTCGTTTTATAGTGCTCCAATTTTCCTAATTAAAATTTTCGAAGATCGAATGCATTCCATCCTTGAATTTATAGTGTCCTTGGATGCACCCTATTATTGCAACTGCGCGAAGCCTTAAAGACTAGTATCATAATAGTATATTCTTGGTAAAGCCGAGAGACATTTATAATTACCCACATATTTCGAAGCACATTACAGTCTTACTTGGCACATCCGATCTGCCAAGCTCTCTTTCTCTCTCTCTCTCTCTCTCTCTTTGTCTCTCATCGAGGCGATCGTTAGGCGTCTTCCTCGAGGTCAACTGCTCGCGTGGAAATAGTACAATTCATTCGTCAACAGTTCTTCTTTATTTTTATCTTGTCACGAATTAAAAGTCGAGCGCGCGCGTCTTTATTTGACGTGGAACGTATGCTTGCTGCTTTTCACCAATCCCATAAGTCGCGTCCGGTCGTTTCACATTCCGCGGGGCGAAATTGCAACGCGTATCGGATTTTACTGTGGTTAAAGTAGTACTCGCCAATTGCGAAGCGTGATTTTTGATCTCGGCTTGCAATGAGTTACGCGTTGCTACGAGTTACAGCCTTTACATTTGCCTTGCTCCATTTTGTGTTCTAGAAAATTAGATTCGCGTTAAAATTGGTAGGGTTTTATTGGAATGACGAGGCCATTAATTACTGTAATTATTGTACTCGAGTTTATAATTTATGATTTTTTCTAATTGCGTTACGTTTCAAAGATTTTAAAATTTATCTGAAGTATAATTTTATGTTCGCCGGAGAATTTCGAATTTCCTCTCCCGTATTAAAATTATGTGTTGCAAATGAATAAAAAGAGGAAACAAATTGGGGAATATAATTATTCGGAAATTAAATTATTTCGTCCATGTGCAGATATCGGATGCGCGTTTAAAAGTTTAATGTTTCACGATCGAGAGAATAGAAAGAGTCGGGGAAAAGAAAGACGGTTTGAAAGCCGAGTATGACCCAGAAAGAAAGAAGAAGAGAAGGAGAATGCTCACGGATTCATGCTTGCAGTCGCGTTTTAGAGGGTCACGTATTTGGTCGGAACTTTGCTCCTTAGGGCTAATTGTTACTCAGTTTTAATTGCAGCCGGCCGCGCGCGAGCATTGCGCATAAGTGGCAGGCGGCCCGTTTGTTTCTCTTTTGACGTCGCGAGAAACGAGAAAAAAAAGAGACAGAGCGAGGAAGCGGAGAAAAAAAGAAAGAAAGTGATAGCGAATCTTCGCGCGCACTCGCGCGCGTGTGTTAAATTGAATTAATTTCGCCCTCTCATTCCGCCGGTCGTTACTCGAGACGAGATAATTAATTGTCGGTTCGCATGGCAGCCGATAAATAAATCTTTTTAAAGCGGAAACTCGCGTGCGACCCAATAATGTCCGATATTTCGTAGGCGAGTTCCACTATTGCCATTTATTAATTATTGTATACTGTAGAGTATTAATAACAGAATAATAATAAATTGATTGATATACATGTAACTTTTTAATTTTTTCAAAAAAGGCTAATGTTAATAATTGTTAATTTTTAAAATACATAATGCATGCAAAATGACATTAATATTTTTGAAAATACATCTTAATCAGAGAAAAAGAATATTAAAGAATATTTTACTTTGAAGATTAAATACAAAGGTATTTTATAATTGATATCCAAAGTTGAATTATTGTTACAGAAACATAAATTCTGAATGGATGAACATATTTTTAGATATAAATAATACATTTTTTAACATGTTCCATATCATATGGGTCACTGGTGACCTACGTTTATGCCGGAAGATGTCACATTTTGACTGTAAAGAGAAACGTAATCATGAAATACTTTTTAATATTATGTGAAAATAGGTACATTGTAATGTATGGTGCAATATTAATCATGGATCACTGATGACACACGCTGCGATCAGTTTTTCAGTTTGAGACTTAAAATATCGTCACTGTAATCTTTCTTACTTTGTATAAAAATTATCTATTAAAATCGATTGAGTGTTTGTAAAAATTTCCATTGCTTTGAAATAATTATTTTTGAAAACATTCAAGTACGTAAGAGTGAAATTTTTTCTTTTTATCCTATCACACGTACAATCAGTACTATCAAACATTATATACATATTATTTAATTATGAAATCTTTATTGCTTAAATAATTATTAATAAATGTTGTTTGTATAAAATGTTAATTTGAAATAAAATTAATTTTAAATAAAATAATATTATTAAATATTAGTTTTTTTATTTACTAAATATTTAATGAAAGTGTTTTGTTTTGTTCTGTACTGCATTTTGTACATTAGACCTTCTTTCTTATATTTTTTATAATAGTCATTATACAATACATTTTTATTTTATTTTATAAATGTAATGATCATGTTGCGTGGGTCATTGATGAGCTATAAGGAGTGGACAAATCACGTAAAATTGGTCCGACATAGAATGCGCCAACAAAATTACAAGTCACCTCGATTCTAGCTCAGTCATAGCTGATCGTCATCATTTACATGCGAATAAAAACTTTCTGAAGAAACGCTGGGAGGACAGGGGAATGGCTGTCGCGGATTACGATAGGTTTTTGCGAAGGAAGGGATAGATAGAAAGACAGACAAAGAGACCGTGTATATCACTGATTCAACTAATGAGTTCGGGAGTTCATCGGGGTTCCTGCAGGAAGCGAGAGAACGCGATGGCTGCTGGATCATCAAACGGGTGCCCAAAAGTATCGTCGAAATCAAGCGGTTCGATTAAGGCGATGAGAGAAAAAAAGATCTCCGATTGGCTCGAGGCAGGAGAGGGTCGAAACGGGTGATGAG
Organism: Solenopsis invicta; assembly: GCF_016802725.1. Taxonomy (NCBI): domain Eukaryota; kingdom Metazoa; phylum Arthropoda; class Insecta; order Hymenoptera; family Formicidae; genus Solenopsis; species Solenopsis invicta. The sequence goes on from NC_052673.1 coordinate 12,747,393, forward strand.
AAGAAAGGTAGGGGGTACAAAAGAAGAATTTTGCATGTCTGATTACTTAGAGCTTGGAAGGGACTCTTTGTAACTTTCAGAACGTTGCTTTCTCGAAGAATCATTTGGTGTCACATCGGAGAATCGTATCGAGATCTTTGTAGCGATATCACGAATAATCGAAACAAAGACGGAGACGATTTTGATTCTCGCGAAGGTGGAAAGCTTTGCGTATATTGGAAATAATATTATGGAATTAATAGTATGGATTTTTTACCTGGGTCTAGGACTTTGGAATAAAAACATTTACAAGACACTTTATCTTGTTTTTACTATTTTGCTTTTATAGGAAGTACATTTATGTGGGCGAAATTCGCGCACGGTGAATTATTTATAGGCTTGCGTTCCTAGTGTTCTGTGATAGTATGATTTCCGATTAATAGTCAGCCGCACAGCGTTGACGTAGATTTACAAGTCGGCCATTTGCGCTTGCGGAAGTTACTGCACGCCCGATGATAAGGCTCCACTGTCCATTCGCTCACCCGCTGCGTTAGTCATTCTCTTGCCTCCTTCCTTCCTTCCTTCCCGAGCCGCCGAGGTGGCTGAAAACTGCCACTAAGATTGTCATATTGCTCCCGCGATCTCGCATCTGAAATTCAAATGGTCGACGCGAGCCATGACTTTCAAATCTATCGATTAGCGCGGATAGCACTGCGGCGAGATACAAATTCGCCCTGGCCGAGATGCCAGTGCATATTTATGCGCCCTGCAAGCAGGACCGTGTGATATACTTCGATGAATAATAAAGCAGAGAGAGAGAGAGAGAGAGAGAGAGAGAGAGAGAGAGAGAGCTGTCTAATCCAATGCTACTCGTGTGTTTTGATTTCTTGTTTTACCGCCTACTGAAGATTAGCTCAAAGAGTACGCGCTTCGCGCAGCTTAATTTTTGTATGACCGATAATGAAGAGATAGGATTACTGCACCAGTCTCTGATTACCATTAATCTCTGATCACTTCAGAAAAGTATTAAAATAATAAGATTTTAAAATAATGAATTGCGAATTAATTATATTTTTTATGATCTAATTTTTATAACAATATTATTAAAATTTTATTTTTTATTTAAAAATGTAATTAGATTAAAATTATATTTATATGTTTATTGAATAGTTCCATTTTTTAATTTGTTCATTGACTTGTGCAGTGATCCTTATATAGAGAAAGAGAAAGAGAGAAAGGGTAGAAGCTTATTTGCATCAACAGCAAAGTTTAATTAATTAACGTGTCGTTTTATAGAGTTGATGAAAGCTTAAAAATTTGTGGAACATACGTATGTTAGTATCGTCGTTGTGCAATTGTTATAGTTTGTAATATTCCCGGAGTAACTCTGTCTTGTGCTTTACGATCGAAATAAAATTTCACGACGAGAATATGCCACGAAGAAACACGGTTACATTAGCATCGACGTTGTGTTGCGATGATCTGCACTTTTTCTTACATCGGAGGATAAAGCGCGGCAGAGCGAGAAGATCTCGAAAAATAATAATACTAATAAAGTGTAATTCGACAATATAATGATAATATATATAAACTGCAATTACGGTTAATTTATATAGCGGTATCGAGGCACTTCGTTTTGGCGAGAAGATAAAAACCGCAAGGATCGGCTGCAAGAATTCGGTCCCGCTAATCAGCGTTATCCCGATGGGGTTTAATCATCGGGTTGAAATTTAAACATGCATTATTGCTTGATATGTTGTCGTATACTTTCTTGCCGAGTGCATAATTTAACACCTTGATTAGGGAAGAGATTACGCAGCACTTTCGGAGTGGCCGAATACGAGAATCCTTTCAACCGATTAACGAACCGTTATATAAAGCACTTTGCAGATTAAACTGTTAAATTATTAATTAAACGATTAGATTGTTAATAAGCATTTTTAGGTGACAAGATTTTCTGAAGAAGAATCCAAGGAAACAAAGTATGATCCGCGTAAAGCAATAATATTTCCGCGCAAGTTCCCGCGCTAGATATAATTTACGCGCAGTAGTGTAAAACTTTTTCGAAGAAAAATGCGCCCCGGTATTGCACTTTTGCAGTCGTCGTCGTAATAATTTCTACGAACTTCGGCCCATTAATAAGGATAATTTTTGCAGGATGTAACTCTACATTTTTCCTGACATTCCCCTTTTTCTCTCGCATTTATTTTTCTCTTTCATTCATTTATCTTTTCCTCTCACCGTGCACGACATAGTCGTAATCTTGGACAGTAGATTAATCTCTTTACCACTATTAATATTTCATTTATTTAGCGGAGTGTATCTTCTTTTGTAGCATGAGCCTCTACATTGTATCTAATTGCGACGGGGTGTTACATTATTGCTTGCTTTTAAATTTTAGGATGTACAGACATCCTATATATATAATATTATAAAAGATTCTACGTTAGCAATTATTTTCCAAAATGTTATATCTTCCGGACAACGACTTAAGATATTTTATAGTTACGAATTTCGAATTTCTTAAGACACGTTTCAAAGATTGGAATCTAGAAATCTGGGTATCAAAAGAAGAAAGAAATAAAACGTATGCGAATTCAAATGAGACCACTTTTTCCGAGAGAGTTAACGTCGCGCTTGAATCACGAATCGCTAGCTGTGCGATAATATTTACTCGTCGCCGCGTTCCGCACGCATTGGTGCTCGCGTGTGCGCATTTTTTCGCCCACGTTGAGCTCAATCAAGAAGTGATACGAGCAGGTACGTACCTATCACGATACGTGGTCCGCTGCTTTTTCGTCAGGCCACGGCCAAGGGCTTCAACTCGAGGTGGAGGCGGAAAGGTCCAAGGAGCGAGGGAGATGAGAAAAAGGCATCGGGCGTGAGAGGGTATCAACGGCATCCGTGAAATAATAACGGTGTATATAGAGTGTAATTTAGCTAAACGTATGCAGCGTCGTATTGAAGCTCGTCTTCGAGTACAGGGACGTGCTAACTGATGTATTTTATTGGCGATAAAATGGTTGGGTTAAAAATCCGCATTCAAAAATTTTTATTTTGAAGTAACTTAAAGATATTGAAATTTATCTTTCCGTAACTTAAATTTATTATGAATTTATGTTTTGTATATTGTATAAAGATCCGTTAAAAAAAAAGAAATATTTTGGAAGCTTATATTTGTTATTACGTTGACTGTTCTAATTTCTCCTGATCTTTTTTGGAGATATGCAAATAATTGGTAACAGTTGGCCAAATTAAATTTCTTTGCTTAGTCTTTAGTTTTAATTTACTAGAAATAAATATATATTCTCAACTCTCAATCTAAACCTCGAATTTTTGTAATGGAAAATAACGCATTTTGCTTGAGGCATCCTGTGTATTGAGGTGGAGATGGCCCTGGCCGATCGATCGTGACAAATAGTGCCATTGGAGATAATAGAATTTACGATCGTGTTATATCCGCGTCTATTGTTTTCACCACGCCGTTGCGCCTGCGGATAACCGCCGTTTTTCTTCGTGGCATCGTCAATCGCTCAATTACGTTGCGACTACTAATCTGGTTGTAATTCATGCAATTCACTTATCTATTTTCCATATCGTTACAATTGAAATACGTTACCATTAAAATTGCATTACAACCGAATTGTCTCAATAGAAAACTTATTGAAATTTTATAAACTTTTCTAAAACGTACGTAATTTGCAGAACAAACTATGAAAATCCTGATTTTAAATCTTGTCGGTGTTTGAATAAGTTCACTGCTGACTTGATTAGCAATCATAAAACACTTCGTAAAACAGATTTATTTATGAGTTTTCATATATTTATTACAAGGACGAGACGTATTTTACTGTATTTTTGACTTTGTCGACACTATTTTTTTAAACATAATATGTTTGTATAATTTTTTAAAAATTATTTTATCTGAGGATATTATGTTTTTTTATCGTTCTTCAGATGCTTTCAAAGAAAAGCTGAAAGATTCTTTCTAAAAAAAAGGTCGAATAAATTCGATAAGTTTTTGTCCACAATTTGCGAAAAGTTGCGTAGTGCCCTTTGCGAGGCGACACTTTAAGGGCCCGTCGGGGCCCATCCCTGAGTTATGCCACGAGATGGATAGCCTGAGGCCCGCGGTGAGTAAATTACAAGGTAAGACGGAACGCGCTGACTCCCTCCCGGTGCTCTGGTCCCTCTTCTCCTCATGCTCTCTCTTCTGCCCTACCGTCTCCATCGTATTTCTACGAGGGGCCCGAACGTCCCACGAGCATCCAACACTTTGGGCCCCGCTATGAATACACCTTCGGTGTGGCTACTGTACTGCGAGATACACTCGACGTTCTTCGTTCCTTCGTTCGGCCTACTCTTCTCTTTCCGTTTCCCTCCACCTCGTCGAGCACCTTTTTTCTTCTTCCCTCGCTTCTTCTTCTGTATTTTCTTCCGCGGTGGATCTTGGCGTACATCTCTTCGTGGCACGCTCAAGTCGTGATGTGTAAGAAAGATGAGTTTTATTGCGGTACGAGGAGGGACCATTAACCCCTTTATGCGTCGTTATTTGTTTATTAATGGAACAGATCGTGCATAAATGAAGGGAGCGAATTTATTATTCGGTGACTTCGGTTCAGGATCTTTTTGCGGTGGATTTAGTTTCGTGTACATTAAACCGAAGAGAAATAAAAAGTCCTTGACGTATTAAACTGTTAAAAAGCTTTTATTTTAACATACATAGATATGTTGAATTTATAATACTATTTATTCTTGAAATTATTTAGAAGCAATACATACAGTGGCTAAACTTTGATTACATTGCAAGGAGAAATTTTAAATAACGCTTATATATTGTACATAAAAACTTTATTAATATTGTATTTTTTTATTTACACACACACACACACATACAGATTACGTATATGTCAACAAAATATAACATTTTTTCTTATAAATTATATAATTTATGAGATATACATGCACAGTGTACTGATCAGTGCAAAAGTTAACAGTATAATAAATTTTTTATGACTACCGTAAAAACAAAAAAAAAAACCTCTGACAAAGTAAAACATGGCGTAAATGATCTGTCTATTTATCTCGACATTGCGGATGTCCAATATGCGTGGAACGACATGCATCATAAAGACGTCACAAGTGTCGCGTTTATCGGACGCGGCGCATTACCGCAACCGCGTTGCGGACAGATGTCGAACTTTCCCCCTTGGCGCGTTGCGGATTTTCCACGCACGTGGCACACAGCGGCCGCATATGTCGTCGATAACGGCCATTAATGTTCTGCCGGAATTTTCACGATCGCGAGTATCGGGCGCGTTGCGTCGACGGACAAATAAGTGGCGTCGCTGTTTCCAGCGTCGAGTGCCGGCGCTGAATTTGCAGTTTCGGTTACAGCGATATTAAGAGTGTTCTACTCGACACGAGACAAAATACACCGTTCTATTTTGCAGTTTATATTTGCTGGGATTTTTGGTTGCACATCTTTCGTGCGAAATAAATTACTAAATATCAAAATCAGAAATATGTGAAAGCCCTCGTTGTCTTGGTCCGACGCTACTTATTAAATAGTGTTGATATCGATGAGCGGCAGGAGGCATAGTACATAAGGAACTAATTTATTTCACGACTGAAACAAGAATAAGTGAAATTAACAAAAATCAAAATTAATATCGTTACATTATAATCGATGCTTACTCTATTGTGTATATTGAGGTTTATTTGTGAAATAATTAATACTCGATGTAAAATCATATTAATTAGCAATTACTTTTTGTTAGGATGAAAATTGTTACGTATCATCCTCGTGATTTGTTGTTAATTTCGATTTTGTCGTGTTACGCGTCGCAGCGAAACACGGCGCGGCCGAATTACGCAAGTTTGTTAATTAATCGCGTTATAGATAACCGCATCAAAATTTCGCGTCGCAGGTTAAGGGTTAATTGCATTCGCACCAGTCGACGCCGTCGTCGCGGCTAAGTCCTTTACGCCACTCAACTGTATGGCAGACGCCAGATTTGCAGCTTCGCAATTTCCATGTGCAACCGCGCAATTACAACTTACCCTCTCTTGTCTTCCTATTTGGCGAGTGCAATGTTGCAGCCAAGATCTGACGTTGTAATGGCGCAAAGAACGTACTTTTGTTGATTATTGAATTTGAACGTTTATATGAATAGTACATCGATGAATCGCAAATTAATTTGGAGAAATCTGTTTTGATTGACAGCAGCATTTATGAAATATTTTCTCGTTCTAATTACAGTGTTTTCAAACCATTTTGAAAACGTTGATTGAAATACATATAGAAAAGCGTATCTAAAAAAAAGGAAACGTTATTTTTTGATAGATCATGGATTCAGAGGAAGTTTTTTTTATTAATTTGTATCATGGTTGATATCAATATCACAATTATACTTGATCGAAAGACGTCGAAGGTTTTTGGCAAGCAAGAGTCGAGTTGCGAACTCGGTAGATAGATTCGATTCGATTTGACGCACGTGGAATTGCGTGTGCGTGACTGCGCGAGCGGCGTTAATTATGCATGCGCGCTGTTAATTTCGCGCGCCTGATTTGTCTCCCCCTCGCAATGAATTTCGCACGGTGTTGCGGACTGCGAACGTCTTGCTTTCCAGACAGGAATCCGCTTCGTACATGGATTTATGCGACGCTCCCCTACAGACCGACATTTATTTTCAGTTAAAAAGTAACAGAGCACCTCGCCAGATTTATTATTACCATAAATTTGCAATTACGTTTCAAATTAAGTTAATGAATTTTTTTTATTGAAACATAAGTTTCCGTCTTGACGATTTTTAGTGAATTTTTAATTAAATCCTCTCTTGATAGCTCTCTCATTCACTTTATTATTGACTTTATTTTCTATTTGAGAACATGAATGTACATACATAATAATTTCCTATAATCCGATTTATTTATTATACGCAGATGAAGATATTTAATAATTACGAGCTTTTTAAGCGATTTTATGGCATTGCGGAGACAGAAGAAATAAATGTTTTGCATGTTTTCGCGAAGTGAATCGTCTCGATCGCTCTTATCGCGAATGGCCGGCGATTTCCGCAAACCATGAGCGTGAGGGGCCTCATTAGCGTCCCTTTTTATTCATTCCACAGAACGATTTCCCATGTTGTCCCTCGGAACGGAAATGGCGAGAGCTCCCTTATCGCGGTTCCTTCCTGCTCGCGTAAACCAACCGTGCAGCCGACGGCTATCCTCCGGAGTTGCGATTTTGCACCTCTTTGAAGTGCAATTTTCGACGAAATTAAACGTAGCCTTATTTAAAGAAATTACTGGATTTATTAAAAGACTATTAATTAACGATTAATCCGCGTTATTTAACAAATTTGTTTTCTTTTTTTTTATACAATTTTTTTTTCAAAATTTGACTTGTAACTAACAAGTGCGAAAAAATAGTTTGCATAATTGAAATATTTGTTCATTTAGATATACTAAAATATATTTGTAAAGATACAAAATAAACTTTTGTCTTTTATCTCTCGAGACTTTTATAAAATATTTTCTGCGTATTTATTTAAATAATTTGGCAATAAATTGTCGAATTCTTTAACAAAACGTTTCGTGTTTTCACGCTTGCGGTGAAGGGACAGTTCGCCTATTCCGCAGCAACGTCCGAGCGCGATGATTCACAAACGAATGGCGAGCTCAGCAGTGCAAACCGCAGAAGAGCTATTGGAATTCGTGACCTTCGGCGAAGCGAGGTGCAGCTTGTAATGCACCATACTTGTGCCCACTTGCGTGGGCGTAAGAGGTACGTGCGAGCGTGTTGGGGAAGCTGCGCGAATAAATTCATTTACCGAGGACGCGGGATGAGTTACATGCATCGGGGAGAGCGCATTACGAAACGCTAAATTAATTTTGGAAGTTGAAAAACTGCAGTTTGACACGAATGCCAGAAAATGGCGCTGTGAAATTTAAATGTGCGACTGTTTCGGCGGGCAGGAAATAATCCTTCTAAATATTCGTATGTTAATATTCGTATTAATGTTTCAATGGGTTGAATATTTTAAAACCGTAGTTTGAGCATCCGGAAAAGTAGTATGTGCATTTGGCTTTAAATTACGTGAACCGTTTTGAGTAAGTTAAATTCGCTAAAGCTGTTTTGGAGAAGAATGATTTATTTTAATTTTACTGCTAACGAGACGCATGTCACGATCCATGAGATGTTTATGTAGAATAAAATCGTACGTTTTCAAAATTGTACATGGACGATATTTTTAAATAGATATAATATACCTTATTCTATATGGATCACCCTGTAATTTGGGTTTCAAGTCGGTCGCTTTGTACTGTCATGTCACTGCATCATGTGAACGACCGAATATAACTGAAATACGTTTATTTGGGCCGAAATGCCAAGTCGGTCACGGGCAGAGTCACACCGCATCGTAAATTCATCAGTGTTACAACCGATTAGCATACCAAGGGAGTCGTGGTTCGTATTGTCGTCTACGAGCGCTTACCATCAGCCGCATCGAGATTTAAGAAGGTTTTGGACAGATCTTTTGTCAGATCACGACTGAGAACTTCGTGAGATGCTTTACTGATCAGTAACCACAACACTGTGCGACGTTGTTATCAATAAAATTCTATTTACGAGATTGTCATTTTAACAAAACATTCTTAATATAATCAACTCTTAGTATAATCAACTCAAAGTATTAAATATAATCGACAGGAACACATAAGTTTCGAATGTAAAAATTATAAATAACATAGAACAATTTTAATTATTTTTATTTAATCTTTTAATAATATCCGGGATTTTATTTGAGCATTTTAATTAGTGAACAAGCCTTAATGAATTCTTGTGGCAGCTGATCATTTATCATCTCAAAAGTGGTCTAGAAACGGTCTCTTAAGCGTGTGTAATAATTCTGTTGCACTCAACGAATTAATTTCAAGATGATTGTAATTCCAGATGCAACCATCAGATTCTAAGTGAGTCTCTCATTTTTATACACAAAAGATGCATATCTTTATTTGTTTGAAAATGATATGAACGGAATATTCACTGTTCCGCGTGCTACCTGATAACAATTCCACGTCAAGCGTCGCAATTAATATAACCTGATTCAACATTTCGCGTGTCACCCATGTTTTACACACTCCGCTAAATAATCTGACGGTCTGCCGAACAAAGTTCTCTCTCGATTCCGCATCCTTTCGCTTCACGCGAGGCCGCGTTTCTTTTTCATTTCGACGAAAGTCATTCCGCTGGAAGGGAAACAGCGCGGGATACAAAGTGCTACCACGTAATTGGAAACCCTCGAATATTGGCCGTGACTGTCTTCAGCAGTCTCTGACACCGTGTAAGAAACGTTGACATCTTTATTTCATTCAATGATAATGTGACTTTGATGTCGTATACTTGCGCACAAAATTGAGTAGATTAAAGTATAATTAACCATTTTGATAATTTATTGATATTTTTGTGTAATTTTGTGTGTGCGTGCAAACATTAAAATGATTTAATGTCTTATTTTTAATACGCGTTTTTGATTTTATTTTAATCGCATTTGAAATTTAACTACTTTATCAATGGAGAAAGTGACAATAGTTATAATCACGAATGTTATAAAAATTTTGGGAGACTTCGGGAACGAAATCAATAATCGTGACTGGCGGAAAACGCGTCGTGTAAACGTGCCAATCGCAGATGTTATCCCTCGGCAGAATTACCGGAAATTCTCGAAATCGTCATTGATCGTTGCTTTGAGCAAAACAAGTGTGACGCGTATCGAAAAAAGCCAAATTGAGTATGACACGGACGTTGCTAAAATATTTCATAGGAAGCTACATATTTTTAGGTATTTAGCTTTAAAAATTATATATATTTAGTAATATCAATGAATTACTTTGCAATTGATTATTTTTCAAACTATTAATTGTCATTATTAAGTTAATGTATTATTTTAATTTAACATTCTTTTCATCTTATCTTTCCTTTCTAAAAACTGAACATTTTTTTACGTAAAATTCCATATAATTATTGTTTCAAAAAATTGCTACGTACTCTATTATTCACTAATGTTTCACTTATCTCGAACGATTACAATATTTAAAATGGTAACACGAAATAGTAACACGAGTTTACTTTGCAAAGCTCAATTTAATCCCGAATATACGTCTTCTTGCATCAATCTTGTGGCGTCCATAATCGAGGGAATATGTTCGGCCAATTTCGCGGATAGGCCGTTGGCCTTATCGAATTAGAAAAAGCTGCGTTGCTTTCCGCGTATCCACATAAATCTAGAAAAAGACCGCGGTCATCCCGCATGGTCACGCTGACGTCGCAGAACCGTCCTTCCTTTCGGTCCAGCGCGTGCCGCACTCTGTCTCTTCCCTGGCCAGCACGTGCGTGCTATCGGAAGGCATGCTGCCGCAGTGCTACGAGAGTTTTCGCCTCAATGATTCACAAGGCGTCTTTGATAATCCGTGATATGCACGGATATTGTCAGGTTTTTCTAGTTGCACGGATTGAAATTTTTCCCTAAAATCCAATAACAAAAAATCTAAATCTTTTTCTATTATAATTGTTCTCTCTTCACTTGGAAAAACGCATTATAGAATTTGTAGAGTAGTCATGGAACATTTTGTTTGAAATGGAATTTTATATCTTTATCTGAAATATTTAATCTGGAGTATTTTTATGGCAAAATAAATAGTTTTTTTTCCTCTTATTTTATATATTAATATATAATTAATAAAGGAAAAAAGACGAGCAATTAATAAAGGTACATTGAAATTCTTATATTTAATCTATTTTGGTTAAGTAGGGAACAGTTTCGATTCATAAAATCTTCATGAGCCTCTAAATTATATAAATGGAATTTAGCCCTATATCAATAGTTCAACAATATAAATCATTATAAGTAACTCGTAGAAAAGATCATTGAATCGATATTTGAGAGCAGAAACATATTATATGAAAACAATAGATTTACAAAATAGTTTATAGAGATCATCAAACTTATTTTCTATAATATATAATTTATTTATTAATATTCTTGTATCTTGCGTAAGTAATTGATACTTCTTGTTTTTGATCATTCACTTATAACACAAAAATATTTTTTTAATTTTTATGAAATTTAATCGAGGGTATGTCAATGATGCTATTTTACTTTAATCATCAATCATTGGATTATCGGTCGCGCAATATCCCTTGAATGCGTCTTGAAAATCGCGGTGTCGGCACGTATAATCGACGCACCCTCGATATCGTCGACAACTGGAGAAGGGGTGGAATAAGGGCCGTTCATAATTGCCAGTGCATTGTGGATATTAATTTAGTGGCTCGTTCATATCAAAAGTAATATCGACCGCTATGACCAGGGAAAGTCTAATAGAAGTCCCGAGATGAGTTACTGCCTTTAATTTCCCGATAATAGGTGGCTCCGACAGCCCTCCCGACTACCATTGCCCACCCTCTTTCGTTCTCTTTGTCTATTTCCCTTCTCATCCATTCTCTCAATCTCTTCGCCTCCTCTCTTTCTTTCTGTCTTTGCTTGCACTTGTCTGGAGTCTACCTCTTCCTCCTGTCTCTTTTCTCTCTCACTGATATTCTCCAACTCTTCGATTGTTTTCCAATTGCCACTTATATTTTCTCATTTTCCAGTTTCCCGTCTTTCTAAAGAGTTTTCTTCTCATTTATCTTATTGCTTATTATTTACTTCTTCATCTTCCTCGTTTTCTTTATGCTTCATTTCTCATCTTTCTCGTTTTCTTCACGTTTGTCTTGCTTTCTATTTCTTCTCCTTCTATTTTTTTTGTTTTCTTCATTTTTTGTTTTCTTTACCTTTTTCTTTTTTTTATCTTACATTCCATTCTATTTCCTCTCACTTTCTTCTGTTCTTTTTCTTGCTTGACTGTTTTATTTCTTTCCTACTTCTATCCTTCTCAGCTTTTTCCTTTTTCCTCCTCTTGTCTTCATTTCCTCTGATGCGTACATCCTTCTCAGCAGTAGCGAAGCAGCCGTCGTCCTAGTTTGCATCCCGCGGGTACCATTGCGGACTAGGTGATTTCGGAATTGTTCGTTGATAGTTTCCGCGTGGGGGACACTCGGGGCCAGTAGTTAACTTTGCGACCGGGGCCCATTCATTGGCCCGCGAAACAACTATTTTATTGGTGAGCTCGCAATAACCCCGCCGGACGTTTATCAGGGAACTATGCTGGCCACTATTCCCATGTGGAATTGTTGATCGGTAATTATACGGCGCGTTCGTGCCTTATGCTCTGGGAGTACTTGTAAAGATTCTGTCTTTCTCTCGCATAAGACAAATTACTTTATGATTATACTTTATGTTATATTTTTTCACAATACTAGAAGCATTTTAGCAGCAAGAATAATATTTCAAAAATTAAAACTTTAAATAGGGAAACACATCTGTGTAATTATCATGTTTTAAATTTATTTGCGTGCACTAACAAATTCTCGTTATCATCTGCAGTCAGAAGATCTATAGATAATTGTTATTCATAGTATAATATACAAAAATTTATGCTTTGCAGGAACTATGTTATAAAAATATGGAAAGAGGTACAACGATGGAATTCGTACTTATTTTAAAATTAATTTTACGCGAAATTTGATATAAACCATGAAAAATTTTTTGAAGTTTCGACTACGCTTTGCCACCGATGTTCTTTTAATGCAACATCGAGTTACAAATTTAATAATGTCTGTCCGAAAGAGGATTATTCGACCGCTCGCGTAATGCGGGAACTGCAGAAAATGCGCGGATGAATATTTCATCGAAACGAGCAAAAAATCGTGTAAGACTCTCTCGAACGTGTGCGCGTATTACGTGAATTATTGTTATCATTGTTCGTTAAAAATGTTGCATTTATGTAAAACTGCAAACCGTACAGACGTTTCATATATGATAGACTTTGACACTCATTCGCGTAAAATAGAAAAATCGCGTGGTAAGAACATTTACTGGAAATGCATTTATACAGAAATTATGCTTGTACAGTTTGATCTATTCAAATTGTGGATACAGAAACTCGGCGTTTCAGTGTTCTTGCATATGCAATTTTAAATGCAAACTCGCCGATTTATGATTCCACCTTTAATCTTGCAAATCGAAGAATGTCTTCAATTACGGAGAAAGATTGCAATCCTGTAGTGGTTTTCGCGAATTCCCTTGCGATTACTCTAAACTCTCCATAGTTTGCGCATGTGTCTAATCATTCTGCGTATCGGCCGAGACAATGGCGGACTCGGATTACGGAAATGGGATTGTCGTCATCAAGTTGGACGTGTAACGAGCACATAGTTAGGCGAGCGGCTGGACTAATGGCCGTTCCTCTGAGAGAGGCGGAATCGCATCACCGAAAATATATTTTAAACTCGCCATGCCAATTATGCGTAATTCAGTTCCATACTAAGTTGCAGTACGTCTCGTCCCTGCGCCGTCACGTCTGCTCTCTCACGGGGGTGATACGGTGTTAGCTCTCACCTTCCTAATCGTTTTAGTTCACGCACACGCGTCTGCCCGCTCACGCATGAGCGCCGAAAATCATTACGCGGTGCGAAACTGTTCGTTTCCGCCGTCGTAAGTTCGTACGACGCACGCGTGCAGAAGGCGAACGCAACGGAAGGCGCAAAGCCGACGTCTGACGGGGATTTTTGCGAGAAATGCTCCTCCTTGGTCTCTATTTACGTAATTCTCCCTTTCAAATGCAGAAATTGTGTAAAACGCACGCTGTTATATTTTTTTTTGTGCAAAAATGTAAAATTACACTTTGTGCAACTTTCGCGATGAGACTTTTCTCTACCAGGAAAAAGATGTAAATAAGAATTAATATGAGATGTGCTTAGATACAGATTTTTTTTTTACTTTTTTTTACAGTATTTAGGAACTAATAGTTGTATATTATAATGTTGAATATTTTTTTACATAAGATTTTTTTGCTTGATTTGTAAAAATTAAAATTTAATTTAATTTAAATAAAAAATAAAAAATTAAATGTACATATATTTTAAAAATAACAAATATTTTGAAAACATATGCTATATTAAAATCTATTATCTTGTATGAAAAATGAAATATGATTCATTATTCTTTATAGTTATCTTATTTCGATGGCGTTATATTTATATATATCTTTTTAGATTTCTGTATAAAAGTAAATTTTTACACTTTTTTTTAGCTTGATACTTCCTGAATATTTTGCGGCGTCGATTGGTCAGTAATAGAGACTATTCTCATTGCTTCGTCCGGTTCACATCGATACAATTGTCGTAACTTCTTCAAATGCGGATATCTATGTCCCAATGATCGTAATGTTACACTGGTCGTCCGCAGTCTTTCGCGATCCTTCGAAGCTGTTACTCTGCTCCCTATGATTTCAGCAGTTACCGCGCTCGTCAATGACGATTCGATCACGTAAAATTGCCAATCGATACTTATTGCTTCGCACGTATGTCATAAAGTCGTGTAAAATGTATCATTTGTGTTCCGTTCATGACCGCATGATCGGAAATTAATATAACAGCACCTTGTTTCCAGATACACTTGTTTCCAGACGTGTACAACTCCGGAAAAATTTTTCTATTTAATGAAAATTGATTTATTGAAAAATGTGGATTTAAAAGTTAAATTACTATTAAAATTTTAAATTAGTTTTTAGAGTTGGATACAATTACATCGTAGAATTATATATGCATCTAATTGCGACATGCTCATACACATTGTTCACTAATGATGATATCGATGACGTGTCCACATGTTTAATAATTCTACCGTAATTGGAATGGCTTTCATTATAATTTAATATCTCTCGTACGCTCGCAATTCCGATAACTTACCAATGCGTCTGGATTGCCATTTAATAATGAAACTTCAGGCCTGACCTCCGATGGTGAACGGAACGCCCATCATTATACTTAAATAGGAACACTCCGTACATATCCGTGCTGCACGATTCTGGTGACGTATCGATATGTTCCGAATGCCATGTAATATCGACGCAGCGGGGGTCGCGTGTTTGCGTTCGCACGAGTGCATATGCGGCCGATCTCACCGATTCGTCATGATCGAACCGAAGAGAAAGGACCACGAAGGGCTGGGCAGGGAGGCAGAGGCGGAGGGGCAGCGGCATATATTCTCGCGGCTGCGAAAATGCCTCGTTGATTAAATCTATTTTGGGTAATCGACGATGTATGAATGATGGTGCGCTCGTAAGGGGGTGCGTCGGGTCTGGCGTCCGAGAAAATACGGGCTTATCGGGGATATAACGGCGCGATCCGGCGCGGAACTTCCTCAGTATTTCATAGAGATGCTCGCTGTTATCCCGGGCGAGAGTTTGCCTACGGAACAAATCGGGCGATCATCTCGCTCGCAATTAACGCTGGGAATATCAGACCTTTTCTGATCGTACCTCAATCGGACAGCGTGTTTTTTGAAACGAGATGTAGAAAGGAAGAAAAAAGAGCAGAGATTGCAAGGGAATGTACGTTATTATATTATGCTAGTAAATATATATATATGTATTTCTTTTTATTTTAATATTTGAGTTACCAAACAATATAATAAGAATTACTTTTCAGAAAGCAAAATAGATTTAAAAACATTATATCAAATATTATATGGGATAAAACGATTGTTGCAATCGCAAATAATGTAAAATTGAATTTTGGCCAAAAACAAATTTTTATCAATTAATTTGCTTCGCGTGGTATTATATAACGACGTATCATTCTGTTATTTTATTTGTTGGGAATTACGAAAGACAATTCATCTTCTTTATTCACGTGTACGCAAATGTGAGTCAGGATGTAGGAATATACTGGAATATAGAACAGAAATATAGCAGGAATACAGAGTACTAGGAAAACTTTTCCGGGTATGTTGCTCGAGATGTAGGCTCGCTGAGTGTACCGCTGATGTTCCAAGCTCGACTGGTAAGCTGTAAGCCGATAGTTCCTACGACCCTGGCCATTATCACGCACGCACAGATGGTAATGTACACGTAATGTCTACGTACATCGACGAGCGTGTATGTACGCATTGTGACGGATATTGACTGTATGTTGGGCTGAAAACGATGAGAATTTCGCCTCGTGCGACAAAGACCCGTGTGCTGTGTCTTAGAATCTACGTGATCCGATTTCAGTTATCATTATTATTAGATTCCACAGACAAGCCAGTGACGGATTCGAAAAATTGCGCTTGTGCTCAAAATATATATTCGCTAGTCCGTCGTTAATAAATATTTAATTCACGTTTGATACACTTTTTTAATTATCACGATAAAATATCCGAATTATATTATCAAATACGTATCTTGAAAAGAGATAATACAGCGGGATTCATTCGTAGATGAATTAGAATTTTTTGGAATCCGCAAATGCATTAACTTTTGAAATTACGAAGAATGATTAGCGTGCCGTACTAACGTAACTGATTTCGGGCTTTGTTCGAGAAGTGTTTTAATTTCTGCTTTAAAACGCCTCGATTCACTTTGACGCGCGTTGTTGGTTTTGAAAGCCGGGCATGTAGCGTCGATGATTGAATGTTTAGCATGTTACATGGCGTGCGTTGTACGAAATTACAGAGTCGATGGTCGGTACCCGTGCTACTCTTCGACGAGACACCGTGTATACGCGGGCACCGTCGATACTAGTTAGGATCGCCGAGGGTTGTTTCGCAGGGGGAAAATAGCTGGGACGAACAATGTGGTGCGTGTGTTTTTTTACAATTTGCTTGAGAATAACCTTTAATTTCTCGCTGCGCCGAGAGCCTCTCACACCACGAAGACCCCCGGTTTTCTCACATAGACGTGAGCGTCGGCGTGTGAGTCGCATCGTATTAGTGTCAGTGTAATCAACTCGCCAATTTTTACCAGACTCCGAATTTTACGCTTACACGGGGCTTTCGGTGCGTTATTAGGTCATAGATTTCAACGCGATTAATTGGGAGAACAAAAGGTTCATTTTGCTAAACGTGAAAGCAATTAGCGCCAGAATGAGAGCAAAAAATTATTTGTATCACAAGTAACGTGACGCAAATATGTAAAATCTTTTTGTAATACAAAAAAATCTAAGTAATAGAAATACGCAAATAAAATGCAGCATGTAATAAATGATATAAATATAATTACATGAATGAAAAATAATCGTTTTATATGATTGGAAATGTTGATGGTCGAAACTCATAGTTGCAATCGTCATCAGCCGCTGTAATCTCGAAGCATCAGTGGTCTCTCTTTCCCCGATAGTGGTTTCCTTTGGCAGTGCACAGGCGTAATGCGTTTCCGCGGAGAGCATGCACACAGTAGCAATGGATTTGCGTGCTCAATCGGCGCCGTGGAAACGCGCGGTTGATTTAGATACGTAGAGAGAGAGAAAGAAAGAGAAAGAGAGATACTGAGAGAGAGAGAGAGACGAGCAAACGGGAGAACGCGCAGCCCTTACCAGGGCTGAACTCTGACTCACCCCTCACGGTTCGGGGATGTAGTCTGCCAGCCAGCCGCCCGCCTACCTACCCCCCGGAGCAACCCCCCGATGGCTCTCCTGGCCCCGAGCTACGCACGCAATTACCATCCCTGATTGGATTAGGCGGCGTCTTGATTTGAACCCGGCGTCGACAATCTCGCTCTCGAACGCGTTTACGCTGTCTGTCGGTAAAGCTACCGGAATTTGTTCTGCGTAGAATAATAACAACCAAGGTCGGAGTATTCAGGAAGAGATGCGCGAGGACCGCAAAGAGAAGCCACCTTGACAAGCCATCTGCATAATTAATTCCTAATGACAACGTTGATTCTTCCTTCAGCGCCGCGGCTGCGTGATTGATAGAAAAAGAAATTATTTGAGTCTATTTAGCATAAGTAATATGAGTCAAATTTAATTAAGTCTTGTTCTTAGATACAGTCACGAAACTAAATTGTCCAGACACAGAATTTGAGAATTTATTTCATGTTACAAATTCAGATATTTTAATTTTTCAGACATAACTCTTTTAAGGGAAAACTGGATTGGAAACAAAAATTTTTACCAGCGATATAAACCTTTCAAAAGTACATTTTTAATTTATATTGTAAAAAAAATTTACACTACGACAATATCCTATGTCCAAACAATTGCTTCGTGACTGGTATATAAGATTATCTTGTCTACTTAACATTTATTGCGTCACAATTTCATTCTGTTTTACATACATTTTTAGACTTAAATAAAACATGGATATTGGCTGCTTTGTTGCAATTTTATTTTAATACATTTTTCGATTTGATCTTGTTAATAATAGATCAGTTAATCTCTTTACTTTGAACACAAGTATGCTTTCGATGAATATTTCCTGATATGAGTCACTGGCAAGAGTTTTTTTCTAACAGAGTTTTTTTTTTAAATTTTATTTGATGATTTTGTAAAATGACATAACTTCTAATATGTCTGGATAATTAGTTTTCTGACTGTATATATGTATATTTGTTTAGAAAATTAAAATAATTTTTATTATCATTCTACAAAAATAATCAAACGAGACAAAAGATTAAAAACTATAAGAAAATCGAGCAGTAAAAAAATGCTGTTTGTTAATATTCTGTAATGATAACTTAAATCTATAAAAAAGAAGAGCGTGACTTTATCAAAGCAGTAAATAAATTTTCTAGAACCAAGTCAATGACGTCAAGAACTATCGTGATCAGGGCTATAGTATCGAGGCACAATGCTTCTTTCATCGCGTGATCAATATTTTAGTGTATGAATTGAACTTAAAGCGCCGCGAAAGAGGCAATGCACGCGCGCGTGCCTAATGATGCACGTAACAGCCGCTTATTTTCTATTTCTTACACGCAATTACAGCTGTAACCGTCGACTGCGACCGGCCGCTGATTCGATTAGCGATTTCTAACACTTGTGCGACTTAATGGCCGGCAATTAGGGCTGCTTGGAAAGCGACGGGATGTCACGCACGTTCGTTCGTCGCAAAACGCGACGCATTTAGACGCATGCACCTGGATACGCGTGTGCTAGTATTCGTGTCGATGCCAAGTACGCTCGTCATTTTTGACACATAAATCTTTCATGCGAGAAAAATGAGGAAAAAAATGCGATACGTTCCTGATCTTTTCTTTGTAACGATGCATCTTTAATATAATATATTGTTCCCCCAACGAATCGCATCCTTTTGTTATACTAAATGTTGCAATGAATTTGATTAGACTTTAGAGAGCATTTAAGTCGTTATGCACTGATCTTATTAGTGAAAAAAATGACATACGAGTATCTTGAATGATAATTAAATACATGTATATTTTATCAAACAGCATATTAAAGTTTTGAGGATTTCGCGGTTTAACTCTTTTATGTATTTATACTGAGCACATATCTTTACGGTATGTGTTCAGTATAGCAATTTATCAGTAAAATCAACAAAGAAGAAGCAAGCAAATCATACAAATGATACGAGTTAATGACGCGTTGCGTCATTAACATCTTGGATATGCGTAATGACTTTAATCGCAGCTAATGACAAGCTATACAATTTCGTAAAATGGAGAATAGTTAGTACGCGGGTAACGTCGGAATTAATGGATATGGATTATCGACTGTCCTGGATATGTAGATTATCGCGCGAATAACAATAACTCGACGAAAGTACAAAAGGATAGGTAATGCGGCATGTATAAACGATGACATCGTTGCTTTTATTTCTTCTTGAATTACAATTAATTGAATTGACCGATTTATTTAATTGTGTATATGAGATTGCATTCGCTTTCGCAGCGATTAAGTTATATATGAAAAAGTTGCAGGATTGTTTTGTAATCTCTAATAGATACTTTTGCTTACAAGAGTTCACTGTTCTACATCGTCTGGAAAGTGTTGTAACGAGAAATCATTAAATAAATTAGTTTTCAGAATTAATTATCGTCTTTTGATATACTATACGAGGACGATACGCCAGAATTTACATTTCTTGAAGATGCTACGTTTATTACTAGTGACAAATTCGAAACTTTTTAAGTAATTAATCAATGTTTTATTATAACATTCCATACTTTTTGTTATTGCAATTTAAAGATGAAATATTTTATTGACACGTAGCTGTGTTACATTAGCATACTTTGTAGATCTTCAATGATTTTAAGAATATTTATGAAGACTTAATTTTTAATTTATTATATATACTTATTCTTCTTTCTTATTTTAACATGTAAATAATAAAACACTCAATTTTCTAAGTCTTACGTATTGCGTCAGCATCTAATGTATACGACTCTGCCGAGCGTATACGTACCAGCGAGTGCATCGCAAGTGCGTGACATCAAGTCGTTTTCGAAGCCGTAATTGCTGACTATTAGGAAATGGTGGATCGATTGAAGGAGATTGGACCCGCAGAGTAAGAAACGAACGTACTTCAGTATCGTGTGAATTAAGTGTTATTAAACGAACACCACCTATGCACGGTGTTTTAGAAGGTGCGCGTGAAACTTCAATTTTACTTTACATTTTCAATTGCTGGTACGTTCTTATTGAAGCGAAGTCAATTTCAAATAAATTAAAGAATTTGGACAAATAGTAATGATACGAGAGACATGAAATACCTGTGAGCTAATATTATAAATCAATAAGTTATACATTAAATTGTATAATTTTGTGGGGGCAAATGAATTAACTTAAATTGCAAGCAAAATAAATTTTTTTTTTTACATTAGTCAGAAACATTTGAAAATTAACAATATGTATTAACAATTATATAAGAAATTACTATAATGATATATATTTTTTAGTAAATTTAATAAATATATTCTTAGTACGTATAAAACTTTATATTTAATTCTTTCTTTTCTTTCGAAAGAAGTTCATAAAATAATAATTTGTACACTTTTGACTTCGATTGAAATGAATGGAAAAGGTTATAAGCTTGATTGTGAGCATTTCACTGCGAAAATATTCGATATACATTGACGTTATTGCTCTAACTTGCACTAACAGAAGTAACCGGCTTTGAAGGTGGAGATAAGACCATGTGCGGTCTCGTGAAACACGACGAGGAATATCCTCGGGGATTGCCCGTGTCACGTGTCGCCGGGACATTTTCGATCGAGCTTCCAAGTTGACGAGAAGGGGGAATGCCAAATGGACGACTTGGTAGTAGGAAACGAGCATGAAGTGATAAATGTTCACGCTTGTACATTGCTATTCGACGCGTGCGACGCGCGCGTCTGGTCGTTACGCACAATTAATGATACGCCAATAATGGTTGCTTTTAGAGACACGATTCTTCCGAAATAATTCCATTTTTTCATTATTTCTGTATTGTCAGGAAAAAATGAAGAGATACAGAATTATAGATTGATCGCAATAATTTCTAGTTTTTGCTACTCGGAAAGAACGATTTTGCTAAAGTATTTAAAATTTATTTGAATATTTATCTGAAAATAATTTTATTAATTCATTAAAACGATTACATAGAACGCTCAAGTTAGTTGATAGATTGCCGAAACTGTAATATTGTTTGTCATACTTAAACATAATTGTTTTGACAGTCAACAAAATTATTTTCAGATCTTTATCTAATTAAATTTCAAGATATTTTAGTAAAAACTGTTTTTTTTGTGCATTACAGATGTAATAGTTATTGCTATACAATAGTTATATACTACAATAATAATAATAATAATATTATTATTATAACGTCACGTTTTAATACTTTAAATTTGTTTTTGCCAATTGGAACGTCTTAAATCCTTCTCAATATCATTCATGATCTTTACCATGCCAAAGTCTCCCCATTCGACAATACATCAAGACGTATATTCTCCCCCAAGAGTTCCCGTATCGCGGCACCCTTTCCGATCCCTTCTTTCCAAAGAGCGGCGCTCTCCACGTCAGCCCGCAAGACAACTGGAAACGCAGTAGATTTGGTCGAGTATCGTTGGAGAGAACCATTCGTTTTTGGGATCCCGAGGTGCCTTCGGCGGGGTTTCGATAGGGCGCGCCGATTCTCGACGGGACTTAACATGTGCACTTTATTGTCTCTTAGGCGGAATAACACGCGTTATTTGGCGCGAGACAAATGCTTAAGTCGGAGGATAGCGGAGTAGTCGGTGGAGGCGGCCGCGAAACTCCGTATATCTTGTGAGGCCTGTGTTTCGCCTCATAAAGATTCGACCGGGACTGTCCTTTCTTTCTGCTTCCTTGCCTGTCGGGAGCACGGTGGATTGCTCTTTGTCATTTTTTTATAGTCGCAAATGCTTCCACGAAATGACGCTGGGAAATCTTTACATCGCGGAAAGCGTACTCGTTATGGCTAATGTGCTTTATCGAATAAAAGCATGCTATATTAAGAACAAGAGCCAAATGTGCACATGATTCAAGTAAGCAATAAATAATTCAATTTAGAGCGTATAAGCGGAAAAGTTATTTACGAAACAGAATTTTTCTCTTGAATTAGATTTCGAAAATTCAAATAAAACCCTTGAGAGAGAGAGAGAGAGAGAGAGAGAGAGAGAAAGATTACATGTTTATTTAAATATAAATTGAAATATTTAAATTATTTCCCTCTTGCCATTCCGGAAATGTTCAGAAGAAAATAATTAAGTCTAAAGATATACAGTGTGTCCTAGATTCCTTTTCATTATTTACCAGACTGACTAATTTGACGTCGAATTTTCTTGCGCTCCAGCTGTATTTATAAAAGAAAATAAACATCTTTAAATCGGAATAAAAAGTTTTTTGAACGACAAAAAGACACTATTTAAAGAATTAATTAAACGATAGGCATATAATGATAGATTTGAAATTTCTCTCGATTCTTTTCTTAAAGAGCCACGGTGGTCCGAAGGAAGAGATCCTTTCGCGCTTATTTCCGCGCGATCTGCGGACGGAACGAAGCCTCCGGGAGGCGGGACGTTATTACCATAAAATAATGAAACGGGATCCGGGCGCATTACGGGCTCCGCGCGGTCCATTATGCAGGGGTGAGAGCCGTCTTCCTTCTCCATCTCGAGGCACGTATGCTTCACTGGACGGACAGATAGCCACCCGCAATGACGGGGCGAAAGCCTTTCGAGGCTTTCCCCAAGGCCTATCTGACGTCTAGGCAAACTACACGCGTATCTAAGCTTCGCATCTTTGAGGGAGGACTCACGGTAAATGATAATGAAGACAGGCGAAATTATTATTAATTATTATTGCTATATAATAAAAATCTAATTATATTTTCTGAATTTTTTAAATAATGGTCACGCATTAAAAGAATTTATGCGCTAAAAGATAATAG
Source organism: Solenopsis invicta (assembly GCF_016802725.1). Lineage (NCBI taxonomy): Eukaryota > Metazoa > Arthropoda > Insecta > Hymenoptera > Formicidae > Solenopsis > Solenopsis invicta. The sequence goes on from NC_052673.1 coordinate 12,770,654, forward strand.
TATTTATAAGTTATAAAATCTATATCTATACGTTTCATACGCGTGCATGTTTTAAAAAAAAAAAACAATTGCTATTTCGATTTTCGTTACTTTTTTGTAGATTGATAATGATTGAACTTGAAAAAGATACAGATTTAATTTTACACTTAGGAAATACAACAAAGTTGTTTATATAAATTTTTTGTTTTATTTATTTTTTAACAAAAAGTCATGTAAGAATTGCATCGCTGACGGTTGTATTGCTGTTACTGCGTCTCTTTCTCGTCGAGATATTATTCGAGGTGAAATTTATGAGCGAGTGGTCGCACGAGAGTGAAAAGCGAAAACTCTTGGCAGTCACGAGAGCGCACTGCAATAAACGCATCTCGGTATATACGATTCGATATATCGGCTCATGATTTTCGGTTTCGGAATCGAGAGGCGCGTCGTGCACGACATACCGATGGCGCCGAAAGACGAATGGCTTGCGCGCGTCGCGATGGCTACACCCCAAATCTGTTCGAGATTTGGCGAGGCCGACGGGACTTAGAACGAGACTCACGTTCTCTGTCGGGAAAGGACGATGGGTGGCTCTTCGTAGGGCGGGACTACTCACGTACCGAGATCTCATCCCTAGTATTCGATCCTCTCTCATGAGAATTGTTTGGTCGTTTCTAATTCGGCTTGTATTCGTTATTCAGCGAAATCATTGAAATTCAGATTATTTCTCTATTGGCTATCATCGATTATAAAAAACGGTTCTTAAATTTTAAATGCTGAGAAATGATTTATAGTTGTAAACATGTAGATTATTAAGTGATTAACAAAGCTAGAATATTATTATCAGTCATTTTACTATTATCGTCATTGTCATAACCATTATGCATTCTAAAATCTTCTCTCGTTCATTTATTTTACATAGTTCAAAGAGAGACAGAAATTGAAGATTTCTCGGGAATTACAGAAAATCATTCGTCTCGAGCTACCATAGTTTACTTCGATAGACGACGAAACCTCCCCCTTTTCACAGCCAGCTAATGGAAGGTGTCGAAAAGGCCCTTGAGAGGATAGTGGGTGGAAATTTACACAGGGGCGGAAGACTGGGGAGAGTGCAATTCCAATCTCGTCTCGACGAGGCTTGCGTACATGCCGGGTGTCATTTTCATTTCTGCTACGGAGCTCGCTCGTGGTGCATTCGTGTCAAGTTGACGCGATGCATTCGATGCGCTCACTCTTCCAGTCTGATACGTGCAATCACAAATCGAACCGGTGTAAGATGTTCGATTTTGACTAAACCGATGATCCGCGAGCATCTGTCTTTTCCTGCCACCGAATGTTTAGCGAAGATCTTGTTTTTATAATCATAATCGTTTCTTTTCCGTGCTGCATCGGATTTTTTTTTTCTATTTGTTGTAAAATAAGATTAAGGAATTTTCTGAAACGTCTTTATTTCTGTTTTTCAGAATTTTTTTTTAACATTTTTATTTGCTTATTTTACTTGCTTTGTGCTCAAAAACCTCAATGTTAAGAGTTTAGAAATAATAAAAAAATAAAACTCATTTACTAATTAATAGAAAAATATAATATATCGATGTTTTATTGAAATTCATTCAATTGGAATAATGTATTTGGTTATGCAATAGTTCTATCTCTCTTTGATATTTTTTTTTAATAATGTATACGCATTAAGAAAGATGTTCGGATTGCATTTCTCGAAGACAAAAACAATATCTTACGATATTGTCGATAGGCGAGAATGGCCATTAATTTTGATGGATGCATCGAATGGCCCGACAAGTATCGATTCTCGTAATACACCTGTGCCGTGATCGAACTCATCGCGCTGCGCCGGTAGTTTACACGCTCGCGTCGACGAAGAATGAACGTAACAATTTGCCGAAGGAAGTTTAATGCACATCCTCGATCACCACCCGTGGACCACCGGTGCGTTTTTCTCGGGAACCAGGAAGGAAAGCAATTTTTCGTAAAAGCAGCATCCCCTTACGCGCATCCTGCACGCAACCGATTCAGATTGATGCCGGCGCTCGTTTTTTCGCCAATATTTCCTGAATTACAAATAACACCTCGATACAAGAGCGGAAGGGTGAGATAATTTCATGAAAAAGGCGCAGGGTATTCTTAATACTGAAGGCAAGAAAAATAGGGGATATTAGGAATTTGAATATTTAAATAGTCAGAGTAATGGGTACCTATCAATTTTCTGTAAAGAAGAGAAAGGGGAAAGGAATTTTCTCTAAGATTTTCTCTTATCTGATCCATTTTCTTTATACGTTTTAAAAAATAGTGGACATTATTTCGCTCGTTAATATTTATGCCTTCGTAACATCACAGTAATTAACAAATGTCAATAATAATTGATCGACATTTATCGTCTCTTTTGCCTGTCACAGCCCGATCGACTTTTTTTTGCATTTATTTTAACGTAACGGTAGTCCTAACGCAAACATATTCGACCGCATTTTGCGCAGCTGCGCCAAAGTGCATGTTATATGTCAAGCTTGATCTTGCATCGGCAGGGGAATTCGCGCAGCGCCAAAATCCAAAATCACGCGAAATCCGCGACGAGGGAGGACTGTCGGATGGCTGTCACAATTTCCGGATTTCAATATTGACGGTTGCGGAGAGCCGCTCGCGCGCCTGCGTTATCCAATGTGCAAACTTTCGCTCTGTATTTTAATTTCGCGACGCTCAATATGCCGTCGCCTCCGACGTCGCCGGCGCCGGCGCTCTCTCCGTCGCGGAGAGTTTGCAATAACAGTTTAATCCCCGGTGATGAGAGTCCCGTAGAGTCCTCCCTTCACCACCCCTTTTCCCTCTTACCCCTTTCGGGAAAGTGCACTTCAATCAAGCCACGTGTTTGATTTGGCGCCACCCAAGACGCACCGATAATAATCGATAAATCCCCCGTTGTCTAGTCAGCACCTGCAACGGATTCCGTCACGCGTTTTCTACCCGCATAGTCTTCTCCAGGAAATAATATAAATCATCAACGATACATAAAATTTTGTAACGCTGTATAAGAAACTAGCATTTACCCGTTTGCCGTTATGTCATCTTTTGACAGCTTCAAATTTTAGAAATTAAATTATCAACTATGATTAATTATTAAAACCGTCGAGTAATATTGCATTAAATAATTAAATTGTTAAAGGAGCATGTACTGAATCAGAGAAAAGGTTTTTTTCTATTTAGTTATTTATATAATATATTATTGTATTTTAATTTCACCGTTTACTCGATTGCTTTTTTTATTTTTATGTTTAACAAATGTTTTTTATTTTTATTTCTAAAACTTTACAACGCTGCTATGCAAGATCTTTTGTGCGCCTCATCTTTCGCATTCTGTATATAAAATGCAGCACGCTGTGTGATCAAGGGGATACAGAGGATCACAGGATCCAGAATCGTGAAGAAGCGTTAGGAAGTGAAAAGACTCGACGAGACAAGGAAGGCGAAAGGGCGCACGGGGGTTATATTATGATATAGGACGGAATGCGAGGGTGGGGGGAGAGGGTGATGGAGAGGAGGGGCACTGGCACGTATGATTATACATCATCATGTACGATTATGGTCGCTCGCCTGTGCGAGACCGGCGCATTACGAGCTTATCGCAGGCGTGTACGATAATCGTTAAATTGAGATAGAGCATGCAGACAGGTCCATGATGACACGGTCAAATTTTGATAAATTTAAAAAGCGATAGTTATTGTCTGCATCATCTTTGTTTGATACAAATTAGAGGTATCTCATTCTTGAAATTGAAATTTTTTTTAATATTATTCAAAAATTATCAATATAATTTTTTCTGCGTTTAAGAAGATTTTTCTGCAATATAATGTACTTTATTGTGTAAAATTTGGTTTACATCAGAATATGAACTTTTACAAAGATAAAATGTAAATATGTAAACTAAGATATGAAAACGTCTAAATCTTGCTTTAAGAATGCTTTAGAAACATTGTCTTTGATAAATATGGATCTCATCTTTTTATAATTCGAGAGGAAAGAATTACGAAATCGCTTAATTAAAAAACGTTGAAAAATTTCAATGATAATATAAAAGTTACAAGAGAAGAGAATATGACACATGAGAAAAGATAATGAACTGAGATAAAAATCGAGTTAAAAATCGTTTTTAAATTTGGCATTTTATGTAAAATTTTTCTAACAACTTGAATTTTCTAGTCTTTCAGATCATATGTGAGTTTATTTTAATTCCTAATAGAATTTCCTAATAGAGGATCTAATCGATGAAAAGGAGATGGAGATAGATAGATCGACGTTGTCTCTGCAAACGGGGAAGAATAGACCACGAAAGGGAATCCTAATTAACAGTATTGATCCCCGTTCATTTGCATGCGTAAACAGAGGGGTCGGTAGGCGCACTTAGATTCTTGGTAAATCCAAGAGTGACTTTATCGTACTGGATAACCCTTTTCAGCCTCGCCACTTTCCGTAGAATGAAGCAGAATACAGAACAGTATGATTTTCAACATTAAAACGTGCACAACAATAATTCATCGATCGATACAATATTGAGAAATATTAAAAATAAAATACATTATTATCAAACAGTTATAAGAATGCAAAGAATTGCATGCGAGAAAGATGAGCAGGAGAGAAGAAAAAAATATCTATATCCTAATATCGATTTAATATTAATTTATATTAAATATTGATTAATATTAATTTAACAAAAATATTTCAAACAAATAATTTTGCACGCACAAATTGTTCGTTGCGGGAGTAACAATAGCGTATCGTCAGCGATTCGATGATCTCATCTCCTCTGTCGTTATATCTTCATGTTTCGTGGAGCGTGCGCACAAACAAAGACATTATACCCTGCGCGCCGTGATTACTGTTATTAGCTCGTGGACATCCTGTTGCATCTCTCCCGATATAATTTTCACGACACTCTCGAACAACCGCCGCGGCACCGGTGTATTGTCCTATTATAATATTCACCTGGAAAGTCCGTGTTACTGAACCTCCATAAAATCTGACGGTTATCGAGGCGCAAATTTGCTTGAACTCATTCGCGAGAAATTGCGATATTGTGTGCAAATTGGAATAGAAATTTCAATATCGAAAGAAACAGTAATTAATTAGAAAGATAACGTGTACTCGCCGAATATCACGAAGCGGTGGCCTCTAAAAATATTTGAACTGTTCGATCAATTTATAGATGTACTCGCGTTTGAATACTTTCGTGGAGTTTAGCATACTTTTTAAAAATATTCCTCAAATATTGTTTGATAGTTTGAGCGGTTTTTTTATGTAAAAACTTTTTTTAATCACCCACAAAGTTTGTATTTTTATAAAATTTTAATTAACACGTCATCAGGGGGATAGTCGTTGATATTTTTATGAAACCGTCATATTTTTGAAGTTTCCGAGCTTGAATAATTCTCTCAAAGATTTCTCTTTTTCAAATATTCGTTCAGAACTCTCGGCGAACGTTTGGCGAGGTTGTCTGCAAATTACAGACGCGTTACTTTTGCGTCCGTTTAAACGGAACTAACGAAAGCCATATCTCTTGTGAAAAAACGGATTTTACGGAGTCGCCGATGGCAGGTTTATCGACGAATACGAGAGATTCCTGATCTTCGTTTTGAATTTTTTGTCGACATGCGCGCGGAAAATTTGATGGGTCGACGGCCAAAGTAACCGGGCCGAGAGAACGCTGTGAAATCGAAGTATGGCTTCGATATCCGCGCCGATGAATCGCCCGCAATTGATATGAGCGCTTGGCCGAGAGCTTTCCTCTTTAGACATCAAGATCAAACGTTTTAACCAGTCGGTAAACACGCGCGAATTTGCTTGCGCAACTGAAATAGTGATATCGTTAATTGATCGTTTCAGCTCCGATAAAAACGCAATATAGTGAGAAGCGTGTGGACTATCATTTTTCGCGGAAGTTCTTTGAATCTCCTTTTACTTTATATTCCTGACTAGAGTTAAACACACTGTATTACTTAATATTCATTCGATCCTATGCGTAATATTCGTAAAAGATTTTGTCTTTATTTAACCTAATATCATTATTATTTTATTTACAGTATTTTATACAAATGTTAATATCTCTATCCGGTTTCTTACGTCTGTCGAGATTAGCAAAACATCACGACCATTTCGCACAGCGCAATTATTTTGGCAAGGGGCATTACAATCGTGTCGTTACCGGTGCGGAATCACTGGTGAAATTAATGGCTCTACTGTACTGTCGAGGAAAGTACCCGGCCATTGTGTGACTCGTGGCTAGATGCGTTTCAATGCCAATGAAAATCATTGCCGGACGGATAATTAAAAGGTAATGAACTTCATGATTACGTAGATCGTCAAGAATGATGGACAGTGTTGGATAATGTCTTATTGATTGTGAATGAAAATATGACGCATTTCGAAGATTTATTTGTCATACGATGAGATAACGTTCATATTATGGCCTAGAATATGATTATATTATTCTGCATTAAAATTTTCAGTAATATTATTAATTAATCATTTTTCTAACAAATTTTGCATTAAAATTTTCAGTGATATCATTAATCATTCATTTTTCTCATTTTTCTAACAAGTAATTATTAAAAGTAGGAAATTATTATTAAAAAAAAGCAATTAATGTATTAATATAAATTTTTTTGCGCTAAAGATTTTATCACCTTTTAATTTCCATGTGTCGTTCTCATTTTTAATCAGTGAATAGGTAATAGATTGCTTATTTTTGATACTTGGGTCACGTTTCTATAGGAAGACCTCAGATGAGAATTTTCGATTAACATATGCAATTGCCCCTTATTTTCGTCCTGAGATCCTCGAGATCCAATTGCGGCGACGCATGATCGATTTTGGTGCGTCTCGAGTCATTCAAACTTAGCATATCAAAGCTCTTATTGAGGCGAGTCGAGGGCAGCCGCCATCTCCAGATGGTCGAGTTGTCGATATCCCTCTGGAAATATTCCAGGGTAACGCGAAATTCAGAAAATACGCATATACCATATACTCGCTTCCTTGGTCAAACGTGACGTAAGCCAGCGAGGGCCACTGCTCGACAAATCGCTCAAATCAGAGCTCGTGCAGAACGCATCGAGTTAAAGTGGAACGTGTAAATCATATAGATAAAATCAATGTTAAAAAATCGTCTAGATATCTCGCCGAAGGAAAGATTTTTTTTCACTAAGAATCGGTTAGTTCTAACAATAAGTGAAACGATTTACGAAATGTCAAATAACGCGTTGAGACTGATGAAATATGCAAGATATATTTATAATAAAAACGAACAAATATGTTTTCTAAATGTTTTTATTAATATTAAGCTACATTGACATCAATATATAATAATAATAATTTCTATTAATACAGTTAACGATTTAGATTTAGAAAATTGACATTTAAAAAATTTTTTCTATTTTTTATTATACATGTATTTATTTTATAATCCAATTCATAAACAAGTTTGAATGTTAAGATCAAATTAAATTAAAATATATGTGCGTATATATGCATATATAATATATCCATTCTTTGTTGCGAATTTTTTTTTTCGCTATAATTTTATTCAGTACGATTCCTTTTGTATGATAGCTGTCCTTTTGGACAGAAACGGATTTGATAGCTTTCTGTGTGACCATCCGAAAACCACTTCTTGCTTCTGGAACGCTTTTTCCGGGTCATCTCCGATTACGTTCCTGCCGTGGTAACCTCGTATCTCGTTTCGAACCCATATCGCGAGATCGAGCGATCGCCAGCTCCCATTTTTCTACTTCTCCAGGTATAATGGGAGAACACAGAGCGGCGGTCTCTCTATGAGCTTGAAAATAATAGAAGCGCTTCCGCGGCTCTTTCTCTCTCTTTCTCTCTTTCTCCCGTCGAGTGTTCTTTGAGGACTTCTGACGGGTCGTGAGTGCTCGCGTTATGGTTTATGATGAATATGTCGTATCGTGTTACTCGATTAATGCTTTCTTCACCGTTCTTTCTGCTCGTCGAGAATAATTCCCTTCTTCTATTCTTCAAAATAGATCTCTCCATTTACGGTACTCTCGTGCTCCCGGCGCTTTGCTTTTATTTCCTCAGTCTAGAGACGAGTTTAAATTCTAAAGCGCGAGCTCTAATTACTTTATTGTTAAATTATTTGATATGGTTGAGGAAAAATGATCGTGCGCTGCTTTTTACGCGCAATTTGCGCTTGATACTTGGCTGAATCAGAAGGAAGTGGGTAAATAAATTTATCAAATCTTAAAATCTAATTTACACGCGTAAAATCTGTACAGCAGCATTCAACTGATACTATTATAAAGATATTAGATATTGACAAACATTTACTCGAACCGAACGTAATCGAACAAATTGTATCGGTGATTTTATACATACATACATATGTTTTTAAACCCAATTCTCGTATATTTACGAACTGGAATTTAACTTGCAAATGATGCAAATGATTTCTCGATCCTCACTACGATTTTTTTTTCACCGCAGTTGGAAACAAAGTTACAAGTAAATCGCGTTCTATCAAATACAGCTATCTCGAATTGTTCCAGGCCATAAATCGGCAATCTCCTGAAATCCTCCAATTTAGTTCCAAGAAGTAAGCCTTACTTGCCCGGAGGAAAACCGGAAATGATAAGCTAAGTGTCATAACGATGGCTGCGCACAATGCGTCGTATTCTTCGGGGCGAATGTAAAGAAAAGACGATGTTTTTTTTTCCTTTTACGCTACACTTGGATCTGCAACTTGCTCTCTGTGCAAACGGCAGATTAAATCAATACAGCCCTTTTTACGCACTGCTCACGTAACTTTTCGAGCTACCGACGGTAAACTAAATATAAACATGAGAAAAATGGCTGTCAGCAATGCTTTCCTTGTACAACACGTCGCGGTACACGCATGAACGAAAAGATGCTCATATAACGTATACTGGAGTCATAAGTCCAACATCTTGCGCTACCGTAAAAGCCCGTGCCGCTTTTATCGTAACTAGTAAAATAGCGCGTGCTTGACTCGCACAATAGTGTCGTCATCGCTGCAATAATCGTCGCAAATAACAGTCGCATAAAATTCTTTCCTAAACATGACGCTCATATGTCGCATCCTGTCGTATGTCGGATAACGACTCTTTTGATTGAAAAACTACCGTGGATTAAACTATAAATTCTTCAATACGTTCTGTCAATATTAACAATGTAACTATACTTTTAACATCGGTCAATCGCTACAACAATGACAAAATAAAAAACAAAAGTTTTCCAGCTTGACGTTTTGAATTATTAAAATCTTTTGATACCTTTTTTAAACGAGATTTGGTGTAGCGATCTTATTTATTGATTATAGAGGAAATGAATTATTGTCAGCTCTTTTTTCAGTGTATTGAATTCTCATCAGAATTCTCTTTTTATTTTGCAGATAACTTAGAAATGATAATAAGCGATGTATAGATTTATTTCTTCTTGTTAATCGTAAGTTATTCGTATGTTTGAAAATATTATACGATATTTTAAGATGAGATAAATATAATTTATAGTTAAAATGTTCCGCGCTAAGTTTCTAAGTGGAGCGTCTATCAAATTTCTAGCTAAACTGCTCGGGACAATTTGTTTCCGAGATCGTTTCCTTAAACATCGGGAGTCGCTACACGGCGCGATGCTTCCGATTTCCGAGCTAATCAGGGGATTCTTAGATTCGGATACCGTATGCCGACGGCGTAGTCGGCGCTACGTGGCGAGGGAATAGTAATTTCCTAGATTTAATTAACCAATTAGCACATGTCGTCGTCGGGCTCGGCGCCGCGCTTAACCGAGTCACGTAAACAAGCAGCGCTACGTCTCGGATCTCGGGGACGATTCCAATCGTGGCAAACGATGTTACGCAATACGTCGGATCGGGAATCGAGTGGTTAACGCGAATATTTAGCTGACTGCGAACAATCGCGGGCCGAATACGCAATGTCCCGAAATCGTCGAAATGCGTATTCCAATGACGGATGCACAAAAGGTACATCCTGTAAGGATGTAGTGTAGTAGATATAAAAAAATATGATGATTAATGTTTTATTATAAATCAGATTTAAATATATCAATGTTCTATATACGGTTTTTATATAAATGTATTAATTTCAAGATATCATTATTACAAACTTAAATAGAATAGAAGAAAGAAATATTATTGTTAGAAATATATTATCATGTAGCTGCTTCATATTTGCATTTTATCTTTAGATATCTTTTAATGTATGAAATGAATGACAGTGAAAAACATACAATATTTGTTTCAAATATCAAATTATACCTGTCATTATCGAATTGTTTATTTTTCTCGAGTAGCCTATTATAACGTGGAAATATTGCTCCATATAACTATTTCAAAACTATAATTTTATCTGAATTTATTGTAGAGGAGAATCGGAATTCATCATGAAGAAGAATTTAATTTCAGATTATCAATATTGCTGTTTCAGTGGTTAGCTTCACATTGAAATCACTACCGTATGAATTTTATAATATTCATTATTTTCCGTAAGATTTTATTTTGTAATGAGAATGTTTTATACATAATCAAAACACATTTTGATCGAGAATAAATTACAACGCGTATACGCGACGAAGTATTAAATTTATCAAGCTTCAAATTTAAGCGTTTTAATAGCATCCGAATTAAGCGATTTTAACGAATGTTACTTTCTATTTAATTTCAATAATGTATGTGATGCGTACTGATTCAGTAAATATACAAAAGCGGAAATATAAATATTGCAATTATAATTATGTGGTAGTATATAGGAAAAGGTGAGGATTATGAGATCCGCCTATCCCTCATCCGTCTTCCGTAAACAAAAACAATAGCTTGCAACTTCGCGCGTATTACCGACTTATCGCCCCTCGCTTATCCATCTTGCTTCCATCGTCCCCGATGTTCCTTCCCTGAAGATCTAATCTGTAATAATCGCGAGTTAAATTTATGCACGGTATATTGATATACGCAGTTAAAAATACGAGATTTATATAGAACTGCATCTGTTGTACATTGTCGAATTTGACATTTAAAATATGATTATTTTTATCTAATTATTTATTCGATTATCGAAGCGTCTTGTTTCTTCTAAATATACATACATATATATATATTTTTTTTTTATTAATTGAAAACACAGTTTTTGTCAAAGTTTAACGGAAAAAGATTTTTTGATAAATAACACGCGAGCCTGAATTCTACAGTAATTCCCTATATCCGGCGCAAAATCGATAACAATTTTGCGAAAATGTTCAATCCGATATCACAGTCAATCCCTCTTTTGTAATACTAATATCACGTTTTTCATTTTCTGCAATAAAGCCGGCACTTAAAGGTCATAAATTTAATTTTCCGAATGCGTGGCACGCGCGAACATGTAGCGACATTACGTGCACGATATATGCGTGCGATTGTGATTGCGATTGTGAGACTATGCGTCCAGACGACTATTGGATTGCCATTATTAAGGTTTCCGAAACACACCTCTTTCCGTACGCGATATCGTCAGTTTTGAGCTTAAAGATCAACGTTTCGCATTTGCACATGGAGAGAATTTTTCGTTATATTTTGCCGCAAAATTCTCTATAAATTTTACTTTGTATGGTGACATGACATATGGTATTGGCAACCTATCCTTAATATCTAAGTATTACGAGTAATGATTACAAAAGACATTTTATATACTATGTAATAAAAATTAGCAGCATTGTAAAATATTTGAAGGCAAAATTTTTACAATTTGAGACAAAGTTTTCTTGTATAATTGTATATAATTATATGTGATGAAATGTAATGAAAGAAATTTAATATTTTATTGGCTTGAAACATGAGATATGTATAGCAGATATTAATAAATCGGAGAAAATTACGTAAAATTTTTTGAAATACAATGTTGTTCTACAACTACCTTGATTTTCAGGGTAAATTTTATGAGAAAATTCTCTTTGTGCATGCAATGTGGCGTTCTAAAAAGCTTGGCAATATCTGCGTTACTATCTTAAATCATAATGTTGAGGCAAAAAAGTAAACAGAGAAAAAGTTCTGTGTAATTTGTATTTAAATTTTAATTTCTTATTGATTCTTTCTATAATAGAGGATTTAATAAAAATAAAATATAATATAAAGTTTCTAAAATTGAAAAATATATATGTACGCACACACACACACACACACACACACACACACACACACACACACACACACACACACACACACACACACACACACACACACACACACACATTACATACGTTCGCAGATGCAAATTGTGAATCGGCTTTACACCTCAGCTTATGAAGAGCGCGCGTGATCTCTTTTCATTTGCGCCGGTTGCATGCCGATCGAATTGTCGTCCGCGCGATTTATTAAAAGCTGGGGAAGCTGCCACTGTATTAATCCTCCATTCTCATAGTCCTCGAAATATCCGCTATTACGACCCTTTGAGGCCGCCGCGCGAGCACTCGCAATAAATCGCGCGTTCCGCGAACGGGGCCGTGAACGAGCCGGATAAATTATTCCCCGCCGACTTTTCGCTTCCGGTATTTATGAGCCTCCGCTTCCCCGCCAGTATTTGCTCGCTCGTTCTGCGCTTTTCTGTTACGTATTTTCGTGTGCCGCCTAATTAAATGTGTTTCCGTACGTTCCCTTTGAGGGTTCGGATACATTCCATCGTCGTGGAAAAGCGAAGCGGGCTTTGACGGAATCAAATTGACTGATTTTCAACGGATTAATGGTCATCGTTTATACATAGATGACAGATATAACAATTATTTCAAAGAAATCGCATTGTAAAATATTGTAGAAGATTTTATCATTGTTACTTTTTTCCAGCAAGAATATGCGATCTGTGAAAGCAAGATTTACCCCCTTTTATGTACGTATACAATCAATTATATAATTCCAATTAAAATCTTGAATTAATAAAATCAATAAGTAATATTTTTACTTAAATGAAATATTACAGATACAATTACGAAATTATGTATTTGTCCAGATACTGATATTGTATGTACTATTACATTAAAGAAAGAGTTTGGAATAACTACTAAATGTAGAAGTGAGTGAAATAATGTCACAATATAAATTTATCAAACATAATATAACTAATACTAAATATTTAGAAAAATAAAATTATTTTTAGCTATATTAATTGGATATTTAATTAGCATTACTTTATTCAACATTTGGTAGCCACCTAAACTCTTTTCAATATAACCCGCTCAATAGTTCTCACACATTGAGTTTACCATTTTGTCGGTTATTACTCTTTACTTAACAAGCATTTTATGAAATTGGAGCGCGACAAATTATCGAACAAATTCAAATGTGACCAAATGTGCAAATTCCCATTCACTTATTCAAGGAAAATGCGCATTAACAATAAACGATAAGCTTTTTCCGAAAGAAATCAGGGCGGTGGTAACCTCGCGTAAATCCCCAGGTAAATCCGAACGTATTAGAGAACTGTGGCTGGTAGGATGTAGAACGGGGGAATAAAAAAGGACGGTTTGAAGGAAAACGGGTTGCTCAAAGCGGAATTCCATTTGGTTGTTACACACCTTCGCGAAATTCTTCCGCAGTCTCGGGGCGCGACACGCAGTGTGTTGCGAGGCCGATAAATAATGTATCAGCCCAGGCCGCGAAACTTCGGGCGCGCGATGAATCAGCGCGTGTGTACACGCGGAAATGGCGCGGCGCGGAGTAACTTGTTGCGATGTAAATCAGACCGGATGAATCGAGACGGAAAACAGAAACTCGCGTCGTCTCGCCCGCAATTTCGCAATATTGCGAGAGGAGAGCGCGGCGCGCCTAAGCGGTATTCCAGCGGGAGATTGTCTTGGAACCCGCTTAAACCCGTTCTAAAGCGAATTTTAAGGAGGAGACTCCTAAAAAGTAGTTAACGATGTGATTATTTCACTGTCGTTGGTGATTATATAGCAAAACAAAAGGATCGCTAATAATAAAGATACGAGGGTAATTAAATTACTATTTTAATCTAAATTTCTCGTGGGAGTAAGATTATAATTTTACACGCTGAAAATTATGACACCTGATCTGGTTTTCGTTGAAGAAAATTCGATTAAATCGAGGAATACATTCTCAATCAGCAGACAATGTTTTTTAAATATTTATTTTTTATTATATTTTTTAAATATTTAAAAAAACATTTCAAAAGCGTTGTTCGCTGATTGGGTTCTCGTTAATTTTCTTGAGACAATTTTTCTATGGTCGTGAACCTGAATTAATGCCAGCAGTTTCTTCAAAAAAGTGACTGATTCCTTTTATGACCTAGCATGTGTAAGATTGCTTCGACTGTTCCGCAATCTCGTGTAAATTATGATCGTTAGATAGGAAAATGGTAGAGCTCTTGAATCTAGCGCGCTAATACTTTTTAATTCACCATTACATCGTCTATTTATTGCCTTATTATCCTATTCCTCAATAATTCTCGGCGATCGCGTAATGACGAGCCAGTTTCGCCCGAGGTTGGTTAACGAAGATCGTTAAGCGTTGACTACACGGCTCTTTAAAAATTGTGCTGTGCAATGATCGAGAAACATAAACACGTTTATTAAAAAAATTGTTATTAAAATTACTAATCCAGATTTTGAACGGCATTGTATATAAGATAATTAATCCCAAAACTTTTTACTTATAAATGCAAATTTTTGATCGAGAAAACCATTTTTTTTGTTTTATATTTTATATATATTATATTTTTTTATTAATAGAATATATCAATATTTAAATTATTTATAATTTGGTTATAATTAATATATTAGCTGTTGGATATCAACGTAATAAATTAGTGAATTAATGTAATCTTTAAGATGTTTAAGATACCGACAATGAAATTTGTAACTGCAATGTAAAACTTGATACCTTTGTAATTTTCATGCAATTATTGAATTCTAAATAAACCTCGTTAGATCACTTGAATAACGATTTATTCTTCATGAAATTAGTTTTGACGCTAATTTATTGTCCGAGTAACCGGAGAACGCGATTCTCGTTCTATAAACGTGTAGGATTAACGGACAAGTATCCGATAAATCTTGCATGGTTATCGACGTGTAGGTGTAACGGGGGTGGACTCGAAACAGCGATGAGGTCGTGTGCACAATTGGTTTTTTAATTTCGTTAAATTATGCAAGGATAAATGTTCTATATTTAGTAAGGAGTTTCACTATTGCTGATGTTAAATCGAAAGATATTTTTTATTGATCGCCATCAACGTAACGCTATATATAAACATCAGTATAATTAATGAGTATTTATTTCTTAAGTTGTGTAATTTTTGTGTTTAACACATACGTACGTAACAATAATAACAATTATATAACTGTAATACAACTATTTTTAATGAAAAATAATAAATATTTTTCATACTTTTTTTTTACAAATAAATAGGTTTTAATATGTGTTTAATTACACATATGCACCCAGTTATGCGAAGAAGATCCATTAAAATGCTGAGTGGGCGAATATAAATATTAATAATACAGACATATTACACGATAATTTTACGGTAAATTTTACGATGCTTGCACTATTAGCGTGAGTACATTTTCATGTTGAGAGAGTGCGTCTTCAAGATCTTGCCCGAATACAATATTCTCTTATGTGGCTGCATTTAATTAACCATAATCCGAGCAGTGTACAGCTTGCAGTTTCATATTATAACTCTTACACTTTTCTTATGTCACTACATGTAATAATGCACATTGACGGTTTCTCAGCCGGTCATTTGTAAAAATTTATAATAGATCGTCTTTAACATAAAATTTAATGACGCGAGACTTTGCGCAATTATATAATTTCTCTCGAAATATCTATTGATTGACTTCAAATCTTTACTTTCAATGTATTATTAACTTCAATAATTGTTTTTACAAAATTCTTCTATTTTTTTTGTTGCTTGAAGACATTTATCTTGTGACTTTTCCTCGAGACAATCGATTAAAAGCGCAAAAGAATGCGGTTCTCTATTTTTGCTTGGAAACGTCGAATCCGGGCATCGTTTCCACAAAATTCTTCGCACCGATTTTCGCACCAATTATTTCTTATGCGGATATGTACGGTAGACCGTACGAAATCCGCGAAGCATGCAGAAAGGGATAATTTTGACGGAGGTTTCTCTTAACGATTGCACATCTTCGAACTACTCATTCGCCATTTGCTTACATCCCTTTCCGCGAGACATTATCTCTCCTCTCAGTGATCGCCAGTAATGTGAGCCTCTCGATCCGCGTTACGCACGCATTACTCGAATCGGGTGCAATTTCAGAATTTCCAACTGCGGCGCGTCTCTTTTTTTTTCGTTCCTTCGTACGCTCAATCGCGGAATCAAAGACACGAAATTTTTTATTTTTTCTCTTTGATATGCCGGGTAGAAAGGAAGAATTGGATGCAAAAGATAATGGATGTGATAATGGATGTGAAGAATTGGATGCAAAAGGTAATGGATCTCATAAAAGAAGAAAAGGAAGAAAAAAATAAATAATATGAGAGCGTTGGAAGTTATAGATCATTGAAATTAGCAGGACCTACAAATTAAAAAGAACGAAGAATCATGCATACTTGCACTATACTGCATTTTGCTCTCGATAAATGTCATTCTCTCATCACAATTTTTCTATGTAATAGTTACTTAACCGCTCACGTAATTTAATTCTTTGATAGATTTCCCGAGTAAAAGATATATTTATAGCCATAGGAAATATTTATTATTAGTTATATCCAGTCTCGATAATCTGATTCTACAATTACTTGACTCCTGGGAACGGAAAAGCGGTTAATCCTGACTAAATAAGTGACTATCGAAGTGGTTATATAGATATAATGCCGAGTTAAAGGAACATATTGACGTATGCGGCAAGATTAGGTCTACATTACCTGATAAACTCGGCAATACAATCCTAGAAGGAAGGGGAGGTCATAGATTGGCATATTCCACGAAGCGAGTAAAATACGTCTCGCTCGAAAAAGTCGAGATCTCACGGCTTCCTGTAACGAACGAAGATACGCCTTGAAGATCCCGACGATATCATGATGATATCGAACGTCCATTACTGGCTGTACACCTGTTCTTTCTCTCTCTCTCTCTTTCTCTCTCTCTCTCTCTTTCTCTCTTTCGTCTGTAAGATACGTTGCGCATTGCCGACGGCCTTTCTCCGACGGAGGACACGACAAATCGACAGTTTCTCGTGGCGCGTTTTCGAAGAGCCAGAGGGAACGGAATGCAGTGAGATGAACGGGCAGGAAACCAAAATTGCGCCCGTTTTGCCGTGACGCGTACGGATATGATTTATCGTCTTTAAATGCAGATTTCTTGCTATCCCGTAGGCATTTTGTCAGATAAATTCCGCGATGCGATGCAGACACTTGAGAATGTTTTTGCGTTCGGGATGTTCAGTCGCTTTGAATTGCCACTCTTGTTGCGCATTCTGTCTGACTGTCTATCTGTCTGTCTATCTGTCTGTCTGGATCATTCTATCGCTACTGATTTTGTAGTAAAAAGAGATAGTATTTCTTTTAAAGATATATTTTTCTACCAATTCTGTTGCAATTCTACAGTTATCTCTCAATTATGAAATACTGAAATATTATGATTTCATGTAATTTATAATTTAATTTTTTTAAATTTCGTTTTTTTTTTAATTTTAATTACTTGACGTGCTAGTTGAGAATTTTTCCCACGAACGCGAAATTTTGCGCAGATATCGAGAGATCGATGCGATCGAAACGCTTCCATGCTCTCGGAAATGCGGCGATGGCGGCATCGAGGCACGCAAAGTGCGACGGCGGGTTACATCGCGTTGGTACTTTTTATCGGCGTCGGATCTGCGGCGCATTTAGAAAGAGATCTTGGCCCGATGCAACGACCGACGCATCGCGCCGACCGGCACGAAATCGCTCGTTGCCCAAAGGCGTACCGACCGATCTTACATGGCTTTACTACTTCCTAGCCGACGGCACGCCTAATTGCGGACGCGATCCTCTCCGGAAAACGAAACGGCACGACCACACACGCGGAACTGATGATTTAATTTCTTTTCGTGGCTTACACCTTCCTATTGCATCTAAGTTTTTATTTAATCGAGACTACGCGATAACATTTTACTAATGTTTGTTTATATCAATTTTCTTACAAAGACAAATTTTTTTAATTGAAAGCGTACTATGCGTTATATATATGATGAATTTTATATGTTGTTTAAGTTAATAATGATTGATTTTGATCAGTTATTTTACACACAATATAATAACATAATGTAATGAATTATTTTAATATGATTTTAACAAACGATAACAAGTGAAATTAGAGCTAATGAAAATGTCGGACATAGATAAAAGAGCCAATATCGGATTGTAGCGGATCTTGGTGCCTAATAATAACTTTTGTGTTGAATTTTACAATCTCCAGCTCATGTTAACTGCGCGCCGTATATTTGTCGAAATACAGTGCTGAAATAACTGAAGCTGGAATATGTATTGTCTCAAATTAAATTAACAGCAATTTAATAATACTAATAATACTCATTAGTATCTTAAAACACTGTAAAAAATTTATTGTGAAAAGTAACATTTCAGTCAGGATTCGTATCTGGGTCTCTCTACATTCCGTGATAGTTTCAAAATTCTCATCTTTATGTTTGATTTTAGTAAATTTGTACATGTCGTTTGAACAATGCGTTTCGCATTAGATGGAAACCATTAGAGTGAATAATTAATCTACCGGATTTAGCTACAAAAATATCGTATATTCTTTTCAAATTGACGTCCATAGATCCATCTTTTTATGTTTACTTAAGGTTTAGTTTACATTTAGTTACGTGTTCATAATCTCGTGTACTCGGTGGGAACGAATTCATTAGAAGAGCCAACTATCGGCCACGTCGCGCCATGAATTTTAATTAATCAATCCGCCGACTTTGGTCGAAGTTCGCGACGGAACTTCGTGCTTTCAGCGAAATCGACGCGGTTAATTTCGATCGAAGTTCAGCGACTCCCGTCTTTGAACTTCGGATCCCACGCGAATACTTTGGCCCGTATTCATGCCGTACATTTAGCGCTAAATGCGACTGTCTAATTCTCTTTGACATAGGACACAGTTTTAATATCCGGCGCATTAAATATACAATTCTCAACTTTCTGACGTTTCAAACTAAGTGTAGATTTCTGATATAGATTTGATATGCATTTGACGTCATACGTCGGTCTTTCCATTTAACAAGCAAAATCCGGAAATCAAGTAGTCATATTTAGTGTCCGATCAGATGAAACGTTAGATACGTGACTGTGGAACTGTGACGTAAATGCCGTTTTCGAAAAGCTGCCGCATTGCGAGTATTACGCCGCATAATGCAATCGCGATAGAGATAAAATTTCGCAGGACGCGTGTCGTAATTGACTTGATCGTTTGACATGACACGCCAACATTTATCAAACGGATACGCTCGCTCGCGAAGTATAATTTGATTTATATGTAATTACCGGGACCTCCATTATATCCACCTGACACGGATCAAACTCGAATTAGCTTAATCATAATCGAATGCCGGTCGTTTCAATCGGATAGCGAGAAGGGGGAGACGGTGGGAGGTAATTAGTCGAGTCTTCTTTGACCGATCATCAACGTTCTTTATTTCCCTAGTCCAAACACATTCGAATGTGTTTTGTACATTTGCAAAATTTGTAGGAAGTTGTTTCTTATTTTAAACTTGTTTCATATAATACTTTGTAATCATCTTTACGATATCATGTTCGTTGGCAATTTGTTTTATGCTTATTGAATTTATTTTGTAGAGAGTTTTCGATTGAATTACTATTTTATCATATGATTATCTTCTGCTCCTAAAACAATATTATTTATATATTTATATGAGAGAGTATATAAAAAAATATATAAATCACATATACAATATATGTTTTTTATTTAATGTTACATCTTAATTTTATACGTTTGTTATTTTCTTAACTTTTAAATAGTTAAACCTGTTAATTATAATTTTGTCGATATGATTTCAAGTATATTGATAAATTTTAAATGAATTGTACCTGCGGAAACCAGGAGTACTTCCGGAATCTTCCGGGATTTTGGTATGCGAAATTATGCTAAGCTAGTGGACGCGGATTTGCGTGAGTCATGCGAACGGTTATGGTCGGAATCGGAATACCGTTGCGAATATCGGCCCGGCTTGCTTAGCCGTTTTGCGGTTTACGTTTTCCCTCGGCGTCATGCTCGGCGATTTCGCGGTCGCGCGTCTTCGCGGAAACCGAGTTTGCTTGCGAGCTCGCTACTCCGTGGAGACTTTTCTCTCCGCACGTAGACATTCCTACGGGATTCTCTTCCGTTCGATTTCAAAGTAAAATACCGGAGAAATCACGGAGTTCGCGAATGCATGAGCAACGAAATGCGCTGTACCAGAACGCATCGCGAATATGGATAAAATCTATTTTTGCATCGCGATTCTCGAGATTTTGCCTTTTAAAGGTGAATAAAGTATATTTTCGGTCGCTTCTCTCGCGAAATATTTCGTACGCGCAGAGACGTACTACACACATCTGGACCACGTGTAGAAACATTAATAAACAGAGAAACATATATTTTACGCAGTCATCTTTTTACAAGGGAAATTAAAGTATTTAAAAAATTGATAACTCAATATTACATTTATTTCTATCGTTCGCTCCTCAAGTACTTGTTAAATATTACGCAAAAGCTGCTCCAATTGGCTGTTTACGATCCACGATTCCCATTTCGTCGCGGTTAATTCGTTTAGCCATCGGACGGGGCATTGAGCGCGAATCGAGTTAATATCGAGTGCACGCTCCAGTCGACCGGACTCTCCCTTTCTCTCTCGGGCTGGCTTTCCCCCGTCTGATTATTGGCGAGCAGGGCAGGGAAAAAAAGCAGTCCTGTTGCCATGGCAGTCAAATCGATTACTGAGTGGCAGGTAATGCGCGTGTAATGCGTCGATTGCAACCGCCGTCGTGGCGGTCGCTGCGCTCTTCCGCGGTCGCCGAGTGCACTTGTTGAGTGGCACAAGGCCGAGATGCGTTATGCACTGCTTCTGTCGGTGCTCGAATGCACGGGATTTGTTGATTAAATGAAGGTCGATTGCGAACGGTGCATCTCCTTTTTTTTTCAGAGCGCGGCTAATTGAGAGACGTATTATTGATGTCCTCGCATTCGCGGATGGAACTGAAAGCGAACGAGCACACGCGCCACTTGCAACGGGCGAATAAAATTTACGAGATATTCTTAAGGTGAAGCTAACAATAAGCGGATAAATTTTATACGTGGCACAGCTTAATTCTCTAAAATAAAATTTAGCCGAAGTAGCGATGAGATTCGAAAGGATGACAGTTCTGTACCTTCCAGACAGTGTTGTATCTATATTTGCCACGTCCCTTTCCCTTTGGAATACTCTTAACATCGCTGTGTAATTTTTGATTTTTTTTATTGTCGCGAAATACTTGACCGCGCGGGTCGCTCGTGGAGTTTTCCCGGAAGAGGCCGATCATCCGTAATCATCGATGCAAATCTCGCACCTCGGGTTAGGTACATCGCGCGGGAGAAAGCGCGATTTTCGCCTCGCGCGGCGCATTCGCCGACTCGCTCGATAGAAATCGCCTGCACGAAGGATTAGGAGAAATATGGACGCGCTACACGGTATTCTTGAACCCATCATTTCTTACGTCTCAGGGTTAGCCAATTATTGTTCCCCAATGCATTGCAATATGTGAGGATAATTTCACGAGAATTGAATTAATCTCGCGTATATGTAAAAGACTCTCGATGTATTTTCCGCGCGTAGCTATCGTGCACACAAAGAAGTTAAACTAAATATGACTTTAGACTTGTGACTTCGTGAGTCAAATGAAATCTTTACTTCCAAACTGTGACAGATTTAATCCAACTCCACGGCATTTTGATAAATCAATTAGGGGTTTTTAGGTTGGTCTATCTTTAAATAATGTCTGTCCTAAATAACTGCTTTTTTGTTGCATATGACCTCTTTCAGCTTACATATTTGTAAAATAGAATCTATTGCTGATCTCAAAATTGCAAAATAGCGAAATTGTGTTCTTAACCAATACGTCACTCAATATTGTATAATATTAATATGTTCTCTATACGTCCCGGTCTATGTAACGTGACATTATGCTCAAACTCATATGAATAATATATTCTATATAATTATACGGGTATAATATATTATTATATTTATAAACTATATTTTATATTAAATGCAATGATTCATATATTATACATCAAAATTAAAATTCGATTAGGAATATGTGCTATAATATATTTCTTAATTAATCTTGATTCCAGAAATTGATTAAATTAAACTTTTATTATAAATGCGAACTTTAGAACAGTATTATTAATATCCTTTTTATTACTATATTTAAAATAGTATATTGGATATTTTCTTCTATGGGACAGTTTGGTTTCAGCTTTGAATATCATAGATATTATTATTTTTACACTTCTTAATCTTGATTTTCTTTTTAAACTTTTACGAGGTAACTTCTTTAAATGTATACATGCTTAAACGTGATAGTTAGTGTTTTGTGTAGAGATTGTTGTATGCGATAAAGTTACATGTCGCGGCTACATTGGAGTTTCTTATTTAAAATTTCCGTTGACGGGGGCAGAATGTTGCGCTCGCAATCTCATTGCAGCGTGACTCATAAGATATGAGCTGTCGTAAACGTCAGTGATTGCAATTTTTAAGCGCGCAGTTCCTCGTGACACGGCTTTGTTATATTAACGACAATGTTGTTGCAATATTGCGTTTTCTACGTAGGCTGAACGTATGCAAAAAATGTTCCAATATATCTGATTTTACAGAATAGTTTAAATGCAAAATTTTCCAGTAGAAATACCAAATTGTAACGCCGCGGTTGCGATTCTGCGCAACAGCTGGTCTAGTCCGATTTCCGGCCCACTCGAATATGCATACAAATAGATGAAAATACGTTTCCGTTTTCCGCAATTTTGCACTCATCGTGGTAAAATTGATATGCAACAAATCTACTAATTGGAACTTGTAAAGTCCACTAGTACCCGTGAGTTTAGTGAGATTTTTTTTTGTACATGTATGTGAAACATAATTCGTTTTGTGTTTTTTTATCAGTTTGTTTACAGTTTACAGTGCTGCATCCATCTATAATATTTTAAAATTAACGATCTTAATTTTATTGACTGATTTTTTTTTTTTTTTTTTATTGAAATGTAAATCTGTAGATTTTGTGGAAAATTCTCGTCCAACGCAGATTTTTTATCTCCAATATTAATGATGTTAATAGTAATACAGTATAATATTATGAAGAAATGTTCTATATTATTCATAAAATGTTCTATATTATTCATAGAATGTTACGTAGTTTTTCAATATTATTTTATTATCATACATGAGAAATTTCTAGTATAGAATTTTATTACTTCAACAAAGTTCATTAATTTAATTTAAAATTTAATTTAACTCAATTTGTATTAATCGAATTTAAATGAAAACAAATAATACTGCCAAATGTACAGTGAATATTCTTTGAGATTATTTGAATTATGTCGTTCTTGATTCGATCAATGCTTTATGACGTAAAAGCTTCTTTTTTATACATGCACGTCTCCGTTAAAAATATCGGCTTGCTAATAGACTCATCTTGGAGAAGTATGCCTCATCTAACAATGAAAATAAGAGCAATGAGAAGACAATAAAAAAGAAAAGGATGATAGACGAGTATATACAGGCAGGTATAAACAGGCCATGCTTATTAGTAGCGCCTCTATGCTTGTCGCGACCAGCTACGAGAGAGAATGAAGCATCAGCAGGTGTTACCGTCGGGAATAAGAGTAATGAAAATGGAGGGAAAAGACGGTAGCCGGGTGCAAGAAGTCGGCTTTCAGGAATGTAGAGCATGGGCGGTATCTCTACTGGCGTTGCATCATGATTATCGTCACCCCATCTTGAAGAAAATAGAGGCGAGAAATTTGAGTTAGTCGCGCTAGAACGCAGGGGAAGATGACGGATGTATTTGAGATGGTATTTTGTATCTGTCTAACGAATAGAGATTCTTTTAGCCCCCATTTAATAACGCAATAATAATTTCGGTAACAATTCGATAATGCTTAAATCGAGTTGAGCAATAATTGAATTTTATGAATATCTCATTTTTCTTAGTGCGCTTGCTTTTTTTTTACTGAAGGTGATTATGATTTCTTTTTAACGAAGAATGGGAACATTTCAACACGACTGAATTTTTAAAATTTCCAATTCAAATGGATCTAGTATTAAGAGGTTCAAGAATAGGAAATGCACAGAAGGAACAGCTTTACGAGCACCAATTTTAATGAATCGGCCGTTCCATTTCCGCAAGGTTCAGTGCTGTATCGTGTAATAGCCGCGGTATGTGTTAACGTCATGTGTTAGCAGTGCCGCGGTGGATTAAGATGCGACGGGAAATACCGCATCTGGCGTCATGCGATGCGATGAAAGAAAAAAAAGAGAAAAGGTTAATTTCCATTTACACGGCGTTCGTTCCAGGAACGAAATATCCGGCTGCCACAGTTTCGCGCGCATCACGCGATTGTTTCCGTTCGTGTCGGTCGTCCGCTACCATATTTTTTAGCGCCTTCCCACTCTTTAAATCTCGCCCAGCAGAGTCCGGAGTGAAAAATGCGCGAGAAATACGAAAAGCTTCTCGAACGGCGCGACGTTGATTAAGCTGCGCTCTTCGTCGTCGCTCTTCCCGTTCCTTCTCTTTCTCATCTTTCTTCTAGTCTTTCTCTTCTTCTCCATCGTTTCGTCCTTCATTTACGTAAGAACCGTCCCATCTTCTCGTAACGTCCGGTTAATTCAAACTTGTTATTCGCGCCGGCGGCACAAAGACAACACACTAATGAGCGGAGACCGACTTCCGCTCGCGAAGGCCCGGCCCAATTTTCCGTTTCGTTTGCAGTCCTGACACGATGGCTCTTAACAACGCTCAGTTAATCTGCGTCAGCTGAATTATATTTGCGAGAAAAAAAAGAAATATGTAGTCTGGCAAGATGTAAATTGATGAATAGTAAAAGAACGAGAGTGTGACTTACAATTAGATAGATACGTAATATAATAATGCTACAATCGAAAGGCAATTGATTGCTGGTAAATTATAGTACGAATTACAGTAATGTATTGAAATTTTTGAGAATATAAAATTGCACTAGCTAAATATTTTTAAGCAATTGTCTGATCTCAATTAAGTAAGAGAGGAGAGAGCTATTTTTCGATCAAGGCGGATCCTGGTGCCTAGTCACAATTTTTTGTGAATTTTTACAATTTTCATTTTAAATTGCGAATTATTGGCGCCGCATATTTATTGGCCTTGAAACACAGTTCTAAACTGAAGAACTGGAATACGTAATATCAAATTAAATTGACAAGCAATTTTAATAATACTAATGAACATTTTAGAACATTGGAAAAAAATTATTTCGGAAAGTACTACCACAGCTAGTGTTTGAATTTGAACCTTCCTGTATTCCGTGAATGGGCATCTTACCTGTTCGATCTTTGCGGCATTGTGATGATATTTATTACAGTAATTGTTGAGTTGTTAACAATGTTTTTTTTTAAGTGACGTATAAACAAATAATGTCATCGATTGATTTTTACTTACTATTTTATTTTTAATTTTTATAATAACAATTTAATTTTTTATCTTACAATATTGATTATTTATTATATTGATTATTATTAAAATATTGATAAAAATGACTATCGTACATGCAATCCAATTGCGCAATAAAATGTTAGCAATTACGTGCGCGTTCATAGGTGAGCGAAGAATCGGTTAAGGTGCGATTGAAGGTATTTCTTTTTTTGACGTTCAGTCACGCATGTTCGCTCAGGATGGCGTCTTCTCTCACCGACAGCAGCCTCGAGATAATAATGCTAATTACAAGCGAGGACGTCGCCTTGTGAGGAACGTGATATTTAAAAACGCTTTAATTCCATTTACATACGATCAGTTCTCGGAACCCACTACTTTGCGTTGTATCGTCAGAATGCAACTTCTTTGTAGTCGCTGTTTTATTTCCAGTGCATTTCTCCTTTATCGCAGTCGCCTCCAAGAGGTCATATTTTTACTTTTTTGAAACTTCTCGGTTATCATATGATTATCGTCAGATTTACTATACACTTTGGTCCGTTTTTGTCGCTCATCGTGCGCTTGACGTCAGATTTACATACTTGTATTCGAATTTTATGTTGAATATAATGATAAAAATGTAAAGTTAGAATAATACAGTCAGTTTTAATATTAGCTATAAAAATATAAATTGTTCAAATAGCATTGTCTTTCACGATATCAAGCAAACAGAAATTTACTTCGAAAATTTTATTTACTTTCTTTTAAAAAAAACTTGACAATTTTAGTTTTAGAAATCATCAAATATGCTTTATTATATCTTGTTGTATACTCTATTGTGATTTAACATATAAATAAGAAACATAATTATACTTGCTCAAACTGAAGAATTTACTTCCTTCTCGTTTCTCCTTTATTTTGCTATGTCATACAGCCAAATACAGTTGGTTGCAACGCGTTTTGTTGTCTACCTCGTGTTTGCACCAAATTAAAGTTGGGGTTACAGATGTTTCCTATCTAACTTTGGTGTACTCACAACTTCGGTAAGTTTGCAATTGCTTCGTTCTTGTGCCATCCGAAGAGTTCTCTTTCGATTAAGTATCTCCTATATATAACTTTTAGTTAAATTGTTGTATTTCTAAAATGTATATTATATTATATTGATATGACTTCAATACGTAAAAGAATCTTTCAAAGAACTTTGCATTATATGTACATTTATATAAAAATAAGCACGTCCTTTACATTCATTAAATTTCATCTTATTATATAACGCTATTATATCTTGCATTTTTATCTTTTTAAGTTTTCCTCTCTAGTATTGCATTATTTATGAACGACATTTTATTTTTGATATATAACTTTTTAATTTGATTCGTAATATAAAAGCTCTTTTTTATCACGCAACAATAATAATAATATAAAATTACATTCAAAGATTGATATCATAAGAATCGTGATATTAATTATGAAATGTGAAGCACTATTTTCTTTTTGTATGTCGTATCGGAGTCTTCAAACATGCCTGAGTTAAAGCATAGTTTAGTCAACGTCGTCGAGCCATTGTAATCGGAGACGCTTAATTTATCGGAAGAATATAAGCGCGACTGGATACGTGGACAGTGATTATCAGGTTAAACCGAGTCCGAGCCACTCCAAATGATCCGCCGTATCATGATTTACCGAGACCTTTTGCGCTCGTGAAGGTTTTAGGAATTCATTAGGTGACAGTAGCTCTTCACTCTTCGCTGACGTGAAATATTCTACCTCTATGATCTACGACCAAAATGTTCCATTTCTATATAGCACGTTCCTCCAGCAAGTACCGAAAATATATCGCTTTTCAGAACAGTTCTGCGGACCATCTGTGGATCTATGATTCAAAACCACATATCGTTGAATCGTGACTGTTACAATAATACTTGCGCTAGTTGTCGCATTAATATACGTCGCGAATATGCAAATTTCATTACTGAAAGATGTAAAAATGTCTAGGACAACACTTATCTCGAGATATATTGCCCGTAAAAATAAAAAGAGATAAAAAGATCACGCAATTATTTTACCCTTGCAATCTTTCCACTCACATTCTCGTCAATATATCGACGTGAGACGTTCGATGGACGACAATCGGCCGTGCTTGAATGGTCGTTGTCGTCGTTGTCGTCGTAACGTTCACTCGGACTGGATCCATTTCGATCCGTGCCTTTATGGACAAGGTACGAATGTTCGTTTCGACTTGCCTGCGATTGTTCACGTTCAGCCTCACTTCTTTTCGTGACGAGATGACCGTTAAAAGTGCTACGTTCGCGATAAGTATAGCGAGGGTATGAGAAAGATAGTAGAGATGAAGGTGGCTCTTTTTATTCTCTGGACGATCGAAGCCCTTCTTCGCGGACGAAAATCGATTACGACGGGGCTCTCCTGCGCCCAGGATGGACCGAAAATGAAATTGCACCGGAAAGTGTCTATATTATCTCCCCTCGTTGTTCTCCTCACGCGTGTAATGTCGAGCGACAATGGATGAGCGCGACGTAATCGTTTTATGTAAACGACTTATCAAGTAAATAAGTTGACATAAGTATTAATATTGTGGATTTCTAATATGAGATTTTTAAGAAAATTTGAGAAATTTGAATGATATTTATCTATTAGAAAGTGTAACGTTTGGACAATTTTAGAATAGTAAATTTAATAATTTGTTAATTGCAATAGAGACAGATAGAAAATATTTCATTATTAATCTTTAAAATTTGTAACATTGTCGTTCCTTTGAAAAATATTGCATAACATGGAAAATACGATGGTAAGAAAAACTTTACTTCCATGCTGTTTGAATTCTAGTTGAGCTCTGAAGCTGATCAACGTTGCAATCGATAGTGAAGACTTCTAATTGTCTTCTTCCCCTAGCTCGAGTCTTCTTTCTAATTTTCTTCTTCACACAACGCAAACGATTGAAATTTCATACGGGGTTTCCCCATACCATGTTTAAGGCTTAATAACAATTTTCCATTCTATTAACGTGTATAAATATGCACGTGTACATTTATTTAACGTAGTAAAATAATACTGAAAATGCATTTAACACTTCCATTTTTTAAACTCATAAAGTTTAGAATAGAGAAATTGATCTTAAAATTACTCTTAATGTGGTAGAACCGTTAACAAGATTTCTTCTTCAAGATATTTTATGAAAGAGGTTCGCGCATAATCTATGTGGCATTAATTCAATCATGCAGTGGTTTCCACGTTGCATTCGATCTCTATTTTCGTCTCGCGAATGGATTTACGCGTCGTTATCCAATTCCGTGGCATTAGATTCACGGATAACGCGGCCGCGTGTTTCTCATAAGGGAAACAATTCGCCGCCGCCGCCGCCGACGACGACGAGGAGAAAAGCAATCGCGAGAAGTCGTGAGAGCCGCGGACGAAGCCTCTCGGAGAGATGCGACTCCGTGCATACGAGTTCGTTCGATGTTTATCTTATGGTAGTCGCGCGTTGCGCAATCACGTTAGTCGAATCGTTCTCTCGTTCGGTTAAATCATTTATCGATGATTTTGCAACTATTTACATGAACGCCGCGAGGCAACGGCGAGTATTGAATTGTTAAAAAGAGCAACTGTCTATCACTCACTTTTATACATACGCACGCACGCACGCATTTCGACATAGGGAAGATGATGAGCTCTGGGTTATCAAACTTTTTATAGTAAACGATTATAGAAAATAACGTGAGTATGCAAATAAAAATGTTTGAATGACAGAATAAGATTTCTTCACGTCACACTTGAAAACTTAACTTTTTTTTTCTCCTCGACAAAAAGTATTTCGACAGTAAGCTAAAGTTCAGCAGTTATAATTGGTTGTTTTGCATTTTGATCTGATATGTAATTTTTGCATAATGATTCCACGAAATTCTTCGTTTCTTCTCAATGTGAGGACTATCGCTGACAGTCATGGGAGGGATCAATTTTGTGCATTTCTGAGATACTTACATCTGACTCGTTAGCCGTATCGCGAATTGGATATTTTCGAAGCGATACGAAGTTAAAAATTGCGAATACCCCTCGGTCGACACTCGCTTTCTGTTATCCTTTCTCGTACGTTCACGATGATCAAGAAACGTTTCTCAAAGAAGATGCGTGCAAAATTCATGTGAGCTATTGGGTTAATGGATGGTGAAAGGGGCTCGTTGACAATCTTCGACATTTCCAGTCCTTTAATGCATGTCATAAGCCATTGATAAGTCGTGAAATGGATCTCTACGATGTGAATGTGGCGTCGCTCTGTCAGAAGATTCTTTGAATTTTCTGAATTCATGTCGATGTGCATACATACTTTTTGGAGTATTGCAATCTCTGTGTTCACGTGTACTAAATAGATTATAGATGTATCGAATTTCTTTTTATTTATAGAAATATTTTGATTAATATAAAGGCAACTATATTTTTGGTGAAAATTTAATTAGTATCAAACTAACAAGACGCGTCTCATAGATTTATGAATAATTAATGAGGAGCTATATCATAAACTTTTTTTATCTTACTTTTCAATCACAAATAATTGTTTTAATAAAATATTAATTTTGCTTTAATAAAATAATGTTATATAATTATATAAAAATATCTATTTTAATGAAATAAAAAAAATGCATTTGTTTATATTTGTTGAGACTAAAGAAAAACTTAAAAGTAATATGTGATTTTGATTCGGTAAAGGTGTTTGTATACACGAAAGTATTGGAACTGTTCCAGTGTATATAAAATGTGTTACAGTTTAGTTTTTAATAGAGTTTACACGTACGACGATCGAGGCCATCCTGACCATACTGGCCTAGATATTGCAATTGCACAACAGACCGTATGCTATATTTTTCGGTTATAGTTTGTTCAGCGTGCGGTTATTGTTGTCACACTAAAATTCACGAAACCGTCGCACGTGCTGGTAAGCGTTTTATTGTTTAAACGTAGACTGTTATATGAATCGCCGTCGATATTTATGACTCCTGACAGTGTCAGGAGTCCGCGGCTGTAATCGTCTTTAGGAATTAAACATGCATCCCGTAGGAATAAATAGATGTTAATTAAAAGCGAGGATGGGAGATGTTAATTAAGGTCCTTGCATAAATAAATGAGTGAGGGAGTTAATTCTTAACATTGCTAACGAGCTACGAGAATTGTCGTATTAAACGAGAACGGGAATGGAGAATTTTCGCAACGAGCTCGCAATGCATTATAAAGTAGAGAGATAAAATAAAGTTGGAATTGAAACACACACAAACATACATACCGTTATGAAATTTATGTGATTGCCTGAATTTCTTTTTAAGTAAATTACATTTTGGGCCGTTAGAAAAATTATGATAATAAATCTACGATTCATACATATTTATTGTAATTTATACATTCTTATATGATTAAAAAAAGTTACAGAATTTAACTAGTAATTATGTCATGTATCAATTACCATGCTGTTTTACATGCATTTGACTATCTTGACTATGTCTTGAAATAATTTTTTTCCGTGCCTCAAATTCTCGGTTTTTCTACTGCTATCTCGACAACAAAAATAAATGCGTTGCCCTAGAATTTCAAATTTGAGTGAATCGATTTAAAGACAGTCGTCGCGTTTGCTTTCTATTCAATCTATATCTTGCGGTTTATATCTAGTTTCTGCTGTATGCACAAATGTACCGTGCCGAACGTCATTGGAAAAGACGATGAGGGGGAAAACCGCGCATAACAACAACACCAGCGCGCAAAATGAGTGCCGGCCGGTATATTAATTCCGCATTTAAAGCTGTGGTCGGGGCACGCCGGTCTCGGTGGTCGAGCGGTTAGTACGAGTGTAGGTAGAGAACGCAACAATTCAGAGGGGCTCGCCGGGTGTAATGGCTGGTAATTAGAGTGCCATGATAGCAGGCTCCGCGAAACCAGTTATCTCGCTACGTGCATCGTGCATGCCTATGCCGAAGCCCTCCGCGAAACCCCTCCTCCCCCCCGCGCTCTCTACGTCCCCTCGTTTTCTTTCTCGTTCCCCTCATCGTCTTCTCATTCTTTATTCGCCTCGCCATCCAACAAACGTCTTTACTTCGCCGTCCCTGTCGCTCTTTCGTCGAGATTTCTCGCTTACTCCTTAAACTCTCTTTTCATCAGAAATTGTTCAAACGGAGAAAGGAAATTCTCGTTTGCTTCATTCATTTTCCTATTATTTTATAGCAATGTTTGTCCCAACATGACTTCCTTTTCCTTTATTATTTTTTTTTTATACAATGTTGAAAACGTCACGTCACGATTTAAAATGTGTTTCTTTATAAATATTATCTACAATGTAATGATTCTGATATCGAGTTAATGATACCTGCAGTGACAGTAATAACGATAAAAAAAAAACAATTGCCATCGCATACAATCTATTTTCCACAAAATTGAACAAAATAAAGAAAATAAAAATTGCACAAGGACACATTTCCACCGTTACCGAATGTAGTCGATAAAATTTGATAAGCATCGCTCGTGATCGGGCAGACGGAATTGCAACCTCCCCGTTAGCGAACGAGTCGGTGACCGCGAAAAATCCGCGGCGGCCGTAGAAATAGCTTTTCGCTGTCATGTAAAATTTAGTTTTCGTCGGTCCGCACTTTGAAGCTAACGTGCGAGCTTTACACACATGGCTGCACGAGCTCGTAGATGTTCCGTTTGGCGTTCGCCATTTAATTACATTAAGATAACGATGACGCCGCCGCTCGTGATTCGCCGATCGATTGACGTGCTTAAAAAAGAAATGGGGGAAAAAGACGAATTAGCCGGACGCATTAGCCAAAGTATCCAATTGGGGCATGTTTGCTCTCTTTCTGTGTGACACATCCGTCTGTCCGGTTTCAGGAAATGGCACGTTTGTATACCATTTTTTTTTTATTCTCGCATGTCACTGGGAAAATTGGTTTTTTCCATCGCGCGATGGTAAACCGCCGCGAAAAAGCGCGAGCCATAATTTCTTTTTTCTAGTAAATGGCGTGCTTCGCTATGCGACAAGTGAAACGCGAACGCACAGTTTGCCTCTCTAACAGAGCTGATCATTATCCACTCGTTGAAAGCATAATTTAATTTAATACTAGACAAAGTATAGATTAAATGCCATACGTACGTAAAAAAAAAGACCGCGCTGGGAAAGAGGTAAAAACATTTATTAATATGGTTTATACTCTGGCATGAATTATGCCACGAATGATCGCTCCTTACTCAAGATTCAAATAACATACCAAGAGCTGACTGTTCTGTGACTCTCTTCGAACCTGCTGTCTTTAATAGCGCAATTTGTCGATCACGCAATTAAATCCGAAACCTTTACGGCGAGATGCTTAATGGGAATGCAACCTTGCGGCGCAGCGCGTAAGGTAAGATAGCGCTTAAAACACGCGCGCGATTTTTAACGCGAGCGCGTGCAAGGAAAGTGGACGGAGATACGTGTCGGAGTAGGGATCACGAAGATAATAATGATTGCTAAGGTCGGACTCTCGTAAAATAAATTTCTCTTCATTTTTCGAGGGACGTGAGAGAATATCGACGTTATTGAATTACGCGAATCTAAAGGCTCCTCGACGATCGAATTTTTATTTTGAATTTTTATTGTTGAAATTATTGCATCTTGAAAAACAGGATCTCTTGCGATTCTTGACATCATATTTCCAATTTAAATTTTCTATTCAAGCTCGCCGTACACCTGGTAATTACAGTGTATAAAATTTTAATCACTTGCACCATCATTTTTTTTTTAATTGAAACGCAAGATATAAAATAAATCGAATGTTTTTTTTTATTGTGTGCAAAACATGGCTGTTAGAGTTAAATCTTCATTAGAAGGAAAACAACTGTAAATTCCTCACAGAGTCTATGATTAAGAGAAACTAAAATAAAAATATTTTACGTAATACAGAATGACTACAAATAATTTCTCTAGTATGTTATTATTTCGTTATTAAAATTGAAGCAACTTCTTTGAGAGTCAAACGGAAAGGAAAATTATCTTTAGATTTAACGCAAGAGTTGTGAAGGCGCGTGTATGCTTAGGCACGCGCGCGAGTGTGGGTGGATATATCACGTATCATGTGGAAAGATCCGTGCGTATCCACACATTCACATATATACATATATTTTATGTTTCATGCTCATTGGTTCCCCTTTCACATGAACTTTGCGCGGCTTGGTCTCGTCCTCATTCGAAATCGCACGTACGTTATCCTAATGTAAGTCGCATATGCATACGTGCAATCGCACCGTCGTTCCTATTCCGCTCGCGGACGGATAATTAGTTCGGATAAACGTGATTTCTTCGAGGACGATCGCGCGTAGATCTTTCCGACGATTCCCCGACGTTCGCTGAATGATCGATTAAATCGGTTGGCTTGGTTTTCGCCGTAAACGGGCGTGACCCGATTCCCTCCACGGTGGCCGCCGCGGCTGCATGCGCCGCGCGCGTGTTATGCACTTGGAAATTACAGTCGGATTACGAGCGAGGCGAGCAACGTCGAGTCGAGAACTAACTATAAGCGCGGTCGAATCTCGCTTCTCAAGTATGCCGATCTCGAGATTGCTCGTCGTTGCAAAGTGCGAACCTATCGCCGTTAAATTGCAATTGCTTTCCAATTGATCTGAGAAATTAAAATAAAACGATTGTGAAAATGAAAGAAAATAGACACTTAATATTTTTCTCGTGAAGAGAGAAAGGCGGGGAGAGAACTCAAAAAATTAATGATGGACATTACATTACATTACATTACATTACATTAATGTATTACGTGTGTTATACATACATTCGTGAAATTTTGTGTTGCCAAGAGAATTTCGTAATCGAAATCCTACGTGAATAGACAAATGTATGTGAAAGGATTAATTTTCAATTATTGCTATTTTTGAGGAACATCCCAACCCCTTGTCATTGATGTCCTACATTTCTGATAAAAGATTTCTCATACGTCGATCACGATGTCCGTCATCTGTGTTCGGAACGTCCATCACTCGTCAAAATCTGCGCGCGAAAACATTGTCGACGTGTTCTTCGCGTGCGCGTCCGGTGTCCGCCCCGACGAACGGGAGACGCCTCTCTCGCGTGAAACATCAGTTTAATATAAACACCCTTATCAATGCGCCGGCGAATCCTCGGAGCCGGTTGAATTTTCAATCGCCGCCGCCGCCGTCACGAGAGAGAGAAAGGAACGCTTATGCCGGAGAAAAAAAGCGATAGAATAACAAGTCGCATATTTATGAGCTTACTTTGAAAACCGATTCGATTTGACTTCTCTCTCTTTCTTTCTCTTTCTCTCTCTCTCTCTCTCTCTCTTCTCTCCCTCTGGAACATTACAATGATAAGTAGGCCCTTTCGTGTGTATTTATCTATTTATATATTACAGATATATATGCATTGAGAAAAAAAGTGTTTGGTATTAGTGCATGATAAAATAGTTATGGTTACGAGTTCGATTTTTTTTAGTTATTATTACTACTATTAATGTTAATAACAATAATTTTATGCTTATAGTTCTACCAAGTACGAACAAATTTTATAATAAATTATGATAATTTTTTAAATGTTAATGTAACAAAATTTATTATTGATGTCACGATGTGAATGGAGAATAAGAAGAAACGTGTAGTAAGTGCAATCACAATTACGGTGAATATAAAAATTTTGTAAATATTTGTTTACTATTTACATAATTATAATAATTAAAAACTGTAATTTTTATGGTTAAAATAACGATAAATATATATAGCATAGTTGGCACCAGAAATGACCACAAATTATTAAATAAATTATGATAATTGCAGCTATTTTCTTCTTTCAGTGACCATGTACGCATTTACATATAAATAATGTATGCGTATGTTGTGTGTAAACATTTATATAGTACATAATGTATATTATATACATATGATAACAGATTGTCCAGGTACATGCATAAGAATGCACAGTTAATTAACCGCTCGGTATCGGACATCTGATTGCCCATTTAATTGGATTAGGTATGGTATATGCGCGTTTCTATAAGAGCGCGTACGCGGTAATTACGTCGGTATACGCTGCTACACACGTACCTGTTACACACGGCGGCGCGACGCGACGGTAGCGGCCGTTCAGTTCGAACGAATCGAGGCTGGAAAATGCCGATCTCCGCTGCTAACTGGGAATATTGGTGCGCGGCGCACGTATAAGGAAAGGTCTTACGTATTACTATCTACGGTTATGGGACCTCTGTGTAATCTAGGAGCGTAATCCCTAAGCTACCGCGGTTACTTTTAACACGTAAATTACTTAGTCAATGTGTCAAAATACGATATTACGCGAAATCAAAGTATAGTTTTCTTTCCTTTTTAACGTATTTAAAGACACGGTGTAGAGAAACAAAAAGGGAAGTGAACACCTCAAAGGAGCTTCGAACTTTAAGTCTGAAACTTTCAAATTATGAAACTTTAGGATTTTGCAGCATCTATAATCTTCTTGCTTTGAATATCAAAACCCGTCAAATTATAATAAAGTTTACTTAGACATGTTGAAATGTAAGTTTCCTTCCAAAGTGAAGATAATCCTTAATTACATAGGGACACTTATTGTAAGTTTGCTTTCTTTGCTTCCTGCACAAACGTCAAGTTTTTAATCCAATTATAACTCTTACGTGTTGCTCCAAAAATTTTTATTTTTCCTTATTCTTCAATATTTCGCAGAGGAATCCGAACAAATTTAGCGAGTTTCCACAAGTTTTATATCAGGAATATCTAAGATTTCTCCTGAACTCGAGTTGGGAAACGTTGCGTCTTAGTCGACGTTGACATCTTTCATGTCAATTACTCAACAGAATCATGGCGCGAGAATCATGGCTCAAATTGTGCGTTCTCCCGGACAATGAAGACGAGGTATAAAACGAGCTCGGCGTAGCGAGCATTTAAAGGTCGTTCATGGTACAAAAGGAAGCTCTAGAAAGCGAATGAGTCTCACGTGGGAGTCGATGTAAGGTTTTCGCGCACGTGTGCAGGCGTGCGCGAGTGTGCGGGGCATGTACGAGCGCGAGGATGTCGCCGGGGTATGTAATGTACATCAAGTAATGACACCGAGGGAGCCACTGATTTACAGCGCGGTTCGCGGTTACTCCGAAACTTCCTAACTTCGCTTTCGCAATTTCATTTCGAGTATTCTTCGTCGGATTAAATTGAAGGTGGCCGGCACGAGAAAGCTGTGAGGTGGCAAGAAAATTCTGGGGGGGGACAGGGGGGGGGGGAGGGGGGCCCGGAACTACTTTATTAAATAACGTTTTTTTATCAGAGAGAGATACAGAGAAGAAGCACTTCTCTTACATTTATTTTATCCATCGCGGTAAAATATCATTAATCACATCAAAATAAAGAGCGGGACGCTGATTTATAGGACGGTGCATATCCGGTTCTACTTCTGCAATTCGCGAATTTATTTCGTGAATTTTTAATCCCGGAACACTGTCTGTGAGAATCGTCTTCTACTTTTTTTTAAAACTTGTAGAGTTTTCTCCTCATGGATGCATTATTATGCAAGAATAAATTGCACGATGTGACTTCGAAAGTGTAGAATTTCAAATAAACATAGTTACCTAACAATGCAAACTAGGAGCAAGCTTACTTTTGCTTTTATGCGTTCCGGCAAGTTAAAGTTTAATAACTATCGGTAAGGATTATGAAATACGCGCGTGTATGTAGAATAAATAATATTCTACCCGACACATATATAACTCGGGAATGGAGTCATTTTCTCTCTCTCTTCTTTTCGTTACCGTTCCAGAAAGTTTGTTTCTGTTGAGCTGATGACAGTAAACAAATTAGATTTCGAGCCCATTGGTTCGTTTGCTCGTCGAATATCAAAGGCTCGCGTTACTGTGCCGTAAACTATTCGAACGAACGGCATGAAACGCGGTCACGTCCCTTTTTTTTTTGTTCACCATAGGAAATTCTAAAAGGCTATTTCTCAGCCTTAGCGTTACGACGTATATGTGGTTTCTTCTCGGGTACAAAAGCGGTCTTTCGCGCGATCTCGCCTATATATGAGTAGGCGCGCTGCGCAATGCTGCGTACGCGCGATGCAACGCTGCAACGCTCTCGGTTCGTATATGCGATACCTGCCTGCCCCGGGGGCTGCCGATCGTATTTATAGGCGTAGTATATCGCACGCAGCTAGATTAAGTAGATAAGCTTCGATATGAGTCGATTCCGATTGTCTCCCGCTGGTCAGGTTGCATATCGCCTCGCTGCCTCCTCCTCCCCGCTTCCCCTCGCTGCACCGCGGGACAGACTCGCCGCAGCCAGCTGCACTTGCTCTCGAGCTTGTAACGCTCGCGAAAAAGAAGGGCCGTCGCGTTTCTGCGATTCATTACTTAGAACCGATATCATCTCGAGACGAGATCGAACGGCATGTTGAATTTCGTCGACCTGAGAATGTATGCGCGTTTTTTACCTTTCACTATGTAACGTTGCTCACTTAATATTGAACTTGTGCATATGTCAATTGTGACAAATCGTTAAAGTTTTTTCGACGTTGTTTTAACAAACGTTCATACGCGGGCGTATATCCTGAGATTTCCATTTGGAGAATTCTGTATAGAATGAATAGAGCGAATTCTTTCTCGGGCAACGGTGTATTACGAAGCATTACGCATGCCGCAGTCTTCTTACATAAGATATTTATGGAATCGTTTATATTTGGCAAGGTAATGGGAAATTACACAAGAATCCTGACGAAGAATTCAATTCAACAGTCATGTAAGAAAAAAAATGGCTGCTTTTCTTCGTTTGTGAATTTTTCCTGAATGTAACTACGTACAGGCGTAATATCTTCTGAAATAGCTGCACCCGGAAGACAGAACGCTGGAATAGATTTTCTCTTGCGTAATCACCACGTCCAATTATAGAGTCACCCGTAATTAACAGGAAAATTATACGAAGATACTACTTAGCTTGATTTATTACCGCCGGAGAAACGTAAAGCGTCAATTTCTTTAATATTAATATTCCGACTCTCTCGATGCGAAAGCATACGTAACGTATTCACGCATGTAATTCGATATTATGTAACGTTGGCCCGACCGAGCCTGAAATTTGCGAATACCGCTTTTTTTGCACCTGTCCGCAATTTCTGGCGTGTGTGGTAGTGCCCGTGGTTGCTTTCCTTCTTTTTCCGAATTCCAAGAAAGAGCGGCGCGTTAATACGCACTCACGAGGAATTGGATAATCGCGGGATGAAAGGAATGCCACGCAGGAAAGCAATAACTATACTATTTTGCAGAATATTAAGTCCCGCTAATGATCGCTTGTTGAACCGTAATTATTTATATGCTGTTCGCGACAAACGTAAAGTGCATTTGTGAGATCTGGGTGAGCGTGAGTTATAATCACGTTGATATCGACTCCGGTTTATTGTTGCCACTGATATTTATGTGTACCGCGCCATACATCATACGGCTCCAATTCCGTGTGGAATTTACGGAACGTACGAAAGCTCGAGAAGCGAAAAGAACGTCGTGCTAAACTTGCAGGAAATAACACGCGGATGTCGAGTGTATTCATTATTCGATAAATATTCATGAATAGGTAAACGAAATTAATTTTTAAACTCTGGATTAATACACCTTACGGCTTGTAATAGTGACGGAAAAAACGACATTGAGAAACGAGAGACGTGATAAGTTACTTTCTAGGTCATGTAATTTTATAAGTTATTTATTTTATTTGACGTCATTTGATTAATGTACTTTCATTTTTTATAAGTAGACTTACAGATTTAAATTTTTGAGGAATGGTTTCTGTACATGTATCTTTCTGGTCTTAAGTGGCATCCGCTCTCACAAAAAAATCTATATTTTGTTAAATATATTTGAAAACTTCGGGATTAGACAAAATTATGATAAGAGTTAATAAATAGTGCAAAATATATGTATGTAAAATTTTTACTGCAAATAAAATTTTTCATACGTGTAATTCCGAATAGAATATCTCTCTCAAAACGATAATACGCAGAAACAAGACAAATGTAAACGTACGTAGACAAATGTTGGTTCGAAATCATCTGCGGTGTATTACGCATGAGATGTAAGGTCATTGCACGAGATGCAACGCGGCGCAGAGTCGCAATCGACACGCGTATCTCGCGCTCGCTTTAACGCTACATCTTCCGTCCATTTTTGAATCCTCAGTGGAAACACGCATCGCGAACGGAGGCTTCCATCTCGAATGGTTATGATGTATGTATGTGGGCATATCCATTTACATATTAATGCATCGTATTTTGAGATGAAACGCTTTCTGTGCTTCAAAATATTCAATGATGACAAAAGCAACAAAGTACCTTGCGCTGCCTACTGTAGGCAACTCTCTTGCGATTTTCGTACGCATCTTGCTTTGACAGGCACTTTGATATGAAAGGCATACTTGTCTCTTAGAATCTTTAAAATTTAAATGAAATATGTATCGATTATTTTAACGAAACTTATAATGATTATTTTAAAATTCTATAAAATCTTTATTTCATTCAGGATTCAGATAACGCATATTTAATATATTTTTGGCACATATTTATTTCAAATATTTGATTTTTAGACCTACAAATTGTTTTTGCATGTAAATTATAAAATGAATATGATATTAACTATTTTGGAGAGAAATGCATTACGGTATTGAATATTATTAAAATTTTTTAGTAATATTAATTTTCCGATCACATACGTTAATATATTCAAAGAATTCTTATTATTGTATTAATATTGATATTATGTTAATACAATATTTTGCGTATATATCTTTATAATAGTAGCTAAACAGTATATTTTAATATTGAATTTTTTCGTATTCCTCTTATATTTTTTGCTTGCATTCGTTATGCGTCTTACATTCATTATACTTCTTTCCCGTGATAATGGATTCACCTCTGGTTTGGTTATTATTTATTCTCCAACCTCCAACTAGAAATATTCGCATATTTTATGCAGAAATGAAAGATTCACGCAAATTATAAATCTGTAAACTTCTCATATTTTTAATTATTTTACACAAATTTTGCTGAATATGATCAACAAGCTGCGTTAATAATACATGCATGCATACACGTTCCATATATATATTTTCAAATTAAGAACAAAAATAGATCTATTAGAAAAGGAATTATTTAGGACACATTTGTTTTATCGTTTCCTGCTTATATTTGGTATGCCTCGTTTGAGATAATGTGGACGCGCTTCTAGTCTCTCTATTACTCGAAGCACATCTCCCTCCAATCTCCCAAGCCTACATGGATACGCGTATCACAAACGAACGAGTCGGCTCTGTGATGGATATAATATCCGTACGTGGGTAGGTCGACTTACATATTAATGTAATACATAATCACGCGGAGATTGGAGAGGCAGGACCCCAGCCCCTTAAGATGAATGAGTCTTAGAGCACGCTCAAAAGGCATGCGGTTGATCCAATGTGTCGTAATCCTGACCCCGCGAGGCTGCACGGTCCGCTATATCCCGTGTCTCAGTCAGGATCGTATCTAAGCTATCACCGATACGGCCAACGTCTCTCCGATCCGATTCCAATCAAGCATCAACATACACGTATTAAAGAAAACACGAATGCTATTTCTGTTATTTATCGAACAAGGGGAGTAAATTACACCGTGTGAGTATTTCCCATAATTTCGACGTGTCTCGAATAAAAGCATTCTTCAGCAAGATGATAAAGATTCGATTAACTTCGAGATATATGGTAGATATCCAACGTAGCAATTTTTGTTACTATGGGATTACAAATGTTCGTCTAATTATTCATCAAGTAAAAAGTATCTTGAACTGTTTATATTTCAAATATATGAGACAAATGGGAGATATGTGTGTTATTCCGATAAGTAAGTTTTCATTGATTTTGATTACTTTTTTTCTTATTTGAAATCATGTTATTATTAATTGTTTAAATAAAAAGAAGCAATTAGGAACGTGGAATGGAATTTTAATAAAGATAAAACAGTATTAAAATTCAAACATAAAATTCAAGATACCGTCAATAGATGTAAAACATGATTTTCGCATATAAGTAAGTTTGAATATGCATGAATATAAAATAAATTTGGATATAGACTTAATCTCGATTTTTGTAAATGTTCTAATTACTGTTTCCGTCCATTTCTTAAATTATTGCCCAGCGATGTGGCGTGGGCACCTTAAGAATTATACGCAGCTTTGACGTTGCTTGTATGTTCATTTTAATCCGCTCGGCATACATCGACAGCCGGCATGCACGCGCGCCTACATACTTTAATGGTGAGCAATGCTATCGATCGGAGAAAATTTCGATTGTAGTCAGCCGCTATCAGATCTTGATCGGTTCTGTCTGGGAAAGGAGTGTCTGGGAAAACGCACTTAAATATGCGCCACGTTTTGCACGTGTCTCCGATTGGCGG
The DNA here is from genome assembly GCF_016802725.1 of Solenopsis invicta. NCBI lineage: Eukaryota > Metazoa > Arthropoda > Insecta > Hymenoptera > Formicidae > Solenopsis > Solenopsis invicta. The sequence goes on from NC_052673.1 coordinate 12,812,770, forward strand.
AGAGATGTACATAGGATAATTAGAAAGTTGACATTTACTCCGATGTCGAATGTCCCCGTTTTCCTCTTAAGACGCAAATGAAAAATAATCAATTTATTAAATATAATAATCATAATTCCGCGACTTTATAATTATAAAAGCTAAATAACTGATCGTTAACTTCATAGTAACAGCGTGTTGAAATATAGGGAGCGTTGAAATATATGTGCGCGTATACTTGTAAAAGTTACATTCCTGAAATTAAAAGTAATATACGATCAAACGAACGGTAATTGATACAATTTTTATCATATCTATGTCATGTTTAGCAGTTTCTTATCTAAGACACCAGATTTAATTTTAAATTTACTTTTCTTACCGCACTTAATCAATCTAAGATTTGTGCAAAATTTAATTACATAAATTGATCTCGTTTATTAATTGCGTCTCTTGATATATAACTCGTTAATAATGCAATTAACATCTTTTTTGGAATGGCTTCAATATCTGTTATTTCTAATGTCTATATGTATATGTCGCCTATTTTAATGCATCCTCTATATACTTCTATAGATTCGGCCGAGAGCATTGATCTTCCTATCTCGTTAAATCAGCGCTCTGTTCTAATTCCGAGGTATCGAAATGATTAATGAAAATGCAACGCGAGCGAATGCGTTTCTCTTGCTCTCGCTCACTCGCTCGATGTTGCGTCTATTCTGCATCTACGTCTCTCCAGGACCTCCGAGAAGACAGACTAGAGAACGCACGGACTTTCCCCGTGAAATCTCGCTGCCGCGGGTAGTCGGGGTGGGGACTGAAGAGGGGGTTATGGTCTACCTACGAATCATTCATTGTCGCTTTAGACAATGGAGATTACTTTATCTCCGGCGATGCGAGCCTGGCGCGTAAGCGTTTGCGCGCCGTCCAACACGTTGGACCCGACTTTCTCGACGGATCGCCGTGTCAAGTGTGTGCGCTGGCCGATCGTAATTTATTCCTCGCTGCAGTTGCCTAATATGTAGACCGACCCGTGTTCGCGTTCGCTCGTAACTCACCGAACGGAGTAGAAAAAAAAAGGAATAATGGACGTTTAATCGAGATTTATGCGCGTCGCGGGAGTTCCGCGCGTATGAGTACTAATTCGATTCGCCGGAAAATTGTTTGCGCAGAAAACGGACTCTCCCACTCTGTTTTTCTCTCTGTTTCTCTCTCTTTCTCTTTGTTACCACGTAATTTCTTTACGATTAAAATTTATTCGCTCGCGTGAACAATGATGTAAAGTGTAATAAAGCTTCGATCATGAGCATTCTAAGTGTGACGTATAATATCATATAGTTAGATCGAACGTATTATTATAATTGCATCATTTGTCACAGTAAATTTGTACGAAACGTTATTGAAATGATGGCTGTAAATGCATAGACGCAATGTATTATATTATGCAGTCATGAAACTAATTGTCCGAGGACAGAAAGTTTATTAAAAATGAAAATTCTTGGCAATGATGTATTTCCACCGAAAAGTGTGCTTTTAATTTGTAACTTAAAATAAACTCCCCATAACTTTTGTCCGGAAAATTAGTTTCAATTGTATACAATAAGATTAGCTTGTTTATTTAATATTATTTTACCAACTTTACCATTTTTTACAAATACTTTTAAAATTGAGTAAAAAATAACTAAGGATAGAGGCAAAGTAAATTCGAGACATATTATTGCAATTTTATTTAAATACATTTTTAATATTTTATTATTAATAGGCTAGTGAATTTGTTTTTTTTCAGTTTAAATACAAATTAGTTTCTGATGGAAATGTATCGCCGGCAAAGGTTTTCACTTCCAACCAGGTTTGTCCCAAACTATAATATTTGATGAATTTGTAGCATATCCTAAACTCTCAATATTTGTTGTCCAGATAATTAGTTTCGCGATTGTATAAATTTATATATAATATGTTGTAATACATGATAATATTATAATAATATCAGCAAGACGATTGTTATGGATTTGTATGACAATTATACAAACATTTAAATATTAAAATCATCACAGTTATAAAAAGAGCGATATTTTAATGTTATGCCATTTGAACGTAAAATTCTCATATCACGAAATTATTCCATCATGTTCGTCCACGGTTTTAATATCTTAATGAGATGCCTATTATTTAACACCTCGCTGCGGTACGTGCAGGTACAATACGGCTGGTAATAGCCTGACTCTACCGCGCGGGAACAATCGAGCGGCTTTGCTGTAAAACCGGAGCGCGATTTAAATAACGCGATGAAACGGAAGATATCGCGCGTCGGGCCCCGTGATTGTACCCTGCAATCGGCGACAAACGTATTTCACCTCGAGTCCGAGCAGATTTTTATCGTATCACGTCGTCAGGGGGGCGCTGATTAGACGACCGCGCCGTTCGTCGCATACGTATTTGCGTATGTCTGCGAGTCGATCGCGCGCGGCACACAGGAATTTTTTATTATGACCGTCAGTCATGCGTGCTCTACTATGGGCCGGTGCGTGCTTGATTGAAACGAATTAAAGCTCAAAAAAGTTTCCTACGTCCGTGTATGAATGACGATGCGGCATCCTCGATAGATCTAGGACTAAATAATTCTCGTCCGTCCACAAAGGGACGCTGTCGCGCAAACCGCAATTGGACGGCAGCTTTTTTTGCCGTTTTCCCGGCATCATCGCTTTCCGGCATGTTGCTGTATTAAAAGTTGATAACGTTGAACTCATTGCATTATTCATAATGCCGCATTGGCTCTCTCGTTGCAATAGTTGTCTGATCGGAAATTAATTATTAAAATTTTTGCGTTTGTCAGTCAACAAAGTCCGACCATCTAATTAATGCATTTGCTGTCAAGCCAATGATCTCTGTGCATTTGTATCTCCTTTGAACAAATGCATCGCTATTTCCACCATTTATCCTCATAAATGATAACATCTCGAAACGCTCGAGGTTACCATCGGCCTATTGAACCATGAGCTCATTATGTGCGACTCTTGCGTATACATTGCAGAAATACAATGCGTGTCGTAAGGGGATACGAAATCGCGGAAAAAGAGACCGCGGTGTAACTATTCGCGGATTAATTCATAGTTCACGCCGGTCGCTCGTCACGTTAACGTGTGACAGCGCGGAAGTCTTTGTTTTCGATCGGGTATGCTCGATTAACGTCGGTTCGCACCAACAATATTTTTTTTCCCCAGCCGCACGGACAAAGTCGGTCATCGGATATTTTTTTTTTCCAGTATGCAGAATATAACCCGTGTACGCACATGTGATCAGGGATATATGCACACGCAAAATGCTTCGCTCGCACGCCGGGCACAATCAAATGATCCTTTTTTTTTCTTTTTGCCTGTCGCTTGCTATCGCATTCGCGGAAATATGCGGCATGGCTTAACTATAACTCTCCGCATCCCGTTTGGCTCTTTTTCGCGTCCCGATTTATCCGGTCTGTTATTAGACACCGATCGTGTGTGCAACACGACGCAAAAGCGTCAATCTCCCTTTTTATGAAATCGTGATACGAGAGTTTCGGTACTTTCGGATCAGTCGCTTCGGTCACAAGTAATTTGGGCTTAGCGCGAGCCTTCCGGTTTTTTTTTATCGTAAATTTCGCGCTGAAGTACGAGCAATGTAAATTCGATCGATGCCGCCGGTACTGATGCTGGAACACTTCAAATTCCAGAGATACGTGACCTCTTGCGCAGCAGTGGTAAAAGCGTGAAATAATTTTTCGCTCAGTAATTGATTTCATTAATCTGCGCATTGAATTTATTGCACGATCGTGCCGTCCACCTATCTAGCGCGGTCTCCGCGGATCGCCTCGCAGATCGCCTCGCAGATTGATAACCGAGTATCAATAAGGCGTACGTGTTACACGATAATCCGAACAAACGACGTCGGGGTGCGGTCTTGTGACTACCAACGAGAGCCATGTGCACGCCCGATCGCCGCGTTTATTATTACAACGGTCGACACAGTATCTCTCGCATCGTGTTAGGCGTGAAACGGTCGGGCAGGTCAAGACCCCGTTTCTTATCCCCCGAGCCGGCTGGCGAAATGAATTCCTCGCGAGTGCCCGTGCACATCCGTGTGCGCACTCCGTATACACGCTTCGTTCCGTTGGCGTAGCGACATAAGCAACAAGCGTAATATACACGGCACTATTTATGGGTTATTAACGTCACGTCGAGAAACGACCCAGAACCAACGGACTCGTGGGATAAGGGGATACTTCCGGCGATCGCGACATTGATAATCCATCTTCAAGTCTGAAAACGCGTCCTCAACGTGGCTCGCGATTTGCGACACCTTCTCACGTTTCTTTCCTTTTTTATCTATGCGTATCCGGGTCCTGACACTTTTGATACCGATTAACGTAATCGGTGACGTGAGGCACACGGTTCAATTTGAGTTTTAAGAGAAAAGCTAGCGATCTAAACGCGTAATGAGCCGTAATGCATTGGATCAAGATGAATGATTCCCATATTATATGAAATTAATACGGATGACATAATATGGAAACTGTTCAAAATCTAATGTATGTAATTCTTTTTGGAATATTTTATTTTTAACTGAAAAATTCAACGCGCGAGCAACCTTATAAATTTAAATTTCTTTCCCAGCATCTACTTTTTATACAATTAAAATGTATTCTTACACATTTTTCTTAATTTATAATTTTTCTTAAACGTTATTATTACAAAATTACCAAAATTTCACATACTGAAAATAATTTTTTATATTAATTATAATGTTAAAAGAAAGAAATGCTTAAAAAAAATTGCCTGGCGATAAGAAAAAAAGACTTTTGTAAGAACGCTAATAAATATAAGAACGATACGTTTTGGATGAAGAAAGATGTCCCTTCGTCGTTTGGCCGGGGAAAAACGATACTGACTCATTTGTCGCGCCGGTACTTAACGGCAAGTTTCGGAAACGTTGGAACTTTTCGTGTTAATCTCTTTCAAGGTACCCCAACGGACTCGTCCCCCGCCATGAAATAACATAAAACTTTTCGTTTCTCCGGAACCACCCTCCCGCTCGCACTCTTCCTTTCTCCGTGACGTCGCTCAGGACTTTTACTTTTAAATCATTCAGCCGATGCCCGTTACATTATTCAACCACTAAAACCTCGCTATGCGGATTTCTGGAGAATCTCAAGGATCCTTTCCTATCTCCACCTACTTTTATCCTTTTCCTCGTTCCCAATCCCTTCCCTCCGCCGCGTATTTGCACGGCCGCTTCTTATTCTCCGATGCCGATGCGAGTCGCGAAACTTCCCGCGAAATTCCCTCAATAATTCTTGTCCACGTATTAGCATTATAGCCACGTTATGAAAGTTCGTGCGAACGAAGTGAGTTATTCGGCTTCGTGACTTACGTTTTTCTAATGTCGGTTCCGTATCCTATATATCCGGATATTATTCAGGATCACTTGCACGATCCTACTAAGTACCCAGTCGTTCGAAATCTGGATAATCCTACTGAATTCTGACAGTAGCATTTTTTCATTTATAAAGAAGCCACCCAAAGCTCGTTCTATACCAGTCATTTGAAAATTTAGAAATTTTATTTCCATGAATTTCTATCGTACATACGCATTCGGTATCTAATTTATTTATAATATTTGTAAAGAAATTGATTGATGCGAGAAGAAATTATCTCGGAAATGGAGCCTTTGTGTATTCTCGTCAAACTTTGAGAGCTCTACAATCAAGAAGTTGAGGATAATAAGAAGCTATTAATAAAGCGTTTGATTTTATCAGAATAATACTAAGGTTATTATCGATTATAAATACACACACACACACACACACACACACACACACACACACATATATAATATATGTATATATGTCTGTGTCTGTTATATGTATTTATTAATTTAAAAAGAATAAGCTGTATATACAATGTTTCGAAAAAGAAAGAAAGGGGGAAAGTAAACTTAAGTAAGAAATACTTAACTTAGTCATTTACATATTGTAACAAAAGTTAAATATCTGAATAAATACACATGAATTTGATAAAAAATTACAAATCAGTCGTCTCGATTGTTTCGATAGTTTTAGTAATAAATTACGATAACGCTGTTCAGATATGGCCGTTAGGTCAATTATGGACACGTGTTTAATGATTTTAACACGAAGTTCGTAAATCTAATGTCCACTTTTGGATAGTTTCCAGGCGGCGCGCGAGTTCGGAGATTCTACCCCGAGATCGTCGACGAAGCGAGCAGCCGGGCCACATCCTGCGCAATAAGGTAGGAATGTTCTCACAGCTTACTATACTAGCATAACGCCTTTAGTACGGTAATTGTCTGCGATAGTAACACTTGGATTTGCGTTTTGCTCGAATTACATGTTTTATGTCTCAGTGAGAAACCTGTTAACGCTAATTCGCGCGGGCGTGAAAATCACGCGATTGTCTTCGATAATTCGCGACTTAATTTCCTTCCAAACCTTTTACCGATTGTATCGCGCAGTTCATCACCGTGTTGCCGCGCGATAATATCCACCGTGTGGCTAATAAATGATAAATGGGAGAACTTGTCCATCTCTGGGGAAATAATCGGATTATGCGGAGATGATTATCGCGGATATCGTACCATTTCCGTTTGGACGATCAATGGATAATAAATAAAATAATATTCATTGCTTTGTGAATAGAGCGACGTGGTTCTTTTGTATAACATGATTGGTGACGTCGCAGTTAATAAAAGCCATAAAGAACGCAATAAAAAGCTTTGTTTACTTTAGATCCACTTAAAAAAAAAAATTTTATTTGATATAAACGAAAAGAAAATGTATTTGCATAGCGAATAAATTTATTCGCATTATTCGATGTGTAAAAACGATAACAAGCGACGAGATAAGCAAATTAATTATACTGGTGAATGAAATGAGTGCAATGCAACGTGACGTGTTTTTTATTACTGGTAAATTGGACATTCGACTTTATGCATTATTCGTTATCCGATTTGGCGGTATGTCCCACCTGGATGTGTGTTAGCGCTTGGCGCCCGTTAAAATGGTATTACGTCGTGAAACGGAGCGGAAACGAAGGGTAAAGGGAGAACCCCATAAATACGGAGGAAGGGAGGAGGAGGGGAAGAAATATACCATATAACACGGAAATAAATATTCACGTGACGAGATGCGAATCGATTTGGCGAAATATCGAGATATGTACATGTACTATATGTCAGTACCTTATAATGTAAAAAACTCGTCAATAAAGAAAAAACATATCACGTTGCATTGCACTCGACTGAGGAAATTTGCATGCAAAAACACGTGAATACAAGGTGTTACCGTGCTTCTTTTCATCTACAAATTTCAATTAGCCTGGAGCATGTCGTTTCTTAAGAAAAATATCGAGACAGACCTTGTGTCATGAACGATTGAAAATGCTAGCTCAATTTTCCATTGAAATTACTTGAGGATAATTTAGTTTGAAATTGATAAAAATTATTGAGCGACGGTAAACATGAAAAGATTATGATAAAAATCGCATTTAAGAAAATGTTTCGTGAGCAAAGATCGACTTTCTCTGGCAAAGCATCTACGAGGAAAATATCGGACATAGGCCCTCTGTACACGTTCTTTTCCATATAAATTAAGGCTGCCTATTCGAGTTCACGTCAATCGGAACGAATCGCGCTGGTGGCGGACGACGTTTAAATTAACTTCAATCAATCCTTTCATTCGCGATGCCAGTTATTTATTGCCCGCGCTCCGGTGAATTCTCATTCGAGTTACGTTCTCGCATATACATATACGATCGCCTACATGAATTCTAATTACGCCTTTTTAGCTCGACCCTGTCGTATTTAGAGCTTCGATATATGGGTCAGGTGAAATTTTAAATGCAATTTATCGCCGCACTGAAGTTTCTATTTACGATTCCATTTGTTTGTAATTGGCGTCCGAGATTTTTGAGGAAAACAATGTAATTTTTTTGTTGCAACACATGTGGTATTCTCTTTCTCTAACATGTGCATGTGGGCACTTAAGCATAAATTAAAAATAAATTAATCTAATTTTATGAATAAGCTTTTATTTTTGCAACTTATTACTCTAACTTACTTCGATATGTATTATTAAATATTCAATTGAGATTAGATTAATTATTTTCTTACTCTTTCATTCTTGTTTAATATTAATGTACTTGCAAAGAACAAGAGTATTAGTTATAATACTCCTCATGTATCTTACAGTCTCTGTACCTATGCAAGTCGACATTAAACAGCCACTTTACTTCTATTCTACGTTACTTCCTCTCCTCCCCCGCCTTATTTTCCTTTTGCGACGGCGAATGATTAATAACAGCGCATTATGGGCTTGTAATTTATCAGAATAATACTGCCACACATACAAAAATAATCAATTTACACCAACGCCATTTAGCTTCTATTTTCTGGAAGTTAATTAAATTACGGTACTAGGTTGGGGCGCAGAGGAAGGAAGCCTTAAATTGTGTGCGCTTTAATAGTCATCAAATAGAATTTATTACATAACGTATTATTCGCTGTTCGGATTGAGTCCAGCGAGTCTAATGCAACGTCGACTGCAACGCGATGCATCTCTTCCTGGGATCGCCCACGGGGAAGCTCGTGTAAAAGTCGGCGTTAAACAGAGCCCTTGCTTCCACCTGAGTGATTAATAACATCTTGGCGAACGTTAAACGCTTGTGCTTCTTCAGATTAGCCTGGGCAAAAATCGCCAACTTTGAATGAGAACGCGCATGCTCCAAACTAAATAAATCACTTTGGAAAAGACCTTCCTACGCGAGCGTTCTTTTGCTTCTTCCTCCCTCGTCGCCAATTCTTTTTTTTTTCTTTTTGCAACTTGAGTTATGGCAAATCGAGAAACAAATATGGTGGGTCACACAGGAATATCTTGCGTTGCCATAAAGAATGCATTTTTCCGTGTTATATTATAAATAAATCAATCATCACTGATGCTTACTGATGCGAGGCTTACTGATGCGAGTATCTATAAATTATATAAATTATAACATTTTTTGATGTAAACAGTGCCGATATCTGCAGATGATAAAGTGTAAAAACGATTATTTAAATCACTTGTTATTTATGCACAAATTACAATTATTGTTATTACAACTTAATATAAATATATATAATATTTTTTTAATAAATAATACTTTTTTTGAAAAATTAATTTTTGTTGTAATAAAATTCGACATATTTTTAATTTTTAATTACTTAAATTATTTAATTTATCTTAATTATTTTCACTTATATTAATTAAAAAAAAATATTCATATTATTAACAAATTATTTGAGACCCTTCTTCACAAAGTCAACATCTTAATTGACGGATCTTAAAATCATTAAAAAATGCGAGTAGCTTTTTCGTGTTCCGTCGATGCAAGAAAAAAACTCGAGAATGGTTAATCGGAGCATTTCTCTCGTCTCGTATGTATGTGTGCGTATAACGTAAATACGAACGTAAAACTTAAGATGCACGAAGCTCTTACACGGCCCTTACCCGGTTTAATGGCACCGTGTGGGCCGCGTGTAGAAGGGCGAAGTAGTTGATGGGTGCAATGTCGAACTCGTTTTTCTTTCCTCCGCGATGACAGTATTGTTATAAGGCGTATAAACGTGGTGAAGCAAATAATAAAAGAAATATTGCTCGAGCGTGTAATTCGCGCGCAAAGATCGGGATAAGGTATCAACGCGAAGGAGAACGGCGCTATCACGAATGAAATAATGAATAAAGAAGCGAGCGTCGAGCGCGCGCAAAGTATCCAGCGGAAAAGAGCGTTCTTCCCCCGTAACGGCATCTTCCCGCGATGCTTTACGCGCTCGGCGTATCATAAAGATAAAACTTACTTTCTTGTCTATCGCCTGGTATTGCTCAGGAAAATAAGACATCCCTCGGTATGTAATTACACCCTGCATTTTTTTATGCCGCTGTTAAGAGCTGGTTCACTCCGATTAATTTTCCGCGATTCTCTTGTCAATCGATGTTTTTCACGACTTCCGATTTCATTTCTGTTTATAGGAAATTTCAAAAATTTTATTTTATTATGTCTGACCAATTGATGTTTCGCACGCATTCAAAATATTGTACGAACTTAATTTATATGCAAATAAAAGAGGTTTTATTTGAGAAATTGTATTTTTTAATATTAAATTGCACGCGTTTATTTGCGCAATTACTTTTTATCATTTAAATCGTTTATGATATTGTTTTGTTGAAAATTGAAAAATTAATGTCGATTCAATATATTTACGCCATTGCGTTGTAGGATTGAAACGCCGAGGGAAAGCGAAAGGAGACGAATACGTGGAAAAGGTTGCCGGAAAATTGCGGAAGTTGTTACTCTATGTGATAAATAAAGTCGTACTTTCTCGTCGGCGGAAAGAATTGATCCCCCCGGTGCACTTGGTCGTCGTAATGTCGAGTATCACGTCGAGTTCAGAGGGTATCGCGTAATCTTTAATGGTTCTAATAATTTTCACTCTTCTCGTTCCGCGGTAAATCGAGAGACTCGCCATGCTGCTTTCTATCACCTTTTGCAGACTGGTTTTGCTCGAACATGTGTTGGTGACGAGAGAAACAATCGATCTTTTGTTTTAGACATTCCTGTCACAGGCTTAGCACTAAATATGTAACTGCCTTATCTCAGTTTCTATGCAAATAACAAAATAAAATATAGACTCTTAAGCTTGTTTTAAATAAAATAATGAAAAATATATGAACGTACGTTGAATGTATTTAAATTTGTATACATTGCTGTATTTTTATTTATAATAATAATTATGTAGAATTCTCAAGCTGGTTGTTAGAGTGTCAAAACTTTTTGTAGCATGGCTTATCATGCCTGAGCGTTCTAGATAATTATTTTGATAATTGAAAATCCATACAAAATTAATTACAGATCTATATCTAGCACTTAATCACTTGCTTAATCACCTAAGCAAAATTGTTCTTTATAAAAATCTATTTGAAATCTATATCTAAATTTAAATCTAAATTTAGGTAATACAATTTCACTTTGTTTTAATCAGGAAATTGAAATTTAATTTATTATTATATTTCTCTTGAACTTTTTACATTCCAAGAGGAATAAAATTGTGATATTTTAATAAATGAAGAATATGAATCTTCACATTTTCCGCGTCAATTTAATTTTATTTATTTTTGATTTATTAAAATCACAATTTTTGATTTATTAATATTACGCAATTTTATTCCTCTCGGGATGTAAAAATTTGGAAAGCAACGATATAAAGTGATAATCAAATTAATTGATTCGAGCAAATATTTTTCCAATGTTTCATTTAAAAAAAAAAAGATATGTTTCACATGTTTTGCGATAATAGTCAGCATCGAAATATTGTATTCGAACAGGACACAAAATTTAATGTATATATATTTTTAATATAACATTAAATATTTTGTCGCACTCGATAATTTATTTTAATTTCTATAACGTATGTGTAAGCAAATTCGTACGGCGTGTCCCGATGAAAAGTGGTGTGTGCCACTTTGTGCGTTCTGTCATATTATTCCTTAGAATGGGATCTTTCCTTGTGAATATTTGTTGAATGATATCCAGCGTGATTAAATAAATGATATCCATACATAAAATAAAAGACAAAATTAGTCAGGCTAAAATCAATATTATTTAAACGTATAAATCAGAATAAACAGACCGTTAAATACAGTTATACACATTGATCTGAACGTGTGAACTCTATCTGATTAATTGAATTAAAAATGTTTTAAACTTGGAAATTGTCAATATTTTTTATGGAAATAAAATTATTTATTGCGATTAATGAATTGTTAATCGGATAAATTATATGTATATTTTTTTATTACATATATGTTTTTTATAAATATTTAGGTGAATCTCAATGAAACACCAAACCTTTTTAATATTTATCTCCGTATATATATAAAGACGCGTACAAAAAATATTTTGAAAGTATGAAAATTTTTTGCTAGGTATTCGAGAATTTTTCGATTACAAGAAACGACCATCTCGCCGAACGCCAGCCACGGTGCTCTAATTGAGGAAACTTTGCGAAACTCATTAGCTTCGCTAGTGTCACTCATTTTCGCCACAAGCTCGCGCAATTAAAGAGAGCAATGCACCGGAAGTAGTTCCTACCGCGACGTCGACCGTGCAGCTTTATCGTTTTTTTTCTCGCGTCATTCGCCGGAATTTTCGAGTGGCAAAAGTATAGCTGGTATTGGCTCTCGTTAGTCGTGATCGCGGCCACTCACGTAAATCACCCTCCCGGAATTTCACATTTGCGCGTCGCACGATGCGGCTCTCATCCTGTGTCGCCACTTTCTGAACCCCTTCACACTCGCGCAGCAAGAAGGTAAATGTTGGCGAGATTACGGTCCTTGCTAAATTTATTCTATTAATTAAGTTTACCTGCTCTGTCTCTCTCTCTCTCTCTCTGTTGCCGCTTTGTTCCGCCGCCGGGACGGTCAGTCCGATGTCGAATACGAGGAGAAACTGCTTTGTAATTTGTGAAGATTATAATTGTACGAGAAATCCATAATTTTTGTAAGAACTATACGGAAGTGTGGCAAGATCTAAACTTAACTATTTTGTTTCCAATTTCATAAACGTCTTTTGTTTTTACCTAAAATACATGCAGACCATACAGAACATTTCAAAAGTATTGAATCTCATCATATATTCTTATCTTATAAATTATAATTTAGAATTATTATTAAGTTATTTTTAATATGTTTAGCTTTAATTGTTATTAATTTAATTTAATTACGATCTGACAAATACATTTCAAAATTAATTATTCTCATTATATTCTAATCTCGCATATAATTTATAATTTATGAACGAAGCCATTTTCAATACGCTTAACTTTAATAATTGTTTATTTAATTTATTATTGAATTAGTTATACGATCTGACAGACAATATCACGAATAAACTTTTCGAAGAATTCGTATTTAACTTTACGCGCTACTTAAAATGTCCAAGAAGCTTCGTGCTTCGTTTTCTTTATCGTTCTGTTGTGGAGGACAATTTAGACGATGCAGTCGCAAGTTTGCTCGGAAGTCTGTATCAATTGCTGTGTTTTCCGCCGGCGATAATCGGGTGTTAACTACGCGCTATCCAGGGGCGGGATCGCGAGGAGAGTGGGCACGAGAGGCGGGAGAATACTCGTTGCCGGCGAAATTTCGGAAAATTTATGGCTGCGACCTCCGCGAATTTCGAGAAGGGGCGAGAGAAACATCTTAACGAGGGGTCGGGCTATCGGCGAGAGCGGATGCGCGCTCCACTTCCGACGAGGGGGTGGGAACGCGGAGCCGTCGCCGGGGAATTATTGCGCCTCCGCGTGTGCACCCCCGCCGGGTCAACGCGCGTCGAAACTTCGCCGGGTGCTGTCGCGCACCTGCAACAACGGTGGCATTCCCTTTAGTCGAGAAGCAGCCTCCACGCTTCGATAGTTCGGGGCTGCGCGGTTTGCCAGAAAATCACATACGATGCTACATTAATGCGTACACGCACGTAAACACGCATACGCACCTGCTGGAGCATTCATGCGGTCGTATTGCGTTGACGGGAGAAAGGAGAGAGATATGAGAGACGATGAGCTTAATCAAATTAGTAACGTTCCCGTCATATTCTGAAGGAAAGGGGAGCGATATTGGTGTATGGAAATGTACAACCGATAATCATAAACTGTGATTCAAATTTCCGTTTCCTAATGTCGAACTTATTATGTAACTTTTATTTATTTATTTATTTATTTTTTTGATAGACAAAAATTAAGACTTTTCTCATGATGATTCTAAATGACCAGTATTAAAAATAAGAAAGAAAATTGTGCAAAATTTTTATCAGAAGCTTAATATAAGTTTTGCCTAGTAACATATTATTTTATAAAATAAATAATCATATGATTATAATACATCACTATGGTAAACTCCTATAGTGTTGCAATATAAATTTTTAAATAGAAGTTTTATTATACTTGATCGTTCATAAACATGTATGTCATTATACTACGAAACATTCAGTTATAAATTTAATTATAATTAAGTTTTGTATTTATTTATTCGTCAAACATAACGATCATGTTTTCACTTGATATTATCATTTAATCTAATTATACTATATTTTTTATAACTATTATTTTTTAATTGCAATGATGATCACAAAAATAATTACGTTATTTTTTGTTATTTTCTATTACATTTTCTATGATTTATATAAAGAATTTTCTATTGTGTAACAACTCTCACATGATTTGTACGAATTTTATTGGATGGATGGGAAGAATAAATAGAGTATTTGTGGCCACTTTTTAAATCGGTCATGTACGGAGGAACACGCGTGAGATTACATATTAATTATATCGGCTCCCGTAATGGCTGTTCTATCGGCGACCCGCGTCATTTCGCGCATGGCCTAATAATATATTTGTCATTATTCTGGACCAGTTGTCCGCGCGCCGTATATTTTAAATAATGCGTGCGACGTGCGATGCATCGCGCCGTGCAAAATTGCAATTGCAGTTTTCGCGCCTGGCCGTGCTGCTGGTCAATAAATTACAATTGTTCGTCGCACATAATTCTCTGTTACATTAATAAATATCGTGCGCTCCATCGGGCGCCACACTGCGCGAGCTGTTTGTCCATTATGTTGTCGGTTCTTTAAACAACAAAAGAAAACGGGTCCGCGTGAAATACCTATGAATAATGGATTTCTGTCCGTCCGCTGTTTTTCGAAAAAAAAAGGTGTATAGAATAAATATGCGAAATATAATAAGAGAACGCCGAGAGAAAAAATCGTCCTTGATATATTTAAAAAAATTTTTTTTTTCTTTTTTTGTTTAGGATAAATCAAACCCAATTACAATGTCCCAAATACTCCACTCTAAAATGTTTTTTTTCGTTTCTGGAAATCCACTCTAAAATGTTTTTTTTTTTTTTTAATTAAGGGATTAAAATTGTACTTTTAATAATATTAAAATATTTTAACGATAAGTATATTTCTGAAGATTTTAAGTAAAATTAAATACGCATACAATTATGTAATAATACGTGCAATTTATGTATTAGAAAAAGTATTTAAAATCGAATTTCCAGTATTCGAGACACTGCCGGTAATTGGGTCATTTATCTTATCTTTAGAAACCTATTTCGTGGGAAATAGAGAATTTCCCAGGAATTGCAAGAGCTCCGATCTGAAACAGAAAACGAAAAGGTTTGTGAATTTCGATTCTCCTGACAAAAAAAAATGAGTTAGAGTTACAGTATTTTTTTGGATGATAGATAATAGTGCGGCTCTATTTTTCGTCTATTTTGCATCAAAATTCTGAGTTTCCACGCATCGGCGGTCATCACTGCCGTTTCCGCGTTTGCTGATGACGTTTACACTTGCATTTCCGTCCTAGTGCCGCACGGATCGGCGACTTCATACCGGCAGATGCAATAAATCTCTGTCAAGCCTCGTAACATCACGGCGTCCAAGCAGCGATACAGGGACGCACGTCGGATAACGATTTGTGCTACTTACCCAACAATTTACGTGCTTGTTAAATTGGGTTAGTTAGCAACAAAATAACGTGTTTGAGCTGCGCGCGGTTTTTTGAAAACTGATCCAACAAATATTGGCAAACTGCATATGTTGTCGGTGAAACATCTTGCCACCGTCGTACTTTTCAAACCCGTAGCATCGGCGTGCTGTTCCTCGGACAAAGTTGAGTTTAGTAGACTTTCCAGGTACATTGAATGCGCACTGTGTTCTAGAACTGTCGCCATTTCTTTGAATTACAGATACTAAAGAATAGACCCCGAGAAATATGGCTGTTTCTTCGGTGCACCGATAGTTTTTAAGTTATAAGTAATTGAAAATGGAACGGTAGTTGTAAATTACGGTATATTAATATATATATTATAAATAAAACAATGCAAATATTTTAACTTTGCGAATGGTTCCATTTTTAAATATTTTTAATTACTTATAATTACTTTTAAGTGTATATGTTTTTTTTGTAAAGTTAGATTCACTTGAAATTAGTTGATTAGCGAGACTTCGTCTCAGTTATTTGGTATCTAACATCGCAATTTGGAACTGGTTAATTTCAACTATGTGGTTCATAACTTGATGATTACTCGTGTAGATGAAGACTGTATCTAACAGAAGTCTGTGAAATTCTACATCAATGCTGGAAATAACTTTACTGGAATTCTAATAGAAGGTGTATAATTTATAACTCTATGATTTATGGATACGTGCAGCAAAAAATAAGAAATTAAAAAGTACAAACGATAAATTAAAGAAAAAAGCTATTTTTTAGTATAATGCCGCGACTGAATCTGGCAGGGATAAATTTCTCAACGAATTCTTTCTTATAAATTCTTTCTTTGCCTTTCTCTTTTATAATCGAGTATTTTTCAATGATCCTTATCTCACGATCTCTTGGCCAAACGAGATAAATTTTTCTCATTTGAAGTGATATAAGAATAAAGCTTGATATATCGTTGTTTAATGCTTATTTACTATCTTTTTCGTTGTAGCGACGGAAGAGAAATATACAAGATAATCAGAAGTTCAATAATCCAGATAACCAAAGCATCCTGTCCAGAGCATGTTTTGTAAATACTAGCAAAATGTTACTTATTATATCAACAGAAATGTAGTAAGAGCTGAGCACATTCTACTGTTTTTTGTTAGAAATGTATTAGAAAACGTGGTCATTATGATATTATGATGGCAAAGTGTGTTCTATTTTTGCTAAGTACATTTTGTTATTATATTATAAATCGTAATAACAGAAACTAAAGCTTAAAGAGAATAGGAATATAGTAAATAGGAATCTGCTACAGTTATGATTAAATTTGCATACTGTTGGCAGTTTGTTATCTGAAATTTGCGATAAATGCTGTACAGTTTGAAATAAATGTCTCGGCAGCTACAATAATTATTTAAATTAAATAAATGTTTGCCATTTATTTCTACACAATTGATACATAATTCATAAAAGTTCTGTTACGTTTATATTTATGAACTTATCGTCACAGGTGTCAACAATTTCGTAAAGAAAAAAATCAGCTTTGGAATTAGTCAAAAAGTTCGTGGATCTACAGAATCGTGGGGCACGGTCTTTATGCAAAGATGTATCTATCGTGCTTTATCGAAAAGCTCGAAGGGAGGTCACGGCATGCGGTTATTAAGGAGGAGCCGGACGCAGAGGCTAGAGTGCTCGTTCGTCTCCGGCGGACTCGTTAACATTATCTTCAGGGTTGTAATGCGGTGCGTGCGGTAGCCCATCTCTCGAATCCCAGAGATTGCCCTAACGAATTTCCTGCCCGCGGGAAGCACGATCGTAAATCACTCGTTACCGCGAATCGCTCGTAATACTCCCGCATCTAGCGCGCGTTTTTAACGAGAGAACGCGTGTTTTCCGTGTCGATGAAAACGCCGCGGTAGTAACGACAAATGATGATAATGACGGCAATGACAGTGATGTTAATGGTGTAGTATCTCGCGAGATTTTTGCCAAGTAAGAAGGTGAACATTGTAATGATCGGACATGTCTCTATATATCCGAACACTTACGCACAAAATCTCATTATCGTTAATCTTAAATGCCTTTTTTCATTATAATATAAAATTTAATTATAATCTTTAAATGTTTTCTTTTAAAAGCTACACAAATTTTTATTGTTAATTTTAAATATTTTTTTATTATAATATTAAAATTTATTTGAGGTCTTTATTTAACTTTAATATTGTAATAAAAAAAATTTGAGATTAATAATAATTTTGTGTAAGAGTCCGTAAATAGGTAATAATGAGGAATTAATATCATTAAGCACTTTGGCAATTTAAATGATATTTTCGTTTGCATGCAATTTTCTCAACTCATACCACTTTAATCATATTGAGGCATACTGAAACTTATTTTACTTAATTTGTACATTGCATAAAAAATTAAAATAAAATTAAGAATTTAAATTCAGTGTTTGAAATAGCAAGATAATTTTCGGGTGATTTTATTTAGAAAAATGTAGAAAATGTAGAACTCTTTGAATTTGTAATGATCTACACAATTTGTCAATTACGCTAATGAAATACACGTAATAATTTATAATATATTATATTCGTGGAAATAAATATCTGACTTATAGATACATGCATCTCATGTTTTTATATTTTCTTTTATATTAGGTAATACGTATTTTCTCATAACATACATTGAATTCACTTGTCTGACTCATCCTACATTTTACGGAAATGCATATTCGCATGTTGACTCGTTGTGCAATGTTCATTAGTGGGACCAGCTCGTAAAAGCAAAATGACTTGACATTTAACAAGTAATCGATAAAAAGATAACTGATCACACGAAAGCGCTGGTCGACTGTTTTTCTCGCACCGCTTTCTCTTTCTCTTTCTTTTCCTCGGGTTTGCATAGAAACCGGTAGAAACAACATGACTAATCTTTTGATTGCTGGAGTTTCGCCAACCCGTCGCATCGGCTTTAATGGAGAAGGTTGATGCCCGGCGCTTCGGATAATTGATTACGACTATTACAGTAACCAAAATCGATTTGAAGATGAAACTAATTTTACATATATAAAGTAAATGTATATTATTATACGGATACACTGTGCTGTCGATGCTCTTTCTACAAAAAAAAAAAAATTTAAGGAAAATTAATGACAAACAGTTCTATGTATTCACAAACTAAAATATTTATATCAATATACTTGATATGTAAAATACATATAAATAACATTAATTTAATTAACATGATAAACGAACAAGAATAAACAAGCGAGAATATTTTTATAAATTTAAATAAATTTCATAATTTTAAAATATTTTCTTTGAAAATTGTGAGAAGTGTCTGGCTTTCTTCTTCTGTAAGAAATATGTAGCATTTTCTTAGCGCCGTATTTCCTGTTTAGAGTGTATTGAGGCTATATTGAGGGTGCATTGAGAGAATTTTTATATCAATACTCTATCGTTCTAGTATCTTGTATTGGATGTCATAGAAGCGGGAGGGGGGGGTACATCCAGAGTATCATATATTTCTCATTTTCTGAAACGAATGACCGCGTTTGTGAAGACTTGTCTTCCTCTAGATACAAGTTTGCTTGATCTTCTCCTCCGTTCCTTCTGCTCCTCTACTGACTGCGTCTATAAATAAAGGGAGACGAGGTAAGTGCGGAGCCGGCAGGTTGTCGTCGGAGTCATTAAGGGTAGTGCTTCGGTTTCCCTTGGAAGCGCGGCTTTCCAAGTACGCTTGTGCGCGTTGCGTCGACGTAACGCGTGCATGCACGCAGACATATATGTACGTATACATACGCAAACACACGCCGAAAACGCCTCAGCAGAATGAGAGGTCGAGACCTGACTCACAGTGGCGTCGAATTATCAGCTCATTTCTTATGTGAAATGTTCGTTATAGTTTGTTAGAAATTGGGTACTTCGAAGAAAACATTTTTATCACAGTGCATTAAAAAGTATCAAAGTTCTACTGCAAAACGGAGTTTGTCTTTTAAGTAGAAATTATGAGAAAAATCACGAGAATTATATATTCCTGTATACAAACACAGCGCACGCACAGGATTTTTCCCGATAATAATTGAGTTCTTTTACGATCCATAATCGTATAAGGTTAAACAGAATTTACAGACGTAGTTGGTTAAAAAGATTCTCCAAAATAATTTTGTCAAACAATATATTTTGATTAAAGAGAAAAAGGGAGGGACCTGATGAGTTTTAGCCTGTAGTTTTAAAGGTCTGTATTAGACAAAAAGTTGGAACGTTGTTTAGCGTTTCGTATGTCGTGCGATGTGCTCCCTCTTCCCGGGGGATGAATTTTACGAGAAAAAGATGGGTACATCCCCTATTATCACGGTTAGTAACGTTAACTTGTTCCCTCGGTGCTCCTTACGGATTTTAAAACGCGCTACTAAATGAAATATTTCAGTGCCGTGAATCATTGATACTGCCATTGTAATCATCGTCGTGTGCTTCTAACGATTGCTTCACCCGCCACATTACGTCTTTCAAAGGAGCAGCTGAGATCTCTTTGTTTTTTTTTTTTTAGAGAAATTATAGCATATTTTTTATTATCTTTTCAAAACTGCGTTCGCAGTGTAAAAGTTTTCATTGAAAGTGAGAAATTTTGACTTGCTCTTTCTATAAATGATCCTTGTTTTTGTCAAGACCTGCACTTAGCAGAAATGAAAAAGGTTTGAAATCTGACACTGCCAAATATCTCGCGCGAAAACAAAGGTACTCGTGTAATTTTCGCCGTGCTTTCACGGCTGCAACTGTGATTTTCTAATGTTCGGCTGTTTCATAAAGCAAGCCGAGTCGTTTGTGGGATTTGACAATACCTTGAAGAGACAAATATACAAAAGGCTATGCGATACAATACGATACGACACATATCTCGAGTTACTGCTAATGCTTCTCTTGTCAATTTCACTGTACTTGGATAGCGTGATGAGAAAGGCCTTTACAATTTTGAAATGGCTGAGACAAAGTTGCTTAAAGCGTCGAGAGATTAATAAAACTTGTGTTTTATATTTTGTTGCGCGTCGGTTTATGGAGAAACACATTCAAAACTTTTTCTTTCTGACGTGAATAAATGGTACTGTTATAATAAAAGTTACATATTAAAAATATTAAACATTTAAATAAATATTAAAAAGTAAAAGAACTGTTTAAATAACCTTTCTCTCTCGTATATTTTTAAATAGATTTTTTAAATTAAAATTTCATTATATAATTTTTTCTTTTTCTCTCTCTCGTACATTTTTAAATAGATTTTTTCTATTTAAACTGCATTATATGTGTGTAAAAACTATGAGTTTGATATATATAATTTTATTTATGTATTTTATTTGAGAATTGATACGTTATAGCGATTTGTATCATAAGTAGAACTCTAGTTACGAAAAGTAATATAATTATAATTTGCCATTCTTTACAATAACAAATATTAAGGGAAAGTTACTTTTTAAAATCATTATTTGACATCGAGAACGTTGAAAAACTAAAATTAAAACGTAAACTGAACTAATCTAAAATGTTAATTATAATAAAATTGGTAAAATAATGTATAAGTCTAAAATTATGCTCAAAAATTATATTCCTAATTTGATATATAAAATTATAAACAGAATTCTGTCGCAAATTATAGATTACGTAAAGTGGGCTTAACAAAACAAAATTATTACATTTATCACGTAAATACATTCAGAAATAAAACAAAACTAATTGTTACGTATAAATTACAAATGTCACAATCATTACGTAACTATTCAAAATAAGCGCGCGAAGAGGACCTGGGCGCGCGAAGTTAGCCGCGGTCACGTGACCGACATTCGTTACCTAATTCTCGCAAGTCAAGTGACGACACTGTGCGCTGGTACGTAACGGGACCGCGATCGCTCCGCGTTTTCATCATTTTATCTTTGTATTTCATGCGTTTCGCGTACGAACGAGGATCAGGAGTGCCGAATTTAGTGAAGGGGATCCGTTTTGATGTATTAATCGGTCGGCGCGACTGCGATTGACCGCGTATCCTTTCGATATTCATGACGGGGCGCAGGCGGCTATCGCTCCGCGCCCCGCTCGTCGTCTAGTTTCGCTCACTCACGTTTCAGAGTCCATTCGTTGTGCGTTGCGAATGCGATTTTTAGTACTCGGGACATCGAAGCGTCGGGAAGCGTCGAAATAATTGAGGAGCATCGAGTGGAGCATAGGTGGGATCGCTATCGCGACGGATTAGCGCGATCGCCGCCGCGCCGCGCTAATCCGTGATATTCGTGGAACGGCCGTCCGCCATGTTGATGCGTTCCTTCATGAATTTTCGCGTCGCGTGCGACAGTTTGGAAGTGAATCTAGGCGCGAACGCGCTAGTAAATCTCGTTCGACCAATTGTCGCTCGATCGATGGCGATCGCTCATCGCTCTTCGTCGCCGTTCGTCACCGTCGCGCCGAATTGATACGCGAAGCGTGCGCACGTCGTATTATTTCCCGGTGTTGTTATTCTCGAGTGCGAGTGTGAGCCTGTTGCCGGTGCGTCGACCGATACACTCTGGCGAAAATGGTATATTTACATTATTTACTAAACATTTATGTATTGTTTATGAGACGGAAATTTACACATTGAATTGTTCATAAGATATTTACGATGTTTGATATACGTTACAAATGTTTGGGGAAGGTTTTATTAACAGTATTCTGTGTATTTAGAATGTTCCAAATATTCAAAGGGTGTATTATAAAATCTTATTGATTTCCTATTGTTACCAGGGCACCGAGGACCATGGGAGGAATCGCTGCAACGTCGATTGATCGAGAGAAGTGGCTGCTGCTCATCTGAATTTGGGTGAGTGATTATTCCTTGATTATTACTACAGTATTTATTGCTTAATTCTATTATTTACACGAGAAAAACAATTTTGCTGAAGTGTCTGGAGTTTTAGCTAGATACTTATTTGAAATAATTTTATTGGACACTCAAAATAATGTAGAACGCTCAAATTGATTGTTCGAACGTCAAAACTTTGACAATATTATCAGGATTGGGAAAATTATTTTTTTTTAATTGTTTGTTACCGAGAAAAAGTAATTAATAATTATTGTTATTATAATAAGTATATAATAGACTTAATCTAAAAAATACTATTATCTGATTGTCGTTATTGTTACTTAAAAAGCATCAGTTCGCAATTTTTTTTGTTATGTTTTTAATGTTAGAATAAGATCAAATTAAACAAAAAATATACTGTTTTAATATCTTTTTTATTGAAATGTTAATGAAAACAATATTACTTTGTATCTTAAATTTGCAAGATCATAAAACATTTAAAAAGAAAGAAAGCTTGTGTTTAAAAATTTTAACACAATAATTTTAAACTTAAAATTATTCTTAACATGTAGCAATATAATTGGTTTATGACATCTAAATTATTTTCGAGATGATATTAGATATAACAACAAATTATGAATCAAAGATTAAGCATACATACATAACAGAAATTATAGAATAAATAGATTCAAAATATAAAAACTATAAAAGTAACTGTTAAATTTGTTACTAAAAAAAATATAATTATATCAACGTTACACAATTATGAAAAAAGAAAAGTAACATTGCACGTCATTACCAGTCTATTACTGAAATAAATAACTGAACAATAATAGCGTTATAAATAACTCTTCCCAATCCTGTGGATATTAGTAAACGAAGTTCTCTTCTTTTCTTCATTTACTCGTCTTGGAGACATGGCGATCCAATTTTGCGCAATTCATCGCCGTGATCTTTTTATCATTAGAGGATTGTACTTACGGCTCATACTGCGAAAATTATATAATTTTGCACGAGTTCCATACCGCGCAAATGGAGCCTCGATGCGACAACCGTAATTCGAGCGGGGTCTTATGCCACCGTGAGAATACCAGATAATGAGCAAACAAAGGAGTAGAACTTATTCTAGCAGAGCTCAAATAGGGAGAAAATTTCAACGAGAATTCTTTGATATCGAAGGACGCACCAAAGGTCTCGTGCAGCGCGGTACATTGATAATCAAAAGAATTTCAATTTGCATCAATAAATTATTCCGTCAATTAGCAATCAGTTTCTAGATGAATGTAAAATAAAAATTGATTAGCCCAGTAATCAATGTCCTAGAAGGTTTTGAGAGAATAAATATGGTTTCGATTTTTAAATACTTAACTTTTCAATTAAAAATTTTTGAAATTGTGGAATTAGATATTGCAGTAAAATATTGATGAATTAAATTTAAAATATGTAAATATATTTGTTGCAAAACGTAAATCTGATATTTATTTAATAGAAAAATTGTAAACATATTTTAAAATTAAATAATTATATCATACACTTAACATTGCAAATTAGCAAGCTACGATAAGCGATACTCCGTCACGATCTTTTTGTTGCGTGAAATTATCTTGTAATTAAAAAAAAAACATGTTATTAAGTCTTTTTACGGTGCCGGCTGGCTATCACGTGTACCTGCTAACTAAGAAGATTATTACAAGGTCGTGCGTATGTTCGTCCAGGGACGTTAGATTAGTGGCAATCATTTACGACTTCTCCTGCGACATTCAAACCGGTAGGAAGCGCGTGTCACAAGGCGCGCGAGAAAGGGTTTGCCTAATCACTTTTTAACTATATTAGCACTGGTAGCCGCCCTTGTCTGCCGCGTTGCACCCTCGTCGCATCAAAAATAGATTACACCGCGCGTTCGCGTCCCGATGTATTCTCTCGGCCACGGCGGCGCGGTATGCGTCTCCGCATTACCGGTATATTACGCCGGTAATATATAAACGAGCACGACGGTGGAGGAAGTGCAACCGCATTAAAAATGAAAGTTCTTTTCGCGACGGGGAAAGAAGACCGCTGTCGCCCAAAGGAAAAGCCGCGAACTGTCGTCCGCGTGTTGGTCCAACAAAACGCGGACTTATTTATTCAGTCCTCGAAATTTGTATACAGAGTTTCTGGCGGAGTGGCTAGGATGACTCACAATTCCGTAACGAGACATTTAACATTGCTGCGCGGTTTGCGGGCTTGGTAAAATGTTAACTTTTTCAGCCATTTTAATGTATTAATATGATTAAATGGCTTCATTTTCATGCCGCATATGCTAAAATGATAAAACATCGACTTATTTATTCAGTGCTTATTATTTGTGCACAAATGCACAAATTCTACACTGAAACTCTGTATTAAAATAATAAAAATGTTTAAAATTTAACATTTTTTGATATCAAAATTAGGTTATAATTATAATCTAGATCTAGCAGTTTAAACGTTAAATTATTGATTGCTGTTTGCGATTATTGTAAAGCTCAAAATCATATTTTTAGAAAATTTTTTATATTAAGTACCTTTAAATTGTACCATCACAAATTTTATTACAATAAACAATATTAAAACAAGACTGATAATAATCAAATTAATAATTGGTGTAGGATGGAATAAGAATATGTTAATTATAAAAATAAATTAGAGCCGGTTTTATTTTGACATCTTTACCTTTTCGTTATCGAATATTTTATTAATTATTAAATATTTGATCATTCTTTTGATAAATTATTAATCAAATAAATATTAATAATTCCTCATATTTTTGATTATAATAATTCATAAATTTGACACTTTCAAAGGCTTTCAAAGGCTAGAATTAGAAAACAGACAAGTACGATCGGTTGCCTAAAT
Organism: Solenopsis invicta; assembly: GCF_016802725.1. Lineage (NCBI taxonomy): Eukaryota > Metazoa > Arthropoda > Insecta > Hymenoptera > Formicidae > Solenopsis > Solenopsis invicta. The sequence continues at coordinate 12,838,009 of NC_052673.1, forward strand.
TGTACCTTTTGCAGCGTATTGCAAGAAAGGTTTATAACAAATTAATTCTTTATCGGTGAAAGATTCAACATTGTAATAATAAATGCCTGAAACATTAAGCTACAATATTTAAAGTTTATTTGTGACAAATAAATACTAAATGGGAAATGTAACAAAAAATAACTTAATTGGTACGCATTTGACAATTTTCTTCTATAGTCAATAAATAATGCAAGTATTCGCTTTTTGAAAAGTGAGTAAAACGAAATTTGTATCGCAAAGATGATAGAAAATTATTCACGTTTGAATAATGTTGCGTGATCGAAGGAAGGAACGATATATAATTGCGAGAGGAGCATTCAGAAAGAATACGTTTAACGGATGAGAAAAGTGTGGAAAAGCTAAAGAGTTTCTAGATCTGAGCCACTGCCACCGCAAGACAATCTTGCCGCATGCCTCCGCTAATAGACTGCGCGCGTCAGCCTTTTTCTCCGGCCATTTCTTTTTTCCGCCACCCTCCGAGCCGTGCGCGATCTTCCTTCACGTCGGATTCGCCGCTAGGACGATGGATAACCCCGGGCCCCTAACAGCCGTTTAATTTGTGTCTGGCACTACGTTTTTGTGCCGCGGACGGTCCTTCGTCCGAGCCGGAAACAAGACGCTCGTCTGCGCGACGACCCTTCGCTTGGGTTACTTGTTGTAGCCTGTCCGAGTGTTTCGAGAGTTTTTCGAATCTCCCCATCCAAAGTGAGAGTGTCTGATGGTCTTTCGAGCCGTTGACATGGCACTCGTGACAATAACAAATTGGTTTGGTCTAGTTTAAAGGATGGGAAATTGGGCAAGAGCCAGTGGGAACCTGATAGTTCAAACGGCGGCAATTCTCGTAGTTTACCGTGCTATCGTGTGATTCGATATTTCTTCTTTAGTACGATTTCCTAGTTTATTCTAAAGTTTAATTCTTTTTTTTTCCTTAAACCAATAATTATTATTTAGAATCTTAACTTTAATCTAGACTCTTTTCTTCTCATTGTCAAATAGATTTTGCATTATATTATCTCTAAATCGAAATTAGTGTATTATCAGTGAAAGGCAGTGAATAGTCACTGTTGATTACATTTATAAGACTGTAGGTCAATAAGATTTCACTAATTTTGATTTAGGGAGTGAAAACTCGCGCTGGAGATCAATGTTATCTTGATCAAAATTATAGATGAAGTTGAACATCTTGTCTCCTTGTTAACGTAAATAATTAAATTGTGCTGTCTAAGGCGATTCGCAAAATGCGAGACGGTCTATATAAAATGAAACGAGAAATCGAGAATTAGGAACCATGAGAAATAATTAAAAAGAACGCGCGTAAATTGGATAGACACGTTTCTGATTTTCACTGGACGGACACGGGTTGCATTTATAGTAATCTAATATCAACGTCAGCCGTAAGTTGTAACGAACGAAGCTGAACAAACAAATGCTTACTCAAATGGAACGTACCGTGGAACGCGCTCGCTTTTATCGGAATCGTCTATGTGCATTTCTTTCAAGATGCACTTAATTCGCATCTGATAATTAAATGCGAGCGCGCATTTATGCTTTCTAAATTTGCGAACATTAAAGTACTTTTCTGCACTCTAAAGAATGTGCAAACAATGCTCTACGCTGTGAATTATCATCGTAAAGCTCTGATGGTTTTGCATACATCTGCGGAAATTAAACAGAAGCTGCGAGAAATGTTCTCATATACGATAAAAAAAAAATTTAATTAAAAAATTTTTGCGTGATAAATTTATTTAATTGGATTATTTAATAATAATATCAATTTTGATTATGAAAGAATTAAACTTGAAATTATAATGATTAAAAATGAACAAAGTTAAAGAAAAATATAGAAAACGTTACATTTCACGCTCTCTTTGTATGTAAAATTTATTTCCGTAACTTTAGATTCAGGAAAGACCTTCTGTATTTTTTGAGAGAAACCGTCCAAGAGTTCAACGTTGAAATTTGTACTTTAAATGTCCGACATTCCGCGGCACGGTGCAAGCTCGCCAATTATTCATCTCCATCGGACGATGGAAAGGCGTGTCTCGTCTCCGGCGACACTTCCTAATTCCTAGACAACGGTTGGAAGATCTAATTTCCTAAGCTGTCATTCACGCTACCAGAACTCCGTGCCTTCGTCAGCGGCGCGGACGGTTACGGATCGTCCGTAAGGATCCGTTTAAGTCGGGGACGTGTTCCGATACGCTCTGAAAATTTCCTGCGGCAAAACACCCCGGCGGCCGTAAATTCACTTTAACACTTTTAGCACATCGTGTGTGTTGCTGAGAGCATAATTTTATAATTTCTCATAATGACACGTAATTCGCATTAGCAGTATTTACAATTTTTTGTTGATAAAAGAATACTTCTTTGAATATTCTTTGAATGTTTTCGTACATACATATTAAATGGAATTAAACATGTTATTAAAAAATATTTTTTTTAATAATTGCATTATTGCTAAAGAAAACTGTCTTGCAATACGTGAGATGATCATGGGTTTTAATTACAATTAAATACTTTTAAATTTTAAATGCGAATAATTAAATAATATAATTAAGATGTTAACATGAAGTTTTAAATAAGATACGTCCTGATATATTAAATCGTCCTTAAAATGACTTTATTAATAATTACTGCGGCAAAGTTTTTGCTGCTTTTACATGCAAAGTACAGCGTAAATCTATGAGCGAAGGGTAGGACGGAGTCGAATTACACCGGTTGACGTCTCCAGTGACTACAATAATAATATGCAAATTCGATACGGATGGTTGAAACGATTACTAGAATAAAAGTAACGCAACGGAGCGAAAATGCGCGCGCACGCTCGTGTCGGAGCTTATAAGCTTTAAATTTGTTTTGCGCGCAAGTCCATTTTGCCTCCCTTTCCTTCGACGGTGCGCGAAACGGTTTCGTCATAAGCTCTTAATACCGCATTGCAAATTCACGCGGGATTTTTTTCGCGTTGCTGTCGGACTCGGATTTTTTTAACCCCCCTCCTCTCTCCCCTTTTCCCCACGCTTTGCAGGATTAGGAAAAATTGCGGGCGTAACACAGTCTCGTGAAGCTCGTCAACATACACCTATTAAGAACAAATATTCACTTTAGTAAAGAAAAGGACAGAGCAGGTGCATAAATACTACGTTGTAGTGAAACGTTCAAACAAAAGCCTGATTTTTTGAAAAAAAATTTTAAATATTGTTTAATTGAATTTTTTTTATTCTTAATTATGTTGAGACATTGTCAGTGCTTTTTTGATGCAATATTTGAAGCATCGCTTTATTATTGCATTATAGGCAAAATATAGATATACTAGTATATATATATGAATAAAATGTCATTGAAATATTAATGCATCTTTGAAATTATCTTTTAATTATTTTTTATCTACTCTATAATTAGGCTTGTTCAATAATTGCTTTACGCTTATATTTTTCCAGTAAATAATTATTTTAAATAATTATACGTACATTGATAATGAAAAATCATTAATGATTGAATTAATGAACATTTCTGAAAACATTCTTAGCAGATTATTCGAATGCTTTTTCCATCATACATTCCGGATATATTTAGTAAGCTGTCTCCCAAAGTGTTAACTTTAAAGTAAGTTATCTTTCAAAAATATTTGTTTCAAGCAAATTGGGAAAGTCGAAAGTCTTAAACATTATCATGCGACAAATGTCCGTCAATGTTGAAAGAATGTAACACATTTTATTGTTATGCGTTACACGAACGAACGCTTTGTGGCATGATAGGGTAGATTTGTCGAATCGCGTTAAGATCGATACCGGAAGGCAATCGGAATCAAGGGAAAGAGCGGACAAGGGCCAATCGGCGAAACGAATGGTCTAATTTAATCTTGACTAAGCTCGCGAAGAAAATTGGCCCGCGATCTGAAATGGCCGTCTAAGGAATCGCAGCTGCTCTTCGCACTAACCAGAAACCTTGTCCCGACTTCGTTAAAAGAAGAACACGCGAAGAGCCTCACCACGGACATGAACCTATTAGAATCGCCGTTTGTAGAATTACTTTTGCCTGTCGTCGATTTTCGCGAAAAATCCCAGAGTAGCGCGACTTTCGTAATTAACAAATCTCGACGAGCTCGTGAAATTTAATTTAATTGCAAGTATTTCAATTTATTGCATTCTCTGAATTTTGCGAGGTAGCGAGCATTTACAAGCGAAAGGCAAATTAGGTTTGTATATTTATTTAAGGTAATTATGCGATAATTTTTAATTAAATTAATTAAATTTATTAAATCTCACTTGCATGTTAATTTATACGTTAATCCAATTTATTCAATAATATATAAATACTTTGTAGAAACTCACATAATTTCTCATAGCTAACATTACACAATTTTAGAAGCATTAATTTACTGGATTAATTTTCTGTTATTCCGCATTTTTCCAGAATATCTTGCAATTAAATACACAAAAGTAATATAACGTTCTACATTTGTTTACGTATTTTAGAATAAGCTGCATTAAATAGTTAGTTTTATTTTATTTTTTATGGCTATTACACTCCTGTAGATATTCGATTAAATAGTAATTAAAAAAAATTATTAAACATTTACTTATCTCATATGTATCTTTAACGATTTTAATTTTCTCTTTGTAATTAATTAATTATTAACGTGTACATAAATTGAGGTCGAGGTATCTTTAACAGACGCGATCTCGCAGTATTATGCGATTGGCATGATCGCAATTAACGAAATGATAAAGTGCGTTGCGGGGAACCGGCGGGCACGCGAATCCGGAAGAAAATGTATCGATGTAGCAATTTACTTACGTCGTAACGGCGAGTGTAATATCGTAAGCTACAATCGATGTGTTAGAGCTTACGCGAATAATGCGTACGTATTCGCGATTTGCCGTACACGATCAACGGCTACATACATATTCACGGTAACCTCTTCGGGTCTTGACTTTTACGTGTCTGGAATTCTTAAGACGAATCCGTGCTACGGACTTCCAGCAACTGGATACCGTATACCCGGGTATACCGGGTGAATCCGAAAAAGCAAAAATCTATGAAAAATATTTTTTTAATCAAAGAAGTGCTACTGTGATTGAATTTTTTCCCAAATGCTAATTCAAATTTAGTATAATTTTTGTTATTGAAGGCATTGAAGCATTGATAGATCAAAATAGCATTTAATAATGTTTTTACCTTAAAATAGCGTTAGTTTAGTTATGCTAACATCTTACGATCTATAAAATAAAAAAAATATTAAAAAATTTTTGAAAGTGTAAAAAATTCGTAATTTTGTGAATAAAATTTTATCTACTCTCTTATGTTAATGTAAGAAAAATGAGTAAGATTTTATGGCTAAAGTAAACTTTGAGTTAGACATGAATCTTCAAATAAAAATTTAATGTCACTAGAGTAAATGATAAAAAACCGATTTTTTATTAAAAAAATTATTTTCTCTTAATAATTGTGCAAAATATTCTTCATATTTCAATCTTCATTTTAATTAATTATTTATGGCTCTTAAATAAAAAAAAGATCATTCTGTTATCAAATTGTTGACAAATCTGTACACTCATGCTAAATCATAATCACAGTTGCGTCGTCCTTTATCCGATTTCTTATAAATCGTTCTGGTGTTCTGAAAGGAACTACCTCGACGTACCATCGTCCTAACTTGGTCGGTTGCGACAGAAACGCATCGTCGATCGACTATTAAAGATCGCGAACGAGCGGAAGGAGTGAGAGTGAGAAGAGCGGCAATCTATTCCAATTTAACACCCGAGTCCGTGGCATTAAATAATCGCTATTGCCTTCGGTGAGACTGGTCCCCTCGTTCAATAATGGACTTTTATCCAACGAGCTTGTACTTAGCGTTCGAGACGAGCCTGGGCGGGCCGAGATATTACCGCCGGTAAGTCGGCGGTGTTGTGACAGTAAAGAGCTCGAAATAAATCTTGGTTACAATAATTTCTTTTGCGGCCCGCGGCCCACGACGCGCATAAATCAAATATCATCGTTCCGCGCGAGCGCTCTCGCGCCGCGCTTCTTCCTTCTTTCCCATAGTCGTCCTCGATGCACTTGCATTTGCCGGGATGCTACTCACACCCTACGTATGCCGATGCGAAGTTCTTTCATTCTTTCGTCGCAATACTTTTCGAGTGCGATTACTTTATGCGTATTTGACGACTTGCGAGTCGAGTGTGTATTTGAGATTTTTTCGTTATGGAAAGTCACTCGAGAAAACATTTTCAAAGATTATTTGTGTCCATTATTTATTTAAAGCGTTAATTTAGAATCTACTTTTTTATCCCAATTATTTTTTTAAAAAAGCTCTTTTACGCGAAGAGTGAAATTTCCAATTTGTGGAATTCTCTGACATATTGATTAATTATATATAATTAATTTTCATGAACGCAATGACTTTACGGAGGAATGTAATCAACAAAAAATTAAAGATAGTTAAAATTGTTTATCGGTTACCGAAGATACAAATAATTTGAGAATTATAAATTGAATCGTGTATTAAAGAACTTCTTTAGTAAATCTATCATAGATTTTGGAGACTGTAGTTTTGGAAATTTGTAATATTATTAACATGCTCATACGCATGAAGCGAAAGCGCAGGAATGGCTAATCTATCTCGTTAATATATACTTAGTGATATAATTATTGCATCCGGTTGTACATAATGCAACGGATATTCGAAGCAACGCCGCGAGAAGTTAGGACGATAAAGCCGTTTACAAGCGACGGAATTAGTAGGCTTCGTGTACCGAAGTGCCTAACTATCCTAAACTTCATCCTCCAAGAACATTAAGCGAACTGGTCATCAAGTATGTAAACATGACCCACGTCACGCGAACAATCACTATTTAGCGTAATATTAACTATTTTATTGTTATCACACCGAATTCGTAATTCTCCTTTTTGTTTTAAAGTTTATCGTAACTTGAGCATTAGTTTTTTTTTTTTAATTTAGGAGGGTATTATTTTCGAAGAGATTTTATACGTATAATATAAATTTATATAGGTATAACCCGCAGGGGTTTATAATTCTGAATACGGGATTGGCAACTCTGAGGTATTCAAGTTATCCAATGTCTGGGGATATAACTGCTACGTACGCAAATTAAAAAAAATAAAATAAAATAAAATAAAATAAATGGAAAGAAACTTATGTAATTCGTATTGACGAGGACTATAAAAACGTTTCTATAAAAACGTTATTTAAAATATTACATTATTATTGTGTACTTCCTATAGATAAATTTTATTTTTTATTAATATGCAGATCGTTAGTTTCTGTAAAAGATTTTTTTGCTAAAAAATTTTCTCGAGTATTTTTAAATAAAAAAACATCTTAATCATAAATTTATTAGGTGTATATTTCCTTGCTACATTTTTTTGCAATAAACGCATCAGTGATCACGATTCGATTAAATCTGTGTTCGGGACAATAATTTGCAATCTTTCAAGATGAGGCAGTCTCCTGTTAAATAGCGAACAGCGATTTAATAATTCTTTCGACGGGGGTAGCCGGCCAGCAACACAATCACGTTGGAAGTAGGTTTCGCCACACCGGCCCCCGAATTCGATCATGAAATCGCGTTAAAAGGCACTTTAACCGGGCGACTCGATTTTCCGGCACAAATGATGGCACCCCGTGTTCTTCCGCTGATGCCGACGCGCTATTAGCTCAGTTAATTTTCTATTAACCGTGCCAGCGAGCTATATTTGCAAGCCGCAGTCTATCTCGAACCCATCTGCAACAACCTCCGAGATCAGCCGTGGAGAGAGGGAGCTAGGAAAATAGATAAATAGAGAGAGAAGAAAAAACGACGACGCGTAAGAGAGTCTTAATATATTTGCGTTAGCATCCACTTTCCTAAGGGCTTTAAAATGCGAAACTTGTTGCAGCGAAATTGGTTGCTTCGTAGTGCGAGAGATCGCTAAATTTGAAATAGCTTGATGGTTTATTATTAATTAATTTTTAAACGATACATGGATGTAATAATGACTAGACAAAAATGAATTTAACATAATTTGACTTGATTCGTATTTTATTTGTCTCAATATTTACAAGTACTGTGTAAAATGCGCGAATCTTTCCGAGCATTACTCGTAAAATACTAGTTTTTCGTGTTGTAATATTTCTCTCGAGGTATCTATTGATTAATAAAATTATGTAATCTTTAATTTAGAAAATATTTTGCTCACGACTTCATTCAGAATTTGTCGGCGAAAAGCTTGTCATTCCGTTGACTATCAAGATAAACTCGGTGAGGTCGAAAGCGTTTTGTTTCCCCTGTTGATTTTCCCCTCTTTCCACGGTGTGTTATCGCGACGGCAATACGAAGCGACGAGCCAACAAGGGTTAACCTAATTATTTAGCTGGCCGAACTCCTTGGCCGTGGCGAACGAGTGTAACTATTCCGCCGAATGGTACCCATGGGACGTGAACCATAGGGGAAGATGCTGAACAAAGTCATGCTCGTATGCGAAGAGTGCGGAAGAAATAGGACAGAGAGTGTGTGAGAAAAAGAGGAAGATAGTTTGCCGATAGACGATATAGATAAGTTAAATAAAAGTTTTATTACGCCATAAAAAAAGAACGCTAAAACGAAGACGAATTAACGATTTCTCTCGAATCACAAAACTCTTCTCGGTCTTTTTAATGCTACTTTGAAATACAATAATTAAAGAGGTTTATTATTTTTTATAATTCTTTTTATCTATTTATATGATATTTATTATCGCAGTTTATCAAATTTAACAAAAACATCTTTAGTCCAAAATTTTTCTAATCTTTGCTAAAGTTATTTACTGTTAAATATTTATTAATATAGAAATAAAAAAAATTGGAATGTGATAAATACTCAAGAACAAATTCCGTTAAGTTTTTAAGAGTTTTTATCTTACGCGTTTAAATCTTGTATATCGTAATTCTTTTACATTAATGAATACGTCCTTTTTGATTGTTCCGTGATCACAAGAATCTTGTTTGAGAGATTTCTCTAATTGCCGATTATTGCCTTGTGTCCGCCGATAATTGATCTCTCATCGCAATTGGCTGCAGTTGCCAATAGAACTTCCCATGCACAGAGATCCTCTTCCAGCCGTGAGCCTGCGATATCACAGCGACTGATTATCGTAAATTTCGTGCTGCCTCTTCCGGGAGATCCCTGAGGTTATTACGTCCGGCAGACTCTCCCTCAGGGACATGTCCACCAAGGCATTTCTTGGGAACTTTGGATCGATAACGAGCCCTGTGACTGTACCCGATAAATCGGAGATTCCGCCGGGGTAACGTTGCAGTCGTTTTAGACTTCAGGATTGTAATCGTAAAATAGCGGTAAACCTGTGAATAAATTGTCAGAGTATGAGCATAATAGGACATGAGAATATATGAGATCCTTAAATTATTAAATTTCCACACGCAGCTAGTACTTTATAATCAAGAAATATCTTTAGACATTCCAACGTTATTATTATTTATTCGGAAGCTGTTGATTTAGGCACTTAGTTTTCTTATCAAGTTGACAGCGAAAGTTTATTTTGGTTTATAAAATTATGATACGCTCGCAGAAACATTTAAGAAAATTCTAGATGAATATTAGAGAGATTCTTCTTATATGAATTTTATTAATTTTTTTATTTATATAACAATTTAATTTCCATTTAGCTGAATTGTTACAGTGTTTGTCTACATGCCTCTTTTCCCAACTTTATTTCCATTCCATCTAATTTCATGCGATTTATTTACGCCCGAAAGTTGAATATAGAATTGCGAGCCGGGTGATTCGAGTCCCCGCTAATTTCTTTCTCACAAGCGGAGACACCTTGCACAGATCTGCGTTACCTGCTCTTTGCTAAGCCCCGCTAGGCACCGTCCTTAATGGGCAGCCATACATTATCGTAAATGAGGAAAGTTGGGCGCGGGATAGGGCGGCAACGGAGGGTTGCCCACGCGGCGCCAGCTGCAGGACTGCGCAGCTTCCAACTTCATAACCGCCGGCGAGATGGGCCAAACTGGTCATACACCCCGAAATTTCCAAAGTGCACCCCTATGTTTGCACGCGCCTCTTTTCTTCGTCTCTTCTTTCAGTACCGTGCGCGTCGAACTTTGCTCATTAAAACTGCTCAATATCGAACGCATAAAAAGAATAACGAATGTTTTGGTCGTTAACCCTCCGACGCACTGTGAGGGATCAACTCGATCTTGTACGTTGCACATAAGAATTGCTGATACACTTGATCATTACTTTTTTTATTTTACTTTTGCCTCCTTTCTTTCTTTCTTTTTCTATTTATCAGTTTTGATATTTCACGAGTAGAATTGAGTTATCACATTAAATCTGCAAACACAGTAAATATTTATTGTATTTTTCAATCTCAAATTTTTCTCTCGACATTAAAATAAAGGTCCAGGCCGCACATATTTTACGGAATTTACACATTCCGGAAGCATTCGCTGCCTACAAAGTGCATGCCGCATAAAAAGCTTGTAGCTAGAAACCGAGAGAGAAAGAACGTCCCTCAATGAGGAAGGTGTGGCATCGCGGTGCAAAGTTGCCGGCTTAAAAGAGCGCAAGCGGCGTGGCGTTCCATCGTGCGCTTTATTATAATAAATTGTGCCCGCGCGTATGCGCGCATATGCGTATGATCATACGCGTGCTTGTGTGTACGCTGGCGATATAATAACGGCGGGATTGTAATACCCCGCGCTTCTCTAAGCGCTCGTACGAAGAAGGCACGTACTTGCGTATACACGTTCTTCCATCACGATCATCTCCTCTGGATCTCAGTCCCCCTACCCTTGTCTTCCGTCTTTACGTCGTAAGAAGGATCCGAGATGCGCCTAGCCGCCATGTGTTGCATATCGAGAGAGAAAGATATATATGTATATATATATATATATATATATATATATATATATATATATATACATTTATATATATATATATATATGGCCATTAGCTCGAGATTTCTACAAGATCTTATATTGATATACGTCTAATAGATACCGTCCGCTACCGCTTAGTTCGCTGCTCATGTCTGGAAATTACCGGTGAGATCTTCTCCGCACCATACCCAGTGATCTAAAAGTATGAGCGTTCTCGGAATGGCAAATCTTAAGAATCGGCGACAAATGTTGGAGCTGTATTTTTTGGTATAAAAGAAAATGATTTCGCAACTTTGACGTTGAATGTTACATATGTACATAAATTATTCTTGCTCGATTATTTTGGTACATAGTTACGTAATTCCAAGTTTGTGATTTCTTTCTCATGAAACTTATATTCATACAATTCTATTCTGTTTCCAATGTTACGAATTTCGTACATTTGAACCTATGAAATCGATATCCTCTGATCCAAATGTGAATACCTTTTTCATCTCGCAAATATCATTGACTCGCGAATATTGAGATAGAATAACGAGAAGGATCCATGACCGCTGTACACAAATTTTAGCCGGAATATTTGGTCAAGTGAGACCGTTGTAACGGGACACCCTTAGAGTGAATACAATGCTCGCGTGTAGCTTCGCCCCAGGCTGGAGCGGAGAACTACCACGTTTCACGACGCCATTACGATTTGCCCGAGCGCTTGTCATGGATATGCTTGTGAGGCTGTTGAAGGTGTTGCTCAATCACAATACGCTTAATAACTTGTAATACACAGATTAACGATCAGTTCTGCGAATTTCTTTCGACACTCGGTACAACACAATGTTAACGTCAATTTTATTAAATATTTGCCTTTGTTATGTTTCTAAAAATTCCAATATATAATAATTTTAATATTTTCTGAGAAATTTACGAAAGACTAGAAAAAATTGTTAAAAAATATTTTTGAAAGATTAACATATTTATGATTAAATTTGTCAGTAAAGTTTGGTATAATCGGAACATTATGAAAATATTTTCTGCTTCCGCAATTATTTAAATTTGCCTATATCCATGTAAAAGTCGTATCAGCGTGATACGACGTATCGAAAACGTTTTCTACCACGTTTATCAAATTTCTAATCTACGGTGCAAATTATCGAACATAAGGATCTCCTCTCGAATCCTTCCGGATCTCATTGTAAAATACCGTTTCTCTCGTCCCCGGATCTCTCATCGAACGAGATCGCACGCGCTTCGCGCCTTTGCTGTGAGTGGAAATTGGTTCCTCTCCGTCTCCGGGTCTAGCAACTTTAATCTCGCGCCAAAATCGATGCGCTCTCCGCCGCCGCGTCGTCCCGACAGGACGGGTACATTGATTTACCTCGTGAGCGACAGGTTTATTACTCCGGCGCGTGTACGAGCGCACCCGCATGAATAAAACCCGAGTCGTACGACTCGCCGGGATTGATTCGGAGCCCCGGCGCGGCTTCTCTCGCGAAGGTGGAATCGGGCGTCCCGCCGCGGAAACGCGCTCGTATAACTCTGTCCGGAGATCCCGAGATTGAATTTCTGCGTTTTTCCAACCCCTTTCTTGAGTCGCCCGTAAAATCCATAATGGTAACGTACACGTGCGCCGTGGCTGTTACTGTTCTCGTCTGTTTCTTTCACGATTTTCTCCACCGCGATAAAGGTGGAACTGAACGTTCGTAGATTTGCGATCGTTGCAGTCGAAATGTTTTTTCTCTTTTTTTTTAGCAGGAAATTGTTTAAATAAAGTAAATGTCTTATCACGCATTAAATAAAGTTTAATTTAAATTTAAATGTAATCTTTAAATGTTTGGGATTACAGTTAAACTTTAATATTATAATAAAATAGCATTTGAGGTTAATAAGTTTTTGTTAAGTGTCTGCATTTAGATATTTGTCCGGTCGCTAGGACGTTTACTTTATTATGTACGGTTTGAAATAGTACACCGAGAAAAGATATTTGTTAAAAAACTAAAAATATAGTCCGATGCGATCAACTAAACATTGGATTGATTCAACAATAATTTAGTTATATAAAAAAAGGTATAGTTTTTTCATGTCAACCGTTTCAATTTTTTTAAATCAAAAATTGATTAAACGAACTCAACATTTAGTCGCGCGTACTTGGACTAGATATTTTAGATTTTTAATAAATTTTTTTCTCAGTGCAATTGTAATATTGACATCTGAAAGAACATTTATTATAAATTGTTGATACGTTCTCTACAAAATATTATTATATTATTTACCGGAAATTAAACGAATTTTGTAATCTATTTTATTTTCAGCATTAAATCTTGGACTTCAAATCTAAAATTAAATTTTCACGAAGGGCAAATTTAGGTATAAATGCAATTTAATTCCCTTCAACTGCATATCGTTCTTCATTTAGAATTGAAGGTATTCGCAATCGTGACATCGCACCTCGCAATATATGCGAGTCGCGCGATTCGACGAGGAATAAAACCGCGGGAAACTTCTCGCGTGCGGACGAGCAGGTTAATTTCGGCGGCGAATTTCATATTCGGTGCGTCACGGGCAAACGACTCTGCCAGTACCGTATCACCACAGTGTTCAAGAGGTGGCCCTGACAGTGACACGCGGTCGCAGCGGAAAAGCGTAAAATCCGCGCGAAAATCCTCGCTTGATCGCGAGCGCGAGCAGCAAGTACCGGGCGGCAATCACCGCAGTTGAAATTGGCATTTTGATTGGGGACGAGACAAAAATTGCGGTCGCTCGAGGATACACGTCGCTGTTGAAACGCGTTCTTCAACGTCGACGTTTCGCTTCAAACGCAGAGATCTCCGTTTAGGCTACACGATCTGAGTGACTTCCGGCTTCAGTGCGTATCAAAAGCAGACGGTACTTCGTATTCGAGAGCGCGGATATCGCTGTGACACTGCGTGCGTCGTACGTTTTAGATCACTATGCTTGGAAAAACAATAAATTGATCGACGACGAGCCAGAAGAGATTTATCTCGAATGACATCTCGTCATTTTCAAATGAGATAATATATATTTAATAATACACAAAAATTAATCAAAAATGTACTAATTGTAAGATTTCTTTTCTTTTCTTTTTTTTTGTTTATTATCATGGCTTCTTCTTACGTCATCCAAGAGAATTTAAATTTTTAGATATTTTCTGTATTCTTCTTTGTACGTTAACTCACTCTATTTGGGAGTTAACGTACAATATCAGTATGTATTACGATCTGAAAAAGGACGCGCGCATTTACCAGAGGTCCCGCGAGACGCGATAACGAAGCGTCCGCTTTCGTCGAGAGCCAAGAGATCCTCTTCGGGTTCGTTGATCGTTCGACTGCATCGACAATCGCGACTCTGGCATACGAGTATTCGAGGTGAAACGGATCGCCCTGAGGCATTCTATCGGGACCCCGACATCGACTCGTCGTCATCGTACGTCGTCGTTTGTGAACGTCGATTGCCCGTTGCGACGCACGTTGATTCGAGGCTCTTTCGGGGCTTTTCATCGCAACACTTTCGTCTAGGGCTCTTTGTGCGGTTTAAGGGGAACCTCGCGCAACCCAAGGCAATTCGCTTCGAAGGTGGTTTCGAATTTCATCCCCCACTTCGTCTATGAAGCGCCTGGCTCGCCCCCAACCCAATCCGAAATCCGTTTCCTCCAGGAGAATCGGGGGCGCCGCTCAAAGGCGACCCGACCTTCATCGATTGCCGGGAAAAGTTGATCCGGGCTTTTCCTCCTTTGAAAGCGAGCGACACCCCGTCGCGATCGTCAACTGTATTGGGTAAACTAGAATGTTACTCCTGGCACAGGTCTTCTATCTGCAATATTTAGAGCTTGATAGATATTGATGATTTGATGCTTATTATGCCGGGGAAAATGTGAAAATTACCGAGTTTTTATCAGGTCAAATTGCGTTGTGAATAAACATTCAAATTCGTTAATTAACGGTTTTTTTTATCAAAGTATCTTTGGCCGAGACTAGTTGACATAGTCGATCAATATCGCGACTCTTTATTTATTGTCTCTCGTATTTAAAAGATAACAATGATAAAAAAAATAACATCTTGAAACGGCTGCAAATGACGTTAAAAAAGAAACTTTTTACATTTCATGAACGAGGAAAGATCAGCTGGTTAACCAAGCTAACTGTCGGAGACAGAAGGATATCCCGCGAAATCGTAGCAACTCTTTAACGACCCCTGCGGCGCTTCAATTAATGGGACTGGCAATTATCCGTTTAAATGAGACCTTTCAGAAACGAGCGTGTTTTATGCTCTGGTTACAGCATAAAAGCTATACGACTATAAAAATTTAAGAATCTTTCTACATAAAATAAAATATATGTAACGTAGAATAATTGAAACATATTGTCGAATAACTAACATTATAACATCGCAATCATTTTGAAATAACACAATATATTTGCACGCTGATAAAATTTATTGCGACATAATTAAGAATCGATAAACATTTATATTCAGTCATCAGAAGGTAACTCAAAAAATGAATAATTAGTTTTTTGTCACATCAAATAAATCTTATTGTGTGTTAATTTTATTTGTATAATTATAGAGCATATTATTAGTTTACTCTGTTTTATTTTGTACGATGTGTTTCTAAATGTTAATAATATATAATATTTATAACATTTTAAACGTATTTATTTATAAATGTTCAATTATTAATCAACAATTCTTTATTTTACAAATTATTTGTTCCGGAACTTTTGCACTGTTAACTTTTTGTATATTAAAACTTTGAAAACTTGTCATTTAAAACTGTTCACGTGTAATTTCTACTTTATTTGTGAGGTTTTTATTCTATTGTTCTATTAAAAAATTTAAAATAAAAAAAATGCACAGCTCGCGATGCAAATAATTTTCTATTCAAATACAGAACATGTTGAGCATTTATGGGTTAAAAGATTCGGTTTTATATCAGAGGTGAAAATTCTCGTTGGCGAAATAACCCTTCTAATCGTCGACGCCTCTAGCGAGGTATCCAAGATTTTGCACTCCTCCTCCCCCCTCCCATCTCAACAGTCTGTTGCGACTACGTCCGGATGCAAAGACGGAGAGACGCGGGAGTCTCATTTAAATAACAGATAATTGCTGGTCCTGTTAATTGAAGCGCCGCGGGGATCGCCGGGGCAGAAGAGTTACCCAAGATTTCGCGCGCCGCCCTTCCGCCCCTATCGTTGTTCTCCAGTTCTTCTTCCTCGTCGCCATCGTCGTCGTCGTGTCTTTCGTTGCGCGCTCAAGTTAGTTAATGCGGGGCTCGTTTTACGACGACGAGTGTATATGCTTTTGTCGTCAGCTGCGACGCGTCTCGGCACTCATTACGTCGCCGTCGCCTCGACTTCGCCTCAAAGCACCGTCGTCGTCAACCGTGCCACGATCGAGAAGCCCGCGAATGCAATAACAACGTAGTCCGACTTACGCCATTATTGCACGAGACTGTTTTTCGAGATCTCAGTATTTTCTGCAAGCTGTTGCGCATGATTCCACTTTCTATTTTTATAGAAGGCTGTAGAACATTTCTATATATAACAGTAATTAAGATCTGATGATGAATAAATAATTAATAATATAATTAACACAAGAAGTGTTATATATACATTTGCATATGTTAGTAGCAAACAAATTTAATTCAATTTAACTTAACAAATTTAATCAAGATGTAATTTTATTGATGTATGATTTTATTATTTGAGAGATTCTTTCTCGATACCTTAAATATCAGTAAAATAAGGTTGATGTCACTAAATCTTTATTGCGTAATTTAACGCAATTTTATAACGTCAATCGATTAAATTATAAATTTAAAGAGAAGAAAGACTTAAGGAGATGTATGTATTGTAGTTTGTAATATAAATTGGTTTTCACATGTGTCGCGCGGAATTTACAATACATGTATAAATTATGCATTATTTATTTATCTAATTTGCAATAAATCGATTTTAGTTTCATAAAAAATAAAAAATAATTTTATTGTTATATATAGGATGCTTTATTGTGATATAAATAAGATTTGATTTAGAAAAATGTTGCACTGAAAAAGAAGAAAAGAAAATTAAAAGAATTTCTTGAAGAAATAATAAAAAAAGCATTGCCTGTACTGATTGTAACATTAATGAATATCGTGCTCTGTAATCCTGTACGGGTGAATTAAAAAACAGGAAGGATGATTTGATCATGTCGGTATCCTTGCTACCCCTTTCCAATCGTCGCCGTCATTCTCATCGTCGATGTTCCTGCATCCTTCATCTCGAGCCACCACCTTCGCGAACATCCTTGTCCATCCTCCCTTCTACTCTTCTCTTATCCTCCTACTGTAGATCCGAAGAGGGTTGACAGCATAAGCCCTGATCTGGCATCCCAGTTCCGACAGCAGTTCCCAAACGCATGAATTTTTAATAAAATCACCTACGCCAGACACCGCGTGGTCTCTATTTCTCTCTCTCTCTCTCTCTCTCTCTCTCTCTCTCTCTCTCTCTCTCTCTTCCCCTCGCTCCCTCCTTCTCTGTTTCGACTAATATAGAACTCCGACAGACCTATCTGGGGGATGGTAATTCACTCTTTCACGAGAATAGATTGCATATCCTTGTTACGGTTAGCGATTTTTATCATGCTTGATAACTCAGCTGCGATATCGAATCTCGATGAATTCGTGGATGCCATTTTTCACGCTTTCACATTTAATTGACGGCGTATTTGTTCTGATTGGATGATTATTATTTACATTAATCATTAACATCGTTAGTAACGGGAGCAGCAGATAGGTCGGTTTGATCGTACCGGGATTTTGGGTGACTGCGTTTTAATTACTATTTGCAGCTACATTTATAAATAAATATTTCAAAATATATGAAACATATGGTACTGAAATGAAGAGACTTTTTATATAACATGATGGGACATGATGTCAATTAAAAGTACTTATTTCTCTATTATTCGTATTGTTCGTATTATAATTGAATGGCTTAAATAATGTCACTAAATGAGAACGGTTAGAAAAGCTTTTCCAAGATGTCTTAAAAAAGTGAAGTTTTTTGCGCGGATGGTTTCTTTCCGAATGATATCTTGCACCAAGTTCATAACAGGATATTGTAATAACTTAGTCTTGCCTTCTTTTCGTCTGCAACGACCTTCGTCTGGGAGAGTTCGTTGATTCCATCACAATGCGACATTATTGCTGACATTACGTTATCGCGGTCAGACATCTGTCTGACTTGCCCTTACGAGATTGGCTGCACCAATTTGCTCACATTTCAAATGCATTTTGTTTTTCTTCAGTCAAAACAGATGCTGAAATTTTATCAATTAGAAATGTATTTAGCCAGATTTAATTTGAATTTTTTAAACTATACACATTTAAAAATTACTCTCATGGTTTTAACTGTGTTAAACTTTATGTAATTTAATTAATGATAATTTTGTCTTCTACATACCTTATATATTATTATCTATGAAAACAATTATTTCTCTTGGAAACTGAAAGCGATTAGAGATATGAGATTATTGAATTTTATAAACCAGACTTGTGCCCTTAAAAATTTGGACATTTAAATATTTTCCTTTGAAGAATTAAAAATTTAAGATTTACTTTACTTGCGCATTATATTATCACTATCATGTTATCACAATATCTTATTCATTAAGCGGATTTTATTATTTATGAGTAGAGTGCTTTGTGACAATTATTTTAAATATCCAGCTTATATAACATAGTTCATACATATATGAACACGCAACGCCAACAATATTTTGTACAATTGTACGAATAATTGATGTTGACATGCAAAATGGCTGCAAACATGTTTCTTGTATTAAGTTTCAATGCCTAGCGGTGTATTCGAAAGTGCAGTTTACGGTATTTTAGAGTACTACGGAAACGTATCGCTCGAGATTGCATTTGAATTCACTTTGATATCGACACGTTGGCTCCTTCGATGGCCGAGTCCGATGCATCACGTCATGTCGCGTTATAATTAAATTGCGATGCATTTGCAATTGTAATGCAATAATATGCAGCAACAATCAGCACACTATAACACCCGACGACGTATCGCGACGTTGCATTTCCCTCCCAGAATTGATATCGTTCATGTTTGGACGGCAGCGCGGTGTACATTGCTTCTATTATCATAATCGTGGCTAAGTTGTAAACAAACAAATACGTTATTTAGATCGCGTTACAGCGTGCATTTCATACCGCGCGATTTCAGGAAGCGCAATTACATTTTCATCATTACATTTAATTACAATTTCGTTACTTAATTAGATTTGTTTAATGCTGTTTAATTACAAACCAGTTTAATTATACGTTGGAAAATTTTATCATCATTCGTCATTGTTATGATATCTGTATGTTTACTGTCAGTTATACATATATACAGGATGTCTCGTTCAACTTTGATTTATATTATTTTTCCTTGGTGGATTTGCTAAAATTATCAAAAAATTCAGATATATTTGAAACAAAACGACGATTGTTTAATTCATTTAATATTATAGTGGAATAACATTTTTACATTAATTTCATATTGAATTTTAAATATTTCTCTCATTAAGGCTTCCACGTCAAACTTTCACTGGGAAAAAATTAACTTTAAATATGTCAAATAACGTGTAACAAAAATTTCGCGTGTTGAAGCTGCAATATTTCGTAATTCCGTCAACTTTATATAATAAAATTCTCGTCGCGCACGTTTACGTAAATATAAATAGCAAGATAAAAAAACTAATAAATCCATGAAACAAGAGGAGCGTGTGTTGATACGTGTGTGAAATATAAAATATCGTTTTGTGCAGATCGATTTTGATAACCGAGATGACAAGAAATATAGCGTCGGTATTTACGTATCAGGAGGTTAAACGGCGTGCATCGTCGAGTTTATTTCGCGGACGAGAAGAATCGATCTTAGGCGCGCGCGATATTCTTTAACTTTCCGAAACGGCCGTCGCGGTTTCTTTTTTTTTTTCTCCCGCAAGGAGGATGAACTAGGAAGACGGTGAAGAAAAAGGATCATGGAGTGGAAGAGGGAAGAGAGGAGGGAGAGTGGGCAAAGCAAAGTTTTGCAACGAACTCGTTCTCGTCGTCGACGATTCATGGACTCAGCGCGATCTCATCTTAAAGATTACATCGAGCAGACTATAACGAACCGGCCCTTTTTTTCTCGTTGGGACTGGTTCAATTCCCTGCCCTACCCTTTATTGCCCTACCCTTTATGATATCGCTTTTCCCGCCACCCCCGGCGGATCTCTATCCCGTCTATCTGCAGAAGGCCGAGGGGGGAAAGTTCGAACTGCTCTTTGATGACGATGCGTCGCCAAGTCGCCGCGGTGCAGCTTTATTTTATGGGCATCTCGTGATATAGATATTGATTGAGATTTCTCATCCTCAAATGCCGGTGAAGAAGGGGAGTGTCGGGAAAAAGAGAAATCTCACTTCTATCGCCTGGTTATTTCGAGGGACTCAAATCTCTCGATTCGACAGGGAATCCTTTTCTCATGGAAAATGCAAATTGGTTTTTATAAATATGTATTTGTTTTTGCATACGTCCAGTTTTGTTTTTATTAATTCAAATACACGGGAGAAATTTTTGAATTATAAATTATTAAATTGCAACTTAAAAATTTAGAAACTATGAAAAATGTAACGTTTTTGGAAATAAACCTTTTTTGAAATAAACGTTTTTTGAAATATTGAAATAATGTAATATCGAACCATTTCAAATCTCTCACGTGGAAAAAAGCTTAAAAAGATTTACATTTAGTGAACTTTACTCGACACAAAATAATGTCTTTTATTTTTATCAACAAAAAAATAATTTTTGCATTTCATGTTTCAACGCATAATACTTTTCACAAGATATTAGTGACAATCGCTGAAGTTTGAAATGTAAAAGTCACTTTAAAGTCGACAAAAATAAAGGGCATTATTTTGTCTCGGATAAAGTTCGCTTATCGTAAATTGGTGCGACATAGTTACGCTCTGATTAGTTTGTACGTGTGCATCGATCGCACCGTTGTGCTCACCATTAATCATCAGTCATCAACCAAGTAAAACGAAAACGAATTAATCATTAATCACCATTAACCGAAGTTCCTATAAAGCGTGGAATTCTCGAGGATTGATTTCTCGCGAACGGCAAAGTGTGACGAAACGAAATAACAGACGAACTGTAGACAAAAAAGAGATATCAATGTGTGAAGAACGAAAAGCTGCGATGAGCAGAAAAAAAGAAGCGCGTATTGTTAAAAACGTAACGACATATGGCGTCAAAATGAGCCACAGGGGAGAGATTCTCGGAGAGCCCGAGCAGAGTTTGTCATGCGCATCCGTGTTTACTGATTCACCCCTCTGTGTGACGTTCGTTCATTGTGCATTGCGCGCGTTGCACTCTTGCTGCCCTTAACACGCTCGTTGAGGCGCGAGGTCTGCCTCATTGTTTTGAACGATTGAGGACAAAGACAGGTTGACAGAACCCGCAAATAACTCGAGGGGTGACTGGTCTCATCTCAAGACTAGTAATCGTTGCTTTTCTCTGTATCGAAATGTCTTCAACATTTTTTACTGTATTTTAATCCGAAGTTAATAATAATGTAAATTTGTTCTCTTTGTACGTAATTTTATAATTTAAAATACTACATATTTTGAAAATAGTTAATGAGAAATAATAAAATAATTTGATTGAAATTACCATTTTAGCTGGGATAGAAGAATGAAGTTCGTTTAAGTTTCCATGTACACAGAAATGCCTAGCCATTTGAATTTGCACGAGTGTCGAGGCAAGTTCAAGATGCGCGCTCTTTTTTAAATATTCGTGAATTATTATGATCATGGTTATTTGAAAAGCGGTAATATAAACTTAAATTAAATAAAAATTAGAAAGTAAAACCAAATTTAAACTAATCTGAGCTTAAACTGAACTTAAACTAAACTGAACAACACTAACAATAAGACTAGAAACTAAACCTAAAACCAAGTTAAAAAATTAAATTTAAATTAAACTCAAATTAAATTTAATAATAAATAAATCAATTATAAACAATGTAGTATTATTTTTTAAATAAAAACTCAATTAAATTACAAAATATTCTGCAATTTTTTTTTCATTTTGTTAAACTATTTTTTATAAAAAAACAATACGAAGAATTATTTTTTTAATTCTTTTCTAACCGTACAAACAGAAATTATATGGCGGGAAAGAATCTAAAGACATCCGTGTAAATTACTAACAAAATTAAATTGAACAATAATTATTTATTTTGAGTATTAACAAGAGTATATTCAATGCTGAGAATAAATTATTGATTATATTAGTTTAACTCTGAGAGATGCCTCTAAAGCCTGTATCACACTACGTATTGCGGATGTGGATCGGATTGGGATTGCGGATCGCAAATTAGAATGCAGTTAATAGAGAGTCATCTATTCTACAATTCACAATTCGGATCTGAAGCTGCCTCGCTTTGATTGGCTGCATTTTAATTCGCGATCCGCAATCCCAATTCGATCCGCATTCGCAATACGTAGGGTGACACGGGCTTTAGGGTAGGCGGAGAACATATGTATTTTTTTAAACGGAGTGCCTTATGATTTATTACAGAATCTAATAGCTGGTCCCAAGAGCTGTTCAAACGCAATAACAAAGTTATCTGTTTTTAAGTATTTTCCGAGTTATGACGTTTAACATTTCTATGTCCGGATGAAAAAACTGTATACGGGCTTACTAGTCAAAAAATATAAATTTTACAAAAAAGTGTTTCAGATAAAAGTTGTAGGGCATAAAATGGTGTATCTTCTGATTATACCAGTTTGCCCTGGAGGGATGTCTCTTATTATTATATAATAATATAATAATAAATCTATAATCTAATTCTATAATAATTTTTTTTCGGTATTAAATTGGCTAAGAACTAATTGTTTTAAGTATTGAAAGTACTGTTATAAATACTTAAAATTAATAATTAGTTATTGTTTAATTTAATTTTGACACTAATTTACAAAGATGTGTTTAGATTCTTACCTACCGTATAATCTCTGTTCGTACGGTTAAAGATTTAAAAATGTAATTTTTTACATTGTTTTTTTATGCAAAACAGTATTACAAAATAAGAAAAAATTATGGGATGTTGCGTAATCTAATTACAATTTTAGTAAAAAAAAAAGTAATTATTATTTAAAAATTATTTATTATTGTATTAAAATTTAAAAAATAAAATTTAAAATTTAATTTTACTTTCTAATTTTTATTTAATTTAAGTTTATGTTATCGTTTTTTGATTAATTATTGGTCATAATGCACGAATATTTAGAAAGACGCATGCGTCTTGAATTTACCGTTACACTTGTGTAAATTCAGATGGCTAGACATTTCTGTTCACGTGTGTACGTCCCTACAGCAAAACAATAAAATCAACTTGATGATGTTTTTGGTTGTTTGGAACATTGGATATCAATTATTGTGCATACTGAAATATCCGATGTGGCTAAATAAATATTTTATTCGGCAAACGTGATAATCGTTCGCTTTTTCGCAAATTGAACGTCAATGTGCAGCGCATTAATATGTTTTATTATCACGCGTGCTGACAAAAGATGCACTCACATCAAACCGACGCCACCCTATAAGCGGTGCTGGTTGTGTACGTTAAATGCACATCCTGGAACAAATTCATCCACAAAAGGCTCATTAACGTTCTTGCATTTAACCCGGTACGAAGCAGAAAATTTATTTACATTAACTCTTTCATGCAGGATACTCTCGTATTATTCTACGAATTAATAGAGAGAAACATATCATAAAAAAATAAAAATTAAATAAAAAATATTCTTATACTAACGAAAATATAGGTAAATATATTAAATACACGGAATGAGCATATTTCTTGATAATAGGTAATATTCATTGTTGAAAGTTTAAATAATTTTTTAAATGGACAATTGTGCTATATGGGATGAAATTTTTAAATGGTGATTTATCCGACAGCAAAGTATTTGCATATATCTTTATGAAAAGCGTGCACTTTCCCTAATTGTCTGTTAAATATAAATTGCGAGATTTTATTTTCACTCTATGTAATTTCCGCTCTGCACGGCCAATTAAAAAACAAAAAGGCATTTATTAATATCTGGAATACCCACCCATATAAATTTTTCTTTTTTTTTTGGTCAGATTCGAATCTTCCAATATTAATTATAAAAATATTCGTGATTGTATGTCGATTGCGATGCGGAACTGGAGCATCGAGATATCGCAATTAAGGCAGATGGAAGATTATTCCAATGTAAAAAAGTACGTGTGTTTAAGCAAAATATTAATTTAAAATATTTACAATATAATACAATTTTTAATGTAATAACATTTACATGTAATAAACTTTATATTTTTGCTGTATAAAGTCTGCATCACTTTAAAATTCTTAGAGGTTTTTTCTTACTCTAAGAAAACGATTATCAATTAACCATTTGTTTTGTTAAGCGAGAGTCGCAATTTGCTAGCGAGTGCTTGCGAGGACAGGTATCTAATTACCATCTCGCCTGATGATTGCCAATCGCGGAAAAGACGGGGAATAAAATTAAAGCGGACGTATAGTGGATAGACGCATCCCATAATTGATCAACGTGCAAATGACTTTTATAGAAACGTTAGCATTTTTTCTAACATACTCCAACTTGCAAAGATGACCTTTAATCTTCCATTATCTCGTATCAAATTAGACTTGATGTAATGCTTTGGCAGTCGTTAGCGTAGTTCGTTGGGCATTCAAATACTCAATTATATCAACAAATTGCATTTTTACAATCCACATAAATTTCTTCAAATAATAATTTTTTTTCATTTATATTATATTATATTAAACATGTCAGTTAGATTGAAACAAAATGTTTTAATCTATAATGAAACTATAATTAAGAAATATGAACATTTAAGAATAAAATTAATGTTTTATAACAGTTTGTGGTTTTTTATGACAAAAAATATGACATACGTTAGAAACGATTTTTTAGGTTTATTATGAAAACTTTTTACATTTTTGTTAATAATTTTAATAACTAAAGTAATTGAGATACACATTAAACGCATAAAAATTGCAGTTGCAATTTAAATGTATAGACACAGATGTTTAATTGATTTTAAAATAATAAGTATATCAAATTGTCAGCTTCTTTTTCACATTATTTCTTAAAGAGATTTATAATGAATCCGCGTTTGCGATAACTGGCCGTGCTCATTTTCCTTGCAAAGCATCTAATTAACGACGTCAGGAAACAAGTGTACATAATCAACGCTTTAAGTGTTGCTCATCGAGCGCGTAATCCTCTCGTGAATAGTCGTTTTCGCCGCGCGCGTACGTGCAATTAGTGCGCGTATTTAAATGGAACGTAGCAATGCAACTGTTAAGAATCCTCGTCATCCTTTCGGCTTTTGTTGTATCCATTGGCGAACTCCCGCCACAAGCGTGCATTCGTTCAGATGGCGTTTGTCTAGAATAATCATCTTTCAACACCGCCAAGTTATTGACGCTTGGTAGTTTTCCGGCTTTGTAAAGTTTTCTCTTTTGAAAGCGATATCGTACAATGTCCCTCAAAAACGTCGTAGTCTACACTTTTACGTTTTCTAAATCAAAAATCGCGTTTAAAATTGGAGCGATTGGAAAAATTATCTTTTCCGTAAAATTTTGAAGCAATAATTTCCAGTCCAATGGATCTCGAAATACCACTAATATAAAAGTCGATAGAAGCGAATATTGAATTTAAAATGTGATTTGCTCTCCAGTCTCATTCAGCCGTCGTTGCAAAAATAAAAAAAACAAACGTGGTAACTAAACGGAGATAGACCGCACGGCAAATTACACGTGACTTCGTCCCTACGTTTCCTATTGCCGTCAGCGTAGAGTTCAGTTATACAAGGAGACCAGAACGCCCGGAATCAAAGGAATTGTAAAATAGGCCAAGAACCAGCTCCATATATACGTACGAGTTTTCCCCGTTACGCGTCAATACGCGCAGGCTCGATGTATTATTCATATAGAATTGCGTTTGCGAAGCCATACTCCTTTCCCGTCTCTTTCTGATCAGGAATAGATCATCTATCCGATATAGTCAGCACACTCGTGACTCATGAAAATTGTCCGAAATATCCAAAGCACTGCTTTTTTTTGGAAAACGTACATGTAAAGAATTAATCTTGCTGTTACCTGATAGATACATATCAATTGTAATATCGAGGACAGGGGTTTTCCTCGCTTTATGATAAAATTTAGGATTAATTTCTGCTTCAATTTATGCTTCATGTAATACAAAACTTGTTAATTAAAATCTAGTAATCTTTTGAGTGCAAATTTAATTTATCGAGATTTTTATTTTTGATCGATACTGTGATAAAAGTTAGATCAAATTTTATATAATTTTCTCTATTCATTTTCCGTTTATAAAACCAATTTAGACTTGTGAGCAGCTTTAACTCGGTCGTCGGTCCGCCTTTCCAATTGCTCTTGCCAGTTTTAACGAGGACTCACTTCGAGAATCGCGCAAACGGAGCTCTAAGTGACGGTCGCCTTTTCGAAAAAAAAGTCCGAATCGGGTCCCTTGATTATTTGCAGCCGGCGCGTAATGACGCGAGAAGAAATCCGAATAATTAATCTCGAGAGGAGGGAAAGGACGACAGGATAAGGAGAATGATAGGGGAGAAAGGCTGCAGATATATAGAGAGAGGGATGACACGACGGAAGAAAAAAAGGCGTGGAATCCGCTCTTCTACGATCTCTTTCTCGTTTTCTCTTTCTTCCTCCGGAAAGTTACATTTCCGTTGAGAAAGCCGTCGACAGAAGGGTAGAGGGTAAAGGAAAAGACGAGGGACGATATTGACAATCCTTTAGTCGGTACTTAGCAGCACTTTTTTCTTCTTCACGAACACTGTTCGTCGTCTTGGCGCCGTCTTCGGTGCGTCGTGCTGATACGAACAAGAATATCTTCTGTATCGAAGCCAATGGGTCGATAAGATTGTAGTCAATATAAATATGATGCAAAAGTCTGCGAATAAGAATTTATAATGAATTGCAAAAACCGTTAGAGGACTCAAATATATTTTGTATTTGAATCCTTCTTAAATAACTCTTTAATCACGTTCAATTTATTCAATTCTTATATAAAATTTCAAATATGTAAGATATTAGATGTTATTTTAACTGCCTTTTTTTGCAAAAATAAGGATTTAATCAGTCCCAGAGAAAGAGCGAATGGTCTTTGAGAAGCAATCGCTTACAACGGCAACTCGATTCGCGTAGAATAGACCCGCAGTTTGCGAAAGCGATCGATGCAAACGAGCCAGCGATCGAGCTGCGGATAGAAAAGATGCAATAAAGGAAGCGACAACCGACAGAGAAGCGGAGACACGCGCGTTCTACAGGAACAAGACCAAGTGGATGTCCTCTTCTCCTTTGTTAGGCAGTCAATACTCCCTAGAGATCCGCTTGATCAAGTGCAGCCCTAGCATAGGGATTTGCTGATCGTGTACCGGAACGTATGGTCCCTTTTCGCCCTCTGGAGAACAGTGTGACGAATTGTTAAGAACTCCCATCCTTGTTCTTTTTTCCTTGCTCGTTTACAGGCGTGCCAGTCAGTGTCAAATACTGACAGATTCGTCTGCTATGGCTTTTAATTTTATGTACAACAGTTGCTTTATTGTTTTAAGTAACAGTTGAAGCATATTTGGTAAAATGTGTTATCATCATTTGTATCGTATGTATTGGAAACAAAACGTAATTTGAAGGAAACAGTCTTTTAAGAGCAATGCAAACAATATTTATACTTAAAAAAAATTTATTGTACAATTGAAAGCAATATTTTATAAGAATATATTGTAGTATTTGACGTCGGAATATTTTATTAAAAAAAAATATTTTACTTCATATCAACGTAAATGCAATTTATTTTTCAAATAAAATAAGAAATAAAAAATTTTTAGTGTTGTAAATAACATCTGTTACTTATTAACAAGAAATTTTTATATAAATTTTTATTTTTTTTATTTTTTTTAGAAATTTTGTCATAATTTTTTTACAAACTTTTAATTCAATTGGTATATATTAATTACACGCATCAATGCAAAATAATGTGACAGTTATATAACTCTTCGTCACGAGACGTTACCAGCGGGGGTTATCAGCGTTTTCAATACGCTCCTCGCGTATCCCTAGCTGTAATGCGAAATAGGGAATAGAAAGAAGGGCCGCGACGCACAGCATTGACAGCAAACCCCCTTTTCAAGAATTCTTCTGAAGGCCCATTGGGAGAGCTTCCTCTATCTATCGCTGATACAGAAGGGCATCGAAAGGGATTTTCTTTTTGCCGTATCCGTGATCCTACATGAGTAAATATAACCGAATTATGGCATAAATCAGCTTTTTACTTTTATTCGAGCATTTCATACGCGAACAATTCTGCCTGTATAGTTTTACGATATATAATATAACAAAAGGTATATACGATAAGATTTTGTCCACAACAAAATTTATTGAGATTTTTTTGATACGTAACAATTTCTTTAAAATAAAAGAATTTTTTATATTTTTCAAAATGAATTTTGAATTGAAAAAAATTGGTAAAAATTGTGTATAAAATATATTGAGATAAAAAAAATGATAAAACGTAAAAAAATAACATTTTATATTTTTAAAAGAAAAAGAAATTTTGTCTCGAAAATTTTGAACAAATCTTTTTAATTTCCCACATCTTTGTCAATCAAATAAATTCATTAATCGGTGTTTTTCTAAGAAAGATATATTTTTGGCTTAACAAGCAGAACACTCTGAAATATACTCCAGACTTTTGCATCTTATTTTTCATTCACGAGATAGGACCGTTTACAACATTATAACCTTTAATATTTTAAATCGCCTGACGCGGCAGGCGAGATGTATGTTTGTTGCAAACTCCCGGAAAAATTATGGCGCAAATATCCATGATGTATTATCCGCATCTGCGTGGCAGTCGACTGCTGTATTCATAGCGGATGGCGGCTTTATAGTAGCAAACAACTAGAGTATGCCAGAACTGTCTCAGCTGCGCAGTAATAGACTGCTATCATGACCTGGTTTAGAATGATAGTTCCGAAACTCTCTCTTGTCAAGCTTATCGCGCTGGCCAAGGAGGATTATACTTGGCTTCTCTCCGATAATTCTGACATTTATTCTACTTAGAACTGTTTTCTGTTCTCCTAAAGTTCCTCGCGCCATTGGGTATTTTGCGAAAACAATTGCTAAATAACAAAGCAGAACGTCGGTATACGTAAATGAAAGCGACGTTGGAGCCGTGTAATATCACGAAAAAAATGTAGCGGCGTATTGAGATACGAGGGGATAAACGAGAAAACAGATAATTAACAGAATATATAATATATTTATTGAAGAGCAAGAACGAAATCTCACAATAACGAGATACAAACATACTGAAATTGCATATTAATATGTATTACAATGTAAGCGAACTTTGAGATCTCAATTCGGCATGTCGGGAATTACAGTAAACATACAATATTTTGATATACCGTACATTACATAAAAAGTTGCAAGGTTGCATTAAAGTTCGAAAATTATAAATTATTTCAACATTTTAACTTTAATGTATAAAGATTATAAAATTAAAATATGATAATATATCTCTTATTATAATTTAAAGGACAACAAACGCAACAAACGCTTTTAAGAAGTAAAATGCCAATTTATTAACAAATTTATATAAAAAAAAAATTATGAACTTTATGATGAAAATTTTTAAGTTTTATAATATATAGCTGCACTTAAAGTATATAAAAATCTTAATATGACGAAAGCTTAATGTGATAATGAGTTTCCGATATTTCTCAAAACTTTTAAAATATTTAACATAATTTCTGGAACTCACAAGCATCGAACTTTTAAATTGATAAAATTTCAAGATGCCGAAGTAATCAAATATCAATAACAGCAATCTATAAAAGGATGGCATTGCTAATATACTCCGAAAGCATCGAAGCTCACAGTGCGGAACCTAACCTGAGAAGGAGCTTCTATCGCGAATATTCCGAGGTGATTCAGAAAGGGATGCCTCTTCTATTCGCTTCCACCTTTTACATGTATCCCCTTCTGATCTGCGTAGAGAGCGGCGAAGACGGACTTCGCGGAATCGCCCACGTGGTAGATTTATTCGCCGTTGCTCCTTGCACAGTTCTTACGAGTGCGTTCCTCTTGGAGCGCGCCGAGAAATAGGAGCGGGAATTGTAGGAGAGAAGATCGACATCCATCACCCTGTTAACCGAAGATAAGAGGAGCCGCTGGATGAGCTATCGACGGCATGCGATCCTCCACTTAGGAAAATACAATTGGATGGTCGAAATAAATTCTCATGGCGGCTCGTGAGAGCCTCCCCCTGACGTCGTTCCTTTTTACAGTATTTGTTTTCCGAAGTTGGAACCGACGATGTCAGTATATCACTGGAGTTCGCTCCAAGTTCGATTCGGCGGAAGCGGAAAGATAAAAATACTCGATAAACTAAAGGAACGAGCTTGCACAGGCGTTGCCGAAAGCGAGAACGATCGTCAATTACGGTGAACTACGAACGATGTGCCAAAGAGAGATTGCCTTGTCATCGATGATGAATCTATCATATGCATGATTTAGAAAAGAAGAGCGTCTAGTTTTTCACAACGTGAAGAAGCAGTAAACAATTAACACAATTTAAAATTTTAAGATTTGTTAAATACTTGAAATAGTTGATTGGTACTCTTTATTTTTTCTATAATGACCCGCAAATATATTCTCCTGATATTGAGAGATAAAAGTATTCCTTTAAATCGAAATGGAGATTTATATTTTTCATCAGATCTGCTTCAATCCACTGATCGTCAAACAAAACCACTTATATCCAACGTCGATCGCATTTGCCGGTTTCTAGGAGGAAAATCTCTCACTGAGGATATCCCTGTGAGTGAGTGAACGAGGAGAAAGACACAGATCGTAGGACGAACAAACAACAGCAACGAAAGAGAGAGAGAGAGAGAGAAAGAGAGTCGGGAAAGGGAGAATCAGGCTCTCGGGCCGAATCAGCGTTTATCGCCCCAACAAGCCGGCTTTTAATGGGCCGCTCGAAAACTGGGCGAAATAATCCGCGGCCCCTCCAGCCGACGGGGATGTCGAGGTTTTAGGGAAGGCAACGAGCCAGAGGGGCGACTGCGAACCCTCCGAAGCCGACGACAATACCTTACGGTTCGGCGCACTCTCGGCTTCGGAATCGACGAGCTCGAATCCGAACAGCGCGGGCTCGATGTCGTGTTCTCTGTTTAAACTAGACACGTGGCCCCGTTTACGTGGTTCGAAGGGCGATGCAGGCGGTTCGTTTGTGTGCGCGCTGGCCTTTGAAAACCAAAATCAAATACATTATTCCGGGCTCGATCGGCGCCCGCGGGATCCTCCTATTGTTGGCTGCTGTCAGCCTGGAAGAGATCGCGCGACTTTATTGGCCGGCTAACAATCGCCACTGTCATCGTCGTCCTACAACTAACGCTTTCCTAATTAAGTGTCTTGCGGAGACGAGTCAAACCTATATACGTGATTCGAACGGGAATTAATTTCATTTGAGACGCCGGCGCGTTAATTCTCCGAATAAAGAGACGCAGCTGTGTTGTAACTGAACACACGACAAAAAGTAAAATACAAGATAATAGTTATTGCTAAGAGTTAACGTAAAGTTAAAATATTTATCATCATGTTGAGACGTATATACAATATATAGGTATAACAAAAAATATTATATTGATTGGAAATTTGTAATCTAATTTCTAATAATTGTTACATTGCAACACAAATACTTATACGATAAATACGAAATGTTTAAAAATTTTTTAATGTTATTAATTTTATCATATCTATTGTATGCATATTTAAATAATAATCTATAATGGATTATATAATAGAATTTTAATTGCCTTGTCAAATTCACTCGAATTCTGCGCCGATCATAATACCACAAGCACATTTTTACTCGTTCAATTATTATCCTATTACTAATTCAGCAATAGGAATACACAAATTAATTATATTATACCCAAACGCTATTATTACATTGAATTCTGCTATCATGAAAGCAGCAATATTTATAGGCAATATTTATTTTAAATAAATACCATTTAAACTTTATAATTAGTAACATTAATACACACGATGCCTGGAATACAATACTAATAAAAATTTTTACAAATATTTTTTTTTAAACAAACCTATGTGATACGTATGCATGATAATATTCATCAAATAAATAAATAAAACGCTTTATAAATTGTTCCAAAATCGTTCGTGTATTAAATATCACGTGTTTTGTGACAATTTTTAAATGACAATTATTTACCAAGTCATTGTGAGAAAATTGCAAGAAAATAAAACACTATTATACATCCTTCTTGCTTAATATGATAGCGGGATCGATTCCCGCCGTCTCAGTGGGGAATTACACGTACGTCTAATACGTAGACAGTACGTAACATCGAGCAAGAATTCCATCGCGAGTCCATTATCATATGGCGGAGTTGGCAATCCTCCCACGTTGCTCTACAGTTGAATTGCGAAGTCGGCTTCTCGACCGCCGCCGCCACCGCGGCAAGATACGACTCTTGCTCTCGCCGCCCCCGGGTAACGCACAAAAAGACACTCTGAATGGAAACTTCGCGGCATTAGGGGACAATTGGGCCCTCCGTCGTCACGTTATTATTCCCGCCACCGCCGCGAAGGCCGGAGCACTCCTGAAATTGCTAGAATTTATGGACTCAGTCGGAGAGCAGGAGACGAGCAGAACGAGCAAGCGAGCGAGCTCGGCGAACTTTTCTTCTTTCGGACGACGCTTATGGCCCTCTTTTTCGACGACCCGACGAATCCGCGTCGTCTTCCCGGTCTTGCTTTAACCGTGAAGACGAATGATCGCTGTTCACGAGGCAACGATCGCGTCGAGAAAATGGTGGACCAGCCCGTTCTCGCCGTATTCACGGATTTTAATGAGAAATTATAAGATTCATCTTTTACTTGAGAATTAATGAGATTTAATATTTGGAAGAATCGCAATTTCTTATACGCGACAATATGACGAGCTGATTTAATTTTATATCCGATTTTATCCAAATATATGTTCTTATTTTTTAATTTTTATAATTCTTTGATGCTCAAGAGGAATACTGGAATTTAATATCTTTGAAAAGATTATCTGACATTGAACTGATCACTTGGAAAAATCTTCATCTAATAGGGTTTCTGCTACACAACTCAATTTCTTTACTTTATCGTTATATTTAATTTCTATATATGTTGTATTTAATCTTTGTTTATTGTTTTACGGGCTGTATCAATTATTAATTTTTAAATTGTTTTCTCTCTCCGATTAAAATGTACAAAAGAAGACATTTTCTTTCTTATCAATTGGCCGGTGCGACTTTTGACCCTCTCTTTTAAGTACTTCCGAACTTCTCTCATTGAGCACCATTTGAATCGCGCAATTCGCCATAACGCGAGTATCGGTGTCGGTTTATAAGTCGTTCCTTGGCGCGAGGAACTTTTCCGAGGGTGAGTAACGATAATGCGACAGTGGTAGCGAGTGTTCGAAAGAAGGAGAACGGCAGTTTCGATGCTTAAGTTGTTGTCGCCGTGCCGCCGAAGAAACCCTTGAGGATTCGTTGCGAAGGCGGCCGTTCTCCACCGATATCCAAGATTCGTTGTTGTACGTGTGTTTGTACAGTATTAAAACTTGAAACTCGTCCGGTGCTCTTCCAGCGAGAAAGTCTTAAGTCCCTCTCCTCTTGTGCTCCGAAAGTTCTCCGCTGTCCTCCTTTCGGTATTTATGCTGCGCGTATTTCGAAAGCTTTTGTCCGCCTGAGCAAGCTGCAAAACTCACTCAACTAGCTTGGGCTAGTTAAACACATTTGTCAACGTCGCGATCGATTTATACTTTGTACCCATGACAGTAATGTACACGCGATAAAAATCACAAAGGGCGTTAACATTTGCAGCGAGGAAAGTAAGAGTTGTTTGAGATATCTTTGGACGTGTCATGTAAATACATTGTTAATTATAAAAATTATTCAGTTATTTTGCTTAAAACATTAAATTTACTTTAAATTAAACATTATTCAGATATTTATGTTATCGAAAAAACAAAAGTGGTTTCAAGAGTGTAAAAAATATCTAAAAATAAAGATCTCATTTTTTATATTGGTTTTTATAGCATTAATGCAGTAAAAGTAATAAAGTTAATAAAACAGCTATTTTACCAAGCTCAAATTCTAAATAATAAATACAATTTATTCTATATAATGATAAATTGAGAATTACAAGAAAAATGCCACTTATAAAATAATATATAACTTAAAGAGTTTAAACCAAAAAAAAGGAATATTTTGTCACGTAATATTATTGCATTAAGATACTATTTATTAGTCTATCATTGATTACTGGTTTCAACAAAGGTATTTATTATGAATTAGCGAACCGCGTTATCGATGTGCAGTCGCTGAAGAACTGTACACACAATGGATGCTCAAATTCTGCAGTGTATTCGCGAATACGCCCTCAATTACCGTAAAATCACATTTTTCTAGCGCTCAATCGTCCGTATTCGGACAATTAGGTCACTAGTATCAATGATCCATTAAATTTCCGATATATGATTTCTGTTATACAAGCCGTAGTGGAAAATAACCGATTTTGTGGCGGACAACTTTTGAAAAATGGATCTATCGACCGAATTAATACTCACCAGCTGAAAACCTCCAACAATTACCGAATTCGCTTCTCTTTTTATATTTAACAATATCTCCAAAATATTTTTACCATTCAAAAATTCATTTTTTATATCTATATAATATCTATATTTTATATCTATATAAATTTATTACTTTTTTAGAATTTATTTTACTAGTTTGCAATTTTACAATTTTTTATTGCTGTTATCTTGATATATTATTACACACACTGTCAAAATAGTGCACGATATTTTTTCTTTTTAATATTCGTCTTGGAAAGTTTTAACACATATTCCAGTGTTATTGCTTTGGAATCTCTTTTAACCCTCTTCGAAGGTTAAAAGTAGTTACACCGCCACCCTCGACTGAACCACGAATTTATTCGCGGCTCTATCTATTCCTTTTATTATTACATTGTGTATTTCGGGATAACGTATTACCTACGATGCTCTGTTATATATTATATTTCGAGGCTTTTCCACGAAGCCGACTGCCCCTAGCGCACATTTTTCTTGCAATATTTCTGTGGAAGGATCGGACGTTATGGATTTCGGAAGTGGGCACTACATTAAAGAAGGGCTGCTCAGTTTCTTGCTATCTGTAAGTCGTTCCCATATTTATGGCTAGTGATCTATTGAGTCCGCCCTCGCTTGTTGTGAAAAATTCGTTGTAAGCGGATGCTAAGTAGCTCTCGAAGCTAACTCCACGCGAGGAAAGCTGATCGAACGTCTTTGCGTCGTGAAAGTATTTTTATTGATCCCTTACGATTATTGGCTTTAAGAATATTTACGGAGATTTAACATTTGTGCTATTGATATGATATGTAAAAATGCACATTGGAAACTCATCGATGGAAAATAAACGCGAAAGAAATTGGGTGGATGATGACTTTTGAGACTTACATTGACGATTTCAAATATTTTCACAAATTATTATTGAAATATGTATATATTTTTTACAGTTTTAGAAAAGATTGTAAAAATGCTTGTAGACATCAAAATTATTAAATTTACTGGGAATTTAATTTGTGATATTTCATTTCTTGTTTTACTTAACAGCTGCGTTTTAAAATCCGGCAAACATGCGACGCGCGTTTCGAAGGAACTTGTAAATGTATATAAATGTATATAAATAATTTACCTAGAAAATTATTATTGGAGCACTAAGATTTCGATCGATTAGCCATTTTTCTCAATTTAAATGTGCTGATACACTTTCCGGTCATAATAGGTTATTGATTATTGAAATATGAGTCTTATATTTATCTTACATGGAAGAAAAGAAAAAGATATATAAAGCTTATTTCAACAATTAAAGTTAAAATAATAATTAATCCTATTAAAGAACTGAGAAATCTATGTGGTTATAAAAATATGTTTATAAAGTGTATAGTATAAAACAGGTTAAATTATTTTCTTCTTTTTTGTTCATTCAATGAGACATTCTTATGTGTTTATAAATTTAATTGTATAATAATTAACAACAGTTGTCAAAAGAACGCTTTCAAAAATCTGGGCGCCAAAATTGCCGTTCTCGAATTGTGAATGGCTTAAACTTTGACAAGCCGCGATTCTACCTGGCGAAACACTCGAAACGGGACGCGTGTATGCACGCGCGGCAGAAATCCCGTTTAATGAAATGTCAATATCCGCGACCTAGGTTTTAGTCTGGCGGCGTCCACGTTACTGTCAAACCGGATTCACGCTTGCCATAGTTTTGTCACTCTGTTTTGAGGACAAACGGTGAAGGCGGATTTATGGATTGGCAGACGGCGGCGATTGCAAGAAAAGAACGAAAGAGAGCGCGGAAGAGAGAGAGGGGGGGAGGAGAGAGAAAAGGAGGAAAAGGGAGGAAGGAAGAGGCAGGAGGAGAAAGACAGCAAACTTGCTGCGACAATATTTCACGAACTTCCGTCTCTTGCCCGGTAAGATTAAATAATGCAGATTGCAATTACAGAAAGCAACGCGAATTCGTCTCTGTCGTTACGCCACTCCTCTCCAAGAAACGATTAAAACGTAATGAGATGACGTCCGCTAGATTCGAAAATATCCTCTTCGAGACGTGTCTCTTTCCTTCGCTAGATGAAACGCGAAGACGTTTGCTAGACTTTTTCGCGATCGTGCTTTGACATTATTAAAATTTGGTTCAGTTTGAAAATTGATTCTTCACATAGACACTCAAGGTTCATGGAATCCCCCAAAAATGTCTTAAAAATTGGCAAAAAGCACTTTTTTGTTTGTTGCATTTATACAACAATATTATCAATATCAAGAATATTTTGTTTAGTTGATATATTATATTTGTTTATTGAAAAAATTTTTATATATAGACATATAGTAATTTATCAAAAAAATTCAATCTTTTTGTATTTTTATTTAAAAAATATGAAAAATGTGATGTGTCAAGTTGTAATAAAAAGTAAAAAAAATCGTATAATCGAGCTCGGAAAAATCGGCGGTAAATATCTAGGAGCTAATACAAATAGAAACGATATAAAAATATAAATGGAAGCTAACGAAAAAATATATTTTTAAAAAGTAACGAGTAAATCTTTCCTTAAGGCATCGCGGATATTTCACATCGAAAAGTTAAACCATATCGGCGGGTAGTGCATCCCTGTTCGAAGCAGGGGTACGGGGTGAGAGAACGGAGCTGTCTACCTCGCGACGCGGAACCCTTGAGGCTTCAGCTATTTCTCTCTCTCTCTCTCTCTTCCTTTCTCGTTCTCTTCGTTTTTCTACATCCGTTCGATTCCGTTCATCCCCCGGGGCTGCGTAACACGTGCGGGTGGATCGCGAGGGTGGGTTTAAAGGCGACGGCTATAGGAGCGGAGGTTGTGGGACCTAGAGACGGGGGAGGTTGAAAAGGTGGTCGGGAATCGCGCAAGAGTAACTGCTAGTAACAATGTTTTCTCACCCCTTTGCGTTTTAGCGGCAAGGGAAAGAGCAGAAAAGGGCAGGGGGTGAGCGGAGCATACCATCTCTATCCCCGCACACGTTGCAACCCTACGCTCTGGGACCGCGCTTGCTTATACACCCTCCGCAATCAATTTCGTCAATACTGCTTGTTGCGGACGGGGTATGAGAGCGGGAGAGTGAAAGAAAAGGGGATGAAAAGAGGGTCGTTGTCTCGCTCGCGGCAGCCTCTTGCCCTCTTCGTACTCTCCGTCCTTCCCTCTGTTCTAGCCATTCTACGAGAGGGGCCGTTGATGGATTTTTACGTTCGAGCGATAGCGCGACACCGAAGTCATCGAGACCTTTTGTTTCCGACTCTCGCTGGAGTTTTGATTAAAGGTGTTATGTAAGTAGCGCTGAAGCGGTAAGGCTATGGACTGGGGATGAAGAAAAGGGTGAAAGCGATGGTCGAGGGCGATTAAGTCACGCGGTGTTGGGGACGATCGAAAGTTCCGGGATTTGATGAGTTTTATCAATCTTCAATTTCTCCCGTCCTTTGTATTCTGTGTACAAAATAGTTATAACGTTCTTTATATGTAATTATGAAATTACTAATTATTTTTAAATTAATAAAATTTAGTTAAAGTCGCTTTTGTTTTTTCAAACAAGAAAAATATAAACAATTATACAAAATTTATAAATTTTTTTCTCGTACATTGTTTTATTCAGAATTTAATACTTTTTCATCTTTAATGCATAGGTACTTGAATTTTGAGGATACCTCTTGATTTTTCTTAGTAATTTCTTAGACAGATCACTCCTCGTATTCGATACTTTATCCTTTCTGTGTTGTGTTTTTGAGAAGGGTCGGGTGATAGATTTTTATGTTCGTACTGCAGCACCAATCCCTTTATTTCCTCCCTTCTGCGCTTTTATATCGAATCCACTTACACCCTTACGTTGCAGTTCCCGCTCGGATTGTAATTAATATTGCCATACAAGTAGTTACATCGAAAAAAGATCGTGTAGATATTGAAGAATTATTGCTCGATGGGGAATGCTCCTTCTATTGTAATAGGATATAAATAACACAGTAATTTTACAATCGACGTGTTGCAGATAAAAAAATATAAATAAAATTAAATAAAATTGTGGATTTTCCAATATCTATGAATAAATTTCTACGTTTAACTATTGAATAAGAGATTAAGAGTAAATCTATTGATAATTGATTCTCACGCGGTTTTGGACTCGCGTGAGCCGATTCCACTCACGCGGTTTTAGACTCGCGCGAGCAAATTTCACTTATGTTAATTAAATGATCCATTAAACGTTATTATAGCATGATAAATTATTTTGTTGTTTATTACCAACATTTCTTTTAGTTCTTTCAATTATTTATTTTGCTACGAGATTCGATCTTTTTTATGATTCCGAATATAAGAGACAGTAAATTTTCATTTATGTCGACAGATTTTCCTTATACCAGGAAAAACAGTGTATATTGCATAAAGAAAGAGAAACAATTTACTCCTCTAATACGCAAGTCCGTACCCATAAATATTATTGCAAGGTTTTGGTCTGTAGGGTGACCATAACAGTTCCCTTGATGCCCTTGAAGATCTCGAGAAATGATGCTTTTTAGTAAAATAACAGCCCTGCGGGCATCTCAGACCCCGACCTTCTATTCTCTCCAGCACCCTTAGATAATTGGACTTCATGATTCTGTGCAAATATAACAATAACAAACCAAACAGCGTCCTTACTCAGTAAAGATTATGATTGACATAAAAATAATGATGATTGCAGTTATAATTAAAATAAAATTGAATAAGTTGCGGAACATGCTTTTATTCACGTAAATAAAAAAAAATATGTAAGTTAAGTTTGTAGTACAAAATTGTGAAAATAATTAATATCGAAGTTTAATAAAAAGTATTAAGCTTCTATGTACAACATAGCTTTATAATATTTTTATTGCAGCTTATAGAATTATAACAAAATGAAAAAATAATCCCAGTTTACGAGCTACAAATATTATCTATCAATATTTTAATATATTAGTTTGAATGTTTAAAAACGTCAATTTATATTTTTCACATTTTTATGAAGTGAAACGATTTGCGTACATTTAATTAAAAATTTAATTTACGGAAATCAAAAATATTTTAATTCCATAAACGAAATAAATAAAAATATATAAATTATCAATACTAATCCATATATTAAATATTACAATTTTATAATATAAATTAATGAAGTGATTTCTTGTCGTCTGTCTGATTATGAGTAAGCTTTGAATTAATCAACGGTTTTGCCGTTGTAAACTTAAATGTTGATTAATTTTGCATACACTGTCCTTTCGATGATTTACGAATATTAAATCGTGACTATATGAAACAGACTATATGAAACAGTAACAATGCCCTCGAGGACTAGCGATATACTCGGATTAAAGTGGCGTTACGTTTTCACGCATCTCTGACGTAAATATCAATTACTCCGTTTATCCGGATAATCCTAGCAGATTGAAATTACTGTCTCGATTTCTGGAGATTCAAGAGCAGCTATTTTATCGATATAAACTGATTTGTAATAAGGAAACGTTCTTCGATCTCGATGAGGTTCTTATATTCAATGTATTAAAAAGTAATAACTCTTCTGCTTAAAAGTAATACATATATTTGTTTTATAAACAAATAAAATATATTATTTACATGAAAAATATTATAAGATGTTACTTTCATTGAATAGTGCAAAGGAGCGTGAAAAATGATAAAATGTCTTATGATATTTTTATTTTTATTCTTCCATTCAACGGCCACAAGCGTCGCGAAATCGCGATTCTCCGTTCGCTTAAAAAATGAGTTCTTTTTGTCGCAACTTTAAATTGTTTATAACGGGCGTGAAATTTCGCGGACGCCGGACGAACGGGTCCTGAACTGGTTCTGCAACCGCGACGAAATGGAAATGGCCGGCACGATCAGATAGTCACGCACGATAATGTCGCCGAGAGCGTTCGTCAGGACCTTACTGACCGTGTGAAGGGTTCCTTAAATGCGTCAGGATTTCGTAGATGAGTGCGCACAAGTTATGATGGCTTGTAATGGCCTCAGGACGTGGTACTGTGAGAATACGTTTCGAACGTTGTGAGTTTAAAACAAATTTATACTTTGAAGGTTTATTCTCGTTTTTTTTCTCTTTTTTTTGAAAGAATAATATATATTATATTACACATATTAAAAAAAGGAAATTTTGTAATAATTGTAAATTTTGTAATAATTGTAAATTTTGTAAATAATTGCCTTAAAAGAGAAAATTTAATTACCGCACTGTGTAGTAATGAATAGCACTGCGAAATGGCTAGTAACGAAAATTGATGTTTTGATACAAGTCTTTTGATCTTTTGATAAGAGGTTAATGATGAATAGCGATACATGTTGAAGGTAATCTTCGCAACGATGAAGCTTTCAAATAAACAGCGGCTTATTCAGCGGCGCATTGCGGGACTCTCCAAAACGCCCCATAATAGGCCGTAACTCTAGCGAGAAAACGGTAATCCGTCAACACCATTATGCGCGCTACTTTCTGTCGGTCAATCGCGAAATCGCTTCGCTGTTGCGCGAATAAACGCGCGCGGTACCGGCGCGTTTCAATTACTTGTCATTACGAATCGCACCGGCAACGAAATTACAACGTTGCCCGACACGTAAATAAATCCGATCGCGCGCGAATTACTCGCCGTGTTTCCCCGCTTCAATCGAGTTTTTGCGTGGTATAAAAAAAAAAAGAAAATCATACACGCATGCCAGCCATGTCGCGCGCTATCATATTTTATCCATAACAAGCACTCTCGCGAGTTTTGTGTCGAGTTTGGAGTTCGCTCCGCGCCGAAAAATTCGCCACGAATTTCATTGTCTTATCGCTAAAAGAATTATAAGACGCTCGTAATTGTTAATTCTTCGCACTAATCTATTTGATACTATGTACAGCATTGGGATCGATACGTCAATATATTTTATACAGTTGAAAAATTTGCATTAAATTTAATATATAGGAGCGCAGAAAGGATTTTAAAATGTATATTCAGTAATATATGTATATTGCACGGTTTTGCTGTGTTTAAAAATTTAGCTAGACACAAGTCTAAAAATAATTTTGTTAGGTCATCAAAATAATTGTGCCGGACATTCCAATTAGTTGCTAGAGTGTCAAAATCTTTTGCAACCTTGTTCATCATGATTAAGCTTTCTACATAATTTTTTTATAATATTTATAATACGTTGACACGTACATTATATTTATTTATCTTGGAATTGATGTTTTAAAACTGTATTATTTTTGTTATTTCTTTATTTACCCATAAATTGTGTTATTTTAACATTAAGAAATGTTGATCATCAACCCACGATAACAGATTTAACGCAAAATATTTAAATCATATTATGTTAAAACGCTTGAACGTGTTAAAAATTCCACACAAAAGTTTTAATAAGAACCGGTTGTGACACAGTAAAAAAATGTTTCCAGCTGTGTAATTTCTAGAGAATCAAAGAATCCCCTATCAATTTCTACCTCTTTGAACATCCCTCTTCGCATACTTACGTCACAATCGCTTCTCCCCGAACAGATCGCTACCAAATCTGACTTCATTTGCGGAAGTCGCTCAGATGTGAAAGAATCCGCTTCGTATTAAAACGCATGGCCGATCATCCCTTTGCTCGCTCACGGCGATCGGGAGAAAAAATTCCGATGGCATTTTCCGCGATCGATCGTGGTGGAGTTGCGTGTCCATTAGGTGATTGCTGTGATGCGTGAGGAATTATCGCAGAATAGCCCGCGTTCTATCACGACGCTATCATGGGAAAGTGCAATCGCTTGATGCCGATCCGCGATCGGATCCACGTGATCGGAAAGGGTTGATGGAGTGGGTGGAATGTTGTACAACAAGGGTGCGTAAATACGTACCATGTTATTGCCGATGTTTGTACGTGCAAGGATATGAACAAACATGCGTCGCTGTGTATTCCAAAATTGCCATTTATGAAATTAAATTTCATAGTCTGTGGTATCCAGTTGTATCCAGCTTGTTGAATCTTGCCGGTCGATGAACTCCCTTTTCATTCCGATTGCTCAGTCTCGAGTCTGGTCGATCTTGCATCGATTGGGATCATTGATCATTGGACTGATCGAACGTCGAATTGACAATAAATATTACGTATTTTATTGAATAGAGCGTTTTAAACCACTCTTTATTCTTATTAAAAAGAAACTGTTGAAAAGGATGTAATGTATGATTAGCGTACGCACAAAAAAAAATATTTTATTTGCGTAGTATTTTTTTAAAACTCTTCAGGAAAGTTTTTAATTACATAAGAATTTTTTTATACTGAGTAAAAAAATGTTACATGAAAGACTTAATCTAAAATAATTTGAGTACGTATTAAGTTTCTATTAAGTTTCTATTACGTATTAAGTTTTGTTTGTAATAGTAATGAAAAAACGGTGGGCTAAAAGTATTTAAAATTATAATGTTGAAAAAGGGATGAAAATTTGAATAAATATAATTTTTTTATTTATTACATTTATTATCGACTGTTAAATCTAACTGAAAAGAATTTATTGCAACAACTTAAGATTATTTACTCTGATGACAATCTCTATTATCACAACAGATTTTACACGCTCTCACGAGAAGCATTAGTACGGCGGTTACGACGACGTTATGGAACATCGTCGATC
Organism: Solenopsis invicta; assembly: GCF_016802725.1. Lineage (NCBI taxonomy): Eukaryota > Metazoa > Arthropoda > Insecta > Hymenoptera > Formicidae > Solenopsis > Solenopsis invicta. Next base: position 12,881,325 of record NC_052673.1, read on the forward strand.
CTCTCACATGTAATCGCAGGATCGTCAATAAAGAGATAGGAGGGTGAATAGCCCTGGTAGTTTCGAACGTACGGTTCGGCGAGAAGACACGGAAGAGAAGAGGCGGTACGCAGATGCGTGCGCGACGCGTAATTAAATAAAAGGTCCATCAGTTATAGCGATGCTCCGAAACCGACGCTAGGCGTCGACGCTATAGAACACCCATGGGAATTGCGATGCGCGTCGTTGAATCAACCGAACGCGTTCCTCGCATGCATCATTCTCAGCATGGTAAATGCGTAACCAGCGAGTCATTGATTAGACGCCACACGAGTGACTCAGGGAATTGTTTGCTACTTATTGCGAGCCGAAAAATCCCTTGTCACGCGAGTGATACGTTTGAAAAGTAGTTCGGCTTCGCTACGCAAAGGGAAACTATATTGCTTTTGCTAAATCAAAATGAAAGCGCATGTTTGCATAATTTATTAATATTATGCCAAATTAGGAATATAAGAAATAACGTGATTATCTGAAGAAGAAATAAATTGTTAATTTTGTTAGAAGAATTATGTAATAGTTTGCTGCTTTTGTAATAGTTGGCTGGACATATTTATTGTTCCGAGCAACATTTTAATAATACACAACTCTCAGTGTCGATCCGAAGGATTTGTCCAGAGAAGTTATCTTGCAGTTTGTAACAGTCCTTAAACAATGACACGGCCGTGTTTAAATAATGATCGTTGCGTCGTACGATTGAGGGCCATTCGTCGGTAGAGATCAGGTGTACCGAAGGCGAAATTACCCTTCCCCCTCCCCCCTCCCCCCCGGAAATGGATTGGATCGAATTCCAGAGGGCCTGGGGGTCGATTAGGGTGAAGCCAAACGGGAGATGCGAGAGATTTCTCGAGGAAGTGGAGAGACGTCGCCCGTCTATCTCGATTTACCGGGCGTCTCTCTGTTGCTCCTCGGTCATTTTCCTCTATCCCCGTTGACGTTTTCCCCTGTGCGTTCAACCAAGCACGTTCCACTTAACATTTCCATCGAATTCTTCCGCGCCATGAAGCATCGTATGAGCGTTTTTCGTCGCGTTTACACGACTACCTATTCTTTGATCGACTATAATCAATTGTTTCTTATAACGCATGGCGTCCCAAGCTTATTGCCGTTCCTTTCATCTACAGATTCTGGATAATTCAAGTTACTTTTGGTACTTTTGTCGACGAAAATTCAATTAAACATTTATTGTATTCATAACGTTGCAGTTATGAATGCAGTTAATAATTTAAAGACACAAAGAGTGAAAACTTTTAAGAATGTATTATAATATTTAAATAGACATTTTTGAAATTACTGTATCGCAAAAGTTTAGAGCTCTAGACAATTAAAAGACCGATCATACATGGATGCAGAATTCCACGTGTATATCAAGGTCTAAACAGCTAAAGATTCAACAAGCCTAATGATTCAAAGACGGCCGAGACATTCCTGAGCCGCTCCGTTTGCGATCAAAGCGAATGCTAGCATTATCTTTTGGGACGTCAAAATCAGTCCTTGGCCCCTGTATCTGGCTTCTGTCGAGCGCTTCCTATCGAAATCAAGCGCTTGCCACGATCGAGTAGCGGCCGACCCGCAAGATGAAAGACGAGGGTGTGCCGGAGTCGGGTATACCGACGCAAGGTAGGGAGGGGGGAAGAACGAAGCAGGTATAGGTAATGTACCAAAATTGCTTTACCGCCGGTCCATTTACGGAGATGAAAAGCACTCTCTGCCAAGTACACCGGTGGTCCCGGCCAAGGGCTCACGGCAGCCCAGAAGCGTCGTGCGCCCTACCACCCTTACGACATAGTCCCGGAAGGCGACAGGGGAGAGAAGGGCGTAGCCCTCTCCATTTCAGTTTGCAACCAACCCTTTCACCAATTTGGCGACATTGCCCGGCGTATAACTTTTGGCATGGCACTACCGACTATGACGGCGGTGAAGCGACGTGTAATAGATTACACGTAAGTGGACCTACTACACGAGTACACGTCGCGTAGCATGCGCTATCGCGGCCGAAGGAAATCACCATGTAATGCCGAAATTTGCGGGGAGCGTGGCAAAAGTAAGTTCTCGCGTTTCCTACGCACTTTCTCACGTTTCCGATTACTTTTTTTTTTAATAATTAATGATTTACTTTAAAATATCTTGATTATAAACAAATTTTTGCGTTATTTTTAAACTCTTTATTAACAACAATAAAAATGAGACTCCTATCAATCATGAATATTTTTTTCCGTTTGAGCGATGAAGACACTCTACTTTAATAATATCATTACACAAGTAATGACAAACGAATTTGACGAGGTAAATTAAAAAGTTATTTAAAATCAATTTATACACATAAATATTCTCGCACAGAATGAGCTGCAGAATTAAATAATGCAACGTGTATATTGCACGCGAAACCTTTGTCCGACATTTCTCACGAGTTGTGTTAAACAATCATTGCATCGGAAAGCAATCAGTTATTCGCACGAGTCGGCATGGTTACGTTTAGATTATTGCGTCGCGACGTTAAGCCACGCCGTGTCGCACAAGGGCCGTTTGTCACACGGCGAAGTCGTTACGGGGATGCGTCTGCACCGGCTGCGCTCGTCGGTGGCGCGACGAGGAGCAACTTTTGTGTGCGAACTCTGCGGCCCCGGAGATAGCACATAGCGCCTTTGTCGTGAGGCATGTGTAGAGTAACGGCATTGTCCTCCGCCGCTCCCTAACCACCTTTACATCCCTTTCGCGTACTCGATAATGAAAATCGAAAGAATTGAGTCTTTTCTCGTAAAAATAAAAGTTTCATCGAACAAACATTTACAGATATTGTTTGTTCGTCGTTCAATTATGAGGAATTTTGGTAACAGTGACGGAAGCTTGTTAACTTTTTAATATTAACTTTATTTTTTAGGACTATATTTTAAATCAACAATCTATTCAGTGTTACATTGAATTAATATTAATTTTTTCCTAGCGACAATTTTGTTATATTTATTTTATCGAATATTTATAACTTTTTACCTTTTGTATTTTTGAAATTTAATATGTACGGGTAAATCAGATTTCATACTTGCATTTAGTTAAGTTTTTATTTTTTACTATTATAAGCATAATTGCTGCTTCTGATTGCCTCGTAACGAAAGTGGCGTTCGATTGCTTTTCATTAAAGCAGCTTTAAATTTTACTAACTTGATTATATTAAATTACATTCGTTGACTCTCAACGCGTGTCATAAAGCATTTTTATTTCGCATCCTTTTTATATGACACAGCGTACGCAGTAATCGAATCACCTTAAATACGTCGGCATATTTAGTTATAATCGTATTGCGATTCGCAATCTACATGTTAAAAGCAGTTAATCGAGTCGTTTATTTCGAAAGTGGCGTTAGTCAAATTTTGAAACTAAATTTAAGCCGCGTTACGGTACAAAGTGATGTAATATACCCTTTTTCAATTCGATACTGAAAGTTTAAATTACGTTACTTTGCAAATGATTGTTATCAATTATCTCGAAACGTCATTGCATATACGATAAAATTATGCGACAGAAATGTATAAAAAATTTTTTTAACGTTTATAAATAAAAATTAACAGTTTCTTATGTTTCAAATTATTTTAATATATTATTATGTCTTATGTATATATATGATACACAAAATATATAAAGTCATACAAGATATGAATAGGCATTTTGCTCCATAAATAAATATAATATACACGTAGTCTTTAAATTCTCGAAACGAAGAAATCTGACTGCGAACTATGTTCTAGATTCTAGAGGGATTTGTATACTTTCATTAAATGGTGAAATATAAATTTAATATCTACGCATCGCTCCCTACGCCGAGCTTTTGACGGGAAGAAGCGCTTTCAAAAGGAGCACTTCGGAAGCGGCATTGAGAAGGTGCGAGGGTGCGAGAAAGTTTGTCCGCCCGCGCGGCAATGAATGGCTGTACAAACTCGCGGTGCCGTATCAACCCTACAAGCGTGGGAGTAGGATAAACCTAATTTGAAGGGTCGCGCGATTCGTTTTTGAAGGCCCGGCGCCCAGGCTTGTGGCCGACCGAAGCCGATTCCCTTAGGGGTGCTAGTGGTGATGGTGGCTCCGCAGCCAACCGTGATTTTCGTTATCGAGGCTACCCTTGCGCGCAACCAAGACAACGGCGACCCGACGTGACAATGCCACCCCCGAGTGCATCCCTTCCGCTCTTCGACGCGCTGGTGCGATGCGACAATAGCGCCTAACCCTCTTTACGAAGTGCTAAAATATAAACTTTTACGCAGTACTTTCGCAGGATTAAACGTCACCAGCTTTCGAAGCTATCTGTTTTGTCATCGGCGTCGCTGTTAGTGTTATTGTAGATGTTTTAAGAGTATTACTTTTTTTTTAATCTGAAAATTGATTAAAGGCTGATTTTTCGATAAACTGTGAAACTGTGATAAATACCGTGGAATGATTTTCTTCCGCGATGATTGGCAAGGTTGATTTTTACAACTTTTGAATCACGAGCGTCCCACAGCGAAGGTCGGTTTCCACTTTAAGGGTTTTCGACATTGCCATTTCGCAACTCCAAGCGGTCGTGAAGATTCTTCGCTTACGCAGAATGCGGTTCTTTCATCGTTCTCCGGGGACTGAAACCTTTCTTCTAGGGTCTTCGTGGTTTAAGGGTAGCCACGATTTTGCACTTTCCCACGTACATCGAGGGTCGCGGTCGATTCTTCTACTATGCCTCTTCGGGGAGCCGCACGCGTTTTGCATTCAAAATTTTTTTCAGAACCTGTCTTTTCACCGAATAATTCAAACTCAGGTTTATGGCACCAACAGACATTTGCGAGGAAAAAAAGCAACATTTCTGACTTGACAGTTCTAATATTTTTTCTCTTCTACTACTAGTAAATTTTTAACTTTTTGCGTTTCCAAAATTTCTCTGTGTTGTTGGCATTGTTGAAATACCAACAATATTCTGTAGTGTTGAAAAAGAAATACACTTTACTCAGATATATAATTTTTTTTTTCTAGTTCTCTAAAATAAAACTAAAACAACTGTTTTAGTTTTAAAATATTGAAATAATTATAAACTCATATTTTCGTATTAATGCATAAAATTGATCCTGTTAATATGAGAAAAATGTATTGAAACTTGGTTCTGTCGCAAATCAAATTTTTATTGTTTCCATCTTCAGTATTTGTCATTTTTTCTTTATCCTTGTGTCTAGAAAATGCTGAGTAAAGTAATTAAATCTCCCTTCTTTACCACGAAATAATAGTAGTTTTTAGATTACGAGAGGTGTGTAACAAAAGACAGCGAGATGGGAGCTTCACCGTGATAGCTTTATTGCATGATAGACGTTTAAAGATTAATTCGCGGTATTTTCATGGCAGTCGATGGTAGAGAAGGTCGAGGGAAAGGAAAGCGGGAGGGAGGTAATCGGTCACGCAACTAGAGATCAGGACTCTCTTTCGCGCGCGCGCCGGCGAGACGGAAATAAATGAACGGATACGAGAAAGGGGTTGAAAGGCGATCGAGATAGACGGCGGGACTTGCGACGCACATTTGATGAAAAGGGTTTATGGCGCGGACAGAAATCCCGTAGACAATAGCCGAATTAATTCCTTAGGTCTAATCGGCCTATAATGATCCCGATCTCAGTCGTCCACTCGAGAGGGAATTAGCCGTAGTATTCCGAGTTGCGGAAATCACTGGCGTTCAGTCGCGCAATTAAAGACAATTTGATCGATGATTTAAGATCTTCAAATGCAAAATGGAACGCTCTGTGGTCTTTTGTTTGAAAATGACGCTCTGATTTCATCTTCTAATTTTTGCTGGACTCAAAATTCAGATTATTATCTTATTAAGGTGCGTTACAACTTGAACTGAAGCTAAGACTACAATTAGGCCGATTAGACAATTTTTTTACGTTTGGTATATTAGTGAAAAACGTTCTTGTGATTGAGTTAATTTATTTTACAGTAAAATTTTTGTGTTTTGATGCAAAATTGTACAGACAAAATTTGACAAGTATCTTTTTTCTTCCTTTTCTTAGCATCTTCTAAAATTTAATTGATAAACGTTTTACACATAACTATAGCTGTATGTTTCTTCAAAAATTATACGATTGTTTCTTAATTAAATAGCGAAATATTTTACTATGATTGCGTAAATTAGGTATTTGCAATACGTTCAATTAAACTAACAAAATAAAATGTTATTACAACTTGGAATGCTGACCTTATAAGTAGAATAGAAATATTGTAGATAAAACCAGAGAGCGCAAGAAAAATAAAAGGAAAAACGTAGATAAGCATTCCACACAACTATAGCGTTATCCGCCGACGTTCTCGTCGGCTCACTCGGTTCTCCAACATGGTACGCGTACTCATCACTTTGCCGAGATGCTCTCGTGTCCTTTCACGGAAAGTAGGCTCATTTGGCCCGACGTTGCACGACCGGTGCAGACAGAATGTATGAAGGCAGGCGAGCCGGCCGCCACCACCTACCATCGCCTCGGCCGCGATAACCCACGGCGACAGGGCATGGCGATTAGTGTCCTAAGAGTTCTCCTTCTCTACCCGCCTCTTTTCCCACTTTCGAAGAAAGAAGGAAGTTAATACGGATCCTCGTATCCCGCGGTCCTATCTTGTCTTATCTCGTCTCTTATGGCCTGGTGCCCGTGGCCACGACGGGACGTATCATCTTACTCCGTGGCTCCGGGCAGAGGCCGGCTAAGGGAGCTTCGAGGGGAAAAATAATAACGGAGGTGAGAAGACGGCCAGTCTCCTCGTTGCACCCGGTTACATAGAACCATACTTCGCCGGTAGACATTACGGTAATAATACCCCGTCGCTCGTACTGCCTATTCTCTGTGAAATTCTTGCGTCTCTAGTCTACGTTTTCTTCACATATTTTGCTAAATGCTGTAAAAGTCGTTTGATCTCAGTTCTGCGTTCGCTGCCACAGAATGGGCTCGATTAGCAATAATCACGCGTAATAAAAGTATCTACGAATACTTACTTTATCATCCGCAGCAATTTCTGCAACGTTTAAGTGATGAATGCTGAACGTTAGTGCTTCTTTTCTTTTTCTCTTTTTGTTAAGCAACTACAATCGAAATCTTTGGAAAGCATTAATCTCTCCGCTCGCTAATCTATAACAGTCGCTTTCGTTCGTACCTTTAATTATTAAACACCCTGTACATTGGCCGCTTATTCGTGCAGGTAGGCGTACGTGTAATTATTCTTCTACTTGCCCACGCGCGTGAGTCTTAATATTACAAATGGCAACTCGGATTAGCATCCCGATCGCCGTTTCTTCGTCGGAAGAAATTGTAGCGTGCCGATCGTCTGGCGTATAATACAAAAGTCTGCGACGTCGGTATTTTTTCGACGTCAGACAAATTCGTCTACCGTAGGTCGCACACGCGATCTACGAGAAATCTCGGCCGCAACATGGCCCGGCGGAGATTGTTATCTTAGAGCCAATGGATTGGCTAAGCAGCAGGTCCTTTGTGATCGAACAACAGGGCTTGGTAGATGATTACAGGCAAGAGGTTCATCGAGTAGCCGCCTCGATTGCACTACTTGCCCAAACGACAATAACCCTTATTGCTCAATAAATGACCATTTGTCGCGTTGGAGTAATCGCTTTTGTCACCCACAATTTACGAAGAAATCTTTCGAGCGGTTACCTCGAAGTATGTAGGTCGCGTCTAATTTGGCTGGGTCAAAGTAGTATATATCGGCGTAACTGTTAATTATGCGGACGTGCCCAGATCGATTCTGACCGAGTATTTGGGGATGATAAGCAACTAGCCTCAAATATTTAGCTAATGATCGTTAAATTATGCTTTCTATAATACTTTATACATATGGAAATTAATGATCATAACCTAATTGAATATTTATAATAGGTATTAGAATAGCACCCTAAATTTGAATTGATAAGCATAGTAATGTGCATTACGCGACAATGTAAATGGTTGACGCAGTCGAACGTAGTACAATGGAAAGTAAAAAGTTATTTATACATCAAAATGATTTCTAGAACAATGCGGTAAACTCCGCCCGCGCCGTTTACCTTCGCAGATGCTCCGCGCGTTAGTATTTTATTAACACAGTCACGAAGATGACCCAAGCAAGTCCTGCGTTTCGTATTCACGACCCAATACCGCACCATAATTTGCGGAAGCCGCACACGGCCGGAACGCAAAACCGTAATTGATAACCACGCGACTCGCAAGTAAACGATGAACCGAGTGCATCATCGAAGCGCAGGATTGTAGCGGGAACCTCTGATGACGGCGAATCAAACGACGCTCCGGGGCAACCGCAGTTCTGGACGTTTCCGTGATTGGTGCCGGGGCAAGTCGCGAGCGAGCGAGCGAGCGAGCGAGCGAGCGAGCCGCGCTCGCCCGGGGATGATGGAATTTAATAAAGAGAGTGATTACGCCGGCCGCAAATCAGCATCGAAACGCATTGACGTGACGCTGATGAATCGCAGCCAAAGCCCCGCGGCACGGCCGCGATCAGGCTCTCCTCTCTCACTCCCGCGGGGCTTCGGCCGGCAAGATAAACCAATTCAATTACGCGCCCCCGTGAAACGCATCCCGCGCGGGGCTCGCGGCCCGACGCGGACGACGATAGCAGGCACAGAAATTAAATGAAATACTACAATGACCGTGCGCGAGCTTCCGGGGGTCGCGTGTAATAATTATACCGCGCACGGTTATTATAAGCTGGTTATTATAAGCAATGCGCGGCGTGGACTTTCCGTTGCAATTTGCGCGACGTGACGATTTAAAATCGTGCATCGCGGTTTGTACGACATGTCATAAATGAGGGTATTTCGCTGCGTGCTCGTTGCGCAATTTGACCCGTGCTTCTCGTCGATCTGTTGATACGAAGGAAAAATTTGCGAGCGTTTTTTATTTATTCCTGCAAATTACAAATTTTCTGATATTTGCTGAGAACAGAAGTTTTGAATATGTTCAATTAAGACGTATAGCAAAAAGACAGGTTTACACCCTATCTATATATTATTATATAAACTTTGAACATCTGAAGTAGGATATAAAGTATTTGGAATTTCGAAGACGTTAAGACTTGAACAATCAGAAATTTCACGGATCGGAAATTCGAATTTTTCTCTCGAACAGCCAATCATATCTCCTGTAATTCAGAAATACGAGTAGTCGTGCAATAAAATTGAACACTTGCAAAATTCCGATCTAGAGAGATCGCTTGTTCAATGCAGATCAAGCGTGCCGCCGAGTGGTTGATTTGGTAGCACGATTAACGAACAATGCAACGTAGCATCTGATAATGACGTCGGACACCTGACGAAGACAAAGAAGAGCTTCCTCCGGCAAACGCTTTCCTCGTGGATGAAGCAGAAAGGCACTCGATGAAGAGGAGAATAACGCGGATGAATAGGATGAGGAGAGGCGTCGTCGCGCGTTATATCAACACGCATGCGAGACAACGATTAGCGGAACGTTTAAGGGCTCACTGAATCATGAGAGTCTGAAACACGATCCAGATAAAGCGAGAGTCTCGAGAAAATCGAATGAGAAGAAGAGGAGATATTTGTTGCTGATTCTTCTGCGACATGAATATCCGTGGAGCCGATTATTGTAAAGAAAAGAGAAAAGAAGGAGAGAGCAGATATTTATCGAGGAAGTTTCTTAAAAAAAGCATTTAACTTAAAAGTCTTAACTCAAAGATCTGAAGATATAGGCCATCTGTCCCAATTACTATCATTTTAAGTACATGGCAGTTGATGTGTTTATTTGGTAGTTTTCTAAATATACGTACAATGATGTATAATAAATACAATAATAATTCTTTTTTATCACATTATTTAAGTGAAAACTTTAATGTACACGAAATGAAAGCAACAAGCTCAAAAATGTATTAATTATTTAAATATAATGAAAGAAATAAAAATATAAGTCATTGAACTTACTGCCAGTCCTGCCAGTCAATTCCCGAATATTATCCTTCTGATTATATTATTCTACGTATTTAACATTGTTATCATACATTTACTTATGTTTATGGTGACTTAAGTTTAATATTAGAACATTAAAAATTTTTAACGTTTTCATACTTTTTATTCTGATACCACAATTGGACAAAAATAGTAGTAATTGGGACACTGGCAGTAATTGGGACAATTGCCGTATATAAAATTGTAATTGATTAACGAGGCGTTACGGTTGAATGATTGAAATCGAAAAAAAAATTGAATGAACAGCGATAAACCGGGAAATGGTAAAATCCTAGCCATTACAAATGGCTGGATGCAAGATAAGACGCGGTTAATATCATGCGCAAAATGAAAAATATCATTTTGCATCGCATTGTAAGGGAATAAAGGAATATAATAGAGATCGAAAAAGGAAATATCGCAACACAAAAGCAAGGAAAACAGAGATCACGGGAGTAGAAAGCGAGTACACGGCGTATTATATCGAATCGCGATTGTGTAGGTTCGCGCATTCTTATTTTTGCCCTTCCTTTTGCTCTCATATCACTGCGACTTATAGATTGAAAAAGTTCATGTCAAAGAGCGAGCGCCGCGGATACGAGGTGAAATATAGAGAATGAAGAGAGAATACACGGTGAATGATCAAACGGAGCACGTTTATATATTTCCGATTTTTCTTAGATACTCAGTAGCTCGAGAAATGATCTTAAAAGCGGCTGTGATCTATTCTAATTGGGAGGTGCCGTTACAACGTACAGGTTTTCGCTACGTTAACTGCAACGGGCTCAGAATAACGAAAAGATGATAATTACGGAGAGCAAAGGTTTAACTCGTTAACAATGCACTTTTACTGACGAATGGTAGCTCTCGCTTAATTAGCACATAGTGAATTCACGATTGCCGTAGCGTCATCGATTTAATTAATTACTAAATACATAATTTCAACAGTATTAATTAATTTTAAAATTTTACGCAACGCAACAAAATTGCGAGAGACGGTAAATTAAATTTGATTAAGCGCGAGAATTTTTTTACACGCATCGTTTCGCGAGTGATCTCTTCGGATGTTCGTCAAGCCCGGCGTGCACCGCGAAGGAACCTAAGAAATGTGCGCCTGTCTCATCACAAGTCTTGTGAAACGCAGGAAGCCGAGGATCCCAATGCGACATGCTTGTTCGTGGGGCGGCAGATAATCGACTCGGATATTCTTCAGCTCTTATTAAAACCATGCAAATAAAAGGTATCTTTCTCTCGGCTGCATCGCTGTTTGAGTTGCCGAAAAAAAAGAGGATGCAAAACGATGGCTGACTTTATTGGTTTACATACCGTGCTTGCCACAAAATAAAATCATATATTTCATATATATATAATTGCTATTTATATTGCAATAAGGGCAAAATTACAGTATATATGAGACATTGATCATATATATATAATTGCTATTTATATTGCAATAAGGGCAAAATTACAGTATATATGAGACATTGATATTCGACGGATTAAAAGAAGCCGACGACGTATTCGGAAGTCTTCTATTATGTAGAGTCATTCGAGAGTCATTCGCATCAGATGTTTTGAAAAAAAAACATTGCGCATCAATCAAAGAAGCCTCACCGTGTCTTTTGAAAGCTTCTGAGAAAAAACTCCTGTATCAGGAAGCGCGCAAATGTTTGTCGAAGACGAAACGGAAGAGAGTTTCTCTCTTCTCTCTTTCTCTTTCCTTCGCGCTCGCCTGCGTTTAGCTGCGTTTTTATTTCTATTTGCGTCATGTTGTTGGCGAACGTGTAGCGCCTCGAGGAGATGCATTGTACGACTGCAGTTATTTCTTTCGAGAGAAAGTCGGGATAAGATAGGATACGGGATTTTCAGGAACGTGAGAGGGTGAAGGACGGGATAGAGGGTGGTTGCGCACGAGAAATGGAGATACAAGCAAGAAGTGGGTCGTTGTAAACGCTTCTTTTATTTGAATCGGTATTCTCCTTGAACTGTATTTTTGTGCTGCGCCTCGCGTATTGCCGATGCGGAATTGCAGGTTCAATGCAAGAAGCTTTTTGAACAAGGCATTAATTTCGTTGGCGACTTATTTGTTGCGTTAACAGTATGTCATTATGTATCAAAACTGTTTGATCTCTTTCAATACTTCTTTACATATCTGCAGTTCTAAATGGGGAATTTTATGCATGAAAACGTCAAATTATATTTTTTTATTATTTATTGCAAACTTTTATGTTTATCATTAATATTAAAGCAGATTATGCAGAATAGTATCAACCCAAAAAAAAAAAAAATTTGCGGAACAAAAAATCTCCCAATCGTACATAATATATACAGAAGGTTAAAATCTGTTAAAAAGTGTCATGTTTGCATTTGTTACAATAATAAAAAAATATTTTGAATTATTGTAAAAAAATAATTATTGCGTACGCGTGTAATTAACGTTATCGTTTTTTCTTTTCAATTGTCAAAGGCGGCAATCGTCTGTAATAAAATAGATGAAATCGAAATGTGTTTTATGACACTTGAGATAACGAAGACCAACGAGTTAATGGTTCGCTGCATTTTCCCAAAATTAATACGATTTAACGGAGAACTTTGCATTTCGCATTAGATCGGCTCGATTGGGAAGTCGTGGACGTGGGAATCGATCAGAGCGATCGACATCACATATGAATTTTCAAACAGAGGTGGGTGGGATGCAACTTGCGCTATCTCAAGAAGCCGCGAGCATGCACATTTGGCACGTATCCGATGTTTATCACCGGCGGATACGAAATCGCCGCACGATAGGTCGAGCACAGAAAGAAACGTGCGTCGTTTCGGAAGGGATCTAATGCAACGGGGTGAGAAGCGAGAGAGATGGAGAGAGCTGCGTCTTCCGGAGGAGAAGCGCATCGCCGCAGAAGTAATGGACTGGTCGAAATCGTATGCACCGCGCTCGACCGACTCGTTTTCGCGCGCCGCACGTGAGTGCAGTCCGAGTCGCGAACGACATCCCGGTAATTCATGCCCCTTCCCAAACCCCCTCGTTCCCATCCCCGAATCGCCGATAATATCGATCCCCCGAAAGCACATTGCGTCTCACTCTAGCGAGATTTAGTGCGCCCCGCCCAGTGCATCTAACATATAGGGGGTCACGGATGTATGCGCCTAAATTGGACCACCTAAGAAAAAGTGCTCGTTTCGTGTAACGGGTCCCATCTGAAAAGCGAAATGCGTTGAAAAAAATGTTCGGAGAATAGATAGGACGTATTGAAAGCGCAGGCGGGTTTAATTTGAAATGTTTTATCCGGAATAATCGCAGCAAAGAAAAGGGATAAAAGAAAATTGATATATCGATGAGTATATCTGTCGGATATGTGTGTAATTTAATCATTCAAATATATTTATTGTATTTTAAGTTTTTTTTTGTATCTTAAAATATTTGTATTTAGATGTTTACAACATCACAATAATTCATTAATCAAAATAATTAATCTCAATTTTAATATGGCACGTTTTCTAGTTGAAAATCTTTTCTTCACATAAGTGTAATTCTGTAAAAAACAGCAACCTTGCCTCCATTGCGTTTATTGAATAATGTAACATTCTTGTAACGTCATAAATTTCTTGAAATTTGCGCTTAAATAGCGCTAAATGGTAACTGCCGGAGCGTGATAACGCTCTCAGTAAATTGACTTTAAATCATCGAAAGAAACGCGCTTCATTAGCGGAAGAACCGGCAGCGCCGGAAGAGAATTATCTCTGAGTGGGTTAAAGTCGTTTGCGTAGAACGATTGAGCTCGCGAATTCCCCGCCCTTAGACGCTTTGTGCGAGTCCTTAGTACGTGGCATTTATCCTAGTAGTTGCAATCCACGGGGCCTCTCGTGTGAAGTGCATTTCATTGCGCGTTACATTTCGCGCGAAAGTCGTGAGAGTGCAATTTCTCATCGGAGCTCTCGAAGTTTGTTATTTAACGTCGAATTTTTGAGATTTTTCGCGTCATATTTTTTTCACAAATTCTAACGACATCTAAGAACCGTTATACGTACAATGTTAAAAAGATGTGAATTATAAATGCAGAGAGAAAAATGCAATGAAATATTGACACTTGAAAGTTATCAAGTATTTTCGCACGCACACTCGTACATTTTTTACCGAATGGCTAACTGTAATAAAAATTATCGCGACGTTATTGCAAATATAAATTTGCGCCCGCAAGTGTGAAAACAGGTACATTTAATTTATTATATAATAAAGTGTTTCGCGACACGCATGCACGCACACGCGCGCGATAACTGATACCTTGAAAGCGACATAAGACGACTCTCGTCGTTTTTAAGCCATGTGTCAAAGACAATATAACCGGCCCTTTAAAATGGAATTTTAAATGCGGCACATATACATCCGCCGCGTTTAAATGGAATTTAAAAGGGATTTAAAAGCGTCATGTATTTATGGATCCGCTTCCACGTGCGCTCACGGGATCGCGCGCGTCGTCGCTACAGTCGATGCAGCCACGCGCCACGCCAGTGCATTACCATTGTCGGGCCCGTTGAGAATTGCATTTGTAAAATTTCCCGAGCAAGAGCAGAGTTCCTTCCTGCGGAAGGAATCGTTACGGAATAAATTCCGCATATTCATGATTCGTCGAAGCACGAAAAATGCTCCTCGGCGAGACTAAAAGTAATTAACGTTGAAATTGCTTGTAACTGAATTATTTTTTGCAATACCGAAAAAATTATTGACCAATATTTTGCGAATGTTAATTAAACCGAAGTGCAATAATCGAAATCGGCTATCAATTTTTATTATTTCCGATTAAATTGTAACAACAATTTTAAAAATAATGATTTAATGTATCAACAAATAGTTGTTTAAAATTTCGTTTTTAATCGTTTGAGCCGCGATGCACTTGGGAATCGCACCAAAGTAAGTGCAATAGCCAACGGAAAAGCGGGACAGAAGTATTGGCTTGTTTTTATTTCAGTTATGCATATGCAGCAGCGGTTCAGTGAACGAGGTAACTTTTTATTTCACTCTAAACGATGGTAGACGATTTCGATCGCCCGAGATATCCCTGCTTTATTTTCTCATCTCGCCGACAATGTCCTGCGGAGCACAGGTCCGAGTTTCGCGGTGGGCGAGTCAGCGATTCGTTTTCCCAAGGCGCGTGTGTCCACCTGCGATAACTGCATCGACGTGTCGAACTCAAAGAGAGCTTTTTCAGAACGAAAGCAGCGCCGAAAGTATTATTAGAGAAGTTCGAGGAACGCCGCGGCGGCGATTTCTTATCCGTTCAGACGATATGAGATTCGACGTTTTTGGAACAAAAAGTCCCCCACCTTTCATACTTTCGAACATCGTCTTTCGACAGTGCGTTCGTTTGACATTTTTAGCGAGACCCGAGGTGAGACTGCGACGAGTTTTCTGTTTCCAGGTTGAAAATTGCACACCAAATGCCGCCGTCGGTATTGAGGACGCAGTAGCGGAGTGTAATTAAAAAGTTGGTAGCCCGAAGCTATTTTATATTGCCCTATCCATTGTGAAAATATAAAGTCTAGGATTGTAAATAGAAATTCTTGATTTCACAGAAATCAATGTAAACCTTTTAGATTTATTGCATTATTGCGAGACAAAGACACGGCGTGGAATGAAAGATGTCTTGAGATCGAAGGGAAGGCAGGCAGGAACCGCGTTGCTTCCGGGCACAGCGTTCGGTTAAACGTGCGTAACACTTAATCAAAGCATACGGGGCGCGTCCACCTCCT
The DNA here is from genome assembly GCF_016802725.1 of Solenopsis invicta. Taxonomy (NCBI): domain Eukaryota; kingdom Metazoa; phylum Arthropoda; class Insecta; order Hymenoptera; family Formicidae; genus Solenopsis; species Solenopsis invicta. The sequence goes on from NC_052673.1 coordinate 12,897,067, forward strand.
CCGGGATTGAGATACGCGACGATCACTTCGGTTGTCTGCTTCTCCTCTCCTCCGGGACGCGGGATGAGAGGGCGGATATCCTATACCGCGGAGAGCCGGAAGGGGCTAGGACGCGAAGGAAACGGCGGAAGAGAGGAAGAGAGACTTCGTAGCCGGCAGTGATTCATAAATCTGCCGCGCGATGCGTTCGGTTACGCGCGCGCATTTAATTGCAGTGCAGTCGCCGGACCGCCTCGCTGCGCTCGTAGTCGCTGCGACGTCTTCCCCCTCGCGAGACGCAGATATTCTAGATATAAAAAGCGAGGGAGCGATTCGATCGAAACTAATAGCGCCCCCGTTTTACGATGGAGAGCTGTGCCGTCGAACCCGACGTTACAGTCCGGAGGCGTCGATGAGGGCAGTCGAGGATTTCATAATTAGCGGCGATTTATCAGTGCCAACGTGTCGTTCGACCCGATCGTACGGCGCATTTGTTTTTAAGCGGGTACCTTCGAAGGGTATCTCTTAAGAGCGCGCACACGGTTTATAATCTAATGCTTTTAAGAGACTTCTGAAGTTGCAGATGCTTACTCTATAATAGTTTGAAAGAAAATTTTGTTCTTCACCCAGGGAAATTACTTAAAGGTATTTTGTTAGATAGTTAAAATTAAAGGCATTTATCTTACAAGCAAAATTTGTTATATTAAATTTCTCTGAGTTTTATATAATTGTACACAGCAATTTCACTCGCAGTATTATCGCAAAATATAAAATAATTACCATGTTTAATTAAATTCTATTTATCAATATTTTCGTCTAAATATATTTTTATGACTGTTCTACTGTAAATACTTTAATAGCAGAACAAGATTAATGAATAATATCTTACCAATAAATATTTACCAGAATAATAAGAGAATTCCATAAATTCTTGTCATTGTCGAACAAAAATTATATTTTTCGACACGGCATAAAATAATTTATATTGCGTGACAGAAAGATTTGCTCGCATGTATATATATTGTGTTCGTATTATGGTACACTATCTTTATCTGACTATGACAGAACGGACGATCAAGCGCGATAGGTATTTAGCGTACCTGGTAATCAATGACCGTAAAAGAACATAAGCCGTCACGTTTCGTGCCGGTTAGAGCGAAAGCACGATCGTATGTTCTACTTGCATGATAGTAATGAAAGTTCCGGCAATAAAATGTAAGTGCCAACTCATGTCGTTTGAGAGGTATTCTTTTTCGCGTGGACGCAAAATCGAATTTAGGAGCTCGGGGCACCGCGAGCGAGCTAATTCCGATAATTGAATAACAAAACGAGAAGGAGATGCTTGACTTTTGTATTCTTTATCTTACGTATGCGTATGCATAAGACCCGTGAATAATGGCACGATCTCGAAAAATATCGGTGTAAAAATATTATCGCAATGAGCGGCATAATTGTATTTACTGATACAATAAATTTAACGTGTGTTCTTTTACTGCGGTTTGTAAAAATTTTCAATGTGTTACTTTTCTTTGTCAATAAAGAAAATCGTCGATTATTATACAGAAAGATTATTGTAACTTAAATATTGTTGTTAGTCTTGCGTTGATCAGTAATTGCGTTATTTTGTGTGAACAGTATATCAGTATTTTATGATAAAATCAAGCGATTATTATAAGAAAATAATTAGGAGGAATTGTTTATTATTTTTTACTTGCCAAACAATTTCTTAAATATTTTATTATTTCTGAACAAAAAGGGATTTATATTCTTTACAAATAATTCATTATATTGATAAAAAAAAAGTTATGATATCTCATTGCATTTCACTTATATAGAAAGTACAGAACTTAAAATGATTAATTATATAAAATTATATTTTCATATTTTATATACAAATATATAATATTTGAGATGATCGATTAAATTGAATTTTCCAATGGCAATTAATAATGCATCATTAAAATCAATATAGTTTCTTCGATCAAAGGAAAAACAATATTGAGTCAGGCCTATTCTCTCCGTCTCTCTCTTGTCTTCAAAGAGAACCCTTCGCGTTCTCGAGGAAACATGATTCTTGTTTATTCCGTTCGGACCCAAGGATAGATTGTCCGTGGAGATTGTCGGCAGCGCAATTTGTTTCAGTGCCTAATACGAATGTTCTCTTTCGAGACGGCGGCTACCTGGAATATCCGTTTAATAGACAGGTGAATTTGGTGCCCCACAAACACGATTTCATTCTACTGAATTTAGTGTTATATCCCTTGTAAATAGTGTTATAAAAGTAAATTCTGAAACTTGCATAAGATTAAAAATTTACATCTAATTTAAGAAAAATATTTTTGTTAATTTGTGATGTGTGTAATATTCATCCCGTTATTGTTTCCAATTTTTTTTTATTTTTTATAAACAATAAAATTTATTGTTAAATTTTCTGAGTATAATATTTTTAAATTTATTAATTTCTAGCAAAAAAGAATTACTTGACAGAATTAGGTAAAAAAAAAATTAAAACTTGGCGATGATGTACGATAGACACGTGAGAAAATATAAGAAATGGAAGTAAATTCGGAGTGGCGATTGTGCGGTGCGAGTAGAGTGAGAACTTAACCCCGCACGACCTGTTCCCTCCCCTCGTAATTTCAGGGTAAGATATCCATGCTCATGTGAGGGCACTTTTATTACCGGCTTTGTCGAACCGCCCCCTTCATCTCTGTTTGAGTGCTTTTCGTTCGTTCTCAAGACAAGAAGCGCGTTACAAAATTATAATTAAATCAGTACACGTGAAAGCCTGCATCTACTGCTTGTAACATTATACGGGCTTTATACGAACAAGTTGCATTACCCGTGCGTAGTGATTCTTTCACGAATTTTTAATCAACTCGCGTACAACATAAGAACCATTAATATTCTTTTGTTATATGGCGGAAAACGCTAATGTGATTTACCTAAAATATTTTAATAGTAAATTATTGAACGATCATAAATTTAAATTTTTAAATAATAAGTTTCAAGGAAAGCCGTTATTTATTACGGTTTATATTAATATTTGGAACTAAATAATTCATTATATTTAAACTGATATATTTAATTTGTAAGATTTTCTAAACATTTTTTCTAAACATTTTTTCGACAATATCAGTAAATAAATATATCACAACACAACATATATTTAAAAAATTATTGTAGACTCAAGCGCTATTTTATAACATTTTGTCTTTCATCTTTTTTAAAGATATAACCCTTGCTCCTTTACGACCCTAAGTAGAGGCTGGTTCATCCTTAAACATTATCGTAAACCTCGCGTTCACGTAGAGCGAATAAAGCTCGAGAGGACAAGGTAATTAGGCAAAATTTATTTAGTGTTGCCGAGCATACACGGGATTTAAGATTATTGTGGGGATGCGCGTCTCGGACGGAAAAAAAGGATCGCTTTCGTGCGTTGCATAAAGACGCGCACAAAAAAATTACCTTATCTCGGGGTTGCATTACATTCATGTACTCGCGTACTCATGGTTAATTAAGAAAACTATGTAATCCCCCCCTCCCCTTACGGTTGGTTGCACAACACACAATACACCATGCGCATCGTAAAATTACATAGCTATTCAAAACACAAGCGTACTCGTAACAAAAAAACTGTTTCATTGATCTAGTTTAATATTATATTAAATAAATACAGAAGTTCGATTAAATTTCAAGCTAGAAAAAAAAATTTGTTGTAATTCTTTATTTATTTCATAAACGATGTACGTAAGAATATATAATGCATGTAAAATACTATTTTTTTTAAACAATATTATTTCCATTATTATTGAAAATAATTTATTAGCTCTGTTTTGGTCAGTTTGTTAGTTCCAATCATAGAAATAATTTTATATATTTGTATGTATGTATAATATATATAATATATATTTTATGTACATATATTTTATTATCTCCATATTATTTATATAAGAATGTTATATGTTTATAATAAGAAATATTAATACGAAAAAGAGTAATGGAGAACTATAAGTACGGAAGATAAAATAGAATAGATATAGATAACAGAAGAAGGTAGTATACTTGAGATAGGTAAACGAAGGGAAAGGGACTGGCAAGTAGTGCGCGAAAAGAAAAGTGGAAAAATACTGGAATTCTGTCCGTGTGAATGTCCCAAAGCGTATCTGCGATATTGTTTCGGATATTTTCATCGTGTCGGCAAAATTATCTAGCAGCCGAGCTACCTCTCTGCACATCCGGGCCTTACAGGTTTTCTCGTCTGCGTTTACATACCATTTTGAATCGACGCATCCACATCACTTCACATCGCGCATATGATGAAGGTGCAAGGCGTGCGAGGCAAAGTGCTTAATGCACCGTATGATGCACTTTTGGCGATCGCAAAAGCGCTATCTTCGATACTATAATTCCGTCCCTTAATTCCAAAAAATATTTGACTTGGTTGTAAAGGCACATTTTATGCCCGTGATATTACGCAAGATAAAAACCAAAATCCATCGTGTGCGAATTTTTTGTCATCAACATTATGCAAAGTCAGTTCCTCCTTAGCGAAATTAAATGTAATTGATTGATACTTTATTGAAGATGTCTTCGTAAAGTTTACTTTTGATTGCTCATAATTTTAAAAATATCTCTGTAGCAAACTGATGTTATTTGTCGTCGTTTTGACATTAAAATGATATCAAACATGTCATTTGACCACGACGATAAATAACAACAATTTGCCATAGAGGAATAAATTTTTATGAAAATATTGAATTTTTAGCGTTCAATTCTCTGGATAATTAGATCCGCGCATCGAGTTCTCTCATTAAATCGGTACATTTTCACACTTTAGACCTGGCAAATATTACGTCTGCTTCTAGTGAATCAGCTCACGTATTTTCTCGCTCAATATCTGAACGGGCGCAATGACCATTTCGGAGGGCAGAATATTTAAGCCATCTGTTTGCATACATTTCCCATGGCCGATGTGGTTCGCATGTTCGCCCAATCGCCGCCCATGATTTTGTTTGAGCCTTCCGCGGAGACGGAAAATGCACGGCGATATTAATTGATTCCCGTGGCACGTTCAAACCCATAAATAAATTAATAACGCGGCTGCCCATTGTTTACACGCGCCGCTTACAAATGGTGCCAATAATGATCGACGCGACTAATACATGATGAACTTTTATGTCGTAGATTTTATCATCAAGCATCGCTCGTAACTAAAATTTTGAGTGCCATATGATGTACCAGAATCGAATTGTGTGCTGTCAAAATGGGAGGGATTACAATATTTGATTTAATACTAATAATATAAAATAATAAGAAGAAAAAATATTTAAAATTGATAATAATCTTCGAGCAGTTGTTGTAAGATAGCTGTACCTAAGCGTGTTTGTGCCAATTCCAATGCAGATCGTACATCTCGATTGTGACATATGCTGATTGACTGCCGAAATGTCTAACAAAGTTTAATAGAGAATCATTAAATTGATCGATAGAGAGAAACATTAAATAACCGATAAAAAAAAGAATTCTCATCGAAACCTGCCATTCCTTTCTTGTCAAGACCCATTATCGAAAGTTCCGATTTATCGGCTGCAGAAAATAATTGATAAACTGCATCGCGTCTGCGATGTGCGGCGAGTGAATCTCCGAGCAGTTAATCAATCACAATATTTCGACACCGCAAAAGCGCTGCTCCGTGCATCTACCTACGTTGATTTACATTTAGTCATTTTTTCTCTTGATGTATCTAGAACGCGGGGAATTTAATTAACTAGAGATTCTAATATGATCCATCTTTTCCATTTATAACTTCCATAATTTATCTTTCTTTTAGCACTACAATCTTTATTCATACTCTATATTACACTTGGATAAGTCAGGCGCTTTTCTTAAAATTATATAATGTAATCAAATTTAAATATACACGTATAAAATAATTGTTTGGTATACTGTATAATTTTAAAGTATACAATATTTCAAGTTCTGAAATATTATTTTTTTATTTTTATACTTTATATATTTACGTCAATTATTGAGGTAAATTATTAATTACTATTAATTATTTACTATTATTTATTATTTTATTATTTATTAATTATTATTTTTAGTAACCATAGTTACTCGTTCTAAGATTTTTAAATACTACCCATAAATATAGTATATTAAAAAATCTTTTTTCGCACTTTTAAACAAAAACACATCTCTTTAAGAAATATAAATAACCCATCTTTTCAAGATAAATGTAGAATGCGGTGCAGACTACTGCAGTTATTGAAAATCCACCGGTCATCGAATCAATTCGATTGAAGAAAGTATCGTCTACTTTCGTAATAAATGAGGTTCGCGAGGGAGCAGCAGTGCTTTCAGGATAAACTCGTCAATTCGCGTTCCATCGGGCAATAAGCTTCTGCGGGCGCGAGTTTTATTATCCGCTGGCACGAGCGCGAGTCGAGGTAGCTTCATTAAATATCGATTCCCCCGGACACGAGCGCGCGGCGCGTATCGTGCATACGCGCGTCAGGTCCGCGTCTTCCTTATCGGAATCGGGACGATAAAACGTACATTCGTACACGTGTACGTCTCGCCGAACCGCATGAATTATGCGCGCAACGCGTGCCGCTGATGCCACACCTCTCGTATCTGGTGTCCTATCTGGCGAACATCGCTTTATCACCGCGCGAAAATCACCTTGCACGTTTCAATGTTTTGCGTTCAGTGCTGATTTTTGGGATGAAGTAGTTAAAAATTTGCGCGATTGCCCCACAGCGCCTCTCTGTGTGCGCTACAGGAATAAAGATGTCTCACAAACCTTAACAAAGGAAAGAGATTATGCGCTGTCGGTAGAAAAGCGCTGCGTGTGACATAAAAGAATTTTAATATTGATAAAAGAGAAGGCGATCCCCTTATTCTCGGTATAATTAAATTTTTCAATATTTTATATGGCGGGAGAGGGGGTGGATAATACGAGTGGCCCAGTTTGGCTGTTTTTCATATGCAAACAACATTACTTTAGAAGGCGTGCACATTCACGCAGTCGATCATTCTTCGCAGGGGGTGGTTTCTATTTTTTTTTCCACACACAATGATTCGTCCGACCTTTCACCCTTTATAATGTACGTGTTAGGCCGCACGAGTTGCGTTTCGCAGAGCGCGTGCGGCAGCTCGTTCTGCGAGTCATAAATAACATGGAAACATGAATATCGCAGGACCGGCCACCCCTGTGGGGTCACTCCAAGTGTTCTCTTTCCCTTTTTTTCTGCTCCGCTACTCCCACGCGCGTGCGTGTTTTCTCGGTAATTAGGAAATTTCTCTCCTCCTCGCCTTCTTCTGTGTCTGATTCTTTTTTAATTTGTACCCCGTTCGCACTCGCTTGCAAATTTCGTTCTAATTTGCTCACGTAGCTCCTTTTTCTCTCTGTAGGAGAAACCAAGTGCGTTGGACGAAGATTGCTACAATTTAAGGATTTTAAAAATCTCGTTTGAGCTGCAGTCGCTTAAAAATTAAAAACTATTACTATTCAGAAATAAAATTACTTTCCCTTCTTTCTTTCATATGTATTCACGTTCCTAACGTAATCAAGAAATATTCCAGCCACTCTTATTTTTGTAGGTTTCTATTTAATTATCTTTTCATTTTTATTGGACGATTTAAAATGATTTATCAATCAAACTGAACTATTGATACTAAGAAAGAAGTCAAAGTATTCAGAAGCAAATGTTACTTGTGACGTTTTCTTCGATTATTGATTTCAAAAGATTTAATTGTAATGATGAAATACATTTTTGTGTAACATATCTCATTTTTCTTATTTACTAGGAATAAAATTTCATTTAGCCGTATTTAAATCTTTATTTTAGTAAACATTTGGACATCTCACAAATAAATTTTTACGTAACTTTATCTCCGTGCATAATTCATCGTACTTCTTTAAGTTATCTTCTAAATTATATATAATTTTATTTTACATTATATATGGCGGACAATTTAAGCATCGCCAAAAACGTGAGATGCAAAGATAATATAAATATTTACAGAACGGTCACACATTTGCGCGGATCTCGGAGGGAGTCGAAAAATTTTAGCAGACCTAGCGACCCGTCCTAGAATACCCGATCCTCCTCGAGAATGAGCAACGACGCGCGCAAATTCTTCCACGAAATTGTCGCCCCCCAGCATTTTTGCAGAATAGGGACAAAGGTATTCTTTAGCGGGAGGAAACGCACGGGCTGCGTGTGTGTATGTGTGTGTCTGTGTATGCGCGCGACGGCAGATAATCGTGCCGCAGAATCGCGGATCTGATGCCGTGGCAGTGGCCCGTGCCGCGTGCATGCACGCGTGTGCGTGCCGGCCGCGGGATTCCTGTTCCATGGAAGTAGCTGCCTCCGCAGTTAAGATCTCATGGTATCAGGTTTCCCCGATTCGTATCGTCGACCAGTCTCGTCGTCATCCTCGCCGCGATTGCAGTCTCAGACATGTTAGAAAGTATCTTGCCACAGTTTCAAACGAGCAATAATACAGAAAAATATCGTTATGTGAAAAGTATGGATATGATTTTTAAGAATATGATTCTCAAATTAACATTGATATAAAATGTTAATATAAAATATTGCAAATTTTTTTGCAATTGTATAATATCAGAGATAAATAAGAAACGACATTCAGCGTTCAAACTACGTAATTTTATTTTATTTTTTTTTTAAACGTGGCATCAAAGCGCGAGTCTGACATCGACTACATTTTGTGTGTTCGATCGCTTGCTATAAATAAAAAAAACAACATATGATTCCGACTTAGAGCGAATATATAAATATTCCGCAGGCTAGGTTTTTGCGATTAAAAGCTTCTAGATTTAACACAATATAAATCCGTCTGTATATCTCGAAAATAAATGATGTTTCAAAAATTGAAAATATGAAATAAAAACGCGGATAAGTGCCAGAAAACGGATTAATGGTTGGAAAATACATGTTACGTGCAAAAAATATTGTTTATTTAAAAATCATTGTTTTACTATACTCATATTTATTTTAAGCTCTCAATTATTTTATGAATCGCATGTGAGATAACTACGATTGCGTTTTAAACATATTAATATTTCTAAGACTCACAACAATATGAAAAAATATTCAATATTTTTGAGAAAGTATTAAAATATATTTTCTGTTATTGTCCGCTTGAAAGGATCAGCTTTGTCGATAAATTTGTTTTACACAAATAATTCTCATAGATTAGCCATGCATAAAAAATATAAAAAGATGCAATAAAAGAAGAAATTTTATATAACAATATTTTTTTTTTATACGACTACATAAAGCTGGTAATAAAAGATATAAAATGCACTTTATATTATACAGTTTTATATAATCCATCGCGACGTTATATTCTCCTTCACATTAAAGCGAAATGAGTTACGTGCATGTTATCGCGATAATCCCAAGAATAAGTATAGCAGGTATTAAATGTACCGAAGTGCATTCTGGAGAGACGTGGCCCTTAAATAAATCGCGACCGACCAGAAAATATTTTGCGGTCGGGAGATGTGTTTGCGAAAATGGTTCGCGGAGCATCACACGGAGAACCGGCTCTAATGACATTTAATAAACATGGAATAAAGCGACACCTCCGCTTACCCGTAGATCACCGCGACTGCATTGCGGCGTTAGGATTCCATAGCGCGGAAATTGTCGAAATTTATTAAAACTTCACTATCCGACCACGCCGCGGTGAACTGGATTTCACATGCAACGTTCCGAATACGTGCTCGGCACGACGCGACTCCGACATTTCAAAACATCTGCGTAAGGATTCCGAATTTTTTATGGACGTGAAAATCCTATCAAATCTTGTTAACGAACGTCGGATGAAGAGATTATTTTTTATTGACTTATTAAGGGGTCACATACACACCTAGAAGAGTTTAAAAAAAATCAAAGGAAAAAAGAGAAATCGAGACTTACTTACTTGATCCAGAAATCGGTGATGCAATATAAGCATGAAAAGAATTCTGCCATTGATTACCAAAATCTTTAAAAGCGTTTTTCTTAAAATGATGTGTAAGAAAACGGTAATCAATATATCTCGGAAATCAATTAATTAAGTTGAAATTCTGTACAGATATTAATTGACAAGTCCTGTAATGGGCATAGCTAAATCTTAGTATTGAAATAACAATTTTATTGTACATTGAATCAGCTTTTTTTCTTAACAAAAGTATTTTCAATAAAATATTTTTAAAATTATATTTTAAAATATCAATAAACTTTTTTTTCAAAGATGAGCACAGAAGTAATTCTTATTGTACGATTCGCAAAATTAAAAGTCTCTATGTAGCACGACAAATATTCCAGCGTTTTGATCGACAATTAAGATGGAACTAATCTTAGCATTTTGCATAGCCTGCAGAACTTAAGGATCTGCCTATATACTGATGACGAGTTTGTCAGTCAGCAGTTTTGCAGCAGTACTTTTTTCCGTCTCACGGCGTCGCGTAATGGGTGTATTTCGGGCACAGGTAGCTGAGATGATCTATTACCGTGGAAATAGGTCAATTAGGCGGCCTATCCTCGGGCCACAGCGCTCGTTCCCGAATTTCGAGATAATTCTGTTTGCCTGTTTTAATTACAAGACCCGACCTCCACGCCGACAACAAGGCGGGATGAAAGTGACACGTTCCGGCCGGACATTTCGCGACGAGTCATTTTCGTGACAATACTGGTCTTCTAACGATTGTGGAATTAGTCCCGTCCACAAGCACAAGTTTCGCTCTAGTTAGAATAGCGTCGCACGAGAGAATTTTTCTCTAGCAGACGACGTATGTTCTTCCTTAGTTCTTTAGTATATTAAAAAGACACATATACAGAAAATTTTATTTTGCACTGTCCATACGTCATAAGAATTAATGTAGAAAAAAATGTACGCGCATTTCTGATGTTTTGACTTTTAAATGTTTGAAAATAGTAAAAAAAGGGAAAAAATAATAAAGAAAAAAAAATTTATTTATATGCAGGCTTGCTGTATACACACATATTGAATATATTAAATATTTTGTTTCCAAAATGCTTTTTTAAATAGAGAAAAAAAAACTAAAATATTTAGTCTGAACTGAAACGTTTAACTAAACATTAATTGGGAAGATTCAACAGTTGTACAAAAAATACAGTTTATTCATATCAACTACTCAAATTTTTTAACTAAACCAATTCAATATTTAATTGAACGTATCAAACTAAATATTTTAGTTTTTTAACAAATTTTGTTTCTCAATGTATATACACTGCAAACTGTGATAAATTAATCACGTTAATTTTAATAAATAAAAAATTTCAAGATATAGAAGGTCAAGTTAATATTTTACACACATACTTAATTATATTTTGTATTATGCTTAATTACATTCTTGTATAATTTTTCACACGATAATGCAATTAAATTAAAGATTAAATTTAAACATTATCTTGAGCTACAGATATTTTTGGTTACACTAATTTTTTGTTTTATTGATAGAACAACTTAACTATTGTGTAATAGATATTATGCTCAATAACATAAGTACTTACATATACACAAGAGATGTAGGCATATATTCGCTTAATATATGCAATTTAATTTTTAATTTAATTGCAATGCTATGACATATCGCTTTGTGACTTATTTATCTTTATTTATCTTCGTTTACTTTGTAAATCACGTGAAGTTGACTATGTAATTAAGATACTTATTTTGCGTAATTTTCACATCTCTTGTAATTTCACTTTGTATAGAACCTCGGACTAAGTTAAAATTTCATCGAAGCTGTATGCGAGCAGAATTTTCTTTGTAACGCGTATGAGGAAATACTTTGATGGCCAAGTAATAGGACGCCGGTGAGATGAGAATATCGTGCACGGCGGCAGACAGGTACAATAGACGAGCTGACTCTGTGATAAAGTGATCAAAGAAACAACAAAGTATCGGCCAAGTCGGCTACGTTAACGCTCATAAACGCTGTTAACTTATTTAGCCTTACAGCAGTGAAACTAGAACACGAAGAACCGAAGGAACCGAAGCGTCGCATGTTCTATTCCTGGCGGCAAAGTTACACATACAGCTTTTAACTCGCGAAAAATGACATTAAAGAAGTTTAAAATATATCATAAAAGTATATTGTTTTTTATGTTGTATAAAAATGAATAAAAAAAAATGACCTCGTGTCAAGCTTACCGAACTATACACTTTGAGGAAAAATAACTTTATCGCAGCGTCGTTTTTGAAACAATTACATTCCGTATTTTCGTCACTCCTTGCTTATCCATTGTCGCCGATGCTATAGCTCAGCCCCTTAATCCGACAATTACAACAATTTCGCCAGCAGCGAGCAATTATTTCTCTTCCAGCATTCATATTAACCTGTGCGTTATTGTGTATTCAGCATGACGGCATTACAAATGGCGGATGCAATCCGGCACCGAGTAATTGCATTTCATAACGACTTATGAGCTGGTTGATACGAGGGTAATTAGAGCGTATACCGTTGATGCGGGAACAATAAGCTTCGCGAGCCGCGCTGACAGTGTAAACTGTTAAAGGGCGATCGTAACGTTTCGCATTTAATAATCTGTGCCGTAGGTTATCACTCCGTATTTACTACATTGTAGAAACTATCCTGCTCTTAATTAAACGTTTACGACACGTTATTCCCGGGACGTACTCCACCCGGGAAAGTTTCCCGTTCGCAGTAAATATTTTGCAATCCTACGCGCCATGACCGATATTAAATAAAATACAGACGGAGGCGACGTTTTAACTACGATCGACGCCGTCAATAATGGCGCTTATGAAGCACATGACAAAAATTTCGAATAACGCATCAAAAGTGAAGAATAAAAAAAAATGAAAAGTTAAGACAAGTCTCTGTTCAATATAACGGTAAATGTATCACAAAATCGCGCATGGAATAAATTGCTAATGCAATTAGTGATATTTCTGTAATTTAACATTTGAAGGATTCTTTCTATATATATATATATATATATATATATATATATAAAGGTACTTGATTAAATCGTATTAACTTTTAAATAGTTGGATAGTAGGTCAGTTACTAATACGAGTAAGTATATCATTAAATTTACATTACACCCTTATGTGATAAAGTAATGTGAAAATAATGAACTTTAAGACTTCAACAATGGGAGAGTATAAATTGATGAGCTCTGTTGCCGAACTGAAAGTATAAAATATTTAAGAAAACTATGTCTGTGGTGCTGAACCAATCCTATCTATCTTAAAGGTTAAGACCAAAAATTAATGATCATCAACTTGTGAGCTTTACATTAAATTCGCATCGCTTCCGCGAAATCTTGCTCGTCGTTATAAAATTGCATACCCATATTCCAATTTATTTCGAAGCGGCGAATATATGATTTTATAACATCACTTTTTGCACGGCGTTCCTAAAAATGCTCTAGAGCAACGCAAGATGGGAATTCCATCATAAATCCAGCCGCAATAAACGGCGTTCTCGAAACTACTGACCTAAATCTACATATTTCGAGGCTTAAAGTGAAAAAATTTAATCGTCTTCTTCTTTGGCCCTCATAAAAAGAGTTTATATTGGTTTTAATATTTATTATAAGTAATTAATACAGCACTGGCTTATAAAAATTGGCTAATTTCCATATGAGGAAGTGTGCTAAGAAGAAAATGCATTATTCTAAGAAACAGTATAATAAAATAATGTTTTTAAAACTTGTAACGAAATTATAATGAAATAATATTTTTATATTGAAATAGTAAAATTAAAAATAAGAGAATTCATCATGGATGAGTTTAATTAATCATCATTTATTTTAATTCAATTTTTACGAAAATTTCTTTTATTTTCTGTTTTGTCAATGGTCACTGGTACAAACGGATGCGATTTCGTAAATAAATTTGGTAAAACAAAAATATACAGGTACTTGAAAATAGGACACTCTTGAAGGGGGAACGGCGGCGGCGCGATTGCAGCGAATAAACACGCGCGCGACTTGAAATACGCTGATTACTCGGAGCGTTCATAAAAGTCGCGCATTAATTCCGTTCCCAAGTCTTAGATCGAGCACGAGAACAAGCGGGAAGAAGGACGAGCGCGCGAAGCCGGGGTTGTGCTCCTGGAAGGAGCGGACGGCGCGCAATAAAGGCGACCGCCGCGTCGGGCGATATTAAAAGTTTAAAAGCGCGGTCGTAATGAAATTGTTGCGCGCACCCCGAAACAACTCACCGCTTCTCTGGTCCCCCGTCCCCGTCCTTCTCCTCCTTCGTCCCGCGATTGCTGAATATTTTATTCCGCCGTGAGATGCGTGCCCGTGGAAGCTTAATCACGGTCGGTTCATGTGTCCCAACCGTGTTGCACGTAAGAACGCACGTCACGCGCCGGTTTCCCCGTATATCACCTGTGACGTATCGAGCAATATTTTCACAGTTATGTTTTCGTAGTTTATTTCACGCGCACCGCCGCGTTTCTGACGAAAATTGCCGGTCTACAGTAACTAACGCGCGGCTGGTTAGGATACGATAAGATATAAGACATGCAATGTGGCAGAAACGCGATCCGATTTACATTTGTTATCAGTCCCGACGTAATTAGATCATATGCGAAAATATACGTACATTTAATTACATAAATAATTCTGTAGCCACTGTGGAAGGGGTGCTTGGAGTCGCTCATGAACTTCCAACGTGGATTTGAGAAATTGATGGCGACACGGAATGTTTCAGTGCCATTTGGTAAATGCGACCAATCTATTATACTCACTTTCGAAATGCTACGAATATTACCACCCGATTTTGGTGGCACGGCCGAAATCGTATAAATAAAAGAGGTCTTTTAACGTAATCACTCGCGCACGGTAGCCAAGTTCTCGCTTCATCTCGCCCCGGAAACCCCCGATGTCGGATTACTACGCCATTAGCGCTCGCGTAAATCCGAGGCTTCTATCGGGCGCACCGATATTTCTGGTGTATGTGGCGGGCCGTACTGTTGTTTTATTAAGACGCGCTTTCTCATTAAGAAGTCTCGCGCCATTAGCACGATCTACCGCACGAGCGCTCGCGGGATGTTCATTCGATAAATTAGCGATACCTCGCCAATTCAGTATACGCGTTTCCTCATCCGTTTAATTCTAGAACATAAACGAAAACAGAATATATTCCATTTTAATAATATGTTATGCGGTATCTGTAAATAATTACAGAATAAGATAAAGGCATCGTGCATTGCATTAATAAATTCTTTTATTTAATCTTTCTTCTTTTTGTTTATTAATAGATCTATGGATTTTTAAAATGTGCATTATTTTTTAAAGTAAAATTGAAAGAGGCAATTTTTGCAATCAGTGCGGCTTTCGGTGGTTTTTAGTTTTTGCGGTTTACTGCGGAAACAAACTGTAACAACAGAAAACCGCAAAAAATTGCAAATCGCAAAAAACTACAAACCGTTAGAAATTGCAAACCGCAACCACTTTTAAAGTAAAATTAAAAGAGACGCTTTTTGCAATCAGTGCGGTTTTCTGCGGTTTGTGGTTCACTGCGGTTGCGGTTTGCTGTGGTTGCGGTTTACAGCGGTTGCGGTTTACTGCGTTTCGACTTTTACAAGCCGGGATAGACTTTCATTCTCTAATTTTATTCTATTAATTAATTTCAATTCATTATAAAGCTTGATAATCCAAGACTATCGAAACCTAAATGTTTTTTATTTTAAAAGAGAAAGACGTTTATAAACAATTGAAGAAAAGATAAACAAAAAACTGAAGGAGACGCGCGAAATTCGAGATGCTCTCTGGCGGAATAAATACGTGGCGCGCCCGTTCGTCTCGGCATTTCTATTTCTCGTTATTCCGCCGTACCTTTTTGTTACTTTAAATTTTCCCAACGCGACCGTCTCCACCCGCGCGTTCCGTAACGTTCTTTATGCGCCGGTATAAACACAATTTCTGGTAAGCAAGGCTCGCCACCAACCCTCGTGTATCCACGCCGCGCTTTATATGCATGCACGCTCCCCCCCCCTCCCCGCCCTCCTTTAGACTTGTCCTGTGGGATTCGGTAAGATGCACAGCAATTTCTACCGGATTTACAACTTGTGTCTTTCCGCATTATAGCTTTAATTTCGGTTGCATTAAGAGGCAAGCATCTTGCTAGCCAGCTACCCGGATGTGATGTCGATTTTGAAAGTGTACCGAAATATGTATAATTTGTTTTATGCATCTATAGATACACAATAGATACAGTCATGTATTTATTCGGAATCATAAATTTCTTAATTGCACAGTTGCAAATTGTTAGACTTTTGTGATATCAAGTAAGTACAATAAAAAATCAGAATGCTTCAGCTTGTTTAAAAATTATACAGAGTATTAAAATTTTAAATATTTATACGTAATTTTTAAATGCTTATATATAACTTTTAAATACTTATATATAAAAATCATATGTAAAATTATAAACGTAATTAAAGTAAACTTTTTCGTTTGTCCTTGCGAAAATTCAACTCTATATAAAAGTTCACCATGTAATTTATTTTGTATAATAAAAAGTAAAGTACAAAACTGATGAAAGTAGCTTATGAAGAAAGCTTATGAACTAAATATGATTTTTGATGAACTAAAGATAACTTTAAAATTCAGCTGTTAAAAAATGATTTAAAAAATTGTTACAAATATCTTAACTAAAAATTAAGTTATTGTCACGTTCAAAATGTAAGTAATTATCGTAATATACTATAAGCATTGGAACGTTGAAAGTTAGCTGTCTAAGTACAGTTTTTCACGACAAAATTAAGAATATGTATAAACTGTAAGCAAAATCTTATTATCAAACACGTTTCATTAATTTCATTTTACGTAATTTGAACCAAGAGTCGTCCCATAGAATCCAAATACGTGTTTAAATTTCAAGAATTGTAATGTTCTCAATAATATAAATCACTTTTTGCTGAAAACCGTGTCATACTTTAAAGCTCTGCTCTCTCATTGCGATATTATTTATATAACGTTAAAGAGATAAATGACATACAATAAATTAATTGCTACGTGTAAGTTTTATTTTTTAGTTTTTTATTGAAAATATAATAATTTTATGAAATAATGGTTTTCATCTGTCAAAAACTGCCGTGATAGCTAAGAAATATTATTTCAGGAATTTTACGTAACATATGTCTCAGTTTGTTTCATATTTTACAAATTTCAGGATTACGAGTTTATTACATTTTGATGGGAACTAATAAATAAAGCTGTACAGTAATTAATTTATTGCGTGTTATTTCTTTTTGCCTCTGACGTCATATAAATAATATCGCATCTCGACAAAGCCAACTCTTAATTATTTACATTTTTCTGTAGTGACTCCGAAAAATACAACAGTATAAAAAAGTGACCTTAATTATGCGCTTCGACTCCATCTGTAAGAGGAAAAATAAAATTCACACTGAATAATAATATAAAATTCTATGATCACGTGCGCGAAGAATGCTTTTCTTTTGATCCGCGAACGTAGTCACTGCCAATTAATGCTAACCTCGCATTGTCAAGCACGCGCTATAGAATATAGTTAGTGTTTCCCAGTCATCAATAATTTATCTCAGCGTTGATTCAGCAAATGGAACTTTTGCAATTATAATATTCTCATTAACGAACCGCGCCCGCTGACGGCGCTTATTATGCCGCGGCCGCGCATCAACATTACAACGCCAAAGTATTACCGATGCATTTACTGTATTAAATAATATGCTAGGAAATGTAGGCGGTCGTATAATATTGCGATGATCTCCTGTTTTTTGCTAAGCCGCTGACGTTATTCATAATTATCTTTAATATTTTCCGCATTGTAGCGATTATTTTCATCTTTGGCATTATTTCAATGTCCAGTCATTGAAATAATTAATCAAGTTTTCTGCTGCTCTTACCAAAAAGAAGGAAAATATAATATATACGCATAAATTACAGTTTTATATTGAAAAATAGATATAAAATGTACCGGATTGTCAAATTATATATTTCAAGGTACATTGCACAAAGTGATGACAAAATTCACATAAAAATATTACTTTAATAATTCATAAATTTAATTTGAATTTGATAGAGTTTCCAATTTTCTTCTTCATTTTTTGCAGCACCATGAATGCGGACGAACAGCTCTCTGTATTGGCAGTGGGTGAGTGAAAATTTCTTTTATATTCATAAAAAAAATAACTTAAAAATGATGAGAACAAAAGAGCTCAGACTAAAATGCTGCGCATAATTTAAAATATAGGATTTACTTTAAGAGAATATTAGCTTATAGTGAATTAATTCACGATTATATTTAAAAATTAATGATATTACGAATTTGTAATTTTTAACAAACGGAATTTCGGCATTGAAAGATTTAATTCTGACGACGCATCAACATTCATTCGCCTTTCGATGTCTTATAAAGATGTTGATATGACTATAAATATTCATGTTTGCATCAAAATAATTTTCGTAGGCGAATGGCTCGGATAACGCAAAATTCGTGGTTTCCATCCGCTCGAAATACTTCGGAATTATGGTGGCGAGGTCCCATGTGTGGGTGGGACGACAGGATTGTAATTCGATTATAGATTCCATCGACGTAGAGTGTTATTAACGTTGTTACGCAAACAGTAGGGTCGCGATTACTGGCGATTCGTTGATACCGAGTGGAATTATTAAATAGTTTTGGCCCCCGCATACAAGTACTTTATTATTTCTTCGATTGTTTCTAATAATTGTAATTTTGTGGAGAATAACGCATAATTCAAGTACATTGAACAAAAGTACTGCAAGATTATTATTGATTACTCAGTCATGATATTTATTTATGTATATTCAAATATTCGTATTTGATCATTGATTATACTCCACTCATAATTGATCTGTATGTGATTTTTATTGTTTTAAAACTTTAACAAAATATTATTGACTCTTGATGTTATTGAATCTGATTTAACTGATTAAATTTAATCCAGTTCTTATTATCATAAAAAGAAGTAAAGGAAATGATTGTTATGTATATTTTGATATAAAGACTATTATTAGTTACTGAAAAACCGATTAATAGAAATTAAAACGTTTTCGTTATTTTACCGTGATATAATTCTATTGTATATTCCTAAAAATTAATTAAGATAAATTACATCAACAGCGAAACAGTTATTGCTGTAGTACGAATAAAATAAAAATAGATTTGGGAATTTTATTATATAGATTACACATTAAACGCTGAAGACAAATTTATTTTTCAATATTGATAACGGGGGAGATTAAATTTTTTTATCGGTGCGAACGTGACCGATCGTTGTTGTTCCAAAATCCACGGGCTTTTGATGCTGCGGCATTAAGAGGCTCGCCATTAGTCCCAGTTATTAGCTATCAAAGCGCGAGGCGCAGTCAAATTAACCATAAATTACAGTCAATGTTGGGGCGAGCGATTATTTACAGCCGACTCATGCATACGCATGGCGTATATTTCGTCCGCATTTGCGATCCAGCCCCCCGTCTCGCGAATGGCACTCGTAATCATAAAATTCTAATCAGGCGATTATTGACGCGATACTTCCAAGCGAGATTATGCTAAAGCGCGCTCGCGAACTCCCGTACGCCGTAAACCGCGCATAATCGTTAAATCGGAAACATATTTGCGCGGATTTTTCCCGCCGCGTTTTAGACGGTGAGATTATCTGTTAACATTCCCTCGATCCAACGTCACGTCACGCTGATTATTATTTTCAGATAATTAGCCGACGCAACGTTATCATATATAGCGTTTATAAATAATTTCTACTATTCTATGATTTTTAAGGATTATACATATAGATGTTGCTCCATTCAGCTAATAGAGCGCTTTAATCCGTAAAATTAATTAGGTAGAAAAATCTGCGGTGTCCAATTAAATTCGCTCGCGAAAGGGATGAACGATTCGGATCGCTCGTAAAAAAAAAATGATTAACGGCGGAAGCCGACGAGGTGGAAAAGAACGGCAGCTTGTTTCGCGCGAGATAAGCGTTAGAGCGGCGCGAAATAAACGCCTTTCCGTAGATGATAGCGATTTCGAGCGAACGAACTGGGAGGAGCATTAACGGGAGGAAAGCATGGGAAGAAAGGCGGAAGGACCCGGGATTGGTGTATGTGCGTCCGTGCAGTAAGAGAGACATCAGGAACCTATTTCGAAGTGGCGCGGCACGATTTTCTACACTTACTCGTCCATCACGCTGATGAGTTCGCAGGCGGCACAATGCCGTAAGAACTCGGCGAGAGATAAGACCGAAAAACCGTTGAGCAATCCCTAATCCGCGCGATAAATATTTCGTACGTACGTATATGTTTTATGGTGAACGAGAAGAGAGATTCGCGTGAGCTGGCACGCCGTTAATCGTCGATTGCACGTTTTACTTTGTTTCATGTTACGTTATGTTGTATTCGTTTATTTCTCGCGTATACTTTTCTTCCAGATCGAAAATATTTAACGTCGAATCTTCTAACTACCTTTAATGATAGCTGAGAACTGCATTTCATCTCGCACAATATGATATGATTTAAACTTTTTTGTGAATAAAAAAATATAACATATCAAAAATCTTTCTATATATTCAACCAGAAAAACCAATGGGTGGTTACCGCGAATAAAATAAGTAAAGAAGGAACAACGTGTATTTATACCCGTCGATAGGTTCTGGATCACACTTTGTTTTTTCCATTTTCATCAGCGGCTCTTATACCCTTCGGTTTCGTCCCGCTTTCGCTTTCGATGCAAATTTTTACCCTCAGGCGTGATATTAAGGGCTCGCCAGTAAATGGCGTCTTTTAATATCGAGAACAGTTGCTAGATCACGTTCCATGGAAGCTTTTACATTGGCGGATGACAATTGTACATTGTACAACATCGGCATCACCGCGATTTTACGATCTTATATAAAAAATAGCACAATATAGAAAATTTACAATTAAAATCTATGCTGTATCACAGATATTAGTTAAAAACACATATATAGCACTTTTACAAATTTTATATTGATTTCAATACTGAAGAGGAAAACACCCTTTTTAAATGTATTCTGAGACGCTGCGTGCGGAGCTGCCAAAAATATTCTATCGGACCAAATTTTTAAGATATATCAAACAAACAGTTGGTAGCACTGTTTTATTGATTGTGATATTACAATCATTATTTGTTTATAAAGATAGCTTATACAACTGTTTTAATTTATATTATGGCATAAAAGTCTCGAGAAAATTGTCTAAAATAATACAAATTATTTCTGCTACGGTTGTTGGCAATAATTATTGGAAAGTAGGACTGTACGTAATCACAAAATAGCTGAAATTTGCTTACTTGTATTACTTTTTATATAAAAAAAATATACAAATTAATTGTTCAACATTTCTGATTTTTTCAAACTTAAATAAAACTTTATTATATATTAGAAAAAGATTCTTATATCTCAAAAACCAGACATGATGGAAATATTTTTCGGACTTAATGTTCAAAAATATCCTAGAAATAATCTTCTTATGCTGTTGCATAAAACCTTAAGAACTAATATAGTAAGGATGCTTATTATTAAATTACAATAATTTACTTCAAGTCAACTTCAAATAAACAATCGTAATTTTGCAATTTTTAATTTTAGAATATGAATATGAAACTTAATTTATTAATTAATTTTTTTTCCAGTTTTTTTAAACAATTTTAAATATGCAAACGTCTAAAGTAAATTTAAAATTAAAAATTAATCCAATTATCAAAGACGCACATCACAATTTTCTGAAACTCCGACACGATATTCTATCATTTATATTTCTCATTTTCACATTATGCAAAATGTTCCCTCATATTTCTTCGAAAGTCGCGTCTCATTGTCGCGACCAGACCAGTCCGTTTCCGTTGTTTAAGAGACACCCAGTCTGCAAACAGTCAATCATGGGTCCGAGGGGTGACTTCTAGGGTGGAAGACAATTCGCACAGCCACTGAATATTATGCTCTCTCATTGTACCGCACTGCACGTCGTCATCCCCGGCGAAAAGCAAGACGCTCCCTTGCCAATTTATCGCCGCAATACCCACCGTTGTTTCCCATTGCAAAGAATACTCTAAACAGGAACGGATAAATTTTCTCTCTTTTTGCGTCTTTATATCTCAACAAACAATCGTAGAAATCTTCTATCAATACCGCTGATAGATTAATCAGTATCGTTGTTGGTTATAGATATACTTTTTAAAGTCCGTTAATTCGCGAATTATAAGTACGTCATAAGAATCAATTTGTGACGGTATAATTATATCAATATTAAAATTGTAAAGTCCATCACGACTTGCTGCAAGTTTTGATGAAACTCATCACGTTACGATTGTCCGTTCGGTCGACAACCTACGGACAAA
This sequence comes from Solenopsis invicta, assembly GCF_016802725.1. Lineage (NCBI taxonomy): Eukaryota > Metazoa > Arthropoda > Insecta > Hymenoptera > Formicidae > Solenopsis > Solenopsis invicta. Next base: position 12,919,438 of record NC_052673.1, read on the forward strand.
CTACCGGCTGCAATGGGAAGCAATCTCAGACGACAAAGATCTGCCGTTTTCAAGGATAATTAAGGATCTTCCGAGCGTCTGCGACCCTCTGATACGAGACAGAAGTCAATTAATAATCCTTTGTGAAGGAGCCAGTTTGGTCTTCCTTACAGGCGACTGTATAATATCCCGACGGCAGCGACGACAGCGGCTCACCATTCAAGATCGGCATCGGGACAATGGCCGCTTAATCCTGAAATTTTTTTTAATTATCTCGGTACGGTGGCTACCGCAAGCTAATTAAACTTATTCCGAAATTTCTTTCGCAAACATTATTCATTATTAAATGATTGGCCACTAGGTGGATCGAATTAATTCGCGCCGACTTGAATCGAGAGATCGAGAAGTCCTATCCTGCCTAAGAGGATTTTCACGTTCTTTATGATTGAAAATAGAAGATCGCATTTGTATGATCGTCTTCCATTGTTAATTAACGCACGTTAAAAAAGAGTGAAACAAAAATAAGATTTAATAATTCAATTTCATAATTATACGCATATCAGTTGTCATTCTATAAATCGCTCATCTGGTACAGCAACGACGTAACTAAAAATTGTTTTGTTGAAGATAACAAAAAAAAAAAACATTTTTATCTACAAAAAAAAATTTCGATTAAAATTTAATATATTGAACAAAGAACTAATGATACGTTTATTTTTGTATAATCGGCAGACCAAATCATTACATCAAAATTCCATTTAAAAATTACATTTATAAAATTTTAGTGATTTAAAGTATTCCAACTGAAAAATTTTATTTTTTGAAATATGTCGTACAAAAATGACTGATATCTATCTACACTATTTATATTCAATCTTTAAAAAATTAGTTTTATTAAAAAAAAATATGTATATAACATACGCACATATGCATATATGTAAAAAATATTTTTCACATTTACTTTGAACTTCAAAAATGACTACGCAAATGAGAAATACTTTTATAATACCGTCGGCATAAAACATACATAAAACCTTTCGTAATGAAAAAAATAATTCTAAGAATGTGAAGTATTTACAGCGAGAGCAAACGCGTATCGCTTACGAGCTGCTCTTATGCGATAAAGTTGAAAAATTGTGCCGCTCAAATGAAAGAGACGAGCCTTTAAGGACCATTTTATCTGTCGCACGGTAGATCCTGATGGTCGCCGAATATAAGCGTTTCGTAATAATTTCAAGGGCGTCGAACCGGGTAATTCCCGAGTGCGCCGAGGCGCCAAACGCGATTATGTAGCGCAGCCGGAACTGGATATTCCGCGATAATAAAAATTGAATGGCCGGCGCCTGGCCGTCGAAGATACGAGCGTAATTACGACGAGCACTCAATTCCAAATCGTCATGTGCATAAGCGTGCGCGCGAGTGTGCGCCAACAATCGTTTACCCCTTTCGCTCGCGATACGACCACCGTACGCACATTGTTACAACAATTTCACACCTTAATTAACAGGCTCCGCGACGAAAATATTTTTCCGAAAGGATGTTATAACGAGCGAAAATTAATTGTTTTTAGCTTGGTTGTTTATATCGATTATGGCAATCTGTTGAGCATTTATTAATTGGATTCTGCTAATCGTACTGTGAAAGTAACAGCGTAATAACAGATTAAAATGAACATCTGCGCGTGAAATTTTTGTAATTATTGTTGTAATTTTTGTAAAAAATTTTAGATTCACGAAACATTATAATTTTAAACCAATTATAATGTTTTGTGATCAGAAATTGTTTTAAATTAGGAGATAATAAGATTATCTGTCCATAATATTGTTTCCTAATCTGTCAATCTATTAATCATGGTTTTCCTTATTGGTTTAAATTTGAATTTTATTAATATAATAATGCTATAATTGATTATTTATTTATCTTTGAAAAAACATTTCTCGATTTGTATCAAACGGAAGTGGCAAATTAATATTGATTTAAAAAGAATGAAGTAGGTCGAAAACAGACCGACTGTAATTGTATGGCATTCATTAGTCTGCCAATTAAGGTGCCAATAATTTCAAACTTCAATGAGCAAATTGCTTTTGAAATTTTTAATACTTGATCACGAATAATTCTCATGAAACGCAATAATGCCGATTATCCTGAGATAATTTATTTATCAGTTTTTGTTCACATACAACAATATGTTTGTATTAGGATATTTTGCTGTATTCTTCCATTTCAACATGTTTTACAGTATTTAATTATTTACGGCAAATTTCATAAGTAACTTAATTTTCATAAAATGTAATAAAAACACATTTTAATATTCGAGCACGATCACATAATGCATTTGGAAAAATGGCATAAAGTAAAAGAAATATTTTTTATTAAAGACTTCTTATTAAATAAACTAAGAAAGTAATAATTTAATGATCTCTTATAATTATTGAAATCGTAATCACAATACTTGAATGAGTGTTGTGACATACACGGTTAGAACAATTTTTTGAAATGTAGATCTGAAAATAATTTATGTTGAATTAAAAAATTTATATTGGACGTTTAAGCTGATTGCTAGAATATTAAAACCTGCAGTAGTATCATCATGCATGTCTCATATAATAATTTTGATAGACATAAAATTATTTTCTGATCTATATCTAGCTAAATTTTTAGATACTACAATAAAATTGTTCTCTTCGTAACAATTGCGAGACACTCCATTAGATATTAATAATTGAATTTAATAATTTTAATCATCCTTATATAATTCTGACCTTTCAAAATTTTTGCGAGTAGAAGCAATAGCTCGATCGATGTCCGGTATCAATAAAAACGGGTGTCCGTTTTGTCTTCCTTGCGACAAGCAATTTCGTGATTTACAATGCACTCCGATCGACTAAAGCGAAATTGCATTCGTTACGGTGTCGTAGACGTGCGTCACCTCAAAGTTTTCTACGACGGACCACTTACAACTTCGTTACAACTTCTTCACGAAGCGCGGACGTAATCTTTCGGATTTATTGGCTCCGCGTCATTTCTGATTGCCGGCACGTATACTCGTTCAGGAAAAAGAATTCCGAAAGATTATCTTTGCTTAAATGGCACACGACGCACAGTCGAATCCGAAAGTTTGAATCGACGATAAATGAGTAAAATTTCAGAAATTAAAACCATTGAAAGAGAATTATCTGAAATTTTACAGCAATTTTGAACATTTTATGAAGCAATTTTTCTGATAAAATTTGAACATCAGAACTATTAAAATTTATTTTTAACTTATTCATAATATATCCTATTAACAAAATATAAAAGATATTTCTTATTATAAAAATAATTTACACACATAATCTGCATTTTTTTCTTATGAAAATGAAAATCATCAAAATATTTTTATTTAAATTACACTTTACTTATGAAAACATTGTAAAATACCTCATTATATAATGAAAAATATAAAAAAATTATGAATTTTTGTTATTTGTTTTAAATATTAGTATAGATTCAAAGATTTAAAAAAAAAATTTTTTTTTTTTTTTTTTAATGAGTTTAGAGCTATGACACATTGCTTGTTTATATTTTTTATAATATTTTCTATCGTCATATCATTGATTTAAAATATTATTGCTTCAAGTGCCTTGACAAACGCGTCCGGTTTTCCATTTCTTAGAAAAGAGCATTTTCTCAAAAGATCACCGTAGACGACAAGTCTCCGATTGGTCGATCGTACGGTGGTATACTCGCGTCGGTAAACTTTTCTCGATGCTCGAAGGCAACGCGACAGATTAAGAACGGCCGGTAAACACGCTCGGCAAATATCAAGTCGTGCATCTCGGCCTTAAAAATAACAGACTTTTCTGAAAGCACGACAGACACGTCGGCGCGTCAGCCACTCGAATATGAAAGGGAGACACACCGGGAAGAACGCACTATCCTGTGCTTGGACGCCGTGCAGGTGTTATGATACCGCGCGTTTACGTGTTTGCTTTCTCATGCCGAGAGAAAAATCACGCTCGCGATGGCTGCCGCGAAATCGACGACTCACCGCGACGTCAGTGCAAACATTACCGTTAATTAATTATGTATTAAGCATCTAATCTGGTCAACTAACGTTTTTTTTTTTATTGTACCCCTCTGGTGTTTCCTATTAACGCAATTAAAAATTTTTAACGGGAAAGTTGCGATGTCATTGCAGCAAAAGATAATTTTTAATAGCAAGCAAGGAGTGATGAATATTGAATACAACAAATACAACAAAAATAACTTACACGATTGTATCTCTTGTAATTAATAATTACGTACAGTAAATCATGTTTTAGTTTAATATGCATGAAAAATTATTGTAAATTTTGTAAAAATAAGTGAATATCAAGAAGGATGTATTTGCAATTGGATACACAAATAGACATCATCAATCTTTTATTCGCAGTTTGATTAAAGCATCCACAAATCCACCTTGATGAGGCCATAGAAAATTTTTTCTCGGGTTGAATCAATAAAAGTCAGTTCAGGATTGACGCGTGAAACGAGTTCTTTTCTTGGCACAAATTTAAAATCCTTGATTGCGATATTTTCAGTTTTAACAACGATTTATCTCGACTTGAATTATTCGAAACTTTTTCGCATTTTATTTGCTCCATTTCAATCGATTGAAAACCTTAGAAGATACCAAAGCGAATCTTTTCACTGCTTTACATTCCACCTATGTATAGTAGCTCTTCTGTTCTGAAAGTCTCAAATACGTCAATTCTTCTTAGAGGAAAGGGTTAAGTGGCCAACCTAAAACGCGAAAAAAAAGAACCGAGATCGATTCGTTCCCGATACGCCGCAGTAACGATCTCGATTTTTCTATCTCGAGGAAAAAGGTCGGACAGGTGGAGAGGGGGAGTAAAAAAGAAACAACACGGTTATCGGTCGATCCGTAACACGTGTGCGTGCGTCTTGATGCGAGGGTAAAGGAGGTTTGCGACAAAAACCAAGCACGGCACAAAAAATCTGCAATAATTTGATAAGAAATGACGGGTCGATAAAGATCCATATATATTTCGACAGAACAATTTTCAACAAACGTTATACACAATATAGTTTTCATCAAACTAATGTAAAAGTAAAATATAAAAAAAATATAAAATTAAAGTTGCGTAGAGTATAAAAAATTTATTCCACTTAAATGCACTGCAAAACGGAAACTCGTCGAAACGTTCCGTGTCTTGATTATAAAAATGCATTCGGATTTAGCTCTCTTCTGAGAGAAGAGAACTTGATCGCTGAATGAATTTGTTGACGGGGCAAGGAACCTTCTATACAGTCAATCGATCGTATTTTTGTATACTCGTCGAAGTTTTGTAATCTGCGATAAGTTCATGTGCGCGGAGTATATGCCGTCTGAACACGGCGCAAGCGATGATGCTTTACTCTCGGTAGCAATTTTACACGATAGTTCTCCAGTGAGCTGAAAGTTTTTCCCTTTTGTTCACGTAATGCTTTGCAAAGCTTTTTATGGTAACGTGGAGTTTCAGAATGTACAATCATTTTATGCGTGATTATGAAAAAACAACGTATTTTATAGTAATTAAAAATTGAAGCGTATAATGATAATATATTTACATCTTAAATTTATAAAAATATTACGTGATATATTGGACAAAAAGATGAAACATGTAATTCATTATAAAATATTGTTACTGTCTTGAGTTTTTCAAGACAATATTAAATTATTCTCTGTTGATTACACAAATATTGAATGGATTATTGAAATTTTATATCAAAATTCTCAAAGATATCGATTGAATTCAATTAATTCAATTAATATCTTCTTCATTCATGTATGGCTGGGTACACAGATATTGATCATGCAACAGAAAGCAATCTTTTTATATCAAAGATTAAATATAAAATGTGGATAAAATATTTTTAGCATAGGACACTAGGTTTTCAAGAATATCGATATTTTTCGATACGAACTTTTGATTCTTTGAAACGTGTTAATTTTATATCTCGAATAAATCGAGTTATAAAATTAATGTATTTCAAAAATTATAAGCGCAAAAGCAGATTCAGAGTTGTATTTTTCCGTTTCTCAGCTAATCGATGGCAGACTGTCAAGTCTACCTACGAGAAGTCACCCTATCATTTCCGCATTCGTTTTTTTTTTTGCTCTTTTATTATGCGCGCGCAAACTCAGACAGGTAGCAAAGCTCGTTCTATAAATATCCGAGAAAGGAGTGTCGCACGAAGGCGCAGGGAGCAAATGAACAATATTCTAATCGATCGACCGGAAAAAAAACTCAACTCCCACGAGGGCTTTTTCCTATCTCTTGTGTGCATCGTTGATTCGCGGATTTTTTTCTACGCCGACCGCAACTGAAAAAAGCGTCCAACTTGCGACGCTCTCTCTCATCGCGAAAGGTTTATCAAGCAACCATCGGTAGCTGAGTTCATTCAATTATAACAAGTTTTAACAGCAGATTTTATATTTCAGCGAGAAAATATGTTTGAATCTACAGCGTGACAACGTATGCAAATAAATATCGCACTTTTAAGAAATAAAAAAAAAAAATAGAAGTTGTCATCTTAGATTTTGTAAAACGGAAGAACGTAGGGAGAGTAGAAATATTTCTGAAATTAATATCTCTGTATATGACATACAAAGATATGAGTAAATTTTTAAAATGTAGAAAGCTTCTCCTTTTTCAATAACTGCTAAAAATTAAATAATTTAAAAACATTTAAAAAATTTGAAAACATTTGAAAACTCTTTTGCCAAGAGAAAAATCAAAAACGTAAAACATAGATGCTGATATCAATATTTTATAACGCATCATGTCATTACTTGAAATATTACGAAAGATGCGTGACAGAGATTATGCGTCATGAATTAAAAAAATAATAATAAATTGTCGCAAACCTCAAATTGGTCTTGCATTTCTATTTGTTATCGGTCAGGCATTTGTATAACTGTCCATACTCCTTAACTTGTCAGATCGGCAATCGCGATTGATCGCGCTGATAATTTGCGCACGTAGAACGCTCGACGTTCCTCCTGCATGTGTATCACTCGCATGCACGCGGTCGCTACCGAATATTGTTAAGCGGAAGGAACACAGCGAGAAATACTAAGTACGCCTGGCGCGAGTTTAATAACGGTTCGGTATGATAATTGAGGCATAAAAGATCGAGTAATCTGCCGCGGCGCGATTGACCGAAGAACGGATTCGAGGGGGATGTGTTCGTCGCGCAGGGCCGCGTCTTCAAAGGATTTCGAGAAAGACTTGTGAAAAATTTCTATGCAGGAAAATCTAATGCAAATGTGATAATGTCGACTTTATGTTAGATTTTCCATGTAAAGAAAGAATTTTAATTGCACACGTTATGTGTGTGTACTTGTGTGTATTGTATATCATATGTAGTTATATTACATACGTAATATGTTACACGTTATGCAATGCAGAGATATTCAAGTTTTACTACGACAGCTGTTGAAAAGTAATGAGATTCTTTCCGAGGAGTTCAAAATTAGTTTTCCCGCTAAAAGTTTGGCAAAATCTCTGATTATGCAAATATTAAATATCGAAGCGTAAAGACTTTTAGCGAATTGAAGAGCGAAATTTCAAAACCTTAAGTACCCTAAGAAAAAACTTGATTTTTAATTGACCTTGTAAACTTTACTTTAAATAACACCTTAACTCTTCGGACCTTTGAAAAAAAGAAAAAAAAAGAATTCTTCGCCTTTTAATGTGCTGCTTGTTGCAAGAGCAATTTATTATTTCGTCAGAAATAATTTTTGAAATTGAATATGAGCGATTCCAAAAGATTGAAACTTTGTCACGATTAAATCAACCTTTTAATGTATTTCCAAGAAATGGCGTAGATATGTCAAACGGAATATGAATTATGGCATTTTTTTTAAGAATTACATGCGGCCCTGGACTCTCGCATCTCGGGGCCCAACTCAGGTTCTATTACATACGCGTTGTACGCGCGAGTCAATTTACGACGGAAAGTAGCTACGTGAAATTGTTTCGTCTAAGGTAGTGGTTAATTTAGCCTCGGATTCCACGGCGGTGGCAAAGGAGAACACATGCATACAGCGCTGCCGCGCGGGGCATGCGGGGTGGGCCTTTTCGTTCCTCATACATATGTGCTGCATGCTACTACCTATCACACAAATCGGAATGAAATTTTCCGCGAGTGAACGCAAACGTGGGTGCGCGCGGTTTCTCGGTTAGGGTTATTAAATTAGACGGTTATTACAGCCGGGCCGGGAAGCAAGAAGCGCCGTGGTCGGTCAAATGGCGGAACTGGAAAAGGGCGTGGAGAAATCGGCGGTCATTGTACCTTCGGTGAGATCAGCTGACTCCGATGCTTCCGCGTTGGATGCGTTGTCAACTGCGAAACTTGGAAAGTTTTCGTTTGACTAACGATAAAACGTATCGATCGTTGCCAGAGTACCATTAGATCGGATTGCTCTTCTTAGTCCACTAAAGTAATAAACTAACAATAAGATACGAAGTTCACTGAACATTACCCTTATATTTTGAACAAACAATGTGTATTTCTCCATCTTTTAAACTCTTATAACGGCCACTACTTAAAACTACTATTTAAAGGAATGTTTAGTATTCCGTTGAAAAATTGAGAGTCACTGATAGGAATTTATCGATTGTATATATGTATTTCTGTATATATGTGATGTACGCGCAATATAAATTTAATCTTTTAACGCGCTCTTTCATTTTCGAGTCGCAGAGTGGTATTGGCCATTCCTGTCTCTCAAATATAAAATCTCCAGCGTTCGCTAAAGTTACGCACGCATCATTTCTGCGATACCGTGTCGATTCGCCGGATTTAAACACGATGAACACTTCCGCCGATAGACCCGTCTCAGGAGGAAATCTCCGTGACGGTGATGTGCGCCCTTTGCATGTCGGCATTCGCGTTAAGGCTCCGAGTGGACCAAATGACCAGTCATAAAAGTTATAATGAGCCAGGCCCACGGCTGATCGGTCCGCTCTATAGTGCGCGCTTCTTCGTCCCCTCGTGCTCTCGTCGAGGTTTCTTCGAGCTCTCCGGTCGGTCCTCCTTTCTCTTCTCCTCCCGTCCCGCAGTTCCTTCCCTCCCCCGCTTGCCCTGACTCCTCGCCCGATTCGGCCGATGGCAATCCATCCATCCCTCTCGACCGCGTGGACTCCTTCGATACGAACTGTACTCGGGTACAGTCGAGATAATGAAAAGGCGCGCTCTCTCTCCGTACGTTCGAAGGAACTTGTGGAATCCGTGCCGACGCATTGTACCAGCCCGCCATTATCCCGCTCGCGGAAACTTCGGAACAACGGCGACGATCGGATCCCGCGTTTTTCGTGCCTCGCGCTCTCGAAATCTCGCTTGCGAGACATTATGTAAATAATGAGTGCCCCTCTCAGAATGGACTGGTGGTTTGGAGCGATTTTCGCGACGCCTCGGTACTCGAGCAAAACTTGATCGCTTCACGAAAGATTGCGGTTCAGGCCTTGCCTTTTCGATCAAGTGAGAAGAGATTGGGAAGAGGTTTCTTTAATTACGCTTTGTATTATTAAACGTCTGTAGAGTCGAATTAATAATGTATTGCATCAATAATAAAAAAAAGGTAAAAGAATTTTTTTGAAGTGCAATAATAAATGTTGTATTGTTATTATATTTTAAGCACGAATATTCAAAATCGTTTGAAAGATGCAGGAGGTCCATTACGTTGTATTATAATGAAGAGCATTTTACGTGTATATCAGATATTTACCTTCAGTAATAACAAAAGAAATTCAAACAGTTTTAGATTGATTGTTGCATAGATTTTTCTTTCGATATCCTCGATCAAACTGGAATTATTGATGCAATAATCCTTGTTAATTTCCCGTTAACACATCCTATAGAAATTTACCTCGTTTCGACGCGTCTCGCTTTGGCGTACGTTGGAACGAGGAAGCAGACGACAGGAACTGCGAGAAACCATGACATGTTTTGTGTTTGTGTCGCGCACTGTACGCCTCGTCGAAGAAATAAAGAAAGGAAACGACAGCCAAGAAGAAGAAGAAGAAGAAGAAGAAGAGGCAAAAGAAGGAGGAGAAGAAAGCGAAGAAGAAGTAGAAGAGAGAAAAGAAAGGAGAGACACAGGCCAGTCGTCGTCCCATGGCGTGCGATCTACAGAACGCCTAATTTTTTTCCATCTTTTTTCATTCCTGCCTTTCGTGCCCCTGGTGGGCCCCTCCGTCTCTCTTTCGCCTTCTATCTCCGTCGAGAAAGTTGCCGCGTGCATGCTCTTCATCTTCCTTCCTGCCTTTCATCCTTTTTCTGCACCGATCGTCCACCCAAAGTCCCCCTTCTCCCCCCGAAATCCCTCGTCTTTTTCTCCCGAGTCCCGGACCCCTCCCCCGCTTTACGTGCGTGTACCCGGCCATTCTTTTGTCGAATCTTTTCCGTTCCTCCTTTCGTTGCCGTTCTTCGTAGCGCGGGGGCGGCGCGGTATTCGCGCGGTACTCGCACAGATGGAAGAAGAGAGGCTCAGAGCGCGCCGGAATTACGGCGAGCGCAAAGTCGTGCTGTGGCTAATGAAGTCGCAATTCAGCGTTTTACCATTCGCCGATTCTACCGCGGGTCCCATCGGACTGGAGAACGGTTGCGGGGGAAGAATGTGTACCGCTGCCCGAAGGGAGACGCGACGGAATTTATACTCGATAGACCGCCAGAGCAAAATTGTTGACAGAATTTCACGAGTAACATCATGGTTTTCACGATTGATCGATACCGTTTGGGCATTTTTTTTTTTTTTAAATAAATGAAATTGTTTTGAATAAAAAAATGTTTTTGGAAATTCTCGTCGCCTCGAAATATAACGTAAAAGATTTAGGATTCGCAAATTTGTGATAATTTACAACGATAAGACTTAGTTATCTATTTTATATTACTGCACATATGCGTGCGTGCGTGCATATATTATTGTGGTCCTGTAAGTAGAAAAAATTAGACAAAACTTTCAATCAATATCAATCAAATTTCTTATTTTTAGAGGCACGTATGAATTGTAGACTTTATATAGTGAAGCGAAAATTAATTTAAAAATCCTCCAAAAATATCACACTGTTGCCTCTCGATAGAATACGATGGATAGAAAATACGAGTGAATATATCTTTGGCATAAATAAACACGAAGGTCAATAGGTTCTGTTTGCGTTCCACCCGCAGGGATGCATTTCGACACAGCCGGCATTTTATGCATTTCGACGGGGTACTGAAATTTTCATTACGGTTCGCCGGTGCTCCCGGCGTGCGGTAAGAAACAAGGAAACGAGGATTCCATCGATTTAACAGCTTCCTTCGGAATGCCGGCGCGTCCTCGCATCGTATTACAAAACCGCTTGGCACGTGTTAGCCGGATGCAAATGTTGCAGACTAACGCGGCATCAGGCTGGCGTACAAAAAGCGGAAGCTTCTTAACGATACTTTCTCTTATGTGTTAAAAGCCATAAGCGTGACGAGTGACGAACGTAACTTCGACAGAGGCTCAGCTTTGCGTCTTCTGAGATGGACAGAATTTTTAATTTTCAAATTTGCGCGGATAATTTTGCGAAGAAAAAAAAATTAAGTCCTAAAGGAGCATTAAAAAAAGGAATACGATTAATAACAAGCATGTCTAAAATAATAATAATTATTTTAGATATGTTTGTTTAATTTTCTTTAATTTCGATTCTTTGATTCTTTAATTTTGTTTAAAACAAATCTATGGCGGAAGAGAAACTAATATGAATTGCTCAAGTGTATTTGTGAACATATAATTTCTTTATTTATTTCAATTTATTCCTTAATATTTAGGAAAATTTCTAAAAATTTTGATATTACAAAAACGTTGATCGCTGTACCAATTACACTATTTCTTTTAATGTCAAAAATTTGTAATAATGGCAGAAAAGCCCCCCTACTCTGATTACATTGTTATACGATTTTTTATGCGAGCTGCGTGCTTATAGGTAAGAGTTATGGAGGTTCATAGAAGGTTCCGGTCGAAAATGAGCGAGCGATTACGTTGGAGCGTGTAATCGCCGCCGGTAGTGCGCTTTACGCCGATCGTAAGGAAGTTTGCATTGCCGCGCGGAACTTGGCGCTGATTAGCGAACTAACTTGGCCATCGACGCAGTTGTAGTAGCTGCAGCTTGCTCGGCGCAAGCAAGGCATTAAGTGAATTTTGCGAGGCGAGTTTTAATGACGCAAATGTCATCAATAAACTTGTACTCGTGCCATTCCATTTATTGTAAATCGCGAAAAACGAGAAATCTCGCTCGCGTAAGCAATCGGTGATAAAAAAACGTCAGATGTTGACTGAGTTGGAGATTATCTTGAAATTATGAGAGGAACTTGTGCGTTTTTATTGCCTTTGCTGTCGATTAAATCGAATTTACACGCTTGAACGCAATTGAAGCTATCGAGAACACGGAATTATTCAAATGATGTTTTCAAGCGAGATTATTTTCTCTCTGAATAAAATTTTTATACTAAATATGTATGTATTATATGTATATTTATCATTGCACGTAAAAAGGAAATCATTTATATCAAAGATAAATAATCTTGAAATAGAATTACTTTCGAATATTTAAAAATTGCCAATTCTCGTGGATTGTATTAAACGCAATTGTACTTTTATGTTACATATCACGTCAATGCACGTGCGAGCAAGCATTACATGTATAAAACGGCCGTGAAAACGTGCGTTTATTATCCTGTCGAGGCGTTGTTAGCAACTGTGCGCAACAAGACATCAGTTTATTGCTACCGAGGGATGTTTTCTACCCCTCCTGTCATGTTCGCGTGTACGTACATAAGGATAAGAGGGTTGTGGAATCATTTCCATAATGAGACGCATGATAGTGAGAAATACACATATACATGCATATAGATAAAGTAAACATAGAGTCTAATAAATAAAATCTTATAATGAAGTAGAAGAGAAATGAATTCTATCATGAGTTTTATTTTTGGAACAAATTTGACGAGATAGAGCTACAATTTTAGAATTCTTTTTATTCATTTATGACGTTACATATTCATTTATTATAATTTCATAAAATCTTGCAGAAGTTTAAGGAAAATTAAAATTATTTATAGTCAAATCAAGTTTATCATTTTAATTCAATTGATTTCAATCTTAAGTGCCTTTCTTTGATTCGAAGTCTTTTACTTAATCATACATACATGTATTTTTTAACAAGCATTTAGTTATAGCATTATTACAATTTTGATAAAACAAAAGATTATTTTTTTATGACACTTGCTATCCTTAATATCTGAAATGAGATTTGTGACACAATAATGAGAGGAAAGTAGCACCAGGAGAGCGTTAATAATTGAATCATGTCTATGTGCATGCAAAAACTAGAGAGCAAAATGTTATAACGATATTGCGTGGAGAATTGTATAATAGCATTTCTGCAGAGTGTTGAAATAAAACTTAAAAAAAAAATATATTGAGAGTATTTGAAGTTTTACTGTTTTAGATGTTCTCGACGTTTACCAAGATCCGGATATCAATTGCTAACTATTTCAGAGAGAGAGAGATGCTAAAGTAACGCTATTTCTTTTTAGTCGAGGCTCAACTTTTTCTCGTGCAACAAACGGAAATGAGAAAACTGAAAGAACTAAACGAAGCAAGAGTATTACAATGTGAATTATTCGATTTTCGAGAAAATAAATTCAGAAATATAGAATTTGCCATTTTCTCAAGTATTATTAATACAAAATTGTTCCAAGAGTTTTCTAGAAGTTACTTTCTTTTTAACTATTATATAAGCTAGATGTCTGCAATGTGATTACATGAGAAGATCCAAAGTAGATAAAATTAGATAATCAGTTTTAATAACAAACTTGTGTATATATCATAATAAATACTTTTACTGCGACATAGTTATAGTTTTATCTAATCAAAAAAATTAATATTAATTAAACTAAACATATCGGAATTAGCCAATACGACAGTTCAATCTTAATGTGGAATTTTTCTTGATTTATAGTGCTTGAGTATTATTTACTTAAGCTGTTTTATAAATGAAGTCATATATTATTTCACAGAGGCGTACGAATTGTAATCCTGACGAAAGCGCACGTTTGTTCAGTAGTCGTTGATGCAGCATGCAATTCTCGACAGCCGGCTTCGATTATAATGACAATCGAGATAATAAATCACGAGGGTTCGCCAGGGGTGTCGAGAGACGGGAAAGAGAAAGCGATGTAGCGTGGAAGGCGGAGGGGATGCAAGGGGGAAAGACAGTAGAGGCGGCGGAAGGTGCAATATGCGGGTCTCGATCCGCGTTAACAAATGTCTCTATCCCGTGGCAGCGTGTTTCTGTACACGGTAGCCCCCGATGGGCCGTAAAAATCGCGAACTAGGGTAGATCCTCTGGCGCGGCACATGACGTTAATTCGTCGCCCCGCGCGTTACGTTCTCGCTCGTATAGACGAGCGAAACGCGCGGGGAAAGCCCGGGCCACGATTATCGCGTCGTTGAGAAATGGGGAAATTATGCTCCCGGCTTTAAGAGGCACCATCGCTGGCTCGATTCCCCGATTGGCCCGGCGGTTTATTAGAACGCCCCGTAATTGCTCGCGAGCCGCGGGGTTAATAATAAGAAGCCGCGCGCGCGCGCGCGCTGGAGTATGCACGCGTCTCGAATCGCTTCGGCAAAGCGATTTTACGGCTTAGAGGCGTGCGCGAGTTGGATGAATGTTTTAACGTTCGCGCACGAAGTTGGCACTAGTGTTTGGAAGCTCGGTTGATGTCGCGTGTTCGAGAAGCGGGATTTGATGGTTTTAATTAATTTCGGCGATGTGGAAGTACGTTATGGGGAAACTTCAATTCGGCACTTAAATTCCTCCTCTTTAAGAAGAACTTCCTGCACACTCTCACACACACACTTTTACAAGTTTTTGTTATTTTTATCACGGGAGAAATGTTTAACCGGGACGTACATGAATTAGTCTTCACTTTCTCAAAGTTGAATATTTGCATTTGAAAGTTCCGGGCGATGTCGCGCGTTTCTATTAGAAATGTTGTATTAATTCGTTATCCGGAAGTTTTGAGAAGCTGTAACTTGGAAATTAGGTCTCACCTCGCTTTTGAGAATTCGAGCAACGCACGTTTCGGACGCTTTGTTATTCTTACTCGAGAGATATCTGACCCTCGCGTGTTTAATTAGATAAGAGCGAGAGCTTAAGCCATGCTAAACATTGTGACGAACATCGATGCACGTCCGGCGAACAAGCAAACGTCGGGTGTTAAACAAAATCGAAGATTTACAACGCGATAACGAATAAAAATGTCAATATCCCGAGATATCGATCACGTTGTCAGTGCTGCTGTCGTTCGGAGTGTCCGGCCGGCGAACGGCCAGAACGCTCGCCGTGTTCGCCATCTGCCTTCGTTCCTCCTCGGGAATGCGCCTCCCGTTCCGAGGATTACGTATTAGCGCGCCCGGCGTCCTTACAAACGAGTCGAGCCACACGCCGCAACTTTGTAGCCGCGACACAGCGCAGGATGGGCATTCCGGTTCTCCGCTCCCGCCTCCTCCGCCTGAGCCGAGCCGTGTCGGCCGCGAGCCGGCGGCGAACCGGTTGCTCCTCTTATCGCCACAAATTCGATAAATCCCCTGGGAATCGGCCGACGTCCTCGATCGCTACGCGTCCACGAGCTTATTTAACAGGGGAAAAAAAGGCGAAGGTCGAGTCTTGTAAGACCGTGAAAACGACACCGGGGTTCACTCGGGCTCGCGCATCGACGTGAGAAGCAATTACCGCGGCGTCGTAACTCATCGATCCCATGCCACGTGTAATCGCGAGTGCAATCATGGAAATAAGCGGTCGGTTGATTGGAGCAATTAAAGAAGTTCCATCTCGCTCTCGGTCTCGTAGGTCGTAGGCGATTCGCGCGAGTGGGAAGCATCACAAAGCCGTAAGAATTAAGTTGTAAACACATTCGAACGCCCGCAAGTGAATAATTCGATTATTAATCGTCCTCCGCAACTCGAAGTGCTCTTTTAGTGCGTTCTCATAATTTCACGAACGGAATGCTGATGGCAAAAAAATTTAGCGTTACTTTAAACGTACAACTAATAGGATTATTAATTATTGGTGTAAAATATATTTTGCTTAGAGACTGGTTTCGCTCAGACTAACGTCAATGAACTTTAACCTTGCAAGAACATCTCCTTATATAACCTTCTTTCTTCATCCATATTACAGCCAATGCTACTATCTAGAGAAAAACACGGAACCAATTAAACTATGGTTAGAGTTAATTAAGCAATGTTGGGAAAATCGCGGCTAGATTTAGCTAAGGCTATTATATGCTCCTGTTGAGCAATCGATTGATAAATAGTTTATGCGGTCGCAGGAAGCTAGGGGATAGTCCCCCATTATCACAAAATATTATATTGTCAAACCTAAAATATCACGGGATATTCTTCAAAGACGTAGAATAATTCGTTTGGCTTGGCCTTTGGCAAAACTTGATGAAATTATCTCCCCTGCCATGTATAAGGAAAATTAAATTATTTTCTTCGTTTCTTTAAAGATGAAATATTTTGATATATTTGTTATTTATTTATTAGAAATCACACATAATTATCGGTATTTTATACCTGTCATTTGAATCATTTACTTTGTCAATAGAACTCCTCAGAGGATATTAAATCTCATTTAATGCGATCGTGCAATTGGCATACCATGCATGGCAAATTGGCGAATCGTCTAGGCGAGATTTCGACGGGACTCGCGCGAAAATTAGAGCGGATTAATTGAACGCAACTACGTCGAAAGTTGCTGCTAATCGAGCGAGGCTAGCTTAAAGGGCCGAATGGGCGATGAAGGTAATCGCCCATTCTGCCGGCTAATGTAAGTGGCGATTTAGCGTGCTCGAAACCGATAGAATTAAAATACGCGTCGATTAAACATTGACCCGGCCAAATTGTCGTTTAAGTACAGTTCACGTATCTATGGTATATGTAAAACGCCAACGGCATCTGTTTCGAACTGTTCGACACACGGGAAAGCTTTAATAAAATTGTAACTCGAGTGCAATCTATTATAATTCCCGATAGGTAATCTCCTCTGATTTTCAAATAGCGTATGAAAGAAATATTAAAAGACGCTCTTATATCTTTCTACATCTAAAAGTTAATTCTTTGTACTTCTTGTTCAAGATCTCAAAAAAGTATTACAAGTAGCCATAATTTTTTCCAACATGGTCTTATGTTAAGTAAATATTTAATTAAACAAATCTAGAATTAATTGATTAACTGCTCAATTGTTGAATACACATAAACAGCTCGATGAACATTACTCTGGAGATCATCGCCGTGTAGCTTTTCCTGAACACCCTTTATAATGCAAATGCCATAGTGATGCAGTGCAATGAGTCAGGATACAATCAGCGATCTGTTACAAAGTGGTACATCGGCGTTACAGGCATGACGATGCGACTCGGCACGAATCGCGCCGGCACGATTATCACTCGCGAGAGAGATAAAATGAGAGTAAAAGAGTAAAAGTAAGAGCGCGCGCGCGAAAGAGAGAGAGAGAAACAGATAAATCGACATGTATGTATAGAAGCGGCACGATCATCGAGGCTGATGGGATTTTTTGCGACGCGTCGCACCTCACAATTTTCACAAGAGTTTGCTGTAGTCATTGTTTATTGCGTCGACCGCGCGCGGTTTGTTCTTACCATGGGACATGCCTCAATAAAATACCGAGCCTTTCATTAGCCCGGTCGATCGCCGGTTAATTAAACATTTAGTCCTCCGTTTCGTTCCGCGTTAATCGCAGCGACATGAAGGTGAGTTCACCTCGACATGAGATCATGCTTCCGCATCGAATAGAATATACGTTGAATCTTCACTTGGTCCGTTTACTTTGCATCTCATTAACTTTTGATATCAAAAATGGTAAAATTATGATAGAATTGTAATTTTATAATAAATTATAAAATAATAAAGTTATATAATGATACATATCATAATTTCTATAATTATAAAAATAAAAAACATGATTTATTATCCATTAAACGCATTCTGCTGCATTCACTTTTACACAGCTCTAAGAATTAAATTTGGGTGAATTTTCCAAGCTTTGTTCGCAAAAGTTCCTTATTTTCGTTTTTCAATTGGATATATGCCGCGGTAGGAAATTACCGTAGTAAAAACATTCGACAGCGTCCTCATCAACGTTAGATTGCTCGACGTGCTTGCAACGTCGTCGCGGGGCTTTATCGCCCGTCGCAGTTGGTGCGTTCGCAGTCGGGGAACGCGACTGCGATGCAATTCCGGTGATGCGGTGCGCTAGCGCGCGCACGATTGTGCGCCGACGATCCGCAGATAGCGATCTGAGAATCTCGAGTGTCTACGGCTAGTCGTCTCCGGGTACGGTATATGGTCCGTGCGCGAAATGAGCAGCCGCGGTCGGTGCGGTTCGCCGGGTGTCTAAGGTTCGTCCAACGACGATTCCCTCGCTCGTGTTATACGTCGTTTCAAAGCACGTCGCTTCACAATCCACGAGAACGTAATCAGAAAAAAAGTAATCAGAAAAAATTCATGTCGATTGTCACGTAAACGCATTTGAACTGCACCAGTGTTTAGAATTATATTAATTATGAATTAATTAACTATTCTAACAATGGGATGGTATAATATCAGCAATATCGCGACATGATATTTTGCGAAGCAAATGGCAGAATAATTGTGAGACAGTATTACGCGAGAGTAATTGAAATGACGCGTATATGTAATAGAATATTATATTATGGTAATTTTAGATACATATCAAAAGCGACTAAATGGTTACATTTAGATTTATTGAATATTAGAGACAAAACCAAATTATATTATTATTTATTATTAATTTCACCAAACTTTATTATCTAAATATTATGTTAATTTAGGAAAAATTTGTTTAAATTTAAAGTTATACAATATTCGCGAATCTTTAATAATCTTAACGAAATTTATCTTATAAATAGGTAGACATTAAAACGTTCATTGTTTTATTTTTCTTTCTCCATTGTATGTTTTTTTGCTCTTACTAAATTTTCCGTAAACATTTTACTTCCGTAGAACACGTATACTTAATCCAGAATATATTTTCTTACAAATTCTTTGTAAGAAAATATATCTGCTCGATTACGTTTCTGTGCAATGTTCATATTCACAGCAGTATGTCTATTCTAGAATTAGCATTAACTCGAACATCACCGACTCTAACAGTATATTTTCAGCACTCTGTACGCAAAATCTTAACGTAGGTAAATTTTCTTATCCATTAGTGACAACGAGTTACGTTGAGTTCGCCTGTAATCGTGGCCCGATTTACAAGCAATTCACCATCGTAGAGCATGCATATCTAGATGAACATACCAAGGTTTAAGGTCCATTCGCAGCCCGAGATCATTGCACACATACTCTTGCAATATTACGCGATTAAATCTCGCAGTAATTTCCTCCTACCATGACGAATAATTTTCATATAGATGTGTTTGATGGGATCTCAAATAGAAACAGTTTCTCTTTTCTCTTTTCATTCCTTTTTGTTATTATCGCTTATTATGCAGACTATGCATTTTCCATTGTTTATTGTTACTATTACAAATTATATTTACAACGATATATCTCGATAAAATAATAGTTCAGATCACCACTGATAGACGGGCTTTCGTTTAATGGAAGCGGCGAGCGCGATGGTCTAGTCGCTAGACAGGGAATGGTTGCGGCCTTTCGCAAGTAAGACACACACGCGTGGGGACACAATAAGATAATTGAATTCGGTATCGATGATCGATAGCTTCAGACGACGCAGACCCCCACCTTGGTGTCTCTCGATAACGTCGTCAGAAGGAATTGAAGCAGCCGACGCGTCTCGTCGCCCACGCAACGTTCTAAGATGAGATTTATTTCAGAGAACGTCCTACTCGCGTAAAAAGGAATGACGGGAACGCCGTCGAGGGAAAGTCGAACTTTCGACGCCTCGCCCTGTGAATTTCTCCCAGTAATACGAGTCCCCGGACGAATTGTGTAAACGAGAGACGGGAGATAAAATTATTGTTTTTATCTATTCAAATTCCTTTTACCGGGAGTCTGGATTATTAGAATTGAACTATTGGCGATCTAATGCGATTTAGTGCGGATTTTATTCCCATTTTCTTCACTTGTTTGATAATGTTTGGAAATTTATTTGAAAATTGCATTTTAATGAGAATGAATATGAAAGAATGATTCTATATCAATTAAATGAAGACTTGTTGAATTGATTGAAACTATATAAATGTAGAAAAGCTCTAAGACTTAGATAATTCAGTACGAAGATTTGAGAATGTTTAATAATTTAACTATTTTAGAATCTCTGAAGATTTTTTAAGTGTTCTTTATTCTTAAAAATTTAAGAGATACAGTTTACACTACATGGTTTTGGAAAAAATGTAACTTCTCGTTATCTTCTTTTATATTCTAATTGATTTATAGTCTTTGAGTTTCGTTTTATAAAAATCCGATTATAACCCCTTGCAGCTCGGACCTTTTTAACATCACCACGATGTGAAAGGGAGCGGCACAGGAAAATTCGCAACAATGTAGACACGCATCTCGTCCGTGCGTTTCGCAATTGCTTGACGTAAAAACGGCGAGCGTGTCTGGCATTAGTAACCCTTCATCCCTGTCGACGGCGGCGTCTCGGCGCCGAGAGCACAGCTGTCGATCTTAATACACGTCTTTGATCATCGATAGAGCGACTCTTCGATCTTTTGGCGGTCGCATAAATCGCCGCCGCGCGGAAAATCGCGTGCGCCTCGCGGATCGCGTCAAACGTAATTCGAGCCGACTATCGCGTCTACGGTGATAAATACCGTATGATAAATTTTCATTCCGCGTGATTCACACATACGTACGCGTAACGGCCCGCTGCAACGGTTCATCAGCGCGCGGTGAATACGACGTATTTAAGGTCGTCCGCGCCCTTCATCTCCCTCATCCTCTCCAGCCTCCTCACTCTCTGCGCCTCTCCGTTCGAATAGATGCACCGCGTGCATGCCAGGCTCCCCTCGGCCCCTTTCGCGCTTTAAAAGTCGCATCACGCCGAGAAAATGGGATCTCCGACTAAATAGACTGCTGAAGCTCTTGATGGATTTACTCTAAAAAGAATGTGTTCAATATTTGATATATGCACTTTTAGGTTGAAATGTGCAACAAAATTGGAGAATAATTTGTATTTGTCTTGTGAATCCTTACAAATTGAAACACGTGTACTTTCAATTTATATTCAGAGTTTATGTCGTGTGTAAATTTCTGGATAATTTTTCCTACTCCAATCTCATATGACGAATCTGATTGTATTTTGCCGCGACGCGCAATGATAACGTGAAAAGATAACATGCAGTAAAAAGGTATGGCGAACGTCAAAATATAATGGGACGCGCCATCTCGCGATTTAATTATCTCGCGCGGCCGTAGGAAACAAGAAAATATTTTTACTCCTTCTCGTATTTCAATCGAGATTTCAAAGTGTTCGCTGGTAAAAGCGGATGATGGCGCGGCCAATGATTACGCGCGAGAAATAATAATCACGAGATGTGCTCTGATTCGCGCCATTACTAGTTACGTAATATGCATCTGTGCGTGAAAGCTTTTCTCGTGTCTCTCATAATTTCAAGCTGTTCGCGTTAAATTTGCCCGCACGATACGCTCCGCGTATAAAAACTGCGATTCTTTGCAGTGCGAGCGCGCTGTGCAATTCATGGGAATTCATTACCGTATTGTGGAATTAGCGAGAATTTAATATAATTCTTTTTATCCTTAGTAAATACAATAGTCGCTTGCAACGAACGCCTTTAATTCCGCCAAATTAACTATTAACGTTATACGAAAAAAAAAATGCAAATAACATTAACGTAAATAACATTAATCGAGAGATATAAATAATACATATTACGGTGATTTGATTTATGCTCTTTATTTCCTTCGTACCTCGTAATGAAATTGTTGACACGCTTTATGATGAAATAGCTGACATGTTTACTCATATTGTCTAAACAGATAATAATACATGAATTATACACAATTGCGATTTTCTGAATATTTCAATAGAAATCAAAGTAATAATAAAGTAGAAAATTCCTTTTTTTTTTTAATTTAAGAAGAGCACAAAAATCATATAAAATTCTTAATGTTATCTCTCTAAAAGACGAAATTTCTAACAAGTGTTAACCGTAACTCATCCGTATTACATCGCAAAGGGCCAATAAGCCGTTTTGATGCAGCTGCCGCTCGACTGCGGGGACAGGAGACAGATAGCCGTCGGACTTCCGTTTACCCGTTAAATCCTCGTCGTCAGCAGTTTACTCGTGGACAATCCTCGGACTGTTTACATTGTTCCCCATTACCTCGTCGCTAATGAGATCCGTCAAGCGCGCGGAATACGGTGTATTTTCGCGCTATCGTCCGCGAGCGATCTCGCCGGATAACGGCGCGGCGCAGCGTGCAACCGCGCGCAGTGCATCTCCGCAAACCCGCCAATCGTCGTGGGGCTGTTAATGGCCGCTGCACCGAAACGAGCCGCAGTTTTTGGTCAATGTTTTTATCATTCGGTGGCGATCTTTCCTCGCGGCTTCTCGCGCCTTCGCTTATTTCGCGCACGGCTCTCGGTAACGGTTAAGAGGATGAGGGGCAACGGCAGGGGACAAAATGCAACTGGATGACACGTTGTTGCAATGCACGGTGTATCCTGGATGCATTAAGCTTGTCGTACCTGTCGCGGGAGCGTTGCAAACGGCCGATTAATCCGGGATAAGAATCCCCTCGTGTAAACGGATTGAGAAGCGATGCGACTCCTCGGACCACTTCCTCCATCTGCAGCGCCGTGGGGATAGGACCAAGGGAAAGGACCTTCTCGAGTTCCAAAGTGTAACGGATGGGATTAAAGCGAACGACAGAGACTAGACGCAACCGGCGATGGTTTCGACTGAGACTCCGTCTCGGTATTCGCTTGACTATTACAGAGAAGTCAGCTAGAGATAAAGAACAATTCAGATTCAGTTTTGATATGTGCTCGTGCGACTTGAAAATTCTTTATGGCGATTCATTCATTAAGTCGCACTTTTAACTTTCCAGTTTTGAGTCAGCCGGCTCTGTTTTACTTTCTAACTGATGACAGAGAATATATTTTACGTCTAAACAAATTCAGTCATCTCCTAAATATTAGCAACTATTTCACGTTAATAATTTAATAATTAAGTCAACTAAATTATTAGCTTACTATGTCATCGATTAATCACAATACGGATAATGTGAGCTATTTTTCAATCATTAGGGTTTAATACTTTATCTATAATGAAACTTTCGCATGTGGCTCGTTTGGCTACGTAGTACAGTACCAGCAATATGTCAAGAACAATTTCTGTTGGAGGGTAATGTATCGTACGTAATATACTACTCGCGCTAGACATTACTTTTTCGCGGCAATATCGATCGGCCCATTAAAGAAGGAAACGGGTCGTGGGACTCGTTCGTTTCTTTCCCTATGAAGACGTTTCGACGACGTCGGGCCGAAAGCCGATCACAGATGCAACAAATTGCACCCGTACTCACTCGATGGCGTTAAGTCGCGCGGCTCGCTTGTTATCGCGCGCGCGTCCATTAACATCCACTCTGGTTGCGGGTGCGCAGCAAAAAAAGGGTAAAAAGAGAGAGGGAGAGAAGAAAAAATAAAAACAAAAACGAGGAAGGACTCGAGCTCTCGGGCCTCGCTTGCAACAAGGTTTCGCATCGATATCCGACGTTGTTATCGATCTCGGTGCAGTTAAAGCGTGAAGCTCCGGACGGATCGAGCCTTAAGTGATAAAACATTGCCCGGAAATGTTGCTGTCCGCCCGGCGCGGCCCAACGTGTCCATTAACGTCTTCGACGACTGCCCGGGCATCGCTGGACCACGGACCCGGCAGCAAAAAAGGCCGCATTCCCTGCCGCTTGCAACAAGGTTGCGGCCGCAACGACGTCGCAAGCGGCAGGCGGCCGCTGTCGTTTTTGTCCGCGGGAATCATCTTTATCCTTACGGCGGGTCCGCCGTGTCAAACCTGTTGACCGAAACCAGTCAGTTAAGCTCCCGCGATAGAGCGGTTTGGGCTGTTTCGAGAGAGCTTGCTCCTCTTCCTCTCTCTTTCTCTCTTTCTCCATCGCCCCTTTTCGTGTCCACCTCTGATCTCATCATATTTGAATGCAGAACTGCATTGCGCAACATGTTTCTCGTACACTGTACTCGGAAGGTTTCAAATGATCCTTCGAATGAATTTTATAATTTGTCTTCCTTTTAATCACTTGCAACTATCGTGATGTAAGCGTCTTATTTTAAATGCTAAATCTTCTTTATTTGATACTGAAGTAACAATTACTGGAGTACACGGTTAAGTTACACGGTTTATTACATTTCTTTTAAACTGACAATTTGATAATAAAATTTGCTTTTAGAACTTTTTGTCTAATTCTGATTTAATCGTTTACTATTTTGCATTTATGTGTAATCCCGATATTTCTTATCGCTAAAACAGTTAAAAAAAAATTTGCTTTACAAAGACGAAAATTTCTTTTATATAGAAATTGTCTAAATACAAAACATGCTTTTATCGAATCACGCTTTTTAAGATTAAAACGAATGAGCCTGCTCTTATTCTTTTTGCTTACAATATTTTTTTCATCATTTTCGCGATGTTTTATCGCATCGTCGCCGCTACGCTCGACGTCGTCCGTATAGACGATGGAATTTCTTCGCGTTGGAGAAAAGCGGAGTCTCCATGGAAGTTAATCGCGACGTAACTCTTGGGAACGCTGAAAAATTCGGTGGGCAACGAAGGTGTTTCGACGTTGCTTAACGGAGACGATGCAACCCCTGTTTGTCTCTCCTCCACCCTTAGAGAGCTCGCGTTATCCGATACTCGATGAGTCGAGCAACACAATCTTCTCGAGACGCGGTAATCTTATTAAATAGGACCTTCTCTTGTTTTACGACCTTTTTGCGCGGACTTTAGGCCTTAAGTCCGTGACGCCTTGTTGCTGTTGCTGCTGCTGTTGCTGCTTCGAGATACATGTCGCCATATATAGATGCGGGATCAGAGGAGAATCCCGTTTCGTTGCGATATTGAGCGCGACGATGTCGCGAAGCGAATGTCCGATTATTCGCGCGAATAAAATGCATATCATGCCTTGAAATTTTATAATGCCAATAAAGTAATCGTCTATGCATGACAGAATTAAAATCTGAATTTATTTATATTCATATGCGAGACGTGCTTGAAACGTCAGAAAAAATTTAATGGATAAATCTGAAGTTATTTACAATTTACATTAACTATTTCAATTTTTTACATTAGCTTTATCGATGATATTGAAAAGAAAGAAATGATTTGTAAATATATGAAATAATCTCTTCCTAAAATATTAATCGTTTTTATGAATTATGCTACAGAACGTGATTATGTAAAGAATTTTCTACATAAATACACATATTTTACTTATTTAATACGACAAAGATACTTAAAAAAATAAAATTTTCCAGTTTGAATATTTTTTAAATAATTGAAATTTTGAAATTTTTTAAAATTATTTTTAAATGTAATTTTGATATAACAATGTTGCCTATTGATTGCAGAAGAACAAAAATATTATTAGTTCTTCAATCAGTGTATTAAATTTTCATCAGAATCCTCTTTTTTTAGAATTTCCTTTTTCTCTCTCAAACAATTTTTGAGTTACGTGTTGTAACAAATAAGCGATATAGTAGAGTAAAACATTTAATGACAAGCTGACGTTTTTGGGGTAACACGTTTTTTTCCAGAAAAGAAAAATGAAAATTTTTGCGTTACGAAAATCTTCGCCGATAGTTCACGGAAGGTGATAAATTGGCGAGGGCAAAAATAATACTCCTCTCCGACGTGTCTCTTCCGTGCGGTAATAAGATTAAGAGGCGAGATACGTTATAGGCTCTCGCGCGGACGGAGCGTGCGTTCGAGCGGGGCCGCATTCCCCGGATTAAAGCGCGTATAGTTTGATGTAAATTTAAGGTAGCTCACGGGAGGGATCCCCGTCGTTTCTTTCTTCCCCCTTTTTCTCCAGCAGAAACATCGCGACACGGTATGTGACTTAAATCAGATTTAAGCCCTCGGCATCGTAGGTGCGCGCCGCCGCTTTTTTGCTCCCGCCTCCGCGCGTACGAGCTCACGCTTTTGTGTTTAATTTTTACAATGTTACAGGATTTGGCGGCCGTATGGCGAGCAATGCCGGCTGAATTGATACGAAAGTCATAAAACTTCCACGTGCGCAAATAGATAAACCGCGACGTACGGGCGACTACGTGATGCACTGTGGATTATTTATCGTGCAGTAATTACGTTTCGCCACTACACACATAATTTTATATTACTGACTCTCTTGTACGTACACGTGTGCGCAACTGATCAAAATAATAATATATTGATAAACTAAATTAAAAACTATAAGACTTAAAATTATTGAAATTAAATAGAAATATTTAAAAGCATTTTTAATTTAAAATAAAATTATTTGTGCAAGCGTTGAAAGCGTCTGGTTTCAACGTGCTGAGAAAAAGTCTTTATTATATAACGATAGATTATTTGTTTGTACGTTGAAATAGTGCTCCATACAACAGATTTCTCGTGACGGTAGAGCCGAACAAATCGATATATTCGAAGATTAAACAATTCCATATTCCTAAAGAGAGATTAAGAGAAAAAGAGAGGCAACGTTTGGCTTCACATTCTCCGAAGAAAGCGCGAGAAATATTTATCCTACGATAGGGACTTAAGTCTGATTTAAGTCACGTGTATCACGTCTCGCCGCGGCCGTCGAAAAAAGAACGCCGCCGGTGAGGGCTGCTTCAAATTTACAGCAAACCGTACTCTCTTTAATCCGATAACTTGCCGCGCGCGCCGCCCGACGCTACGTTATGATTGGCTAAATTAATAATGGAGTTTCAGTGTTGGGTTACGACCATCGGTCGTATCTCGCCTTTTACAATTACCGCACACGAGCTCGCTTTTAAAATGTGACGTCGGATAAAGGCGACGCCTTCCGTAACTGAGAACAATCGATTCCACTTTTTAATTATGAAAATGTCGCGCATTTGAACGTCAGCTGTATCTGCGGTATTTATATTACGGAAAAGTAAGCTCAGGAAGGATTAGCTCACGGTGTAAACCATTAATTCTTTAAGGTAGGATAATTGTATAAAAAATAATTTGACTTGGCTCAATTCTTTTTCTTAAAAAAAAAGAAACTGTAGGACAAAGATCGGTTTTTGAAATAGAAATTTTTTTTCCCGATAAAATCGTTTTCATGTGGATATGAAGATTTTTCTTCAGTCTCGTATACATAACTGTATTTTTTCTTAGTCTTTCATCGTCTCTCCTTTTTTTTTTTTTAAAAAGAGAAGTTTCAGAGCAAACCGGTCATGACTCCACTCTAGCCAATTCTAAGACGTTTTAATAGGCGCATAAATAAACGGCGGACAAATGTTCCATTCACGAATGAATGCATATCACTGCTCAACTAAGCTTGGCCTGAAATAAAACGCGAGTTAAACTCTCGGCGAGGTTGGAGCGTCTTCACGCGCGATCTTTGGCAATAAATTATTTTTTACGCGAGGATTATTGAGAATCTCCAGGGAATGACTATGATGTCTCCCACCGGCTGTGGTGTCACTGAATTAGATCCTAAAATGTAGAATTTAATATGATAATTAGTGCTCCCGGCGATGGCTGATTTTGATAACAGTGGTATCATGAAATTAATGTATTTTTTTTCTTTCACTTTGAGGCAAAGCAAATTAATGTGTTACAATTATTGTTATTTGTTACTTGAATACACGTACATTTGCATTACAAATTTCTCATTGAGAATTCCTACTCTCTTTAATTATCCTTTTGTATAACACGTGTATAATGTCAGTTTACATCATTCGCGCTCTTATCTTTCTTAAATAATTAAAATCGGTGATTTCATAATTCCTAACAGGTTTAAATAATAATCACGTCATTTTCGAACAACGATATAATTACACGAACCGTATAATTGCAGCTCTCTTCCGGCATTGCCGACTACGCTTCCGGCATTGAACGTCGCGATAAATCGCTCACCATTTCTCTTTAACAGGCATATATTTGCGAGGTGTGAGGAATTTCGTGAGAATAATGAAATTGCACGTGTAATGACCGATTATCAGAACAGATACGCCAAGGTTACAATTTAAAACGAGGAAGTCGCGTCTGAATTGCAACCCAGAATGCAGCGCTGGCGTGGCGTCTCGTCCCACGGTGCAGTGAATTTCTGACGCCGGTATGCACCTAATAAATTAGTCACGTGGGAGCGAGAAGAAAAAGGTACCGTGCTGCTACCGGCGTGCAAGAATGCGCATCACGCCGTAGATGCATCTCATTTTTATAATGCAGCGGCGGCGGTGGCTGCGGCGATGGCTTCGGAGGACGGTGATACTTTTCGTAATTGACCGACGCCAAGTCAGCGTTACTTTCGCGATGCTACCTTCAATTATTATCAGCGTCCGTAGGAATTTTCGAAATAGTACTTTTGTCTTTTTCCTTCTTTTATTCATAAGAGACATCGTACGAAAACGCGAAAACGTTAAAGTACCAAATATTAATAATCTAGAGCATAAAACAGTCTAAGATTAAGATGTCAAGCACGAAGCAAAACGCATACATTTTTTAAATTACTATTAAATTTCTTAAATTTTCTTCAATCATGGAATAAGACAGACAATATCTCTCCTTCAAATTATTGATGAAAGCTAATGAAATGGGGCAACGTTAAAAAGTGTATAGATTAAAATACCAGGAGATTTTTGCTACGGAAACTCATTAGAGCACTAGTAGGTGCTTCTAGCAAGAAAGAATTAACGATTCCGAATGCAGAGATTCCACATGCAGCGATCAAGCGACGCAAACCCATTCACAATATGTTGTTTATGTTCTATTGAAAGTAAAACAGGTTTAAAAATCTCTCCTCCTTCCCTGCAAATTATTCAATCTGCGACACCGCGTATAAAGTGTGGAAGCTCCACTGTCCGCCTGGCCACAAACATTTTCACGCTGCCATCATAATTCAGACGGACGCGAGGTGGTCCCCGTCCGATGTCCGCCTTTAATTGCATTTCTCTCGTGCTAAAGTCAGAAAAAGATACCGCCCGACTTAATTCGGCATATGTGCAACGGACCCTCGCAACGAGAGAAAGAGACACCGGAGCCCCCACAGAATAGGACCGCCACGCCGCCGCTCGCGGCGCGCCGAGATGATTCGCTCGTCGATATATTTATTACTTTTAATTAGTATTAAATTCAATCCCGACCGTCTCGCTGTAGGTGGCACGTTTACATCATGTAATTCGTGTCTTCCGTTATGGTCATTTTGCCCGTGGCATGCCCACGCATTATTAAAATGGCCGCTCGACAGACTCGTTACGTCGGCTTCGCGAAGTGTACCTCGTATTGCAAAAATTTGATTAATACGAGCGATGAATAAATTCCGCTGGCGTCATATGCGTCGAGTTACACGCGCGTGTAACTTCACGTTCTTCGCATTTATTATTTACAATCAAAATTGGCACAATAAAAAATATCGAAAAAATATATTTGAGTATATATTAATACGTGCATTTTTTTAAATCATTGTTAGTTCTCTAACTAACGTTGTTTCTACAGGCGGGACTTAATGCCACGCGAGAATGAGTTTTTAATGTGAGTAGGCCTTATAAGCTTGAGAACTCTGCGTGAAGAGCGGAAAAGGCACGTCCTCACCCGCGGCTTCCCCCGAAGAAACGAATGGAGCGCCTATGGTGATATTTATTTAACTGCTGCACTAAGTCGGCGCCCCGCGGCGGTATATTTCGAGGACGTAATTCTATCGTAATTGCAGTAAAAAGCGGCCTTTCATTTCGGGGGCCCACGGGGACTCGCGCGAGCAGAGCTCGCAGCCCGGACCGTTTGCGAAATAAAGGACTCGAGGCCCGTTAAAATCGCGCGAGCTTTTTATTTTCCGTCATCTCGCGGGATCTCGTTACGACGCTCCTTCATCCTTAACTCTAATATCTCGGACTGTGACGCAAAGATGATAGGGTCCTTTAATCAGAGTATCTCCCGACTCGCGATGTTAATCGTTTGCCCACCGTAAACTTTTTTATTGCACGCCATATAATAAATACGTGATTGCTATCAGCATAAATACATTTACTGTGATTTTACAGACTATTTAATATCGTTAAAAAATTATCAACGCCAGTATTTTTTGCACCGCGATATAAAATTAATTTACCTTGTCTGCCGTAAAGAATAACTCACTGTGGATTAAAAAGCCTGTAAGGATCCCTACTTGCTATTTCTTCTTAGTGTCTTTACTGCATATTAAATGGTTATCAAAACGACATATTTTATAATTTTAAATGTGTTTGTAAATTTTATTTATGTTTTATATATTTTAATAAGAATGATTTTTAGTTATTTTACTTTAAATAATATCCACGAGTCAAGAGAAATTTATTAAATCTGACAGTAGCCGTGCATAATTGAATTATTATAAATAATAATTTATTATCCAAGAATTCGACTACAAAAGAAGAAATTATATACATAGCTGAAATTACGTATTAACGTATAAAAGGTTTGATTGTATTTCAAGAGTTTCGTAACATACTCGTATTTTAAATTTAATTAAATTCCTATTATGCACTTACGGCTTGTCAGACATTATTAAATCGTCGGACGATAATGACCGCGATTAAGAGTGATCGAGAATGATCGGTAGGAGGAAGAACGTCGAGGGAGCGCGAAGAGTGGCGGGCAATTAAATAGAACAGAAGGGAACAACTGGCTGGTCATGTAAATGATTTTGGGCCTTTCGCACGAGGCATTAGGTTTATACACCACTCCGCCGACTAATTATTAGGGCCCATTACGTATTATCTAAAAAAAAAGAAAAAAGAAAAAAGGGGTATTCGGGGATCTCTCATTATAATGGACCGCAGGTGTTAAGGCCCACTGTACGTCGTCGCATTCATCCCTCGCGCGTCTCGAAAAGTGCCGCTATTATAATGCATCGGTCGCGAACGCGGTGAGGAGAGGTAGAAAGGGAAACGCGCGTAAAAGGAACAACGGACCCCGAGAATCCGCGCTCGGCAGAAAGCGCGCGCTGCTCGTCTCCTTCCGCTAATGCCAACGCGCGCGAGGCAACAATGCTCGCCGGCGAGAAAAAAAAGAACCACTCTTTGTGCAGCATCGAACAACAAAGGGCCACGCACGAAACGCGTAAACGGTCCTGGAAAAGGTATACGCCTGAATACGCAACTCGATTTCTCTTAACGAACCCTTAGCGACCGGCGCGGCGGCACCGCGAAATTGCGAGTTCCAGGTACACCCATTCATACGTAACAAGCAATAAGCACCCTGTACAAGCTCTGACAAGTGATCTATGAGTAATCGAATTTTTTTTTTCACCGCGTCTTATTTCTTGCCGAATCTTATTTTCCAGTCGATTTCAAGCGCAATTTACGTTAGATTGAATCACTTGACGCGACTCAGATAGAAATCTGTTAAACTAAAGTCCACTTGAAATAGTTGAAAATGGGGGTAATGCTTTATTACTTGTGCGTCGAATACCTTTCACCATAAATTGAAAACTCTCTCTTGACGAGTCTCGATAATTTTTTTTTTTTATAAGGAAAATTCCGTCCGTTTTGCGAGCGCGACGTCCCAACAACGAAACGTTTTTAACGAATCGTTCGGAAGAAACGCGGGAGATGCATCTTCACGATGCACACAGCGCTAGTTGCAATACGTATCGTACACGCCTGTCTTCCTCCCGATCTCCTTTTTGCTCGCGTCGCTCGCTGCATGATCGGAGCAACAACCAGTCCCCGTGTGTCCGGTGAAATTTACGACGGGGCCTCGCGCACCACGCGGGCTTTATTTTAATACGTCGGGCACAGGGCCCCTCTCTCCCTCTTTCCGGACCGAGGCCCGCCGTCCCGCTGCGCCAAAAATCTTAAATATTCATAATTAAATATGCTAATGAGCAGGCGACTTCGACGGCAAAATGATTATCAAATTGCACAATGGCCCGACTTGAAATATCGCAACAGCCAACTGGCATCCGTCCGAAGACGCGTAAGTGCGTTTTGATTTTGCAACTTTCAGCTGCATAATTAATGAGAGGAAGATCTTTGCGTCAAATGCCTAAAGAATTACGCACGCGTTTTGTCGTGAATTTTTCTTTCAAAAGTTATCTGCGATAGATTTATAATTCGATAAATTTATCGCTATAATTATTATTTGATTTAATCATCGTCTAATTGTGGAAGATACCCGGAATTGTTCACTCATTTATTGTGATTGAATAAAAAATTTAAGTAGAAATGTAAAACTATTTGAGAATTTGGGACTATTTATGAATACACAAATAACTTCTATAAATAAAAGTGAATAATGCGATTACGTAATACAAAATAATGAATCTATAGTTAGTGATCTATAAGGAATTATGATCTCTCCTGTTAGGTATTATTGATCGTCGAAGTACCATCCGCATCATCAACCGTCATTCAAAATGGTATCAATTAATTACCATAATTACCAAATTAAGCCGAGAATTAAAATTCCACGTAAGTCATTAATAACACCCGTCGGACCCATCAATAATTCTAATCACCGCGCGTTTCGCGTCATCAATCTTAATTACAATTCCGCCGTTTAATCAGCCAACGTGCCGCACCGTTTCGCGTTAAAAGCACTTTTCGACTCGTTTCCTTGACCTGGAAAAGTTCCTTTTGTGACGAGCGCCACTGAGATTTCAAAAGTTCAAACATGAGAAAACCGAGAAAGGCGACTAATTGCTGCATTAATCCTATCGTAGTAATGTCCACTTAACATACGTCACGTGTTCCATACTGCAAATTTTTACATATCGCATTAGGAGAACCAAATACGCGTACTTCTTTGATACAAAAGTATCTGCAGATGTTAAAAGAAGTAGTAACACACCTTTAAACTCACGTTCAGTGTCTATAATTTCTGCTTCCTGTATTGCGTACGATGGAGCGAAGTTACATTTGATCGACCGTCTCATTTACATTCCGCCAGGCTCGCGATCCGCTGTATATTATTAGGAGGCCCGTGATTGATTGTTATTTTTTAGGACAAGGAAGGGGCAAGGAAGGGGCAGAAGTGCGGAAAACGGGCAATGCGTCGTCCCGCTGCGACGGCGGGCGCATGCACGCGTGCATGCGAGCGAAAGCATAGAGGAGGATAGAGCGCACCGAGCGCGGCCACAAATCTACAGATCGGTGGTTGGTAGCCGGCGCAAGTAAGCATTCTAAAACATAATGTCAGTAATTAATTGTCTGCCAAGGAATGATGCGGCTATCTCACGCGACCGTATGCGAGGCCCCTCGTGCTTCTCGTCACGCTCTCCTCTTATCCTCCTCTTTTTATCCTGCTTCATCTTTTTCATCTTTTTCTTCTTCCGCCTCTTCCTTCGTCGATTGGAGTCTTTCTTGTACAATAGGCTCGTGAGGAATTATCTCAACACATTTTTTTTTGTAGATATTAATTATTTGTTGCATTAAAACTTTTGGGATGTACACAATTATATTTCGAAAAATAATTTTTAATTCTCAGATTCACAAATGTCAATACCTGTATCAGCGTGTATCAAATCTACTTTAATTATTGTTTAGAAGAAATTAAGAAGTGAATTAAACTTACGTGTGACTAAATATATTAGGAAAGTAAAATAAAATAGTTTTCTGACTGGTACAATATATCTCTCCTAAAGTAACGTATCTTTTATCTTTATTCAATCTTTTCTAAGACCAAATCCTGTAATAGGATGTATATTTTTACATCCATACACGCTCACAAATATTTCGAATACTTTGCAACCTTGGATCCACGTTCGTGTAAGTTTAACTGTTCATATCTCAAACTCGGAAGTTTGAAATTTAGAAACCTTGGACTCGTGGAAACGTCGAACCTTGGTATTTCTTAACTTTATAATATTCGGACTATGTTTCTGATCTGACAGTTAGGTTCATTCGGGAAGTCACTCGCTTCTTCATATTGCCATTGTTCGCGTCGACACCATTGTTACGTCGAAAAATGTTACGCATACACAATTTCATTAAATTCGCGTTGAGAAGTTGTCACTTTTATGCGCCGAAAAAATGGAAAAATTACGTGATCAATAGATTGACACTTGGTCCGTGATGTGTGTCGAAAACGCGCGACATCGACAATCAATTAATGCCGACTCGGTCTTGTCGGCTTCAATCTATCGACTATTGTGAAAGGCTTCGATGAAAGTAGCGGAGGACACGCGAGGAGAGCTCGTCCTTATTCAGGGAGGACGCGAGTGAAAAATCACCCGACGCCCGCGATTTTCGAGTTCCCGCTGCGCATCAATAACAAGCGCCGACAATTATTAAGCGGCGCATTGTTCGTGCTTGTTACGCGCATTGTCTCGCCCGGTGATCCCTGAATTTTGACGAAGATAGCCTATGAATAATACGCTATTCCTATGAATGGTGCCCGAGATCGCTCGAGTGATCGATCACGGACGAGTCGTGCACGATGGAATTAACGCGAGTGTAGAGCTGAGAAGTCATGTGTTACATATACGGTCTTTTGTCCCGGGAATTTTTTAATACAGAGAATATCGGAACAAATGTTTAAAGACGTCAGATATATCGATGTAGAAAAATAAACTAAATCGAGGAAACAATTAAAATTTATATATTGGAACGTATATTGAAATGTATTTTAATTTTTGTTTCTCGTCACTGTTGATTTCGCGTCACAGCAGGACGCCACATGTCATTTGGATTAATAAAATAAATGATACCCGTTAATGACTGCCAGAAAATCTAATAAAAACCAATTTTAGGTACGTATATAGTAATGTTATTGACAGCGCGAAAAAACTTTGTCGTCATTGTTCAGATTTAAAATATAGAAATATATTGAATATTCTAAAGTTAAGAATATTAAAAGTGTTTATAGGCATATATTGGATGGAAGTAGAGATGTAAAGATGTTTTTTTATTGCAGGATTCGATGATTTTGTAAAAATCGAACAGAAAAAAAATATACAAAAATATACAGAGATGTTTTGTTTCGGTGAAAAAAGCGTCGGTTCTGAAATTTAAAAACAAATTTAACGACCACCGTGTACCTAAAATATAAAAAAAAACACGATATAATGTGTAAAATTATTTTAGAATAAATAAAATGATTTTAAATGATTTAAAGTGATCTAAAAATTTCACAAAAAATCTCGGTCATACGAAAATTTAGTTATGCAGAAAAAGTAGCGAAGAATGTAACGAGATATCGTATCTTTTTACAGGTATTTCTTAAATGTCAAATATTCAATATGAGAAATGCTTGAAATATCGAACACTCTCCAGACGGATTGTAAAACTAATTACGGTGATTTTAAGCGTGCAAGTGCGCGCGATGTATTGAAATACTTTAATTGTAGAAATTACGTAGCTACGAAGTTTAATTGCGTATTATTATCGAAACAGTCGTGAAACGGGGAGATTGAGAATGACATCAAATGTTAAGGTGGAGAACAGCCACGTAAAATTATTAAGCGTTATGCAAATTAGTCGCACGCCGCTTAAAACATAATTTAATCCTTTCCTCGCGTATTAATCTCCAGCATAACCATCTTCGACGAAATACACATTAATTTCCTCTCGGTACCTCTCGGCGCGAGCGGCGACTTTTGCCCGCGCCGAAGGTATTCATTTATAAGGCAGGCCATTACTTACTTTGTAAGTAGTACCAACGGTATTTTATTCGCGACGGAGCGAAAAAAGGAAGGATAATACACGCCCGCCGAAAGAAAAATCGAAGGCCGCGCGAGTGTGGCCGATGAAGAGAACAATCGCGATCACGCTGCATCGATAAAGACGGTGAAGCTGCATTTACAATAATAATATAGCCCATGCAAAAGAAGAATTATACAGACACGATACGTCGCACCAAAGACCTGTGAAATCCATGACAGCTTACATGATTCTTTTATAATCCTTTTTTACTTGCGATGTTATCTCTTCATTTTACGATCTGTGACTTTTCGCAAAAAGCCATTAGTAATCATCATAATTAGATAGTAAAACGAAGAGATGATCATGGGTCAGATTAATCGGATGATCATTAGTTATGATGAAACCCACTATTGTTTCGTTTTCAATAATTTCATAAAAATCGTGCGAAAGAATATAGAGACATGAAGAAGTCATTCATGATCGAACGCCTATATCTTGTTTTATCAGACATATTTCTCCCGTTTTTTTTTTATTTTTTTTTTATTTTTGCAATACTCCGATGTGGGAATCCTTGTATGTGAAACCGAATTCCTGAATCAGAAATACCCCAGTGAACCCGGTGCATTTTGGCAACGCCGAAACCACGACTGCTTCGTGGACATCTTTGTGGTACCTTTATAACATATTTTCCCCGAAACGGGACTCGAAACCTTTCATTTTGTCATCTTCATCGCCGGATAACGAAATTAACTCTCTCCGCCATTAATTGTATCCTTCCACGTCGTTGCGTTCTTTTTGTGCTTAAACGTATTCGATTAAATTTCTTACAGACCTGTTCTTTATCTGTTTTCCTGTTTGATTTAGTTGATTGATACAGGCGGATTAGCGTGATTCTTGCAATCAATTGCAAATAGTTTATATATGTCACTTAAAAATTTTATTTTATATTGTATTTCTTAAAGGATAAAAAGTCAATTTTTTATGTACAAAACGAAATAAAACGAGAAAACAAAAAAAACAAACAAAAATTTTCGTAATCTCAATATTAGATTATTAAGATTTTAATTATTTTATTTGATAATTTTTTTAATTATGCGATAAATCAAATACGTAACGATAGTAAATATTTAAGCGATTTTTAAGACGAAAACAGTATATTCCCTTTGCCAAATATTTCCTTTATTTTCTGTCATTGCAATTTAACGTGTAACGTCAGCCAAGAAAACGGAATGCCTGTCAGTCGATTCATCCAGAATCTCTTGGCAGTCGCGAGAAGGAAGAAAATTACGAGGAAGGAGTAAACGCGGGAAATATCGCAGAATATTGTCGATGCGCGCAAAAGTCTCAAAAAGCTTCCTCAGTTACATAAAATACGTTACGTCGCTTATATATCTACCTGACTGCGTCAAAATCTGACGCCAAAAATATTCTAAGTAATCTCTGTTTTTAGTCACTTATAACGTTTTATTCTACATTATTGTGATTGTTAAAGCGTACGCATCTCCTTAAAATTAATCGTCCCTGAATTATTCGCCGAACGTTGTCCACCGAGCTACGAATCAACCGCCAAGGTAATAATACGCAAGCCCTTACAAAACCCTGCCGTGCCGTTCTCGCACAATCGCTTCCTGGATCCAATCCAGTGAGAGGGGTTCGCCGAGAAGGGCCAAAGCCAGGTCCCAGGGGGACCGACGGACGCTCGTGGCGATCGCGTAGATCGCGGTAGAGAGTGGCAGATGCAGAGGACGGTTGCTAGGCGAAGGGCGCGCGGGATTAATCTGGTTATGGCATGCGACCTAGTGCGTAAGAGCCGACCGTCTAGATGGACCGCGGTCTTACGCCCTGGGATTACGCGGAATCACCGAAGTCACCGGTATAAATCCATTGTAAATTTAAATCTAGCCGGTCCGTGATGCTGTCACGTGCGTCCCTATAGATGTAATCCAGTCTTGCTTTAAAGGCACGAGTCACCGTCGCGTCGCTCCATTCAATTACCGTGTAAGAACCAGGCTCTTACCGAGGTATTAACCACCGGCGTGCGTCATGCTAGTTATTTTTTCATTGACAAAGTAATAGACCATGCTGGACAGCTCGGAGGACGTGGAAAATATTTTTGGCGTGTACCACAACGATTTCAGACATTCGTATATTAACGCACGATGCGTTTCACATTTGTTTCTTTTTCCCTTCTAAATCCATTTCGTGTTATCCACTTTTATGACATATTCATCTACGAAAACTTTGAAACATGAATAGATTAGAATTTCTCCGATCGAATATTTGACGAAGTCAAAATGCGAAATCTACAAAATCATTTTGTTCCGTCGCTATCTTCTGGTGATCACTCTAATCTTTATGCGACTGCAAATATTGCAAAATCTTTAGAATACAATGAATTGCGACGAATGCATGCAACATTAACGATGCTGACGCGAGCTCCGGGTGCGAATTCGGCATTCAATCAGCGTGCACTTTTCGCGCGAGTTCGGTGCAACAATGTCTCGTTCACGGCGAGCAAACCTCCCTCGACGATGGCGTGCGAGCGATGCATTAACGCGCCCGGGTACAATTCGCCAGCAAATGAGAGAGCCCGGCTCTCTGCGAGCGCTGAGTGAGCGTGCGACTTGATGGTCCCTAAACACGCCTACGAAATTTTGCGATTCCGCGAATTCTTTCACTTCCGTGCGAGCGCCGCGACGCCTTTACCTTTGCGCCTTGGCTCTCCGACCGTGCTAGTAGAGGTATACGAACACAGCTATTAGTAGTGACTGTTGACGATTGGGGCTCCTACGGAATTTCTTGTAACAAAATATAGAAAGCTTGTTGCTTTAATTTCATCGTTTGAAGATTCTTCGGTCCAATGATACTACTTTTTTTTGGTTCATTATAAATTTAGTATATTATGTGTATATGATAACGTTTACTCTAAAATTAAGTGACACACATTTAACATTTGGTTTTAACATTTTCTTTTTTATTTTTTTTTCCAAATTTTTTCGTACATAACACATTTATGTAGCATTTTGTTTCTATTGTCAATTATTTGTTGAGACGTGTACAATATAAAAATTAACGAATTTCTTCATTCTTCTATCGGAATATTTATCTACCATAATATCGTTTATTTAAGGTACATTATCCTCGCGAATAATTTATAGTACATCTAACAGTCCACGTAACTGGAAACGATTGTTCCGCATCGCGTCCGTTATCGTACCTCGCGCGATCGCACGACATTTCACGTCGCGCCGTCCGCTTTATTAGCGCGGCATTAATTATTCGTCACGTCAGAATATTTAAATATTCACGGCCGCAGTATAAGCGCGTGTACGCATCACGCGGCGCCGCGGCGACGCGCAGATTTAAAAAATTGCCGGGGCTACACGAGCTGGGAACAAGCGACCACGCGCGGCCGCTGTAAATCATAAAAACGGTGCAATATCATGAAACGCTAATGAGGACACCATTGGGACATTTTATATTCATTTCACGGAATTAACCTTTCGGTCGCAAACCGACGTGGCGAGTAGCTATGAACGATAATAATATCTCGACACGATATGCAAATACTTCTTATAACATCCATGATAAATGACACGGGACAACGCACGTATGCAAAACCAGTGGGGATGATATAATCGTATCTTTATGACGACTTGATTACGTTATATTATTATTGTTCCCACATTAACTTTATTTTATAGCATTAGAATTATTGATATGATACATTAATCTTATTACAGTACCACTAAAAAAAATTTAAAAACTTTATGAAATCCAAACGTTAAGAAATGAATTAATATCGAATATGTATGCATGAGTATATAATTTTGAAAAATTAATAAATAAAGCATTAATTAATTTGACTTACTTAATGTGAGACCAACTAAAAAATATCTCGGTAAAATGGTTACTATTAAATTTATGTCTATTACTTTTTTGCCAAAATTCGAATCATTGAAACTTCTATTATCTTGCTCGAGGAAAGTAACAGAAGAAAGGGCCGGTTATTAGGGACTACATAGTTG
Source organism: Solenopsis invicta (assembly GCF_016802725.1). Classification (NCBI taxonomy): domain Eukaryota; kingdom Metazoa; phylum Arthropoda; class Insecta; order Hymenoptera; family Formicidae; genus Solenopsis; species Solenopsis invicta. The sequence goes on from NC_052673.1 coordinate 12,959,327, forward strand.
AAAGGGATCATTGAGACTATCTACGACTCACTCCACTGGTGTGTCCTTTTTCTCTAAGAAAAAAAGAAAGAAAAAGATAACCGCTCGTTCTGCCGCCCGGATGATCTGCAGTAAACAACAGGAACGTCCGTTCGGCGCGATCGGCGCGCTCACGTCCCGTTCACGCCTTTCCTGCGTTTCGTGTAAATGCGGCGTTCAATTTTTGCGCCCGCGGGAAAAAAAGGCCTCGCCTCGATTCTCTTAATCTATAGTGAAAATTACATGCAATTACCGCCGCCACCCAGCGCGCGCCGGCATCTGCGAGTCGGTGGTAGAGCGGCGGGCTCGTCGTCGCCGCCACCACCGCCGCCGCCGCCGCCGCCGTCGCCGTCGCCGTCGCCGTCGCCGCCGATCGCGTGATTCCCCGCGTGGCCGGCGAGCGAGCGAGCCGAATGCGGCTGGTCGCGAAGTATCGGTCCGGTTGAATATTGCGGCGTGTCACGACCGCCGCCTTTTTGTTGCATCGGAAAAAGGCATTAATGATACGCCTGCGAGAGATTCCGTCTCTTTCTCTCTCTCTTTCTCTTTCTCTCGTTTTCTCTCCCCTTCTTTCTTCTCTCTCTCTCTCCCTCTCCTGTTCGCACGCGCGCGCGCGAACACGGAATACATTACAATGAATTATTTGCGTGATTGGCCCGACGCCCGTTTTTCGAACGCGCCAAATTGTTTCTCTCGTTTACTTCGAAGAGTGCCCGCGGAGACGCATTATTCCGGCGCGAATGCGCGGGCTGCAGTCGACAAATTGTACGAAACGAACGATCCGACCTCGTGACGCTGGGGCTGTTAAACTTGTTCCACACGAGTCGCTTTTTGCGGCATCTCTGTGAAAGATCTCGTTTGTTTGTGTGTATTTTCGAACATTTTGCCACACACACGCTAATGTGATCGAAAAATGGCTATCGGCGAAATGAGCGTTTAAGAGTACGTACAATATCGAGTAGTAAAGCGTACAATTCCGGCACACAAGACTTTTAGATTGTTCTCCGCAATTGAAAGTACGATACGGAAGGGCGAATACGATCCAAGCGAAACAATGTTTGTTTTTTGGATATTCGTGTAATGATAGACTTCTTAAAGTTGGAAACCAACGCCCTCGTGATTTGTCATCCTACGTGTCACTTTTGGATCTTTGAATTTAATTGAAAACTTCATCTCGTTAATCTTTTAATGTATCATTCAACACACTATAGCTATAGCTATAGCTATAGCTATAGCTTCGGTGCGCAAAGTCAATGTCCAATTTCAAGGACAGCGACGACATCCCTATCGATCGTTGGAATTTTCGCTTTAGGTATTTCTCTGCAATGTAACTTCGTTGTCCGTTCGACATCAAGCTCCCTCCCGTTACTTCATGCTCCATCCCTTACCCTCCTCCGTCCTAACCCCGCGCGACTCTTTACGCTGATGAAGGGGTCCGCCTAATGAAAGGGTTGTGTGTTTGATACCCTTAAGAATTGAATTACGACGAGACTGGAAAAGCCGGTAGCCATTTCGTAAAAGAATAGAGCCTGCGCCCCGGCCGAATTTATCTTTCGTGATCTCCCGATGTTTGCTTTAACGACGTTATTATTGCCTTTAGTATTTCGACAGTAATAATAATTGCTGGTTTTAAGAAATATCCCTATTTAATGTGAAGGCACGAAAAGGACGCCAGCCTTCTCTTGAAAAGGATCCCAGCACGAATTCAAAGTGAAAACTTTGATCTCGGTTAACGTATGTATACCGAGCCACATAAAAATTATTTTTATACAGTTTTGTTTGTTGAAAATAGTTATAGTATTAATCTAAGCATTGAATCAAAGTATTGATAAATTTTTTATTTGCACAGAATATATATTTTTTTCGACTTGATCATTTAGAGATCAACATTAAAAAATGGAATAGCGTGTTTTTATTTTATAAAATAAAATAAATTCAACTACGTTTAAGATCATCTAAGAATCGATATATTCTATATAGTTGAAATTGTTTTTTAATGGACTACATTACTACGTTAAATAATTAGTACAGAAAATATGCAGTCTATCATAATCGAAACGAACAATTTTTTTCTTTTTTTGATATTCTTTCGTATCATTAAAAACAACAGAGATATTCTAAATAATCGAGTTACGAGAGAAAAACATTTTTGTATATTAATATTTTAGCATTTATATTGCGTGATTAGAATAATTAAATCACATTCTCATTCAAATTTTATTAATTTTATGCAAATCTTATCGCATCGCGTATTGTAATGACTTTTTGTCTTTATTTCTCAATTAAAACATATATCGACAATTTTGTAACGGTTCTCGCAAAATGTCATCAAACGAAACGTATGACAATCCTTTTGTGAAATAATAAATGTTGTTTTGATTCAAGTAACGAGAAGCAAAAGCGAAACGTCAAGCAAGGAAATGACGGATCGCGCAAAGCCGCGGAGCTTACCATTAATTGGCGTATCATTCGCTAATACGCACAGGGATCTTCGTCGAGTTCTATCTCGTCTAGGCCGTAAGACAATTTTCGAAGAGCTTCGCGGCAACGTAATATCGCTCCAGCAGTTGCACATGCATCAGAACCCTTTATACGCGCACGTCTGAAAGCGTTTTCCTGTGACCTTTTCTTTTCCACCCGGTAACTCCCTTTTCATTTTTACAATTTACTTTATTAGCATAGCAGCACGAAACCGAATAATACTCTTTAGAAATTACACATCTGCGGATTCTTTGAGCAATTCTCAGTCAATTTTTTTTCTCGACGGAAATATGATTTCTAGCGTTAGATTAAATTTTGGAGAGAGACAAAATCACTTTAGAGCGTGCGTGTTTCTCCGATATATCTACCCATATACCGAATGCGTTTTTTTATTGCCGAAATATCTTTGCGCACCCTAAAGGATCGGAAGGGAAGGCACGCTGAATTACAAGGCGATCCTTCGCGTAGTCACGTTACGAGTATAGAAGGCGAGTTTTTAGTGTTTTTACCTGAGGACGGCGCTCATATTGCGAACACTCACGGGTTAATCCCGCCGAGGTTTACGAGACAGCGTCGCTAGAACGCTCGACATATTTCATCGTCGGCGTCGCGTTATACCGGGCGATTTTCTCCGCCAGGTCGGTATACTTGCTCGCGGGCCGTAAGCCGTCCCTGGAATATCCGATAAACGTGTACAACTTAATTAATGCTTTGTCACCCCGCTGTCTTACCACGCATCTCCCGTCCGACCGCTCACGCACGCACGAGATTTCGTCTGGGAGCCGCAGCCGCGCGGCTCTAAATCACCGTATTAACACGTACACGACGTCCGCGGGCGCGCATGAAAACGCTCTCCCCTCCCAAAGAGGTGACAGACTAATGAGATACACATTTCGGAAACTTCTTTCAATATCGAATATAGGATAAATTTATCCCGTGTAAATGACACGCAACACACAAGAAACGCGGCCATTCTTTTTTCCGTTTGCGTGGCTCCTCTAACGACTTTACTCGTCGGCCGTGACGGTCGCTTAAAAAATTCATAATTATTACGGAGATATCTCCGCGATATCCCGGCGTTTCGCGTATCCGGAACGGCCGAACGCGCCACAAATCACGGACCTAACACGCGCCTCCGCTCTCGCGAGATATATTCCCGCGACGCGAGAAATGATAAATCCCGGGCGCAGCAAAAACGCGCGCGCATCCGGTAACCGAGAATAAATGCCGAAACGCGAAATCGGAGAAAAAGCCGACCGCGACCGAAACAAGTCCTTCATGAAATACCGATGCCGCACAACGGTGGAATCAAAAAAGCGACGACCACGCGCGCGCCAAAGCGGCGCGTCTGCATTCAAAACCGGGTGCATAACCGATAAGCTGCGTCCGCGTGCTGCTGTGTTGCTGTGTTTATGCAACCCTGGTATCTGCTCAGTATTTACGACGCAAATTGTAAATATACGATCGATCATTTACATATACATTATATTTAAACGTTTAAACATTTGCATAGTCAACTCTTTTCGACTTATTTTCAATTTTTTTTTTTTTTTTTTTAATGATTTTCTCTGCACAGGACTTGTAATCAAATCCATCATCGGGATATCTATCGAATCAGTTTTCGAGAAAAATGTAAATTAATAGAATTGTAAAAGTGGCGGCTTCTTGAGTTTTTGAAGACTGCCTTGTACACTGTACATACATACATCGTAACTTTAATCGCCTTCAGTCTAATCGTTCTCGAATTATTCCAGCCTGCCCAATTTATGATCGTTCCTAATCCCAATTCACGCGACCCTTCTAATCCGCCCTTCATAACCGCGCATGACGTTGTGGTGATAAACGCGACACAACGTACACGTACACGAACACACGCGCGCGAAATCGAGGCTTAATCGAGCATTAAAAATAGCCACAATTCATTGTCTCATCTGACATGCATATTTCGATGCACGTGAGCGATGCCACCACGCGTCTCGCGTTGCATAAATGATTTCACAGGGGTGGTACTTCGAAGCGATCAAGGTGGTTGCTTGCTTGATCGAAGTTTCTCCCTCTTCTCTCTCTTTCTTTCTCCACCTCACCCCCCCTCTCTCTCTCTTTTTCTGTTCAGGGTTCCCGAAGCATTAACGTCGCGCCAAGCTGGATTTAATGCAGCTCCGTAATGTGTGACGTGCTGCAGGTGTTAAGAGCATTTTCGAGCGCTTTAACGAGCACGAGCGCGATATGGCCGAACGGCGCGCTGCACCGACGAATTACGAGGGTATATACGTAAAGACGGCGTAAAAGATCGCAGCGTGAGGGTTCGCGTGAGTGGAGGCCCCGGGTACTGCCGATTTTCACATACTACCGTTTTCACGTTCGCTCCTTTATCACGGCGTTTGCCGTGCTATCGGATCCTCACCCGTTAGATCCTCGTAATCAATGCGAGAGAAATGCGTCCTTTATCTCTTCAAGATGGAAGTAGAAACTTCCAAGTGCAGTTATTATGTCTCGAAAACAAGGGTAGTTCGGAACTACAGTTTGCGAAACTATAAACGAAGGGGGGAAAAGAATAATTCTAGAATGTGTACTTGGAAATATTCTCTTGTACCTAAGAAATATTTTTCAAATTTTTTCAAGGATGCTTCTAACTGTCGTTTCGCAAAATATTCGCCGAATGATCTTCGTCAGAATGTTTTTATATCGCAGCAACTTAGAAAGGTAAAAATAGCTTACCAAAGTTATTTAATTATGAATAACAATAAAAAGAACGGGAGGAAGTTAGGGTGCGCAACGGAAAGATCAGAAAGAAAAGTTGTGTAGAAAATATAAAGACTAATTTTTAGTTATGATGTCGGGAAAACTTTTGGAATACTCAGAGGGAAATTGGCTTTACAAGTCTCGAGAAACTTAAGAATTGTGTTCGACTGCGACCTTTTCGCGCATAGACAGCCAATCAACAACGGCGCGAATGGCAGATATGCGATCGCCCGAGTTCTGAACACGATTTTGCCAAGTTTCACGACGTAGCGTCATAAAATATCGCACGTAAATATGTAAAAAAATTCATGCGCGCACATTCCGTTTGAAGAATTTTACGAAGACAATAAAAACTGAACGGGTATTTCTCTCGCGCCGACTTCAACTGACTTTTGCATAACCGCGAACAGACAATTTTGCGTTAAAAAGAACACGTTTGCAAACGAAATATCGAAGAGAAACCTTTTCTAAGCTCGAGAATCTTTCATATCGTTTCCTCCTCAGTTATATTTCTGTTTATAAATTATAGTTTTGTATATATAGAATTGTTGTAATTGAAGAAAAGTTTTGATCTAAATTTCCAGATTAAAACGGGATTAATTAAAAGCAGCATCTTGGTATGGTCTTATGTAATATTTTTAGAGATTTGTGTTGTTAATTTATATTTAACAATTTAACAATTTATTTAACGAATTTTTTTCTATTCAAAGTAAGAAATTTCTTTCTTAAAATAAAAATGTGCCAATATATCAATTTATAGCGAGAGAATGTGTGCATAATAAGAAATTGAATCTCAAGTAATTAAATAAGGAAAAGAAGACGTATAAGTTAAAATTTTTCAAGCTTAACAAAGGTCGCGTCTACTAGGCTCGTTTCGGTTGTTGTCGTCTCACGAGGCTACCCAAATTGTTTCCCGCGTAATGCAACGTCGGCAAAAAACCGAACACCGCCGAAAAAAAATGTCGGTTCTAATTAGCGAGAGGCTAATTAGTTTTATGCTAGGGCGCGAGATCACTCCGGACGAGAATGCCGCTGAGGGATAATCGCGATAGAAATGTCTTAATACCTACCGCGACGTGCCGTAATAACCAGACGGCTAATTACGATTTCCTGTTTCTTGCACCGATTGCGGGGTCTGTGTAGCCGAAGGCGGGAGACTACCGCGTACTTTACAGTGATCACATTGAATCGCTCATTATAAATCCAAGCGGTCGCTCACGAATAAATGCATCTCCGGCACAAGGAGCGAGTGAGGCAAGTTTGCGATTATACGCGAAATCACGTTGCATGAAATTACTTCAGCAGGTCTCTTGACAATCGAAGTTTCTGTTTAAGTGACAAGGAGGCATTCGTAGAAAAGTCTTTTCTTGACTTCGAGATCTGTTTGCATAAAGTAAGTTAAGTTAAAACAGACGTCTTCGCACGTAATATAATGCTAGTTTAGAGTTTTACTGAATTCAGAGAAAATCTAATGAAAGTGCACATGTAAATCTCTCGGTGAGTGTACAGTAAAAAAAAAATAGATGTAAATCTATACGTTATCTGCATACACAAATATGTTAACTTGTTAACTTTTAAATTCCGAGCAGATGCAATTGTGCAACAGATTTTAATTTTCGTTTTATATACAAATTAATGTATCGTCTTGTGAATAATATATTTTAATATTTTCACACTTACAGTGAGTCTATCTCAGATTCGAGTTAAATATCTGCCTTTAATTGATTTAAAAGGTTTACAAACTTAATTTTATACGATAATTTTAATACTATTTTTTTATAACAAATGTTTTGTAATGTTTTCATTTATTTAAAAAAATTGTTGCGTCTAACGTTTTAATATTAAGTTTCAAAGCTGTTAGATCAATGAGGTAACGTTTGTAACAGGAAACAGGTTCATCGTAATGATAATTCCAAGCTTGCCCTTTTGACAAGCGACAAATTTGATTATAATCGCCGATGGCGTTTCCTGCATATCCGGACCCCGGGTCTCGCAAAGATGCAAATGCGAGAATTATAATAACGATTAAGAGCTCACCGCGAGGCGCGAGGCGCAACGCGCGAATCAATCAAAATCGTGCCCTCGAGAGGCGAGGGCTGTGTTTACGAGCGCGTGTTTGATTCTCTCGGGAGACAGATACAGATGACGAGCGAGATGCACGTGACAATTAGCGCTGCACAGCGGGGCGGGATGCAACCCCCTTCGCCCACCTTGCGTTCCCCTTTCTCACACGCTTCTCGCGCGCGAGAGAAGACGAAGAGGAAGACAGTTGGAAACGGGAAGAGGAAGGAACTACTGTTTTATTGTATAGTGTCTGCGGCTGAGAGCACCAGGCTATTATCATACGAAAAAAAAAGAAATTTGACAAATTTTATACGCAGAGATATCTGTTCGATTACATAAATTGAAGATTGTGCACGATGAAGATGTATCTGTATATCTGTTACATTTCTTGCATTGTGCATAGATTTATAATACTTATTACATATTACAAAAATTTGTATATACTTTAAATATTATATATAAAAAAAATAAATAATAGTTATTAAATACATCTTTTTAATTTTTTGAATAATGAAAATAATAGATTAATAAAGAGAATCTTTCTAGCACAAAATATAACGAATATAACGACCATAGATGTAACTACCATAGATGTAAAGCCATTAACATTTACGTCATGTCATATTGTAAGAGTTATACATATATGTATTTGCTGAGTATTTATTATCTCATTTGATTAGATTCAACGTGCGATTAGAAAACTCAAGTATCCTAAAGTACGGCTGTAAATACGCAACGAACATATGAAAAAAAAGCGGTCAACATCGTGAGTTCTGTAAAACTGATCGAGAAGTCCTTCATATCTTTCGTGTCATGGTGAACGAAGAGACGCAGGGAGTGAAAGAACAGTCCAGTCGGATAGACACTTTAATAGACGTAATGAGGGTAATTGAGTTTTCAAATCATTCGTTTTGATTACATCTACGCGCGGGGCCCGGTGGGCGAAGCATAGGGTAGGTAATTACGAACCGCCCAGTCCCAAAAGAGCAGGTGCCTTTCTCCCGGCTGAGGGATCGAGGTGTGAGGTTCAAATACTTGGACCGCCCTAATAGCCTCGAGGTTACCGGGGCCCTTCGAGAACCAGGCGCGAGAGGAGAGAGGCAGAACAGGAAGAACAAGCAACAACGCCGCGTCGGACGAATATCATACCGAGGGTGCGGAGTATAGCTGCCTGCCAATCCTGGATCGGCGCTACGTAGAGAGCGGGATATTTTGACAGTCTTTGTACAAACAAAACCGCACAAAACCCATACGCATCAATTTTGATAAGCTTAGATGGGACGTGTTTAAGGAACTTTCCTGTCCCGAGGTCCTGTGTCCGACGTAAAACAAAGCTGAACATCTGTATTTGTTATAATAATTCGGGAATTATTTGGGAAGGGGCCGTTTAAAGATAAAGAAACAACAATATATGCTTGAAAGCAATTTTACAGGATAGGAAGACAAGCCCTTTGCAACGGCTTAAATTTGGAGCTGCGCAGCAAAGACTAGAAGTTCAACTGTTGAGATGATATTCGATTCCGAGAGGGCGCGTTTTCGGGATTAATATTCACACAGAAATATCCGTATGCGTCTGTACATGACCGTCACGTATGTATGTAATCTACAAGGGGTGTGCGACGTCATTGGCGCCGCGACAGGGACATGTGTATCAGGCTTAGCGAGATATTCCGCGTCGGTTCCCAGGTTAGGATAGCGGCAATGCGCCTCGAATTGATAGGCTTTAATTAATACGGCTGGCGTAGCGCCGCCGCGACACCGACTCCGTAATGCCGAGTTTACGAGGGTTTTAGCTGGGACGTGTCACTTCCACGGCTTGACTATCTTCGTTCACGCATGTCCGTGTGCGCGTACATACGCAGTTCAACGAGAATACCTTTCTCTACGTCTATACGTGGTATGTGCAAACGATATAAGTTAGTGGTATTGCGGAGGTGACTGTATGCTAGCGTACTTTTTTATCACTTGTAGTTGCACACGAAGAGAATAATAATACAGAGGCGAGCTTTTAAATATTCTTCTTATAAACAGTTATGGTACTAAATTATGTAAACGGTCAATGTGTTAGTGGTATCGTTAAATTTATTAAACATTCAATTTGCATTCATTTTATCAATGCAACAGGATATTTTTAGATAAGCTGAGAGAGATCTGATATCATTTAAAATTTATCTCGTTAGTTTCACTTTATCATTTATAAAAAGAAATTTGAGTAATAAAATACGTTTTGCTTGCATAAATAAAAAGATATCTGTAGAATCATATCTAAGAAGATAACGATACTTATTATGTTAATTAATTCAAAGATTAATTAACATAATAAGTATCGAAGACTCACATTTCTTCTTAAAATACGCATAAGAATGTTTTAATTATTATCGTTAGTTATTAAAATCGACTGCAATACCACTACAAGCGAAAGGAATGCAGTTTTCTATGTACAACACGAATCAAATCATCGATCTAAGACTCACCGTTGTACCGATGTTCCCATGTTTATTCTCATTGCGGAATAGCTCTCCTCTTCATCCAGACTCCCTAAGACGACCATAAGCATAAGACGAGCAACGCGACGTTGAGCACGGTGGGCCGTAAGGAATGTTTACTTTCGGTGATTCATTACGGGCTCGCTCCAAGAGTGACTTATGACGGAAGAGGCACGGCCAGTAGTGAAAAATAACAAATTATTGCAATATCCTTCAGGTGAGTCGACGGATACGGGCACGAGCGAGTGAACGAACGAACGACCGAGTGAGAGAGAAAGAAAGAGGAAGGAGTAAGAGAAGACGGAGAGAAAGAGAGATATACAGAAAAGCCGCGAGAGAACGGACAGCTTGCATCGGTAACTTCTCTCCAGGTTCGTTTTCTTCGCTTTTCCGTGCACGGTGGATGCCCGTACGCGAAGGGGTAATCAATAATGACTTAATGTCCTCCAATAACGGACACCATGGGTGGTTCCCGTGGCTCGCTCCCTCTGGGGGCCTCCGAGAGATCACTCGACGCAGTTCTTGCCTCTTGCCTTTTTGCGTCCGGCGTTATTTGCCTGTCTCGCTCCTTTTTTTCTTCCTCCTCTTTCTCCGTCTCTGTACTCTTTTCGCCTCTCCACTGCGGCTAATATACACCCACGTCCCCGTTGTTGATCGTTAAAGCCGAGCATACTTTCACACACGCGGGGGTCGTCCGCCCCCTCTTCTCCCGCGGTCTCTCTCTCTCTCTCTCTCTCTCTCTCTCTCTCTCTCTCTCTCTTCTTCTTCTCACGAGCTCCGAGACTCGCGTTGCCCCACGAGACCGCCGGGCCATTAACCGGCCCGCGAGGTTTCCTCCGCTTGTAATCTACAACGGTGGACAACGGAGATAAATTAAAATATGGCCCGGCCGCGAATGACGACGGCGACGGTGCGCGTCGCCTCGCTAATTTCGTTTTATTGGCTCGCGGGGATTTTTATCAGGATGACCCTCTCCCGGATGACCATTCTGGTTCGGACGCTTTGTAAAATCATCTTCAGGAAGAAAAGATGAATAGGAATACTGTTAATGAGAAAAATTAGAGAAGTCGATAAACTGTGGATACGAAATAGGTGTCAATGAAAATTTATGAAAATTCAGAAAATGTGAACTCATTTTCGGAATTCTACATTTAATATTCATTACTTATTAATTATTTCAGTGTCTACGCTATTTACATTGTGCAAATAAAGCATTTTTATTAAATTATTAGAGCGTATGTTTATATACAAAGTTACAATATTCAGCAGATTATAAAATTAGAAGTGAATTGGCAATTGTGCATCACAATTCTTTTCTTCCGTTCTCGTTTGAGCTTTAAGTGGGCAAGTGGAGTGGCCACAGCACGTACCATAGTTTTCTTAAATATTTCATACTTTTAAATTGGCACTAAAGTTCATCGATTTATACCTTCCCTTTATTTAAGTCTTAAAGTTCATTATTTTTTTATTTCTTTCTCTCTATTTGTAGGGGGATAACTAATGTAAATTTAACTGTAAAATAATATACTAGTAGATCAACTATCTACTAAAATTTACTTATAATTTACATTAAAAATTTACAAATCAGCACTGAACATGAAAGAAAGATTCACACATGACAGGAAGAAACTTCAATTTTAACTTAATTAGATTCTAGTTGACTTACTTAATTCTACATACTCTTGTATAAATAGCACACATAACGTGAAATACATCCAAGACATGATTACAATATTGTTACTTATTCAATGTGTCACTTACAACAAGTTAAGGCTTTTCGATCAAAGTTGCTGGAGATATTGCCGTTCTTTTTCGCCGGTATGAATTAATCATTGCGATGGCGTACAAATAATTAATCGAGCAACACAAAATTGTCGATAAATATTTATGGCCGCGTCGATGTGCAAGCATAATATTGATTGTTACAACACGGTCATTTTGACATCCGCCAATATAATTTGGCTGGTGATTTTATCGTTTGGCGCAGCCCGGCGACGCGCTCGTGCGAAGTAGCGTGATCGATTCTGTGCGTTATCATTTCGCTGTATTTTGTTTTTCCGCCGATCCGCTTTACCATATTTTCCTGCGAGACGACCCGAGATTTCGACGCAATTCCGTACCGCTTTTCTCTCCGGCTGTTTCTTCGTCCGCGAGACGTTTTATCATACTGTTTTTATACAGAGATAGGTTTTTCGCGGCGGAGAGAAATGCGCGAGATGTTGCTCAGTTGAAATATACGAAGATAGCGTGTAAAGTTATGATCGCGAAGGTACGCGAGAAAAATATGTATATAATATCCCAGAGGCAAAATAAATAATACGAATCGAAATATACTTTCTAAAGGAATTAAATACTTAATTCTCAATTTTATACAATGTAGCCCTAAAATATTATATTGAATCTGTCTTCTCTACAAATAAGTTCATTTCTTATACAGTTGAAAATGTTTGTTAAATTTAACATACATCGCATAAACGTCTACTTAAACTTTTAATTTAATTTGACACAAGATGAGTAAATATGTAAAAGGTAAACATAAAAAATATAACGCTGACATAATTTGGACACAAATCGCGGAAGCATATTTTTTCAGTAAAATTAACATTTATAACATGTTGACAAGTACAATTTATTTATTTTAAAAAATGTACGTTTTAAAACTGCATTACTTTTACGTTATTTGTTCATTTACCCATAAATTGTGTTATTTTAATACTAAGAAATGCTCTATCAATTTAATACAGCTCATATTCAAATAATATAAACACATTATGTCAATTGAAACAACACTTTTTAACTACGTTCAAAAATTCAATACGAAAATTTTAACAAAGACCGGTTTTAATATAAGTACAAAATGTCTCCTACTGTGTACAATATTTCTTTTATTTAAAGAACTTACCCCATTTCTGAAAAATTTGTTATTTATTTAGCTTCTTACAATCTAATAGTATATTAACTGTTAGTAAGATTTATTCTTCGAGAAACAATATTTTATCAGGTATACACTTGTATCTATAAATTTATTTATTATTAGGTACAAGAGTTATAAGAAAATTACATGTTATTCCATCATCTTGTCTCTAATGAGGATGCAAAATTATAAGGCAACAATCAATCGATTTTAAAAGGGCAAAGGTGAGCGGGATATATACGCGATCATTTAACCCCGGTACATAGATTCTCTTTCGGCTTTGCGAGAAGTTCCGCCGGTGGCACGCTGTATGTTTCCTGTTCCGACAATAGATTCAAGTGAGTATACATTCGGTGACACCGTGGGAGCCGCCGGATGCTCGAAAAGTCGCAAGAGCGGTGGAAAGTTCCACGTGCACGAATGCTTCGTAATCGCGCGTGCATGTTTTATTATTTTTCACTCGCGTCCCGCGTGCCGGTGAAAATTCGTAAGCGCACGATTCGCGTATATGCCACGTAGCGTGCGAACGAAAGTTCGTAAGCGTGGTCCGCGATTGTCGCATGCGAATGACTTAGACGAATGACTACGCGCTAGATACGGCAATGACCGTATTGCTGTATTGCTGTTTATCGGGTTTTTCGCGTTTCAAGAAATACGGTTAATACTCGAATATACTTTTTTTTTAAATAATACAGCAAAATATACCGCTTGTTATCATTAAAATTAAATTAATAGGTTAATGAAAAATTCATAAACTCGATTGCTAAATATCGCACAATAATAGAATAAAAATCCATGACAAATTATAGATGTTACAAGATCTGTGATTGAATTGATTATTATTATTTCATTATTAATCGAGATACTTGTATAATTTTAATCGCAATAATATTTCATGTCACGATATTCATTAAACAAAATTATTTGAATAAAGTGCCTTAAATTCCGTAAAAAAATTTCGGTAAAACCGACAGTACCGTAATATCGCGTTTCCACATTCCGACGCCATTAATTCTCCTTCGGGATGTGCATAACTCCAATTATTATAACGTCTGCGAGTATATACGCTTTTAGGAACGCGAAGTTCGCAGAGTGAAGTTCCAGCCATTGTGTTGTCCGCAACGCTCGTTTGTGCTAACAATAGACGGGAACATTAAACACATATTCAAACGATGGGATCTACCGGGTGTACGCGGGGCCAATTCAGGAAAACGCAGCCTTCCGGATGATTTACGTGCGGTAGATCTGCTCGTTCCCGGACGGCGATTGCGCTCGGATCATGTAGTATTGTTCCCTAAAGTTATACTTTAAGGACTGACGCAGCCGACTCGCGTTACTCATAGTATTTTCAGTTGATCGATTCCATACGACTTTCTGGTGATATTAAACAGATGCATATTAATGGTATGTAATAAATCATGCATGTACGTAGAAATACACGCTTCTCGAATATATTCGCTTCTCTCTATTTTTCTCTTTCTTATTTGCCGTCTTTTAGCTTTATTTCCGAAAGAAATAATATCAGTTCGTAGATATTTGTCTCCACGAATATAACTTCTATTTTATAAGTATTAAATTTAAAAATGTAATCAAATATATAATGATAAAAAATTGTAACTTTCCACAAGTCTTGCCGTATCTTTTTATCTCTTTCGTTATGTAACATCATTTTAACGGCTTTTCCCCACTTTTATCAAGCCTAAAGTTAATTCACATTCTCACAATACTATTCAACATAATAAAAGGTAGATGTAAGAACCATCGTACGAATATTTTATTAACTTCGCAATAGCTTTTTTATACTGATCGTCATACGCGTACATGTTACGCGTCGCTCGCTACAAAACTTAAATGGATATCCATAAAAGCGCGAACGCCTACACGGAAGTAAGTCGGATAAGTTCGCGGAAAGGGTGGAAAGGGCGGTCGGCGTTATAGCGGCGGTATAAAAATAGAAAGGAAGGCGACATAAAGCGGGGGTCTGAGCGTCGCCTTTCTTACACAGCAAGGAATAATATCGGAACGGATTTTTGTTTGGGAACTCTCGCGTATGAAGAACGGTACTCTCTCTCTCTCTCCCTCTCCCTCTCTCTCTCTCTTTGTTACAGGTAAGCGCAATAAGTCTTTTTTCGTTGAAGAAAAAAAGAAAGGGACCGACTCAATATCCATCTTGTAGACGGAAGCAATATACTTGTTGTTACTGGCGCGATACGACGCTTACTCCAAGGCATAGGAGTTCCGATTGAGATACATCTTTTGTCGAGAATTTCTTTACATAGATTATCGCTGCTATTAGGAAATACAGTCTCTCGTATTCTTTTGGACTTGACAACAATGTTTTTTTCTTACTCTTTCATTATTGCGCTGCGTTATTTGTCTAAACCACACTTGGGGGGAATTTTGCAATGCATCACAACGCTATTGTACTACTGACATCAACGATTGTATTGCAAAAATTGCTAGTTAAAAAGTTGTCAGCAACTCGAATCTCTCAACTATATATATTTTTCCCCGTTTGTTCAATTGTGTCTTGTATATTACATCGTTCTTACAATGTATCACATCTAACCATTATTTCATTCTCGTATTCCTTAGCAACGTTTAATTATTCCAAAGAGAAACTTTGCTACAAAGAATAATCGAAAGCAGGTCGCTCCCTTTGATTATGCCCGATGCCGCTTGCTTATCACGGAATTCAGACACGCATGTCGAATCATACCTTTTCCTGAAACATGTGCGAACCCTCGTGCGCATCCGGTCAGATCCCACGTATCGTCTCTATATACGTACACGTGCATTTAGCCTCTAGAGGAATTGACCGTCACGCCATTTCGTCGGCGAGCACGGCGCTCACTTTATAGCCGCGCATCGATATTTCATCGATGTGCATTAGCACCCCGTTTTCTCCCGCGTTTCGACGAAGGATGCTCGCGTTTGGCGCATCCTTCGACTTTCCGACCAAGTGGAATTCCGTCACCTTTCGGTTCGAACTTAACACGTAATATAAGAGTTATAACCGAAGCGTGAATATCGTTGCACTATTTTAAGTTATTTTTCTTCGCTCTTTATATCATTTTATTTACGAATCTCCTTTTTAAATATGTAATCTTCTTTTCTATAGCATATCTTTATGATCATGTTAGAGAAGAAATACGGAATGCCTACTATTAAGAAATTACATATCTTCTCGATGTTAAAAAATTCAGTAAAAAATTGCACGATTATATTATTATCGACTATATAAATTGATAGAAAAATTAACATTAGTTGTACTTGATTTTTTGAAATGCTGCTGGCACGCACAAAACAAAATCTGTTAAATTTTTGTCTGTATTATTCTTTGCTTATTTATTATACACTTTTGTCATTAAATGATGCTTATATTATCAATAAATAAAAATATAAAATATTGAGGCACGATTTAGGCCAGCAGTACGCATTTAGCAAATTTCTCTCATACCTCTAACGTAAATAAAACCTTAAATATTATTTTGAATTAATTTAATCGCGTTTCACATAAAATTTAAATTTTGTATTAAAAATGTGAACTTGTGTCACTTTATTCTATATAAATTTTTAATTGTTGTCGATGATTTTATATTTTACATTTGAAAGATAGAATCTTAATTCTTTCTATTTCCATCATTATACTTCTGTAATAGGGAGAATAAAACGGCGGTACGATCACCTTGGTAGGATCACCGATGCGCGACGGATCGCGATCATCCTAACGATAATTATCTCGGCTCGATTGACAGACTTGTTCGTGTATCTCGGATATCGCTAGGTCGAGCCAGATTATATTGTACATTTTCATCGATGCGTTACTCAGGAAGAGCAGATTACCGTAATGAACTCTAACGGCGCTCCGATATACGGTCCGATGACTCGAAATACGGATAACTGACTCTCTCGCCTACTATTTGCCTTTTCCTGCACTATATCTACTTCCGATTTTTGTTCCCTTTATCTATCAGGTGCATCCTATTATTGGTGGATTAGTCCCTGGCGCTTTAAAAATAAAGCTATCTCGTTCGATAAAAAGTCCCGAGACTTCGCGTATTGACGGATACACAATAATTGATAATAGATCCGTTAAATAGTCAAAGAGTTTGTTAGAATTTGCGTTTATCATGCTTGAATGCTCGAGACAAACGCGACAAAGTATTTTAAATTTTTGTCTTGCGCGCCACTATTGTTCTACACTCTTTTCGTATTATTGCGTATCGCATTTCAGTACATTAGCAGGCGCCGTTGGTTTGACTGAGCTTTAATAGGACTATCAGCGGGACCAGGTGGACCGCGCTCTGACACGACACTGACGCCTCACTGACGTGCGAGTTAGACAGGAGCCTTTAATCAACTGCCATTCAAATTCCAAGCGGCTCCCAACAGTCTCCATCAATATCCCGCGCTTTCCACGCGTCCCATCCAACTTGGCGCAGTCCGGATATACCGCAGGCACCTACTCCATTTCCACAGAGACTTTCCTAGCCCGACTCGCTGCCCCCTCAACAGCCTCCGCGCCCTCCTTACTCTCTGTTTACGGGTCGACATCGAGCCCATTAATAAAGCCCGAGACGGATGCACGCGGGAACTCCACGAGCTTTTAATTCCGCGGCGAACGTATACATCAGAAGAGTCGTAGCGGAACCGCAGGGAAGCGATTCTCATCCCTTCCACTCTCTCCTCGCCCCACTTCCTAGAACCTTCTTTCTCGCTCCATCCGACCTCCGCTTCCTCGAGTAGTCGCGGGGGTCTTTAATAAAGTGAACTTTAAGACTCCCGCTCGCACGGAGATAAAGTTTAACGCGAGCCACCGTTCGCTCTGGGCTCGTGCCGTCTCTCTGGTGTAAAGGGGGGTTAAGAAGAATAGGGAAACGGGAGGGGAGGGGCGGCACGAGGATCGAAGGGGGTTGAAGAACGCAGTGGCAAGTTCTCAACTAAGTTTACAGGGCTTCCTTCGGGCCCGAGGCGCGAAAGAGAGGAGGGAGATAGCAGGATAGTTTTCTGTTAGTTACCGTGGCTGACCTCGACGGGCGTTCGTTATGTGGACCGGAACGACTTCCGAAAAGTAACTTCCGGAGTTTACGCGCCCCGCCGTATCCCAGCGCGTTCCGGAATTGCTCCTGCCTAGCACTGAAACGCCGCGACAAACATTCTGCATTACGCGCGCTACGGCAGCAGGGTTGTTTCGCGAATGTTTTTCGGGGTTGGTGGACCGATCCGTTGAAGAAGAAAAGGAAAGAGAAATTTTAGCTGAGTGGAACAACGGACCGAGATGACGTTGTGTCTTTTTGATTTTATTTTAAAAAAAAAGCACGTCGAAGCGAATTAGCGGGCTTGATGTCGCAATGAATATGAGATTTAAGCTCAATTCGCTTGGTCTTTAATTTTCTCTTTCATCCATGCGTGCAACTATTATTATTACATAAGCAGTATCTCGATAGATCGTATCCTTTTCCGCGAATATGCTATACTCGATGAGCAAAGGTACTTACCATACGCGTACTGCGTAAAAACATACGCAGTTATTTCTATATAAAAAAAAAGGATATTATACACCGACGAAATACTCTCCGCAAATACGCCGCATTGACGCTCCCGCGTTTCCATCCCGCTCGGACGTAATCGGGACCGAGTCGGGGATGCGAGTCGGGGGCGCGGTTTAATATTAAAACCCTTCGAGCGGAAGCATCCCGAGGCGAAACGGCTGACCGGAGTCACTCCGATCCGGCTTACGCATCGAGTCGAGTCGATGCGCTTCCAGTGCGCCGCGCCGGGCCCATTACCATACAGGGGCCAGTTCAAACAGACGTAGACTGATGTATGCGCGGTTCGTCAGCGTATTCGAATTTCGTATTCAAATGACGCGTCTCCTACCGGAATCCGGACGACGGTGGTCCTCGACGGAAGACAAAGATGATCTGAACGACTGTGCGCCAGAGTGGGTAAGATATTGATACTTGGTATCTCGATATCATAATCTTAGCACTTCATGTTGCACAAACAAAAGTTTGTTTCGTGTTGTCCTGCCCTTTCATAACAACTAAATACATTGTAATTACGTTACGGTTATGAAAATATCGATACTCATATTTACAATTATTACAAGAAGGTAAAGAGCTTAAAATATTTATGATGTTATAAATTATTTTTATTTTTATTTTATTATTTTTAAAAGTATCGAGAAGAAATTCGAGAAGGACTTCTGCATGAACCTCTATTTGAAAAATAAATTTAGAGAAGTTTTCGTATTAGAGAAAACATATATATTTCTTTCGCACATTGTACATTTTTCGAGGTAATTTCTTCTCGTTTCTTCCACTTCGAATTCTTTTTTTTAATATCTTTTTGTAGGTTGGAAGGAAATAATAAGTTTGATATTTTTTGACGATATCGTATCGCCATTATCGCTAGACGAGAGTTAGATGGATGAAGTCAATATCGTAATGCAGAAGGGTGCAACGCTTGCGATTTCACACCCTTGCTTACGTTAGTATTTCGGCGACGGGTGTTAACAGTGTGATGCGTATACGCAAACACGAGCTGCAAAAGAGAGGGGAGGGGTTAGAGGGAACGCAATCGGGAGGGTGACAGCGGTGCTGCCGGTGGCCTCTTCAGCTTGGTCTCTTCAGCTTCAATCCCTGTTTCGCGACACCCTCGGAATATTCAGCGATTTGCGGTGCAGAGATGGGCGTGTGCATTTTGAACGAAAGTGCATGTTACTGACTGCGGAAAATTCAGTCGCGAATGAACGCTACCGTAACCGTCTTTGTTTATACCGAGCATCTCCTACGAACATTTCGGTTTATATTCACTTGGTTGCGAGTAATCAGTAATAGACGAAGTTAAGTAATCTGCTCTCTCTCTCTCTCTCTCTCTCTCTCTCCATTGCTGTTATGTTTGATAATTTGACAATGGGGATTGATAATAACTATTATTCTGAGATAACATTATTACGCCAGCAAGAGAGAGTGCAATTTTGTGCCATATAAGTTAGAATTTATACTATTTAATATTCCGAGACAATTTGGTAGCTTCAACTTTGTGGTTAAATAGAAAAAATAGCAAATAGTTCAGTATGTAGTATGTACATGTTAATATTATGTATATGCAATATGCCTGTTACTTCATATACAGTCCTCTCAATGTAAAGCAATTAAATAAAACTTTTAATAAAAATTGTATAAAATTTTATTTATATTCTAATCCAATATCAACGACTAAATCAATTTGATAACTTTTACTTTTTTCATTATTGTTGCTACATATAGTACTTTTATGTAAAACTTTTCTTGTATACTTTTAATTGTAATATTAGCCAATTGCATTATACTCGTATTACATCTATTTTTTAACAGTAATATTTTGAATAATTATATTTAAACCAATTACGAAGTAAAAGTTTTCAATTTTAAGAAAAATATAATATTCGAAGAATATAATACTTTTTTTTACATAATTGGCGTATATTTTTTCTTTTTTAAAAAAATGATTGTATATCTTGAATTTCATAACTTTATTTGTTGATAGTGCACATTTCGTTATCTCTTATTTTCGCAATGTTATGATTATCGCAGAATATACAGTTACGTAAATATGTCACGTTTACATTGTCGTTGGACATAGATACCAGTTTCGTGAGTTTGCAGTATCGAAATCTGAACTCTCGCCGAAATTACACCGGCTTCTGCATTTAATTACTCGGCGTGGAAGCAGCGATGCACAGCGGGAATCTCGTCGAAGCTCGCGCTGCAAATTTCGCCCACGAAACTGAAGCTTTCCCACAAAGCCAAGCAAATGTATTCGAAATGTAAGGACCGAGTCCTTACACGCGCGCGTGCGCCTTCATTCTCGCATTTTGCAAGCCTCACGCCACTGGACGAGGAATCGATCTATCGCGTGCGAGTCCGCTCGAGCAAAAAGCCAAGTCGAATGTGAAATTTCGGGGGTAACTTTCCCACTCTCTTGTTCTCTCTCCTCCTCTCTCGGAGACGAGGGCAGGATTTAGCGATCGAGCGCGTCGGGGTCGGGTCGTGCACGCTTGATCCTGATGGCAGGGGCGGAAGGGAAGAGTGGAACTTTTCCCCGGGCGGGAAAAAGGATGTCACGGCGGTGGCGGAGAGTAGTTCGAGGGGAAAATGAGGAAGAGAGGGAGGTGACGCGGTGAACGCGCGGGGCAAACTTTAAATGACTTTCACTGTTTTCAAAAGTTGGGCTACCAAAGGGACTCTCTGGGGCGCCGCGTCTACTCCCTCTCGCCCGTACCCTCCCCGTCCTGGTCTCGTTACACCGTTTTCACCCCTCGAATCACCTTCGACACCTTCCATCGAGCCCCGGATGTGCTGTTTACAAACCTTACTCAAATCGTATAATGAAACTTCTTTCGAGTTATTTCTCGTATCGTACCAGAGAACGGTTCGTGTTTTCACGGTCTAAATGCCAGTGCAAACACGACGTTCGTATGCTGCGACGAGTCTTTATGAATTTCAGAGCGCCATTATATTGTGTTGAAGAGAAGAGCTGTACATTAAAGCGACGATTCTCCGGAAGCTGAATCGTTTAAGTCGTTTAAACATTTGTGCTAACGGAAAGGATAATAGCTACAATTTGAATATTATGGAAATGATATTTAACAGTTTTGTTTTTCGCAACCTTACGCGTTGTGTAACGTTGTAAATATATTTATAAAATATAAACCGAAAAGTGATATCATGACAAAATTCAAGGACGAGCGTTTAAAAAAAAAAAATTAATATGTTCCGCAATTTTAACGAATAATCTTTATTTTATAGCATTCGCGATATGGCGGTCAATAGATGCGTCAGTCGAATTTAATTTTCATTTTACCACGTCTGGCACAGTATCGAGCTGTCACGATAAAATATGCATCGCACTTCCGTCCCCCTCTCCCCCCCCCCTCTTTCTCTCTCTCTCTCTCTCTTTTTCTCTCTCATG
The DNA here is from genome assembly GCF_016802725.1 of Solenopsis invicta. NCBI lineage: Eukaryota > Metazoa > Arthropoda > Insecta > Hymenoptera > Formicidae > Solenopsis > Solenopsis invicta. The sequence continues at coordinate 12,980,993 of NC_052673.1, forward strand.
ACACTTTCGTTCGTATAAAATAAATCACGAGCGTCGAAGTATGTTTAACGAACAATACGCTTCAACATCGTGCCGCTCATTTTCGCGGTGAAATATCGTCAAAAGGTGGAGCAAAATTCAAAACGTGGTCAAGCATACGCGAGAACTGTCATCAACACGCCGAAATTTACATTTTCGTTTCAGCAATATTTTTAATTGTTCCAAGCAGATGAGGAAGGAACGGTAGGTTGGTGAACCATCGCAGGTGATAGCAACTGCTGATGACGTCTGAGGAATTTTCATATAATTTTGACAAACGTACATTAACTGGTAATGCCCGCTTAATTACGGAATCACGTAAATTAATAATAAACATTTAAAATAATTTCGCTTGTACACCTTGATTCGTTTAGATAAAGCAAGATTCCGATCTGCAATAATGTTCGTGATTTTAAATGCCGTTTCGATTTATATACGATTTTCTCAATATTTTTCATGCTCAATACGATCCTCGCGAAGAATTGTGAAAATTCAGCCGGCTGGATGCCGCTTTGCGGAACGGGATGCACGCGGGCTCGTAATGAGAATCCAGGGAAAGTTTCCCGGGGCATTCCGGCGTAGTTGAGAGTACACCGCGCGCATTATCCTTAGGGACGAAGCGACGTGTCGCAGCGGCGACGGCATCTACCTCGGGTCCATAACCCGACTCGTCCTTTCTCCCTTTCGCTTCCTCCCCTTTCTCCGCCCGCAGCGCCATTTTCATTTACGAGGACCTCTCGGACGACGTTAAGTTATTAGCCATGCGGAGTGCCGGCATTAACCGGACGTGGAGGGCTCTCCGCGTGCGAGCGGTATGCCGCCTCGCCGATCAAGATTACTCGCTATGCTAATTATAAGGAATTGCGGACGGCGGAATGAAAGCTTGACGGAATTAGCGGCCGTTTGGTAAATAATTACTTCTCTCGTTCATTTCGTTCGCGGCACGGCCACGACTTACGCCCGCTATTATTTTATAATTAAAAATAATATCCACGAGTCTCGAATAGAATTCTCGTTTGAATTCGCCTAATTTTACAAACTGTCAAATGATGTGTTTGAGAACAAAATTCTCTTAGCTTTTATTATAAAGATCCAAAATATTTTACACTTGCAACAGTATATTCGCAATACACTTCAATAATTATTTTTGTATTATTTAGTTCGTCACAATTTAGATTTTTTCATTAAACTATTATTTGCGCGTGTTCTCGGAATTACGACTCGGCAATTTTCTTGCAACGGTTCGCACACTTTGCAAATAAATCACATGCGAATACACGCAATTATACATAGAAGGAGTGCGTTTTAATGCATTTATGATGCATTCGTTAGGGAGGATTTCTTTTATTCGACGATATGGCGCGTCTCGATGGAGATGCGCAAAATGTGCTTCTTCGCTTCTCTTCCCCGATTCTTCCCCATAGAGAAGGGGATCGAGCAACGACGAGGAGGGTGGAAGATAGGCGCACACGGCCGTTACAGTAAATTTTTGTTATTCATGGAATAGCGATTGCTTCCGTTGCTACAACGGGCACCGACAACCAACGACTAGCGAAGAATACGCTAATTTTACGAGCGCCCTCGACTACTTCTCCCGTTTCCTTCCTTCGGCCGTTCTCTCCTCTCCTTCAAATGGTATCGTTCTTTTTTTAACAACGTCAACGTCGCCCTCACCCTCTGCTCGGGAAGATGATAACACGAATTTAACATGTATTCACGGAGAAACTTTAAAAAGTTTGAATTGTTAGTACTCTATTTTATTTTCTAAGTACAAATCTCTTTGTAATTTCGAAATCCTTCAAACTTTTAATAATATTATTATGCATTTTCTGTCACATAAGTTTGCTCAAATGCTCTTAAGTGCGTTCGTCAATATTAAATTTCTTGAATTTGTATTTATCCGCGAACGTCCGAGGGAAGGAGCATTTTCGAACGCGTAATAATCAATTCGCGTTCTCTCCACCCCTTGGTTGAAAATTTCGAGAAGAGCGGGCAGTCTATCTGGAAATTCTCTCTCGCCCAATGATTATCCGATTCCATTAAGTCGCCGTTTAGCTTAAGATACAATTGGAAGCGGCGAGAAAGCCTCCCTCAAGGTATCCTCCGGCGGCAACATTCGAGGACTACTTAATCCCTCCTAAATAAGTGCGCGCGTCGGTGGAGGTGCCGGACGTTTGTCACGGTGGCGCACCGTGTCGCGTCGACGGGCCCCGAGGGTTGCAGCGGGGACGATTAGATTAAAACAGATCGCATCGATCTTAGGATCAGTGGTGGACGGCCAGAGGGGGAGGAAGAAGAGACGAGGAGAAATTCTCCCCCGCACGCGTCTCCTCTCGTCGAGTGTTCTATTAATTCCGCCTGTTCGTTAGTAATGGAAATTATTCTAGCTCCGTGCCGGCGCGCAAACACCTCGGCGCGCTTTATCGCCATTTTAATCAGCGAGTACTTTAATTAATTGTCCGTTACATAATTCATAGCGACGCGTCGCTGTATACGCGTTCGCGGCTGCGAGCGATTCATAGAGCGCCGGATTGGCCGCGGGGGCCCGCGTTTAATGGTGGCAATAACGGGCAACGGTTTGCGACGTGTACGCAAATAAGAAGAGCGACGGAAAAACGACGGAATAAAGTGAAGGAGAAAGAGAGACGAGGGTGGAAGATGCGCTGAATCCGCGGTACCCGCGCGATGCTTCTTCGCATGCATTAGTCGATCCTAATTAATTTTACGGCCATTCCCTGTAAAGAAGTCATTTTATTGTCATTGTTATCACGCGGCTGCTTGGATCTACGGATCTTATTACAAATTGATGACTTTTTAATCGATTCCCATCGTTTTGCTGTGTTATCTCGTAAAGAATAGGAATAATTGGTAGAACAAGATTAGCATCTCATTTAACATAACCGAATGCTAATCCTTTCGTTCCCGCGTCTTTTCAATGGAATTACCGTATTTTTTAAAGTTTTTTGAAAGAAAGATCGTGCGAATCAATTTTACGATAAAAAATCGAAAGCTACATAAACTTCGATTAGTAAGAAACATGTAAAACAATTGAAAGAAGAGATAGGCAAACCTTTTTTTATTGTTTTATTTTATTTTATTTATATATATATAATTATCAAGTCTAAAAAATATTTACATATTTTACATTATTTCTCCAATATTTGGAAATAATTTGCAGTATGATTTATTCCGTGAGATTTTATCCATATTTCTTGCGAAAATATAGTGGCGATCGAGTTGCCAAAAACAAAATAATTTGCACATTCGACAAAAAATAATTTATTTGTTTATTGTGGTGAATGGTGCGAAATCTAATGAATGTGCATTGTTAATTGGATCGTGCTTAATGGCAACGTTACAGATGCATAATGAAGAATATAGGAGAACAAAATATATATTGCAGTATACTGCAAATAGTAAAAATAATTATAAATTTATTTATTGATAGTCAACAATTTTAAATAATTGTGCAATTTACAGAGAATATTACATTTATCATTTTTTCTTTTATATTTATTTTTTTATAAATTTAAAATAAAATTTTTTCTGTACTTTTTTTAATTGAATGCTATTTAAACTGTTTTTTTTTTTTTATAAGCTGCAGTGTTTTAAGAAATTAGAGATTATTTGTTCTGTGATTTTTCTCTGATATAACATGATAATGGAATTTAAAATATTAATTTTATATTGATAATTTATTTTTTTATGTGTATATAATGCTCTAATTACAACACTAGAGAAAATACGATTTAAATTCTAAAAATACTAAACATTACATTATGTTGTATTTCTCTTGTATACCTCATTTTGACATTTCGATATCGGGCAATTTTTTATTCAATGTTTTTGTTCTTCCTATGCGTATTGTATATACCTATTTCTAATTAATTGTATTGATAAACGTATAAAGCATTATTTCGACTTTGATAGAAAAAAAGGCCGATAGCTATTAGAATAAATAATTAATGGAAGCAGAGAAGAAAAACAATTTTCGACAATCGGTTCGACAATTTGAACGATCGCGATATAAATTCGACGTCGAAAATGATTACCGTGCAATACTTCGCAATAAATCTTTCGCGGTAATATTCGACAGCGCGAGAGTCTCAATTTAATGCCGCCGCGGCGAATGTGTCCGTACGAAAATTTAATTATTTATTTGATCCGGCGTAATAATACGGGAGCCATCGGAATTAATAAAACGCAGACGGGTGGATACGGCCGACGCGTTTTAAACATTGAGACGCATTAAATCCCTTTAAAACCGGTCATCGTTCATTTATTTAATTAAAACGCCCGGCTCGCGGCCGCCGCGCCGCTTTTCACAATTTAACATATTTAGTTTGAAGAATGCTAAACATGATACTTCGTTATGCGGCGAATTAAAAGAAACGATAATTTCGCGAATAAATGTCGATGCGAACGAGCATCGATCGATCCGCCGTGCGGACTGTTAATAACAAATTTCCGATAAAAGCGCCAGTACAATGGCGGCAGTAATAAATTTACTGAAATTTGCGCGATATCCGCTCACGAATCGCCGTAGAACGTTGGAATATTGCGTCTTTCAAAAGCGCAACGCACACGAGCGAACACCATCGGTTTTAAATGGAATCGTGTTTAAACATTCTGATAATCCTGCGAAAATTAAAATAACATATTCGATAAAATATTAATTGCATAATCGGAGCCGGAAAGTTTCAAACAGAATTATTATTTGACTTTCATTTTGCACATACAGAAATCATTAAAGATACAAAACCTGTATACGTTTACGCATTATTAATTACTTTATAAACTACAAGAATAGTTTCTTTAGACGTTATAAGATTAGACGTTATAATGTACAGTTCAAGTAAAAAAAAAAAGTTGTTAGAAGATTGAGAGCTTTTTCTGTACGGCGTCGCTCAATGATATTTAAATAACTGTCCGCAGCATATAATTAAAGCTATTTCTAGATTAATATAAGAGGATTTAGAGAATTACGAAAGAAAAAGCGTCGCGTCACACTTTCCAACTTTCACGAAAATCGCTTTAACTCCGTTCCGAAACTTTAATCTTCTTTCAGTTCGCGGAAAACTGAAGTTCAGGATATAAAACGATAGATGCGGCCGTCTTGCATTTTGATAGGATATCGGCCGGTGAAGAATGCGATTATGTGAAATTTATTCAAAAAGTACTTCCCAAGAATCACCGTGTCAAATGCGGAATTCATTAACCGTGACTTCGTTGTACGTCATTCCTTATATTGTTTCATCCAACATTGTAACTTATTAAAAGAGACATCATTTGCCTATTATTCCATTTACATATTTCCTCGCAATTTTCACAAATTACTTCACGCTCGTGCAGACAAACATTACAAACTATTATTAATTTATATGTTAGAAGAGCTTTGACATTATGAGAAGTGTGAGGATAAATATATTGATGATAAAAAAATTCTATATTTATTTTATATATTTGCAAAGACTACCCTAAAATATATCATATTTTCTCGGAAAAAATCAAATTTGTAAAGTATCATGATTTTTTATAGGAAAATTATTAGAATTCCATTTGTCATGCGATTGTTTAACATTGTCTTTCCGCGTTGTTACGTAACATCGCGAAGGTCGACAATCCTAATAACCTTTAGCTGAGAGGTGACATGTTAGCCGATATAACAAACATCACTTTGTGTGTGTGTGTCTCTCTCTCTCTCTCTCTCTCTCTCTCTCTCTCTCTCTCTCTCTCTCTCTCTCTCTCTCTCGCCTCTTCTATGTTTGCGGACGGTTCGTCAGCGAGCTTTGCTGCGGCTTTAAAGCTGGCAGCCGATGTTTGACGATCCCCGACGACAACATTCGCTCCCGAATAAGTAAGGTCGCTCTCAAGGCCGACGCCCGTCAATTTGAATCGTCCCGGATCAACGTGTCCTCGCTAGACAGAAGACGGAAGATGTAAAAGGAGCGGACGCCTTTCTGTGTGTTTGGACAAAGATCACGGATTGTCCCGCGGGCTAATGAGATTCCCCTTGTCAACCGGCGCGATCTATACGATACTACAGCAGCGACGAAGATGATGACAACGACAACGACGAGGGATTTCGCGAGGGAGAAACTCGGCCGAGAATCCTTGTTAGCGAGGCTTTGTGCGAGCGCAGATAACGGCAGGTGTCGATTTCTGACGGGATCAAAGTCTACCTTTCACATCCGCGGGTCCTTATACTCTCCTCTCTCTCTGAGAAAACCTGCATTATATTTTTAGCTCTCGAGCTGACCGACTTTCCGTACTTTGATGTAAAGCTTGGAATCGCTTAAAGAGATGAATAAAATTATAAATAGTATTCGCGCGATGAAAAAATTTCTTCACTTTAATTACTAAAAGGAAATTAATGAGATACAATTGCCGCTTTCTCAATACAAAAGTAAACTAATATTAAAAATGCAAAGATTTTTAATGAACAGAATTAAGTTTGTATTATTCGGTTCTTCTCTTGCGTAATATGTATTTCCGTAAAAACTAACAGACACAAATAATATTTCATACGCGTCAACTTGATAATAGTGTATATGAAGTATATGAAGTACTTTGCAGTCAAAACGGTTGCTATGATAGTTCTAGTTTTAAAAGAAAAATGATCCAAGAAATAGATGCAGTTTGTCAATCGTTTCTTCGACGTGCAAGCAAATCGTCCGCTATGTATATCAAAGAAAAAGCTCAGAGATTTTCTGCAGTATCCAAGAAACTTTCTCAAAATAGCCTCTCGGATTGCCGAGGATTTCAACCCTATTATTCCTGGATATTCGTGAATGCCTAATTACAAAAAGGCGTACTTGGACATTGAACGAACGTTTTAATTCTTTTGCTACTAAAAATGCAAATATGTAATAAGTTGAAATTGAGAGGTCGACATCAAGGAAAAATGTATAAGCGATGAAAGGGAAGGAAAAATAAATAAGTTCCTTAAACGACGAGCACATCGGAGGAGAACAATCGAATACAGATGTCACCAACGAACTCCGCACGCAGCCGCCCGGACAAACACAGCCAATCAAGTTACAGTCCCGTCGCGCTCTACAGATTGCAAAGTGAGAACGCCACCGACTGGCACGAGTAAACGAACTGGAGTGACGCTTTTCTTCCCAGGGGAGCACCCGGGGGATAAATAAGGATCAAGGCGCCGGGATCCGCGTCGCGCGCGAGAAGCGACGAGCGAGTCCCTGCCGTCCTCAATGCATCGAGTTTCCTGTTTTCTTCGACTTTTCATCAGCCGCGAGAATGGTTTTCCATTAAGGGGCTCGGATTGGCGGAAGAAACGAAGGCGAGGACGAATCTGGCCGTGGACGCGGAAACGGAGATGCGGAACGAGCTCGTCGGGGACAAGTGGTTAATTACGGTCGCCGGCTATAAGCCGTCGCGACAGCCAAGTTCCCGTTTAAATCGCCGGCCGGAGTTACTCAATTAGCTCGTGAGAGCTACTCGTAGCAGCTCTCGCGTTTTACAAGCAAGCCAATTAAATATATCGACCTTTGTAAACGGCCGCGACTGTGTGCACGATGCTACTTTGTGCCTTGCAAAAGGACAGGATGTATAACGAATCGGGGATGCATCGCACAATGTATCAACGAAGGCCTTGTAAGAATTGAGCGCGATTAATTTGCATTCGACGTTGAAACACGATTTGATTAATGAAAACCTTTTAATTTATTGATACGATAAACAAGAGAAATATAATATTTATATATAAGGAATTTTTCTTTTAGAATTTATCCTCATAATCGTATTAGTTGTAGGACAATATGGATTTTAAAGAATTTTACAATACTCTTTTAGAAAAATTTTGTAAAATTTAAGTGGAATTTGGTTTAGTTTAATTGTAGTGAAATTGAACTAAACTATTTTACTAAATTCTAAGAGAAAATTCTCTTCGTGTATAAAATATTTTTGAGTACTATGTTCAATGTTGTACATTACGAGTATAAGGTAATAATTTATTATAAATATTTAATGGAATCACTGTCGCATGTATGCGTACACGCGCAAAAAATTACCGTGATAGATTTTTTTCTTTACAGTGTATGCCCATTAATTAGTGCATGTACTCTGCAAGTATTCAGTTCGCACTCCCCAGTTCGTGAATTAGGTCGCGACAATTATCTCGCGAAATTAATTACATGGGCAAAATAGAATTCTAAAGCCGAAGATGGAGTGAATAAAGGAGGAAGACAACGACGACGTGTTCGACGCCGCATCCGATCACCAATTAGCGGCGGTTCCTCCTCCGCGGCCTTCCTTTTTCCTTGCTCGCATCTAGATAGTGGCGATCATAACGAATCGTCCGTCGATGTCCGCCGCGAGGTATCGTCGGAGAGAGAAGAGGAGCGCTCGAGAGGAACCAGTTTGGGACCGGTCGGAAGAGATGGAACGGCCAGGCGTATCCACTGATCGGATTCAAAATTGATATTCCTTTCGTGGGCCGACCGACTGCGATCTCTCGAAAAAATCGCGGAAGACTTTGGCGCGTGTTTCTCTCTCGCTCTTTCCTTCTCTCTGTTTCTCTCACTTCTTTAGCCTTTTCTCTCTCTCTCTCTCTCTCTCTCTCTCTCTTTCTTCCTTTCCTCCTTCTATGGCGAACGACAGCTGCTGCGACCGCTGCCAAGACGCGTCGTTACCACGAGCGATAACACAATGGCCGCCGCTCTTCCTACGCGGTTATCACGCGCCGATCGCCGAGAGCGCCGATCCTCGGGAAATTATGGACTGTCACGATGCGCTCTCGATAACCGGCCCGAGGACGTCCGCGGATACACCCGGCTATTCCAGTGTCGCCTCGAGATTTCGTCGCGCGACGATTCTTCGATAAACCGCTTTTGGCACGGCCTTGCACGGCCGAGCGAAGCGGAACGGCAAGACGCATTACGTGCACACAGTGGCGAGTTTAGATCGCTAGGAACCTCTAAGCGCTATAAAATTTCAGACCCTTCTTTCCACCGACATAATTATAGGTTCCAAAAATACGATTTGGTCGATCTTTCAAGGTTTTATCATAAAAGGCATTGTTTAAAATATAAGTACAATATATCTTCTATTTGTACCCATTTACAATTACGCATTAAAAAATATTTTTAGGTTACTGAAAAAAAAATAATTTAACTTTTTAAACGACTAATAAGTTCTCTCACTTTTGTTTCAAAATTAGGAATTTTTATATGACGTACAATTTCTTCCATTTTGTCGACTATAATTAATCATGACATTCATATGCAATTTTTTTCAATTAACAATTTTACAAACACTTTTTAGAGGTATTAAAGTATTGTACACACAAGAAATAAATTCTTAAAGAAATGTATAAATGCTTTAATCTAAGAATATTTTATGCTTGAAATAGCGCCAAGAATAAATCATCTTTAATTAAAAATAAATTATTCTTAAAATAAAGCAAAAAGATATTTTTAATTGAAAACAAATTTTACTTTATTTAAAGAATAGAATTGTGCCCGTTTAACATTAAATATGCTTGTATTGGAATTATTTTTTTCTTCAATGCGGGCGAGTTTGCTGCGGCGGATTTATTGCACATTTCACTCATGTTGTTTATGGGTAGCAGATCAGCTGCGGCAGATCCGCCTGCGTGTATAGGCAACCGACGTTTCTCGTTATGACAAAGTCGTTTGTTAGTTATGGACGTAGGTTAGGTAGGACGAGCTAAATATTTTATTTATCTTTGAAAATTTGAATCACATTTTGGAGGCATGCTCTCTGAATATAATATTTCACTTACGAAACTATTTTCATTTATTTCATAGTCATTGATGGTCTGTTTGAAAATGGGTTTAGTTATTATTAGTAAAAATAATGCAGTTGACAGAAGTGAAAATTATTGGCGTTGCGTTTCGTTTCTTTCACCAGTAAAACCAGTAGATAATCCCAAATAGTCCGAAACGTCATAAGGATTTTCAGGTTTAAAATCACGGACATTTCAACGTTATCGCAAGCTTGTAGTAACATTGCAGAAATCTTTTGTAACTTCCATACAATATTACAATGCTTCAATGTAAGGTTTATGCAATGTTTCTTTAATCTTTCAATGCTGGATTATGATTCTAACCTTCACTTTTTATAACAAATGTCACATTAATGATTAATATTATTAAAATATAGATTTTTTTAACCGTTTACCCAAACTGCGCGCCGTTACTTTCGGTCATATAACACAGTTATGATCGAATAAGAGTTAGTAATATCACTTTTATTAAATTAATATTAATTTAATAATACTTGATGCTTACTAGCATCTATATTAACCCTTCCCCCCCCCCTGAAAAAACTATAAAGAATTTATTGCGAAAAATAGCAATACCCGTACCGGAGATTCGGGAGGTCCCAGGTTTGAATCCTGGCTAAGGTGATATTTTTCGCAATAAATTCTTTAGTTTTTTCAGGGGGGGGGGGAAGGGTTAATATAGATGCTAGTAAGCATCAAGTATTATTAAATTAATATTAATTTAATAAAAGTGATATTACTAACTCTTATTCGATCATAACTGTGTTATATGACCGAAAGTAACGGCGCGTAGTTTGGTTAAGTCTGAGAAAGTATATAAAATCACACGTATATATAAAGCACTAAGATCTAGCTATGACCGAATAGGCCTTCTTATTTGAAATTGTTCATGATTTAACTTTTAATTTTTTAATTACCCAACTCTGCAAATAAGTTACGAGAATTTGTAACGCGGTACGATGCAAGATCTTTCTAAAAGACATTGCGTTAGTCTCGCGCAGCGAGAAAGACTCTACTCAATGAAAGCGCGCGTGCACGCCGATCAATGCCTCCCCACTCGGGTCGTTGACCGCACGCGGCCCCGGCAGACAGGCGCACGTGCTTGCCGTCTGGGCCGCCTCCCCACTCTCCGCCGATTGAAGAGAGTGGGGAGGCGGCCCAGACGGCAAGCACGTGCGCCTGTCTGCCGGGACCGTCTACGGTCAACGACTCGAGTGGGGCTTTAACAGAACGGCGTGCGCGCGCACCTTGGCTAAGCGGAGTCTCTCTCGCTGCGCGAGACTATAATGCAACGTCTTTTAGGAAGATCTTGCATCGTACCGCGTTACAAATTCTCGTAACTTATTTGCAGGGTTAGATAATTAAAAAATTAAAAGTTAAATAATAAAGTTAATAACTTGTAACTTAGTTAATTTTAAATGATTGAATTTTTTACTTTAATAGTTATTTTTGAAACACATGAATTTTAATTTATTAACTTTTTACTAAAGTTAAAAATTTATTTGTATAAACAAAGGTTATAAAAGACAAAATTAAAAAAAAAGAAAAACAAAGAAAAGAAGCAGTTTCGGACTATTTGGGATCGTCTACTGGTTTCACTGGTGGAAGACACGAAGCGCAACGCCAGTAATTTTCACTTTTGCCAACTGCATTATTTTTACTAGTAATAACCAAACTTATTTTTGAACAGAGGATAAGTTATTTTGCTTAATACTGGGTTTTCATGCACACTGTTGCCCATGAACGTAAAATAAATGAACTTCGAGTAAAAGTCAAGTGCATTTTCAAATATGTAATTCTTAATCCAAGAATAAATAGCTTTCAAATAATGTGATTGAGCTTTTTGTGAGAACAATATGATATTAGAAACAAGAATACGATCTTGAGAATAAAATATACTTCACACAGATATATTTGTTATTGACGCAAGTGAACAGTTGTAATTGAAGAGAGCATTTCATACTTAAATGAAAACAAATAGCATTCAAAAATAAAAATATATGTGAATTAAGAATTAATTTTTTGTGTGTATATAAGAGTTCAATAATGTTTTTCAATAATGTTTTTATTATAAAGTAATGAAAATTAAGGATGGCCGCGAATGAAGCATAGTATGTCATAAGAGATCAGAAAACGAAAATGAGCATTAAGTGTTAATATTCGTGTAAATCTATTTACATATTACGAAGACCGATGAGAGAAAGAAACGATCCACGAATTTGCATTGCAGAAACAAATGGACATGTAACGTTAAAAAGAAATTACGACAGCTGTTCAGAAGATGTAGTGACATCGGTGAAACTTTTTCAAGTAGCGCTTTCTGTCTTTACGCGACAACGTAATTTTAACGACGCACAGCCGTTTTTGCTGGCGATACTTTGATTTTATTTACAAATATGCAAGTCTGTTTGCGCCAGCGTTTTAATTGGCTTCCGTTGATTAACGCGCAAAAGAGAAGCGCACATAATTGCGAAAGAGGCAGATTTATTTATTAACTGTTTACGCACTTGAATGAGATTTCTTGATTGACTCTCTATCACCGTTTTGTTTTATCGCTATAAATAATTTTAGCCAATTTATATATAATACCAGCTGCTGTATGTACGTACATAAAAGTGCTCTTTTTGTTATAAACAAAGGAATTTTTTATGTCCAAGTAAGTCTATTTAATTTCTAGATTTCAGTCGCAGCTAAAATTTCAAAATTTGCGTTAAAGTGAATAAATAAATCCTTTCTTTATTTTTTTCAGAATTTTATTATCAAGCATATTAGTATATGCATTTTAAATAATTTCTTAAAAACTACTTATAATTTATAATAAAACTATAAAAATATAGCGATGAATCAAGTATATTTTTTGAAAATACACGAAAAACTTCTACCATATTTTTGAAGACGTATCGCGTGTGATTTACAATTGACAAGCGAGATATTCGAATCCCAAGGGAATGTATCCTTCATATACTTCGACGTACATCGATGGATATCCACTTCATGGCCCTTCGCTCTTTGGCCCTATCGACTTAGTCCACGATATCGTCGCCATACACTGGGATTCCATCATCGCGTTTCCACTTTTACGTGCGCGCCACTCAGGTCCGATATTTAATTAACGACGCTCCGGCGCGACTCGAGGACGATATATAAAAGGCGTCTCTCTCTCTCTCTCTCTCTCTCTCTCTCTCTCTCTCTCTCTCTGAAAATTTGCATCTCCACTCAAGTCACGTCGCGTATGTAGCTCTTACCCACACTCTCTCTTATGGTCACCACACGCACGCGTTAAGTCCCGACGGTTAATACTTAACGAACGATATCGTAAAATTCCGATCGCCGTTCGCCGTTCACCGGATCGAAATACGTCAGGTCAGTTTAAGTGGAAATGCTCGTAATTTTAAAGATTAAAGAGGAAGGACGGCCGTCAAAACGAAAACATAATTCATCCAATGAAATCGTGTATCTTTAAAAAATATATCGTCGACATATTACATGTTTCACGTTTCACATATACGCGACAAATTATTAAATGGAGGAAAGCTATTCCCTATTTCTTCTTTCTCTCTTTCTCTTTCTGCCATTATAATAATATTCTTTTTTAATTTAATGAATTATAGAATATTAAGATGAAAAATTAGATGGATGTTAGAGACAATCGAAAGAGCAACTTTAACGCGAGGATCATAAAAATTTCACACGGCGGGCGCGTAGATGCATCATCACATATTTTTACTTCACTATCTTCGTCTTATTCCCGCATGCTTGAATAGCGCATTCGCTTTATGGACGCACAAACGAAAGGATCATAAAGTCACGCGGACATCGCTCGCTTGCGCGAGGAACGTAGGAGCGACAAAATCGTAATCTCGGCGACACGTCGGATAATTATTCGGATATCCTCGAGAAGAATGCTCGGGATATCTAGATACCTTTAATGGGGCAAGCTTTCAGCCGCTTATCTGGCCAAGGCTCACTCGGGCTTTTACCGGACCCGCTCTCACCCGCGCAGATAAAATACACTCGTAACATATTCCCCCACTTCTGTCTTTCTCCGCCGTCGATATAATTAACCGCTATCGTACGAGAGCGAACGGCCCCCGTTTTTCTGTTTCTTATTTTTCTTTTTTTTTTCGCCGGATCGAAATTCCATTACGAGCCATTTATTTTATGCGTGCGTGATCGTCGTCCTTACGAGGAGAGAGAGCGGACGCGGTCCCGATAAGGGACATCGGCTATGCCCTGAACTAACGTCGTTACGTTCGCGAATGAACGTTGCGAGAGAAGAAACGGTAAAGTTCTCGATGGAAGATGTCTGGGGAACTGAAGCCCAATGGTCCCCCTTGCGGGAATTGTCATTTCAGTTTGAAAGAGGGCCCTTGTGAAGATGCAGCATCACGCGCTCGATTTTTTTACTAGTTGTAGGATAAATAAGAAAACTTTTAATATCACTTCTTAGTTCAACAGTTAGTTGAACTAATCTTAATTATAAGATAAAGATTTCTCTTAAAGTAAAGGAGGGAAGAATACAGGAAAGAATTTCAAAAATAAAAATAAGAAATAAAAATTCTTCATAAAAGAATAGAATTTTTATTTTACCATTTTAACAATAGATTTTTTTTCTCTTTTACACCCTAACCCTAATTTGACGGTGTGATTATTTCAATCTCTATTATGAAGGCAGGGAATTATTAATACAGGTGATATATTGCACACAGTAATGATCAACGAAACAAAATAATAAAATAAAACAATAATAATTGTAATGAGCCTATAATCAATTACAAATACTAAATTGCAGAGTTATGTTGCAATGTACAGAGATAAATTACGTAAATTATCTTAATGTCGTATCAATACAGCACCGGCCAAGTTATTACGTCAGGAATTTACTCCAATATTGTGTACATGTAAATTAATTAAAATGGATTGACAGGACGCGAGATTGCTCGTTGGGCAGCTCGCTTTCCACGCTCACCCCTGCTAATAAACCTTAATTAACGATCGCTATCTCGGATAATTTTCCTGGCGGGTCCCAATCGCGACTGCGACTTAAGTTAATCAACGCTCTTCCAGCAATGAAAATATGAAAACCGCGATTTTTCCTCAAGGGAAAACGAAACGGTCTTTGTGCCGCATATACGTAATACGAGGAGCTCCTCCAGAACGGGAAGCGATGTTTCAAGTTTTCATGTCAAAATGGCAAGAGATAACTGGCTGACAGGAATATGACGAGAGCGAAGGCGGGAGTAGCGCCGCGCACGATATCGATTATTATAATTTAATATTTTCGGCCAGTCAAACGAACTCGAAGAGCGAGTCACTCGAGCACCGTCAATCCGTCTCCGAGAGTTAATCCCGCGGGAGCACGGTTAATCCCGCAGGATTATGTAACGCCGCAGTGTTTAAGCGCCGGGCTCGTTGAAACTCCTGTACGTTCGCCTAGATTTAGTAAATACCCCGTGGTTTTCCCGGCAGAGATTTTTATCCATTCGATCTGCGAGCACGTTGTAGCCCATCGGCGCCTTTCTGCGCTCGCTGAATTTATAGCGCATGTTAATACTTAACGTCATAACGATTAGTTGACATCTAAAATTTACGCGTGGAAAGTGTCTTGCGATCTTTTTGTACACGTATTTTTGTCAACATGTTATTGTACTGTCGTATGCATACCCTAGATACAGTTTTAGTTAAATGCATACAGCATCCTTAATAAATTCTGATACGTGAAACTCGCTGTTCGAGAACAAAAAGATGCCAACATGGTTTTTACAGTGTTTTTTTTTTGCATGGAATATATTAAGCAAATATTTTAAGAATTCTCTGCGATTAATTACTGCTACCTCATTATCGAGAATAGTCCTGTAGTTAATGGACTCTTGATTATTTTCTTCGTCATTTTGATAGATAAGGGAATCAATGCCCGTTTAATGAAATGCGTCAGCGCTGCACCGCGCTGCTGGTAGTTGTATGTCGTCGTGCCAGCTTGAAAAATCTCAGCGCGATAAAGGCGCGCGCGTTGTGGGATCAGTCTTGAGTGGTCGTCTGATTTCTTAGAAACTTTCTCCGCGTGGAATTTGGTCGATGGGAATCACGCTAAAGGATAGAAAGAAGAAAAAAGAAAATTTTTATTAAAGTTAAGCAGCTAGATACATTCGTGTCTACAGCTATATCTGGATTATCATCTAGGTGCAACGCAATTCCCGCAGTCATATTATATGAATATTATACTAGATATTCATACGTGATTATTATGCGACAATCTCATGCGTCATTATGTCATCGTAACAAAACCGTTTCATAACTGTAACGCGAGATACGTGCCGAGGTATATATAATTTCGGTCGAGCATTCATCAAAGTAATACTTCGTGGAAAGATAAATCTTCCCAGATGTGTACCTTTTATTTATTGTCTCGCAGTATCTCTCTACTGTGCGCGCGCGCAAGCTGTTATTCCGCTTCCGGCGCTGATCGGGATGTTTCTGCCTGCTTCGTAAGACCGGTCCTTCGCATGGGAGCTATGGTATCTCGCGACTACCTGTAAAAAGAATAGATACGATTACGGTTTACATACGCTGCGCGAAAGGTCTCCACCGCTCTTATCTTTCCTTAGCGAACTACTAGAAAGGGGCACCAGAGGCAACGGCCCTTATCGATTTCCTGGAACTCGTTAATGTCTCGCGATACTAATTAACGAGACGCGCGGGCATTGTGTCATCGCTTACGCGCTTCCGGTGAAATTTGCGGTCGCAGATGCAGCCGCGGCTCCCTCCGCGAAGAAGCGAGGTGAATATGTACGCGGCGTTATCTTTGTGTTAGATAAGACAATCGAGATCGTCCTTAATTACCGAGCGGCATCGATCAAGAAAAATCTGGGAAAAGCGAGGCCATGTCTTTTTCGCGAATCCGGTTCGTTGGAATCTAGCTGTACCGGTTTGCAAGAGGTTAAAACAATGTACATCCGAATCAGTTCTCTATTTCCGGAATATTCAAGAATAATTCTTTTTTACAGTAACTTATATAATTAAAAAAAATACATATATTGCGTAATGTAAACTAACTTAAAAGATTATGCCAACAAGTCAAATGATTAAGAAAGACAAATAACTTTTCCCAAGTCACAGTAAACTTAAATAATTTTGAAAAAGTCTGTGAACGTAGGAAATACATACATCTAGAGAGAAATTGATAATAAAATTATACACCTAATTATTCGCGCTTAAAATTTAACAGAGATCTGTTTTCTAATGTGCCTCTTCTAATTTTCATTCCACGAACGTGCCTTATCCTCTAATAATTATTCGCTAGTCTACTGGCTTCAGTTTCCTAAGGTCTCCCCCAGTTTCAGTGATCGCGGAGTTGCTGAGATTCCCGGAGTCAAGCTGGTTTTGGTCCACAGGAGGCACGTCTCAATATTTGGGAAGATATAATCGGCTTATAGTCTCGAGCCGGTAACTTAGGATCGGGCCCTACCTGCTCGCGTTCGCGTTCCACGGACGTGACACGTGAACAGGTCCGGATATCTTTTCGGGAGAATGAGTAACAGGAGGATTCGGAGGAGAAGATAACGGGAGCGAAAGGGAAAGAGAAGGAGGCGGGAGGAGAGAGACAAAGAAGGAAGAGAACTCGAGAAGGGAGAGAGAAAGAAAGAGACGGTAGGAATAAAGCCCCACGAATGTCGTATCGACTCGGTAAGGAACACAAGATTTCAATTACTCGGCTACCATTTCATCAAACCGAGACTTCAGTTCTCCCCCGTGCTGCCTGCAGGATTCACGGAGGAAGCCACCATGTCACCTCTAACGAACGACGAACGACGGACGAGACTGCATACCGGGCGACTTCGTCCTCCTTCCCCGCCCTCGGTCAACCCTTCTTCTTTGTCGGTTTTAGGGACCTCACGGAGAATATTCGCGGAACTTGTGAATTGATTTTCTTCTTTTCAAACCACGCGCAATTTCCGTAGTACAAAATGTTTCGAGTATTTAGTAAATTTTTTTTTCAATATTAATATTTTTAAGGACATTTATTTTTGAGAGAAGAAATAAAGAAAAAGAGAGAGACAGAGTTTAAACTGTAAATAGATATGCTAAAAGACTCGAATGCAAGTGTATCATGTCTTTATTAATCTGTTCATGGATAATTGAAAATTGACACTTTACGTGCTTATGTTCAGCAATCTAGAATTTCATTCATCAAAATTATTTAATATTTTATGTAATATCAGCCGAATCTCTAGTTGCGAACTGCACGGTTTCAATTAAGTTAAATGTCACAAAATTCGAACGGAATAAATCCACGGTAATTCAACAAGTCATAGAGAAAAGCTAATGCGTCGAACATAGTGGCCGATATGCCACGTTAAAGTTAACTTTGCGAAATGACGGCTATACCCGTATATACCCACAGTCACATTTACTTTTAAATAATAGCTACATCCACCTTTAGATTGGCTGCTACGCCATGTTTTTCGCTCTTAATGTGAGAAACATTTTATCTTTCTAACTGAAACACATTTTAAGTTTTATCTACATTCTAATAAAATAATGTGGACAATCGTATTACTGTAATATAAATCAAACACGAATATATAAAAAAATTAAATTCCTTTGCCATTATTAGCGTTCACTGGATATACTAAATTAATTAAGTGGCACAATTTTATTGATCTCTGGAAATAACTCGCATCATTAGATCAGAAGACATCTATATTTTTTAATCGATGTCACTTTCATGCATTCCGAGATCGAGAAATAAAATAACTTTTAGCACTTTTCAGCTTAATTCTCGCAATCGTTCTTCAACGTGTTAAAATCACTTTCATGAAAAGGGGAGTCGTTCATTACCTGAGTCAAGCTCAAGAAGCTAACGCTTTTATTCTGCAGCTTCTAGCGCGAATAACCGACGTGATCGTAAATCCCCACGCTCGTTATCTAGCGGGTGAGTTCTGCGAGACATTATTATTACGCTTCAGTCCGAAACTGGGTGAAATTAAAGGAAAACAACGTCGACCGTAGTTTAAACGCACCATCGATAAGCCCGCGGGCCGAGCTTATTACTTTTTAATTAACGGCCGGCGCATTTGAAGCGTTTGTTCTTATCGACGGACACACCGTCGCGCACCATTTTCCTATATCCCTTTTTTTTTATCTTTGCCATTTTACTGCAGTTGGGCGGTTCGGTGGAAAGAGGACGTAAATTCGGACCACGCCGTTCTGAAAGTTATATATGGAAGATCGCACGAGAAAAAAGTCAATTGTATTTTTTATGCAATCACATCTAAAAGAAAAATATTTAAAAAGAAATTTCGTATTTTCTGCCTCCTACAGTGTATCACAATTTAATAGAGAGAATAGAAGTAAAAAGTATTTTGTGTTAAAACACTAAATTAATTAAAACACACATGGATAGTAATTAAAATACTAAAATTTAACTTTCGAAAAATTGATTATCATTTGACCAGATTTGCTGCAGGACATTTAATTCTTACAGCTCATTCATGCGTTTTGCGTCCACCGGATCTCGCCGGGATGTAACAACATTTATTGGGTCTGACGGGAATGTATGCGCCATTAAAATGTATCCTCCGATACATAATCGTCCATCGAATGAGATAAAATCGGCTCGTAAGCCGTAATAAAATCATAACGAGATTGTGCCGCGTGGGCGGGGTACATGGGCCTCAATTATTTCGACGAGGCGCTTTGGAGAAGAGGGGTAGATTTCGAGAAAGGGAAGAGGGGGGGAGGGAGAAGCGAGCGCCGTGGATTTAGAGCGACGCCATTGGGGGTTTTACGCGCCAGGTATTATTTTACAATTTTATAGGGAGAGACCGTGTTTCCGCGTTCTGAATTTTACAGAGGGCATATGTACCCCGCCCCTTATGCTCCTTTCAACCCCGTTACATTTTACGCGCTTCCTCGCGCGGCATAAGCTACCTCGGCATAATCTCCGAGAGGGAGAATTGTTCGCCTATGTTAGGTATCCAGTTTACGAGTACGTAGCTGGTCGACGATTAATCGCAAATGTCGCGAATTAGCCGCGTTCGAATTCGAACTCTTTCTCTTCGCAAATGAGCATGGAATTAACTGCGCCGTGCTTACTGTTGCAGCTGTGCTCACAGCGGAAATATGCACATTTGTAACCGTAGTAGTAACGAAAATATTGTAGGATTAATCTCTTAAAATTATTGGTGTTGCCACTGCTGTCGATGGCTTATAAGTTTTAATCACCATCTCGCATTATTAACGTATAAGTTGAATTAATTTATCAAACAATAAAAATTATTTTTAAATATAATACAAAATTTAAAAAATACAAAATATTAAAAATACAATTTACATAAATTTAATTTAAAAATATAATTTAGTAATTTATTCTATACAATATGTATATATGCGAGATAAATTTCAATAATTAAATTAAAAAATATTAAGAAATATTTTGTTTCAGCCTTTTGCGTTTTCTTATTTTAAAAATGTAAACGTACGAATTAAATATAACACATACTGACCACTTAACTAATTTCTTACGTGAATATAAGAATTGTTTAACATATATATGTATATGTGTATATATATATATGTGTGTGTGTGTGTGTGTGTGTGTGTGTGTGTGTGTGTGTGTGTGTGTGTGTGTGCGCGTGTGTATGTGAAATAAGATGTGAACACAATTCTTGTAGCAATTCTTTAAACATTTGCTCTTGATTTATCGATTTGTTTGTCGAGTATCCGGTTGTGGTGAGGTCTGGTATCACTCTTACATGCATCCATCAGTTGGATAATATCCTCGACATTCCCGTAGAATATAATTGCTGGTGAAGATATTTAAGGCATCGTTTTCCTTTTTGAACACACATATATTCCGTTTCTTTTTCTCTGGCTCTCTCTCTCTCTCTTTCTCTCCCTCTCTCTTTCTTTCTCTCGTTTAGCCTCCACCATAATAATTGCAACGATGAAAACGACGAATGCAAAGTCATTCTCCGCGCTGTGGCACGTTTTATTACGACAAAATAATCAGTTAATTTCGCGACGAACCACTCTCCTCTTTTTTATAACGAGCTTTAAATGGTACTTAGTCATCGTAATGCGCCAATAAACAAATGCAATGATTATTTGTTCACGTTCGCTTTTAATTTAACTGGTTAGCATATGCATTTATAAGAAGTTTCGTTTAATATAAATTACTTAATGATTAATAAGTATAAAGTAAAAATATATGTCCTACTTATTTGATTAATACTTAAATAAGATTATATTTATTATGCACATTTATAAATTGTTTAAAGTTAACACAAATAGCATATTCTAATTATAATATTCTTGAGACTGTATTATTAGATTTCGCAGTATGAACAGAATTTATATATTGAACAGTTTTAATCATGATTTTAATTGATTTGGTTTTATTATATAGATAATAATACCGAATATAATACGAAAAAAAAACAAAATATATTTAAAACCAGCATAGTTGCTGAAAATTAAATAAAAGTTATAAATAAGATAGTTACAAAATATTTAAAAAATACAATTTATATAGATTCAATTAAACCTATGATTTGATGCATTTCTCGCAGTGTCAACATGAACTCGTCGGATCGTGAGGCCGTGTCGGGCCCCGTCCCCGCGCATTTCGCGAGCCGTCGACACGGAGGACAGCGGTCCTCGCGAGGTGAAACGGAGAACTGCTGCGCGGTCCTCGCTCTCCCGCGACGAATTTACTGGTCGGACGAAATTCAACTGTCATTCCAAATAACTATTTACAGCTTGGTAGAGAAGCCAAGGCATTCTTGCATTCGAGAGTGCGCGCGCGTCGGCTTCTATCTGGTTATACCTGGCCCGGGCCTGTCGGAGGAGGTCTCGCGAAGTTCGGGTCCGCTTACATTTCGCCTGCAGGGCGGTCTGCCCTCATTAGACACCACTCGCTCGCGCACAGACACGTACACGCGTCCCTCAGCGTGCAATCATCCTTCGAGATCTCCGTCATTCCCTCGAATGACTTTTCGCCTTTCGTGCTGCGCGAGCCCCGGTCCCGGAGCCCGGCGCACGCCCCCGGTGGGACCCGATGGCCGGGCCAAAATCTGTCCTTTTCGCCCCCTCGTCCGTCTCGTTCGACGATTATATCCTGCGAGAATCATTATCTATAATCATAGCTTGAATATCCTGCACGTATGCATAAGCTCGTATGCTGCAATATACGAACGCCTATATCTCGAATCTTGAATCTTACTACACAGAGAAAAACAAATGTCCCAATCGTGATATCCATTGGAACAAGGCTTAGAAAATTTGTGTTATTCGAAAAGATCGTGGGGGGAATTCGTTTGCAGTATAACGGGTACATCTTGGCATCTGAAGGATTTAAAGATTTGGATACATCATCTCTAGTTTTCGCTCAATCGCCATGTGACACGGTAACTAATTTTGGAGATTCGCTACACGGGGTTCCAAAGGGAGTCGACGGGAGCAAACAAGGATGCTTTTCGCGCTTCAGCAAAATTCGAACGAGAAGCTGGCGTTACATGTTTCGGCGCGGACGCAATCTCTTCCGCGCGTTCCTTTTTAATTCTCCCTACCTTCCTTCATTGCGTCCCTTCCCAGGTTGTTTCCCCGGTTGATCGTTCATTCGGATATTGCCAAATATCTTGGGCGGATAAAGCAGCAGGGCTGTCTCCATGATGCTTTGTCCGGTGTGCACAATGGCGCACGACGGGAGAATAATAAGAAACAGGCGGATTCCCGATTGAGGCAGCGGAGGGAATCGTGGAGGGAAAGGCGGGAGACAGAAAAAGAAGGAGAGAGAGAGAGAGAGTGAAAAGAGGAAGATGAAAGTCTTGGAGGCTGCGAGAGACAAAAGACAAACTCGACTGACTCCAAGTTATGACCCATATTTGTATATTCCTACCTCATCTTCTATCCTCCCTCTTTTCTTTGATCTTTCATCTTTTCTCGCTGCGATTCTTCACCCTTTCAAAATGCAGCTGAAGAATAAGTTAGAATATTTATCGATGATGAACGAACAGTCTAATTCTATTAGACTGTTCAATTTAATTTTTCCAAATTCATTTCGAACATGGTATAATATATCATAGTGCTTACTGCACTCTTGACAACCTGTATATGTTACAAAAGAGATACGTTCTCCAGAACTACCGTACTTACGCAAAATCGCCGGCATACCTGTCAGAATGCATCGAATTCACGATCGAGTCGAGCGAATTCAACGTATCGACGTGGCAATCATAATATATGTACGAACGCTCAGTCTGTTGGAATCTAACGTTAGTGACAAGAAACGCCTCTCTCGAACGCGCGATCAGACCCTGTGGCTACCTCTGACATGCATAATTGGAATCGTTCTTCGATGATGTCAGGTGCTACGCAAGGCGATGCTGATGTCACGTGTTTTTTATAATTATAATTATACTGTAATCTCCTTCATATATTATACGTCTCAACATTCTATGTTGGCATATACGCAGGAAATTAAAATAAAAATGATTGCTAGATATTTTCTTAAATACCATAAATACATAAAGTATATTTTGTATATAATTGAGAAAACTTGGACAATTGAATCTATCCCTCTGCACATAATTTGACTTTCGTTAGCAAAATATAACATTCAATTCTTTTGGAATAGATTGTATTTTTTATTTTGATTATATTAATTTGAAGATTATTAATAAAAATCGTTTCTGAAAACAAAACTTTAGTCGCTAGAACATTGATCTCAACTTTAGATTTTGCTTTGAATGAATACAATGCCATTTGTAACGCAATGTGCCAGTGCTAATGAAACATAAGATAATTATGCGTAATTTTCAAAGATTATACGTTCAAGTACGTGCAAGGAGATGCATTCTCGAAATGCACAATGACGGGTAAAATGTCTCATGTACGACAAGTTGTTGCCATTCTGAATGAATAGAAAGTACAGAAACTGACGTTATTATCTAGTCGTCAAGGATGTGATTAAAGCTATTATTAACTTTGTAATTACTTATGTATACATCAAGCTCTTCGGGAATATGACGAACATTTACTACTGTAACTAACTTCTCTAAAATGCGGAACAACATTTTTACCATTTCCGTTTTTGCATTTGCTAACGCAGTGTAAACTAAAATATAACTTTTTACACTGAATATTATTTTATTTTTTACAATATGAAACACACACAGAGAAAGACAGAGAGAGAGAGAGAGAGAGTCTAAAATTATACTCTCTTTCACGTAACTCAATACACACACTTGGCTTAATAAATTCGTAAATGTACCTTTCGTTACAAAGCATTCGACTTTGATTAAAACAATACGGAATCAACCGCGTAATGACTGTTTCAAATCTTGCAAAACCACGGAGGCCGGGTTCCCACATTCGCGCGAATCCACGTCCAGCCGCGCCGAACCGCGCGTTCTCTCTAAACCCAGCAGAAAATCGCAGCAAAAAACATCACAAAGCGACTTTGTAATACACGGCGGTTCATTTCAGTTTGGCGAAACACACACCGCCGATCCCGACACACAGTCGATATTCCGCAGCACGTAACCTCTGTTCGTAATAACTCTTTCGATCCCTCCTTTTTAATCCTTTCTTTTTCCTTCTCTTTCTTTCTCGCTTCCTGCCTCTTCTCGCTCTCGTTCTCTTTGGAGGTCCGAGAGAACCTGCCCCGTTGGTCAGTCCGCCGATGTGGTGAACTCTCTCTCTCTCTCTCTCTCTCTCTCTCTCTCTCTCTCTCTCTCTCTGCTCGTCTACCGTTTACAAGAGCAACACACCGTTGCAGTCCCTTACCGATCTTGTTGTTGAGATAGCATCGCCGAACATACGTGGACACGGTTTGTCTTCTAATGATCCAAATAGAAATTATTCTGGGCCGCCTACGGAGCTTGACCCTCAACGGTGTCTTCTCCGATGCGTTTGAAAATGTGTTTCTTAACGCATCTCTTAAAGTTGAGAATATTTGTTAAAACAACAATTAATTAGCTGCTTAATGTGAAAAAACTATAAACTTGTTTAATTAGGTAGAGTTAAACTAGTTTAATTAAATTATGAAAAAAGACATTTACAGGCACTGTGAATTTATATAAGCACAAAAAATAAATTCTGAAAAATAATCAAAATTTTACAAACTATCAATTCAATAGAACAAATCAATACAACGATTATTTATATAAAACATTTGTATGACAAGTCTAATAGTTGTTAACATATAATGTACGGTTATGGAAACAAATACAAATTCCGAGACTAAGATTACAAGCAATAGGGAGAAATAGTTTTACTGCATTCAACGTAATTTAACATTCCTTTAGTCTCCACTTTGTCTCGGTAGTTCGATATTCGAAATGACATTGCCGTGTCAACTATTAATCCACTCAGATAGGATGCTTTCTCTCGGGTACTTAACCACAAGGAAATTCCAGCTGTCTAGTTCCACGCGGCGGAGAGACAAATATCGGGTGCTTTTCGAAATTTACGAGAATTTCGAGGGTCGTTCTCATAAATCGGTGCGCCTCTCCTCGAGAGACAAAACAAGCCGGCGACACGTGAAAAAGCAAAAAGAACCAGCCGAGAGAGACTATCCAGAGCCGCGTGGCGTCGAGAGGCGTCGAGACGCTAAAGTGGCGAACTCCGCGGAGGGAGAAAGCCACGGTTTAACGGTTCGCGTTTTACGAGACAAGTGGAGGAGATGAGGCCAGAAGCTCGACGACGACCGAAAAAATCGTCGTAAATTTCAAGCAGCCCGTGAGCACGCGTGCCGCTCTCTCTCTCTCTCTCTCTCTCTCTCTCTGTTTTTCTCTTTCTCTGTTTGGCAATCGGAAGCAATTCAACATACGGTCCTATGAGACGTGCGACGGAAGCAGGACACCCACCACGACTATGAAGATACCGCACTTTTTTTTGGACCACACTGGGTGATAATTTATCACGTTGCGCTTCGTTTCTTGTTAGAAATTGTTAGTGAAATTCGTGGAAATGAAAAGAAAATTTGTGTTGATTGTTGGAATTAATACATTAGCTTATGTATCAACTGTAGAAACAAATTATCATAAACGGAGCTACATATATACAAAGCGAATATCGTAGTAAAATCGTGACATCACCATTGCC
Organism: Solenopsis invicta; assembly: GCF_016802725.1. Lineage (NCBI taxonomy): Eukaryota > Metazoa > Arthropoda > Insecta > Hymenoptera > Formicidae > Solenopsis > Solenopsis invicta. The sequence continues at coordinate 13,006,887 of NC_052673.1, forward strand.
TGCGCGCCGCAATTAAAGCGATTAAATATGGCATTATCATCTTCCATCTCGAGCCATCATGATCATTTGTTTATTTCAATCCAAAAATGTATGAAATAATTTATGATGACACGAGAAAATACGCAGAGAGCGTTGTTAACCTCCGCGCCTATAATCGCCGCGCTAACTCGCGCATCGTGCGAGAACATTTAGGACATTTTTTCAAAAAGTTCACGCAACGTTAAAATTTTCGAAGCGTCGCTCGGCGAAAAAGGCAGAGCTACGAGCGAACTGTCGTAAATTCAAAGCAGGCCACGCGACTTTCTTGTCAGTTTGCATCGGAAGCAATTTATAAATACGTCTCTTTGCGCCACGTGGCAGGAAGACGATCTGCATTACGAAAATCTGTCCGGTCTCTCCATCGGTGCCGTTTCTCAGTACGCGGTTCACCTCTGTCATAAATAATCGCATAATTCGTCGAGCCCGGTCGAACGCATCGCTCGCTACTTTGTCCGGTATAATGTCTTCCGGTCTAATCGCACGCTATTATTTTGATGTACGACATGAGAGCGCAACGAGGAGAGACGGAGAGAAAGAGAGGAAGCCAGATCCCATTTCACGGAACACGAGCCGCGATTGTATTCGCGAAACAATGCGAATGTTATCGTAAATTACGAGCACTTGAAATACAACGGGGTAAGAGGCGAGGAGAGACGAGACGAGTGGCGCGGAAATAGAAAAAATCGCGGAGGGTCGTAAAAGCAGTAACTGGAATGGTGATGTGTAATACACTATCGCGTTGTGCATCGAAAATATAATAAAAAAAAAAAATCGAAATATGCTAAAAGCGAATCTACAAAAATAAACATCGTGTTTTATATGTATAAGAATTAGATATATTTTAAAATATCAATTATCGCACAACGCATTAGTCTTTATTAGATGTCACTAGAAGATATTGACAACTTTTACATTATAAAACGTAGAAAAATTGTTGAATCCTGACGAAACATTCGATCTGTTTCTCTCCATTTAAAACACTCATACGGATAGGCGAAATTATTCACTTGTTGAATATTTGTCAGTCAAAAAGGCAAGAGTCTCTTCCCTTTTTTTACTTCTACTTTCAACTTTTATATCTTTTTTTTTTTCAAATATCCCGTTGCTGACTAGATTTTTGGAAAGAGCGATTCTTTCGATTTCTAAATGCCGATTGCGATCTAAAAATTTTTAGTTAGGAGTTACGAGGATTTAAAAGAGAAAAACACATATAAACGTCTTGAGACTTAATGAGTTAATTGATGCTACGTAATTTCTCAAAGCTTTCGCGGCTTTTGTCGAAGATCCGACAAATGCTTTGTTCAATCGCGAAGCACAACGGCGGAACAATTTAGAAACGGCAGAAAGCGACGTCAGTCAGGGTCTCGACCCTCAACTGGATAGGGATGAATAGAAATGTTTGGCGTGCTTCTGCACTGAGCTTTGTATCCGTGCACGCGTACGCCGCACGTGCGTGCAACATCCATAGTCGGCGTAGCGGCTACAGGCGTGCAACGGACGCATACTAACGTATTGATCCACGCTCGTGTGTTGCGCGACACATTGAGTGTACACGGTCCCAATATTTGTATCATCCACGTGGACGTTACGCTCCCTTCACACGGTAGGATCAACGGCAAGCGTGATTCATCCTCCTCGATCATCCGGGAATAATAGAATCAAATCTTTAGACAAATTCGAATAATAAATAAATTGAAAATAAGTCTATCTTATTGAAATGCTAAAACAACGGACACAACAGGGATGTAATAAATTATTTTAAATCAAATTATGTACACTAGATGATTGATAATATTTTTGATGTTAATTTCCTTTTCTTTATTAGGACGTTAATTTTATCGAGTTTCAGTTAACCGATTAAACATTGCAACTTCTGCTAAATTTATTATTTTAGCTTAACTATTGATAACATTATGCCGCTTCTTTAATATATATATTTGTACAGAGTACTATTAAAACTAATTAATTAATCAATCGCGTGTTAGTAAAATTATAATATTTAGAAATATAAAAGTATGCTTTCTAACACGACTCCCGCAATATATTAATACGCCTCTATTGCCAATTAACATATGTAATACTAATTGAAAAGGATTAATGAAATAATACTGCAATAAATAAAAGTGATGAAGGCCACTAAATATATGGTTAAATATAGAGGTTTCTGCGTAAAACAAAGGCTATCATTTTGCTGTGGAATGTTCCAACGTGGGAATCGCAGATGTTACGCGATGCCTGCCAGAGAATCTTGCTCTGAGAAACGATTTCCGGGCAAGGAAAGTGATCTCATGCGATGATGGAATTTAATTCCATTAACCTCGGCCCAAGAAAACGACCCGCGCGGCATCATGCATTGTTTAATTACGGCGCGCTCGCGTGATAATGCTGAATGCCAACAGAAATTATTTCAAACCTTGTATAATATCACGATATACAATTTCAAGCGATAATCTTTTTCTCAAGTATTATTAAGGCACATCCAGTAAATTAAAAATAAAATAGAGGAACGAATACTCTCATGTATAGAAAAGAGAGGGAATGCTGGACAAGAATCAAGCAATCTAAATATAATAATATGCGCTTTGATTGCGCCCCGTGACACTTTTCATTCCTCTCATTTTGAAATTATGCTACCATGTCAATTTGTCAGAAGCGAGCAAAACGTGAGACTGAAACCTAATTTGTACAATACATTTACTAATCAAATAAACATCCGTACAAAAAAAAATAATATTAAATGATGAGCAATAAGCTTCTTACATTATACAGTGAATTTTAATTGTTTTTCATTCAAGAATCATCGACTTTTAATAGCCGGTTTTTAATGTAAGCTTAAGAAGCAAAGTTAGCCGGAAACATCTTGCTTCGTCTTGAGCTTCATCACATTGAAAGAACGATACGTAGCGCGCGATATTTTAGGGCGCTGAAGGGGCCGGGCATTCGTACAACCGCTATAAAGAGCGAGTTTTTATTATTATTACAGACGATTAAATAACTTAAGCGCCGCGTAATTACGCTAACATACTGGCGATTTTTGCGTAATATTCTGTCGGTCGGCCGACGTATTTTTTTGAAAAAATTACATGAGATTTTGAGCCGGGCCAACTGTAGTTCGCGTCCGCGTGTATAAAGTGCACGCGAGACAAGAGATATAACTGTCAGATGCATCCTAATGACGATGACGATTATACGCTCTTTGATGCAATCCGAAGTGACGTGCGTGTAGCGTAACACGCGCAACGCACGCTATCACCGTTTCCGCGCGTCCGCATACAATCCGATCTCAGAACGGACCGAAGTTATCGTTACGGAAGAGTGTTTTATTTCGTCTCGCGTACTTGGCTAGCGCTATCATTTTCATCTAATTAGTTACATCTGCTTAAACGCATGAATAATCTCGAGGCATGCAAACTGCCAAGAAATAATTGCTGCAGATAGCTTCATATTCTTATGCATTATATAACTGTGGCATTTAAATTGCTTAAAATATCACTCTGAATACTCAATTAATTTTAAGGACGGTAGATACCGTCGCATACTAATTATTGCTATATAAAAAATGCTATATAAAAATAAATATATAAATCATCTTATATCTTTTTTTTTATATAGAACCTAGCGCACTTTATCTTTAGTACATGTAATTTTTTATGTGAATTGATTAAATGAGTTGTGTCACCTCACTGAATACAATTCATAATAGATTAAAATTACAGTGTATTCTTGCAATCATATTCAGTAATCGTCGCAAATACTTATACACTTATATTTAAATTTGAATTTTTTTTAATTTTCCTTTTCACAATATTAGATAGCCATTAATTAATTATAACAAATCTGCATTGTGATATTATCTAATAGTTATTCAAAAAAATAAGCAATAATAAGTTAAATAAGAAATGATGTACACAGTGAAAAATTTTTTATTACATTCAACACAAGATGAAGAATATATTAAAAAATTATATAACAGATTAACATAAAAGATATGACACAAAAGATTACACAATTTTGTTTCCAAATTGTGAAAACATATTTCTTTTTTAAATTAACACATTTCTCATATATTGTGTGTCACATACATTTTATTCATTTATATTAAAAAAAAAGATTTATGCTTCAAAACTACATTATTTTTATGTTCATGTACCTATTAATTGTATCATTTTAACACGAAGAAATATTCGATATCAATTTATTATTAAATAATCACATCATGTTAATTTAACATTTGAATATGTGAAAAAATTAACACAAAAATTTTTACCAAGACCGATTTTAACACAAATACAAAATACTTTTTACTGTAATTTTAAATCAGTTATGAAGAGAGTTCTTATAAAGTTACTATTAAAGATTGAAAGAAACTCTTTAGGGATTCCTGGAAAATCCATAGCGCCTTTAAATTGTTGACTTACATAAATCATTGCTCGCAATGCTGCCATCGGTCGTGCTGCGCAAGTGCTGCCTAAGTATCTTAAAGTTCAATTTGCGAGTAAACCTTCTTCCCGCACGCGAACTTTTGACTTCATTTAAGTTGTTTCATTTTCACTACAACCAAGTTGTTTCTTGAAATTTGCTCCGAATGCTTTGCCGTGAGCTACTCTATAGTTCTCAGCTGCGCCATGCATTTGAGGCAAAATCTACATACGCTTCTGTAATTTTGTAAATTGATGTTTTCGATACCCAAACTCCGAATAAACAGGATAACTTCATAATCAAATGCAATAATAATGAAATATGAAATACAGATCATCGAATCGACAGTCAAATTTGTATTTGCAAAATTTACACAGCGCTTTTACTACACTGACTAGTTTACATTAAAGTTCTAAAAAATATATTATTCCAAAAAAATGAAAAATTTTTAACTGTTATATTTGATTGTCTCCGAAATACGTTGATTTTCAGAATTTATGACCAACTACGCAGACTTTACGTGGTACGTAAAGTTTGTACGAACATAAATCGTGATGTTTACGAAATGGATTGCTTATGTATGTTATATATGAAGTGCAATAAATTGCAGTAAAAAAGTATAAATATAAAGATACTTTAATTTACGGAAGTTTTCTATAGTCTGAATTATGTATATAAAATATACACTCACTTGCAGATTTCACATGCATTGCCGAGTTTTCTTGAAAAGTATTGTTACATACAGTAAATATGTATTCTTTGTCTATTCATTATTTACATATTTAAAACCCAATTTTCATTCTTCTTAAATTTATTTCTAAACGTGACCTTTTTAAAATATCTAATATTAATATCAATCTTAAAAAACTTGAACTTTCTCGACGGAAAAATAGCCTCTAAATTTATCATAATGTATCATTAAGCGAGGTATCAGCCTTTATTAAAAAATGAGAAGCATGCTATAAATAAAAAATTAACCGGTGGACTATAAATAAGTATCCCGAGCGGTGGTTCCGCATTGATTCAAGGTGTTTCTTTCTGAGCGTCGAGGATAAAACTCGTTCTCTGTCTGCGCGTCGAGCGGTCAAACCGATCTAAAGACATGATATCTTTGATGGTAGTTGGAAGAGCATGCCGACATATAACGTGAGAAACGAGCGGCTGCAAGAAGAGCGACTACCTCTGTAATCCCCGCTACTGTTGCTGTCGCGTCTGACTATGTTCAATAACTTGCTCGATTAACTCTCATAATACTCGTAACATTAATAGCGTTCGATCGTTTTAATTGCTAAAAATTTTAGCTGAAGAATTTTTACCATTTCTATCTGCTGTATGAATTAGGTACTACTCTGCAGGACTTGTGTCCTGCAATTCGCATTTATTGTAGACAAGTCTTTACGCGTAAAGCGACTTGCGGATTTATCACGCGGAATGTTGCGACGGCAATTTCTGGAAGATAAATTACGTCTGCATACGCTCTGTGGATTTCTACTTGCGGTGCCGCCTCGTTACAAGATTTCGCGGTCTGCCTGCATGTATTCGCAACGTCGAACCTTGCTTCCGATGCGCGAACAAAATCGCGTCGGTTGCATAAATCAGTTGTATCATGTTAATTGACACGTGTTTGATTAATTTCCACCTTAACAAAAAATGTACCACAGTGTGAACAGGTTGGATGAATCCTTTATGCGCTTTTAACGCAATTACGTTTGTCATATTAAGATTAAATATTAATTTCAAATTTTATTCCTTTAAAATAATATATTTTTATTTATTAGTATCTATCTATTTATAACATACACGTTTTATGCGACATAGTTCTCTCTTTTTCTCTCTTTCTCTAAAACTAAAATATATATTTTATTTGAAAACAACGTTAATAATTATAATTATAAGAGGCTGTTATACGTATATATGTACGTGTTGTTTCACATAAATCTATTATCTGCACACAAATTATTTTAATCTCAAAAATTTGCTAATTTAATGAGATTATTGTCTATGAGATTATTGATAAAAATAACATTTTAACGTAAATGCGGTAAGTAAAACCGCATTGAAATATTTTCGTCTTGATCCAGATTAGAAAGAGAGGGAGAGAGAAAACTCTTTCGACAAAACGAATGCATCTGTTTATCCGTTTCTTAAACTACCTCGGTCTGATCGTTTGTGGAATTTATAGCGAATCGCCGACGGTCTGGATGCGAATCGATTCAGGCGCGAATCTTGTTCTAAACTGCAACGCAAACAGGATCTCTCGCGTTTTAACTCGCTCTCAAATGATCTTATTGAGCTATCGGGAAGTGATAACTGAAAAAAAACATTCGTCGATTTCATTGATAAATAAAATAGAATAAGAAAGAATAAAGATACACATGAAAAGTGGTAAAAAAAAACAGGTATGACTCACTGCACAAAATCTTATAACCCTTCCGTTGTTTATCTTGTTAAGATATGATCAGAAAATTAACTTTTATTAAAATCAAATCTTGAAATTTATAATTTGCATAATTAAAGAAGCATATAATTATAGTAGTCGTAAAATAAGAACGTAGTCACATAATTGCACATAAAGACAATTTGCGTCAGCATTAATAAAGTATTATTGAATAATATAAGTAGAACAAATACAAGTTAATTTCTGTTTATTCTGTACGTGGCGAATCCCGAAATAATGCGACAGTCGGCGACGTCTAATTTCCTGGCTTCGCGTATGTGAGATTGTGTGTATGGGATTACTGTCCGCTCGTAAAACACCACGAGATTTCCTGTGATCCGTTCCTGCCACCGTATAACAACTAACGGGAGAGACACGGCGTAGGTAAAAGCCTACCGTTACCTTGAGCTACCTTGAGCTTCCCCTCCCACATCAATTTTCATCATCCAAAGACTCAAAGCTTTGAAATGATGAAATCGGCAAACAAATAATTTTATTTATCGGTCTTAGATCAAAAATTTTTGCAAGAGTTCAATCCTTTTATCTTTAAAAAAAAATTACTTAATTTGTCATACGCGTAACGAATGGAATATCTTAATTCGTTAAACAGTCCCTCGATTAAAATTTAGAATAAAAGTAACATTATTGTCGAATACACGCGTCACATATATACCAGATAGTAATTCAGAATTACAATACGGTCACGTAACGTCGAGGCCTTTATTCCGATCTTGCAAGATCTTTCAGGACGTTCGATTCTCAACGTAAAGCGCACAGTCATTCAGGACGAGAGTCGACAGCACGGCTTTTATATTATTGTCGCTGGACGTAACCCCGTGTCGGGTATTGCGTGAACCGGCGCGGCGGGCCCAGACGATTAAGCAATAAACTATTTTATCTTCGATCTGCGCAACGCCGGATAAGGATTCCGCACAAACAGTCCGCCGGCATCAGCTGACGGACGATGGTCCACCTTGGCGGACGATGGTCCGTGGCGGACGGGTTCGCCGGGACCGTGACGCGCTCATCGTAGGGCCCGCCGCTCGGGCCCCGCTCGTGCCCGCTCAGGCCCGGCTCTCGGTCGGTTTCCCAGCGCCGGCGATTGCACGCAACCGGGACCCTACGCCAGGCCCCGGGTTCGATCGCTTAGTGTAATCCAGTCGGTAAAGTGTAAGTGGTTCACCTTGATAGGGCCTCCTCTACCTCGAGGCCCTCCACCTTCTCTTCCCCCAGCCCCTCTGAGATCCCACCATTGCTACCTTCTTCCATCGGGTCCTCTTCCCCCAACCTTCGGCCATCACCTTCTTTCTCCCCCTGTCTCTCATTCTCCAGCTCTTCCTCTCGTGTCCTTCTCGCACCCGGAGGGCCCTGGCAGGGCTGTGCGTTTCCTCCTTGTGACCCGAGGGCACCATGGATTGGCCCGCCCATTTGTAGCGCCCATGTCTGCGACCAGCCGCCCGCGAAGCGATACATGATTCGCGTGTGTGCGTACGAGAATATGTGTGCCGGTTGGGTCGCGCCGCTGAATAAATCTTCCAAGTTTTGCTTGGTTTCGCATCGGTATTTGGCATATTTGCTCGAATTTAAGATTTATTAATTGCTCAGCTAATAGAAAATATGTTGGAATCGTCATTAACAATAAGATATGAAGGCAAATAGCATTACTGAATTTTTAAATTGAAATTTACGGACTTTAAAATGTTCTGAATTAGTGATGTTATTCCGAAGTTTCTGGATTTGGACTTTTCGAAGATAAGACGTGTAAATCTTCTATTCTATTCTTTATCTTTAGATCTTGAGGTCTTACTATCGCAGGTTTCTCAGCTTGTCACTTTTTCAGACTCTAAAATCGATTTTAACATCCTTGAGAGCATTTTCTCAGATCTATCTCTTTTATTAACGCAGACACTTAAAATCTTGGAATTTTGAAGAGTTTTTAAAACTTTAGTCCGAATTTTTACGACGTTATATTCTCGAATACACGCTTCGTAATCGTCGCAATAACTATTTATCCGAAATCAGTCGGAACTTTGCCAAATTTTCACGTGAGCAACAATGAAATAATTTTACAAGATTCATACAATCAATTTCAGTGCCACATCTTCGTCCTTCTGCCATTAGGGACATGACCAAGCGACATGTATGCGCGCGGCAAAGCAGGGTATATAAACGTACGTTATAAATACGCGTTTATACGTACCGCCGTAACTTTCTCGTGCTGGATGCGGTCAGCGAAAGAAAGAGAATGCGAGAGTAAAAGAGAGAAAGCGAAAAAGGCAGAACGAAAGGTACGCGAAGCAGAGAAAGACCGAGGATGCAAAATGTCGTGCGCACACGCCCTGCCGTAATTGCAGTTTGCGTTTCTCACGCGAGAATCTTCGACGTGATCTTCTGCTTCGTACGAAGCTGCCGCTGTAGGAGAGGACGATAATTCCCGACGTGCGATAAAACCGTTCGATTTATGTTGCGCTATTGAGAGACGATGATTCTGACGGATTTGGGTAAAGGACGAATTCAGCTTTTTTTTAGAATAACGTCGAGGATAAGCAATGTCTTCTAACAATAGTTACATAATTGATATTTAATTGTATAATCATAATATGATAAAAATTAGGATTGAGTCTAATGTAATAATTTGTATTTATACTAATTATAATATTACCTTCATGTACTGATCTTACATAAATAATCTTACGACGACGCTATTAATACTCAACACGCACGACTTTAATCCTTGCATGAATCAATGATAATTTATCGCAGTAAATGATACATCCATATCGCGGTTGATGCTCGGTACTAAATTATACAATCTCGTATTAAAGTGCTCGCAGTCTTAAAGATAAACTCAAACGAACAATTCAAAATTTAAACGTTTGAAAAAAAGGAAGAAATAAACATATTAATTAAATAAAAATTAAATTAGAAATATAAATAAAAATTTTTTATTTTATTACCTTGAATTAAATCTTTTCGATTGGATTAATACTTGGATTAATATTTGGACATGCTGTAATGATATTTAACGTTAGTACTTTAGTTTATACCATATATATTTGTATTATACGTATATATAATTAAAAAAATTGTTATTAATGATAATTCGATTACGTTTATATATTGTTACGTATAGCGAGTATGAATAGTCATTCTGAATCAAGAAGCAGAAAGTTGAGAAGTAGCGAATATCTACAGAACTGCATCGCATGCGCTAAGTAATCCACTTTTGACGATACTTACATTTAAGCAGAAACTCACTCGTGCAAAGCGTTCTCTTCAGGCGATTCACCCACCATGATAATCAAGGATGAATCGTGCAAATTCGCTCTAAGCAAAATCGTAATGTATCGTAACGAAAACAAAGCAAACCTTGCACTTGCGACGTAACTGCGATAACAAATTGGTTGCGCTCTAAAGACGTTTGTTCCCTATCCGTGGTTTCCACGGAAAGCAAAGACTGTCAAAGATTCGTCACGTCATGTCAGTCGCGAAGTGGCACCGCGAAACACCGGAATCGTGGCCGTTAATCAGTCCGAAAGGAACAAGCCGATCAGTCTTAACAAGTCTGCCTGACAATAGCGGAAGAAAATAGAGAAATAAGGAGACAGCTATTGCGGCAGATTGCGTGTACGTGCGCGGAAGCGAGAGAGATCGATCGCCATTATAAAAGTTTTAATCGCACCGCCGGTCGTTGACAAAAAGCGTTTCCGTCTTCCCTCTCGTGTAACCGAGATCTGCCTGATGGCGGACGTGCGGGGTTACCGCGGAGGCCAGGCTGATAGGTAGGTAAGTAACGCCTGGTTTGAGCCCACCGCTAGAGATTAATGGACACGTTTTTCGCAACGGAAGTAAAACGCCGCTTCGCAGGGACGTCGATACGACCATCCGCCGCGACTGATTCTGGGATCGAGCGTGTCGCTGATTGTGCGCGTCGGAATTTCGTCGATTATGGTCAGCCATCTGCTAGCTTGATTTGTCTAGACTGACTTGGTTGCGTCAAGTAAAGTCAGACAAATTAAAATAGATCAGTCTGCGAAATCGAAACGTCCAAAAAAGAGACGAAGTCAGCTGCCGCAGTCAGGTAATTTTAATAATGATTCAAATCCTCAGGAAATTTTTTTTTTTTTGAAAAAAAAAAAAATTTCCTGAGGATTTGAATCATTATTAAAATTACCTGACTGCGGCAGCTGACTTCGTCTCTTTTTTGGACGTTTCGATTTCGCAGACTGATCTATTTTAATTTGTCTGACTTTACTTGACGCAACCAAGTCAGTGAAAGCTGATATTAGCTCTACTCTTTTTTCAATTCTTGGAAGTTTCTCTTTGAAAGTTATATTACCCTTAATAATAGGCTTCCATATATCATAACATACTTCTTAGCAGAGATATAAATTGTTAAATTTTAATTTAAACTTTTTCACGTCGTTTCAACTTTATCAAATAGTACAATTGAGATTAAACTTCGACGATTTTTTTAATTCATTGCAAGACCTTATTTATCGGATTGTATACCGGATATCAATCCGATTCTATTTTATTATTAAAATCTTACTTGCAGTCTTATATCCACTTGTTGACGACAGGTAAGTCGGATATCTGAACGTGACGTTAACTCGACCGTTGCTGGGTAGAGGCTACATAGGTGCTGAAGAAAGAGGCGGAGGCGGCAGAAAGGGCAAACGAAGTACTAAACTATGCTCGAACTAATTACCGAAGTTCTGGAACGGGCAGTAAAACCATTATACAAACGATATTTACAGAGTCAGATCATCCGTCCGTTCTGACCTCGCTTCACTTCTCTTTTCTCATGTTTCTTCGCGCGAGTTTGCGACTGACGTGACTCTTTTTGCATGACGAATAGCGCAAAAGTACGACGATAAGGAAATAATTGGTCTCCGCGAGTGACACGGAAATATAAATTGATTTTGATTGCATTACACGTCTCTGAATTTTCACGAATAAAAATCCATTTCAAAAAATTAGGTCGTATATGTATATATATATATATATATATATATATGTATGTACTAAAAGATCAGACAGCTTAAAAAAGTGGTAGAGAATTTGTTACGAGCAACTGAAACTAATAGTCCTTAATTAATTATAGTTATATTTATGCCACGAGTTCACACAAATCTATATATGATTTAACGTGGCAAAAATAATTCTCTTCTTACAAATAATTTTACCAATTATTGAAATATCATTACAATAATTAAAAAGAAAGCATCTTGTCCATTTAAAGCGTTTATTCCATTCACAATTTTGAAAGAACCGAGAAAAATGAAAGAATGTAAAGAATGTTCTTCTTTATCGCGAGGAGAACTTGATAGTTCAGAAACAACGTATATCGATGGATTAGCGGCGAGTCCTCGCCGTGTTTCATTCTTAGTAAGCGAGTTGGCTCGAAACGAAACGTCGCTCGTTGGATTGAATTATTTCATGCCATCGTCGTCGTCGTCGTCTTTTCGAACGGACGTATCGGAAGCCACCGATGGCAGCAAAGGAGAATGATGATGAGGAGGAGAAGGAGAGGCAAGAGGACGAGAAATAAAAGGAGGACTACTCAACGGTCTATACCTCCGGCTACTGCATACGCATTTATTATAATCCACGAAATCTCGAGGAGAAGATTCTGCGAGTTACCCTCCGCGTTGCGGACAGGATTGAAGCGGCTGATAGAGGAGGGGGAAGGGGGTAAGAATGGACGGGAGGAGGGCTCTCTTCCGAAGAGAAAATATATCGTCGAAACAAAAGCAAAACGAGCTCCCCGCCGTATGAGCAAAGGCAGAGAGCGAAGCCGACGAGGGAAGAGTTAAGGAGAGGATAAAGAGGATGAGGAGCGAAAAGGAGGAAGAAGACCCGGGTCGAGGAGGTAGTCTCCTTCTCTATGGTAACCTCAATTTTTGAGCATAACTCATGCGCGAGCGAGCCACGTTTAAATCTTGTGTCCGAATAATAAGAGGAGCGCATTTACTTTGAGGCTACTGCGGTGACAACCAATCCGAAGTCCGTCGAGAAAGGAATATAGGAATGAGAAGAAGATAGAGAAAGAGTCGAAGGAGGTGGAGGTAGCGATGGGCACGTTTGGCAAGGCCGAAAGAATCGTTATTCTTCACTGGGTTGCTAACTCGCGAGATGGTCCTTTGATTTCACCGATCCTGAGGACAGCCAAACTGGTCGTTTCAACGTTGGCCGTATAGTCGAATCTAGATGCTCACGTCTGAATGTGCTCCCCAGACGTCTGTATGGCAACTGAGTCTACTTCTCTTGAAGATCGAGATTTCTTTTTTTTTTGTAATTTTCGTAATCGCTAGTTTGTAGATCAACTTTATGACTAAGAAAGCCTATTCATGAATTATTCATGAGCACAGATATCTTTTACTTGCATCTCTCCGAAAATCTTTCGAATGAAACCTTAACTGGAGGCACATTTGACGCATATACCTTTTTTGTAACGAATACATTATTTGCTTGGAAATATTCGTGCTGCTAACTTCTTCTCGTTTTCATATATTTTTCATAACATGAATAACGTCTTCCTTGCAACTCTCGCAATTTTTCAGATGTCCATTAATGTGCTAATCCTCATTAGCCCCCATATCTCCATTAGCCTCCGTCAAACAGAACTCGTGCGGCTTCCAGTTTACGCTTTACAGGACATTAACATAACGCGTCCCGAGCACTCTATCGAGAGCTGACGTCAATTAATACGAAATCGTTCGCCGAGGGCTCGCATGAAATGGATTCTGTCTGGAACTCGAATTACCGGTTCTCCTAGTGGTGCAACAAAATAACAATCGAGTCGCGCGCGTGTTTCATTTATATATATATATACATATATATATATATATATATATATATATATATATATATACATATATACATATACACACACATACATACATATATATATTTATATAAAATATATCCGTCGTAACAGCGTCTACTATTTCTCTTCTGACGACGAGGACGACTTCCTCTCACAAACGCGAGCGAGTAGAGCGATACAATGTCGGCGAGTCAGTCGTCCATTGGTAATATCGATGCACGCGCGCATATCAATGTCTTTCGGCGAAAGTGCACGTCCGTTGCGCGTTAAGTAACGAGATAATCAAGCGGCCTCGATTGCACGTCCGGTCCGCTCGAGTACTTATCTCGTTACGCGCGCGGAGTATTTAAAGACGATGCATGCAAGCCGCTTCTATGCAACGAATCTAATTAAGGTCGGAGTAAAGCGCGCGAATGCAGAGCGGGGTACGCACGTATACAAGATGCTAGAAGATTCTTCAAAGCGCAAGTAGTGCTTCTCTCGCAAGCGATTATCTATAAAGATGATAATCAATGTCTGATACAAGTATGTACATATCTGTGTCTTATGAAATATTACCAAAACAAAAACGAACGATTTTACTAAGGATCACCAATATTTGATATGACTCTTCTTGAAATGCATTGTTAAACATCAAAATCTGAGAGAAACGTCTATCTTTTTTTGTGCGTGCCCATTTTGAAAAATTTAAATACACAAGTTTTATTTAAAACATTTTTATATTTTACAGTTTCGGTGATGATTACTTATAAGCTTTGATTGAGGGCTTTATTTTTATAAAGATTCAAAATGGGAACATATAAAATGTGTCTCTTAAATTTTTATATTTAATTAATTATTTAAAAAATAATTAAATCGGAATAATTGTAACAGGGTAATAAATCCTTGATATTAGATATATGTGTATTGCGTCGTATGTGTGTAAATTATTGTTTAAATAAATTTCTTATTTTTATTTTCAAGATTACTTGTTTAAATTGCAACAATGTTTAATACTTGTCTAGGGAGAATTATCTTTTCATCGGCGTACCGCTAAATTGGTCAGGAAACAGGATTGCACATCCCGTACGTACGTGCACTTGCGATACGGTAATTATTCAGGGAGCATGTTAAGCGTTCGATGTACGTAGTCGCAAAATGTTGCGTAATGCATCACGAGAGCATGGCAAATACCGAGCTCTCTAACCCGACGATCGAATCGAAATTAATCGACGCACGACGAAACCGGTTGCGCAATCCCATCGTCTCCCGTGAAAGTGAGACGAATCGAGATTTACGGGGAAACCGATAACCCGCCGCTCCTCGCATTTTTCTCATCCCGATGTCTTTACGCAAAGTAGAACGCGCTGATCGGCACTTACTGATATTTACCAAGAAGCCGATTACGTTACTTGAGCACGTCTGTGAATGCCGGTTCTACGCACGAGAAATATTCTTCAAATGGCTCGCGACGTTAAGTATACTTAATTCTCAATAGGAAAACTTTTGTAATATATGCAGAGCCATTGAAATATTCTCATAGAAAACATCGGCGTGGTTGCTTCATTCTCGATCACCGTGCGATCTCAGATTATCTCAGACACATATTCATTAAAAAAAAAAAAAAAAGAAAGAAAGAAAAAGTGAAAAGTGCATTCCCATCTACAATGTACTTAACTAGTCATCGGAGTCATCGTCGTTCAACTTGCGCGATATTCGGTCACCGCGGGTACAATATATCCGGGCACACGCGGAGGCGCGGGACGCAGGCAAGCAGGCTTCGCGTTTCAGTTCCGAAAAGCGCGACCTAAAACGAAAGGCCGGCGGACTTTTTAATTTCCCGTAAAATGGAGTCCTTCTCGCTCCACGCCCATCCCTTGTCCCGCGCAGTGATAAAGCAAATAGAGCCGCTCCCGTCGCGCCGCAATAAACCCCATCGCCCTCCACCCCGTCCTCCCTCATCCTACCCCATCCTCCCTCGCCCCGTCCACTGCCGAAATCGCGCAATTTAAATAAATTTACATCCGTTTGTACGCGAATAAATTTCACTTCGTTCTTGGCGCCTCTTGCTCTCTTTCTCTTTCTCTCGCTCTTCCACCCTTCTCCGCTCGCCGCCCGGTTCCTTGTCCTTTACTCGGCGCGCGGAAATCATTTCGGCCCAGTCCCTGTCCCTGCGGTTTCTCCTTTGCCACCGTCGATGAATAATCAAAAAGGGGCGTCTTCCGCGGCAGACCGCCGGTTGATAGGTGCTGCCCGACGAGCAGCGTCGTGCACACAGCAGCCGCGCCGATAAACGAATGCATATTCGCCCGTGAGTTGGTCGCGGTCGCATTCGCGCTTCTCGGCAACCTTGACACTCCTGTCCTGTCGTTTCGCGCGCACAAGAAGAAAAGGCAGAAGGAATCCCCGCCCGTCGTCGCGGAAGCAGGATCGAAAAAGCAGGGTGCGTCCCCTCGTCTTGAGATTTTAAATACCGGATTGTGATTAATTTGCCGGGGCTTCAGTAAATTGAAGAAAACCGTGGGTCGGATCTACGTGGCGATCACATTTCTTACTTCTTCGCTCGCTTGATCACATTCTGATCAAGCGCTCGTTTTGCGCTTATCGCGATACTTGACAAGTCACGTTTTAATTACGTACCCGTTTATCCTCGATTAGCCGCCTCTCGGCGTGAAAAAATCTTTCGCTCGTCGTTTTAAGCTAATGACTTGCACGACGGCGCATAATGGAGAAGATTTCATACCTTGCGCACGATCTTGTGCTGTTCTATTTGCGATTCCGACGCTCTGGCGGCGATAGGATTCTCCTCTTCGCGGAGCATTGTTCTGTACGGTGAATCTCAAAACCGCTTCTTGCCGAGCCTCCTACTCGCAAAAAAATATCAACGTCACACGTGTTTGTACACGGCATGTCAAAGAACATATAGGGTCTATTTAGAACGTAATCTCCGCAGAGAGGAATTACAAAGAATCGTTATTTTTCAACAAGCAATCCTCCTCGTCGTCCGATAATTGTGTCTATATAATAATGACGGAGTGTGCGTGAGCGCCTGGGAGCATGACGGATTCGAAAGGAAACGAAAAGGAGAAGGAAAAAGGTATGTGTCGGGTCCCTCGAGCTACAGACGCGAGACTATCAGCCGCGTCGCGCTTCGCGACAGCCGCGATAAGAAACGTCGCGCGGTGGAAAAGCCGGGGCCTCAAAAGGAAGGAGACAACGGAGCGTATTCTATCTCGCAGACGCATTGTCGGCCGGCGTGCGTATGTACATACTATACACACCAGGCACCACGCGTGTGCACGCACGCACGCACACGTATACGCGCGCGTCGCAACGCGCGAATAATACGCCCGCCCCGGAGTCAATGACGTCCGGGGATGAAATACGACGCGTAGACGAGCGAAATAGCGTTCGCTCTTTCAGTTAACCCTATCGTCGCGCGGGCCGCGGAGATGCATCCGGGGCGTGTAATAAAGTCGATAATAATACCAAGCCGCGGATATTTAGTGCTAGCTGTAAATCTCAGGCCAAATCGACGCTGTCGCCGCTGCAGTCTGAATACATTACTGTCAACGGCGAGCCGCGTATACGATCAATGTCAGACTATATGTCAATTTTGTTTCGATAATTTTATTTTATATATATATGTCTGCATTAAATTTGTAGGAGACTTTATATCAGCGCATATATATGCCTATAACGATTAAGATATTTGAACAACTTGTTAACCTATTGATTACTATGTTCGTCATCCGTGATCTACAGTATCGAAGTTTTTTTTTACATGCTTGTAAAAATTTTGTAAAAGTAAATACCATTTAATTTAAAACTTTAAGTAACGTAAATAACTTAGATAGCGACGTGTAAAATAAAAAGTTTTCACAATTTATACTATCCAAGAGAATAAATTCTTATGTAATCAAATTTATATACATGTATTTTATCATTATATTTATAATAATAAAAATTCTACTGTGGCGTGCACGATAAATCACACAAGAGTTGCTGAATGTAGACAATGCATTAATATAAATTCAAGATTTTGTGATGAATCTTTTCAATCGATATCCCAAGTCAGCCGTATGCGCGATGCAAATATTTTATTTAAATCTTTTTTTATTCGCCAGTAGAAATTATAGCGTATAATGTAGAAGAAAAAAAGCTTTGTAATTAGCTATACGGGCCAAAATAACATTTACAAAACCAGTGGGATAACACATTAAAAATTAGTTTCGATATATGCTGCGCTCCCGACAAAAATCGGCGTAACGTTGGAAACTTACCGGATATTTCGACGAATGGCAGATTAAATTAATTGTGAAAATAGAGTTTGATAATAGGTACCAAATGTAAAATGAAATAATATCAGTTAAATATTTAGTTAATATAATTTTCTAAATATTTAGTATTATTGAACATACAAATTTGATTACCCTTACTAAATATTTAGAAAAGTAAAATTATTTTTGGTTGCATTAATCAAATATTTAATTGGTATTATTTCACTCAACATTTAGTATAGCTATTACTAAATTCCTTTTTCAGTGTGCAAATCTCGCGAGAAAACTCCACTATCAGCGGCATTATCTGCCGCTGATGCGTATATGTCCGCGGAATTCGTGTCAAAGGCGCGGCGCATTTAAAAGCGACCGACATATTTGTTCCATTAGCGATGCCATTCGACATTAAATACACTGGGTTTCCATGCATTATGCAAACGTCGGCCGTTCCATAAACAAATATTATATATCGATCCATTAAAACAATTTATTGTCGAGCACGTTGTTTCGATTGACGCGTGTTTAACAAAACGTGTTTTCCGTCCGTTTAAACGAGCTCCCGTTTGATTTGACCGGAGCAGCAATCATCGCTTTTAGATAAGCGCGGAGGCAAGTATCGTTGGTCAACGCCTCAATTCTGTTGCGGGTCATC
This sequence comes from Solenopsis invicta, assembly GCF_016802725.1. Taxonomy (NCBI): domain Eukaryota; kingdom Metazoa; phylum Arthropoda; class Insecta; order Hymenoptera; family Formicidae; genus Solenopsis; species Solenopsis invicta. The sequence continues at coordinate 13,025,525 of NC_052673.1, forward strand.
GATCATCGTTATCAGCGAAAGGACTAATTTATACAATTCACTCGTATTCTCGTTAATTAGATCCATGACCTCATGGGAAATAACTCGCAGCTGCTAATTTGCAAACTATTTTTCATAAGATTATGGTCTCGGCGCAACGTAACAGATACATTTTATTGACTTTTAAACTCGAATGGATTTAGAAAAAAAACCGATAGACTTTTCAGAAAATACGACTATTTACATTCCTGAGAGTTTGCATTAGATTATAAAAATATGTTTAAAAATTAATTGATGAGGTTTCTTCATTAAACAAGCTGGTAAATAAAGCAAATATTATCATAAACTGCGTATTCGCGTATACTATATTTCCGGAAAATATTTTCCGGTTTGACATCCTATCGATTTGATTTCAAATTATTTGCATGCAAATCAAACATCCGAGGAAAACAAAATGCAAAGTAAGATGAATAACATCTGTGTGATTTGGAGTCGTAAGATTATAAGTTTCTTTTTTACATGAATTTTTTATTTAGAAATACTTCACAACTGGACACGCTGGTTCAATGAGTACGGCCATTTCGATTTAATCGATCTGTATGTTACGCGATATTCGCATAACTCGCTTAAGATTAAGAAACGCTCTACTATTCGCACGCAGCTGCTCATTATTCCATCTGTTTAGAACGTGTGCGCAAGAGGGGTCTAATGCTACCTTTCAATCGGGCTACTCTTACAGTATAATTATTGGTAGCGCACATATGGTATAAATAGCAAATGGTAGTCTTCAAGAGCTAGCGAGAGCAAATGGCCGCGAGGAACATTAGGTCTCTATCAAAGCAAGATCCGCTTTTATTGCATTAAGTCTTAATGGCAGATTCCTCGTTCAATTTCGGGATCTTCCACGAAAACGTCAAAGTGTCAATGTAAAATTCATGTGAAATTAGAGTCTAAAAATGAAGCCTTTCTTTGTGGCCCAAGCTAGAAACGGATAAAAAGTTGAAAATATATTTTTAGAAACTTATCTCTTCCTTAACTTTTTTCACTTATACACTTATTTTTATCTTTACGAGAGAAAAGAAATTATCAAAATCTTGAAATAAGCACCTAAAAAAAAAAAACTGCTAAAAGTTCATAAATCTTCTTATTACTTGTATTTCAAACAGTAAACACGAGCGATTTTATGTGGCAGCTGAAATGTTACGTGTACACTTTGCGAATACGTAGGTAGTTTTGGTTCGGATAAATCGGACCTTTATTAAATTACAGCGCGCGACGCGTTTCGCTCGTCGCTACGCGAATTTCATGGTTCGACGTCGTTTAATAACGAGTCACCAATTCCGTCGCCGCCGTCGTCGGGGTATGTTGTCGTTGGCGTTGGCGTCGTTAGGGGATGAGATAGTATTCGAGGGCGCGCAGTTCACGAACATCTCCTCGCTCGCCGGGGGATGCGTTCCTTTGCCGGGACATTTTCCGGAGCCAGGACGGCGCGCATTAGCATTTCCGTTACCGTTACCTTCCTCGTGGGTACCGTCCACGGAAATTTCCGTCGTAGAGCCGGCAATGGAGCCGCGAATATATACGTATATCGCACGAGCTTGCAGCGTCCGTAACGCGTAGAAACACCGGACGCTCGACGTCGACCGATGCACTTTAATGCTCACCACCAGAGATGGATGTTAACTTAAAAAGTTACGAAACCACCACGTGTACGGAGTCGAGAGTTTCCACTACAATATAAAGTCCACGATAATTCCGCGTGTGAGCAAGTGTGCAACACGATTTTGTCAGCATTTAATTTAATTTTAATTCAAGTTGGTTTGAGGTCGATTCGACGCGAAACGAGAATGTAATAATAAAAGCTAACGCATTGTAAATAATGTATTTCTATATCTATATCTATAAATCCAGCAGAGCTCGATTCTCCAAACCAGGAAGCGAGCGGGACTTAGAGGCCCGATGTTTCCTAACGGTCTACGACCGTGTTATCCACAACATCCGTAAAGAATCGGCGAATTATTATTAAATGCCGTCAAAACACTGAATTTATTTCGACGCGGTGTCTTATTGATGTAGGAACGAAGACCGCGCGCGCGCGCGGGATCCATGGGCCGGCACCGCGGGAGACGACTCGGGCCCTCACCGACCGCTACAAGGACCATAAATTTCATCGGGTCCAATATCATGCCTGTAACTCGTTAAGCGTTTAACCCCGTCAGGCATGGCCTATCGCCGCGATATTATTTTGATACCGTCCGCCAGATATCAATCAGACCATTGTTGCCGCAGCGAGCCGGTCGATCGATCGCACGGCCCGCTCGATCCGCGCGCGCCGAACGTTGCACGCGCGGCGTTGTTTTATTTCCGAACGTATTACCAGAATAAAAATAACGGATTACGCAGTGTCGAGTAACGGGTTAGCGCAAAAAAAAAATTCTCGAAATCCTATTCGAGGCCGGCGAGATATCCCGCTCTGCATTCGGCTTGCATTCCATTGCCGCCCGCCGAATCGAGATACCGAGCTTTGAGTATTTCACGGCTGATTGATAGCAGAATTTCTATTACGCCCCCGTTGAAATATGACGTGATAAAAAGCAAAATGAAATTGCAGCATTATGTATTGTATATCGCGTTGGAGTATTGAACTGAGCTTTCTTCTAAAAGGCATCGCATTCATTCATTCATTTTTTACGGGAGCAGAAAAGATGTGTGTGATAGCGCTCACTTCTGTATGTGTACGGGAAATTGTTAAAACAAATTCGAGTAACGCGTGGCATCAAATGCCGTTTCCAGACAAAATGTGTACTTGACGTCAAACGGTACCAAATCACATTCTGTACCCTTTGAATCCAAAAAGGGGAAAAATAATATTTGTCTTATTCAACAGTATTTTTTTTTGTGATTTAATTCATTTTTTAAAATAAATATTATTATGGAGTATTTCAACAAACAATAACATTTTAATAAACTTCTGGCATTAATATATATTAAGGTCTCTTTTTCAATTAGTAAATATTTAATTTTGCTATAAAAATTTACTTAGTGAAGTTGCAACGCACTTCATTGAACTAATTATTTGGAATTTATATAAATAACTGAAGATATTGGACATGTGAAAGGCTGAAAGTGTGTTCGGCAGGAACGGGAAATGTGCCCCTTGGTGTTTCTGAATAATCGAAAACGCTGAGTGCACGTCCATGTTACATTCGGACATTTTGAACATGTATATGGTATAGCTACGTAAATTGTCGAGCAAGCAATTTGAAAATAGCCACTTTCGAGAAACACTTAATCCAACACCTCATTTGTTAAGTAAATTCTTTAATTATAATGTGTGTATCTTTATATTTACATTTTTATCGAGAAAGAAGTTATTTTTAAGATGATATATTTATTAAATTATCATTAATTTATTTGCACAATTTTTAATATACGATACATGCCGTACTTACGTTATTTTCTTTTTGCTATTTTTTTGTATTAGAATATATATATAAAACATTGCAATAAAAAATATGCATAACGAGAAATATGTACAACGAGAATTCAAGAAAAATTTTATAAATATCAAAAATAAATACGTGGATTTTACGTAAGCAATAAATTTGCGAAATAAATGCCTTTACGATTTAATTTTGAGTATCCTTCATACATTCAATAACAATATTTTCGCACATATATTTTGATCTCCTTTATATAAGCATATATGTTAAATAATATATAATCTCATCACATTCTCTTTTTTTTTAAATATTCTCATTATTACTCATTGTTACCAATATTCAATAAAGCATAAATATATACAATAAGAACAAAAGAAATATTTGAAAATATCGAGGAAACTCCATTTTGCGTATTGATATAAGTTAAATATTTTCGTTAATATAAATATATAATGGCTGTTTATGCGATGTGACTTCAATGCGCACCCATTAATGCCATCGAATTGATAAAGCGCTGATGAAATATAGTCTCGATTGGTATCGATATGCAGATGTACTCGATGCAACAGGCATCAGGTGGAAAAAAGAGGCGAGACGCGCGCATAGTTTGCTTTGCATACTTATGAATTATGAAGACGAGGCTGACATATAGTCGTCTAGTAGAACTCTATGGTCACTTTAATCCGGCTTTGTGTCACTCGTTGCAACGACATATCGAAAACATTTATGAGTCGCACCGTTGCATCCTGCTCATCGATAATATTCATACGATGTCATGGCGTCGGCAACAATTCTAGTGTAGAATGCCCACCTAATCCTTTTCAATTTTAATGTGGATTAAACACTTATACACATTAGCATGATTCACGATTGAGCAATTAGATAATTCAAGAATACAAAATTGTGTACAATTTAGACAACGACGATTTTAAAGAGAAATCTTTCGTATTATTTGTTATTTTAATTCCTCATTTTATTATTAACAAAAATTCTCGATTCGCATAATCGCAGAGAAATATAATTTCCAATGTTAAACTGTAACAATTCTAGTGCCATTTGGAATTCTTTCAATGTTACTGATTTTGCAAAATTATAATATTAAGATTACTTTAAATATAATTCAAGAACTCATAACAGTTCTATCGCTTCTATTAATTGAAGAATTAATATTAATTTTATTTCTTAGTATTAATCACACACACACACACACACACACACAATTGACATATGTTTTTTACAATATGTAATCGATGCAGCGTATAGGATTATAAGGAAATAAAATAAATATAAAACGATAAAAAGCTCAAAAAGTTTATACGAAAAGTTTATATGAAATAAATTCCAATTGAATAATATTATATAATCACGCGCAATTCTTTTGTAGTCTCGATTACGTTCTTTCAAGTGCAGAAAAAAAAGTAAGAACGATCCCTCAAAAAGACCTCACGAATGTCCGCTGAATGTTTAGTTCGAAGCCGTGCGTTTATTCTCGGCAATTTTTCTCTCTTCCCTTCTCCGCGGCATCTATTTTTTTTCTTTCTCTGTCAATGACCTGTGCGGGTCAGCATGCCGCTCTTTCTTTTCTTCGGGGTGTCCCGCGTTCCTCCGGCATCCTCGTCCTCCGCCTCTTCCTCATCCGGGGCGAATCGCGGTACGTGAAAGACGCACGCTGCGAGCGTGTGGCCGACCGTAGAATAATAATAACTCGCCGATAATGACCGGACGGACGGAGTCGCCGCGCGCTGCACCGCCCGGCTTGGCCGGTGCAACATGCGACACGACCGTGCAGATGCAATCTGCGCTCCTTTCTGTCTCCCTCCCTCCCCCTCCCCTTTGGTCGGCTGGACTCATGTGCTCTTTCTCGGGGCGCAGAACCGGCGCTATCGGAGAAAAATCGGCGCGTATGACGAATGAAGTTCGCCCGCACACACGGTGATGCAATCGGCGGTGATGTATATGGGCTTGCTGATGGCGCTGATACTATGGCGACCGTGTCGATGTGAAATAAACTTCGAGATAAGCATTGAAATCTGAATTTCAGAGCATCCTGCCTGCATGTCGGTGCGCCGTCATAAATTCAGATCGTTCGAAGCAGCAGTGGGCGTCCGCACGTAAACAACTACATTTTTTCATATTGTTACGGTTACCCAAGGCTACCGTATTTCTTAACAGTCTGCATTCTCACTATTATAAAGAGATAAATTTTATACGTAACGAGATAATTTACAGACATATATACATGCACACAGAAAGAAAATCAATTATAATTACTATTTATAGAACAAAAATAAATTAAGTTAAAAATAAAACTGAATAAACATTTAGGAGACAACGATCGTAACTATGAATTTACAGTTGAAAATTGTATCGGAAAAGAAGATCTCCTGGGATTAATCATCCCTTCTTCTCTCTTTTTTTTCCTTCCTTTTAGAAGCGAGACTTTACGTGTTATACACATCGATGTCAATTTTTGCAAAATAAGTTTCTCGCATAACTTGTCCGATGCATGGAATGGGCGATCGATCATGCACGGCGCATTTCTCTTGCCGTGTCACTTTCCTCGGCTCAACATTGAAATATTAATCTTCCTACGCTGCTTTCTTGCTTTCCCTTTGTACTCCCGCTTCTGATAACAAGGACGCGAGACGCTTTTTCGTTGAACGCGGGCGTTTTCATTGCGCGGTAGTTTCACGGAGCGATAAACTGCAGTGGCCGCACAGATCGATATGTGATCATACGTTGGCATTATTTGTAAGTGTGGGGTACACATGGCTATATCCGTAACACGCGTGTACTTAGGCCCCTTTAATTTTTAACGATCGCGGATGGCGGACTGTATCGTCTAAGAGAATATATATGTGCGCACCGCACGAATAGCGGCCTTTGACTCGGCCGGCCACCCACGCGCCCTAATGACAGTTCCATTATCAAGACGACAGTTTGCTTCTTTGTCCGTAAACTTGCGAGCAATCGTTGCAGAACATACGTCATGCTGTCTATCGACATTCAGACAATTGCCTCTATTAGGCAGCGGACACTCGCGAAATCAATTCTTCCAAGGAATGTCTTTCCTCAAGATTCGCATAAATTCTCGATACAATAGTTCTTGATTTATTTGTTAACAATATGTTGGGGAGAAAATTTATCGAGCAAATACGTTGAAAAATAAAGTGAGTAATCCTTTGCTAAGAAAGAAAGAGAAAAAAAACCGAATTCAATTTTTCACGAAAATTTGGAAAAAAAACGTTTACATTTATTATACACAAAAAATTACGTATTATTTTATTTCTCTAAGAATTTAATGAATATTTATATAATTTAAATTTTATTTTTCTAACATTGTAATGTCTAAAATTATATCTTACGAAATATTGTAACTTATTAATCTGAACACGTTGGCTCGTGTTCTGAACTTACTTTTATCAATAAATGCGCTTATAAGCATATATTATGAAATCTCAGAAATAAATATAACATTATCGATAAAAGTGAGTTGAGAAAATGGGACGTTATATACAGAAACTTGGTAGGTACATTTCTCTACATAAAAAATGATTTTTTAAATGCAGAGCGTATTTTTATAATAGAAAGTTTGGCACAAACGTGCGTCATTATATGAAAACTAGAATTAAAAAATATATATATTTAGTAGAGATAAATCAAATTTATTAATACTTGGATGACGTTTAGGAAATTATTCAGGTAAATTAAGATTTCATTAAGGTGCGTTCGTCATGCTGTTATCCACGGCGTTGCACGGCGAGGTGACGCGACGCACAGCATGGAGTGTCAGGTACTTCGCGCATGCAACGTCGTTGGTCTTGCAAACAACGCGGTTTCATGAGAGCGCCAATTAGCTAACGACGAAAGTTTCGAGACATCGTCGGAAAGCTAATCAAGATCCCGTAGATACTGTAATCACTGATGATACCGCCGCAAGACGTCGAGACATCGGCGCCGCGCGCCGTCGGTCGCTGCATTAAGTAGCGAGAATGAAAAGAAAGCGACGTATCGTAATCCCAAAATAGCAGCTCTTCGCTATAACGATATATACAGATTCGAACGATGAGTTTCTGCGCGAGCCGCGCGACAAAATTGCGATAAATTATTTTGTATTCTCGATGATTTCGAAGATATAATGATTATCATACTTATGTAATTTCTATATTAATGAGAGCGCTATTGTGCACTGATAAGAAAGATTATTTGATTTCAATAAATATATTATTAGTGCTATTTAAATAACTTATTTACATCAAACAAGTAAATATTATTTGTTTGAAGTAAATATTATTTACTTCATTAGCAGTGATATTATTCATCATTATTATGTTCATTCATGTAATGATTAATATCGATTTATTCTACTTAAAAAGATAGACAAATCATTTATTTATTAGTTAAATATTTATATTAATAAAAAGGTAGGGATTATTGCTTCTTTTATTTCCACTTTCAACTTTTATACCTTTTTCCCATTTATTCCATCCCATCGCCGAGTAGGTTTTCAACAAAAGCAACTTTTTTATCCCTAAATACCAATTATGATTTAATAATTTTGATTAAGATCCGAGTTACAAAGATTTAAAACAGAAAAGCCCGTAGAAGTCTCCTTAATAAGTTATAATAACATTTAATAAGATGTAAACATTAAAGTTCCTTTATTTTACATTAAAATAATGTTAATTCAGTTATTCTATTACCTTACAACTCATAAAGCAGACATGAAAAAGTGTAAAAACATTTTTAATTTTATGTGTAAATTTTCACCCAGAGTTGTATTAACGTCAGAAAAATATGAGTAGCGCTCTAGGGTTAATAGCCCACTTGAATTATGAATAGCTTATCTCCTATCTCCTATCTTTTTAAAGATGATAAAAATGTACAAGGGGTAGTAGTTCTATTCAAATCGTTTAACATCCATCATAGATATACTGTATATACATATATTTGACAGTGTACAAAAATTCATGCACAGCATATTCCAGATGAAATCGACTTCCTCCACAATTTTTTTTCACAATTTTTCAACTGCTATGTCCCGAACCATTCGAACCAAAATAATTTTTCATCGTAAATCAGAGCGCCGGACTATTAATTTCAGCTGTCTTTTCGCCGTCATAGCGGCAACTCGAGTTTTTTAATTGTACCTCTCGAAAATTATGAACGGCGATTGCACATGCGATGCTATCGATTTTTAATACGCGAGAACGCGAGGGAGACATCGGCGTATCGCGGATGACCGGGGGACGACGAATCTCGGTAGCGAAATTTTTTTATCGTATCCGCGCGGGATGGCAGGTAAATTGATTTGTGATTGGATCACGATACCGACCCCGGCTCAAAGTCGGGTTTAATGGGTGATTGTCGGCCGTGAGATCCCGGACGGCATGCTTCTCGTGTAGCGGGTCTGGGCTTTTTTCGTCGCGACGGCGCGACGCGGCGCGGCGTGCAATCGACGTTCTGTTGCGATAGTGTCAGGACATCATCATTCGTCATGCGAAACATGTGACAAATGTCACGCGCATTTTGAGGAAGAATTTAATTTTGTGACACTGAATAGGTGCCTAAACATCATGGCTATTTAGTTATAAACTAAGAAACGGTATAGGTGGAATCATAAGTCAAATTTAGAAAGATTATCAGTCGACGTACTTGGATAAATTTATATAAATTCTTCTTCTTTGATTAGTCATTAATTAATTAAAACATAGAAGAAATCTGTATATTTATGTGTGAATTAAACTTGGATACGTTTAGAAAAGATTATTAAATTAAATTTTAATTCAATTTAAAACTATAATAAATTCCGTCAAGTTTGGAGAACTTGTTAGGGATAATTTTTTAGGCACATTTTTATTGCCAAAATATTCAATCGTCATATATTTGGTATACGAATTTTTAGTATACGAAAAAACACACAAATATTGCACGCGTCTCTTTGAGCGAAATTGATGTATATACATGGACGTATTGCTTCATTAATAATCCTGCTGCAAATATTGCAAATTTATTAATAGTAATGTGGATGTTTTTATCTCGATTGTTCATCGCTAACACGCTTGAAATCCACACGGTATGTTTGTTTCTTTCACGAAAAGTGAGAAAGAAGCGGATACATCGGACGTGTCGTGTTTGGAAAACGCGCTTGTGATTTCTTCGATATCGGTACATGGTCTTGTGCACACAACTGGATTGTATCGACCTTGCCATGTATCGAGTGATCGATATTGCAAATGTTGAGTCACCGATAATAATACATTTTCCTTTATGAAAAGAGTAATTTTTGTCGACAAACCATATTTTCTTTCGATGAGATTTTTCTCGAAATATTTATTTTATATTTTTAGAACGTTCACACACATCATGTATATATTTATTTGTAGTTGTATTTGTTTTGTGTAATATGAATATTTATTTGTAATGTACGCTTATATCCTTTTATTTTGTCATATCCGTTTATTTATTATAATAACTTGTATTGTGTGTGATAAAGATACTAATAAAACTAATAACAATTGATGAATAAATGTAATTAATGGTCATTAGAACGCTGATTGTTTCTGATATTGCATAACAAAATTGCATGTCTGTATTCTTTATAAAGACCTATTAGTTTTTTAATTATATGATATAATCTAAAAAATTAAAATTATTTCAAAATCAAATTTAAATTCTGATAATATTTTGTTTCGCATAATTCCAAGTTAAAAATTAAAATTTTTAACTTGGAATTAATAATGTTTAATTTAAACAATAGGTCTGCTCCATCGCTGCATTAATATTTAAAATATAATATTATTATCTAACTAATATCATATCATTTACTTATTATAAAATCATATTTGTATAAATTTTGATAAAACACATAAACACGTAAGTAACAAATTTGTAATTTTTAATGAAAATTTGCTTAACTATTTTTGTTTGGCAAAGTAAAAACAAAAAAAAATTGAACGAAAAAGTAAGCATGCATGAACTTTAAATAAACATCAATTTAATATTTAAATGAGCACGTTTCGATACGCATTTATCATCATTAACTTTGTCTCATCAACAACTCAATCGTAATGCATTTGCCATCCGAGAATCGATCGGTACCCCGTAAATCTAGTCGCGAGTCCAGCTTCTTTCCCGCGTTAAAGGAAAAAGAAGTGCGTCGTACGTGTCATGTATTGGCAACTGGCTCACCAGCTCACCGGCTTGGATCCGCGCACATGTACGTTAGTACGTACGTGAACGGATGAAACGTTCACGAGGTGCCACGCGTCTGCTTTTTCTAGTGAATACCGGATTGCCTTTACACACGACTGTCTACCCTGCTTCGAATGTATGGAGCTAACAATTATTTTGTAGAATTTACAGAAAATTGAATTGTATATAAAAAGAGACAGTCTTCTTATCGTTTTGCAAAATCTCTTCTGTGTTTCACAGTAAATAAAAAAAAAATTTTACCAGCAGCAAAACAAAAATAGGTTGTGAGTAAGTGATCGAATGAGCGAGTGAAAAAGAGTGAGAGAGAAGGAGGGAAAATATATTACATTTATTAACGTAGTAATCACGTTTTAATATAAAAAATAATTTTTAAATATAATCGTCACTTTACAAATTAAATGGCAGAAAATTTTTATTTAAAAAATCTTGATATATAAAAACAAAGGAATTAGATTTATTCTAATTTAGTAATGAAAGAGATAGTATTGATGGTAATAAATAATGATAAATAGTATATATAAGTTTTATTTTTCAATGTGCATTTAGCTTAAAATTATAAATGTTAAGCTAAAATCATAATCTATGTTACCCTTACAAAACAGTTTTTATATTTCTAAATTATTTTATGTAGATATAATAATGATTTAAAACGAATAAAGGGGTCTATATTTTATAATGAATTTTTCTCGATCAAATTAAATCTTGAGTGCTAAAATAGCTGCGAGCAACGCGCGAAATCGATTACAATTACCAGTCTCGTCAAAAGGGACGTGTAAAAAGTCCGCTCGAAAATTTCATAGTTATAGGGTGCTCAACATTTGTTTAAGCCACCAAAAAAACAAAATGGCTCTTAATGTCATATCGGTATGCACTTCTAGGTACGAAAAAGCACACTTGGCGCTTTTACAAATGCTATTTACGCTTATCGAGCATAAACAATAAATAGAGGAGTAAACAAACGTTTGCATCCCATAGATTTTTTAATGAATGTTTGCTCACTAACGACGGCAAACGAAAATATGTCACGTTCGAAAAAATTAAAACAGGAGAACAATCGTAAAAATGTGCTGCAATGTTGTATCGCGATGTCGTTGAAATGCGACGTATCTAAAATATTTTTTTTTCTCCGTATCTACTGTGAACGGGTATATATCGAAAATGAAGACTCATCAAAAAGCAATTTTCGGCCGCCTCCGCATTGCGGGTGCGAAACGAACGTGCCATCCCGGTATTTCGACATGCATTTCGTTTTCGCGGAAATCGAAAGCAATGCAATTGCCCGCCATTACTCATCCCCTTTTTTCTCTAGTCTCGGAACGCATTTTTCTTTATACATACGTATATACATTGTACGTAGAAATATATATATATATAGAATACATATATATATACATCATGTATATATGAATTCGGCTATCATACAATTCAATTTCGTGCGAGTTGCAAGAAGGTCGCGCGATGTGCTACTAAAGTAATTAGAAGGATGTAACGTTGTTATTTTTTGTAATTTCTCCTTTTTTTTCTTTACACTTATATTTTTTCATTTTTTTATGCAATCTTATAAATACTGCGGTAAATTATAATATTTTATTTTTATACAAAAATACTATATAAAATTTTGTATTTATTTCTATGTTTACATGAAATATTTGGGCAAAATAAACGTCTTGCTGCGAGCTTGAAAAAATATGCTTATTGAAACGGATTTTGATAAAATAAGAATTGGAACAAATTTAATTTCCGAATTTATACCGATGCTTCATATCTCTCGAAAATTAAAGATTAACTTACTTTTTAATTAATATCGGACTCGTAGGTAACACACTACTATAGAATGCCAAATGCCAAGATGAATAGTTAAAACTAATACATTTCCATTACCATTTCTTTTTCATAATAATTACTTTTGGTAACGTCTACCATATTTCGATTGCATTCATTGAACAGGTGACCACGTTATTATCGACTACAAGCTGTGTAACTCTAACTACTCTGTTAGCAGAAGCGTAACTAACTCGTTACGACGACCGATAGACCACTAGATTAAGTACACTGCTGACACAGTTGTTGCACACTTGTTGTTTGTTAACTGAAGTGCACGTAGACGCTAACAACGTGGACTACCATAAACATGCTTTGTTGCCCTCATAGAGAACGATCGCATTTGTGATTTAATTTAAAATTTGCACAATGTGCATGCAATGACCAATTCGATTCAAATCCAACGTGTGAATCTTGCTGATGTATTATGCACAATAACGAAATTACGACATTTGTGTAGCGCGATGTTACTCATTTAGAAATACAGATGGAAACTGACTAACAGATAGAATTTTCTAAATAAAATTTGAAACATTGAAATAATACGATTTTTCTAAAGAAATTCTACTACAAAATTTATGCATTTCTAATCCCTAGACACTAGCAATGCTTTAATTTTAATCAATAGTTTCTGCACTCCAAATTATTTCAACAATGTTTATCGATCTTGGAAATAATTTTAATCGTAGTTTAATTAACAGACTACTGACCAATTAAAGTCTGTTCAGATATCCGATCATTCAAGGCCTTATCTGCAAGTGCAACTTCGATAAGGGCAATGAGCCAGTAAATCGATGACGTCACGGAGCGCATCAGGATGAGTGTCGGCACTCATTCCTTTTGAATCCTTAATGCTCTAATCAGAAAACCGTGCCCGTCGAGGGATGTTGTGCATTAAGCAAAATCGCAGAGAGACTGGCAGAACAAGTATAAGTGCAACGGCGCTGCGGTGTTGCATCTTTCTTCTTTGGTCAGTACATCTTTTATTAAGAAAAAAGCGTTCGTCACTTCCGCAAATTATCTTATCGCATTTACCTGATTCGTTTTAATAAGACTCGGTTGTTTTGATCCCTTGAACGTAGACTTAAATAGCTTCTAGATGGGAATCTAGATTTCTATCTCTCGATTATCCCGATTAAGAGAAAAATGAAGAAAAAATTCGAGGAAATAAATTATTAAATAATCCCGAATTAAAGAATCCTGCTTATCAATGTATATCTTAAACAAATTTGATTGATCGATGTTATCTTTTGTTTAAGTAAATATATACGTATACATATGACACTTCTCACAATTAACCCAAAAATTTTAAATGTTTATGAAATCTTTATTTAAATTTCCAAATATTTTGGGAAAATTTAAATTATGCTCTATAGCAATTTATATTATTTTTTTCATCAGCATAGTAACAGTTGACCATATCTTAATAAAAATCAAATAAAAATCCTACATTCTACATGTTGATTTTAAATGTTTATGAAAGAAGGAACCTATGCACGCTATTATAATCGCCGATAATATAGTCGTGAAAGAGCGATCGATCGGGTCCACGATGAACCGCTCGAAATCGGTATAACGACTTCTCTCTGATCGATGATGACATACGGCACGAAGAGTAAGCGAAAGCAAGTAAAGAATGAACCACCACAGTTTACGCACGGCGTGCAGCGTAGCGTATCGAGATATCGAAGTCCAAGCTCCGCCCGTTCCGCAGGAGCTCAGGGTCCACCAATGAAGATCTGAACCCACCAGCCAGCACGCGACCAGTTGGGCTAAGGGCAAACGTAAAACTCACCGATCGGCAAGATAACTGGTGTTTAACACGCGAGCCGTACCGCCATTAAGCCCGGCCCACCGTGCGATTTCCGCGCGCTCGCTCCGCCGTCTCGCGGCGATTGATTTACGGCCCGCACCGGCTCTTCTTCCCGCGGAAAGAGAAGAAGACGAAGAAGAAAAAGGAAAGAGAGGAAGGGACGAGGGGACACACGCACACGCGTGCGTGGCATCCGCTCTCGGATAAGAAAGATGCTCTCGCGCGTTATTCGCTGCAGCGCGCCAGAGTTCGTTGCACCGAACTGCAGTCCAGGTGAAACCCCGGCCCCCGGCCCTCGGACACGTTCCGCCGAATATTCGGCGATTCCTGAAGCGTACTTGCACTTGCAGGAGTTCTATCATAACTTTAAGCATTTTGACAGATATCCGCCTCAACATACTTTGTTAATATATTCCCGTGGGAATATTATGCTCGAGTCATTTTCAGCCACGTGCTTATTTACTATAAGTGCATGTCAATTGTTACATCAATGGCCACTCCGATCGTTTGAAGGTATACCCAGCGAGTGCTATTGTTCCAACATTAGCCCCCTTGGTCATCTATATATCTGTAGTGTCTATACGGATATGTCCAATGACCATTATTATATCCCTTTAGTAACCCCGGGGACCAAGAGCATATTCTTTAAGTACTTATCCAACTGGAAAAAAACTATTCAGGCATTTAAATTATTAAAAACATAAATATAACTTTCAGTGTGCTGCTTATTATACAGGCAAAAGGTGATAAATTATACGAAAATAAGAATCAGAGGAATAAGGTATACAGAAATAGCAGAGTATTTCTCTTGAAACTTGTTGTCATTATCATTTGAGCGACATAAAAAATTGTTATGTAAAGACTTAAACAATTAATCATGCTATCACGTTACAAAATCTCGCGCTGCGCGTGCACTTGGCGCGAGACACTATCGTGTTTTCTGATTTGCGGGAAAGATGCTAGAAAAAGCGTTAATGTGTATTTTAACGCTAGTTTTGCGTTTGTCTCTCGCAAGAAGCGTTACCGCAACGACAGTTTTTATGAAAAGTTTATTGTCTCGTTTCTCAGAAACTCGATGGATGAGTGTTAGCCGCGTATCTACAAAGCGATGGTTAAAATTCAGTCGCGGCCCGAAGCCGCCCCCTCATAAAGGAAGCGTCGGTTCATAAATTGCCCCCTCGCCCTGCACATCCACCTCCCTCCTTACCACCTCACCCGCGACGCAACGATCTCAATTTTGAGGGTGCCAGCAGGAAACTACCACCCTCGACAAAACTTGGTGAATTCATTATAGGACGAACAAAGGCAACACCGAGGAGCCTCAGGCGACGTGCTCGCGCGCCGCGGTAGGACGATGTGGCGTAGGGCCCCGATGTGAGAAGAGCCAATCGGAACCCTTCGTAATACAGAGAACCCTACTTGTGATGCTGCGCCGCTAATAAGTGACAATTGCCTGCCATTAAAAGTGTCGGTCATTGCGAGGCGGGAATGGACGCCGTGCTTTTCCTGAATATAATAGAGGTTGTACACAACGGAGAAATGGAACCAACGAGAAAAGTGAAGGGAGAGAATAAGTATATACAATGCGACTCAAAAAGTCGACAAGTTCCCTCTATAAACTTCCACCGAATAATTTTCACTATTATACAAAGTACTCTCCAGATATTGCGCATTCTTTATCCTCGGGTATATTCTACCAAGAAATCAAACATTTGGTCTTGTGATAAAAATGAAATAGAGAGTTAAGCTTCTTTGCGAAAAAAAATTAATAAAAAAATAATAGAAACATAAGACACACATGTTTTATTCACAGATCTCTTTTTCAATAAATTCCTCATTAATTGCAAAAATTTGCAAGATGATAAAAGATTCTTTTCTATTCATTATAACCTGATTTATTCCGTGAGATGTGTTATTTATATGTGTGTACAGTTATATTGTTCAGTTTTCTTTAATTTATACATTTTTGAAAATTATTTTTTAATACTGCAATTTCGAAATTAATTTTAAAAAAAGAAAAAAATATATAGCACACTGATTTCAAGTTATATAGCCACGCTAGAAGCTAAATATATTATAAATTCAAATATCTAAAATCAAAGAAGTTTAGCGCGCAGCAAGTGTCAATAAGGATGCTTACGTTTCATTAAATTCGACGAGACATCTTGGTATTATTTTATGTCAGATTCTCGGTCGGATTTCATTCCATTCCCGATTTGTGGAATTTGATTCCGCGGAAGGTATGCGCACGAAATTGGCATAATCGTGTTTGTTTCGCATTACCTATCTCGCGGGCGAGCAACGCAGGAATGCGGTCCGATTATTCGGAGGAAACCGAAGGATCTGTCCCAAGATCTCAACGATCGAGATGTCAGAATCGCCGATAACGTTACTCGAAAAACGCCGTCATGAATTCTTCATGTTATCCTTCGCGCCGAAAAACTCTGCGACGAATCCTAAAACTTTCGACCGAACTGACAAAAAGTTGATGAAGCGGATATTTAATGGCGATTATGTCTGACATATATATATATATATATATATATATATATATATATATATATATATATATAATTGTGATTCATAAAAGTGATGATTGAAATTAGTCGAGCGTTAAATTTTTGTTAAAAAAATGTTACTTTTTGTTACAAAAATATTAATTACAATTTTGTTAAAGATAATTCAATAAAAATAGTTAATTAGCAAAAAAATAGATCGTTTATTAAAATAATAAAATGGTCTTTTTTTTCTACATGGAGCTTCCTGTTTACATGTTCCCTTAACGTTCTAATGTATCCGATTACGTCAGAAGCCCCTTCGGGACTTCAGTACAATTTTTTTATATGTAAAATGATAATGGCCGGCGAGCGAAAACTTCTCGGACATCATCACGAGAAAAAAACCGACTTTTCACGCCCGTAAGACAAGACTCGTCACGCGCCGACAGGTGTGTAAAATCATTTAAATCGCCGGATCAAATTTGGTCGTTCCTCCCTCATGATCGAGCCGAAATACATACGAAGGCATGAGCAGGTGTTACGAGAGAAAGGCGAGAAACTGCATGCATTTACACTTTTCTATATTTTTGGACAAGCAAAAAAATAATCAGTTACAAGAATATCGTTTCTTTTTTAAATTATAAATTAATGGAATAATTGCATGTGATTATTTACACACACACATACACACACACACACGCGTGCGCGCGCGTGTAATGTGTAACTTGTACATATAATACATTATTTAAATTGGATGAATGTTCTACATATATTGTAGTTTTTACTATATTATTTTAATTAGATAAAAAGACTGCAATAAAACAGTTGTGTCTCTTTATTGTTTGTCGAGTGAGAAGAATTTTAACTCTGTACGTATATTATCTATAAACACATTAAAAAAATGACAATGCAGCATATTAATACCTATATATGCATACATATATTCACACAAGAGATAATAACTGAAACCTTTATCGTCTGTTTCAATTTCTAATTTTATGTTAAATCTTTATCGAAGGTGACAAGAGCGAGTGTCAAAACTTCTAAGATATCCGAAGGAGGTAAGAGGCCGATATGTTTGGGAACCGCTGGGTTAAAGGAAGCAAATCGAGCTTTCTTTTGCCGGCGTTCCTCTCCCCTGACGAACACGCCTACCGTCTGATCTCGTAACGCCGCGGGTTCGATTGGCGATCGGATTTCACGGCGTCAGGCGGCTGCGAAGAGGTCTCACGAAGTAGGCCATCTTTTTTATCGCACATCACCTTAACGCCCGCCGTAGATCGCAGCTGTGGTCGTCACGACGACCCATCGGCTGACCTCGTCGACAGGCCATTTCTATTCTTACTTCACCTTTGAGACGAGAAAAAAGTGCGTGGAAGGGTAGTAGAGCTGGACTCACCCTTTTCGTAATGGGTCTTTTTAGGACTTCGTTTATCTTCTGTCTAGACCCTACAGATGCACAAATTCTACACCATTCCACACATTCTACACCTCTTTCGCTTTTTTTTCTGCCCCTCTTCGAAAGCTGCCTCCCTTATCTCACCTCAATTGTAGAAAGCGTAAGAAAGTAAGTGCTGTTGAAGAGAATAAACTTAATTATTTCGTAAGTGGTTTTATCGCAGAAATCCATTTTGTACGTCCGCAGAACTTCCATTTTCTTTGTTTGTTTTAATGTCATAAAAATATCATGTAATTAGTTGCGACTGTTACGTTGAATATAATAGAAATTATATTCAACGTAACAGCCGCTTATTTATTTCATGTTCTCCCTCTCGTTAAGTAAAACATTATTTTTAATCAGAAACTCTGAATTTTCTCTAAATTTCTCTCTCGCCATTTGCATCGCGGATTTTATTAACAGTTTACAATTATATACAAATGTAACACCACGATGTTTACCGCTACCAAAATTGTTGCATCTCTCGGATAACCTACCGTTAAAGAAGTGGAAAACACAGAAGTGTAATACGTAATGCTCTCTCTGTACACCCCCATCTTCGCCTAGCCTGTTTAGCGAAATTTATTCTTGCGAGAGAGAAGCAACGCTCGAGAAACGCACGTGACTCAAGATCCCGCGCGAAAACATCGCTGCAGAATTCTCGTGGAATCCACACGAGCGAATTTACTATTTTCACGATGCTGCCGGGCCGCCGTTTCTCCACTCGGCGTTTACCGTCCGCCAAAGCCACAAGAGAACCGCACACATATTCGCGCTGCTACTTAGACCGGCATTACACTGTCTGCGTGCCGGGTTCCATAAGGTTGGCAGATTATTGATGAAGCCGCGGCCGCGCGAAGCACCACGCACATCCTGCTCGCGAGGATACAGTTATGATTGCTGCAAGCAACGGTGGGGCATTATTAACGTGAGAAAACGTGGCTACTTTCTTCCCTCTGCTCCCCCCCCTCTCTCTCTCTCTCTCTCTCTCTCTCTCTCTCTCCTGGCATCTCGATTGGCGCGAAGCTCGGTAATGGACATCACTTTGCACGTGGCACCGTCAGCGATATCAAGGATTCGATTCGAGATGACACACTTTACAAAATAAAAAAAGAGAGGGGAAGCTGAGATTCATTACATATACCTATCTCAGTAAGGCGATGATTCTTTAAGCTCTGGCGATGCAAGGATTAAATCCGATATATACGACCAGATTTGCTAGCATTCGGATGCTAAGCTCCACGTTTGGATATTAAAACATATTTCTCTCAACTGAATTTACAATTGTTCGGAGAACGTTATGAAGAAAAATAAGAAAAAGTTAAAATACGGTATTAATAAAACTGAAATAAATTGTCATTCATATTGCAATATTTCAGTTCAATTGAAAATAAAATTATTTTAAACGTTTGGCGTTTATTTTGGAAAGGTCACGAACATTGAATAAATAAATACATGCAATATATCTTGTTTTTATTATTCGCTAAAACACACACGCGCGCGCACACACTTTAAAGTCTCTTCATTACGTGATTAATAATCGTTAGTTGCAAATGGTAGATTGCGTTTGAAACAAATTGCATAGCGCACTGAGTACAAATAGGCACAGTGTTATCGTCGATATGCGGTATCATTAATAAGAGTCGCTACAACGAGGTTCAATACTATCATATCATTATAAGCTATCGTTAATAACATCCTGTAATCGCCAAATGAATCTGCTGAAAGCAATCTACGTTGAAAAACTATGGCAAACGCATTGTTCTGAGGATGCCTTCTGTGATTTGCGTGGCCAATCGCGTAATAAAATTAATTTCCGGTCAGGTGGTTGACGCGACGCGTCCATTTGTTTCCGGCCACGAACAGCCTTGAGTATCAGCGACGACAACGTGGGACCCCGTCGATGAACCGGTAGAGGACAGCGGGGCCGCATTCCATCGGCTCGAGATTTATTTGTCGAATAAATGTTGAGAAGGTATTTTTAATGGCCGACAATAGTGGCCTGATAGTGATCTGAAAAACGTATTATCGTTGGACGTCGTATATAATCCCGGAGGCATCGACGCAGCCAACAAAACGGACACACATCTGTCCCCCTTTTCCTCACCCGTTCTCTGCCTGACCTCAACAGAATCTCACCTCACCTCCCCCCCCCCCTCTCTTACTCTCTTCCCAAATCTTTCTTCCTCCTTTTCTCTATCACATCTCTTTCTCACTTATCGACTCCGAGGGCGACTTTACACATCTCATTCTTGATGATTATTCAAATTGGATGCGTCGAGGAAATTTTTATTTAGATGTGTCATCGGGAATAAATCATTTCGTGTTCTGTCCGATGATGCTCTTTTCCTGATTTCGTAATCGATGTAATGCGACTGAGGTAGTAATAAGACCCTCATTTTGTATTGCATATTGATTATAACATTAATTTAAACAATGCAATTTTTTTTAAATATGTTCTATTACCCATTTATGAGACATCTTTAAGAGATTATAGTAAATTAATAAATATGAAAAATTGAACTGATACTTGCCAATGAAAAGTCGCAGAAAATTGTTGGAACATTTTGCATATCTCGTTTCCACACGCGTTTCTGAAATATATTTTATTCGTTCCACTTTGCATAATCATTGGGAATCATTGAGATACGTGCAAACGAGCAAAGATGAAGCATGAAATGTCTTTACACGTTTCTGTGGAAATACCATTTCCATGATTCGCTTTTCTTTCACTTCGAAAGACTCATTCGGGATGATCACCAAGAGTGAATCGTGTAAATTTGCCTTAAGAGAGAATCTTTCAAGCTCTTCTCGTACCGCGATCTTTACTTGTTCTCGCTCACGCGATCCACGTTTATTCTATCTATGTCTCTTTTTCTCTTCGTTCTTCTTTGCCGGCACTCACACCCGCCTTTCTCCTTGTCTCTTTCTTTCCGTTGCCTGTTGAGTAACGGCGACGCGCGTCGCCAAGTAAAGTCTTTGAAGTCGATTCTTTTGTAAATCGACGTTATTATTGTAATTGAATACTTGTCTCCCAGAGGGATATATCCTTTTGGTTCGCGTACTTACAACGCGAAGATATCAAATCGGATCTAACGCTGTAAAGCGGAATCGGTAGCCGAATGAAATTTCACGCAATTTACGTTTAATTTCTACTTCAGCAAATAGTTTCACATAATTGTTCTATAAAAATAAATACGATATTTAACATACAAAAATATTCTAATTATTAATTAGAATATTTCTTTTCTATTTCATATCGAATGGCGAATGTCGTGTAGGACGATTTTAAGAGCAGAACCTTTATTCGTTCATCCTAATTATGCAGCCAGAAGGAGATTCAACTGGATATGATTTGTAGCTTGCGAAACACGCGTTTCTAATGATAAACAAACTCAAATAATGATATTAATTATCCGATACGCAGGAGATTCTTAAAAATGTGTAAAGTAGAGCGGTGACGTTTTACGTTTATGGTAATTTCTGAATTTTAGTTAACGAGAGTTTTTAGTTTAATTAAGGGATAATCAGACCCCGTGAATTATGGGGTCTCGCGCCATTCGGAATGGATTGATCAAATAATATATGATGATAAATAATTTGGAATTTGTATCAAAAACCGCAGTTACAAAGAAACACAAACATTGCGTACTGATTTTTACTAAAAAGCCGCCTATAACAGATTTATATAAAAAAATATAAATTTGCGATAAATACAAAATAAATATTCAAATTGAACAAACATAAGTAAAATAAAAATAACACGTATACTCGTATGTGTGCACGTATAATATATATGCTATTATAAATAAAAATATAGTAATAAAGTAAAAGCACAATTTCATTGATTCAGAGACATTATTTCAAAAATGTTCGGAAAGAAAAATTTACGATTAAATGAAGAAGAAAAAAATAACAGAAAATTTATCATCATTTTGTAATTAAATATGTCTGAAGATTGCGGAAGCCAGGATTTATTCGATATTATATTTTAAGCGTGAAATTGCGTGAAATTAAAAATGAGAAGATAAATGAGAAAATAATAAGATACGCCAACGAATTTTTGTCAAGTGCATTTTGCGTTATCAAAATTTTCTTGTACATTCAATTAACTTCATCGTTATCTCTGATTTCCGTCCTAACGCGCGTATAATCTGCGATGCCGCTAACTATCTCTCTCTGTCCTTCCCTCCTCTATCCCCTTTCTTCTCTCTCTTCCTCAAACAAACCGGAACTAAGCTTACAAGCGCATTAGCGTACATACAGAACGCGCGTCTTGCTCGAAAGTTAGAAATATCCGTTTTCCCGGCAAGCGGAGGGCGAACCTAGACGCAGTTATGGGATAGCGTCGCACAGAAGCTGCATTTAATTGGATGACTTCCAGGCGCCGCCGCCTGGATATTAGGGACAGCAAGATCCCGGAACGGAGAAGAGTCGACCCGTCAGGGTCGTGTATCGACTAATGTCGCTTTAACATTGTACCGAATTATCAGTTACCGTGCCAGACCGACCGGATTAATTAAGCTAATTATTGTTTGCGCTTGGGTGCGCGCAAACCGAGCCGTTTCGCACGGCTGCAAATGCGTTTCGAAGGCGTACGCGCAAGATCCGCGATTATTGCACGGGTGGACGGCTCGCGCGCGACGAACACCACCGAGAAATGTGCCTGCAAATTTCCGACCGGAGCTGTTAATGTTCGAGAAACAAAAACCCTCGATAAATCCGATTTCCTCGCGAATTTCCAGAGACAAAAGTCATCTAATTCCATACTTTTTTCGCTACGAGACTAATTGAATATAACTGGAATTGTTTTAGTGAATCTTATAAATGAATGAATTTAAATGAAAACAGTAAATTTAACGTGTAATCCGTTGATTATTGATCATGAGAGAAAAAGGCGCATAATTTGAATTAATAACAGATTTTGTTAAAAAAAAAAAATTACCTCTCCGTTATCGGAATAGTTTAAAAAATTAAATCAGACCAATGCTTACTTAAATATACATTACATTTATATTTAAGTAACTTGTAAATAAAACGTAAATTAAAATACAGTCTATAATAATCAGTGCCCCATTTGAATCATTATTTTTTCATCTTATTAATAATGGAAAATAGTATCAGATTTATTTAGGATGCAAAATATTGTAAATCAAGAATACTTGGAATAAACTGTTATCACGAGTTTATTTATTTATATATATATTTACGGTACAGCACAATACCAACGCGGATTCTTATTATGATTTTCTCGCGCTGAGCCAGTGCTCGCTTTTTAAAATTTACACGTATATGTGCACACGTTTAAATATGTTTATTTCTAATTTTGTAAAAGCTGAAATTCGCATTATTATATTAATATTATATTAATAAAAAAATTCGCATTATTATGTTAATATTATATAAATAAAAAATTCGCATTATTACATTAATAAAAAGTATTAATAGATTCTATATTCTGATTGATGTCGATGCTCTATTATCTATCCAAACTTGCACATTTCACTCGCATTCTTCGACGAGTGCAACGTAGGCTCATTATCACGCCGCTATTTATTAGGTCGATGTTGTTTTTCTTGTTATCTCGGCTGTCGTTGTCGTTATTGTATGACGTCGGTACGAAGATGCCAAAGTACACTAGCATTGGAGCAAAAATTGATGCGATACGCGTCGAGTGTACTAGATTCGATACGAGTAAATTTCACGCTCACATTCTTTCCAAGTTACGTGTTAAGGGTTACGCGCGGAGAGGCGTCGAAGAAACGTCGAGACTGACAGCATGGATATCCACGCCTGAGTGCATACGTCCTCTGCTAAATGCGATCTTTTATCGAGGCTACATTTTCTTGGCGACATTCGATATAGATATTTCACGGTGTTTGTTAACTTTGTCTGCAAATGAGATTGTTTACATCAACGAGTTTATTTTCGTGTCTTTCTCGTGTTTCGCTGTTCCACAGAAAATATTGCAGAGATGTCAGAGACAATTGCTCATTGAAAATGCTTTCATAGTGAAAAACTTTTATGTATACTTTCTCTCTTTTAAATACTTTTTTCATTTCTTTTTTTCGAAAAAGAAGTCCTCGGATTATTATTTACAGACGTCTTTTTATCACGAGAATTACATGGTTTTATTTTCGTACTTTTTACGGCCAATAAATTTTTCGACTCTCAAACATTTCCGTAAGTTCTGATCACTGTATCTGTAATGACTGGTGTTTCGAACGGTTGTTGAACTGCTAATCATGGAACCTAACAACATAGCGCAACTAATTGCATATTGATCGTAACATCGACGTATTACGTAGATAATTGCGTAATCGGCTTGCGTGCACCTCGCCGTTTAACGCGTTAAGCAGATCGACGCAGTTAGATATTTTGCGATGTGCGTCGCCGTCCGCGAAATTTGCTTGCACGCGTTGTGCATCTGCCATAAGTGCCGCACGTTGCCGCAATGTCGAATCGCGCGTCCCGCATTTCAGAATTACGAAAGAGCCGATGAGACCGTTAATTTCCCAGACATATTATTTCGACAAACATTCCTCGGTGCGCTTTAACCGGTGCGGCGCGGCGTCGGTTTATTTTTACACAGAGCGTAATGAATTCCGGTTCGACGATTTTGCCGTTTTATAAGCTATATTTGCCGAGGTAAAACATTTAATCGCGACGAATTAACTTACTGCGCGGAATTAAATTATTCCGGCACGCCTGGGTTTTTAAATCCGCCCAACTGCGCTCATTTTATCACGATAATTTGCACGCGTCTTTTTTTTGGCCAAAAAATACACGTATCAATATTTATCTTGTATTGTACATGTAGAACAAGTCTCAAAATATATAATAATATGTAATAATTATATATAATAATCAGCGAAAATTAAATCCAAATAAATATAAATAATTATAATGGTAACAAATATCGCATTTATATATTAAAAATAACAAAAGTATTCGTGAGACTTTAAATACAAAAATGGATAAATAATTTTACAAATTACATCTCTTTTTTCGGAAAAAAAAATACAAAAGAATAAATACGAATAAACTTGTGTCTATGACATTATATTTTTGTCACAATGTAGCTAATATTTTAAGAATATAGAGTTCATAAATTTTGCTTCTAATTAATTTTTATAACTGTGATTGAAGTGATGATACTTTCTTAAGTGCGACGTATCTACGGCTAACACGAAATCAGTGTTTACGAGCGCAGGCGACGATTCGACGGGCGAAAGAGAATGCCGATTAATCTTGTCGCCGCTCTTAGCTTCTCCTCTTCCGCCGCGAGCATAATCCACGACGTTGCTTCAAGTTCCACGGAGAAACCATAGATCCTGTCTCTTGCCGCTCTGCATCTACCTTACCCTCAGTTCCTCTCACCTTGTTCGAAACAAGGCGGACTTACACGCGTATTTATGTATAGCCTGTGTCTTATAGCCGAAAGCCTGACGTACAAATTTCGGCCTCTTCTGAGCGAAAACGTCAGCGGCAGATAAATTTCTCACAAAAATTGAAAAGCGCAAAACAAGAATCCGGTGTCATCGTTCTCAGTGATCTTTTAAACGCGGATGGAACGATGTTACTGCATGAAACTCATTTTGATGAGTTCTTTTCTCCGTATTCGTTTACTTAAAAATAATATTTTATCGGGCAAATTGTAAGAAAAATGAGTTTAAAATTACGTTAAACTGAAAGAAAGCGTACTCCTTTCTTGTAAATTAAAAAATCTCAGAAAATTGCACAAGCTCAATTTTTACTCTTAGAGTGACATTTCACTCTACGAGATTTAAAGAGTAATAAAACTAACAAAGAAGACTTTGTAATCAATTCCATCTGTCACGTTAAAATGGGAAAAATTGTAATCTTTTACTGTGATGTTATTATCATACGGAGTAGACGCTTGCTTTAATATTGGAGCAAAAGCTGGATTTATACGGCCCGTCAATATCGTCTGCAATTTCCTCGGACGATTAAGAGCGCATCACGTAGTATCTAGAAATTATCGCGGCGCGACGTCGCCTCGTACACGGTTGCAATCTCTGGGATGTAACTGCGCGCATATACGCGTCGTGCACAGTATAGTAATCGGATCATAATGTAATCTGCGACTGGATAACGGATATATCGCTCGTTCGCGTGCTAAGGAACCGTGTAATCGAGCCGATCAATAAGAGGGACGGGGAATATTCAGAATTTCGAATTCTCAAAGACTCCGAGATAAGATCCAACAACGACGGTGAATAAAGATCTGGGAAACTAAAAAAAAAATGATCAAATGCGATGACTTATAGTTCCACTAGATAATCCTATCACGTAGATGCCAGAAATTCCTAGGATGTTGAAGGTTTCGATTTTTATGAGTACGGTATTGAAATCTTCAAATTTTTCTAAGAGCCTCTCAAACTCTTAAAGACTCAAAGACTTTAATGATCAAAGGATCTTAAACATTTTAGGATGTCCAGTAAAATACAATATAATTTCATAAAAATTCTATTTTCGAAAAAAGGTTTCAAGGATATCAATTTGCTCATGTTGTAGCCTCTGAAAATGCAATAACCTGAAATTGAAATATCAAGACAATTAAAAATCTAATATATATTTTCTCTCCTCAGTTGTGCTCTTGAAGCTTCCACAAATATTTTCAAGAACGCTAAGAGATTTACAGGTATTTTCAAATATATATTTCACGTTAATGTAAAAGCGTGCAAACATAGAAAGATGTTCTTTTCTTGTTTTGTAACATCAAAGGAGTTACAGTTTCATTAATATGTCTGACTTATTGATTATGATTCTAAAATATAAATTAAAAATATAGATATTCAACGTTACGTGCATCTAAAAATTGTAAAAATGTGATTAGTAACTTAGACGCGGTGGCTCGTTGCAGTTTATCGACGACTTTACATCATTCCATGCGCAATTACAATTTCTAATATGTAACAACGCGGGCGTCGTGCTCGGTATAGTAATCGGGTCATAATGCAATCCGCGCCGATGGATACAGTCGATGACCGCTCACGTACTCCGGAATCGTGTAACTTTATTGGAAGACGACGAGGGACTTCCGTCTGGTTATCTCTTCGAGCCGACATGGCCGTCGACGGATCCTGAAGGGACACGGACAGGGTGCAAGGGGTTGGCTCTAATAGCCCTTAAGTTGGATGAAGTTGGCCATTGTACGAGCCGTCTGGGCGTACGTGATCAGTTTTACCCTTGGATAATCGCACTAGCGGAGACTCGATCTCCCTATCGTCGTTCTTCGTCTTAAAGAACGAGGGACGCCATATTGGTAGAACTTGCGTGGAAAGATAAGAAATGTTTACAATTCTTATCTTTCCACGCCGGCAAGTTTCCTGCACTTATAAAATGATAAAAATGCGAATGTTTAATGTAAGAAAAATATTCGAAAATTATATATGCCCTCAACAAGTCTAAAATTAATATACAAGCAGTTATTATCTCTGTGTAACTTCACGCTGTTTTTTTTTACAAAAATTAATTGTAAAATTGGTTAGATTGTAACTGCCTTTGATTTGGAAATTTATTTACAGTGAAGAATACTTATTGGGAAAAGAATTGATTTTACCTCAGATTCTGCCGAACTTAAAATAATTTAGCAATACCTATAAGTGAACATAAAATTAGTCGATAAAAAAAAGAATTTTAGCAGCTAGCTTATTGTAAAGGTGACACGTTGACTACCAAAGATGCCATAAATGGAATCTGGGTTATCTGAAAAATATGATATCTTGACTTCTACCCTTTGCATACCGCATAAATAATTCGAAAAGAAATAAATCCTCTGTCATTCGACAACGGCGCTGCAACGCCTGAAGATCAATCCTCGTAGCGGTAATCCGCACGCGCTACCTACAAATTACTCAAATAGCGACTCGACAACGACACAACGGTGTACGCGCCGCTGACTCAACAGCACAATCATCATTGCGTGATCGTCGATGTCCGGCGCGACGCGATTACACGCGTTTTACAATGGCGGAAGTCGCGGAGGTGCGAAGGGCGCGAAGGACGGAGCGGTAGGAGGCAGTACGTTACGCGAAGAAGCATGCGTTAATGATTTCGGCAGGTTTGTACACACCGGCGACGTACAATGTAAGGACCGCGTTCACAAAGGAACGTTAAATTCACCGGCGACGATGACCTCGCTGCCAGTCATTGTCGATAATGACCGTTTCTCCTTCCATGCGTCCTTCCTTCGCGCGCTCCTTCCTTCCTTTCTTCCTTTCCCTACAACCACTTGGGTTCCCACTGCTCCTCTTCTTTCTTTCTATTTCCACCTTTTCGTGTAAGTCCGATACACCGTATTCTTTCGTTCCGAATATTACATTTTAGTAAACATTCCTTATCCAGATTTCTGCTTCGTACGTTGATTGCTCATTAACGAACGTTGACATTTTGACTTTTATTACAAACCGATTTTTTTATTTTCTTATTCATTAGCTCGTGCCTATTTATTTACGTTACTTTTCTTTGTACGTCACCGCTTTGCCGTACATTTCCTTCACATACTTGTCAAGACAAACGCTTCCCTCTTTTTCCTTCTCCTCATTTCTTTTTTTTTCCTTTTTTTTCATTTCATCGTCGTTTCTTCTTTCTTTCCTTTTTCTCGGCGCATTCTTTTTTCGCGAGAGAACGCACACGCGTGCCTTAATGACGCATACTAACCCGCACGCGTCTCTTAATAACCAGCGTCATTAGTGCATGCAGTAATGACGCGCCGCCGCGAGGAGGCGAAATTTTTGGGCGCGGCGACGCGGACGCTTCGACAATTCCACCCGTCATTTTCGACCTGCTCGCGTGGGCACGTCATTAGCGCTTCTTTTATGAACACATCCTTTGTCGTACTTTCTAACGCGACAATATAAGGATGAATAGTACCAAATGGATTGATTTATCTCTTCAGTATCTGATTAATTATGTAAAGCCAGGAAACAGCCGTTCCTCTCTTTCTCTCTCTTTTTACTATCTTAAGTAAAGATACTTTTTTAAGAAATACTTCTTTCGCCATTGCTTATTAAACCTATTGCATGATGCAAAATTTTATTCAATTCATATTTATTAAAAAAATTTTTAATTGAAGATGCATAATGAGATTTTATTTTCTCTCTGTAGTCCCATTTAATTTTTCAAAAGTCATTTTTCATTCTTGATTATCTGTTATTTAAAAATTACTGTTACGTTTTGACGAGAAAATTAATTTCAAATTGATCAAGGAAATCATAGATAAAAACGTAGCTTATGGTAGATCTGAGCTAAGTCTGTATAATCAAAACCTTTTTTTTTTTAGATGTAACTCTACTTTATAATGTCTAATTTGCAATGCAAAAGAGAGAAGTCTCTAAACTCCTATAATAATAAGTTACAAAATAATCTCTTTAAAAATATTACTTTATTACAGATTTTTTGGGGGGCATCTTGGGTGGTACGAGTTGGTTACATTTAAATGCCAGTTTCGCAAGAGACTAATTTCTAACGTCGTTA
This sequence comes from Solenopsis invicta, assembly GCF_016802725.1. NCBI lineage: Eukaryota > Metazoa > Arthropoda > Insecta > Hymenoptera > Formicidae > Solenopsis > Solenopsis invicta. The sequence continues at coordinate 13,055,234 of NC_052673.1, forward strand.
CAGGATATTAATCATCATCGTGCCTTTCCAACTAGTCTCTTTAAAGTTCGACGTAGCCGACGTTGCATCATTACGTTACATCACCGCCAGGTAACTCGAAAGGACCGAAGGATCGCAGTAGGAACCGACTAACGGCTGCTGTCCGATCGGCGTAATTACAATGATAATACCCGATCATTGAACACGATGGGCACCGCGACAGCCCGCATCGCAGTCATCCATTTTTCGAAATAACGGGTCATGACTTTTTATGCCGAGGAACCGCAAGTGTAGCTCGTTGTAGAAGCCAAAGTTAACAACGGAATCAATGTTTTGAATAAACTGCCGACAGCTCTGCACAGCGATTTGTATCACGATCAACTTGCTATTAAACTATTACTTTGTACATGAATATAATGTATAATTAAAATAAAATAAAAACTATTCAGAATATTTTTTGAATTACTAAAATCCCTTATAAAATCTAATTATAATTGCAATTTAGAGGACATACACAATCACGCATGGAAAGTTATAAAATTATTTTCTCCCTCAATTTTATACAATAATATACATAATTTTTTCAGACTTCGTGATTCACGTTTTATTTTTAATATTTTTACTCCGAATTGATTTTGACATGCCTTTGATATTAAATGTGTTCGAGATATCTTGCCGAGGCCGTTCCCATCGAGGAGCACATGTAGTAAATCGCGATTCGTGCGGTTTAGCGAACACGTGAGAGTCTCGTGGCACGTTTCAGATCACCGCCACGCTCGAACCGACGACCTTTCATCGCGGAACGTTTTGCGCGATCGCAATTGCGATCCAGCGCGGTGCGGCGCAAAAATTGGTGTAGCCGGTATATAATTGATAATTGATAGATACCAGAGTGTAGTAGATTAGCTGGTCCGCCAGTTTCCAAGGCGATCGATATCCGGTATACAGGACGGGTGAGAGAAGCTGACAAGGACAACGAACGTATATTCCTATGTGACTCTCCAACTAAATATAATTATATTATAGAGTAATCACTTTTTAGAAGAATTAAAGTTAATTTGTAATAGAGATACCTTTTTAGTAGTTATCGACTGTACGTTCTGAAATTTACGCTTATTTCCGTGATAAATAAAAGGAAAATAGATTTAAATATTTTCAGGGAAAAAGCTTTAAAAAAAACTGGTTTGTTTTATTTTTTAATTGCTTTGTATCTATCTTTTATCGTAATTATTTTTCTAAAAAAGTACATTTAAATAATTACAATTTTTTGTTACATATTTATGTTGGTACTATTTGGTTCAACAAAACAATTTAATTAATCTATTAGGTAGTTTTTTAATTATATGTTATTTTGCATTTCTTCTAAAAAAAAAAACGTATCGATCGTATGATTTATTAAAGTATCCTCTTTTAATATTAATATCCATCTCTTAGTACATTTCATGTAATACGCTTCTCCAAACGGAATTCGCATCAGAGATCGTAGCATTAATGTATCGTTTATCGGCTTTCGTCAATCGACATACCTATCGTAAATGTTACATTAGATCTAAAATGATTCATACGGAATAGGACGAATGTGCCAAGTCACCGGTTATACATTCTCTCGTCCCGATTTCTCTCTTCCTGAGTATCTGCAAAAGAGCTACTAGCATCTTACATCAACTGTTGAGCAATACGAAAATACCTATTAATTCACCAATTTGTTAAGTCCACGTTGGCTATTTAACGTCGAGCATGTTCGTTTGTATTCATCTCTATGCCTTACCAAATAATCTCGCGTGTATTTCTTATCAACTAAGCAAATCTATTTTACATTTGACACATTCTTCCAAATGTAGAGAACTTTACTCTTGCGAATGTTTTTAAATCAGAGTAATATATTTGTATTCTTCTCTTATTTATTTTACCTTTTTACTTATAGATAAATAAATGGATTTCTTAAAAAAATATATATAAATAAATTCCTTTCTACTTAGAGAAACTTGTGTCTTCTAGTGACTATAATACTATCTTGTGACTCATATTCCGCAATGCAAACGGAGCACGTACGGCAGATTAGACAATTCTTGCTAAGCTAATATTGTGCATGACGTCGCTTGGGTTCACACGTCTGTTACGAATTCATAGACGTGGGTTATATCTCATTATAAAATAAATAATTGACTTGCAAGAATTTCGCCAATGAATCAGAAAGATGTAAAAGAAACCTTAATTGGGCATCGCTATGAATACCGCTTAAGGCCATAAATTCTCAGCTATGATAAATTACAAAAGGTTACTACTAAATCGGAGAAACACAAATTTTTGCTGCGTTTAACTAACCGACCACCGCGATTAATAATGATGATGTATCTATAGCAGACATATGTAATAGATGTTACAAAAAAAAAGATATTTTATTTAGTAGAGTCTGAGGAAAGTTCGCAGTGCCAGAGAAATATGGTCGAATTAATCATACATTGTAGGAAATTTCGGAAGCAACGATTATTCATCATTGGCCGAGATATCATTTGCCGCCGCATTGTTTCTTTGAATTATGCTTCGACCTCGACGGATTTTAAATATGGTGGGCGCGCCTGCAGCCATAAAAGAGTGCAGTCATACCGTCCCGCGACTTTATTTCGCGATTCTCGCGAGGAACGAAATGCCTGTTCCCGGTAACTTCGCCAACACGGCGAATAATAGGATCTACGATCCGCCACATAAATCTTCTTAAGATCGGGGACTGTGTGTCACATAAAGTACATGTTTTACGCGCGACAAAGATACGCTATGCGGAGAAGAGACACGTGTATGTGCGCGCAGGAATGTCGCCGAGGTTCGAGATAAGAATATGTCATAAAAGATAATATTAGAGAGGTAATATTTGTTTAAGCGACACGCAGATTTATACGGATCAATATAAGGTTTAAGTTTTAAGAATAGGACCGTCTAAATGCGATTAAACTCCGATTGGAGTTTCGCCTCGATTGGTTAATAAAATTTCTCGCTGCCATTATCGGTGAAGCTGTAAATTCATGATACATTAATACTTTACATATTTTATGGAATAAATATATTTTATACATAAAATACGCGTAAAGTTTTGATGTATCATCAATTTTATGCATATTTATCAATTTTACATACTTTAAGTATAAAATATATTTAAGAATTCCATTATTTTTGAGAATATATAGATACTTATGCAAAATAGGATTCTCGAGATATTGATTGAAAGCAGACTTGAGAGTTTGTAAAGTTAAAAGGATGAATATTCTAACTAAAATATATTGTGCATACAGATAGAATAAAAGTATTCAAAATATATAAAACAATTAAGATATAATTTCATTTCAAGATCTGAAATTACATCTTCTTGTCTCTTTTTTTTGGAATCGTCATATTTTCGCATACAGTTGCGCTTAATGAATTAATTGAAAAGTTGAAAAGTTTGACTATTATAAATGAGCTTTCCAAAATATGATTAATTGCTCTTTTATATCTCAATGTCTTAATTAGCATTCTTTTTGCTTCCGCCAGGCCCATTTTCGAGGTGTACGATTTTGCGTAACTTTGTTATTAACGCAATGGCATAAAACATGCTTCTTGTCACGCGAATTCTAAAATAAATCACTCTCGGAACAAAACGCACACACTTTTATTACAAACAATTTTTATTTTCGACCGTCTAATCCAGCGACGGCTTCATTCGCGATGTCTCCATACGAAAGTTGCAGGGTCCTCAGGCCAATTGGGGCCTGACGGATTACCGATGGCCGGATAAACGCGGAATACGGAGCACGCTTTACTCACCCGCGTCCCCGAGGCGCGCAACCGCGAATAACGGTGACTAATGAAAACATGCGTTCCCTCATCTCCTAGACGCGCGCGCGATAAGTTCCTGCATGATTCATTGCGCCATTACATCGCGCGGCCGACGGCTCAATACGCGCTCATTGTGATATCGGCAATTTATTGTGCGGGCGGGGCGGCCGCCGCCGCCACCACCGCAGCGGCGGTCTTGAGGCCGATCGAAACTTTCGCCGCGCGTAAAAGTTTTGTCGCTGAAAGTTCGCCGCCGGGTCTACCTGGCGGAATAAACAACTCGACGCCTTGAACTAGAATTGCCGATATCTATTGAGTTGATCGAAATATTTTAAAGCGTTAAAATTACATCACAATTAAAGTAAAATAGTATAATTACGCATCTCTCTTTAATATAATTAATATCGTTTTGATTAATCAGTAAAAGCATAGACATTTTTTGCACAAATGAATAAATTGACCTATTTGAAGAATTTATGAAAAGACTGTGGCTCGTAATTACGCTAATTAATAAATACTAGCAAAGTTTATTCATATGCATATAACGATGATGATTTTCAATGAAGTTCACATAATGACGTTATATTGTTAAACAAAGTCTGATCTATTAAATGAGATATATTTTGGTTGCAAATTATTGTCTCTCGATTAGGTCAATTGTTAATTCAGCTTTTTAATTAATTTTAACATCAAGATCATCAAGCACGAGTATCAATAATTCTTTCATAATTTCACAAAATTCGGAATGAACCTCTTTCTGTATAAGATAGATATTACGCTAGTAAATAGAAAATCATCATGTATCTGTTTTTAAAACTTACTTAATGTACACCGATTATTTAATAGATTTGACAATAAAATTATATAATATCAATATTTTTACGATTTTCGCAGAATCTTTAATGTTTGTAGTAAATATTAATAAGATATTTATCGGAGTGATGAATGCTGACTAGCTTATTTCAATGCTCGATGCGAAAATGCCTATGATTGCTTATTATACCTAGAGTAGAAAATGTCAGTTGTTTAACCTCCCAGTAAGAGATTTTTATTTTATCTTTAATTGCCTTTAGAAAATATTATGCACGCCCGCTGTAATGCTCCGATCAAAATAAAATGTCGACGCAATCGGATTTGCTTTTTATTCATTTTATGCAATTGTGTTTTGTTAACGGTGCATTCTCTCATTGTGATTTTTCAAATAATGATTTTTAATTAAATCAAATGCACATGCAATCCGATTTGTCACGTTCTCGCTTTTTTTTTAAAGAAAGAGTCACGAAACAGTAATTTTATATTTTTTGTATCGTTTCTATTAAAATCTCATAAAGTTCGAAACATAAATTATTGTACTCTTTGTTGTAGTATCTTGATAACAAGATTGGCTAATATTGGACTACTCAAATGTCATATTTTGAATTCTATGAATAAGAATACGTTGTAATTGATATTTTACGCCGCATATACGACACTTCTTTGTTAAAGCAATTGTCAAGTCCATTAGTTTCGTAAGCGCGATGCCTCGTGTTTCACCATGTAATTTATAAAGATCCAATTTGCGTATAATTTCGAGTAACGTTCCCGCCGACCACGGGCAGTCGATCTCGGAAATGTGTTGCATCACATGATCTGCAAAATTCAACATAATGTACCGCGCTTGGCTTTGCATTCTCTCTCTCTCTCTCTCTTTCGCTCGCTCACTCGCGAGGTGAAAACGTAAAGGCTTATCGCGCGCACCGTCATAGGAGAGATGAGGAAATGCCTATTTTCGTTAGTCACCGTTATTTTCAGCGCGTGAGCGGCGGGATGCAGCGCCGATGCACCGCGCTATGCCGTGCAAATGCACCGTTGCTCGTCTGCCTGCTGGGCATACATCGGGCGCGTGTATCGTGGGCATACATCGTGTGCGCTCGTGTGTGCGCGGTTGTGTATATTTTACATCATTTCTATTTGCCTACCAGGAGTTTATCACTTTTAGAAATTTATCTCCCACGCGGACTGCATAAGTGGAAAAATATCTCCGCGTATATATGTGCGAACGCGCCTGTCCAGCTTCTTCCGCTTCCGACATTAAAAGAAAAAAAATTATTTAATGGTAACGGTACGTCGTATGTACATATATAAACTGCAAGCAACAGCGTCGCTCAAATATATATATTTTTTTTTAACGATGGGATCAAAAATATCCTTCGACGTTATGAATCTAGATATCTTGCAACACTCGACAGCAATTCAAGCATTGGAAAGTCCGAATTTCCATATTCGTCACAATTTATCGTATTCGTCATAATTAAGCTAACGGGCTGAGCGTGCGTTGGCGACGTGGGAAACGCGTGTTGTAACTTACGAACGATTATCCTGACAACGCGTTACGAAATCACGGCGTCGTGACATCCGCGGTATCTTCGATTTCGCCGCGTACGGCCGTATTGATTGTGATACGCGGCGAAAGAAGTGCGGGAAGGAAGGAGGAGGAGGAGGAGGAGGAGGAGGAGGAGGAGGAGGAGAAGAAGAAGAAGAAGAAGAAGAAGAAGGCACAATGGCGCGTCCCACGCGTTCGCGATACGAGGGAATGCGTGTTTTCATTAGTCACCGTTACTCGCGACGCCCTCGCGCGTTGCATTGGCCGCTGCAGCGCCCATACGAGGCACTCTCCGTCCTCCGAGGGAAAGCGCATGCAACGATTCCGGGCTTCGAGACCGCGGCTTTGATATCTCGTGCAAGGAGCATGAACGCGAGGTTCGCGCAAACAAACGAGAATGCGTCCGCGTGCGGGGGATACGAATGGGAAGGGGGGGAGAGAGAGAGAAAAAAAAAAGAGATAAATAACCGGGATAGCGGGGATGTCATAAGCGAAATGGTCCGCGGAAAGCGTAGTGTCGCGACGTTTGGCGACGATAACGCTGGAATGCAACGATCGGGCGCATAGCGAACGCAACTTGTCCCATTCGAGATATCGCGCTTATCTTGCTTTGACACAATTGAGAGAAGTCTGCGGAATGGACCGTGTGATCCCCGCGTTATCCAGGAGTTACGTATTCGTGCAATTTAGGATTGCAATCAAACGGTCTACATCATTTATATAATATAATGCGAATGGTTAATGGCGTACAATGCAATCATCGTGATCCATCATTTTGCAATTCCGCGGCTTTTAAAATAACAGTTTTGCGGTTATAATAATTAAGTACTTTCGAAATTTTCACGATATCAAATAATTAACATTTCGTAATTGAAGAGCGACGTTGATGAGATAATATTTTAGATTGTAATTACTAAATAATTACTAAATAATGATTATACGTTTCTTTGCCACATTGTTTGAATAGATCGACGTTTATTATCGCTCCCCGCTGTACGTGCAATTTCCAGTGAAAATTTATCCTTTAATAATAGATTTATTGAACATTATTACCGATCCCACGCGACCGATGTGAAATACACCTTCCTCGAGGATCTTTGAGGATCGATATGTAAATCGACGAACAATGCCACTGCCTCTAACTGTGATCATCCTGGTCGACCTTGAGGCCGTCGTTGGAATCCCGTTAGTGATCGTACTTCATTAAGCGAGTAGGAAGTGTATCGCTTAGTAGGCGTGTATTATAATTTACAACGATGAACCCGCGTGCTATCGGCGCCGATTAATTGCGGGATCGATGCGTTCCGATAAAAGCCAAATGCTCGTGCGCGATCATCCCCTCGATTCTCTCGACCCCCTCGATCCTCGATGTATAATACCTCACATTAATCGTCTCGCAATTCTCGTCTTAAAGACCGTTAGTGTTGCGCGAGATAGTTCGTAAGTTCGCGCGAATGCGTGTGAGTGGAATAGAACGTATTAACGCACGTTATCGAAAGCACGGCGATTGCCGCGCGCCACGCCTTTTCCAATGTGCCACGAGTGGGAACCGTTATTGATAAAACAATCAGAAAATTGCCTGGTTTGTCTGGAAATTATCGGCGAGAGTCACGGGTCGACGCGAAACTCGCGCGAAACGATTTTCACTCGAGCTAGCCTCTGTCACTTTTCATGAAAATAAGGAAAAAACTCGTTGTATGCGTTAATTTATTCTTACAATTAGCAAAAGCAGCTACATGAGGTAATAAATAAAAAATTATAAATTATCCGTTGAGAATTAAAGTAATTTCTCTCAAGTTTAATTTCTTATTTAAATAAAAGACTTGTAATAAATCGAGATATATCTAGAGATTATAATGCATTTGTTAAAAATATAAAATAATATATAAAGTGAGACATCATTAAACAGAATTGTCGAAAATTTTATTATTAAATAATTATTAAATAACTATTAAATAATTTTTTTATTGCCGTCATGTTATAACTATAAAATTTTTATATAAACTTTTATATATTAATCAAGCTAGTATAGATTAAAGTTTTAAAATCAATTATTTTGTTCTTCACATCTTTAAATTTCCAATAATAAATACAATTTTTTTAGAGTAAAAAATTGAGATATTTTTAACATTTCAGAACATTCAGTATTATAATCTCTCGCTTTTGATATTTAATAACAAATTTGCGATATTACAGCCACTGCTTTAAATATTAGATTACAATTATTAATTAATTTGCATTCATCAAATCTTCATCGAATTGTTTCAATGTGTGGATCGATTCTTGTTACTATGTCCCAATTGCGCATATAATTCTCCGTGAATTTCAGCGTAAAACATACTGGTGCTTGACTACAGAACAGAACCTATATCGATTATCGTTTGACCAACCGAAGTACAAGGATGTCGGTTTAATGAATAACGACATACCCAGCGACACGATGTTGCAGCTCTCACGAGTTCATATACGCATACGTATGTAAAATCGATTTGATCGACGAACCATTGTCCATATTTGACGAGGCGAAACGAACGGCAAAGTGGCACGAATTCGGTTTTCGCATTCGCTGTTTGAGTTATATATTCGAGGGAAATATCGCTAATCGCCATCTCTCTGGCAAGCTCAATATCGATGGCGTTTGACTTTGGAAAGAAATGCCAATTAGTACCATTCTCTTTAAAGCTCCAACAAAAAAGTGTATACGTAAAAATTTAATACCATTTTTGGAAGTACAAAAAAAAATAATATTCATCAATTAATTCGTAAATTTTTTTATATAAAAAAGTTATATAACAAAAATACCACAAGAACTTAGGATAGAGAGAATCAGGAATTGTACCCATTAATAATTTTCATCTTCATTATTTACACAATGTTATTGACATATGTTACTAAATAATTTCTACGTTGTATCAATTTCAAATAAAACATTTATGTATAATAATGATAATAATTTTTATACAAAATATTTTCTAAATAACTGATTTACGATTTTACACATATTGAAGCTGAAATATTAACATTTGCCGCATTTTATTATATATTTAGCCTGAATTTCTACATTAAACACTGGATAAACTTTAATCAGTTGCACTACACAGTTTATTCCTGCGCAGCTTTCCGAACTGCATAGTGAGTTTCATATTTATTTTGCATCTGGCATGCTGAAAGCGAGGATAATTAGTAATCAAATGTATAGAAACGCCTGCATACAGATAACTCAGGGCCGCACTTATGAACGTCTGTCCAGTCGGTTAAAATTGTCTTTATATCGAATCTATGGCCGGTTGATTATTATCCTACTTCAATAGGCCGTGATGGCCTCCTGACAGTAACTCTGTTCCCTGTCTCCTATAGCAATGCCTGTACTACTTATAGAATTGTACCTACGAAGAATAGCAGCCCGTAGAAGGAAAGTAGAAATGTCCAGTGTTCTTGACAGGTGCTCGCGTATTCACAGGCGGACAGCCCTTCGTTGCTAATACATCAATCGCTATACATACGTTTAAGACCGCGATCGATGCACATGTGCAGATCACATAATTGAGTCGATACGTGGGCACCTCTATTTCTCTTTCTTTTTTTTTCTGTCATTATCTTACAATAATGTTCACGTAAGAATAAAACAAATCTTTACTATTTATGTATGTGCAAATGCTATATATAGTTTGAAACTTTTATTTTTAGTCCGTTTTTAAGAAATATATAATCTAAAAACAAAATGATATGTTTCGGTACCGGCAATCTTCCTTTACATATCTGCAGATTATAGATTTCAAATATATAATTTAAACGTACCGAATAAAAGGAATAATTTAATATCAAGCATTCGAAGTAGTAAATCTAATAATATGTACAAAAGAACTCTTAGCTAGTTAAAACTCGGATGGGCTTAACAAGGCGATTTACAAGATTACGGTCTACTTTCACTCTACCTATCTACACGCGCGCTGCTTCAAATTACTTATTGAACGGTGTCGTGAGTATCGAGAGGAACGGAACAGACAACAAGCTGAAACGTCCGATGTACTTGACAGGTGCCAGCTATTCATAGACAGACAGTCCTTCACTTTCAATACATCAATCTGTATACGCAGCACACATTGCAAGCTCGACGCGTGTATACGTATATACACGAAATCAAATACATGTCGTTGTAGGTAAATTCACAGCTGAAAATCTGTGCTTAAATAATGGTTTTCATTTGGCTATGTGCTTGCGATAGCAATATATCACCTTGAAATTTTTCATGGAAATTTTTCATTCGTGTTAACGATAAAAAGTAGCATGCGAACGTATTTTGGACTTAAAATGTAAATCGCGACATGTCTTCGCGAAATGTCTCTGGCTAAAAGTAGTTTCCGATGAAAAATGTTTAAGGGCGATTAAGGACAAGCTAGATAATATTCGTTGTTAAGACGCACGCATTCGCGATTAATGTGCAGACGCGGATTACTTATTGAATCGCGCCTTGCGTCTATAGAGAGTATAAACGCGACAGATAGAAAGCTGAAATGTTCAATGTATTTGACAGGTGTCCGCGCATTCGTATGCCCTCAGTCCTTCACTCCTCTGGCGCATCAATCTCCATATATACATTTGGAGCTACAATCGGAGTGTGTCGATGTCATAGATTGGACGATACGTTCATATCAGACGCATCTGCATTTTTATTTTTTATCATCGATTACTTCCGGACTCTCGTTTGTGTTTTTTTCGATCCATCAGCTTTTACTCGATACGGTTAAAATGCAGCTTGTTCTTTACAACACTTGTGCGATACAAAACACTTTTAAGAACAATATACGTTGTATTATGTATAAAAATGTTAAAGATGTGTGTGTGCGTGTACGCGAGACAATCTTGTGCGTATGGTACGTGTACGGGAATTTATCATTTTTAGAAAATGTTTTTGAAACAAGCATTTAATTTTTTTAAATTATTTTTGAATTAAACATAAGATAAAAATAATTCTATTAAATTTCCCGAGTTGATATTACAAATGTAAAGATGCTAAAATAGTAATTTTTGTTTTGCTTATGTGTGACGTGGATCACTTAAAATCTTATCTAAACACTAACGATTTTATTAAATTAACATAAGGTAGCTACCTATATAAATAAGTACGCGTGGAAGCTAAGCAATTTTCATTAATCTTAAATAAAAATAACTCGTCGAGGTTTCTGATAAAATGTGATGTTGTGTGTATAGCAAATTACTTATTGAATCAGATTATATGTATGAGCTAGACAGGAAGCAGCCGATGCGCTCGTCGGATGCTCGTATTTACAAGCAGCAGCCTGTGCTTTTACCGCATCGATCGCTATGCATGTATTTAAAGTTATGATCGAATTATGCTTGCTCATCGATCGTATGATTTATGAACGTGCAACATCCAAGTAGACCTATCTATTAGCTTTTTCCGATTAATGGTTACTGTTAACAGAAATGCCTAATAGATAACGACGAAGAATGTTGAGTAAGCTTATATAACTTTGCGAAAATGTGTATTGAAATTATTACTACAAATTGCGATGAAATCGATACAGGCAACCTTATTATCTTTTGTCTCTTCATATATGAATTTCTTTAATAATCGCGATTCGTACTTATCGTGAATTATATTTATCTAATGAAAATTAGATAGAACCATACGTTATTTCACAAATTTTCATCTTTTAGAATCACATGTCTTTGTAATCAAAATAAAATCCTTTTCAAGTTGAAATAAAGTCCACCGAAAACTAAACGGGAAACAATACACAAGAATTTGCAGCTAAAATATAAGGACAACTTATAGAATTGTCACAAAAACAGTAGGCATACTTGACATTGAAACTATTATTGAATATGTCTTCGTCATTGAACGATAGGCAATGCATTGTCGTGACCACCGCAGCGCGTCTATACAAACTCGAATTGCCTAATTGTCCTGCCATAACTGCCTTGCTGAGATCGGCTAAGAGAACGAGAGGACCAGAATGACGGTCAGGAGATCAGGAAACCCCCGATGTGCTTGACAAGCTCCACGTTGGTCTCTATACCACCTTCGACACGTGAATGCGCCCGTCGATCTCTGGCTCGCATTCACAGATCAATGACGATCGGCCGATCTCACATCCGCATTTCGACCGCCCGACTGGTGGCCACGTAGTCACCAGTCAATTTACGTAACGATGGCGACAACGATGATGACGACGATAATGACGAATTCGTATAGCGTTGCGTTGCGTTCGTATTTTGCTAAGTAACGCGGACTTTGTTTCATCGCTGGCGACCACACGCAGAGCGACCGATGCAGGATCATCACGCGACCGAATGCCATCGTGCACCGCCATTTTCGTGAACGTTTCGCTGAAAGAGAGCTTTGTTTCCGCTTGTGAACGTTGAATAACCCGTGCCATTCGAAGATGACGATCGGCGATCATACGGTTAAATGACGCAAGGTGATTTAAATGAAATAATTAATTGATATAATTTGTACTCGCGTATTTTAATCAATGATGAATAAATGATGCTATCATTTTCATTACTATGGGAAGTATGGAATATTAAATAACAGTTTTACACTAATACATGTATGTAGAAAAAAAAATTTAATAAGTGTATTACTTTAATATTTATAGATTCGGATGAATATGCAGAATAAAAAAACATTTTAACATTTCACGTTAAAATTTTTATGTTGAACTTTCAACATAACTGAATGTTAATTGTGACATGATGTGATTTAACATAATATGACTGTTATTCGAATAATTTGGGTTAAACTGGTCAAATTGTCAAATTGTCACATGCACACATTGAAGATTTAGCATCTCAACGTTTATCTACGTTCTTAGTATTAAAATAGTACAGCATAATTTACATTATGTTGAAGTAAAAGTAATTAACAGCTTTATTCATAAAAAAGGTTTAATATATAGTCTACTCCGGAATGAAAACGGAATGTGGAAAGTTCATCCTTGCACTGGCAAATATCCGATATGGAAACGGACGAAAATTAACTTCTGTTCAAACATTGGCAGATTAAACGGGCGAACGGATAAAAAGACTCCGGCAAGATAGATATCGATCTTATTCGAATCGATTGTAATTAATTTATTGTTTGTTAATACGTCCATCCGTTATTTCATGTCGTTGGAGCTCAATATTTTAACGCGCTTTGTTAATTTTTTGCGTGTCGCCGCTCAGCAAAAAGTTGCGATACTCAGAGAGGAGTAAATTTATAAATTGAAGTGAAACCGAAGCGCGTTACACACGCTAACAAACTCCACCCGTACATATTCTTCGCATTTTTTTTGATAAAATATTTCCTTTATATATTTGAAGAACGTAATTTTTATTTTCCCATTCAATTTTACGGAAACCGTTTTCGAATATAGAATTTTAAAGTGAGGTTTAATTACCGAGTTTTGTAACTTTGAAATTTTAAGAGCTACTTCCGAACGTACTCGGAGAGAAAATATAATATTAAAGTTGATCTTATGAAGCATTCTTATCCGTAACTTGGTTAATCTAACTGCACGATTAATTACAACTAATTAATTGAAGTTGGAGCATTTGCCGAGTCTAACAGTCCCTTAACATTGCCACAGAATCTACTGCCAAAGTGCGCTTCTTCATATTTAATTACCAGCGACTGATACCAGCGGGAATTGCGAATCGCCGGGGAAAATGTGTCCCGACGCTAGAAGCCGGCTTATTGGTCCCGCTCTTACGCGTCGACGCGGCTCCTCTATTCAGACAAGCGCGATACGGTTCGCCGTCGCAAACGCGGCGTAAACGCGCGGCCTCCCGCGGCGCGGCAAAGGCCGCGATTACGGGCCGACGATTGCGCGCGGGGAATTCCGACGTGCCGGCCACGGCCACCTGCCGCCGACATTTACTTTGTGGAAATCCATCGACATGGCCCGAACAATCCTACGGCATCCGTTCGAACATCAAAGTGGACAACGTCCATAATCCCACCCGGCGCGATTCAAAGGATGCAAACATGCGCGCGCGTGCGGCTTGTGACTGCCATCACTGACCGTCCGCAGTATATTCGTGCCACGGATATATGGTAGTACAGGGTGTCTCCGGACAAACGCGTTTTCTTCTGCTGACGAATGTTGGTCCCGGTAATTGAACGCAAGCGCATCCGAGCGAACGATGCTGCTTTCATCATCGTAGTTCATCCAATCCTCGGTTACGTAACGTCATTCGGAAAAAAATATCACTGAAAATATTGTTCTTGAATATTTATATGTTACAACGACAATAAAACAAGATATCTAATTGCGAATCTGTCGAAGCGACGTGCAGTACGCTATTCGGAGGTATCAAAGTTGCAATAGCTTGCCAGCATTTCTTCCTATAATTGTCATGTAGTGTCTATCGTTGAAAGAAAATGCGATTATCACACTCTGTATACGTGTACATGTCATAAAAAGGAATATTATGTGGCACGATATTATCGCAAAACACTCCTTCGCCGTGAGTTACAAGACGCTTTAACTACCGTCATTGGTCGCTGCGAGGCGGGATTAACAACGAAATTTTCGCAAGATTTTGTAGGCGTTGTCGTTTTATTTATTACCCGCGCGCGCGATTAATTTAACTGCTGTTTATACGCAGGGAGAAATTTTGCTAATCGTGCACAATCAAGCCAAGAAACGAAGTAATATAAATTTTTTCGGTATTTTATAGATTCAATTTCTATTAACGACAACAGATTGAGTCGGATATTTTGTAATGTGTTTATCGTCTTTTTATTAAAACTCTATCTTTTTCTCTCTTATGTTTGTCATTAATAATAATAAAAAACTATATAATTTTTCATTTGCTTTTTCTATTCTTTTCTCTCTTCTCTTTTGAAAATAGTATTGCTCTCTTATAGAGAGTGCTTTTTGTACCCCTCTGCATTTTATTATATGCTGTCATAACACATCAGATTCTATGGTGTCAATACCGATTTAAAATTAACTTCGAAATGCGGCAACGGTCAAACGGTGCAGCTAAGTTCTTCGGCGTATACCTGATTTACCGAAATCAGTGATCGACCCTGTCTCTAGCCACCTCCGGGGAAATGTCGGAGTCGTGTCGCGTCTCCTGGATTGGACTTGAACAGCATCCAGCAAGGTGGAGAGAGGAAGAAGAAGAAGAAGAAGAAGAAGAAGAAGAAAGGAGGAAGCAGAAAAAGAGGAATAGCTAGATGTGAGAACGGATGAGAGAAAGACGAAAACGGCCTCGCATCGAGCCAGTGCACCGCCGCTGTCGCGCGAGAAAAGAAGGGAGATGTGTTGAGGAGAAAATAAAAGAAGAGAGGCCGGAGTCGTTACGAGAAAATAGAGTGGCCCGGTGACACGTGGGAAATCCTGGCGAGCACGACGGCGCCGTAGGTGTGTGCCGCCTATTTTGTCGCGAATTCGAGCACACGAGCCGAGACACGTGCTGGAACTATTCGAGTCAGCGAATCAGGACGGCTCTGCAAGTGCATGTAGGATACTCACCCACATATAGATTAACTGGGAAATATCAAAATTCGTTTTGTGACAGATATCGGAAGTATATTATCGACAAATAAATTATTTGTAAGAAAGGAATTTGATGAAAACGGAAAGTGTAATGTCGTGTCGCTATTTCTGTAAAGATAATTAATGAAAAAGTATAGCCAGCACTGATACGTAATAACTCAAATATTTGTTAACAATGTCCGCAAGAATACACGCTGGAATATGAGTGCTGATATCCGAGAACATAGAAAGTGTCCATCGGCAAAAATACGCGGTACAACGACATCGTTTTATTTACATTCGCGCTTGCAATCGTGCGCGAGAATCTACGCGGATTTTATCACCGTTTGATCCATCGTGGAAAACGAGTTTTCTGCCCGGAAGGAATAGAATATTTTCCGCGAATCACTTTTCACTGTGGACAATGGCCAAGTTCTCGACAAGGAACCAAGGGAGATAAGATACAGTGACCGGAGAAGATTCGGACAGATACACGATTTTTTTAAATAAAAAATTTTAATATATATAACAAAATGAGCTTTAACTTGAAACATTTATATTAAATGTGTTCTACTTCTATTTTTTTTTATTATTCTTTAAATTAGATTGTATCTTGCTTCTCTCCACTTTTTCTCGAACGTTTTATCATGCTATACTCGGAGAAACGTATCTATACGTGTATCTCTAAAACGTGTAAATGTGTGTGAGTGTCCGCAGTGTACCGAGCTTATGTGGATTCGTTAAATCCAAATGACTGTGCGGATCATTTCTACGAAAGGCACATGACGAGTTATGCATTCGCCACGTGTCGCCACATTTTTCTCAGCACTTACTCGTTGTCGCCGAATAGCATTGTCGCGATGAAACGAATATCCAGGACTTTATGGATACCAATGCCGGTTGAACGCCGGTTTTGAACTGGAAAATCTCGATTAATTCACGAAGATAAAATCTTACAAGATAATACACATTTAATTATAAAACTAGTTTCGTTAATCAACATATATTTATATGTATATTGTAGTAAAAAATTGTAAGGTTTACTTATTAAAACTAAATGTAATTCATAATTATAAACACACACTATATTTATTGATCAATTTTAATGAAACTAATTTATTGATTGAAGCTATCCACTCTGAAATCGTATTTCTCAGGAATTATTAGCCATAAATTCTAAGAATTAAATAGATTAAAGTAATATTTTATCTCGCTCGATCTTTGCTTCGGGCTCCTATTACACACTTCGCGTAAAACTATAATATTAGTGGTAGAATAGCGCATTGTTGCACGCCGATCGTTAAACACTATGAGCTAACCCTTCTATAGGCATCGATCGAGCGTAAAGGTAGATGGATCGCGAAGGGTAAAGAGAGAGTAAGGGGGAGGGGCAGGGGAAGAGAGAGAGAGAGAGAGAAAGAGAGAGATGGAAGGGGTGGGACTGTGGATCGATCGGCAAGCACGTCCGCTTAGAAATGCGATCGCGCAATTATTACAGGCGAGCTCATATCGCCCATTTAGAATCCGGGTAACGAGTTAATATGCGCGCCAAACAATGGCGCGCGAAAATAGATTTACGAGGAGTACGAGGCGCACGTCGATTCACTAGGAAACGCATATAATTGTTTCACGGCTGAATGCCGGCGCATAATATTGCGCATTGTAACACGCCGAGCGGAATCGCGAAACGCTCGCGCGTTTACGTGCCCCGAATCGCGGCTGATAAATGCCGCGCGTACGCGGAATTCGTGCGTTTTATCGCGAAACGTGACACCTGTTACGGCACGCGAGATACGAAAGCGATCGTTCTCGCGGGGCGCATCCCGATGTGTGTTTTCACGCGATTATTCCTCGCGATGCGATGTAGCGATCGCTTCCCCAGGATTTGGGAAAATTTCATTCTCAAGCGCGTACGGTTGATTTTTTATCTCGCGCCAGAAGCACACACCGTTTGCACGATGTAATTCTTTCTCTACCTTTGCGCGATGCGCGTTGATACGGATAAATAAATCTGCGAGATGTACGTGCATTAACAAGAACATATACATCCCATCTCTTTCTAACTCTCGCTTTTATTTGTCTCATATTTACCTTCCTTTCTCCAACGCTTTGTATAACTTAGTTTATCTTATATTTTTATTCCCTTCTTATCCTATTATTATTTTAATGTACTATTTTTCTGTGTTACTTTTATAACATCACATACTGTTGTTCAATTCGCGAATTATAAATCGACTAGCATCCGCGTTTGCAATCCATACTAAAATATTTTTTATATGTATTTTGAATTTTTTTTTTTTGTTTAATTTTAATCATATTACATGTCTCACATATTAATTGTCTTGAAATACAATGAAACAGTAATGATTTAAAGGGGTAAAAGAATAGAAAGTGTCATAAGCGAGCAGGATTATCAGTCGAGCGAGACGTTATTGCTATAGCTCTTTTTAGAGAAACCATAGAATATATTTCTATTTTTGGAACGGAGACTATCCCTATTTTTTCCTCCTAAACACATACTGTATTCGTGTATAAGCAATCTGCTATTCGAATCGAGAACTGCAGCAGCGATTTGCGAAGCGCAGGCTGGCTGGCTGGCTTGTGCGGAGGTATCGCATCGATCGGCGCGGCAGGCCGCGCCAAGTTCGAGTCAACTGAATTATGTTCCGTCTACGTCGATTTGCACGCCATCCCTGCATTAGCTATTGGCAACGGATCATAACTGCCTCCGGCCAGTTCGCGGCGCTCTGCAAATCGCTTCCGTTACACTTTCATGAGAATTTATATCGGAAGTATGCCTGCGGAAGGGGAGAAAAAGAGGCCCTCCCCCTGCCGTCTCTGTACATCTCTTACTCCTACTCCTTAATCTTTTCGCGACCGTTCGTCGATGGTAATTGAAGTAATCGCGCGCAATTGGGAAACGTTCCAATTTCGTGGCCGTAAAAACAATGCTGCACGCCGTGTCTCGATCGCGGAACGGCGACGCGACGGTCGCGTTCGCCTGGCTGCTCGAAAAATAAGTTCCACTTCGTTTGTATTGGAAAATCGATACAACGCCGGTAAATGTATATTTCCCTGTCTTCATTCGAACGAAGCGGACGATAAACGATAAACAGTGTGAGACGGGTATAACAATGTTCTTCGTATAGCGTGATACGATCGATAAGATGAAATGAGCAACGATACGATGCACTAGACTTTAATTGAACGATTGCTAACATAAGCGCTCAATTATTGGATACGTGATATAAGTATGCGAAATTGCGGTTGTAGATCTGCGTAGAAGTTGTGTTATCGTTAAAGAAATAAAAATAAATACTCAATATTCGAATAATGAATTATTTAATCTCTACTGAAAATGATGAGATGCCAAAGAGGCTGAACTGACACGAAGCATCTTTGTTATCTGATAACAAGAAGAATCTGCGAAATGATTTGTACACGTTTATTCGTAATTTTGGTAATAAAAAAAGCTTAGTTAAATCGGTTATTGAATTGCCGCATCCGACGTTCTTACGCGATGGTCGAATGAACATCCACAAATTGCTGATCTGTCGGCAAATGACGCGCGCCTGTAAACACCAGACAAGACGGATCGATGAGCAGAAACAGCAAGGCGAGTGTAAGACGAGCAAACGGCGCAGCCCTAACGTGTACATAGACGTGTTTGCGAGCAAATATAGCGGGGCACCTGCAAAATTGAGCGCGAGCAGGATGTGCATACAACATCCGGCGCGGCCTGCAGATACTGCATCTGAAATTTAAACCACCTCATTTATTTTCGGCCCCTTTCCCTCCCACCGCCATGTTTCCACGATTCGCGTTTCCACTGGTATTGTTTGATGTAAAGTACCGTGCAGAGCGACTCCCAAATTGTACGTATATAGCGAAATTTTTTGAGTACCTCGAATCCATGATGAAGAGTCCATGAGAGGGACGTCAGCGGAAGTTGATCATATAGTAAAAATACATTTGAGTTCGGGATATCATCGCCATGAAATGTTAGTTTTTATCTTGCTTTTCTTGCTGAATTATGTTTACCTATGTTGATTGTATGTGATGTGTGTACCTGCGTAATATATGCTTTTACTTGAAACGTAGATGATTTGATTTAGTAATTATAATGAAATATAGATGATTTGATTTAGATTTCCGACATCTGTATCAATTAATCATATTTAGTCAATATTTTTCATCATCGATAGCTATTAATAATAAGTCATTAATTCTCCAAAATCATTGTAATATAATTTGTGTGACATTCCTCCCTCGCCAGAGATATTTATTTCATTAATAAAACCATAATTGCAAAATATCATTAGTTTGTTTATTATTATAATATTTCAACAACACGCGGAAATACGAGAAAACTTTTTAATAAAGGTATTCGCACATGGATCCCGTTAATTTTTAATTAAAATATAAAAATATTCTAATATCATGCTGAATTTAAAAAACAAGAAACTTCTTATTAAAAATCGTGGTAGGATGATGCATAGTTCTCGAACAATCACGCGCGCGTTCCTGCGGTTCCTTCTTCGATGTTGCGCAATTCCGCAGCCACGGTCGCGAAATACGCGTGTCCTGCTGTAACTCCGAGGGACGTCGTAACAAAGCGTGCGCGGTAAATCGCCATGGGAACGTTCGCGTCGTTCTAAATTATGCCCATCGACCACGGGGCCCCATAAAGATTGACAGTGACCGACCGCAAGCGTTCATCGAAAGTGGTCGGTCGATCTTCTCTACAACGTCGTCATCTTTTCAAAATGGAATATTGGCGCAGGGAGACGAAGTTATAGTAAATCGAAATTGCGCGATGCTGAAGAGCAACGAAAACAACCGATAGCTGTTGAAAGGAGATTTTCGAAAGTAAAATATAAATATGAAGCAAATAATAATAATATCGTTTTCCTGTGTCGTGGAAAAATATCAAATATTATATTTTGAAGCTTCTGAATCTACTATGTCATGTAATATATATATATATATATATATATATATATATATATAGAAAGAGAGAGAGAGAGAGAGAGAGAGATTACGCTAAATTATGGTATAATTATTATGATTATGATCGGTGACGCTATGCTAACATGTCATTATCACTTCCAGAAAAGACATGCCGCTTTACTTGCGTAAAATACGACGCCCATGCAAAAAAGGACGCTTATGAGATGAACACGTGTGCAAAATTGAGAAAAGGGTACACAAGAGCCTGTTACGACGAGCCTTTATAGATTTCTTAACAGGAATGGCTTCATGAAAAATACGGTAATGTTGACATTGATCCCTATAAAAGCATAAAAAAATTCTACTATTACATAGTCGCACCGACAAACTTATTAATCACATATGCTCCGTAATTGATATTTAATATGAAATAAAAAAATTGTTCACAATATATATACCTTTGAAAAATTGGGGACAACACATGTAATGTTATTATACTTCAGATTAATATTAGAAATGCGATACAGTTTTATAAACTATACGTGATAAATAAAATCATGCTAAATAAAAGACTAATAAATTATTAATAATAAATGTTTACACATACGATTATGAGTAAAGTTGAGAATTACTGCATTCCATTCCTTGAATTTCAAAACAGTTAATAAAAATTTAAAAAAAAAATATATAAACTTTTTAGTAGAAGCTTACTATTTTTGGCCTGAGTTTGTTGTCGATTTATTATTCTGCAAATACGAATAATAATTTATTATTACTTTAAAAATACTGTTAATCTCATTAAGAAAATAAGAGGGCTTTCCAAATTGTGTACATGCATTACAATTGCATTTTGTAACTAAATGTATAAATTCGCATATTTTTATATCTAATAAATATAAACTCGAATTTTTACATTTGTTATGTATTATAGTTACTTCTTAACACTTAACTTTTTCTCGTAAGTAAATAATTATCTAAAACACGAGACAAAGTAAATTTAAGATTTATGAAGGTTATTAATTCTTGCTTTTTATTTGCAATTACTGCATTAAAATTTCTTGCTAATTTAATATATCTCTGAAAAACTCATGTCTATTTAAAAAGAATTTTACATAGGAGATTTACATATGCAAAATCCACGGAAGTTGCACGCTTACGCCATAAATTAATTTCTTCTCTCTTTTTCTCTTTTCCTCTACCTCCTCTTTTATCTTTCTCTCTCTCTCTTTTTCTTTCTCTATTTTTCTACAATTTAAAGCGTTTATACACTTAAAAAAATATTATGCGAAAAAACACAACAGCATGTAAAAGCATCGACAATTCTTTGCGACGCTAAGCATCATTATTTTGTCTCGACGCCTGCCGGGGCTAGTTGGGTCCATTCGACTGTTGTTTCCAGTAGCCAATCGTGGTGTGTAGCACTTTTGTTTAATGCCGCGAAAAGCGAGAATCGAGCGATACAAGGCATTCCCGAGATAGTGTAATTGCCGGCGCGTACAGAATCTTGTAAGGCATGCGCCGTCCGTTCGAATGACAGTGCTCGATCACTGTCACCCGGTCGCCGGAATACCGCCGCGGCAAGAAGAGGCTCTTTAGAGGACGAGAAAAAGGAGGAGAGGCCGAGGACTCGGAAAGTCAACGACGTCGGAATCGATCATTGCTTGCGCACGAGAATAACGCAGACAGGGATAATAACGCTGATTTTCCTGCCGTCTCAAGTAATTATCTTATATTCACGACTGATTATATATATATATATATATCGTCTCAAGTAATTATCTTATATTCACGACTGATTATATATATATATATATATTATAATAATAATCGATTAATCTGATTAACTTGGCTCATCTGAAAATAATTGTTCCTTTGCATTAATACTACTAGAGCAGGGTTTTATATTGCACGTACAATATCTTGAATAACAAATGATAATAATAAATAATTCATATTGATTCTATATGTGTAAAATAATTTTAAAATAAAATTATAAATATATATTGTGTTCACTTTAACATTAAAAATTAAATTGTAAAAAAATGATTATGTTACATTTAAAAAAATGTAAAAAAAAAGAAAATACTAAAAACATTAACTTCTAGATTTCTTGAGAAACTTAATTTTCTTTAGCAAAGTCACTACTTTTTATTACGAGACAAATAGCTTCGAGAAAAATTAAAAACGACTAATATAATATTTTCTTGCATAGCAGAGCAAATACACAAAAAATAATTCATATTTATTGATTTACAAGAAGCGAGTTCAAAAAGATATAATTGCTTACATTCATTCTTGCCAGCGATATGCGGTAAACACGCTGAAAATATATAACTTTGCTGTTAAATTTTTCCCGAATAATGAGAAAATATCATCCCCGGTGCTGGAAGATCCTTTTAAGCCTGCTACTCTTCGGGCAAACAAAGTTTACAAACGAACGAAAATTCGATTTAGAGTCCCATACATCATACGGCGTTCTCCATCCTCTCTCCCTTATTCTTCTTCTACTACGCTGTCATTCCACCTAGGAAATTCACGGCTTGGCCCCGAATCTCGACGACAGACAACGGATATCTAATTTTTCTGTTTCGCAAAGTTTCGAGCGAGCGCCGATCGTCGTGACATTCCGCAAATTCTTCGCGAATTCGCCGCACTGAAAGTCGTGCGAGCCGATCGTTTCTGCGTTTCCGCCGGAAGATTCTGACAAATCACGTTTCGAGAAAGTCATTTTGCAGAATGCCGAGGAATTCTGTTCATTTCGCCTACACGTTGTCCACGAAGCAGATGAATCATCAAAATTCTAGGTGAGCACATATTCGCAATACGTAGATGTCGAAAGGGAGAGACGTGTAAAATATTACGGATAAATATTTGTGTACACGGATAGAAATTTTATTGATTGATTCGCATCAATTTTATTTCTCTTGTTCGCTTTTAATCGTGAATCACTTTCATCATACATCATATGATTCACGCTTCAAACATTGTCGTAGAGCGTCTCGAATTATACATTTAGAATAACGCGTGTAATGTGTAAAAACGTGTGTAACAAGATCTTTCGTGTTAGATTACCACATATATGCGACATGCGCGCAAGGGTTAATCCCGTCAGGTCTTTCGGTAGCCAGCATCACTTTAATATTCAAATGTGGTACGATTTGCGTTTACAAGACCTGCCAGTACGTATGTATGTCTCTATGAAAAAGAAATATGCTTTAAATGTAATTCAGCTCATATTAAAAATTAATATTTTACAGCAAGAAGGCATATGAAATCTTCTTTCATAATTACTTGTACGCGGCCTTTACGCTTATTGAGGTTTAACCGTGAACCGGTCGAGCCTGTTGTCCATTTTTTATCACTTATACCTGATACACAACCGGATTGTAGCACGCGATGGTAACTCTCCCTAGCATTCTTCTTTCACGCCTTTCAATCTCCGTATTCTTCATATTCTCCCTAATCCATTTTGAAAATAAAAATTGCTATTTTGTTGGACCGTTTCGGTCTTTGTCATTACGCCTTAAATTCACTTTAGACAATCGTGTCAGAATAAACTTTTACTTATACTTTTATGTGCTATTCAATATAAAAAATATATGAAGAATATATATATATATATATATATATATATATATATAAACATAATACAAACATATAATATTAAAATGTATGTATAGTAAATAAAATTATAGATATAATTCCATCTTAAAATTTGATAATGACTAATAGATCTAAATAATTTAAGAATATAAAAAACTTACTTAAAATTAAACAAGTACGTATATTTTTTAATAAATTTCTAACATCTTAAAATAATACGTTATTTTAATTGAAATTTCTTTAGTTTCCTAATTAATAATAAAAAGATATAATATATTTTTATCGTCTTCTTTTAAGATAAAAGATATTTGATATATCTATCATATAATATATCAATCAAGTCATCAAACGATTTAAAAAATCCTGTTAAAATTAGTTTTATTTTGATTAATGACCAAACAAATTGGAACTTTAATTGCGAACTTCAAACGCGAGCTTTTAACAATTTGACAATTTCGATTTAATATATTTTTTCTTCGATACCCGCCTCGACAAAAGATGAAAGTAATTTCAGTGGCAGAGCTAATCACAAAGCTCCTTTCAATTATGTTAACATATATGTCGTCGCCAGGATCAAAAGCGATGCGAGAGGCCGATCACTTCAAAAGTATTAATTTTGTAAGGGAACATTTTTCTCTGATCCTAAGTTAATTATCATTTTTAGAAAATAAAGGTTGAATACAGTGTAATTTTGAATCTTATTACTAGCAATTATCTCGCTATAAATTTGCTATAATTAAATAAATATAACATAATACATAACTTTATACATAAATAATACTAATATAAATTTATATTATAGTAATATAAATTTAGAAATAGTAACGCGCATTCGGTATTATATATTTTTCAGAACCCCGAGGTATTTGACAAAAATGCCGTTTCGCACTGTTTATCCACTGGAAGCATCGACTTATACTGCCGGTGTACTCATTCGCCCGTCTCGATCGCATGAATATACCGGCATATCCTCTACCATTTTTTCCCATTCACCTTTCCCCCTCTTACTTTAACTGATGCATTAATTATCGTGAAACGCATCGTGTAAGTATAGCAATGGCGGAGAAACCGGAGAGGTGGTCTCCTAATGGTGTGAAAGGATGCAAAGAGCGGCGCGCGACCCTCCAAAGGGAACGGGTTACGAGGGGAACGTGTACACCGGGGGTATGATAAGAACTGTACACGTCAAACCACGATCACTAATAGTACACCTCCGGTCGAAGATAATTATCAGGCCAGTCGCGAGGCTACTCGAGCCGGTGGCGCACGAAGGTGTGGTTGCCGAGGATCAGGATCGTCTTTAAACCGCCGCGCCGCCGCTGACGACGCCCTTCCTTTTATGCAGCGCGTCAGTGTTCGCTATTTAATTTATTAACGCAAATTGATTATCTTATTTTATTTTTCAGTAATTTTTAACGGTATACGCACATATCACGCTGGGGCATGACCGTTATGCAAATGATTGGCCTCTTTACTCTTGGAGTTCGACAGCTTATTGCCCACTTGACCTTTACGAACCTGGCCAAGACACTTTTATGTAAATGAAACTAGGCCTTTATGTTTCTCTTTTGTCGAAGACAAGAAATATATTTCCGAAGTTTTCACGAAGAAGTAGAACAACGAAGGAATATTTTCGGAGGAACCGAAACATTCAGTGTTGTCAGAATAATTTACAATAAGGTAATCCCTAAAGTTCTATTCGAAGTTATATGTTAAAAGGACACGAAAGGGTCACTTTGCTATTCATACAACATAAAAAAAAAGAATTAAGAATAAAAAATTAATTCACGTAACACGAATATAAATTTGCGTTTTATAATATAATCTCTAAGATTATTGCATGTAAAGAATTATTTCCATCATCTTTCCTCTCCTCTTGTGACTAATAGAAAAAGGACTTTCCGTGAGAAGCTCTTAGCATGAGAAAACGGCGTCTGCAGTCGCGCGCTTTTATACGAAAAACTAAGAGAGGGATAATAAAGTTGGAGCGGCGTGAAATAAAACATAGCATTGAATAAACGGCGGAATACGCGATACGCTGCTTTCATGTCGGCCATTATTCGTTCGGTGCGCGTCCTTTTTCAACGACGTGGCCATTAAAGCATGTAGCTGTTTTAAGATTTAGAACGAGCGCGCAATGTCCTCGTTCGTTCTTAAGCGAACCTTGCGCTTCTGTCAATGAAAATTTCATCTCGCCACGGGAATTGCCGTCTGTAGCTTTACGATTCCCGCGGGCAAGTTACATTAAGCGGAGCGATAAAACGACTGAATTAAAAAACTGATTTGGTAAAGATAGCCGACCGCATTCTCACCATAAAAGCGTAAGTCCTCGAAGCAATTACACCGCCATGGATTAAGAAGCGAATACGCGCGCGCTCCGGAATTTCGCATTGCTTAAAAGATTCTCGCCGTTATGCGATATACTTTCGCGATAAGATCCTAAGGAGACGAGCATGTCGCTCAAATCTCATTAACGCAATCTCGAATCTTATTTAGAGTGCCAATTCTATGTAATTTATTCCCTTAAATATATCTTTCCTTGCGCTTATTTAAAAGATAAGACTGCAAAAATTAATAGTACAGCTGAAGATTCCTTCTTCATTGAACAAAACATTGAGAATAACATCACTAGGTAACTCCGACATTTACGCCGCTTTAGAATTTATGTTTCCGAGATTTACGCCAATTTAAGTGAAAAACAAAAAATAAATAAAAAAAGCGAAGGTAATTTACTCGTTATCACTCTATTACAATGTATAACTTTACATTGTATTTTGATTTCAGTTTTTTATTGTTAGTATTGATAAAACCATGCAATTGAATCAATTGTTAATGTTTTAAATAGCACAGCAATGTATTTTACATCCTACATAAAATAATTATTTTCTCACTGTAGGGAGTGTAAAAGATTTAATAGTTATTTCGTGATAAGTGTAAAAGGATAACAAAGAAGTATACCAAAATACACGTGCTGAGCTTTTGCATCTTTTATTCAGCTTGATTGTCTCAATAATGAGTGGCCATATATCCCGCATCTTTTGAAAAATGTAAGTTTTAAAAGTCTTTTTTTTAAATATAAGAAAATAAATATTTTTAAATCTTTTTATAGCAATGGACAGTATAAAACTTTTATTAGTACAATTTATTTATCTTAAGCAGTAAATAATACTTGATAAATTGAGTTTTCGACAGATGCAACTTGTACCTATTAGTTACCCTGTACTTATTATGTAATTAGAAAAATATGAGTAGTTGTATTTAATATAATCTCGTGATAATTTAATTTCCAACGTATTTAAAATTTTTAATAAGGACTGCATCGCACACCTGTTCTGTAAGTAAAAGAAAAAAACTTATTGATATTTTAAAATCAAGAAGATTAGCACGCATCTTTTTAATATTCATTAAACTGCATCTGTATATTTCGTGTTCCGGTAGCAATGTAAATTAGAATATCCCGAGTTCGTGTCGTTCGTATTGTCAGGTGTGCCACGTTTGTGCGGAAGTCGAGAAATTATCTAATCTAGGATTAATGCAGCTCAGTGCCCTTAAGTACAGCGTAACAGCGATATCGTTTGCGGAAACGGTGCAACCCTCCGAGTATTAATTGTGGCGATCATTAATATATTATTAATAGACATATCAAGTTAGTGCTGTCGAGGTGTATTACCGGCCCGGTGCTCAGCGAATCCGCGACAGCGAGTTTTACCGCCGGAACTAATTTTCGAGCAATTAATGTTACCGTTGCCCCCAGTGTAATGCATACTTTAGTAAGGCGCGACACGTGTTTGCTGTTGTTCGTAAATGCTACTCCGAGCTGATTCTATTGCGCGAGAACGCGCACACGTGACACATGTTGTTACCATTTCGTCGGTACGTGGGGGCGAAGGGGAGAACTTGTTTGCAAAGTACATTTCTGTGTTAATTGCAGACGCGATGTCTTTGCAAGATTCACGATACTTGATTTCCCCCTGCCCCTTCCCTTTCCTCCATAGCCTGTAATAGGAAAATGGTGTTCCGAAATAGCCTCCTGTCACTAAGAAAAATTGAATTTTACCCGTCAAACACTCACGATTTGCCAATCATGTCACATCATTTTCGCTATTAAAAAATATATTGAAATTTTTCTTATTTTAATAAAAGAAACGCAATTGAAAAGACGCACCAAATATTTTAATTTATCTTAATCGTTTCTTCAAGCTATCCGCTGCATCGATCGACATACTTGTATAGTCGTGAGCTAAAAGGTTGCAACACATTTTCTTCGATTGTTTTTGAAATGTAGACTTGCTCATTAAACGGCGAACGTCATTGGTTCTTACCTGTGGATCCAACCAATTAAGCATCAAACCATCTACCATAAAAAAAAATGTGTTGCTACCTTTTAGCTCACGACTATACATGGAAAGTAGCTTCGCTTATTTGTTTATCCGAGAATAATATCTTAGGATAAATTCACGATATCGCATTTCCTATCGTTTTTTGTTATGCCGATCTAACGGTCATAAAACGTATTTCGACATATAACGATGTAGAATCGCTTTATCGCGCACGGCGTTATTCGGCGATTAAATACGATATTAAATCACTTCCGCTCGATTAGGAAACGCGGGAAATTCATTTCGCGACGAGAATGCGCAATTTATGCGATAACGAACGACCGAACGATTAATGCAGTCTATCGGGATTCCTTTTTGACATCGCGCCGAGCATAAAGTAACTCCGGCGGCTTGCGCTCCGTTCCGCTTTACTCGATTGTTGTCAGAGTGAAAGGAATTGAATTTTCGGATAATATTCATCCACTGCCGATAACGACGTTAAAGTGTTGCGAGATAACGACGTTGCACCACGGCAAACTGCATCACTATGCGAATAAGAAAGCGGAAGTCGTCGAGAGCATTCATTTTCTTGATTCCGCGCTTTCCGCTTATCAAGCTAGACGTTTCGCGTGCTGATTAAAGAGATATGCGAGACGCATCACGTCTACCACTTCAACTTTTGATAACAAAGCATATGAAACGCGCGATCAATAAGTCACACGCTCGGAAAATGTACTTTTACAAAAGTCGTGATGATCCGATTATGTAATACCGTTCACGAATGTAAAAAAAAGTACTCGGAGCGTATCACATGTTCATTTTATTTTCCGTATTAGCACAGATGTTACACAACGACACATTGGCTCCGCTTTACCTCACACGCTATGTCATTATTTAATCTTCAGCTACTAGTCCCTTCTCTCGCGCGATGCAAGACCGAATAAAGACCGGCGCTGGTCTGGCTAGTTTAAATTGTAACATGAATAAATCCTTCATGCATCAGCAGGGCATGCTAATCTGGTGCAACAAAAGCTCCCTGGTTCTGGAAGCTGTACCAGTCCGTTCTACGTGACCATCTACATAACACGGCTCGAATCCGCTCGCGTTCAAAGTTCATTTCGTTTTCGGGAGCGAGGGACTCTTGCGTCGTAAAACTCTCTCATGAGTGCCGCCGAGAAAGCGGTCAGAGAGAAAGAGAGATAGACGTCGTCATGTCACATGAAAAGTTTCGAAATATTAGTTCCGTAGGCAAACGCCGGAAGTTGGAAACTGCCTGGAATTGACTATGTTATCGGCGGACGGCGGTGACGAACGAATGGTAATTCTGTTTTCGTAACAGCGTTGATCAAAGCGTCGCGATCAAACGGACTTCTGTAATATGGTGCCTGTCCTAATCGCGCGGCTTAATCGAGAAGCGAGCGCGAGCTTGCGAGTCGGCAGGTTGTGCGTTAGACTGTATATACCGCTTGTCTGGCAAGTGAATGCGCGTGTGCTGCTTTAAAATTGTAATGTATTGTAATGCGGTATCTCGAACTCTTTCCTCTTTATTTCAGACAAGTGTCAAAGCACGGTGAATATCTAGCAACGATACAACATTTCCGCGAGACGTATCGGCGATGTGGCGACAATAAATGGAGTGCAGGACGAAGGAATTCATTGTGGAAATAAATGAGATATTAAAAATCAACGTGTATTCACAAAGTTACTTAAAATATTGAAAACTATTAATGTTATTAGCATTAAACTATGTATAAGTAAATAAATAAATACAAAGATTTTGTTACATTCAATGTACGTTGAATTATGAATAATATCTATATAAAAATATTAAAATATTAAAATGCTTTACTATAGATAAGCGCATGATAAAAGAAGGCCAACGTGGAACGTGTCAGATTAAACGTTTATCATATGTATTGGATTTAACGTAAAAATGGTATCGGAATTTTTTAATTCGGATAAACAGGAAGCAATTTTTTCTTGATTCGACTGAGAATTGTCGGCCAGTGACAAAATAAGGCTTTTAATTAGCGGTTTCGTACCAGTCTTTTCAAGCATTCCTGAGGATTTACTCAGCGGAACACACAAACCGAATCCGTTTGTGGTTCGCAATCGAATCTCGAGATCGGATTTACCTGGAATCGTTTCCGGAGCAGCAACGAGTACGCAGCGGAGCCGGATGATACGACCAATTAGGTAAAAGTGAATCATTGTCGTTCACACGTAAATTATCGGACTGATTTAAGTTTCCGAGAGATGTCAACAACGTTCGTTAAGTATAAAATTGCGATATAATGATTATCATTCGTTTTCAGCGATTACAGAAATATAGCTTGAACGATTATTTTCCTCGTAATTAAAATTGAAAAGGTGAACGATATCATATTGTGAAAAGTATAATTAGAAAAAAATAGATTTCGCTTTTAAGGGGGAAGACGAATAAGCAACGAGATATTCGTGTAAATGCGTGTGCGCCATGCGTGAAGATACAGAAAGGCACACAGAGAGCATCGCTTAAATCTCCTTTCTAGGCTCCGAAACCTCCACGGCAAGTGCATTTTGTTGTGCGCCCAGAAATCTGTTATTCAATTTGAAATGGCTTTATCGTGCGTCTGAAACCAACCCCAGATTTCGCATTGATGCCAAACTACATGGACTATGAAATCCGCCCTTCGCACACACTCAGCACGCACAGACACATATCCGTGCGCACACAGGCGCGCGCGCGCGCGCACGTAGGCGCTTTTCTCCGCGTTTCTCTCTAGCGAACTACCAACAATAATGGTGCGACTGAGTGCTCGAAACTTTCAACGACACTTCCAACGTTTTTCTTCGAGTGTACGGCGAGGTAGAAAAGGCTATGATCAGAAAGTAAAATACATTGAACCCGCAGAAAATAAATAATCCGGGAACGTGTTGAAACGTAATATAAGCCCTTGAGAAATGTAATTATTCAGTATACGTGTATCGAAAGATTTATCAAAACCTGATTATACCATTATTACGTTACGTGCGTAAATCAGTATTGTTTCGTTAACGTCAAATAGTATAATTGACGTTATGTGATATATTGTTTATCACGGTTCTTTTTCTAAAATTGTTAACGCCATAATTCTGCATTTACGTATATTTCATATAAATAAAGTGAATTACTAAATGTACCTTTAAATGTTACATTTTGAGAGTTTAATTTACACCGCAAACGAGAGACCATTATTATAATATTTAAAACTCCCATCCTTATTTATACATATTTTATACATAAGTAAAACATTAAACCAGCTAAAAGTAGAATATTTTTTAATGAGATGTAATCATGATGCTACATGCATGTAAAATATTTATTTATATACAGCAAATCGATAGTATGTTTAATTAATAGAAGAAGGTATTCAGAAAAGAGAGGGATTGTTTATCCATTATTCACAAACAATTAGTAACTATAATCATTAATAGCGAAGAAAATTCAGGAGGCAAAATTTGGTAATTTTAACGATATACAGGAATAACTTGAAATATATTGACAGTATCGATAATCTAATATTATTTATGTTCGACTTTTGCAAACACATTTTTTAAACTTTACAGTGAATCTAGCGTCGCTGGCAAATGATTTTCGACAAAACTGTCAGTCGCCACGTTTGTCACGTGCAGACCTGTCAATTGCTAGCGCTTCTGTTCACTCGGTATGACAGCTACTTGCAAAAGCTGCATATACCTGATAGATATACACCGGGACACACTTTTGGATGCTAGATACGGGGACGCTCGTAAAAAAAGTATTCACAAATACAAGGAATCTCGTGAGGGCGCAGATTCATGCGCATTTACCGGATAACGAAGCGTACAAAACGGAGCATATCCATCTATATGTCGTGTACGACATCCGATAACATCCGTGCAAGCAAGCGCATGCAGGAAGCACAAAGTCTGTAACGCTCTCGATAAGAGCGCGGTAATTCCGCATTTTTACATCTCGCCGAGCAGGGAATAAAAAGAAAGAGAAAAAAAAGGAATGAGGAAAAAGGAGAGGAACAAAAGGAAGAAATCCGTAGTTATTCCGGTCTCGGATATCTCGCCTCGTATCTGCTAATCCGAATATGCACGAAATTAGCGGCGCGAGGCGAGATCGTAAAACGTTAACCCATTTTCATCCTATCGATCCGCCTTTCGGGTCGAGTTGGCTCACGCGCGAGTAAGAGAGACGGAGAGCGAGAGTGAGAGTGAGAGAGAGAGAGAGAAAGCGTGCGTGCTTGTGTGCGTGCGTATGCGTGCGTATGTGTGTGTGTGAAGAAAGAGAGGTAGTTGGGGAATAATGCCAAACCAGTCATTAAACGAATGTTTAAAAGTATTTAGATTGGTGTCTGCCAATTAGCGAAAGCGTAAAATTGAAATAACAAATCCGATTCCATTGAATATGCTGTTCAGCTCATGTCTGGCTAATCCTCCATATTACTACAAAAAATCGGCATAAATAAATTTTTTTAATTCGCAATACGAAGTACTTTATTGACATCGAGTGGTGCAGTAGCAGATTTTAGCGCTGATTCTTTCTTGTCAGAAGAGTTGCGAGGAAACCTTCAAGAGGATTCGCAGATATTAAATGAAATGAAAAGAGGATATTTAAATATCAAAACAAAAATCAATTACATTATATTATATTATAATTATATTATAAAATTACATTACAATTAGCATGCAAGCAATTTTCTTATAGGTTGCATATAGTATAATCCAATGACTTATAAGCAAAATGCACCGATGACAACAAGTCGTCATCGCTGTCGAACAGATTTTTTTCCAACTTCTACGTTCGGTGGAAAAAGATTCAAGAATCTTGGATGCAAGTCCCATATATAGCAACAGCACACTCGTAAATACGTATTCGTATATATACTCGTCGTAGGCGCGTACACATGCAATCGTATAGCGCGGGATGCGCGCGCGCGCGCGCGCGCACAGGTCGCGCAGTCGAGATTCAGGCTGGGCGGAAAGGCAGAGGTGGATTCACCTCCTGCAGGTTCGCAGGTACGTGCACGTAGTAGGTATACGCGCACTCGATTGGCGTCGGCCGGCGTCCCGGGAGGGGCGCGACGCAAGCCAAGAACGAACGTTGATACTAAACCGCGGCCCGAGCTGCTCCGAACGACAGTCCAACGAGCGTGTGTTCCGAGGCCGGATCACGGTGGTCCATCCGAGCGGCCCGGACGCGCAAAACGGATTTCGTTTGTCGATTGTAAGCCGCGTTACGTCACTCCGCGAGCGCGATCGAGGGATATAGTGGTGGAGAAAGATCGTGATCCAATTCATTCGAGGATCTTTACGATTGGCAAATTGATCTGGGACGATTGTTGTGTTGATTTGCAAACGTCATCGTCATCATCGTGACATCACTGGGACGGTGTACTAACCACGTGACTATCGCAAAAAGGATTGGCGAATTTGATCCTTTTTCGACGATCCCAAGAACGAACGTGCTAGGACGGACGCACGAGGAGGACAGCGGTTAGTTCTCGTACGTGTCCGGTGTACGTGTGTGTGCCGCGCGTGTTTGTGTGTGTCATCGGTTGTGTATGTGTTCGTCGAATCAGTGCTGTTCGGTAGCGCGCGCTACCGGTGATCCAGCGGGTGAGTGCGATCGGAGTGTTCCAGTCTCTAGCGAAGGAAAGATAGAGAGAGGGGGAACGCGAGGGTGCGCTTTCTCTCCGATGCGTGCCGCTTCCGGCTAACCGGAAGTGCCCGCGTGCGAATGCCCTCGAGATGCGTCCCGCGGTGCGGTCGCCACGAGTGACTGCGACAGTGCAGCATCCAGTGCTGCGACCCACTCGGCTGAGAGAGTTCCGGCTACCGATTAATCTGTCGATGTAATTAATCCGACTTATGCGCGCTCGGTTTGTCGGCAACCTTGTGAACCGTTTTCACCTTCGCGTTCACTTCCGGATTCGTAAACCAGTGACCCTGTGTGGGCCGACGAAAAGAATTGGTCCAGTTACCGCGATCCATGAAGAACGATAAAACAAAACGAAATGAGGAATAAAGTATGACTTGATCCAATGGATGAGCGGTTTACATCGTTCTTGTTTAAAAAAAGATCGCAAAGAATCAGAGATGATGAATAATTTAAAAAGTCCATGTAAGAATTTGATGAAGTAGAATGTGATTTAACTTTATGTATAACTGACTGATAGTTCATGCCCACCACAGACAGCCATTTTCTGTCCACCGCAAGACGATTTAAAGCTTCTGGTTTATAAAAAGTGATTCAGTGACCCGAGGCTAGTGCGAGGGATTTATTTTAATCCGATTGCTATTTCCCGAGAGAGATCGTTCAAACTTCGTGTCCCAATTCGTCGAGAGTAATTCGGTGATGGAAGGTGAAGTTTAACTTAACTTAACGTACGAGTCTACATTGCCGTTGCTCGTTATCGAACGAGGACGATACGAAACTCCTAGCACATAAACAGTGATCTAACAGAAACTAAGGAAATTTGTTTTACTTCGGCCACTACCCCTGTACCATCGTTCAAACTTTATAACTTGATTCAATAAGGCGATCCTGAGATAGGATACGAAGTATATAATTCAACTGAGCGTATTAATTTTGTGCTACATTCGTTCCAATTGTTCAGTAGCAGAACTATAAGTTCGTATTCTGATTTATAAAGGATTGAGTGGAAAACGAACAAGGATTGATAGAACTACTTCAAATCTGTTTATGAAAAAAAAAAAAGGAGAGAGTGTAGGCTGCAATACAAAATTTAATTTCAATGCATATCCAAATTCCGATTCATAAGAGATACCTGGGGATAAAAGCGATAATATCGAAGGACGGATCATCGCGGCCTCTAACCGATAATAATCGACGACGACCTTGAGGCAGCCAACAGGCGTCTGCGTCAATTACTCACCTCGTGAATGAATTTTTAAAGTGGAAGAAACGCGGGTCGATCGTTACTTCGCGAATGAATATTTCAAGAACGCGCTGTTAGCGCGCCCAATGGTGTTTAATGCGTAGTGAGTACAAACGCGCTACCGAGATAAAGCGTTCAAGTCGAAGGAAGCGATTAGCTGATTTATAAAAAGGAGAAACAAAGGAAATACGTGCGACTTTATCGCTGTTTTCGTCACATCCCTTTCGAGAGGTTTCTAGATTGCGAAAGTTTTGGTTTGCTGTTAGCTGAAGCAGCGATCGTAAACAGGATCGATGCATTAAGGATTTTCATTTGTCGACAGTACTATGAATGTTGCATGAACCTGAGTTTCCTGGCGGAGCAAGGAGGATCTTTCTTTCGAAGGTGATCGTAAACATCGAAGTGGAGTATCGAAAAGACGATCGAACACGGAATTCATGTGCTGCTTGATAGACGCGAGTGAATGCAACATTTAATAATAGGCAGAAATAAATAACGGTATATTAATTACTTTAGTAATTAATGGATCACGCGACCGCGATCCTCATTCTTTTGTTCCAAGATAGAGACATTATAGTGAAGAAACAATTAAAAAGTGAATCGCACGGTGGAATGATAATTGCGATTATGACTAATTAATATCTGGATAATTAACGCTTATCACGAGTCACGCTTCTGTGAAACGGCAGGACGAAGAATGCACGCTATGGACACGCGATCAAAGTGCTACATCAAAGGAATGTTTGACAAGTGACTGGGAATCGTGCAACGCTGCAAGCTAATTAATAAGTGTTAACAGCAATTAATGCTGCACGAATCAAGTGGTCGCGAGACCACGTACGTTTCAATCGCTGATAAAAAAGATAGAGTAAGAGTATTAAAGGAGGAAGTATCGAATAGTGTGCAGTAATCGTGACCGCTGACAGTTAACTGATAGCTAAATGATAGGAACAATTAGCGACGGATGCATCTCACTTTCAGTTCCGACAATCATAAATCGTCGTGACTCCCGATCGAACTGGCAACAGATCCAGGATGCACGAATGATTAAGTTCTGAGTTCCAGCTGACTAATGAATTGTCGCATGCTACAGTCATAAGCGCACTTTAATACTAATTATACTAAATTACATGCCACTGTCTTGTGATCGCTGACTTCTTGTCCTTCTCAAAGGGCGGGAAAGGACGCGGCGACAGCCAGCGTCGGGTTCTCTGATTAATCAGACTAATTAACTTCGTGTGTGCTAGAGGCAATCGCAAGGCATTGCAGGTCCTTTGACAAGGTCTCTGCCTCGCACATTCTCATGTGACACATTCGCCTATGACCGAAACACGCGAATTAGGGCTGGCGCGGCGCGCCATTTACCTTCAGATATAATTAACGCGACCTAAGGACAGCCGCGGACATAGCGAGCGGTCGCGCGCCAGGACATCTTCATTGACGAATCGTTCGACGAGGAACGTCTTAATTAATAATCACGCAAAGCCATTCGAGATTCGTGTGCCGTTTCGCATAATAAGGGAAACGATCGAGGGGAGAAAGACAAAAAGTGAGACCGATAGAGAGAAAGGGAAAAAGAGAAAGAGAGAGAGAGAGAGAAAAGCAAAAGGAAAGAAAGCAAAAGAGAGGAAGAGAAGCAGACAGAAAAGGAGAGCAGAGGAACAGAGAGAGAAAGGGGCTCCCGGGTGCTACTTCGTCGTCCTCTTCGTCTACTTTTTATCGTTTCGTGAGGGCCCGAAAAAGAGTTCTCACGCCGCACGCGAGAGAGACCCCGAACACGCACGCAGGCAAGCACGCACGAACGCACGCACGCACTCACCCCTCCGAGGGAAGCAGAAAGCCCGCGGCGCGCGAGGGATCTTGATTTCTTCCTGCTCGTTGATTTTTTTCCCCTTCCTTCGGACCTCGCCGGCCGTGCTGAGTCCCGACAGTGCAACGCGCGAAGGTGAGTCCTTTTGATCCCGCGAGCGGGAGATACTATTACTACTGCTAGAATAAGAAACGCAACAGGAATACTTGAATGCGAAAACCAGATTAAGATCTTATTCTTTTCAAATATTAGTACAATATTAAAATATCGTCAGATCTTTTGAAGTGTTTCATAAATCTTAATCTATCTCTCTAAAGATTAACGGTAAAAAAAGTGTACTTTATAAAAAATGAATCACTTACCCAAAAAATTCTATATCGTTACGAATATTATCGGAAGAAGAGTAGTTTCATTAACTTTGCTAATAAGCAAAGCTGTTCAAGGAAATATGTTTTATCATTTGTAATTTAAGAAACCTGTTCAGAGAATGTCTTGAAATTTTCGGAGACAGTTCCGGTATGTAAGAATCGTGCGAAATAATAGTAGAGTAATTGCCAATTACGTATGTTAGTTTAACATGTACTATATACATGTTTGTGACTCGGAGGCGGATCTATTCCGGGACGAACTATGCAACCGCTGGAGGCGTTGCATGTGCAAGGGCCTCGTTAGGTCATAACTCTGTCGCGTTATATGAGTCGATCATCATCTAAGTCTTCTTCAATCTTACATTATATACGCTGCCATATCATAAGAGATCTTGCGTTGCTCGAATTTTGCCTTACCCCTCCCACCCATTAATTTCATTAAAAATTTTTTCCACCGTAAATTCGCGAAAAGTCGCCAGGCAATTTTCTTGGAATGCAATTTTAAGATCGTTAATTTCAGTTATCGTGTAGCTTATAAGATTTACAAACTCCGTTATGCAACAGCCGCATTAAATCAATTTGGAAAGACATCGCTGAGCGCACGCTAAGTGCATCGACGAAATTACCGCCACGTTAAACACATATCTAACCGAAATTACAGAACGCAGAATCCTTGCGCAGAGGAGAGCGAAGAGACACTCCTTATATATTCCCGAATAAATACAATGCGGCACGTGAAGGGCCCGCTGCTTAAATTACGGCCATGAAGGTATTGCATTTATTCCAACGTTGCGCCAGGGAGACAAAATTGCGCCATTTTCCGGAACAAATGGTTCCTACATACGGAAGCAATACGCACCTTCTCGTATGCACCCATTCCTTCGGGTACGAAATTATAACGGATATATCGCAACTTTCGCCCCGTAGCGCGCATTTGCGTACGTACGTTTGCGGATAGTACACCTCGGTCTTTCGCGCCGAGGATGATTCATGTCCACGTTGAATATAATACGTTGGAAATAGAAAGTTATCGAGCAGCGTGATTTATCGATTGATGTCTACATTTGTCAACCGGCAAAATATTGCAAGTGTCAGTTATCGACCTTTGTCAGCGGCGAGAAATCTCTCAGCGAATCGAGCTTATAACACTTAGGATAAAACTTGGAAGAGATCGTCTCGTATTATAAAAAGCTGATTTAAATGTTGCTTCCTTCAAAAGTTATTACGTTATTTTGTATTGCGTTAAATAGTCGGTAATAGATATTGTAATTTTTATTTCTCATAACCGTGATAATATAAATGTGCAATTATAGTTTGCAACACTTCGTAGATCTTTATACCAAAGTATACTCAATAGAATTGAGTCATTATTCATAATTATTTATAGCATTTATGGTACTTGTGGTATTTATTACGTAAATATCTTATTACTTTTAATTTTGTAGCCATTGATTATCATTAAAAAATATTTAAAGTATATGCCGCGGGACTATTTTGCGATCAATAACGTTTTTTAAATTAACAATTAGATAAATCTAATATTTCTGGTAAATCAAAAATTACTACTTTGATGTCATCTCGCTTTTTATTATAAAATTTCACAAATTGTAATACAAGTTTGAAAAGACTAGACTAATTCGATCTATGGATCACGAACAGCCAGCTTCTTAGATTGGTTTCTCACGTTTTATTCTTATGTTTTATTACGTCCGGTTCGCTCTCCGGAAAGCGGCATTAATTAAGCGGGAACGTGACGTAACGATGCTGCTGCGATCGGATCCGACAATGCAGCGGTGCTATGCCTCCCGGTGTTAAATGCGCCCAGAGCACCTCACTCTTTGGAGAACAGGAGGCTAGGAGATGAGAGAAGGGAGGAAGGGAACGAGCTCCCCTCGTCCACCAGAAGTACAAACTGGTTTCGGAAGAGAGATGCCGTCTCCTGCCTCCTATCCTATGCCACCATCCTCATTGCTCCCCGCCCCCTCGTTCTCCTTCTCATACGACGGAACGAAGTCGATCGGGACTCTCTCGTTCAAGTCGGGCCTCGCTCGTCTTATTCTTCGGGTTCTCTATCTCGGCGAAAAATCTATGTCAACCGACATGTTGACACGTGTTTAAATGTGGCGGGCGCGCGAGCTCGCGCGGAAAGAGACGAGGGAACGGGACCGGGAGAGAGAGGGGCTTTGGAAGTCGGGTTACTGGTATGCAGTGTCGGATTTCGCGGTGTCCCGGGTAGGGGTGAAGGGAGAGAAACGCACACCTCGAGATGCAGTGGCACGTAGGAGGGTGCATACGCATACGCGCGCGCGACACGCACGCTCGGCTTGCCGGCCGTCTCATGAATCAAAACTATTCGTGACGGGAGAGAACGGACAGGGACAGAAGGAGGGAGGACATACGTGTTTGCTTACAATAAGCGGGAGGTCATGTCGCGGTAGCGCTATCGCATTCTGCTGATCCGAGAGATATGAATTTAATTTTATTATGACGTGAGTCGGCCCGGCTATCTTCGAATCGCGCCTTCGCTCCCGCGGAGAAAGGGGTAGACGCGGAAAGAGAGAGGGACGGCGCGATACGAAGAAGAATGACGAAGAAAGATAGGGATGGCCTATTTTAATGTAACGACTGACCTTTCGAAAATGTTGCGCTCGGAAAGGTAGAGACGTGTAATTGTTCGGCTGGAGAACGTTTGATCGACGTGGAATCTGGAAACAATATAAACGGATAATGGTGAACGATGAATACTACTGCGAATCTCGCGAGCTTTCATTCTCTCGTAATCTCGCGCAGCTAGTTTGCTGGAATTGCATGCGCTAAGTCACTCCCAGGTGTTCCGCGAAGCAAATGCTTGCATAAAATCTATGATTACTTTCAAGTACTGTGTAGTATTACTAAAGTTGTGAAAATTTGGACGGGATTTCAGATGAAATGCATAATACGAAGATAGCGTTCTGCCACTCTAGAATTTTATGAAACGTAAAGTAAAACTGTGAAACTCGATAATGAAAATCGGAAGAAAGTATTACCAATTCAATTAAACAGCAAGTACAAAAACATAAACAAATAACTAAAAAGTTTGCGAAGGGAGAAAGAGAGAGAGAGAGACAGAGAGAATTTTGCGTTTCAAATAGCGAAGACGAAAATGTCAGAAGTGATTTGACTATTTCGTAAACTGCGTTAAACGGTTCGATTTTCGCATTCATCTTAATTTATGCAAACTGAAATGGATAGCGTTCAAGTTGGAGCAACGAGCATCGGAATAATAATTCGATACCGAGATCCCGCAGATTACTTGCATGTTGCGCAAAATTGCATGGCACGATCTATATAAATGCACTAATTACGTTGACAATAACATCCGGTGACTTTTACTGTCGCCTAACACGCGTCGACGACACGGAGCGCGCAGGGTGTCGCAGGGCGCGTTTCGCGTATGCGTGCACGCCAACGCAGGCCGGCAGACAGACACGGCCTCATACTTTGCGCGCCAGTAAATTAATATTCGCGAGTGGGCGGCGCGCGTATAAATATTCAAAAGTAGGCACGTTCGGCCGTCTCGTCTGACTCATTGGGTCGGCTGAGTCTCACCCCGTCGGTTTTCACTTTCCAAGCGTTTTCGCTTTTCAGCGCGCCGAGTTGTACACCTACAAACTAGATAACGTACGTGTGGCGAGTTCGTGGAAAACGTATAAACGCGATTTGGCCTCTATGACAGAGACTTTCCCCTCTCCCAGCAATTACCATCTTCCATCGCGGCAATTAGCACGCGGAAAGTCGATTGATAAAAAAGATAATCTGGTAAATACCAATAAACATATGAGCATGGATTATCGGAGATTCATTGATATTTACAAGAGAATATTTATATAAAATTGTTTGCTACCGTATTTTTTGTTATTTCTACTCAAAGACATAAATACTGCAAAATGTATTTATTATACATCTTGAAACAGTTATGTAATAACAAATATACGCGACTTTTTTTAGGTCACATTACATCATATCGTATCGCATTAATTGTATTCCATTAAAATGAGAAAATGTATACGTATAATAATTATTATTGATATTAATTATTAATTAATTGATAGAATATAATGATTACTGGTACTGCCTTGTTCAGAGGCATAGCTTTAACTTGTTATGATCACTTAATTCCATTTAGTCATCGTTGGTATGCATTCTGTATAGAAAAAAAAATATATTTTGCATACTGGGGTTAACGGGATGGAGTCATCGCGGTTCGAGGAATTAATTGCATCGTGTGGATAATTAATGGTCCCGAATCGATGATGGCGTTTGAATCAGAGCTGATAGAAATGTAATGC
Organism: Solenopsis invicta; assembly: GCF_016802725.1. Lineage (NCBI taxonomy): Eukaryota > Metazoa > Arthropoda > Insecta > Hymenoptera > Formicidae > Solenopsis > Solenopsis invicta. Next base: position 13,097,171 of record NC_052673.1, read on the forward strand.
CACTCGATTTATATCGTATGCCATTGGAGAATATTTCAATAATGTAAACGGTTCGTGGGTATATTTATTTCCGTACGCGAATAATCGTTATGCGGCGCTGTTTCAATTGCGGGCTGTAAAAATGTAATAGTGTACGATTTTAAACAAACATCTTTTACCGCACGGCGCACGTAGAAAATGTGAATTAAACCTCCTGGATACATTACAATGTCTTTAAATAATACATTCTTTTGTGTTTTGCATTGTACAGAGGCTGATTTCATATAACAAAGTGTTGCAAGTTGTACTCTCGAAAATTATTAAAAATTTATATAAGCGACAGAAATTTACGTAATTATCTTAATATCAATTCTAAGTATAAATTATAAATTTTTTGAAATGGATCTGAGCTTGAAGCAAAATATTAAATTGCAATATGATTAAAACATTAAAATTTAAAACGGCTTATTCAGTTACATTTTCATTAAAGAACGGCAAATTTGTTTAAAAAATATGTTTCTAAATTCCGAACCGTAACCGCGAACGTAAACGCGCAAAGAAATATTATTTATAATTTTTGCGTATAATATATGCATGAATTAATTAATTGTATGCACATATAGTTAGAACTATATACATATTGAATATCTAATATTAAATTAATGATTGTCTATCATTAAATTACCATTAGTAGAATACAGTGCATTTAGCGTTCTGATAAAGCACAATCAATCCAATTGCAGTCAATAAAGCTTTACTTTCTTAATTAATTTAATAGAATTCCAAAAAACTATGTATTATGCACGTATATTTTTACTGCTTGCGTCGCTTCACTGACTGACACATAGATAATTTGGCGTGTGTTCTGTATTCGTCGACTTTCAACGACCTTTTTTCAAAAACGTGATGTGCATAATAAAGATAAGTTTATTAGAATAAAAATCACCCGAAGCGAGGGTTAACTCTATTCATATAACGAAGCGCCAAAGAAAGAGTGAGAGAGAGGTGGGAGAGGGTGGAGGAACTGAGGTCAAGTCGCGTGCGCGTAACTAGATACTTTAGAAACTCTCATTACAATAATCCGCTGGCGCAATGGTCGCGCCCTGTGAACTGATATTAAGAAGGTATTGTCGCAGCCGTATCGGTGAATCACTATCACACACGGCTCACCGAACAATGCACCGGTCGGCGGATTATTAGCGCTCGTACTGGTCGATAGCGTCGCGTCGGGTCCCTCCTCCCGATCGTCGTAACGAGAGTATTTCGATACGCTGACGTCGTTTCGCGACAATAATTAAAGCTATTAATGAATTCCACCCTCTGCCCTTTCGTCCGAGATATCAGTTAATAATAGAACTTTATCGGGAAATAAAGATGAAACGAAAAATTTCAAAGACGTCATAAAGCAGGCTACAGTAAAACGAATATTTCAGAAACGGCACCGTTTCTAAATTTACATTTAAACCACTTATTCGGGATTCATCCTGGAGCCCTTCCAAAAAATTTTCGACTTAATATTATTAGTCTTGACTATATCAAGATTATTTTATTTTTTTCGAAATAATAGTTCTCAATTCGGCATTTGTCCATAAGTCGAGTCCTTTTGTCGAGGAGTTCACACATATTTTAATTGCTCTAGTCATGATATATGATTGATTAACTGTAAATTAAATTATACCAGTGTGATGAAAAACAACAGTGACGTCATCAGTGATTTTTTGTGTCACAGCATTGGATGTATACAGCCGTACAATTAAGAACAACCGACCGCGCCTAATCGCCAGATGGAATTACTTATCATGTGCATTTATACATGAAGTAATCAGCTTGAAACTTCCATTATAGAACGCTCCAGCGTCTTTGAATTCTTCTATCCAAGTCTTCTCTCGTTTTTACAAAGCACAAAAAGACTTATTTAATAATTATATAAGTTACGATATAAGCTATAAGATCAAAAAGTGTTAAAAGGTGAAGCATTTAAAATCCAACAAGCAATTAAATATTTTGGATTTTTCTCTATGTCGTATTGATCAACGTGTTTATCTCGTTTCTTGCGACAGATTAATGTCCTGGCAACCTGTTCAATTTTCTTGAGCATTTCCATTTAGTCAATATCATCGTTCCCATTAAAGTCACAAACGTGTTAAATTTCATTAAAGAAAGAAAATCGATAACATAAATTCATCAATTTATAATTAGACAGCAATATTATAATGTTAGGATTTATTATCGAACTTAGTATCGCGTTGCATTAACTCGAATTAACGAGTACTCAACTGATTTATAACACTATTAGAAATAATCCATCGATTATCTGCGATAAAACAATATTGTATAATAGTAGCGTGGGAAAATCATTATTCATCATTATTTGTCGCTTCGGTCTTAAATTTACTCATAAAATATGACTCGCGCTGACTTGCAAAGCAAGATTATAATACCGCGATTTTAACTGCAGCGTGCTTAGTAACACCACACAAGGTGTAAGCTGGTTTTCAGCTGGACCACGGTCGCGGCGAAGGGGTTAATGAAGGCGCAGTCGCCGGCCATTGCGGGACCATAAGCGGCATTAGCTTTATTAAATAAAATCGCATCAAGAGGATTGTATAGGACAGGGTTAATTGAATGATTGGGTCTCACATACGTTCACTGGGCGCATCTACACATCATTCCCGGACACATACACGCACGTATACGTGTACGCGGTTGGCCTCTATTCAGTGCGCGTCCGTTCATATGTCGTAAAACACTTTGGCGTATTTCGTTTGACGCAGTTTGCGCATTAGTAATGCAAATTCCGCGCCGGCCGAACGACCGACTGGCTTTGGCAGCGCGGATTTTCAGAGATACCGACGCGAGCAGTGCCTTTTCGAGCAGTGCCTTTTCGGCGGTTCGAGAGGGATGGAAATTCCGCATCGCCAAGGGCGCGTTAATTTTGATATGTACGTCCGCAACCGCCGGGCGAATTACACCGCCGCCATGCATAACGCATGGAAGCCGAATGGAAATCGACTGCATCACGGAGAAAGACAGGCGAGAAGCGAGAAAGAGAAAAGGGAAAGCGCCAAGGCAGTAGCTCTGACGTTGTCTTCTTGTCTCCTTCGATTGTACTGCTTCACGATCCTCCACGCTTCACGATTCACTGTCTGAAAGCGAAACGTTCAACCCTCTCCATTTTCCAACGTTGCGATGTTGTATTGCGGTAAATATTAAAAGTTGTTTTCAATTTTAAATTCACCCGATGCCGTTCTTAAAGTCAGAATATCAAGTCGAAATTTATGGTGATATGTAGACGAAAAGAAAGAAACTACCTCTCTTCTCACGCGAATATAAACTATTAAGATTGTTGTTACATCTTATAAATATAAAACGTATTATAAATATCAATAACGTTTTCCACTTAAATTATTAATGAGAAGGGCATATATCGATTGACGGATTTACGAGCAATATTTCAAAAGTGAATATATTGATCGATGACTTTATGCTGCATTGTTAATTTTACATTTAAAAAAATGTTTTGCTGATGTAAAAAGATTTCTAGGTCACAATAAAAATTTATCACTATTTTTTGTATCTGCTAAAATATTGTTTGTCACATACAAGATAATTTCTTACCTAAATTTTACGAACAAATGTAAACCCTATCTGTTATTTAAATTGGTGAAGTACCAAACATACGCAATCACAATATTTACTAATCATTTATTTATTTTACAATTAGTTCATTTTTTATAACTCAAAAATTGTGGCTGTACTTGCAAGATATTTTTTTAAGTAATATTGCAACTATGATGTATCCGAATTCCGATAATGGATTTCGTGTTCAACATACAAAAATCTATTACAAAAAAAAAACACCTAGTCTCATTACAACCACAAAATTTCACAGGCTAATGTAATCATTATAATCTTTTGCATCTGAGAAATTCGTATCAATAATTATATTTTATAAATTATTGTTTGATACTTAACGAATTCAATACGATTGTACAAAATATTTTTTTTTTTTTTTTAAATATATTTCTGACAGTTTAATCTATTCTTATTAAGTTTCATTCAGCTCAGAGAAAAGTTGATTTCTCTGAACACAAAGAAAAAAAAAATCTTTTCTATAACGACGAGCAATCGACATTTTGATCTTTCGCCGCTGTTCGCGTCGTCGACCCCGCGTTTCCTCGAAGTGTTACTTTACGTCCGTTCATTCCGCGCACTGTTTCGCTTCGTAGAATCGTCCCCTCTGTGGGCTTTTCTTTCTCCTTACCACTTTGTTTCTTGCGACGCATGCTTATTTTCAGCACCGACACCGTTTCGCGGGCGCAAAGATTCACTGATTTTCGCGGATGCTTTCGCAAAGGCGCTAAGGGCCACCGAGAACACGAAAATTGCGGCGGTCGCAACGAGTCACTTGAAAAAGATCCGGCGGACTCTTGGGGCAAATGCAAATGATGGCCGAGCAAGCTCACTGGTTCTTTTGATCTTTCTGAACGTCATTTCTGAGATTCATTTTTGTACGATTTTAATATTATGAAATATATTACGAACTTACGGAAATGTAAGAGCTTCACTATAATTCTTAACGCACTTTTTATATTATCAATTTCTAAACAGATATGGTATGAATAAACTACGATTTTCAAATAAATTTAAAAAAAAACAACAAAGTGCATTGCGATAATTTTTATACAATAATGCGAATAATTAATATTCTATATTTTATAATCTGTTGTAAATATATTAATTTTTTAGAATAATTGTAAAAAATTTTTCAAATTTTAATTTTTGAGATCTATATGATTCGTATAATTCACAAAAAACACCAGGAAATATACAGGAGAAGATAAACCGAAAATACAACTAATTAAAGATGAAACTCGGTTGTAGCTGTAGCTTACAATTAGTGCTGATATTTCTAGTATGATTGTATATATATTTCATACTGTTATATGCATTTATATACTTTTCAAGTTCATCAAACTGCGCCTCGAATAAATATTCGGTCTTGAAATATGTTCGATCTTCTAAGTTTAGAAGAGAACAATATTAAATTAATAATAATCAATTCTCGTTAAACTTTAATAATAATGGTAATGATGCCAATAGAGTCTCCTTCAAATAGTACTGTAAAGAAGAATACATCTAATACCGAAAATCAGGAAATATACTTTGACGTTCTCAAAAATGCAATGTCTGGAAATATTTAATGCGTATCTTAATCAGTGCTTCTTCGTAATTAAAAGGAGAATAAAATGTTTCGTGCGATATTCGTACAGCGTGATCGAACGTGTAGATATTATTAACACGAACGGAGACTACGAAGGGGTTTCTACTTCGATCAATCGGGATCTCTCGGATTACGCGCTACACGCTGGCCGATCCAATTCAGCTCCCCCGCCCCGTTACCTACCTAATTAAACGGAACTAATACTGACGTTGCACGTAGTAGCGCTGAAAACGAACCTGTACACACGGTCGAGCTCGCCAGGTCCATTTTTCTCATACGTTCGTACACAAGCGGCTAAGCCGCAGGAGTAAATACAACGTTGCAGAAAATCACGTGTGATCTATATAGTCGAGGGGGAGCTGGCGATATTTTCAAGTAATTTCGCATTTCATTCGGTGGTTTAACTTGTTATAAAGTACAACTATTTCCTCTAATTTCACATAATATTGACTTGTCTGAAAATGTTTGCTAGTCGAAAGAAATTTCGAATCCCGAGAGGATAACTATTTGGCGGTTTAACCGCCCGAGAGCGCAGACCGTAAAGTTGCGTGCAAAATAGGAAAATATCCTCTTGGAGATACGGAAAGGACATCTATTAGATACGATTGATCTCGCAGGATTCTGCGGGGAGCGACATTACTTAACCCTTAATGCCTCGTCCGAGGAACGATCGAGTTTAATCTCGCAGAAGCTACGTGCCACACGACAGAATGCAGTAGCTTTCGCATGCCTTTCTTCCCTCTTCCTCCTTTCCTCCCTCCCGCCTGTTTCTTCTTGTTCTCCTTCCCGAGCGTTTCTCGCCGCAGGATGCGGCTACCAGGCAGATGAATAGATAGCGGCTAATTTTCAGCGTTCATTAGAGCTGCGGGTCTCCGTACGCGTGTATTCTCGTTGCGCTCGCGCGACACTTACTGCCGGACTCGTACTTGCACACGCAGGGCCGCAATGTAATCCCTTTAACACATTTGCATCCGTAACGCAAACGGGCCACTGCGACTTTTCACGTGAAGTTGTGCGAAAGTTTGTTATCTTTTTTTTTTGCTTCGCGACAGTTTTACGAGCAAAAGTCAGAAATTTGAATCGGAATAATTTCCGCATGCTTTCGCTCTCGAGATGAAACCGATTCTTGTTTATTTGTGACAATAAAAATCCAACGATTTATCTCTCGAATAGAGAGACCTTCGATAAAATTAGATGTTCCAAAATAACTTTGCTTTGCCGTGATCTTCGACGAATACGCAAATTCTCCACGAAACAATGTTGCGATAATTTTTTTTCCCCTACAAAAGTAGATGTAAAAAAAAGATAGGAGACAAGCCGGATTATCGATTTCGCTTCAGCGTTGAAATCGCAGCGAGCGTCTTATCTTCTCAACAAAGCGGATGCATCGCTTCGCTGGAAGCGGCGCGGCGGTGCGGCGGCGTGGCGGATGCAGCCCTGCTTGTACGATACGAAGCGAAGGCCGCTAGCAGAGCGGCCGGTACACATTACGTACATGTACGTACGTGTGTCTCTACCGTGCCGGTGAAGAGATCGCAGCAGGGAACATAGAGGCACGCCAAGAGAGCAAATAAAGAGATCCGGCATCCCGGAGAAATCTAATTCCTAATTGGTGCTTCGCTCTGTACCCTGCTCGTGTCGGTTATCTACCGCTATCGAAGCGCACGACTGGACTTTGTACCACTGCTGCTGCCTGCAGAAAGGATACTGCCGAAGGAGAGAGAGATAGATTGAAAGAGAGAGAGAGAGGGGAGGGGGGAGAAAAGGGAGAGGAGAGAGTACGATGGAACAAGACGAGAAAGAGATGAAGAGAAGGGGCGGGGGAGAATAATGGCTGCGGTTTAACTGTCAGACACAAAGGGGGTCGAAACTGCCGAATCCATACGAGTAGTGTTAGGGTGAGAGAGAGAGAGAGAGAGAGAGAGCCCTCCCGGGCTCGATTACAAAAATTGAATGTAGCCTCACCTGTCAGTCGGCGAGACGGACGCGTGCGTTATCGCGTTAGGTGTAGAGTGAACGTTATACCACCGCCGGGTATCGGACGTCGAGAGATCTAGCTGCGCGAATATCGACCGTAAACCGAACGCGAACGGATGAAAGCCGAGAGTCCCGTGTTCTTAGCTTGAGTTATTCCCATGGATAAATTATTTCCCATTGTGTTTAACGCCGGGAGATCTATCGCGCGAATAGTGATTGAAGGGGCAAGTGAACGGGGAAGGTATATGTCACGTTCTTAAGCTGTATCATACCTATAAATAATTCTTCCATTGTATCGCGTATATACCATCGATTGTACTAATCGATGGTGTATACAATCGGCATTACATTCTTCTCTAAATATCAGTTTAATAACATTCAGCAAAATTAAATTCAATCGATTGACGGATCGGCGTTCTCGAGATCGAATCGCTGTATCCTTTTCAATAAAATAGAGTTTTTTAAATATTAGGAATGTGATTGTACCCTCTTTATTTCCTTGATTTATTACGTATTCGCGCGTAACGATATGCAAGAGTTGGAATTCTCGGGACAGAACAGGCAACAAGTATCATTTATATTTTCGTATAAATCTACGTGTACCTATTTCTTAGTTCATTATAAAAAATAGTAACTGAAAAATTATAAGTTGAAGATAAAATTTAATTATGACATCGCTCTTCCTTCTTACCCTTTTTCATGTCGGACTTTCATTAATACAATTATAAGCGCGTATTAGCGATAAATCCGCGAATAATTCAGCTTAAAGAAGGAGAAACAGGATCTCGAAAATCTCCGCTCTTTTCTCTACAAGGATCAAACTTTTTTTCTCTCGCGCCGTCGCCGTAAAATTGGCGAAAGATTCTCCAAGGCGCTCTCGAAGGGTTAAGCACCACGCAGCCTTGAATACGGATTTTTCTCACAGAAGTTAACTCGGCATAAAATAGAGCCGTGTCCGGCGCATGCATCGCATCGCATATACTCATTTACTCACACTCGCGCGCCTGCATTTACATCGCGTCGCTGTGTTTGCGAGAGAAGAAGGGCAGGGAGCTCGCGCAATTTAACATCGGCTCGTTCGTTAACCCTTCAATGGTCGCGCGCGAGTAATTGTAACGGTAATTGTAACACTCGTGTGGATGATGGAAAATCGTTGAACAAAAATTTCGCATGTTTAATATTTTTTAACTGCAAAATTTTCATTGTAAAATGCGCCTTGATGTCACAGCAATGGAAAAATTATTGAATAATTTACATGTAAATGACGCAATATTGAATGTAGGTAATAAGACAGTAGAAAGTACATAGCATAATAGCAAGACATATTTCAAGTAAGAATGAATGACCGTTGACACTGGCGTACGCAAGTCGGCAGTCGATCGCACGTGAAAAACCATGTCACCTCGAGTAACAGCGTCGACGGTCCCTTTTACATAAGAATATCAGGATATGCCACGGGATATTCGCGCATTGTCCAGCGGAAGAAAAATGCGCGGCGGCGGCGTCCGGCGAGTGATCGAGTGCAGTTATGACGCTTCGGACGGCGCACTCGTATTCGAATAAAAGCCGAGCGTGGGAGGTGAGAGAGTGAATAATAACTGCGAGAGTAACGTCCGCCACGCTCTCGGGGAGGCCTGGACTCGCCGTGACTACTCTCGCGTCTCAATTCCGCCGTTCGTTTCACGCTTCCAGTCGTACAGTCTTTTTACTTGATATATTGTCTTCGTGCAAAACTATAGAATTTGCTTTTATGGATTTATCTTGAAGAATTGAAAAACCAACCGTCCTTCGCATAGCAAATAATTTTCAAAATGAGAAAAACTTTAAATTAAATCCCAATTCATAGAGAGATATCTATAAAAAGAAATTTTATGTGAAATTGAAAAATTAAGTTTGATTATTGTTTTGCATTAAAGTTTTAGTTGAAACTGTAGAATATCTCTGATAAATTATTAAAAAAGATTCACGCAAATAAATCGGTTTTCACAGATTTTAAGTTACAATAAATATTAAATGTGATTTTTTTTTTTTTAAATATCGTTCTTTTACAATTTTGTAATACGTGAATGCAGATTAATTTTACGCAAGGTATTAAAAACGTTTCATAAATCGCATAAAAATTGTTTCCTGATTTATTAAATGAGCACTGGTGTTACATGATTGGAGCTATGAGAAATAGCTTATAGACGTTAAGTATGATAAATGTAAATTTCTAAACGGCTGCCTCTCTTTCTCTCTCTCCCTCTCTTTCTCTCTGCCGTAGGTGATAAGCTCGCGACTCATAAGCGTATCGAACCGTGTCGAGGCAACTTGCTCGTCGTTCGAAAGGAAAAGTAAACGCTGAGGCAAGGCCAAGAGATATAGAGACGAAGAGAAGACGAGGAGCAATATAGTATGCAAAACACGAAGTATCGTCCTAAGAAGCGAGCGCGGCAGCCGCTCTCAGTTGCACTGTAATTGGCCGCGCGCGGTGCATTCTTATCCTCTGGGAGTTGCAACTCGTGTACGGGTGCCCTCTTAAATGTTGCGGACTCTAAGCACCGGATATACAATAATTGCCGGCGGAAATCGCGAGGGCATCACGATTGTAAAAACGAGTCTCGCCCAGGGGCGGATCTAAAAATATCCGTCTACTTTGCGTCAAAAATGAAAATTAGTCAAGAATCGACTTTCTCATTATTATTATCATCATCGCTGGTCCTTTTCCATTCTAGTTTTCTTCAATTCTTTGTACTATAAACTTTTTTGTCTATAAAAGATGTGAGAAAAACATTTTATTGAAATAATAAATTAACAAAAGCTAAGAAATCCTTTGAAAGATTAATCTCGTAGAGATGATCTCTCTCGATGTCGTTCTGATCGGAAAAGCGTATCAGTATGCTGCCACAAATGCAGGAAATGGTGGATGGTCTGTAATTGCCATTCGAACTGGTTTACTTTGAGCTCGCGGGACCGAATCGGCCGGGACTCGTCGAAGTGGCGCCGGTGAAATAACGAACATCGGGAATTGCGCTCGCGGGATATTAAAAACGGACCCCATTAACGCACGCGACGGAACCACAAGTGAGCCAATGATGAACGATTTTTTTTCTACAAGAGAGGGAAAGCGTACGACAATTTTAAATTTTGCGTATATTTTCAATAGAATACTTTTTTAAATAGAATCCATGTGCTTTGGAAATATTTATGTAAAAAGAGAATAATATCTATTATCTTTTTTAATAATGAGAAGATAATGAACAGTCGATGTCGCTACTCTATCTACTTATGTTCATATAAAAATATTTTAAAATTAAATTATCTAATTAATTATTTAATTAATAATATAAAGCTTTCTCTACAAAGATTATAACAAAATAAGAAAAGTTTTTATTAAAAGAAAAAAGACATTTGTTATTATATATTTGATGCGAGATACAAATCTCTCAATTTTTATGACACAAAATACTATCTCGTGCTTTCTTTTATAAAGAGATCCAGATGTCTATATTTTCCATTACAAGATAGAGGGCCACTTGGTTTCTTTTATATAAATACCCCATCCAGAACGAAAGTCACGCGAAAAGAATTTCGGAAGGGACGACTCTTCTTTGAGCGACGACAAATGCGGGAAATTATATGTTGCGTGTGTCTCTGATCAGTGATATGAGGGAGAGAAGGTGTATGCAACCGTGTATAATGACGTTGATGATACTCCGGCATGATTGTGGCGAAGCCGAGAAGTGTTTAAAGTGTACATGCGATTGCGATTTAGACGCTTGATAATGAGCCATTGTATGCGGATATAACTCACAGTTGCATCACATTCCATCTCTGAACTTTTCACACTTTCGTTACAATGAATATAAATTATATACATCTGATTCCTTTAGCGAATGATGCGTGTACGAAATATCGCGAAATATACAAGGATAAATGTCATGCTGCATTGAATTGCAGTAATCGCGAAACAAAAAAAAAACACAGAAATTTATAGTAGGGCAACATTAAATATGACATTATAGATTCTTCTCGCTCAACGATCAGTTGAAAAACATTTACGAACTAAGAGTGTAACGATGCGCTGTAATAAAACAATTTTACTTCTCTAAACCTTGCGAAATCGTAATTTAACCCTTCAATTTTTTCGAGTTTCAAGGAAAAAAAAACTGTTCTCTCTTTTGATAATCTTACAGCGGACACGGGCGTTACAAGAGACACATGTTACCCTTAACTCAAGACGCGTGCATCGCGTGCGTATATTCTCGACAAGGACGATGCGTCGGGAACCTCACATTTTTCTCGACGTTGACGTTCTCGAAGTTCGCGGACTTCGAGATTACGACCGCGATGCCACCGTCGCGACGAGAGGTTGCAGAGCAAAAAAAAGAAGGGGAGAGGAGAGATTCGCCCTCATGCATTTTGCATGAGGGGAACGGTTTTGTCAATACCGTTGTTGTGATCGAAAATTGCTCCTGGAAGATACGATTTGAATAAGAGGGCATCGGGGACCGCGATGTCGTGTCGAACTTGAATCGGGCCCGACTGTAACGAATAAATTGCTCACATTACGAGCGCTGCCCGGTCGCAGCGCAACCCTCTCCAGCCGCCGAACTTTCGCACCCGCGCTTCGGTACGGCGATTTATCTACGACACCCGCGTTGTCACATAAATCTATGATACATACACCAGCCCGGAGTCCTAGAAGGACACTTGCTGGAGAGACGTTATTGCGCGAATCCTTTAAATCCCTTGACGCATTATATTCTCGTACGAATTATGCGTAATGTAAGTTTTGGTAGATACGGAAAGGTGAATGACGACTGTCTCTCAAATATATATATATCTCTCTCACGAGATAAAGAAAATTTGTAGTATATGATTCTACTTATTTTTATCAATGTGATATAAATTTCTCTGCATATAAAACAATTTTTTAAATAATTATATGATATATTAAGCAATATGTTAATTAATATTAGTAATATTTGCTACTTAATATTCAGTTTTTATATGCTAGCGATCTATGCTTCAATGAATTGAATTTAAATTAATACCGTCGCTGATATACATACATCATGCCTTGATGAAGGCAACTCATTAAGGTAGATTAATTTAGCTTTCATCGTTAGTACAGTACAGATTTATAAAAGGGCGACTTTGAAATTTGCGACAATTGATGTATTGTGCCATCCACGTGTAGTCTTTAGGTGCTTTCGTTATCGCAGACGAATAACAGAATGACAAACTACGGGCATCACGTTGGAACGCGAATGCGGAGTAACGGTACATGTTACGTTACTACGTTAATACGCGAAACGAACGGAAATCCCCTTGCACGAGAAATGGAGAAATGGTTCCATTAGTGGAATAACCGGGTGAATGAAAAATTGCCTGATACTGCTGCTATCGCGATTAAAAAGAGCAATCCGATATTATTGCAAAAGAAGATATCTTTCACGATAAAAACTTCTTTGTTGTTTCTTCAGTATATTTACAACTTAATTTTAAAAAGAATAATCCCTATAATTTCCCATATATCTAAATATTTATTTTGTAAATAGAAAGCGCGCGATCGTAAAGGAAATGGTTGTTGCATCATTCTATCTTCACTTTTTATTTCACGCCCTTATCTCGACTTTGTAAAGAATATCGCAGAGTGAACGTTTGCACGTAACACAGTTTTGCGTCAGACTCTGCCTCCGAACACGGGTTGACGCAAAGCTTCCAGAATTGCATCCAGACTTTTATTGCTTGTCTTTTGCATCGCATCGATGCCCTGTAGCGCATTTAAAACAAGCTTTCTTTTAAAAAATGATGCACTTCGTTAATATTCTCATATGTCGGAAAATTCTTTTTTTTTACAATAAAAAGGATATAATTAATATCATTATAATTGTGTTGGATTAATTTTCTTTCTTTGGTGTTTTATAAATGATCTTTTTAAAATCAAAACTGTTCTGCAGCAGTTAAAAAATAATATTAGAATGAATAAAATAAATAGTAATTAAGAATTTAGAATTTCCTGGCATGCACAAAACTTGTTTAATTTTTTAATATTAAAACAGATTGTGTTTTCGTAAAGTTAATCAAATTTTGCTAAAATAAAATCAGAAGAGCGATATCATTCTATCGTGTAAATCATGTCATCAATTGCGAAATTACTTCTGCAATTTGTTCTTGTTACGTCGCAAAATCATCGTAGCATTTGATTTTGTATTACGACGGACGAAAAATAGAGATTAACCGTTAAATAACGTTCAATCATTCTTCGATGGTTCGCCAAAACGAGTACGTATGCGTATGCGAGTTTGCACGGGGTCCTATGGGATGCATTGAAACAGACAGAGAAAAAGAGAAGAAAAGAGAAAATGAGAAAGAGAGAAAAAGAGAGGAATGTTAAGCCGGCTATTAAAAGCACGATAGTCCGTAATACCCGTAGTTAACTGTACGCGGGCAGCGGTTCGGCGCGTTCAGCGCGAACCCCGTAAGTTACAGGCATTATTATCCATCCGCCGCGCTCGCGGCCTTTTTCCCATTCGGCGCGGCACCGGAATGCGAAGCTACCGTTCCGCCGTAATAAAAGCCGTTTCACTTCTTAATCCGCGCCGCGGCAATTTTCCGAGTCGAAGCGAGACGTAGGGACCTTTTTGCCGGCCGCCTCCCGCGCCGTTTTGTCCTGTTCCGTTCCGAACGTTTTCTAAACGCAAGAGCGTTTAGAAGTGAAACTCTTTCCTGCTGCAATTCATCGGCGTATTACGTTCTTGCGCCTGGCTGTTCGATTCGTTTATTGGAATACTCTTTAGCCTTAAATCGCAGCAAGTTCACTTAAAGTACAGCCGCTCGTGTAATTAACGTATTAGTCACGGTGCGATTCTTGCCAGATCGATTTATATGTTTTTCAGTTAAAACAACTGTAATATTACAGCAAATAATACGTATAATTTTCAAGCAATATCGTAATAAGAATTACAACGATGTTGTCCAAAAAAAGCTCTACGTCGTTTATCTAATGTCGTAATTTGACTCAATTTGTTTTATCCTCGCAGATTTAAATTGTAGAGAATTTACAACTTAAGCAGGTTTTTCTCATCATTTTAACGATAGGAACAACTCTCGGAAATAGTTATAACACGTTCATATGTATTTCTTTGTACGTCTTATTTTCCGTCTCTCAAACTACATGCCATTATGGAATTCCTTGGATAATTAAATTTTCATATATTTTGTTCTACGAAGAGAGGTTTGTGCGTGAAAAGGGACAAAAGATGAACATTATATATTATGCGAAACGTTTCATTTTGAGTGCGTGCATTCGTTGTTTCATTCGCCATCGCGCACAGTACCTACGGTGTCCATGAACTGAAAATATTCATGTTTAATAACTGAAAGCTAGCTCGTCATTTTTATCTCTTTTTACCCATTCTTCGCGTGTTTCGGTCATTTTGACTTCTTCCCTATCTGCGCAGGTCGTGTCTACGGAGCGAGACGGGGCACGTCCCCATTATCCACGAACGCGAGTCGGCTTCAGAGAATTCGCGAAGTGTATGCGCGCAATAAAAAGAGGATACGCGCGAGGGAGGAGGACGACGGGGATGGGCGACGTTGGATTACAGCAGTGACGGGAATTGACGTTAACGAGGATTTCCTTACGACAAGCGCTCGCGTTTGCTTCCAGCGTCTCGAGTAACCCGTGCTCGATGCGTAACTACACGTATACACGCGCGTGCACTCTGCAGACGTGTTATTTGCACCAAAGCAGAAGCACCGAGCGTCTGTCTAACGGCCTGTCGTTACATTTCGCAACCTTGTTACATCCTGCCATCAATTAGCAGCCGCCCCACGTTGCCCCTTCTGGGTCGCCCTGGAAATCCTGTACGACCATCGCGACACGACAGAGCGCCGTATTTCAATAGCGTGATTTCGCGTTAAATCAATGGGAATTTTTCATAAAGAGTCGGTATAAGGATAATGAAAGAGAGAGAGACGGTATGCCATGTATAAAAATTGACAATGAGAGATATGCGTTTATCCCAAGGAATATACTTATCCGCGAGCTTTGTTGCGAATTGCATTTAAAAGACTACGTACAAATTAACTGAATCCGCCTTTAACACTGCGTTTTACGATCTTTTAATTCGCGGCAATTATCAGCAATTAAACTTGATACATTGCACGTGAGATAATGTCAGCGGGAACAGAGAGCTTCGCCTTAACGTTAACGTCTCACTATTTTTCCAATTATTCAAACTCTGATAGCTAGTTTTCTTCTCACGGGTCTCAATTCTATCGGATAACAGAAGTGCGAAACGTCATTTATTCCAGCGCGCGTGCACTTGAAACGTCACTCTCGGTGCCTTTCTCTCCCAGCTGCTTCGCGAAGACCTCACCTGCCGCTAGACTACAGAATTCCGCCCTCCTTTCTCTCTCTCTCTCTCTTTCTTTTTCTTGATCCTCCTGCTCTTTTCGCCGCTTTGACGAGAAGGTAACCGATCGTTTCTTCGATACAGACGCGAGATCGCG
Organism: Solenopsis invicta; assembly: GCF_016802725.1. Lineage (NCBI taxonomy): Eukaryota > Metazoa > Arthropoda > Insecta > Hymenoptera > Formicidae > Solenopsis > Solenopsis invicta. Next base: position 13,112,853 of record NC_052673.1, read on the forward strand.
CCGGATTCGTTTGTCCGGTCGTTTCGTTAATGGAGCCGTTTCTCAGAATAAGTAGAAGTACACTCGGCACACACGCTTACTCCTTCTGCGCCGCCCGTCATCGGTGCCCGCGATCACGCCGCGTTCCCCTCTCGATTCTGCCCTTCATATCCTTATAACCCTTCCCGCACCTTTGTTACATCGGCCATTCTTTACACGATGTCCGACGCATTAAGCAGCGTCGATCCCGTTTGTGCACATGTAACGACGGACGCCATACCGAATCCCGTCCACCTCACAATGGCGTTAATCAGAAAATTCTTGCCTCTACCTCGCTCTTCTTTTAACACTCCATTACAAACGGTCGTTTTCTCATCGCGCTTATAGGAGCCGCATTCAGTGCGCCGAGGCAACGAGTTGGAGCTCTCGGACTCGAGATTTAATGCACCGGACGATGCAATGTTTCAACAATTAAATAAAACGTCGATACGAAAGTTGAGCCATTTAATTGGCTCCATTATATAAGCGCCGAAGATATCAATACTCAAAGATATTCATCGAGTTACCAATTTAAATTATTCGTCGGGAGTAAACACGTCAATATATCTATTTTTCATTACCGAGATTTATTTTTGAATATGTTTACGACTAAAAAGAGATTATAATGATTTAGGATTTTCTTTTCTTTTTGTCGTGTACAGTCGTCTAAAAACATGTGCAAAATTGTATATCTTAAGTTGCCAATGAAAAAAATAGATACATTGAAGTTTCGTACATATAAAATTAATGTCTGTTTCTTTGGTTTTTACAATATTTAGATTTAAAACGTAATTACTTCCTTTTCCACATCATACCTTTTTCCGTCGTATATATCTCTTTTATCTCTTTCGCGCCTCTCGTATGAAGAGATCGCGAGCGACCGCATCCTTCACTCACAGATAATGGAAGTGCAGGCCGCGCTTCGTTGCACCGGCGTGGCGCGCGATGCAGCACGGCTGCAGCGGCGGCGGCGGCGGCGACGGCAGCGGCGGCAACGAGCGCGTTTTCGACGAAAGAAAGCGGTAGCTCGTCCGTTTTTCGCGTTCCGCGGAGTTTTTTTGCGGGTCTCGGGTGTCAGAACGAACGGGCCGAGATTTGCACGCGGACCTCCGTGCAGGTAGCAATCGGCTTATTTCCAATCGATTCGGTCCGCGGCGAGTTTCTCCTCCTTTCTCTCCTTTTCTTCGCCCATTGCCTTCATCTCCCATTCACGTGCACTTCCCGTTCTTTTTTTCGCGTTATGCCTCTGTTGCCCCCCCTCTCTTGTCCTCGCGCCTCCCGCTTCCCTTCCTCCTTCTCTTTCTTACCTACCTTTATCGCGTTCCCCTTTTTCTGCTATTTCTTTTTCGCTCGCTGGCTTTTTGCAATCTCGACACGGAGAAGATTAAGGAAACCTTGTATTAACGATCGTATTGAAGGAGCACTTGGCGATCTCGATGTAGCAGCAGATCATTAGGCGTGATAGTGAGGATACAAGTATATCAAATTGACTACCGAATTGGGTTAATTTAAACTCTTAAACGGACCGCGAGATAACACCATGACGGATATAAACGCATCTTTTGAGCGAACGGACAACAGGTTTGCCACTTTCTTTCATTTTTTTCATCGATAAATTTCTTCGGTATTATACATATTATATGGAATATATTTGTTGGAAAAGCGATTATTCTTATTGCTGACGATTAAGTTGTATGTCATTAATACGATATTTCCATAATAAAAAATTAATTTAAAATAAAATGTGATTTGTAGATAATATACCACTTTATCCTTATTATTACATTAACAATTACTACTAACAATTATTATTAACGTTATGCAATTCCGAAATTGTATGTTACATATTTTTAATAAACTATATTTCAACGGACTCGAATTTGTCATATCTTAGAAAATAATTCCTTTGCATGCTATCATTTTCTATCTTTATGTACTTTATTACGTAATTTCTCTTTATCACGTTTTGTGCAATTTCTAATTGTTTATTTTTTAAGCAAACGCGCGTTTCCTTGAAATAATTTCGATCTGATATTTCTAAAGGGTCAAAGCGTCGCACACGGTAGAAGGGTTAACGTCTCAACGTAACCGCAATGTCGACTTATCCGTTCAAGTTACAGCGCTTATCTGTGCGCGAAATGAATGGCTGTGCGCTAAAATCGGAGCCATCTCTGCTCGTGGAAATGGTTCGATTCTGCGGGCCTAGCCGGCGATACTTTTCGCAAAGAAAACTCGATTTCTCCTTATCTCGATACGGGGGAAGCTTCGAAGAGGAATCCGCCGACTGACCCCTCTGGACTTTCATCGCGCGCGGAACTCCCTTCTCCCTTCTTCTTCGGTTCTAATCGGACACTAATAGGTCCCTGAGGACGCCCACGCGGCCAACTATTTCAACGCACGATCTCGTCCGCATCCAATTACGGTTTGCAAACATGTATACTGGGTGTGTCAAAGATGTGCACACTTTCTCTGGCTCTTGTAGATTCTTTGGAGAGATTGTATAGATCTTGCCTCGCATCTAGTAACTGAATCGATTAATTAAGTGAATTAGCAAATTAAATTCATAAAGTTTACTTCGTTAATTTAACAGTAATAAAGTACGAATAATAAACCAAACTTTTGTCTGCAATTCGATCAATTCTAATTAGACTAAAATTTGATTCAAGATTTAATGAGAGAATGTTTAACATTTGAACGCTTATATTAAATAATGATAAGTAACTATGAAATATTTAGACAAATTAAGACAAATGCTAATTTTGAAAAAAGCTAATAAATTTTTTCTTCAGTTATAAAATCTCCAAAGAATTTCAAATAAAACAGAGTGAATGAATTTGATAAATGGCATAGTTTGAAAATTATCTTACATCGGAATATTAAAAGATTCTGATTAATTAAATTCCAAAACTATCGGAGTAATGACTATTTCCTAGTAACTCAATTTTAGACACACCATCCATCGGCTAAAATTACATTTATTTACTGCAAAAGTTTCGGCTGGTGTCGACAATTCAAGAAATTGTTACTAGCAGCTAAATAAATAACGTTTGGTAAATTACAAAATCTACATCGAAAGAGAAAAGTTCAATTTCCTATTCAATAAAGAATTACGGTAGCCGAGAGAAAGCGCATTTCTGATGCACCCTGTATGCTTCGAATAAACGATCTTTTCGTTCTCTTAGTTCGAGAGCCGTGCCCTTCGTTCCGCCGCGTAGGCAAACGGCCCACGGCCCTTATGCTACATACCGCAACGTAGGAAGAAAATTAGGATATGGATACGCCGCGAGATGGAATCGGACGTCGACGCCCGTCCGGTCTCGCTCACAAATGTTTGAATTAATCTGTTGGACGACTCCGCGTATTTGTCCTACGCCTTTGTCCTCTCTTGTATTTTCTCGTAAAGATCCTCAAATTTTGCGGTGGCTAGCATTCCATTCAGGAAATTATATCCATCCGTAATAGGTCCATCTACTGTGTCTCACAATGATAATTTTCATTCAAATAATTTCAAACCTAGTTTATATATAATGATTGGAAAAGCAATTTCTGTCTCAAAGAGGTAATTCGAATCTTCGTTATGAAATCAACTTGAATATTCAAATGCTTTGTGCATACTGCGTGACGCTATTTTAAATTAAAAGTACTTTTATAAAATAATTATCTAAATATATAAATATTACAAAAGCAGGAGACAAATACAAGACGAGACAGATAAAATATAATTATGCTCATGAAGAGAAGTAGATGAAATTTTATGAAAGAAATAAAAATACCATTCTATTTCACATTCAAAAAATTTTATTTGTTAATTAATAATTCTTTCTATAGCTTTAATAAAATAATTATTTTACAACCACTTGAAAATCTTCCTATAAAATAATTTTTTTGTAAATAATAGATATTTATTACAAAAGATTGTCCAATAAAGAGTTTTTACTTTCCTATTTTTTATCAAACATTCTTTCAAAACTTTATTGTAACATGATAGTTAAAAATTTATTATTACTACTTTCTCTTTTTCAGTATCACTATTATTTTTATATGTATCATAAAAAATCAACATTACGATTGTTTTCATGAAATTGCCTAACCGTTATTTGTCTGTAAATTTCATTGGTCTATAACACGGTTTTTAGTTGAAAAATCCTGACAGTGAGCTATAAAAAATTATTAAATAAAACTCGAAATCCTTTTTTGAACCGCTATTGTTTTTGTAAAAAGCCTTTCAATCGGATAAAAAATTCGTAAGGTTTGATGGATCCATTTTTCATTTTCACATTAAATCATATATACATTGTTGTGTGAATTTAAAATTTTAAACGAGAGGCGATGCGTTAGCGTTTCTTTTTATCATACTTTTAAGTATAATTAGGACTGAAACTTTTGCAAATGAGGATCTTTCGTCTTCTGCAAGCGCTTTCTAATCTAAACACTTTCAGTCTGAAAAGTTTAAATTACCAACTGTACTTTTGTGTTATCTTAAGTAAAGCAGCAAGTTAAATCGTATAGGTATTAAACCAATTAAAAGAAATTACTCTGATAAGACTAATGGGCTTTGTAACTTTAATCAGTGTCGTCGCGTTTTTAACCATATCTCTTGTCTGTGAGAAGGCTCAAAGTGTGTACCGTCCCTTGATTTAATTAAACCCACCCGTCACTGACATTAAACAATATTTAAGTTGTCGATACGCGTCTGTTCTTCTGCCGCCTTCTAATTTTGTCACTTAATAGGAAGGACCGTAATGAGATAGTTTCATAGAATACTCTGATGAAGCGATAAATTATAATTGTGTTCTCGCTACGTGTGACTACGTATATCAAGTGATTCGGTTAGATACGACCAAAATAGTACCTGCTATTATTATCATTAGAAAAATTAATTGAAACGTTTAAATTCATAAAAATACACAATACCGTAATCGGTGTGCAAAAAATTATGAACTGAAAGATCACCAACATTATTCGTAAATCGTTAAACAATCTATTCAATTTATTTCCCGTCAATATATTACAATTATAAAATGGAAAATTAAAAAAGGAAGAAATGAGAATTCCAATCTTTTCCACTATTATAAAACCTGAAGCTCTTTAATGGAAACATGTCATAAAAAAATGTAAAATACGATAGCATTGAAAAGCAACGACAATTTCAGAACATTCCCGGCATTATTAGAACTTGGCAATGAATTGAGTGGTATTATGTGAAATATGAATGGAGAATGTGCGGATTGGACAAAATTCGACGGCGATACACGGAATGACACTGCGGAAATAGTCGCGAATAGCTTATTGACATCTCGGCGACGAGCGATATTCCGCGATTAAGTAATTGCGACTCACGACGAGGCAGGAAATGCTTCTGTGATAACGACCTCTAACAGAAATTAATAGCAGGGCGGGGGCGCATGATTACGCGCCGCGCCATGAATCGACGCTTATTACAGACGTTGAATTTGAAATCAATCTCCATTAATGAGATTTATAATTAGGGACAAGGTCCGCCTGATGATCCAGGAGCGAGAGAGGCGAGCCGCCGACATTACATCGCGCCGAGTGCCTTTCCTTGAGGCGCGCTGTGAATAGACAATAATTATTCTTTAGTAAATTATCGGACCTACACAGCATCACTTTTTCACGGCGATTTAATCGCGCTTAAGATACCTTCTCGCGAGTTAACTCCGGCGGCGGCGGCGGCGCGGCGGCGCGGCGTGATCGGGCGCGAGAAATCGAGCTCTCGCGCCGAGGATTTATCGACCAAGGCCGTCTCCTTCGAGCCGGGATCGTCGTTTCTGGGTAATCACTTCGCAACAATGTTTAATCACGGCCGCAAATATGGAGCGTTATAAATCGACCGTGCAATCACATCGAGGCGCTTACACGTATATGCACGTATACCCGTGTATACGTCCGGCAATCGTTTATAATGACGGATCGCGCATAATTAATTGCCCGCGATGATGCATTGAAATCGAGAATTTTTGCGAATCACCAGTACGAGTAGTCTTGATTGCTCAAGTACAATGCGATAAATAAAGCGTCAACTTTTTGTAATGTTACTTGCGAGGCGAGATGTGCGTTCTGTATAATATTTTGTTTTCAAATATTAAAAACGATATCATACGTTGCTCGATGAAAAATCAAGCAATTAGAAGTAAAAAATGTTGCAGAAGCATACAAGTATAAGTAACGAGTACTGTGCCATTTTTTTTTTAACTTCTCTCAGATATTATTGCAACTATTTACTTTTATTAAAATGCATACATACTAAATTTTGTATCTTTAGTATCGACCTTTCGCATTATATCTGATTTGATGAAAATAAAGAAATTTTGTCTTGCGCTATAACTGCTTCTTGTATTATTCACTTGCTTTCTAGCTATATGGTATTCCTACGTTATACGCAGCACATTATGTATGCAGTATATGATGACATTAAACGTAGAGTGATCTAGATGTAGAACACGACGGAAAAAGACGCGGCAGTGTCTTTTTATACCGATCCGCGATCGCTCGACGAATTGTCGAAGAAAAACGCGTCTCTTTGACGCTCCGTTCAGGCGTAGCAATTTTTTCAGCCACTTAACTCGTACTGTCTACCCTCTTTTCCTCTCACCTTCTTCCTTCTCCGCAAGGACCGTTAAGCTGTTTTACGAGAGTCCATGTAATTCCTTCATCGCCTTCTTCTTCAGTTCCACGGCCAGACGCGCGAGAGAAGGGAGAGGGAGAATAAGAGAGACGGAAGATCCGGCAGCGCTCTAATTGACCGCGACAAATAAATCATAATGAGGCGGCTTCTTTCTCATTACTACGGCGGACGTCGCGCTTTTACGCAATCTTCAGCACTATTCATCGGCGGCGCTTACCGAAGTAAGACGATAGGAAAAGATCGAGAGAATAAATTCTCTCACCCTTGATGTAACCTGTTTACGAGCGTCAGATAATTACGTAGCCTTTGTAACGACAAAAAATAATAATTTCTCCCATTCATAACCTAGATAATTAGACATTACTTTTACGGCTCTGGCTGTATTTCATTGCTCGTCCGCGGTCACTAAATTACATTTTCCTTAGCAGCCGCGGTACTGCCTGCGTTTATTCGCGACAGGTGCTTCCTCTGAATGTAATATAAAGCCAAATGCGTTCATCAGGCTACACAGCACAGAAAACTGCGGCATAAAGATTGCATTGTCGAAATACCAGCGAAAACCGCGTATTATCTGTACAGAGATATGAGACGGTAGCAATTTCGAAAGCATTATTCACTGAGTGCGAGATCTGTCGAAAGTGAGGATTTATCATAATTTTCTATATTAAATTTATATAAATTTTTTTCTATATTAAAAAAAAAGATATCAACATCCTTCTTGCGTTAGTGTGTGGAAGAGGGAATCATTAAATGTAATGTTTAATAAATCTTAAATCAGAAATATTAGAAGCAGATTATTAATAAAATACAAAAGCGATGAAGATAATCTTCATTGCAAGGCATAAAGCGAAAATACTGTCGCTATACTCGGCTAAGCGCATTATCGCGCTTAGCTCGAAAATTACGCGGAAGAAATGCAGAAAGAAATGCATTCCAACTCTGAAGGCTTCATGTCGTTGCGGACTGAACAGAATATAACGAGAGAGAGAGAGAAGAGAGGGGGGGGAGAGGGAGAGAAAAATAAAGGCAGAAGGGATGGACAATTCTCGACAAAGGTGAGAACGAAAAATCTTTTAAGAAACGCGACGCTTTAAGGACGCATTAAAAATGGCAGGCGGCGACGAAACTCGAGGTGCAGCCCGCAGTTTACTGTAATATAAATTAGACTTGCTGTTCCAGCATAATCTGATATATTAACGAGTCAAACCTTGGTTGTGCACTTCTCCGCCCTCGCCCTTCGTCTCCACCCATTTCGAATCGAGACGACGAAGAAGGACGAAGATGCACCGGCCATGATGCAGGCGAGAGAGGGATTCGAATGAGAGGAGAGCGATGAAGAAAGAAAAAGGCGCGGGAGAGGGGGGGAGAAGGCGAAGGGGCAAGCCCGCGGGATGTATCGTCGATTTTTACTTGCTTAGTATCTGGCTTATAGTCTCGCAGTTTTTACGGTCTGCCGATCTTGCCGGGCTTAACGCCGTAATTGAAATTGTGGCCTTGCTTATCGGCCTGTCGTAACGCTGAGAAATGGATCTTTATTAGGAGGCCGCGCAGAAGTGGCGATCGCGAGTAGTAGAAGCGAGAAGAAGTGGGTGGGAGAACGAGGGAGATTAGCGCCGAGGGGGCTCGGAGGAGGCACCAGGAGCAAGATACGGTTCAGGGATTAAGATAAAAGGGGTAGCGTTTCTCAGCAGAAACAAAATGATATTGGCCGCTTTCCCGGATATCGTGGACTTAAATACTCGAAGGCGCAAATGCGAATATGCGCCTTTATTACGCATTCTCTTTCTCCTTGTATTTCCCTTTTCTTATTTTGAAATTCACCTTGAGAATCCTGGCTTTCTACCCGGGCTCGTTCGGTCACCCTATCGCAAATCCCATAAAAGTGAAATGACGACGCGGCAAGCGTGAATAACTTTAAGAATTTCAACACTTATAAATTGCGATAAGTGAGCGACAGGATTACACGGACTGCGCGTTTAGAGCGCTCCACATCTTCTTGTCCTCGAGGCAAGATACGCGACTTGAAACACATTTTGCGGCCTCTTCGTCGTAAATGTTTTAAAGTAAAGTTACGCGAAGCGAATAGACAAGAATAATATCCTAGAAATTCTAAATATAGCAACCTGTACGTTTACTCTTTCCATCGTCATCCGTTTTGCAAGTTCGAAATCTCTTAGATAATTTTAATTCTTGTATAAAAATATTCTAATTTTATCGCATTAAAGTTTTTAATAACCGAAAATTAATTATTTTTCTGTGAAAATTAAGAGATTATTATTTGTAATATTTAATATTAAAATCTAATGCAATTTTTCTTCAAATTAAATGTCAAAGTAAATATCTCAATGCGCAAACAGCTTTGTTTATTTATACTTTTAATTTAATTTATATTCACGTGATTACACCCATCATTCTTTACGTTGAAAAATTTTCAATTAAGATTTTTCCGAAATAAATTGTTCAATAAGAAAATTATATTCTCACCGTCAGTCATAATACGATTTAATTGTAAGTTATTCAATAAAGAGCATACAAAAACTCGTCAACTCTCGTTACAACAATTCGTATTTCCATGCAACGTCGGCGCGCGAGTAAAAAAAAAAATATTTAGAAAAGAGGAAACAATTCCAATAAAATTGGAGAAGCGACGGTCGCACACGCTGTGCGTTGCGTCGTGCGCGCGCGATTAAAATAATTGGAAATCTATTGCAAAAAAATATATCGCCAGTCGCGAAACAATTGATCCTTCCGTGTCGATTCTTTTTCGCGTAATGCGGGACATCGAGCAGCGTTTGAATGATTTATTTGCAAGCGCCGGCTTTTTCGAGTGCATACCGTTGGTGGACTTGATTGAATTAACGTACGCGCCAAATGGCGCTCGCGTGTTTCACGAGTATGTACATATATGTATATGTATATATATGAGTACATGTATATATTTATGATATGCTTGAATACACGCATCGACGACATTATCGGCGGCCCGCGAATAAACTATCCGCCCGACGCTAACTGCAATCCAATTGGCAATCCGCTGTAACTTGTTTCCCTATCAGTTGCAATTCGAATATATAAACTTGTTGTGGATAACGTGCCGCGCGAACGAGTTCGCAATACAGTACCGCCGCGCCGCGTCGGTGTCGTTAAATCGCGTCAGCGTCATTAGAGCGGGTACTATGTTGAATTACCCTCGTACATTCTCGATTTTTCACTATAATCCAGATATTGGAGGAGACATAAGCGGATTGCGCGGTGAATCGAGTAATTTTAGAACAAGACGCTTTTGTATGTCCTACAGGAGTAACGTATAATTTGCAAACTAAAACAATAATTCAAAAATTAATAATATATAATTATTTCACTAACTCAAAATCGCGTTAGATTTAACGCAAATTATAAACATAACTATATGACCCTGGTTTCAATTACAAAATAGTTCGACATGTTTTAACTACGAAATAAAATCTAGACATTTTATTGGTATTTATTTCTGTATATAACGAGCACAATGTATATATGTATCATGTTATATACCTTATGTAGAAATGATTCAGAATATTGTGAATCGAATCGAACATTATTTAATTTGATTAAATTGATTAAAAAAAGTTTCAATAATTGTATTAAAACATTTATACACAACATTTACACAGTATTAATATATTCAACTTGTTTTGCATGATTGCTTCTGAAATAATCAATATTGACTCTATACAGCATAATGGTCGGTGTTGGAAGTGAGTATCTCTACACGATTAGAGAAAGGTGACTCTTGGTAACGCGACAATGCGGGTTTTGAAGCAGGTTTAAGGCACGCGGATTCGACTCGCAGTCGCGATATTGGCGAGTAGATAAAATCGCCCAGAATGATGTTCCCCATAACCACTTTTCATTACGCCGAGACCGATAAATAGTCGTGCGTAACGATGTTGCAAATTATTGTCTGCAAAAATGTGCCACTCATGCGTTCGAATGAAAAAGTGGGATGCAATAGGCCATATAATTATACACTACGATAAAACCGGTTACGACGATAACAATAGATCAGATACGTATTATAAAATCGACCACATTTTTTCGAATGTACAATGCAACTCTCAAAATTATTTTAGATGTTACGAGATTATTTTACGGTAAATATTTTTTGTTATTGCGCAGAATTTTTTGTAATAATGGCGCAAAAATAATCGCCATGCACAATTCTTCTCTTACGTGTGCATTCACATTTGTTGGACAAATAATATGTTAAAAACATCAAAAACAAAGTAAAATAGATTATAGAATGTTGAATTCTTTATCTCTGAAATATTTTCGTTTGGAATTTATAAAATAATTATTTATAAAATAATATTTAAAATCTAAAATCTAGATTTTAAATCTATTTTATTTTATTCTTGTTTAGAGGATAGTGAAAAATTCAACAAAAATCTTAAAAATTACAATACAAAAATACAAATTAAAAATCGCAATCTTACTATCATAATTGTATTATGGCAATTCCAAGTAAAGTAATTTCAAGATTCTAAGATCAAAAAACGCAGATTCTTGTATTAAATAAATTTTAATTTCTACAATTCTTAAAATTTTTCCTAATAGCATTAGTTCTTTTACGATCATCCTTGGTTTCTTTTAAAAATGTTAATTCTTTTCGTGTTAATGAAGAAATTTTGGTGTTTAAGCCGAATTATTATGTCATCGATCGTTCATATTTGTTTCGAAAATACGACGATGAGTCATACGCAAACATTCACCTTTGATTAATCGCTATATTCTTGTTATCTCTGCAAGTGAGTATCTGCCAGAGAAGCTGTTCAAAGAATACAGGATTGGTCAACTTAAGAGGCATACATTGTATCTATCTGCATGAATGGAAAAGGAAAGAATGAGAATGCAGTTTTCTAATAAGTATAAGAAAATAAAATAAGAGAACATAAGAAAACAAAAAAAAATTTTGCCAAGAGTCTCGATCTTTAGCAAAGCCGGTTACAATTTCTTAATAGGACAGATACGGATGTACTATACTATCTGTACTAACTAAAGATTTATTAATCTTAATTTTAATCATAATTGTTTATCTTAGTTAGTTTTAATCGCAAATGATTAAAGAGGATTTATTTCAGTCTTTGTTCGTGACGCGACTAAAATTTCCTCCGTTGAAACATGGGTAGAGATACTTTATCTTCATTTGTAATATGTTAGCGAGGTTATTAAAATACGTTAATTATGCTTGGGATAACGTTGTTTTAGTCTCATTTGCAAGATTTAAAGTTGTCCTTGAAATAAAAATAGATGTATGTATTTTTCTTAAAATTGATTACAAATGTTTGGTGTATTCTAGTGAATTAACGTTACCGACGCACGATTTTCGTAAGGACACATGCTTCATAATCAATTGCAGTTTTCGTCGGTGGTTAAGAATACGTTATTGTCACGCGCAATATATATCCATGTAAATGTGTATTCGCAACAAGAAAATCTGCACGACGAATCGTGGACTGTCTGTGCGGGAAGACTTAATGGCTCTGTTAATGTGTGCCTCTAGTAATTAGTATAAAATTGCTCGCAATTTATAATTTAATTACAGCCACTCCCACCACCAAAAGCATTTATTCACGTTCGCGGATTTGAGTTTGCAACTGGATATTCCCGTCGTGAATGCCAGCCGTCGTTCCAGCGCGTCCAATGGAAACAGATTACGTTAATTATCGTCCGCCATATATATTCCTGCTTAACTCCCTTTGTTTTTGTAATTGAAATTATGCTGCCGGCGTACTATTTATCTCGAGAGATCGACCGACCCAACTCTTACTTGGTTATATTTCGGAAGGTGCTACAGGACTTAACATCATGAAGCTAACAATAACATTGTATTAAAAACAAAATAATATGAAAATTCAAACTGAAATTCTAACAAGATCGACTCGTAAATATTACGTATGGAAAAGTTGAAATGTCGAAAGTACGTTGCTTTTTCATAGAAAAGCAATGTACGCATTAACGCCTACACTCGTTCATGCAAAATACAAACAGGTTTCTTCCTCGCAAAACGTGTCTAAAACTTGTACTGCCCTTCTCTCTCGGTCGGTCTTCCTTCGCAGGATAACGTACTGCTGAACCAGTTCAAGAAAAGAATGTTAACGCTAAAGGAGGGGGTTTAGACGGGCCGTAGTAATTTCTTAACGGTTCCAGAAATTATGCGCCTTAATTATGCGGCGCTCGGAGGAACCCAGAGGGGGCGCGAGACGAGGAAGGAGAGCTATGCGTTTTAGAGACCCCACGGAATGGCTAATTGCCGCGCTCTGCCAGTTTGATTGCAATTCTTTGCGAAGCATCGAAGGAAGAGAATGCGGAGCGAGAAGAAAACCCGGAGCGAGGGAATATTAAGGCGCGGAAAAGGGAAGTTATTCGCTGCTTAGGAATAATTGTTAGAAATAATTTTTCACTATCAAGGCATTGCGAGATAATTGTAGAGCCGTGGAAGGGGGAGTTTGCAGGGTGCCAGGGTGTGCGCACATGTACGTGTGTTTATACATGTGTGTGTACACGGTAATGGATAGTTGCTCGTTATCCTTGCGCTCTGCTAGGGGAACTGTTCGAAATTATAACCTCTGCGAATGTTTTACGACGCCGCCGAGTATTGTGTACGAAACTCTCCTCCCTCCTCTCACCCCTCCTCCTTCTCCACCTCCTCCTTCTCTACCGTTTCCATTTTTCTCAGCAACTCGCGCGTCTCCATTTTTCCGGACCGCAGCACGGAGCCGCTGGGAATTTATGCTTTACTTAAGCTCGGCGCTCGCGTGACGTTTTCGGAAATTTCGGGACGCCAGCTTAATTAATTTATTACCGTGTGCGGCGACTTCCGACCAAAAGTTGCTTCCAGTGACCTAATTTCACGGATCGCTCGCATACGTGATTAACCAGAGAATTCTAATCAATGTTCGATGTTTTTTTAAGGGAAAACTCTCAGTTTTCATTAAAATCTTTTTGCGCTCTAAAGAATATGAATTTTTAAAATTACAAAAGAATACGTGGAGTGCTTTGAAGCATATGTTTGCATTAAGATCCACAAAATTTTCTGAATTTGAATACATTGTTTTTTCGACGAAAGTTTGATTAATCGCTCTATTTTTCCGCAAAAATTTCCACGACTATTAATCCTCAAAGTTCAGTTGAAGCAATGTTCATGCAAAAAAAGTGAAACTTTTTACTTAAGTATTTCTTTTATTTTTCTTACTCGAAACCTTTGATGTTTTAATTTGTTGAAACTCTTCAATCTCTCTCGAATATATTACGTAATTTTATAATGATATCACAATTACATTTTTCCAAAGGAAAACTTGTCGAAGTATAGTGAGGAATCTTATTACTGCCTCTTTTCAAACACGAAATATCCACGCGGAAGTTAATTAACAATTTCCGACATTGACTTTTAAAAGGAAATTTCATTATTAATTAACTTTAAAATTTGCGCAAAATAATAAGATATTTTAATACATAATAAAAGGAAAGCGAGATCCTTACTACATGTTTATTGGAAAATATCTTGGAAAATATCTTGAAAATTCTGAAAAATTTACAGTAATTTTTAACAGATATAATACAATTCGCATTAGTTCTTTTATTAGTATCAAAAATTCGATTTAATTGGCATTCACAGAAATCGTGCGGCCTATTTTTTTGGATGCAACGAGGATACACTCCACTGCGTGCAACGGCGACTTACAGTGGGTGGCGCATTAAAATGTTTGTCTTTCCTTAGGCGACGTTAACTCACCGGCTCGCGCTCCGCTCCCTAGAAACGCTTCGCCCGTAAATAACACTTTCTGCACAAGTGTCACATAACGTCTTCTCACTACACGGACTTCGTTTCAGGCGCGTTTTTGCGGCGACCTACGACGACGCATCGTCATATTCCTGGCACCGACGCCAAATTCTCGGCACTAGTTAATAAACTAAGAGTAAGAGGAATATTAAAAGCAAAAGAAAGAGGGAGAAATAGAGTGCAAAGAGGAAGGGAACGAATAGAAAACTAGTATTAAAGTGCACGTCAGAGTGAGACCGGCCAACTTCCAGGCCGCTCCTAAACTTGACTTCTCATTTTCTGAAATACAACCCAATGTCCATGTCGCCATTCCATTCGACAAACTCGACTACTTTTCGAGAGAGAGAGAGAGAAAGAGAGAAAATGCACACGTCAAAAATAGAATGAAAGAGAGGAATATAAAGAGAAGCGAACACCCGTAGCTTTGAAATCATTTCATGCTTAAACTTTGAGTAAACTATCCACCTTCGACTAGTAAATCGACAAATCCTTCAAAACTTATCGTTCTATCCCTGTAGAGGACGCATTTTCTTCTTCCTTAGTCTTCCGAACATATCTTTTCTCTCTCTCTCTCTATCTATCTATCTATCTATCTATCTATCTATCTATTTATCTATCTATCTGTCTATCTATCTCTCTATGTCTTTCTCTATCTTTTCTTTTCTTTTGTACATCTTTACGAAGCGACTGTAACAAACATGTATTGTAACGAGGTCAGAATTTTCTGTATTTGAATTGTTTCCGCGAGCAGAAAATTCAGTAAAACAAAATTTGCTTTCAGTAATCTTACGATCATTGAAAATATGCGCAAGCCAAGGTTTCCTATGAACTTTCTTAATCCAATCGACGGTTTTATACATATATTTATATCCACAAATATTCACAAAGATGTTGCAGGATAATAACAAATCGAAAATCGATATAATAAATTTCATATTTTGACAATTAATTTTGTTATTTAGTTAGTTATAATATTGATCAAATAGATTTAACAGTGCAATGAAGTTTAGTGAAATTAATCTATGAAATGTATAGCATGCGTGCATATAAATAATATCTATTATTTTAATGAGAGGGAAAGAAAGAGAAAGAGGGAATTAATTCTAGTTAAAATGAAATTGACCTAATGTAATATAAAATGACATTTATCATAAATTACACGTGAATACGTGATGTGTATAACAACAAAATTTCAATTATAAAGTATAGAAGATTTTGCGGTAATACCTTTCTCCCAATGTTCAACAAAACATCAATCTATTCCATACTGTATATAACATTTAATACAACGATCATAGCACCGATTTAATATTGCACACGGAGCCATGATCTCTCAACTAATTCACTAGAAACCACAGCGAAGCATTGAATTGATAATATCTATAATATACATTCGGAAATAACCCCTGCGATCGACGCCGTTCCTAGTTCTCTCTCTCTCTCTCTCTCTCTCTCTCTCTCTCTCTCTCTCTCTCTCTGCACCCTGCAGGGGGAACTTCGGCAATAATTCAACGCGCTTTTTGCGCGCGTCGCGAATATAGATCGCGGCCTCCACATGCGCGCGTGCGAATCGATCGCGCGTCGCGCATCGTCGCTTTTTGCGGTCGCGCCGAGCGATGTTCGCGGCGGAGACAAATGAACTCGGGTCATGATCATTTTTCCAACTTCGTCTCGTGACTTCTTGCCGAGCGGCGGACGGCGCGGCGCGACAGCGGGACGAGTGAATCGGTTGAAAAAAAAAATACCGAAGTTCTGTGAGTCGCGCTTAGGAATATCCGATCAGCGCGTAGCGTCGCGACGCCGTTTCGCGAACTTTTTGCCTATAACTCAGAACGCTTTTTTACCTTCGTCTCACGTCAAGCATGAAGTTTCTATCCACGCATATGGATCGTTTGTTGGAGTAAATGTTGCGTATCTTCCGCGAAATTCGATATGAGACTTTCCTTTTCACGAGCATTGTTTTTATGCACCGAGATGATTGACCTCCTCGCGTACGTCGTGTATACGAAACGAAAGTCAAAGAAATGCGAATATTAAATGAATCTATTCGTAGATATTTTTCAAATAATTAACATTTAGAAGGGGTAAATGAGCCAAACCGGTTGGTAATGCATACAAAATAAAAGTAAAAATAATAAAAATACTTTTGATAAACAATTGATTTGATATTTACAACGCAATGATAGATGTTTTGATTTTAACTTTAATTAAAGCTATCTTTAGTGCCACTTGACGTTATAAATTTAAATTAATAATTGAAATGATTATATTCTCCCTAACGATACACGCCGCCAATTTGTTCAGATGCCACGTTCATATACATTTGTTAATTATTGATAGTACCAAAAAGGAGCATACTGCTTTGTTTAGATATTTTTCTATTTAGAATATCGAATTTATTATATTACATTATAAATAAAATAATTATGTCGAATAAAAAATTGTCGTTAAAGACAAATGTAAATAAATTCGTATGTCGTAGATTAATAATACCTATCTTGTCGTCCCTGTCAACGATTTACTTGTTAGCTTCTATATAAATTTATTTCCATTGCAAAACTATTTTTCGACAAAAGCCCATTTTAATATATAAAATAAAAATCAATTCAATCGTTCACATCTGTCATCCTTTTCCACGGTCTTCGGTCAACGCACCTCTTCTCCCTTTATCATCATTCACTCTCACCGGTGCTCGCCGAGATCCTCTTGCCCTACGGCTCTTCCCTCTCTGTTCATCTCTTTCTCACGTACATCACTCTATCTCGGTCCTTGCCCTTCTCCTTTGATCCTCCGTATCCGTCCTTCGCTCTCTTTCGCCGGGACTCTCCGGGCAATCTCGCTCGATAGAGCCCGCGTTAATTTGCATAGCCACTTCGAGAGCCGCACGATCAACGGCCGCTATCGTATCGCTGTAACTGGCTGTAATATTGCGCTGGTATGAACTTATCGGCCAGGAAACGATACGACGTCGATACTTTTCTTCCGCTCCTCGTACGTTCGATCTTAAAGTCGCGTTTAAGACTCTGAACGCCCTCTTCGCACGCTATCGCTGCATCTTTTAGAATCCTTCTTACTGGATTGAACGATGTGTTATATTAAAAATTTATGTATGCGTAAACATACGTGTTTACTACGCACGAGTATCATTTGTATTGATAGCGAAGGACTACAAAAATTGATAGTGGCAATTGAATTTGTCAGAAATCTCGTACAGCCGTTTATATATACGCATTTAGCTGACAGTATGAATAGCATCTTTATTAATTACGAGCAGGGCAGGATTTCGTTATGAATCTATTATTAGCTCCGATTTTTTCATCACAAACTCTCTTTCACAGAGCAAGTTAAATGAAATCGCTCCGCTACATTCTTCGAGGCAAACTCAAGTCAAATTATTTTCAAAAGGTAAACTCTGATTAAACATTTCATTTTTCAATCACGCTAATTCCCAGGGATCCCAAACCATTCGAAATTCAAGGCTTTCAATTATTCCCACAGATAAATTAGATCGCGACCGGCAGATTAAACCGGTCCGACTCGAGCGCGACGGTTATGACTCGTAAAAATCGAGTCGCATCGATCAGTTGGAGGAGCGTGCGGAGGTCGGGGGAGTCGAGAGATATATAAACTGCAGGGGACGAAATATCCCCGGGTCGATGGCTCGAGCCTCATGTCACAACGAATGCCTTATCGATACCGTCCTGTCGAACGCTCATACGCGAGATATTCCGCATAGCAGTGTCTCGGTAATTGGATACACGATCGGGCCGCGGTGGTTTTCGTGTCGAAACTCGATCCGATCCGCGAACGACGGATTCAGAGACGTCCCGCGCAGGGTGCACCTGCCGTTTTCGACAGGCCACGACGCGAATGACGATAGAGTGTAAAAGCGCATTTACACAATTTATTTTTCATAATCGTTTTAAACAGATCGTTCAAACTGAAAAGTAAGCAGGTCAACGGAATTTTTCTGAAATTGGTTATCTATTTGAACGACACGTTACTCATTTTATTTTTCATCTAAATGAATTCATCTAACTGATTAGTTCTAGTTCTATATAAGTTTCAAATATGTAGTATTCTATTTTGAATAATTTGGGAAGAATTTTGTATATGTCAGAGAAATTTTGAAATTTCCATATAACTACATTTGGACAGCGTTAATTTCTCACATCTACCGTGCCTGCGCATTCGTGGTAGATAATTAATCCAGTGTAGATTCGGCTTAATATATTCCGCGCACAGGCAGACGCAGGCTCATGTCTTCGATTCACAGATTTCGACGGCGGAAACGACGTCGGGACGTTGCCGTCGCTTGCAGATCGCCCGGAGTCTCACTCGCACAGATGACACGATAAGTCCCTCGAAGTCATCAATACTTTTCACTGTGACCATTTGAATGAAATATCATCACGAGCAAATGCGTTCTTCCTTGAGCAGGAATGCAAACGTGCACTTGCACAGCCTGAGGCAAAATTAATATCCCAACTTCTAAAATGTCCACGAAACGAGAAATTTAAAGGGATACTATATTAAATTCTATTTGAGCGTTAATTCCACAATGTACTTCATCTAATTTTACAATCGATCCAGAATGAATCCAGGTTAAAGAGCTACGAAGATTTTCATATATCTATAAGATGTTAATTTTGAAGGAGCTATATTAACGTTTGGACTTTTAATTTAAAAATGTACTTTTTCCATGTCTAAAATCCATAATGTCAGATAAAAAGAGTACAGATTTTTATATACCAATAGTTTCCTGTTTGAGTAAAAACGAGTATCACGTTTATCACATATACACTTGCTTCGTAAAGAGAGAAAGAAAAACGAAAACAGGTGTGGATAAAAAATCAAATTAATAACGTTATGAAAAAGAAGTGTTAATTTGCCCGAGATGCATTTCGAGATCGTCTCAGTCAACCAGATAACGAATTATATCGTCGATGCACGATAATAATCCACGTCGCCTATAATAAGCCGATCGCGAAGTAACTAGTAATGCGCGCCGGTGACTGATTCTAGCGGAATTACGCGCCACTGATTAGCGCGATACTATAATCCTCGTAAATATGATTACGAGGAAATGATTATCCGCATGCCGAACCGACCGTGCATACCAATCGATAATTACAGATCCGTAAATAGTCTTCGGAAGTTCCGTAAAGCGGACATGCAGCATCGCGAAAATAATGAAATTGAACAGATCGAGAAATAACGCGCGAGAATATTTGAACCAAAATACTTTGCAAGACGAGTTGTATGTAACATTTAACATACCGGCCATAACAGAATTTTATTATTTTCGTCGGATGAGAAAAATTGAGACGCAATCGTTCGATAAAATGTCGCACAGTATTCATGCAAATGATGTATCAATAGATGTATTTTATTTCGTTCGATAATAGGTAGTACTGAACCTAACAAAACACCGGTAAAACGAAAATTTAAAAATTTAAAAAGATTCCAGAAATGTTTTGACATTTTATGATATAGGTCGACATGTAATGATAAGCGCGCTATTCTATTTTTACAGAAGCTCGTCGATGCATTTGTAGTAATTTCCGGGATCACTTTAATTGCCCGTTGTTATTTTGCAAACTCGTTAACTACCTACACCGACAACCGCACATTAATTACAGAGTTCGATGTTCTCTCAGTTTAACGACCGATGACATTTTCACATTTGATTCCCTCGAGATTTCCGGAAAGATTTTTTTTTCATTCCAAATAATACCAAATACAAAATTATCTTATATTCTTATTGCATATATATAAAAATTAATTCCTGAGGAAATAATTTGCTGAAATAAATTTGCTTTGTTGGAAACCGAAAACTACATCGC
The DNA here is from genome assembly GCF_016802725.1 of Solenopsis invicta. Lineage (NCBI taxonomy): Eukaryota > Metazoa > Arthropoda > Insecta > Hymenoptera > Formicidae > Solenopsis > Solenopsis invicta. The sequence goes on from NC_052673.1 coordinate 13,133,185, forward strand.
GTGTCAATATAATCACAATAATGCATAAAAACGTGAATTAGATACAGTAGAAAAAAGATAATTACTTTAATAACTAATACTTTGCGGAAAGACAGGTTTTTTTTTTAGTTTGAATAGTGTCAACTACACCATTTGGAAACTTAATTTAAGTTCTTCTCAAAGCAAAATTTACTTTCTCGAAATAATTTATAAAAAAGAAAAATTAATAAGAATTCTGTTATAATATTAACTAATACTCGTATTATCTAGTTCATATCATCTACTTTATATCCATTTAATTTGTATGAAATAAAAATTCAGTAAATTCAGTTTCAATTTATCTCTCATAAAGTATACGTTACATTATATTGTTATCAATTGTAAAAAATTTTATACACATATATCGCTATTATCAGAGCTCTCACATACAAAGTTTGGTGCCATTTTAAATATTTCACTGTAGCGATAACTTATGCGACTATCGACGAAACGATACTGGTAGGTCGGATATAAGGGAAATCGGCAATTCGTTGATGCTACCGAGTAGACACAAATACGAGAAAAACGAGCTCATAGCTCGCTATCGTTCAGATAGACCCTAATGCTTACGCAGGAAATTTGTGACCCATTGGACCGGACTCGCGAGGGTGCAAAGCAAATGTTTTCTTTCGATGTCCTCCCTAATGCACACATTTAAGTGTACTCCGTTCGATCTATAACGGCGACGGCCGCAAACTCGAAGCGCATCCTACCGGGACAATATTATCTCGAAAAATATTTAACAGTGATATTTGGGTTTCGATTTTATTTAATGTTACGTCCGCAGCGCGCGAGAAATATTCAGCAAATAAAATAGCACAATTGCTGCAATGATATACAACGTTAGCCTCGGACTGCGGAATAAACTTCGATGAATCGATTTTTGCAACAAAGGGATTAAAATTTTTTCGATACACATGCATTTTATTCGCAAAGCGTTGGACTAATTTAGAGAGACGATTATTTTTCTATAAAAATACGTTATATATGTCTTTCACATTTTCTTTTTTTAGCTTTGCTCGCAAAAATATATTTTTTTTCCTTTGTCTAGTAGTTGTGAGTTGAATTTGTAACACTCCTCATCCTCGCTGTAATAAATCATGAGATCTTGAAGTACTAGGAAACGTAATCCACCGTGAAATTGTAGTCGAAACTAGATTCACCAGTTTATAGAAAATGTCTTTGTCAGATATAAAATGCTGCTATTTTATCTACTCTTTCTATTCATTTTTAAATAGAATTATTTTATCTCAACAAAGTCATAATTAATATTCGAATATATTGTGGTATGCAGTTAGCAAAAATCCTTTGCCTTTCTTGAATTGTTTGTCAAAATTGAAAGAAGAGATAGGTTTTTTTAAGTTTTATAATTAAAGTAAGATAAAAGTAAAATAAAAAGTTATTTTATCACTACTCATTGTCAGAATACATCACGTGGAAGTATAGCACAGCCATCTCTGCCAAGAGATGCTGTGAATTTCTGCATGATACACTGTATGATAAACCTTTTTTATTGTACTGTTTTTCTGAAGCATTTTAATTAAAGAAAATAAATCAGTCATAATTCTTAACTTGCGATTATATTACTTGTACTTGATGTATTTTTTTTATCAGTTTTCAATGTATTATTGTCAATTATGTATAACTTCATTATACATTTCTCCAACAGGTATCTTCGATGCGAAAATCGGATAAAAGGCTCGTAACATTACCGCGATCAGTGTATGCAAGTATACCATCGCAAAAAGGAGAAAGTTCTACGTGTCCGAGGGAGCTTATTTAATCGCGATTGCTATCGATTTTCCGTACCAACTATGCCCCAATGGCGCGGTTAGTCGCGATGAGTCTGAGATCCTGCAGAAGATACAACGAAATCCTGACGATAAAACAGCGGGCTACGCCGATGGCTTCAATCATGTATAAAGTGATCGCAATGAACGTTTACAGTATTGAAAGGCATGCTTCCACGGCGCGGACGCTATAACTCGTACCTTGCCATTAATATAATCTCTTATAGATCGTTTTAAAATTCTGTGCTGCGAAATGAAGGGAAGAAAGAGCAGGTAGTTACTGGCGATCAATTCAATAGTATCGCTCTCGACGCAAATTGATTTGCGATTAAACGTGCCGCCGTAAAGTCCGAAAATATTACGCACGCCATTTTACAGTTTGTCGGTATTCAACGTTGGTTTGTATGTGAAATATACTTTTTTTTTTCAGTTTCGATTTAAGCTTATTAATATGTAGGATTATTATTCGAAAGCGTAATCCGCGAGGTCAGTTTTCTTGCAATTAACTATGCAGTTATAAATTGTAAAAATAGAATTTTACATATGAACATTATACTATCTGTCGTAAAGTAAATTTTATTTTTTAATTTTGCATATCTCTCTCTCTTTGCTATTCACAAGAGAAACTTCCAATTAATTAGACTTCTAATAGAAAAGGATATCATCTATTTGTATGTAATTCAGAGCAATGATTTTGTGCGATTAGTCCTGATTTTCATAATTCACATAATCATTATTCAAGTATAATGTTTGAAAGATTAATTAATTTTCTTGGATTAATAAAATCATTATACAGAAACAAATTATTTATAATTTCTAAAATATCTTCTCTTAAATTGAACCAAAGAACCTGTGTTTATTAACATGTCATTTTAATTTTAAATTTACATTTACTGTCATTAAATCTTTCAAAAGCGCACATTTTTTTTACTCTCAAGAAAAAAATTCTGGCGCAAACAGTTACTCTCTCCCGCGCAAGCACAAACGGCCTAACGCGCAATGGAAACGCACGGAGAAAATCCGGTGCGTTCCCGACGGAACGCGGAACGCGTGAATCCAGCGTGATCGCGTACGATCTCTCGATCCGTAATGAAAATTCCCGACTGCATTGATATGCATCTACAAGATTCCGACTGCGCTCGACGCGCTCCCCGGCGTTCATTTCGTGCGATTTCAGGACTTTCCGCCGGAATCTCGTAAAAGCGAATTCTTCACGATCGCTCGCATCACCGTGCCACCCTCTCGGGGGACTGCATCCCCTTGATGCACCTAGAGCGCGAGGAAATCCATTTCGCAGGTGTAATATTCCGGAACAAGTTTTAGAGCGGTCCATTTTGTTTTTCTCCAGCGAATTCGCGCGCGATAAGAAAATTATTATCGCGATCGAAATCCAAGACCTGCATCGGTGGTTCCAAACTTTCTCTGGATTATACGCTTTCTCACAATTTTTTTATTTATTTTTTACGAAATCTTAAATAAAATAACTCTTTTTATTTATCATTATCTATATTATAATTATTACCATTATATTATTAATATACTATAATTATAATTAATATTTATATATATATTTTTATTGGGTATTAATGATCAGTTTTGTTAAATATACTAACTTTGTTAAATATACTAACTTTAACAGATTCTCAATCAAAAGAAAAATCTATTAAATTTTTTATGTGACTTAAATCAAATGGAAACATGAAACAAACGCATAGTAAAAAAACAACAATGGTTATTTCGACAGTTATTCGTTATTTTGGAAATACGGCTGTTTTATTGACAGTAAATAATAGTCACTTGCTTTGCCAAAAAGAATAATCGGCTGTGGAACTTGTTTTTAATGAATAGATATTTCGTTTGCTCCAGCAGATAACATTCGAGTTATTCGACAGCGATCGCAGATCAGGAATTTTTGCTAATCGACCACGGGTTTTGTGCGAAGCATTTAATACGCGACTGATCAATTTATTTTAGAGATTCACAATGTTTTCATTTAATAAAAAAGCAAACCGGATCAAAACACGACATCGAGGACCGATAATTCCAGTTTTTTAAAAAAAGCGCGATTGCAGAGCAGCGAGGCGCGAAAAAAATAATTCGCCAGCATATATTCCAAGCATGCAAATCTCGTTTTTGCCGGCATCACCCGGTACACTCGAAACAATGAGTTTCGGTGAATCAACCCCTCCCTCCTCCCCTAAAAAATATACGAGCTTCCGGGATTATCTAGCGCTCCTGGCTAGTTGAAAACGAATATCGCTCGCGAGTAATTATATAAACGATTTCTGGAATCGGCAATTTATGACAAGCAAATAGTTCACTATAATTACTTCTTTAAATCATTGTTTATCGCTATTATCACGTTATAGCGCAATGTAATCGTGTTTACCATAAATTCCTCCTACAACAGTATCCGATCCAATTAATTTCGAGAATTGGCTAATTACTACACAAATTACACTGCTCTTCATCTCTCTCCTCGAATCGCATTTCGGCGATGTGCAGGTTATCGGTTATCAACGTTGCTGATTGATCATTTCTGGGCTATCGTAGCACAAAAAGTCGAAAAATATCACTTTTCAATTTTTGTCTCTTACTAAATAATCCTAATAATTTCTACGATCAAAATTGCTGTTCTCTTCTTCCTTTATCTCTCTTTCTTCTTTTTTAACGTACAGCACAATTTTTAAAAAATGATTTTAGAAATATTGTGATTCTTATTTATATTTTATTTATAATAAATGATTATTTATAATATGATTTATATTCGTTTATCCGCTATTGCGTTCTCAACAACGATATAGACAGCGTCTTCTTAAATACACAAATTCTATAAAATTAGGAAAAAAATTCTCTCCAAGAATCTCATATCTAAGTTTAATCAAACGTCACAATAATTAAGTATAGTTATTTATAAAAATACGACATCGGTTTTATGCTACATATGATAAGCATTGAAGCATACGGTTTATCCTTCGAGTTTTATTAATGTACCAAGATTTTCGGTTCGGCCTTCCACCTGGAATATAAATTTACTTGGACGTTCCACCTCTTGCCAAAAAATAATTAAGACGTTCGATTAAGATATAAGATGCAAGTATAATAGATGCAAGTATAATTCATGTTTGACAACGCGCCGTATTCTCGTGGATGATTTTTAACGGCGATACAATACGTATATATCTCGCGCAACGTCAACGATTATGTATTATATGTTGGGTGGTGTCTTCTCGATCGCGATTGGCCGTAAATTATACGGTTGCACGACCGCATATGGCCACGCTGATTGCACTCGCCTCAAGTCCGTCCCGACGGATATGTTTAATTCCATACTCGATAATGCAGCATACGTAATTAAATTGCCGAGTTTCACTGCTAATTAATAACTATTGTACCGGTGCACACTTGTTGTCATTAACACGTATCGCGTGTACATTCAGACGCGATTCAGATTTCCAATAATGAAGTGTATCGTACCTATTTTATAACTCTTCTGTCCCGTGTAAGGGTTAAACGATAGGAATTTGATTTAATGATGTATCAATATTTTCAAATCTTTCAATAAATTTTAAGATTAATTGATATATGGCAGCAGCTTTAGAAAAATGAAATAAGAGCAAAATACCGCCTTTGCACTCAACATCCTCTTCTACTTTAAATTTATTCAGGTTAATGTATAAGTTTTCTTATATTCATCCATTTTAATGAAAGAGGCTCACTTAAGTAAAACAAAGCTTTTCTATCAGGTGATTATCAGAAGATTGATCAGCGAAAGATCAATAGGCGAAGAAGCGTAGACGCGCCAGAAGGGAAAGTGCAATCATTATACCGGCTGGTTAAGAAGTTCCTCCGACGACAGCCCGGTGGAAACCCGGAATCATTGTCAACTTATAACGACGTAATCATAAAGCTGATCCGCTAACGATCGGATCGTGTTTCTCGGAGACGCCGATTCACGAACAATGAGAGAAGACGTGTATTTTCTTTCCGGCCATAATCAAGCAATGAAACTGTGGCGGCTCGCCACAAAATCCGCGGATTATGCCGTCTATAAACTTCCCTGATAGCTTTCCTTGTTTGGTCACCGTCCCTCCCTCTTTATCGGCCCTATTTCTATGCGTGGGTAGGCACCACGGATTTGTTTCGCATGACTCTATCGCCGTATCGCGACGAATCGTTTACGTTGCTATACGATTAAAATGAAGCGGTACATTAGACATGCTGTCGATACAGAACAAGCGCGAAAAATAATACTCTTATATTCTTGTTAGAATGTGTGTTGCGAATTGATATTTTTATTTAACACATTATTTATCATTATTATATTTTGTGATATAAATTCCATGATGGAAAATAATCATTAAGCACCGTTCACCTTCTCTCTAAATCTTATAGAGCGAAACGTTACATTAAAAGAGTGAAATCTGAGCCTGTGCAATTTTTCGAGTAATTTTCACTCTACGAAATTTAGAGAGTAGCAGGATAAAAAGTTTATGCACGACTAACAGAAGATAAGCAGGAAAATCTATGTGCTACATACAATATTAATTATATGCACATACACTATAATGGAAATTAATTGTATTTGCATACAACGTAATAAAAACGTATTAAATCAAGCGTATATATTTTATTTGACATCGTTCGTAATTTCTTCCCATGAGAGTTTCGTCGAAATCTCATCGAGTCGTCTTATCGATGGCGGTGCGGCTTATTACCCCTCGGATATTAGACGGGAGGCGATAACTTACTCGCGGCGAGGTTGGCTATCGGGCACTGTCACTGGTTCGCGGTGGTAGGATATTGTTTTTAGGCTGCGGTTTTGCCCCGCAGTCTCCCTCTCCATCCTCTCCCTCTCTTCTCCCTCCCTCGTATTCTCCAGGGAAATTGGACCTGGAGCTGCGCAGGCAGCGCTCGCTCGCCGCTCATTTATTACCGTTGCTTTACCTCTGGGTGGCCAAATTTACCAAACGCTGCGGTTCGGCCTCCGAATGCGCCCGCCATGTACACCGCCGCCGTCGCGGTGGACAACGTCGTTCGACGTTACACGGTTGAAAACTGAACGACGAATTGGCGCATCGCCCGCCAGCCCAGCTCCACAAGTCAGAAAATATTTCGGATTAACACGCTCTTTTTTTTGACTTTGCAGAGCGATGAATAAGAGACTGTTTCGACAAGCGTCAAACAATTTTCGTATTTTTGTTATCGAGACGCGAAATATCGGCTATAACGTTGAAATATTGTACCGCAGAATAATTATACCAGAAAATAATACAATTTTTCATTAAAAGATGATGTACGTGAGTTGATTACTTTAGTAATTATTTAGTAAGTGGTTAAATTATTTAAACACACATTTGAGATTAAAATGTGCTAAAAGAAAAAACTATAGCATATTTTGTTTATAACAATGTTAATAAATTATCGAATTTCCTTATTGAAGAATAATTGTGTTTTAAAAGACCATTTATTAAAACGATATTGTAAGTTAATTTTGATTTTTTTATACTTTGAGATAGAAAGTTGTTTTTTTTTTTTTATTCAATAAAGTAGCCCGAAATATCATTTCCGCAGTTTCGGTTTCGACGAGAGTTATTCGATTCTGACAAAGAGATGAAATCGATAAGTGTTCTTTTCAAGGTTCTCTATTCTCTTTGGAAGAGAAAACGCGCACTGTCGTGTTCTTCGAAAAACACGACAAAATCTGAAGATAAAAGCGAACAGCAGATGCACGTGCACCTATCTTCGTGGAACGGTTAAAGTCAATGTGAAAATTTTTGAATATGATTTCTTTAGTCTTCGCCGTTTGTTCCGTTCCTCATTTGTTCACTCCGTTTCCTCAAAGATAAAAGACGGAACAAACAGCGATCACCTCGGTGCGCTCCGGTTCTTGCAAATCAGCCAGTCGATTTTGAAGAACGAATACGGAATAAGAAATGCGAATGGACAAGGAATAAAAATCAAACGAAGTCAAATTCATGATAATTGATTACTCCCCCTTGTTTCAACTTTTTTCAAAATAAAATGTTTCTAGAGAAAGAAGTTATAATATAAAATTTAATAAAAAGAACCAACATGTTGTACAAATGTTAAATTCAAAATTTAGTTGCAAAATATGTTGCAATCAATAACATATCTGTAATACTGTTGTTTTACAAAACGCTAAGAGCCATGCTTTTTAATCTAATTTGATATTCGCGCATGCATTCCAATTTTTCATACTTTTGACGTTATTTTGCCGAGTATAATAACGGAAGAAAGACCTGCACGTATTTGTAACACTCTTCGAGGAATTCTCATCTAACGCGGAGAAATATCAAGAATCTCACAAAGGTGGAAACGTCGGCAGACACGGGAAAAATGTGCTCGCGCGGAGCTGCGGCGCGCGAAGATGAGAACATCAGCGATGTATCTTCATCGTCGCGTTTCCGCTCTTTCGCGAAGCTACTCTGCGTCTTCCAATCATGGAATCACGAAAAATAAGAAGGTGCAGCTAGGTCGGACGGGAAGACTTTTAGAGATGCATCTTGCTTATCAAGCGACAAATGCACACCTTTCATTTCCATTTATTCTCATATGACTTATAATTCATTTTCATTTAATTCAATAGACCTAAGAAACTTTCCTCCTCTACCTTCAGTAAATTAATTCTGAAATCGCATTATGAATATTATATTTATAAAAAAAAAATCAACTGCTAAATATTTAATGTCTGAGGGAAATCGTCAAAATTGGTACAACTATATTGCAAACAATATACAATATATGTATATATATATAAACTATTTGAAAATGAACATATAAAATAAATAATTTCTGTTTTCTTACATAAATATCCAATAATTTTAGACATGCCACAGATCAATGCTAAGAAAATAGGACACGAAATATCGAGGGAGATATCGAGCGATTGTTTGCGGGATCGTCGGCAAATTCCGAAATAGGAACAAGCCGTTCTCCGCTTGTGTGTACGCCATCGGGGCTCGTGTGTTTATTCTCTTCTTCGGTATTTTATATATTCTCCTCGCGCGGCAGAACTGGACCGGGAAAATATGACGGTCGATAGAAGATGGACGCAACGCGAGTAACAAACTGGGTTCTCGAACACGAAGACGAGCACAACGAATACATTCGAGTAGATCGAAAAGCAACCAAATACACGCATGTTCCAGTAGGTATCTCGATGTAACTGGCTATACTTTTCTTATGTAAAAAGCAAAGAGAAAGAAATATCTACACGGTTACTTCAGTAAAATCCAGTGAAATTTTTTTTTTCTTTTTACATTATATGTAATTTTTTTATTGAGGAACAGAATTTTAGATAAGATCAGCGTATTATGTTATATGAAAATAAAATACAATGTAACATTGTGAAAAGAATTGTAAATTTTTGTTCAAAAAATATAAAAATTTGAAAGACATATATTTAGATACGTTTTCCTGTTTCTATTTTCAATCAATATTTGCATGAAATAATTTTAAGTTTATCTATTTCTTTCACTCAATAAAAAGCATTTTTATCAATAAAATTTTGAAATAAAGCATTAAAGCAAAAAATGTGCATTTGATTGCAGCTGTATTTTCTACGATTTTGTTTAACTTAACCGCATTTCTTTATTTTTCGTAATTTTTTGCACAATTTTTCCACTTCATTTCGATAATTTTTTATGAAAACAGTGAATCTCCAGTCGGATTTCCAGTGAAATGAGAAGTTGACGTGCTCAATGCCGTTAATGCTTCGAAGCTTGAAACGAACAGTTTCTGATTTATACCGCGTAGATCGAGCAAATGGGAGGTGCAGTAAAAAGTGCGGAGAAAATACAGCGACAGTACACGGAACGCAGATATGAAATGCCTAGTTATGTTTCCTCTTATTAAAAGTAACTGGTAAATTGCTGGTGCTGCTAATACACTCTTACATATATGCACATAAAGTTAGCTTGATTCTGCGCGCGAGAAAAGAAAATCTCAAAACATTGACCTATGACTTTTTAATTTAATTACAATTACGGAATGCAGTACGTGATAAGTTGAAACAAGATAATTTATTAAATCCTACTCAAAATGTAAAGTTTTAAAATCTATGAGAGAAAAAGTGTAAAAAGAAGATGCGTTAAAATGAAGTCAATGAAAGCTACTGTATAATTTCCTTATCAAATAAATTTTATTATCTCTGAATTCTCTATCTTTCATTATTATACATAAAACACGAGTATTTATTAACGCGAGTCATCTTTGCTGCATTCCGTGTTTAGAACATTTATTACATTTAAAGTCATATTATCGTCTGTTAAAAGTATTTCTGATTGTAGCTAACTGAAATTACTCTCAGAACAAAGAGAGTACTTATTCATAGCATAAAGTGCGATCCAGATCGCAGTATTTTTTTGCGAGAACAAATCGGATACCGTGTAGTAGATTCTCGCTAAGTGGAAAGAGGCTGACCTCTAGTCAAGAGTTATTGAAGGGCTCGAACAGCGCGAGAGGGTGGTACAGGAAAAAAATACAGCGACAGTTCACGAAACGTAGATAGCGGCCGGCTTCACCTATCGCTTGCTCGTAGTCGTAAGCTATAACACGAGGAAGGGTGGCCGAGAAAGAGGTTTGAATCTATATTAGAAGGAAAGAGTAAGTGAGAAAGAGAGAAAGTGTGTAGCGTAATGACGAGCCGTAGAAAAAAAAGAGAGTGAACCGAAGGTAGCCTATAGAGGAGAGAGACAGACGGTGAGCAGAAAATATATGACCTCATAATTCGCTTCTAAACATCGTTAATTGCAGCGCTGACCCTTTAAATCTTTGAGAATGCTATCCACTCGCTCCAAAATGATCCTCCTCCTTCTCAATCGTTCCTTCTTTCCCTCTTACTGTTTTCGTACAGCTTTGTTCAAGGTATCTCACTTCTACACACTCTATTTATCCTGAGATTCTATTCTATTTCTCCGATCGATGTGAAGTACCAAACATCCAATGTTTTTTGGTAATAGAAAAAATGCAGTAACGATTGATTCGTTATGAGTGGTGTCACGTAATATATGGCACATCACGTAATATATGGCACATAATATTTTTACACAAATGAGCACCATTTTGTTTTATTGATCACGTTAATATACATAATAACAATAATTCCATTAAATGAAAATGGTGTTTTATTAAAAAAATTAAATTGTGTTTTTAGTATTATAATATTAAGATATGTTAGCTTCTTAAAGAATCGCGGACAAAACAATACTTAATTTTTACATTGTTTGCAATGTAATTCTATGAATGTAGAATAAAGAGAAGTGAAAATATCAATGCAATAATGTATCTAAAATCATATGTGGAAAACGTCTGTAAAGTAGATCTAATGTATCAGATAATTATGACTCCAAAAGTGCATCGGAGAGTTAAATTAAATTATGCATCGTCTGTTTTCTGTGGGATATAGAGTTATCCTAAATTCTCGTATTTCCTCGTCATAATCGCGAGCTGTCGGATGTAACCGCGCTGGTCCGCTATTACGAAATTGCAACATCGAATATTTAACGCAGTACCGCGTTTAATTCGGCGCGGTCTCTTGCTCGCAAGAGCGATATCGAGATGATCTCATTGCGGCCGGATGTTTCTTTAATAGCGAGATTTGCCCGATGTGAATTTTCGTCTCGTATGATACCGGAAATATGGGACAGATTTCTACTTGGACGGCAATTAATTATAAATCTTTTTTTACATGATTTAGATGAGAAAGGAGCTTTAATTTTTATTGCTATTCCGCCCCACTTGATATCTTTCAAACGTGTATCTAGCTCTTGTTCCTATTTTTATACTTATTTTCAAATTTATAGATTTATCCTATTTTCATTCTTCTGTAAATATTTATTGCATTATCGACTGCAGAAATATATATGGATGTATGTGATGTGAGTACATATAGTATGTGTAAGTATTCGCGGTGTATTGAACTAGAATCCGTACATTCATTAAGTCCGAATAACTGCGCGATTCAATCATCCCTGTGAGAATTTATAAATCTTTATTAATAATTCTGGCATATGCCAACCTCTTTCCGATTACGAAAACCGTATTCCAATTCCTCGGTTTGTTGGCACAGGAAAAGCTGGAAAAGGCAACTGAAAGAGAATCGCGTGAGGGAGGTGAGAGGAAAGAGAAACAACGCTTTTCAATTCACTTTACGAGGCTGTCCCCTTTCTCCGAAAGAGATTTCTGTGTCTTATCGAGTCGTAATGAAATGCGAGCCAGCGAATTTCCCTAATGCTACGCGAATCATTGCGATCGTCCCTTTCTAAGTCAACACAACCTCCTCCGATGTAACGCACCACATTTTTTCGACAAAATGCGACGATTTCTGATTAAATATTTTAATTAAAATGTCACAAGCTCGGATTATGATTTCTCAGTAGCAGTATGAATTGTATACATAATAAAAAGTGCACAAATAATATTATTATTAAAATTGGTCAGTTTTTTATCAAATCAGCAAAATTTCAAATGTATAAGAAATATTTGATAAATGTCCTGTATAATTTTTTGTTTTCTGTTTAAAATAAAATTGTTTTGTTGTAATATAAGATTTTTAAATAAGCAAACTTTGTTTATAGTTGTATATTATGCAACGTGTATAAAAGGCAATTATTTGTATATAATGTATAATATAAATTTTACTAGAGAGCAAGAGAGAAGAATATGTGTATGTGTTTCAACTTACAAAATTAAAATTTTACACTCTTGGGAATGGATATTTATAAGATGTAATGTTATTATTTCGACTATGCGTCAGTAGTCAACAAATAAGTTTTCCTTCATTTCTCCTCGAATCTCTTGCCGTAAACGCACCCATTTTAGAGGGCAGTAAAGGAAGTTTGAAGGTAAGTGCAATTTTGCCACAGCAGGAGAAGCAAGTCGCTTTAAAAATAGCTTCCGTCGGAAGTGCATTTCGATTTCCCGCAAGTTTCCGAAGTCCGATCTTAACGTTACTTCTCGAAACTCCAGAGACGGAAACGTTACCGTATTTCGCTTTACGAATTTCGCCCGACAAGCCAAATGCGCTTTATATTCGTTTTTAACAGGCTCTCTTGAGCCGTCAAACGCCCGTCTATCGGAAGAAAATTCAATAAAACGGTCAAAAACATGTTTTGGCAGATGTGGAGGTCGGTATAACGATCTCTCTATATTGGATTTATATGTAAAAAAAGAAGTATCTACTCTTTATAGCAGTTATTTACTCACAGCATGCACCAGTTATTAAAAATCAATATTTTGTGAAAATTTATATTTACATTTCGCGTATTTGCACTATTGAAACAGAAGAATTGGATTTATCATATTTAATAATGGAATATCACGGAGTAAGATATTACACGATGTTAAATCGACAATTTTATTGCTTCGTGCATGCAAATATATAGTATGTAGAATTTATCGTTTTTCCCGACATTTTTTATCTTATCTTATTAAAATTTATTTCTATTAATATTTCGTCCATAGTTCATTTAGCACATGCTAGACAGTTCTTAATTTATCATTCACGGCTCCTTTCTTTCAAAGAATTTAGGAAGAAGGAAAGACTTTAAAGGTTTTCAGCTTTAAATTATGTATCAATAGATTAGACATGTACAGGGTAATTCTTAAGTACAAAAAATTTTGTGTGCGTGTCTAAAGATATCCCTTGCTTATTTTTGGAAGAAAAGGATTTTGTGAACATATGTTCTAAACTGTTTTGCTTTCAAAATACAGTATCAAAGTTGAGCAAAAAATATGAAAATTTAAAAAATCTGAAAAACACCTAAAGACATTTTATGTAAAGTTGACGTGCGTAAAGCAATTTAGGACACATATTTATGGCTCTTTTTTCCTAGAATAATACAAGAAATGGCCTCTTCAATTTTTTACTTACTATCGAATCATCCTGTGTATGTTAGAAATATGATATGCAACAAAGTAAATCATTAAATTAATATTGTAATTATCTACAAAATTTCTATAAATGATATGAAGAAGATATTAAAAAGTGAAGGAATTATATTTCCAGAAAGACGACACATGGTTTTCTGCCTTTCGGAAAGTCTTGTTCCACGCAACGTCAAACATTTTTTAGTTAAAAGGGAAAAGAGCGGCGCGACTGAAAGGATCGCTCGGATGATTTTTCTTTCGCGCAGGATGGCATTCGTCAAGAAACAGGATTTATCAAGGCACGATCCTATACACACTTCACCCAGTGAGGTTTGTTTTCTAAACGTGACTTAACCAAAACAAGCTCGGTAAATTCTCACTCCCGTCGTGTTCGTCTTTCACCAATGCGGCACGTCGTATACGTATACGTATATTTGGAGAGGCTGTTCGAGGGGTGCGCTGTTTTTGAAATGGAATCCGAAGCTGTCGTCCGATGACGATGACGGTCGGAATTTTTAAGTAGTTGGTACAGCAATGCGAGCGTGGCATGAGAGTTCTTATGGCACTGCGACGGACACGGCAATATTTTCTAAAACGACTTACTGCAGCGAATAATAATATGCTTAATATTAAATATCAAGGGACGTATCTCCCGCAATTACTTATTAAAAACTTTCCCAAAGAAAAGTTAAATTGTAATAATTCTTTTGTGTGCCGAAAAAAAGAGAACGAATAGAAAGATCATAATAAATGTAATTTTCGTAACAACTAAACTTAAATATTCTTCAATTTGAGTCTATGCAATTTTTTAAAAAAGCGAAGAAATTCAATAAAGAATTCTGCAACATAAAATGATTGTGCCGTCAAAAATACGATATCAGCGATATTGTATTTTTTGCATTATTAGAGATAATTGTTTCAGAAAGGCATTGGAAATCAAAGTCAAGCGGACAAGAAAGAAAACTTAATAATCTTCTCGTTACAAAAAAAAAAATGGATGGCGGAACAGCCGACCACTCGCCTTAATTGATGCTTGGATCACAGTCAGCAACAATCGTTGTCAATTTATAATTTATAATCTCAATAGTTCTCGTCAGAAGACAGCTCTATTTATCTCCTTCTATCTCCTTTTTTTTCGTTCTTTCTCCGATTCGCGCATTTGCATTTAATGAACGACTACCCAATGTCTACTACGCACAGCAATCTTTTTAACATCGGATAATAGCTTTCAATCCTTATCACGACGTTGCACAAAGAACGGTGGAAATAATTCTTAACCGAAGAGCTTCGAACCGATCAGAATACGTTTATCAAGCAGTCTAGACATTTCATTTTCAAAGTCCTTGTCAATATATTGTTATGTTCTGCGACATAGGAATGTCTAGTCTGACGATGAGACCTGAGAATAGACCTTAACGCATTTATTTTCCATTATAAAGTGCTTTGTAAATTATTCGAAATTATTCTTTTTTGCAGAAATCTGATTAATAACATTATAAAATAATGACCTTTGAAAAACAAATCAATTTGAAGTATACAATCTTTAGAAAAATCTTCAAATTTGATAATAAATTAATAAGACAATAGAATCTTATAAACTTATAACAATCATGATTTGTAATTTTTTAATTATTTAATTAATTTTTTACAAATATAATTACGTTTTTAATACAGGCTCAATGCGGCTTAATTCTCAATATCTAATACATCAGTACTTTTCTAGCTTTTCGACATGTAAAAAATTAAATTAAAGATTACGAACGTGAATGTATAAATCAGAACTTAAATATTAGTCTCACCTTTGCATAAAAAACGTGCGTTCGTCCGTCCGTCCTCGTTTTGCCAGCGTCGTCGGGTTGTCGCTGCGCAGATTCGGTGCTCCGACTTAATTTGAGTAACCTTCATTAATCATATTATTTCTACCCCGCTGTCGTGGCAGGAATATAATATTTCCGAGACGAGTTCTCCACCGTCAAACCCCGGTGGGTCTTAACGAGCGACGACGCGCGCTCGACATCGTTTCGACGGAAATATAAATGCACGCTACGCCATTCACCCCCTACGAGGTATTGTCGAGGTAATTGTCCATTTTTCCGGTCGAAGATTGACGTTCTAGTTATACGCAACGGCACAAATCCTACCACTCACCCTCCAACAGACGACGAGCTAACCCCTATCGGAGCAATCAGAATTCGAATGTCCACACTTTTTTGCATAGAAAGGAAATTACTATAAATATTCTTTCTTCCATTTACTCATCGCTTAACAAATAAAAGCTTTTCTTTCCAAGTTACTACATATACAAAACGCTCTTGTGGAGATATTTTATATAAAAAAATACTTTATATGCAAATGTATTTATCTGTATGTAAAAAATAGATAATATTGTGACTCTAGATTTGGATTTTCAAAATAGTTTGAAAATGTATTAAATTAAATATGTTGCATGAGAATGAATTGGTGTCAGAGACAGTATATTTCTTTATTAAAATACTAAAATTAAAAGGAAAGTTAAAAAAGAAAATCTTGAAAGTTTCTCCAAAAACATTTATACATACTTATGTGTAGTTTTTTTTTTAACCACAAAATAAATCCATTCTCAGTAAATCCATACTGAGAAAGTTTTAACTTGACTAAATTTTTCAAGTGAATTAAATTTTTTCAGTTTAAGCATCTTATATATTACAATTAAATATATAAATACTTAAACTGAATAGATTTAATTAAATTAATTAAATTGAAGAATTGTTAACCGCGCGAATTAATAGTTTTTTACTCAGTGCATTAAATCGAGCGTTATATCGTTTGAGTATTGTCTTTGCGGATCGCAACTATCTTTCGTCGGAATTCCACGAAAAATTTATTTATCCACCGACGGCGACTATACAGTTTTACCAAATCTTCCGGCGCATAACAAGTCAATTTCAACGTGCAATAGCTATTCACGTAAGTGTACTCGCCGCGTGAGACGAGGGGCGCTGTCCGAGAACGGTGCGCGCTATCTGAGGAATTCCACTCGACTATCTTTAATCGCGCGAATTAATCGTCCGCGGCGAATACCTCGGAAACCTCCCCGCGACGTTTATCGTCGCGCGCGGATACGGCTGCACGAGCGTGAGTTGACATTCCTCTCGTGAGCGGCCGCGCTTTTTGCTCGCGATTCCCGCCTCTAACCGTCCCGCCTTCGCCCTGCAGTACGCCAGGTGGAAATATCTTTTCACGATTAGGCCGGGGGCGGCGGGCGACGTTGTCACGGCACGGCAATGGGAAACGTTATTCTTCATGTTTTCGCGATACGTTAACAGAAAACACGAGAGTTTCTAGCACGTACATATTATCGCGGGGACAGGGGGGACTTTGCAGCCGTGCGGCTGCCATGTCGGACTGAGGGTGGCCTGAAACCTAATTGTTCAGATACACGCATTTCACTGCCGCCGCGACGCCACGCGCACACGCGCGCCAAATACAGGGTAATTCAACAGCAATGAACGAAAATGCGATTTATGCCCCTTGCATCGAACATTATAAGAATAAAGTTATAACGAATGCACTGTAATATTCGCAAAGAACGTCAAAATTACCGTATTATACAGTTCTTGGCACACGGAGAGAATTTTCTCTTAGAATTTACCCTCTCAAAATCATGGTAATCGTGATACAACATGAACTTTGAAGAATTTTAATAATTTTAGTAAAATTTAATTAAACTGTTTTATACAATTTATATTTCATGACCCGCGATTACCATTTTAAGAGAAAGTTCTGTATGTGTATTATCGGATCTTTCAATATCAAAGAAATTCTTCAAAGTATTTTTTTATATTTTATATACATATAAAATTATTAAAAGCTATTAATGCTCTATTGTACTAAATAACTAATGCTGTCTAATATTCACAAAAAAATCTATCAAGTCTTTGAATATTTTAATGGTGTTAACAGAGAATGTACTTGAAAAAAATATTCTAAATTTCTAATTTGCGAAAATATTTTTCTTCCTAACGTACATCAATGATACAACTATTCCTGAGAAGCACTGTAGTCGACACACGTCAATGACACACGCTCATTATTCTGTATGGGGTATTCGATCGAGCTGCACGAGCCAGCGGGATTGTTTTAATGAAACCATTTCCCTCTCAAACTCCCTTCGGCCTTTCCCCTCTTCACCCCCTTCCCTGTCGCCGCGATGATGCAAAGGGAAAAGAATTTCCGATTGATGGCGCAGATAATGGAGCTGCCAAGACGTAAAGACCATCACGTCTGGCCGAAACGATATTCCGGGTGGGAAGAGAGCGAGAAGGGTAGGGAAGGGACAATGTCTCCAATTGATGGCAATTTCGCAAAAACGTGAAATTCTTTCATTATCTTCGGCATTGAATTTCTCCCTCTCCACCTAGGTAGTTTCCGAACAGGACACGTGAAACGACACCAAACACACGTTCTAGGATTATCGGCCCGATTATCGGTGATTGAGACCTTCAATCTATATTCGAATGTTTCCTATATCTCTTTCGATGGATCGATCGAAGTCACAACGTCTGATGACGCTTTCCCTCGCGGAGAAAATAGCCAGGAAAATAATGTAAAACAAGTAGGAAAATAGAAAAATAAGTAGAAAAATGAAATACTGATTTAACGACTATTTTTAACAACAGAAACTTCTGTCGCGCGATTTTTTCATGTAGTGACATTTTATCAAAGAGTCTTTTTATATACAAGTATATTTTTTAAAATTTAATGAAAATATGTGTATGTCATGGCAAAATAACTACGACACTTTCTCCTTATTACTCTTTTATTAATTTTAATTTTTTGTTTAAAATAAAACTTCTTTTTAAAGAGTTCAAATATATAGAGTATATAAAAAAAGCTTATCTAGCATAAATCGCCGTAAACTCATCTGTTTCGAAATAATTTTACATAAGTAAAACGATATTAAAAATGTTATAAAATAATTTACCAACGTTCTATCAGAACACATTACGTTTATCTGTATCTGTACACTGCATAAAACATGTTTAACAATCTCTTTTTTGCTTGTACAAAAAGATTCCAAAAAGGTAGGGTGCAAATATTTTTTTCATCTGCTACGTCCATTTTGCAAAAAGTGTCGCACATTTTATAAAATCGATTGTTTGAAAAAGGTCAAACATGTATGATAAAGAATATGTACATCGGTGAGCAGAAATAACATGATTGACATTTTGATCGAGATGAATCCCTACCATGCCGATCAATGTGCTTTGCTAGAACAGCGCTAGTTGAAATTTTATCTTCGTCTACGCGACATTTTTTATCCCTCCTGTTTTAGAATCGGGACACAATTTAGTTCTCGTACAAAATATGGTTCACCCGCTCTCACTGCTCGCAGATTAATTTCATCGTGTGAAATTTGATATCTATATAAAGGGCATACGCCATAGAGAAGACATATATAATCGGTAAAAATATCGCGAAAGATTATCTCCGTTCAGAAAATCAACGTTAGCTCGCAATGAATTTAAAGACTCCTTATGAATTTAAAGATTTATTAAATTTAAAGGTTTATTACATCCCTCTATGGAACAATGATCTTTCCAAGATTTGTTTTATCTAAAGCTTCACAAAATTGGCTGTCATATAATTGTGATTGTAATATCGTGCATGAATATTGCTATGTTCGTCTCGTATCCAATGATACGTACTCAATAGCAATAGGTATACGTCAATTATCACATCAATGGTTCCCCTTAATCATTGAGGATATACCTAACAATATAGCAATAATAGTGCCCTTCATCATCGAATATGTCACAAGTGTCAATAGTTTCTAATGGGCTTCAATAATCATCATGTCTTAGCAAATACATGTCACCTACCGAACTTTTATATATAATCGTGAACTTTTCAATTAAAATAGGTACTGATATTAACTTGTACTCCTCAAATATTATTTAAACATTTTTATATAAATAATTCATATAAATAATTTAAACATACAAGATGCCCTGCATAAGTATATGTCGTGAAATATTTAAATTTCTAAAAGTTGATTAAAATTTGTGAAAACTTGTAATACAAAAATGCAATTAATTTCAAATCTATTCTCATATCTAAACTTAAGTCTAAATAATTTTTATATGTCACTAACTTGAATATTTATGATAACAAATTAAATCATATCACGTTTTGATTTGTATTGTAGTCATGTTTGTATCATATATATTTGTTATTTTAATTAAAAAATTAATTAGTTGTAGTTAAAAATAACATTTATATAACAATGAATTATTTTCTTTTTATAGGTATGGAAAAGGGAGAACGCTTCTCAACTTGCAGAGACACGCACACTTTATTGCGGCGCTGTTACGCTGACTTTATCTGAGGACTTTTGGGTAATTATTTTAAACAAATGCTATTGTGATGCGCATTGTATGAAATGCGATTACGTGATTCTATAATGAGCGATTGACATCGACGATTCCGAGGGGAGTTCATGGTCCGTAAATAGAATCTAGATGCACAATTCGGAAACAGAATTTGATTGACCCCAAGTATACTTTTATTCAATCAGCGTTGTACCCCATTTACGATGTTCTTTGATTAGGATCCTGCCTCTGGCGCGCTGCAAAGGGTCGATCCCTCTAATGACTACTACAAATTACGATGCAGACGCGTTCAGATTCGCGTTAGGAAAATCTCGCTTCATCGTGAAACAAGTTCGCGATACGATAATCTAAATCGTTTTAAACTTTCATCTATCAATATCCGTTGGAAAGTTTTGAGCTATTGTAAATAATTTGTTGTAATTAATTGATATTATTATAGCTGTACAATTACAATGCACACAATTACAATGCACTACAGTATATTCAAATGTTACTTGAGTATTTTATTACTAATGTTTCATTCCTAATAATTGTAAATTCTAAAATTTTTTTTATATTTAAAAACAAATAAATACGATAGTAAATTGTCTACATTTTACGTAAAAATAGATATTGTTCTATTAAATATGCATAATAGAATAGAAAATAATAAGATGTATGAAATATAATAATCAACAAAAAACATTTTTTAACAAACAATTATTAACGACTAATGGCGCTTGCAATTGTTTGCCAATAAACTAACAAAAATCGTCATGAAATCATATAGGATTTTCATTTATGACACCTGTTATTTACGACATCGCGACGTTGACCAAGTCGGAGTGAAAAGTCGACTAGAGTAGAAGAAGAACATAAAACGAGTCGCTAGGCAGTCTTATTTGCACAGCATGTATATTTAATTTACCTGTGCATATACATGTTCCGTCGTTTTTCCATCCTCCAACCTACCACGCGCTATGCCACTACTAACCTTCCCGACGGCTCGATGCGCAAAACTTTTAGGGATTGCGCGCGTTTGCCCGAATATATTTGCATGCTCCACTTTTCTCGCGTTTTTATTCGTTGTCGGAAATTTGCGGTCCCCGAGCCGCGACCGGCCGTCGTTGCGAGCTCTTGGTCGTGTAAATTTGCTGCGAAGACCTTAAAGCCACTTTGCGCGGTTTTATTGTGAAATGTTCGTTCTAAATCACCCAACGTGAGTGAAAAATAAATTATGCAAACAGCAATTTAAAAAAAATGAATACTTGCATTGGACAACGACTTAAGTTGAGCTGTTATCCACTTTCGTTCACATAAATCATTCAAAGTAAATTGGACATTTTGTACCAGATCATACATCACATGCGTATTATCATGCTATTGTATCGCATGATGTATATATAAATAAAATAAATATATATACATATATATTTATATATGATGTGTAATAAATTAAGCTCAAGCTAATCTATTTTTTACAATTCCCAACTAATTTCTTCACACATTTTTCTCAAGAGAATAATCAAAAGTTTCAAGTGTTTCAAGTTTCACGTACGTATATCTTTTTTTCTCAGAACGTACTTCAATAATAATGCAATATTTTATTTTTATGCCAAGGACAAACACATAATAATTATTTTCTTCATAGAGATACTGCAGTATAAAGCGCTTGATAACGCGATATGTCGTCGGAGCGGCACGTTCGCGTCTTAGTTGGCCGACCCGGCGCGTGCTCGCGCACGGTTTATCAAAAAGAAGAAACGTGATCGCGAGAATTTCGCGCGAGCGAATATCGGATTGTTTGTACACGCGTAAGTATTTGGTTACACGTGTATTGAAATAACAAACGATAAGACTACTCGTGCAGATTGAATTCTATTAAAGACTGAAATTGCAGGCAAAATGAGATTAATACGAATAATTTTACGACTTTAATCAGTCGTTTTAGATATTAAATAAATCCCAACACCGCGAGAAAGTAAACATTTACGATAATATTTAAATATATTTAAATTTTTGTAATAGTAGATTACAGAAAACGTGTAAACTTTTTATCTTTGCCATTAGTCTAGATAATAATAATCATAATAATAATAATTATTATTATTAATGGAAATTTCGATTTTTTGAATTTATAAATTTTTAATTTACCGTAATAATTAATCTCATTATATATTTCCAGTTTAAAATATGAGTTTACTAAATGCAATTTATATCAACGTGATATCAAATTATCTTATTATAGGATTAAAATTGGGTTAAAAAATACTGTTGTATCAAATATGGAATGTAAGATTCTTGCGATAAGAAGTTATGTTCTGCAGATATTTCTTACATAGACGTAATCTCAAGTGAAAATTCTTGACACACAGGTGGTCCTGTGAAAGAAAAAAGAAGAGGGACAATTCAATTATACGTGAACACGCGCCGTTGGATTTTCCCGCGCGGATTTTGCTCGGAAATTTCGAAAAGCTCCTTCTGCGTCCTTTATTTGTCGGTATAACGATGTTGAACGGGCTGTCGACCCGCTGCGCCATGTATTCAGTTAATGAAAACATTGTCCTGCCCACAGCACATACGGTCACCCGCGCGCACGCGGTTAGCTTGTCACACACGATCTCCACCGCATCGCGGTGCAGCGATGCAGCGGCGCCTGCGTTTTGCGCGGGGCCACGCGTCGTACATCTTCAGGGCTGTTTAGAAAGGCTTATATTGCCCCTGGACGTCGTGTTTTGGTAACCGCTCAGCGCGATTACCCTTTTTATACGGAATACCACAGGATTTTATGTAATTGCGAGATATCAGGAGCAAAATTTTAATTTTAAAAAATTGTGCCCCGAAACCATAAAAGTCGAAAGGAGAAGGGATAAATGTCTCTGTGATACTTTAAGATTCAACGAATTTTAATAACAAAAGAAAAATTGTTTAAAATTAATGCGATCTTGATGCAACTGCGTCACAGCCCGCACACTACACTTTCCCTGGTTTTCTCTAATGTATATGTGTCAACCTACACATAACATACGAGAGCAGAAACAGACACGCGCTTGTTGTCGAATGTCGCAGTATTGTTTAGCGTCCCGCTGCAACGCGCTATGCAAGCATCGCGACGCGATGCTGGGATGATGCAATGCGCATACAATACACATATACAGGTACACACATACGCGTCAAATACGCACACTCCTGTAACACATAGCTGCATAGGTAAACCATTCGCGTGTTAAAGTGAAAAGGTTAACACACTGGAAATTCAACTCTATTTCTGTGAGATATCAGGCACGTCGATCATAATTATTTAAAATTATTTAATTTAAGGAAGCAGCCCTCTTAAAGTTATTTTTATAACTTTCATATGATGAAATTTTTCAAAACTGCCCGATTCAAAAAGTGTCAAAGTTATTTTCATTTTGAAAGTGCGAAAGTAAAAAAAAAATTCTTCAATTGAAATATCTGAATGACACTATGGATCTATTTATGCAATTTTTCACATTAAAACTTGCAGCTTCGAAAGCGCAGCAATTATCTGAAGAATGCATTCCACGTGAAAAGGCAAGCGTATCTTAACCATATGTCGTCTCGGTGCAAAACGCAACGCGCCGTTTTCGATCTCAATGCGAATCCGTGCACTTCGCGCGTCGCAAATATTATTGCGTCAATATTTTTTTAACTCACGCGAATGACCGACACGGTAGAGGTATGTATAACTTTTGTTCGGCGTTTATCCCGATCTAACGACCTTACCTGAGGGCTCCTCTATTCTCAACTTGTTCGCGCGCGAGTTTCTCTCCTCGCACGTCGCCTCCTGTCGAGTTCTCTCCGTAGCTCTAAAGAGACACGACTAAAGCGCTGTCAAACACGCTCTCGCGCGGGTACGAGCGGGTGACGAAGCAATCTCCGTGTCGACAAACGACCGTAATCATTGTCAAAAGAGTAATAGAGAGAGGGTGCGTGAGAGCGGGAGACGGCGCGGGCCGAATGACGTATATAACAAGGTGCGCGGGGGAGCGGCGTGGCTCGAGAGTGTACAGAGACGCCGATAACGACGTCATTACATACGCACAGGCGTGACGACTGATTAGGATCGCCTGTACGTTTCTTATTCACCATTACTAATCGCGGGTCAACGATGTTGCTCGCCGATCTTTCGCGCACCGTACGAAGGAACGGAAGGGCCAGCGCGTTGCGACGCTACTTGCTTAGAGAAATGCTACGAGAGAAGAAAATGTCACGAGCCAATGACAGTGATTAGATTCATCTAATCTAACAGCTTATCATTTAATCGTTTAACGATAAATTTATGTAAAATAGTTTTATGTCTACACAATATTATGCTTATATGCAGATTATTAATGTCTATCTGTATCTGAGAAATAAATCTACAGTATATAATTACAATTATAAAGCTGACATATTTATATTATTTCACCCAAGTCATAATTAATTCTAATAAAACTACCGGATTTATATAACAGAATCTCATAACAAAAAAACTATTATAATCATTATTGTCGTTATTAAATGTTTTATATTAATCAATTCACGATAAATTCTCCCAAGCATTATTGGCAGCACTTTTATGTACGATACAAATTTTCTGTCGCTTAGAAAATGCGATTAAAACATCAATTTTCCAATAAATTTATGCTCGAATTAAAAAAGCGTGATCAATCATAACTTTTACGTATTCTCCAGTATTTTCTCTCTCCTTGCCTGCTTTGGATGGAATTTAGATTCGGTGAAGGGGCACAAGGGCGTAGGGCGCATTAGAAAAGTAATGTGCGCGCGAAGGGGCAGGTAAACCGGCGGGTTAAATATTAAAAGGCGCATGAATAAGCGCGATAGTGCTCGTATCTTAGCGCTCGGCTGCCACCCGGTGCATACATATTCATGTCTCTTTGCTCTTGCGCTCCGATGGCACCTCGAGCACCTCTTCCGTCCAGCACCCCTATGTCGCCTTTTGCAACTCCCCTCTTCCGCTACCTACACACACGTAGTTATGTACCTATCGCGTAGAGAAGACGATTGCCGGTCTGGTTGCCGGCAACGGATGCTATCCCCGTGAAAACACGTGGTACGCCCCGGAAATTTATGTCGAATTTACGGAAGTATTTTACGCCGTTGAGTCACGTGCGTCCTGTTTTCCGAGTCTTTCTCTTCTTTTTTTTGTACCCGCGCAAAAACAAGGCAGCGATATCAAAAATTTTTGGAAGAACAATAATTTACAAATATGCCGTAACAACTACACCGATGAGTGAAGCGTTGATGTACTCAAGATTCAGCCAACTAAAATCGCAGATGTATTTTGAAGATCTATATATTGATCGTTAAGATTTGCGTGAAAGGCGGCATACTGCCTTGGCCTTTGCTTTCTAGAGTTTGTTTCTTGAAATCTTGCGGACGTATTCAGAAATCTGTAATCTGTTAGCACAGTCTTCCGTGATACTATTGCGTCGACATGAACGAAGCAGTTTAGATGTTTATCTCGCGGAAATTGTTACAAAAAGCGACTTTTAATAACGGGATTTCACAAAAGACTCAAAGTCCAAAAAGAAGTACCGCTCGTCTCAATGATTTTGCTTACCGATATGCACGATTCTAACCGCGGCGACTGTCGTATACGGAATTAGATCGATAAGATCCACGCGACGATTGGTTAATTACACGAACATCGAGAAGGTTTCGCACTCGCCTCTAACTGTACACTGTCGCGCCGTATCAATTATACGACGACGACCGTTAACGATCCTTCACCGTCGATTTAAATGCGAGGTATAAACAGGTTCGCAAAGAACGTGAAATCCGATCGATAATCGCGCGTACACATTATCCCCCGTGTCTATCTGGATTTATCTAAATGTCGGAGATGTCGTCTGCCGTCACGATGCCACTACACGGCAATCAGGAAGTAAATCCCGATGCCGAAACTGATAACTCACTAGAAACTTATTATCGCTTCGTTAACGATGTTTACGCATTCAAAGTAAAAAGATGCATTAAAAAAGTTACATGAATTGATATTTGACTTACCAATCCGATGCGCAACGAGCGGAGTTATTCAGCCACGGAGCTGCGGTGATTACTGTAACACACAAACGTAAGATTTAAAAATTAAAGCTGCGCTCAAAATAAGCAATATTTCAAAATTTAATTCTTATACACCCAGAGAAAGGTTTCTTTAAGTCAAAAAATATTTATTTGACTCAAAAAAATTCGTGCATTACTATACGATTAAAGAAAAATTTCTTTGACTTGAAACTTTTGATTGTTCCTTTTATTAGAATTAAAGAAATGGTTTAATTGTGCAACGCAAATATTTTTTTAAATAAAAGAACTATATTTTTAAAAACCAGAACAATTAAATTATTTCTTACATTTCTATCAGCACATTCTTTGATTTAAGCAATTAAATTAAACGAATAATTTGAACAAATAATTTATTTAAAAAAACTAATAACGTCATTTTTTTAAATCAAATAAATTTTTATTTTTTGCAAAAGTATTTTCATTTCAACTTAAAAAAACCAAGTTAAAGAAACGATTTCATCAATTTAAACATAACTTTTCTCTGGGCGTGTATAAAATTTTATACAAATTTCCTTTAAGTATTTTTTTTTTAATTGATTGCTATAAGATGGAATAAAAGGAAAAAAGATTATTATATTCAAATAAATAAAAAAGTATATTTACCCCAAGGTTGCTCCGCTGAGGCCCGATGCCTCTCCCAGGCCTCCTCCTCCTCTCAGTCCTCCAGGTTGTTAAGTCTCTTTCTTTCGTTGCACACGCGAAACACTCGCGAATAATATACTAAATTTGCGCGCGTGGACTAATTATTTATAAAAATTTTTCACGTGATACTGCGGCACTTCGGGTTTATAAAACCCATGATACGAGTTCCTATTCAGAGGGATTCCCGTGGATTCAGCACCCCGAGTCGGCGAGTAAGACGCACGCGTACCCGCCCCCCAAAAAAGGTAAGCCCCACGCGGAAGAAAACGAAATCAATGGCAATGAATCCGAAGTCTCTTGTCTCACAAAAATCACGTCTAAAATTGACCCGTTCATACGCCCAGCCAACGGATCATCGAGATCAGTCCCACTGGATCTTATATCCAAGCGGCGTCGACAAGACACTCCGGCAGGACGAGAGAAGAAGGTACTCATTGCCGACGTCTAGCATTTTAGACGAATCAGGAAATGAGAGCCAGCCTCTCGTCACAAGCTTAACCTACAAGGCCAAGTTCTGACCAAGTCAGATTAAACGTAATTCACCCAGCTCGAACCCCAGATCCAAAAAATCCAAAAAGGGTATCAAGGATCTAAGAAAGCCTTAGGATGGTGGACGAGAGCAAGAGAAACGTGCGAATCCAAAGCAACTGATCCGAACTCTTACCGCTTAGGACCGAACCGATCGTCAGAGACAGAGCGTGTAACCTCACACAACCAGACAGCCGCGCAACATGCACACGGGGCATGTCGTACATGCGGCCCGGCATTACCTCGTGCACGAGCACTCGGCATGGAACGTCGCGGTGCGCCGTCTTTCTTAGCCACCATGCGCAACGCCCCAGTAAGAAGATATCCACTGCCAAGCAGCGGGGGTGCGATTCCCAGCCCTTGAACTAGGAGTCTATCAAATGGGAGTTATGAAAAGTCCATTAGTCCAATACTTAAACGGCACTCCCGGAAAAAAACGCGCGACGCGACGAACCGGCTGCGGTTCGTTTATTTTATTATATTATAAGTCGGCGACGATAGGTGTTGTCCTCTTCTCGTCACTCTCCAGCAGGGATATCTGTAACGTACAATATTCATTGGCTTTTGCGTTTCTCGGTTTATTAAATTCAAATCGAATTGAGTTGGGGAAAAAGAGCGCTTTCCGAGTATTTCATGCAATTTTTAGTCGACTCTGTTTATTGGAGACTGATAACGACTCGTTCGACAAAATGGATTTTACTCAGCCATCATAACATTTATACAGAGACCGGATTAACAAACGATAAAAAACGGGTTCATCGGGACAAACCGACGTTTATAAATAAACGCCCACTCTCGTTCGACAGATCCCGGAATATTTGATAGTATATTGGAGCTCCGAACACATGAAACTTGCCTGCTGTATATTTAGCGAAATGTTCGCTCGGCAATAGCGGGATATTTTTCTGACACATATTTCGCGAGCAAATCTTTTAAATGGAATGAAGACGACGCGCTAGATTTTATGACGGGGTAACCGGAACGCTCCGCTTCCACTGTCGGGGATAGAAAAGACATCCCGAGAATGAAAATCGTTTCGCGAGCGAACACTCGCACTCGTGATGAAGCGAGAAAATGCCTGACAGCGATTATGTTACTCGCAATTTGTAGCACGAGCCATATTGAAGTTAGCACGATAATCGAAACGTAATCCCGGCAAATGCGTTCGCGATACCATGTTACAGGAGCTTTCAGCCATTTCATTAACATTCGCCTGTAACATTAGTCTTTTTATTTCTGCGCTACGGAATAAATCATAGTCTCGCTTTTTTTTCTAAATTCGTGTTTAAAACAAATGTAAATAGTAAAGACATTTACATCTATTTTCATATTGAAATAGTTTTGAGACGCATGCCTGCTGTTTATCCATATCATATATTTATGAACATAATGTGAATGTAAAATTTTACTGCAATAACCATTTTCGTGAAGTTTATCGCTAACGACGCAATTATTCGCACATCGTTAATTTTTACGCGTGTACATTAATTTCTGCACGCAGAGATGCGTGCGGTCTGTTTAGCAATAACGCTCGTTTCTACTCGCGTTCTGCGGAAAGTGGGATTACATTATCTTGATACACGCTTTTTCGACGTGCCGTAATTAATACCCGGTGTACTCAGCACGGTGGGTATACATATCACCATGTCGCGACGGATATAACGTGCCGTCGTCGTCGTTGGTCTCGTGTGCTCAGCTGCCGGGCTTTCGTGAGGCTTGAAGAGTGTCATGAAACGAATGTAAAGCTTGCTGAAAAGCTCGATAGCGATAACAACGGAGGGCGAACCGGAGTATACCGAATCGCCCCGCACAGATTACACGGCTCTGCAAAATGAAAACTTTTAAAAGCTTTTTTCCATCATTAATTTTATATAACTTAGGGGTGCTGATCACGAAAATAAAATCCATTTTCACGTAACACGCAATGAATTTTTGAAAAAATAAAAGATGCAATTTATGGATTTTCAAACTTATGGAACTTACTCTCGATGAAACATTGATTCAATTCATATGATGAAACTGCACTTCTATCAGTACACTAACGTTACAGCGTTATTGACCCGATAAAACAGATCGTATATATTTCATTTTAGATATATGATACAAAAGTCCAAAGCAAATGTAATAAATGTGAAATTAATAAGAATTTATTCCTATAGTTCATAAAAATATTTCTAAAAGAAGCTTTACATTTTTTAGAAAAAAGTGGAATAATTAAAAATTAGTAATGAATAATCTATTTATATATGAACCTATCATAAGTTTAATCATTCACAGTTCTATGATAAAAAAAATATTAAAATTTGAAATCTCTAAACATTTTTATGTTTTTCCTCTAACTTACATTTATGAAAAATAATCGATTTATATGCTTGAATTTTTGAAAGTTATAGAATTTTTCATAGGTTTTATAACAATTTTTGTTCGCATATAAATTTTTTCGTGCATTTATGTTTATCTATGTATATTTTGGAAAAACACGTGCAAGTGGTACAAAAACACACGCGCGTTTCCAGAAAAATACATCATGTCGCGACATTAAATGGATCGACCTCGACATCGAATGCAAAACTGCAATTAATAATCTGATTCCTGTCACGTGCGTCGCCGAAAAAGACAAAAAGAATAGAGCAGGAAATTATCAAATCCGCGATGCATTCGCGATTCTGGAAAATGATTGATCGTCGGTGGTGTCGCGCGCCACAGAATGAACTCCGCCGCGCGACGACGACTACGGCACAAAAAAAGACTTACATGCAAATTTTCCGGACGGGCAAGCGAGCGAGGGCAATCACAAAATGCATGTAATTCTCCCGGAATTCGAATTTAAGCGACACGTTTTATCTCGCGAGAACAAAATTAACTGACGAACTTTTTTTTCGCCAATTTGCAGTCGAGTGCCTTTTATTATAATTGCAGCTGACACGGGATCGTCATTTGACGGGAAAACACAGCAAAGAGATGTACGTATGTACAACAAATTGTAGTCAGTTTTAACCGAAAACAAAATATAATCAAGTACTGATCGTAGATATATTTCTCTCAAATAGATTTATATTTAAGGAATTATCTTGCAAATTTCGAACGCAATTTTAATACTTCCTATTTCATATATACGCATTCTCAAAATTTATAATTACTTATTTTCTGCATAGAACATATTCCTTTCATTATTCTTTATCGTACTAATTGTTGAAAATCTAACTCTAGATAATTAATAGTATAGAAAAGCTACTGCGTTTAATAATTCATTATTTTATATCTGAGAAATTGCATGTAGCGCTATACAAATTACATAAATTGCGTATTATATAAATTGCGGAGCACACACGCGTTTGATGACGGGAAAGTTTGCATAAATATCTGTTATTTACGTTGTAATTACTGAACGATAATTCTCTCGTGCAGTTACTGGATAACGACAAAGTAAATGATCGATTGTTTGTTAATTATAAATTTGTGCATCTCGCGCCGTCCAAAGTGTTCGGATAAAAATGGCTCGCTAATTGTCCGCAAAATGCCGGAGCGATATCATACTGCGTTGGACAGGATAAAGCTGAGGATCGCGTCCAAATGGGCTGATTGCGTGCGCTTTCAAGGAAAATGTATTTCTGACGATAACAAGAAACAATGTACATATAGCTTGACGCTGCCATTATTAACCCTTCGCATTCCCATGCGATCATGTGGCAAGCGCAATACTCGCTACGCAGAAAATATCATATGCGCGGTGTAAAACAATTGTATAAGTACTGATAGCATTGCAATTAAATTCGAATTAGAACTTTCCTACTGAAAGCAAATACTTGTCAGAGATTTTAATACATACAAGCTGTTTTATCTAAAGTAACTCACATTTGCATCTTAAATAAAAACCTTTTTGTAAAATAAAAAGGATATATTAAAACAATTAGTACTTTTGTTTAAGAAAAATATTCCCGCGCTATTTTCTATTATCTTTGATATTTCAATATTTAACAATTATTGATAATTATATTTTCTCAGATATGCGAAAACCGGATATCTATGCGTGAATCACACTGTGTGTATTTATGAGGAATTTCCATTAAGTTCGGTTCGATTTGCCATCAATGAAATTGAATTAAATTAAAATAATCGTAGATATGCGCATACGATTGCATATTAATATTTACATTCAGATTGTAATTTATTGAATTTATATTATCACATTTAAACGTGGTTGAGAAAAATAATTATTCATGCATGTTTCATTATCTTTATATTTGTTAAACATAATATTTACATAATCATTGCTATACTCATTGATCATTTAAATTTTTTAATTTCATTTCATTTTCTTTTTTGTATTTATACATTTTTCCAAGAAAGAAGAAAATTCCTTAAGAAAATGAATGATCATTTACGCGGCGGCTTGGAGAACAGCGCAAACCGATTGAGACTCTTCAAAGAAATTCAATTCACTTACTTAATTGTGAGAAAAAGAAAACTACACGCAAAGAGAAAACTACACAGGCAAATTCTTAATCTCTAACTAATATTCTTTCTCAAATCAATAGTCGATCGATCATCGAGTACATTTTAAGCAATCAATACTTTTATAAGAAAGACAGAAGTGAATATATTAATCTCAAATATTATGTTCAACGTAAAAAAAACAAAAATATAACACACACACACATACACACAGATTGTCTCTTCTTAATTAAGTGTATTAACATACATGATTGTTTTAATACGAAATGTAATCACAACAGATTAAACGCAATAATAGAATAAGATAAAATTTTACGTTCTACTTATATTAAACGAAAGGTATAGATTGTAAGATAATAATTTAAAGAAATAATGTGAGATAAAATACTTTTTCATTAATTCACGAATTTATCGAATCTAACAATAAGTAAGAATCTGCAACAGTAAAATAGAAACATTTTATAGATCGCCGTATCTCGCGATACAAGTCGCGACACTTTTTCCTACCTATGTTTTTCTCGCAGATTCGCAATTTAAGTAGCAACCGCATCGTTTAGCTCGGCGCTGGGCGCGTCTTTATCCTCCCGGAAGTTCAAAGAAAACGCCGTAAATAGTGGATTGCGGGGGACCATAACAAACTCGAATGGTACATTTCGCATTTATCAAAGAGCCCTCGTTCTCCCGCCTTCGCATTACCGAGCTTAGAGGCGCCCGAGACGCTTCTTGTAATCCGTCGTTTCCTACGCCATCCCCGCCCTTTTAAATGTGCCCCCGTCTCCTGTACAGCCATCCCCACTAACCGCTCCCACAGGATAATGCCAAGAGAGAAAGACTTCAAACGGAATACTATACTTCTGTATAAATAACAATCTGTGGAACTATATTGATTTTGGACAGACGAGATGCACCGATGGGAAGTATCGAGATCTGTCATATCATGAAAATACGAAGCGTTCCAAAGAAAGCATTCGGTGGAAAGTTTTTATCCTTGAAAGAGAAGAATTAGCTTTAACGAATTTCACACAAAAATTAATTACGAAGAAATCCTTGTGTTATCGTCCACAATACCGTGTTTTGCCAAGAAAAACTCGCGACTTCGAGTCGCATTGAATACGTATCTATCGAGAAAGTAACTCTTTAGAGAATGTCTCATTGAAACATCCTGTATATTCCTCTTGCGGAAGGTGGCCTTCTAAAAGTTCCCTTCGAGATGCGAAAGAACATGTAGTGCGCAAATGCGACGAGCGTGTTGGGGAAATTGTATGAGAACTTTTGCACTATCGGGACTAAATAAATAGAGCGTGAGTGAAATATTGGCAGCGGGTGCACACGAAGTGAAAGAAACGCGCATTGTCGATTGGCGTCGACTTCAATTGTCGCGGGGAACAACGAGGGTATCAAAAAATACTGCGCATATCAGTCGAAGAATATAAATTCACTCCGAAATCTAAGCAATGCGCAATATTCTAAACATTTTTTTAATACAATATACATAAATGTGTGTATTACTTATATGTAGAATATATTAACAAGGACGAAAAAAAGGAACTTAAATATTCATACCATAGAAGATGTGTTCTTGTATTGTTTTTTACTCCGCGAGAACATGCTATGAAAAGTAAAAATGCTTTTTAACTATAAGTAGTTTAAAATATGAAAGAAATAATCACACACATACACTATATCTGCACGCAAAAGTGAAATGTATATTTGAGTGTAATATTAAAAAAGATCCGATGGACGAAACAATCATAAGAACATGAATTTTAATGAATAATGGAAAACGAAATTTTTTTTTTCGTAATAGCATGTTTTTGCCAAGTAAAAAGCAATACAGGGATACATCATATTCTACGATATGACCAACTGAATATTTAAGTTCCTTTTTTTCGCCATCTCCTTGTTAATGCATTCTACCCATCGATCAATGATCCGCGTATCTTTCCGCGTAGCGCGGCGTCCCGACGCCAGGCGTTGTGCGAACGTTTCTGTGCGAACGCGCACCTGTTTCATGGCGTATATTCCTCAAGACCGTATACATCGACACGATACCCGCCTGGTCTCGCGCAAAACTCTGAATCATCGGCGGCCGGTGGCCATTTTTCAAAGTTGCCTGCACCGCGCTGCATTAATAACCAGCGGCTTCGTGCCGTGCGCGAGCGGCGATAACAATGAGAACAAAGAAGTCGAAGGGGTGGATTTCAATCTGTACGCCAACACGGGGGCTACTAAGCCCCTGTTGATCGTGGCCTTAGGTAGCTACTCGATAATACGCTCGGCCATTAGGGGCCCGCCAATATACGGCCCCTCGTATCCTTGAGGTATAATCGTCATCCGAAACGAGTTAAATTCCCGTTACTGTGATTCCACGATGTAATTATTCTGTCGTCGAATATTAATTTAGACAACATTATTACGATTATTGTAGTCTTATAGATAATTACCCATTAATCTTTCGTGATCCAACCGGATTTGAAGACAGGCAAAATTTTTATTTTAAATTATTCTGATTTTAAATTTAAATACGTATAAAAAAAAAAACAAAAAACGTTTTGGCTCAATTGCAAAATCGTATTCTGAACGTTGGAAGAGAGTACCACAATTTTTTTAGTTTCTTTTAAAGCCCAAAATTTCTTTCAAAAACACTATCAAACACAAGTAACTCGGTTGGACTAAGAAATAAGCGAAAAAAAAACGTCGGACCGCGGAGGATCAATTATAATACATATGTGTCTATCGATTATTGCTCATTTCTTTTACAGAAGTTTAGTACAATATTGGCCAATTAATTATTTATTTTGAATGTTAACATTGTACTTTATATTTGTTTAATACTTGATAAGAAAATTCAGTATCTTAAATTTTAGTGTTTTTAAATTTCAAAACTAGAGGTGCATTTATACACATAAAGTATAATATAAAAGTCTAAAGATATATTAATCCTATTAATGATCTATGGATATGAAACTATGATTTATTTTATGGATCCAAAATTACAGTAATATAAAACGATGGCAGCATTCACCATAGTTTTTTATTACTCGGAACATCTTTAATATTACTCAACCGTTCGGCTTACTCATCTATCTCTCGGACAGGATTCCAGATCCCGCTGTCAGTTTACCCATC
Source organism: Solenopsis invicta (assembly GCF_016802725.1). Taxonomy (NCBI): domain Eukaryota; kingdom Metazoa; phylum Arthropoda; class Insecta; order Hymenoptera; family Formicidae; genus Solenopsis; species Solenopsis invicta. The sequence goes on from NC_052673.1 coordinate 13,168,079, forward strand.
TGTTGCTAAGATGGATGTTACAGACGTCTATATTGAGGTCAAACAAACCATAACAGTATCGTTTATCCACTATATAGTATTTATTTCTATTGCCCCATTTTATGGGGCAATACCATTGCCTTTTTCTTTCCCCTTTCTGATAAATAACATATTAAAACATTCATGTTTTGGATAACACGTTTCTTCTACCACTACTACACTTCTACTCTATTACTACTCTATTTATTTAAAAATAAATGTGTAAATTAATTAGAAATTAATTGGAATTATATTTGTGCAATAATACACTAAATTGATAAAACTGCATATTTCAATGATCTCAATATATTGTCAAAGATATGACTTTAAACAGCATTCAAAAAATTTTGTTTATTATTATTAAAAAGTTATTAAGAAATAAAAGTAATCACTCTCTTCAGTACTTTGAATATGAGACAGTGAATATTTCTGCATGATTTTTCGATTTTATAGAAAATTAAAGAAAGATGATAGACAGTTATAATAAATTAGGAAGATTATTTATTTCGTTGATATCTGCATATATGTAATAGTTTTCAAAATTTCGTTTACTCTTATGTAGCAATATCTAAATGTCATAAAAACTATATTCTACATATGTTCATATGATTTATATTATTTGTTAATAATCTTTGAGTAATGAGAGGCGGCTGAAACCTTTTTTAAATTAATAAAAACCAAGTCAGAGCCGATATGTCATAATTATTAATCAGATCGTTCATAACACGCAGTTTTATCAAATTTTTTAAGATAAAATTAATTTCTTTTTTAATGAACGAAATAAATGGATAAGTGAAAGATCAATATTATTGAAATTGATTTAAATATATTGTTTAACAAGTTTAATTGAAGGAAATAGATTTAAAAAACAGCATATATTAAAATAACACATATAGCTTATTTTTAAAAGAATTATCGGATTTACAAATTTTTCAACTATTTTTAGATAAAAATCATAAATATAATCTTTTGGAGAACTAGAAGAGGACAAGATCTCGTATCTCGAGATTCCCGTGGCTCGCAACTGGAACTATATTCTTTTAGACCCATCGAATAAACCGACTATTGATGCGCAACGACCGACTGATTTGCTCCTTCCCGCCTGCTATTGTATCGTAAACATAATTTCTGAGAAGAGTTCACCGCGAGCTCTGCTAGCCAAGCTGTACGGCATATCATTGATGTCGGAAGACCGAGAAGATAATCGTTCGAAGAATTTCAATTTGTGTATATGGTATCTTTTTCGCCGAACTTGACTGCATATTAAAAATCAGGAATTGCGAATGATACGTCATGTAAAAACAAACGCATTTGATAGTTGCATTTGATTGTTCGTCTTTTATTTTTAAATATACATATACAGAAACTCGAAAATTTCAAATTAAGTTTAGAATGTAAATGTGTATGCAATGCATGTTTCTGTCTGTTAACGAATTATGCAATATTATTTTTTGCGTCTTTGCATTCTTATACGTGTATCTAAACAAAAGAATTCTTTGCATGTTTCTGTGGCGAATTGTCCTCTATCGTAATAAGAAACGAAATCAAAATCAGTGATTTATGAATACCTAATTATAAGTTTGAGACTCAATAACGTTTCGTGTCTGGTACTCTACTGATTGCAACCTGCAAACACTGTATCGGCCTTACGCGCGCGCGACTCGCTCGTGACTCAGCCGTGAGAAACGATTAGGCGAGGGAAAAAATGACTAGGTATAAGGATAATGAGTGGTCGGCGAGGAGAATAGCAAGGACGACGCCGCGAAGGGACGCATGCTCGTGCCATAATTTTCGGGGCGAATTAAGATTCTTCGGCGGTACACCCGGATAATAGAAGCTCCGCGTTGTTGGAGACGTCTGCTGACGAACGCGTTATTGAAAAAAAGTCGCGTGGCAATTTTTTTAATTTACGAAAAATGCATTTAATTTGCATCAACAGACAATCATAAGATCACACCGCTTTTGAAAAATGCTCGAATAGACAATTCAACAATTTCAACGATAGAAAGTGAAAGTACTATGCAACAATTTAAGCGGCCTGTTGAGAGAATAACAAAGCAAAATTTAAAAGATTTATAAGAGAGTAAGAAAAAATTAAGATAACAAAGTATATATAAGAAAAAAGTAGAATTAAAAGATTTAGATATAAACAGAATAATATGGCCGTATGAATACATCTAAAGTAAAATTAAGAATGGAATTAATACAACGTACACAAATCCAATTATTATTGTATTTTAATGTGATGGTTGCGTAATGGATTATATTAACTGAGAAACACAACCTACAAATTATCTCTCTACACAATATCTATATATTTTTGGAATACTACATGCATAGAAGAGCCTTTGCGGTTGTAGCAAATAGATAGCTAATATTAATTTGTGAAATGATTATACTGAGTGGCTTATTTGAATTCATGAATCGATTAGTTTTAGCCAGATATCGGGTACGATTTATTGCGCGATTAAATAATATCTCATCTATTGATTAAGTTAACTTCATTTGCCGATATATTATAAAATGATTTGTCTGTTGTAAATTATTTTTGACATTAATATTTCATATTACAAAGTAATTAGTTTGAAATATTAAACTGTAAAGTAATGAGTTATTACTTATTAAGATTTAATCTATAATAAAATTCGTCAATTTTTAAATATAGATTCCACATTTGATCAAAAATAAATAATTGAAATTTTTGATATCAACTGTTTTATAATGCAATAAAAATTATTTACGCTACTTTGTCGTAATCATAAAAAGAATTTGTAATATTATTGCCATTTTTAGTTACAATAAAACAAACATAAGTTTTCTAAAAAATATTTTGTAAAAAAATTACATTTAGCACGCACATAATTATTACAAAATTTAACATAAGAAAACAATTTAACGTAGGCTATTAATTAAATATAACTATTAATTAAAAATAAAGAACTTCAGTTTTTATTCCTTTTAGAATCAGCATAATAATTTCTAATAACGTCTGACACTAAGGTTAGCAAGCGTCTGTTAAATACGATATTTCAAACTGATTCGGCTTATCACTCAAATCTTCAGCCTCGAAATAAGGAAAACGTGCCGCGGAATTCCAGTGATGAGACAGTCTGCAATCTTAATAATTTGCATTCTATCGGCAGCACTCGATAATGAGCAGCCGGGGGTATATTTACCGCGGCAACCCCGTCCCAATAACGACGATTGTCCACCCCCTTGAATCTTGGGCCGATAAATAACTTCCTTTTTCCGGGCCGTCGCTTTAAGCCGCGACGAGAAGAGGAACAGGGAAGAATCAGAGAACGTAGCGTTTTAATTTCCACCAATTAGAAATAATTGCGATTAATTATCTCGGACGAGATAAGAGAGAAAAAGAGAGAGGGAGAAAGAGAGGTGGCATCTGTTTAAGGGACGCCGCCCGACTAACAGGAGGAACGAATAATTGAATCGCCCGAAGTTCCGACTTCGACAATGAGTGTTTCGTTTCACCTGGAACGAGCTTTCTTCCGCCGGCGGCGGCGACGGGTAAAGCTCGGCGCGCTGTTGGTCTTTTGTTCCGGCGAAGCTTTCAATTAACGGCCGAAGCATGCAATCCACCGGAGTAGCCACTGAAAATAAGGAATCCCGCGGATAAGAGAAGCCGCGACGTCTCACTGTCGGACTTTTCTTGCGGTCGAAGAAATGCGAAGTCGCGGCGATAAAATTATTTCGAAATTAATTAAATTTGATGATACAAGGATTTTTTTTTCCGTTATATTTGCATCTGCAAATTAGGTCACACCGATTTTTAAATTATGAATGCAATTTTATTGCAATTTATTGCAGAGTTTCGATAAAACAATATAAATTTAAAAAAACATCACCACCACGTTTTTCGATTATTATGTAATATATCTTAATTACATTTCTGTCATTATTTGTAATATTCAGTGTAATCAAAGCTTTTATATAATTTTTATTCAAGAAAAAATAAATATTAAATTTGGATAAATATGTAAAAAAAACACTTTTATAAATTAAATGCACTAATTCGGTATCAATTGCTAACAAAAGATACTGAAATTATTTTCAAGCGAATATTGCTCTATAAGCGAGAGGAACGTTATTTCTTTTATAAAAGAATAAGATTTTTACATCCAAAAAAAATCAGCGCCTTTTGTAGCATACTGTGATAATGCGGATTATTGATTATTGATTATTCAGTAAAGTGATTATTGATTATCAGCACTTCTAAATAAACAATGAGAGAAAAGTAAAATTCCATATACACAAGGCATACATCGCATGCATATTCCTGTATGCGAATAAATTCGTTCAGGACGCTTCGGCGCGCAGGATGCCGCGGTGCGCGCATGGGAATAAATCAGGTGCCTATTGATTTTGAACCATACAATCTGTTTCCCAGTCCGCTGCCTCTCTCGGCATGCTACTATGGGAATATCGAAGATGCCACCGCCGCATTTCTCGGTCGATTCGCAACGAAGGGTGTCGATTTTAGATTTTATAAGCCGCGTCGCAGCATTCGGGTGGATCCAGCGCGACCCTCGATCTTGAAACGTTATGCTGACTAGTTGTCACGCGATTCCGTGAAACCTTTAAAATCGATTTCATACAAGTCACTTTCAGCGGTGTTAGTGTCATGTTTGTAATTTCATACTTAAAAATATAAATAAAAGGATAAATGACGCGACGTTATATAATGCAACGTTATATTGTACAAAACAAAATCGCAAAATATTTTAATATCTTTCCTCTGTTACCAATTTATTGCAAAAAAATATCCATATCATGTAACTTATATAGAAACAGGATGAATAAATTAAGCATCGATGCCTAATTTCGAAGTCAAGTATAAACGAAACATGGGGGAAGAAGAAGGGGCCGTTTTGACGGATTGACTTTATGAATATTAATGCCGCGATAGTGGAGACATATTGTAATAATTATGCGTCCCGTACGCTATGACGGAAATGTAGAGAAAGGAGGAAAAGACAGGGAGAATTGCCAGACAACGAAAATTATTCTTGCGGCGTAGTCACAAACGGAAGATAAATTGATATGTGTTATTAATACTATCTTAATTGTCAGATTTAATTAATATTAATGTCTTCAGGAATGAGTTATAAAAACCTTTATCAAATTTATCAATTATTATAAAAAGACTATAAAAAGACTATATTATAAAATAACTATAATAAAAAGACAATTCGTCTAATAAAATTTAGTTATAAGAATTTATAAAACAAAGAAATTAAAAATTTTTTGAATCTTTTTCGATTGTTTATTATTGCAGTAAATTGCAAATTTTATCAAAATTATATGTGAGATATTAGACAGTTTTCTTTCAATCAAATATGAACTAGTATCTTTAACATCATTTGTGGATAAATTATAGCAACTTTCCAATTAAATTCATCATGATTTAAAATAACTAAAAAATATGAAATAATGATAAATTAAATCGTGCAACACTAAACTGGCTAGTTTATTTATCGGGCTTCGCGTAATGCTTCTATTTCCCTTAACACGTTCGCTTCTTCCTCGATCAGTGATGATCGTTATAATTCAACAGATAGAGATCGTTGAGAATTGAAACGATCAATAATAAATCCCTCACGTTCTGTTCGAGCGTCTATAAAAATTTAATTCGCTTCCATCGCCTACTTAGAGGATTTATCAATTTTTCCTCGATGCGCATATCCGCTATACTACTAGAATCGCCATGATTGTTATTACATGATTACGGTATAACGGGAAGATCGATGAGCGCTCCTCGGTGATCGGTAATAAAATTCCAGACAAGAATTTCTACCTCCTTGATCGCTAAACATGAGATTATTCCTATATGATACACATATGTAATACATACAAAAAAGAAATGGTTTTTTGCTAAAGTATCTAAAAATTTAGCTGGATACAGATTTGAAAATAATTTTTTTGTACCAAAATAGCTACTTAAGCATGATGTGTAAGGTTGCAAAAATGCTGATGTTCTAGCAACCAGTTTAATACTTAGTCTTAAATAATTATTTTGATAGTTTAACAAAACGATTTCCAATTCTATATCCAGCTAAATTTTTAAATGCATTTTAGCGAAGCTGTTCTTTTCGTGTACATACACACATATAAGACGTATCTTTTTTTATATTTTTATATGTATGTTTTGTTTCGTTGCGACAGTTAGGATTGGAGTAATGATTAGAGAATAAAATCTGCAATTTCTCCATATTCTACATTTATACGCGTCGTAACTGCACATGCAAACGTGAAAATATCGCTTTGGATTTGCAAACATTTTATAAGCTTGTTACGGCTAAGATTACACACATACTAAAATACGAAGCTGTAAACCGTACAAGCATAATTGACAAGTTTTGAGCTTGAAACATACTGATAAATTAAAACACTATATTCCTCCCTCCTCCCTCCCGTATTAAAATAACTGTTATTTTCTAACAACTGCATACAAAGTTATTTAAAGACAAATCATAAAGATATTTTTAATCAAATACAAGAATTTAAACAACCGGTTACAGGTTTTAAAAATAAAATGTTATCATCGTTTAATTCAAAAAATACATACTTCCTGTTACAAGAAGAAAACATAATAGATTTTATCGTCTCAAGAAATCCCCCTATGTTCCGAATAACTCCACATGGGAAAGGTCTATATCTAAATATGTAAAAAAAAATGTGTAATACAGTATATCAAGCTACTTGAATCTACTTGAATCAATTTAACTTGGCCGTTACCCTCCGACACACGACGACAATGACGACGACGACGACGACGACAACAACAGGACGACAAGGGACGAGGGGATGGACGAAGACGAAGGTGTCGAAAAGGGCGAGTAGGAGGGGCCGGGGCCTCTCGGATTCCACGACCTCGGCTGCACCGGCAGATGCGGCCGGACCTACGCACGTCGTACGTCCGCACGTATGCTGCATACAACGCCGTGCCGGTGCAGCCAAGGGGAAGAATAAGGTAGGCGTGTCGCGGCCGCGTTACGTGCGTGCGTGTACACGACAAAGAGAGATACGCGGGCATAAGCCGGCTTATTACGCGCCGCCGCGGGCTACAAACACGCCGAATAATGGCCGTGGCTCCGCGCAGTGGAGTAAGCTGCGGAGCGGGCGGTATGTGCGCTCCGGTATCGTATTAAATTATAATAATTCCGGCGCGAATTATTAGACCGACCGGGAGAAAGAGAGGAAGAGAAAAGCTTACTGGGGGCCCGGCTGACTGGTTACGCGCTTTCCGCGTGCCGTTGCGGCACCATGTTGCGGCCCAGGTGCGCTACGCTGCGCCGGGGGTTTCGACGTTTGTTAACAAATATTTTAAGTCGTAACCAGACACCCTCGTCAAGGAAACGACGATGGTAATTCGTCGATGGGTTCTCGGAAGAAGATTCGAAATGAAATCAATCGTTCTGCCGCATAAAGAATTGATAAAGTATCGTAGCTATCTATATCAATCTTTAAATATTTGTGCGATATTTGATAGATAGAAATAGAAAAATGAAAGATAATTTATATGAAAAATTATTTATAGCTTTCTTCTTTTATGTTATTTAAATTTAAAATTATATGCTAAAAGGATTCAAAGATAATGTATCTTTGTATCAAAACGTCATCATTTTTAATTATAAAAAATTTTCCCCAAGTATCCACTTTAGCGTGATCAAAACGATAATTTTTGGAAAATATGGAAACAAAAATTTCTGCACACGTTGCAAGATGATTCATTATTAATGCTCTAACATTCGCTTCGAGAGAAACCTATTACCGCTACTTCGTTTCTATTGCATAATGCATTTTGCTCTCAAGATGATGTTACATTCGGCTAACACGCAGCGTGCTATACGTCGCGATAATTCTCCGAATTAAATTGCAAATGCCGACGTATTCCCAAGCAGCGTGATATATGGCAACGGGTTAATTTGATTCATCTAGGTTGTAAATATATCTTTCTTCCGACCAACCCGCTCCACATGCCTCTCCACGATTAACAATGCGCATGCGGTGGATGAAAGCGCGTCCGTAACAAAATGTTACATGAATTATAAACCAGCACGCATCATAATTCTCTTCTAACCCGCAGCCAGCAAATTTTTATCAATTGCGAACTTATTTAGTTAAAATTAGACGTTAACATTTGCAATGCTTTTTTAATGGAGCTACTCATTTTTTCAATTATACGGATTAATAGAAAATTAATTCTGATATGCAAATATGTATTTGTATATTTGTATATTCATTATTTAGATAGATTGTAATTGTATGAATTCAGAATATATACATAATTTTATTTAAAATAATTCAAAATAATTATAATCGAGAATCAAGAGAATATAAGTCAAAATAATTATCCGTGCACAGAACAAAATGATCATTCTCGCGTTTAAAGAAAAAGAGGCGTTCGTTAGAAACTGCAACGAACCTGGAAGGCCTAATTACACCGTCAAACGCGAAGAAATCGAGAACCCCGATATACTTGCCGACGATCGAGTTTCCGTATCTTTCGTGTCGGGGGAATGGCTACGAGGAGCCAATTATGGTTTCCTTCGTCATTGTCGAGCCCGGAGAGGCTCACATTACCAGCGCGGGGAAGAGCGGTCCAAGAAAAACGCGATAGCGAGAATCGTCTGGTATATTCGCGGAGGGTTGAAACTATTTCGTGCGGGCTCGCCGGGCTTTGTGCCCGATGACGAGAATGACAGGCACGTAAACGACACGTTTCCGGTCTACGCACCGACAGATGCTGATACGCGTAGGTCTGGTAAAAGCTACGATGGGACGGTAGGCGTATCAGTCATAGACACGTACACTTACGAAGACATAGTGGAATTAATGAGATTGCTGCGTTATTACGAGAATCGAGAATGCACCACGATGTCGTCTCTTTATTTTTTTGTTCGTTTTCATTTATATCTGCTTTTTACTGTTTCTCACTCTTACGCAATTTAGTTCTTTTTATTTATGAATTCTTATTGAGGTGACAAATATAAAATATGTAATCAAATTTTTAAAAATATTTCTGGATTAGAATAATAATTAATAAATAAATTATATTTTCATATTATTATATAATTTTTAAAAAATTAATATTGTATAAGCTAAAACTTGCATGAGTAGCTAAAGAATAAAATGTTAGAAATTATAATTTTTTATTTAATCGAAAGATCTCATTACGAAATAATTATTTCATTATTGGGATAAAAATGCGTTATATTAAACTCCGATAAATCATACATTTTGAATATGATAATTAATAATAAAAAAAAATATCAATTTTAGAAGTTTAATATACCTAATACTACTTTTAGATTAAAGTTCAAAAGAGCAACAGTCGCCTTAATTACATTAATGACAAAAAGGATAGCGTTCGTGTCAAGTGTTCGAAGAAAGAAATTAGCGGCTGCTAGTTTCAGAAGCGTTGAAGAACGTGAGAAGGAATGAGCCCGGGCCGATAATGTGGGTGACCGACGATGCGTCAATATTGAATCGCTGAGAAAACGTTGTGTGCGACCGTGAAGTGGTCGTACAGATCGTGCACCGTTTTGAGACTGACAACGGAACCGATAAAATTTATCGTCTATTCTTGGGAGCGACGTCCGCGAAAGAAATATCAGTGTGAAAGAGAGTCGTATACGAATAAGAATGCTTTCTCGAGGCGTACATACTTCTCTTTCTAAGACAAGTTAAATTGTACCGTCGACAACTCAAAATTTCACTCTACATTCAAGATGTTCCGAAAATTGTTGGGTTTTCTACTAAACTGTCAGTTATTAGTTTTGCAAGTTCGCCGGCGTGAATTTAGCCTCGAGATTTATCGCACTAACAAGCTTTTAAGTAGGTAAGGTCACGAACTCAAGACTTCGAGATTTATTATGCTAAATTTTGACTAATATCTCTGATTAATAAGTCCCATTTGAGATTTAGTACCTCCGAAAAGATTTCAGTAACTAAATTGTTGGATATAAATTTAGGATCTCCAGATTTACGCGATAGTTACGAGCTTTCAAATGCACGAGTTTGTGCTCATAAATTTGGTATTTTGCGATTTGCTTGCTTTAATATAATTCATCTTAGATTTATATATTTATCTTACAAGAGTCGATCAAATTTCGTATAATTACGCAGTATTCGTAAAAAAATTGTAATAGCTAGATACAGATCTGAAAATAATTTTGCTGAATCATTAAAATAATTTATGTAGGACACTCACTCATAATGATATAACATTTCAAAAAATGTTAACATTTTAGCAATCATTTTGAGTGTCTTACACAATTATTTTAATAATCGAACAACATTATTTTCAAATTTGTATCTAGCTAAATTTTTAAATACTTTATTGAAACTATTATTTCCGTTATCATATTTGCTATATTTTGTTCATAAAGTAGTTTTTATTACATAAACAATACGTAGCATTGCTTGCATAATTTTTTTTCATAAAACGTTTAAAAAAAATTGATTTTTGATGTACTTATTTCATGTTTATATAATAATTTTTATTAAAAAACCGTTCTTAAATTTTAGGTTTTAGCAACGAAAATATTTTAATTGCTGAAACATTTTTACGAAAGAAATATTCAGTTATCATTCATCTCCATTGTGCTTCTACGTTTAATATTCAACACTTTCTAATGTTCGAAGGTTGGGAAAGATTTCAATTATCGAAACTTGTCGCGGACGCGAGAAACAACTTTTCGATACGGAAAAAATGTTAAGGATGGTATAAGAGAGGAAGAGAGAAGCGAGTTGATTTCAAATCAAGATAATGCCGGAAGCGAACGATGCAGTTGGGCATTCGCGATGAAAATAAATCAAGCCCGGGTTGGATCGCCGGGAGAGTTTCTCTCCCACTGTCTTCCTTTCGTTCCCTCGAATTAATAAAACGTGTACAAGCAGCGGCAAATAGTAATATGATTGACAGAATTATGGTTAATTGACACCTATCGATCGATAATAGGCCAAAATCAGAGCTCTTGTAGGTTGTTTACGTCACTGCATTCATGCTTTCGCCTATGCAGTTTGTGCGCGATGTCGCGCTGCCAAATTTGCGAAAATTTCCGATGGCGGTCACATTTGCGATTCAAAATAATGCGTTAAAATTCCGCTCGGACTGTCGTCCACGGTTGTAACTCGGCCGACGATCTTTTTTTGTTTTCCCTTTTTTTTTAATGGAAGTTATGCGACGCCAATGGAAAAAAGGGAAACGGAGGATATTCAAATTTCTTGCAATTAAAGGAATCTCTGACAGCATCCATTACCCTTAAATTTTTTGTTAAAATTCTATGACTGTGCAAATTTTTACGGTTATAAATAATATAATCACACAACGTATAAAAATGTTTTTAAATTTAATTAACAATTCAAGCGTTATATACATATATAATACACTGAGAACAAAGTTACTAAATTTTTCAACTCAATTAAATTTTTTCAATTCAACTATTTATGTATTTGATTTAAATGTATAAATTACCTAAACTTTAGTTTAAACATTTATATATTTAACTTAACTATAACATGTAAATATATTTAGTTTAAATACATAAATATTTAAACTAAAGAAATTCAATCAAGAAAAATTTAGTCATTGAAAAATTTAGTCAACAACTTTTTTTTCTCAGTGGATATGTTCACAATTTAAAATTTAAATAATTATATAATTTTCCGTACTTATTTCCTTACTTTGAAGTAAATTCGTAAAACGACTTAGCATTTAGAGATTGTTCCAAATGAAGGAATTCACCGTGAAGATAATGGCTTTTTATGGTTTGCTGATGCCAGGAACTTATTTCTTTTTTGCATAAAATTGAAGCGTAGTCCCGTAAGATATGTGCACGTGGACGCACGTGCACACTTTTACGGTTGGTTACTGAAGACGTTAAAGCGGTCGAAGCGGTAAGGGATTTCGATGGGCATCGCGGCGTTGCGCGCCGTTGCGCTAACAAGACGATCTTTAAAGGAGGAAAGCGTTTCCCGAGTCATCAGTTAACATCTTTGTCTCGTATTCTTGTGCCCGGCTTGTGAATATATTCATGAGGTAGTCGGCGCATCGGCTGAAAACTTTCGGGACCACCATCTTAAATCGCAGGTGTAAAAGAATGCAGTAACTGCCGCTAAACGCGGGCAAATGACATTTTGACAGTAAACACAAATTTGTACGAATCTATTTCTAATGATTGCATCTATCTTTGATGGTTACATACGATCTCGAATAAATTATTTTCGACACTAATCGATAATATTACTTCATGTCTCATTTTGTTCTCATTAAAAATTAAAATCTCTGTGCCAGTTTTGCGCCACCCAAAGCTATTTCAAGCTCCATTTTAAAATCTAATTACAAACAAGAATAACTACGTCAAACTAAGAGATGATGCATGCCTCACGGTAACTCGGCAATAATTTAAAATCAATATTTTGAATCAGAATCAACCATTACATACTTCTACATATTATATTAAACTGCTAATTCCTATTAAATTTGTATAATATGGTAAAATGTGATGCAGCAACTATCCTTTAATTATACATAATCAAGTCATAATTATATTTAGCATCAATATTAGTAAAAAATAAAATTTAAAAATGTATAATTTCGAAATGTGATACTTTGTATGATACTCAATATAATTTTTCATCTACAATTGTATTACTACGTTTATCCAACAAATTTACTACAAATACTTAGTATTAATGTATTTTGTTACAAAAGTTGATATTTTCTAAGTACATACTTTATCACAACTTTGTAATACATAATAGAGGTATCATTTGTTCATAAATTTATGATGCGACTTTTTTCTCTAAGTGTAGTCTATGGGATTAATTCGTATTGTGAGTAGGAGATGAAAAGACAATGTCGTTGATACTCACTTTCGTGCACTTGACGTCGGCTGTTTTCGAGTCAAGATATTAGATTAATCAAAAGAGAGGGAATCGCTCTCATCGATACATCAGCGTAGTCTCGCCCGAATGCGTGCGCCGGCAAGGTACACTGGCAGGGCTTTAATAGAGGCTGCGTATGTATATAGCGGGCGTCGGATGTGTTTCGCAACGCCGCATCGCCCGAGCGTACAATAAACCGATGTGTATTCGAAGGGGCTTAACTAGACGAACTATTCCCGTGCAGTTTCTATTAGTAAATCACCCGCGCACTGCATGGCATAGATAACGACCCCGTGGCGCAACGACAATGCCTTCGACGGGGCGAGGCTTAATTAAGTATATATTAATTAAAATAATCCCCACCTCTCATGCGCCAACGTTGGCTACATACACCTTGCTACAATGTTTCTATCCCCCCCCCTTTATCCATCCCCTTCCTCCCCTACTCTGTTTTACTGTATGTATGTTGCTGCATATTTGCGAAAATTAAATTTTGATCGCCACGCGTTCGGTATTCGAATTTCAAACGTAAATAGGTAAAGGTTCAACATATAATTTATACAGGTAATTATAAAGAATAGCGGTGTGCTAACAAAAATACTAACAAGCGTTCGTTGTAAATTTCCAAATCATATTGTAAACTTGAATAATTTGGACGAATAGTCATTGAATAGTCTATTCTCAAAACTTTCATAAAAAATTCAAATAATATTTATTTAAATTTCTATATTAAATGTGTCACGTATATTTCGAGAATTTCTTCGAGAAGTAAATGCATGCTACAATAGATTTCTTTTCTACAAGAAATTCGAGAATAAACTGTACAACGACAATTCGACATCTAAATTATTCAAGCATATGGTTAGGTCAATGAAACAGGTCAATGAATTTGAAAAGATTCAAGCAATGAAGCGCCGGCGGCAATCTCAGATTTCGCGTCAATTATTCGGGCTTAATAAAAATGTACGATACGGCGGGCGCACAAAGGAGGGTCGTCTGCTCTCTGCAATCCCCCTTTCGCAAAATGCAACGTCAAGGAGACGAATCGGTGACATCGAAGAGAAGCACCCTTGTTAACGTTTCCGTCATCCGTCTCCTTTTGTCGGGACAACCCTTTCTCTCCGAGCGACTTTAAATCGCACCGGTCGGACGCGTTGGATAATTTATAACGCTATCTTTTTCGCCCCATAAATGAGAAAGAAAGAGAGAAAGAGAGAAAGAGGGGAGAGAGATTAGCATTAACCATATATCAACTATAATGTGCATTTAAATATTTGAAGAATGAGCTGGGTTTACTTTGCAATTCCGAGAATATGGTGCTTAAGTCGACTTATCAATATCTCACAATATTTAGAATGCTAAAAGGGACTTTTTGTCCTGCTCCTAATTGAACGAAATATATAATTAGAAGAAATGTACGTAATGATAGATTCTATCATAGAATAATAACCACTTCGTGATTCTAAACTATCCATTTTATCGGGCTGGACCATTTTCGGTCGAGATGCATGTATGTGCCGAGCGATGTGTTCGAGTAAGTGACATTTCATGTTTCGGCTCGCGGAAGACTCGAACGACATGCGGAATACGTTAATAGAAATATATTCGTTTGAAGGAGCACTCCTGCGAAAGTCCCGCTGCGCTTCGCTCGATCGTGCGTAACTATCGGGAGAAGATTCGAGTTTAATCTTGTGAGAAATTGTAGAAGTAGATGGATGCGTGCGCGGAATAGAAATAAATGTGTATACGTATAGATTGATATAATCAACGGGGGAGATATATATATATATATATATATATATATATATACTGTTTGTGAGAAAAAAATATTCTTCCTCGACAGAGGAATCTCCAAGATTATAGGAAGGAAATTCAAGTTTTATCTTACAAGAAACTAATGTAAAAAAACATAATAGAAAGGATCTGCACATATGATTAGTATAAGTAAAAAAAAGAAAGTGTCCTATTGAATGCAGAAACTGCTATGTCTTGTCTTGGACTCATCAATCATTTTCCGATTTTCCTTTGTGTACTTCCGGCGAAAATTCTCGTATAAAAGTGTCGCCGAATACTTGAGGCGAGTATGAATAACGCAATGCGAATACAATGTTCATAAGAGTCGTATCGTTACGCCTTTTCCTGCACCGCCTGTCGACGATAAATTAAATCGTGGTCGAGTGCCACGTACGCGTATTTTTCACTGAGCGCTTTATCGTATGTGCTTGAACGACCCTTGTGTGTCTCACTCTCTCTCTCTCTTTCTTTCTCTTTCTCTCTTTCATTTCTTCTCCGTTTCGTTTCACGTTCCATCGTCTTATCGGCGACTCTCGGATTTTAATTTCGCCTTAAGGCGACAGCTCATCCTTCGATAAATAATGACCGATAGCCTCTACACAGTCGCCGAAACGTCAGTATCTTCGCGATGCTTTTATCGGAAGAAGTTCTTTATTCTCTTACCGTTCAAATTTTTATGTCTCGAAATGTCAATCGAACAAATCTTTCCGTTTTGCGCCAATAAAAACATTTATACATTTTTTCGACCGATATATTGTCATATAATCACAACTAGAAAATAACTTTCAAATATCAATGTCTGTTCATTAAACATAAAATATCAAATATTGTATTTTATTTTCAAAGTATACATATTATCTATCGAGTTTTGTAGCAGAGAATTTTTTTTATTACAGTATAATATAAAGTAATTGGTATAAAAAAAAATCAATACGAAAGATTACTAACAATACACGGAGCAAGATAGAGATAATTCAAATATATATTTTTAAATAATATTATTTAAAAATATTATTTCATTTCAATGTGAGCTGTTTCATAAACTTATGATATATCAATTCTATATCATTTTTAGAATAAACATTCGTTATCTTGTACTAAAATTATTATATTGACTTAAAGCTGATAATTATTTTCTTCGAATAAAGGAAAAAAATTCAAAGCTTAAAAGATATCATCGAAATAAATCAGTCGATTGGTTATCTTTGGCACGAGAAACAGCGCGTATCACGCTGTTGTAAATTACACACACACCAGATAAAGTAACAAATTGCTCAGGTAGAGTCTGATCGAGCGCAGAATGGAAACCTGGACAAAAAGGACAGCGGTCAGAAGAGAACGAGGGATCGAACACCTTTATCGAACTATCGACGATCTTCTCATACCGATTCCTGTGCGTGTAATTTCACGCCCAAATCGCGGAAGTTATGGCAATAGGGTTGGCGATACAAGCCATAAATGGGACCGCCTGACCATGAACGCACGTACATATATAGGTCTCTAGCGGGTTTGAGGCGGGCATTTTCTCTCTCCAGGGCCCGGTCTCTCAAAAAACAAACAGTTAAAGCTAGGTGGTCCCTCATTAAGTTGGCACCACTCCTGGGTCGTTCCCCTTTAATTCGAGTCGATCCCGATGCCGCACATAGAAAGGGTCCCGGAAGGGTCTTGGGTCCCGCGGGGCTCTATTACACACGCGCGGGCAGGCAAGTACGTGTATCCGAGTCCGTACAGCAGTGCGAGTGAGATGTTGGCTATGCGAAATCAATGCGTTTGATACGTGTCACCGTATCGCCACACCGACACACACGCTGACTGCAGAACACGCGCCCTCGGCCTGCTGCACGCATTCATATTTCACGCTCGAGTGTCGGGCATATCCGAGGACGTTATTGCTACGAGCCGGCTGAGAAATAAAAGATATTTTGCTTTTCTTTTCTTTATAAAAAAAAAAACTGACCGTATCAGTCGCTTTTAAAAGGTTGTTTCCAACGTTAATCTCTGAGAGATAATAATTATTTCCGAAGATCCCAGTCGAACTAATCTTTCAAAGAGCGTGGGTTCACAATAATTTGTGGATGCTAGGTGTATGATCGAGACTCTTTCATCGCAGCAAAATTTTAAATATAAGTGTAGTATAATCAGAAATTTTGTGAAATATAGAATAATTGTTAACGAACATAATTCATTAAAAATTAATATTACAAAGAGAAAGGTATAACGTTATATATTTTCTTTGTTTAAAAAATTCGATAAAATTTAGCCTTAGTTTTTTCTTATTTAGCAATATCAATCCAATTTAGACTAAATACAATGAAAAAAATCAACCTCTACTTATAAATTTTTTTTGTGAAAATTGTAATACCATCGCGTTAATAATTTTCTAGATGCTGCGAATGTATAATTATTTTCGAAAGCTCGTAGCCTCGAAGAACACGCGCCGATGTGCGCGCAATATCCGCAGCATAAGGAAAATGCCCGATAATGGGATTACATATAGGCAAAGGATTAGTGAAATCCCTCGAATGCAAAAGCTTAGTCTATAATCTGTGCAACATACCGGTATCTTCGACACGAATCACGAGCGAAAGAACGAGCATATCGTACATATAGGAATACCCATCGATATAATCACTTAATTGATATTTCTTTTAAATTTTAATATTTTATACGGTGATAATGAATTTTCCTTTATTTCTAGAAAGTTTTAAACGCAATTTTTGTAATCTCTGCAATTATTTTTTCACGCGTCGTTAAATAAAAATTATTACTTTCAGATTTTACTCAAATATAACATTGATATTTCTTTGTATTGTTAAATATCGATTCATTATCTTGATACAGTAATTATAAGCACAAACTCTCATCTAAAAAAAATAAATATGTATATATATATATATATATGTATATATATATACTAATAACACGCTAGGGAATCATTATTAATAGGAAATCAACCGATAAAAGTATTAAACGTACACTGTTAAAAATGATATAAAATTTAATGTACTTTTAAGTTATGCAAATGCATTAAAAAAGAATGTTATTAAAAGGCCTGTTTTTACTGTGTTCGAGGAAAGTAAAACGAACACCATTATAATTTTTGAAGCAAGGAATCCGATGGTGCTAGTTAAAATTACATCACGTGATGGAAACACATAGAAAGTTGCGTTTAAATTGTACGAACATGATCGAGTTGGCTTTACCCATCCAGTGGCTAGCAGTTGTACGCGTAACACGTATACATCATAAAAACTTATTCTATTATCATAGAGGGTAAACCATTTTTTCTTTTCTTAGCCTAAACACACAACCCATCAATAAACTAATAAAACTAAACCTTGACCAGTAAAACTCTCATTCTATTGTATGTATAACTTCCTGCTATTATAAAAACTTATCATAAAATTCACTCCGCTCCTTTAACTTATCTTTTTTTTTGCAATAATAAAATACAGTTCAAACTTTTAGAACGAAGGTCCGGTTCATACATTCTTAAAAACAGCTATGCATTAACAGCTAGAAAAAAAAAGTTTTATTCCACGAATGACTATAAAACGTTACACGTTTCCGCTATTTAAACGCAATTTTCTATGTGTTTTTATTACGTAACAAAATTTTAATTAACATTATTCCTCGGATTCCTTGTCTGAAAAACCATAAAAAATAATGTTTGTTTTACTTTCCCAGAACACAATAAAAATCTGTATTTTACGCTATCTATTCACAAATATATTTGCTCAATCAAGAGATTATATCTCCATAGTACAAATATACTGTAAACAATTAATACAAATAGCGCAATATATTATTGCAATCGGGTTATAATGAAATAAATGCAGATAATTAAAGAAATACATTTAAATTAAACGTTGCTATACATATATATAACTTGTGTGTATCTGTAATTGCCAGAATCTTAAAATTCAATCTTCAAAATACATGTAAACTTATATGTAAATGCACACCTGGTCTATTCTATGTCGTATTAATAGCTGTCGTTATTTTATGTTGCAGATACGCGTCAACGTAGAACGGAGCAAGGACGATAACGTAGAAAAATTACGTGAGTATATATACACGTCCATGCATGTAGGTGCCTGCCAATTAGCCAATATTTGATAACGGATATATTCGTGTACATTACTCGTCTATATCATAGATTTGATGGCCTCTGTATGATAGAGCATCTTTTCACCTTCTCTCGTTTCTTTGAGAAAGGAATACTAAGTCTACACACATATACACATACATAGGCGTGCGCACAAAATCCCCTCTCGACAAAGAAAATTCTTCTCACGCTTATATCACGTGAAATCTGGCGAGTTATATACGTAGAAATAAAATAATTCAGCATAAGTAACGCATAATAATGTAAAACGCCTTCGTGAAATATTTATTTTCTTCTTTAATAAAGAAGATGTAAAAATAAAATGTCAATTAAACATAACATTGTTGAATTCATTTCTTTAGTAACAATATGGAGTAAACTTTGAAATAAGTTTATTTTGAAACATTTCAAAAAGTTACTGTCTCAGATTATTCAATATATTGAATACATTTTGACCTTTTTTATTGTTATAATTGGCTTCTTGAATAAATTAAGTATAATAATTTATTTATAAATGTTATTTCATGCTATTCAACTTTTGCTATCTTAAAATTATTGTAATAATTTTAAGAGTAAAATAAGAGTTGATGAATATACTGATCAGACTGCGACATGAGGAAGGATTTTATATTAGTATTATCCTTTCGCATTCCTGGAATACCTCGGTGACAAGACTTTTTCACACGATCTCGTCTTGATTTCTCCTTTTCGAATATCCGTGCGCGCACAATTAGTCCGGTTCTCGAAGAGAGATGCACTCGCACGCGTAGCATTTAACCGTCTTCGTTACACGCGTCGGCCAACTTTATGACGTTGTCCGTGTAACTGCCGTGTTTACGATTTTATTGAACCCGCTCCCGCCGGTGTGTAATCGTCTGGTATGGAACACGCCTAGTCCCGGGTGAGAAAGAAAACTTTATAGAGCCGACAGATTCTTGCGCTTTAGAATGCAGTTCTCTAACGGCAGCTAGATTCGAAACAAAAATAATCGAATAATCGAACTTAATCTTTAAGGATCAATATAAACATTATAAACTGAAAAATATCTAAACTTTATTAGTATTAATTGTTAATTATTCGAGAAACTTGAAAACACAATTACATACGTCTTTATAAATGGCTCGCGTAATTAGATAATTCTTTTAGCAAAAAAATTCAATCAAAATATTTTTATATTTTGATATTAAAAATTTATAATTTATAATTTACAATCCAGATTAATAAAGTAAGAATTTATTGATATTATCATATGTGTATATGTGTAAGTTGAATGAAAGAATTTAAAAAGGTATATATACCGCATATCTCTAATTTTTACTTCATACATTTAATTAAAGCATTTTATGGATTACTTTACAACTTTATAGATTTTATGATTTTAAATTTAATGTAATTATAACCTAAAATTTAGAATACATGTAAATGTTTTATACATTTTATATCATTTTATTCAAGTCTACGCTAAAGTTTAAAATTATGTCAACTCTCTAAATATGTAAAATTAATTTCAACTCTCCTAAAAGAGTTAACTTCTCGAAATATTTTTATCATGTTATAAACTATTATACTGTATTATATTAGAAATTTACGCTTTAAAATTCACAAACAAATAAAAGCTCTTAAATAAAATTGATGCTTTATAATGTATAATTATTTTAATATTTTAAACCTGATTTTATCGGTCTTTGTCGGCCTCCAAAGATAGGCCTGCTAGTTTCAATCGATAAACTTATCGTTATTTATTTAGGAAATATAAGCTGGGAAGAGATAATAGCGTATAGAAGATTAATTCGTGGTAGATAAGAGTCATATGCAAAGTAAACATCCTACGGATTAATCCGATTTTGCGTAAACATATAATGAGAATTAATGTATGTGTGTGTGTGTGTGTGTGTGTGTAAAGGATTTTTAGAAATATACTGATAAATTATAATAAATATAGTAGAAGACTGTCAATAAGAATATTACTCATCTGAGAATTAAAATGAACTATCGGCTTAAACTGTAAAAATAAAATCCTTTATCTATCGGATATTTGCCTAGGACGTAAGATTGATAGGATTCCTGTCAGTTTCCTCATGTAACAATGCAATCACATAAGTTCTCTCGCCCCATGTTGTCTCGTAGACGACAATCGAATACAGTGGGTTAATAAATGCGGTCGGGATGGAAATAATCAACGATTCCAGGGAAAGTATCCTCGATCGCTCCATTACTCCATCGGGCGAGTGAATTTCTACTCGTTTTCTCGTCGTCGGCATGAACCGAAAGACAGTCAATGGCGGCACGGAGGGTTAAAGGAGAATGCGGACTCCCGTTCGACAATAGGCCACCTACGGTTTCCCTACACCCCCGCTCTCTTTCTCTCCCTTTCTTTCGCCCCTTTTCGAGTATACTCGGAATCTCGACCGGACCAGCTGCCCTAATGCTGCGGAACTGACTGTAACGCGCTGGCAATTGTCATGGTCTCGTGAACTGTAAAGCGCGTTGGGGAACACGCCACGAGCGATTCTGTCCAGGTTTACGTTGCATCCTCGGCTGTTGACGTTTGCCACCGGGCCTAGTGTTGTCCGAAATCGCCGGCACGAATCGTTTACATCGAGATAGAAACGGGATAAAATAGGCATACGAACACCGAGGGGAAGACCGTGACAAGGATTTGGTTGTTCGGTTAATTAGGCAACAATGGTAGATCATGGAAGAACGTACCGTGAAGATTTTTATATTGTAGTAGATTTAACATACTAATTTTCACTAATTTTCACATAATTTCAAAAAATGTCGCTATGATATACAAAGTATATATGAATAAGACCATATATTTTTACAAAATTAACGTTACCTTTATCATCAATTTTTGTATTTCATTAACTGCTAAGGCTCATTCAATTTTTTAATTTATAATAAATATATAAACGTATTTACTTTCTGAATTATTCTGTATACGTATATTATTAGAATATGATATTTAATGAAAGAGATGTGAAATTATATAATCGAGAGACCATCATATACACATTTCATATGAATTTCAACATTTTGGTACTAATCATTTTTCTACGTCTTCTTACTCGACTTTTCCTTCTAAATAATTTGTCTCCGTCTGTTCGCTTTTGGTTTGAAGTTAACCGGTATAGAATCTGAATTCCTAAAGGATTCGAGTTCCCCGTGATTCATCTCCCAAGCCCTGGCGTTTGTGGTTATCGAGGCGTTATCGGCTGTGTGAAACGACACCACAAATTCTGCACGACGTTTCAGGGCGCGTTTCGAGCCGTCGTTGGATTAAAGCATCATCGCGGTGCCGTGTCACGGGATACAACTGCGATCCTGCAAACGACCCTTCGGAGAATAAACTCCCTTCTAGTATTTATGGACTTTTGGGATTAGCGGGGACGAAGAAGGGAGGGAGCGAGGCAACCTCCTCTTTTGTAAACTCTCGAAACACCTCGACGACGAGACAGGAGAGACGTTAGTTCTCCTTCCGCGATGTGGATCGCGATTCGCGTTGTTTATAGGATGCTGTCGCATAGGGGATGCTCTTTTGTCCGCAGTTGATTCTCATCAGGAGATATCATCGAATAAATTTTGGGGGTGGTAGTGATACATACGTCATGCTTGGTTGCGGTTATGCACGTACTTTACGAGTTCTTTTTACCTCGCGCGATTTCAGAGACTGTGAAATGCGAATCACGATAATTGTAAACTATCCGATACGATCATCAATTAAATATGCTATTTAATTTTGACCGATCGATACAATGTGTATAAACACAAAGTTAGTTTAGTAATATTTATATAAAACTTTTACATCAAAATTTTTGTATATCGAAAAATGTTTAACGAGAGAGGATGAAAGTTACGAAAATAATACAGAATATAATTAACAATAATTAAAAAAAAAAATAACAGTAAAACAATTGTGAGAAATTTGATTGAATTTAGCAAAAAGAAAGTACAAGAATAGCGTCTAGAAAAGACTGTACACTGATTGTGAGAGAAAAATTCCTAAATTTTAATAAATATTTATTACCTATTATATTTAATCAATTAAATATATTGCATTAAATGTATCATATTTATATATGAAATTTAAAATTATGAATTTAATCGTATACATTTTTATTATATTAAAATAATGCATATTTTCAATGAATTAAATTTTAAAATTTCTCGCGATATTAAATATATCTCATATTATTTTTTTGTGTCACGTATGTAAATGAAATTAAATTAGGGAACAATAATAAAACAATTAACTGTAATATTAAGATTTGCATCGTCAAAAAATATGACAGTTATAGAAACGTGAAATAATTATGAGTCGTTGGTTGATCGTGATATGTTTGTCTCGCAATGCAAAGCGTATAATACGATCATAAAGTTATTAACGTGAATACTACACGCATGTCATACGTCGTATCAGGTTTGCAATAGAACGAGAATTCACCGTTCAATGCCGCTTCCTTTCCAAACAACAAATAGACAATATAAACTATTTATAACTACACATATCTGACAAAATCGTGATAATTCTTTAAAAATAATATAATAATAATGAATCCTTTTTGTCATATAGGATATTCTTTTCCTTCTTTAATTTTAATAACAGATTCTAATTTAAAATAATAATTGAGACTCGTGAAAAGATTCTAAGTTATTAAACTTCAAGAATTATTTTTCTGAACGCGAAAATATTTGGATATCGATATATTTCGAATAATTATTAATAGAAAATAAAAAGATTTTATAATTTCAAAGTAGAACTGTATAATAAGGTTTACTTATATTTATCGATAAGATATATTAAATATAAAAAATAGTAGAAATAATATAAATAAATATTTAATCTTAATAAATTACTGTACTTTACAACAAAATAAATCTTTATATACTTTTTTCTTGTATATAACATTTTATTTTTATATACAAGAAATTATTTTTAATATGTGAGTACCCTTATTTTTAATTCCATTTATTATGTAACGATTGTTAAACTGTTGTTTTCTATTTTGTTAAAACAGCAAAGATAGAATTCATTTCTGTTAATTCATTCCAAAGGTTAGATAAGTGAAGGTGAGAAAAGCGAAGGTGGAGCATATTCCACGTCAACAGAAACTTCCCGATGTTTTCTACAATTTTCGAGACAGACGTGCGTTTAAATGCGAGGGAGTTTGCGACCTCTCCCTTGGATTGTTTTCCTTCATCGTGGATAATTTCCCGTCTGCCACTTGCATCTCGCGCGGTAATTTATTGTAAACGCGAAGGCGGACGCGCCGGTTTAAACGATTTTCCTGATATGGCAGCGAACGGACGGATGAAGAGACACGGAAACGCCTTCCATCGCCACATTAACGATTCATTACAGAAGTGTAAATTAGCAAAAATTGTATCTTGCTCGGTACTCCTTATCACCGGAAACATGCGATCATCGCTAAAGAAACATTAAATTCTTAATATTGATACACACTTTAAGACAATTCACTTAAAATTGTTTACACGCTCACACATTTTTTAAGCTAAGTTTCTTGTAAAATTAACTTCTTAATATGCACATGCATATAAAGATTATTTATTTTAGGAATATTTAATGTAAAATATCGGAAAACATAAAGGGAAAAGACGTCTCCAAAATTTTTTGTAAAAGAAAATTTCGATTTCTATTTAATGAGATTTTTGATGTATAATTTTTTTTAATACAGAAAAGAAGTGCTAATATTACGACAAAAATTTCGTGTCACAATAAATTTGTGTTAGTTATTTTGAATTGACTAAATGGACACGTCCATTTAGCAAAATATGACAATAAAAATCAGACATCGCTGAATAAACTCGTCCTTTCATTCCGCTGTAGACGATTTCGATATTTTTTAAACGCGGATGCATTAATAATTTCAACAGTAATGTTGGGAACAAAAAAGTTCGTGAATGCATAACTATTATTTTGTCAAATAAAATGTGTCTGAACGGGAGGCAAATATTTTTCCAACGGAAACAATACTTTATTTCTCACTCGAGAAATACGATTGATAAAATACCCTACGTTACCGTTGTTTTATGTTTGTAAACAATAATATTGAAAAGCAATAGTTATAAATAGTAGATAAAGTCAGATAAACAAGTAGCATATGGTACTTGTTGGTCAAACAATATTTCATAAAAGGAACTCTCTCTCTTTCTCTCTTTGGGCGTAAATTGATTTAGATTTTATGCTTTCATGTTATTATTGTTATATAAATTTATATTTTCCATCTTTAAAAGTTTCAATATAGGTCAACAATTCATTATGTTATTGATTTTATATATTTTGAAAATAAATGTAGCAAATGTAACAATAAAACAAAAATTATTTAAAAGCACAAGAACATGAAGTAAATGGGAATCTATAAAAAAAAAGAATTGTACGAAAAACATCTTAAAAATTTAATATAAATATATATATAATACTAATAATGATTTTTATTTCATTTTTTTATATAAAAATCATTTTCAATATATATTTATATATACTAAAAATGATTTTCGACACATTTCTTCCCAACAAATGAAAAAATGAATATTATACAGTGACGTTATCAAATTTATTTTTATTTGTAATAATTTATATGTGTCCTGAAAAAAAAGTTCGATTGTAGAGCAAAATAATATAGAGCAAAATAACGTCAATTAAATATTTGATTAATATCACCACAAATAATTGTACTTTTCTAAATATTTAGTAAAGTATTCAGAATGAAGAATAATAATGTATCCATTCGCTTAGCAAATATTTAGGAACGTAAAATTATATTTAGTTGTATTAAATAAATATTTAATCGGCATTATTTCACTCGGCATTTGGTAGATATTACTAGACTCGTTTTTCAGTGCACACGTAATTGCCTGTTATCTATATCATCTCGCATTTCTAATTCACAATTAATAACGGGACTTACCTTACCCATACGTTGATTACGCGATACCAAAGAATGTAGGAAGATGCGGAGCAGAAGTCTCGACGTCGACGTATTGTCCTTGTAACCGGTGATGTAGTGTAACCAGTAAGCGACCTTGTAACTCACTGCTAAAACAAACAACGGGTGAAGTTAATACGGTTATTTCCTCGTACACAGTGATATCATGGATTAAGGGATAAGGATACTTACATCATCTCGCGATCGCGAGTTGGAGAAAGCGAATTCACTGAGCGAAAGCGTACGTTTGACACGAATTGAACGCGAAGTCACGAATTCAAGCGTTGTAAATCGCGCACGTGATATCGGAGCATGCGAATGCGAATCGCGACTATTACTCTCCCGGAGTGAGATATCGATAAACTATGAATTCAGCCGCTCCGCCGAGAACGATATTCCGAACTTGGCGGTATTGTGCGATTTCTAACTTTATCGCAACTTCCAAATAGCTATCTTTTAAGTTTCAATAGCCGTTAACGCTACGCGAGCGTCGCGTGGGCGCCATTTTGGATCACCGATTACTATCACACAGTTATTAGCTAGCTCGTGACGGTTGGTAGTAGACGCCGACATTGTCTCAGATTGATATAAAGATTTTCCTCCGAGGCGTCGTTCAGAGGAGCAAGAGCAAAGAGGTACTGCAAGATCTCTCAATACATACAGATTACCGTATTCTCGAAGAATCCGTGTACCGTTCGCGTGCCAACAAGTCACCGTTAACATCGATAAACCGGAGTTCCCTTCTCATTTAAGACAGGCTGTCTCGACGCAACAGTCGGATTGTCAGACTCGTCGAATCGCGTAATCGCGATATCGTCGCAAGGACTCGCTAACTGCGAACTTGGCTGTGCGCGAGCGGTGGTGCGATACGATATTCGGAGTCGTCGGGCGACGAAAATTCCACGTAACGCATTTACAGGACCGACGCGAAGCATCGCGAAAGCGCGAGGAGAGAGAGCGTCTTTAACCGCCTTGAAGTTCGGCGTACGAAGTGGGGTGGGGCACGGGAAGGAGGCCCGGCGGCGCGACGCGGCCGCTACGTAGTCGGGGAGACGCGAGGGGAACCGAGCACGGCCGAGCGGTACTCGCGCGCGCCGTGGTGGGGAAGTCGCCACCGCCGCCGCCGCAGTCGTTCGGCAGGTGTGGTGGGGAGAGACGCTCTCTCGTCCCTGTGCTCGCTCAGTTGCTCCGTCGCCGCCAGAGGGAATGCGTCGCCGCGCGTTGCCGTTCCCCTCGTAGCCGCGCCGCGACGGGTATCATCTCGCGTTCTCGTTATCCTCTCACCGTCGTTGCAGTCGTCGTTGCTGTGTTGTCGACTCGCCGCCGTCCTTCGCCGACCTCGCGCGATCCTTCGGTCATGGAGACTCGTAACTCCTGTGCGATACGGTGAAGCGCGACGGTTGGCGCTCATCGCGCGGCCAACTTCAGTGTATACGCGCAGTGATACATAACCGTCTTCTGGGCGCCCCGCGAGCCTTTCTCGATCGCACGATCGCACGATCTCGCGAATCTACGTGCATAACTGTGATTGCCCTCCCCCTTCCCCCTTTCCCCTTCTCCCCGGAATCCAGCCGGAGGAAGTCCTTGGGAAACGGATAACTCTGACGGTGGAGAACTCGAAGGAGCTACGTAGGCCGGAGATCGCGGCCGTCGGCGGGACGTGCCTCGGCCGAAATCGCGCCATCGGCATCGGCCAGAACGTGCCTCCCGCACTCCTGGAAGTTTCGAGATTGGGATGTAATGAGGCTCGGACCTCGATAGTGTGTTTCGTGTGACAGTGACAGTGTGAGAACAGTTCTGGTTTGCTTTCGGTTTCCGGATTTCTGTGCGATGTGCTACGGTCCCGTCGGTCTCCGCATCCTCTGTCTCGTAAGTACCGTATAACGGCTCTCGATTCACGTCGCCGTCGTACTTCCGCGATCGTCTTTCTCCATTTTCATCTCGAAAACGACACTCGCGCGTCGCGGATTCGATTTACCGTGCTCCGATTTACGGAGGCATCGGATCGATACTGAGATCGAGATTAAAGTCGAGCTCTCCGACTTGGAGCGACGGAACGGAATGCGACGCTTCGAACCGTCAAACGTGTGTTGTACGTGTGTGCGTGTGTGCTCGCGCACACGAGATGTTTTCCTTCGCCGATATTTCCCTCGCGAACCTGTGACGTGAAAGTGGAAAATACGAAAGCGTCGTTCGAAATCGGAGTGCGTCGGCTGGAAATTGGTCCGTTAACGTGAACCCGCTGCTGCGCTGGTGCTGCGTTCGTTTGAGAAACGACTCCTCCGATCTCGAACGCCGCCTCGATCCCCGGAAGTACGACGGTCGTTCCAAATTTTTAATGGCTGCTCTGTTCGCGTGTGGGAAGGTTAAGGTGAGAAAAACATCGCCGGGTGTGTAATTTCGCAGTGATACCTGGCGTACGTTTGTTCGAAACGGAATTTGAACGTCGAAACGATGCGGGAGAGAATCGTATCGATGGGAAATCGAGGGATTCGTTGTGCCAGTTCGACGCCTACGGCCGTCGTTATTTGTCGACGTGCTCGCCTTGTGTCTTTATTATCTGTGAAATGCGCTATGAGCGCGATGTAAACACGAGGCGAAGGAATTACCGTTATTTACGCGACGGCAAATTTCGTGTTCCGAGAATCGATGCGTAGATTGTGCGCGGAGAATTGGCCTGGTGAAAACTCGCGGTGACAAACGCGTACGTGTGTGTGTGTGTGTGTGTGTGTGTGTGTGTATGTGCGTGTGTACCGTGTGTGCGCGCGCGCGCGCGATTGAATTATCTAATATGCGATGAAAATACGGTGGAGTTTAAACAAATTCCGCGCGTCACGTGCGAGAATCAAATTTCTCCGGACGCGACGCAACTGTGCGCTTTTAAATATTTTTCCACTTTGTGTTCCTCCTTCGACATTGAAAATCTTGTTTTTGGAATTTTCATAGTTAACTCAACGCAGTTAAACTGTCGGACGCGAGCGCGAGCGAATTACATTTCGGGTTATCGATACGACTACCGACATTCGCGGCAGGTGAAACGGGAGAACGGAAAAACAAATGACGACAAATGCCTGGGATCGCGGTCGCGTGCAGCGTTTGAATTTGCGGGAAACGTGCAGGAGTGCAAATTCGTCAGAAATCGCTAAAATACGATGGTTGATTTTACGCGCGTCCTTCTGTGCGCGTGCACGACTCGAAAGGGTGCGCTCGTCCGTTGTGAATCGCGATACGTGAAGGATTTGGATAACGATAGAGGTGCGATGTGCGTAGATTCGCTTGGGAAATCTTGAAAAACGCGCGTGTACCATTCGATCGTTTCGACAGTGACAATTTGATCGTGTCTCCACGCGCTAAGCGCCACTGTAAATTCAAATGTACAAAACGAGTCAATTTTTACACATTTGCATTTTTTTATGCGTTAAATTCATTTTATGCGTGTAATTTTTGTACTTTTTACACGCTTAGACGTGTAATTTAATATTAATACGCGTCCGAGTGTAAAAAGTACAAAAATTACACGTATATAATGCGTGAAAAGTGACAAGACGATTTTATACACAAAAATATACACTTGGAGTTGCAATGCACGCGCGTTAATTTGTCTCGCGAGAAAAAAAGGGGGAGGGTTTATAAGGATCGAGTCTGGCCTTGCAAATTTTGTCCAAACTCGTGGAAATCTGTATTTTGAGGTTAATTATATTCACTTTGAATGATTTAATGTTCTCATTTGAATTTATTGGCACGTATTGTTTAAATTCTAACATATAAAAGCATCTGTATCAAATACAAAAAGAATTCTAAACATATAAAAAAAATTCTGTCATTCTAAAATGATTATGATTTAATACGATTCAAATTATTTTTCAATACGATCTTTTTTTTTGGAGGTTTTCAAAACATCAGGTATTGAAAAATTGATTTCCGATGTGATATATATAGTAACATTATCGCACTAATATTTTTTTTTTAGTTGAAAACACTCAAATTGAATGTAATTGATCTCAAGATATGCTTTCTAAATCTGAATCAGTAAATATTCAGGTTACCATTGGCATACTTTGAACTTATAAATCAATGATTATCTTAACCTAGAAATCAATGAAATCATTACTACATGCATAAATGCTAATAATAACACAACAATCATTAATAAGTGCACAATAAATTCATTGATTTTTCCGTTCAAATGGTTCACTGATTACCAGTGGCATACTTGAGACTGATGACGATCAAAATTATCCACTGATTTAGATTTAGAGATTTTCACGAATTTGGACAAAATTTGCAGGGGGCCAGAATCGGCCTAAAGCCTCTTTCTCGTTTGGGCTAATGTGACAGACGTAACAACATGAAAAATGTAGAAAAATCGGAAAATGTTGAAAAATTAAAACCTCTTATTTGCGGAAACGCTGAAAAATGATAGGATTGTCGCCTTTATCATATCTTGCATACGCGCGAGTTATAAATATGTGTTGACAAACCCGTGTCGCGTTTCAAGTACGCATAGAACTTACAAGTGGAATGACTTCAAATAACGTTGGTCGGTGTCAACGGAAAGTATTACAAACATGCGAACTTCTAAATCGAGATCGCGGAAATGCTACCGTCAATTTTATTATATTTTTTGCGCGTGGACTACAAACGTCGTCCGCATTAAATTCATATATTTTATCCGCGTGGCAAAAAAGTTTATGTAACGATGGATGCAATTACTAGAATAACAGAGTTTTTCAAATTCGTCGAATCGCGGGAATGCTATCGTCGATTTTACTGTCCTTTTTTTCCGTGAAAAGTGCAAACACGTTCGTGTGTTTTAACGTGCGACGCGCATACATAGTTTAGATAACGGTGGATGTAATAAGCACAGAAAATGTGGAGAACGGCGAATTCTAAAATTCATGGGATCGCGAAAATGTGATCGGTGGCTATATCGTTCCGTGAACATTTCGCTCGTACCGACTTGTCTGCTGTAAAAATGTAAAGGGACCACCACATTTTTAAATTTATCAGTTCGTAAAAATATGACTGTCGATTTCCGGTTTACGTGCGGGTAACAAGTGTGCAGCGAAGCTACGTGAAATTTGTGCAATTAAACCGATATATTCGCGAAAAATATAAATAACGTCCCAAAAAGCAAACCAAAAATAGTGAAATTTTGATTTTAGTCGTGATATTCTTAGCAGTTTTGTTCCAGGAAAAATGTGGATGATCGGACATAATAAAGAAGCGGTACGAATATTTTTGAGCACATGAGAGATAGATTTAGATAATAATTGATTGTAGAGTTGAAAGAAAAGAATATTTAAACGTACAAATTTAATTTGAACGTTCTAAATTTTCAATTGGCAATTTGTATGAAAGATTAAATATCGCTCGACGTACATAATATCTGAAAGGTGTAGACTTAAAATTACGATAATACTCCAAATGATAATTTATGCAAAGAATTTAAAGATGAATATAATTAACGATGATTGAAATTCGGCGATAAGTTTAATCGGTAATGGACAAGTATGGAAATCAAAAGTCGGAAAGAGTTAATTACGCAAATTAAATTTCGTTGTGGTGAAAGTACGATTGACTGGTTTTTTTTTTGTTGAGAGAAAAATTCATTGCGAGTGATCAGTGCAAACGTTTCGTGGAACGTTATGACGTGTTAAGTACGGCACAAGATTTTACGATACGACGTGCACGATGTTTTTGCTAAAAGTGACGATCCCGTGATATATTTGTGTCTCCGCTCTTAACAAACGAAGAAAATGTGAAAAACTCGATTTAAAAATGATAATGCAATCCTTGATTTTCCATCAGTGATTTCTTCTCAAATTTACAATGCAAAATCGAAATCAATTCTAATCCGAGTGTGCTACTGCGAACTGCTAGGTTTACTTTCCACGCGTGAATAAATCCGTGCTCCGTTTTCGCAACGTTTGTGACAGAGGGAAATCTCGGTAGCTGCGCGGAAATGCGGCCTTTGATTTTCAATCAGCAACTCCTCGCATTGAAATTTGATTTGTGTCCAATGAAAATAGAAGGAAAATGTCAATTCGAGGAAAGCGTTGTAATCACGAGTACGCAAGTCTCGATTCTTGGCGATTGATTTTGCCCATTCGGATCTCATTTTGCAATATCGTGATTTGCCAGAGTACATTCTCGCGATGACAGTTTCTTATTATAACTTGTTATTAACCATAATGCGCGCAATTAAGAAAAAAAAGTACTCATCATTCATAAGTGTATAATTAATAATAAAGCGTGTGTCACTGCGCCTTAGCAATGATACATTGTGAATAACAAAGTATCACATTATTTATTTCAAGGATTATCAAAGTACATATTACCGTGTATTATTCAAACGTGACTTTGTTGAAAACATGACAGGTTGTTTTATTCATTCCGATGACTCAAATTCGTGTGTCAGCGTGCATTGAGTATTTTCTGCATCAAACTGTAATCACAGTTTTCTGCAGAAAATGTCATTACGTTTTTAAAAATACTCAAATGCACTTCGTGCTTCGGTTAGAAAAGGACGCTTTCATATCGGTAAACTTTCCAAGTTCAAAAAGATCTAGGAACGGCAAATGAAACTTGCGCATTTCGGATCTTAATTGCGACTACTGGGCGACTCTAAATTTCTAAGGATAATTCGTGACACGGCACAAGCGTCGCGATGTCGTGTCATTAAGCCAAAGATTACCGGGAGCGACGGAAGGCTCGCTTTGACGTGTCCCGTGGGAAGACCTCCTGTTTGGTCTCGTTTTACAAGTCAATGCTCAAAGCGCGCGTGCACGTTGCCCCGAGAATACAAACTAGTCTGTTTACATGAAAGTCCGCGCGCACGGCCATCGGCTAGCCCGCTTGTAAGTAATTTCTCGTTTGCAGCTCTCTAGCTTGCCGTTTCGATAATACGGATATCGCAAAACAAAACAAAAAAAAAACGTTAACTGCGAAAAGAAGAGAGTCGAACAATTGTACAGAAATTTTAACAGCGGATTAATATAACACGGATAATATGACGAGGCTCGCAACATTAATACAAGTAATATAAATTTTGGTAGGGCAATTCGACTTTCCGAACGTTTATCTCGAAGCTTCTGCTATATTTGTGATGTGATGACGATATTAAAAATATGTATTTTTCATCTACTTACGAGAAGAGCCGTTGTTTTTTTTTACAGTTTTATAATATAGTACAAGACGTACACTGCGTGTGTGGGAAGTCAAGTAGAGCGTTTTTTCATACTGTTGAAACCTGTTATCCTCTTTTCTTGAAACGCAATCCTTTTCGCTTAAAAATAAAAGTGGAAAAGGAGACCGGAGACAATTTATCGCGAGATCCACTTGATTCTAAACGTAGCTATTCCAGCATCAGAAAATGTCCATTTCCCCGTCCATTTCGGAGTCAGGACCTCTCCAAGGAGCGGAGAAAGGGAACAATGTAAACGTACCTGCGCAAATCTAGGTGCGATTAGGGAAATTGTAAGCGTATATCCTCGCTTCATTTCGCAATGGGAAACGCGACGGATGAAATCTGGTTTGTGTTGCGGAAATCCACGTTCGGTACGATATATAGTTCGGTCGTGTGCGCGGTAGATCAACGTTGAACTTCGTAGCGAAACTTAAGGGAACATCGCGGCACCGCGAGCGCGTGGAATAAGTTACTGCCTCTGTAGCGGAACTTCGGCACGAAGTTCCTTGAAATTTAGGTGCCGGCGTCCGTGATAGAGAAGTCAGTTCGAGGGGAGCGCCTGGTGATTCATTTATATCAATATTGGGTGGGCGCGGAGCGATTAGGACTCGTCCCGTTACGTCGGTATCGTCCGTCGTGCACGCAATGCACGCACTCAACGCTTGCGTAATACCCTGCGGCTTGTCGATGTCATTCTGGCACCGATCGCATCTTAATCCTTGACTAATCGTCGAGGACATTATGTAGTAGATGAGAAGACATTTATTTTATCGCAGTGGATTTTATATATATATTTTTTGTAATATTTTACTTAACAAGATGTGTTTCCACGAAACTCTAGATGAAAATAAAGTAAATTAATTGATAAAAAATTAAGTTTAGATATTGTAGAGTACTGGAAATTATAAAGATTTTAGCAACTTTGTAATTTATTTTGACAAAAGAAAATGATAAGAAAGCTAGGAAACAGTCTATAGAACTATTATTACTGTATTAAATATTTTTATAAATAATTTTGCCATTATTTTTTCTATTTATTTATTGAAAAAAAATAATCAATTAACACGACTTACTGTGCAATTTAAATGATTGTGAGTTGCACTTGATATACTTTATAGGTTTGTTTTTTTTCCATGTCTTAATATTGAACTTCTTGCACGGTTCATTTCTTTTTTTTTTCTTTAATGTGAAAAGGATGAAAAGAAAGATGAACCGTGCAAGAGGTTCATACCTGAGGTGTGGAAAAAGAACAAACGGTCTCGTGCAACATATAGTCAAAATTAAGAACTAACCTACATGCAAATTCAGCAACTTTAATATTGCAAGAATAGCTTGTGCTTTGTACGGAATGCAGTTGTTTATAAAAGTCCATTGTGAATTTTCTTTCATATAACGCAAGGAAATATAATTCATGGAATAAAGAAGATGTTTTATTAAAAAAGGTATGAAGCTGAAATAGCGAATATCGAAGTACTGTAGCTTTCATAACGATATCATTAAGGCAGCTTAATTATTTTCAAAATTGCAGTATGCATTTTCTCGCAGTAATTTATTTTGCCTAATCCGTTAAAGTCACCTGTCATCTCAATTGCATTTTTATTTGCTGTTTCACAATAGTTTATGAAAGAAACACACAAGTGTTGAAATAAATGCCTTCGTGTTTTTCACCGTCTCTTACTTCAGCCGCCCTTTGCTGATATCATTAATTCTTCAAAAAGAGAGGGGTAGGGAGAACATATTTGCCATATGGCATACGTTTGTATAATATGCTACAAAAATTGTAGGGTCTTTCCCGCTAGTTTCTTCGGTGATAATTGACTGAATAGAAGGAGCAAACTGCAACGAATGTGCTTCAAATGCGAAAAATGTGCGCTTGACCTAGTAACAGTGAATTTATAAGTAGATTCATGAAAGTTCAACAATTAATTTTAAATAAAATACTTTTGTTAGAATTATGTTACAGTTAAAGGAGTTACAAGGATGAAATTTTTTGAAACAGCAAAACATAAAAAATAGTTATATATATATATATATATTTTTTTTTATACATACTTTTATCAATAGATTATATTTTCCAATAAAGATAGATTTATATGTATAAAATATTGAGATAGTACTTGATAAGATTTTTTCATCAATATAGTATTAAAGCCGATTATTTTAAAATGTTATTGACGTTTCCCATCCATTTACATTCACTTGAAAAACATCCTTTTGCTAATTGTAGTTGGATTAAAATTTATTTTTAAATTTCTTTATTTGTTTATTTTAATAAATTTGGAATGTCACAGATTCGATCTGTGGCTGAAGTGTTATTTTTTACAGTTTTTTAAAGAGGTAAAAGATTTTTTCTTATTAACATCAATGCCGCAATAGATCGTTAGTATCATAAAATTATTAAATTGATTCTCTATTTGATATTGTGATGTTATTCTTGTTCAAATTTGAACTGTTTCATAATCCAAAATTTATCGCGCAATTTAGTGAACTTGAATATAAAATCAAGAAATGTCAACACTAAAATCCATAATTGTTAAGGCTTTAATTAGTTGTGCGTTTTCATATGTCTATACTTTGTTATTAAATAAATTTTTATTTTATTTTTTATAAATAGCTGTTTATAAGTGCACAACTATTATATTCTATAAACAGGTAGACACTTTGAGACTAGTCTCTGCGATGGTCTCGACGAACTATTTTTGCAAATGAAATTTATAGTAGCTTACGAAAGAAGACAATTTTTGCGGTCTTTTTATATGCGAAAAACTGCAATAATTTTTGTTCTCGGACAAAGAGTCACGGGAACAAAGCTGACGCGCGTAACTCGACTTTTTGACAGAGTCCTTGAATATCTCGCGAAAATTTTTCTGGCTTGCGAAACGCGTGCTATATCGTCGACGCGTTTTGCTCTTTCGAACATTAGTACCGCTTTCGTTAATTAATGTTAGTCGGCAAAATTCTCACGATAAATAATATGCCAGGAAACGTTGTGCTAACGAATGATAATAATGATAATTTTCATGTAAAGCATAGTTTGACACACAATGTGACGACTCATAATTAATATTTCATTCGAAACAACATATCATTCATAATCTTCTGGCTGTAAATGGAAAAAAAAAGAAAGAATGTGTTGCGATATTTCAGTTTTAATTGAAGCGTTGATAATATACAATGGAGATGTATTCCACAGAAAAATAATAAAACAATTTTCGATATTTTATGACTCCACTAAATAACTTGCATTAATTTTCATTACGAATTCATATTCATTAATACATTTATAATGCATCTCAATTATTTTATATATTCATATCAATTGCCGATGTTTTCAAGATTTTCACAAATGACTGTCGAGAATGTCACATTGCGAATTTCACTTTACTGCTTCATTCATTCGTGGATCCATTGCCAATGCCGGTTTTTACACTTTCGCGCGGGATCCTTATGAAACATGCAGAGGACATCGTGATGAAAAAGTTGAGAAACGGGTGCAAGTGGCGAAGATATACGGGAAAACGGGAAATACCTGAACGTGGTCTCGACTGATCGTATTTCTACATCGCCTCCGACATATTTACTTCATTGCCCGGGAAACGGATAGCGTTTTAATATCGCTTTGACACACGAGAGACCTTCGATCGATAGGCCGAGGATAGAAAGAAATAGCAAAAATATAGAAAATTAATTAAAAAGTGAACTAATCAATTTTTATAAATAATCAAGAAAAGTGATTAATTTAAACACGTCGAGAATGTCTTTGACTAACGTTTTGCTAATTAAAAAACTCCTTTTTTTATAATATAGAAATATTTCTTTGTTTTTGTTTCATATATCAAAGAATTTATTCAAAATTATGAAAAAAAATTTTCATATAGATTACGAAATGTGTTTTAAAATTACAAATATTTATACATTTTTTTGTTATAATTGCAAACAGTTTGGATGTTTTGCTATGTGTTTAGTTTCATAATATTTTTTATTATGCAGATATATATAGAGATAAAATAACCCACGCTTTATGCGAAATACGTTTTCAAGTTTACGACATAGTTTGATATTAGATGAATTTTAACAATATTTTTATATTTCTTTTTATTTTCCTTTTTACATTCGATAATATAGAATAACATAGTGTCTAATTAAGAATTTAGTATTGCATCATTGAGGGATTATTAATGTGAACTGATAAATAGATAAATTTATCGCAAGTAGCTGCTATATATAATAGCCTTTCTATTCGGATTAACGCGAATTTCGTCGTTCTTCGTAACGAGCGGGCTTACCGTGCAACGGTTTTTCTTCTGCTCTCGAGATTAATGAGTGCAACGACGCCACAACGGCTGTTTCTTGCGCGTCTTTCCTATTCTTACGCGGACCGGGTTGGATTGAGCACGATCGTAATAAAAAAAAAAAATCGCGCACCGACCGCCGGTCGTGTCGGGCGAGCGAGAGCTGTGCCGATAAACTTAGTAATGGTAGAAAAATTGCCGCGATTAAGGTCGAAAACACATCCGCGACCGCCATTTTCTCACAACACCTGCGAATTACGCGTAATTGCCCTCCTCTCTCCTCCTTCGTTGCTTTCCTCTTCTCGCACCCCTCATCTGTCTATCTGTTCATGGGAACACCGAAGCAGTTCATTGTCTAAGAATGGATAAGTAGTAAAAGGAAGGTTGACGTTGGTATAATTATAATTATTGGCATTCTAACAATATAGTATGTACAAACTTCCGTAAGCTTTTATAGGAGATATAATGAACGAGAGAATTCATTATGCGCTCAATTTGGAAAAACAGTTCGGCAAGTTTGTTTTATCTAATTTATCATTATATGTTATATTATTAACAATTTATGCAACTCCATAGCTTTCTTATTTAACCCTTAAAATCTAATCATGGATATTCTGTGTCCGATCGATTTCTATTCTCCATGGAAGTTTCTCGAAATTTCAAAGATTAATTAACTTATACTGTTTTTTTCTTAATTGTTCCAAAAAAAAGAGAAACATTTGTTCTAGAAACTTGAAAGCGTATTCGTGAATTTTTAGATTTTTTAAATTATTTTAAATAGATGAAAAAGTGGTCGGACACGAAATACCCACGATTGAACCAAATAAGATACTTTTTTTTACATAATGGAATGAACAAATCAATATCAGTAAGGTATATATTTGATCCATTTATAGTTTTATTTGAAGCTGCAATAACGTAATGTGTACAATAAGTGCTTGAAAAGTCAAACATAACTCATTAAATTTAAATAAGCTGATTCATTAAATCGAGGTCAAAACGTAATAATAAACAGATCAATTTCTTGTTTGGGATATATAAGATTCTTTTGTAGGTTTATTCGAAGTAACAGTAATGTAATGTGTAAAGTAAGTGCTTAAAAAGTGAAAAACAAGTTTACTAAGTTTAAACCAAGTGCTTTGTTAAATCGAAGTTGTAAGATATACAAATAAGTCAATTTTACTTTGGAGAATATAACATCTATTTGTAGTTTTATTCAAAACTTCGATAATGTGTAAAGCAAATACTTAAAAAGTCGAACATAGTTCACTATTAAGTTTTAAAAAGAACTGATACATTACATTGAGGACAAGATATAATAACCTGTAATATATGTAAATTTTTACAACATTGATAAAATAATATTTTGACGATCTTTGCGAAGAGAACAATTTTGCTGAAATACAGAGATCTAAAAATAATTATGTTGAATTATTTATAAAATTATACCAGATATTTAATTCGGTTGCTAGAACGTTCAAACTGTTTGCAGTAACATTATCATGCTTGTGGATGTCCTACATAATTAATTTGATGGATAAAATTATTTTTTGATCTGTATCCAGTTAATAAATTTTTAGATGCTGCAATAAAATTATTCTTTCCGTGTAACATTAAACCTCAGGATATTATAACATTAATATAATATATACGGAAAGTCTAATTATAAAATTAGTGTAACAATGAAAAAAAAGTTTAATCATTATCAGGATTATATGTTTTACCCTTTGTTCGTTTTGTCACTAGAAAATCGTTAATCATATACAGTCGGAAATAAAAGCAAGCGCATGGAAAACCTCATATCGATTCGCGGAAGTTTCCGCGAAATTACAGGCTCAACGATAAAATTTCTTCGTTCGCAGATCAATTCTCATGATCATAGTGGATCGAGGAATACTTTTCGCGCGGTACATTGCCCCACACTCGCATTATCGCAGCCGATATCGTACGAGTTTCTCCCGTTGCGGGTCGCGTAATTTGTAGCCTCGCGTTATGAGATGATGGACGGTTGGGTGATTTATGATGTTTTAGAAAAATGCACTCGCCTTACGAGGAAACCGTTGCGAACACGATACAGAATACGTCGCGATTATAATGAGAAAGAAAGGGAGGAAGAGGAAAAGAGGGAAGAAATAGAAAGAGCATTCCTGAAGATGAAATAGAAAATAACTAATGACTAATGACATTTTTTAATCTTTAGTTCCGTTAGGTGCTTTAAATTGTAGTCTTGTTATTACAATATAAATCAATAGAATGCCAATTTTTTATGTTACACAAATTGTGTGATGTGTATGTAATTAAATATTGATATCATTTTTTGAATTTTTTTATTCTTAAAAACACAAAAAAGAATTTACATTATAAAATAATTGCATTATATTTCTCGCCTATAAAGCCACGTCATTAAAGTTACATAATTCGATAATAAATTATATAATTCTATTCAAATATCAAAATTACGTAACTAAACGTCAAATAGGTCGCGCGTCGAGAAATCGATTCGCGCTCATAAAATGCCTGTTATGAAATAATCAACGTATCATGGACGATAATAAATGATCGTTTGCGCGTGTGCTAATTTTCGCAATCGCATGGATTACAACGAGAAAATCTTAATGATCTTACCACGTCGAATTATAATACGTTGTTTAATGGGGCTTCAGCATACGGTGTTATCGAAATTTTATTCGATGTCGCAACGCTCGGTGTTATTATCGAGATAGCTTATCTCGCACCTTCTCATGAGCAACTTTTTCACGCCATATGCCATCAAAGTACATCGAACGATCGATATTTATCGTCGACAATGTTTAACCCTTTCCGTACTATCTTGTCCAGCCGATTCTTGTTCGTGTAAGTTTCAACATTTCTTCTAGAAGATATATTTGTAAATTTTTACAGATTTTTTTAACCATTTTAAATAGGTGAAAAATGAACAGATTTGAGATACCCAAGATGGTAGGAATGAGGCACCATTTTGAGCATGGTATCGTAAGGGTTAATTTCACTAAAACATACAAAATAATGATACAAAATATATTAGTGTCTTGTACTATCTTATATATTTATTAACTTTCTAATCACAGACTTCTTAACAATTAAATATAAGCTGGTGAAAATGTAATAGAAAACCAATTACTTAAATTGTACTGATAACTTTTTTTAACTATTTTTCTATCAATACAGTTGCAATTTTTCAAAATATTTTTTGTAAAATTGAGAATTGGCAGAATTGGCAGAATTGATGCAGATTGATACTAACAAGTAAAAATGCGTTATATATTTATTATACAGGAAATAGTATTGTTGCACGTCGTGCGCGAGTATAGAATATTTGTATGTCCTTGACCGATTTGATGTCAGAAAGCTTACATTCGGTATAACAGAAATTCAATTGCGTGACATGCAACATGCAGTAACGCGCTGAAGGGTATACAAGATATCGTGCGATAGATCAATCTTAGGTTGCAACGTATTTTTACATTGGGTACATTTACATTTTTAACGTACACGCTATTTTTATGTTTGCTTGATATTTCTTGCATTTGCAGGTTTATAGTTTTCCTAGTAGGACGTAAACTCGTGTTATATAAGAAACGATCTTCATTATAGATAATGTAACTTCCCTTTTTTTCTCTGAAATTTTCTATTTCTTTTTTTTATTTTATTAGTTTTACGAAATACAGTTGAGTTATAGCAAATCTGTAAAGTGCATTAAGAATAAATGAAAAGAATGGAGAGCAATTATATAAATTAAAATGTTACGAATCACATCTTGAGGATTCTTTTGCTGCAGTTGGATCAAATCAGTTCTCCTTTTCCTCTCATTTAAATTGCCCGTTTCTCTGCCACAGATCGGCGCTTTCGAAGCAAATGGCTTAATTAATTAGTCTTCTTATGCGGAAGCCGCGACGGAGCGATCACAGAGTCGCTAAATCGTCCGGTAAACCGCGGTAAAGCGACGGCGCGCGCGTTTCTGCATATCTAATGCAAAACCTTTCGCTGCAACTTTGAGGGGTTAGCTTCGGTCGATTCCAGTGTGCATACATGCATACGCCCGAGTCGTACGTGTGTCTGCAGGCGCACGTATGCAGTACGCAGCGCTTGCATACGCGTGCACCCGCTCTTTCTTCCTCTCTTATCGGCGTGCGCGCGTACGTGGGTGGCGTGTTCGCAAAGTTATGGTGTCCGCGCGCTTTTATGGAGCGCCTATAGGCGCGTATAGAAGGCCGCGCCGTCGTTTCGCGACGCCCGTTGTAACTCGCGTGCGTGTACGTGTACACTTTGTAGCGGCCGCACGTACGCCCGGCGTTCACCGAGCAAATAACTACACGTGTCCAATTAGAAGCACGAAACTATTCGCGATAGTGCCCCGCGTGACGCGTAATTAACTTGACGCTGGATGGGTCCGCAAGATTTCATGAAGTTCATGATTATTCGTGAATAACTCGTTGCGCGAATTGTCCGTCGTGATACATTGGTATCATTTTTTTTTTTTTTTTTTTTTCCCGGGAAGGTTGTAGTCAAAACTGAAATTAAATCATTGTCACGAATTTTGTTTGCTCATATACGGGCAATGTCGAGTATATAGTAATTATTTACATTGTGCGGTTGTGAAATTTGCAATCAGTATATAGGGTGACTGTAAAGTTTGTTCCCTTATATTTTGGAAACGATTTAAAATTGTGAAAACCACGACGTGTTCAACCATTTCGAGAGACTATTTTTTTAATGGGGTTGGGGAAATTGAGTAGCCTCTCGAAATGATCGGACACGTATTTTGTAGTATTTCATAATTTTCTACCGTTTTCGAAATACAGAGAATGAGAACATATTTTATAGACACTCTATCGAGAGGTATAATATACGCGAAAAATGGAGAAATATAATATAATATATACAGTGTCAGAATTGATTATCTAAATTTAAATGTAGTAGTAAAATACTGTGTTGTGTTATATCGTCACGACAAATTTATATTCCGCAAACTTCAGTTTGTACTACGAAATAAGTTTAATTTATAATTGACATGCGACATTAAGAGAGATAGCATTATTAAATGAATGAAAACATTTTAATTAATGAAATAATATTTTGCCACGCAGAAAATATATTGAAATCAAAATTAACAGTGCACGTGGGACAAGGTAATACAAATCCTTGCCCTAATTTATGAACTTTGCCGTCGAATGCTAAAAGTTGTCGCGAGTATTCGATCCCCTTCACGATTACATTTATCTAGAGCTGTTTCACAGCGAGTACAAGCTCGCGCGTGTATCCCTAATCTATTCGTTCGTGCGCTTTATCGTTCCGTCACGGGAAGGGTGACAATAAAATGCTCGCCCACCTAATCTCACCTTTAAAAAACAGATGTTTCGTGTGAGAGCGCGACGCATCCTCACTACTCTCGCGGGGATTCAACGCAACTCACGTGTTCCGCGCTTTTTCGTAAGCGTAATTTGCGCGTAATTATCGCAGCCAGTAATATTCCTACCCGCGATAAACCGTTTACATGATTAATAGAGACCGGTATTTCGCGAGCCTACGGCACTCTTCTCTTCTCTGAACGTCTCGCTGCCGCATCGCGTATACTGGGTGGCCTGCAAAAATCGCCTTGTTTCTTAAATATCTATAAAATATCTATATTTAGTTTTTATTTTGTTAAAACATACTTAATGTAATTTAAAATGATTACATGTTGCAGACTAATCTGACAAGATAATTTGAATTGAATAGATTAACTAAAATAATTAATTAAAATTTGTTCTGAAAATTATATAAAATGCATTTTGTTATTAAACATTCAAAATAGATTAGACAGCTATTGAAATATTCTCTCTCTATTTCTCTTTGTTCAAAAATAAATTTAAAATTGACTACATATTTTATATAATTACAGGCAGAATTTTTGTTGATATAAATTATTTAAGTAAATGAAGAAGCGTCCAATAAATTATTCACAGTCTCAAAAGCGGATAAGACCGCATGTTTCTTATTTAATTATCAGCATAATTGATTTTTTTACCTAGCTTTTAATTAAAATAAATTTAAAAACAAACTTGATATCTGACTTGTCTAAGCTATCGAAAAAGTAGTGACAAATGATTGCTGGACACCCTGTATATACGCGTGTGTACATGCATGCTACGCTCACACGCGTGTTGGCTGGATGCGCACGCCCGCGCGCAGGACCGCTCTCGCTCGAGGTATGCTATTATCATAATTGCCGCCAATAACGGCTCC
Source organism: Solenopsis invicta (assembly GCF_016802725.1). Taxonomy (NCBI): domain Eukaryota; kingdom Metazoa; phylum Arthropoda; class Insecta; order Hymenoptera; family Formicidae; genus Solenopsis; species Solenopsis invicta. The sequence continues at coordinate 13,211,582 of NC_052673.1, forward strand.
GTGATTGGCGCACTTCACGCTTTCCTGATGCTCCTTTTCGGAAGTTTTGCATCCTTTGGCCAGGTTACCCCGTTCACTTTGGTTTTCTCTGTCTTCTCTGTTCTCTGGCTCTTTTTCTTTTTCTCTCTACTTCTTCCCCCTTCCGCCCTCTCTCTCTCTCTCACTCTCTTTTTCTTGCAACGGCAATTCTTTCCGCATGCGTTTGCACGCGTCTCCAACGGCAATCTGTGACTTTGAAATTCCCAAGAGGTACTGAAAAAGGATAAGACGGAAGGTGAAGCAGAAATTCTCGAAAATGAATGGTGGGCAATTCACGAGGACGAGGTCGAGCGTGCACGACATTTCTTGGTCATCGACGTTGCACGTCACCTTCCTGTCTCTTTTCCTTTTTCATTTGATCGATCGACGAAAAATGTTATTTTGCATAGAAGCGAGAAATTTGAACAAATCCCGAGGAGGCCTATGAAAATGTTATTCGCTGCGTGAACGACGATTTGATCAGCTCGTGCATGACGTAGAAGTGGTCGATTTTAATTGCAAGATTCAGCTCGATTTTCGTTTCTATGCTCGCTATCCTTACCATTCGTATTTTGACGAAGCTGTCGAACTAAGGTACGTGATATGTCAGAAGTAGCCATGAATACAATGGAATCGTAGATTTAAGGGAAAAAATTCAATAATTTTTAAGCGGAACTCATCGTATGCATGATATTACTATTCTTGTAAACGTCACATACATTTTACGCCTTATTTGACTAGTTGTCAAAACGTGAGCGATAAGAAGAATATAATAGCTGACACAAAAATTGAGTTGGAAGTTGCATCTAAATCTAATCACTGTTTTAGAACAACGTTTCTCTATGTTGCGTATTTTTGGGGTGGGGAGTTTTATACGACCGAAGAAGAATGGATTACGACCATCGATAGATTAAGGCGATTGATAAACGAGCGAATTCACAGCGGGATATTCAGTGGACTTTGTCAAACTCACGTGCGATAAGCCACGCGCTAATCACGGCGATGTGTCATGGAATTGCGCGTCAAAGGTTTTAATCCTCGAGCATCGGAGAAAGAGAGAGAGAGAGAAAGAGAGATTTCACCGATTTGTTACACCTGCCAGTATGAGTAACGTCTAGCAAAGTCAGGATTCTCGGACATATAGAAGTGCATTTGCGCACGATGAATCCCATCAAAAGCGAGCTGCATTGAACGATAGATCCTGCTCGAATTAAACGCAGTGAAAAAAAAAATCTAGTTTTTGCTAGGCGGTACGAGTGTAATTAAAAGCTTGTGTCCAAAAAAATCTGGTTGAGAGGGTTTCGTGATTCCCTTTATACAGTTGCTCTTTTGAATTGTTCACCGAGGCGTACGAGGTATTTTACACGTTATTAATGAAATTTTTATTAGAATTTGGTTTATGATTTATGTTTGGTTTATGTTTCGTCGAGGTGTCTTTAACGGAAAAGATTTAATAATAGTTAAATAAAATTTTAGTTAAATAAAATTTAATAGATACAATCCACTATTAAAAATTGAAATATATAAAAAATTATAACGTTAGGTCTCCTAATTCCTTTTTATTTGTAAAAATCTGGCTTTTCTACAATACGTATAAATATAATACAAATTAAAGAAAAACTTATATCTTTTATAAATTCAATTTTGCATTGCACTCCGTCATAATTTGCACTCGCAACAACCGCACGTATCATTAAGCAGAGAAAAGATTAATTTCACTCTAGTTTGAGAGAAGTTGCGATATTGCGTGCTGCGCGATAACACGCCCAGCACCACACTTTATGTCGCGAACGCCACCGCGCCCCGTGGCAAAGTGGCTTTCGACGTGAATGCAGCTGCACCGAGCGAGCGACACACAACCCTCGGCGTTTTCCGCGCGCACCGACACGCCGACACGCTCTTTCAGGTCGCCGAAAGGCAATATCGACTGGCGAGATACGTCCATACCAGACGTCGTCGCCGTTGAATCTTGCGCTGAACTCGCTGGCTCCATTACCAAACTGTCAACGCGCGCTTGGCGCTGTTAAGTGTGGACCGCGCGAATTTCACCGCACAAATTTCCCTGTTCCACATCAGCTCGAGGATCGCTAATCCACACGGACTAAAGTACAGACGTCTATACTGTAAACTAGACCGCTAACGTTCCTTGTTTAATGTATCCAAAGTCCGCATTTACACACCTTCCGAGGAAGCCGTTCCAGTTGTAGAAATTGCGCGAAGTGTGAATATTGTGTTCTCTCCATAGCCCCTACGTAATGTAAAATCGCACTTTACCCAATCCCTGCGAATGTGAATGGAAATAAATAGCAACATTAAATGCATTGCGGTAATTGCCATTTTTTTAGTTGCATTTTTATAAGTCGATTATGAATGATAAATCGATTGTAAAGACAGTAAAAAAATTAAATGAGAGAGAAAGAGAAAATAAAATATTGAAATGAGAGAGAAAGAATAAAGCAATCAAACCAAATAAGAATGAGGAAACTTAAATAAATTGTGACATTTCAATGTTTTATTTTTTTTCTCTCTTATTTAATTATTTTATTGTCTTTATAATCGATTTATTACTTATGGTCGACTTATAAAAATACAATTAAAAATATGACAATTCTTATTGAAATTACATTTTCATAACGTGGCTCATGAAAGTGTAAAGAGGTAATAAAAGGGTCGTTGCGTATTCGTGGCAGTTGGGGTGATTGTAGGGCGTAGGTTAAGTCCGGAATGAAAAGAAGCAAGCATTTCAACGGATTCCGGAGGGAAGGAAAGCGTGTACGCGTGCTGCGTGATTACGTGCAGTTACAAGCCCTTAAATCGCGTAAAAGATAAGGCCGGCTTTACATTAAGCGTACGTTCGACAGAAGTGCGCACAACCCCCCATAAATAGCCGGCCTCCACCTTTCTCTCGGTTCTCTTCTTTTTCGCCCTTTCATTGGCTGCTTGACGCGAAAGTCATCAGAAGATTGTCGATTTAACTCAAGTCTAAGTGTATTCTCGAAGTATCGATGTGCCACTCCCATAAATAAAAAGATAAGATAGTTATTAATGACACGTGTACGTCCTCAAATTACATACGTACAAAAATAACTTCAAAAATACCATTACTTGAACAAAAAATTTTGTTATTTTAGAAACTTGATAGAAACTTGTTAGAAACTTAATATGAAAAGAAACTTGTTAGAAACTTAATATGAAAAGAAACATGATATTTATTATTAATATTTTCCATTTGATCATTAATCACTTTCTAAAATAAGTTAATTTGATTAAAGATTACATTTCTACTATTAATTAGAAGCACTACGCATGCTTCTAATTAACATCGTAATGCTTGTAGGATTATGATCAACGATGGAAATAATTAATAACCGGAGAGGGTTTTCTTGATCCAAGGACGACCGGCGTCTGTCTTAATGAGATACCGCAAAAATGATGATATAAAAGAAAACGAAATATTTATGTCGCGGATGTATTCTGACAAGATAATCGCACACGGACGATAAAACGGAATTTATTTCAATTTTAAATTGCCTCGCGTATAGATGTTTAATGAGCGAAGAAATAGTCGCGGTGCATTTGTTTATGACGATGAATTCTCGTTTATCGTCGATCCGTTGCATATAATAAGCTCATTTCATCGGTTGCAGCAATGATGTGGAAGAAGGGGTTCAGAAAGGGGATATACATGTATAGAGTATCCTTTTTGTCACTGATGGATTTTCAATAATGATCACCTGAATGGTATTACGTATTACTTTATAATAAGGCACCTATACTAAGGTACTAAATTAATTTTGGAATTTTTAGATTGCCGGAACTATCAGTGTCAATACAATGTGTTGTTTCTAAGAAATTCGCTAAAGAAGTAAAATATTTTTATTTTTATTGAAAATTTTACTTAAATTTGTTTTTAGAAAAATAGATTATAATATTTCAGAGTTTAAAAATAATGTTTCTAAAAAGATGTTTGTGCCAAGGATTCTATGTATATGTATACATATACGTACCTGTATATACATATGTATATATGTATAGATGTAGGATATATTTATTGAATATATAGAGAACGTATTTAGACTATTCAACATATATATTAAAAAAAATAATTATGTTATTATTCTCTCTGTAGATCGACGGCATTCGATTGCGGAATAAACGATAACAAATGTTTCCATATTGGTAGACGGGTTTATTTGCCGGACGACGAAAATGTAATAATCTATAACAAATTAATTATATTCTTAAACAAGCGACCGAATATTATTGCCATCGCTGTTTATTGTTGTTTGTATCATTAAGCCGGCCGTATATACGCGAAGCCGCCACGATGAAACCTTCAATTTAACGAATCACTAATAAATTCGCGTAATTGTGTTGCGAACACGGTCGACAATTACGATATAATTGTTATTTCATTTCCGCGTCCGAATAAACTAATGAAAGATTCAATGCCGTGCTGTGCCTGGCAATGGCCTCGCTCGATATCCTGTTAATAAACTGAATTTTGCTTGAACTTTACAATTTCCAAATTTTATTATCGAAATGTCGAGAATTATACAATTCATAGGTAAAAGAAATTAGCAATGCAAATAATAATATACGATAATTATGATAGAATTTACCTTAATGAAATGTTAAGTGCTAATTGTAATGCTAACTATTTTTTAAATATATGTAAGTGCATTTCTGATGCATTCTCGAAGAAAGAAACTTTCGAAAAAAGAAATCGTCTACTTCTAAAGAGCTTTTTATTACAATAAACGATAAATTGCTATATTATTCTTATTTCTATTTTTGTTTCATTGAACTTCTTTGAAACTATGTTGATTTTAAAATAAATCGAATCTGAATTGATGATGAGAAAATGTGAAATTATAGAATATTACTTCAAGTGTTATTCCATCAAAGAATGTAGATTGTTGTTTATATATGTATATATGATCTAATTTTTTCAAACCAAATAGAATAGAATAAAGTAATTTTATATTATACAGAGAGATTAGAAATAAAAATAGATTTTTTATTTTTTAAAGCACAAACAATGCGTCTATATACATATTTTCGAAAGTCTAACAATATTTATAAAAGATAAATTACAGTTTGCATTAGATACAATTTAAGAATTAACATGAAGATCGCTGTAAATAAATTATAAGATTGCGTGCTTAAGGTTAACTGAAAAGGGTAGGAAATAATGTCACGACATTTGAATTTGCCAACAAGGAGACTTCTCGATATTAAAACGCTGACTCGAGTAACGTTAATTAGTCGAAAATAGCAGACTATACACTTACGAGATCCAACGGATTTCGTTTTATTGCCTCGCGTAACGAGCACGGTATAACGCATGGTCGTTTCTAGATAAAATTAGTGTTCACCAAGCGCGCCCTCCATTCACGTCGCGCCGCGCCGCGCCGCGCCGTGTTGTGCAAAGCGTATCGAGGAGGGTTCAACCCCTTAAGGATCGCGCGTGTCGCGAATTCGCTACCAACTTTGCGAAGCTCTTTTCTATTGGATCATGATGTTAAATGTAAAGAAAGCATTAATATCAAATGTAAAGATAGCGAATATTATTAGCAAGAGGAGATCTTAAATCGTATGACATTTTTGTTTAAATAATTGATTCTTATGTTTAAGTCAGTGTTTAAGCTCCTGTTCTATTACGAAATCTATTGTGAGGTCGAAAAATGTTATTAAAGGATCCCTCTACTATATTATCTACTAGATCGATTAGGTGACGATGTTAGCGAAGCTATGGCTCATGGTGCTATGGCTCATGGTTTTGGTATCGCGGTTTTCCGAGTAACAGAAAAAGGGTCCGACGATTTTCCCGATCAACAAACGTGTTTACACGCCTAACGATCGTATCTCGCGGAGTGGAAAGGAGGTAGCGGGGTGGCCGCTCTCGCCGCCGACGGGAACTTTGTTCGTTCCTGTCTTGGGAAATATCGCGGAAGGAACATCTGTGCGCTCGTTTCTTTGCCTCCCCGAGGATCCTACGGCGTAGACGGGCAATAAACCATAAGTCGGTGACGGCTTGAGGAAAACTCCTCGAGAGCTTGTTTCCTGTATTCTCTCTCTGTTCGGCCGGGAGGCGCCTAGTCTGTAAGAGACGCCTTCCACTCTTTCACCATCTGCGTGAAAGCGTCGTGTCTGCACCCCCGCTTTTAATCGTTACTGTCCTAATGTTACCGTTACGACGCACTGCGGCACACGATGGTGCTGCTGCTGCTTCCTCGGGGTCGTCCCCTGCCGTCCGAGGGATAATTCTGAATTTCGTATTATAGCCGCAATTCGCACAATTCGCTGCGTTTCGCATCCGGCGACCCTTGATGTCCCTTTGCCACCCCTTCGGGGTAGTCCTGCCCCACGAGTCTGCTTTTCCCTCGTGACGGTTTTACGCCATTATGTTTACTCGATGTATCTTTAAACCCTAAAGCGCCGACGATTTATGAGAACTTGTAATTACTTGAAAGAGGAATTCATTGCTACTCTAATTCAGATATTAATTTGGGATTTATTATGCAATAGAAAGATAGATACGGAGATTATTTGGAACAAATTTTTTTCTTTTTCTGCTTTCTTTTTTTTTTTTTTTTTTTCCAATTGAAATTGGTACAATTTATTGAATTATATGTGTGGAAATATAACCTTTTTATAGAAATAGTATTGAAAGAATCGAATCTTCAAAGCTATATTGTTCAGTCCATAAATCGTCTGAATTAATGAAATCAAATTATTGAAAAATTATTTAAGAGCGCTATATATTGTATATTTAGCTACAAATGCAAAGATAAAGCAATGTTAAAATAGAAGTTAATAAAGTAGAGCGAAAGTTTAAAAAGACCGATTTTTCTAAAAATTCAGAAAACACATACGTGTCGAAAATCACACAAATGGTCAGGATATCAGATATCATATATTTCGATTAACACGATGCTGTACGTGTTTCACATATACACGTGTGTATATGTGTATATATAAAGGAAGCGTATCCCAATGCGTGATTGCAAGCGCGATCGCAGATAACGATCCTGAAACGCAAGAGGGTCCTTTGAGAATCACGTGACATCTGCTGAGGGGTGTGGTGTAGAGACGTAATGGTACCATATTACAAGCGTCAAACCGCACGATGCTGTCTCGAAGCGACGGCCATTGTGATTGCGATGAAAATCGTGACCGAGCCGTTTCGCTTCGGAAAACTTGTTCGTTCGCGTTTGAAAAATCTCGTTATATTTTATCTAATTCTTAAGCGTCAGTTTTTTCCTCTTTGTATCTGTCATTTTATGCATAAGATTTTTCTCAAATTTTTTGATGCGTCGAACATCCTGTCATTTTATTATTTCGATGTTACTTTTTAATATCATTTATGATTAACATTATCTGCATATTAGAATACCAGTTCATCCATAGTTTTTTTTCTTTCTTCTTCTTTTTCTTTCTAATGCTCGCTGCCTCCTGGAGCGGCGAGACAAGCACGGGGTGACTCTCGGAGCTATAATTTGCATAAATTGCGCGCAGCGCGGCTTTCCTACGAAGAAAATGCGCTGACGATGCTGCGTGCATAGTGCGGTACGCTCTTCGGGAAAATTTACGGCCGCATGATAGGCAACAAATCAACGAAGAACAGATTTGTTTACTACCTCGTAATATTGATAGCAGAATAGCATTTTTGCACAATTGAACTTTATGACATTATGCACCGCATCGTATAAGAAATGACTGGAAACTTGATGCTGTATCCATAGCACAAGAAAAACCTAAAACTATTCGTTTCTTTAAAGTTTAGACACTTATAAATATTTAGCATTTTTTATTTTCAATTTAATTTTGATCGAAAAATTCCCCTTGTTTCGCGTCGCTTTCGAAGCAACTAATATAACTTTTCTTTTTTCGATTATCCCGATTTAATTGCGGTACCGATTTAAATCCGATCAGAGTATATCAGGATGATCATCGTTCTTCCTAGTGATTAACTCGGGACGCTTTTTGTCGCGACGTCGGACCCCGGTGCACCATGTAGGGCTCCGCTCGTGCGTGCCTTTTGCTCCGAAGCGGGCACGAGCTCGTTCCCTCTCCTCTTTAAACGATGATGACGAGACGCTCTCGCGTCGTCAGGCGGAAATTTAATTCAGTCATAAGTTGTGTTTGTAACAGCAGAATGTAATGCATTGGATCGTAGTTCCTTCGGAAGATATCTTGCCCGTCTTTTCTCAAAGGAACGATATTAATCTTCGTCTTCTGTCGCGAAATGGTCTTGCGGTCTGATTAATGTTGCGAATTAGTATGGTGGAACAATGTTACATTATGTTATAGAAGTGCAAACGTTCTGATTTCAATTTTGCAAAATTTTCATAAAGGTACAGTGTACAGTTCTGAATTTAAATATGCATAATGTATACGTTGAAAATATATTGCTTTCAAAAATTTTAATTTTGTACATATTAAGCTTTTGGAAAAAAAAGTTGTAAGTTGAATAAAAAGCGACAAAAAAAGGGAGACCACATTGCATTATTTTTTCAATGTATATTTGCGTTTAAAGTTTAATTTAAATTAAAACAATTGCTTTTAAAATTAGGAGGTTCATGAAATCATCGAAGATTGCAATAATTTTAATTGAGCTGTTCGTTTAATCTCTTTCGAGACACATGATCTTTGCATGAATTCGCATAATTGTCTATCATTTCCATCGGATTCTTAATGTGTTAACCACGAATCGATTTATCCGGCGTACAGAAGAGAAAAAAAAGGACGCCGTACGAGATTTCTATCGGAACAATAGCGATAATAACGATCAGATATTTATTGTTCAATCGAGTTGGACGATCGCGGAGAGATACTCGATTGAAGGGGAGCGTGCTCGTTGCATTCTCGCCGCAACTTGCAGCCACTTTTAATTCCGTCGTGGAGAATTCTTAATTCCCTCCTGCTGCTGTTGCAACTATTCACTCGCACATCGCGTTTTTCGAATTACGCTCGCGTCGCATATCTCACCGGCGGGATCTGCTCGCCATTATTATTATGCTCCTTTCTCCCCTCCCCCTCCTCCCTTTCTGCTTCTCGTACCCCTTTAAGTTAGGCCGTAAAGCGGGGCCGGTACGTCTGGAAACCCTTCGCCTTTGTTCGCGCGCGCTAGCAATAAAAAGACGGCCCATTACTATTGTGATCGTTGTTGTTATTACCATCGTTATTAGTAAGCGAGCGAACGCTAAGAATTTCACGGGTTCTTCCGTAGCCACGAGAGTCGATCGACGCAACACTCTCGATGAGTTATTTTTTCCTTTTTCTCACCCTGACAAGAATAACGTCACATGAGGCGTCGTCTCGTTTATTATCGCAAAATTTAATGGTAAAGATTTAAAAATTTTACAAACGCAATTGATCGAATGTTATCATTCATGATAACTGCTCGCTGAGAACTTTGTGTCATTGTTTCCCGTATTAATTTCTCGTGAGATGGAATCGTTACCTTTTAAAATAAACAGAAACTGTCATCCATCAAAATTTTGTGAAATTTCTGCTGTGCATATAAAGAAAGAGTTAATTTACGAGGGCGATAAATTTTCTTTAACACTAAATAAATGCTTTTGTTTTTACGCAAATTAATTTTACGCGAAGGGTTTATTATTGAAACTGAAGTGGCAATTAACGTTCCTGTGGCAGGCTCTTGGCGGAATGAAATCACCGGTTTTTCCAGCGGTAATATCTATCGATTTTTTACGCGCGAAATAACACCGCCGGCTGGACAATGGCATGCGCGAGAAGACATCGGAGGCGCGAATACGCCGTTCTTGGTAGCTCCTTCGAGGGACGGTAGTTTCCGCTTTATGCTCGCAGTGCCTGCGCGATCGCGAGCTAAACTTGAGCTACGGGACGTGTAATTTCGGCCTTCTACTTGAAACAGGTTTTACGTTCGTCCCTGCAGGGTTACCGTACAGCTTCCAGGGTTGTACGCACGGCCGAGCGTATTTTCTCCTGCCCGCAAAGTGTAAAACGAGACTAACTTTCCGTCGGTCGGTCGGCAAAGTTGCAAGGATATATCCGTCATTTATTAGTGGACATTAATAATTTCCATACTCACGAGACTCGCCAACGTAATTACGATGATAGCGCGTGGATGGTTTACAAAGTTCCTTGTTCGTACTCTGGAATTCTATACATTTTCTTTTTTCTTTCTATTTTTACTCTGTTCTCTCTTGGCAGTTTATATTTTTTTTAAATCTATAAAAAATTACGTGAGGCGACAAATGTTGAAAATGGGACTCTGAAATACTTAAATATTTAAACAGTTGATAATTAAAAGATGTGGTCAGAGTTTTAGCGTCTTTCTAAACTTTTTTCCGAATTGTCGATCAATCGTTGCGATGGAATTTGCACAAAATGAATTAATTACCTTGTAATACGTTGATTTCTGTCTCGATTCGAATTTACACATTGTTTCTCAGCAGATTTTATTTAATTCTTATGAAGAATTAGTGCATCCGAAATTGCAACTTTAATCACCGACGGTATCTTTACGATAAACTCGGTCTCTGCGAGATACTGGGAGACGAGACTAATGACAGTCGCCGTGTAATAGAGGGTATCGTAAGTTTGGCGAAGTTTGACTTCGGGAAGAAGTTCCGGAAGCAGCGAGAGGATAGTTTAAGCTAACTTGGAGCGCGATGAATCAAGAATGCGTCACGTACATTCATCGAGGTTCCATCCGACTTTCCTCCTCGGGGATTTATTTCTCTCCCGGATTCCGTCGTTAATCCTGTACGTCCAGTCTCACGTTTTTTTCTCGGCGCGGTTGAAAAATGCGAGACGCTTTGTTTGAAATCTTAGACTTAGACCTCCATTTTATCGAGAGAAATTCATTTGTAAAACGAGAAAAAAAAACAAAGATTATACTCACATGAGCTATCTTTTGTTATCAATTTACAAAAGATTTTTATAGATTTTTTCTGTATGCCATTTACCACAATGTGTGATGCAAGAAAAGTATGCAGGGCTTACTTTAATTTACGTTTATTGAATGTTGGATTTATGTCTTTCTCGTTAAGTGCTTTCGAATTAATGTTTCAATATCGATTAATTCGTACCATTGCGCGAAGCAAATCAAGATTTTGCCACGTGAAATAAATTCCTCTATTGTTCATGCAAGCGGAGTAGTAATTTTTCATCAAAGCAGCAATATGCAAATTGTTCTAGCAACATGACAAGATTTACAGTACACGTGATTCGCAATACGAGATTTGCGATTGTGATTTATGCGTGATTTATCTTTGCAATGTTTATAAAATCACGGTAAATAATTAGCCTCTCGCGCGAGAGCTAACAATAACGGCTGGGAAATATGAATCGATGGATACCGATCGCGCTCAAAGCCGTGGCACCGCGCTGTTATCTCGGCCGCATCGCAAAAATCGATCTCTCGACTAGCGAATTTCTCCTTCAGCGAGCGTACCGGAGATCGCATCGATCGATAACGGCGACGGACAATTAGCTGTTTCTCGATATCGGGCGGGGGCGTAAGAGTGGATCTACGAAGGGCGATCAAGGGGAACGGCGGCAAGGGGGAGAGGCGCAAGAGAAGAGAAAGAGGGACGGAGAAAGCGGTCAATGACGTGTTCGGTAATTAGCGTATTATGCATTCGGCCGCGTTTGATTTATCGGGAGCCTCGAAGGGGAACAGGATGTGCCCCCGGGGCGCACCCAGGTCCATCTCACGCAAGTGCCCTGCCCGCCTATCCTCTTCTCTCTTCCCTTCCACCGCCTCCCTTCCTTCTCCCTCTGGCACGCATTCCTCTTCGCTCCTGTCCTTCCATCTTTTGATCTCACTGAGAGGAAAGGGTCTGGCAGTTTCCTTTCCCCTCTTCTTACTTCTAGCCTTTTCTCTTTCGTGCCAAGAGAAATATTTCCTGAACCTTCTTTTTTCATATTCCTTCGTCTATTTAGTTCTCAATGGAGTTTGCGAGATCAACATCGCTTCTCTACAGGCAATCACTACCTTTATAAACTTTAATTATAGAATCATCTATTTATTACAGTATTAAGAGATATTTAATAACATCGTAAGGAGTGCTCCTTTAAATCTCCAACAACAATTACCAAGTTTTTACACATAATTTTTTTCTGAAATAATATCGATTTAAATCATGAATTGAATTTAAATTTAATAAATTAATTTTCTCTTTATTACTTTTATCTTTCTTTTTTTTTTAACATAAAATCTTTAACGTTCGAATTTTTTCTCTTTGTCGACACTTTTTTTTGCTGCTATTTTATCTTTCACACAATTCTTTTCCTATATATACGTGTATATATTTTCTTTTTCAATTTTTCATATTTTGCTGGTCTTTTCCTCTCTTTCTTTTACTTCTCCTCCGCTTCTCTCTCTCTATTCTTTTTTCCGTCCTCAACACGACCGCCCATCCTTCTCACTAACGCTCGGAATCTCTCTGCCCCGCCTGTTTATCGCAATCCTCCTTTCCTCCTCTATTCAGTCAGGGGGGACTCTCTCCCTACCCTTTTTTCCTTCTCTTCGTTCTTACCCATACCTCCCCGCTATTATCTGCTTTCATTGGCCTTCGGTGCCCCGCCGCGGCAATAGCGGAGAGCGGCTCCCTTACCTTCACGTCTAGGGATAAGTACGGGTTTGTACAGGGTATCCCTGGGTTTCAACGATGCGCCGAGTTTTCGATACTGCTCCGCCATCGTGCAATCCTATACGATCGCGATTTATTCGGTGCCAATCTACCTGAGCGTGCGGCATTTCATAAATAGATAGAGTGATTGGTTTCATCTCATTTTCATCCATCCATCTCGTGTTTGCAGATATATTAATTTGTATATTAAAATGTGTTTGCGTAGACTATGACGATATCCAATTTGATATCACATTTTCTTTTCTTCTATTCTTGAGCAATCAGTTTTGAATGCTCAATATTTCGTAAATAGTCTATTTTACAAAGTGACTAATCTATTGAAAGATTTACCTATTCATGAATACTGTCACTGAAATTGAGAAGCATAGATTTCAAATTCAAAGATTAAAAATAATTGAAAAGATTAAACTCATTTCCAGGTTGTATGTTTTATAGCTTTTACTTTCCACAGATCAGTCCTAGACATCTCTCTCATCCGTTTTACCTAAATCTTTTATCGAATTCTAGTTTTCGCAAATCTAAAGATATAGACTTCAAGACAAACGGCTTCCACAAATCCCAGATTTATTACATCCAAGCCATTCTGCAAGCCATAAATTTTCCAGAATCTACATTTTATAGATTTACGATCGTTATATGACACTTTCTAGATTTTTTATCGATCCTATATTTTCTCAAAATTCCATTAACTTAATTGAAAAATCAAATTTCAATTTTTAAAAATTTTATTTAATTTTTGACACTTTTTCAATGCACAGAATATATCGCGTATTTGCTCAGTCATTTTATATAATTGAAATTGAAAGACCAAGTAGATCACTTGCATTGCCAAATATTCTGCAGTCGATTTACTTAGGCATCAAACATGGCCAATCGTACACAGAAAATCAGTCATAGTACTCATAGTCTTTGCGACGGCGATTTAGCCGTTTCGAAAATATTTTCCCGGCGAGTCGATGAAACCTTTTTCGAGCGAGGAAAAACAGTTCGTTGGCTGAGAGCCAAACGGTATGTGGTCGGATGCACCGAGTGCGAACTCAAAGAGGCGGACGGGCTCGAGTTCGCGAAGAATCGCGGGGAGTTTCGAGAACTCGAAAGTTGGAGAAAACGAGGCGCGAAAGCCGATGCCGACCGACTCGTCTCCCGTACAATCGCAATCGCAGCAATCGTCCATTTCGAGACGAACGCTTTTCGGAAGAACGAATCAAGAAACGCTACTATCGTCCTCCGCTTGGCGGAAAACTTTCTTGAGCGAGGGTGATGGCAAACAAACTCTCGGACGCTTTTCGTCCTCAAAACAAACCGGCTGGATCTCGATGGAATACGTAACGCAAGTCACAGTGGAATTTTTGCCGAAATTTTCTCGTTGAAAAATGTGGGTATGCATTCACTTTTTTTTAATAATATTTAAAAGAATCTGATCTAATATAAAGAAAGTCTCAATAATACGGTCGACGTTCTATCACGAACAATTTATGAACGTTCTATGCGGAAGAAGCGCGTCAGGAAATCTTTCTACAACATGATGATGTATAAACAATTCTTCGTCCCCTCATGCGTCTTTTTTTACGGAACAAAGATCTGAGACTCTCGTAGGATGATCCTCGAGGAAAGAGGGTATATCGCGTTGGAGTAACACGATAAAAATAGAGAATGTCGGGATCTTTTACCCCTTTCCTGTTGTCGCGGTGGGATGACTTTTATGCAAACGATCGCCGACATACCGCGTCAGCGTTCTCGGATATGCCTACGCGCTGCACTTTCCCGCACCGGACAGGCCGTCGCGGAATTTCAACCCTTTACGATCCTTTACGTCGAGACATGCTGAGCATAACTGTCCTGACATGGCGGGATCCTATACATCTTTCTGGAAAAGCATCATGCCATGATTTATTTCTGCCAGCTTTTTAATCTTTATTGCAATTCTTCTAGAATACGAAAACATTTTTGCGAGGGATTATAATGGAAACGTCAAAATACATTTTATTTCTATTTAATCTTTTTTTAATGTATAACTTCCCTGGGACGCGTCATTTAAAAGTCAGAGATATTACACTGATAAATTGGAACAGGTTTGCGTTGAAAATATAGATTGCGCTACCGAACAATTCATCATGTTAAAGACACCCTTTCCATCGGATAAAAGTACGTTCGCATGCGCTACTATGAGAGAAAACAGTTAGTACCGAGGAAATGAAAGGGTGCAGGAGGTAGTACAGTAGGTCGAGATGGATCTGACGATGCATCACGCTACATGAGCATAAAAACAATTTCATTAAGATCGCGATAGAGCAGCGGCCGTAAAGCGCGAGATAGTTCGATATCTATCGTGTCGCGTCAGTATCGGGGATATAAACTGCGGAACTCGCGAAATCACTTCGAGGGATCTTTAACAGTTCGGATCAGACAGAGGGTTGTGAAGATCGACGTTCCCCCCCCCCACTCTCCCCGGAGAGTTATTATTGATATAATCACCCCGTCGTGCGTGTCACCCTCGTGTGGCAACGAAGTCATCTACCTTAGACCCTGTTATTGTTCCTACGTCATGCTTCCCTATGCAGAGTCCTACTTGGCACGCTTACAGATTATAAAAATCGATCGCAAAGTTCTTCATTGCATGTCGGGCTTTTACAGCTGACGAATTGTCTAGCGAAGCGTCTCCGTTCGAATTAGTGTTCACGTAATCTCGTAAAGTGCGTTTTATCGTGAAGAATGACGAGTCTTTGAGGAAGACAGGTTCCTCTCCTATTATAGATATAATCGATTCGTACGTGCGTGTCAGACTCTGATATTACGTTGATTCGTCTTGCCCTCACCTCATTTATCCGTTATTAGTGCCGCGCGATATACACACGATTTCACGAAGACTCGGTCATGTGTTATTTTCTCGGTTAATGATGCAATTTGCAGACATAAAAAACTTTAATTTAATTAATTGATTATTTCTTATTGTTATTTCCTAATTAAAATAGTGTTGAAAACACGCATCGAGAAATCTGCACTTATTACATAACATTACCTTAGTAAAAAGCTAATTAATTAATTATGTGAGCAATTTTTATATGTTGACAACTAATTTCTTTTTTGTAACAGAAAGCAAGAACGATGTTTTGTTACGATGCAAAAGTAGATCGCGGCAAGAAGACCGACATCCGCTTTTTACTGTGATGTATATCCGCGTTTTCTGCGCAACGCCATTAAATCTCAGAAAGTGCACCGTTACACTTTGGTTTCGCACGACGCTGTAAAGTTATTCAATTGCCGCACGAGTCAGATGCTTCGAAGAAAACGTTCGTCATAAAGGAGATACGGATGGAAAGAAATGGCGATCGCTTTCGTTTTTCGCGATGTTACTTTAATAGATCACACGGATTGCAGCGTCACTTCATTATTTTCTTCCGCTCTATGAAAGCACGTTACATGAGCATCCTTATCGCGAATCACTACTTTGATCTGCGTACGTAGTTACGAAATCTCTAATCGCGTTCGTGTTCGTGTATAAGTACCAAAATGTTTCATGAATCGTAACTGTTAGTAACGAAATATTTCACCGAAGTTAGAAAGAGTTAGAAGAGTTAATCTTATTAATTAGGTACAGTGCGGATTTAAACTTTGAAATGGCGATGAGATGAAGAGTAACCGCAAGGTTGAGAGAACTCGTTAAAGTTATATTTGCTTCTCATTTTATAATAATTGATAATAAATACTAAATTAAGGAATATTATGAATTTTACGATATGCATTTGAGATATATTTCTATCAATATTCTTTTTCTTATCCTATGTTCATTTTTTTATCTTTTTTTTTATAGAAATAAGAGTACGCTATTTTTATCGATCGATATTGAGATAAACTTATTATATCTCACATGTATCTTCGCTGCTAAGTTAACGCTCCTAAGTTAAAAGTCAAGTTAATCAACTTAATATGTTGAAACTACGAAATTAACTTGTCGAACTGGACATAATAATGATTGCGCCAACGTTCGCGGTCTTTAATGCAACATCAGTCGTTGTTCTAATGATAATCAGGACAATAAAGATGCGCTTTACGACAGTTTCATTTCATTAGCATTATCCTGGTAAGGGTGACGGAACATGTGTTCTCTGCCGTAAGAGGGAAAGGACATATTCTTAGTCAGTTCTTAGCGTTATGACATCTGAAATCCTTGGCGAAATGATACCTCCTAAATCAGGATGTGGATTAATAAAGCTTTCGCGTACTCTAGTTTTGCGCGAGTAACGCTCCGTCGCTCGGCGCGCGATATTCTACGGGCAATAAAGCGCATTTATGATACCCCCGACGCGATATCACCCTCTCTTTTCTGCTCTCGGGGTTGCTGCGAGCTCTTCCCTTATCGTGTCACAACGCGTTTCGTCTATGCGATTCCCAACATAAAAGAGGTAGGCATTACTCGAATAAAAATCTTGTCCACATGAAGAAATTAATGAATTTTTTGAAATAATTTTTGGTTTCATTATATTTAAACTAACAACTTTTTTATACCTCGAATCATTAAAAAGAAATCGATAATAGGGATAATTACGTAATCAATATAGCTTTTCTATAGTTTTTTTCTTTAATTTTCTATACATTTATTTAAAAAATGGCTTATCTCGAAATATACGCCGTTATTTATTGTATATTAATCTTTATTATCTTGCTTGATAATACTAATTTCGTATAAAAAATTCATGCGTTTAATATCTATTTTTATCGCTGTAGATTAACTTTGATCTTGGTTTAATTTACTCTTTAACTTTCTCTAGTTTTCAGAATTAGAAAAAGATAAAGAATAAGTTGAATTGAGATCAAAGTTAATCTACATTGGTGAAAATGGATACAAGACACACACCAAGAATCTAGCCGGGTCACTTTTGTCCCTTTCGGTAGTCGTGAAATTCCAGGAGGCTCGTCGTCCGTCAAATCGCTGACTTCTCGCGAAACGAGCACTCTCTCGAATAACGACGCCATTACTTTGCGCATCGTAAGACGCGCGTAAATGGTACCGAATGGGTTCGCACTGCTCGTCCCTCCTCACCGGGCCCACGTTTTGTTGGCCTGCAACAGCCCCGGCGGTCGTCACTGTCGAATCGGAAGTGGCTTCTAAATCTCGACCATGCCCTACCGAATGGATCGTTATTCGTGCGTAATTGTCGTACGTATGCGCGTTTATGAACGTCACCACCAACAAACGTCTCACACTTTTGCATGCCTGATTGCCCGTAAACGCTGACTTTTGATGGCTCGGCGGAAAAGAAATAAAATTTATTCCGGGTATACAATTCTGCTAGAGCTGACTTTGATAGGATTTCGTACTCTAAATATAGCGCTTTATATCCGAAATGATATGCATTCAATTAATTCCATATGCATTCTACGCGCAAACTTAATTTTTATTGGCATAACGATTATTACACGTTATGAAATATATCTGTTTTAAATTTTGTATTTAAAAGTCTAAAATCGTTGCAAATATAAATAATGAAATTTAAGCCACAATATTAAAAGTATTAAAAAGTGACATCAGCTTTATTCATTCATCTCTGTTTCACGTCGATTTCCGGAGGTATAATTTCCAAATCATAATGGAAATTGTCGGGAAAATGATGCGCGATATAAACACGATTTGTCATCGAGTGGCGTGTATCCGTTTCTGGCGCACTTTCGTCCGGTATTAACGCGACTTTAACGGGCCACCCTCGTTGTTACGGGAAGGACACGCCATTCTCGCGTTACCGTCCCCCACGACGCAAGAAGAACACGGAAGGGAGATGGGAAGAAGCAAAAGGTACGACGAAGACAGGAAGAAAGGAAGAGAGTGCTAGTGAAAGACGGAACGATACAGAGTGGGAAGATAGAAAGTGCAGGGTGGGGCCGGTACGTTGTGTGTTCCGGTCAGCACGGTCTCTCTCTTTCTCTCTTTCTCTTTCTCTCTCTCGCCTCCACCGTGGCCTCGGCGTGCCCCTTCGTAATTTATGTTTGCTTTATGGCCAGGAGAATAAGGAAGCGTCTTATTAAAGACAGCCGCGTTGCTGCTCACGAGCTGCTTGCTCGCCGACGAGCATGGCCGCCGCGAAATATTGTCTCTCCCTTTCGACGTGCTACGTGCAAGCATCTGGTAATAATGGATCTAAGTGTGGTATCGACGTGCACGGCACACGAAGAAATTAATTTCCGAGCGCGGAAATTAATTGCTTCGTGCGCCGTGTGTGTTTCGAGACTAATGAATCAATAGAAGAAAAATATTTCTTCGCGATTTTTCTTGCGTGAATTCAGCGTCTGCGGTTTTATTAGGAAGCCGTCCTCCGCTGAAAATTCTTATACTTAGCATTAGGATTTAAACTTCTTTTTCACCTATTACATTAATCCGCAAGTTAGCCGTAACGAAGGCGAGGCGTAGAGAGAGAGAGAGAGCGAGAGAGAAATAATGCTCTAGCGTAGATTCGATTCAATAGGAACTTTCCGATGCGCTTTCAACGCACTGCGCGCCGATTACCAGAATGCGTTTCCACGTTATTAACCCGCAGGTGATAGCGGTACAAAAGTAGGTACTACTCGGTGTGTGTAGCGCGGGGGAGGGAGGAAGGGCACGGTCAGAAACTACCGAGTATAAATCCGCTTATCCCAGCTAGCGCCGACGTCCGGCAAACAAAGCTACGGGCTCTCCCGTGGGACTTCACATGCTGACGTGCCGACGAGAGAATTCTCAGGTAGATTTCAGGTAATCCCGGTGCCGTCGCGGGCGCATGGCTTTCGTGAACTCCGGTGCAGGGCACGGGCATAGGCGCGGAATAAGGTTTCCCTCGGGGTCGCATCGGGAGCAGAAGAAAAGAAAGAGTCTTTTCTCGAAGAACCCTCTTCTCGATCCGCTAAAGCTGCCGGGGACGTAACGTTATTTAGTAAACTAACTATTGAGACACGATACATGCAATACTGCAATACGTTTATGTTAGTGTATAATTTTATTTTACTTTAACACTAAAACTCTGTAACGGGTGAAGTAATACTGAATACATATTATAATACAAGTGGCAAAAATAAACGTTATTGCAAGCTATACACCTACATTTAACATCGCTAAAATAATTACATAGAATGCAAGATACTTTGTACAACTAATGTCATTTTATCGTGTCCGTTGGAACGCGCATAGAAAATTGTTGCGAGCGACGAGAAGGAATGCTGCCGTTACACGTTGTTGAAATATTCGCGTTATCGAAATACTCGTGGTTGAAAATGAACGCCAATCATTTCGCGCACGAATACGACGCGTCGCGTTGTTTCCAAAGTGTCCCGCGGAATTTCTTTCATTACTCTTTTCTTTTTACTCTTGATGGTTGACATGAAGGAAAAGCCTGTCTCGTCGTCGTCGTCGTCGTCATCATCGTCGTCGTCGTCATCGTCGGAACGCGATGCATTTTGCATAAACGTAGCAGAAGTTATTTCTGCGGCTAGCGAGTAGAAGGCCGCGGCGCGAGGCCCATTAGACTCGCTATCGCGGAAGGCCGAGCGGGCCCGGCTCTCACTTTTATGGCGAATCGCTTTTAGCAAGTATCTAAATGACGATTTCTCGACTAAGCGACTGGTCCCCTCTTTCCATTCTCGACTGATCGTTTCGACTCTTTTAATGCTTTCCATTACGGATAAGCCGGCCTCGAAAATGTAGACACTAGCGGAATATACGAGTGAGTCGCGTCATTCCCGCTTTTAGTTCCCGAAAGCCGATCTTAACTGCGTCGACAGCTGAACAAATCGCGGAATTAATTCCGCCGGTGCGACGCGACACGACCACGTACGAATACTGGTGACACGACGTACAAATCTCGGAATGCGGTATGCGTTGTATGTCCCGCTGTTAGCTTCACGAGTTTGATATTTACTTTTAGCTGGTGAGCACTAGCTAATATTCTGGATAATTATTTCTGTTTGCTACTTTCGTTATTACCACGGACGAAATTTGCAGGATTACATTTCAATGACTGCGTTGCGTAATATGAGAAATTCTAGTTACGCGGGCGAGTTTTTGTTTTAATAAGGAATGGAATTAAATTAAGCTAGAATTAAATAATTATTGCATGCATATTTGAGAAAATCAAAAAGTTTTTAAAATGATTAATACTGTACTTACCGTTACGTTAAATTTATGCTAATGTAATTATCATGTATTTCAATTTATTTTATCACGAATTTTTGTTTTACTTGATCGCATTTTTTCAGAATTGTGTGTGTGTGTGTGTGTGTGTGTGTGTGTGTGTGTGTGTGTGTGTGTGTGTGTGTGAGATATATAATTCACTCGATTCATTACATTATTTTTAATGAAAATATTAAATTTTTACTAACTTATTTTGTCAAAGCAGGATGACTAAAATAGTTTCTTCAATTGTCTTTGTATTTATTTCGCTATGTTTTTTTTTAACAATAAAAATAGCCTAGCTAGAACAAATTTCATTAGCATCTTCAGCCGCAATGCCGGAAATTAATTGATTCGAGAAAATTTAGACGCGAGAACCGACCGGGCAACTGTACCGCACCGAATGTATCCCAACTATTCGCAATCAAAATCCGTAAACCGCTTCCGAACAATGTTTGCTGGCGATGTTTGCAGGGGCCGGTACTAGGCCGTGCCGCAGCCAGCCGCCGCGTTCTTGATCGGGGCCGCGCGTCGATCGTCGGCGAGGGTATTAAAGGGACGTTAATCGTCGCGGCCGGCGAACAATGGCGACATCGAAATTACAGGTATACGCCCGGCTCGCACGCGGCCTCGGCTCAGCCTCGGCGCGATCCTGATACATCGATACGTCTGCCGCGTACGTGTGCGCGTGCATACTCTTGTTGTAAAGGGAATACACGGCGCGTTTTGCTACGCGCGCGCGTACGTGCGTGCACGCGCGCACCCTCGACCCTCCGGAATGCCGACCGGCGAATGCACGCGTACACGCTCCGGGTGCGATTCCCGCGATGTGAAACGTGTCCTCGCGCACCTCTACCAGGGTCAGGAAAAACTGTCGGCTCGTTTCTCTCTCTTTTTTTTTCTCCTTCTCTCTTGTCTTCCCTGGGCTATTACGCGCGCGAGGCTACAGGAACCCTTAATTGAATTTCTTTTGAGACCGACACAAATGCACGTGTACGTTTAAGTGACCGCAGGTTACTTTGAAATTTGTCTTATCTGTGTGTATCTAACACCTTCGAAGAGATTGAAGCAATTTACCTTTAATATTTTAGAGATAAATTTTTAAAAATGCGTTACACGAAATTCCGAAAAATATATTCCGAAAAAAATACAATTTTCAAAATGCGAAATATAAAAATATATTTTGAAGTTATTATAAAACATCTTTCAAACTTGTTACGATAAAAACTGTAAAAAAAAAATGAAAGATTCTTTTTCGCATTTCTAACAAACTTTAATTTTCCAAGCATTATTAAATGATAAAAAATACATTTTTGTTGATCGAGAGAGCTGCTTAAAATAGCAATAAGTATAATAATTATTTTGACTTGCACATTTCGCACATTTGCATATGCCAGAGAAGCTCGAAGATAGATACGTTGCAAATATTCACACGGGAAGTCAGTTGAATCATTTGTGAAAATTTACGGTGAGGCCGTAACTTTCAGACTAATCTAGCCGTCAATGAGTCAAGCTTTCACGCGATGTCTTCGCGAGGATATAACACGCCCGTCCGAATTTACAACGCTATTAAATCATGTAACAGTGCGTTAATGATGTAGGGAATTTAATGGCTGCTCGTGTCTCCGTGATTAATTATTCCTAAAAGCAGAAACTATTTCTGTTCCATGCGTTACACACGTAGACGTATATGTATAAACGCGTATTAATCTTTATTAACACACTGCGCGCGCACGCCGCGCATTCCGCGCATTGCACAGCGGATAATTCAGTTATTCCGCAATAGTGCTTTTCATACTTTGCACGACGCCGAATTACACCGTCAAGCGATAATCCCACGCACAAAGCCGGATATTCCGTTGCTCTGTGTAATTTCATATCACCGTGTAACATTATAGCGAACGATCGAGCGGTGTCGCCTTAGGCCCCTAGTATTCATGCTGCATATTTAGCGCTATAAACATGGTTAATTTGATCACTGCATCATATTTTCCTGTAACACAACTTTCCTGTTAAATTAATGAAATCATCAAAATCATATTTAGAGCGTTACCACATATATAAATATAAATTGAAACTCTCATTTAGCGCTAAATATCTTTATAAATTTCAAACTTGGACAATTATGTTTAATTTCTAAATACCTAATTGCGTTTTATTTTACGAATTTACGAGGTCACGTATCAGTCAACGAAGTTTAAAAGTTCACGAAAAACCGCATTCGAGCGTTAACGCGCATTGATAATGCCGACTTTCAGGCGCGCATTTCGTATTCGAAACAAGATTAACATGTCGTCCAATTCGCCGATGATTCACGACCGTTTCGTCTGTTTCGCGGACGGGGGACGCACCCCTCATCCCTCCCTGTCACCCCACCGGTTATTACACAGCTTTTAATAATAGAGACGCTCGCGTATGCACGCCTCTCGCGCATAAATCTCGCGCGCGCTCGCTTGAGTTCGCACTGACGATTAATGCTTTTCGATGGAAGTCGCGTCTCCCCTTTTGTCCATCTTAGTCCCAAGATTAGGCTGGCGGGTAGCGTATAACTTGTATCGCTTTGCCGCTTAGTATTTAAAATAGCCGGTCTATTAGGAGACAAAGAAAAATTTAAATATATCCGCTATAAGCAATTTATTACGAGCTCGCATTCATATAAAATAACCCAGATAATGTTATTCAATCAATCTTCTTTTATCATACGTATTTAGCGTGCAAATGAAATGATTAAAATACCATTATGTGTATTTTGCATACTTCACACTTTTTCCCCTATATTTTTCACACTCGGCGTTTTTAGCCGTGAAATCGCTGGTGATTAATTAGATTAGAAAACGAGACTCAGTCGCGAGAGGAATCGTGTCGCGGCGAAATTCAATACGTTCTGCACACTCGACACACGTACGAGTATGTACCGCTGCGTCGCGATGAAATCATGTTTCGCAAGCATGAAAAGATTTTTAATAAACCCGACACCGGGTTATTAAATATTACGCAACGCACTTTTCTAAAAGTTATCTTTGTTTAAATGTATTTCTCGTTTAAATGTTTTTATTATTCGCCTGAATCAATTGGAAGACGGTTTACACCGTGTGATGACGGAACACTTTCGGCATATGAACATCTGAGCCGCTGTGTGTACACACGGAGTGACGCTGCTCGGCATATATTTGCACCGCTTCAATACATAACCGCTCTTGTACCGGCAGTGCGCGGTAGTCGTGTTTATATCGTAAACATTCGCCGCGACCCACGTCGTATTAATAATATTCGGATCGCTGCTTGGAGTCGAGCGTCGATCGGGCCGCTCCTCGTCGTAACCCTTTCACGCCAGTCGAGCTTGTAATCCGACGCGCGTGTGTGTCGGAGTTATTGCATCTACCACCGTGAATTTAGACGACGAAATCGGTCACATAGAGGAAGACGCGTCTAGCGAAAATTATCTGTGCAATCGCGATAATCGACCTGAAAGAAGCGAAGTGGCGTGATGTAATCGAATATTACGCAATTTTGAAAAAGTGATAGAACAAAAATAGTTAACAATGAAGAAAAGAATGTTGTTTATCGACGAATAACTTATCTGAGAATTGAATCATCCAGGAATTTTGGGAAGGTAAACGATTCGAGTATCTCGCATTAAAAAGTTTTTACACTACATGTTTTATTGTTTGAAAGTCTGAAAAATATTGAGATTTAATTATTAAGTGTTTGAAGAATATTAAGTGAAAATTTTTATCTATGTATCACAGTGTTTAATGTTCATTCTTGCAAAACGGCAGCACGATCGACATAATTTTTCTTTCACAGTGACCTTCTGCTGCATTCTTGAAGTGTGTTCGTTCACACGGCGCACTGCGCATTTCTTTCTCGTTCACGCTTGGTCAACCACGCGAATTTCATCGACTTTATCGTCGATACATACTAACATACAAGTTAATTGTACAACTGATCCGCCTATATGCCGTAATTTTGCTCGTGCGAAACGGTCATTGTCATTGACGTGATAATTAAATTGCATAATGAACTTTGCTTAAGGAACTACGAGACCTTTACGAACGTAAAAGTGTGTCTTTTTTTTTTAGGATCGATAAAAGCTTAGGATCAAGCTAGTGCGTCATTGAGTCGATGTTTCACATAACATTTAACGTTTATTGTGTCATGTACTTAGAGACACGAAGTTTGTTAAGTTTTCGTAAATGTATTTTGTGTATATATTTAAGCAATAATTAATGAAATATTATTATGATGAGAGACTTTCCAATACATACATTCTGCGTATGTGTGTAATTTTCAATTTTTTATGTTAATTATATTAATTATTCAATAATTATTTAAGAATTTTAGAATTGATTTTATAATCATATAAAAATTTTAAAAACCTCTAAGAACGTAGAAGCTAATATTTTTTTCTTTTGGTTTATGCACATAGAAACGAATTTTCCACACGAGTCGTCACCCCTCACACGCGAAACAACCCTGAGAAAGCAGGGAGGCTCGACGGTCGCTAATGAAAGCGGCTAATTAAAATTAAATTAGGATTAATTAGGGATCCGGAGTCGTCGAACGCGAAATTAATTTCTCGTCGGAGTTTTGGGGATCATGAGGGGACTTGTATTTCCTGGCTGTACAAAACAATCATCTCGAGATAGCCTGAGTGAGAGAAGGTAGCGAGTGAGGAATAATATCTGTTACATTCCAGAACAGATAGAAAATATCTTTTTAGATAACTGAGGGCAAACAGAGAAAGATAAAATTATAAGGAATATTAATAATTTAAGGAAATTAAAAAATATTTATTAATATATTTTAAAATAAAGAAGAAAAAAGTGTGTAAAGTTAGAAACTTGTTAAGATTTATTTGATGACAAAACAAATTGTTTTTTATTTATACGAAGGAATAAAAGATGTAAAATTGTTTGTTACAAGCGCAAAATAAATTAATATTTATTTACGTGCCACGTTTAATACACTTCAAATTTTATTAAATATGATGTTTCGAACGAAATTGTGATATTAGGTGGGTACCATGCAGACAATTAAACAGTTGTATCAACACTCGAATATCAACACACCGGTTATTTATTTTTTAAAATGACAGGAAGTTTGCTGTTTGGAGAGAGGAAGTAACGGAGTGCGACGAAATAAGGAAGGGAGAGAGGGGTAGAACAACGCGTTTCTCCTAGCAAGCATAATTCGAATGGCCGCTCGTGGTACATACATATATATGTCCGATCTGATTGCATGCCGCAACGATATTAATCATACTAGGTTGACGTACCCTCGCCCCTTCGGTTCACGTTATTTACCTCCTTTCACCCCCCTGCCAACCCCCGAGGGTCCAACGAGACCATACGTACGGTGAGGTATCCGCACTCTAAGGGTTGCCACCTCGTGCGTCCGAGTACACGTTGTCTTCTCTCTCTCTCTCTCTCTCTCTCTCTCTCTCTCTCTCTCTCTCTCTCTCTCTCTCTCTCTCTCTCTCTCTCTCTCTCTCTCTCTCTCTCTCTCTCTCTCTCTCGCTCGCTCGCTCGCTCGCTCGCACACACACACACACACACACACACACACACACGCACACACACACACACACACACACACACACACACACACACACACACACACAGGTGTATGACTGTGTGTAAAGTGGACGGATTCCTGACACGATCGCGATGTGGAATTCTCATAAAAAATACTCTGGGATTAATTAAAAAATGCCACGTCGCGGTAGCCGCGATAAAAATGGAGGACGTTGACTAAGGGAGCCGGATCGTTTGCTGAAGGAAGAAGATTGTGAGAGCGAGAGGTATGAGTGGGGATTATGTGGACCGGAAGATTATATTTAAGTTCTTCCTGGAGGCACTAATCGATCCTCTGTCCTTCTTTCTTCCTTACCTCGGGCACCGTCGGCGCCGGGTCGACGCTTTTCGATTCACGACCCTTGCGTGACAGACATTTTACGATAGATACAATTTTGATTTAATTTTTTTTTACTAAATTTCAATATTAAAATTTTTTATAAATTACAAAATTACGAAATTTTAATTTTGATTTTTTTTTTACAGCATTCAACAAAATATTTTTAGAAATATTTTTTGAAATATCTCTTCAAGAAAAAAGATTTAAAACGGTAGATTATCCTCTCTCTTTCTCTTTCTACTCTTGAAGGAATTTAAACGTTATGGTAGTGGTATCATCGTTGTTTCTCAAAACGTTGAGAAAATATTCCATTACTAAAAGTTTCATTCTTAAAAGGTTTCTCTTAATCACCGAATCGTGAGATACGAGAGATTGACGACCGTAATTTTGGAACATGAAACCCGAGAAGAGCAAAGTAAACTAGGCGGTGATTGGACCAGTGGTACCGTTTCATTTGGATAGGGATCTATGTGGGATCTGTTGCATCACGAGTATGCGTTCAAAACCACGAAACTATTTCTATTCATCGGTACAGTCGCCTCTTTGTTCTAACCTCTTTGTCGGTTAGATGTGTCGTTTCCTCGTTTTTTCCCTTTCGAGGGTGACGTGTAAAAACTGCACCCCAAAAGCCGTTCACCCACATACCGGCCTTTTAATGGACATGCCCTGGTTAGCGCCATGTCAATGTCTCCGCCCATGCCTCCGACCCTTCGAGGACAGAAAGGCATTTCCTATACCGAAAGTAACTCGACCGGATCTAATCTACTATATCGTCCGTACTTCATTAAGGGCTATTTCTATTGACGCGGAAAGGCCTGCGATTTACGCATCCCGAATCACATTTGTCTCATTCGTCGCTCTGAAAACGCCCTGATTTCTCCTCCTCCCTTCGCTTAATGGTCGAGCGATTGATGTCACCGAAAGGCATTTATTTCAGATAAGCGGATAGATTAATTGTTTTTTCGTGATGGATTGTGGCTATTTTGTAATCGTTTACTTTGCAATATCGCGAGTCAAGTACAGATGTAATATTCAGATTAAGCAGATATTACGTCGGACATTTTTTAAATGTCATTTATGTCACTTTTAAAACAAATGATTTATATTACAAAAAAAGAAAAAAAAATATACAACGATTCAAACAAATAGAATAAATCGAGCGTGTTTTATCGACATTGTGTTTTAAAGATTTACAAATGAAAACTGGTTCCCCAGAGCAAAATTTCTTTAGTTGCATTGCGATTGAGCAACGGAGAGGCAAAGAGGAACAAAACCGTAACTTCGTTCTCATCGGAAGAAGTTAGTGCTTCTTCCGAGATCGAGTCGAGTTGATGCGGTTAACGAACTGTACAAGCCACGCAATGAACGAAATAAGGGAAGGCAAACTGTTTTCCAGCTCGACGAGGAGAGGGAGGGGAATCGATCGATCGAGAGATTGATCTAACCGAGCGTCGGGATCCTTTCGCCTGGTCCTCGTTATTATTCACGGTAGACAACGATCTCGAATCGGGTGCGGTTTAAAGACTCTCTTAAGTTTTCATTTGTTGGTTTCGAAGTTCCGGCGAAACTTAATTACCAGCGACGTTGAGGAGAAGCTGCCGCGTGCGCGCAAGTTCTTCCCCGCGTAAATCATTGACCGATCGACGCGACGCTGGTAAAAAGACATGCTTTGCCACTTACGGTTCGAGTCCCCGCGGGCCTCCGACAAATTCATTTTTCGAGTCCGGCCTCGGCACCCTTACTCGCGACACGGAAGATTTTAATGGCCTTTAAACAATGTCCTTGTTCATTAGCATCCACCTTCTCTAGGACGGTATACTGCAGTCTAGTGTGCTACCGATGCAAAGTTTTACATAGATTTTACATATGTATCCGTACATGGCTCGTATATAAATATCGGACATTTTTCGAACGAATGATTAAAATTTCAAATTAAATTAAAAAAATGTCATATCATGCCCCCTACAGCTTAAGAAGAAGTGCATACGCACCGATGCAGTTAATGCGCATCACTATACCGTCTTTTCGTCTCTCCACCTGCCCCTTCCTACCCTTCGCTTGCAGCGAAACGTCAGTTCAAGCGAGATCCCGCGAGCATGACGAGCTGGAAAAAAAGCCGACCATTATTTACGCCATTTCGATGCTTAACGTCGCGCCCTACGGCCCCCTATTTACTTGGAAGTGGGTGGTGCTGACGTATATCCCGACGTCACCTTCGCGCCGCCATATAATCCGTCGGTTAATTTCATTTCGCCCGACGTGTAATTATGTCCAACGCGAGACTGGCGTATAAAATCTCAACATGAGAACTGATAGTCAATCGTGAACTTCAAAGAATTATCTGCGAGAGACTAATGGCTTTTTAATTTAATCCACAAGACGTTCGTGTATCGCAATATATTATTTGAATACGAAAATTTCTTTTGAAGAGAAAAAGAGAGAAATGCATCCATTTATCATAAGTATATTTTGTATTATCATTTGTAAAATCAATATACTCTACTTATAAAACTTTTTAGATTCGTCGATTGAAATAAATTTAAATCAGCATGTTCTGAAAAAAAATTGAAATATTTCAAAAGTTTTAAATTGGACTTCTTTTAAATCATAATTTGCTTAAAATTAGTGAAATAACGATGTATTTTAATATATTTTCATTGTTTGAATTAAATTTAAGGAGCTAAATTTCAATTCTTTGAATTTCAAAGATTTATTTTTTGAAACCACTGTAATTCTTTTAAATTGTCCTAGCACCTGTAGTTAAAGAATTGCATGTACGTCAGATATACATGAAGAAATGAAGAATAGACTTCGTGCATGCGTGCAGAAAATAAAACACGGCCCATCTCTCCCAATGATTATTTCAACTATCGTATGCCACGGGTAAAAGTTTCCATTCTTTTCCATCGGATCTCCGATCGCTTATACGACGCGATGAATGGCTCAGGTCCAACGACATCTTCTCACGGCATCGCCAGGAAGAAAACCAGCGACTGCTCTTCGGTGCGCGTTCGATCGCGTGAAGAACGAGACAAATAGGCGCGAATCATGAAATACAGACATCGGTACTTGACTGTTAACATCCGTTGGCTAGTGTATCGAAAAGAATAGTGTTCTAAGCAATAATGGCAGCCATTGCAACTAAAATTGCAGCAATATCGTGACATTTAAAATTTATTAACAGTAAAATGAAAAATATTAATAAAATACGTTTAAAATGTTATTTCCAATTATTCGTTCGCGTTTATCATAGCAAAAATATAACAAAAAAATTTTTTTAATTACGATTATTTTATAACGTAACTTCAGGTGTAATTTTGAATTATACTAAATGATCGAAAATATGAAAAGTTTTTCTTGCGAATTTAGGATTGAAAATATTGGGTCATTAATTATGAAACTTTACACATGTGAATATCTTGATATTCCCAATGAATGACTCAATACACAAATAAATAACTTTTATTTCATTTTAGAATTTTATTTCAGAATAGATATGTGAAGGAATTTATTTAATTTAAAACAAAATATTTTAAATAGCGAGCAAAATGATATCTGTATATACATTCTAAATTTTATAATGAATAAAACATATATTCTCTTTTTTTCGAGTCAATTAAAGAAAATGCTTGAAATTGCTACGTGTATATCTGACAAATTTTTACAATGAAAATGCACGTATATTGTGATTTTCATGGAGAGAAATCTTGTCGTACGCGACTATTTAGAGAGGAACGAGACTAATTTGTCGCGAAGGTCGGCCGTTACGTGTCTCCTTCGTTCCTCGGATTTGTCGCAACCTCGTAAACTCGCGCGACAAAAAATTCCCACGTGATGTTTTCCTCGTTTTCACGGCGCTCGTTAAGTTTCGCACGCCAGCAAACGCGCAATATGCACCCGAAAAGGAAAATCAGAAAGTTACAGAAATGTTGGAAAAAAATGTATTATTACGAAATAATGCATATCCAAAGCTTAAAATATTATGATTGGAATAAGAGAACGCTATTTTACAAACATGTACATTTATTTACGCGTTTATTCATAAATTTCATAAATAACAGGAGATGCTCCATGTTTTATTTTTATTGTAGTTGTTGTTTTATTTTATTGTAGAACATATTTAATAGCTTTTGAAAAATATTCACTTCTGTATATATTATGTTTATCTTTTAAAATATCTATATGAATATATCATAAGACGTCAACATTTAAAAAATAATTCGTTATAAGTACAAACAATATTTTATATATCTCCACCTCAAAATTATTTACATTGTAAATTATCCTTCAAAATATGAATAATGTTACGTTAATCTGAAAAGTTATATAAATAAAAAATATATATATACAAGCTTGTAACAAGTGTGAAAAATGTGGAAGCTTGTAAAATAAAAAAGTTCAAGTGATGCACGAGGTGCATCCGTATCGATGGATATGCGGATGTACCGTGGCATTTCCATTCGTCTAAGTTAGTCTATCGTTAAACGGAACATAAAGATCGTTGCAGGTGATCAATAACGCGATGCGACATTCCGCGGCGACCGGCTTCCTGCTGCCAATTATTAATCGGCCGACCTGACTTCTCTCCTAGACTTCTTTGCCCGACGCGGCCGTGAGTTCTTCGAGAACGTATGCGGCGAGTCGCACGCGTTCGCGGCGTACATACGCATACCCGAACCATTAATTACAACTCATTAGAGGAGCAACCGCCATCTGTCCCGAGCGGGCTGTGAATCACTCTTAATCATTTCATCTGGAGTCCGCCAGTACTGTGACCCTCGCAGTTTCCTTTTTAGCTCTCTCTCTCCCCCCTTTCCTCCTCTTTCCTCCTCTTTCCTTGTCGCTCTTTACATTTTTTTTTATATTTTCTCCTCTTATATAAACGTTCCTTTACATATACGCTTGAATGGAGATGAGAAATAATGTATCCTTGTCTATTTAACCTGCAACCTCGATTTCTACATCTTAAGATAAATTACTGAAGTACTTGGCAAATACAGTCGACACGCTAACTGAGAATTATAATGTAGATTTTTCCAATCCTTATTAATGTTAATTATTCGATTTTTTAAACAGCAGCATTGAATAGCAATGTGAAAATTTTGCATTATATATAATTATTTTATTTTATCCGTGTGCCTCTTTATATTATTTCAATGTTGCCATCTGTGTAAACAATCTATATCTATCTATTCTTTAATCACATATCTATCTATCTTTCTGTATCTCATTTTCTCTCTTTCCATCTCATCATATCTCCCCCCTTGAATTCCATTGCTACCAATCTACTCAATACTCAACACGCGCGCAAATCGAAACGAGTTCGCAAGCCGACGATTCTGTCCGTTAGCTCTCACAATCGAGCTGAAGCATATCTTTTTTTTTCTCTCACTTTCGCTTCTCCGCCTCCGTCTATTCAGTTTCAACGGCAGGTAATCGTGGTTATTTTTAGGAGCAACTATCAACTCGCGATCGCGAGAGACTCGATTGCCCTTACCTTGACGCGCACCTGCCTATCATAACGCGTTAGCCCGCGGATTAATGGATACGCGCGCATTTTTATGGTCGTGAAACGTGAGGCGCATTACGCGCTACTTACTTTGTACCAATGCGCCACATGACGTACACGGGTTCTGCCGATTATCCTTGTATCTCGTAACAAAGACTCGAGGCGCATACGATGCGTAATTCATCGTCGTGGTCGTCGAGAAACCGCACTTTCCCAGCAAAATGCTTCTCTCACACCTGTGCGTGTTATTTTGAAAGTAATCGGACACCGCCCATCTCATGCAATTTAGCAGCGAGAATTATTCATTACGTAGGAATAACTCGCTCTGTGTATAAGGGGTCTTAAGAGAAGAAACTTAAGAAACGCGATCTGATGTGTATCGATTTAATTAATATAAAGCCGACACAAATTTTTAACTAACCCTTTATTTAAATCTCATATGTTATAGAAAAATTCAATATTGAGAATTAAAGGTATGATAAAATATCCAATCATATTTTTTGTGATAAGAAAGGGGGAGGAGAGAGAGAGAAAGAGAAATATTAAATTATTTTTAAAATATGTAGATTTCAGAAAAATTATAGCAGCGATATAATCACAGAATTTTATTATTGCTCTGGTTTTGTTATCTACTTTGTATTAATTCGTATTAAAAGTGCATTGAAGTTGTTTAGTTTGCAATAACTTTTCTGCATTGGTATCGTGCAATTATTAATTTCAAGCAGTGCAGATATGTTCAATGAACCCAAAAATCAATGCGATGCATTCACTCGAAAATCAATTTTATCGCATGGTTGCTTTGTAGATGGAAATGTTCAGCTTTTAGTACATCTTGCAATCAGAATAATCAATGTAACATTAGATAATTCAAATAATTTCTATTTGACTGTAATGTGTCATATTTAGTTACAAAAAGAATAACGTAATAAAAATTAAAAGAAGATTACATTGTCTAATTAGGTTTCAGCCGCGGTAAAATTATTTTCAAATCCTCTAAGGAATTTACAGACAAAGTCAAATGATGTCTGATTACAGTATGTATACGAAATTTGAAGTAGAGTTTTCGAGTTTGTACGGCGTCGTAAGATAAAAAGGTGAGCAGCGTTGCGAGTCTGCCGACGCAGAGGAACTGAAAATAAAGAAGAAGAAAAGAGGAGAGAGAGTAAGACAGAGACAGAGAGGAGAAGAGGAACCCGACCTCTAACCATAATCTAGCATTATGTCGAGTGGTCTCTACGCTTGGAAGAAGCGCTTCGAAACGAGTTTGTTCGTTTCGGCGGATTATCCTGCCTGTGCGCGCGTCGGGACCTCGTACAAAGAACGCGAGCATATTTTCACAGTTAAAATTCACGGCCGGAATTCACGGGGCGACGTTACGCTGGCTTACCGGCGTGTATCCGTTTAATCTATTCTACGGTCGGTGGATGTTGATGCAAATGGCGGGAATGAAAAAATAGTGGGGAGAAGAGTCCGAAGAGAGTCGAATTCCATGATCGAGCTGGACGGGCGAACATTAATGAATTCTCGAATGGGTATATTTTTGAGGCTTCCATCATCCGTTTGTCCGCACCTGTCATTGCCAAATAGATGCCGTTCTTCCATCTCTCTCTTAATTTTTTAAGAGGTCGTTTAGGATTTTATGTATTACTATACGAATATTCTTCATTCAATGGATTTATTGTTTGTTATTACATTCTGTATTTTAATGTCTGCACATAAAATTTTCATAATTTAAGATTTCTATAACGTTTAATTAAATTTATTATTTCGTTCGTTCCGCTTTTCCTTTTTCCTTCCATCATATATATTTTCATTTACTAAAAAGATATCTCAATCTTTTTTTATCACGCTTTTTTTTTCATCTGTTCTTATCTTATTCTTTTCCTTGCAATACAACTGTGAAATTATATGTATTATTAACTTTGCATGACTATTATTATAAGGATTGCGCGCGAATGTCTAGAGAGTGTGTAATTCTAAAACGCACAATTGATCTCTGGTTCTGATCTCTTCGGACTACTTCTCTTTCTCTCTTATTTTCTCGCTCACTGTGGCTTCCTTAAATACAATCCAGTTCAGAATATCGCGTTCCTTCGGGCAATTTTCGAGTGATATTTGATAGCCGGGAAATCGTACAACCGTCCCTCAGCGATTTCACTCCAAACGCGAGTTTCTGGGAAATATTACGCTAGCGTCGGTTAAATAACGCGCGACGACGAACTTCGAACCAAGTTTAGTAATTTCTTTATGTAATTACCAAATTCTAATCCCGAGCTGTAACTCCAACGAATGTGTCGCCTCTAAAGCATAAATGATTTGTAACATTGACGAAATTTACCTCGAAATATAGGACGATCATAAAACGAATTTCAAACATAATAAAATTAAAATAGTATAATCACGTTTGACTGTAACTATTAACAATTTTCAAAATTAGTATACAAGTATCTACATGGATAAAGAAAACGAAAAGTTATGTTATACGGAATAACATTTATTTACATAACATTTTTTTATAGAATTATTTTATACAATATACTTTTAATATGTAATTAAAGTGATTATTATATTACTTCAGCATTAATAAATGATAAATTAAAACAGATATTTGATATGAATTTGGAGCGAACGAAATGAGTTGCCGCGTTTTATTTGGAAGAATTTCTTCAAGTATTCGTAATAAAAATAACACGAATTGTTTGGAACTTTTTGTAGTTTAATTATATTTAATGGAATTTATGAAACTGTTAACTCTTATATGTACTGTTTTTCTTCTCGGTCTTGGTAGAATGTAACAATTTTAACGCTTATGTTTGTAGGTTTTATATGTGTGAATTTATATCACTAAAATTAAATTTTTTTTGGAAGTCTACGTTTATAAACGCCAATGATATTCTTAAATTGGTATTTTTAACTGCATTAGTTGACAGGAAAACACATTACGAATTTACAAGCATGTGGTTAATAACATAATCGTTAGCTTAAATGACATACATTTTGCAACTGAAAATCAAACTGGTTTTAAATAGAAGTCGTTTTCGAATGAGGACGAGCCAGCATTGGGTGGATTTTCCGCGAAAAAGCTAGCGTGGAAAACGTTTCCCTGGCGAGATCCGTGTCCGGTTGTGCAGCCGTTGCATAAATATGAGGAAGGTACGGAGCACGCGGCGACATGAAAATGCGATGAAGGCCTCGCCGATGACAAGACAGGGGCGGTGAAAACGGGGTTGCGGGGGTGACGGTGAGATGTGGCGCCGAGAAACGAGCTTGAATTTCTCATCCGCGAAGGGTAACTCTGCGAATTTCCGCCGTGGTGAGAATTGAGCTAAACGGTAGAATGATGTTAAAAGTCGGTTTTTGAAATTTAGACGTAGTACCGAGTGTCATACTTTAACCCTTCCGCTTCTGCGGATTACAAGCGAGGGTAATATTTAAATAGGGTAATATTCCTTTTAATTTGAAGGGTAATTATAACTGTCGCCGTTTCTCCCTATAACTTTATTTAAATATTGATATATTTTATTAAACAAATATTTTTAGTAGTGTTTGTAAACTTAATATATTTGTTATTGAATGAAAAAAATACATTAACATGTATAATTTACTAACTGTTTCACACGATTTAATGTAACTTGTGATGAATGACAAATGTTATTGAGTTATAACATGACTTAATGGCACATTTTGTATTTATTAATGCATTTGAATAAACATTTCAATATGCGATTATATTAAACAGTCGGTGTTGTTTGCACAGCGTTTTACGTTGTGAATTTGAGCTTTTAATGATAGTAATCTAGTGGGTTCGGTTGGAAACGACGGAACAAGAAAAATGCGTTACGGAAACCGCAAAATGGAGCTGTGTGCTTGACAGTTTAAGAAATTGTGCCGTATATAAAATCTTGGTCGCATAATGAGAACGTTTCTGTAAACATGCTGCGGCCGCTATCAATATGTAATGCTGCATCCGTTTCTCTCAGCTACCGAGAGATACAAAATTAAACGGAATACGTGTTCCACTCATAAATATCCGATATGACAGTTATAGGAAAAATCGAAGCGAATGGGAAAGCAAGATTTATACGTTACAAAAGACGATAGAAAATATATTCATGTCGATTATAAATATCTATTTCACAGAATCTTTTTAATTCTGCAATATTATTTAATAAGTAGTTACTGTAATTACTTTATAAACCTTAATTAATGTTGGAATAGTAAATCTGAAGTTTTTTCAGTATTTTTAAATTAAAAATTTCAATATTTCTGTTTTATTTCTTAAGCTTCTTAAGTGGCAACGGTTATACCAAGTGAACTTCATCTGTGTGAAAAATATTTTAGAAAGAAATAAGCGATTAAATTTTTCATATGCATTTCATATTACTTTTAAAAAGATTTTGACTTTGCATAAACCGTCAGGAGAGTCAGACATTGCTTTTAACGCGAGCCGTTTCGAAGATCAATAGCGGAAGTTCTCCACTCGTATTCAACCGGTTAAAAGAGCGAATGGCATTTTCCATTATGAGCCCGCCATTATACTGAAATGAGTTTATGAGCACCATGAACTTACGTTTCAATAACAGTAACTTCTTAAATTATCAGCGCGTGCACGAAAATGCAGCGACGCTGCGGCATCGTTAAAACGAAAGGGGAGCTCCGGGACGAGTTCCGGACGGAGAGAAACCCGTTTTCATCCCGCCCTCCTCCACCTTCGCGCCCTTTGAAGACACTCGTACGGCGGCTCGAAAAAATATCAGTTGGAAGTTCCTGACGTTGTTAATCATTCATCTCATGATCGTAAATTTGCATATTGTACAAATTTGACGCCGAAAGGAATACAACAAAAAAGTCCTGTTTAATTTTATTTTAATGTGACTTACGTTATTTTTTGCGCTGCAACGTACAACTTTTTTTTTTATTTTATTTTCAAAGATTCATATTTTTGCTTCATGGATAATCAAAGAGATGTTTACACCGTTTTATAACATACATGCTTTTAAGAAAAGTGTAGAGATGATTATTCATTGGGGATTAACATATTAAATTATAAAATATTTTTTGTGTGAACGTGCGCAAAGAGATTTACTTACATTTTTTCACTTATTTTCTCATGATAACTGTTATATTTCGTGATTTTTACGAATAAAAATTGTTTTAAACTCGAGGAGATTTCCTAAATTAATTTTTTCCGCTCAGATAAGATATAACGGCAGAAAAATACGGTCTCCTACGTAGGAATCGCACGAAGCAAAGGGTTAAAACATTAGCGGGGTGAAATTCGTAGATTACTTCGCCGCAGCTCACCTAACCGGGAGATATCATTTGCTCTCTCAAATATTTGGACATCCTTGCTGGATCTTGTCTTTTCGCTCGGCCGCGTTTCGACCTCGTCGCTTCTTTTTTTTTCGGCGCGTATCCCACTCGGAGATCGGCGAGAAAAAAGGAGAGGCGTGTGGAATAAGGGGCGAGAGTATGGACCTCTTGCACTTTAGTCCGATTAAATAGTACGGTCCTGGCCGGGCGGTTGGTAATTACGCAAAGTGGTCGGCGGTCTCTAGTTACTTCGCGTTTTCCGGCGAACTCCACTTCCGCCGCCGCCGCCGCCGACCCTCGTGATTTTCCCGACGAGGAAAAACGAAATTTCAACCATCCACCATTATCCCTCGGTTTTGCCATACTGCTGTCAACGATCCATATCAATCTGTGCTTTTCACTCGAAAAAATAAAGAAATGTCCGTCATGACGTTAACGTTGTAATATTGGAGCACATTGATTTTTTATCATTGAAAAAATGTTACATATCAAATATTTACTGCTGCGATATTCTATAGAATGTTTGCGTTTGTTTTAATCAAATTTGAAACATGTGAGTTTTAATAAATTGAAAAATAAACGTTAACGATTGCAACGGATAGTAGCGGATTCGTGTAATTTTATATAATTCGGAAGAAAAACTAGAAAATCACGTTAATTTAATACAAATGCAGTATTGTCGTTATGATAAGTAATTTTGTAAACAGATAAAATATTCACAAACGTTACAGAAAATATTTTGAGAAAAACAATTGTAATAATATTGAAACGATTTAATTAATGATAACTCAATATTGTTTCATTTACAAATGCTTTAATTCTGCAAGAGAAATTCTCAGTTTTATTTTCACAAATATATTATTCAATACTGCAGTTAAATGCTAAAGATTTTTGAAAAATACAAACTGCTTCTTAAAAATAATTTTCCTTGTCATGTGAGAATTCTGTTTTTCTTTTTCATAACAACGTATCAGATAAGAAAACACGACTGAAAGCGTTTCTTTGACAAACAATTGGCTGCACTTTTCATTTCACATATTCGATGAAAAGATACGTAATAAAATCTAGATAAAATCATAACTCGGGGACAGGCATAATAGAATCGTGGTGAGGGCAATATTCGCGAAATATTTAGCGGACGGAATTCGCGGTGGGAAACGCGGATCGCGCAACGCCGAGTGGACGGAATAGGATTGGATGCATCGGGACGATTTTAAAGCGCGCAGGGGACGAATACGATACGTGGCCGATTCGATCCGCCCCGATCGACGTAATATATATCTATCGTTGCGGTTTTGCGCGGGGTTGCGGTTTCGATTTGCGATCGGCAAATGGAATCACGCGTCTCCCCCCTCCGCGGCGCCGGAGTCCCGTACATAATAATCGAGCGACTGATTCGCACTCGCGCGCGCGTGAATTCAAAGTCCCGTCTTTCGCTCCCTTGGACTCGCTTGCGCGACGCGCCGACTTGGGGCCGGCGTAAAAACTGCATCGCGGCAGGAAGCCGAGGTAATCAAATCAATTTCAACGCGAATTTGCCTGCTTCTTACCGTTCGCAGTCCTTCGCATTTAACGACGTTATTTCGCTCGCGAATTCGCACGGGAACTTCGCTTCTTGCGCGAGGAACGAGCGCAAAAAAATAGGAAGAGGAGCGAGAACAACCGTTTTAATCGCACCGGATTCCATCGAACTGCGGCGGTTTATCGGCGATTTCCTTTATATTTCAGTACTTCGCTATACTTTTTGCGACTCGTTGAAACATCGATCGGCATCAGTGGTTAGACGCTTTCAGATCTTGCAAACTGAAATGTTGTGGATTTCATTCAATTAATTTAACTTTACTGCAGCTTTTTATCTTAAATTCTAGATTACTTAATTAAAAAGACACAAGTTAATAATGAAACTAGAAAATTAAAACAATACTATTTTAATTATATAAAACTGTAAGATTTAATTATTATACCGGCTGTTATATTTTCTCTACGAGAAAAGTGTCTGCCACAAGAGTTTGAAGTACGTCAAAACGTTTCATTTTCACAACAAAAGAAAGTCTGATCAGACCTTAACATTGTATCGTGTGACCTAATAAATATGCAACGCGATTCTTCTCGTGCCTGTTTCTTGTCGCGTACACTGTCGAGGGATTGACATG
This sequence comes from Solenopsis invicta, assembly GCF_016802725.1. Lineage (NCBI taxonomy): Eukaryota > Metazoa > Arthropoda > Insecta > Hymenoptera > Formicidae > Solenopsis > Solenopsis invicta. Next base: position 13,251,275 of record NC_052673.1, read on the forward strand.
TAAATCATGCTGAGCCTTTTTGCCAGCCATCGTTGGACATCATTAAGTTCCCGCACCTCTAGGCACGTAGAGGCAGCCGGGCGACGAGCAATAAACGTCTTCAGCACACGGTATAAATAATCATCGATATGACGACAGCCTGCTCGTAATTAAGCGAGATGGTGATGTACTGAAAACCGTAAAATACGGAAATTTATATCTCACGGAGAGAGGGAGAGAGAGAGAGAGAAAGAGAGAGCGAGGTATAAAACCCGACGAAAAAGTCCGAAGATAGCGCATGTTTCGGTATTGCGTTTGGATTGATACAGTCGCGCGATGCCCGTATTTCGTTGCGGATGTTAACAAAATAAAATTGCTAAAGTTGAAACGTATAAGCATTATAATTTACAAATTTATTTTCATGATTTGACGTATTTATTTTCACGATATAATTTATACAATATTTATTTTTACAATAATATTCGATACATTCTCTACCCGAAAATTAATATTTTGAATTTTACTGCGGCAGTGTCTGTTATACTGCAGAGCTTGACGTTACACATTGAATATTTATTCTTCTTATATTCATATTTCATATTTCCTTTTTTATATAATTACGCCAATTTTTTTTTTTTTTTTTTTTTTATAAATAAACGTACGCATTTATTGTAACAGATTGTAATTTATTGGTTCAAACATAGTCTATAACATCTTTTTTTCAATTGTAACTATTTTCAACTTTTATTTTACGTATAATAAACTAGAATAAATTGATAATAATTGAAGCGCCTTCTCGCGCCGATCGATTCGTTTTCGTTCGTTAACAATAATACTGCTAGCAAGGCATTCTTCAATATCTGCCTGTCATGCTGGAGTTCTCTATTACGGGTGTTGTTGGATTTACCGATTTTCGTTATTTATATTCAGATACGCGTAGAATCAGCTTTGGCCTTCCTTTTTTCTGTCTCTCCTCTTTTCCCGTTCCTCGCGGCACGTTTAATCGGCCCAGGCGAAAGCCCATTACATCGGATGTCTTTGTCACGCCGGTGGCACTCTGTCGGAGAATTAATAACCCCGCTATACTCACGACGTGAACATACACCTCCCGCCCCGTGTGCCGCCACTCGAAACACTTCGGCCGAATTATTTGTTCGACACGATTCGATACGCGCGTTTCTGTCGTATCTTATCTCCGATCTAACGTCGCACCCTCGACGCGCGCGCGAGATGCAAGGACGAATAAGAAAGGGAAAAAAGAAGCGGCAGCTTGAAGGCGCAATATAGAACGCCGCCGACGCCTCCAGGCAATTGGTCCTTCCCTTTTAGCTTTTTTTAGTCAAAGAATGCGACTTATTTTAATTCCACATGCTAATATGAATATGTGAGTGAAATTGAAGCGTCTAATGTTTTATCAAGGCAACAAAGATCGTTTTTATTTTCAAATAGCAAAAAAAAAAGTTTAGTTTGTTTATTGAACGTCGAATGTATTTTAAGTAATCTTTGCACATTAAAAGTTCTTACAATATCTGTCTCACGATTGTATTCCGAGTAATAATGAGAATGATATATAAAATAATTTAAATATTAATAGAACTGCGGAAGGGTTGAAGAAGACAACTGTCTATATTTTTCGTGGAAAGGGTTGCGGAGCGAATTGAAATGAAGAGATCAAAACGAGGGAGAAACTCTGAATCGGCTGCTCGATCTCCGGTCTGGCAGGATAATAAAAATGACGGTAGGAGGGTGAAAGACGAACGCGTATGGGGGGAGACTCGCGGGAGGAGCTATCCATTAAAGGCACTCGCGGCCACCGGCAGCCCCATTTTTCAAGACTCTGTTGAAAGAGGGATTTGCCGCCTTTCCTGTTTCGAGCGCCGTTCGAGGGATAGCGGCGGTATTACGCCGCAATCAAGAGATTAGAATGAAAGCGTAATCGTACGAAGAACTTCGTAGAACGATAATAGTTCTATGCGAAAGGAACGTTATCCGAGCAAAACTGGCAAGTCCAACTTCGGTCACTGTCAGCGCGGTAATAATGCCGTTATATTTTTCGGCGATTTCTTACATGGTCACCGTGTATGCACGCACGTGCATCGGTGCTTCTTCCCAGCCTTCAACGGTGTATTGACCCGCAGCAAATAGGAGCACGAAGTCCGCAGATTATTGTTACCCGAAATACGAGCCTGTAGTTTGCCGCTCGAAGGAAAAAGAGGAGGATAAGAAGACCCGCGGCCCCGTAAATAATCGCTTCCGATCGGTAAATGATTCGGGTATCACGCAACGTTGGCACTTTAGCCTTCCAGGACGATTTTTATTTTATAGAGAGAGTTGAGAAAGTTCACGTATCTTCTTTCTATTGAAAGATTTAATTTGGAAGAAATCGGATTATACTATATTGCAAAACTATAATCGAAAATTGATCATTTAAGCCAGGTGTTGTGAAAATCCCTTTAACAATTGAAACTTTAGCTTAAAGACTGTGCAGTGGCACCAAGTTTCATCTTGATCCCTCCTCTGAATATCATCGGAGGACATTAGAGAAACGCGCCCTTTGCTGATAATAAATTCCCGCTCAGTCGGCGGAATTAATCGCGTCCGAGGTACGGAGCCTGCTGGATCAAGAGGTTTTCTTCTTCGCGCGATACCGTCGATTCGCCTCGAGCGAATGGCTGTCGGTTCTGCCAAATTTAAGGGCTCCAGCGATCCGGCGCCAATGCACGTTTAAATTGATGGCTTCACGGTCCCTTGCATTTCGCGCTTAGGTACTTCGCGTCCTCCCCTCCCGCTCGGACCAAGCCTACCCTCTTGTTCACGAGGGAGGCGCGATCTGGAGCTTTATCCTATTAATCAATGCGCATAAATTGTTTTAAGGGAATCGTTACCGCGCCATTCGGACATGCCGTACGACGTTGTTGCCGGGGTTAATGTCGCGCGTAGAATGAGGGAGGAAAATCGAAGCGACGAACTGGAATCATTAGATGTAACGCGAAATATATAGACGGCGTTAGATTGAGATTTATTGGCCTGGAAGTGGGAATTCCGCAGCTGCACTCACCTATTTATTCTCGTCAAAATAGCCCGATTCGTAAGACTCTGTTTCGTGACACGAACCAGAGCCACGACACGATTTGCATCGCGCTCGGTGTACGTGTGTATATCTTGACAAGATTAAACTTCTGTCATAATTACAACAAGTATTCATATCGTGCTTTCCAAGTACGAAATTGAAATATTTCAAATTGTTTTTCTTGTTACGTTATTCATGAGACATGTGCGAAATGCAGTCAATTAGTTAAAAAAATGGAACAATTTGAACTATGTTTTACTGTAAAAACTCAGATGCTTCAAATAAAATGTGCTATTAGATTTAATATTATTAGAGTAGGTATTTTCAGTATTATCAGAGTAGGTTTTTGTAGTTATTCAACGCTAGAAATGAAATTGGGAACGATCGTTCATTAGAAGCAACCGGTTGATAACGAAAATGAATTCAGTAACTGATATATAAACTTGAGAAATGAGCTTGCGATTATTTGCGGCTGAACGATTTTGCGATTATTTCTGATAAATAATTTCGGCGCGTTGTGGCGGAAAGGCAGCGGTGAGCCTTTCATCATAGAATTCGCTCGCGATGCGAGAGAGCTCATTACACACCGGGCGATTTAATTCGGGAGTTGAAACGCCGGATTATGAGCTGGTCCGCTGATATTAATATCAAACGATTATCTCGCTCGATTATTGTTATCGTCGTGCGATTAGTGGGAGGATTTATGCGCACGCGTCCGCTCATATAAGTTAATAATGCCAGTTATTTCGCCCCAATATAGCAAATATTTATTATATTATCGGAACGATACTATGGTAAAGTAATTTTAGCTGTCCCAGAATTAACAAAAAGGTCTAAAAGCTTTTTATTCCCAATCTTTTACTTTTTATCTCTACGCCTTGTTTGTTAAAAGCCAACGGTTATAAACTTGAATTAATTAGGAATCAAGTTTAAAAGTATATCACATAGATTAGAAGGTGTTATATGTAAAAAATGCAAAAGTGTTATTAAATTAGTAAAGTTTTAAATGCCAATGGAGAATTCTCTTTGAGTAACCGAAACTTTAAGTCGGAAATGCGAAGAAAAATAACGATGGTTGGTTGGATTCAATCACGGCGATCGATTAAAACCATTTTCTCACGCAATCGCCTTAGTTAAACTCCTTCGAAAGAAATCTGTCTTTGCTTTAAAGCTTTTTACTCTCTCTCTCTCTCTCTCTCTCTCTCTCTCTCTCTCTCTGGTTATCATCTTTCTTCCCTCTTTTTTTTCTCGCGCGTTATTATCATCACTGAATCAAACGGGAGGGTGTGACAAAATAAGAGCAGAGATAAGAACGGAGAGAGGCGAGCAGAAGGTAAATAAGGAGAAAATAATTCGAAGATGCTCTCTAAGTCGACGGGAAGCGTAAGAGGGACAAACGTAGGTGACTCGAAGGTGGCTTAACTCACGTTATTCTCGTTGTCGTCGGAGCAAACGACTACTTGCGTCACTGCAGGCACCTTCTTTCCTTTTCCTTTTCTATTTCCTTCTCTTTTCGATTTCTGGGCACTGCGGGCGACTTCCGGTAACTGCAGAAATCTTAGACCGGTATGGGATACATAAATGGATGAATTTATCGTCGCTAGCAGAGCTTGCGTTGATTTCTACATTTTATTTTTACTTCTTTTTTTATAATTTTTTTTTAATTCAAGAACAACTTTATTCACGTATTTAAAGAAAAAGAATAAATTTTAATTTAATATCTAACTTTCTATTTAATTTCTTAACGTGAACCACAACGTGTGATTACATTCAAAAACACATCACATTATAAAAGAAATATAATTGAAGGTTAATTGATAATTAAATACCATATCTTATTAATTTTTATTTTTATTAATTTATTTTGTATTTTTAAGAAGAATTATAAAAATTTTAAATATATTTCTGTAGAGGAATTTAAAATTTTTTGATTCTGAAATAATAATTCGAAAAGCAAATGTATTATATTCTAATATTTTATTAAAATAAAAATATTCGATGCATCAAGTATGAACTTTAAAAAGTTCCTTTTTTGTATATAATCATAACGAGTCTCCGAAATATGAATAAATCTTATTTAGTTTGATCTTTTTTCTTCTTGCTCTTTGAGATTTACTAGTGATACCGCCCACCACCCTCGCGCATCATGCACGCCGTAATAACGAATAATGCGGGGCAGTTAGACGGGCCCCGACCCCGCTAGTCCTTAAGTGAAAAGTGAGCCCTCGTTTCGTGAAGCACCCCTAAGCCGGGATCGTGCACGCGGGACACGCAGTGGGGATCAAGTTTTTCGAAGGGGGCGAATAATATAATCGTTACCCGCGGCGTTCGCGTAATTTTTCCTTTTATAGCATGGATCGCGATGCGTCTTCCCTCGATGTCGATGACATCCGTCGTTTGATAGCGATTTAGTCCCTTCTGTCGCGAATTGGAAGCTGCAATTTCGAAACATGCAGCAAGAAAATGATATTTTTTCCACGAGATAGTTTTGTTTATTGTAAGTATATAGAGACTCATATTTTTAGGACACATGTTGCAAATTTGTACACAATGCCCATATTATTGATTTTCTAAATTTTCGAGAATATTATATATTTTCGAAATTCAAATTTTATTCTTTTTGATTTTGCCGAAAATGGTAATGCTAAAATTGAAAATAATATATAAAATTGTGTCTGTAAATTACATACTTTTAATAAATGTTTCTTCTGTACTTTTATTTCTATGCTGACCAAAAATAATTTCTGTTACGAACAAATCTTTTTTAAATTTATTTTATCTTTTATATTTTTCATATTGTAATACACCATGTAATGCTGCGATCCATATATCATGTCGCTGATGATAAAATCGATGTTAGCAGGAAGACGGTTTATATCTCGACATTTCAAACGAAAGTATGTTACTTATTACTGGCTGACGTTTCTATCATGAGATATAAGCTAACTTGCTTATAACTCCATTACTTATTACACTTGGCAGTCTCGCAAGATCAATAAAGAGCTAAGAGCAAAGAGAAAAAAAAATTGGTAGTATATCATTTATTCGATAACCTATGCACTTCATTACACTTAAGTGCACTGCGTGTCACACTCATGGTGCGATCACATTTATTAGTCAGACATGATGCTGAGCTCTAATTTTATTTCATCGCAAGACAAAAATTACATTCTCAATTGTTCTATTTCTCAATCTTTTCGTTATGTATTTATTATGCAGTAACGTTTTAATTATTTAAAAACAGTCTCTCTCTCTCTCTCTCTCTCTCTCTCTCTCTATATATATATATATATATATATATATATATATATTAATATATATAATTAAAATATTTATAAAACATTACTTATACATTGTTTTACGATAATCTATACATCTTATCTTTTTGTATGATGTATCGCAGAATATTGAAGCAATTTTTATATGCCCTTTTGCATTACATAAATTAACGTTAATCGCTTCGTTAATGGAAGCTGTAACGCAAAGAGTTGCGGAGTCTGCCCGCAGGCATCCACGTCGTCCACTATCTTTTGGCAGCCGCGTTCCTTCGTCCATCTTCTTCCTTAAGGCCAGGCCGATGGCTGCCCGGCCTCCCGGTTCCTTTGAAATTATAGGCGCTTTACGGTACTTGCTCATAATCATTTTATGCTTCGCCGAAGCACCGACTTCAGAACGAAGCTCGACCTCCGCTGCACGAAATACCGTGGAGGTTATTTACACGGTAAATACGCGCCTCGCGAATGAATCAAGACTAATTTGACAGTTTTCTAATTTTGCTCTGCGCGTCTTGGAAGAAATGCCTGCCTTTTTGCGCGATTTTAATTTGAACTCCTTGTACCCGAAGTTTAACGAGAATGTAATACCGTCCTAGTTCCGTTATCGTCAATTCGCGCAAGATAAATTTCTGCGAATTAAATTCATTCCGCTGATTTTCTTTTTGTTTCATGACTTTCAATGAATGACGTTGACGTATATTCGTACGATATGAAATTCCAAGTAATTCATTTCGAATTATTCGGTGGTATTGTAACAAATTAAATTTTATCACAGTTACGCAATAATGATTATTTCATTTCTAATATCCAATTTATCGTAATTGTAACAATTATCAATGTTTTAACGTACAATGTTATACTATAATTATCCATTACAATTCCACTCGAGTTTCCTTCAAAAAGCATCGTCATCTTGACATGTTACGATGATGGCCCTTGAGTCGACTGAAAGCTCGTGTCATACACGGGTATACGTTAGAAAGCACGAAAGCAATAAAAGACTTTGCCACATCGCCCATTCGATAAACTCATCCATGTCACGCTTGAAATAGCATCCAATTTCAAATAGGTATTACAGGACTCTAGCAAGTGTCTTCGTTCCGAGAGTCGTTCTCAAAGTCGAAGATATCGAATTTGCATTTTTTGCATTTGCATTTTCTTCGTAGGTAACGAATTTGCATTTTCCAGACGAATCTTAGAAACTACGCGATCCTCGCAGCGACTATATTTCGTCTCCGATTCTGATATTACACATGCATGAAAATCTTATCAATGTAGATCAGTTGTAATCCGGTTTTCCAATAATAAAAGCTTTTGGAAATAGAAATGTATCAATTCAAATTAATGAAATGAAACGATGCCAATTCTATTCATTCAGTTGTACAACATTTTCTTGAACAATTTCAAGATCCATTCATCTTTTTATATGTAATCGATTTGTGATTACTTCCGCAGCCAATACTAAATATAGTAGATGTTACTATATACTCCATAATGTAACGTTCTCTCGGTTATTCCATTTGTAGAGAACTTTGTATAAAACTAGATCAAAGCTATTCATATCCATAATTTGTAATTACTCCGAATGTCTTTAATATTATGCAATGATTGTTTGCTATTTCATAACTATTGATGAACTTACTCATATGAATCTGGTAAAGATAGGACCGAGATGAAATTGAAAGCTGCTCGTATTATTTGGCTTCAGTGTTCAGGCTACAGAGTCTGATATCGGCTGTTGAAATTTTCAAAGCATCGTGTCAGTTTCACGTCGGGTCGCGTCGCGTCGAGGATGTCTGCTCGCGATGAACTCCGGCAGAAGCAAGACATAGACGAGGATGAAGCGGAAGAAAGGTTGATGCTGTAAAGGGGAAGAGAGAGAGAGAGAGAGAGAGAGAGAGAGAGAGAGAGAGAGAGAGAAGACGAGTTCAGCGGCATTCGAGTGGCACGGGGAAGCGACACGACGGAATTTCAGAAATTGCGCCCGACATTTTCGCATGTAGTGTATATATAGTAAACCGAGTGGCAGCTTCCTTCCCCTCATTCTACACGATCTCTTCTCTTCATCTTCATCCTCATCCATTTTTTGTAGTTGTCCTTCCCAAGTTCTCGCGATTGAAACAAAGAAATGTAACATTCAAAAGACACTTCGATTTCGAGCTTGAGTGAGTTAACGCAAATTTGAACGCCGCGTAATCCTCAATCGTGAATGGCGCGGAATATTTTATAATATCTTCACATTGTGTGTGTAGTTTCGCATATATAGAGAAGTAAAAGATAAAATTAAATATAAAATTAATCAGATCAAATGTTCCAGATAATACCTATATAATTTCCAATTTAAATTTTCACTGAGAGTATAAGACAAAATATTTCATTATTCACGGTATTGTTTGAAGGTTTAACGATAAGACATCTTAAAGACACAACACCGTTTGAGTTCTCCTCGAAGATTCGGTTCTCGTTCGACGAGTCAGATTCATCGCGGATTTTCCGTGGAGAGAATTGCGAGTTAATTTCCCGTGCAGCCGCCTCCGGCCCATAACATCGACTCGTTGTCGTCGTCAATTATTTTTAATTGCGCGCCGATCGGAGCCCCAGGCTTTGCGCGGCGTGCATTAAAATGCGCCTGGGTGTAAAATTGAAACTCGCGAGGTCGCGGTTGCGTACATTGTACCTCCGCCGATACGTTAATGTGATTTTCAACAAATAATTTTGATTCCCCCCCCCCTCTCCCTCTTGCTCATTGCACGTAGCGCTCTCGCAATCGCCCAATTCGTTGCGAGCATCATTTTGCGCGGGGGTCGTCGATGATGGACGAGTTCGTGCTTGAAATCATTGCGAAACGAGAGATGGGGATGGCCGCAGGGATGAAGGGGAGACGAATGATTGGAAAGGGGAGAGGCGGCCGGCAGGTGCGTGGCTGTTCAATATTCATCGACGAGAGGCGTCGAAATGATTTTAAGTGCCTGCAGAAATTGCCGCGGCACCGGCGTTTTCTGATAATCTGCATTATTTCGATCGCTTTGATCGCCGTTGCTTTAATAATATGTAGATTTATGTTTTCATCCGGACGGCGGCGAGAGACGGCGATGGTGGTGGTGGCAGCGGCGGGCGGCGGCGGCGGCCGCAGCGGCGATAGCGCATCACTTCTCACGTCCTGACATTACTAACTGTAGTCCGACAGGATGTAGAAATTATTATTGAATTATTTATTACATTCTAAGTACCGACGGGACGCACCCTTCGTTTACTGAAATTTGACTTGAGGAATAGTGTTAAGTACAAAATAAGTTTTGTCGTATAATTACGTTCAAGGTATTAATAATGCGATTATAAACGGTAGAAAATTACTTCTGACATTTTATCACTATACTTTAAAGATCGTAAAGTAGTGTTAAAAGTAACTTGAGGTGCCACAAGCAGCGTTATTAAAGAAATTTAGGAAAATTTGTGAAAAATTGTTGAAAGAGATTTCAGAGGTATGTGAAATGTATTTTGAATTTCTTTGCGGTGCAGGTGGTCCCATTTCAACTCGGATCTTTAAATTTCAAAACGAGATTAAAACATTTAAAACTGAAAATTTAGAAAAGTTCTTTCGTGGCATTTATGTGGAAAAAAAATACTTGAAATAAAATATTGGTTTATATGTATATACGTGATTCGGTCATGAAAATTTGATGTTTCTCGTTATCTTATTTATAATGAAGGAGAATACAATTTTCCGATGTTTTACATTTCGCGTATTTTGAGATCTCCAATAAAAATATAATATATCACAACCACGATGCGAAACTTGGAAACTAAAAATCTAAAATTGATGAACAAAGATATAAAAATATATTCCGATAATTAGCAATCTTCAAATATTTTCCAAAAATATTTTACAAGCAAATTATTCCAAAAGATATTTTAAAAAAGGGCTTGCTCTACTTTTATTTTTACCGTAGTTGCTTGAGGTACAATTTGGGTGCTAACTATATAACGGTAAGCATCTTGCTGCACTCAAATGTATTTTTTTTTCTTAAGATTGACTCGAGAACTGAATGTGGCGATAGTTCGGCTCGATAAAAGCGTTTCCAAGAACCTCCGAAGGTGCATAGTAAAATGCGTCGTTGGGAATTCCTTCCAAGCGCTCGATTACTGATCTTAAAAAATCCGCGGCGGAATAGTACTAAGGCAAAAAAAAGTGTGGTTGCCAGGAGATTACTATTCACTCGATTGTGTCGAACGCATACATCCTCTTCTCTGCTCCTGCTCTCTCTCTCTTTCTCTCTCTTCCTTTCCTTTTTAATAAATGATCTTTCTCTTCTCGCGACCGCGCCGACCTGGGAGATGGGAATCGCGTTGTCATCGAGCTTATCGCGATTATCGCAATGTATGGCGTATCGGCACACGCATGCACATCGTATGCAGCTTTGCGGTACGTTGCAAGGAAAGAAAGGGAGGGCAACATTGATGAAAGCAGAATAGCGCATCGCCGATTCTATTCGCGCGATGAACGCGCGGATACAAGGTTAGAGAAGATAGCATCATCGGATTAATTATGCGTAATGCATGGGACGTGCGCGGGGATGCGTTTGTATGTTACACCAACGAAAGGGAAAAGAAGGGGACAGCCAGTGTATTCAATTATCGTCGTTACACCGGGAGTTTACAGATGTTTCGGCGATAATCACGTTGCTATGCGGCTTCCACGTTCGTCGTATTAAGTGTTGAATGCCGGCGGCATCAAGAAAGAACGAGAAAGCCGTAGCGAGATAGCGAAAAGGGGACACGGGGTGGGAGGAAAGGGGATTTAATTAGACTCGTCGGAAAAATTAATGCGGTCCGCTCGAAACGAACTGGCAACACTCCAGATATCCCGCGCCGCCGTTCTTCCGCGGCCGCGGAAATGCACCGCTGCAATCCAGCCGATGCAATCTGCGGAGTGGTCCGCTGTGATACACATAGCGGTCGCGGCTCGATGAACTTCCTCGGTCATAATCCAGACGATTGGTCGCGATGTTCTTATTCCAAGTTTTATTGCACAAGATTTTTTTTGACAAAATTTTTTTAACGAAATCTCGTATAACTCTCTGAGATTCAAAATGTGAATTGAAAAGTAACTAATTTCTCTTTTCAACATGTTTAATTACGAAATGTTCGAGAAAATGCTTACATATTTTGGGATGAAAATAAAAAAAAGAGAGGACAATTAATGGTATAATACTAATATTAATTAATAAATATAATTGTTTTAAGCATTAATTTGATAAATATATTATGTAATTCTATCAAATTTTTTCCATACTAATTTTTAACAGATAAAGAAATGTTTGTATAAATATTTTTTTCAAAGATATTTTATGTTGTTAATTACAGGCGTAATATACAAAATATCTGAAAAGTGTCGAGCGTTTTATATTTCAGAATTTTCCTAATTTCTTGAAATTTTCTTAAATATTTTTTGAATAAAATATTAGATTTAGCTTTTACTCATTTTTTTTATGTACCATTTTACTTTTATTAATTGTTTTATTATTGAAAAATGTATTTTACTCAAGATTTAACTTTTACCCGTGAAAATATACAATTTCACGCGTAATCCACACGAGTCACCTGCTACCCTCTTCGGCGGAGACCCGACGCCCTGACTTTCGTTCTTTTTTCTCGCAATTTCGCATGGTCTTTTTTTTTTGTCGACAAGCTGATAGGTCGACGCGGCGCACGCGCGACGCCGCAGGAAAAATCGAGCGAGCATCGCCGGTAAACACTATAAATCAGCTTAATCCGCGCGTCGAGTGAAGCGAAGGGGTTGGGGATGTGTGTGCGTCCGCGTGAATGTAGGTTAACGAAGGCGAAAAAGGAAAACAATTTTGGTGTCAGCGTTTCGAAATTTGCAGACCGCGCGAACACGATGCGATCCTATCGAATAAAAACAGCGTGCGTTGCAACGGGTGAAACAAGATGAATTAGAGTAGTGAACTTCGATCCCAGGAATCACAAGGCATACGCGTCACGTTTCAAAAATAACATAAAACCTATAAAAAAGTGAGATAATCAAAGGAGTTATTTGGATCCATTAATACGATAATTTAAAAAATCTGTAAAGGTGCTACTTTTAATTTTTATAGAATTTTTATAGAAAAATAAGAATAATCATTTCAATCATTGTTAAGAAATATCTACTTTATACACGATTCGCAAATTTTATCAATTTCAACATACCTATATCTATTGAACATACCTATCTATACTTTAATCTAGTTTATGACATGTATTTTGGCACGAATGCGCTTTCGCCGATTGCAAACATTGCGATTTCCACGTAATCACGACCGTTAGTCGGCGCGCGTCTTCGTACAAAAAAATCAAGAAGAGCATAAGAATGGCCGACCGGTAAAGTATACGATTTACGTAAACGCAATAATAACGCGGCGTCCAATCTCGGTGTACTGAACGTACGTGTTCTTGGAAATCGTGATGCACTCCGGGGTGAGCGTATAGTTCGCGCGAAATGCAAGACTCATCGGGGAAGCAGCACGCCCCAGTGCACAGAGCGTGATCGTTTCTTTCTCTGCTTTCAGGCGTAGTCGGAGCTCGGAACCTCACGATGGAGTGCCGCAAGGGTCGACGGAAAGGAGGAGCTCCGATCCTCGGCAGTCTGCTACTTGCGTGGTTCTTAACCAACGGCTGTGCCGTCGTCGCACGAAATATAGGTGAGTGCGAGAAAGTATTTACGATTTCGGACCGCGGTTCCTTGCCGCGGGTAAACCCCCCCGAGAGCCCCCTTCCCCTCCGCCCCTTTCGATCCTTGCGCCAATTAAGGGACCGGCTACAACGCGTGCGGATATTTACGCGCGGCATATCCCGTAGAACTTCTCGCGAAGTCGCGACTCGCCGCAGGCAGAAGCCAGTTTTGCATCCCGCCGCCTTCCGCATGTTCTCTTTAACTTTGCAGCGAGTACATTTTAAATTATCACGTCGGTAGGCGCAACCGTCGTACAAGATTCTACTATAGCTGACTAGTTTTGCTTCGGATAATTGTAATAGCAAACGGAGTGTTTCAAAAGTCTTATTGCAAGTAAACATGCGCATCTACCCATTTGTATATGCGCAAAGATCTTTTATCAGATAAATAATTCACCCGATTAATAATACGAAATGATCTTATACTCGTGTACATTAGGAATTGAGATAATTTTGCATAATTAATTTATATACAATATTTATTAATTGTATGTACAAGATACGAGGAAGTAAATGGTTAATTAATTGATAAGAAATTATCAGAAAAAATAAATTAATCATGCAAAGTTATCTCGATTCCTAATGTGCACGATAATGAGATTATTTAGCGTTATTAATTAGGTGAATTATTTATCTGATAAAAGATCTTTTAGAGTTTATATCTCGCTGTTAGTATCTTCTTTTTTTAAAGTTAATTATATGATGCAATTTATGCTGAACTCTATTATGTACGTTCTCCTATAAATTTTAAATGGGTTACAAAAATCGCCTCGAAGAGCTTAATAACGAGGGTGGAATTGGCCGTGACGTGTACGTGCAGGGGGCGGAAGATCGTTGTTGCCGTAAACCCCGGAAAACCCCGTGAGATGGATGGGAGGTTTCGGCCGGCATGTTAAGTCCGGGAACATACCGTAGCACGCTCGTAGAATTAAACCGTTCTCGTGCTAATTGATTTAGGAGATCCCGTCAGCGTATGTGTGCGAGTATGTGTTTTTGCTATGTTGCAATGCGGCACAGTTTCTTGGCAATCCCTCGGTAACAAGAATCTTGCAATTTTTCTAAGTACTTTGTCAATATCTTTGTCATAAATTGTGAGAAAATGTCACATCCTAATCTGCTTTAGAAATACCTTCTATCTTCTTTTTTTACACATAGATTGCATAAAACGTAGTTATTTTTAGTAATATATTAACGGATATCTCTTTACGCTGCAAAAGCAGCACAAGTTTCGCTGTAGCTTTCAGTAACAATTTCAAACTTTTTTTTAAACGTACAGCACATTTATAAATTGTCGATATTCGTATTTTTAGATTAGCATATACATATAGGCCAGTTCTCTCTTTCATCATATCTGCATTTTTTGTTATTTTGTCACTGATTACACGCGCATTACGCGTGAGAAAGTTGTCAGAATGGTTTTTCATGATTTGGGTATTTCACCGAAAAGAATTCCGCTCAGGCACCGACGACGGCGCCTACAAATTTCTCTCGGGACCATTTCCGTGCTCGCATATTAGCTCGACTGCGAGACCAGCTGCAATCTCCGACGACGTGTAACTGATCGCGGAAGTTGAAGAAAAACCCGCATTGCCGAGGCATGCCAGCCGGCGCGGCCTAATGCACGAGGGGCGTTATTTTCTGTTCATAAATCTAGAGCTTTCCAATGAGAGAAAACAAAAAAAAAATATTTGAGACGTTGTTCGCGGTGCGGTTACGAAACTTTAGATTTAATATTTAACCACGGGACTAAATGAAAAACACGAAAGTTTTGAATCATATTGTAAGAAAGAGTTTAATCATTTTTACAAATATTTTGTCGAGACGAAAGATTACACATTTTTTTAGTTGAATGAAATGACAGAGAGACTTTTGATAAAATTAAAACAAAGCAGACCTTTCGTTAATTTTTGAATATTTTTTTAATTTGTCGCTTTATTAATGATCCTTTTTACACTTCATCGAGACGGTAAGTGCAATCATCAGGTCGATGCATCGTGCAAATGAAGGAAAATGAAGTAAAAGGGAGACAGGAAAAAAAGGGTTAACTAGCATCAGATAAGGTTAGAATGTAGTGACGCATTGGACGCACACGAGGCATTAATGAGCAGCGGAATTTCGAGAAGCAATTTCAGGCTGACATGTTCGAGAGGGGTCGCGAGTGAGACACACGGGGTCAGGAGGAGAAACGATGAAGATCCGGCGAGGTTGGAGGGAGACAACGTGTCCTCTCTATTTCTGTGCGATTATCATACACCCCGGTGCACCCAATCCACCATCGCAGTTGCGTTTCCAGTATTCTGCCTTCGGTCCTCCCTTTCCATTCTACTCCCCTTTGCAGTTATATAGACATATGTGCACGCATATAAGTGAGTACTCGCGTATATGTACGCGTATGTACACCCAAGGACTTTGATTCTGTCCATGGGGAAATTTTTCATACTGAGAAGTCGTTATCTTTCTACATACTTACAGTTTATGATTAACGTAACGACCAATAAGCTCTAGTTGTTTCATTAATCATGAACTGCGAGTATGTAGAAAGTGGTGACTTCTTAGTTTGGAAAATTTCACCATGGACAGAATCAAAGTCCTTGGGTGTACACGCACGCATGTACGCACATACACGCGGACACTTGGAAGAAGTGCAGTAACCCAAAGATAGATAAGTCAGAATCGCTTGCGTTGTGCCGTCGAGGCTCAGAAGAGGCTTTGTATGCTCTCGAAAGTAAATAGATAGTTAGGATGTGGATTCGATATCGTTCTCGACTGCGTTTTTTACCTGGATTCGTCGGTCGCGGTGTAAAAGTCGAGTGGCGGAGAATTGGCAGCGCTTAAGTCGAAGTAGAACTTCCGCATTTCGAGTGTACACTTTTGAAAATAATTGCGACGAGACGAGACTGAATACAGTATAATGATACTGTATTTATCATGAGATTATTTTTAGTAACGTAAAATCATACAATTGTTTATTAAGATATTTAATAAATTTAAAATAATATTTATTTTATTATTAAATAATGCGGAATTATTGACAGATGATTGATAAATGAATATAAAATGAGTATGATATATAGAAGGGAGAAGGCCAATTAATAAAATTAAATAAAATAGCATGATATCGCATTGATGAGATCATATTAATTTTATTACCGAAAAATATTGTAGAGGTCTTTAATATTGAGAGCTTGAGGGAAATTAAAAGCGCCAGGAAAATTTTTTCATTATAAAAAAATGAATTATATCTTGGAATGATTAATTATTGAAAAGTTCTGTTATATTCCATCGCCTATTTTACAAAGAAGATATAAGAATAAAAGTCGAATTTCTTTGTATCGCTTAAGAGAAGCACATACTTGATATTTGTAATTTCCGTGAAAATTATAAACTTTATGGGAAATTAGGTAGTGCTAAAATTCCTGCTCTTTTATTTTTTCGTATCTTTATTCGCCACTCCTTTCTTTTACATTTTAAGCAAGTTTACGCGCATCATTTCAGTTATTCAGCAATTAGCTTTTTACTACTGTTCCGCCCGTCATAAAACCGAAAATGATTCCTCTTAGCAAGCGTATAAATATGCCGGCTCTTCGAAAAATTACATAAAACCTCGATAGCCGCCACTTTGTAATCTACCCTGATGGCCGTCGTAAAACGTTAGTTAACGGCAGGAAGGATGATCTCGATCGGGCTGACCTCGCGAATAACGCGCGATAAAATTTGCAGTGGCCGCTATCGGCATCGAAGCGGCGCCGAAAGACGTCGTTCACTCGTGGCTACTCGTTCGCGATTACTTGTGCTGCTAGAATTTTTACGAAGAGCTGAATTTCCGGTTCTTACACTGATCGGAAATAAAAACAGTATGACCCCGTTATATTTGTAGCAGGCACTAATCGTTAGATTTCGAATGGATCCATCAACCGAATTTTAATCGCTCGTAAATACCGTATGCGGTTACATTTATATATGGAACGTTCGATTTATTGATGATGAAATGGAAAGATTAACGATTCGATTTACAAGAATAGTATGTTCTTCTTTGTAAAGTTGAGATTTAATGGATATTCAAGATTGCCTATTTATTTTTTATAATAGAGTTAATTAAAATTCGATGTTAATTTTAAGATCTTTCAAGATGAAACATTGTATAATTTGACGTTCGCATGCGATTATATGATAATTTAGATAGAATTATTCACGAATTTTCAATATTAATCATTTCACATCAAGAAAAATATTCGACGCTTAGTTGTTGCTTGCAATGACTTTCTCTATTGACCAAACGTCATAATTGTCATGAATAATTGCTAGTTTGTGTATTTCCACTGATGTTGTGGACCACCTGGGACATGTGCTATGAAGAGATCTCATCTTTCTCCTCTCTGCCGTCGTTCTGCGACGACGAGAATTTATATGCGCGGTAAGGGGGAGGCGCTGCCGGGCAATTTACGGCCGCCACTTACATCGTAGCGCATTCTGGGCAATTAATATTTACGCTGGATAGATCGGTAATCCTATTATACACTCGGCACAATATCGAGATAATAAAAATTGTTGGCAACGCGTGATTACAGAGTGCGTCGCGTCCCCGAGGCGGGCCGAGTTTCTCTCCGCAAGATAAGATTCCTCGATGAAAAATTCTCACGCTTCTCCAGCAACCTTGAAGCATGCAACTACATCTTTCGATATGCTAAAGAATGAGAAGTCTGGAAGATGTGTCGAGATATTTGATATGAGGTTCAGTAAATAGCACGAAATCCATTTAAAATGTGTTTGATAACACGAATATTTGAGTTTTACTTTAAATTTTGTTACATTAATACACATGAATCTCAAATATATGTTAAGATAAGGAAGATAATTATATTTATCATTAGTAAACAATAGTATATGATGTGAAACTATAAGAAATATAGCGGTATTTCGCTACGATTTTATCATATTAATTAATGTAATTGCACGGTTAGTTTACTATCAAAGTACGATTCTGCATTAACTTAAAAATTTAATAATTATACGCGCTCATTAATTCTTTAAAATTCCGTAAAAAGTTGAATTAAAAACGTATTTTGAGAATTGAAATATAAATCTTATACAAGCTGCAAATTAATACTGCAATTAAATACTAATGGGATATCAATAATATTTAAAACATGCTCAGGAGAATGAAATGCATGTTCTGTTATCGAAATGTCTGAATTCACCGCAGCTTGATATAATGAATATTATTATTAAATATTAATATGACATGGTGAAATTGAAGAAAACGCGAACATGTTGAAGATAGTCGAATAGATTACATTACACATCAACTTAATTAATAAAATGAGATTAATATTCTGTGTCTTATTAATCTATGTAATTTATATAATAATAAAATTTAAAAATGATCCGTACACTTTAGTATAAAATATGATTATTATTGAGAAATAACATTTTGTGAAATTTTTATGTAAATGGGTTTGAATATATATTTGACTTACATGAGATTAGTTTTCACTGTAAAATTAAATTAATGGAATGTTTTTGATTAGCGTTAAGATTTTACATTTTACTGTTTATGCATCAGTATACATCGCAATATAACAGCCATTCGATGCATCTGTCAAAAGACGCCATATACAAAATCTAACTTTTTATTTCTTACAAATTATGATCAATTAATTAAAACTTTAATATAAGTTTTACTTTAAATAATATTGTATATAATTTTTAAATAGATTGGAGTATTTTTTAATTGCGTTTCCTTTAAAAAATGATACAATATTACACATTTAGAGACATGATACTTTTTCCGCTATATTTGCAAGATGACTGCGTCCTAATTTTGCGAATTGAAACATTAATAAAGTAAGCCCGAATAGAAGGTTATCTTTATCGTTTTCATGACTAACGATTTTAACTTCGCCGGTTCGCTTCGAAGAATCACGAGGGCGAAATTCACAGTCTGAGAGCATCGTTTGCTATACCGCGTTTCCTTTCCACCGTAAAGCTTCGTCAATGCGACGAATATATGGCGTCGGCGAGATAAGCAAAATAATTCCGACATCCATTGTTGTTTCGACGATCGTTCCGCCGGCGAACACGGTCTTCGCTGCGGAACGGCGTTGTGCCAGCAAACGACCGGTCGCAGCAACTCTCGCAACCCCCGTCCCCGTCGTCTGAATCGACGACGTCTCTTCGTCGTCCACCTAACCCGGAGAGGACCGTGGCTCGTGACGGACCTCGGTACCGAAGATTTGTGGCACATTGGCAACACGCGGCGGCCCCAATTTACTGCGCATTACCTCGCCCGCTCGCCTCTTCACCTTGCATTTCCCTCCGCGAATGTTACCCACCGTCGTCTCCTCCTTGCGTCTTGAGCCGTTTACTCTTTCTTTTTTCCAGCTCGTGTATATCGACAGTTGCGCGATTTTCCCTGCCTTTATTTCTTTGCTTCTTTTTTCATCGCTTTTTCGAACTCCAATTTTACCTCCACTTTATTCTACTTTATTTTTATTCTTATATTTTTCCGTTTCTCTCTTTCTCTCTTTCTTCGTTCATTTTTTACCATTCTACTACTTATTGTTAGTTCTTTTTTCCTTTCTTCTCGTCATTTTTATTTTTGTCTCTTATTCCCTTCAAAATTCTTCGTTATTTTACCTCTATCCTTTTTAACTTATCCTTTTGTTTTTGATTCCACAACGCACGTAAATTTCTTCTCGTTATCTCCAACCGAAATTTGTCCATTATCCATCGTTTTATAGGCTTGTTATGCACGTTCCTGAAACCAGCGTGTACAAACGGTGGCGATCACCCTTCCACGTTATTCCTTGTTCGTAACCGCCGCTACGTGACTAATCTGATTCCCACCCACGCGAGCCGTGTTTCATCCTCTCTTTCTGCTCTTGTCCTCGCCCTTTACGCTTTAACCCTCTCGCACTGTTCCCGCCGAGTTCAATGAGTTTCACGCGATCGAGCGCGCGGGCGCGACACCACTCGTCTAAATTTAAACGAGCGACGTGCCTGTGACGCGATGATTCGATCGTTGGCTTGGCGAGTGCGGTGTTAAGTAACATTGAGGATAAGAGGAATCAATAAAATGTCTCGACCTCACGCCCCGGTAACCCGTGAAGGCCTGATCGCGGCGAGACTATCTTTACCTATTATTTTTAGAAATATTGCATTTTGCAGTAAACAACTGTAATTGTTTCTAAACTTTATGTAAAATAACTTCAATAATAGGTGGGCTTTTCCAATTTTGGCATGGAATAATTATATTTATGTATGGAAATGTTATTTCTTCAGCTGTTTATTAATATATTGCATCTATTCTTCATCTTGTGGATTATATTTTAATTTTTGATAGAACACTTATGATGAATAATATGTGTTTGGCGCAATATTAGTTGAATTCTATGCTTTCGTACGGGCAATTCTGCGCTTCCACGATTTTTCATAATATTTCTCGATTAATTAATTATAGCGCGTTACTTTTTCAGTTATATTTTTCTGTAACCGATGCATTTTCATTACATTACTGCAGGAACGCTTCAGTTTCCCTTTAACAGTAAAGCTTCTTTAACAAATCATGGTAAGCAATTAGATCGATCCATTTCAAGGCTCAAGCGAGGATGTATTTTATATGCTTTCCAAGTGTTCCATTGGAACACTTTATTACGTAACGCTCAGACCAAAAGGGAATAATTAAATAGACTTTTATTTATTCTCTTATTCGGATAATAAAAAAAGCAGCAAGTGCCGAAAGTATACAATATATCTAATTTTATAACAACTTTCGGTTTATCATGTATTTACGGTATTTTGTGTAATTCACACATTTTAGAAGCGAGAATTTCAATGTTGTCAGATATTCTCGATATGAATGGAAAAGATGCAACACGCATGATTTTCTCTATATGAAAAATGCCTTCCAGGCCGGTGGGACGTGGCCAAACGAAACCCCATGTCCTTGCTTGAGCGAGAATCTCGTTCGCTTGCCGCTCGCGTTTTCCAATTCGCGCCGAATGGATCGGTCGCGCGGAAAATAAGAGATTGTCGTGATCTTCTCCGCGTCGCGCCGTGAGATTTTCTCGCTAGTAGTAATAGCTCTCGAATCAATCTTGATTTCAATTTTCGAGCAAATCGAACCAAGTGCGAGTGTATTGCGCAAGAATATCGCGCGTATCTCGCTATATAACTTTGCACATTCAGAAATATTAATCGATGATTACTTACGTTCTGCTAGAGATTGGAACTACCCGAGTTGAAATTTCACTTCTACTTCCGACCTCAATTAGACCTTTTGAACCCCTACCTTGTGCCTCAAAATAGTAGTTATCGGAAAATTTTCCACTTTGAGGTTAAAAAGAGGTTTTTTTGAAACCCTTTTAAAACTTCTTAAAACTCTCCACAGAGACCCTATTGTAGTCAATAGATTCAAAAGAAGTCTATTTGAGTGTTTAAAGTATCAAAATAGACGTAAAAGGTCTAATTGAAAGTGGAAATAGAATTTCGATTCGGATATTTACATTTTATACTGTACTATACTAATTATACCAATAGTTAATGATCAGTAACTTTATATATTTTTATTTTCAAATCGTTAAATAGTGAAATAAATTGGAATTCCTAGTTTACTATCGATAAAGTAGTTCAATATTTTTTTTATATCTATGTAGGAGATCACATTTAAAAATGTTATTTTATATAGAAGTTTATATTTTTTTATTATATTTATGTTTTTAACATACACAAATATTTATCTACTGCATATGTCGAATGATTACACGTAGAAATACAAGTAGAGATCTTTATGACGCATGTAAAAATATTATGGCCATCATTATTTCTAGTCTGCAAAATGACGTCGAGAGAACGAAATGTTCTCTGGAAATTTGCACAAATTTCATCGGTGACAAGTGACGAAAATTTCTAATTTTCATTGACATTCACTTCCGGCGTACGTGACCTAGTTCTGAGGGGGATCCCTTGAAAATGGTTACCCAAACCGATCCGTGCGAAATCTTGCCTGTTTTCTATTCGCATCGCGAGGTGTTAACGGCGCTTTTGAATGTAATTGAAAATCCAGCTTTTCTCGTATATATGTTTACTGCTTTTTTCCTCGTTTTTTCATCTCGCTTCCATACATACATATTATCGCGAGCACGCCCTACACCATTCATAGAATTTGACATGTAGTTACAACTTCCACTGAAATTTATTTATGATATTAATTCTCCGTTTGAAAACGGAAAATTAATATTTTTAATTTTAATTTCGCATTGTACGATGCTAAATAATGTCGTGATTAAATCTCTTTTATTGCGCTATCATCCATACGACTGAGTAAACAAATGAAGAGATAGTGCGAATGGATTTTCTCGTATATTGTACTTTAATTATTTTCTGGCGCCTTTCTATCAGTTTTCCCATGGTTGTCTGAAACAATGCCGGGTATAAGATAATACTGCGTTTCGCAAGTATATGTGACATGTGGAGGAATGTAGTTCACTTCCGAATATTTAATTAGTACGGTTCTATAGACTGAATATAAAATTTACATATACAGTTAAATTACACGCGAAACTTCTCAAACATACCGGTAGTGATTATTGCCGCAATACTCAACAGTTCAAGTTTATTATTTTAAGGTCGCATATTTGTATCTTTTAATAGTGAAATACTATGAGAATATGATTTGAAAATAAAGATATATAAAATTACTGATCATCGACTATTGAAATAATTTACAATAGTGTAGTATAAAATATCCGAGTCGACAGTGCATTTAATATATTCTAGTTTCAATTTTTTGTTGCAGTATTATTATAAATTACCCAAATTAAAGTGTTACGACGCATATTCCAACCAAAAGTAGTACGTTTTTTACGATGTAAATTAGAGATTTTTTAAGTGTACTAACTAGTTTAAAAAATCACGAACTTCTGCTGGCAATAAGAACTTAACTTCTATGATTAGAAACGGCAGTTGAGTCCATAAATTTTTAATATATTTTATAACTTCCATTTCAGCGAGATTCATATTTATGTGAAGCGTGCGAATTCAACACGTATGATTCTAATAGCAACATTTTTCGTGCAGTTTATAGCTGTTTTTCATTATTTATATCTCTTATAAGCTTCTCTTTTTCAAATAAAATCGCATATTATTCTTTTCTGCCTGTGCAGAGATTAAATGCACGCATAGAACAGCACGGGAAACGTACAAAGCGCGCGATTTTCTTTTCATATCTCTCATAGCGAACGGTATCTCGCGCTTATTCCACATGCACTTTGCGTAGCCGAACGAGTTAGCGGTGCATATTAAATCACTCACCAAACAGCACCGAAATCAAATGGTAATGCGCCGTTCTCGAATCACAAATCGCGAACGAGCGCAATCTCACTCTTGGCTCGCGAAAAATCTTTATTCGCGCAGATTAATTCGCCTCGCCGTCTCGTCTACTCGTGACTGCGATTTATGTACGACTCTATCTATCGTCAATCCCTTGTCAAGAAGTGAAGATCCATCCCTCACCCGCTTCGAAGAAGCCGATGGCGTTTCGTTGGCGAGCGGGCTCGAAGCGCCATCAGTTTCGCCCCGCGCGCGTCTCGAATCAGCCGGTGTAATCGATTTCCGATTTCGAAGTGACGGCAATTTTTCAACGTTCCGTGAAAAATAACTCCGGAATAAGCCACCGACGTTGGCTTTCACTCCCTTCCATTCTCTGATGATACTCCCATTTCTTCCACTATGATAAGTATCAAGTATAAATATTCGAACGATACTGAAGAGTGGTTCTGCATTCAAATGTAATCGCGATATTTCTCCGTTTATATCTAAATGATTAAAATGTCGCTTAAAACGTTTTCCATTTGTAATTCTGGAAAAACAGATTTATACAATATCGTGCATACACTCGAATATTTTGCTACTTTAGTATTTTCCAGTAGGATGTAAAGCTGCATTTCCAACACAAACTTTATTTTTTTTTTAGCTGCATTTATTGCGTTCTTTTGAGTGCATTGTGTGAAAATCGCCGAAGAACGCGAAATAAGAGAGCCAAGTTCGACGAGAAACGGAGGTGGCGTTATCTATTTAATAGATTACGTTCGGCTCTATTGGGCCTGCGTTAACTGCTTCCACGGTTCGAGACGCGAGCAATAAAAGAAGGATAATGGAGGGTTTAAAGAGGCAGAGAGAAGAGAGGGCGCGGGTGGCCGGGCAGCTTTTCGCTAAAAAACGAGAAAAATGCGGACCGGCTTTATTAAGACGCGAACGGGGGCGAGTCGCGATAATAAAACGATCTCCCACGTGCAACTTGGGCCGATCGTTCCATTGTTTCTCGTAATGCTCTACCCTCCTTTCCACAGGTTTTCCTTCAGCTGCCTGAGAAAACCACTCCCACCTCCCTTTCCATTTCATCTGCACGTTTAGCGCTTTTCGCTTCGCCTTACCTTCACGCTCTTGACCCGATTTATTTGCGTATCCACGATTGAAATCACCTCCCCTCGGTTTCATCTCCCTTCTCGTATCCTCGTCACTACTTTCTTTTCGATCGCGTCCTCGTTAACATTCATACGAGCACTGCTCGAGACCTTTTTGTTAAGTCAACTCACCCCTCGAGGCGTCGGAAGAAAGAGAAGCTAAAACCATCCCTCTTCGCTTATCCTTCTCTCTGGTCTCTGGGGGTAACCGCCAACCCCCGGGCTTTTCCCAGCGAAGCGCGTCGGTTTGTTCATATTCGTGTACGGTTCGCTTGGAAGCTTTTCGGGGGCTAAATCCGCGTGTAAGCACCGCGCCGTGTACGTGCTCACTCTGACGTTCCCTCGACGTTCGGCTGCGCGTTCGTCCACGACGTGGACCCCGATTGAAATCCGAGAGCCGCCCCGTGATAGCATCGTCGTCGTCGGTGAATTCGAATTGTCTCTACCGGAATCGATTCCCCAGCGCGACTCAATTCTGCGATGGATATTAACCCATCAAAGTATATATCGCTAGAAAAGACTCTATACAAATATTGAAACGCGCAGTTTTGAATTTACCCTAAATGAGTTAGTACGTGATAAAGAATGTAAAAGCGTGTGCAAAAATAAACAAATAGTTTTTATTTCTAATGTTATAAAAAAAACGATACATATATTATTTAATACACGAGTCTTTAAATAGAAAATATGAACGGTTTTGTCTTCGACACACTTTTCCACACTTTGCAATTCTTCTGCAGAAATCTTAGCGGTCACTTAACAAGATAAGCAGTTTAACCCTCTACAAATCTCTACAAATCAATCCGTTTTTTCCTGCTTAATCAGAAATTTGAGACAGAATCGACAAAATAGGAAAATTATCTAACCCCGTTAATCTGCGAATCGCAATGCATTAATACAACATTTGTTTGAGAATAGTTGGAACGAGTTAATTTTTAATGTAATTTGTGTGAAAACATCGATAATTTTTGCGCGATCAGAAAATAAATTCTATTGTGTAACAATTCTGTATCGGTTTGCCCGAGGACTTTTCTTTCTCTACCGTTTGATCGATAGAAAGATGCGCGAAGAAAAAGCATGGCCTAGCTACTGCGACGGAAGTTTCCGCTGAAGTTCTCGCGAGCGCATTAATGCGCGCCAAATTAAACCGGAGTTTCTTCACCGTTGCGGAACTTTAAACCGCTTTGTAAACTCCGGTGCTGCTTGTTCGAGCGTGTGTAAAGCGCCTCGCTAAAGTATCGCGGCGTATTACGCGATACTGCCCTCGTCTCGATGTATCGGAACATCCTGATTCCGCCGAAGGCTCCGCGGCTGACAAAGCGAAGGTTACATCGCTCGTCAAGCAAGAGAAAAGTGTTCGGGAAATCGCTAAAGCGTAGAAAGTATTCGCCAGTGTTATCCTTAGCGGAAAACCATCTATTGAATATGCAACGAGGCGCCACTAAACTTTCATTTTTCCAGTTATGCTCGTGACGTTCCTTATAACAATGACGGGCAGATTTTCATTGACCATTATTTCACTTTACAATGTTAATTATGCTGATCCTTGCAATTTTTGTTATTTTATATCCATATTTTAAATCTATAGTTGAACATTATTTTTCGAATATTTTTCTCAGTGTTTCAAGTTACATAAATAACTTTTTACATAAAAGAAATTTGTAAAAAAAAAAATCGCATCTTTAAAGATTTTATTTGAAATCGATTAGAAAAATAAATTAAGATATTTCGAGCATTCAGTATAGTTTTTCACAGCAAACTATGTATTTAATGTGTTTGAATTAAACATCACTCTTTCAATAAATTGAATAGAGACGCAGTTAAATGTTAATACTGTTTATTATTAGATATATTTCATAGTTGAATATAGCATAAGCTGTATTTGATACTAGCTAAATTTATTAATTAAGCTTAGCATTAGCCATGTTTGGCGTCGGCTATAGCTGACATTAATTACGAGCCTCGCTGTTGTATTTAGTATCGACATGGGGCAAACCCATTCGCTACTCTTTCGAATAAAATCGTGTTCCATATTAACAGCGCGGTCACAAAGTAACCTCGCTTTACGGTGCATTAAATGCGAAACACTGCGATGTCGTGGGGTCTGGGCGGGCGGTTCGATGAGGTAGGCGCACGGTAGACGCAAATACTAGGAGTCAGTACAAACGCACACGTTAGAGTATGACCCAATGAATAACGCTTATCGGCCAGGCCGTATCTAACTTCAAAATGTGTAAAACGTGGTTCGCGCGATTGCTGCTACAATTGCAACTCGGAATCAGATTAAGCGGTAGTCGCACGGATTACATTAACCCTTTTGCTAGCAGCGTCCTTAATCATGAAAATACTTTTTCTTCATTTACGATACGCAAATATGTAAGTTGCAGAGTCTCTCAATAGAGTATATACAAGTTCACGAATTTATTTTTGCGAATTATACTTTTGATTTGTAACATTATTTGGAATATCTTTATTTAATTAATTGTATCTAGTAATCTAATTAAAAGCATGAATATTTTATTACCAAAACATACAAACATCGTTATATTCTAGGAAATAATCATGGAATATCGCGACGCAAAAATTTAACTTGATAATATGCATATTAATATTATACTATGTTATTTATTTCAATATTGTTTACGAATGCCGCGTTAATCCTTTTGAAACACTGCAAACATAAAGACCCAAAAAATAATAATGTTATGACATAATAATGTTTTTTTTTTTGTTAGATTATTTTGAGATTTACACCAGGATATTGCAATGTTATATAACGTCGTTGGACAATTTAATATCATGAGCGATATCACGGACGGATAAGCTTGCTGCTACGGGAGATCATCAAAGTGTACATCGCCTGTTCGCGATCGCGCCGTGAGATAAATCCGCGAAAGTTATTCTCACCGAGTTTCATTGGTACACTATCGTTTCGCAGTAATATCTTTCGATCGCGGGACTTTACAGCGGAATCGGTCAGCGTCTCATTTACGCCATCGACTATAATACAGAGGGACGACGAGGTTCTTTCGGTAATTGAAGCGTAATAACAATTGCAGGTTTATTGCGGCCTCACACATTGCACGTACGCGTGGAGAAGATAAAATTACAAGAGCAAGAATCAAACAAATTCTTTTGTAATTAGAATTCAGATAACAATATCTCTATTTTGAAACGTTTTCTCAATCGTAATTAGCGTCGACGCCAGGTCCACAAAACAAAACATAAAATATACAATAATTGTTCTATATGTTATCGAGATTATTTAAAAATTTTTTAAATAAATATAAGAAATAGGATATATTTTCAGTGTATATTTAATTAATAATACATTAAATATTTCTTAGTCTTATTAGTATTTCGATAAATTGTCCGAGTTGGTATCCCGTAAGCCTTGCATTTCGGTAACTCGTTTGCATAATTTGCGAACAGCCCGAATTATGCACTTCCACCCGGCACAACGTGAAAGATTATCCTGCGGAGTTTCACGCGAAACTCCGCTTTCTCCCCTGTCGAGTTAGTTAGCTTTTTTTCTGGTAATTACCATCGCGCGCGTGGTATCCGAACGTGCATTGTTGCAAAGGGGCCGCCAAAGAAACTACCGCGTTACTACTTGATTTATGAAGTTTATTAAAGCCTACGTGCTACGTCAAGCTGAAACATTAATATGCGCAATGTAAGTAATTGTTTTCCGACCATTATCGATGGCTTGTTCCCAGAATTAGTTAGAATTTACGCATAATGCGTTTGGTCAACATTAACATTAAATATTTTTGACTGAGCGTTTTTTGAAACTGATCTGAAACTAATCACAGGTTGTCGCAAAAATCTTTTAATTTTAACGTATCTCACGCGGAAATGCATTCCGACTCATATCAGTTGTTCATGTTAAATGATTTCCTCGTGTTCGCGATTGGCACAACCATAATCGCAATAAGTCTTTCTATCTGCGTTTGTACAAGAGAAAGAGAGGGAGATATCAGCGCACACGCTATTACGCCTGTTATCAAAATACATTAACAGAGTTTGCTATGATGCTCCTTATCAAAACAAGCAGCAACGTTTCATTAAAAGTTTTCCACAAAAAGAGAATCGCCGTCCGCAACGCATTCGCAACAATAATAATTCGAAATACCGCGTGAGAAATCAAAACATATTGTCGAGCACATGCTGATGAATATATAAGTGTATAAACACCGTTCTCTATTTATTATTTCATTGTCTAATACGAAAAAAAAATAGAAACAAACAATAAAGAAGTAAAGAAGTTACTTCGAGCATATAATAAATTGCTTTTTTATATTGCATTTTATTTTATAAATGAAGTAATGATGAATTGTTTTTTCGTAGATACAAACGATAGACTTGGTAGTTTTATGGCTATTATTATATTACTATCTCAAAAATGTTATTAACGTATGAGTTGATTAGTAGTATTATCTAGATTCAGCTGATGTTTGTACCGAAGTTAGATTGCATTTATCTCTATTATTTTTACCAACCCAGACAGTTTTATCGCGCATCGTGAGCTCGAAACGTGTGCAAGCGGATCTCGAGCGGACCGGAGTTCACAGTTCGCCGGAATAAGAACGATGCATTCCGGCGGATTCCCGACTGCCGTGAGCGAGCGAGAGGTTGTCGTAGCCGGTGCAATTAAAGCCGGATATATTGTTTCCGCGAAGAATAATCCGTGGCGCGGTTAGGCGCTCTCGCAACTCTCGCGTTGAGAGACGCGTCACGAGACGAGAAGTAGACCAAATTAGGGCAACACCATTTATCGAATCGCGGATGCTTGTATTTCTCACTGAGAGAGAAACGCGGGTTGAGAAATTGCACCTGGAACTTGCGCTTCTCATTCGTAGAGAGAATAATTAACAAATCAGTCAACTCAGGGAAAAATTATTAAATAATCGTTATAATTAAAAGCATACATGTAAAATTTCACAATTTTTTATACATTTTATACATTTTATAAATCCAAACATAGTTTTTTTTTCAGCCCAAGTATTCTAAATAATTATTTGAAATCACTCTAATTGAAAAGAAAGAGATTATATACCTATATACATATTTTCTTTCCTGCAGATTTAACGCGCGTTATTTTTTTTTAAGAAATAAGAATGATTTTAAATTGAGTAAAATTTGGAGTCCGGAATCGCTATCGTATTAAAATCGGTCGGCCGATATAACGGCGAGCTTGTGTTTTAACCAAATTTTTAAGGCCGCGTAACACAGGTCGGTGGATCTCTAATTAGAAGCCGACGCATTGTTCCGCGGGGCATAATATGAATTTGCACCGTTTTTTATGCACGTCCGGCGAATTTGTGACTTCCGTGAGCACGGGGACATCTTCATTGCGCTAATTAAAGACGGGCTACATTGTCCCCGAAGTAATGATGTGCGGCGAATCGCGCTCTAAACAGCCGATTGTAATGCAATCGCCGTCAGCCGAATTGGCTGCGCGAGTTTCTCGATGTGGTTTCCACTCGCCACGTTGCAAACCTCTTTATTATGCCTGGCCGATATTTCCGCGCAATTAAGTCACCTTAAGAGCCCACGTAAGGCTCGTTAAGACCGTATCAGTCGCCGTAGATGCAAATTGTATTGCGAGCGGCAATGGTGCATCTAAAGCATTTCGAACGCCAGAAATAATATTTCGAGTCGTAGAAAATTAAATACAACAACCTATAAAAATTACAAATTTATTTAATCATACTTGTTTTTAATTCTAATTACAAATATATTGTCATTAAACTTTAAATTTTTATAATTTTTTTGTTTATGTTAAGGATTGCAAGTGATTGGTAGTTACATCAAATCCGATTAGATTTTTCATTTTGAAAATTATTTTAACTTTCTTCCGAAAAATATGTATAATAATAATTACACTTATTAATAAAAGAAGTATTTTTGGCAATAAACACTTGTCATCATAATTTTATTTTCTTGAAGGATAAGATATACAATAGAGATTAGGGAATTACGAGAATCTGAAAAATATAGGCGTCATACTTTTGCAATTTGCACATATCTAAATTTTCGGACGACGCAAATTTCAGACGATACGCGGTTGCAACTACGTAATAAATGTCTCGCGCGGAAGTTATCGCGTCGCTCCGCTCGCATCCGCCCGATCTCCCGCAAGAGCGAGCGGGCGGGTCAACTCACTCGCGGCGTTCTTTCGGCATATAATAAGCAACGATAAAAAAGAGAAGCGGCGAATTCGCGAGCGGGTTAACGACTCGGACCCGCAAGGAGTTGCCGCTATAAAAATCTTAAGGAGTCGAGTCACTCTCCATGCCGAAACGGAGAGCAGCGCTGCCGCCCCGATAGCGAGCAGAAGAATGTTATCTTTATTACGCGAGGCGGACGAGCGTTATATATTTATCGGGCAATGGCCGATTATAGCCGATGACGCGGATAACGGACTCACCGAACCACAAGACTTCGATCGCAGACCTTACTTCCGGAAATAATATTTCCGAAATCGTTACCTTCGATGACTTTGCATCTTGTTTAAACCTGGAACGGTAACACGAGAAATTTCGGACGAGTAACGAAGAAAATCGCATGCCGATAAACTTTAATGAATAACTTCCTAGCTCTTTTTCTCTACTAAATTAAGTAAAGCTACGCTCATGATCGATGAATCTTTAGAAAAGGTGAATGATGAAATCGAGTTCCAAATTATTTATTATATCTGGATAATTAATCAACGATTTTGAATTATTAAAAATTTGACTAAAATTTACAATGTGCAAAGATTTATAAAGGACTCCAAATTGGTTACGTTTAGACTTGCGCAATTTTAAGTTGTATTGTTTTATTTTATAATTCCGTTGTCTTCTATATTGTTTAATTCATTGTTTTTGGACAAGAATTTTATTACTGATCGATTATATTGTACCATGATAATGCGGATAACGGATTCGTTGGACCGCAAAACTTTGATCGCGGAATTATTTACGGAAATGATACTTGTGAAATTGTTTTCTTCTTGATGATGCAACGTCTCTCATGATGTTTCGCAACTTTGCAGATTTGAATTGATGATTATGACGACTATTTTAATCAAACATTCATATAATAGTCGAGATGCATATCTTTATGCAAATTAAAACATTAGATGTAATTAATGCGACAACGTTTTACTTTTTAACAAATGTCAACTATAAAACTGGAAATTAACTTTTTTTTTATTAATAAATCTTTTTGATTTATTTTTGCGCAAAGATCGAGCTGTGCCTTTTCTGCAACGAACAAATCAGTTGTCAGGAGTATTATTTCTCGGAAACCATTACAGAAACTGAAGTCGTTATTATTTTCTTTTTTCAATCCTTACTACGTGCTTGTACGTACAAAAAAGGCACACGATGAAACAAGATGAAGGTGAAAGAGCAGGGTGGGCGAGAGAAACAGGTTGGTGCAACACCTCACTTGAAAAGTGCAAAACATCGCGTGCGGCGGACCAACTTTTTCGGTATTCTGTGCGCTTTTCTAGTCCTCCTCTCTTTCACCCTCCTTCTCTCCTCCTACTTTAATTACAACTTTTTCCGTAAATATGAGCCTCGTTGCCTCACACTCGTCTTTATCGCTCGTTACTTCCTTTTATTTTCTTTCATCATGCTCTTTTTTGATTGTCGCAAAATATATTTTACTGCTCGTCTTTATTTAATCTGCAATTCGATATATGATCTTCAATTTAGCGTATATTCGCAAGAATTGAATGTAAATGCGCTGTTCTGTGTAGAAATCGAATTATTTCTGTGAACTTCCGCGCAAGCTTCGATTACACGCAAGTTATTGACAATCCATAAGTAGCTCGAATACATACTGAAGAAAAACAGTTTATCGTTAGATTTTCCACAGAAAAGTCGACCATCGTCGTATGCATGCATATATATATATATATATAGATTTTCCACAGAAAAGTCGACCATCGTCGTATGCATGCATATATATATATATATATCCAAAACGAACAATTGTCGTGCTAGCCTGCACCAACTTTCGGCCACGAAATTATTAACCCGCCTATTATGTCGAGCTCGCACGTAAGCAAACATTCAAGCATTATGTCCCGTGATTTATTACATCGCGCGTGCTTTACATCGTGCCTCGCGCCCTAAAGTTTGCGTGTATCGGAGGTAAAATAAATATAGTTATACATATTCGTCGAAAACTGCAACATTGAGTAGCTCGGTGACGCGAAAAAAAAACAGACAATTCGAAAGAGCAAAAAGAACGAGTCTTTTACACGTAATAATTTCGAGTATAACTTTGTGAGTGGCTAAACTCTCGAATCTTATAAATTCGCAATTTATCAGTAATCTTGCGATTGCGTTTTTAAATTCCAATAATTGGTTTTGTAAATTTACATTTTCGATTTTCTTTCAATTTTTTTTTTTTTCAACTCTCAGAGTTCTAAACTTGGCGTTCCCTCAGTTTCATACTTCCATCAACTTTTGACTCCAATTTTATCTCGTAATTCGATTTCTCGATTTACGATTCGTTCATATAGTCTCTCACAAAGATAATATGAATAATAACAATAAACTGTCACCTGCATATGTTTAATAATCTTGCACATTTCTAATAATGTATATTCCTTTCGCATATTTAGAGAATAAACGAACTGGCCAAACGTCGGGACAAATGTGATATTACAACGACTATATTTGTGCTCGAATGTTACGACTATATATGTTACGACTATATACACAATGTTATTGTCATTGTAGCCGATCGATCGGTTCCTCTCGGCGTATTCGCGGAAAATTAGCGATAATGACGCCGAAAAAACAAAAACGCGCGCGCATCGCGAGCACATCGGATCGCGCAAATTACGCACGAAACAATTTTAATGAAGCCGGCGCGCCATAAAGGATTACAAATTCAATCTCCTCGCAAACGAGAGAGATGACGCGCCGCCGGGCATTCGTAATAACAACTAATTTACGAGC
Organism: Solenopsis invicta; assembly: GCF_016802725.1. NCBI lineage: Eukaryota > Metazoa > Arthropoda > Insecta > Hymenoptera > Formicidae > Solenopsis > Solenopsis invicta. The sequence goes on from NC_052673.1 coordinate 13,284,756, forward strand.
GTGATAATGGAGTGCGAATTTTCGCCAATCAGCTTTGAGCATCGCCGGTCGCGCTTAAAAACGCGCGCGTCGTCTCTTTTTCCCCTCCCTCCCCTCCCTGATTTATTTGTTCGTCCTACGCCAATCTCTCTGTCTGCTCGCGATCTCGCTTTCGCGTGCTCTTTTTTTTTTTGCACTTCAAACGCAATTAGTGCAGTCAACGTCGGTGGATCGGCTGACGGGGGATTATAATGGCGGCGCGCGTGCAGCCGCGCGGCTAATGAGATCCGGAAAAATCGAGCCTTCGGTTTAGCCCACCGACCGGATTGTTAAATGACACTCGTTTGTGAAGCCAGCTTCCGCGTTTCGGCGCGGCGAGAAACTACCAGAAACTACCTCTCGAAACGACCTGAGGGACCGGCGCGCGCGGCGTCGTCGTTCTCGTCGTGCCGGAGTTCTCCTTGGAGTTCTCCTTTTTTGCTTTCGCGCACCGCTGCGCGGGGTTGTAAACGAGGCCGACACCTTGCATCGCTATTTCTTTCTTTTTTTTTCCTTGCGTACTGCATATGTGGACCTACGCGCTCGCTTTAGTCGAACGAACAAATTGCTCGCATTCCTCATTAATCTCTCTACCATCGAAACGATAATGAGATTAATGCAGATTAATGAATGATTTTCAATCGTTTAAATTTGAGATTTAATTACGACATTAAAGAAAGGAACATAAAATATAGATTCTGAAATTCGAGAAAAATTTTGTGAAACTTGTAGCCTGTAGCTGCATAGTTTACCGTATTTGTAGTTCCGTTTAAATTTCTGTTAATGCGCGACAATTATGCTCACATTTACGCGGCATCTATTTTCTATCGAGAACTGAGCATTGAATATTTTTTTTTACTTGAAAAATATCACACATTCGCCCGCTGAAGTGACTGTGTGTGAAAGAATCGCAAACATCATGGGTGAGAGCACCTCGATTTTTCAGCAACTTTCTGTGTCTCGTGTCTGGAAGTTGCGTGTGACTGCACGCACATATACACATACAAAAGTGCACTCTCGTTTGCGCCACTAAACGAGGTGGGGGTTTGGATGCAGTCTGCGATAGTGAAGAAACAAAGGGAGGTATGATACAAAGAGAGAAAGAGAGAACATCGCAAACGACCTGAATTCGGTTAAAAGTGCTGCGCTCAAAAATTGCATGTCAAAGCTGAACATTGCATAATGACGTTCATGCGCCAACCTTGGATTATAGTGGTCAAAAATGCAAGCGTGTTCTTTGGTCTTTTCTTCAGATTCAATCCTTCCGCATGATTCGTTTCATCGCTTTGTGCGATTTTCGATTTCTACCATTTTTCTTCATGCCTGAGCAAAACGCTCTTTTCTCTATAATGGCATAGGCGTATGATATGTATATATTTGATAAAGGTATTTTCTTACGTTAAATTCATTAAAATTTTTTTATGTTATGTATATTGTTCTAGCCTCCCAAAAGGTAAATGTCTTATCTAACTCGTTTAGACACGTGTATTACATTTATTAAAAATTTGAATTATTCTAAATTAGATGGTCCTTCGTGAAGTGTTTGTTTATTAACAAATTATTTCTCTATTTTTGCACATTTGTTCGATAATTTTTTATATTAGGCTTCAATAAAAGTTCCATCGTTTAGGTACGCGAAATTATAAAGACGACATTGATTAGAAGTAAATTCGTCGCTCCGGAAAAGACCATTGCGATCGGAGGCGATGGTGGACAACTGAATGCCGAACGTCCGTGGATAATTGAACGGGAAAGAGGGCGAGCCTCGGAAACGACGTGGCTTTTACTAACGAACGCCATTTGGCCCGCGAGCGGTGCCTCTCGAACCGGGCGCTCTCGCTCGGTTATTTGTTCGCCTCGCGCGTGTGTGGAAAAAAGGAGAAAAGAACGGGAAACAATTCGCCGTCCGAATCGGACGGATGTGCGACGCCAGAAAGTAATGCGCCACCAATTTCTGCCGGATCAATATTTATTCCACGATCAAATTATTTGCGAGATTGAAGTGGTGGAATCAACTCTTTCTCTTTTTTTTCTTCTTCTGTCTCTTTCTCGCTTTCTTGCGATTTTTTAGCATTGTGAATTGATAAAAATTATAATATTTAAATATACGTTTGCTTATAATTGTCTTGTTGAATAGTTTATAAATTTGTAAAAATTAATAATTTAATAATATGCGGTGTTCAAAAACAATGCAGAATATTGACAATAGTGACATTGTCGTGAAACTTTTGTCATGACATCATCATAAAAGTTGAACTTTTCTGATGGCGATTTGGCCTTTAATCGAAATGTCGACATATTCTTGATACGATAAAATGGAATACTGTTATTAGATTCGAGGTTAAACGTCAATATGCATATAATGTATAATCGGATCAAATAACGTTAATCATATCTTAATGAATTATTATCGAAAATAAAACGAGATTTAATGAATTATAGCGATCTAAATCTCTGTTATTCTCTTAAATCGATACCTTTTCTGTCGTTCGACATTTTACAATTTAATCGTGCTAAAAGTGCATGACATAAATAGACACAATTACGGAAATTTTTTTTATTTAATTGTATAACGTATAATATATTATCAATATTTCATGATAATTATTTATTTTCCACCCGATTTAGCATACTTATATTTTTTAGTTTTTATTTATTCAAATTTGCGAGAGAACGTTTTATTTTAATCCAAATAAAAAAGAAAAGAAGGATTAATAATAAAATTATTAATGATGCAATTATAAACTGAAAATAACGGGTGTCGTTATTCAAATGCTTTCAACTTCATAAATGTTAATGACTCGAGTACCAAGATTAAATTGAGAACAACATCGCGAAATAGATGAAGCGTGAGCCGGCTCGAATTTGGTTGAATAGAGGCGTGTACAAACAAAAATAGGGAAAAAAGGATGGAACGAAAGGGTAGAAAAAGAGATGGCATCTATTCACATCCGTGCACATAGAAAAGCAAGGCGAGAGGATCCCCGCTTTGCCCTCGTTGCGACTCGACAGAATTCTTAGCGCTGGAAGGAAGAAGAAGCCAGCTGTTGCGTAATAACAATACTAATAATAAGGATGAATTCAATTTTTTTAATTACTACACCGCGCCCGTTCGTTGCGCGTTTTCCTGTTGTGCGCGCAGCTAGAAGACAGGGGGATCGCGAAAGGGGCAGAGGAGAGGGATTTTAATTAAAAGACGCGGTGATTCTGGTAGAGAATTAATTGTGCGAGCGTATTGTTTACTATTTGTCGACGCTTCCAGCGCGGAAAATTAATAATTCGACATTCGGAGTATGTGCATGGACTATAGCAAATTTTTATGCACTCGATTACACACGAGAAAAATTAACAATAACTATTTTGCATATCATCGAATAAATTATTATCGATTGAACAGCTTTGCATGTTGCAAAATTCTGCACTGGATTGCAGTACTACCATGCAAAACTTTGCTATTTATATTTAATTCTATTCTTATAATATACAAATAATTACATATTTAACTTTGTTACAATATAATTCATGATTTATTTTTAATATATTTAGAGAAAACTATTAAATTTAGAAGCTGCATTGATTATATTATATTCTTTTCGAAAATAATTAATGAGCACAGTTTTTATTAACACTGTATACACTATTCGACAATTTTATTTTACTTCTTTTTTTTTAAATAACTAGGACTGTAGTTAAATAACCATACGGATATTTTGTAGAGATGTTCAAGTATATGCGGGAATCATTGAAGAATTTTTTTATACCTGTAAAAGTAATGAAAATTAACTTGGAAGTGTCGTGACCCAACGTGTACAGAGAAAGTGCTGAAAAACTACGTGCGCATAAAAGGTTAAATTGCCAAGGAAAAAGGAAGAAGAAATTTTTTAAATAATGGAGACTAAGACGTTTAAACATTGATAGGGAAAATATATAAAGACCATAACTTCTAGAACTCGCAGTTTTGGTACGAATGAATAATTTAATGATTTCAAGTAGTCGCTATAAAAACAATCAATCGTCTTTCGTCGTCCCTAAGTAATTTCTACGTGAGCTTCTACAAATGGCGCAAGTACATACCTTAAATTCCAGTTACTTTCCGAACAATTGACCTCGTTTAAGGGCGCCTTAGAGTTCGACAAAGGGACGTTAGAGTGACGAAGAAAAGAAGAGCTGTACAGGTCAAGTCGGAGTGGTTGGCCTGCAAAAAAGGGTCTTCGCACAGTACGACGCTTTATTTCGCCTCCCCCCCCCCGAACTCTTGCTCCTTTTCCATTTCTTCTCTTCCCTTCTTTCCGTTTCGTTCTTCCAGCCGTTCGCTTCTTCTCGAAACACGCCGCATTGTGCTCCGAAATGGCGGCGTCTCGCGTGGACAGCGAATAAAGGGAGGCACGAAGAGCGCGTAGGATGCAATTAACTCAGGACGAAGAGCTTAATCCGCGAAACTCCGTCGTCGTCACGTCCCCCTTCGTCCACCTTTACATCGCAATCACTTCTCTTTCTCTTAGACGTTCATTATAAAATTTCGAAAAATTCCGCGACCGATCGAATTAAACGCTGGCGTACTCTTCCTTCCCTCTCTACCTTCCTCGAACGATGATTTATGAAAAATTCCGGGCGATTATCCGCTTACTTAATTGACCGACGGCCTCGATCGATTCCTAATTCATCATGGAAGTCCTTCGAGAACGGCATTCCTCGCGCTTCTCTTTGGAAGCGCACCATCACCAGGGGAATGGCTCGTCCACTGGCTTTAATGATAATTGCTGGCTTCGGCGTGACCAAAGTTTCGCGGTAATAAAACGTCTCTCGTCTTGAGACACTTCGCCTCATCGCGCACGTGGATGGAGATTTATGCGATTGAATCTGAAATCAGCCCACTCAACCATGTCGTATTTTTGAAAGAACGCAAGTTATTTTATCATTAAAAATTGTAAGAAAAAAGGACAACTTATATTTGATTTATATTTTATTTAATAATATATCTCTTTAAATAATTATGAATATAGAACCTTTTATTCAAGGATTTGCGCGCCAAATATCTATCCTTGAACTCCTGATCTAATTCAAACGAAATTGAAAAAAGGGACGTTTCAAATTTGATGGAGAACTGGCAACTTCACGTAAGCACAATTTTTTTTTACACATTTCAATCCGGACATTGATGAGCAGAAGGAATTTGATAGTTAATTGCTATTACGTGTCGTGGTGCCAAATTTTTTCATGATGACAGAACCAGCCTTCATCAGCTTCTCACCCCATGTCGAAAAGACATTTATCATTCTCGCCGGAAGTTGCCGAGAGGGTGAAAGGAGAGGTTGAAATATAACCAGGGGACTCTCGCGTGAAAATTTTTTTATTCCTATCGACGTTTAATTAAAAGTTGGTGACGCCGCGCACAAAACTGAAATTATGACAAGAATAGTTTTAGAACGCGATGATAGAAAAGATAGAATTATTAGAATATCTTTTTCTTATTAAATTAAACGATGCAAAGTGGTATGGAGGCGATAAACTTGACTTTATCAGAAGTTATCAAATATAGGGAGAGGAAAAAAGTTGCTGATATGAGAAAAATTGTGTGATTTCCAAAGTTAGGCGGTGTCGCTCAAGAAATCAAAGTTTGATTTCAAGAGATAATGATAAAAATATTTCATACCTTAAAATTAAACTCTGAAAATATATTTGAAATTTCTAGCAAGAGTTTCAGTTCCATCTTGCATAAAACTGTCTAGTCATTATTCATTTTATTAATAACTGAAAGAAATGAAGGCTAGAAAAACTAATCTTTGTCAGTTCTTTAGGAGAAATACGAGGAAAGCTAGAGAGAAAAAGAGAGGATCGAATGAAAGCGTCCCAGTCCGCGTGTCACTTTTCATTCGCGCTCTACAACTCGAACGTTCTCGAGACGAGATATTTCCTCGGACAGAGGAGTCTCATAATGAGACAGAACCGTTCCTTATCGTTCCTTTCCGCCCAATTAAAAACGAGGTACCCTACCCTGGACGCGATCGCGCGCAATGGCTCGGAAGTCATCCCCATCGTGTCTGACGAGGGTGTCTCGGACGTCATTAAATCCAGAGAACGCGCGTCACCCCTCTTTTCCGAGGACATCAGAACCTCTTCTCGCCACTCACCAATAAATTCCCTTCGCAGATCTAATGAGCATACATCGCGAAAAGTGAACGGGACGGATCGCGGTGTCGCACGACGTAGCTTTCGTTCGACGTTTCACCTGTGACGCATCGCGCGGTGTGTTATTTCATACTGCAGCCTGCCGGCAACTTTCCGTATCACGTGGATTCTGTGGATAGACGAGAAGGCTTTGATGGCTTCTCTTCTCTACGTTTTTGTGGCTTGATCTTTGAACAGAAGCGATGCATCTTCGGCTTCCCTCCTTACGTTAAGACGAGCTCGTCTGTTTCCTTTTACAACCTTCCTTTTCAAATGCGTGTGCGGTAAAAAAAAAAGAATTTCCCACGAAATTATTATGTGTTTTTTATTGTCACTTCTGTTGATTTGTATCGCTGATATAATTTATCGTTTAGATGTAATTAATATTTTGTTTCGATTTATTGGAAAGTTGTTATACTCAAATACATTAATCTTCTTGTAGGCTTCAATACTATTTGACACGCTTTTGTTTTGCGAATGAACACTGGTTAATATTTCAATGGTCTTGTGACACTTTTTGGAGCGGGATAGATATTGTTCAGCGAAATTCAGCGAAACGGCCGCTCCATTTCATCAGCCTCGTCGCGATCGTTACTTTCACGACTTACAATCCATAATAAGCGAGTGAGAGAAGCGGAAGGGATAGGCAAAGGTTGATTGTGATTCCGTGCAGACGTTCGTCGGAATTCATGAAAATAGAAAGCCGGGTAGTCGAGCAATTTGGTAGTTCTCCCCGTTGAAAACGGTCTCGTGAGGCCTCCGTATCGTCCCTTCTCGCCCGCCTCTCATATTCTCGATAGAGGGTGACAAAGGAGATGGCGGTCGATGTGTCCCGGATGGTGTCGTCGCGACGCCTGTGTGGACGGCCGGAAGTTTATTACGTGGATACAGCCGTTCTTTCCTCCTCTTTCCTCGCTCTCGCTCTATCTCTCTTATTCACGGATACTGCTGACTCGTGGAGATGAATAAGGCGGCTGGGGTTGGTGAGATGGAGGATTGGGGTAAGAACGACTAGATAGCACGAGAGACAAGAGGGAGGAAAGTGGGGTCTCGAGCCATCGGTGTTTCCGATAGACTCCAGTGGAGCCACTTAGCAGCCGTGCCTCGTCGCTCGGACCTTTTTTCCGGTCGTCTTCCTCCGCTTCAAGGTTCGCCCCCTCCGTCTTGCTATGTATAAAGTGTTCTTTCGCACGCACCGATTAGCTCGTTTTTTAATGAAAGTGCGAGGAGGTAGCCCGAAATTTACTCAACTCCGAAAGGCGGCGATTTGTACCCTTCTTCCTTTCATCCCTTTTTTTTCATCACGCTTTCTTTTATGACGCGATAAATGAAAATTGAGACGTATCAAGGTATCTGTAAAAAAACGTAGCTCCAACATAAATCTGGAGCGTCTCAAAATCCATTCGACATCTGTGCTTAGAAGATAATTGAATGATACAAAGAAATTAATAATCGATTCTTCTTCTTAGTATAATAAATTAAATTAATTTTATTATTGGAATTATTTCTTCTAAATACTTTATTTCTCTTTTCTTTAAGACAGCGAACGTTTTCTACAATAATAAAATGACATTTTAAAATACTAAAGAATTAATTTACTAAATAATAATTAATTACTAAATAATCAATTATTTGCCTCTAACTGTAAAAATAAAACGCTAAGCATGTACACTTTGAAGGAAGATACTCTCTGTGTACAGATAGTGCGTACACCTTGTCTGTCAGTTTCATCTTATAGAAAAGAGTAATCCCGCTATCCACTTTTCGTCCCCCCGGGGATTTTGAGAACGCTTTTCCGCCCAGTCGACCGCCGCCGCGTCGGGTATGAATAAATATTAGAATTTTGCGGATAAGCCCCATTTTACGAGGCGATACTTGTTTCCGTGAGGACGACGCGGACGGATCGATCGAACGACCGCTCCCCGTCTTGTCTTCCTCCACCTCGTCCTCTTCTTCCTCTCTTCATCCTCTCAGCTCACGCCGACGGCGTACAGCACGTCCCGCCTATCAGCGTATTATTATATTTCAGTTCACTGGCTGGAATCGCGACCGATAGTTTTATAGAGAGCATTCACGCCGCTCTCGTTTAAGTTTTGTTGCTCGCGCGAACGTATCCATATCCTTGGTTGATTATGCATGCATTATTCGAGTTCCGAATTTATTGACGTTTCGAATAAATTTCTGTCATTTTAGTTTTTCAATTTCCGGAGGAAGAATAAAGCACACAATTTTTTATAATTAATAACAAGCCAATTCCCTTCAGTTTTGTAAATTTTTGCACGTCTTTATTCGCTTCTTGAAATATAATTCGATTACGATATGATGGAATTCAGTGATGCCTGTTAAAGAATGTATAAAAAAGAAGAATTTGCGAGACATAAACGATTCGCTCATCGTAAGAAATGGGTAAATCTCAGTCGGAGGGGGGGGGGCAAATGACGAGAAGGGATGTTGTAGAGGGTGAGAAACGGGATTGATGCCCGCGGTTGATGTTGCGAAAAGGGATATTGGAAGACTAACACGCAGGCGTGTACATGAGTAAAAACACACACACATACACACGCGAGAGCATAATAAACACACATGGGGACGCAGCTCGCTGGTCAAGATGGTCCCAGATGCGAGCAACGGGAATACATAATTACAATGTCCTCGTGTCTGGGGAGATTCTCTCGGAGGTTAGCTGATTCCACTCGGTAATCTAGATGATGTTACCCACGGGACGAGCAAACGAACAATGGGAAAAGTCGAAAGGAGATTGGGACGTTTATAGAGGGCTGTTTCTCATGCCAAAATTTTCCCACTCTCGAGAATTGCACTAAACGAAAGCAATAATGCAATGTTGCAGTACAATAACTTCTCGAACATGACGATAATCGATATTTTAACCGGAGGTCTCTCCTCAATTTGATCTTTAATACATGCTGAATATTCTGGTATCTTCAGGTTAAGACACGTCGTCGCGCGAAATACTTTTATATAAATGTATAACTTATATTTCTTTTCTTCTAACAACACGTCTTCATCGTCGCCAGAACTCACCTCCATTAATCTCAAATTGCTTGAACGGGCACGGGAGAGTCGCGCAACTCGCAATTGCGGTGAGGAAAGTTCCAGCGGAGCAAAAGAAGAGTACAGTTTCGCGTTTCGGTTCTTCCTTTCTTTCTAACCGAAATCGTTCCCGTTCTTTTCGAGCACGCCAATGGCCGTCGATGGTCGAACGGGTTTTTTTTTCCCCTCATCGAGTACAAACGACTTACCGAAGTTCGTGAGAGAGGGAGAAAGAGAGAGATGCACCGATACTCGCGACTGGCGCTCACGTGAATGGAACGACCCGCGTTGTTGAGTACCACCGAAAGCACCCCTGAAAATTGTAGCATCCTCGAAGCCACACGAGCGTTTCACGACAGGACAAACGATGCGCGCCCGCATTCTATCTTCTACCTTCGTTCTGCTTGCTCAGTCGCATGACAACGCAGTCCGAATCGTCGATCACGAGGAGGAAGCACGGATTTTCCGTTCGGTGAAAGTGCTCGGCTCACGATTTCGTTCAATCGAAGAGTCGTAGCAATGCAAAATAGGGAAAAAATTTAAGAGATATTTGATGTTTTCCTCGAGAAACTTGTGTGCATAAATTTTGGAGATTAATAGTTTGCATATAAATACATAATAATATAATTTTTTGTCTTTAGAATAAATAACATAAAAGTACTGTGAACATTATATTTTTCAAAGAAAGATATTATTTCACAGTTTCTTGAAAAAAAGTTAAACTCGAAGGAATTTAAAAAACTAGACTTGAAGAAAAATTATTATATAAAAATAAACCCTTTGTGACCCCCTTGAATACCAAATCGACACGAGAAAGGCTTATTATTCCTTTTGCATGTAAAATGATAATATTTCTTTGAACCTCGTCAACGTCATAACTGATATCGGTCAGTTTTATCACCCCATTACAACCCGCACTATTAAACTTATGACTGTGCCGTTAAAATCGTGCGGGGAGCAATTCGAAACTAATTACACAAACCCAACTACTCGATAAAATATATGTACACACACACATATATATATATATATATATATATATATATATATATATATATATATATATATATATATATATATCGGTTAAATCCGTGGCCGTCGCCACATTTCGTCTTTACTAATTACTGATGCAGGTGGTGGCGGCGGCGAGAGTAACAAAGATTACATCACTATTGGGAGATTAGGAGCGGATCGTAAGGACGGAAGAGGGGGAAATGAGGGACGAAACCCGAGGGAACCGGGCGCCCGGAGGATCGAGCTTTTACGAGCTTAGCTCGTCTCGTATCGCGTTTCCGCGATGTTCGTCGTACATACATCTCGTCCGCAGACAATACGATCCGCCGTCGGGATAAGACGCATCCCCCTTCATCGCGAAGAGCGATGGCCGGCCGCGCCGAGTTCTCGCACCCTCGCGCCTCGTAACCTAGCGGAACACACGTTTCATGAACATAACACACATGTCGCGCTATCGCTTCGCACGTCGTTTGACACCCTTCCGTTCTCTCGCGCGGCGTCGAACCTTTAGGGATTGCAACGCCTCGAAAAAGAAAATTATTTTCGCATCGCATTAAGAAAAGTGAATTGCAGCAAAGTATCATTTAATCAAGATACTCGTTCGAATTATAGAATATTCTCCGTGAAATACTGAAAAATACTGAACCACTCCATTGATATGTCCATATCGATAATTGCACGGAAAGAAATTTATATACACGTATATAAATTTTGCTAGATACAGATAAAAAAATGATTTTATGCTGGACGATCAAAGGAACACACATATAACACGCTCAAATATGATAATATCGCTGCAAAAGATTTTTGACATTCTAGCAACCTGCTTAAACGTCCAATTTTTTTTTTAATGGTTTAATAATTATATTTTCATATCTGTATTTCAGCAAAATCATACTTCACGCGTAATACTCTCTTCATTTTCAACAAGTATTTATTTATCTTCGCGTAATTCGCTTTCTGTCTTATCCAATCTTGTTATAGTTGTACAGCCGTACAGTTATACGATTGTTTCATCCGGGAAGTAGTTCTCCGAGCGTCACATCGAATTCCGCCGCCTCGCGCGGATTTGCGTATTCGACACACGCAAGTCCCCAGCTTACGCACGACGGAACAGGGGACCGAGACGCGCAATAGTACGAGCTTATCTTAGAAAGCGGGAAACGCAATAGAAGTAATAACATCCCTTATTATGACGTTACACGACGCGATATGGGATCGTGAATTCGTGTTTCACAAACGTTACCTACACTTAGCTTTGCCACCTTGCTTCATGTATTCGTGCTATGTACGCGCGTGTGCATATATATATTCGCACGCGCGTGCGAATACATGGCATTGACATATCGCGAAATGCATTGCGTATCAATACGAATGTACACGCTCGCCCCTTGTGCGACAACGTTGCACGTATGCGTGATACACTCACTGACCTCGCGAGTGTTGCTGCTCTTTGTGTATTATGAATGTATTAATATGTATATGTCCGTCTGTATACACGAATGTATGCATATATTGCTTAATGCAACGGTAGATTGTATATATGAACAAAGGAATGCCGCTGCTAGGCGCATTCGAGTGCATAGCGTGTACGTGTGATGCGTATTACATCGATAAGCTGCGCTTACTCGCTTGGTTAATATTATATGGATGTGCATGTGAGCATATACGGATGCATTACAGGACCGCGCATTATGTTTACGCGCGTTAGATGCGCGCGTTTATGCGCAACGCTCGAGTTTGCGAACAAGAAACAGGCATTCAAATACATTGCGTTCATTATCCAGTAGCGGTGATGTCCTACAAATAAGGGAATAACAATTACATTCTTCTCACTGTAATCGGGAAAACAAAGCTCATTACAACTACAACAAGTTCCTAAAATTATGTGGGAAGTTAGAAACAAGGAGCTGCGTGTCTATTCAGATATTGTCATACTCAAAATTCCGATATGTTAATTATTAAAGTGAAACGTTAAGCTGCTTTCGACTTGTTCAACATATTGTAAGAAATAGTATTAAAATGTCATTGGAGTTGAACGCAAAGACATATTAATATTTAATTGAAAGATTGACAATAGCGTCGATCACATATGCAACTGTATTTTGCTTTCGGTTAAAAGCATTTCCACTCGTTAATGAACATTAAAAAAATATAGCGCTCCATGTAAGCGTTGACTAGTGTACCTGCGTGTGCATTATACAATATCGCCTGGATGGAACAATCGACGTAGCGACGTTATTAATAATAAAACCTACACTTCCCATGACCTCACCGGCCAATCAACACGATGTTTGCGATATAAATTCAGTACATTCGATATCGAAAAAATTTCGGCTTGAAATCAATTTGAAACTCGTGTGATAACTCGTATTTTATTTTACGCCAGAACAAAATAAAGTTTACTTGTTACAGTTTGAGAATACAAGTTGCATTGTAGTAATATTTATTGATTTTTAAATATAAAGTCCAACTCTATAAAAGAATTTCATTGAAGTAAATATGAAAGCGCAACCCGTGTAAAAATTGTGCGATTCTGCATCAATGCTCGAATAACAAAAGCAGTGTGATCTACATACATACATATATAATATAATATATATTGATATTCAAAAAAAGGTGGCAACCAAGCAAGCCACTCTCAATAATAATGTAATATGTTGGTTTTTAAATTACTCACGAAATATGTGTATGTGAATGAAGTTCACGCGTATGCGCACGCATTAAATTATCTAGAACAACATATACATATCAAATGAAACGGCAATAAACGAGAATATTAAATTAAAACTCAAAATTGAATATAAAATTTAAAAACGCAAATGCTGTTAAAGTGAAACTCACTTAAACAAAGAATAGGATTTATTTTATTATTTTTAATTTATTTAGATTTTGTTTGTTCTTTAATATCGATCTAATAAAATATATTGTAGGTGTGTAATTGTTGAAAATAATTTGAAACGATATAATATATGATGTACGTCACTTACATATATTTTATATACAAATATTATTTCGAGCAAGAAGTTTCGGTAACATACGCAATTATATGACCTTGATATATCCGGATGCATGCACACGTGCACTCGTATAATCGCAGAAGAGGGTTGGTAAATTTGCCGGAAGAAAGTCGCAAGGGGGCTGTTCTATCATGTACTTCGCCGCACCGAAAACTTGAGATTTCTCCGCCAATTGCGGGGACGAATCGCGAGTGTACAAAGGACTGACGTTCAAAGGGCTCGTTGCTAATAAAATTTATTCTTACGCAGAATGAGAACTTACCCTTAGCACGGTACAGAAGCAGGGTGAATTCTTGGGAGGGATCGTAACGTCACCGATGTGTGTAATAACGATGCAGGCTGTTGATTATTTTCGTGATGACCTGTTATTCGCTAGAATGACATCGAGGGGTATAAATTAATAAGTAATATAAAATATAAAAATAATGTTACAATAATAAATTATGAACAATTTTTATTATATTTTGCAAAAGGATTATTTCAATTTTAACTCTCTTGTTATTTATTTTATTATTTTTATAACATTTAAAGTTGAAAATAATTGTTAATTATATATCTCTCAGTATGGTATAATTAACAAAATTTAATATTAATTTGAGAGAAAGAGAGAGAGAGAGAGAAATATTTAATTGGCCTAATATACTTTATCGATCTACTAAATGTTTTATCAATTATTTTATCATTATCTTTTACTTATTACACATCAATATCGTAACTTTTTTTAGACGCATGTTTTCTTCACTTTTTCTGATCAACATGTGTGATGTATCACTTTTATAAACCATATGTATCGCTAAAGAGATCACGGTGATTCAAACAGATACTTTTTATTCTTTTCAGCTTCACTAATGCCTTGTCGAGAATACGTTTCATTTGTCGGACGGAAAATGTTCTGATAGAACGATCTCAATCGAAACTCTGTCGCCATTTCGAGATTCTCCATTGAAGGAGCATCTTATTTGAATTTGCTTTTGTCTCGAACGTAAAGCTCAATTATTGCTTGGCGAAGCGAAGGATTCCATTCGTGATCGTAAAAAAAAGATATAAATGGCTTTTTTATCGTTTTGTCCATCAAGAGTTGAACGATTTTACGATTGTCACGGAAATCCGTTTCCCGTTTCCGACTGCACACAGTGCAGATTTCTTAACCTTTCTGCGCTTCCAATAGCTTTTAAAAATTAGAAATGATAATAATTTATTTTTGAGTCGTAATATCGCGAAAACAGAATTTTTCTACAAAGTTTTATAGACAGTCCTTGTTACTTCGTTTGCATTTGTTTCACGAAATTAAATGCAAATCTCAGAAATAAACGCATGATAAATTTAGTTAATATTAATATTTCGAGAAGTATTAGGAAAACAATACTTTTCGATGTTCCAGTAAATTTATCAACTTCGTGAAATGTTCTTTTCCGTTTTTGCAGAACGTTAATACCAATATAGCCGACCATAATCTACTAATTTATTCTGTGATTTCTCATTCGAAAGGCTCATTTATTTACAAATTTATTCGCAATTTGCATTTAGTTAAATAGCTTATACGTCTGTAAATTTGCGTATAAATGGGGGCATACGAAAAAATTACGTATATTGCTCAATCGATTCCTCACATAAATCTGAGATTCCATAGGCTATTAAAAAGTTTCCGCTTCGATTGCGCCGCAAATAAATATCGATAATCTCCGAAATTTCTGGCGGGTTCTCAAAATAATTTCGCGACTGGGGGCGGTTTATCCCGGAGCGATCGAGCAAAGGCGCGACGAGTTCTCGAGGGTGGTGGTGTGCAATCTAACCCGCGGAGGAACGCGAGTGCCGTAAGAGGATGGCGAGAGGCGAGGGGCACGAGGCAGAGGCTTGATGGAAGTTTACAGCTGTTTGCGTCGGATATCGATGATCGCGAGGGAGGCGGCGATGCAATAAAAAGCGAGCGAGCGAGCACGACGTTGCGGGAGACGGAAAAGAAATTTGCCTCTAAATTCCGCCGCTGCGTAGGAGACGCGAGGGGTGGTCTCCGACAAACCCCGTGCTGAACCACCGCCCCCGGCCCGGAATAAGTAGATCGAGATTCGAGGCGCGCCTTTGCTGACGCTACTCGGCTGGATGCTGCTGGAACGCAATAGAATCCCTTCCACCAACAGGATCCTTCAGGATACCGCGATATCGCGGCTAAACGAAGCGCTTTCCGACTGATTTATCCACTCGATCGCTCAACCCCCTCCGTCTTCTCTTTGTCTATACTCTCTTCTACAACTCCCTCCACTTCAACTGTCTCTGCATTCTCTTACGGCGCATAGGGCGCGGCGCGACTTCGCGGAGAATTTTTCTTTCTTGCAAAGAGTGGCTCCAAAGAAAATTTAAGTCCATAGAGCGCCTGTAAAGTATGTCGGTATTCCGTCGTGCGGAAAATGTTTCGACGCAGAAATATCGAGGGAGAGAGAATGGATAGAAAGCCGTGTTCGATAAAAACGACTGAGCGACTAAGAGAAATTCCTGACAAGTGTCTCTTAGGCTACGAGATCGAAATATATAACTTTTTTCCAAACTATTGACATTTATTTCGATCGCGTTTGAATTCTACAACTATAGGATGAAAGTTATAGTTTTAAATATAATTTTCCAATTTTTTTTTTTTTTTTACATTCATACTAATATATATAAGTGGTTATACGTAAGCTATATTCGTAACGACATAACATAAATCGACTTTATCATTTTCCATAGAAATTTGCACGTGTAACTCCGTCATAGAGCCGCGTTGCTTTCATCGATCGCATAAAACAATTCTCGCGTTACTTTCTTCGGTTTTCCGATTGACGATATTGACAGAATCGGGTGATGCCTCAATCCGTGCGGTTTACTCTGCTCGGCGAAAACGTTTTCGCAGTCCGTAAAGCAGACATCGGCCGAGTTCGATAGTCGGCGAATCGTCGGATTTATAATATATCCGCCGACGGAATCTGAATTACTTTAGAGGCGCGGGCAAACCTCTTTGATTCTGGATTCCGTGAGACTCCGTTGCCCAACAAATCGCCAGTAATACGAGAACTGAACGAGTCGGGGCGTGGATGCGGAGGAAGAAGCGTGTATGTATCCGCCGGCGTTGCTTTTTCCGTTACCCGCCTATTTTCGCCGCCACAAATCATTCGGCACCCAGGAAAATATGTTTCTCCGACGTGGCTCCGACCCGCATTAAAGCTGCTACGAACCCTCAGGGACGGCTTTGAAATTTTTCACTGTCAACGTATGATAATTCTTTATTAATGTAGTGGAACATCACAATTTAAATTCTTTAATTCTTATTAGCGTGATAGAACATCACAGTTTAAATTATATCTTTGCACCATCTGAAAGTCGCTAGATTATGAATTATTTTCATTTTTTGAAGTTTTTAAAATTAAAAGAAAAACGTTAATAGCAAAACGTTAACAATTGTATTGCGTGCAAGATACTTTTGTGTCGCAAATAAGTAAATTTCCTCTTAATTTTTTTTTTAATAAGTATTTTTTAACTAAAATTTGTGATGAGTTTTTTCTGGTTTTGAAAAAATCCAGATTTGAAATTATATACAACACTGTTAATATTTATTTTCTATAAATGAAACATTTTTGAGAAAAGAATCACATTTCTTTATTCTCACATTTCTTAACCACTTACAAAGTGGCTTCTTCCGTTTTCTTTGTAGCAATCAATGAGCATTCCAGCCCTGTGATGTCCATGCAACTTCACACGTTTGTAAACCCATTAACAGATAAGATGGTCTTCAGTTGTCTTTACTGATGACCGCCGCTTTTCTCACTTATATACCAGAAGAGAGATTTATGGGCCTCTAAATGATTTTACGGAATTTAATTGCCACTTTATTATATGCTTAGATATGCTATGGGATAAATATTAAAATTTAAAGAACGATTCTTTATATAGCATAGAGATATTGAAGAATTCATACCTAATTTGCATATATGTAATTTTTTTATTCATAATTTTATTTAATCCTTTTATAAATTTTTGTATACATTTAATGATAAAAAAATACTTTTCTTAATAAAAGAAATTTACAATTTGTTGTTATATTCATATAATTGTACTAATTTTGAATCTTACTAAGCCTCTATTTAGGTGTTTTTTAATTTTTAATTTAAGAATATTTACGAAGAAATAGAACATTTTGAAAAATTAGATCATTATTTTATCAAGAAATTTATAAATATTTTATAGAGATATTTAGAAAAACATAATTTTAATCAATGAAATTATTTATTATTTATATTATTTGTAAAATTATTTATAAAATTTAATCAATAAAAAGAGGTAAAATAAATTTTTTGCAAACTTTTGCATTAAAAATACATTGCAGTTAAAAGTTTCAGAAATGATATTGACAGTATTATAAACATTTCAAAGTTGATTTGTGGAAAATTTCTATCAATACATAGTTTTTCTAGTATTAAATTAAAGAGAGAATAAACGTGAAATGCAACGAATGTTCACAAACATCGGAATTGGCAATATATCGGATAAAGATCGTATAAACCGTTCACGATATATTAGAAACCGATACTATGCCGAGGGTTTTTTTTTTAATTAACGAAGTGAGATTCTTCTAACGATCTTTTCACAATAGACGTACTCCAAAAAGCTTCTTAAATAAAAGTGCTTACAATATCTAAGCACGGATTTCTTTTCTATGTTAACTATGTTTCGTGCGCAAATTTTAAACTTGGTTTATCACAAGTCATGATAATTCTTTTATTAATTTAAATTTTTACATGAAACATTACATAATATATTTATCAAAAATGTGTGATTGTTATACTACTTTTATTTATTTTTGTTAAGGAAATTAAAACAATTCTTATTTATAATTATAGTTTCTAATTAATTTATTTTCTCTATATTTTTAAAGTTGATATTTAAACTTATTGCGATCTCTTTATACAATAGTAATTCATTATTTATGTTTAGATTTCTTACATATCTTCAATTTCTTTAATTCATAAAAAGTAATAATCCAGAAATATAATGATTTGAAAATTTAAGAAAAAAAGAAACTAAAAACTTTTTTAACGATTGCATTAATTATTGTTCGTATCTTTCAAAATATTTTTGTTTAATTCTAATTTTTATTTAGGTCTATGTCTTTAATTAAAAAGAAGTGAAATATATACGAGTGGAAAAGATATTTCGAGGAATATAGGAAATCTAAAGAAACGTTTTTGTAA
This sequence comes from Solenopsis invicta, assembly GCF_016802725.1. Taxonomy (NCBI): domain Eukaryota; kingdom Metazoa; phylum Arthropoda; class Insecta; order Hymenoptera; family Formicidae; genus Solenopsis; species Solenopsis invicta. The sequence goes on from NC_052673.1 coordinate 13,303,246, forward strand.
GCTCCATTTGGAACATCTCCGGAGCGCTATAAATGTCTGGGCGGTTCATTGACATAACATTAATAATACGTGCTGTCATAGATGTCGACGACCGGATCAGCAAAGTCGGCAGCGTGCGATGACGCTGCTTCTTAATTGCCGGAACATGAGCGCCTCAACTAATTAGACGCTGTATGTAAAATGTTTAAACGCATCTGTTTCTGAATCGCGATGAGTCAAACATTTTCGTAGACCCTTATACGCAATGATACATAAAATTTTTACGCGTAAATATAATAGAGTGTCTCATTTTAATTTCTCAGCTCTTTTTATCACTAACAAAAACCGTTAGTTACGTGAAACTTGTAAATTTTGTGTTATCAGATTTTATAATCTACTCAAAGACTAATTAATATTTTACTTAATACATAAAGATATATAATATTGAAATTGAGAATATCCCACCTTGCAACGGTGCAAGCAACAACGCATTTGTGTGCAAAAGGTTTAACGTGCGGGAAGAGACCGCAGGAATGGGAACTCGCGGTGATTTGGATTCAGCTGCGGTATTATCGTCCTAGTCTATGTACGGTATTGCCGTCGGCAGGAGTAATAGTTAAAGACAATGGAATCTCGCGTAGTGATAGTGGCGGCGGCGGCAACGACGACGACCGTTGACGGCCAGCTGATATAACGTATACGTTACTGTGGGTGACGGACAATAGCTGGTAATTAATTACCTACAAAGTACAGAGAGAGAGCTGCATTGTAGTCTGTATCTGGTATTTATCTTGAAACATCAACAATGCACCGAGAGACGCCGGCGCGAGTGGTGCGGCGAGGTGCCGCGTGCGCGAGAGAGAGAGGAAGATATAAGCGAGCGCGAGAGGAATCTCCGCGCTTACAAAGGGATTACCGCCGTAAGTAACGCAGCATCCAATGTGCGTATTCGCCATCGTTTACATACTGTTCCCCGTTACTTATTCCTAGTTCCTGGGATGCTGCTTTCGGGATTTTCCATCAGACGTTGTGGTTTGCTGCTTTTAATATTTGAAAGATACTTATACTTGTGCAACACTTGCCTATACATATGTATGTGTAATATACTTTTATGTGTAATATATATGTATGTATGTGCATATATTGTGTATATCGATTTTTCTCTTACGTATCGAAATCGCGAGTCTGAAATCTTGTACAGAAATGATAAACGAGAAATTATTTATCTGTAATATCAGTATAATTATATTTGTAATCGCAATAGTATCATTGTTGTAAACATATTTTGATTTTTTTTTTTTTAGCAGAATGTAATATTTTTTTATTATATTTCTTCATCATATCACATTTATGTCAGATATTCAAAGTTTCAACTATTCTTTAATAATTTCATTGTGAACGTGCAATTTACTGATTTATCCACTTATGTAAAAACATGTATCATGATTTCTCTTCAATAAAATAATCTCTTTTCATTGATATCAACTACATACCGATATTTAATTCGTTTTCATGTTCACTCACGTTTGAGTTTTCCGAAGTTACATTGCTCTTTGTAAACAGTAAATTAATCACTCGCTTAAAATAAAAAATTGATCGCTTGTAAGAATAAAGTCTAATTTTGAAACTACAAGATGTAACTAAAATAACTTGATCTAATTTGCTTCTAACCTGATGAAAAGGGGAATTCTCGTTCATCGAGAAAATTTTTGCCATGTGTTCGCGAATAGAAAACGGTTGGAAGGATCATTGTATGTGGAATGACACATTCCCAGAATGTACTTCCAGTACATCGTCGATTCGCAAGAGGTACATATGTAACTGTAGCTAAGGGTCGGAAATTCTCGTCGCATTACCGGGCCGGCATTACCAATCGTGTGCACGGGCCGTCGTCTAGTACGCCTAATGCACGGCACCTAATGCAGTCGTGTTTCGTGCGAGGTACTCACCCCTTCACCCTCGTTTCAACCCTCTCTATGTTACCGCAAGCTTGGGACACGAACGGTCAGATTGAAATCAGAATCCGCGATGGGGTAAAACGGCTCGTGCCTTGCGCAGTGAAAGGGATGAAGTATCGTTCGGAGTCGGCATCATTTGTATTCCGAGTTTATCCCTTCGGGAATACGTCAATCAATTGATCAATTGAAGCAATCTTTTGACAATATTCAGCTAATGCGGAAAGTTAACAGACAAAATATAGGAACGCAAAAGCAGAATGGAAATTAAATCTTTCTATTATCTATTATTAAAATTTACCATATTTAATAGAAATAACACTTTTTGATGATAATAAATTTATTTTTTCGTGTATAATATTACGATGTTGATACATAATGTATAATTATAATTTATAAATCTTACACTTTATGTAACATAAATCTAACAAATGTGTTTTTTTTCTGTTTTAGGTAAGCAATTTGCAATTTCTTCTGCACATCCAGATAAGTTTCTCATCAAAATGCGGTAAGACAAACTTCCCAAACACAAAATATGCTACGCGTTCTTTCAGTCGTCACAAGTAATCTTATTATTCTTCAAACTCATAATCTTCTTTTTACATAATTAAAACAAAATTGTTCTATTACAAATTTCTGCAACAAACTTTATAATACGCATTAGCATTAAATCTCTAATCTTTCTTTCGAAACTTGATAATTTGACTATTAGACATAGAAATGTCATTCCGATAAAACGTGCACCGTAGACATGTCCCGATCCCTTTAAGGGTATCCTAATTGCGACGGCTGAGATCTGGGATGCGATCAGCCCGGCACAATGTTCCTTCGAGAGACAGAGACACGAGGGTCGCCCGTTAGAAAATTGTGTACCATCCGGTACGGGACGCGTGTCGCCGCGGCGCGCCGCAGCGCACGGAGAGAAGAGATGCAATCGGCCATGTAAAACAGGGCTGCTGCCAACGTACGTTTACCCTTTCCTCCCTTTCTTTCCCTTGCTCGCTCTCTCTCTTTCTCTCTCTCTCTCTCTCTCTTGATCAGTGTAGCGTTGTGCAGCGCACGAGTGTATAGTCACGAACGGTCACGAAGGTGCGAGGGAGTAGACGGGGACGGTCTCCCGTCGTTCTCCTCTTCTTGTATTCCCCCTGAGCGATTAATCCTCCGGTCAGTACCGCGATTCCGATTTGATCTCATGGCGCCTTTCGATACCTTGCTTTGTATTTATTAATCGAGGCGATAATTTGAGTATATTTTAAGATACGCGCCTCGCACAAGGAGAACATTGATTCACCGCTCGATTTTCAGTTACAACTAACAGGTAGCATGCGACCAAATGAGATTTATTACCTTGCTGAAAAAGCGACCTTTCGTGCAAGTCATAGTTGATAATCTAAGCGAAACGCGTATAGCGTAGCTCGTTCTATTAGTTTAATTTTGGAGGGCTGAAATACGTGGTTATCGATTAAAATAACTTTTTAAACGATAAAAGCAAATAAAGCACAACTTATTATTAAACGACAACAATTGGTATTTTTACGAAGATTCTGTTTAGACAAGTGAATCTAAATAATATCTTTCAATATTGGCAAATATTTAGAATCGCTTGTATTTGAAAATCTTCGTAAAAAATACCACGTTATTATCGTCAGGATTTCAGCGTGAGATCATCGCATTAGATTTTCACTACACATTGCGAGATGAATAGATAAAAATCTCGACGAATTTGTCTGGTATCGGGATGATGATAAAAGTTTAAGATTTAAGGGCTCCTGACTTTAATTTAATTCGTGACAATAAGATGCGAACAATCGCGTGAATGTGACAATTACGGGACACTCAACGCGCGTCTCATACCTATCCTCTTCGCCGCAATAGTTGGCAGCGTTCTCGTCTCGGGAGAAGGACTTTCGGGACAGACTTTGGCCACTCCATTCGCCAACCTCGAAGTACCTTGGCCGCTTTCACCGTGTACGCGCTGGACTCATTCCTGAGTGGCTTCGCGATTGGAGTACTTAAGTAGGACACGGCCGAAGCGTTAATGAATCTCTCTCGGGACTTGTCCGCGACGAAAGATCAATATCCTTTAACGTACTCCTTGACAAAGTAACGTCGAATTGATTCACGTCCATCCACGCCTTTCCTTACAAATTTTATTTTTCAAAAACTTCCCAGCGTTAAAATGTTAAAGATTTAACAAGAACAAATATAACTTTATTGTTTTTTTACTGTCACATAATACTTTCGTATTAATTCGTGCAACATATCGATCATCATCGACGCAATATTCCGGTCAATCAAATTGTTTATGATTTTCTCTTATCTTGAAATAACGAAAAGAAGATTTAACGTGTTATGTTTAAAAAGTATTTAGAATTCCTCCATTACAATTTCAGCTAAGTGACTTTTCGTTTGGTTAAAAATTTTTTTTCAAATATCGACGATAAGATGGCCGAAGTAGCATATTGGAAACTGATTCCCAGTTGTCAAGCTATCACCGACCCGCGTTATATCATCCGTTATGTTATATCCGATCCCATTGTGACGCAGAATTATGATTCACGAGCAAAACATTTCGTCGACCGAAGGCACTTTTTCTTCGGCTTTCTCGACATTCTTGAAACGCCAAAGAAAATAAGACGTCGTGACTTTTTTGTACGTGTTTACGGGAGAGATCTTTCTCCCGTGAAGAGATGATTTGTGGCGCTGGCTTTTTCTCCATTCCCAACAGGTTGCATGGCATGTCCGAAAATCAATGATCATGATGGGTCCTTGATACGCGACCTCGTATAACCAATATTGGAAAGGTTCGCTGATTGACATGGAAATCTGTCATTGTAGCTTATATTAACATGCTGTTGACATCATTCAATATCTTGTAGACATTAGCGGAAATCGTTGCATGTTGCTTTCATTTATCATATCTAACGTATTTTGTCGCTTTAAAAAAGAGAAATAAATGTACATTTATAAAGAATTATATATTACTCTATACATTGTAATAAATATGAGCTGTATGCTACATATTTGGAGAAAATGATGGATTCAAAATTATTATTAATTTTTAGAACAAAAACGCATTTTTAATGCAGTTAGAAAATAATTTATATATTATATTTTTCTTTCTAAATGTTTAGTACATTAATCTATTAATTCTAGATGCATTTATTATATTGTATTTTTATAACAAAATACAGCCTTACTTTTAATATAATTTTCGTATAAATGTACGATTTGTGTCGCATTCTTGTAATTTCTGATCATATTTAAAAATATTATTTGCAAGCTCGTCGAAAGCTGTCGGAAACGAATCACAATTTTGTGTCTGACTAGTAAAGGATTATTTCAGCCCTTCTTGTTTCGAATGTTTTGTTTCGCTTGGGAAGTACGGCGTTTATTCGCGACGCTTTTTTCGTCGTACTCGTTTTATCCCCCTGTCGTAAATATGTACCTGGCGTCCCCGGTGTTATGAGAGCATCGCCGAGTCTCGCGCACCGAGCGTATTGCAAGAACGAGGGAAAAAGAGCGAGAGCGAAACCGAACCTTTCCCATCTCTATATTGCGTTCGGTTCCCGCTCCTGCCTCACCTTACCCCCATCGCCCTGATTTTACAATTGGTACCCGGTGCAGGCCGATACTGCATTTTATCCCTTGAGGGTGGATCGCCTAGAGGGGCGCCCGGACGATTTTATTGGATGTGACATTCCCACCCTGCGAAACCCTCGATCTTTCGCTCGGACAGAAAAGGGCTTCAAATGGCTGCAATATCCGCTTGTATTGACTCCTGGAATTGGGAAGACCTTCTTGTGTCCATGGAGTTGTTTCATCTTTAGGCGCTTCGCTTACTCCTCCGCTCGCGCGTGAAATAAACTTTTGTATCAATTAGCATGTTCTTTCACAAATTACTCGTATTTACGTAAGGTATTTACTGCTCGTTGGAAATAAATGTGTAACAAAACAGATTTAGCAAGGCACGTACAATGTTGCTAGCATTTTTGGCAATAAAATCGAGAAAAATGTATAATAATCGCTATTGATCGTAATCATTAACAATTAGTATAGTAATTGCTTATAATTGAAAACTTGAATCTTGATCTCTTATTAAAGGATTACCCCCAAGTGATTCAAAGAGATCGTAAATCACAAGAAAAGTGCATGTGACCGACTATTGTACAAATAAGCGTCCCTATGTTAGATATCCGTCCCTCACTGTTTGTGTTGTTAGCGATCTAACGCTGTGTTTGTTAAAGTACGAATGGTCAAGTGCATACCGCTTCGAAGTGTCGTCCTGCCGGAAGGATTCCTAAGGGCGTCGTCTGGCGCGACGATCCGACACAGACTCGACTCGATCCGACGAAAGAGATTACGACCCTCTCTCACCCCTTGTTTGCCCTCTCTCGCGAGCCACGAGAGCCGAAATAACGTCTTCCGCGCTGCGACGCGCGGCTACGGAGCTGTTAACGTCGCACTAAATCTTGTCGAGGGCGCGGAAGGGGAATTACGTTTTCGTTTGGGCACTTCGCCCGATGGATTGTAAATCGGAGTGGAGATGCTTTCTTATAGAGTCCTGAGGATCCCTTTTCTCTCTTTCTCGCAATCCGCTTCCCGTCGCTGCAGTTTATGCGCTCGCCGCGATTATTTCTCGTTTATGCATTATGGATTGAAAAGCGTTCACGATAAAGTTTATGCGAATTAAAAAAAAATTTTCAATTTTGCTTCTCGTCCTCATTTTCGCTCGCCAAGTATTCGTCTCAGAAGCCATTAATTATATCCTACAATTATTTACATTTTTTCATGATATCCTTATTTAATACTTTTGCAAAAACGATAACAAAGTCTAATAAGATGCACTCGTCTTGTCATCCATTTAGAAATCTTTTCTCGATGCTCGAGTAATCGCATACAAGAACACGCTAGTTCTTTTTGCCACTGAAACGTTTTCAATGTAAGTGCTTTAAGATAATTCATCCCTGCCGCTGAAAATGCTGTTTATTTCAAGCGAGTCTTCGTTTTAGAGAACATCGCGTAGCAGGCATGAGACACGCTCGCTTCGTTTGGCTCGCCGCCAAAAATCTAATGTCTCTCAAAACGGTTGCGATATATTACATTGGAGCTGCATCCACGTTTTTGCAGAAATAATTGGGTGGGTTTTGAGTCGCCGCCTTTTTCGACCATAAATCACTCTGTTTTTCGGCACTACCTCGCCAATTTTCCGCCTTGGCGTTTTATTATTTCTCGGGTCTTCCTTCTCGCTCCTTCGAGAGGTCTCTGCGACTTTCTTTGTATTGCCCGACGCCTCAATTTACATTCGTATGATGAAAAATTATTTTGCATTCAATGACAGGCAATCGTCAGCGAGAAGAATCGCCGTGAGTGGCAGCAATCTGAAATGTGACGTTACTTATGTTAATGGGTCCCATAGATCATGACGCAGTGGACAGCGCAATAACCCAGATTCAAACATCGATGATTTAGGACACTATGCAAATGATACCTCGTACGACAGGATGCAATGAAACTGTCGGGGTTTATCATCTTCCGCCCTGTGCCTCCCTTGCAACATTTTATCTATTCGAATGTAAATCCGAAGTTCGCATCGAGGACGCAATTTCTTCGCAGCACGCGGCGCATCCCAATTTTAACACATTTCTCACGATATTATATATATATAGTACATTATATATAATATCTACATATATAATATAAATACAATTAATTTCTGCATTAGAATATAACAAATTTTTTTACTTAGCTCAGGGATCTTAGCGGATTAATATTAAAGATGATTGTGCAACGCGCGAAAGACGTTTGTATTCAAATGCATATCGTAAACACATGATTTACAGATCTTCCAAGAATAGAGCTGTTCTCGCGGAGTCAAAGGAGCGTTTACCCGTCATTGTAAGACGATAAATCAAAACGAGTCGTCGCGCCGCTGCGACTGGCACTCCTCGCGCTCACGAGAACGTGTGCGAATGACGGAGGTGGAATTAGCGTAACACGCACTCACGCTCGAAAGCTCGCGGTGTGTCCTCCCGGGGTTGATGGAGCTCGTGCCGAAAGCAGGGGACGTCTTTTTGACTGACTTGCGAGCGAGGCGCGACTGACAAAAATACGAACAAGAACGAACGCGGCCCCCGGCAGCCATCGTTTAAAGTATCGCCAGCGATTTATCATTGGCCGCATTAATGGCACCGGAATTCCGTGTATTCCATTTGTATCTGTCCCCCACTGGCTGACCCCCAAGTCGGAACTCTAACCTCGTGCCAAAAGAAACGGACCTGCTCGATCACCTCCCTCTCGCACCACTTTCTCCACCTCCTTCCCCAACGGCGGTAAAAGCCGCGTTATTAATTCAGGAAACGACGCCCGGCGCCGTTTTCGCGGAGAGGGAGGGAGGGCGTGGAACCCTTGGTTTTGCTGTAGACGCGCGTAACCTTTCGAGAAGAAATCTCTTTCTGCTAACTCGTGATCTTTATGGAATCTTATGAATTTAAAAAGATTAATACTTAATTGATATCAAATTTAGAAGTAACAAAATAATATAACCGGATGTTTTATAATGAGTTAATTTCGTGACGTGTTGGAAGTCACACGATATAAAGCCATCATAAGGAGACTATCATATGTTTTAATCTTTTTAGAAACAAATTTTTTACTTGCTTAGTTGTTAACGTAAAAAAAACAAAGTAAAATTCAAAGACTTTGTTTTTCAAATTATTCAAATAATTTGTTGTATTTCAAGCCTGTTTTGTCAAGCACAAAAGAACTAAATTGCCTTTCCAAATTTTCCTCTTAAAAGGAAGATAATTACGATTTTACGCACCAGACTGACTTAATTTTGAAAACACCTCTCTCTCTTTCTCTCTCTCTCTCTCTCTCTCTCTCTCTCTCTCTCTCTGTCTCCTTCTTTCTTTCTCTAGAAATACACTTCATGTGCAGTTGGGAAATGGACGGCAGCATGGTCGGCTAGACTTCTCTCTGTGCATTTTCCAACGAAGGGGGATGAAGGGCAAAACAGTCGGCTGGCTTTTCTTTCGAGCGTGCGGGGAGCAGCAGACCTGCGGCTATATCCTGATTTCGCTCGAGGTGGAATCGGGCAGCCCGCGGACCATCTGTCCATTTCCTCAGAGAATGCTACCGTTCGCCTCGGGGAGTCTCGGCCGGCGCTCGAAATCGAAGCACAGGATCGACCTTCGCCGAAGCGAACAGAGAGAGAGAGAGAGAGAGAGAGAGAGAGAGAGAGAATTTCGGCGATGATCTCTCTTTTCTCTCTTCTCGTTCCGCTTCGGATTTCGCTCCGCTCTCTTTCCCGTCCCGCTGTTTTTCTCATTTTGCGCGGATCGCCCTGGCGGTTTTGTTCCCGCTACGTATTTTCCACCCCGCTTTTTATTCGGTACCGGATAAAAACGAAGTTCGATCGGGAGACGCGATTCTAGGTATATTAACCCGTTTACATCGACTGAACAAATAGACTACAGGTCATACGCGGCGCTTCCGATTTTCGTTTGGCAAACAGCCCATATCGCTGATATCGCCTTATGGGATACTAAAGTGTAATCGTGTGCAACACAAGATTACATTATGATACACAAGCAATCGATTTTTCCAAGTGTATATAATGTATTTATCATTAATGGCTTCATGAAGTAGTCCATTATTATTTTTGTAGCATATAATATTGGGATGCACCCAATATATCCGTTTCTTTGAAACGAGGAAATGTGTATATATATATTTGCAAGCTGCAAAAACTCAGAAACGTCTACTAACGGATATTCTGCAATAATAACAGCTTATATTTCGTCGAGATTGATGTTGACAATGAGAGGCTAGACGAACGAGTGATACTTTCTAAAAGCCCTTTAATTAATTAATTAATTAGCCACGGCCAACCGCTAGAAGTCACAGTTCTCTCCCACGAGAAATGGTCAAAGAAACTTCTCTAAGTACATTTTCTGTCGCTCGGACGTTGTGAAGATGGATCGGTCTGATTTACATTGTTAAAGATGATATAAATTTAATTTGTTTCTCAGAGAAAAATCGTTTGCAGAGATTTTGCGCAGAATTCTGACGTCAACCTCAATATGATGTCATCGGCGCTAAGAAATCAAAACAGTGTAATGTTTTCATAAGTTCTGACCAATTTGATCAGATATCTTAAGAAAGACTACAATGACAGTCATTTCATCAAATCTTATTGATTGCTGTTCAACATTCAAAATAGAAATTAATTAAAGATTCAAGCACGGCGTTGCGTCGATGAGATTCCTCACAGCATTAATCTAATATTATAAATTATTAAGTATAATTCGATTCCGTGAATAGATTCTGGTAGCGTACCGTTAGCGAGAAAGCAAAAACCAAATAATATCAAATTTAGTATCAACCAATTTCGTAAAGTTTGACCTGCCAGCTGCAATAACGCAGCACACAGTGACGCATAATATTTGCATTACATTTAATGAAACGTTAAACTCTTGAACAAAATACGCGTGAAATAAAAAATATAGATGCGAGGCGAATTTGTAGAAGCCGAGCGGGAGAGAGTAACGCGGGGACGGTTTGAGGGAGCCAGTTTGTTTAATCCGACAAGTGTCGGTAAATATGGACGACAAATAAAAGACTTCGGAGTGAAAATTTTACAGCGCGCACACATAGGAGGTGGGACCAAAATTATACAACAATAGAGTGCTCGTTGGAAGCCTGACGCCAACGCGGATGGAAATTCAGCTTTAATATTTCTTTTGTGCTTGGTTAGACATCCCCCACCTTTCCCTCGGGGCTGAGCGAATGGGCGCCCAACCCAATTATGTAAATTCGCGATTACATAATTAAACAGTTACCGTGACGATGGGGGGAAGAGGTGGGAGAAGCACGAAATTCTGCGTCTCTCAACCTGCCTTTCCCCTTTGCTTCTAGTACTAGAGTTTCTCTCTATCGCGGATTCAAATCTGGCACAGCTCATGTCCCTTAGCGTTATCTCGTTGAACAAAAAAAAAAAAAAATAAATGGAAAACAAGTATGTTAATCTCTGAATAATTTTTTTGTTTATTACAATCAATCATGTTTCACATGAATGTTTTCCAAGGTGGATAGTCTTCAAACATTGGATTAGCTAACGAATGAAAAAAAAACCTGTATATTTTTCACAGCATAAATGTACTTCACAAACTGATAAGGGTATCAAAAAAGGGTGTCAATCTCGTAAAAAAAGAATAGATTACTAGGGTTGATGATCCAAGCTCGTTCTTACTTTTTTTCTTCCTGTACTTACTATACCTTTTGTTTCATGTGCAAATTACCACGAATGATCATTTTCCGCGTCACATGAAACAAGTAATTCGCGTAAACAGATATAAAATGATATAATGAGATCATCAATTTAGCTTTTACGAACATCAAAAAACGTCAGAGTAAAAAAATAAATAAATATATACATATTATTTATCGAAATTAAAAATATTTTTTATACGAATTTTAGCAGCGGTGTATTTTCTGAAAGTATCGATTATCGTTATTTTTATATTTGCTTTTTACGGATGAGTACCGCAGCAAACGGTGCAAGCTTGGATTCGCACGATCCATTTCGTTACCGCGATGGTAAAAAAGAGAAAGAGATGTGATTTGGAAGAGATGCATGCGCGTGTAAATGCATCATAATTTTCCCGTGAAAGACGGTGTAACGATCGCCGCGCGCTCGTTCTCGCGATCGTAAAAAAATACGAACGTAAGACAAGCCGCTCGTTTTTTTTATCTTTATCGTCTATCTTTGACTTAAATTCGGATGATAGGTTATCTAACGGCGAGCCGAGCGGTAAGGGCCCCGCGATCCGGCTTTATGGCTTCTTAATCCCTACGCAGTTTTTATTTATTTTTCGCGTTCCCTTCTGAGTGCGCTCCTTTATCGACTCGTAATTTACACGTTATCGCTGTCAGGAGCGGCCTCGAACTGGACTGCCGGCTTATATTTGCGCACCTCTCAGCCGTGATTGCCACGGACATTCTTCAAACAGGTATTTTAATCTTCGCCACAAGCGCTATTTGGACATTTCCTGGGATTTGGGGGACGCCTTTAGTAATTACGTGTACGAATTGTCATTTTGTATCGATCCGTTCGGATTAAGGATGAGCATTTTCTTTCGCCCGGAATCCAGACCGAGTCGAACCATGACGAGGGCCGAAAAGTATAGGTTCATTAAGTTATATTTTGTCTTTCGAGTCAGCCTAATCCCTAACACATACGTTTACATACGTCTTAACAGCAACAATATTGAAGATAACAATTTCAACACAAAATTTAAAAATAATATTTGCGAATTATCTTCGCAAAGATATGACGTTAATTATGCTTTACAAAAGATTTTATTTTTTTTTTAATTATGATGTAACACGTACGTTCACAAATTTACATTTATAAACATTTGCGAACTAGCTAAACGATATTTTCAGATAAGTTTTTAAAATAATTATATTTCTACAAGGAACACCACCCTTTTTCATTATATTAAGATATATCATTGTAAAAGAAATCTTTTTTTCTTTTTCCTTTATTTTTTTGCGTCAATATAGAAAAAAATTAGTTTTAGGTACAAATAGAAAGGATCGCAATCCTTTATTTCGTACGATTTCGAACAACTGCCATATCACAAAAAAGAGTTAATGAATATTTGTATTCTCGTTACTACAAGTATTTCTTTTCTTCTTTTTCTACAATCACGCATAGAGTTATCGATCGATATCATCGACGTCGATCCTTGTCTAAGTCGGCGCGATGCCGAGGATGAGCGCCGCCCGACTCACCTGCCGAGTATGCGTACCTGTGCGTTCCTTTTGCTACCTAGGTGGTCCGGTCCGCGTACACGGGAGATCATTTTTTAAAAGAGTTTTCAGTTCAGCGTGCACGCGGCGCGCGCGAGCTTTATTCTTCATTATGTCCGGTTATCCATCTTCGAGCTTGCTGGTCGTTTTTTCGGTCGGTGCGGGCGAGAGGAAGAGAGACAGGAAGGGTAAAAGAGAACGCGAGAGAGAAAAAAAAGATGCAGAAGGGCCGGCTTTCGTTAGAATACTGTCTAAACCGACCACGCGCTTTCCCACATGAGGCGATTTTATTGCCCTCGCGATGGTGGTACTAAAAAGCGATGGTAATAACATCATACGATACATACACTCGGCATTCACTTAGCAGTTAACGCGGTTTGGCTTGTAAGAAGCTTATTACCCGCTGAACTTAACGTAGACGTGATGCGAGAAGAAACTTCATTGCGATTAGCAACAGTGATTTTCCTTGAATTATGTGATTTCTGTGGAGAGTACTTCATTATTCGAACCGCATACCCTCTTCTCTTATGCAGCATGCATTAAAGCAGATTACTTCAAGAAATTTTTTTACAATCATATCTCTCTCTCTCTCTCTCTCTCTCGCGCGCGCGCGCGCGACTTATTTCATATGGCGTATTCTTTATGCGGCTGAAACGTATTTAGCGTTTTAAATGCAGAAATACGTACTTTTACTCTCGAGCATGCGATATTTTATATAAAAATATTTATAATATTCTACAATTAGATACAGGTGTTCCGTACTTTTTCCATAAATATTTTGTAAAAAAAAACGACTGTTTTATTTAATCTTCGTTGACTGTCTCCGTGTCAAGAACCTGTCGGTCCATGGCAAATGCAATATCGATACGCGAATCATTTCTTGCAAGCCTCGACACGCGCCGCGCGTATCGACGTCGCGGCGCCGCGCCGACTGGTTTAAAAGGAGTTTTTTTTTTTAAAGCGAGCCGGAGCACGAACGCCCGGGGACAAACGAAATTGCAGATAATTTGTAATTGTTGCGGTGCATAGCGAGAGAGGGAAGGAATGAGGGGAGACAAGAGGATGGAGATAGAGTCAAAGAGCGAACGAGAACGTACGAAGGAGAAACGAAAAAAAAAAAAAAATGGAACAAAGGAAAAATGCGAGCGAGACAGTTGTTTTCCGACGTAAACGAAATTACAAGGAAGCTAACCCGCGCGATGCGGACTCAATGGCCGTCGAAAACGTTCCCCGCTTTCATAGCCGCGCTCGTTCCGCGCTCATCTCTTTTCTTTCCTGTCTCTGTTTCTCCGGCTTTTATAGCACCATAATTTCGCGTATTAGGCCGCCCGCGATTCGCAACTACGCATTCCATTGCGAGACATTTAGCATAAATTATGAAACGATTTGCACTCCCACGCAAGCAGGAAACAGCTGGCGTAATACAAACAATTCCGATAAAATGAAAGATTGTAATGAAGAACATTAATTTCTCTACAGGGATAATAGAAACATCGTTCGTTACTTTTAAAAACTACTATAGATTGCCGTAAAATAGATAACCTAGAGATAAATAATGCTAACAAACACACGCTAACACGCTGCAGTAAACAAGGTAATGTTTCGAAAACTGTTTCGAAAAGTTTTCCGGATTATCCGCGCCGGTATATTTTTTTGTATAATATAACGATAAACCGTGTGTAAGTCGACGAGCGTTTCATTTGCCTCTTCCTCTTGAACCAGTTTTTCCTGTTGAAAATCAATATTGACTTCGTCTATCGAAAACTAGATTAGTAACAGAAATTGATACATTTCTGTTTGACTTTTTCGAGTTTCGTATTTTTAGAGATATATAGGTCGTGCGCGCTTGCGCGCGCGCAACACCTTGTGTACGTGTATGTGGGAGAACAATTCTAGAGATAAAGATAAAAAAAGGACATAAAAAAAGCAAAACGTATACGCGATACTACTTTGAAGTCGCCGAGTTCAGTAGAGAAAGAGGGTTTCGAAGAGCCTGGCAGAGATATCGCCGTGCTGTTCGACTAAGCGCTTCCAAGAGCCAAACCCCTCGAGCGTCCGGCAAAGAAATTCCGCTCGTATTTTCGTGCAAGAACCCGTGCGACGTCGCTCTTGTACGATATTAAAGTTCGCGCGTAGCGGACTCGAGAGAGGGCGCAAGAAAAAAAAAAGAAAGAAAGAAAGAAAGAAAGGGGGGGAGGAAGAAAAAAAAACAAAAAACTGGTATGAAAAATTCATACGTGCCGTTACGCCGCAGCTGTATTAGCAGCGGAAGTTAAGATAATATCGCGGCATAATACGCTCGCGCGAGGCGAGAGAGGATCTGCATACGCGCGAGAGAGGTGCCGCTCTCACAAAATTCCCAGAGTCCCGCGGCCATGGCGCGTCCGCGCCGGTTGCCACTTAATCTTACGAAGCCGAACACGGAGGGATATCACCATAATTCGATATTTCACGCTTTGTTCCAATTTATTTCGAATCAGAGGTTGAAGGACTTTTAATCTTCTTTCACTTGTGATGTTTTGTGTCTCTCTCTCTTTTTCTCTCTCCCTTTCTCTTGCGCTATCGACTTTTAATTTATCTTTCCGTTTATTTTTCTAAACGTCTTTTATTTATAGCTGACGTGGATTTTGTGTTTTATGTATAGTGGTGCACATTTCGAAATGTTTATTCCTTCGTTTTAATGATGGATTTTTAATGACGGATTCTTTAGGAAATATAAGTTCGTTTTTGTTCATTGAAAATATCTAAGAAAATCTGTTTATCATAATATTTTATTCAATAATTTTTACGATATATACACCAAGTTATAAATTAATAAGTTTACAGAAATTTCATTTAAAACCTAATTAAAATTGACTTAAAATTACTTGAAAGATTAATAATTAACGTTGTTGAATATTTTGCGTGAACTATAAATTAGTTTCAAATTAGAACAGTTTACTACTAAAGTCAAACATAAAGTTTTTAGCATACCCTATTTATAAAAGTTTTCGAGATCTTCGTCTTAGAATATACACTGAATATCGTTTAAAGTCATCTCGGAGGTGGCGTACCTTTCGATTCCACGTCTTCTCATTCCGCTCTGTTCTTCTGGACTGCGACCAAACGGAGAGATCGAACGAAGACAGATAGAAGCGGATCTGCACACTGGCCTCACAAAGTGCCGCAATTTCCGGCGAGAAGACGACAGGAAAGGAAGAAAGACTTTCCGATTCACCGCGCGGCAACGCGCGCGCGTTTTAACTTGCGGCGCGGAGAAAGTCGGCAGAAAGTTGAAAATCCGACCGCGTTCCCTCCCTCGGAAAGTTTTCGGTCGGCTGCCGGAAATGGACTCGTTCGAGGCGTCGTCGTCGGCGGTCTCTGCTTTCGGTTTTCCGCTGCCGCTTTTATTTTTCCGCGGCACGTCTCTCGCGCGGGAGCTTTTTATTGGCCGCCACTCCGATGCTCTTGTTTACTATTTGCAAGTATAATTTCGTTGGGTTTAAGTTAACGGCTTTCGCGTATACATTAGCTGTAAATATCCGCGAGAGATGCTATCGCCTGTAATTGGTTCTCCACCCTCGCCACCCTCTCATGACCACCCTCGTGCGCACGATCCCTTCGCACGCGCGCGAAATCAATTTGGCTGTTATTTGAAAACTTCGCTGCTGCTCAGGCTTCCCTTTTATGTTTATGTTTATGCTTACAAATTATGATCGAAATGGAATCAATATTGTCGCCGAGAAAATGATCCTCGATCGTTGAGCAGTCACGAACCGCGTGCTTATTTTTAATTTCTATATGATCAAAGTGTATTTATTTTAAGAGATAATTGTATATTTACTTTCACATAATCGATTCAGGGAGTGAGTTGATTGATGATAACTCAATGTTCTAATATTTGTTTTGAACGATAACGATTAACAATAACATAATTTCGTGATTATAATTTTGACGATAAAAACAAAATGCAATTATATATATTTTTTTTTTTCATTTTATTTATAAGTTAATGAACACGCACGCACGTTACACACATGCGTATAAAAATAACAAGCTTCTCGATTCAGCTCATAATATCATCTCATTTTATCTGCGGCACTCTATCCGAGTGACGCAAAGTTCGATAAGCAGTCGCCCTCTGACCTCCGTCTGTTTATCCGTTCGCCACGAAACCTCTTCGTCTTCTCTCGCGCATTCGCATGCTGCGTCTCGAAACGAGCCCTGGACTTAATGTCGTAATTAAAATGCACATGGTAAGCTGCCGCCACGCCGTTGTCCCGCGGCGATGACTAAACGAGGCGAGGGGCGAAGGAAGCCAGAGAATGGAGGCGAAGGTGGGCCCCTCGCTCGCGTTTTAAGGGAGGCCCGGAGCGACTCGCTTCTGTCCTTTCCCCCTCCTCTCTTACCCTTTCCCTCTCTTTCCCTCCTCCGTCTTTTGCTAGTCCTCATTCTTCTAGTCCTCATTCTTCTCTTCATCGCGTCTAATACCACTCGCAGAATTACCCCCGAGAAATATTATAATGCCGCGTGCTATTTGTCCCGACGCAAAGCACGAGAACACTTCCTGGTGAGCCGCGGGTGTAAACGGTCCCATTAATGAAAGCGGAATTAAGGCCGCTGTCACGCGGCCGCGCACGCGTCTTTCTCGAGAGCGACGGACTCGAGGCCCGGCGGTTTAGGGGGTCCGTGAAAAATTACGTGTGCTCGGCTCCGTCTTGAATTATGGTGAGCTCCTTCCGTGGCCGCAATTTCAAGCTTGCTATTCGGAGCAAGATATTCTCGCGTTCTGCCCTCGTAATCGCGTGTAGCTTGGCCGTTGTATAATTGAAAAACGAGCGTCACTTACCCGGAATAATGTCCAAAATTCTAGTTGCAAGAGTAGACTCTAATCTTTTATATTTTATTTTTACAGTTCTGACCAGAAATACTTGATAATTTTTAATTACATTATGAGACAGTCTATACTAACGGAAGCAGAAATTAATAATCTACTTTTGAAGTATCTTGAAAAGTTTATTTTTACCGATCAATTGTGAATACGACACGTGTGATTGAATATCGATATTAATTAATAATTACTAAATGTTACATGAAATTTTACAACTTTGTATTAAAATATCTTTACGGGCCGTATTTAAATTAGAAGATGGTCTTCATCTATGTGCACATTTATTTTACAAGCTTTATAAGTTTTTACAATAGAAGCACAAACGAAAGCGACTCGAATTTGCCCGCAAAAGAGCCTTTTAAATGGAAACTGGCTGCACTTGCATCGCGTTAGCATGAAAGCGCTGCGGTTCTTTGTAACGTACTTTATTAGAAAAACGCGATAAAACTTTAACATTCCCGCTCACCCCCTACTCTTTTTTTATTATACCTGCGGGCGCCACCGTTGTACCAATTAACGTTTGTACTTACTGGACCAAATAGCTCTCGCATTATAATACCTCTCATGGAACGGTTATGGGAGAAAAAATAAACGGACAGAGAAGGGTCGGGACTCTCCGTGTGTCCCTTAAGCCCTTCTTTTGAAGGGAACGAAGTCTGAAGAGCACAGCACGATGTTTCTCTGTTATTCTCGTCACGGCGTACTAATAAAATTAATGATAGGTACATAATTTCCTCTCGAAAGAGGGGAGCACTCTCTCCCTCGCGTTATCCTCGGGGATTTTTATTTTAACGTTACGCACAAGTTTTTACGCATTTTAACAATTCACGTATGCTCAACCCTAATTTGACGTCGATCGTAAAAAATCGCGCCGACCGTATAATTTTTCATTTAAAAAAATACATATTTTATAATCCATAGATTGCAAGCACGTATATCGAAATACTTACTCTGTAATATAAATAACCAAAGCATTTTACATACACGGATCGAATTCCGACGAAAGAACGCTGCTGCCGTGACGGCGGCGGTTTCTTCTCCGCTCCATTCTTACTCGCGTGACACACTTTTTGACACTCTTTGACACGCCGGCCGGCTCTTCGAAAGATTGTCGGCCGATATCAACACTTTTGAGCGGCTAACGCGGGTCCGCTTCAAGTCATTACGTGCACGTAACATTCGTTCCGTTGCACATGCAGGCGGAATCGCGCTAGAAGAAAAAGTCAGAGCGGCACGAAGACCGCTTCGCGGATTTACGATCGGAACTTTCATGCTAAATGAGCGATCTCGCATATTCCGGATAAATGGTTCTTCGCGAACGAAACTATTTGATCGAACTCCCATATTTGTGACGAACGTGGATTTAACGCTTTGCGATTATAAATTCGCGAAAAGTTAACTGCCATTTGTTAATTGTCACATTGATCTTACACCGAAGGAAAAATTACTAAATAAATATTAAAATAAAATTCCGAAATTTCAATAAATATTTATTCGAACAGTACTAATGAAATATTTACTAAACGTAAATATATACGATATTTATTTAGTACAAGAACCATTAATTTAAGTATCATTTTTTTCTTACAGAACAAATATTTTATTAGTACTATTCGAATAATTATTTATTAAAATTTAGAAATTTTTTTTTCTCGACGCAGCAGCAAAAAACGCCGAATGATCATACAATTGTATGCGTTTCCCTGAAATTTTTATAATATTTAGGGGAATTATAATGCACTGAAAATTGGTTTTTTACGATTATTACGTGGTTTCCTGGTTAACGTCAATTGAAGCCGAGTGAAAGTCGGTGCTTATAACGGTCTTAATAGCAAGATCTCATCGAAGCGAGCAAGTTTATGCGTGCCATTTCGTAATTTCGTCGTTAGCAGTTATCGTTTGCAACACGGAAATGCTAATTACGCAGAGCCCGTTAGGAACGATCTAATCGTCAATTAAATTTGAATTTTTCAATGAAGACCAATAATAGCGACGCGCGGACTTCTCGAAATAATCTCGTCGCGCAACTGCACTTCCCTCGCGTCTGATGGACGGGGGCGATGTTTATGACAGGAGAACCGATTATTTTCTACAATTTCGTCTTTCCTTCCGTGCGTCTCGCTACCATGCTATTACGTGGCCTCTCTCGAACGCTTACGCAGCAATCAGCCGTTTTCCTCCCAGCATAGTCCTCGTGATACTGATAGGAAACGTTATACGAGGATGATCGCGAGGAGATAAAATCCACGGTGAAACGAGTTCCGTAGATCGTCAGATAAAGGCTCATACTTACAGCTGAAAAATCAATTATTACCACTTGCATCTCGCCGCGGGAGCAAGAGGTTCAGTAATGATCCATCGCGAATATTTTTCGCTAAAAAACAGAGAGAAAGGGAGACGTTGAAAAATGGAGAAACTTTTAATGGTGTATTCTCATTATTTATATTTAAATCGTTTCAAGTAAAAACATTTTCATTGCATATTTAGATCGACATAAGATGGTATCAGTATATTGATGCTTAAATACATAAATTATACATACGGATGTTTCACTTATCTCACACAATTATCTAAACTTTCTCGGCTCACATATTACATGCATTTATATGCGAGTGTGGTTAATGCACATGAACCAGTGATTTATGAAGATACTACGTACGCCGTTCTTCGTAACTTCAGCTTCGACGTAGCTGCAGTGCCAAAAGTGATAACGCTCACCGCGCTCATTAAGGATTAAATCGATCCGAAGATTCCGGAATAACGGATCAAACTTCCGGCACCCAACGGCGTCTTTATCTCTTCGACGCATCTTCGAGAATCTCTAGAAGCGTCGTGCGTCGGTTATGACTCTCTCGCTGGTATTTCACGCTCGTCATCATTGTCGTTGCGCGTGCACGTACGTATGTGTGTGCGCGTGTGTGTGTGTCATGGTCGCGTCCCCATCACGTAACGAGTAATCGTAAACTCGGCAGGGATTTCCAGTCACGTAACGAAAGTCCATTCTGCCTGGTGCATGACGGTGTCGCGTTCACGCGCGAGCGAGCGAAGGGCGAAGCGCATTCCCTCTACTAGCGGCGGCGGGGCCCTTCGCGTTATCCGCGCGGTGAATCTCGGGGAGACGGAGCGAGAGGGAGAAGAGCTGGGATGAGAGAGCCGACGCGAGAGCTCCGATCCAGCGCGCGTAAAACGTGATCGGGTAATACAATAGATGAGAGATCGATTGCGCGCTCCGCTCATCCTCGCCATCTATAAACCAGCCTCTCGTCATCGTCCAGTATTCCCTCTTTCCCTCTAGTAGGTTATCGTTTCCTACCTCTTCTCCTTCAACTCCCTCACCTATCACGGCGCGTCTCCTTTCACCTTCTTGAGTTGCTACGTGACTCGTACGTGACCTACCGGGTGTACTCGCGAGTACGTGCATCCTGTTATGTAAGAAGTTTAAATTGGGTATCAATTTTCACCAACCGACCGCCCGCCGCGCATCCAAGTATTTCCATTAGTAATTCTCTTAATTGATTTTTACTTCTTCGACATAATGTGAATCGACTTTGATTCAACGTATTAAGTATGTTACCTGTGTGTATATTTTAAATCCATGTTACATTCATGTACATATGATAAATCTTTGTTTAAATAGAGAGATTAAAAATGAGCATATACCTTAATATAAAGAATCTTTTATAGTTGCATCGTAAAATAACTGAAAATAAGATGGTTCTTTAATCGAAGCTCTGATCTTTGAAATATTCAACTTTCCATAATTCAATCACTATCTTTTTAAATTCAAGGATTTAACGCCATGCATTTATTCTATTTTCTAACTATATAACCAACCGAATAATTTCATATTATTATGAAAAACTTTTTCGTTCCATTATTCGTTCCTCCCTCCCTTATCTCGACGGTTCTTCGAGTAGATCCAAACCGAGGAAAAATAGATCTTTCATGTTGAAACGGACTTTCGTGTCTGGACGTGCCTGGAAATTTCATACAGTTCACTATTAACCATTATGCGGAGTCGTCAGCGACAAGTGCGACACATACGATGACGTGAGTAAATTCCAACCGACAAAGACGATGACAGTGACGACGCCGGTAGGGCAGAACGATTTCCTAGACGGAAGTTAGTTTGTGCCCTTCCGACCGTGAGGCACGATGATTCTGGATTTCAACGGAATTGCGGCGAGACGCCGTGATGTGCATTGAGCAACGACAAGCATATTTATCGTGCACTTTCCCTTGGAATTTAAGCATGCACATTTTTCATCCGTTTTTTCCCGGATTCCCTCATCCTCCTCTTTCTTTGTTCGTCATTCAATCGCGATGAGAGATCGCTTATTATGCCTGGAATTGCGCCTGGCCACTTCTGTTTTTGAGAATCTTGTGACGTATAAAACTGAACTGAAAGAACATGTTTATTATAGTTGACAATTTTAAGCTGAACAGATTTCTGTATATAAATTTTTAATTTTTTTGATTTATTGAATCATTATCTTAACGATTTACATCGAATTATCAAATTATTTAATTTTTATATTTATTATTGCGTAAATTTGTATAACTATACTTTCTTCAACTTAAACGTGTTACTTCGTTATCTTGAGGATATTTATTTACTTTCTGCGACAATTTGAAAATCATTGCTTTCATAATTGCTTTTCTAATGCTCTAAATCTAACATTTTTGTTCTTTTTATTTCAGGTGAGTTATCTGGGTTCATTTTACTGTCATGGTACAACAATATCAGCAAAAAATGGTAGGATATTAAAATAATTTTTTTTATTAAATTGCTTTTACTCTGAGAGAAGATTTCTATCAGTATCGGAAATAACGTTTAAAATGTTAGAAAAATGATTGTTGAAACAAGCAAAGGCAGCGATCGTTGCCGCTATTGTGTCGATTTTAAGTGCTAGGGTAACGCGGTACAATTAATTACACGTATATTTATTCATCGGCATATTTACGAAGAAAGATTCGGTGTAGTACGCGTACATTTTTATGCCTGACTATAATAAAATCTAGCCAAACTATGTAAAAAGAATGGAAAAGGAAAAAAAGGATCGATCACTCTGACGACTCGTGCGCGCACAATCGTCAAGCCCGCACAAATATTTCACAATTCCACGCTCGATTTCGGCGCGCCTATAAATTCGACAGTCCGAAAAAACACACACGCTCGTTCCCGCATTTCGCGAAATCCCGCAATCCGCCGGCGTTTGATGCCGCTCACGGTCGTAACAACCGTGGCTCGAACGAGCGACGCGGAAACGGCATTCGGCTGCGCGTAAATCTCAGATTGACGACCGATCGCGCGTACACGTTTCTCCTCTTCCGCGTGACAATATCGATAGAAATTGCGGACGTCTTGTTGACGATGCACTTCGAATATCTCGATTGATTTCTGATAATCGTATGAAGACAACAGAATTTCTTCAGAAATTGCCACCGAGCAATTAACAATTCGTTTTTACATAACTTTTCTCATAGCTCCCTGGCATCATGTCTTTAAGTTGATGCACACGAAGAAAACTATGAATGTAAAAAGAATGGAAAAGAAACTGAAATTAATTGCACGTTATTAATTTCTATTTTTTAAGAGTAAAATTTAAGAATTAAAATGCAACCAAATTTATTGATACAAACACCGAATTTCTATCTCGAATAAGCATTTTCTTTTTAGAATTGTCGATATTTTTTTCTTTCTTGTTCATGTAGCTCTTTTTCTCTTTCTTTCTGCTTGTCTAGATTTAAATAAAAAAT
This sequence comes from Solenopsis invicta, assembly GCF_016802725.1. Lineage (NCBI taxonomy): Eukaryota > Metazoa > Arthropoda > Insecta > Hymenoptera > Formicidae > Solenopsis > Solenopsis invicta. The sequence continues at coordinate 13,326,628 of NC_052673.1, forward strand.
TAATAAATTGTGAATAGATTATTAGCTAAGTAATTTTGGGGATTTTTCCAAAGTTTTGAAAATTCAGATATCAATAACGAAGCATTTTCATTTGATAGCATGACGAGACGTATCCGTAAAATTAATAAATTTTAATTAATAATTTCCCTTCATTTATGTTCATCTATATATCCGGTAAACTTGACACACTGCAGACGATCCTGATAAGTTGAGGCATTATCCCCGGAAGCGACTAACACTTCGGAACCGTTACGATCTCACAGCGGGATGTTAAGCCGACACACGCAGCGTATACAAGATTATATGCGAGAGAAAGAGAGAGAGAGAGAGAGAGAGAGAGAGAGAGAGAGAGAGAACTCAGAGCAAGTCTCGCGATAAAAGGTGCAGAGAGCCGTAGAAGGAGGGCAAGGCCCGTCCCTTCGGCTGCTGGACCGATTTAGTCGTCAGCTACCTGCACCACCATGAGAGCCCGGTGCGCGGCGGAAAAAATGCATTTCCCAACGGTTGGGAAATTTATGGCGCACGGACAATGGCGATTCGACGTTCCCGACAAAGCTTACGCGTTACGCTCTCCTTTCCTTTCCCCTTCTCGATCCCGATGTATCCCTCGTTTCCCCTTCTTCCCTTCACACACCCTCGATCCCAATAATTTCTATTCTCTGTTTGGGCAAACGCGTTGCACAATGCGTCGCGACGTCTCAATTCTCGAACGAACCGCCTCTGCCTGCCGGCCCGAGGCGAATTTACAGGACTCACTGTCGGTGATCATCCCGGATGAACCGTCTGAGGTGAATGCGTTCGATGAACGAGCTTCCGTTTAAATCGACCTATCTTTTACGACTAGCGCAACCCTTTCATGTAATATTTTCGTGATGAAACGATGAATACGTTTGAGAACAAAATTCTTTGTTCCCAAAATAAAAAAACTATACTCTACGCGATCTTCTCATATGATTTTAGAAATATCTATTAAAGTTTTTATTGCACTTTATGGTGCATTAAACATAGTAAATGTTCAGAAATTATATTTCATGATTTATAATTTGATATATAATAAAATAGTCATTAATAAATGTATTCTGTACTTTAATTTATAAATTCTAATTTTTTTATTGCAATTAAAAGTGCTTCATTTCCAGTCACGTTTTTACTTTCTACAAGTTCTTGATTGATAGAAAGATTGCAATGTCACGCTAACACATCGTTTAATATTATAAATCTCGTAGTTTTATGAGACTATACTTATACAGAAAAATGCGAAGAAGGTTATCGTCCTCAAAGCAGAAATTCAGGTAGAAGGGGCGATTTTTTTATCGCGAAAAACTTTCATAATTCGGACGATATTAATAGTCCGAAATAAATTAATGTCGCGCATGTTCCGTGTTGGCGTTATCGGATCGCGCTTATCGCAATCACGCGGTGCCGTGTGGCACAATTAAAAATAGATTAATGCCTCTCATGATTAACGCACGAAAATGCGTACGGAGGCGCCGATGATAATGACCGAGATGCCACGTGTGGCGATCGCGTCACAGGAAATTAGTCCCGCGGAAAAAAAATCGATTGGAAACGATACGACTCGACGAAGACGAAGACGAAGACGATGATAATGTGAATTCTCGTTTAACCGGCTGTCGCCCATCGCAATTATACGAACGAGTTCTTCCGCAAAAATGTAAGCGCGTGAACGCTTACGTTGCGCCAGGTGCAGACGTTGCGATTAGCTTGATATCATTGTCGCTTTAAACGCATATTAATAAATTATGTACATCCGCTTGAAACGAATATAATTAATACGTAATGTGACAAAATAATATACAATACCAAAGATAGTGCTATTTAAAAATACATTTATATGCGTGAAAAATACTTTATTTCTATTTAATATGAACGTAACAAATATTTAGTGTTGTAGTGTATACATATTATTCGATTAATATTGAAACTTTGTTAATTTCTAATTAATTATATATGTATATACATGTGTACAAATATATGTGCACACACACAAGTATATATATATATATATATATATATATATATATATATATATATATATATAATAGTCGAAATAATTGTATACGATGATGAAATTATACATAACATTATATAAATGATGCAAACATTGTGTTGTTAGTTATTTTTTATATAATCAATAATGTTTATGTTTAGAAAGTCAATTAATTTATTTTTTTATATTCATTATATACACACATATATTATATCAACATCTGATGTTTACACGTTTAATATAAATACACTATCTTTTGTTACTTTATAGCATCTAAAAGAATATTCATAAAATTCAAGAGAATATTCATCGGTGAAGATGAAGGGCACATAAATCAGAAAATATTCGTACATCGCCGAGTGGAATTTGATCTTTCTCATCGCAATAAAGTTTATTTCAGTATTACTCTTTCCGATTTTACGATCATTGGGAATCCAGAATAAAATCCGAGCGCGACGAGTCGCTCGCTCGCTTGCTCATTGGAGCTTAGTTTTATTTTGCGAAGCGTATCGCCGGGGGCTTTTAAATCGCGGCGGTGGCTTAAGAAACCGGACATCGGTAATCCGCTCGTTCGATGTCCGCCAAATCGAACTGGTTTTTCGAACGCGGAATCTTCGCCTTCTTACTCTCGCTATTACCGTATAGGAGGAAAAAAATAGATGATATCAAGGGTAACTCGGTATTCTGAAGTAATAACGGCCGCGGTATCATGATTACGTGACATTTAATCGGCCGATGATCTTTTATATCACCAAGAAGACAAAAAAAGCGACGGACTGAAAGTAGAATATGGAGTGGATGGCGGAAAAGGTTTTTATAGAGAACGCGAAACTTTTACGAGAACGGGCTCCTACTAGTCCATTAATAAGGTTATCGGCGAAAAGTTTGGGCTTTTATCGAGCTTACATCACATTAAATACATTGGGATAGTGGCGCATGATCGATGGTCGGCATTGTACTCGCTTGCATTTTTATTTTGCAGGTGTCTTAATGAGGATAGTTTTTTGCGGAGAGTGACAGTAGACAAAGAAAAAATTCGTTGCATTATTATATAATTATAACTTTCGAGAATCTTGTTATTCTCGCTTATTTTTCTCTGTATTTTCATTCTTTTTTTAATATTTTGCCTCGTCTCTTTAAATCTGATTTCACATAAGTTATCATCATTATGATTCGCAAGAATATTTTTTCCTTTTGCGCGCACGCTGCATGGCTGCGAGGAAATTTCATTGATCCGCAAAATACTCGCTAATTTTAAGTCATTTATTTATTCAATTATTATATTATTAATTATTAACAAAATATTGTATTTACATTTTCTACTGAAAATGTATGTGGACATGCATTTGATATTATATACCTAATCGTTATGCAACGTTATTTTCTGATTCTGCAGCACACGAATGTCTCTCTCTACATATTTGCAAACTAGCAACAAAATGAAACTTGAGCTTCACGTTCGAATCTTCAAGATAGAATTGCGCAAAATAATTTTTTTTGGAAATAATTTTGTAGTGTTCCATATTAAAGTCGTATGATGCACAGAACGCATGCTTTCCTCAACATTTTCCCGTTTGAATATTAATACATAATCCACCCGCGGTTGTCGCCAATAATCGTATCGTTAACATGCAATCTTCAATACGAAATCAGCCATAAGATCCCGTGGCTGCAGCGTAAAGTCATCGGCCACCCCGGTATAATGACCAACGCCGTTTACTCAGCTGGCTCCGAATCATAATAATCCCCGAGCGGTCGTGGACCCGCAACGAGTGTTTGTTCCATTTACTCGAGGGTGCTCCTCAAGCGAGGAACTTTACGGTGCTCCCTTCGTTCTCGGCGATGTGCGTCTTCCTGCGGGGTAAGAAGGAGGGGGAGGAGGCGGGATTGTTGTACGCGGGCGCGAGGCTCCCTTGTTCCATCGTCTCGTTAACCGCAATAACTGCGTGCAGAAACTGCGCGGAACTCTAATTGTTACTTGGCAAGCAAATCGGATAGATACGCCCTCTCCGCCACCCTCCCCCTCTCGTACCGCGCCGATTCACCCACCCCGGCCCGTTCGTCCGGCCCGCTGGTTATTATCAGATTTCTCTCCGGTGGATTCGACCCGCGAAATACGTGCGCCCTGTATCGCGATCATGCAGCGAGAGGATGCATGGAGCGAGAAACGAATTACCGCGGCCCGTTAATTACGCGCCTTCGCTCCCGATCGGCAACAATGTGCCGCACGGTTTATTAATCGCAGGACAGATAATTAGGATGCTGAGGCGCACCGGAATTCTTCCATTACCGTGGACACCGTATTAATGCCGCGCTAATTGACTTGCGGATGATTATTTGGCAGGGGGAGATTATTTATACACGCGAAGTGTCTAACGATCTACGTCAATTCTACGATATCGATCTTTTACTTTTATTTTTATATATTTTTTCTTCTTTTCTGTTATTATCGTTCTTTCTCACTTCTATTATCGTTGAATGTGATGTCACGGCACTGTATCTAGTGTCAAATAAAACAATTGATAGCGACAATTACGTACCTTTCGTCACGAGCAATTGTAACAAAAATCAATTTCATTCGATAAATGTTGGATAAATCGCTATCAACGTGGCGTAAACTTATTCGTTTCCGGTGTTTCTCATCCACGCGCCAACGGCATTACTTACCTCTCTCAAGTTTATTACCTCTTGTCTGCGTATTATCTTTATACTATCTTTTCTCTTTTCTATCTTATCCTATGATGTTCCGTCTTCTTCCTCTGTCGTTTCTGTAATCGTTAAGCCGACGGACCCCTGGCAGCCGAGCTTGGGATTATTGTAGACCCTCTCCGGTCTCGGAAGTAGTTAAAACTTGGAGCAAAATTTAGCCCTCCCCCCTCCTTCTCTCTCTTTCTCTCTGTGTTAGCGACGCCGCGCCGCCTTAATGTTCTATATCCGACGACGTCCGTGAGAGGTAATTGACTCGCTGGTGAGAGGATCCGGCCGCAGAGATCGCTGGATCGATAAAAGAAGGGGGACAGATCGCGCGCGGGATGACGATGGACCGAGTGAACATTAATTCGCGATGCACTCACGAAGACGCGTAATCAGGCACGCTTGATACGTGGCTCGATATTCTTCGATTATATCGATTCGCGCTCGCATCTCGCATCGATGGTGCTATCGCGTATTTTTTCAAATTAATATCGCATTAAAAATTGATGTAATGGTAACCGGTTATGAATAGCCTGCGAAAGAGTCAGACGTTAACACGAGATTAGTAATGCCGCAATTGGTTTCTCAACGCTGCTTATGGGCGTTATTACGCCCGAACATCTTTCAGAATAGTTATTGCGTGATCGTTTAACGTTAAGTTATGATGATGATCTAAATGAATTTGTGCATTAAATTTGCCGATCGTTATTACAATAGCTCTCAGAATGCGTTGATCAAAGCTGTTGATGTGATTTCTCTTGATATTAGATCGCGCTTTGTAGCATCTGTTACAAAGTTAGTAGACTGTATCTTCCACAGTGCGATTTCGGACGTTGAATTTAGCACATTCATCTAATAGAGATATCTGAAACAAAAGGAGTTGCCAGACCGATAAAATCGTGATCTATTAATGCACACTACGTGTCACGTTATCTCGTTTCCGCCTCTCCGTCAAGCAATTTGACAGAATTTCCTTTTAAGTTTGATACCGGACGACGTGTTACCGTCATTTCTTGACGTGCGGACTCTTTAAATCAATTCCGATAGTTTTCTTTAACAGAAAAGTCGTGATGTTGATAACTGAGTTAGAGGACGAGTGCTTATATTGAGATATATTTAATATAAAATGTAAATTTAATTTTCAAGATGGAAAAAGCATTTAAGCACACGGAAAAAACGATTTTGCCAAAGTATCTAAACGTTTAATTGGATACAGATTTGAAAATAATTCATGTTAGAGTCTCAAAATGGATTGAATTGCTAGAATGTCAAAATTTTTTGCAGCATTGCTCATCACGTTTAAACATCCGTCACAATTATTTTGATGGCTCAATAAAATCATTTTCAGATCTATATTCAGTTAAATATTTAGATACTTCAACAAAATCAATTTTTCTGTATATTTCATTGAACCAGATGCGGTTAGAGTAAGATTTATCTTAAATAATTAAATAAATAAGTAAAATTTATTTAAAGAAAGTACTAATTGCGACTTGCATCATCTAGCGTGATAAATTTTCTGCACAGAAATATCTGTAATACGTTAAGTTATGTTACGTGTACAGATTTAAATTTAAAATCAGTACTTAACACGTTACGGATGATCTTGCGCGGAGAGCCTAACTGATCGGAAACTGCCTTTTTCGGTTTTCAAAAGGATGTGCCGCGATAAAATATTAATTTCCGCCATCAAAATCGTCTATCGCTTTAGAAGCGACGGCATAGCGAGAAATGCATCACACTGCACTCCAAAATGCATTCGCAGCTGGACAGAGTGCGTAGTGCTGGCACCGCGTCGATTGACGGGATTGACCATTTTTGCCCGTTCAGCATGAATCGGGATAGCCGGCGACCGAATGGCTGATAGGCGTACTTTAAATTTCTTTTTCCTATTATTACGGCAAAGCAGAAATGAGAATCGCGTGTTTAGCGGTTGATGCGACAGCTGTGACGGGCAGTCGAGATGAACAAGAGGCGATAACACCAATAAATTCAGAGCGTCCGTTTATTAACGCTATGCGTGGCTATCTCGTTCTCATTTTGCATTGACACTGACAATGGACAAGCTGTTTTCATAACTTAATAATTTGATAAATATTAATTGAGATTAATCAGAAATTATATTAATGATTTCAAAAAAATATTCCATATTAATGTAATTTTAATTGTTAATATATTAATATATTAATATGTTAATAATAAACATTTTTTCATTACATTTGTGAATATCATTTTTTTGTTTATATCGTCTTCAATTGATGATAAACTTAGGAGCAACTTGCTGCAGTCTTATAGAACTATTTCGAGTGCACAAACGCCCTCACCGGGTGTGGAAGGCGCTCCATATGGTGAAGCACGACCGCATCGATTTCTCGCTTCGAACAGACCGCGAAGCGCAAGAGCGCCGAGTTACGTTCGCGAAAACACACCGCAACTCGCGAAAACTTGGCAGGAATTAATCATGCGACCGCAAGCTGTGTTTCCACCGTCGCGGAAGTAACGAGGCGCGATCGTTGCGTATTTTGGCGTAATTAACGAACTTTGTAAACACGTACCCCCTCCCTCTTTTCTCCCCTTCCTCCCCTCTTTTGCATCAACTGAACTATATCAGGCATTTGTCGATTACTGTTATGATACATAATGAAATATTAAACAAGTGTAGTTTTCTGTCAACCTAGCTTGATGTAGAAATCGTGATCATTTTACTTAATTTATTACTTTATTATTTTATTATTTGCAATAAAACGTGTGGTCACAAATAATTAAAAACTGAACGTGTGTGTCTTAATCAATTAACGGTACTGGATTAATTAATATAAGATTTTATCGAGAACACTCTATTTTTGTAGATATAAATCTACAACAAATAAATATAATTATTACAAAGACGGAATTAATAAAACGAATAAAAGAAAATTAAATTCGAAACTTATTCTACGAAGTTTTTAGAAAACACGCTAAGAAAATGCAACACTTTTTATCAATGTTTATTTTTTTTTTGTGAACTGTTGGGAATCAAAAATTTGGAGCGATACGATCAAAGTCCGCGCACACTCGATGTATTGGCACTGGCGTGGCGATTGTTTTCTCGAAATTCTGAGTCTCATTTTGTCCGAAAGCTCTAATGATGCGAGATTGAGAAACTTTTTATTACTGCGAGTGCGAGAGTGCTCCTGTAATCCGTTGATTAAAACCGCTTGTTATCCGTAGTTACGCGCTGTGAGCGCCGTTGCAGATTATTCGCCGCTTTTCCGAATATAAAGTTGCCGCTGTATATCGCGGTCGGGATTAAAGTTTATGCATTCACACAGCGACAAGCTTTTTACAAACCATATTGATGGAATAATGCATTCTCGATGATGGTACTGTAAATCTCCAACGCAAATTAAATTGTGTGTCGCAAAAATTAATTTCAACTCTGCGAAAAATTTTCTCTCATCCGCTGAAGAATATTCACAAATATTTCTATATTGCTTATAGAGGGTGTCAAAATACGCGATTAATCAAAATACAGCAAAAAAATTTTTGAAAAATTAAAAATAGTTATTTTTATTTTAAATAATAGTCTTTTTTTTTAAATATAATGATTAAATAATTTAGATTTAATGATTTGAAGTTGGTTAATCGTAAATTATATTCAGACAGTCGCATGTCCATGAATCGTGCGTGCATAGTATTTGTGATTATCTAATCGTAATCTCTAATTGACTAGCATTAAGCCCTTATATCTCAAAAACTATTGCTTGAAATGAAAATTTATAAATTACTTTTTCTTAATTTTTTGCGAATTTTTTTTATTATAATATTTAATATTTTAATATTTTGATTTGCGAATTTCGGGATGCTGTATATAAAATATATATGCCGCAAGAGAGAATTATGTCATAAAGTACTGAAACTTTTAAAAATAAACTTTAACAAATGTAAAATACATTCTATCTTCTGTCTCGAAAGTTCAAGCTATGTCTTTGTTAAAATAGACATATTTGCAAACTTATAGTACTGTCACTGAACTGTGAAAGGATTATCTATACTATACCATGTATATGCACGTATATTAGCTATATATTTATTAAACGAATGACGGAAGAACAGGAGTAATAAATCAATGAGTGTTTCTCGTGCGACGTGGAACCTGTACTTTTCTTACTTTATAACGTGAAGTTTTTGCGTCAGTTGATGCTTTTCTCATAAGCGCGGCAAAAAGATGAAAACCACTCGCGTGCTATAGCAACAGCTGCGAAACGTCGAGCGTCGCATAACGGATTAAAGAATAGTGTGAACGTCAAGTATGTGTAGTATAAAGAGCCGTCGAAGGAAGAAAGAACGTGTAAATGGACGATAAAGTAACGGATTCAATGTGTGTGAATTGCGATTTTCTCAATTCACCATGTCCGTGACAAATGCACCTGCGCGTAAATCTTCGTACTGTCTACCCTCTACCACAGATTATATATTTTTATTTGTAAGATTTTATTTACATATCAATTCACATTTAGTGACGGTACCTTCTGCTCCAGCAAGCAAACGAGTTACAATGCACTCACTCTGCTACGCTTCGTAAGAGGAATTCCGTTTTTTTTTCTTTTTTTCTCTTTTAGACGGAGTTTTCTCTGAAATTTCGATACTTGGTATTACGGTGTTTCGTCAGAAAGATAAGGGGGACTCGGCAGATCGGCGAACTCAGATGCGGCTGGACAAGCGGGCGTCTATGCGCGTGCAACAATGCGTCGCGCGCCGCGGCTGCAACAGCGAAACACTCGCGAGAAAAGCTGAATGCACTTGAGTGCACATGAGTGGGAGGAGTGCCCGATATAGCCAAGCGTGGCGGAATGGCCACGCGGTGCACAGACCGCACGCGACATATTAGCGGGTCGGCATCTTTGTGCACAACGGCGCGTGACTACATGTACATAACACAGCTCCGTCTTCGAGAACACGGACCTCTCTGTACTGTCTACTCCTTTCTTTCCCTCTCCCTCTCTCTCTCTCTCTCTCAACTTTTCTTTTTCTTCTTATTGTTAGTCCTCCAGCGGCATTCGCCACCTGACCGCCGAAGAACTGTCAAGACGGATGAGACATGCTTTGAACTTTAAGTAACTTGATATTAATTTTACTCTGAGCAGTGGCACTTTCTTGTTTATTTCGGAAGCTTCAAGGAATTTGTTCAAGTAGTCAACATTTTTTATTTTCACATATCTTAATTTACTTATTTCGCCTTTCGCGCGCGAAATTTGATTGACATGTATATCTAACACATGTTCTTAATTTTATAATGCGCTATATATAACATTAGATTATCGTTAATTATATCTGTAACAATATTTTTACTAACTTTTCTCTAACTTGCAAGTGAATAAATTTTAGACTTTATTTAATTTTGCTAAGGAAAAGATGATTGGTTTTTTTTATAGGCAACACAAAGTCACATTAATAAACATTAATAAATTAAAAAATTAAATATTAATTATATTATATTTAAAAATTTATTTAGCTTAAAATAAAGTTTATTAATATGAATTGATAGATTTCTCTTTTCGCCCTCCCGCTTTCTCATTCTACAATATATTAAGAATTAAAATCAGATATATTAATCACAAATCGCTATAAATTTTAATAACATGCCATCTTTTCCCCTAAAAGCGTAATTTGCTAAAGTGTCGCTATACAGTGCCATATAGTTCCGTTAAGAAAAAGTTATCTCGAAATTGGCCGCAAAATCCTTAGATAAAAGAAACTGTGGTATAAACCTGAAGCATTGTATAATATCTTTAACACAAATTACGGTCGGCTGCCACGGTCTAGCTGCAAGACTCCCGTTTCCATGGCGTGCTTTACTTCACCTCGCGCATGTTCATCTTAAGGCTTTTATCGTGGACGATAATAAATCCCTCTGTCGGCTCGCCGGCACCCCGTTGGCGGCCCTTTGCTCGGCTGACTCGAGGTGGTCGAGAAAGACGACAGAGCTCACCCCCTTTTCTCGGACGGTCGGAGAAAGGGGTGAAAGATAAAAGAGGATCCTTCGTCGACGCGTTCTACGAAACTCGAGCCGACCCACAGCAGCCCCTTGCTTCCGCTCCTTCTTTCGAAGGGGTTGGCGCTTTGAGCGATCGCCGTGAGCGCGATGCTCACCCCTTTGACAATACGCCGGGCGTGCATTTAGCCACACCACCCCCGCGACACCGCCTTTTGTCGGTTTTTAGAACGCGCTCGCTTCATTTTCTGTGCCGGCAACGTGTGTCGCGGCGCGTTGATCAGGAAACAAATGAAGCGTCGCGAGAAGCGAGACGCGACCGACCGTGCGAGAAAGCTCTTTCTTTTCCTTCCTAGGCAGACGAAAACGTTGACCGCCCGTAAGATTATTTATAATTCGGGTACAAACTATTAATTCCCTCAAGAAAACGTATCTTCCTCTTCACGAGGGACAAAGCACTGCGGTTGATCGTGAAGCGAGATAAAACTTAGGAACAAAGTTTCTAAAGCGACGCTTGGCTTTTTCGTCGACCGGATTTTAAACGCTTTGATGATTATCCATCGTCCGATGATCGTTGAGAAAATGAAGCGTCCAGAAATTATGCTTGCGCAATATTGCTTGAAGTAGCGGTTGATGAACTCGTGAACCATTTGCGCATTGTGTCAGATTTTTTGACGATAGGTATTATTTAATTACACCTGTTAAAATGATCACTTCTGTTTTCCATTAAAGTAGAATTTACTCACAATCGGTAAATGATAATATTCAAATTTTCGAAATAGTTTTCGCATATTCGATGCATGAACGCCGGAATTTAATTGTAGAACATTAATTATAGAATGTTAATTTATAGAACACAACGACGACGATTTAAATCGTTTTCATGTTTAACGTTCCCAAGATATTCGGAATTACAAAATTGATGCCGAGAGACACCACCGAGTCACAGCTACTAAGCTGCGCGGAAGGGCAAAAAGTCTATTTGCATTACTGCACTTCCCGAGACATCGGCATTATTATCGTAATAAGGAGAGAAACGAAGAGCTGTGGCGCGGGAAGAGATAAAGCAAAGAGAATGAAAGAGAGACAGAGAGTGAGAGAGAGAGAGAGAGAGAGAGAGAGAGAGAGAGAGAGAGAGAGAGAGAGAGAGAGAGAGAGAGACGTCATATTGACGTACATGTATTCCGGTTGGTGCATATTTGTAATGCAAATCTTCGCGGGGACCACGGAATGCGGGGGATGGGGGGAATGACGGAGAACAGAGAAGGGTGAAATGGACGTGGCGAGGGGGGGGGGGGGGAAGGATCGCGCAGATAGAAAGGGCTGTCCATGATATACACGCCGATGACAAATAGCCGGAGAGAGAGAGCGAGAGAGAGAGTCGACTCCGGTGCAGCTCGCGCACGATATTACGGTGGGCTACGCCCATACATTTCGCGCCGCTCTACCGGCACACCACCAGCGTCGACCATCGGATTTCCTTCCGTTTTCCGTGGGAGCCCCGTCTACACCGGCTCCAGCCTGGAGCCGCACGGTAAACTCGTTGTCGACGCGCTAATTAAACGCGCTAGCGGATAACAGGTCCGAAGATACATTATATTTAATCGGGGTATCGAGATCTCTTCACCCGCCCGCTAACGAATGTTCCCGTCGATATCAGCAAATTGCCGCCAATTGTGATAAGAGCAGCGTTCGCGATAACTCGAGGTAATGTTATTTTGATAAAACACTATTATTAATATAGCGCGTTACTTATATGTTGCATCGAAAGAACAGTTTTGCTGAAGTAAATGTTTAGCCAGATACAAACCGAAAATAATTTTGCACCATCGAAATAAATATGCAGCTTAAACAACGATGATAAAAATGTTGTAAAAAAATTTGGCGATATCCATTGTGATAACCAGTTTAAGCGCCCTACGTAATTATTTTGAAAGTTCAACAAAATTGTTTTTAAATCTATATCTGTATTTAAATTCTTAGATACTTTAGTAAAACCGTTTTTTTGTAATAATACAAGTATCTGTTTTTAAAAGCAGATCACGATCGTTGAAAGGTTCTCAAAAGATATGATTATTATACACATCATTATTTTTTGGCGTATTATTTTTTAAAGAAAAATCTTGTTTATACCTTATAATAGAAATGAAATTATTGAAAGATCAGATTTATCTCGTTGTTAAGAAAGTTTTTTTATTTTAGTTTCTCATAAATAGCATATCTTTTCGTTTGTGTAACGAATTATACGCTTCAGTAGTTTCTTGCTCGCAAAGAACGAAAGGAATCACTGAATCGTGAAATATCTTTGTAAATGTGAGCGAATCGGACACAGTCAACGCAACCAACTACACGGTATTCTGTGCATTAAATGCGCAGAATAATAACCAAGCATCCCGTATGCGTCTCGAATCCTCTTACCGATATCAGAATTTCGATGCAATTCTGTATACCTTTTAGATAAACGTACATACACTCGTTATAAAACTAGGTCAGATAACTGTACCAAAGCATTTGGGAGGTTAAAACGGGAAGTAGTCTTTTCTCATCGCCTATTCCCTTCAAGCAGTCAGTTGTTATCCTGAGGGAACGTCGTGTAAGCTTCGCCGGGCGAAGTACGCTGCGGAGTTTCCAGCGCGAATCCCGGCGAATCGAAGAAGTAAAAGATCGCTTACACGATCCGCGCCTCGTGGATCGGTATCTCCCGAACGTTGCGAACGTTACCGGTAACTCTCTGCCGTCCCGTTTCCCCGATAAAGTCCGTTCGTTACGAGGCAGCGAACGCGCGCCATTACCGTTATCGGGGGACGTCGGCGCCGTGGCATTGTTAAATCGCGTGTTTGCGAGTTTTCGACTTTTGACTCGTCCCCCCTGCTGCGAAAGGCTTTCCACTCCAATCCGAAGGGATCTTACGCGAAATTTCTGTAATAGCGGACTTTCATGCTACGGGGGCCTTCTATATGGCGAGGAATTTTTATGGTCAGCGCACTACACACCCGATAATACGAGATCTTTATGGTACGAGCTGATGCACTTTTGCGAAACGAAATTTTCGCGAGATAGAAATTTTATAATGCAGGTTTCTTATGAGGGGTGTGGGGTCTCTATATGCTACAGATCTGCTGTAGATTCGCTTATCCAGGAACTTAAATATCAGAAACGGGAAACTGGTATAAAACCAGCAATATAGAACTCTACTCCAAAAGACGTCGGGACATTTATTATTGCGTTTAAACATTTGTTCGCTATTATTATTTAACGACTTAACGTCAAGATTCACGTATTCATGGCTTAAAATTAAAATTCATCCATAAAATTCATAATTTGACGATTTTTAATTGAGCTCTTCAATAAATAAATCTCTTCTCTCTCTCTTTTCATTGCCGTAACTTTTAAACTTTATTAATCGCTTCTGACGATGACCATTTAGTTGCTCACCAAAATTCGTACGTTACATCAGACATGACGCCACCTTTTCTCATTCTCTACGCTTCATCGCACATTTATTTCTCGCTGTGTCGTTGTGTAACTCGCGCGAAACACCGCCGCATTATGTAAAAGGACTCCGTTGCTCTCCACCGTTTCTCCTCTCCTGCGTTTTCGCGCGTTTCCTTTTGCCCTTCCGCTTTTGAACGATGTACCGCCGCATCCGAGGATACACCTTCGCGCGAATTTCGAGCCCCTCTTCTCCCTATCCGCCTCCCCCCTCCCCCCCCCGCGTCTGCATCCCGCGACATTTCTCCGGCCCTTTTGAACTACCGCTGCAACTGGCTCGGGAAGTAGGTGGTCGTTCGGCTTGATTCCGCGTTTCAAAACTTTTGCAAACAAAGCCCATTGTGCCGGGAACGAGATAATACATCGCGCTCGGTGCGAGCAAGCGGGCGCTTCCCTCCTCGCGTTCTCCTTTCACCCGGTAAATTATACCTTCTCGCGCAAATCTACCGACGATTCGCGCGCGCGCACCAGACGTGCAGCGCGCGTGAAAATCGACAATTCACTGTTTACGTCGGGGCGAAGTTCAACCAAGTCCATGTCGAATGAGAGATGTAGACTTACCAACGGGTTACCAGCGAGATATCCGGAAAATGCCAGTTAACTGCGCCAATGCAGCTTTGTTTCGTCTAAAACAGTAAACAATATTTACGCATGACTCTACCCTCGCAAACCGTCGAGGTCTAATAGCACATTTCGAACTTGACGAGATATCTTGCATTATAACCTGTCTATTTTTGATAATTTAAAAAAAAAGAATTTTTACGAAATGTTTTGTAAATTTTACATAATTTTTCTTTCAAAGTTATACTTTCACAGCTATTTTATTATTAATATATAAACAGCGCACGTGTTGCAAGGAGATGAAGATACATTTCGCGCAAATGTTTTTGTCAATTTTTTGCTTGCCGCGGAATTTCTTATGTCGCTCGTCGACTAAAATAAAATTAATGCGACTCAAAAGGACGTAACGAGGAACTGAGAAACGCAAGCTAAAGGAAAACAGACCGCTTGGATACACGTGATAATCATAGACCGCGTCACGCAGTCTCGGACGCGCTTTCACCTCAAAAAAGGAAAGGACAAGGTTGACTATGCCCTGCCGAGGGTAGGCGCAGCGCGACGGGGCATTCATTACGTTATTTCTAAAATAGATATCTGGGACGGACATAATTTTTGGAGGGAAAATTAAAAATGTACTTGAATAAATTTTATTCCAGTTATATAGGTATATATTTTTGACATACGAATAGAATTTATTTTCATATTTTAAGCATTAAATTATCATGATATTTAAATATAATATTTTTCTCATTAGTATTAATACCTGTCTCTTCGTGCGTCGAGTTAGTAGATGAAAGTACTTTTATAACTTAAATCCTATTGAAAATTACAATTGGATTATTGCTGAGGGTGTACGAACTAAAACAGTACGCTGTAACTGAAACTTTAATTCGCTTTAAAGCATGTCTGAGTTATGTCTGAGTTAAAGCCACTGTAAAAATGTCAGACTGAAAATACAGCTGAACAGTCCGACCGATTCTCTTGAGCCATTGCACTCGTCCTTTAAATAGCGTCTATTCATAGGTAGGTCGGTGCTCGACGGAATGAATGAACGCGCTAGACGCGGCTTGGCACTCGCGCGAATTCCGTAGACTCGCACACGCGACGCGACACGCTCCATGAACGAGCGCGTGCTCGTATAAATACGTCTAGGCCACCTGTCTCTTTAATTCTGCTCGCTGAACCACCCTTTTCACGTGTGCATGTACGCGCCCCGAACGCGCAGACGGTGCGAGACTAATGGCTGCAATAGGACCACGAAAGTCCCGTAATAAGAGACCGAAAAGACGAAAAAAAGAGAGGCACAAGATGGAAGATGGAAAATAAGTAAAGTATGCCATTTCTTCGGCATGATACATATCCTTTTGCGAGAGTATACGTAAAAAAATAAATGGCTCTCTACTTCGTTACTTATTGCAACGATTCACGGTTAGATCCTGCATTTTGCAGTTTTGGATAGATTGAGCGACGGAACCAAGTAGAACATCAATTCCAGCTCGGACTGAGCCAGAGAAACGGCTGCAAGAGCCGACGCGCGTAAAGCGAACTTGGATAGTTCTGCGTGTACAAGTATTATATTTGTGATGTTTTGATCGATAGTCGCGCGGGGGGACGCGTAGTACAAGCGACCGACTGCAATCTTTGCGAATAATTACGAGCATCAACGTCGAGGGTGAATTAAAAGGAAACCACTCCGGCGAGCGCGCTTCCTTTGATCCACGCCCGGAAGTGCCTGCGTTTGAACGGCCATCGTTCCCTCTCTCTATCAGCCTCTCTCCATATCAGTCTATCGATCAAAGACAGAAACGTCGGCGGAACGTTTCGGCGTAGCCATCGGGTTGGGCAGAGACGCGTTTGCTCGTCGCGCACAACAGAGCGGAGTCGTAATATCCGGCAAACATAGGAAGGATCGTGCTGCGTTTTCTATTACCGGCACGGGGAGCTTATTATCGTGCAAGCCGCAGGAACGTGTGCCGGTAACGACATCCCTTCATAGTGGAAGCGGCGGGACTACGAAACAAAAGGAATCTCTTCTCGTCAGTAGGAGTAATCTTTTGCCGAAAGCCATGTTCTTCCCCCCCCCTCTCTCCTATGTTTGATAATTCCGCCGGAATCTTCGAGCGGTTTTCGAACGCAAAAATGATAGGCGCAACTACCATTTATCGTGTGAATTTCATTTCGACTTAACGCAGTTCAACGTTGCAAACATCAGAATATAATAAAACAGAGACGCTGCGAAAGCCGCAATGCGATTTACCGCAAGGATAGAGCGATCATCGCAGATAGTACGATTGCCGAGGAGCGCAGAGATAATCCGTGACCGCCGGCGATTTGAGAAATCTCGGACGCGCATCTCCGCGCGATCGCAAAAGAATGCCCCGATACCGCGATGCACCTGCACCGTTAAGAATCGATGCATACCGGCGCGGCGGCGGCGCTTCGCCGGTCGTTGCAACATTCGACGTACTTGACCGCGCGAACGGGATCGCCGTCGAGGTCCTTGGAAACGAAGGTTAGACGAAGGTAGCGGTTACGCGAAAGAGCAAAGGAGGGGAACGGTTATTGGGCGGTCGGGGGGAGAGAGAGAGAGTACAATGACTCTGCGCTGCGGAACGTCACGCTGCGCCCGGCGCATTATCCCGGTCGCGGACTTGCATAAAATATGGCCCCGCGCGGACACGTTTCATTGCGCCAACGAGAATAATTCGATTTCTCGTACGGCCCTCGACGATTCGAAACGGTAGCGAGAGCCGAGGCGTCTCGCTACATTAGTTCTCGTTATCAATGCGTTACGTGCGAGCGAGCTGTTGCTTTGACGTTGTACGCTGCATATCGTATGAGAAGATTCCACCAATAATTTATCGCAAAAAATTTAATGCCCTGGCTATCGTACATTAACAAGAATTTCATTTCATAAATCTTATCCCGTTTGCCAAATGTAATAATTTCATGTTGAAAAGAGTTCATAATACAGAAATCTTAATATATTTTGTGACAAATATACATATAATATTTTATTGCATGAAAATTCTGTTTAGATATTTTGCTTTATACAAATTTACTTCCGGAATGTTTGTAGCTTATTTGCAGCTGATGGTACAATTGAATCAACGAGTTAAAAACATCGTCCTTTGAATCTGTTCATTTATATTAAAATTTTCAAGTTATACAAAGATTTTATAAATTTCTTCTCTCTCTCTCTCTCTCTCTCTCTCTCTTTCTCATTTTTATAGATTCTCTTGATTTTACATCATACATACTTTTTGTTTAAATATTACTTTCCCTTTGTGCCGTTTTATAATCTTAATGCTACAGATGGTTCCATATTAAAATTATTTCTTTTCCTAACTGAAAATGATACCTAAATTATATCTGCTTACAAATTCTGTTCATCGAGAACACGCGAGAGCGAATTGCGCTCGGCTCGCTCCATTAGCTGTCGTTATCAATGCGTTACGTACGATCGAGCGCTGATCTGTGTGTCGCGCGAGCGTGTTTCGCGGAGGACCAACCGATGCTCCCACATGCATCGATAAATCGATGGTTCGTAAATCTTTCCGTTTCCGGTGCGCTGTAGTGACCACGCACGATCGATCGGTTGGAAGTCACTCGAGCTATATCCTTCCATTGATAGCGCTCTATCAAGGATTAAAGCCCTGACGATGGGTACATCCTCCGCTAGTTGCCTTCTGTTTAACGTGATTTAAAGCAGCCAGTACTGCGCGCACGTAAATTATGAAGGACATGCGACGATCAGATTCGAATGATGTTCACGTACCGATTAATTTCTCGACGTATAATAGGACGTGGAAGTCAATCTCTCTAAAGCTATATTGATTTGTTAAATTTTGAAATTGTTGCTACTATTTTTAAAATTACATTTTTTGTTTAAGAATCTTTATGTTTTCATATAATTCTACACGGAAGAAAAGGTTTTGTTAATAAAGTATTTAAAAATTTAATTGGATACAGTTACGTGTGAAATAATTTTTCTTAGATTAAAATAATTATGTAGTTTGAGCTGGTTGGAATATTGATACTTTTTTACAGTATTACTTATCGCACGCTCGAATATGTTCCTCATAATTATTTTGATAACAGAATTATTTTCATATCCGTACCTAGTTCCATGTTTAAGTATTTCAGCGTAATCTTTTTCTTCATGTGAAAATTGAAAAGAATATTATATTGAGGTGACAAGAATAAAAATTTGATTCATAATATGACAAACTGAAAATCCTGTTAGATATTATATAACATGAAAAATATATTTTCAATGGAGTACTAAACTTGGATTTAAAAAAAACGGACTTTAAAAATGGATCTACAAAAATTAAAAATAAAATCTTCGGCGAGAGAGAATTCAGTGGATAACGAATTCAATGGCTAACGAATAGTTAAACATTTTGAGACCGATTCTTGTTTTTGTGAAGTCAATTTCTGCCTATAACTTCTTCTCGAGCTTATAATAAATTGAAAAGAAATTGTGTCGCGATCGCGTGAGCAAATATGATCTCGACGATCATCTTGGCGTTTCTGGCGTAACGAATTATCTACCTGTCGAAGTCTCTGTCCTGCAGGTATATTCATCAAATGCGCACCTTTCATCCAGTGATAGAGATGTGTCGGCGCGATCATCAGAATTAAAGGTCTCTGCGCCGGCAGAGATCGTTAAATCCTAGCGCGATTAAGCTAAACCGCGTCGTGGTTATACGCTTATATAGAATGAGACCTCAGACCTACCGGGTGTCTTCCGGCCATAAATTCTTAATGTCTAAATAAATCTAAATTTTTAGACTCGATGTTACCCTAACAAAGTTACCATCTGAGATTCAATATTAATATTTTTGATTGCGCGCGCGACAATATACAAATTTTTAAATAAGGATTTGACGAAATTTTTAGTGTAATAAATTATTTCTTGAATTATGAATAAGTTAACATTTGGTAGTTTGTTAAATTTTTATATATTTTTAGCAACAAGTATATTGAGACTTAAATCTAAATTGATTTTTACACATATACACGATTGGACAAAAATGAGCGCATTTCTTTTCTTTGAAACAGAGCTGTTAAGAGCACCTGCAGGCCTGTTTTGTAACTCTTAACGATAGTTTCGCTATCGTTATGACATCGTTTCGCAGATATAATACATAATAAAAAAAGCTATGCAACGACGTTATAACGAAGCTGTTGTTATGAGTTATAAAATGGGCCTGCCAGCCAAATAGCCTCTATCCGCTCTCTAAAAAAAGTTTGGTATCTAGGAAACAAACTAGCCTTAGTTCGTGCACGTTCTTTATCCACAACGTTTTAGAAAACTGCTTTAGGTCACAAATGACTCCGTCGTATATAGAGTAGACGCGTTTTATACTAGAATCTTTTTTTTTATTTTCAACATTTATATTTATAAAAGGGATTTCACGAACTATTGAAAAACATTTAAAACTTAAGCGATAATTTTGAGCTAAAGCGTGAGGAATCGCTATTCTATTTTTGTTGAATGTTATAAGCGGTACTCAAAAATATTTCTCGTAATTGGTTTGAAATTTTTGTAACGCTATATTAATAAAAAAGTGCATTGTTTAAAATTCACAGTTAAAAATCCGATGAGTGCAGGACACATTGTGTGCATGACGTATGTATGTATATCGGGATGCGCCCGCGGACGCGTTCGTCCGTTCATCCGGGCGGGATGCTGGAAGGAGGCAGGTCTGAAAACGCCTGACGGGCGGGCGCGAAGCGCAGGTGTCAGCCGAAATTGGAGCGTCTTGTACGTGTCTTATTTGGAAGTCACCCTCGCGGAAGGGGTATACAAACTGTATGTAGTATATCGCCGTCAAGAGGAGCGGCAGAGGAGTGGGATTCTCGGTACGGAAGCGGAGTCGAGGGACGACGGCTGCAACAACTAGCGACGTAGGAAGCTGCTGTTGCTACCGTCGGTTTATCCGTACGATAGCGCGGCCAATCAACGAATCAGCTCCTCAGGCTCTCTCGACGGTTGTCCGCCTGTCCGCCCGAAGCGGAAGCCATCCGTTTCCGTCGGTTTCTCAACAACGGTGCGCGAGGAGTCAGCCGACGCAGCGCTTGACGAATCGCCAGTGTTTATCCGCGACGCGCATGGAATTCCGTGAGGTCGTTTCCTCCATCCTTTATCGTCTCTCTCTCTTTCTCTTCCTCTAGCGATGCTCTAAACCGAATTACGTCAATGCGTGACTAGACAGGCTTAACCCGCTTGCGGTATCCAATTGTATTGGACATCGCATTTCGTTCTAATAACATTTAGCCTTCTAAACGTATACAGGTTGCGCCATTTAAACGCCAAAATTTAGAATTCTCTCTCACGATTTTATATATAGAAAGAACGATTTTGCTGAAGTATTTAAAAGTTTAGCTAGATACAGATCTGCAAATAATTTTTGTTGTATCAAAATAATGTTACAGAAAGCTTTGATATTCTATTATAGCAATCCAATTTGAACAATTTGAGTGTTCAATTCATGATCAATTATTCTCAATTAGTATTCGAACAATTTAATCATTGATCACTTATTAAAGTAAATTATTAATTATATTGTTCTAGAGTTAATTATGATGACACACCATCTGATTCCAAAAATTGTTTAAAAACTGCCAAGTTGTAAAAACCGCGTTAAAATGCAAGATAAAATATCATACGATGAAAATTGATCCTGTTCCCGAATTCATTACTATAATTACTCTCATCTTTCCATTCTTCGCTCTGTCACTCTCGCTTAATGTCATTTAACATCTCGCATTCGTATGCATTCGCGTGCTTTGGCACACGAGTGTGCATGCACAAGCAGGTGGGTCGGCGCTGGCACAGACATAATGCAACGGGACACAGTCATCGTTAATTAGCAACATCGTCTTCCCTCTAGCTCGCTTCACTTTTCCATTCCTCGAAGACGTGTGGGTGACGGCGACGATCGGGCGTACACACGTCCAATCACGCGTGTGTTATCGAGGCGAACAATGAGCGAGCGAATCAATGGCTCGCTTCTTAAAAGAATGATCGCGATTCTCGGCTCTTCCTTAGTCCTTGGCGCTTCTCATCTTGCGCACTCTCGGGTGGTTGCGTATTTATCAACGGCATTCCACGCTCTCTCCTCTCGTGCTTCCTTTTCACGAACTTTTTAATCTCCGCTGAAATCCGACGTCAGTCGGCACGCCGCGCCGCGCCGCCTATAAATGGTCACGCGTTAATTAATACGTTCTCCCGGAAAGGATACCTGGACAATAAAGGAAATACCGAATCTGTCTATTCCAATTGTGTGTGAGTGAAATATTTATTAACTATTTTCTGAAATTTTCGATATTTTACAACTTTGTGGAGAGTTTATGATTCTGTGGAGTAACGGAGTTTATAATACATATATATAATCTGTAAAATCCAACCGTTAGTTAAAAGACCAATATTACTCGCGCCGTAATTGTAGTGGAGAAATGGATGTACTCGAGAGTCAGTCCAAGTACATCGGAAATCAGCGTTGCCTTGGAGATGTATCCCGGCGCTTTAATTCGGTGCCGCGGAATCTGCCGAATTAGCGGAAATCTCACGACGCCCCCCCCACGTTCGACAAACATTTTCGCGCGGAATCAGCGAAACGCGAAACACGAGTAAGCGCAAATCGAGACGCGTTAATTTGCGGGTGGGTTCACGCGTGACCGGCATTTGGCATTTCGGTGGCATTGTCCCAGCGTTTTTCTTCAGAAACCAATGATCTCTCTCGGGATTACGTTTGGACAACGGGGAGGATCTAATCGCGCGTTTCCATGCTGCTATCGGCTGCTCGGGCTTATCTCGCTTCCCGTTTGATCTCACCAAATATCTACTCGACGACGATATCCTTCGTCAATCAAATTGGCATTTTCGCTGTTGCTGCAATAACTAATGGAGCATAATAGCCGAATCGTGTTAGAACGAAGGATCTCCAGATAATAACCTAAATTCGATTTGATTACTTATTTATAGTAATTCGCAGTAATTGGAATCTTCGATTTCGTTTTATGAAATCGACAGGAACCTTTTTCTTCTGCTATTTACGTTTTAAAAATAACTCGTTGAATTTCTCTAACCCACTTATATTACGGCCGTAATTCACTACCACCGCAAGCCGTACGAAATGCAGGCGGAAATCACGAGACGTCGAGATACCCGCAAGTACGCGAATGCGCGGCTTCCATTTCCCAAACGACACACGACGAAAGGCGCAAAAAGGAGCTCCGCGCGGCTCGTTACGTCGGAAAACATCGCGGGCGGAACTACGAGCGAATGCGGTACGACGATGTCGGGGAAACAAAATTCAAATGCGCGTAATGCATCGGCCAGAAACGTCGTCGTGAAAAAGAAAAGGTCGGTCTCCCGCGACGGTGCTCGTCGTTGAAAATACGATCGTCGGGAGTCGGCCGCAGCCGGGAGAAGAGAGAACGCGCCGTGGACGTCGCCGGCGGTTTCTCTACACGTTTCTCTCCTGGAAAACGTCGCCTTTAATCGAATCCCATTAAGATTTAAGGGCGAGCCGCGCAATAAATTACGCCGCCACCCGCTGTGAAACGCTATCGACCCCCGATAGGCAAAGGACCGTTCTCGTGCCCGGCTTACGGTCTGGAATTATTCGACCACCTCGATTACGGGCCTGTCGCACGGCTCCTCGTTAGATCGAAGAGTCTGTCGACAGGTACGACGGAATACCGCGGCAACATTGGAAAATAAAACCCGAACGATAAGGATTCAATCGGGCAATAGTGCAAATTTATTGTTTCACGACGAAGCTTTCTGACGTATAGAATTCTTTTAAATAGAAAGTCGACTATATTTATGCACGTTCAATTTATACGTTTAATTTTTTTTTTCCCATAAAACGAGAACAATTTGTCTAATTTGATTAAATATTTGATTTATTTTTAAAAGCCAACATGCCGTTTTTAACATGTTTGAATATATTTCTGTTTCAGGTGAGTCACTGTGATCCACTTTCTTTCCTGTAACGTCATTTTAGCACGAGGTAGGATACAATTTACTCCTAATAAATGATTATCAAATTTTCTTAATTGATACTTTCACTTTGTAGCAAATCAATTTCTGTCAAACGAGATTTGCTACAAAAAGTAAAAATAGATTAGCATTTATGCCGCGTCAGCAAGCTTTCTTTCCCTTTTGGCTTATTCATATCACTTATCTTGATCATACCACATATCTTTATTAATAATACAACTTAGAAATTGTAATCAAATTCGATGCCGAAACGCTTCGTATTTTACGTACATATACAATGAGGGGTATAATCGTTGTGAAAGAGATGTGGATCCCAATTCCGTAGGTGTCCCTTATCCGTTCTCCAAGTAAGGTGGCCAAGGCCCCAAGATTGGTTATCGATGCAAGACGCGCCTCCATAGCGCCAAAGAGAAAAAGTCGAGCCGACGAGACAAGTCGCAGTTGTTAGAGCGCCGGAAATCGATTTGGGTGACAGGATCGACAGGCGGCGGCGACCTCGAATGCAGAGATCTTTTTATAGCTTAGAAACTTTTTATTATAAAAAAATGAATCGTATACTCGTTGGCTCTCATTGCCGATTCCGTTTTAAATGTCGCAATTGTATAAGACACTAAATATTTGAAAAATAATGTTTTACTATTTAACTACGACTTTTGTAAATAATTAATGCAATTAACTTTTAAATATTTTAAATGAAGATATGAATCTTTTTATTGCTATTATAGTGATGAGAAAACATAGCGATATGTTTTTCTCAGAATACCTTTATTGTGAATATTAAGAATTTTTTCAACGTTTAACAAACGTTTAACAAAGTGGTGATTCAGTGATTGAATACATCTATATCAAATACCGACGCGCATATGTAGTATAATATTTCAAATACGCGAAATAACTCTAGCCGTAATTGCAACCAATTACTTTTCTTCAAAAAATTGATTCGAAATATAATAATATGCATTAATACGCAACTCGCTTTTCCACGCGAAAAGAAATTCGCCCAACGTTCACAGATCGAATTTTAATTACACGTATTTGATTTGGTATTTTCACTCCTCGTAGATCACGGGAAGCGACTCTCGCGACAAAGATCGTTACAAACTCGTGATTGCATTGAGTCGTTAATGCGCCCCGCGCGTCGTCGTGGCGCGAGCTACGGCTGTGTGCACTCACACTAAACGAATCGCATTACGAGCGCCATTATCGTAGAATGTACTACTCGCCTTACTATCGGAATCTGAAATTTCGCAGTTGCCTCGCACCTGCTGCGCCTTGCCGCGAAATTATGCGCGCCGCAAATCGCAGTCTCGCGTGCGGAGCCGCGGCGGAGAACACGCCGCGCGCGCATTGCGCGGCACGGCGCGATCGATAGTCGATCTCTCGCGCGGCATGCCTCGCGCATACCAACGAGCTCGAGGAAAATGAGCCTCCTCGTTGCATCCCGACTGCATCCTTGCGCCGACGCACCGCGCTATGCGGCGACAAAGTTTTAACGACGTGCGGCGGGGATCCCTCCTACGTTCAAACGCGGTTCCTCTCCGCGGGCTGACTTAATTCGTGAACGATCGCTTTATTGAATTAGCATTGTTAAGTTTTAATATTAGACTCTTCTGATAAATCTAAAATCAATTTTGTTCCCCATGGAAAGTTCGCCTGCAATTTTTTAGTATTCAGCATTATATCTCTTTAGAATCTTGGGCAAAATAAAGCATGAAGTAATAAAAGATGAAATGGAAAACGTTATCTGAAATATAAAATGACACAAAAGCGATACGTAGAGATGACTCAAAGCGTAACAGGGAATACTGGACGAAAAATTCAATGACAAGGCGATCAAAATTTTCCCGCGAGCAAGCAATTTCGATGGCGATGCCCTCGCCGTTATTACGTAACTTTCCAAACCATGAAAGGTTGATCCATATACGTCGTTCATTAAACGGCAATACGGCGATGTGGGCGGGAACATTCTGAATGTTCTGAAGTTTTAACGACGCGCACTAAGCGATAAAGATCGCCATTCGCGTAAGGCCCCCTCGTGATTCGGTTATCAAAGTCGCATACGTGAGTAATTAATTGTCGGGGCGAAAGGGGTAAAGAAGTAACCGCGATATAATCCTTTGGGAGGTAAGAAAAACGGTCGTATCGAAAGTTCTGAACAAATTTAATAACGCCACGCTAGAAAGTGCCGCAACTTCGATAATAAAATTGCTGTCTAAGTATCGTCGTGGGATAGTCTTCAGCTCGGCAATGTTCCTTTCATGATCTCGCACTCGAATTCTGTTCTGCTCATGGTTCTCCAACACGTGTCAGAGAAACAGTACTTGTGTAATTTTTGAGCCGATCAACGTTTTTAAAATGGAATAAGTATAAATGCGAAGGATGAAAAATAATACGACGTAACAAAGTTTAAAGTGGAAAATCGTAATATAGGATGAAACGTTAGTGTATCACAGAATGTTTGGTTTCCTGGATGATATTTTCAGAGTGATACTTTAAAAGATATAAGACGGGTATATTAATCGTTTACACTTTACATGTAATATTAACACTGCGCTGGAGATTAACATTTTTAGAATTTTATTTAGCATGGTAAGAAAAAAAATAGAATAACGTGATAAACAAATGAAAATATAATGTGGGAAAAAAGGGTATAATACTGTGTACTGTGTTGCAATTACTCTCGTAAATGCAAAATACCCGTGATAAGAATTTTTTAGGATTTAATGTAGCAGCGTAAAAAGATATTGTAGAATATAAAATATTGTACATAACTGGGGGAATTGTAAAGCATCAAGCCTTTTCGCGATATCATGGTGTAAAAATTACTATACGCCCACAAAACGTGTACATTTTAAGTGCGTATATATATTTTAATTATTCTTTATCTTGTACAAAAGATTACGCAGCTAGGAACTAACTTTTTTAGGATTTAATTTAATGCGGTAGAACAAAGTTAAAGGCATTTAAAACGCGAGCAATTGCATGCAACGGTGATGTTTTCCACTGTATCATCAAGAAATACTATAATGTAAAGTGAGCTATTATATAAAACCGTTCGTATAAGGTAACCAACTTTTAAGGCTTATTACACACGGGAGGAAAGAGAAAACAAGAGAAAAATCATCTAGAATCTAATTACAGAGAATTTTCAAATATTGACATTGAAAGCATGGAAATTGAATATTACAAAATTGCATAACTGCTAGTCAGAGTGTTATTGCAAACGCTGTAATGCGGAATATCCGTCAGAATTGTCTGTAACTATCCGTAATTTTCCCGCAGAGCATTCCAGGCCGAGAAAAGTCAGTTTTTTCCAAAACTTACCTCAATGCGCGCAAACGTATTTAATAAAGTATCCTTCCACAAATTACACAAGATAGATACCTACCCTAATGTCATTGCGTGAAGCAAATCGAAGCCGAGAGAAAAACGGCTCATGGGTCGCAATCGCGACACGCGATCGCGATATTCTTCCGCCCGAGGCGTGCGAGAGAATGGATCTTTCCTTTTATTTATTTATTCATTTTTTGCTCAACTATATTTTTTATTGTGACAAACTTTCGAGACGCGCGACGATCCTCGACGGGAGATACAGGGAAGAAGAAAGAGAAACAGAGAGAAGAGGCGAGAAAGGCGTTTACCTGCACGCGCATTCCGACAGATCGAGTTTGCAGGAGCTAAAGCATCAGGCTAAGTAATTAATAGTTGATTGAAGCAAACGCATCTATATATATATATATATATATACGGATAAACGAACAGTCGGGGAGAAGTGAGAAGTGAGGGAAGGATGGGCGGAGTGCCGCGAAGCAAAGAGGAAGCAACGGCGAGGCCGTAGTTAGCAATAAGGCAGATCGCGGCAGAGATACGAAGAACTCTTCGTAATAGCTCGATAGTTCTGCGCGTCTCTCTCTCTCTCTCTCTCTCTCTCTCTCTTTCTGTTTTTTCTTCTCTTTTCCCCACTCTTTTATCCTCCCCTTTGCGCGAGAACGCGAGATTGCCGCACGTGAATGATAGCGAACGAAGAGTGGCGCTTCGCGTTAAATATGCATCGTTCGGGAGATAAATTGCGCCTTAACCAAGAGCCAGTCGGCCAGGTATTATAATAACCTAATAAAAGTGATTAATACGGGACCGCCGCGATATATTACCCTGCGGCACCGTCGGGGATGCGCCGTCGGGCAAGGTTATCCTGCCGTGAGACGTGGAGACGCCCAGCGTCCTCTCGATGGACGGGATATTCTACTTCCAGCGACGCGTACCGCTGCTCTTAGACCCTCTGTGGTCGAGAATGTGTTTTCGTATATATATGCATATGTGCGTATGTGTACAAGTATGTGGGACTGTACGTGCCTGTGTTTGTGCGCGGCTTACTGCGGTCATGTGTGGCGACGTCGGTAGATGGTCGCGTGGTATCATTAATTTGTGAACAACCGACTTTCTGGCGGAAAATTAAGGGGACATCGCGGTTAGAAGGGACGAGAAGAATAAGAGAGTCGTTAACATCTTTTAGCTTCATGTCGGAGACGCGGTAGTTTATAACACATTAACTGCGATCCTCATTAAGATCTTTCGCGATTATAACTTCCTGAAAATAAGATCAAAAAGCCCGTACGCTCTCGAACTAAATATAATGTACTACTACAACCTGGAGGATATCATGATTTTGAAACACCACGCATCGTTATGTCCTTTACAGACTGCAGAGGCCGACTGTTCCTTAACAGATAGAAATGCAACGATACCAAATATTCAAATGAAAACGCGGACAATCG
This sequence comes from Solenopsis invicta, assembly GCF_016802725.1. NCBI lineage: Eukaryota > Metazoa > Arthropoda > Insecta > Hymenoptera > Formicidae > Solenopsis > Solenopsis invicta. The sequence continues at coordinate 13,355,154 of NC_052673.1, forward strand.
CGAAGTTGTTGAATTCCGAAAGCCCGCACAAGGGACAGCAATATACGTACGTTATTTTAACATTCATTTGAGTTCGGAGCACAATGACGGAGTTCCATCAGGCTGCGAATATTCTACGTCGCACGCTACGCGGAGTGTAACCCGCTCGGGAACTTCCTCCTCCTCCTCCTCCTCCTCCTCCTCCTCCTCCCCCCACGTCGCGCTTTTATTTCACCCTTTGTCGGATTTACATGCGCGACCCGCAGACTCCGCATGCTGTGTCGTTATTGCTTTTCGGCTTGTTCGTTACACGCCGTATACGAGTGTTCCGGCAAAGTTTCCCTGAGGAGGGTGAGCTGGTTTCCGCTCGCTCGCCCTCTTCAACCCCTCCCTCGCCCTTTGCCCTTCTCTTCACGCGCCTAGAATCGTACCTTCGTTCGCGATCCAACTCGATCGGCCTCCCCGTTTACGGATCCCATTTTCCTTCGAGATCACGCGTGGAACGCGCCGCGATGACGACGGAGTGCATTCATGCGAGCGCGTTTTAGTGTGCACTCGCCCCAGGATCGCTCGTAAAATCCTGCGGAACCAATTTTTCCGGCCACATCCCGCCCATTCCTCCGCCGTGCTTCCCCGAAATAACGTCGATGCAAGAATAGAGGCAATTTTCGATTTGCACGATCGATGCGTCAGCTAGTGTGACTGTCACAACCCGCGTAAATCCGTGTGATACAAAAAATTTACCTTGCACAAATAAAATAAGTTTCACAGGTTTTACGAATTAGATGCCATGGTCTTCGTAGAATATCGTTGTAATAAAACTTGTTGACAAGTGCGTACATATTAATTTCTTGTAAGGCTCTGCGTATGTCACATAATTATACGTGATAGGTATCTTACTTAGAAAGAGTTATTTTGAAGAGTTTTTCCGTATAAAATTGTTATTATTTTTCCATATCAATGTTTTATATATATTATTTTTAATTTTATCGAATTTTTTTTTATATTTATGTGAGCAACTATGTGAAATTTTAATGCTTACGTAAAAGAGGCATATTCAGAAATAATTGTCGTCAAATACTATTGAAACGTATATGCTTACACATTTCTTAACGTGCTCAGAATAAATATTCAAGATCGATTATCAGACATTCTGCTCTTCTCCGTTTACGCAAGCAGCATCCTAGCCGCAATTTCAATGAGCTATACAGTGCGACGAGCGGCGCGTGCATGCATGGATGCATCATCTCTATCATGCCGGAAGATGCGGCGCGCGAACTGAGTGCCGGCCTTCTTTCCGGCAGAGATCGAAAACTGCAGCTTGGCCGTCCGTAATTGAGCCGTTGATTGCAAAAGTGGCTTAGAGCGCGGCATTTTACGAGCGCCGTTTCGGCGCCTTTCGCGGTGTCTCGCCGCTCTGCGTTTTTATTTTCTGCTCTGAAAGAGAAAGAGAGAGAGAAAAACTGTTTCGCGCGAGGTGCAATTCACCTTAACTCCTTATTGCCCCCGCAAATTGACCTAATTCTCGCTACGTGCTGCGGGGCTGCTCTATAATCTCTTTCAAGTCGTAGGAAATCTGATCGTCCTGGACGAAGCAATTTTCCGCGCGAGGTCACGCGACGGATTCCTCTGTACTTGAGCAAGCGACTGAAAAATACGTAAATATCTGAATAATTCTTATTTCTCTTTCATAAGTCGTCTTAATAATTTCCTCTTTCTATATATTTGAAAGAAATAAAGAGAGATTAGAGCGCTGCCTTAAATTAATTATTATTTTAGAAAACTCATTTTTATTTAATCATTAGTTACAAATTCAGTTCAGATTACTTAGGAATAACTTGTAATTTTCAAGATTTTCTTCTAACGAAAATCCCATTTCTATTTGCAAAAATTGGATAATAACTTTGAACTTTTTTCATAAACGAGAAAACTATTGAGCTCAATAGAAAACTATTGAACTTTCAGATTTTAGTTTTAAAGATTTCGTACGCGAGAGTAGTTGTAATTTTGGTGCAATATTAACAAACTTATGAAATGAGTAAAATGTAAAAGTTGAAAGCTTTTATTGATTTTTCTTCGTTGCTTATGCTCTTTCTCTTTACTTTCGACTTGTCCCACCTTCATTCCAGACAAGTCTGACGGTTGCGAGTAATCTCTGTGTCTGATTTATAGTTTTTAATTTGAGTCTCATTTCAACCCTCTTGTACGTCCGACGCGAGAAGTGCGCGGGGAATGAGAAAGTCCGGAAAAAAATTCGGACCAATCTTTTCAATCTTAAGTAGTACCGTTTTTCTTTGTCCATGTCCGAAAGACAGAGATTTACCTTGCAAGATTGTACCGTTTATGTTAATCCGATAAAGCTTTCATTATACTTTTAACATTTTTGTCATTTTACGTTCTTGCATCCTCATGATTCGCAATCATCAAACTTTGTAATTTTTTAATTTTATATACTTGTTTTATAAAAAGAATCTATTAATAAATAATAATTATTAATTAACTACATTTGTATAACTAAAATTGATGTTTTTATATTCTGTTATCAAATTACAAATTATTTTTCGTAAGACTTTTAAGTATATATTTTCACGGAGCGCTTTTCACTTTTCGAATATATAATCTGCATTTTTCGACTTTGAAACAGACTTTTTCGATTTGACATTTAGATTTTAGAATTATTTTTATTTGGAAATTTAGCAAATAGGTTTCAGCGAGGTCCATCGAATTCCTTTAAATGAATGTCAAGTCTCGTTGGATTCAATTTTCGAAGTCGAACTCGGACTTTGGATTTTCCGGCTCGCTGATTTCCGTAGCTTTGACCCTTGTAGTTCTAGTAGAACAAGGCGCGATTATAGCAGAGGATCGGTGCACAGATGGCGAACGCGTTTCGTCGAACTCCTCGTGGTACACCGTTCTCCATTCGCGTTCGTGCAGACCGAACGAGAGTGACAGCTTCTACCTTCCTAGAAGCGGACGAGGGTCGGACAAGAGCGTGTCGGTAATCGTCGTTCCTGGATGATTGCGGCGTTCGTCTGTGCGAGGCGGCGCAGGTGTCGCAAGATTCGCACGTTCCAGCTGGATATGGGCTGGCATTATCCCGCTGGAGAAGAGAGAAACGGTGGGCTCCCCGGCTATCATCGGCTTCGCCCGTTTTTCCGACCGTTCCGTCGTCGAAGAGCGTTGGAAAATGGACGCGATAACTCCCGCGCCGACAACGAGACTTTACGATGTCGTTAGAATTTTTTATGTATCGCCACGTTGCTACTTTTCATAATGCAATTGTACATTAATTTTTGCATCGCGTCAGTGATAATTAATATTCAATTAAATTGGCTCAATGTTCATTTAATAAGATCATTCGTATATAAAATTGGGTCAGTTTAATATTGCTTAATGATAGGGCCATATTCTTATTGTATATTGCGGACGTTAGTTTTGCAACTGTAGCTATAGACCACGGTCCACTTAATCGAAGAATCATTATTAAAAAAATTGGATTTTAATTCAATTTTTGACGAAAACGAATTTAATCTGATTTGTATTTTCAGCGTTTTGAATTTTTGCATTTTTATGCACTTTATGCCAAGTCTAATCATGGACATGGAAATGTACAGAATTTCGAAAGCTTTAATTATAATTCCATTTAGAAGGTAGAAAAGCATGACAGGAACGATTCTGGAATATTCCGACAATTTGACAGAAACATTCAGACAAGTTGTTGGAATAAAGTACGATATTCTTTTTCTCTCGTCAGCTTGAAACATTTTCTCTCAGGTTTGATAATTTTCTCAACAATGAATTATCCAGAAGATAACACTCCCGTGTACATATCCGTGTGTGTGTGTATATATATATATATACATTAAAACTAAAATATTTTATCAAAATATTCATGCGATGCAACTGACTTTACGAATAAAATTATACGAATTCTTTGGATAAGTTTTCATCCAAACAGTGCAATCTGCACGAACTTCGAAATATGATTGGAATCTTTATATTTTATTTGAAAATACGTAAAATATAAATACGTCTATATTGTAGTTTCTTGAATGTTTTGAATGAATTTCAAACTTCTTATTCCGAGAATTAGAATAATTTTAACTCTTGTCAGAGCTCTGTGTCTACAAACCTAGTTTGTCTCAATTTTCATATCTCTGTGCTTACATCGGCACACCGGTAGCGAATATTAATTTGTGTTAAAAACAAAATGAAAAATGCGGCGATTTAAAAATCATTACTCGGAACGAAAGGAGAAGCAAAGGAACTATCTGACACGGTGTCGCGTCCACTTCCGAGATAAATCTTGCGGTTCGCTCGCTCGCTCTCGCGGCCTCACTTTAATGCACCGCCGTTACTTTTAATATACTAATCACGCCGTAACGTATTTTCACGTGCGCGCGGCGAAATTCGCCCCGGGGCGAAATTTCACGTCGGGGAGTAATTTCCCCGTACGCCGATATTTCACGCGCGTGCCCTGGGCCAAGATTGGCTCGATTCTCCAACGTCCCCCTCGCTCGCCAGCTCTCACATTCTTTCCCCTTTTTTTTCGTCTCTCCTTCGACCGCGTCGTTCCTACCCTCAGCCCTCTTTCTTGCCTCACCTCCGGCTTCCTTTTCGGCCGGAACTAGCATCTCTACTGTCTTAAGTAGCCGTAAAAGAGACGCTCGCCCATGGAATTCGTAAGAGCACCTTGCTCGCTCCACCCACGCTTTGCTCGATTTTCTCTCTTTATTCATTCCCTCTTTCTTCCTGTCTCATACCTTTTTTATCTCGTTCTCTTCTCTTCCCGGTGAGCTCGCGCGAACACCAGAAACGGCTGGGGCGGAATTTCAAGCGCGAGGTGCACCTTCTGTTCCTTTTACATCGACACGCGAATTACGTATGTGTAGATCATACTAAAGTGACGGTTTACTTTGGTTTATTCGATGTTATGCCAAGTTCGATTTCACCGCATTACAGAAGTTCCAACCGATCAGACGCCTTATGCGGAATTGTTTCATCCTGATTGCGGAATCGATCATGCATTTGTTAGAATCGTGTAACGTTGAGATTATTACTTTATTGACGATAAAAATATATATTTCTAAATCCGGAAAATCCATTTTAATGTATGCGAAGAAATGCAAATTATCTACGTTCTTGAAATTTTATTTGCTTACTCCGCTCTCTTCTCTTCTTACGTTCTATCTCAGAGATGATTTTACGTATAATTAGAAAAATCCATAAAATATCAGATTAAAAAATATTAATATAAAAGTGTCTGCTGTATAAAAAAATTATATAAAAATATTATTTAAAAGTAAAGGCGTTCCAAAATAATCACGCTATTAATTGTTACATTGTTTAAAAGGAAATCGAAGAAAGAGAGAAAGAGATGTATAAACTTTTGGCAGTTTATTCTCCAATTTTTACATAAATTATGTAAACGTTACTTCTGATATTAATTTACTTTAGATTTAATAATATATTAACTTTGTGTTAATATCTATTCAATACCTATTTATATGTATACATATATGTATATGTATAAAATACTCGAACGTGCCTTCCGGTTCCAATTATCAGATATCACAAAATTTTAGTCTACGTTTCATACTCGACCGCATACTCGAACAAAACTATCGATACCTGAAAGTATCCCTAGTCTGATGGAAAAAAAACGCTCCGCGCGTTTTTCCGGACGTTGCCCGCGGCCATCACAGGAACGGATAGAAGTCGTATATATTTATGAACGTGCATGTTATATTCCGTTCGCTTTTTTCCTGGCATGATTTCAAAGCAGCCGCCCTGTTTCCACCTACTCGTTCCCGGTGATCGTGCAAAAAAAAGACGCATTTTCCTATCTCTCCGTATTATTCGCTGGCATTTTAATTTCAATATCGCGGCCGAATTGCGGTTGGCCCATCGCGATCCACGAAACATGGTGAGCGAACGAAACTTGATCGACCTATGAATCGTTTATCGCGCTTGAAGCCTTTGACCCTGTGCTTATCGCTCATTCAGAGCACAAAACGTAACTGCCTCTAATTTTAGATTTGATCTCATAGCTTTTATAAATATATCATAAACGATGTATAATATATAACATTAATTGACATAAATCTAAAGTATATTTAATTAAAATCTTGTTATAATACATATGTATAAATATATGAAAATATGTCATTTGAAATGTAGGATAAGATTTAATGTCAATTGCTTAAAGAATTTCAGAGAAAAGTAGATAATAAGAACTCTGTATTTCAATTGATTTTACTTTATTTTATTTTAACAGAGATATTTAATCCAAATTTAATTTAATCTTGAGCTTTACGGAATATTCTAGACATCTTTTACTTTTTTTTTTAATATACAAATCTTTCGACTGAATTAGACTTGATTTTTCCTCTGCAAAATTCTGATTAAAGTCTTTTACCGTAACTTTTTAATTTTGAATTTTCAATATCTCGGCAATTAAGACCGATATTAAAACTTTCTTAAAGTAAATTCCACTTAGAATTTTTCAAAAAAAGGAAGGGAGTTTTATCTATTTACCGTCAAAGTATAATTTATTTTGCTCTAAAAAATTTTAATTTGCGTTTAATCTGTTTTTATCAAAAGATGGATTTAATCCGTTTTGCATAATTATTCCTCAAACGGAGTAATTTGCAATACAGTTCCGCTCTACATATTCCATATGCAACTATGCATGTAGTTATGACAAAGTGAACTACATACCGGATATAGGAAAAGCCGGCAAGATCGATCGTCTCTGTAATCCTTTTACAATGTTATCGCTTGACAGCGCCGACACGGGAATATCGGAAACGGGTGAAAAAACGAGACGTGTGCGATATGTCCGTTTCGCGGTTTACTTCCACACGGAAACACGGGAGTGAGCGAAAAGGTCGGGGGGGAAGAGGGAAAGAGAGGAACGGCAGGAGATAGAGATGGAGAAAGACAAGAAAGACAGCACGTACGTCCGACGTCGGTCGAGTCTGACGAAACTTTGCTCGACTCTGCTCCGGGAATATCCCGCGGAAACGGAGGATTAATTCTCCGTCGGAAGTTTCTGACGTCTCGAACGTTCGAACCGGGCAGGGGAGAAGCGTTTAAAGTATTATCCTCGAGACGGTTTCCCGATGCCCGGTTTCAGGCCGCGAGAGATCGGAATATCGAGAACGCGCGCTCGATATCGACCAACTTGTTCGGCAGAAGTAATGCTTAACGTTGTCTAATGCATTCCCAAAGGTAAGAGAGGGAGGACCACGGAACTCGGTACCGCGATTGTCGCGAAACGTATGTAGAATGATTTGTGTCATTTCTTTTTGCAAAAAAATAAAGGGCCGATGATACGTCTCCTAAGAAAAAAAACTTATCTGTCAACCATTAACATTTCTCGACACAATTTTCGTTATTGTCTGTAAACTTTTATTTTTCATTAAATATATTTAATTGAAGAACAAATATTGGTACAAAGATTGGAGAAATTAAAATTTTTGACGAAGACAGGGAAAATTTTGTTGGTCACCAGTATTTGTCTCTGATAATAATTATTAATGATATTTGTTGTATTTTTATCTATTGAATATATTTATTATCTTTGACACTTATTTAATGAATAATTAGTGTTTTTTTTAAGATTTAAAGAAACTAATGTTGAACGCTATGATGTTAATAAATACAGACAATTTTTTTATCTTACTACGTTTATGCATTTCTTTTTCAAAGATGTAGATTACACCGAAAGAAAGAAAAGAGAGAAAAGATTAATTTTCTGCATTATCTCTATTTATTCACTGTATTTTTAACCGCAAGCTGTACAAACATGATTATTTCTAATTATTCATTTCACCCTGATTCATTTTGAGTCATTTTGATTCATCTCGAATCAAAAGAAAATTAAATTAAGATACTTAATCATAGCTCGTCTTTTCTCCCGTATCTTATCATCAAGGAGAAGATGTAACGAAGGTGCCATAGTTGGTCGCCTTTAATAGGGGTTAACTCCGTAAGGACCTATCCATCGCGCCATTAATTAAACTACCGCGTGCGAGATTTACGCCTAATAAATATCTACCGGCGTCTAATATCAATCTGCCAGACATCAATCATAGGGGCAATGGATCATGCGATGACTTAATTGCGATCGGATCACCACCCTTCTCGTGACGCCACCCTTCCGTGCGAGCGCCTACGTCGCTCGCCGCCATCCCCGCGGACGTTCATCATTAGGTCGCGACTTATCGAGGCTGGCACGCGTCCTTCTCGCAGCCCTTTTCAGCTCGAGGAAGACTCCACGTAAGACTCTTATCGGTTCCGACCATGCCGGAGCAGATCCGTCGAGCGACGACGTTAATAATAATCTTTTTCGACGGGTGCGCGTTTTCTCCTCATCCCTCTAGCCGCGGCTTAAGATGCATATAAATATTTCCGAGGCCTTGAAGAGCGGGGATTACCCGCACGTGAAAGGGCGCGCATCACTCTTGCCGGTGGCCCTTTGTCAGCTCGCTTATCCCGCGCTCTCTTGTGCGCCATAAGAATAATAAGGTGAGAATGGCTACGAATCGCAAACATTTATTATTACCATTTAATCTCTTCAAGATTTGCAATAAGCGTATCCTTTTTTTTTATTTGCAATATCGTATGCTTTCGTAAGCATTTTCTATCTCAGATTAACACGTGTTTTATCATTCCGCGTAATCCACGACGTTTCAAATAAATTAATTAAAATGTGAAAAGCAATGATTATATGAAAATAATTATTTACAGTTATTTTAGGCACTGTGAATGATATAGTTTGTGAATTTAGATTCGATAATCTCTTGGAGTTTTTAAATTTTTGTATTTATCAAAATCAGGCGTTCATTACCGATTATATCAAGATATTCTTGCCTTTGCTTTCTCACATGCGATATTAAATTTGATCAACCGGGTTCCAGAGAAACATATAAATAACCGAGCCGTTCCAGCGCAGAAAAAATGCGGATGCGAGCAGGGGACTGATTATCATTCACTGGGAGTCATTGTAATGGCACCCTTCATGGGGTTCTCTGTTTTAATGTTCGTCACTGACGCCGACCCCCACCCCGTGGCGATGCAGCGGGGGCCGTCCGCTTCTCGAGGGGCCGTAAACTCGAAATATTTATTTCGAATGCGGCCTGTAAAGTACGCGGGGCCCCGCCATTACAAGTCATTTTCATGGGGCCTCCGAGATCAAACGAGCTGATATTTACGTTCTATGCCTTTATACTCGTGTGCCCTCGGCGGGCCCCGAGCGCGCTGCCGGCTCCGCCACGATTGAACGAAAAAATAGAATAAAAAAGAACTGATCACCTTTGTCATTACTCTACAAAAGTTTATGCTGCATTCCGTTAATTGATCGCATGCGTGCAATCGCGAGATAACATCTATATGAGATAAAAAATCTATGTCAGTAGGCTTTAATTCTTGAGTTTAGTACTGTTTGACTACTATTGAGTACAGTATTGTTCTTTTAATATTTTTTTAATTACCTTGTTATCTCTGGCTATATTTTAATCTAAGTGTTCTCTCTCTCTCTCTCTCTCTCTCTCTCTATATATATATATATATTGGATTCCAAACTTTATATATATATCTAAAAAATATATAGCGCATATATTTTAAGATTTTATCTAGAATTTTATATTTCGTGGTTTTCATATTCTTCGACATAAATGTACTAAAGATATTGGAAAATGGAACGGAATGTCGACGAACTAAGAATCGAGGCTCCCTCGTTGCCGAGAAATGATCGATAGCATCGAACCGAGCGCGAGAATCGGAAATGCAGTACTCTGGCAAGGATTCGTGGAGGCGTGCAAATTCAATGAGAAGTAGGTCGATCCTCCTGTTTTTCGAAAGTAAACTACTATATTTTACTTCGAATCGGATGAACCGTAACGCCCGTTTTGGAGAAATTCAAGCATTGCTCTGGCGCCGTTAGTTTCGGCTTCTGTTACGAGTAACGTGGTTTCGTTGCCCAAAGAAGTAAACATTTCAGCTTGAATTCAATCGAGATATTTATGGGACACCTTTTGAATGTTTTCCAGAAAGCATAGAAGTATATCGCGTTTGGTGAATACAATTTGAAATCCAATTTTTCTGCTCCTTCGCTCAGAATGTAACTGGAAGTCAGCAATCTGCACCTATTGTTGGATTTTACTTTTTTTAATTTTTAAAAAATATATTTATTTACCCCATTGCATTTTTTAATTCACAAAGTGTATTAAATTTTTCTCTTTAGAAGTAATCAAAATTCTCTTACATCATCATACTGAAAATACTTTTATTACCGAATCCAATTTAAAAATTATTTCAAACGTTCTATCTATTTTAGTGTAATATACTGTTCACGATTTAATTTAAATGATTATAATTTGAATCAAATTACATTGTTTCGAATCACTTTTTGCCGTAAACGGTTCTTCCGGGATACTCATTCAAAAATGCACCATCTGAATTCACCTCAGGTCTTTGCGACTGTCCATAAACGCGCTCGTAATGGTCACGGTGCTCGTGGATCGGGACGGGGCAACAGCGAGGTACTCAGCCGCACGGGGGCATCGTGAAAAAGCGGCATAATCATATTTAATATCGTCGTAAAAATGTGTATTTATTCACATCGAAGACAACACCGCGTTCGAGCGGAACGCGGATCGAGGGGGGACAATTAACGGGCGAGAGGGCGAAGGGAAAAGATCGGAAAAAAGGAGGGCGAAGGAGGGTCGCGAGACAAAGCGGAGCCGGTATGTATTATTCCGCCCGAGGCGTTCCGCATTTTTATTGTTACAGCCTCGACTTAACGTCGCCGGGCATAAAAGTCACGCTACTACCGGCCTATCGCCGATTTGCATCTGTCCGACCGGAAGAGACCATCCTCTCTTTCTCACTCTCTCGGCGAGCTACAATTCGTAGCTAATATACGGCGGAACTTGGCCGAAGTAAAAGCGCGACGCGAAGGAGTTGTATATCTCGCGTTCGCGCGTCGTACATTTATGTATGTGTGTACGCGCGTAACCGAGTTCTTTACATCTTATCGACGGCATCTTGTGTACGGGGTGTGTGTTACAAATGTATTACAAATTACACGAAGCGTGATGACAAATAAATAACAAATAAAGAAGGGGATAAAAGTAAAATTATATCTCTCATTAAATGCACGTTGTGAATTCTAATAAAATGATCGAACAACTGGGAAATGTATTTATATTATGTTTTCGGAAACCGCTAACTGGAAACTGTCAATTATGAATAAGGAATTAAAAATTCATGGTTTTTAGAAATTTTAATAGGTCGCGAATTGACAATTTACTTATGATCATTTACATCTATAAATCAAGACGTTCGTCAAGAGAAAATCGAATTCTCTTTAAAATTATACGATCGGAGATACCTAATATAGCATTGCTAAGTGGCTACATTCGCTTTTCTGCTCACTCAGCCCGCCTTCTGTACTCGAGTAGGTTTCCAGCCCAGTCTCGCGATGCTTTCTTTCCCTCAACAGAGACCGCTTCCTTCGCTTAAAACTTTCCGTATCGAGACGAGTGTTTCTCGGATTAACGTGGACTTTTGTCGTCTTAATTAGCTTACGGGACACACGGCGGACGCTGCTCATACGGCTGGTGGTATAAGAGCATGGCAACTGCAGCGTCTCGAGGTCATCTTCTCGGTAATCTGCGTGCACTCCTAATGAGGCCCGGCTATAGGAAAGCAACGCTTATGTTAAACTTGACTCCGGCACGCCGTTCTTTTTCTGTATCTTTCTCTCTCTCTCTCTCTCTCTCTCTCTCTCTCTCTCTTTGCCTTCTCTCCCCTACTCTCCTCCTTTCTCTCGAATCCTCCTTTTGTGGTCTTTTTTCATTTGCGCTGCCTGCGCGCATACATTTTCTCTTATTTCATTCGCCTGGACGAAAACGACGGAGTGGTATATAATCGATTTAAATTGAAGAAGCCTACATAAAGATCGGTAGTTAATTCACGCCGCCATGGTTCACGGTGTGCAATAAATCGCGACCTATACCGTGCGACATACAGCCTTGAAGAGCGGACGTTGCAAGTTTAACGATGGCAATTCGTCCGTTTTAGTTAACGAATGACTACGCTATTGTGCAGTTTCAAGATTCAAGAACCAGTTAAATTTCAAATTCTAGACTCTTAATTAAATGTACTCTGAGAGGAAAAATTACTCGATTTAAATAAATATGTTATTAGTATTTTTCAAATAGCTATTTTTATATCAAACCAGTAATATTTATCTGTTTGAAGTAAATATGTTATTTAAATAGAACTAATAATACATTTGTTATCAAGTCTTTCTCTATCATTGTAGAATAATAATCTAGAAATCAATTCTCTTCAATTTTTAGAAGTATCTTATTTCATAAATTTTTTTATTGCGCAGACGAGACTTCATGAATTTTGTAAGATTTTCGATTGGTTGCTGCTTTAAATTCAAGAAATATTTTTTATTATTTATATGTTATACTATATATATCCAGATTTCTTCAATGAAATATACATTTATAAAGTTATTTAAATTCTACGAGCCATGATAAAAATGCTAGCATAAATTTTTTTGTGATGCCCCTCTCCCTTCGCCCGGATTAAAATTCAAGAAATTCTAACTCCGTATAATTTAATTTTAGCGGTTTGACAAAGAATCGTATGATCAATAGATTCACTTTATTTCTACTAAATCTTTTCCTCGTAGATTTCTAACACTTCGTTTCTACTGAAGTCTTCCGTTCCGCCGATCTTCGGTATAATCGGCCTTTATGAGAGAGTTGCATTTTTCCTCTCGACAAACCAATTATTTATCTCACGCCGTTCCGAACGATTCGCGACCCGTGTGCCCGCCCGAGTCGGTCGCACAATTCCCAGCCGGAAGTGGCAGAAATCGCTTTCGCAGGCTTACGAGAGCCATGGGCATTTCCACGAGCTCGTCGGCCGTTTTTCACTGACTCCCACCAGCAGCGTCGGCGGCGGCGGTGCTGATGGAGGGTTGGGAGTTGACGCCGCGGGGGTTGCCGGTGCTACTTTCGTTATTTATGAGCGACGATATAGCCACTCTCCTTGCCTTCGCGAACCCCAAAGCACCGCAGTGCTCCCTTTCCTCACTTTCGGGTGTTCGAGGTCAAACTTCGGTTTCCAGAGCAGGGGTAAACACGTCCTGCGAAATGAGATCCGCTAGTGTTATACTATTATTGCCCGTCCCATGACTACCGCGCCGTTGAAATGAGACGTTTGAGCAAATGCCAAATTGAATTACGATACGACATCTTAAACGTCAACGTTCCTTTGGCATCTTATTATCAAGATAATCGCTTTACGATTTTGAAGATTGAGGAAAAATCGCAATAAAGCAACAATATGTACAATATGCAATTACATATTTTTTTTTTTTACGAACATAACATAATTATATATCAGAAATGTACATCAAACATTCTGTTTTGTTATAAGCATTCTTTTTCCTATAACCGTTCTCTTTCTTCATAACTTTCCAAGCGAAGAGAGTTTATTGTAATTAAATAATAATTAGTTAAAAAAGAATGACAAAATATAAATTACACAATTTGAGATACGCAAGCTAATCAACTTACCGAATATATACAGTTTCCTTCGTTTTGCTTGAAAGCGAGCATGTTGAAATTCAAAATCCAACTTTATTTCGATTGCCTTCGGCACTCTGTTCCGAAGTAAATTGTTCTTTAAGAAGCAAGGGGAAATTATGTGGATAGAAAAGTAATACTTATAAAAATTTTGATTTTCTGATTCTTATTTTAGCTCATCTTCGGAATAAAATGGACATGCAATCCAATCTAGTTGTTTTAGGCGAATCCAAATACGGCATTATGTTTTTAGATTATAACATTTTGTAAATTAACAATCACTATCGATTGATTATATTTCTTCCTTCAACATTGATATTTTGTTTATTTACTTAATTATATGCAATAACAATTATTCTCTTTCTCTTGCAGGTAAGTTGCTATGGATGAACTAACGACGGCGAATATGGCGAATGCGGCGAATTATTCTTATGAAAATACGGTATGACGAAATAATATTTAATTTAACAGCAGAATATTTAAATCTTGTTTAAATTAATCGAATTGATCGGTTTCGTGAAACTGGAAATCCAAGAATAGGTAATGCGTCGCGCGGAAATAAAATGGAAGGGCGACATATCGATCGCACCTTCTTTGCGCAGATTTATCTCAGCGTCTTTCTCCTGCTCCCCGTCCGCCCCATTCTCCACTTCACTTCGACTCACGTCCGATAAAAAAACCGGCGGCGATCGTGTATGGGGTTAATTTCACTTCGGCCTTCCATACACACGCACGACGTTCCGCGCTGATGGATTTTCACCTCTCACCCCTGCCGACTCATCCGGCGTTAATTATACGGGGAATGAGGACGAGTACGCGAGGAATGCCCGGATGCGCCCGTTGAATTTATGACATCAACGGAGACGGGCACGCCGGTATAGCGCGTCATGCGAGACAACTCGCGGCGATCTCGAAGAAATCAGTGGCGATTAGGCACCTGCGCGTGGGATAATTTCAACGATCACGTCACAATTAAATATTCTTCGACGTGGACGCGATCGGCGAAGCAAATCGCTATTCTCGTCGCCATAAATCCGCGTCGAATCGGTCTTAATTAGTAATGTTGACCAGGTTCAGGTAAATGCGCGTAGACACATGGCAATGACATTTAATGCGAAGAATTATGAGCAAAGCATGTAGCAAAGAACCAAAAAGTTCAATTTTTTATATGGCATAAATAAAATAAAAATTTTATTTTACCACCACTTTTTATGTGGCAAAATAATATTGATTTTAACGGTTTTAGGTCATCCTATTTTTTTTGTCAATTAAAAATATTTTAAACAATTTTGTTTTTATTACAGTTACTAACAATAGTATCTTGCATTTCTATTTGATTAATTTTTTATATAACACTTATAATATGATAATCACAATATTTCTGCAAATAGTGATAGCATTCTTTTCCCTCCAATTTCCGTCATTTTCCCAGATAACGACACACGCGTACGAGCTCTGTATCTTGTAGTTTTTCTTTTTCGCCTCTTCACATCGTATCAGCAATTCATACGCAATTCGGAGGAAGTGACCGGGAACGGAGCGCATTTCCAAATTCCCGTCGGAACAACCGGAACGCGTTCTGGCGCCTTCTGACCGCGAGCGCGATGCAACGATAAAGCCGCACAGGCATCGGCGCACAACGCGCGGCGCAGCACGGTACGGTACGACACGGCACCGCTTTCGTTCGGCATACTGCAAACGGGATGCTGCGCACGCGGTGTCGGTTATATTACACGTCGGTATAACGCGCGCGTGATTTATGCCGCATGGCGGAGCGCGGCATTAAATGGATCATCCGACGTCCGACGTACGGTACACACGCGGCCGGCAGTCACCTACGTAGAAATCCGCGATTTATAACGCGGCGGAGCGAAGGGCAGCGCGTATATTCCCGCGTCCTCTATTGCCTCTTTCCCTCTTTCCTCTCCACTGCCACAGCTCCTTTTTATCGCGGCTGCGATTGTTACGGCGCCATGTCCCGGACGCACGATTGCATTCGACACCGTTGTGTGTCCATTGTCGGCAAGATTAACAATCGCGGGTCTGATTAAACGACAATTGATGCTCGCGCTCTATCAGGAATTTCTGCTGTTTAAATCTCCGACGTGTTTTCGAGAAAACTGTCGCGTTTCGATGAATTTATCTTTTTTACACGTTCGGCAGAATTGAGAGAGAGAGAGAGAGAGAAAGATAGAAGTCAAACCAATACATGTAGATATCGTTGATTGAAAAAAATTGATTGAGAAAGAAGACAAATGCAGAGACGACTATTAACTAATTGTAAAAGAAAGAAATATGACAGAGTACCAATGTCTAAGTACAAATAATCTGTTTTTCTAATTGTAATTGTTTCGCTGTCGCGTATCAAGAATAGTAGATAAATAAAAGCGTAAAATAATCTCGATAATTTTAATCTCACCGAGTTTAAATATAACTTTTTAGATTGAAATTCCGTTGCTAATGCGTATAATATTAAAAGTTGCGATTTCGCGAAGAGGGAACCTCGACTAGATTCATCAGAAAATTTGTGACCGAAAGAATGCCATGTACCGCCGGCGTATCGTGGGAAGCTGCATTCGGCCGGAATGGAAAGTTCGCGTCAAACAAGTATTGGAAGATATTACGCTGGAAAAGCATAGCCGGCCAAGAGAGAAGTCCACGCCGACATATAACCGACGGAATGATATTTCGCAGCCGATAATCGCATACATAGAAATCTGCGATTTACAGCACAATGGTCGTAGGGCAGCGCGCATTTCCGCATCTCCGTTACTGTGAGATCTTCTTGTTGTACCTACTCGCTTCTTGCAGCTGTTCCCGTAAGTGGCGGTGTCGGCTTTCGCCAATCGATCGAGCGTATCTGGGAACTCTGTCGCTGAATTAATTATTCGCTTTCACAACTCTCCAAATTTGTAACAGTGCGAGTATTACAGAGAATGGAACCGCAGGGGATCAAAATGACATTGCGTCATCTATCAGTTTACAACCTTTCTCTTTTGTCATAGTTTAAAAATTATATTAAGAAACTCGGATGTATATACATTTTTAATGAGACACGATAATCGCTTAAATCAATTGAGCTTGAGAAAACATTTTAAGATAATGTTGCAATGTTGTCGTTGTGCGGTATTTGTATCCTACATTGTCTCACGAGTATATATTGTATATTGAGAGAAATATTAATCAAGTAAATTTTTTGTAATTACGAGTACCAAAAGTTAGTTGGATTGTTTGGTCACAACAATCATTTTTAGTAATTGTAATTATAAAATTTGTTTCGTCACTATTTAACTAAATGTATGGTCTATCTCACCAAATATTTCTCTCAGCGCAAGAACAATATGTACGACGTGCAATTGCGGCGCGAAATTCTAACTGTTGGTACTGCCTTCAGAAATGTGATATCGACGTGACGTGTCACCGCCGAGATCTCTGAAGCTTTCCGCCTCGAGGCCGCATCGACCTCGTTCGCTCCGGCCGCGCCTTTACGCGCGAAACAGTGACGCGGGTGACCTCTCGTCGTGCAGGAAACCTGTTTCTCACGTATCAATTTTTCCGCGAGCCCCGCAGTAACAGTACGCGCCGCACACGCGGTTTAAGGGTTAAGGTCGTC
Source organism: Solenopsis invicta (assembly GCF_016802725.1). Lineage (NCBI taxonomy): Eukaryota > Metazoa > Arthropoda > Insecta > Hymenoptera > Formicidae > Solenopsis > Solenopsis invicta. Next base: position 13,372,362 of record NC_052673.1, read on the forward strand.
CTCGTGCTCGCGACCGGTCCGTTATTATCCGCTTCTTCGGTGTCTCAGATGTTCACCGCCCGCCGACCGCTTCCGGATACTAAATCATCGTACCGAGGTTCCGCGCATCGATCGCTAATTTAAATATCAATTCACTTTCCGCGCGATCTCCTCTCGTTTACAGTTTCCGCGTTACAAATGCTTCATGCGCTCATTTAATATTTATCTCCTTGTAACAAGGAGCAATTTATTACTTATGTAATCATAGATTACCGTTTCTAATCCGAGAGAAAAGAAATCTTGTTGCGCCCACGTTGAACACTGTTGACGATGACGACGTTATTGTTTCCTTAAGACTGGTCGCTTTTATCCGGTTTCTCTCGAGACAACAATCTAGAATGTCATATTATAGAGAATCTTCAAGTACATTGATATCAGGTTTCTCGAGGTCAACTGCTTTCATGTTAAATGCACATTTAATTAGATACTGTGAGCGCACGACGCGGAAATTCTAGCATTTGATCATTCTGCGTTTTTCGATGTATATATGTATGGAGATAGAAATCGCGTCCGCGTGATTAAATAATACCAGCACTGTTATTTTAGAAAGTATAAAATATTAAAATTGAATTCGTATGGTATATCTTCTTCAGTCGAATCGATTGTCTTAAAAATAGAAGAAAGTGGAACGGAGGAGTGGAGAATATTATTATAATATGATTAAAAATGAATAATCACGTTTATCGACTACCGCGCGTAAGTAAATGAAAAACGAAATACAAATGCATTGAGTTTAAATAATTTGTACAAAACTGTGTGCAAAGCGACTCGAATAGGATATGCATGAGAAGAAACGTTGCTTGGAAGGAACGACACTCGTTTGGAATTGCAAAAAAATTACAGGCTGGAAATAGTGATGCTTTCTTCGTTGTTAAAGTTAAAACTTTTCGTTTCGCGTTTGCAGACTCGATGACATTCGCGTATCAGCGACGAAACATTTTAGGAGCCAGATTGGCTGTCAAAAAGTGCAAGGTCGTATCTCTAAAAGCCCCGCCGGACAGGCCGAAACGGTGCCCTCGGAGGACGCTAAGTGCAGTGTCTCCGAGGTGCAGCAGCCGCCGCAGCCTGCGAGAAAGATGGGAACCGGTTTCTCGGCTGAGCAAGCTCCTCTCCCTCTCGCTCTCGATCGCTCGGTCTCTCTCTCCTCTTCGAGCCGAGCAGTCGATCCGAGCCGAGCTCGAGGTCACTACAGGCCATCGCCTAAACCAAAGTAAACCCCATTTTATCTCTCTTCCTCCGCCAACTAGAACCCTTCCTCCTTCTCTTCTGTCTCTTTTTCCCTTTCTCTCACTTCACATCTCGCGATCTTCTCGTCTCCCTGGTTCTTTCTCCTTCGCCGTTCTCCTTTCACCTCGACTCTCTCCTTCCTATCTCTTTCAGGCCTGGATCATCCACCGGCCTCGATGTCAAGGGACTCACAGGCCCTGAAGATCGCTGGTATATGTCAGGAGAAACTGGTAGCACGTAGTTAAAGTGGTTTTCGACATTCGATGGTGCATGAAAGAAGATTTGTTGGCATTCGCATTGTTGAGTCAACTTTGCCATTAGCTTTTTTCGCGTTACAATATTATTGGTGATTATAAACTGGCTTACGCTTATCTCGATGTTAAAATAACGTCGCGGTACTATGTATCGGCCGCAAATCAGGTCAGTTACATTTTGACGATATTAGTTCAAGCTCATGTTTAATTATTTAACAACAAAATATTATACGCACACATCATTGTTGCAGTTATTGAATTAAATACGAAATTGCAATTGATTATTGTTCAATCGTATCAGAACGCCGTGGAAAAGTGATTAATAATGTTATTGGTGGACCTACTATCTGTTATACATTAACTATATTTATAAGCTCATTATTTTGAAATGATTATTGATGTTATATGGCTTTAATGGAAAACAAGCGTATTATTTTAAAGTCTATCTATGTAATCGTTATTTAAATCTTTCATTTTATTTTTTCTAAATATTTTAATGAATGAAAACTACACACACACACACACACACACACACACGCACGCACACGCGCACACGCACATGTACATATATATATTTGTGTATGTATTTCTAACTTTCATATTTTCTTATTTTGTTTTTCCTCTAATGCAACCACAAGTCACCAGGAATTTATTTAGCGTTTACATTCAAATGTGTACATATCATGCCATATAATTCATATGATGCTATTATACTGTAACATTATACTTTTATGTTTGACGTTTCTGGGGCATGACATTTTCCATTTTTCTGGGAGTATTTTTTTCCACTGACATTTCCTATTAACATGCGACGTCTGAAAAGGATTTTGTTCTGCATGTTAAAATGATAAAACTGCTGTGATAAATATATCATTTAAATCTATCTCTGGCGTACTACAAATACAGTACAAATATCGAGAATTCTCTGTCTGTCTGTCTGTCTGTCTGTCTGTCTGTCTGTCTGAATTCTCTGTCTGTCTGTCTGTCTGTCTGTCTGTCTGTCTGTCTCTTGGAGATTATGCAACAATAAGAGAAAACTAACGCGAGGGGAGCATTAATTGTAAATGTCGCGTGCAAGTGTTAAGTTTGAACCTAACTCTAGGGTCTCTAAAGCTTGTTGTGCGTCCCTGCGGTCTTCCACACCACCGCCTTGATATTCCTCTCTTTCGGCCACTCTCCCGAGCCCTCGTCCCGCAGCCGCGGGGGTGTGAATTACGCATTCTCCTCTTCTCTCTCTCTTCGGCATCGCGCGTAAGATTACAGCCTGGGATCGAGGTTCCGTCCACCCGTCCGTCCGCTGACCGAACGATCGATCGATCGACCGACCGATCTATCGGCCTGGCCGATCCGGCCGGCGATCAGGCATCAACCTGCTCTCGGCTGTCCGGGAGGTACATACCTTCTGGTGAGATGCGAGATGACCGGATAGTCCTTTGTGAGAATACGTTGTGTGTAAGGGACTCCGATTGGTCATGAGGCTCCCGGATATCTTCGGATGGCATTATTAAGTGTAACGGCCACTGTGTTACGCGCGTAATGACACGATCGAATTAAATCTGAATCGATACCTATAATACTGAGAATTCAGAGAATCTCGAGAGACTGATTGGTGGTTATATTGGTCAATTGCGAATTTATAGACAAGCGACCGCCTAGTGCTTCTGATGAGAACAATATTTAATGAATTATATGTATTTTGTTTTCAATTCTTAGAAACGAATAGATACATTTATCTCCATTAAATTCTTTGTGTAATAAACGCGAGTTAAGAGATTATAGAATTATTTTTATCAAGTTTAATAAAGATTATAAAATTCAACGTTTAATTTTATTAATCTGAAAACATTACGTGTTAATAAAAAAAAAGAAAATTACATTGCGACGATAGTGCGAGGAATTGTGCGACACTCAACTCGCTTTGGCGCTTTTGCGTTTTCTTACTCGCGTTCTTCCACGGCGGGACGCCTCCCTCTATGCGATATATAAATCCTGGGATCCTCAACCGGTTCGCGAGGAATTTACGCAGTAAGAAATGTCGAAATCCGTCGTCTTCTTTTCCTCTTTCCGCTAGCGCGACCATGGTTAGAAGAAACGCTTGGAAAAAGTAGGTAGTTTGTCGATCAAGTGTCTAGGAAATTACGAGATGTCGACAATGTCGACATCGATCTTAAGTATCAACCGACAAAATCTATATTGTTACTTACAAATTGATCTTTATTCGCAATTATAATCGTGTAGTTTCTATGAATTAGGTAAAAGATTACATTATTGAATCAATAATAATAATAATAATAATAATAATGTAATCTTATTAAGCATAATTCGCGTTTTTCGCGAATTAGTTTGCAAAGATGCTCACAAATATAATTTCTTATTTCTTTACATCATTTGAAAGTATCATATTTCTAAGCTTCGATATTAATGTCGCGTTAACTTTTACGTCAGTCTTTTTTACTAAATCCGAAAAATCACAATAATTACATTTAATTCGTCCGACGCATTTTTTTTTTTTTTTTAGGTTGATAACTGACCGAGTTTATAAAAATTTTATCGACAGCATTTCTTGCGCTCGTCATCCGCGCCGCTAGCTTGCTGGCGTCATTTAGCACGCCCGGCACTCTCGCCGGTGATATACACCCCTGACGCTCCGCTTTTCTCGCCTCGAAAAAAATTTCCATACTAGATACACAATACGCCCATAAATCACCGCGTTTCACGGAGAGATACTATCGGAGAGCCAACCCCGATTCGAATTTCGCCGCGATCGATTTTACACCGCGACTTCCCGCACCCTCCTCGTCCCTAAATCCCAGCTGCATCCTTCGATGCGCGAAATTACATTAAAATAATTTTGCCCGCTTGAAACTGCGCTTTCTAATTAATGACGAGCTAAAATATGTTTATGCATAAATGACGTATGACACACGCATAACGTATTGTCTTTTCAAATTTTGCCATCGATAATTTAGTTTCGGGAAAATTCAATTAGCACTGATATATTAAATAAAGCATTTATGCTACATTTCACACGCAAAATTTACGATTTCATTTAATATTTAAGATGGAATTTTTTTTAAATATTCTTTAATTAATATTTAGTTATTAATATAAGAGTAAGAATTTCATTTTTACGAGAACATATTTGGTTTTAAAGCCGGATCTTTATAATTATTAGATCACATTAACGACGCAACAAAATTTATTTTTCTATATTACGATCTGTATTCTGGGTATTTTTTTCCGTATCGTATACAATTTTGGAACACAAATTACGTAAAGGATAAATGAATTAATGTCTGTTTATTCTTCCGAGTGCATCTACTTTTTTTTTCTTTTTTTCATGTTCTCGCTTTAATACTCATTATTAAAAAAAAATTTTGTATACCGAAAAGAATATTTTAGATTCAGCGACTCACCCTCCAAATTTCATCGGCGATAAGCAACGCCGCGAATTCGCCTTGTACGCGAAATCCGATTATCACTTGGCGAGCGACGAGAGATGGGGCTAGGTGGGTGGGATTTACGCGACGGCACCTTACAAGAACAAAACGCGATAGGGCATACCCGGCGACCCGTAATATCGATCACTGCGCCGATTTCACTTGTGTTATCGGGCGTTTTCCACGTACGGCATACGTGCGACATCGCCGTGGAAACCCTCCCCATTTTTTTTTTTTTTTTCAGCAAAAAGATCACCCTCCCGAAATCTGTTCGCGCTCTTACGGTGCTTGCGTAGAAAAACATGCTCATCCACTCTCCCCCCGTTTCGCCACCGTGCGACTAACCATTCAATATTTTCAAAAACCAATTTCGCGTTAGAATGTTTGCTCTGGTCTGGTGCACCGTTGGTAGAACGCTGAAAGGGGACGGGAGAAGGGAGAGATTGGGGGATCTCGAATATCGGGGGCACGTGTGCTTAACCACGTAGAACGTATACGCTGTATGGTCCTAGATATATCTATACGCGCCTAGATCGCAGGGAGAGATGAGAGTGGCCCCGTAGAGTACACCAATAAACGATAATCCAAGCGGCATGACTACTATCCTCCCTCCTCTTCCCGACCATCATTTCTCCCTCATTGCTGTGTATGGCGCCTGCAACGACTCCCGTGCATTTAAAATGGACCGCTCGAGAGCGCGCAGAATCGTTGTTTCGAGAGAGAAAGAGGGAGAGTGAGTCGGCCTTAACGTTTTGGGACCCTTGTCGTTGTCTCGGATACGAGGTGGGATTCCTCCTTCGCCGCCGCACCCTCGAATATTCAATCGGACGCATTAGCGTAGCGGACGGGATCGCAGGGGTGAAGGGAGGGCGGGCTGTGACGGGAGGGGAGGGTCAGGACATAATCCTGTAGCCACCACACAAGTTGCGGGTGTTGTGCAACCGGCAGATATATGTGCGTCGACCGGATACGCAGCATCGAGAAGGGCGCGGGACTCGTCTGATACTGTATATTTGCGCAACGAGTGGAGCGTGAATAAATCCGTGGGGCGGCAAAAGCGAAGGCGCGGCGGGATGCCGCGCGAGAGATATGTGGATTACGTGTAATTGACAAGAGATATGAATCTGTAATGAGAGAATTCATTATTGAACCGTACTTAGATGGGTGAATTATAGCTTTTATTCGATATCGCATCGGCAATGGGGGGACGAGAAGCACGAGGTTCGACCTTATATATTTTGTATTTCCTCTTGAAAACATCTGTACAACATTTATTATAAACTTTTCTTATATAATTCATTGTTATTTCTCTTTTTTTTTAGTTTGTACTTCCTACATCTAATAATATACGTTTCTGCTATATTCTTGTATTTCTGTCGTTATTATTTTTCCAGGTACTTCATACGTGTCCATTTCTATTTGTCAACCCCTTTCTTTATATTCTCGCGACATATGCAGACACTTATATTATAGTACGTGTAATAAACTCCGTTCTACGGTCTCTTTGTCTCGGTTCCACTCGCGTCGGTCCCACGTGCGTTTAATGGCGGCGCGTGTAACATACGCGTCTACGGTACGTAATGCGAATGGTGGATCGTTAAGACCGATGATTGGCGGGCGGTGCAGGTACGAAGATGCCGACGTAACTCAGGATCATTATTATCCAAATATCCGTTGCACCTCGAATATTTCATACGAGGGATAGAATCGACCATAAAGTCCGGGAAGGAATCGTGCAACCCAAAATTTGGAATTTTCGGGTAAGAGATGTTCTTTCGCGCCAGAGAGAGCATTAAAATTGACCCTACGATGTATGTATAGGACGCTGGTCTCGATGTTTGTTCAGACCTCGCCCCATTTCCATCGAGTGGAGAAGTTATCTATCTGTACACGCGTGTCACTCTTCCATTATCCAAGTCAAGATAACTAAAGTTTGATTCGAAGTGCAGTGTCACATGCAGTAGCATCGAAAATGCTATGTTACGTATTTTGTGTTTCCGTGCAACGTCCCATTGTCATTGCATAAAACAACTACTGTCTTGCTTTCCTCCGTTCGAAGAAACAAAATTACAGACTTTGCTATCACCGGCGCTAATCAAAAGCTTTTTGATTTAATTTTTACATTGACTTATAGCTGTGATGTTATTTTCTTTCTTACACCGAAAGAAAAAAATATCACAAAACAAAAAAAATTTTACTTGCGTTTATTTAGTTAAAAGTAAATATTTGCACTTAAACCAAACAAACGAAGATGCTTGCCTCAAAATATATGGATTTAAGAAAATGTATTTTTTTCATTAAAAAAGAATTTTCTCTCGATGTATTTTCAGCATTAATTTTTTATCTACAAGAGAAGCGAACTTATTAATAAATTAAATATTGTCGCGTGAATTATGACAGTAACAGTGGATTTGTCTGGTAATATTAAATAATAGGCCTTACGTAGTATTATAAATGAGTAATTCTACGTCGTTCATTCATCCCGATATCGAAGAATATATACACATGATCAAGCTACCAGTGAAGTATATTCGCAAAGCAAGAACTGATTGACAAAAGAATGAAATATTTTTCTTCCTGTCGAGGAGAAAAGGCTTTTCTGTCTCCCACATAACATTTCACGCGGAAACTTGCCTTCCCTGCGAGACGTAAGGATGGTAGAGAAGTGGTTTACCGATATTCTGCCATGCACGGGAATAATATTCGCGTTTGAAATACGCGAGCATCCTGGTGGCAGCGAGTGACGTCGAATTAGAAACGCTCGAAAGTATCGATGCTGTCCGATATTCTCTTCGGAGATGTCAATAGTTCGGATCACTTCTTAACAATATGCTAACCGCCGTGAATTATTCTGACGCTCTTGATGTATCGATATGTTAGCCCTTTATTAGTTCTACTTCATTTGATTTTAAGATTGATTGTAATTTAAAATATTAAAAGTTAATTAGTAACGCTTTTCCCAAGTTGATCCAGGAAAATTTATTTATTTTATTAGATGTTTAAAAAAAACTTATTGTCAGAGAAAAAATTAGGATTGTAAAATAAAAATAAAATGCATTCTTTACAAAATTAATTTTACGAAAAATAATATGCATGTCTATATTTTGAAGCAATATTCGCAAATAATCGATGCAAAGCAATGCCGCGACGACATTTCTAGCGCTCATAACGGGACGTATCTAACGCGCTTTCTCGCTGCAATTAGCGAGGATAATTTCGGGGCGCACTACACAGCACAGTATGCTCGTTCGACGAGATACTAAAAGCAGCCATTCGGCGAACGCGCGATGCACTCTCTTCGTCCTCGTACATACACGGACTACGAAATGGTCCTTAGAAGTTCCGTTGAATAATCGTACGAGAAATTACCCAACACATACGTTCACATTACAGTTATTCATTATTTTACAATAAAGTTTGGTAATGATAAACGTTGGAAAAATATATTTCTTACCGGATAATTTATTAAAATTAATGTAAATGCGCGGAACAGCGTGTATCGTATTCGTTCCTCTTTTTGACAGCCCAAGGTAGAAAAATGTACTTCTCTACATGTTAACTTCGCTCGAGCCTGCATATGATGGATTGTCTTTCCTTTATATCCAAGGCAATATCCGAAATATGATCAATGCGAAATAGCTTAAAAACTTAAAGTAAAAATCCAATTAAACTTTAACCTCTCTTAGCTCGGCAAGCTTCGCAGAAAAAACGAGGTTTATTCGAATGTCCTTCAGTTAGAATCTGAAAATCCCGTGGATTTCCGAAGGACGTTCTCCTTTCTTAATTCGGTCGGTCGGGAGAGAAAGGTTTCACGGCGAATTTGCCGGCAGTTTCACCGATAGGTTTCCCTCGGGCGAAGTCGCGTAAAGAAATTTCACGATCCGGATAAAAATACGCCAGCGGCGCTTGCACGTATATTTCACGGGGACGCGGTGATCGAAACAGATCGGTTCCTGACCCGAGGCTACTCTCTTTCTTTTTCTCTCTTTTTCTCTCCCTCACTCTCTCTCTCTCTCTCTCTCTTTCTCACGAAGTTTCCGAGCGCCGTTTGAAAGTCTAATTTTACGCGAGTCTTCGCGCCGTCTCTTCCGCGCGCACGCCCGTCCGCGTCTGCTCCGCGCGTCCATAAACGAAACCGGCGCGACGGACCTTAAACGATTTACTTCTTTCACTTGCTAATGATATTGCCAGACCCGCCGCGCGCGGGAAAAGTCCCAGCTGCGATCGCATCGTTCCGGAGTACTTACGGAAAGTCCGGTGCGCAACGAGTTTCTCACAATTCATTCAAGTGTCTGTTGAATATATTGAGGTGCCAGAAGTAAAAATACTTCATCGGTATTATATGTAGAGTCTCCTAAGAAGTTGGAGAAACTGTGGGCACATGTCGCTCGCAAAATGAAGAAATAAATAAATAAAATGTGCCCGACGTTTTATTTTTGTTTATAATGCTATTTTATTTCCTTAACTTGCCTTTATTCTCTTATTAATTTATAATTATAAGATTGTGCCTGATTTCGTGGCGGATTTAGCGCAATTAAAATCTTTTAGAAGCAATCATCTCTGCTTCATAGCAAATATGTGATGATACGAAGCAGCGTAAATGCTTTTCTACGAGCATAACGAAATAATCGTGCACATAGATGATTACACGAACAGCGATGTCTGTTCACGCGCAAGATTTTTAAAAGTTTACGCAGTCCGTCCGTGGCTTATCTAGTAAACCGGTCAGTCAGTCCTTCGTTCGCGTAACTCGAAGCGGCGTAAATCCTGAACTTAGAACGGTGGTTGATCTCGCGCGAGGCGGCGCGGTCATGTCCAGACCGATGGAGGAATGCGAGGTGGCCATCTTGAACGGTGGGGATAACCCCCCTTCTAAGGAGGCCCCGAGGACCATCCTTGCACATATCCATTGGGGGGGCTTCGCTGCTCTCCTCGCATACTGCGGTTGCCCGTCCGTCCGTCCGTCCGTCGCTCTCGTCCATCCGCACATCCGCGCGCAGCCTGGCACAACACACACCACGTACACACGCACCTGCATTGATTGGCTTTACACACGCGAGCGCCGATGTCACAATAATTATTAAAGCATAAATCTTCAACGTCGTAGCGGCAATTTGCGGTCCCGGCGAGCGCATTTGCGCGCATGCTATGCGCAACGCGATTATGTCGAGGATATCTTATTGAAAACGTTGAAATTAATTTTGCGGTTAATTATAGAAAAAAAGCGCGCGGTTAATCTTTCTTTAAGAACTGCGATAATGCGATGAAACCAATCTAAAGTCACGTTTAAATCCTTAAACGGAAATGAGATTAAAATCATTTGATTTCCTGGATTGCACGGCTATTGTGTTAGTCGTGTGCCATACGTTTCTCCATACGTTGATATTTTTTACATACTGCAGCTAAATTAAAATCGTCGACAGACTTTGCCAGGATATCGATTACATCGACTGCTATTTTCATATAGGAGCGATACCAATGAGCGTCGCCTGCGAGAAAGCACATCAGTGTATCTACGGATATATTTACGATCGAGAAATAATATCCAGAAAAACACAATTTTTAACGAAAATAATTTTGCGGGATATATATTTATAAACGAAAACAACCCGAAAATAACAAATTATTTTTGTTGCAACTATAATATATCGCGCAGAAATAATTCTATTCTAGAATGTAGTATTACATGGAAAAATGCTCTTTGCGTTAAAAGAGCTTATTTTAGCGTTTGAAATATCATTCGAACAATATTATCCACGCGTTAAAAATATTTATATGCTATTATAGATCGCATTGCATTGATGAATTACGCAGAAATATCGAAATAAAAAGGATACTTTCAAATTTTAACACTTGTGTATAATATTGAGGAGTGTTTCATACGCTGAGAAAAAAAATGGTTAACTTGACTAGGTTTTTCAACTTGATAAAATCTCTCTAGTATTTATGTACATTTAAGTTAAATGTATAAATACGCAAATACTTGAACTAAAGAAATTTCTTATTAAGTTGAAAGACTTAGTCAAATTGACGATTTTTCTCTCAGCAAACGTAGAAGAAAAATTCTTAAATTTTAGTAAATATTTGTTCGAACAGTATTAATACAGCATTTACTTATGGTATATAAATATTTATTTTAAGGAAAAATTAGAATTAAATTAAAATGGTAGTTAAAATTCTTGTACTAAATAAATATATATTTACATTTAGCAAATATTTTATTAGCACTATTCGAATAAATATTTATTAAAACTTGGTAATTTTTTTCTCAGTGTAGATTTGTATTTTGTTACAACATACAGAGCGTAGGTTTCTTCCGAAACACATTCTAATAGCTATTTCGAGTTTCACAAATTATAGACTCTCGTGTTGATTTCGTACTGACCAATTCAATTACAACCTTCCACTGAAATTCGTGGCGTTACTCATAGTGCTATCCAGAGTAATTTACTACGACAGTAGGTAATACGTAATAGTAGGTAATAAAAGTTGCAATATCGCTCGTGCCAGCGTATACCTTTGATATACAGCGTACAATCCGGCGGCGCCGCGAACGGTCGCAGGAGTCGTTAAACGTAAATGGTCGGTACACGACGTCGCGTTGCGCTTCCTTCGTTTGTGCAAATTCGCAATAATGGCTCGGCCGGAATCAGATTTCATAGGAAATTTCACTACTCTCCGCCGCCCCTCGTCACTTCGCGGTACGAACTTTTTATCGGACGCTACGACGAGAAAGTTTTCGGAAGCCGCGGCTTCAGCGGCGGTCGCCGAGAATGCAGCCGTTTTTTCTCCATCGAATATTGGCCAATGCCAATCAGTCTGCGTAAAAGTTACGCGGAAAATTCTACGCCGGGATTTCACGGAAATTTCATAGGTCCGATGGATCGATCGTGGCGCGCCGCGATGTAAAAGCGAACGCTTTTGCAGACGGACCCAGACAGTGGTTCCTCCGCGAGCTGATATAATTTCATTGCATTTACACTTCTCTTTAGTCTCGTGCGATTTATAATACAAGTCATTTATTAGTTCAAGTAGACTAACTTATTATTGTAAGATATACTGGGAAACATCATTTTTTTTCTCTGAAGGAACAATAATTAATGAAAGAGATGGAATAGGGTGCAGGCAGACCGAGAAGTTTGAGTAGCGAGGAAACGTTTCCTAATGAACGGTATATCGCTCGTCCGCAGGTATTTCAGCTCGCTTGACAGGTGCGATGTGAAGACAGATATAATATACGTTTCACGATTATATGACACACGCACGAAACTTACTGTTGTTACATACATACGAGAACTCGGCATTCCGCGTGTGATACCGACGTCGTTTTTCCTGCGTCTCACGTAAGCCATCGGAACTACTGCGCCTCCCGTTGCGCCGAGTCAGCACTAATTAAGAGTTGTACCTAAATGAGCCCGCATTGGCGTAGCCGGAATTTTTCATGCGAGACGCGCGCCTGAGCGTAGCCGAAATCTTCTTTTCAACGTCGACAGGTCGAAATCCAATGTATATTTATCATGGTTATCACAGGTTTGTTTCGCTCCAAAAAAATTAAATCAATTTACTCACCGGGAAGATATCAAATCTCCCCGTTTTTTTTTTAAATCCATCCGTTTCCCATTGGATTTCGAAGGCAACGCGAGTGCAAATGAGTTAATTAGATGTAATATGGTTTAATTAAGCGTGCACGTTAGTAAAATTGTCTCGTAGCGACGCGCTAAATCACCGGAAGGAAAAATTATTTCTTCTGCAAGTTGCAGTCGCGTTTCCGCACGCTCGGGGCTCACGGTCGCGATCGCATCCGCCGCTAAGCGCATCCCCGGTCCTAAATCAAGATACGTCTCGCGTGGCGTGCTCGGCCCATACAAAGGCATCTGGGGATCATCGTGCCTCGACCCGATGCGTTTCACGCATTCTCGCGTGCGCCCTTCGGCGCGATACGATGGCCGCCGCGTTGCACGTTCCTCCTTCTCCTTTATACGCCGTGGACGGAGGCGCTAATGGCGAGCGTCTCGCTTTCTTGCCGGTTGGCCGGTTTCTCCGCTTGCTTCTCTTTCTCTCCCTCCCTCTCCCCGTGTCTCTCGTTCTCTTTCTCGAGGAGGGTGCGCGCTCCTCTCGAAGAACTCCGGTCGTTATCTCGAGGAAAATTCCTTTTTCTCGCCCGCGACCGAAGAAATTCCATCGTGCACGTCGATTACTGGCGAACGGGGGTGGCAACCGTGAGTGTGGGATGTTGGTCGGAAGCCGGGGGGCGAAGGAGGGACAGGGGCCGCGAGAGTAAAAGTGCGCAACGTGGCTAGAAGAGAAATTGCTTCGTTTCCGAATCCACTGTGTGTGTTCTGACTTGATTGGCCCTCCTCCCCCTCCTCGTTTAACCTAGCTTCCTTGCTGTTAGATAGGCATACCGTTCTCCATCTTTAGCACTTTGGCTTTCGCGAGGGCGGAAAAAAAAATACGAACCCATTTTCGGGAGCCCGTCGTCTCCTTTTCGATTAGATGTCCGTGCACGGGCTGCTGGATAAGGCCGGAAGTACCGTCGGGGTGGAAAAAGGCGCCGAAAAAAGGACCGAGAAAGGTGCGAGAAAAGCACAGAATGCGAGCTAACGATATTTCCGTTGGATTTTCGATTGCGGGACTTCATTGCAATTTCGGATTCTACAATCCGATTGGCAAAGTCCCGAGACACGTTTTATAGCAGAAGTTAACTTATTCTGCACTCGTGAAACGTCTAATTCTAATCGAAAACACGATATAAGCAACTACATTGTACCATTAAATACGTAATTAATATGTTTGCACTTTAAACATTGATATTACATTATCTTCACGGGGCAATGTATTTTAACCGGAAAGAAAATAGTGCTTTATAAACACAAGTTCTTGCAAAATACGTAACATTGATATAAAAAAAATATATATATATAAATACAACAATGATGTTGAAAAAAAATTGCAACAAAGAAATGACTTTATTTACACTATATCAAATAGAATTTAAACGACATTAATTCTGTCATTACCGATGTAATATACCGTTATATCGTAATGCAGCCGCTGCACGGTCAAAATATTAAATTTCATGTATTTTAACATACCAGATTATTTACGTGAAACACATCCCGCTCGTTATCTGCGGACCATTGATTACTACTTCCGTGTGCCATCGTAGTGTTTGCCATCGTACGTAATTTAAACGACATTTCTGAGCTACGACACGTACAACATTGGCGAAATAAACGCGTATCTGGTCACTAATTGCGTCTATTCTCTCGCGCCAATTCTTTCGAAAAACCTACGTTTTCGGATGAGATTCAGATAAATAACGTTTGCGCAAGCCTTGTATCGATTGCGGTGAATTGCAATTGTTCTAGTTTAATTGCTTCTCTGTCGCATGACAAGTTGGCATTACGTTGCGCCTCATTTTAAACCGCTATTGTGAAGGCAAATGCTCCAGAATGAGAAACGAATGGCGCGATTCGTGTCTTTCCTTCAAATTTCTCCTTGCTTCTATTCGTCCATAGATTTACTTGCCAAGCACGAAATAGGTACATTCTGTTCGAACAGTTACACCGTGGTATAGCGAGACATTTAAAAAAATGCATAAGAAGAATAAAACAAAAGTTTATCAATAATAAATTTTGCATTACGTTTTAGAAGCTTGTTTAAAGTGCCGCTTGTTTATAACGTAAAAATTGAAATTTTAGATTTTGTAGACCGCGTTTAAAGACATTAAAGTATTAAAATAGAATTTCCGAGGGAGAAGAGATTTAACGTTAATATTGTTCAATTTTACATTTATACATTTGCATAATGCGACATAAAGATGCCATCATGAATCATACATTTAATAATGGCTCGTCAATTTTATGAAAGTTATCTCTTTAATCTCTCAAAACTCGCAATATTACACGATGGTAGCTCACGATCGACTAGGTTCGACAATTCGAGCGTGATTCGCATCCGGCCATTAATTAAGCCGGCCGCGAATAATTAGGTCGCGGCGAATAAATTTGGTTTATCTCTAATTATCCTGGCGAGAGTTCCATTCAAAGGACCCGAGGCGGGCACGACGCGTATTATTAGGCAGCATCACTCGGTGTCTATAAACGCGGTAACGATCGTCCGGTTTAATTGCCACTAAAGCAACGGTCGAAAGGAAATTAACGCCCAAGCGGGATCCCTCCGTCGCCCCTTTTCGACACCAGCCTAAAGTGCTCTGTCTTTAAGTCCTGAAGCGTTGAGCTCTGTATAAACGTGTTTTTTTCATACGTTTCTTAATTAAGGAGGGTGAGTTTTTGTCACGCCAGTGAAAACAAATCGAAGACTCGATAGATAGATGAGACGACGTTTCTTCGGAGTTCTATATAGTTCCTCAAAAGTTTTAACGAATTATTGTTAACGCTCAAACTAATAAAATAACAAAAATGGAATAAATGAGTTTTAGCGATTGTTTTCTAGATAAAAACTTTTTAAATCTCCATGAATAAAGTTTTTGTTTTTAGAAATCTATTATTTTATTGAAAATTCTAGATCTGAAAAATGTGTAGTTTGCATCTACATATCTTTGAATCGCTTCTTTATACGTAAACACTAAAATTCTTCTTGGGACGTGTCAGAAACTTTTTGTAAACTCTTTAGGGAAGAGACAGACCCCGATTAATTATATCGAAATTCTGAAAATGGGATACCAGCTTCATAGAGGTCGCAAATTTCACTTTCAAACTTTGCATGACGTAAATACAGTTTAAAGCCCGACCTTCTCAAAACCAAGTCTTTGATCTCAAGAGCGAAACTTCACGAACTCCGAAGTATACTCTGGAATGGTGAGCGCGAACACGCCGGTTCATAGATCTCGATGACGAAGGGGGAGAGATGGGAAGGTAGATCTACCGGTTTGATTAACTGGCAAGAAGAATAAAGAGACAGAGAAGAGAGATAGAAGAAAGGGAGAGCAAGCGAGTGAGGAAGAAGAATGGACCAGCTTACGAGGAAGCGAACACATCGCGATGAAGGGAGATGAAGAAGAATAAGACCAACAAAATAGGAAGAGAAGGGAAGGAGAGAGAGAGAGAGAGAGAGAGAAGGAGGGAGAGAAGAAGAGAGGAAGAGAGAAGAAAAGAGAATAAGTGAGAAAAGACGACAAAAAGCTGTACTGCTCCAAGAGAAAAAGAAGGGAAAGGAGCAGGAGAAAAAGTGTAGAAAAGAAGGTAAAAGAGAAGGAGCTCCGCATTGAAAAGAGAGTCCTTCGCTTCGCGAACAGGACGAAGGAAAAGTTGAGAGCACCAACGACGCTAATGAATGTTTAGTACGCGGAAAAGCGAATCTCTTTTTTTCACTTTCCCCTCGCATCATCCCTACATCCCACCGCCTTCTCTCCACGCGAAGAACCACCGTGAGTGGTCGGCCGGTCTCTCCCTTTGGGTCATTAGCCCAGCCCGCGTGCCATTTTTCTGGGGCACCAGTTCGCAAGAAGCCGCTTTTGACGAATAAAGGGAGGACGAGAGGACCCTTCGTCGCTATGCTTGCGAATTGCCGCGAAGGAATACGTACGACATACTTCCTTCCGGACTGCCACCCTAAGGACGTGACATCGCGACGCGACGTGCGCGTCTGGAATGCATTACGACGCAACGTCAACCAACTTTTTGATCTATTAGGACGGCACCGGCGGTGACAGCGCGGAGAAGCTTATCGAAGATTGCAATGGACATCACATGAGTGGTCTTCGTTTTTTTTCTCCTTTTCTCGCTTTAAAGAAGCATCACGTCGCAATAATTGCATTGCCACAATTTTTTATTTCCTTCTTGATCGTGGTGAAAAAAATACATTGAAAAAATGCTTAGCAATAGTGCTATCAAATGTTAACTAAAATAACATTTGATTTTATACAAAAGGTACCTTTGTGTGGTAAATTGTGATAAATAACAATTTAATTCTGGTTTACAATTTGATATTGTTCTATTTAATTATTATAATTTAATATACAAGTACAATTTTTACTTTATGAGCAATTTCAGAATTTAATTTACTTAAACTAATAAAAAAATACGTTTCTAATAATGAACGTTTTATTTAACGTGCAATATACTTATGTATATATGACACTGAGAATTAAAAATATAGATTAAAAACGCAGATGAAAAATTTGGACGCACAGAAAAATGGCGTGAATAAAGCACAGTGTATAATACACATTGCGAGAGTGACATGCGTTTCGCGTAAAGAGGCTACAACCTCTCAATGTTCGTCGATCTCTCGATACGTAGCCATCACTGTTTGTTTACTATCCATGCCAACGAGCGTGAGGTTATTAATTATCGTTTGACGCGTGTCGATGAGGATGGAAGAGAGTGCGTCCAATTAGTCGAAGGGCACTCGCGCACGCTCGACGTTATACCTCGCAAATCGATGCGATTTCCGACATACATCAATCAATAATATATAACCGCGAGAAATAAGAATTATTTGAATTTACGCAATTCTAAATCGGAGCTCTTAATCCTCTTGCTGTATTCTTTGATAAAAACACTCACAAAGTTGCAAAAATTTTATTATTTGAAAATGTAAAAGTAAAAAAAGGAATACCAATAAAATTTGTATAAAACGTTTTTACTAACAATGAGCTTTGTTTAAAAAAATACTCCATTTAAGAAAATATGTTGTTAATAATCTCATGTATTGCAAGTTTGAGAAAATAATCAATAACGCTGGTTGTTCAAATATTGGGACGAATCAAACAAATTGTAGTTCGTAATAAAAAAAAAGAAAAAAAATGCGATGTAGAAATCTCTTTTGCCTGTAAGAGAGAAGCGTGTCGAATGGTCAGCAGGATGTTCCGCGCAATTAAGCCGCACTGTTTCTCGTCAGCGATATCGAACGAGCACTCGAAGACTTCTTCAATAGGTCCTTCGAAGTTGAAGGGCTCCGGTAGCCCTTCCAGATTACGGAAGACGTTCGAATCTCAAGATGATCTTAACCAGAGACCCTTCGTGCTCTTGTTCCGGCCGATGACCACCATACTTCAGTCAAGCAGTATTTAATAGACAAAAGATGTCCTGCTCTTCGGGCGTCTTTAGTCTTTTCTGGTACCCGCGGGGCGACAGCGTCGCGCGACGCGGCGAGAAAAGTGCGACGCCGGGGAAAAGCGGGGGGGGGTGTGGCATGTGCGAGGGCAAGGTAAAGGTGGAAGGGCTTAAATCAATAAATCGCGCGTAAAAGCCCGCACTCTCCCGCTTCCACCGCGCCGCCCCGGCGCGGCGTTATAACTCCGCGCGCGTGAACGCGGGAGACAAAGGGACTCGACGACAAGGTACAAGGACGACGGAGCTCTCGAGAGGCGGAAGGACCCCGTGGCCGCAGAGGAGATTGATGTTATTCGATTCTCGGATTCGAGATAAGTTAAGGGCGAAGCGGGACATCTCCACGAGGGGGCACCTACATAGATCACGGGATCGCGACTTCGATTTACGTTTCGAGTGTATGCGATGCCTTGGGAAAGATTGGTGTATCCGGATATCTTCAACTGCAATTCTACGATTATTATAGATATAAAACGGCACAGATTTCAATGCTATTTTTTTTTAAGTCTCGTTTGATATTCTTGTGCATTAGAGGGAAGAAAAGAGATCTCTTTTAGCTAAAAGCATTTTGTTATTGCAGTTATTACAGGATTTTTCTATCAGAGGTAATCAGCTAGATTCTTGAAGTTTTTTGCACGTAACCCACATTTGCTGAAATAATATGTTATAAATCGGAATTTGAAATCGCTTTTTTCTTGCGTAACTACGTTACTCACGTTCGACATTGTTATCAGTCCCCATAAATCCGGCATGTTTCATACTGCTATAAGTATCGCTCGAAAAATCGAACGGTTTGGATAATCTGAAATTAGAGACGAGTATCTCTATCTCTCTCTCCCTCTTTCGACGATCGGCCTGAATGTAAATCTCGAAAGCACGCCACTCGTTTATCTTCTCGGACTCGAACGGAACGTGAGAGACGTTCGACGTGCTTTCTTTGTCATTTGACACGCAATCCGCGCCGGATATATTTCACATGCACACGCGGCCCTTCGTAATTAGAAAGCCATTCAGAACTACGCGCATCCACTCTACGCTGATGGATACTGACCATATCTCACGGGCGATGATGACGGGCACCACCTTTCATGCACGCGGAGCGCATCCGTGCACAACGCGGGGCGGCTGTGAAAGCGATGCTGCTCGCGCTCGTTAAAGCCCGATTCCTCGACTCTAGGCGATGAAAAGGGTGCGAGATAGTCGCGGTATGCCGACGATCTTAAATCTACCGGCATTAAATTTAACGCTCTCTCACCAGGAATTTTTGTTACTGTTCGTTACGGCGCACGGGCGCCAACGTTAGTCGAGCATTTGCGTATATACTGATGTACAAGATGCTTCAGATTTAATCTTTCAATCTTAGGGAGCAATTGGAGTCTGACACGATTGTACGTGTGTTAACGATCACATGATAAAAATCTCAATTTGAAATATATGTGTATACAGCTGGAAAAATTGTGTTGAATTTAATGTAAATCGTCTGTCCCAAACGGTCCACTCAAAATTTTGCATTAATATTTCAACAAAAAAGAAACGTAATCTCGATCGTAATTTGAAGTTACTTGTGCGTACAATTGACATAATTTTTATGATGAAATTAAAAGAAGAATAATAAAAGAAAATATAGCACAGTTATTCCCACTTTTGTTATAATGTAACATCGACACTCCTTTTTTGTAAATTTCAACAGATACAAAATGTAAAATTATAAAAATGATTTAAAAAATATGTTGAAGTAACTTAATTTTATTTAATAAATACGTGCAAATTGTGTTACTTTAACATATTTTTTAAATCACTTTCACAATTCTATATTTTATAGTTATCAAGTTCAGTTAACACAGCAGACATGTGTTAAATTTACACATGAATATGTTCGTTACTTAAAACAAAAACTTTAACCAACAGATTTTTTTCACAAAAGTGCACAAATTTTTCAACAGTATAGCGTTTCATTGGTGCTTGTATCACCAATAACTCAGCACACCAATTGAAAATTAATTAACTCGCTGGCAAAGCGATTGTAGTACATTTGCGCTCGTATAACAGTTACGTTTTCGCGTTTATGTAAATGCGATATCGATTTGTGATTCAAATGCAAAAAGGGTGGGGAGGGCGACGAGCGTGGGAGTGACTTAATAAACGTTGATCGAAGAAAATTGGCGAGGGCCCGAAGTCGAAACGCGCTTTACGAGCGCGCTTTACGCGCGCCACGTGAGTCACTTTCGTGCCCCGGGGAACTGCCGCTCCCAATTAATTCGCTATCCGGAGGAATGTTTCATTAAGGCGTTTATTAATCCTGTCTTATTTCTATTAACACGACTGACCTTCGCTACGAGAACTGTCTTGAACCCTGAGAAAGTCTGCGCGAGTCGGTGCAACGAGGCGGCCGCTGAAAAATTACGCGAGCCGGTTTAATCGCGATAAATTGCCAACAGTATCGCGTGCTAAATTACGGTACCATCGCCGGCGAATAATTGCCATTATCGAAAACGCCTGTGCTTCCGCACTAATTGATTTTGCGATATCGTTCAGCGACGGTATCGCGCACGGTTTTTTTTTCATTCCGAAACGTTAATTTAGTTGCAAGAATATAGTTATATTTTTCACGTGCGCTGATATTTTATTGGCAACACGAAAAACTACTCGTACAACGTATAATAGATAATAAAAATGTTAAATCTGTATATGAAAAATATACCGTGTTCAAGATATACTATTTCGGATAAATAGCAAGTATATCATAATATATAATCAATTGTACAAAGTATAGATTTAAAATTGATTATCATTCTTCTTGATCGAAAACTATTCTTAATTCAGCCGAAATGAACGTTTATGACGCCCGGGTTGGGCATTTAACCGGCTGGGCGGAAATCGAGCCGGGTGCAATCCAGAAACCGGAAGAGCAGCCGGGTCTCGACGCGTCTGGCCGATGGAGCGAGAACTATCTCGCGCGGGAGCCGCGCTGGATAACGGACGGGTCGTCAAAAGCGAGAAAAAAGTCGTCGGCACGATCGGCGCCCCAAAGTTTTGCCCGTCGCGGAAATCGAATTTTCGAGCTGAACGCCGTGCCAGGCGGGAAACTTGAAAATGGACTTTGTAATTTGCCACTCGGTTTGACTTGGTCGCCGCCGGGCACGAGCCCGCTGCCCGAGCTGCTCGTCGCGGCTCGCCGAGCTCTCGATGATCTTGTTTGCCGATTTGCCATCGTCGAAACTTTCAACGACATTAGACCGCCACTTTCCCGCGCGCCAATGCGAGTGCAACTCTGATTAACTCAATACCGGGGTATCTTCTATAACAGTAAATACCAACGGAAAATGCTTTCTACCTATATAGGGTACAAAATCATATTTCTTGGCATTTCGGTTGCTTTCAGCTGGTAAACATTTGTTAAAAGTAATATCTTGCACCGTATAGAGTCATCGCCGAGTATTTATAGAAACATTGTAATACTCCCTTCCGCATTTTTATGTTCGTATAATAATAGAATATTTCGGAATATATCACGCGGCGATGTAACGCACGTACCAGTGATGTCTGATGCTATAAAACGTGCCATATTACAAAAATTCCATCAATTTTTCGCCTTGCGTTTCTACAATGCATTACGGATGTTCTGCGATATTAAACTCTGAGCGTTTGATACGACTGCATTTATCGCGATCGGGTATTGCATTCGAACGCATTGTGACAAATACATATATATGTATATATGTGTATATATATATATATATATATATATATATATATATATATGTATACGTCGCGGAAAGTATTCAATATCGCGCAGTGATTTGGCATGACTTAATCGCTCGGCGACACGGACTCGCTGATGCATATTGGTGAATGCATTGCCGGTTGCAGTGTCCCGATGCTTTTCCCCGATGAATGCGCACCGAGCCGAACGCGGAACGCGAACTTCGGATGCATCTGCGCGCTCTGAAAGCGTACGCGGATATGTATCCCGGAAGATAAATTATCTTCTCGTTCGAGCGACTTTGCGTCTCGGTACATTCGCGTAGCGAGCCCGCGCCCGCGCTCGCGATGCCTGTCACAGCGCAACGCGTTCCGGTCGTGTCACATGCCCGGAGAAACCTGGATTCTGAACCGCGCCGATCATTCCATAGATCTCCGTACATTTTCTGAATTCGAAGATGCCTCTCGGTTTGTGCAACGGATACCGTTTGCATCCCCGTCT
The DNA here is from genome assembly GCF_016802725.1 of Solenopsis invicta. Lineage (NCBI taxonomy): Eukaryota > Metazoa > Arthropoda > Insecta > Hymenoptera > Formicidae > Solenopsis > Solenopsis invicta. The sequence continues at coordinate 13,394,605 of NC_052673.1, forward strand.
GCCCGCCTAACCATCCCACCTAATCGATCTCTGCCATAAACTGCTCACTTCGACGCACGCGAAAATTAAGAGTAGGTTTATTACTCGCTTTGATAAGGCACACAATTGCATAATTTAATTAAATTAATGCGCATTAAGATTTAATTTTTCACGTGCTACCGAAGTTACACAACACTATGTTCAATGTATTTAGATTTTAATGGATATTGAATTTTAATTTGAATAATTTGCCTGGTACTGATTGATTGTCAATATTAATATTGAAATTGAGATAATGATATCGACTGCATTGTGATGTATGCAAGTTTTATCTTGGAAATATCATATTCTCGTCTCATACTACAATTGATGTAAATATAACAATTACAAGCATATATACGTTCTTATCTTACAGTATACTTGTAATAATTAGCGATGTATGTCCAAGTTACAAATTGAAATTACAAAAGCAATTTCAATCAATATTTTAAGAAGGCGAAACAAGAAGGCGAAACGATGATCTTATTGAATTATTGTGAAAAAAATGTCGGTAATCAAAAAAATTTAAAAAGGAAAAATTTAGGTTGAATATATATAATGATTTGTGTCTTTATTGATTGATATATAATCGTGAAATACAATTTATCGTGTCGTTCAATTAATTGATCATCGATCTGGATGATGCGCATCATTATCAGGACGGCATTCGAGCCCGCCTAGGTGTGACGTAGTGTGTCGTGCCTGTTGATCGAACGACACCATCAAATTGTGCGCAATGTTGCGTGCACCAGCAACATTCGCACGCGCCACCGTCAAAGGGACACGCAATCGATCCCGTCCCCACCAAACTGTCCGCGGTGCGCGATTAGTGCATTAAATATAAATTCGTCGACGCAACGGGTCGTACGAATAAAATAGAATACGCGTATCTACTCTCATTTGCTGATGTAAATGTTTCGAAGGATTTCAGTGAGGACACAAAAAAATCAGTTCTTATTATATCTATAATTAAAAGCATTGGCTTCTACGAAAAGAGCATGCGAAGACGCTTTTGCGGAAGATAATTTGCGAAATTAACTAATGATAGCTGATGGTCTGAAGAATTATCCTTCGCGAATTAATAACAAATTGTACAAGGCCGCAGAAGCAATTTCGCAACCGCTTTCACGATCGATCACCCGATTCCTCGTAAGGCGAACTCAATATCCCGCTTGTTTACAAGCTGCTATCATAGCACAATGGCGTGGCGCGATCCAACATAATCACTGGCATTGTCGTCAAATTTCACAATCTTGTCTGTTTAAAAATTAATCAAGCGATAATTTTGTATATATGTTAGAATTTTGTTTTATATGTTTTTTCACATTAATAAAAAATGATATTAATTTCTGCAAAACTTAATTTACAATCACTAATTACTATAATACCAACAACTTTATTCGTTTACAATTAAGATAGTAGATATTCTATTTTCACCAAAAAATTGAACAAAAATTTTTCCAGCGAATAATCCAATAAGATTGATTGAGAACATCTTATTATTCTATTAAAATAGAAAATAATAATTTTATATAATCGTAAATGCATTCAAGTAACATGATTCACACGTGTATTACGCATAAGGGATAGTCTTTATCATTTTTATTTAAAAATGAAAGATTTGTTTTTAATTTTGTCAAGTAATTGTTGACTGTCAGTGCGCTCTTCGACAATTTTTATGTGGAATCATTATATTCCGATTTTCCAATAGTAATTAATAACTTAACTGTATGTAGATAGGATGATTCTCAAAGTGGAAATGAATTCTTTTAATTTCACGCGACTTGTCTGTGAAGCTATCTTCAGTGTCATAATTTACCGGTCACTCGGTATAGCAGGCTCGGTATCAACAATAGTCTCATGGTCGATATGCACCTAGGATACAATACGAGGCGGGTACATTGTGCCACTCGCCTAAGCGCTAATACTAACGCGGGCGCGGATGCGGAGTGCAGAGTCGATACAACTAAGGGATGAGAGGACGGAGAGCGAAACAGGGAGGGGAAACATGTTAGAGCTGATACAGCTCTCGGCTGCTTGCAGAGGATCGCAATACCGCGACATTGTTCCCGTTTGCGGTGGCTCCGCCGAACGTGTCGCGGATACGAGCCGCAGTAGAAAAGAGGGGGAAGTGAGAGTAGCGAAAAGGGGGATGTCGGTGAAAGAGGAACTAATCTCGCTGCCCCGAGTTTTCCGAGGCAAGTAACAAGATGAGCGTAACAAGCGCACGCCCGCCGTTTGTTGGGGGTTTGGTTTGTTTGATTTCGAGATTCTTGTGCAACGTGTTTCTTTAAGCGGGTGAAGGTGGAATGGGGGATGATGCGCGGGCGTGTGCACGGGTCGGGGTGCATCGCTCTTGGATGCGATGATAGATAGGATTGTCTACTGGGTTGTTGGAAAGCTGTGCTTTTTAATATAACGAAAATCGATAAGATACACGGCGCAAGTATGATAGCCTGTATGCGTGCGTTATGATTCCGAGAAGAATTATAAACTTCGTATAATCTTCTGAATTTTTAAATTTCATAATTTTTCGCATATTATAATTTGTAATTACGCAAATAATCAGTTGGATACACATAATTCCAAAAACTTGCAATTCAAATTTTGGAAGAATTTTCTTTTCCTTGTGTTTGTTTGGAAGCTATTAGCAAGATGCAAAACTTAAAAAAGTACGTGTATCAATTATAGCTTTATATTTGCCACTTCAATTTAAAGCCTTTGTTTTGACACGATCACTTACGAGTTAATCGACTTCATCTCGGTACTGAAGTTCTTATTCAAGTTCGACGGAGATATGGGATCACTCACGGATCAAAGAAGAACATTTGACATCTCCGCTTAAAGCACTTTCGCATTCGCAAGCTCTCCCTAAGCGACCGTAATGGATAGAAAGGGCTCCATCGAAGCTCGCTACCGCAAATCCGAGATGCCGGCGAATCCCCGGCAGTCACGTCGATTTTTATTTTCGACCTTCATATCCCTCTGTACGGCTCGAGCGTGTTCAGTAAGAGGAGCTGACGAAAGTTGACACAAAACGTCGGATGTTCTCCGCGCAAGAGCTATGAGACCACGCTGTCGCCTTTAACACGCACAGCGTGATTTCCACGTGTACATTCCGAAAACTCAAGATAACTGTCTGAGATGTTTAATTTCAGTGTCGGGCTATGTCGTAATTTTAGCGGTAGTCGTTGAAGCTACACATGAGAAAGTTTTACGCTTTTATTTGTTCTATGTTGTACACATAAACAAAATTAAATTTTTTATTTTTTCATTGAGACAAAAGATGCAAATTAAATTTCATCAATGTGAAAAATATTTGATTATTTAGTCGTACCTACTTTGTTTATATACCGTATCATATAATATTAAAAAATATAGTTTTTTAAGTTTAAATTTTAAATCCAGTTTATCATAAATGAATCACAAATCATATTTTTGAAAAAAAATCAACGACAAATTCCTGTGAGTTTATCTCGTGAAATGAAATTTTTCGTTCGGTAATTTTCAGAAATTTTAACCCCAATTTAAATATATAAATGGACAAGTGAAGATATTTAATATATAGAACAAAACTAAGTATAATTTAGTAAGTTAATAAGTATTGTATAAAAATTACAAATCTTTGCAGCTAAGCAATGAAATAAAAATTTTGTAACGCAATTAGGATGGCAAATCTAAATTCTAGTCAATTTTGAAGAGTATCATTACGCTTTTTCTATTTTTCAATGTCGATGATTATTTTTATGAAAATATCTACACCACATGATTCACCATCATTTTGGATGATTATTTGAGATCATCAATCATATGAATTCGTCGTTGGATCGACGTATTATGATTGAAACGTTATCGATGAAACAGGGTTAATCGAATTCATGTGGATAATCTTTGATGTCTTTCATCTCAAAAGAAACACAGTCGCGTCGATGTGAATAATTTGCGGTCCAATATCGGCTCGACCCCTTCTTTCGTGTAAAGAGCGGTAGAGGGTTTAAAGGAACCAACTGGGAAAAGCGCCAGGATAGAAGGACAAGGTGCATCCGTAGTTTTGCATAGTAGAAACGATGCACCATATAAAGATCAGCGTAGTCCGCGTTTGATCTTTGAGAAAATTTTACATTAAATTCATGCTTCAAGAAATTTAGATTATAATATATGTAGAAATTTGTGATTTAAACCGCCGCGCCGTAGTGAAAATTTTCCATTGGGAAATCTATATGGAACTTGATCCAGTAGTAGATATTATGTATAATTCCAAATAATCAAAATTATATTGAAATAATTTATACGTTTGTTATGTTATAAATAATACAGCATGTATCGTATCATACGTAACAACTTGTTTTACATTTTAAATTAAAATTTTGAATTTTAGAACTCATATTAACGTGGAAAGGAAAGAGAAAACGAAAAGAAGGCAAGAGATAGAATTGTGCAGATTTTAATAAAAAATGATTTATCATATTCCTTTCATGATTCGCGTGAAAGCGAAATCTGAAATATGTCATTTAACTGATTGCAGAGACTGGTATATGAACGAAAAACAATTATTTGTCTGAAGAACACCTACTTTGCTTGCCTAATGAACTTAACGTAAATAGCTTAAACGGTTTTGTTTTCCAATGATTTCAATTGAAAAAACTATCAAGCGCTCTCTGTATCTCTACACATTCCTCCCTTCCTTAGATATTGATTCACCTGGCAGCCGTCTGTTATCCAGGCGAACCTGAGGCGTTTCCTACCTCTGTCTAACCGTTTCCATTGTCACCGCTCATCCGTAACACGGATCTCGTCTTACCAACCGCTATATTCCCCGGCCTCTACTCTTGAACGATGCTGTATCTCGCATCGAGACCTCGCCTGCCCACCGTCGAGACGTCTCACCCTGTGGAGGCTAAATGGAGCGCGACCGACCGCAGAGCGAGGGTGAAATTCGCTGCATAATTAAATATATCAGCGCAAACCCTTCGACCGAGACTGAATACGTTGCGTTTATTCCTTTCGCGAGCTGCGGAGTTATAATTGCGGAGAATGCATGAAATCGCAATGGGCAATTGAAAAATACCAACAATCGTCGAAAATAATCGACTCATTATTTTTCTTAGCAAAGATTTATCGGCAATTTTTATTATTAGCAAAGAAAAGAATAAAAATTGAGAGCTAATTCGAAGATTGATGATTAAAAATTCATTATTCGAGGAGGAGAAGCGGAAGAAACTATTTGACTTGAGAGGTATATATATTCATTTGAAAATTATGCTTGTAGAGTTAGATACGGCTATAAAACACGAGTAAATTCCTGCTCAAACAATGGTTAGCTATTGTAATGGGAAACTATTGTTCTTCCATGCATTTACTCGCGCAATGTATCTGTCTTTATCTTTCAAGGAGGAGTATATTACGGAAGTACAATAAAATGTTTTTCTGCGATTTAGAGATAAATGAAGAAGGATAACAAGTAATGATTTGCTTCTTAATTGTTTACTTTTCTCCAATTAATTAAAAAATATTATTTTTATTCGACTAACAGTACTATGAGAATGCTATATCTTTATAAATGAGCAAAGATTTTATAATCAAAGCTTATATATAAATGTTAAAATTTTAGCATAATTAAATTAGAAGATGGGAGACAATTAACCGAAAGGATCTTATATTCACCTTATACGATATGAGAAAGATCGATCGATCTCGGACGATGTATCGAGTACATTGGCACGATGTACTCGCGGATGGTATGTCGAGGAATCGTACGTGCAGATAGATCATGTGCGCACGTGATCCAGGGATCGTATGGCCCTCGTATTCTGGATTCGCCGGTCGTGCCGCAAGATGAAACGGATTATTGCTTCGCCACGTTTATGTACCCTCCTCGATATATCTGTCCACCGGCCCCTAGATAGCGACATATTAATGCCAAAGGGCTCTGCGACGGAGACCCGGATATGTACTGTAGGTACTTGAGACTATGTATGCACGTACACGTATATGCCGCGCGGCTTTCGAGCACCGGATATATATATATATATAGATATAGCCAATCACTCTGCGCGTCTTCTCATCATCGAAGACGAGCCTCCTTACGCCTCGCATGATATGTCCACGAAATTCGATCAAGTGATCTCAGACTGATCCTGCGAGGTTACTAGGTCATCAGATATGTTAGTCGTTCTTGTTAACAGATTATTTATGACGGCGTATTTTTGATAATTCGAAGTCCTACGAAAATTACGATTTACAAAATTAGAATTTTAAAAAATCTTATCTTTGAGTATTTAACTGAATTATTATTATAGCCATTTATTATGCGTTTATTATTTTGGTGAAATCGTAATAAAGTATGAAGCTTCTTGATTATTGAAAATTCTTATGAAAATTGCAGAGTATATTATGAAATTTTAGGAAACATAAAAAATGGTTTTGAGAATTTTATAGTTATGAAAGACGTAAAGTGCATTACGATAAAACAAAGGTGAAAGTAACAAGTTGAAAGACTCATTTTTCACGTATGCACTCGACAATATATTTTGTACTTGAATCCATCCACAAGAGATTTATTATGCAAGAGACTTTGCGCCTGCAAGTTCCACTTTTCTTAGGCTCTTTATCGCCATTATTGATTTTCGATTATCGGCCACCTAATGCATCGGACGTTTTTGGGTTAAAGACCACCAGCATCCCGTGTGCTCATCGCTTTCCGCGACTCCCGATAAGACTTTGCGATCATGCCATTAGATAGAAGAACCGTCACACTTTGGTGCAGTTGCATCCGACTGCGCCAAGAACGAATTCACGCTCCGAGAACTTGCGCTTGAAAAATAGTGGAGTGACTTCAAAAAGTTAGTTATCAGACTTGTGACTATAAAGTGAAAGCGGCAATCGTCGCGGAGATAAAAATTAAAAAAAAAGAGACATGATACACAAATAGAAATAATTGTGTATCTAAAAAAAAAATAGTGTTGAGAAATAATTTTATTACATATTGGTTTGTATTTGAAAAGAGAGAAAAATATTCTTTAACTATAGATAATGTCGAGTCTTAAAATTTACGATACAAGAGCGAGCTCTTAACTGCAGAAAATTCTTGTTGCAATCCTGTCGATGCCTTAAAGAAAGCACAGTATTATCCTAGGATTATAATCCGCGAACGCGTTTGTCAGCTTAAAAAAGAATTCTTGCCGGCGAAATAGCAGGCGTACCTAATTAGCGCGGATGATTTCCAATGTCGCGGTTCGCGCCAATGTTATTTCGGGAGGCGCGCGTTAAAACGCGCGGAGAACCGGCAGTCGGGTGACGATAAATTGCCGTAAAGATTTCGCTGTCGTCGTTAGAGCCGCCAATTAAGCGGGTGGGATAATCGGCAACCACTTCGCGATAATTTACGGAACGACGGGTGGCTAATTTGACGCGCGGGGCTGGAGGCGTGCAAAGAATCGACTTTCATTCACGGATTCACGTCAAAATTTGCTTATGACGACAATGCGAAGCAAAATGCAAGATCGTTCATTAAAAAACGAAGTTGTCAAAATTGTACGAATCATATTTGTCTAATAATTGTATAGTCCAACTTAGAGTTACTTTACAAAAATTCAATCATCTTATTCATAGTTTTACTTATCAAGATAAATCAGAGCTAAACAAAACAACTGCAAATTAATTTGGAACTTGATATGAGAAATACTGACAAACACTTGTACGAAATTTTTGCTTTAAGAAATATAAATTCAGCTTGAGCAATCTACATTTATAATTTGGAATTCTACGTAGAATATAAGCAATGCAAGTAACACGATGACATAAATAATTAGCATAAGTTTACAATTCTTACACAAATCTCGAGGATAAAATTGGCATTAATCATTATCACACGGCTCAAAGTAGCACGCGAGGCAAGCATTTAAATAATCCTAATTTAAATAAAACCTGGTCGCCCACGTTCGGGAGACTCGCAGCATCACGATACGTTTTACCAATCGTATTCTCATCGCTTTCTTCCACTCTCTCTTTTTTCCTCGAAGCGTCTGCCATCGGTCTTCAATCACGCTCGGATCTTTCGTCTCGATAGCGCGAGCGTAAGTGCAAGACGTGTCAGTGACTCTCAACCTGACACCCGCCGTCTTGGAAAGCCACGTCCCCGAAGAAGATCGATCGCATTCAGAGAGGACACTGACCTGATTTACGATGTTCCACTTCGCCGACCAGAAAAGTTCACGACAATCAACCTTCTTCTTTTAATTAAAAGACTATGTGAGCTATAAAAATATTGCGTTTTTCCTAAATCATAATTTTCCCAGCTATAAACTTTTAACTATTGTGTAATACGTTCCGGTCATAAATTCTTTCATTGCAAATATTTCTGGACCATAAAATGTTCAAATGTCTACTAAGCTAGCATGCCAATGTAACGACGTAACTCCGAAAACACAGTTTTTCAATATTTTGCGAAAGAAAATTATTGAAATTTTTTTGAATTATTTTTAAATGTGATTTTGATGTAACGATTTAATCTACTGATAATAGAGGGATAAAAGTATTAAGTATATTAAATTCTCATCAGAATTCTCTTTTTTTTGCAATTAGACAATTAGAAAAATGTCGTTGTTGTAGCAAATGAGAGCGTGTGTTATTATGCATAACGCGAGTTCGCAGAGACGCGGTTGGAACATCGCGAAAATCGCTTGTACTCCGCGACTATCTGCAAGGCAATCAATTCTCGTCATTGACGAAAGGAAGGAAGCGAGTTCGCGGATACGAGGGAAAAGGCGGAAAAAATGGAGTCTCGGCGGGCGTGACTTAATGTAGTCGAAGAAATAAACGGGGCAGCGGTATATATCAAAACGCGGACAGCCTCGTTGCGTATAAATGATATAAATAAAATCAACCTGGGAAATACCGGGGCTATTTATCATCCGGCTAAAATACCTCGTGCCTTCGTCCTCTCACGTCCCCATTAATAACGACGGGAAAAGCCATTTTCTTGGACGTAGCCTTACTTCCAGCACATTATACTTATTTCGTGAGAAAACGCGCATTTAAGAAAAGATTCTAGCGTTTAACTTAATTAAAAATGCGGTGTGCAGCAATTTTCTACGATTACGATCCACATTATCAAATGCAATACTCTGAAAATTTAAATTTATACACGGCTTTTTTATTATACGTAATAATTTACAGAAATTGTTGATGCATCCTTACATATAATACATATAATTAGTATGTTGTAATATAATCAGACGTATAGCACTTTGCGATTTAATACAATACTTGTGTAGAAAATTATATGGAGGATAATCTAGACTAGCGCGAAAGGTGAATCGCATTTACGAAAAGGAGTATTATAAAAGTCAAGAAAAGAGGTTGAGAAGAATCGAGAGAGACTGTGCCGGAGAAAAACATAATTTAGAAACTTATAATTTGATGAAGTCATAATCTAGAAAGTTTATGATTTAGAGAATTTTTAACCGGAAACTATGCTATGCTTAACAGTACTGGAAAATTGGTAGAGTTTACAATCTATAAAAGAAGGAATTCGAAAAAGGAATGAAGAACTTATTACAAGAATAAGTACGCGACTACTATTCTATCATGCGTCTATGCACATATTTGTGAGGCACCAGCATCACGAGTTTCTCAATGCATCCTCGGTTGCATGCACATACACGCGCATATGTGCGTGACAGAGAGGCCCCCGGGAAAGCCGCGAGATGACATCTGGCCAAATATTTAGGTGTCGAGATAAGAGAGATGTGTTTGTGTTGCGTTGCTTCGCTGGATATTCTCAACTAACACATGTGTTTCTTTTTTTTTCAGGTAAGCAATCTAGGACCCCCTTTATGCGCGTAAAATTGGAGGTTTCGCTGCAATATGGTAAGATAAACTTACGATATTAATAATGATAATTACCAATTATCGTTATTTCTGTTACTAAACTCGAAACATCCAATCAGCGATGCCAGTTGCGCAATGTAACATAATTTTTTTAATTTATGTTTATTTATGCAGAGTAATTTTTCTACCTATTCATCATTGAATGTCGTGATTAATTTATTAATAGTTGCACGTCACATCCTTGATGCAAAAAAATTAGAGAAAAAATATATCATATATGCTAAAGAATGTTAATAATATTTGAATATTGGCAATACAGCAAGAGTGATGGCAGCATAAATAGATTAATTAAACATGACATAAACCATTAATCAAACTTACTCGGTTGACGAAATTAATAAATCAACGTGAAATTAAAAATCCGTCACGACGGAAACAAAAAAAATGGTCGCGTAGCGTTTTATAAGGGAATCGATGTAATGCGACGGGATGAATTACGAATTATGGAACGCATTGCTCATCCGGGAGGACATCAATCCGGGATAATCGACGAGTCGCGAGATTCCTTTTTGTCGCGCGAGATGAAACATGGCGTCGGTTTGTCCTCGTCGTACGTCGGAATTTCGTTCGCTCGCCATTTGATATCCACCCCATGATTTATACTTTTAGTTTCGGCTCGTCGAAGTTCGTCTTTCGCAAAAAAAAGTATAGGAAAGCCATGATGTATCGCTCAATACAAGTTGAAATAATACCGGTTGACAAACAGAATTTTGGTCTGAAGTACGTAAACTATGCAGTGGCGCATAAATATTAATTCAGATGCAATAAGTACGTTTTTGTTCTGGTTATTGAAACTTCACGAAGCGCGCGTTATTTCATAAAACGCATCAATGAAACGCATCGTTCAATGACAATATACATATTGTATTTCTCTCGCTAATTTTATTAAATTAGATTTTATTAATTTTTTTATGTTAATACTTACAGAGATATAATTTTAACATTTATAAAAATATACATACATATACATATTTCAAATTTAAATATTTGATAAATTGAAATAAATATCGTTATAAAAACTAAATAAGAATTTACATGGATTTCTATAAATCAAAGTATAACACATATCTTTACCACTCAAAATTTATGTCTAAACTTTTTATTATAAATTATATTTCCGCAATATTATGGCGTGATTATTTCACACTTTGAGATTGATTAATTTAAATATATCTGATACGAAATATCGATCTATTGTTACGAACTCGAAACAGTGCTTAAGAAAATGCGTTTCACAAATGACGGTGAGTTCCCCGCGATCGACCGATCATAGACTTCAATCGAAAAACGATTCTATTCGATCGATATACCGGAACGATGATCGGGACATATAGGGGATCGCCGTGAGTTATCGCGTAATATTGCAGAGTTTTCGACGGCGGGAAAGAGGATAATCATAACTTCTGTGCGCGGCGTCTCCGATAATTCGACGGTTATCAAGGATCGTCTACCCCCGTTCATCGTCTACATATTTATTACGAATATTCACAAAGTTCTTCCTTATTGCATCGTACGAGCGCAGTATGGAAATGTGCGCGGCCCATCGTACCTACTGCTATCAACGTTTATGCGGCTTAATGCACGTATCAAATTCATCATTCGCCTGCATCAATCTCGCGGACGATGCATCTTCTGATCACGTGAAAATTTTTACACAAAGAAACTTAAGAAAGAAAATCATTTATTGAATATCGGATTTCAGAAAGTAATATACAAATATTACAAATTTTTAATGTTGGGACACAATTCACGTTAGTTTACTATTGATTTATTCTTATGGTCGTTATAATAGTTACAATTGATTGTTTCGATCAATAGAGATTGAGAAGTGCGAGAGAAAAGAGGGAAGAAGAGACAGACAGACAGACAGACAGACAGACAGACAGACAGAGAGAGAGAGAGAGAGAGAGAGAGAGAGAGAGAGAGATACTTGCAATAAATTAATTAATACAAATCAATTCCATTAATCAAACTTAAATATGAATTAAAAGGATATATATTGGGCACTGCGGCAAAATATATTAAAATTATATTTCTGTCTCTAATCAATTTAGTGACTTTTAAATTTATGTAAACAATCTTAATTAACGTATGAATAAAGTGTAAATACATTAAAGAATTATGAACTATATAAAAAATAGGATATTATTGAACTTGGATTATTTATAAGTTAAAGTTCATATATCGTTTATATACCAATGAATGTTTAAGTTGACATCACTGATGATTATAATTAGTTCTGCAAATAGATATTTTGTTTTAGGAATATATATCTGTACTAATCTATATCAGTCTATTCTTTGTTCAAAACAGGTATATATACTTTTGGAAATAACACTTAATTAATTTCGCTAACAATCGGTCGCGGACAAGCATTATGCAGCGGCGTTTCCCACGCCATTATCGAGCATTACAGTAGTTATCGCTGTTAGCGCAGAAGCCGACGTTGTTCGTGGAGAACATGCTCGAGGTGCGCCGTCGCAATGTATTAGCAATAAACTATATACCGAGTGCAATAACAACGGATAATAATGATCACCGTCGAGCGACTGTAACGAGCATAACGATATAATCGCCGGTGCAACAATGTTCCATCGCCGCGACTAATTATAACACTTTATCATAGCACGATTCGCGCGATGCTCCGTAACAAGAAGAGTTTGCTAGGAAGTAGGTTTCAATTGTTGGCTTTCGCTTTTAATGATACTGCGAGAACTGAACGAATCGAGAAGAATTCAAGACAAGAAAGTATTTATTAAAACGCAAAGATTAAATGATCGATAACCTTTGCAGAACATTGTTCTAAAAGTAACGAGCTAAATGCAACTATTGTAGCAACCCTGGAAGCTAGAAGAACTTTTAGGTAACAATCTTTGTACTGCTAAAATGAATTATAGAATTTTATTTTGCGAATTGTATGATGGAAATTAATTAGATGTATTTTTATAATATTTATTGTTAATCATTATTACTAATACTGAGATTTATTAATAAGAGATATTTATTTAAAGCAAATATAAGGTAAAGATTTAAAATAAGTTTACAGCATTCAATGTTACAAATTTTAAAGCTTATCAAAATTATTACACATTTACTGAATTCACAGATTGAATCTTCCAGAACTAACATATCATTTTTTTAATGAGTGAATTTAACTCATTACCGAATTTAAGATCTCTAAAATTTCATTTGATATTTTATTTGATTAGTATTACTAGTAATACTATGTGGATATATCTCTGTGCCACATTATGTTTTTATATCCACTGGGAGTTTAAAGCGTTTCGTCTTTAACTCTGCAAGCTGAAGTGTTAAGGAGCAGAACAGTACTGAATGAAAGAAGCAGCGAGGGAGCTTTTCTGGTGGGCGAAGTAATTATTCACGTGGGTAGGGACACAGGGAAGGAAAACTGCTTCAAGACGCACGAAGAAATTGCGGAAACAAACGTAGCGTTAGGGAATAAAGCATAGTGGTAGAGTGTGAGTTGAAGGCTGGGTGGATGGCAGTGAATAAGGGGATGAGGACGGAAGAAGAAATAGCGGGACAGCACGAAGGAAAGTTCTCGGAAGGATATGCGGGAAGGAAAGCTCTGAAATAAGGGAGCAAGGTGAGGGCTGAGGGATTCAAGGGGTTGTAAGATAGAACGAGCGACGCAGAAGAGGAAGACGATGGTTGTTGGAGACAGTAAAGAGGGGAAGGTGGATCTCGTGGGACTTGTACCTGCGAATGAGCCGCGACCACTTCGGTCTTCACTTTATACCGTTATACCGTTAAACATTCGATCGCGTGAATGCTTGAATGAGCATATACTCACTTTAGGATGTTTCTGACTTTGTTCTCTCCTTGAAATCTTAAATAGATAGAAATGATTAAAATGATATGTTCATAAATCAGTGACTACAAAAGTTTAAATTTCAGTTCTTGTAATTTTCTTAATATCGCTTAAAAAACTGTAGATTCTTTGCGGAATATATTAAAATTATTAAGTTAGATGCGTTTTACGTTAAATATTTTTATGTACGTTTTTTTTGTGTTTTGCACAAAATGAAGCGAATAGCGAGTGTCAACATTGTCAACAATAAATCAATCATAATTTTTTTTTTACAGGAAAACACAGGAAAATTTAAATGAATAGAAACTTTATCTTTATTGTTATTATCAGATAAATATAACTCAATGTAAAAATATAACATTTTTCCAACGTTGAAAAAAATAATAACTTTATATGTAATAATTACGTTTAATCTTATATTATTAAAAGTTAATTCAGAAATGTAAAAATATAAACAATTTAAACTAATTATTAAAACGAATTACTTGTGATGCAAACGCAAATTTGCATCAAGTTAATTTCATGAAAAAAAAATTGTAACCCAATCATTTTTAATAACATGGTGTACATCTGATTAAGCTCAAGTTAATATCTATAAAAATAACTCTCGTTATAAATATGAGGGAGGACGGTCACTCGTTTTATATAAATCTTTTTAATTATATAAATATAACTTGACAAAATATATTTTCAAAAATGTGGATATACACCATCATTTTGTAATGTATGCATGAATTTATATGAATACGACCGAATTAAAATGCTATAAGCAAAAGAGAAAATGTAAATTCCTCGTTTAATTTCGAAATATGTAATTTGTAATTATAATAATTATGCAACAAACAAAATCGATAACTTTCGTAAATACAAAGGGGAGAAAAATTTTATTTTATTTTTTTTTAAGAATTTAGCACTATCTTTCTGCTTCAAATATCCAGGCGATCCTTTTCTAAGGAAAAATATATTTTGGCGTCAAAGGTTAACATGTCGCATAAAAGAAACTTATTTGCAGCATTCTAGAAACGATTTTTCATCGGGAATGAAATCACGCAACATGCGTGTACGTATACGAGCAAATGCGCGACGAATTTCAAATATTTGCTCACGCACGTGTGAAAAGCTGCGTGAAAATTTTGTACGATTTATTTCGTCTCGGGCAAAGCGACGCGACGCACGCGTTTTATCCGTTTACGTTGGTTCTTTCGTAAGCACATAAAACTGCGACGTTGATGATTAAAAAATATTTCTCACTCAGTTTTAGTAAGATTTAAACAAATTTGTATAAATAATCTGTAAAGTTTATAATTTTGCAAACTAGCGGGAACTATTTTACATAAAAATTTTATCTCCCTTTCGTAAAAGGATTGTAACGATTTAAAATTGTACGTTTACGCTCACCGATTAATCATTTATGTTTGAGCCTTAAAATTTCCCAGTACAAATGTCACACACACATATGAAACGTATAAATACAATTGGAAAATGTTTCGAAAAATTAATAGAAATAAATTTGGGATTATTCACGCATATTTCAGAGTATTACGCGAATTAAAAATCTCAAAATATCGCCGGAATAAAACGCGCTGTTTTCCGACATTGTAAACACACATCGGTAAGCGCAAAATAAATTATTAGATTAACCGTGTCTCCAAATATTATATACCGAAATTAGCGCGCGCCAATTACGCGGGCCATCGCGTCGCCGAACAATTTCGATAAATCGCGGGAATCCGCTAATCGCTTGATATACGAGATCATATTTTACCGCGTGAGAAATTTTTCGATAAACGGAATGCATGCTCGCGTGGGGAATAATCCGCGAGGTGCTTTTCCAGACGTGCTCGGCGCGACACTCGTTAGACGCCCTTTTATTCGGTAGAGTGAACAAGTTGCCCGGCAAACAAATTCACGCAGGTTAAAATCCAACAACATGTTACATGTAAAGACCTTGATCATACATTCCGTTTAATTCTATCAGTCGCCAAATTCGAGTCGCCATGCCACGAGATTTTAAAGATAACGATATACTATCATCATATGTCGCGTGAACTTTCACTTCGCAGTGTCATATTAATAGAGATGACACACGTTTCAACTACATTGAATATATCCTAGTGTAATACATAAGAAAAGAAGGCCATAACAAAATTTAACAAAGCCAAGTAAATACAGTGATTCTAAGAGAATTAGTATAATGCAAATAATTGAATTATGAAAACGTAATACAATTTAATATTTACTTCAGAACGAATCTGGGCAAAGAGAAGAAAAAAAAAACAGATTGTTACCGTTGCGTTAAATGCACAGCTACAATTAAGTGGCCCTCCGTGAAAGCAAAAAGAGAGCGTCCCAAACAAAAGAAGAGGAAAGGTTTTCAAGGAAGTGGGCTGAAAGGTAGTAAAGGTTCATCTTTGTTAGCGGCTTTCTCGAAAAGCGAGTGGATCATAAGAGCGAGCTTTAAAGCACGCTCGTTTCTTAAATGCAGTGAGGGACGCGCCTTGGGGATTGTTGCAACCGCCGTCCCTTTGCAACCTTCCTCTCCATCCTATTCGCCACGCCGGAGAGAGCGCGGACGGTTGGCTAACTCGAGACTATAAAACTTGGTAGACGTTGTTAATGTTACATTTGCATAAATGACGACAGTCGCGGGTTAACGCGATTTCCGCGTGAACGACGGACGCCAGAAAATTGGCCGTCTCGACGACGAACGTTTCGCGCGGTGCAACGCTGATCCCAGTAATCACTCGTATTCGTTCGTTGGAGGTTCGTGATTATAAGCGACAAACGAAATTTCTTTTTATTCCTGGATTATCGGTCTTTTTGCTGGACGAAAGAGCGAGTAAACGTCTTGGAAACTCAATATTTCGCGTCGTACAGCGTTTATATTGCCATAAAATTTCGCTCCGTGAGAGTTCGGGGCAAAAGTAGTTATAGTAATCATACGCCGATCCAAGTAACAACCGCGATAACTTCGGATCGGAAGACCCTCGAATTCCCCGCGAATTAGTGCCGAGGCAGAAAAGTTCGTTATTATCAGCCATTTACTAGGAGAAACTTTGCGGAATTTCGAGGGACGCAAGAGTTTGGCGATAACCGTCGCTCCAGTCTTGCGTCGACAAAGGATAGATCGAAGTTGTCGCCGCCATGACATCGACGTGATCGCATAGCAGAACGAGGGATCGCGCTCGCTATTTTTTTTTTCTTTCTAGAATTCATATCGACAGCGCCGGCAAATCTCCATGGAGGAAACTCGGAAAACACAGCGATTTCCTCCGTCTTCTCTCTTTTCTTTCTCTCGCTCCTCCGGTATATCTCGCCCTTTTCCACGAGGAACTCCCACTGCCCATCGACTTACCATACCGAGAGTTAAATAAAATTTACTTCGCGCGACGCAGCCTCTCCACGGAATTCTACCGCATTCCGGTGGATGCTGGTGGTGCATCCGGGTTTACTGCGACGTCGATGACGCAGAAAGAGCGGACAGGGAAACGACGGTGGAACGCAGTAACGGATGTAGAGCGAGAGAAGACTGGTAGTGCTCGTGCTTTCCTCGTCGATTATCTTTTTTTTGTGCACGGTTTGAATGAGGTAATTGAATTCGTTGAACAAGTGGGACAACGTAATGATTTTTTAATAGGAAAATTAGTGGTTATTAGAGAAGCGCTGAGAAGAAACAAAATTTGTTTTTCTCTATTGAATAATTGTTATGTTGTCTTCATTTTAAAATATCCAAATATCCCAATCATCTCATTTGATTCCATTTTGGCTTAACGGACAAGCGCAGCTAAAAATAAAAGAATAATTCAAGATGGAAAGGTTATTGACTTTGAAGAATTTGTCCTCTGAAAATTTCAGTTCGAACGCTTAATAGAATTAGGAAGTTACTTAATGATTGAAAATTATAGATAGCTTTAGTAAATGAAATCTCGAGAGTACAAAAAATAATAACTTTATTATTCAATTATTTGTTCAAATGAAGCTAAATACTTAATTTGACACTGAAAGAGAGCCGTTAAAGATATATTCCACATACTAATTATTAAAAGAAAAGTAATAATGATAACTTAGAGCTATTTTTATAATATCCGGTTAACAATAAGTTAGATTATAACTATAACGTTAAAAATTGAATCAATACGTGCTTTTATAAATTTATGATTAAGTAAATTAAAAGTTATGAATATTAAGTTACACATTAAATTTAATGTGCATTAAATTTAATGTATCAATAAGTGAAAATCTTGCGCATGAAATTAATGCACTTTTAGTGCATTTTCGACAACATTAAATTTACATTAAGTGTACATTAAATGTTTTTTAAACTTGAAATTTGCTTCCGTTACATTTCATTAAATTCTGCTGTCGATTTTTAACAGTATAAATACATGAAGATTCAATGCTTTATTTTTAATATACAGTGAATATGAAATTTTGTAATATGAACTGAAGGAAAGAAATATGTTTCGCTGCTAGATTTATCTTATTCTGGCATTGACAACAAGGAATGAATGCCTTAGCCATCTGCTTGAAATGTCGCAATGCGTTGAAATTACAACTCGACCACCTTCTCTTTCATTCCGCGCTTTTATTCCCATCGCGTCGAATACCGCTTACAACTAGCTTGACCCAATTAACGATGCAGTCCGTTGCATCCGTCCGCTCAGATTCTCGACTATTCTCCGTTCCGACATAATCAGTGATACGATTTGTAATTTGCAAGAAAACAATGAGAACAATTCAGATGCTCTGAAGTAGAAACGTTCAAGTAGATCTCATTGAAATTTAAGAGAGCATGAAGCTTTGACACAACTCCTCATTATTTTTAGTCAACTATTAAGTTTATAAGCTTTAATTAAAGCGCGGCTTACAAATGCAGATCGTTTTTCAGAAAGACTTTGCTGTTTCTGCAAGATGTTACAAACTTGCTATATACTTTTTACGCAATTTCTTTAACAAATTTGAAAGAAGAATTTCTCTCTCTCTCTCTCTCTCTCTCTCTCTCTCTTTCTTAATGTTTTGAATATTTATATTATCATTAGTCGTAGTCTGCTTAATCTCTTCATCTTTTTAAATCGTATATCATTAAAAAATTCTTTATTCAGAACCGTCTCGATTCAGAACCATCTTATTTTAGTCTTCAATATCTCCAAGTGAAGGAGATACTTACATAATGTGCACATCACGAGTGAGGACCCGGACGGACAGCCGGCATTCTTGGATACCGAGATGGCGCCTAGTCATCCCGCTGAACGAGTTATTATCTCAAGCCGAATAACAGTCTCTCTGGGACTCGGGCCATTTAACGCGCGTCTTCATGGCGAACCGGCTGCATGCAGTACACTGTCTTTATATACCGTATATCACGTTTATAATATACTTTTTAATATTAATCACAATTTTGTTTCGATCAAAATTGGTATGATAACTATAAATGATTACAAATACGTGTACAAATTTGTAAACACAGTCTTCTTATAACAGTCTTCTTATAATCTGCAAAATGCCGTAATAACGTAAAGAAAATATTTTCGGAAACATGATAGTCGACTGGCTTCAGGTCAGTATCGATCATTTAATTGCTGCTTATCTAAAGTGCCGAGGAAAGCAAAGAGGCAATCTTTTCCGTCGTTGAAAACAGAACCGAAAATGAACGTCTACGAAAGTTCCCAAATATTTTCCCAAGCGTACCGTTGAGCCTCGGGCGCGGAAATATGTGCAGGTGGCAGGTGACCGCCGGTGTTTCAGACAGGTTCGTGTTTCTGATCCTTCTTCGTGCCGCAGTAAATCGAAGCGGCTGGTTTTGACTCGTTACCCCTTTCGAGGCGCGAGTGTGACTCCGGAATATTCTTTTTTGCAACAAGCTCCGCATGTTATTTTTCCTTTTTCATTTAATTTCATGTAAATTAAAACGTACAATAAGATGGGAAAATGTTTGTTGTATTTGTAAAAATGATGAAATCATGGCGAGACGAGTTTAGGTGGCCGACCGTTTTCTTTTTTCTACAATCCAGTTATTTTGTAATACGTCATTTGCCTAATACATCGGCGCATTCTCGCTATTTCTCCGCGCGCCAACCAAGGACTATCTCCGGTGAAGGCGGAGGTCTATATTGCAGTTAATCTATGTTCCGATTGTATCTGCTCATTGGGTTACGAAGTACCCGGGCATGGGCCTCCGGACATTAACTGCCGTTGTTACTGCCTGCAACGATCGCAGATACCGGCAGTTTCACCGTATTCGCCCCCGTGTCTCGTATGTTTGCATAGGAGCAGTCTGCGGAGTAGTCTGATCGATAGAATGGAATGGAGAGGAAGATCGCTGCGTACGTATACGGGAGAGAGAAGTCGATAGCGCTGATATTAAATTTCGCGAAATGTGAACTGTCAAAGAACTTGTGCTCATTGACAATCGCACAAATTAGTGCCTTCCAACGCACTCGAACTGATTTAAAGTTGACAACTTTGGAATTAAGTGACATGAGTCTTAACGAATTTTACATCACGTAAACGGGTGCATTTAATAATAAGGAATGTGTTTACGTTGTTGGTTAAAGACAAAATGAATCGCTTCTGGTATTTTGTACGCCATTAAGGGATGATTGGTGGTTTTAAGAGCGACACGCACAAATCTCACGTGCAGTCGAATTCGAGTCGTAATTCTCGGGACGTCTAGGATTCCCCCTTAAACTCAAATGCGTCAAGTTGCAGGGCGAGACGTGGGATTAATTACCGTATAGCCAGACGGAATGCCTTGGTAGCAACACGAGCGCGAGAACAGTTGCATAGGAAGGCATCCTGCGGCAGTAGTTCACCAACTTTGGACTACGCCCTGAAATACACAATGTTGGCCGTTACTTCGCACGAATCTGAATCTGATTAATAATCCGACGAACGAATTATTGTCTCATTGCCATTCGGATCGCCTCTGAATTTATTCAAACTGCATTACGCCACGATTTAAAAGCTGATACAATTGTGATGATATCGTAAAAATTTATTTTGCAGACGGATTGATTCGTGATAATCGATTCGTAATTAATTTTTTAGAGATTTTTAGAAAAATATATTTACCACAGAAAAGTTAATATTAGTTTTTAATGTTTGTACTTTATTGATCATAACAAACTGCTTTATATTTATAATTGGGTCAACTGCAGATTAAATTTTATGAAATACTGTAAAAATGTATAGAATTAATGTTACATAATCTAAGATTATGCACAGAAGTTATATGTGAATTTATTGCATTTATAAATTTAAATATTAAATTTATTTCTCTTTTATTATTTTGTACATTTTATCGTAAATAAATTTAAATAAATGTTATTTTGTAGATAAAATAAAATTGTTTTTTGTTGGGACGCGAGTTATAATTCCAGTAGATTTATTTTTAATCATTTGTTTTTAATTAAAATGTTTCCTACTAAGATTATAATTGATACCTCAATCCAAAATAATTCGTTATGTAAATTTATTTTGTGAACAAAGCAAAGCATTTATTCTTCTCTTCTTTTCCCAATATAACATTTAATTTTGTCACTCATTAGATTTCAATAAAATTTTTCATCGCCAGGAGAAATTTTTCACATTTCAATGTGAAAAAATTCTCCTGTGGACGGAATACATTAAAGGTAATTTAAAAAAAATCAACAAAGACTTAAAAAAAATGAAAGTGTATATACTTGATGCAAGAAAAACAGAAACGGAAACTCATCGAGCCTTTTTTCACCCTAAGAATTTCGAAAAGCATAGCATTGAATTTTTGCACATGTTAATTTTTAATATTGTTAATTAAAAAGATAATTACTCAAGATTTTTTTTTATCAATATTCTATTTTTCTTCTTCTGAAGAGTAATGAGTTATCTCTTTCTCTCTCATGGCTAGTCAGGTGGTCGTCTTATCTCTTAGAAAGGTCCTTCGGCTTTAATTGCGCTAGTCAATTCTCCGACCACAACGGAGCCGCCGTTGGCCCTTTGCCTATCTTCCATCATCTTCCTCTAATCCCTACGGTCACCTAGACTGTAGACTCACTGTATCGTCGCCGATGTTATACTTGGGGAATTCGAGGACCGAACGAATCTCCCGTGAGAATGACGTGGTGAATAGTGAACGTCTTTGTCGTAGGATTAAAGGGCGACGCATCAATTGACTCGGGTGAACTGAGTATATCTCATAAGTTAATCTTTTTGTTCCTACGGCTCCCCGATTGAAATCGCATCTATCATATCTTACATTAATTTCAAATAAATTACACTAAATTAGACGAATCGAAGGAAATATTTTCTTCTGTTTTTGCCTAGTTGAAATTTAAATGAGACATAATGTAGAGTATAATGTCACATTAAAAAAAAGATAAATTAAATGTTGAAATATGATAAACTTAAGATAAGAGGCGGATATATTAATTAAAATGCTGTATCATTTTAATAGTTAGCTATCGTTTGTGCAACTTTATTCAAATAATTTTTGTATCAAAATCTGACATCGTAAGGATTCCGAAATAATAAACTGATTTAGAAATACCTTTGACCTTTACCATGTTTATTACTTTTATCATGTTACCTTGTCTATTATGTCAAGTGACAATTTTATCGATATCCAAAAAAAATCTATTACAACGTGAAACGCAGTAGCCAAAGGTAGAGAGATCAGACAGAGATATTTTTTTTTGTAAATCGCTGCATTAGAAGAGGGCTTTGGGCGCCGTGAAATCCAATATCATTGGTAACCAGCTGAAACGCCGATCCTCGTTAGGGGATATCGAATGGATCGCCGCCACGCGGTTCGTTTGTTTTATTTTAATCGGGAAATACGCAGGGAGGTGCGTATGCTTTTCCGTCGATCGCGCGGCTAGCCGTAACGATTTTTCGATACGGCTTTTTCGTGGCGTTCAAAATATTTGCTAATGAAGGGTATTGTGCCTAGGTGTGTCGAAGCAACAAGGCGAACTCGCGCGCTTTAATTCTCGGCTGATGTGGCTTTGAATCAACGCGACCGGGCCAGGAAGGGCTTTGTATTAACGTTACAAAAAATTTACATAGGAAATTGTTAAAACTAACTTTTTTGCACATCTTTATCTCGCTTGTTACCGATATTTTTGTTTTATTATATTACGTTTGTAATTAGTCATACTCGTTTGAAATTCATTCGATTTGTTTTCATTCTTAAAGATGGAATATCGACACGAAATTTCTACAGTGAAAATTATTTCACGAAAACTTTTACGAGGAAATAATCGTACATTATTATTGTATACGATTTTCTTATGCCTCTTCAAGCTACCGACTTGTACTGGATCGAAGCTTCTTTTTACTGTAACGCACTTTTATTATTATTTAGGTTTATATGCGCGATGCAGTACTAACACCCGACGCGCGAATTTCCACAGCGCGAGGACGAGAACGTAAAGTTGCTTTTGCCGTACCGAAACCGCAGCAAGACGAGCAAAAAAAGCCACGCGCATAATTCAGCAGGTCGCCCCTTTCGCGAGGATCGTCCTCAGCAAGACTTGCAGACGGCTTTTTCTGCAACGGCGAGGTGTACATCGGTACGCCGGTACTTAATCCGCGCGCTAATTAAATCACAAAAGAGGGAGAGTCACTTCGCCTTTGTCCCCCGCGTCTGTGATTCCGGCAGAGCGAAAGCAAAACGAGCGAAAGGGATGCATTGAGAAAACAGGAGAAAGGAGATGGGAAGAGAGAGAGAAGAGAGTCTCGTCTGTCCCTCTCGACATGATCGCATAAATTATTTGCGAGGCGGCATGACGATTTGGCCGCGACCGAATCTCGATATGAATCGCGGTAATCGCGCTAATGGAACTCGATTCGCCGACGAGAATGCGAGAGAGAGCCTTCGGCCCACGCACTGAAAAATTGAAAAGTCAACACGAATTACGCGATCGTATCTTTTCAGAATTTAGTATAGGTGTTTCCGACGATGTAACTTCGCAATCAACACACGTGGTAACCTTGTTGCCGATACGAGCGCGGTCAGCTTTATTCCAGTGAAATTAAATCAACATGCAGCAATCAAGGTGCGTTAGCGATTTCGTGTTCGTAGATTCCATCGAGTATATATTAACGCAATTGGTCAACGGTACGTAATATACCAGTGCCATTAGCCGAACAAAAATTAATGGCTTACATATTTTGAAAGCTTGATATAAATTTAAAAAATTGTTTATACAAATAGATAGTATTTTGTCTTAAGAATCATTTGCAGCACGAAAAGATATATATTTCAAAATATAATTATTAATCTAATAACACAAATAAAAAACTCGTGATATTAAATATCTATTGTATTTTATGAAAATTATTGTATAATTGTTACGTTAAACAAGCTATATATTTTTCTAAATATTTACACAGGTTGAGAATCTCACGAAACATTATGTTATGAGGCATTGATTAATTCCGCAATATTAATTCCGACTTCGATGCACGGCATCATCGACTTCGTACCTCTTGTATCTCTTAATCTCACGCGATTCTCCGAACATGCTTCTATCGTTCGGTATATGGACTCGAATTATTCACCGACTGCGTCGGAGCATTGCACTCATTTCGATGACGAACGAGCTTCGAGCATCAATTCGCGGCTGCGCTTAATCGTGCTCGCGAATTTATGAATTATTTCACCGCGCGATGCGACACACCGCATGAAAAAACATATCGCTCGAGTGTTTCGTCAATATTAGGATAGTATGTTAATTCTGCCGACTATAAAGTGATTTAAGAATACACCGTATGTTTGCGCTTACTTTCGGTAAATTTCAAAACTCTCAATGCTGTGAGAGAATCATATAATAATAATTTATTTCCAAGCGAGTACGACAACATGTCTTTATTGCTAATTTAATTGCTAATTCGTATCAATATTCTACAGAAAAATACACGAGTCAGTTATGCATATGCGAGAATGCGGTTAACCATTAGCTCATCTAATACACCTTACAATTGTCTTTAATGGTCAATAAAATCAAAGATACTTCTTATGATTTATGTCGAAACATAAATTCAAATGCAAATTTCTTAGAGTATAATATTGTCTCAAAAATAGATAATTACAGAATAAAAATTTACGAAAGGAATAATTTATAGCGTTAAAAAAGAAAGATATATATTCTTCAATTAATTTCTGAATTAATTTTAGAAATAAATATAAACTATACATGAAGCTAATAATTTTTTAAATTTAAGAGATGAAGAGGACAATTTTTGAGTTTGTAAAAAAAAGGAGACTAAATTTTATTGTATAAATGTTGTTTCTTTTACCGTAAAATAATAAAGCAGTTATTTAGTAACGCTATGGCAACACTTGCAGCATGAACGCATTCAAATATATCACGATACACATAAAAACTATATGGGAACACGTGTCGATTATTCTCGCACCATTATCTAAGCGTTTAATGCGCTACCAAAAATTGCATATTTGGGTCACCAATCAAGAAGGGCCGCTCCATCCATCTGCATACGTAGGTACATCTGTAATGGCAGACCGTACACGCCTTCGCATAATAGCAGTGATGCATTATGCATTATGCGTATGGATGCCTCGCGCCCTTTTGATGATTCGGAAAATCACGGTGGGTAGACAGGTCTATGCCCCGTTCACCGTCTGTTTCTCCTTGCACGAGCGAGTACGTCTATGAAAGCGAGTGCGAGAGTCTTCTTGTCTACGCGAGAGCGAGTCAACTCGAGCGCGAAAGCGCTCCGATCGACTCGATTGAGTCGTCGCCGGAGGATCATATTTTTATCGCCACGCTGCGCTTTGTTCCGCCGAGCGCATCGCCGAGTGCATCATCGCTCGTCTCTACGCTTCGATGCGCCCGGAGATTCGATTTCTGTTATCGCAGACGCGCTGGAAATTAATCGGAAGCAGTGAGGATTGCACGCTGCGTTAATTGCTATAACGTGTCCTCGAGAATATTCCGTTATTTAAGAAACTCAGAGCTATCTGCGGAGGTGTCCCGAAGCTATCGCGCTTTTCTTCAACTATAAAATATAATTTTTTGTTAAAGAAAAATTTGATGAGACGCTTAATTATGAAGTTGCCTAACGTTGGAAATTACAACGTCAAAAGAGTAATTGAATAAAGAAACTTTGTTTTCCAGTTAGTTTAAGCTGCACTTTATCTTAAGCAAGATTTAATTAAAATCTTAATTACTAAAGCATTTAATGCTAAAAATTAAAGATAGATTTTTAACATTAGAAAAGATACACTTTAGTACGAGGAAGACTTTTCAAATTTATCACGAAATTCACGATTAAAAGGACATTTATTCATCCAGTTAATAACAACAAAATCTATTTTTGTTTTATTGCAACATCGAATCGTAACAGTACAAAAACTTTTAATAATAAATTGGAAATGATAGAAAAATAAACTTTAATAAAATTTGAAAAAGAAACGAGACAATGCAGAATTGATAACATGTACGAAAATGTTCAAATCAGAAACGTATAAACGAATTCCAATGATATATCCACTAGAATTACAAATAGATCGTTCTATTAAAAGAATATTTTTGTGTTACGCCCGCACAATGGTTGAATAGGCTCGACATTGCATGCGCTCGCTGCAGTTGCATCGTCGTGCTGCACCGAGCTAACAGAAGCGGCGCGAACAATGGGGTTATTTTTAAAAACGCGGCGCTGTCGATTGCGAAAAAAAAATATTCTTTCAAATTAACGCGATGCCGACCGAAAGTTGTTTTTCAATGCGGACTGTCAATTCTGATGGATTGTGAGCGGATAAACGCTGCGTGGCGTTGCAATAATCAGTGACGATAATGCAATCGTATCGGAATCGACAAAAAATTGGCAATGCCATTAAAATGCAATATACCGATAACGGTATCGTTTCTGCTGTTTTCGATCTAAAATATCGTGCAATATCAATATATTTTGTGCTCGATATTTGTGGAAATAATGCATATTTGAAGAAAATATCACTTGCAAAAATGCAAGTCGATTTCAGTTGCTCGGTTCAAAAATGATTAAAATTAAAGTTGGTTTTCGAAAATTTTGAAGCAATATACGATTTTGAAAACATTCTAGAACGTTGCCGAAAGCAACATGTGAATTTCCTTTTTTATTCCCGGATAAAATGTATTTTTTTAGTTAAAAATTTAAACTCATCAGATTTTATACTTGTACATTAGTAGAATGATGGAACGCCATTTTGAAGAAAACACGACACTTTATCAGACACTTTATATAATTAAACCATTCGTTTGTCAAGCGCATTACGAGGTTTTGCAAACTTTGTGCAATTTTCTCGCGAGGATAACGTCATCTTGCGTAAGCTGCATGGAATGCGTGTAGGTGCTGCACGCACGCACGCACGCACGCACGCATGTACGCAAGAAAGTGCTCGTAGAATCCGCGATGAGTGTGTGTATATAAAATGAGATCCTACGATGGCGATGCACATCCGCCTCGACATCGTTGTAATGTACGAAGATCCGTCCGCGGAACGCGTGATTAATTAAGATTAATAAATGTTAACTATGTAGGAATGTAGAAAATAGTATTACCTGCAATTATCTATTTTTATGCAAGTAATGGAGAAGATTTAATCATTGTTTTTATAAAATAATTTATCTTTGAATTCTTTTTAGTACTCTTGGCAAAGTTCAAGTATTTTTCAAAGAATAAAATAAAAGAAAAAGAAAAAGAGAGAGAGTCAGAGAGAGAGAGAGAGAGTGTCTTGTAATTGCATTATTCATTTTGAATTTTAAACACAATGATTCTTTCATATTCTACATATATGAACGTATGTAATAAGACTTTTATTTTACCTATCGAAAAATTCTTTTGAATTGATTTATACTTTGATAGATTTGTATATTTATTATGAATTCTCTTCTCTCTTTTTTATTTCTCGTGAATCTTTCATTTTGATTTATTGTTACGTTATTCAAAACATTTTTTTCTGATTTCGTAACATGTTTATGTAATATGCAATATGCATAACAGAAAATATAGAAAGAGTTTCAACAAATCTAGGATCTGACCTGCGCCGAATATGGTGCCACGTTGTTGCGCACTTTAGATACGTACGACACGGAAGACCTTGTCCGCCAGGACTACCTATCCCCGTTCTGCCTACGCACGAGACGGCCAAGGCTCCAGAAAAAAGGAATAACTCGAAAAAAAAATCGTGCCAAGGTCTCTGCACCAGCGATAAAACGCATCTTAAAAGACTTGAAAACTCGTGCTTTTCCTCCCGGACGATTTTCATGGAATAAATCCTTTTTGACTACAATCTTTACGCTTCTAGAATATATACACAGGAAGAACAGATTTTTGCTAAAGTAATTAAACATTTTTTTTTATAATTTAGCTGAATACAGATTCAAAAATAATTTTGTTGAACTGTCAAAATAATTATGTGGAACACTCAAATTGGTTACTTTAATATCAAAACTTTTTGCAGCATCACTCGTCATGCTTAGACTTCCTTCATAACGGTCCAACAAAAATTATTTTTAGATCTGCATCTAGCGAAATTTCGAGATTCAGCAAAACCGTTTTTTCCATGCAAACATACATAAGAGAACAATTGTTATATCAAATATTGAATACATAATGAATGCACACATTTCTGTTTACAACACGTCAAAATCGCGCGAAGCTATTTTGCGTAATTTTCGCTCCGTACGGAATATGCATAATTAGCCATGCCGACCGTCATGTTAAAGACAGCGGAAACAGTCGCGATTGTGCAGACGCGAAACGAGAGCCGGCGTGGCGCGGAGCGGCGGTAACGAAAAACAGACACCCGCGACTTCTTATTTAGCGTACGTCGCCTCTCGCGAGTGCATTCGTTATTTCGCGCGCGATGCTATTTGCATTTATTCCTACATGCAAATAGGCGCCGGTTGGACAGGATAAACATGCTGAAGAAACAAACGTGAGGAGGCGAGATGGCCGGAATACGTGACGCGTACCTCTAAGCTCTGAAAAATTCTCCCGGCTAGCGCGCGCACCGGGAAGTTCTTCCGCGCGGAAATTAATATTAGCAGAAAATAAAGCAAAGACCACACACTACCCGGCACGTAGCAGCGAGCGTGTCATCGTCTTAATGTTTGCGAAAAGGATTCCCGCCGCGGAGAGAAAGGGGGCGAGCAGAATGACGCGGTTTGTTTACTCGCTATGTACTTTGTGGAGCTGCTCGCAACACGCAAATGCATCGTTTTCTGCACAAGCGTCGTGAATCTAAATCGTGCTCGCGTTGAGATTCTGGATGGAGAATCTCCAATATCTTAAGTAAAAGAAAATAAGGAGAAAGTAATCCGTGATAAGAATTAAATTTATGCCTTGTCAAAGATAATCCCTTAATTTTCTGAAATTTATATAAATTGCATGTACGTACAAATTCAATTTGTGAGAATTAATTTTGTTTATCTCCGTTAAAAGTGTACAATATGTAAGGCATGTAATCATTCTCGCAAAAGCGAGCCGTGGAGAGAGAAAGAGAGAGAATCAGGACTTGCTTAGTGTTAAGATAAAGAAAAAGTTTCTCCCTTCGCTCATTCTTTCTCGGGAGATCGTTGGTTTCGCGGGGCATCATTGAGAAGAAAGTAACTTTTCCAGCGTCTCTTGCGCAATTATATCAAACTACTATAACAGCTCTTCAGGGCACACAAAACGCTTGTATGCACTGGCGTGCGTTTAAAGCGTTGGAGAAGGAAGAAACGGGTGGGATGTCGACTAAAGGTCGGAAAAAGGGGACACGGTGGAGTAGTATAATTATAGTTTTAACATTCCTTAAAGCTCGTATTTTAAGCACACTAACATCTCTTTGTTTCACATCCTGCCTTTTTTCTCAAAGAAATGCAGATTCTTTAGATTTTAGATAAGATTCCGTTGACCTGCGAAGAAATATTAATTTGCTAAAATTTCATTTAAAAAAACGACTTTCAATTTTATTTATTGAGTAATCTGTGTAACTATTATAATCAGTATAATTATTTAATTGATAGTTACGTTTCTTTAGAATATTAAAAATTTTCGATGAAGCAAATTTCTCAATATGTAAATATAGAACAAAAATATTTTCCTTCGATTTTTAAATTAACCTTGTTTTAAAATCATTTTAACATTTAGGAGATTATATATTATACCCAATTATTGTATTAAGATAAAAAATTCAAATTGCCAAATGAAATATCGTTTAAGTGAAACTTTATATAACTCAATCGTTAGGTTACAAAGTGTTTTCCCGAGATCTTGCGCGGGTTTTCTGAAATAGTCCAACTGCACTGCAATTATCGTCGTTAATCGAGTCACACCTCTGTCTACTTTAACCATATTCCTGAACAACTTTCACAGGCGTCGTGAATGACATCACGCATGATCGTTAATAGCGAATGGCATTCACGGAAATTATGGTTACGGAATCTACTTAACCTTTTCGAATGTTGTAATCGATAAATTGTACGATGCAATCGCTCGTCGCTCTTGCCGATGCCGCGGATTATAAATCACGCATGTAGCGATAACTAATCGAATCGTTTATCGCGGGTAGTGGTCAAGCTCTGGAACAGGATGAATTCAAACGGGATACGAGTGCGAATTGACACGATACGCCAATAACGACGAGATTTTCGGAAAATTCGGAATACATCACTGTCAAGATAAACTGCTCAATCGTGGGGAGTGCAACGTTCATTTCAGTCGTGCAATGATTGAGAGCAAAATCGATCTTTGCATGCTCGTCGCTCAAAAACTTCCGAGGGGCCACTCTATTTCTCGGCAATCGCCATCGGAAATTCGAGAGATCGTCAAGCACTTGCGGCGTTCCAGCGAGCTCCCGCCTTGTAAGTTTTACGATACTTTAGAGGGGCACGCGATCGTACATTACGCCGCATCGACGATGTACCGCCGCGGCACTCCATAATTTTTTACGTTGCCCCGAATGCTCTTAAATTAATCAACTCCCACACAGGGAGTTTCAGCGCGCGCACTGCGAGCTGCAGATATTTTACAGCGATTTTAAAAGAGATCGGGAATATCGTGTCGATTTATTAAACTAAAATAAAATCTCAGTCGATTGTTACTTTTCTTTTAAATTCTACCAATATTGAGAAACTAATTCTCAAAATTAATATTCCCAAATTAACATTCTCTCAAAAGTATATTATTCAATGGCACGAATATTAAAAGGTAGATAAGATGATTTATAGTAAAATATTTAATTTTTTTTTTAATAAAAATTTTACAAAAACCACTTTTGGGTTTTATGGAAGATATTTATCGATATTTTTATGTAACATAAAATTTAAAGTTTTTTTAAGTAATACCATGAATAAATAGAAGATTAAATTTAGAAATAATTAGAATTTTGTCGCACGGGATTTGCTATCCTTACATTTGTATGAATGACGTGAAAGCAATTCTCGTAACGAATACGAGCAAAGCACAAAGTAAAGCGACATCTGCCGTTGTTGTTAGCAATTAACAATGGCGTCAGTGTGTTATTAGGGTTGAAAAAAAAGAGGAGGTTATTCATGTATGTTGTACCACGCGTGGGTTACGCCCGATAAACTATACGGAAGACACGTTATGGCGCTGGCACATGCACGTCGATTCGATCTGGCGCCGCACCCTAGCACGAACTAATAATTAGACACCTTTATGCAATTCCACCCAGTTTTCTACTACTCAATTCCGAGGGGTGAGAATTCTCCCCTTGTGCGTAATCGCCGAACGGAGAAACGTCGAACTTGCTATATCAACATTTGCCCCAATCATTTATTAGCAACCGAATATTGACAATTTTTCAATGCGGTAATTGATTTCCGTTCAAAAAGATATCAATAAAAAAATTCAGATAATACCTTCAAAAATTTTGCCGTGTATCTTTCGAGCATAAATAAAATTAAACAAAAAATGTACTGTTATATTAAATATCAAAACGCAGAATTTTTTTGTAAATAACTGACAAATTAAATCATAATTATAATATAATGATTCTAACGTTTACTCTAATATATTTATCGTTGTAATTATAATATCCTAAAGGAATACTTTTCATTAAAATGTTCTAAGTTTCTTGATAATTTTCGTTTAAATAATTCATTTTGACTTTCAATTGCTAAATTATAATGTACACTCGTATGGCAGTTGTTGAATTTTTCATGATTTATTCCACGTGATTCATTCATTTACCATGTAGCGTTTATGCTCGGGCTAATCAGGACTTGTAGTCTCATTAAGCTGACGCGCGTTTGAAGACTGACTTTTTATTCGCTACCGACAATTCGAATACCTGTAATTAATAACCGTTATGTAATTCTATCTCGCGTACGTGTAACTCGCGAAAACTATCCTCAGCCAACTTCTGCGATCGAATTAAGAGGTTTCGATGCCCGGTGCGCACAATGTTTCCGAGAACGTCTCATTATCCGATGCAGGGGCTAATTTAGAAGGCGGGTTTTGCAACTTCGCTGCGTCACGGTCCATTCAAAGTTTCTAACTAATAACATGAGCTGCAATATCTTCTACATTTTCTCACACCGCACTCGCCGCTAATCATACGGGATCTACGCGCCGTGCATGTATAAAAGCACCTTATTATCAAGGATACAACGGCCAATTGTTCCTTACAATTTTGTTGCATCCGTCCGATCAATCGTGTGAATCAGATTAATCAGATCAATCGCTGTTTCCGCTATTTCTCAATTAATCAATAATAATTCAATTTTTAATATAATCTCTTTTCTCCTCCCCCCTCTCTTTCTCTCTCTCATCATATAAATTCAAATTATCATTAATTTAAATTCCTTTAAATCTTTTGATGGGATAAAACTTTCAGTTATGCATTTACGTATCGTACTTTTTCGGTATAGATTTCGAGATACAAAATGGAGCTGCGATCAAATTTCCTTCGTTCGTTTTTTCGACCGAAATTTGCATTCCACCTGCGGATTAAAAGTTCTCAACCGTCGATGCACCGAATCTCGCCTGCGCGAGATCGCTTAATATCCGATTCGAGGCGCGCCTTGCAATTTTGCGGCGACTCGCGCCCGCACTCGCTCCTAATAACACGCGGCGATATAATCGGCCGTTGCGCAATTTTATCGCGCTCTTACCGGATTAAAAGTTCCTCGCGCCGTGCTATCGAGGCGATAAGGAAGGTCCACCCTCTTTTCTGCTTCATTCTCCTCGCGCCCAACGTCGACGGTTAATTTAGAACCAGCCGTGCAATTTTGTCGCGCGAGCCACTCTTCTCTCTCTCTCTCTCTCTCTCTCTCTCTCTCTCACAAATTTGTCTTGCGCTTTTCGGGAGAAGTGCCCAGAGGCGAACAGATCATGAGTAAGTACCCCACGAAAGTGTTTCATTATTTTATGACGGCTAATTTGAGCCGCCTTTCAATTTCTGGAGCTCCCTGCAATTTTCATGCGAAAATTTTTGTAAATTAATAATTATGACGAATATCCGCGATAGTGTAAGCGCGCATCGTGTAATTTTTAACATTTACAGAGTAAATAATGTATTACCAGTCCGTGACAATCTTGCCATGAGATTCGAATTTCCTAGCAAGATTTACGGCGTCTAGCTTTTGCTTCTCTTCTTTTCTTATTCATATTCCTCTTTCGATCGACGTACGGCTTGACGGCGTACAAACGTGTCGGGCAATCTAGTTAATTCGAAATCGATATCCGGCAATATCGACCGCGGCCCTGCCGAACGTCGTGCTAATAAAAGCCGCCGATGATGGAGTTCGGCAGGTAAATTGGCTCGAGCTATTGTCGACGAAAGCAAGAAGGCACGACACGGGGCCGGGGAAAAACAGTTTTCCGCCGTGATTGACTCGTCGTCGCATGATTTCGGCGGATTTTCTCGCAGATGGAAAGGGAAACAGTAAAGACGAGGAGCCGTATAATAGTACCGACAATCGAATCGTTATCGAATCAAAAATTCATTTCGCGCGAAACTTGATAATTCTGATGGGTTCATTCTATCGTCAATTGAAATGTCAATTTTGCTACCGATTTCACCGTTGTCGATTATTTATCCACGATTACAGAATCGGCTCAAGCGCGTCCTATCGTGCGAAAAATCAGGAAGAACCAACATAAATCACTGGTTTGAAATTTGTTATTCAGAGCCTTGTTATTCAGTTGCGTAAGTGCTGCAAGAATAAGTTCAAAAGAAACATAAAATATATGGTATGTGCATCAATTTATCGTTACACTTAAATACTTATCACGTTTCAAAGTTGCGTCGAAAACTACTCGAATAACTTACGTGTGCGGCATTAATAACCAACGGTTGAAAAATTTTGAAGTAATTTCCCATTGTAACGGGAACACGCTCGTTGGAGATCCTACTCCGTAATGGAACTTAACGCTCGTTGAGTTGCGCGAAATTTGTGACGTTGCATCTCGCGCGGAGCTAAGATCCCGGGCACTGATAAATATAAGTCAGATTTGATGCAATTACCAAGTTTCGAGAGTGTTTCAAAGTGCAGTCTAGCCGAGAGACGCCGTGCTCCGGTGCATTGTGCAGGGAATGAAGGATCGCGCGGCCTCTTTGTATTCCGGCGAGAAACCCCGCGTGGGGACCATAACTTTTCCCGGGGAGACTTTATATACCGTAACGTCGCCGACCCGCGCGACGAAACCACCTGGACGGCGAACTTTCGTCGTCCGAGATTTCCGAGGTGCCGTACAACGAAAACAATGCTTGCGAAGCGACAGCGCTTGCATGGCACCCGCGACGTAATGCGTCTCGAACTTTCGGCCATACCGCGGACTTCGTCGCGCGCAACACATCACTGATATGAACGACGATAAATACAACGCGATATCAAATCGGAAATTTTACTCAAATCTACGAATCTCTCTAATTATTAATAATTCAATTTTAATATCTAAAAATGGGAATATATAAGTACAAATATTTGGAAATTTCTTTAATAATTTTACATTGATAATTTATCTTTGAAAATGGAGTAACGTTCCGCAATGTGTTCAATTTCCGCGGTCCAGATCAAAATATTCTTCCTCGCAAAATCTAATTTGTAAATCCCTATAGAAAAAATCCAATATCTCGAGACATATAGGATCGAGCTGATTGATTGTCGAGCGTCTCTTCCGTGCGCCCAAAGGTCCATAGTCTAGATTGGAAAAGAGCCGCGTAACCGGGGATACCCACGTGCAGCTGCGGTCCACCGCTATCATCGTCGTCATTCTCCAGATCGGGATCTCTAATGGCGTCGCATGTTTAAGTCGTTTAGCGGTGGTCCGGTTCTACCAAAAAATCTATTATTTTTCACTTTCTCCATCTTTCTCCGCGACGGATCGGGCGGGTGGCGTTGTTACTTCGAGGGAGAAAAACGTCGGACGACGACGCGAGGGTAACTATCTTAAAGTGTCGTTAGGAAGTCATCCATTATGCGACAAAGGCCGCTCTTGCTCGGCCGACTGGAAGTCTCCTCGGACTCGAGAACACGCCTCTTCCTCATCTTCTTCTCCTCGGTCCATCTCATCGCCCGCTTCATCCCTCGCTCGACACAGCGAGACAAGACATTGCGAGCGAGCATCGTCTCGACAAGCGTTTTTGCATCGCGACGCCGACCGAGTTAAGAACGGCGATGCGTAAGTATTTTGTTTGGTAGACTGTCGCGAGACTAATATTGTACTTCACTCATGTGTGCTGTTGAGTTTTTTTAACGGATTCCTGACGGATACCTGACACGTGAATGCGTTTTTCTAATTACGATTTAACTAACGCTAGTACAAATTAATTTAAAAAGTTAGCTTTTTTTGTGTGCACTGTGTTGACAAAACGTGTCTCTTAAAAACAAAATCAATTTGTTACTTTTTTTCTTCATTTTCAGATGTAAACAGGAATTATTGCATTTTCGAAGACTGCACGTTTACGGCAAATATATGTACATATTTGCATCCAATATTCTCGCATTACTACAAGGCAGTCTCTTTCCTGCGAGCGTCTCTTTAAAAAAAGAAAAGGAAGAAAGCAAGAAAGAAAGAAAGAAAGAAAAAACAAGAGCAGGGGAATTAGAGTGCGCTCAGAAAATACGTGAGTGCCGCCTGTTTCGGCATCGACCGCGACTTAAACCATTGATTATACGAATGCGGCTGGGGGCCGCTCTGTGATTTGCATAGGGCGATTAGGGCCCCGTGGTCTGGCATTAGACGCATACCTCGAGCATTTAGACGCGCCAGCCCGATAACACGCGATTCGATGTTTCTTCGGTCGCCCCCGCTTCGTCCTTCGTCCGCTAAACTTCGTTCCGTGAACGAACCTTCACTAGCAGAATTCACGTAAGCCCCCACGCCGGGGCTCATTAATTTTCAGTCATCCAGAAAAAAAGTAATTGATTTCTCTTACACTCGTTGTTATGTTACGCGTGAAAGCCGTACGGTTTAACTAACGTCATTCCGAAAACATTGTGTGAAACATTGTATGACCAATTCAAGTTTATTTTTTTAACAGTGGTTTAATTGATTAGTAATTTTTTTCCGTAATATTTTTATTTTTAATGATAACTCTCCTTGTGATTAGAGTTTTGTTGTCGAATCTTTTCCATTTTGTTACGATATATGTGTATATTTATACATATAAAATGATAATTCGATTATTTAAATTTAGCATTTTAAATTTAAAAAACATTTGCTTTTTATTTTTTGTAGAAACAGTAAAAATAAACAAAAATTTTTCACGATTGATTGTTCAAATATTTGATATTCACATATCATAATACATCGTAAAATGCTATTACAAAATTATTTTCAAAGTATCAAAGCTTTTTGCGAATTTCTGACAGCAATTCCAGTCCGATAGAATTCGCAATAAAAACTTGTTAACTTATTTCTCCACTGAGAGATCATAATTTTTGAATACGCAATGAAATTTTAACGCAATTCTTTTTCCAAAAAACTAACAACAATTTGCACAATGGCGCAAAGCGCACAGAAAGATCCGTTCCATTCTTCATGTAATAAATTTCGTCTTTTTTTCCGTTATCATTATCGGCTTTTATTGCCAGCTTTTCGCGTTGCAAATCACCGCGCACATATTTTCCATCGATTCCCAATATCGCGGGCGTATATCGTGGAATCAGGATCAAATCTCACGCGTTATTCCCAGCGGACAATGCCTCTCGCAGGACATTTGGGATGAATCAGGATCAAATCTCGGATACGACATGCACACACACGTAGGCACACATGGCGTGTGTATATGCATACGTGTATGCACCCGCCGGGCGTATCTCCTTGATATACACTGCGTTGCGCTTGCGCTATCGGTATCTAAATGTCCTAGTGCCCCGTATTCTCGAAGGATTAAGAAAATTTAAAGCTCTAGCATCTGCGACCTCGAGAGATACATCGCCGATTCGAAAGATGATATGAACGTGCCATGCATTTTAACGCGATGACATTTCGTTTTTTTCGTTTCGCTCTCAAAGTTCCATTCGCGCGGTATATATATATATATGTGTTACTATTTGTAAAAAATAAATAGAGTAATGGACATTTTTTTTTTTTTTATAAAAGCTTTGGAAACGCGTTTTACTTTAAAGAAGCACTGTTAGTGAACAGTTTCGAATTTGCATTGCTAGATTGTCGATCATTTCATTACTACATTTGAATTATGAGTGTTATAAAGTGCTTTAAAAAAGCGTCACTTGATTTTCGAATATCACTGCCATATTACACTAGATTCTTAATAATAGTACGAAATTCGACAATCAATTAGCAATAACCGCGAGCAATCCTGACGGACTTAATATTGTCGCAACGATAGCCATGAAACCTATCTTTCTCGCTGAAAATTCCGGAGCGCGCTTAAAAAGGTAGTGCTTTCAGAAAGGGGTGAACACCGAAGGAGGAAATTCCTTCAGGAATTTCTTCGATGAGAACAGGACGAGCGGGATGAATCGGCGAAAGCGTGCGTCGATCGGGATCCGAGGGACTTTACGGTCCATCGCTCGTCTTACAAAGCGCCCAGCACTCCTGGCTTCTTTCAGCGGACTAACGAGCCGAAGGGCTACGGCGCAAGGGAAAAGAAAAAGGAACAATTACGCTCTCGCAGGGAAATGGCGCGCTTAAAGTGCGGCGAGCGCGCACAATGGCGTCGTGAGAATGATTCTATTTCCGTGTGCATGATAATTGCGCCGTT
This sequence comes from Solenopsis invicta, assembly GCF_016802725.1. Lineage (NCBI taxonomy): Eukaryota > Metazoa > Arthropoda > Insecta > Hymenoptera > Formicidae > Solenopsis > Solenopsis invicta. The sequence continues at coordinate 13,432,515 of NC_052673.1, forward strand.
ACAGTTGCAGTCACCCGTTAATTGCGTACTTTCCGAAGGACTGCATTATTCATAATTCGCTCGCGACTACTTGATTACGCGGACACTTGGCTCGCAGTAACGCTTCTCTCTCAATTTAATTATAGTCACTAAATTCTTTGATATTCAATAGAAAATTGTGGAACGTTCGTAATGGTATGCAAACTTCGAAAAGTTAGAAATTAGCAATGATAATCAATAGATAAACAAGATCAGGCGATCGTTATATAAAGATATTAAAAAAAATCAATTAATTCGAAAATATTAAAATCTTAGAAATGGGGATACAACTTGAAAAATTCATGCATAGAATTTCCATAATCTTTAAAACATGCACGATAAGAAAGTTCTAAGACTCAACTCTGGGATGTATTTGAGAATTTTAGTATTCAGAAGCTTAAATCTTTCGAGTTGCAAATATGCTCAAATTGAAATATTTATGTCCTGAATTACTAGAGTAAAGCTCACGAAAGTAAAGATATATAAATATACAGATAAAAATGTCGAATTATGCATCAGAAAAACTTTTAGTATTTATAATATCCAGAAATCTTATTGCGAGGTTGAAGATTTCCAATTAATTCTATTTTAAAAGTCAGAAATACGATTTTATTAAATTAAATACAACATTTTCAAAGTTCCATCAATATATCCAGACATCATTAAAAAATACGAAATTATTACAAATGTTTTTAATCCAATAAAAAATTCCATAGAATTGTCTTTGGCTTTCTAGATTTCGCTGCCAGTTTCAAAATTTGTATGCGAAGACCATGTGCAGCTACTTCTAATGCGAAGTACTTTCATGGTTTGTTTTGCTCATTTTTCTCGTCAAATTTATCTTTTCATGTGTTTTTTTCTTTGTCATATAGTCGTAGCTTTTTTATTCATAATGAAATTTTTACGGTAAGTTCAAAACGAGGTCGATCTTGCCGCGATCTCGATGTTTCCCATTCCGATTTGTTCGTGCTATCCATTGAATGATGGTGGAATTTCTTTCTCGTTGCTCGGCTTTCAAGAAGCTTTTAGAATTTCTCCGGAATGATCGCTTGAAAGCCCGCGAAAGTATCTTATGATGGAGCGTTCGTTTCGCGTTCATTCCGCGCCGGTAATTACAAATAATCGTGTTTCGAAGTAATTCAACGTTTAAAAACACCAGTACCTGAAGAGTGAAAAATCGAAGATTCATGTGTTTTGAATTTATCGAATATTTTCAAAAAACTCTTTATTCAACGGTATAAAATATGTCTGACATACTTTGCTTTATCTTTGGAAAATATATCTTGCTATTTTTCGGATAATGTGGAATAATTGAGTTACATATAATTAAACTACATTCTTGAATTTCAAAATAATAAGTGTGCCAATCACACGAGAACTAGTTAAAGTTCTCCGGTTAAAGCTTGGACTATAATCGGATTGTTTCATGAAACGTGAAACTGAATAATATCTTAAAACGATAGCCGAAGAAGTTTATTTTTAATCATCTAAATTTAGTTGTCTATATCGTGTGTAGTACGACTTGCATCATTTATTTCGCGATTCTAAAACCACCACGCTAATAAAAAACTTCAAGCATTATTTTCCAGTGATCGTTTAATTATTAAATGGATATACGATAGTACACTGGGGATTTACATCCATAAATAATTCGCGAGTGAATTTTCTCAGTTCTAATTCGGCAAGCGTGGCGAATTAGGCCGAGAATTCCACTCGTGCCGAATTTCTGCTGTGCGCTCGAGCGCCACTAAAAAATAAAAGCTGGAAACTTTTCCGCTTGGGGTCAACGGGTCTGCGTGTCCAGTCGATGCGTGTTCACCGAAGCGATGGTACTTTGTGCCGATGACAACTTTGTATGGCTCTGATCATCGGATTTCGCGCTTGAAATCCGCCGAAACAAAAAATACTCGCGTGCCAAACGAGTAATTAAAATGGCTCTGAGAACGAAGAGCTATAGTACGTTTTTAAAGATTTTTTTCTTTATTATGAAAAGCTTTTTAATTTAGGAACTTATGAAAGTCGGCAATCGATGAAATTTGAGTATGTTCAGTCAATTTCCAGAAACATCGGTGAAATTATCAGAAAGTTTTAAAGTTTCTTGCCGCAATAATTAAAAATAAAATTAAGCGTTTATTAATTGATATTTTATTATAAAAATTATAATTAAAAATTGTATTTAAAAATAAAACTACGGTTACAAAGCATGATAAATTTAATAAATTTATTTTCATACATTCTATGCGCGTTTCGTAATCGTGTAGAAAATAATATATCAAAAAAATGTTTATACTTTTCTAACTTTTTTAATATTAAAAGGGGTCAAGTCAATAATTTATGCATTTTAATATTTTTGCAAGCAAGCGAGCGAGCTAGGCGCCAATTCGTTTCACTATAAATTCTAAACTTCAGCTAGGCCCCTTTATCGCTATTTACAGGTCGCTTGCTTCATAACGTATGGAGCCACGAAAATCGTCAAACGCGATATTTTTGTTTCATAACTTATGGAGCCATGAAAATCGTCAAACGCGATATGTTTCAGCAGATCAGGCACACGTTGCTCTACGCGATCTGTATTCCTCAATTAACGCTATCATCACGGTCGAGTAGCCGGATAGACAGCACAGTTCCGACAAATTCTCCGATTATAGGCCACATCCCGCTGTGAATAAAGAGTCGGTGGCCCTTTATGGAGCGTCACGCGTATTATTTATTCACGTCACGGGATCGAAGAATGCCCGGATGCCGTACCCGACGGCGAGACTGAAAGACGACGAAGAAAGGGGATGAAGGATAAGACGGCAGCGGGCGGGAGTAAAGCGGGTGTAGAGAGGAGAGGCGAAAGAGAGCGACAGCGAGGATGCGAGGAGTAATAAGTCGAGATAACGAGCTTTTCGATTCTCTCCCCGGGTCGAAACGGAAAATTAATTAAGTGACTCCCAGGGTTCGCCAGGCATTCTTAACCTTGGAAGACACAATGAACGAGGAATCGTGCTCGTGCGAGAGCGAGAGACAGAGAGAGAGAGATAGAGTGAGCCCGGAGAGCGACGGAGGAGATCTTTTGAAGCGGAGAACGAGAGAGGGAAAGAGAGAAAGAGAGCTGGTCGGCTATCAGGGTCATTAGTTACGGATGTCTCGTCGAAACCGGGGCCACTCTCGTCTCGATAAACAGGAGACCCATTTCGAGACACCGTGGAGGACAACGGGGTGGGAGGGCCCTCTCGCGAGAGATAGGAAAAAGAGGCACGCGGAGGAGGCTTACAAATAATAATTATGGCCCCGGTAATATAACGGGCCGCGCGTCCGTTATCGAGGTACTCTCTCGGTGAGTGCACTACGTTGTTCGTGAGATATGCAGTCCTGGCCGCTCGTTTCCATCTCGTCATCGCGATCGTCGTTCATTTTTGGGTCCTCCTTTCACCCGTAGTCCCCCAGACTGTACCTCTTTCGATAGCATTCCCGATAGCACGCGAGCGACGTTTATGAGGTGTACCTGTCGTTCGTTGACTCGAGTGGGCTCCATAAATTCGAATATATTCTTCATTCTCCTTTTATTATTCACATACTCAATACCGATACGTGATGAACAACGAGATAATGGTAAAGCCCATTTTTATCCCAAGAAATATACTATTCGAATTCAGCGATTATTTCTTCAAACTTAATACCATCGTGTGTGAATATATGTATTTATAAATATAAAGTTAATAAAGTTATTTTAATAATCGAATTTTCTATTCATAGAAATAATATATTTATAAAAATATAGAATTTCGAATCTATTGATTCAATGTGTGTTTGTAATAAATTTCCAAATAAAACATATTCCCTCTGTCTCTCTTTTTCTCTCGTAAAGGATTAAAAAAATCTACAATTAAAATATACAAACGTATGTAAAAGTTGCACAAATATTTCTCGCGCAAATTTTTGAGGGAAGAAAGATATCTCGTGAGAAAGCAGGTGTATCAAAATCGCACAATCGAGGTAAAATCCAGGATTCGATCGAAATTGACATCCAATATTTCGACGCCTCTACGAGCATCGCGGCAATCGCTTTGTCATGCTCGTCTTACTTACGCGAACACGCGTGAAAGGGTCCAGCAATCTGACTGTCCTCTGTAGAAGATACGAGGAGATTTTCAGCGGCTTAAGGGGAATTGTGGGGGGGATGGGGAACTTGGTGGAGAGACGGAAGAAACCGTGCGGTGCGAAAAGAGAGAACGTTCTGGATGGAAGTTCCGAGGGTTCGGTATGGTGCACCGAAGTAGATTGCACGGGTGTCACGCTTAATCGGATAACTTAGATTCGAAAGCCGGACTTTGACTCCTTTATATATATAGTGCACGGACGTACGCGGACACGCGTCAGCGGTGTTCAACCCACGTGTTTGTGTGTGTGTGTGTGTGTGTGTGTATGTGTTATTGATAAGAAAAAAAGCTATTTAACCTTCAATAAAAACCTAATTAAAACTATTTAACCTTTAATAGCTACAATTCAACATAAACAGATGCTATAGTAGCTTCAAACTTGAGAGATTCTAAATAAATAAAAATTAAAAAAAATATTAAAAAGAGTTTGCAAGTACGGGAATTTATATCGACAATCTCTTGTAATGCTACGAAATTATATTACGCAAATTACATATTACTCCTTTATCACACTTATCTTTAAATTTAACAAAACCTTCATACTATTAGACTTGGAAGTATTAGAAAACAGATGCGCCGATCACATAACACGGAATATAGCTAAAGGGATTTCGCGAGAAACTCGAGAGTGACAAGTGCAATGGCTTTGCAGTAAGGCTTACTCGACTTTCTATGCGTGCGTGTCGTCCGTGTATGTGTCTGGTTCTTTCTCCGCCTTCTTCTGCCTGCCGCCGATCTGTCCGTCACGGTACACGCGTGCACGCATGTGCGTGATGCGCCGGACTCGCTGCTCCGCGTGCGTGCGAAAGCATGAAAATCGCGGCAGCGACCTGTAATCTGCCGTAGCGACCAGCTCCGGAGTCGCATAAACACCGGAATTATCCAGATTGAAGTAAAATATTTTTACGCCGCAAAAAACTGATCGTCGAGAGATACGTTCGCATTTTCCGAGCGTGAGCGCGCGAGCGGAGCTATGCGCGTGCATGGCTTCCCGATCTCGAATAGAATCGTTTTATTTACGAACTCGGGTAAAGATCCAACGATTTTCTTCGATCCTCCAACTGCCACTGCTTTCTCTCTTCCGGAGGCCTTTATTTCCCCGCGCACTTTCGCCTTCTTACAGTACTTCCGATAAAAACCGCGCTCGAGGGTGAATTCAGAGGTTCAAAGAAGAGTAGAAATCGTCTCGAAGCACGAAATCGAGAAACTCGTCTATTCTCGAACTTGTTTATTCACACCTTGTATAATTCTAATTAAGAATATTTTAGAGGGCAAGTACGGAATACGCGACATGCAGTTTCCTATTTCATTCTGCCTTTCCTGTTTAAGTTTATGTTTTAAGTCAATTAAATGACAATAAATAAAATAAATATAATTTAGACATATGAATCTAATAAATAATAACGAAGATCAATGATTTCTATATTGCATTAATTTTTTTTTCTTAAGACTACCAATTATATACTTATGTAACAATTTGTTTATCTTTGTTAAATAATTTTTTTTTAAGAATTTCTATCAAATTCAGCATTTGATTACAACTTTAGCGGACTATCTTTCAGACCTAATTGGAGATAAAATTTTTATTGGATTTAACATATTTAATCAGAGGAAAGATTCACCGTTTTAAGCGGGTTTTAAGTATAATGCGCGACTGTTACGCCCCATATAAATTATGAATCTCCAAATTAAAAGCTGGCATAAACCCCCAACATCTGCAGCTCCTGCCGCCGCTCTAAATCACGCGGAACGCATTAAACACGTCACGGCCGTGTCGCAAGCTCTCCGCTACCCTTCGACCGGGGAGGAGGGTTAAGGGCGACAATTCCTCTCGCGCGCCTCTTTTTCCACCCTAGTTGGTTGCTGCTCGCTATGGAGAAAATCGTAACGCCGAGAACGTCGTAAAAGCATTGAAACAATATTCTACGTGGGGGAACAAACAATTTTATCCGTCTACCCAAAGTCATGTTAACGCATTTCAGATCGATGATTTATTGCGCTAGGCAGAAGCGAAGAGGCAGCGCTTAATGTCTTGCATTATAATGATAAAATATTCCAAATGATTCTCTCGCGTTTTGTCTTTGTTTAACAATAGGCAAACTATTGATACGTCCGTATATAAATTTATTTTTAATTAAAAGATACATTCTCTGCACTTTTGTTCTTAAGTAACTTGAATTAATACTCGACTTAACGAGATTCATTTATGGTCCGAGAGTTGCGCAAATATTAAATGAGATCTCCAAAGATTAAATTTTCTATTAATAATGTACATATTTTAAACAAATTAAACAAATTAATCTGACTTTAAAATTGCGCTTTTCTCAAGTTTGCCGACCTGGTCCATTTGGTTAACGCGCGTAAACACAAACCTGCACGAGGATAAAATTTGTCCGACATTGAGCGTGTGACGTTGCGTCGGGGGACATAATCCCGAGAGTTCGAGCCAGTGGTATCTCGTCGGGAGTTGGCCGCTCGTTCTCTTCGGGGTGCGCGTTCTCACCGGAATGGATGTAACGGCAAGTGTAAGGGGGTGGTGGCGGATAATATTTTAAAACGTGCGCGAGTCTGTTGCGGGCAGAGCTCTCTCGCCGATGTGGCTCTCGCACAATGTTGAAGAAAGCAGAACGAAGAGAGCGTAAAGCGAAGGGCAGGAGGAGGTTGCGAGGGTGGAAGGGGGTTGTACGTAAAGGGAGGGCGTGCCCGCTGTTATCTGGCTTGTTCCCTGGATGAAATATCGGCTAGCAGTTTCAGGCCTTCTTTTCCACTCCTACCTCGATCTTCTTCTCCGAGTCTTCCTTCCTCGTACGCCTTCTTCCTCTTCTGCTTCTACCTTCTTGCACTCTCCCCCGCCTACCGGATTTCTCCGCGGCGCTCCTGTAAGGTGAAAACTTTTTCCGCGCGCGCCATTGTCAGACTTTTGATTGCGTTGGGATTTCCGCTCCTCTCCCCCGCTTTCTTTTCTTCTTATTTAAATTTGTCTTTTTTTCCATGGCTTTTCTTTTTTTTCTCCCCACACCTCGTATTTTTATATATCTCTTCTAAACTCGGCGGATTCTCTTTCACTCTCTCTTTTACTCTGCAATTTTTCTCTAGCCGCTTTTTTCGCTTATCTTTTTCTCTATTATTTTATTTCTATAAGCATTTGAGTCTAATCTTAATAGCTTCACTCTTTTTTTTTCGTAATGTCATATATCATACTTTATTTTTTATCTTTCCGTTTAAATTTATACCGTAGCTGCTTTATTTTTAGTATTTATCAAATTTGACCCATTCTTCGTTATTTTCGCTTTAATATCTTTTCTCCGATATCTTATTCCCTTTATATTTTTCTAGCTTTATTTATTTTTATCTTCAAAATCCTTTTATGGTATTATATTTCTTAACGCTTATTTCATTTTTATTATTTTTTTTTATCTTTATCTATTTGCACCTCGCAAATATCTTTTCATCTCTCGTAAATCTAATGCAGGACATTCTAATCTTCATCATCGTCGCAGAGTAATGTCTATGTCGATTCTCATCGTATCATTATCATATATCGTCGGGGGACCCATCGATCACCCCATCCATCGTGCCAGAAGCGACTTTCCTAAACGATCTCTCCAGAAAGACGAGAGAAAGAATAAATAGGACCGAGGGATTATCCCATCAAAGGGTATAACGTATGCTGCCGTCTTCTTTTACGAGAGCGCCGCATATTAGAAGCACGCAGCGGCACTTTTTTAATCCCTTTAAAGCGACGTGGAAAAAAAAATGAAACGAGAAGATGGAGAAAATCTACAGGAGGAAAAAATTTAGCAGCTTGGTCGTAAAAGCGTATTCCGTTCTCGGGATAAACTATGTGCATGGGTGAAGATGGATGAATGATCGACGCAGTCTTTTATGAGTACGAATCTATCTTGCAATCGTAGGTTTATGGTTGTTATATTTTATTGGTTCTATCGATTTCTTATATTGTATGCTAGATTGTATATTAGCATGTTAATCAGAATTAATGTAAATTATCGTTCATATAATATAGTTAGATCATAGTAAAATCAAGAGATAGATGGTTAATTGCTCTTTACGAAAAAAATATTTTAAATTTAATATCTCATTAATTCTCCCATTTCATGCACAAAAATCATAAGTTTTTTTTATTATCTATTCAAGAATTATAATCTTTCGTAATATGTTTAAAAGATATCGTCGAACAAAAAAATTCTTTCTAAAGATAAAATATGCTTAAAAATGCATTTTTTTAAATATTCTGTACGTTCATTCATTATTCTGGACCTTTTCGATTTCATATTGCATGTGCTCTAGTTCATTTTACAATAGAATAAATTTTATAAAAATAATCACGGCGACCGTAATCGAAAGCGTCAACCGCTTGGCGTGCAATTATAATAGAAAGGCGTCGTCGTTCGTCGCGCTTTTTGCGAGCCGTGCGTGTTTCAACCGCATGCTCGACGATGTTTGATATTTGTCGCCGATAACCGTGTGGATGAAACAAATAAAACGACCTCATTTCTACTAAAGAAGTCGCGATTCTTCAGCGTGATGCGGCGAAATCATCCATGCAAAGATATAATATGATCAATCTATCACGATAAATCGAAATCTTACTTTTCGTGTTTTCCAGTTTTTTAACGTTGCGTAAAATCGCGATTTGATGGTTAAATCGTCAAGTGATTTAAGTAAAATATTAGTTATTAGTATAAGTAAAAGTTTAACTAACTCTCAAGATGTATCTAAAACATTAAAGATTTTAATTGTGTAATGATTACAAACAAAATTTTTAAATAACGTTTTTCCTGAAGATTAAATTCAAAATTCAATTCTACACTTTACTTTTGTGAAAGCATATATTTCTGATGGCTTTATAAGATTCTTATAATTTCATTAAAATAAATAAATAATACTAATAACTTAAAGGGAATTTCCAAGATAAACTGTTCGTCTAAGATTTTAAAACTATTTTTTTTACAACATTTCATCATTCCACCAATTTGTGTAATTTTAAAGAATACATATCTCTAAAAGTAAGAACATACTATTTGACAAGAAGCAGTATAGTATTCGATCACTTTGAATTTACATTACATCGTGTAACATGGAAACATTTTTATGAAAGCGTGACATGATGCTTCATCTATCACGGATCCGAGTCATCGTGATGTTATCATCGGCGATAATCCTGATCACATGATGCACCGGAGAGACATGTAGTCACAAATATTCATGCGGCATAGCAGAGGCTCGACGGAGCTCCAATCTGCCGGATTAAATTGTAATCGTCGGCTAATCTGTCCCGCAGGATCGCGATCTATTTGAAGCGGGGAGAATCAATCGGACCTGCTGGTCTCTTATCAGTCTCTTCGAGCGGACTTCGAGACGATGAGAAAAGAGATACGAAGATTCTATCTTAAATTTATCTCCTGCGTACTTATCGTTTGTTTTTTATGTTATGCTGCTGCAAACTGAACTACTATCTTCGTTTCTTTATTGTCATGAATTAATACATTACATACACTTAATAAAAATTTATTAAAATCTTAAGTCATGGAGCAAGATAAATAATATGCGTAAAATTAAAATGAGTCATAAGTAATTTAACTTTATTAAAAATTATTACACATTATTGTTACTAAATATATGATATATCTACTAATTTAATGTGTATCTCTTAAATTATTTGTGTGATTTTTATTCCTATATCTTTACTTTTATCGTATGAGGAAAAATATATAGAACATTAAAAAGTTATTGATGATACGTATCTCTGCCAACTAGGAACGCGAGAGGACTTTTATGACATCGTATTTACTACTCGAAGCCGTTGAAATTTTGTACTAAATACTCCTCGTAGGTTCTATTTAAACGAGATATCAAATGCAGTTTCCAGTGAACCATCCACTATATTCCTATTAAATATAATATCAAACGAAATTAAGCAGCACTCTCCTGCCGCGAGGTTACCGACCGACTTCCTTTAAGTCGACCGGCACCCTCTGCGCGATGTAGCAAGAGTTCCGCACGGTAAATCCTCGCCGAGTAAGGAAGCCAAATAACTTAAACGCGATTTCGCGCGAGTAGAAGCGTTTGGAATGAACAAGTCAGGACGAGAAAGAAGAAAAGGAGCAGAAGGGGAAAGCAAAAGGGGGAGGAGGAGAACGTAGAGGTGAAGGAGGTGGAGACCCCGAAAAGTAATGTGAGAAATACGACGAGGGCCGAGTCGCGGGTCAAGAGGTACAGTCGAAACGCAGGCGAGAGAAGCGCGAGCGGGCGAAAAGAAACCGGAAAGATATTTGGAACGCTCAATTCGAGGTACAGGAAGCGAGATATCGGCGTCCGACGAAATAACCGAAGAATCTTATGCTCATTTCGCGAGAGCCGCCCGAAGCCGCCAGCAATTCCGTATCGGACTCGAGATCGCATTGTCACCACCACCATCCCTCTCCCACCTATTTCCCACTCGTTCTGTCGTCTGCCCTCCGCGCTCTCGAGTGCAGCATCTCTGACACTCGCACGACACTAAATCCAGCACAATGGCGCGGGTGTAACGCTATATAGCGTGTTCCGCGGGTCGATGCCGCTTTACCTCGCCCATTCGCTTCGAATACCTGGGAAACTTGTACAGGATCGTGCACAGCTAACGCCCATCTTCCAAACTTTTGAATGCGAATGTAACGTAAATAAATTGGAAGCACGTTTAAGTGGGAAAAGACAAAATGTTTAGATACTGGAGGTAATGAAGAAGTAATTAAATGTTAATAGTTGGGAAACACCTAAATAAATGACAAATCTAAAACTTTTTATTCAAACTACGTTTGAAGTCATTTTGAAGTATTAATAATAACGTAAGTGATATACAAGGTCTTAATGAATAAATGCCAAATATTGTACGGATGTATTTCCATTGATCAAGCAGTAAAAAAAAATGTAAAGGTTGATTTAAAAATGTTTATGTTTCTGTGATAGGAAGAATTTTATTGTAAAAGAGCGGAATATCTTAAGAACAATGCAATTGATAAAAAAATGTTTTAAATAAAAATTGTCTGGTTTGAAGGTGGATAAACAATGATAAAATCTTAAGATTCGAAAGAATCGATTTTTAAGATTGTGTGAAGGTTCCATTCTTTTTAAATAAAATTGTATGATTTTTTTACATGACATTTTTTTAGTTATCCTACACTATTCTTTTTGAGATACTTATTCATTTACACCCTCTATATATTTTTGAGAATGAAAAAAATAATCACATTTATGCGCATATATTCAGAGAATAGAAATTGGCCTTGACACTCTGAAACATCCTGTACAAATATCTATCCGGATATACGCCTCTACGAGACAAATTTACATTCAATCTCGCGATGACATCTTTAGGAGTAAATCCATAAAGATTCCCAATCAAATGAAATTTGTTCAATGGATGAACATTTCCTATAGAAAATTGTTGTCCGAATTGCAAACTCGATATTGCAACACATGCATTACAAACGAACAAACAGCCATAACTATTTTCCGAATTTTGACTCTCGTCATTGTGATGTAATAAACTTGTATAATTATATGCTGCAATTTATAGTCACAAAAATATACTTGAAAACTAATATGTAAGTTAAAATAAAAAATTCTTGCGTTTAAAAAAAGATACTTTTAGAAGTACATTTAACGATGGCGCACAATCCTATTGATGATTAAGAGGTTCTTGATAATTTAGAGATCGCATCCTTGTGACACCAGTATAGAATGTGGTCTTCATTTTCTCAATTAGATTTTACTTCGCGATGAGAATGTTCCTAAGATAAAAATTAATAAATGCGGAAGACTTGAATGCATCTTTTATATATTATTCTCATTCAAAAATAGCGAGTCGCTCCCGTTTCTGAAGCACTTTTAAAATATTTAGTAAAACGTACACTGAACGTTCATCGAATCTTTAGTGATATTCTTGGCGACGTTGCCGTTGACTTTCAAGTCGAGTTTCGATCGATGCTATCTGGCCGAGCCATGAAAGCGCAAACTCTCTTTCCAAAAGTAGCGAAGCCTCCCAAGAATCGCCAAGCAGCACTCGGAAACGATTTCCCGAAGACTCATTCAAAGGTCTTTCGGTGTAAACGGACGTGGATTCAAATCGAAATCGGTTGAGCATAATCGTAATCCTAATACGATTAAAAAAAAAGTCTTTTGACAGCAATTTTATTTCCATAATAATTTACATATGTAAGATTTAACACTTAGAAGATTAATATACTAGCTGTCGCAATTCAGAAAAATTTTAATTTATTTTTTATAAAATAATAACACGACTTAAAAATTTTATAAACTTATTTTCACTTGCCAGTCTTTTCTCTCTTTAGCTACTTCTCTGTGCTTTTCGATCTGCACTTATTTTATTTTATTTATAATTGCAAGTTTTGTTATAAATAATTAGTGAACGATAAATTATTACTATATGCATAAAAATTATACAAGCAGATGTAATTCTTGTTCCACTTTGCAGTGAGAATAATCCATGTGATATAATAATAGCACATGCATACAATATTTCGGAACTATTCTGTCCTTACTTCGATCATGTCTTCAGCAATCTTTTATAATATATGTAGATTAAATATTATAATTCAGAGAGATAAAGAGAAAAACATCTAATATGAATTGCATTGATATCTTTTTCTAAAAAGTGCAGCTGCAGTCTGACCCATTTGTGTTGGTTCAAGGGCTAGCAACCACTTGGAGAACTCGCGCGCGATAAATGTCGATTCGCCCGGGAGAAATTCCCGATTCGAGAGAAACGCGCTCGATTCCATGGATACGACCGCGGCTCCTAATTCCTCCGGGCAGTACAGATAGAGGTGGATAGCTTGATACAGGGAGCGATTCCAATTCCAATGGTTAACGCCTGTCCGTAGAATCGCTACCAAAGGTGCAGTCTTGAATGTTTAAAAGAAGGCGCCGCAATGTAGCCCTTATTCGCAGTGCACTCCCGCAGCGGTCGTAATGGCCCTTCGCGAAAAAGTGAATGTGAAAACCGCTCGCTTACAATCGACGCCTGTTACTAATTTCACAGATTTATTTGCTATTCAAAATAAATACATAAAATATAAGGAAAGTTTCTCTCGGTTGTAGTAAATATTGTAAATATTTGCAAATAAAATTGCAAATAATTGTTATTGTGGCTTAATATTGAATTAATGTAACGTACAAAATTAAATATAGCTAAATAAATATAGCTTTCCTACATTAAATATAGCTGATTAAATATAGCAATTAAATATAACTAATTAAACATAGCTTTCCTACATAGAAAAGAATTTCGAATATCGAGATAAAATTTGAAAGTTGTATAATCTTCTTTTGTAAATCTTCTGTAAATTTTTTTACTTCTTGTAAAGTCACTAACGTTATCTTTTTAATTTAATTGAGCATTATTCATGTTGCAAATTATTAAATGGTTTTAATTTTAATTTTTTTTTATCTTTATAAGATTTATCAATTTTTACGATTGTTCGTCGGGAAAAAATGGAATGCACGACTTGATCGATTTACTAATTTAATATAGAATAAATTACACGTTGACCTCATTAATACGCATAAAGAAAAAGCGAAAAATAACAATAGTCGCTTGGATGGAGAAACTTAAATTCGATTCTGTAATTAAATCTTTTGCTTGGATTCTCAATATTTTTGCCTTCTTTTTCTCCCAAGCCACCCTCTTCCTTCTAAGACTTCTTGAAATAATGCAAAGCACCTCTTTCAGACGCGGCGCCCTCGTGGCGCGCCTTGAGATCTTAATCTTCTTCAAACTTACGGATCTGCTCGCGCGGTTTGTTGCCGCTTTAAGATTACACGAGAGAGTGCCGAAACGGTGTCTCCCCGGTCGGATTACGGCACGTTTGTTCTCGGGTGCTCTCTCGGGGGATGAAATCGTCCCCTTTACCTTCCGCCGCGCAAGAAGATGCGTATCCCGCATAGAAATTAAAGCGCACGATAAAGCGGACACTAAATCGCAATTAATTAAATCATTAGTCACCCTCGTTTCTTTTATGTGACCACGGTAACTGTTCCGGGGATGTTGAAATACCTCGAGATGGTCTTTAAAAATTAATAGAGAGAGCAGACGAAGGTTAAAGAAGAGAGGACGAGTTTACTATACTTTGGAATTATAGTCACTTTCAAGATACAGCGATAACAAGTGTTATTATATAACGAAAGAAAAGAGCAATAAAAAATTTGCATGTATAAATATTATAAATAAGTATGAAAATATAGTAACGTGTATTAATAAAACTGATCGCAAAATACTTTTGGGCCAGCACAAGAGTTAAAGCTGTGCATAGCGCGCGATTTTTGAAAGACATTGAAAGAAACACAATTAACATCTATTTATTATTCTGTTTCAGGTAAGAAGCCGTCGGTGCCACTCTCATATCGAGACAAATTCAAAATAGGTAAGATCAATTTGACAGATCATAGTCCCTTTGCATCTCGCGCGCTCGCTAGAGAGTCTTCTAAGAATCATCCACGAGCAACGCCTCGAGCATGTTTGACACGTTTCCTTTAAGGTGCCGGGCTACCGTCCTGATGCGAAACAGACGGATTCGGCGTCCCTAGCCTAATTACAGGGCAGCTCTCCGAGCACCTGCGCCTCTTCTCCTCTTTCGTTTTCGTGCTTTCGCAACGGACACCCGTGAGTCCAACATGGATTTATGAGAAATGCGATTCAGACCTCTCCAACCTCCCTATCCGGTCAACATTGTCCTTATGGAGGGTGCCTCGAGGCATCAAAAATTACTTACGGCCTCTATTATGTTAACTACTATAAAATGGGACTAGGTTGTAATATTAGAAGCAGCGTCACACCACAATGAATCAGGATTGCAAAGTACCTCAATATATAAAAAGTTATTTGTTATTTTGATATCCAAAATAAGATACAAAGAGAATTTGCACAAGGCTTAAGAAATTAAAGTCTAATCGTATTGACAATGAGACGAGTTCTTGTAACAAATAACTGTACAATTGTAAAAGGAAATAATAATATTAGTTTATATTTTAAATAATTATTTTCTATTATCTTCTAAAAATATTGACTAAACAAAGATGCATATGAAAACAAGTCGATCAAAAAGATTCAAAATAGAAAAAATTACGTTACTACTGAAAACAAGATAAAAACAAAAAACGCAGATAACAAAATTACATTCGTGTCCCAAAGGATCTATTTTCTCTGTATGCACTTCAAGACGGTGTTGGTATATTCCGCAGAACTCAATCACGTATCCTGAAGCATTTCAAGAGGTAAACCAAGAGATTTCAGATGGAATTTCTAATTTAATTTCGCGAAAGCAAAACAATTTCAGCATAGATTTTATAATTAAACAGAAAAGAATTTAAAGAAAACAGAATTTCGAAAACATTGAATTTCGTATATGCAGTTTTCGAATATTAAAATCATACAAGATTTACAAACGTTCTGTTTGAAAAAAAATATCAAAATTATCCGATTTCTAAAGTTTTTAAACTAAAATTTTTAAGCCATTAAATTATTTCAGTATAAAAAGATTAAAAATGTTATTTACTTAAAATATAAAAATTGTGAAAAAAATTAAAAATTCAAGAATTACAAAATTGAAAGATTTTAAAAGTTTTATAGACACATTTTGTAATTTATCTATTAAAGATTATACAATAAAAATAATTACCAAATACCAAAAATCAATGTGAACGTTACAAATCTGAGTTTTTGAATTGAATTAATAAACTTTTTGTTTATTCAAATTTTCTACGTGATTCGCATAGTCATATAATGTTTCGATACACGTATAGAAAAACGATTCAATAGTTACGTGGTATGGAATATAATAAATCAGGAATTGACGTAACACCTGCGACAAAACCCACCAAACGAATTTAAATTATCTTTAAAAGACAATTGCTACAGCGCGAATGTACAGTCTGTATTTTTTTTCAATTACAATTATTCAAAAGATTTTTTATCAAGTACTTATATTATCATGGATTAACAACATACGCTATTCTTGTTACTCTTATTGTTTAATGTTTAATCGTTCACTCGATATCAGTTCAGTTACAAAAATTGTATTTTTCATCGTCGATACTTTTTATATTTCTAATTTCCCTCCAACTTCATTTAATATTTTCCAACGTTGAAACGTAACTTTGGACTTTAAAGAATTTTGATCCCTGTCTCGCTCGTTTTTCAATTTTCATCGCAGGGTACGTAGAAATAAATATAGCAAGTAGTCTCCGGTCACATCGAATTTCTCGTGACGCGACGTCGCGATGCCGAAGCGTCCGAAGGATGCGACACAACAGAATGGGATGGAACGGAGGTGGAAAAATGCGCTCGTTCTTTAATTAACTCGCGTCGCGCGCCATCGAGCTGGCCGACTTTATGAGTCGGCGCCGTGGAAACACGTGCTACGTTTATTAGCACGATGGTCTTTGACCCGTGTCTCGGTTGTGCAGAGCAGCACAGTGAACGCCGATCGTGCAGGAAACTCCATGCGGAAGATTTAATATATTGACTTTGATATTTTTAGATTTTTACATCGAGCATTGAAGAAAGCTTTTTTAATCGGTGCGAACAAAGTAATCGGAATTTTAAATTTGTAAAATCACAACTGAAATGTATTTTATGTTTTATGTAAACTATCTCTTACACAAAAGGAATGTATAACGAAAAATAAACCAGTTTGAATTTTTATAAATACATATAAAAATTTGAAATTTAAATTCAATATTTAAATATATGTATATGTAAAATACTGCATTCAAATACTAACGGGTCTTATTTCAAGCATTAGCACTCTTTCAAATATCACAAAAATCCGCGGAAATTTTTTATATTAAACGTCTCGGTCGCCTGTACCTATATTCAGACACTTATAAAAAACTTATTATTATTAATCTCAAATGATTCTTCGTTCTAGTATTAAGATTTAATTATAATTTGAAAGTGATTTAATGATTACACACTTGGGACATTTATTTTAATAATTTCAGAAGTGTTACCCCAGACCTACCTAAATTTTTGAAAAAGTTTTCTCCCGCACTCTCATGCAGTTTTCTTCGCCATTTAAAAATCTCTAATTCTCTAGTTAATCAGAATCCATTTGTCATCTAGTGAAAAATGAACATTACGATAGAAAATTAAATGTAACGAGCTCCAGCATGTCGCAGACTTTAATTACTCACGTAATGAAAGAATCGCTCTCGATTGCCCGATTCATCGAGAGGTATCGAATGAACCCGGCGCGTTATCCCAGAGATAGACGCGCGAGAGATAGGCTACACGTACGTGCACCTATACGGAGGCGTAGTGTCGCGTTTCAATATTTACGGGCTGAAATATTCACGAAATCACACCGGGAGCGGCGAATGCAAGGGAATGACTTGCCGGACGTACGCGGGCGCGTTCAATTCGGATGACGCGTCGCGACGCATCGCGCGGCCTCGTTCGCACGAAAATTATATACATCAAGAGATGTCGGCGTCGTGAATATTTGATCGGCCGTTACCGTTGCGCGCGCGCGTCATCAATTATTCCGCCGCGGTGCTTTTTCGTAGGCGGCAGCGCGCGATAACGCGTGTCCCAGCCGTGACAGATGTCCATTACCAACGCGAGCACGGCGATTTCCAGTGACGATAATTGAACCGCGAGTAGTAGCCGCGCGAAGTAGTGGGAGCGTGGCGCCCGCGCCGCGTGGCGAACAACACCGTGCTCGCGCGCGGTGAAGAATCGTTTCCTTCTAGCGCGCTTGTACGGCGAGAATCATTAATGATCCCCGTTGTTTCCCAACCGCGCACCCAACCGACGTGTTTTCTTGCATAGAGATGGGATACGGCGCGCAGAGTGAGTTCAACAACAACAGGGACCATTAATGATTTAGCATACGAAATATCATGTTGTAACTCGATGTTGCAACCTCGTTTCCAATTCTCCAGAATAGTGGTTTTCATCTATAAGATAGATCTCTCTGAAGATTGTGCGATACTTTCATTAAGAATAGCCTGAAATAACTTCGAAGAAATATTCCAGAAACGATCCTACAGAGAAAACGAAATTCTAAATTTCTTCGAATAAAAAGTTTTCACTTCCGCGAAAGAATTACGTTAAAAGTTACGTACGGTTCGCGAATCGTTTGTTTAGCATAAGATAAAAAGGTGCACGTTATTACGCAGGCTAGACGTAGGCTGTTGTCTCGTCCGGTGTTACCTCCAACAAAATGCAGTTTCCAGCGCAAAGATCGCGGCCTCTCGCCTTCTCGCGACTACGTTAATTAGCGAACTTTATGAATACGCCAGCGCATATTAATCCCGTCATTTCCATACGTCGCCGGCGGAGCCGATTCACGTCGGCGTCGTGTAACAGCATTATGAGCGTATTCCATTATTTATAATGTAATCGGGGCCGCGCTTTTGTAGTCTGGCGCGTTACGTAATTAGCACGGGAATTATCGGCGGGCACGATGGCGACGGCGGTGACCGACATTTCGGTGAAGCCAATTTTAGCCGCGGGCGAAAATGTTGCAAGCAGAATTCGCTATAAAAATACACTTCGGCGCAGCATTTAATTAGCCTTTAATGCGCGAGAATACCGGATGGGCACTCATATTTTATTGTTTTCTTCTTTTGGTCCTTTTTTATCGTCAAAATAACGTAATAATGCTTAATGTATTAAAAATTACATTTAACAATAGATCAAAATAATATTCATTCTATTACGTGTAAGAGAATCAAAATACAATAATTTTCTTCTTCAAACGATCTAATTGTGAAAAAAATAAATAAATTACGTTTGCATCGAGTAAAGAGACAACATATAATAAAACTTGAGAAAAAGAAATATGTAAGAAAATAATCAATTGAAATTTAATTATTAATGATATATATCATTTCCTTGTGATATTTTACTATTAATATTATCACTATAATGCACTGATGTCAAAATAGTTGGAATTAGCAATGCGGTCCATCTAACTCGTGATTTGTCATACGAATCAGCTTGTGTTACGAATAGTAATCAGGTTATATCAATCTACTGCGTGGATCACAATACAAAACAATGTAGTAGAAAGCAGATTACATATTAATTTACGAGGTGAGTATGTATTAACATTCTCGTGCATATTATAGAATTTATGCAGTATAACGCAAGTAAACTCGCCCGCCTCGAAAATAATATGATATTCTAAAAAGTATTAATTAATTATTATGTTTATTATCGAATATCGAAGTTGTCAAACACGCACATATGCGGTGTAAACATGCACGGCGTATTGTGCACGATATTATCGGTCAACAAGAACCGGTGATACTGTCGATGTAATTGGATCGCCAGAGATCGCGCACACTGCCGCGGAATGAAAATATTATGAATGGGTTATACGGGAAACGCGATCGCCACTAAATAGGCCGGCCAAGCAATGGCTCGGATTACGCGGTGCTACCCCTAAGTGACGTCATCGTGATAGCCTGTATCAACAATGGTTTCTTATTTCCGTCTCTTCGTCCCGATAGAGCAACGGCAGATTTATCAGCGAGTCAACTGAAGCGGCATTTGCTAAAGAGCGATTATTTTCAGCGATTCTTTTTTTTTTAGTATTAGAGCGATAGCACACAGGTTTTATATATACATCCTTTTTTAATATTACATTATTGCATCTATGATTTAAAAAAAAAATGGGAACGTTTTGCCGTACTAGACACTAGTACGCAGACAGAGATATTCATACCCATGTCCCGTCGAGGATATAACTATCGCGAGCTCGCCGCTCCGGCGTTACGACATCGTTACAAAAAATCGTTATTCCGATCCGGAGACGGAAAAAAGTAGAGGATCACGGAAAAGCGCATCCGGCGCGGATGAATGTCGCTCGCGGACGCTGACGCCCACGCGTCGATATCGGTTATCGGCGTCCGCGGGCGTCCCTGATCGATGACCCGCGCGATAGAAATGACGTTTCGCAGGATGTCGTTTCGTTTGCTCGCGTATCTAATTTTTTTTCGCGATCGCTCGTCGGACACTTTGACAAACTTGAATAAAGTACCGAATTAAAGGTCAGCTTTAGTAAAAAAGTTTGCACTAAAATGACCGGATATATTTTTTTTTATATAAAATTAAATTCGATTTTTTTTGTGTCGAAATTTGAAATATTACGAAGTTTCATGGAATAAAATAAAATTTAAAATATAAATCTATAGCGCAAACTGTTTTTACGTTCAATTAATTGTGTAGTAGGTTTTGTTTTAATAAAATCTTGTTTTATATTAGATGGACATTTAATATCCGTTAAAATATAAATGTGCATTTATACAAAAAAATATGGAACACAATGTCTTATAAATAAATTGCTTAAGAGATTTGCGCAAATTGTTAAATATTTAAAAATTGCAATTATATTTTTAAAAAAATTTAAAAATATTATTCTCATCTTCGTAGTACTTAATTCGGGGTTAAAGACGAACTTTAAAAGTGAAGAAAGTATTGCAGGTATGCTGTAATACTTTTTTCATGTTGTACGTACTCAGAACCCATCATACGCGTAACCGCATTCGCTCGTGGGAAAAATTGTGCCGATGCGGACACCCGGTGTAATCGGGTCTCTTTTGATCGCGATTCCGTAATGGACGAGTATGAGAACGAAACGCTATTTCGCATGCAAAACGCGACTACGAAAAATAGTGCGCGTGAGAAATGACTGTTGGCGCGCGAGAGAGCACGCGGGATTCGCAATGGTCATTGAATCGTCCTCTCAAATAGACGATCGATCTCACGGGATGTAACGAACACTTCGCACGCGCGTTTAATGCGCGAGCGTGTATAAATAACGGAATACGTTGATCCTTCATCAGCAACGAGGTATTTTCATGTCTGTCAACCGACAAATTAATGTAAACTCGAAATCACGTAGAAAAGAGAAGAATTAACATTTCTTTGTTTTTTTTTATTGATAAATTTCTCTTGATTCAAATTTCTTTTGTTCAACAAGTTGATTAAATCCAGCGAGAAGTAAAATCACGTTTTTCATGTGTAAAATTTATCTAATTTAAACGTAAGATAATTTTTTCAAATATTCAATTATTTAAATTATAACATAATTTTCAGTGAAAGAATTTCTTTTAAAATTAGAATAGGTTTTCGTGAATTACGGTGGGATGCCGAACGTTTTTCATGTACTTCTGCCAAACTACGGCAGTCGAATTTACAGCAGATGATATTAGCAAGAGATACGATCCTCCTTTTCCTTCTCTCGCATCGATCGGAAGTAACATTATGGAGACGCAAGTTCGCTCGGCTTTTCGCTCGGCCATGCATCTTTGGCTGCAACGGCTGCTGCACTTCGTGAGGCGCTCCCGGGACGCATAAATCAAAGTCCTCCGTGGAGACTCGCCTCGGTTACGCGCCCAATCCTCTTCTCCTCTTCTCCCCCCCCGATTCTACCTGTTTCCTCCCTCGTTCCCGGCCAGGCCCAGACGGCAGGATTTCTAATTCAAGCTAATCCTTTTTCGCCGCTCTAATTACATTATCAATTCACCGAGGACGGGCAGGCGCGACGCGGCACGGTACTCGCGTGTGTATTTACAAGCTGCATGGGTGCATACAGCGGTGCATTTACATGCGCTGTGCCTGTTGCACGTCCCGGCCGCGTCGGGCCCCCTGCTTCCGCGGACCCTCTTCCACTCTCCTGGCTGATTTACGATGCTCGAATAAATTATAAGAAACGGATAGAGAAGAGAGCATTAGCCCCCGCACTGCACGGGCGTCAGGTGCTATTCGTTGCAATCCGTGCAGTTTGCGCTGGGAGAAACAAAGGTGGGGAGGGAAAGAGAGAGAGAGAGAGAGGAGAGGGGAAGCGGGGAAGAACTTTTTGGTTATCGTCGCCCCGACGCAATTGCATCCCCCGTCAAATTGAATCGTAACTCGATGGCGGGCGATACGTCTCGCGTGTCGCGCGTCAATTAACTCCGCCCACGATTACAAGCTCCAGGCCGCCGACAATTTCGACGGAATCGATATTACTCGACTGGCGGAATGTTGGGAAACGGGTGCTTTCTCGGACGCGATGCGACGCGACGCTGTGTGACGCCGACACGACGCGGTACGACACGACATCGCGTCATCCCGCATTGGCGGGTTGAGCATCCCCGCGGAATTTTCGACGTCGCTCGGTTTCCCTAGGAGAGTCCCGACAATTTATACAAACAATGTACGTTTCTCCGTCATTATTGTTATCTATAATTATCCAACATCTCCAAAAAGCTGAATGCGTAAAAGTCTGATATTGGCATATTATACATGTATATGCATTTTATATCAATGCGTTATACATATATAGATATGTGTGGAATTTAAGTAATTTTTAGCAAGTTAAATTTTAAAAATGTTAACAAAAAATTTCGCTTCTTGTTTGTAAAATATTAATATATTGATCAATTCGTTATAAATTTTATTAGATTTTAATTAATTATTATATCAATGAATTCTTGAATTAAAATTCTTCTAAAATTAAATACATTTAAAATTATACAAATAAGAGATGTTCTTGTCAATGTTACAAGAAATTAATCGAGACAACTTCTTATACTCTCTATCACTTCCACAGTTTCACTCCGTCAAAGTAAACTCATTCGTTAAAAAAATAATCAATTTCGGTCTCGCCGGAAAGTTTGCAAGTAAATTAAACGAGAATACGCGCACGATATTTGGCATGCCTTGCGCTAATTAAATCCCGCCGAATCGACATTTAATTTAGATGCGCACATTGATCGAGACTCAGCATTCGCCGCGGTTGACCTTTCGAATCTGCTGAAACCGTTCTTCGAGTTAGCCTCGCGGACGGACGCGACGATGTGATGGCAACGGGAAGGAGAGAGACGAGAAGAGTAGTAGCGAAAGGAATGGAATATAACGATTCCCCCGGTAACAATACTCTAGCAGCGTTTCAAACAGGGCGTCATCGACGACGGGTATGTACACATGCCGCGCGCGCAGTAAGATTGTAAAGGTTTTGAGGTCTGAGACCGCATCTGACGACATCCCGCTGTTAGGCCGGCCCTTTCAAGTCGACCGCCGCGGCAGCGGGAGGTACCGGCCGTGGCGGACCTCCGATATATTATTACTTGGAGTCATTAATGGTAAACTGCAATTCTCCTCTTTTTTTCCTCTACGAACCCGGGAGAATGCCCGCCACGACGTGGCGCGATGCGACGGCAGCACGACGACCGCACGTCGCGGCGCCCGGAATTTGTCGAAAAGATATCAGCACTGATCATAATACGGTGCGAGAACGTGCAATGTCTTTAAAAATTACAAATTCGTGGAAAAATTCAGTTGAATCACCGCCAACAATAAGTTAAAAAAATATATTTCTCTTGATTTTATATATAGAATATTCTTTTACGATAAAGTGAATTGTATGTATAAATATCTTTCTTATATCTTATTTTTTTATAATTAACGTCTCGCACGAATCGTGTTAGCAGCGCATTAATAGATTATTAATAATACCGTTATATTACATATTTATTCTCACGCGATGATTGAGAAGAAATTTTAGCTTTATCATTTCCGCAAGCTAGACTGCTGTTTAAAAAAGACATTCATGAGACGGAGCTAGTAGAGTACGAAGGAATAATGATATTGAAAATATAATGCATTTTTGATTAGGAAGGGGGGGGGGCATTAATAATGTAAGGCGGTTCTCTAAAGCGGAGAAGCGCGCGCGGTGATATATAAGAAAAATTCATTTCTGCCGAAGCCAGCCGTTGTTCTCCTCGGGAAGTCGAGTAAGTAATTTCAATGGAAATTTCACGGCGTTATACTTAGCTCCTAAGAGGATAGATGACTGGAAACCGCGCAAGGAAGGATTCTGTGAGATCTCGAGACTGAAAACGCGTTGAAAGAAACCTTGAGAACGCAGTACTTCATAGAATTTGTTCTCCATTTGCAGAATTAGCGTTTCTTCTATAAACAAATATGCTAATATAATTTGTGTGAATTGAAGACAAAATTTTCTTAATTTTATAAATTTGCCTTTTATAAATAATCCGAACAGTTTTTTTTTTTTATCAATAGCTTGGAAATACAAATATAATACAATATGACAGAAAATGCTTTCGATTAGAAAAAAAAAAATGAAAATACTTCCACTACAATTTCGTGTTCATAATAACATTCTTGATTTGATTATTGAATCTAAAGATTTGTAATATAACTAAATTATGTTAGAAATATAGTTATTATAATTTATAATGATTTGTATACCTGTAAATACACAAGTCGTAACCAGGTACATCCGAGGTTAAGGCTGCGTTCGCTTTGACGCTTACAACGCTTGTAAGCATCACTTGGCCTTGTTTAATGTTTGATAAACAACGAGGATATGAAATGATGCGTAAAGCGCTGTATGAGCGCTAAAGCGAACGCAGCCTAATACGCAAGGCTTTGCTTTACAACCGCGTAATAATAATTAATTAAAATGTACAACGAGACACTCGTGACGTAAACGATGTACTTAGCCGATACATTGGTCAAACAACACGCAAAGTTGAATCGTACGCGTCCTAACCGCGGCCGCACATGACGCACGCGCGTCGGTTGCATTCGCATTGGTAACGAGTGCATCGCCGAAGTGCGGCTAAAAGGGTGCGCATAATAATTTCATTGTCCGGCGCTCGAGTTCGTAACAACTTTTTCGGGTTAAATACCGAGAGAGAGAGGGCTTCACCCGCTCGATTTCACGCAGCGGCGGCGCGTTTTACAACCCGCGAACAATCCGCGTGCAGTAAGTTCGGCCGCGGTAGCGACCGCATGACGCATAACGCGTCAGCCGCAGCTGCGGCGGGTGCAGCGACGGGCGAACGTAGCGAAAAAGGCTTCGACAACGATGCGGGGCCGTGCAATAATTCTCTCATTCAACAGCAAGAGGGGGAGGGGGGAGGGAGAGAGTTCAAATGTGTTTGTTCTAGTCGGGTTCTAATTTTCATGACGAGCTCCACGATGAATGAAACGAATTACGCGAAGCTGCATTGTAACTCGTCCCATTCGCTGCGTTCTTCTGCATAGTTGCAACTTTCATTCCGAGGAATATTCGTGAAGAATATATAGTAGTCTTTCAACTTTAATGTAAGAACCCCGATGGTTAATATTTCAAGCGGAAAAGACTTTTGTTCAAATATACATGTGCGTGTGTGTACATATGTGTATATACATCGCGGGAACAAAAAATAACTTGATCAATTAATAGGACTCTACATTGAGGGGAAATTCCAAACTCCTCGATCACGCTCAAAGAACTTCTAGCTCGAGAGCTGTGCCCAGCACAGGCGGCAGCGATTGAAAGCTCCAGAGGGCGAAGCGATAAAGCCTGAAAGGACTCTCAAGAGGGAGTTCCAGGGTGGCCGCGAGTCCGAAGATTTACACGAACGCAACGAGCAAAGAAAGAGACGGAGAGAATCCTCTCGCTTTCTGGTGCTTCGAACTTGACGAAGCGCATCCGTCGCGGGCGAGTCGCAATGAAACACAGTCGAAACGTCTACGTATATATGTATGTACAACACGGCTCCCTCGGAACTCTCCGCTCCCGAGGGAGGTGACGTCTTTCCGGCGGTGACCGCATATACTGGGGCCCAAAGCGCGTTTAAAGGGATCGAGAGCGAACTCTCTCCCTCGAAGAGATCTCACCTCTGTCTCTGGAGTTGGCCAACTTTGAACTTCGCCGCTGCATCGAATGCATCTCGAAAAATGGAGCAAATTGAAAATTACAAAATAAAATTTTGTTTCACGTAGGATTTAACTAGACGAACGATGACTTTGCGAATTATTTTACAGACGATACAGAAATTGATGTAACAGACGGGCTCATTGGGGAGGCAGGTGGAGTCGCTTAGGCGAATCGATGCGTTTATGGCAGTATCGTTTTGATCGAAACACACGTCGCGCCCGGTGTTCTATCTCATCCCTGGTTAATCGAGCATGTCGATGACGCCGTATATCGATTACCTGCCGCTTACGGTGTTATCGAAACGCGCTTAATTAACGGAGAACAAACTGCAGCGAGAATAACGGCGCGAGTCGAGCGTTAATCGCGATGTGAGGAGCAAAAACAGGCAGCTGAGAAATTGCCTTCGTGTTATAAATCTTTTTCTTGCCTCCTCTTTCTCAGCCCTCTGCCATTTTTATCAAGAATACGTTGGCCTCGCAACGATATTTTATACTATTTTTCCAGAAGCTTTCTGTCTCCGCGAAAAAAATTTAAATCGATCGCGTAATACGTGTTTTTAGTCTTTGGTTTTTTCTTCACGTAATTAACATATGTGCGTACACATATTGCGGAAGCAAACTCGAATTTATCTTCATTCTTGCCTCTCAGTAACTCTCTAATGTTTCTATTAAACATCTTCAAAGTATCTTTTTTCATTCAGATAAAATAATTCAAGATAAAACACGAATTCGGATTTACGAACAGCTGATGAAAATAGTGCTCGGTACGTCGGCGTGGCTCCTAAACTAAGTGGAATCGAAAGGAACGGAATTGAAGTTCCTGTTGGTTCTGTTTACCCTGGACCTGAATTCGCCGGGATTAACGGAAATTTAGGGGCGACCTTGCTCGACGACGCGAAACGGCGTATGGCCACCGCAGAACATGGCGCCGTTCGAAGTCGGTATCGGCCAACGTAGTGAGCGAATGGGACGTTAAATCGAGGCACTCCTCTCGTGTGTGCCCTCCGTAATCTCTTCGCATCCTTGACCTCCGCCGCCATCGTTTCCACGCACGCAGTAATTTACCGCGAAACATGCGCGTCGTTACTCAGCCGTCGCTTTGTTCTCGGATTTTCTGCGAGTAGACGTCTGTCCGAGATGATTTTTTTTTTGCTTGAGGATCTTTTACGTAATGATCGATAATGATGGCTGGACATGTGCCAACTAATGACTTCAAGAAAGGAATGCCTGTGTTACTGACGCCTGTACTGTTATTAAATTTGTCCTGATATTGCGTTAAATCTTTCATGTTATCAAATAGGACGCTTCGAACATGTTATAATTGGCACTTCACATCATTTCAAATATTATGCAATGATCTAAACTTGAAATACGTCAAATGTACGTCAATATAAAGGGATAATATTTCACAGTACATTTGCGCGATGTGTTAGGAGAAATACAGAATTGTAAAATTAGATACACAGGCTTATTTAGATAGTAGTATAATGATTGCCATAATATAATGTTCGGGGGAACGAAGAATGAGGGGAACGAGGGAAGAAGACAGCAAAAGGGGGCAACGACAAGGGAACAGCTTGCGCGAGCAGGAGACAAGGGGGGAGGGAGGGGTGAGAGTGGTGTAATAACTCTGTCCGTGAAAGCCTCGTCGTGAGTTCATTAGTTCCGTACCGACGCGCCACAATGCTGGTTTAGTCCGCGGTTAGGACTTTCCTCGGGAAATGCTGCGGCTCCGGCAAATTCAGCGAATTTACCCGCGGATTCCGTGTCGAAGCGTTTATATCACGCTAGAATATTATATTATGCGCCCTACTCTCGTCGAATATGTTCATAAACTGAATTTGCATCAGTTGCTCTAAAAATGAGAACGAATTTTTTTATCCACAAGTGGAACTTATTTTACTGTTTTACTGTTTATGATATACTTGGAATTAATCCGCGTAATATTAGGAAAAACAAAATTTAGTTTACATTCTGAAAAAAACTCACGAAAGCAAAATTATAAAAAGTAAATAATGTGTGCTTAAAAAAATACGTAACATACTTTTTAAGAAAAAGAGAAGAGAACGTAATATTTTTTCCATTAAATCAAATAAAAATCTTTAAAATTAAGTTTTTTCTAGAATGACCCAAATATATTAATGTTTAACGAAATGCACTATTTACTAAAATACGAAAAATTTAAAATATTCGCGGTTAAATATTTTCATAGTATTTTAAATAGAAATCCAAGATATAAAGTCTATCAAAGAGAAAGAAATATACTTCAAGATAAAATTTTAATGTGATATATAAAATATATTTTATCTTATAAACTCCTTTTATCAGAAATAATCCAAATGCTAAATTTATTCGCGATAGAAAATCTCTTCGTAGAAACTGACATACAACCGTAAAAATGCAACCGTGCGACTAGATTAAATATTGTAACAACGTAATCTCATCAGTAAACGCACCCCTATCCTCCTGGATTTCCACACATGCGGAGGTTTTCCGGAAACGGAAACCAATGTGGCTGCAACAGACGTCGGAGGCTGTGTGCGAGAGGTTTGACCGCGCGCGTATAATCGCCGTATTCGATTCGCCGCGAGTTGCAGCTGCACAACGACATGCGTGTAGTTGTATGCGAATTACCATGTGTCGCAAAACGGTAACTTTAATGAAAAGTGGCTAAAAAACGCATTGCTTTTTCTGTTACAGAGAGGTACGACACCGCATACGCTTGCGAGGGCAAGACGCTGGAGATCGAGTGCGGCGAGGGCAAGCTGATCCACCTGATACGGGCGAACTATGGCAGGTTCTCCATCACGATATGCAATGAGCACGGGAACACCGAATGGAGCGTCAACTGTATGTCGCCCAAATCGTTCCGCGTGCTGAACAATGAGTAAGTACCGCACGCGCCGTGTCTGTACATATTTTTTTTGTGATTGACTTCATTCGATTTGCCTCGAACACATTCCTTTGATCTCCGTTTCCCTGAGAAATACCGCGAGCAGAACTGGATTTCGCGAATGACAAACACGTGAGCGTAGAATTGAAAAAATGACAGAGTTATTGAAAAGATGCACAGTGCCGAAAATTCAGAGATCTTGAATAAAGACGTATCATCCAGTTCTTTATTTATTAAAGAGAGAATTGTTTTCTCTTATTTGTATATTTATATATTTCAATAATTGATACCGTCTGAGCGATTTTGACGATCAGAAAAATTACATTTAAAATGTAAAAGAAAGAATTATCTGTTCACATTTGAGATGTAAAATTCATAATAAAGAAATTTTTGCAAATAATTATTGGAAAATTAATTAATTTTCTCATAGGTAAATACAGTTCTTAACAAAGTGAATGTTGAACAGAGCGGAAAACAGATCTATACTTTACATTTCTTACAATCGCGAAAATTACTAGAACAGATAATTATAGAATTTCTTGTTGAAGCAACGAACCGTATCAATTGATTTTAATTATTTTTTAATTTATAAAAGTGTGTATATATGTATGGAACAAAAAAGGAATATTAGCTAACTTGAAAAAGAAATTAACTAATATTTTTCGCTATAGAGTAAAAGAGTAATATATCTCTAAAAATATTTTATTGATTTTTTTTTTGTGTAATATAAATTCAAGATCTTACTGATTTTTGTGTGTGTGCGAGCATATCATATTTTTTTAATGAAATAATGTTCAACTCTGCTCGCGTGGCGCCGGTAGATCCCTCATAATTATTAAAAAAAGTAAAAAAAAAACACAATACATGATACTTAATTAAAAGAAATATCGAAATCAATACAATTGATAATAAATCAGACTTGTCATTTTAATAATTATCTCGTGATTTTCCGATTCTCAGTTTTGCTTTCACGAATTTTTCGTGTGATTTAATGGCATGAAAACGTATAATCGAGCATTTAATTCACTAAAAATATATTAAGCATATTTACTCGAATTATAAAAACTGATTGATCAATGAATTAATTGATCATTCATCAACAAAATAAACGAGTTATTATTTTAATGTAATTACTTTTAAGTGTATGTTACATTCAACTATATCATAAGCAAGTCTGATTTATATATCGTTCGCAAATGTTCAACCATCGATTGATTTATTTTCCGTTATCAGTGGGTTATTCGAAGCGAAGGGATCTAACGAGCGTCATTTCTTTCCGTTCCTATCTCACTTTAGTTTCCTCCTTCAAATCAACAAAATGGAGCATACATTAAGAAGGGGGAGCAAGGGGATAAAAAAAAATTGAGTGAGGGAAACGAGGTCGGAAGCGAACCGCTTCACATGGTCGAGCGAACTGGCCAATTGCTGGACCATTGAAGAGCGCGTCTCGCGATGGATCGTCTAGGAAGAGTCGCAGTATCAGCGATAGCTTCGCTATCACGGTCCTCGCGAGAATCCGCTTCGTGCACCTCGCTGTCGCGATCGTGAAGAACACAAACATGCATATCCATCAGTTCTGGAGATCAGTCACTTAATGTTTGCATTGGAAAAAAATATTAAATGCAAATCAATTTTGTTAATTATGAAAGCGATGAAAAGTAAATAGCGAAACAAATTCGTTGACAATTGCAGTGATCGATCTCCGTATAAGTATCACTTTCACAGAGAGGCGTAACTAGGAATGGTGATGATGGAAGTTAAATATCGGAAATAGATGAAATTTTTCAACATTGCGTCACACACACGCGCGTTAGGATCAGGATATTTTTACTCATAATATATTTGTACTAGTCATGTTTATAGGGTGAGATAATGTGTCTAAATGTATTGCGGAGAACACATGTTCGCCTAGTTACGCCACTATTCATTCTCGGACTTTCCCGTCTTTCAATTTATTTGATCGCAATAGATCTGTTCCACGGAATAGTTACGTTGATCGATGTAATTATAAAACATGAACATGTGTTTACGAAAAGCAAAATTTCCTTTGTGTTTTCACAAGATACATTTCATGTATATGTTCTATTCTTAATGATAAGATTGGAAGTCTCTTTAAGTCTCTTTATGACAGCGATACATTATCGAGTTTAATGCGAAATCCAATCTAATTACGGTCTAATGCAGCTGATCTTTCCGTGGAGCAGTCATCTTATCTAGAGAGAGTCTAGATAGATCTTTTCACGCGTCAAAAAAATACTCTTCAGACTCCTGCCTTTTTTGTTTACTATTATTAAAAGTCTGTATTCACAGCGTAAAAACATTTACCTGATGTCTCGTAATTACATGGAATAATTGTTTTCGATTAATTAAGAGAAAAGAACTAAATTTTTTTATGTGACGCACGTAATGAAAAGAGAGTGTGAATACGGGCTGCTATTTATTATTTAATAAAAAATGATGTTCAGGCAAAGCATTGATCAAAAATTTACATACGTAATGTAAACGATTCGCGAAATACAGAGAAAACAAAGTAGATGGATAAAGATATTTTTAGTAAATTTTATATTTTTATATCTAGCTTTTTTCATTTTATTATCAATAATTGGATAGAGAAAATATAATTATAAATTTTGATTAATATTGAAAGATCTTTGAATATCTTTCAATATCTAACTCAAAAATAGTTTTGATTGATTATACAAATTAATACAATTAATTTGTATTTCATATCTTTCTTCAGGAAAACAACTATTCATGCATCCATTGTACAATAATATCACTGGGTAACAAATCTCAGTGAATTATGCTAATTAATTAAAATTTAATTATACTTTTAGTGGTTTTCAATATATATCATCCTTAAAAATTAAAACTGGTAGTATATTTATTTTCTCTTGGGATTACAATTATTTTACTTTTATAATAAAAGTCCACATGAAAAAAATGTCGACATTTTAAAGCTTTTTCATGTGATAAATATACATATTTGTGACTCAGTTTTTTTACATTAAATTGTTATTTGCAAAGAGGAACCAAGCAATCACATAATATCCTGAAGAATTTAATTCGTTAATATATTAAAATAGAATAATATTCAATTTATTAATTATTCCGCGATTGGAATTTCTATCAATAGAATCTTTATCTTTTTCCTCTCTCTCTTTTTCTCATCACAGATATATTATTTTTTTTCAAATATAAATATACTGGAACGAATTATACAATCTGTTATATTTTTCTCATTAATGATGGGATAACGGAGTAACGAAAAATTCGTAACGTCCATGTCCAATTTGCAAAGGCTATTGATGTATCTCGATGCTCATTTGCGTCGAAAAGAGATAACCCGGTTTCCGGTAAATTTTAATCTTCTCGCAGAATGATTTCTCTACTCCATATGTATGTATTGATACTGAAATAAATTATTATCGCTGTGGTCGCCTCTGATGCGCACTCTTCATTAAAACTGTCGTTACACGACCGATCAATGCTTTTGCCTACGCATCACATTTCTCGCGGAATCATTTGAGAATCAGCATTCATCATCGGCGGACTCTCGAAATCACTAATATCAATTTTACGCGACCTTTCGCAACCTCTCCTTATATTTGATACCTTAATATATAATAATAAAGATAATTGCAGAATTACATAATTTGTGCCAAGAGAGAGTTGAGAAGTTGATTAGTCATGATAATAATAACCATAGTCATAATGACATAATATTTGAAAATGATCAGCAATAATTCTATTGTTGGTTAATAACCTTTAATTTTCTATTAAATCTAAAAGCTTTAATAATAAAATACGAAATAATTATTGAATTGTTACGTATATGTATATAGCTCTACACAATGTTATCTGAGAAATATAAAATAAAAGGAATCGTTCTTAGTAAGTTGATATTTTGAAAAAGTATAACAAAAGAATTACATTTTCCATAGAATACACACGTACACACACACACACACACACACACACACACACACACACACACACACACACACACACACACACACACACACACACACACACACACACACATACACATATAAATTATTAATTTACTCTTGATTGCAATATTGTATTCTGCAATTGTCCATATAAAACTTTGTTGATGCAATATTAATCAGAATTAAATTATTACGAGATTGTGAAGAGCTGATTCGACAATCCGATTGAGCGCATTAAATTGAACTTATGACCAAACAACGAATTTCGTTTACGTTGCTTCGTTTGTTTCGTTTTATTTTCGTTGCATTTAGTTATTGACAATTTATGTGTGGCGCTTCCTTTAATGCAGGGTGTCTGAAATAGGTTTTCTCATGTTTTAAGCATGTTCGCATGTACATTTGGTGGGACAAGACGCTTGGGTTATATGGTATCCCTTAAAATCCTTTTAACACCTACAGTACGCGACCTCGCGGTCGATAATCGTATTAACACATTGTACGCCGTTTCTACTAATTGCTGAAGTTGGCAAATGTCATAAAAATAATGTAGCGCATTTATGAAAATTTTACGTATCCTACATTGAATAAAACGGCTTAGAATGTGTTACTTATAATATCTAAAATATGTATAATATATATATTTGTATTTAGTTACTTAATTAGAAAAGAATTTGCAGATCCTGGTCAAGGTTTAAACAAAATGGAGCAAGCATATCTATTAAACGTAAATAGCTACGTAGTATATTAATATAACTATACATTATAACAAATAGTTATAACAAGTTGCTTATAATATATCTAATTATTATTACATTAATTATTTTATATTTGATTCCTTCTTAATCCGTGCGTGATTTCTCTTTCTCACTGGAGCGGAAATTTAATTAACATTATTAATATAGCATCTGAATACAAATTTGGGACATTTCAAGGCTTCTTTAATTTGACTTTTAATGTCTCAGAGTAATCTTAAATAAACAGTAGACGTATTAAATATCAGCAAAATTTATTTATCCGTAAAATTTATTCATGAAATTATAAAGTTAATATTTTCTGTATTTTTTTACATGTTTACTCATCTGGAAAGTTTAAATTAATATAATATTTATTTTCAACTTTTAGTTTCTCATAGGTGTCTCAAAGATTAAATTCATCTTTATAAATCATTACTTAATTATGTCATAAGTTTAAAATTTATGATTAACTTTGAATTAATGTCTATAGACGTTTCTCATATTTGCGGGACACCTCTATAGAACTTTTTAATTGATATAAATATTGATTCACGATTTAATATACTAGTACTTTCAAAATTTTTACAAATATGCTCAAAACAATCGATTACTTTTGAGTATACAATATGATCATAGTAATGTCTAATGTCCTATAGTAGGCTAACCTTCCTCCTCTCTCTATCTCTTTTTTTAACTTCTCATGACTGAATAATCTCGCTAGCAAATTGCAATAAATAATCGCTCGTCGACGCATTGCGCATAACCAGATCGGAAGAAGTCGTACAGGTGCATCCTGCACTTCAAACCGTGCTACTGGGCTTCACGCCAGACTACGAAATTTCTGCGCGTCGTGCCTGCGAATAATCGAGCGCGTGGCGGGAGAACGGGCCAAAATCATTTGGGAATTCCGTTTAATCGCACCGCTAGCGAAACCAATTGCGGATTAACCGTCTGCCGGTTGCAACCGGGACAAAGCGAAGGGGAGCAGGGGGCAAAGTGTCGGTGTAAAGGCCGTGGTAGGTGGGCACGAGGGGTGGATTCGCGTCCGAGATTACGATTTAAGTGAAATTGGTAGATAACAGAGGGGGCGGCGGGGAGGATTTTAGCGCAACGATTAATGAAATTGGATACGAAACGCTGCCATGAAATTCGCTTCGTCGCCATTTAGCGCGATGAACGCATTTGTTCTGCGCCACATACGAGCGTATTCGCTAGGTAAAATTATAATAGACACCGAATCTTGAATGTGTGACTTCCGACGTATGCTGCTGCATTACGCGGAATATTCGCGAAGCATCCGTCAGAAATGGTACGCTGCGAATGAAACTAACTGTATTATATTAAATATTACGTATTCGCGATCTCAAGTACATGTTCCTTTTGCGTGTTACACAGAAAGAAAACACGTTCCAAAAAAACGCGGGAAATTTTTTACTTTTGATATTTTAATATACGTTCAATATAGAAATCAAGAGGCCGTTTCATAGATATATTATGTTAATAATTATTTAATTATTTGCATTATTTCTATTTATTGAATCTTTATTCTCATTATTATTATTCTTTTTTTTTAAATACGCTGAGAGAAATCAACGCTTGAATTTCGCAATTAATAATAGAGGAGATGAGAAATGAGATGGGTTTTTTCTATGCTAGATACTCGACAAAGTATGGAAATTTAATTGCCGCCAGATCTCTCGCTCGGATCCGAATTTCATCGAGCTTTTTTTTCCTCTTCATCGCATCGCGAAATAGAATCATTATACTGTACACACATCGTTCCACATATAATATTTCGATTTCTCACATCAAATTTAAGAACTGTGATTGATAACAGGCAATAAAGTTTATTTAGCTCGTGCGTGACGTAATCAATTCGATATGAACGCAGAAATAACGGTTTTGATGAAGCATCTAAAAATTTAGCTGGTTCTACCAGCTTGGTCTGGACTACAAGTCTGAAAATAATTATGTTTTACCATCAAAATTCCATTGGACGCTCAATCTGATAAAACGTCAAAACTTGTAGCAGCATCGTGCTTGAGTGTCCTAATTTTGATGGTCCATTATAATTATCTTCAGACCTGTATGTAGCTAACTTTCTAGATACTTCAACAAAAGCGTTCTCTTTGATGTAAAATTTTACAATTTGTCGTTATGCTGATGAGAGCGTACTTTTCAATTATGAGTAATCACGAAAAATTATAATCATAATAAAATCTGAAAGATGCTTTGTAGAGGAAAATATTTTTTACAATTTTGTATATTATGAACTTCAATGCAATGCTTTACATTATTTTGACGTCTTTCTAATGCATATTTCCAAAATTGTTTAACATTTTTGTATCATCTAATATCAAATTTAAATACAATCATTTTGATTCGGTACTCATTTTGACTAATTTTTTCTTTCTCCGGTTCTCTATGTCGCGGTTTGGATATCGATTCTTCCAGGGTTAAGCAAACCGAATCGAAGGAGAAACAATAATTATGCCGACGCGAAATATCGTCGCGGGGACTGCTTGTTTGTCGGTACGAAACTTTTGTCCCGCCTGATAAATAAGTTTTTGTCCGCCGTGCGGAATGGAGCGGCTAACTGCTAATGAAATGATCGCGTCGACGAAAGTTTGGAGTTCGTGTTTATCCTTCATCTTTCAGTGAGAATTTCTTTGTAATGGAGGACTGTCCTCCTCCCCGTCGTCGTTCAGGAAAACTTTTCTCTTGTCGACGAATATCTCACTCGGGGTGATAATCGACGCCGGGGATGACAAGACTGGGTCGAATTAATTCGCGTGAATAACGATTCAAACATTGTTTATTTTAGCGAAATATACGCGATAATTTGATATAAATGAAAAACGATGTAAGGTATACGAAAGAATAATTTTACTGCAGCATCTAAAGATTTAACTAAATACAGATCAGAAAATAAATTTATGTTGAACCATCAAAATTATTCTGTACGACGTTCGAACATGATACTGCTGCAAAAAGTTTTGATATTCTAGCAATTAAGTTAAACATCCGATACAATTTTTTAAATGATTCATAATTAATTTCAGATTTGCATTCCATCAAAATTGTTCTTTCCGTGTATCATATCGACTATTATTGAAACTAATTTCCTTTCTTTCGTCTATGTTTGTTGTAATGAATGCAAGTTAGAACGGTGAAGAATCTGTTAATTATTAATGATTCGCGTAAACTAAATCTTCTAACGAATGTTAGTAATTCGTGATTTAATTTTATTTGCGGAAATTTTGTCGGCGGCGATACAGGCGGAATAATTTATTTGTAAATTATTGTCGTGCGTTAGGACAGCAATTATTTTTTGCAAGAGATATAACTCTTCTCAAATCACGCCGTTAATCCGCTAATGGCGATGCGGCTTTCGAGGGAAACTTTATCGCCCGCAATGGTTTTGTTGCAAATTGTTACGTTGATTGGAAGATACGTCGGAATGGAAATCGCTTTTTGTCAGATAATCTTTCAGATCGATTTGTTCACGGCTTTTCATGTTGCGCGATGTGAGAGCATTTACTCTAAATTGTTGGACAATGTAAAACGTTAATTTCATATTTATTATTATTTTTACGCATTCGCGCAGCCAGAATTTAATCTTATAAATTTTGTTATTGTTCTCGAAATTAATTAGGCATACAACTTGGTTTATTTTCCAAATGTTTGCATTATGAGGATTTCATCGCGATATTTATTAAAATACGTTAAAAATGATTTTCTACGAAAAATTCTCCGCTCTTTTTCCTGTTGACCCAATCAAGTTTTTTACTTTCTCCTACTATATCCGACCAATCTCCGACTTCTTCCAATTGTATCGAACTTAACTTAATTGCAATCACACAAACTCTATAATTATGTTACACGGAATTAACTCTCTCGCAATCTCATTTGATGGAAAATATAGTTATGTCTTATCGATAAAGCTTTTGTTGTTTCCCTTCGTTTTCACATTTTCTCCGCGGCAACTATAGACACGTCAACAGATTTTCATTTAAGTAATTAAATTTTAAGAATCGATGAACAATTCACTGAACGAAATAACGAAAAATTCCCAAAAAATATCTTGTGTTTTTTTTCTACGAAATTTCTTTAACAGATACCACCTTAATCTCTTGTTAATTTTTAAATAATTCGAAGAATATGTTTAAATACTTAAAAGTGGATTTTGTTACATAAAAGGTCTATTGAAAATTAATATCATGCAATAAGCGAATTTTCCTTTAAGAGATAACTCATCAAATGACTTAAAATATATGAATATCCCGAGTTAGTCAAAACTTCTGTTAAGCCGAAACTTAACAGAATATTGTGCGAATCGAAGATACACAATAAATTTTTCGTGCATACAAAGAAGGATTAATTAACGCAGATTTCAATCGTATTGATAACAAAGTTTTTCGCGTTGTGTTACTTATGTACGTCTTTTTCTTCCGTCTTAATTTTACGAACGCCCCTTCGTTAA
Source organism: Solenopsis invicta (assembly GCF_016802725.1). NCBI lineage: Eukaryota > Metazoa > Arthropoda > Insecta > Hymenoptera > Formicidae > Solenopsis > Solenopsis invicta. The sequence goes on from NC_052673.1 coordinate 13,470,483, forward strand.
CGATTAAGTTCTCTTCTTACCCCATTCACTCTTTTCCAACTTAGGATCCCCCGCCTTCTTTAATGTATCTTTTCACGAGTTTTCACAATATATCTCGCCTCTTCTCGTAACCGCCTGCTTCGGTGTAGAAAGTAGCACAATAAATATCGCTATCCCCAGTATCTCTCGTATTTCTAAAGGCGCCAAAAGTATCTTTTAAAAAACTTTTACAGTGACAAATGGCGGATGAACTGATAAAATTATTCTTATATTGTTTTTTGTGGAGATCCTCCAGAAGTTCTGATTAATTACTAATTTTTTTCATTGGCTGCAAGTCAAGTTATAATTATTATCGATAGCACTTGTACAACGAGTTTTATTATTAGTGCAATTAGAATTTTCAATTATTAAGATAGTCATTTTTAATGAAATCAGTAAACCCCAGATCAGTTATATTATAACAGTTCTATTGAAGCTCGAAACTTTATTTAAAATATTTGAAAAGATTATTGCTCATACAAGACGCATATCGCAAAAAAAATTGGGTCCATCAACTTGCACGCCGTTTGTCACTGCAAACGTGGAAAGATTCTGTAATGTCCGAAATAAAAGAGATATCTCAGATGCGCGGTATTTTACTTCAGCCCATATACATACATACGTAATTACATGTACACGGACATGCACACTTAACTTACACGCGCGCGCGCGCGCGCGCGCGCACTCGTGTACCTGCCCACGCCCCCAAGTTCTCTCGACAAAACTCGTTTAATCCCCAGGCGGATTAAGAGAAAGAGACGTTGCAACGAAGAAAGAGAGGGAGAGAAAGAGAGGAAGAAAGAGAGCTCCCGGTTAGGTACTTAAAAGTATTCCAATCACGAATACACGGAAGAAGTCCGACGAATATTTCATCCGTCGTCGTGCTACGAGCGTATTGGTGGAGCTCACAGGAATCAGAAGAGAAATGAGGGCGGGGGGGGAGGGGATGGGGGAGAAGAAATGAAGAACAATGTTTTCTTTTAATTTTTTATCGTTGAACGCGTCTCACGGATACGTTGATACGATGTTTATACAAGATGTTCAGAGACAATACCGATGAAGTTTGAGCGAGGTTGAAGGTGATAATGGGTGGATCCACATGAAAAGTACAGTACTTGCACTAAATGTGCAAGGAAACATCTTCGAAATTGCGATATGATACTCGAATCGCGCGATATGAAGACGAATTTGATATTCTTGCTCCATCTTGTTCTACCATATAGTCGACCAACGTAGCGTATGCATGCCACCAGTAGTAGTAATATTTAACATACGAGTCGTTCATTTTGAGTGATATTAGTCGCAATTTTGGAATTTCTTTAGCATTAGCATATTTCTTTAAGATAAGACAGAATCAATTACAAATTACGGAAGCAGAAATGTTCAAATAAATTTGTTTAATAACTACAACTTTGTTATTTTGTTCATGCTCTTAAATTAATATCTTTTTAACGATATAACCGGTACTAAACTGACGAAAGTAAGTGTGACACATATTTACGTTATTTTGTCAACACTTTAACACTTTTTTTTAATGCGATGCAAACTTATGACTTTAAAAAACTCGGACGAAAGAATACCTATTAATCTTTAACAGTTTTTCCAAAGTTTGTGACTTATATCACCTTTTATATGATGAACGTTTCCACTTGGTGCAGCCACGCCCGTGTAGATCGCGCAAGCTATTGTACCGCTTCTGTCGGCCAGTTGACGGATTCGGTGCAATATGCATCTTATTGTGTGATGAAAATACTAATTTCTATATGCCGCAGATTTTGATTCAAATTCACGATCGTGACTGTACCACAATTGTGTGTCAGCGGAGAAATCTTGTCATACCTTGCACTTCCACAGTAAAATAAATATTTCAAAATGGGTGTACCTATGTTTTTTAATTGTCAAATTATTTAAATCATTATTATCGGTAATTGAAATGAGAAATTAATTCCGTAAACATTTGCGACGTACGCGCAGTAAATATATTTCCTCTAGTTTCAAAAAAATCTTTTTGCTTTCCTTAAGTTTGCCTTAGATAAATTTGAGATTTGTCTTTGCAATTTTGTGTCGAGATTTCTCTGCGCACGGCTACCGTTACAGGTACACGTACAAGCTTTGTCTTATTTAAAAAATATACGTATATATGTGTATATATAAGACAGAACAACGTGTGCTGCCATGGATCCTTCCTTTTTCTCTTGCCGCCCGGAATGCCAAGGAGAGATGCTCCTGTGTTGTGTCTTTCCGCCCTTCTTTTTGGCTACCCGTTGTGTAAACCCGCGCAGAATCTCGTCTACTAAAGGAATTGTCCTGCGGGAAATTCCTAGTAGGGAAAGAGGCTTTTTCGTCGACATTCGTCCGCTTTTACGTTCGCGGTCACTATCAATCTTAAATAACGTGATGGATTATTTGTTGTAATCATAGAAGAGGATATTAAATCTTTATAAGGCAACCCCATTCTCGATTGCGCGCATATATTTTTTGATTCTTACTTAAACTAAAAATAGAATAAAAAAAATCTACCTAGAAGAATTTTCATAAAAAGGATTTAAACGTATTAGCTGATATCGACATAATAAATTTGATAATTAAATATCTTACACATTTCTGTAATATCCGTAATATTTAATTTAATTTAAATTTAATTTTTACTTAAAGTAGAACGAGATTTTTTTTTAAGAGATATACATTTTGAGTTTTGTATACGTTGATAATTTTATTAACCACGTAGATAAATTATTCCTGACCAATCGCACTTTTTTACGAATAAGAAACTTTCGATGAATTTAAAATCAATTCTCTTATCAAAAGAGTTGAATTAAAAAATTGCTTTTAATTCAAGCATTTTTTTATCACTACACGAATATCGTTGCTACACTCTTTGGAAAGTGTGATAAAATCGCTATCATCTTCATCCGCTTGACTGTGACATCGATCGTCAAGCTTTGTATGCGAAATAGAGCTATCTACGAGCTAGAATATCGTCGCACACGAGAACGTTAAACATCGAAAACACTAAAAATCGGTCGGACGGGCGATCGCGTTTCGATTTGTCCTGGCACGAGCGAACGAAACGCGCATACTCGTACGTTAAACACTAAAAACACCGAAAATCGCTAGACAGCTCGGCGACGAAATCGCGCTCGGTCGCTTCGATTTATCGAAGCGTAAATGAACGAAGCCGTGCTCGCTCGCTCGCTTGCTCGCTCGTTCGCTCGTTCGTTCATCGAAATGCTAGTGTACGCATACGAGGAATACACCCTCGTGAACAACGCAAAACCGATTAATTTCCAATTTCAGCAGGCGCGCATCGCCGATCGTGTTTGTGCCCCGCTCGGTCGCCACTCTCGCCCTCTTTCAACCCACTCTTTTTCCATGCTCGTAGACCCGACAATTACCTTCAAAGTGAAACTTACTTGCAGTTTTCGAACGGATAAAACACAGACAGAGAACGAAAGACAGAGATAGATACGTTTCTGTATTAAACGGGGAAATATTAAACGGAGAATAAAAATAAGGCAGGTCGATATAATCAAGTTATATTAAACAGGAGATAAAATTTACTTGCATTAAAATTATTTCAAAAACAGGCTATAATTTGATAACTTTATTACTTTGAAATAAGTGCAGAATATTAGATTTTTTTGCAGTTAAGTCTCTCGGGGAAAGTTAAAATTAGCAAGATTGAAAGAAATTCGGAATAAAGCCAGTATCTCAAAATAGAAATTCTGTTATATCAAGTAATCTAATTGTACTGTTTGATCGCGATGTTCTTGCGTCATTGTGGTTCGACGCAACAATAATTGGTGCAGAATTGACATGATATTAACCGAATATACGATATCTCGTCATTAACGACGTCATTATCAATATCGATGTCCATCACTCGATCTGACTCGCGTCGCGGTCGCGACTCTATAACGCTTATAAGCGTCAAAGCGAACACCCCCGCTTCTTTTCTCGTTTTTATTCTTCCGGCGACCCGTTCACCCTCGGCTCTATATCACCCTCGCTCCTTTTTTGTCTACACGTCTGCCCGCTACACGCGCCATCGTCGAGTTTCAGCGCGCGGCGCGTCCTTTCGAAATCCGCGCCAGTGACGGAGAGGTTTCGCTGGCACAAAGACATTCCTACGACGATTAAAAAGTCACTCGACTCGGTCGCTCTCCTTCTCGTTTACCTATCTGCCCTGAAACGGAAAACTCTTCGGCTTCCCTTTTTCGTCCGATAGTATAGGCGTCGCGCCGTCTCGCGTTACCGTACGAGATCGCGTTCCTTCGTGTGCGTTGCATGTGGACCTGGCGGTTAACAGCTGGATTTTATCGATTACGCAGAAATATCAGAAATTCAATTTGGGAAATTTAAGAAACGTTTTTCGCGATTTATCTGCTGACGTATATTTTATTATAAAATGTCCACATTTTCCACAAGTCAATGAACGTCGTTGACAAAATCTACAATTTATTTTATGCAAATGTGTCCTTTCTTCTTATGCGATTTTTACTCGTGATTCAATTTGCACCTTTCCAACGCGATTTTGTTTCTTGACGTTTGCGAACGAATATCCATAATGAGAAATTATACGACTCGCCAATTCCTCTTCGGTTATAAAAATTTTTGTTAAACGTGTATTTACAAGTGTACGTGTGCAGCTGTACAAGTGCAGCTGTCTTTAAATCATGCGAATCTGCCGATTTGTTCTCTCGGAACGTGAGGAAACTTTTAACGCGCGAGTTATGTTCGTCACGTATCCGCGATACCGGAAACGCGGTTTTAGGAGCGTCCTAATGGCGCAGTTTCGGACCGCAGTTTAGTCCACGCGCGATGCACACGATTCCAGTTTAGGAGGGCTTTCTCGCCGGGGTGTTTCGTGGCTCGCTTACGGGGCGACAAGTTTCTTACTGGTGGGGCACGAAGTACGGCAGCGACTCGGGTCCCGCAAGATGCACGTAGATACACAATGCAGCATAGTTTGCAAACACGCGCCTCGTTAAATCGCGGGGATTACCGACGACACGCGGGGCGCTTTTAAGCTCCGCTTACGCGACCGAGCGCTTTTACTCGCGGATTATGCGCGCGATTAATCCATTCGTTGCCGTGGATACGTATATGCATCCAAGTAGATTTCAAAGCTTTTGCGACAGAGCACCAAGAAAACCTTCGAGAAATTCAGTTTCCTTAAAATCGATGGAAATGCCGACGAAAGTAGTAAAATTGCTCTATGTGCCTTTCCTCGCTACAAATTCAGAGACGAACGTTTTGGTTGAGTTAACGTGAAATACTTTGCTACGGTGACACAAGGAAAGTTGCAAAGAACGGTCTAACTCAAACAGAATAAAAGTAAAACGGTCAAAGCTTTGTTCAAACAATGCAGAGCTTTCATCTGCGATTTCTTGTAAAAACATTACAGCACGAAGGTATAGTGGGAACAAGTTGGAAACATCTGTTTCGTATGCAACTTAGAGTTACCTACTTTTATTCGCGCACTAGACAGAAATGTCGCGATGAATCAGCAGACGGAATAATAATATCGTACAACGAAACCCCGTCGGGCCGATATTAACCGCGAACGCCGCGGGGAAAAGGGCTGAATCACCGTCGAATCGATCATTATAGCGGGGCTACTACCGGCGACTATGTTTGTGTATGCACGTGGAAAAAAGAAAGACAAAGCGAACGGGGCGGGGAGCCATGGGGGGGGAGAGGGTGGAGAGGGAGAGAAAGAGAGAGGGTCTGCCTTAATAATAAACGGCGCAACATCCGCGAAATGGCGATTTTTCGTGCTCGCTCGTAGTTTACCCGTCTGAAATTACGTTTACCCTCGTTATATTCCGCCGCCGCCGCCGCCGCCGCCGCCGTCGTGCAAGCCGAACGATACTCGACGATGGGGATGGAATCAGACAGAGGGGTGTGCGCGAGCGTAAGAAGAAAAAAAAGGATCGATAGAAATATTCAACGCGCCACTCCAAATTTGCGAAATTGATGACTGTTTTGATCGGGTCTGAAAAAGTTTTGCGTCTAGGTATTGATATTCGATAATTCATCCATTCAATTAAATTGCGCATGAATCATAAGACATGTAGTCGAGGAGTGATGAAAAAAATATAATATGGATGCACAAATCTCTTTGGTTCTAGAAATTTTTGATACGCGTATCTCATTGATCTGGAAATTTTATTTGAAAAATATATGTCTTTTTCCAAAGTTAAAAAAAATATACGAAAATGCTTGCGTTATTGGAAGGACCTTAAATAAATATCGTTACATTATCAATTTCTACTATAAACATCTTTCTCGCATAATCGGCATTTAGTTTGTGAAGAAAATTACTCCTACGAAATTAAAGTATACAATCTTTATATTCGTTTAAAATTAGAACCGAGTTGCTAGCCGTAATGAAGTTGGAGGAGAGAAAGTTGGATCTAAGATTAACAGCGCGGAGACAATGTTTTAATAATAATGACAACTTGCCATATCTCGATTATTCGACTATTATTTCTGTCGGCTATGAAAACGTCGACTTATTTCACTCGCGATCCCCGCGTTTAAAGGTGGCTGTGTAATTTGAAGGCCTCTATACTCTTAACGAGCGACGCAAACGTTATTATCGCGAAAATTCGGAATTCGGTTATGAGAAATGGATGTTATCACTTAGCATCGAGAACGATAGCTCGTCGACACATCCTGCTAAACAAATAAAAGCGCCAGTGCGTTATAATTGGCTACGCTGTAATTTCGGTTGTCGATGAAACGCCGCCCCGATGCGACCGCATTTACGTCGCGATATTGGAAACTGTTATGCGAATCGTATGAATAATTACAATGCAGCACTGCTCGATGCATAATTAATAAACCGCGGTTACAACGCAGATACATTTATTACCGCGGCTTTAATCGCGTTGTTAATACTGCATCTCGCTGTCGATCTTTTTCTTGTTTCGCTGACACGAATTCACCGGGGCGAAAATAGACAAAATTTGCGCGCCATAGTCGCGCTCGAAGAGTTCGCGTTCATGACACAGTCGAATTGTTGCAATTCGGTAGCTATTGTTGACGACGGAACCGCTTAATAACCGGAATCATCGAGCTTCCCGCTCTATAACGAACTAATCTCGAACGGACGCAATTGCATCAGCGGCGGCGCGGGACTTTGCGTCCTGTCGATACTTTGCTACTGAACTATGACGATATATCGACAGCGCCCGATTCTCGTCAGGACGATAAGAATTTCCGTTGTTCCGTTTGCCCACTGTCAATTGATACCGATTGCTCTTCCGGCGAAATAATCCGCGACGCGTCCGGAAATTTCTACTAGAGATTTCAGATGGGTGTGATGTGCGACGTGTCATCCACCTGACACTTGATCGAAATTCGAGCGTACTTTTAGTGCTCGGCACATGCAAAAAGCTCCGCGAAAACTCATAATCCCGAAATAACAAGCGGAAGATAACGCCGGGAAGATGCCTCATGCCGAAATATCATCGTCGCTTCCGAGATATTCTGTGAGCATAAAGTTTCGGAACGCGGAAGGTAGAAAAAGTGTTGGGACAGAGTTGCCGAACGCGTATCGATCTTCTAAATCGTATCTCTGCAATGTTTTATATTTTTTTTACTTGTAATACACGCAACATTTACAAATGACAAAAATATGAAGTAAATGAGAAATAAATAATATTAACAAAAATTTAACAAGTTGCATTCTGTTTCGTACGCGCTAACAACACATTAAAAAAATCAGGTACAGCTGACGTTAATTTTGATCAATTTATGTAGCTGATAATAATGCAATCATGATGCAAGTTTATTTTCTGGAATTTTTAAAATTCATTAAAAAGTTTACTGTATATTTTACATTTATTGTACAAACATATTTGTAATTATTATAAAAATTAAATCGATATTGTTGCAAAATCTATCAAGTTTCCTGAATTGTGCCACCATCAATTTTATTGTAACAAATGATGTTAATTGATTGATATTAATGTAAGTTTGATAAGTGATAATAATAATAAAACTAATAACTGATGTTAATAAAAATATATCAATGGCAAAAATAAGTGCGAGTCAACTTTATGTCAATGTTCTTACCTTTTTATTATTGTTATTTATTAATTATTAAATATTTGATTCTTTTTTGATCAATGGTTAATGAAATAAGTTTTAGTTGATGATAACTTATATTTATAATTGTTTTAATTCATAAATACGATATTTTCAAAGATAATTCGCGCTTCAGGAGACCAGCAGATACGATTTAGGCCGGTTGCCAAAATACTTTTCGCGACATGCTGTAAAACGCTTATATAAAATTAATTTATTATTAATGAAATGTTAAATATTGTTATAATATATATATCTGAGGCATTAAACTATAATTACCAACGTTCATTTGCATACAAATCAGTACTAAATGGAAAATATAATAAAAATTAATTTAAATGATACGCATTCGGCAACTCTTCCATAATAATCATCAAAATTGATCATTCAGCATTGTTCGACGTCTTGCAAAAATTATGATGATCATAAGAAATGATCTTTTTTACGCGTGTGTATATATAATCTAAAAGTGACTATCCCGCCCGAAGACGCGACTTTCGATTTTTAATTCTTTTCTTACCGCGTTTTTAGCTAATCTAAAAAGATTTTATTTTTTACTTGTCAATCGCAGGGAATTCGAATAATGAAAAACAATCGCATTTTTGTCTCCTATCTTCTCACGATATTCGATAAATTCTGTACAACGAAATACGGAATAAAGAGCTAATTTGATAAGAATTAATCACTCACCGTCTGCCGGATGTCGCAGAAGCTAGCAATACCTGCCTCGATGTATACGATTCAGCAATGATCCTTAGATGCACTTGATACAAAGCTCTCAACGCACACGCAAAGCTTGCTTGGGCAAACTCTGTCGACAGATGAAATACTTGGGTTTATATCAATGTATAATAGATTAATTTTAAGTCTCGGTTTAACGTACTTTCTCTTTTTCCAAGAATCAGAAATAGTAAATTATAAAGTAATTAGAAAGTAAATTATAAACCGAGATTGAAGTTAATTGGAAACATTCTTCAACAGGGACAGCATTAGATTATATTCTGTGCTCCTATACTATATACATTAGATCGTTGTATATATATATTTTTTTTCTTTAATTTTTATCTGATGATTCAGGCTATAACGTTTCAAAATAGAATAAAAATATTAAAAACTTTCATTTGTATGTAATTTTTAAAGTAACTTTTTAAGCTTTAAAATGTTTTTCGAATTTTCCATTTCAAAGGGAATAAAATCACGTTTACCATACATTATAAATAAAACTATGCATATACTTTAACGATCTTTCGCAATAATATCGAATATTTTGCGTAAAAACTTATTTATACAAAATGTTTTTTAACTTTGAAATTAAAGTGTTTATAAAGAAAAAGATGAAAGTTTGATTGTAATGTTCTCGATTTTTACTTAAATTAAAAATTAAAAATTTTTTAAAGACTCCATTTTATTTAACTTTTCAAAAAATGCAAGAAAAAATCGCAAGTGCTCCGAATTTATGAACGGCAATTTATATATCATGTGCTAAAAAAAAAGTAGCGTCTTCAATCAAATACAAAAAAAAAATGGTGCCCCCATGCCGTGCTTAATTCGCTTAGTTACGCCGCCCCTGCGCATTAGTAGAGACACTCGTTCGCTCCTATGCTTGTATTGCGAATGAACAACCAGCACATCAAGCGACCGCCCGTAGCTCCGTTCGGCACTCGCGACACGTGAATAACGCGAGGTAGATCCCCGCAGACGTGGTTTGACCGCGACCGAGTCGATTGTTCACGCGCCGAGACATATTCACCTTTGGTCTCGCTCGACGCTCTCGGCTTGTTGTCTCGCCGCTCGTCCGTTGCAATTTCGGGAAGCGCCGTTGATAAACATGGCCGACGCGGCCGACGATCGCTACGCGAACGACCGTCCCGCGAATATTATGCGGACGGAGAAGTCATACCTGTGATCATCGAGCTACCTTGGCGTTTTCCTCAACGTTTCCCTCGATGTTTCTCGAGGTTTCGCGTGACGCGTAGCATTCTGGACAATGCGAAGTATCGGAGACGCGCGTATCGACGAATTCTTCGGACGGACGCCGCCGACTTGACGAGGCGGGAAAGCAAAAGACATTTGCCGTGCAACTTCCGCGAAGATTCATGACCGATTAATACACCCGGAACGATCGTCCGTCGCTAAATTTGCCACTTCCGGCGCTCATTCGTACGCAGGATTCGTCCGAGATGAGTGAAAAGGCACGAAAACGCGGAACACTCGCGACCCGTCTGCACACCGGCAGCCACATTGACGTGAACTAATCGGCGCACGGTTACGGCGTGAAGTGATCAGCGTGTTCACGCGACGCGGGAAAATCAGCGCGGCGCGATATATCTTGAGATATTATCGAGCGGAAAAATATGTTATTTTTGTTATTGCTGGACAATTTTCGGAGAGGTGTTTCCCTCCTAGGTTTAATATACTTGCTCGATATTTCTTGCATATTTTTCGAAATCGTATTATTATTATCTTAATTATCACTAGTCTTAAAACCTCAAGAACGCTTTCTTTTGAAGTATCGATCTTTTTTATTTTAAAAAATTGCAATTTTTATTGGAAAGTAAAATGCTTGAATAAAACTTGGTTTATTGAATACTCCAAAAATATTTTAAATAATCTAATGACTTACAATCTTGAAAATTTATTTATATATTTCGTTCTTTAATATGAAATCGAATTTGTTATAACTAGCTTACTTACCGAGCAGAGATCTGATAATTTCTTATTCAATCTTATGGAAAGAAATACCGTTTCATGACACGAAGACTTGAATTTTCAAAGGGCGTTCTTAGCGTTTAAGAATCAAGGCAGGTTAGGTTAATTCAATTTCGACGACGCCGGTCGCATTTGCAAATGAAATATCGCGTTACATCGCGCTCTCATAAAGTTGTTACGTTAAATCTCGGTCTCGCCGAGTAATATTGCACTCGTGCAACGACGGCCTTACGTCCGCCGGGTAATTCCGATCGAGCGAACAGAAAAAACAAGCGCAACGATCGTCGAATCGCGTCGTGAGCAAACAAGCTGCAGGTGCAAAGCTCACGTATTATCTCGGGATACTACCTTGGCGGGATTAAGCGAAGGTGTAAATAAAATTTTTTAATTTTCTCACGCGCAAATTTGAACGATGGCCTCTCCGTCTTTATAACTTTTGATAAAAATACTTTTTTATGTTTGCGTTCACGAGAAAAAAGGAAGGCACACAAAATTAAATAAAGATACGTTGAGATAATTTTATCTCCCAATTAACCGTTTGCTTAAGAGCAATACTTTTTGCTTATCACGCTGCTAGCGAACAAAGTGAATTAAATCTGCAACAACTTATCAACTGTAGAGTTTCTCGAACATACAAAATGCGACATAATACTTTTAATCACCCAGATTTCGTTAAAAAGAAGTGCGATAAGTCAGGAATGCTCATACCATATTTTATACCCTAAAATGAATTGTCTGTCTAATGAATTGAGGTCATTAAGTCGCGAATTTTTTTGAAAATTATCCAATATTTAGATCGAAAGAAAATACTCTTGACGTTAACTGAAACCACCGTCTCGAGAAACACTCTCCCAATTGTACTTCGCAGGAAAATTTCCGAGAGAGTCCCTCTTTGAAAATCCGTCAACGGGAAAATCTTTAACGGAGAGAAGTCATGTCAAGCGTGCTCGGCAGTTCGGCGGAGCGGAAAGTTTATTACGACAATACTGCGATACTAAATATTTTCAAGTCCCGTAGTTACAACGAGAACGCGGCGGCGAATTGCCGAGATTCTCTCGGAAGAGAATAATTCCGCGACCTAACGATCGCCGACGAGCCGCGCCGCTTTTGTCCTTTAAAGTGTCGCGATTTCGCGTGCACGAGAAAAATTTACTTTGTCGCTCGGGATAAAATTCGCCATGATTATTCTCCCTGTTAACGCGAGCGAGCTTCAAATACGCCATGAGAGAGAAAGATTTAACAAACGCAAATCTAAATTAACGGACAGTTCTAAAAAAGGATCTGTGTTATCTTTACGGTCGGCGAAGCGCACTTAAATGATGGGATCGGCGAATCGGTTTTAACGCAACAAAGTCGTTACTTTCATTACGAATGTTAATTCAGTTGAATGAGAAAAAAAGTAACCGGATCTCATTATTTCGACCATTATATTTTTTAAAAAATGAATTGTCACCGCGTAAAAGTCAAGCGATACGAATTTAATACAATTATGAATATGCGATTTGCCTTCTCCGCGACGCAAGCGCGAGGCTGCGCAAATAATTCGTCCACATTCGAAATGGAGGAACATTCTCTGCATGCGGTTAATCTTTGTACATACACCGTGGGATATTGTGGGTGGGCTGTAATTCGGTGCTGACACACTTCTACGTACTCTCTCATGCACACACGTACACACACGTCCGTTTGTCCGGATCTGGGACTAGAATCCTTGTCTGTCTTACCTCGAGCGCCTAACTTGTGCTTATGTCTGAAACTGTTGCGAACGTGTCATTACTAACCCATTGTCCTACTGTCACACGCTAACACACACGCGAACAACCGTGATATAACGGATTCAACGAAGCTCCGCGAACGGGAGAGAGTCGAGCTTTTGTTCCGAAATTGCAGTGAGACTAACAAATTGCTTTTGCTCTCCGAACGAAGATTTCTGAAAATGCTCGAGAAATTTAGGAAAATTTGATAAATCGATTACCAATTTCTACAAAAGTGAATATCATAATTTGGCTATCGTAATTTGGTATTCTTTAAATGCAGTGGAATTAACGAATCTTTTTGCGAACTTAATAAAATTGAAAACAACTTCTAATTCAATTATACGATGATATCGAAATTTTGTATCAAATTCTGGAATGCGAAAGGATAATTTCGAGATATAATAACAAGTATTATCAGACAAAATATAAAATATTTAACGCGAGATTTTCGAAAGGGAGAGGGAAAGAGAATTTACACTCGTACAAATCGCGAGATAGCAATACGCGCGGGATCGTCGTCGTGGTCGCCTGATTCTCAATTGGTGATTCTACGAAGAATTTGGAAATCGCTGTAAGGTCGTTCCGCTGGGTGACATTTTCGCACACGTGACGATTGCAGGTGCAATCATCGTAATTCCTGTTCGGTGGACGTGCGCAGCGATGTTTTCGAGGAAGACCCTTGTCCTGGGACCGGAAAATACATCGAGGCTCACTACCAGTGCTTAGGTTGGTTCACATTTTTCTATTCTGACGTTTTCGCGCGCGCGGTTGCGGATTTACGCGAGAAGTCTCAAGGGATTCGCCTTTCGTTTATGTGCTGCGGAAGAACTTCGTAATCTTGGAATTGTAATTTGAGGAGCAAAGATTTATTTCGTCTTATGATTTCGTCTTATGTGAATTAAATCGTCGACGTTAGACGATATGCCCAAACGATCATGCAGCTTGAAAAACCTTTTTTCTTTTACGAACTACCTTTGTTGTTTTATAATTTTATTTGACACTGGTGCAAAATTACGTTATATTTTTTCTTTCATATTTTTGTTAATTATTTAATTCAATCTTTTTGTTATTTTATAATTTTGTTTGATTTACTTTATAACAATACTAACTAATATTTCAAAATACTTTTTTTTAACTAAATACTATGAAGTCCTCGATTGAGATTTCTAATTTTTAACCGTCAATTTCAAAAATCAAGTTCTCAACGACAAGAATTAAATCAGACTCTTACGATCAATGTTTGAAGAATTGAGACTAAAAATATCCAAAAGTAAGCTTGCTAAAGCTGCTAGGTTTAAATAAAAGAGTACAAGTTGAATGGACGAATTTCGACGAAAAAGTCTCTCTCCGAGAGCATCGCTCTTTTTTCCCATCTATCGAAGAAACGAAAGAAACGAAAGAAACAGGGCTGGATCCATGGCGGTACACGTGGTAAGGGTGTACCATAGTCATTTTGTTAAACGCGAGTCGAATCCCCGTGCAGGTGCAACGACCAGCAAAACTGCAGCATTGTTGCGTCCACGCTGCAATTCGGCGATCCTTGTCCGAATACACACAAATATCTCGAAGCGCACTATCGATGCGTGTCTGGTAAGTAAAACCCTTCCATTTTTAGGCCAATCTTAGCGTGGATTTGTTTTAGCGTTATTGGATTTTGCAAGAAATTTCACAAAATTTGCGAATTGTATTTGTTTTTAGAAGTTAAAATTGCTGATAATAAATTTTATACATCATTTTTTAAATAAGTTTAAAAACTAATTTTAATTGAACTAATTTTTTACAGTATTTATTACTCATTAACATTTTTTATCTAGATTTCTATATTAAGTATGATCAGCAATCAGCATTGATTTAATTAATATCAGAAACTTAAATATTCATATTAAATATTGAATTAATTTATTTTATATAAACTGCAAATTCAAGTGTGTAAAATGTGTAGTCACTTTTTACGCATTTACATTTTTAATGAATTAAATTAAATTTATGCGTGTAATTTTTGTACTTGTTAAACGCTTAAATCTCAATGTTAAATTACACGTCTAATGTCCAATTCCATCAATGTAGATTAACTTTGATCTCATTTAACTTACTCTTTATCTTTTTCCAATTCTTAGAATTAAAGAAAGACAAAGAGTAAGTTAAACTCAGATTAAAGTTAATCTGCGTTGGTGGAAATAGGCATAAGCACATAAAAAAATGACACGCACATAAATGCATAAAAAGTGATTACACGTTTTATACACTACTTGGATTTGTAGTATACATATTAAGTCTTAAATATAAATATTAATTTTTGTCTTTTTTCCTATGAACAGCATGTTCGTTTCTAGTAATGATACCAAAATCCTTTGTTCCTTCTACTTTTCTCCTCTCTCTCTCTCTCTTTCTGCTTTTGTATGCCTCGCGATTGATTTCGCAGACATACAAAAGATCGGATCCTAATTCTACCACACAAACATGTATTCGTGTATATAACAGTTGGACCTCTTAGTGGCCGCCAATGTGGCCACAGGAGAAGTAAAACCGATTCCTCTTCTCTCTTCGATTTGCACGTGCGCGTCTTACCTTTGCGCGCGCGATTATCGCGACGAATATCGGCGACGTCCGGTATTTTACCTTATCGCAAACCCCTTCGGACAATAAAGATGACCTCTATAGAGATAGTACCGCGAAATATGTGGACCATCCCGTTCTGGAATTAACTGTCGTCGCCATCTTGGGTTAAAGATCGTTTTCTCTTTCACAGTTAGATCTAGACGCGATATCGAACTGTTCAGTCTAATCTCTTGTGTTCTGTTTCTCTTTTTCTCTTCTTTGGCTATTTGAATTCTCTATTCGCGAAATGCTTCTCGGACGACTTATGTGCTCGCAGAATGTGTTTAATTTTTATTCATAGCGCTCTTTCAGCAATTATTAAACTTTTTCGAGGAAGAAGAGTAAAAATATCTTTTTCATTCTTTATCTTTAACGTTAGAGAAAGGTAATAATAGATTTTTCATAGATGAAATAACTTCAATAAAAATATTTATTAATATTAATATGCTTATATAATGTGTTATTAAATTTTAATTTTTCTATTTGCAATTTTAATTTCGATAATATTTCAAAATTTTATTTGTTATAATAAAACTTTATCTGAAAAAATTTATTACTTTTTTTTGTAAAAGTCTTGCTTCACTATTTACATTTTATTAGAAAATTATTGCAATTATGCGAAACTATTTTGATCAATCGAGACATCAAATATTCTAATATAAAATTCAAATATTATTTAAATATTATTTACTATATCCATATCTGATGTTCTGAAAAGGAGATTTACTCAAGCGCTCTATCGAATGATTACGATTAACAAGAATCCGATATAAATCCGATACAGCGGATAAGCTTCTTCCAACGTAGCGAGCCAAGAAAAACAGAGATGAGAGTACCCTCGGTATTTCCGAGCTGCGGATATCTCATTCCCTTCGGTCTATCGGGAATATACGCAAAATACAGACAGTTCATTCAAACTCTACCGAATGATTAACAAGAGTCTAATATAAATTCGACGCGGTGGATAAACTCCCCATCGTATCAATCCGTGCGAAATAGAGGAAGAGAGAGAGAAAGAGAGAAAGAAGAAGAAAGAGAGAAGAGGGATGACTTCGATATTCCTGAGACCTCTCGAAAGCTTTAAATATCCCGCACCCCTAAAATCACTTTCCTTCTTAATTATCCTCAATCTTCGAGTCTGATAAGCTTGTAGACGAACTGCCGGATCTTCCTCCTCTTCTTTGCGAAAATTCCTTTGCATCGCCAATCTTCCCGTCCCTTATTAAAGCAATCTTGACGAAACATTCACAGCGGCCACCACCACGACGACGTCCCGGCCGAGTCCGCCATGGTTCGTAACTTCGCAGCCGAGTGTCTGGAGTACCGCTAAGCCGACTGTCAGGCCTCCTTCGAGGATTACGACACCGGCGCAACAGCCACCCCAACAGCCACCGGCGCCGTCTACCCCGGTGATGCCGATAACGACGCCGGCGAGGTTAGTGTGTTATATAAATATAAAAATCTGATATACGCGGCTCAATACAACGCATTAAAAATCGTGGGTTTTGGACTTTAATTTAGACTTTAATCTAGAATCATATTTACCTTTACTGCAATATTATCGAATATTTATATCGTGCACGTATGCATAAAAATATAACGAAACGAAAGTATCGAAGGGATATAGTTTTTCTCTTGCGTTCTTATTTGCCGCGTCGGTCATTAATTTCACTTAATCACTGTCTGTACAACAAATATTTTCCTTCGCGTCGTTAATTCATATCAAGCGCGATCTATATGATCGTCATAAAGTTCGATGTGTACGAGGACCATCGAGAATAACGAGATCCCTCCATTTTCAGTTCTACGTCAACAAGGTCCTCCGCCGACATCGAAGTCGATGAGGGAGATCAGGACTTAATATCTGCAAATGGTTCTCCGGCGATGCCACCGATGTTTGAGACCACTCAAGCCACGACAACATCTACCTTCGCACCCTGGAGGACCAGTCGAAGGACCACCGGTAAGATTTTCTTTTTTTTTTCTGGGCGAACATTGGATAATAATATAATATAATATAATATACTTTATATTATCAGTAAGAATATAATATGTACGTGTACATTGTACAAGTATGTGCACATTTTTAAATATTAATATCTTAACAAGATTAAACAATGTCATTTTGGTTTATAATTTTATGTACGATATGATCGTATAATATTCTTGTTTGTTAATTATCGCACTTATTTCTATGTTATTTGACTAAAATTCTTTAGTAACATTTTCGTTGTAATTTGATTGCGCGGCGATGTGAAGCCATTTTCTTTTAATTAGCGCCTCTAGAGGAAGGACTTCTAGGGGGACTACGATAACGGTTGTCGAGTGAGCGCTCTCTCTTTCTCTCTCGGGCGTCGTCCTTGGTGTACTGCACATCGATGCGTACCGAATTATCAATTTTTATTCATTGTAAGAGTAATGATGTTAAATATATTGGTTTCAACGTGAACACGAATCAGTAACATTATTCCTTCTTATACAATGATTGTTTGACATTTAATTTTGAACATAGATCATAGGATCTAAAAATCTTCAAGAATTTTGTCAATCAATTAGACGATTACATGCAATAATCTTGTATCGACAACAGTGACATCCTTACATAGTAACGAGCTCTGTTTCTCGGTTACGGGTCCGTAGATCTATGAGTTGATTTTGAGGCTAAGCCGCTTGTATCAGACAATGCCTAAGCATAATTGATGATCGGAGCATTATAGCTGTCGTGAGCACAACGGTGGATTTAACGCCAAGCCGTTATTATCCGTTTTAATTTTATTTTTGCTTTTGTCACTGTATAAACATATTCCTGCTGGTGGTCTATAAACCGACGAGTAAATAGCACATTTCTGGTTCGATCGCGATGAAACATTAAGATCCCCGGGGAGAACCGAAATTCCATTTCCGAGCGTCGTTGCGCACCGAGCTGCATCCTTGAGAACGCCGTGACGCCGGTATCGCATTAACGCCAAGCCGTTAACTGTAGTCGTTAGCTGAGGCGACCACTTAAGACGATCATACTGACCGAAGCGTAACCATATCGTTGCAGTACCCAGTACGCTGTACCCGGAGTCTAGTTCGAATGGCCAGTGGTACGACTACGGTAGACAAGTGTGTCCCCCGGTGATAGCCAGGAACTTGTCCTGGAACACGACCAGGGCCGGCGAAGTGGCGGTACAGAGCTGTCCCGGCGGTGCGAATGGTTTGGCCAGATGGCGATGTCTGGCCCGAGGAGAATCCGCCTTCTGGCACCGTGACAATCCAGACCTGAGCGAGTGTCGATCCGTCTGGTTGACCACTTTGGAGAACCGCGTGACAGACGGTGACGTGATTCTCGGCATCAGCAGAGAGCTCTCGCAGGTCACGAATAACAGTCGTGGCTTGTACGGCGGCGACATGATGATCACTACGAAGATCATCAAAAATATGGCCGAGAAGATGGCCCTAGACATTAAAACCTATCAAGACCCGAATCAGAGGGAGGTCAGCGTCACGGAGCTGCTGCAGGGTGTAGTGCGGACTGGCAGCAATCTGCTCGATAAAGCGCAAATGGCATCCTGGAAGGATCTCAGTCATCAGGAACAAATGAGGGTTGCAACGTCGCTGCTGATCGGTCTTGAAGAGAACGCCTTCTTATTGGCCGACACGCTTATGCACGAGAAGACTATTATGCATGAAGGCAAAAACATACGTGAGTACTGCTATAAATGATGATTGGTAATTGCTATACAACAATTTATCGGACTATACATTTATTATATCCTTTACATGTCAAGTAAGGAGACATTAAGAGCCTCAATATCCTCCTCATTAGGTTGCCATCTCTGCTTATAGCCAATTACCTAGATAATTGCAGAACATGATTTTGAAATTATGTAAAAAGACTTATTTGCAATTTTTATTAATGTGAGGTGGGATCACAATTTAATTTCAAATTTAAAGAAGATTTAGAATGATTTTTAATTATTTTATAATTTATAAATTATAACTCTATCATATGTTGTTGAACATAAATTCAAAATATAAAGGAGAGAAAGTGAATTATCATATTATATAAAAAAAAATCATAAAGATGTATGCCTTTTCAAATTTTTTTGATTCTTAAAAGATAATTTGTAATGTTAATTACTAAGTTAATGCGATGTAATTTATTATTAATATAATTTTAATTTATATTCGTTTTGCTAAACAACTTAGAATTCGCGGCAGTGCAGTTATCTAACTAGAAACGTCGCGTCTCCAAAGTGACTATTTTCTTTTTACGGAAAGTTACGGAACGAACGCACGTTGCACTCGCCTTCGGCGTATACGTTGCAAACGATCGAATGATTTATATTGCTCGCGCACCCAACACCCGGTAATCTCCGGTATAGATAAAATACAGATCCGAATCCATCGTAATTCTCCGGTACCCGCCCGGATTACGTTATAATCCAGACGAGTATGGCGCGGGCGCGGGCGCGCGCTATTATTATTACAAAACGACGGTGGAATTACGAGCGACTTGATTTACTTCCCGGAAGTGCGTCGCGGCTTGATTGAGCCGCGGTGTACGTGCATCATCAGATGCACGCTTGATAAACTGCATAACGGCGGAGAGCAAAAAGCGTCGAAGGAAAGAAGAGGGGGAAGCGATGTTGATGAGCGACAGCCGGTCGGATGCTGTGTAACGTCCTCCTTTCCAGAAGAAAAATCGAAACCGCATTAAGTCCTTCCTGGCAACGCCACTGATTCATACCGCGATCAATTCATAATCCTTCATTTCGCGTCAAATTGCACGGCATGTTAAGAATGTTGCGTAAATAAATTTTTTGACATTTCTCTGGAGCGATCGAGTTTTTTTTAATGAATTTTAAATAATGTAACTTGTTGACAAAATTATTTTATTAAATTACTCTTTTCAATTTCATTCAATTACGTAGATAAAAGTCGAAGAAATAAAAAATTATTTTTCTTCTATCACAGTGTGGTTTCCAATTTGTGCTATGGCACGTGCACCGGAGCGGAAATGTATTTTTAATTAATGGTATAATGGCTTCAATTTCTACTTTATATTTGAAGAGAAATTACACATCTTTCAGAGTTACGTGTAAAATTGTGTTATTATATTTATGACGTTTTATAACGTACGATTCTTTCAATTTTATTCATACAATAATAAAGTTTCGATTTCGATTTCTGTCGTTTATTTGACAAAATAAAATTTTCGTCGTAAAAGATGTTTGAAAAGCACACTGTTCTGTCGTAATTTGAGTCGCGTCTTCCATGAATTTACGGCTAGGAGGGATACACCTACTCGCCTAATTAGCCACATGCGTGTCTTCACCCACAGTGATGGAAGTTCGCGTACTGGACGCGCGCAACATCGGCAACGAGCTGGAAGTTTTCCCGAGCGAAGCCGCCCAGCAAAGGTGGACCGTCTCGAACGATCGCGTGGAACTTACCAGGGGCGCTTTGCTAGACAACAGCGAGGCCGGCATCGTCCGGCTGGTCTTCATGGCCTTTGACAGACTCGAAGAGATACTGCAGCCGCAAGCGGAGCCGCCGTCCGTCGTCATGAGCGACGATCCCCAGCCCCTGCCGCGGAGAAACACCACTCGTCTCCTCAACAGCAAAGTTATCTCGGCGTCCTTGGGAAAAGGCCGGCACATACAGCTCTCGGAACCCGTTCGGGTGTATTTCAGACATCTGGCGGTCGAGAACGTCACCAACCCCACTTGCGTCTTCTGGGATTACATCTTGAGGTAATTTCGCCCTCGCCCGATCCTATTTCCACTTCGTACAATACTAAAAGTGCCGAGGAGTCGTTCTCTTATTTCTTCATTTCTTCGATTTTCTCTTCGTCTGTTTCCGTTGCGCCATGTACACCAGCAACAACTCGCGGAAATAGGAAGTATACTTGTTATTATTTAATCCGCGGAGCTTTCCTTCTTAAAACTCGGTTATAGAGATTCGATATCTCCTACGTAAATTCAGTATTCAATAAAAAGATTGATTAATTTATAAAATTGATTTATTGAATAAGATTTTTAGTTTTTGTTCTGGAAATCTAATCTTTAATGTTTAATAAAAAGAATTATATTCCTCTATTGCATATTG
Organism: Solenopsis invicta; assembly: GCF_016802725.1. Classification (NCBI taxonomy): domain Eukaryota; kingdom Metazoa; phylum Arthropoda; class Insecta; order Hymenoptera; family Formicidae; genus Solenopsis; species Solenopsis invicta. Next base: position 13,491,758 of record NC_052673.1, read on the forward strand.
TTTATTTTGGAGTAAAGAGTTCCAAGTACATAACATGTTATACATATATGTGTGTACAGCCAAAAAATTTATAATTGGAACTACTCCTCGCACAATTTTTGCTCTGTATATCCGATGGAAAACTAACAATAACGCGAATAATGACTATCCTCGTCTACACGCGATACCTTATTTCCCATAGCGCCTGGTCGGACGAGGGTTGCCAGATACAGAAGACCAACGAGACTCACACTGTGTGCGAATGCAATCACCTGACGAACTTCGCCGTGCTGATGGACGTGCACGCCGTCAGGCTGGACATCGCCCATCAGGTCGCCCTGCAGATCATCACGTATATAGGCTGCATCATTTCCGTCGTCTGCCTCGTGCTGGCCATTCTCACGTTTCAATTATTTCGCGGACTGAAGGTAATGTATATAACTGCGCGGGCGTCGCCGATCGATCGGCATTCAATCGCGGCGAGATGGAATTTTTTTGTCACTGTCGCCGATCCCTGATTTGCAGTCGGACAGGACGACGATCCACAAGAATCTCTGCGTGTGCCTGCTGATTGCCGAGGTACTCTTCGTTTGCGGAATCGGCCAAACTAATCAGAGAATTGTCTGCGGCATCGTGGCTGGTTTATTGCACTTCTTCTTCTTGTGCGCGTTTGCTTGGATGTTTCTCGAAGGTAATTTACACGTGACTCGCGACCATCTTTTTTATTTACATCATAATTTGTAATATTTTATTATTTTGTAACAATCTATATAGATGTACATATTTGGTACATAATTGTGCATTACAGGATTCCAATTATACGTGATGCTGATCGAGGTATTCGAAGCGGAAAAATCGCGGCTTCGGTGGTATTATCTGGTCGCGTATGGCGCACCGCTGCTGGTCGTAGCAATTTCGTGCATAATCGATCCACTCAGCTACGGTACCGATCGGTATTGCTGGCTGCGCGCGGATAATTATTTCATCTTCAGCTTCGTCGGACCTGTGATACTCGTCATACTGGTAATTGGCTAATACATTATCGATTAGCTAAACAATTAATTAAGGAAACATTACGAAGCGTTATTATATTGCTGATATTAGATATTATTTTCATATATCTTGACACGTTATCTTTTCAACTTAATAACAGTGATGTTCAAAATGCAACGTAATTGATTTTAACGTCATTTTTTTACAGGCAAATCTGGTATTTCTATCGATGGCGATCTATATGATGTGCCGGCATGCGAACACCACCGTGGCTATGAAAAGCAAGGAGCATTCTCGATTGGCTAGCGCAAGGTAAGCACAATGCCTTTAGTAGTCTGTTTCCCCCCTTTTTTAGTAAATTATCATAAACTGCAAACTGTATATATCGTGTACCAATCGAGTGCGTCCGTTGTCCGTCACATTCGAGATTTGATCCTCCCGTCAAAGAGTAGCAATCGAGATGTTTGTTTGGTGCTTTCGGTTTACACGTTCGCAAGCTTTACTTGCTTAAAGAGATCTCCCGAACGCGGATCTTGTTGTCACGCATCTATTGGCGGCCATGCTGATTTTTTGGTTTTGGTTTTGAGTCCTATGTTTGGAATGACCGCAGATTTCGTTCGTTCGACACACCACTGTATTGCTGTGATACCTAGGATATACACGAGTATATCGTTCGATTACACAGATTGTCGTAAACGTACAGGGTGCACCATTTTAAGTGTTTAAAGAGCATAGTCGAAATAATTTTCTGAATTCATTTTTCATGTTGACCACTGAAAATTTATAAATTATTTGTTTAAAATTCTTGAATGTTAAATCTAATATTCTTTTTAAGAATTCCATGTCTCGCGACAAAATAGTACTGAATGTTACCGAAAAGTAACAGTTTTCAAGTTTTAAATTTTAATAATAATTTTTAAACACTTTAAAAATGGTACGAAGTTTTTTGATTTGTAGATATTAGATTTTCGTTACTATTTCATAGATTTTGAATTTTTCAAATTTTCAAAATTTATCTGTGTTGCTTGTTAATTTTACAGATAATGTAAATAAAATATACATCCAAATTTCTATTGTTTCTTAAGGACACCCTGTGTATTGTCACATTTAATTTACGGATCTTGTAAACGAAGGCATAGTCAGTATTTTGTGTAAAATTTATAAAAAAAGCATAATAGTCTTTCAATTTTTATGAAATCGTGAAAATACGTAAATAATTTGGTGATGGTAGTGAAAAAGTTGTTGCAATCCCGATTCGGATTATGTACGATATTTTTCACGACAGGTGTTTGACAAAATATTTCTGTCGCTATGTATTCGCTTGTTTACATTAATTGTCAATCATTGCACTTGTCGTGCATAAACACCGTGCTTCAATGCGCTTGGTAAAAAGTAATGCGAATCGAGCATTGCAAATCAGAGATTAAACTATAATCAATTAATTAATGGTGCCGGAACAATCACCTAACTGCTGTCTTGTTTCATTTTTGTATTAAATCTTCTACCCACTTCTGTCTACACTGTTCTACATTCTTCTGCATGGCGTGGTTGGTTGGTAGTGGAAAGGAAGAGAATGCTCTTCCCAACAAATTGCAAGCGCACTTGTAAGATATTTACCATTTTTATTATTACTCACCAAGTCATATCATTAACATCGTCATTAATCGCCATCTCGCTCGTTTCATGTGATATCACCATTTTTTTATTTTTTTTAGTCCATTTCATTTCGATTAAGCTATCCGAGTATCATTCCACACTGATTTTGTGAACGTAGCTGTAGATTTTAGTCTTTCACATCATACATCAAAACACTCGCCACCACGTGATATCGTAACACTCACAGGAAGCGCAATTTAAAACGTCAATGCAGCATTTTGTGTGCACATTGTAATTAACACTTTGGTTGAAGGAATAAATGTATGAGGATAAAACAGCATGCTATTATAGTACTTGAAACTCATGAATTTTTAAGTTAATTATTCGTAATGAAATGATTTAATTTTGCAAATGGAAATTTTAATACTCGAATTTTAATATAAACATGACATTCTGGATTAGTTTGATTATAATAAAAAATAATTTTATTTGAGTGAAAATTAAATTTCTGAAAAATATAATATTCCGTATGCATTCTTATTTCTTTACTTAATCACAATATATATATCATCTATCCAGTCATTTCAAAATTTCTGAATTTATTTTAATCGTGCTCATCGCAAAATACGTATTTTTGTAATTAATAATACTATGATATATGTTATAATTAATTTTAATATATGGTTTTATTATGATAAATAATTCAATGCTATCTCTTGAATAAAGTAGTTTCTATCAGAGTTACTTTTTTGATAGTTTTTGTCTTTTATGTGTAAAATTTTTATGTTAATCATGATCAGCTTCTATGTGAACTGTAATTACTCTTGCCAGCGGTACATGGGTATAAAATAACTACACTACACGTTATGTATATATTTATCACTTGCATTTCCTGTGAGTAGACACGATAATTCACTGCATGTAGTATTCTCCTTAGTTCGGATATTACGCCTGATTTACAAGTAGATAGACGTGGAAGTACCGTAGAGATATATCCGCCTACCTGTGTAACGCCACACATTCTAATCATAATGGCTTAGATAAAATGCCGCGATTCCGGCGACGCTCAAAGCGGCATTCGCGTTGCTTGCAAAAATAAAAACTCCGATTCAGCATATCGCAATGTTTAAACGTCACCCTCGACGAACCCTCGCGTGTCTCACGACGCTACGTGACGGTCGTGCTATTTTTTTCCATCGACGTCATAATACTAATGTCAAGCATTAAAACCGTATTTTGCGATCGACTAAGGAAGCCTGGGATTAAGTACAATTATCTTTACGTTTTTTTTTATGAGTAACAAATAATTCAGGAAGGTAAAATGGAAATTTCTGTTATTGTTAATATAAATGCATTTTTTCTTTTTATAAAGAAATTTTCTAAAATTAATGGATTTCGACGTCATAACTGTCTTCAATTAGCAGGTTATAATAAATGTAGTGTCGTAAAATTATCACGAAAAATTGGAAATCTATAATGAGATTATCGTATTTGTGCTAATGACGTTTTTGTTCGTTTGTCCTTTAAGTTATAAAAGATGTCTCCTTATTTTTGTCAAAGACCGTCGAATCCACGTGTCAGTTTAAGCTTTTTAATAGAACCGCCGAATAGCCGAACTTAAATAGCACAATCGATGTGACGTTTTACAACTTTACGAGATTCCATTTCTTCTACGCAAATCACATTTTATCGGAGCACCTACGCGACGATACGTTGGTCCCCTTTAAGCGCCGCCATCGCGATTTGTATTGTACAACAGAAACTTGGCTGGCTGTTCGCCGATGTAATTTATTATTCTGTATCTTCTGATCAGGGCCTGGCTGCGGGGCGCTATCGTGCTGGTGTTTCTACTAGGTCTGACCTGGACGTTCGGGCTTCTCTACTTAAACCAAGAATCCGTCGTGATGGCGTACATCTTCACCGTATTGAATAGTCTCCAGGGGCTGTTTATCTTTGTGTTCCATTGCGTACAGAACGAGAAGGTAAGGGAATACGTCGGGGCACAGAAGTCCGCCTTGATTTAGACCATTCCGGCAACATCGCCGGATGTTCCCGGAGAGAGAAATACAAACAACAAAATCCGGAGTTGTTCGTACAATATGTAATGATGTAATTTTTACTTAAGCGTGATCCCGCGCAATTTTTTATAAGAACGATTTGATTTTGCATTGATACTTCCTGTAAAAATCCAATCAGTTTCATTGCATATATTTCTACAAATGATTTGTAATAGAATGTTACATATTGTTACTTAGAAAATTGCGTAAAGACTTTCTTTAGAGACTGTATAGTGAGTTGTAACAATTTTTTATTAATTATTCTCACACTTGTGCATCAATTTTTATATTAACTTAAAATTTGAAGAATTTTCTAGTGCTTAAGTTTAATATGTCTATTAGAATTGATACTAATTAAGATTGCTGGAACGATAATCATGTTAATCGTATTATTTTGCTCATAAAAAATCGAAACATGGAGATGAGAAAATGATCTGTCGAAAGCGCTGTACAATAAAATTTAATAAAGCGCAATACAAGTTACTGGCGTTTACTTCGCGTACTTTCGTCACCCGTAGTGGGCTCATTATAATTTTCTCAAGAATTTAAAAACTTTTTTGTTATTATCGCGAGAAAGAGCACCGATATTATTTTTATTTCTCATTAAATCGGCACTAGAACTTTGAGAGCCTACGAAATTAGATCGCACAACATTCTCACAAGTAATCGCAGACGGCCTCTCCAACTTTGTCTAAAGATGACAGAGAGAACGCGAACTGAATAAAATGTAAAGAAAAGTAGTTCTTTTTCTTTAATTTACTCTTTTTTTTCAACAATAACTTTGATAATGCGTCAAGGCCGTCTGCAGCCTGCGGTCTGCAATCTCCATGTATCAGACTCGCAGAGGTGCACATAACGCATCTGCACGCTGTCACGCACAGAACTTTAGTTTTTTCTCGCACCGTTAAACTCGTTTCGTTGGGTCGGGCGGGCTCTGCTTCGCTCTTGCAGGTGAGGAAGGAGTACCGGAAGTTCGTGCGTCGTCATTCCTGGTTGCCGAAGTGCCTGAGGTGCTCGAAGACAGTGACGGGCGGCTCGGCCGGCTCCACCGGCGGCACCGGCGGCACCGGCGGCGCCAACGGCGGCAAGGACTTCGCCTCGCACAACACCTCGTCGAACCCGTCGGCCCCTACCACCGACAGCTCCGGACTGTCGCCTCACGCAGCCACCAATGTGGGTACCAACGCCGGCACCACGTCACCGCCGAACAATCACAACAACCTGACCGCCACGTGTAACAATACGAATCTTTCGATAAACGTGAACCTGAACAATTTGTCGCTGAGGTCGCCGGTCGGGGCACACCAGATGCACATGATGGCACCTAGCAACCACAATAGGCATCCCGCTCAGCAAGGTATCCAAACGCCGCTTGTACACCAAACCAAGACACACGGATAACGAAGCGAAATGAAGTGGTCGCCCCACGGGACCACGGTAACCGATATTGCTTATAAAAATCGAGATCTATTGTGGTCCTTTATTATGTTCGTAACTTTTGCAGATATTACGTCGTTTTGATTAAGCTTGCTCTTGATTTTCCTTGACTTTGCTTAATAAAGATGCAAACTGATAATATAATACAAAACGATGCAGTATTTGCAAAAATTTGGACATTTTAATTTTTATAAGAATATCGGTTGTTGTGTTTTATCATGGAGCAATCGAAAGACTGAAAAATTGTAGGAGTCCGAAAGGGGAACGTGCGTCTTCTTCTCCCCCTCTTATTTTTGTTCATAATATAGCAATGACGGTGCAATACTTGGTCAATCTCATGAAGTACATCAATCAAAGTCTAACGTTTTCTGACATTGTACACACAAGTCAGAATGTTATAACAACTTGTACATGATCTCATAAGATCGAAATGATTTCCGAGCATCGATAAATTGCATTTCTCTCTTTTTCCCCCCTTTTTCTACATATACTTTTTCTCATTCTATTCCTTTTAGTATGAGTATGAGTAACACAAGTATGATCCGTCTATAATTAATTATTATCGTTTACTTTTTGCCTTTCGCTCAAAACTCAGCCTGCCTTCCTTCAAACTTGCCCCTTCACAATTGATAGGTTGCTACGGTTAATCGTCTGAATTACAGTTTCTGACTATCTCTCTTGATCTTTTTAACGCGTGTAAATAGATCTTGGTTCGTCACGCATTTTAACGCTAAAAGTAGTTTATGTATAGTGTTACTTTTCATGCTTAATGATGTATATTCGATTTAACAATCGAATAATAGAACTTTGATTGGCGCGTAACGCGTTTTTTCTCTTTTTTTAATGTATTATATTGAATTTGTTACAGGATGTATGTGTAAGGCAGGCGGTCCTGCTAGTTTACTTTATTGTTTTTGCAGATAAAGCCTAGTGTACACACGGCTTTTCCTCCTAGGAATGATTTGCAACAGTAGAATTTTTCAATTAATATTTATTTTACTTTGAAATTTTTTATATATATGAGTTATATATATGATTAACTTGTTATAATTTTATAGTCAACAATTTTATTCTTTCAAAGCAATTTTTATATATTATAGAGATTAATTTACAGAAAAAATTTAGATTTACCATGAATATTCGTAATTTCCGTCAGACTATTACTTTCTAAAAGCGTATGTTTATGAATAATGTTAAGTGTACATTCGGCTTTAACGCTCGAAACCAACCTGAAAGCTTTTTTTGGTGTTATCAGCAAGTCACTTCAAAAACTGACTCGCAAAACGGTGAACTAAAAGGCATTTAACGAACCGTTCAGCTCTTTCGACCCTGTCGCGCTCAGAGAGTCGAAGAGAATTGGCCGACAAAAATAGAGTGAGAAAGAGAGAAAGAGAGAGAGACAGAGAAACTAGCGAAACAAAAAATGTGTATTCGGAAGAGAGATTGTTGAACGTGCTCGTGTATGTTGTTATAGGACAGTTTGTAGGAAAACGCCAGTCAGAGAGAAACACTCTAATGTTAACAATTTTTTTAAATTTATGAAAACTTTTATAAATTTATATGTATAAATACATTTTTAAAAATTTTTACATTTTTTTATATTAAAAATGCTTGTTTTAAATTAAAATTTCTTTGTAGTATTTTATTTATAACGTACAATTAAAATCTGTAATATTGTCTTCTTTCTCTAATAATATAAGTAACGTCTTTGTGATTAACTTTTTTTTGATGAATTTTTTCATATAACTCTAGTGTTAAAATTCTTTAAGCTATTATTCGGTACATTTGGTACATTTTGCGCTCGTTAAAAGAGTATAAATGAAATTCGATGCTTCCTCTCGATCTCAATTTAATTCGCCTTGTTAATACGATTACGACTCTGTTATATTTCCAATTACGAGAACGTCTCTCAGTTATCCCGCATTCTTTATTTAAAATATCAAATAACAGATAACGACAATCTCTCGAGGATCGTGAACTAAATTATTTCAAGTAATAGCCCAAGTAAATTAAAGTATGTCGCTCATCAGATCAATTAGTCTCAAACTGTCCAGAAATAAATAAATTCGTTATTTTTAATTATTGTACTAGTTAGTATAATGTCACATTAATAATGGAAAAAACATTTTCATATTTTTATTTTCTAAAACTTTATGTATCATATTCTCTATCGCAATTAAATATCATTCAGCGTTTTAGCTTTATTTATTAAAATTGAAGTTTCAAGAATTCTTCTATGAAAATATTTTAGACTTTGATTTATAAAATTTTAGAAAATCTTTGAAAAAAAGTATATGCGTCTTTTTACAAGTAAATTCGCCTGAAAAAAGATGTCTTCAGATTATCGATTCGATAATGCTCGATGTCCCCATTCTGTAAATAATGCGCGGAAGGCAGGTACAGCACGAACATTCGAATTCGCACTCTCGCGAGCACGCTCGCCCGCAAGACTTCCTACTAACAGTGGTGATTTCCGTGCTTCTTATCTGGCTTCGGGGTTTGGTGTAATGCGGTTGCTGGCTACTTTGTACCCTCTTATGCCCCGGCCCGCTCCCTTTCTTACCACGAAGAGCGCGATTTCGCGCGATTCGACGTTTATTTCAGACCTTCCGGGATCGTCCATGAAATCTGTGATCAGGTAAAAGGCAGTAAGTGATACAATTTTGTTGAAATGAGTATTTTACACAGGAAATTTTAGCTGCAGTTGCAGTTGAAGTAATCTGGTAAGTCAAATTAAATAATAATTAAACATTAGTAAACAAATTAAATTTATTTAATGCTGTTAATGAGTCTTTAAATATGTAATACACTATCATTAAAGTATTTTATTACAGAATTTTAATTATATCTCTGAATATTTAAACTAATTTAGAATTAATTAGACTAACTTGATTAATTTGATTATTAAATGAAGACGCTTTTAATTTAATTGCAAAAACGTGCAACCAAAATCGTCATTACACTATAATTTGACAGAAAGTACTGAAAAAAATATAAGTTTGACTTGTCAATTACTGCCTTTCCTCTAATCATAGTAGAAATAATTTCGAACGTATATGGAATCGTAACATTAGTACGACACACTTGTGCGTCATGATTTACGATCATCTTCGTAATCGCGTTTTTTTTTATCACCTTCTCTCGTTAATCCTTTCGCTCGTCATATTTAATGTATTAGAGAAGTTTTATTTGATCAGCAAGGTGATGATTACTCGTTTATTACAGCTATAATATTTGATATTAAATTAATGTAAAAATGAATTTTACTTATTTTGCTTACAGCCTAAAGAAAATTATCTCTCGTCAATTTATTATGCAATAAACTGTATAAACATTTCATTTAATGTATTATAGAAGTTATATTTTTATATCGTGTTTTAGAACAGACGTAATTTTGATTTCTGCATAATTTAAAGGTTCATAAAATGTAAAAAATTGAGAGATAGGAGTAGAAATTAAAATATTCACATATTGTTGGTCATGACAGTCTTGCGTAAAGACTTATTTTAACTTTAGTAATTATCAATGCTACTTTATTCGCATTGTCAACCAGATCGCCCTTTCACGATGAGGGAGTTTAAACAAACGAACTTTCGTCGACGATGGGGAAGGTATACGTTTAGAAAGATTCGTAATGTGTACTAGCGGACCTAACTCTAACTAGACACGCGAAGGGCGGAGTACGAAGGGATGCACTTTATGCAAGCACTTACACGTCGCATTTCATGTTGTTTTGTTCTATTGCACTCCATGGCACTTCCGTATTCCGCCTGAACGTGCTTCGAGTAATTAAGTGGGTTTTTTTTTCTTCCAGGCGATCGATGGAAAACGCTTTCTCGAAAATGTGAATACTCGCGCATAAGGATTATTACGTTGCACTTGCAACGTGCAACTGTTTGCGCGAAAATTTTTGCGTTTTCCGTCGAACTTGCCGACATGTTTCACATGCTGAGAAATGTTTAACCCTTTGCACTTGTCGTATTACCGACTAACTGACAAAGCATTATGAAATTAGACTTGTTAGTACATTTGTATGTCGCAACTTGAGCGAGCTACATCGTTCTACAACTTGTTAGTAAAAAAGCAAAATTCATTTATTTTTACAATTAAAAACATAGCTTTTTATGACTTATTATTGAAAAGTAATATTGTGAAGATACAAGCTATAAATTAACTTTACATAAATTTTCTAAAAGTTTGATTTAATAATTGTGATAATAATGAAAGCAAGAAAGAGTGGTAATCGGATTTGTGCTTCAAGTGTGAAGGATTAAAAGGCGCTCAAATGCTCGCTCAGGCACTCACCCACACGATCAGTCACTTAATGGAAAATGAAGGGAAAAAAAGGAAAGGTACGGGCGAGGAAAATCCGTGCGAACCAATCCGTTACATCTGTCACACCTTCACCGCATCACACATGCTCATTCACCGGCCACTTTCGCTCTTTTTCTCTCTCTCTCTCTCTCTCTCTCGCTCTTTCTCTTTTTATTCTTATCCGTTGGATGCGTTTCGCTGATTAATGTCAGACCGCATATCCACGCAACGAGGTAAAGTGTAAAGACGATCTCGGACAACAGGTGACTACTAACCGGAAATTTTCATTCACAATGATTAAAGGACCCAATATAAAATAATCCGAGCTTGATGAATTTTTGAGATATTAAAAATTTTAACTTATTATCTATTTCGAATCAATTTCTTAAATTAGAATATTTAGCAATTCATCAGATAATTTAATTCTTTAAATATGAGAAATTTCTTCGATTTTTCACCTCTTGAAGATTCTTCGATCAGAAGTGTAGGACTTCCTTGCGTTATGAGAACGAATCATCCAAACGGAAGAACATCGTTCTTTTTCTACCTGTGTCAGCGTCGTAGGTCGTAGGTTTTGTTCGGACCGGAAGTCCGGCGGTCGCGTGACCAGTCCCTATAGGGTTTCGAAACAGGTGCAATCACGTGTCGTCCTCGCGCAACAAACTCGTCCGCCGAAGGGCGGAAGGAGGGAGGCCCCGCGATGTGTCCAGGGAGAACCTCTCAGCGTGCGTGCCGAAGTCGCGTATCTCAGTGTGCTACGTCGTAGATTTGCTCCCACACGAGTTAAATCCGTTCCGCTTCCGGTACCGCACGCCGCGCGAGATATCGCTGGATGTGTATAGCGCTCATATCTCCCTCGTGTCGGCTCGTGTCGCGCGAAATCTACACGCCCCTTCTCCTTGTATCCACACAATTATGTATCCTAATTGGCGCACGAGATCTCTTTTGTCCCGTTGCTTCATCGATCGAGGAGTTCAAGATATTCTTAGCCTAGTGGTTTCAATTTGTTACTATGTGTACAGTGTATTTATGGACAAGAGTATAATCATATTTTCTCTTAATGAAGCTAGAATTCAATATCATTTTTTCAATTTTTTAATTTCCAATACTTAAATCATATCGACATTTTCTTTTCTATGTAAAATGTGAAAATATAAAAAAAAAACAGATAAAATTTATTTTCTTATTGAAAAGGATAAATATCCAATAATTGCTTTGGATTCGGATCACATAGAATTGAAAAGGTTAAATAAAATGATAATTTTGTCTGACTTTTTTCTCCCCTAAAAATAGTAAATTCTCCAACTCTCTAATCTGTGATCTTCACATCGTGGCAAATTTACTCAATTTCTTTTTCTGCAATTCTGGTGAAACGGGGTCGTTCCTTAAAATCAATAGGTTCGTTAGCCGAGAAACCCTTTGTTTACTGACACGAATTACCTAGATTGAATCTACGCAAATATTTTAATCATCCAGTAACGTCAATTCTTTGGTCGGTGATTACGCATGGAATAATTATATTCGGAGAATAGTCCATTCATTCATACACGTATACACTGAATCACGAGCGACACTGACAGGGCTGGCCCTGCCCATCAGTAAACGAAGGGTTAAGGGGGAACGGCGGATTGGTTGCTTTTGCAGTACTTGGTATCCGGTCGAAGCTGGGCGATAGTCGATAGGCAGCCGGCAGTAACGGTGCCAGGTGAACCCGCCTCGACCGAGGCTCACATCGTGGCCACCCTGCCGTACGCACGTCACGCCTTCTTACCCTCAGCTCCCAATATCCCCAAATCTGCCACCGCCACTTGGGGCCACCTTAACAAAAACCTCATGTGGAAGGTAACTAATTCACCGCTAAATTCGCTCGCTGTGTTTCTCAACCTCTCGGGGGCGGCTCTATCGTAAGACAAACTTTGCGATCGTTTAAACTTTACGTTACAGCGTCTTGGCAAAAGATAATTTCTCTTTAATGCACACAAGTCAGAAATTAATAGACGACTATTGTTTTATTTAAATCATACTTCAAAAATTCGTTATAATTTATTATAAAAATTGATTGTTGCTTTAAACGGTAGTCTCTTTATTTTTGAACAATATATGCAAAAGTCTAACAAAGCCGAACTACGGCGCTTCGAAATCGTAGCTTCGTATTTGCGAACATCTCGCTGATATTACGGTCCGTATAAACATACGTTTGCAAGGATTTGCTAAACCGCTGCTTCCGCATTGATGATATCCTAAGTACGATCTTCACGTCGGCAAGCAGTTTGCGTTTACAAGAGCCAACTACGGTCTTTGTATTTGCAAGGATCTTGCATTTGTGAGAAGTACACTAATCGAGTATACAGTCCGCGCGTTTGCAAATACACTCGAAAACCATTATTCTCGTATCTGCGAGCATTCAGCTGTCTCTCACGAAGCTTCTTGCTAATTATCGCCTTGATATTTGCGAAAATACAATGACCTCGATAAACTAAATTTTGAAAAGAATACTTTTGCCGAAAGTTTCGCTAAAACTAGAGCCGTCTCCGGTTCACCGTGTGTCTTTTGGTCTTTCTCTCTTTTATTTCTGCATGGTGTGCGGTATTACTTTTCACTCATGCACAGCACCTAGACACTCTTACGCATCCTAGGAGTGAACCTGATCCGAATATTGAGCATGGAGATGCGGATACACTTGGTCGACGTGTAAAGTGAGATTTTTTTCATGTTTGCGACATAGCTTGTGCCATAATCTTCCGTCTGCAATCTTTCCCCCAGTTCTCTACAATTTTTTTCCGTTATACACCAATGGGACTGAAACGAGCGATGTTTTTCCTGTTATTCATAAGTTAAATAGAACGTGGATATTTTATTCAAATATAAATTATCTGTCCTTTTACCTTCAAGTTTTATGGAATGATAATACTTGTTTCAATACCAAGATGTGGAGTACATGTGTTAAAAAAAAATTATATTTGTTATCGTAATATTCGTAATATTTAAAAAATCAACTTTATAAATTTGTTTGTAAAGTGTAATATAATGAAATCGCATAAATTATTGAAGCGTAATTCAACTCTTTGATCTAAAGAAGAGACTTATTTAATGAACGTGTATTTATTAAGACTTTTTTGTTCCCATTCTTGAACCCTGTTTTTTTAATGTAGTAAGTAGTGTTATATATTTCTTTTATACTTTTACTTTTAACGATGCTCGTTATATCGTTATCCCGATATAGCAAAACACGGTGATTGATGAGCGCCGGCCGAAGTAAAACCCGAAGAGACGGAGATGTTATGGAATAAGCCATGTCGCTCTTCCGGTATCTGCCCCTGCCCCACCCCCCTTTCTCTTTTTTTCTTATTCTAATGCGCAACCGGCGCGCGGGAACAAATGCGAATACACGGTTATGACGTTTTATATCAGAACACAGTGCTCCATTTATCCTGTCATGAATTGTGTGTAGCTCATCTTGTGTGCCTTGGTTTACGTTGCGTGTTTTTTTTGTTTTTTTTTGTTTTGGCTGCACAATGAAGAGAGGAGGATGATTAACCGTGAAATACGGCCCTCACGTAACGCGCGAGTGGAACTTTCTCGCTCGTCTCTCCTCTCATGCATGCGCGATCATCAATTGAGCCGTTCCATTTGAAAGTAGCGTAAATTAAATATAATTAAATTAAATAGGGATGGAGAGATTAAAATAGTGTGCCAATCTTAACAAGCATTTTTTGTGAAATTGGCACACATAATTAAAATAATTCAAGTAAATCAAATGTACTGTGTAGATAAAATACAGCGAAAGGCAGGTTGTGATTTATTAAGTGCAAATATTTGAAAATATCTTCAACGATGTTTGATCAATCCGCCAATCGAATGGTGAAATAACGGCTCAGTTATGCAAAACATTTTCCCGTGAATTTCACAAACTGAACACTTTTGTTTCCGGTGATTCGTTTAAGTTGTGTCATGTATGATAAATCATTGAATGTAATTTTTTTTATATAATTTTTGAAGCTATTAATTTTTATTTTTTTATTTCTGTGTATATATATCAGCATTTACTCACAAAGATTATTTCAAGACATAGCTCACATTTCATACTTATCGTGGGACATGCGTTGTCGTCATTTTCACGCATATAAATATTTAAAAAAATAAACATTGTTCCAACATGTGCAGAATGCCAGAATTTAATGGATGCGAAAGTGTTACATGACATTTCGTATCCTATCTGTCTCCTGTGTACACATCGGCCTGTTGTTCTAACGTCAAGCTCTTTCCACAGAACATTTCTTTTAAATCCTACTCCCGCGACTCCGGACACGGCGGCTCCGAGCAGGAGGACTCCCCGAGGACGCACAACACCCTGACGCTCGGCCATTCCGGCAGGAGACGCGGGCCGAATGACGTCGGCGAGATGAACACCGGCACCAGGACGATCGGCGGTAGACGCGCCGCGATGCCGTACAACCATACGTATACCGAGATCGTGGACGGTCGCGGCAACGGCGGTATCGCCGGACATCATCAGCTGCACGGTCACCATGGCCAGCACGTGCATCTGCCGCGCGGTCTCGCCAACGAGGACGATCCGGTGTACGAGGAAATCGAGCGCGGCGGCAGTGGTGGCGGTGGCGGCGGTGGTAACGGCGGCGGTAACGGCGGCATCGTCGGTGGCATCGGCGGCATGGTCGGCGCCGGTGAGATCCAGGTGTCGGACATGTCCGACGAGGACGGTCGTCGACAGAGCGACATGAGCAGACAGTCCTCCAGGAGCTATGGTGATCATCGGCCGCTGATCCCGTACTCGCCCGCCGCCGATCGCAACCTGGTGCACTACGGCCAGGCGATGACGGAACGCGGCGGCAGTGCCGGCGGCGGCGGCGGTGGTGGTGGTAATCTCACGCATTACGATTCGACGGAGTACGGACCAGCGGTGGAGCGGACCTTGAACGCCTGTTGGGAGAAGCTGCGCCGGCAGCAGGCCAGGTATGAGCTCGGAGATCTGCCGCGGTTGCCGGCGGCATACGGCATGCCACCGCAGCAAGACCATACGCGAACGGTGGCCGTGCTGGACGGACACACCGTCGTCTGTCACCTGCAACCACAAACGGACATGTACACGGGTCGGGGTATGCCGCCACCGTCTTACAGCGAGTGTTAGGTCCCGATGACGACCCGGGAATCTCCGACCTTCCTCGTTCTCTCGTGAAGGAACAACGGACTTTTCTAGGGGTCGGCCGCTCGGTACGGCCGCGTAAACCGTCTGGACGGTTCGTCCGGGACTACGTGGTGGTGATGGGGGTGACGGTGGTGACGGTATCGAGATTCGTTCCTGAAGAGAATAACCACGTGTCGGCGACCCCCACCCGGGTGCCGAGAGGGACACGAACGCGGGAGACGAACGTGCCGCTTTTTAGCTCAAGCGTAAGCGCGACGGTGTCTTGATATAAGTCGTCGCGTTTTAGCCATAATCGACGTATCGCGAGCGTTCTAGGGAACGTCGCCCTTGTCTCCGTTCAGGTGGAATTCGGTCGGACGTCTCCTCGCGGACTAGGGAGACGAAGAGAGAGGATGAGAGTGAGAGAGAATGAGCGAATGCGAGATCGATGGGCGTCCAACTAAGGCTGTCACGTCGTCCAACGGACGCCCCGTTTCTCTTAAGATATATCGTGTACATGTGTGCGTGAGTGCGTACCACCGCGACGCGGACTCTGTATAACAATTGTAGCGGACCTCTCGTTTAGGCTAAGTCGACGACGACGACGTGCCCGTCGTGGCCGGGCGTTTAGAATTGGCGTACCGAGTGCGCGCAAATGAAGATCAGAACGTAACGGGTCCTGATGAAGACGGGAGTTTTCGCGAAGTCCGATCGCGAGAAGATTGGCTTTCGAGGAGATTCATTCTGCATTCTTAAGCGCGACTTTTTTTATAGATTTTATACGAGCGTAACGAACCAAAGTTTTTTTTTATTATCTTGATGTCAAAAAGTTGATGTTGAAAAGCTCGTGGAAATTTGTATAAAATATCTGTCGTACTTTGTTTGACATATGAATTTTTAATATTACCTTTTGTCCGATTTAAAGTGTAATTTAAAAAATTAACTTTACTATTTTCAAGAGAAATGTCAAAAATTTTGTTATTTGGCATTTAAAGTGTAATATCTTCACCGTTGCGACTAATGGATTCTTTCTATTTATTTTATTAATTCGGTTCTCCAATTGGCTGCGTGCACGTATCTGTTTACGTTTATATTTTTTATATATTAGAGAATTGTTCTTGTTTTTCTTTTTTTTTCATATACGTGCAAATTGTCTTTTACCAAGGGAAAACTGGAAATACTAGAAATATTTATTTTCCAACTTCTTAAGCTGTGCTGATTATTGATATCAGCTTTTATGAATTTATAAAATTTGCATGACTTACAATGTTGTACGTGAAAAATATATGTTATGATTTCGTTGATTTTGAATTTGGAAGCTGCGCGTCATTTCTGTAGGTATCGCTTCACCCCCATACACTTCCTACGGCAATAACATCCAACAATAGTGTTATCGAGATCGAATCGAATCCTATCCTCGTGCGCGGCGGACTTCGGGGGGAGGAAATATTACGTGAGCATCGCCGATACTCGGCATATCTGCGTCAACCCTTCCCGTCTCGCCGCTACACGATTGTAAACGGGTCGGGGAGGGTTACGGGACACGGCAAACCGCGTATCGTAAGCCGGTATTCAGTGCGGTAAGTGGATTCACCGACGGCTTGGCTGTCACACGTCCGGCGATATTAGGTGTCGTGTTGATCGTAGCATTAAACACGGCTCATCGTGGCCGAATGTAAACCGCGTGTAAATCACAGCGTGACGTACGTATCGTTTGCATCTAGTTACGGTTAGCTGCGTTTAATGCGGCGTCGTATCCCATATCGCCGCAGTGCGACGGACAGAGTCATCCTCGGTCTCCCGTCGGCCACTTCCGTGTCTGCATACCGTTAAGTATTCGGCGGTGCAAAGCTTTTCAGGCGTAGATGAACGGCGCAGGCCCCAAATCTAGAGAGACAGACGTTGTAACATAGATCTAGACATATCGCCGCCGACCGAATCGTCAACGATACGCCGGTATCGTCAACAAGCCGAGAGTCGACATGCTCGTATCTCGATCCTTACGCAGAATCGCCGACGGCTGAATAAAGGATATCGGTATCTCAAGCTGTGGTGAGATTGCTGCGACGACATATAGCTTCGCGCCATACTGAAAGAAGTTATAAAAATTATTTAGAATCTCAGAATTCGATGAGCTAATGGTAGCTCCTTTTTTTCTTTTTCTTTTTTTTATGAACGATGATACTTTTTTTACATTGTGACATAAAGTAACGACTCACTGCAATCTCACCGCACGTGATGATATCCATTGCTTCATTTCAGCGCCTCCTGATAAACATAGTAACTGCACTATGCAAAATTTATGAACAGTAATCGTAAAATGAATTATTTAGTAGTTTCAAATAAATAGAAACGGCTTCCGGTATATGTGCAGCTGAATATAAGATAAAGTGTTTTAATTTTTTTTTTGCAGTAGTTGTCTTTCACGTTTTATATAAAAGAAAAAGTTATTATAGATTAATATTACTATTTATATTTATAAAAAAAGAGAAACTTAGATACAGATATTATAAATATAATATTCAATTAATTGCAACAAAAACGTTTTGGCATTATCATTTTTTTTTGTTTTTTTGTTTATTTGAAGGCGCAACTACTTGTTTATATTCTGCCTGAAGCCGAATCTGCGCGAGGCTTCCTTCTGACACTCGGTGCGTTCCTCGCGCGAGCATTCGCCGAGTTGTGTTTCTACGAGCAAATAACGAGCGTGTTCTCGGCGCTGATGGCCGGAAATTAGATTTCCTCCTGTGCGGGAAGAACAAAGGAGAAATCGAGGGGCAATGGCTGGAGCGCCTTTATCAGTCGTACGTGGCAGCTCCTCGTCGCGCGCCGCTTTGGAACGTTGCGTTTTAGTCCCAGAACGTTATTTTTATAAATAAAAAAATGAATAAATAAATATATATATATGTATGTATATGTATGTATACAGTAACGATATATTATTATTGTGAAGGGAGAGAAAGCGTGAAAGATATGGTAAGAAGGGCCCAGGAATCGTAAGTGGGCGGGTAAATATTAGTGATACAAGCGGATTTCCCGAGCGACGTGGAAAAATGCGCGAAAAAACACTTAGTCACTGTTTTTTACTATTTTTTAAAACAAAACCGTGTATGTGTACGTGAGAACGCGTGACCTAAGCTAATCGTGTAACCAAGGGATCCCGCGCGCGCGCGCTATTTATTTTTATCATCCCCGAGTGTTTTTGTATCGCGAGCGGAAATTGTGTCGAGTGGGAGTTTGTCGTTCTCCAACTATCCCTCGTCGTCTTCAACGGCGAAAACCATGGGGATCTCTGTCGGGCAATGTCCGCGAGGAAGAGTATTGAAAAAGCGAACTTCGATAATCTTCTTAATATGATACATTGTGGATGAAATTACGTTGAGTGGACTATATAAATGTCTATAAAAATTAAATACTTGAAAAGTATTCCTTCTAAAATCACCATTTTTTGTGTGTGAGAGAATATTTATTTTTCTACAAAACTGAATGTGTATTTTATTTTGTATTACGACACAATCTACTTCCCTAATATAAAAAGTATCAGGATTACATTTAGCAGGAACAATTTGGTTTGCTTAATTCAAAATTGTAGCAAAATAGTAATTTAATTAATTTCACCAACAAGTGTGATAAGCTCAACGTATCTTTGTCCGCTATGTCGCGACTTCGTGGTTACTTGATTTATTTCTCGCTCATGACACGCATGTAGGAGAATTGTAATAGTGATAATCGCGTTAGGGATACCAGCTATGTTAAGTATGTAAGTGTGTCCCTGAGCAGTTGTAAGATATAATTGCTCATTCCGGCGTTCCGAAGCATGTGTCCATCAATGGTTTTTTCAAGCACCCATTACGAGGAATGTCAGCATATCGGTGGCCTTTACAGACGTTGTTTGCTAACTATGTAAAAGTCTATAAGACCCTAAGAGCTCTGCGCTCACATCTGACATTTATTGGAACATTAATTGGAACGACCAAATTATACGAGTATATTACATTTGTATCTCTGGATACTGACAGGGGCGACTTTATATTTGCTATTGGGGAAATTCGCAGGAAAGCAGGATAATAGATAATTTAATCTGTGAACGCAATATAAGTCATATTATAAAGATGAAATTTAAATGAGTCTTACAGATTAACATAAATTAAACTAAATAAAACATATAAAAATTCTTATTTAAAGGAAACGTCATTTAGATGTCAGATGTAACAAGGTTTTTATAGTCATGAAAAATTAATTTTTAATAATAAAATTCTTACGAAGAATATTTGTGAAATGTATAAACGTGCATTATTATTCAGTTGTGTCTTCAAAAACTTTACGAAATTTCTTGTGTCTGACAATCGCGTGTCATTACAGTCGCCTCTGAAAATATATGACAAAAATATTATAGGAGTCTTTTAATATGTACAATCAAGGCTGCCGACATCCCTTTACGATCGAATTCAATTCAACGCCGCATTTCCTTATCAGATCTATCATTTTTGAAAGCTGCGATTACAACCCAGACTACGAGCTGCTTAGAGTTTAAGTTTCGCCATGACTGATTTACCGAAGAGCAGTTAGACCGAAAGAGGTAGCTTGCATATAATTTTCTACGATCGGGGGGGAATTGCTAGCCTCAGCCGCATAACGTATAATTGCCAGACAATTGTTAAAAGCACCCACATTCCATCCGTTCAACGTTCGTGCGAGTCTAAAAAGGGAGAAAGGGCCGTCGCGTGCCCGAAAGTCGATCGGTACCGTCAGACGAGATAATCGGTCCGCATTCTCGACGCATTTTAACGCTCTTTAACGTGAAAACGATAACGATCTTGCGCGAAGAATATCAAATATCTGCAAACTTAACCGCTTTAGCTGCTGAACTTACGGCGAGCTCACACTCGCGTTCAGTGCGAAACAATGTGACGAGAATGCGGCCGAACGCGTCCTAGTTCGAAGTGTCCCGCCGACAAAAGTTTCATCGCGTGCACGAACACGGACACCGCGCGTAGACGCGCGCATAGCGAAGCGTTATCAATGTCGCGAAGGACTCCGAGTGCGAGAACCGTGTGTACATATGTAAATAGGGCTTTGTACATGTTGGAATACCTGTAATGTAAAGTGAAGAGCGAGCGAGCGAGAGAGAGAAAAAGAGTCAAGAACGAGGATGCAAGAAAAACCCAGAGACGATGACCGATAGATGCGGGAAGAAAGCATACCTAGGATAAGTTTACTAGTAAGTAGCGAAGCTATTACGAGCTATTATGTATTATCGGTGATGCGGCGCGGAGGACGCGCGAGGCGGATCTTAACTTAAGTCCCAACGCGTATTAGTTAATGTGTAAATAAACTAAGCGAAGGAAGTAAAATATTAAAGAGCCCAAGTAATCGTTGGATATTTATAACAAACTCCACTAAAGTAGGCCGACGACGGAGAGGTAAACGAGACGGTTGGGATCGAAACTCGCAAAGTCCATTTCGGACGCGAAATTCTATTTAAAAGTGATCCTTTTCGCTCCATTCGCTAGAATTTATCATATTTATTTTAAATATAAAGTTATATTTAAAGCGATCTTTTTTTTCTCGAAGAAGAGGATCTGTAAAGAGATCTAATGTTTTAAGTATAAAATTTATATATCTGAAACCTCGCTCTCTTGTGACTCGCTTTAAACGTAAAATTATATTCGAAGCGAATCTTATGAGAGATACAGTTTTATGTTTGAAAATGAAGTTCTCGGAGAGCGGATCTTGGATTTTACGGATTACGATCTGGGTGTCTCGAGTAAAAAAAAGCTGAAAAGAAAGAAAAACAAAACGTAGTCGAGCACACTCGTCCACATGTGTATCGCTGCGCGAGAAAGGATCAAAGGATAAAGGGGAGGACGCGTGTGCGGTTAATCGAACATGGACAGACGGTGTACAGTGCATGTTTTATCCTTAGCCGTTTTATAAATGTAAATATCTTCCGCCCCTCCGAGACC
Source organism: Solenopsis invicta (assembly GCF_016802725.1). Classification (NCBI taxonomy): domain Eukaryota; kingdom Metazoa; phylum Arthropoda; class Insecta; order Hymenoptera; family Formicidae; genus Solenopsis; species Solenopsis invicta. Next base: position 13,513,246 of record NC_052673.1, read on the forward strand.
ACATTCTCTTTTCATTCCTTTCTTCTTCTTATCCCCCCCCGTCCCGCTTTTCCGCGGTGAGAGAAACAGACGTAAGATTAATTCATCGTTCCAATCGAGATGTTTCTTCTTTCGTCATAACGATCCTTTATTATCCGCCCCGTCTCCCGATCCTTCACTTAGGACCCCCTTTCTCCGTAAGTCTCCTAACTTTGTCCTGCGAGATACTTAGCAGATAAGCTTTCGTTTCGAAGTGAAAGAGATGAAATGCGTCGGGCAAAGCTAAAAAAAATCATCTGTCTATTTATCGCCGCCTTCCAGAGCCGATTCGAAACATTTTGGAGCCTCTTACGAAGTAATATTTGCGTCCCATGTATATACTGTAATTTGCAGTGAGTGAATGACAGAGCGTGATAAGAACGCGTGTTCACCGCGTGCGAATTACTTCATACTTGTTTCATACTTATTTTTTCAATACACAAAATTGCGATCGCACGAGGCATCAAAATGACGGTCTCTGCAGCGGTGATTGTGGTAGCGTTAATTAATTCTTAGCCTACTATTGATACCTCCAAGACCCAGAACCGGTGTAACGGTGGCGTTGACTATACTATTTGGTATAGTTGATGTTAGAGAGTCGCGTATTATAGTATTATATTATGCTATACGACTATACTGTATTTAGTATAGTTAATAATAATAGCCATATTATATTTCTTCTGCGACTGACTATTTAAAAGCTCCTGGTACTTAGAGATGTGTCAATAGAGGAAAAAGGTTTAATCCGCTTCCGGCCATCTCCTTCTCCCAAACCGTCGAATCGAAAGCCGCGAAAATTGCGGACTTCAGGGTCCACGCGATCGCATATGATTCATACAATTCTGTGATTTTATCTTTTACGTTTTTCCTTCGTGATGTAAATGACACTTAACGCTAGAACGCTAAGCGGTGCACTCTCAGACGCCAATTTTTTATGTTTGTTTATTGATATATTCCTCATGATTAATGTAAATAAGGTTTATATCAATGATGATCATCAATATTTTTTTTGTTTTTTGTTTATTACAATGTTTCGTAATGTAAAAGAAATTAAAACTTTTTTAACACTTTGTGTCATCATGATCAGTAGTTATAGAAATTCTACTTCAAACACTACAGCGTAATTAGCAATAAAATAACACGAGTAATCAATTATTACAATTGTTAATTTTTTTCATGTTTCTTTAAATTGTGTTCTTTTATTTCTTTTATGCTGTTTTTAAAGTGTTCAAAATCATGTGTCGCAAGATGTTAATAATAATTGATAATTACGTTAGCGTTCTAGGGTTAAGCACGCGCACACTTCTTAACAGTACACGCATGAGTTTTCTGTACTACGTCGCCAGCCTGCGCACGCTAAAAAGAAAAGAAAGTTTAACGAAACAGAGGAGGAAGGATAAAGGTAGAGGACGAAGAAGAATGTGAAGCCTAGGTATCTCCGAACTAATAAAAGCCTCCGTTTTCTGATTTTTGTATGCTTCTTTAAAACTGTCTGATACAAGGAAAAACAAAGGATAAATAAATGTGTACCAATCTCTGAATAAAATGCCACTCGCCTCAGTCTTTCTTTTATCCTCAATCGCAATTACAGCAAGAATAATCGAAAATTAGATTATTTTATTTAATATCATGTAAAAGTACATTAAATAAAATAGTATCAGAAAAGAATAGATTTAATTATAAGAGATGAACAAAGACATAAATCCAAGTGACAAAGAGTGTTGTCTTGAATCTCATTTAAGCTTTTATGACTCCTTGTGCGATTTTTTGATTACAAAAAAGTTATAAAAAAAATTGTAAAAAGATGTAATAAGAAGTATTAATTATACATATATTACATATATTAAATATAAATATTTTAGTATTTAGCGCCATTTCTAATGAGAACTTCAATAATGTCGATATAACTACTTCTTTGAGCTATCATTAGCGGTGTGATTCCAAAAGAAGCCTCGCAATTCACGTCAATCAGATTGTGTTTCAAAATAAAATCAATAGTCTCTATATTGTTGGTCTGTGCAGCAACGTGCAAAATAGTTTGACCGATGTTGTCTACAACGTTGATATCAGCGCCCAGATGTATGATGCACTTTACCGCATCCAAGTTTTTGTACTTTATCGCTTCGTGAAGTGGCAAGGAGCCTGAAGAGTCTCGTGCATTTAAAAGATTTGCATTTGATTCGACGAGCAAGCTAATCACACTCGCATGACCGTTAAATGCTGCCAATTGAACATTGAAATGAGTCACATATTGCAATCCGAAATATAGAGAGAAATGAATAAATAATGAATAAGAATGATAAGCGCGATTAATGGCAATTTAATCGGAAAGATTAAAATTTATTCCGAACTTTCTCTCGAACATTAAAAAAGCAATATAAATATGTGAAAATGGACATTAAGATATATTTTACAAAATACTAAACATTTTTATAAAAAAATACTCGAAGTAAATTCTTGATTAAATATTTTTTATTCAAATATTTTATTAAATAATAAAGATTAGAATATAGATTTTTAAATTTATTTTAAAAAAATTTTTGAACAAAAAAATTTATAATTGTAAAAAATAAATTAATAGAAATTGATAAAGCGCATATATAAAATATAAATATCAATTTAATAAGTAAATCACTCGCAATGTAATTATGTGAACTAATTGATTAATATCTGCAATTGATACATATATTAGTCTACTGCAGGTAAAGAGATTTTCTGTCAAGTATTTATTTCAAAATTATAAATATGATAAAATTACAGTTTTTTTTTAGAATACGATTTTGAAAATAGATTACAAATTTTTGATACGTTTTTTTTAAGAATTCTAATTAAATGTTAAAAAGACAAATTTGAATATAACATATAAGTGCAAACTTTTCATAAAAATTTATTATAAGTAATTTAATTAAAACGAAATTGCATCATAATGTTGTTAATAAATTTTGTGAAACATTATTTATAAATTCTAAAAAATATATGTTAAATTTCTATCCAAAAATTTTTTAATGATGAAATATTTTAGAGAAAAATTAATATATTACATATATAATAATTACCAGCAATGTGCAATGCACTACGACCATTGTTGCTTCGATCGTCAATGGATTCTGGAGAATGCTTCAACAATATATCGACCGCATTTTCATCACCAGCTCGGCAGGCGATAAGCAATGGCGTCCAACCGTCTTTATTGCGTAAATGTGTATTAGCATTAGCGGTTAAAAGGGCATAGATGCATTGACACGCTTCAGGACCGCTTTTGGTACATGCAAGCATCAGAGGCGTCCAATCGCCACGCTTTAAAGCATCCACATACGCACCTTTATTGATCGAACGATAGTATTTATTTAACAAATAGTACTTATAAATTTACATAATTTAATATAATATATATTTAAGTAACACGTAATTAAATTACGATAATTAAGCAAAGTTATAATTAATTAATAAAAAGTTTAATTAATTTTTTAATGCATTATTTTAAAAAGACAATTTAATATAATTATTTTGAAAAATATGTCAAGTACCCAACAAACATTAAATTACAATTATATGTACTATGTAACGAGTGTGTTATATAACAGTTATATTATGGAGTGGGAAATAAAGTATAACTGTAACTTATGTGCTGTGGGTATTGATAAAATGCATAAAATAAAATAAAATAAAATAAAATTTTTGAATAATTTATACGCAATTATAAATAGATTGCAACTTAATTATTTATCACGGGAAATAATTAACTGAGAAGGGAGAAACAAGAAAATACCATTTTCCAGTAAATATTGCACAACGTGTTTGTGTGCAAATTGTGCAGCTTCGTGTAATGGCCTCTTCATATCTTTGTTGGCAACGTTAAGTTTAAATGACGGCATTGTGTCGAAAAGTTCGTTCAGATATTTTACGAGACTTATATTTCCTTCTCGTGCAGCCAAGTGCAACGCAGTATCGCCAGTCGCCACATGACGAAGATCGCTCCAATCGCGAATTCCATGTTTCTTGACTATAGCTGCTACTTTGGTCATATTTCCACTGTGACAGGCACGCAGAAAGTCGCGCGACACATCAGGAAGTTCCGTTTGTGATTGTAGCATCACGCTTCGTCGAAAAAAGAAAACCAAAAGTTTCTAACTCAATGCAATTAATGAAAAATTGTTCAAAATGTGCGAAATATTGCGTTATATCAAGGTACTTACGAATAACCGGCAAGATCTGAGAGTCGACATGAACCAAATTTGCGAACATTACCACTAACACTGTGTGGCTCTCATAACACATGCTGCCGCTAGACGTCCGAGAGCACAATTTAAAGAGACAGTTATTGTCGGTGTGTATTGCCAGATTTTCCACAAGGTATCTTATTTACCAACTGGATATATCGGTTCTGGCTGAACAAAAAAAAATAATCCTAGCGAATAAATAAAGTTCATATTTAACAAAACTGTTGTTTAAATTATTATTGATATACAAGATGATTATTAATAGTTGGAACAACTTTTTACCATAAGAGCATGACTTACCGACGCATTTGTATTTCCAATATAATATTAAATTACAAATGTGTCGGTAAGTTATGCTCCTATGATAAAAAGTTTTTCCAACCCTTAATAATTACCTTGTATATACAGGTGAATTTTCAGGTTATCCCAATGTTTTACCGTAAGAAATGACTTACCGACTGCAGTTTTAAGATTCAGTCTGTATGTGTGCAATGCCCTCTTTATGTACATACTTTCAATGGTTAATACAATTGCAGTCGGTATGTCATCTCTTATGGTAAAATGTTGGGACAACAATTAAAATTCACCCTGTATATGTATATATATATATATTTTTTTTTTTTTAAATAATTGGAGCAAAGGTTACGCGCAAGGTTATATTTTTCAAAATTCGTCAAATAATTTTTAGGTGTAACATTAAATATATTCAAATCTACAAAAAAAACAATTAAAAGATTGAGAACATTGATGTCTTTTGTTTGAGATGCTCTTCGAAAAGGTTTTCAGTTATATAAATGTTAGTTGTATTTTCCCACTCAACAATGTAACTGTTATATAATGAGTGTGTTACATATAACAGTTACATTGTTGAATGGAAAATTACATCTAACATTCATATAATTGTAACTTGGTGTTTGCATTTTTTTACTTTTGCCGAGGGTTCTCTGTGTTATGTACCAGATGAAACATACACGAAACAGAACGAAAGCGAAGGGATGAAAATCAAGGCCAAGCACATAGTCAGGCTCCATTATGAGGTGTAGGCATGTCAAAATTATCATACATATTGGCTGGTCAGATGCCGACAAGAAGATACGCTGTCCGGTCTCGAAAGGTTCGATTATTTAAACAAATCTGAGTGATACGATCACGGTCACACCCATTCATGTAGAGATAGCAAGGGAGTCTCGTCCAGGTGAAAGATCCTGTGCGCCAGGACGAGCCCTCGTGCTCATGTTAAATTATTTCTAAAGTTGACAAAAGCTTCTTAGAAAGATATTTTTTTCTTTATACCTATTCTTCACATTTTTATTTTTTTATTGGATTTAAAAACAGAGTTTATCCTTTTTATGTTACATTATTTAAAAATCGTTGATATGTAAGTATATTAAATATTTAATAAGTTATATTACTGATTTATCTACATTAAAAAAAACAAAAAAAAATTAAAGAAAATTAAAAGAAAGAAAAGATAATTCTTTATTAACATTGCAATAAAATTTACATAGCTTTTTTTAATTGACACACAGTTTTATTTAAAATAAAAAATTAATGTCGTCAGACTATATAAAATCTAAATAGCGTTTCCGATTCAGATATTTTGAATGATATTAATTTTTAAAGATTTTTCAACATATGAAATGTTACAATTGACAACATATGAAATGTTACATACAATTAAATTAGTTAACTATTGCCTAGAATAACAGTGTCTATTTTAATAATACTTTAGAATTTAATACATTTAAATGTTTATTAAACTAATGTATAATGAATATTACTTTATTTATTGATATATTAATTTTCCAAAAAGAGACCTTTTTATCCGGGCCTAAATTTTATCTGTTATTTGTAAATTATTGCAATACTTTTTATCTCTCTTTTTTTCTCTCGTTTCCTTCCTCTTTCATTTGTATATAAAAATTTCCCCCTCTTAATATAAATTGTAGTTTCACTTACACTGAACTACAATTTCCCGTCAGGCTTACAACAATTCTCATTTAGCGAATATTATCGAGAGCTGCCTACTGTGTGGGCGGGGTGGGCAACCTTACCGCAGGGTGCACAAATGAAACAATTCAGGGGAGTGAAACGTGTACATGAGCAACAATTTCCCTGCGTGCACGCGTCGAAATGAAATTCGTGTCGTATGCGCACGGAAATTACGAGTAGCGTACGCGTGCGCTTAACTTTCACATATGAATAATAAACGAGGCGTTAATGCGCGCCCTTTCGACACCCCTGTTTCTCTTCGTCTTAACCAAGCGGCGTGTCCGAAGGAGCACGGTAATCAGACACCACCCGTTGTTACATCACTAATTCATTCGCTCATTTATGCTCCATCGCCTGTATCGATTGCCAAGTGTCGTGTTCCGGAGTTTCTTTCAGCGCATGCACATGATATATTAAAAGCAAAATTTTTTTATTGAAAAAAAAAGAGATAAAAAAAACTTTGCAAAGAAAAAATAAAAATATCGACAGCTCTTTATATGATTATTAGATAATAAATAACAAATGTATTTAAAAAAAGAAATACGATTCAAAAAATATGATTTTTTTAAATAGAAATTTATTTTTCTCTCATGTTTCATGTGCTAGATATATTATAAAAACGCGAATGTTGGCAATATAGATATAAACGTTCAAAGTCCATTTATTAAAAATACCTAGTATCACATATCTCTATTAGTCATATATTTTACATTCATCTTTATTTTTATTCACATTTTCGGTCACATGTTGCTGTACAATAAAAGTCGTTAAGAATAAAGATCGAATAAATTATTTAATTTGACGGCAGATCTACTACTTTAAGAAACGTGAGCAATTTTATTAACAGCACCCTTACTTATATAATATTAATGTCTGGTTATCATATTACGGTAGCTACGTGCTAAAACCGTGAAGTTCAATTCGATTAAATGGCAAATGGAGAAGCTAAATGGCAAACGAGAGAATATTTGTCTGTGGATCAAAGCGCGGTATCGAGTGGGCGTATCGCCCGGGGGGGTCAGGCAGTCGATCTCTCGGTTTTGCCGCTTAACGAGGATCGCCTCCTCTTTAAATGAGACTCGATGACCGAGCGGAAATCGAAAGCGCGTCGCGATGACACCGTAAGAAAGTTACGAGTCCGAGCGCTCATCGGCCCCGTTCGCTTTTAATCCGCCAATGGATCGTAACCGCTAATAGATTGTGGCGTGTGTCAAGTAAAGATGCGTCTCATCGTAAAAGTGCAACTGAACATGATTTCATGAAACGGTCAGGTCATTACCGAATTCTATTCTTGTATATATAATTCGTTGCAGTAATTGTTACACACGTTAACGTTTGCGTATGCGATTATGTGGAAGTTATATTGTACATCTTTTAAGGTAAGCCTAATTATTCCGACTGTACATATCTTGTGTAACATATTATATAATAATATACATATAACACACACTAAAAAATTAATTGAATTTATCTGAAATATGATATTACAAGTATATATTAAAAATATACAGGTATTCACAGTACGAATTTTTGAACTTATGATCGACACGCTATTGATTAAAAATAAATTAGATTATAACAAAGTTGATTAAGCACTCGTTAACCAGTGATCCAGAGATTAAATATTAATTAGAATTATATTTAATCAGAACGACGCCGCACGTCCATCAGATGATAAACTGCTCTATACTGAAAATTAAGTAGTGAAAATTATCACCTGGAAAATATTAACCAAATCCTTATAATTATCACACCTAAATGTTCTGGTGTTGCACATTAAAATATTTCATTATAAAATTAGAAATGCTGTTTGTATTTCGATCAAAAAATTTGCTTGATCAAACATATCTTGTTGATTCAACCATAATTGTTTTTTTTTCGCGATAAATATGTATTTCCTAATACATTTTCAAATAGATATGTTTTTTCGAAATAATATATTTTTAATATAGATTTAGCTTACATATTTTGTCTACATATTTTCATAATATTTTTATATATATTTTAATACTGGAGATATTAGCAGACTTCAATATTTAATTTAGCAAACATTCAATGTATTTTGTATTAAATATAAAAATCTTTTCGCCGGCATTGACTGCGATTGGAATCGTGAGGAGGGATATGTCATCACCGATGCACGCCGACAATGTGCAAAAAGTCGACAGGGTGGCTTTTCCAGCCACTTCGTCCCCGCGTTCACGAACGTACGGCCGTTGATCGAACGGATGGACCGGACGCGAAACTCCCGTCGTTCAGCGGACGTCCCCGCCTCGCGGGATTTTCTCTTTCGCGTCCTTCTCTCCGCCTGACGAAAGAGGAAACTTCCTGCGGCTCCGGGTCGATCTTTCGGGTGCGGCGATGCAATAAAAAACAGTCCAGTCAGCGGGGCGTGGATCGCCGATGGCACGGACGGCCACGTCGCGCTCGTCGAGTCGGCGATCGCCTCTCGGCCCTATCGCTCGACGCTCGTTTCTTTATTTATTCCTCTTCGCCGTTCGCATTCTCGGTTTATCGTCACGATTCGTTCGATTGCCATTTGTATCAGCAAATTTGTCAATGACCCCTTTTTTGCGTGTTACGCGATTTACAACGCTGTTTTTTTTTTTAATAAGGTAATTTTTTATTTATACAAGAGAAAATCGGTCTATGGAAAATCGGTCTATGCTATGTTTGTGAGATGCTTTATTTATTCCGTATGTGATCTCGATTAATCAATTTATATTTGTAATTGATTCAAATTTATGCAGATTGATTTGTATGATGCAGAAATGAATAGAGTGACGTACATGTGCTAAAAAGCCACCTGTTAAATATTATTGACGTCTGTCCTATTCCTTCCGCTACTCTTTGTTTGCTACCTTTGTTTATATTGTATATCATAAATCAGAAAATTTGGAAAATTTGCATGCTTTAATAATCCAATCAAATTAATTTACTTGGTTATTTACTTTTTCATTGATTTATAACTAATATATGCAAATACACTTGTAATCGAATTAATTTTATTTAAACATATCAGTTCTTGATTGTAATAAATAATTTACTAATTATTCTACACGTATTTATCCCTTTCCGTTTATGCTATGCGACTTCTCAGTATGTTTATTATTTTTTAAAATAAGGCACTCTCAATTTGTTTTCTAACATTAAAGCACGCACAAACAAAACACACTTATGTTGTGAATATGTTATTAAATTCCTTTTACATAATTATTTTACCAACTTGTTCTATATTTTCCGTTACGCAAAATATTTTATCTATTAATTTAATTCTATTTTATTTCTATCCGTTAAAAACGATTCCGTTAAATCCGTAGAATATAAAAGCCTTATCTGATTATGCTAAGGACGAGATCTTTTAATGTCCTAATAATTGTATCAGCGTAGCCATTGTAGAATGAGCATTGTCAACAGAAGCTATTCAGCATCGCGTAAGAGGAGAGAAGACAGAGAAGGGAAAGCCACCTAAGTCGACGAGGTACCGTAGTAGCTGTCATCACATCGTCGTCGTCGTCGTCGTCGTCGTTGTCGTCCGCGTCAGAACGATCCGACGCAAGATGTGTGGGGGAGACGGTGCCCGAACAGGCTGGATGGAGGAAGTTGGTTAGCCGCTGGTAGCCAGGATATCAGTATCAACGCGGTGTAATCAGCGAACCACGCCCATTGGCGCTATGCTCGCTCCGTTCCGCCCACTACGGCAATTACACCCTCGAGTCACCCACTGGAGGGGAACATTAAACTCTCCCCCGTGCCCCCTCGTGCACCGAAGTGCCCCACTCGTCTCCCTCGGCTCTGCGTCACCCCTCGACCTCCTTCCTCACCTTCGTTCTCCTTTCGCCAGCTCTACTCTAAAGTTTCTTTTCTTCTTTTCTGACTCTTCCTTTTGTTGTCTATCTTTGATTTTTATTTCTAATTGTCAGAGTATAAACGAAGTCGTATAAAATGATTATCGTTATCTCATTTTTTTAAACTCTCTTTGTTATTTAACGGTGTACTGTCTGACCCGTCGTGTACAAACTAATAAAATAATTACATCTTTCGCTGAGCAAATGGTTTGTTGATGTACAATACTTAAAAATGTCACATTGTAATTAGATGTGCAGGTGTTGCTATACATATATAATAGTTTCAGGTTTAAATGTTTTTCTAATAATTAATTTAGAACAGTTGTCGATAAGATAAGAGAATTCGATTCCCAATAATTATGTCTTATCCAATTATTTGAAATTAATTTTCACAATCGGTCTCTGTGATTTGCGTTATATTCTTGGCCAAGTCACGTATTCCGTAATGCAGCAGTCATCCGATATACATGCGGTACGATAAAACGAACTAAAGTTGCATTGTTAAGTGTAACAACGTATACAATTAGGTAAATGGCAATAAAATGAAATAATTCCACAAGAAGCATGGAATATTTTACGTTAATATATTATAGAAAATAGTTATTTTTCAAATAAATTTGATTTATTTGACCATAATTAATAAAATTCTAATCTTTTAAATAATTTAAATTAATTTAATCTTTCCGCCGCAATCATTTCACAAATGTTGAATTTTTAATTAAGTTGTTTTTTTTTAATACAAATCTCTTTTTACATATTCAAATTTAGCTTGGTAATATTTTTGCATTGTTAGCTTAATTGAGACATAGCGATTAAATGCTTCAAATGCGGAAATAATCGATTAAGGTCGAATAAAAAAAAACGATAAATAAATGATAAACACAGATGAAAAGGAAGTATTAATTAATTAAATTTTAAAGAACAGAATGACTCATATAGATAAATTTGGCTCAATTTATATTCTATATTGACAGTGAGGTTTGATATTGATATAGCTTGAACGATTATTGAATACTTAAATATGCACCGGAAGATGACTAATCGAGAATGAGCAAAAATAAAAGATAAAATAGGCGATAAAAGGTATGATAATGTATTTTGTGATTAAAATTATTTTACGTAAAATCATGTTTAATTTAATTTGTGAAAAATTTGAATATAATTTTACACTTATCTATATTATTATAGAATATTCCATGACCATACATCTATGTGTCAAATGTCACCGTCTAAATGTCATCTTAAAATACAAATTAAAAATAGAATTCACTATTCGCGCCTTAGAATTTGGCGATTTCAACGCCCGATGAAGTATTCTCTTCATTCAATGATTTTCGATGTAGAAGAACATTGATTAGAATTTTGTTGCTGATCTATTTCTGATTAAGAAAGATTACTTTTGATTTAAATTGAATTGAAAAATTGATCACCTATTTTTTACAAAATTACATAGAATATTGTGGAGAAATAATAAATTACTTGAATTATAATTGCAGTTAATTGATAATGTAGTGACAAATCAAGAATTCAAAAATTTATCAAATCCAGCTTAGCGCCACTAAATTTATTACATTTGTGCGTTTAAAGAATATAAAAAAAACCTTCAAGCACGAATAGAACGACATTCGACAGACGTCCAGAACAGCACGAGAGGGCATTCGCTACGCTCTCTCGTGCCGCGATTTGTCCGCTCAATTTCACGGCCCTTTCGGGAAAAATGGGAAAATCTCTCCTCTCGGCCGCGGCAACGAGTGTGGGAAATAGACCGCGTTATTCTCCCGCGGTTGACTCTGCGACACGCCCATGGCGAACGCGCGGATTAAAACGTTCCTTTCAGTCTTACGCTCGCTGGTAACGAACGGTTTAACGCCAGCGAATAATCACAGGGGATTATGTTATATATAGTTTAATTCAATTATGGTATATTCGAGTTGATGGGAAAACACACACACACAAACAAAATGCGCCCGTTCGATACGCATGGTGTGAAATTAGATAGGTGACAAAAATTATAATTTCAAATTTCTTTGTTTATAAAATTATTAAAAAGGCAACAAACATAACTGAATTTAAATTAGATATTTTCATAATATTTTTCGTATTCTTAAATGATAAAATATTATGCCATTGTACCATCTGCGATTTACTTGGAATTGCAGTCAATAATAAATTCTTAATCCTGAAATAAATTTCTTTTTACAGTGACAATTTTATTTTATAATTATTTAGGTTTATATTTGTGTATTCCGTGTCACGTGTAAACTGAATATAGCCGAATTTTCGATATATGTGATATTTAATTATTTAATATAGAGATATATTTGGAAAATAAACAGGAAGTATAAAATCGTTGAGACTATTGAAAACTTCCTGTCTTTCTTTCCAAGTTTAACAAATTAATTAGAGAATATTCTCACTTTCTAAACATATCATCACCATTTCAAAGATATTATCGTCAATGATTAAATCATAGTAATCTTTCCTTTTTTTAGTACCTTCAGTAAATATACAGTCATTGAAGCTATCAATTTATTATAATGAAAAGATAATATGAATTTTTTTTTTAAGAAGATAAACACTAAAGCCGCGAATCATTGGCATGATTTTTTCCGAACTGTAAAAAAATTATTTTTTCATCAAGTAACTTCAGCAGAGGTTTTCTAAATATCTCGAGGATTTGCTCAAGTTTTAAGCATTAAAGAAATATAAATATAAATATAAATAACTTTAAACATTTAAAAGCACAAAGCAAAAAACGATCGAGTCTAAAAAGTGATACTTTTGTTCCCCCTATCCTCGATAGATTTGCAAAGTGTTCTCGATCGACTAATTCGTCCTGTGCGACGGCGACGCGGTCGAGACTACTGTCACCGCCGCAATCTCGGGGTCGCCTTCCGGTGCGCGTTCGCGGCACGATTATTAGTTTTCCGCCTCTCCCGGAAGCCGTCGACTCGTTCTCATCGACCGCAAAGGACGTGGTAACGTCGCCGTCCACAGCTCGCCGTACGTTACCACGCTCTATAGGGGAGAAGTTGCTCTTTCCGCGTCCTCCGGGTAGGCGTGGCTGCGTCGGGAGAGATGATTTATCCCTCGCGCGAGGCGCAGTAACTGCCGAGATCGCCGGCTAAACGACCGCGCCGGTCCTTTTCGTGTATTAACCGTAATGCACTCTGCCTTGCCATTGTGTACACTGTATACGATCCCGATCCCCCCTCCCCCTCCCTCCCCCTTTTGAGCTCCCTTCAACCCCCCTTTCAACCACTACGACGATCTTTCGTTTTCTTTCTTCTTTCGTCATCTTCTGCATCTTTCTAACATTCTCTAATGTAATATTCTATCTTTTTCTTTGTTGAACATTTCCATTATTTACGAAAGATAACTCTAGTTTCTGCAAAATACGTAGAAATGTTACTTTATTGAAATTATCTTTGCTGTGGCTCGCTTTATTTTTGTTCTCTTAAAGGTAAAATTGATTTAAATGCTAATACAGATATTGTTTTTTTATATTGTCGTCTGAGATGTATGTTCTACATACTACATATTTATATATTCATGTGTTATCATCGCACCTCGAAAGATAGCGTTGATGTGTTTTAAAAATATAAAAATATAATTATTAAATTTGACAACTCCCATTACGTATGTTTTCATTACTTACCTAAACAGACGAAATCACCTGATCAATTATCGTGCCGGACAAAAGCTCAATGCTCGTGTATTTCCATCGTGCTTTCCGCTTCAAAAGTCACGGCTGTTCCGAGTCAAAGGAGGCTAAATCGAATTAGCCGGCTGACACATTGACGTGTTTTGCATCGTGTATCGTCCTACAGTTGCAGCGGCCCGGCTGAAACCGGCATATGGGGTCACGCCTACGAGGTGAACGAAAGAGGGGGGCCTCGATTTCGGTCGTGGATCCCTTTTAGAGGCTCGGGGCCCGCACGCGCCGCAGCCTGCGAAAATGCACAATCCGCCGATTTGGGACGAAGTGATCCCGTGGGAGCATCCGATGACGATGACTCGATCCGACGATGCGGCCGGCCCCCTCGAGGACCGCGACGAAATTGTCAAAACAAGGCAAAAGCGAGAGCCCCCGATTAGCGATCTCTGACAATTGCGTGTCGACGGAATCGAAAGCTGACGAACTAACTTTGTAGAATATGAAATCCATTATTCGAAGTCTGTCACGTCGACAATGCTGCACTTTAGATACAAGACTCTGAGATTTTAATAGTCTGATTGAAAATTTATCACGTTGCAGCTCTTGATTTCTAAAGATTCTCGTACGCCAAGATACATTTCCAACGGATCAATTACAGCCTAGCTGTCTGACCTTTACAGCTTACAGTTGTGTTTTCACGATTTTATTGCAACAGTACAATTTGTATAAACTTTCCTTACTGTGTAAACATTTTTGGACAAGGAGCTATGTAAGTGCCGCTTTCCTAACGAGCCGTCCTCCTTGATCATAGTTGTGCCGAGTGAGCATAAGGTGTAGGAGGCAAACGATATATAGTTTCGGATTATAGTCGCACGTTTTATTGCCGACACGATATTACAACGTATGCAAGTCTATAGTCCGACATTTTGTGCGCTTCCGCCTCATTGTAACGTTTCGCCGGTGCAATGCAGCTGCAATGATCGCACGGCCGATCGATATCACGATATCGCTGCCACGTAGTTGCCCGCCGAGCTGAAACCCACTGCTTAACGTAAACTATCTACAGCAAGTACAAGCTTATGGTGTTTATGCGAAGTTACTATCTACGTGTACGTGTATATTTACAAACTTCCAAGACTTGCTATTTACAATGCGCGCTGCGAAGTCGAAACTCTCCTTTTGAAAAAGAATCAAACGCTCGAGATACGAGTTCACCGAAGTGATATATTTAAAAAATCTTGACCGATACAAGAGAGAAAGAAAGAGCGAATTAAACAGAAAGAAAATCAATAAGTCTTAGAAAGACAGCTAAAATAGAAAAAAAATTTATAAGATCAGAAAAATTTAAAAAGCTGCTATTTTTGTTCGTGCACAACGATTTAACTTCAACAAAGAACGATTTAGTATTCTCTTTTAACGAGCGATATATATATATATAGTGCAATAGATAAAAGTTATATAAGACAAAGGGAAAGTTTGTGTTTATCTTCTTCCAACGTTTCATTTCACATTTATCATAGTTGTTTTTGAATTTTTGATCGACATTATACCCAATTTTATAACGAGGACTCGACTTCATTTTCTCACGCGCGCGTTTCACACCGATTATCGATCTACCTCTATCTGTCCTTTCGTATCCCACCGTCGGGTATCCAAGTTCATCATCCACGACATTCACTACCTTCCGGAGGACCCGAGACCGGCACGATGCGCCGGCACCGCGAAGGCCCTTAGACCACCCCCGACTCCGATCTCCATCCCCATACCGGCGCCCAAAGGCGGCTGTACCTGGCCCGTCAGATTCACCGACGTATTCACTAGTCCCAAGGTATCTCCCAACACCGACGACGACGCTCCCGAGGACCCACCCTCGCCCGAAGACGGCGTCGGTCTTCCGCGCGGCGCCCTCGCACACTTCTCCAGGTGATGATGATGCGATCTGACCGCCAAACGACTCACGTGCACCGGTATCGGCACCACGATTCTGGTACCGGTAGTGTGCTGCCCCGTGGCACCATTGTGACGGCCAGAGGCGCCGGATGGCGTCATGGCTGCCGCTGCCGAACCGACGCCGACGCCTCCACCGCTCAACCCGGCCTTCACCCGTTTCCATTTGGCACGTCGGTTCTGGAACCAGATCTTCACCTGCGCCAGAGTTAAATGATTAATTTTTAAGTTATGTAAATTCTCTTGATGGAAAAGAAAGAGAAGTATGTGATACTGTTATTGTAACAAATAAATTAAAATGCATTTAAAGAAATTAAAGGTTCTAACAATCATCACGTGATTTTAATACTGATCATTAATTTCTTCTATTTAAATATACTACATGTATAAGTATCTTTGAAAAAAATGATGAAGAGGAAAAGTAAATTTATTAATTTAGTTATTTACATATTGCAATAAAAGTTACGAAAAATCTTAGGAAGTATACATTATAAATTTGAATAATTGAAAAAAATTACCAGCTATTTTATTAATTTTCGATAGTTTAAGTAGATATCAATATTGTAAATTTGAATGATTGTATAAGAATGAATTCTCTTTCTCGGGGTTGCAAAGTTCGCCTTCCTTCAAGACATTCGATCGAGTCCTATCTTGAATTCTAACGATTATGATCCTAATTTATTCCTTGATTAAGCTCTGACTATACAGTTTATCGATTATCGTTTTAGTTTGGCACTGACCTGCACCTCCGACAATTTCAACGCGTGCGCTATGTGCGAGCGTTCTGTTAAGCTCAGGTACTTCTTGGCGTGGAATTCGCGCTCCAGCTCGAGCAGCTGTTCCGAGGTGAACGCGGTACGTCGCCGGCGAGCTTTGTTGCCACCGGCACCCGATGCTGACGAGCTCTGTCCGTTTTCTAAAGCTCTACTAGGGCTTGGGGCGGCATTGCCGACGCCACTGACAACACCATCGGAAACGTCGTGGCCCTCGCCGGAACCTGCAGCTCCGACACCCTCTTCATCGCTCTCGGCTGACGCACGCCCGTTCTCAGATCCTGAAACATGTAAATGATTATGAGATACCTGCCAAATTTTATTTGTACATATATCAACGTGTAATATAGTTAATAGAATAAAATATAATGAAATTGAGAGTCTGCACTATCGTGAAAAAGTTTAGGACCCATCTATATGTTATTATTCCCAAAATGAATAATATTGCTAATAATCATTCAGCTTATTAGATTTTTGTGCTAATTGTTAATAATATTATTTAATGATGTTAAAATCGAATAAACGAAACTGATTGTTTTAAACAATGTTAGCTCATTTTGAAAATAGTAACATATCAATTTTTACGTTAATCCTAAACTTTCTGACGATAGTGCACATTGTAACAAAATAATGTGTTGTTAATTCATGTAACGTTTGCATTCTGTCAGCGCATCATTCAATCGGCCATTACAAGCGTAGATAAAAATGCAATTCACATCTCAAAATACTATTTCTGCGATCAATCTATAACAGGAGCTGGGTATATAATAAGAGCAAATATTAACTGTGTTCAGTATTCGAAACGTGTGGTCATCAAAATTGCACAATTCCGAGGATTGAAATCCACGACTAACTTTCGCGACATTAAGTCATCAACGGAGTTTATCGTTATCGAGAGAACATCGCCGCGGTATGTATAGTCCGGCGGCTATTTAATATGCGGAGCAGATTGGTCGTTCCTTCATAAAAGTTGCGTTCTTCGATCGTCGGTAGCGTTTTCCCATTCGTAATTTCCCGTATACCGTTTTTTTCCCCCTTCATCCGCGAGACAGTCGAGCGCGACATGCAATATGCACTGAGATACGAAACAAAGTTACCACGGAGTTTGATGACTCCGTTGGGTCATTATTTATTGAAAATTATTCCTACAGAGCGCGGTTATAAGTTCCACTCGAATGGCTCGTGTTCGACTGATTCGACGATCGACTCGATGGGAACGGAAATTTGCGTCAACAAATGTCCGCAAGAGAAACATTTATCGAAGATTGTCTTTGGTATTGACATCGAAGAGGACTTTTATATAAAGGGATCGTAATTTTAAACATTTCGTGCTGAAAATACCTCGGAAATTTTCAAGAGTTTCAAGTAAAAGAAATCAATGAGTACGGTACATCTATTTATTTGTAAAAGTGCAGCGATTAACGTTTATTAATGCGATAAAATAATATTTGCAAAATAATAAATGAGCCGTTTAAAAAAATATCACAGGATCCAGTCGAGGTAGATTAACATGAATTTAAACATATAAACGCGCAATACTCATTTCTCTTAGAAATAAGGTATAAATAGTATCGTAGTTCTTTGTCGCGGGCTGGATTTTCTCGAGTCAGTAACCGCACGTGATCAGCACAACTTTTCCCACCGCAACGTGGCCGGGTCGCATGATCAAGAGCCGGTCGTTATTTACGGACGCATTATTTCCTGCTAAAGTTCGTTGTCAACGGCCAACTCGGCTATGGTCAGCCTGACTTATTCATCGGCCGCGATTCGCGCGTCTTTCTTATCCCGAAGTTCGCGGGGCTGATCGAGCGCGCGCTTATGGTAGCGCGCAACTTTCCTCCGCGCCGCGCGCCACGCCGGTTTGATGCACTCTCCAGTCGTTGATTTATTCAGAAGGTTTCGATTAGGCGAGCGGGACGCTTCCGCGAGCGTACCTCGGGCGTTGTCCCCTGCCTGCCGTCTTTACACTTCGCGGCAAAATCGAGCGTGCGGATCGATCCGCGAGAACAATGTCGATTACATTCTCGTTTAACGGACCTTAGCGCGGCGCGCTAAGGATTTTTTAAGCTATACTTTTCTAGCGAATAGAGTTATTGGAGCGAGGCTATAACCCGAAACTTCAACACGCGACATTGGAATCGACAGTTTCGTTTGTTTGAAACTGGCAAACTGATTAGCACAGTGAGTAAGCAAAGACGATAGAAAATTGATGAATGAACATATGACTGAATCGTAAAGAAAGTTTAGTTTTTCAATCGAGGAAAAAAGAATCTTTGCTGTAAAGATAAAAAATACATGAAGGGAGGTAAAATACATAATTTCTAATTTAGTATAAAACCGAAATTGCATAAAAATTTTGTTCTTCCAATTTAAACAATTCATTACATGTGGAAAATATTGTAAAAAAACGAGTGTGATAAAAGCAATTCATGCAATATTAAAATAATCTTGCCAAATAACACAAATATCTCTTAAGTTACGTAATAAAAGAATAATATCATGAAACCGTTTAATATTCAAAAAGTAGAGTAATTTGGTCACTAATCGATTGAGTTGTAAATTTACCCGTCAATTACACAAACACGCAATAGATTAATTGGGTCGCGGCAATTTTATCGATTTCGCCCTAAGAAAAGCTGCTGATATCTGTGTCCAAAGTAATATTAAAATATTATCGATTCGCAGCGTATAATAATAATTGGTGAAAATAGTTGGCATGTTCTAGAGCTCATGTTTTATTTAACCGCTGGCAAGTGGCAATTATTGAAACCTGTCAATGATGAAGCAACCGGAAATCAAATCATTTAACGATCTTCGTTATCAATTCACCGGTCGTTCATGTCTGATTAATTTTCGCAATCTATTCAATTTTATTGCTTCCATTTTATCAATTGCTTGTCAGCTGGTTTCCGACATTTTCTTGAGAGAGAAAGAGAGTGAGAAAGAGAAAAGAAAAAAGGAAAAAAAAATAAAAGAGAGACATTATAAAGAATAATTCCGGTATATATGTTGTAACTATCCGAACTTAACTTGTCAAGTATTACGTATTTTAAGAAAAATATACAGTACCTTAAAAATAAAACTTTCATAATATCTACCACTATAAAAAAATATTAATAAGAAATATTTATTTTCTTATATTTGAAAAAAAAAACTTTAAAAATATTCTACCTTGATAAGATATATAAGATGTCAAACTGAACAAAGAACATGCAAGATCAAAGCACTTCTATTTTGTTGTACTCTTATTTTTCACCTCTACACTTATCACGAAATACCCGCTAAGCCTTCTATAATCCCTACAATAATCACTTTACGTGGGCTATAATACATAATTGCGCTACTTACTACGTTGACAGATCGATTCAACTCATGGTTTCATTATTAAGAGTAAAAGACTAAAATTACGATTCAGCGTAATATGATATAAAGGCACATAACAGTGGTTACTGTAAATTTCCCTCATTCTTTCTATTTTTTTCCGATTTCTGCGGCTTGAATCCTCACGCGACGTAAACTGGACTTATACTCTATATTAAATATCTCTGAATATTTAAAATTGTAAGGCGTAATGTTGCAATGCTTTGTGCACTCTATCCTTACAATCATATTGTATATATTATTAAACCAATTTAGAGTTCTTAAATCCTGAAATTCTTAGAATTTTGAAATTCCTGAAAAAAATAAATAACTTTTCATTCTTAAAAATTCTCAGATTAAAAGATGTTAACACTTTCCGATTCTTTGAAAGATAATGATCTTCTAATTTTAATCTTCTAACAATTTCATAGATTTCATTCTTTACTCTTTTCATTCAAAGTTTAATTTAGATACGTTCATTCTTAATCTCTTCTATTTCAAGATTCTTAGTTCCGTTGACATACGAGTAAAAAAAATTTTAGAATATAATAAGTTCATGACAATGCAAACACATAGCGGATGAAACTAAACAAATTATACTGCGACCATAACATCTCACATAATGACGCGGGGTTTCGATCGATCGGCGGAATCGTGCCAATCTCGGTATCATTGTTACCAAGAGCACTGTTCCTTTTTTTTGCGACAAGTACGGCGCGGTCCTTCACGGAGCAAGATGCGATCCTCCCATATCGTGTCGGACGCGCCGCAGGATCCGTACTCGAGCAATGAATAACGAAAATTCAGCGACCGGGGAAACTGCGGGAAAAGCGAAAAAAGGCTCGGGGGTCGGGTGCTATATCGCTCGATTGCAACTAACGGGCAACGAGTAGTGGAGAAACTATTTATGCATTTGCGATTTTCGTAAAGTATCAATGCAATGACTTGCATTAGTTCGATCACAATCGTAGCAACTGTACTTTCTAAATATCGTAAAGTAAGAAAGTGAAAATTGAAATTGTGCAATTATTCAAGTAATATGCCACTATAATAAGAGTTAAAAATCACTCCTAATGAATCTGAATCATTGTCGGTCTTATAGAAGTGAATTCTGATTTCTTATACAATGGCAAATCACACAATTGCACAAATTCAATTTTCCTTTCATGAAATTTAGAGGACATATTTTTTCTTCTTGCAACACATTGTTAGATTTTCCTTTAATTAATAATTATCTAATGTAACCGTAATGTTGTAAATTATTAACTAGCATTGAAAAATTAAGAAGAAAGATTATAAAATATTTACAAGACATGATTTATATATCACGTAAATATGTAGCTTTACATAGCCTTAATTATACCTTTACTCTCTTTTCTTCGTTATTTTTGTATCTTGGTTAGGATAAGGATAAGGTTTCAATAGCCACGTGCGCTTCTAACCGTGCGGAAAATACGTCCGGTTTATTAAACGTTAAGAAGGCAGGCGAGATTCGCGACCTCGTTTCGGAATAATTTGCTCGATCGCGGCCCGATATAGCGCCCGGCGCGATCGATCGGCGAATCTCGCCGGAAGCAATTATCGGGATCGGAGCAGAGGAAACGCTCATTCGCCGCTCGCGTATCACTTCGTGAGTGTATTTTTGGATGTGCGACATGAAATTTCAATCGGGCTTATTAACGGGTTGCGCTCTGTCGGTTTGTGCTGCACGATGACGTTACCGGGCATTGCGACGATCGATATAGCGAAGCGCCGGTTCAACCGCTTCTTCTCTCTTTCTCTTCCCGCGTGTACGGCATGCTACGAATAAAATGTTTTCTATCTGTATTCTCACGGTACGCAACAACAAAAGAATGAATTTTCAAAAGAATAAGCGTGAAAAAAAATAATGTTTGGCACATGTGAAATTTTCTCGACTCAAACAACCTCCATTAATAAAGTAATCCTTTTTTATAATTTTATGTTAATAGTTTTTTTAAAACTCTCAAATAGAGCACGAGTAAGCACCAAGGTAATGGGAAAAATGTATTTTTTCTATTCTGCATAATATACAATTTTACAAAATGTACATTAAAAAAAAAGTTATTTTGCAAAATACAAGAAACAAGAATCTGTTTATCAATTGTATATATAAAATATATTATATATCAGAATTTATATTACAGCCCAGGTTTTGTAATTAAAAGAAAATAAAAAGTAATAGTCAATTAAAAATACCTGCTCAAACATATTTATTGACAACATCCCCGACAATTAGTAAGAAAGGGAAGGCGGCAAATAGTAATTCGTAAATTTATTAGCACTTGCCACTTTTTGTTACTTAAGTTTAACTATCTGTATTATTGCAAATAATTCTGGTCATAATTTTTTTAGAAGCCAAGTTTTGCTATTTTGAGAACTTTCAATCCATCTTACATAACAGCCATCTGTTTATCGACAATTTTCCTTGATAAGTACTCTCGATGTAATTATGTTACAGTTAATTGCTATATCGTCCAGCCACTGGCAGTTATAGCCCAGGTTATACCGGTTGTATCGTTAATTCTGCAGCGCTGACGTTATAAATATTGCACGACGCTCAACGTCGCGTCACGGTAGCGCTGAAGAGAACTGACGATTTCCATTCACAGCGACGCGACAGCCACTTTGTTATACGTTCCTGGCCTCGAGAAGTCCCGTTCTTCGTATAATCGTTTTCATCTCGGTCGTCGTTCTGATGGCTATGAATGACGAATGACATGGTCCAAAAGATCTTTCGTCTCGTATGCCAAATCGAAATATGATCCTTCCGTTCGTTTGACGCGCGCGATACGCTAATCGGCTTCCCGCCGCAGAACCGACGAGTGTGATTAAAATTCAAGTGGCATTCGATGATTATCTTCCCGTATGCCATTTGAACATCATCGAATTAGATTCGAGTGTGCGGAAATAAACGATTACAGTAATGACTTCATAATTTGTTCGTTTATTCGTGTAGGTTGAAAATTAATAATGCAAATATGAAATCATTTCTGTCTATGAAAACGATGTTGAAACGTTCTTACATTTAGCATATTATTTGAAAATTAGAATAAATCAGATTATCGCGCATTGATTTTGTTTTAATTTAACTATGGATTTTTTAACATAAATTGTAAACGTTAATTTCTTGCTGTATTATGGCAATTGTTGTTGTCAAATTGAAACTGAAAAGTATCAGAATATTATTATAGAATTGTGAAGATAATGACACATGTACATTCTGCAATCACATAGAAATAAAAAAAAAAATCGTTTGATTTCCGTACGAAAAAGAACATTACATTTTCGTAAATGGTATACGATACAAAAATAATTATATTTTGTTATTTGTAAATGTCACTTAAGCCCCATATCGTGGCAATTTTATATTCGTCGTTTAAAAGAATTATTTATTTCTATCGACGAATTCGTTATTTTCGATGAAACAAGATTTCGAGATGAAACAAGATTTTCATGAACGATCATTTGATTATTCGAAGCGACGGCGAATCAAATCGTTCCGCGTCGCCGTGAATGGAACTCTAAATTTTACATGGGCACTCAAAAGCTTCGCTCGAGTCTTCCATATATTCGATTCATGTAGCCAGCTTTCGTGTTCTCATGATGAAAACGCCGTTAACACACTTTCCGCCGTGTCACATCTGGGCCATTGATTAATAATTCGCTGTTGAATATCGCGAGACTCGTTCTCATTTCAAAGTACTTATCTGTTACTAATCCAATCTTCAATATATCTATGTGTGTGAGGCTTGTGTGGATTTGATATTTTCGTTCTCTTCAGTAATGAAGTTCGAAATAGGACATTTATATGATTCTAAGAGTTTTAGATGTATATCTTAACAATTTCATTCATTCTACAAGTCTATTATTTATGTAGTTTATGTGAAATACGACTATATCCTTCTCATAAAGAAAATTTAGTATGTTTTGTTGAATTAGATACAACTTCATATATAATTATGTAACTTCATTAAAATGATCAGAATCTTTTACATAAAATACATTGCTCTCCATTGTGTTATATTCATGAGTGAAGAAACTTAGTGATTTTCTCATCTTCACACAGCTCCAACAATTGTCTAATTGGAAAATTCGAGGGTTCCAGACATTGCAAAAGAAGGAGTTATTTTTAACTTCCCGTCATTGGATAATAGCTTCGGCGTTCGATAAGATCTAAGCGTTGTGTATTTATGACGCATCGTCTCGATCGACGATCGCATTAAAATAACTGCTCGTCCGTGCTTGAATAAAAATTCATCTGATCAAGAATAAAACCGATCTCATTCAGAAATAGCGCGATGTGTGGTTGATTGCATTAAACGATATGCATATTAATTCTGTCTAGTTTCTCACATACCTAATTTCTTAATATGATTAATCTGTAAATTATTTAACAGATTAACAGTCGATATGCGACAACTATTTTGAGTCGAGCGATATTTTTTTTTTTCTGACGCAACCTCAAATTCACAAATCATGCATAATTTATTCGAAATTTATTCACAATTGTTATAAACGTAAAAGAAAGATAATTAGTGAAGAGTTTCCTGTTAAAAAACTTGATTGTTGACTCTTTAAGATGTCAACATTTTTGAACGCTACAGCACCTGACTTTTCTAAGTACGGTATTTGACTTTACACAATTCAGTTCTTTTTATTTTTCAGTGAAAAAAGAATTTTCACTATTGTTTAAAACCAAAAGTTAAAAGCTTTAGACACAGAGTTTACGTATTTAATTTTAAAAGTGCTTTAGCAATTTCAAAAGCATTAAGGTTTCTATTTCCAAGAAAAAGAATAGAAATCGGAGAAATTAATATATATTTTTGGCCCATTCAATTCTTTCGTCTACTTTGTTATTTAAGTTTAGAATCTGAACTCTTAAAATTTGCTGCTCGTTTTCAATATCGTTGAAGCGCAAATCAAATTAAAATTGGTATTTCTGTGTGTCTTCAGACTCTTTTTGCCTTCTTTCTTTCCCCCGATTCTTGTTGGCAGGACCAGGATCGGTAATCTATACATTGAGCGAGGACGCAATAGCCGCACGTAGGTGGATCGCGACGAATTCGTAGAACGTCGCGATCGCGCCTCGTGACGATCGACGCACCGGTTCGGCGCGGTGCGTCATAAATGACCGATGACAGGTTCCCCGAAGCCATTTCGTCTCGCATACGAAATCGCCACCGGTCGGCGGTACATCAATAAAAAGTGTGTCCGGCCACGAATAAATGCACGCATCTGTACACCATCGGAATTGTCCCCACGGAAATACGTGATCGGCGATCGGCGGTCATGTATCCTTTGGCTTTCGGCGATTCAATGGCGACGCGTTTGGAGTCTTCCGTGAAACACCGTAAAAGTCCTTGAGAAAAATTGGATTTTCTGTTTCTCTTGAGGGTTACTATCATAATGAAAATAGCATAAACTCTATTTCTATTTTATTATTATTACTCATATATTCTTACGTTGATTTAAAATTGATTAAAATATACTAAATATTTTCAGAATATTTTCTTTTTATTTAACTATACTATTGTACTACTTTTAAACTATTAAATATGTAGATAATTTGCTAAAAAAAATTTTTTTTGGAAAAGTAAAACTATGAGGGATTGTTAATGTACGGAGACAGAATTATTTTGTCGAAGACACATTAGAAGTTCGGCTAAGATAGACTGCGAGAGATATCACAAGTATCGCCCACTCATCCGTATTTATACACATACAAGATGAGATCAGGCTACGGGAGCGCGATAATTTATGCATGCTACCGTATATCTCGATCCTTTGCGGTCGATCGTAGCGACTGCGATCGTGACCGAAGACACGCCATCGGAATTCGTAAACGTTCGTCAATCGGACCTACCGATTTCTCCTGTTTCGCGATTGGATCCATAGGTCATTCTATTCCTCTTTACAGACCAGCGGCAACATCTATTTTTATACTATTCAATGTTTAGTTATTGTGTAACCTTATTATGACCTAATAATCTCTTCCTGAAATACTTAAAATTGCGCTATAATAAAGATATACATATATTATCACAAGCACAGGATGAACTTATCTATTATGCACCAGCAATCAAGTAAAGGTCAAAGATTTGCACACCAGACTAGAATTAAAGAATATATCTATTGAAAGTCGATCAATCGTTTCAAATTACCGTTTTATCGACAGATTTAAAATTATCAATTACAGGAGAGAGTTGCTGAATACATATCGGTTTTCTAAATTACCTCTTTAATATTTTATATTTTTACCTACAATTAGTATAAGTAACATTTAGTAATAAAGATATTAAATTAAGATACTTGAGATATACGCAATACAAAAATTTAATAGATTACATTTTATTATGTGCTTGCTAAAACATTTCAAAAATCAAGTACAATAAGTATAACAGGATGTTAATTTTTGATTAATTTATGTAATTAGTAATGCAATTTTATACTAATTTTTTTATATTTTTGATTGAGTAAATATATCTGAAACATCAAACTACGATTGTAACATTCATTTATGTACAAATCAGTATCAAATGAAAAATATAATAACAAATAACTTGAATAATATAAGATATACATTTGGCTACTCTCCTTATAATATACAGTTACTATGATGTATTATTCATGTATATAATATGTAGCTATTATGGTATATTATTCAAGACAAATTCGCATGTGCTCTAGAAAACTAATAAAAGTGTATCATAGAATTTTTTACATTTATAGACGCTTGATATAGTTGTTTGACTAACTTATAAAGTTATATTTAGCAAGCATATTTTATCATGTGCGTTATTTCTCACATATTCACGCACACACATTTGTCTTTATTTTTAAAAGATGCAACATCACAATACGTACTTTTAATAACAATAATATTTTGTTTGAGTTTTTCTAAATTATTCAAATTGTACATAATTTTACCATAAAATCAAAACGATTATTTTGTAAAACATACATGATATAAAATACGTCAAACTTATTTTTTCTCAGAAAGAAGATACGAATTAATCAACATTGCGATAATCTGATATTTATTTTTTTCTGTAAGTATATATATATATATATATATATATATATATATTCTATTATTTTCAAACAAACCAACATGATTTATGAAAACTATCTCCGCAATTTTTTGTGATTATACATATAGTCTTTATTACATTGCCTTAATAAATATTAAAAAAATGTTAAACTCACCGTGTCGAGATTTAGAAAGATCGTGTGCCGGCGACGCCGGCGATCCAACGCTGCCGTCCTCGTCTTCGCTGTCGGTGAAGCTGCTCGGCGCACGCTGGTTCGTGACACGACGGCAACCATCCAGTGGATAGTATCCCTGCGGATGATTGGACGGCGGTATGGAGGGCTGCGACAGTCGGCTCTGATGCAATTCCGGGTGAGCCGGGTAGCCGGCGGACGGATGCTGCGGCGGCAGCATCGGGACACCGGATGCACCGCTACCACCATACATCCGCATCGGTAGCCAAGCGCTGTATAGTCCGAGTGGCACGCCAAAACCTATACAGACGAAACCTTCATAATTGACCGATGTAGATAACCGATTCAATGGATTTGGTAAATAGGTGGATAATTGGCAGACTTAAGGGTTACTTCGCAGAGATATATAAAGACGACCGACCTAGATTTAGCAGGATGCTATAGGTAATAAATACCACGTCGTTTACTCAATTCTAAAATACCCATGCTGATACTGATTTAACCTGCCTAATTTTGTGATCATTAATACGTAACATCGCAAATATTTGCAACTAAAATGTAATTCGATTATACTGAATAATGTGTTTTTAAATTTGAAATTATACCTATATATAAATTTTGTATTTAGATAAACATTCTTAAAAATAAAGCATACATATTCGCATTTTTATTTATTGAAGATAGCAGACAGACATTTCAGATCGTGTAAAAGTATAAAGTTACTTAATAGAACAACAGCTATTAAATATGCACATGTGCTGTTGGATTCGTAGACAATTTTTATTTGTGCTACAAGTTTGTCCATTACAAGTCATGATAAATGAATGGAACTACAAGATAAATCGAATTTTACGTTTTATTTCTATTCTTTTAGTTTTTCTAATATTAATATATTTCTTAATTGCTGAATAATTATTTTTGCGTCTAAAAGTGGCCTTTTTAAAGTATATTCTTAATATTAATTCTATTTTCGTTTATTGGCACTGTACGACAACCTTCTTATTGCTTAAACTCTAGTCTTACACAGGTGCACGTTTATTCTTCTTTAAATTCTACGATCTCATAACACATAAATCAACTTTCTTTCATGTGACGAAATTTGGAAACGTATCAATTGTGCGTTGCAATTATAAATTAACGTGTAACGATAAAACTTAGAAGAGCTGAATTGCGTCATAATGCATAAATTGAATATGCATAAGACACATGACTGAATATGCATAAGAAAAAAAACGGTAGACTCCGAAGGTTTCAAGTGACATATCCGTGATCGCAAATTATAGTTCGTGAAACGTCGCCAACACCTGGTCTTTTCACGTTTTGGAGCAATCCTTAGACAATACGGCACCTTTTGCTCGCTATTATACAATAATGCTTCATAGCAATCGTGTTATAATATTACTTATTTTGCAGCAAAATCTTCTATACAAACAGTCACATCTCAATTGCGTTAATAAAAAAGGGGATGCGCATGAGCCTTTAATTAATCACCTCAAAGCTCGAAACTGTTACATACACGTCCAATAGTGTAGTATATAAATATGATTTTTAACATTTTTGTTATTCCGTATAATAGGCTTAATTCGTATATACACGATTCTCTAAATGTAATTATCCACATTTATTATAAGACAGAGTTAGTGTCGATTAACAATGTCTAGCCGGATTAATGCGCGTCATAATTCTTCCGACGGAAAACGATATTCACGAACTTAATGCAAAAAAGAGCACATGCACACATGCACGTAAAAAATTATATAAGAATATATAATAATCTTAGTACATATAATTTCTATAACATATTATATATTAAATAAGAAATTTTTCTTTTATAAATTAAACGTTTATAAAACAGCTATCAACTTAATACAAATAAATATTAATTCGTATTTGAAAAACTCATTAGTTTATTTTTAATTAATGGATCAAAAATATAAATATAAGAAAGATTGAAAATGTGATCGTTTAAAAATTAATTTCGTAGTAAGAATTTCAGTTTTACAAAGGACTTCAGAATTTGTGACAAAGATATTTATTTCGTATAGAAATCATTTTCTAAATTTCATATAAAATATTTCTAATAATATTTACAATAATAAATTTGGCGTAATTTTACATAACAACTTTATTCTGCTTATTGCAGAAGATTAGAGAAAATGCTGAATGAAGCTCAAATACTACAAATACAGCAGACATGTAGATGTAATGCGATTTCTTCGCTGCAGTTATCGATTCGTTCATTTTTATGTATGTATATGTAGCCACTGTATTTTAAGCTACAGTCGCGACGCTAAGTTTTTATTCACATCCGCATCTTTTTTATCTAAACAGTTCTCAAAGTAATTTACTCAATATTTCTTTACAAATGTCCTTCCTTAAAAAGGATATAAATAATTAAAACGCTTCGCGCTTACACCGCAAACAAAAAAGATCTCATTCTTAAAATCTTGCATTTGTACAAAAGTTTCCAATTGCAGTAGTGCTGCAATTGGAAAAAGATTTTTAATAAAAGAGAATACTGAGTTGTTAGAATTTTTGATTTTTTTCTAGTGTTGCTGATCTAATTAAACAGAAAAAAATGTACTCACCTGAGGGCAACGTGGTCGCCGCTGCGGTCGCCAGGTAGTGTCTCTGATAGAGCTCGTATTCCCGGTCCCGGTCCCGGTGCTCTTCCTCTTCGCTGCCGTTCGTCCGGTCGTCCCGTACGACGCCACCATTGCCGGTATCATGATTCTCTCGCGCGCTACCGATCAGACTCTCGATCGTGAAGGGTCGCGGTGTCGGACGTCGCGCGAGCTTCGGTTCCGCGGCCGACGATTCCAACTCGTCGCTTGCCGAACCGACGTCGAGCTCGGTCTCCTCCACGCTCACGTCCATGACTCCTTTGAACTCGATGGACCGGTGTCCAAAATCGAGCGGGACCGATCTCAGTTCGATACTACGTGCGGAACATAATCTTTCTTTTTTCGCGCACACAATGGTTGATGTTTCTCAGTGCGGTTTAAAGCGCTGCGAGATTAAAAAGTAATGTTCCACGTTTGTGTGTTCTGCCAAATTGCGAGAATTTCCAGAAGGTAAATTGCAAATTTAATTATCGCTGTGCACTGGATTGGAGTAACAAAATTCAGAGTGGTTTAATTCGAATTGTCAGCGCTAAATTAATTTGCAATATTAATTTAAAGATGTCAATCAGTGTTAAGGCGTCTTATGTTTATTAATGATTGTTTTATAATAGTTGTGAGCGTCTAATTTAAGATTAGATTTATTATTTGTAATAATACTTTGCTTTATTTCACTTTGCGTGGTATTGTGTTTTGCATTACAACTGCAGCTATGGCACATTTTATAATAAACTTTAACACTAAATAATTTTTACTATCTGTTTATTCCAATTATTTTCTTCTTTTCTATTCGACTACTTTTTTTTTACTCAATATTGAAATATAATATGTAAAAATTATTGTTGCTCTATTATCACACTATTAAATATTAGTCTTTCAATTCGGTATGGCAGTCAATGTAATTCTTTTACATTTCATTGGCGATAATTTCCTTATAATAGGAGTTGCTATAGTCGTTCGATGTGTACTCACATTTGGCATACAAATCAATGTACTTTGGCATTGGTCACAATTTTTTCTTTTTTCAATATCGTCGAATAAATCTAATAAATATTTAGCTCGTATTAACATTACACTTCATTGTTGTTAATTCTTCCTTGAGTTTCTTGATTTACAGAAACGCTAGTGGTTGTTATAATTATAACACAGTTTTACGAAAATTATGATATCTAGGAATATAAAATCTGTGTCGTATGGAAAATCGTATTTGATTATTGAAATGTAGTGTTTGGCTCTTCCATGTATTACAGCGACATTTATAAATAAAATTAACGGTCATAACTAGTTAAATATGTCTAGGGCAATAATGTAATATGAAACTCCTTCGGAGTTTCTAAAACTCTCATGCTGAATGTTACTCCGTCGACTGTGATGTAAAGATTAATGCAGAACACTGTTAATCATGAAGACTCGTCCCGATCATCAGCAGTTTTGTAGAGTTTTGCAAAAAGAGAACACAAATTATCGCAATCACACTCGATGAAAATTTCTGGAACAGTTTATGCCCGTCTTTATAAATGACTCTTCTTTTACTATCAACTCGATAACTTCAACTATGAACATTTCTGCACCACGTTGATCATGATGATAGCAACCGCCGGACTATACACTGCACGTTATAAAGATATCGGAAGGCGACCGTATGACGCACGGGTCGACGGGCGACTGCCGAGGGTATAGAGCAAGGTATTTTAATTCGTGATTCCTCGGCATGCGCCGTGTTCCGACGTGGTGGATGGCGTGGCATCGCCGTACAGACTTTTGTCCGATCCTGATTGGTCGCATTCGGACCAACAGCGTCGTCCGGCCGCGCCTATCGTCCGCAGATCCACCATCTTGGTGCCAGGCTTTAATCCGGAGTACTTGCATTCGGATGCTTCGAGATTGGAAACGGTGGACAGTTCAGAATCATCGTGGTATAAGAAGTCCATTTTTAAATATCAGCTTGTTTAGACAGACTGATAGTGCAATTAACTCAACTAAGGCTTCTAAAAGATGGATGATGAAGCTATTGGCAGCAGTTTCCAAAAAGTAAAACTGTCAAGAGTAACTATCAAGAACAATTTTAAAAGAAGAAAATTTTTGGCAGTTTATGTTTTCTAAAAGTAAAACTATATTTATTTACAAAGGAACCTATAGCACAGAACATTTCAGCAATATTGCATTATTTCAGTAATATTACAAAAATTTTGAAAATATTGCTGAAATATTTTGTGCTGCACAGGAATTTGTAATGAAAATAAATGCATATTGCTCAAGTTGTCAAACTATAATTTTATAGTTTACAGAGTAACAGAATTTAATTTTATCTGAGTTAACAAAATTGTTTTACTCTCAGGGACTAATGGGTTTTCCGCTAATAATTCGTACGAAATAATAGATTACTGCCATTAATAATAATTGTAATATTATATTATTCTGTAGTGTGTAAACAAAATAAAATTCGTCAAATCTCACACATTGAAATTACGACGGAAAACCGATGAGTAACTTTTGAAGTCCAAAAAAATTTTGACAGGTAATTGACCAA
The DNA here is from genome assembly GCF_016802725.1 of Solenopsis invicta. Taxonomy (NCBI): domain Eukaryota; kingdom Metazoa; phylum Arthropoda; class Insecta; order Hymenoptera; family Formicidae; genus Solenopsis; species Solenopsis invicta. Next base: position 13,545,458 of record NC_052673.1, read on the forward strand.
TTAAGCTGTTTCTGAAACGTGAGGCAATCGACGTTAACGAGCTTGCTTTCTTCCGCGGTCTATTTTGTATCTTCAACGTGTTCCCCATTAAGTTATCCTTCACGCCACCCCCGCAGGGTGCTTCCTAACGAGCACACTTATCAAGACTGTTGTCTTATTTGATCCATCCGTGAGGATATTGACACGTACTTATTCTTAGCATGTTACTTGCCATTTGTCTCGTCACCTAATTGTCACATTCTTTTGATTGTATAATTATTAATTTCTTCTATTGAGTCTTAATATCACAGAAGAATGAAAACATCCTAATCTTGTTTTATATAAGTACTATATTTTCCTGAATTAATTATTCTGGCAAAAACAAACAGTCTTTTTATAAAAAAAAGTAAATTATCCGACAAAGAATTTAAATAATAAATTTTTAGCATGTTGTGTGATATTATTATATAAAATATTTAAATTGTATTAATATTACAATTTTAATGTTAAATAATTATCAAATGTATTTTCATTGATTATATTAGTTCGATATTACAAAAGTAAATTGCTCTTTAAAAAAATTTAATTACTCTAAATTATTACATTGCATGCAACGCGTTATTGGAAACGTTTTACATTATTATTTCACGCGCGTCTCCTGTACGTCGAATTTTAGGATGGTTTACGCCCACGCATCGTTTACAGCGTGGATGGCTCCGAGCCGGCTAATCGATGCATCACTATAGTAACGATACTATTTCGATACTCGTTAGCATGCCGTCACTTTAATTGGATCCTAAAGTTACCCAATATACATTGCTCACTCCTTGCAAACACTATTCCGATGCTCTAATCTATATTCACATATCTTTAGGTATGTTGACTATGTTCATTGATTGCATACGTAATCCATCTTATTTATTATTATTGTATCAATTAGCGCAATGTCACATAGCATTTGATTCGATCTTAATGTATTTCAATACGAAACAAATCTTTCCAATTCAATTGCATATTATATTTCTGAATTATGCATGTACAGACATTTTACAATTTAACGCGTTGCATGTTTGTTATTAATATTATTAATATTGACGTATTGCAATTTCTCACTTAAATTGCACAGAGATTATAATTTTATAAGAATTTTGATTAGTAAGCTAATAATTTTATGATTATCAATGTTCTTATATGAATTTGGACATAACGGATGTAGTTTTACGAGGTGTCGTCAAAGAGGTTTATGGCAAACGCTTGCACTCATTTGCACTACAGAAAGGCGGAAATAAGTATCGACAAAGTTGAAGAATCGAGCACAAAGTGGCACTTAACGCCTTGTAAAATTAGAGAAGAAGCACAAAGGCGCAGGAAGGAAGGTGGAGATATTGCTCTCCGGCGATGAAAAGTGTTTAAACGCGGTTCGCGCTTCGGTAGTCGACTTCCTCTGTCAAGTTGGGAGCAAAGTTTCGTTTGAAATAGCAAATTTGACAAGCTCTTTCTGAGAATTGATCACAACGTAAAATAGACAAGTGCCAGCGGCTGAGATTTCTGAGAACTCCAAGAACAAAGCGTTTGATATAATTAACGATATTCCATTACATTTTTACATTAACGTAATCGGATTACAGGCTGAAGCAAGTCGATAGTTTTAGACGCACTTTGTCCGATACGTCGTACCCAAAGAAGGACCAATGACTATAAATTCCAACCGTGTACCAAGGAGTGGCAATCGGCCAGACGAGTTTCACCCTACAAGTAGTCACTGACAAATTGGGGCAGACCATGTCGAAAATGCGAGGCACGCGCCAGGTCGGCGCTGCACAATGCGAAGAATAATTTTATCCAATCCTTTAATGATGAACGGTAACAATTAAAACATCATTAAAAGATCCATTTGTTATAAAATACTGCATCTGTATAAATAAATGTCACAGAGAATTCTGAGAACTGTGATGGTTTTCAATTCAGAAAGACTTCTATCTTAATTGCACCATGTAATTGCAATCGACTATCGTAGACAAGATTACATTAAAACGTAACAGTTTCATCTGTGGTAGGAACAAGCATATAATTTTTTCGTACTAAAACTTTGCAAAGTTCTAGATGCGTCAGATCCTAGTGCAACTTCCGTCATATTCGGTAGAGATAAAATAAGAAGTACCCGCTACATTGTGCGACTGTCGTATATCACGAATGAAGAAAAACGTGCAACCCACCGAGTTCCACGAGCCGCCATGTGCGTGGCTGCTGGTCGCGCAGAACACAGAGTACGAGAGTTCCGACCGTGAATGCTCAGACGGCCTTAAATCTCGCCTCGGTGCTCGCTTCGCGAAGCGGAGCGACGCGGCCGGCGTCATCGACGCCTTTTTGCGCGGTGGAGGCGTCGATGCGCGTCCCGCTCGACTCGTTACGCACGTGTGAACGGAAATGTCGACGCTTAAACGCTCGCGGCAGGCCGAGTTTTAATTGCCTGCCGTTAGTTACGTGGACCGAGAAGAAGCAGGAGGAGCAAGAGGAGGAGGAAAAGGACGATATATGCGGGCACTCTTTTGAGAGTGCTCTTCTCGCTTTTTTCTTCCGCCGCCAATCGTATCTGACGGCCAATTTGTCCTAGCATGCATCTTTCGCTTCATCCCCTTGCAGCCGAAATCGGTCTTCGCTTCGAAATCCTTTTTCGCTTTCTGCCGACCTTCGATCATCTCTCGAAATCGCGACATAAATAATTTAATTAATATTACTTTCGTTTGTAATTCTGTCGAGTGAAGTTCAAGTAAGACAAATTTTTAAGAATTATCTTCTTTAATTTAAAATGTTCTTGAAGTTGAATAAACACATTTTAAATTAAAATTCGAGCACAAAATAAAAAGATAAAAACTTGGGCTTTTATAAAAACTTATTAAACCTATGATTTCATTATAATGTAGATAATTTTACACTTTTTCATTATGCACTAAATATTTACTAGCGTAAGTTAAGCAATTATTTATTTAATTATGAGGAAATTAGAAAGTAAAGTGAACTTATTTGTTCCTCACATTATGTTAGCAACAAATATGTAATATTATTTCTTTTATGTGTATATGCATTAATATAGTCAGCTAACTTTGCACAAAATTTTATGCAACAATACACGACTCTTTTGAATCCGTCTGTGAATTTTTGGCTATTTTCAAAGTCACGTAAACTTTCTTAACTTCCAGGTCATTGGCTCATCGCTGTAGATCTTTTTTTTAATAGTCCAAACAAACGGAAAACGGAAGTAGCAGATCAGAATTATAGACTGTTTTTGCTCCATGATAACGCTTGTCTACACTATGGTAGTGACAACTACTGAATTTCTAAGACAATTGAAATTTAAACTACTTTTACATCCAACCGATAGTTCTGCATGACTTTACCAGTTCCGATTTCCATTGGTTTGGACTATTAAAGGAAGCTCTGCGTGATCGGTGGTATGCCAGTGACGGGAAAGCAAATGGTGCGTTAAGGAAATGGTGCATATACATAGCTTCGAAAGCAGCCAAACCCCTTCTTCACAGACAAAGTCAATAGACTTGTAAATCGTTGCGCAAGATCTTCTGCAAAGTTAGATGACTGTATTGAGAAATAATTGTACTATACGTCTCGATACGTGAAGAATAAATAAATTCACTTTACTTTCTGATTTCCCTTCGTATTATTATAGCTTCGTTAAAAAGAATTGAAAATATGAGTAAGTACTCGTGCTATTATTTAGCCTCATTTATTTTACAAAATTGAAGATAAGCGTAAGTAAAATCAAAGAATATTTCAAAAGGGTACTCTGTAATCTTCATTAATATAAAAAAGTAATTTGCAAAAGACTTTCCGTAATCATATAGTAATTATATTATGAGAGCGTGCATGTTACGCGGAAAATTCCTCGTTTCCGCGAAGGCCGTTCTAGCTTCCCGTTAATGACCGTATATATCCGTTGTTCGTCGGCGCAGGTCGACGATAGTTAGCCGATTATTAAGCGCCAAAGAGTGGTTCCGCGCGTGCGTTTCTAAACATAGCAACGCGAAACGAGAGAGAGAGGGGCTGGATTCGCGATTGGCGGCGATGGGCGCGGGTGTGCGTGCTGGTCGAAATCGATGGTTAGCAAATTAGTGGGCGTCGCGGAAACCGAGAGAGCCGGCTCGGCATCGCCGCGCGCCCTCGGTAATGGATTAACCGCGAGGGGAGCGAAGAGCGAGGGGACCAGGCTGAAGGGAATAGCTGTCTATTTTGCGCGTCTACGCAATTCACGCGTGTCGAAGCTGAAAGTGTTATTTCGCGATAGGCTGCTCTTAGTCATTCAAATTTCAAAATTTATTGTTACCCTGGCTTTTTGAGACAAAGGAACTGGGCGTTTGCATGGACCTGGGAACGTTCACGCAGAAAGAACGTGTGTTTGCACACGTATGCACGTATGCACGTATGCACGCATCACACGCATCACACGCACACGCACACGCACGAGACGCGACAGCCGCATGCATCGCTGCGTTCATTTCACGCATAATTGCAAGCGCGTCCCATTTCACGTCGAGGATGCTCGTGCTTCTTTGCACGTTGCATGTCTCAATATAGCACCCCGTTTAGTCGCGCCCCGTACGATTAACTTGATTTAGGCATACGCCGTTTAGCGTCTCAACCACGAGACCGCCTCCGGTGATTTAAGCACGTCGCTCTTTGTCGCTGGTCGTTTTCTCGTATTAGGGGAATAAGATGATTAACACGTCCGACACGTTGGCGGAACGCAGCGCTGGTGCGTTGAGAACATTATAAGCCTAAACGGCACTTACAAGACTTTCAAATTCCGTTCCTGCATTGTCCCTTTCTTTGCTAATCTGCCTGTGAACGTCGTCATTCGTTCGCCGAACAATAGAATAAAAATTAGTCAAATTTTTACTTCATTAAGTCTCACGTGGCTCTGTTGATCTTTTAGATCTATGATTACACGATTCTATAAAATTCTGACTTATATTACAGGTTTGAAGATTTACTTTTGCTTAAAGTCTTGTAGATTCGTAAACAGAAAGAACGATTTTGCTGAAAATTTAGCTGGACAAAGATCTAAAAATGTTTTGTTGGACCAAGATAATTATGTAAAATGCGTTTATAAGCAAAGCTTCAAAAAGTTTTGACATTCTAGCAAGCAGTTTGAGTGCTTTGGTTATTTTGGTTGTTTCTAATAGAAAATTATTTTCAGATCTGCTCCAACAAAATTTTTAAACACTTTAGCAAAATCGTTCTATCCGCGTAATGATGTCGATTTCAAAATCTGTATATCTGTGAATTTGTAAATCTGCGGATATACAGGAGTATTTAAAAATTGCCATTTTGTACATGAACTAGTAGTGGCGTTACATTATTTCACGTTATGTGAGAAACGCAAGGTATTTTTTGATTCGAAAAACAAAGGGCACGCGTATGCGTTAACTGCATTCAGACGCGCGTAAGCAATCGAGGAGGGTACTCGAGGTGGTTATCGTCTACGGCGTATGGTAATCAAGCAGCCGATTGATTAGCCGACAAAGTACCGCCGACAAATTAGAAGAATGCCATCTACGCGTCCCCGTCCCCGCCACTTTATCGTGCATGCTGTCACATATGCGTATACGCACGTGCTCCCACGTATCCCCGCACTAGCATGTGTGCGGGCGTACAGGATATTTCAAGAAAAGCTGCCTAAACATGCATCTTTGAAAGATATAAAGTATTAAAACATTAAAATACTATTATAATATAAAATTATAATGATGATGTATTTAAAAATATTATTACATTTAATCTTTTTATAATTTATTACATAATTATGTCTGATATAATCATATCTAATTTTTCGTTTTAGATGTGAATTATCCTGTACACGAAGGTCGTGCGTAAGTCAAACGAAAGAGAAAGAGAAAGAGATTATCTTGTAAGAAGTCTATCCTTGAAGCAGTCCAGTCTCGGTCCGCTCGGTGCATCCGAATGCGTTGCCCTTTGAAGTGTACCGACAGCCACACACGTATCAACTCCGTCGACGTTCCATTCGTCCTCCGAGAAGAAAAATATCGTTATCCGCCCACTCAGTGCTTATGTCGTCGAATAAGCGAGGGTGTAAGTGGATGACACGATGCGAGAGATCTATGACACTTCCGTATTTAAACTTCTATTAAGGAGTGGAAGATTACAAAACGGAAGTCGGGAAATTTTCCTGTCAAAAAAAAAATAGACATTTCTTAATTTATCTTTCAACTTTAAATAAGGAGTTTTAATTCGAGAAAATTTAAAATTTTTAATATTAATAAAATATTTATATAATCAATGCTTTTTGTTTTTTTAATGTAATATATGTATACATATAAATAAAGTTTTACTTTTATAATACTAAAAAACGAAATATAGTGAAAGACTTGAACTTATTAATATGATTTCAGTAAAATGTATGAAAAAATTTTTTTGGCAAAATTTTAAATTAAAAACCAAAATAATTTTATAGACATCTATATTATAAACAATTAAATTTTCTTTAAAAGAATTATACTCTGAAATTAATTACACTGAAAAATTTTAGACTTGCACGCGTATATCGCGCATAAATTGGAAAATAGATTTCAGCGAATTAATAGCGAATCATATAAATCAGGAAGTCGTAAAATTACGCCGTCGACACCCTCACTTGATCGTTGAAAGCGTATTCGAGCACAAAGGAGCTGTTGGAAAAATCATAGGATGTGGCTAAATCCTACAAATAATCCTGTCGAAATGTCGTCGCGCTTCGTTGAACACATAAATGCCGAGTTCGTTCAAGTATGAATTACTCGCGTGTCGAGTTGTCACAATGACAAAGTCCTAGTGACTATTTTCCTCGCCGAAAAGTTCAACCCATTTACAGTAATTTTTTTGTCGCTTGCATTCTTACAATATCGTTATTTTTTTAAAATATTACATCTTTTAAAAATTAAAATGTATATATTTAATTATATAAGATTTATTAAAGCAATGCATTAATAATTTAATTGCGCATGATTATTTATTTAAAATAATTATACATATTCCATTACAATTATATATTTAAGATTAAAATATATATAGACTCATGAATAATTTCATAAAATATTTATACAACAGTATAAATGTAATAATTTATTATTTGACATGTAAAATATAAAATTTAACTCCTTTATTGATAATTTTCTTTTATTGATAATATCTAGAATAGATTTATTAATATCCTCTATTAATCATATGTATAAATACAATTTTAACTAAAACTACCTCCAATTTAAGAAATTAAATGTATGGATTATTTGTCATTTCCCTCATCATTCTATTTCAAAATTCAATCAATATTATATTATTTGTATTAATGTGATTAATATCTTGATGCTTCGATATTTCCATTGTACGCGTATACATATATTCGCTACAATATGAATGTATATAAACGCGTGTGTGCAATCGAATCTAAGCGAGAAGACCGGGTAGGAGGGAGAGGTGGGGCGATGGATTCCGCGGAGAATACACGAGAGTATTGAAATGCAAAAGGCATAAAATATATTTGAAAGTTAAATACGAGTCAAGTGGCGCCTCGGTAGGGGGTAACCAGACGTGGTGAAGTCGGGGGGCCCCGCTCACACCACGTAGAATTTCGACGATTTCCTGGACCTCTATCTGCGTATCCCGCCGAGAATTTTGATGCCGTTAAAACTCTCTTATCTTGCGAATTCATGTAGGAACGTGCAACATTCGTTACAACACCTCAGAATGCATCAGAAAGAAGATATGTCGTACGTTGAATTTTATAATTAACGTTTCTCAATCTCTCAAGTACACAGATTTGTTATTTATAATTACATTTCTTATTCGTATCTCTTTAAAACTATAACAAAAGCGCATATTTACGCTATTTCACATTAAATATTTTATACTAAAAGTAAATTGGATAATGGTTTTCGTTTGGATTAATACGTGATGCTCGAAAAAATTATTTAAATATTCAAGGATAATTTGACAAAACATAAATTTTAAATTGAAACTGCAAAATAAGAGAAGGAGACACGAAAGAATGTCGCTTTACGAACGCAAGAAGATATGATAGAAAAACTGAAGAAATCGAAGTAAGATATGTGACTTCTTTTAACACAGTGCAGCTAAGGAGGACGCAAATCTGCTTATCTTCTCCCATTCGAAACGACGATCGAGATGAAGCCAACTCGTTCGTTAGCGAGTTAACTCTCTCGTCCTGGCGCGTCCCGATTTCCGAGGATTCTCCATCGCGGCCGCCCCATTGTTCCGTAGCCTTAATGCGCGCGTCGCTGTAAACAGCACTACAATGGAACAACTTCGTTAGCATAATCGCGTCACAGAGTCACCCGGGCGGCCCCCCGCCCCCATGCCTCTCCGCGCCGCGGCGGTTCCCTTTCGGATTTTACGGGTGGTTTGCCCGCGCGTCCGGGGCCTCCTCCACCTCTTCGTAGGCGGGCCCGATCCGATCCGCTTCTGCGTTTAACCGTCGCCCGTCGAGTATTATTCATTGTCGCGATCCAATCGTTCATCTTCGCATCGAGATTGTCATAGGCGCAGCGAGAGGGATGCGAATTGCACTTGCATCTCTTCAATTGGAAAACACAGAAAAGGGGAAAAAATTATCGACACGATGTCTTCAGATTGTCTAGCAAAGTCTTAGTTGCATTGTAATTTTAACTACCGATAAAAGAAATATACTTGTATACATATTGTATAGGATTTTAATTTATTACCACACGTTTAGTTACACGTTCTTTCTTTTTGCTCAAAAGTTGAAACAACTATTTCTCAATAAAAAATGTTAAAAAAATAAGAGTACGTTTAAATTTGGAGTTCTGCTTTAGCAAAAGTTTCATTTTCATATAAATCTCTCCAGAAAAGTTTTGTCGACGCCGATGAAAACTGTATATTGGTTACGCATCTTTCGTCTCCCTTTTCTTTGCTTTTCTCGAGAGGGGCAGATTACAAGTTGATTGAAATGGATCACACTTATCTTATAGATTATTTAATCGTAATGAACGAAACTTTCAAATTATTATAAATTCGTAATTATAAAACTAAATTATTATTACTGGATAATAATAAAATGTATAATAATAAATCCAAACTTGATTTTCTAGGAATAACATGTTATCTGTAATACAATAATAAGTTGGATGTTAGATAAAATAATATAAGAAGTAAAAAGTGCCATTTTTCGAAGCAGGTCTTAATGCTTAATATTTTCATATCAATTATTAAATATATTTTCTATAAACTGGTTATCGCAGTAAGTATCAATTGAATTGGTATAACATCCGTCACGAAATGAAGAAATTCCAGATTTAAATTCTGGTATATTTTTCGCAATAAGTTCTATAAAATGCTTGCGACATCATTATTTTTGACGATCAAATCAATTGAAAATATTATTTTTAGGCTCAGCTTATGATTGCGTTTTAAGACAATTATATTGGCACACAATTTGTAGAAATAAACAAAATACATAATAATTGATATGAAAATATTATTAAGCACCAAGATCCGTTTCAACCAAAAATATTTCTCATATCATCTGCAAATTATCCATGCATATTCATGCATGCTCAAACTCAAAATATCAATTAATTTAGTTATATATGTGTAGTAATAACTAATAAATAAAATATATCTTTCTTTAACCGTGTAAATTCCGTATAGCAATGAAGGATTAAATACCCTGTGCTTAACGCGATGTCGATTGGTCAGCTCTTCGCCAGCCGATTACCGACATTAATTCGCAATTATTATAATCCTCGACAGCATCGAGGCTTTCGCGCGCTCGATGCGTTTCTCTCCCCTAAAGCATTCCCCCGTTCTTTCCGCCTCTCGAACCCCGGGGACGGCGCTCACAATGGAAATGTTAAGCGAGTCGTGGATTCGCAACGCTCGTCACTCTCGTTTGGCATTGGACGAGCGGGGTTCGTGTCTGCGGACGTCAATTTGCGCGACTGGAACGTCGAGGGGGTCGACGGGGGTTGATCTCGTCTTCTTTTCCTTCCTGTATCCTCCAAACAGTGTGCCTCTCTCTAACTACCTTGCCCCGTCTAGTTGCGCAGATATTCTATGCGCGTGTGTGATAGCGGCAGTCGACGACCGTGGTGCTTGAAATCAAAACACACCCCAGGGGCTGTCCGTCGATTATTATCGTTTGCACGCACTGCTCGCGATCATGACAATCGCTCGAGCGACTTTTGACGGCACGCCTAATTCGGTACTCAAACCTCGGCCCCGTCGAATCTTCGAGTTAAAAGCGATGTGTACGGACTTATCGCTTGAGAACGTTTTGACATGCGTTCACTTTCACGCGACTGTTTCGTAACTTATATTTAATTTTTATTTGCGGATAGTAATCTTCCGTGTAATTGTACGAGACATTTCATCTCTTTACTTTAAATTAAGATGTCACAATTATTATTTTGTGCGTTTATTTCATTGTTAACTTCTTTTCTGACAATCTAAATTTCTATTATTTAATTTCATAGTAATTATATTTCATATTATTGAAATTTTTAATAGTAGAAGAGAGAACTGACTAATCCTAAGTAAAATAAATTTTTACAAGATAAAATTTTACTTAAAAAAAATACTGTCCAATAAAATGTATATTTAGCTTCATTTTAAAGTCGGAGAAGCACGTTAAAAAAACTTTTCTGTGTTCTGAAGGATTTTAGGAATTATATACATAATATATTCATTCATCGATTCATTTATAAATTCTTTTTTCTAGAATTGTTAAATAAATCAACCATAAAAGGATATGATTGTGGTCGAGATGAGCCGACAAGAAGAAATTACGTAATTTCGTCAGAAAAGCGCGTTACGAGCTCTCTCTCCTTGTTAGCTTCTCCTCCGTGATTTTCTGCGACTGCGGATTCAACCCCCTCGGAAAAATAATCTTTTTCTTCTCACTCCCTTTATGTCTCTTTCTCGCTACCCTTTCTCTCTTTTCTCCGACGTCCGCTGCGGATGTCAAAATATGACAGCTCTCTCGAGTCACCACTTTCGCGACAAGAGTTACGTCACAGGGGGTTGCCGCGGCCGATCATTAAAGTAAGGGTGCGCTTGTGACTCTTTGCTACGTAGAAACACTTAAGTCGGTGTCTGATCAACTTATTGTTAGTAAAATTGATATACAGAGCTTTGATATACAGAGAACTTATTGTTAGTAAACTTATTGTTAGTAAAATTGATATACAGAGAAATGTTTCAATTGTTATATTCATTTAACGTTACAAGCTAATATTCGTCTTAAATAAATTTTCATATCGCGGAATGTAATAATATATACAAATTCTGAAAGTTTTGCTTTTTGTAAATCTTGAAAGTATACAATAAAAATTTGAAAGAACGTTTAAAGATTTATATTTGATGTATTTCAAGTAAAATGGGTTATTTCTGAAAATGTATCATCTTAATTAATCATTTATTATAACTTTTTAAGTTGATGCAAAAAACATTTATGCGTATAAACTTAAATATAAGTGGAGGGTTGATAATCACTGGCGTGCTTCGCTAAGCTGACGGAAGCGGTAAATGGTTCGCAACCAACCCCCTCGACGAGACGCTAATTCATATTCATAGATGTAGCGTTTAGCATTACGCCGTTAAATTCCCCGGAGAGTTGGTTAAGAGACAGAGTGGCTAATATTTCTATTTGTATTTCCGCTCGTTGAGAGAGTGACTTCACTTTTTTTTTTAACAAATCGATTATTCGTGTATTAATTTTCTGTTAATGACAGAAAATCGAGAAGAATTCATCGAAACAAGTAGAGATAATAAATACCAAAACTTCAGTCATTATTAATATTTGTTAATTTAGAGGATTAAATGTATTATAAGACATTACAATAAACTCTTGTATAACGTTGGGTACATTTTATGTTATATGAAACTATAATAAAAAACGCAAAGCTTTTTTTCAATATTGTAACAATAAAGTAGTTTTTTATTTTATATCTTAAAGTAGAAAAAGATTTAATAGAATTTCTTTATTACGTAGCAGACAGCTTAAAGTAAAAAAAAATTAAGAAAATATTTTTTGCTTTTTTGATTTTTTGGAAAGAAAAGTGATCTTATAGATACTGGTTAGTACCAGTATTATTAAATTGATTGTCAATTTAATTCGGCGATATTACCTTTCAATTGAAGAGTTTGAAACTGAAAGTAACACAGTTCGGAGAATTAGAAAATACATTTAAACATCACACAAAAACTATTTTTGCACTAAGATCTTGTTATGACGTTTATGACTCGATTTGACTTCTTTATAACGAGGTCTTATCTTCAATTACTGTTTCTAAAAAAAAACTTCGAAATAAATTGCGGTCACAGTTATTTAATAAAAGTGAATTGTACCAAAATCTTTTTTTACATGTGTATCTTCGTAGCTTATTATACGTTTCGTTATTCACTCAGAATACTAAAAATTTATAGCACGTATGGAACGTGAACTATAGATTTTCAGTACTCTAATTTAATTTCGAAACGCATCCTATACATACTACCTCAGCGTGATTAACTTAACTCAAAATATGTAATCCGACATAGAAATATGTAATCCGACATCAAAATAGAATTTAGAAATAAAAAATTAAAATATACAATTTTTAACTTAAATATTAAATAATTTAAACTATATCAAAATTTAAACATATTTAATTCTAATAAAACCAATTCAAACTTATAAGAACTTATAAGAAAGCAAACAGGAGAAAAAGTGATAGAAAAGTGTGGTTTTTAAATTTAAAATATAAAAATGTAAAAATAAGCTTTATTTAATGATGTGTAGTATCAAAGTATTGTAAGCAAAATAATGTAAATTCGTTGCAATCTTCTACAATGTTGACATATTGTTGTTCAGCATATTTTCATTTTAACTTTAAAAATAAATTAACAGCTTCTTAAATTAATTAAATAATATACATTTGTTACAATAGTAAATAGTTTTGTCTAGAATTTATATTTCTTGTTTATACCAGGATGAGTCAAATGAAAACGAGACAGACTGTATACGTTACATTATACAGCTCGTTTTCATTTGACTCATCCTAACAATATAAAAAGATTTTATTATATGTTATATAAATAAATATACATATCTGGTTATTAAAATGCAAACATAAAGCTTCTTCAATAAATATAAATGATACTATTAATATAAAAATGAAACATATCTTATTTTTATTGCTATAAAGAATATGAATATACATTATTCACACAGGCCCGCCAGATTTTGACTTTACATTCGATTTGCGAAAGTGATGGTAGTTTGGGAGTATTTTCAGCAAAAAATCCAACTGTCCAATTTGAGGCTGAAACACAATAAAGTAGGAAGATTATATTTGTAAGATTATAAAATATAACAGAATAAAAGTAACAATAAATAACAATTACATATGGCTTGTCGTTCATTTCTCTACGTTGACATTGACTCCCATATACTATTGTATTTTCTGGTACTGTTTCTTGCTCTGACAATGTGCATGCAGCTCCAATAACACATCCGTTGGTTAATTCAATTTCTCGACTAACTTGTGCTTTTAAAAAAATGATATTTATACATAAGTGGATTAAAGACAAATTTATAATTAATTGTGACATTATATTATTTTTAGAAATCCTTAATTTCTATTTTGACATAAAATAAATTCGATTATGCAATTTAATACTATTATAATATTTATTTTCATATACAGATGTAACTGCTATGTACCTTTCGCTTCTAAGATGTTATTATCGCCAACTTTATACGATTCACAAACACAGTCAGTCTCGAAAACATTATAGTTCCCAATTATTTGCACAGGCACCGTCGCAGGTTCTGGAGTATCGGGTGGCAACCTGTACAGCGGTGTTATATTATTAACAATTTAAATTAATACAAAATGTATTTTGCAAATAACACAAATAAAAAAGTGTTAAACTTGCCTGTTGGCTATGGTTGCCATTTCTTCAACTATATTGCCTTCTCCTATGATAATTGGACCAGCCTCTGCTAGGATACATGCTCTAGGATGGATTATAGTTTTTGCACCAATGGAAATATCCCCTTTTAAAATGCTCTCTTCACACACTACTGCACCAGGTGCAATTTTTAAGCTGTACAAACAGCGTCACAAGCATAATATATAATTTATTCAAAAAATGTTTGTGGGAGTGTTTTATAATGAATGTTCTTTATTCACTCTCCCATCAATTATCATAACCAAGACATTTAAGTTGTACTTTTGTCAAAAGATGTTAAACTTGATTATATAAACGTTAATTATATTATGTGTGCATTTATACATTATATTCTTGTAAATATGTACAATCAGGTCAGGACTGACCTAACCTCGTCGATCTAACCTCAAAATGCAAGAAATTTGACGTTTCAACATAAAGCAACCTTCATTAAGTACTAAAATTATGGAAAAAAGATCGTGTAATGTTACATTTTATATGATCATTATTAAACTTACTTGACGCGACGATGAATCGAGGAATTGTTAGAACTCATTTTCCCGTCCATTTAACCGATGACAGTTCCTTACTACAGCTGTAAGTGTATGCTATATCGATTTATCGAAGAGTCCGCCATTTTCTCTCGATAGTATCGTACAAGAAGACTTGAAAATTCCTTCCAAGCTTACTCTCTGAAAGCGATGTAATTTAAAGAATTTTTGAATAAAAATGTACAAACAAGTAAATCAAATGTCGAAATACCATTAAACATATAATAAACAAAAATAGTATTAAAACAATGGTAATTTTTGTGTGTTGCTTAAAAAATAAAAATTTCTCTTTCTGATAATACAAATAAATTTATGTCGAAATTGTTAGAAAAATAGTGCTGTTATGTTATCAAATGAAATAATCAAATTATAAATTGTATAAATTATAAGCTGTTATCTTTAACTGCGATCAGAATAAAATTATGTTTACATATATTGACAGGTCGTAACTATAAAATAAAGTAAAATAAAATCTTTTCATATATTTTTAATACAGTTAAACAATAAAAAGATTTAAATGCCGATATAGTTTTTAAATTATTTTTAATTAAAAATAAATTATTAAAAATAATTATGTATCTGATACTATTCTTTAAATATTTAAAAGTAAAAACACAGTTGTTGAGCTTTGTACTTATAATAAAAATAATGTTTAAAATCTATTTATTAATATAGTATAAAGAATAAAAGACATACTTTAGCAATATTAATTATTAGATCATTATAAATAATTTTTAACTAGAAATAAATTTCAGAAGACGATATCAAATATCAATGAGATTATATGATTTTAATACGTTAATCACTTTTGTTAAAATCTTGATTTATATTTATTAAGATGTACATGGGTAAAATAGTTTAATGTTATATAATATAATAAAAATTAAAGGATCCCTACAATGAGAACGTTATAATGTGCAAATATCGTCTGTATTCATTCATTTAAGCTATTTAAGGGATACGAGAGAAAAGGGAAATCTCGCGATTGTGATTGCGCAACAAAAGGGATAATGTATTCACACATGAGAAACACATGAATACCTTCGTTTAGATATTTAACATAACTCTATATTATCCGTCAACTTTTATATATATATTTATTATATATATTTTTTATATATTATATATTATAAAATTTAACTCCAAATTGCGATAATAACGTCTAATTGCAACGTGCGTGCGCGTGTACGTGTTGCGTCTTATCGTACGCATATGTGTATATGTGTGTATGTGTGTATTATGTGGATGTGTTTGTGTGTGCGCGTATGTGTTCGTATGTTGTGTATGTGTACGCTCCTGTGGATGTGTACGCGTGTATGCGTGTTGCTCTCGAGTAAAGGGGATAGAGATGTGAGCGAAGAAGGGTCGTAGATGGTATGCATTTCGCGCGTAACGTGACTGTGTACGTGTTCGATCTACAATTAAACGAATCCTACGCACTTACTCGTTAATCGGCAGAATAATATGCATTCTCTTAATTTTTCGCTATAAGTATATGCAACCGTCCGAAAGCGTGTCAGTCGGCGCACCGTGACAGATTCGCCGTCGCTCTCGTCGATCCTTTCTCGATTGCGATTCTCTCGGATGCATATTAAGACTTTTGCCTGCACGCTGTTACGTGGACAAGCTCGTACTAATTTTGTTAAAAATAATAAAAGAATATAATTAGCCTTTTTTATTAATTTTGTCAATGGTAACGAAATTGATTCACGAAAATGTTTACGTTTAATTAATATTCCTTTGATGCTCGACACACAAAATCATATAAGTCAAATTATTCTGTTTTTTCAGAAAAAAAAACAAAATGAGATTTAAATGGAATAAATACAATACGGAACTTAAAAAAATAAGTCCAATTGATAGAAGCAATTTATACCTTTGTTTTTAAAAAGAAATATTATCATCAAATATCTAAAAAAAGATATAAATAATTAAAGCTGTCTTCCTTGTGATGTATGATGCATTTTATCTTTATCTTCAATAAAAACTTTAGGAAAAAACTTACTGTTCTTTTTTTCATATTATATTAAATTAATATTATATTAAATTAATATTTTTTTACTTCATGATGTAAAAAAATATGGATGTAAAAAATATTAAAAAATGCAAATATATGTTTGTTTGATTGTAAACTGAAATTTATATATTAGAACAAAACTGACCTAGCATATGCATCCGAAAGTTATTTCTCACTCGTCTACTTGTGATCTTATCGTATATAATTAGCGTTGCGCAATTCTGTGATTTCATCTTATTCTAAAGCTATTTTAAATTAATGTTTTACTTTTTGTAACAAATAAATATATTTTCGAAATAAAATAAAAAAAGAATTATGCTCAATCGACTCAGTTAAAAATTTAACGATAATTTCAAATCTTAAGTATAATTAGTATTTCAGTCACAGTTGAAAGCTAAAGCAACTCGTTTGCTCATTATTTGCTGCCTGGCAATGACTTTGAGCTTACATTTATAATTTTTTTCTCAATTAATTTAAAACAAACGTATAACAATAATTCAAAGATTAAAGCGTTATAAAGTTTAAAATATTTATAATATTTATATAAAAAGCTTGACTACTCGAGAATTTAAGGATTAAACCGGCTTAAAAATTCAGAAAAGGAAAGAAATTAAGAAAAGGAAAGATCGAACACTCAAAATTCTAAGATCTGAAAAACTTGAGTTATGTGTTTTAAGTATCAAAAAGTTAGAGCTTATTTTTAAATTAGTACTCACCAATTTTTTGCGAAGTTTAACAAATATAAATAAAATATTAACATTCTATTAATATATCATATTGATGAGCAATCCTAACATCATATTATCATATTAAATACTTGTAGGTAAAATTTTAATATTAACAAATAAACAAGGATCCATTTAACAATTATAAAGTCATTGCATATAAGTTGTAAATTGTCATTTAAACTGATTGAATAGTTGTCCCAACGCGAGGAATTAATACTCTTGTTATCCAATATCGAAAAGTTAAAAATATATAAATACGCAATAAAAATCGGACTATATATATGTATATATACATTTGTAGAGCTAATAACAATACACTCTTAACACTTTCGCGACCACTGATACTTTAACTGTCAAGTAATACAAGTTTCATATCGATATATTTAACTCATTAAAAGTCACAATTATTATTATATTTATATTATGTTGTTTTAAGCATAGAAAAATATGTTATTAAATATAAATATAAGATTTAAATGCGTTTGAATGAGAATTGTTTATGATTCCTTGTGTGTAATACGTTTTAGTATTATTTCATCGTGTTTTTATAAGTTTTGTAAAGGATGTGATAATGAGTTAAATATATATAATGTTTTTGTTGAAGACCCCCTAAACAGTATAAATAATTTTACTTACGTAATGATATAAAGAGGCCGACATACAAAAGTACAAAGGGGATACTGTATAAATAGTAATAATACATAGTCGTATATAATAAAAATAAATATGTCCGAAATCTACGTGTGGAAATTAGATTTTATTCATTTATATTAAACTTTATAAATACAAACAAATAATAATAATAGAGCGTTATAAAATTTCTATAACGTCTGGTAATTAAAAACGGTCTGTCAGACCCCGCTTATACCGTTTAGGGTTTACATAAGTAGCTGCAATATTTATAGTTTATCTTAAAGAAATTCATTATAGAATGGAACAAATAATATTCGCACGTCATCGCTGTAACTTTAAAATAAAGAAAATGCTGCAATTCTGGACGTATCTTCTATTATTCTTTAAATCAATATTACAAGTCATACTTCTTTAAAAGGATTTAATATTGCGCTACACATACAAGGAGAGTTAAAGATGTTTACAATGAAAGTACAATGTGGCGCGTACAAATACTTTTATTATTTCAGCTTGCTCCTTAACAATGTAATATTATTTATAGCAAACAGGCGATGGCGTACGAATACCCTTTTTATTCCAGCTTGTCACTTAGCAACATAATTTTATACTTAGCAACAACACGAAGGCGTACGAATACTTTTTAATCGGTCCGACGCCGAATGACGTAATTTTCATCTAAAAATATGCGGGCGGTCGCGAAAGTGTCGACAAACAACAGCGAGCCGTTATTAAATCCATCTCGATCTTCAGCTTGATCTTCGATCAACGATCAACGACAGCGAGGAAAGCCGGTGACGGTGCGTATATATGTAAACGCCTCGTGAGGGTGTCTCAGCGCGTGACAACGGGCTATTGTGTCTTTTTTTTCCTTTTTTCTTTATCCATAAGAAGTACGGGTTTTACGTATAAAGAGACGCGTCATACAAGTGCCGTATAGTACCAAAAACGTTTTTAATGCGCGCGCATAATGCGGTCGATTAGCTCTATCTACGCCTGCATCCGTGAAAGTCGCATCCGCGCATATCGATTCGTATAACGTTTTCCTCTTTCGCTCTCACTTTCATTCTGTCTTTCTCTCTCTCTCTCTCTCTCTTTCACTCCCTTCCTTTTTTTCTGTCTGTCATTGCGTGTATATGTTTATAAGTATGTATGTATGTATATGGATTCGTGAGCGTGTTACGTGTCACCGTTATCCGTGAGATCCGGCCAGGTTGGTCCGTGAACGAAATCATTCTTTACAACGCCCGTTATTTTCGTCAATTGCGAGGACCGTCGAATCTCGGTAGTTCCGCCGAAATATACTCTCATATATATATATATAGTGTTTATATATAATTATTTATTTATATATTTATATATTTATTTATTTATATATGTATTTATGCTATAAAGTAGCTCAGAACTATACTCGAATCACTACTCAAACTTGCGGCGGCGACAGAACGCGTAACCGCAGCCGACGTTTTGCGTTTAAGCCAATTGCACGTAGAAGGATACGTTTATTCGCCGAATATTCTTGCTAAGTTGAAAAAAATTTCGCCTGTCGAACGGGTAATATATAATACACGTTAATATGACAATGTGATTAAAAGGGCAATTCTTTGTCGTATCTTTAAATAGAAGATGCTATGTCACGCGTACTTGCTACATGTATCCTCACTCAATCAATGTTTTTGTTTGAACATTTAGCGAACAAACTGGTCCTTTATAGGCTGCACGAGCAGAGAAAAGAAGCCCCAGAATTGTCTCACAGTTCGTCCATGTCGATCACAATAATGATAATCGTTAGATTATGCCCTCGTCAACTCCTGTTTTTGCACTATTTTCTTATTTCGATCTCCCTAATTCGCTTTAAACTTTTTTGCTCTTCTCTTTTTATCTGTCCTGATAAGTTTCTTCTTTTTCCTACTTTTAGCAAACTTCATCAAACTTCTTATTTTCCTAGCGTTTATCTACCCCGTATCATCATCACATATCTTTATCACTAATAATTACGTAATATTAACGATCGGTATACAGGTGCAGTAATTAACAGGGGCAAGATAAAGATAGAAAAGATGATCCAGTGAAAGTTTGCGGAGAAAACTCTAATGGGGATAGAGACGCGCATCCCCGTCTCGTCGTCATTATCGCGCTTAATTACACCTAACTCCGGCGCGGTTTCGCGATTCCTCGTCCTCTGCAATAAGCTCTACCCTTCGTCGATGCTATTTCGCTGGGCTCGCCCGCCTGTCGTATTCACGTGCTCGACGGTGCGATAATATCGGTCTCTCTGTGTCGTACGAGCGGCCCAACCAAGATTCACTTGCCGCGAAACACCAGTCCTCGAGTTATAGTATATTGTTCGCGTCATCCACGGACCGTCCTGGCGGGACTCGATTAATCACCGTTCTCCTCTCCCCCTCTCCTCCCTCCACTATTTTCTTTTTAGTTAATACAATATATACTTTGTGTATGTATCGTAACAACCGATATCTCTCTCTCTCCCCAATCAGCACTCGCACGATCGCGCTCGTCGTTTCTCGCTCACACACGCACATTCTCACGCTCTCGCTCGCTCGCTCCCTTCGCACGCGTTCGCGATTTTTTTTTCCTCTCGGTCTATATAATATAATCTTATAACGAGACACGCGTATGTGTATACACCTCTGCTTCTCCGAGACGTATCGTGCGCGCGCGTATACACATACGCATCCACACTATATATATATGTATATATTTATACTTTATATTTATATATATATTTCTTCTGTATATATACTTTATGTTGCTTTTTTATGTATACTTTATATATAACAATGTTTTTTTTATGTTTATTTAAGGCCCAATACGTTCATTACGAAGGAAATAATCTGCAACAGAAAGGAGACGAATATACGGTTAAATAACGCTTGTACCTGGTTTGCTCCCTGTCATAAGCACCGTATGAATATAGAACTATTCAGTCGCTTGCGTATAATGTTCCTGACGTCATCGTCATCGTCACCGTCGTCGTCGTCGTCGTGAAGAATGCGTGTGAGATGATCGCGGTTCGCCGAACGCCAGTAGATGATCTACGCGTGATCGGACAAAGTGCTAACTTAGGTCAGCTTTGTAATTTGAACTTTCCGTCACATTTTCTTTAAAGAAAAATCGAGAGAAAAACAACGAATGGTAAATATCTAAATAGTTTATATTTATTTTACTATTATATATATTAAATTTTTTTAATTATATTACAGTACGTAATAAGAATTAAAAATGCATTATGTACTGTGTTGCTGGTGGCTTTCATGTGACTATAATAAAAAACAATAAAGCAAAATTAAAATTGAGATTGTGACAGATGTTATTCATTTCTAACTACTTATTTATTATGTATTAACAAACTACACTTATTATTCATGCACTTTTCTTTCAGCCTAAAAGACCATAATATCGTATTTAATCATGTCACAAAACTTAAAATTTATTATAAACGTCTGTATAAACGCACACCTTATCCGACAATAATAAAGAGATCCGCATATACCTGCTTTATTTTGAATTATTTAAAATCTACTTTGAAAAAAATACACTTTAAAATTGTATCATATCTCGAAAAGACCATTTCGCACAATATATTAAAAAATTTTTCTCATTCTATTAAAACAAGAGATTCTCCGATTTGAAAATTAAATCATAAAGATCTTTTGTGTAACAAATCCACAAAGCGTCTGTCAGCGAAGCCATGTACCAGCGTTCCGGTCTCGATGTGTTTTCTTTCTTCGCGTGATTCTACAGTATTACTTTTCCTACTTTCCTAAATTTACCTTAAGCGTGCTTAGCTTGACGTTTCCTAGGAAGAATCATCCGACTGAGGATAGGCAACTAATCGGTTATCTTTCAAGGGAGGCATCATTCGATAGTCTAAGACAGTTCATCGTGACATACATTTGAAAGCCTACCGGACATTTAATTTCATTTCGAGGCTAATTTACGCGATATTGTTTTTTACTATACGATACGGCGAATAAAGTAATGTAATACAATTTTATTATGCGAACAAAAAATACAAAATGTTCCAAAAAGATATCGCAAGAATTGTGAACAAATCATAAATAAGAAGTGTTCTTAAGTAAATGTTTTTCACGATAAAGTACATGCTATGTAAATTAAACATAAATAAGCTATTTTTGCTCATTTATAAGTTTCATAAAAGTTAATTTTAATAAAAAGAAAGAAACAATCAATATTAATTATAAATTAAAAGCAATGTGATATTAAGTTTTGCAGATAAATCGCAGAAACTTAAATAAAACGATCAAAGAAACTTGTCATCGATATACCTCTTTGAAACATTCTGTAGCTTGAAATTCAATTGTTGATAATGGATAACTCTCATTAAAACAAACTTATCTTCTTATACGCATCCTTACAAAGTATTCACTACGATCTTCAAATTCGAACACGTCAGTTGTAATACTTCATCATTATGCAAGAAACATCTTAAAATATATATGTATATAGACGCATACAAAGTTTAACGTAGCGTAATTAAAATTGAGACAAAACCTAACGTTTAATAAATAAATTAGTGTGCGTTATGGTCAATAGGACGCTATCCGGTAGGCTGATCGGTTGAAATTCAAGCCACCTGATTTGAAGTAATCGTGGATGAAAGGGATTGTGTAGAATGAATCAAATTCAGATTAAAAATTTGCTTTCCCAAAAATGTATATATTACAAATAACATTTTCTATAAAGAAAATAACATTTTCTTTATATTTAGAAGAGATTGATGGAGTAGACTGATATAAATAAAAGTTAAATGATTTTATAAGAAAATTTGTTATTAAATTCTGATCCAATTTCAATCACATTCATCCGTCACATGCTTTGATTTCTCTTTCAGGACGTCCAAATAATTGTTCAGGGTTTAATATTTGTAAAAGAGATCTGATTTAAAGAAAATTGATGTACCACGTGGCAACCCGATACGCTGATCGCCATGATATACACAGTAGTGTGGTGCATGTCCGCGTCTCAGCTGCATACATCGTGATGATTAGCGTGTGGGCCATACTATTATAAACACTATAAACTGCGGAAGTTAACTAATTAATAAATCATATTATCACTTTTCGAAGAGTCGAGGACGTTTCAGAAGGAGAAATATGGTCGATCGATCTACTTTCGAATCAAATTGTTGGTAACCGTATAAGAATATTTACAAATTATTGGTTTTTCTAATTCATCAGTTTGAACCCTTTTAACGGCAATTATGAGTTCATCTTGTTTTTAAACTCATTATGCCGTAAACAGCAATCAAATTATTTGAATTATTATTATTAAACTCTATAATAGATAACATTATAATTTATAATATAAAGTTAAAATCACTTGTATTGTATGACATTTTGTCATCAAAATTTTTACTTATTTCGTAAGATATACGTAATTGAGAATCATTAATCTTTTCCCAAATATAATAAAACATTAAATAAATATAATTTACCGGTTAAAGGGTTAAACCTTGCATATTGCGTTTATTCTGCCATATTCCTCGAGTTAAAATATTATTAAAAAATTTATATGATCGTGAGTTTGTTCACATTTATTATTTTTTCAAAGATTCATTTCTTTTTTCTTTCTTGCATAATTCAAACAATAAGAAAGATATGTACAATATAGTGATATAAAACTTCCAAACAATCAATACTGGTACTCGGATAAGCAATTTTGTAAAAAAAACGATGTTAGGCAGTTATTTATGTTTGTAATGAAAGTATAGCTGAAAATTTAAAATTGCGTTTGTATATGATACCGTATTACGAATAAATATTTTACGTATTTCATATTATTTTAATAAAAAAATTAGAAATGTTAATACTTTTATAAACAAAAAGCATATAAATATTTTTGTACACTTTTTATATGTCTTACATATAATATTAAAAATTTTTTTTAATTTTAATAAATTATGACTCCGACTTGAAAGGTATCGTTATCAAGTAATATATTTTATTTATTTATTTTTTATCCCTTAAGAATCCTGCAATAATTTTATACAATAATAAAATAAATATAATATAAAATAAATATAGAAAATTGAAACATATTCCTCATCATTATCATTTCTTTTAAGTTGAAGTAGTTGATCTTCTTTTCGTACTAACATTTACAATGGCTCTTATTTATCTTTTTCATCCTTGATTACATAATTAATTTTTCAATACAAGCCCGCTTGTATTTTAATGCAATTGTATTCAAATTTAATTTTAATAAAATAAAAAAAAAACGTATGTAATATATTTTTTTTTGTATTTAAAATATCAATCTTTAAAAATGTTTCTAAATAGTTTTTTTGGATTTTAAAACATGTCACTTTTAGCTTTATGTATTTATAAATTTTTTATAACAGTGATTTTTTTTAATACTTATCAATTAATTTTAGAATCCTAATTATTAATTTTTAAACAACTAAAATTTTTATGTAATTTTACAATTTTTATTATTTGCACTGTTTTTATCACTTTTGTGCATTTTTTAAAATAAAACAATGCCAACCAATTTTAAATTATTTTAAATGACTTTCTATTTAACCATTACGTGTACAAACTTACTGTATAGTTCGCATTTATTATATATATATATATATATATATATATATATATATATATATATATATATATATATATGATATTTAAATGTAATTTATTCATCTAATATAAAGATCACAAATCATAATTATGAACTGAAAATTGTAAAGCCATATTTAGTGTTCAATTTGAGTTAACTACGATTCCACTCTAAATCATAAAATGCAAATAACCGTTCTAACATTGTTCCTCGCTTCTCCGAGTACCTGTCTTCCCACAAATCTTAAAAATAGTCATCTTAAAAAAGCATGAATCTCCGATCCAAAGACTCGCGAAGTTAACGTAAACAACTGCCTGAATTCGCGTTGCCTCTGCCTCGTTGTTCTCGACACAAGCAACAATCTTTTCTTAATCATTTTCACGACGATACGGACCGATCGATCTGTTGACAACACTCGTGTTACCTCATTTTTCGTTATCGAGATCGTTCTCATTCGAGCCGGCTCGCGGATTCTTCCTAGGAAGCGTCGCCACTTCCGGTCCCCCGAGCCACGAGATCGTCGGATATTTCTCTTCCGGGATGGTCGAACTCACCTTGACCGAGCAAGGTCCGGGACGCTACTCGCGCTCCTGTCTGCTCGGCAGCGCCGGGACGACGTTCCGCGCCGCGTCGCTCGTTCAGCTATCGACGCTGAAGAGCTCCTTGTGAAGGGCCGGGAACTCGAGGTGCGGTTGCGACCGCTTGAACTTCGCCAACGCGTCCATGTGTAGCAACGAGATCTCCCGTAATTGCGGTATCTTCGCGAGAATCGCGTCGCACACGGTCACGTCGCCCTTGATTGGCGTCACGTGGTTCCGATCCAGTTCCGACCTCAACGCTCTGATCACCGCCTGCGACAGCCTATTGATATCTCCCAGGCACTTCAGTCCCGGTCGATCTGCACAAGATACAATAAGTCAGTGCAACTAGGGTGCTACTTGAATAACGGTGAAGATAAAAATATGATATTTTTTTCACCCTGTCAATCTCTTCTAACTCATAGACTTCAATTAACTTTACAGACTCTCTCGTGCCGAAAAAATTTTTATCAAAAAGTCAAACATTTCTATAAATTATTTTAGAGAAAACTATTTTCTTTCATTTTTAATATAGCAAATAATGTTGACAAAATATGTATTCATATATATTCGTAATACTAAGGCAAATATAAGCGCAAACGTTGAGACATTAAAGATTAATGACATATAATAAACCATAAATGTTCTTTTTATTAAAAATTTTATCTAGGGCTCACGCGACACCCTGTATGTTTGTATCACTCACCAGGGCTAAGTAGAACAGCCGCGCTATAGAGCGCCAACTCGGTTTCAGTGAGCTTCAGTTCGGCGATGCTTCTGGCCAGTTCGAACACGCAGGAAACAAGCTTCATTTCCGCCGTATCCGTCGTATAAAACGCATCCTGCGGTAGCAAGGTGTCGCCGTATAGGACGCAGTTTTGCTGGAGATCGAGGTACCTGCTCATTCGTAGCACAGCCAACTCGAAGGAACCTATTACATTTTAGCAAAATATTAACATAGATATTTCAACTGCATACTTTTTCATTTTTTCTTATCTAAGTCTTTTAAAAAAACCAACTAATGTCTTCCCCATTCTAATGTAACAAGAAATGATTATGTGTATTCAACTATATCTATATATATATATATATATATATATATATATATATCAATATTATAATTTATTAACGTTTAAAGAAAATTGCCAAATTTTCCAAAGACTCTTTATTATTTTTTAATAAAAATATATTAATGAGAAGAAGAATAAAATCATTGGTGACTGCGTTGGATATCATGCAGCTACTTACCTGCTCCACTTAAGAATTAAAAATAGAATAATTAATCTTCAGATTACATTCTTAAAATTTACAGTCAAATCGCGCGCAAGAGCACGCAAAAGAGTAATAAAGTTTTATCGCTGGTAAGGGAGAAACTGTGATTATGCCGATGTAGTTACGTACCGGCCTTTAATAAAACAATCTGGTCGTCCTGCGAGAGCTTCATGAATCCAGGGACCATTTTGGCGAACTCGATGATCTGCTGGATAACGGTGGTCAATTTTTGGGCGCACTCCAACCAGAGCTGCTCATGCGCCATGTTCTTGTAGTAGATCATTCTGGAGATGTCGGTGGGCTTTCGGAAGGACTCCAAGATCTGTTCCGTCGATACCAGACATGTCCTTGCGTGCGCATCCGCTATCGTTTTCGAGAGAAGCTCGCTGATCTGTGCCGGATCTGCGAAAGTCCGGCGAATGTTCCGCTCGTAAGAAGCTCCTTACACGATAGATATGTATAAAAAATAGTGGTGATAAAAACATGGAAACTTTATTCGGTGAATAAAAGAGATCTTAAACAGATTTCAAATCGTACGATTCATATACACAGTATCCCAAAAAGCTCATATTTTCTCTTAAGAGCGAATTCTTTGGAACATTCTAAGAAAAAATTCTAATACGAAAATGTCGAGGGACATTTTTATTAAGAAATTATTTCTATAGGAAACATATTTGTACATTACATATGAATAATTTATGTTTTTAACTAAATATCAATTCAATAACAAGACATTGCGATAGTCGTTGGATTAACTATCAAAATAAATTCATGCTCATATGATAAGAACTTTTATGGTAATAAGTATATCGATAAAAATTTCACTGCATATTTATATGACAACTTCAAGGTCAAGAGGTACTCTTATGGTACCTTTACCCCTTATCATGTCACCATGTTTGAGCGCGCAAAATGTCAGCTGTGATTTGTAAACTTTAATTGCAAATAATTTGAAAACTATTACCCTCGATATTTTCGTATTAAGATTTTTTTTTAGAATGTTCCAAAGAATCCGTTTTGAAGAGGAAATGTGATCTTTTTGGGACACCGTACATTGAGCTCATTGTTGTTATAACTATCTTTATGTAGTCATCTCATACAATTTGTTTTTTGTAAACTTTTTTATGGAGAATTATATTCTTACGTTTACACACAAAGAAATGATTTCTTATAAAACAATTTTTTTTTACAAGAACAATAAAATAAGGATACAATAATGGAAACAATTTAAACAACAGGATTTTTTTTAATGGATAAATTGTTAAGTTGCAAAAAGACAAATTCATGCGAAAGAAGTGTTTGGGCGATAAAATTTCGTGTATGTACTTAAATCTGCTAGATATTGCCTTTGCGGAAAAATACATTCAACTGGGTGTTGGTGGTTCGAAATGACCCTCAAATTGAGTGTTAATCCTCAAGTGGAAGATTTATTTGAGAGTTAACACTCAATTTGAGTGTCATTTCGGACCACTAACGCTTAGTTGAATGTATTTTTTTCGTAAAAGTGATTAACTGTGATTAAATAAAATATAGTATAATGCAAATAAATAAATATATATACATATATTTATATATAAATAAATAAAAACTTGTATACAGTAAAGTGGAAAAACATATTTTATTAAAAAAAAAAAAATATATATATATATATATCCACTTATATACCTATATTTTGTACATACATACTATGAATTGAAACACCACTTTAAAACAAAAACTGCAGTTACAAAAAACAAATGTAAAAAGGATTAAATAAACTCCATATTTTACGTAATTTTGTATAATCCTGACATGTGAAATTAATAAAAGCAGACATATATTAGAACATAGAATTCCACATAAAAGTTTGTAGAGTTTATAAATTATTCTCGTACAAAAAAGATAAAAAAAATAGTTATACTAAAATTAATAAATGCCAGATTCTACAATCTTTTCGGGAATGCAGCCATAAAAAAACGATAACACGTAGAAGAACATATTTCATATTAATAAACGTTATATAAATAAAATAAACATTCAAAATAACATGCGTAATGCAAACACTTACGATGAAGCTTTAGAGAGACCAACATTTTACTATTTAATTAAATACACTAAAACGTTTATAATAATTTTATCGCGTCAGCAAGTAGATAGCGTCGTACCGTGTAACATAAAAGAGCAAGTAATTTCCATTTTTGAATAATTCTTTATGAATTTTTCATGAGGCTGGACTAGTTTCCATGTTGATTAATGAATTTCGTTGGCAAATCGCCTTTTCTCAAGATTCTATATTATAATATAATAGTTTTGCTTCACCATTATATTAAATTATTTAAAGATATTACAATGTAATATATATATAAGCATTACGGTTCATTTATTTTAAAAGAAAAAAAATATACATATAAATGTGTGTGTATTTACATTCATGTATAAGTTTAGTATTAATTTTCTTTATAAGCTGTGAATAAAGGTAAAGAGCTAAAAATTGATACAATTGATATACCCATGTTATGTGTGAAATATTTTTCGTCAGAAAAGGAGATACAAACTTAAAAAGATTTATTAAAATAAATTTGAACAAAAAATTAATTAATCTATATTAAACTGAAATGAATCTAAACAGCATGGACCTCAAACGACGTCCTAAAAACGTTAATACGTTCCAAATACGTAACGACGTTCCCAGAATGTCCGTAGGATAAAGCGTTCTGTATAAAAAAACTTTGTCACGATATTTCTCTACATAATTTCGTTGGTCTTCCAGAACTTCCCTGCAAGGGATCGTGCGAGTGAGCTAGGGGATGAGGGCATGCAAAGGGACACAAACGTAAACCTCACATCTCATCGCATGGGACATACTGGGCAGACTCGGCACTTCGTCATCTTCAGATGGGTTGCTGACCCTTTGCTGCTGTCCGCTAAGGAAGGTCGTCGAGTCAACCATCGTGTACGAGCCGTGGCCCAGGCCGGCGAGTTCGACGGTGGTCTCCTGCTTCACGGCGACGATTCCGCCGCCGCTCAGGGAGCCGCTGCCACCGCCGCCGCCTCCACCCCCGGCAGTCCCGCCGGCGGCCGCGGCGGAACCACCACCGCCGCCGCCGCCGCTGCCGCTACCACTACCATTACCGCTACCAGTACCGCCACCACCGTTACCACCACCTTACCACTACCACCGCCGCCGCCGCCGCCGCTGCCGCCGCCGCCTCCTCCGCCACCAGTACCGCCACCCCCTGCGCCGCTCCCGGTCGTCGAGGCGGACAGAGACTTCCCTGATGTGCCGAAAAGTCAAAGTTCACGAGGGCTTGAATTGGTCTCGAGGGTTGAACCGAATAGGTCTAAATATTTCAGTTCTGTGAATGAGTCCTATGCAGGGCCTATCTTATGCCTAGACGAACCAGAATGTGTGCACGTGTGTACGTTGTGTACATGAGCCCATTTTACTTTCCTTTTATTAAAAACACCTCAAGAAAATTATGTTTATATTATGTTACACAACATTCATTGGAAAAATTTTACATTCGTACATGATACTAAATTTTTACATTAAATCGTGAAGTATATAAAAACAAATCCATTATTTGATATTATGTTATCAATTCACGTATAAAACTAATGCCTTATAAGCAAAAAACAAGTTTTAATAATATCACTATTTAAAAATTGTTTTTTATAAACTCTTGATATTTTTGAAACGCAAAGTCTTTTATGAATCTTTTATGAATTTTATGACTATCACAAAATTAAAAAAAAAAATATTTTTTATAGTTGATAATTAATGATAGTTTCCAAATTTCAGATTCATTCTTTGTGTGTGTGTGTGTGTGTGTGTGTGTGTGTGTGTGTGTGTGTGTGTGTGTTCTCTTCGACGCAAATAATAAACATCACCTGATTGTATACATCATTGATCTATTTCACTCCTACGCAATATTTTGTCATCATATATTAAATCGAAGGTAGTTTTAATCGATCTCAATGAAACTATACCTTGCAACTTAGTTGATTAAACCTAAGTCAACCCGAAAATGAACATAATCGATTTTGCGGCCGGAAATACGAGACGTAATTCCTAGCATGCAAGATTTATACGCGTACTTGAATAAATTATATATCAAATAAATAGTCGATATGTAATAAAGTATATGAATTAGAAGAATATAATCAATATAAATGTACATTAAAACAAAAATTGTGAAGAAAATATTTATGTCAATACTGCAAAAACAATCTATCGCGCAATAGAATACGAAGAATATTTGCGGTTTTGCCTGAGAAATCATTATCGATGACAAGGACGTGAGATGGAAGTAACTCTGGTGACATTAAAGACGCGAACGCAATTAACTCCGGGTTAATGACAGTGCTCCGGAATGCATTTAGCGTGCCGGTTACGAAGCGAGAACTTAACAGTTGCGCTTACAAGATTACAATTCTAATTTAGCGGGCACTTATTAAAATGATCTTTTATGTAATACACTCATACAAATTTTATCTCTTGCATAATCCAATTTTATTCATTGCCTCAAGATAAATTTATGCTGAAAACATTATTTATGAAATAAAAGAATTATATTAAAGTTTTATAGAAATTATCATATTGTTAATTCTATTGCTTTATTAAAATTTCTACGTTAATTTTTATATCAAATAATATTTTTATGTATGACAATTTAGTAAAAGACTTTCGAGATTTAACAAAATAAGAATAAATAAAAGGTTAATGAAAGTGTCGCGTGATATGCAACTGATTGTGTCACTAACGGTTTATCGGACCCAAAGTGCAACTTTTCCACCGTATATGTAGATAAAGGAAATGGCTTGATCTCCTTATAAATGTATGCGATGTTTTACATCGTATCTTACAAATTGAAAAAAAAAAAAGATTTAAAGCAGTGATTTACCATCAAACATGAATTCACTTTGCACAAAAAATAGCCGCGCGGTACTCTCATTAGCCTTTTACTTATTCTTATTTTTTATGTATCTTTGAAATAATTTAAAATGCAAAAGATTAATACGTCAAAAAAGAGGTTAACTTGTGCATTGAAAATTTATAATTTACTTATACAAGATATTTTGTTATTAAAAACTTACTATTTATTTGCAAAAAAGAGACATAAAAAATTAGATTATGCGTTCCAGAATTATCATCAATTCTTTAATAAATTTTAATAATTTGATATATATTTTTTATATAAAAATTTGATAAACATCTGTTTTCTTATAACTGCATAACTTTCTTCATTAAATCTTTTTGTAATTAAACCAATTTAAGATTCTCTTAAAATTTAAGAATCTAAAAAACTATTTATCGTTACTTCATAACAATTTGATAAACTTTTTTAATATGTATATTAACAATTAATAAAAAACATTGTTATATGTATATACATATTTTTATATTAATTGATATTATAAAATCATTATATACATATACATACATACATACATACATATATATATATATATATATATATATATATATATATATCGCTATATTTGTTTGTAATTAGGCAAAATAATGATAATTTTGAGAAATTATTTACATACGCATTTTAGATTGTATACGAATTTTCTTTTTCAATCTCTATTTCTTGATGATAAAGAAAAATTTATATCATTTTTATTATATGATTTCTTCTTTCTACATTATTTCTATATTATTTCTTTATTATATGATTTTTTTCTATCTACATTCCAATTATATATGTTATCAATCAATAATAATATGTCACGATACTATTTATCTCATTTGATGGTGTATGATTATGCATCGTGCCGAAATTAATGAGTCCATGTGCCAGAAATTACGAATGAAGCACTACTTACCGGTAGTGACCACGCTGGGAAGCACCCCGGTAGCGGTGACGGCCGAGGGTGTGTCGGGTGCAACGGTGTCCGCGACCTGCGTCTGCGTCGGTCTGGGGTCGTAGGTCGTCGTGCTGTCGACGTAGTCGGCGCTAAGCTCGTAATTCGTCATCGCCTGATGATTGTAATTCGTGTAACTGCCGGTACCGGGACCTGACGACGTGTATTCGCTACCGCCGTAAGTGTACCTGCCGAGGACAAACGATAGGTCCACGTGAGTCGCGTTTGTTCACGAAAAGCGTAAGTTAATCGCAAAGAAGTAAGTAGGACGCGTTATTCCATAATGTCTATTTTTAAGGATGTATAGGATATTTTTCGAAATATTAAAAAAAAACTATGAAAAAAATTACAGATCGCATTTGAAAGTAGTAGAAAAACTTTAGCGGCGTTCTTCTATCTGGATACAAAAATTATTTCTATAAGAAATAGACATGTGCTCTAACGAGAATATAATTGATAATGAAATAAAAAAATAATGAAAAAAATCTGAAATTTTTATTTAGGTACTTTGAATATTCAAGATGACTTATGTAAAGTTTCATTGCGATGCAGAGATCAGTTCCGTAAAATAAACAAAACTTAATTATTTATTTATTGATTTACAAAATAACTAAATAATCCCAATAAAATTTTGTATAAATCATCTTGAATACTTGAAGTATTTAAACAAAAAAATTAAGATTTTTCTTAATATTGTAAAAAATAATTTAATTTTTAATAACAAAAAATAATTATAAACTATAAAAATGTCAAATAAAAATATAATCTTATTCACACAACTTTCATATGTATAGGTATAATTTATTTGAAGTGTGAATATTAAACACATTTCCAAGTTTTATTTACTTTGCAGGGACTGTATATTCTTAACTCTATATCGCGACAATGATAGCTACATTAAGCTTGCATGCTTTTTATAACCCTTACAGAAGTTTAATACCAGCAGTATTAAATTGGCCAGTGATTAATTACGTATTTTGAATATTAAAAGCATTAATATTGGTGCTTTTAATATTCAAAATAAATATTTAATCACTGATCAATTTGCCAGTATTAAATTTCTATAAGCGAATTGAGTAAGCGAATTAATTTTCTATGTAGAGTACTACGAATAAATTTGATTTAATAAAACGCAGGACGTTTTTCAAAGAAATGTAGCAAGCTCAACTGATGGCGCTCGTCTATTTCAATAAAAATTTTTAGCTATACTTACCCGCCATTATAAGGATGATGTTGATCCGAACTGCTCGGCGTCTGATGTTCGAATACGCTGCTGTCCGGCGCCGTCTCCGAGGCCGCCCTCATTTGCGCCCTGTGGAATCTGACCTCATCTTCAACCTTTTCCCGTTGTTTCTTCGACATGCGCCCAAATTTAACGGCTTTGAACAAAATCAAGATTTTTATCAAGATTATATCGGCTCATTAAAATAATCAATCAATATAACAAATCAATATAAAAAAAATTATTTGTTTGGTTAATATATTAACCAAACAAGTAATTTGACAATATAATCACGTTTAAATTAAAATATACTAGAAAAAGTGTCTTTTCAAAAAACATTACAAAATTTTTTTATTATTTCACATTCCTATGTTAAACAACGCAAAATTGCTCCAGCGAAATGGCAATAAAATCAATCTTTTTTTTTATTCGTCCTTCCACTTCAATTAACTTAAATTATATTGTGAGAGAGTGTACCTCGTAAAATATGAATTTCGAATATAGATTTCAGAATTCTAAAACTTTTCCACATATAACGCACGATTTAACTCTTTAATGCACTTCATAAAAGCAGCTCTATATTGCGCATAAATTGCTTACCATAACCTTGTATATATCGACTCAATCTTACTTATTTATTATACAAAGTTATACGGGCGATATAAAAATTTTATTCCGATTTCTAGTGCAGCTTACAGATAAAGCAGAATATATGTATAATTGAAAAGTGCTAAACGCTCTTCTTCGATCGTCTCTTCGTCTTTCGCTTTTTTCTCTTCATTTTTACGAATTCATTAGCGACAATTACGAACAATTATAGAAATCAGATTAGAGACGACTATCGACGCGATGATTCGTCGCGAGGCGATAAAATCTAACGGGCATTACGAGGATCGATTGAGATCAAGTCGCACGCGATTCTCGTCCCACCGTCGCGGCGGCCGCTCGGTCGACCGGTCGGTCGGTCGGTCCCTTCCTCGCCGCGAAGAAGGCTCGGCGAGGAACGCGGAAGAGCCTCGCCGCGTCCTCCTCGTCTTCTTCGGCGACGCTATCATCGTCTGGCCGCGACGCACCCACCCGATGACGTCACACGCACAAACTATAGCTCGGGCAAACGCATGTACTTCGTTCCGAAAGCGTAACACGTTATTCAGAGTATCTGTAACTTCGTGCTCATATTTTGCATAATGTACTTTTTTGCCATTTTGATATTTTTCAAATAAAAATCATGACATTTTTTTCAAAAATAATAAAAAAAATATGAGTTTTTTTATGAATTAAATTCGAGAAATATATATTTTTTTCAGTTAATTTTAGGTGAATTTTATTTAGACAATTTTTTTATTGAATAATTTATTATCGGAATATTTAATACTAAAAGTTTAATAAAATGAAAGATAGCTCCCACAAAAATATAATTATATTAGTTGAAAAATTTTACTGTACGGAACAAATTGATATGTCACCTTATATATTACTACTGTGTCTAATCGACGATCATCGGGAACCGAATCGTGCTTGATCATCCCCTTCGTATTCTGATGAGAGCGATTTTAACCTCAATTTCCAAGGTTTGATCTTTTTTGGTAGCAATTTATAAAACTGATATTTTACATTCGCGCGTATTTAAGATTGAAAGATTATTACTATTAACCTTTTTCTGTTTTTTATCTTAATCTTAGAGTGTTACTGTGGATGAATTTTGAGTACTAATTTTCACACGCTAATTCAAGTTTAATATAATTTTTGTTGTTAAAATTTGATATAAGTTTAAAATAATATTTAATAAAATTTTCTAAAAATAAAGTTAGTTTAGTTATTCTAATATTTTGCAAGCTGTAAAATAGATTAAATATCTAAAAAATTTTTAATTACGTAGATGAATTTTTACCCAGAATAATATTAACGTTAGAAAAATATGAGTAGCAGTATTCTAAGATTGAATTTGACAAATGTGAAGATAAAACTTTATTTAAATTTAAAAATCTAAATATTTTTTTGAAAATAAATTTTTTAATCTTTTAATTAAAAAAATGTTTCTTTAAATTACGTTTTATTGCGCATTTTTTCAGAATAAGGGATAAAGGCTAAGTCTGTTTGATACAACATTCCTATTAATTTATCTAACTCAAAAATTCTTCTATCTTGAATTAAGAAAAATATTCTTGAACCAAGACAAAGCGATCGTTTAAATTTTTCTTTCGATAATACCTAATCAGACTAAAAAAAGTTTTTGATCACTTTGAATGCAATATCAGTGCATTTCTTTATATAGGTGTGTAGTTACGCGCATGCGTGTCACAAGGGTAGTCGAAGGCTCGAATGACAAAGGGGGGGAAGGGAGGGGTTGATAAGGGGTATAGCGATGTCAGCGGCTAACCGAACAGCTATCATGAAGAGACACGACGAGGAGAAGAGAGAGGAAGCGGAGGGTGATCGACCGAACGTGGATAAAGCATGAACAAGAGAACGAGACAGAGAGAAAAGGAAGGAGACAGAGACAGAGATGGCAACAGGAAGAGTATGCACCAACCGGTAGCTTACGATGCACTTTCTGGCATTCTGTGTACGTGCGCGAGCGCGCGCGCGCTCACACGTTGAGTGGAAAGGATGTATTTGCAGCTTATCGCGCCGGAGGGTAAATAAAGCGATACACTGAATCTGAAACGCGCGCTGAGACGGACCCCGTTATTGAATCCTAGCTTAATCCTTTCAGCCCGAGTTCTTGTTAAAAGGAAAGTCTGTGAATATGTTCCAAGCGTTTTTTATATCATTTAGTAAGCGGAAACGAAACTGGTATAATTTGAGTAAATTTCAAATGCGTATGGATTTAAAGCGATGCATCCGATAATAAAAGCAATAAAACACATCTCTAGTAAATATGGTGCGTTTTAATTAATTATTCGATTAATTAAATTTAATTAATTAAACCGTATTTAATTATCACCAACATACATTTGGGATGTATATGTGTCGGTATTATAATTACTTTTCAAAAGTTATTTTAAATGCATGCAGTATCTATTAATAGTAAAAGTTGATATTTTAAATTCTAATTTTCTATAATTCCATAATTCTTTTCAAAATGCAAAGAAATTATAATGAAAGAGTTAATATTATTTTCAAGCGTTGAAAGTATTGGAGAAGCATATGTTATTATAATAAATAATCTTTTCACTTGAACTCAATACAAATACAATTCTTCGCGTGAGAAATGCTATTAAATTTGATTAATTGTCAACAAATTTGTAACTGTTATAAATGATTCTATTCTAAAATCAAGACATCATATCATTAAAATTAGCATTTTCAGCTGTATGACTTGTAAATTACACGACTTATAAATTATACAATTGTCATATTTTATCGATTATCTGTTCACACATTATGTCCTTGTAAGGTGAATAATTTTAATGCATCAGGTTTGTGACTTGTGTGATGTTATTTATTCGTAGTTAGATAAAAAACCGCGCCTGATAATTGGCCATCGAAAAGCAGGAAACTGTGGTTGGGCCCGAATATCGCGGCTAAATATCATCTGACCCGTGTAAAACAAGACGTTTCACGTTTATGCTCATTTGATTTTGCGCAATTATTCGTAATAAAAATAAAAAATAAAATGCATAATTAATAAAGTGAATAAAATATGTAACATAAATTGTGTTTAATTTAAATATGTATACAGTATATAGAAAACTAATTTGCTAGTGATAAGATCTAAAAAAATATATAACTTTTAAGTAAAAAAAGATCAACTTTTTTACAAATATATATATTGTTTCCATCATTTTCATTAATAAAATATTATTTTATAACTATATTTGTTTTAATTTTCCAAAATTTAATATAAAATTTTTAATTACCGAGACATCACTAAAATTTAAAAAAACTCATGATTAAATTTTGAAATCAATAGCATAACTACACATATATGAAATTTATAGTAAAAGTTAAATTAGCATCTTATAGGTACTGAAACAAAGATTTTTTGATAGATTGTAAATAAATATTATTCATATAATATGCATAATATTCTATTTTCTTTTATATTATTTATAATTCATGATTCAGCTATTTTTTATTAACAACTCTATATATGTATATTGTGATGTCAAATGTAATCCGTAACATTTCTAAGATCTTTGATCGTTCAACGCTCGATTTAGATTCACGGAAGTAACAATCACAGCACAACAAAAATAACTGACGCATATAAAATTTATGCCGCTCCTCTGCGAGTCAGATCGGGTTTATTTATCGAGCGATGTAGAGAAGCTCAACGACATGAGATCGAAGAATGAAATAAATTTGCTCCATTAATGCAGTATATTTTGTTTCACAATATATTAAAAAAAAAGAGAAAAAAAACAATGTTTGAAATGTAACAAAAAAAATGAAAAATGGTTTAAAAAGTATCTAAAAACATTTTTCCATTTTTAATTAAAAATTTTTTTGGTGCTAATTACATTATTAAAATTTTTAATTAGTGTTACCTATCTTTGTTATATGGAGATACGCTTCACATTAATTAAAACATAATATTTAGTTAATAGTAATGTCTAGTTAGTCTTTTAATTTCTACTTCTCAAATATTCTAAAGAATCCGTATTAAGATAATTTCTATTATTATATATCTAATTCATATCTATAATACAATGCGAAATAAAATTCGGCTCTTTTATATACGTATATTTTGTTTAAAATGCTGTATGTATCTGTCGCGATAATCGCATGATATGTCAACGGTCTATTACTGTATTCGTGTATATTGATAAGAATCCGGTTCATCGTCTTCTCGATACATGCCTGCCGGAATAACCAATCTTCAATGCATGTGAACATTTATCCACTCGATACGTCACTGTACGCAGCGAATGATGCCATTTTTCTCGTCAATCAATTAAAATAAATTATTATAAAACTTTAATTTTATGATATCATTTATTATTGTTACAAAAAAGCCACTTAAAACACAAAATTATGCAAAACAATTATATGCCATTTTTAAAACGTTTATTTTTTTTTTTAATAGTTATGTATTTTTCAAAAGTCAGCCTTGAATCCGTTTTCCTTGGAATTTTTTACATGCAATTCTTGAGATAAATCACGAACTGTCATATTTATATTATGATAATTCTATCCGGATCTATGAAGTTACAGAAAATTTAGAAATATATATACCATGATATAAATAAAAAAATTAAATAACTGTTTCTATATACAAAATATATTCTAATATTAAATTTTTCTGTTACGAAGGTTATAGTAAAATTATCTTATAATTAAGTATATGAATATGTAATTATATATAAAAATACTGCAATTATCATAAATTATATGTCATTTTTGGTACTTAAATTGTAAAAAAAAAACTTTTGTCAATCAATGAAAAAAATCAACTATATAAGACTTCATTCGGGTCTAGGACCACTATTATCATGTTTCCGACCGGCTTCCCAGTCCCGATAGGCTTTATCCATCCACCCACGAGGTATCTTCCGTCTCTCGTTTCGTCTTGACGGCCTTGTCTATTAATATCGCACTCGTCTTCGAGAATAGGCTTCGGACAGCGGCGGTTTAACGCACTGAAGACAGTTCGTGGCTCGCTCCGATAAAGTACAGCGATGACTCGTCGCGAGGAGGAGAGACGGATTCTGATAAGGGGTCGTGCACCCCGGGTTGGCACGCGTAGCGTCTTGCTGCAATCGGTATGCATATAGCTGCCTTCGTCATCCACTGACGTTTCTTTAATTTTTCATGCGAAACAATCGATTTTGCATCATTTAGTGCACGGTACGTTACGCAATTCATTACTAAGAATTATTATTAACTGATTTGTGTGCTCAATATTTAACTTGTCAACAATTTGAAAACTAGAAGATAATGCAATGAAATGCTAAATTTTTCGAAAGAAAACTTTGATGTATTCAGACTATATTTGAATTAGTTTTAAATAAATAAAAGTATGATAATTTTACGTCAAATACATAACGTCAGATAAATACAATTCAGTAGATTTTACAATTTTTCTCCGTTGTATCATTCGCTTGCATTACATTATTATCTGCGTATCAAGTACATATCGAGCATCGGTGCTGTTCGAGTCATGCATGTCGCAATATAGTCTCCGCGAGATAGTCCTTCGAACAAAGAGGCTTTTTAAAGAGTTTATATGACGCTGAGCTAGTCACTATTCCGCGCCGATCCCGTAGAACTATATCGCGCTTGTTTGTATGATACTGACAAACTGCGATTATGAGATATATAAGTTACCGCATGTCCGATACACAAATACTACTTTTGATCGTTTTGAGATTTAATTAATTTATAAGTTTTTCGATTATTAAGCCAATTACAATTAATTTTTTTTATGTATATATTAATTTTCTCTTATAAACCAAGACATTTATAATCTTGTCGCATATAGATGCCATGTTGTTTGTGACGCAAAAGTGTTTTGTGTACAAAATTTAAGAATGACACAATACCAAATGCGAAGCATATATTCTTTTAAGAATAATGCGTGTGAATAATGTGGCGAAGATATAAAGCTCTACGTCTTCCCACCGCGAGAATCCCGCCGAGTGACAAGAGTAATTCGTCTTTCTGAAAGAAGGTGACGAAAGGTTGGAGCAGTCGAAAGCACTCACCATCTCTTGACATGCCGAGGCGTAGGCACTTTTGCAACCGACAGTACTGGCACCGGTTTCTGTTTACACGGTCGACCACACAATTCTTGTTCCGCGGACATTGATAGTTGACGACCGACGACTGCGACCGCCTGAAGAAGCCCTTGCAGCCCTCGCAGGTGATCACGCCGTAATGCACGCCGCTGCTCTTGTCCCCGCATACCTTGCACGGGATTATCTCGATCTGGGCTGCAACCATAAAAGAAACGAGCACCTCAATTATAAGCTCCTATCACGATGTCTTGCGAAATCTTCTCTCGCTTTATAACTCTTTTACTTTTACTTCCAGTACTTCATCAAGCTTTAAAAGGCTCATTCGTGTACACATATACCTAGTGATGTATTAACAGACAAGTTACTTCCTTCTTCTTCACAATACATCTCAAATTTCATCGCTTCAAAGATTTCCATGAAATTATGAAACTTGATTCTCTGTTTACAAATGTAAACAGAACAATCATTACAAATGTATTATGAAGCATCTTTCTCGCACTCATAATATAAAAAAATTGTAAATAATTCTACGGAATTCTTATAGTTTAGAATTAAAATTGTGATAAATATAATATTTTATAGCGTAATAATAATCCTTTCTTTACATCAAGAAATTAAACATCTCACATTTCAATCAAGTTACGTTGTAAATAATCGAGATTATATTAATAATTTACTTACAACGCGATTATATA
This sequence comes from Solenopsis invicta, assembly GCF_016802725.1. Classification (NCBI taxonomy): domain Eukaryota; kingdom Metazoa; phylum Arthropoda; class Insecta; order Hymenoptera; family Formicidae; genus Solenopsis; species Solenopsis invicta. Next base: position 13,586,246 of record NC_052673.1, read on the forward strand.
TCTCTTACATTATACATATTTCCGTTTCAATAATTCTACCTCGTATTGAATTAGCTTGCAGTCTACGATCATCGAGGATCGCGTTGCCAGCTCCGGAGAGAGGCTGCGCGGATCTCTCTCTCGATCTCGGTTTTTCCGCCGGCTGAGGACTCGTACTGTCGGCACCCCATGTAGGCCCGCCAAATCCTGACAGACTTCCCTCCATTTACGGGTCTTTCTTGCTGGTTTCATTTACGATCTATCGTGGGGACAAAACCGGCTCGTTCCTTAAGATCCACGCGCGTGATTACGATCAAAATCGGTCGTCCGTGGAATGGACGTCCTTAATTAGTCTTTAATTAAGTCTTTGTCTTAAATGCACACCATTTATTTTCACGATATGCTCCACGTGTATTGCACAAAAGTACGCAGCCACTTCTAAAATGTGTTCATTGAATTGTTTTTTAAATAAGTAACAGTATTTAATTATAATACAAAGTGACGTGGAATTATTTAAAGATTAAATTTATTATTGGATGTTTTGAAATTAAATTGCATTCGTAACTAAATTATTTCCTTATTTTTAAATTATAAAAATATTATTGCAAAAGAAATGTAATGAATTTTAAATTAAAAAAAATTAAGTTAAAGAAACTTTCATTAAACTCTATTTTGTGAAAAATCAAGTTCTTAAACAAATTTATGAGCCTCAAAAAATCTAAATTGTTTTCTAATCTATACTACTGTACTATACTTCTAATCTATCATTTTCTTTATCTGCTAGGGTTCGAATCAAACTCTTTTCTTATCGACGCTAACAAAGATAATAGTATTCAAACACGTACTGTGCTATCACAATTTAATTCGATTTCTAGTAAGCACTGGTATGAACTGCACGACTCGACATATATCTTTATTACGTTGTAATCTAGAAAATTTTTTTTTAGATCTAGTAATTAATTAAGAATTATAAAAATTCTTGTTAACCTTTATTCTTGACTTATTAAAGAATGGATTCATAAATGTTATTCTGTATATGGTATATTATCATAAAGCATATGTCACTCACATATTTAAGTAAAGAAACCTATAAGCTCTTCACTCGTAACTCGGTAGTTATCCCTTCAACTTTTCGAAAAAATGAAACGGTGATTTTCGAGGTGAAAAAGTTAAATTTCGATAAATTGAGCTCTCTCAGTAGGCAAACCTTAGAGGCTAGAAAAAGTCCGATGCAAAAGCAGCTTCGTGTTGCAAAAAAGTGTGAGCAGGGTGGCTCGGAGACGCGATTGTTCGCACGTGCGCGTGTGCGTGCACGGAAACGAGGATTCGGTGCGCGGCCGGTCTTCTGTCCGGCTATATCGCCCGAGTGCGCTTCTCTCGTCCGGCAACTCTAGCGCCACGAGCAGAACGTCGAGGCGCTTGCACCATACATACGCGGCCGAACATTACATAACCGAGAACGATGAACCCAGAGTACAGTCACCCGGCACGCTCGCATCTTCGACGTGCGTCATGCGGAGAGCGCAGCGTGCATCGGCAACGGCGGACAGGCGCTATACCCGGAACTCCCGAAATCGAAACGTCGCCTTCCTCGTACGCCACGTCGATGTATTGTTGCAATTTATGATGAGATTTCTTAGTGATTGATAATAAATCACTGGCTCTGCACAATAGAACTAGAATAACGTTCACGTATGAGACATTGATTTCAATTACTACGTTCAATAAAACAAACAGTATGTCTGATAAAAAACAGAACGTAATTAAAATTTTATATTTTTTACAGCGTAATGTTATCTGTGAATGTTTAAAAATAACTTTTTTATATTGTCTTTCAAAACATTTTACATCTTATCATTTTGCTTCATTATCTTTGACTTGCTTCGTCAATCTCATTTTCTACAATGACCACTAATATCGTAGAAAAAAGCTTTTTATTGTAATTTTGGATAAGAGTTTATGCGTCGGGCACTTTTGTTCAAATTATCTTTTATAACAGCAATTCTAATTTTTTTTTTTCTAAATTAAACATATTTTATACAAGAACATAATTGTGTTCCATAGTGCGTAGCATCATTCCTTTTTTTCTTTGATATTCATATATAAATAATTTTTATGAATATTTAACGCAATCATAAATCAGAAATTATGTATAAATATACATATATAAAATATTGTCTATATTCACTCAAACAAATAGACTTGCAAGTACAGCTACAATTTTTTGACTGCCAAATAATTAAGGTAGATAAATGATTAGCAAATATTATGGTATCGCGTATGTTTAGTACTTCACCAATTTAAATAATAGAGACAGAATTTATATTTGAACTGTTGTGAAATTTAGAAAAAAAATTTTTCTGTGGCGCCAATTTATGTTAAGGCCAATCATACTTATTATAAAATTTAACTGTATAACTGACAATAAAACCTAATATTTTAGAAGATACTGTTATATGATGCAGTTATATGATGCAGTTATAAATTTCATATGGCATAAACAATATTTTAGTAGTCACAAAAATAGCGTATCTACATTTTTTTGACTGTTGTTACTATTGTCTATCGCTAACCAATTATTTTCATTTTAATTTTCTTCATTATTACGATTGCTACGTTTATTCATAATAAGTCCAAATATGTAAAAAGACGCAATAGCGCCTTGCATAAGAAATTTTTCTGTAAGTTATACTTATCTTCCGCAAAAATTGTTGTTATATACTTGTGTTGGAACGAGAAGACAATAGTTTAGACAAATAGGATATACTTTTAGTAACATTCCAAAACAATTACTATATTTCTGAAATCTTTCCGACCCACTAAATGTAAAATTATAATGTTTGATAATTAATTTAAGCAAAATCTCAAAAATAAAATCTCTCGGAAACTTAAAAATAAAAATTTGTGTATGTTACACCACATTATTGATGTAATAAAGAAGTACAAACAGCTTCATGTTCCATTATGCGCATAGAATTCGTAAATATTGCTAAATATGAACTTCCCATCGTGAGGTGAAATCTTATTTTCTTCAGGATCTTGTTCACATAATCAAGACGAACAATTTCGTCCACATTCGTGTGTAATGATACGTATAATTGACGCGATACGAACAGCGTGAATCTCTAATCACGCGCAAGCGCGACAGAAAAGTCATGGGATCACGAGTATACACGCGCTTTGTGCTCCTCCTCGTGATTTTCCACCTGGAGTCTTTCCAGCCGTGTGCAAGTCGCTCGCACTCCGCGTTTCCGTTCAATACGTTTCACATGTACACGCGTACACACAGTACAGACAGTATATCACTTGCGTAGATTCGCGAGATGATTTTCACGCGCCGAGCAGAACGGAAGAAGAGACGGTGAGCGAGAGACAAGACAGCAAGTGCCTTCGCGAATTGATTCTCGTCGATAAAACGATTCACTCGGACGCGGCGAAACTTCCGTTTGACAGTTGCGTGTCTAGACGAGAGGAGACGACGAGGAAATCCCGGAGGTTGTCACGGAGAAACTAGTGCGATGATAAATAGAGAACGGAACTAACGGAGCAGGAGGGAAAGGGGAAAATGAAGAGAAAAGCGAGAAAAGGTCTGCGTAATGTTAATACGCGTCGCACGGTCGGCGTGGGAACACTCGCGGCCACACTCCTCAGATTTCTTTGGTCGATCGAGAATTTCGGGAGACATCCGGAGCGTATATGAGCGCGACGAACAGAGAACGAGCGTACACGCGGCGCGACTGCGTTCTCTCTCTCTCTCTCTCTCTCTCTCTCTCTTTCTGTCCTTCTCACTTTTCTCTTTCTCTCGCGAGGAGAACACCGACCTCGTCGCTCGCGCGCGCGCAGCCGGAAAAACTCGCGGAAAGTCCACCACTGGCGGTACGAATATTTTGGGGATTTTGACGAGCCAAGGCGGCGGTAACGTGTCGGACGAGGAAGGAGAGAGAGTGCGTGTACGCCCGCGTGCACGCGCGCGCGCCTCACAAATGAGAGAAAGACAGAGAAAAATGTCAATGAGAAGAACAGAGATAGAGCAAGAACTAAAGGAAGGAGAAAGGAGGTAACGACAGAAAGAGAGAGAGTGAGATGGAACGAGGTGTTTTTCGAGGACCGGCGTTAGCGGGCTGGCATCTCACAATATGTCAGAACTCCCCGCGCCCCCCCTTCATCACGCGACGATGCGGCGGGTCACTGAACTGCGCGCCTCCGCTGATGATGGCCGAGTGCCTCACCCTTTGCTCCCTTCGCCCCTCTTCCCGCACCCGTCAACGCCGCGGTCCCCACCGCCCCCTCGCAACGCGGAGATTCGCGATTGTCGGCGAACGTTGCCGGTGACGACCGATCGTCATCGGAAACGGCCGAGAGCCGCGCCGGCTGGATTACGAGCGCGTAGCGCGCGCTTTCCGATCTCGACTCGTGCGATGCGTTTGCTTTATTAGTGCGCCTTGTTAAGGTCACTGGCGTGCTACCTAAATGCATGCGCGTATCGTGTTTCCTACATAGGAAGCGCGGCTCTCGGCTCGCGTAATTTGGGGATTTGGTGGTGGGGATGGAAGTCCCAATTTTCGTTTTTTGAAGCGGCTGGGAAATTTGCTAACGAAACTGATAGAAGATAAAGATAGCATATCTTTAAGTATTCAGAGTCGACTTTTCCTTAATGACAATTGAAATGATGTACAAATGTAGAATTTTTTATATTCTTTTTAACAATTAAATTGTTAATTAAAAAATTGAAGATCTTTGACATTTCAATTTAATGTAATGAAACAAAGGAGTTTTTATTTTAATATAACTTTATTGAAGTATTCTTAAATAACAAGTTGTATGAAATATAACAAGTTTAATAAAATTTCAGTAAAAAAATAGTTATTTAAAATTGTATAGGTACCTAATTAATAATTTATTAATAATTAACCCGTACATTTATGATAACAAATGACAAGTATCAAAGATTTAATTATTTTCTTAAAAGAGAATTGGCTCCATTCTATCAGCTGATTCTCTTTACGGCTATTGTTTTCGCACTTTGGTAAAATAAATGTAAGAAAAGGATGAGATTTTATCTCTATGATTCCCTCTCTTATATATTATACATGCTTTCCCTGTTGACATCATTATCTGATTTCATCCCTTCGTTCCTTTCCGTTTACGTTCACATCACAGTCGTCCCACCCTTTATTCGATGCTCCGTCCTTGTATGCATCCTCTTTTCCCCTCATTTTTCTCTCATATTTTCTGGCTCTCTCTCTCACTCTCCCTCTGTTCTTTCCTGAACACGCGCCGGTTTTATCCATCTCCCCACCGCGCGCGCGCGCCGTTCTTTCCACGCCATTTTACTCCTTCCTTCTCTCTTCAGTCCCTCACTGTGTTCACTCTCCCCTCCTTCATCGTTCCTCATTGTCCTCGCTCGCCTCCCTGCCCCTCCCTTCTCGCACTCGCCGCTCACTTCGAGCGATTTCCTCCACTAGCCCCCTCGCCCTCACCGTGTCCCTTTCGCTCCTTCGTTCATTTATTGCATAACCGTGCACGAGGTTGCCAACCTGCGCCGCGTAATACTCTATAAATACGTTTCGCAAATAAATATTCGCGCGACGACGATATGTATGCACACGAGTTGGCGGTTGCAAGGCGTCGTCGTCGTCAACGTCGTAGTCGTCGTCGTCGTTGTCGTTGTCGTTATAGTCTTCAGTCCGCCTCTTCTAGCGTAGAACTCAGCGTGTCAGATTAGCGATACCGTAGATAGAGCAGATAAGCCGATTTTTATAACGAAACACGCGCTGGTGGCTGCGCATACTGATCCGTGGGTTTACATAGTTCTCCTACTTTAATAAATAAGCGAGACATAGGTCTCAGTGATTATCGTTACACTACTTCTTGTTTGGTTCATCATGTAAAATCGGAATATTTTGATGCTATAAATTTATATTCAGTACACAATAAAATTTTGGTATAAATTATATATATACATATACATAATTTGGATCTCTTTCACTCGCTTCCATCACTCAATCAATCTCTTTTTTTCTGTTTGAATCAATCTAAATCTGTTTTTAATATCGTGAGTTTTTGATATTATAAATCCGTGATGAATCGAGATTTTGATATTATTGATCCTGGATACGTAACGTCACTAATAGTACAGATTTTTTTTATTAGTACAGTACGTTTTATTATAAATCTCATAGCGTTATAAATCTTGGATACCATCGAAAGAGATCGTTATTCTTTTACATCGCCATTATTATTATGAATATTTTCGTGCATTAAAAGACTTGTAAATAATTCAATAACACTCTTCTATTAAATTTTAAAAGAAATTTGATATTACCATTCAACCGCTCTGAAACTTCATTAATAATTCGCAGATGATTAATTATCGAAATGGTTAATGCAATTAACAATTTCGTTCGTTACACGTCTGTGCAGGCTTAATTTATACGACCGTTGAGTCATACATCTGGCAAAGATATAAATATTTTTCATACTAGGCTGCGTAATGACTCGAACGTAATGTAGATACGCCTGAGTGCAAAGGGTTAACGTCGTCGCTCACTCGCTCGCTCGCTCGTTCGCTCGCATTCACGCGACGCTCAGGCTGACGTCACTTCTGACCGGTCCCGAGACGACGAACTTTAAGACAGGCGTTTCCGAGCGGCATAATAAATGTCGAACGCGTAATTCGTGCCAAGTCCGCTCGTAATGCTGTAACCGCGGTATAGCAATACGTTCGCGCGTGTGTCGCGCGTCATCTCGGAAAGCTCGCGAGGTTCAACGACTCTCGGACTATTATCCGTCGTACGAGCGACGCGCATTGTTTGGCGAACGATCGTAGGCGATACGCCGAGATTTTGACGACGCAGATCGTGATGACTAAATGGTTACTCTTGTTAACCCATTTCACCAATGAAGAACATAAGCAGAAGAGAACGTAGAAATGTGAAAGGGCATAAAAACTTGTCGTATATATCAAGACGTAATTTTAGCTTTCCTCTAAAAGAATACTACGTATTTGAAATGGATAATATGGTTTACATTAATTGTATTAATTTGATGGCAAAAGATATAACATTAATTTGATTTCATGAATCAAAATGTGATGTGTGACATTTTCCATTCTGATATAATAGGAAAATATATTGTAACTGAAGATAGATATAACTGTTTCCAAATTAAATACAGCAATTATTCTCTCTCCCTCTCTCTCTTAATGTCATCATTGATATTATATCAAAAATACTAATTAAATAATTTAAACTAATTAAATCTAACTTTAAAAGATTCTCGTTCCTTATCATTTTAATTAAAACGGAAATAATAACTCTAAACTTATGCTTATGCGTATATCAATTTAAATTTTAATTATTTTACCTAATTTTCTTATTAACGAAACTCAATTAGTAATATGCAATTATCGCTGAAAATTTGACTATAATAGTGCATGTCGAACTGGTTTTTATTAAGTTAAGGTATTATATCGTTAAAGTCCAAAAACAATGCAGACTTTATACGAGATTGAACTTAAAATAAAAGTTGTTATAGAGACTGCTAAAAATGAACAAATCTCAATTAAAAAATTTAATAACTCGAAGTTATCAGGACGCGTCGTAACATTTGCAAAATTATTGATAATAGAATAACGATATCGATATTACAAAACAATTATAACGCAATAGTAACACAAGGATTATTAATATCATTTTATATTTCGTCCAATTAGAAAGAAAGCATTTTCTCCCGAATAGATACCCATTTCGAATTGATAACGCTGTGATATCAATGCAATCTCGATTTTCAGGCGATAATATTGTTTTTTAGTCGAACGATACATTCCGTGTGATGAGAATATAATCGTTTTGTATTTTCACATTAAAATCTAAACGCGTTTAATTCATAAAGCAAAAATTAATAAAACAAAAATTGTAAGTGATAAATTGTATTACACGGAATGTAATTTTTTTTATGTATTTCTTACTATGCCTTTCTTTTTTAAATTGATTTTAAATTGGTCATGATTGGACCACATATTCTCACCTTTATAATTTATCTTCTAATTCAAGATTACGAGTAATTGTAATTTTAAAAGTAATTTATTTCTTTATTAATATATAATTTATATTAAGTTTTATCTATAATTTTAGATTATTCTTAGAGAATTTAATTTTGGAAAACCAGAACATTTTCTTAACTATTATATTTTATATTTCTTTTCTCACTTTTGTTTTTATTAACCATGTTTCAATTTTATATTTATATATATATTCTTAGGGATCCACCATGTATAATAAATAACTGTATTTTCTTTGTGTCGCGTGCTATGACTTACCTTCGTACCGATTGCTTTGCGCTCTGACCTACATTCGGACCGAGATTCACGTTTGCTACGACCATGCACTGGCTCCATTAATGCACTCTAGGAACTGAATATCGCACTACGGCGCGAGAAGTCAAGCACGACAATCGTTTTTAAGTCATGTAAAAGCGGTACTCGAATTTTAAGATTACATCATGAAAGTATACATTTGTGTATACAACACAAATGTGTTGGCACATATTAGTTTTTGATATTAGACTTCAAACACTTCAAGTCTCGATAACGTTATTTATGTAGTAAATTTAATTCAAATATATAAAAGTAAATAATATTTTGTTTTATATTGAGAATTTTTAAAGATTCTATTTTAGTAGCATATTTTACTCCTTATGTATTATTTTTATTGAATTCCTTTTCTAGAATTTTATAAGTCTTTGTAAATGCTATTGATCGCATCTATTTTTCATTTTGTCAATATTATGTTTATTCATGTTCGCGTATTTCATATTACATTTTATAAAAAATTCGCCGGAACATTTCAAAGGTTTCACCAAAAGAGACGATTAAAATCTGCTTCTATAAATAGCCGTGTAATATTTGCGATGGAAAACAACTTTCGCAAGAGGGATGTTGATCCTGTCGAAAACAACCGTTCGATGTAAATTTTTACAGACCGCGACTTGTCAATAGAAATAACTTTTTCGAGTTTGCGTATGTATAAATAATGTCTGTAGAAATGTTACAATGATTCACAACAATGAATACATTATAAATGGATTGTTACAATCAAATTAAAATTTTATACCTTGTGATTTGTTTTTAAAGTTCAAAAGTTAAATTAAAATTTCGCCGTCAAATAATCTACATTTGCAATTTTACAATGTATTGTTTGTAAGTTTATTTATTGTCCGACAAACATTTAAATAGCAACGTGACGGAGGTAAAATTAAAAGATACTCGTAAAACTACATATGTGCATATTTATCAAATAAGATAATTAAGTGCTAACTTAATTGATTCAATTTGCAAGTGGAAGTGATTGTTAAAACGAGGTCACAATTACAAATTTAATATAACAATTATTTTATTTTTGATACTTTCAAAAATACTTCTGTTGAATAATTTGATCATTGACGAAGCGAAACTGCTAAAAGTCAAAAGGTTGAACATCAAAAGTAATTGTTATAATGGGGTCAATTTTAAATCCAATGATAACTGTTATATTCTCGACATTTTATAATAGTTTACAAGAACTTGATCAGAATAAATTTTTATAATTGATGATTAGTTTTTAGCTAAGTTTAGAGATCGCTATTAGATTATACATTTTTTCTTCAGCAATGTGAATCATTAACTAAGGTAAAAAAAATCTTTTTTTACATTTTTTTTTATTGTAATAAAATACATTTTTTTTCAATAAAAACATTTCTTGTCATATCTCAGAAATTTATAAGAGTTTATTAACTGCGCTATAGATTAGATGCGGAAAATATCGCGAAGAGGTAAAATACAAAAGATTAATGCTATTCCAGCGGTTCCGGCCAGAAGTTCATCAACGACCGGTACGAGATGACCGGTTTCCAAAGAGTTATGCAACTCTCTCGACTTTGTGCCACTTTACGAAGATGCAACCGGCAAGAGACGGATCGACGGGCCTTACACACAGAACAACACAACTCTCTCGCGCTCTCTTGAAAGGGTCTCGCTCGGCCGCGGACAAGAATGACCGTTACAGTTTCCTTAAAAGAGGCCCCAGATGTGGTAATACTTGCGACACACCGATGGCCACCAGGTACACGCGGGCCAGAGCCGGCCGATCGACAGACGACCGTTGCCAAGATCGTCCGGCATCCGAAACGATTTTCGAATTTGGGCCGGGCGGGACGCGAATAGCTATGCTTCGCGTAGCATATAACGAACGCGCTTCTAAACAGCATCGCGCTTATGAACGCGTCCGGACGCACGTTGCACGTCTATTTTCGCGTTCGGTTTCCTGGTTCTCTGCACACGATCAATCTATCTGCCAAATATATCGGCGACAGAAGGTACACTTCAAGTTCAAAATAAGAAACCATTGTGTCTTGGAGGTGAGAGAGTTAATAAAGAATTCTGAATCGGCCTCACGCTTGCATTGATTTTTTTTAAAAATAATCTCTTCATCTGTGATCTCTTTCCTTCCACTCTCTCAAATCGCGAAATACGATTGTTCGTCAGCAGCAAAGTCTGCTTAATAAATTCAATTTCTGTTCTTAAATGATGGAAAGTTTTAAGGATTGTCGACGAAAGTATAAGATTCGCGTTATCGCGAGCGATCACATACATCTCGCCACATCTCGAAGCTCGATGGAGAGATGGCTGCGCTAGATCGTGTCATCATCTGCGGAACGTCGACCTTTACTTTTTGGCATTTCGCTCTCGCGTGCTTCGATTATATGGGCCGCTCGTTCGTCGAAGCAACACCAACGCGACAGAGACCTTATTCCTCGTTGATTGTTGATTATGTAAACCTTTTGTGTTCGTATAAATATCGCATTCCAGTATTGGATTTGTAAATGCAAAGTATATAGAAAAATTTTCCACCTGATAACACTATTAGATTATCTGTCATGAGATGATCATTATATTGTTTAAAAAAAAACTTATGAAAAATTAATGAAAAGATACCTACAAAAATATGGAACAAAGCAAAATACAATAATCACAACAGATGTTATAATAAAATCGTAAATAATATGATAAATTTAGATTGCTTTGTATAATAAATGCGCGCAAATTCTAGTTAATTTGCAAAGAGAGATCGAATAGAAAAACTCCGATACTAACAAGAAACATACGAAACACAAGAGAAGAAATAAAAAAAAAGCGAGACAAATCAAACACGAATCCAATACGGTGAGTTCACTATACTGTAGTATCATTTACGCCGTTCATTGACAACTCGATTCGCAATTTTAGACGTTGCTTCGACGACGGTGCATATCGGCGCGATATAGTCTTCCATTATCCACTTCGTGCAACGAGGAAGACATATTTCATAAGATCACCGACACAGCCTTGCACCTATTGTTCTTTATTCCTGCGCACTCTCATAGCCATATCGCAATAGGCGCGCTCGTCAGGAAGTAGATATATAAAATTCAAGTCCCTTTGAGCAAAATATAATGACAACTTTGCGTCAATCGATTTGTGCAGAATGAGATGGCAATTTCGAGATCTGGCGTGAAGACCCTTGGTATGAAACATGTAAGAAAGTTACACTTTTAAATAGATTATTTAAAAAATTTAGCATTGTAATTTTCTAGGCTATATTTTTATTACTTATGAAAGTATTATTGATACAAAGAAAGAAATATCCTTTTAGGAACATTTTTTTTTTTTTTAGAATTAATGAGTATTATTAAAATAAATATATTATAGTTTATCTGGAGAATGCTTTTTTTTGTTCGCGTTTTTTTGTTCCATTATGCTTGTAATAAAATCTTTCTTATTCCATCACAGCACTAAAAGAATCGCCCTCGTCTTGGTTATTTATCCAAAGTTATATTAAACATCCTGAATCAGTAATTGTTATTAAGTAACTTCTATTGATAATTAACTATTGTCTGCTCAATGACATACTTTTCCACTCGAAGACATTTTAATTCTGAAGTTTAAATCAAGATAGAAACCGTCTTGTAAGTCCAAGCTTCGATAAATTTAGATGTGTAATTTATTAAGAATGATGAGATTTTTAAGATTAGAATGACAGAATTTTTGTAAAAAAAGAAATAAGTTAATTCAGGTGACGTTTCTTATCATGTTAATGACAATTGGGCTTTATTATAATTATACGTGTTTTGTGCCGTTGCGTTGTATTCTTCATCATCGTTACAAGCGACGAAGAAAGACTATACGAATCGTGCAGCGATCATTGGCGGGTATCGAACCGTAACGACTCAATGTCGATGAAATCTCACTTCGATTGCAGATCAGAACAATGACACGCGCCTTCGCAATCATGAATCAATCATCGAAACTCATTTTAAATTCGTAAAGAGCGGAAAACAAGAGAAAATCAACGAAATATCGCTCCTTTACATCAGCAATATTTCCGTTGTATTTTTGACTGTGCATTATTACGTGCTATATATCAAAGAGGGTTGAGAAATGTTTTTATAGAGCATCAGTCATAGTATTACCGACGACGAAAGGGAAAACCGGCCGCGAAATCGATACCTGACGATTGCCGGATATAAGTGCGGAAAAGTGTTGCAATACGGGGTGGGCAAGCGAACGGGGTAGGAGAAAAAGAGCGACGAGGGTGAGGAGGACAGGGAGGGACACGGGTCGCGTCAACGGACGAAGGAGCGCGGTGCGCCCCCCGCGCGCGAAAAGTCAACGTTTTTCCGGCGGTCAATACGAGGAGAACCGAGCGGCGACCGGGTGTCGGAAGGTTAGTAACTTGGTCAACGGTGAACGACCGGGAGTCCGCATCGCGCATGCGCCGTTACGCCGCTGACCCAGATGCGCGCAACGTGATTGCCGCTCGGCCGTTCCCGTCGATCCTCGGCGACCCTCGGGGTTCCCCTCGCGGTCGCCCCACGGCTGACCCACATCGCCGTTACTACTGGCTGGCGCACTCGCCGCGTGGACAGCGGTGTACGAGTGTGTTCGCTCTTTTGCGCTTCGTGTCGCGCGATCTTCTCCCTCGCCGGTTGCTTTTTTTTTCTATAACGTGTTAACCCTTTCGGTACGGGAAGAGCGCGTATATAAGCTCTATCCTCGAGTCTATGATAAAAAATCTTGATATTTATTATCGGCATCAGCTTCTACATTATACAGTCAATTATATATCGTTGTATAATAAATGTGACACCTACTGTCTATCAAATTCTATCACCTGTCGTTAAAAGACTAATGCATTGCCACATTGACTACTTTGCATTCGGATTTTAGAAAGGGTAGTAGCAAACAAAAATACGCACATTTCGTTTATATGAAAAGATTGTTACAGTGTGGATATATATATATTATATAGAGTATAATAAATTAAGGCAATTTCAGAGAATACGTTAATTCGGCAAATATTCGAGTTTCGTACATTGCATTTACATGGTGATATAAAAATAGTATTAATATGCAATACTTAACACATAATACGCTTAAAATGGGAAATATTTATTGAGTGAACGCATTGTTTAAATTTATGTTTGACTTAATTTTTTTTATAAATTTTTATTTAATTTTTTTACGTGAATTAGCCTCTTTCCAAATAAATTTTGCAATTTGATTAATTTTTTCACATTTTTTTACTTTTACAAGAATAAAATAAAAATTATTTTTACGTCATTTTGTTTCAAATATATCATAACTACGTTTTTCAGCCTTTGTCCAAAATTTATTTATTATATTTTTCGATAAAATCTATACTATCTTGTATTTTTAATTAAAATAAAAAAAAATGATAAAGTATTCTTTGCACATGTATAAAAAATACAATAGCTGAATATATTGACATTCCATCATATAAACTATAATGCACGCAAAGTTACATAATGAGCCCGTAGATTTTCTTGTCGTTTCACGCCGGATTCTGCGACCCCCCTCATTGCGTTCTGCACCGCGGAGTTCTCCAAGGCCCGCCGTCTGCGCGACTGGAGAACTGTTCTCCGACTTCGATTGGACCGCCGAACGCGATGTGAAAAGCCTTTTTGCGCTCTACCTTCTATAACGATTCCTTTTATATGTGTCAAGGACTTGAATGTAATCTTCTTACATGTCGCCGCATCTTCAGGTTTATCCGAGCGAAAGGATAAGATTTCTGTTATTTTTATTTACAATAATTGTATTCTGGCTGCACAAAACTGTATCGACTTAATGAAGTTGACGAGAAGTGTCTCGAGACTATGTAACATAATGGTTATGAAGTGACATTCATTACCAAATTCTAAGATTGTTCTTAAAAAAATTGTTTAGAAAAGGTTTCATTAAATTTGTTTTCTGATTTTAATTCATTAAAATTTCAAACGTTTAAATATTTTGATAATTTAACAGGACATAAATGAACGTATATGCATTATATTTCTTCTTCAATGTAAAGTTTAACACAAATAAGAATAAGAATTATTGACACAAATAAAAATAAGAAAAGAAAAATAAGATTTCATTAATAATTTGTTCAATGTTCGAACGTGTTACTAATTTTAACTTTGCAATTAAATTTTACCTTTATTGGTTATATCGGTTTATCGTAAGTAAGGCATGATAAAATATAACTATAAAGTTGTGTTAGAATATTCTATTAGAATACATCAAATGTTAAAGAGAATAAAAGAGTGATTGCGATAAATTTTTCGTTTCATCTTTTTATGTACAGCTCCGAAGCCGTTTTTGTTTGCACAATAGCGCGAACAATCAATGCGCGGTGAAATTTAGAAAGCACGCCCGCTTGCGACGTACTTGCGGCCCACGTGTACTTAATATTGGGCACACAATCGGGATATTTGAATACATATTGCGTGAGCATGTGTGCGCAGGTGAATTACCGCATCGAAAAAACTGTTTTATTGTCATACATAAATTAGATTACATCAAATTGAATGAGCACTTATGTGCAATTTAATTTCATTAACGTAGATTTTAAATTAACGAAAATTGCTCTTACTTTTCTTCAAAAAAAAAAAAAAAAAAAAAAAATCAGTAATGATTTCTCATTTTATTCGAGAGATTCAAAGAAAATCTATCTTTAGGATACCTCCTGGCGTTGTTTTCATGTGGCCAATGATCCCTAAGGAAACGACGCCAAGTTGAAATAAAAATAGAAAAACAACTTTTCTTTTATTTGAGTGAACATAAATAGTTTTATGAATGATATTCGCCTTAATATCACAATTTTTCTGTGTCTTTTATACTGTTCATAAAACAGAAAAAACTTTTAACTAGCAATAAAGATTCGTATTATATAAAATACACACGTAAATGTAACTTGATTATAAAAAATTAAAATTTGTTAACAAAAAATTAAAGATAACCAATTTAAGCAATGGAATGACGTGCCTCGTAGGATGCATCATTATTTGCGATTGTATCCATCCCACAATCGAGAGAACAACTGGAGTAACAAGAGCGATCATCCTAAATTTGCTAGACGAGCCGGAGAAGACGCTCGACCGAGGATTGCGTAATGCGAGGAGCGTGTTTCGAGCTTCCGTCCCCTCGGAATACGCTTTTTCTTTTTTACACCGCGTTGGATTATGGTTTCTTACTCCACTGGTGTCGCAACGCGGTCGCCGCATCGTCGCAGCCTCGAGAAAACGCGACTTTCGGTTCTGCGAGGAGCACGCGTTCGCGGAACAGTCCTCAGTGATTTCGCATTCGTACCGCGATCCTGTGCGCAATAACGAAGTACGAGCGTCGTCGGTTGTGTCGGTAATAGCTGGCAGCGAGCACTATGGCATACGTATGGGATTTTATTAAGCACGCGATATTCCGGTATTTTCAATGAACCGTCTCGAGCTCACGAGAGAAGGTCGTGGTCTAGAAATGCGATATTTAAATGAGAAACAGAGAGAGAGAGAGAGAGAGAGAGAGAGAGAGAGAGAGAGAGAGAGAAAGAGAGAGCCAGAGAGCTAGAGAGTAAAAGGGAAGAGTATTCCAATACAAAAGTTTCATTTTTTTTCTGAGTCCAATATCGAAATATAGATAGGTACATATTTTTTTAGTAACATTCTGTATAAATTTTAATCCACTACAAATTCCTATGTAATACCTTATCTTTGTTAAATTTTAAAGTTTAAACATTAATTAAAATAAAAAAGAATCGATGTACAAAAATTTTAATATAAGAAACGATTTTTTTTTTACTTTTTGATATAAATATAGTTTATATATTCCATTACATTCTACAGATTTCATTAATAATTACTAGATAGATCATATATTTAATTTGGTCATAGAAAGAAGTTAATGAATATCAGCTCTTGTCCTGATAAACTCAGGAATTGCTAATGGATCGTCGCCTTCGCGGCAAAATGAAGGCTCGTGGTGCGCGGGTGAAATGCATGATTGAATATTACGTGGTGGCAATGCAACGCTTCGCCTACGTCGCTTCTCACGTACCTACATACCTGCATCTACCTACGCGCCACTCGTAAACTCTCACGTTTTACGTCAGCCGCATCGTCCGTCGACCATCAGGGAATCCGGCGCGCGTAAAAAACTTCCGGAGCGAACACGTTCCTAGAGGCTTATTCGATCTGTCTTAATAACTGCGAGCTAGATTGGAATGTCCAATATATGCATTTCTTCATGTATGCACCGCATTTTTCGATTTCTTCTTTACGCGATCGGGAATTCTTTGTAAGTACATTGAGGATTTAGAGAGAATGCTCCTCTGTTCAATTGCATTGCGCAAAATCTTTGTACGCGATAAATGATGAATACGAATAATACGACTAAAGTACGAAGAATCACTTATATAACTTACAATTAATTTATGCAATCATTTTAATAATGTATTTATTTTTTATTAAAAAAATTTTAATTTATCTTAATTTTAATTTTATGTATAATTTATATTTGAAAAAATCAAAGCCTATGTTAAGTACAAAATATTTAATAATGTGTTCGTTATCGAGAGATCGTTATGCTTTTATATGTGTCGGCAGCTTAATGATAGGACCATGTGTTACATGCAAACACGTGGATGTGCGTGTGTAATCGACGTTGTAATTGGTCGATCGCGCGAACGTTTCTGGCAGCGATTCGACACGCATTACGCCGAACGATCGCTTTTCTCGTTAGGGTAATTGCAGATGTAATGACTGATATTACATGCGATACAAACGAGCGTTATAAGCGAGCAACATTGTAAATTAGTACAGATTTAGAACGCTTAATCTGCCAGAAACTGACAATTTTTATAACATGGTTCTCATAACAAGTAATAAATTATTGCAACAATAAAAAAAAAAGAATACTGTGCCAACGTTTGACATGAACTTATATAGACTGCTGATCAAATTCTTTCATAAAACTTAAATTTGATACTTTATTCAAATAAATCGAAATTAAACAATATACGATGAAACAGACATAATTGACAATATATAGTACAATATATTACATGTTTATGGTGTTGAAATGCAATACTCAAAATTGAAAATTTGACTATCTTTATTTATACAATCTCTCCCTTTCATGCCATGAATATAAATATCAGTTTTGCGGGAATAGATTTCGGTAAAGCTTTCACGGTGTTTCGGTATATGTAACGCGAATATTTAATACGTTAATTCTAGCTGTCCTGAGAAGACAATGTACGATAAATGTGAAAATGTCGAGGGTAAGTTCATTTGAAAATGGTACATCGCCCTTCCCGCACCGAAATGCACCATACATGAAGTCGATCGAAATGCAGGATCGATAAGATGTACGCGAATAAACGTACTTTAATATTGGTAGACGCCCTCGTTACCCGTAGAATGTAGGTTAACCACGAAGTTAAAAGCAGAGTGCGGTATTTTATATTCCGAAGAGTGGCGCTAACTTTTTAATATTATACCCTAGAATGTAGCTGGAGGACCTGCGCGTTACACGATATTCATTTCTGTTTAATAATATGATGGCGATACCAATTTTTGTTAATAAGATGTTTAATAGCGTCATAAAAAAAGCAACTCGAATTTATGTACATTATTTATAATAATAAAAAGTCACATCTTTTGCAAACTGTCTTTCCATCAATGTTGCTAATTCCGTATCGAAAGATAAACGTTCATGCAAGATTAATTGAAAACTTTAAATAAATGTACAATTTAAAATCCAATAAATGTTCAATAACTGTCATAATTACGAAGTGACTTGCATCCGTTAGATATCGAGATAACGAGTGATGGAATTGCATGGATTGAATTCATAGTAATCCAGATGTCAAACAAGAGAATGGACCCAAATTTTTTTATGTTTTAAATTACAGAAGGAAAAGGTAGCTAACAAATGTACATACATAACGAATAAAATGGGAAAACTCTGGGATTGTTCAGCATTCCGGGAAAAAAGTTTTTCATGGGAAAGGATAATTTACTAGGCAGTAGTAAATATCCAGTATGCGCAAACACCAAAACACGCGAGCCTTCTAATAATTTCAATTATCTCAGCAGAGAGAAAGGAAATATTTTCTATAGAAAGGAAATAATAATGCATTAAAAAATAGTGTTTAGTTATCGTACAGACAGACATGAAATTGTCAGTATCGCCAAGATGAAAAAGATTCTTTTCACGTGAGAAAAATACTTTTAAAATGTCATCCAATAATAGACAAATATTAGAGCGATCGTATATTCTGGGAATATATAAAGCTATAAATTCTGAAACTCTGAATTTATAAATATCCATTTTCTGAAAACACGCAATACTTTCAAAAAGTATGTCAGTCTCTGATTTAAAGGATTTAATTTTCATATGAATTAATCTATAATCACGACCCGTATTCTTATAAAACACAATTTTTTGTAATAATCATAAATTAATCAAAATGCATCTGTAATGGATATAAAAACTTCTGTGCCTGATATTACGCATTTAAATGATTCTTCCAAAATTAAGAGATCAATATGTAACAGAGATTAATTATACAATTATACATAATTGCTATATATGGTATAATCGCAGAAGAATAATCTTGCGCGCATCGTATCGAAAGACGAAATCTGGCGCTATGCAAGAACCGGTGTCGCGACGGTCGGATCGCGGTTCCCATAATCAGCTCCGTGGGGCACGATGCACCTTTTTGGCTGGCAACCGGCTTTACTGACGCGGCGCGAGTCGTCGTCGGCGTCCGTTTTTGTATCGGGCGTCTACGGAGGAGAGGCCGAAAGTCGGAGGAAAGTCGATGACGGCGATGACGATGCGTGTGCGAGCGTGTACGAGCGTGTGAGGCAGCGCGCGCGGTGCGCGAGTCAGCGTGTGAGAGAAGAGACAGGCGGAAAGTGGGACGGGGGACAAGCGCGCGCGCGAGAGTGCGAAGCGGAGAGGCGGCAGGGGTACAGCGAGGGGGGCTGCAGCGTGCGCGCATCGGCGCGCACTGCACAGTGCATGCACCTCCGAGAGGTGTGGGTGAGACGCGCGCGTGTGTTGGTGCGAGCGTGTAACTGGGTCGCGGGTTCGACAACTTCAGCCAAGGCTGCTCGTGCAGTGGTTCTCGATCCTCTTCTCTTTGCGACAGCGTTCGATCTTATATCGAACGCCGTCGCCGGTCGTGCCGGCGGTAACACGGCGAAAGCCGCGATATTATTGTTACTGCGCCGTATTGTTTTCTTTATTGCTATTGTTTGCGCCGTCTCATTCAAAGTTGAATCGTGTATAATGTAAAATATACATTTTATAGAAATAGGTTCATGATAATTTTATATTACTTATTAGCTATAATACAAATGAAATATATGCTATACGGTGATATTTGAAAATATAAATTAACGACAGAGTAAGTACTCACACGAGAACTTACGGAATACAAGAAACGTATGTAGTTATATTATTACATACAAAATGAAGTTGTATGAATATAAAATATAAAATGTGAAATTGATATTGAATAGGATATTTACAGTACAGATATTATACAATTTCAATGAGCAAAAGCTTCATATTGAATTGATGGCAATTTCTATATTTTGATACACGTGATTTTAAAATAGTAACATTTTTGCACATATTGACTTCAATATTATATATTTAATTAAAAGCGACAAGTAACCTTTGTTGTAAATAACGACGAAAGTGGCGTCATGTGAAAAATATATTATTTACTTGCTCTACATCGTCTTTCTAAATTTTTTTTCTGTTAATCATGTTACGGATATTAATTTGATATTTTTATATTTTGTGCTGTTGTGTGTGTGTGTGTGTGTTTTGTAACAACAATAATATATTACATCAAATGTAGATATACATATTTTTTTAATTCCAAAATCGAACAATATTTATGACAATGCGGTTTTAGAAAACCGTAGTTGTCATTCAAATTTTTCGTCTTTGCAATTGCGCGTGATTCAACGACTCCAGTTAGATTATGGGATATTCTTGCATGTAGCCGAAGGCAAAAATGGCAGGTGTCATTGCAGAATTGCGTTGGAATTATGCGACAGGTATTACGCTATACCACGTATTCTCCGTTTAGTACCTGTCTCTATTCGACGTCTATTACAGACAGATAGGAAATTACTTTTCTATTAACCTTTTCTCTGCAATAAGTTTTTGTTTTAAGATACCGGATTCTTTCGTTCTTTATATGTAAGCAGTAGCGAAATTAAAGCGTCATAAAAAAAATAATATTCTCGGTAAATTTTTCTAATGTAAGTAAAAACGGTCTTATTACTCGAAAACGATCTTATTACTGTCGTCGACTTCCTGCTGGCCATAGCTACTCAAGAAGAATGAGGATATATCAATTACTAAAGATTTGAGAACAGCCGATGCTATTCTATAATTTACAAGCAGAAGTCAGGAAATGTTGAACATATACATATATAGGATATTCGTTCTTTCACCTCAGAGTTATAGAACGGCATCGGCCGTTCTCGTTTCGCAGTATTGATCTAATGTTGAGTATTAAAAAGCTGTGACACGATCGAAAATCTCCAGCGTATTGTTATTTTAATTGATCAAGCTTTCTAGCGTTAAGCTTTCTTTAGAGTAAAATCGGTCTTCAATTATCAATTATCAATTATCAATCTATTTAGAATTCATAATTTAAAAAAATTTTGTCTTTTCTTTCTCTTTGATTTTCACCCGTGATTTACAAGTAAGACATCGAGGTTTTTGAGTTCCAGAAACTATCGGGCACATCCTTTACCGTCTTAATTGTCACGATGATTAAAAATGATCGTTTTCACAGTGATTTGTGTTGTGACATTGGATGCCGTGACACCAAACGCAGTGATGTAATAACGCTTGAGAGCGGACCTTTACCTTTGGAAAGATCAATGGACCGCTAAGCAGCGTTCTTGTTAATCGCCATAACCACTGATAGGAGCTTACCAGTGGCAACAACGCGATAACGATCGCGAACTCTCTCTTTCTTATAATTTTTTGCAGTATCGTTTAAAGTCTCCTTGCTACGCAACACGCTCTACCACGGTCCCAATAAAAAAAGACAGTCACGTTGCGTACTTTGTACGTAAATAAGCACCAGGACGAGATCCGACTATCATATTCACGCAGGATGCGATTACATAAACTGGCTGTCTTTCTCTCGGCTCTCCCTTCCTCCCACCCTTCTCTCGTTCACTTGTTCTTGCTCCTTCTTTACTCCCCATTTAATTTATTTCAGACCATTAAATGCCCATTTAATTTAATTTAAAGAATTTTTTCTAATTAAAAAATATTATCATTAAAAAAAATTGAAAAAACATTTTTTAATGCTTCTCACTGAGATAAGTTTCTTACATTTAATATTTTTCGTTTTAATATTATTATTATATATTTGTTGTAATTTATATTGCTTTTTTATAACGTATTTGTATTTATATTTGAATTTACATATTCATATTATGTATTTATTATATCATTTTGCTAGATCATTTTGTTATTTTCAAAGTTAATTTTTAAGTAACTTCTGTGATATGTAATACTAGTATATATGCGATTGACAATGTTAATTTTATTTTTTTAATTTTAGCCTATAGAGTATTGACTATTTGAATAAGATTTGAATAACTTACATATTTATGTTAATAATTAGTTTTATAGAGCATTTTATAAAACATTTATTTGTGCATTGAGAAAAAAGTTGTTAATTTGATGAAAATTTTTAAATTAATTTTTTCAATTCAAATATTTAAGTTAAATATATATATGTTAAAGTTAAATATATATACTTAAAGTTTCAATATTTTATGTAGCATTTGAGTTAAATTTATAAATACTTAAACTGAAGAAATTTAATCAAGTTGAAAAATTTAGTCAGTTTAACAACTGACTAAATTTAAAATATGAAATAGATAAACGTTATTTAAAATATTTATATAGATACAATGTATATAATATATATAAAATATATAATACACGTTTTTATATTTTTTAGGTGTCTAACAAATAAATTTCTATTTCTACCTTTGCTTGAAACATTTATATTTGTTACGTTGACATTTTTTTTCTATATATTTCTACCCGAGTATGAAGTCCTCGATGGGAAATAAAGATATATAGGCCACAAACTCTATGCTATTCTGCTCTATTCTACTGTCGCTCTCTCTTTCTCTTTCTGTCTGTGGCGCGTGCAGGCAGGAAAATACGAAGTTTGCGTGCTCGAGCGCGAAATCGCAACGACAATGCGCCGCGACGCGGACATCGAGTAAACACGACGCTCCCCGGAATCGATTTCTCCACCCTGCACAACCCCCGCTCCGCGCCTTCCTCCCCGCGCTTCCGTTACAAGCATGCATTATCCGTCGTACAGCTGAAAGCTAAACCCACCCGCACGATCTTCTACTATGCTGAAAAAATGCGTGTTAACGATTTGGAGGACTTAGCCTTCTCTTAAACGAAGTTATATCATCTTGAAAGTGAACACGAGTACGACATTAGTCAGAAATAAATTGAAAAATGATGTAACGTTTCATCTTTTTTCGATTTATGTTTCGTTTTATTGTCGCAAGGCGAGTTCAAAGAAATATAATTTATTGATATAAAAAGTAAAATATATTTAATGTAAAAAAAAAATCAATTACCTCTCTTCATTTAATTCTGGATATGTTACGAAAATATCGTAAAACATTTCATCTAAACTATTATTGCGAGTTATATTTCTAGTTTTCTATATTTTTTGCACAAACGCAATTAAATTCAACCGATAAGAGAATCTACCTTGAAAATTTTCTTGCATTAAAATTATTTTTTTTAAATTGGAACATTCTGCAAATATTATTTTGCTTTTACTACATTTTGTTAAATAATATTTTAGAAATAGATAAAAATTTATTCATTAAAACGTATTTCAGAATTTTGTTTTCTAAAATTCTGTAACGGTGTAAATGGGCGAAGTCGATCGATTTCTCAATCTTATGGGGATATTTAAAGCTCCACCTTGCCCTGCTCTGCTTCCGTTCCATTCCGTTTCCCTCCGCCTCACTCTCACAGTTCCGGCAGCAACCCTCTCTGCAAGCCGCCCTTTTCATATAGTGTATTACGTAAGACTTTACATTAAACTTGGACAGCATTTTCTCTGATCCCAAGATGATGTTCCTTTAGTGAAAGTTGGTGTCAACATTATATTTTCTCATAAAACAGTATGTAATAAGTCTTTTTAATAAGTATAAAACTTCCATAATACTAAAAGCTATTGCGTAATAAATGACTGACAATTAAGTAATGGATAATTAAAATTTTCGATTTAGTTTTTTAAATTAAAATAACATTAAAAAAAATATTTAATTTATTAATAAGCTTCTGACATAGTAATTTTTACTAACTTTTTAGTATTAATTTCAATTTCTTAAATTCCGTTCACATTCATTATTAATATTTCTTTGTGAAATAAATTATAATGCGAAAGATTTTTTAATTCTGCACTACACAAATTCACACAACATATTTCTTTTACAACATATATCTTTTATATAGATATACAAAAATTATTTAAATTTTTTCTTTTATGCACGATTCGTATTATCATGAAATAAATCTTAACAATCTTTGAGAACATTTTTATAGCATCTAAAACCACTCTTCTATTATTATTTAACATTTGTTTTCAACGAGCGG
Organism: Solenopsis invicta; assembly: GCF_016802725.1. Classification (NCBI taxonomy): domain Eukaryota; kingdom Metazoa; phylum Arthropoda; class Insecta; order Hymenoptera; family Formicidae; genus Solenopsis; species Solenopsis invicta. Next base: position 13,610,274 of record NC_052673.1, read on the forward strand.
AATTGTGCTAAAGAAAAAGATACACAGAGTAACTCGGTATATAACTGATCTCGACTTTCCGATGCTCTGCTGGAGATAGATCGACTTCAGTTGCAAGGACACTGCTAACGAGCCTAATGATACAGCGCTCGCACAGGTATGTCCGAATGGATAGGTCTAAATCGGTAACGATGTCGGTGAGCCAAGATGCTCGCAATGTTGTCCTACATCCGATCGCGTTGCAGCTTACTGAGACCGCAGAATCGATCGATGATCTTCCCTTTTCAGTGTTCCCTTTTCACGCCCTTAATCGATACAGAGAGGACTCCATTTAGCAAAATAATTTCAAGCGGATCTATTTTGATTAGGCTTGTGTTAGGAAGTAAATTTGCGTGGATCTCTGCATTTTACCTAATAAATGTTCTTAATTTCCTAAGAGAGAGAAATATTGCTTTTTTTCTTTAATATTTCAATAAGCGACAAATAAAATTCTAAAGAAATGGCAGAGCAAAATTTGCTCGCAAGGATCGTTTCCTTAGCGTAATATCAGATTTTATATCGTAAATCATGCGAGAGTTCCATAATACAAGCGTAAATGTGCCTAAAGCTCGCGCGATATCGGGATATCCCGCTTTAAGGAGGTTCGGGCTAGCTCCCAAGGCGCATGCACGTCGCTTCGTAACTTCCTCCTCGAGGATCTCCCGACTCGTCGACACATTATGTCAGTGATTCCCCACATTTTCAATGCACGAAAGCACAGGAAGTAAAAACTACAGTGAACTCGTTCACGTCTCGCAAGGCATTACCGGGCTTTTTCCATATCATATCCTGCGATTTGCAAGTTTTCCTTTTGCCGCAGTATTTCAAGTTCTACTGGAATTTCGGTCGTTTCGTTATTCTCGGGTCTCATATATAATATTGCGAATAATGTAGCAAAATGACAAAACGAGATAGCTTTATTATAGATTTTCAAAATAATTGCTTTCTAAAAGAATTGACTTGCAGTTCTGTTTTATCATTACAATAATGCGTTGCGCAGGTGAAATACAGGCGTAAGAAATTTTGTAAAGACAGACATAATTATTATTGGATGTGGAGAATTAAGCTAGAGATTCGTAACATAGAAAATCTAAAAAATAAAAATTTGTATTGCAAATTTTATTTACCATAGCTCAAAAAAAAAAAAATATATATATATATATATTTTTTAACAGAAAATATCCAAAAAATGCAGCAAAAGCTGCATTATTAAAAATGGTCAACAATCGCTTCGCCGTTCCAATCGTTTAACTGTATTTACGAAAAGCTAGCGGTATTCACGAGTTGGAGATTCTTGCACTCCATTAACACGGAGCGTTTGCATCGACGAGCCGGAAAGCCTCGTCTCTCTCGTCACAGCGAGTGGGAGATATTACAAAACGGCAGTGAAGCATTGTTTTACATCTCCTTTCCCTCCTCTCCTCCACCCATCCCATCCCGATTCTCTCTTTACCCAACCTTCCGTCTCTCGACGGAGAGAAACGCTCGCGCTTTCGGATGATGCGGAAACGGTGCACGTGCGAGCGTATCGACGTTTCGCCGTCAGTGACAACGACGGCGACGGCGGCGTCGTCGGCGGCGGCAGCGGCGGCGGCGGCGGCGACGGCGGCGTCGTCGGCAGCGGCAGCGGCGACATCATCGTCGTGGTCGTCGTATCGTCGTCGTCGTCGTCGATGTCGACGTCGACACAACGAGAGAAGCGCCCGTCGGTTGCACGGCCGCGCAACTATCGATCTGGGAACCCACGCTTCCGTTCCTCCTCCGTCCTCCTCCGCTGTTACTGCCTCCACTGCCGACGCCGCCACCACCGCCGACGCCGCCACCACCGCTGCCACCACTACCACCACCACTACCTCTCGTAACTGCAGCCGCAGCTGCAGTAGCAGCGATGGTAACGACTATGTCGGCGACTTCACGAGCAACTATTTCGTTTTTGTTTATATTCGTTTGCATATTGCTTTAAACGTCTCATTATAGTGTATACTTATTGAATTATGATTCAATCAAACTTGCATGCGCAATTTCGTGTTTGTCTGTGTTATTCGCAAATCAGGATTAAATTGGTTAAGAAAATAGCTGATAGACTTTGCATTACAAATATAACTGAAATAAAGAAAGTGATTTAAGTAATTCTTTTTTAATTATTAGTAAAACTTTTTTTATTAAAATTATAAAATAATATATAATAGTGTTAAAGTTATTCTTATATACGTACATACATAAAAGCGTGCATGTGCACACAAGTAATACCAATGAAAGAGAAGAAAAGAAAGAGGAGAAAAAGAGAACCATTATCGATACATTCGCGTTTCTGTTTATAATTCAGTTATACCACTCTTTCCTGTACAAATATGATTATTTCATTATCATTTATCCCATAACAATTATTCGTAATTACATGTGCAACTAACTCACTTAAATTGTTATCACAATTTTTTTCATTTAACGATACTTCATAATGAATCTTTACTCGTTTTTCTTTAGGAAGCTGCGCAGAGGAAGCTTATGATTGAATCATATGCTTATTAATGATATCTCGATCAAATATTAAATATATCAGTGTAGTTTATTCTTCCTCCCAGAATTACACAATAAGCAAAATAATCATGAAAAATTCATAAAAAATTTATACATCAAATTATAATAATTCAATAAAATTAAGCATCATTTATATAACGTCAAAAAAATAGTTTGCCGAAGGAAATGTAAATCGTTATAAAAGCATAATGAATAATATAAGAACAGTACAAGATTGAGTTTTGCACGATGATCGATGGCAACGACGGGAGGTACGTGGAAATAAATTCCGCTGTACCGTTCCATGAATAAATTACTCCGCGATATTTTATTAGCGGGGTGGCGTTCAATTTCAAATGATAATGGCGAGCAATGCCGCTCCTTGCGCTGCCGATTGACTTTTCGCATCGCAGAATTATCGCCGCGGAATTGCGAGATAAAACGCTCAACGAGTGAGTCGAGTACTCGCCAAGCAAGATAGCCGTAGCTGTAAACAACTTCCAACCGAAGAATGCATTTTCCACTTTTTCGCCATCAATAATACCATTATCCCTTTCGCCTATTTCGTAATGCATTTCCATTCGCGCCTTTGTACTGTTGTATTATCTCACTGCTGATCGGGAGACTAACTGATCAGTGATTTGTTTACGTACATATATATTGTATATAAATGTGAATTAATTAACGTACGAGCGTACATTTGTCAATTCGCTTCAGTATAATTATTAGGTCAAGGATAATTCGAATCTTTGAATAAATGAGATAATAGAATAATAATAAAATAAGAAGAATACAACGACACTATAACAATATAATTAATTTTTCTTTTAATAATTTAATAATGATTGTTAAATGTAAGCATATATATTTACTTGTTATATATTAATAGTTATATAATAATTGCGTGGAAAATTTTGCATCGTGTCACTTATTTAATTGTTTCAATATTGTGTTTATTAAACAATTTTAAATTAACCGAGAGTTTTCCTTCAAGCCCAATGTATACATAAACTATTTTTATATTTGCATCTTTGTTTCATTAATCGCGTTTTTTTCGCGTCTTTATGTCTAAAATTTATCATAGTTTTTTATTATCATGCTTTAGTCATGTAAATATTCTATTTATAACTCTCTCAGAGGGCTCGTCCCAGATTTCTCATAAAATTCCCATCAATCTATTTCTCTAACCCTTCGTGAACGATGGTGTTACATGGAAATTCCCAGCGACGCGAAAGGGAAAAGTTGGAGGACGCTCTCACCGTTTCGGCAAAGACGACGTGACTCGTCGTGGGACATTGATGACAACGACAACGATGACGAACTTTCGATCAATTTTGTCGTCGGACATCGGCCAGGCAGTCAAGATATTTTTTCGCAGGTGAAAGCTGCGAGCACGTGAGATACGCTTGTACGGTGAACGGTGGCGCATTTTCGGAGCGAACGGACCGGTTCGAAGGCTCTTCGTTACGAAATCGATGCAGGCCGTCGTCGTTTCGCTGCGATCGCTCATTTCGCGCGTCATCGATTTAACCACTTAAGAACCCAAATAAACATCAAAATACTTGGCAAAAGGAAAGGATTTCTCAAATGACTGAATAAATGTATAAACGTACTAGATGCTAACAACGTAATAAGTCTTTCGTAAAAGATACTAAAGATACGAGAAATATTATACGCGATAAGAAGAAAAATCCACACACATACACACGCAAATATCGAACCAGATATAATACTATAATATATTTTTTACCATCTATGTATTACATAAATATATAAATATTAAATCATGTGAAATTTTATATCTAATAATTCAAGATTTCTACGTTCAACCAAAGTTAATAAAAAATGAGAAAAAATGATAAAAAGATAAAAAATGATAAAAACTTAACTACAAACGTTAATTTTTAAATTGTAATACAGCACTCGAAATTTTAGAGATACGTATATAATTAGTTTGATCTATCTTAAGAAGCTTTATCTATTGATGATTACCGATTGATGCCAATTAAAGATAAATTAATTTGATGATTGCTTTAATGATTCATATTAAGTTACAGTCAAGTTTCCAGGATTATATCAAATAATTAATTTATACTACATATATACATTGAAGTGCTTCACGCGACGTGATTGCAATTTCTCACGCGAAGCGATCATCACTTCTTTCATATCATGAACGATTAATAAATGGATGTTACAATTTATCAAAAGAATGGTCTTTCACTTCTTCTATTATGCTATAATTACATCTTTAATTGATACCTAAGGAGTATTGTACACAATTGATTTCCTATACCCTGTTAAAGATTATAAATAGTTTTTAAAAATGACATTAAACGTTATAAATAGCTATCCATTTAAAAGTTATAAAAAGCCTTGACTTCCTATCACACATTATTCACAGAATATTTTAGGTTCTTGCTGTTAATGTTCATCAATTTAGAGTATGTTTGTAATATAGTATTATTGATATACTATTAGGTAAAACATCGGGCCAATAATTTATAATAATGTTACAATAAAATCATTAGTTTATAAAAATGTTCTTTAAAAATTTAAATACTTTAAATGTGTGTTATAGTAGAAAAAAAACCAACTGTTCAAGACAATCACAAAAAAGATGACAAAAAATCTTAAATGAATATTACAGTTCTTATCTTTAATTATATAACATATAATTTGTTATATGTTGTTATTTAAAATGTATTCGTAATGTATGTATTTGCAATTTTATTATAGGTATCCTTCTAATAAAGATAATTGCATTATTGTATTAATTAACCAGGAATATAATTATCATTATAACATTATACACTCGGCTCAAGTGTTTTGAATATAAAATCCCTGCATCTCCGTTACCGTTCCGTTCGAGATTTATGCGTTTGTCTATTATTATCCAGTATGCTGATATTATGGTATACGAACCGTGGCTTTTTCGGGTATCCACGAAGCAAAAACTAGGTTAATTTAATTAACGCCAAAACGAGGTTACTAATGTCATCAAATATACCTGAATATCATTGAATACCTGTAAAACAACGACTCTATTTTCTAATAACAGTTATCTCTTTCTAATATCCTTTTTTAAAATCTTATTTGAATATTTCACATCATTAAATTTTTTATTTTGGTTTTATTACTATTATTGTCTATAAATTTTATTTCGTCTTTTCGTATGTTATGACATAAAATTTCCAACTAAATAAACCGTAAAAAAATTTTATAACAATGAAGAAATATGTTAAAAATTTTATGAATAAAAGATTGAGAAATAAAAACTGTATAAAGAAATTTTAAGCAGCGAGATTTGTCATTTGTTCTATCTACAATTGGCTGAAAATGATTTTTTTTAATAAAACTTTTTTGATAAAACTGTTTAATAAAACTTGTTATGCAAAAACAGTGTGGACTTTCTTCTTAAAATTAGAAACTTAAAAATCGGAAATTCGTAATACATTTTATAATAAGTAAAGGCTTTTTGCATATAGAGCACTTTAAACAGTATAAATTTTAGAAAATAACTTTGCGATTGTTCTCATGTATATTAAAAATGATTAACTTTACATTAACATGTAACATAAAGTAAATAATTGTAAAAAAAGAGAAAACAAAAAAGAGAAAGAGAAAGGGAGGGGGGGGGGAAGAAAAAGAGAGAACTTTTGTACAAGGTTCGCAGATGTTTGGAAGTGACGATATCGCGCCTCGCGGTCGTCCCGAATACGAATACTCGATACGAAACGCACGATGCCGAGCGAATTATGCAAAGCGAAAGTACCCACGTAAGAACGGGTTGCGCAAAACTCCGTAAGAAGAACGCTCGTGTGAGGCCGACTGGTAATATCGTACTGCGAAGACGCGCGAGGATGCGGGAGCGAAACTCCTGTCGACGAATTTGCACTGTCGTTGCAAATAGATTTGCCCTAATATTCGTCATTTACTTCACTTTCTGTTAACCTCGCAAACAAATAATATAATTTGAACAAAAAATAATTACTTGTATAATTATTTCGCGCGAGAGTAATACAAAAATATTTTAATTAAAATTTTCTTTTCGTCTTGTAGCGACTTATAGAGTAGTCTCATTAAAGAGCCGCATTGCTTTATAATGATAATTATAAATTAATTACAATCTGTAGTTTTAATTAATGTGCTATAATGCACGATTACATACATAAATATATAAACTTAATATGTTAAATTAAATAATATTTTAATCATGAAAATACATATGTATTATATATGTATATATTATTGTTATTATAAACATTTTTCAGTCTATCTATTGCTTGTCCACTCATGCTTTAGTAAATATATGTTCATTTAAAATTAATAATTTATTGAATATTTTCGCTGCTTTTATTTTTATATACAGCAAATTTATTTTTATATAAAGAGTCAAGTAATAGAAGGGAAGATAATCGCGCAGATGCAAATACATACATGGGCTTCAGCTGTGATCGAGAATATCGTTAATAATACGACAGTCATACGTATCGAACGTCGATCACGACGGAGATGACGGCCATCCATTGATTTCGCAATGGGTACCTTTGAACCAAGCGCAATTACGCTCGTGCCAGTGGTTGTACCAGACGCTTCATATTTTACTTTTACTAGTAACATTTAATGAAGTATATCATATTTTAATTAATTCTGCAGTCTTCCATGATTTATAACACTAATCTTAGTACATGTTTCTGAAAAAAAGCATTGCAGACTAAATTAATCGTTATTAGATGGAAACGTCATTTCAAATTGTAAATTAGAATGCTAATTATTTCACGAAAGGTAGCTTTTGGTATTGATTATCTGCTGTTGTGTAAGTGCGTATTAAAAACGTAAGCGATTGATTCGAGCACAAATGGATATGCTACAGCGATGTGTAACGTGAGATTTATTACAACGTTCGACGCACGCGTGATTAATGGGATTTTATAATTCACGTCGAATCGCGATCAGACTTCTCGTTCTATTTCGTCATGTAGATGATATATGAGAGTGAAGGGTTAAAGATCGAGTATCCTAATATTCGACGCGTTCATTTTCGCTTCGATGAAATCTTAAGTTTTAGCAAGTGTCATGGACTATGCAAATGAAAACATTTTTAGATTTCAAGCGTGTAAATATAAATTAAACTATTCATAATTACATTAATTTACCTTACTTCATGTTTCTTTCTGAAACTTGATGAGGCAATCTAAGATTAACAGATGTCGTTGAAATGAATCATAATTCTTGGTTGTACACGTAAATTAAGTTAGATAATTACGAGATAGCGGTGTGCTATTCTTGCCCGAGTAATCTTATTCATAATATAGACACGGGAACAAAAAGGAAATGAATTCAATTTAGCGTTTAGTTAACTCGCCGTGTCGATGCAATCGGTGTCTGAATGTCTTCTATATATTATGGACCAACCTAGTTCCATATCAAACCCTATAAACTTTTCAATCGGATCCTTTACCTTTTATGCTCCCTGACGAGGTGTGGGGCGTCTGGGGCGCGTGCGACGTCAACGGCAACGGCGAGCCCGAGGAGGTCGCGGAGTGTTCCAGCTTGGAACTCACCGCGCTCCACATCTCGAACATGTTGAACGCCGTGGTGACGGTGTGGACTCACGTCTGCCAGGCCGATGCCCTGCTGAACCACCGGGCGCCCTACGTCGGCCCGGCGTAACATCCGCGGCCACGTAACCGCGTTAATCCCGAAGATTCGTTTCGCTCTTCGGTCCGATGCACTGATACCGTCGCTCTTTGCAGGGCGATGAGGATACTACTGACACTACGGTGCGACACTCGCGATTAGTTTATCCCGTCGGTTTACCGATTAAGAGATCTCGTCTTTCGTTCTTTCGTCCTGTCCGTTTTCTCCTCTTCTTCCTTCCCTTCCTTCTCCGTCTCCTCCACGCCACCCCAATGACGTTGCAACGTGACACGATTTATCGCGTGTTATCACTCGCCCCTTCGATCAACGTGACAATCGTTGTTGTCGTTGGCTTAATGCACCGATGGTGTTCACTCTAGTCACCCCGAAGTCGAAGCACGCCGAGTCGAGTACTCGTCGTGGTCGTTAATGTCGTTGCGCTCGCTTCGTTTGCCGTTATCGCGGTCGTTGGCGCGCTTCCCGTAGCCGTTGTCCGCGTAGCCGTCGTTGCTGTCGTCGGAAGTCGCGCGAGCACCCAACGACGTGACATGGCTCCCTCGAATTTCCCTTCTCGCTTTCGATCTGGAAGGGAGTTGCCATCGCACCGATCGCGTGAGAGCTGTCTTACATATTATAATTGTTATCTTATATTTCTACACATTCTTGATGCGAGGGTCATTTTGCTACATCCAAAGGAATGTTCCAAGAGACTCAAGTATCAGTAAAGTCATCGTTGCATCATGTTATCTACATAAACGCAATTTATCCTTTTACTAAACATTTTTAACATTGATATAGACAAAATTTATTTTAAACAAAAACTCGAAATTTAGCTTTTACCTTTTACAATTTTACACATCGTTTGTTTTTTCGTTATTATCTCAATTTTAACTTGTGTAAACATATTGTTCAATTCAAATCCAAGAACAATTCTTTATCAAAATTTTTGAATACAGCCAAATTAATTTGACAAGTTAAAGAGCTAGTTCAAAAAAATTTTTTTTTCCATTAAACTCAACTGCCATACTTAGTTTTGAGATACGAAAGAAAGAAGTAGAAAGCATAAAGTCAGCTCTCGCTCGATCGACGATTACAACTTCCATCGGATCGTTTCGTGCTATCTCATTGTGGACAGAGAAAGATTTTAATCCCGTCAGATAGCGAAAAAGTCAAGATTCGTAGAATTAACGATTAGAAAAAAAAAACGCTTGCGATATATGATAAAGGAAATTGCGGTGAAATACGAATTAATGAAAATAACACATTAATTCGGAGAAACACCGATGCAGATTCCAAATTGTGAGACATTTATGTAATTCCTTCGGAAGTTTCTAAATCGACTTTCTAAAAAGATAAAGTAAACAACTCTTTCTATAAAGAATGTAAATCCTAAGGCAAAATATATAAGAGCACGAAATTATAAGGAGAAATAAATATGATATTGAATAAATATATCAATTTGCAATTCAAATGCTTGCGATCCAAGTAAAGACTTTGAAAATTAAAAATACTTTCCGTTCAATTTTCTTTAGTCAAACAGCCCTTTGCAAAATCAGTATAGAAATTAAATATACATCGTGTATGCATTTAAGAATTAAAGATTGTAAGAGTCCGACAACGAACATCGTGAAGAATAGTCACGAATCTTGAATAGAAAATTGACTTGCACAGAAGCATTTAAGACCGATGAAAGTAGAATGAAAAGTTTAAGTATAGAATTTAAATAGCAAGTGGATAAAACCTGACATCGTGTCATCAATCCTGAGCGATCGATCTGCGGCGGACGCGAAAAAGCGACCGACTCCTGGCGCATCGATCCTGCATTTCCATGCATCACGACGGTTCCCCTTTAATCCCAACCGCGTTGCAAGCAGTGGTGAGCTCACGTCGAGGGGAACCGCGCATCGCTATCGAGCGAAGCTCGGCGACCACCGGCCGAGCTTGCGAGCCTGCTTCACAACGACGACCACCCACTCGTACAGGGTGTCCCAAAAAAATGTATACCGATGATACGGCTGAATTGCTCGACAAGAGATGAAAGTCGAGTCTTGACTTTGCCCAATGATTCTTGTTTATGTAACTTCGTGTATGTAATTGGAATTTTACGTGACTCTGATTAAAGCTCAGATAGCAGATGTTTAATTGTTCGAAAACAAGAGAGAAATTCAATCCAATTTTCACGAAGGTTTATTTTATCTAGACAAATATGATCGAAGTGCCGATTGATCAAGGGATATAAGCGTATTACAACGAGGATTCTAAATAGTTTACCATTCACAAACTAGATATAGTTGTGGGTCATTAATTGCCCAAAAGCAAGAGAGAAATTCAATTTTCAAAAATGCAGCTTTATTTGGATTTGTCCCAAAAAAGATTGAAGCGCAAATTGGTATAAGTACGATTCAATATCTAAAGATTCTAAATAGCCGACTGTTCGCAAACTAAAATACGTTAATATTATTGTAATCTCTGGATCTGTAAAGGGAATTCTCGGTTTACAATCGTTTGGGAAACGCTGCTCCGAGAATACTGAAACCACCGTTATATATATACGTATAGACGTCCACAATGGAAGGAGAAAATTGTGAGAGAAGAGGAAGGAAGGCGGAAAGTATAAGAGATAGGGAAAAAGAGAGGGAGGGCTCGCGGTACCGTACGTACGGTTTACGTTCCCACTAGCCTACTGACTCGATGCTCCCTCTCAATCTCTATCCTTCTCGCTCTGTCTCTCCTTCGCTTTAACAAGCGCATCTTCTCTACGATCAGTAAAGGGATGGTATTGTCTATCGGAACAAGGCAAGAGTACGTGCAAATTGCTTCTAAGCTAATTATACAATTTGTTATGTAGTAATTAAATTGCCAAATAAAATACTTTATATTATTTTTACTTTTATTTTTATAATTTTAATTTTCCTTAATTAATATTAATTAAAATTTAAATCTGGATTGAAGAAATAATCGTGGTTAGATTAAATAAGCTTTATGTGTGCAGTAAAAAAAATATAAAAATGTATTAATATTTTAAATATTATAAAATATGTAATAAGTTATTATATTTTATAATAATAATTTAAATCGTACGATTATTTTTTATATTTAGCAGAATTATCTTTTTATTACAATATTGAAATGTAATAACATTTCTATTTATGTTTTAATTATTTGTTTTATATAGTATAAAAAGTGTGTATGTGCATATATGTGTATGTGTATATATTAAAAAACTTTATATATATCATACATATAATTCTTTAACATAAGATAAAATAAATTATTCAGCGCGCGCGCCATGATCGCTTCATTCCTTCAAGCTGCTGCATGTGATACAGGTAAAGTCAGGTGCAAATGTTATCAGAATTGTGCAACGAATAAAGCCTAAAAGTCGGTGAAGTACGGCGTGTTCGCGCACGAGCTCCCGTTCGCGCGTGTGAATTACTTTCGCCCTGGGGGGGCATCGCATCTTATTTAGGTCGTATACATCGAGCGTACACTTTGGTTCTGGCACGAGCGTGTCGGCGGCGTTATTACGGCATCGCTATTATCTCGAGAGAAAGAGACAGAGAGCGATAGAGGGAGAAGAGAAGGAGAGAGAAAGAGAGGGGAGAGAGAGAGAGAGAGAGAGAGAGAGAGAGAGAGAGAGAAATGCACAGGTGACCTGACCGTGTGCACGCGACTCGCGTTTATTCCTACCTGTCGACCTAAGAAAGACGACTTATTGGATACCCATTTCATGCATCCGACGAGGGCAACAGTCGGCAAACCGTCGAACTTGATCTATGTAACTAAATGATCCCGGATAGTTGGCAAACGATAAACGTAACACGTTCTTAATCACAAATAAGTTCAAGCATGTACAAAATGTTATACGATACGACATTACAATAAAATATACGATATTTATTATAGTGCGTATGTGGCAAATCTACAGCCAACTTCTGTGCAAATTGCAAAAATATTTATAAAAATTTGCGGGACAATTAAGGATAAAAAATTGAAGGATTCTTAGACAAATTCATATTTGGGATCTGTACCTTATTCTCCGGTCAATTTCCAACACGCGACACGTTTTGTAATGGAGATTTAGTTCATAAGAATAATTAATCTTGTTACTGATGGCCGACATTTTAAGACACTTCGCATATAATGTAATTTTATGTTTCCTATCGTCGTCTTCGTCCCATCGCGTCACGTGGGTACTTCCGGTCGCCTCGCGAGGACACCGTCGTAGATAACAACGAGTATATAGTCTATCTTCTAATATACATTTTATGATTACACCATGTAAATTATTCTATCGTGAGCAGTTGGTATCCCTCAGTTTTTTTGCACACTTTATGGATTACAATTTAATTATCAAATACTCGTAGATCGTCTTGTCAATAATTCGTCTTGAGATTTACGCTGAGAGTTTTTACGACAATAAAATTTTCCCGAATATTTATTATTTTATAAGAAGCAAAAGTAAAAGTACACGTAACGCTAAAATATTTGCGAGAAAGTTTCGTCGAAAGAGAAATACAACTTTGAATTCATCAAAAACTAGAACACGAAATTACAGCATGAAATACACACCGGACACCCTGTATGTACTTCTGGTATTGATTTTCATCTGAAACAATCCGTTATCATACTGAAAAGTTCTTAGGTCTTCTAACGCGTATTCAGTCGCATTGAGAAAGGAACAAATCTCTGATTATAGCCTCGCGAATGCGAGATCTCGCCGGACTGAGAACCCGCGCTTTTCCATTCGCCTGCGTGCAGCATGCGCTCGAGCACATACATGCGCACACTCGCGCGTCTGTATCGCCGTGCGTGCGATGTAGGTATTACTTAATAATATCCATAACCGGGAGGTAAATGTTGGAGTGGGCGAGAGAACGAGAAGGAGAGCGAGAAAGAGCGGCAGAAACGAAGAGGGGAGAGAAAGCAGAATAAATGTCGCGAAATCGTAAACGCTCCAAGATATAAGAGAATAAAGAAAAGTTGTAGAGAAGATCGATGATGTGGAAAATGAAAAACATCATTTATATTCTATAGCTTCAACAAGCTTTCTTTAGTCGAATGAATTTTTTTTCATGGAGAGGAGAGATTTATTAATTGAGGTTCTTGTGCGTCATTAGATACTAAAGAATAAAGCATACGTTTTCGCGATATCGTAGAAAATCCCGAGTTTTCTGTACAAGATAATTTCATTTTATATCTTAAACCAATAAATCTGCATTTAACTTAGCACTAAATACGACTGTTCTGCTAAATGTTGTAAGGTTCATTTACGAATCTCCAATCGCATAAATAAAAACCGAACCGGACAACCTGTATTAGCGGTCAAAATGTATTCGTATATTGTATGTATAAAGAATCGAATTGAAAATTCAGTAAGTAGAGAAAAAATCTACCAAATGAAGACAATTATTTGCATACGCAAGAATATGACAGAATTAATTCTTTCGTGCGAAAATAACATTCGTAACATCGATCCATTTACAATGAATCATTTTGAGATTTTTAAATAGAGATAATAAAGTAATTGTTTAACGAGATATAAATAAAAACATAGTAAACCCCGTTCGACGGTACAAACTTTTCATTGACGAGAAAGGTAACGTACTGCCGCATCAGCCTTCAAAATCGCTATCTGGCACCGTCGCGATGTATAGCTTTTCCCAAGAGACACCCTTTCTCCAGGGAAAAAGTGAACCTGCACGAAACGAACCGAGGGATAAGTCTTATCCCCGCAACCCACCACTGTGTCGTCGTTCATCAGATTGAACAATTCCGTAATGTCGCAGTAATCCCCGAGGAGGTGCGTCGAGATATCACAAAGGGACAAAAACAAGCCCGAAGAAGTCGCGGTGACACTTGCTCGCCCTGTGGTCGCACTCGCTCCTCCCCCTCCTCCACGTCGGCGGACGCGTTCGCATCACTCACTTTCACTGACGCGCCGTGCGGCCCGCGCGGGCCGGCCGCTGCGGTCCCTCCGCGCGCAAGGGGTGGCACCCCGACGCCGGCACGAGAAAACGTCGATACTCCTCTTTTTCCCTCTCGTCGCGGCGCCGCCGAATAACGACGACGTACACTGGTAAGAGAGAACGGAAGGACGAGAAGACGAAGACGAAGACGAAGACGAAGACGAAGACGAAGACGAAGACGACGACGACGACGACGTCGTCCACCTCCGGCACTCCGATACTCCGTGGGTCCGTTCGCGGGGCGTCGACTGGCACACTCGCGCGGACAGTCACGAGCAGTCCCTCCGCATCCCGACTATCCGCGCGCGAGGGCCGCACGCGGGCCGAGTAACCGCGAGGACGGGCCCCGGCTCGCCGCGTGCCATCGGTCTCTTCGCGAACACGTTAGTCGCAGCGATCGCGGTGACACGCGGAGTGTCGGAGGTTGCCAGACACCCGAGATCCGCACTCTCGTTTTCGCCTCTCGACGCGGCGCGACCCGGTGCGTGAGTGCCGGTCACTTGGAGAACGCAGCACGCGGTTCACTCTGCGGCTCACTCCGAAGCAACACCACGGGCACGACCGAGCGCGCACGGTGCTCGTCGCACGGGAGAGGAGCCAGGGAGACCGGGAAATACCGCGCGCGAGGCACTTGTGAGAAAAATCGCGACTGTGTCGATTGCAAACGATCCCTTTAATCCATCCGGGCACCGTGGCTGTCGCGCGACCGTGGCTCTGGGTTGACTGGTACGCGTCGCGCAAGACCAGAGAGAGCCAGCCCCACCGTTCGCCCTCTCGTTCCCTCTCTCGTCCCCCTCTCTGTCAGTGCCTCCTTGTCGGTCTTTCGCGTTTGCAAGTCGGTTGAAGAGAGAGGGAGCGAGAGAGACGAAGAAAGCGTGAGCGCGCGATGGTAAGGAGGGCTCGGTGCGCAGGGCACTGAGTGGGAGGCGGGAAGGGTGGAAGGGACGCGGAGGGGATGCGAGGGAGGAGGAAAGGAGGGAATGCGCGTTGTGGGTAAGGAAACTTTCACGACGGAAGAGAAGAATGGGGTGGCAGGGTGAGAAAGGAGGAGCGGAAGGTAGAGGGCTTTTAGATAAGTCGAGACTGAAGAGATGTGAGAGGAAAAGGGTAGTAGGGTTGCTGTAAACAGGATCACGTTGGGGTAGGTCGAGTCGCGCGGCCCGTACTCCCTTCGATACTTTCCGGAGTCTTCCGCACGGACGCGGACGATGCTCTGATCGTAAGGAATGTCCCCTTCGATGTTAACCGTCCTGATTACAAAGGGTGAACAGAATGTTCATAATAAAAATATAAGCTTTTGAGACGGTTTCAGCTTCAAAAGGTCTGATACATGCGTATGCTACGTTACATCACAGCAACGTGATGTCATACGGAAAAAGGTTATTAGGGGAGTTATAGATTCTAATGTGGATACTAATTTAGATTCCGATGCTATTTTCGTTCGTGATAACTTTTTATCTAATTTTTTTGATATCGCCGATACTCGCGTGAGATAATTTCAATGTTTCCGTATTTATATACGCGTACTAATATTTACAATTTTGATAAGATTTACTCGCAGAGATTTACGTTTTTTTTTTCCATTGATTTGGAGAAGAAAATTACTTTTGTCAAATTGTTCATTATACAGCTCGCTTGGGACGTATTAATAGAATAATCGAAGATCTTTAAATCTATTAGTAAGACCTCGTTTAAAACTATTTTACCCGACGTAAACTCGATTACGTCAGCTCTTCGTTAAGTACTAATAAATATAATAACGACGATTTCATAACGATTCCTTCGTAAATGTAACACATATATGTGACAAGAGGGTGGAAGGAAACGAAGAGGGGATTAAAAGCGTTTACTTTCTGTCTACGAGCAGTGAGGCCGGTTACAGGATGGCGCACGCACTCAACGTGCCACGATCGATCCTAGAAGCGATCGATTGGTAGGGATGTCGTCGTCGTCGTCGTCGTCACCGTCGCCGCAACGAGGCAGGCGTTATTCGCTTAACGGAAAGGCATCGTCGTCATCGTCGTCGTCGTCGTCGTCATCCGGGTGCCGCCACCGTTAAGGCTAATCGTGAATCCTGATCCCGTAGTTGGAACAGCGCGGTTCGAATTAACGTTCGGCTATCGGGAACCAAACGCTGGTGAGAATTTCAAGAAGGTATCGGTGATTTATGCGAGTGGAGATTGAACTAGCGGCCGAACGTTTAAACTTGAACGTATCATCGTTTTAGTTGTGGACGCTGATTACACTTTAAGCTGTCTATCAAGGAAAATTACGAACTTTCTCCATAGCGGTGTCTTTCGTCGTATCTTAAATATATTTCTTATTATCTTCTCATACATTAAGATGTCAGAATAATGTAAGATAAGAATGAAAATTAATTACTTGAAGTTACAATTTATAGTGCAGAAAATTGCTTCAAGTAATTTCATTATCTTTCGTAGTTAGAGCAGAATAGTTAAAATTAAATTAATGACCTTTTAACATTTAAATATAAAGTTAACGTAACAAATAATAAATAAATTAAGATTAATATAGTAATTAGAGGGATTATAGATAAACTTGGCAGAAGGGCGAAATATTTCTAACAAGCGCTCATCTACATAATGAATATCGTCTTGAGATATATGAAAGAGAAAAAGAAATGACAGATAACAGATCGAGCATCGATACGTTTTTTGAGACGTAAATTGATAATATAGATAATATAGATCCTAATGTATGTGTGTGTGTATGATTCACAAAAATCTATTAATTGCTGTGTCTATAAATTATAGTCGTCTTTTCAACTTTCTTCTCTTCGCTTTTGCTGGCCTTTTACTTAAAGTGCTTTATTTCATTATCTTTTTTGTCAGTAATTTTGTCTCTCATTCATTCCTCTTCCTTAAAATTTGCTACTCGAACAGTTTCTTTATTCTCATATTTACTCTCATATTATGTAGTTTCGTACACATTTTCATATTTCCACATAATTATTTCCGTAATCAGCCCAATTATATCAGTATTTTCGTAATTAGTCCAATTATATCCGATATTTCAAGCTGAATGTTTTAAATTTGGCGTGGCATGGCCAAATTATTGTTATATCGACGTTTTTCAGTATAACAGTTCCTCTTCGCTTAGAACCGAAATATATAGAACCTCTCCTCGATGATCGTATAAAAGCATCCGCGACACTCGATATCGCACCGTTAGGTCGTTCACTCCCTCCCACTCAAGCTCATTGTCGTTTCGCGCATTATTCCAGATGACGGCTTTTCCGCAGGTACGTGGGAAGACGCGACGCGATCGAATCGATCGGCCCGAACGGGAAGAGGGTTCCTATTATCTGGCCGTGAAAAAAAATAAACCGGAATTCTTAAAATCTGATATATAAAACCGAACCGAGACGGAAGAGCTATCGATCTCTCGGATTCGGATCGTTCGGATTTCAAAGCATCTCCTATCTTGCTCCAGCACGGAAATATTTGTGTAGCGTTGGAAACGAAATACATTTCGTGGGTAACGGAGCATCGTGCTAAGCACATGTCGAAAAAATTAAATCAACATGTAATTGCTGTAGTTAACTTATTGTGTAAATATTTTGTGAAACAATGAAGTAAATGCTTATTATCAATTTCATTTTCACATTTTTCTTTTGTACGAAAGTACATAGCAAGAAATATAAAACAATTTTTCAATCGACATTTTCAATTAACATAAAATACGACATCATTTATTATTGGAATTACAGTGCTAATACCTCTACTTAAATTATTTTAATTCCAGCGTAACATTAGAGTGAATTTCCGCAACCAAGTAATAAATAAGAAAACAGGTTTTGTCATTTTTTTTTCCACTCAACTATCATTAAAAATTTTTTAAGCGCGATGAATAAATGCATCAGCAAAAAATAACATAATATTGCAAACAGTGTACTGTTATGTGAACGGCAATACTACTGTTATTGTGAATTCTCACAGTTCTACCGACCACATGGGCGTGGAATCGTGCGGGTTTGGTAGAAGACTTGTGACGCAATCGCCTACCGGTTATCTCGTCTGTGATGAAAACGACAAATTACAGTTATTTACGCGCATCCACTGTCAATGACCCATGCGGCTTGAAACCGGACACAAAAGAATGATGAATCGAACGGTCGAGGACGTTGCGGTTTCGAGGTCTGAATTGGGAATTTGATCAAAATTTCACGAATCACGTGAAATCCCGTTATTGATACCTCTCCTTTCGGTATATTCATTAAATCTATTGTATATACATTAATTTTCCTTTGAAATATTGGTTTAAATAACTTGAGGGACGGAGCGTTAACTATTATTACTATTATTATATTATATAATTATTCATGTAATAATTAGTAATTAATGTTATTGGTCATTGCGAGTTGATTTAATTGAATGGTTGAAGAATTTATATTGAGATATAATACACATAGATATAAACACACGGGCATATAATTTCTTGAAGTTATTTATCGACGCTTTTTGAAATTACAACATATACGTCAATTGAAACTTATATTGTTTACCCTAATAAACAAACCCGATACAAAATAATCATTGTTATAGAAACAAATCAATTTTTATAAGAATGTGTCAAACCCTCCTCAACTACTTGTCCCTTTAATTAACGCGGTTAAGTCGAGAAGACAGCACTTAGTAACTTCTTAGAAAGGCATAATTAATTGTTGCCGAGAGAGAAAAACTAGTTTTTTTTTAAATCTAAAAAATAGGATTAAAACCAATCGTCGTCTCATGTGTACGAACAATTAACAAAGCTTAGAGTTCCTTATTTTAAATAAAACGTTTGGTTACCCGAAACACATTCAGAAAGGAAATTGACTCGGTGAAGCGTAAGAGCGAGAAGAGAGGAGGGAGGGGGCAGCTGTCGATTTTACTGTATCAATAATAACTTACACTCTCCTTCGTGACCAGCCTAGATAGCACGATGTGGCTTATGTCCCGCTTATAGTAGCAACCCTCGGCGTAGTTGCGATACTATAAACATAATGCAATCGAGGCGCGACACGAGGGTGGTGGGATCTCGTGTTCTTTATTGCGATCGAGGTGGAGAAACCTCGAGGCGGGGGTGGTCGAGTTTTTTTTTTTTTTCGTTTTGCCTTTTCTCCGTGCGAGAGGGAAGAAGGCGAGGCGACGAGGCGAGTCGGGGCAACGCGATCGATAGGCATGTACGCGTTATACATATACGTGCGATCGATGCGGGCCTAGGCTTTCCGCAAGAGCGAAGGATGTGTGTATAGGTATGTAGGTAGGTAAGTAGGTAGGCAGTTAGGTAGTAGGTAGGCACAGTAGGTTGGTAGACCACGCTGAAAGCGCACAGGGATGTACCGTTAGAGCCGCTTCACCCGCCACGACTGACGACGTTGCGTGCGAACTTTTGCGACGCCATTGTCATTCTCCGACGTTGTAAACCGCGCCGCCGAAAACCAGCCGCGGAATCGCCGCGTCGCGATGGCGCAATTGCGCCGTGAAAGTACCGCAAATTTGCAACGCGATGCTGCTGGAATAGAGCCGAAGAAAACTTTCCACTCTGGGACCAAGTTGTTTCCTGATAACGTTTATGACTTCTGTCGCAATTTGCATTAATAAACTAACCACGTTTGTCTATATACGACAGATTGATTTAGATTCTGCGACAAAACTACCTAAAGATTGATTGTCAAATAATTACAAAATACATTGGCAAAGGAGTTAGTAAATATAAAGGTTCACTATTAAAGAAAATCAGCAATTTTAAAGGAATCTCAATATCGAAACGTGAAAAGGACAATTTTGCTGAAGTGTCTTTAAAATTTAGGTGGATTCTGATTGAAAATAATTTTGTCGGATCATCAAAATAATTATGGAGGACGCTCAAGCATGATGAACAAGATTGTAAAAAGTTTTGACATTCTAGCAAGCAACTTGAGTGTCCTGTATAATTATTTTGATGATCCCACAAAATTATTTTCGGATCCGCATTTACACTGAGAGAAATATTAATCAAACGTTTGATTAAATAGTGATCAAATAAATGTTGTAGTTACTGATAATTTAATTACAACATTTAGTTATATTTAATTATTTGGTTATAAATTGTATAACAATAATTGTTTAAACCTACTGATTGTTTGGTTAAAACAAATACATGTTTAACAATTATAACTATAAAATTCATTTGATCACTATTTAACTAAATGTTTGGTCTATCTCACCAATATTTCTCTCGGTGCAGTTAGATTTTTAGACACTTCAGCAAAACCGTTCTTTTCGTGAAGAAATAATATTCGATGGCTACGTAAAAATTACAGAAATTACTCATTTCGCTTTTTAATATTTATTATTTAATAATCTATTTTAAAGCAGAAAGTTACCATATACGATCCCTTTCCATTAGATTTTCGCAAACATAAATTTTGAACTCAAAAAGTAATATCTTTTTGTACGTTTCTTCTGCAAATCCTTAATTTTTATTTTTACTATGAGCTTTTGTTGCTACCAAACATACGCGCGTATAGAATCACTAGTAGAACAAGAACACCACGTATAAAGTTAAATCGTAGGAAACACAGGAACTCGTTTCGCGCGAATCGCGTTCATGAGAATTATTTTCCGTGTCTACTCGCGAATTATTGGAGCGCAGTAACCATGCTCGTTGAAAAAGCCGTCAGATCGAACTCGCGCGCGATATCCCAAGGTCGAAAGTCTCCAAGTCGTTTTCTTCGGTAAGAGACTCGAGCCGGCTCGTAACTGGTGAACGTGTAACCGAAATCGGCGCGCACGGTTGCACATTGGCAGTTGCTTTCTCATTTTGGGTTCATTGCGCTCTTTCGGTGGGACCCGCAGCGTTGTTACTGCGCGCAAGTTGTTGTAAGGTGAAATTTCCAAGCGGACCCTGTCGTAAATTACGTTACGACAACGAGGCGTTTGACAAGCAGTCTCTTCGAATACTGTTACACGAACCGGGCTCGCCTCTTGCGGCGCAAAGTGAATTTGAAATATTGATCGTTCATTGTTTTTTTTTCATGTATTTCTTGCGTTCGTCCTGCTGTTGAAATTGACAGTTATGGGCGTAGGCACTATTTCTCTTTTTTTTTGTTTTCCAAAATCAAAGGGTCAAAGAATTTTGTCACCACCCGCAGAGCAAAATATTTGTAGAAAGCAGCCAACGGTCATTCATCATTATTTATTTCCGTAGATTTCTTTGCAATTGAGCTGTACGTTTGTATACAATTTCAAATAAGACAAAACCTGAAGTTAATTTATATGTAAACTCTATAATTTTTCTTACATTTTAGTATTATATTAATTCATATTAGGATAAATCCCGGCAGTACTCTCAGACCTTTCCACTGGCTTCGCGAACTGGGAATGATCTGTTTCAGACGAAAATGAGAAGGAGAAGGTGAGAGAATGACGGAGAAAAAGGTAGTATATATTTAGGCGAGTTGGACCGGTGCCAAACTCATCAACGAAAATGAAATCTGGGTCTTTCTCTCTCTCTTTCTCCTTCTCTTTCGCTTCAAGTCATTCTCAGCTGCTAAAACAACGACTGATTTGCGATACACACGTACGAAATTTTATCTCGTCGATCTCTCTTCGTGTTTTGTGCAATCGAATTGTATAAAGAAAAAAAGATTCAAGTGAAGTGTAAAGATCCAAGAACTACTCAATCAGACAGAAGCAAAGATATCTCTATGTTCTATGAAACGATATTACCAATGATTTTTGTGATAGAAGAATTTTTATGATAAAGAAATTTTGTAAAACTAGTTATCCGGTACGTATTACGATTTTTTAACCATAATTTAAAATATAATAATAAATCTACGTAACATGTGCGAAATGAATGAAAATATGGGTTTAATATTCTCTGAAGCCATAAATCTGTGATATCGAAAAATGCAAAACAAAATATGCATAGCAAAATGTACGCTACACGGATCTATAAATCTGTAAAAGAAGATCTCTTCCTTATCACGGTAGATTATGCATCAGCGATTTTGCACTAGGAATGAAGATTTAAAAAAAAAATCAAACGGTGGCTCACAACTGATTTACAATTGTGCGCTTACGGCAGTTTAGTTTACCTCTGGCACGAAACGACTTCGATAAACGTGATTCTAATAAACAGCGTTCTACTTTACAAGTAGCGATAAATATTCCGCTACGGGTTGCGCGACATTTCAATCACCCGTCATTATGGTGTCGATGCACACCCAGGGCTTGGCTGGTGGCTATCTCGGTAGCGTGAACCTGGCTGTCGAAGAAGGCGCGAGAGCGTGCAAAGGGAGAGAAACGTCTGTCAGGCTAGAGTCGCTTTCCCCGCCCGCGGCACCAAAATCGTTTCCGGACCCGGTCGGGGTCCAGGTCCGACCATAACCCGCTCCCGGGTCCATTTTTGTCAGTTAGGCCCCTGTTGCTCTCTCGTAAGTGTTACACAACTGGCGTGCAAAAAACAAGAAAAAAAGAAATGGGTGTGTACTCTTTGTACAGGATTATTGAAGAGATACGATGTATGAATAATGTAGTAATTTTAATAAGAATTAATAAACATAATATTTCCTTTCATAATCAAGTCTGCATTTACAAAACAGTCACTGTATTACAATAACGCATTAATTACACCTCTCTTCAAAATACACAATTTTATTACTTTTAATAAATGAAACGATAAATAAATGATTATATTAACACTTATTATGCTATACTATAATATTTATAAGTGAAAGAATGTGTAATATATATGTTCCATGACGCTTCAGAATGAGTTTTAGGAATTTCTCGTTAAGAGAGAAAAATATAACAGCGTCACGTACATGTTAAAAATTTTCTTGAATTTTTAAATATTATAGTGTAACTAAGAGTGTTACCATAATTATTTAATTATAATTATTTATTAAAAGTAAGAATGTTTCTTTTATTTCATTACCTTTGCTTTGACGAATACAGAATAAAAGCTAAGTGCGTGTGTGCTTTGGAGCACGTTTTCACATCGCGTCATTACATTTCGGAATTCGATTGCGTAGAAAAGCGACTAGAGATCAGCCAGCGTCGCCGTTTCGATCGCCTCGAGACCATACTACCGATCATCCGATATTTCTGTCTATAGGCACGCTTCACCCTCGCGATTCGCGAGTCGATCGTTTTCACAACGATCCCATCTAGCATAAATCTATCTGCGATTATTACGCAAACTCTCGATAGCTCACCGACACGGCACTTTATCGTTCCCCGATCTATTTTCAAACGCCGCCGGCTAAGCCGGCGGGTGTGCTCCGACACCATGTGTGTTGTGTGTGTGGTATGTGTGCATGTATATATGTATGTGTATATATATACATATATATACATACACATATAAATACATTACGCCTTGGACACGTATCTTTTCTACCGTAACACATTGCTTAACCCCATCCGAGCCGCATAATAATGCGCTCTCCTGTTTTACGAGTTCTAACTAACTACATATATACATACACCGCGTACGTTTATAGATAATTTGAATTTCCGATACGGTTTTTCACATCGCAGTGAAAATTCCATATTCGCCGATCATCTAATCCATAAGTTATTTAATTCTCACACCGTTGCATTGGACCGTTAAAATGTCACAGAGTTCTCATTTTACACAGTCAACTTTGTATAAATATTGTAATACTTGTCATATCAATTGTCAGGCTATTTCTCGAATAGTACGATTTATGTTCTTGTAAAATATCCATGTACTCACCGCAAAATGGTCGTCATGTGCGCAGAATGAAAGTAATGAGCTTACCTGAAATAAAAATACAAGTGTTACATACGATACAGAATATGGAATTAAGAATATACTTATTGCTTAACTTAATGTTCACGACAAATTAATTTTAGAAAAAATTTAATAAAATAAAAGATTAATATAAAAATTAATGGTTTTGAACAATTATAGCAACTTATACATTAACATGTCTAAATTTGCATTTTTTAAACATTTTCAAAATTATTATATTTAAACACTCTCAAAATTATTATTACTGACATATTAAAACATTTAATGTGCCGATATTATATATATGTTATTTTATTCAACAATTTTGTAGATTAGACTCTGTTGGAACAAATAAATAAGTGCGATGATGAAAAAGAAATAAGACGATTTTAATGTAATGCATTATAGTGCATTTTCCTTCTCACTGCTCCCAAGCCAGACAAGATTTTGAGCCTTCGTGTAATTTTTAGATAACCTAAAGATGGAACAATGTCGAGCTCAGTTGCGAGAATGAATTGTCCATCAGGTCGTACAGGATATCGGGCTGGCACTGCATCGATTGATACTTCTCAAAAGACTCGCGTGGCGATCCGTAAATACAGATTGCAATGTTTAATCGACCAACGACAAACGAAAAGTTGAAATTCGACCGGATAACGTGTCTCGTTTTATTAGAAACGCACATCGCGTCCAATCCGTTCGAAACTACTAAACGCGCCGTCGTCGATGATTTCCGAACTCTGCTGAGCGACTATAACAGTAAGCGCGACACACAATCGATGAATCGCAAAGATGAAATACACTGTTCCAATATCGAAATTGCAATTGGAACGAGTTCGAACGCGGATGTTTTAAATGAAGAAAGCAGAAATCTGCCAAAGACAAAATACAGTTGCGTATCCCTTCAAAAAAACTAAGTGTTTTAATAAACTGAGTATTGATATTAGTAATTGATGAATTTCATTAATTACTGATATATTATAAGTGCTACAATATTTTTAAGATATTATACAAATGTTATTAAAAATTAAAATAATATTTCGAGAACATTACTCAATATTCTTAATATTATTTTAATATCAAATATGAGAATATTGCATTAATGTTATATGTCCGTTTTTATAATATTCGTGATATATTTCAATATCCGTAAAAATATTAAGAAAATGTTCTACGAATATTATTGTGATAAAAAATTAATGCATAAAATATATATAAACTTGATAATCATTATATTCAAAAGTTATAATATTCACAAAATCAATTCAAAATTTTAAATATTGATTAAATTAAAAATAATAAAGTAAATAATATTATTTACTTTTCATATAATATTATTAGCAGTGGACACTTTGTAACCACTTTGTATTAACATTAAATAATATTTTAAAAATATTAATGAATATTAAATAATATTGTAGCGCTTATATGGTAGTAATCTGCAGTATATTGAAACATTTATCAGTTCTTTTTTTTAAAGAGTATGCTGGGTGACATTTCTCATCTTGACATTTAGCTCGATATGACGACGCAAGCTCAAAGGGTCTTTTGGTTTTCGAGGATACCGCGCGATTTTCCGAAGCGGAACCGCGCAAGGATCGTTCGCCATCTCGACTCGCGCGCATTCGCGCGCGCGAGGAGCGATCGTTGTCGGTGAGGAGCATGTTGTAATCGGAAGTTCCGTCTCGCAATCGGCGGTGCGTCGTTCCGATTCGACGCACTCGCGCGAGTAGAACGGCCGCCGCGCGGATCGGTGAGCGAGAACGTGTTCGTCCGAACCCGCGCGCCTGCGTTCCGCTTCTCTCCGAGGTCCATGTTCGTCCGCGCGAATAAACGTAACCGCGTTTTAAGTTTCCTCTTTCTTCTCTCCACTCAATTGTCTCAGACGATTGACTGACTGGCCGACGCGATGAGTAATATGCGGTAGAAATGTTTGCTTTAAATCATTTTTGTCTTATATAATTTTTACGATTATATCATTTTTTTTTGTTTTATAAAAAACGCTATTCAAAGGAAATATGTGAATTTAATGCGTTCCTTTAAGTTTGTTTCACAATATTTTCTCAGTTTTCATTGAAATTATTATTACATAAATTGGAAGATTAAACATCATTATACATGTATAATATGATTTTTATCATCTCTCATTTTTATTACATAAAGTCTCCTTCTAATCAGAAGTGTGCAATAAATTTTAAGATTAATTTACATAGATTATTTATGTATTGTTCAAGTTAGGTTTACATAAATCTTTTTTATGTGGCCAATAAAAGCAATGTAAATTATTTTAATCAAAAAAATTAGATAATACAAAAAAAATAATTTATAAGTTTCAAGATTGTTAATATATATCAAATTCTACTGATAAAATAAAAAAATATATAATATTAAAAATTAAAAGATTGAGTATAATTTCTATTATTTCTGATAAAATTTAAATCTTCAATAATAAATTATTATTTATAAAGTTTACATTGTATATGTAAATTATTTATATTTTACACGTAAACGCCCCACCCTGCTTCTAATGTTCGTTTTGCAGATTTCTCGTAACGGGCGGTGTCAGTAGCTCCTGTACGGCCGCCGCGTCGGTAAGGACGAATGTAGATGATAAATTCGCAGCGAATCGTCAAGCGCGACGCGGTCGATACTATTCGCGAGTGATCGAGTGCACAACTGCTCCGTCCGAGCGCTGCCGGTCAAGTCGAGCTCGGCCGAGCAGAGTCGAGACGACCGGCCTTGCAAGGCTAGGCTGCAGGTCGGTGAACTCTTGGCCTACTGCCGTCACGCGCGCCACGTAATGCACGTACGCGCGAACGGGGATAGCCGTCGAACGTTAGGGGAAGAAAAAGGACGACGAGTGGCCTATGACTTAGAGACGAGGACTGAAAGAATCGCGCGCCCGCGATGAATATCTGTGATGAGTTTTATCTCGTTCTCGACAGTGGCAAATTTTTCTCTTAACGTCAGAGACGGGTGAAATTAAAAAATTCTTGAGAAAAAATGTTTCATATATAATTATATACAATTATATATTAAATATGTCCACATAAATATGTATATGATACATAATAAAACACATGTCACCGTTGCGATATGATGCTCAAAACGGTGCCCCTATCATCCTGGGTATTTCGAATCTGTTCATTTTTCCACTTAAAATAACTCAAAAATCTTTAAAAATTTACTAACATAGTTTTAGCTTTCTAGAACAAAAATGTTGAAACTTCACTTTAAAAAATAATAAAATGCATGTAATTTAATAACCGAAGTAATCATAAGTTGAATGGAAGTGGCATAAATCGGTCGGGCACCAGGATAGTAGAGAAAGGGCTAATATATATAATTTACATGATATATATAAATATTATATGTAATTATTATGAAAAATTTTTTCCCGGGTTATTTTGAGAGTTGCTACAAGCGGACATAAATAGGAATAAATCGAAGAAAACACGTGTTTTCTTCTGTTTCCATACAGCACAGAACATTTCAGTAATATTGCAGCAATATTACAACATTTCAATAACATTGCAAAAACATTGAAAATATTGCTGCAACATTGCTGGAATATTCCATACTGTTTGGATTTCGTGTAATATTATAATAAGATTGAAGAATCTAAACACGCAAAATTAGAAGAGACTTGCGAGAATTTGATTTAATAACTTGAAAGTTTGCTAGAACTTTTTTTTTGCATCTGTTTTCATTTTTTAGATCAGACAAAAATAAAATTAAAAGAGAAGATATACAGTTTTGTACAAAATTTTTACATATTCTTTTCTTTTGATTTTAAAAGGTAAGAAAGTTTTAAACTTTTGTAAATCTTTTTACAGGAAAACTTATGTTAACTTGGATATATATAAAGAAGCAATCAAAACTGTACCGTTTAAAAAGAAGTGCGAGATTTTTACATGATAATAAGAGATGGACTTCTCACGAATATGTCTAAAGAAGTGACTCTAACACTATTTTACATGAAGAAGTCGAGACATGCCATGGTCGCGTGCGATTTGCGCAATGCGGGGCTTCGCTGTCGCACATATTATTGCCGCGTAAAGCTCCGGATAAGCTCGTTAAAGACGCAAATCTCGCGCGACAGACGGACATGGTGGATTAATGCCCGTGGATTGATTTACCTAACATTTTTTTAAATTGCAAAAAGGAATAAAAAAAGAGATTTTATCATATGTTCAAATTGCATCACGTACGTTATAATTTAAGTATGATTGAGAGTGATCCAATGAATTCAATTAATTTATTGCATATAAAAACGGCTTACTGAGACTGAGAATTGAATAATTAAAGAACGTCAAGTGACAACAGTTTACTTTGATTATGATTTAATAATTACGATTAAATGACACTAATCTAATTGGCAAATGACGTTTCATCCTTATATTTTAAAAATGTTTAAACTGGTTAGGAGAATTTAAAAATGTATTGTTTCACAAACAATGTAAAAGAATAATATTTTTAATAACATTTTTTTTAGAAAATAAATTTAGAAAATGTTTACTTAAGGTTCATGTTCATTTCGTATAAAATCGTTTCAATTCAATTTTCATAATTACTGTAGTAATAATAGAACACTTTGTATTACGTATTCTTCTTGGAAAAGGGAGCAAAATTCGCAGTAAAAAAATAAGGGGTAACAACTACTTTTCTAATAATATTAATAACAGTGCCAAGAATCGTAACAGGCAATAATGACAAGAACATGTCGTGCTACCGCCAGGTTTAAATCACATCATTCTCGCAATCAGTCATGTTAACGGAGCTGGTCGATGCGATGCAGTTGAGGCCAACAATAATAATAACGATAATAGCAATTCCGTCGGGGAATGCGCGCTGGGTAGTTCTCCCGGACACGAACGGTAAAACGACAAGGAGCTCGACCTCCTAACCCCTAGACCTGCGGGACGCGCTCGCGCACGCGATCACGTTTTCTCGTAGCAGCTCGCCTTTTCCGTTACGCGGTAATTTTACGCGATGTGCGCGCGCGATCAAAACGGCGCTTTTAACGCGCGAGAACGGTAGCGCGAACCTTGTTGTAATCGTCGTGACTGCTAGGAAAAATTACCCACTGGGTAACCGGTATTCACGCCCTTATACCGCTGTTCTTTCAAACTCGATGTGTCTTAGGCGAACATCGTGATGATAAGCCTTCATTATAAACGTCGTCTTTAAAAGTGATCGCGACACGATCTTTCCCGATCGCGGATCTTAATTAACGATGCCTGTTAAGCCAAACGGCAGGTTTACTCGCGTCCAATAACACTTATTAAATGGATGATAATTTTCTTTGCGTCATTTTCGGATAATTGTCAGGTTGGTAATAATTATAGATAGTTAAAGACTTCCCGATTATTGGCATGTTATTATTAGCCGGATTCACCAACATTATTAACTGTAATTTCACCGACTATTCATTTCCTTTTATATCCTAATGCTGGCTATAATCTAGACTAGTAGAAAAGAAGTTTAGCTACCGCTAAATGGCGTTGGTAGAAATATCTCTGTGTCATGTAAAATCTACTACGCGTCCACCGACCACATCGACGTACAGCTACGTCATATAAAATCAATGCGTTGCCGGCTATTGACGTACTAATGCGTCATATAAGACGGCTGGCGATTATTGATGTAACACCGTAGTACGACTTGTTATCCGTTATATTTTAATATCAACCGATCATTATTTACATCAACATTCTACAGATAGCATAGCGATCTTCTCAGACGTAAAACTTAGCGGTAAATGCTATAAATTTAACTGTCGAATATAGTTTCATCAACAATGTGTTTATAATCATTTCTACGTATCTGCTAGATGTAAATTTTGTTTGCGTTAAGCAGCACGTATATCTAACACCTCTCAAATGTAATTGCACACGATTTATGCCCAAATTTTAGAAATGTTTTCTGCAATATTTTCTAGAGATTTTTGAGATAAGTATAGATTTGTTAAATATTTTATTTATATGTATATTAATTGCACAATAAAGGTTATTAAACGCAATTGAAATATATATATGTTTTAATTATAATTATTAAAAAAAAGATTTCTATTTTTTGTTGTAGCGATGAAAAATGAAGACCGGATACGATATTTTACTAATAACAGTCTAAAATATGAAGAAAATCAATAGTTTACACCCAGTCTCGATATAGAACTATTAAATATTTCACATCACTGTAATAGCTTTTCTTGTCAACATTACTCTTAAAGAGAGAGATAATAAAATTTCACTTATTTTAACTTTTAAACGTTCAAGAGAATTTAACAATATTTATATCGAAAGGACTTTGTTGCAACAGCTTATAATAATTATTAAGTTGCTCTTTTAAATAAACCCGAACTTTCGTGCATTTAATCAGTATTACTAATTTCACTTTTTACTAATTGTAACGGCTGTGCAAGGATCGTAGTCGCATTGTTTTTAAATAAAAATTACAGATGTCTAACCACGTCTTGCGAGATTCTGATAAAAAATTTATTTTCCAATCATTCTGTAGTTGTGTTTCAATTATGTCATCGTACAATTTCCGTAATCTAAGTAATGCTAAAGTGATATAATAGAAAGACAAATCACCGAACAATATATTAAAGCAAAAAGGTCGCGTTCCACTGTCTTCTTACATAACTACGCTGAATTTTCCCATCGGTCACCTATCTTTTCGTGTATCCGTGTTCGCGTCAAATGCCCTCTCTTCGCCCGTGAGGGACGCTCTCCAATGAGCGAGACAAGGATGACGAGAGAAGCACGTGGGGGCTACTCATGCATCGGCGAAGTAACGGTGTCCGGTAACCGCGTCAGAGCCGGTGCTAGCGGTACTCGCCGGCGTTCCGTTACTCGACCGACAGATCCGCTAACGCGACTTGCGCTCTCTCCTTCTCGCTCGTTGCACGCTGCTCCTTTCTCCGTCGCCGCCGTCACCGTCACCGCCGCCGCCGTCGCCGCCGCTGTCGTAGCCAACACGCCGTTCCTCGTCATCCAGGCAAGCACCGGCGCATCGCGAGCCGCTCCGTCTCGCCGCGCGATTCGCGTGCTGGCGGAGTAATGGCCCGACGTTACGCCAACGCGATTACGCGATTACGCGAGCGAGATCGTGAAGCTGACCGCCGCGCGCCGCGCCGTTCCTCGCACGGTACAAATGATTCCAGAAGACACACCGAAATACGGGATGTTTGCTCGATGTAAATAATAAAAGATTTAGCATGTTTGCCCACGAAACGTTTGGTACGATTTATATTGACGTATGTATGTCAATGTTTGAGGAGCTCGTGCTTTGAGAAATTTTAAATTGGCTCTGTTTTTTGCGAAGATTTAAACTAAGCTTCGATAAAATTACTAATACAATTTACAACATTGCAAATTTCAAGATGTGTCGAGAGGAAAATCAGAATAATATAAATATCTAAAAAGCGATATGAAAGATCTATACATTTTTAGACATTGTTAAATTTTCTCTAAATTTTTGTTATTTTCATAGAAAACAAGCAGATGATAAAATAACATTTCTAATTAAGACATCTCTTATCGTCTCTTTAAATTTTACCATTTGTGGACCCATCCATCTAGTATTGTAACAATTTCTAATATTTTTGTTTTTTTTGTTTTTAATGTAAATTAAAATTGTCTTCTCTCTCTCTCTCTCTCTCTGTTTCAATTTTTAATAGTTGTCAATAAAGTAAATAAAAAATAAAATAAAATACTAACATTAAAATTAGAGAAACAAATCTCAAATTTTTTTCTTTGCCCCCCTACCTGTTCCTGTGATCGGCGGAGATGTCAACTGTGAACTGCTTATATCTGGAGGTTGCGTTTGTTGTTGCGTTTGTTGTTGTGGTTGCTGCTGCGATTGCTGCTGCTGTTGCTGAGGTTGTTGCTGCTGTTGTTGTGGTTGTTGCTGCTGCTGTTGTTGTGGCTGTTGCGGACTGTTCGCATGCACGCTGCCCGGACTCGCTGCGCTTTCAGCCATTTTTCGCGCGTATAATTCTTGTTTATAGTAAAGATACGATCTATTACGAGCTATGGCATTTCTACATGTAACTGTCGAAGACAGCGTCGTTGTTGTTGCGTTGAGGCCAGCGACGAGATGAAGATGAATGAATCGGACAGTCAGTTTGAATAATCAGTCACTCTTCGAGATTACTCGAGTGCTTGCTTTGGACTTCTATCCCATTATATTCTCGTCTATATCTCGTAAATATTTATATGTAGATTATTGCAGAATTTATTTGCATCTCTCTGTAACCGTCGGGATCATTGTCTTTGAACGTTTAAAGAGAAAACCTCTTTAAACCGTCTTCCTTCACAAAGCGTGCAACGTTCGTTTCTTGTTTTTTATCTCTTGTTGTTTTTTCGTGCTTGATTGGTGACTTTATATTGATAATATTGATCTATTTCATTATATTCATTTAAACGTCATCAACGGCTCGTATTGGTACGTTTCGCATTTATACCACGTTGATGCAACACGCCGATATCAAAGAGAATCTCGAACTCGATGTATCTGCTTTTGATCAATTTTTTGCCATGTACGATCGAACATTTGCCTCGGTTCATTTTCATAGAGTCCAGTCGATTTATCGGTTATAAAAAAACATGCAAGTGACGAGAAAAAATAAAAAAGGCAATTATTAAAATATTGTTTAGTATCGTTTTGCACTATTGAAAATTCTTGAAGTCAATGCTTTTAGTTCAAGATATTAAAGGAAGAATCATTATTCATAAGCTCATAAATAAAGCGAGCAATTTTTTGATGCGTTCGCAAGTGGGGGGGGGGGAAATCGAGTTGCAGGCAAGAAGCTAAGGGCAACAACAACAAACATCGGGGTGGAAAGTGTAGAAGAGAGGTAGTTGGAACGGCCTCGAGTGGCTGCCCGCCGAGTCGATAGGTCAGTGGGTCTCGTTCGGAGAGGGTCGCTTCGATTCAACCACGCGTTTCCTCGCGCGCAGCCTCGAAACAGCGAGGGAGCGTAGCGGTCGAAGTCCTTAGACCGGGTGCGAGTTCGATCTGCTCGACTGTGTGGATAAGGAAGTGTAAGCACTGTCACCGAAACAGTCACCAAAAACTTGAATCTTTCCTTGAGCAATCGGTAGCTACCGATTGTTCATAAATATAACGATTCTGTATTCGTGTCGAAATCGATTTTATTGATGTAACGGTTATAATCGATTTTAACGATTACGATGTCTACGAAATCGCGCGTTGCTGCAGTATATGGGGCAACTACTGGTCTCTATTGCGAGTTATGACAAGCGACATTTAAAGAAGACGAACGCACAGTTTCACTCTTCACTTTCATTCGTAAGGTGTATTTATTGCCCAAATACTTGCGAGAATTGTGTAGAATATGATTGACGTTTTCTGAAAAATTGCTAGAATCGTTTGATCTATGCCGTTAAGGGTGAATCGAGAAAGATCGCATACGATTGAAGAAAGCAGAGAGGCTCAACGAAGGAGCTCGCGATTTCGCGCGATCCGTAAGTCGGGTGATAGCTCGAGCATATCCATGTTCGATCATGATTGTCGATCGTCGTTTTGCTTTTGGCTGAGATCATTGATTGGAGAGTGTCGGATCGTCGATCGGATTGAGCGAAGGACAACGAAGCGAGGCGGTGCTCGCGACCTTCGACGATTAATTCGACGGCTGCGGTCGATATCTCGCCACCGCGACCGCTAGCCTCGCACGCGATAAGATATTTTAACACTCGCGACGAAACGCTGCCATCGGACGTTGCGATGGTTCACCGTGTCGCGAGGCTCTTTCTCCGTCGATTTCGCCGATCACTGACATTCCGGGTCGATCACCACACTGCCGAGGACACCCACATCGCGAATCACTCGCACTCCGTGTGCTGTCCTTTCAGTATCTATGACTGTAGACTGCTCTTGGAACGCTTTATCCTCATTGACCATCGACATGGACCATCTTCTGTCAAGTGCCAAGTGTTTTCTCGAGTTCGATATCAGAAATATTCAGGTCTTCGGCTTGATTATCGATGAAGTTGTGATCGGAAAGTATTAGCTGATGCACTCCAACGTTCTCAAAGATACCTCCAAGAAAACACGACAGGCTCGGGTTTTGTTCGCGAGCCTCGTGGTTACACAGCTCGTGCTCGTTCGTCGTGATGATGGAAGCGGAGGGCTCGCAGCTCGTCACGGAGGAAGGCACGCTTACTTTTTTTGCTGGCAGCGCGAACGAATCGTGCGCGCGATGAGTAACCCTTCGCGCTCCCGGGTTAGATCCGTCGAGGAGGAAACTCGTCAGGACCTCGCGCGTCCCGGGCTCAACCTTCCCTTCTTCCTGCCTTCCTTTCGTTTCGGCGCTATGCACTTTACGGGGCACCAGTGGCTCCTGCTTGCACCGACCACCACCAGATGGCATCCAGGGACTTGACTCGCCCCCGAGCAACCCCTTTGCACCCCCGGAACCCTCGCCACCGCCACCCCGCCCGGGTTACGCTAGCTAACGAGGGGTTTCAAACTCTGCGCAATATTTATGGCGCGGTGGAAGGGCTTTCCTCATGCTGAGATCATTATTTAATTTATGA
The DNA here is from genome assembly GCF_016802725.1 of Solenopsis invicta. Taxonomy (NCBI): domain Eukaryota; kingdom Metazoa; phylum Arthropoda; class Insecta; order Hymenoptera; family Formicidae; genus Solenopsis; species Solenopsis invicta. Next base: position 13,644,736 of record NC_052673.1, read on the forward strand.
TGTATAGTCAGAAAGGGAGATAAGCAGGAGGGTTGATTTAATGTAGGGAGGCTTAATAGCACTATAAACGAATAATAAATATTGTTGATAATGACGATTTGAAATATCACGAGACACAATATCTCATGCCAATCATGTATAATCAACCTTTTCATGGAAATTAATGTATAATTTATCTTATACTTTTGTATCATTATATCTTTTATATATGAGAAATTGTTTTATCCATTATGTTTCATATATATTTATTACTACGTCTTTTTCCTATATATATATATATATATATATATATATATATAGGATATATATATATATATATATTACTAATATTCATTTTATGATTTCTTGTAATTTATTTGTCTATTGCGATATAATTAAATAATATATGTTAATAGTTACTTATTCTTGTATGTGTTCGTATATTTTTTAAACACAATATAATTACCGTATCCCTACATCAAATATTTTCACTTCAAAAATACATTTGTAAACAAATCCATTTAAAATATAATTATTCAAATATTATATAAAGTTGTGTTGAAAGTAAAAGAGAGAGAGAGAGAGAGAGAGAGAGAGAGAGAGAGAGAAATAAGGGATTAAATTACGCGTGGAAGCTCTTCAATGAATGGATGAACTAGCGTAAACTGGCCTTCTGACGATTCGGGGGTGGTGCACCTTGCGCATGTGCGACTCCCGTGCGACTTCGCTACCCTTCCTTCGATCGCGTTACTAGCCGGAGTTCGTTGGAGGATAGCTCGTCTTATCGGATAAACGATAGAACAGGCTATGCCATGCTGCCTGTCTATTGTCTGTCCCGTTGCGAAAAATCCTTATTATCTTCATTTTCTCTTTCGGTGACGGACACGCTCTAAACACTGAGGGCGTCTGTATTAAATAAATTTAAGCTTCTATCAATAAATAATCGACAGGGTAAAGCGGGACGGCATCACGTTTCTGACGAAGATTATTAAAATACTGAAATGTTTAGTACTTGAAGACAAATACTATTGTAACAATCTCAAGCAGGTCGATAGGTTACGATAACGTTAAAGTGACATTAAAATAAATCGTGATTGATTAAAAAATTTTAATAATTATTTTTTAGTTATTTTTGATGCCATTTTAATGTTGTAATAACTTTTTACTTAACTTGGCATTCTACAATTAAAATGTTCATTAAAATATTTTGTTATAATAATCTTCGCGCGTTGGATAATTTCCATGATGATATAAATTTTTATGACACACTTAGAGAAAAATTTCTTCCAGTAAAAACAAATATTTGCTTGAGTCAAAGAAATTTTCGCATTGCTACAAGTTTAAAGAAAAGTTTCTTTGATTTGAAGAAACTTTTTAATTGTCCCTTTTATTAGAATTAAAGAAATTAAATAACAAGTTTGAAGAAATTGATTGTGCAACGCAGATCTTTTTTTTTTTAATGAAAGAAATATATTTTCAAAACCGGAACTAAATTATTTCTCACTTTTCTACCAGTACTTTCTTTGAATTAAAAAAAAATATTTGTTTAAATTAAACACATAATTTAAACAAATAATTTAGTTACTTTAAAAAAGATCAATAACGTTTTAAAATCAAATAAATTTTTATTTTCCTCTAAGATATTTTCACTTTAATTGAAAACAAAACAAGTTAAGAAAACAGTTTCATCAAACTAAACATAATTTTTTGTGAGTAATATTTTTGCTGGCAACTTCGCATTTGTATACGTAATTTATAAGAAAGAGTATAATAGTCATAAAAATGTTCAATGCCCGTTTTTAATTTCGATAATCAATTTTGCATTCTTCGAAGATCTTTTCACGTGGCGCTTTTATTGAATGCTTCTTCGAACATCGCGCTACCGTTATCGTGCACCCTCTCGAATGGATCTGCGATTTAAGCGTGTCCGTTTCGCATTAAAACCATGTCCGGGATGCGAACGGAGGGGAGGCGCGAGCGAAATGGGCCCTCTCCAGCGGGTCCCGAGGAGGCTCGCATCGGGCTCGGCGCGAGACGCGAGCCGTTGCATTTTCAGAACGGTACTCCTAACTGTATCTCGCATGTGTATAGGCGCGTACGTGTGCAGCGCCGCTCACCTGTCGGACAGCCGCGCTTGGTACGATCGCCGAACAACAGCAGCCGATGAACTCGCCGCGCGACCGGCGCGACCATTGATCCAGGGAGAACTGGTGCACCTCGTCAGAATCGTGCATTACGTGGAATAAACATTTATTTTTTTCTATTGCTATTACATATTAAAATTCTTTTTTCAAGTGCCTTAAATTGACATATTTTTAAATTGCTAGAAATTATTCATTTTACGTATTTCAAGCATTATAAATATGAACCATGTGAAATACTCGAAAAGAACAGTTTTTGTTAAAGTTTGCAAATTTAGCTGGATGCAGATCTAATATAATTTTTTGTTAAAGTGTAAAATAATTTATGTGAAACGCTCAACCTGGTAGTTAGAATGTCAAAACTTTTTCCAGCATCATTAATCATGCTGAAACATCCTTCACAATTTATTTTGATGGTACAACAAAATTATTTTCAGATCTGTATGTAGGTATAAATTTTTAGATACTTTATTAAAACCGTTCTTTCTCTCGTGTCAAAATTGAATGTCTTCCACTACTCTCGATACATTAATTCTTTGTATCGTAAGCAATTTTTGAAAGTACATGTAAAAGTTAAAATAATTATTATAGTTTGTAATTTAAAAAATAAAGTTTTACAAAAACAAATATTTTTTCAAAGTTATTGTATCCTTATCTCAGCTTTTTCTTAATGCTGAATGGGCTCAAACGAGCCTCTCGAGCTTCGAAGAAGGATACGCGAAAAGCAACGGTTAGCGGATCTTCTACGCAGGTACTTACGCTATATGCGGGTCGCGTGTACGGATACTCACGTAATGTAGGCCCGTTTGCCGGAGGTACCGTAAGACCTTGCGGTATTACGTCACAGCGATAGAGAACTAACGTGGTTAGGAAGGCGTACAAAGGACAACGGAGAAAGGGGCGAAGGAGAAAGGAGGGGCAGCACGCTTCCCGCGCAGAGATAAACTCTGCTTACTTCAAATTAAAATTCTTGACGCATCTTTGAACAAACTCTATTTCTGTCTACAAACACGAGGTTCTTAAACGATATATTACTATATTTAGATTCGATTTATTTCCGTCGGAAACTTGCCTCTGATTATTGAAATATTTCCCAACAAATATTAAAATATGATAAATTATTAAATCAGTAATAAAATAAATTATTAGTGATATAAATAAACAAGATCATTTAGCTTTTATAGTTAATTTATAGTAAATTGCTTGTTGATAACAAAACAAGTTGATATAAAATATCATGATCGTCTAAAAAAAATTAAACATAAAATATTATCCAATTTCTATTAATAAATAACCAATAAGAAAAAAGTAGGATCATATCATGTCTTCGACGAAATTCATCGAAACTCAAAAATGTATTGTAGACAAAAGTACCATTGGGAAAATTCTACGACTGAAATTTTTATTAAATTATTTTATCGAAATCTTTGGCAAACCAAGCAAAAGTTAAAAATTAAAAATTATATTATAAAATGTAAGAAAGTTCATAAATTTAAAAATTATATATAAAATTATGTTTGTCAACTGGGATCAATTTATCTTATTTTTTAGAATATAAGAATTTAAGTATTTTATTCATAAAGAATTATGAAGTACCTTTCAAAGAGCATTAATAAAGACATAATACTCTTTTCTTTTGTCAATTTAGTCAGATTAAATTAAAACATAAAAATCAACATATAATTTAGAAAATGCATCTCATGTCGTACAATCGAATTCATAAAAGTAAATCGGGCCAAAACAGCCATTGACTTTCCGCATGAATCAAGGCGAGTGGGTTAGAATCGTGGATTCCCGCTAGTTTTATACCGTTCTCCGTTAAGCTTTTTATGCGTGCTCGCGTACGTGCGTGAGTACGATTCCGATTTGCGGATGTTTGGTTTTATGCGAGCCGATGCGCGTCCTGATAAGCTCTCATCGCGTGCAAGAAATCGCTCACGTTGCGCTCGAATAATGAAATTTTTTCCATCAGTCTCTCCTAATTCATTCTCTAATTTATTCTTGAATTTTAAATAATGACACGCACTTCTCATTATGGTCGAAAGTAATGTAAGTTTGTAATACGAGATGAAATATTACATTCATCATATCTGTGAAATAATTTAACAATGTAGCTTTGTGGAATACATTTTTTATTATGATTTTACCCTAATTGTTCCATGAACTTTAAAAAATATTACTACTTTGGTCGACCTTAATTAATTAATGCAATGTGTCTCGAAAAATTATATCACCCACTTTTTATTCAAAATATTTTTTTTTTAATCGGAACACTTTTGTTTTTTGTTAATTATTTTTCCATAAGTTGAAAATTTTATTTTGCAAATTATTATTTTTAAAAATTAACAAGTTAAAAGTTACATGTGTGTAGGCTCAGTGGATTTAAAAATTAATAAAATGCATCAAGAGATAATGAGCCAAGCTCGATCATTGTGCCACTAACAGAAATTTTTAATTGCATACACCAAACAATTTATCATTTTTAGATGGTTTTGAAACTACATTATACTCGAACGTCGTCAATCTATAGATAGCAAAAGAATGTCTTTTACCGTTCGAATCGACGGCGTACCGTTATCGTTTAAGGCGTATCGTTTGTCCTTACTCATTACTATCTTTTACGTACAAAATCAACCGACGGACGGCGAGTCAACGGACGAAGTCGGCGCGGAGCGGCATGATGTTTCGTTAAAGCGTTTCGCAAAATCGCTCCTGCCGGTGCGGCGAACGAAGCACGAAGCGCGAAGGCCTCGGTTAAAATCACCAGGCCCTTCCAGCTTCCTCCGGCCCGACACCCCACCCCTCGACCCGGACCTCTCCTTCCCACACCCTCTGTCCGCCTGCCGACGCGGCCCGCGTCCACGTGTTTCTATCTGCGGTCAGTGCACTTTGCTGCACGAACCGCGGCCGTTTACCGAAGGTCCACGCAACGCGACCGCGCTTAATAATCATCCTCCGGAGGATCGTCGACCCTGTGCGCCCGAGAGAGCGCAGGAAGCGCAGGAAAACAAAGCTGGCATACGAATTCGGCAGATTGCGGAGCGGAAATGTGGAGGGCGCATTTCGTGCACGCAATAAAGGATAATGAATGTTGGATTCGCCGTTGGGAGAATTTGATGCTGAACCTTGAAAAATTTTAAATTGCTCGATCTGAGACTATCGAAATTTTAGGAAGCGTTAAGCGAAAAGACTCGAGCAGCAACGCTCATAATTATATCAATTCAATCTCTTTGAACCTTTTTTCTTTACGTTCCCCAAATTGTTCATATTTCATACTTTTCTTTCTTCATAAATTACGCTTTTTATATTTTTAAATAGACGTATCTTTGTACACACGTCTTGTTCCGTCACTTATTTAAAACTTTTTTTACTAACATCGTTTCAAACATCTTTGATATCATCCCATTAATACATTAAATTCAACTTGTGATTTTATTCAAATACTTTTAATTTATTTCAGATATCCGTAAATATGTAAGTTTTAAATTTCAGACCTCCTTCGGGGTCTTTACATTGATAGTATTGAATTGCAATGGATCTTTGTTTTCTAAATTCTCGAGAGATCGTCGGACTCGTAAATCCTTCGATTCCATGTGTGTGCCCTCGGTTTCCCGGAATCATCCCGCGGATTCTATCTTCACCATTTCGACATAGAATGTATAGAGGCGGAAGTGATGGAGGCCACGGAAGATCCTCGCCCGATAAGGGAATACGCGTGGGTTCCGGTCATTCGTCTCCATCTCGATATTCTCTGGCGCGAACGCCGCCGCGTATCTCCGTGTCGCTGACACGTACTAAACGGAATGCGCTGCACGGAAACAGCGTCGTGCGACGTCGCGGAAGTGAAAAAATGCAGATGCAATCGGTGCGACGACGTACTAATGACGACGTGAGTATTTTTGAATTGCGGATCGCTGACATCACTCGCGTTAAAAAAAATTTACGATTAACTCGCCTCGTCATCGAGATACCATTTCTGTCGTCTGGTGCACACCATTCTTTTTAATTGTAAGTCAACAGTTTGCAAACAGACTACCTCAAATCACTGGCGGGATGAATAGCCATATCTACAGGTGTCGATGTTTTCTTTTTCTTTCATCAGAAATATTTTTTTATCAATTTAATTTGGATAATTAATTTAATGTTTCGACACAAAAATTAATTCAAGTTCTAAATTTAATATTACTTTTGTGAATTTAGGTAGCTGTAATTTAGATAATTGTAATATAATTCCTTATTTTATCCGTTATGAGATCTTATTACAAAGCTTCGGCTTTAATTAATTTATGAAAATTTTTTACACAATCTATTATCATTCAATAAGAATTTAGAATCGTGTAATAATACAATCGAGTGATAAAAATAGCAATATTAGAGGATGACAACAATATAATACAATCTAATTTTCGAGCTGATAGTCGCAGGAAGATAAAGAACATGACTAATTTAACATGCCAATCAGCAATTCGTGATTGAAGCGATACGACGATTCATCCATATAAGCGAACTACCGATTCCAGGTGGCCTTAAACTTGCTAACGTTTTCATAAAAGCGCGTCAGCTTCTGATTTAAATTACAATTAATTTTATTGCGTCATCGCCGATTTATTCCCCAGTAACGGGAGAATAAAACGCCTACGCACAGATAGACATGTATACGCGATACGCCGCCGCGCCGAGGAGATTTCTAAAGAGAGTGACAAAGAGCGTCCAGGTATAGAAAAGCTAGGAAGAGCGAGAGGTAGGGGAAGATAAACGGATGGCCCTAGGAAGGTTCACGGCCGGGTGGTTGCTTCAAATCAGGCAGGTAAGGTGCTTCGACGTGAAGGAGAGACATCGCTCTCTCGCCACGTGGTGGTGAGGGGGGTCAACGTCCTCCAGACGAGGTTCGTGGAGGTGAGCACTCGTGGAGGTGAGCCACGGCCGGTGACTTTGCCGCGCGCGCGGACTTGCCTAAAGTTCCTTTCCGCCGTTCATTCCGTTCATTCTTTGTGTCTTACGAGCCGCCGTGCAATCTCTTTCTTTGTTTCTCTTAGGTACCACGAGGAATTTTTGTCGACCCCACGCGGTTCAATCACGCGACAGGCATCACGTGCACGCTGCATATCGTCGTGATTGATGTACCGTCGTGCTGTAATAGGCGCGTGCAAAGAGCGATACAAAGTTGAGTATCACCCTATAGGCATATCGAAGACAAAGGGTTAATTACCGACGCCTACGGCTTTCCTTCCGGGCCATTCTCTGTCATAGAGAACTTTTTTCTCTTTTCGAAAAGCAAAGAGAATGTCTCTGAGAAGACAAGCGCGTTCGTATATCCATTATGATAGACTATGAAATTATATCTTGATCATTGTTTTCATGCTAATATTAGACTTTAATATTAGACTTTGATATGTTTATTTGCGATTTATATTCCGACTTCAACTATATAATTTGTATTACGAATAGTTTATTCATTTCAATAGAAAAAATTTACGTTCAACCGTCATGCTGAAACAATAATATATCTTTTCGTGAGTTGAAGGCATCATTTAAAAAATGTAATAAAATTTATTTAAAATATTCGACATTATTTAAATAAAAGTTGCACTGACAAGATATCGCTTATTTAAACGTGGCAAAATTTATTTTAATCTTTTCTTCCGTTTGGTGTTAAGAGATTCACTAACAGTCTGTAATGTTGACTTTTGTAATTCATGGGTTTTCCATTCCTTTCATGGTTAGCTGTGGCATTACCTCTTCGTGTGGTATCCTCGAAGCAACGCGGAGCTCGCGCTAATAACGTATGCGTAATCGCGAAGGGAGCGTTACGTGGGCCGTGCCCGCGAATTTCGACGGTCTCCTGAATAGGAGAGGGAGAGAGCCACGAGTTTTGGCCGTGGCGAGGACGAGCGAAGCCGAGCGGGTCGAGTGAACGGGCGCGTAACACCTGCGGTCGACGACCCTTGCGGTGCTATCGAATACCTGCCGACGCGACGACTCGCTCGTCCACGCTCGCGTCGCTCTTTCGGTCCCATGAAGGTTTCGATTCGGCCATCAGATTGCGATACTGATAGTACTTAACTTCATAAGCTATTTTTCAACGGGTTTCTAGCTGTCTGTCTCTTGCCAGACATTAATTATATTGGGCGAAAAATATGAGTCGATGCGATGTTTTATGTACTTTGCGCAATATATTTGTGTAAGTTATCTATTTATATATAATAGAGACATCTTTGTATGAAAAGTTTTCTCTGCATTGAGAGAAAGATAGACAGACAAATTGATAGTGTAACCGAGCAAAGCTGATATTGTAGATTTATAGATATAAAAGTACTGCGCCCGATTCATAAATCATTTTACGTTCTATGTGTACGTATCGATTTATATATTTATCCTTATAAACACAACAATGCAAAACTTCTCCTCTGCTACTTTATATATCACTGTCCCAGATCTCTAAGTCAAGATTTCAAATTAATTTAATCGATTAAATCTTTCTCATTTCATATTCTATCTTACATTATTGACAGAACGTATCATGTCCATCTTGATGTCTGTACAGTTTAAATTATACATTTCTTTAATATCAATTCCTCAAAATAATTATTACAAGAGAAGAACTTCAATTCAACGAAAGATGAATTCAGAATAATGTAGACGACTTCTCTTCGCACGCGATCAATGAAACGTTAATAGTGAAGAAACGATGTAGGAGGATGTAAAAGGCGATGCCTAAAAACAAAAACGATTTGGAAGCTTATTTCGGACAAATTATCAATTCTAATTGTCTTGTTATCCATTTACGTGCTACATCATTATCATACGGTCGCCCCACGCCCAATATCACCGTCGCGTGTGACAGATGATCGAAATACATGAAAGGGCGTTGAACGTGAGCTCGACCTTCCCCTCAGCGACCTTAAGCACCCAACAGTAACGTTCAACGAGAACTGAATCCAGAAGAGAGGAGATATCGTCCTATGAGTCACGGATAGAGCATGGCAGTGACCGAGCTATTACTCGTTACGATTTAGTTCTCGTTAAAGCGAGCTCGGTTTCTCAAAGTGTTTCAAACGTTCTAAATACGTAACATTTTAATACAATTTTTTATAAATAAAGTATTTTTACCTTAAATAAGCTCTTCTTCTGAATTTTGCATTTAATTTTAAGTAATAAAAAGTTATTTCTCTTGCGATTAAATATCACAATTTTTTGAAAAATAAGAGAAAAATATTATTTTTTAATTTTAAATTTAAAAACATATGACATATTAAAGCATCATACATATGCATGTGTATGTGTACAAATAAAAGTACATTTGTAATATAGAATGTCATATAACTGTATTCGGTAGGGAAAATATTAAAGCAACCATTGTGTACATGTTTAAATTCAGATATAGTCAACTTAAGCATTAATGTTACTAGTTAATTAATTTATAATCTTAATTAGATTTTAATATAAGCTTCCTTTGTATCCATACAATCTTAATATACGGGTCATCAAGATGATTGTCTCAGAAAAGTTAATTATAGCAGATCGAAATCACTTCATGTTCAAATTCCTCACTGTTCGATATAACATTAACGCACATTAACGGGCAACGAACTCAAGCTAACGGGCTTTCTCGCTCGAGTGTTATTGAATGAGAATCTCGGAATTCGAACGATATTTCTGTTCGTGTATGATCTGCTTTTTGTAATAACCAGAAGACAAAAGAACTTGCTTGAATTGAAAATGTAAAACGTAACGTTGACAGAAAATGTTAGTCTTGCTATTGGAATAATTTAATTACCACGTGGGAGTCTTTTATCAATATTTTAAGTCAAATCATTTTTATGATTTCATGTATAAAAACTTAATAATACATGAAAGTAATAAAAAAATTATTGGAACTTCAAATAACTAAAATATTGTTTTACTTAACATTTTTACTGTCGAAAATGTCTTTCTCTTTTTCTTGAAAAAATATTGCATTGAAAAGATATATTCGCATAATAATTAATCAATTAATTAAAGAACTAATTAACGAACATAAAAAATTAAATTTCATAAAGACATTTTCAAATATTAAAAAAAATTAAATATGCAAGTACCAAGTGAAGGAGATAATTAAAATTATATATACTTATACATAAAAAGTGTTATACATAAAAACTCAGAAATATAAATAATTTTAATCTTTAGTCATCATGAATCACAGGAACACGTGAGTAATGGGAGTGTCACACCGTGAAGAAATGTCATGTTCCTTTAGAGAGAGACACCTGTCTCTCCTTTTCTGAACGATGTTTCGCACGAGGGCGGGTCGGAAAATGCTTCTGTACAATGTAAAGATGTTGGAAGAGACATGGACCAGGTTCGGAATGGAATGGAGTAGTAGTAGTAGCAGTAGCAGTAGTAGAAACAGCAGAAAGGAAAGGGAGGGAAAGATGAGACGTGCTGCGGGTGGGGGTGGAGTAGTAAGAAACAGCTGGTGGGTTGAACGAGTCGTGTGAGTTCAATGACTGAAGAACGAAGAAGCAAAGGAACCTCGTTTTGAGTTAGGTAGGTAGGTAGGTAGGTAGGTAGGTAGATAGGTAGACGCGACGAGTGGTGCAATTACGCGCGTAGCTACGCACGCTCATATAATGTTTAGGTATACGCGCGTCTCTCCCGCGGGGTTGCTATCAATACCTGATATCGATATTTGAATTCGAGTGAAAGTATCGACGCTGGATTTCGTACATAGAGGAGGAAACAAGAACGTAAAAACAAGGAAAAGTATATGTTGTTGCGTGTAATTAAGAATTTGAAATTAATATTAACTTGTTGAGGCATCTTAATGGTATGTAATTAAAACTATAACTTCTTAAAATGTCAAAAAGAAAAAATATATCGATATGTAAGTAGTGAAATAATTAATGGGCTTATTAACATTTGAATGGTTTTGTAGTATCACATCGATTAGTATTCCAAGTTACGCGTAGTTATGGCCCTCCAATGTTGAATCCGTAATGCTTACTGGGATGTGAATGATGTACGAGATATTATATTTCAACATATGACATTTAATCCTTTTTATGCAAGAAACGTGTATCATTAGAAAAAAATTAATGTTTGTGCTTTAAACGATTAAGCTTGTAATTCTTTTTTAATTAAGAAAAAGCTAACAAAAATATGTATGAATTTTGAATTTGTACATTATTCAAAGGAATTAAAATCATGCATTATTTTCTATATATTTTTTATTCAAATAATAAAAAAAAAATTACGCAGTTGTTAAGCAATTCACAATTAAATAATTTTACAGAATTGTAATGGAAACTTATGAATCATTTTAAACATGAAATAATTCCAGTTCGCAGTTTTGCTACAAGGCAAAGTTATCTATTTCGTAATATATTACAAACTGCGATAAGTCTATCGTGACGTATGAATCTTTCGATTGTTACTCGAAGTACGGGAAAGAAGTACTGCAAGACGAGGCTCGAACTCGCCTCAAGTCGCTCAGAGTCGCTCGGTCATGGGCCTACCATAACGGTACTCGGCAGCGTAATTTGGGTAGAGGCTCCCATCGACATATACAGGCTCGGTTCATCGCCTGCTTATACCCTTCGTGCGTTTCGATGTACACGATGCGATATGCTTGGGTAATGTCTTTACATCGGTCGGATCGTACTTACACGACTTGGATTATAAATAAATATCCGGGGTTACCGCCCTCTTTCATTCTCGCGCATTCTGGAAAACTATAGTTTAATAGGATAATTTTATATCCTTTGAAGTGAGTACTTACGGATTCGACGGAGGTACAGATGGTTCGTTCACCGATAACAGGTCTATACTCGCACTGTTTTATGTATAGAGAACAACCATCGTGTTCTTTTAGAATATTATAACAATATCGATTTTAGTAATAAAAACAACTATTGTATCATGGAATAACATATATCTGTAATAGAACACAAATAAATTCTATACGTGATGATTGTATCATTTTGAATTATACCTTTAATATTTTGTCAAATTATTTTTAAATTTAAATTTTATTTAAGTAAAACAGTTTAAAAAGATTGCTGAAATTCTTTAAAATGCACAATGTTTCATGTATTTTCACAACTGTTTTCTAATACTAAATGCAGAAAAATTTATGCATCACTGTCATTACAAGTAATAACATTGATCACTATATTAAATTTACTATTTATTTAAGCAATATTATGTATAATTATAATATTGCTATATCAGTTCTAAATCTTCAAAATATCTTTATTTATGAGTTTATTTGTTAATAAAAAAACTCAATAACTTTTGCATTGATTATTGATGATAATACTTGGAATATTATTTAATTATATTTCGAACAACAAGGCAAAGAGGATTTTAGTGATTGATTTTACTGGCACAGAAATGATCGTGTTTTAACAAGCAACAAACTGTTCATATGTTTTGTTTCCCGATTACGAATTTATCACAATCAAAATTTTATTTTTATGAAATTCGAAGAAGAGAAATAATTGATGCCTGTTGTACTAAAAGATAATAGCAGGAATAACCAGAAATAAAAACGTATATAGAAAGGATTATTTTTGAAGAGTAAAATTTGGGTATTAGAATTTTAATGATCAAAATTTTTAAATAAATACATTAAAATGTACGTTGGGAGAGACAGCTACATGAGAAAATGCTGTACATCCGCATTGTGAATTTATTTTCACGTGATGTCAAATCTTTTTCTGTGTGCATATATATAGGTATGCATTTACATTGCATGTCACCGCAGTATGACGCCTTCATTTTTCGATATCACGACATGGCTACCCTGAATTTTCATAGTAGCGATTTGCGTCATGAATTTTCATAGTACCTCGTATCATTTCACCTCACGGAAAAATATGACATAATGCCATGTGAAGCTGATTCTATAATCTCATCTCCCTATCTGGTATGATGGAATTTTTTCTTACACGCATCAATTTATTTCGATTTCTACCGGCTCGAATAAACTCTTTTCTGCTTTGCCAACACCGAAATTTCATCCACGACACCGTCCGTATCGCGTTCTGCGATAAAGATAAAGAAAAATGGAGAGACTCGAGGACAAAGACGGAGAGCGGGCGCGCACGAATGCGTGGAGGGATCACGTGCATGCGTGCGTGAGTGCGTGCGTGAGTGAGTGTGGTGTACGTTCAAGAAGGTTCATTGACCCTCGCTTTTGTTCGTGTACCGAGCGGCAAGCTTGTCGGCGCTTAGTTCGGCAAGCAAGCGATGGGCAGGCCGGCCCATCGGGGCCCTGGATCGCATCGGGAATCAAAATTTGCTTCATGGCCGTGCCTAGTTAGGTAATCGATTGCAACACCCTTAAGTTTACCAAGGTCTTTGCCACCTGTCGCGGGAAGAGAATCTCGCTTTTCATTACCTGCCCTTCCCTTCGCTCGCGTGTACCTTCCCGCTACCTTTTGCTCCTCCCACTTTGTCTGTTCATATTTTCTGTGTTGCCCAATTTTCGATTGCGTAATCTTCCTTTGCGTCCTAACGTTTCAACATTTCTCAGTAATATACAATTATTCGTTATTTTTTTTTTAATATCCTGCAAATTCATTTATTCTTTTTTTTTCAATATTGCTAATAAGATAGGTTGTATAGAGCATTCTATTTGTTTGCTTATCTTTACTATGTGATTTTGCATTGAACTGCTTACGTTGCCATTGCTTTCATTAGTGTAATTTGACGCGTTACATCTGCTTTCGCATGCATTCTTTTAATATCAACTCATCTACGCTTTGTCATGTAATTTTTACACCTACTACATTACCAGCATGAAGCATGATTTATTGTGCTTCTATTATTACCTTTATATTTGTGATTCCTCCCTTAGATACTTCCGTTATGGAATTTTGTGTCGTATAATAAGATATAGATTTACGTATAAAATATTTTACAATTTTATTTTAATTATTTGATAGATTTATTTTGGTTTTCATGTATAATATTTTATTAAATATAATATTTAAATTTTATATATAATATATATTTTATATTTAATCTTGCTTAAGTATTAGAGAGATAAATTATTTAAACATTTCGACGAAGAGTGGATAGGTATAACTAATACATATTTCTAAAGTTAATCTTATCGATATTTAATTCTATTTAAGCAAGCCTTTATAATGGATTCTTCATTGTCACGAATACACGGATAAAATTACCGTTTAAATGTCATCGTATTCCATTTGACGTTCCGATAATTTGCGAAATAAGCCTACGTCGATTAAGAATGTTAATATAATTTCTAGGGTAAAAGAATTATTAATTTATTTAACTATTTACGTTCATTGTAACACGCGTTATAAATGAACGGTTTAATAATATATTTTACGGTAAAATCAATCATTTGAATATTCATTAATTCTGTTTGCTATATTTTTCAAACAATTGAATTGTTGATTTCTCTAATGAAGAAAATTAAATATCGGTGCAATTATTTGTTTTTGGTTAAAATTGGTTAATTTGACTCGCATACTCAAAGAGAATATATTCAAAATTATACTAACTGTAATCCATTAGTCGACATGTCGTAATTATTACAGATAGACTCAGTAACAGTAACAACATTTCCACTATTAAGTGTATACAGAGTCTAATACAGATATAAAAACTCAAAAGATATTTTCTTGAATTTTAATTGACAAACAACTTTAAAATTATTCTTATGAAAAAACTTAATCAGTTCTTTGCATAAAACGTATATCACTGATAATTATGCTTGTCAAATTAGAAGATTTAAAGATTTATTAAAATGCGTTAATTTAATGATACCGTATTATCGCTGTATATTATTCGTCGTGTCTTTCTTTCCCAGTTAATAATTAAAACTTTGATTATTTCCAATTAAAAATAATAAAAATTAGAGCGAAAAATCTTGAAAAGTCCATGCAAATGATAACGGATGGGATGAAAAGATTTTTTGAAGAGCGCACACTCGATGGATCCGGAGGCAGAAGAACGTCGCGGATTACGCGACCGCGTCGTCAGTGTGTTACTGACCTCGAGTGACCCTGCCATCGTGACCGCAACATCGCGTACTGTTACCTTCTGCGAACGAGCCTATTTTTCCCTCTAGTCAGTCCTTTTCATTCTGATTAAATATTCTTTTCTGTTACTACCCTACTCTTTCGAATAATTCGAGATTGATTCGCTGCTTTAATCTCTCCAAGAGAATCAAGAAATGCTTTGTATAAATTTGGACAGTGTCAAGGAAGAATAGAATATCATGAAATCTTAATCATCCGTTGAGCAAGATGTACATGAAATAATTTTGCCTTTAGTGTCACCGTTATACAATATGTTATAAAGATAATATATAACGGTTGAAGACAAGATTATAAGTGGAAGTTATAATATTAATTCCAGATTTGACGAAAGAAGAAAAGTAAAATATAATTAACATTTTAAATGTAATTAAAAACGGGAAGTTCAGTTAAATAAAAAGAGCCGTGTATTTTATAAGATATTAAATTGTCATGCAATCTAAAATTCTCTATGAAGAAATAAATTCATGCGATAATCGTATAGCTAAAAATTAAATATATAATGCAAATTATTAAATATTGCAAATGCAATACTAAAGAAAATTGTCAATTTATCATCTCAGAAATTAATCAATAATTTCGTGTTATTATGAGGAAATATTTAACTTTTCATCGAGATTTTATTTTGCCAATCATGTTATGGTTTTTACAAAATATAAAATTACTAGTGCATATAATTAGATTAGTTATAGAATAAATGTTATCTTATTTGTTAATTAATTTAACGAAAAAGCCGGCTGTCGCAGGAGTGTCTTTTCTTCTAAATCAATAATCCGCAGTGAAAGGGTTAGAGCGTTGAAAGGATCGATGCGGCGTGAATCTTTGATAGCACCCATTAAATCTACACACTCGGATTCGTTTTTATCTCTCGCGAAACTTCCTGCAAAATCTTTACCTCTTTATGCGCGGAATAAGTATTATTTTAATATTACATGTCGCGCAAAAATATTTGATCAAGAAAAATTTCATATATACATATATTTATAACGTGTAACATTCTATTAATTCTTTTTGTAATTATTATTACAAGAACTAAATAATTATTGTAATTAAGAAATATCTGTATTATATTTTATAGATAATGTCACAAAATCGTCATAAGGTTCTACTTACACGTAAGATCGTTTTTATTTATAACCGATGTCACTCACCTCTTATCGTGCTAGGCATCTTGTCCGAGATCGCATATCCTGGTATCCACAACGCCGCCTCTTCCAAAAATTGCTCTTATCTCACCTCGACTCTCTCACTTATCACCCACTTAAGTAAATCCGTTAATCACTACGCGCGTTAAGAACAATTCCGCTTTTTCCGGTCCTTTCGATCGATTTCTCACTGATCATTCAACTGTATCCATACTTCTTCGGTCTCAGGATCACAAATCAAAGGACGCGTCTCCGCCACATAGCGATATCGAGCGTCGTAACGCTCGATACAGGATCGATCAGGGTCCCGTCATCCACCTACGATTTTCTTGTCTTCTATTTGCACGCTCACACATTCGATATTATCCTTTTGTTTCTTCTTTGTAACTCTTCCAGTCTCAAAGATGCAAGTACGAATTTCGACTGAGGGGGCCACGGTTCTATATTTTTTCAGGTTCTCCACACAAAATTTACTTGATTCTTTTAATTAATTACTGGACACTAATTCGATGAATTAAATGAACACAAATTCTATTTCAAAATCAATTTTGCTCTAGTTTCAATTAGATCACGATTATCAATCGGAAGCGAGTTCGTAGCTATTTGCAAATCAGTTCCCGCGATGTCACTGATAACAATGACGCCGGAACTGGCTCAATTACAATCGATAAAAATCACAATAGCTGAATGAAAAGTCCATAGAGATTACGATTTTAATCTTTTGCACTCGAGTCAATACATACGCTGACGCTGCAGGAAAGCCGTACTCTGATTCTATATGCAGTGTATCACTGTAATCCCAAATTTACATTTAGCGCTCCACGAATCCTTTCGCGATTGATTTTCGCTGTTGCTCTTTCGTCTTCCTTCCGTATAAGAATTATTTCTTGAAATAACCATCCGTTAGATATTATCTTTCTTCATCTTCTATCCACGTGTCTTTCATCCTCCCAAGGAAGCTGGATCTTCACACGATCGTGCAATCAGAAGGTGGTTCTTTTCTCTTCAACGTCGGCACGGCTAATAAATTCCGCGGTTGGCCGCGATCACGCTTATTCCCCACTTTTTCGGTAAGAACTGCCAGGTATCTTTAGGCGATCGTTTGCCCTTCGTTTCCGGACTTTTTCTACTTCTCCCTCTGTTTCCTCGCGTTTCGTTGAGCGCGGCGTTACCGTTTCCGTTTTGGTTGTACCTGTATTCCTCAAGGTTCGGCGGTGGTCCGGTGGTGGTAGCTGGTGAGTGACTCTACCGCAGAGATCCACAGGTGCTCGCGCACGGTGCTGCTCGTCATCGTACCCTCACCACCGTCGGCTGCCGCCGCCCGCCGCCGCCACCGCCACCGCCACCGCCGCCGTCACCCTGCCCCCTCTACATGGGTTCATCGGTTCACTCTTCTGCCTCTACCACCGGTTCATCGTCGTTCGCGTGCCCCTACCAGACGAGCGGTAGCATAAAGCGAACGGTCTTTCTTCATCCCCCACCAAAGTCTTCCTCTCTGTGGTCTTCACCTTGTGCTTTTCCTCTTCTTCCTCCTTCTTCTTTGTCTTCTTCGTTTTCTTTTTCGTCTTCTTTTTCGTCCATTTTCGAGTCTTGCCCCCTACGTTTTCTCAGTGCTTTCTTCTTCCGTCTCTTTTCGCCTTTCCATTTCTTTTTTCTTCCTGACTTTCAACCCAGGCTATTTCTCTGTTTTCCTCATGTCTTCTTGCTTCTTTTCATCTTTTTCGGTTCCACACGTTTTTGTTTATTTTATTTCTTCTCCTTTCTTCTCCTTCTTTCTCGTTTTGCGTACGTACTTGCCATTCTTTCATTTCCGTGTGGTTCTACCACTTCGTCAACTTCATCTTGAGACTTTGCCGCCTCCGCTTCGCCGTGCACACGGAGCTCTTCCGTGACGAGAGTCACTCGGTCGTGCTGTTCACCGTTATTCGCCCGTAGGGTGCCACCCTCTTTAAGTCTGGAGTCCTGCCGGATCTGGCGTGCATTGAGCACGCGGGAGCCGATTGATCAAAGATGTTCAGATGTTTAGATATCAGATCCTTGATATTTAGCAAGATGAGAAAGCAAGTGATGGTAAAATTCAACGAGAAATCGATCATATAATATTTAACCACTTTTTATAAACTTTCGTGTGATTGATCGTTTGTCTAATAGACGTTATTAATAATTTAATAAGACAGAATTATATGTATATTATAAATAGTTTCTGTTATAATTAAAATAGAGGGTCATTGAATATCGTTTTTAATTGGCATGGTTCAAAGTTGTTTAAGAAAAGCATATTTTTAATATAAATTGGTAATATATTTTTAATTAGCTCATTTTATTATTATAAATTTATGATGTAAAGAACGTGTATTTTCTCAATGCGGAGCTTCAATATTCAAAGAAATATAATGTGGCGATTCCTCGCCACACATCCAACGGTCAAAATCAAAAAATAACAATCACAGAGAGAAAAACAAAGAAATTTAGTATTTAGAGTCAAGAAGATAAACGTTACACAGCGAAATTTAAGGTACAGAAAATAATAAACAAATTTTCCGTTGGACACGAACCACGTTCGTGAACGGTTCGTGTCCAACGGAAAATTTGTTTATTATTTTCTGTACCTTAAGTTTCGCTGTGTAACGTTTATCTTCTTGACTCTAACTACTAATTGTAAGTTTGTTTGTGTTTCTCTCTATGACTGTTATTTTTTGATTTTGACCGTTGGGTATGTGGCAAAGAATTGCCACAATAGCAATCTGAAATCACGCATTCCGAAAAATGATTAATTGTTTCATGTAGATTGCTTCTACAATTACCGTTATGGATATTTCGTCGTGAACACATATGTTAATAAGTATTCTTTTCTAATGTATTTGAATCTTGAAATTGTCTCAATAGTGTTTCATGTATTCAAAAGCGTATTCTCTTCTTATCATTCTTTTCATGAGAGTTAAATACCATTTTATATTCGTGGGAATGTTTGATATTAGAACTATTCGAATGGCATAACAAAGGTATTTCAATGACAAAGAAGGGATCGAGATTTGCTGAAATCGATTCGTCGCGTCTTCCGTACCCTTGAATGCGCGATTACCTCGAGCCCGAGGAATCGCTGGGACCGAGCCCGCGGTTGTCCGCCGGCTGAACGTGAATATTCCGATGGTCATTGACCCTCAGGCCGGTCTTTGGCGCCAAACTCAAGGCTAGCCCGACTCTCGTAAAACGCTACCAGATATTTAGTTGTAGATTTTCGTATCCGTGCTCCGCCACTTTTTGAGGCAAAAGCACGATGAATTTTCTAGCTGCTCGAGCATTTGCGTAGTGTTTATGATGCTTCAATTCTATCCCGATTTATATGTATATACTTATCTCGTTCACGTTAGCGCGAGATATTGATACCGATCGAGTTTCGATATCGTTGATGTTGCATCGCTTGCACATATTTAAAAATTTAATCCAAATTTAGACCATTTAGTAATAGAATTTTGTACATGTAAAGTTATCTATATGTACTCTTTATCTTTTATATATTAAAAAATATTTAATTTTTCAAAATTTATTAATTTATTAATTTTTAAAGTGCCAGAAGAAATATGTCCACTGCAGTATCGGCATTAATACGCGGTTTGTTGAGTCTTTTTAAATTGACATTTTGCGCTGCCGATAGACAGCATTCGATTCTTCCCGCGACCGACGTGGGTGCGTCGCCGATATTGATACCGGAAACGAGACGATCGATTTGAGTCGCGCGCAACCCTACGGTAGCGAGTTGGCGGCGCGTTATTGGCGGATCTTTCATACGAGAGCTTCACCAAGTTGCTCGAAGGTGAAGGTCTTTTTCTCTTCCGCTCTCTGAGCGCCGGCCGCGCTAGCTTATTCTTTCGACCAGCACGGCTGCTGATACTTCAATGCAAACAATGAATAAGGATCAAGTTTAATACGAGATTACTGTCGTAATACGTGAAAATAAAAGGTATATTCAAATTTATATGAAATTCTCTATAAAGTATCTAGACAGAGATAGAATTGGCTAACAAAGCCAAATTGTGAAGCTAAATTGTAAGCCATAGCAACCAAGATGCATCCTTAAAATAGAGATAGCTAATTTAATCGTTGCTGCCAAAATTCAAATTATTAGTTATTAAATTGTAACGGGTATAGCAAAAAGCATTTGCTGCTAGAACCAAATACGTGGCAAGATTTCTATAAATTGCTATTCGATGTGCCGTTTTATGCTCATAAAATATCAACGAACATCTGCTACACTTTCTTAGCTACTCGTAATAAAGCACGTTTTTAATTTTATCTAATAAATTTGTTATCTTGCAGCAGATATTTTATTTTTAATAATTAACTTTTAGCAAAATGACAGAGAAATTCGAACTTGCTACTGACATTTAGTTGACATTTCTGAGTAATTTTTTTTCGTGTACATACTTTATCGATAGCGTAATTTAATCACTCCGTCAAGTTTAGAATTTCTCAGTGATCTCAATCTAAGACGTTTTTCAATCTATCTCAGTTATAAATCTTGACTACAAAAGTTAAGACATGCGCGGTTCGGTAACTCGCGTGCTCAGGATTGCGTGTCTAAAGGTACATTTGTTTAAATACGAATGGAGCTCGTTCAAATCTCGTGCGACAGCTTTGCCTACCGAAGTTTGTAAAAACACACGTTTCTGCAGCCATGTGCTTGCAAGAGCTCTCCATCCAAATAGACGCGCTCGTAAGCTTGCTCGCACGACATGCGCACGCACGACGGCGACTCCCTATGGCGCTGAATCGGATTGCGCGCAAAACCTCGCTTCTCGCGCGCGAGTAGGCGTGCGGGAGAGCAAAGAGGAGAATGCCGCGCCGCGCCGCGCCGGGCCGCAACCGCAGCACGGATGCCGCATGAGCGAACGAGCGGCTCGCAACGGTAAAACATAACCGTTGTGCCCCCGACTGCGAAAATTGTGATGAGGAGGGGGCACAACTGTATGATGGGAGACGCGAGAGGGGAGAGATCGACGATGTAACACATAGCGGTACAGCATCTCCCCACCGTCGGTGAAATCATCCTCGGGGTTCACGGACAGTCGTAATTCGTGGCTATCGCGCGCGTACGAAGCTCGTTTTTTAATTTTCCGTGGGATACCGTGACCGATAGGCTCGGGAACCGGTATTTTATGATAATATCGCGCTGTACAGAGCGCGGTAGAGCGCCGTTGAGCAATGATAATCTGTTTATTTCTCTCCGGTACGCTGCAACCGTGGTAACGATTCGGATGTCAGCAGCACTTAAACTTTGTTTAATCCTTTCAACATAAAACTAAAAGTTCCGAAAGTTTTAAAGAATTAGTTTTACTTTTATTTAATTACGAATTAATTTCATATATATAATTTGACATAAAGTGAAGAAAATTTAAATTTAAAAAACTTTAATTGATTGTAAAATTTCGAATATAATGCAATTAAAAAAATTTATAAAAATTTAATAAAAGTATGATCGTGTATTTTTATCATTAAATCTGACATGCTATACTTTATTAAAACAGGAAATTCTTTCATAGTTTGTATCTTGATTAAAATATAGAAACATTATTAAGCATTATTCTATATAATTACAAAGCCGTTTAACATCTTATATTAAAATCTTTTAATAATAAATCTAAAATTAATTAATATTTAGAAGAAAATTATTTTCCATATTTAATAGACTAATCTCTTCATTATAATCAGTTTATCGGTGTATGCGTCTGTAGAAATAATAAAGTTACTGTTACAGCGGTACCTTTATTATGTTTGGTATTATATTCTAATCTTATTAAGTTTATAGTCAGAATCATTTCCTCTCTTTCTCATATTCTAGCATTATTAATCTTTTATATGAGAAAAGCACGCTTCTAAAATATTGTTTTTAAGATAATTAATTTAGAAGTACGCATGCGTGCGTTTCTGATATAACAAATTGAAGTAAGTCAGAGAAGGAATATCTATATACAGTATACATATACAAAATAAGTATAAAAATGCAATTAATTTTTCAAGAGAAAGCAGAATATAGATAAATATAATGAAATTAATAATCTCTTATCAACTATTTTTGGACTGCAATAAATAATTATTAATTTTTCTTTAAGAAAATCAAAAGAAGAAACATAAAAAAAGAAAAGCAGTATTATATTTATTTAATTGGGTATTTAATTAACTTTGATGTGATTTGTGCCATAAATGACATCAAAGTGCTCCTTCTTAGAAAAATGATTTTTTCGATAGAACGTTAACGTCATCATAATAAAAAAAAAGTATCTAACGGTTGACCGTGATCAAAGCAAAGCTAGCAAAAACATGGGTTTCGAATATCGAGACTTCGAGGTGCTTCGCCCTATCTCCGCCTAGTAACTTCGAAGCTGTCGCCTTCGAAGTTCACGGTCGGTCGTTCGTGTCTATCGCTGTTACACGTTTACGATTACATTAGTTCTATTTATAGTTTGGCTTTCAGCGCTCTTATACAACGTTAAACTTTTAAATAGAAATGTTAATTTCTTTGGCTAACACTTTGTAATACAATTAGCAATTGAGAGAATTTGTTATATTATCGAGTAAATTAAATTATTACCAGCATACGCAATTAATGTAGTACTAACAATTATTACGGAAGAAGGTTACTACAGCTCTCCATTTACATTTTGCATAATTACCTTGTTAATAATTAATATTTTAAATTGAAAATTTAACGAATATATTCATCAATGTGTTGTTAAATTTGAGAAACTCACAGTTATAAAATATTTATTATTTATTAATATAAGATATTATTAAAAAAAAATTGACATTGCTTGAAAAGAAAAAAAGAATTGCTTTGTAGTTCTCCTACAAAAGTAGACTTAAAAAATTGGTTTTGTTTAAAAAACAGAGTATTCTGTTATAGAATTATGCATTTATTTAAAATAAAAAAAAATTGCAAAATGCAAATGCATATACGTATACATGACCTCTTCCGTTACAGTATTGAAAATTTATAATATTGGAATGTAATGTAAATTATAAATTAGTAATAGAACTACAATCAACTAATAATTATTGTAAATTACTAAAAATTATTTATTACTGCTTAAATAAAGTTTTAATATGTAAACATGTATCCATTCAAAATTTAATATTTTTTCTATTATCTAAAAAATGTTTTTCTTTTCGATCAATTTGTATAGTTTTTCTGAATATTATACTAATAATAATTTATGGTCAGTTTTTAAAATTTTTATTAATGTTTACATTAGTATATGTAAAATTTGACCTTGCAAAAAATGAATAATCTTTATTTTCAGAAGGAGTTAGTCATGTCACTGACCATACATTTTTGCGTACGTCGTTGTCCATGAAGTTCACGGTCGGTCGTTTATTCACTGTTCGTTCACCATTACGGACCGTTTGCTTCCGTGCATAATGAAATCTGTTCAATAAATTTCACGCGTTATCTTATTTTAGCTTAGATGATTTTATCGGGAATTCTTTTTTTTATAACTGTTCGCGTACAGTATGATGTTCTATCGTAAATTGCTGGGCAAAACGATGTATACGATTACAATCTTTAATAATTGCATATACAACGAATTCTGTTAGTTCTTCTTTTATTTTGAATTGTACCTGTAGCTAAGCTTATTAAAACTAAAAAGAAAATATTTAAAAACATTTTTTTTTATAAATTTATAATCTATAAATATTTTTAGAATTCTTTAAACGTTTACAATTATTTTTATATTTCATAATATCAGTATTCACCATTTCGAGTATTGAACAAGAGTACCGATACTTGCAAGTAGCCCTAACCGAAACGTTGCGCTCTGTAATTTCGGATGCGATTGAATTTACATTATGACGTGTTCAATTCTTTGAATCCATCGAGAATTATATTCCGAACGGGACGCGCGAGATGAGAAGAAACTGACGACGCGGAGAGAAGAAGAGAGGAGTGGAGAGCTGTAACGCCCACGGCGATCAACGGTACATCGCACCCGCTCGTAATGCCTCGTACAGCAGTCGTATGCGCGCCTCAGGTAATAAGTCCGTACGTAAATATGTAAATCTTCTAGCGTCTTGTGTGTATAACATGCATCGCACTTTGTTTTTCACATAGTCAAAAATACATATGTAGGACATCCCTACTTATTGCACTTCCTTTCACTCATAGTACCGTAACATGCGATATGACCATTGCAATCACAGAAAATAAAATTTTGATTTATATGATATATTCATTATGTATTATTTGTTAGACAAAAATATTAAAATAATACTTAGACTCATATATGTAGTTTAGAATCAATCTTATACTATATTTTACTATATTTTACTTTTTATTAATCTTTTCAGAAAGAGAGTGTAAAAGCAAAAAAGAGGATTGTTAATATCTTTAATGCGTACAAAACAGTCATTTATAAATATTTATATATATGAGTATTATTAGATACGTTTAGCCTTTTTTTCTAAATGTAAATGTATTTTTTTATTTTACTAGCTATATTATTAGATATGACATTTAAAAAAAAATTAAAAATAATGATGACAATTAGATTAAAATTAATTAAAAAATAACTGCGCTGTAATTGCCGTGCTGACTTCTATTAGTCTGTTTACATCTCATTTATTAAAAATGATAAAATTTGCAGCCATATGCGCGCGCGTTTATGTTTAAAATTTTTTGTGTAGAAGGATTTATTACAACTTTATATTTGGTAAATTGTCCATGTAAATTAATAAAAAATAATGTTTATATTTCTTTATATACATTTTTAGCATATCCACAGTTATCATAAAATAAAACATTTTTTTTAAATAAAAATGTGTTATCAAGTATTTTAATATTTAATATTTTTTTATTTTTTCAGGATAAAATGTAATAACAAATATTTCTAGTGCTACATAGCCCGTTTTATTTGTGTACATCAAATACATGTAATGTTTACAATGCACATATTAAATATGAGTATTTCTAGAGTTTATAACGTTATAAAATTTTATTGATCTTTTTATTTGTTTTAAATTTGATATTTTGTTTCGAATTTTCTTGAATTATTTATTACATCATCTTGTTACAAAAACATACATATATGATATGTAGGTGTATATGATTGCTCACAATGTATTATGCTTGAATTCTTGGATTCGCTATGTCTAGCTGTATGAGAGAACCAGTCATCTCTATAGAAGATGTTTAAAAAGATCTTTTCTCGTAATAGACGCGCCATCAACCATGCAACGAAGGAAAGATCGTAATATACTCGGTAAGGAGAAGGTAACGGAGTGATTATCTTCTGTCGTGCTTGAACATTCTATTTTATCGACATTGGAGATTTTATTTCATTCGATGTTATTATCACGTTGCATAATAGTCTTTAAACTTTTTCTTTTTAATAAAATATGTTATATCAATATCTGTTTTTCCAATTTACAAATGCTTTTAAATAATATCTTTGTAAAAATATATTGTGATATATTTCTTTTCGTACAACTTTATAATTTTTTTTTTACTTTTTATGATATTTACTTTATATGATATTTATTTAATAATTATAGCTTCGTTAACCAAAATAATTGTGTTATATACAATTTGTTATCATAACTTTAAATTAAAATAATATAATTATACACACACATATTTTGAACAAAGTATAAATTATTATTAATCTTAAGTTATAAAGTTAAATTAATAATCATTCAAATAATACATTGTTTATTATTGTAATTGTAGTATATTATTAATATATTTGCAACGTAATATTTAATAATTAATATCGTAATTACTTAAAAAAAATTATTTTGTTCTCTCTCTTTGTTTCTAAAACATTGTATTATAAAAAGTTAATGTATGAATTTTGTTTACCCTGCGCATATCTAATTCTATATCTAATAAATAATGTAACATTTTACTTTTTAATTTAATTGTATACGCATTTTTGTTTTCTGTCATTCTATTTGTAAATAAAATTAATATAAACATATTAATATAAAGCTTAAACGATTTGGTTTTAAAATCTTTTGTTTTTGAGAGAAACCATATGTTATTGCTTTCTCGACCTTTCGTATTATTGTGGGTGTGTCCCGGAAAAGTTTATAATTTTGCGTCATTTTGGCATGTCATTCGATTCCATTGTGCAATTTGATAAGCCTTATCGTTCTTCAATCATATCAGGTGTCACACAACTGGTGTAATTAACGTTTGGTTCCATTTAATTACACATTTACGATAGTGTTTTAATAATTACTGATTACTGGATAACTTGTTTTCCTTTAGGCAATTTACAATGAACGAGTTTACGAGTGTACTATAATAAAGCTTTGTACTTTTTGTCTAGTATATTCTCACGTTTTTTATATGTATTACTTAATAGTATATATATATATATATAATATAATATAATATAATATAATATAACATAAAATTGTTTTTATACATAAGAAATACATAGCATATTCACATTTTCTTATCTTTTTATTCTTTTTTGTAATTTTAAGAATATTGCTTGGCTAATGACACAAAAGAACTATGTGAAAAAGTAAATATAATTGCCTGATTATGTCTGTATTTTTATTAATTTTATATTTTGGAAAATAAAAAATTACCGATTACGTGATTTGTACAGTGAAACCTTAAAATTATTTATTACACTATACAAGATCTTGGGGGCTTCATTCACGCGTTAAAATCAATCAATACTTAGAGTACGCAATTCTCACCAGTGCACACAGTCTACCGAAAGTTAAAGCAAAGCTTTTAATAGTCGCTGCATCATCAGTTTGTAAATTTTGTGCGCCCGCGCGTGTGTGTATGTATTAAATAAAATGTGTTTTATTCACGATTAACACTGTATCAATATATGTATATTCCAATAATCTTGTTTTAAGTTAACGCTTTAAATTATCGTAAATATTTTTTATATTAGAAATGTATTAGAGAATATTTTTAAAAAGTGACAGATTTAATATGTGGATTTAAAGATTTATTTTTGTGATCTTTCTCTCTCTCTCTCTCTCTCTCTCTCTCTCTTCCCTAATTTTCTTTTTTTTCCTTTTTCTTGTTTTATACATATTTTTCAACGTACATTTCACTGAATGATATTGTACAATACAAAAAAAAATTATACAAAAATTCTATGTTGTAAAATAAAATAAAATATTAATGTATTAATCACGGAAATATTGATATGATCTTATTAAAGTGAAATTGAATGAAAAAAAATCAATATTTGGAAATAAAAAGTCATTTAAAAGAGAGATATTTTGAAATAAAAATCTTAGGGGGAGAAACCTTCACCTTTAAAGTCCAAATGGCAAAATGGCATACATTGCCGTTAACAATGCTGTCGTTACACGATATTGATGTGTAAGAAATAATATCACTTATTAAAATAAAATTGTATCATCGTATACGCGAAAAGAAAAATATTAAATGTGATTAATAGAATATATATAACCTTTTTCAATCTTGAGTCAATCAATTACGTTTAATATATATAAACAATAGCAATTTTACTGCATGTTGTAAATTGTTTCTAAATATCTTTTAAAACAGAAATCTATAAATGTGTGTTTCTAATTCTTCTTGTTAATTTTTCCTTTTGTATTGTATTTTTAAATACATCCTTAATATTTTAGTAATAAAAATTGGCAGTTAAGAATTATAATTTTAAAAGTGGTAGTTCTTTCATAAAGTTTTCCCAAACAATACAGAATATTACTGTAATGTTGCAATATTGTTGAAATATTCTGTAATATTTGCTGTTGTATAATATAAATATACATGTATAAAATACATATACATATCTTAATTTTCTTTACTAAGTTAATAATAATAATTGATGATAAATAATGGTACTTTGTTGCCAAATTAAATATATATCGGATTTATAGTATTTTGTTGTTTAGATTCAACAATAATTATGTTATGCTTGAATAAAATAACAGAATAAGTTTATAAAATAGTCAGATGTTACTTATTACAATTTTGATGTTACAATTTTGTTATAAACATTTGTCAGATTTTATATAAAATATTAAATTTGTTTATTTACTCATTTTTTGTTTATTTTGTAATAACTAAGTAAATTTATGTAAAAAATTTATTAATATAAGAAAGTAAAGATAAAGAAACTTAAAGCATAATAATAGAGCAATAATAGAAAAAATTTCAAGATATTCTCTCATTAATTTGCAGTGATCGATAACACCGGTCTCCGTGGTTTTGTTGTTTGAAAAAACTTTCCATTTTTGCGCGCTGAACATAAATGCAAGCAAATTGCTCTACAACGTCAGGTTTTTGAGAAAAATAAAGTTAAAGGTTTCAAAAACAACATTTTTTGACATATTCGTCATTTTTTCCTACCAAAGTAATTTTTTATATACTTCTGTTTATTTCATCTTAAAGTGCCAACTTTTATTTTTCAAATAGATTTTTTTTTAATGTCGTATGTTTTTTTTTACCGAGTTAATATAATTTTTGATACTTTAACCTCATTTTTTTCAAAAATCTAATGTAGAACAATTTGTTTTTTAGATTTGTGTTTAGCGCGCAAAAATACATGGGAAATGATAAATAACTTTTACCCAAACAATGGAAACCACGTCGGTCAGTGAAATGTTGGTCGTGATGTGACTACACAGAGATTAACTCGGTAAAAAAAAAATGTACGGCATTTTAAAAAATCTATTTTAAAGGTATTTTAAAAGTTGACACTTTAAGATGACATAAGCGAAAGTAGAAAAAAAATTTACTTTGCTAGTAAAAAAATCACAAATATGTCAAAAACGTCGTTTTTGACACTTTTAACTCACTTTTCTCATAAACCTGACGTGATAGAGCAATTTGCTAGCTGGATTCGTGTTCAGCGCGCAAAAATACATCGGAAATGATAAAGTTTATTCAAACAACAGAAAAGAAGTCTAAAAACGGAGGTCTGTTTAATTGTTATGAACTGTCGAATTAATGCAAACGATATTATAGCGATTCTTATCTTACAACGTGCGACTCTTATCTCATAACATGCTATTCAAATTATGCTGTTTGTATACTCCGCTACAATTTGTTTACTAAGCTTATTACGCCGCATTATTCTTTTGTACGTGGGTGGTCTGATAAGTAGTAGGCTTTGAAATGGAAACGCAATATTCAGTGAAACCGGTTTTACCATCATATAGCCCCAACTTTCTAACAACGCCTGTTAAAATTTTAGCCTACTCTGTCCATTAGTTTTGCGTTGACAACCGATTAAAGTAAACGTCTCAATCATTTTTCTAAATATGGAAAAAGAGCAAACGATAATCGAAAAAGAGCTAAACTGGTTGAATTGGTGTACGAATTGCTTCCCCATCGGGCCGTCGGCGAATAGGGGGGGGAGGGGGGGAGCAGTTCGTACCCCAATACAACCAATTTAGCTCTTTTCCGGTATTGTTTGTTCTTTTTCCATATTTACAAAAATGACTGAGACCTTCACTTTAATCGACTGCCAACGCAAAACTAATAGACAGAGTAGGCTGAAATTTTGTCAGGCGTTGTTAAAAAGATGAGGCTATACACACATATATATATATATATATATATATATATATATATATATATATTAAGCACGTTAAAATAATAAAAGTATAGTCAATTAAATAAATCAAACGTTCAATATTAATTTGATGTCGAGATTTGTTCGGAAAAGTACGAGGGTGGTCTGTTAAGTAGTAGAATTTGAAATATATACCGGTTTTATCATCATATATATATATATATATATGATGGTAAAACCGGTTTCACTGAATATTGTGTTTTTATTTCAAATCCTACTACTTAACAAACCATCCTTGTACTTTTCCGAACAAATCTTGACATCAAATTAATATTGAACATTCGATTTATTTAATTGACTATTCTTTTATTATTTTAACGTGCTTAATAAAACATAAAAATTGTTCAATTTAAACGAAGAGATGCTATAAATTCAATATATATTCAATTTGGCAACAAAATACCAATATTTATTGTTAACAATTATAATTAATTTAGGAAGGAAAAATAAAATACGTATATGTATTTTACATACTCGCCACAGTATAGAGTAAAACTTTTTCATTTTAATGTCTTTTATTTATATTTTTTCCACTTTTTCCCTCTTCATTTTTCTAATTCGTCTCGACAATGTCGCATAGACCGCATGTCCACGCGTGCGTTTGCTTACAATTATATTTATAATTTATATAAAAATCGTGTAATTTATATAAAAATCGATCGCAGTCATTATCCGACTAAAGTGATTAAAGGTAAAATTTTAATTTTTTAAATATTTAAATATTTGTTATATTATTAAATATTATTGAACATTGTTTTTTACTTTTATACTATTTTTTTGTTAAAATTTCTTAAGATTGTGAAAACTTATTTTTATAATAGTGGGTGGTGTCTTGGGGCAGTAAATCGTGGTCACAGGATTCATCATCGTTCTCGACTTTCTCGTTACGCTTGCGCTATCAGAGGAATTGTACGCAGAGCGCGCGGCTATATAAAAGCAGCCACTTGTTGAGCGACACGCATTCTGCCGATTCGCTTCCGCCGCGGATATATCCTGCTCGAGGACGAAAAGGGGAGCAAACATCCGACGGGTGACCACGACGGTATTTCCCGTATTGTGCGACTTCAAGTCACAACTTCAGCTCAATTCGTCACGAGAGTGATTGACGTAGGACTTCCGATCAGGTCAGCAGATCAAACCAAATTAACAAATTATATAAACCACACCATTACCCATTAAAGAATGAAATTTTTGAATAAAAGTTGTATATCCGTTCTAGATACAATCACAAATTAATTAGAAACATGTTTTCTATCACACTATTATCACGAATGTTATAACACATATAAAATAGAAATCTATTCGTGAAAGAAGTAGTGTTTTCCCGTTAATATGTGTCCATCATTGTCTTAATAAAAAGTGGCTATATAAAAAATAATAGATCTCTTCGTGTTGCTAGAAACCTTCAAAAATGTTTGCATTTAGAATGAGCAAACTGAAACATTTCTGAAATATAAATTACTTATTTATGAATACTTATAGATGACGATTTATATCATTTTCCCATTTCTATACATTCTTGGCATTTTCTTCTTATTATAGAATTGCAAACTCTTTCGAAAAGTGTTAGATCTTTGTTAAATCATGAATACAAAAAGCACGATACTTTACAACTATATAATCATTAAACAGATCCGCAATTAATGATTGATGATAATGATTGATAATTGACTGATTGCTGGTGAAATTTTCTGTTACAAAGTGTAGAAATTGAACGAGAATATGCAGAATGCAGTTCATTAACACCGTATGCGACACGTAGAAACCAATAAGTCAATCATAATATTAACTCTTTATACCTCAGAAATGATTTTTTAACCTATGTTCATTAAAGTTTCTTTATTTAAATAGTGCGTACTATCTACCATATAAATGGACCCCTTTTCAAACTCTTTGTATAAAACTGCTATTTTTGATTAAATTAAAAAAATAATTTTGTAATAACTTCATGTAAAACTAATAATGAAAAGGATTAGTCTGTGGTCAACTTTATTTAATATACTTGCGGTTTCCTATTGCAAACGTAAAAATAATTTTCAAAATAAGTATACTTATATTTGAGATAGAAAAGGCTAATATGGAAATTCTTATAATTCTATATTTAAAATACTTGGATGTAATAAAATCTTATGTTCCCCTCTTTCCCATATTATAGAGATTTTTTTTCTCTCCCTCATTCCGGGGATAAAATAATATTTAAAATGTAATATTTAAAATAATAATCGGTCTTTAACAACGATGGATTTAAAATCTTGAGTTAGTAACTTTTTTGTAAAATTATAACTGCTTAATGAAACATTTAGAACGCACTTATATAAAATATATTTACGTGTAATGTATACGTGGAAAAAATGACTTAGAAGTAGTAGCTAAATATCAGCAGTTGGAATTTTTCTATCGGTGCGCTAAAAATTGGTTATTAAAGATAAATTATATTTGCTGCGAGATACAGTTTTATTAGCTAAAATAAAATGTGTGCGTTAACGCGTGTAGCTAAAAAAAGTGGTAGCTATTTCTCAATATCTTAGGCTCGTGAAACTACATACGCATTCTTTAAACATTATTTTCTTCTAGCAGCGAATATTTCTTGCTGTAACTGCTAATATTAATAACTACTAAATTTAGCTCCGGCAGCAACAATATTAGCTGCCCCTATTTTAAAGACACATTTTAGTTGCCACAACTAAATTTTAGCTTTGTTGGCTAATCTTTTCTCTGCGTGTAGTATCGGGTGAATTTGTTTTTGGGGAAAAAAAAATTTATCTTGATCGATGATCTTCATAAAAAATGATGTAAATTATTATGCGAATAAAGACTCGCACAATTATTAATTGCGGAATTGAAAGACTGTTTCAATTGAGATAAACAACATGGTAATCATTGAATAGAAGAAACGCATACATGTTACTAATAAACTTTCTTATTAATATTAAAAATATTAAAACATAATTTTGATTATTTAAAATAAACGTTATCTGTGTGTATTGTTTTAACACGTAATTTGCTTTTATCTACATACAATGTATTAGTAGCTTGATTAAAATAGGAAAGTTCTAATTGTGTTGAACTATACAATGATAATTGTTTCTAGTAATGCAATGAATAATTTTCACGTTTGTAGAATATCCGATTCTCTTTCTCTCTCTCTCTCTCTCTGTTTATCTTTCTCTCCCCATCATACCATTTCTATTGCAGAAACCATAAATCATAACCGCGTGTAACTCTTTGTCCGAAAATATTTGTAGTATTTTGAAACTGTGTTGTATACTGTTATTTCAAGATTAATTGTATACAATAATCTTCAATGATTTCCAATAGTATATGTATGTGGATATGTAGCTATATTTGACAGATTACAAAATCATTGTTAATTTGTTTCTTTATTATTATAGTAATTATTATAATAATTATTAATTTTTTATTTAATATTTTTATTATAATAAAAATTTTTAAATATAATAAAAATATTAAATTTTTTCGAAACAATAAAGCATTCTTTTTGTTTTTACTTGTAAAATATATTGACAAAATTTGATTTACTTTGGGACACTTTACATAAGTTTATAAAATAAAATGTGAACAAGGTTTGATGCTCATTGGATTACTCAATAATCGTCAGAACGTTTTGATAATAATCACTATCACATGACTATCAAATATCTAACTGGCATTTTCTTCGTTGAATCGCGAATCACTGATGGAGAATCCGCGGGTGGCCGACGGCGTCGCGGATAAATCTCTCAGTAGACTGCTCGGCAGCAGTGAAAGCTACGGGAAATTACAAAAGTCGGAAGCGGAAACAGAGGAAGGACGAGCTTTTAATATCGCCGGGCGTCATTCTGGCTTTAGATCCTCGCTTGCGAGTTCGATTTTCTATTCTACACTCGTCTCATGATTCTTTCCGCTGCTAAGATCATCTTGTCGAAACTACGATTTCGTTTTATCGCCGAAATATGATTTTCCTAGTTTTTAAAATATTATATAAAATGTTTAAAAAAATTGTGAATTAATTTGCCCATTATTTAGGAAGACTTTAAATCACTTTATATTTTTGATATTGCATATAAAACTTTTAGTAATTATAATATCTATTATGTTGAAAAATTATAATAAAAAGTTGTAATAAAAACATTTTCTTTTTTTTTATTTTTGCAATTATTGCGTTATCCTATGCATAAAATTGATACAGAATTATACATTTTTATGAAATTGATTACAACATAAAACAAAATATATACTATTGTTGCGGTTGTGGTTAAGCTGATCCCCCGTTATTGAATAGGAGATCGATAAATTAAAGAAAACAATCGTTTTTTTTAATTTATCAATCTCCTAACAGACGTACAATAACGGAGGAACAGCTAAATCACAACCGCAGCACTATGATAGTAGATTTATATTCTATCGAGATGTTGAAATCGTTATCACAATCAAATAATCGCTTTGTAATTAAATATCAATATGAATAGTGATTTGCTTATAAAAAGTATTTATTTTTGATTATACCCAATAAGCAGACAATATTTTTTAAATGTTTTTTTAACAATTTTTTAATAACATTTTATTTAAAAAACATTAAAAAAGCAGTTAAAAAATATTGTTTGGTCATCGGGTAGTTAATAATCGATAGGAAATTATTTGATAAAAAAATAAAATTTTTAAAACAAAATTTGCAAAAATATTTATTTAAAATAATTATTCTGGCGTGTCTGGTACATTAAAATAAGTTAATATCTGATTTGTAATACACCGGTAAAAAGATATTATCGATTTATATATCAATATGTAATTGATTGATAAAGGAATTATTAATATCCGTATACCGAGTTTTATTGTTTATATACGTATTATCAAAAAAGAAAAAGATATACAGAATAACGCAATAATTGCAAAAATAAATATTGAAATTTTTAATTTAGTTCTTTTACTACAATTTCTATAATTTTTTATTACAATTTTTCAACAGGAGATTATAAGTACTAAATAGTTTTATATAATGTCCCGTATTCAGAAGGCGCTTAAAAAGATGTTAACGCACTGTTTTGTCAGTCTAGTTTTATTTTACATCTGATAAACGATAAAGATAAAATGACAAAAAAGATTTTCTAAGAACGTTCTGAATACGAGTATATATCTATTAATGTCATAAATATAGAACATAGAAGATAAAATATAAATATCCTTTTCTAAGCATTACCGCGTATTTCTCATTATGTTATATTATCATTTTATATTATTTTGTGCTAGATAACGTCTGAGATTAATATAAATAACAAGACTAAAGCTGTTATCAAATGAAAATCTTAACGGATCATCTGCACTAAGAAGCTTGACTTATGTGACGCGAACGCGATCGATGATGAATCCGTAGAAATTAGCGACGAACTCGTGAATTTTTGTATTAGGTCAACATCGTTCGTTGTGTTATAATCGCGCTTCAGCATTGTCAGTGTTAAAAATCCTATCGCAAATAAATTACGTGGATCTCTATCGAATGATTAGGAAAGTGTTTCTACGTAATTTTGTTTCTTGATTTTTGCAATTTTGCATCGATTTGTGCTAAATTGAAGAGTGCGCAAACGAGTTTATTAGTGTGTCATAATTCTCGTGACGTGAATTGACAGAAATTATCACATGCTATTGATAAAGTACGATCAATAAACCTAACAAGGGAGTGCTATTCAGACAATTATAAATCATAATTTTGAAATTATAGATAGATAAATTATAAATAGATAGATAGATATATAATATCAATTATTATTTTATTATTATATCGAAATCTTGTCGTTATATGTCATTTTCTTCAAAGTCAAGCAGTGCATATAGTTAAAAAAAAAATAACATTTGACATTTAGCGGTTTTTGTGGGCAGTGGAGTCTTTTGTTTGCGCAGCACTCGATTACTGATGTCAATCAATTGCAACAAAAAGGATTCTTTAGTATTTTACTTCAGCAAAGAGAATAATTTTTTAATATAACTTTATCGTATGCAATATAGAAGTTGTTACTTTATAAATTTTTAAGAATTTTTAATGTTTAAAAAATTCATATGTAAAATACAATTGAATAATTAACAATTGTTACGTCTTACTGTCTGTTACAGATAAAATGAATTTGGAAGAATATCGCAAACATGGTAAGCAAGTATATCATGTTCATGCTCATAAACATAATAAAAAGTTAAATTTCAACGATTTATAATTATTTGTGTTCGTGTATCAGTGGTTATATTCATTTGAAATAACATGAAATTTGTATTGCATATTTTCACATAGATTTTATAAAATAAAAGTCACGCACACAACTATAGATAAATAATATTTTACGAAAGTTTTGGAGCTAAAAGATTTGGTTAACATACAAATATGTCAATCAATCGATCTAATCTCAATTTAAATTGAAGTGACACGCCGCGATAAAGAAATCAAGTCATTTCAAGGCAACGATTGTACGACGCTAAAGCAGCGTCAATAAATAGAGATCACCGGTAGAATTGGTAGAGACTTTATAGGTACGATATTGTTTCCGATACGATATCGTTTACAATTTAAATCTCTCACTTTGAAACTACGACATAGTTTGAACTCGCTTTTCTCCCGTGATTTCATTCCTAGTCGATTATTCCGTTTATTCGTCTTGATAAATTAGGATTGGCAGTATCGCTTGATATTGCAATACAGGATTATTCATTTATTGTTACCAATAACAATAAATGAAATAAATTGATTTTTCTTTTAGATGCTTGTACAGTATTTTGATAGAGAATTAACTACTGAACAAACGATTTTAGAAAACTATGTATCCTTATTTGTCAGAATGCAGTTTCTGTTTGAGACATCACATAACAACAAGAGTGATTACGTTTTTCAAACAAAGAAATCCACACGTATGAAGTAGAGTGTCTAATCTTTTGAAAAATTGCGTCTTTTCTTTACTACAGAATAGCTCCTTGATTCTTAAAGCATCTTTTGTTCCTGTTTGATGGCTTTTAGTTGCAGATAACGATAAATGAGTTAAGTTTTAAACGAAGAGGATTCGCAAACTTATTTCCTGCAGTTTATTTAATATTACGATTTTTAATTCCAGTTTCTCAATACTTTTTAAATTTTTTGTCTGTTAATACTTTCCGATTTGAGATATTTACAATAAATGCATGGATACTAAATTAAGAGAAATTCTAAAAATGTTAAATATATAATTTTTAAATATTTTCCCTTCTTAAAATTACCAAAAACTTTTTAAATTATTTCACGGCTATTGAAATAATTATTGCAAATTATTATATTGTAATATCAAGTTAATGTTAATTTATTGTTGTGATATGACACATACATGTATTTATATTCATTTCATTTTTCAATATTTTATTTTCATGTTGCGTGAATGTGTATTCTATATATTAGCCAATTAAAAAAAAATTATTGTAAATGTGTAAGAAATTAATCACTATTTTGTAAATTGAGATGCAGAATTTGTAAGAGAATGGATATTGCAATAGCCATTCTCGTTAGACATCGTACACCATGATCTAGAGTAATCATAAATATTCGAAAATTGCGAAGGGAAGGAAATGGTGGATTACATCGCCGATTATCTGGGAGACATACGCTCTCGGCGAGTATACCCAGCGGTCTCGCCGGGATACTTGAGAAATATCTTGCCGTCATCGGCCCCGGTGGACGGCGAGTCCTGGGACGACATATTCGTCGACGTTGAGAAATGCATCATGCCGGGTGTGACGCATTGGCAGAGTCCGCACATGCACGCCTACTTTCCGGCCCTGAATTCACCTGCCAGTCTGCTAGGCGACATGCTGGCTGACGCAATAAACTGTTTGGGTTTCACGTGGGTAAGCGCAATTTTACGTTTTTATTTTTAACGATATTTAATATTTTCGCGCGAATGTGTTTAACATCAAATGACATTATTCATCATTCCATAAATATAATAAACACTTATCGTAATTAATATGTTTGAAATTAATTAAATATCTTTGATTAAAATTTGCAATTAAAATAACATTTTACACAGTATTTTCTTATAATTTACAATAAATACACGTATTATTATCGAAACCTATGTTCTTTATCATTTAAATTTATTTTGTATAATACACATTATGTGCTTTAAAAAATTATTCTTGATTATTTATAAAAAAGAATAATATAACAAAAATTAATATCGAAATAATTTTTATCTTATATTCTCTAAAAATCACGTCTTGAATAATCATGTCTTGATACGATTTTAAATTTATTACAATTATTTCTATATAGGCTTCCAGTCCAGCGTGTACCGAGTTAGAAACGATAGTTATGAATTGGTTAGGCAAAATGATCGGTCTACCCGAAGATTTTCTGCATCGACCGGGTGGTTCCGGCGGCGGTGGCGTCATACAAACGACGGCATCAGAAGCCACGTTGGTGTGTTTGCTCGCCGCTAGAAGCAGAGCTATTAGGGCCGTGCAGGAGAATGATCCTGACCGTCTGGCGACAGAAATCAATTCGCGACTAGTTGCATACTGCTCGGATCAGGTTTGTAACCACAACTTTCTGTTGAAAGTAAGAAGCTTAGAAATAAATCTAGAGATGCTAAAATAAGAGTGCAAATTCTCGTGATGTTTTATTTAAAAGTATGTGTGCGCGCGACCGCTGGGAGCAATCGCGAAAGTAGCAAGCAAAAATAATAAATTCTAATAAGAGTGAGAACGTTAAATACTTCGTATTGCGGCGAATAAAAATTTCAAGCTTTCAGCGTTCCTTTGAGAGCTTTTTAAAATGCACTTAGACGCATTACATAAATGAACGAAGATGTGT
The DNA here is from genome assembly GCF_016802725.1 of Solenopsis invicta. NCBI lineage: Eukaryota > Metazoa > Arthropoda > Insecta > Hymenoptera > Formicidae > Solenopsis > Solenopsis invicta. The sequence goes on from NC_052673.1 coordinate 13,683,454, forward strand.
ATTTGTACTGAAATATCTGTATCGGAATAAATTTTTCCTGAAATATCAAGATTTTTTTGTAGTCATCCTGGATAAATATAAAAATAATTAAAAAACGTTTGATTTTGTAATACATTGAAAAATAAATTTGTATGTTATAAACATTGAAATTTCAAGTGATTAAATCTCAAACATATTAACTTGTTTTTCCAAACAAACCTTTTAAAAAATAATAATATAATTTCAAACTCTGAATTTTGATTTTGAGATATTGTTTTCAAAATCAAGCATTTTGAATTAACATCGCATCTTCAAAGTAATTAATAATATTAGTTTATTAAAATTTGCGGAATGACAAATAAAACATTTATTATTAATTTAAAGATTTTTATCCATGATATCTATTAACTTTTTTTGTATTTATATTTATTAAATTAATATATATAATAATTATAATATATATTAATTTAATAATTATAATTATATGTATTAAATTATATCTATAAAATTTTTCGTGTTTATATTTTTATTCGACAGGCACATTCAAGTGTGGAAAAAGCTGGACTTATAGGACTAGTTCGAATGCGATATATTGAATCTGACAATGAATTAAGCATGAGAGGAGATGCTTTACTTGAGGCACTAACGCACGATCGAGCTGAGGGTCTGCTTCCTTTCTTTGTAAGTTTCATTAATATTGTTTCTCGTAAATATAATATAGATATTCTACTATATTCTGACATATCTTTACATCTATTTTTTTCTATTAAATGTCTCGTAAAATATCATCGGTTTTTAATTGTTATTAAATATGTAATTTTATTTTGCTCATAATTTCCAAATTATTGTAATTTTCATACATACAATAATAATAATATATAAAATAATATATATCATTATTATATAATTTATTATTCTTATAAGAGAAATGACCCAATTGACATACTTGTTCCTAAATTTTATTACTATTTCACTATACCATTCTCTTGTTAAAAATTTATTATAATACCTGGTTGTTATAAGTGATAGCAAGTAAAGTAATACAGTAGATTTAGTAACAATATAGAGACAATAAAATCTGCGCGTCTACTACCGTGGGCGCAAGAGCGAGTAGTCTAAGTATACGTATGAACGAACCGGTGCACCAATTATAGACGTATTCCCTGCAAGTAGTAATAGACGCACGGGTTCGGCGAACAAAGCCGGATTGACGTCATGCTAGTTGGTCCCATAGGAGCTACCTAGCCTGATTTGAGTCTTGCAAGTCTGTTCGCAATGAAAAATATTTATAACTTTTTACGATGTAATATTCTCAAGATTTATTTTGCCAATTATACATTTCTCATAAAATAAATGTTGCTTGATTAAGAGTCAATTCCATCAGTATTTGATTCGATTTGCTAATATGTATGTAATGTAAAAATATTTTTGCTTAAATTCTCCGTTTAAAAAGAGCAAAAAACGATAAATATGCATTAATGAGCGTGAGAGAAATCGAATTTGAAAAAAATTCCCTAGTAACACAACTGATTTTACATTTAACGTTTTCTAAACGATTATAAAACGTTAAATATGTTTAGGAAACATATATAAAATAATATATATCAATTATTATGTCTTAATAGCGTTGGATTAAAAATTTCATAATGCTTTGTATATTACATTTTTCATTTATATAGCTTTGAATGCTGTTTTTATGGTATTAAATTTACATTTTTATAATATTAAAATTTTTTAACATTATAAACAAGTATATTTGAGATCTGCTATTTTTGAGAAATTTTTGAAAATTCAAGATAAATTGAATTTTTCGTTTTGTATAATATGTGAAAAATATAAGAATATTTAATTTAATAATTAAATAAGAAATTTTTTCTCTTCACAATACAAGACGACTATTATATCTCTATAGGTATGCGCAACCTTAGGCACTACTGGTGCATGTTCTTTCGATAATCTCAAGGAAATTGGACCGATATGTGAGTGTGATAAATTTACTTTAAATTACACTGTTAAACATCAATTTTAATTTTGTCGCCTGATTGCTCTTTTGAACGATGCTTCTAAAACGTTGTGACAGTGAATATTTTATACTATTACAGGTCAACAAAATGGTTTATGGTTACATGTCGATGCAGCCTATGCTGGTAGCGCTTTCGTATGTCCGGAATTTCGTGGTTGGCTACAGGGAGTAGAGCTTGCTGATTCCATTGCCTTTAATCCAAGCAAATGGCTCATGGTTCATTTTGATTGTACAGCTATGTGGTATGAGCAATGTTGTTATTAAAATTCTCTTTATAAATAAATAGCTAAAAGTTAACAGTTATAAGAAAAAATCCATAGATTTTTCGATTCACTACAATAACAGTCTGCGTATTTGAATAATATATAAATATAAATTTGAAGAATAATCAAACTTATGTTCAATTGTAATTCATAAGAATAATCGATACCATAACTTGCAATTTCTATAAAATTCATTATTAATTAATTATACGTAATTTTCATTTTAAGAAAGTAGGTCACGTGCCTTGCAAGATTATCGTTCAATTTTCGTTATATTAGTTGGATTGCAGAGTACAGTCGTCTTTTTCCGTTCCTTCCGCAATTTCCTTTCGAGGACGCTCCAACGATCGAACCTAGTTCACAATCTTTCGGAATGTTATTTCAATTACGTTTAAAGTTGATAGTATGAAGTAATATGATTATAATATATTGTAGTGTTTTATATTATAATATATTATAATATATAAATGTATATTCTCTTTTATTTATGCACAATTATTCAATTGAAAAAATAGAAGAAATAGAAATCGTGTAAAGCATATTTTATACGAGTAAATAACAAAAACTGATATAGTAATAAAATTTGTGGAATGTAAAATACGATTGCAAAATAATGATTGTCTTTGATAAATGAGTTTAATAATAAATAAATAATGTGCACATGTAATCAAAAATCTGCGTTGTTATTACTGTTTCAATTGTTAACAATAACTATTTCGTGAATTCTTTTTTTTTAAATTGTACCTCCATAAATACCATATCTAAATTTCTCAAGCAAATACTATTGCAAACAAAGTAAACTAAAATAAATACGCTAAAAGATTCATCATTTATCGAACGTATGACCACTTATAAATAACCAAAGATATTAGATTAAATAGAAAAACTAATAAGTTCTCCCTTGTTATTTATTTGCTTCAGGGTAAAGAATAGTCAAGCGCTACACAGAACTTTTAATGTTGATCCGCTATATTTAAAGCATGAAAATTCAGGTAATTTTATAATTTTCTAGCTTCTTTAGTAATTAATTATTAAAAGATTAGTGCTTTTTAAAATGTTATGTAGAAATTTGTTATTAAAGAAAATTAATTAACTTTGAGATATAAAATTTCCAAATTAGAATAATATAAATTTCTTTTGTAATAATGTAAAACTTTTTTTTAAAAGGTCTTGCAATCGACTATATGGTAAGCAATAAACATTTTAATATTATTTTCATAGTATTTAGAATTGTTTCTCCTAAATATAATCTGATAAATATAATCCGTAAATAAATTCGTGATAGTATATTATAAATTTGTCATGAAAGAATTTATTTAAAATGAAAAACTTATAATTATTTAAAGAAATTTTGATTTTATGCTTATAATAAACTTTTTAATATTATTCAATTAAAAAAAAAAGTATTAGACCTACTTAATAATAATATATCTTTTAACGTTTTAATATTAATTTCAGCATTGGCAGATACCTTTATCCAAAAGATTTCGGGCTCTAAAACTATGGTTCGTTATTAGGAATTATGGAATTACGGGCTTGCAAAAACATATACGAGAGGTAATTGAATAAAAAATATATATTTTTTATTCAAAAATAAAATTTAATGAAATATATTTAAGGAGTGAAATGTTTTAAAATTGATTAATATCTTCGTTTGTTTGCTTAGTTGTTATGTTAAATATAAGTTCAAAATTTGTATTCATAGGGCGTGAGGCTGGCACAGAAGTTCGAAGCTCTAGTTTTAGCTGATGCTCGTTTCGAAATTCCCGCTGCAAGGCATCTTGGCATGGTAGTCTTTCGTCTTCGCGGGGAAAATACATTGACAGAACGTTTGTTAAAGAAGCTTAATTCGCGAGGTCGATTGCATTGCGTGCCAGCCGCCTTGCATGGAAAATATGTTATCAGATTTACAGTTACCTCGACAAAGTACGTGACTATATTTATCTTTCAATATTTATGTAACCATATTGAACTGAAAAATTAAAAAAAGTATATAAATATTTATAAAATTTCTCTGAACTTTACTATTTCGTATGGATAAGAAGTCAGGCAAGAAGAGACAATCTTCAAAATATATTAAAATATATTATATTTTGTTATTTTTGTCACACCGATTATTCTAATACATTTGATATGTGTGTATGCGTGGATTTCATGAGCTTTTCAAATAAGACCTTATACTTTCAGCACGACAAATGAAGATATCTTAAGGGATTGGGCAGAAATACGAAGTACTGCTAAGGAAATCTTGGGTGATTCTACTCGATCACCTATGCGGGCTAGAGTTCCCCTCGCAGGTAATAACGAGCCGGGACTAAGGCAGGCAGCTTGGTAATAGCGACCCATAGTGTTTTCAAAAACAAAAAGCACTCGTATTCAATCAAAGATATATGATTCACATAAACAGTGAATAGAAAATGTGTTTACGTCTAAAAGATTTTGCACATTTTTATAGCTTAGATACATTATAAAAAATATGATGAATTAAAATCATATTTCACATAAATAGAGAATTGATAACTATTCCGTTGTACCTTTATATACATATATATATTTTTCTATTTATATAAAAAACATGGTTTCATCATATTTGTAAGATTTGGAACATAAGTAAGCAATATAGTGCAAAATTTTATATGCATATATGTACAAACAGTGTACATATACATTGTATGTATATTTGATTTGTAGCGCAAATTATTTTTACTGTGTATATGCAGAAATGATAGTTGCTTTTATTAGATAATAATACACTCACACAATACTAATTATATAATATATAAAAAAACTTTCTTTTTATAGTTAAAACTTTATTTTTACAATTATATTAACCCGACATACATATACGTAATTATATGTCGGGTTACTATAATTGTAAAAATAAAGTTTTAACTATAAAAAGAAAGTTTCTATATATTTACTATATATTTCTATTATATACACGTACAAGTAATGTAATAATTAGACGTTTATAAAATTGGATTTTTATAAGTCTAAATTTATATTTATAAAATTAATATTTATGTTTAAAAATATTCTAAATAATGTAAAATTTATTATTTTATTTATATTAAGCTTTCTTTTAAAGTAACATTAATTTTAAGTTTAATTATTGATTTGTTTATTACTTTTAAGTTATTGATAAAAATGATATTATTGTTAAATAAATAATTTTATTACACGATTCTTTATTGTTTTCGTTATTTTACATACATGATTTTTTCACATTACACTTCTCAAAGGTGAGTCACATCCAATATTCGCGGAAATTAATATTAAATATACTGATTTTTTTTATTAAATTGTAATATTTAATATTGCAATAAAAAAAATGATGAACTTTAATAATTTACAGATACGCGACAGAAGAACGAAAATTTTGGATCGAGCTTACTATTAGCCAATTCACCAATGTCTCCGAAAATTGTAAACGGTAGTTTTGCCGCCATATATGATACGGCTGATGTATTTGAAGAATGCATGAAAACTTTTGGGAAAATTCATCTTGAGACGAGAGATAGTCCAGGTAATTAATAGATAATTTCAATATTTAATATTACATTTAAATATTTATTTAAGCAATAAGTATCATATTATTTGATTTGAAGAAATATTTATATGAATTTATTTGCTATTATTATTGCTGGTAATTTTTAAAAAGAATAAAATTGTATCGTTTTAATGAATTAAGAATAAAACATGAATAATTTACAAGCGATTGATCGCAATAAATCAATGGTATGTCAAATATATTTATTTCCAATATATCTTTTATTTTAGCCATACGTCGTCGCATCCGTGGAATATTAATGTCAGGCAAGCAATTTTCATTGGATTCTCGTATGGATCTTGTTCAAGTATGTTTAAAACTATTTTAAAGATATGTGTATATTTTATTTTCATATTTTTTGATGCCTTTGGTTTTAACACAAAATATCACTTAATTGCGTTCAATAACGTTGTTGTTTCTTAGGGATTTGCTTGCAGCCGTCCACTCTCGGATGCAGCTTCCGAGTTACCATTAATGAAAGAGGATGAAGATGCCGGATTATGCGAATCAATATCCGACATAGATACAATGGACGAATCCGATAATGGTGCGTTTTTATAATTTCAGTAAATGACAAATGAAGAAAAAAGAATCATACAAGATTTCTATACGCTTCTTACAGATAAATCAATTGTTTATAAAAATTTTGAGGATTCTGATAATTCCGAAACAATTAAGAAAGAATCATCCGTCTCAAAAAACGGCTCGAGTTATACAGTGACAAATGGTTCGTTCACCAATGTCGGTGCTGAAGACAACGACAGCACGGTGACTATTGCTTCAGCCGATGTAGGCTTTCCTAGAAGTGAAACTATAGCAGCTATTGGACATCGACCTTATACAGGCGATTTGCCGCCTATTCGAGTTTCGAGGGAAAAATCAATGGGAAAAAACGAAGACGATGACAAGAGGGAATTATGCAAAAAATGTGGACACTACTCTAATCGTCAGTAATTAGTCTGAAAGTATTCTTCATACGATAAAGAGCGTACACACTCGAAGCTATTCTTATATTTTCGCTGATCTGTCAATTTAAAATTACTTTCACAATTATTTGCATGTTAACGAATATTATTAGCATATTAAGTGACATATTAAGTTAAATAGCAAATAAATGCAACGTTTTGTTAAATAAATTTTAAAGATCGAGGACAGTAAAATAATGATGCAATAATAGAAAATTATTATAAAAGATTAATTCTGTACTTTTGTACAAGTGCATACGGTTTGTTAAGATTATTAATTTATTGTGTTTATTATTATCTAAGAATATTATTTATATTATGTTTCTTAAAATAATTGTATTTTTACAAGCTAAATTATTGCCATTATTTTAATATCCTATAAAAAGAAAAAAAATGGCATATAAAAAAATTAATAGTTGATTTATTTTTAATATTTATGTAGCTTATGTTAGAAGAATTGTAGCAATTGTTAAAACAGAGGAATAGAGTGCAATATTTTGTACGTGACAAACGTATGAAATTAAATAAATGCACAACATAATAAAATATTAAATGATGTATTAATTAAATCCTACATATATTGTATAATTTAGTCATAAAAAATATGCTTCAAACTTAGCTAAATTGGGGCACAGAATAATAATGTGTGAAATAGATTTTAGGTAATTACGATATTTTTAAAGAAAAGCTACATATGTTTCACCACGCAGTAATTAGTATTGCGTTTCTTATTCAAACCTCATATAATGTAAGAAGTCACGCTAATTGACTAGAGTAGATATAATTTTGATATTTTCCCAAGATCGGCATTAGTACTTTTTTCAGTTGTTAACTGTCTTTATTTTTTTTTAGATAATATTTTTAACTTTTAAAATTATCCGAGCAAAAATAAATTACTACCAAAAAATGCAATTAATATTTGCGTCAATATTTCAAATCAATCATTGACGACTGACGATAACTTTATATGTAATACAAAAAAACTATATCATTTAAAGGGTTAAATAATTTTCTTTTACACTGAAAAGAAAATTATTTACTTGATTAAATTTTTCAATTTGATTAAATTTCTTCAATTTAAGTATTTACATATTCAAGTTAAATATAAATGCCGTTAAATTAAATATGTAAATGCTTAAACTGAAGTTCAAGTATTTATCTTATTTAAATCAAATATATAAATATTTAAACTGAAAAAATCAAATTGAAAAATTTATTCAAGTTAATAACTTCTTTTAATGTATATGTTACTCTAACCCATTCATCCTGAAGCCATGAAATTTTATGTTATATTTGTAACGTTTTTTAACTACATATGTATACGCAAAATATACATTTGCATAAATATCTTACACGGATTTATTATTCCAATGTGAGATAAGTGTTAATTTAATTATAACTCACCGACACGACGCTCAGCAGCGGAGTTCTAACGTCGCGTTGACCTGCAACATGCAAATACAAAATTTAGATTGGCGCTAGATAAACAACACAATTAACGTTAAAAAACTAATATAATGTGTGTTACCTCAGGGTTGCTCCGCCGTTGTACGATGCCCCCCGGGCCTCCGCCTCCTCTCAGATTTCGCACAATACAGCACACTCGCGAACAACAGATTAATTACGACCACGCACTAATTATCGAAGCAACGCGCGACACTTTGTTGGACGGAACTATCGGCAAAGCGACATCACTACGTAGTGAAAGAGACGCGAGGTTATGATCCAGAATGCGTAAATCGATATTCCGTCGGTACGTAAACGAAGACTCGGAAGTAAGTGTGCGTAATCTGAATTAATCCTGACGCCGTTCCGCAAGAACAACAACGCGCGCGTCTCCGAGCGATCTCGCTGTCTCGTCCGAATGTTTATCTCACTCCAAATTACTCACGAAAACTACGACGTACGTGCAAAAACTCCGTTCGCGACTTCGATGACGTCACGCGAAGGGATAGCTACGCGTACGAACGGTACGAAGTTCGCGGCGAGAGAGGCTCGTCGTCGACACACTTCACGCTTCAAGGAGCGGAGAAGAATCGGGCGAGAAACGTTCGTTACGAAGTGAACACGGCGATCATCCTCACCCGCGTCCGTCGCCCGGCGAATAGTCAACACATACGTATTAGGACGATCGTCACCGTACATACACAAGACTTATTTCGCCCCATACCACACACATAAACATTCGCGTGTTGTGACCGTGAGACACACGGCACGGCGGGGCGGCGACAGATACAATGCGTAGTCGCTACGCTACCATTTCAACGACTGCTGTCCCCTGTCCCGTCGGCTACTCTGGCCCATCGCCCATCGGCCACGCATTCGCGAATAATACTTATGAGACACACGCTGCGAGGGATACAAACGGAGTTTGCACGATCTGCTCCTGTCGAGATATGTAGCCGCTGTGCCACCACTCCCGTCGCTCCCGACTACTGGCCCATTGATCATCGCTCGTCGGCAACCGAAATACCGCAGCGGCTCCTCGTCGCACGATCATCACACGTGTGTTCGACTCGAGCTTCCTGTGGATGTACAGAGATGAAACGCGAGATGCGACACGAAATCGATCCGCGATCTACCGTAAGTCCGCCCGCCGCCGTCTTCAATGCCTCACTACTAGACCGCGGAGCGCGCGCAGGCGCCGAGCGCCGGAGCGCCGGTGCGCCGCCAGTGCGCAGTATTGGAGCATCGAGGGTGGTGGCGAGCGGACGTGCGGTAGATCGCGGATCGATTTCGTGTGATTGATTCTCGTGTGATGGATTCTCGCTGCGTGTGTCTCACAGGTACAATTCGCGAATGCGTGGCCGATGGGCGATGGGTCAGTAACCGACGGAACAGCAGTCGTTGAAACGGTAGCGTGGCAACTACGCAATTCGGCAAGCGTGAACCGTGCAAATTCCATTGTACATCTCTCGCCCCCGCGCCTGGTCTATCACACGATCGCAATACGCGAATGTTTACGATGAAGTGAAATGAGTCTTGTGTACGGTGACGATCGTCCCGAGACGTGTATGTTGACTATTCGCCGGGCGCCGGGCGACCGACGCGAGTGAAGATGATCGCCGTGTTCACTTCGTAACGAACGTTTCTCGCCCGATTCTCCGTTCCTTGAAGCGTGAAGTATGTCGAAGACGAACCTCTCTCGCCGCAAACTTCGTGCCGTTCGAAAGCGTAGCTACCTCTTCGCGTAACGTCGTCGATGTCGCGAGCGGAGTTTTGCATGTACGTCGAAGTTTTCGTGAGTAATCTGGAGTGAGACAAACATTCGGACGAGACAGCGAGATTGCTCGGAGACGTGCGCGTTGTTGTTCTTGCGGGAGGGCGTTAAGGTTAATTCAATTTACGCGTACCTATCTCCTAATTTTCTTTTACGTTCCGACGGAGTATCGATTTACGCATTCTGGATCATAACCTCGCGCGGTCGCGTGTCTCTTTCGCTACGTAGTGATGGCGCTTCGCCGAGAGCTTCGTTCAACAAAGTGTCGCGCGTTGCTTCGATAATTAGTGCGTGGTTGTAATTAATCTGTTGTCCGCGAGTGTGTTGTATTGTGCAAAATCTGAGAGGAGGCGGAGGCCCGGGTGGCATCGTGCAACGGCGGAGCAACCCTGAGGTAACACACATTATATTAATTTTTTAACGTTAATTGTGTTGTTTATCTAACGCTAATCTAAATTTCGTATTTGTGTGTTGCAGGTCAACGCGGCGTTAGAACTCCGCTGCTGAGCGTCGTGTCGGTGAGTTGTAATTAAATTAACGCTTATCTCAGATTGGAATAATGAATCCGTGTAAAATATTTATGCAAATGTATATTTTGCGTATACATATGTAATTAAAAAAAAAAACGTTACAGATATAACATACAATTTCATGGATTCTGAATGAATGGGTTAGAGTAACATTTTTTGTAAGAAAGAGTATTAACAGGAATGCTATTATATTTTATATTTATACACGTGATTGAATGCAGATCACTGAATTTATATCTTTTTGGCATAATTTCCGATTTTTTCTATATATTCAATTCTATAATTCTATTTTTTATGGAAATCTTTATCTTATCACAAACCTTTTGAAATAATTTGAGTAAAGATTTCATATTTGAACATTTGTTATCTCCTTATATTATAATACTCTCTTGAGTTATCTGTTTATATAATTTCTACATCTTCCCCGAACAAATTTTTTTCCTTTTCTTTAGCCTCGTTAGAGAAGATAGAATAATCTCTTTTACTCTTTCTGCCTGCAAGCAATATACATGTACTGCTGAATTCTAACAGAAGCTGAAAATGGGAAAATATCTTAAGAAATTAAAAAATTTTTGTAACACTTATTTATTTATAATTTTTACATGTACAAATCAGAAAATTTTGGTTATATTATTTTCTTTGTTTATGCTTTTTGCTCACAATGTTTTGCTTCATGAAATCTTATTCTTATTAAATTGGCATTAAAGTTATTACGATGTTGAAATGCTCAAAATAAATTTTACATTTGTTGAATCTTCAACCCTAAATTTAAATCTTTTAAAATTTTCGATTGTATATACAGCCATATGATTCTGCGTAAGACATTTACATTGATTTGTAGAATTTATGCAAATTAATATATAATTTACATTAAAATAAATAATTTAATATTTTAATTATTTTAATTTAATGTTTTATATTAAAGCATGTTATAAAATTTGATTCATGTGTCAATTCATGTATCATTTTAAAATTATTTTAAAGTAGATTGGCATTCCGCAGTGTAATTGCTATTTGTATTGTATAAAAATGATTTTTAAAAGTTGATAAATAAGCAAATTAATGCGCGAGCGTGATGTAGTAATAATATACATAAAAATATACTTTCAATATTAATCGAGAAGATGTATTTAATTCTATATGCAGCAATTTGATATAACATTTTTCCAAGAAGTATACTTTTAATTGTTTGCTAGACGTGACAATACAAAATTGAGCATTAAGAGATTAATGAGATTTCTAAGAATTATTTTATTATTATTATTAAACAAAATGTTAGTATAATTTATTTTCATTATTTCATAAAATCCAATAAAATATTTTTTTTCTTTATCATCTAAAAGTCTACTAACAAGTTTGCGACAAAATGTGCCATAGTAAAGCAAGGGAATTAATTATTCCCTTTATAATAAATACATAAAAATCCCTCTTCTCTTATCTCATACAAATCGAGATAAATTTAACTAATAGGATTTAAGTCAACAATTTCGATACAAATTCGCAAAAATAGATTAATGCTTTTTGATATGGTAAAATGTATTAATTATCAACGATCTAGGAACGGGGAACATGTTTGCCGACATTTACATTTCATCGACGCAGACGATAACAGAGATATATTTGACGTTCACTGCCGTTTGCTCTTAAATTTCTAAATAATATTAACACGTCACATTTTCTTTTTAGTACATAATAATAAAAGAAAAAGTACATTTCTTCATACATTTTATATAAATGTACTAATTACATAAGCGCACATATATTGTATAGAAATACAATATGGCAGGATATATATATTTTAATAATTAATCCTTTAACTATAATCTCAGTTGTTTACTTTGTTTACTTATTATATTATTAATTAGCGCTCAATTATGTTTTTCTTTTAAATTTACAGTGAAACAACTGTCAGATTTTGACAAATTTAATTGAAAATCATATGTATATACAATTATATGTATATAAATTATATGTATATACATTTCTAAAAGTTAAAGGATTAAAATAATTTATTCATTTTTATCTATAAATTAATCTTATCTTTTATCTATGAATTATTCTTATCTATTAAAATTATTCTTTTTTATCTACATTCGTCTTCGCGTCGATGGTTTCCTATGCTAAATAATTCATATCGCAGATAGATTCATTTAATAGCTATACGTGGATACTTTTCAGCTGCGAGGCCAGGTTTAGTACCGATTATTATCGGTAAACAAGGATGAAATATCGATATTTTCGTGGCGACTCAGATGTGAAGCGAGGAAACATGCTCGACTTACTAATTTTCAATATTTTTTAAATTGCATGTTTTTTAGTTAGAGGAGAAATATTTTATTATTTAGAAAAAAAAGGCAAAACATCTCTAAGAGTTATACTTATTACTCTTATTAAGTAAAATTTGGCATAGCAATTTGTTGTTTCTTTATAGATATTAATCTTACAATTTTGAACTGTGTAATAGTGATACATATGATGACATAGTTTTACTATAAGAGACAGATTCTCGTCACCGCCTACATAACTTGTTTTACATCGTAATTATGGATTATAGCACGTACATACATCTACAATGGTAAAGTACGAGGTTTTGTCTAAATATTGTTTAAATAGTGTTTAATTTCTGTTTGATTTTATATGAAAAAAATTTATTTTTTAAGAATAAAATCATGTATGTTTTTTAAGATAGTGAAATATTTAAAGCTAAGTAAAAAAAAATTTAATATCTTTTAACTTGAGCATTTTCTTCGATTGCACAACGAGCATTTATATTTGACTTAAGAATAATACGCGTTAAATCAAAAGACATTGAAGGATGCTGAATAAAATAATGAAAAGAATAAAGGAACAGAGAAACAGGTAGGAAAGCGAGAATACGGCGTATATCGCGATAAAAACGTGAATAGGTAGCCTCGCAGCCGCGCGTGCGACAATGAACAAATGACGCGACACGAGCCGCATGGCTTGCCAGAGAAACGTCGGTTTGCTCGCCAACGGTCAAGCAAGTACCGAAGCTTGTTTGGCAAGAGGCTCCGATTCGAAAGCCTCTCTGTGAGGACATGTGCGTTCAGCTTGTTCGTACCACTTGCAAGCAATTGCAACGTCGGCTGACGGTTGCATTCAGCAGAGATAACAATTGCTTCACCGCTGAGTTGCGATCGATTTTTAAATGGCGTACGTCAGTGACTGTTAAGCCATTTGCATTCATATTTTTACACACTATTTTTTGCTGTAAAGAAATTCACGATTTAAATTTAAAAAACAAGATATTTAATATTATAATATTATAATTGTCATACTAAAATACTATATTACGAACTAGATATGTTATATATTGTGTATAATTATATGTTATATATTAGTATAATTATATAAATAAAGAGTCACAGATGTATATCTTTATGACGTACACAGTGACGTAAGTTGATTCAACATTCTGTCTGCTGCATAAAATTTTTCAAATTTTTTTAAATGATCAAATGGGAATAAGCTCAATTCAACAAATAAAATCAATTTTTGTTAGCAGTTAAATGCGTTAGTCGCGACACGAATAAAGCTGAATGCCCACGTTGTGCTTTGTTTTTCGTCTGCTTTGCGTTGCATTTATCAGGGTGGAAGGTATTGTGGGTTTTTTTAATTGTCACAGTTGTTATAACCGTAATTTTTGTCAATGCTATTGTTGTTGTTGCATTTGGACGAGCTACAAGAGGAAAGCAACAGCGATTCAATCTCTTTGGATTTGTACGAGCTTGGGACTACAAAACTAACTAGCTAACTAAAGCTTGCGTGATGGAATTTTCGAAATTTTGTTGATTGCCTGTTTGCCTAACTCTGTAATGTGTATTTAATAAGATTTTTTTTAAATTGTGGACGCTGTTCGCTTTCGACTAGTGGCTGTAGAAGTGGAGTACTCGTTCACACGCAAGATTAAGAACGATAGGTTCATGCAGTGTCATGCAAAGTGTTGCTATACATTTATTTGAAAGTCAAAGCTTCACCGCTTTTGCATTAATCGCGGTCATAGAAGCTATATAAAGTATACTATTTAAATTACTTGTAAAACTTTCTGCGATTAGATGCATTAAAGAATTTTTTGTAAAACTATAGTGTACTTTATATGCAAATAAAGAATTTACATTAAGAGATTGTTGATAAAATAAATAAAAAATATGATTAGAAAACATTTTTTAAGAGAAATTTAATTAAACAAAATAAATATGATGTATAATAAAATAGTTTAAAATGTAATTACATAAATATAAATAAGACTCTGGTCTTTTATCTTTTATAAAATATATAAAATATATAAATGTGTCAAAATACTGATTTTGCATAAGACATCATACATAATACAATAAATTAATTTTTACTATGCTAATGAAAGACTTATTTATGTTTAAAAATTAAAATTTTGTAAAAAATTAGAAACAAATACGAAAGTTAGGACTTTTGTGATTAACAATTCAAAATAGGAGAAATGAGTTTAAGAGTCGTGCTGAATGTTGTGCGCCAAAACAAATATTAATAAATAAAATAAATAAAAGTAAACGTTTGCTTTTATTTATTTTGGTTATTAGTATTTGTTTTGGCGAACAACATTCAGCACGGCTCTTAAGCTCGTTTTTCCTATTTTAAATTAAAACTTTGTATTGACTTTCCATAAATCGTACAGCCTTATAAACGCTACAATCCATGCACTCAACTTCATTTTAGTCTACGTGTGACTCGATTTTTTCCTAAGTGCTTTGAAAGTTCATTACTGTAATGATCTAGACTCTTGAGTGTGCGCCCATTTTCAGAAGATTGTTAATAAATTTTTGTGTTATTAAACTTTTGCTTAAATTTCTGAACTCTAGAACCTTCATGTTTCCAAATTCCAAATAAATTTTTTAAAATTTGATTTTAAATTTGGTTTTAATAATTTTTGAATATTTAGATATTGCTACTATCGAAAAGAATTCAAAATTCTTTATAATTTAACGAGTAGAAATTTATATATAGCATGAAATACAAATTTTGTTTATATATAATCATTTTATCTTTCTATCTTAAAAATTTTTAGAATAGTTTGCGAATATTTTTTATAAGATTTGTTTCGAAAAATGTGCGCATATGTGGGCCAGATAACTTCCGGAACTTGAGAAGATCATCTTCGCTGCTCGTCGATTGGTTTTCTCTGCGTCTGTCGGCCTTGTCTGTCGGATGTGCATGCTGCAACCATGCCTTCTAAGGTAGAATGTCTTTCTATCGTACAAGCTGGCCTTCTATTGTGGAATCGATACCTTCCATCTCATTGATTTCAAGTATGATAATGTTTTATATCAAAACGGTTAAGAGGTCTACGAGGACGTTGCACTGTTATAGAGTAAGAAAAATGAAAGAAAAATGCAAAGATCAAGATTCAGATTATAAGGAAAAGAGAGAAAAAGAGAAAGAGAGAGAGAGAGAGAGAGATATGATGTAAAGAAGAGTGAAAAGAGAGTTGTGATTGGGTACGATCAAGGAAGCGTTTTGCTAAATCGATTGAATTGCACGACGAACTAACGCCATTTGTCACATAATGTCGTTGACAGTTTTATGATTATTTTATAACTGTAGCACTATGTGTTATCACACAATATTATTTGACGAACTTTTATATTTTAAAAACTATAGTGTAGAATGATACAGATTACTGACTATATATAATAATTGTGCAGAAATTAATAAATTACACGAATTGGGATTATGCATTTCAGAGATATGTGTAAAAAATATTGCCTTTCCATTTTTTTATTCAATAATTATATATTAATTATCTATTCAAAAGTTAAAAATTTCCTGAAATTCTTATATACGTTAAGATACTTTATGCAATATATTGATTGGCGTTTATACCTCGTGCAATTTTATTGTGCTTTTTCATAAATTTTTGTATCGAATGAAACTCGACCAGTCGCGTCGAACATTGTCGCATTAGAATAAGAGAAATAACATAGTGAGGTGCATTGTTGTGAGTAAAATTCGAGAGCTAGAGTATCCACATTTTGTATCTTCTCTTTATCATAATATTAGGGTAAATGGCTAATTCATCATCGATGTTCCTAGACGACAGTCGAGTACATGCAGCGCGATAAAGCTGAGGAAGAAATTTAATTTACATTCTACTTGTCTATTTATAGCTAAACTATATATTTTTTTAAAAAGTATTCAAGAATGAACAATAAAAATTGCAGTAAATTGCCAAATATTTGAAGCATCGAGATTGCAAAGCAAAGAAAGTAACGAATACTGTACAATCATGTAACTTAGAGAAATAATTTTTGTAGTATTTGTATTTAATGTATGTCAAATAAATACTATCAAAATAGTTACATGTATTCTAGTAGGATTATTGCAATTTTGTTATAAATGTAGATCCTTTCGTTTAAATTACACTACTCAATGTTTAATACTATTTCACATTTTGGTAACTTTTGGTAACTTTTTTTAAATAAAATTCCTTCCTCAGATTTTTTGTCACGAATGTATTGCAATGATGCTAGCCGTGCTTGCTCGAAGAGCAACTAATAGAGAACTCGGACTTGCTCCGAGATCATCAGAAAAATCGATTAGATAGTTGAGATGATTTCTACACGAGAAACGCCTAGGTACTATCGATGCTGTCTAGGGCCAGTGATCGGAACGAACGATACAAATTGGACAACTCTCGCTATAGAAAACGAGATTAAATTTGATATTAGTTGCACAGTTTAATTATAATTATCTAATTCTATTGAAAATTTCAAGCTAAATTTACAATAATATTTATTATCGATTCTATCAAATAACTCCTAGCTTTTTCTTTTGGCTTTTATTTAAAAGTTTAATTTTATTGCAATACTTTGACTTGTCTCCTTAAGGAAACAAAAGTTGACTAATAAAATTAATTTAAAGAAATACTATAGTAAATTACATTATAGTAAATAACAAAATTTCTTACAAGGCTACATGAATATATATTTTACTTACAGTCATCTATTCATGTACTTTTCTCTTTGCAGCATTTAATATATATCGAATTCATCTTAGCATTCTCATTTTCTATATAGCATTAATCGTAAGATATGCAACTTTGATAAAATTTCTATATCGTATAAATGTAATGTAATATATTCGATTTCTACGCGATTTAATGGATCGATAACACGCTTGAAAGAGGCACAAAAGTAATGGTAATGATACGTCAAATTTCCATTGCTCTATATGCTTTTGACTTCTCTTCTCAATATTCCGAAGGATCTAGCCTTCAGGATCGAAGCCAGCTCGATCGTTCGTTCCGACGAATGGTCGTGTTGTTGACTCGCTAGAATTTCTACGAAGGATATGATTGGGCACCACTGCGATGGGTGGATCGAATTAATTGGTGTTATACGATGTGATTATTGCAACGTTCTACAAAGCAAGCGGAGGCTCCTAAAACTGCCGAACGCAGAATAAGGATGGTCGACAGGATCAGCAGGAGTACGGGATTCGAGCGCGAGGTCGGGGGTACACGATTGCACATATCCTCCTCACAGAAGCACATGTGACCAGTGCCGGTACTTTCCATCATGCACACGTGGTCCACCATGAATAAGTTTATTTGTAGTTGCGCGGTGCAGGTTCTCCTCACGCTCTCGTACGCTGCAAGTAAAAGAGAACAATAAGCAGCAAATAAATTCCTGCGGATTGTAAACACCTAATGTTTATTTATTAATTTTTATTTCAGTTATATTGTAATTCTCTCAGTTACACTCTAAATCCAAGTAACAGGTTCTAAAACTAATTGATTATTTAAATATATAACGAAAGAGATAAAAATACAAGTCATTTAATCTACTGTCAGTTCTGAATACTGCCCTCCGATTACTGTCACGCGTACAATAATATTGCTTCCCTATTTGCTGTCACACATTTATGTTTATTTTATATAATAATTTTAGTTTATCATTAAAACATTTTTAATACGTAATGTTCTTATACTTTTTATTCTAATATTGCAATTAAAAAAAGTGGTAGTAAATTGATACACTGGCAGTAATTATCTTATGATCTATAATACGATAGAATAATATGAATAGAGTATGTAATACGAATAGAATAGTACAATATGTATTATTATATGCCGCGTTGAATTCATCTTTTTTCAAATCTTTTAAGTTTAATTACAATAGACAAGTTACAATAGACAAATACTTACGTGATTTTGCGTTGCGAACCATTTTTACGCAGCATCCGTTACATGTCATTAGCGGTGGCTGATCTCTGGGTAGTGCTGTATAGTTGAATGGATCCTTGCATCTGAGATCCGTCCATGAATCGCATTCGTAGCAGTAAATGGAACGAGCTGTGGAACAGATGTATTTTTTCAAAGATGATCATGTATCGTTTCTATCGCACTTGGGAAAGAATGCACGCGAAGTCGAAGAGTGTTTGATAATTCATCTATTGTACGACAGTCACTTATTTTTAACAATGTTCAATTTGTTCGTACATTCTCGATCATAACCTGCATTTAATGTTAAATGTAACTCTGAGATATTTCGTTAATAACATAAGTAATAATTAATAATTAATAATATTTAATTATACTAATAAGAGAATCAAGATATATAAAAATACAAATACAAATAATTAAGAAGTCTTAACAATTATGTCTGGATCTTGGTATTGATATTTCTCTCTTATTTTCTGTACATTTTGAAGTTCACGAAATTACGCGCCGAATAAATTTTCGAGGAACATAGTTATAAAATGAACAAAAGTGGAGCAATCACGATGTTAAATTGATAATCACTTTAACAATAATTAACAATTACTAATAAATTTATGGATATAATGCATATTAAATGAGTATTATGACGCAACTTGTAAACAGCAAACCTTTAATTAAGCAGTCACATTTAACGTTAAACGAACGGTTAGATTTAATATTATAAGCTATGATTAGAAAAGTGATTAATTAATAAGATGGAAATAGTTAATCCAGATAATCTGGAAATTTTGTATACTTCACGATCACATAGTTTCCCGAATGCATATTTCTTGTGTATGATTATACGTATCGATGGGCGTACGCGTGAATTCTAAAAACGAAATATTAAGCACTGATTGTTTTCTACGGCACAATAGAAAAGCACAAACGAATCGTAACGTAATTATGCTTGATAAAACTGAACGAGAATAAGATTAATTTCTACTAAGCGATATATATGATTTACAAAAACTTTTTATGATTTATTACAAAATAACTATGTGCATCTAAATGTTTTTCACATGATTCTTGTTCAGTTCGGAATGAAAGCAATCTCGAGCGGGTGATTCCCGATGGAGAACGCTTTTTCGTCCTGCGGTAGACACTCTGACAAGAGTCTTGGTCGCGAACACATCGAGCTTCATCGAATCCCTAGCGAACGAGTCCGACGATACGATACGGGCACATCGAGGAGAGTAAGCTGGTTTAATCACTCACTCTGGCACTCCGCATGACAGACGTTGGCAACCGCGAGTACAATTGCCGCTGAAAACGAAAGATTCGTTACTGCTTTAGGCAATGTGCGTCAGCGATGTGCGCTGGTTGCTAGCTTAAGTAACTTGGTGTGATCAGTGGTAACGCAAGCGATAGGACTAGCACTATTATACAAGGGCTACGATGGCTGCGACTACTACCGCTACAGACTCTATAGCGCAGCTTTAGCATATTAACGATGTTGGGGACCGCTGATAGTGGTGCTAGCTAATGATGCTATCACTCGATTGATCAAAGAGGGACCGTGCGACAGTCACGTCCAGATTTTTCGGTTCGTTGGATGATTATAATCTTGCAGGTATAAGGTATATAGTAAGGAATTGGTGAAGGAGGACAGAGTATGGGATATGAAACGTGATATACATGCGATATAAACATGTGTATAGAAGGCATATAGTATATAAAAGTATAGAGCAGTAAATAGCAATATCTGGGGCGTGATTTAAAAATCAAACTTAGTGTCATGCAATTTTAAAAGAGCCTTGAGACAAGTGTTATATCATATGCTTGTAGAACAAACTTGTCTTGGAATAAGTTGGAAAGACAAGAATAATAGAAATACCATAATATGCTAAACATTTAATTAAAATTTTGCTCCAGTTAAAAATAATGCGTGCGTATATTTAAAATATGACGTAAGTAGTAATTCAACTTTGCCTTAATTGCTTCAGCTTTTTATAATTTTTAAAATTTTATATATATCTTTGATATTTTAATACGCAAAGGTGTTAAAGGCCAAAGGATAACTTCTGTACGGTACGTATAAAAGTTAATTTAGTATCGAGAATAAATGCATTTTACTCATTATATTTATAATTTACCGTGCAGAAAAAGTTTTCCCATAAATGAAAATTCAATAACAGTATACGTCTATAATAGTGAACCAAAACAATTTGGAGATGCCTGGCGCACTTAAAAAAAAAAAAAAAAAAATACCTGCGCATTTGATTTGAAATATAGAAGATTTATATTTTGAATACAATTACTTAAATTATCGATATATACTTTGTTAATAATTCTTATCATACAAGGAACGATGAATATATAATATCAATCTGTATATTTTTATTCCGTAGGCCTCTATATTTCTCAAATGCGTTTTTTTTTTCAAGAATCTTACGTACGTACGTGTCCACGTACCTAGCAGCACGGAAGCAGCGGCCATACGCGTGTTGATTGATCTAATATATAATACCTATGATTTTTAGATCGTAATAAGACTCCTAGTAATTGCAAGCAAAACCGTGACCAATTGGCATAATTTCCAGTTATCGATGTCTTATATAAACAACTACGATTATTTATTAGTAGATTAACATTTATGTTCGAAACTAGTTTGATGCTATAAAGACAAATATCCTGCACTTTGGATATATGGATATATTTCTTCATCCGAGTAACAGGATTATATCTAATAACTAATCTAATTTCAAAATAAAAATTAGACATTGAACATGATTGACATCTGTGTAAGGGAGAAGCCTATTTCAGTTCGACGATGCTACCCTCTTAAAATATAGAAGAACCTTTTAGGATTAAATGGGAAGCTTATCGAGGACACACTTACCCACTATCAAGTGATTCGTCCACATGCTGACAGCGGCAGGATCTCCTTACACTTTGTTTAGCTTCGTGTCATGTCGAGACTTTCTCAAACATCGAGTAGCGTCCGATTAGCACGAGCTGATTCAGTCATATATTTCAAGTCGTCCCTGAAATTACGAATCAAATTCCTCAAATTAAATTTAGTGCAATTTCTGAAAATACATCCAACTTGTGTGGCGTTGAAGTATTTTCTATAATAAATATTTTCCATTAATTTCACTTTTTATCTATATGTGAAAATAATTATAAAATTATATAATTAAAGTAAGTGCCCAGGAGTTAAATTATTTTTTATACTCTAATATCTTATAAATATAATAATGTAGTAGTTTTCAAAAATTCTAATTCAATTTGTATTTTTATAGATTCTTCAAATAGATTGCTGATAACGTACCACTATTATTTTCGATTGTGTATTTTACTTATTTGAAAAAAAATATTTCTATCATTTAAATCACTCACTTTGTCTTACTAAAAATTTTATGCTCATTATGTTGCTAATATCCCTGGTAGAAATCTTCTCATGGATAGATAGTTAAAAGTTCTCATTTTAAATGGATACATACCCATTCCAATAGGGTAAATACTCATATGGCATGAGCATCTTTCCATGCCATTGAGTATCTTGCTGTGTTAAATGAGCATCTCCCTATGAGTCGTACGTAACTCCCCTTTTCCCCACACGTTAGGCATTGTCCTAAGTAGTCGGGTATCCGGGAAGTATTATCAAAAAGAAGTGCTTTCGGCAAGGCCTGCTCAAATAGAATAAAATTCAAGGAACGGAAAGCTTTTATTTTAACAAATAGGCTATTTGTTTTGGTAAATGTCTTTTATTTCTTTTTTTTCTGATTTTCTATAAAAAAAGGATTTATCTTGAGCGGGAGAACACTTTTGTAAATGCGATGGATTAATAAAAGTGTATAAACAATATTAATAATATATTGTAGTAAAAAATAAAAACTGTATGTAAAATATTCCAGCTCAAAGAAACATCATCCGACGATTAAGAAGATTAAAGTATGCAGTGAATTCGTAAATATACGAATACTCATGATATTTAAATTTTATCTTTTTTCTCTTATTACATTTTTTGTGTTTTATGTAGATATCCATTGATATCCATATAAGTACATACTCACGAAAAGTTCCAATTTTCCCTTTTTTGATTAATGAGGAAATTTCCACCAGGGATTTAATTAATATTAAATAAAGTTAGTTTAAGTCAGTTTTTTAAAATTTTAATTTGTTAATTAATTTGACATTTGATCACCGAAAAATGTTTTTTTTTTATTTCAAGTTGATATGTTAACACCAATGTATTTGAGCACTATCATAATACGAATGCTTAATTTAAGACACTTAATAACTTAATAACATAATAACTAAATCGTTTAATTGGTTACGAAATGTATTATTTTATTTTGTTTTGTGCTAGCAGTAATAATTTGTTAAATAATTACACAGTATTAAATTTGTGTGTTGAAAAGTTTATGTGCTGTAAGATTTTTACATTTAAATCATAATATTCAAATCATAATTAATTAATAAACACATTGTTTACTAAAGCCAATTAGAATATTTTAATATATTACTCTCATATTAATATTAATTATATTCATTTTTGAAATAAATATAATTGTATTGCAAAAAGTATATGATTGAAGAAAAAATAGTAAAAATTTTAAAATTATAAAAACACTTACATAATTGTACTTTTTTAAATAATAAGAAATCTATAAAAATATTTTTTTTATTTTTATTTATTTATTTTAATTTTTTTAAAAGACTAAAATAATCTCTTTTTTTGTTTTATAAAAATTAATAAATGCATACATTAATTTTTTTATATGTTAACATCTTCTGTGTTGATTATTTATTTTACTGTTTTATATTATTTAGCTATTATATTATTTAGTTGACAGCAAGAATTATTGATTATTTATTTAACTTGAAAATTTTAGAGGTTAATTTTACAGGTTAAATTTATATTTAATGTAGATATTATTTATGTGCAGAATATGCAGTCATTTTATTTCATAAATAATAACTTAATTAAAGGTAGTCACCTAGTTAGAATAATTAGAATATGGAATAAAACTACACAAAAATCGGTGTACGTCACTTGTGTCTATAAAACAGGCTGCAAAAGTAGATTTAACGCATTTATATGCCTAATCACAATTCTCACATACTTTTATTGCACCGTTTGACGGAGTCTAGAAGGGTTGATCGTTTCGTGGTAACACTGGCGTCCTGTTTTTAAACGATGTTTAAAACACAAAGTCTACTTCTTTTATTTCTTATTGTCATTCCTCGCGTGTCACGATCTCAGATTCGATTGTTGACCCTCTAACGAGATCCGGCACTGCTCTGCGCCTACATCTTCTTCAAGCTCAGGCACCCCAGCCCGTCTATCAACGAGTCTATGTACATCACCTATGCATGACGACGGTGAAACGAGGGTACGAGGGTATGCAGGACGATGCAGTTCGCGAAATGCCACGGTGCGACTATGCGGTCGCGATTACGCTGTAAATGCAGTGTACCAGCGCTTTCAGAGTACTGACAAGCGCGCTAGTCTACGCGCCGACCGAAGCGCGGATTCAGGTCGATCAATATGAGTCCGCCAGTCTGTGCCACGTGCTCACGTTGCTGTACCGACGAAGCTGCTGCTACTGCTGCTCTTCGACGAGAGTTTGCATCGTAGCACAACAGCTTTTGCCGACGGCATTTAATGTGAAGCTTTTAAAACAGAGACAGCCGAAAAAATGTAACCAATCGTACGATTGATGTTAGAATAAACAAGGAAAATATTAACGTAAACTCTATATTAGGGTCGGTCCATTAAGGACAGCGCTTGCGCACTTCGGTGTTTATTTTCTGCGAAATTTCGAAGATGTGAAATAATAATGACTAGAAATTTTATATTAATTACGGGGAAGATAAGTAGCAAATAAAAGAAGGCGAGACGGAGAATCCGCTTTAAATTATGGCAGGAGTAGGGTGACAACTTCAGATTTTTGCTATTTGCGAAAGTTGACAACTTTTGTACTTCGGGATCTATTTGAGCTGTAATACTTTTCTGATTGAGTTTACCCTCTTGAAACTTCAGAACTATCTCAAAACTTTTAATGTTTGAAAAAAATTTTATTTTATAGAAGGAGGTCAAACCTGATCTGTTTATTTTATACAACTTACATAATTATTACAAGTATATTTTAAATTTTTTGAACAAAAGTTTGTTTTCTTTTTTGTTGTGTAAGTATCTCCATAATATCTTCGATTTTGATTCTCTAAACCTAAAATATTTATCTAATCTTTTATGAAAAAAGTTTACTGATTTATAGGACGATATTCGAGAATTAAAAATTGGTGAAATTTTTTATTTTTCTCTTTATTTTACAGGTGATAAGAGCAACAATTGTTATTTTTTTAGTAGTACTTTTTAAAAGAATAACTAACGGCTACTTTTAACATTTAAAGCGATAAAAACAAAAATTAAAAATTCTCACGTATTATATATTACACGTACACATGTATGTGCAACATTTAATCACTTTTAATGAAACCTCGTGATGTTTTCGTTTGACTCGCAGACCTTTTGATATAAGTGTTGATGCTAATTGCAATAATTTATGGCTATTAAGCAAACGTTTCAGTTAATTATAACTATTACGTCAGTTAAAGCAATTGGATGAGCTCAGTTTGTTCATGTCCATTGTCATTACATTTTCGGAGTTTATGTTGTAAAATTTTATAAATTATGAAAATCGTCTTGTATTATGACTGAAATTTTGCAAAATAATTTTTGTTTAATTGTACTTTTATTTTGGAGAATTACTTTAATTATTTTTGTTAATTATCAAAGCTTGTAGCTGTTAAAGAATAAAATTAAAGCATCTTGACACAAGAAATATTTACTCGAAAAAAGTACCAAAAAGTATCAAAGTCAATAAATTGATTTAGTCATAACGCTGCATCTCAATAAGAACCAAACGTTTCAACACACACTGGTCGGATCATGTTATGTAACGGTTCGTTTATCAAGTCGCTATGCGAATAATATAAACAAAATATACGTATTATTAATTTACTTAATTTCTCAAAGACATTATATTTCGAAGAATTAATCGAGAACATGTACTTATTAAAAATATTTAATTAAAATAAGAGAAGATCAAGTACATCGAGCAGATACCGATGTTATTCGTATACAATCTGTAGTTTATTTAAATATAGAAGAATTCTGATTACTTTTGCTGGATTGAGCTTGATATTTCTAATTTTAATTTGTAAAAAATACTTGTTTATATGAAATTGTTATTTTGATATGGAACTTTTTATACTTTTTTTTAGCTTTTCTTAGACAAAAATAAGTTATGACGATTGACTCTTATCGGGAGCGCATTATGATTAAAAATCAATTTATTGATCTTTGACACTTTAGAGAAATATAGTTCCTTAACCTTATCAAGCTATGTTGCTGAATATAACAAAATTATAAGTATTACTGAAGATATGTAAATTGAATCAAAACGTTATATTTTTTATTGATATTAAAGTATGCGTTTTAATTTTTGCTTCAATTACTTTTTTATCGACACTTATTAATCTTGATATGTCTTTAAAAGTTTGATCAGATTTTATTTATTAAAAAATCCAGTGTAATCATCAAATGAAAAATAAAACATTATATACATACATGTATATACGTATAAATAAAAAAATTAACTAAAAAGTTGTCAAATATTTTAAAAAGTATTCGTGTAGCTGTGCTAAAAGCACAAAAATTAAATTTAGACATTAAAGTACTCGGACTGAATATATACGTAAGTAACAGTATAAGGGCAATGCAATTTACGATGTTGTAAAATGTGGAAATACATTTCTTGCAATTTCAAAGGGTTCTATATTACTTCGTTTTCCTAGATTTCCTTGCTTAGTTGTTTGTACCACAGAATTACCATTCCAATTACACCAGCTATAACGTATAATTGACATCGTTTTGAGTGCTTTAATAAAACTGATTTGTGTGATTATTCGTCTATTTCTGTGTTGGATCAGATTATTAAAATTTAAGTCTTGTTTGTTTAAGACATTTACAAGATGATGAAAGTGGAGAGAGAGAGAGAGAGAGAGAGAGAGAGAGAAAGAAGCTTTATTTTTAATTATTTTTAGTTTTTTTAACATAGGTAGAATACATAAAATATTTGATTACTTAGAAGGCTACACACAATTATAATAGGGAATAGGGCACAGAAAATAAGCAACAGTGAAAAAAAACATTTTGTATGTTTTTCTTATTTGATATATTAGCTGATCCTTTTTTCTATTATTTGTTCCGCATCTCCTTAATAACTTAAATTTTACAACCAAACATGTTATTTTTTTAAGAATCATTTTAATCCGCAGCAGCAAATAGAGAAAATCAATAGACCGCATACAGACTATTTTCTCTACTGCAGGCAAATGCGAATTACGCCTAAGTCGATAAGTAAATTCTATATTTACAGCGGCTAAAAGTACCTGCATTAAAGTCTCTTATTATGCCGCTGATGATATTTTAGTTTTATTCTTTTATTTGTAAAATAAAAAATTGAGAAACTAGTTTAGTGCATAAGCCAAATACCATATTTAAAAAGATGTACTAATGTGTAATAATAAAATAGAAAACTTTTTTCTTTAACAATAAAATATTTAATAATCAAAAAATATTTAAAGGTAATAGTAAAATATTTAAATTGCAAAGCAAAATTAGCTGTACTTTTTAGTTGATTTACTTTTAATATTTTTGTAGCTTATGTTAAAAGAATTATAACAATTATTAAAACTGGTATAAGTGCAATATTTTGTATGTTATAAACATATGAAATAAATGCACAACGTGATAAAATACTAAATGTATTAATTAAATCCTACATATATACATACAAATCTATTCTGTCTTATTCTAAAAACTTAAAAGTATATTGAAATTTATATAAATATTACATCATACATACATGTTATGTGTTTTGTAGATTCTATAATACTTTTTTTATGAAGATCTGCATTTTATCACAAATTTTTAGAAATAATTTAAGCAAATTGAATACATTTTATTTTTGAATACTTGTTATCTTCTTTATACTTGAGTCATCTGCTTATACAATTTCTACATCTTCTCTCGAACAATTCTTTTATCCTTTCTTATCTTTGTTAGAAGATAGAATCTATCTTACTCTGCCTGCAAGCAATGCACTACTGAATTCTAACAGAGACTGAAAATAAAATATTTTAAAAAAAAGTTTAACATTTTTGTAACACTTATTTATTTATAATTTTTACATGTACAAATCAGAAAATTTTGGTTATATTATTGTCTTTGTTCAAATCTTTTGCTCACAATATTTTGTTTTACCAAATTCTGATTACTTCTTATTAAATTAGTAAAGTTATGACGATGTTGAATTGTTCGAAATGATAAATTTTACATTTGTTGAAACTTAGACCTTAAATAAATTTAAATCTTGTAAAATTTTTAATCGAAAATACAGTTATGTGATTCTGTGTAACACGTTAACATTGATTCGTGGAATTCATGCAAATTAATATATAATTTTTATTTTAAAATAATTAATTTAATATTCTAATTACTTTAATTTAGTGTTCTGTATTAAAGCATATTATAAAATTGGATCAATTTATGTATCATTTTAAAATTATTTTAATGTAGATAAAATATAAATAGGCATTTAGCAGTACAGCAATGTGATTGTTATTAATATTTTACAAAAATGCTTTTTATCAGTTTTAATAAATAAGTGAATGCGCATGATATAGTACTAATATATTTTTAATATTAATCGAGAAAATATAATATTTAATTCTATTTACAATAATTTTATATATTTTTTTATTTTTTTCAAGAAATGTACTTATAATTTGCTAGATGTGACAATATAAAATTGAGCATTGAGAGATTAATGAGACGTCTAAGAATTACTTTATTATTATTATCATGAAATTAAATGTAAGCATAGCTTATTTTCATTATTTCATAAAATCTAATAAAATATTTTTCCTCCTTCATCTAAAAATCTATTATCAAGTTTGCGACACAATGTGCTGTAATAATTAAAGCAAGCGAATTAATTATTCCTTTTATAATAAATACGTAAAAATCTCTCTTCTCTTATCTCATACAAATCAAGATAAATTTAAATAATAAAATTTAAGTCAACAATTTTGATAAAAATTTGCAGAAATAAATTAATATCTTTTGATATGGCAAAATATATTAATTATTAACGATTTAGGAACATGTTTGTCGTCATTTACATTTTATCGACGCAGATGATAACAAACGTTTATTTGACATTCATTGCCATTTACGCTTAAATTTCTAAATAATATTAACATGTCATAATAATTCTCTTTTTCAGTACATAACAATAAAACAAAAATTACATTTTTTTTTACATTTTTTATAAATGTAATAATTACATAATGTATCACACATGTATTGTATAGGAATGCATTATAATAGGAAATACGTATTTTAATAATTAACTTTTAATAGTGTTATTCTTTAACTATAATGTCACTTTATTTACTGATTAAGTTATTAAAATAAGCAATTTTTTTAAATTTTATTGTTATACAATTACAATTTTTGAAAAAAAAAAAAAAATTAAATTGAAAATTAAACGTATACACAATTTCCAGATGTTAAAAGATTAAAATAATTTATTTGTTTTTATCTATAAATTAATTTTATTTATAAATTAATCCTATCTATAAATTATTCTTATCTATTAAAATTATTTTTTTTTATCTACCTTTGTCTTTGCGTCGATGTTTTCCTATAACTTCTTATGTTAAATAATCCATATCACAGATAGATTCATTTAATAGCTATACGTGGATACTTTTCAGCTGCGAGGCCAAATTTATTACCAATTATTATCAGTAAACAATATCCATATTCGTATATTTCCGTTGCGACTCAGATATGAAACGAGAAAACATGCTCGACTTACTAATTTTCTAATTCTTAGCAATCACATAGTTTTGACAAATTTATAATAATGAACGTGACACAACATTGCTAATAAAAAATAATTAATTCCAATTGGTTACAATATTTTTTAAGTTTAATATTTTTTAATTAGAGAAGAAATATTTTAGTATTTAGAAAAATGACAAGAAATCATTAAGGCTTATACTTATTACTCTGATTAAATATTAACAATTTGTTCTTTATAGATAATATAGGTACTATTTATATCTTACAATTTTTAATCTACTAGTAACACATATAAGGACATAGTTTTACTACGAGAGACAAATTCTCGTCACCGAATATGTATTGCAATTATGGACACGACACATATATCAATAATGGTAAAATGTGAGGTTTTGTCTAAATTTAATTTTGTTTAAATAGTATTTAATTTTTGTTTTATTTTATTTGAAAAAAGAAAACTATTTTTCTAAGAATATAGTTATGTATACTCTATAAGATCGTGAAATATTTCAAGCAAAGTCAAATAATTTGCATTTTAACTTGAGCATTTTCTTCGATTACACGACGAGCGTTTATATTTGACTCAAGAATAATACGCGTTACATCAAAAGACATTGAATGATGCTGCATAAAACAATGAAAAAAATAAAGAAACATAGAAACAGGTGGAAGCCCTAGAACAGCCTATATCGCGATAAAAATGTGACTAGGTAGCCTCGCAGCCGCGCGTGCGACAATGAACAAATACGCGACACGAGTCACATTACTTGCCAGACTCCAGAATCGGTTTGCTTGCCAACGGTCAAGCAAGCACCAAAGCTTGCTTGGCAAGACACTCCGATTCGAGAGCACCTCTGTGAGGACATGTGCGTTCAATCGTGCTTGCACCAGTGATCAGAACGAACAATCGAATCGGACAAATCTCGTTATAGAAAACGAGAAGATTTAATTTGTTATTAATTGCATAGTTGAATTATAATCATCTAATCTATTGCAAATTTCAAGCTAAATTTACAATAACATTTATTATTGATTCAAATAACTCCTTTTAGCTTTTTCTTTTGGTTTGTATTTAAAAGTATAATTTCATTGCGGTATTTTGGCTTGTCTTCCGAGAAAAACTAAGACATGCTATTTTGATAAAATTTTTATATCACAAATAATATAATATATTTGATTTATATTTGATTCAATGGATAACATACGCTTAAAAGATAGAAAAATAATGATACATAAGATTTTTATTGCTCTACATGTTTTCGATTTTTTTTTTATATTCTGAAGATTCTAGTTTTGAACATCGAAGCCAACTCGATCATTTGTTCCAATTAATGGTTGTGTTGTTGATTCGCTAGAATTCTTATGAAGGACATGATTAGGCACTATTGCGATCAAATTAATTGGTATTATACAATGTGTAACGTTCTACAAAACGAGGGGAGGCTGTTAAAACTATAGAATTAAAGCAGAATAAGAACGGTCGACAGAATCAGCAGGAGTACGGAATTGGAACGCGAGGTCGGGGGTACACGATTGCATTTATCCTTCTCACAGAAGCACATGTGACCAGTGTGGCTACTTTCCATCATACACACGTGACCCACCATGAATAAGTCTATTTGTAGTTCCGAGATGCAGGTTCTCCTCACGTTCTCGTCTGCTGCAAGTAAAAAAGAACAATGAGCAGCAAGTAAACTTTTGCAGACTATAAACATCTAATTTATATTTATTAATTTTTCTTTACAGTTATAGGGTAACTCTCTTAGTTACTGACATTTTAAGCACATAATGGTAGTCTATGTGCTTATTTTTGTAGATTCTTAAGAATATAATAAACATTCGTTTTCATTATTGTTCAAGTATAAACTTTAATATACATATAACAAAAGTAACAAGTTCGAAAACTGATTAATTATTTAAATGTAATGAAAGAAATTAAAATACAAGTTAATATAATAAATATAAATTGGATCTTCTACCAGTTCTGCCATAGCTAATATATTAAATACTACGCTCCGATTATTGTCTCGCGTACAATAATATTATTTCCCTATTTATTATCACACATTTATGCTTATATAATAATTTTATTTACGACACTATTTGATAAACTACATTGATTAGTTTAACATTAAAACGTTTGTAATACATAACGCTCTTATTTTATTACTAATACTACAACTGAAAAATGTGATAGTAAATTGGGACACTTGCAGTAATTGGAACAATTATATTATGATCTCTAATATGAATAATATGAATAGTACGAAACGTATTATTATAAACCGCGTGAAATTCATCTTTTTTCATCTTTTAAGTTCAATCAGTTATAGTACTTGATTTATGAAAAATTAATACATATTGTAATTCTCTCTAGAAAGAGCGAATTTCTTATAATAGATACATGCTTACGTTGTTTAAACTTGCTGACCAGTTTTACGCAGTATCCATCACATTTCATCACCGGTGGCTGATCCGTGGGTAGTGCCGTATAGTTGAATGGATCACTGCATCTGTGATCCGTCCATGAATTGCAATTATAACATTCAATCAAACCTGTGGAATAGATGATTTGGTAAAAGTGCACATTAGAGGAGCAGCCTCTGACGACCTTGACATTGACATATGTTATCAATGGGAAGATACTGAGTAACATACAAAAGGTTTTGAGTAATGCTTACTTATTAAAAAAATATTATCAGAGAAAGAAAAAATAATTTTTCTTACTTATTTCAGAAAATATTTATTTTACGAAAAAATGTGTCAAACAAAAAATGAAGCTAGTAATAAGCTCTATAAAAAAGGTCATATACATATTTTACCTAATTTTAATGCTTTAGTCGTTATTGTAGAAAAACTGTTTTTTTTTATTTTGTAATATTTTTTTAATAAGAAGTAAGCATTACTCAAAACCTTTTGTAAGTCACTCAGTACCTTTTCCTTGATAACATATGTCAAGATCAAGGTCGTCAGAGGCTGCTCCTCTAATGTGCACTTTTACCGATGATTTGTTTAAAGCCCATGTATCGTTTCTACCGCACGTGGTAAAGAATGCACGCAAAGTCGAAGAGTATATGATAATTCATCTGCGACAGCCACTTATTTTTAACAATGTTCAATTTGTTTATAGATTCCCGATCTTAATCCACATTTAGTGTTAAATGTGACTCTGAGATATTTTGTTAATTATAAATAATTAATAATAGTTAGTAATAATTAATTATACTGATAAGAGACCCAAAATTGAAACCGTATGAGGACACAAATGATTGAAAAGCTTAAACAGTCATATTTAAATCTTAGTGCTGATATTTCTTGTGCGATTTTATATATATGTATGTTCAATTTCACGAAACTGCGTGTTGAATAAATTTTTTTTAAAAAATAGTTATAAATTTTATAAGAATAAAACAATCACGTTATTAAATTAATAATCAATTTAATAATAATTAACAATTAATAATGAATTTAGAATATAGATTGTATTTGGGTGCAATACAATCAATACTCAATGAGTATTATGTAAACAGCAAATTGTTAATTAAGCAGTCACATTAAACGCTAAATGAACGATTAGATTTAACTATATAAGCTATGATTATAAAAGTGATCAATTAATAAAATGGAAATTGTTAATCCATATAAATTATTTAATCTGAAAATGTTTATACCTTATGATCATATAGTTTTCCGAATACATGTCTTTTGTGAAAGATTGTACGTATCGATGAGCGTACGCATGAATTTTAAAAATGGAATATTAAGCATTATTCGTTTTTCACGGCACAATAGAAAGGCACAAACTCTTTGTAACGTAATTATGCTTGGTAAAACTGGACAAGAGTAAGCTTAATTTTAATTAATAGCGATTTAAAAAGACTTTTTATGATTAATTGAGAAATAACTGTATGCTTTATCGAAATGTTTTTCATGCGATTTTCGTTCAGTTCGGAATGAAAGCAATTTCGAGCGGGTAACTCCCGATGGAAAATGCTTTTCTATCTTGAGGTGGATACTCTGACGAGTCTTGGTCGCGGACACATCGAGCTTCATCGAATCCCTAGCGAACGAGTCCGACGATACGATACGGACGTCAAGGACAGTGACTGGTTTAATCACTCACTCTCACGGCACTCCGCATGACAGACGTTGGCAACCGCGAGTACAATTGCCGCTGAAAACGAAAGATTCGTTACTGCTTAGGCTAGGCAATGTGCGTCAGCAATTTGCGCAGGTTGCTAGCAGTAACTTGGTGTAATCAGTGTTAACGCAAGCTATAGGATTAGCGCTATAATACAACGGCTACGATGGCTGTGACTACTATCGCTACAATCTTTATAGCGTAGCTCTAGCATAGGGACTGTTGATAGTGGTGCTGGATAATGATACTATCACTCGATTGATCAAAGAGGAATCGTGCGTCAGTCACGTCCAGATTTTTCGGTTCGTTGTATAACGCGGTTTGAAGAGTATCGCCATATGAGAAACTGAGACTCTTTTGGTGCTCCGATACGGGTGCAAACGAGAGCGCACGGAAGCGAGACAGCGAACACAGTATCGGCGCCGTGACGCCGCGACGCCGCGGCGGCGAGTGCAGCGGTGTCGTCTCCGCGGACTCCGAAAAACGTCCGCATCGCGAAAACGCACGGATTCTTCACCGCGAAAACCTGCGTGACGTTATTCCTCTCTGCGACGCGGAAGCCTATTTCAGTTCGACGATGCCTTCTTAAAATATAGAAGAGCCTTTTAAGATTAAATGGAAAGCTCATCGAGAGGACACGGACTCACCCACTATCAAGTGATTCGTCCACATGCTTTCAGCGGCAGGATCTTCTTACACTTTGTTTAGCTGTGTGTCATGTCGAGATTTTCTCAAACATCGAGTAGAGTCCGATTAGTACGAGCTGATTCTGTCGTATGTTTCAAGTCGTTTCTGAAATTACACATCGATCCTCAAATTAATTTTAAGACACTTTTTGAAAATATATTTAATTTAGCGTTGGAGTATTTTCTATAATAAATATGTTTAATTAATGTTGCTTTAAGTTATTTGTATGTAAAAGTAATCCTAAAATTATTGATTGTTTGTTTAACTTGAAAGTTTTACAGTTTAGTTTTATAGATTAAATTTACATTTTATATAATTATTATTTATGCGCAGAATAGACATAGATTTTATTTAATTTT
The DNA here is from genome assembly GCF_016802725.1 of Solenopsis invicta. Taxonomy (NCBI): domain Eukaryota; kingdom Metazoa; phylum Arthropoda; class Insecta; order Hymenoptera; family Formicidae; genus Solenopsis; species Solenopsis invicta. The sequence goes on from NC_052673.1 coordinate 13,718,313, forward strand.
ACAAATAATAATTTAGTTAAAAGGGAATTAGCTAGTTATATAATGATTATAATATTGGATAAAACTTCACAAAAATCGAAATACGTCACTTGTATCCTTAAAACAGGCTACAAATTTAACGCATTCGTATCACAATTTGCACATATTTTTGTTGCACCGTTTAACGGAGTCTCAAGGGGTTGATTTTTTCGTAGCGTCTTGTTTTTGAACAATGATTAGAACACAAAGTTTACTTTTTTTATTATTGGTTATTGTTATTCCTCGCGTATTACGATCTCAGTTTCGATTAACCCTTTAATAAAATCCGGTACTGCTTTGCGCTTATACCTTCTTCAAGCTCAGACAGCTTAGCGCGTCTGTCAACGAGCCTGCATCACCGATGCATAGCGACGGTGTGACGAGGATACGACGGTATGCAGCACGATGCAGCTTGCGAAATGCCACGATGCGACTATGCGGTCGCGATTATGCTGTAAATGCAGTGTACAGTGCCGTGCAATAATTCGCAAAGTCATAGTAGATGATTTGACTTACCGACTCTGAGTCGATAACGATAAGGCGCACGCGCGCTTACTCGGAAGGAACATCAACAATGGTTATACTTGATATGAAGAACAACACATAAATACATAGTTTGTAACGGTAACGGCAACGAGTTACATTTTGTCAGTAATAGTAATGATTTGAATAGTTACTTATATTATTACGTTATTGAGATACTTTAAGTATATATTTATGCCACAAAGAGGTCGTCTCTTAATAATTCTATGCAATATTAACTTCTTCTAAAAATTAATTAACTTTTGCTGAAATTTGATAAGAAAAATTGACTTCTAATGAATGTCTATCTGACTTCCACCATGGAGCTAGTTATCTCATATGCTATGGATGGACATCCGCTGGATGACAATTTCTATATGGGTAGTCACGCGTCGACCAAAGCGCGGATTCAGGTCGATCAATATGAGTCCACCAGTTCGTGGCACGTGCTCACGTTGCTGTACCGACGAAGCTGCTGCTGCTCTTCGACAAGGGTTGTGTCACTGCACAACAGCTTTTGTCAATGTTCAGAACTATTTTAAAAATTTTAATGTTTGAAAAAATTTTTATTTTATAAAAGGAGTTTGGATCTGATCTACTTGTTTTATAGAATTTATGTAATTATTACATTTTAAATTTCTTTCATGAAAATTTGTGATGTTTTTATCAGATTCTTTGTTATAAGTATTAATGCTGATTACAGTAATTTATAGCGATTAAACAAACGCTTTGCTTAGTGACAATTACGACAATTAAAATAGTTGAGTTCAGTTTTCTTATGTCTATTGTCATTAAATTTATAGAGTTTATGTTGTAGAATTTTACAAATTATGAAAAATGTCCTCTATTATGATTGAAGATCGTAAATAATTTTTTTTACGAGTAATTTTATTTTGAAGCATTACTTTTATAATTACTTTTGCTAATTATCAAAGTTTTTAACTATTGAAAAATAAAATTAAAGCATCTTGGCACGAGAAATATTTACTCGGAAAAAGTGTCAAAAGTGTCAGAGATCAATAAATTGATTTAGTCATAACGCTGCGGTTCTGATAAAAACCGAACGTCTCAACACACGTCGAAGCGTGTTATAACGGTTCACTTATTAATCCGTTACATGAATTTTATATTTAGAATGTACATATTATTGATTTAGTTAATTTCTCAGAGGCATTGTGTCTCGAAAAATTAATTCAAAATATGTATTTACTAAAAAATATCTTTTAATATAAGATTGTTATTTTGATATGCAACTTCTTATACATTTTTTAGCATTGCTTTAAAAAAAATAAATGAACATCTTATAGTCTCTCTAAATTGCAAAAAAATGCCAAGAAATGTTAACAAGTCCTAATAACATTTATTAATTTTTTAATGATAATTGTATCGTTCAAGCGTTAATCTAGATTTCGTATTTGTGTGTTGCAGGTCAACCTGGCGTTGTGACTCCGCTGCTGCGCGTCGTGTCGGTGAGTGAGAAATTATCACTTATCTTTTTTAAAACGCGATATGATATATATTTGAATTAATAAGCATTATCAAAATTATTGTTAAGTTTTCATAAATATCACGAGAAATTTGAATTTTTATCTTTCATTGCTTCGATTTTTTTCTTAACTCAATGTACTTAAAGGACTGCGCACAATATAAATAAAAGAGGGAATAGGAAACAGAGAATAAGCAACAATGTAATACATTGAATAAAAATCATTTCATATTCATTTCATGTTATTCTTATTTAGCAGGGCCAAGTTTATTTTAAAAATTTGCAACAATCAAATTTTTGCAATTCATAAATAGAATATAAAACATGTGTTTTATATTCTATTATTGAATTGCAAAAATTTAAGCATTGCAAAAATTTGACCATTGCAAATAATAATTCATTTAAATTATACAACTAAATATGGTATTTTAAAAAAATTTCTTAATCTACAGCGGCAAATATAGAAAGTCAGTTGACCGTTTGTAGACTATTTTCTCTACTGTTGGCAAATAGGAAGTACAAATAAGTCGATAAGTAAATCTACATGTATTTATAGCGGCAAAGAGTTCCTACGTTAAAGTTTCTTACTGTTCCACTGATGGTATTTTAGTTTTATTACTATTTTTTGTTTTATAAAATACAATAAAAAATTGATAAACTAGTTCAGTGCAATAGCATAAATCAAATGCCATAATTATAAATGTTTACTAATATTTAATAATAAAATAGGAAATTTTTTTTTTCGTAATAGTAAAATATTGTATTTAATTTGCTAAATAAAATTACCTGCATTTTTTATAAGATAAATTTTTGAGGTTTCATGAAAGTATTTATTTAAAATTTTGAAATATGTAAGAAATATTTCAAATGTATAATAATAAATTATGATTAAATTAATTTTTTTAAATAAAAAACAATAAAAATTTTGATTGAAATAAAAAACTTTAAATCCGATTATACATTAGTTTGCAATTTTCAATAATAGATACATTTTTATAGTCAAACGTTACATAACATTAAATAAAAAAATGTACACTTAATTTTATTAATAATTTTAATTAATTTTTTTAAATCTGTAGAAAACTAATATAATTTTGCTGAGGTATCAAAATTACTTAGAAAGTAAAACTATCAAAATTTTTTTAAACGATTTATAACTACATGAGAAATATAATTAATCACGTGGCTATATGTACATTTAAATATATTTGACGCCTGCGGAGAGGATCAAAGTTATCCAAGTTTTCCAAAACGATCCTGATTCCAAACGCGTGAAAGATGCATCGATGAATTTCGCAGCGAGGGTGGCCTTTCCACTATTGGCCCGGCCACACCGGTGCATCGCGCACAGCCCGCGCACCGCAGTGCACGGCTGCAGTCGAGTCATTATGCAGGTACTGCTGCCTGTCGCTCCAGCTCACCCGCGACCGCAGACCGACGTTGAGTGTTGAGTGTCGCCGGTGTTGACTCCCAGTGCACTTGCATCCCAACGCGATCCCAGCACTCGTCTCGTCGCCACGTTGCACCGGTGAACCGCCGAATCTATTATATCACACTGAATGTGATTTCCGGCGTATATGACAAAACGACGAGACTACCATTTCACCCCATCGCTAGATCGTGTCTTGCTCCCTCGCTATGCGCTCATTAATCTTTCAAGCGTATCAGCTACTCACAGAGAATTGATGTTATCTTGATATGTACCTGATCATAAATATTTTATTTCGTATTTAAATTGAAATACTTTCTTATTATTTGAAATATTATTTTAATGAGAATTAAGTATATTAATTCTATTGCAGTTATTTTAGCTTTATTATTTTTAAATCAAATCTGAGTATGAATGACGTTTGCTTGTTACTTAGAAATAATAAGAAAATTCTGCAAGCACGTTTATGAACTAATTAATTAATTAAATTTATGTTAAAGAGAATCTCAACAGATTTTAGTAGACATTCAGCATTTTTGTTTGATTCTAAGTTTACAAGAAGAATACAAACGAGATGAATGCAGATATTAAAATGTAACTTTAAATTTAAATTTAAATTTAAATTTAACTGCAGACGTAAGAAAATTGCGGCCAAAGACCTCGTTGCAATTGAGTTTTCTACAAATCGTCTATTTTCGTTTAAATAGCTCGAGTATTTTATCCATTATTTTTACGAGCTGTATTTTTATCGACGAACTTCGCGAGCTGTAGTCCATAAATCTCGATACACAGCAATTACTTCCAGCTTAAATCACAGCGTCGCGATGCACCTGGCTATCACCGAAGACTATTATGCGGCTAACTTATGATTCGTAACTTTCTTATGAACACCGATCGATCATACTCTTCTCGAGTCGCGAAAGATTCACGCTAAATTCGAAAGACTCACTCTAGTCAGTACGTGATCGGTCTACCGAAGAAACTCACTTTGACGAGGTCACCCAACCTAATCAAACAAAGTCAAGGACAATCACATTAAGATACGATACTCCTTTTTATCGATCATATTATTAGAGGCCTTCGATGGCACTCGGACCATTGAAAGATTAAGCCTTAAAAAAACTGGTGGAGCAGTTTAGCTAAAAGTTGAATTTTTAATATGAACGACCGCTCTTTATTTAATTCATTACAGAGGAAGATCGTAATGTCGGAGAGATAAGATATTAAAATATTTTAGAACAGTTTATTAAAGAAATTGTACCTTATATATTTTTTAATATCAAGTTAATTACTATATATTTGTTATCTTATATAATAATTGGTTTAATATACTATATTTATGTTCTCTGCATAGCCATACTATCGCAAATTTATTTTTCAAGTTAATTGATTTCTAGTATTTCATGAATATCTATTAGAAAATGTTAGCAAACTATTTTTTGTTCATTTTATTAATAATAGAAAAGTATTTCTTGCATTGTTTTTATAGTTAATTTCATAACTTTATTAATTTTGTTCTGGACTTTGCATTGTACATTCTATAACAATTTTAAAATATTTATTGTTATAGATAACTGTGGTCTTTAAAAATTATGAAACTAAGAAAAGTTTGATAAAGAGGGACATTTTCGCTTTATTTTTTTTTAGGTTTAATAAATGGTGTCTTAATTGATTTTATTATAATGTCAATATTGTTATAGTAATATTGAGTACGTAATTTGAGATTTTCACAATTTTAAAAATCTTAAAAAGTTAAAACAGAAGGAAGACATAACTTATATTTATAAAAAGAAGTATAAAAAATAAAATATCCGTATCTGCCTAAATAACAAATAGCTAAAAATGGTTTTCTATCTATAGCAAGCCGCTCGTCGATAACAATCTTAAGCGTGTCTATCATTCCGCAATATCAACGCAATAATCCGCTTATACCACTGATTAGCGGGATTCCACTAATAATCGTTACGCAAGCACATGCCGAACCACGTTACAAATTGTCATTAAGGTAGCCAAAGTGTAATTACATGATTAAATTTTCCGCGTAAATTGGACTCCATGAATAAATTCCGCATTATTTTCCGGCGCATTACTTCGTTCTTCTGATTAAATAACTTCTCGATCCCATAACATGGTAACTTTAATTTATATTTGTTTTCAATGTTATTATATACTGATATCACTGCCCGATCGATTACCAATTAATATTTATTGTTGGTTCAATAATCCAGTTTGATCGTCTAAATCATTTTGAGAATGTAAAAAGAGATTTGCAGTGTCAAAAGTTATTTTAAATCCAGGGAGAAATTATTCAAAGTTACACAAATAAGTTATGCTGTTAGACGAGTGAATCAGTAATAGTAAATTAATCCACATAAGTCAAAATAATTTCTTGTAATATATTAAAACTAGCTGTCTGAATTTTGCTGCCTTTCTACGTGAAATTGTATGTAATCATGATTCATTTTAATTTGTCTTTTCTCTTGCTCTCTCTCTCTCTCTCTCTCTCTCATTCACTCATTTACTTTTTACAATAGTGTTATAAAATTAAAAAGATATACATATGTTTTTAATTGTAAAACCGTATTTGTTTATTACGTTACTTCTAATAAACTAATATTAATGCTACTAAAGCTGTAACGCAAACAAATTTGGATTAAGCCCCTAGTTCTTCGAATCATTTGCAGCAGCCAGCAGTATACGAAGCAATGATATGCGCGGCTGACCTCGTACGGCCTTTAACTTCGTCCAAAGTGACCGATCGAAGCACTTGGCCGACGCTATAAATACACATCGGGTACTCGCGAGCGCTAGATAAATCACCGAACTTGAGGAGCGTCTCTTGTGGCTTAGGGCGCACATTGCACGATCGCGGTTGCGTGACCGTCGGCTCCCTGACCTTTAGAATTTCTTTCACGAATCCTATTTGCACTCAGTGACGTTGCAGTTGCCGAAATAAACTCACCCTGCTACGTGAAATATTGCTTCGTTACGCTAATTCCGTATGTTCTACTGCTATACGGTGCATGACGGTTGCACATTCTTCTTTCCGTACTAAAGATAATAATAATATACCACATTAACTTTCTCAAATATACATTTCGGCAATGGGTTGTTGGATGGTCTAACCATAGTTTAGAATACGGCATAATGTAATCTTATAGCTTGTTTTAAAATGGACGAAAAGATATAATCGAGATAGAATTGGCTTTAATTAAATTTGTATTTGGGACGCTACTCTATTTATTTTTATTGCCTTTATAGAACATTGGGGATTTATAATTAACTCTCAGTTCTATTTAGTTTATAATTATATATTTATGTAACACTGGATATCATTGATAACTTTGCTGAGAAAACAAATTAGCCTTCTAAGAATTGAATTAAAGAAAGAATCTAATAATAAAGTCATTGCAAAATTTGAAAAATTATAAATGTGTTTGAGAAATCAATTTCTGTTCAAGATTAAATAAGAAAGAGATTTTCCTTTACATAAATGTTAAAGACATACAATTTTATAAAAATATATTTCATTTTTGAAATAATATTATAATATAATTTCTTTATTGTTTTATCAGCAAAAATAGTTTAATTTCTGATCAATGTTACTATTTTAAGAGATTTGAATAATATAAAACAATAAACGTGTCATTTATTACTACAAGGAGTGCAATACGCATATCAAGATCTTTGTTACAATAGACATGTACGCAGGAAATCACATTCAAGAAGAAATACGAATATCAGCTTAGGTTTTTTTGTTGCAAATCTCTTTGTTGACTACTATGAGTGATTCATTGTATCGATATCACGGTTTCGCTATTACGGTGATTTGTCGGACATATGGAAAACTTTTACTACTAGGAAGAACAACGCTTGTCTTATTAAGTAAACGTTCGCTCTACTGCCGCAGGTGTCTGACTCGTGAGACGCTTGCGCTACTTGCTGATGCGAGGTTAGCTGTATAGTCTCTACTTGTAAGGAAAGGAATCTCGTCAACAGGAATATGTTGTCGGTTCTTTCCAACAAGTTTGTATTATGCATACACACGTTGCATAGATTTAGACTCAAAAGATGTATGCCTCAAATCATATATGCTGTAGGCCAGATTTAAGAAGAATGTTAGTTTTGGTTTATCACGAATGTAAATTAATACTTAGACGTGCAAGTATTTGATATTTTACTTAATTTTAAATTAATTTTATATTAAAATATTTGAATCATATTTACGTGCATGAGCGTGCGTGAATTATGAAGATATAATATTTTATGTTTATTTTATTAAAAATATCCAAAAATTATATGAGCAGTAATGACAGTTAAATTTTTATTCGAGATAGTTTTATAAAACATCGTCTAGAGTAAAAAAAATTAAATTTAAAGAAAAAGTGTATGTCGAATGTTCAGTTGAATATTTAGTATAATAACTCAAAGCGTTCAAATATAGTGATAATAGCATTATGTCATACAAAGAAATGAACCTGAAACGATTGCAATCAAACGAAGAGCAGGAATCGATGCGACGTGATCCATCAGCACTTTAGCACTTAACTAATCAAACAATTACGATCTAGCAATTAAACTTAGTTAATATCGCGCGCCAATATTAGTTCAATCGCATTTAATGGACGCAACTGAATTACGATTGTGCGCCGTGTGCGTCCTTTTACATTAGTGATGGAAAACAAAGCGCAGCCTGACCAGAATTAGATATAATATACTTTATATATAACGCCATACGATTTGATTGTACAACATATTTAATCAAGCATAAGCTATATATAAAATAACCTATATTTTAAATATACATTTTTTATACATACGCATTTATATCTATTTCAAAGATATGATCGATCTTTATACGGCAAAAATATGATTTGACGTCATCTCACAAGCTTTTACAATATCAATAATTTTACAACTGTCAGAACTATTTTTATGTAACGGTATATAATATAACTTTCAAATTTATATTTGTAATTACGAAAAATACATGATTTCAAAATGATACATTATTACGTAAGAACAAATAATGTAGTCAAAGCATAACGCTCGCGGGTTAATTTCACACTCATCGATCGAAAGAGGGCAGGATAAAAACTAGAACGCGCGACCAAAAAAGTTACACCGCGATTTCGAATGCCAATTTTGTAGCCGTGGGATGGAAAGTTGTCGATATAGCCGAATCTGTGGTAAAATAATATATAGCGCGTGTACATTTAGCGCTGGTTAATTCCGGACATACCAACTTTTTGCTGATTGACGCAAGCAATGGTATTTAATTAAATTTATTTCTACAGAAGTACGTCACCTTGTTTAATAATGTCATTTGTATCAAAAATTTATTATATGAAACAGAAAAACATTTCTAGTTTTGTTGAGCAACGATATACTATTAATGCTAAATGCAACTTACTTTTTTACTTTTATTATAAATTTTTATTAATAAAACTTAAAATTAATCAATTAAATTTAGTACCGAGTATGCAGAATATTAGCAAGAGAATTTTTTATTTTAAAAATGTATATTTTTAAGAAAAAAGATTATTTTAGTAATAACAAAAAGAATATTTTTTAAAATAAAGCGTTGTGTATATGTGTGTGTAAAGATCTCATATCTATTTTAAATTTTTTTACAAAATTTTAATTTTTTGAAATAAATTTTTAGGAAAATCTGGGACAAATATTTTTAAAAATCTACTTGTTTTAAAATGTTTATAACTAGCAGAATTTTAATTACGATAGAAGAATATTAAGTAAGTAAATCTTTTAATCTTACGTTATTTGAATTAAAATTTCTTTGCATAATAAAAATTTTTTATTGATCAAAATGCTTTGAATTAAAGAAAAACTTTTGCATTTATCTTTATTTAAAGAATATCTATGTATTATCGACTTTTATTTGATTAATAATGCAATTTGTAATTTGTATATTTTTACGTACTTATTTATATTAAGTTTCTAAAATTTTTTACCAGAATTTATTTTATTAAAATTATCTTAGTTATCTGTAAATTTGACAAAATTAAATTGTATTAAATTTAGTAGAATTTCACAAAATTGATATTTATATTAATTTTTTATAACAGTATAAAGAGAAAACATATTCACTTGTAATTTATTTTTATTGCTAGGGAATGTGTGTGATATTAAATACTTCGATATTATAAATTTGGAACAATATCTGTGTGGAATGCAGTATTGAATGCGAAGTATTGAAGCGCTTGTTACGCTGAACAAAAACATTTACAATTTCCCGTAAATTGCAACTCGGAAATACTCGCGCATTTATGATAATTCCGTCTTCGTCTCCGTTTATTCATTATCGTAGAAGCCACTTTTTATCGCCGTTCATTCTGTAAGTAAACTAACGATGTTGTTCACAGAAAGTATTGAATAGTCATTGATGTTTGCGGTATTTGATGCCGAACGAGTGAAGGTATCAATACCCCGTTATATTTAAATATCTCCCAGTCCAGTTACGAGCGACGATCGTAGTGGAACCCGCCGCGCGCCGCGCTACACCGTGCCGGCGGGCACTTCCGCGTAACCGACCTCGACAAGCCGGGGCAAAACGAGGTCAGGAACGGCGCACACAACGCTGAAAACGAGGGTCGCGCGTTCTTTCGCGGTGCGGCGCGGCGCGGTGGTAGCCTAGCTGCTGCTAGCCGGGGTAGTTCGCTCGGAGCCGCTCGGCTCGATTCGACGCGACGACGCCGCGCGGGGACACCGTCGTAGCACTCCACCTGCACACCTGCACCGAGCCGCCCACACACACCTGCACACGTACCTATGGGGTGTCCCGGATTTATACTTGATATCGTCCCTCTTCTTGCGACTCGCGGATTTCCGAGTGAACCGATCAATTTCACGGGTCGATTCTTTCCCGGAAAAATCGCGACGAGGGGAGATTTTGCTTGATCCTTGAGGACTCGCTCCTTTGAGTTTCTCATATTTGAAGCTTAACACGAGATCCTTTCTATTATTTCTGTGTATTTACATTTTGATTGTATTTCTATAGAAATACGGAGTACGTCCGCTGCTGTAGCGTTAAATCCTCTGATAATTAAGCATGGTCAATGAAATTTCTCCTACGTTGATATTGCTTGAAAAGCAAACGACAATATCTTTTTAAACTCTGCGAGGAGTAACTTTCAGAGCTTAGTGCCGTGTTATCAATAATTTTCAACAAATTTTAACATAAGCGGATTAAAATGTATTAGGACTAACGAATTAAATTCGAGGGTAGTTCGAGAGAGGAGAGTGAAATATTTGATTTCTCTTTAATGTGAGTATGTACAATTTCATTAGTTTTAATACATTTTAATTTGCTTACGTCATAATTTTTCAAAAATTATTAATGTCACGACATTAAGCCATCAGCACGTAACTTTTTGCTGCATGCGACAGGAAGTAGGTCCGCGACACCCCGTATACACACGGGCGAGCGAAGCCGCGCCAGTTCGTGCGCAGAAGCTATCGCGTGTCGACGAGCAGAGGGTACGGGGGTTAGCGGGGGTGGGCGTCCTCGCGGTGGCTCTCGCTCGTACGGCGAACGGCCTCAACGTCATTGGGCGTCGAGACGCCGCCACGACGCAGCGCTCTCGGCTCCGAACGCGAAAACGCGACCGCGAAGTGCCGCGACACGAGGACGAGATCCTATCGAAGATCTCTCGGGCGAATATCACCGTTTTCGAGTTCGCGAAGACTACGGACACTTTCTCAAGAAGGGGACACGTCCTCGAGGGAAACCAAAACACCGATCCACCTCGAGGAAGATCGGGACGGCGCTCCAAAATCGGCGGCAAATTGATCTTTCGGAGACAAGATCGGTTCTCGCGAGAGTATGACAGTTATTATCGTGAATTGTCGAACTAGTCGTCTTTGTAAGTGACACCGGTCGCGAGAATCAGCGTTGATCGCATGGAGAACATTGGTTTCGGGTTGATCGCAAATGACTCGATCTTTCGGGAGATCGGTGCGATTCGACTGGTAGATTGCTAGTGTGTGTGTGTGTGTGTGTGTGTGTATGTGTGCGCGCGCGCGTGTGTGTGTGTGTGTTACGATTCGACAAGGGTGAATGAGAAGATAGCGTGATTCCCGCTACCTCAAGAAATACCTACGACATACCGTTGGTTTTCGAGAGAAGCGTCTCTCTTTTTATAATTTCGATATTCTTCCAATCAAAGCCGTGCGTTGCTCAAAAAAAAAAAAATCCTCGCTGTTTCTCGAATTCGGAGGTCTTGCAGATCCCGAATTTTAAAGAGTAAAAGGATCCAGTGCGAAAAATTTCGGGGGAATAGTGCGATATTTTTTGGACGTGTCTTAAACTTGACGGTCGAAGATACTCCGAGCGCTAAAACAGATCTCAATTTTGCAAAAGAAGGATCTCTGAAATAGGTGGCGAGTAGCGTTTTAATGAAGAGCGTTGAAGAACCTTTCTATGAAGTGTCTATTCTGCAAAGTGTTTATCTATTTAACGCCTCGCTGGAAAAAGATTCGCAGCATCGCGGGAAGGATTTATGAATTATGAGTCTGCAAGAGGGAAAGGCGTTCTCTCATAGTAGAATCTTGCTGAATACTTTCGCGAAAAGCAATATGTCTCGATCTTTTCGCTACGTGTGTACATAACTTTGGTTCGCCTAAAAACTTGTGTATTGCAATAAAAATAAGAATCATAATACCGGGGGCATGATTTATAGGACCTGTAGCTGTGTGTGCAAGCAAAATTATCGACAATGGAAAACCGATACAATGAAAACTTTACTCAAGTGTTTAGACTCTTCCATTTTCTATCTATCTCGTGATGTACCAGGAACATCTTCGGCGTTGGAAGAATAATTTGTCAACGTTAAGTTTCTAAGGAATAAAAGGACCGTCGATCGATATTAATATACCTTGCTACAAAAAACTAGAGTTATCCGTGATAAGCTTGATTCGTCAAATTCTCAAATCTGTGACACGTGAAGGATCTCTCGCGCGAAAACTTAGTGGACACTTTTGCGAAGCATCTAAATCCTTTAACTCCGGCATTTAGTCAACTTGCTCAAGAAATTACCGCCTAGCTAAGGACTGATTACGGATATTAATAATTGAATTGAGATAGAAACAGAGTTCTCTCAAACAATAAGTGACATTTCGAGACAGTCACTGTAACATTGAGAGTCAAAGCAAGCTCCCCCTCGGTGCGCCATCGATTCCGCGGACGAATCGCGCTTCCGCTGGCGGGAGTTGGTCCTGCGAGTGTAGGATCCGACTGTGTATGTGTGATGACGATGAGGATCGCGCCGCGGGGACCACCGAGGTGACTCGCGGTGGCGACGGCTCTTGGGGGACCGGGCGGTACCAAAGCTGCTCGCAGGATGCTGCGAGCGAGGAGCTCGGAAGGAGGAAGATCTCGCAGTGCAGAATCCCTCGCAGTCCTCGAATCGGCTCTGGCCGACTGGTAGGACCGATGACGGGGCATGACGGTCTAACGGCGCGCGTCGCCGGGACGCTCACGTCGCGTTCGCGGCCCCTACTGACGACCCTGACGACGCTGCTCGTCGCGCTGTCCTGCTGCTGCGCTCGCGCCAGTGAATTCCCCGAGCGGGAATGCTGCGACCTACCCTACCCGATTCCGGAGCCCACCGGCAGGTCCACGTCCGCGCCGACGCCAACCGGAAGAAGCGGTAAGTCGTCCCGAGGGATCGTAAAGTTGATATAAAAAAATAGCTTATTTGATGTAGAATAGTCATTATGTATATTCCGCCCGCTTTCTGCTGTGAATACATGTTCATTTATCATAAGGATAACTGTCCCATTATTGCACTGATTTCTATCCAAACTCTGTAAAAAAATCTTTAGAAGCGACATTTAACGGATATGTAAGATATATTTTAGAGATTTAAAAAAAAATCATAAAATAATACAAAGACAATAATTATTTGACACGTAATGTATATAACGTATGTAACACAACGTACTCGTAATGTTGTGAAGTTAATAATAGCCAGGTATAAAGCGTAAAATTCTAAAAAAAAGTAGTTATTATGAGTTAGTTAAAAATTGCCGTTTTATTTGTAAGTAGAAAATCTACGTGTAGCAATTACATGTATCATAATTATTAATAGCTCTCATCGATAAAAGTCAACGGCAAACACGATGAATTTTGATTTTTAATGAGATATTGGGGGAACATAAACCAGGTTGCGAGCGCGAAAATTTGCTTTTATACAATTCGCATACAACGCCGGTTATTAGTGGAACAATGAAATAATATTCCGGTACTAATGGCAACGGACTGGAAAATAAATTCCAATGTAATTACAACGGCGCTCTGGCTAACCGTCGTAGAAACGCGTTTTCATTAGTGCTTTTACGGAATTAAATATTGCATGATATTGGCACAAAATATATTTCCACGAAGCTGGCAGTGAAGCACTTTAAGCGGAACAGCAATACAGCCTACAAGAATATTTATGGTCTAAAATAATATCAAACGCAAATTTACGGAAAGGCAGAATGAAAAATAATAGATAAACGTAATTGAATCTTTTTACACAAGCAGGTTTCGAAAAATATATAAGTTTTTATAATCATTTCCATGAATCTAATCATGAACAAGGATAAAAAGGAAAATTTAAAAAAATAAGCCACTTGGAAAATCGTAAAAATTTATTTGGTACAATTAACACGTATTTTCCTTTAAGAGCGTTCCCATTTTGCTTGCCATATAATATAATATTCTATTTGAGTAGAATTCTGGCAGAGAGGGAGGGATAGGCTCCAATAATTGAACGGGAACCAATAACTGTAGGTATGCTCTAGCCACGTTCCACTAACCGCAGCTACTGGATACTATGATTCTCATTCGCGGATGAGCGGATCATTAATTCGGTTACAACGGGTTATTAATTTAACAGTGCGTAACCAACTCAAGTTTTCCGCATTATGAATTTAATCGTCAATCTGACATAACTTGCATGTTTTTAATGTGCGTCAGGACAATCTGATAAGAAAAAATATTAATGAGATCAAATTTATCTTCTTTGATATAATCTTCCTTAATAATTCATCTGAACGATTCCATTGTTCTGCATTCTGATTTTATCAAAGCTGTTTATTACATTATTACAAAGATGATAATGAAAATTGGATAGAAGAAATTTTAGAATTTCGTAAAAAAGTCTCAAAATTTTAGCTTATTTTATTTGTTAGATTACATTAAACAGTTGCAAAATTATTTAGACAACAGTTATAGGAAGCTTCCTTAAATGAGAAAAAAATTTAACAATTATGCAAATTACAAACTTGAATAAATTAAACTTAATATTAAAAACATAAAGCGCTTTGATTTGTCACGATGAGTTAAGTGACTCGCGACCTTTTTATATGTTAACTCGATGCTTGCGATTGCACCACATCATCACCGACGTATAAAGTAACGAGAGAAGTTACGGCGTAATTGATCGCATTATTTGTGTCCGTGTGAGCACTCCGGTCTCGTACTCGGATGAACTTCGATTGAGGTCGCGCGTTCGATCGAAGGTTATCTACGTTCTCCTTGCTAGAGCAGTAGCGTAAGTTCAAACCCGAATGGAAGTCGTTCGTACCCCTTGTGGAATTCCTCGTGCAGCAAGGTATCGTCTACGTGGCTATAGAGAGCGTTAATGATGAAAGACGATCAACCCCGGTCCGGTTTATTCGTCGGTCTTATACGCGATGCCCGTGAACTCGGGTATCCTTGACTCATATTAATTATGACCTACGAATAGTTCCCTTAATAAAACGAAAACCTTTTAACAGAATTGCATTTGTATGAATAATCCTTTATCCTTGTTATTTTATTTATGATCAAATTTTATATTTAACTGTATTATGATAATTAGGTGTGCACAATCCTAGAGTTATTTGATACTGTTGTCGCAGTTCATTTATATGTTGAGAGAAGTTTAACGTATATCCTGCACACACAACATAGCTTTGCTAATATGTGATGAAAAACTTAGTCAAGCGTAATTTTCACTGCATTACGCGCGGATCTAATTATTCTCGCATATTTGCCATATTTAAACACACCAGTCCGTATATATTTTATTTTATCGCCGACATTTAATGTATTTTGTTTCGAATTAATTTTTATTTGCATATGTACAATTTTTACGAACTGTCCACTCTGAAATGGGATATTAATATATTTAAACCATTTATTTAATTTTCTTCTTTAAAATAGAATTTAATATTACATTTCTCATGTTGCAAATATTGTATGAAAGCAATTAGATAATTAGCAGATAATATGTATAATCTGGTAATACTTTTATTTAAAAAACAAATTAAAAAAATTGAAAAGATTAGCGAAAGGCTTGATTTTATTTTCAATTATTTTGTTAAACTTTCTCTTTTACATGTCTTCTTTAAAACGATGGTTTTTTTCAAACAAAATCTATGATTAATTAATTATCAATCTTACTATCTAATTTAATTATTTTTTTAGATTACCATCTTCTCTTTCTCTTTTGTTCTACTAATGCAAATAACCTTTGCTATAAATTTTTATACTATCCAATTTAACGTAGAATACAACCATTCAAATTAGTTATTCACTACGTGTCTGCAAAATTTGTAAGGGACGATACTTCCTACTTACTTTTTCGAGAGCATTATGTAAACGTTTTCTGCAAAATGCCTATCGGGAAGACTTAATGATGAAACGTGATCTGCTTCATCGAATACCTTGCTTAACGATCGTGGAATTAATTTCTTAGTGGGCGATTATGAGCTCGCAAAGTGTAGTTGTCTTCTTTTTTGAGGGGTCGTTGAATTTTCGCGAAGTAATCAGGAGCGACGGGAGTCACGTAAACGTATAATTGCAGCCGATTCGTTTGCACCTTCTCGTCCGTGACACTCCGAAATAAGCTTCCGCGAGAGAATCGTCTTACATTCCCCACGGAACTTTGCCGCGTTGGCGCGTTCTACGTGTTTAATGATGAAAGATGATCGTCCGGGCGGACTCCAATTTATCGCTCGTTTATCGGCCGACGTTTCATAAACGTTCGGACCAATCGAGGGCGAAACAATTTATCGTGGAAAAAAAAACTTATGGCCGAGCGTTTAAAAAAAATTTGCGTTTACCGGGAATCTCTGCCCTAAGAATTGATAATAATTTTGATGGAAGTTAAGCACTTGGGCAATCCATCATAATCCACGACCAGAATTGTATCGTGTCGTGCGAAATGAGACTAAATGACATTTAATAAATTTTGGAGAATACAGTCGATTTGAGTATATATTAAAATTTATTGAATTCAAGTGATGATTTTTATAAATATTTATAAAAAAATATTTATATTTTTGGCAATACGTTTTAGCTCAATTGAATTATTGTGTAATTCGCAAGAGTTACGTCGAAAGTTTTGTTATCAAAGCAAGAAAATGTTACAATATTTCATTTACATTAATATTGACACATTAGAAATCAATATTGTTTACACAATCAGAGTTAAATTTGTTAAATTTACTTACATGTTTGTTAAATTTATAATTTGTCATATTCTATAGCAGCATTGATTTGTATTATACGTACTATATGGGACAAAGCAACATTCACCTGGACTCGATAGAAATTTACAATTTAAATCGTGTATAAAATATTAATTTCTGGCGTATAGTTTACCTCAAAGGGAGGTTTACCGATATAATGTAATTAAATTGTTGTTTAATTCTTGATTTTCATTAAAAGTTTTATTACAAAGTGAAAGTATTGCGCTGTAAACATTATAAGCGGCTTTGATTTCTGATTATTGCATTGGAATATAAATCGCTAAAAAATTAAGAAATTATTTGGAATTATTAGATGGATATATTCATATATAGATATAACAGATTGACGTACGTCATGTGAGGTATATTGATATTTCAGTACGTCTACGCTAAGGTACCACGGTGGACACTGTGCGACGGAAATTGGTCGTTTCCCCATGGAATTGCCGTATGCTCGAAACATTGTCTCTATCTAGGCGTGGAGTATAAATAACGAAATACGTTTAATCCGATCAGACTGGGCTAGTCTCGAGATTTATCGTTCGATGTATTGCATAATTCATCGATTCTTAGCACGCCGAATTCGCGCCGCAGAATACTCCTCTCTACACGAACCACGAACTGTTTCTCGTCGCCACTATTTCGGTCCGCTCGTAATATCGATTCACACGTCTGTAGCCTTTAATAAATTTTGGTAACTTTTTTTAAATTTTTTTGCTAAGAAATCTTTTTGGATAAAAACAATATTTCTATTTAAGTTGGTAAGTTTATTGTGTTACTACTATTGTAACTTGTAAATAATATCTTTTATTTTAAATAGTATGTATGTTTTATCCGTGTTTAAATTTTTTTAAAGTGATTTAATACAAAGACAAACTGAAACACTTTTAAATTATTTTAAAGACAAATTTTTTTATAAATGTGGGTTTAATTTTTAATTAACTATAATGAAAAAATTATGGTCTTAACTTTGAGAAGATTTTCAACTATTTTTGTAATTTAATTATTTCTGCTGTATGAAAAAAAATATGATAAATCATTAACGATGCTTTATAACTTTTTTCTTCAATATGTTACGCATTTCAAAGTTCTACTCATATTTGCCAAGATTGAAGATAAGAGAAAATCGAGATGGTACAGACGAGAGAGAGAGAGAGAGAGAGAGAGAGAGAGAGAGAGAGAGAGAGAGAGAGATGGGATGGAGATGAAGATGCCAATTCATTAAAAATCTTGAGAAAATAAAATTAAACTAGAAATTCAAAAAGTGAAATTAAATTACAAAGCTCGTAATTTACTTCCTCTTATTATAGAATTCTCTGGCTTAATATATATATTTTAACATGATTTTGTGACATTTTATAGACGTCTAAAGTCAGTCAATAAGATGACAAATTTTGCGAGGAAAAAGTTGCATAATCGACGGAAATGGTTGGTATTTTATTCTCGATGTTCTTTTACTAACATTTGAATTCAATTGTACTTTCACGCTTATATTGTACATTTTTCTATCGCATTAAAACTTTCTGAACCGTATTATACAGAAATTATTAATGTTTTTGAATTTATAACAAAGTTCAGAGCATATATTCAACTTGCTATGCAATCATTAAATAATTATAAACTTTTTATCTATTTCTCATCTGATTAAGTATAGATGATTTAACTATGAATGAAATAATATTTTAAAATTAAATTAGAATAAATCATAATTTACAGTTTTATATAAATTACATTTATAATTTTATAGTTAAACAATATGTTTTACATTATTTATAGACAATCAATTTTTTAAAGAAGAATTTTTGAAAGATTGCAATATATGCATGTTATTATGGTCCCATACTGCACATATGAAAGATATATGCGATCGCTGAGCGAAGTACGGAAGCTTGATGCAGAAGAGGCAGGGATGAATATCTTCATAATGTTAAATCGCACGCTGAACCGGTTTTAACGTCACAGCTATTTTCATGCGACCTACTTTATGCTGGGTAGCGTCGTAACGAGCTTGCCTTCGAACAAATCCAAAGTGCCTCCAAGTCGACATTTCTGGTCGTTCGTTCAGGAATTGCGAAATTTTCGGCTGTTCCAATAACACCGCTTTCGCATGAAGTTTCATCAGGGCTTTAAACCAGACACGAAACTTTCAATTCTCTCTTGTAGTTGCGCAATTTTATTCGTTGTTAGGAAAAGAAACTTATATTATTCGAAGCAGAAGTATCCGTTGTTATTGGGTCGCTAGATTTGATCATCGAACGCAATATCTTTCTAAATTAGGAAAATTTTAGTTATATATACACACATGTGCATGACTTGTGTGTTTTCAATTAAATATTTTAGTTGTCTAAAGTCATATTATTTTGCGCGTTTAAATTTAAAAATAATAATTTCTAATTAACTGTAATTTCTTCATACGATCTTTTGAATCTGTTATAGAGAAAAATCTCTCTAATAAACTTATCTAAGTAAAAGGGAAATGAAATGATCGGCGCATTCCTTTTTTACCTGAATTTCTAGTTGCGTCATTAATATTCTATACCGAAATTTGCTGGTCGTCCGGTGTAATCGACCGTGCCGGTTCAAAATAGTTGGTGCATTCTTCCCCCGAGCGACGACGCTTAAAGCACGTTCGGCGTCGTGCGGCGCAAAATTAATTTCACGGCCGTTAATCACATGGAATGACGTTTCATATGCGCGCCGGAGTCGTCCGGCGTCGCGACGGAGTAGCCGCGTTCACGAGACCGCCCCTCGGAATTCCACGTCATCGCGGAGAAGAGCTCGCCGGCTGAGCACTCGGATCGTATAAGCCCTTTCGCTCTACTTCTCATGTCTACTCGTCGCAGCTTTTTCATTCTGGCTTGAATATTTGCTATCTCTCTCACTCTCCCCTTCCTCATCTCTCTCTTTCTCTCTCGATCTCTTGTCTGCATCTTCAGCACACCCCTGCTAGAAGTCTCCTCGAACCTTCCGAGGGCGCGTCAGCCTTGCGGCAGTGTGGTGTTTCCTGCTGCCTCTGGGACTGCTTCCATCTCAAAATGAGAAAAGACATGCAAAGATAGATTTGCAAGAAGACTATAAATGTTCCGGAGAATTTTGTTATGCAAGACACTCAACGTATTTAGAAAAAGAAATTGCGACGAAAGTATAAATATAGACAGGATTTTTATGAAGCTATAAGATATTTTTTTCTCGTACTTTTCCTCTTTTGATTAATTTACTCTTCATATACATTATATGTATACATATATATTTTTGACCTTAAAGATAAAAATCTATATTAACTATTTTAGTTTTTTTATATCTCTTTTTTAATGCTTGCGATATTGAAAATTTTTTAAGTCAAACTGATTGTTATAATTTATTTGTGCAAACGTTAATATTATTTATCCAAAAAAAGTCTACGTCTTTATTTTTTATTTATGAAAAAATTTAATGGTTGTTAGTATTTTTAATATAATTTAGAATTTCTTTGATAAAAACTGTAAAACAAAAGACGATAAATATCGAAATGTATTTTACGCAGGCTGAAACATTTTGTTATTTTCGGAATCAAATTTACGCGAATCGATTGCCGTGCCAACGGGGTGAATCGAGGTGCATAACGACTTTCGTCCAGAGAAAACGCTTAATGAAATGCGACTGCGGGATGCGCACGTTGAGCGAGATTAATCGTCGTGAGTGCGGAATGCAACCGCGAATTCGTTCAAAATTGTAGAGGTAACAAAATCAATGAATAAATCAAGCGTCTATTTAATCCATTCCAGACATTCACGGTAGTTATGCAATATCGCGAAAAATGGCAATTAGATAGTTATTTCTTTTTTTATTTTACTCGAGTAGTTTGCGCGATCTAATTTTTCAATTAAGAGCGATAATGATCCAATCACGATCGTGTCGAAGAAGATACGTTTGAGAGACGCGCTCTTGGAAAAGAGTGCTAAAAATAAGAGGATAAAACGGATCGACCTTGTTGATCACCCAGACGAAAGCCTCGATACTCGTTAAAATCGACAGCACGGAAATTTTCCTGTTAGCGTATCTCGGAAACGTAGAGTATTTAACGCATACCTTTGTGTCTTAGTAACATGCTGTATGAACTTCCACGATTCTCTTTGCTACCATCACAAGTCGACTTTATTGCGATGGAAATGTGAACAGTAGTTTGACTAGGTAATTAAGCTAAAGGAAAGATATCACTAAGTATTTAAAATATTTTTGCAGGAAGAAACAGTACTTTTATATCGAAAAATTTGGGCTTAAAAACAAAGAAAGAGGGAAAGACAGTAACGTTTTATTAATACAAAATATTATCAATAGTATTATCTATTTAACTGTACATGCGTAAATAGCGATAGTTTTACCGCATTTAACGCTTGTTGTACGAGTTATAATCAATTCGACCTTCGACTAAAGTCTAACGTAACCTTATTCGAAGTGGAGAGGTACACCTCTATTAGTTTTAGTTCAAGTGTAAATTTCATTGTTATATTGAATATACGATACCTTTGATAAGATAAGCATAACATAGTAAAACTTTACAGTTATACACACTCTCCTTTCCCCTTTCCCTACTCGCTACAAACATTTATATTAAGGTGGATTTATTGGGGAGACGTAAGGATGGAATTAATTAATTAGTATGTGAAATAAAGCAAAATACAATAAGTAAAATGGATCAAACATAAAAGAAATGATTATTAAATAATAAATAGCTAAATTAATAATAAAATTATAAAATTAAAATAAGTATAATAAATTATGATTAAATTAAAGTAAATTGTGTTAATTATTTTAATACATATTGACCAGAGGAAAATATACGCATTTTAACGTAGCTTAATTAAACCAAAATAAAACGAGCAAACCTGATCAGAGTCTGATTAAGATAAAATGGACTACTGGAGTGCAATTACTCGACTATCAGAACTGAGATAAGTTTAGACTACGGGAACACAATCTAATTAAAATAAAATTAACGGAACAAGCACGTTGTAATTAAAACAGAGTAAATTAAACTTGATGCCAAATTAAAATAAAATGCAAACGATTAAAAGAGGGCAAAAATTTGTGACGTTAGCGCTTTTTACTGATCTCAAATACTTTTTAATAAGAAAAAGTTTAGAATTAATTATTCAGTTCCGTTTTTTGGGCTTTCTCCCCGATTTATACATTATTAAATAATTTTTTCACTTTCTAGTAGCCTAGTTAGCGAACAAGAAATATATATAGTACATATCTGAATAAAGTTTCATTTATAATTGTAAAAGCTTTTAGCAGATCAATGTGAGTTACTGGTTGGAAAAATGTTTCTAATGGAACTTTAGAACTCAGATATGTAATCTATTTTTGTTCACACTAAAAAGCTATTAAAAATAAAAAAAAAAGTAACGGAAATCGAAAGAAAGCCCAAAAACGGTCTTATTCATCCTCTGTTCTAAAATTTTATTTAGTTGTTTTAATATAGTAAAATGTTTCTTAAAAATCTTGAAAACTTTAATCTTTTACATCTATTTGTTTTTTGATAATTTGATTAGATATTACTTGAAATATCAATATATCATTGGGCTACTTTGAACACATTTATTGAACACATTATAATTTGAAAATTGTTATGAGCTTAACATTTCCATATCAGGATTTTTGGCTTTAATTAATTTCTAGAATATACCATTAAAGTAATATGCAATGATTGTAGGGCCCATCGTTTGCAGTCAAAGGGCAAATATGATATTTAAATTGATGATAGATTCCACCGCAATACCTCAGCGATAATAATATAACAATAATAGGAGCAACATAAGATAATAACGTAATATAATGTTGCTCATAACATAAATACTAACTGCAATAATAAGTGTAATAATTAATTTTAATTTTTATAATAATTTTATTAGATTGCTACGTTAGTTTGTGTGTGTGTACGTTTATATGCTTTAAATCATAGACATATTCTGTGATATTTCTGAGTATTAGTAGATACGGAAAAAATAGGACAAGAGCGTACATAAGCGAGTCAGAAGCAATAGGGCTTACAGCCATCGGAATTTAGTAGAATTGGTCGACGCCTCACGGGGCGTCGAACCCTTATTATGAACCAGTGGTACCGCTTGATGCAAGCTTCAAGGGGTGCGCGAGGGACCGGGGATTAGGGGAAAGGTAAATAACGTTCGAGAAACCAATATCGGCAAAGCCCTGGTTGCCTGCGAGACAAAAGTTTCCTGGTCGAGCTCGCTGGGCAAAGGCAACTTCCGGCAATAGTGTTGCGGCAAAGAAGTAGGAAACAAAACGGGGTAGAGGGAAAATGGTGAAGGAGAAGGAAAATAAGGCACATGTCCGTTACCCTCATCGATCATCGGTTATAACTATCCGTTCGTAAAACGTTACGTTTTCCACGAAATGATGTTCTCTCTTGCAAAATGCTATTGTGTTTCTCGTTGAACGGCGTTTTTCAATGCTATTGTTTTAGAGTTATTGCTTTCTTCGTTTGTGAGAGATTTCTTATTCCTACCAACAAGCTAATGTCTTAAAAAATTAACTTGCACAATTATGGATATAATATGTCAGGTGGCATCAATTGTTGAAGAAGTATAATGTAATTGTAGATTATATCTTTATTATTATCTCTTACCAGTTTATTTTTGGAGTGCTATTATAGGTAAATTGTAAACTTTCCTTCAAACGTTAATTCAGTCCTTTATTACTAAAATGTTGATAGCTCAAAATAACATTTAGTAAGATTTTATTGACATTAAAATAGTGTTAGTTCAATTATTTTAACACCTTGCAATCTATAAAATAAAAAGTGTTAAAGTAATTTTTGAAAAAGTGTAAAAAATAGTTAAAAATTTTCTGAGTAAATTTTCAGAGTGATGTTAATGGAGGAAAAATGAGTAGCACTTTCCAAGGTTTAACACATATTTTTGACTTAGAAGACATATAGTAATGTATGTTTATAGCGCGCAACAACATTTAAAGTAATAAGATAAAGCGAAATATTGCAAGTTAGGGATTTAAATTGTATTATATAAAATACAATACTTGAAATAAGTTGTGATTTAAAATACATATGTACAAATGGACATTACTTGTCGAGAATGCGAATACAATGACGGCAGTTGAAAAAGAGAAAAATACATTTGACCGAATGCGCGCGTATCGCGATCATCCTGAAATCTTGCGAATTAAGTGCATCCGCGCGGCGCAACGATTCGCAATCGATCGAAAATTTCTTCGCCGCACATCGCGTATAAAAATACGCGGTACGAAACCGTCGGCCTCGCGAAGAGTATCAAATTCATGAAATGGCTTTTTTCATCCGGATGCAGTTGAAAATCGAGTCCGTTATCAATCTCTCAGGCAGCCCTCGATATTACACTCTCGCGAGTTTTGAGCATATAAACGTTTTAAAGTGGAAGCTCTAGCGCATGAAGCTCGTCAAGCTTGATCTTCAAACTTAGTGTCAATCATTGTATTGGATTCGCGTGCAGTTTCGATGAAAAATCAGTGCATCAGCTGTTTTCAAGTCAAATCTTTTTTTTCCTTTTTGTTAAAAAATTTTATTGAATTTCTTCGGGTAAATGTGGTAGATACCTTCGCAAGTAAACCTCAGGTTAAGTTAAAGTAAGATTTATCTAAAATTGATTACACAGAATACTGTTATCTATTTGCTTTCCTGAAATTTTCAGTTCGCGAAGAGATTTTTACACACTTTGCAACGCGGCGTTCTGCTCCCTATTTGTCCATTACGCGGAGATGGTACTTCCAGGGGTGCGTTTTAAAAAGCAGCTTCCTCGAAGCGAGAGGCAAGCAAAATCTTTTCGTGGACTTTTTACCGCTACGGCAGTCGTGAGGCACGCACATTCGTGGAATCGCGTAGGTGATCGACGCGACGCGACGACGCCAAGTCGTCGGTTCATCGTTTACACCCTTATTACGGGCCTCGTCTGTAGGAATTGCGCTTCGTTCGCGCCAACGATTTCTGGGTAAACTCCTGGGGAGGCAAACGGGACGCAAATATCACCGGCGTTTGTGAACGCGATTTATCGAGCACTCGAGCTGGCTCCTTACGTACGCATCCGTCGTGCCTTCGCCATCCGCGTGTGCATGCGCGCATTTATGTAATGCGATTACCGAAACGAGTCGCGCCTTCCTCTTTGTGTCAACATGCCTGCTAAATGCGCCGTAGCCGGCCGTGTTTAAATAAAAACAGCGGCTGACTCTATTAAATACGCAAGGCGATTGGTAGAAGTTGGGAGGTGAAAAGACGAGTAGATTTATTCAATCTTTTTACCGTCTTTATTTATTAACAGATAAATCTGAATTTCTATCTCTTAAATTTCCCACGAGTCATATGCACGTGATCGTGGAATGTTTAAGAATTACATTGAATGGAAGAATCTTGATAGTTTTACGATGTGTAAAATCAATATTATACTATATTATATTTTAAAAGCTAAATAGTTCATACAATAAAAAGAAGAAATATTTAAAATTATATAATGGTTTAATTATAAAGTTTTCTCTTTTTTTTCAATATTTTATATTACATTATCTGTTTACTCTCAAAATCTCTGTTAAGTATATTTTTAAACTATGTATACAATTGTAAACTAATATAGGTATAAATTATTTATTATAATATGTTTCTAATTTAAGCATGATTATTTTTGAAAATTATTTTTAAATTTATACTTTTATTAAAATTAAAATTATTTTTAAATTTTTTTCTTGATTTTCTCTTTTTCTTTTAATAAAATTTAATTTATTTTATAATCAATTGTTTAGGGTAACAAAACTTAATAATATAAATTTTTAAATTCTGAATTGCTCGCACTGCAATGCAGTAAGCAGCGTTACGTTGCACGTAACTGCGTCATAAGTGACTTACCATTCGCGTTTCTGGTTTCTATGGCATTTACAGACCAATTCAAGGTAATCATTAACAAACATTCTCGCCCTTTGATCATACTTCCTTATGGTGTGCGTGCGTTTATTGTATAATTGAAACGGCCGGTGGCATGCGCTCGCATATTGACGTTCCTCGTGTTGTAATACCTCGTACAATATTACTACAAATAATTACCTTAATTAAAATTATTATGTCGCATTAAATACGTTATGACAAAGTTGTCGAATGTTCCGTCGCTGATGAATAAAATAATTTTCCATCCAATTTGCGCTTGATTTCCCTTTAATGCATCGATGAAACGTCTGAAATTGCTGATCGAATTCGCCAATAATCTCAAATCATATCGCTCATTTGTTACAACAACGACATTTGTTATAACGACATTTTTGAGTTATTTGCAAACAAAGAAAAGAAAATTCCGATGAAAATTCATTACACTGAATGACGCTGTTATTCCTTTATTCCTTTACAACTGGTTATTACATCAATTCGTTATTACATTAAAATCTTGTTTTAAAATTAATATTACAAAATTTTAATAATTTTAAACAGTTAAACTGTAAAATTTTGGTTTTTGAGCTCTGTCACTGTTACAGCAAACATATTGTGATACTATCTGCTAAAAATACATCGCTTATTTCTTACAGTAATGATATAATTAAAAAATTGTGACTTGAGTTATCTCCAAAAAAAGGAAAAGTCTGATAAGAATTGAATCAAAGAAGTGAAGAAATAATGATATTTTTATTCTACAATAAATAGATCAGATTCGCTCGATCAAATCATTTAAAAGTATTAAATTTTAATGATTTAAAACGTTTAAGCTGAAAAAAGTTGTTTTCTTGTGTTGTATCATTGAATGATATTTGCGGATGGCTCTTTTTGAAGAAATAATTTCTGATCTTTCAAAACAAATGTTTAATATTACGAAAATCAATGTATATCCTCCACATGAAATAAAATCACGCGATAGTGGTATACGACTACGCCCGCAGCATCGTCGCGCAAAGCAGAAAGCACGCTAAGGCTCGCGACGTGCCCGCGATAAATCGGAAGCGCGGTAAAATAGAAGTTTTCCAAGCGATTGAGCCCGCTCGGAAATGCACGTGGCGTATTTTTCCAACCGCCGCTACCATTTTTCCGCAAACGCGGCGGCTCGCGATGAGTTACAACCGTCATAATGCTATGCTAGTCGGCGCCTCCAACCGCGGTCACGTAGAATCGCGTACGTACGTGGACCGGGTGGTTGTTCATGCACACCTACACCCACACACATACACACACACACACACACACACACACACACACGAGAGTATGTACACGTGCACGTATCGTCGATACACGTTCGGCGAAGACGCCACCGAAAGATTACATTGGGCAAAGCGTGCATTAAACACGCCTGATATGCAATTATGCATTCGCGATGCGTGCGCGTCGTTACGAGCGTCGACGAGAGATGCCACGATGTCAAATCGATGTATCGCGATCTCGAGGCTCGGCTGAGAAATCCGGCTAGATCCTATATATCCAATTTCGTGTGTATGCTTAACGTTTTACTGCAAAAATAACACATTTAATTTTTTTTCATGACAAACATGGGACTTCTAAAGATATTCGATTTTAATCAAAACTGATAGATAAAATTTTTTAATAATTGAAAAATTTTTGAACATTAATAGTCAATGAAAAATTTAAAGTTTAGTACAACTAAATATATTTACCTATAGGCGGAAATCTTAGTTATATTATATTCTACTAAGGGTAGAATTATAAGGCTGCGGAATAAGAAACTTTTTAGTTTCGTATCGAAGTTGAAACAGAAATTATCGAGGTGAGGTTTACCCGCTTATTAAAAATATCTTAACGATCAAAATAATTCAGCTATTTAAAAATTTAATTAAAAAATAGGAAAAGCAGACACAAAAGCAGCACACAAATTCATTAATAATTAGTATTACTGAATCTACATATTTTATTCCTACGGCTAAGAATTAAGAGTAATGAGAATTTCTTAAAATATACATTAGCATGAATTAATATATATTTTGCAAAGAAACTTTTCCTTATATTTTCCGTAAGAAGAGAATCGAATTTTTAACTACTGTTATCAATAGAGAATTACCTCGGATTAACCATCTTCTCGCAAATCTCAACCGGATATAAACCAGTTGTAAAACTGATCAGAATTCTTTAGGATTACATTTTTTCCATAAGTATTAACGAATATCTTTTATTTTACCTTATTGCAAAACGCAATTAACGGGGATTACGTTTTATCCCATCGGGCCGCTCGATCCCAGCGCGTTGTCGCTCGCGACAAGCTGCACTTCGCTAGCTACCCTATAGATTACATATGAATAAATGATCGACCGCAACTCAGCGCCGCCGGAATATCCGGCAAACACATACACACATACATACTCAAAATCGTTTGCGTTTAGAGCGTGCAAGCGTTCTCGCGCTCTCACGAGTGGCGTGCGACATCGTCGTCATCATGTCGACCACGAGACGGTAGTAAACGGTCGACCGCGATCGCGGTGGTAAGAAGGGGTGCTTGTGGGGTGCGAAAGAGGGTGGTTCTGCAAGGTGGGACGGGTGGCGGCGGTACTTGCGGAGGGCGTAAGAGAACTGCGAGCACGAGAACGAGCAGCGGCGAGTCCAAGGAAACCGCCGGTCAGATTAGATCTTTCCTTCGAAGGGTTAAGCTCTACCTTAGGGCCCTACCGTCGCGATAAGGCCTGCAAACGCGCTCGTTCACGGAGCTTTCGTGTCGAAACCTGTGACGCCCCCTCGCGTGTCCTCTCCTACGACATCCCCTCCGATCGGCAACGGCGACGGCGTTATAAAAATATTCCACTGCTGCGCGCCGTTCGTGGTTTCTTTGATACGCGAGCATTCGTGACACGAATCCTTGCCTCTTAAAGGGCGTTCGCAAATATGCTTGGGAGACCATGCAGCCCTCTCGGGGGGTTGATTCCGCCCCTTATCGCGGATCTCGTAGCCGCTGATCGATCGCGCCTTACTGATTTCTCGAACTTGACCGCGCTTGGATAGTTTGTTGATTTACAACATTTATAATTGTATAACTTTTTGCGGAATACTTATCTTATAGAGATTATTTCTTGCTTTACTCTTGTTCTTATTATTGTCGTCCATAGTGAAATTGAATTTTTGCATTCTTTCCGCGAGGTTCTTTAGATATTGAGATTTCAGAAAAATATATCGGACTTTTTTTTGATAACAATCCAGACATTTGCGGAGTTGATAGAAACTGCTTAAAAATAATATCCTGCAGCAAGACAGTGGTTTAAGTAAAATAATACTGCTTTTCTATTGTTTACAATTTCAGCTATTTGAAAGAAATACAAAAAAGAACATTCTATAAAAGTATATGGATAAATAATAAAGTCTGGAAATATGTACAAAATAAAATATTAAAAATGTATAACACGAAATAATTTAGGTATACTAAAACACTTTTTTAATAAAGATTTAAGATGAAGAGAGAGAGAGAGAGAGAGAGAGAGAGAGAGAGAAATTGAAATATTTTTCTCTACAAAAAGAAGAACAAGAAGTTTTGATTATTATAGCTTATAGAATATTTTCTTATATTACATGTTATAACTATCGTTATTTAATAACATGCTATAGAGGAGAAGTAAGTGATTACATTGATTTTTTAAAGTTTCCTTATTTGAGTAAAACGTTATATGTGATTATCTAATTAACAATTTAAGCGATCTGTCGTTTTCATTGTTAAAAACAGATCACTTAAATATAGACGAACTGAATTTGCATGAGCAGTCTAGCCATCGCAAATTTACTGGCGAGACAGTTTGATTCGCAGCAATTGAATAACAAAATCATCGCTGAGCTGCGAAGGCGTATAATGAAAGGAGGGTTGTAATCACCCTCCTCCGTCATTTATGAACGTCGGGGCCTCTCGTAGACGATCCGCTGCCCCGCCCTCGGCCTCCGTTCGCGCGACGATGACGAGTTTACACGCCATCCAGTAAGCACGAGCCAATTTTAATGCCGTCGTCAATTTTGACACGCGAACAGGGAAGACAGCCGAAAATAAAGGATAACTATTAAATTCGGAATTTCTTAACGGAATTTTGGAATAAAATTTAAAAAATACTCTTTTGGTATTCCTGAAAACGAAATTAAGGTGAAATTATTTTTTCGTTTTGCAGAAATAAGATAGCTGTATGAATGAAAATACCGTATTAATTTTTTGATTTTGAAGAATATTTAAGGGACAAGCGATAATTGTTGCTAGAATAGCTAGTTACTCTGTTTTGGTGTCTGCATTTTTTTTAGTTTGTTCGCGTGTTGGATCAATGATGATATTAAAAGCAGAAACTTGCGGTGGTTGGTACGCCACGTGGCGTGTGAAATCGTCGTCATAGCTCCGTCTTGTTTTCCAAGTCGAAATAAAAGATTCTTGGTGATTGTGCGAAAAAGCAGAATCTGCAGATGTAATAAAGAACTCTGAAATGGAAGTCTCCATCAAAATAATAAATTTTATATTCTTTTATAGCGTGAGCAATTATTATATTATTAAATTGTTAATTTAAAAACTTCTTTTATTAATTTTCACAAAAATACTCGTGACATAAATAAGTTATATTTTATATCAAATAATAATTTTAAAATACGATATAAGAAGTTTTATAAAAGCATGAATGTATGTGAATATATTACTTTACTATATTTTCTGCATATTTTATATAACGTTTGCAAAATATTTTTAAAATAGGTAATGGTTATTAAAAAATAAAAAAAATATATATAAATATATATATTAGTACTAAAAATTAAAGTAATGTTTTTAAATTATTTTATTTTTTGTATGTATATTTTGAACGTTTGTTCCATTATTATTACGAATTATGATTTAAGCAAAAACTTCTTTTGTGTGCGTGATTTTAACTGTACAAACTTTACGGTACATTTGGTGGTACGTGTCAGTAACAGTTGCATAAGAAATGAAAGTTTCATCCTGACGAAAATGCAAACGCAAATACCGCGGTGATGAAACCACATGGAGAGGCGTTTGATTCGATTCCGGGCGATGCGTATCGATCGAATTAAAAATCGAGCCGGGCCATTCGCGCCTACCATCGACCCTTTCCACTAGATATTTCGAAGCGAATCAACATTGGGAATTCCTTGCAATGCCGTGAATTTAAATTCAATTGTGTGTTTTCATGCATTTGATGATGACTGTTACACACGCATATATATAAATAGTGTCTATTTAACACACAAACCGTGTTACTTACAAATCCATTGATGGTTATGGATTCGCGAGATAAAAGAGTTTATAAATATGTTTATCGCAGGAGAAAACATTTTGCGGAAAATGAAAAAATTAATTAATATTTATTAATTATATGATAACAATGACATTAACATTTTAGCGGTCAGTGTTATATTTGCAACGTTCACTTTTCATGTGTTTTTTTTTTTATAAAAGTGTATCAGTATTCAGAATCTATTTTAATTAAAATTAAAAACTGAAAATGTAAATGTATGTAGCATTTTTGTCACTAAAAACTAGTAAAGAAACGAGTAAAGAAAAAAAATAGAGAAAAAATAAAATATCGATTGATTGTTTATTTACAAAATATTTTTGAGTGAAATCAGTGATAAATTCTTTTAATGATAATACGACTTCTAAAGAATTCATAAAAATAACCTGCAAAGAATAGTATAACTTTGTCTTTTTCTTAATACATTTAGTACAATTTTATGACTATTTATTAAGACAATTATAAATGTTTTTATTATTAAATGATACTCGCCCAATAAAAATAAACTGTAAAGTTTACTGCAAAGCAAAACCCGCGACTAAGAGATTTCCGTCGTCGATAGGTCATGCAGCATGCCTAAATCATTCCTCCGACGGCACTAGAAAGTGCATCCGTTCGATCCGCACGATCTCCTTTCCCCGTGAATTCCGAGACACTCGATGTATCGCGGGCGCGATGCAGATTAGGAAAGTACGCCGGAGGTGCAACGATATATTGGCAATAAACCGACGCCTGGCGCATCGAGCCGAGGATAAATTATTGTCGGACGGAGAAACGGGGTCCGCTGCACGTCCCGGCAATTCCGTCGCTACGTCGCTGCACAGCGCGGCGCAGTGCAATTATATAACGCGGACGAAAGAGCGCGCATGCCGATTACGCGATTCAGAAGCGTCACCGGCGACGAGTTGTTCCCGATACCGTCGTTCTCCCGTCATTTCTTCAACGTGCCTTGATCTCGTTCAATCACGACGGATTCAGCGTCAACTATCGCGTTTCACGAATGTAGTAGTTAGCATAAATTCTCTAACTGGGATGAAATGTATCTCAACGATCAGATTATACGCTGTTAATATATGATTTTTTAATAATGTTTAGACTATTAAAGACGATAAATGAGTCGATAAAAGAACAAACTGATTGATATCAAATTTATACTTAATTAGATGATGTAATTACGATTACATCGTCAAAGTAGTGATACTAAATGATATTTCGGACATTCTTATTTTGAAACAGTTATTTCATTTAGTGCTACGTTTCACGTCATTTGTCCATTACAAGCTCATTAAAAATTTTTAATACTCTTGATCTAAATATACGATGCTCCAAATACTGGAAAAGATATTAGATGTTCTAAATAGTCCCTGAATTCGTGAGTGTCACGTGAGCGCGATATTTTTATCGTGCGATCCAAAATTACATCGCGTTAATAAATCTCGCGATGAATCAGGATTGGTAACGGAGAATATGTATTTGTATACGTGTCATAACTTAGTGGCTATCAATAAAAAGGGCTTCGTCTTCTTTCTACACAAATGTCGATGGCGCGTCTTGCAGCCGTTTATAAAACACACCGGCGACGATATTGATTTTTCTGGCGGCGGGCTGCTTTCTTCTCCGATTCTTGCTCCTTCTGGTCTTTGCGCTCACGTGCGATTCATTTCCCTCGACGGGGCACGGCGAAATTATAAACGAAACGACGGAATCTCGTGACCTCACTTTCGTGCGGGGCATCGATCGGGTTGAGTACGACGACGACGACGA
Organism: Solenopsis invicta; assembly: GCF_016802725.1. NCBI lineage: Eukaryota > Metazoa > Arthropoda > Insecta > Hymenoptera > Formicidae > Solenopsis > Solenopsis invicta. The sequence goes on from NC_052673.1 coordinate 13,751,279, forward strand.
CGACCGCCGCTTCGTCGGCCCGCTCGTTCCCGCTCGTTTCCGTTTGCGAAAATGCGAATTAGACGAACGTCTTGGTGAGAACTGCATTGCGTCCAAGCGGTGTTAATCCACGTTCATTAATTGGTACAAATTATTTTATTTTATAAAAAAGTATAAAGTAACAGGTACACTTTGAAAGAATTTTTATATATGTTCGTATAATTTGTATTATTGCGATTATTAGCTGTTGAATTAAAGGAATATCATAAAATAGATACCTGTTTGATACCTTAATTCAACAACAAATTTCTTATAGAGATTTGGGAAATATGTTTCTTTGTCCCGTTGTACCTTTGACCATGTCATCCTGTGAAATCTTTTAAGTATTTGTGAAAGTAAAAATATATAATTTACAGTTTGCAGTATGTACCGAAAATACTTTATAATTTGCAATTTTAATGATAAAGAGAATTATGCCGTTGTAAAAAATTATTTATTGTTTCTGTATACATATACAGTACACTTTTGAATAGAAATTCAATTTTTTCTAATGTTAAAAAAATACGTAAAGTACATAAAAAAAAAATAATTTAAATCTACAAAAAATATAGTGTTACGATAAATTTGGGACATCTTACACATTAATATTAAAATTCTAAAGAATATATTTTAGAATTATTTTTGTATGTGTGTGTTTAGACACCAAAATAAAACTTTCACAATAAAAAACGTCAAATCAAAGGTATAATACACCACCTTCTGCTATGTGATTATGTATAGATAACTGATTTAATGTATAATTAATTTTATAGACAAAGATAATAATAAACTAAAACGGATTAATAATTTAAACAATTAAAAATAAGTACAAAGGTTAATGAGAATTAACGAACCGACAAGAACCTGATATTTTAATTGAATTTTGTTGTTGGAACTTATTATTAGACTGATGATGACTTCAAAGAAGAGTTGAAACATTCGAACTTGTATTGAATAAACAAAGAATTTTTGTCTATTTTTGATGTGCGCATTGCTAATCATGCTGACTCTTATTAGCCTTTATACTTATTTTTAATTGTTTAAATCTCGAGGGTCTTACTTAAGTATTGTTTTAGATTAATAATTAACAAATCATGATAATTACTATAGTGGTTTTGCAAGATTCTCTTAATTATGCCGCGTTTTTATAATATATTCTCTTATAAGTGATTGGTTAACGATTCTTTTTTTATCAACTACACTTTTTGCCTTGATGTCTGTCTTTGGGAGCATATCTTAACACGCGCTAATTATGCATTATACTATATTTTTCAAAGGTATCGTCTTCGGCGCTATCGATCGACTATCTGCAAAAGACGATAATTATAAATGCGCTAGCTAGAAGATCGAGTTTTTGCAGACGACCACTGCGACATTTAATGAAATAATTATATTCGTAAAATATACAAAACATTATAAAAAATTTATTTGAAAAAGAAGAAAATAATCTTTAAAAAAATTTTAAAGAAAAACAGATTAAAAAAATTAATTTCAGTTTGTTAATAAATTGTGACCTCCGCTAAATATAAAATAAAGTTGCCATATAAAATCGAATTTCTCGTTGATAGTATCTACTATATTCTATACTGCAAATTTCTATATTACAAACGCTACTGTTATATTTGATGTATATCGACAAATAAAATCACTACGTATATTGAAAAAACAAAAAAATTGAAACAGAAACATATTTTGTGTAAACAAGAAATAAATTAACAAAGAGAAATTTTGCAAATAGCGAACCAAAAAATGATGTAATAAAGGAGTAAGTTTTTTTACTTCAATTTTCAATCGTATGATCTAAATTGATCTTTCTCGAAGAGTAACGCAAAACGAAAATCAAAACGTGAAATAGAAAATCATTATTTGAGCTCGAGCTATCGCTGGAAGTAACATTTATTATCCGCCGTTCAGTTGCTCGCTCTATTGCAAACGAAGGAACGAACCAAACGAGAGAAAGAAAACGAGATAGCATTCTCGACGTTCTCAGTATCTTCTCTCCAAGGAAAATCGAACGGGCTCCCGCAAGCCGCTAGTAAACAAAGTGAGGAAAAGTGACTGTCCGTTTCTTTTTGCGAGCGCGATTCCAGTTTCGTTGGTCACACGATGCTGCAACGTACGACGAAGAAAGGAAGAACTTTGCGAAACCGCCTCGTTGTTTCCTCAGGTGCATCTTGGCGACATTGTTGTTGAAAACTATGTGAGGCTTAGTTTATTACTTCATCTTCAGTAGATCGCAACAAAGAAATACGAACGACTCGGATGTGTTACAAGTTTGTAATGCCAGCGAAGGGAAACATGAAGAAAAATATAACGATGTGGTGACATAAACGTTGTCTTTCGGGAGATAATACTCGTGTTTGGAGATAATACGGGAAATTTTTGCTTCTCCGAAGAGGATACGATAACATTGGCTACAATTTCATAGTTTCATGTTTAAATGGCTACAAGTTACATTTGTGTTTCTTCGCGACTAATTTATTGAATTACTAAAAGCATTTCTGCACTTTTAAAAGTGTAGAAATGCTTTAATAATAATGATAACTGATTAATTTCAAATAAATTTTTAGTTTTTACTAAAATACGTTGCGATTATGAGCATCTATATGTTAACTTAACATTTTAAAAATCTTTTGATTAATAAACAAAATCAGTATATAATACAACAACATATCAAGAACATAAATATTTAATTAAAAAGCTGTAATGAATCGAAGATGTAATGTGTCTTAAAACAATTAGCAGATTTGTAATAGTTCTTGTTATTTGTATTATTTTCACTTGCTATTTTATTGCATTGCATGAAAAATCAACACAATATATTTTTTATCTAAATATAAAAATGCAGTGGATATGTAAATACATATATTGACAGATATGATATTTGAATGGAAGCTTCGAAAGTTGATTTATTCAATTTTCAACATAAGCAAATTGAATAACAGTATAAATTATTTCGCAAAATATTCATGTGTACCTTAACTGATTATTGATCAAGCTCGAATTATTGCGTTTGCTTTTGTGCCTTGAAATTGGGTCTACCTGAAATAACAAAATAAAATATGTATTTCAAATTATTTTATGAAATATATATATATGTATATATATATATATATATATAAACAATTTGCAATTTTGTGTAAAATTAATTGATTGTACATTAAAAAAATATATTTTTTATTAATATTAAATCAATATTCTTTGTTTCAAGAGATTTTTATTTCTCAATTGACTGTTTCTTAATTTTTTGACATTTTTATAATAGAAAATAATTACGCACTAAGTTCTTAATTATATAGTGTGCACTGTAAACTGTGGGAGCAATTCACAAGACACGAACAGATTCATATCGACAAATCCTTTGAAGTCGCGATCAATGAAATACATTGGAAATACGCCGATACCGCATCGAATGTAACGTACCATTGGATATATCAAAGCGGATCCACGGTGAATTTCGCACTCGGGAAAATCGTTCTGACAAGTGACGGACGAATTTGCGAAGCCAAAACAAGAGCGAGGTGCAGGAAATCAAACAGATAAATCGCAGCGGATCGGCTTCGGGCAAACCGTATGCGAAATGAAGCTAGTAATGGCTGTCAACTGCAAAATCTTGTTTTCGCGAACGTGGTTCGAGAGGATAAGAAGAGCCGGGTTGAGAAACCGCTTGCTCGCTCTGATTTAAGACGGAAGTTCCGTCCTTTACCGTCATGTCATTGTTATCCTTGGAGTTTGTAGCTGGAGTGCGTCAGAAGTGCACGAAGCGCGGCTGAAGGCTTGAAGTAAACGGATTGTAGAACTGTGATTAGAGCATTTATAACAAACTTGAGTAATAATACTAATAATATTTTAATGATAATAGTTCTAATTAATGACAGCTTAAAAGTAAGCTTATATTATACCTTCGCAGCAAAATACCTCCGGCACGCTTTGATCTTACTTCAGTTTTAAGTAACTTAAAATTATAGAACTACTATTGTACAACCAACATCACAATTGTCATAGGATCTTCTACTAATTTTTGAAAGCAAAATTCTTTTATTTCGGAAAAGAAAGAAAAGTTTCTCTTATATATATATATCCGATTCTACGTATTTAAATAAAACTTTTACGTACTTGCTGTAACAAACCAGGTTTTTATTACATTCCAATTACGGCTCATGAACCAATGAGAGACCGACAAATCAAGTTTCCCTCTCATCTGTCTTAATGCATCGCAGAGAATAGCGGTACTCGAGCGCTACCGCATCTCTTTGAGCGTCTCGCGAAGCATCTCGACGATTTAATCGTTGCTTCAACGTTACTGTCTTTCCGTACATCCGCGATGCCGCTGATGCATCGCTGACGCACTTTACCGAGCTTAACTCCGAACCGAGTCATGACGACATAGAAACTTTCGACTTAACTCGGTCTGAGCGCTATTCGGTTGCCGTCGTTTGTCGGGGCACATCCGCGAAAACAGGATTTTCGCACTAAGCGCAATTACGCGCCTCAACTTGCGAGAATGCGACGGCGGTTTCCTTGGTACAAAATCACTTTTATCACGCTATCTAAATAAATACTCAAGTTGAAAGAATTTTTCTTAGATTTTTCCTATTGTAGTATATAATAAAATACCCAAGTTATTTGCATTTGCAAATTTATTAAAATTACTTGAGTACGTTGAAACGGAAAATTCCTACAAATTATAATTAATTTTTATAGTTTTAACTGCTAGGAAAAATTGTTGCAAGATATAAAGATATGTAATTTAATAAAATATGAGAGACAAACATTTTCTTATTTTAACTGTGTTAAAAGATTTATGCTTAAAGCAGTAAGAAAAGGAATTTTTCCTTTTTCCCTCACGTTCTGTCAACACACATGTTTGCTTTCGGATTTGGTAATATTTTCTTGCAGCGTAATAAATAGAATTAAACGTGTCGCAGTGGGATTGCATCTAACGGAATGATTATATATACTTGAAATAACGAATAAAGAGACCGCAATTCCATTTGTGTTGTGATTTCAAGTTGCACGTTTCTTCGCAAACTGCACTCCACGTTCGCAAAATTCACTTTTTCGTGTATAATTCCCAATTGAACACATCATTTCACAATTTGACATTCTTTTCAATATTAGAAAGTCGCATGTGACAAAAGTTACAATAGTTAGTAGCGTGCTGTCTTCAAATAAATTTATTGTTTCCTGCTGCAGTAATATTTTACTGAAAATAACATCACTCTGACCGAGTTTGAACGGCATGCTTCACTAAAATTTATCTCTGGAGATTCTGGAAAAATATCTCCACTGCTAATGAGCAAACTTTTTGTTTTTAATAAAGAGGTTTATTTACATAAAAGATGCAAATTGTTTTAGAGATGTAGTCTTATTGTTTAATTTACCTATTTTACTTTTACGTTGCACAGTTTAATTGTTATTAAAATGTTTATGCCCATTTTTTTAATTAAGTACATTATGTATGAAATACGTATGGCTTTTAATATTGTAACGGTTTTAAAAGTTTGGAAGAAATTGGAATAAATTATTGAATAATGCTGAGCGTGATTCATTAAATCATTAATTGATAAAGTTATATAGATTTTATATGGCTGTCGTATCTTTATATTGTTGAAAAGTTAATATAATTGATATAATACTTAGATTTTTAGAATAATAACACATTAATAATGCATGTATGCAGCAATTGCAAGCAATTAATTCTAAAAATTAATAGATCAATAACTAAATTCTTACATATATTACATTGTGTTACTGGTTATTCTTTATTTAATAAAAGTTATTGTTACTTATATTTATTTAAAAAAAATACTAAAACCATGGAAATCTTGTTACAAACATGTATAAAGCACAATTGAGATTATAAAACAATCAGCTAACTAATTGTCATTGTATCGCTCACTAATTAGCTTGAGCTTGTAAAACGCGATTGTTCTCTTACTAAATTTGCAGTACAACAGTACATTCGGATTCTACACTCTTAAAAGAATACTTTAATTAACAAGAATTTCTACATCATAACAAGAAAGATGATTTATTTATTTTTATTTATTTCTGCCAATTAGCTATTATTTTAATTTATAAATATTGATATAATTTCATTAATATCTTTTGTATGTATTTATGTATTGTTTCATATTACGTAAGTCCAAACAATTTATTTTTTATTTTCTTTAATCTCTTTCGTTATCATCCATTTTGTAAATGGTTATGTAAACTCACGAGTGAGTTTAATACATTTAAAATCTGAAATAACATAATTAAAAAAAATGTGTCTCCAAATAAATGCTATTTCTTACTAGTAAAATACGATTAAATATCAACAAAGACCAGCAATATCAAGTATTGCGGTTGAACAAACGGTACCAGTTCGACACGCGTCAATATTTATTCGGCATTGTTTACTTATTGTTCCACTTTCAAGCCACAAAAGTGCAATGCTATATCGCTTTTACTCTTAAATTTACCAACAATTGTACATTTTATTGTGAAACCATAGTAAAGAACAGTAAAAATAACATCAATTGCGTGAAATTGCGCAATTATTGCTAAAATTTAATAGTACCGATCTAAATTCATAAAACTTGAGCTTCTGACACTGTAACATTTTATAGTTGGATAAAATTAAGAGAAAAACGTTTTTTTTTACCCTTTTTATCACGCTTAAAAGAATTGTCTCACAGATGACATAACTGCGATGTCGTCACTATGAGGAACGCGAAATAAGAATTTTAAAACGCGATTTCTTTCTTTTTCTCTTCTCTCTTCTTTCAGTTGCATTGTTTATTCCAAACTCCGGAAGGCGCTTCGTCAACATAATCCCAACTGCGTTTTGCTTGGGCGCGTGGGTTTAAAAGGAATGTAACGCGAATCACGGAAATGACAAACGGAAACCGTTGCCTTCCACTGCTTTTGTTTTTCACGCTAATTAGCGGGCGGAAGTCGGTATCCCAGAACCGATCTATATTTCATGCGCGCCGGCGGCAACAATTTAAATCCGCCTTTGCTGCGCGACCAGTTGCAATAATTGCGACGCTTGAGGGTTTCGACATGGTAAAGAGCATCAGTAAAGGGAAAGGTAACTTTTGTAATCGACAGGGACGCATCTTCGAAAGGGACATTTGCATATGTTAAGTGCAGCTTTGTTTGAAATACGTACAAGTATTAACCCTTTAACGCTTTTGTGTAAGGCTTGAAAAAATTTTTGCTTATACAGAGTGTCTGTTCATGGATGTTCGGACAAATACCGCGCAATTGGTTGAAATTATACGAAAGTTTAATAAGAGAAATTTGCACGACTCTGAAGCATTATTAAACATGCACATTTTTTTACTCATGACCTTTTTGAATTATAACGATCAACCTATTTTTTTTAACGGATACCAATAATTTTTTGCATATTTATATAATAGTAGGTCGTTTATAATCAATATCATATCTAGTTACAAATTGCTGAAATTTACGAGATAATTGACATGTTAAATATTAAGGTAGCAAATTGAATATTGTATTTTTGAATGTGATTTTAAATATCAGTTAAAAGTTAAAAAAAAGTTAACAGTATTTTTTCGTTAAACATTTATTACCGCATAAATTGCTTGAAATTTTATTCGATACAGAATTCAAAACATTTTATAACATTTCTCATTGTTGACTGCAGCATTTCTACTGTAATAACTTCTTCAAGCTGTAGTGATTTTCTGTCTAAATTTTTTTTATTTTAAAAAACATTTACGCAGATAATATTTTTATTTGGGGATATATCCTTAATATATTCCCAAAGAAACAAAATTGCAAAGTGTCCGCAGACCTTGGTTATAGTCATTAGTACTTATATCCAACAATTAGAGAATCTATCATTTAAAAAGTTAACTGAGTACATGTGTTGTGTGGTAGAGCACCATCTCGTTAAAAAATAATGTCTCGAAGGATTGATAATGGCAGATCGCGTAAATATTCTAAGAAAGTTTAAAAAGTTGTTTTTCAAATTTTCAAATATTTATCATCATTAAAATAATCATGGAAAAATACCATAAAAAAAGTTCAATATTGACAATGAATTTCGCTTGGAGCCAATATTTTGTCGAATTTTGTTTTTTTAAATTGTGGTATGGAAAACCAATAACTTTAATACTTAAAATGCCAATTGTTTTATAAACGATGCACAATAGCTATTTGTAACTAGATATGATTTGATTGCAAATAAACTACTTGTGTAAATATGTAAAAAAATTATAGGTGTCCATTTAAAAAAATTATGTTGATTGTTATAAATCGAAAAGGTCACGAGTGAAAAAGAATTTTGTACTTTGTTAACTCATTTGTCTTACAAATTTTACTTATTAAACTTTCTGTAACTTCAACGAGTTGTAAGATATTTGCTCGTATATCTATGGACAGATATCTTATATATTTAAATATTCGTATAAGTAAAAATATAATTGGTCGAAAATTAAGTAAAGCAATTTGAAGTTTGAAATATTTACCTGCAATGAATATTTAAAAATATTTACTAATTATACAAACAAATTTTCTTACAAAATCGAGTTATACATTTTCACGTTTCAAAAATAATAGTTTGGTAAAACAAAATAAAAAATTTATTTTGTTTCGTGATACAATAAGCAGAAATAAAGAATTCTGTTAAATATTATTATTCAAAAATATTGTTTTCGTAGACGCGTTCTCTCGCATCCCTTAAGATTTATTTATAACATCCCACGAGAGAACTTGGACGGTATTCACCCCAATGCGACATCAACGAATCCCCGCTGTTAGTTTTATAATCAAACCGCGCATCCTATTACGTTTTACACCGGCAGCTGCCGCGCGGAGTGCGTAATGGCGCTTAGCCGGAAATCCTGTTTTCGCGGATCCCGAGTCGGCGAAGATGGCGTCGAAAGTCGGCTGCCGGGCTGGCTGACTTAAGTCGAAAGTTCGCCGCCGGTGGCCCCGTCACTGTTTTCCTTGGTAGGAGTTTAACTCGGCGGAGTGCATCAGGAGTGCGTCGGTGCATAAGGAACGAGAGGAACCCGGCGGGCGGTGGCGGCATTAACGCTGCATCCTCGCGCGCTAATCCGGCTGTTATCCCCCAGACTTAGACAGGGGACGGACCGACCCTCGAACCATCTCTACTCGTCGCATCCCGAATACGTTCTCGTCCTTCTGCTACTTTGTCCAAACTCAACTCTTAATGAATGCTCACTCTGATTAGTACGTCCTCGATCTTGCAGGCAAAAATCTTCGCAGTCGGTGTATTTAAAGAGGATAAATTGCGGAAGGTGATTTGTGAGTCATCTTTGAACGGTACTTTTAATAGAGATAGTTTGAAGGAAGAGGCTGTAAAAATGTCATACTCGATGAAATTTATCTTTTTTCCTTGAGAAGAGCTATGTATATCCAGCAAATACGTGACTTTGAAAAATTGCGAATATCTCTGGAAAAATTTATTCTATTGACCATTCGATAAAATTAAAAGTCTGTAGATAAGAATTCGTCTATTCGGAAGATTATCAGATTGCGCGGAGGTTATTTACACTTAATAAATATCGCGCAACATCGAAAGATTCTTTCTCGTGCTCAATCTTTCGCTTTCTTGAGACTAGAAATAAGAAAATAAATATCCTCGCTCAGAAGTGATCGGCGACGCGGAGATCGGGTAGAGAAGTTTCATAACTTAATGTTTCTCCTCTCTTGCGAAGATCATCTCCGCTCGCGATGGTCGGAGAGAAGACGAGAGACGAGCTGGCTGCTGTTTCCACACGTTACGTGTCTTGACCATAGAAACGGTACAATGGCCTCCACCAAACAACCGGTCGTAACTCGCGAGTAGATAAAAGATAACATCCTCCTCTTTCTCTTTCTTCTCGGGACTTCCTTTCTTCCGTAACTACTTCCTTACCTTGGTTCTCTTCCCGTCTCTCCAACCCCGAAACGTGCTTAGAAAAGCGGTCCTCTCTGAAAACTGACGACGTGTCGTTGATTATTTCACCTAGCACGCATCCCTGTCGCCGTTGCCGTTTCTTTGTTTCCTTCGTTCGCTTGTTCCGGCAATGGTGATTGTTTGTAAACGAAATTTTTGTTAGACAGATTAACAATAATGGGAACATTTTTAAAGTATTATAGTGTACGTACATTTGGTATTTTCACTTTAATTTTTTCCAAATAGTAAATCGATACATTTCAATAAAAATATATCATTGAAAATTAGCGTTTATCAATTAGGTTAAAACAAAATTTTTTTTTATGGAAATTCGTTTATTCTGAAATTTTCGTTCATTATCTATTGTGCTATTATCTTATTATCCATTATGCTGTTTTCCATTGAAATGACAAGACAATTATCCTGCTTTTTTGTACAAAGAACTAATTATGACGTGCTTTGCGAATGTAAAATTAACTTGCTGAGGATTAAAAGATTCAAAGCTTCTTTCAAAACGCAGATTTATACCATACTTTTCTTCCATATCACAAACCTTTATTTTCCGTACAATCTATTGCAAGATGAAAGAAAGTCGACGCCTAACAACCAAGGAATACTCTTTTTTACTCGAAGTTCGCCTTCGAGAGAGTCAGCGATGTATTAAGAGTATCTAGCGCGATGGCTTCAGGCTACGAGAACGAGACTCTCGCTGAAATTTTAAACTAGCACGACTTTGCGCCTCGTAAACTTTGCAGATCCCGGGAAATTCTGTCCTTTTGTGTCGGAGGAGCTGACGCTAAAACCTCCGTCCAATCTTATTTCGATTCCAAACCTAATAATAGTTCCTAATCTAGAACCGTCATATATCCACATTTGCCTAAAAATAATACGCGATAATTTATCCTTTTGCGTTTAATATTACAATACTAAATTAATACTTGTATTTAATTGTAATTTTAATTAGCATAATTAATACTATAATTGGTGATTGATATTTATATTTAAATGGGGACTAATTCAATTAATTCGTTCTCTGTTTTAGTGGAAATACGAAAGTTATAAAAAGACACACACGGCATATTTACAGAAATACTATATCTTTCTTATACGCTTCGCCAAAAGAAAGTTATAAAATTGTATTTTCATTATATATGCTTTCCAGATTGAAAAGCTGTGCATTATTTAGAAATTGACTAAAATGGTGCAGTAAACTTCTTTATTGAACTTCTAGTGATACAATTACTACTTGTTCGTTGAAATTATTTCAAGTTTGTGCTGTTTGTTTCTCAATAAATCTCACATTTAAAAACTCGGCGAATTAAATCTTAACTGAACTATTTGGATAACGTGCTTATTTTAATCGTAAATTTTATCGCGGTGACATATTTGCGATCGCGAATGGAAAACCGTTACGGCGGTTTATATTGACGATATATTTTATATATATATATACATGCCTTAAAACTCGTTGTTCGACTGCCGGGGGCGCACGAAAACGTGCGACGGAGAAAAATTCGAGGGCACTCCGCTGTGCCGGTGGACTTTGTAAGTCAAACTGAATTCGTACGCTTGCATTCTCCGCGCTTTATGCACCATGCGCGTTCCAAACGTACCGCGAAGGAGGCACTACAGAAAAGAAACACCGACGCGTGCAAAATATTCATAGCTCTAGAAATTGCAATGGTCGTTCTTCTCCTCCGCCTTTATTGGATTATGTAATTGTGTTCGAACAGACAGCGCGATTTTTCGCATTATATCTAATTCGCCCGAAATGCAGCTGTTGCGCAAAATATTTGCGCGGGATAAACAAATATTTTGCGTAAGTATTTTTAACACAATATTTCTGCACAACTTTTGGAATGTCAAAAAAAAAAAAAATAAATACGGGAGAATTACTGTACGCGTTTATTTAAAAGTATATATGTATACGTACACACATATATATTATACAATATAAATATTTATTTATTTATTGTGTATATATATTGTATATAAAGGTAAAATAATTGATATCATATATACAATAAGAGTTTGCAGAAAACAATAATAAAATATAAATATCAATATTTTTGTTAAAAAGTGTAAATCGTGCAACAACTTCAATCACTGTAGGGCTTATAAAATAAACTTTTTTTTATCGCTCTTTATATGGAAAAAGAGACAGCGAACGCCCTACAGCTTGTTACTCAAGTTTACCATTTCTAACTAAGCAGATTTGATGGCATAGCAAAGAATTGAGTCTGAAAGCAATTATAATTATTTTTAGATTTTAATTTTCTGCTATACCATCTGCATAAATGTTAATCTTGTGTAGCGACCAGCTAAAATAGCTTTACCACCGTCTTTTTTTCCGGGTATCTTTTCTAGGACCGATGATAACATTTCAATATTGATCTGAAACAGTGCTTCTCGTAAACAGCCCCGATTCATGAGATGACTATAGTATGCCGCGTAAAAGCGAGGGAGCACGTCGCGCATAGGTCTCTTTACCCAGTTACCCGATAAACTTGCGCTGTCGTTTGCGAGAAACGACCACGATGAAAACTTGATTCCAGTCCTGTCGCGTGTGTATCAATGACGTAATTCGTAGTTCTAGGCTCGGCCTCGAAAAGTCGTGCGAGGAAGAAGCGCTGTAACAGCGGAAATTGCGGGATACCTAGCGATACGTGGGGCACGATGGGCAAAAAATCGGCGTTGTAAAAATAACGCGTCCCAATACGAACAATGGGTTCCATAACGGGCCGACTTTTATCGGAGTCGATCCCTTAAAGTTTTAGCCCCGGTACGACGGAAACAAAATCGTCGGGTTTCATCAGCCGCAAAACTTTAAGCTAGATTAAATTTTACATTATCGCTCCACCTGAGAATTATACAGAGATAAAGGCGCACCGTTAGTGAGATAGGAACTTTATAAACCGGTCTGAGGTTTCTCTCAAAAGTAAAGGGAGAAGCGGCGGGAATACGAAGAATCGCGGAAAGACTCGTGTAGAAATTTCTTCTTCGTAGAAATAGGAAACGGCGGAGATACATGATAGTATATTTTTTTTTCTACTCGTTAATACGTTATTATTTGCGTTATTTTAATGATACTTGTCACAATAATATATATATATTTATTTAAATAAAAACACATCCTACATAAACAATAATTGTATAACTCTCTAATATTTGACATACAATTCAATTAAATAAATCAGTTTTCCGACTGTACATACAATATGGAACTTTTTATTTCCACTTAAAATTCAGATTAATTAAAAAATTGATAACTTGTATAAAAACAAATAGAATGATCAAAATGTGTTTTGACTAATAAGAAATGATTAATCAATGCAAGAACAATAAATATTAATTATATTTAAGAAATTATGTTAATTATTTATTTTCATTTTTTAAAAGTTGTGATTTTAAAGATATTGAAGTTAATAAAATAATATCATTTACAATGAATAAAAATTTTAATTGTATTAGTATTATGTTAAGAAGAAATGATAGAGCTGATTAAAATATGAATTATTTTATAATATTTTATAGATATATTTACAGTGCATGAAATTTTAAATTTAATATGCAAACAAAAATATGTTAAAATATGTAAATTTTAAATTAATTTCAGAAAATTACTATTATTTTTTCGCGATGTATGTATGATTAAAATTATATTTAGCTGCGTAGTGTAAATCTTTAAAAGAATAAAGTTTTATTTTTTTTAATGTTTGACAAATAAGCAGTTCCATTTTAGATATTATCTTGGAAATATAAATGAAAAATTTGTTACCATGGATTAACTAGCGAGTTTTAATCAAGAGATATATGTTCGTAAATAATGGAACTGTTTGTAAATAGCAAAGACAGGCTCTACTAAAAAAAGTATCCTTTTGCCCGGAACGGGAATTCCGCTTGCAAATTCCTCGCGTGCCCTCGCAGCGGCACGCGTTTCGCGCGATAAAGCTCGCCTCATGGCGAGCGACACACGGTGAGTGCAGCTGCGGCAGATTCGCGAGCATGCCGGCCAGGAGGTTTTCCCGTAGTCACACAAATTTATGCGACAAACGGGTTTTCTCGCGCTCCCCCGTTGGGAACTCGACTTGCATTATGCACCGCGGTGTAAAGCCATAAGAAGGTAACGACGATCAGAATGTAGGGAACGCGTTCACATGTTAATATTCAGGGAACTACTCATCGTCGATACTTTGATGCAATCGCACCAATAGGCTGTATAGGAAAATGGACCCGCCTTGATAGTCTTTAATGATACGATGATACAATCCCTCAATTTATATATGCAATTTTACAATCGGTTGATCGTTATGTTACGTTACATTAAGATAGAAAATTTTCCTTTATTTAAACATTTTGACATTTTTCCGGTATTTTTCTAGGATTTTATTATATTACGGTTACAGGAAGCACGTTTTTTCTTCTTTCAATTGAAAAAAAATTTAAATCCCAAAGAGTTAAGAAAACGTTGAGCGTTGAATAGCCTCGTGAGTATGCGTTGCATCCATCGTGCTGCATTTCCGATACGATCAAGAAAGCTCGTGGAGGCGCGATATGAATTCGTATGAATACATCTGTGGTGAAATCGCAAGCGAACGGTATGAATGAATGGGGAATTCCGTTCCATAGAAATTCAACGCGCGTGCACACGCTCGCGTTATGCGCGATCGATCTCGAACGTAGATCGAGAGCAACGAGACGAGCGACATAAAGTGAGTAGCATAAACGGAAAGCAGAAGTGAACGAACCCGTAAACGAAGCCGAGTAAAATAGTCACATAAAAATACTAAGCATTCTTACGTATTACAGCAAGATATTATATTGAGGAATATATGTTATGTTTATTTGTGAGTATTATTAATTATATTTATAAGAATTTATAAATTTATAAAAAATTAGACAAAAAATAAAAATTATTAGATTTTTTGTCAATTCGGATTATATCCGAAAATAAGGTGAATTTCTATATTTAAATCATCTCGCAAGAGATTTGAAGCGAAATGCAGAATTCTTTTTACAGAAAAATTCTATAACTTTTTTACTTCAAAATTTGATTTTATATTTGTAAAAAAATAATATAATAAGAAATTTGCATTAGCAAAATGTGTTGTTAGAATGTATCAGCTACCCAAATAGCAAACTATCATCATTTTGATGCCATTAATTATTCTTAGATCAATAATGTTTATTTAAGATAACACATACACACACACACACACATTGTCATTTTTTTACTAGTTAATGATGTTCTTTATTTATTTATTTTTTTTGACATGTTACAACGTCATACTTATCACTAATTATTAACGTCAGATACTTGATCAACCTATATTATTTTACCATTGTACGTCATTTATACTTTGTTTAGTCTTGAATAAATATAAATTAATTCAATTTTGAAAGAAATTGAGTCTAATTTTCCTTTCATAACGTAATTAAAAGTTTATAATTTTATACAAATAAATTTTATAATTAATTATGTGTAAATCAGTAAGAATTATAATCTGTATTTATAAAACAAAATTTAATTATACATATTTTATCTTTTTGAAAACATCCGTTTAATTGATTTCATCTTTATTGATAACATCCATTAAACTAATCTGTATCTCCATTTTTCAGCAAACATTTATAGATCATTCGAAGTTTCTGCTTTTATACAATTACTGTCAAATAACGTGATATAGTTTTGATTTGAATCACGTCAGTGACTGCTTAAAAAAAGTAGTACTCAGTTAGTAAAGTGTCTGTCATAATATTATTAATAATACAACATATTATTTTTATGTTATTAATACCTAGTATATTTTCACATTTTAACGTAAAAATAATATTACGTAGTTTTGACGTTGATGTATTGATTTGACATTTAGTGGCAAATTTATATTCATTTTTGACTAAGCGATGTCGTATAAACGACATCTTGGTACTCAGGTAAATTCATTTCCTATATTTTTTTAAAGACATTTCGATATCGTGTATTACATTGAGTAGCCTCACTTTGATTGCACAATTAAAATTCTTAAAATCATCAATTTTATTTCAGATACTGCTTGCAAAATAATTTGACGCGAAACAAAATTAGAAAGGTACCTTTTCATAATATTACTCAATATTGTTGATGATTTTATGTTCGTTGAATAATGTGTAATATATTCTCAATATTGTCAGGAATTTGTAATGGAAAATTAAATTTAGAAGTTGGACGATTGGTATGCGAGATTGTAATAATACGATTGCACACTCTCGTCGATATTACGTTATTAATGATAAAAAAATAAAAGCAAAAAATGAATGATGGTGTATTGCAAAAATACGATATAATGCAGATACAATGGAAAAGAGTATTGGTTGATTAATTAAATCAAACAGCGATAATTCAATAGGCATTGTAAATATATACATATAATGAAACACTCTCCGAGAATTGGACCGTTATTGGAAAAGCTCATTCAAAAATTAGCGAAAATGTGAAAACGGATTGAATAATGATTTGCACGTTATAATGATATGTCTTCATATTTATTCAATTAAAAAGAAAAAAAAGGTTATTTTTTTTGTAAAATTATTGTTACAACAGTATACAAGTTATGGATTTTACACTTGCGAGAAACAGATTTGTGTTGACAAATGACAAATATTGTGCAATATTTTGATATCGGTCGACAGTTTGGTTTATATATTGTCAAATTATCATTTTGAACAATACATATGCATATCAAGTATTGTAAATCGTGCATCAAAATCCTGTCGTTCTGATTGAATTGCTGTTGCACCGCAACGATTCGAAGTTTTTGTCACACTCGGTACAATCACGGAGTTTGCGTTTCGCTTACGTTTGGGACAAATCTCGATTTTATCTGTCGAATCAGAAAAAATTTCAAAAGTTTTTAAAAGTTTTTAGAAACTTAGAAGTTTGCGAACAACTAAAAGAAACTTGGATCAAAACGATTTTTCTCATCTCCTAATTGCACAATTAATTTTCGTAAATAACAATGAAAGAATTGATGTTTTAATTTTTGATTAGAATGATATATATATACATTTTATCACGATTTTTTTTTATTACAATTGTATTCTCTCCTTTTTTAATCTAGATAAAATATTATCCAAAGCCTGCTTTTTATTTTTAGAATTAAAGGATTATAAATAGCGAAAATATTTCTCTCTTGTTGAGGGAGAAGTATCAATATTCTGTCAACATCAAAGTACCGTATTTCACGCGAGAGATCGGTTCTGTAAACCAGCCGTCCAACGCAGCGGTGTATTATTTGTCTCCGCGGCGTGTTTTGTCCGAAATTTCCAGCGCGATGTCGCGACCGTACAATAAAAATTGATCGCTCTAATTGCCGCGCGGAAGCATATTTTAACGAGACCTTATTGGCAGCGTTATCAGCTGCATGGCGGCAGCGCCGAGCGAATTAAAGGCGGCATTTTGCGGCCACACACGGTAATCGGGTGCAGCGGACAAACGGCAATCGCGCGATGAATTAATTGCGTGACTTTCATCGTGGCGACGCTTAATGACGAATAAACGCGAACTGAATGCGGCGAGAAATTAATGCCGTTGGCGAAATATAGTGTACGTAAATCAAATCATAATAAGCGGGTTGGATGATGAGTCCAGTGTGTAGATACAATTTATTTAATCAATAGATAATATTTATATTAACGCACACATAGAGCGAGAACGTGGATGTTATTTATCCTAAAATGTCGAGCATGTACGATTTTCTCCAAAATACTATGAAGATTGATTAATTGCACTTTTCACTGTCTGCAAAAATTTGATTAACAAGATTGCTGTCGTAACTAATTATTCTCATTATCTTTAATATTATGTATTTTTTTAGTAGCCAAAAATTACATCAATAGTTATTAATATCAAAAATATCTATTAATATCTTTAAGAATAATCGAATTTGAAGTTTGTCAACGTATGGGCTTATCATCGCGAGAAACAATCGTTTTGAATGAATGGCCGATATGACGAGAAATTTACTCATCGCGACCGGAAGTTTGTCCGCTGTTTGGATAAATTGGAACGTAAAAGTGGCAGCAGCACGCTCATCTAACTGAAATCGGAAACGTTTTTTGGATTTTTGTTTGAAAGCAGCTCAACCTTATCCAGTCCTTTCGCTTTCGTTCTTTGTGCGCGAACGTTCCTTCCAGATACTTTCAATTTCATTTATCCGCTCCAGATTTTATTCGTATCCTGAATAAGAGCAATGTACACCTTTACTGCGCCACTTGCTTTTATATTTCAGATTTGGAATGTTTTTGTTAATCTTAATAATAAAGGGTTCAAATGAATAAAACATTTAATAAAATACTAATTATGAAGATAAATATCTCAAAAATTTACAAGCATGCATATAATTATGGAGACATAACAAAATAAAATTAACGTCATTAAAAATAATGCAAACAAATATTGAAATTGAAATACAAGAAGAATGGTAAACGCCTAAAATATTTGTCATATATTAAATTAATGCAATGGACATTTATAATTACGCTTTTATTAATTATGTTTAATTGTAATCTGGCATTATTCAAGTCAGACAATGAGTATACTTTTTGCTTTAATTATGTATAAAACAATTAAGAGAAACATAGCTTTGATAAATATAATTTTACTTAATAATTTAAAATTGTCATGTGATATATAAATCATCATACATTTAATCACTCATTCAGCATAAAATTGTAGCAAAATAATGTATGTTTACATTTTAAGATCGAAAATAGACGTTCCGAGATATTTTGAGACATAAATGTCTAAATATTGTAAAACAGTTCATATTTGTTATTTACATTACAAGACTAATAATTACGATCCAACGAAAGAAATTTTTGTTTAACATTAACTATTACCTGTGTACATACATAACAGCCAGAAGAATGAATACGTGCACGAAAGAGTTAATTTATGCAAATGCTACGTGAACTTTCCGCCTAGCGTGTTAATTAAGATTGAGTGATCGTCGTAGCGTGTTAATTAAAGTGTTTCGCAGAGCGTATACCTGGTTGTTTGCGATGTTCCGTTCGTGGGAAGTAAACGACATTAAAGGCGCTGCTTACGCGGTTACGTTAAAAAGTTCTGCCATTTATTTTAGCATTTGTTCGCGGAATTTCCATCTTTCACCAAAGATGCCTTCAACATATATATATGTATAAACAAGTTTCATAAATATTACAAATGAATTATCATCGCAATATTCTAATTAGCCATTATCTTATTTATAACTTATTTTAGAGAAAATACAATTTGTTTTAATTTTAATTACGTGGTTCGTTTGATTTTAATTTTAAAATTATTTTACAAAGAGATTAAATATCTATTATTAGTTATAATGAATATAATTTATACGTAAACAATTTTTCACGCTGTTATGCGAATCACATGTTACTATTAAATTCTGAGAAATCTTTTGAAGCAACATTTACCAAAGCTACATGACATAAAATATTTGGTATATCGTTAAATTTATACACAAATATTACATTTTTTAGTATACATAATTAACTTTTTAAATTTTCCATAAATTATTATAATAAGTTTTATGATTTTACAATAATTTTCACATGTTTAATTTATAACTTAATTATAATGTTATAAATACTATATATTTTATTTTGAAAACACATTATAATGTATATAATATTAAAATATATTTTAAAACTGTACACTTATTTTCTCATTGGCAGCAGCGTATAATAATTCAATATTAAAAATATCAATCGAAGCGCATAACGTAACACATGCAAATTATCGAGATTATAATCGTAGCCTCAATAATTATATATAACGTAAATATTATCAAATTACAATCCAAGTGTTCGTCCTATTAAAAGTAAGAATATCCAGCCGTTCGGGCCGGAATTATTTATTTCGCGATAAGCAAGTGGTTAGCGTTTAGTATTTGTTTTGATTTCGTTCGTAGGACGCGCGCTTTTTGCGAAGTGACTCGCGTAGTCGCCGCACGCAGTCGCGCAGCGCCACGCGCGGGCCACTCTTGTTACGCGCCATTGCTCGCTCCGCGAATTCTCCGTGCGAAACGAATCCTGGCGAAACGGGTATCGAGAGTGTCGAATCAGGGTGGCGGTCGATCGTCGTGGACTGTCAATTAGCGCGTACGTGCATTGTCCAACGTCCGTAACGGTTTCCGTGCCTCTCCTCGAGTGAACGACGTGAATCGCGAGAGTTGCCGTTCGCGTGCCTCACACTCTCGCTCGCGCGTCGCGTCGCGTCGCGTTGTCGTGCGTCGCGTGATTCTTGAAACGACGTCGGACGCAACAAACACACATCCGTTACGGGAGTGCTAGGAACGCTGAACGCCTGGTTAGAACGGCGTTAATTAACGGACGCGATTGTAATCAGACTTGCGGCCTGCTGATTGATCCACATTCAAACAGACGTCCGACGATGGAGCAGCCGTTGGACAGCTAATCGCTTGGTAAGCGCATTCAGTTACTAAATGACGACGCGAACTTAATGTTGTCGGTAACGAAAAGCGTTTGTTTTAAGCCTCGGGCTAGGCACAAACGTGCCCGGGGCTTTTTTCGCCCTTTTTCGTTCTTGCCAATTCTGTTATCAATGAGCAGCAACTCTTTGCGTAAATAAACTGCTGTTTTGGACATTGCAGAGCACGCCCACGTAGAACAACAGGCCAAAATAATTCGCGATTGGTCAGAGTGACTCTTAATAATCATTTTAGAACCATTTGGATGTCATTAAATATGTTTACGATGACTCTTTATTCCGCTTGGACGGTGGGACGGGAAGGAGGGGGAGGCTCGGCGCGCGTTGCATGTTTCGGCCGATTCAGCTCGCTCCGCCTAGTGCCATTCCCTTTAACCTCTCCGCCCCGCGCGCAGTCTAAATCCCTATCGACAATCGGACTGTTCGCGGGTTGATAACGTAAAGGGAATAACGTGGTGCAATAATGTGTGCCAAAGCTCTGTTTCAGAGCTTAGAATGTCACGTGATTTCGAATGGAAGAATATTAGATTTTGTAAAACTTTGATTTTTTTATTCCTGAAAAAAGTCTGGGCAAAATACAATTACTTAAAAAGCTGTGTGCACACTGTGTGCACACTGAGAAAAAAAATTAATTTGAATACTTGCAATAACATAATTTATTAAATGTAAATAAATATTTATTTAATAAACAGAATGATAGTTAAATTACGTTAGTGATTCTTGTATTAAACAAATATTTAATTGCATTTAATGAATTACGTGATTGCAAGTATTTAAACAAATATTTATGAAAATTTAATAAATTTTTCTCTCGGTGTTATTCTCTAATATTGCTATTGTTATTAATATCATTATTGTTACGCGTATAAAAATTTATGATCTCATTTTCCTAGGAAAAAGAATTTTTTTAATATTAAAATTGTGCTACGTATTATTAAAAGTATAATACATTGATATAAACTAAAATTAAATAAAAAAAAGGGAGAATAATTTGATAAGACACAAAGAATATTGTTCAATAAAATTGATAAAATTCAAGAATTACGAAAAAAAAATTTTATATGACAATAAAAACAATTTACTCATAAGTAAAAAGTAGTTGTATTTTTTTTTTAATGGGAAAATGAATAGAAAATTTCAAGGAGTAGGATTTGAATCTCTTTCCTTTAACACGTTCATTCTGTTATCAGTATGTGACTTCTCGAATTTCTCTCTCTTTTTTTTTTATAAAACGTGGTCACTGCAGTGTCACTTTTCGATCTCTCGATTGCTATCAGGCAGGAATGTCCTCTGTTGCATTTGTTTCAACGAGAGAATGTTTTTGTTCTTCGCTTGCATTCTGCGAGTGAAGCGTACAACGGTATATTCCGCGTTCAACCGTGGTCAAAAGGTTAAAGTAAAAGGGAAACGAGACAGGGAACACATGTCCCATCGTTTCGTACGAATGATGCTTTTATTACGAAAAATTGACTTGAATAGTGTTTTGGCGCATTTGCGGATATTATTATTGTTTACCTCTCAACTGCAGGTGTTGAGTTTTTTTATCTTTATCGTTATTTCCTCATTTAGACTAAATACAACTTTTTTTCTCTAAAGCAAGCCTGCCAACACTGCTTGCGAACTAAACGCTTCCATCTCTTCATCGTCTCGTTGAATGAAACAAAGAGGAAACAAAAAAAATGAACGCTTTAGAGCTGCCAGTTACTAGGTAAAGCTCTACCGTTAATTATATTTTATTTCTTTTTGTTTCGTTTAAGAGGAGGAGGTGGAAGTGTTTAGTTCGTGAGCAAAATGTTGGACGGACTCTAAAGAGACATAAAAATTTGATTTTGCGCACAATTAATGCTGAAAACGTGACAGAAACTACATCATATAGATTAATGAACAATTATTTTTCTCTTTTCTTTTTTTGATATCTAAAAGAACATCTTGTTCACATTGACTATCATGGTCAATTTGTGTAGAGTTCATAGTTAAGAATTAAAAAATGAAAAAGCATTGTTCACTAGCAGAAGGTGACTCATGAATCAGACAAGAAAAGAAAAAGCGCGTTGCTCGAGGCAATAAGAGCAAATCACACGCTATTATCAAGATTATTATAATGTAAATTTGTAATATAACTTTATAATGATATACATGTTATAATATAATTTTCTCGTGTGCTTACCCAGATCTGTGTTATACAGCACTTCCTGTAATCTTTTAATTAAAGAGAAAGAAAAGAATATTTCGACATCCTTACTCATTTTCGGCGTATTTGTCTGCATAAAAGCAAAAGCATGCGCTTACCGTTCGACTCATTATACTCGCGTGATTAATTGCTCATTTAGTTTGCTCGTGCGTATTCTCAACGCATATCGTAATTCAACGTAGTGTGTCCGTTACGTAGCATTGATTGTTAGCCAAAATTCGTTACGTAGCAAATTAATTCGTCGTAATTAATTGGCTGAGGCAACGGTAATTAGCGCGTTTTTTTAATTAAGGTCAATTGTGCTCGTGCAATCTTCTTTTGTGAATATTAAAGCGACGTGATATCGATACGCTGCAGCAGATATCAATTCGAAAGATTTTGAGTAGTAGGCACGAATTAAATTTTATTAAATATTAAGAGTGTACCTGTTTCTAAGAGAAAAATTGGAGTGCTTCGCCTACTTTTCGCAATAATAAAATAAAATTTATTTTTCTTATTTCTGTAATATAATTTAGAAACTTTTCAAGAGGAGCTTCTGTCGATGGCAACGTTCATCTTCCGCGGCAGATTTTCAACATCGCACTTATTAATTTTGCTTCCAAGTTCTCTTAATTATAAAATAACTTTATAATCGGATAATTCCTCAGTGAGGAATTTCATGCGGACGACAACCCATCAATTCATACTTTTTATTGCGATATTAAAAGACATTTACGGATGAATAATTACGTAAAAAAATGATAAGAATGATGATTCGCCATATTCTCCGTTTGATCATCGACGTGGACATAAATTAACGAAAATCGCAGTTTACGATCGAGTTGCAGTTTATGCAGCTCGCATTCTTTCGCTTTTCGTTTTGTAGGATTTTAAAGACTTCGAGAACCATTCGAAATCACTCGGCTGTGACGCGAACCTCGAGAGATGTGGACGCCATAAAATCGGCGTTAATTAGCGACCGAGGTTTAATTAAACTACCTGCGGACTGGTTTTACAAAGCCATACCTCGATACGATTCGATAATTTCCGTTGGGACACAGGGCGCGGCCGAGTAGGATCGCATTGACTTTCTGAAGCAATACAACATACTTGGACTGCTGCCGTACTTCGTATGACGATATAATTTACTAAAACAGCGAACTCGTAGTCACAAACGTACGTCAGGATCGAAAGACTTTCTGCAACGATTAATGATCGAAAATGTTTTATCATATACTTTTAATATATTGTTACAAAGAATTATACGTTTACAAGGAATATTAAAAGTGCGTTTGCTTGAGAATAATTTTGTTTGACATTTACGTTAAAAAACATTAAACAGAAGTTAAAAGATTTTAATAATCAAAATTTGCTTGTTGAAATTAATAGAGTTAAATATTAATCTCACGAATATGTGCTTGTGAATATGACTTTGTAAATCTGTATTATGTACTTTTTTTTTAAATAAATACATTATAAAGATGTTAAAAGTACAAGTAAAATAGAGAATTCAATAAACGTTACGAAATTGAAAATAGCGCGCTTGGAACTCTTCAAGATTAATAAAATCGCGTTTGCATTTACAATTACACCGGCAATTACAGCGTGGAAATTCCGCGCGTCGTGTTATTTCGCAAAAATTCAAACGTGCGTGGCAATCTCTAAATTCCGTTTCCTCCACGTTTCCGGCTAATTAACGTCGCTTGGCGAGTTATTGGAATGCCATATTCTCGGACGTGTGAACGGACACATACTGCGCATTCGCATGTTTCGCGCTTGTGCCAGAACTGCATGAAACAGATCAGCTCAATCGAGATGTCGATGTAGTAAGTTATTCTCGGATTACAGCCAACACAAGAATGTTGGCCAATTTACATTTGAGCAGATAATGAATATTCAGTCGTAAATAGATGTTCAAGATTATACTTGTTTTTATGCTCTTTTAAAATAGCACAATTATTTTTCTCGGTTACATAATATTTATAAATAATATCACAATCTTTTTAAATATTTTTATATATTATTAATTGCATCTAGCGGTTTTTTTTACTAACGATAGTATCATTTTATTATTTTTTTTTTTATTACCAATTTTAGATAATATATTTTCTGATAAAGTGTCAATTAGCGTTTAAAAATTGAAATCTTGATGGGTCCAATTTAGATACGCGAACAAAAATAAAATAAAATGAGAAACAAAAATTAATAAATTAAGATTCATCACTAATGTCAAAGATATCTTTTCGATTAACTGACTGTCGGGCTGTTCTGTACGTCATGGCAGAATATTTGTCGAACGTCGAAGATGCGACTCCTTCTTTGAGATGGGACATTTTCGCGAGCAATAGCATAGAGTGGCTCACATTGGAAGCATTGACCCGTTACGTAGTGTCCTACGGATCATTATAACTCGAGAGATACCGGTATATAATGTCTTTCTATCACACATATGTACTCCGCTTCCTATGCTCTTTTCCACAAGTAGGTCGAAGAGTATCGATTGTACATGCACACTATTATGCGCGTGTATGTATGTACATGCAAGCGTATACGCGCGTACTCCGTATGTGCGCGTGGACGTGGAGACGTGTGCATGTGTCGAGAATTGGACATGGACCACGTTCATATCTCGAAATTCAATTTCGAGTGATACACATCGGTACACGCGCTCAGTTTATATATCGTCACGCGATAGAAGGACCGCGCACTCTTTGAATTATACACGGCGATTCGTTTTATCTATTTTGCTGTTAGGACGGACGGTAAAAGTAGCTACGTAAATGAATCAGAGGAAGGATTAGTGAAATTCTAATAAATTCTTTTACTAGCAATTTTATTGTCAAGAATAAAACTTGCAGGTAAAATAGAGAAATAGTCCAACTGTTAGTCATTTTTACATTAATTTTTAATTTCGTACTGCCAAAGAATTATATATAATGTAAAGATTACCTTGTCTCGTGTTACATTATGTAAAACGTTCACCTAAATTGAATGTTAAGTGTCTTAAAGCGCTTCAATGACAGATTACGGATAAACTGCGAAATGAGGAGATGGCCGCAGTTCGGGGCTCGATCGCGATTTCCTTTAAATTGATTCTGACATTGCGACGCCGCGCAAAAAGCTGCAGCGGATCGGTTTTGCCGCGGGTTATCTCTCTTCGTCCCCGTCGTCTTCATGTCTCGACGCGTTTCTTCCCCGCCGTTTTATATAGACAAATTAATTTTCCGTCGGAACGCGCAGCATCGTCGTCGTCGCCGGCATTTTTTTGCCGCCAGTCGTGATTTAAGGGAAGCCAGCGACATGTCCGGTTTTATGAAATTTTTGGATCTTGTTAGCGGGCGCGAATGATTCACGACTTTATAAGAGCGTTATGATTTACGAGTCGAGTGAATTTTATATATTAAATTTACGTTTTATCAAATATGTCAATTGAAACTTTAAATTGTTTAACTACGCTCATATTGATGTAAAAGATAAAAAAGTAATCTACACGAGATTATCGTGAATCATGGAAAACCTGAGAAATAATTTTGTATTCAAATCTACTGCAGTAAATGAGATTTTAAGAAAATTAAGTTGTTAAACTTGTTTACATTGAATTTAGGACTAAAGTCATTAGGTTATCTGATAATTTTTGAGTTGATATAATGAGTACATTTAAAAGCACAAAAGGACAAATTACTTTATTAATTAACGATCCTTGATGCGGCAAAGCTTATAAAAATTGTGTTACCTATTTATACCATAAAAATGTGTTGAATTTATAAATTTATCTTTTATAACAAGCTATTTCCAGCTTTGTTATGCAAAAATATAACGAAGAAAATTTTTCACCGTATTGTCTAACTATAATTTTTGATTATGGATTGGCCCATTTTGCATCAGTACAAAAACAGTCTCATCAGTCGAAGGATTGCCGGCTCCATTGTGTCGTCGACAATAGAATACGGCAAACTCCTCTTCTTCCATCTTGCTCGCTTTTTCTCCGCCTCTTTTCTTTTCTCAGCCTTTTTCCTTTCCACTCCACTCGCCGCGGCGCCTTTGTAATTCGCGAAAAAGTTACGTCGCTCTCTCCTAATTGAAACTGCAATCAGTCTATGCAAATAGTCCCCTGAAGGTGCATCCTTCCGTGCAAAGGGCGTGAACAGGAAAGTCGGGAAGCTGGCCAAGGTGCCCTCTTGTTCCTTTAAACTTTACGTACTATTCCATTAGGATGATTGCATACTGAGCACATTGATATAAATAGTTCTTAGCTACGCAGCTTGTTACAAAGAGAAGATTAAAAAGCTGTAGCAATCATTTAAAACAATAATGATGCCCTATACGTTGACCTCGACTTTCCACTCTTTTGATTGTATATTTTTTATCCTTAAAATTATATGTATTATCTAATATCCTTTATAAAATGATATAAATAATTTTATAATATGCAATAAAATTGATCGAAACGTATAATTTCGTTAACTCTGCGTTTGCATTAGCAAGAATAAAACTGTTTTGAATATTTATTATAATATAGATGTCAAACTAAATAATTAAAAATCAATTTCTTCCTAAGAATTCTAAGATTACTACTAGAAATGTGATACAAGTCCTCCAATTTTCTCACTCGTATTTGAACGTAAAAAGTATCCGTTATATTTTAAATTAAAGATGCGAAACGACGCGCGAGCGAAAACTCGGCTTCGATATCTTTTCTACCTCGACCGCGCAATCGAGGTCGCTCTTCAGCCGGCGACGGTAATCGAGTCTCCATCGGGGCTCGCTAATCACCGGACTTCGATTGCGATTCGTCGTTATCCCGAATGATTTGTCTGTGCTATTGCGAGTGGCGCGCGCGAGCACGGCCACCTGTTGCTCTCGCAGCATGCGAGGAAGAAAGCCTGCGATAATTATTATGGCGAATACGCCGGCCCTCTCTCGCTTTCCTCCCTTTCTTTTCATCCCGTCGCTACGAGCAACCACCCGCTGTTCGCCCATCCCTTTCATATACACTCCATTTTCCTCGACTTCCGCCTTCCCCGTCGCAGTTATTCCTCCTCGCGTTATTATTTCTTTCGTCTTCCTCGTTTCGCGGCACTCTGCGTGGACAAAAGGCGAGCAAATGCTTCGAAAAGTTTGCCAAAAGAAACAAGATTGTGTGAAGATGCCGGATACAATTAACAAACGAGAAAATAACATCGTTACACGAGCGGTAAAAAATTAATTGCCATTAATCTTAATAAAATTAACGAGTTAATTCCGTTTTCATTATCATACAGACTTTTGCTACAAATACATTTTAAATATGTGTAGTACTAATTCGTAGATTTAACATAAGTATTTTTATTTGGAAATAAACTTGAAAATAATCTTTTTAAGTTAAAATATTTTCTTCGTGAAAGTAGATAAGTTGTGAAAAAAATATATCAAGGATATTAACAATTTGTAAATATTAGCTATTTAACATTTTTTATTTATTAAGCCGTTGTCATTGATTCTTACATTTAGCCTTAGAATGACACTATCTGTTTTATCATGAGAATGACAAATTGGATATAACATATCCGAACCAATTTTGATTTATTATATTTTTCATAAAAATGAATGTTTTTTATTGTAACGAATTCTTTTCTTCGGTCAAACATTAACAAATACAATGATCTCAAGTAAATATTCATATCTTTATTAATGAAAATGTTAATTACAATACAAAAAGTTAGTTACAATAAGAAAAAAAAATTATTTTTGAAAAAAAATTTTAATTAAAATTTTTTTTAGAAAAAATTTGTGTTTATTAAATAACTTAAGATGACAAATTTTTTAAATAGTTTGAAAACTAAAAACTTTAATTTTAAAGAAAAAGATATGCCAAAAATAATGAGTTGAACGTTTCAAACATGTAATTCTGACGAAATGAAAATGTTATAGCATTTTAAATATAATTTTTTAATTGAGAAATCTATTTTTTGTAAAAGAAAATGTTCACTAATAAAAAAATACCTAAATAATATTATTAACATTGTATTATCTATTTTATTGTGATTGTGGCGTAAGAGCTGTGCGTCTCTCTGCCAAAAATCTGGCTTTAAATCCATCCAGATTTTAATTTTTAATTAATCACCATCGCGAGAAGGTAATAGCAAATTACTGATAATCGGCGAGAGTACCTTTACTAAAACAATCAGCCATGAAGCGTGCATAAGAGTATGCATCAGGTGGAAATTACGATCTTCATGAGAGAGATAGAGAGAGAGTGGAAGGGAGGCGGAGGGAGTTAGAGTAGAAGAGAGAGAAAGATTTGTTTTATTAATGAAATGTATTTTTAGCACTCCAATATTTGCATATTTTTGCAATATGTTATTTACACGTTGGACAATACATTTTTACTAAAAACATTAATATTTTATTTTATAATTTACTTGTATGTGCATTTACGTTATTAAAAAGATACGTCAAGCAGAAAAAATATGAACATTTGTAATAATTTATTCCATAAAAAAGGTTACACAAACTATGCATTTGGTATGACATCTAAAATAAACTTTCGATCGTTATTATTTAAAGATTATTTATTGATTAATGCTCTCCTTTAGTGCTAAAGAAAACGAGCATCTGTTTGTATTCAAATGTCAGGTAAATTTGTCAACCTTCAATATTATTAATTGTAAGACGTTATTCTTGGAAAAAAGATTTTGAATACATCATACTCGTTATTCTAGGATTGTTTTACTGTTTTAAAATGTCATCAGCCAATCACAAAGACATATTAGCATTTGAAAGTAGTACTTAAAACGATCTTATAATAAGAATTAACTATCGGTCTCAATGTTTATTATGCTGTATTGTTACGAACTGTATTAAAAATATCTACATCAGTAGTTTTTTTTTTTAACCGTTAAAAAAATCATGAATCTAATCTTGATATTATATTGTTTAAAGTATAGCATGGGGTGTAAAATTTATTGTCGATAGTATCATTTAATGACAAAAGAAAAGACAAAATCACGTTTTGAGATTTGAATTTACATTCTATATCTGTTTTATTCTTTTTACTTTTTTCTTTACAATTAATATACTATGTCCATGGAATTATTAAGCATCCATATTGAATAGAGACATGCATCGTCATTGTTGCTGATAGTCCTATTTTGAGTGACAATCGATACAATAGTGATAGGCGCGTGCTTTCCAATGCTATATCGAAGGCAGTGCGCGATTGTGCGTCTGACGTCTTATCATCGGCGAACGATGCCCATTGAAATGTTCCTTAATCGATAGACGTTCCTCAGAGCGTTGGGTGCTGTTGTCGACTCGAAGTGATTCGCGACGGCTGACATTATAAGGCCGAAACAATGTATCGCATGCGAATGCATTTCTCCCTGCGAGGCTGGAAATGTAGTTGTGCTTACGATTGAAATTGTTAACAAAAATCTTTTTCAAAAAGTCGATTTATTGAACTTCTTGTTACGCTACTTCTTGTAAGATAGAAACAAATTTGAGACAAAAGTAGTAATTACTGAAAGAGTATAAAAAGAAAGTTAAATTTGTGTGTGTACTAAAAATGACGAGTAAGATTAATAAATTGCATGTATATTAATTTTATGCAGAAGTATTATATATTATGTAGATAAATAAAAAATTAAAAGTAAAGAAGAGTCTAATGCAATCAAATATTTAGGAACATTTATATTTGTATCACTTTTGTGGTTATTATCAATTCATAAATTATTTTTTAGGAGGACTTTTGCTTGTAAGAATTTATTTTTTTTTTTTTCTTACGAGAGTAAAACAAGTAGAGTAGAATAGTCAAAATAATATTAACAAGGAACCCTTTAAATAATGCATATATCGCGATTCTACATTAATATTTGTTGCTCTTATTATTTGCTATTTAATCCGAAATAGTTGAATACGATATTGCACGAATGGAGAGCGCGATACCGGCATTAAATGTTGCGCGTTTAATCTTCACTCGTTCGAGCCGAGAGAGGCTGACACGAGAGAGCAGCGTAATGAAACAGACGGAAATAAAAAGGATGTTACCGTCAAGATCTGAAAATAATCCGGAAAATGGGGAGGAGTGGAAGGATGCACGCGAGAGGGTGAAGAGAGTAAGATATCGGGGGTTCTCTCTTTCGCGCAATTAAAATTTCCATTTCTCTCTTCCGCGGTCGGCTTTGTTTTCCTTCTATCTATTCGGGATCGCGGCATCAAAGGTACCTTGTGCCGTGGTAATAATAACAGCCCCCTCAAAAAGCGTTTTCATTGTAACGAGTCACAGGATTTAAATCGTTCTCTCCGTTAATTGGCCTGTCGCTGTGTCCGGCTCCCATAATACTTCGAATAATAAAACGGGTGGCCGGTCCTTCTCGAATACTTGCCATTAGCTGTTTGACGTTTAATCCCGAGAAATGGGGAAATAAGATTAAAGAAATTCGATTAATTAACTGCGATGTATCAACGTGTTTGGTTATATTTGTTGACGCACTGCATATCATTTGTCAATCTGTCTTTTGATAGTTCAATCAAATGATGTGACATGAGCTGTACTTTATCTACTTTGTCTATTTAATATTACTTTTGTTTATTAGCGCGAAATCAATATATGGAGAAATTTATACTAG
The DNA here is from genome assembly GCF_016802725.1 of Solenopsis invicta. Lineage (NCBI taxonomy): Eukaryota > Metazoa > Arthropoda > Insecta > Hymenoptera > Formicidae > Solenopsis > Solenopsis invicta. The sequence continues at coordinate 13,782,481 of NC_052673.1, forward strand.
CCGCGTTGGCAACACTGTCGGTAGATATTTGAGCTTTTGACTTTACTTTTTTAATTTGTACTTTAAAATAAAATTATACATGTATAAAAGTTTTAATTTGATACCATGTTGATACTGTTTCTTTTGTGTATAACTCAAAAATTTATTAATATTTCAAAAAATTTCTTTGTTTTTAACAATAAACTTATGTATTTAGAATACTAACGTTTGATAAAAAATGTTGTTCACTTTGTTATATCTAAATCAAGTCATAATGTCGATCATAATGCTCGAAGAATAAATCTAATATTCAGGGCAAAAGAAAAAAGAAGCCCTAAATTCGTAATGATACACGTGGATTCAATAGTAACCCAATTAAGCTGGAAAATCTTTTTCTGCTATCTTTTACGTTTCCCTGTTTAATTACATTTACGAAAAAGTAGATGGTAGCAAATCGTTTACACTATTAATTTGCTTCTATTTTAAATATTAAAACATTTCGTAAACGACGATCTCTTGATGTGTGACGTTCTCTTCAGTATTGTAAATTAAATGAATTTCTCATAGTTCAATATTAGTTTATCGATTTAATAAGTAAAGAGATAAATTTTGCGAGATAATACATCTATTTCTCATTAAATCCATTCTGTCGGATTTATTTTTGTCTTTTGTCTTCCTACTATTTCATTCTGCTCGCTCATTCGAAATTTCGAGCGTTTGTGCGTAAGCTATGATTAGCATGCATCAACGAGTGAAATCCGGCGCTCAGTCGCATTTACAAAATGAATAAACACCCATAGTTGACAATTTTCCGCTTAGCCACGCATTGTTTGCCCCAATCGATCATCTGTCAACCAAGCCTTTTTAGCTCGAGCTTGACTGATTAAATGCAATATCCTTTGTTAGTTTCGATGCTACACTAAACATATATTGTTTTATTGTTACGAGTGTTACATAAAGTAAGCATATGACATTATATTTAATAATAGAAACCTAAAGAATCGAAATGTCAAAATATGAGTCAAAAATTAAATCTGTCTAAAAATCTATCTAAAAAGTTTAGATTTTACTTTGAATATAAAACATAAAAGCTCTTATAGAGAATATGAATTGATATGGACCAGTATGGATCGTTATAATTAGATTTTTCTGTACAGTAAATATTGTAAATAATGAGTTAATTCAGATGAAAAGAACGGGATAAAAAATTTAGTACTATATAATAATCTTACAAAATTAATGGAACAGAGTAAAAATTTAAAATTAAAAAAAATTTAATTAATTAACTGGAAAGTTGAATTATTATCTCACAAAAATTAGTTGTTTACACGCGTTTTAGACTATATTTTCTCGTGGCACGAGGGCGTTGCATCGCTCGGCGTCGATTATACCGGCCTATTTCGCTCTTGGATTCTCTGTAGGGGGGAAAAGACGAGATGAAGGAGGTATCTCATTATTGTCGGGGGTGAAAGGAGGACGGAAACGCGGAAGAGCGCCTTGCGAGATGTAGGGTGCGTGACGTCGCTGTAACTTTGCATTTGGGTCGTCTGATAGGTGCGCGTTTATGCGCCTTGCACGATTAATAACGGGGGAAAGAGCCAGGGAAGAGGAACGAGAAAGCTCTTATCGTATATCATTAGATCTGAAATCGATTTGGGTATCGGTGAAGAAGACAGCCTTGAATATACGCGAGCCCTCTAGCTGTTGCGATCGATCGGTTCTTGTTACAACAAAGGGTGATATCTCTCGTCGCAGCTTGCAAAAGCTCCATAGTTTCTGCTAATAGATTCTTCTGGATTGTAAACTAAATGTTAAATAATTTATAAAGATCGATTGCGGAAAATTAGATGAATGTTGGTAGTAGGACGAATAAAGTTTTTTTTTCTTCTAAAAAATTAGCAAAGAAAGTAAATGAGTTTATTAAGCATCTTTAGTTAAATCCATTTGTTTTTAATTAATTTTACATTTTGGTTTTATTTCGAAATTTGCATTTGAATAAATTGGATGAACACATTATTGCACTAATGCATGAAACTCTAGCAAAAATAGTAACACTACCGAAGAGCACTGAAAATGGCAGATTGCCCTACGGTGATAAAATAATCGCTTACAAAGCAACGCCCTGTTGCGACTGAGCGTGCTGATCTTCGAGTGTTCGACGAGATTAGTAACAGTACTAGTAGTGATAGTAGTGGTGGACGAGCGCCAACTACACTTTGAGATTAGAACACGAGCGCATCCCTTAGGGCGATGTGAACCGCGAGATGAACCGAGATGAAAGATTGATAAAGGGTCGTTGAATGATGTACGAACGAGAGATGGGGAGAATCGATCGAGTCGACACCGCTTTTATTTGATTGAAGAAAATTTCCGATAGATTCTAAGAGCGCGAATGCGACGATGTCTTCTAGCACGAATAATATCGATGCCTCAGGCCAATAGAGCTTTACAGCTTTATCGTGAACAATGCGAAGATGTTTTGCTATTTATTATCATTTTATCACGTACTGCTTACATCGCATAATAACTATTGATGTACTATGTTTCAAAATATATTTAATGAATAAATTTTAGTTTTAATTTCTCACATTTAATTACTATTTCAGAGTATGCCAATTTACTTTTACAAAAATAGAGATATAATCTGACCTGTGCAATTTTATCGAATGTTTTTTTCACACGGATGCTTTTTCAAACTGTTAATTATAATTTTTGTTACAATATTTATTTAACGCTGAAAAAAATTAAAATAGATTTAATAAATATATTTATTAAGTATATATTTATAAAGAATACTATTCGAAATCAATATTTTATAATAAGTACCTGCAAAAAAGGAAATAGTTACTTCAGAGATATTTAATTTATATTTACTTGAAATAAGATATTTATTTAACATTTTGATATATATTACAGATAAATAAGTTTTCTCTATTTTCTGTTATTTATTTACTATTTTTTACTTTGTATACTTTTAATAAACAAATAATACTAAAGAGACAATAGAAAATTGGGGAAACTTATTTATTCATGATATATCAAAATATAAAATAAAAATCTTATTTGGAATAAATGTAATTATAAATATAAGTATATAAATAATAAATATAACATTTATTTTTTTATATTTTCTACTCAAATTGTATTTTTTATAAACTCATTCTTTAAAAAAATTATTTCTGTTATTATTTTCTACTTCAATTAATGATTGTCCCTCAGCACTTTTATATCGTATATTATTATTACATTAGATGTATAAAAATAAAATTCGTTTCTAAGTATGCTTATAATATTATTATTAGAGCTGATAATCAAATTGATTTGAGATTATTTCTAGCTTTAATTTACTGTTAGCTGTAATTTACGTTTTAGTTTGACGGCATGCAATTTATAGAATTAAAAAATATATTTAAATGATATAAAAAAATTAAGCACGAAGATTTGCTTCGATCAAAAAATAACCTTTTATTTCTTGTATTATTCATGTGTATGAATAATATGTGCATAGTATTTACTTATTCATTGTTTAATGATATTAATAATAATCTTTGGAGCTTATCAAATTTGATTGATGTAGCATTCGTATTCGTTGAAGTAAATAAATTAACATTGCACAATTGAGAATTCCAATAGTTTTTTTTGTTTTGTTTTTGTGAGTGTGTACAATAAGAGAGAGAGTATTTGTTCGCTAAGTTTCGATCTCTTCGTGATCCGTTGTGTAATCATTTCCTCCTCGCTTCAGCTTTCAGTAACAAAGCGATTCCTTCGATACTAGTTATATTTACCAACTTCCGCTGCAAGCAGCATTAGAAGCGGGCGGAAAACGGGAACTCTTCCGCCGCATTGCTTTCCCTTTACGTGCATCGGCCAACATTATAGTCCGCTGCACAAGCCCGCCATTTCGCGGTGCACAGTCGATGGCCTTTCGATAAGCGCAGTAGCGAGAGTAAGATTAAGCTATAGTGAAAGTAGAAAAAGAAGAAACAAAAAAGGGAAAGAGAGAGAGAGAGAGAGAGAGAGAGAGAGAGAGAGAGAGAGACAGAAAAGGGAGAGAGAATGAACTGTAAACTTAAAAAGAGATTGGCATTTTGAAAATAGTAGTTTTATGATTTTCAGAATTAAATTGTACGTAATTATTATTCGTAGAAAAATCAGCTTAATAAAATAAATAAAATTTAATATAAAAATTTACAGTCTTGAACAAAATATAATTTTAAACGATATATCAGAAATAAAAACTGTCAGTAGCTTTGTATTTACAGAGCAATCAAGAAGAGAATAAAAGGTTGGAATCGAAAAGGACATGTTCCTTTTACGATAAAATTTATTTCTTCTCAATCATTAAATAAATTGAACATTTTGACTTACTTAGCTCTCTTCAACAGTATTAACAATAAAATAATGTTAAGAATCAATAAATTTTGACGCGCATATTTAAATAAATATAAATATAAATAAAGGGTTACATCGAAACTTAACATGTCCAACAGAATAAAATATAAAAATTATTGATTTATGAAATATAAATAATAAATGTTGATAACAAATTGATAACAAATTCTAATAAATGTTGAAAGTGTAAAAGAGGATGCTTTATCAATTTTTGTTGCGAGAATAGTTTGAGTCCGTTAAATTAGTAAGAAAAGTTAGTGCATTGTCAAATATGGTCAAATAACAATTTTCAATTAACTTTTTCTTTGTTTTCCAGAAATAAAAGAAAACGTGTGATCGATTGATTTATTAATGTGTGTCGTAAATGGTGTCTTATGCGTGATTAACTTTTTTAACATTCAGTTTATTTAATTTAAGCTGAAATAAATTTTATGGCAAGAAGTACGATCTTTGTTTGCTCGTTTCTGGTATTTTATTCTTTCTTTGTTTGATATATCAGAAACCTCTGTCTTTTTTCTTTTTTTTTGTAACATTTCTTGCCCGTATGCTTGTAAGTCGTATGTCAAGAAGAAAATAAGTGTTTCGTAAGTATTTCTTAAGTGAACCTGTCTATTTAGAATAGCTTTCGTCGTTTTTGACAAGTCAACATATTTTCTTGAAAATTTGCGACAGTAATTCATCGTCAGCGTATTCTGTTGAAAGTATTTCCTAGTGAACTTGACTTCTTTGCAAAAACTGAAAGTAGAAGACCTTTAGTCGCGTTTAAACTCAAAACAAAAAGTTATTTACCATCAACCTGTGATCAGAAACAGCAATAAGCAACTGTGCATGCAATGCTGTCGCATGCTTTTTATCACGATATATAAGTCGCATTTTCACATTGCGTTTTACTAAACTTGTGCAATATATTTTATCGGCATTCTTTATTTTTACTGCATTATAAAAAAGAATATAAATAAATTTTTCATTATTCTCTAAGGAATAAATTTTTGCATACAGTATTTATTATTTACTAACAAGTTAATATTTGTTTTTATAATAAGTTACATACTTTTAAACTTCAAACAGTTTTTAATTGGTTGTTTAACTGAAAATTTTTTTTAGATTAAATAGATTGCATATTTAGGAAAAGGAAATGTTTTATGAAAAGTTTTCTAATTAATATTAATTTATAAGAAGATTGTTCTTTTTTTTATAAATTTTACTATAATTTTTTATTGATTTTAATATATGTAAAAACATTTTTTACCAGCAAATATTATTTGGCAAATACTATATTTAGAATTTTTTACATCAAGATTTCATATTCATTTATTGTACTTAAATTTATGTATACGGATACATTGATAGATTTTTTATCATATCATGAGCTAATCAAATATCGAAAAATACTCTAATTGAAGATAGAAATTATTTTTATTGCTTAATCTTAAATCATCTGCATTGCTCTTTTTGAGCAGTGATGTGAGTGATGAATATATGAAAAAAATTAGACCTCTTCCCGTTCGAGAAGTTCGAGACGAGATAAAACGTAGACTCGAGACTTTCAAGATTTTGAATCACCACACTTCTCGCCTTTCAATAGCTTTACAAACTTTAATACGCGGCCTGAAGTTTTGTAAATTTACTACTTTGATTGTATGAGATGTTTTTGCAACATTGAAATTTAGTGTGACTTTTCAAGTGCTATACTTGAGTTTCCAATATGTAAAATCAAAAATGCTTACTGTTTTCATTATGTATTAAATAGTTTTTGAATATACCCATTAATTAAATCGCGAAATAATAAAATTATTATAAATACTTGTACGTTATTATTATTGTTGCATTTACGATGTGTAATGATAATAGTATCAGGTGTTATTGTTATAGATAATTTATAACAAAAATTAAATTATTAAAAGACATTTTTATTGATTATTTATTTTTTAATAAAAATATATATTATTAAAAAGTTATTACAATTATACTTACTGCGGTGAATTTTCCACCTGTGATTCTTGTTTAACGCGTATATATGAACCGCTATTCAAGTTTTCCATTCATCGTCTCAGATTTTTCTGCTGCAGCCACTTTTGTAATTCTTTCCTATTTTCCTGTCTCTTCGTTCGTATCTATCTCTCATCTTCAAACCGCCAGCCCTTTGCCATTGTCCACCATTGTTGGCGGTATGTGTGCATCGCGAAAAGTGAATTCCTGCCATTGTACGATACACGGAAAGTAATTCGAACACGAAAAGGGCCCTTTGCTTCATCCAATCGTTCTTCCAGATTGAGGAAATCGAAAAGTTGATGCAACCGCGATCCAATTTCTGTTGAGATACCGTTAACCGGTAACTTTATTTTCAGACCATTGACTGTCGAGAAATGTGAACACGAAAATTAATTAACACAATCAATTTAATAGCAGAAATATATAGACGAGAAAACAGAGAACGAGTCAATTTTTATTTTATTTCTTTACTCAATCAATTAAACCTGAGTATTATTAAGAAATATAAATGTCATGAAGAAAATAATTATAAAAATAAATTAAAAATACTTAAATTTAGCTAGCATTTTTTTAGTATGATGTTATAATATTCAATTTAATATATATATATATATATATATATATAAAAGACACCCATAAAATATCATTTTATATATATATATATGTATGTATGTATGTATGTATGTATGTATTATGATATTTTATGGAACATATATTAAAAAAAGAGATTTTTATTAGAAATTCTCTCCAAAAAAATATTGAAGTAAATTGGTTTTGTTCTTGAACCATGATATTTTCAACGTTCGATTCTGACCTGAAATAAACAATCCATACGAAATGTGAAATTTTTGAAATGTAATAACTTGTATTTTTATTGAAGATTCGAATTACACGCAAAAATATAAGAAACTTTTGTGTGAAACGTTTTTTCTAGGAATGTTTCCATTAACTTCAAAATAATCTTAAAAGTAAATGTGATGAAAAAAAGAAACTTAAATAAAAAGTTAATGGAGAGATTTTCAAAAGAAAAAGTATTTGAGGCAGTTTCTTATTTTCTTACGTGGAAAAATTTAAATCTGCTACAAAAAGTACCATGTTCTCTTTATTTTAAAAAGGGTGTCTTCACATTTATACAATATTAAAAAGAAAAAAGCGATATCATATATACATGAAAGCGAATCTGGAGAAAAGATTGTTTTTTCTGGGTTTCCATGATTTATTGTGTCGCTCGTATCGAATAGCAAACAGAACATTATTACATACAAATAACTATATTTTCTTCATCACATTTCAAAGACATTTACTCTTTCTCATACAAAATGTTTGATGCTTAACGTTCGAATGAGTATCGTTACAGAGTCGAAGCCACCGTGGTAAAAGCAACCACAAAATTAATTACCGCATTAATTAACGTTTTGCCTTCACAAAGTGTTCAGACCGCTCTTTGTAGTACAGCACCGATCGCATCGTGCGCACCGCAGAATTTTTAATTTCACCCGTGAGATGCTGTGATTACTGATAAGAACGAGTATAAGCGGCGGAATACATAGATCAAAGCAAAGCAAAGTGTTTTACTTGATGAGCAACAAATGAAGAATTACATAGGCCTATCATATCTTTAAGAACGTTTATAGAAGATTGAATAAAAACGGGGTTATGAACGAACAAATAAAAAACTTATTTAATATCGCTGTCATATTGTCTTGAAAGAAAAGTAACTTTATATGTTCTATATAATATTTCACTATATAAATATAATAGATTTTTATCTGGACTTTCAGAGATACCGGAATTTATATATGTACACATACACACACTGCACGAGAGAGAGAGAGAGAGAGAGAGAGAGAGAGAGAGAGAGAGAGAGAGAGAGAAAATTAATTATGTTTCGAAATTATCTATTTAAATAATAGAATTGCATCGAATTTAGAATAATATGTATTAATGGATTGTTATTGCGCGATTTACGCAGTTAATTATATAGGAAGAGAGAATGGATGTAGCATTTAATAAGTTAAAATGAAAAAAAGTAAAAATTAATACGCATTTAATGAAGCATTAATTTTTTTCTTTGTTTTCATTGAGAATTGATAAAAACTATCGCAACGATGAACTGACATATGCAACAAACATTAACTTTTTCTCTTCTTGTTTTTGACTGTAGGATTTTATTCTGTATTTTTTTTTAATTAAAATCTAGTAAAAGATTTTAATTTTTTTTAAAGCAATATCTTAGTTCTAAAGTGCAAACTGCTCTAATCCTTTAACTTTTTTTTTTTAAATGGACCGTCTATGATGATAGCTTTGGTATATATAGGATAAGATTTAACAATTAATTTGTTCATTAAAAAATTAATTTTTTAAAATATATAATTTCTTTATCCATCTATTCTTTCAATCGTTATGCACTCTAATTGTTCGCCATGGATAGAATCTGTTCTAAAATATCTTCGTCTCACAATACGGATGAACGAATAGCAATTGTAGAAAGAATATTCTGAAGGCTGTATTCAAATGTACCCGCGTAAATTTGCAACGAACGAGGCTAATGCGCACCCATATTGAGATGTGTGCAGTTATCGATATTGCTTGCACCGCCGACACTGGTGCGACGCCGAAGATGTTCGGGAAATTGCGTGACCTGTTTTTCTCCGATAACTCCGGAGATCTACTGTTACTTTTATTCGTCTTTGAAATCATACCAGACATTCTGAAATGCAAAATTCCATTCTCAAAATAGGAAGTTCCATTTTATTCGATTTAAAACGATTCGTCCAAATATACCATTGTATATGTATATCACAAATATCTATTTCGATATTGTTCGATATAAATTAAATAGAAGATGAATAGAAAGTTGTTGCCTAGAAATTATTAATTACTTGTCAGATTTTGAGAATTTATTTTGGAGTAGTGAAACAATGTTCTGTACATTGAACGAAACGTGCAGCAATTAGAAAATTAATGGGACAGTGTGGTATGTAAGCATGCGCTTAAACAACGATGCTTTGTGTCACGATTCTCAAGATCATGGTAATCCGATTAAAAGCAGACTCAGTGTCTCCTGCTCGAATGGATCGCATTTGATTCAATCAATTGGTTGGATCCTTGTTAACATATCAGTTGCAAACAGTGATTTAAATATTTATGTACCTTAGAAAAACAAAAAGATATTTATCACGTTTTAAGTAGAGTATGAGAAAGTAAAAAAAAGCAGGATTCATGATACATTAAAAAACTTTGAATAAGCCGAAAAATGATTATTTTTGATAATTTAATTACTAACAATATCTTCAATCTAATAATTATCGGGATTATTATTTCATGGTGAATGATATTCGCTTTCTATAGATAGAAAACAATGTATTATCGCGTACACAAAGGCGGAACAAACCGAAGGCACGAGCAATCCTTTTCGTCGTTTTGTCGTCACCGCAAGCAGCTTAACCCGCAGGATTAAGGGATGAAGGGACAGGCGTGAGGGGAGGATCAAACGTTTTCCGGATAAGCTGTGCCGGAGTTCCGCCACGGTACTTTGTATAGGGGAACGTATAAGGCAGGAAAATGAGGAGGGAAAGGGAGATGTTTGAAATACACCATGTAACCAAATGCACGGAAAATTGCTTACTCGCTTCCGACGCAATTCCTTTAGATTACTTCGTTCTATTTCGAATAAATAATCAAGTCAAATGTACTTCGTTCTGATTTCGCAGTTTCTGATTTCACAGTTTCAAAATGTCAGCAAATATATGCATCTTGTTTATAATCGCGAGCAAATTTATGCATATTTGCTCTCATCAGAGAAATCGAGCTCATTAGAAAGTATGACTTTGATTTAGTTGTTTATGTAAGTGGATGTCGCAATTGAAAACAGACTAAAGTAGTTAAAGAACTTTGAAGTTCTCTATTGGAAGGTTTTTACATAAATATATAATTTCGATAAACGCAGTGGAACATATTTGTACCTATACATATTCAACTTTTCTTTACATTTAGGAAAAATTGAATTATTTAATTGTACGTGTAGCAGCGAACAATGTCAATATAATTTAGTGCAAGCTCCACATTTTCATCGATTTCGTTGACTCTGCGTGAACGAAATAATTTGCAATCACCACCGTATTCGCATAGGCACGGTACGTGTACGCGAATACTGTGAATCGGAATCAGATCGTTATCCGCTTTAGAAAGGAGAGCTTGCAGAATTGCCGCGGCTTGTATTCCTGTCGAGTTAAATCACGTCCTAGAATCCGCCGGTTCCTCTGCATTAATCCAGCGGCAAGCTGAAAACGTTATAACCGGTCGTATGGCGCCTCTCGGAAGTGTTTCAATTTCAGGAATTAATTCCGGCAACGTACGTTTATTCTTGCATGTACGGATTATAGTTGTCTGAAACGCGAGATGTCTATCGACATATCAAGATCGCGATACCTTTCCACTCGTACATATATATACAAAGTAATAATAACGGATTTATTCATTCATTGATTGTATCAATCTCTGAAAATGGAATCTAACGTTTAATATTTGACGGATACATCAATATTATTTTACATTTTCTTATAATAAAGAATAGATACGTTATCTTGTTTAAAATAATTTTTTTGTAATTCGATTTAATTTGCCATTAATTAGCTTTCAGATGTGAACGGAAAGTTTATTTAATGGGAAAAGTGTATAATCTACAATAAAAAAAAACTAACCTACGAAAAATATTTTCTTACATTGATTTTATAAGTTATGATGGATCTCACTGAAAACTAATGTTACGAATATATTTTTTTTTTGTCGCATATATATCACATCGATATCAGAACATTTACGAAATATTTCAATATAGATGTGTCGTTCTTGCCGCTTTACACGTTAAATGTTGGATATTTTAAAGGAATTGTGAAGTTATGAAAATTGCACGGGAGCAATACTTTTTGCGTTCTCGTTGCGACTTAAATTATTTTTGCGGCAACAAAGCGTGAGGTTGACGAGATTGTCAATATTACATTGATTTCATCGTCGCGAGAATGCGGCAACGAGGCGGAATGAAATGCAATAAAGCTGAAAAATTCACGGCGCTACCCACTCTTCAATCGTGCGACAAATTGCTTCGTGCAAAAAGAAAATGCTCGGAACGAGAACGGATATAAGCGTTGTTAAGCGTGAGAGAAGCGAGGGACGCATTTGAATAAATGCAAGGTGACGTTAAAGCCGGATGTCGCCGGGATCGGAAAATATCCTGGAAGGATTTGCGATCCTACGTGGGCAAAGGGAGAGATACAAGCGCCTTTTGCAATATAAACGCGTGGTCCAAGGGAAGCTACCCGGCTGACAATGAGAAACACGAGAAGTTCGGATCGATTTCCTACCGAATACATGCACGCAAGTATATAGGGTGTTCTACAAACTCTGTTTCTTTTACAATGCGAGAAGAATGCGAATAGTTAAAAAAAAAAAGTAACAATGATATATTACATTTGTGTGAAATTTACGCACTTTTACACTTGTGATGAATTCTAAAAGTCCAAAAATATATAAATAAACTTTTGAACAACAAATTTATTTTCTTGTTATTATATTTGTTTCACCGAAGTCAAATATATATTAGTGCACTCAATTTTTCATTAAATCAACTATTTCAGACACTCTCATCGAGACACATATAATTTATAGCGTACATAACATATGCACTTTAGATAATTCTTATTTTAAGAGGGTTTTTAAATTTTAATTTACTCGTTTAATACTGAAAACTACAAGTATCACCAATGATACGCTTTTGTTCGATTTTATGAGTCGCAAAAAATGTGTAATGTTTAGAACACCTTGTATAGCTATAAGCATGCACGTACACTTGTATGAACATGAGACGAGATCGAGGTTCTAGAAGTAGGAACAGACTGAGCGGAGGAATAAAGACGGCAGGAAAAGGGAAGAAGGAGACAAGGGAGGCCAATACATCGTTCTAGTTATTGAGTTTCGAGAATCTATTTAGCGTGGACCATTTTTGACGGGGCTCCGGCTTTAAAAATTCTTCATCAATATATCTTCTGGGATCCAGTCTGACAGTTAAACTCCCGTGACGAAAGCAATTTCACATTCGATATAAATTTAGCAGCGTCACAGAGTTCATGTGAGACGACGCGCAGTTTTATAAGCTACAAAAGATAATTTTATCCCGTGGTGTTTTTTTTAAATGGTAGTTAATGTTTTACGACAATGAAACACGTTCAGATCGCGGATTATGTCATTTTGTCTTAAACTTGTTTTGTCGATACTCGTCTCGCTGAAATGACTCCTTTGCGTATATCAGAATTTCAATCGATTAAGTATTGTGGAAATAAATGTTTCTTATTTTAACTTTAAGATTACCCCAAATTATATTATTCATATATTTTATTGCAAAAAATTTTTTAATGTAACGTCCTGTTCAATTTATGCACTGTGAATGATGTTAAAGCTAAATTTTTGTAAAGTTTTTACAAAGTTATTTAATTATATTTTATTTTGAAAACTATATGTATACGTATCTGACAAAAACGGATTATCAGAGGATTACATGTTCAAGAAAGATTTTCAGTAATTTTCGAACCTTTTGCTTTTGGACAAATGAAGCTATTCCTTAAGATTCCAGGAAAGTTATTTAAATTTTTGATAAAGTATATGTCAAATTTAGGACATATTAATCTTTAAAAAAATTGCATTACACGTTAATTATATATTTTTTCGTTTGAATAAAATTCACTTCTTGATGCGTGATGAAGAGTCTCTTGTCTTCGTTCAATCTCAATATTTCCGATGTACAATTAGCTTTTGGAGGATCAGTGAACGAGCGCTTTACCCTCCGACACTGTGCGGCGTAATCGCCCATGGCTTGCAAAGCTCGAAAGTACCGTCTGTTACAGTCGTTTAACGTGGAATTAGACCGCTCTGTTGATCTTTCGAGACAAGCTACGTGGCATGGATAGAGCCAGTTTAGCCATTCGGGGTCGCGTACGAACCGGGGTTGCCGGCGGGTACTATGGGGGAGGGCAGGACTCGGAGATTGGTTCGCGTCAGTTCGTGGCTCACCGGCGAGGCACGGGTCGCATCTGTCTTCTCCCAGCCCTATCATGGCTCGCAGGGTGAGGGACGACGGGCTTCGCCGAGGCCGTTCGAACCGACGTGATGGATACGCGAACCCGGTGCGCAGCAACCCTTCGCATACCAACTATATCGCGCTCTTCCATCCCCGCTTGCACACTCGGGCACCCTTATCCGAAGGATGGCTTGAACAAGAGTCAGCAGCCTTACGTGATGCTTTCGCAATAATGAAAAATAGTGTGTACGGCGTTCTTAGTTCGGCAAGCTGTGGGCATGTTAACTTAACTTACGACCGATTTCTTTCTTTTTGTTTCAATTATCTGATGTAGTTACTTGGGAGACAATGGTTATTTACATAAATATGTGTCTTTTTTTTAAATATTGCTTGACCTTTCACTGTTTTTAAATTATTGAAAATGTCTGTTTTAAAGTTTTTTTTAACACATAATTTCGTCTTTTAAACGAGTCAAATGACATCTGTGCTAGTTTCTAAAGCATTTTAAATTTGTGATAAATGTTAACTTTCAACATTTCTAGGAACATTTATAAGAAAAGAATTTTAATATACCGAAATAGTAATAAATAATTTTAGGGAAACTAAATTTTATTGATAACAATGATTTCTTCTAAGAAATATCTTGCGAGTTTTTATATTTTTTCGGAAGGTCATTATTGAGAGGGATGCGATGATTACTTCTGAAATTATATTCGCCATTATTGTATTAATACTGTATGTAAATTTGATACACCACAGAATAGGTTGCCGTATTTGCATGTTAACCAAAGGTAAATTTGTACTGTTCTATTGTTTGTAGTTATTACAACCACTACTACAAAAGCAAATTACATACCAAACACATACTGAAAGAACATTTTTGTTAAAAATGTCTTAAAATTTTGCTGGATACAGATCTGTAGAAAATTTTATTAGATTATTATAATAATTATGTTGGACGTTTAGCTTAAACTAGTTGCGTTAAAATGTCAATATTTTTTACAACATTGCTATTATTTTGATTGGACATCTGTCATAATTGTTTTGATGGTCCAACAAAATTATTTTAAGATCTGTATCTAATTAAATTTTTATATACTTTTACAAAATCGTTTATTTCCATGTAAATAATAGTATGTAATAATAAGTATGTATTTAACATGACACATACGGGATTATAAAACTTCATTTATAGCTCTGACATCATTTTACATTATAAAAAAGATATTATAAAATACATGCATGCCCTTTTTTCTAAGAAAAAAATGACATTTACGTCACTTTGCTCTTCACTGATCTTCAATTATTTATTACTATATTAACATATCCATTTTAAGGATTTTTCTAATAAATGTTTGTCCTTTAGATTTGAGATAAAATGAATGCTTACTAGTTTTCAAAATATGCTTAAAATTTTTAATTAACGTTAAATCTTAAATAAAATAAAGAAATAAAGAAACGTGACAGAAGAAAAGTTATATGTATTCTGAGTGAGCTAATTTTGCACATTATATTGAAAAATTTATTTTAATTTTTAAAAAATTTATCTATGAAAAATACTTAAGAAATCATTTTTCCGTAGATAAATAGAAATAAAAATTTATTACTTTCTTGAAAAAATTATGTTTTTTTTTTTAAGACAATTTAATCAATCTATCTTAATTTTTAAAATTATGATGCAAAATAAAGGAAGTTGAGTAATACAACGTTAAAATAACGTTTATTTGAAATATTTAAATGAGAGATTGAAAAATTTTGACAACGATTCCGACTTTGTTCAGGTCATGGGTCGATACGACTTTTTCACGCCAGGTAGGCTAAAAATTTACGGACGCGCGTGTCATCTCATCTGCTTCATCACGATAACGTCTAGTCTGCTGCGTCGCGAAAATAGCGGAGGGACGCGCAGTCGGCGTGACATGAAATACGCAACGTGGAAACGTATGGAAAATTGCAAAAAGCGACAATACGTCGAAGGGACGAGATATATGAAATGAAGTATTTGGGAAGAGAGATGAGAACGGTGGGAGGGGATTGCGAAAAGCGGAAGAACAGAAGAGATGATGCAAAAGGCAGAAACGCGAGAGAAATTATGCCGTGAATAAATAACTCAATCATGATCGCGTTTAACGCCGCAGCTGCATCGTACGCACGTAATATGCAGTTTCTGAGAACTCTGGCTGAGTTTGAATGAGAATTGAAGTCTCGATTTTTGCATTTTCTCGGTTACTAAAGAAATGTTTATCCTTTTTGATAATGTTTGCACATTTATCTGGCTCGACTAAAATTGATGAATATTTTCTTATTATTTTTAACTCACATGTGATATTAAAGTAAACAATTACATTACACATTATATTAATATAGTTTATTTAATAATTCTATGATTTTGTCATATCTGTTTTACAATTTCTAAAATAATCGTAAAAATAAAAATTTTATTTGTGCTAATATAAACATTTATACAAGTGATATTATTAAAAAAAAAATGGTAAACTGAGAAATACGATACTCGCGAGAATTTATGATTAATTATTTTATATTTTATGTTACTTATATATTACACGTGTGTAAAGTTTACGATGTATTTTAAATAACTGGAATAAAAGGGCAGCGATAAAAAAAAATGCATGTAGCATGTTTCGAAACGCATACATATGTCTACTGACATGTATGGAGGTTGCACAGGTAATCGAAAGTGTCACTGTATGTCGACTGCGACGAGAAGTATGAAAAATGAAGTGTCCGGAAAAGAAAACCAACGGTGAATGATTGCACATAACGTAGCCTGTAAGTTTACAGAAGCAGCCGGGCTGAGAAGAAAATTACATCGATCGCACCGCGTATCTACGTTCGCTATAGCGTAAAATTTATTTTTGCGTAACGCGACGTGTAAACTTGACGCGTAAACTCGATGTGGCAGAAGCTCGTGAGATAAGAATTAAACATATCTAGCCACATCAGGGTGCCCTATTTTGCAATTTTTATCAAATTATAATTCCTTGAGAGGAAAAGTTACTGTAAGCAAGCAACATACAATTACGTATCCAACAAAATACTTAGTTTCACATAATAAATGAAAGATTTCGCATTTCGCTTTATTGCTATAGAATTGATCATAATACAGAAAGTTTTAACCTTAAAGGGCAACCTCCGCGATTCTTCTCGTAAGAGAAAGTTTTCTCGAAGCCACGACAGGAAGTTTGAGGGAGCTACATTACACGCGGAGCGAGAAAAGGGTCGCAAAGAGCTTGAAAATCACTCGTGCGTTCGTCGAGAGGGTCTCTCTCGATGACTTTGAATCAAAGTAGCTCGCTCGAGACAATAAGTCTCCCGTGGAGAGATTGAGGAGAACTAGGATCGGGGATGAGTTCAAGGGCTCGTAGTACACTGGAATGAAGAGACGAAGGGTCTATCCAAGGGTCATACACCGCGTTGAGCATGGACTCACGCATTATTCGTAGTGTGAGTAGTTTCCTTTGCGCAACATTGATTAGACACGTGTGTTATTAAAAGATGAAATACACAAGACAACTTGCGTTCATAATGCTTATTTTAATTATAAAATGTTTTACAATTTTAAGAGGAATAAGTAAATAATGCAAAACAAGACTTATTATTAGTAAATAGTGCAACATTATAACTTGCGGACAATAATATTAAATTAGAATGACGATGAAATAAAAATAGATGCTGTATAACAATCATAAAACATTAGTTTATTAGTACATGTGTACACAGATTTTTGTGTCAAAATTTAAAATTGTGATATTTTTTGCCTAAAAAATGAGGAATGAGAAAAAGGTCGTGCATAAGATTGGAGGCGCTGAAGATTTTTATAACAAAAATTAATTTAAATTTTTTATAAAAAATTATTATGAATATAGAAATTGTAAAATTCTTGATATAATATTATCGACATTTCTTATTGTAATATAAAATTTGATTTAATAATATGACATTGGCATTTATCCAACTTCTTTATATTCGTAAGTGAATTGAGAACGTTTTACAAAGAGATATTTTTTTTTAAAATTAGTATTAAATTTATCAATAAATTAATTGGGCATAAGTTAAAACATGTAAATGTAAGCAATATCGATAAATAGTAATTTTTTTCTTACATTGAAAATTTGCTTTACCTTGCTTTTTGTTGCGGAAAATGAAACTCCAACGAAATCTGGTATCGCTTGTGGATACACAGCAAGTCTCAATGGTCAACTCTATACTGGGAGGGAAAATAGCATTGCGATTGAATGGCATCACGATTGAACGGTCCATAATCTGACAGCCGAAATGTGCGGTTGCAAGATGAACTGGACTGTTTTATCGATCTTCTTTTATCATGCGGTATTCTCGACAGAAAATATCTTGAAAATGATATTCCAAATACAAAATTATTCTTTTCTTCTGTTGATTTGTTATTATGATAAGTAAAAAGAATTTAAATTAATTAATTTTAATGCATTGTATGAAATATACCCAGATGGTACAGGACATTCTACGAATGTCTGTGAAACATAACGTGCATTCTACCAACATTCTCATATCCATAGAACGTTCGTAGACGTCCATAAAAGTTGCTATGCTATCTGAACGAATATCAGTGTTGGGAAAAAATTGAAATAGATTCAATAGAAATATTTGTTTAAAAGATGTATCTATAAAAAAATACTGTTTACTTTTTTTATATTTGTATTACACAAAATACTTATTTCAAATAATATTTTGTCTAGATATATCCTTTAAATAAATATTTGTATTATATTAGAATATATTTAAAACTTATTTTTTATCTCACTATATTTAACTATTTTTTGAGTATTGATTAATGTATCACTTTAAAAATAAGATTTTATACGTGTTTTATGAATATTTCTTTTTTTGTTAGCACAGATTTTTAATTTTAATTTTAATAATTTGTATAATGTAAATAAGAATTTTATTCTAATACATATTTATATAATTGTCATCTATAGTTTGGTATTATTAAAAATTATAATAGCTAATATTTTAATAGCTTAAATTAAAAGAATAACTAAATTTAAAATAATGAATTAAATAAAGCCAAAGCAGTCGCGTTAGGAAATATGTATATCGTAAAACCGATTTTTCAATTGTTAAAACGCTTATCTTATTTCGAATATGATGGAAATGTTTATAGATGCTGCGTGATCACATAGAATATTTCGAATGGAACGCGTGTTTGTTTGGTGCCAATAAATTGATACTCGCATCAATTTTGTACGAGTATCCGGGGAAGCTTGAAGGATCGAACGGCATCGTGAAAGTTGTTCGAGGAAGGTTTACCAAGGAATATCGATAATCCAGGCTTCTCCGCTTATCACATGCGCTCGAAGGGTTTACTGATGTTTATCGTTCAAAATGTTGGAAGTGCTCGCTAACAATATCGCACATCACGTTTTCTTCCAAACGTATTATTTATACTATTGCATCCATGTATTTTTTATAGTTTAACATTCAAGTGATACATTGACAGATATGAAATATACAAGGTGTCTGGAAAATCGCGACGAATATTTTGGGATGTGATTTGGGACCCCAAAAGAAGGAAAAAAAAGCGATATAAACATAGGTTCAGAAATATTTAAGTTGTTTCCGAATTATAGCCACTTTTATTTAAAAAAAAATTGTATTTTATAGTTCGTGTGGTATCCTTTTTTAAATTTTTTTATTAAATTCCTGGGTCAGGCTTTCGAGCTCGGGTTCAAGCAATTGTTTACATGCGCCTAATAATATTGCTGACTTAAGACAAAGACTTAAATAATGTTTTTACAAATATCGAAAAATTAAAAAAAGTAAAAAATAAAAAATTTTAATTAAAAAAACAATAAAATTTAAATTTAAAAAAAAGAAATAAAAATTAAAAAATTAAAAATTTAATAAAAAAATTTAAGAAGGGATGCCACGTGGACTATAAAATACGATTTTTTAAACATAAAAGTGGCTATAACTCGGAAACGACTTATTTCCGGATCTATGTTTATATAACCTTTTTCCTTCTTTTGGTGTCCTAAATCACGTGCTGAAACATTCGTCGCGATTTTTTGGATACCCTGTATAAGTAGAATATAAAAAAATTATGCTATAGAATTTAACAGTTTCTGCAAACTGATAAAAATAGACATCCCTTATTTTAAAGCAGATTAGAAAAATTTAGAAAGAAATTTTTTCTTTTAAAATGGAAAAAGATAATAAAAAAATCAATGTCTGCTGCTTCAAAGTAGATAGCAGAAATTAAAAAATCAAACTTTTCTCGTAGAGCAAACTAACAATTGACCTCTTTTAAAGCAGATCAAAAGAATGCAAATAAACTCACTCCCTTTGTGAGAAAAACGGCGACATCCGAAGGGTGGTTTTAAATTACCTTGGCGAATAAATTTCATAGAAAATTCGCACGACGACTCTGCTTCCTCCCCAGCTTTATCCCTACTCGCGGTGTCGTGATTAATCGAGTGCACGATTCGATCTCGGCAATCGCTTCGACAAATGATGATTAATGGAGCCACTTCGCCGGGAAAACGCGCGCGCTCCTCGAATCGTCCACGAAATCTCGTGCTTTTCGGCTCGATTCCTGCATTCGGGACCGCCATGAGATTTATTCGTCGCGCGAGCATAGAAGTAAAATCCTCGAACTACGGCTTTCAGATTTATATGGCGATCCTGTTCTCTCTGTAGAAACAGCATGCACCCCGTAGATCTTTCCTTGTTCTTTCTATACTCTCGTGTTCTTTTTACATAACTGCACTATAAGTTATCTTTTGCAAACAAATATCAAATATTAAATGCATTCTTTTGAAAATAGAAGTAATGTATTTACATATGTTTATCTAAAATTGCATTTTTATCTGAAATTTATGTATTTTAACGATATAAAATGCAATTTTCAATTGGACTTTACGTTTCTACCTTTATTTTCTTCTTATTAATTTAACTCCTCTATCATATAACACAGATATTTATCTGTTTTAATTTACATTAGTGACACTATTTAAATTAAATTGATAAAGGTTTAATTACGACAGGGAGAAAGAGATAAGGCAAAATGACTTAGATTGTATTTTGCGATTATCTACGATCTCCTAGTTTAGTCACCATTTTCTAAACGTTAAACGTCGTTTTGAATAATTGAGTGAACAAACAAATGATCGTCCGACATGTGTCTCCTCGATTAATCGCGTGCTCGCGCCTGTGTGCTATTTGTAGAAGGTACCGGAGTTGAAAAATCGTAACAGATATGTAGTTTCTGACCACCGCAAATTTTTCGTCGTCACCCTAATCGAGAAGTTTTGTCGTTAAGCTTCCTGTAAAGTCTTAGTACCCTCCGGAGTTTTTCTCCGCCAACATTTGTTGAATGAAGACGTTTCGATGAAACAAGGGCCGCGATAGTGAAAAAATAGGCTGCGAGGAGGGAGAGAAAAGGTAACAGGAGGATCGGAGAGAGAAAGTTTTGGTTCGACTTAAGCACTAAGCTGACTTTAAAGTTTCTGTTGTGTCAAGAAGTTGTTGCTCTAGTCGAGCGAGAAAGGAAGACTGGGAGAGGGAGGAGAGAGAGAGAGCTTGTACATCAAATTCGGCTCGTAACAGCAATCTCGAATTTGCCAGAGGCTTTCATACACGATGTATTATGAATTAATTCATGTGCCATACCAAGGACGCACCGTACACGGTCTTCGTCCAGGATTGTCGATGTATAACGATGTATTTTAGTATCCTCCTATTCCAACCCCTTCGGCTGGAATAAACAAGCTTGCTTTGCATGTACTGGCACCCACTAGTTAAACACCAGTTAAACACCCACATCTAAACGATGTTCTTTTATGAAATATTATCTGTTATATGAATTTGGCCGTGATACAAAATTTAAATATGAATAAATCTATAATTTTAACTGGATGTTACATCAATGTTAATTTTAAAAAATCAATTTACAATAATAAGATTATTAACTGGAATTAATTATGAAACTAGAATTTAGTTATTAAAGTTGAATTTAATCTGATTATACGAACATTCTTACGATGGAATAATTTTCATTTTATTTTATAGTAAAATTAATATCTTATTTTTTAAATTTAACTTTGCGCAGAAAATTTTGAACGAAATTTATTTTTCATTTTTTTCTTATAACGCACTGTTTTTGTTTAAGCTATTTGTCTTTCTGTAAATATCCTTCTTTTAATAGAATTCAAAAATTTTATTCACCAGTGATAGACGCGTCACTTTTTTTAAACAAGGAAACGTGATTTTTCATCAACGTGATTTTGTTTGTAGAGTATTTAAACACTTGCCTTAACAACAGACGTTCTTCTCTATTCCATCCTCATTTTTGCACATATTTCGAAGTTAAAGTGGTGCTGCACCAATGGTGGCGAAAAAAAGTATCTGCACTGACTCGTTATGGATAACTAATTCCAATAACGGGCTCGTTAATCAAGCCGCACTTTCCGGTGAACGGACGGATGTGCGACTTCCGTTTTGTCCCCCTTTTTTCATCGACTCTTTATCCCTTTTTTGCGGGCGGACGCTCACTACTAAAATAAAGAGTCGTGAATTTATACGTCTGCCGGGGATGGCGGCCGCACTTTGTCAGGCACATATGACTCCGCGATCTGTATTGTACTTTTTTTTTAGCTCTTTCATTGTAACTGCTAATTAAAGAAGCACCGTGATCGCAACAAATTTATCTTGATTTTGGGTTAATAGCAAATTGTCTAGTTATAAAGCGTTTGCTCGCACAATTTTTAAAGATAATAAAGTTTTGCTACAGAATAAAAAATGTACATATTAAAATATATTAATAAAATATATATATATATATATTAAAAAAAAAATATATATATATATGATTAAATTCAAAATTTAAAAAAACGTATATCATGTTTTCATTATAAATATATGGGATAATTTGAGTTGTGGATTAATTTAAATTGTCAAATTTTCATTATGCAGTTTAAGATATTTTTGGAGACTCGCGATCTTTTATGAATGCATTTTGCCTTTTATATTAATAATACAAATTTTACTTATTTTTATAATTTATTAAAACTTTGTTTATTTTTCTACATAATATATTTGTGTTACAGTAATAGACTTTATCTTACAAAAATAAAAAAGCGAGAAATAATTAAAATACGAATGTTATGTAATTGAATCTAAGGAAATATTGAAGATATGTACATGGCCATGTAGTAGTTTCTCGTATCCAATGAAGCAGTTATAATAGGCATACCCAATTTCGTGCCTTTACGGGCAACAACACTCATTTCCTAGAACGATCCCTTCTGCCAGTTATTTGCGGTAAATAAACGATCGAAGGTATTCCGTTTAATTGTTTCAGCCGTAGCTCTCAGACCACGACACCCGTTTCGCTCTCAACCCTTCCCGTCTTTCTCTTTTCTACCTGAGTAACGCTATACGTGTAATACGTAATACATCATAAAACTGTCGAGCTAACTATTTTGTCGTTCATTTTAGATTTTCTTTTTACAAATAGCGTCAAAAGATTTCGAAAAGTTTTGCAAATCTTTTTAACAAACGAAAAAGCACATTGCGCGTAAAGAGTTCACAGTTTTGTACAATTTTTTACTCTTACGTTAAATTGAAATTAAAGTGCTTCGTTAATACTCAAGGCAGCAAGCATTTAACAAAATTATTCTCACGTGATGCGCTTTTTCGTTCGTCCCCGAAGATTTTACGAAAGCTTGAACGCATTGGGACACGGTTAATAAATTTCGAGTGACTAATGGGCACGTTCGTGCAAGCACGCGCGCGAATCTTAGAGGAAGTGCACCCTGCTCCACTGGCGCCCTAGCTGGATCGACTGCAAGCCCGATGGCTAATTAGATATTAACGACAGAATTAGGAGCGGGCGACGAGGTACAGCCTAATGGGATATTAGCCAACAAATTAGGATACTAGAACTGGAAATTAGAAAATTAGCTCGACGCGCTAATAAGCACGTGACCATAGTTTCCTCTTGTGAGTCTAGGACGTGTTGATTTTTCACGAGATCGCAATCGTAGATTGTCGAGCTCATACGCGAACAATTAAATAGTTATGAAATTGTAGAACCCATTTTTTTATTAAGATATATACACAGCAGATGTTTAAGAATTAAAATCGTTTTAAGCATTTCTTCGATACACGTATGTTATAAATAGGTATCGTAAATTTACAAAATTACATTAATTACAATTTAGTTATAGCTAATATCTGCGTATCAAATCGAATGAAATACTGTTATTTGAAGACATATCTCGCAAAATGATTAAGACCCAAGTGGAAAGCAAAGTCGTTTTATCGATGATATTGAAAGATGGAGAATATTTCTCCTCAGGGGAATTGAGCTCCATTTCAATATTAGGGTACTTTGGTCCTGACTGTCTAAGTCTAAGGGACGGTCCTAAAAGTTAAGTCTCGTAAAAAGCAAAGTTTTGCACGAAAGTTATTCAATCAATATTGTAGTGTGTCGGGAATAAGGAATATCTTTTTGTCAGAAATCTTTCTGAAATCATGTCACACTGATCGCCTAACGACTATCGTGTCGCGCGTTTCGCCGGGTTCCGTAAATATATTCATATTCGTCAAACTGGGGTTATCGTGATACCGGGCCGGGGGCAGGTACGCCTGATTGATACCTGGTTCGCGTGATTCCCGCGAAAAGGCCCGTCGTACGACAACGCGAATGGCAACGAGGCCAATAACAACGACGATGACAGCGGCGACAGTAACGCTTGAAAAATTGCTGCGCACCGCGGGGCGATCGGTTTTTTAATTTTCTCGCGCAGGCCCGCATCCGCGATAAGCGCCCTTTAAAAAGAGTGAGAGAGAGAGAAATTCTGTGCTCGTTAACGAATTCATGAATTCCGAACGCCCCGCTGCGCCGCGGCGCCGCCGCTCGGCGATCGTTTGTCGCGTTTGTCGCGTGTTCGATTAATCTATCGCACCCCCCCCCTCCCCCTTTTCCCTCCCCCTTTTTCACCGTTCGTGTGTTATTCATTAAAAGTTTCTTGTTTGTAAGCACTCGATTGAAAGCCGCGTACGTATGATTTACCTCGAAAAAGGCAAAATTCAGTTTTTCATTGTTACATATGCAATCATTTAATTCGAATTAGCTTCCGGGCATGTGAAAGATAAAATTTCTTTTGCAATGTAGTACAATAAAGTTAAAATATTTTAACCATGAACACAATGGTGTATACGAAAGAAAATCGTATATTATTTCTGTTATTCACACATGCCGAGTTAGTCACGAATCATCGGAGTAAGGATCAGAATAGGATCTTTTCTTGCAGTTTGACATCACGGCGCCGGCTGTTCGTCCTATAAGAACCGGCGCCGTCCACGTTGCTCTGCTCGAAATTCAATGGGAGTTGTTTAGTATTAGTGGACTTGTTGGTCTCCAAATGGCATCACTACACTTTGACAAATCCCCATGGGGGATATTGGAACGATGGGACAGCACACGGTCCGGATACGTTTGAAATTCCAGAGTGAAGTCCGCAGCAACAGTGGAGGAGTCGTATGCACAGTGCTCGTTGACCTAAGCCGCGATGCGACCTCCCATTAGGCACGTAGGTGCCTATTCGCCTGTCTCACAGTCGCCTCGTAAAACCGAGACGACCACCTCCACTGAAATCACCACAATTTCTCCTTTTTAGACTCGTTTATTGGTTAACATGCGACGAACATCTCCATTTCCGTCGCTGTGGAGTTATCAGTTTGATCTATGATAGGATGATTTAATCAGATGATTTTTTGTCATTTATATTTACATTAGATACGATTTCTTTATTTATATATCAAAAGTAAAGAGATTTTTAATTTGACTTGTAGATGAAACATTTTACAAGATTTTCATTGCATTTAAAAATCTAGTATTTGCTGAAAAATATTTTTACAAGAGATATTATTATAAATTTTTATTTTTTAATTGAGTTATTATATATAAAATATAAGAAAAATTAAATATTTAATTTTTATTTAATTCTTATAATTATTAAATAATATATTCATAATATTATGTTTCTTTTACATTTTATTTTTTTTAAATCTTTCAAAGTTTCTCCATGTTTGTTCCAATTAAATTTCGCTTTTTGATCAATTAAAAATTAATAATTATAAATTGTATAAATTGCTTTTCTACTGTTAACATTAGTTTTTTCTAGGTTTTTACAATTTAAATAATTTATTCTTAATATATTATAAAATTATTATTATTGTATATTCGGTTAGTGGCAGTGTCCGAAATTACCTCGTATCAAAATACGATCCGACCAGTCATTAAGGGCACCTAAATTCAGTTCCGGGTTGATTCGAATCACGACACTTCCCCGCCGACCCTTCGGCACCTTTTCGCGTAAATTCGAGCGCGTATATAAGTCGGCGCGAAGCTAATCATGGGATTACAGATCTGTATCGTGAAGATTGAAGCGAGTATGCCGCGACTACGAGAGCGTTTAGTGGCCTTCGTAATACGACGATCGATCTTGTAAGCTCTCGAATGAAACAGAAGAAGAAACGACACTGAGCGTTAATTATAGCACTGGAATGCGCAATCGTAGATTTTCTCGTGCCTTTATGAGTTGCTTTCGTGGGATATTCGGATTAACAGGTAGAAATTAAATGAATATGATGCTGATGCTAGATTTATCGAAATGAGATAAACTTGTAAACAAATTTATAGAAGGTAATAATTCAAAATTTATTACAATGTAAAACTTATTTTAAAGACTTTAGTATATTTAATTTTGAAAGGTTTTCTGTAAGCTTTTCTTATTAATAAAAACTTTAAAAATCTATTTTTTTTTATATAGAGAAACTTAGTTTCTCTTACATAAAAGATGTTCAATCATAATTAGAACTATGAAGTTTTATTTTAGACATTTCTTCGAACATATTTCTGTAGTAAAATTCTCAGTAAAGATAAAAGAGAAATTTATATTAACGCTAAACATTTTTCATCTTTAGTTATAAAAAAAGTGTAGGAATTTCATTAAATGTGTAATGTTTGTACAGACAAAAAATAAATAAAAAACATAAAGGACATTAATTAAAATGAAACAATCCTTTTCTTGTATTTTTCGCTTTAACATTATTCTAAAACTACATTAATCAAAAGTAGATGAAAAGTGATTAAGTAAAGTGGAGGCGGACATTAAACGATATTTGCGCGGGAAATTAATTCAGAGTTCGACTCAACGTAGCTATTTTCTCATGCGCGTTGTAGTGGAAGATTTTGATTAATCTCCTGGGTATACATGTGCGAGGATTTGCTACTTCTAACGTAACCAGGCATGCCACTTCATTGTTCTTGGGTCCCCATGGGGGAATTGTTGAGGACGAGTAGAACTATGCGAACCAAGAAACTCGCCGTCTACCAAGCACTAAACAAGCTTCGCCGTAATACGCCATAAAAGAAAGAGGACCGCAAAATTCGTTTGATACTTGCGTCAAAAAATTTTACGCAAAGTCGTGCGTGTGCGAAACGTGTGAATAACTGCGTAATTTCCATTTCTACGAATTAACACTTGCGACGCACGCGAATCTTTTTAATTATGGTAATTGAGAAACGTATCCCTCGAGCGTTTTGTTCGACCAACATTATGGCTTATAAATGCAAAATATTCCGACGATAATCCATTTCGCTAAGCTTCTCCAAGTTCTAGTTAACGAACGTTAAATTGACGAGGCATTTATCTTTCATGCTTTGTTGGAAATAGGAGCGATTTAACAATTGACAACGCTAACGAACACTTGTCAGGCAAGAAAAATTGTATTTGAAGAACCATGAAAGATTTAAAATTGAAATAATGATAATTATATTCTAATGCTAAATAGATTAAATTCTAAATTTTGAATTTTTACATTTTTTTTAAATTTCCATTATTTAATACATCCTCTAATTACATCTCTATTTTTAAAGATAATATAAGTTTAAAATAATCCACTCTTAATGTAAATAAATGTCAGTATTTATAGTCATAAATAATTTTTAGTCTTTGATTAGAAACCGTAATTAATTACAGATTTATTTATATATTTATTCATTTTTTTTTCTTTCAATGGAAGATTTAAAATTATTTACGATTATGGACGCTGACCTAAAAGTGTGAAAATTATTTAATTTAGATGATATAGATTTATTGAAACTTAAATGTACGTATTATACATTAAAATTTTTTAAACATTTTAAAATTTATTTTCTGTTGATTTATCACATTTTTCAAACATTTTAGTGTCATGTGATATCCCACAAAATGAACAGATAAAGCATTTTATTTAACATTCATGCTTTATATGCGGCAAATATTTTAGCTCAATTTTATCGAATTTTAAATTACAGATATATTTAATGACAGTCTTTGCATTTCGTCGAATTTTCGAAATTTTGAGAACTAGTGAATTAATTCGATCCGTTCTATTTGCTCCAGTGTTAGTTCACAAAGCGCGCGCGATTCGTATTCGAGTACTTAAGGAGAGGATCAAGTTCGCGAGCTAGCGATTTCGCTGCAGTTTCGCAAGTAGTTAGTGCATACCGCGCTGGGCTCGCGCGGAGCCTTCCCTCGGGGGCGTGGATGACCAACAGTTTAAACAGAAATTTGATCTGTATGCTACCGCAATCTGAAGCTTTAAGCCAACGTCGATAAACATTGCATTCAGACTGGTGCAGTTTCAACTGTACGTCAATATTTTCACTATGATATGAGCACGTATTTATAGGGTTTCGGAATTATACCGTTTCTAAAATTAAATTAATTATCATGATCCGTCATCGCAGGAGTAACATTGCACGGAATTAGATACTTCAATTTAATGTTAGTTTGATGAAAATTGAGTAACTATACATAACAAATGATATACAAAATTTGATATAAATTGTTAATTTGATAATAAATGTAGTAATATGAAGACTGTATGCATAAAGCTATTTTATTTATCACTTTACATTTCTCACGATATAGTGGAAGGGGACAACTCGTTACAATAAGAATAACTATTGCGGTTTGTTAAACCTAAGCGAGGTGTTACCAACAAACAGATTTTTCACCGATTTTTCAGTCGACGCGACAACATGCTCTCTTACCGTAGACAACCGCGATGTTTTCAACTAGTTTAAACGGAAATAGAACATCGTTAACTCTGACTCAAAGTGCGACTTCGTGCGCCGAGCACGTAGGTAATTCACTTATTTACCTACTTCAAGACAAAGCGTACCGTAAAAGCGAATCTGCCAAATGGTGCGCGAAATGGAGTGCAAACACAAGCCTTTCAGATCCTTAATCGCTCAGCTCTCGATCTTGCTACGATCATATGGAAAGAACAGTTGGATTGTACGTTAGTCTATGCGGAATGAGCGGCATGGTGCTGGCTATGGTTGGAATGTCTTATGTGGAATTTCATGCCAAGGATGCTCGATTGCCAGGATTTTGGCGGCGATCGAGAATGTCCCGCCGCGAGATTGAGAGCGATTTAGTGAATCCAAGAGCAGCAGCGTGTATTACAGAGGTAAAAGATTATCGATTATTGGACTCGAAACATTGAATTATTAGCAGGAAAGATATATAAATGATAGATATGATAACACAATCTGAATTTAATCGTAATGTATGATTTGAAAATTTTGTATTGAAGTTATTTTGAATTCTGAAACATTCATTGAAAATGTAAAAGAATTATTGTAAACGGAAGAAAATTTTAAGATCTTGTAAAATCATTATTCAATTTAGAAGTGCTAACCACATAAAGTTGAATATGATAACGTTTTGCTATAAAATCGAATATACGTATAATTGTAGAAATTTATCAGGCTCAGATTTCAATTATACATTTACACGATTTGGTATTAATAATCGTTGAAATGGAGTAGTTGAACGTAAATGGACTTGTCTAACATATAAAATAATCTTTGGGAAATGAGCCAAAAATAGACGATGTCAGTGTGATTTCTGAGTTGGCACGGGCATGCAAGACTGCTCGTATTTGTTCTTGACAATTCCATTTTCCAGAATAATTGCGATCACATCGGAATGCCTCAAAACGCCGAGGCGAGGATGTGGGCGGCGTTTGGTTAGTTACCAACCCGAAAGTTGAAGCTAAACCACCGACAATGTATCTCGCGAAAACTCGTTAAGCCGAAGTCGAAATGCGATCTCCAGCGACGGGACTTTCCTCTCATCTTCGCAGTGTATCACATTCTACTTCCGGAAAATCGATAATAAACCCCATCATAGCATGACACTGATGACTTGACGCTTTATTGTGCAGACATAACATTGTTACCAAGTTGCCATTAATTGTAATGAAAAACAAGACGAGCATAGTGAACGTACATTAGGTAAAGTTTAAATTTATTTTATCATAGTTGTTGGAAAATACAAATTTCTAAGTTGATAAATTTTAAACTGTATAAATAATTTAGCCAGGGTCTCTAAAACTTGTGCGAACTGCGATCCATTTTTTAAAACCGCCAACATCCACGACCTATATATCGATCTTTAGAACATAACAAAAAAACGCGGGAAAGAAAGGAGTGGTCACTTGATTATTTACTTGTATCATTTTATTTTTTAATTTCTACTTTTTAATTTTTTATTCAATATAATTTTATAAATTTATTTCTCTAATATATAATAAAGAATGCGTTTATTTCCTATTTAGGATAATAAAAGCTTTGACGGCATCGAAATCGGAATTATTTTCATGCACAAAGAGTTGTGTATTTCAAATATTGATTTCTATCACTGAAAAATTGTTTGACCCATTTAAAATCGATTCGCCAATATGCGGCCTACTGTGGGCATTTCTCATCCAACATATAATTGCAATCCAAATTTGTTTTTATAACAATTAATATAATTTTTTACTGCCTTGCTAAGTATTTGGAATTCTTTTAAGATAAAAAATTTTTTAAGTTAATTGTTATATCGCAATTTGTAAGTAATTCATATCCTGCACGGTTTAAAAAACAAATGATACAATCGCTCGCTTTCGTGGTTTACGAAAAGTTGTTGCACCAACATCACACAGTGGTTATCGAGAATCGCAAGAAGGGGTTACATCGTCGCGTTTCGCAGGAAGACAACGAGGCAGAATCTCCGAGTTCGCAAAGTTGCGATGTAACTACGCGCGTGAGGTACACGATGGAAGTTGTTCGTGACTGTTCGAATGGTCTTTCTAGTTAAAATGTCGTCACTAAGAGCGACACGCGCAGTTACACACCGGCGAACCTAACGGGGGTTCGCCAGAACAACCCCATCTCTAACCAGAAAGCGACTTAACTCTGTTGCCGAGGTGTGTCGACCTCGTACGACCAATTTGCGACACTTCGAAATGGAGTCCGCTAAGAAAGAGCTCTGAACTCGTCCAATTTTACGCGACCCCGCGGAGAAATTAAAGAACGGTATCAGGCGAATTGTTCCATCTTTGAGAATAAACGTGATTTGTTTCACAATTCCGTTCATTGAGTTTGTTATTGATCCCTAGTTGAAGAAACTTCTATGCAGCATTGAAAGTGTATTAATATCCAATCATGTTTGCTTGTTATTAAAAAAATGCTCCATTTTTAGCGTTATTATAGGTGATGAATCTGAATTGTTTAATTATGAACAGATTTAATTGAGCCGAATCGGCTATTTAAAAACACGATTTCAGAAAAGACTCATTATTCTAAAAAAAATGCATTTATTAAACTTACAAATTAATCTTTTGTTTCCCCTGCGTAGAGCTAATTATTTTTAATAGTGTTAATGATGTGTGTCAGTTGCAAAAGTAGTTATATTAAAAAATTTATTTGACGTTATTAAAATAGATAGTCGAGATATTATATCGTACAGAAACATCTAAAAAATATTCTATAGGCATATAGGGGTGAGTAGAATTTTTTATTATTATGAATTTATTTATAGAAATTGGAATTGAAACGTACAAAGATCGAATATGTTATTTGTAATCCTGAATATTAGTGATGCAACATCCAGAAGTGGATTTCGTTATAATCTATATAAATCCATCAGCAACTGCATCGTTTATGCGCTATTAAGCTGAATCGATTCGCGCATACGATTATTCATGAAGATATGGGAAGATAATAAAGATGGTAAAATTTTAAAGAACCGCATTTATTGGCGTGTGAATCAGTCCAACGTTTCCAATTGACAGTGCGCGATAAAAATATCACTCACAGAAAATTAATTGTATCTCCCTATGCACAAATCTGTAAATTTATGAAATAAAATACTCTCGTTTTATTTTAACACTGGTGCGTAATTGAAATTGTTATTAATTTATTGTAAACGTTATCAATTATTAGTCTATTGCATTGATATTGTATATCATTTATTGGTACGATAAATACAACGGGGTACTCATATAAAACATTAAATATTAATTGTCTCATATTAACCGATTAAAAATATAGCTAATAAATATCAGCTCAATTTGCTTTAATAATTTATAAACTAAATATGATTACGTTATTTCTAATCATATTGTTAATTTATGAATGATATTATTAATTCGTAAATATATTAAAAACCTTTGTAGTTTCTTCATAGAAATGCTTTAATCATTTTTACGTAAAAGTTGTCTAATTAAAATATCTTCAACAAGTTTCTTTGATTAATTTTAAAGAAGATACTCAAATATATTTTTGATCTTCATAATGATGTATCTTAATTAACCAAAGTATTTAACTGTGTGAAAGATTCTTACGATTTTAAAAATAATTAGTTGAATGCAAAAGAAGCAAAAGATTAATTTGGGAGTTCGGGAGACTCGCTCTTTTTTTAGCACGACAGCGTCTGTGTCTTTCGAAGCCGTGCCTTTGAATAGCCGATTAGTTTGGCTCAATTAAATCGCCGTAAACGGCTTCAGCATCTGCGACAATAGAACCCGAGATGCCTCGTTCGATTGAGCGTGCGGCTCTCTTTTGTGGATAGATTGCTGCCCCCATCTAGAAATACTTCTTCTTATAGTCCTTTATACTCTTTATCCCGGTTCCCAGAAAGTTTTCCGAAGAGTTACTTTCCCTTCCACCGTCCGCGCGCATTTAATCCCCGTTTCGATCCGGACGAAGCTTTGTCGTTTTCGAGAAAAGGGATAAAGCGAAATCGGACGAATGCATTTTGAAAAGACAAAAAAAAAGTAAGAGAGCGGGTTTGTGTTACTTAGAATAATTTGAATAAAATTAAATTTTTATTGTAATTCTTACATGATACAATGTGTGTACGATGATGTTCATACAACGATTTACAACGATATATAACATGACAGAAGTATTTATGTCTTGATAAATAAATTTCAGTAGAAAAATGAATTATTTAAAACGTTAAATGTAAACGATTTATACGAAACTTTTTGATATATTTGATATACGTAACTTGTCGTAATTCTTGAGGTTGATTTTAATTCCATGTCTCTCCTTGTATTTTTTGTTTCTCAGTTGCGTAATAAATTCATCTAATATGATTTTCATTAAAGGACACCAGTTTTGTAAATACGCAATACGGTGACTCGGTCTGCTCATGTCGTAGTTTCTATATAATTTGCATAGCTTATCATGCGCGCTGCAAGTGCAGGCGATATGAATGTCCTTTCCCTCAGCTTGTCCCTTTAATCCTTGCAGTTGCACTCCGAAGTTCTGCCATAACGTTGGAATAGTCAAATAAGTTCTTTGATAAATGTGCAAAGTATTATAGCATGTCATGCGTGGATAATATTGAAATGTAGTATTAATACTGCGGACGTATTGAGAAACGCATACTAAATGTGCTAATTCTCTAGTGCAGTTACCTCTGATGTAGCTGTTTGAATTTTGACATTGATCTGATGAACGGGGGAGGAGAACTTTGATACGTATATCCGCACGATTATTATCTTTTATCTTCCGTCGTGTCTCGTCTCGTTTGACCGTTAATCACGGACGTCTTGTCACGCGCGCTCGCGCGCGTGCGTTCGTCAAAGCTGCCTCCTCTTCGCGCGTGTACGAGCGTCGGATGACCTTAATTAAGCCCACGACGAAGAACACCGGCACGAAATAAACCGCTTTGTACGTGAGACGGAAACACAAGTCGCTTCTGTAAACGTCACGACACCCGTTGCAAGCGGCTTTATAATCGCAACGTTAAATACGCGCAGTTAGAGGATAATGCCGGGCCCATTAAATATTTACGACGTGTATTTTGTTCGAGCTTGAAAATCCACCTTAATTAGCACATGAGATCGCAGATTGACGTTTGTTATGTGATGAATATAATTTTTCGCGTTCGTTAATTCTCTACGTTATTAGAACGATGTATTTTGGAAATTCTCCCGCGAGAGCTAGAAATGTTCTTCTCTAAACTCAATCGATGACCGTTTTATCTTATTACATAAAATACGAAAAAAAGATGATTGTACTATTTGTAGGAAGAATCTCCTTTTCGGAGCTTATATCGATCACGAACTTAATGGAAAATTGATAGAATTGAGATTTCTATTTCCTTCTGTACCGAGATCTAGGGAATTTAATTATAAAACAATCCTTGGAAATAATAACAAACCTTGGAAGTAGTTCTTGAAAAAGAGTCCTTGGAATTATTTCAGGAAATGATGTGATTGTTGATACGAATTTTTAGACTCAATTCTATAAAACGTGGCTAATATAATGTCAAGTTACACAAAGTGCATTACTTTTTTAATTATACGTTACAAGCGAAAAAAAAACTATAATACATAAGAATTTTTTATTTTACTTTCTGTTATTAGTAATAATCAATATACGAATTAATAAAAAATAATCTTGCGCTGGCTTTCTGTTTATTTATTAAGATGATATAATATTTTAACATTCACTCCACACGAGATTTTAAATAGAATTTTTCTTTAATTAACCTAGATTCAATTTTATGAGCCAGTGACGAGAGTGAGTACTTATTTTTATTCACTAGCTAATTATGGTTAATTACGTGTTTAATGTGAAAGTGATATGCGGCCACCAATGTCGGTGAAACTCGAAAGCTCTCCATAATGAAATTACTACCGAAACTAATAAATCCTCCTAAAATTTTAAGCGGATCATTGAAACTGCGTCGGTGAAGTTTTCCTAATTACTACATCGTAATTAACATCGTGCAAATCTGCTTGGCAGATGCCGATATAAATCTTTTTTTTCTCTTGCTATCGAATCTTATTGTTACAAGTACTGGCAGTAAAACAAATCCATGTTATTAACTATTTATTTAAACTTTATGCATTGATATAATAAGCTTTGCTACGTTTTACCATACTTCGTTATAATTATTAGTACAATCTGCTAATTTGCACAGGCTATAGTAACATTTATTATTTCTTTAATTCTTTCTCTCTTTTAATAAAAGTAAATCACAAAATGTAACGATAAGTTAACTGTGAAAATAAAATGGATGATACTGTACATATAAATGTATAAGAGGTAAATATTATTCAATTATTTCTAACTCGCTCATCGAAGATCTATTTTTACATTTTTATTGATATTTTAATCGTTTTTTATTTTAATAACCATTTTTATTGTTTTTAATAGAAAAGTGGAAAATCTCTTCGTGGAACGTTAAATTTAAAGAGTGCAATCTGCATTTTAAAGTCTGGATACACTTTGCATTTTAATACAGTTCGATCGTGCGAGAAAGTCAACTGAATTTGTATTAATGCTAAATAGTATATTTCTGGACAACATATTTATTTCATAAAAACATTTAATATAAAAAAACACTCATCTAACATAAAAACAAATGTTAAATTTAGATTTTATTAATATTTTTTAAAAAAATGTTTTTAACGAACAACAATAATAGATAGGTTTCAAAATATGATTTTGTACATTTATTTTTTTTGTGCTATCAATTTATAATATATCGATATAGTTTTATTTAAAAAATACTCGTACTTTTCACTTTAAAAATATTGTCTTCAAAAATAGCGTGGTTTATCGTTACGATAAAACGATGTTACATTTTATAAATGAATGCTATTTCTGCGGTTCCATGTTCGAAGCTCATATCTAACCGCCGGCCGTTGAAAGCTCATTCAATTAGGCAAATCAATTAGGTGAGTGAGGAACGAGATATCTGCATATGGATGGAAATGTTTCGTCGCCCAATGTATCGATAACATATTGCATGCACATTTTCTTTAACAGATCTATTCCACTTATTATTAAATAAATATTAATTAATTTGAGTAATCCTTTTCCAGTTGAAATCACATCACGACAGTTCGATTTAGGCCAGTATTATGTTAGAATAGTGTGACAAAAAATAAGGAACAAAAGTGCAAGTAATATTGTTCGAAACTAAACATAGAACAAACTTTTAATTACTTAATTATTTGTTCATTATTCAGATCCACATTCTTTAAAAACGTGAGAAAGTTATTATGATCTGCGACAATTTTATCAATAAGTTCTTTTAAAATGATTTTAGCTGGGAAAAGTTTGGAATTATTGAAATAATAATATATAATTATTGAAATAATAATATATATTAGATCTGTCACGTGTGTTTTAATTTAAAATTTTTTTGTTACACAATAAAGCACTTGAAGGGCTCAGATGTTGCGAATATTATTATCGAGCTGCTGGTTTTGTAATTTGACTGTATTCCCGTTTGCGGCGTTTAATTTTGCAACAATGAAAAGCGCCGGTACACGACAAAACGACGATGACAGGTATTTCGGGCGAGAAATTGATTTTGCAACAAGTGAAAGCTTTTCTCGCTACTGGTCGGAAGCGCGGTTCACTCGGAATTATACCTCTTCGATGACGGAGTCACGCCGTCCGCGGTTCAACGGACCGCTCGACTCCATGCATCAATTTCCTGCGGACCTCCATTTTTTTTCGCCACTCGCTTTTATTTTATTTTATTATTGACGTCGCCGACGATCCGTCACTGTCGCCGGTCCCGAAGAGCGCGACGATCGCGCGGAAAATAATGCGCGCCGACAGCTTTGCCCTCTTCCTCGTTATCGATGCGAAATTCCATGAACTATGAAAAATCTCCATATTATTATATCTAAATCCGCACTAGCGCGAAACTCACTAAAACTGGCTAAAAACGTTTGATCTTTTAAAACAAACTGCATTGTTAATCTTCTAACGTTAACTTGTATTTATTAGCTAATGTTATTTTTATGCATTACTGCTTCTCGCAATCTTGTAGGTGCAACACGATAAATATGAAAAGTCATGACGAAGTGCAAAAATTACGAGAACGTTATTTTTCTTATTTTATTTGTGATTATGTTGTAGTGAAGTTGCACGTAGGATGCAATATCATCTATTTCTATAAATATATGTCACGTAGACCAATATATATTGCAACTATATTTACATCTATCTAGTGAATGTTAATTGTCAATAAAGTGGGTATTAATAGTTATCTACCACACTAACCGTATATTGATCCAGTTTCCGATAGCTTATTTATACAATGAATAAATTAGATGTTTTGTGTAGAACAAATTAATTGTTCAGCTCTCTTCAAAAATTCCTTTGCATAATTTGCGCGTCGTGACTAAAAGCGGTTACGACATAATTTAGATTTTTCTATCTAAGGAAATGCTCTATTTTTTTTAACAATGCAAAAGCTATTTTAAAATCACATATTACATTGTATATGTTCATATATAATAATTATAATACTATTACATGCATTAACAATAATATATATGTATATATTCACGTATATATGTATATATTAACAATAATACATATGTATATATTCCTCAATTTTTGTTTGATTTTTACTGCAACATAATTGTTCACGATATGACGGTGGTAGAGAATGATTTAGTGTCGTAATCCAGATTAAAAAGATGGATTTGTTCGGTTTTGGTAGGAAACTCTTCAATTGTGCCAAATTGTTTAGCGATTCAAATGAGGTATAAATAAAGAAATATTTCGCTGTAATTTTAAAAGGGTTAACAGGTCGCAGAAAACATAAATGCGTTTTTTGGTGAAATTGTAATCGACTGATGCGGGACAACATTAGTCATCCCTTATAATTATGATGGGTCACGGAAAGCCTAGAACTCAAAAAGAGGGAAACGTGCCGGCGCTTCGAATCGGCATGAAATTTATGCACAAACTTTCGCGGCGTCCGCGCCGCTATAAATCGTCGGTGTCGAGATGCCATCGACGGAAGGGAGGATCGAAAATTTCCCGGAAAAATGGCGTAAACTTTCGAGAGGCTCTTTATCGCGACTTTGCCCTCGTTACTGTTTAAAAAAATTTGTTTTATCATTAATATTTCTTGTTGAAATAACATTGGACAAAAACAGTGCATTAGTTATTTAATAAAATATCACGGAATACATTAAATAAGCAACATATAATATGCGAGCTATAAATTTTCATTGAATAACGGTATTAATAAATAAAAATAAATAATATAAGCAATACATAAAAATAAATTTCCTGTTTACATTAAATACAGATATTTAATACATTTAATATATTTATTATATCAATAGGTAATAAAATTGCACATTAAAAAGTTTACGTTTAAAAAAAAAAAGAGAAAAATATGCACGCAGTAGGTAGAAACTTCTGCGTATTAATAATTGTTTTTATGGTAATAATGTAAGTTTCTACTTTCCTCTTGTTGTCCAACGAAAATTCAAGGAGTAACTAGGCGAATTATTAGGAAGGGTGGAGTAAAGGTTGATCTCCATACCGCTGATGGAGCCATTTCCAATTTTCTGGTTGCCTGATCCGGCCTATATATAATCAGATTGTCGTTGATATATCATCTTCACATTATAATTATTCAAAAGTTTACCGATCATCGGCGCGAAACGGGTCGCCGAAATATTTGGTTTGCAAGAAAGGTAAAGCAGATCGAGGAGAGCTTATATTTCCGATATAAAATAATCCGTTAATTAATTTTTCTCTTTCTAACATATACGTTTGAATAGCCTTTAATTACTTATTTCATCAAATATGAATTGATTAGGTATAAGAGAATTCTGAATATTTGATTCAATTAAACTCGATGAATATACTTTGGTTCTGCAGATTTATATTAATTTATTTAATCAATTTAATTAAAATAGAAAGAAATAAATTTAATTTTGACGTGATTCAATTTTGTTTAATAAATTATTTCATTTGAAATGATATTGAGTATTTTTGTAATAACAAAGTACATAAAATAACACTGAATTTATTCAACGCTGAATTTATTGTACTACTAACTTTGTTTCGTGATAATATTTCATGTATTCGATACAAAAAAGTTTAAATTTGACTCCGTAATTTTTTTAATTTCTATTGCTTAACTAGAGAAGGAGCTTTGACATGCTAGTGATAGCTGTCGATCGAGATCTTCCGGGTTTTCTGGGGTGATTTTTCATGCCAGCCAAATACGGACGACAATTTTTCAGGCTACTATAAAACTGAAATTTCTCACGCCCTCCATCTACCGCTTCGGCCGATCCGGAGCGATCAACGCCGATATTCGCGTCTCTTTTCACGTCAGCTTCGCTTTGCATCCTTAGTATCCCTTAAACTTTCCGACATTTTTCCGACGAGAGGAATGAATCCACTTGGATGACGATGATGTAGGACGAATCGGCCGGTTGCCAAAGGTTCCATTAAACATGAGCAGCGTAGAGAAAAAATCAAGAGGAATAGGAATAAAGTGAACGGTATATAAATTTTTTTGTCGAATTAATTTACTGTGAAAACATTTTTATACGATTAGTAAATTCGATCATTTTTATTACGGAGGAAAAAAATTTGTAGAAAAAGTTTTTTTTATTTATATCTTGCGGCATTAAATTGTAAAAAAGGGAGTTTAAATTTTCAATATTTTTTTCCAAAATGCTTGCAACTATTTTTTAGGGGATAATATAATCAGATACCTGAATAACATTACTTTTTAGTCAATATGTAAATAGATACTTATGTAAATTAGATATTCTTCTTAATATATAAATCAATATCTCGAATGGAAATAAATATTTTTTTGTAAGATGTAAGGAAAGGAAATGAATTATTAAAGATATTATTGGGATATCCATTTTTTTTTATGTAGCTGATTGATGTTGATATGGATGTATCATGCTGCTAATATATTTAGTAGGAATCGCCGTTAAACAGCTTATCGAAAACCAGGGATCGAAGACAATCTTTTTCATGCGCTCGTACCGCGTTGAAAGTGGCTCGGTGATCGCAGCAATTAGGATACCGTGCACGCGCCCCATGCGACACTAATTGCGCTTAAGTAATCTAATGGCGATACGTGATAATTTGCATACGTGTAATGCCTGCGTCGATCCATGGACGGCGCGCATTTAGTATCAGCGGCCGTGCGATCGAACTCGCGCATTTATGATGCTTTTATCTCACGGCAGCTCCACGAATGCATGCCTACACGACACGTTTAACGCGCGTGTAGCGTGTCTCTAAAAAATATATAGCATGTGTCAAGCTGACTGTTTCTCATTACCTTTTTCGTTTGCTTGTTTTTTTGTTACGGTACATGTTTAATGGTTAGCTATTATTTCTTGTATTATTTCATGTCTTAATAATATTTTATAAATATTATATACTTAAATAATTAAAACTTAAAAAAATATATAGGCTTGAAAAGTTGTTATTTTACTGTTAATTTACCGTTACTTTTATTTTTTTATAATAAGGATTTGTTAATGATGTTACAATTTTTTGTAGCAGTAATGGAAACGTGAAGATTGGGGAACAGACACTTCTTGTCACAAGAAACTCGTTGTCATTAGGCATTACTTACTGAAGAAAGTAACTCGTTAGTTGACTCGTTACGTGACAAACGTTACGAAAGTAATATAAAAGTGACGCGTTACATTGACTTTTTACATAACAATTAAAGTTATAAACTAGTATATTTCAAGTAATAATTGTGTATAATAATAACAATAAGTCAATTGTTAAAGTGGCTATTTCAACCTTAGCCTTAACTATTATGGGAAATTTTAACATTATTATTAAATTATGAAAAAGTATTACAAAATTGTAACGAGTAATGGCGTTTCTTGTTGTAACTCGTTACTTCTCATCCTTGATATGCACTAAGACAGTTTGGTTGAAATAAAGATATGATATAATTTAACTACATAATTTTCGTATAATGAAAGGTAAAAAGATATCAGATCTAGCTATTTGAAACAGAAATGAAAAAAGTTTATATTAGGAAATTATTTTATGAAACTTCTAATGCGTTACTCTTTTTTAAGAGTGAGTTAAATTTATAGATCATATTAATAATTAACTTGTACAATATTATATTGAATACTTCACAATAAATAACAATTTCATTACATTACATGCAACGACAATGCCTCTTTTCTTATTTCTGCGCAGAATATCAACTGAATTTCACAAATATTTCTGCTAAACTAGATTACCTTTTTCAATATAAGTAAAACTTAATTATTTTTGTACTAATTTATATGTATACTTTTTTGTTTTAGGTAAGTTTGGCTGAGGCTGCGTGACTATCAACATTGCATAACCGAAAATTTAGTGATCAGTCGTACGTATATTATTAGATTAATCATGAGTAATGTTATTACTGTTCCACAAAGAGAAGATCAATTTTTGCAATTAATTTCACAAGCTAAATTCGGGAATCTCGAACGCGACGGAACGATAAGCGCCGTCGATAATTATACTGGAAGCGAATATGTGTGCGTATCATACATGTGTACATATATGTAATTGCATTTGAATCTAGGTCAGGTATCCGCGTTCCATCGCCGTCACGCAATGTTTATCTCGAAATCGATGGTGAATTATTACTGGATCGAGTACAACCCCGCCGGAAACACTGTATTTTTGGCCATGCGAGACCCTCATTACCCTCCACCAACGTTTCCAACGATATTAGCGGGGTCATTTTCTATAGCTAGACGATTTTTTTCATTATTTTTATCGATCTTATGTATAATGCATATTGCAATTGTATGTAGTTTTGAATTTTCGCATTTTTTTTTTAATTTTAATATAAGTACTTTTTTAAATATATTTTTTGTAAAAAAACATTTAAATATTAAATAATGTGTAATAACTTTTTTATTACGTAAACATTTCATTATTGTTTGAGATATTAGAGCATTTAATTATTTTTGATATTTTTAACTGACACGTAAAAATGACCTATTTTAACATAGTCCGTCAAGTAAAAGGATATTTTTCAAACGTATCTTGAGCACATGATGTTATTCGAGAAAACAAACGATTTATTTAAAATTATCTACTGCATGATTACATTCTCTCAAGGAAGATAAAGACTCTCTTTTCATTGAAAAGAACGGCGATTTTCTCGAATCGTTTGCGAAAGCTAGACGCGTGCAGCTGAAGTAAATCGAAATATTAACATTCAGAATAGATTTGGCATGACGTCTGAAGTGGCAGGTATTTTCTGCGTATCAACACGCGAAATGTTATATTTCTGATGTAGGTACGAGGTTATTCACATTGAAAATTCTGTTGTGGTAATGGTATTCGTATGTAGCGTTAGTTTCCATTGGAATGGGATCCGGTCATATCAATGATTATGACAGAAGCGATGGAAGATGTTTAGTAATACAATGCCGAAGATATCGAGGCACGTATTACATAATGGATAAGGGGAAAAACTAGATCAATAGACGTATACAGTAAAGATTGATTCGAAAAGAAGAAACTCTCTCTCTCTCTCTACTTTATTGAGTATTTGAAGGGTTTTGCAAATATTTAAATAAGCTTTAAATCTTTTTTTTTTACAATTAAATCTTTTATATTTTGTTTCAAAAACAAAAGAAGATTTGTGAGCTGGCATTCTATAAGTATTTGCGCATAGTTCGGATGCGATTATTGTCATTAAGAAATTTAATCGCATCCCTTAATAATTAGATCGTCGTTGCAATTTCGTTAAAAGTCAAAGGTATGCCCGTCCGCGCTAACTCCCGTTCTAACGAAGTTTTCAGTCAATAAAGCACAAGATAAACTAGTAATGAAAAATCGATAAGGCGCTACACATAGTTTGAAATCTTTCTTCCTGTAAAACTCACCTCGAAGAAATATTCCTGCAGGGAAGATTGATATCTTCGGTCTCGAAGTTGAAGTAACCAAGTTCTGTTAAGTGCCCGTAGTAACGAGATAAACGATAATAGAATTTTTTTTCACAAACGTGAATTATCGCATTTTATAAGAGATTTATTAAATATGTGATATACATTGAGACACTAATATATTTCTTTTATTATGGCGCACAGTCATGAAACTAATTGGCCAGCTATGTACAAAATATAGAAGTTAATTTTATACTACAAATTTAACAAACATAATTTTTAGAAAAAATTCGATTAAAAGTTAAAACTTTTGCGCATAATGCATTTTTATCTTTTGATTTTGAGTAGCATAAAATAAATCCCCGTGTTCTATCAATTAAGTTTATATAACTGTATATAAAATTATCTTGTATATAAAATTGTAAAGTTTATAAAACTGTATATAAAATTATTTATATTTGTTTAATATTAGTTTGTCATAATTTTATTATCTTTTACGTACATTTTTTATTAAAATAGAAAACGGATAAAGATAAAATAGAATCAACACTTTGCTTTATTTAAATATATTTTTCAATTTAATTTTTTTAATAACAAGCTAATGATTTTTTAAAATTTGAACACAAGTTTTGATAGAGATGCATCACTGGCAAAAATTTTCATTTTTAATCAAGTTTTCCTAAAAAAAAAAAAATGACAATATTTAGTGAATGTGTTACATAAAATAGACTCCCAATATCCTATACCAGTATTTTCTGGACTATTAGTTGTGTGGCTGTACGTATTGTTCTCGACATATGAATCTCACACACATACACACGCGTATTTATTAACTTTTTATTTCTTAGTTTATTTTCAGACACTTGCAACTACTAAAATGTTTTAAATCTAAATAATATACTCGTACGAATAATACACAACATCCTGTACCGTGACGTACTCTAAACAATAATGAGAAAATATCCTATTATATTTTCGGATTATATGCACATGAGATTTGTCACTCGACCAGTAGCGTTTCCACCATCTTCAACATTTATTCAGAAGCTCTTCACATTAAGAGGGATCGAGAGAGATCGCCGGAGCGTACGGAAGCGTTCTCGAGAAGTATCAAAGGGCGAGACGTGTCGTTCGAGCAGTCGATCTCCCTTCCGTTCTTCTAAAGTGCAGCTGCTATCTGCAGGTGTCCCTTCGTCTCGTTTCTATCTCTCATGGAGGTATACGGGATGATAAAGGAAAGGATTTGAAAATTTGAGAAAACGCAGAGAGCTCACCCAAAGAAGTGAAAAG
Source organism: Solenopsis invicta (assembly GCF_016802725.1). Lineage (NCBI taxonomy): Eukaryota > Metazoa > Arthropoda > Insecta > Hymenoptera > Formicidae > Solenopsis > Solenopsis invicta. The sequence goes on from NC_052673.1 coordinate 13,826,276, forward strand.
GACTTAGTCGACAAAGATCTTTGAATCAAGTTTTTAATCATTTTTAATAGAAACATTTAGTTGACTAATTTAAGTAATATATTATAAAATATTAATCATTTACTCGACTGATATCTTCCGTAAACAAAATGATAACAAATTATTGAGAATTATTGTCCCATGGCAGTAGCCATATTTTTGATTAGCAAAAGTTTTATCTATGTTCCATTAGAAACACGCGTGTAATGTGCATAGTTGAATACTTTCTTTATTAAACCTGTTATAAAGTTACATTGTTTTTTACGTATTTTAAATTATAAGAGGTATAGTTTTTCGAAAATATTTATCTATATTAAGCAACAGAAACTTTATGGGATTAAAACAATAATTTTCTTCATGATACAAGTTTTGTGCATTTGCGAAACATATCTATAAAGAAATTTGAAATTCGATGTATATTAAACGATGTTCTCTTTTCGGCGAGCACATCGTGTGTTCATAAATATTCGAATGCTTTTCTTTAACACTTTATATCATCTTCTTTTGCGCGGAAACTTTTTCAGAACTGTCGTTTTTTCTTATGCGAGCACGTAACTCGGTCGAGGTCGAGTCGAATACAACCGGGCTGCGATGCGATTCTAGAACTAAAATCAATCAGCCAGTTGGGTCGCATTTATTCGGTAAATTCCCAGCATCACGAATTTCATTCGTCGTATCTCCCGGAAACTTTGCGACGCATAAGACATGGTTCTTCGTCGTCGAAGATATTCGTCTGCGAACGTGATAAACGTTCGTTATCGCGAGCGAGATCGTTCAACACGAGTATTGGTTGTTTCGTTTTTAAGTGTTTCTATACTGCACAAAGTATATTAATCTTTGATATATATTGCGGAAGTTTAATAATAACATTAAAATGCAGAAAATGTGAAAATAAATAAGAAATTTCTCAACAATCAAATGAAGAAAAATATAGAAGAATAATATAGTACGTAATATATTTTTTTATGATACTGTTGTATAAACAGTATATTAACTTACTATAAATAATAATATTGAGCTGTTATGTAATTTTTTGTATAAAGATATTAGATTTATATAAAGAAATATTTCTGTTTATTTTTCCTTCTGATGAAGGAAAGAAATATCTTAATTAATAATCTCAAATTAATTTAATAATAAAAATAAATACGAAGTATTTGTGTTTAAAATTCTAAATATGACTGATAGCATTATTTAAAAACAAATAATAAAAATATAGATCGGTATACAAAGAAGTAAAATAATTTTGACAAAATAATTTAAATTTAATAGATTCTAATGAATTTAAATGATGCAATTTATTATGTTTACGTTAGCATTTTTTGCTTATTGTCAGTTAAACCGTAGTCTTTAAATATTATTCTGAAACGCGAAAATAAAATGTATCCAACACACTCGATATAATAATAGGATGAAATAGAATATCATTTTTCTCTCTATTAGAGTAGAAGAAAGATATGCCAGATAATTTTTGGTATTTGAACGTGCGAGAGTATATTGAATAGACATATACAGATAATTGGTGGGTAATTTGTTCATGAATAGGTAAAGATTCTACGCGCTACTAGCATTAATTTGGGATGGGCATCGGTCCAGATCGAAACTAATTATTAAATTATACAAGACTGATTTATCCCTGAGACTAAACTAAAGAAGCTTGATAAAATACAGACTGGTTTTTTCGAGAATGATGAACGAATTTTATATGTATATAATCGGCATTAACACGTCTATACGTTTTATTAATTTAACTATTGCAATTAAAAATTAATTATTGCATTACGTCTTTCTATATAATATGTGCTTTTTTGGCTTATATTATTTTCGAAAGGTTTTTATTTCGTTGAATTTGCTTAAAAATGTCTTAAAATAAAATAAAGTTTCTAATAAAAATTAAAATTAACGACGAGAACGGGGTCAACCATTCGAGATGAGTTTCGAGGATCATCACTTGTACTGAAACGGACATTGGTAGTATCTCGAGTTTTCATCATCGCATAATTAAGTCGATACCCTCGGCCGCCTCTTCCACTCAGCTTTCGAGGATCTTTTCGAGAATCTCGCTTTAGTTCCTGCGCGTTTACCGGAGAGAGCGCGAGCGAGCGCCTGACGTCGTTCATTAGTTCGAGTGATTTAGTGCACTTTCCTGCGGATGCTCTTAGAAAATGCAGCTACGGTCGCGCCCGACAGTGATATACCGTTGCCGAGACACATTTATGATATCAATCGAGGATAAAACTCTTTAATTTGAAAACGTCGCTCGTACGTCGTTCACTTTGCGCTTTTTATCATTTTTATTACATTCTTTATAACTAATTATTATAGGTAATTGTTATAATTTTTCATATAATAGGCAAAAGGAATTATATAAATTTACATAGGGATATAAATGACATAGTTACTGATAGTGTTCCAAATATTGGAAATTTGATCTAAAATGCTATTCTAATATGTTAAAAAAGCATTTTAAATCAGAATTTTAGATTTAGATTTAGATTTTAGATTAGAGCTTTTATTATATCATATTACATAATTGTTACACATTTATTTTTATTTGAAACTTTATCATTATAACATTTCACAAAAATTAAAATTTCAATCTTCTAATTAAAGGAAAGTATTTAAGATCGGATTTCCAGTCTTTGGGACACTGTCAGTAATTGGATCATTTTACCCTGCTATATATTCTCTTTTATTATTTGAAACTTACTTTATGCTGAAGTACTTATTTAATTCTTTTGAAGTAGATGGCATATCGATAAGTGGAATTAAATAGATCAAAATAAAATTTTGAATTTAATGAGCTATCTCTAAATTGTCTGAAAAGCTCCTATCGCCAGCGAATTGTAAACCGACAATGGTGAGTTGTTCCACATTAAGAAAAACAGAATGTATTATGTTACGAAAACGAACGTAACTTCTGTTGAGAGAAACAATTCGTGTTTCTTGCTGTGGTTAGTTCTCTGTCGAAGGGTCGAGGACGTTCTCGAAGGGCCGAGAGGAGGATCGATCATGAGGACGGGGAGATATCTCAGAGAAAGATAACGCTTTCCTTACCGGCGTGGTTCTCGAGATATCCACGGTCGCTGAAGAGCCAGGTAGCTTAAACGAATTTGAATGACGAACAGGACAATTCGATCCGCTCGGATAATACAGCCTTTGCTACTTCCACTTCGACAAGTTTGCCATGGGCACTGATCCCGCTCTTTCCCTTCACATTCCTCTGGTATCTTCTGGGACTGACAGTGCCGTATCGCTACGTGGATAAGCACCCCCGTCGCCTCCTCCAGCGTTTTTGCCGCTGGGAAAGCTGTGGTGGATAAAGGGATTCACCAGAGGTGATAGGGGTTGTAGGTAATGGCATCGCACGGGTGATCCGGGCCTCGTGGACGTGGTAATTTTGGGTTGTTTCTTTTTCCCCGAACAAAACAGAAAGATAATACAGGACAATCAAAATATGGACGATTCAAAGTGTGAGTATCACATTTAAGATTTGCAAAGCTTTGGATATCATTTTTTGTATCTAATTCGTAAATTATGCAAGTGAGAAGGTACACAAAAACTGACCCGTATTTTTCCATTTTCCATCCATAATTTTGTTCTTCAATTGTAATTTGGATTTCTTCATACTTTAATAATGAATTCCTCGATAGTCGCTAATTGCACAACGAGTTTTGTTAAATATGTTTTGATATGTTGATTGAATTTACATTATAATAAATTGCCATTGACAAACTAAGTTGATAAAGAATTGTTAAAATAATATTGTTGAATAACACTATTTTAAACTTATTTTCAAAGTAACAAGGCAAAGATTATATTCTACTAACTTTTACAGTTTACGGGGATGCATTATACGTAAATGTCTAGCTCGTATATTCCAAGATGTATTCGGCGGAGAAGAAACGTTGTAAAACAAAGTTTTTTAATTTTTTAAAGATACCATGTGATCGGCACTTTGTTTCTTTAAGTGTATTTTTTTATAACATTTCTTTTGCCTTTATTACTTTTAAAAATGCGACTCCCTCTAATAGGACCTTTAATATTCGAAAAGCATGTAAGTTGCATGTTAAATTAAAAATAGTTTCATGAAAGTCTCATTTTTTTGTGTCGCATTATTTTATTATTAAAAATAGTTCCGGGAGGTTCAGATTTTTGAAATAATTTATCTCAAATTAATACATATCGAAATTAATTATTAATGGCGCTCTGTCAAACACAATTCTCTAAATTAACACAAACTGCCAAAACAATCTCTTCTACCTTGCTAACGCATCTCGCGGTACAAAACTCATCGTGAAATTAGCATCCATCAGACTCACTGCTGCCGACGAGTATCCCTAAACTATAACTCTGTATCACTGTTCCCTGTGCTTACATAGCAAACTAAACGAAATATACACAGACTTATCTAACCAAAACGAAATTCTAGAGCGAATTCTAATAGCGATATTTTTAGATGTGAGTAACTGATTGTGAGAATTGAAAAAAAAACGCTTTAATATGACATTTATAATCATATCAAACTTGTCAGTGATTATATTGTTTTATCACAATTGTTCGGTTTATCTGCGACACGGAAAATATAATTCTTTTTTTATTTTGATATATTTAAATTTTCGGAAAATTTTTTGGGAAACATTTTTTCTATCTAAAACATTACTAAAGTGGCAGAACGATAAATTTTATCTTTTTTTTTCTCACTAAGATTCTGAAGCGAGATGTCGATCGACGTGAATAAGACAAGTACGAAAGTAACCCCCTCCCCCCTTTTCCTCTTTTCTCCAATCAATCTTTCGCTGTATCCAGCAGCCAGACACAAGCGCTTTGCTAACATTTGTGTGATCTTTGAGATGGCTCGCTTTTCAACCCCCTCGGCTTCTTTCTTTTTATCCTCCTCAGTCACTGGCAAATCCTTCGGTGACAAGGAACGAAACGTTGCCTATAAAGGTGAGAGGCAGTTGAGAGGTGAAGCGGCGGTGTCCATCTTTGGAAGACGTCGAGGTGGATGAAGCTGTCGGTAACGAGGGCGCGATTGATGCATTATGCGGAGGATAGAATTGCTCGTTTCGGTGTGCCGTTGATCGATCGGCCGCGGCTCGATTATCTCAGTGTGTATGCCTGCGCTATGATGTACAGAGTGCATCATTCTAAGAAATTACCAATGCTTTCTCTCGACTAGAACTGACAGGCTAGCCAGAATAAGGCCTGCAATTCACATTTGAATATTGAAAAACTTTACTAAATGTCAAATACATATTTACACTTGAACACATACATATACAATTATATATGTTCAATTACGAAATATACATTGCATATAGTATATACAGTAAAAAATAAAGTGTCCCAGAAAGTCTATTCTAAATTTTGAGTTATTTTAACTTGAAATTTAGAGTGGACTTTCTGGGACATTTTATTTTTTACTGTATATAAAACATACAGCGTAACATGGTACTTTATATTTGTGTGTATGTATATATGTGTACGTGCGTGGATACAGCAAGTTTATTTTTATTGTATTATTTATATCATTTTATTGTTTTTCTTGCATTAATCAATATGGTTTCCAACTATGAATTGCCTTAGTTAATGGGATACCACGTTCTGTTCACATTGATGCATTGTACATAACGTTGATTCGGAGGAGAAATGCCAACCACATACACTAGTAAATAGACGTTGTATTCTGACACCGAATGCAATGTCAATGATCTTTTCAATTAGGTCACGTACTTGCTATTGCAACTGTGTTTAAGATGCTTTGATTTTGGGCAGCCGAGCGGAATTGTCAGCTCGTTACACTCGTGCGTTTTTAGAATTACGGGCGATGGACCTTGCAAAACGCGAATTTTCCGATGCGTTTGATCGCATTAACGCGTTCTGATTAAGGTGACTGCACTCTACACACACGTGATTTCTACGGTCACAAATTATTCAAATTGGATATAGCTTGCACGAAATATATTAACGTACGCGATTCGACTTTTCATATTTTAGTTTGACTCATCTAACTTTTTATTATTTACATTTCTTTATTTATTTCTTTGAATAAACTATCGAATAGTTTATCAAATCACGTTTTCTTTATGTTATTTGTTGATGTAATTTATGATTACGTTTATGAATTTAATATAAATGAAAATCTAATGTTTAATACCAAAAATATAAAAACTAAAACTACTTAATTTCTGAAAATGTTAATCATAATTTTAATAATCTGTTATAGTCTTAAGTATCTTAATTGTCATGACAATTTTAATTTACTTAATTTGCATATATTTCTCTTAATCCGATACTAATTTAATTTTTTAAAATAATAAAAATTTAAGCGTAGATTATTAAAGTATAGATATTAATTTAATACATCTTTTCATGTTACCTTGTTATTTTTAATTAATTGTTTAAAATTAATTTTTAGAATTGGTGAACTTAAATTACAGTAATATGAGAAATGCTTATCCGTATGGCAAATTTCTCCTTTCTCAAGCCGCATAAGTTCAACATTGCAAATGAGAAAATATAGCAAGTTAAGCTCATTTGTCGTAGACCGTTTGCTTGCCGTGAGGGATTGACTCGCGAACGCGTTGCCGATTTTGACGCGCGATGGTAAATGAAGAAGCATGAAAACGCAAAGCAGCGGTGCAAAATGGGAAAAGTTACACATTGTTCGCAGCCCATTTTTTTTCGCGTGTCTCATTTGAGCGGGTTTGCATATTTGGCGTGAAATTCCGCGGTACAGAAATTTGCGCAATAATATCTCAAGCCGTAGTTCTCTCTCTCTTGTATTTCTATATTCTCTTTTTTTTTCAAGTCCAGACTCTTCGTAATGGCCGCCGGGCTCGCAGTAGTTCTGGAGAAACGCCAGAGCTCGGAGGTCCTTCTGTCGCTCTTAGAATTATTATCCACTTTTCTCCGTTTTATTATTGTCGTTCGGCGACGCGGAGCTTTTCATAAGCGCTCCTTCGCTCGTCTCTACTCGTCTCCGCGTAATTACTCGTCGACATCGAGTCGCGTGTCGCGGCACCGCGCCGCGCCGCGCCGCGCTTACACCTCGCGATGCGTTAAAGCAAATTAAAAGGGACACATTTATCCGCGACAAGTTAGAAAGTTAACTGGCGGATCCGCTTTATTGTGATTTTCAGTGCGATAAAAACTGCTTTACTTCCGTTTATAACGTTTTCTGCAATTGATATGTCCCACGCTACGAGAAAGGGAATGAAGAAGCTCATAAAATAAAATACTCCGTGATTTATTTTATTGCCGTGCAAGAAATAATTGTTTATCTGTTATTATATTTATGTATAAAATATTAAAGTGTTATATTTGAATATATTTGTATGTACAGAAAAACATGAAAGTAAGAGAGAGTTTTTTTATTTTAAAATTATTTCTAAGTTTAAAAATAAGTATTTAAATGCTTTTTTAAACATAAGTAATTAATTACTTGCTTTATTCTTATATGCATATTACAGAGACATTAAAAACGATTGGGAAATTTACTGCAACATGCAATACATATGCATTTAAAAATATACCATTGCACGCAAAATAATACAAAATTGTTAAATCTCTATTTTTTTGTTTTAAACGCAGATATACTCTGCCATTAAAAATACAATGTTAAAAAATATTTTAAATCATATAATCGTATAATCTGAAGCGCGAAAAAATGGCAAAATTTTGGTTTAAGAGGTTTCAAGGAATCTCGTACTTTGTGCTATTTTAAATATATTATTGTGATTTGTAGCGAGCGACAAAAATTATGGCTGCAAAATGGCTGTGCAATTTCGCGACGGGTCGTGTATGTGTTCGACTGCAAACCGTTTAAGCTGGCAATAAAATCCAACGATTTTGGTCGTCCTTCTGGGTCGTCTGTCCCCTCTATCCCGTAGGAGCGCAACGGAGCGTTTCCTCGTCCTTTCCCTTTCCCGTCTTTCTCGTCCTAACAGACCGCGCATTTGTAAGTCGAAACACGTCCTGAATATACGATAAAATTTTCCCCTAGATTTGGGTTCATCCCCAACTCCCGGTCGACCTTCTGCCGTGGATTCCGCGGGATCCCAGTGCACGCGTGCGTGCACTGGGTGTCTCCGAAATAACGGAAATCTGAATGCTTCGGATTTGCGATTCGCAGATCCAGTAAATCCTAATGCATCGGTCTTCTGTAATTCTGCTAGAGTGAATACGTACGCGCGCGTACGCCCCGAGTTATTTCAATTCGCGTAGTGTAAATAGAGTGCGTTGCGCGATCTTGTGCAACTTGCGGAGAGTAAATTTGAGTATTCGCTATTACTGCGAAGTGTTGAAAGTAAATTTAAGGGCGTCAGATTTCCGCGAGAAATAGCAAGTAAATTGGATACTTTGTACTACTCTAATCTGAAAAGCAAATTTGAACGATTTGCGTTTCTCTTACTTATTTAGGAAAAGTAAATTTAAATATCTCTATGTTTTGCGTAATATATACATCAGGCAGATTGAAATATTTTACTTTGTGCGCTAATTTGAGAGAGAGTATCTTGATTCTCTCTCAAACGATAAGAGATACAATTTCATTTTCTCGCAATATCTCAATTCGATTTTGCATTATTCTAAATGACAGAGAATAACGTAAATTATTTAAAAGTTGAAACATTCGTTTTGTTCGATTTCAATTTATTTCTAGCGATATAACACTTTTGATCTTAAAGTGATGTCTATCATTAATTTAATTTCGCTGACGGCGCACATTATTTCAGAAGAAAAACACTCAAATATAATTTCTTGCATGATAAGTTAAAGGTAAATAAATCTGTCCGAGAGTTAATAATAGCGATTATTTATGCTCGGATAATTATAGTTTACATGATCGTGAATAATTGCGCGTAGATCGATCCACGTGTTAACATCAGCGCATCCCATATACGCGTTCATACACCCCATGCAACCCTCTTCGCTTTCCGATCGAAGGTGTATGAGCGAGACGTATGGAGAATCATCCCCTTCTGCCGGGTTTCTTCTTCCTTCTTTTTCCGCCATATATGGCCGATATGCCAAGCGATCTTACGGATTCATGGCGGTCGGTGGGGCGGATGGTGTTTTTTCCTTCTTTTTTTATTTTTTTCCCTTCTTCGTTGAGAGTGCGATGTCGCGTCCACTCGAAACGTACGAACCGGATAGACTATCCGCGTGTAGGTGTGTGTGTGTGTGTGTGTGTGTGTGTGTGTGTGTATGTGCACGTGTTTTTTGCGTTGAATGTGAGAGAAAGCACACGAAGAACGACTCTCGGCTCTCGAGTAATTACCGAGATGAAGGTGCCCGGAAAAACGGGGGACCGACGTTTGCGGGTGTGCCGAGGACCGGTGAACCCAACGATTATATAAATCAAATGACGACGATTTTATTCCTGACATTGGATCCTGTGACGACGACTGCGACGCCGAGGTCTCTCTCTTTCGACGTATTCGTCAGTTCGCAATTAAAGCCAGATTCGACCCTTTGAAATTTGGAGAAATGTAAACACGGAGTGGTTTGTGTTTTATGCTAGATAAATTTGAATATCTCCATATTCTATTGCGCTCGGGGAGCAGTAAATTGGAATACCCTGAATGTGGATAATTCATGGAAAATGCATACAAAGTTTGGTAAATTAACTTCGCTCGTTATAGATCCTTTATTTGGCTTTGGGAAGCAGTAATCTTTATCACTTTTAATGGACTCGATTGCAAAAAGATTGTTCAAAGTATCGGGAAAGAGAAAATATGTTATAGTCATTTTCAGTAATATACAAAAATTCCCTTAAACAAGTGCGAATCTCCGCGGTTTCATAAGGGAAACCGTGCAAACTGCTTCAAAAGGAACTGTGTTAAGCGCGACGCTATAGAGACGCGAGCGCTCCTTTTTTTTTCTTTCGCGAGAGTTAACGATCGAACGGCATTGCGGGCAGAATGACGCGAACAACCGCGCATTCTGCGGCGAAATAAAAATTGCAGGAGTCCTCTAAATAGGTCGGATGAATCTGCGCTCGTTTCCCCGCGGTGCATATTGCCGGCACACGAACTTGCGCAAATTTCGTCCCCTTTGAGCTCGCGTCGTATTAAAATGTATGCGAGTGCCCGTTTTTCTGCCGTTTTTACGCCGTAATGGACGCAAAATTACGTTTCATTAAGTACGCGCTTGCGCCCGATCCTCAACTACTTCGCCTTTAATCTTCTCGAGAGCTTGTCCGCTAATCGAGAACCCAACGGGATCACCGATCGAGACGCTCTCGTTATATCCCGTACTAATTTTAATGACGTCGTCGGAACGCCCACCTCGAGGAATATCGAGAAGGTTTAAAAAAAAAATCTTCGTCTTAAAATGTATTCAAAATTTATGCCGCAGTCATATATAAAATAAATTCGAGTGAGAGGACGAAAATCGGAAATATTAATCGTATAATAACAACGATCAATTTGATTTTTGGTTCAAATTATTGGACTATTGTTGGACGGATAGAAATAAAAATTCAAATCAACAACGTAAGTAAAACTAAACGCGGAAATTAGAAAAATTTGTCATACTTTTCACTTAACACAAATTCTAATCTTATTATATTCTTTGTTTATTCAAATTCTTTTTACTCCATTAAATACTTTTAGTTTTTTTTTCTAAATTAAGAAACGATTGTTTTACCACACTTGACTCGAATGCTTAAAAGTGTGGGTGAACGTAGACGAGTTTTTCGCACTCGTAGGAAATAGAAAACGAACGAAGCTCGATTTTCATTGACAAGAATTTACAGCACGCGGAAACTGCGATTTATCGCGACGGAACGGAATCGAAAGATATTGTTGTACTTTCTGCTTCCTGCACAATATCAACATTCCGTAGGTAAGACATTTCTCACCATTTCACAATACTTTACGTCAGTGATATAAATATCCCGACAGACTAAAAGTTATCGTCGATGCTAAGACGATACCAGATTTCTTAAAAAAAAAATTTTGTTCTTATGCTACGCTTGTTTGCAAAATAAAATTATACTAACAAGTATAGTTACAATTATTTCCACTGTAATTAAAATCAAATTATGTTCCATATACATATATAATTTGATTTTAATTACAGTTGAAATAATTGTAACTATACTTGTTAGTATAATCTTATTTCGCAAACAAGCGTAGCATAAGAACGAAATTTTTTTGCAAGAAATCTAGTATCGTTATATATATATGCGTGTATGTATATATATAATATGTCGTAATTTATATAGATATCATCGGGCACTATAACGGCAATCATAACATTCTGTTCTTTATCTCAGCACTATTGTTATTCAGAACGTCGCGTTTATCTATATAATGCCGAATAATGAACTAGCAATCAGCAGCGGGCGTGAGGAAAAGCTTATTACAGTTTAATCGTGAAACTGCAGTGATCACGGACAGCTTCATAGTGTAGCGGAGAATTTACGTCGGTAGAAAAACATGATTTACAAGCGCGTGCTATCGTAGCGCGTTATTGCGCTTTTTATCGGCCGCAGGACATCAAATTTCCAACATGTTGGCGTGAAGTCTCTTTCGTTTACCGCGCGATGCGTTTTCTGTGTTCATTTAAACGCGTTTCTCTTTCTGCGCGGAAATTTTCCACAATGGCTTCGCAGCGGTAATTAATTTAGAACAGTGCGCTGCGAACAAATTAAGAGCTGATAGCTGTTTAATTGTTTCCTTATGTCGTAAAAAGAGCGAAGTATCACAGTTGCATTATTACATTCAATTAAATTATCTAACGTTAATTTATGTATGTTATTTACTATAACTTTTTTTACTGTAACTCTTTTTTATTTACATGTTTTTCTGTTTACAGAACTGACAAAAATATCGAGATAGATGGTTTTTTAATTATCAAGATTAAAGATTTATGCAAATAATATTAAATAAATTAATACTATTGAACATTAATGATTAAAGAACATTTATAATTATAAGTTGAAATCTATACTTACAATTAAATTATTTGATTAATTTATTAAAGAGTCTTAAAAAATGTGTAGTATTAAACTCCTAAATAAATCTATACGTTCGTAACTAAAAAAAATCAGAGATTCTTTGGAATCTTAATTGGAAATTTAATTGGAATTTTATTAAATAAATATAAAACTTTCGACTATTCACGTATGATTCTGTAGGGTGCTTTTTGGGATCGTGATAAAATCGTTTAAAATTTTGCTAATGATGCTATTGCTAATAGCAGAGACTTCAAGAAATTGCAAAATTGAATTTTCCCTGATTTGTACAAAAGCAAAGTTTTACTTAGATAGTGTTTCAGAGTTTAGTCTGCTCATTAATATGTTAATTCTTACAGTGCATAATTTTGTAATAGCATAAATCACCGAAACCTGAGAGTCCAAAAAGAAAATTATTTATTAAATATGCAATTTAATTGTAATTATTTAAATATATTTTCTATTGCCAAATGTAAAATTTAACACTCACTGCTTTTTACAACACTTTCAGTTTATTATTATATATTATTATAAGTTTTTGTATTATAACTTCTCTGCTATTGCAATTATATAATATATATTGTAGTTTATAATATAAGCCTGTAAAAAAGTTTTAATATCCATTTTATTTGTATGAAGTGATTTTGTCGAAAAAGAGAATGACTAAAAAAATGAGTGAAAAGGAGGGAGAGAGGGAGAAAGAGAGAATCATTCGCCAAAATTCATTGACTTCAATTTTGGGCAAATCTGAAATAAACCACGTGCAAGTAATATATCGTTCTAGACTCGTATTCTGCACATATGTTACATTATATAAGTTTTTCCAACGATGAAACTTTATTCGAATATTCTTAATTCGACGAATACACATCAGCTTTTTTTATATTTCGCGAGTCGCATCGCCACCGTTGTTATCGGCGTCGTCAGCCGCCATTCATGTGTTTTCTCTTTATAATTTCAATTCCGCGTACGACGAGTGTACCGCACGTCATGCGGCTAACGCGATTGAGAAAAAAATCGCGCTTTTTCGACGCATGTATTTTCGACCGTGTGGAATTGAAAAACGCGCACGCGCACAAAGCCTGATGAAGCAACCTTAATAAATATGTAAAAAATAATGCATTTCACTACAGCGTCACATTTAGCGCGACATTCAGACAAGCTATTCCGCATATAAATTTCGTTACACCGCGTTACGTTGCGTACCTGCGATAAGTTTGCGCGTAATCATTTCGTCTCGAAGATAGTTCTTCTCGAAAATGAGATATTTCTTCTTCAAATCTCTTAACGTTGCTGGAAACGTTCTGATTAAAGCTTATTACATTTCTTATGAAATGTTTTAGAGATACATATACTTTCGAATCTTTGGATATACGTGTGAATAAATCAGTAGATTAAACATGAAGAATAATCGGATTTTCAGTTTATATAATATATGTGATTTTGCACGCATGTTAATGAATCGAATGTAATCGAATGAGCATATTAATAGCTAATTAGATTTATAGATTCACACTCCAAAAATGCATAGATCTGCAATCTGTTTGCGGGAAATTTATAGAACGGCGCTCATTACAATTTCATTGTCATGAATGTTAATTAGCGTATTTGCCGTTTGCACGTTTATGATATATTTATTGTATCTGAATGCCGCACGTAGCAAACGTTACGAATTCTAGAACGACACGTTGCATAAGTTTAAGCTTTTATCACGGCAGAGATAGCCGAAGAAATAATAGGGTGTGCAGTGTGCACGGTGCTTTATGCCGTGCAAACATCGCTTCCCGTTCTATTAGAACGCATTATGCATATGGGTTGGGCTCGACGTAACTGCTGACTTTATAGTCATTTGCGGTGGCTGCTTAAATAATCCGTGAGCTTTGCAGATGTTACCGATAAGATAGCCGATAAACCTTATTCACTAACGTGCTACTAGAATCTTAAATTAATCAACACTCATTGTATCACTCTCCAAAGTCCGTGCATAATTTACATGTTTAATTTACGAGACAATTACTATACTAATCATATCTTTTTTAGATATAAAATAAAATTTGACAGGACACGATATTTTAACGTAACAATATAACAATTGAAATATAACGCCATCTAAAAGGAATGAAAAATACAAATTACTATTGTAAGTATAAAATATGCACTTTAAAAGAGGCACAAGTATTAGCATAAAGAATACACATTGTTATAAAAAAATTTCTTATGTTAGTTACTTGAAATTTACAGAAAGTTGAAGGCTAAAAATTCAGCACAGTTTATGCAGTTTCTCTTTCATGAAATTTCAAGAAAAGTAACCGAAATAATCCACACTTATATTGCATTTTGTCATGTACACTGTTTTATAATGCTACATTTTCGGAACAAGAATTTCTCTCGAGATGGTAATTTTACAAGCACAGCGCCTTGCGTACTGCGTACACAATGATAAATACCGGTCCTTGAAGTTTTCCGCGTCTTATTACAAAGATTTATTCAACATTTAAGACAATTTATTAAGTGGCAGCACCCGAAAAATAGAGAAAAAGGTAAAAGAATGTATTGGCATACGCGATTGCTTATTAAATCACTTACAAATTAAAAATTGTAATTTTATTTTAGTTCCAATAAAATGTCGCATTTCAAGTGAAACTAGTTTGCAGCCGTGTGAGATTGCATGGCACATCAATTTGTAATTCTATATGTAAAATGTGTCACAGCGAAATTCTATAAGATACTTTATAAATAACAAGTTCGCGTTTACTCTTCAGCAAAAGTTCATAACTTTATAAAGTAATATAATGACAGGCGTTTGCGGGAAAATTCAGCACAAGGCACCACGCATTCCCGAATTAACTATGTTATTTCATCACAATATTGCGAATTCTCCCGAAAATATAGCGAAGGAAAACTTTATTTTTCAAACTGCACTCATGAAAAATCTGGACGTACAGTTTGTGTTACATCCGAGTTTTTCGGTAATTACAGAGTTTCTCTTATCTTTTACACGCGTGTAAAACGACTGCAGCTACTATAATAACTGCGCTTAACGAGATCGTATGCAAGCATGGAATCGGCGCTTAGCGGTGTGCATACAATTATGTAGCGCGCTTATTTATATTTTGCCCCGAGAAATTCAAAGCGATTCGCAATACGTATTGTTTCATGGAAAATTGCGCCTGCGGTTCGCGCAAAATATGAAATAACCGTGAAAATTTTCTATTACTTTCATAGAGCGACCTTATACTGAATGAAAATTTTCATTTATCATTGAAATATTACCAAATATTTAATATGTCGAGAATTCAAGATTCTCTTTAGAAACAAATTCAAAATAATGTTATAGAATTAAAAACAATTGTCATAGAAAGTGTACTTCTAAAAGTTTAACTTCATATAGGACACACAAAGACATAGTGCATTTATATAAAGATTCCCAATCTATCTCTGTGAGATGATGTAATTCATTATCAAATTTATAACTCATCTTGTCGTTAAATCATTAATTAGCATTTGCGATATTAAATATTAAAATACCAAACTGAATATTTCACGCGCGGACGTTGTGATGAACAGCGCGATGCAGATTACATCGCACATATCGCATTTTAATGCGCGTAACAAACGCGATGAATATGTCTCGTGTAACGTCTCATTGATGTACTGCAAATTTGACGGTAAACAAAGCATGATTGCGTTAGACGATTCTCATCAGACGATGTATGCAGCGAGACAATCGTGTTTAAGCTAAAACCGCCGTAAATCCACCATAAATGGGCGACTGTAGATCGAGTTAAAGGCTCCCGGCTTTTGGTGACGACGAAACGTTGAAAACGCATGCCCTGTGTAGGATTCTCTCTCATTTAATTTACATAAATCTTACTGGAGATTCGTTGCAGCTGCATCGCGACTCACTCTTGTCTTTCGTTTAAATAGGTAAATGAATAACCGATTATGTAGTCTGTTTCATTTTTTTTTAGGCTAAATGTTTTTTTTTGCTTTTTTTTACTAGATATTAGTAACATTAAGCACATTAAATATCAATGAGTTTTTAGTTATTAGTATTAATAAGTTTATTTGATTTAATTATGAAGCGTTTCGTTAATCACGCATTTCCTTCTGCCAATATTACGGATTAAATGAAGAATATTATTTGTTTTAACTTTAGCTTTAAAAGCTTCTGAGTAAACGATGAAGATTCTTGTAACAAATTAAATTTTAGAAGCGGAAATAAGTAATGAAACTTTACTTTTTTTTCTCAAATTTTAATTGAATTTTATATTCTGACATGGTATATTTTTACTTTATATTTATACTTATGAAAGTAGTAAATATGTTAAACAAAAATATAAACCTGAATTTTTATCGACGAACGTACTCGTAGTTGAGAGAAAATATCGATAATTTTTAACATTTTTCGTGAGAAAAGGGGAACCTATTATAGATCACTTTACGCATCTTACTCTCTGAGTGATCTTACAATCTCGTCGATCTTATTAGTCTCATCGATTTGAGTATGATCAAGATTCTAAGATTGCGAACAGACGCGGAACGGCGGAAAAGCCTGACTTCATGCATTTGTAAGTGCAATTTGCTCCTTAGAAATTACTTCGCGCTCGGGAAACTCGAATACCCGTCGATCGCCGATAGACGTTGAACGATTCTCTCGTGAAACGCCTGCGTTCCTTCGGTTTCTCCTGTCGATCGTGAAAATGGTCGGATGTAAAATGCAGGAACTCGATAATCGATAACTAGCTCGCAGTTACTTTCGAAGTCCTCTCACGATCTTTGCGGACGCCTGCTGAGAGTTCGCTCACTGAGCAAGCATCTCGCAAATAATTAAATAATCTTTAAACATGCTCTAATTGTAGAGTAAATTACAAGCGCTTTGGTTTATCATTATTTTTAGTTTAGAATTTTAAATAATATATTGCTCTGTGTTAAAAGCATCCAAATTCGTATTTGAGTTCTAAAATTGTAATATTAAGAAAAGCACGAGAAACAAGACATAAATGTCAATTTAATTTTAATTAATTTAAGTTCAATTTATTCGGATCTGATCAGTACATTATTCAGCTAAAATTCTGTAACGACTATTAATCACCTAGATTAGATTCTAACTTAGTGATTTAGAATAGAATTGTTCTTGTAAGAAAAAGAAAACATAACCATCAATTGTTTGAGACTTTAAGACAAAAAGGATATTTGTAACCGTACAAACGCGGCGCTTCTCTTTTTCGATTGAGAAAATGGAAACTCGAATAACCGTCCATCGTCCGCAAACATCGCGACGATTTCGATGTGGAATGCCGCGCGTTCCTACGCCTCGCCGTTTTCTGCGCTCGCAGCTTCCTAGCCGTGAAATGAAGCGAAATCGATAATGGAGCACGCCCGTGCGCAAATTGTCGAGAGATAAGAGCCGTTATGAAGACAAACTGCAGATAGTAGGAAAGAGGACGCTCGCCGATTTGAATTGACTTTAAAAAAAAAAGTTGCGATTCTCTTAGTCTTTGGTCCGCGAACCTTACGGACGAATAGTGACGTTACAATGCCTCGAACATTTCCTAAACGTAGCAAATTTTACTGAAAGTAATTTGAAGAATTTTAAAAATTAAGTTTTAAATTCTGAATATTAAAATGATACGGAATATTATCATGTAATCTCATTTGGATGATTTATATAATTGTGATTTGAAAATAATTTTATACTTCTACCATAAAAAATTAGCGAATTTAATGTATAACAGTACTTACCAGTGCGTTCAATCAAATTCTCTATCAGCCATCTGAAAAAAAATGGAAAGCGTTAGTGCAAAGAATAAATATTAATCTTACTATCTTAATTAACTTAATTGTCAAATCGCAAATAGCACGAATATTATTTTTTCCACTCCCCTAGGATTTTTAAGATCCATCGAACAGAAAAGGCCACGTTCTACTAGATAAGAAAGAGTTTAAGCAGGGCACAAAAGCGTGTCGAAGAATTTCACTCACGCACCGTATTTCGCATTCGATTTCGGTGGCTTTGAGAGCAATGTGGCGTAATAACGATAAGTACTTCCGTAGCGTGAAAACGCACTCACGTTTCGAGTATCGAGGAGAGCAGGAGAGAAAGGGGCGAATGTAGGAGTAAAGTAGAAAAAAGGGATGAAAAGTAGTTTGCGCGCACGATAGGCCACCTCACAGCGACAAATCGATCTCTGCTCGACAATTAAAGTCACCCATCCCCGCTAAGTTGGCGTGTGCCTCCATGCGATCATTATCAGTGCCGTGATTGGCTCTCGTGACCGAGGTTGCACGCGGTCACCTTTCTTTCATTCTCACTCGTCATTCCCCTCAATAAAAAAAAAAGAGAAACTTCGTTGCGCTGGCCTTTAATTCGATCGAAACCACGAATGGGTTTGAAAGAGATATTGTACATTTGATTTTTGCTTTTTTGAAATATTAACGTAGCAATATGTCTCGGATAAATGCAAAATATTTAATCGCTTTAAAGATAATTTTTAATACATTTGTAAAAAGACAAATTAAGTCTCATAAATTTGTTTAATAGATTTGTAATATACATATGTAGAAAGCGACGCCACTTGTACTGTCGAAAGGGCAAGGAGAGCGCAAAATGATGTGAGACATTCGATTCCGTATGCATTTAGCAATTTCTAAGCAAACTTGTTTATTTTTGAAATTTTTACGTAGCATACTTAGAATATCCGATGTATCCCTTTTTTTTTACTTTCTTCTTACTTCTTTTCCCTTTTCCTTCTTATATGGAATTTTTCGACCGCAGAAGAGGATGCGCGAAATTAGAACCTGAAAGGAAAGCGAATCCTTGCCTAAGATCTTTATAACTTAGCGGGAAAAGGGGTTACTGTAGTCACGCTCCATTGGATAATGTATCTGGGGATACAAATGGACGATGTTCGAAGGGTTGCCATGCCGCCTTGGGTTCCCATATCGCTATCGAAAAGTCGTGGAACAGAAAATGGTGGGAAGAGGTGAGAGAGGATAGGTGAATAGATAGGCACTTTTGTAAGTTAGTTTCGTTCTTGGGGGTGTTTTTAAAAGTTCGACGCGCCGGCTTGCTATCCTTTGAGCGAGTTGTTTGACGAGGGATGCGCGATTTCTTTACCGATCGATAGTTGAGTGACTCTCGGAATGTCTTGGCTTTCTATCATATGATGTTTTTGCAAGAAGAGATTATATCTGTAGAGAGGAGTTTAATGTAATTGACATAAAATAATTTATGGAGCTAATATATTGGAATTGAGAAAAATGAAATTTGATGAATATGATATATATTCTTGAAATATATTTGGAAATTTTCCTTTAATATTTATAGTATATTATTTATAATTGTAGGGAAGTATACGTCAAGAATAGATATTGGTATTTTATATTTTCATTTTATTCGTTTTAGATTCATTTGGTTAAATTATTAGCCGGACTAAGAAATAAGGAGAACGAAAGGAGTAAATGGAAAAGATATTCCTGTTAATATTTTATTGCAATTGATTTATCGTAATGCGATTATAGTACAGTCTTATTTTATGCAATAGTAATAATATTTAAGAAGCGAGTGGACTAGGATGATCTTTTAATATTTTATCTGCAAATGTATAAAATATGAGAAATGATTATACAAAAAGCAATTGTAGATATTTAATATCACTTAATATGTCGTTTAATGACAATTTTATTTAAAAAGCAATAACTTATATTTTTCAATCTTTTTTAATAATAAGATTAAGATTTAATTGTTTTTATTCAGTGACTTTTTTTTAGATATAATAATTTGTTTTCTATGCTGTAAAAAGTATCATAAATCATGCAATTATCAACTCGAGGATCTCGATTTCAATCTCTTGTTGACTTTTTATGTCGATTCACGCGCTGATAAAAATTATTTTTCTGAAATTACAAATGCAATGCTATTTAAAGAAAAAAGAATTTCAAACTTCCATAGTAATTTATCGCTACCAGATGTTGTTCTTCTACGATGAATTGTAGATGTACAAGCTCGAGATATCGATGGCACGTGTATGTGCATTGATATGGATGTACGCGTACACATATGCACACACACATATATATTACACGCGTCTCTCGCTTGCCATCCCGCTAACTTACGAGTCCGCTTTTTTGATTTCCCTTGGCGAAGTTTTCATGCATTTTTCAGATGCGACTCGCACCGGCCGGCGAATACGCGTTTATTGAAACTGCCCGCTCTGTTTGAATTTTCCTAGATCCCGGCCGTACTTTTCTTCAGTGAAAAAAATAGACTCCGCAGCTAATTCTCAAAAATATTACGGACTTATCAAATCTCGTTTTATTTTTGCAGCATTTTTCGATACACTTTTTTTCGATATCTTGTTAACAGAAACTTTCGTAAAAATTTAACGAGCTTCGATCATGTCCCCGTTTTAAAGTCGTAAATAATGGTTTCTGCATGTGTTTGAAAATATTTAAGAAGATATTGAGCAAAATAGAAAAGATAAAGCAAATTATTATTAAGAAAATTGTTCATCTTCCGTAAGAAATCTGCTTAGAATCTCAGCAATGAATAAGAAAATACTTTTCTGTAAGCTTTCGCATGTTGAATGATTTTTACTGTACCAGAAAATTCGTTTTTTGATAATTTAATCAAGAAAGGATTCAGTAGATTATACGGTTGAGTTAACATCCGAATACTAAGCTCCTAATCCGTACGGCTTATGTTTCCCTGGATTATTCGCCACGTTCGACCCTAGCCGGGAATCCAATTATTCATAACCATGAATTATGACCGTATCGAACAAATTATTGAAACTATCCTCTATCTTTGTGAGCTCTCTGAACTCTGAATTCTCCAAAGCTGAGAAAAATTTTGATCTCGTAAACCAATTTATATTGTGCTCGCCGACATACGCGACTTCTTTTATTGGTGCGCTTTGCACACCGTCTTCCTCGTCTAATTGCCTACGGAATACAATCTTGAAAATATTTCGATCCAATTAACATATGTTCAAGGATATAGACGCGCGCGCGTGCGCGCGCTCAAGTACACGACACTTCTTGTTATCGGCGACTGCATTAACTGCAACGCCATCGATGCGCGGCCGCAAGGGTTATGCAATTTACGGCGTTTACGCGTGCCCGCTCGGCCATAATCGTGCGATCGAAATTGCGGGTTGCGGATGTGAGCAGTCGCATGATGCAGTTGAGCGACAATGTGTGATTAATGATCCACTCGTCAGGGAAAAAGTGTACATAAAGATAAGTAAGAATAAATAATTGTATTTTTTTGAAACTTTAATTAAATTAAAATTAATCTGTTTGTAATTTATAAGAAAAACGTTGAAAACTACTTTTAACCTCTTTTTATTTATTGGTACAATTTTATTTTAAAACTTACTGCCACAATATTTGAATTTTTAAAATACATATCAAGCTAATATAAATGTCATAAATTGCTATTTTGATATTCCTTTAATCATTAATTCTATTATTTTTGATACTGAATTGTTTAAAATTCTAATTTTGAAATTTGCCACTTATCATTATACTGATTTTTCTAACTCTTTTCGCAAGAAAATCAATAGTGTTTCTTCGTGATAGGCTTATCTCGACATTAATTATACGTAAGAATAACTGCATTACAAAATTAAGAGTTTGTAAAGTTTTTGTTGTAACAATTTGTATCGTATTGCATATCGTAGCTATGTATAAAATGGGCGAGCTGTTACTCAATTAATACATATCATCGGCTTTCGAATCGCAGCGAGCGAATAAAAACTCTATTCGGTGAAATTATTCTGCCATGCGATGAATCTGATATTCAACGTTTATAAAAAAAAAAATTTTTTTTCACACCTTGCAAATCAACACATTTATTGTTCAGAGAATTTCTATTATTTTCTTTCTATTTATCTCTTTTAAATTTCTATTTATCTTAATGGTTTTTTTCTTTAACAATTTCTTTTAGATTTTAATCAACTTTAATATAATTATATAATTTATTAGATTTTGGAATAATTAATGCTGTAGGAAAAATTTTGTGTATGTGTGTACGTAGAGGCAGTAATATTGTTATTTTATTTTTTATTACTTATTATAACTATTTTTTTAAATCTTAAAATGACTGAGGTTTTTATAGAGTTGCGTAATTTATAATTAAATTTGTATAGCGCAAATTAATAGTAATAAATTAAATTATATAAATAATTTTTCGTTTAAAAATAAATTTTCCTTTAGATAACAGGATTAGGAATTCTTCTTTTAAACATTGTATTAAATACTTTTTATGATGGTCTGGCTTGTGTACGATCTTGATATTTATTTGATAAGGCTACCATTTGTGTAATTATTCACGCGATGAGATCGAATCAGCAAATAGCAGTGCGTACGATGTGTCATCGTATTACTCATAAAAACTCGAAGGTGTTTTTCAAGTTGACGATCGTGTCGGCACCAACTCATTTTCTATGAACAATTGATTAGTGAGACTTACATGCTCGTATCTAACAATTAAATGCATTGGTTATTTACTGAAGCAAATTTCTTTTGCGCGAGATTTATTTGTTTCGTACTTAGAAAATGATAGGAAACAGAAATTAAAAACTGTTGTTGTATTGCAATAGTTAAACGCATAAACGATAATGATACTTTTAATGATGTTTAAATTAGAACGTATCTCGCATTGTGCTCTAATTTTTCATTGATTTAAACATAATTTAATCACTTTGGATTGAGAGCACGGAATAAATCCATGAATCGTTGAATTGAAATGATGGAAAACGTGATCGTTTATTAATAATTCGTGTATCTCATTGGATTTATATATGCGAAATATACTGCTTGTACAGTACTTCATTTTCAATTGTATATTTTCGAATAATCGTCTTTATTAAACATTAACTTAACTTTATTAACGTACAATATCAGAATATCAACGTCATTTTCCAATTTTTCGTCGCCATGGGTTTAGTTAATGAGTACGATCGCAATCGAGTCCGTATTTTAATATTTATCAAGCGCGTGACATAAATTTGATCTTTATATCGTAATTTGCCAAAACTCTCCGCTGATAATTCGTTTATTGTAGTTTGCGAAATTGCTAATCGAATCATAAAAACGCCGCGTTTCTCTTCGCGTTTTTTTTTTGCAATCATATTTTTGATTTTGTCGAAATGTAAAGTTGTGAAATGTGCACTCTGTGTGGTTAACGTTGGGATTACCGTGCAAAAAGCAGGCGATTATTCTGTTGTAATTATTAAACGCGAATCGTAATTAATCGTGTTTTTGCGAGCGTTGTTTATGTGCAATGAACGAATCTGAATGAGAGAGGGGGGGGGGGGGGAGAATACCTCTGGGAAGCATCGAGTCCCAATGGAATTACTATGACGTGAGCAAATTATTTTTTTATTTTATTGATTTTTTTGAAAAAAATTAACTATTTACAATTATTCTATATGCGAGACAATCTTTTATTATACATTGAGAAAAAAATTGTTAACTTGACAAAATTAATTGCTGACTGCACTAAATTGTTCAGCTTGATTAATTTTTTTTATTTCAAATATTTATCGATTTGAGTATAAATGCTTGAAAAAATTTAACTCAAATATATAAATACGTATACAGTAATGAAGCTACGACAAATATTGATACAATCGGGATATTAAATTTTTACTTATATTTTTTCATGTTTTTTTATGTTTTTTATGCCTTTCATGTTTTCACGTGAATATTACAGATTGAAATAAGTTGTTCATGCACTTTTTATATATACTTATGTACGATAAAAATTGATATTTTATAGAGCACAGCAGAAAAAATTTTCGGTTCAGTTACATTACTTTATTTCTCTTTTCAAAATATTGCTTAAATAGAATTTCAGATCTGCATGAATTTTTCCTATACAATATCTCTTGATATTAATTATTATTCAAATTATTATTCAAATTATGCAAAAAATGTTTTGTTAAATTGTACAAATATTTGGACGGTTTTAAAATTTTTGACAGCACTATCCTTATTTATTACCAATCTGATTTTATATCACTTACCAGAGATGTTTAATAACGTGATATTCAATCTCGTCGCGTAATGTAATATTGTGGACTACAATCGTACAGTGCTTCAATAACATCAGGTTTCACGAGATTAACCGTTCCGCTTTTCACAATCAACTGATTGTCAGTACATTCTGAATTGATCTGTAATTAAAACGTAATTATTAAAGCATCTGTGTCCTAATGCATGAAATTTTATTCCGAATATGCCATCTGATATGCTCTTTCATACAAGATTACTGTAACAAGTGTAAATACGAGTCGTAATCATTGATCAAAGTGAAACGAACTGAAGTAAAATTATACAAGATCTATTTTTTTTAAATTAATTTAAATAATCGTTCCAGAAATTTGTAAAATGGCAGTAAGAGTACAAGTTTAAAAAAGAATGCCTTTATAACTAATAATTAATGAAATTGACGTAGAGCGATTAATGAAACTATAGTACAGGATGAAGGATATTTTTATTTCTATTATTTCTGGTTGGGTTAGGTGTATTATACCATTTCTGGTGTATAAAAATACACACACACATATACACTTGCGCATCTACATAAGATAATTAAAAACGGACCGTCACCTCGTACTAGCACATTTTTACGACATTATCCTGATTTATATTGATATATCGACGCGACGGCTGGCAATCGCCAGGATTTATTGAAATTAAACGAGACTTCATTCAGCGGGTGCGAAATTTTCGATACGAGACAAATTGTGCTGTCGAGCTTTATTTTGGCAAACCCCGTCATAGAAACGGGCGGCTATCGTATTTTGCGGATTATTATACTGCCTGGCGTTGCATTATCCGCGAATCAGCTACTTCGCAATCTGGAATTATTTCCAAATTATCCGACCGCTGTTATCATCCATCGCGAGCATTAATAACTGAGCAATAACGTGAACGTGAACGAGCGGTCGCAACATTGAGAATCGATTATTCCTTCCCATCGGGCACTCGCGTGCATTAATCCGAATTCGCATAATCTTGGCCTTAAAAATATTCGTCGTGCTCCAGTCCTATAATCGGAACGGATTATCAAAATTCGTCTGTAATATTTCTGTCCATTTAGTTTTTGGTCAATGTGTAAAGATTTATTCGTTGGATTTTTAAATGTTTTGTTTAAATTATTTTTTACGATTAAATTGTATTTTTAATTATTCAGTAATAATAAAACAAATGTAGCTTTAAAAGCCAATATAGCGATAAGCGTTAACGTCAAATCGGCTCTAAATTTTTATTTTAAAATTTAAATAATATTTGAAATTGCAAAATAATTATTATATAATTAGCCTAAAATTAATAATGTAATTGTTAGCCTATAATAATTACGTTAAATATAAATTATGATGTGTACAAGTATATCTAGCGAATATAAAATAAAACTAAATTAAAAATCAAGTTTACACTAAACGTTATTAACGCTTACAGATAGAAACGTAACAGATAAAAAACAATTTTAAGTTGATGTTGTACGTTGCGACATATGCGCCACGGAAAACGAGCGATTTTTAACGAAAACTTGCAACAAAATTGTTACAATATGCCAAATATCGCGCACTGCAAACCTATCTTTAGTCTCAAGCGATCATTGCAGGTGAACGAACAGGTCGCACTTTGTAGCACAATCCGGATTTATAACAGCAAAAACACCCGCTTTTATCGAGTGCTCGCGGCCTCCGTCGAAATTAAACGAGCGCCCGCCTGACCTCCTTTCCGACCGTCCTATCGTGTACACAGTTGCTTCGTGTGGACGTATTTCATCGGTGTGGAACGTTTTAATCGGTTTCCTAGTTTGAGAGACTCGTGCAATCCTGTCGAAAATCCTGTTCTGAAAAAACAGGAAGGGCTTTCGGATTTTTAGTATTAGAGAATTCATTCTCCGGTTTGTTATGATTTCGTCAAACGAAATAATTAAATTGTATGAGAAAGGGAAAAGGAGAGGGAAAAAGAAAAAGACAAGGTGAGAAGGGGAAGGGAAATACTGATATTGTCTTTCGTATATAAAAAATTTGTAAATTAAAAATAAAATATATAAAAACATAGTACATTTAATATATATGATAAATACGTAAAAATATAGATATAAACGTATGGAATATATATAATATGTATAATGTATGTAATATATTATATATATGATATATTTATGATACATAATTTATATATAATACATGGCTTCTGCAATTATTGATTGTAACATTTTACAGGTATATTTGAAAATCCCGAAATTAGTAGTACAATACATTGATAATGGAATCAGTAATCATTAAACTTAAATTTGATTAAATTTATAAAAAAATATTATAATTAAATAATTGAAAAATTAATGCTAATTGATTATGAATTATAATTTGTTTGCGTAAAATTAAATTGTTAATTACATGCGATTAAAAATTACTAGCGATTTAATTGATCAGGAATTTTTACTTTAAGAATGCAAATGAACAGAACCTTTTGATAAGTTTCCCTCAAATAGACTTCAACGTTGATTCAACGATGGATAAAACAGCCGCAACACAACTGTGTAGCGCCCTAGGTATAATTTGCGTATTCGGCGACACCAACGTTCACTATACATTCGCTATTTTAATCTAAAGCAACGTGTGTTTCGTGACGCGAACACTACGCGTTAATCGCATACGAACGAGCGAACTGCACGAGGGAAAATCCCTGGTAAATCCCTGACGAGTGCAATTCGTGCATCGGCGCAAGCTGCAGATAGCGCGAGGACGATTGTCCGCACTGTTGCACGTCCCCAAAACGATAACATCTCATGATCTGTCGGACGAATGAACAGAGCGTGGGGTGCGCGAATTCCGCGTCGGACCGATAATTGAAAATCAGTGTCCCATATATCGATTCGCCGGATTGTCGAATCTCTAAACGTACTCGCCCCTTCATCTCTCCTCTGTCATTTGCGTGTGCATTTTCAAGTTTTTGATAAAAATGTTTAATGTACGCCCGTTTTATTATTTTGACGGTGTGCCAAATAGAAAGACAATATTACAATATCTTCACTTTATCTTTTTATGAAAAGGAGAACAGTAGAATGAAAAAGGGAGACTATGTGAAACAAAATTGTATTATAAAAAATCGCGAAACATGTAGCGTAGTTTTTATTTGCAATAGTGCACTATTTACTTCGATGTACAGATTGAACGATAAATGTCGAATATTCTGAAACAATGCCAATATGTCGAATAGAAAGCTCAGCAGTACAAAATGAAAAAAATGTCAAAATTGCCAATTAGTTTCATATCAAAACATGAGCATTTATTCAAACTTTGTTTTTGATATCTAGAATTTTTAGCAAATTTTGAAAAATTATTACAAATGGATACTATCTATTCTTCTTTTTTTTTTTATATTTTGTATTCATATCCATATCCAGCTTATTCAAAGTAATCTGTGACAATGGATTTAGAATAAAGTAATTTCTGAATATAATTATTAATTATTTTTTAAGAATAATTAATAATCATATTGAGAAATTGTTATTTTATCCTAATAATAATTAATAATTATATTTATATAATTAATGCTGAGTAAAAGTTGAGTTTTTGAAACTTAATAAAAAATGAAAATAGTTTGTAAGACATTATTTTAGAAATGAGATTACATTATTTTGAAATAATCCAATAATGTGAAAACTAAATTCATGCAAAATGTAAGCGAGCAGTGGACTCTATAGCGACAATGTACCCCGTGCTAAATTCACCGGTTCGTTTCCGCTCGTTTTCGCCGTATGCGTCGTCGAGAAGGATAATTTTTCGCGTTGTAATCGGTGTAATCCTCGTATCCGAGTCAGCCAGCCGGATATGAATGCTAAGAGGATTTTCCGGATTTTGAGGATGCGATGCGCGACCGCGAAGGGGACGCCCAACAAATTATGCAACGCGCGGTCGGCCGCGCGATAACGAGCGGCTGAAAAATCGCGACTTTCCCGGCCGCGAGATAAAGCAGGCCGCTCGTTGCAAAACGCGTTTCATAATGGAACGGCTGTTCCCTGCAAACGTGTGGCTGTAGATGTAAACCTCACTTGTGTGAACATCAGGTCAATATTGTTAACATCGTGTGATTTTTAGAACTATCAATTTACTATCATTCTTGACTTTTATACGTTTGTAAAATATAAAAAGATGGAAAAATTTTATTCAAAATAAGCTATATTAATATACGATGACATTATTAATTCTAACAGAATCATCATGTGATCACAGATCAAGAAGGTATTTCTAAAATAAAATTCCAGAAGTTTAAATCACTTTTAATTTATTTTACAATTGTATAAGTCGTTTTCTATTATTTGGATCATTTGTAAAGAACAGCTATTAAAGCAAATTTAATATAAAAATAGATAAATAAAATTAATGTTTTAAAAAGATACGTTTATATGACAATTATATTTTATATTATATTAAAATGTAATTATGTCTAAACTCGTATGTGTGTGCAGTTAAAATTTCTCATAGAGAGACGACATATTGATATTAGAAAAGAACGATTTAGTATATTTTTTCATATATATATTATCATTTAAAATTTTGCTGAACTATTCGAAGGTTAAAATGATTAAGAGATGCTATTACAAATTGTTTCCGTTTTGCAAGCACATATTTCTGTATCATTACACCTAAAAAATATCTAAAATTTTCCTTTATTAGTACACGACTACCCTACTCAAACTTTAGTGTAAAATAGCTATAAAACGAGCCATATTGGCCGTCTTAAACGATCCGCGAGTAGAAAGTGTTGTAACACGAAGAAAAGAGGGTAGAGGAAAGGCAGGGAGACACAGGGAAACAGGACAGAAGTAACTGTTCGGACGGAAGTTCCAATTGCCGACTGGATCTATATTTAATAAGACAGGAGAGTTATACTTTCCGCCGGGGCGGTCGGTCGCGACGCGCAGTTCGAGCGCGAAAGTTTCGTCGGAATTATCCTCCACTTCGCCAGCGCACCAGCCTTAGGTCCGCCATCGCCTGAGATAATTAAATATATCCGCGCACGAAAATGCTCAAATGGATTTTCCCCCAGACGAGAGCCACGATAAGGAATTTTCCCATCCGGGAAACAACATTGTCGGAGAAAGTTTCCCTTCCCTCGCCGCGTATCTCCCTTTCTCTATTATATCACTGGCAGTTTTCCTCTTTGTTTTGTTGATGATCATGTCGTGTTAAATCGAATCTCGAGTTGTACTAGTCATGATTTTGCAAACATTACGGAAACCTAAGGAACGAATCATAACAATTTTGATAAAACTTCAGTAAGCTGTTTATCGTGAATTATGTACAACGCTAGTCTGTAAAAAAAAATATTTAACACTATTTATTAATTACTACTTAAAGAGTCTGGGAAACATTTTAGTTGCTAAATTTATGCCGTAATGTTTTAATAAAGACTTATATGCTACTAATAATATTGTATATTCTTTCATATAGGAAAAATATTTACATATATAATTATAAGAAATTATAAAAGTTGAAACTAATTCTTACAATTACAGCTGACAGAGTTTACAATCTATCAAATCTCAGATTTGATTTCATCCTTTTGCAATTTTTTATGTAGAAAGTCACATAATAATTTTTGTAATAGAATCAGTAAAAGAATTCTGTTATACTTAAATTCTGATGATCGTATCAGTTTTATGATTTTCAAAGAGATTCGTTCAGAACATAATTTTTTATTGTCGTCGCGACACATCTGTGTATTGCGCATCTGTTTGGCTTGGCATATAAATTGAGAAGTATCGAGCAGTATGCGTATATATAGTAAGTATCTATCTCGTGAAAATGGTATTGAGACACAAGCAGTTTTATTGTCTTCTGAGAAGCCTTGTTCAGTGTACGGTAAGGGTCTGGGTCGAAATTATTACGGGGACTTCTCGAGAGGCGCGCCATTAAGTTTCATTTTTTCTTTACCTCAATTGAGTTAGCCCCGCGCGAACTTCCACTCAGCAAAGTTAGTCGCGAACGAAGGACTATAATTATTATGCCGCATAGCGCGACTCGGCTCGCGGCACTGCGACATCGAGATCCCGAAGGAACCTACTCGCTCTTATTTAATTCACCAAACCGACAGCCTTTGATAAGGGAAAGATTCCCCTTGTGCTGCCTTCATATAATTCAGGAAAAAATTCTTCTCAGCAACTAAATTTTATCGAAATTTATTTATCCTATAATTTACACATTTCCGTAATATTTATAACGTTAAGTAGCTCGAGATTTGATTTAACACGATGTTAACATCAGCAAAACGAAAAGTATATTACAAATAAACTTCTGCCACTGTTACTGTTGGCATGTTTAAAATTTACTTAAAAAAAAGCTGTAATGCAATTTTAGCTAATTTAAATTAATGTTTGCTTCCTTAATTAATTTTGGTCTTTCATTAAAATATTACAGGAAACATATATCCGATTTCATGATTTATTTATTTATAAAATTTTTCCTCTTAGACATGAAAATAAGTGCTTATGATTGTGATAAACTGACACATTTAAAATTTTCTACGTTTAGAAATGTATTCATACTAACGTATATTGAATTAATTGAACATGTAATGAATTTTATTTGAATCAATCCTATCGCGAAACTGAACTATAAATTAAATTAATCTATTAAATTATGATATAGACACAATTATGCAAGCTGCGCTTGAAATAAAGAAAAAAAACAAAACAAACTGTAAACAGCTAATCTTTATCGAATATAAATTCGTCGAATATAAAAAGATGGATTTGTTATTAAATATAGTTTTTATTTATTTTATTCAATAATAATTAACTAAATCTTGTAAATTGTGTATAAATTGTTGAATAAGCATTTTCATTATTTAATCACCGAATGAAATAAAAATAATTTTGTAAATATTTTTTATGCATATTGAAATGTTTGATAAAAAAGGAAAAGGACAAATATAATCGATGCGATTTTAGCGCTAAAAGATTTCACAGCAAATGGAAAAAAAATTGAGCGGAAAGCGAATAAATTAAAAGGGGGAATGTGTTGCGCCAACTGGTGAAAATTGAAGTCGACATTTTTCGACCGTCCATTCATTCTTTAATCAATGAATTCCCTATTGGATTTTGCCCCTCAGAATTTTATTTGTGACCACAACTCGTCAAGCTCAATTATCCGTTTAGTAAATGCTATAAATAATTTTTTCATTTTATCTAGAAGTGGAAAATTTGGTACATTTATACTCTCTTTATACACAAAATGATTGACATTCGACATTTTGAGGAAAGTATTTATTTTAAGATCTTTTTATTAATATGCGCAGTTTTACGGATTTTCAGTTTTTCACTGAAATGCAATGTTGTAAAATATGATCAATGATATATCTCTCTTGTTTGTCACTGCTTTTAAAAATAAGCTTATCATTTAATCATATAAGATATATGATGCATGAAAAGATGTATAAGTAACTTATAAATACTAAAAATTATTGACGGAACTGCACTCTTAATATATTATATTATGCTCTAATTAATATATTAATTTACAGTTTTATTTCCTGATTCCACAAACAGATACGCTTTTAAATGCTTTTTAGAATTAAGAAAAATATTTAAATTATTTTTAAAATTAAATAATCGAAGTAAATATAGTAATATGTGTGTTTGCTGCTCACATATATAATAGAAATCTCATGAAGATCTAATAAAGGTAAAAATATAAATGCTATTGCATGCAATATGTGTTCTTTTATACGATAATTTCGGGAAGCTATTTTCTGAAATTAAAACAAGGATTGTGTATTACGTTTCTTTTTCTTCCTTTATAAAAGTAATTTAATTGTAATTTATCATTTTTAATGGCTTTTTCCGTAAATTAATAACTTTCGAGATAATTACCTTTAAGAAACTTAATCTCATTTTCGGTACCTTCCTATCTAACTGTCGTGTCTGTTAAAACCCTTTATCCTCGCGAGTAGCTTGTATCGCCACATTGTACAGTCGTAATCCAGTTTCTAGACATATCGAGATATCCACTCCCACAATAATGCCGACATGATGGAAGGACGGGGGGGAGTCACGTAATTTGTAATCATGCGACGCATTATGATTCATCGCGATAAACCTGCGTGTGCTTGCCTCACCCAGTAACGTACTCGAGTATCAACACGTCTACATAATTGTGACCGATGGTCGCCCGATTTTCACAACACGCCTGCGAATCGACCGGGCAAACACCATTGTTCCAATGAATCTTTTTTTTTTTTTTTAACACGTTGAAAATATTGTTGGATTATTTAGTAGAAATTATTAACATATTTCACAAAACTAAACACATCTTTCTTTTTTTAAATCCTTACTTGAATATTTATTACACACACACACACACACACACGCACACACATACACACAATAAATTTATTATATATATAACAGCTGGATAATTAGTAGGTTACATATAACAATGAATACATATGTGTGTTTACTTTAGTTATTTAGTAAAGAAGTATTTTTATACTAATAAACTTTTTCCAAAATTGCGCTGATAAGTTTGTGTAAAAAAAATAAATGTTAAAAAGTATTACATTAATATTAAAAAATATGAC
Organism: Solenopsis invicta; assembly: GCF_016802725.1. Classification (NCBI taxonomy): domain Eukaryota; kingdom Metazoa; phylum Arthropoda; class Insecta; order Hymenoptera; family Formicidae; genus Solenopsis; species Solenopsis invicta. The sequence goes on from NC_052673.1 coordinate 13,858,872, forward strand.
TATATATTAATTAATAAATTATATTAATAGTTGATGATATTTAGACGGTAAAAGCGTAGAAGCGGAGAGCTCCTGATTATTTTCTGAGAAACGCTTTTCCTTCTACTTCTTTACCGCGAATTATTGGATATAAGAATTCTGATTTCCACAAACGCCTGTACATTGTTTATGCTCCATCAACCCATTGTAAAAATGACGAGGGAAACGAAGAGAGAAAAAGGGTGGAGGGTGGAATAATATTTCCATTTCGCTTTATTATGCTCGGAACTAGAAATCTCCTCCTTACCACCGTTTGTTGCCGTCCTCCCGCAGCATAATTATTCTTCGTTGCAGCCGCGTACAGCTTTTTTCTCCCCTCCTCTCTCAACGTTTTTGCTGCGTTTGGCCGCGGTTTTATAATCGCCCGTTGTTTTAGGCGAATGGGAATTCCCTTATTCTCTCTCTCTCTCTCTTTCTTTCTCTGCCTGCGCCTGCCTGCTTGCCTTTGTCCGTCTCTGCCACTCTTCTTTCTTTCCTGCACCGTCTTTCGCGGAGGTATTTTCTCGGTTAACGACGGCGGGAAGAAAAATAAGTAGTGCCACTCATTTTTAATGCAGGACATAAAGCGCTGTGCATCTTGAGAGCAAGCGTGCGCGCGAAATCCACTCGCCAAATTGAATTTTAAAGGAACGTTCGGTTTAAAAACCGATTTGCAGCCGAAATAGAAGAACCGTGCCGCGAAAAAATTTGAAAGTGCAAGTATGCACTGGTGCAAGCGCACAATATTACGAGCATCGTGCATCTATTAGAGCTCGTGTTTCCTTAATGAGAATGGTTCTCGAAGTAAATTTAATAAATGAGCGTAGATTCTTTTCCACTATTGATACAATGCGTTGACATTGCATGCGCATTTTGTTACTCCGTACTTTTACGTTAATTAATAATTAAAATCAGTTTTTATCACCGAGACAATAGTTTTTTATCCTCTATTACAAAAATCTTCGGCATTTTTAAGTATGATAAATTTGCATATCTTATGGTATTGATTTAGTGAATTGTAGCAATTATATAGTCCAAATAGCGTCATCATCAAATCTCCTAGCAACGCAAGTCTCCAGAAATGTTTTGCCTAACGGATTTCTCTCCACGCGGGTTTTCATCGTTACGCTCCTCGAGTTTAACAGCTCGTTCGCAATTGTTTGCTTGTCTCTCATCGCGGCAGTAAGTCACCGAGATTTTTCGAAATAAGAGAGAGAGAGTGAGAGGGAGAAAAGGAAGAGAAAGAAGGAGAAAAAGACAATGCGAGATGAAGAAAACAAAATAAAGCAGGCTCGAGAGACAGGGAGGGCGAAAGAGACATTACAAAAACGGAGCACACGGATTTTTACGAGCCACTCGCGGAACGGAAGTCGATAAAAGGAGAGCGGACCTCTCGCGTCTGTACTGTAATTAATTATGAAACGTTCGGTTGTGAAGCCGGGAACAAGCAGAGTGTTGGAGGAGGACGGTTAGGCGGTACGAGCGGCTATAAAAAATTCTCTATACGAGGCGCAGTCACCTCGTAACCGTACTCGAGCGTGCATTCGCTTGGGCGCAGCGCTGTGACAGCGGGATTTTTCCGATCGTCCTATGTGAATAAGGGCAGAATTTATAGCAGCAGTAGTTAACCGTTATATAGCGGCGACGTTAATGCTCTTGAATATAAGCGGAACGGTAACGTTAATGCGGTCGATTAAAGCAGCGTTTTTCAGTCGTTTATGTAAACGACATAATGCCTGAGTAGGGAAATGGCTGAAAATTAACAAATATACGAACATTTTATTAATATTATCAAATTGAAATCTCTCAAGTGTTAGAAACAACGTTTTTTTTGGGGGAACAGAATTTTAAAAGTAGAAAGAGAGAGAGAGAGATTAAGAAAGAAAGATGAAAATTTAATTACGCGTAAAAATATTCATGCAATTACGTACAATCCATTATGCAATCGAAGCAATTCCACAAGAGATTTTGACAACTGACGGAAACTATTTTGAAAGAGCCCAGGTCACAATGCCGTATTTCCTCGCTCGGTGCCGAAATAGACGGATTTCTGCAATCGCGGGCGCCGAATAAAGCCTTTGACAGCGCGGCCATTTCTGAAAGTGCTCGAGCATCTTTGAGAATTTCGCCGCCGCTCGAAGAGAGATGAAAGGATTCGTATTCCCGTTACGGTATTGCGCGATACATCAAACGCAAAACAAATTTGTGCGCGCACGGGGGACGCATTGTGATATCATAAGCTATCATAAGCGACGCTCGTGACCCTCTTCTCCGGCGCTCTCGTCCGTTCATCTCGCGGGATGTAATCCCGCTGGCAACGACATTTCCGGTATACGTAGTAATGCGAAAAGACATTTCCACGGTGGCGATTCAATTCTCGACACCGCGCACCGAGACAGTATAGATGCGCTCGAAGAAGAAAATGTTATTTGACATCCGATATATTGCTTTGTCATAAACGAAGAAGAAACATCTTTTGAAGAGAAATAACTGAGATTTTTTATATAATAACTTAAATAGTCAGGCATATTCATGCAAAAATTGACCTTTGTTTATAATGTATGAATTGTTTATTTTACGTTTAAATTAACAAAAATAAGAAAAATACTCTATTTCATTCAGAATGTATTTAATACTTTATAGTAGTGTGTTTTATTTTCCATAACGAAATTGAATCGTATGAGAGATGAAAGATCAATTTCCGTGATTTTTTTATTTAATTAAAACTTTCGAAAAATTTACGATACTTATCTCGCTTATAAATATTTTCCATTAATTTTACTAGTTTTTCTATACAAAAAGTTTAATTGCAAAGAAATACTGCAGTAAGACAAAACGCAATCAAATGTCCAATAGGAGCGACGTTAAATGTATGGAGCGAGATTAATTAAACAAAGCGAAACACAAGAGGATGGATCATATCGCAAATTGGTGAAATCAAAAAGTTGCTTTACGCTCTTTTACGCGCAATGCACGGCTGATCACATCGTTTGATTAATCAAAAAACCCGATTCATCTCGACGCAGCTTTATCGATGCATTAACGGCGACACAATTTACGCTTTATATGCACACGCTCGGCAATTTACCTTGTTTGTGGTGACGAAAAAACTCGCATAGTATGCAATCGATAAAATGGTAGTCGTCATTGGTCGCTATCAAATCTCCATGTGTTCAAATGAATGGAATTGAGAATTGCAAAATTCGTGCAAATTCGGCCGTATTATTAAAGTTATTGGAAACTCAAAGCTTTTTTTTTTGTTTTAGCGACCCTTGAATTTTCATACTCTTTCTAGTAATATAATTTTCACAGAAAGTTGATTGATATTTGATCAAACATTTTTTTTTCTATTTTTTAATATTTGTAATTAGAAATATAATGGCAAAGAGAGAGAGAGAGAGAGAGAGAGAGAGAGAGAGAGAGAGAGAGAAACATTTTATACAATATAAGCTAATGCGAATTGAGCTGATAAATTTCTAAAATTTCTAAAATTTTTTTCAATGCTTTTAATTTAAGTCTCAACTTTTTTAATTTTAATATAATGATTAATGTATTTGTGTATCGACATTGAAACATATGTCTCGATATAGCTTTTCCGTATTTGTGATTAGATATTCCGCAAAAATCTTTCTGAAAAGATTGTAACTTTAAGCACAAATCTTTTATCATTTTAGTAATTTTATTATCGCGTCAACAAACTTTTCGACGTTTCAATAAATTTCGTCCGAGACGCGAATTATCCACCTAAATAAAAAAGAATTCATTCTGACGTCATAATTTATTTGTGCTGATTTATGACGAGTCGGTACAGGCGCCCGTTTTATTCACGACTCTCCGTTCTCATTCAAACTATCCGTGCGCGCCTAATGAAATATAATTTGTCGTCGTCGGAGAGTTTCACGTCGGCCAGTTATAAATAACGGAAACGCTTTATCGCGGGGATATTAAATCATTGCGCACTCTCGCTTTTCCTCTCTTACCCCTCCATCTTGCGATGCAGCATTTTGTCGCGCGTAATTTGCCGTAATAACGACGAATTTCCCGAATTTTTCGGCGCTGGCGAACTGATCTCAATGGAATTCCCTTTTTATTTTCTTCTTTTCCCACGGTAACGTCGGGTTTTAATCTTGCCCGCCGCGCTGCGGCGCGAGAAAAATGTTACAGGTGCATTCTTTATGTGCGGACTGGCGTTTTAATATGTACGGCATCGTCTGTTTCAGGATCCGGCATCAAAGTGCCGATGGCCATTCTGAATTGTCTCTACGCCCGCCAATTGTGCTACGAGGATCCATCGTGCAGCGCCATTTTGGAGATTATACCGAGAGTCTGCGGTCCGGAATTAGGTGAGTTAATCAGGCCATTTTTTCTCATACAATTTCAAATTATTAATTTAATCATTAATAATACTTCGTTCGATGCGTGTTAACTATGCTCATCGTGATTTTCAATATTGATTTAAATTTAAATTAATGATAATTGAGATGGTGATAATAGTTGGTAGTTACATGTAATTTGATGAACCAAATTTCTATATGTTGAAGTGTTTAATTCGCGTATCTCATTTTCAAATCGCTCGCAATTTAAAATTATAATTGTCTTGATTAAAAGATTAGATTTATTTTTATGATATTCTTTTTCTTGGAAAAGATCAATTAATTATACACAATGCAATATTCTATAGTATATACATATAATTAATTAAATTATATACTAAAACTTAAGTGAGAGATTGCGAATATATGCGAATATATTATTTACTCGACAATTGAAGGTGATCACGAAAGAAAAGAGTAAACGCGATCAATGCGTCTTACTTGCGTGTGTATTTTTATATCACGCGATATATTACTCACACGCGGATTATATCAGCAATAATTCACGCAAGGTGAATCGAAAAATCTGAAAATATAAAAGTCGCGATCGTATGCCATCCAATCCGGAAAATAAAAATCATAGCATTCACTCTGCGTCAGTATTGTTTCTCCTGTTTTTTATTTATGTAATCCATTATTCATGCTTCGCACAAACATGGTTCTTACGTGAGAAATGAGATATAATTCGGCACAATCTGTCGTCACAGTTTACTGAGAATTCTCGCGAGAGCTTTAGTTGCCTATCGGTCGTGTGATGCTTAGTCTCGGGCGATATATTATTCATAAATCCCATCTTGTAATAATCATGGGCCCTAATGGGTCGCACGTGATTCGTAAAATCTCATATTAGTCCATGTAAAATAAAAGGCGGCCCGCGAGCGCGACAGCGTCACATTTGAAATTTTGCGACGTGGAGGCGCCGTACCGCATTTCCATAAAATTTGCATGCGGACTCCGAAATCCCGAGGAATTTCTTATGGAAACGATGATGGCATTAATGTCTGAATTTTGAATTTCGTGTGAAAGTACACAGAACTCCTAGAAAGTATCTTACTGGCAATTTTTATAGACGAGCATTTCATAGAAATTATTTTGGATTGCCGTTTTAATCCATGGGTTTTTGACGATGTGTACTTCTGGAGTAATACTTTAATCTCTGCTGATTCTGTTGATATGGGGATAACATTTTTCAAGGTACTATCTTCATAACGTTTAGATCTTTCTGTTAGATTCTAATATCTTTCGTGGATTTTTTATTTTTCAAAATTTACCGATTTCGCTTATCAAATTCGGAGCCATGCTTTGTACTCGGAATGATTATGAATCATAATGATATCACGAGCGGTGTCTCGTATCGGACATTGATAAATAAAAGGTATCGCTCGTCGCGCCGTTCTTGAAACAGAAGTAAAAGCCTCCGTAGGTTTTCCGAAGCTAAAAGCTTTCCGAAAGCAGTGCCATTTGTTTTACTTTCGCCCGAGCGATTACATGATAGATTATTCACGTAACTCCTCGGTATCAGAAAGGAGCGCGGAAGCCGCGGCATAAATCACAATGGACGATGTCTTTGTTTTAAAAAGCCGCGTGCGCGCACTCCCACTTGATGTCGAACGAAATAAAATATATAACGGCGTTCCGTGCGCTCTCGCAACCTCGCTCGAAGGCGAACTGCTTTTTAATGCAACACACGCCATTTTGCATTTTGCACGTCGACGACGAAGTCTGCGAGAGCCTCGTGCACGTTTCTTGCGACACGACAGCGGCATTTCGTTTGCAATTAAGAGATAGACGAAAGAAAGCTGACGACGAATCTTTCTCGTGTAGCGTTATTATTTACACGTAAATGCATTTTTATTTGGCGGTAATGATCCGAAAAGTGATGTCCACTTTTAAATGAAGTATCTTGTAATCTAATTTATTCTTGTCTCATTTTCTATTAAGTTTGATATTAACTCGCGCGTAAAAGTAATATTGAACGTTATTTTTATCCCAAAAAAAATATTTGTTCTTTATAATTCACAAAACTTATTTATTCATTGCTCTCCAGTATGTCAATCTTACCTGTCGATATATCTCGACTCAAGATTTTCTTTTTACTTATAAAAGTTTCTGTTTTCTTCCAACAGTATGTGTTCGATTAAAATTCAATTTTAATTGAAGCTTATACATTTTACGAAAATGAGAAACTTAGAACGAATAAGAGAATGCAAGATTAATTTCAAGAATTTTTACTTTCACTTGATCACACGTATTCTTTCGCTGTCAATTTGACAATTAAAGGCAATAGACATCTAGCGTGGCAACACAATTTAGCGGTGTCGAGGATAATTTACAGTTCACGTTGCAATCGTCCGCAACGTGATTTCCATTCGGATGCGACGAAGGAAAAAGATGCGACTGTGAGCGGTGGAGGAATAACGGGAGTGGGAAGAACGAGGTCGTCGACCGTCTCCTCTCGAGTTATCCTCGTCTTCTCTCTCTCGTTACGATTGAAGGTGGTGAGGTGGAGAACTCAACTCTATCCTTTTCGATTTCGTCATTGAATTAATCACTCCCACGAGGACAATTATTCCGGGAAAGCTGAAATAAGTCGGCCGTAGAGATTTAAAAATGGTTCTCCTCGGCGACGATTGAGCTCAACAATTGTTTCGATTTAATAATTATATATTTTTTTATTACATTTATATATTACATACCGGTGAGGTGAAAAAGCTGGAAGATGGTTTATTTATTTTTTTCTCGGGCAAGATTTTTGCAATGAACGATTTATGCGATTAAACATGCAACAGCGTCAATGCAACGAGTTACGTATTTTTTTTTTATAATTATAATGTAATTATACGCATGCGTAATTATATTACATGCGCGAATGATTTAAATAAAAGTAAACAAAATGTTAATCAGACCATAAATTAATAAATTTTAATTCTCACTGTTATCCTTCTGCTTGTCACAAAATTTAATTAATACATTTCAAAATTTTTGTCACATGCATATTAAATGATAGAAGAATTATCACTTATATACTATATAATAGAACAATTCTAAATTAGTGCTTATTCATAATTCAACATGCTGAAACCTCATCGATGACTAATTTAGCGCGCGATTGGTTCAAACACAAGATGTATGACGTAATGAGGTAACATTTTTAACTCTGTTAATATAATCTGGAAAATTGATAAGTTTGACCTCGTTTTGTTCTACTACAATTTATTGGTACAATTTTAAAATGTAATTTTTCTTTTCTTATTTGTTAATAAACACTGGATCTAATTTAAAAGACAAAATAAGCACAATGAATTAATTAAATTCACAGATTTGAACTTGGAATAAATTTTAGATTAAAGAATAAAACGTACATGTTAATTAGGTGTTTTTATCCAAGTCTCAAATTTGAAAGTAAACAATAAAATTTTAACTTGGATTTGTATTAGTAATATCCAAAGTTTTTATTTGCCTTCAGCAATAAATATAATCTCCTGTAAGAGATTTATAACTAATTATGTTTAAAACATTTTATTAAAAATTTATAATTTTTACAAATAATTAAAACTTTTGCGGAATATTTTAGATAACACATTTGCGTAAAAGTATTTACTGAATTATAAAAAAAACTAAACTATTTTGATAGTTTTTTTTATAATAAGAATGTTACTAACAATTTTACGTGCAAGTAAACTGTAATTAACGACAAGATAAACGCCAGTCAACTCGATCAAAATTTCGACTAATTTATCTTACTAATGACGAAAGCCATTTATACGCGAATTGCAACGAGCCGTGATAGCACTACTATTCGATTGCACAGAGATATCCGCGTGCAAGAGATCTTCATTTTCTGCATAACGTAGTTTATCCTCTGCTCGCAAAATTATATTTAGTTTACTATATATATTAAACAATCTCTCTCCTCTCTCTCTCTTTCTCCCTCTTGCTCACTACAGTATATTATACACATCTGCAATTGACGAACGTTGCGTGGCTAATGGATATTATTATATGTGAAATCATTATTTGTGAAATTAATTTCTTATTAGATTAATTTGCGATTACAAAAATATTTTTTTCTCTTAAATTGTAACGTGGAAACTATATATACTTATCAAATTCGAACAAAACCAAAGCGTGGTACTATTTTAGGGACGATACGGATACAATTCGCGTATTTGAATTAAAGCATGATCAGATTTCCGATGCTACATATAATTATGATGTTATTACCATATCTCGCAGCGAATGAGCATAAATTAATAATTTATACACAAACGAAATTATATCGTGTTTTTCATATTGTTATTAATTGAATAAAATGTTTGGCGCGTCAAGTTGTATTATCAAATGACTTGTGCGAAAGTTCAATAAACGGATTTAGTAGTTTCAAAACATTTTTTTCAAAATTATCAATTTAAGAAATATTGCACAATTAGAGATTTTAATGAGTTTTTTTTTACATTTTTTTCTTAAAATATTGTGATATTTCTACATTTTTGATCGTATTTTTTTAAAGAGCATCTCGAAAAATACTTTTAACTTTAAACTTAGCGAAAAGCTAACAATTGCAAATGGAGTGTTTCATATAATTCCTCTCTCAATAACGTTTTCTAATTAACTGAAGAAAAAAAGAATTTCCTGTTTCCTTTCTTCTTCGCGCCAAGTTCTATTTTGCCCTCAAAATTTTCCAATTGTCTTCTAACGTTCTCATTTCTGAGAAAAGTACTTTTAGAAGCGGCGCGGTTTGAACAAATTTTGCGAAAAATGAAATAAGGGTTGGTCCGCGAGACTCATCTTACAAAGTATTGGATTGTGAAATAAGGGTTTGTAAACGGGATAACATTACCGGGACGTTCGGCCCTGCTACGATGCGGCTAGAACGATAATAACCTGCGTGGGAACGCGGCGTTGTACATCGACAACTTCCGGCTGACCTGTTTCTAACCCCTTCCGCCGCCGAAATTTCAGCTTGGACGGGCCATGCCGGAAGCTTCGCTGAGATCGATATCTCGATATGCGCGTTCCGGGGACCCGCACTATTAACGGCCAGTCGATCGCAAACCTAGCAAATATTCGCGAACGCATTGATTTCACGCCATCGCATTTTATTCCTCCAAGATTTTCGACGAACTCTTCCGTTTGTCACTCGAAATTTGTGGAACGTATTAATAGTTTGTATAATATTCAAATTATGAGAAGATACAATAAAAAGTCTAATATTCATAAATTAATCTATTTATTAATTCGTCCGAATTGATAATATTAACGTAATTCAAAGTACTTCGCGATAACTAATAAGACACGTCATAATCGATATCTGTCGCACCAACAGACGAACGATGAATATGTCCGACACAAAAGGACAAAGTACAAGACAGTAAAGGATTAAATTAAACGAGAAACTGCTACTACCGAGGGATATATCGGCGCTCGTCATTGTCCCGGGACGATTATTTGCGTCGATAGAGTGTAGACGGGAAGGAGATCCGGTATAGTAGTCGATAACATTCATCTTGTGGGTCACTGAAGTGCGAAATAAGGGTCGTGGATTACGTTACAATGCCATTCACGGTCACTCGGGCGACATTATAACGATCTGCACGAAACACGAAGCAGCCAATACGATTCATACTTCCGCCGAGTCTTGAGCCAAGTATAACTCGTATAACGAGTGGTAAATTCAACTATAATGACTTGTTACCTTCACCGAGACATATTTGAAGACCTTGAGAATTTTTTAATAAGCAAACTTTTTTCCGTAAAATATCTGCTACGATCGTGTTGACAATCAAGTTACATATTATGTTAGCAAAATAATAGTTTATAAAGAAAATCAATTAATTATGAAAATATTTTTAATCTTAAAAGTTGAGATTACTAGGATTGAGATTTGTGATAAGTAAGGGATTGAAAAGAATTTAAATAATTAAACGTAATTTTTTATGATGCGTATAAAAAATTTGAAATTTTATTAATAACGTGAGAGGAAACGTGAAATGGGATACAAAAATTAATTATTTTTATCTTCTTTATGTTGCATGTTAGATTTTATTACGCAATTTAATAAAATGTTATATATACATTTTTTGTTTTATTTTATATTTAATTACAAAGTGTGTTACATTTGTTTTTATATGATATTAAATTGCGGCCTCTGCAACTAGGTCAGTAAACATAATTACTTGGTAAATTACTGAAGATGTCACACATTTAAATTAAAGTTTATCATTGTTAATGTATTCAAACTAAATTAGATAGTTACAAAGGATAATAATTTATATAATTAATATAAGTAATATAAAATAATGGTTAACCGATTAAAACTGCAGCTACGATATATTTTGATGAATATGATACGACTCAACAAATGCAGTACTATATGATGTTTACTTTTTAACTTTACCTGAACAATTCATAGTTTGTAAGTCGTACACTGAACTCCATCACAAAATGTCAGCGGTATCACTCGAGAAAATCTTTTTCCATGTTTTCTAATAGCCAATAAAAATACAAAAAAAGATACATTGGGTTGTGCGAACGTGCAAAAACAAGCTGACCTAAAAACCGGTTCAAAAAATTGCAGCATGTTTCGCTCGGCATGATGAACAGATTGTAATGATGGTGCATGTAACGCATCCCTAGTCACGCGTCCGCACTAATCCTACGGGATGCACTTTGACAATTTTAAATTCTAAGTGGAACTGGAGAGTTCGCGGATGTGTTTCATAAAAGTTGTATACTTGTGTGACGAAATCCCAGTAATTTATTTACGATACAATCGGAACTCGAAAACGATATAGTAATGACATCGATAATCGCGATATTCTTATCTCTTTTTAAAAAACCTACATATATTTCTCTATTCCTGCAATATTTCACAAATTTCTGGGCTTTGAAAAAATTTTCTGTTAAAAATAATTTTTTTTATTTTTATTTTTATAGAGTGCCCTAAATTTTTATTTGACACATGTAAATTAGACGCTTTCGTTGATAAATAGATCTCATATGTATCTCGCCGTCTAAAATGAAAAAAAAAAACTTATGGTCTTTTATAATAGTCCGCTTGTCGGAAAAATCTTTCGCAATGTCACACGAATAAATCCAAAAGGAACTTGGGGGAATGGACGACATCTCGGCTCGTACAAGTCGGTGAGAGTGTGCAAAAGGGGCTTTGCCGGTAGAATGTGTACACATTGACGCTTCCACAGAGCCGGAAATCCCGGGACCGACTACCATCCATTCCAGCGATTCTGCCAAGGCAGCTGGTTAGCCGCCGCGGGCTGTCAAGCGCACAACCCGGAGCGAGTCCAAAGGCGCGTTTGGACCACTCAGGAGATTTCGGTCCGACTCCAAAGTGGAGGTTGTATCGCTCTTCTTGAACCGCACGCTCGTCGTTGCAAGTGCAGCAAGACGCACAACACCAACGCCAATACCGGAGTCACTGTCGCTGACTTGCGGATCGACTGGGTGGCCAATCGCATTTTACCATGAAATTTTGCCACTTTGCGAGCGGATGAAAGATTCGCAGGAAACCAGTGACGCGAGGTATTCGTGAAAAGTCTATCAGGAAATCTTGAAATTTTTTTACGTAAAATTGACCACAAATTGTAATAATAAATATTGAAAATTGCTTGCTGAAAGCACCGTAAAATACAGATATATACACGTTATTGTAACATTATATTTTAAATACTATTTAAAAAGTATAATAGTTACATTAATATAATATTCTCAAATGATATTATTATTGTGAAATGATATTGAGAATTTTGGGAAAATTGAGAATTCTTGATATTTTATTAATTAATACATTTTTCGTTATTTATTTTAAAAATTGTAAATAGCTAGAGAACTGCATAAATCTACAATAATTTAAATCAAAATTAAATGTTGTTATCAATATTGCATAAAATTTGATATGTATTGTTCAGCAGGAGCATTTAAAAGCATGCAGAATTCTCGTCAAAATCTCGTCGAAAATGGAACGTCTAGTCACGTCTTGTCTATAATACAAGTATCTTTTTACTTTATTTAAATCCATTGGATCGGTAGTTACTATAAATACCACTCGTAAAGCAGCACATATTTTTTCAATTTAGTTTGAATAAATTCTTTAAAGATTTTTTCGTATTATAAATTCGAGTTTGAAAAATCTGCAACGACGAATAAGAACGCTAATTCCAATATAACAACCTAAAATTGTAAATATTGTCTGCATTTACATATAAACCGATTTTTTTCAAACATATGGTCATCTTTTTTCTCTATTTGCAAAATATGAGAAATATCCGTGCAATTTCTGCATTTTGATCCGTTATAAAGACAATAATTTCAAGCTCAAATTTTTATCTTTAATTATTTTATATTTTAATTTGCTTAATTAAAAAAGAATACATAATAATAAGAACAATTAATATTTATCGGTTCAAGGGAATCGAATGTAACATTTTTTCAGAAAGAAATTTTTCTTCTAAATTTTTCTTCTAAATTTGAAATTAATTGTTTTTAAATATTTTAATTAGAAATCCCGTTATTATATATTTACATCTTTTTATTCTTTGCCACTTAATTATTTTAGCAATAAATGAAACTAATGTATAAAGTGTGCTTAAAGGAAAAAATTTTATAATTATATTTATATTTTTTAATTATACCTATTTTAATTTCATTAATTTTCAGTGGTAAATGAAAGTGTAGTAAAAGTTTTACTTCAACTTTCGCGTAGAAAACATTGGTCCCAAATGTGTCATATATTTTCCTTTTTTTCTAAGGACACAATCTTTATGAAGCATCTGTTGTATTTCGCTCGAAAAGTCCAGCGCTGAACCTGTGCAAATCCTATTTTTCAGTATTAAAATACCAACCGGGATTGTATTAATAAATACACAAGTAACATGCCATGCGCGACGTCGCTTAATATTTGCCTCTCACTTATTTACAAACGGAACAGAAAGAACGCTTGTTGCATCGTTACCATGGACCGGCGGAGTAGTTATTGCAGAATATATTCAACGCAGCGGTGATATTTCAGACCGCGGAGGCAATATGGCGGCCTGCATAAGCGCCGAATCATAAATAAAACCACTCACATTGCCTTGCATCCGTTGAGAATATCGAGAAAGATTATATTATGGAAAAATGTTTTCAGGATTGCTTTGTTAGAAATAACACAAGTTATTTCTTACTAAAGCAAATAATCGATAACCAGAAATCCAGCCAGAGTGTCAATCACATTTTATGAATTTATCAGATTTTAAATATAATTACTGTTTGTATGAATTATTCATCCTTTCAATCTATTTGAGCCAGTAATTGACAAAAATAGCGGTGACTTATCCGGAATAATTAATAAGCATCTTTTTTAAATCCTCTGCAAACTGTTTTTTTACTGCTTAGTCGGATTAAGGGAGTCGTTGATCTACCATGTGTTTTTCGAAAGGTTTTTGACTCTAAAAAATCTGAAAAAATTCTGATATATACTGTTTCAATATTTAGGAATACGTTTGTAACTGTTGTAACTCACCCAAAATGTTTTTTTTTACTTTATTTGCACATATCCGAATTTGAGACAGAATCAGCAAAATGCATTGTTGTAATAAAAAATTTATAACTTTTTTATACTAACATAAAAAATTATTTTAATTTTAACCAGTCAAAGATTAATATTTTCAATACAAACTAATGTAATTGTTTCTCCTTCATAAAAGTATCATTATTTGATAAACTTGAAAATCTGTAATTTTGCTTTGTAGAAAATAGAAAAAGGAAACAGAAAAGGGGAAAAATTATTTCAAAAAATTATTACAAAAATTTAATATTTCAGAAATTATTTTACAAATATCATCAAATTTTCTAATATAATATTAGAAATATTTATAAAACGAATGAAAAATACATTAGGTGAAGATTTAAACTTAAATCTATAATATTATTGATAGATTGAATATATTTAGTGTGCATGTTTTATACAATGAAAAAAGGGAGCAAATAAATTTATAAATATAATATCGTAATAATTTTTGATAGTAACTCAATATAAATTGGCTCAATTTTGTGCAAATGCTTTACAACTTTAAATGTTTTGCATTCTCCTGAATAGGTTTACTAATTATCGTGGAACATGCTTCCCCATCAGTTCTGACAAGAGATACGGAAGGTATTTTCTCTGCGTGTTGATACAGGATCGAGGTTGCTTTATCGATGATCAAACGATGGTTAGTTTATCGGTCATTATCCAACTGATAATCTAACGATAGTTCGAATACGAGTAACGCCAGAACGCAAGCTGGATTTTACCTTTAATCAGGTCGTTGAACGCGGGCGCGAGAATGTAAGCTCAGCCATGCATAATCAAATGTACGATGCACGTTTAATTCACGAATTTACGTGCAAAACTGAATTGCAGTCGTAAATAATCCACAGCATCATATCTTGATGTCAATTGATCGGCATAATATGTTACTGCTATGAATTAATAAATGTCATTATTTGCATACATCTTGCAAAATTAAAAAGCAAATTACAAAATTGCATAGTTAATTAATTTTAATAACAATAATTTAATTATATGTAGAATAATTTGCAATCTGATTCAAGAAATATTTGCATTTGCATATAGTAACTTAAATCAATATTAATTGATAAATGATACTCTTTTCACAGTTATTTATCTCTTAATACATTTGTTAAAATAATACAAACAATTGTTAAAGTAATTAAAAAGTTTCATTTTATGCATAGCGAGTAATTTATTCTAAGATTTAATTATAAATGAAATGGACTTTTTAGAACAAATTTATATGGCTGATTAGTCTTCTCAGTGCATTCATGTTGAACTCAAAACAATATATTTATATCAAAGGTAATTATATAATTGTAAGAAATCTAAATTTTGTCGAAAATCTAAATTTTAATATGCAATTGATGAACTATCTCGTACTTCGAAAAAAACAACTTAACGAGTAATTTTCTTCACGAAATAGAGAGTGGGAAACAATTGATAGGGGAAAGGATTAGTAGACAAATTTTCAATTTAGGAACGGTGCGTTGATCCTGTTTTTTGCGTGAATTCCATTTACGCCCTCAACCTAAAACTACAACTACAAAATGAAGAGAACGGCGGTACTTGGAGAGGGTTCCTTTCACTCAATGACACAAGATTTAAGTGCCATTTTATTTATTCCTTTCTCTCTCTCTCTCTGTTTTATTTAATATCTTATTTTTGCGTTTTTTTCTAGCTACTATAATTATTATTATTATTTTCTTTTAAGAAAGCTGTGTATCGAACATTATGTTCATCATATGCAATGTTGATTCATGTGAAAGACGAAATAATTGTTGATGACGATGCTTTATATGAAAAATTGTAAATAAGATGCTTTTACTTCAGTGAAGCATTATAAAAATTTTTGAATCGCGCGTCATCTTTCCTAACAAAACTTTTTGCGAAGAGGGAGCAATGTAGCGGCCATTACCGTAGGGTCGAGGGAAATTCTTGACCCAGTACTTTCGCGAGAGTTGAAGGGCCGCGTGGTTTGAGTGGACTTTGAAATCCGGCGTCATCAGGCTGAGCGAGTTTTTGAGTGAGCAGCTGCTACTCATCGTCGTTTAGCATCGCTAATGTTGGAGAAGTAGCCATTCTTTTCCGCCACATTTTTCTTAATTCATTCCCGTCCGAATAATCTCATCAAAAACTATCTCACTGTACGTTTAATGGTCGTGTTATTAAAGTCGCAATAACTACACTGTATGACGATTCCGCTCTCTTTGTACAAATTACTTTTGATTCGCGAGAAACAAATCGTCACAATTAAAAATACTCTTAGGAAACAGATAATCATCGCAGAAAATTGTGTTGCGAAAGCAGTCCTTAAAAAGGGAACGAAGTAGCCTCCACGATTAGCTCATCAATTTTTCGATTTTATGGTGCTTGTTCGAAATGACGCGAGCTGTTCGCACCCTCCTTAACTGTCAATCGTGGTGTCGTTTATTCCCTCAAAAAGCTCGGCTCGGAAAAAAAAGGGATGAGCGCCCACCATGCGATAAGGCGGGGAGGGAGGTGCGATGGGCGATACAGGGAGAGAGAGGGGTCGACTGTACAGGCTGACAGAAGGATAGCATTGTTCGGAAGTACAATGTACGTTGTTATGCCAAAGCGGTATGCACGACCCTCGAGCACAATGGCGTCAGTGCGGGAGGAAGATAGCGCGAACCCGCGAAGAGAGAATACGCGTCGTCAGTTTCGGCGCGGAGACTGCAACTTTTCCCCGACTGCTCTCTTTCTCCCTCTCACCGGCACACTTTTTTCCGATACTGTTTTTTCCCATCCATGAATTATAGCTCACGGTAGAACGATTCTGGAACGCTCGCGCTTTTTATGGAGCCGCGGCGCCGTTCATCACCGCAGGATGTTCCCGGATACACACCCCGATAATTAAAGCGGAGCAGGACCTCGCGGGACGACGAGTCGAGCCTTATTTATTTTGGACATTGTTTCAGCAAGGAAGTTTTGCTTTGGGTTTTAACTTTTTGGCGAAAATAACAGAATTGAACATGGTCCCGAACGAGAAAAGCGCCTGTGCAAAAATTAATCGACAAATGTAACTGGAAATAATTTAAAAAGAGAGCGTAATTTACATTGCACAAAAATCGTAAAAAGTAAATTTTTAATCGATGTGCAAGTTTTACAATAATACACAAGTTTTATAACTAATATTGCACCTGTATTTAATATTTATTACATTATTTATTTTCTATTATTAGCCATTGCGACGCGAGTATAGGAAATGGTAACTCATTGCTTTTTCGTAAAATAAATGCTCTAAAAGCGTTTGTAAAACGCGTAACTTTTGTTCAAGTAAGTTAAAAATATTACAAACAATGCGATATTACAATGAATTTTGGTTGCAATTATTACAACTGTTCGAAAACACAAACGCGTCAAAAACAGGTGTAGTTACGCGTCTGCAAGTGATAGTCTAGCGCCGAATTCAAAGCTACGTTCCCGTACATATTTCCTCGCGCTCGCTGCACGAGAATGAAAAGTCCGTTTCTCGACTTTCCTAGTGGCTGATAGTTTGTTTGCCTCATCCCATCTTTTTTTTTTTTGCTATGTTTGTACGCCTGTGCATAACACTTTCGCACAATGGATGTACATTTCCTGAAAACTAGCAACCTATAAGAATAGCCCCAAATAGTAGAAATTGAATATTTACATTAATAAAAATTGCAACAACCATCCAATTGTCAATTAGTCGTTTTCAGTAATTTGTCAATAAATACAAAGTGTCTCTCCGCAATTTAATATAATTCTCTTGATGTTTTTTTGATATTAATTTCTTTAAATATAGATCTCGGCGTATATATCAATTATCGTTAATTATTTCTATCATTTATTTTCTTTCGAACGGTATAATGGATTAACATAATTTGTCGGGAACGTTTTCTCTTCCATCATGTTTTATTCCGCTTGTTGCTATTTGCGTAACAGCCATTTAATCGTATTACGAAACTCTTCATTTTGACAAACTTCCGATTATACTCTAATTTTAGATAGAAATTTATGTAAATGCCTGTATTTTAATAAATACGCAGAATCACAGAGATAACTTTTATTTGCGGCTGCATACAGAAACGGAATGATTTTGGAGCTATTATTCTTGCCGCCAATGCAACGCAACTTTTCATTTTAGTAAAATTTCATTTTTCACGATTCGTCGCAGTAAGTTCTTATAATGCAATACTTGATTTGATATGTAATTGTTATAGAAGCTAGATTGACTTGTTCAAGAAACTGTCAAGAACCAGTGTAACGAAAAGTAATTATCAAGTTTATCAGAACTTAAATCAAAATAGTTATTCGAAACTATTAATTGATTGCTAATTAATGAAAAGATAGAAAGTTTGAAACAGAAAATTAGTTTGAGACTTCATATATTTTTCGTTACGAGTAATAAAATACTTAAAACTTTTATTATTGCAATAAGATTGCATTATTGTTAAATATTTTTTTTTTCCTAAAAGCTGCTCTTAATTTTGTTATGAATTGCCTTTTGATTGAAATATTAATTAATTATTAATGAGAGACCATTATCTTTTATTTTTTATTATATTTTATTACATTTTGGTAATTTTATTGTCTTTCTCATAGTTTATTGAGAACCTTTTATTTAGAGTCCAGCTATTTTGCTTTTCAAATTTGATTTCTGTATTAAAGATTTGTAAATAGGAATTCATCAAAATAATATAATTTTACATTGGATTACAATTTTTAAATAATTTATTGTATTTATTCTTTAAATATTATTTAATAAATGCCTCCTTCCTTGATGTTCCAATTTGAACGTCGCGTCAGCAAACGCGCAATCTGCCAAAAGACTGATGTAAATTAGTATTCCTTTCGAGGAGACTCGAAACATCTGACCCAGTAAGAGATTATTCTCTTGTCACAATATTAGCCCCTGAAACTCCTCGCAGAAACTTTTTTGCCCGTAAGTTCCAAACTGTCGAAGATATTCCCTTTTAAGTGTCCTGCTTCGTGTTTAATGAAGGAACGTGGATGCAAGGGCGGGAATGGTCCGGGGTAGGAACATTGAAACTGACGGAATGAATTGAAGAGGGACGAGGAAGCGCGGCAGGTGATAACATCAGAATGTAATTGAAACTTTCGCACTGCTGCTCCGTCATTTTTCTGTCTGACATTCGGCGACGACGACGACAACGTCGACATCAACGGTAACGCCGACATCTGGATTCATTACTTATAGTCTGGCAACGCCCGGTTATTACGAAACTTACGGTGTCTCGGGATAGTAATTAAGGCGCCCTCTCTTACTTCCATTCTTTCTCCGAACGACGTTGTACTAATTAACCCACGAACGCTGGAATCTTGAATGAAGCTTGAAACGGTTTTAAAAGAAAACGTTTAGGGCATCAAAATTATCTCGATCGCACCCAGAAAGATGGTGCTTTATGAAAAATCATTTATTACGCAAAAAAGTGGGAACCACATTAGGAATCTATATTTATGCTTTACTTTTATCGATAAATATGTCTTTAAGTGTATATAAGTTCATATGTATATAAAGAATTTCAGAAAAATAAATGTATGCATTTATTGATAAAAGTGAGATATGAATAAGGACCTTTGTCGCTACGTTAGTAAGATTACGCAAGATAAACGTTAAAAGGTGATTAAATAATTTTACATAAAAAAATAATGAAATAAAAAATAGTTAATTATATATGTATATAAATACCTTAAATAATTCAATAAGGATACACGTGTATTATTAGCATTTATTTAATCCAGTCAAATGCATTATGTTAACTTTTAAATTAAATTAAATGATGAGAGATTTTGCAATTAGATAATGACTTTTCTTTCGCAAACTTTTCTGCTGAAGAGATTGTAATTGTGGATTAGTGAGGTCCACAAGTTTTTATTTTAACAAAGTTTTTCTCTCCGTAATGTGATTAAACGTTTACTTTATGAAACTGTGCTTTAATATTCAAATTTACGGATCTTACATGATGTCCTGTAATACCTTTTATGTATTTTAGCAATCTTAATTGTGCATTTATAAATATTATATATTTCTAAAAGTTAAGAATATTGAGTGACAACGATTAATATATTAAGTGAACTACATCGCGCATTGCGTGATAATAACATACATTAATGTCACCGTCTAGTTGCGGCACGATTAATGTACGAATGTGTACCGTGGCGAATAATTGTTGCTGCTACATCACAACGTGTTGCGACATTGTTGATAAATTCATTCTAGCGTTGCATAATTACTTTTGTCCGAATTTCGCAATTATTTTGAATCCAACATCGAACACACAAACGCACGCGGAGGATGCGCGCGCGACGTAATCCGAAATGCACGAGTATATCTTAATAGTTTGATTCATTCTATACATTACGCTATATAAATATGCTCTACGTATTTATCACGTTGATAATACCGAAACATATTTTTTACAAAAACACTAACAAATATTTCATATTCTCATCTTATGTTTGTATTTGTTATTATTTTACTAAGTCTATTTTTAATTCATGCTCCATAAATTGCCTACACTTATTAAAATAAAATATTTTATATTTATATTATATAATTATTTCATATAAAAAAATTTTAGATGTCTATAAAGTTTGTCTTATATTTAGAAAATCATGAGAAATCGCAAGATACATATCTAATTATTTTGAGAGGCTAACCTTCTAATCTTGTTAAAAGTCTAACTCCTCGAAATGATTGAACAAAATGAATGACATATTTTGTGAATTTTTAATTTTGAATCGTTTCCAAAATATGTGAGGTGAGAACAAACTAGACAATCCGAATATAAATTCTAATTTTACCCGTATTATTTGTTAATTCCATTTCAATACAGCCACTGAAAACGTCAGCAGCTTAACAAATTATTTGTGCGTTCCATGATTTTCGATTGGATAAAACCGCTCGTCGAATCATCGTCGAAACGGGAGTGAACGAGTACGGCTATCGATGGAGAAATTAATTGCTCCACGGAGATCTCGCGTCATCGGATTTTACAACAATCTGCAGGGTGGACTCGCTCTAAAAAAAATAATAACCGCGCGAGAATGCGTTATCGTATTGCCGGCTTTTTCGCGCTCGCACATTCGGTTTAAAGCCATCGCATATGTATCAATTTACAACATAAGTGTAGCGTGTAAAGCCCGTCGACAGATAGAGCATTTTACATAAATTCTATCAAACAATAGGACAACTTATATTTGGTACACCATTAGTCATGCAGCTTGTACGTTATGCTGTCAAGCCAATTTGTGCGCGATGGCCGGTATCGCATGTTAAATTTGCACGTGCTATTTGTCACCGAGCTGAAACATTGTTGCATCGCTTTAATAATAATTTCGCGGTTACAGTGGCATGCTCGACGGTGACGGTGAAAAAGTGCCAGGCGGCTCTGCGCACCCTGCAGGCTTTCACTTTCTTCCGACCGACGTGCCTCTGCAGGGAGCCGCATGTCGATCCGGACTGCAACAGCTTCCAGAACTTCCTGTTTGACCACCCGTGCGACTACGTAGAATGGAAAGGTAGGAATCCATATCTGCAACGTTAACTTCTTTATTTAGTCACACTTTAAGAAAAAAATATTTCACATTTGTGACTATAATTGAGTATGAATTTAATTCTGCACCTAGGTATACAACGATAGTTACAATAACACGCAATGTAACATGTTACATTGACAAAAGCATGGTTATAAAGATTATAATTTAAATATAATAATATTGACTGCAATTACGTGTCAGGTTCCTGTGCAGATCTGTGTTAATTATAGTAACTCAATACTAACAATTACAAATATCAAATATCTACATTTCCTTCAATACATGTTACTCATTTTTTAACGTACGCTATGCGACGTAATTAAGGTGTGCAGTTAAACATACAAGAGATTGACAGATCAATTTTTATCTTTGACAATATTTCCAATTCTTCTCTTATCGGCTTGTCACAGCGAAAATACACCGAAATCAAAATACATCGAATCTATGTCAAACTAGAATTAGCATACGACTAACATTGTAAAAAATCGCGCACGCGCGATTTTGAAAACTCGGAATAAAACTCGGGATAAATCGATCGCAGGTGTTATTCGGACGTTTTCCTTTGGGATGAATCGGCGAAACAAAAGCTTCGCCGATATCTTCGCACCCGCCATTCTACGTAACTTTTCTCCTACGGGTTTCATTGTTGATATTCCCGAGGACTCACTCATGCGCGCCGCCGAGTCTTTTGAACTTTCCCAAATGATTCACGGATAATTCCCGATGCGCTTCTTTTCATTCGCTTCATTTCATACCTATTACTTTTTTTACATCTCCAACCCACTTCTCGTCCCGGAGAGAATCGCCATCTTCGAAAAAGAGCTCTTTGCAGTTCAAATATCGATGGTTGAGGTACTTTTGGGTTCACCGAGATGGATCAATAACCTACTACATTTAACATGGTTGGCGGTTTCCTGATTTATTTAACGTAATGTTCTCTGAATGAAAATATAATACATACCAGTCCACTTTTTAATTATTACAATAACGATCTATTATTGTGTACCTATATAAAATTGTAGATAGAAAAGTGTCTTTCTATTCAATGATTAATCATATCAAGTGTCAATTACGTTAATTATTGACTATTAAATCAGCTTGGAATAAAAAAATAGACTTTTATCGATCATCGAGTTACATAGATTACCTAGATCAAATCGCGAACGTGCATAGAGGCATGAATAACTAATAATTCGACAAAGTAATAAGTTGTGCAATTAGGCCACTCCAGATCGCAGCTTAATTACATTTATCCTGCCGAAAGCCGGTCATACGAGAGCGCGGCGGATAATGGAAACCCCGCCGCGCAGCCGGCGCCAGCTACGAAATCAGGAAGCTTCGGCACTTAATGAGATTAAATTCGCTCCCGTGCCTCGAAAAAGGAAGCGGAAACCGGAAGCAAGGCCGCAAAAATAAAAAATCAGCTCGCGAACTACGGGCTAAATTGTACGTTGTGTGTCAAGTGATACGAGTCAAGTGGGAGATTTTTTAAAACTTTAGCGGCTTAATGACCCGCAATTTTTAAAATTTTTAAAAAAGTTCACAGCATTCTCGCTTACACGCTCAGGCATAATTATAAACGTTTACGATTATACAGTTTTGAGGAGCATAATGTTTCCAGAAAATACAAAACTTTCGCGATTTTTTTTTTGTCATTTTGCTAGTGCCCATAGCAATATGTTTGTATCGTTGCTCGTATATTGCTTGACAGAATTGCGATAACTGATTGTGAGTCCGCCTTTTGTTGCCAAATTGTTGCTATCACAACTTTGATTAGCAATTTGAAATCGTCAAAATTTGTGCTGTTATTGCTGTGTCATAGTAACAATCTAAAAAGGATCATACAATGCTGTCAATATGTGATGTAACTTTGATGCCTCTATTTTGCTGGCTGGTTTAAATTGCTGGCGTATTACTTTAATTTCAAATCGCTGAAGACAAATATACGGCCATTTGCCAGCATCACAAGCAATCACAAATTTGCACGAATTTGCTAACAATAAGACACGCTTTGTTAACTGAGTGCATGCACAGAACCCAACGGATTTGAACTTTGTTAGCAAATATTGGTAGCTATTAAGTACATATCGTTAAAAATATCAGATGGCTAAAAAATATCTTATGACGTTCACTATGATCTAAAATAGTTTTAGATCAGTTAATGACGTTAAAAGGAACAATTTATGTTAATTTTTGGCCCGAAATCAAATCTGCATACTCAATCACTTACCGTATTTGCTTAATTTGATTTTATGTGATTTTTTCTATTTTTGAAAAGAAAAATGCTATTTTAACAATATTGAAATTTAGAAAATAGTTACGCGTTTTACGATACTTTTCACAATGGTAATTTTTGGTCACTTGCAAATTGTTGTTAAATGTATAGATTTGTTGTTCCAATGTATAGATTCAGGAGGAGACTATATACAATAAACAAAATTTCAGAAAAGTTTTACTATTTGTCTTAATTGATTCAGTAAAGTTCGAGATTTCTGTAATAAAAAAAAAGAGTTGGAAGTTTTTACAGAAACAACCTTTTGTTCTAACGTACATTGGCACGGGAAATAAATCGCGATACAAATTGTACGCAACAAAAAGTAATCGAGTTCGATTTGACGGACGCAAATGTAGAGGATCGGCAATAAGGTAAAAGAGAAGTGAAGCAAGAAAGAGGGGCAATAAGAGAATAGTTGATCAGAATGAGATATTTCTTTGCTCCCTCGGTGAAAGATAAGCTAAGTAGGAAAAAAAAATATAAAGACGATACTTTCAGATATAAAAAGATCTATCGATAATCTACTGCGAGTAAACGTTGTAATGAATAAGTCACCTTGATGCAAACAATATACGACTTGTAGATAGAAAGAAGAAGTTGTGAATTTAAAGAAAACAGAAACTTCGAGAGTTATCTTTTTTAAAAAAGCATAATTTTTTATGAGTTATAGGGAATTGTACGCATGTAGGTGTGTTACTGCCACTAACTGTATTTTTATTAAATTCATACAGTGGATTGTATTCGTGGGAGTGTGTTCTTGCCGTAAATTTTACCTTCCTTGTTGAAAATAATATTTTTTTGTGTCAACAGTATTTTATTTTATTGTCAGTATTTTATTTTATTGTCAGTATTTTATCTTAGTGTCAGTATTTTATCTTATTGTCTTATTAATTTTTGATAAACTTGTTGAAGGAACGTTTACTTATTTTTTCCTGTGTATATCTTTGCAGACAAAGATCCATATCCGATAGATGCATTGCCGACGTGCAATCACGCGCTTAATCTTTGTCTACGTGGGAAACCTTGCAGTCAGATCTACAAAGATTTCAAAACCAACTGCAAGATTCAAGAAGGCCAGTGCAAAATGGAGAATCGGTAAGTGAGCAAACAATTTTTATATTTATCTGCTTTTTTATATATGAATTCGTCTTGTTTTCTATTATATATTCTCGTTAAACCGATATTGTAGAAATAAAGTAAATCCAAACGCGTTTAAATCGAAAAACATAATTTGCTGTAATAAAATGACATAAATATTTACTTTGATATGGAGAGTGTAATGGAAGATTTAATTGAAAGACTCGATAAACGGGCTACAGAGATACATTTGTTTTTTTTTATTATTATTTATCTTCCGTGTAATCAACAATGCAATATCATTACTTTGTGATATTATATACCTATATTTATTTAATATAAAAATTTGCACATTTTAAACATAGATAAATGAAATATCTTACTTTATGCCGCTTTAATAAAATTACATTAAAAAATTGTTGTTTCGTGTGAAGAGGAAATTGAAAAAATAGGATGTTACGATTACGGAATAAATTTATTTTATTATGAACATAATATACGACAGAATTATATGGCATTGTAAGTTAATATCACAGAGCGCAGAATTAAAATGGTATATTTTAAACATAATTCGGTAACACCGTTTCCGCCATATAGAAAGCTTTTGCTGATCGTATTATACAACTAATTTGATACTGCACGTAAGATTTTCACTTTGATTGTCTTAAATGTCTGCGAAGCTATCTTTACTAGTACAATTTAATCCCATCCTCGTAGATTTCTGTTTTAAAATCCGCGCACGAGAGAGAGAGAGAGAGAGAGAGAGAGAGAGAGAGAGAGAGAGGAAACTAGTTACACTCGAGTTAGTTAAAGTAACTCGTCGCGAAAATTCGTTGCATCACCAGCGATAAATAATCCAAAGGAGCAAAGGAGTTCGATGGAGTATTTGCAAAGACAAACGGTATGCCAATGGGCGCGCGGTTAATTAATTGTTTGCATGTAATTAACTGGTAGGAACAAAGCTGGGGAATTGTCGCGCGGGTCTCTCGCATCGACGGTAAATTACATTTCCCACCGTAGTTTTAAAAGTTGCGCGCCTCGCGCCGCGCTATCTCGTTTTATTTTGCCGCGGCCACTTTGTCCCGATCCCATTAAACCCCGAGATACGAGCCTCTCCTAGTCTAGTATCGTAACTCCGTCGAGTTAACGTCGAGGCCGGAGTCTGCTAAACTTTTGAGATCGGCCGCGATGTATCCAAGAGCGTACCTAAAGTTGCGATCTATCCAAGCACAGACGACAGTTTATCGAGTTGTCACTTTCCTTTGTTGTGTATAGAAAATAAAAAAATATCCTCCGCGTTTACTGGAAAAGTGTAGAACATTTTCAATATCTATTTCGATAAAATTTTTACAAGTTTTACTGATCTGAAAAATTAATTTAAAAATTGATATACTTTTTGAGAGAAACTTTTTTTAAAAAATATATGTAAAGGTTAATGAAAAATTAATTAATTAAAAATATTTTTAATATTTAAAACATTGTATGAATTAAATTCCTGTGTATAGAATATATATAGAACATACATAGAGTGTAAAACCATATTTTTAATTTTATTTTCTTTTTCTTTGTTTTTATTGAATTTGGATTTAAAATAATGGGAGCAGGTTTAGATGTGCTTTAAAACTTGTGAAAGCAGTGTGGAAAGTACGAAGGATGTGAGCAACGTATCACTTGGCTTTCGTCGAACGACGGTTAACTTTCCGTTTCCGTCGTAAAGTAATTACTGGGTACGCACGCACGTACGCACTTTGTAATTACAGCAGTTTTCCGGTTAGTTAGTCAGACGTTTACGAGCTATTTTTTGCGATATCATATTTTGTTTATGATCCTCGTCTAATTTCAGTCTATAAAGCCATCGTTTTCCTCGTACTTTTTAATTTGATCCAAGATCTTGGATTGATAAATTATTTATTTACAATTTTATTATATATATTTTTGATACATTAACAATATATAACAATTAATGAAGTTATTAAATTAAAATTGTACGTGTGAGAAAGTTAGCTTAGCTTTTCTGTGCTATTTAATTAATTGAAAACAGAATTAAAATCCATATTGTTTTTTTATATGTATTCTCGTTAATGGTCACGTTGTTTTCTTCTTCATTAAACATTAATATAGATTTTAATCGTTGTTAAAACAACGCATACAAATTAGTTCATTGATCGTGTGAAGAGGCAACACGCATATCGCAATGTTAAAATTACCGAATCGAAAGTATTGTGGAAAAACGTTGGACTGCATTGGTCGGAAATAATCGGCGGGTGCACTGCACCTGCATGCAAAGCCACATAATTTCCTTCGTGGAAACGAATTAGCTCGTTGCATTTTCCCACCTCGTTCTTTTCACTCTGTAATCCTTGAAGAGAATGAAGGGAAACAAATATAGGTCAGTTCAATCAATTCTGTTTCGTAGAAGATGCATAAGATAATAAAATTTTGATGTGATATATGAATTGACGGGATAACAAAATTTCAGAAAGATATTAACGACGACAGATGATCCGTATGATTTTTTAAAAATTATCATCTACGCGATAGTTTTATAAATATAGTAATATTTACAAGTAATATATTCAAAGTGCATATCGTATATATAACAATTAATTTTAATTCACTGGTCCAGTAGATTCAGTAGATATTTTTTTCAATTACGTGCCAAATTTCTTTCATGTTATCAAATTTTTTTATAATAAATGTTTTCAACGAGCTTACATAATTTCAAGTTGTATAATTTGATTCGTTGAATTTTGATATTCATATAAATTTTTCAATTATAATGACTTTATATATAAACGGAGATACATTAATTTAATATTTTGAATACTGGACCCACAAACACCAATTACGATTAAATAAGACGAGACAACATTATTTCACTGGTATTTCTTATTTAAATAATATTTGCTTTTTCCTACTTATACGAGATGAAGTCGTGCTTTAGCAAGCATAACTGGGCGCGGTTTTTACGACGAACATTAATTAAATTAACGGGATCGTTAATTGTGGCCTCTCACGTTACTCGAAGATCTTGTATCTCCGTAAATCCGTGCGAACTGCCCAAAGGACGACTTTGCGGCGAACTTCACGTCTTTATGAAGTGATTAGATGCAAGAAGCACAGTGCTCGCAGTGCTCTCACAACTATGTCTTTATTATTTAATTATAACATTAAAAGCCAATCTCCAAAGCGTATTTTTATGTTTTTATTTATAACGCAACAAAATGTATATAAAAGAATAACTGCTGAAGTATATTTAAAAAAATTATAATAAGAATAGTTTTAGAGGGAGACAAATTAGAGTAGATCAGACTAATATTTAATAAATGTCCAGGCAATAGTTTAGCCGGCGCTACAAAATAATATCGCGCTCTTGCGAGTCACGTCACGGACATGGTTCTGCAAATTCCGAAGAAATCCGTAAAGTTCCTAAGACCTCGTCCTCTTACCTCTTTCCGTTGCGATAGTGTTCTCCTTATCCGTAATAACATTGAAATTCAATCCCACGTTGCTCCCGATAAAAGTAAACTTTGCCGATGAAGTTCCCCGATCATCGGTCTTTATCCCTGTTCCCATTTTCCTTTAATCTGCGATACCGAGATCGAGCAAGATGGTGGATTTGCCGATCGATATCGTTCGTTATCGTCTTTCTGTATTTTTCCGGGAGATCAACCGGTTATCCAACCCTAACTACGCGGGCGTTGTAATTAAACTGGCCGGATCAAATAAACATTATTAACTTCTTCAACGCAGGAGACAATATTTAATAATCCGTGTCGAGCATTAATTCTAGCAATATCAAGCAAAAAGAAAAGAGATTATGTTATATTTTTTATAAAAAAGTGAAGTATCCACACAACTTTGATAATTCTACAGATAATATCCTCAGATTTAAGAAACAAATATGCAGCAAAGTAATAATGATTATCAGTAATTAATTTAATTAGTAATAAGTATTATCTATTATTCTCTTCTATTTGTGTTATTTGTGATGCAACAAGTTTCTTACAAAGGTTTATTTTCCTCCTGCATATTTCCATTTTTGGATTGTGAGAAAATATACTTCTCTTTCTCTCTCCCTCCTTTCCTTCCCTTTTTTTTCACTTTTTTTATAAGTCAAATAAATCCATCGACAAATTCGTACTCCTTTTCTCATCAACCTTTCATCTACTTTCACGACGTTCTTGTCATTGCTGGTGACATAACATTAAGGATCTTCGGAAAATGTGGAAGGAAGGAGCTGAAAGAAAAAATGGAGAAATCTACCCTTGTTTTTTTATTGTATTCGGTAGCTCAATTAGCAGAATTGAGAACTTGTCGATTGACGAAGAATGTAACGAGTTCAATATTGAAGCGCCAACTCCTGTAGACGTGAAAAATCCTTCCTCTTGTCTCTCTTTCTCTGACGTGTCAATAAGCTTTTATTCCACTTCTGTCGCAGTTGCTCTCAAGAAAGTTTTCAAAGCTCGTAATCGGTGTCCAAAAAAGGGCAATACTGCTCCTCGTTTAATTGATGGCGAATTAATATGATGCGATTAATTATTGTATTAACATTGAGTATATACAAGTTATTTTGAAAACGTTGTAATTCAACTAAAAATATTCTTTAGTTATGAATTTGTCACGAAGAAATTTTGAATTTTGTATTGTTGCGAAGAAAAATTATAATCATTAAAAAAAATTTTTTTTCGTGAGAGATAATCCTTAAACTATCTTTTGCAACTAAATCACATTACATTGAAATGTTGTAAAAGTAACGTTTTCGAAATTAATTATAAAGGAATACTTTTGCACACACTGTGGAGTGCACAGTTTAACTTGTAAAAATCGATATCTCGATACTGAGACATTTATTACATTCTCCGTTTGAAATTATATCGAAACTAAGATAAAAATAAGATAAAATGTTTCTCAAGAGTAATCAAATAAGGAAAAAATATTATATATAAAATATATTGATTATCACAACATGAGCTGATTTCGTTAAAATGTCATTTTGTTAAAATCAACACTATTTTCAGTTATTTAATTAATTACCTGCAATTGCACTCGTGTTTTGTGCTAATAATAATTTAGTAGTTCCGAATTGAGTTTGAAATCAAAATCTGAAATTACAAACGTCGGATTATAGAGATTGTGTATCGGTATCCCATTGTTCGCATTAGCATTTAAAATATCAAACTATACGTATGCTACCTACACGCTGCAGTCGGCACTTCATATGAAAACGTGAGCCATGTATTAAATTGGATATTAGCATACTATCGATAGATATTCATACTGCTATTTAAAATTGAAATAATATATCCTATTTGATGCGCAGAAGTTTGCATAAATAAAATTATTATTATATAATACTCGCATCAGTAAAAGTCATAAAATCACATATCGCTCGAAGTTCCATTTATCACGTCAAAATTAAGTTCTTTTTTTTTATATATTATTATCAGCGTTATTAATCAATTTTTCCTGTATTAGCATTTCAGTTGAAATTGCGTGTTTTCCATCTCGTGGCAAATCCATTCAATTTATGAAATAATTCTTATCAATCTTTCGTGTATGTCTCACGTAATTCCGTTCTCGAAATATTTTATTGTGATATTAATTTGTTTACTTAATTTCGTTAAGTTTAAGTTGAATGTGTCACGGTGAACGTTAAACGGTAAATCTGAAAACGACAGCGTCGCTGTAAATTTGAATTATCTCGCGTAATCGACGAAGAGTACCTTCGTGAACTGAGCGGAATGGCGTTCGCATTACAGATTAGCGAAATTGATATTAATTAGGACGATGAGTTGCGTATAAGGTGAAGGGTGCCTTACGCTCCAGGAACGGGAGGAGGGAGTTTGAAGTCGGAGGCACTATCGTGTGGCTTAACTACCCACTTACGTGTTGCTGGAAACTTTGGATCCCGCGGGCGCGCACTGTGCGGATTTTCTCCACTGCCATCTCCTTTACCTTCCCTTCCACCGTATCCAGCATGAGCATCGTTAAAGGGTGCAGCCTGGTGTTTCGAGGGGCCGGAAGAAAGAGGATCCTTAAGCAGGGAGGAAATTGTCTTTCCTTCTCGAGGGCGGAAATTTTCTTGCCGCGCACGTCGAGTTTCTTGCGTGAACGTGGTGCAACGGGGGAAGGAGGATACTGCATCGTCGGATGCACCTCCGGATGCGTTGGGGTTTACGTCGTGGATTAATCTCAGGTTAATAATTAAAATGACAGAGTTTACGAGGAGTGGCTGCAGATGTGACAGGAAAAATAATATTCGTAATCTCTTCGCTTCCATTCTTTTCTCGTTCATTGCCGTGTGTTATTTATTACATAATATTATTTCGTGTATATTTCTGAAAATGAAAGCAATTCCGTCTTGTCACGAGCATGTTGTGTGTTACGATTGCGTTATATATATAATTTAATTTTATTCTATGAACACACACACACACACACACACAAAATGAAAAGTTTGGTGATTTTCTTGAAGGTCTGAGTAGCCTCTTACAAGATTGTTACAAAGTGTTGTGTCATTCGTCGGTGGCCGATTGGCCCGACAGCGCGGAACTTCCTTTCGCCCTGGCGAGTTATTCATTTTTCAAGCGGCAATACACCATCCTTCTCCCTGACGAGTGAATCGTCTTGAAGACGAAGGCGGAGAGAGTGTGCTTTCTAAAAAGCTGCCTCTTTTCCGCTCCTTTCGGCTGCTTGACGAAGACAAACCTTCCTCGACGGGGCGCGTTTCGGCCGCCTACGAACAGGAGGAATATCCACTCAGAAGGAAGAAAGGAGGAAAATACAGCACACTTATTTCGGTAAAGCAATATGATTCTCTCAGGAAGAAAGCTTAACGTTTCCTTTATTGAATATAATCAACCTTTTTGTGCGTATCGTAACTTGATCTAAGACTTCTCAAATGGACTCAAATGGACGCCCAAAATAGTTCACGGAATGAAAGTGAGATGATAATGGAATTGATTGTA
Source organism: Solenopsis invicta (assembly GCF_016802725.1). Lineage (NCBI taxonomy): Eukaryota > Metazoa > Arthropoda > Insecta > Hymenoptera > Formicidae > Solenopsis > Solenopsis invicta. The sequence goes on from NC_052673.1 coordinate 13,890,687, forward strand.
GGACTCGTTATTTATGTTACAGTTGATAATTCTGCAATATCTTGATTAATATTTTAATTTTATATTTTAATTAATTTTTTCCTAATCATCTTTTGAGTAGTTTTTCTTTTTATATTTAAGGACGTGAACGGGTTTGTATTATGTTTTGCAAATGGATATATACACACTCACTCGTAATAAGAGGTATATCCATTACAGAGCATGAATAGTATATCAAATTAAATTGAAAATGGGATAAATTATCCCATTACGTAGTATGCACTAGCAGCGTATTAAATGGCAAAGTATATTTTTTGCTATCGTGAAATGTACCGAAGCTAGTACATGAAATAAAATATAAATGTATCTACCACAAAGTTTTACGTAACTTGCGCAAGAAAATTAAAAACTAGTAAAATTAAAGAAAAATAATCTGTAAATTTATATAAGCTATAATTTTTAATTTGTCATAGGTCTCTGTTGAGCTGACGAATTTCTGATCAGTTGATTAGTTTTTTATGCGTAATGATTAAAAAATTTTTGATCTTTTGATTCAATTTTATTTTATACACCGTACAACTAATATTAAAATCTCAACATTTTCCCTCAGTTACATGTTATTCGCATTTTTAAATACTACAGAGCTGTTATTTTTTTAAAAGACACGTGTGGTATTTCGTGATTACGTTCGACTAAATTAGATCCCGTGGATTTCGTCACGTGACTCCGTTAGGCGCAGCGAAGTGGACGTGAGCGTGACGGAACGCATCTCTCGTCGAAAATATTTACGACGCGAAATGGCCGAGCTGTGTAGCGCGTTAATTAGGGCTGCCACGGAGTTCCCAAGGGATCGGAAAGCGAAGATAATTACGGACGTGTCGGCGAGACTGTCGGTCCCTGACGAAGGAACTGACGTTCGAAACGAATGGATTGCATCGACCGGCACGTCACGACGGCGTCGTCGTGACGGTCTCTCAAAAACGCGAGGCTGCAGCCAGTGACGAATTATCCGACGAAAATTAGCGAGCAAACTAAGCAGCGGCAAATGAGATGGAGAGATTATTCCAACGAAAATTGTTGAACAAAGTTTTAACGTTATTTTCCAAATAAAACAGCGTACTACGTTTCTATTTTTCGCTGCATCGCCAATTATTTTGTGTTTTGCTAATAAATATTTAGGGTTCGTATTTTACCATTTCAAAGATTATCTCACATAAAATTAACTAGAATGAATGGGAGTTTTTATTCTAAAAATTTTATTATATCTTGTTATTATATCTCTTTCACATATTATATGCATATATATAATATTTAGCAGTCGTGACCACTGTAGAATCACAGTATTCCATATGCATGTTCTTTCAAGCGGAGGAAACGACAAATTATTAATTTCTCTGGCACTCTTGCCTGGACAAAACCACAGTAGCGCGGTCACGATATATAAATAATTCTCAGAACGAAATTCAGTTGCAAAATGAAAGTCAGATAAATGTAACGAGCATCCTGTCATCATCGTAACCCGCCGGGATCAATAACGAGGGAGCCGGTCTCATTCGATTCAAATTAAATGTCAACAGCCTCGCCGATCCCCAACTTTGTTCGATCGGCAAGTCGTCGCGTGCGTTTGTTCTTCGTCAGGGGCGAAGTACAACTTGGTCGATCTCGACTGCTCGCGAACGAGAACTCATTCTCTTCTCTGTCCGTTAATTAAAAATTTTCCGTCTTCTTCTGCTTTGCGCAATGGCAATGCCGATGAACGAAACGACAATTTCTTGGGTTTCTCTGGTCCCTCGCGAACTTGTAAATTTTTTAGTGTTGCCTGAGAAAATTGAGATGCGGGATTCCCATGGAAAAAGGCATGGGTCATCCATATAACATAAGTTTATTTAAAAATTGCACGAGCGTTACGTACACACGTGTTCACGTATCAATTGTAGCGGTATACTTCACGCGGATGATGGTATCCTCTTGGAATCACTTTTGAGAATAATTCTACACGCACAAAGAACCCGAAGAAGCACTTGTGCTTCCGCCAAACCTTTTATTTATTCCCTCACCCCATCGTGTTGCCACTTTGAAGAAAATTTGGAGCCAAAAATATACCATTGAACTCCGCCACTTCCGTCGATCCCTACGGGAATACGTGGCTTTGAAGAAATTACTTTGATCCGCGGCAAGAACTTTTATGCACACGGGTATCTCGCTTACACTATCTACTCTATCTTGGGATAGAGAGAATGCCAAGGGAGGAGAGGGAGCGAAGGGATTGCATCGACAATTTCACACCGACGGAACGAGGGTGGCGGCACGATTCGATGGGTTACCACCTGGGGATTGAAGCGCTGACTCCCATCACTTCCGGGCCAAGTCGGATGCCGTTAATCATTCATCGAACATCACGATAGAATTTTTATTACGTAATCAATTTGAAAGATCCAACAAACAACAAACTCGTTCACAATCCATCGATAAGAGAGTAATATTTTAATATTAATATATGGCTTCAATATGAACCTGGGGCATGGATATACATGGATATGTGATAAATTGATCTTCAGTGATCGTTCCTTAATCTTTAAAACGATTTTTTTTTAATGGTACTCACTGTGTAACAATATACTCTTTGAAATTAATTTTATTTTTTACTAATACAAAAACACGAAACCAAGTGACTTTCTCTGATTTTAATAAGCATTGGATGTATTAAATAAAATATAGACAAAAATAAGAGGCATTTTTTATAAGTGTCGTCTCACGTTAAGAAGATAAAGATAGAAAAATTTTTTTATTTGAAAAAGCTGAATGGTTTTGAAAGTACTTCATAATAATAATTTAAAAAAATCTTTAATGGAAGTTAAAAATAAAATTTTTAAATAAAAAGTTTTATTTAAAAATCAATTTATTATTATTATAAGGTACTCTTGAAACCATTGAATTTTTATTTAAAACGTTTCTTCTACCTTTACAGTTTCGACATTTGTTTCGAAAGAAAACCAATTTTTTTTCAAAGAACTATTTTATGCGTGCAGAGACAGGTGTAAAAAAAATACGTGTCTCTTATTTTTGTATATATTTTAACACATCCAAGGCTTACTAAAATTAAAGGAAGATACCTGATTGTGTTTCTTTGTACAATCTATTTTAGTTGATAATTCTGTAAAAAATTAATCGCGATTTAAAATTACAATTATTTATTAATAAGTTAAAAAAAAGAGAACTTGTCCATTAATTCCGAAAAATATTTTAAGATTTTAGAAATTGATTGAATTTTATAGCAACTTATGCGATCAAAAGAATATATCGTTGAGACGAATGGACTTTGCGCGTATAAAGTAATTTCTTCGAGTGAGAGGTGGTTCATTCAACGTCTCTGCTCTTTTGCGATAGTCAAAAGGCAACTTTAAAATTCTTGCTGCGTCTTACACTGGATATATGCAACACGTGATGAAAATGTAAGGACGACATTATGTCCTTGGAGATCTTGCTATCCACCTTGACGTATCAAGAGGGAAATAATTTCATTATCATAAGTGGCCTGGGATTTTCAAAGCTACGTGTTAAATGCATACGCGCGTATACGAATCTTGAGTTGCTGAACTACATACTGAATGCATTAGCGTTTAGCAAGTCCGGGTAGAGAATATTGGAATAGCAATAGCGCAGAGAATTCCTAGGTGGTAGAAAACTGATTTTTGTTTTATCTTTACTCTGTATTTCATGAAACTATTTTAGATAAATTTACGTTAAAATAATTGATGTCTCTTTCGTTATCAATAAAATGCGTGTATCCAATACGTTTGCCTTTTACGATAGTTTATTTTATCTATACAGATTTCTGAAATCAGAAACTGCATACTTCGAAACCGTTTCGAACTTTGCGCTCCGCTGAGAAGTTACATTACGTTAATTGCATAATTACTTGAATTCGCAATACTTCAGCAACACTAGAAATGTTGATGGGAACCTTCGAAAGAAGCCAATACAAAATTTATCGACAAGCCGCCGCTGAATCCTGCAGCCTTTATTTCCCTGTCGCGAGGCGGCTGCATCCGTCGGAGATTTATCTCAGTCGACGCCTTGGGAAGGATTGTTCGTGGTGCCGGGGACGAGGCTGCGAGATTTCGCTCCCTCTCTTCTACCCTTTCATCCTTCGCCATTTCCGAGCGGGATCACCGAACACTGATCGCCGATTGTTTCAATCGGCTTTAGCCATCCCGGTGCACCTTCTCGATGCATACCCCCCGCGTGCGCGCCATGGTTCAACTGCTGTTTAGCGGAGATACGAGCTTCCGGAATCTTCTCGGAAAGCGCGAGAAAAGCCGGTCGACCGGATTTCCATACGTAGAGAGAGAGCCTTCGATACGTTTTCGAAGTAGAGTTTATTGAAATCCGCGCTTACGCGTGTAGCGAAATGTCTCTCTAAAATCGGGAACCGATTCTCTTCTCACACTCTTCTCGCACTTTGAGAAAACGATTTTTCGCCTTTATAAATATAGTTACAGCATAACAATTATTTGTATTACATCTATAGAATATTTTTTTCAGAAGAAAGAAAGATTGTTTCAAATTAGGAACCTCAAGTACACGTACTTTATTAACATATTAAGAAATTATAATTGATTTTTAAGCAATCGATTATCTATGTATTATAATAATACATTAAGCTCGTTTTAAGATTGAAGTATTTGATTCAACGATACTTTGAACGTTAGGTTATAGCCGTTAATCGGTATCGATAAATCAATTTTTAACGGTGATGATAAATTAATTTCTGACGTAAACAGAGTGCAATTTTCATACATTATGCTCCTTTCATAGTCTGCACCTTCCACCGCAATTCTCCATTCCCATGCGCTCTGTTCCATTTTCATCCAGCGGCCACGCTCGTTCGTCGGCGTAACAAGAGGATGCGTCGAGCGCGTTTCATATTTATAAAAGAGTTAATATTTATCCGCCCCTGGGTGGATAGCTTTTTGCTTGTCCACCTTTCACTCAGGTTTCCATTTCCATCCAGCGACTCTCGAGTGTACCTTGATTTTCGTTCTCAAGTTTGATGCCACGTTTTTCGCCATGAAACAACTTGACGTGAAAGACATTGCCTCTTATGTCCCTCAAGTACCTACAACCACTTTCTGGCTGATCTTGCGATAACGTGGCGAAATATACACGAAAAGGTATACCCGAACAAAATTTACCGCGAACGAAATAATGAACGTTAGCAAGAGCTATTTTGTTTGTTAAATTTTAATCAAGTGTGGCCGCTGTTATAGAATCTCTCTTTGTTCAGAAATTAATTGAGGATAAAATTCAGTACATTTGCACCGGCGAAAAAGCTGACGCAGAGACTCTAACGAAGGATTCCCACGTCTATTTCGGTCGTGTTTTATATTTTCGGCATTTCGCCCAATTGAGATTTTCAATAGTCGTTCCGCTGGAAATATTCGATCGGCGAGCACAGTCGCATATTTCTCAGTCTATGACAAACCTGTCGCGTCGTCATAACGATCCTGTGCGTGGCGCGCGTACAGTACGATAATTACGTTATCCCACTGATTGCTTTCCAATAACGCGTTTATTCGGCCCGGTGCGTCCTCTGTGGTTATGAAGCGTGTCAGTTTTCGGAGGCGCGCCGCTTTGTCGCCGCTCCGGAACGCATGAATCATTTCGATGACCACACGCATCCCATTGCGCTTCTTGCTCGTCTCGTTAAGCGTCGCAGTTGCATGTGCAACCGCTAATCGAGTGTTAAATTTATTTCTACTGAAACTGATGATGAGTCTCCGGCTACTTCGTTGAATCTTGATTTCGCAAAACTTTAAGGCATCATTCTTTTCGTTCGAGGGAGAAGAAGATAGTAATTAGGAACACAGTATTTTTGAACAATAATAAATATTATTAAACACCAGAGAGTTTGCCTCGACCGAAAAATGACATTTCTTCTTCTTTTTGTGTTATAAAATTTTTAACTTTTTAGATATACAAAAAATTACGCAAGAGGAAAATTTTGATTGCAAGTTCCATTAAAATTTACTTACTACATATTTACGAAAAGAAATGCTTTGATAACCGTAGAGGTATTCACAGCTTTGCCTATACGCGCAAGTACTATGGGTTTATGTTGTTAGAGGAGGAAATAGATAGGAAAAAGGTAAAAAGACTATCGAAAGAAATAGAAAAAGGACCTTAGTGAAGTAGTGAATGGGAAGTCCTTTTTGGGCCGCGAAGAGCTATAGTCCTCTAGAGATGTACGTGCAGGTAGACGGATGTTCGAATAAGTACATGTATCTACGAGCGACGAGAAGGAGATGGATCGCTGCCGAGAGAAATACAGCCTATCACAGTGCGAGAAACGAATAGCATAATGGATAACTATTCCCGCGACGATCTCACGCGATTAAACATATCCGGTCTGTTCTGTTTCCGGTTAAAAATTGCGTTTTTGAAACAATCAAATATGAGAAATCAAATATGGATAATTAGATCATTTATATAAGATAAAAGCGTGCGCTTTCCACTGGATATCTAATTATTTTATTAAAGTTGTAATTTTAAAATTATCGTTTGAAAAATAGAATATCTTTGGTATTAAAGTAATCCAAACGTGATATTATTATAGGCAGCTTTTTTTAACGCAAAACGAGAAAAGCACATCTATTATTTGGTATTTAAAGAAACTGATTTGAAAGAAGGAAAATAAAATTCACTTTAGTCGACCTATAACTTGCGTCAGAATTTAGGATAGAATTCTATTTATTACCTTACGTGATACAAAAAATATTTAAATATTGGAATATATATATATATATATAATATTTATATATGCATCTGTTAATTTTGGCAATGGTAAGACACTTATAAAAGATGTATAATTTTATTTGAATAAAGTGCAGTTCCATCGTAATTATATCAATGCATTGTTTAAAAGACATAATCATAGAATCGGATAAATCATATTAAATATTAAAAGGTTTTTTTCGACTTTTTTTACGTGACTTAAAAATGAACTGTACTACTAGAATCAATCTGCACTACTAGAATCAATCTGCACTACTAGAATCAATCTGCACTACTAGAAAATTCTGATGCTAATTTAATGTAATGAGTGAAAAACTAATAATATTTTTATTCGTTTATAGTCTGCAGTATATTTAAGAATGACAATTTTAATGATTCAATATCGGAGATTTTGTTTAAATTATGTCGTTGTTGTAGCAAATAAGCAATATTGCATTCACATATATACAGAACATAATATATATATGTATATATATATATATATATAAATAAAATTATAAACATACTTTTATTTTAAATTTTGACGCAAATCGTAGATTGTTTAAAGTAATCAAGTGCAAGCCAAATCTCATATACTATACAATTTAATATTACATTATTAGAATATTTTAGTAGCTTCGCCAAATATCATATTTTCTTTATTTTTGAAATTATTGAGAAGAGATCATCACATGTGCTTTCAAACGTCGCGATAGCGTGAGGAGGATGAAGAGGAGAGACACGAAAGGTATCGTCTCTTCTCATAGCCTCCGTTTCGAGGATACCAAATTGCTCCGTTCAGGTAATCATCACCCTATTGTAGCACAAGCTCGGAGATTAGAAGGCGGGCAGTTATCACCGGTGAGAAAAGGGATGGGAACCGCCTGGAAGGACCGGCGGGACAATTAGTGCGAATTGCACGTCTGATACAGTTTTCGCGTTAGTCTGATTGTTTTACCCCTCGTCGAATTTTCGCCAACAGCTCTCTCCACTGGTTTAAACTAAATTTACGCTAAAAATTAGCACGCGTTGTCGGACCAATTGCAAGGAAAAACTTTTGTAAAAAGAAACGACAACTGATTTTTGACTACTGATTAAAAAAAAAAGTAAAACCTCGTGTCTATTTTGAATATCCGGAAGATATGAAACGTCTGTACGAAAAAATCATTTCAATATTTGTCATTTATTTTATTTCAGTATTTATTTACTTAATGTTAATACAAGCAATAAAAATTTTGTGTTATCTTGAATTTTTCTGTGATTGCGATTGAAATTTTTTTTCTACAATAGCAAATCTTAGTTTTTCCATGCTCCGTGCATACTTAAAATTTAGCGATAAAATATATATAATTTTTCTATACTAAAATAAATTTTACAGGAAACGTTTTATGTATTTTTCAGTTTGATTTACAAGTTTAACTTTCAGATAATATAATTTTCTTTTTATCTATTTGCGAACAGTTTTGGCAGATGAATTATTTACAAATAATTCTTTAAGCTCTGATTTTGTGAACTGCAATAATTATGCGATAATTATCTGAATCTGAATTACAATAATTATACGATAGCTTTACTATGCTAATTGAACGTTAAATTAATCCGGCTGGAATCAGAAAATTTCTCTTCACAGCATACATTTTAATTACTTTCCTGATTTGTGGCTTTTAAATTATATTAAATATACATAAAAAAGCGTTTTAGTAACTTTACTAATTGAGCAAAAATAATATTCAAAAAACTGAGAGACTTTTAATTAAAATTTAGATGTAATTATTGCATAATTAATTTAAGATCACAAGATGCGAATGTTTTTATAAGACTTTTTTTTATCATACACGTGTATACACGACGATGTGAAAGATCATCTGACGCACCCTTCGTTGAAAACTCTCAACTTTTGCTATTTAAGTTTTCTCATGTTCGTTAGTCTAAAGATGAATGTTAATGAGCTACTGGAATTCACATTCAACATTTGAACTTTTTTTTTGCTTTTTGACCAGACGGTTATCGACTTTTGTAAAGAATCAAATGCATTATCATTTTCACGAATTGTTTTAAACGTACCATTCATCTCATGTATTTTGAAATATCTCGAAACATTCGGTAAATTTATAAACGTACAACTAAATCGACAAAGAAAACCGAAAATTATTATTTACCGCTATCGGCTAATTTTCGAGAGTATTCTCACTATTTCTATTTTTATGCAATATTGAATTTTAAATGCATGATTTTACTATATATTTAAACTTGAAATTTTTAATTTTTGTGTAGCACAAATATCTTATTGAGAAATTTGCATAGAGTATCAAAACTACTTCTATCGCCTCGCAAATTTTCCAGCACTTCGCAAGTGTTGCGTGGAACGCTATTTAAATGGGAACCAACGCCCGGCGGGCATGGGATCGATGCCTGGTACAAAGGTAAAGGACATTCAAAAGAGTGTCTCATTTCTAGTTTCGAACTCGAACCCGCTCACATTAGAATCCGTCGCAAAATCGGAAGAACGCGTCACGCGATATTCTCTCGCGCAATTGTACCAGAGGATATTGGACGAATGGGGGTAGTCGCGTGCATACGTACGTATCTCAGTGCGCTCTCGCGTACATACACGCGACGAAGCAATCTTGCACGTATTGTAAAATCGTTATTGGAGTCGTAAAGTTCCACGCGGACAGATTGGTGCGGACGGATTACAAGTCCGGTGTAACGGCCGTTGATTTGCGCGAATGTTACAATGGTGAGCGACGCAATGCAGTTACACGAGTAATTGCAGGCTTGAAAAGCGGGAATAGCTAGATAGCCTCGAGCTGCATTAAGATGACATTTACGAGTGTTTACCCGTGCCTCGCGGTTAAGCGATAATTGCACGGTTCTCTATTTGTCTTGATGTTTCCGTAATACTTCCTATTTTATTGTGTATTACGCGGAAAGAAAAATACAAATCTAAAAATAATTATGTTGAACCGTTTCAAAAATTGTATCGGATGTTTAACTTGGTTGCTAGAATATCAAGACTGTTTGCAGCGACGTTATCTTGTTTAAGCATCCCATGATCATTTTAATGGTTCAAAAATTATTTTCTGATCTGTAGCTGGTTAAATTTTTAGATACTGCAGTAAAATTGTTCTTTCGATGTATATGTTTATTGACAAAAATTAATTGAGAAAATCGTAATCACAATAAAAGTTTTTGTAACACACACACACACAGCAGAATTTGTGTAACAAAAATTAAATATAAACGTGTATGTACTATACAATATTTCATGATTTATACTTTAGTCGGCACTCAATCGCTAATTAATGATACGATATAATTATTACTTTTGCGTCGTATGTGCGATTGATTGTGAGTGTTTATGATAACTTTTGCTATTGCAATTGCATGTGTTCAGCATACTGATATCTGCGTCAAGCGCATCCAGACAGGATATAAATCGACGTGAAAATGAATCCGAACACGGAACATTCGCTATTGGAGCGATTATCAATCTGGCTATCGAATTGATTCACGGCACGATAGATCGTTTAAGCATAATGACAGTAATAAGGTGTGGAACGCTGCTCGGCTGACGATGTAATTTCATTGTAAACTCATCGGCTTTTACGAGCCACTCATCACTCCCGGTATAAACTCGTCCGAGCAAAATTACATTTTGGTGATGTATTTAATATATTCATACACATATATATTTGCGCGAGAGTTCGTTATGAAGGCTCCAAGTCAATTTCGCGAGAGTTCACGCGGTCGGTCGCGCAATATTTGACGCTTAGTTGCGAAATGCACTACAGAACGGAATAATGACATTATTTTCAAACACGTTACATCTTACAGTTTTTAATTTTTCATGAAAGAAGCAAACCAATATTTGCAATAGAATCTATAAAAGGACAGCACGTTAGCCGTAAAACATTTGAAGGAATAATTCTTTGAAAAAAGAAATTAATTTTTAAATATTTTACTCCTTTATAATAGTTTACTTTTTTGTAACAGTTTATAAACATTAATCATTTGAATTTCAAATATATTACTTGTTTAAATGATTAATTTCAATTTTATTAAATTACGAAAATGAAAAGTTACAACTGCTCTTCTTATTCAGTCAATTTGGAAAATTGTAAAATAAATTGCGGGATTTTATAAATGGATTGCTGTGCTAAATGCAGAAATATTTATACATATTGTCAGTTTATGATAACAATACATATTTTTAAAGCTTACGTTATTTATTGAGCAGAAATAATTATTTTTAATCACCGTAATTTACTGAAGTAAGCTATATGGAAGAATCTTATAATAAGATAACGATGAAGAAGGGGATTCTATAGCGATTAGTTCAGATTACGATTTACATTAGGTGTATTAGAGAAAATTCTTCTGTAATATTAACCACCGACCTGTAGCATATAATAATTGAACCGTAACTTTATCCGTCTAGCGAAGAAAAAGTTCCTTAAAGGTTAATAGATATGACCCGTAAAATATGGAGGCAATTAATTATACTTAACTATATTTTTATTTTATAAAGAGAAAGTTTATTCATAATTATGTGATAGGATATTTACAAACTGAAAATATTTTTCAGTAATAATGGATAATAGACTGCTCACGTTCACAAGGATTTCCATTCAAAGTTTAATTAAAAAATTCTGAATATTACATATCCATAATTTTTACACGAAATTTAACAAACGTTTGGAACATATTTACATTTGTATTTAAATTCGTGAAGTTAACGTAAATGTTCCATTAGAAAAACAAAATTTTTAGAAAATATTGGATAGATTTTTATAGTTACTACACCTTTAATTACTTATAATTAGTTGTACTGTTCTTGTGATACTTATACAGATGAATTTTGAAACTTTCCAAAGAATTTTCTGATGTGTCGTGTCGATCTTGCAAGAAGTTTGATTTATCTCCGCATTTTAGGTGTCGCGATAGGTTAATTGGTCCGAAAGAAATCTGTGCTTTTTTACAAACGGCTCTTCCTTAAAAAGTCTCAACGTCTTCGTGGAATTTAAACGAGCTCGGCCGGTCCGCACGATCACCCTGCGCCTACAAATCAGACCGTGATTCATTGCACCCTTGTTTGCCTTCTTATTTTCCACAAAGCCTCCCTCGTCGCTTTCCGGCGCGTCGTGACTAATTATGCGATCGACGCGCCGATCCCTTAAATGCGGTTCTTTCGTCTTTTTTCTCATCGTCACTTAAGAATCGATCTCGTCGAAGACGAGACTCTTAATACTTTGGTAATAACGATCACTATGTATAAGATGATTTGAAAGCTAAATGCCTGAGGATTATTGAGTACTTTCCTCTTACACTTTGTGCGTATTTCTTAAGAAATATAAAATATATTTTCTTTTGCATGTGAAATTAATGGTTTATCAATATAGAAAATTGAAAGTTTCATTTAAACTTATTTTTCTTAAAAATTACGCTTCTCCAAGTTAACAATTTAGTACATTTATACACTGCTATGATTTTACATTTTTAACAAAAGATTTATATTCAACACTTTATGTCTGCTAAAAAATTTAAAACATGGAAATGGAGCATGGAATACGTTTTTTAAAATGATTTATAGTTATTTTAAATGTCAAATTAGTAAATTGTGGTAACTACAATTGACTGTATAATTTTTTGTAAAATATTATATAAAACATTTATATGAAATATTAATTATTTTCTTTACATATTTTTTGTTCAATAAATAGAAACTAACAATTAATTTAGCCCGAAGATTAAACAAATTGTATACAAGACAAAAATCGCTCATGCTCAAATAAGATTAATTTTTAAATATTAATTTTAATTTTTGATTATTCTACACAACGTTTTTTACAATATAATTATTTTAACGCTTTTACTGCTAATTAAGAATTTATTATTTCTTTCAAAATTTCTGTTTCATAAATCCTAAATATTGTAGATTTTTAATTTCATTGCGAGAATAAACGTCCTTCAATATCTGATTGAAAACGTCCCTTCGAGGGTAGAGGGCCGCAACGCGAAATGAATTATCCATGCAGACATTCACTCCAATTCCTTCTCGTATTTTCAACGCAAAATCATTCCTCCCGTAGTTTGTTTGTCCAATTTCCCTTCAGAGTAACGTGAAAAAACATTTTTGTCGGGCATTTCCACCTGTATTTAATTTCATCGAATTTGTGTGGCAACTGCGCGCTACTGATTAGTGTATTCATCGCTTCAGCCTGCTGAGAGACGCCATCATGACGGCTGGATGGCCACAGCTGTGATGCTACTTGTCCTGATATCCAAAACTTGTTGTTAACGATATTATTAACATTAATATTGCCAGCAGTAATCGATTGTTTACCCTCTCTCTCTCTCTCTCTCTTTCTTTCTCTGTACTCTACAAAAATACACATCAAAATTTTCGATAGGTGATTACTTAAAGCTGCTACTTTCGTCTTTTTAATGTAGTAATATGTAATCGTAAATAATAATATTGTTTATGAGGATTCGTACACTCGTTTAACGATTTTTAGATGAACTGTGCAATTGCTACCGCAATTTGGTACACGTTTCTTGTTTCTATTTGAAATATAATTCAAATTATATATTAAACGCTCATAATAAATTATAAAATTTGATGAAAACAGTTATATTTTATAACATGTATATATATATATATATATATATATATATATATATATATATATATATACATAGAGAGAGAGAGAGAGAGAGAGAGAGAGAGAGAGACTTCCAATTTCTATATGGAAGTTGCAATTATTATGGCGCATGAGTGTATTTATTTCTCCAAACACAATCAATATATTATTAGCTAATTGTGTAAAATATAAATAAATAAATTGCTACACAATGTAACTAAATATTATGCTACTTGCTAAATATAAAAATATAAAACTACAGATTTTAATTTTAAGAATGCACTCGAGTGATTACAAAGTTAATAAAATGTATTTTATTTATTAAGATTAAATTATGTGATTCTATCATTTGTAAACTAAATTAATATTTTTTTAATATTACAAATTTAAAGAAAAAAAAAACAATTAATATAAATATTTTTTCCCTCTTTATAGAAAAAAAACAATTGTTTTATAAAATCAATAGATTTTTTAATGAAAAATTTTACTGCGGGAGACATTAAGTGTTTAAAGGGAGATAGAAAATGAAATAAAAAGAGAGAATTAAAAGAAAAATAGGAAAAATAGAGAAAGAGAAAGAGAAAAAAAATGTAGCCATCGTATGTCGGTCAATTTACAGATTTGGGAATAAGCTTGTTGATTTATTCAAATAATGAGATAAAAGAAACTACAAATCGGTATTAAAGCGACCAGATAACTCACAACAAACAGCAAAAGAGAGCTTTTTTTTTTTAATGCAATTTGTGCATGCATTATCTGCATAATTGCAATAATTTTCACTGCATTTAATTTATCACGGTTAATTTATAACTAATTACAGAAAACAACATTGCGGCATTGTATATCAATGAAAATATTTTCAAGACACATTTTGTAATTACATCTAGGAATATTATAATTGTGTTTACGAATTGTGACAGGGCAGCAAATTGCTTTCAGTTAAACTTGCATACATTATAATATCCATGAATACAATTTCGTAGCTAACATTTAATTAAATCAATCGCATTCTCTTATGATAGCTGTTTCCCTCACCATTATAATTCTAAATTATATATTAAAAAAGTGTCAAATTATATATTTTAAACTTATTAAATTTTGATTCAACAACGCGTGAAACAAATTTTAACTATAAAATATAATTTAATTTAAAATTTTAATTTAACAATATAATGGAAATATAATTTACAAATCTTTAAAAGTAAACTTTGCATGTGCAAACATTAATTTGTATTAACTCCTCGAACACGAACACACACCAGTAGAAATTTGTGAAAATCAAAAATGTTCAAAATTCTTAATTAGATAGTTTTTTTCTTATTGCATAATGTATTTAGATAATTTTAAGACAAATATAAAAAAAACACTTTAATTTTAGTATAAATTTGTGAGCTTTATGTATTAATTATGTTTCTTACAGTCATTTGATTAATTTGACATTTAAAATAACTATAAATTATTTCAAAAAACGTATTCCATGCTCCATTTCCATGTTTTAAATTTTCTGTTCAATTAATAATTGTTTTATCTGTTATTTTTATTTTATTTCGTTAATATTTGATGCATCTAAAATTATTATAGCAAGATACAAAGTACTTGCTGCTTACGTACAAAAACTTACTAAATTTTAATGATTAATTAAATTACAAATAAGTTTTATTAAGAATTAAGTATTTTATTTATACATACTTAAATTAAAAAATATTTACCCTTCTTGTTTTAACATATTTCTTATTCATTTAACAACGATTTAAATTTGAGTGTTTTCAAATTGGTCCTGGTCGATTCTGCCTCAATACAGACGCGTAGTCTGAATATTTCCATGCGTAAAAGTTTCGCAAGATAAGTTTCCGGAGATGATACAGAGGTTACTTTCGAAGATCGCAAGGCGGAAAAATGGAGGATTTGCGAAAAGAATTACACGGAAAAAAAGAGAACGAAAAGAACGTTCTCGGAAAATTTTATAATTTACTTGCAAATTTCTCAACTGTCAGAAACTGTCTTTATATACTAATTGCGTATTTGCAACTAAATTTCACGAATATTGCAAGTTCGAGGCAAAAATCAGAAGTATGAAAACTGAAAAGAAATGTGAATAAGAATAAATAATGCGAATCAACGAAAATAAGAATTGTATAATTG
This sequence comes from Solenopsis invicta, assembly GCF_016802725.1. Classification (NCBI taxonomy): domain Eukaryota; kingdom Metazoa; phylum Arthropoda; class Insecta; order Hymenoptera; family Formicidae; genus Solenopsis; species Solenopsis invicta. The sequence goes on from NC_052673.1 coordinate 13,906,226, forward strand.
GAAAAATAAGTTTATTTAAGTTTTAAATCTTCATATATGGCATTCATTTGAAAACTATCTATTTCGAGATATGTATTTTTATAGAATATCTTAGAATTTCTCTTTTGTTTAAACAGGAGAAACATAATATAATTTATTTTTTTACTGTTACTGAAAAAAAATCTTATTTATTTGTTACACTATTACGTTACTTGTATTTGCTGCACGATGTACATATAATTATGTTTTACTCACGGTACGATGCATCGTATGATGATAGATGAAAGCATGTAGATTCAAAGATGATTGATGCAGTTTGTGTCTACAAAAATCTCGATATTCAAATTCCACGGCAATTTTAGAGAATCAGCACGAGGCGAGGAGGCTTCGGAAGGCACCGATATCACCTTATTAAAATCAGAGAGAAGCGCCGATATCGGGTACGTCGTGTGTAGGATCGGTTATCGATTCTCAATTACGCCTTAATGGCGAAGCGAAGCCCGCTGTATCGGTCACGTGTATCGGACCGCTAAGTTCTAGCTGGATCATCTTCCGACCAGCAAATGGGTTGGAGCAGGGAGTGAGATAGTAGAGGACATATTCCGCCGTGTACGGTCACGACACTAGGACCACATGTCCCGTTCACATTTGGCGAATGCGACATGCGGGTCTTTTGATCTGTGTCTTTGATAGATTCATTGGTATACTTTCAATCCTTCGTGAAAATTATCATTATTAATATTTATTTATGTTAATTGTGTCCATGATCTTCTTTTTACACTATTTATGTTAAGTTGTATATCTGTACGTATATTTTATTATTATATTACACCAATTATATCAAGAATCTATCAGAAGATCAAGAAATTATACAAGAGTTCAATAATTGCATGATTAACCAAAAATGAAAAAATAATGAGTTTGCATGTTTGTAATTTATAAAAAAAAAGCGATTGCTCTTGCATAGAATATACTTTTCTTTAATTATATTCTAAAGTCTAACTCTTTTAAAGTATTATCAAAATATTATTTAAAATATCTATTACTTAAAATAAAATATTGATATCATCTCGACAACAAATTGCGTAACTTTTAGAGCATGTGAAGCCCTTTCAAACTACTTCTGTCTCTAATCTTAAAGTTACAATATGTTGTTTGCTTTTTCTTGAAAAACTTATGCTTCTAAGCTTAATTGCCTCTTCCTCTTGAATAAGATACTCTTTATCTTGTAATATACGGTTCATAACCACGTCGCGTCTCCGTCTATGATCTAGCAAGAAGAAAACCGCTACGGATACGTCAGCCATTGCACGGTGCATCGAGCCAGAAGATTGCATTTTCGCGCGACTCACATCCCAGCCGCAAAAGTAAGTCACCCTCTCCCCTCCTCCTCCCCGTTCCTTCCTTCTCTCGATTCAGCCTATCTCTCATGCCCACCCTCCGGATTTCCTCGCCAAAAGTTTTCCAAGCGGTCGGTGCGGTGAGGGGAATGCATCGTGAAGGACGTCGATTCTCGATTCCGTGAAAGGGAAAGAGATCGCTGCAGGCCCTTATCTCCCTTAATGAACCTCCTCGGGAGTCGCTCGACGACGAATAATTCGCGCGATGTCATGTACCGGAACACAACTCAACGCGATAGTGGGTATATATTGGTGCTATTCGAGTTATGGGACAGGATGACGGCTCGCTTGCTCTCTGAAGATATTCTTGACGTCTGTAACAATTGCAATCTCGATTTCCTGCATATATATTTATAGATCTTTCCCTTCCTTTTCAGAAATGGAGTTTATATCATTGCGATATTGCATTTAATCCATTGGGATCGTATTTATTTTTCGAACGTCGAAGCCAGAGAGCAGCATTTATTTTCGCCATTCTTAAGACTAAAAAAATTACAAAAAGTCATAAATTTTAAATATTTATTAAAGCTGGTATTGAATTCTGATTTTAAAACCGTCTTAGGTAATGAGATGCTAAAACAGAACTGTGATTGGTTAATGGCTTCTTAAGGCAATACTAAAAACTTAAATATAAAAATTGACTGATGAATATCAGTCTTAAAATATAAATTAAAAATAAATATATCCTAAAAAATCATGAACTTCTTACAATAATAGCCAAGTGTGTGAAATCACTTGAAACGTTCGTAAAACTATTACACAACATTTGCATGTTATTTTACTTTCTTTAAATTATGTTTCGAGCAAATTTTACATGATGCAGTTGGATGTCGTCTCTAGATAGTAGGTAGAACATGTGTTAAGAAGTATATTCAATTAAGCACTTGTAATTAATAAATGCTGTTACCGGTTTCTCCATTTGAGGTAATAAACACGACTTTAATAAAGATTAAATTTATAATAAAATATGCTTTTGAATACGCCCATGCGTAGAATCAATGCTTCTCATTTCATTTAAATGATAATTCCTTTAAACTCGGATTGATTCTTGAATCATCCGTTTCTTCTTACGGACAAGGCCGTTACAGTTATTGCTCTTATTGTGAAATATAACCCATTGTATATAAATCGGTTTTGAAATCGCGTCAGCGCCTCCCTCCCCCCTGCCCTCCTCCTTTGTTATTCGCTATCCAGCATCTCACGGGAGTCGTAATTTCTCCCGTTACTTATATACTCGTGCGTTGCAACGGAGCACACAGGCGCGGCACCTGGCTTCACGACGCCGTGTAATAAAGTCCCATTATTACCTCCGTTATTGTTCTTAACACGATTATGCTCGCTCGAACGCGCACCGACTTCGGCTCGTGGTTCCCGCATACGGGAAGCACGCCCCTGATCCACCCGAAAGCTCTACCGCGCTGCGAAAAAATAATAAATTGCTACCGGTATCTCGCTACAACTTTCTTTGTATCCGCCATCTAAATCTTCCCCTTACTTTATGATATCTTGTAAAATTAGGTCACTGCCGCAACTTCTGACGTAGTTAGGGTTAACAGATTATGACTGGCGAACTTCATTTAATAAAACTGTTATTCTCGTTTTGACATATTTTAATAAAATTGAATATCTATTGTAATAGAAATATTATTTAATAAAAATAAAAATTATTTAATATAATATAATCTGCATAAATAATATATACAATTATATAATTTTGCCAATTTTCTTTTTTTCTTTATTAAGTTTTCCAGCAAACAAGATTAATGTTAAACAACATTTATTGTCCTTAAAGATGTCATAAAGATGTTAAGACATCATTTGATGTCACTTTGTTTACTGAGATGTATACAGTTCCTCAGCAATGATTAAAATTTGAATCGACAGCATTATTTGCTTTCGAAAGGAATACTATTCGCCGATCGTTTCTCAGTCATCCGCGTTATATGCGTTTTCTTTATCGCGGAGGTTTACAAGGAAATCCCATGGAATCGACGCGATGCGATATAAACTCTCGACCCAGTACGAGCTCGAAAACGAGAAACTCACATTGCCACCCCACGGAGCAGCGTCCATGCGATGCGATTTCTTTGCCCAGCCATATTTCAATCCTGCGCGTCGGCGAGCGGAAAATTCGGCCCGCGGAAACCGAAGAAATGGCCCCGATGATTTGTTGCCGCGAGAAATTCTCCTGCCCCTTTGTTAGTCTGTAAGTGTTGCAACACAAGTAGATTAAAACTATTCTTTTTGATACAAAACTTCTTGGTGATTTTTCTTTTGTTCTATTAATTATATTTTTTAACTAAAATTCGAATTTTTTTATTTTTATTGACGAAAAACTAACTTTGAGATATAATATATTCTAATGTATTTATCTTAAAAATAGTAAAAATGTAATTTTAATAAATTAAGAGAAAAGATAACAAGATCAACGCTCATTTAATCTGTTATTTATTAAAATTGCAAAATATTACTTTTTTCTTGGATAAAAATCTAAATGTAATAATAAGTTTAATTTTCATAAATAATGTTTTTTTATTAAAAAATATGCTTGTGTGTGTGTATGTTTGTAAATTAGATTCAGAAAAAAACTAATACATATTTTTATAATAAGTTTAATATTTTTAGAAATAAAGTCATTATTTTGATAGTATATTATTTATTTACATTCAGATTAAACAAAAAGAATAAATTTTAATTAAAATTTAGATTCAAGTATTAATATTTCTATTCTAAAATGCTTTTTTTTGTCTTTCTTTTTCTCTTTTTCTTTCTCTCTCTTTCTCTCTCTGCCTCTCTAAAATGCTTTCTATTTCGAGATTGATAACGGAAAACATACGAATCGTCAAATCAAAACATTCGAGTAACGAGAAATCGTGTCGATTGTTGTATCGATCACATATTGACAATCCATTTGAAATGGAAGAAATATTTTCAAGGAAGCAAAGCTGACTAAAGCGCGTTGCCTTGGAGTTATGTTTTTGTTGAGCATTGCTCGTTGCGGCATCCGCAAAGCCACGCTGTATTGTCATTCGCACGACGAAACTCGAATTGGCAGGTAGCGGAGCGAAATACCGCTGTATTATCCACCGGAACGCAATTATTTTCTGCGCGCAATTAACAACTATCGCCCCACGCGGTTAATTAACTTCCACGATTAACGTGTGTAAATATATTAGTTATTTATCGAACCAAGTATTTCGCATAATTCATTCGTTTTGTAGAAATCGAAACGATGACGGATAAAAATTAGTAATAATTGCTTCATTTATTCGCGGCAGTAATGGATTTTTTTTAACTGCTGACATGCTCAAGTTTGAAAGCATCTTATATTGCGTTTTGATATTTTTATCGATTTAACATAATAATTTGTTTTTTAAATTAAACGTGTGGAATCGTACATAAGTCATTTGCTCGAGTAATTTACATAATAATAAACTGTAGGATATCTATTATTTTATTATTAATAAGAGGTGTATTTTATTTGATTTTTGCTTATGTGTGATAAAATCTTTTGCCATTTAAGATATTGTTCGTTCTACTAATTTAAGTTAGTTTCCCTTCGTATATGCGACAGCGAGATCAGCACACCGCGTGTGATTATCGTTGAGAATAAAAGCGTGATCGTAATTAACCACGTTTTAACAAATATACCGTGAGTGCAAAGAACATTTTTAAAAGAAAAAGGTTTTGCGCGATAGCAAGGCAAACATGAAATGAGTAAATATAGCATCGCATTGAGGACTGCTACGTATCACGTTAAAGTGGAAGAATTACGTATAAATATTTATTACTTACTTAATTTTAAAATTACTAACATTCGACAATTTAACGAATTTTATATACAGATACTCAAGAGCAAGGTAAGAAAAATTTACAGAAAAATTGTTATTAAAAATTGTCCCAAGATCTCTGTGATATACGACTTTTGATATTTACCACTAACAACAGTCCGCAAGAAACTATTACTATTTTACAATATAAAGATTATAGTCTGAAAATTCACAATTGTAGCGCCCCTTTATGTGTTTGAGTAACAGAGCTGTCGAATGCACGTGTCTTATGGAATTTTTGAGTGTATACATTATTTTGTAGACATAAAGCACCCTATAATGACAACACGTCGTATGATGACAAAATTAAACTCATAATGTTCGGCAGCATCATTATTATCCATAGTCTTCCAGCCGAGTTAATAATGTTGGAAAGTTAACGCAGTCTGCGCAAGTCGCGCTCTCAACGACGAGCATTATCATGCCTCTCTTCAGTAAAGGGTTACGTAAAAAGGTCGTGCACGCGGTGTGACGCGAAGGGAAAGGGGAAGGGCGAAGCAACGGGATCCGGAGCAACTGTTTCTCTTCCCTGCGTTTCTCTCGCCAACTAGCCGACAACAGCAGTACCACCACCGTCGTCGCGCCGGTTCTACTACTAACACTACCCCATTACCAACACCATCGCTGTACCAAATACGACGACCAACCGACCCGCGTTTACCCCTACGTCGTCGCCGAGGTAATTGCGTGTTTATCCGCTCGGCTTAATTACGTGTCCGCTTGTCCAGCTGCAGGTGGTAAATTCCGTCCGCCATTTTGCGGCGCGCAGCACAACGTCCCGCGGATATTTTTCTTCTACGATGGCAACCTGACGGCGGTGGCTTTGACGGAAACATGTTTGTCGATGAACTATTGACTTTGCTTTAACGAAAAGAAAGCCCTCTGCTCGATAACGTCTAGTTTTGATATAAAATATATGTAGTTAAATGTCGTTTGCAATTTTCATTCGTTGAATTGTACAAACTGCACAGAATGATTACTATTTCTGCACTGTTGAGCTCATTAAGAATTTAAATGATTGACAGGAATTTGAAATTATTTTTCGCTTGACATTTATGCCATTTTCTAGAGACGCTTCGCGATTAAAGTAATTAGTACGGCGTTCGTATGTTATAGGACAACATTTAACCGACTAAAAAATTCATATTAAACGTAACGAAATAAACTGAAAAAATTCTACAAAATATTACTCTGCGATTGACCGAGCGACGTATCTGCATAATGTATTCATTTGCTACGCAAAAGGCCAAAGGTTCACGCGAGCACTGTTTTTCCGGTACAAAGAGAATGCATGCGACCGCACTTTGCGACTGCACTCCGATCTGCGCGTAGCGGTGCGCTTTTACGGCGACGCAATTAGAACCGCGATTGAAAGTCGTCCCCGAGGCGCTCGACGCATTTTTCGCGAACGGTAACAAAGAAAAAGAGCGGAGAACAGTGTATGCAACGCGAGAGGAAAAAAAGAGAAAGAAAAAAAAAATAGAGGTCGTTTGCGCGAGAGAAAATTTCTCGGTGTGGGCTAATCGAGATACAAGTGATAACAAGGGTAGGACGAGTGCACGCGGTCCTTTCTGGCACGAAAGAAGACGCTCTCCAAATTCGTTCATACAAGAACCTTTTTCCTCGTTCCTCCCCCCCCCCTCTCTCGCATTTCTTTTCTCCTCCCTTCCGCTTTCAGCGAGCCTTAAAGCGCTCGCCCCAATTTCTCGTTGAATGCCGGGACGCGTGAAAGCGGCTGACCCAACTCGCCTTCTTCTCCTTTCATTTTTTCTTTCCCTCGCGAGCGAAGCGAGCAAGCGGGCAAATTCTCGCCCAAATTGACGCGAATTGGCCGGAATCTTTACGGTCTGAAGATTATTTTTTTAATGAGCTTTAATTGAACAGTGCGAATTTAATTGAATACGAAATCTATATAGTAGATTTATGTAATTATACTTAATTTATACATAATTCTTACATCACGAGGTATATAAAGTCAATGTTTAAATACACCAAACTTACCTCAGTCGAGTGCAGAATCGGAATTTCTATTCTTACGCACATTTGAATTTTTAGCGTCTAATCACGTCCGTTCAATCAAATACATAAGAAATGTCATTTAGACTCGGAAAAACCTGCTATTCCTGTCTGCACCTAGAAGGATCGTCTTTAAAAGACCGACGGTCGTTAAACGTGCACATCAGGTCTTTCCTGGGTGCGAGCGACAGGTGGAATAACAATTACGTAAGACGAGCTCATTAGGCGGAGGATTTAGCCTCTTTAGGTCGCACGGATGGACGGACGGACGGACGGCAGATCCTTCTAATTGAGGCAATTATGTCCGGCCCGATCGAGGCTGCGCTCGCCGCGGCGCGAGAAGTCGATTTTTCGCTAAACGTACCGATCTGGCCAGTAAATTTCCACCGGACGTGTTCCACTGTCCGTTTGTAATCTTCCGGCCAGAAATTAGTTTCACGTCGGCTGGCGTTATCGACGTCCCGAAAAGGATTCTCCGACAGGATCCCGGCCGCGCCTCGGTATGGTGCAGCTGCTCTTCTAATTTCGAGGCTCTTCCAGGATCTCGCACGCTTCTGCCTCTCTTTTTTTTTTAGTTTTACTGTCTCGACTAGCGAAGTTTAAGTTACGACTCGGCAAACGGTAGTCGCGAATATCGTCGAGAGCGTTTTTAAGGTTTTAAAAGTATCGTCCTGCTAAATTAAAGGACCATTCGCGGAGAAAATGTATACATAATGACATTTGGAGTGGAACGACATGTAGTTACTCGGAAAAGAATTTAATTAATCACAAACGTAATCTTTACAGTTATTTTTTATGCAAACGATCAGAAACTCGGATAAATTAGGAAATAAATTAATTAAAATTGGCTAATACAAGTAATTATAAATATTTTAACTGTATTTTTTTTATTCTACAACTTTAATTTGTTATACGTTTCTTTATTTTTAGTACAAATTTTTATACTTTTTGTTACTTACGTCTACATGCTAACAATAAGTGTGTGTTCAATATCATTCTTATCCATTCGTTCAATTGTGACTTAATTTCTTAATTTACCTAAAATATGTTCTATAAGACTTAAAACTCGCGCGACAAAGAGTTAATTCGTTGCAACATAATGTATGACATGCCGAAATACCGCGTCGTGATGCGCCGGCTGGTCGAGAGCTGGCATGCGAGTGTCGTTGTTGTAGTTCGCCTTAGCCGGGCTCGCTCGCCTTTGGAATTTCGTGTGCAGCGTCGCGTTGCCGAAAAGGGCAGACAGTTATCGGACGATAACTCGTGGAGCATCGCGGGACGGGTCGCGCCCGGCGTCGGGGCGATAATAACCGTAGAAGGCAAGAGGCGTCGTTTAAACGGCGGCACGGCCGGACATAAATCTTGGGAAAAACACGCGTGGCAAAATTGCCACGGGCCGACGCTACGCCCAGAAAATATGTCACCCTCCACCTCTACGTCCCCTTCGGTCTCCCTTCTCTTCCTCCCTTCGTTCTCCCGTTGCACTTGCACTTGCACATCGTCGTCCTTCACCGAACCTCTTGCTCCTTTTGCAGTCTTATGTACTCTTCGAAACTGCTAGGACCGCCGTCATTTACCGCGACTTTCTTGCGAACCGTTGAATTACAGCGAATGACGTCATTGCATTTTATGAGATTTTTTTTTATGCGTCTGCTCTTCCAGCCATCGTTCTGGTTAAAACATCGGTCGAAATCGAAAACGAGAAAAGTGAACTTTTTTTATGTCAAGTACGTTGATCGAAAAAATTTCGTCGCCCGCTTCGATGAAAGAATATCAAGTTCTTTTTGACCTACGAAAAGTATGAATTTTATGTCTTTTCGAAAATCTATTTTGCATTTATAAGTATCTTATTGGACCTCTGTAAAATCTTAGTTTGGTGTCTCTCATTGAAAGATACAAAATAATTTTCCTGTGACACGTACATTACACCTGAAAGAATTTCGTTGCATTTGTCAAAATACAAAATTTGCTAGTTTCCTGAAATTTTATTTCTTTATTTCTATTAAAAATTTATATATCTTTCGAAAGAAGTTAATACATCGTATATTTTCTATTTTATATTGATTCTTGAAATAACATAACTCTTATTACAAAGAATTTTATATTCCTTTTAAATTTAATTTCTGAACTTGTACATTTCTATGCCAAAAAATATACATGTATATATATATTTTTTTTTCTTTTAATCTCTCTATCTCTGAGATAATATACCAAAAGGTGAAGCGATTTATAATTTCAGTAGCCTGTTGCAGTATTTTATATGCGTTTTTTGGAACAATTGTTTCTATTTTACGCCCAAAGGGCCTTCATGTAAGCCAACTTGTTTCTCTTTTGAAATATTTTACGCGCGTGCGATTGCGGAAGATATAAAATTGTCGAGAATTCTGTAACATTACGCGTCATGATAATGCTCAGCTACGTACACTTGCGAGGATTTTTATATTATTTTGATTAAGGCAATATTGTTTTAGACTTTGCAGGTATGAAAATTCCTTTCCTTTCTCATTATTTTTTACCTAAATTACTACAAACGAACCGGGGAATGTGTGTGCACTATATCTGACCCTGAAAAGTGGAAGTAGAGTTACGAAGGACTATCACTTCATTGATGTAAACCGTGCATCCAACTTGGAGTTCCCATCGTAATATCGATCATTCGTAAAATAATCCGATAAGAAAGTTTGTTGGCATTCGGTGGGCAATTTGAAATTCGAAAACTCGATAAATCGTTCTATTCCCTCTTCTCCAATCCCTCTCTTTCTCCCGATGCAGTCTCTCGGCCGGTGCATGCCGACCCGGCATATGGAGGAGAGGAGTACTGCAATGCAGTCGCCCGCCGAGCCGTGAGCATGTATTCAGGTATAGTCAGACACGAGAGTCAGACTTAACAGGGGAACGAGCACGGCACAAGACGGCTCGTACAATGGCGTAGCGTAATCGAAACTAGAAATAACTCGTCGTCGAATGTTGTTCTCCTCCTTTCTTCTTCGTTTCTACAAAAGTTATTTATGAAATTTAATTTTTATATTAATAATAATGCACAGAATTAATTTTGAGAATTGCCGAAAATTACATGCCTATTCTTTTTCACTCTCCGTTTTTCACTGATCCGTTTGTATATCTATTTTTTTATTAAATTACTTTAATTTTTTAAATATATCTCATTGTGGGGAAAAAATTGCGAAAACGTTAAATATTTAGTTTTTGCAAATTTTGATAGTTGAATTTATTCAGCAAATATTTTCCTATTTTACTAGTTAAACTATTTTATTCTAAACTAATTTTATTCTAATATCATTGATTACTTATAATAAAATTTATTCTCACAAACTACTTTTTCTCTACAACTTACAATTCTTGGATTTTATACAGCACTTTTACGGCGCGTGTAACTCATCATCGTAAGAATGTTGTGCTTGTATTTGGCTTAAATTTACGCCAGTGCAGCTTAACGAAGTCATATGTAGACCGTTTTCAAAGCCCTTGAGCCTATATATAGGGGAAAACCTTGGAAAGTCGAAGAGAAGCATCCTTGAGCAGACTTGAAACGATCGCGATGATCCTCGATACCGACCCGCGGGCTACAACTCCCTTGTGATAAGACATGACTTAAATCTACAATCCCTCAATTCACCCTCCTTACAACCCTCTAGCGACATCGGCGCGCACGTATGCGCTTGGACATGCATGGCGCGGACGCAATCGTGCCGCAAAATGCGCGCGGGATCCACGACGAAAATGTGAAATTAATGTCACTGTTTTCGACTGACGTAATAACGATGCCTTTAACGTTTTGCATATGTAACACGTTTTTTTCGAAAATTTGAAATTTATTCTATCATTTGATTTTACTCATTGAGAAGATAAAATTAACGATTTCTCAATTGCTCAAGACTCGTCGAAAACGAAAGCTATATAATCTTTTATAATCAGAAATTCATAAACTTTTAGATCTATGATCTAAAAGTATCTGAAAATTAGCAAAAGAGAATTATAAATTATTTTCACTGAACAAATCTCATATGACGTACCGTTTACGAGTTGTAATATGGATATCGGGCAACCGTACATAACGAATTATTATAATTCTGTCGGTGTTGCTCCGCAATATCGTGCTTGAAAATCCATTGTCGAAAATCGTCATTCACTGCGGATGGGAGAACTGAAATGGGACGCGAGGGAGCGCATAAACGGCTGGATTCGACGCTGCACATAGGCCGCGGATACGTGCACTATCGGGATCCTGCAGTGCAGCTGCTCGACGACGGGTCGCTTGTGAGGTAACGTAGGTGGCCGACGTAGATAACTCGGGGCGACCGGTAATGCGCGTCTGCACACACACGGTTAGGGCTAAGGGCCCGCCAATAGAGGCCGACGACAATCGCCCTCTCTGGCCCCCAAAGGCTGCCAGATATCGCCATCGTATAATGTCACCCTCCTCCCTCCTTTCCTCTCGCGGCACGGCACGGCACACCGAACACCGAATGGCGATGGAATGGCAGAATGGCATAACGCAGAAATGAACTTACCAAATGCGAAGCTGCTCGGTTACAATTAATCACATTGCTTGTAACGCATCAATCCTGGGAGCAGATGTGCTCAATAATTGCCTATTAACTCCTCTATCTAACTTTGTTATAACATTCAGTTAAATCTCTTTTCGCACAAATCTCTTTTATAAACTATAGAATGTTACTAGAAGCAAAATATTTTAGTCAAGTATTCAATATATAAATTAGGTACAGAAAATATGTGACATTTTATTAAATTAAGTTTTTCAATGTTTAATCTGTAATTCGTTATAATTAAGAATTAAAAATTATAACCACCTTTTCATTTTAGAATTTCTCGAATTTGAAGAATGAAGAAGGAGAATTTTATTTCTGACACACGTCTGTCTTTCATATCATTAAAAATTTTTAATTTGTGGATTACAGAAATATTAAAATTGATAATATTGATTAATAATTTAAAATTGCTTTTTAAAGGTTATACGTATGAAATAATAAACGTTATTAGTTTTTGCTAAGGAGAAACGAGACTGTGTTAAATCATTCTTAACGGGTTAAATTATGCATTGAACTGGGTATAAAGTTATATTGTTCGTTTTATGCACAATGTGGCGTTCTCGTGACTTAGCACTTGACATCGTTCGTGTCAATGGCCCTGCAACTCGCGATATACGCATAATGCATCTATTTCCGCGCGCGCGCATTTTGTGCGAGTATGTGTGTGATAGTTTATAATCCTGAATAAAAAATTTTGATAGCCAATTGAATCGTAACATTATTTTTACTTTTTTTTACGGTATAAATAAAATGTTACTCGAAGCAAAATGTTACTACGACTAAAAATTTTAGTAAAATCAAAATAACAATTAAATTATAACAATATAAAAATTTTAATTCAATACAATATAAAAATTCAACTTTTATTTTGTAAAAAAAATTATAATTAATTTAAATAAAATTTATCACAGTTATATGTTAAATAACTATTATTATAGAAAATAGAACTATTTTTAATTTCTACGAATATTTATGTGTATAATAATATTTATGTGTATAGTAATATAAAAAATTGATTGTACAATATCGATTTCGATGCATAAAATGTATTTTCTCGGATGTAACAAAACATATACACATATCGATACATATTATGTATATTATTGTTCTTCCTATTTTTTATGTCTAAATAAAAATATAAATATACATAATTTATTTAGATTTAATATTTAGATTTTTAAGGAGAGTCTGTTTTAAAATTTTTTTAAACTTGCTACTAAAAAGATATGGAGTTCATATATTTAAAATTTAGCACGAATTCTTTTTGTTATATAGCCAGTAGGTCAAAGAAAATTCTCATAGTTATGCTTGTATTAATAAAACATACTTTCATTACTAGAATGTTTGTCTGGTACACGCTTGAAAATAGCGGTAGTATAACGCGCGTAAGAACACGCCTAACCACTGTGTAAACTGCACGCCGCGATAATTTTGCCTGGAGGCCGTATAATTTGCTTTATGCGCAATATCGTCCTGTCATGACTTTGCGCTTGATGGCGTTCACACGGTAATAACCAGAGGCGTGCGTTACACTCATGTCCAACTGATGTGCAGTTTACATGTCGGCTAATCGCCGACTTTCTTCCAATGTTTTCTATATGATGTCATAACTTTAATGTGACAACTCGAAAGTGTGACTGTGCGAAAAAATTTAAGGGACATGACTTTATGAACTTGCTGACTTTACAAGCTTTTGAAGTCGGAGAAAAAAACGACTCTTGTTTTTATGTAGGATGTACTAGAAAAAGAAAGAAAACTAGGGTCAATGTGTATCTCGATTAGTTCGAAAATATCCTTTTCGGAACGAAACTTTTGATAGGGTTGGTTTTCAAAATGTTAACTATTTGACATCTTCAAAATTAGCTGTTTACTGAATCTGTCTAGGATTAAATGGAAAAAGAAATTTTGTTATTTATTTATATACAAGGTATTATTGACACAACGTTTGTGAATATGTAGAGCGAACTAAACTGAACAGAAAAATTCTGTATCATATTGCGATTTTTATAATAGTTAACGAGAAATTAATTTACGCAGATTTGCGAATTAGCGTGCATCCGCGTGATTCCCAAATTTTTATATTCGTCAATAGTTATCAGATCCTGTAATGCAAGATGTCCACAACACACATTTATTTTTTAGCCTATTCTAAAAATCATTTAGGAAACAAGAATTCTAATCTATCACAATAGTTTTATAACAATATAAATAAACCAATAACATCTCGTAAAGTTTGCGCACTCAGACTCGTAATTGTATGCTTACTTGTGCATTAATATTTTTCTTGATGTACATGTTTTAAACATTTTTAAAAATTTTAATTTAAAAGCTGCAAAAATAAAAAAAAATAGTTCAGTGTGCTATGCAATATACTACAGTAATGATTCAATGTTATGAGAAATTATAATATTGATAATAAATGTTAATTCAAGTTAAATGTTGTATTGAATGTTGCAAGCTAAAGCCAATATTTAATTTAATTATTTAAATTAGCTTTATAAATGTAATTATTATTCATTTTGAATGGTTATGCACAATTAAATTAAATTTGGATTTAATTATTGAATAGTTTAAATAGTGTAAGATACATGCGATTCCGAATTTGTTTTCGAACCCACCCTGTGTTCCATACTTATATTACGCAAACAGCGATAAAATAAACCGCGAATAAATACTAATCCCGCGAAGTTTCACACAACTGCTAACCGCAAAACCGTACGCATATAATTCTCAATTTTGTGAATATGTTTGCGGCTTTCCTCTCTCCGCATTCTCGGAAAGTCACAACCCCCATGGAATTTACACCACCTAGCCGCTTACCGATTCTAGAATCGACCGTCGACGAGACTTCCGCCGCTCCGCGAAAATAGTGAAAAATGGCCGCGGCACAATGGCATTCTCGTAGAATGAGGGCTCTGGCAATTCGGTTTGCATTATGGCGAGCATCAATCGTGTCGACCTAGCGCGAGATGAATGTTTAGCACCGCGCCGGGCATCTTCGTCTTCGAGTTGAACTCTAAACCGAGATGTAAGAAACGAGGTTAAAACGCTAGAAGAAATTTAAACCTTATGCCGCTGAAACCGGCACGTGACGTACACTACTCTCATATTTTATTGAAATACATTTTGATCTTTCGAGATACATTTCAATATTTTAGTAATATTAACCCAATTATTTTTCTTATTCAAATGATCAAATAACAAAAATTCTTTTAGCTTTAAGATCAGCTATCGCACTGTATTCCGTGATATAGAAAGCTTTATTTTTCTTTTTGCAGATAGTGCTTATTTTACACACTTGAGCAATTTTAGATATTATTGTCGGTTTCAGTATTTTATTGAGTTAAAAAATAAAGCACGAGAATTATTCTTACGAACAAATTAACACAGAATTACCGAGATATTTATATGCTTCTTTTACGAGAATTGACACTTTCGATTTAATTAACCTACCCATGCTGATGCAGCTTTGTTTTTTTCGCATTAGTGCTTTCTTCATTATAACTAGTCTTTATACTACTTCGAGGTCTTCAATTGTAAAAGCTTAACAAATTCTAAAAACAAAAAAAAAATACAATATGCTTCACCAGAATGCTTTCAATATTTCAAACTCGCACTCACCTTCCTCACACTAAAATCCCTTCAATTTATATTTCTCGTCAATTTGCACGTTTTATCGCGAGATATCTATACACAGTTCGGTAGTTGCGCTATAACCAAGTCGAAAGTAAACTCTCTCGGGGCCGAGAAGTGGAGTAGGTCAGTATTTTCGGGATGAAGTTACGCAAGGGCTGTCAGGCGTTTTCGCTTCCGCTGAATGGTGTATGCATCTCAAGGCCGCGTAAATCTCGACGGTGTGAAGGGTGCGCGGATGTATATACACCTTTGCAGGACACACGTATACATGGCCGCGCTCGCGGAATCAATAAGGAGGTAAGGGCACACACGGACGGACACGCGCGTGCACACGCAAGTACACTCGCGTTCTTAAGCCACCTATTTATGTCACGAGTACTCGCGTGCATCCCACATCGGCTTTTCTATTTTCAACGTCTCCCTCGCGCGCACCCTCGAGCATTCGAATGTCAAGGTCGGCACGGGGGGAGGCGGGGTAATTATCCTGTCTGGGGGCTGGCAGGACGCGCATTCCGTTCTTATCTGCGAATCACGCGACACAGAGCACGTGTCGCCGCACTTCTGTCAAGGCTTCGTAGGTGAGCTTGACGAGGAGGGTGACTACGATCCGAATACGCGATATTTGAACGAAATGTAGAGGCGATCAGCTAAATCGATTCGCCACGCGCTGCGTTTACGTTTGTACGCTTGTAGAGCGACAAAATAATTGACATTTGTGCTACTTAAAATTAATAGACAACATTTAGGAGCTCATTTGTACGTCCACGTTGCGTTAATGATTATTAATGAAAATGTGAACGATAAGTAAAAGTAAGTATAAAGTAAAAAGCCATTCCGGCGCGTACATTTTCGCAAAAATTCTCCATCTGTCGTGCAAAAAATCCGTATATGAAAGGATAATACGGTGAATCCGAAACACCGTAATGCAGATTACATGGATATTTATTGCGGCGGAACTCCCTAAGCGTACTGAGAGTACTTCAGAAAGTTTTATCTTTAGAAACTCTGTAAGGGGATTATAAGTATGCGCCTTCGGCTAAAGCAGATTTTTGTCCGATAAGGTTACAAATATATTGGAAAATTAATCTGTAGTTTTCAGAAATACGGTTGTATTCTCGTTGCCGTGTGCATGCGCACAGAGGACAGATAAATTAATGCGAACACTTAAATATTATTTTTATTAATAAGAGATTGGCTCATTATTTGTCTTCGATACAGGGGGTCAATTCTGTATTATTCACCTTGGTGAAAATTACAAAAGTGAATAAATTTACTAGAATATTTGTAATTTTATTGATTAAAAGCTAGTGAATTTGTTCATTTTTGTAATTTTCACTCAGCTTATATGATACAGAATTATCTCCCTGATGTTATCCTTGTTTAGAATGAGGTCACACAATACTTAAATAGTTTTCAGTGCAATTATAACATTCTTCTAATAGAACTTTCAAGAGATATTGGACAAAATCTGCTTTTCATTATTAAAAACAGGTCACAATATTTAAGCAGACGGTTACTCTAATAAAAAAATAATGTTAAAATTTTAAAGAACAGAAATTTTGGAAAATGGTGCGAGAAATAAATTTCTTCGTCCAACGTCACTCATATATAATTGAAAGACATTTTGCTGAAAGAATAATACAACATTATGTAGGTGACCATTCAGATACGTAAAACTCAACTATCAGTATTTTAGTAAAATTCAACTATCAGTATTTTTAATTATTTTACAAAATCCACGTGATACTATCTTTTTATTCATGTTGAAAAGTCTTTCTTTCCAACCCAAGTGGTATACATATATTCTAAAAAAAATAATGATATCACATAATTGTAATCTATTTTAACCTAATAACATGTATTTTTGAAAAATGTATAAACTCTTAATTGCGCCAACTGCAAAGACATATTATTTTTTAGTTAATAAAAGTTAATAAAAAAGGTAATGTATTTCCTAAATGTTCACATTCTTCTGTCGATCTTCTGTAAGATCTGTTCTTTTCAACTATAATTCTCATGTTTTCTTTCTTATCATCGCAAAATGCGAGAACGCATACATTCATTTTGTTTTATCTACAAGTACTTTGATTTATATTTCATTCGCATGTAAACCAATCTGTTTTTCTAGATTATAAAAGATTTAACTTTGTTTTTTTTCCAGATTACTACTTTTTACTAGTTTACTCAACATATCCTCTTTTGCAACACACCGTATCCCTATTTATTAGCAAAACACTACGAATTTTCTGCAAAACCGGGTCGCTGATTAAACGTTATCGCTATGAACCACGCGCAAGTTCATCATAATACGTATAAGCTTTATTCATACACGCTCACACGTGCTCTATTCGGAATATTCTATTTTGTATTGCCTATAGGTCAAATACATAAATGCTCGATCGCATGCATTCAGAGCTGCAAATCTGCTTATCAAACAGTCGCACCGAGAATTTCCCATCGCGATGCACCGCACTGCATCGTAAATAATACAATTGGAAGAACGAAAAAGAAATGCACGCTATTACGTAATGTACATGCCATACATAACACGTGTCACATTACGTGTCATTACAACGTGTTAAGGCAAATTTTATGTGTTGATTTTTTTTATTATGTCCAATTCTGTGAATAAAAACTTTTTTTAAGTAGATTTTAAAATTAATCACGTTACAGGCGAACCATATTTTTTCTGATAATTGTTATATTCTGAAGATGACACAAAAAAGTTCACTTTTTAACAATTTAAACTTTTTTATTCATTAATGATTTTTAACAGCGTTTTTCTCGATATAATCTTTCTTTGTTCTATGAATTTTGAATAATTGCTTGAACCAAGTCTGAAGAGTATTGATCAATTCTAGAGGAAGTTTTCTCCAGACTTGTTTTAAAGCGTGTTTGAGATTCGATTTTCAATTTTTTCGCTTACAACTTTTGTTTCAAGCAGATTCAGAAAAAATAACTCGTTGAACTACATCTGGAGGCTTTGAAATAAATTTGTCTTTAGAAATAAATTTCTTTTATTCCGCACGAATTCCGAAGTCGTTTTCGATAAAAACGTGCGGCGGTACAGAGCGCTATTGTGCGAAACCATTTCCGTCATGATACCTATTTTGTTTTGTTTTTGTTGTAGGTATATCTATTTTGTTTAAAAGGTTCTAAAAATTCCCTTTTTGAAGGACAGCACTTTTAATTAAAATTATGCAAAAAATACATCAACAACGCGAAAAGTAAAAAGTTACTAAAAGTATTTGTGATTGTGTTTTTGTAATCTTCTGTAACGTTCAATGTGAAGAATTTAATATCAAATATAACTGAAGATAAATCCGGTAATAGACTCCATACTGTGCTTCTATAATATAACATTACCGATTATATTCACTTACAATGTTCGCGTTATAAAGTTAATAGTAATGGATATTATATTAATGCTACGATTAATCAATTAAAGTTGACGTAAAAATATAAAGATACTTTCTACTTCAATAAATTAAAGGAGATAATAATTTAACATTGACATTTCCGCACACATAAGTTTTATGAAATGTCAATGCGAAATTGATTCTTCTGAAAAATGAGTCTCAAAAAATTCTTCCACGCTTCGAAAAATTATTTCGCTAGTAATTGAGAATTAATCTGAAAACAACCACGTATATAAACGGAGTAAAAATCGACGTGCCAAACGTTTTCTCGTTCACGAAGACCAACACGAACCCTTTGCAGTCGTGAAAAATGCAGGCATGTCCCGCCGCTCGAAAAATCGAACGTTCCCCCGTAGGGCACGCCGCGCAATTCGAGCGATGCAACTCGTGCGGGAGATGCACTCGCCGCTAAACGTTAGCCGTCAGCCGTTTCGCAAGCGCGATAAATCCCGCCGTACCGCCCCGTCCGCTATTCTCTCCCGACGGGTTTCTCGACGACGGCGTGGGCGTCGGTATCGGCGTCGCTGCTCCGGAATAAAGTATCCAATAGAATCGCTAATCCGCCAGCAAACACGCCCGATATTGGGCCACCTGTTTGCTCCGACCGCAATGTTTGCGCTGGGCGCCGAGACCCGATCGGTGAACCGATATTTTTCCGCCGTGCGCCTCTGTAATATACACCGAATCCGTAAGCTGGAGAAATATGAGCGGAACAGGGTCCTCCATACGAAATTTGCGTCAGTAAAGATCAAACCGCCGTGAAATTTAATCGTGTAGCAATAAAAATTGACGATTAAAAACAACAACGGAATCAATTTCAGTACATTTTATAAATATACTATAAAAAAAAGTATGTATGTGTATGTAAAAAAAGTATGTTTGAAATATGAAGATGTACATTTATAAAGAAAATTACTCTTAATATTTGTATTTTTTAATAAGTTTTTGTAATAGATTTTAACTTGCTTTGAGCTTTGTATTTATAATCCAAAAATTGCAATTTCCAAAGATCGACATGTTGCAATCTAAACTATACAAAGAATAAAATTTCATTATTTATTTATATTTTGTAAAGCTTGGAAAAAATTTTAGACATAAACGTTTTATTATTTAAGAGTTTAGTCTTCAATTAATCTGTATAAAATAGATAGATCTGTATAAAATGCAAGAAGGTTAGAACTTTTTAATGTACCGAGCACTCACTTTTTTTTTATTGACAGCGTTTTTATTCATTTTTTGACACTATAATTATTAGGAATATATTCCTTCAAAAAAAATCGCGCGATTTTTCATCATTCGCGTGATTGCAAGAATACAATGCTTTCCCCCGCGATTGCAGTCGAAACGATTCGATAGTACTTCATGAGACGAGCCGGGTTTAGTCATAACGAGCGACATTACTTGACATTGGTTCGATCGATTCCTCGTACACCAGCGTACGACCGAGGAAATAGAACGGCGAGATTTATCGTCCCGTCCTTCCCTCTTCCCCTTCTCACCGATCCGCACGCCGCGTTCTCCAAGTAGGTGGGCTTATACGGTGATGTATACTGTTATCCAACTGCACCGGGCAGTGATAATCCATCCGGGTGTCTCGCGCAGCCCCTTCTATTGTTCCGAGTTAATTAAATTACGGATTACCGTGGAGACGGAATTATTTTCCCTCCCTTTCCCTTCGCAGGTTTTCACCCTTTCGCGCCTTTCTTGGTCTCGGGAGGTGGTTGGAGTTTAGTCATTTTTAATTTATCGCGGTATCGTCGTCGGGAAAGCGACAATTCCGCGAGATAAGATCGCGTTAATTGCGTTCGAGTGAAAATTTATCTGGCCGGTTATATTATGGCCGCATCCGGAAGATAAACTTCCCGGGGAAAGCCCGCAAGAAATGAGAGTTCCTCTTCTTTTTTTCCATCGTTTGCATATTTCGCGATTTAAAGGGCTCGAATTAAGAGCGACAATATCTCTGAAGGTAAACGCGGCTTCGCATTCCGTATTTTAATTCTACGTAACGTTACAACCGAGGATTATGACCAGGTGAAAACTTAACAATACATCGGGTACGCGCAATATCGTAATGTACGAATCGCGTATCGCTCATGGATGCAACATGGAAAGGATCTCAAACGTGCGCTACATACACGCGACGGATGCACACAGGATGCACACGCGGTGCAGATAAAGTGTGGCAGTGATGGGGGACGCGCAGGGGATTGAGCTGACATTACATTCAGCCCCATCGGAACCGGACAACAGTGTGCGTTCGACAGTCGATCTTTTGATCGATCGCCCATGGAAACGCGAACGTTTAATCCGGCAGCAAGCAATTCCCGCTGACAACATTCGTGTCGTCCGTTCTCTCGGTCGAGAAACAAATATCTCCGCCAGCTTTTGTGCGCCGTCGAAGCGTGCGCGTAAAATGTTACCCGCGTTTCCACCTGTAAATAAAAATAGAAAGGACAAAATCGGTCGGTCGAAAGAGCTGTAAAGAATTCTGTAGAGTAACATGCTGATCTCACCACGTAGCTATTACGTTTAATCAAATCACGTACATTGAGTTCTCTCAATCAGAATCACTGCGTTATTCACTCAAAGACAATAAATGGTCTGATTTCTGCTCTGTACTTACGACTATATCAATTAGTATTCACTGTCACTTTCAGTGATAATACACTGATTCCTGTCAGTGAGAGTACTCCCTTCTTAATTGATATTTGAAAGACAATGGATAATCACTGATGATGACTTGATATGATGAATAATCAAAAGGCACTGATATAAGTATAACTTACAGTTAAATATAGCCCAACAAATTTTAATAATTTAGATTTAGAGAGACAGGCTGTGGAAAGACTAGAAAGGGACGCAATAAACGGACGGAGATAAACCGTCGCGAATTTTTAATATCGTTTAACACTTTTAATTTTGGCTCTGTAATTACTAATCATTACTAATGAATAGCATCGTATAGTTCCATTTAACAGCGCCGAATATTTTCAATAAACTTTGCGCGGCAACAATAATTGCTTGGATTGATCAAGCTGATTAATGCCTTCCTTGCTTTTAATTGCTGCCGCTGCGCGGGAAATGCTACGGGCTGATAATTAAAATGCAACGATTAAGAGCCGGGAATGCGCCATTACTGGTAAAATTGCGAGAACCACTTCCGGTCGCTTCAAGAATACAAATGCTTTCATCGGGCGAAGAGTGCTCATGCATTGTTGTTGAGCGTATCCGTGATGCAAATCACTCCTCGTTATTTTCTCGCTGAGAACTGTCGCGCCTAAAAAATAATAGAATGAAAAAACAACGATCGTCAAACGGGAGAAGAAATTCAGGGGATAAAATTTTTAACATTGCCGACAATAGCGATAACTAATAATTTTTATACAACGAATTTGACAGTGTTATTTTATGAATGCAAATAACTACAAACATGCCCATAGTCTTTAATCAACTGAGACAACAAACATAAAAGTCTTCAATTTTAAATCTGCATGTGTGTGTATGTGTGTGTGTGTGTGTGTGGAAGCTACAATGTTGCGCTACAAATATTATTTTATGAAGCTTTTATGTAAACTTTTATAAAACTGACATTGTGAATTAAAAAATTTTAGCGAGCTGGTCGAACACGATTGGTCTCGTACAACCTGTGTAGCGATATCCGCATTGTTTGCCAAACATTAGGATATTGCGTGGCTTACACGTGAGATCGTATGAAGCAATAGCAGCAATAAGCAATATGTTCACCATTGAGCCTAGTCTTGATTAGTCCTTTGTCACTTGAGACCAATATTGACAAGACGCAGTCTGCCTCTCGCATCAGTAATACACCTCGAGTGCCCACGTAACGATACCGACATTGGATGATAATGAATTGTAAATACAATAAAAAACTATCGATTTTTTTATGTTTTTTTAAGCATACATCAAAAATAATAAGTAACGATTATTTTATATAAATAATAATTTTTAAATATAATTTATACAATTTTTATGTTTTTACTTAAATGTCATTATAACGCCCATTTCTGGAATTACAAAAAGTACAGATACATGTTATATCTTTTTCATTTTTACATTTGAAACTCTGAGAAGACGAATGTTCTCTAATGCCATGATTGATTTCTAGAAATATGAAAGATTGAAGTAAATAAAGGAGATTTTTGTGCCATAAAAATAAATAAAAAAACACTTTGATGAAATAGAAAATCATTTAGTGTGAAAAAACAGAAAAGTGTCTAAGAGCTTTATGCATTGATACAAGAGTTGTAGCGGCATATCAGTCGAATGCTCGTTGGGATTCAAGCAGATATGACACAACTTTTTCGTTTTTCTATGACGTTTATGGGCAGTATAAAAAGTATGGCACGATCCATACATAAATTTCTTTTCTATTGGATTTTTATGTGAAGTCAGAACGATGGGAACAATAGAAACTGTAGTAATAATTTGTCTTTTCAATATTTACTTAATAGCTCTATTTTCACATCGATGTTCCTTGTAGAAAGAGGATTAGTAGTAGAGCTTCAATTTTTAGGAGACAAAGGTCTCAGTTCATTTGATGCAAAAGTAAATATCTTTGATTTGTTATTTTTTTTATGAATTACGTCTCTGTTATTGTATAAACGGATACACAACAAGGGCTGCAATATCTACAATATTATAAAAAGTAGCGAGAATTTTCTCCCTCAATAATAGTTTGAAATATTCTTATCTTTTTTTATAAATTTAAAATAAAAATAATTTCAGTAATGAATATCGTATAAATGTAACCAATGTGTAAATGACATTTTTTGCATATACTTACAACCGCGTGTTACCAATCATAATTTGTTTGTTAATAATAAACAATACAAAATGCATATTATTCGTAAATATTTGTTTATCTACTCGACTCGTTGAATACTTGACTAAAATCGTCAGAGAGTTTAAATCTCGTGATTATATCTAACAGAATCGAAATGCTATCAAAAACGACATGTGTCTCGGTATATACCGTCAGAATATGCCTTATGCAAACCTTATGATATTCACTTCCAACCTATACGCCTTTCAGTTGGTTGAATTCCTTCGCAGTATTTGCAAACCCAAACGTTCCATGGTTCGAATATACCTGGTTCCTATTTGTCCGGAAATTCCCCGCGGTAAAATCTCACCGTATGCATCGCCTGTGCACCCTTTCGGTATGTTATGCTCTCCGCTAATCGTCGCATTCAAAACTTCCACAATTTTCCGAGTATCTTGAACTATAAATGCGTTAAATTGCACGCGATGTGTAAAATTGTACAGAGTTTAATATCTTTGAAAAATCTAGATAATTGTTGGCTGTATCTTGATACGTAAATTGGATCGATGAAAAAAATTAATTTAATATAGGTGCCATTCAGCGTTAATTGGGAATAGCGTTTAAAAAAATATAATATTTTCACTGATCTAAAAGTGTTCTAAAAGTGCTACACATTAGCAGTGAAATTTTACTATCTCAAGGAATTTTGAATCGATTTTCTCGTGTCAGAAGTTTTATTTATATTTTCGAGTTTTGCCTCTCTCTATACTTAAAAATTAAATATTTTAAATTTAAGTGAAGTAAGTAGTAAGTTAAATATTTGTAAAGTAGAGAAGATTTTTCTTAAATAATTGAATATATATATAAAGTTTTAAAAAATTTTAAATAGCTTTAACGAAATTAATAATAACTTTGTGATATTCGGCGAAGATTATTATTATTATTATTTGCGCAATTAAATAATAATAATAACATAAATAACTGTGTTCTTGTCAATTCAGTTAATTTGAGAAAGGTGAAATACTTAGAAAATAAAAAAATGTATAATCATCTGTGTTATAATTTATATTTTAAAGAAATATTATCTGTCTTTTCAATAATGAGTTTTCGTTCTTGGAGTTTAACTCGTGGAATCTTTTTACTTTTCCGCTCTAGGCAAGTAAGAAAAAGTAATTAGTTTTCTTACTCTGTGTATCATTAATATCCAACAATCCTTTCTTTTTATTTCACATGCCTCATTGAACTTTGCATCGCTTTGTTATACGAATATATGAAGCATTTTCCGACGGAATGGCACACGTGAAATCGAAACGAGATGCAATCGCTATTGCGCGACGTCACTAAGATATAGGTGTTGAACACTTCTCAAGACATAACTGTAACTATACGTATGCCGTCGAACATGCACGCATACACACATGTGTCAGGTTTCGATACGGTCACCGAGCCAAGCGTTTCCGCCACTCGTTTTCTTGCAAGCAAGAGGCAGAAAGCGGAGAAGGTGAAGAAGGAACGTGGGGTAACACTTCGGAAATCGTTTCTCTGTACATATCGGGTATCTCGAACACAACTTCAGCGATCCAATCCTTTTAACGTTAGACTTAAATAACGACATTTCATTGATTTCGGCAAAAATAAAACGTTATAATTCGAGTTGCATGTTATTTTAGTTTAGATTAGAGTTTTCACTGATTTAATTCTCTATCTACATTCAACTAAATTAAGATAAAGTTTATTTTCATCTTACAACTTTAGATTAACTAAGAAGAAAAATAAATACTATCTCTATGTTTAATTCAATCGAAATTCAATTTCCAAGCGGGCAAGGTTTGTTTTTATATGATTTGTTTGCGTCACCCTGTACGTACGCGCTGTTGCAATTCCCGAAGGAGGATGCCGGGATTTAAGAGACATGAGGTTCCGGCTGATTTCGCGGTAGTGCACACACATCGGATTTAATAATTTAATTTCCGACGGTATATGCTTAAAGAAGATCTCTGCGTTTTCCCCCGAGGGCACCCCGTGATGAATATGCTGATGCGACATATGTAATCATTCTTCTTGAAGGTAAAATCATACATTCGAGTCTCGCGCTGAATCTTTTTCTTGATATACTTTAAGAGGTAGAATGGACGAAGGATGGTGAACGAGGGACGGCCGAGCTCGACACACTACCGCTGGTGCATGTTGGGAGGCCAAAACCTCGGCAATCTCGCGCCACTGCCCTCCTTTTATTTTATCCACTTCTTTTATTTCAGTTGTCCCTTTTATCTCGCCCCCATTCGGATATCTCAAGAAATAGGTTTCCCGAGAAGTGGAAAGCGAGTCGGTTTCCCTCAGAAATGACAAAGTATGAAATAGTAAGGAGATGCAGTCACCGTCGCAAAACGTCAGTCGGATATTGGGATCGAGATTACTCGTCGAACGCGTGTGTACACATGCGAACGCATACCTGCACGTGCGTGTACTACCGGCTTCCTGTACGTTATACAGGGATGTATCAGTGGATTCTCGAAGTATGAATGTTTGATAGCCCCCGAACGTTTTCAATAGTTTCATCGCGCGGTTCGGACTCATCTTTGGCGATCATCCAACCGGAGCTGGTTGCTTTATTTGTATCAACTGCGAGACTAAAAATTTCAAAGTTGCTGTATCCACGAATTTTCAAATAACACGGATTGCGAAAATTTCTTGAATATCCACATCGTCAAACTGGCAAAATCACTGCGAGGAGTTGCTTGTTCATGCCGCCGTACTAAAAAGCTTTTCTGAATTCTGACTTTTCTGACTTTAATAAAATTTCAAATTTCATTTTGTTTGATTTCCAGAAATACACTAAGATATCTGAATTAAAACTCCTTATGACGCTAAACTTTTAACTTTTCTTAGATTTGCGAGTGGTGCTTGAATTATAAACTTTGCATCTCCAAATTACGAGCGTTCTAAAATTAACATAACTTCACATTCCAACATTGGCAAACTAATAAATATTCAAGAATTCTAGAATAGCCGAATCATCGCTCATTATTCTTTACTAAATTTGGAAATCTGGCAGTTTTAACTGGTGAAAATTGTTAATCTAGGATTTTTAAATTTTAGAACGTTGGAATTTGAGAACTGGATTGAGTACGAGTAAATTTCATAGTTTTAAATATTTTGAAGTAAAGTGATTTAGTAGACAAGTAAAAATGAGTGTCCA
The DNA here is from genome assembly GCF_016802725.1 of Solenopsis invicta. Lineage (NCBI taxonomy): Eukaryota > Metazoa > Arthropoda > Insecta > Hymenoptera > Formicidae > Solenopsis > Solenopsis invicta. The sequence goes on from NC_052673.1 coordinate 13,933,056, forward strand.
TTTAAAAACAAATGTATAGATATTTATTTTTAAAGTTTCTATTGTCTATTACTATTATTATTATAAACAGCAAACATTATATAATGATATTAATAACAGTAATAGCAAATATTAATTACATAAATATCAATAATTATTGTTATTATTATACAATACGATTAAGTTAATTAAAAGCACACATTTGCTTTATTGTCATATTTATTTCAAAATATAATTAAAATATCTAGGAGAATTATTATGCAAAATTATCGCTATAAAATTATGCGGCATATGTATAAAATCAGATGTAATGCACGAAACCATTGTCGAGGTCGCGGCTATAGACAGCAGTCTAGAACCGATCGATGACCTGTCGCCCGCGCAGCATTAAATATTACGAGATAGTCGTTTGCGTATTTATTCCTCAGTCTCTTAAAGCACACTTGATAGCATTTTATGTAACTGAAAAGTCACGTCTGTATTATCGAACGTACCACTGAAATACCATACTACTAAAATTGAGTTACGTCGTAATTTCTACAGCGGATTTGTATTACGATTCCGTTTTCACACGAGATAATACTGCTTCAGAATGTTGTAGCTTTGACAGTGCTGCATAAACTCTTACTACACTTTGATATCAGTCTTCGTGAGCGATATGAGTATCGTGAAAGTGGTGTAAGTCCAATTTCGAGGAACTTGCTGAAATCGATACGCTGCGCGAGTTTATATCCCTTTTCTCATTGAAATGCATAATGTTTCAAAACTGAACTTACACCACTTTCCAAATAAGCGGATCGCATTATGTTAATGCTATCTACCTTGCTCCGGCAACTTTTTGCCGGAGTGGTGAACTTAAAAATTGTTCAACTTTGAAATCAAAGCCCACATATTTCTCTTATTAAGGGGACTAAAATATCAGTATCCTACGAACGTGAATATAATTGTGAATACATGGCAAGGAATTAAAATACACGTGCAGAACTGTACACTTTCGAACGATCCACGCATGGATATTCTGGTGCATTAAAGTCTCCCCGAAATTCAATTTATAAGAAGCGCCAGTAAAGCCACTTGTGACGAAGTAATACGACTCGGATAAAATTTCTTGGGCAAACTTTAGACGAATACAAAACAGAGATTTAACCCGGTCGAGAGCGTGGATTTTAAAATACGGATGATGGCAAATGTGAAAATTCGGAAACCGTGATTTACGTATCACGCACGAATCGTTCCGTTTTCTATCAAACTTTACGCACTTTCGCTTTTACATGCAGACATTCGATTTGTCGATTTTTTGCACTTTTATGATTGTTAAAACATTTGAAAGAAAATATATTCTTTGACTCGTTATTCGCAATATCCATTTTTTTCTTGAAATATAATACTAGCTAATTTTTTATGCTTAAAATATTTTTATGATTTTTTTTTATTTTTATAAAAGTTTATGTGGCGAATAAAAAAATTGTAAAAATAATACAATATAAAATTTAACAATTTTTAATAAAATTTTTGAAAAATAATAAAATATCTATTTCAGTATTTCGAGACGAAGAAAATTGAATTAACATTGCAAATAAGTATATTATAATATTTTATTCTATCTTTATATTATTTATATGTGAAGTCATTTTTCTAGAGTCACATTAAAAGCAAATACTATTTACGTAAATATCATTTTATTTGATATCTTACAATGTAATTTGTCTTCATTAATACGATTATACAACGGACCTACTGCACACCACCATTTATTTCTTGCATCTTCTTGCGCTGTATGAAGTAAATTGTAGTTTATAAAGAAGTTAATGATAATGTGAGTAAATAATTGATTGTCTGAGTCTTGTATTTTTTTTTTTAAGAAGAAGATGTTAACGTAAATTTGGCGAGAGTTGAATACACGGTGGAAATTGCGTTGTGCAATATTGAAAGTAGGTCCGTTGTAGACCGGCGCACTTTAAATAGTTGCACCATTATCAGACTTTTCCATTTCGAAAACCACAGATGAGAACCGCGTTGCACCGAAAAATCGAGCTACCGTGACTTCGTGTAGTGTAAATGTCGCCATTTTCCGTCACAATGTCGATGTTCTGCTAGCTCTGAAGTTAGACTCCTTTGTCGCGTCGACAACGAGTTCATTCAGTTTTTCCCGGATATAAATGTTATATCCGTATTCGCAACTTGTTTCTGGTTTTATGAAAGAGCAAAGATTATCGGTGTGAACAAAAGAAAAAAAATTGAAAAAAAAAATGTCCGAGAGTATAATTAACATTTCAGTTATAGTACATTAACAGCTTAGGATAATTATATGTGCTCTTTAATATGTGCATATCAGAAACATTAGAATCAAAATTTGTAATTTCATCACATGCAATATATTATATTGGCGATATTGATTATTCCAATAATTAATTAACCAATATTTTCAAAATAATGTCGATAGAGCATGTCACGTCGCATCTAATTCGCAATTAAATCTGACAGCTTTCGCGTAATTATACTTAGAATTATGAGAGAAACCCTTTAATGCGCATCAATTTACTTTCACCAATGACATTCTTAGCAGAAATGTTTCCGGCAGTTTCGTGATCGCGCTCGCGAGAGATGCTCTGACGTGTGACGCAATTCGGTCAGACACGCGCGGACGTTTTCATAGCGAGGGAATTCGTCCACCTCGTGAAAATCCTACTCTGCGAACGCGATCACAAGCCGGAATCCGCTATACGTGTGCGCGATACGAAACGCGGCTGCTCACGCGATGCGCGCGGCTGCACGCATTCATACGCGATTATGGCCGCGCAATCCCGGCAGCTGCAGCCGGACAAATTAGAACGCACCGATACGCGAACGCGGCTCCCGGGATCGCGATTACGCGCGTTCCGCGTGCGCGCAATTGTCTGCCGAATTAACTCTCCAAATGCACCATCTATATAACAGCGCATGCACGCGCCGCGAGCTTTCTGAAATACGTTCTGTATCTTTTATTCGGTGCGCTCTTGTTTCAAAGATATTTATTTCGCGAAAGGAGAGTTATTGCAAAAGTTAGTGAAAAGTGTTCCGCGAAGGAAAAGGTAAAATAAACCGCGCAGTCAGTAATAAAAGAAATGCTTTTCTCGAGTGAGGGGTGATTTATTATTGTTTTGTATAATATTAATACCGATAGGTAGGAAAATTTGTTGCGCGGTTTTGATTCGCACTCGTCGAAGCTCTTGAAATACTTCGGATATTCATCGAGCAGAATTATTGTCGATTTTCTGTAGATCCCATTGTAAATCAAAATTACAACGAACGAGAGAATTGCGATTAAACGCGGATTTGAGCATACTTGTGCGATAGAAAATAAACACTGAAATGTTATTTCACGATTTGTTTCAATAGCGAATAAAAGCCCGGATATGATCGGGAAATAATGCTTCGTTAGTGTAAAGAAACACAAGCGTTTGCTTTGACTTATTGAAAGGGTGTACAGCAGCACACGGAATAAAAGTGAATTACACAAAAATTATTGTTAAAGTTTTCTCTCTTTTGATATTTGGAAATGTTTTAATGCCGAAAGCATATGTTACGACAAAATTGTAAAAGATCTATGTCAACAATACAGAATACTAAATCATTATACAAAATAATTTTGCTCAGAGTTACACATGTACTTTCTTAAAGTTATATATTGTGAACGAGATAAGAAGAAAAATATTAATTTAAAAAAATTTTGTAAATATTTTTTTAAATATTTTTTTTTAAATATTTTTTATCTGAATTCATAGACTCTGTCATTCAAAATTATTGGTACCAGATTTTGAAATCGTTATTCTTTCTTATCTAAAACGAATTAATTAATTGTTCTTCTAAGTTAAGAACGCTTTGAGTTATATTACACACAAGCCTTCGATTGTGACGATTGCCCTTGCAAATAACTATTACAAATCTTCTTGAATAAAAAGAGAGTTTTACTACGTCACTGAGATATCGTCACTGATTGCCCCGCGTACTATTGACTTAACTCTTAATTCCTTTATCGATTGAACCTTTCGCTGCGATATATTTAGCGGATCGTTGACCCAATTTTCTCGCATCTTCCATTTTAATATAAACGTTCGCGAGCGAGAAAGAGACCGGAATTAATTAAAGGTAAAGATATAATGTGTGTTTTAAGCGAACGAATGCTTTTTTTAGGGAACAATGAAAATATTTTCAAAGAGAATCATTAAATATAGTTGTGCTGAAAATGATGATGGTACGAAAAACATTTTACAAAGATGGAAAAATTTCTTTTATTAGTGGCCGGTATAAATGTAGCATATAGTATTTATTGATTTAAATTTTTACGTATCTGTTTCAATAGTAACGAAAATTTAAGACTAATCAAGTTGCTATATAACTAATTGAAGTGACATAAATTGAAAATATTTACTTATTGAAGAAGAAAGAAGAAGCTTTTAAAAAGAGGTCTGTACTTCTTTTATGTTTCAACAGAGAATGACAATACAAGTTTTCACAAAACTAACAGGGATTATTTTTGTCAATTGTATGTACGATTATATATATTTTTTTGTAAGATACTCTTTTAAATCTATTTTGGAAGAATTATCTCATTAATAATTGAATATATCACTGTTAGTCGCAAGTACTAAAAAAAAAAGAAAAGAATAAAAAATACATAAAGACAAATCCCGAATAAGAAAAAGTACAGATGAGAAGAGAAATGGAACAGGGATAAAAATATAAAGATTTTATCCAATGAAACCCAATGAAACAATCTCTTCCCTTAACATTTTTCTAATTTTTTGTAGATGTTCTAAAGTTATTGTTATGTTCTTTGACTAAAAATATATTTTAGATAAATTTTCTCTGAAATTAAAAAAAAACCTGTTGGTGCTTATTTTAGATGAGAATATTTAAAAAATAAGAGAGAAATTATCAAGTTGAGAATAGAATTTTTTCCAGTGTAGTTTCTGCCATTATGATTTGTCAGCCACAATATAACAGAAATTTAGCAAAAATACAGCACACCTTGTCGTGACATCATAACGCAGGACCTGCTTGTTTTCTAATACGTTTCTGGCATTATTAGAGCGCTCTCTAAATCGAAATCAGTGAAATTTTACTGTGATTTCAATGCTATACTTATAACTGTATCAATTAGTGAAATATTCTTTAGTAATAATACATTGATTCCGATCAGTGAAAATACTTTCCTTTTGAGCGAAACTGAAAGACAATGGATACTCACTGATGATCACAATTAAGTATAGCACTACAAGTCAACGAATAATACACTGATTTCGATTTAGAAAGACTGTTCAGCCACTGTTATTATAGATTTCTACTAATATAATATATAACAGACATTTGTAATACATACTCTTAGCAGATTTGGTTATCTGGGGATATCGTCGCTGAAATTTCGATCGAATTCTGTTCGTCTGGATCGAGATCAAAATCGACGCTGCGAGCGATAATAAGTGTCCGGATTGCGGGAAAGGAAAAAGGAATGGTGAAAAAAGGGGCAAGGGCGGCGAGATGGCGGGAGCTTGATTAGGAGATCGCTCGGAGCAATCTCTGCCTCGCGGCCTTTTTTTACGCCGTGCAATTTTATTGTGTCTTAACGAGGTCGGGGACCTAACCCAGCCCGCGATTCACCTCACCCCACGTTCATCGTACATCGCAGGCAATTTCGTTCCATCGGTTCTTCGTTCCTTCAATTCCGTCTCGAAGAGCTCGTCCTTACTTCGGGCGCAGCTCTCGGTACAGGCCGGCTAGTTCGTTTTTACCGGACGGATCAAGATTCCGGTCGCAGGACTTCTTGCAGAGTTAATCTTTTGGAATAAGTAGCAACGTTACTCGGGCATCTTCACGAAAAACAATGAATAAGTAATACGTGTATAAAGTAAGTGCTAAGCAATAATTTTGTGATTTGTAATTGAATCTTCAAGTTCTATGTTTAATTTAAATATTACAGCGGATTAAAAATATTGTAGGATGTATACTTATAACACTTAATACTATTTAAAATATATTGATTCTTTTTTTAATATTTTCAAAGCACTTAAAAAAGTATATAAATATAAGTATGCACATGTTATTTTTCAAATACGTTACGTACATATGCAAACATGGGGGTACAAGAATACGAAGAAAAATACAATTGTAACATGAGACCGGGTCATACAATTAATAATATTAATCTGTGTAATATAAAATATTCCAAACGTGATGAATCGAATGACAGTATTGTGTACTAAATCCCGATTATTATACTTAAGTAAATTAATCTATCGTATAGTAAATAAATCAATCCGTATTAAAATATCAAACCATTTGCGAGTAACACTGAAAATAATCTCTTAATATTAATCACGTAAATTGTCATCGAATTCTGAAATGTCCATTAACTTGATTCAAAATATGGTAAATAAATCTTTCAAATAAATGCTGTTGCAAAATAAAATAATAATCTATTATTTTTTAATTTTCAATCTCTACAGCGCGCCAATATGTATATAATATAATATTAACAATTTTACACTAAAAAAAGGATTACAATATAATAATTTAACCTAACTGATAGTTACTAAAAGCTTTGGTAAAATTTTAATTAAATGTTCAGTGAATACAATCAAATATTTAAATATTATTAATAATATATTAAATATTACTAATAATTGTATTAACTAAATATTTAGTTGAAATGTTTAAAGCCTTAGTATTATTACTAAACTTTTTTAGTGTATAAGGAATTAATGTTTCTAAAAAATTTTTTATTGATAGATGTTTCCTGATTTAGACTACATGAAATTCTTTCTACATGAAATTATCAGGTAGAAATATTTAAATACAAGGCAAATGTAGCTTATTATACATTCAATTTTATTCCAGCTGCTAAAGTAAATTTCGCGTAAGCCAAATAACCTTCGCGTAGAAATCTCTATTTCACGCAACGCGTGCAATTCGCGCTGAATTACGCGATGTGCATCTGCGTGTTGGACAGAAAATCGCTAATCCGGTTTAGTTGGAAGAAAAAAAAAATTACCGAGAGAAGTATGAGAAGAGCGGAGCAACTCGTTCGTTTTCTTAATTACACGGCGGGCACGTGGCTACGATAATTACTTGGCAAACGTTCATTATGCGGCGAATGCCGATCCACTCTGTAGATACATCTTGCTCGACACAGAAATCGTTACGAGACAATCATCCGGAAGTGACGAAAACAGACAGTCAATTGAGTCCATCATTTGCAGATATAATCCATATGAGATTTCCGAGCCCACCATTGTATCAACTAGCCGAGCGATACATAATCCTACGCGTGTGCACCCTACTTCCTCAATTCCAGAGAAATACCACTTAATGCTCGGAAGCCTAATAGGTACAATCTATAAAGTAATCTAGATAGAGAATTTCTGATCTCACATATATTTATGATAATCCATTATCAAATTTGAAATTTTTTGAAGATTACCATTTATTTTTTTAATCAACTAATTGCATCTTCTCTTACGCTTAATCATCAATTCTAATATATATTTTTATAGATAACAAATACAATTTGTTTTACAGTCAATATTTTATTCCAATTACAAAAATAAACGGCAAATAAATCTTCACACAAAAATCTCTATTTACACCAGTTTCTATTTACTAATTGGTTAAGAAATAATGGGAGTAATTTAAATTTATACAATAAGAAATTAAAAATTGATCTATCGTATTTTTCTTTTTTGTGTTATTCACATATTCGGCCAATTTTCAACAATTATTCATATACGTTACCTGAACGTTTTTGTAAACTGTTACGATTATTGCGACAAACCACATGCAATAGTCAAATTGGTATAATAGAATAAGAAAATTCCAGGTTTGAATCCTAGTTGGGATGATACTTTTCACAGTAAATTCTTAATGGTTTTAAGATGTTTGCAGCATTGTTATTAAAATTGACAATTAATTTAATTTGAAATAATGTTTCCAGCTTCAGTTTATAATTGCAAATATCAGCACACAGTTTAAAGACCTATAAAATGTATTGAATAATTGATGTAGAAGTATTTTATTAAGAGCATCAGAGTCCGAAAAATGACATTTCTTCTTTTTGTTAAAATTTACAACTTATATCATTAGAAATGGACATGGGGACATATACGTGGTGACTTACAAGAATGCAAAACTTCAATTGCATTTGTAATTTACGATCGTGACTTTTGCTCTCTTCTCCAAGCGTTTCCTACGCATTGCGGATTTATCTCGCTAATTTTCCGCGCACGTATGGAAACTTAATGGGTTCCGTCGAGCCGGCGCGGCGCGTTCGAGCTTGCATTTCGGCGGGCTGATTATCTTCCAGATTAACGAGTTTTTCGAGGTCAGCGTAATTGCAGCGTAATTGATGCGACTCACGTATGAGCCCGCCGAAACGAACAAAGATGACGATGAGGATCCTAACGAAGGACAGGTTTTTTGCGAGCAATCGGTTCTGCCTTTTACTCTCGCCTTGACGCTCTTCCCCCCTTTCTTCTCGCCATTCTCGCTTAATTCTCAAATAAAGCTGCACCAGAAATAATGAACGAAAGTGATGCGACAATGTATAAATGTAGAAGTGAATTTTATTTCTCGCGACAAAGTAATCTGATTTGACTTTCAATTATTTTTGTTTTCTAAAGTTATGTACGGTTCAATTTATCTCTCGCGACAAGATAATTTGGTTTGACATTAAATCATGTTTTCTAGAGTTTTGCTTAAATGAAGAAACACAAATAATGAGATGAATATTTGATGTTTTTAAAAATTGTAAGCTGTAATGAAGATAGTGCAGATTTGTACATAGTTCGACGGTATTGGAATGCCGTAAGCAATTTTGATTAAGTATATCAAGTCGGATCGAAGGATTTACCACTAGCTAAAATGTCCCACAGATTACATGATTTCATTTGATTTTATATAATTTTATATGATTTCATCTGATTACACAATGATTTCACAATGATTACACAATGATTTTGTAATGATTGCATATATAATTATCAGATTTTAATAATTAAAAATAATTTTATTTAACTAAAAATATTATTGATTGCTAATTTTTTTCAAATAAAATTAAATTAAGAGGTAACCACTTATAAAATAGGTATACACTTGATTACTGACTCTAAGACTATTGGAATTCATTTTAGTTGGTAAAACATTTTTTTACAAAAAAAATGTCATGAAATTTTTTTTATAATCTTTTTTTAGAAACAATATAGTATACTGTTTTTTTTTTACCGAAAATTGATTACAAAAGCCACAAACTTATACTGATTTCATAATAAATTTCATAATGATTACACATGATTTCCAATGATTACACAGAAATCCAAAATGATTTCTGCTGATAACATATAAATTCATTATGATTTCTGGTGATTTTATCTAATCTTCATGTTTATATCTGATTACAAAATAATTACATGAGGATTTTATAACGATTTCGGGGACACTGTCCAACGATTACATTAAGTGGTGTAAACCCCTTGCGGTCGACCGGAGCACATCGATCGCACGCGATCGAATGCAGCATCTCGAATCGCGGTGTGCGGTAGAATGAAAAGTTGCCGGTGCCTGGGAAAAAATGGTTGCATCTTATGCACTGGCGAGCCGCGGAAGCCATCCGTTAATGTCCGATCGTGACAATAGCGCCGCCGCTTTTGCATAACCGAACGATCGCTCGTGTTGCTCGATAAATATTTACCCGATTTTGGACGGCTAGTTCTTATCGGATAATCGCGTCTCGTTCGTCTTCTCCCGATTCATAGAGCTGCACAAAAAATAAAAACTGTTAGTTCCGCCATATTCTCGTGATCGGCAATCTAGTTTGATTTATATGTTCTTTATCGAGCTTCTGTTGACACCGTCAAGTGTCTGTTGTTATTTCTTTCATTTCAAACAATTTAGAAATGTTTTTCCTCTTTTTTCTTTCTCTTTATTTATTAATATAAATTTTCTATTGTAATAAAACATAAAAAATAAAACATAAAAAATTTTAACGGATTAAATTTAACTTCAAACATATGAAAATATTTGTTTTTACAATAATTTTTATTAAAAGTTTATACTTTAATTTTTAATATCCTTGTTTTACCATTAAATTAAATGTATACTATTAAATATGCCATTAAGTATATTAATACCATTAAAAGTTTATTGTATAAACATTTATAATGTTATCTTTAACGGAATATTTATAGAAAACTTGGAAATTAATTTCTGTTTAAAATTTTATTATGAAAATCAGTGTCAAATTGGCGTATGCCTATGAAAAAAATACGAAATATAATATCGATAATTCCATCTCCTATTTTCTCATCCACCAATATTTAATTTTATACATTACTGATTATAAAATATAATACTGTAGAAATTAATTTTTTAAATACGTTACAAAATGTAAATAGGGAATTATTTTTTAATTACATTTCTAGTTATTCAGCCATCCATTTCGAATCTTTAAAATATTATTATACTTTAATCTGGACAAATTAGCAATATAAATCATATTTAGAATTTAGAAAGAAATTTCAAAATGTGTAAACAGATGTTCAAATGTTTCAAAGTAATCTCAAAATCAAACGCATACTATCCTTTTATATTTTTTTAATTTATTCTTGATTTATATTACTATTATGCAAATTATTCCCGCGATATCGGCCTCGTATCCACCGAAATAAGAGGAAGTAAAGCGAGGTGGACGAAGTCTCGAATTAGCGCGATCACTCCTGATTTCAGGGTACCATTAAATTTCCCCTTCTCCACCGCCACCGGTCGAAAATTAATTTCTACCGTGACCGGATTTGCGAATCCCCTGAGTCCATCTTGGAATCCCTCCTTCATTCAGTCCCCTCGAACTTCTCCGCATATTCTCCATGGGATTACATGACTAATTACGCGACTACTCGGACCTGCTTAATTTCCGATCGATTCGCGGAACGATCAGAAAATTTTGCCATCTGTCGCGCAAAGCATTATCGTCAAATTCATATTATACAATCTGAGGCTTACGACATAATAAAGTTTATTATTTACAATTAGTAAGAACGAGATTGGTTTAAAAAAAAAAAAAAAACTGTGTGAAATATAATGCGTTGTCACATTATCTATTAAATATTTATATGTTAAAATATATTGATAAACAAAAATATATGCATTTATTTCTCTATAAGTCCAGAAATCTTTTTATAATAGTTAACATTTAAACAATGTCTAAATAAGTATTGATGTTTGTTTCAAGGAATTGAAGCGTTATCAGCGTCGTCAGTGCATCGGAATATTTTTCGGTTATCTCCGAGAGACCAGAATAAAATTTCTCGATAATGCGCCTCATCGTAATGTCACATCGTTTTACAGTGTCTGACAATTTTTGCGTTAGCGCAGTCAATCGAAAGAAATCATGCATCGATAACTCTCGCAATGCAATCGAATCGCGCAAACGGTACGGAACGAGCGCGTGATCTTTCCTTCGATGATAGAGCCCGACTTGCAGCCAATTCTGCGGAAAACTTCGCAATCTGACCACACGTCAAACGCATTTGCGATTTGATTTATTCGCCGTTTCTCCCGGCACGCGAATCTTAGGTTCTGAAACGAGCGGCGGATTCATCTTTCGTTGATGGATCAGATTGATCCGCGGGCAGTCAGGATAACTTCCAGGATATACGCGGATGATCGATCGAGTGAGGGAAATCGTGCATTACATCTCGATTATATCCCCCGAACAAATACGGCTGCACTTTTGACGTAAACTTTGATGAAAACGTGAACACTAGTACTGATACCATGACGTTAAAGCGCACAGCCTTTAAATTTCAAACGCGTTGTAAAACACGCATTATATTGATGTTACAAAACACGCGTTATATCGACGCAGTATAATAATATAATAATATTATAATAGTGGCATATGCATAATAACTAGGAGAGCGTATAACGCACATAATAGGTAGTATGATACGACCGCGTGACACCAATTTTCTCACGTGCGTTAGCTTCAACAGGGGTTGTCAGTTCACATAATATTGTTACTCATTAAAATAATCTTTTGCGATAATGGCATTTAATTAGATAATTTCACTGTTTATTAACGAATGATCTTATTAATTGCGGGAATTCCCGTATCATTGCGCCAATTTTCTCACGTGTATTAGCTCGGACAAGAGTTATGTCGAATTATCGATCATCAGTGATTAAAATAATCTTTTGTGATAACGATAATTAATTTAATAATTCTATTGTTTACTATGCACGCTGTGATCTTATCAACTGTGAGAATTCTCGTGTCATTGCACCAATTTTCTCGCGTGCGTTAGCTTTAGCAGGGTTGTCAGTTTAAATGATATTATCTGATTAAAATAACCCTCCATGATAATGGCAATTAATTAAATCTTGTCCCATTGTTTATCACGCGCTTTGTGGTAATAGAGAATTCTTGTTTTATTGCTGTTCATAACGAGTCAATATTGAAAAAAAAAAGCGTGGAATTTTTTACGTTAAAAATATTTTTGAAATTGAAATTTTTGAAAACCTGAGAATTTTTTTAAAAACATACAGTAATTGAAATCCCTACGAACGTCTCGGTATTGCTGTTCAGATGCTTAAAAGCGCGAAACAACTTTTCTCGCAAGCTTTTTCACGTTAAATTCTCGGCGCTACTCTTCAATGTTGCGTCCATCGTCGTAGTTTCAATGGAAATAGCGTAGCGGCGAACGTATGTCTCTCCCAGGTGGATTCGCGCAGTCACGATCTACGGAGTTACATCTCGAGAAACTGGCGCAGACGTGGCCGCGGTTCCTGCCGCGGAGGAGTAGCACTTACAACGCGGGAATTGCGCGCGAAATAAGGAGGGAAGGATAGGAAGACAAGGCCAGGTAGCTGACAAGCATAGATGCTCATAGCAGAATGGCCCATCAAAGCCAGAAGCATGACCGGTTGTTTGGTAAAGCCTGAACTTCGTACTCTTTGGACCCGATGAAGCTGTCCACGTCGACGTGATTCTGCGCGTGGCGCGCGTAATTGCGCCGCATCTGTTAGCAGTAGACGGAAAAGAGACGATTTGGCGAGACAACCAACGTCGACCGTTATATTTCTTATCAGCATAATTGTTTCGATTAATTGAAAACTCAAAATGAATGAAGAAGATGTACAAATGTCGAAATAAAAATTGACTGTGCACGGAAAAAAAAGTTTTACGTGGAAAGAAGGTATTTAAAAATTTAACTGAAAATAATTTTATTAGCCCATGAAAATAATTATCTAGGATTTTCGAGTTGGCTGCCAGAATGTTAAAACTTTTTGCAGCATCGCTTGTCGTGCTCTCTCGAATCTCCTACGTAATTATTTTGCTGGTCTAACAAAATTAATTTTGGGTTTATACCCAGTTAAATTTTTAAATAAAATTGTTCGACAAAATCGTTTCATTATGCGGGATATTTAATAGATAAATAGAGATATTTATTTTAGAGAAAAAGAGGGATGGTTCTCTATAATAAATATAATTAATATGATTTATCGTATCATACAATCGCTTTATGATAAATTTAATGAGCGCGTGTTGATCGAATTTAAAAGTCAAATACACGCTGAATTCAGGATGTTAAGAAAGTGGGATGATGGTATTCATGTATGAGGGTGTAAAAGGTCGGCGCCATTTCATATATTCTACCCTTACGATTCACAATCGCCGCGTGAAGTTTCGATAAAATCAAGCGATACGACCCGGCCGGGGCAGGGAAGTTAGGTAAGGACCGACTTCCCATGCGCTTTTCCATTTCGGCATATAAGCGCGTCATAAATTTGGCGTCGGCCAGCAGCCGCTGGCGGTTGTTTTATGCTCTCCGAGCAGGAACTTGGCCGGGTAATTCTGCAATGCGGTTGAAAGCGCCATCCCGCCTTGCCCGCCCGCGCGTCCTTTCCGGTCCAGCTCCTTCTCTACTACTCTTTTTACGCACGTCCTGACGCCAAGCACGACCGGGAATTACGCGCTCACGTCGGGATGCATCGCTCACGTCGGGATGCATCATTGCATTCTAGCACGGCAGAACCTGAAGGTTGAAACGGTTAAAGGAAACGCTGCGCCGTATCTTCTTCTAAGCTTCGAAGCAAATCGAGGAATCTCTAAGATTTACTTTGTCACAGTAAAATTGAATGTAGAGCGACGAATCACGAGTCAGGCGCGATAACTAAACAAAATATAAATGCATTAATTAATTATTTCAATAAAAATGTATTATACGTTTTGGCTCTAACTTTGAACTGTCTCCAGCATGTGTTGGCAATGCGATACAAATATACATTATTATTGACCCGAAGCGAAAAACATTATAAATATTATTTTATTATACTTTTTTAAAGCATTTTTAATTTTACAATATATTTTTAATCGTATATATTTTTACGCCTTATTTTCACATTTATATTTGTACATTTGTAGTTTCACATCATAACGTAGAACAGATGTGCTACAGTATTAAAGATATATATTATACTCGAAGATATATATTGCGCCAATAAATCTAATTAAGTTCAGGATTAGATTCAACGTATCTATAGCACTTATTATCTTTTCAACGTAACTATTTTTACGTGGCCATGTGGGAACAAGCGAAATTAAGTCGAGTACCATCCATCAGCGCAATTCTCGAACGAAGTCCCGCGTGGCGATCCTCGGCGATCGAGAGCCGATATCCCGCTCGCGGGTCCCGGAATTGCCCTAATTCGCGAGATTCCGGATAACAATGGTAACCGCGACACGCGGAGTTAACTTGAAGGTTAATTACACCAGGATTCGAGCGCGCAGCCGGCGCCCCGAAGAATTTCCGGGTCCGGCGGAACGAAGAGGGCAAAGTGTTAATTTATGCGTTAGTCTCGTGCCTGGCATACACAACCGCGGGGGCGGGCGAGCGAGAGGGATTTGCGGGAGGGGTGGAAACGAGGGCGCGCCGTGCAAGAGGGGCGCGGTGGTAATTCAGTGCGGTAAACTCGTAGCATACGGCATACAATATGCAGGTGAGAATGGGTCTCTTCCACCTGCCACCGCTTTTCCGTGTATTTCAACCTCTCTTCAGTCTCTCTCTCTCTCTCTCTCTCTCTCTCTCTCTCTCTCTCTCTCTTGCTCTATCTCTCTCGGTCGTTTGCTCGCTCGCCCATTCTCTCACTACTAACGTCGTCCACTCCACTGCCCTTAATCATTGTGATCGCATTACACTGATGAATCCCGAATATCCCGTGCTGTCCCCGAGCGTTGAATGCAGCGCCGTAAATTGCATTTCCTAAAAACGTCGCGGTGACGATCCCGCGGGAGAAAAAGCACTAGTTTTTTTTTTTTATTTTACAAAGTTTCGTACATTAGTTTCAAAAACCTCGAATTTTACACTCTTGTCGTTCTGATATCTCTTTTCAAAAATCAGTCGTAATTTCCCAAGCGTTTTGCGCATGAATTACGTTATCGCGATACGAATCTCCGTGTTGCAAGCTGCTGTGACGAGTATTTATGTGCACGCGCATTAAAACGTGTTCTCCCTGGAGATTTAAAAAAAAAAAAAAAAAAAAAAAACGAAAAACTCTCACTACCATATAAATAATGACGCATTCGAAAAACTAGTAATGCTCGAAATTCCGACGCGCATTTATCCGGGGAAAAATGGGAAGAACTCTCGTTTTTAACGAAGCGAAGTACTACGTGGTAAAGCTTCGAAATTTAGCACTCCCATTCTTCGGCTATCTCTCCCCAAAAATCGGCCATAGTTTCCGCGAGCGCTCTCTTTTGGTGGCAACGACCTTATCGTGTACTAAATTTCTCGTCGCATTGCGAGCCGTGACGAGTGCCCGTGTGCATGTGCACACAGCGGTGTGCGAACGTGGCAGGATGCTACGTACGTGCGGCACGTATGCGACCCGCCACGCCATAATTACGACGCCGTAGTTCCGTAATGGGATTTTCGATGGTTTCAACGCGAATTCCGGCACGTCGCGGCGAAGGAGAGCGATAGCGACGATACGACTGTTGTCAATGGTCACAAGAGCGATTACAAATACGCGATTAGTAAATTAACGCAGCGCATCGCACGATGCATGTTTGTCTTTGAATTCTCACGCGCGGAATTATTATCTCGGTAAACTGGGGCAACCTAAATTAGACGAAAGTAGATTGAAATCGCGTTATCCGCGAAGTAAAGTTCGGGGTACGGCAATTTGATTGTGCCTCTAGTTAACCAAATTGACTAATGATAATTAGAATAACTCTTGTTTTTTATTAACGTTGCGACTTTTTACGCTAATTATTATTGTACGGCTTAAAGGCGCCTTTTTAACGCCGTTATCTTCGCAATTAAATCCGCTTGACTAAATTTATCGTTTTCCTTTTGTAAGTTATCAACCGGATGGCGGTTCTTGTACCGAAATTAATCTCGTCCTTAATTAGCGTTAATATCAAAGTTTTGGTGCGCGCGGAACGCGTGCAATCCGCACAAGTGCAACGAGAACTTCGATAAAACTTCTCATTTATCGCACGATGCTGAAGTTATTGCAACTTTCTCAGGATATGAATAAAGAGTAATGTAGCGTTGCCTTCATCGCGAATACCGTTGCCTTCGTATGTTCGCCCGGCGTGAAATACGATTTCATATTCGCAAAATGCAATCCCGGAACGCTTTAGAATGCAAA
Organism: Solenopsis invicta; assembly: GCF_016802725.1. Lineage (NCBI taxonomy): Eukaryota > Metazoa > Arthropoda > Insecta > Hymenoptera > Formicidae > Solenopsis > Solenopsis invicta. The sequence continues at coordinate 13,949,718 of NC_052673.1, forward strand.
GCGTATATTCGCTGATTGAGAAGAACATTAAGCAAAGAACATTAAGCGTTCTGTTGCTGAAATATACAAATATTTGCTAGGAAATCATACACAATGACCACGCATTTGGAAAAAAAGCAAATTAATTACTAGAGTTATATGGACGATACAATATATCTTGACTATATATTCTAACTGGAAAATATATAATGTATGATGATAAACAGAAATTAAATAGTGTTAATATTGATGTGTTGAATGTATGATTTAAACAGTCTAGTGTGTTTAACGAGTATTTAAATCATATCTTATTTACATTTTTACAATAACTTTTGTGTTTTTGGAAAGTACAAAATTTTTTTTAAAAAAGACTGGAAGACTTAATTGTCCAACTTTTCACTTTTGAATTTTTACAAATAAAACTGAGAGACTTATCGAAAAAGCAAATTCTATATCAATTACTACATACATTAATTTGTCTAATAATGTTTTAATAATAAGTGAAAGATAATAACTGATATAAGAAATTAATGTTTTTTCAATGCGTTTCTTATATGTGTATCAAATAGTCTCATGATTGAGTCCAGTCCAAGTTGATTATTGGAGATTGTAAATTTTAGAAATAATATATATATATATATATATATTATTTCTAAAATTATATATATATATATATATATATAATAAGACATCTATATTATTAACATATTTAAACATCTTTGCTTTGATTTTAATATATTTACCAAAAATTTATATAAAACTTACTTATATTTTTAATTATATTATTTATAAATTTTTCAAAAATTGTTTAACTTTTATATTTCAATAATCGATAAAGTTATAATTAGATGTATCTAGAACGGAAAAAGAATATTATAAAAAAATGTATTATTAGGACTAATTAGTATATCTGTAACCCTAAAATAAAATTAGACTATTTACTTCACTAATCCATTTTCGAACAGAAAATTTATAGGGGATAAAACAGATAAACAAAAAAGAAAAAAGTTCTTTGGAAAGAACAAAATTTATATAAATAGATATGTACGTGTATAATATTAATATTTAAAAAAATAAATTTTAAAAGATCATATTTTGCGTTGCACAATTTACAGTAGAAATTATTGAAAAAAAAAGAGAGTAAATATATGAATGATCACGCTTTAGCTTTACTAATCAACCGCGTCATTTTAAATGATTTAAAAGGCGTCAAATTATCGCTGATATTTTTTGCACTATGTCATCAGTCAAGTGAAATGCAACTGCGCCATTGCTCTATTTCGCAAAACCCGGTAACCGTGACCGAGATTGAGGGGCAGATTGCGCGAATTAATTGTCGACCATTCGAGCGTAATTAGCGCTAATTGCGAACTTTTCCCGTATGTGCGCGCGCTGAACGCTCACAATCGGAGAATGCAGTTGCAACTGCGAGTTTCCAGCGAAACTTGGAGCTCACCGACTTTGCCTGGCGTAACTTTCCGAGAGAAGTGAAGAAAAAGAAAAGAGGGAGTAAAAGTGGTTCGGAGAGAATAGCGGAGGTAAGAGGGAGACAATCTCTCATTGCGATGAGAGGAAACGGAGGAGATAGAAATAAAAGTAAATATAGCTTTCGTTAGCTTCTTGACGCAACTCGTAATAATTATGTACGCGCGGATATTTTTCATCATTGGAGATCTCTCTAAGAAAACAGCGGGCAGGCAAAGAAGCGAAGACTTAATAAAATGTTTAGCGTTAACTGACTTTGTACTTTACGGGATGCCATTTCTCGATCAAGTTTTAGTATTCATTCTACCTTGTGCTTTCGCTAAAACGTTACTAACATTTTATAATTTATTTCTTTGACAATTCATCAATCTGGAAAATTATTTTTTTATTATATTGCGACACATTTCTACCTTAAAAATGTCAAAATTTTGAGGAAAAGGGTAAATGGGATAAATTAATTTGACAAAAAATATGCGAAAAATAAAAGACGCTTGCTTATACCGAATTATCGAACAGCCGCGTGAGTAGATATGCGAAAACTCGGCAGACACCGTGTGTACACGAGGGCATCTATAAATGTATAATGCGCGCTCCGTACGACGTGAGGCGTTAAAGCGGGAACTGGCGAGTCGCCTTATGAATTTTAATGAGGTCATATCGTCACGTGATAGGTGTAAGGGTTGTACCGAGTCGGGCTTCATACCCACTGTCAAACAACCCTGAACCAAGCTGCTGGTCGCCAGTTTCCATCACCGCGACTATGATCTTACGTCGGGAGATGATCTGCGAGGGACGTTACGAGCTGAGCTCTAAAACGCAAACATTAATGGCACTTTAACCCAGTAAATATTACAAATAACAAGGAAAATCTTTGTAATATTTATATTAATGAGAATGTAGACCAAAAGAGACTAACAAAAGAGAATTTTGGTTTTTCGTAAACCGGATACTCACAATTAATTATGTAACACGTTTTTAGGCAGAAATTATTGAGTCTCGTTTTATAAAGAACCGACGCTGCAGGATCTTCAAATAGACCGCACATTTCATAGTTTTATATTTGGAGAGAACATTCGAAGAAAAATCAAGAAGACGATAGAGAAAGGGGGAGTAGACGCAAGCAAAAAAGAATGGTTAGAACCTCTTTTCGGACCTCGCGTCGTTAATCATTCGCGCAAGACTCGATAGGCGTATGCATTATTCAGTAGCTTTTCGATGCCGGCTATGCATAGCTTTTGTCGATGTTCAAGCGGCCGCATTCGTCGGAAAACCCGTCAGACTGGTGTGGAAAAGTGGAGTGAGAGTTCGCTTGTGCCCAGGCTGCCACAGAATAGGTCTCTATGGCGGTTGTATCGGCTGCATATGGGACCCTCGCTGTAATTCATCCGCTATAACACGGCCATTTCATCGCGAATCGCTATGAAACTTTCGAGAAGCCTGTCCCATTTTTGTTAAAACACATTACTTCTCTAAAAACAAATTATTTTATAAAAAGCGGTATAAAAAAAAAACTTTGATGTATACACGCACACACACATGTACACACACAGACACACACACACAACAATACACACTTATGTATATGTAATATTTAATTAAAAGTTTTCCTCAACCAAACAAATTCAAAAAGTTAAATTTTAAAAAAATAAAAATCTTATTTTTAAAGTGTTCATTGTATAAATACGCTATAATTTTTCTCTGAATAATGAATATTATAAATAAATATAGTATAGATATAGTATAAAGGTAAAATTTTTAGCTTTTAAAGACACGTTTAAAAAGATAAAATGAAAAACCTCTGGTCTTCTTTAGTTCTTTCGGGATTTTTATGTTTACGATTCATTTATCCCATAGTAGTTTACATTTTTCTTTTATAAAACATTAATAATAATAAAGATGAAGAAAGAAATATTATTTAAAAAATGTAAAGCAATATTTTATATAAAGTTTTAGGTCTTAACTAAAATTTGTGAAAGCTTATTTAAAAAAACCTCTGAACTTGTATTGAGTCTTGCCGGAACATAATTACTCACAATGTAATGCTAATGATAAAGGATGATTTCGCGCTATAATCTAGATGTAAGAAAAATTGCCTTGTTTGGCATTGTAATAAATCCTTCAATTATTGCACGTATATTAGAAAGAAAGAAATGTTTACGAATAAAAGAGTACCTTATTAAATTATCCCGGTAACTAATTTTTTCCACCCAAAAATCAATATTAATCAATAAATTATTAAACAGTCTGCAATATCTCGCGAGAATTAATTTTGCATTTTATACCGTGAACAAATTACGAAAATTGCAATATCTCTTCTGGTCCAACGTAGCGATGTTAAACGAATTTTGACCTCTCCCTACTCGCACCGAATATTAAGCACGCGTTAATATTTCCGGACACCGCGCGCTTATTGAATTTAAGTCGTGCTTTTCACGCGATTTCCTTTGCAATACTTGCCTACATTTCATCTACTAAAATCTATTTCGTTATATAATCTTCTTCCAGAGATTTCGATTTCTCATATAAATGCTAGATAAATGTAATTATACAAATTATATATACCTCTCCTTCGAAATAAAAGTGACGAGGTGTCTCTTCAAAAAGTAAACATTTTTCTATACCTCTCTTATTGAATGTTCGAAAAATAACTAAATTCAATAGGAAATCTGATGACACGTTAAGATAAATAAGATTTCTCTTGATGCTCTTTTCTTCATAAAATATTTCTTCTCTATTGTGCATTGTCAATCGATACCGATACTATCGCGGCACGGTCTGTAAATATTTAAGAGTATTTCTGGTATATAAGCATTTATTGAACATTTATTTTATTAAACATTATTTATTATATTTAAAGTAAATAAACTATTTTTAAAAGAGTTTAAATAAAACGCTAGCGCAAACGTATATGATCAAATAAAGAAACTTTCTAAAATCCAAGTGGTAATAACTTTTCCGAAGTAAAACTCAAATGATATTTATTTTTTAAAATGTAAAGAATTTATAAATGCATCAATTTGAGAAAAAACTTATATTCCCCCAACGTAACTGTAATATAATAACTTTTAAGAAATATAATTTAAATGGTAATATATTTTTGTGTTTATTTCGAGCAATGTTTATAACAACTCAAACTCGTATGTAGGATTATGGTTTCAAAACAAAACTACCGATCGCGGCTATAGGATGCTAGGAAACAACATCTCGAATGCCTGTCGTCGACACTTTGTAGAAACTCCTATGTTTCGAGCCGTTGCGATTCCTTCATAAAAGCGGCTGACTAATTCACGTCTGTACCACTTCGTTTCACTATCGATCCTTCGCGCATGTCTCAGTCTCATCCGACTCGAACAGAACTCGATTTTATGCCTGACGGAATTCTAATACAGTAATCATTTGCATATCCAAGTGAAATAATCAATGTCATTAAAGTAATATAAATGCTATTAATCTAATTGAATCAATATAAATCAATTAGAAAAACACAGGCTGCTCGTTATATTTTTCTTTAGCAACATCGACCAAAATTATAATAATATTTATAACTACATTATTTGTTTACCTATATTATAGAGTGTTACTCAATTAAAAAATCCATATTACTTTATTCTTACAAAAATTTTAATCAAGACACGTTTCCTATTATATTTTTAAGTTGCATTCTGAATTATGTGAATTCTTTCTACTTAATTTTTTTTATTTATATCGATCTTGTACTTAGAAAATCAATGTTCTGTAAGGGATTTCTTAATCTTTTTACGAAATTTCGAAAACTTTTGAATTGAAGAGAAGTTCAAAAGCAGCAGGTTTTACTTTGAAGAACGAATTGTTCAGGAAGCAAACTTTCTTCGAAACAGCTTCCTCGATCTCGATGGTGCGCAAACGAATATGCCATTTATCGATCGGATATAAGATGCAGAACCGACGGGATCCTTGGTTGGGGATTTCGGTATATGAGGACCATGAATCTCCACTCCGTTGTTTCTTATTTTAGCCGGTTATGTGCATTCATATCGCCGTGATGCGATTTATTTGCACCAATGGCATAAACGCTCGGGTCACTGGGTCGCGAAATTCGCTGTGGAACTTGGCGTGGTGCTGCGCGAAGCTCGCAGCTGTCACATGAATGCAATAGTATCAAAGCGATCAGGTGTAATGGCAACAGAATAACTATAGGTAGCACAAAGTGAAAATATTACGATATAAAGAAAAATCGAAACAGTCGAATGTATTTGCAAGTTTATTTTTTAAACTTTAACACATGTAACACATTAAAGTCAAGAAAACAATCATAATGAGGGTTCGAACCTGGACAGCCTTTTACATGGCTTAGTCAGTTTGACTACTAAGGCATACGGTAATATTTATTGGCGGGAATATACTGAGCGCAGTTTGAAGAATTAAAAATGTACAATATATAAAATTGCCTATAAAATTATTATTTAAGAACTAAGAAATTATTATTTGATTAAAATCCACTATGATTGTTATTGATTTTTCTTGATTTTAGTTATATTATATACTTCAAGAGTAGTTTTATATGTAAATTAATTATTACTATTACCTACATTTTTAACGTATTTTATTACAAAGAAAAAATAATTCAGTATGTAAATATAATCACAGATTAAATTTTTTTTAGATTAAAGTTAACAAAATTAACCCAATATAAAAAAAATGGGTATTTTATATTTTCGTATACATATTTATCACAGCAAAATGTTCGTCCAGTGCTTTTAAAATTAATTAAGCGCAATTTCTACTAAAGATAATAATAAACATTTCAGAGCTTTATAATTAAAAAAACATATTTGGCGGAGCATTGTCCATACAGAAAGAAAGAAAAGTCAAACAAAATCACAGGATGCGGAAACGTGACTTGAGTTTCTCGTTCTTACGTGAACCTTTGCACCCTTTGATGCATCTTCCGCTCCTCATCCCGTCTCCTCAGTTCAAGCTTTGCCATCCGCTCGCTTTTGCCTCCTTTGACCTCTAATTCGACGAGCAAGATTCACCGTAGCGTATGTGCCATTAACCCAAATAATTTTGAGCTCGAGAGTCTCCACGTCGAATTTCCCTTTACCGACTCTTCCTTTGCGCTCATCCATACTTTTTCTCTCATTGAGAGAGTGACCAGTACGATATTGAGCTAACAAAAAAATCTATGTATTTAGTACAGATTAAATATAAATTAGATGCATGAGAAAACACATTTTCAAAAGCGCCAACAAATTTGATCAAAGTTGTGCAGCTGCTATTATTATTGTCAATTTTTAAACTAATTTTTGCTATACTATGTTAATTCTGTGCTTGCCTATATCACCATATAAATATTACTATCTTCTCAAATAAATATTTCAGTAATATTTCGTAATATTTTTCCTATATACGTTTTAATCTACGTTGTTAATTAGATGTCTAATAATCATTTTCGAATGTTTAACACTTTCTTTTATTTGGTCCATTATTTTCTTTTTTAACATCAAAACGATCTAAATGTAATTCCTTATCATTAGCGAAATAACCTGAATCGCTCGGTGCATCACCGAGTGCATCGAACTGCATCGAACTGTTACTTCGTGGCGGATTGTTGGTGTGCAGGAAAGGTCCGTTAAGCGTTCTCGTGTAAGTTCGAAAGTCAATTGGTCTGGATTCGCGTAAAGTTTCTCCGTTACTTTCGACGGAAAAAGGGAGGAAAGAGTTGAGTACGTTTCAGTTCTCGATCGGGGTTCTCGCGTCAGATATGAGGCGTGGTATAACCCGCGATTGACTCCTGCAAAGCTAACGAAAGTTCTACGACAAAGAGAAAAAAACTACGATTTATAGCTTTGACGATGGAAGTTTTCCGGTGTATCTGTAATCTGTAGGATGCATGCACGTGAATTGGACTGATAAGAAGAAAATAAGCAGAAGTCAACTTTAATTTTAAAAAGTTTTCTCTTCTTTTATTCTTTCTGCACAATCAGTTTAATTGGACGTTTCGCAGAATATTATTGTAATCTGATATAACAAAAGATATCTGGTATAATATATAATACAATAAATATAATATAATGTGAATTTTTTATATTTATTAATAATGTTCTATTATTCAAAATTTTAGTAATACATACGTTTTCAATATGAAAATTTTAAAACTAATCGAAATAATGTATCTATTATAATTAAAATAAGATATTAATAATTATCATTAGCTACATTTTTAATATACAATTTTATACACATATTTGTTCTATTAATAACATATTATGGATGAATTTTGCAACGAAACTGCATATTGTTATTATATACATATTACATACTTTTATGCAACTATTTTAGCACTTTATCGCTTCAAGTTATTCTTACCTCATATTACATTAATTTTATCGTAATTTTAGTAGTGGTATCGAGTTTCCGCAAACTCAATCGGAAATTGTATAGCTTGTTTTATAATTTTCTGAGTTATTACAAAAATTTAATTATATACAATTTAGTTTTACATATAAAAAAATTGACGACTTATAAAAGACATGCCACTGCTTCTACACGCTGTTTTATAGTAATATCGAAGATAGCAATCGGTAATTATGCGCGTATTGAAATTCCGATATGTATCGCATCGATAATGTCTTGCAATTACCGCGGATTATTGGAACACAGACATGTGCAAAAATATAGCGAAATATCGACGGTAGGGTAGCTCGGTTGAATATCGGAGTTTGCGTATTTTAATATTTATTAACGGCTATTGGGGACCAGATGTAGGTCGATGTACTTGGCAAAACGCCGATATTTGATGGCCAGTCATTAATCCTTCGCGCGAGGGATTTACGCGGCCCAAGGCGAAGCGGGAATACATCGCGATTAATTAATAATATTTATAAAGCGGTGGGTTACGATTACAATGCACCGCAGCGACCTGTTATTAACGCGATTCCAACTCTTGTACGATTCTAAATTTAAACCCGAAGCACACAATTCTCATTCATGAAGTTAGGGTCTGCGATCCAGCTTTTTTATTGTTTTTTATTATTATTTTATTCTGTGCCATTTATTGTTATATCTTTTTATTATTTTTCATAGACTCTCTAAAATATGAGACATATTTGTTTTTACATAATTATGGATTCTTGGATAATTATTAACTCTCTCTATAAGCACATTTTCTATTAATGTTTTAGGGATGCTTGCCATGATTCCTGGACGCAACTGCGACTGTCGCCAATGTTCGGCTGCATTTGTCCGAATAATCACATCAAGCGGAGATGCGATAAGATCTTCTCGACGGTGAACCACAATCCCTGTGTTGGTGAGTCCAACTGTAATATACGATTCGTAAAGTTCTCTCTCTTTATCCATGTATCCATATATACTCCCATCGTACATGTAATTACTTGTGGAATTCTAAATTTATATCAATGAACATAATCGTAATGTCACAATTTTATTGCAAAAAGTAAAAATTTAATTTATTCTATTATTAGATATTAAAGTGCTCTGCTAACCGTACTGTGCAATCGAAAATGGAAATTTATTATTTAGTTTAGTTATTGGTTTAAATATCCCTTTTCAAATTTAATATCGAAAGAAAAGTTCGTCAAATGCAATTTTATTGTATGACGTGCTTGAATGCACATCACGTTACATGTAACTGCATGTACGAGAAATTTCATTTGATAAATTTTATCATAAATTGGAATTTGAACATAATGTTGTGACATGAATGAACAAGTACAATTATATTAGCACCTTGTGAAAGGCGATTGTTGATGTTGTGAAGTAATTTTGGATATATATATATATATAAAATTTTTTCTATTATATATATCTACGTTGAGTTTACGGGGTTTATCCTTACGTGTCTGTCTGTGTGTATCTTGTACAGAATTCTCATTTGATTTCTTTCTGTCGATGTGTGCATTGAAGCACTCGCATCGATCCTGGACCACAGAGATAGAGCGCAATCATCGCAACGTACAGATTTGCAATGTGCGGATTTTATTTAAGAAAAACTAATTGCATCTTATCGTCGAATTAAATTTTCCATTTTTCATTCGACAGTTTCATTTAATTTAGATATACTTAATATCTCACATTTCTCACGTACAAACATATTAAAAATAAAGTGTAACAAACAACAATATTGTTGGCGTGTCGCAGATATAATATTCTGTAATTTTATTATAGCTATATTTCAAAGATTTTATTACTTCATAAAAGTTTTACTTTATTATAGTTAAAAGTCTCGTTTTATTCAAGAATCATATAATTTCTATATCTTGCGAAGAAAGAAAACTGAGAAATATCATTCAGATAAAATATTATTTCAAAGTATAAGAATTTCTAAAAAAGTTAGTTAATTTATTAATAATACTCTGATAATTACGTTTACATACGTAATCGATAGTATTTTGTAAATTATTACAACAAAGTGCATAAACGAGAAGACTCATTGTAGCATCAGTCTCGCGTTTAAAGCGGACTTCCAGCTGAGAACTGACGTACACTAAACTGAAGCCACTTCCTGTTACTCTCTCATTTTTTCCCTGGCATCAAAGTTGCGAGCGAGGTAGAATGCTGCTCGACGGGGCAATTACTTTTAAGCGATACCGCGGTGTTCAAGGCTCGTCGGAAAACGTTATCCTCACCCTCGGATAAGCTTTCTTCGTAATTAACTAAAGAGGGAGATGCAAGCATTAAAACGAAGATAACAATGAATCCTAACTTTGAGAGGCAGATAATAACCGATACGTTAGAGATGTTTTGCTACAGCAGTTTCAAAAACAAGTACTTTTTCCTAATAAAAATATAATTTTATTGAAATATGTTTTGTTATTTCAATATGTTTTAGTATTAATTCTTTTTTCTATCATTTTTTACATTTGTTTTTTCTTTCGCTCTATTATTTTTACGAAAATAATTAATGGAGAATACTTTTTTTTAGTACATTTATTTGATATTTTAATATTATCATTTACGATACTAACAAAAATATATTAATACAACTTTTGTAAAAATTGATAATTTTATAAACCGTGTAATTTCTAAAATTGATTCATTTAGCATATTTTTTATTCCATTTTATTTTAATTTGTACTTCTCTTAATTATCGATGTCAACTGTACGTCCAGGATCGATGACGCTTCCGCCCGTGCCTCGCAATTGTAATTTAAGGCAACATAAAACTCAAGCGTGCACAACGCACGTGTAAAACGTAAGTATCTTTACACGCATCACACGCATGTGTGACAAATGTGTCTCTTGCGTTGCGTTTGACGAATGAATCGCGCCAACGATGCATAGTGCGAACGATGAACGCGACATACACACTCTACAGCATTAACAGTTGTGGAATGCGTGACTGGACGAGAGCAGTTTTCAACACGGAAACATAAACGAACAATTAATCATTACGGTAACAATGTTATAATGTAATTAACATTCAACGCTACGGACATAATGTACAAACAATTCAGTTTAGCTCTCAACAAATGGCGCAACAAACTACTTTACCTCGCGAAACGAAGAAATTCTGCGTTCCCTTGCTACAATTTCGAGTTTATTTTGTAATATCGTACGTTACGTTGATGACAACTTAGTCAACAGCTACAAATCAATACAATTTAATGTTTATATTAATATCGAAGCCAGATCAAGTGGCAAATAGAAACTTTTTAAATGATCTGTGACAAAACTAATCTGAAACGATAAGTTCACAATACAATCATTATTTTACGAGAAAGAACGTTTTAAGTAATGAAAAATTAAAACTAGCTATGAAACTTTCGCGAATCGACAAATAGAATTTCAAACTGAAATTAGACGTCATTTACCTCTTGTATAAAGTTTAATTACTTACTGTCAGAGATTTTATTCATTCTCATATGACGCAATTAATCATTTTCCGAGAGAATGCAGAAATATTTAATTAACTCGAATTATACCGTGGTTGATATCAATATTTTTACTTTAGATGAAACTCATTGATATCAATATTTTTATTTTATATGAAACTGTTTTTATTATTCACAAATATTTCTATTTGATCACACGTTTGATTCGCTCTAATAAATTGTAAGTTACTAAATTAAAACTTTTAATGAATTAAAAATCTTATCTCCAAAATTCGAACATTCTTAACATTTACAATTATATATTATTTAAAACTCTTGCAATTTTTATATTAAAAAATTTTTAAATAATTTTAAAAGTGTGATACTTTTGACGTTACTGTTTCATGCAAGCTTGAACATGAACGAGACATTCGAATCAGTAATACCAAAAGATTCGCTCTAATAAATTGTAAGTTATTAAATTGAAACTTGTAATAAATTAAAAATTTCATCTCCAAAATTCCAATATTTCTGACATTTACCGTTATTTAAAACTCTTATATTATTTAAAACTTTTGTAATTTTTATATTTGAAGATTTTTAAATAACTCTGAAAGTAATGTGATACTTTTGTCGTTACTGTCTCATGCAAGCTTGAACATGAACGAGACATTCGAACCAGTAATACCAAACGATTCGCCCAATATGTAGATCTGGATCTTGAATTGAGATTGGAAGCGCGACTTTAAATGGGCCGGCCCTTCACCATCCTCCGTTCTTCTTTCCCCAAGATATCGAACAAGACGGTAGGTGTATGAATAGCAATGAAGGAGAAAGGAGAGCGAGAAAGGGGGAGTACCGTTCTTAAATACAAAATTTATACATACGCTCGAAATACTCTGCAATCGAGAATTAAATTGTTTCTTGTTACAAGTCATCAAATCTTCAACATGAAGATGCGTCATTAAAGCAGGATTAGAACTTGACATTTTATCATTGCGATGCTCGTGCACGGTAGTCGTGTATGCTAATCATTTGGTTACGTTTCTATTTTTGCGAATTGTACATTAATTAGAAAGACTATATTTATTCGAGAAATACAAAGTTTCTTTTATTATTGTCACAATTCATTGATTAGCTATTGTCTGAATAAGAGATGGCGAGTCAAGGTCTCACTTAATTGATATTTAATAGCCCTGTTAATAGTTCTATCGAGCAAATGAGAAGCAATTATCGTTACGATTTAATAAGTTCTAGTATAACAACTAATAAATATTATTTTAATTATTTACTCCTTTTGCATATAATGCGACAATTTGTAATTTATAAAAATTCAAGATCCAACCTCAGTAAAATCAATTAACGAGTAGATCGGTTACAAGTGCAAGACTCTGTCATCACAACACAACAGCCAGTTGTTTCGTAAAGTAACAGCTCAAAATCTCAAGTTGGTTTTTTTTTCATGACAAACCTTTATTATTTCTACAACAATCTTGCTTGTTGTTATAAAAATCAAACTGTCCTCTCAGTACACAGTAAAGAAGCAACCTGTGACTCCGACGATTGTCGCATTTTCTGGGTGAATAAACATTCCGAAAGTGCAATATCTCGAAGAACGTGAGATGTTTCATAGCCGATATTTAGGAGCCACGATATTTTCACCATGGTGCATGAGAGCACGAAAATGTATAAAATGAAGCTACTAAATTGTAACTGTCGTATCTCTTTTTAAATGTCACCGAGGCTTCTAACTTGGTTATCGCAAGGTCTGTTGCATCTCACGTTACTCACCCGAGGTAATAAAACGAAGGCACGCCAGAGAAGTAGCAGAGCGCATGATACTCAGAATCGAATGTCTCGAGACGTTCGATCGGTACTTGAAGGGGTTCGGCGTGGAGGGTCCTCCTCCTCCGCCGGTCCGGTCCACGAAAGGAAGAAACGTCCGTTCCGAATGGAGGGAGGCCCGAGGAAGCGCGAGGATCGATCCTCGAAATCCCGGAACACACGAGAGAAATGTCTGCACGAGAAAGCGCACCTCGGCACCCCCTATGAGGACGCGCTCCACCCTTGGAGGATTCGCGTTTCGAGACCAATATCCTCGCCGCCGCCCTTGGAGGCTATCCCCGAGTATATCTCTCTTTCTCTCTTATTCTCTCTTTCTCTCTCTCTCTCTCTCTCTCTCGCCTCATCCACCTTGCGATCCCGCGTATGTACATACATACATATATTTCCGTCGCATATATGTGTCATGAATATTTCGACGCGCCGCGTGATCGCTCGCGCCCCATCGACAAACCGCCCACGAGATAAATCGACGAGATGGAGAACGCCATCGAGACGAAGCAGTCTCGCGGGAATATCGCTGCGTTATATTCGTGATTGCACCATTCTTAGTTGGATTTTGCTATTTTAATATTAACTGCCCTATCACAAATTCGCAACTCTCGAGATATATCTTTGAACTTTATAGTTTATTTATTTCCATCTTTCCGCGACCCGTATGAATAATCGAGGCGAAAGCACATGTACGTTTATAGTTCGTATCGTATTCATTCGTTTCTCATTCTAACTCCGTGTTGTTCGGAACTTTTTTTCGATTTTGTCAATTTGATCGTCGACTAGTGGCGTATCGACTTATCAATCCCTTGTACCGCGGGATCCGCGGTGGAACGGCTGACAGGAGTCGATCGCTCGCATCGACACCCGCAATTTTCTTTTGTCGTCGTAAATCCACCGCGACGAATCGACGTCGCGATCGGTCGAGATTGCTCGCACCGTGAAATATGAAACACGCGCGCTTGACGGATGAAGCGCGAGTCCAAGGTGGCGGCGATGAGCCTCCCGGACCGATCTTATCTAGGGTGGAGCGCACCAAGGAATTCTGCACCGCATGTCGTATTTCTGCATGCCGAGAATCCGTACTTGGGGAATCGACGAATCGGCACCCGCATGCCAGTAACTTACGGCTTGTTTTCTCTCTGAGGTGTGTAGCCTGTTAGTGTGTGTAACGCCTACTACGACTCTGTCTACTCTCTATACTCGACTCACTATACTCCCCTTCGTCCCTCAACGTCGCCGAACGATTTATCGGAAAACGTCGAATGGTTATCAAATTTTTTTTCCACAGCAAATTAAACATTTAAACAAGTGAAACGAGTTGATGGTTGACGTTTAATAAAGTTTGAAGAAGTGAATTTGTTGATTTTTAATATTTGCCTTTTACGTTCTTGTAAAAAATATCTAGTAGATAAGTCTTATATTTGGTATTTCATACTTTTATAATCTACATATATTTTAAAAATTGAAATTGTACCTTACGAGTATTTAATTCCGACAGTACATTTAATTCACATTAATCATAAAATGTTTAATCAATTAAACAACGATTTGTAAACGTATATATAACTTGATGTTTTATAAATCGCAAATCTCTTTCTTTCTCTACAAAACTTACGATAAAACAATTTCGACCTCGATTAATTAAGTATCTAACATGACGGTTAAAGAAAAGCACGCAATTAAGAATGGAAGAAAATGGCATGCAGCAATTTATTCGGGTTTTCATTTCGTTTACGAATGATCTACGCGGAACCGGGAGTTAACCCTCTTGGTCGCCGTCCCGGCAGCCTCTTGCGACGATCCCTCGGAAATCCCAAAATCTCTTAAGAACGAAATCACACTTGGCGAGCAGCGCGTCGCCCCGGGATAATTTCTCGCGTGCAGTAACGCTCAATACGAGGATCCTTCGGCTCTGGACGGAGTTTCAAGTCCCGCAGTATTCTCGAAGGAGCCCGAAAATTCTCTCAGGAAGAGACGCCAGGTCGCCTGTCGATTTCGATTACCGGCCGGTTCATTTAACTTCGTCTTCTTGCCGACTTTTTATTTCGTATCGCACCATCACTTCCGACAAACGAGAAAACGCCGACGTCGTCGTAAGGATACTCAGGAAGATATTTGCTGCTCGTTAATAATGCGCTTGAAGTAACTCACGATTGACTAATTGTCCAATTTATAATAATAATATTAACAAATAAACGTAGAAAATGTAATTTTAAAATTGCATTTGATCGAATAAAGTTTGTCAAGTTTTAATTTTTTGACAAAAATTAATTGAAAAATCAATTGATTTTTTTTACAAAATCAATTTGACATTAAAAATCTAACATACGAGTATAACTGAAAAATGCATTTTGATAAATCTGATTTATATAATTGACAGTAATAGTATTAAGCTTAATCTGGTTCAATTAAATCACGAATATTAATCATGAATAATTTTAATCAAGTCTTGAATGACATTTCTGGATTTTTTTATTTCCATAAATACAGATATGGAACAATGAAATAAGGATATTTCAGTTTTGTGCTTTATCTATAGTCTTTTATTGATTCTTTTCATAAAATAAAAATATTAAGTTCCTTCCTAATGTATGGCAACGTAATATATTCTAAATGAAGAAATTTTTATAGCATCTCTATAATAAAAAAATGTTTTTATTAAAAAGAAATTAACTAGACACATAAATATTGACCAAAAAATCTAATGCCAGAAAATACAATAAACATAAATATCTTATATGATATAATATATTTTCAACAAATAGAAATGTGCTCTTTAATATGTTAATAAAATTTCATATATATACGTATGCATACACATCATTAGATGATGATCGGAATTAAATGCTCGATTTTAGCGTGCAATATATTCTATTTGTTAGTCACATTGCTCAAATGCGTTGTGATTATATGTTAAAATTATTTTTTTACTCATACATCACTTATCTCTTTCTACTTAATTTATATCGTTTCTATCATTTTTCCCTAAAAAAAAAACTAATTTTACAACATTCTCAAAGGAAAACGTGAATATATTTATTCGAACGTTCTAAATTAATTGTACAGCGTGGAACAATATATCTACGTTGCACCTACAATTATACTCATCCATCCTCGTGTTCAATGTCTCGGGGCATCGATAATACTCGATATCCATGCGATTATTTATCTCGACAAACAGAAGCTGTGGTATATCGTCTCCCAGCGATATCGAGCCGAAGTCTCCTCTCCGCGATGATCCGTCAACGCCCATGCACTGCAACTACCATCACCATCACTACTATCTCACCATCACGACACTTTACCCCACAACAACAGCACGCAGACCTCGCACGTTGCGTAACCGATGGCGAACGCGCACCCTCACTCACCCCGTTCTCGTCCGCGGCTCTGCTTCTGTGTTACAGAGGTCCTGCCCTCCTCCACCTCCGTAGACCTGTCGGGCACGGATTCGGCCCTGTACCCGTTCGACCCGCAGCAGGAGAACTACCAGGAGATCTGGTTGCCGCCGACCAGTATGTACCCCTATTTTCTGTTCCCCGGGACCGCGCGCACCCCGCCGTACTACGATCCCGACAGCACGTACGACATACGGGAGCCCGGCGACCGCTACCAACACCACCACCGTCACAGCGATCGACATCATCACCAGGAAGCGCCGGAGCTGCCTGGCAGGCCAGCCGTCCTCGTTGTCGAGGCGTACGATCCTCGGACCGATTCGGACCGGTACGAGACCGACATGAATCGGTTCGAGGATCGCGCGGCGACCTTGCGTCCAGGCGTTGATCATCCGGATCGGTCGACGGATGGATCTTCTTCCTCCTTCTCCTCCTCTTCTTCTTCTTCTTCCTCCTCTTCTTCTTCTTCTTCTTCTTCGTCTTCGTTGTCCAAGCATGATCGCGCCTCCGGCACAGTGCACCTGCAGCCCCAAAGCGAGCATGACGCGCACCCGCACCAGCATCGGCACCATCACCACCAACAGCACCAGCACCATCACCATCGTCAGCACCCCGCACTACCCGCACCGCCGTCCGTCGTCGCGACGCTGTCGTCGTCGTCGGCGGGCTCGTACGCGCCGGCGGCTGCTCGTCCCACGCCTACCGTGTTGGACGAGCCGTTGAGGCCCACGGGCCCGGTCATGCCGAATCGCCCCGGCTGCCGGCCCCGAGGAAGTTTGCGCCTAGGCCAACCTACGAGCACCGCGCGATCTTCGACCGCGCCGACGACGATCTCGATGACCTCGAAATCAGGCCAGCCGCGCCGCCCGTCGATCGGTTCTTCGATCTCCGCGAAGAGTTCGTCGATCAAGGTTCGTACCGGGCCCACCGGCACGCACAAGGGACCTCATTTTGTGAAGCCATCGAAGGACATGTCCAAACAGATATTTCAAAAATTCAATGTCTAACAAATTTTTTTGTTTGCCTAAGAACGTCTGGCACTGTGATGGGCACGCTCTCGCGTACTTTTTTTGTTAATCCTGCTTTGACATATTTATGAAATTGGAAATGAATAAAAATATAAGTCTGGAAAATTTTTGCACAGAGCTCGATTCTATTGGTTAATTTTATTGAAATAAAACTGTTAAAATTAATGGTGACGATAAAAGTTACAATAATAATTTAACGATTAAATTTTGGACTTAGGATTTCCATTTGTTTATTTTTATATACTTATGTAAAACATGTATGAAAATGTGCTAGTGATACCCATCCATGTTCCAGCGTAGTCCGATTTAGCGACAGAAGAAGCTAATTATTTATGAGAACGATATATACACACGTAGCACAGGTAAATTATGAATGTAGATACTTTAGAATTTATGCAATTTCTTATGTGTCGATAGTAAAAGCCAATTAATACATTTTTAATAGCAAAGTAAAACAAGGTTATAATCTCCGAGTAATGACTAATGTTGTTTGGTATCATATTCTTCATTAATTCCTTTTTAATGTAGAACAATTTTAATATTTTTAAGATGGTGCTTTATTTAAGAGCATTTTTTTGCGAAATTATTAGATTATCCCGTGCAATACAATAAATTTTAGAAGTTAATAAAAAAAAATTAATCAAATTTCGAAAATCGAAAAATAAATATTTGTAAACTTTAATGTTTCTAATATTTTCTTTTTAAAAATAAAAAAACAATAATATTTTAATTATATTACTTTTACCGTATCATTGTTAAAACAAATCTTAATTATACATCTGAAGTATTTATATTAAATTTTCTTTAAAACTATTAATAATTTGATAGACTTTTTTCTTTAGCTATTTGATGAATTAAAATAAATGAGTATATTTTATTATAATTGGAAATACAACTGGCAATACATTGTTTATTTTTTTGTTCAGGACTGAAATTTTATTCAATGTGTCTGAGTGCACTTAGGACGGGTAAAAAGTCGAGATTAATTATTTGTCTCGTTTCCGCTCACTTCGATGCGACTCCAGAAGCTGAGAAAGAAAGCTTTCAATTAATTCGTCGTATTAATTTCTCAGACTCTTCGCGTCGCGCGCAGCAGCATCATTCTCAGTAAAATTTTCGCGGATTAACGAAAGAAAACGCTCTCGCAATTTTGCAACAACCGGCGACCTCTGAATGCAATTTCGCAGCTCATAATCTGCAATTGCAACTTCAAATAAGAGTGATTCTCCAATGATTTTCGAAATTGCGCACGCTCGTGATCTTCCTTCCGTCTTCTCTTTACAAGATAGTTGGAAGAAAGGTTTTTTTTTAATTTCTTTTATGAGGATGGATTTATCTTGAAAATTGCACTTTTTGTGCACAACTTGTTACACCCGGTGATTTACAGTGAAGGTCATCGCCCATCCGGACAATTCCACCAGCTTCGAGGTGATTGAATCGCAGTTGGAAAATCCATTGATCGATGCCAAGCATCGGGACCTGCTCAACATGAAGCAGATTCCTATTCCGGGTGGCCATCATCATCGCACTCATCACAAGAGAAACCAAACAGATGATTTTGAACGTAAGTCTTTTATTATAATCATATTCTTAGTCATAATTAAACAGATTTAGAGAAACGCTCTTACATAAAAATGAATATTTCCTGCATAATAAACAAGTATAATTGATATACTATTAATTTAATCCGATTTTATTTTTCAATAAACAAATAAATTAGTCAAACAATATTTTGGCAATAAAACACGGCGATGTTAAAAATATGTTAATTCTGATATTATATGTTTTTTTTTTATTATATTTGCTTCTTATTATAAGAATACGTAACATTGATTTTAAAATTATTTATGATATATTTAACTATCAAATATACATTACGATTAAAAAAAAGTCAAATTAATTAAATTGTTTATCATTGTCGTAAACAATTTCATACGACGTGATGCTTGACGACGAAATTGTCAGCTGCCGCTTTCTTCGACATTCTCACACGAAATGCATGCAATCAACGCGAGTAATAAGGCCGCCGATGTTTGATAATAAAATTTTATCACTAAGATGATCTTTCTTGCCGGAGGCGACGGATTATGTCAAAAATGTGACGTTGCTGGGCTGTATCATGGAAAATTCCATTTGTTTTAATGTGCCGTGCAAATTCATATTTTCTCGCAAACTACCCGCGACGACACCCTGATGATGAGTGGTCGAGTTTCGCGAGAAACAATCAAGGAAAAGGGGTATATGAGATAGTTTTTATACATGCGATTTTTGTCGTATGTACACACGAAGACAGAAATGCCTATTCATCTGAATATGCACGAGTATCAAGACAAGTTTAAGACGCGAGCTTCTTTCTAAATATTCGAACATTATGAACAATGATTATTCGAAAAACGGTAACGTAAATTTAAATTAAATAAAAATTAAAAGGTAAAACTAAATTTAAACTAATCTGAAATTAAACTGAACAACACTCTAAGACTAGAAACTAAAAACCTAAAGCTAAGATAAAATTAACTTAGCTTTAGATTTAAAAATAGTAAAACTTTTTCCGAGTGTCAACCCACCAAGCAATTTATTTCCGAGTTTCAATCCACCAAATAATTTTTTCCGAGTGTTAACCCACCATATAATTTTTTCCAAGTGTCAATCCACCAAATAGTTTTTCCTGAGTGTCAATCCACCAAATAATTTTTTCCGAGTGTCAACTCGCCAAGCAATTTATTTCCGAGTGTTAATCCACCGAGCGCACACGTAGCACATGTACAACATATTAATACATTGGAAATACGGAATTGCGCAATATTTTGTAATTTAATTGCGATTTCAGTAAAAAAATAATACTACATTATTTATAATTTATTTATTAATTATTAAGTATAATATGAGTTTAGTTTAAATTTTAACTTGGTTTTTAGTTTCTAGTCTTAGTGTTCAGTTTAATTTAAATTTAGGTTAGTTTAAATTCAGTTTTACTTGGTAATTTGTATTTAATTTAAGTTTCTGTTACCGTTTTTCATATAATCATTGGTCATAATGCAAGAATATTTAAAAAGGAGCGTGCGTCTTTCTTCTGTTCAAAAATAAGTTTGGTTATTATTAGTAAAAATAAAGCAGCTGGCAGAATTGAAAATTCCTGGCGTTACGTTTTGTTTCTTCCACGAGCAAATCCAATAGACGATCCAAAATAGTCCGAAACGTCATAAAGATTAGTTGTAATACTTTGAAATTTTGATATAGAAATAAAACTTTATTAAATAAAATATTATTTTTTTTTGTCTTTCAGGAAATATCACATGTAAAAGACGGATAGATAAAATATAAATAATTAAATATTAAATATAAAATGTTGGATATAAAAAAGAATAGAAATAAAATATTTAAAAAATGAAAGAAGGAAGAAAAAACTTTTTTAATATGGGAAAATAATAAAGATGAAGAGAAGAAAGGAAAAAAGAAGGGTAAGAGTTTAAAATTAAAAAATTTATATTTTAACAACATTAATATAACATTTGTTATAAAGAGTAGAGGTTTTAATCATAACCGGCACTGAAAGATCAAAGAAACATTGCATAATCATGAAACATTGTAATATTATACAAAAGTTACAAAAAATTTCTGCAATGTTACTACAAGCTTGCATTAACGTTGAAATGTCCGCTATTTTAAACTTGAGAATTTTTATGACGTTTTGAACTATTTGAGATCATGTACTGGTTTTACTGATGAAAAAAACAAAATGCAACTTTTCAATTCTTTCAACTGTATTATTTTTAGTAGTAATAACCAAACCCATTTTCAAACAGACTATTTATTTTTCGACTTTATAACACGCGATGATTATGTAAATTATTTTTATGTAAAAGGGTAATTACATCTAGATTTAATTATTATACAAATTAAAAACGTTTAGAAAATTTATGTAATTTATGTGGACGAGAAAGAATCTTTTAAACAAGTTATCGTTTATTTTATAGAATTACCTTTGATATTTTTATGTACTGAAAAATGAGTCAATTTAAAATATGAAAAATTACGTACTTTTCCTCGCGAAAAGGAGAGAATTTCAAAAAAATTGGTTATTATTCACCCGAGAGATGAATGCGATATGATAAACATTTTTTATACGAATCTATTTATATATCGCAGAAAATGGATACAGGAGAGTTTACAATATTACAAGCTGAAAACAATATATAGGTTTCTGAATTCATGGGTATATCTCGTTGAAAATATTAATTACATCGCGGTCTGGTAAATCTTTGCGTGTCCGAAATAATTTTTCGTATTTTGCCGAGAAAAAAAGCACGTCCGTTTCAATATATCGAATAGTGATAACCAATTACAATAAAAATGCTTCCTAGTGAGCCCACCCAATGCAACACGGTGAAATGAAATTCATTAGTTTCCGCGTGCAACAAATATATCTCCGCATGCAAGTTTATTATACACCGAATAAATAAATTGCTTCACTTGATATTGCGATATCCGTGAAACCTGATTTTTCATATTTTTGCTCTTCTCTAATAGAAAACATTTTATTTATTTTATTGTTTATTTATATGTAATCATAGTTACATAATGTCTCAACAAAATTAGAATGGTACAAAATATTTTATAAAAAATTAAATGAAGATATAAGTAATGAGATTTTTAATTAAATCCAGATATAATTAAAACGAAGAAATTATATATAAATATGAAATATGACTATTTCAACAAAATTTACAAATTTAAAAAGTTTGGAATATACATAGAAGTGTATAAAAGTAAAAATATGATACCAACAATTAATAATTCGCGATTAGTCAAAGTAAATGATAGAGCGGGCGAATAATAGGGATTAATCTTCGGGCTATTTTGACGATCACGATTTTCCGTCGACACGATGAAAGAACGGACGATCGATTGCATCTTCCGCGTAATATCTCGCAAAGATATCACTTCAACGAGTAAGATTTATCGCGGCGAAAGTTTAATTTAATTTCAACTCTCTCTCCGGTTGCTCTCATTTCCTGCTTCTCCTCGTATCTCTCTTGCGCGTCTGCATATTATTTCTCAAGCCGCCGGATTTGGAACTTTAATCCGCCATCGTGCCTAAGATTCGCCCAAGTTTTCGTCGTATTCGATATTACACGACGGTTTTACATCGATCGCCGTTTCCCGGAGATTCTAGAGAAACGCGCGACAAGTGCGCGCTCACTCGATCTCGCTTGTCATTGATTAAGAGGAACAGAATCTGCCAAAGACCAATTCTGTTTTTAAGTCAAAATTTGTTAATTCTTTTTTTAATTATTTATATAAGAACTATTTCCTTACATTTATTGTGTATAAGCAAAACAAAGTTCTGAAATATAAATCTGTGACGTGAATTTATAACTGTTTAAACGGCAAAGTATCTTGATTCTTGAATTGTCTTCTTTTACTTGCAAATTTTAACATAAAAAAATTTATTTGTTTTTTATTTGTTTATTTTGTTTTAAATTTTAAAAAGATTTTTATTAATAATGTATTAACTTTAATATAATTCTACCATCCTCTATCAATTTTCCCTCGTTCTAAGTGACAGTTCTGAAAGCTATGCTTTGAAAAATGGATAAAAACTTGTTTCCTAATTATTTAGATAATTTAACAAATTATTAAAAGACATGGAAGATGTTTTAAAAGTTAAAGCATTTGAAATACTTCAAATTAACAATATTATTTTTGATTAACGTTAACATGTTAGCTTGTACGTTACAATTGAAATAGTGCATTCATTTAACTCCACCAATAATTTTGCTGGCTGTGTCATGTTTATTTATTTGTATATCGTCGTGTTCAAGAGTATGACCAACGCGTAAAAAAAAATTAAAAAAAAAGGAATACCTAAAACATGGACATACGCGTATTCAGATTGACTCATCGAAATTCTGCCATGGCAATTAATACCGTGAAAAACGGGCAGTAATTAAACTTGTATCCAACAATCGCACGTAGCGAGCTTTTTGTTCGTCGATTACAAACTAACTAGTTTCTTATTGATTAATTAACATCGCGATATAATCCATCGCGAATTTTCGATATATATACAATCAGTAATCACGGATGCGAAGAATCAGAAGAAAATTAATTACAATGTAATAGTTAGAAGTAAGTTAATCTTTTGTGTTTTAATCTTTTCATTTAGCTTTGATTAATTTTCCGTGTTTTATTTAATTAAAGCATTAATTTTTTTATTTATTTATTGATTTTTAAAAAAATATAGGAATATATCAAATTTCCATGTTTTAAAATTATTGCTGCACAAAAATTCAATCTTTATTTGTATGATATTATTTGTACAAAATAATAATACTTTTGTTATGTAATAATATCTTTGCTCTTTATAGAGTTTTATTGAAATAAAATAAAAAATTTAAAAATATTAAAACGTTAAAATTTTTCGTACAGTTTTAAAATTAGAACTAATCCTTTCATTGTCCTTTTTTGAAATAACAAATGTCACAAATTACTGAGGACAACATAGACGAGTCGATTTAATTAATAATTAATTAAATCAAGCTATGTGGGATAAAGATACAATAAACGCTGGACAAAAGATGTAAATTACCCATATTGATTAAAATAATATCGGCGTCAAAGATTTTTTGCTTGGCTTGACGCTATGGCTAATCATGAATAACACCGCGATTAGCTGGCGTTTTTGGCACCGGCGTGGATCTTGTTTCTCCGCAATTATTGCTGTAACTAATTGCCCGGGCGGCCAATTAACGTCAAATATGGGAAATGCAATTGCAATCGGGAAACGCCGCCCTCTCAGCGCTTTGCGCGCTTCTTTAACGCGATTTTCTCTCAATTACAGCTGCGCTAATTACTCGGTTGGCCGATCAATTACGGATATTCATTGCGGTTTGAAATATATATAAATAACGGATAAAATCGAGGAACCGCTCTACGGTACCGGGCTAATGATTAATTAGCACGTTTGCTTGCTCATCAATTGTCAAGTTTGATGGATTGTTTATTATACATTTTTTTTATTTTACATATCAAGATAGCTTAGTTAGCTGTTTAAAAATGGTTATAAATGTTATATTGTATAAGATTTTTGAGCCAAATAAGGCCCACTTAATTAATTTTATTTTTTAAAACGTTTATTTATGGGGATATTGAAACAAACAAAGTTAAAATAAAATTATTATTCCAATCAGTCATAAAAATAAAATATATCTTGCATATGGAATATTTATAAAGAAACAAAAAAATTTTTTATTCAAATTAAGCCTTAAAAATATGCTTATAATATAATAAGGTCCGAATAAAAAAAAAAATTAAAAAGAATAGAAAAATTAAACAGTATCGGCTACATTTAAGCGTAAAACACATTTTAAGTGGTAAACTTAAAATACAGCCTTATTTAGTGGTCAGCTCAGATACTTCACTTGTTATAAATATTATATTATATTATTTAATTTAAAATAATAGAACATAAAAAGTCTTCATCTGCAGATAGTTTTCTCTTACGAAATATTCACTTTTTTACTTAATTGGTCATATTTATATCTATCTAATTATTAGGTTAACAAAATTAATAATTTTAGTCAACTATTTATATCATAATATGTATTAAAATTTTGCGCACAATCGCTTAATTTAACTTTTGTAATAAAATACAGCACTGGCTAAGTGAAATATCTGACGGCGGGTATTACTCGCGCGAATAATCATTTTGAGAATAGCCGTAGTTTTATCAAGATATTCACGTCACACCTTCCGTTAAAATTACATTCACAGGTGACTTATCTCATTTAATTTTTACGTCCTATATTTAATATTTAACTCGGAAACGGGTGCGTATGATGAAAGCTTTTCGACTAGCTGACACGGTTGAATCACTCGTTAAAACGCGGAGAATAACCACGAGGCAAATTTCGTGCTCGGTGAATTCACTCGCAGAGTTTGTTACAGCGTTATAAATTTCAGCCGATTCATTCAGTTGAACATCGAAAACTCGCGAACGAATTAGCCGCTGCGAATAAGAATTAGCGATTTTGGATTCCTCAAATAAATGTTGCATGACGAGCAAGAAAGTAAATTACCTCGCGACCTTTATCATTTTTAAGAAACGCATTTAATCGTCAGTTGCGTAAGGTCGGTGATATTTCGTGAGTGTAACGTCGCGCTGAATATGCAACACGGACAGACAAGTCACGAGCGTCGACGTTGAACTTGCAATTTCGTTAACCAGCGATTTGCATTCCCGTCAACTTTGCGATGTACGACAAAAATCACGACCGCGAACTTGCGAGACGCATTCACGGCTCCAGTTATTTCTAGGTTAGTAATAGATGAAATTTAATAGAAGTCACAGAAACATGGAGCCGGATATAAACCGCAACCTGGGTTTTGCCGAGGTTTGGGTTATCCGTGACAGCTCCTGTCACGTTTCATCGTTCTACTTTCCTACGTGACGCGTCTAACTGATGACGGAATTCGCGGCTCATTTTATGAAGCTTTACAAAAGTAAAACGGATTTGTTGATATTGTAAAAATCTGTTGCCTTCTCTCCCTCATTTCAAAATGACTGGCATAGGCACATTAATCAAATCAGTATCGAACAAAAAGATTGTTATATTTTTCATATTTGTCATATCTTTGATATCAACTGTAAAAAGTATTAATTATTACTTAACGTTATTACTTACTGTTGGTAAATTTTTACCCAGATACTAATTCAATTTTAGTTTAGTTTTTGTTATTAAAATTTTTGTATAATAATATTCAGGTACATAATATAGGTATTAAGTAATATTTAATAAGGTTTTTCATTTTTAAATGATGGAACATTAGTTATTTTTGCAACTTATCAAGTTGAAAAAATCTAAAAAAGAAAAAAGTTTCTGAAAGTGTTAAAAAGATTCTTAATTATATAGGTGAATTTTCACTCAGAGTAATATTAACGTCAAGAAAAATGTGAGCACTTAGGTTTAATTACTTAAGTGTTTTATTAAAAAAATTTTTTATTATTAATCGTGCGATTAATAAATCATACAACGTTCATTAAAATTTACTACATTACCTTAACACGCAAAACACTTGCAAAGTATTAAATATCAAAAAAAGTATTAAAAATTAGCTCACAAACTATTTACATCGTTTTTACTGTCATCGTTTTTACTGTACGTAATACGCTACCTATATTTAAAAGGTCGTTTACTAAATATAATTTTTCTCACTCGAAAAGAGACGAAAAAAGCTCTGTATTCAATGTCGTTAGCGTAAGTGCTGTGCATGGAATAAGCGTGTGTTTCACTCGTGGCGTTTTAGCCGTTTTCCATTTTCCATGAGCAAATGATCTCGTTGGTTCGAGAGTCTAACGACCAGCCGAGTGAGTTTCTGCATCCGCGCACCTGTGTCACCGAAAAGGTCTTCACCTGACCGAGGAGCCACGATATATCTCGCAACGTGAAGGCGAGCTCGACATCGATCTCAGGAAGCCGGTGCGACACGAGTTCCAATTACTGCCGCTCGAAATTGCCCTTGTTCTTCTATCTGCTACGCGCCGATCAGATTCGAAATTTGCGATATCGATCTTCTATCGGAAATTCTTAAAGTGCGTCTCGATTTACGTTCTAACAATCTTTAGAATTGTTTCAATCCTTTTCGACTTCGACTATCTATGACTTAACGTCTCTTTCTCTCTTTAATTTTTCTTTGATTTTTTTATTAATTTAATGTTGGGAAATAGAGAAAAAGACTTTTAATTTTTAAGTTTAAATTAATATATTATACCCGACTCTCAAAAAAGTCTCCATCAATAAAAAAATAATTGTCGATTTTAACCGCCGTATTTTGTATCTTAATTTTCATTTAATTTGAGAACTCAGATGAAACAATAACTTTCCTTTACTTTTTTTATGTAACATTATGTACTTGATATGCTTTTATATATGCTTACTGCAAAAAATTATAAAAAATATCCTTGACTATTATATTACATTTATTTGTGTAACTTTCTTTCATCTTTGCACTTCTATTCTTCTTTTAAACAGCTATTAGCATTTTATTTTATTTTTTTTTTACCTTGAAACAAACACACACGTACAGATAACTCACGAACAATTCAGGAGTACGATTAAGGCCTTCAAAGGGATGCAGGGAAGATTGGCGCTCGTTTGTCTTAATAAAGTGCGTCGAAGGCACGCTCTTCATGGTGGTTGACTTATGGCCAGTCATCTGGCGGGGCGGCTCTTCTCATGGGGAATCCTAGACCCTTTTTTCCCCTTCGTGTCGAAAAGATCTCGTACTCCCTTCCCGATATTCACGGGCATCCCCCCGCGATCGTTAACCCCGTCGCCAGAGTCCATCAATCGAAGAGCGGATGGTTAATGATGGCGACCATTCGTCATCGGGCAGATACCCATCCTTTGGACAGTCACTTGTCGAATTCGAGTCTGTTACAAAACCCAAAATTTTCAACAGGGATTTTCACGATAGCACATTGTTCGTTTCGCGAGAATACATATTTCCCATCGTTCTATTTTCTCGCGAATTATAACATATGCATATCTCTATTTAAACTCGATATATATTGTATATATGTAAACAAGTTTAACCAAAATTTTGGATTTCATAACATTACATTTAAATAAAGAAAAATTGCCCGTTTGTCCTGATTTGGGTTCATAATTCTTACCGGGCTGGAAATAAAGGAAACGATAAGCATCGCTCTCCTCTATAGTGCATCGACGCCCTCGGCGCGCGACGCTGATGATTTATCATTTATTTGTGTTCACCCCAGCAAGGAAAGTGGGTCTCGCCAGTGACTGTGTAAACAGTGCATTACGGATAGGAACAGGTGGAACTCAGGCTGCCATGTTTAACTATGCCGATGTCGATCTCATTCGAGGAGGAGCGCTGCGCATATTGCTCGATGCCACGATCAATGATGGAAGCTCGCGTTTCAATTTTTGCTGGAAGAACCTTCTACGTCGCGCGTAAAATAGTAGATATATCCATGATAAATGGTGCTTTTCACAATTTATCAAATGCGGGCGCGCCTGATATACAATTGCATTACATGGCTCTAATTGGAAAAGTTTCGCCGGTTATAATGAACATTTTTACCTTGTTATTTTTTTTTCATATTATCATATTGCATATTTGATCAATATAAATTTAAAGTAAGACATTAAACTACATTCGTCATCATGAGTCAAGCTAAATTAGATCCCGCGATCATATCTTCTACTTTTCTTGTGAGTGTCAAGCTTATTTCTAGCTCATCACTCGGACCTTCTCTTTTCAATTTGCCATAATGGAGAAACATGGAAAAAAAGTATAATACAGCAGCATTTTATATCAGTTTCTTTCATGAACGCCATTTATTCTTCGAATAATAAGAAAATATCATTTATCTCTATATTTTTCACCCAACGGGTATAAACATACAGAAATTACATATAAAACTTTCACACGTAAGAAAATTATAGTTAATCCCCAGCTCGTCGTTAATTATAAACGATTGGATCAGCACTTTCCGTTTACTGACACACATCCCTTGTTTCGCAGAGGCGGGCGTGGAACCACCGTCCTCTACATCAGACATCGACAAGCTTCAACAGCCGGTGAAACTGATCTTGTCCAGCACGTGCCATCATGCTTACACGTCTTGCAAGTAAGTTCGCAAGTTCTTGCTGTAGTAATCGAGACCGATCATTGCGGACAAGATAAATTGGATGAGGAACGTTTTTGTTTACTCAGAAACGATCCGGAATGCAAGAATCTGCTGGAACCCGTCCTGAACCACTGCGACGCGACGACGTGCGCGAGGAACGAGTGCATGGAAGCACTGCAACACTTCTACAAGACCGCCAATCACAAGCATTCCGTGGAAATTGCCTTCTGCCTCTGCAGGTTAATCAAATAGACAGCAATCTTCTTTTTTTTTTTTAACTTTTGGCCACGCGTAGCTCGACCGCGAAATTTTTTAAAAACGCGAACGTTCTTTCGATGAAGCAAATGCAAATCGAAACAATTGAGAACATTCCTGCTTGGTTATGACAAGGTATTGAAACATAGAAAAGAGCTATAGTGACATTTTATCCCAAAGGGTCGTTTATAATTCTAGAGGTAAGCTGTTATTATAGCTATTATGGCGTTTCGCCCCAATATGTTAACAATATGTTAACAAAAACGGAATATGTTAACAAAAATGGATCATAGTAGTCAAAGGGTTAGTGTCTCATTATTATTATATTTCTGATATTAATTTATTGTATATGTGCACATTTAAAATTTTTTCTTTCATCTTTCTTTAACAGATTTATGCATCTACTTCTACTAATGTAAATTAACTTTGATTTTGGTTTATTTTTATCCTTTTCTAGTTTTAAGAATTAGAAAAAGATAAAAAGTAAATTAAACGAGAAATAAAAGTTAATTATTTACATTATATGCATTATTATATTTCTGATATTGGTTCCTTGTACATTTGTTGTTAAAATTTTTTTCTTTTATCTTTAACAGATGCTTTATGTTTAACAGATTTACGCATCTACTTCTACTAATGTAAATTATCTTTAATTTTGGTTTATTTTTATCTTTTTCTAGTTTTAATAATTAAAGAAAATAAAAAGTAAAGTAAACGAGACATAAAAGTTAATTATTTACATTAGTAGAAATGATAATTGTTCGAACTTTTTATATTTCCTCCTTTTTTTTCATGGCTGCTGCACACACTACCGCAAAGTATACTTTATATTGTTTGGATAATTTATCGCATGTTTCGTGTCTCGCTAACAGCATTCTTTCCAGCAGAAAGATTTTCTATCAACATAACTGTGACCGAGCAATTGCCCCTTTCGGTTGTGTTCTGTCGGCGGTGAATATTTAATTGGCCGTCTATTGTCGTGAGAAAGTCACGTTAAAATATTAACACAGGGCGCTACGCGAGCGACTGTGTCGCGGTACAATGCGCGATGCAACGTGAATTAATAACGGATTATTGTAACACGAGTGGCGCAGCTGCGATATGACGAATCAACTGTCGGCGCCGTCGTAAATTAATTTGGAATTAATCGAAGGACGCGCGCTGTTAATTCGCGTTCTAATTACGCGCGCGCACGTACGAGCTGGCGAAAAATTTTTCGAAATCCGGCGTATCGAGCAATTGAAACCGGAGCATCGGATCGCTGCGCAAAACAATGCATGCCCCGCGATGCATACGCCGAGTAGTATGTACGTGTTATGTTGCATCCGACTATGGCGCAGCGGCTGATGTATCGAAAAAGAAAACGCAAACGCGTTTAACTGACAGAAATGCCAGATCATATTCTCGATGCATCCTCCGTCATGCATTCAGCTCAACTCGGATGAAGGTAATAATAGGCACAATGCAGAATTGCAGGGATGAATAAAGAATAGAGGGAACGCGCATGATTGCGATCGATTGTTCTCGATACATTATGAAAATTTGAAACTAAGTTAACGTAACGATATGTCATAATTTCTTTTGTGCCTTAGTATCTTATTGCAAATGTGTCTTTGACGTTCTTTAGGAAAAAAACTTTTCATAATGTATGTTTGTAGCTATAATCGAAAAATAGAAATGTTAGATTGGATTAAATATATTGATGTTATCTTTAAATGAAAATTAAAAATCTTTACGTGCCATTGTACTGAAAAACCTCCTTTAACGTGATAAATGTATTGAAGCTGAAGATTGAGAAACCATTCTTGGAACATAATTAATACAAAAGGAAATTGTGAAATGAGAAACATGCGACGGGGCAGAGTTAATTTACATTAGCATGTATAACTTTGCATAAGAGTAATCAAAGGCTTTAGTATAATCCCGAGTCGAGGAAGCGAGGAAGTAACGGAATTCTCGTGACTACTGAATTATCTTCTTAAATATTAAACAATCGTGTCCCCTTTATTTGTTATAACGTAAAGTATTGATTCATAATAAATTTAATGTTATTTTACGATAAATTCTTCGGCGAAAACATTTTACATTCTCGAGAAAGATTAATTCGTAGAAATGGCACACGTAAATTTTTCCAGATTAAGAACAAATATCAAATGAGAAGGAGCAAGTTAAGATCTCGCAACGACAACTTCGATAAGAAATCCTCGAAGCAACCCTAATACTCCTCTTGCGCGAAAGGCTCGTATTTTTTAACGAGACTCCTTTAACTTTCAAGTGGCTTTTGGTCGCAAAACAATGCGGAAACTTTCCGCTCTTGCCTCGCGTCTTACTTTTATCCTACAAATCTTTGTGTTTTTTTTTATAAAATTATTTTTTTTCTCGAAATAAGAACGACCGAATAGGAAAACACGACTAAATAAAATACGCATCTGATGAATATTCAAACAATTTAAACAAGAACATTTAATCAAGAAATGAAACATAAATTAATAACTTTAGTCTCGTTATTCTTATGTCAAATGTAAACAGAAAATCTTTTAACTGAAGTTAAAAGCTATAAGTTAAAATTATACGATATAATTAATATTGTATTGCTATTAAAAGTTACTTGCGTTTTTTTAATATTATGATAACAATTTCAGTTTAGTTTGCCATCTAATTGAATGAATAAATCAGTCTTCGTTTATAATACTTTTTTTAAATATCAATTGTTTCTTATTTTGGGTGATATTAGATAAAGTCGTAATTCTGTTGGGGTGTTTCTTCTATACAAACTATAACGCACTTTAAAGAATTCTGTAATAGTAATTTTCTGAATCTTATTATATACCCGTTCTACGTTTCTCGTGTTGTAGGAAAACGGACAACAAAAAGGACGAGTGCATAGTGGCACAAGAGAAAATGCATCCAACTTGCGCGCAGCGCATAGACGGCGCCGAAATGCCAACGTGTCACAGCCTGGCCGAGACTTGCAAAGAGAACAGAAGCTGCAGGTGAGGCAATGCGTCACATTCACGTTTTTGAAAATTTGCATGTTTCTCCATGAACTGTCCGTATACAACGGATCGTGCGCAAATGTAGAAACGTAGAGCGAAGCGCGTGAAAAGAAACTCTCTGGGAACGAGTACTGAATTTGCTTCAAACAAATACGCATGTGCATTGTCTAAAAAATCAAACATTGTATTAACAAATGTAAGCGACGGTAATGTCATCGTTTTCTCGCAACCGATTAATAATTAAAGATTTTCAGTAAATTTTAATAACGTTCGCTGTCGATTTTGTCTTAACAATGATTCTATTAAATATAAAGCGATACGAAAATCTCTATGAGGTAAAATAATGTTCTCAGCGCTTAAGCGGATTCATTTACAAGAACACTCATGTACGTACATTGCCGCGAGATCCAGAAGGTGAAGGACGTATCGTTTCATCCCTCATAGTCGCACTGGTCCTGCAACGTGGACGGACGTCCTCTTGACTAAGGAAATATTGCATTAGCGCGCGTATAAATCTTGTTGAATCGCGATTTAACTTTAAAATTGAAAAAGTTCCGACAGAACTGCTAGAAAAAATAAGGGACGACGTGTTTGCGGTGTTTAATCGGGTGCTTCTCTGGTTTACTCAGCGAGATAAGATTGCGTCGTCCTAATTGGACATTATTATTTACGTGTCAATTTTGTTCCCGTTCCCATCGCACGGTGGTTCTCGCTCGTCACAGAGAAAATTGCGAGGACGAGAATAAAGAGACATATAGCTTTATATTTATTTTTTAGAATGATAATTTTTTTCATGGAAGACGGACTGCAATTTAATTATGTACAGATTGATTATGTGCAAAACTGAATAAAAATTTTATTTATTAAATTTTACGTATTATTAGTAATATTATGATTAATTATTTTTGTTCTCTCTCTCTCTCTCTCTCTCTCTTTCTCTCTCTGCAAAAATCTCTTTATGATTATTATTAATTGTAAGATCATTTATTTTAATTTTTACTTCAAAAACGTTATTAATACAAATTTAATTTGTTTTATATGAAGCATACCGTTGATATTAATAAATTAACATTTTTTTGCGATAACACAAATTCTATTAAATGATGTGTCTCGCCGTATATACCTTTTTTATTGAAATCTGATAATTCACAGTTTGTTGGACATACCATTTTAAATGTCACAGCGTATCGATGCACCGATTAATTTGTTATTACTGGCAGACGTTATAAAAAACGCAATTTATAGAATTGAATAAATTGAGAGATGAGTTAAAAATTTTATCAATTAACTTTTCATGGATATGTTACAACATTTAATCTGTATGAAATATATAGTATACATATGATACATGTATAAATATTATATAATGTATAGATGTAAATATATACTAAAAGTATATAAAGGATACATAAATTATAAACATATGTTATATAATCTGTTAAAATATGTTAAAGAAATGATTGTATCACACACACGGAAAGATATTATATTTCTTGTGGTGTATTAGTCAGGAATTTAAAAAGAATTAAATAACAGAATTTTAATCTTTATTTCATTTTAACGCATAAAAAAACACCCATCAATTTTTTAATCGGAATTTTTTGCAAATGCTAAATTTATTGTATATTTTGTACGGTTTTCGGACATTATTGGATATGTCATAAATTGGTATGTAGTTATATCAACTCTTGTTTAATGACAAAACATCAAACATAACAATGAAAATTGAAATATTGTGTTCCCTTACAAGGGAGTGAAATACACATCACGTTAATAAATACGTTAAAAAAAAACAGCGTGGGTAACTGGGGATTAAAATGGTCGAAAAGGAGATGCAATCGTGAGCGATAGAACGTGCGTACACGCGTTGCTGATCGATTAAATTAGAACATGCGTGCACGCATGCACATACGTACGTATGCACGGTTCGATTCAGCGTTTTAATTGATTTATCGCCGAGGGCGAACGAATCCATTTTTAATTTTGCCATTTAGAGGTATCTACAAGCGGCACGAAAACGAGCAATTGCTGCGTGCCATAGATGCACACTTTGTGAGTCGAGAGGCGTTCCACCGCTACGAAGTGTCTCTATAGCGTTTATTTAATTGCTTTCTGTAATGATTGCTTGAAATACGCTTATTCATTTTTATTCATGATAGTTGTTTGTAAACGAATCGTAAAACTCGCAATTAATAGAATTAGCGCAATGCGCTGGAAATCATAATCAATTAATCATTGATTAAATTATTAATTATTTTCTTGAGTTTCTATATTTTACAGTAACTTTCACTATTTGTTAAAAATTATTATTGTATTTTTTTATTGATTTATTTTTTTATTTATAACTTTCATTCGTAGCTTTATAATTTAATCGATTAATCGCATAATACATTTAACGACTCTCTATAATTAAACCATCGATACAGATTATTTATATATCAAAAATAACATTGTTGTTATATTTTTATGCTGTAACAGCTTCTACGCTATGTCCGTTGTACACATTTATCTTTTTATTATTTATTTAGCACGGACTTTATTTGAAACTTCACTAATGAACTTCAGCGTTTTTCGAATTCGAACATCTATTTGATTAATTTAACGATTTTATCGTTATCTTTATTTTAAATACAAATAAAATACACTTGATTTTTGATGCAATAAATACACAAACGTAGTTTAACAGTACATGATGATCTTACTGAAAAAACGTGATTGACAAATCTCAAACTAGAAATGCAATTACCAATTCTCAAATTTAATTAATTTTATTTTTATAAGAAATAAAATTAACGTAATAGAGAGAGAGAGAGAGAGAGAGAGAGAGAGAGAGAGAGAGAGAGAGAGAGAGAGAGAGAGAGAGAATTTAAAATAAACCATTTGTTTAAAATACTATCTAAAACATTATCATATATGTGTAATATATTTCCATGTATTTCCATACGACTTTATTTGTATTTTTTTTTAAATTAAGCACATATAAAATGAAACAATAAAAAGTTTTTCTTATTTGTATTTGAATATATAATGTGTGAACATAAATTAAAAAATTTTGTAAACAATTTTTTAAGTAAGATTGCAGATATTTTGGCTTTGTGTCATTATGCAAAAAAATTGTTGTAATTACATACTGTAAATTATACACTGAAAATTATATACTGTAGTACGTACACACATCTGTGTATAAACAAAATTCATATTTTACTCGAGTATATATTTATTGACCGTATCAATTGTCACGTCAAGAGTCTCTATGGTCAACGAGAACAATTCAGCCATTGTTACAATATTAGTCCCTTCGATCATCTAATATGTCACTAGTGATAAACACATACGTAGATACTATTCAATGATTGTTAGAACATCACTTACAATTATTGATGCCAAAGATACTTTTGAACTTCTTTTTAATTAAGGTAATTATTTGCATCGAAAATCAGTCAATTTGTCAATTAAGTCAATGTTACGTTTAATAATTTGTCATATCATTTGTTTAATAAAGTGTCATTTATACTTACAGCTTATTACTGAACATTCATGTTTAATTAATATATGAATCGTATATACATCAGTCTCTCTAACGTGTTTAATGTTAAAAGAAATAATTATTTTTTTGGCATTTTTGATTTAACTTTTTTTTAATGTGAAATAATTATATATAATAGTTTATATAATATGTATAATTTTTTAAACATAATTGATTAGATATTATACATATATTAATAACTGAATATTCGGATCATTTTCCAAAACTTTAATATTTCAAGGACTTTCGGTTTTATTTCTCTCACGATATTCGTTCACAATTTCATCGATTGTCTGTATAATTAAGATCTCAATAAGCGGACATATGTAATGATGCAGAGCCAGA
Source organism: Solenopsis invicta (assembly GCF_016802725.1). Classification (NCBI taxonomy): domain Eukaryota; kingdom Metazoa; phylum Arthropoda; class Insecta; order Hymenoptera; family Formicidae; genus Solenopsis; species Solenopsis invicta. Next base: position 13,986,043 of record NC_052673.1, read on the forward strand.
ATTTTTATAAAAATCTGTTATATATTGATCTAATTATATAATTAACTGAAATGTAAAACAAATAATTAAACGGACTCTCGAGATAATCAATAGGATAATTATATTAAATATATTAAGTAATATAAAGTTCTTAAAAAATACATTGTGCTCGGACATTTCAATTCTATTTCAAGTTATTTTTAACGGAAAAGCCATATTTTACAATTATTTCTTAAAACTAATCTTGCGGTGAGAATCAAAATGTCAAGAGGTAAAATTAAATGTCTCTTTCACTTCAGTTGCATGACCGAGTATTTTAGTTCATTTTCCTATAAATGACACAATTGTTAAAATGAGTTGAAAAATAGAAGTTAAGATTCAAAAAAATCTATAATTGATTATTTACCACAAGAAGTCACAAATATGTAAGTTAAAAACGTGTTCGCAATTTTGTATTGTTCCATAATTTTGTCAAAGATAATGTCTCAATTAATTAATATTAAGAAGAGTCAGTAAATAGATAGAATAAAAGTATTGAAATATTAAAGATGTTATCATGTTAAAATTTAATGACCGCAATGGTACGTAAGAATGAAAATCATTTTGAGTTCAGAGACGTAAAAATGTTTTTAAATTATTTAAAATTGACAAATAGGGACATGTACGGTCATTGGATATTCATAATATAACTAAAAATTAACGACCTAATGTTTTTACTTTTCTAGACTCAGACTGGAATATTATGAACAGAGTTGCGCGGTAGATAGCGTGACGAAGAAATGTGCTGGACCAACCTCCGACTGCAGAAAAGCGATGCTGGGCATCCTAGGTACTGAACTTCATACCAATTGTGCTTGTAAGGGCACCGAGCTCAACCAGCTATACGGCTGTATGGGTTGGCAGCGGCTTCTCTGGGTGAATCCTTGCGTAGGTAAGCGGAAAATTCTAGAACATTCATTACTAACATTGAGGACTCGATAGTAACAATTTAGATTAAGGAAGCCAGGTTTATTTAGTAATGCGCCGTCCTTTGATAGATAATGAATTCAGACAGAGGAGATTTACTCAAAATATATTTGCACATACATAGAAACTAAAGATAGATTTAGAGGTGTAAGATTATTGTAAAATTTTATCTTACGAAAATAAAAGTATACGATAAAATATGCAATAAAACAAATCGACATTATTGGAGATTGTTTTCGAGGATAAAATGAAGAATGTCTGTGAAAGAAATAACCCACGTTATTCTTTAAAACAATTAACCTACTTTGGAAATAGCGGGTATATTTTAGGTGAGTTATTTGAAAACGCGGTAATCTCGAAATCGATATCGAATCATCCGGATTAAATAAAAATAATTGCAAGCTGTACGCTGTCTGATATTGGAATGTTAATTAATATAGACTGATGATATACTGTTTCAATGTTTAACTGGTCTCTGCAAATGTTTATCTCACACGTTTCTATTAGCGTGAAAAACGACGTGACGGTATTCCATTTTTCATTAACAGGTATTTTGCAATGTATTTCGCATTTATTTCATACGAAGAATATATTTGTCATGGTTTACTACTGCAAGTGTGAACTGCCGTGTGAATGTAAAATACAAAATAATAAGATGTATGTAAATCTTTTATATAAGACTAAACTACTTTTTGCTAAGCTTGAATTCAATTTTTTTTTTATAAAAAACAAAATTTGATTCGTTGATTTAAGTAAATTCTTATCTCTGATATCAAAAATTGAAATAAATACATGCAAGTCATGTAAAAGCTGATTAGCAAGAGTTTCTTTTTTAATTCATAATGCTTTCACTGTGTATATTACAATTAAATTCAACTTCTAATTTACTAAAACATTCAACAATAATAATGTGGAAAATTTAAAAAAACTCAGCTGGAAAATTGCTAGAGAATCTACCCGTGCTAATTTCTATTCTACTGGGCCGCCGTATATATAAACATTACAGCGCATAATTAGCATGGAACAGACAAAGCTCTATGAAGCTTTGCCGATGCGCTCGGCATGATGCACTTCTAAAACGCAGTAGGAGATGCAATTTCTTCGTATCTAAATGACTTATCTACCGACTGAATGCAGTCCATTGCATTCGCCATGCTTTACAACTCGACGGGGTCGAGAAGGATCGATAAGAGCCAACCTGTGTCGTTTGTTCGACCGGTGTAATTGCAATTCTGCTCGTGGCATCACCATGTAGTTGCATAGATCGTCATATCGCAAATCTTGTCTTGTCTCTGATTGCATCAAACGTTTTTTTTTCTAGGTTGTTCTACAGGAATCGTGTAATTAATCATCGAGAATATATTTTTAATGATAAATATAAAAAAATAATTTTACTTCTTGTTTATATTTGGAATATTAGACGATCTGTAAATAAACTTTTAAAATCTCTTGGCAGATATTGACAGGCACAATTTGCTTCTCGGCAAAAAAAAAACCGGATTGTTCTCATTTCGTAGCGCATTTATAAATGCTGACAAATATAATCTATTTCGCGAAAATAAAAGTTGTGTTCAGGTTACCGCTGCAGCTCGTAAAATATTATTACGCGCATCTTACGTTCCCTATTATTGCTGTACGCGTCCCGTGAGAGGAGAGGCGCGCGGTGCCCCTTGAAAGTGTAATCACCCCGGAGCCCCTCGGTAGCTGAAATATTTCGCAGCAGCTGCGCCGTCGGCGATACGGGACCGGGGCGACTTTCCCGATACTTTCATACTTCCGCGTCAGATGACTACACATGTACATTCAACTGCAATTTTACAGGCTCTCCGTTCGGCACTTTATATTGCTTAGCGGTTGTTATTTGCGGCCACACGTCCGTTTCCTTCGTGCGCCGCGCAAGTGAGCGGGAAAGTATTAAGCCCAAGTTACTCCGTGGCGACGATGCCGATTCGAGTCGGCGGTTTTTCGTGCTTATTATTGTGCCGTGAAATGTTGTAAGTTATGACAGAAAGTGAAAGCGCACATCCCAGATCACGAATAATCATAAAACATAGAATCGTGAATAATTTTCTGCAAAGTATACTTCTGCAAAGAAGTTCTGCAAGGACGGTCGCGAAATAATAAATGTGTTACGATAAAAAGTGAAAAATATTTTACATTCGAGTTGAGGATATTACATGTTTCCTGTCTCCAACTTTATATAAAATTTCAACTCGAAATCCAATTGCCGTTATCGCCCTCCGATATAATCCTCGATAGGCATATTTGTATAAATATTATACAATATCATGTATTGAATATTTCGCAATAATAATGGTAAAGTGATACGCCATAACGCAATGCAATATTTGTCAAGAATTAGACAAATTCAAATTTGAAATGTATTTTAAACTTATTTCGAAAACCGTTTAATTTTTTATTTAAAATTTCGTCATGTTTCATGTCTAATAATTTCATGTGTAGCAATATTTCTAAATTATAATGCAAAAATGTGCATTTTTGCAAGCGTGTACACGGATTAATTATATTTCTAAATATTTTATACGTAACATATGATACAGTTAAAATATTTTTCTCAATTGAAACACTTCTTCCTAAATTTAATTTTACGAATAAATCGAACCAGTAAAATGATTCGCCATGTCATTATAATTTTGCTATAGTTTTGCAAAATATTATTTTAAAAGTAGCTTCTACATCTGTTTATGTAAATATATTTTCATAATTGCCGTTTATAATTCTTGTACGAGGTTTCATCATATAATTTAACGAATATTGTTTTATTGAGGATTCTTAATCGGTTTAAATTTGCATCGTTTATCGAGGGTGTTATCGGTGATTACAGTGGAGTCGCAGAAGGACTATCACGCGCGCAGGAAACATCATCATTTGCGACCAACGACAACAGCAAAGACAACGACAGCGGCAGCGGCCGTCGCGTCAACGACGAGGTCACCGGCGAGCACGACTGCGACCACCGCGGTCGAACAAGTGGAAGATAATCAAATACCGGAAGTGACGAGGTGGCCGACCACCGAACCCACGGAAACTTGGGAAATCACAACCACCACTATAAGCACCACTCCGAGCACCACCACAACCACCACGCCGACACCACGTGAGTGGAATCTAAACGCGCTTAATGATTATTAGTTTCCTACATAATAATTGACCTGATTCTCTCGACTTATATCGAGCATTCTGCCAGCGAATTTTAGTCACACAATTTTTCAGTTTGATTTTTGGGAGTATGGAAATACAGTTGAAAAATAAACGATCTTTATACAAACTTTGAAACACATTTTGCGCAATAAAGACTTGTTTTCGTAAATTTTACTGCAACAGCAATTTTATTTTTGCAACTTGATTGATTATTATACATTTAAGGCTGAAAATTGAATTTATCGTGAAATTTTTTCGAGTTTATTGTTAAACTTTATTACAATGTCAAGTACCGTCAAATTTTTATAACGTTAAATCTTTCAATTCTATTAAGCGATTTTTTAAAACTTCAAATTTTAAAATTCTTTTTTCTAATTACTTTGTCTGTGTATTTCATACATTTGTATTTCTTAAACAGCATTATCTCCAAGCCACAGATAATGTTTCTTTTTTTATAAATAAAATTCCGCACACCGGTAGCTTGAGAAAAAAGAAGAATTTTTAATCTCTTTCGTCTGCCGCATCGAGAAGCAAATTAGATAGATCGCCTGCGGGTGAGATACGTTGGAAAAAGAGGTTGATAAAGGACTGGAGAAATAAACTGGCGAAAAAGACAGCTTCTCACGTCACTCTCTTTGTAGGCTTCTGCGTGGTTCAAAGGCCGAGACACAGTCAGCAATACATAAGAGAAGGCAAGGGCAAAAGGGTGAGTCGCTCGCAATCTCCCGAGTCTCTCGCGATCGCCGTCGCAGCGCAAAGCCCATCGCCGCCACCCCCTCGAGAGCCGACGCTCGCGAAACAAAAAATAGAAAAAGCGAGGGTTTTGTAGACGTCATACCGGAAAGGGTGGGCGAGGGTGTGAGCGGAAATCGGATATTTACTACACTAGCGAATTTTACCGTAAAAGAACTAGAGAGCTATCCGCGATTTCTTTTCGATATCGTGACAATACGTCTTCTTAACTTTTCATATTTTCTGAATATTGAAAACGAGCTAGAAATTTATGTTATATAATTAATTCTATTAAGAAATAAACGATATTAATTCTTGTTCGGATATCTTTATCAAAATTATGTTTTAATATAAATTTGTGAAGATGGATATGAATTAAATAAAGATTACCTCGAAGTGAACGAGTTAAAGTGTAGTAATTATATCATTACAATTTAGAATATGGGTATATTTGGATGATCAATTTTAATACAGGATGTTTCAAGTTTTAACGGTCAAACTGTGTTAATGTGTTCTATGGGTAAAAATAAGGAAAAGTTACATAAACGTAGAGTCATAGAAGCTTCGTTAAAAAATACTTATAACAAAGAATGAAAACGTACCGCGAGTGAAAGAAATCATACACATACTGTAATGTCACAGTTTTTTACATAACGCAAAATAATACTGATATTTTTTTTTATCTTAAAATCATGACCTCTATTATATAATATTATACGCTAGTTCAAAACTAAATAACGTAAAAATGCATGCGTACATACATAAAAGTTATAAAATTATACATACAAGTAACACTCAAAAAGTAATAATAACTTTTACATTTACCGCAAACGTGTTTCAAAATACACAGTTAGGCGTATTGATCGCAATGATGTATTTCTACTTGCGTAGCTTTATCGCGAAGACGAGCCCGAATGCTCGGAACTCTGCCACTGTGGTGAGGGCGAACAACTCGTTTGCAACACCATCTGCGTCGATTCGTCACCTTGTAAGACGGATTTCGCTTTCTACAACCATGAAGCGCCGGCCTACCAGGCGCATCGGGGTCCTTGCCTGTGCTATAGCGGGGGCTTTATATGCATGCGGCCTTCGCCAGGTGAGTAATCGTCTCTCTCATAATTGATGCGGTTAAATTAAAATCGATTACTCCAGAGAGTATTTTTGCTTTTGGTACTATTTTTGTACTATACCTATTTTTAGGATTTTTAAAAAAATGTAAAACCTATAAACTTGAAATTTGATATTTATCCTTTGATATTTGAATTTTTTTTACACATTTTTGAATATTAGGAAACATATATTTAGCAATTGTTTGCATGTCTGTACATATATAAAAAGTATCGTCTCACTGTTGCTATATAATTCAAAATGCAGAAGTTCAAATCAGAAGCAAAACATTTAAAAAATTCTTACCCTGTATAAATATTGTTTACATCCACACTATAATCAAATTAAAAAAATTAATTTTTGGTAAAACGGCAAAGTTTTGAAAAACATTCAATTTTTTTCTCTTTCGAGACATTTCTTATCGGAAAAATCGAAAAATTGAAATTTTTATTTCATTGTTCGAATGAAAGAGAAAAATGTCGTGAATATCTCCCAAAAGCTTTGAGCCAATCAGATTAAAAAACAGATGAGTTATCGCAAAAATTTTGAAAAATGTTTCGAGAAAAACGCGTTCAAAAAATATTGCAAAATATTACAGTTTATACATTAATGTAAATTTTTCCCAATCTCTCTTACCTTTAATCCGTTCTATTTCTCAAGGTTTAAACTACCAAGGTAAAAAAAATTAATACTAAATAATATTAAATGAATTTTTTAAAACCCTAAAGCGATAATATCTGCTTAAATAACACTTTTGTTGAACTTTTTTTATGAACGAGTACATGAACTTAAATGGCATTTTTGTACGCTGTACATGTAGCGCGATTATGATTTTATTTGCTTTATCGTTGAAATTAAAAAAAAAAGTGTTAGTCTTTACGAGAGTTTATTATCTTATCTTATAACGAAGCAAAACTAAAAATTTAGCCAATTAAGAATGTTTACATAAATAATAAATAAAAGAAAAAAATGTCATTTTAAATTTTGTTTTTTAATACAATTTATATTAAATGCACTTAATATCTTTCTTTTTTTCTCTTTCTTCCTTTTTTTCTTTTAAACTCAACCACGGGCTTGAAATACGACGATTTTCGAGTAGTCCGACAGAAAACGATTTCTCTTCTCGCCATATAATACCAGCATTGTGTTATTTTCGCAGACACATATAGTATACCGCACGGGGTTTTCATGTTCCTGGGGTACAGCGAGAAGGACGAGACCATGTTGAAGCCGTACAACAATGTGACTGTGCTGGACGCGGTGTCGTCTCTCGACAATTTCATGAGAGAGGAAGTCAATAATCAGGTGAGGCGTTACTGTCACGTTGTTCCTATTGATCGTTAATACTCGCCTGGATGACACCTCGAAATTGTCGCTCCTTGGTTAACGCTATAATACCGCGCGCAGCTCGATAGAAATTTCGCTTAAATTCCGAAATCCGAGAGATTGTCTTGGCACAATTTGCCACGAATTCGATGACTCGGAAAAGAATTTAAAATCAGTCGATTATTCCGGGATTTATTACATTCGGTGTTACTCGTTTCGGATAGCGAGAAGAAGACGGGTAAGGGACCGTTCTGTGAAATTCCCAGAATGCAATTAATGCGCAGCATCTCCGATCGGCGCGCGAAATCCCGATAATGAGAAATGTCAATGGGAAATGTAATGGCTCGTCACAAACTGCGCGTCGATTAAAAACTAAATCGCGCCGCGAGGAATTTAATAAAGCCGCCGCCGTTACAACGACGGATGACGCACCCACGTACCTATCTACCCTACCTACCCTGGGTCAACTCCGCCGTCTTCCATTTACAGACAGTATGCACGCTCTTCTTGTACAACGCGACCCGAGAAAACGTGATTGCAGTGGCACGACTCGGGACCGACAATCCACCCTTAAATAGCAGCCAGGCTCAAAGTCTACAGCACCTGCTGCGCGTCAAGGTAAGCGAATCCCGAATGGACCTTTTCGCACGGCATGGAGAAAATTGAAAGCTTTGGCGCAAGAGCTAGATAAAGCCACAAAAATTTTCGAGGTATCGCGAGACAAAGAAGCGCACCCTAGAGAGAAGCAGAATTTTATTATTTCACTTACCTTTGCAAAATATCTTTTGCGAAGCCCCGAGTAAATAGAGCTTTCGAGGTGGTCATTATTTTTTTTAAGAAACTGCGTTAGAATATTCTGAACTAAACGCAACGAGTTGCTGTAATCTTAAACTTTATGTATTGAAATTTTTTTTTTTCTTTTACTTGAAGTAAAACTCATATTTATGTAAATATACACACATTTACATTTTTTTTATTTATTATTCTCCCAACCTTTGCAATCATTATTTAATATATCTGATGGAATATTCTGAACCTAACACGACATAGAGATTGCTTTAAAAATTTGCAATATCGTGCATTAAAGTACAAAACGGTATAGGATTTAAGTCCGGATCAAGTCCGTAACAAGTCTTGACAGCGTGATGTAATCTCTTTCTCTCTGATTTGTATTTTACTGCTTTTTCCCTGTAATTTGTGAAGCATTGCAGCGAATACCGGGTTAACTCTTAAATCTTTACTTCTTTGGATTACGTGTGGGATTGTGCTTACAGAGTTCATAAGATCTTTGAGGGTCTTGCCAACGGCAAGAAAAGCTGATCGCGTGAACGACGGCGATTCGATACACGCGCGTGCGTGCGCCCAGACAGGAAGTCGGTGCGAAAGGGCGATAACGGGTCCTCGCGAAAGTTTTAATTTCTCGGCGAATCTCGGGGGTCGCTCGGGCGGAATTATCGCGATTAATTTGCTCGTTGCTTCCTTGCCGAATTTCACCCTTCGAGCTGCGATAGATCTCTCGGCGGCAGGGCGCAGATCGTCGATCGATCTCCGGGTTATTGCACGCGAGAATTCAGCTTTACGCGTGTCCGGAACGTATAACGCCTTCGCTTAAAATGCGCGCAGGGCGATTAAAGCTCAGTGATTCACGATCGACTTATGTACTCGGAGCCGAGCGATTTAAGTATGGCCCGATATGGCGATTACGACGGAATATAATTTTTATAAAGTAATAAAATAAATTTGCAAGTTGCAAAACGCAAACTAAATAATTAAACTAAAGTGAAACTATATAATGTGTCATAGATTAATTGATGATCAAAAATGAGGGATTAAAAAATATTACGTCTTAAAGAAATAATTGCTGTAAAAAGAAATTTTAGCAAATATGAAATGTATGAAAGATTTTTATGAATTTAAAAAAAAAATAATTGCGGAGGTTAATCAATACTATCTTCTTTAGTAATAAAATATTTAATAATTTATTACATATTTCCCTTATTTGTATTTAATCCATATATTTACAATAGACATTCTACAAAGTTAAATATTTACGGAAAATGTATGTATAATGAATGAACCAATTAAAGATACTAAAATGATTATATTTAATCCACATGCTGAACATGATTACATCGAAAAGCAATAATGAAGTTTTCTCTTCGTCGAACATATTTCCGCGAATATCGAACGGCGAGAGGGATTTTTATAATAACGAATTCTCGACGTCGAAAAATTCGCACGGAAAAAGGATGGATCGGCCGACGGAACAACACGCCAATTCGAATCCAGAATACCTCCATCAAGTTGCAAATGGACCGGCGCTTGATCACAGATTGGAAATCGCCCCGGGAATCTGTATGACTGTGTAAAATGCGAGCCGCGAGCAGAAAACGACGTGCATTTAACGACATACAGGTGTCGAAGGGAAACGTCACGATCGATCGATGCAAAACAACGTTGACGGAAAATGGCCCACCGCTCTGATCTGAAAGTTGCGCTAAGAATTTCTTAACGACATCTTATAAGTTTGCGACAATTAACTATAACAATATGTGTATAAGCATATGAGAGAGAAAGAGAGAAAAATATAAAGAAAGAATAATGGAGATGAATTATGCATTTAATACCGAGGGAAACATTATTCCAAACTAACGATCTGAAAACAAATTGGTATTTATACAATAAAACGGTGTTTTTGAGAAAGAACGAAACGACATTATTCGGAACTAATAATTTGTGAATAAACGTTTGACGTTGTATAATGAAGCGGTATTTTTTATCACCAATTGACTTGGTATATAATTGATCAAATGGCATGCGTTTAAATCATTAGATAATGTATTTAGCTAAAGGACAAAGAAATTGTATTCGTATCTTGAGATCCTGATACTAAAGTTATTTTATGGCTGATAACTTCACTCATCGAATGCCCGTTGGACGGCTTTAAATAACGGCTCGACGGCGAACGTCTGACGGGATTACGGGAATTCGTTTCTGCCATTGCCAACGGGAGAGATAGCGTGTTTCGATTCGAACGAAATGGTCGACCGGGGCAACTGTGCGATAGATATATAGATAAATAGATTGAGGTTCGTCCGGCGAGATCAGAGAATCGCGCTAAGGAACGATCGCGAAGAAAAAGTCGAGTTTAGAGAATTGAGCGGACCCTAGATAACTGTTATCATTAATGGAAGACTATCTTCTTCCTCTCCCTTTCTTCATTCCACGATATTTCTTGGGACTTCTTTACTATTTATACGTATACGTTAGCAAAGATGAATTATTTACTTTCTTATATCCAAATACCGTTCATAAATATTAAACGGATTATATATTTGTTACTATCCTAAGTGTCGCGTAATGTAAACGTAATAAGTCGTTACAAGCTGCGCTGAGCTTTCTCTGAGTTAAGGATTTAGTGCTCTTTATTAAGTGGTATGACTAATGAAGATATCTAACTATTATAAACTTGTCCGCGCGAGATGTGTCTCAAAATTTTCAGATTCGCATAAGTTTCTCTGGCAGTCGGCCCGCGCGGTTCGTCCCCAATGTGATCTCAGCCCACACACAGCCCCCGTCCACCCTTGTCCGTGGACCCACGGGGCTCGTAGCGGCGGCAAGCTGCACGCGTAGAGCAAGAGAGATAGAAACTTGCATTTTCCCCCGGTGACTGCACGTCGCGGCTACATACGTCATAAAACTTTGCTAATATAGCGGAGGACCTACGGTGCCGTCTTTCCGCCGGCGACTCGAAATCGCTCGTTTCTCTCTTGCCGGGCAAGCATTCGTCTTACTTTCCCTCATCTTTCACTTTCTACCCCCTCCCTCCTTGCATTCCCATCCCCGCTCTCTATCTGCCGTCGGCCGGGATTTATGCGATTCGAAGCTCGTGCAGAACTTTACGACCTCGAATATCTCGCTCAAATCATTATTCGAATCACTTGGTCGTTTGTCAGCCAGATGCAATCGAATATCTTCTATCGAGGGACAGGTATCGATTGCCTTTAATTAGGATTTCGTTACCCGTTATCCACGTGATTATTATTTTTGTCCGTTTTGCGCAATTTTCCCGTGATTATTCGACCATGATTGTTCGATAATTTGACCTAATTCGATATCGTGTGCTCTTAGATTCTGCGCAACCAATTACGTTCTTTCAATTAATTGCGGTTATATCTACAAAATGCGTCGAATTGCATATTTAAATCGTATTTAAATTTAAATTGCCGAATAATTTTTCTGTTGAACAAGTTGATCGATTAAATTATATTTTTAGTTCAACGTTCGATTTTTATTAAACTGATATTCGAGATAACTTTGAGTGAAAGCGGACGCTAGTGTTTTAATTACTGCGAGCGTATCACAAATTTGCTCCAATTATCTAAAAATTCTCCTTTAATAGTAACACGGTTATTAAGAACGCATTATTATCATATTTATTATTGTTAATTTATTTTTCATTTGATTATTAAATATTTTACGTATTACATTTTCTCTTTTTATTAAAATTTAATTTATAAATAACTCACTTTTTTTATTTTTATTTTGAGATGAGATTTATATTGAAGGTACTGAAACATCGCTTAATTTGTTTCGCTCGGAAATTAAAAATCCGTGGCATTGCCAAACGGAATTTAATTGCATAAACGAGGGTGACTTTATGCCGGGGCGAAGATCGATCTCGGAATCTCGTGTGCATCGTAAGTGGAGCTGACGAATTACTCTCCTGAGAAAGAGAATACCGATGATACGATCTTTATTCAGTGGGGCGCTAAGTTACCCTTGACGGGCGCAGTTTAATCCCATCTTACAGGCAGTACGAGAAACGGTGAAAAAGCCGTGGTTTCTCGACGCCCCGCGCCGTTTTTCAATTATGCATTCGCATATTTTACTGGAATGCCTTGTCGCATTCAGCGACGAGCGTGACGACAGCTGCCGGACTGCATTTACCAGGTTAACAATAATTCAATGTCACCATCTTACGTCGACGGATATGTACCGGGTGCTTCCGCGATATCCATGACGATCCAGGTATGAATGTGGTGCTATTGCTTATCCAAATTTTGCGCGGTGTGCTTTCAAAATCTGAAATTACAAATGTTCCGATTCTGCAACATGCATCTCTGTTTAAACAAATACAAAAATTAACCTAGAAAATTATAGAGAGTAAATGAAGAGCATGTAAATTATGTAAAATAAGTAAAGAAATTAAAAAGTGTCTGTCTTAAAAAGTTTGAACGTTTCTTCTTCTTGCATTAGATGTTAAATATTTATTTTAATAACTTTAAACCATTTTATTCCACGAAGTTTCTTATAAATGTTGCGCATTAATTGCGCAAGGGAGCGATCGTCCGAGAAATGCGGAAAAATCTGAAAAGAGAATATTTTCGCTCTCTACTCGCAGGTAGAGACAGAAAATTAAGGAATCTGGGAATAGAGAACGTGTCCGCAATCCGTAATAATTCAGAGAGCCATCGCAAAGTCTTGTCATCCCTTCCTGCCTTTCCACCCTCGGTTGCTCTCTTGCAGATGGTCATCGCCGTTTCCACCGCTGTCGCGACATCGAATGGATCTTTGTTAAATGGCTTCAACACTTTGCATCGTCGCTAAGAGCAATATCGCAGAAAAATTGGAGTTCGTTAAAATCTGCCGCGTTCTACTTCCGCTCAGGCTGACAGAACGGTTCGTCGTATTTAACGTTGCTGCTAAACAACTGGTAGCAACTGTAACGAACAGCGACAAAAAGGATGAAGCAGTTTTTACGATGTCGTGCACAACGACATGCTAGAAATCGAACGCTTTGAAGAATAAATCGCGATGATGCAGCTGTCATGCGACATATACGGAGTTGACTCGAGCAATTACTTTTTTTATTAACAAGTAGAACTTATACATTATTAAATATTTTGCAAAAATATATATTTAAATCGTTAATAGACTGTATATCAAATTTCTGTCTATAACAATATCAAGTTTCATTATTTTTTAATGTTTTGAAGAAGGAAATTAATATTCCTTAATATAATATAATCTTTTAAAATATATTTTTAATTAGGAAATATCACAATGCATACCATTTCCGATCTTCTTCTAGATTGAATAATAAAAAATTGTGTATTTAAAATACTTATATGATTAAATTTAATTTTCGTAACAATTCTTCAAAAGGGAAATCCTCAAAGACAAGACTGATGAAGAAAGGCTTTTTAAGCAACGTATGGAAATTCAATGAAAAGTCGCAGTGGCTTCGAAATCAATACTCGGATACAAAGTTGAACGCGGCAGGATAGCGTTAGGAAATATGAGGGGAATGCGGGAGAACGGAAAGGTGTAGGTGCCTTTATTGGCCTTGTGCCAATGCTTGCTATCTATATGGAACACCTGCGTCTGTCCGATGTCTCGAATCGCGACAGATCGAACAATACGAGAGTCTTAAGACAAAGGAGTAAGAGAACGATTCTCCAAAGTTCTCTAAAATGAAATAGAGAGCATTTCTACATTGTCTTGTTTGACCTTGATTACAAATTTATAAAATGTTTATTACAATGATAACAATGATACTAAGACAGATACTTTTGATTTTTAATTTTACTTTATTTAATTCTTCACAAAACCTTAAATTTTTCTCAAAGACACGTTTACGAGGACTCTCAACGAGTTTACATAAATATTGGTTTTTAATACAAAATTAAGATTGTCCAATATGACAAATTTATCTGTCGTATAAGAATCACATAAAAATTTTATCTTTTAAATCATTAATTAGCAATAAAAATTTTATAGCTATGATAACATACATAAAATATATATAAATAAGAAATGAATGTTATCTCAATATTTTTATTTTGATAAAATTACATTTTGCTAGAGTATTTATAAAATTAAAACTTAATAAGGGGAAGCATCTTCCTTAGATTTTTGTATGATAAATTATACGAAAAAATTTATCTTTACATTAAAGTTGACTTTTGATTAAATGACGACATTGTCCAATATCATTGCATTCCTATACGTTCAGGGGAATCCTAGATTAGGGATTTGCTCCAGATTCCGGAACAATATGAGGAGGAATCGTTACATTTCGGTGCTCGTCGATCGACCAAGTTGATGGGACTCGAAATGGCGGTCTACCAGTTTGCGCAATATTCTCGTCTTCATTGAGATAAGGTCGCGATACCTTAATGTGTCAAGCTCTCAAATGAGACCACCTAACATCCTAACATTGCCGACACTTTGTGTATTGAGGACATTGACGCAAACGTGCAATTGTGGTGCCACTCATTCTTAATGTTATTATAGCATTTGGGAATATATATCACGTGATAACACTTTTGTTATGAATAACAAGAAATAAAGTTAAACATTAAATATACTGATTCCTTTAATAAAATGTAATAAGAAATAAAATTAAAAATCATATTCGGAAGTGATTAAAAATTCTTAACGCAATTAATTCTCCATAAAAATAGAGAATTATTGGACAGCTGTATTAACTGTATAAACTGTATTATTTAATAGTATAACCCATAAACAAAAAGTTAGTGTTCTACGTTTGAAATTAGTATTATATTAATATTGATAGATATTCCTATCTATATTTATTAATTTGGCACAGGTTATTACTTATAATGCATTATTAATAATTGTATAACTGTATAAATTTTCGCCTTATCTACGAAATCATAAATATTTCAATCGCATAGGCTATGCAACCAGCTGTATTTATTCAAAATTCCGATTTATAATTTAAAGACGACAGCGTCGTTCCAACTGTCATAAAGAGATCGATCCAAATTTTATTACGGGGGCGGGACAGAGACGAGCGAAGTCCCGAGGCATCTTGCAGACTTCATCGAAGATGCATGAGAGCATCAAACTACCTGACACTGAGCACCTTTCTTGGATTTCTGCATGATAAAACTCGCTGCATAGCGATTGTCGACCGCGATGTAAACTTTACTATTGATTTACCATGTTAAAGCTACATTTAAAACCGTGCTTCCTCGACATTCAATCTCCTGTTTAATCGGATATTATTGTTGAAATTCAATAATCGCGCAAAAGTTAATGAATTTTGTAACCCGTATTTAGAAATTTGAAGCTTTAAAACTTCTCCATTTACGAATCTCTTTGACATAGTTACAAAATAACATTTTCCTTCTCTTTTTTCCCCCTTTTCATTATCTGTCTTCTAATTTTTCGTTAATTTATACTTGTTATCCATAGAATTGACATTAAAACTCGCAAGACTATTCCGTACGTCAGGCACCGTATACGAACGTTGGTCTGGATTTCGTTATCCGCGCCAAAGCGCGACGACATCTGAGAGAATGACGATGCTGAGAGACGCGCCCCTGATAATAGCTGCTTACGTATACGTATTGCCGGGGCTGCCAATTTGACGAGGAGAGAAACGACTTGTCGTCACGGTCGGCGAGACACGAAGTTGCGTTACGTGTTCCGCGCGAGTATTCCGCTCACGCGCCGCGACGATTGCTTTCGACGAACGACGCGGTTCCTCCACGTCTATCAGTTCGCTCCTGCGACAGCAAGACAAAGCGGCAAGCTACTTTTTTTTATCAGCCTCTCGCTGCTCGAGCTGACGCGCGCAGATGATCTCTCGGAGAAGCCATTCTTCGCGCTTGTAACGTAGAGCACCAGACAGAACGATACTACTTTTCAGTCCTTTAACGCTTAAAATTCGCGATCTTAGATGAAAATTGCGTGCAACGCGATTCTCAAAATTTCCCTTTTCGACGCATTCTTATAATTGCTGCATAAGTTGCTGCAGAATAATTAACCGACGAGTAACTAACGACGATTTCACTCGTGCCGCATCTCCGAGAAGCATGCCCGTAGATTCTTCCTCTTGAATTTTCAATTTAATTTCATTCCAACAGAAGCTACGAACTTGATATACGCAAGAGCGTCTTGCCGTCTGAAGTTCGATGTTGAGACAGCGGCGGGCGCCGCAGGGGTGACTACAAAGAAAAGTAGGAGAAGAGCGATTTTTCATTTTTAACGCAACTCCGATGCTTCGGGCATTTTAAGATCACATGTGCGAGCGGGGGAGAGGACGGCCGTCTCTTTCTCTCTCTCTTTGACAGTCAACTCGTCAATTTTAATCACACTTTGATACTTGAATACGAGATCGGGATACCAACACATACTTCAATATAAAAAAAGGACGTCGAAAAATGTGGATGTATATCATTCCAAGTCGAGCTTGTCTCTCTCTTTTTTCCCCCTTTCTCTTTTTTTTTGTCTACAGACATCCCAGCTTATTAAGAGTAAAATAATAGTAAACAATGCCTGTTTAAAAATTCTTAATCACATAAGAGAAATTTAAAAAATTCACAATCTTTTATTACAACGGATTAATATCGTATCATGTTATCATTACATTATAATTATTGAAAATATTATTTAACTTTTACAGTTTGTTACAATTTTTATTTCCCAGTATTTTCTCTTTTACCTTTGAAAAAAAGAATACTGCATTACTATAGTTAATTTTACTGAAATGTCTAATCAAACAGTGGATATTCGAGTATTTCCCTGTTCTACACTTTTGGAGCTATCCTAAAACGTTGAAAGCAGCAATTTGATACGAAGAAAGGAGCGCGCAGCAGATCACAAGACTAACTGCTTTATTTTACTTTGTGTTCAATATCCACTCGTGAATGCTAAGTGCCAGATAACTTCTCGCGTTCTGAACAGTCGATCTTCGTGGGAGTGTACGAAATTTCTCTTCCATTTTTAGAACAGTTCAACGGAGCGCCGTCGCCTCGAGGGCTTTAGAATTTAAGAACGAACACGCGGAACAACGGGAAAGACCCTTTAACACGCAAACCCCTTATTTTCGCCGATTTAAAGGGAAGCAGCTCGTGCAGACTGCAACTGGCAGGGCTGTTCTCGCAATCTTCAGATCCCTGAGCTTGACATATGGTTGTTTGACTTTTTCAAGAAATGCTTAATTAAATTTGAAATGAAGCTATGTTTTAAATTTTACGTTATTTTAAAATATACCCACGCACATATATAAATATGTGTGTATGTACATATATAAGATGGCTCTGTTACATGGTCGCTATATATATTTTTTTTCTTTTTAGAATTTACTGCCAGACCAGGTTATACCACTTTTTTCCCCGGCGACTACTTTTTCGGCTCGTTTCGTTTACTTTGAAAGTTTGTACTAACTATCGCCACGGTGTGTTCACACGTACTTACCTACCTATCGCTCGTAACACGCTCATTCAACAACGATGCGGACTGCTTTCGTGCCGATTGTTTTTTGGGATTAACGCGATTTCAGCTGTGGCTTCATTATGCAGGATGCCTTTTCGGGTAGTAAATTGGAATAAGACTCGGACGCGAGGCAATTTACCGGCATGATTTCTTTTGTTTCCCTTCGGAAATATTAGTTTGCGTGTTTGCGGAACATACGCCAGAATATTAAGAATAATATTTCTAGCGCCTCAATATAATCGATACACTCACGTCATTTCAGTATGAGATATGTGGAGTTATTGAGAGATCGAGAGGCGAAGGGTTCTTAAACGCAAACTCTCATAAATAATACAGTTTCTTCCTAAATGAAACAGAAATGTCAAAACTTCCTATTTCCTCATCTTCCTCTAGAGTTATTTTTCATTTTTAAAATGTTTATTTGAACCAGTCTTTTAACATCGTCTTATTTAACTATAATATTTTACAGATAAGGATGCTATGCTTGTTTTATTATTAAGAGATTGGCCTATTAATTTTGTCTTTAACACAGATTTTCTCCTTGTTGAAATATGATCAATGCTTGTATAGTCATCAGTGCAATGTTACATCATTTTTCAAGCAGAACGTTTTTCAAGAGATATTAGAAGATATTTACGACGTATTGGAAGAGAAAATCTATTTCTCACTCGGCTCATTAAAACTTTTAATGATATTTAAATCAAGCTGGATGTTGAAGTTTTGGAGGACAGAATATAATTTTGGAAAATTGAGTTAAAAAACCAATTTTCACTTTTAATATCACTTGTGTAAGCAATTGAAACATGCTTTGCTAAACGAATACAATATTCCATTGGAAACTATTCAGGCATTGTGTTTGTAATTTTATTTTAACAAAAATAGAAACAGAAGACTGGTAAACTAATCTCTTATTAATAAAACAAAGAGTGTATTTAAGGGTTTATGTTATTTTGTCCATCTTCTATATATAATTTGTCTGTGGAGGAAGAGACAAGTTATACTCGAGTGTGTCGACGCAATGACCTTGATAGTTCGACCACGGTCCTTAGTAAATCCTCTTACTCGCGGACGCCTTCTTCGTCTGAAACACAGCAAAGCCGATAACGCTCATTATGCAAGTTTATACAAAATGCACGCGGTTTCGCGGCGCAACATGCGCCACGTAGCTCATAATTGAACGTTACATCCTGAGTTTTGCGCAGTAATCCGAATATTCGACCATCAACATTAATATATTGCAAACTTACAGCGACCACGACAGCTTGTTTAATGTTCCTAATGCGACGGTAAATTAATCAAATGATTTACAGCTCGCAGCTTGCTTATGCACTCGCATACAGCTTTACGTCATTTCGCTTATTTTTTAAAGTAAAAAAATATTGCTGAACACCGCATATATTTTCTTAAGTGAATTTTTCATATTTTTTGACAAGATTCAATTAATCGAATTCTATATGCTTTAGAAACGTATACACAAAATCGTCGAGTATGAATACGTGACCCATATCTAAATATATTTGTCCGACAAATGTAAACCTTTTGTACGAACTGAACCGAACCAGGTGATTCTTATAAATTTTTATCTCTGGAATTTTTATCCCTAAATCCGTAAATAAACTTATTCCACTACATCACAGTTTTGAGAACATTTTAATTTAAGTAAGCACCTAAAATTTCTGGCTACTTTTTAAATAGCTTTAGCTAAAAAATGCGACGGAGCTCTTTTATTTGCGGATTCGTTTTCAGCGATAAAAAAAAAGCACTTGTGTTAGCCGCTTTAGACAAAAAGTTATAGTTACAGATGAATTCAAGAAAGGATGACAGTAATGATTCATTCATGCAATTTAAATAAATACGTTGTCCCATACCATTTTGCAATATGAATAGTGTGAATAATCATTTTTGATATAATATTTATGCCTACAAATTCATTGTCTTAATTTGTCTATTGTATCAATTTAAAAAAAAATGGCTTCAAAGAAAGTAAAAACGACGAACTTTTAAAATTCGTTTTTTTTACAACATATGTTGTAAGAAAATAATATTTCAAAATCCTAATTATTATTTTATTTACATACTTTACTATTAATAAAAATATCTTGTTACGCGTAATATTTGCATATATTTTTTTTAACATACATAAAAATATTAATACATGTATATAAAATGCGTAAAATATTTTTTATCGCTAACAATAAAATACAATAAAAAATTTATCGGTAAAATGAAACGTCATTACCGAGAACTCGAAAATATCGAAATTTGGATTGAAGATAAAATATTCAAAACGTGTGACTAAATAAATACATATGTATGTGAATCTATATTTGTAAACTCTTCCTTGTTCTTTAATAATTCATAACGGCACGATACTTGGAATTGAGACATATAGAAAAGATAAACGAGAAATAACCATCAGCCACTAGCAGTATAAAATTACTTGTATCGATCGTTAGCACTTCGCTTCGAAGTCGAGAAGGAAAGAGAGCTTGTTTTACCTTTGTGACACCAGAGAATTATTGTGACGAATTACGGAGTTGTCGACAATTCGGCCACTTGCAAGCCACGGCAAATCCTCTTACACCCTATAGCCATTTTAACCACTCCTTACTGGGCAAGTAAAAAGGAACTCTAAATCGGATGACGATTAGCGTCGACGCGCGAGATTTAAGATCCGCCAAATCTGGCGATTACCCGAACGATCTAAGACCGCTCGCTCGTAGAAAGAGAGGAGGGTAAAACGGGGCGCTGAAGAAAGGGGAAGCCAGCCGGGAGAACTGAAGTCGAGATTTGCACCCTCGAGCAAGGACAGACGCGGAAAAATGGCGAGATCGTTGGATAGTCGGGAGACTCCGCTTGCTTCGATGAGATACACTGGGGATGAAATATGAACGGGGATCCCGTTAACGATGCATCCCCCGGCAAGAAAAGGGGACGAGCTCCTTAACGCGAGAGCATCGGCGAGGTTTTTTTTCGCGCACCGGCATTAGACGTTAAAGTGAAGTTGAACAGAATATATATTTCTAGGACTAAGGGGGGAAATCTCTCGGGACTCTGTGCATATTTAAAAAGTACGAAACGGTCACGCAAAATTGCAAGAAACAATTAACGAGTTCTACAAATGTATTACAACGGAAGGTAACGTGCAATTATATGGAACGAAGGCAACGTTGTTTATTCTTGTTGATGAGCAACGTAATTCAAGAATTAATGAGTAATAATTGTTAAATACATTTATAAATGTTAAATGATACAGTTGGAACGCAAAGTTTTCCCCTGCGAGAACTGCTTTTGTTTCATAACTCTCCGGCGCGCAACCAAGAGAAAACTTGATATTCTTAAAGTTAAAGGATCCCGACGTTGCCTGCCGAAGGGAGGGCCCGCTATCGCTTTTCGCGAGCGTTATGCTCATTTGCATTGCGTGACGAGCCTGCTTGCCGTAAGCCTTTACGTGTTACAAAGCCGGTGTGCGTTGCATGTCGTTATTCCTTCTCTACGAGTTCGTTTTTTTTCTTCTTTTTTTTGCGCTTTCCCTTCTCCTGCCCTCTTCGGTGACTCTACCCCGTCCTTATCCTACCCTTATCCCGGTTTCACTCGCGCCGCTCTTCGTCTTTCTTGCGCTCCTCTGTACCCCCGCGCCTTAACGAGCAACGTCGAGCGGGCGCCTCAACGTCGTTATTGATTAAGTGGCCACGTGAAAGTGCGCCCGGATTCTTTAACGACAAAATTTTATTGGCGGCTGCCTCGCGACGACAATTTTCCTCCTCTCGACGGCGCGGCGAAAAACTATGAGGCACGAAACGCGGCACCGCATGATCGTCGGCGACGCACGGTATCGCCATTGTTAATGCCAAAAAAACTCTGTCGCTATACGCGAAATTTTACTACGACAAAAATTGCTTCATTATTCATAAAAACTGCAATTTCCCGCACATTGTTTCACACTGGCACGTTGATAACAGTCCAATAGTATAATTATTAAAATATAATTGATATCACTTATGAAATAGAATCTCTAAAAATAATATAAATAAGGTTGTTCAAAGAGAGATTAATTAGTTTATGCAAATGATCTCAAGGAAAATATTTCTTGCGGAAGTAAGAAAAACTACTGCGGAAGAAACCAACCCTTCGTCGTGCACAATTAATCGTTACAATTAATTGTTTACGGACGCAATTATTCGGTCATAGTCATTTCTCATCCTCTTACCAACGGCAATATCATCGTGTTATTCACATACGGACTGTGTATCCACGCTATTATACATTGACGCCATTGTTTCGTCATTGCAAGCTACAATTACGAGTCGTCTTCGAGCGACGACAGCAACAATCGTTCTCTGATATCAGATGTATTTATCCGATTGAAAGGGAGAATATTGAGCGAGACACAAGGGCCAATGGAGAGATCGCCATTATAGGATAAATCTGTCTTCTATTAGCTGCATACGGAGTGTCCCGAAAATCGCATATTGCTTTAATAGCTATATCGATTATTCTTTGCGAACATTTGACTGATCGCTATGAATTCATGTAACATTTAAATTTTCTTACTTTAAATGAGTTTTTTGAAAAAATAAAACAGCTTGAAATACAATCTTTATCTGTGATTAGATAAAAGTAATAGATAAAAGTATTGTTTTTTTTGAGCCTTTCAAATTATAAGAATGTTCAAATTTACAACTGTTTGCATTTAAAAGTTTATTTTGAAAAAATTGCTTTAAATTAATTTCAATTAAAGATATAATATTATAATTCAAAGAGAAGATCCGGGACACCCTGTGCGCCTCATACCTCCCTTGTTTCCTTCCCTGTCAACATGCACGAGGCCACAGTTTGACGTAATCATTCCTCCGTCCAGAAATCCAATTAGTCGACCATTAATAAGGGATTCGTCCTGTCGGAAGAGATAATGGTATTCTGCCCCATCACCAGCTGCAGTTGCACCTGCAAGTATGCTGCGTCTTGCACCTGTCTTCATTCACTTGGGGATAAATGGCCGATCCCCGTGACGATGCTGTAAGGAGAACCATTAGTTTCCGGTGATCGCGAATTGAGATCGTCTTTCGAAGAGAATAGCACGATCATGCTCGAGGCTTAATGCCACACTTTAGCTCGCGACACTTCTTTAGATCCATTGAACAGGTTTCTGCTAAGACAAGCGCGATTGCTGCTGCTTAATCTTCGTTTATACTACTAGAAGAAAGGCTGACTAATCTCAGACTTGCACCACTTGCGCAACACAGCGCGGATAATTCTGAACCTTACTTTATTTACAGATATACTTCTAATTATTAACATTTGTAACACGTTTTACTCAACTAATATTTACAAGTGTAATAAAGATGATTTGATTTTGTAAATTACATAAATGTAATTTTTCAAAGATCTCTCTTGTTAAAAGTGATCCATCATATCGGTTTATGTACTCATGTTTATTAAAATTTATTATATTTTAAAACTATATTTACATGGCCTAATTTCACTTCGCACACATCAGTTTTTAAAATTGTTGCACGTAAATTACTTAATAAGATAGCTTTAATAGCGATTTACTGGAAATTACTTTTACGTACGATACGTTAAACGTCATCTTAATAATTTTCATTTGTAAGCCGCTTAGGATCGCTTACAGTGCACGACCCTTTGTGGATAAACTCAACATTATTCATTGTAGCCTTTCTATAATTAGATGTTTATGCAAATAATTTATTAGCTTTCCTTGTGTATATTCACTCATGCATTCGCCAATTTCCGAATAATTGTATTAGCGCGTGTCTACCTGTAAAGCGAAATTATTTCGGCGGAACGCAATGTAACACGGATGTACTTCTAACCCTGGATTAATATGGTAGAAGAGGCACGTACCGCATAATACAAGAGAGCGTAAATTAGAACAACCATCGAGCTGCCGGTGAGTTTCGTCGTGTGGCACGGCTCGGTATTAATTAAAGCATAATGTTAAACAACCGGCGTAAACAGCGGAATGTTATGTTCGGCACGAAATCGCGGCAATTCGCGATTGATTTGATCACTTCGGACGCCATTAATTATTTTAGTAGGGCAATACAATTATTATATCGAAAATACTCTCTCTCCCTCTTTTGAAAAGAAAATTAATGAGCGATAGCTAACAATTGCAAGAAGAATTGAACAATTGGAAATTGTTGTAATTAAAAGCTTGATTGGAATACGTAAAGGATAATTACGCGCATTTAATTATTTATCATATTTAATAGACATATCTTATTTAATATTAAACACGCCTAAATGTGCTGTTGTTTGAAACACAGGTAGAACATTGCAATATAATTACTCCGCAAAGAGGTCCGTCCTTTATCAGATGTCTTTAATAATTGACTTATTATAACTAGGGATTTCGAATAGGAACATTAAAGTGAGCAAAAATCTGAAACTGCCCAACTTGAAATTTTAAAAGCAATATGCTTTTTATTTAACTAACATTAAGGTCTTTGTTGAATTATTTGACGTTTCTACTGCGGGGACTGATGTTTTACTGTAGAAACAAACGCGACTCTCGCGGAAGACCATTAACGTACCATACATGTATTATTTCATTGCGAAGCCGGATTAAATAAAATATTATCCGGGGAAAAATTAAACGCGTGTCGGCTGATGTTGAAGCACGACGGGAGATAAGCACAATCCGCGGGGTAAAAAAAAGTAGGAGTTACATATCCGTAGCCGCACAATACTGTTGCGAATCTGTCGGATAATCCCGATGGAAAAAAAAAAAATCGCGGCCGCACATTTACATTCAAAGTTGGATTATTCTGGTAGGAAAACCCGAGCACGTGGAACCACACATGGCAATTAAAAGCCTCGTCGACTTCGCCGCGTAACAAAATTATGATGATACAGCAAAAAGTGGAGCAAGTAACCAGCGACTTTCACGTACTCGTCTACTCCATTTAATGCACGAATTATGCAAAGCCGAACTTTTAAATAATAAACTCGTCCGTTTGAAATTGAACATCTAAAGAAAGCTAAGTATTATTATTTTAAACTATAAACTCAATTACTCCGTTTGGAGGAAAAATACACCTCCTTTCATTTATATAATATTTCTCGTCCTATTTATTATTTTAAATTATGATATTTTTAATATGACAGACAGCTCCGTAGAAAATGGTCAGATTTGCGTGAAAGCTACTTTTGTGATTTTCGTTTCATTCGAGCTACATATGAATTTATTCAATTCTTTCCTTTTTAATTCTGTGTGACGTATCCGCTATTGTAGATATCTAAATTTACAGTAATTATGCTTGACTGTAAAATAAATGTAATCCATAGATGAAAGAAGATGCGAAACACGCCGTGTGTATGTGTGCGTATCTGTGCCTGGGTTTTTAGGCTAATTAAATGAAACTGCGCGAAGCAGTAATGATCCAAGCATGGCTGGACAAAAGCCCAGCGCGATAATTCATTTTACGTATTGGCTGGTGCTAATTGCCGACCCGAGTTTCTCACGCGAGTTGTAGGTTAATTATCGAATGCGCGAGTATAACGCAACATTGTTTCAAGATCAGATATCTTTACTGTCTCATGTATCAAGTATTAAAATAAAATGCATTATCTTGAAAAAAAAAGATAAAAGTACCAACTGGATAATCTAAAGTAGTAAATTTATCATCTGATAAATGTTAATAGAGGGAAAGATGGCACTATGAGCCTTAGATCGTAATAAAAAGAAATATATAATTTTATAACATAACGTTTTTTTAAAATAAAACAAAATTGGTATTTAAAATTTATTGTATTTTTGTGAGAGAAGAACATACTACCTGTTTTTCTTTGACCCATTATGCAGTGTTGTCGCATTTTTATAAATAACATCTTAAGTAATATATACTTTATTACTTTAAGTCTGGAATCAATTAAACGACACATTGATGAATATAATTGTTAAATTTTTAATTTAAAATATTGATTATTAACAAAGTTGTATAAAATGTAAAAATGGTTTAATATCACCTTCTCCCCTTATTATATCATTCGCAATTATGAAAAATCTAACAATAAGTTGGATCTTTCCCAACGCGCAGAAATTGTATACGTTCTGTGTCACAAAGCTATTAGGATCGTAGATTGCATTGTTACGCGACATACAATAAATTTAATTTTACAAGAGTACACTTTTGCATTACTCGTAGACATATCTCAAATTAGACGGCTCGCGCGCCCTTTTTCCGTGCACCAAAGATATCATGGTCGAACTCGTCGAAAGTTTCATTCCATGCTGGAAGCTACAGCTACGGCTCGTCACAGCGAAGTTATTCGCGCAAGATTCCAGCTTCCACGCGGAATTTAATCTCATTGAAAACCTCGCCCGGCACGAAACGAGCGAATGAAACGCCGGTGTTGAGAAATCTGGTCGGGCCACGTGGCGCACCAGAAAGATATCACCAAAAATCGCTCTCCAACCTCGCGGACTCCTACGCCGGAAATTAAAGATTCAACGAACCGAGGGTAATTTTGGGGACGAGGAACAAGGACTGCGCGTAGCGCGGATGGGTAGTGGGGGAGGGTTGAAAATGGAAATCGATGCCGAATTCTGTCTGGAAAGAGGTACAGAATAATGGGGGAGGGGGTTACATTCGACGTCGTTAAGTCGTATTCGAGAGAAAACTCGAATTCAGGCGGAACAACTATTGATAGTAGAAACGGAAAATGTGCGTGCTTTCGCGGAGATTATACTTTTGCAAAGGATTTATTCTGGTCATTAGAGACGATCCAGAGTTTACCAAGTCTATATTGTTGTTCCACGAATTTTTCAGTCGAAATAAATCGTGACTTTAAATAAAAATTTTATTAGTTCCAATAGATTTATTTTTTTTCCGCAATATTTTAATGTTTTGCTATATAATTACGAACAATACAAAACTATACAAATATAAATAAAACTACTGGAAAAAATAATAGTGCACATAATTTTTTTATTTACAATATTTATGCAAAATAAAAATAACTTTTGAAATAAAATTATATGAAAAATATTTCTGTGAAAATAGAAATTCAAAATAACAGATCTGTAAATTCGAGAATCCATTCAAAATTATGCTAGAACGTTAAAAATCGAACAAAAATAGGATCAGATATGAGATTCAAAATAATCAGACAAACGTCACACCGAGTTTTCGTTGAAATAAAATCTATTTTGAGTTGAGAGTTTTGAACTAAACGTGCTAATCGAAATGCTCGATTTACAGGAGGAGTGCGCGTCGATGATGCAAGATCTCAGCGACAAGATCAACAATAAGCACCACGAGGTGCACACGCATCCGTTGCTTTCGATCTTCAAGATGGCTGAGGTTGAGGTGAAGATGCCGTACAGCAGCGAGGCGGCGATCTCCAGGTCGTCGTCGGCGCTCCTTATCGTTCTGTTCGCAATCGGCCTGTTCGGGTCGACGTGTCTCTTTGGTTCGTGACAGGGACACCAAGATATTACGAAGAATCTGTATCGAGTGTCCCCCTCGCGGAGGATCGCCACGTGTCGCGTGCACGTGGTAGCGGCGGTTCCGACAACGGGATCCGCCTGGACGAAAGAGGACTCGTCGTGGCCTTGAAGGGCACAGATCAACGAAGGGAAGAAATCCTCCCGCCTTCCCCTCGATCGCCATGCGGATCGACAGATCGCAGGGATCGATCGGCGGATCCGCACAGCGATCCCTCATACATTCCCGCCGATCGCGGATCGCTCACCGCACCGTTGAAGATATTATTAAATATATATTGATATTTAATGGTATTTTTGTTACACTGCATCTCGACAGAGCGTCCTCGAGCCTTGTCCTTAACTCTTCGACCGTCTCAGCTCATACGATTCAAAGATTTATTCTTGGAACGTGCAATGATTGTGTAACTAACTATAATGTTAATTAAATTAATATTATAACAAACTTTTTTTTTTTTTAATGCAATTCTGGACAAAAAGAAATGTGCTCGCACATTCCATAAATTTCGTATATTATACGTAGATATAGTTTTTATTTGACTGATTATGTTTTGCAGCAAATATAACGATTGTTAGGGTACTCATGAAAATTATAGCACTCGTTTAAACTGCACTAAAACTGCCGATTTCGTGATTACCAAGTTTTCTTCTCAGAACACATATCAGAGAAAATAGCAATCTCATATCCACTTTAACAAAATATTCATTGCACGTTCCAATATTTTTAAAGCATTTATAGATTCTAATATACACCATGGACATGATAGCTATGCCTGACTGAAGATACTGCACTGTAATAATACCTTCTACAGAGAAACAGTGCTATTGCACTACTCGGTGCACTCGAAAGGTTAGTGACGGATGATCGATGATGCCCTGGACGATCGACGCCGCTTTGAGGTCGAGCTTGATGCGGATACGAGATTGACATGAAATACATTTGTCAAATGCGCGAAATCAAGTAGAAATCGTCGGCCAATTTGTGCTTTTGTTTTACGCGCTCGATAATTCCGCCGTCAAAAGTGTCTTGCGACGAGACTGTTGCGCGATCGACATGCAACCGACGTAACTTGGACACGAGTTGCATCGCAAGTTGATCGTTAACGATCGTACGCGGTACTGATGATGTTTGATTGCATGACAATTTACGGGCGAGTGATTGAGAGAGAATATAATTAACAATATATAAAAATTAGAAAATATTGAAAAAATGAGTAATCGAGATTTTTGCGTTTTCTAATGAGATTAACTAATATATATATAAATTATATATATATATATATATATATATATATAAAAATTATATATATATATATATATATATATGCATATATATATATATATATATATATATATATATATATATATACACACACATATATATAAAATAAATTTTCTCAATGCCCAATTGGCAGACAAGATTACAATCATTACTTAGAAAAGCGGATGATTAACGTAAAGTCCGTGAATAGATAGGAACATTTTGTTGCAAATTGTTGAATAAAAATATTACATATATACACTTGAAGTGTTTTATTTTTAAACGTTGAAACTCTTCGCACAATTATATTATTGTTAATATTATATTACAATTGTTAGTCTAATGGAACAATTCGCATTAATTCGCGCTTTCGATGCGACAGAGCAGTAACCATGACAAAATTTTAATTGAGAAAAAAATAAAGATATTAAAAAAAGAAACGTTAAAAGTTGCACTTTTTCGAAGTTGGCCTCAAGAGGCATCCCGTGAAATTGAGAAATAAAATGTAGACTCGATTGCGAAAGATCGAGATGGAAGGGCAGAAAGCGGTGGACGCGATTCGCGATCGTTCGGAACGAGAGTACGACACGTGTATAATAAATCGACCGTAACGCGAGAGGCAGTCTGTATAAATGGCTAAGCACTAATCTACTGTATAATTAACGGCCAAGCAACGCAAACCTCCTCCCGTACTGGACCATTAGGTGTTTGTTAAAGTTGAAATCTAAACCTAAAGCACATGCGTCTATACGACGTGTCGCGCGAGGCTCGAATGTGTAGATAAATGTAGATTGTTAATAGCGACGTAAACAGAAAAAAAATGGTGTAATAGAGGTAGCCTGGAAATGCGATCGAGCGAGAAAATTGATCGTGGCCCGCTCGTTTTCAAGTTTCAAGTCGCGCCGATGTATACGAAGTATCCCGGAGTCGATTTCAACAAATGGTCCCCGAATTCTCTAGCTTTTCCTCTTTATTTTCCTCATTTTCAAATTGTATATATTCAAGTTGTAAATATCCAATCACCTTAGAAATGTACGGGGTGCCTTAGAAAATCTAAGAGTCCTAGAGAAAGAGAGAGAGGCAAGAGAGACGTCCAATCAAATTTTCGCTAAATAAAGAAAAAAATGGCCTCAGAACTTGTGCTAGATAATAACGCCTTAATATCACAAGTATAGATTTAGAGGAACCAACGCAGATCCCGACAATCGAATTTTCAACTCATTACGCAAGAATCACATCATTAATCAAACCTTTTACACATTTATTTTTTTATTTGTAACAAGAAGGTGGCAATGTGTCTCCTCGTTAGATCGTAAATTACAATATGAGCGTACTTTTCTCTTCGATCGTTTCTTTATCTCTATCATACATTCGTGTCATCGATTATTTTATTAGCCGATGGCGCCGATAAGGGCGGCGCATATCAATGCGAAATGGCGCGGCACCTCGCATCGCGTCTCCGTAATTACGGTGCGCAATGTCAATAGTTCGTGACTGTGGGAGGCACCCTGTATAAACGGTCGATTTGTCAGCCCGGAAGACGAGAGGGGGATACGAAGCGGAAAACTTGTAAACGGCGGCCGAACGCTTGACATTTACAAATTACTCAGAAATTCACGAGCTGGAATTATTCAGCAGCCGGAGAAGTCCTCCCGCTGGCTCGATCATAATCTCGATACCGGCGATTAATAACCCTCGGGATTCCGATAATTATCCCTAGCTGCGACCGACTCGTCACTACTCCACCCATCTTTTCCAAACGATACTAGAACGCTACGAGCTCGGTGTTTTAAGGATCGAAGACGAATCTTGTTTTTGTTGCCATCGAATCTCAATAATTTTCCGTCATGGATTTATTTCGAGCGGAAGTGTCTTAATTATTTATAATTTAATACAATTTCAAATGCGTCGAGATTTAATTATCATAAATCCCAAATGTAGATTTTAGCTGAATATATATTTGACGATAAAATGTCAATTATAATTTAACTCTTTACCTTTTAATTAGTCTACAAATAAAAAGTTATTATGGATAAATTGTGTTCACGTATATCTCGTATATAGCTTGTGTTTAAATATTTACATAAATTTTTCGTTAAATTTGTTTTTATTTTATTCTTCACTTGTAGCCAAGCGCTCAACTCAAAATGCGATGAAAATATTATCTATGAAATTTTTTATTCCATTTTCTTCAATCGCACATTTTAAAATATTTATAATTTTTTTCATTGATTTTAAGTTCTTTAAAATTTTAATTTGTCCATTAATTACTCCTTTCGCTTTGCTCTCGTTATCGAAGCTGAAGTAATCGATAAGCGGGAAAATTAATTCCTGAAAGTTGATTATACGAACAACCATTGATGGAGACGCGAATGTAACGATTACTACGAGAACTTTTGTTATCCTTGTGACTCCCGCTAGCCGAATAAAGTGACGAGAATCCGCTGGGAGGGATCTTGAGGATTATAATTGCGCTAAAGCTTCAGGCGAATCCGAGAGAGCTGTCGGAGTTAACTAACGAAAACTCGCTAGACAATGCAGCGGCAGGAACAATACGGCAAATAAATAGAGCCCTTCTATGCATACGATATACTCTATAAATATACGTTATGTAAGTGCATATACATATATAAATAAATATATAAATATAAATATAAATATAAATATAGCTAATGCGAGATAAAGGCGGACAGCCAGCGCGTGCTGGCTGCTATATTGTTTGTACATGGACGACAAGTGCGAATTAGAAGACAAGTTGTAATACGGTAATTCAATTAGGCATTCGTCGATCTAGGCGCGAGTGTAACTACCGCCTTGTGTGCGTGTGAGTCCTGCGTGCGAAACACGAGAGTACGTTTGTGCGTGCCAATCGTTCCCCGCGCTCTTCCCAGTGAATTATATTATATTACGTTCAGTAATAATATAAATTATACTATTACCGCAGTGATTTATATAAAGCGATTGTAATCGCGTGAATATCGGGCGTAAATATCAATTCGTTCTTTTATAATCTCGGTTTTAACAGTAATTACTTCGCATTATAATTTAATTCGCACTATTATGTGTACCGTAATTTCATTATTTCCGAGCTCTTGCTACGCAGCAAAAATTGTAATCGGGTGTAATTACTCTCTCTGATTAATTTCATTTAATTTTTGACCGAACTAGATATATCTTATCATGCATATAGCCTTAAAAAAATTTTTTTGCACAAACTTTTATCTAAAAGTTACGCGTTAATTTTTTAATAACCATATCTTTAAATAACTTACAAACTTTATTTTACGAGCAATACGCACACAGAGCAGATGAAAATTATTATCCGATGTATAGCAAAAGTATTATTCAAGAAAAAATGAGAATGAAATCGAATTTATTGTGGTGCTGCACGACAGCACTGACGTGTCTCTTCTCGACACGTTGGTTAATTTTAATTAGTAAGTATTATTTAATGAATTAGAAAAAAAGGATCCTACATTAAATAATGACAATTTAATTAAATTAAAACCATTGCGAACAATCAGAAACGAGAAACAGCGCGAGGCGGATTGTGCGTGCGCGACGTGGTAAAGCAATAATGTATAAAATTTATGAATCGCGGGCACGTCGCTCAAAGGAACGGAAGATGTTAATGTACACGTTATACATACGCGCATGTAGTCAGGATATAATATATGTTGATTAGTTAGAAAGCGGCGAGGCTAATAGTTTCAATGGCAGCGAAATCGGTTCTTCGGGGACGATCGATTGAAAAGCGAAACCCTCTCAATGAACTCGATCGATCTCGAAGACGTGGACCAAACGCGAAAATCTCGCAAGAAGCGTGGATCAAGGTTGAGGGGCCTTCTGTCGATTTACAGCGCAAAAAATACAATACGTTGTACGTATCGATTAAATGGAGAATCTCGAACTTTGGCCATTAATTTTTACATTACACATATAAACCTAATTAAGATGCATGCGCGATTATAATGCGCGCATAAAGAATTTAACGGGAATTCGATTCAGTTAGTTTAATATGACATTTGGTAGAAATGCAAATTGCATATTTTATTACTCCGAATTATGATTTCGTTAATTTAATGCCCATATTAATTCGTCGTATTTTAATTGTGTATTTTCACTAATGATATTCTATGGAAATGTCACATCAATTAATTCCACGCATTTAATCGTATCTATATTTTAATTAATAATTAATTAAACAATGCATTCGTAATCGTCCCGGTATTTTCACTTGAACATTGCGCTCGTCATTCTTTGAGAGCCCTACATTCGATCTTGATCGACGTGGTGTCCCAAAAGTGGGGTAACGACGGGGCTTGCCCGAAGTTTGCGCTCGCTGCACTCGGAATGTAAATAATTGCGCGGAAATAATGCCCCCTAGACGATCCTAGATCGTCGGTTATAGACGCACGAATCAACCGATAAAAACCATTACGCTCAATTACTACTCACTGGCAAGGTACTTTTGACGCACTGTTCGCTAAGAGGGCGAGTAGCTTTAATACTGCTGCATTCGACGGATGCAATTTTTCTCCACGAAGCACGGTTGCACAATTGAAAACAAATTCTATTTTACTATGAGACAATTTTGTATACAAAGTTAGTATTATATATTTCATTATAATGTATATCAAATTTTATGTTGGCAAGTTATGTTTTTTTTTATATTACGCTTTCCTGTTTACTCTCTCTCTCTCTTTCATTAAAATTCTGTCTTTCTCTCATTCTTGCACATTTTAATTTTATCTTCCTTTTTTATATTTTTCTGCAAAACAAATCTTGCTACAAACATCTGCACAATTTTTTGCAGATATTCCGTTAAGAATGATATTTTGTAACATTTTGTTTTTTCTCCACAAACATTTGAATCTTACAGAAACGTATGCGTGTAATCATCATTAATATACGCTAAACGCTGTGCGTGTATCTATTCGTGGCCATCTCATACGGTCCAGTTAAATCAGATAATCAAATATCCGACGCCAAAGTCGGGCCTGCACGCGGCCTAATTACTCTCGGTAACGTATTGCACATTAGATACACGTGTACGTGGAGAATTTGCGACGGTCAACGATGATGATGATGATATCTACCTTGCTGGAGAATCATTTCTATAGATCTCACTATTATAACGAAACACATCAGAGAAAAAGAGAAAGGAAGAAAGAGAAAGAGAGAGAAAAAGCTATTCTGCTACATTTTATCATGTTGTGATTGAATCCTGAAACAATTTAGTAAAAAAATTATAAATGAACATCGAGGATTCCGTTAGCATAATTCACATTTCCAAAATGGAAATTTTTCTTCTTAATCAAAACGTATAATAAATCTTTCATCTTCATTCAAAATAATTTTTCATTTAATTTCAAATAATTTTTTTTTATCTCTACGCGCTTTTAATCTTTTTCCACATTAGCCTTACTAATTTCCGTGCTTCGTGCGAACGCGTGAGGGTGACTGCTTAACTGTAAAAAGCGACGCGAGGGCAATGCAATAATTACGCATGCATGCGAGATCGCGCACATGTGTGGGTGTATGAGTGTGTGTAGCCGATGCGTCGGAGGGCATGACGTTACTGTAAAGAGCTTGCTTTGTGACCGCGATGTTACTTTGTGACGATGTGACTGATGCGACGATCTCACTTGAGAGAGTTGGTTAAACTTCCTCATGTTCCTCGAACTTGGCCGTCTCTTGCTCCAGCATAAAGTTTATATTACATTTTGCTTGATTACTAAGCTTACAAGACGATGCGACACGTTTAGTTTTACAGGCATTAAGATCTAGTTGCTATCTATGATCTTGTTTTGTTGAATGAGATAAATTTGTTGGTAAACTCATTGCTGGTGAGGATGTAAAGAAATAGCTGTGTCTAATGTAAATTACAAAATTCGAAACTTTGAAACTTTTCAGGCTACAAAGAATCTCGCTAATACAGCTTTAACTCGCTAAAAATTATATTGTTACTTAATTGTTGTTAGTGAAATCAGTATTGCTTCACCTTGTATCGAAAATTTCATTACTGATTGTTCTACGTTCCACGACGTTTCTCGAGCATTTCAGTTTGTTATATGCAGTGAATATTGACTGATCTCTCATTTACGGCAGAATACGACCTTCTCTCAACTGAACTCCTTAGCAAAGTAATATCGTGAGTGTAAAGTAACTTCTCTTCGCGGTACTAATTCTTCCAAACAAGCTGCGGACGTGGGTCTTCGTACGACTTGTATGAATTCTAACTTCCTTGCGTATCACGTATCCATTGTACGTGGACTGTTGCGAACCGCGCGATTACCAATAAATCGAATTGATCGAACTTAACAAAACTTTTTGTGAGAATTTGCGCTCATTTACAAGATGCTCCGCAATTTCTCGTCAGTTGTCGCAATCTGATTAATTATCTTCGAAGATAAATGCACGCAGAGAGTAATTCGATGCAACAGTTCAAGCGCAAATACAATCGAAAATGTTTGAATTACGTAAATCGATTCGAGAGAGTCAAATATCATTAATTTACGGAACTACGCTTGAGCTGTGCGTATCGTGTTTCTCTAAGTATTTATACATCGTGTATTTACCATTAGATTAATGAAGAAACGTCCTTAATTAAATAGAAATCTTTCTCCATTCGCTTGAAGGAGCGAAGCCGAGATTTTAGAAATTGTTATAATACCACAAAGTGGTTTTAAAATTTAGGAATTTTACAACTCCAGTTACACGAGATTTCCGAGGCTTAACATGATTGTAATAACTGATGACGAGTTTGTTAAAATGATCGAAAAAGCATCGTGAGTTCTGTAATGAAGACAAAGGAGGAACGCCTCGATAGAAGGAAAGAGAAAGTTTTACAAAGGTAATTTTTTTAATACATAAAAACAAATGTTTACTATTTATTGTTATAACATTCTAAAAGTGGCGTTATGTATTGAACTTTCATAGAATGACTTTGTTACTCGATGTAGCGCCATTGAAAAATATCATACAATTAAAAAAAAAAAAGAAAAAGATACGTCACAGACACACAAATGCAATACGTATAAAATAATTTACAATAAGTATTACTAAATATATTATTGCAAATATACTAAATTACAGAACTTTCACTGTGTGCATCTTTAAGCCATATGCATCAATATCAATTATATAAAACGTATTATTAACCATATTAAACAATTTAGAAAGTACAAATTTAATTAAAATATCAAATTTTCAGATACATATCACATCTTGATCTTGATTAAACAAATTGGAAAGAGTTAATAAAAGGAAGATTATCTCTGCGTATTTTAATAAAGTCTAAAAGAATCATGGTAAACTTCTTGGAAGATATTTCTTCCAGCCTCATAAAAGCACTTAACATTTACAATCATGTATTAGTGATACAAAATTTTTAAATATTTACTTAAATTTCTAGTGATGTTACTTGGATGCATAAAGGCTTAAAGTTTTGCAGCTTTATAATACAAACAAATAGAATAATCTTTAATCGTCAATTATGTCCAACGATCCGTCACCCTCTTCCAGCCTCGTGCTTCGAGATTCGCGTTGTAATAAGTAATATTAGATTCTTATTATGAGATGTTAAAATGTATTAATTAACTTTTAATTAATTATTAAGCAACTGCGATGTACGAAGACCTGCGAAGAATCGATTGTACCATTGTTTCAAACATTTTGCGACAAATGACACACGAAGACAAATGAATCGCCGAAATTATAATAGCTACTTGGTTACTTATTAATTATTGGAATTAATAAACTTTTTGCGCCCTCAATTACCCACATTATTTTAAATTATATAATAAATTACTACCAGTGCAAATTTAAATTATAAAACAAACTTGCTTGATTAAACATAGAAAGTAAATGTACATTACGTTTTAATTTGAGGATTGAGACGTTTTTTTATCAACAGGACATCTATGACAATTAGAAGGCGCAAGAAGTTAAATGTTGATTTTCACCGCTCGAAGCCGAGGATAAAGATGGTTCCAATTAAACATATCAAGGCCTCATAGAAAAGGCCAGCCAATATCCGGATTTCTATTCTGGTTTTGCGTAGATTCAGTTTTTTCGACGCTTTTTCTTGCGACAGGAAACACAAACGAGAGCTCGCGAAGCGGCTCGATCGCGCGGTGATGCGCAGCTTCCAAGGACTATCTTGGAGATAATGTATGATCTGATATAAATACGCAGGAAAATCCTGTCCACTGGAGCTGTTGTCGTTTATTTATACAGCCAATCATCTCCTTTTATTCAATTTAAGCAATGCCCTTTATTTATACTTTTATTCTTTGAATATGATTTCATTTATATTATATTAGCTGTTTTATTTAATTACGCAAAATATATATTTTTTGTATTTACATATATGTTTGATAAAAGTAAATTTTAAAAACTTAAAATGTTATTGATTAATCTGTACATAAAGACAGAGAGGAACCTGAGAGCGGCCACTTTCCTATACGGCGGCCTTTTTCCTATAACGCTTCGAAACTCCTGTACACTAGTGACGCACATCTATTCTGGTCAGAATGGGAACTACGTGTCACATCCATTTTGCAACCCGCTGTTAAAACAGTGTGGATGTTAGCACGGACAACAACCCACATCCATCTCTCGAGAAATGGATGTAGGTTGTTGTCCGTGCTAACATCCATTTTGCTGCAAATAAAATCTGATGCGTATCGCGTATGTTGCATCCAGAACAGGGGTCGAGAATGTGCACAAATGATTAATTACGTCTACTTTCGCGTAATTTTTTATTTATTATAGTCTGAATTATTTACATTAACATTGATATTAATACATATCAATACGTTTATGCCCATATTTTGCACAATCATATTTTTACTTAAAAAAGATGTTTAATAGTAACAGAGAAAATTTGGTTCTTTAATAAAGAAACATTCATTTTACGCAGTACTTAAAAAATAATTGTAATTAACATCGCATCATATGATGAAGAAGAAATAAATGTCTTTCCACGAATAAATATACCATCTTTTTATTTTTACATAATTCTTTATTATTTAAATGTCTTCAAATTATGCTTTTGAAAAAATTAGCTTTTTTAATTTTTTTAAATCTTGACGCAACTCTCTCTCTTTCTCTCTCTCTCTCTCTCTCTCTCTCTTTTTCTCTCTTTCTCTCTTTCTCTTTTAACGTGATTGTCCTTTAATTGTTTAGGCCTTCAGTTAGAGAGAGAAAGCATCGCGGTGATAGACATGGAGCAAGCGGTGATGTTATCTCTATGGATACCCTCCTCTTCACTCCCCTCTCGACCCTCACGTTTTTCGTGCTACGTTTAGGCCGTAAAATTCAGAAAGAGGATTTCGGACGTTTTCTGCGCAGGGACGTAGAGAGACTAGAAAGCGCCCGCTCTTTTTTTATTATGTTACAATGGCATATACATGCATACGCATGATTTACAAATGACAATACGCGCGATTAATATGGCACAATAAATAATAATAATCATAATAATAATAATAATAATGTAATAAAAATCAATGAAATATATGGATACTTGAGTATTATTTTTATTCTCTAACTTACAAACGTGAAGATTATTGATCTGATTTTAATACAACCTTTCAACAGTTTTTACGAAATATCACGTAAAGATTAATCAAAACTTTACAAAAAAAAATTAATAAAGAATTATATAATAATATACGATATAAGGTATTAAAGTGTTAATCAGTAAAGTAACGGATTTTAATCAAATTCTTCTCGATATTAATCGATGGCAATTGTGGAAATGATGGAAATGGGATGGCAATGGGATGGAAATATTGGAATGAATGCAATGATGTTAATGGAATGGCAATAATGGAAATGATGACAATGACAATATATATAGCCTGACGGCAATGACGGCAATGGTGGAAATGATGGCAATTATGACAATGTTCTCGATGTTAATGATGGCAATGGGATGGCAATATGGAAATAGAATCGCATAATGAAATGAATGCAATGATGGAAATGTTATCAAAAAAATGGCAATGATGGCAATAATAAAAATGGTGGCAATGTCGGCAGTGGCGGCAATGGCGTAATAATAATGGCAATGATGAAAATGGGATGACAATGATGGCAACGATGACAATAATGACCATGATGGAAAAGATGAAAAATAGGCCATCCCATTGGATGGCATTGATGGAAAGAATGCAATTATGGAAAGAATGCAATGATGGAAATTATATTAATTAAATGGCAATGATAGCAGTGGCGGAAATGGTGGTATTTGTGACAATGACAGTAATGGAATAAATGCAATGATGGTGTAATAATGGTAATGGAATGGCAAAAATGGAAATAATAAAAGTGACAATGACGGCAATTATAACAATTATTGCAATGATGGCATTAATAGTAATGATGGAAATGGTAGCAAAGAAAATGCAATGATGAAAATGATGGCAATGGAATGGCAATATTGAAATGAATGCAATGATGGCAATAATGGGACTGCTGGCAATGATGGGAATTGTGGAAATAATGGAAATGTAATGGCAATGGGATGGATATAATGTAATGAATGCTATGGTGACAATGACGGCAATGGAAATGGCAATGATGGAAATGATGGCAATAGTGGGAATGATGGCAATAGTGGCATTAGTGATAATGATGGCAATGATGACAATAATGGGATTGCTGTTAACGGTGAGGAGATAGTCCACTAAATTTCTGCAAAATTAAAAAAAACTTGGAAAAAATTCACTTCTGACATAGTCCAATTTTGGTCAATTTTTTGCAAAAAACTTGAACAAAAATGATGAATTTTTCTTGATGATTTCTCTGAAATGATGAAACTCTTCTGCGGGCTATCAGAATACAGAGATATTGGAGAAATTCGCAAAAAAACTTTTTCTCAAAAATTTTGGTCTGATATAAGTCTTTCGTTTTTCACTTTAGCGATTCGATCCATCATGATAAAAATTAGAAGTCTTCTGGGGGCTATCAGAACACAGAGATATTGGAGAAATTCGCAAAAAAAGTTTTACTCAAATATTTCGAACTTTGACTAATATAATTCTTTCGTTTTTCACTTTAGAAATTCGAATCATCATGATAAAAATTTGAACTCTACTTGGGGCTGTCAGAACACAGAGATATTGGAGAAATTCGCAAAAAAAATTTTTCTCAAAAATTTTGGTCTGATATAAGTCTTTCGTTTTTCACTTTAGCGATTCGATCCATCATGATAAAAATTAGAAGTCTTCTGGGGGCTATCAGAACACAGAGATATTGGAGAAATTCGCAAAAAAAGTTTTACTCAAATATTTCGAACTTTGACTAATATAATTCTTTCGTTTTTCACTTTAGAAATTCGAATCATCATGATAAAAATTTGAACTCTACTTGGGGCTGTCAGAACACAGAGATATTGGAGAAATTCGCAACAAAAATTTTTCTCAAAAATTTTGGTCTGATATAAGTCTTTCGTTTTTCACTTTAGCGATTCGATCCATCATGAAAAAAATTAAAATTCTTCTGGGGGCTGTCAGAACACAGAAATATTGGAGAAATTCGCAAAAAAAATTTTACTCAAATGTTTCGACCTTTGACTGATATAACGCTTTCGTTTTTCAATTTAGCGATTCGATCCATCATGATAAAAGTTAGAACCCTTCTGGGGGCTATCAAAACACAAAAATATTGGAGAAGTTCGCAAAAAAAATTTTACTCAAATATTTCGAACTTTGACTGATATAACTCTTTCGTTTTTCAATTTAGCGATTCGATTCATCATGATAAAAGTTTGAACTCTTCTGGGGGCTTTCAGAACACAGAGATATTGGAGAAATTCGCAAAAAAAATTTTTCTCAAAAACTTTGGTCTGATAAAAGTCTTTCGTTTTTCACTTTAGCAATTCGATCCATCATGAAAAAAGTTAAAATTCTTCTGGGGGCTATCAGAACACAGAAATATTGGAGAAATTCGCAAAAAACTTTTTCTCAAAAATTTCGATCGCATATAAGCCTTTCGTTTTTCACTTTAGCGATTCGATCCATCATGATAAAAGTTAGAAGTCTTCTGGGGGCTATCAGAACACAGAGATATTGGAGAAATTCGCAAAAAAAATTTTACTCAAATATTTCGAAATTTGACTGATACAATTCTTTTCTTTTTCACTTTAGCGATTCGATTCATCATGATAAAAGTTTGAACTCTACTGGGGGCTTTCAGAACACAGAGATATTGGAAAAATTCGCAAAATAACTTTTTCTCAAAAATTTTGGTCTGATATGAGTCTTTCATTTTTCACTATAGCAATTCGATCCATCATCATAAAAGTTTGAACTCTTCTGGGGGCTATCAGAACACAGAGATATTGGAGAAATTCGCAAAAAAAATTTTTCTCAAAAATTTTGGTCTGATATAAGTCTTTCATTTTTCACTTTAGCGATTCGATCCATCATGAAAAAAATTAAAATTCTTCTGGGGGCTATCAGAACACAGAAATATTGGAGAAATTCGCAAAAAAACTTTTTCTCAAAAATTTTGGTCTGATATAAGTCTTTCGTTTTTCACTTTATCGATTCGATCCATCGTGATAAAAGTTAGAAGTCTTCTGGTGGCTATCAAAACACAAAAATATTGGAGAAGTTCGCAAAAAAAATTTTACTCAAATATTTCGAACTTTGACTGATATAATTCTTTCGTTTTTCACTTTAGCGATTCGATTCATCATGATAAATGTTTGAACTCTTCTGGGGGCTATCAGAACAAAGAGATATTGGAGAAATACGCAAAAAAAATTTTATTCAAATATTTCGAACTTTGACTGATATAACTGTTTCGTTTTTCACTTTAACGATTCGATTCATCATGATAAAAGTTTGAACTCTTCTGGGGGCTATCAGAACACAGAGATATTGGAGAAATTCGCAAAAAAAATTTTTCTCAAAAATTTTGGTCTGATATAAGTCTTTCATTTTTCACTTTAGCGATTCGATCCATCATGAAAAAAATTAAAATTCTTCTGGGGGCTATCAGAACACAGAAATATTGGAGAAATTCGCAAAAAAACTTTTTCTCAAAAATTTTGGTCTGATATGAGTCTTTCGTTTTTCACTTTAGCAATTCGATCCATCATCA
Source organism: Solenopsis invicta (assembly GCF_016802725.1). Classification (NCBI taxonomy): domain Eukaryota; kingdom Metazoa; phylum Arthropoda; class Insecta; order Hymenoptera; family Formicidae; genus Solenopsis; species Solenopsis invicta. Next base: position 14,027,421 of record NC_052673.1, read on the forward strand.
TAAAAGTTTGAACTCTTCTGGGGGCTTTCAGAACACAGAGATATTGGAAAAATTCGCAAAAAAATTTTTTCTCAAAAATTTTGGTCTGATATGAGTCTTTCGTTTTTCACTTTAGCGATTCGATCCATCATGATAAAAGTTAGAACCCTTCTGGGTCTATCAAAACACAAAAATATTGGAGTAGTTCCCAAAAAAAATTTTACTCAAATATTTCGAACTTTGACTGATATAACTCTTTCGTTTTTCACTTTAACGATTCGATTCATCATGATAAAAGTTTGAACTCTTTTGGGGGCTATCAGAACACAGAGATATTGGAGAAATTCGCAAAAAAAGTTTTTCTCAAAAATTTTGGTCTGATATAAGTCTTTCGTTTTTTACTTTAGCGATTCGATCAATCATGAAAAAAGTTAAAATTCTTCTGGGGGCTATCAGAACACAGAGATATTGGAGAAATTCGCAAAAAAAATTTTTCTCAAACATTTTGGTCTGATAAAAGTCTTTCGTTTTTCACTTGAGCAATTCGATCCATCATGAAAAAAATTAAAATTCTTCTGGAGGCTATCAGAACACAGAAATATTGGAGAAATTCGCAAAAAAAATTTTACTCAAATATTTCGAACTTTGACTGATATAATTCTTTCGTTTTTCACTTTAGCGATTCGATTCATCATGATAAAAGTTTGAACTCTTCTGGGGGCTTTCAGAACACAGAGATATTGGAAAAATTCGCAAAAAAACTTTTTCTCAAAAATTTTGGTCTGAAATGAGTCTTTCGTTTTTCACTTTAGCAATTCGATCCATCATCATAAAAGTTTGAACTCTTCTGGGGGCTATCAGAACACAGAGATATTGGAGAAATTCGCAAAAAAAATTTTACTCAACTATTTCGAACTTTGACTGATATAATTCTTTCGATTTTCACTTTAGCGATTCGATTCATCATGATAAAAGTTTGAACTCTTCTGGGGGCTATCAGAACACAGAGATATTGGAGAAATTCGCAAAAAAAATTTTTCTCAAAACTTTGGTCTGATATAAGTCTTTCGTTTTTCACTTTAGCGATTCGATCAATCATGAAAAATGTTAAAATTCTTCTGGGGACTATCAGAACACAGAAATATTGGAGAAATTCGCAAAAAAACTTTTTCTCAAAAATTTTGGACTGATATAAGTCTTTCGTTTTTCACTTTAGCGATTCGATCCATCATGATAAAAGTTAGAAGACTTCTGGTTGCTATCAAAACACTAAAATATTGCAGAAGTTCGCAAAAAAAATTTTACTCAAGTATTTCGAACTTTGACTGATATAACGCTTTCGTTTTTCACTTTAGCAATTCGATCCATCATCAAAAATATTGAACTCTTCTGGGGGCTATCAGAACACAGAGATATTGGAGAAATTCGCAAAAAAAATTTTTCTTAAAAATTTTTGTCTGATATAAGTCTTTCGTTTTTCACTTTAGCGATTCGATCAATCATGAAAAATGTTAAAATTCTTCTGGGGGCTATCAGAACACAGAAATATTGGAGAAATTCATAAAAAAACTTTTTCTCAAAAATTTTGGTCTGATATAAATCTTTCGTTTTTCACTTTAGCGATTCGATTCATCATGATAAAAGTTTGAACTCTTCTGGGGGCTATCAGGACACAGAGATATTGGAGAAATTCGCAAAAAAAATTTTTCTCAAAAATTTTTGTCTGATATAAGTCTTTCGTTTTCACTTTGGCGATTCGATCCATCATGAAAAAAATTAAAATTCTTCTGGTGGCTCTCAGAACAAAGAAATATTGGAGAAATTCGCAAAAAAAATTTTATTCAAATATTTCGAACTTTGACTGATATAACTCTTTCGTTTTTCACTTTAGCGATTCGATTCATCATGTTAAATGTTTGAACTCTTCTGGGGGCTACCAGAACACAGAGATATTGGAGAAATTCGCAAAAAAAATTTTACTCAAGTATTTCGAACTTTGACTGATATAATTCTTTTGATTTTCACTTTAGCGATTCGATTCATCATGATAAAAGTTTGAACTCTTCTGGGGGCTATCAGAACACAGAGATATTGGAGAAATACGCAAAAAAAATTTTTCTCAAAAATTTTGGTCTGATATAAGTCTCTTGTTTTTCACTTTAGCGATTCGATCCATCATGAAAAAAGTTAAAATTCTTCTGGGGGCTATCAGAACACAGAAATATTGGAGAAATTCGCAAAAAAACTTTTTCTCAAAAATTTTGGACTGATATAAGTCTTTCGTTTTTCATTTTAGCGATTCGATCCATCATGATAAAAGTTAGAAGACTTCTGGTTGCTATCAAAACACTAAAATATTGGAGAAGTTCGCAAAAAAAATTTTACTCAAGTATTTCGAACTTTGAGTGATATAACGCTATCGTTTTTCACTTTAGAAATTCGATCCATCATGATAAAAGTTTGAACTCTTCTGGGGGCTATCAGAACACAGAGATATTGGAGAAATTCGCAAAAAAAATTTTTCTCAAAAATTTTGGTCTGATATAAGTCTTTCGTTTTTCACTTTAGCGATTGGATCCATCATGATAAAAGTTAGAAGTCTTCTGGTGGCTATCAAAACACGCGGAGGCCCTCGCAAAGAAGGCCGATGCAGCAAAGGCGAGGAAGGTGAAAAAGGACCACATGGCCATTAACGACCCGGAAGTCCACCCCTCCTCTGCTCGAGCCGCCAAGGCCCAAGAGAGGGCCCTAGAACGCGCCGAAGAACTGGAGCAACAGCCAATCGCGGCTGTTGCTGCAGTTATGTCGCAGAGCCTTGGGATGCTGGCCAAGTCGGTAGAAAGGTCCACAAACATCCAGGGTCCCATCAAGAGGGACTTATGGAGTGTGTACACGGACCTTACGGCCGGCTTGTCCACTATTGTAACTAGGCAAGCGGAGAGCCCTGAGGCTCGTGCGCAGCGAGACGAGAGCGCGGCACTGGCCAAGGCTAAGGCCAAGTGGGCCTTGGAGGAGAAGCGCCTGGAGGCCGAGATGGGGCAATTGCGAATTCGCATTGCCCTTCTCGAAAAGGGCCTCTCGGCACGAGCCGCCGGCGAGGGCGGAACGGACGTCGAGGTCCAGACGGATCTGGACCTCGACGACGAAGTCCTAGGCGCCCTGACCGGGGGGACCCATATGGACACGGAAACGGCCGTGGAGGGACCCCCTGTCAAGGAAACCCCCGCCAAAGCAGAGACCACCCGGCACAGAAAGTTGCCGGTAGTGGTCTCCACGGAGATTCTAAAGGAACCGTATTTCCGTCCGCCGCTCCGGGGGGTCAGCAAGCAGCTGAACCCCCTGTCGAAAGTGGCGGACCGGGTATCAGCTCCCGCTTCCCGCTCCTCCTTCCCTGCCCTTCCCCCTCCCACCAGTTCTCTGGAGACATCCGGATGGGCCAGGGTCGGGGAGGGCGGGAGTAAGGAAAAGAAGAGGGCAAAAGCCCTGACCGAAGACGGCCTTAAGGAGGCTCTATCAAGAGTCCTCCCGGCCGTCCTCATCGAGATGGGGCTTCTCCCCGCCCCCAGGGTGGCAGAGAGGCCCAGGGCACCCCCGACCGCGGGTAAGACTGCCAAGCGGTCCGGGGCCGCCCCCCAGAAAGGAGCGGGCAAAGCCGCCACTGCGGCTGCTAAATCCGCTCCCGCGAAGGAGACCACCTCCCCCTCCATATTGGAGTTATGGACGGAGGTGGTCTCGAAAAAGGTGAAGAGAAGGGCCGCCAAAGCCGCCGGGGAGGCCGCGAAGACGGCCCCCCAGGCGGCGAGGCCGATTAGGGTTCTCCCGATTGCACCGCCAATAAACCCCACCCAACAACCTTCTTCTAAGAAGAAGAAGAAAAGGGGCGGACATGGTGGTGGCCAGGGAGGACCCGGGGGACAAACCCCGAGCGGTGTCAGCTCCCAGGGTCCGGCCAAAGTGACCAAAATTAGGCCGCCGACTACGGCGGCCGTAACGGTCACTTGTGCCGACCCGGGAGCATACGCGCAGATCCTCAAGACAGCGAGGGAGAGGGTTGATCTCTCCTCCCTCGGAATTGAGGACCTGCGCCCCCGCAGAGCGATCACGGGCGCCCTGATTCTCGAGGTCAGGGGCGTCGACAACGGCGCTAAAGCCGACGCCCTGGCCGAGGGGATCAGGGCAGCCCTTGGCGACAACGATGGCGTTAGGATAGCTCGACCGTGCAAGACGGTCGAGCTACGCCTAAACGGCCTGGACGACTCGGTCACCTCTAATGAGGTGGCCGAGGCCTTGGGAGCCATAGGAGGATGCTCCCCCCACGACATCAAAGTGGGGGAGATCCGAACGGCTCCTAACGGGCTAGGCACCTGCTGGGTACGTATCCCAGCCAAGGCTGGCAAGGCAGCTCTGGCCGCCCCCCGCATCAGGGTGGGCTGGTCGAGCTGCCGGGTGGCGCTACTTCCCCCTCGGGGGCTGCAGTGCCACAAGTGCCTGGCCCAAGGCCACGTCCAGGCCAAGTGCAGCAGCCGGATCGATAGATCCGGCTGCTGCTACAGATGCGGGGGTCTCGGCCACTTGGCCAAGACCTGCACAGCCAAGGCGGGCTGCCCGGTCTGCCGAGACGCGGGCAAGCCCGCCGAGCATAGGATCGGCGCGAAGGGGTGCCTGGCGAATAAGCCGCAACGGGCACCCCTGAACGCCGAGGGCCGGAATGAGGCGGGGTCATCCACAAGTTTAACACCAACCCCGCCCACAGCTCCGGCCCCCATGGTAGTCGAGGAGGAAGCCCCTCTCCCGCAAAGGGAGAGGAGCATGAGAAATGCGTGCGCGGAAACGCGCGCAACAGAGATGGAGGTGGAGGAGCCTCAGGGGACATCCGAAAATGCCCCCTAGGCTCCTCCAGGCCAACCTCAATCACGCCAGGGCTGCGCAAGACATGCTTGCGCAATGCCTGGCGGAGGGGGGTGGCGGGCTGGCCATCGTCGTCGATCCTTATAGGATCCCAGAGGGCAACCCCAACTGGGTTGGAGATCCCTCGGGGAAGGTGGCGATGGTCAGCCGTCATGTGCCGGGCGCTCCGCCGATGATTCCTCTATCGGCTGGCGAGGGCTTCGTCATGGTCGAGTACGGACCCATCGATGTCCTGGGATGCTATCTCCCCCCTAGCCTAACCAGGGGGGAGTACGAGGCGGCCTTAGACGGCATGGAGAGCGACATACTCAGTCGCTCTCCAAGGCCTGTCATCGTGGGGGGAGACCTCAATGCCCACGCTGTGGCCTGGGGCTCCCCCCGCACTGACGCGAGGGGCCGCCTTGCTTTAGAGTTTGCGGCGGGGCTCGGCCTGGTCCTTTTGAACCGGGGCCGGGTCAGCACCTACGTGGGGACCGGGGGAGAGTCCATTGTCGACGTGACATGGGCCTCCCCCGAGGCCCTAAACAGGGTCCAGGGATGGACGGTGGAGACCGGTTCCCTCGGAGAGACGTCTGATCATAGACTTATCTCCATGGAGCTGGTCTCCCCCACCACGGAGGTGCGAGAGCAACGCCGCCGCACCCGGGATAGGAATCGATGGGTTCTGAGGAAACTCGACCTAGAAGCCATCGAGGTCAGTCTCCTCGCCTCCACTTGGCCGGAGGGAGGAGCTGACCTCGGAGCCGAGGAGGAGGCGGAGCGCCTCTGTGAGATTATGTCGCGTGCCTGCGACGCCTCCATGCCCCGCAGCAGACCTATGGCGCGCCGCGCCGCCTACTGGTGGTCCGCGGAGCTCGCCGAACTAAGGCGAGCTACCGTGGCCGCCAGGCGGGCGCACACGCGCGCCAAGCGACGGGGCATGGAGGAAGCGTTGACAAACGCCACGGCGGTCCTCAGGGATGCCAGAAAGGCCCTGAGGACCGCCATAGCTCGGGCCAAGGCCGCGGCCTGGGAGGATATGATCTCCGAGCTGGACCGCGACCCATGGGGCAGGCCATACTGTATAGTGATGAAAAGGCTTCGCTCATGGGCGCCTCCAGTCTCGGAGACGCTGGACTCCCAGTTCCTCCAAAGGGTGGTGAACACACTGTTCCCCACCCGGGGGAGGGATATCCCGGAAAAGTTCGGCCCTCCCCCAGGATGGTCGGAGGAACTGGAGGTGTCCAGGCACGAAATGGTCGCGGCCTTCGCCCGAATAACTGGCAAAAAAGCGAAGGCGCCCGGGCCGGATGGCATCTATGCCAAAATCTGGGCCCGGGCATCGCCTATCGTAGGGGAGGCACTTCGTGTCACGTACACGAAGTGCCTCCGGGAAGGTACCTTCCCCAGGAGGTGGAAGAGGGCCCGGCTTGTCCTCCTTAAAAAGGAGGGCAAGCCCGCGGAGAGTCCCTCCGCGTACAGGCCCCTCTGTATGCTGGATGATGCGGGTAAGATCTTCGAGCGAATAATCGCTAACCGCATCATCCGGCATATGGCCCGGAATGGTCCTGAACTGTCCCCCAAACAATACGGGTTCCGAGAGGCGCGATCGACAATCGACGCGATACGTCAGGTTCGGTCCCTCTCGGAATCCCTAACGGGGGACGGGATGGTGGCGTTGGCGATATCCCTGGATATCGCCAACGCCTTTAATAGTCTCCCCTGGGCCGAGGTGGTGGCGGCGCTGAGCGAGTACTTTCGCCTGCCGCCCTACCTTGTCGCCATCGTTCAGGACTATTTCCGGGATAGGGAGCTGGAGTTCCGCGACAAAGACGGACTCCAGCAGCGGAGGGACGTGTCATGTGGCGTTCCACAGGGGTCCGTGTTGGGCCCCCTGCTATGGAACGCCGCATACGACAAAGTGCTCCGCACGGCCCTCCCCCCCCCCGCTGCTACGTCGTCGGCTACGCTGACGACACGTTCATAGTGGCGGGGGGGACCTCCTGGGGAGGAGCAGTCGCCAATGGCGACTGGGCAGTGGCCTGTGTCGTCGGTGCCATAAAAGGCCTGGGCCTGAGGGTGGCCCCGGAGAAGACGGAAGCCATATTCTTTCACGATGGCTCCTCCGGGGTACCGCCCCAGGCCTTCGTCCTGGTGGACAACACCCGTGTTCAGGTGGGTGCAACCCTGAAGTACCTTGGGTTGCACCTGGACGGTCGCTGGGCCTTCGCTGATCACTTTGACCAGCTGGCCCAGCGGTTGGGCAGGAGATTGAACGCCCTCAATGGGTTGATGCCCAACCTCCGGGGTCCGAGGGTGGGTGTTAGACGCGCGTACGCCCTCGCGATCGTGTCCGGGGCTCTGTACGGAGCCCCGGTGTGGTCCCGCGAGGCGCAGGCCAGCCGCCGCATCAAGAAGGTGTTGCACGATGTGCAGCGGCGGCTGGCGCGAAGGATAACGCGCGCGTTTCGCACCGCTCCCAACGCGGCAATCATGGCCCTGGCGGGGCTCCCCCCGGCGGAGTACACGGCCGATGCCCTGGCGTGGACCTACGCCAGGGCAAAAGCCATCCGCCTTGAGGGGGGGGTAGTTACCCCCAGGGCCACCGTGTTGCTACGGGAGAGGGCCCGCCGGCGGGTGATGAGGTCATGGAAGAGGAACCTCATCGAAAACCCGCCGGCGGCCGGATCTCGGATCTTGGAGGCCGTCCTACCACACCTGGACGAGTGGGTGGGCCGCCCGTTTGGCGGCTTGTCCTATAGGACGACACAGATGCTCACCGGGCATGGCTGCTTCGGTGAGTACCTGTGCAGGATAAGGAAGGAGCCGACGACACAGTGCCACCACTGTGGCGCCGCCCGGGACTCCGCGCGGCATACGATGGAGGAGTGTCCAGCGTGGGAAGAGCTGCGCGGAGTTCTGAGGGCTGAAGTTGGAAACGACCTCTCCCTGCCGGCCATCATTAGTCAGATTGTCGGCAGGGAGAGCGCCTGGAAGGCGGTCTCCTCCTTCTGCGAGCGAGTCATGCTGCAGAAGGAGGAGGCCGAAAAGGTGCGGGAGCGTCAGCCTGGGGGCCGTATGCCACCAGGCGATGCGAGGAACAGAAGGGGCGGCAGAGACGGGAGTCACAACTCGTCTCGGCCCTCGCCCCGTCTTCCCCGACGGAGAAGAAATGGCCCCCCCCGAGCCCGGAGTTCCACCGGGCGGCGGCGGGGCAGAAGAGCCGTGGGGGTCCCCCCTTCCCTGCCCACTATCGTGGAGGAGAGGGACAACGGCGACCGCCACGGGAATGAAGAAAGGGAGCGACCCTCCTCCCCTACGGCTGCCGGCCCAGCTTTTGGGACGCACAGCCGCGGGAGAAGGGTCCCCCGCGCTAGTGAGCCCGGCGAGGCAGATCTGACCTAACGGTCCGGGGGAGCGATCGCGCGCGCTACTACGCGCCATCGCTCCCCCCTCTAGCGCCTCGCCGGGGTGCTGGTGGGGGAGTGGAAGGAATTTCTTCCTACCTCCTCCCCCCCAACACTGAGAAGGAGAAGCCGCCGCGCCGGACTAGTCCGGCGCGTAGGGGCCCGGGACATCCGGCCGGGGGGCCGGACTCCCGGGCTTTACCCCCGTAAACAACTCAAGGGGAAGAGGCGGGGGAGGGCTGGTGTCCCTCTCCTCCGACCTGAGGCCGGCTTGGCCTCACGGCCCTGCCGGGGGACCTGTACCAGGGTCCTCCCGGCGTGCTGAGTCGGCCTCGGCCGACCGGTCCGGGGGGCTCCGGAAGCATGCTGCACGCGTTCCCGGAGTCCCCCAGCCAAGGACCAGAGCCGGACACCCGGAGGGGTTTTAGTGGGTATGCCCCCGTCGTCACGTCGACGGCGGGGGAGAGCCCCACATAACCGCCAGGCCTCCCCCGAGGCCTGGGGTATGCGGTAACGCATTTCCCCTCCGTCAACAAAAAAAAAAAAAAAAAAAAGGCTATCAAAACACTAAAATATTGGAGAAGTTCGCAAAAAAAATTTTACTCAAATATTTCGAACTTTGACTGATATAACGCTTTCGTTTTTCACTTTAGCAATTCGATCCATCATGATAAAAGTTTGAACTCTTCTGGGGGCTATCAGAACACAGAGATATTGGAGAAATTCGCCAAAAAAATTTTTCTCAAAAATTTTGGTCTGATATAAGTCTTTCGTTTTTCACTTTAGCGATTGGATCCATCATGATAAAAGTTAGAAGTCTTCTGGTGGCTATCAAAACACTAAAATATTGGAGAAGTTCGCAAAAAAAATTTTACTCAAGTATTTCGAACTTTGACTGATATAACGCTTTCGTTTTTCACTTTAGCAATTCGATCCATCATCATAAAAGTTTGAACTCTTCTGGGGGCTTTCAGAACACAGAGATATTGGAGAAATTCGCAAAAAAAATTTTTCTCAAAAATTTTGGTCTGATATATGTCTTTCGTTTTTCACTTTAGCGATTCGATCAATCATGAAAAATGTTAAAATTCTTCTGGGGGCTATCAGAACACAGAAATATTGGAGAAATTCGCAAAAAAAATTTTTCTCAAAAATTTTGGTCTGATATAAGTCTTTCGTTTTTCACTTTAGCGATTCGATCAATCATGAAAAATGTTAAAATTCTTCTGGGGGCTATCAGAACACAGAAATATTGGAGAAATTCGCAAAAAAAATTTTACTCAAATATTTTGGCCTGATATAAGTCTTTCGTTTTTCACTTTAGCGATTTGATCAATCATGAAAAAAGTTAAAATTCTTCTGGGGGCTATCAGAACACAGAAATATTGGAGAAATTCGCAAAAAAAATTTTTCTCAAAAATTTTGGCCTTATATAAGTCTTTCGTTTTTCACTTTAGAGATTCGATCAATCATGAAAAATGTTAAAATTCTTCTGGGGGCTATCAGAACACAGAAATATTGGAGAAATTCGCAAAAAAACATTTTCTCAAAAATTTTGGTCTGATATAAGTCTTTCGTTTTTCACTTTAGCGATTCGATCCATCATGATAAAAGTTAGAAGACTTCTGGTTGCTATCAAAACACTAAAATATTGGAGAAGTTCGCAAAAAAATTTTACTCAAATATTTCGAACTTTGACTCATATAACTCTTTCGTTTCTCACTTTAGCGATTCGATTCATCATGATAAAAGTTTGAACTCTTCTGGGGGCTATCAGAACACAGAGATATTGGAGAAATTCGCAAAAAAACTTTTTCTCAAAAATTTTGGTCTGATATAAGTCTTTCGTTTTTCACTTTAGCGATTCGATCCATCATGAAAAAAATTAAAATTCTTCTGGGGGCTATCAGAACAAAGAAATATTGGAGAAATTCGCAAAAAAAATTTTTCTCAAAAATTTTGGTCTGATATATGTCTTTCGTTTTTCACTTTAGCGATTCGATCAATCATGAAAAATGTTAAAATTCTTCTGGGGGCTATCAGAACACAGAAATATTGGAGAAATTCGCAAAAAAACTTTTTCTCAAAAATTTTGGTCTGATATAAGTCTTTCGTTTTTCACTTTAGCGATTCGATCCATCATGATAAAAGTTAGAAGACTTCTGGTGGCTATCAAAACACTAAAATATTGGAGAAGTTCGCAAAAAAAATTTTACTCAAGTATTTCGAACTTTGACTGATATAACGCTTTCGTATTTCACTTTAGCAATTCGATCCATCATCATAAAAGTTTGAACTCTTCTGGGGGCTATCAGAACACAGAGATATTGGAGAAATTCGCCAAAAAAATTTTTCTCAAAAATATTGGTCTGATATAAGTCTTTCGTTTTTCACTTTAGCGATTGGATCCATCATGATAAAAGTTAGAAGTCTTTTGGTGGCTATCAAAACACTAAAATATTGGAGAAGTTCGCAAAAAAAATTTTACTCAAGTATTTCGAACTTTGACTGATATAACGCTTTCGTTTTTCACTTTAGCAATTCGATCCATCATCATAAAAGTTTGAACTCTTCTGGGGGCTATCAGAACACAGAGATATTGGAGAAATTCGCAAAAAAATTTTTCTCAAAAATTTTGGTCTGATATAAGTCTTTCGTTTTTCACTTTAGCGATTCGATCCATCATGAAAAAAATTAAAATTCTTCTGGGGGCTATCAGAACAAAGAAATATTGGAGAAATTCGCAAAAAAAATTTTACTCAAATATTTCGAACTTTGACTGATATAACTCTTTCGTTTTTCACTTTGGCGATTCGATTCATCATGATAGAAGTTTGAACTCTTCTGGGGGCTTTCAGAACACAGAGATATTGGAGAAATTCGCAAAAAAAATTTTTCTCAAAAATTTTGGTCTGATATAAGTCTTTCGTTTTTCACTTTAGCGATTCGATCAATCATGAAAAATGTTAAAATTCTTCTGGGGGCTATCAGAACACAGAAATATTGGAGAAATTCGCAAAAAAAATTTTTCTCAAAAATTTTGGCCTTATATAAGTCTTTCGTTTTTCACTTTAGAGATTCGATCAATCATGAAAAATGTTAAAATTCTTCTGGGGGCTATCAGAACACAGAAATATTGGAGAAATTCGCAAAAAAACATTTTCTCAAAAATTTTGGTCTGATATAAGTCTTTCGTTTTTCACTTTAGCGATTCGATCCAACATGATAAAAGTTAGAAGACTTCTGGTTGCTATCAAAACACTAAAATATTGGAGAAGTTCGCAAAAAAAATTTTACTCAAATATTTCGAACTTTGACTGATATAACTCTTTTGTTTTTCACTTTAGCGATTCGATTCATCATGATAAAAGTTTGAACTCTTCTGGGGGCTATCAGAACACAGAGATATTGGAGAAATTCGCAAAAAAATTTTTCTCAAAAATTTTGGTCTGATATAAGTCTTTCGTTTTTCACTTTAGCGATTCGATCCATCATGAAAAAAATTAAAATTCTTCTGGGGGCTATCAGAACAAAGAAATATTGGAGAAATTCGCAAAAAAAATTTTACTCAAATATTTCGAATTTTGACTGATATAACTCTTTCGTTTTTCACTTTAGCGATTCGATTCATCATGATAAAAGTTTGAACTCTTCTGGGGGCTTTCAGAACACAGAGATATTGGAGAAATTCGCAAAAAAATTTTTCTCAAAAATTTTGGTCTGATATATGTCTTTCGTTTTTCACTTTAGCGATTCGATCAATCATGAAAAATGTTAAAATTCTTCTGGGGGCTATCAGAACACAGAAATATTGGAGAAATTCGAAAAAAAAATTTTTCTCAAAAATTTTGGTCTGATATAAGTCTTTCGTTTTTCACTTTAGCGATTCGATCAATCATGAAAAATGTTAAAATTCTTCTGGGGGCTATCAGAACACAGAAATATTGGAGAAATTCGAAAAAAAAATTTTTCTCAAAAATTTTGGTCTGATATAAGTCTTTCGTTTTTCACTTTAGCGATTACTTCAATCATGAAAAATGTTAAAATTCTTCTGGGGGCTATCAGAACAAAGAAATATTGGAGAAATTCGCAAAAAAAATTTTACTCAAAAATTTCGAACTTTGACTGATATAACGCTTTTGTTTTTCACTTTAGCGATTCGATCCATCATGATAAAAGTTAGAATACTTCTGGGGGCTATCAGAACACAGAGATATTGGAGAAATTCGCAAAAAAAATTTTTCTCAAAAATTTTGGTCTGATATATGTCTTTCGTTTTTCACTTTAGCGATTCGATCAATCATGAAAAATGTTAAAACTCTTCTGGGGGCTATCAGAACACAGAAATATTGGAGAAATTCGCAAAAAAAATTTTACTCAAATATTTCGAACTTTGACTGATATAAGTCTTTCGTTTTTCACTTTAGCGATTCGATCCATCATGATAAAAGTTCGTATACTTCTGGGGGCTATCAGAACACAGAGATATTGGAGAAATTCGCAAAAAAAATTTTTCTCAAAAATTTTGGTCTGATATATGTCTTTCGTTTTTCACTTTAGCGATTCGATCAATCATGAAAAATGTTAAAATTCTTCTGGGGGCTATCAGAACACAGAAATATTGGAGAAATTCACAAAAAAACTTTTTCTCAAAAATTTTGGTCTGATATAAGTCTTTCGTTTTTCACTTTAGCGATTCGATCCATCATGATAAAAGTTAGAAGACTTCTGGTTGCTATCAAAACACTAAAATATTGGAGAAGTTCGCAAAGAAAATTTTACTCAAGTATTTCGAACTTTGACTGATATAACTCTTTCGTTTTTCACTTTAGCGATTCGATTCATCATGATAAAAGTTTGAACTCTTCTGGAGGCTATCAGAACACAGAGATATTGGAGAAATTCGCAAAAAAAATTTTTCTCAAAAATTTTGGTCTGATATAAGTCTTTCGTTTTTCACTTTAGCCATTCGATCAATCATGGAAAATGTTAAAATTCTTCTGGGGGCTATCAGAACACAGAGATATTGGAGAAATTCGCAAAAAAAATTTTTCTCAAAAATTTTTGTCTGATATAAGTCTTTCGTTTTTCACTTTAGCGATTCGATCCATCATGAAAAAAATTAAAATTCTTCTGGGGGCTATCAGAACACAGAGATATTGGAGAAATTCGCAAAAAAATTTTTCTCAAATATTTTGGTCTGATATAAGTCTTTCGTTTTTCACTTTAGCGATTCGATCCATCATGATAAAAGTTAGAAGACTTCTGGTTGCTATCAAAACACTAAAATATTGGAGAAGTTCGCAAAGAAAATTTTACTCAAGTATTTCGAACTTTGACTGATATAACGCTTTCGTTTTCCACTTTAGCAATTCGATCCATCATGATAAAAGTTTGAACTCTTCTGGGGGCTATCAGAACACAGAGATATTGGAGAAATTCGCAAAAAAAATTTTTCTCAAAAATTTTGGTCCGATATAAGTCTTTCGTTTTTCACTTTAGCGATTGGATCCATCATGCTAAAAGTTAGAAGTCTTCTGGTTGCTATCAAAACACTAAAATATTGGAGAAGTTCGCAAAAAAAATTTTACTCAAGTATTTCAAACTTCGACTGATATAACGTTTTCGTTTTTCACTTTAGCAATTCGATCCATCATGATAAAAGTTTGAACTCTTCTGGGGGCTATCAGAACACAGAGATATTGGAGAAATTCGCAAAAAAATTTTTCTCAAAAATTTTGGTCTGATATATGTCTTTCGTTTTTCACTTTAGCGATTCGATCCATCATGATAAAAGTTAGAAGACTTCTGGTTGCTATCAAAACACTAAAATATTGGAGAAGTTCGCAAAGAATATTTTACTCAAGTATTTCGAACTTTGACTGATATAACGCTTTCGTTTTCCACTTTAGCAATTCGATCCATCATGATAAAAGTTTGAACTCTTCTGGGGGCTATCAGAACACAGAGATATTGGAGAAATTCGCAAAAAAATTTTTCTCAAAAATTTTGGTCTGATATAAGTCTTTCGTTTTTCACTTTAGCGATTCGATCCATCATGATAAAAATTAGAAGACTTCTGGTTGCTATCAAAACACTAAAATATTGGAGAAGTTCGCAAAAAAAATTTTACTCAAGTATTTCGAACTTTGACTGATATAACGCTTTCGTTTTTCACTTTAGCGATTCGATTCATCATGATAAAAGTTTGAACTCTTCTGGGTGCTATCAGAACACAGAGATATTGGAGAAATTCGCAAAAAAACATTTTCTCAAAAATTTTGGTCTGATATAAGTCTTTCGTTTTTCACTTTAGCGATTCGATCAATCATGAAAAATGTTAAAATTCTTCTGGGGGCTATCAGAACACAGAAATATTGGAGAAATTCGCAAAAAAACTTTTTCTCAAAAATTTTGGTCTGATATAAGTCTTTCGTTTTTCACTTTAGCGATTGGATCCATCATGATAAAAGTTAGAAGTCTTCTGGTGGCTATCAAAACACTAAAATATTGGAGAAGTTCGCAAAAAAAATTTTACTCAAATATTTCGAACTTTGACTGATATAACTCTTTCGTTTTTCACTTTAGCGATTCGATTCATCATGATAAAAGTTTGAACTCTTCTGGAGGCTATCAGAACACAGAGATATTGGAGAAGTTCGCAAAAAAAATTTTTCTCAAAAATTTTGGTCTGATATAAGTCTTTCGTTTTTCACTTTAGCGATTCGATCAATCATGGAAAATGTTAAAATTCTTCTGGGGGCTATCAGAACACAGAGATATTGGAGAAATTCCCCAAAAAAATTTTTCTCAAAAATTTTGGTCCGATATAAGTCTTTCGTTTTTCACTTTAGCGATTGGATCCATCATGATAAAAGTTAGAAGTCTTCTGGTGGCTATCAAAACAC
Organism: Solenopsis invicta; assembly: GCF_016802725.1. Lineage (NCBI taxonomy): Eukaryota > Metazoa > Arthropoda > Insecta > Hymenoptera > Formicidae > Solenopsis > Solenopsis invicta. The sequence continues at coordinate 14,042,602 of NC_052673.1, forward strand.
TAAAATATTGGAGAAGTTCGCAAAAAAAGTTTTACTCAAGTAATTCGAACTTCGACTGATATAACGTTTTCGTTTTTCACTTTAGCAATTCGATCCATCATGATAAAAGTTCGAATACTTCTGGGGGCTATCAGAACACAGAGATATTGGAGAAATTCGCAAAAAAAATTTTTCTCAAAAATTTTGGTCTGATATATGTCTTTCGTTTTTCACTTTAGCGATTCGATCCATCATGAAAAAAATTAAAATTCTTCTGGGGGCTATCAGAACAAAGAAATATTGGAGAAATTCGGAAAAAATATTTTACTCAAATATTTCGAACTTTGACTGATATAACTCTTTCGTTTTTCACTTTAGCGATTCGATTCATCATGATAAAAGTTTGAACTCTTCTGGGGGCTTTCAGAACACAGAGATATTGGAGAAATTCGCAAAAAAAATTTTTCTCAAAAATTTTGGTCTGATATATGTCTTTCGTTTTTCACTTTAGCGATTCGATCAATCATGAAAAATGTTAAAATTCTTCTGGGGGCTATCAGAACACAGAAATGTTGGAGAAATTCGCAAAAAAAATTTTTCTCAAAAATTTTGGCCTGATATAAGTCTTTCGTTTTTCACTTTAGCGATTCGATCAATCATGAAAAATGTTAAAATTCTTCTGGGGGCTATCAGAACACAGAAATATTGGAGAAATTCGCAAAAAAAATTTTTCTCAAAAATTTTGGCCTTATATAAGTCTTTCGTTTTTCACTTTAGAGATTCGATCAATCATGAAAAATGTTAAAATTCTTCTGCGGGCTATCAGAACACAGAAATATTGGAGAAATTCGCAAAAAAACATTTTCTCAAAAATTTTGGTCTGATATAAGTCTTTCGTTTTTCACTTTAGCGATTCGATCCATCATGATAAAAGTTAGAAGACTTCTGGTTGCTATCAAAACACTAAAATATTGGAGAAGTTCGCAAAAAAATTTTACTCAAATATTTCGAACTTTGACTCATATAACTCTTTCGTTTCTCACTTTAGCGATTCGATTCATCATGATAAAAGTTTGAACTCTTCTGGGGGCTATCAGAACACAGAGATATTGGAGAAATTCGCAAAAAAACTTTTTCTCAAAAATTTTGGTCTGATATAAGTCTTTCGTTTTTCACTTTAGCGATTCGATCCATCATGAAAAAAATTAAAATTCTTCTGGGGGCTATCAGAACAAAGAAATATTGGAGAAATTCGCAAAAAAAATTTTTCTCAAAAATTTTGGTCTGATATATGTCTTTCGTTTTTCACTTTAGCGATTCGATCAATCATGAAAAATGTTAAAATTCTTCTGGGGGCTATCAGAACACAGAAATATTGGAGAAATTCGCAAAAAAACTTTTTCTCAAAAATTTTGGTCTGATATAAGTCTTTCGTTTTTCACTTTAGCGATTCGATCCATCATGATAAAAGTTAGAAGACTTCTGGTGGCTATCAAAACACTAAAATATTGGAGAAGTTCGCAAAAAAAATTTTACTCAAGTATTTCGAACTTTGACTGATATAACGCTTTCGTATTTCACTTTAGCAATTCGATCCATCATCATAAAAGTTTGAACTCTTCTGGGGGCTATCAGAACACAGAGATATTGGAGAAATTCGCCAAAAAAATTTTTCTCAAAAATATTGGTCTGATATAAGTCTTTCGTTTTTCACTTTAGCGATTGGATCCATCATGATAAAAGTTAGAAGTCTTTTGGTGGCTATCAAAACACTAAAATATTGGAGAAGTTCGCAAAAAAAATTTTACTCAAGTATTTCGAACTTTGACTGATATAACGCTTTCGTTTTTCACTTTAGCAATTCGATCCATCATCATAAAAGTTTGAACTCTTCTGGGGGCTATCAGAACACAGAGATATTGGAGAAATTCGCAAAAAAATTTTTCTCAAAAATTTTGGTCTGATATAAGTCTTTCGTTTTTCACTTTAGCGATTCGATCCATCATGAAAAAAATTAAAATTCTTCTGGGGGCTATCAGAACAAAGAAATATTGGAGAAATTCGCAAAAAAAATTTTACTCAAATATTTCGAACTTTGACTGATATAACTCTTTCGTTTTTCACTTTGGCGATTCGATTCATCATGATAGAAGTTTGAACTCTTCTGGGGGCTTTCAGAACACAGAGATATTGGAGAAATTCGCAAAAAAAATTTTTCTCAAAAATTTTGGTCTGATATAAGTCTTTCGTTTTTCACTTTAGCGATTCGATCAATCATGAAAAATGTTAAAATTCTTCTGGGGGCTATCAGAACACAGAAATATTGGAGAAATTCGCAAAAAAAATTTTTCTCAAAAATTTTGGCCTTATATAAGTCTTTCGTTTTTCACTTTAGAGATTCGATCAATCATGAAAAATGTTAAAATTCTTCTGGGGGCTATCAGAACACAGAAATATTGGAGAAATTCGCAAAAAAACATTTTCTCAAAAATTTTGGTCTGATATAAGTCTTTCGTTTTTCACTTTAGCGATTCGATCCAACATGATAAAAGTTAGAAGACTTCTGGTTGCTATCAAAACACTAAAATATTGGAGAAGTTCGCAAAAAAAATTTTACTCAAATATTTCGAACTTTGACTGATATAACTCTTTTGTTTTTCACTTTAGCGATTCGATTCATCATGATAAAAGTTTGAACTCTTCTGGGGGCTATCAGAACACAGAGATATTGGAGAAATTCGCAAAAAAAATTTTTCTCAAAAATTTTGGTCTGATATAAGTCTTTCGTTTTTCACTTTAGCGATTCGATCCATCATGAAAAAAATTAAAATTCTTCTGGGGGCTATCAGAACAAAGAAATATTGGAGAAATTCGCAAAAAAAATTTTACTCAAATATTTCGAATTTTGACTGATATAACTCTTTCGTTTTTCACTTTAGCGATTCGATTCATCATGATAAAAGTTTGAACTCTTCTGGGGGCTTTCAGAACACAGAGATATTGGAGAAATTCGCAAAAAAATTTTTCTCAAAAATTTTGGTCTGATATATGTCTTTCGTTTTTCACTTTAGCGATTCGATCAATCATGAAAAATGTTAAAATTCTTCTGGGGGCTATCAGAACACAGAAATATTGGAGAAATTCGAAAAAAAAATTTTTCTCAAAAATTTTGGTCTGATATAAGTCTTTCGTTTTTCACTTTAGCGATTCGATCAATCATGAAAAATGTTAAAATTCTTCTGGGGGCTATCAGAACACAGAAATATTGGAGAAATTCGAAAAAAAAATTTTTCTCAAAAATTTTGGTCTGATATAAGTCTTTCGTTTTTCACTTTAGCGATTACTTCAATCATGAAAAATGTTAAAATTCTTCTGGGGGCTATCAGAACAAAGAAATATTGGAGAAATTCGCAAAAAAAATTTTACTCAAAAATTTCGAACTTTGACTGATATAACGCTTTTGTTTTTCACTTTAGCGATTCGATCCATCATGATAAAAGTTAGAATACTTCTGGGGGCTATCAGAACACAGAGATATTGGAGAAATTCGCAAAAAAAATTTTTCTCAAAAATTTTGGTCTGATATATGTCTTTCGTTTTTCGCTTTAGCGATTCGATCAATCATGAAAAATGTTAAAATTCTTCTGGGGGCTATCAGAACACAGAAATATTGGAGAAATTCGCAAAAAAAATTTTACTCAAATATTTCGAACTTTGACTGATATAAGGCTTTCGTTTTTCACTTTAGCGATTCGATCCATCATGATAAAAGTTCGTATACTTCTGGGGGCTTTCAGAACACAGAGATATTGGAGAAATTCGCAAAAAAAATTTTTCTCAAAAATTTTGGTCTGATATATGTCTTTCGTTTTTCACTTTAGCGATTCGATCAATCATGAAAAATGTTAAAATTCTTCTGGGGGCTATCAGAACACAGAAATATTGGAGAAATTCACAAAAAAACTTTTTCTCAAAAATTTTGGTCTGATATAAGTCTTTCGTTTTTCACTTTAGCGATTCGATCCATCATGATAAAAGTTAGAAGACTTCTGGTTGCTATCAAAACACTAAAATATTGGGGAAGTTCGCAAAGAAAATTTTACTCAAGTATTTCGAACTTTGACTGATATAACTCTTTCGTTTTTCACTTTAGCGATTCGATTCATCATGATAAAAGTTTGAACTCTTCTGGGGGCTATCAGAACACAGAGATATTGGAGAAATTCGCAAAAAAAATTTTTCTCAAAAATTTTGGTCTGATATAAGTCTTTCGTTTTTCACTTTAGCCATTCGATCAATCATGGAAAATGTTAAAATTCTTCTGGGGGCTATCAGAACACAGAGATATTGGAGAAATTCGCAAAAAAAATTTTTCTCAAAAATTTTTGTCTGATATAAGTCTTTCGTTTTTCACTTTAGCGATTCGATCCATCATGAAAAAAATTAAAATTCTTCTGGGGGCTATCAGAACACAGAGATATTGGAGAAATTCGCAAAAAAAATTTTTCTCAAATATTTTGGTCTGATATAAGTCTTTCGTTTTTCACTTTAGCGATTCGATCCATCATGATAAAAGTTAGAAGACTTCTGGTTGCTATCAAAACACTAAAATATTGGAGAAGTTCGCAAAGAAAATTTTACTCAAGTATTTCGAACTTTGACTGATATAACGCTTTCGTTTTCCACTTTAGCAATTCGATCCATCATGATAAAAGTTTGAACTCTTCTGGGGGCTATCAGAACACAGAGATATTGGAGAAATTCGCAAAAAAAATTTTTCTCAAAAATTTTGGTCCGATATAAGTCTTTCGTTTTTCACTTTAGCGATTGGATCCATCATGCTAAAAGTTAGAAGTCTTCTGGTTGCTATCAAAACACTAAAATATTGGAGAAGTTCGCAAAAAAAATTTTACTCAAGTATTTCAAACTTCGACTGATATAACGTTTTCGTTTTTCACTTTAGCAATTCGATCCATCATGATAAAAGTTTGAACTCTTCTGGGGGCTATCAGAACACAGAGATATTGGAGAAATTCGCAAAAAAAATTTTTCTCAAAAATTTTGGTCTGATATATGTCTTTCGTTTTTCACTTTAGCGATTCGATCCATCATGATAAAAGTTAGAAGACTTCTGGTTGCTATCAAAACACTAAAATATTGGAGAAGTTCGCAAAGAATATTTTACTCAAGTATTTCGAACTTTGACTGATATAACGCTTTCGTTTTCCACTTTAGCAATTCGATCCATCATGATAAAAGTTTGAACTCTTCTGGGGGCTATCAGAACACAGTGATATTGGAGAAATTCGCAAAAAAAATTTTTCTCAAAAATTTTGGTCTGATATAAGTCTTTCGTTTTTCACTTTAGCGATTCGATCCATCATGATAAAAATTAGAAGACTTCTGGTTGCTATCAAAACACTAAAATATTGGAGAAGTTCGCAAAAAAAATTTTACTCAAATATTTCGAACTTTGACTGATATAACTCTTTCGTTTTTCACATTAGCGATTCGATTCATCATGATAAAAGTTTGAACTCTTCTGGGGGCTATCAGAACACAGAGATATTGGAGAAATTCGCAAAAAAAATTTTTCTCAAAAATTTTGGTCTGATATAAGTCTTTCGTTTTTCACTTTAGCGATTCGATCAATCATGAAAAATGTTAAAATTCTTCTGGGGGCTATCAGAACACAGAAATATTGGAGAAATTCGCAAAAAAACTTTTTCTCAAAAATTTTGGTCTGATATAAGTCTTTCGTTTTTCACTTTAGCGATTGGATCCATCATGATAAAAGTTAGAAGTCTTCTGGTGGCTATCAAAACACTAAAATATTGGAGAAGTTCGCAAAAAAAATTTTACTCAAATATTTCGAACTTTGACTGATATAACTCTTTCGTTTTTCACTTTAGCGATTCGATTCATCATGATAAAAGTTTGAACTCTTCTGGGGGCTATCAGAACACAGAGATATTGGAGAAATTCGCAAAAAAAATTTTTCTCAAAAATTTTGGTCTGATATAAGTCTTTCGTTTTTCACTTTAGCGATTCGATCAATCATGGAAAATGTTAAAATTCTTCTGGGGGCTATCAGAACACAGAGATATTGGAGAAATTCCCCAAAAAAATTTTTCTCAAAAATTTTGGTCCGATATAAGTCTTTCGTTTTTCACTTTAGCGATTGGATCCATCATGATAAAAGTTAGAAGTCTTCTGGTGGCTATCAAAACACTAAAATATTGGAGAAGTTCGCAAAAAAAGTTTTACTCAAGTAATTCGAACTTCGACTGATATAACGTTTTCGTTTTTCACTTTAGCAATTCGATCCATCATGATAAAAGTTCGAATACTTCTGGGGGCTATCAGAACACAGAGATATTGGAGAAATTCGCAAAAAAAATTTTTCTCAAAAATTTTGGTCTGATATATGTCTTTCGTTTTTCACTTTAGCGATTCGATCCATCATGAAAAAAATTAAAATTCTTCTGGGGGCTATCAGAACAAAGAAATATTGGAGAAATTCGGAAAAAATATTTTACTCAAATATTTCGAACTTTGACTGATATAACTCTTTCGTTTTTCACTTTAGCGATTCGATTCATCATGATAAAAGTTTGAACTCTTCTGGGGGCTTTCAGAACACAGAGATATTGGAGAAATTCGCAAAAAAAATTTTTCTCAAAAATTTTGGTCTGATATATGTCTTTCGTTTTTCACTTTAGCGATTCGATCAATCATGAAAAATGTTAAAATTCTTCTGGGGGCTATCAGAACACAGAAATATTGGAGAAATTCGCAAAAAAAATTTTTCTCAAAAATTTTGGTCTGATATATGTCTTTCGTTTTTCACTTTAGCGATTCGATCAATAATGAAAAATGTTAAAATTCTTCTGGGGGCTATCAGAACACTGAAATATTGGAGAAATTCGCAAAAAAACTTTTTCTCAAAAATTTTGGTCTGATATAAATCTTCCGTTTTTCACTTTAGCGATTCGATTCATCATGATAAAAGTTTGAACTCTTCTGGGGTCTTTCAGAACACAGAGATATTGGAGAAATTCGCAAAAAAACTTTTTTTCAAAAATTTTGGTCTGATATATCTCTTTCGTTTTTCACTTTAGCGATTCGCTTCATCATGATAAAAGTTTGAACCCTTCTGGGGGCTTTCAGAACGCAGAGATATTGGAGAAATTCGCAAAAAAAATTTTTCTCAAAAATTTTGGTCTGATATATGTCTTTCGTTTTTCACTTTAGCGATTCGATCAATAATGAAAAATGTTAAAATTCTTCTGGGGGCTATCAGAACACTGAAATATTGGAGAAATTCGCAAAAAAACTTTTTCTCAAAAATTTTGGTCTGATATAAATCTTTCGTTTTTCACTTTAGCGATTCGATTCATCATGATAAAAGTTTGAACTCTTCTGGGGTCTTTCAGAACACAGAGATATTGGAGAAATTCGCAAAAAAAATTTTACTCAAATATTTCGAACTTTGATTGATGTAACTCTTTCGTTTTTCACTTTAGCGATTCGATTCATCATGATAAAAGTTTGAACTCTTCTGGGGGCTATCAGAACACAGAGATATTGGAGAAATTCGCAAAAAAAATTTTTCTCAAAAATTTTGGTCTGATATAAGTCTTTCGTCTTTCACTTTAGCGATTGGATCCATCATGATAAAAGTTAGAAGTCTTCTGGTGGCTATCAAAACACTAAAATATTGGAGAAGTTCGCAAAAAAAATTTTACTCAAGTATTTCGAACTTCGACTGATATAACGTTTTCGTTTTTCACTTTAGCAATTCGATCCATCATGATAAAAGTTTGAACTCTTCTGGGGGCTATCAGAACACAGAGATATTGGAGAAATTCGCAAAAAAAATTTTTCTCAAAAATTTTGGTCTGATATATGTCTTTCGTTTTTCACTTTAGCGATTCGATCAATCATGAAAAATGTTAAAATTCTTCTGGGGGCTCTCAGAACACAGAAATATTGGAGAAATTCGCAAAAAAAATTTTACTCAAATATTTCGAACTTTGACTGATATAACGCTTTCGTTTTTCACTTTAGCGATTCGATCCATCATGATAAAAGTTCGAATACTTCTGGGGGCTATCAGAACACAGAGATATTGGAGAAATTCGCAAAAAAAATTTTTCTCAAAAATTTTGGTCTGATATATGTCTTTCGTTTTTCACTTTAGCGATTCGATCAATAATGAAAAATGTTAAAATTCTTCTGGGGGCTATCAGAACACTGAAATATTGGGGAAATTCGCAAAAAAACTTTTTCTCAAAAATTTTGGTCTGATATAAATCTTTCGTTTTTCACTTTAGCGATTCGATTCATCATGATAAGAGTTTGAACTCTTCTGGGGTCTTTCAGAACACAGAGATATTGGAGAAATTCGCAAAAAAACTTTTTCTCAAAAATTTTGGTCTGATATAAGCCTTTCGTTTTTCACTTTAGCGATTCGATTCATCATGATAAAATTTTGAACTCTTCTGGGGTCTTTCAGAACACAGAGATATTGGAGAAAGTCGCAAAAAAACTTTTTCTCAAAAATTTTGGTCTGATATAAGTCTTTCGTTTTTCACTTTAGCGATTTGATCCATGATAAAAGTGAGAACCCTTCTGGTGGCTATCAAAACACAAAAATATTGGAGAAGTTCGCAAAAAAAGTTTTACTCAAATATTTCGAACTTTGACTGATATAACTCTTTCGTTTTTCACTTTAGCGATTCGATCCATCATGATAAAAGTTCGAATACTTCTGGGGGCTATCAGAACACAGAGATATTGGAGAAATTCGCAAAAAAAATTTTTCTCAAAAATTTTGGTCTGATATAAGTCTTTCGTTTTTCACTTTCGCGATTCGATCCATCATGAAAAAAATTAAAATTCTTTTGGGGGCTATCAGAACAAAGAAATATTGGAGAAATTCGCAAAAAAAATTTTACTCAAAAATTTCGAACTTTGACTGATATAACCCTTTCGTATTTCAATTTAGCGATTCGATTCATCATGATAAAAGTTTGAACTCTTCTGGGGGCTATCAGAACACAGAGATATTGGAGAAATTCGCAAAAAAAATTTTTCTCAAAAATTTTGGTCTGATATAAGTCTTTCGTTTTTCACTTTAGCGATTCGATCCATCATGATAAAAGTTAGAAGACTTCTGGTTGCTATCAAAACACTAAAATATTGGAGAAGTTCGCAAAGAAAATTTTACTCAAGTATTTCGAACTTTGACTGATATAACGCTTTCGTTTTCCACTTTAGCAATTCGATCCATCATGATAAAAGTTTGAACTCTTCTGGGGGCTATCAGAACACAGAGATATTGGAGAAATTCGCAAAAAAAATTTTTCTCAAAAATTTTGGTCTGATATAAGTCTTTCGTTTTTCACTTTCGCGATTCGATCCATCATGAAAAAAATTAAAATTCTTCTGGGGGCTATCAGAACAAAGAAATATTGGAGAAATTCGCAAAAAAAATTTTACTCAAAAATTTCGAACTTTGACTGATATAACCCTTTCGTTTTTCAATTTAGCGATTCGATTCATCATGATAAAAGTTTGAACTCTTCTGGGGGCTATCAGAACACAGAGATATTGGAGAAATTCGCAAAAAAAATTTTTCTCAAAAATTTTGGTCTGATATAAGTCTTTCGTTTTTCACTTTAGCGATTCGATCCATCATGATAAAAGTTAGAAGACTTCTGGTTGCTATCAAAACACTAAAATATTGGAGAAGTTCGCAAAGAAAATTTTACTCAAGTATTTCGAACTTTGACTGATATAACGCTTTCGTTTTCCACTTTAGCAATTCGATCCATCATGATAAAAGTTTGAACTCTTCTGGGGGCTATCAGAACACAGAGATATTGGAGAAATTCGCAAAAAAAATTTTTCTCAAAAATTTTGGTCTGATATAAGTCTTTCGTTTTTCACTTTAGCGATTCGATCAATCATGGAAAATGTTAAAATTCTTCTGGGGGCTATCAGAACACAGAGATATTGGAGAAATTACCAAAAAAAATTTTTCTCAAAAATTTTGGTCCGATATAAGTCTTTCGTCTTTCACTTTAGCGATTGGATCCATCATGATAAAAGTTAGAAGTCTTCTGGTGGCTATCAAAACACTAAAATATTGGAGAAGTTCGCAAAAAAAGTTTTACTCAAGTAATTCGAACTTCGACTGATATAACGTTTTCGTTTTTCACTTTAGCAATTCGATCCATCATGATAAAAGTTTGAACTCTTCTGGGGTCTTTCAGAACACAGAGATATTGGAGAAATTCGCAAAAAAACTTTTTCTCAAAAATTTTGGTCTGATATATCTCTTTCGTTTTTCACTTTAGCGATTCGCTTCATCATGATAAAAGTTTGAACCCTTCTGGGGGCTTTCAGAACGCAGAGATATTGGAGAAATTCGCAAAAAAAATTTTTCTCAAAAATTTTGGTCTGATATATGTCTTTCGTTTTTCACTTTAGCGATTCGATCAATAATGAAAAATGTTAAAATTCTTCTGGGGGCTATCAGAACACTGAAATATTGGAGAAATTCGCAAAAAAACTTTTTCTCAAAAATTTTGGTCTGATATAAATCTTTCGTTTTTCACTTTAGCGATTCGATTCATCATGATAAAAGTTTGAACTCTTCTGGGGGCTTTCAGAACACAGAGATATTGGAGAAATTCGCAAAAAAACTTTTTCTCAAAAATTTTGGTCTGATATAAGCCTTTCGTTTTTCACTTTAGCGATTCGATTCATCATGATAAAATTTTGAACTCTTCTGGGGGCTTTCAGAACACAGAGATATTGGAGAAATTCGCAAAAAAACTATTTCTCAAAAATTTTGGTCTGATATAAGTCTTTCGTTTTTCACTTTAGCGATTCGATCCATGATAAAAGTGAGAACCCTTCTGGGGGCTATCAAAACACAAAAATATTGGAGAAGTTCGCAAAAAAAGTTTTACTCAAATATTTCGAACTTTGACTGATATAACTCTTTCGTTTTTCACTTTAGCGATTCGATCCATCATGATAAAAGTTCGAATACTTCTGGGGGCTATCAGAACACAGAGATATTGGAGAAATTCGCAAAAAAAATTTTTCTCAAAAATTTTGGTCTGATATATGTCTTTCGTTTTTCACTTTAGCGATTCGATCAATCATGAAAAATGTTAAAATTCTTCTGGGGGCTCTCAGAACACAGAAATATTGGAGAAATTCGCAAAAAAAATTTTACTCAAATATTTCGAACTTTGACTGATATAACGCTTTCGTTTTTCACTTTAGCGATTCGATCCATCATGATAAAAGTTCGAATACTTCTGGGGGCTATCAGAACACAGAGATATTGGAGAAATTCGCAAAAAAAATTTTTCTCAAAAATTTTGGTCTGATATATGTCTTTCGTTTTTCACTTTAGCGATTCGATCAATCATGAAAAATGTTAAAATTCTTCTGGGGGCTATCAGAACACAGAAATATTGGAGAAATTCGCAAAAAAACTTTTTCTCAAAAATTTTGGTGTGATATAAGTCTTTCGTTTTTCACTTTAGCGATTCGATCCATCATGATAAAAGTTAGAAGACTTCTGGTGGCTATCAAAACACTAAAATATTGGAGAAGTTCGCAAAAAAAATTTAACTCAAGTATTTCGAACTTTGACTGATATAACGCTTTCGTTTTTCACGTTAGCAATTCGATCCATCATCATAAAAGTTTGAACTCTTCTGGGGGCTATCAGAACACAGAGATATTGGAGAAATTCGCAAAAAAAATTTTTCTCAAAAATTTTGGTCTGATATAAGTCTTTCGTTTTTCACTTTAGCGATTCGATCCATCATGATAAAAGTTAGAAGACTTCTGGTTGCTATCAAAACACTAAAATATTGGAGAAGTTCGCAAAAAAAATTTTACTCAAATATTTCGAACTTTGACTGATATAACTCTTTCGTTTTTCACTTTAGCGATTCGACTCATCATGATAAAAGTTTGAACTCTTCTGGAGGCTATCAGAACACAGAGATATTGGAGAAGTTCGCAAAAAAAATTTTTCTCAAAAATTTTGGTCTGATATAAGTCTTTCGTTTTTCACTTTAGCGATTCGATCAATCATGGAAAATGTTAAAATTCTTCTGGGGGCTATCAGAACACAGAGATATTGGAGAAATTCCCAAAAAAAATTTTTCTCAAAAATTTTGGTCCGATATAAGTCTTTCGTCTTTCACTTTAGCGATTGGATCCATCATGATAAAAGTTAGAAGTCTTCTGGTGGCTATCAAAACACTAAAATATTGGAGAAGTTCGCAAAAAAAGTTTTACTCAAGTATTTCGAACTTCGACTGATATAACGTTTTCGTTTTTCACTTTAGCAATTCGATCCATCATGATAAAAGTTTGAACTCTTCTGGGGGCTATCAGAACACAGAGATATTGGAGAAATTCGCAAAAAAAATTTTTCTCAAAAATTTTGGTCTGATATATGTCTTTCGTTTTTCACTTTAGCGATTCGATCAATCATGAAAAATGTTAAAATTCTTCTGGGGGCTATCAGAACACAGAAATATTGGAGAAATTCGCAAAAAAACTTTTTCTCAAAAATTTTGGTCTGATATAAATCTTTCGTTTTTCACTTTAGCCATTCGATCAATCATGGAAAATGTTAAAATTCTTCTGGGGGCTATCAGAACACAGAGATATTGGAGAAATTCGCAAAAAAAATTTTTCTCAAAAATTTTGGTCTGATATAAGTCTTTCGTTTTTCACTTTAGCGATTCGATCCATCATGAAAAAAATTAAAATTCTTCTGGGGGCTATCAGAACACTAAAATATTGGAGAAGTTCGCAAAAAAAGTTTTACTCAAGTATTTCGAACTTCGACTGATATAACGTTTTCGTTTTTCACTTTAGCAATTCGATCCATCATGATAAAAGTTTGAACTCTTCTGGGGGCTATCAGAACACAGAGATATTGGAGAAATTCGCAAAAAAAATTTTTCTCAAAAATTTTGGTCTGATATATGTCTTTCGTTTTTCACTTTAGCGATTCGATCAATCATGAAAAATGTTAAAATTCTTCTGGGGTCAATCAGAACACAGAAATATTGGAGAAATTCGCAAAAAAAATTTTACTCAAGTATTTCGAACTTCGACTGATATAACGTTTTCGTTTTTCACTTTAGCAATTCGATCCATCATGATAAAAGTTTGAACTCTTCTGGGGGCTATCAGAACACAGAGATATTGGAGAAATTCGCAAAAAAAATTTTTCTCAAAAATTTTGGTCTGATATATGTCTTTCGTTTTTCACTTTAGCGATTCGATCAATCATGAAAAATGTTAAAATTCTTCTGGGGGCTATCAAAACACAGAAATATTGGAGAAAATCGCAAAAAAAATTTTACTCAAATATTTCGAACTTTGACAGATACAACGCTTTCGTTTTTCACTTTAGCGATTCGATCCATCATGATAAAAGTTCGAATACTTCTGGGGGCTATCAGAACACAGAGATATTGGAGAAATTCGCAAAAAAAGTTTTTCTCAAAAATTTTGGTCTGATATAAGTCTTTCGTTTTTCACTTTAGCGATTCGATCAATCATGGAAAATGTTAAAATTCTTCTGGGGGCTATCAGAACACAGAGATATTGGAGAAATTCCCAAAAAAAATTTTTCTCAAAAATTTTGGTCCGATATAAGTCTTTCGTCTTTCACTTTAGCGATTGGATCCATCATGATAAAAGTTAGAAGTCTTCTGGTGGCTATCAAAACACTAAAATATTGGAGAAGTTCGCAAAAAAAGTTTTACTCAAGTATTTCGAACTTCGACTGATATAACGTTTTCGTTTTTCACTTTAGCAATTCGATCCATCATGATAAAAGTTTGAACTCTTCTGGGGGCTATCAGAACACAGAGATATTGGAGAAATTCGCAAAAAAAATTTTTCTCAAAAATTTTGGTCTGATATATGTCTTTCGTTTTTCACTTTAGCGATTCGATCAATCATGAAAAATGTTAAAATTCTTCTGGGGGCTATCAGAACACAGAAATATTGGAGAAATTCGCAAAAAAACTTTTTCTCAAAAATTTTGGTCTGATATAAGTCTTTCGTTTTTCACTTTAGCGATTCGATCCATCATGATAAAAGTTAGAAGACTTCTGGTGGCTATCAAAACACTAAAATATTGGAGAAGTTCGCAAAAAAAATTTTACTCAAGTATTTCGAACTTTGACTGATATAACTCTTTCGTTTTTCACTTTAGCGATTCGATTCATCATGATAAAAGTTTGAACTCTTCTGGGGGCTTTCAGAACACAGAGATATTGGAGAAATTCGCAAAAAAAATTTTTCTCAAAAATTTTGGTCTGATATATGTCTTTCGTTTTTCACTTTAGCGATTCGATCAATCATGAAAAATGTTAAAATTCTTCTGGGGGCTATCAGAACACAGAAATATTGGAGAAATTCACAAAAAAACTTTTTCTCAAAAATTTTGGTCTGATATAAGTCTTTCGTTTTTCACTTTAGCGATTCGATTCATCATGATAAAATTTTGAACTCTTCTGGGGGCTTTCAGAACACAGAGATATTGGAGAAATTCGCAAAAAAACTTTTTCTCAAAAATTTTGGTCTGATATAAGTCTTTCGTTTTTCACTTTAGCGATTCGATCCATGATAAAAGTGAGAACCCTTCTGGGGGCTATCAAAACACAAAAATATTGGAGAAGTTCGCAAAAAAAGTTTTACTCAAATATTTCGAACTTTGACTGATATAACTCTTTCGTTTTTCACTTTAGCGATTCGATCCATCATGATAAAAGTTCGAATACTTCTGGGGGCTATCAGAACACAGAGATATTGGAGAAATTCGCAAAAAAAATTTTTCTCAAAAATTTTGGTCTGATATATGTCTTTCGTTTTTCACTTTAGCGATTCGATCAATCATGAAAAATGTTAAAATTCTTCTGGGGTCAATCAGAACACAGAAATATTGGAGAAATTCGCAAAAAAAATTTTACTCAAATATTTCGAACTTTGATTGATGTAACTCTTTCGTTTTTCACTTTAGCGATTCGATTCATCATGATAAAAGTTTGAACTCTTCTGGGGGCTATCAGAACACAGAGATATTGGAGAAATTCGCAAAAAAAATTTTTCTCAAAAATTTTGGTCTGATATAAATCTTTCGTTTTTCACTTTAGCGATTGGATCCATCATGATAAAAGTTAGAAGTCTTCTGGTGGCTATCAAAACACTAAAATATTGGAGAAGTTGGCAAAAAAAATTTTACTCATGTATTTCGAACTTTGACTGATATAACGCTTTCGTTTTTCACGTTAGCAATTCGATCCATCATCATAAAAGTTTGAACTTTTCTGGGGGCTATCAGAACACAGAGATATTGGAGAAATTCGCAAAAAAAATTTTTCTCAAAAATTTTGGTCTGATATACGAGGTGTGTTCAAAAAGTATCGCGAATTTTGTGTTTTTTCAAAAATTATTTATTTATTCATGAATATCTATTTTGTCCCCTTCAAAGTAATCCCCATGAGATATTATACACTTGTGCCAACGGTTTTTCCAATCTTCGAAGCACTTCAAAAAATCATTTTTTTTATCTTGTTCAGCTCCTCCTTCGATGCCGTCTTTATCTCGTCAA
Source organism: Solenopsis invicta (assembly GCF_016802725.1). Classification (NCBI taxonomy): domain Eukaryota; kingdom Metazoa; phylum Arthropoda; class Insecta; order Hymenoptera; family Formicidae; genus Solenopsis; species Solenopsis invicta. The sequence goes on from NC_052673.1 coordinate 14,058,257, forward strand.
GCGTAGCGTAACGTCGTCCTTTCATGGGCCTCTTCAGTTTAGGGAACAAGAAAAAGTCACAGGGGGCCAGATCTGGGGAATACGGTGGCTGCGGCATCATTAGTGTGTTGTTTTTGGCCAAAAAGTCGCGCACAAGCAACAATGTGTGAGCAGGTGCGTTATCGTGGTGCAAAAGCCAATTTTTGTTCTTCCACAAATCCGGGCGTTTCTGGCGGATTGCTTCGCGCAAATTGCGCATAACTTGCAGGTAATATTCCTTATTGACCGTTCTACCCTGTGGCAAGAACTCATGATGCACCACGCCCCTGCAATCGAAGAAAACTGTCAGCAAAACTTTCACATTCGACCGAACTTGGCGCGCTTTTTTCGGTCTTGGTTCGTGCGGCAGCTTCCATTGAGATGATTGAGCTTTGGTTTCCACGTCATAACCATAAACCCACGATTCGTCACCAGTTATGACCCTCTGGAGCAAGTTTGGGTCGTCGCGGACAGAGTCCAACATCTCATTAGCAATGTTCATGCGATGCTGTTTTTGGTCGCAATTGAGCAATTTTGGTACGAATTTCGCGGCGACCCGTCTCATGCCCAAATCATTGATAAAAATCGAATGGCACGAGCCAATCGATATGTTTAGGTCCTCAGCAACTTCTCTAACGGTGATTCGACGATTGGCCAATACCATTTTCTCCACTTCATTAATTTTTTCGTCTGTTGTTGAAGTGCTCGGGCGTCCGGCACGCTCTTCGTCGTTCACATCTTCTCGGCCTTCTGAGAACATTTTGTACCACCGATAAACGTTGCTTCGGTCCAAGGTAGCTTCTCCGTATGCCACAGTCAACATTCGGAATGCATCCGCGCACTTAATTTCGTTTTTCACACAAAATTTGATACAGGTTCTTTGATCCATTTTTTTGAATAGGTAAAAATCGAAGACGATCCAAAACACGTGCAAGCAAAGCAGCTGTCAACAATTAAGTGAACATTCAAAATGGCCGAGCTTGTCGGCATAAGTGAGAGACATGAGTACCAACATAACGCCACAAAAAGATCGAAATTCGAATATACGTAACCCGCAAAAATTCAAAATTCGCGATACTTTTTGAACACACCTCGTAAGTCTTTCGTATTCACTTTAGCGATTGGATCCATCATGATAAAAGTTAGAAGTCTTCTGGTGGCTATCAAAACACTAAAATATTGGAGAAGTTCGCAAAAAAAATTTTACTCAAGTATTTCGAACTTTGACTGATATAACGCTTTCGTTTTTCACTTTAGCAATTCGATCCATCATCATAAAAGTTTGAACTCTTCTGGGGGCTATCAGAACACAGAGATATTGGAGAAATTCGCAAAAAAAATTTTTCTCAAAAATTTTGGTCTGATATAAGTCTTTCGTTTTTCACTTTCGCGATTCGATCCATCATGAAAAAAATTAAAATTCTTCTGGGGGCTATCAGAACAAAGAAATATTGGAGAAATTCGCAAAAAAAATTTTACTCAAAAATTTCGAACTTTGACTGATATAACCCTTTCGTTTTTCAATTTAGCGATTCGATTCATCATGATAAAAGTTTGAACTCTTCTGGGGGCTATCAGAACACAGAGATATTGGAGAAATTCGCAAAAAAAATTTTTCTCAAAAATTTTGGTCGGATATAAGTCTTTCGTTTTTCACGTTAGCGATTCGATCCATCATGATAAAAGTTAGAAGACTTCTGGTTGCTATCAAAACACTAAAATATTGGAGAAGTTCGCAAAGAAAATTTTACTCAAGTATTTCGAACTTTGAATGATATAACGCTTTCGTTTTCCACTTTAGCAATTCGATCCATCATGATAAAAGTTTGAACTCTTCTGGGGGCTATCAGAACACAGAGATATTGGAGAAATTCGCAAAAAAAATTTTTCTCAAAAATTTTGGTCTGATATAAGTCTTTCGTTTTTCACTTTAGCGATTGGATCCATCATGATAAAAGTTAGAAGTCTTCTGGTGGCTATCAAAACACTAAAATATTGGAGAAGTTCGCAAAAAAAATTTTACTCAAGTATTTCAAACTTCGACTGATATAACGTTTTCGTTTTTCACTTTAGCAATTCGATCCATCATGATAAAAGTTTGAACTCTTCTGGGGGCTATCAGAACACAGAGATATTGGAGAAATTCGCAAAAAAAATTTTTCTCAAAAATTTTGGTCTGATATAAGTCTTTCGTTTTTCACTTTAGCGATTGGATCCATCATGATAAAAGTTAGAAGTCTTCTGGTGGCTATCAAAACACTAAAATATTGGAGAAGTTCGCAAAAAAAATTTTACTCAAGTATTTCGAACTTTGACTGATATAACGCTTTCGTTTTTCACTTTAGCAATTCGATCCATCATCATAAAAGTTTGAACTCTTCTGGGGGCTATCAGAACACAGAGATTTTGGAGAAATTCGCAAAAAAAATTTTTCTCAAAAATTTTGGTCTGATATAAGTCTTTCGTTATTCACTTTAGCGATTCGATCCATCATGAAAAAAATTAAAATTCTTCTGGGGGCTATCAGAACAAAGAAATATTGGAGAAATTCGGAAAAAATATTTTACTCAAATATTTCGAACTTTGACTGATATAACTCTTTCGTTTTTCACTTTAGCGATTCGATTCATCATGATAAAAGTTTGAACTCTTCTGGGGGCTTTCAGAACACAGAGATATTGGAGAAATTCGCAAAAAAAATTTTTCTCAAAAATTTTGGTCTGATATATGTCTTTCGTTTTTCACTTTAGCGATTCGATCCATCATGAAAAAATTTAAAATTCTTCTGGGGGCTATCAGAACACAGAAATATTGGAGAAATTCGCAAAAAAACTTTTTCTCAAAAATTTTGGTCTGATATAAGTCTTTCGTTTTTCACTTTAGCGATTGGATCCATCATGATAAAAGTTAGAAGTCTTCTGGTGGCTATCAAAACACTAAAATATTGGAGAAGTTCGCAAAAAAAATTTTACTCAAGTATTTCGAACTTTGACTGATATAACGCTTTCGTTTTTCACGTTAGCAATTCGATCCATCATCATAAAAGTTTGAACTCTTCTGGGGGCTATCAGAACACAGAGATATTGGAGAAATTCGCAAAAAAATTTTTCTCAAAAATTTTGGTCTGATATAAGTCTTTCGTTTTTCACTTTAGCGATTCGATCCATCATGATAAAAGTTAGAAGACTTCTGGTTGCTATCAAAACACTAAAATATTGGAGAAGTTCGCAAAGAAAATTTTACTCAAGTATTTCGAACTTTGACTGATATAACGCTTTCGTTTTCCACTTTAGCAATTCGATCCATCATGATAAAAGTTTGAACTCTTCTGGGGGCTATCAGAACACAGAGATATTGGAGAAATTCACAAAAAAAATTTTTCTCAAAAATTTTGGTCCGATATAAGTCTTTCGTCTTTCACTTTAGCGATTGGATCCATCATGATAAAAGTTAGAAGTCTTCTGGTGGCTACCAAAACACTAAAATATTGGAGAAGTTCGCAAAAAAAATTTTACTCAAGTATTTCGAACTTCGACTGATATAACGTTTTCGTTTTTCACTTTAGCAATTCGATCCATCATGATAAAAGTTTGAACTCTTCTGGGGGCTATCAGAACACAGAGATATTGGAGAAATTCGCAAAAAAAATTTTTCTCAAAAATTTTGGTCTGATATAAGTCTTTCGTTTTTCACTTTCGCGATTCGATCCATCATGAAAAAAATTAAAATTCTTCTGGGGGCTATCAGAAAAAAGAAATATTGGAGAAATTCGCAAAAAAAATTTTACTCAAAAATTTCGAACTTTGACTGATATAACCCTTTCGTTTTTCAATTTAGCGATTCGATTCATCATGATAAAAGTTTGAACTCTTCTGGGGGCTATCAGAACACAGAGATATTGGAGAAATTCGCAAAAAAAATTTTTCTCAAAAATTTTGGTCTGATATAAGTCTTTCGTTTTTCACTTTAGCGATTCGATCCATCATGATAAAAGTTAGAAGACTTCTGGTTGCTATCAAAACACTAAAATATTGGAGAAGTTCGCAAAGAAAATTTTACTCAAGTATTTTGAACTTTGACTGATATAACGCTTTCGTTTTCCACTTTAGCAATTCGATCCATCATGATAAAAGTTTGAACTCTTCTGGGGGCTATCAGAACACAGAGATATTGGAGAAATTCGCAAAAAAAATTTTTCTCAAAAATTTTGGTCCGATATAAGTCTTTCGACTTTCACTTTAGCGATTGGATCCATCATGATAAAAGTTAGAAGTCTTCTGGTGGCTATCAAAACACTAAAATATTGGAGAAGTTCGCAAAAAAAATTTTACTCAAGTATTTCGAACTTCGACTGATATAACGTTTTCGTTTTTCACTTTAGCAATTCGATCCATCATGATAAAAGTTTGAACTCTTCTGGGGGCTATCAGAACACAGAGATATTGGAGAAATTCGCAAAAAAACATTTTCTCAAAAATTTTGGTCTGATATAAGTCTTTCGTTTTTCACTTTAGCGATTCGATCAATCATGAAAAATGTTAAAATTCTTCTGGGGGCTATCAGAACACAGAAATATTGGAGAAATTCGCAAAAAAACTTTTTCTCAAAAATTTTGGTCTGATATAAGTTTTTCGTTTTTCTCTTTAGCGATTCGATCCATCATGATAAAAGTTAGAAGTCTTCTGGTGGCTTTCAGAACACAGAGATATTGGAGAAATTCGCAAAAAAAATTTTTCTCAAAAATTTTGGTCTGATATATGTCTTTCGTTTTTCACTTTAGCGATTCGATCAATCATGAAAAATGTTAAAATTCTTCTGGGGGCTATCAGAACACAGAAATATTGGAGAAATTCGCAAAAAAACTTTTTCTCAAAAATTTTGGTCTGATATAAGTCTTTCGTTTTTCACTTTAGCGATTCGATCCATCATGATAAAAGTTAGAAGACTTCTGGTGGCTATCAAAACACTAAAATATTGGAGAAGTTCGCAAAAAAAATTTTACTCAAGTATTTCGAACTTTGACTGATATAACGCTTTCGTTTTTCACGTTAGCAATTCGATCCATCATCATAAAAGTTTGAACTCTTCTGGGGGCTATCAGAACACAGAGATATTGGAGAAATTCGCAAAAAAATTTTTCTCAAAAATTTTGGTCTGATATAAGTCTTTCGTTTTTCACTTTAGCGATTCGATCCATCATGATGAAAGTTAGAAGACTTCTGGTTGCTATCAAAACACTAAAATATTGGAGAAGTTCGCAAAGAAAATTTTACTCAAGTATTTCGAACTTTGACTGATATAACGCTTTCGTTTTCCACTTTAGCAATTCGATCCATCATGATAAAAGTTTGAACTCTTCTGGGGGCTATCAGAACACAGAGATATTGGAGAAATTCGCAAAAAAAATTTTTCTCAAAAATTTTGGTCTGATATAAGTCTTTCGTTTTTCACTTTCGCGATTCGATCCATCATGAAAAAAATTAAAATTCTTCTGGGGGCTATCAGAACAAAGAAATATTGGAGAAATTCGCAAAAAAAATTTTACTCAAAAATTTCGAACTTTGACTGATATAACCCTTTCGTTTTTCAATTTAGCGATTCGATTCATCATGATAAAAGTTTGAACTCTTCTGGGGGCTATCAGAACACAGAGATATTGGAGAAATTCGCAAAAAAATTTTTCTCAAAAATTTTGGTCTGATATAAGTCTTTCGTTTTTCACTTTAGCGATTCGATCCATCATGATAAAAGTTAGAAGACTTCTGGTTGCTATCAAAACACTAAAATATTGGAGAAGTTCGCAAAGAAAATTTTACTCAAGTATTTCGAACTTTGACTGATATAACGCTTTCGTTTTCCACTTTAGCAATTCGATCCATCATGATAAAAGTTTGAACTCTTCTGGGGGCTATCAGAACACAGAGATATTGGAGAAATTCGCAAAAAAAATTTTTCTCAAAAATTTTGGTCTGATATAAGTCTTTCGTTTTTCACTTTAGCGATTCGATCCATCATGATAAAAGTTAGAAGACTTCTGGTTGCTATCAAAACACTAAAATATTGGAGAAGTTCGCAAAGAAAATTTTACTCAAGTATTTCGAACTTTGACTGATATAACGCTTTCGTTTTCCACTTTAGCAATTCGATCCATCATGATAAAAGTTTGAACTCTTCTGGGGGCTATCAGAACACAGAGATATTGGAGAAATTCGCAAAAAAAATTTTTCTCAAAAATTTTGGTCTGATATAAGTCTTTCGTTTTTCACTTTAGCGATTCGATCAATCATGAAAAATGTTAAAATTCTTCTGGGGGCTATCAGAACACAGAAATATTGGAGAAATTCGCAAAAAAACTTTTTCTCAAAAATTTTGGTCTGATATAAGTCTTTCGTTTTTCTCTTTAGCGATTCGATCCATCATGATAAAAGTTAGAAGTCTTCTGGTGGCTTTCAGAACACAGAGATATTGGAGAAATTCGCAAAAAAAATTTTTCTCAAAAATTTTGGTCTGATATATGTCTTTCGTTTTTCACTTTAGCGATTCGATCAATCATGAAAAATGTTAAAATTCTTCTGGGGGCTATCAGAACACAGAAATATTGGAGAAATTCGCAAAAAAACTTTTTCTCAAAAATTTTGGTCTGATATAAGTCTTTCGTTTTTCACTTTAGCGATTCGATCCATCATGATAAAAGTTAGAAGACTTCTGGTGGCTATCAAAACACTAAAATATTGGAGAAGTTCGCAAAAAAAATTTTACTCAAGTATTTCGAACTTTGACTGATATAACGCTTTCGTTTTTCACGTTAGCAATTCGATCCATCATCATAAAAGTTTGAACTCTTCTGGGGGCTATCAGAACACAGAGATATTGGAGAAATTCGCAAAAAAATTTTTCTCAAAAATTTTGGTCTGATATAAGTCTTTCGTTTTTCACTTTAGCGATTCGATCCATCATGATAAAAGTTAGAAGACTTCTGGTTGCTATCAAAACACTAAAATATTGGAGAAGTTCGCAAAGAAAATTTTACTCAAGTATTTCGAACTTTGACTGATATAACGCTTTCGTTTTCCACTTTAGCAATTCGATCCATCATGATAAAAGTTTGAACTCTTCTGGGGGCTATCAGAACACAGAGATATTGGAGAAATTCGCAAAAAAAATTTTTCTCAAAAATTTTGGTCTGATATAAGTCTTTCGTTTTTCACTTTCGCGATTCGATCCATCATGAAAAAAATTAAAATTCTTCTGGGGGCTATCAGAACAAAGAAATATTGGAGAAATTCGCAAAAAAAATTTTACTCAAAAATTTCGAACTTTGACTGATATAACCCTTTCGTTTTTCAATTTAGCGATTCGATTCATCATGATAAAAGTTTGAACTCTTCTGGGGGCTATCAGAACACAGAGATATTGGAGAAATTCGCAAAAAAATTTTTCTCAAAAATTTTGGTCTGATATAAGTCTTTCGTTTTTCACTTTAGCGATTCGATCCATCATGATAAAAGTTAGAAGACTTCTGGTGGCTATCAAAACACTAAAATATTGGAGAAGTTCGCAAAAAAAATTTTACTCAAGTATTTCAAACTTCGACTGATATAACGTTTTCGTTTTTCACTTTAGCAATTCGATCCATCATGATAAAAGTTTGAACTCTTCTGGGGGCTATCAGAACACAGAGATATTGGAGAAATTCGCAAAAAAAATTTTTCTCAAAAATTTTGGTCCGATATAAGTCTTTCGTTTTTCACTTTAGCGATTCGATCCATCATGATAAAAGTTAGAAGTCTTCTGGTGGCTATCAAAACACTAAAATATTGGAGAAGTTCGCAAAGAAAATTTTACTCAAGTATTTCGAACTTTGACTGATATAACGCTTTCGTTTTCCACTTTAGCAATTCGATCCATCATGATAAAAGTTTGAACTCTTCTGGGGGCTATCAGAACACAGAGATATTGGAGAAATTCGCAAAAAAAATTTTTCTCAAAAATTTTGGTCTGATATATGTCTTTCGTTTTTCACTTTAGCGATTCGATCAATCATGAAAAATGTTAAAATTCTTCTGGGGGCTATCAGAACACAGAAATATTGGAGAAATTCGCAAAAAAACTTTTTCTCAAAAATTTTGGTCTGATATAAGTCTTTCGTTTTTCACTTTAGCGATTCGATCCATCATGATAAAAGTTAGAAGACTTCTGGTGGCTATCAAAACACTAAAATATTGGAGAAGTTCGCAAAAAAAATTTTACTCAAGTATTTCGAACTTTGACTGATATAACGCTTTCGTTTTTCACGTTAGCAATTCGATCCATCATCATAAAAGTTTGAACTCTTCTGGGGGCTATCAGAACACAGAGATATTGGAGAAATTCGCAAAAAAAATTTTTCTCAAAAATTTTGGTCTGATATAAGTCTTTCGTTTTTCACTTTAGCGATTCGATCCATCATGATAAAAGTTAGAAGACTTCTGGTTGCTATCAAAACACTAAAATATTGGAGAAGTTCGCAAAGAAAATTTTACTCAAGTATTTCGAACTTTGACTGATATAACGCTTTCGTTTTCCACTTTAGCAATTCGATCCATCATGATAAAAGTTTGAACTCTTCTGGGGGCTATCAGAACACAGAGATATTGGAGAAATTCGCAAAAAAAATTTTTCTCAAAAATTTTGGTCCGATATAAGTCTTTCGTCTTTCACTTTAGCGATTGGATCCATCATGATAAAAGTTAGAAGTCTTCTGGTGGCTACCAAAACACTAAAATATTGGAGAAGTTCGCAAAAAAAATTTTACTCAAGTATTTCGAACTTCGACTGATATAACGTTTTCGTTTTTCACTTTAGCAATTCGATCCATCATGATAAAAGTTTGAACTCTTCTGGGGGCTATCAGAACACAGAGATATTGGAGAAATTCGCAAAAAAAATTTTTCTCAAAAATTTTGGTCTGATATAAGTCTTTCGTTTTTCACTTTCGCGATTCGATCCATCATGAAAAAAATTAAAATTCTTCTGGGGGCTATCAGAACAAAGAAATATTGGAGAAATTCGCAAAAAAAATTTTACTCAAAAATTTCGAACTTTGACTGATATAACCCTTTCGTTTTTCAATTTAGCGATTCGATTCATCATGATAAAAGTTTGAACTCTTCTGGGGGCTATCAGAACACAGAGATATTGGAGAAATTCGCAAAAAAAATTTTTCTCAAAAATTTTGGTCTGATATATGTCTTTCGTTTTTCACTTTAGCGATTCGATCCATCATGATAAAAGTTAGAAGACTTCTGGTGGCTATCAAAACACTAAAATATTGGAGAAGTTCGCAAAAAAAATTTTACTCAATTATTTCGAACTTTGACGGATATAACGCTTTCGTTTTTCACTTTAGCAATTCGATCCATCATCATAAAAGTTTGAACTCTTCTGGGGGCTATCAGAACACAGAGATATTGGAGAAATTCGCAAAAAAATTTTTCTCAAAAATTTTGGTCTGATATAAGTCTTTCGTTTTTCACTTTAGCGATTCGATCCATCATGATGAAAGTTAGAAGACTTCTGGTTGCTATCAAAACACTAAAATATTGGAGAAGTTCGCAAAGAAAATTTTACTCAAGTATTTCGAACTTTGACTGATATAACGCTTTCGTTTTCCACTTTAGCAATTCGATCCATCATGATAAAAGTTTGAACTCTTCTGGGGGCTATCAGAACACAGAGATATTGGAGAAATTCGCAAAAAAAATTTTTCTCAAAAATTTTGGTCTGATATAAGTCTTTCGTTTTTCACTTTCGCGATTCGATCCATCATGAAAAAAATTAAAATTCTTCTGGGGGCTATCAGAACAAAGAAATATTGGAGAAATTCGCAAAAAAAATTTTACTCAAAAATTTCGAACTTTGACTGATATAACCCTTTCGTTTTTCAATTTAGCGATTCGATTCATCATGATAAAAGTTTGAACTCTTCTGGGGGCTATCAGAACACAGAGATATTGGAGAAATTCGCAAAAAAAATTTTTCTCAAAAATTTTGGTCTGATATAAGTCTTTCGTTTTTCACTTTAGCGATTCGATCCATCATGATAAAAGTTAGAAGACTTCTGGTGGCTATCAAAACACTAAAATATTGGAGAAGTTCGCAAAAAAAATTTTACTCAAGTATTTCGAACTTTGACGGATATAACGCTTTCGTTTTTCACGTTAGCAATTCGATCCATCATCATAAAAGTTTGAACTCCTCTGGGGGCTATCAGAACACAGAGATATTGGAGAAATTCGCAAAAAAAATTTTTCTCAAAAATTTTGGTCGGATATAAGTCTTTCGTTTTTCACGTTAGCGATTCGATCCATCATGATAAAAGTTAGAAGACTTCTGGTTGCTATCAAAACACTAAAATATTGGAGAAGTTCGCAAAGAAAATTTTACTCAAGTATTTCGAACTTTGAATGATATAACGCTTTCGTTTTCCACTTTAGCAATTCGATCCATCATGATAAAAGTTTGAACTCTTCTGGGGGCTATCAGAACACAGAGATATTGGAGAAATTCGCAAAAAAAATTTTTCTCAAAAATTTTGATCCGATATAAGTCTTTCGTTTTTCACTTTAGCGATTGGATCCATCATGATAAAAGTTAGAAGTCTTCTGGTGGCTATCAAAACACTAAAATATTGGAGAAGTTCGCAAAAAAAATTTTACTCAAGTATTTCGAACTTTGACTGATATAACGCTTTCGTTTTTCACGTTAGCAATTCGATCCATCATCATAAAAGTTTGAACTCTTCTGGGGGCTATCAGAACACAGAGATTTTGGAGAAATTCGCAAAAAAAATTTTTCTCAAAAATTTTGGTCTGATATAAGTCTTTCGTTATTCACTTTAGCGATTCGATCCATCATGAAAAAAATTAAAATTCTTCTGGGGGCTATCAGAACAAAGAAATATTGGAGAAATTCGGAAAAAATATTTTACTCAAATATTTCGAACTTTGACTGATATAACTCTTTCGTTTTTCACTTTAGCGATTCGATTCATCATGATAAAAGTTTGAACTCTTCTGGGGGCTTTCAGAACACAGAGATATTGGAGAAATTCGCAAAAAAAATTTTTCTCAAAAATTTTGGTCTGATATATGTCTTTCGTTTTTCACTTTAGCGATTCGATCAATCATGAAAAATGTTAAAATTCTTCTGGGGGCTATCAGAACACAGAAATATTGGAGAAATTCGCAAAAAAACTTTTTCTCAAAAATTTTGGTCTGATATAAGTCTTTCGTTTTTCACTTTAGCGATTGGATCCATCATGATAAAAGTTAGAAGTCTTCTGGTGGCTATCAAAACACTAAAATATTGGAGAAGTTCGCAAAAAAAATTTTACTCAAGTATTTCGAACTTTGACTGATATAACGCTTTCGTTTTTCACGTTAGCAATTCGATCCATCATCATAAAAGTTTGAACTCTTCTGGGGGCTATCAGAACACAGAGATATTGGAGAAATTCGCAAAAAAATTTTTCTCAAAAATTTTGGTCTGATATAAGTCTTTCGTTTTTCACTTTAGCGATTCGATCCATCATGATGAAAGTTAGAAGACTTCTGGTTGCTATCAAAACACTAAAATATTGGAGAAGTTCGCAAAGAAAATTTTACTCAAGTATTTCGAACTTTGACTGATATAACGCTTTCGTTTTCCACTTTAGCAATTCGATCCATCATGATAAAAGTTTGAACTCTTCTGGGGGCTATCAGAACACAGAGATATTGGAGAAATTCGCAAAAAAAATTTTTCTCAAAAATTTTGGTCTGATATAAGTCTTTCGTTTTTCACTTTCGCGATTCGATCCATCATGAAAAAAATTAAAATTCTCCTGGGGACTATCAGAACAAAGAAATATTGGAGAAATTCGCAAAAAAAATTTTACTCAAAAATTTCGAACTTTGACTGATATAACCCTTTCGTTTTTCAATTTAGCGATTCGATTCATCATGATAAAAGTTTGAACTCTTCTGGGGGCTATCAGAACACAGAGATATTGGAGAAATTCGCAAAAAAATTTTTCTCAAAAATTTTGGTCTGATATAAGTCTTTCGTTTTTCACTTTAGCGATTCGATCCATCATGATGAAAGTTAGAAGACTTCTGGTTGCTATCAAAACACTAAAATATTGGAGAAGTTCGCAAAGAAAATTTTACTCAAGTATTTCGAACTTTGACTGATATAACGCTTTCGTTTTCCACTTTAGCAATTCGATCCATCATGATAAAAGTTTGAACTCTTCTGGGGGCTATCAGAACACAGAGATATTGGAGAAATTCGCAAAAAAAATTTTTCTCAAAAATTTTGGTCTGATATAAGTCTTTCGTTTTTCACTTTCGCGATTCGATCCATCATGAAAAAAATTAAAATTCTTCTGGGGGCTATCAGAACAAAGAAATATTGGAGAAATTCGGAAAAAATATTTTACTCAAATATTTCGAACTTTGACTGATATAACTCTTTCGTTTTTCACTTTAGCGATTCGATTCATCATGATAAAAGTTTGAACTCTTCTGGGGGCTTTCAGAACACAGAGATATTGGAGAAATTCGCAAAAAAAATTTTTCTCAAAAATTTTGGTCTGATATATGTCTTTCGTTTTTCACTTTAGCGATTCGATCAATCATGAAAAATGTTAAAATTCTTCTGGGGGCTATCAGAACACAGAAATATTGGAGAAATTCGCAAAAAAACTTTTTCTCAAAAATTTTGGTCTGATATAAGTCTTTCGTTTTTCACTTTAGCGATTCGATCCATCATGATAAAAGTTAGAAGACTTCTGGTGGCTATCAAAACACTAAAATATTGGAGAAGTTCGCAAAAAAAATTTTACTCAAGTATTTCGAACTTTGACTGATATAACGCTTTCGTTTTTCACGTTAGCAATTCGATCCATCATCATAAAAGTTTGAACTCTTCTGGGGGCTATCAGAACACAGAGATATTGGAGAAATTCGCAAAAAAAATTTTTCTCAAAAATTTTGGTGTGATATAAGCCTTTCGTTTTTCACTTTAGCGATTCGATCCATCATGATAAAAGTTAGAAGACTTCTGGTGGCTATCAAAACACTAAAATATTGGAGAAGTTCGCAAAAAAAATTTTACTCAAGTATTTCGAACTTTGACTGATATAACGCTTTCGTTTTTCACTTTAGCAATTCGATCCATCATCATAAAAGTTTGAACTCTTCTGGGGGCTATCAGAACACAGAGATATTGGAGAAATTCGCAAAAAAAATTTTTCTCAAAAATTTTGGTCTGATATAAGTCTTTCGTTTTTCACTTTAGCGATTCGATCCATTATGATAAAAGTTAGAACCCTTCTGGGGGCTATCAAAACACAAAAATTTTGGAGAAGTTCGCAAAAAATATTTTACTCAAATATTTCGAACTTTGACTGATATAACTCTTTCGTTTTTCACTTTAGCGATTCTATTCATCATGATAAAAGTTTGAACTCTTCTGGGGGCTTTCAGAACACAGAGATATTGGAGAAATTCGCAAAAAAAATTTTTCTCAAAAATTTTGGTCTGATATAAGTCTTTCGTTTTTCACTTTAGCGATTCGATCAATCATGAAAAATGTTAAAATTCTTCTGGGGGCTATCAGAACACAGAAATATTGGAGAAATTCGCAAAAAAAATTTTACTCAAATATTTCGAACTTTGACTGATATAACGCTTTGGTTTTTCACTTTAGCAATTCGATCCATCATGATAAAAGTTTGAACTCTTCTGGGGGCTATCAGAACACAGAGATATTGGTGAAATTCGCAAAAAAAATTTTTCTCAAAAATTTTGGTCTGATATAAGTCTTTCGTTTTTCACTTTAGCGATTGGATCCATCGTGATAAAAGTTAGAAGACTTCTGGTAGCTATCAAAACACTAAAATATTGGAGAAGTTCGCAAAAAAAATTTTACTCAAATATTTCGAACTTTGACTGATATAACTCTTTCGTTTTTCACTTTAGCGATTCGATTCATCATGATAAAAGTTTGAACTCTTCTGGGGGCTATCAGAACACAGAGATATTGGAGAAATTCGCAAAAAAACATTTTCTCAAAAATTTTGGTCTGATATAAGTCTTTCGTTTTTCACTTTAGCGATTCGATCAATCATGAAAAATGTTAAAATTCTTCTGGGGGCTATCAGAACACAGAAATATTGGAGAAATTCGCAAAAAAACTTTTTCTCAAAAATTTTGGTCTGATATAAGTCTTTCGTTTTTCACTTTAGCGATTCGATCAATCATGATAAAAGTTAGAAGACTTCTGGTTGCTATCAAAACACTAAAATATTGGAGAAGTTCGCAAAAAAATTTTACTCAAGTATTTCGAACTTTGACTGATATAACGCTTTCGTTTTTCACTTTAGCAATTCGATCCATCATGATAAAAGTTTGAACTCTTCTGGGGGCTATCAGAACACAGAGATATTGGAGAAATTCGCAAAAAAAATTTTTCTCAAAAATTTTGGTCCGATATAAGTCTTTCGTCTTTCACTTTAGCGATTCGATCCATCATGATAAAAGTTAGAAGTCTTCTGGTGGCTATCAAAACACTAAAATATTGGAGAAGTTCGCAAAAAAAATTTTACTTAAGTATTTCGAACTTTGACTGACATAACGCTTTCGTTTTTCACTTTAGCAATTCGATCCATCATCATAAAAGTTTGAACTCTTCTGGGGGCTATCAGAACACAGAGATATTGGAGAAATTCGCAAAAAAAATTTTTCTCAAAAATTTTGGTCTGATATAAGTCTTTCGTTTTTCACTTTAGCGATTCGATCCATCATGAAAAAAATTAAAATTCTTCTGGGGGCTATCAGAACAAAGAAATATTGGAGAAATTCGCAAAAAAAATTTTACTCAAATATTTCGAACTTTGACTGATATAACTCTTTCGTTTTTCACTTTAGCGATTCGATTCATCATGATAAAAGTTTGAACTCTTCTGGGGGCTTTCAGAACACAGAGATATTGGAGAAATTCGCAAAAATAATTTTTCTCAAAAATTTTGGTGTGATATAAGTCTTTCGTTTTTCACTTTAGCGATTCGATCAATCATGAAAAATGTTAAAATTCTTCTGGGGGCTATCAGAACACAGAAATATTGGAGAAATTCGCAAAAAAACTTTTTCTCAAAAATTTTGGTCTGATATAAGTCTTTCGTTTTTCACTTTAGCGATTCGATCCATCATGATAAAAGTTAGAAGACTTCTGGTGGCTATCAAAACACTAAAATATTGGAGAAGTTCGCAAAAAAAATTTTATTCAAATATTTCGAACTTTGACTTATATAACGTTTTCGTTTTTCACTTTAGCGATTCGATCCATCATGAAAAAAATTAAAATTCTTCTGGGGGCTATCAGAACACAGAAATATTGGAGAAATTCGCAAAAAAAATTTTACTCAAATATTTCGAACTTTGACTGATATAACTCTTTCGTTTTTCACTTTAGCGATTCGATTCATCATGATAAAAGTTTGAACAACTTCTGGGGGCTATCAGAACACAGAGATATTGGAGAAATTCGAAAAAAAAATTTTTCTAAAAAATTTTGGTCTGATATATGTCTTTCGTTTTTCACTTTAGCGACACGATCAATCATGAAAAATGTTAAAATTCTTCTGGGGGCTATCAGAACACAGAAATATTGGAGAAATTCGCAAAAAAAATTTTTCTCAAAAATTTTGGTCTGATATATGTCTTTCGTTTTTCACTTTAGCGATTCGATCCATCATGAAAAAATTTAAAATTCTTCTGGGGGCTATCAGAACACAGAGATATAGGAGAAATTCGCAAAAAAAATTTTTCTCAAAAATTTTTGTCTGATATAAGTCTTTCGTTTTTCACTTTAGCGATTCGATCCATCATGATAAAAGTTAGAAGACAACTGGTGGTTATCAAAACACTAAAATATTGGAGAAGTTCGCAAAAAAAATATTACTCAAGTATTTCGAACTTTGACTGATATAACGCTTTCGTTTTTCACTTTAGCAATTCGTTCCATCATCATAAAAGTTTGAACTCTTCTGGGGGCTATCAGAACACAGAGATATTGGAGAAATTCGCAAAAAAAATTTTTCTCAAAAATTTTGGTCTGATATAAGTCTTTCGTTTTTCACTTTAGCGATTCGATCCATCATGAAAAAAATTAAAATTCTTCTGGGGTCTATCAGAACACAGAAATATTGGAGAAATTCGCAAAAAAAATTTTACTCAAATATTTCGAACTTTGACTGATATATCTCTTTCGTTTTTCACTTTAGCGATTCGATTCATCATGATAAAAGTTTGAACAACTTCTGGGGGCTATCAGAACACAGAGATATTAGAGAAATTCGCACAAAAAATTTTTCTCAAAAATTTTGGTCTGATATAAAACTTTCGTTTTTCACTTTAGCGATTCGATTCATCATGATAAAAGTTTGAACTCTTCTGGGGGCTATCAGAACACAGAGATATTGGAGAAATTCGCAAAAAAAATTTTTCTCAAAAATTTTGGTCTGATATAAGTCTTTCGTTTTTCACTTTAGCGATTCGATCCATCATGATAAAAGTTAGAAGACTTCTGGTGGCTATCAAAACACTAAAATATTGGAGAAGTTCGCAAAAAAAATTTTATTCAAGTATTTCGAACTTTGACTTATATAACGCTTTCGTTTTTCACTTTAGCAATTCGATCCATCATGATAAAAGTTTGAACTCTTCTGGGGGCTATCAGAACACAGAGATATTGGAGAAATTCGCAAAAAAAATTTTTCTCAAAAATTTTGGTCTGATATATGTCTTTCGTTTTTCACTTTAGCGATTCGATCAATCATGAAAAAAGTTAAAATTCTTCTGGGGGCTATCAGAACACAGAAATATTGGAGAAATTCGCAAAAAAACTTTTTCTCAAAAATTTTGGTCTGATATAAGTCTTTCGTTTTTCACTTTAGCGATTCGATCCATCATGATAAAAGTTAGAAGACTTCTGGTGGCTATCAAAACACTAAAATATTGGAGAAGTTCGCAAAAAAAATTTTACTCAAGTATTTCGAACTTTGACTGATATAACGCTTTCGTTTTTCACGTTAGCAATTCGATCCATCATCATAAAAGTTTGAACTCTTCTGGGGGCTATCAGAACACAGAGATATTGGAGAAATTCGCAAAAAAAATTTTTCTCAAAAATTTTGGTGTGATATAAGCCTTTCGTTTTTCACTTTAGCGATTCGATCCATCATGATAAAAGTTAGAAGACTTCTGGTGGCTATCAAAACACTAAAATATTGGAGAAGTTCGCAAAAAAAATTTTACTCAAGTATTTCGAACTTTGACTGATATAACGCTTTCGTTTTTCACTTTAGCAATTCGATCCATCATCATAAAAGTTTGAACTCTTCTGGGGGCTATCAGAACACAGAGATATTGGAGAAATTCGCAAAAAAATTTTTCTCAAAAATTTTGGTCTGATATAAGTCTTTCGTTTTTCACTTTAGCGATTCGATCCATTATGATAAAAGTTAGAACCCTTCTGGGGGCTATCAAAACACAAAAATTTTGGAGAAGTTCGCAAAAAAAATTTTACTCAAATATTTCGAACTTTGACTGATATAACTCTTTCGTTTTTCACTTTAGCGATTCGATTCATCATGATAAAAGTTTGAACTCTTCTGGGGGCTTTCAGAACACAGAGATATTGGAGAAATTCGCAAAAATAATTTTTCTCAAAAATTTTGGTGTGATATAAGCCTTTCGTTTTTCACTTTAGCGATTCGATCCATCATGATAAAAGTTAGAAGACTTCTGGTGGCTATCAAAACACTAAAATATTGGAGAAGTTCGCAAAAAAAATATTACTCAAGTATTTCGAACTTTGACTGATATAACGCTTTCGTTTTTCACTTTAGCAATTCGATCCATCATCATAAAAGTTTGAACTCTTCTGGGGGCTATCAGAACACAGAGATATTGGAGAAATTCGCAAAAAAAATTTTTCTCAAAAATTTTGGTCTGATATAAGTCTTTCGTTTTTCACTTTAGCGATTCGATCCATCATGATAAAAGTTAGAACCCTTCTGGGGGCTATCAAAACACAAAAATTTTGGAGAAGTTCGCAAAAAAAATATTACTCAAGTATTTCGAACTTTGACTGATATAACGCTTTCGTTTTTCACTTTAGCAATTCGATCCATCATGATAAAAGTTTGAACTCTTCTGGGGGCTATCAGAACACAGAGATATTGGAGAAATTCGCAAAAAAACTTTTTCTCAAAAATTTTGGTCTGATATAAGTCTTTCGTTTTTCACTTTAGCGATTCGATCCATCCTGATAAAAGTTAGAAGACTTCTGGTGGCTATCAAAACACTAAAATATTGGAGAAGTTCGCAAAAAAAATTTTATTCAAGTATTTCGAACTTTGACTTATATAACGTTTTCGTTTTTCACTTTAGCAATTCGATCCATCATGATAAAAGTTTGAACTCTTCTGGGGGCTATCAGAACACAGAGATATTGGAGAAATTCGCAAAAAAACTTTTTCTCAAAAATTTTGGTCTGATATAAGTCTTTCGTTTTTCACTTTAGCGATTGGATCCATCATGATAAAAGGTAGAAGTCTTCTGGTGGCTATCATACACTAAAATATTGGAGAAGTTCGCAAAAAAAATTTTACTCAAGTATTTCGAACTTTGACTGATATAACGCTTTCGTTTTTCACTTTAGCAATTCGATCCATCATCATAAAAGTTTGAACTCTTCTGGGGGCTATCAGAACACAGAGATATTGGAGAAATTCGCAAAAAAAATTTTTCTCAAAAATTTTGGTGTGATATAAGCCTTTCGTTTTTCACTTTAGCGATTCGATCCATCATGATAAAAGTTAGAAGACAACTGGTGGTTATCAAAACACTAAAATATTGGAGAAGTTCGCAAAAAAAATATTACTCAAGTATTTCGAACTTTGACTGATATAACGCTTTCGTTTTTCACTTTAGCAATTCGATCCATCATCATAAAAGTTTGAACTCTTCTGGGGGCTATCAGAATACAGAGATATTGGAGAAATTCGCAAAAAAAATTTTTCTCAAAAATTTTGGTCTGATATAAGTCTTTCGTTTTTCACTTTAGCGATTCGATCCATCATGAAAAAAATTAAAATTCTTCTGGGGGCTATCAGAACACAGAAATATTGGAGAAATTCGCAAAAAAAATTTTACTCAAATATTTCGAACTTTGACTGATATAACTCTTTCGTTTTTCACTTTAGCGATGCGATTCATCATGATAAAAGTTTGAACTCTTCTGGGGGCTATCAGAACACACAGATATTGGAGAAATTCGCAAAAAAAATTTTTCTCAAAAATTTTGGTCTGATATAAGTCTTTCGTTTTTCACTTTAGCGATTCGATCAATCATGAAAAATGTTAAAATTCTTCTGGGGGCTATCAGAACACAGAAATATTGGAGAAATTCGCAAAAAAACTTTTTCTCAAAAATTTTGGTCTGATATAAGTCTTTCGTTTTTCACTTTAGCGATTCGATTCATCATGATAAAATTATGAACTCTTCTGGGGGCTATCAGAACACAGAGATATTGGAGAAATTCGCAAAAAAAATTTTTCTCAAAAATTTTGGTCTGATATAAGTCTTTCGTTTTTCACTTTAGCTATTCGATCAATCATGAAAAATGTTAAAATTCTTCTGGGGGCTATCAGTACACAGAAATATTGGAGAAATTCGCAAAAAAACTTTTTCTCAAAAATTTTGGTCTTATATAAATCTTTCGTTTTTCACTTTAGCGATTCGATTCATCATGATAAAAGTTTGAACTCTTCTGGTGGCTTTCAGAACACAGAGATTTTGGAGAAATTCGCAAAAAAACTTTTTCTCAAAAATTTTGGTCTGATATAAGTCTTTCGTTTTTCACTTTAGCGATTCGATCCATCATGATAAAAGTTAGAAGACTTCTGGTGGCTATCAAAACACTAAAATATTGGAGAAGTTCGCAAAAAAAATTTTACTCAAGTATTTCGAACTTTGACTGATATAACTCTTTCGTTTTTCACTTTAGCGATTCGATTCATCATGATAAAATTTTGAACTCTTCTGGGGGCTATCAGAACACAGAAATATTGGAGAAATTCGCAAAAAAAATTTTACTCAAATATTTCGAACTTTGACTGATATAACTCTTTCGTTTTTCACTTTAGCGATTCGATTCATCATGATAAAAGTTTGAACTCTTCTGGGGGCTATCAGAACACAGAGATATTGGAGAAATTCGCAAAAAAAATTTTTCTCAAAAATTTTGGTCGGATATAAGTCTTTCGTTTTTCACTTTAGCGATTCGATCCATCATGAAAAAAATTAAAATTCTTCTGGGGGCTATCAGAACACAGAAATATTGGAGAAATTCGCAAAAAAAATTTTACTCAAATATTTCGGACTTTGACTGATATAACACTTTTGTTTTTCACTTTAGCGATTCGATTCATCATGATAAAAGTTTGAACTCTTCTGGGGGCTTTCAGAACACAGAGATATTGGAGAAATTCGCAAAATAAATTTTTCTCAAAAATTTTGGTCTGATATAAGTCTTTCGTTTTTCACTTTAGCGATTCGATCCATCATGTTAAAAGTGAGAACCCTTCTGGGGGCTATCAAAACACAAAAATATTGGAGAAGTTCGCAAAAAAAATTTTACTCAAATATTTCGAACTTTGACTGATATAACTCTTTCGTTTTTCACTTTAGCGATTTGATTCATCATGATAAAGGTTTGAACTCTTCTGGGTGCTATCAGAACACAGAGATATTGCAGAAATTCGCAAAAATAATTTTTCTCAAAAATTTTGGTCTGATATATGTCTTTCGTTTTTCACTTTAGCGATTCGATCCATCATGAAAAAATTTAAAATTCTTCTGGGGGCTATCAGAACACAGATATATTGGAGAAATTCGCAAAAAAAATTTTACTCAAATATTTCGAACTTTGATTGATATAACTCTTTCGTTTTTCACTTTAGCGATTCGATTCATCATGATAAAAGTTAGAAGTCTTCTGGTGGCTATCAAAACACTAAAATATTGGAGAAGTTCGCAAAAAAAATTTTACTCATGTATTTCGAACTTTGACTGATATAACGCTTTCGTTTTTCACTTTAGCAATTCGATCCATCATGATAAAAGTTTGAACTCTTCTGGGGGCTATCAGAACACAGAGATATTGGAGAAATTCGCAAAAAAACTTTTTCTCAAAAATTTTGGTCTGATATAAATCTTTCGTTTTTCACTTTAGCAATTCGATTCATCATGATAAAAGTTTGAACTCTTCTGGGGGCTATCAGAACACAGAAATATTGGAGAAATTCGCAAAAAAAATTTTACTCAAATATTTCGAACTTTGACTGATATAACTCTTTCGTTTTTCACTTTAGCGATGCGATTCATCATGATAAAAGTTTGAACTCTTCTGGGGGCTATCAGAACACACAGATATTGGAGAAATTCGCAAAAAAAATTTTTCTCAAAAATTTTCGTCTGATATAAGTCTTTCGTTTTTCACTTTAGCGATTCGATCAATCATGAAAATTGTTAAAATTCTTCTGGGGGCTATCAGAACACAGAGATTTTGGAGAAATTCGCAAAAAAAATTTTTCTCAAAAATTTTGGTCTGATATAAGTCTTTCGTTTTTCACTTTAGCGATTCGATCCATTATGATAAAAGTTAGAACCCTTCTGGGGGCTATCAAAACACAAAAATTTTGGAGAAGTTCGCAAAAAATATTTTACTCAAATATTTCGAACTTTGACTGATATAACTCTTTCGTTTTTCACTTTAGCGATTCGATTCATCATGATAAAAGTTTGAACTCTTCTGGGGGCTTTCAGAACACAGAGATATTGGAGAAATTCGCAAAAATAATTTTTCTCAAAAATTTTGGTGTGATATAAGCCTTTCGTTTTTCACTTTAGCGATTCGATCCATCATGATAAAAGTTAGAAGACTTCTGGTGGCTATCAAAACACTAAAATATTGGAGAAGTTCGCAAAAAAAATATTACTCAAGTATTTCGAACTTTGACTGATATAACGCTTTCGTTTTTCACTTTAGCAATTCGATCCATCATCATAAAAGTTTGAACTCTTCTGGGGGCTATCAGAACACAGAGATATTGGAGAAATTCGCAAAAAAATTTTTCTCAAAAATTTTGGTCTGATATAAGTCTTTCGTTTTTCACTTTAGCGATTCGATCCATCATGATAAAAGTTAGAACCCTTCTGGGGGCTATCAAAACACAAAAATTTTGGAGAAGTTCGCAAAAAAAATATTACTCAAGTATTTCGAACTTTGACTGATATAACGCTTTCGTTTTTCACTTTAGCAATTCGATCCATCATGATAAAAGTTTGAACTCTTCTGGGGGCTATCAGAACACAGAGATATTGGAGAAATTCGCAAAAAAACTTTTTCTCAAAAATTTTGGTCTGATATAAGTCTTTCGTTTTTCACTTTAGCGATTCGATCCATCCTGATAAAAGTTAGAAGACTTCTGGTGGCTATCAAAACACTAAAATATTGGAGAAGTTCGCAAAAAAAATTTTATTCAAGTATTTCGAACTTTGACTTATATAACGTTTTCGTTTTTCACTTTAGCAATTCGATCCATCATGATAAAAGTTTGAACTCTTCTGGGGGCTATCAGAACACAGAGATATTGGAGAAATTCGCAAAAAAACTTTTTCTCAAAAATTTTGGTCTGATATAAGTCTTTCGTTTTTCACTTTAGCGATTGGATCCATCATGATAAAAGGTAGAAGTCTTCTGGTGGCTATCATACACTAAAATATTGGAGAAGTTCGCAAAAAAAATTTTACTCAAGTATTTCGAACTTTGACTGATATAACGCTTTCGTTTTTCACTTTAGCAATTCGATCCATCATCATAAAAGTTTGAACTCTTCTGGGGGCTATCAGAACACAGAGATATTGGAGAAATTCGCAAAAAAAATTTTTCTCAAAAATTTTGTTCTGATATATGTCTTTCGTTTTTCACTTTAGCGATTCGATCCATCATGAAAAAAATTAAAATTCTTCTGGGGGCTATCAGAACACAGAAATATTGGAAAAATTCGCAAAAAAAATTTTACTCAAATATTTCGAACTTTGACTGATATAACTCTATCGTTTTTCACTTTAGCGATTCGATTCATCATGATAAAAGTTTGAACAACTTCTGGGGGCTATCAGAACACAGAGATATTGGAGAAATTCGAAAAAAAAATTTTTCTAAAAAATTTTGGTCTGATATATGTCTTTCGTTTTTCACTTTAGCGACACGATCAATCATGAAAAATGTTAAAATTCTTCTGGGGGCTATCAGAACACAGAAATATTGGAGAAATTCGCAAAAAAAATTTTTCTCAAAAATTTTGGTCTGATATATGTCTTTCGTTTTTCACTTTAACGATTCGATCCATCATGAAAAAATTTAAAATTCTTCTGGGGGCTATCAGAACACAGAGATATTGGAGAAATTCGCAAAAAAAATTTTTCTCAAAAATTTTGGTGTGATATAAGCCTTTCGTTTTTCACTTTAGCGATTCGATCCATCATGATAAAAGTTAGAAGACAACTGGTGGTTATCAAAACACTAAAATATTGGAGAAGTTCGCAAAAAAAATATTACTCAAGTATTTCGAACTTTGACTGATATAACGCTTTCGTTTTTCACTTTAGCAATTCGTTCCATCATCATAAAAGTTTGAACTCTTCTGGGGGCTATCAGAATACAGAGATATTGGAGAAATTCGCAAAAAAAATTTTTCTCAAAAATTTTGGTCTGATATAAGTCTTTCGTTTTTCACTTTAGCGATTCGATCCATCATGAAAAAAATTAAAATTCTTCTGGGGGCTATCAGAACACAGAAATATTGGAAAAATTCGCAAAAAAAATTTTACTCAAATATTTCGAACTTTGACTGATATATCTCTTTCGTTTTTCACTTTAGCGATTCGATTCATCATGATAAAAGTTTGAACAACTTCTGGGGGCTATCAGAACACAGAGATATTAGAGAAATTCGCACAAAAAATTTTTCTCAAAAATTTTGGTCTGATATAAAACTTTCGTTTTTCACTTTAGCGATTCGATTCATCATGATAAAAGTTTGAACTCTTCTGGGGGCTATCAGAACACAGAGATATTGGAGAAATTCGCAAAAAAAATTTTTCTCAAAAATTTTGGTCTGATATAAGTCTTTCGTTTTTCACTTTAGCGATTCGATCCATCATGATAAAAGTTAGAAGACTTCTGGTGGCTATCAAAACACTAAAATATTGGAGAAGTTCGCAAAAAAAATTTTATTCAAGTATTTCGAACTTTGACTTATATAACGCTTTCGTTTTTCACTTTAGCAATTCGATCCATCATGATAAAAGTTTGAACTCTTCTGGGGGCTATCAGAACACAGAGATATTGGAGAAATTCGCAAAAAAAATTTTTCTCAAAAATTTTGGTCTGATATATGTCTTTCGTTTTTCACTTTAGCGATTCGATCAATCATGAAAAAAGTTAAAATTCTTCTGGGGGCTATCAGAACACAGAAATATTGGAGAAATTCGCAAAAAAACTTTTTCTCAAAAATTTTGGTCTGATATAAGTCTTTCGTTTTTCACTTTAGCGATTCGATCCATCATGATAAAAGTTAGAAGACTTCTGGTGGCTATCAAAACACTAAAATATTGGAGAAGTTCGCAAAAAAAATTTTACTCAAGTATTTCGAACTTTGACTGATATAACGCTTTCGTTTTTCACGTTAGCAATTCGATCCATCATCATAAAAGTTTGAACTCTTCTGGGGGCTATCAGAACACAGAGATATTGGAGAAATTCGCAAAAAAAATTTTTCTCAAAAATTTTGGTGTGATATAAGCCTTTCGTTTTTCACTTTAGCGATTCGATCCATCATGATAAAAGTTAGAAGACTTCTGGTGGCTATCAAAACAATAAAATATTGGAGAAGTTCGCAAAAAAAATTTTACTCAAGTATTTCGAACTTTGACTGATATAACGCTTTCGTTTTTCACTTTAGCAATTCGATCCATCATCATAAAAGTTTGAACTCTTCTGGGGGCTATCAGAACACAGAGATATTGGAGAAATTCGCAAAAAAATTTTTCTCAAAAATTTTGGTCTGATATAAGTCTTTCGTTTTTCACTTTAGCGATTCGATCCATTATGATAAAAGTTAGAACCCTTCTGGGGGCTATCAAAACACAAAAATTTTGGAGAAGTTCGCAAAAAATATTTTACTCAAATATTTCGAACTTTGACTGATATAACTCTTTCGTTTTTCACTTTAGCGATTCGATTCATCATGATAAAAGTTTGAACTCTTCTGGGGGCTTTCAGAACACAGAGATATTGGAGAAATTCGCAAAAATAATTTTTCTCAAAAATTTTGGTGTGATATAAGCCTTTCGTTTTTCACTTTAGCGATTCGATCCATCATGATAAAAGTTAGAAGACTTCTGGTGGCTATCAAAACACTAAAATATTGGAGAAGTTCGCAAAAAAAATATTACTCAAGTATTTCGAACTTTGACTGATATAACGCTTTCGTTTTTCACTTTAGCAATTCGATCCATCATCATAAAAGTTTGAACTCTTCTGGGGGCTATCAGAACACAGAGATATTGGAGAAATTCGCAAAAAAAATTTTTCTCAAAAATTTTGGTCTGATATAAGTCTTTCGTTTTTCACTTTAGCGATTCGATCCATCATGATAAAAGTTAGAACCCTTCTGGGGGCTATCAAAACACAAAAATTTTGGAGAAGTTCGCAAAAAAAATATTACTCAAGTATTTCGAACTTTGACTGATATAACGCTTTCGTTTTTCACTTTAGCAATTCGATCCATCATGATAAAAGTTTGAACTCTTCTGGGGGCTATCAGAACACAGAGATATTGGAGAAATTCGCAAAAAAACTTTTTCTCAAAAATTTTGGTCTGATATAAGTCTTTCGTTTTTCACTTTAGCGATTCGATCCATCCTGATAAAAGTTAGAAGACTTCTGGTGGCTATCAAAACACTAAAATATTGGAGAAGTTCGCAAAAAAAATTTTATTCAAGTATTTCGAACTTTGACTTATATAACGTTTTCGTTTTTCACTTTAGCAATTCGATCCATCATGATAAAAGTTTGAACTCTTCTGGGGGCTATCAGAACACAGAGATATTGGAGAAATTCGCAAAAAAACTTTTTCTCAAAAATTTTGGTCTGATATAAGTCTTTCGTTTTTCACTTTAGCGATTGGATCCATCATGATAAAAGGTAGAAGTCTTCTGGTGGCTATCATACACTAAAATATTGGAGAAGTTCGCAAAAAAAATTTTACTCAAGTATTTCGAACTTTGACTGATATAACGCTTTCGTTTTTCACTTTAGCAATTCGATCCATCATCATAAAAGTTTGAACTCTTCTGGGGGCTATCAGAACACAGAGATATTGGAGAAATTCGCAAAAAAAATTTTTCTCAAAAATTTTGGTGTGATATAAGCCTTTCGTTTTTCACTTTAGCGATTCGATCCATCATGATAAAAGTTAGAAGACAACTGGTGGTTATCAAAACACTAAAATATTGGAGAAGTTCGCAAAAAAAATATTACTCAAGTATTTCGAACTTTGACTGATATAACGCTTTCGTTTTTCACTTTAGCAATTCGATCCATCATCATAAAAGTTTGAACTCTTCTGGGGGCTATCAGAATACAGAGATATTGGAGAAATTCGCAAAAAAAATTTTTCTCAAAAATTTTGGTCTGATATAAGTCTTTCGTTTTTCACTTTAGCGATTCGATCCATCATGAAAAAAATTAAAATTCTTCTGGGGGCTATCAGAACACAGAAATATTGGAGAAATTCGCAAAAAAAATTTTACTCAAATATTTCGAACTTTGACTGATATAACTCTTTCGTTTTTCACTTTAGCGATGCGATTCATCATGATAAAAGTTTGAACTCTTCTGGGGGCTATCAGAACACACAGATATTGGAGAAATTCGCAAAAAAAATTTTTCTCAAAAATTTTGGTCTGATATAAGTCTTTCGTTTTTCACTTTAGCGATTCGATCAATCATGAAAAATGTTAAAATTCTTCTGGGGGCTATCAGAACACAGAAATATTGGAGAAATTCGCAAAAAAACTTTTTCTCAAAAATTTTGGTCTGATATAAGTCTTTCGTTTTTCACTTTAGCGATTCGATTCATCATGATAAAATTATGAACTCTTCTGGGGGCTATCAGAACACAGAGATATTGGAGAAATTCGCAAAAAAAATTTTTCTCAAAAATTTTGGTCTGATATAAGTCTTTCGTTTTTCACTTTAGCTATTCGATCAATCATGAAAAATGTTAAAATTCTTCTGGGGGCTATCAGTACACAGAAATATTGGAGAAATTCGCAAAAAAACTTTTTCTCAAAAATTTTGGTCTTATATAAATCTTTCGTTTTTCACTTTAGCGATTCGATTCATCATGATAAAAGTTTGAACTCTTCTGGTGGCTTTCAGAACACAGAGATTTTGGAGAAATTCGCAAAAAAACTTTTTCTCAAAAATTTTGGTCTGATATAAGTCTTTCGTTTTTCACTTTAGCGATTCGATCCATCATGATAAAAGTTAGAAGACTTCTGGTGGCTATCAAAACACTAAAATATTGGAGAAGTTCGCAAAAAAAATTTTACTCAAGTATTTCGAACTTTGACTGATATAACTCTTTCGTTTTTCACTTTAGCGATTCGATTCATCATGATAAAATTTTGAACTCTTCTGGGGGCTATCAGAACACAGAAATATTGGAGAAATTCGCAAAAAAAATTTTACTCAAATATTTCGAACTTTGACTGATATAACTCTTTCGTTTTTCACTTTAGCGATTCGATTCATCATGATAAAAGTTTGAACTCTTCTGGGGGCTATCAGAACACAGAGATATTGGAGAAATTCGCAAAAAAAATTTTTCTCAAAAATTTTGGTCGGATATAAGTCTTTCGTTTTTCACTTTAGCGATTCGATCCATCATGAAAAAAATTAAAATTCTTCTGGGGGCTATCAGAACACAGAAATATTGGAGAAATTCGCAAAAAAAATTTTACTCAAATATTTCGGACTTTGACTGATATAACACTTTTGTTTTTCACTTTAGCGATTCGATTCATCATGATAAAAGTTTGAACTCTTCTGGGGGCTTTCAGAACACAGAGATATTGGAGAAATTCGCAAAATAAATTTTTCTCAAAAATTTTGGTCTGATATAAGTCTTTCGTTTTTCACTTTAGCGATTCGATCCATCATGTTAAAAGTGAGAACCCTTCTGGGGGCTATCAAAACACAAAAATATTGGAGAAGTTCGCAAAAAAAATTTTACTCAAATATTTCGAACTTTGACTGATATAACTCTTTCGTTTTTCACTTTAGCGATTTGATTCATCATGATAAAGGTTTGAACTCTTCTGGGTGCTATCAGAACACAGAGATATTGCAGAAATTCGCAAAAATAATTTTTCTCAAAAATTTTGGTCTGATATATGTCTTTCGTTTTTCACTTTAGCGATTCGATCCATCATGAAAAAATTTAAAATTCTTCTGGGGGCTATCAGAACACAGATATATTGGAGAAATTCGCAAAAAAAATTTTACTCAAATATTTCGAACTTTGATTGATATAACTCTTTCGTTTTTCACTTTAGCGATTCGATTCATCATGATAAAAGTTAGAAGTCTTCTGGTGGCTATCAAAACACTAAAATATTGGAGAAGTTCGCAAAAAAAATTTTACTCATGTATTTCGAACTTTGACTGATATAACGCTTTCGTTTTTCACTTTAGCAATTCGATCCATCATGATAAAAGTTTGAACTCTTCTGGGGGCTATCAGAACACAGAGATATTGGAGAAATTCGCAAAAAAACTTTTTCTCAAAAATTTTGGTCTGATATAAATCTTTCGTTTTTCACTTTAGCAATTCGATTCATCATGATAAAAGTTTGAACTCTTCTGGGGGCTATCAGAACACAGAAATATTGGAGAAATTCGCAAAAAAAATTTTACTCAAATATTTCGAACTTTGACTGATATAACTCTTTCGTTTTTCACTTTAGCGATGCGATTCATCATGATAAAAGTTTGAACTCTTCTGGGGGCTATCAGAACACACAGATATTGGAGAAATTCGCAAAAAAAATTTTTCTCAAAAATTTTCGTCTGATATAAGTCTTTCGTTTTTCACTTTAGCGATTCGATCAATCATGAAAATTGTTAAAATTCTTCTGGGGGCTATCAGAACACAGAGATTTTGGAGAAATTCGCAAAAAAATTTTTCTCAAAAATTTTGGTCTGATATAAGTCTTTCGTTTTTCACTTTAGCGATTCGATCCATTATGATAAAAGTTAGAACCCTTCTGGGGGCTATCAAAACACAAAAATTTTGGAGAAGTTCGCAAAAAATATTTTACTCAAATATTTCGAACTTTGACTGATATAACTCTTTCGTTTTTCACTTTAGCGATTCGATTCATCATGATAAAAGTTTGAACTCTTCTGGGGGCTTTCAGAACACAGAGATATTGGAGAAATTCGCAAAAATAATTTTTCTCAAAAATTTTGGTGTGATATAAGCCTTTCGTTTTTCACTTTAGCGATTCGATCCATCATGATAAAAGTTAGAAGACTTCTGGTGGCTATCAAAACACTAAAATATTGGAGAAGTTCGCAAAAAAAATATTACTCAAGTATTTCGAACTTTGACTGATATAACGCTTTCGTTTTTCACTTTAGCAATTCGATCCATCATCATAAAAGTTTGAACTCTTCTGGGGGCTATCAGAACACAGAGATATTGGAGAAATTCGCAAAAAAAATTTTTCTCAAAAATTTTGGTCTGATATAAGTCTTTCGTTTTTCACTTTAGCGATTCGATCCATCATGATAAAAGTTAGAACCCTTCTGGGGGCTATCAAAACACAAAAATTTTGGAGAAGTTCGCAAAAAAAATATTACTCAAGTATTTCGAACTTTGACTGATATAACGCTTTCGTTTTTCACTTTAGCAATTCGATCCATCATGATAAAAGTTTGAACTCTTCTGGGGGCTATCAGAACACAGAGATATTGGAGAAATTCGCAAAAAAACTTTTTCTCAAAAATTTTGGTCTGATATAAGTCTTTCGTTTTTCACTTTAGCGATTCGATCCATCCTGATAAAAGTTAGAAGACTTCTGGTGGCTATCAAAACACTAAAATATTGGAGAAGTTCGCAAAAAAAATTTTATTCAAGTATTTCGAACTTTGACTTATATAACGTTTTCGTTTTTCACTTTAGCAATTCGATCCATCATGATAAAAGTTTGAACTCTTCTGGGGGCTATCAGAACACAGAGATATTGGAGAAATTCGCAAAAAAACTTTTTCTCAAAAATTTTGGTCTGATATAAGTCTTTCGTTTTTCACTTTAGCGATTGGATCCATCATGATAAAAGGTAGAAGTCTTCTGGTGGCTATCATACACTAAAATATTGGAGAAGTTCGCAAAAAAAATTTTACTCAAGTATTTCGAACTTTGACTGATATAACGCTTTCGTTTTTCACTTTAGCAATTCGATCCATCATCATAAAAGTTTGAACTCTTCTGGGGGCTATCAGAACACAGAGATATTGGAGAAATTCGCAAAAAAAATTTTTCTCAAAAATTTTGGTGTGATATAAGCCTTTCGTTTTTCACTTTAGCGATTCGATCCATCATGATAAAAGTTAGAAGACAACTGGTGGTTATCAAAACACTAAAATATTGGAGAAGTTCGCAAAAAAAATATTACTCAAGTATTTCGAACTTTGACTGATATAACGCTTTCGTTTTTCACTTTAGCAATTCGATCCATCATCATAAAAGTTTGAACTCTTCTGGGGGCTATCAGAATACAGAGATATTGGAGAAATTCGCAAAAAAAATTTTTCTCAAAAATTTTGGTCTGATATAAGTCTTTCGTTTTTCACTTTAGCGATTCGATCCATCATGAAAAAAATTAAAATTCTTCTGGGGGCTATCAGAACACAGAAATATTGGAGAAATTCGCAAAAAAAATTTTACTCAAATATTTCGAACTTTGACTGATATAACTCTTTCGTTTTTCACTTTAGCGATGCGATTCATCATGATAAAAGTTTGAACTCTTCTGGGGGCTATCAGAACACACAGATATTGGAGAAATTCGCAAAAAAAATTTTTCTCAAAAATTTTGGTCTGATATAAGTCTTTCGTTTTTCACTTTAGCGATTCGATCAATCATGAAAAATGTTAAAATTCTTCTGGGGGCTATCAGAACACAGAAATATTGGAGAAATTCGCAAAAAAACTTTTTCTCAAAAATTTTGGTCTGATATAAGTCTTTCGTTTTTCACTTTAGCGATTCGATTCATCATGATAAAATTATGAACTCTTCTGGGGGCTATCAGAACACAGAGATATTGGAGAAATTCGCAAAAAAAATTTTTCTCAAAAATTTTGGTCTGATATAAGTCTTTCGTTTTTCACTTTAGCTATTCGATCAATCATGAAAAATGTTAAAATTCTTCTGGGGGCTATCAGTACACAGAAATATTGGAGAAATTCGCAAAAAAACTTTTTCTCAAAAATTTTGGTCTTATATAAATCTTTCGTTTTTCACTTTAGCGATTCGATTCATCATGATAAAAGTTTGAACTCTTCTGGTGGCTTTCAGAACACAGAGATTTTGGAGAAATTCGCAAAAAAACTTTTTCTCAAAAATTTTGGTCTGATATAAGTCTTTCGTTTTTCACTTTAGCGATTCGATCCATCATGATAAAAGTTAGAAGACTTCTGGTGGCTATCAAAACACTAAAATATTGGAGAAGTTCGCAAAAAAAATTTTACTCAAGTATTTCGAACTTTGACTGATATAACTCTTTCGTTTTTCACTTTAGCGATTCGATTCATCATGATAAAATTTTGAACTCTTCTGGGGGCTATCAGAACACAGAAATATTGGAGAAATTCGCAAAAAAAATTTTACTCAAATATTTCGAACTTTGACTGATATAACTCTTTCGTTTTTCACTTTAGCGATTCGATTCATCATGATAAAAGTTTGAACTCTTCTGGGGGCTATCAGAACACAGAGATATTGGAGAAATTCGCAAAAAAAATTTTTCTCAAAAATTTTGGTCGGATATAAGTCTTTCGTTTTTCACTTTAGCGATTCGATCCATCATGAAAAAAATTAAAATTCTTCTGGGGGCTATCAGAACACAGAAATATTGGAGAAATTCGCAAAAAAAATTTTACTCAAATATTTCGGACTTTGACTGATATAACACTTTTGTTTTTCACTTTAGCGATTCGATTCATCATGATAAAAGTTTGAACTCTTCTGGGGGCTTTCAGAACACAGAGATATTGGAGAAATTCGCAAAAAAAATTTTTCTCAAAAATTTTGGTCTGATATAAGTCTTTCGTTTTTCACTTTAGCGATTCGATCCATCATGTTAAAAGTGAGAACCCTTCTGGGGGCTATCAAAACACAAAAATATTAGAGAAGTTCGCAAAAAAAATTTTACTCAAATATTTCGAACTTTGACTGATATAACTCTTTCGTTTTTCACTTTAGCGATTTGATTCATCATGATAAAGGTTTGAACTCTTCTGGGTGCTATCAGAACACAGAGATATTGCAGAAATTCGCAAAAATAATTTTTCTCAAAAATTTTGGTCTGACATATGTCTTTCGTTTTTCACTTTAGCGATTCGATCCATCATGAAAAAATTTAAAATTCTTCTGGGGGCTATCAGAACACAGAGATATTGGAGAAATTCGCAAAAAAAATTTTTCTCAAAAATTTTGGTCTGATATAAATCTTTCGTTTTTCACTTTAGCAATTCGATTCATCATGATAAAAGTTTGAACTCTTCTGGGGGCTATCAGAACACAGAAATATTGGAGAAATTCGCAAAAAAAATTTTACTCAAATATTTCGAACTTTGACTGATATAACTCTTTCGTTTTTCACTTTAGCGATGCGATTCATCATGATAAAAGTTTGAACTCTTCTGGGGGCTATCAGAACACACAGATATTGGAGAAATTCGCAAAAAAAATTTTTCTCAAAAATTTTGGTCTGATATAAGTCTTTCGTTTTTCACTTTAGCGATTCGATCAATCATGAAAATTGTTAAAATTCTTCTGGGGGCTATCAGAACACAGAGATTTTGGAGAAATTCGCAAAAAAACTTTTTCTCAAAAATTTTGGTCTGATATAAGTCTTTCGTTTTTCACTTTAGCGATTCGATCCATCATGATAAAGGTTTGAACTCTTCTGGGTGCTATCAGAACACAGAGATATTGGAGAAATTCGCAAAAAAAATTTCCTCAAAAATTTTGGTCTGATATATGTCTTTCGTTTTTCACTTTAGCGATTCGATCAATCATGAAAAATGTTAAAATTCTTCTGGGGGCTATCAGAACACAGAAATATTGGAGAAATTCGCAAAAAAACTTTTTCTCAAAAATTTTGGTCTGATATAAGTCTTTCGTTTTTCACTTTAGCGATTCGATTCATCATGATAAAATTTTGAACTCTTCTGGGGGCTATCAGAACACAGAAATATTGGAGAAATTCGCAAAAAAAATTTTACTCAAATATTTCGAACTTTGACTGATATAACTCTTTCGTTTTTCACTTTAGCGATTCGATTCATCATGATAAAAGTTTGAACTCTTCTGGGGGCTATCAGAACACAGAGATATTGGAGAAATTCGCAAAAAAAATTTTTCTCAAAAATTTTGGTCTGATATAAGTCTTTCGTTTTTCACTTTAGCTATTCGATCAATCATGAAAAATGTTAAAATTCTTCTGGGGGCTATCAGAACACAGAAATATTGGAGAAATTCGCAAAAAAACTTTTTCTCAAAAATTTTGGTCTGATATAAATCTTTCGTTTTTCACTTTAGCGATTCGATTCATCATGATAAAAGTTTGAACTCTTCTGGGGGCTTTCAGAACACAGAGATTTTGGAGAAATTCGCAAAAAAACTTTTTCTCAAAAATTTTGGTCTGATATAAGTCTTTCGTTTTTCACTTTAGCGATTCGATCCATCATGATAAAAGTTAGAAGACTTCTGGTGGCTATCAAAACACTAAAATATTGGAGAAGTTCGCAAAAAAAATTTTACTCAAGTATTTCGAACTTTGACTGATATAACTCTTTCGTTTTTCACTTTAGCGATTCGATTCATCATGATAAAATTTTGAACTCTTCTGGGGGCTATCAGAACACAGAAATATTGGAGAAATTCGCAAAAAAAATTTTACTCAAATATTTCGAACTTTGACTGATATAACTCTTTCGTTTTTCACTTTAGCGATTCGATTCATCATGATAAAAGTTTGAACTCTTCTGGGGGCTATCAGAACACAGAGATATTGGAGAAATTCGCAAAAAAAATTTTTCTCATAAATTTTGGTCTGATATAAGTCTTTCGTTTTTCACTTTAGCGATTCGATCCATCATGAAAAAAATTAAAATTCTTCTGGGGGCTATCAGAACACAGAAATATTGGAGAAATTCGCAAAAAAAATTTTACTCAAATATTTCGAACTTTGACTGATATAACTCTTTCGTTTTTCACTTTAGCGATTCGATCCATCATGATAAAAGTTAGAAGTCTTCTGGGGGCTATCAAAACACAAAAATGTTGGAGAAGTTCGCAAAAAAAATTTTACTCAAATATTTCGGACTTTGACTGATATAACACTTTTGTTTTTCACTTTAGCGATTCGATTCATCATGATAAAAGTTTGAACTCTTCTGGGGGCTTTCAGAACACAGAGATATTGGAGAAATTCGCAAAATAAATTTTTCTCAAAAATTTTGGTCTGATATAAGTCTTTCGTTTTTCACTTTAGCGATTCGATCCATCATGTTAAAAGTGAGAACCCTTCTGGGGGCTATCAAAACACAAAAATATTGGAGAAGTTCGCAAAAAAAATTTTACTCAAATATTTCGAACTTTGACTGATATAACTCTTTCGTTTTTCACTTTAGCGATTCGATTCATCATGATAAAGGTTTGAACTCTTCTGGGTGCTATCAGAACACAGAGATATTGGAGAAATTCGCAAAAATAATTTTTCTCAAAAATTTTGGTCTGATATAAGTCTTTCGTTTTTCACTTTAGCGATTCGATCCATCATGTTAAAAGTGAGAACCCTTCTGGGGGCTATCAAAACACAAAAATATTGGAGAAGTTCGCAAAAAAAATTTTACTCAAATATTTCGAACTTTGACTGATATAACTCTTTCGTTTTTCACTTTAGCGATTCGATTCATCATGATAAAGGTTTGAACTCTTCTGGGTGCTATCAGAACACAGAGATATTGCAGAAATTCGCAAAAATAATTTTTCTCAAAAATTTTGGTCTGATATATGTCTTTCGTTTTTCACTTTAGCGATTCGATCCATCATGAAAAAATTTAAAATTCTTCTGGGGGCTATCAGAACACAGAAATATTGGAGAAATTCGCAAAAAAAGTTTTACTCAAATATTTCGAACTTTGATTGATATAACTCTTTCGTTTTTCACTTTAGCGATTCGATTCATCATGATAAAAGTTTGAACTCTTCTGGGGGCTATCAGAACACAGAGATATTGGAGAAATTCGCAAAAAAAATTTTTCTCATAAATTTTGGTCGGATATAAGTCTTTCGTTTTTCACTTTAGCGATTCGATCCATCATGAAAAAAATTAAAATTCTTCTGGGGGCTATCAGAACACAGAAATATTGGAGAAATTCGCAAAAAAAATTTTACTCAAATATTTCGAACTTTGACTGATATAACTCTTTCGTTTTTCACTTTAGCGATTCGATCCATCATGATAAAAGTTAGAAGTCTTCTGGGGGCTATCAAAACACAAAAATGTTGGAGAAGTTCGCAAAAAAAATTTTACTCAAATATTTCGAACTTTGACTGATATAACACTTTCGTTTTTCACTTTAGCGATTCGATTCATCATGATAAAAGTTTGAACTCTTCTGGGGGCTTTCAGAACACAGAGATATTGGAGAAATTCGCAAAATAAATTTTTCTCAAAAATTTTGGTCTGATATAAGTCTTTCGTTTTTCACTTTAGCGATTCGATCCATCATGTTAAAAGTGAGAACCCTTCTGGTGGCTATCAAAACACAAAAATATTGGAGAAGTTCGCAAAAAAAATTTTACTCAAATATTTCGAACTTTGACTGATATAACTCTTTCGTTTTTCACTTTAGCGATTCGATTCATCATGATAAAGGTTTGAACTCTTCTGGGTGCTATCAGAACACAGAGATATTGCAGAAATTCGCAAAAATAATTTTTCTCAAAAATTTTGGTCTGATATATGTCTTTCGTTTTTCACTTTAGCGATTCGATCCATCATGATAAAAGTTAGAAGACTTCTGGTGGCTATCAAAACACTAAAATATTGGAGAAGTTCGCAAAAAAAATTTTACTCAAGTATTTCGAACTTTGACTGATATAACGCTTTCGTTTTTCACTTTAGCGATTCGATTCATCATGATAAAATTTTGAACTCTTCTGGGGGCTATCAGAACACAGAAATATTGGAGAAATTCGCAAAAAAAATTTTACTCAAATATTTCGAACTTTGACTGATATAACTCTTTCGTTTTTCACTTTAGCGATTCGATTCATCATGATAAAAGTTTGAACTCTTCTGGGGGCTATCAGAACACAGAGATATTGGAGAAATTCGCAAAAAAAATTTTTCTCAAAAATTTTGGTCTGATATAAGTCTTTCGTTTTTCACTTTAGCGATTCGATCAATCATGAAAAAAATTAAAATTCTTCTGGGTCTATCAGAACACAGAAATATTGGAGAAATTCGCAAAAAAAATTTTACTCAAATATTTCGAACTTTGACTGATATAACTCTTTCGTTTTTCACTTTAGCGATTCGATCCATCATGATAAAAGTTAGAAGTCTTCTGGGGGCTATCAAAACACAAAAATGTTGGAGAAGTTCGCAAAAAAAATTTTACTCAAATATTTCGGACTTTGACTGATATAACACTTTCGTTTTTCACTTTAGCGATTCGATTCATCATGATAAAAGTTTGAACTCTTCTGGGGGCTTTCAGAACACAGAGATATTGGAGAAATTCGCAAAAAAACTTTTTCTCAAAAATTTTGGTCTGATATAAGTCTTTCGTTTTTCACTTTAGCGATTCGATCCATCATGATAAAAGTGAGAACCCTTCTGGGGGCTATCAAAACACAAAAATATTGGAGAAGTTCGCAAAAAAAATTTTACTCAAATATTTCGAACTTTGACTGATATAACTCTTTCGTTTTTCACTTTAGCGATTCGATTCATCATGATAAAGGTTTGAACTCTTCTGGGTGCTATCAGAACACAGAGATATTGCAGAAATTCGCAAAAATAATTTTTCTCAAAAATTTTGGTCTGATATATGTCTTTCGTTTTTCACTTTAGCGATTCGATCCATCATGAAAAAATTTAAAATTCTTCTGGGGGCTATCAGAACACAGAAATATTGGAGAAATTCGCAAAAAAAATTTTACTCAAATATTTCGAACTTTGATTGATATAACTCTTTCGTTTTTCACTTTAGCGATTCGATTCATCATGAAAAAAGTTAAAACTCTTCTGGGGGCTATCAGAAAACAGAAATATTGGAGAAATTCGCAAAAAAAATTTTACTCAAATATTTCGAACTTTGACATATATAACTCTTTCGTTTTTCACTTTAGCGGTTCGATTCATCATGATAAAAGTTTGAACTCTTCTGGGGGCTATCCGAACACAGAGATTTTGGAGAAATTCGCAAAGAAAGTCTTACTCAAAAATTTCGAACTTTGACTGTTATAACTCTTTTGGCGATAATGACAATGATAGCGATGTTGATGGCGATGATGGCGATGATGATGGCGATGATGGCGATGATGATGGCGATGATGGCGATGTTGGCAATAATGGTGATGATGGTGATGATGGCGATAATGCAATGATGACGATGATGATGGCGATGATGGCGATGATGGCGATGATGTCGATGATTGCAATAATGGCAATGATGGCGACGATGGCGATGATGGCGATGATGGCGACGATGGCGATGCTCGGCCAATCGTATTGTCACTATTATGACGGCAATGGAAATGGCAATGATAAAGTCTTGATAAAGAGTGGCAGGATTTTCACACTTTTAGAGTGGAATTCCACTCTTTTAGATAAAATTCCACTCCAAAAAATTTAAAGAGTACCTACTCATTTTCCTCAGAGGCATTTCCAATGAAAACAAATATTTGAATTGTGAATTTGTTTCGAATACTCTTCCTATGCTAATTTTGTTAACATTAATTTTGTTAGTAATATTCTTTATAATTTTGCAAAATAAATATAATAAATATTTTATAAAAACAATGAGTGGGTGCCGTTAGCGCACGGTGCGATATCACACATCCCAATAGCACATACAAAATATAAAGCAATTCCCTTTAGCACACATCTCGATAGGTCGCGATTGTGTGCACTATCGGGAAGAAGACGCGTTTATTACCGATAGCCCACATCGTCTTATATGTGGGCTATCGATAAAAAAAACGTATTTATTCCCAATAGCCCACATCGTCTGGTATATGAGCTATCGGAAAAAATTGAAATTTATTTCCGATAGCGCACATACCAGGTGATGTGTGCTATCGGGAATACGAGTACACGCGTCTTTTTCCCGATAGCGCACATAGTCGCGTGCTACAGAGATGTGTGCTATCGGAAAAGAGCTCTTATTCCCAGTAACACACATCATCTGGTATATTCACAATAATGACGCACCCTTAGCGCCTTTTTATGTAAAAATATGTATATAATTGTATTGTGTATAAAATATGTTTACATATGTTTTCTTATTTGTATTAGTATTTAAAATAATTTTAAAAATCTAATTCTAAAAAAATTACTTTTTAATTTAAAACAATTAATACAAATAATACTTTTAAAAATAATCATTTAATTTGACTTGATTTAATCTCTTAATGCAACTTTTAATTAATTTAGCTTTTCGTGCAACCTTTAAATTTTTTATTGGCGTTTATTAATTACACCTGTCAATTGTAAATGCTGTCGACGTCAATCTGATTGATATTTCTCATTTTGGAAAAATTATCGACGCCATCAACGTCAAATCAATATTGATTTGACTTATTATTTCTCCCTGGATAGCAAATGCAAAATTTCGCATAACATCCGTAACATGATTTATAAATAAATGAAATATTAACTCAATTCTATATTTAAAATTTATAAACTTATTTTATCACATTTTCTATATGAAGATATATAATTGATTATGTTATTGAATACAAATATTATTTATTAGATATATTATGATACTTAAATTAAAATTTTTTAAAGAAATGTGTAACTGATGTAAAAAGAAACAAACCATTTTTACAAATGCTGGAAACTTGCTAATCGTTAGAATGGCTAGAAAAACGGGGTCACTGATAATCGATTTCGAGGGAAGTACGAGAAGTGGCCTCTCGTACTCCATTTATGAGCTACCAACTAAATTTTAAGTTACCAACAAAGCTTTATTTTTTCATTCGTTGATAAATAAATTAAGTGAAATTAAATTAAAATATTTAATTAGAAAAAAATTAATTGTTAGCCAATTGAACATAATATCATAAAATTGAATTTTATTCTCTCATTATAAATTTGCCGTTGCCGACTGTGAAGATTTAGTTAGCAACTTTTAATAAGAGGGGAAAGCTTCTGTATCGACTGCAAATGTATTCAAAAAAGCCTTTAATTTTAAAATATTTCTAACTTTTACATTATTTTTATTAAAATAAAAATTAATTATTATACAGTGATTAATAGACACATGAAAAAATAAAATAATCAATTCTCGAGCTAGTCAGGTTGTATGCTGTCTGGTATTAGATGGCGAGAGTGGATCTTTTAGCACATTGCATTGTCGATAAGTTTAACACAAAGTTCGTATTTCTATAAATAATTATTAATTAAATTGTATTTTAAAAGTGTTGCAAGTCATACAATAATTATTTTTTTTATTTAGAAGTTTTATGTCTTAAATATTATTCTTCTATTAACTGAAAGTACTCAATTAAAAATCAAAAGGATTATTTAAATAAATCTTGATTTTAGATTCAAAATATCGATTAAAGCAGAGATATGCGCTTGCTTAAAATAATCTTTTTTTCATTCGATAGCAGAAAAATTTTACAGTTTTTGGAAAAAGTTTTGTATTGAAATGCCTGAATTTATGTAAAAATATTACAAACAATAAAAAATGATCAATAAAAATAAAACAAGAAACATCGATAAAAATTAATAACACAAACACACACACACATACATATATTGTTAATTAAAATTAATAGTTTGTAAGTCAGAAACAATTGTAGTTCATCCTTGAATATTTTTATAGTTCATATTTTATTATCTCGTAATATTTAATCCGATGGTCTTTTCTGCGATATACGAAGACTAAACTGATAATTCACTTTTATCTTCTTACATTCTTTTATCCTACTACCTTATCCGACACGCTTTTAATCGAAGAATTGCAGGATATCTAATTCAGACCCACGTGCTTAGACGTTACACGATACTGTAGATGAAAGAGAGTAGGGCTCTAATCAGTTTGTCGATAGGTAAATTGACTTAGAGGCAGTCGAGCGACGGGGTAGTTTACGGACAACGAGAAGGAAAGTGCAGCGCTATGGCAAATTTTCGTGTGACAAATCTATAGTACCGAACACGCAATAAAACCCGCGTCGTGCCGTGTTTCCTCGACGTTTTCGAAGAGAAATTGTGATAACACTGGAAACTTCGTAATAGCCTGTGGTCCGAGACTCCGAATGTGATAATGACGTTGTCTTCAATTCAGTATCAAACTGTGAAGTTCAGGGCCGTAGCGGTGTCGAATTTTCTACTCTTTTTTTTCATTAATTATTAAAATATTGAAACATTAACCATTACGAAGAATGAACTTATAAACATAACAATTTCACGCCAGATCTGCACAAACATTTCCTTTTCAGTACAGGTTACTAGGAGGGGATTTATAATTCGCTCATAAATACACATTGTTACACGGTTTTATTACTGCCTCGTACTACTCACGTACGTGCACATGGAAGGGATTTTGCGCGCTATTTTAATGTTTGGGGTTACGAGATTCCAATGTAAAAGAGACGAAAGAAGCCTTGCATGTTGAAAGATATCGCAAATTGAAACGCCATCGAGTTATCGACGATCTTTTTAACGTACCTTAAATTGAAGTTGACAAGAAGAAACGTCAGTCGTAGAGTACGTCTTAATTAATCTTAGATTTTCAATTATGATAGCTTTTAATTCCCAATTTATTTTATTACAATCTGAAAAGCAAAAGCATTATTATTTAAATAAAACTTGATTTTAGATTTAAAATATCAATTAAATTA
This sequence comes from Solenopsis invicta, assembly GCF_016802725.1. Taxonomy (NCBI): domain Eukaryota; kingdom Metazoa; phylum Arthropoda; class Insecta; order Hymenoptera; family Formicidae; genus Solenopsis; species Solenopsis invicta. The sequence continues at coordinate 14,099,876 of NC_052673.1, forward strand.
GAGATATGCACTTATTAAAAAAAAATTTTTTTTTTATTTGACATCAGTAATACATTAAAAAAAAAATTTGTTATTGTCTTTGGAAAAAAATTTCTTGCTGAAATTTATTTTTATCAATGATGACTTTATGCCATTCGATAACTGGGAGTCAAGATGGATTCAAAAATATTTTTAAATTCTTGTAAAATCAATCTTTTTGCAGTCTTACAATCACAAGCATGTTTTGCTTAAAAATATCGCTTTTGCATTGTATGTGACATTTAATATGTTATTAATATGCAAATTTTATTGGTTATTTTATCGTTTTTTAGTTTGTCAAAATAATTAACATAGAAATACTCATTTTCAAAAAGTGATTTAAAATATATTTTAATATTTATTATAATACAAACTTCATTCATTGCTACGTAACATATTATAACGTAACTCCGTAATACTATATCCATAAGTTTATATATCTAAAAATTACATTTATATAAATTAACTTATTTTTATCTTTATAAGACGCTATTTAAAAATGATATCACAAGTAAATATTAATAAATCTGCCTTTTTAAAGAAATGCATTTTTCATGAAGAATGATTTAAAGCGATAACTTAAAGTCAGCTTATACTTTCATTACAAGCTCAAAGGAAGATTTTCTTGAGGAACAAGATTGGCTTATTTGCTTATTTCATAAATATTAATCTTATATTTATGAAATATTATTTGAAAAGTAGTGAATTCATTAAATCAAGATTACAATGAGACAGACGCATCAATTGAAACGTTCAATGTGAAATATTATTATTGATAAAAGTTCTTGATAAAAGTAACTTTTGTTGGTTCAATAGATTCAGGTAGATCGCAATCGATGATTGATGTCGACAACGTGACTCATCAACATTCTCAGCATCGATCTATGTCAATGGCTTCGTTTATGAGACACTGTGTTCAAATGTAATTCAGATGTTCATTGATCCACGAAGGACCGGAAGTGATCATTCGGCGAGAAAGATTTTCGGGCGAATAGTTACCAGCTTCCGTTCGATCTTCGTCGAGAGCATTCGCCGGATTTCCGAACGATAGAATGTGCAGTTGATCGGTGAGTGGAAAATTGGATTGGAAAATCCATCGTGTAGAGGACCATAAAATTTAAAAATAAATGTAAGTCAGGAAACGGCCCGTGAAATATGCTGGGTTACGGATTAATGAGAAAACGGAGATTCCAATAACTGATTAATAGACAATTTTAAATCATAAAGTTTCTTAATTAATATTAGGCAAAATTATTAAACGGAGCACACACACACACACACATATTACATGTTATTAATATAAAAATATTTCTTTAAAATAATAAAAAAATAAAATAATATATTATTTACTATTTCATCAAATCGTGCGCATTTGAATTATACATATTCATTTATAATTCACAAAGATAATGTAAGGCAAATAACGAATTGTTACTCATCAACATGTGGCTCTATCGGCAAGAAACAACAGAATTAAATGGGATTTTTGTGTTATTAATCGAATTCAAAATCGGATTATTAACACAATGTTGGAACATTAATAAGTTAGTATGTGAAGAAACAGTCGTAATACACATCCTTCAGCTCACACAGAAGGACCAGAATGTCTATGATGTTCAAAACGATCTTATCGATCCTTTTGCGTCGATGAATTCTTTATGACGTACTCTACATACTCTCCGTTGCATACACTGCTCTTTCTTTGGACCATCTGTATCACTCTCTATATTCTCTGCTCTCTTCAGGAATGACGTGGCACTTTCTGCTGATCATGTGCTGCTACTTGTACGCCCTATTTGACATGACCGCCCCGCATTTTCCGTGAGTACGCTGTTACATTTTCTTTGATGATATCATTTTAAATATTACAAGATTTCAGGACCAGCAATCTCGGCAAAATAGTATTTTTAAATTTGAATCTTTTTATTTGACCTGAGTGCTACTTATATTTTTCTGACGTGTGAATGCTACTTTGGATGAAAATTCATAATTAAAAACTCTTTTGGATTTTTTTCTGTTTTATATTGAAGATTCAAAAAGTTTGTAAAATTTGTAAAAATTTTTTTAAGTAAAATTTAAAAATAATATTTAGATGTATTTGTACATAGATTTATTCAAACACATATGTGCCACTACGAACTTTTGTTCTAATTCGATGGCAAAATATTAGAATAATTGAACTACAATAATGTAATGAAAAAATTCTTATTAAATATTATTTTAAACTATCAAATTTTAATAATACAAAAACTATACTAAACTTGAATTTTGGCACCGGAAAAATTTATCCACAGTAACACACTGGGATAAAACTATATTTTTATATTCTAAAAATTCCAAGAAATGTCAATTAAGAAAACCATATGTAACATTACATTTTTAATAGCAATTGTAAAAGGAGAGAGAGAAAATTATTGAAATGTAATTAGCGATAAAACTCTTGAAATAAATACGCTATTTTAAGTTTCACTATTTTTGACTTATGGTACATCATAAATTGTATCGTACACTAGATCATGTACTGGGACGTGTATGGGCAGATTATAAACGCGTTATGATTTAATAACGGGCATATATCACATCTTCATACTGCATTCCATGCGTTGGGGAAAAAACAAATTCGTTGCGACGCATTTGTTTATCAATCAATACCGCAATCACATCCTAATTGAACAAAGAAAGTCGTACGGTTAGCAATCGTGGCATCGACGTGGTCGACCCGATTGAGAAAAATAGCATCCACTCTGTAATAATGAAATTGCCAACAGACCGCGCGCACTCAGTTCTTGTAGCCTGTGAATAATTTATGAGTGTCATCGATGCTGCGATAAAAATCGCTGTAGCAGTAATATCGCTATCAAAGCTATTATTTAACTTTTAAGGTCATCATTGCAAATTAATTGCAGCTACAATATGCAATGCTTCAACCTTTTTTTTCTTTTTGTCGCAATTGGTAAGTAATTCTGTTTTTATTACTATATGACGATTATTCAGAGAACAATGTAACATAAAGTATCAAATATTCAGTAATTTGTCGTACAACAGTAAATAAAATTTTCTTCTTTATTTCTATTTAAAGATAAATAAGATAAATGTGTAAAGTAATTAATATTTTATTTTATATATTATTTTATTATATTATTCCATAATAATTATCAATATTTGTAAATATCACTAAATGGAAATAAACAAAAAAATTTTTTTTTAAATTATAAGTCATCGGTTAAATAAATCATACAATATTTTTCTTTTAAAATTGCATTAAATGCGATTCGTCATAATGAAGATAATATTTAACAAATAAACTCATGTATACAAATATAGACTATTAAAAAGTCGTTTCTTGCATCTTTCGACGTTTTAGAGAATTGGACTTCGATGAATACGGGAAAAAAGAGACCTCCTTGTCGTTGAAAGACATCCTGCCTTTAAATCCGAAGCAGTACGACAAGCACAAAGCACCAAAATTCCTCGGACAACCCACCATCGTTTATTTTCACGTGACTGTGCTCAGCCTGGACTCGATAAATGAGGAATCGATGGTGAGCAAAAAACCAACATAAGCAGCTTTCAGGAAGATTTGTTCTCCCGAATATCCCCCCCGCCCCCCTTGGAATATTACATACGCTACATCTGTATTATTTTATTAAGATAATTTTTCCCTTTTTATAACCAATTTTATTTTAATTATTATGGTAATAAAGTATATCTATTAAAATCGTATTAAGTGAATATATAAAATAAAATTACTTTACGCTCATTGAAAAGAGCAATTAACAATAAATCATATAGCGAGTTTATACTAAATTACGTAAGAACAATATTGCTTTCGAAATTGCTTCATATTTTCTGAAATTTATGACAAAGATATAATTTTTAAGACACATAAACGCAAGCTAGAAAACATTTTGTTTTCATCAGAGGAAGAACAATCATGTCACCTGCATATGGTCGCATATGAAGTGACATCTGTTCACATTATTTTTCTACAACGACAGACGTACGTGGCTGATATATTTCTCGCTCAGAGTTGGCGGGACTCTAGGCTACGATTACCGGAAAACATGTCCGAAGATTACCGGATACTTGACGTGGAGTGGTTACACAATATCTGGAGACCCGACTGCTTCTTCAAGAATGCGAAAAAGGTTACTTTCCACAAGATGTCAATACCAAACCATTACCTTTGGTTGTATCACGATGAAACGCTGCTTTACATGTCCAAGTAAGAGTCTATACTTCAGTTATTATTAATAATTATTTAATTTTGTATTTAATATTATTGTAATATTTAACAATAAATAGTTATATGATATTTTTATAAAAAATATATTAAAATTTTATTAATGTTTTTGTAAAGAATTAATAATAATAATTAATTGCAAGTTATTCGTGTCCGATAATTAAATTCTATTCAAGTCAAAAAGGATTTATAACGCATTATTATAATAATATTATATTGCAATATTAGATTAGATATATACATTTTAACATTCTTTTTCTCTTTCTCTTTTTCTCTTATTTATACAAAGTTAAAAACAAATGATTTCGTACTAAACATACATAAAGCGAGTTTCCTTCAACTGCAAAAATTAAATTTATTTGTACGAGAATACAAGTTTGAAATTTTTCAGTGAAATTTCCATACAGTTTTAGACAGTTATTCCTGCAATTATTAAATGTCATAAACATTCACATGAAAAAGACAAAGAAAATACTTTAATAGTTATCTTTTCATAAGAAATACAAGTTTTATATATGTTTATATAACAAATTTAAAAAGTTTCCAATTTAAAAAATAGATAACGTTACGTTTTGACATATTCTTTTATAAGAAATATTTAATAGTTACACATTATTTATAAGACAAAGAGATAAGGAAAAATAGTATAAAACCAAGGGTAACTTCTAAAAATCTTTCTAGAAGAAAGTTACCGAAATTGCATTACTTTTCACATAAAGATTTCTAACTCAGAAATGAAAATTATATTTAAGTTTTTGCATTATAATATACATTATTTTCCTTTTTCTATGTAATTCTTTCATAATTTTTTGCGTTATTATAATTTTTTTAATAAGGAACTGTAGTAAGCCTACAAGTGGTATGAGATATACAAGAAACGAGTCTTATAAATCGCACCACAAGTTGATAAAATGTTTCTCTGCCGTTCATGAAGTGTACACTAGCTCGTTCTATTCCACGTAAAACTTTATTTTGATACTGTCGTAAATTTTTTTTTTTACAGAAATGCCGTATTTTCTTTCTACTTCATTCAATCTTATTTTACAGCCTCTATACACTCTTTGAGAGCACGATTCATAAATTCTGGATACCATTTTCCATATTCTCTTTTAGCCATTTTTCGTCCACTGTAAAAGAAAAACAAAAGAAACATTAATATCAATAGCCAAATTGCAACGTCGTAATGCAACGGGAGAATAAAGTATTTTGTAAACTTTTTTTATCTAATCTACAAACGAGAATAAAAAAACTTTAAAGCTTTTAATCTAATGCTAAACAGTATTGTGATCATTACAAATTAACAAAACTTGGACTATTTATCTTATTTATCCTTTTTGACTATAAAATGTATCAAAAAATAGTTATTACAATTTTTCTATGAATGTAAATAAAATTTTTACTCTGACTAACGTCTCAAGTGTAATAAAGTCTCATGGCAGCACTATAGTTCTCGAATAATCCCATAAAAACGGTACAAGTACAACGCAATACAAGTACAGGAGTTGAATGTTTTTATGAGGTACAATTTAGAAACTGATGCGATTTCGACAACCTCTCTCTAATATACTTCGCAACAAAATATAGAAATCTTATCGGTACATTACAACTGTGACTTTATATCATTATTCTTCTTAAAAAAGCACCATTGTTCGTTGATATATTAACTCTTTTTATTTTTCTCCCTACATAAAAGCATTCTACTTTGCGAGAACAAAACTATGGAATACCAACGCCATACGTAGAAGTAAAAGAAGTTTAAAGAATTTGTTATTAAATTTTGAATTTTTGAGAAAAATGTTATTAGCTTTGAAACTTCAAATGATCATCCTCCCTGATAATTGCGTGCATAATTTCAATTTTTTAATATTTTTAAAGATTGTTTATACGATTCAATTCTAATAATGAACTGTTCAACAATTTTATATAAATCTATTGTCAATTCAAATGTCGAAGCATTTCAATCAAGAAAGGTAATCAAGAATCTCATTATCAGTGTAAATCTTGATGAGAAATTTTGATGCAATACGCACAAGGCTTCCATGACATTGATATATTTCTATTCGCGTTTGGCATTTTTGCTTGTAGCTACCTCAGTTTCATTTATTTCTATCTGCTGGTGATTTTAATCCAACGTGTTAGATGGAACGAGCAATAGCTATTCTGTCAAGTTTTATTGTCAATAAAATGATGTAAATTTAGTTTCCCTTGTCCTGAACGTATGTTTCATCGAAAACAAAAATAGAGAAAAGCTTCAGCATGTTCGTCACTGCAAAAATAGCGCTATCGAGTAAAACGTACTCATACCTGAAATTGAAATGTAATTTGATTAATGAATTGTATCACACAGGAAAGCGCAATATTCGTTTTAGATTGACATTGGTGCTTTCATGCGCGATGAAGTTCGAGTCCTATCCTCATGACACTCAAATTTGCTCGATGATGATTGAAAGCCGTAAGTATATATTAATTCATAAACTATACGTTATATTATATCAATATTTTTGTACACGTATAAATTGTGATATTTTCCCTATTAATAATACCAAAAAATACATTCATATTTATAATCTGTTGCAATTATTATTTACATGATTACATTATTAGCTGTTATTAATTATAATGAATTATTTATACCAAATATTTATATAATATTTATGAATAATTAAAATTTATGTTAAAATATCAAGGTTGTTTACCATCACAACATGCTTTTTTTCTACATCTCAATATATCTTACACATTTTGTTTATTTTCTTTTTAAGTTTCGCACACTACTCAAGATCTGGTATTCTTATGGAACACGACCGATCCCCTTGTGGTTAATCCGGAAATCGAGCTGCCGCAACTCGACATATCGAACAACTACACGACAGACTGCACGATCGAATACTCGACCGGAAACTTCACATGCATACAGATTGTCTTCAATCTGCGCCGGAGACTGGGTTATCACCTGTTCCACACATACATCCCCTCCGCCTTGATCGTCGTCATGTCCTGGATCGCCTTTTGGATCAAGCCGGAAGCCATCCCAGCACGGGTCACTCTTGGCGTGACGTCACTACTGACCCTCGGTTAGGCGACCTCTCCTTCCATTACCCGTGATATAACTATTCATGATATTTGCGATAGAGTGCTTTGTTCGGGGATAATGACGGCATAAATATCAATAAACACCGACAAAATTGCAATTTACTGAAAATGGTTTTAATAAATCTTTTCTTTTTAGTGAAACCATTAGTTAATTTTTTTCAATGTGCACTATAAATTAAAATTAAATAAAATTATTTGATTTTCCAGAACACAAATAAATGAAACTTAATATGTAATATAAATAACAGACGATAAATAATATGAATTTTTTTTTAATGCAATAATAAATGTTCCTATATATAAATGAAAACAAATAAAAAATACAAATGAAAAATATAATGCAATTCTTATTATAGGATAATAGAGTATTGATTATATTTAAAGTTTAGCTTATTTACATAATTAAAATGATTTTCTACGTTTGCACAAATAGTAAAAAACTAAATACTTAATATTATTTTAAACTTAAATTAGTAATACATTTAAATCATTATAAAGCTTAATGATAAAAAGAAGAGTAAATAAGTTATTTTCGTTTCACGCATATTTATAAAGATAGACGCTGCGTACGCATGTCAATTGAAATGTAACCATGTGTAAGAAGAAGAATAATTTAATATCTCTTTTTCAGCTACTCAAAACACACAATCTCAACAATCTCTACCGCCGGTCTCGTATGTAAAGGCGATCGACGTGTGGATGTCTTCGTGCAGCGTATTCGTCTTCCTATCCCTCATGGAATTCGCAATAGTAAACAATTATATGGGGTCCGTCGCCACGAAAGCCATGAAAGGATACTCGGACGAAGATCTTCGCGAGGCTATCGACGACTTCAAGGTAAAAAAAAAGAAAAAACGCAGCGCGATATTTACGACGAACGCTCCATCGGTTTCCACGAAATTGATAGTTCGAGATAAAGCGAAATGCGCAGGGCCGAGAGTAATGTGATTTCGTCCTGTCGATACGGAGCATCGCTCAATTGAATAAAAATACCAGAAATAAAAGAGACCCTGAATTGTAAACCGCAACCGAGTTACCGAACATCCGCGAGATCGTGTAAATCATTGAGATGCATAATGAAGTTACATCACTTCGTTTGATAAAGGAGAGAAAGGAAGTATTAAATTTCGCGCGGTTTTAACAATGCAAAAAAGAATCTTCATATAAATTTTGAACCAGACTTTTTAACCGTAACTCCATTTCGAAGCAGAAAACTCGCCTTAGGAAAATCTATATGTGATTGACTTTTGCGAAAGCATATTTATTTCTCAATCCGAATGTTATATGGTAAACAGCATCGGCCCGCGAAAGTGCAGCGAGATGCACTGCTGGAAAGTATTACTTCCCAAGACGAGTCATCGTATCGCGTATGGCGAGTAACTCTTCCCTCCAGTAACTTCCCTCTTGAACAAGTTCCAAAGTTTGATTTTATTGCATGCATTCGTCCCAACACTCAATTCGCAGAGAAATATTTATTTTCTCCTTTCACCCTTGTAGTTTACGCAGACTTTGCAGTTCGCCGCGAATCTGTATAAAACGCATCCCGTTTTCATTACATCCCTCGCGTAATATTTGCTCGTACTACTCGCAGCGTTTACTCTTGCTTGCTTTACGATAAAACGTTCGCGCGCGAAATAAATATCACCCTTCTTTAATAACTGGTAAGCAAAATTCGCACTTCAAGCAGTTAAATAGGTTACCTGATGATTATTATACATCTTGTCCTTGATTTGCAAACAAATTTGTATTGATGAAAGATATTAGATCTTTATAATCAGAAAGATAAAAAAAGGCTACGAGAATTTAACACAGTACCTTTTGTGTGCGTTTATTTCAACTTACCAGAGAAGTTAACTTCACTCTGTACAAAATTAAGTTATATAATTACATAATGAGTACCAACGTTCCAAACCATTTACGAGGTGCTGGTTATGAGTGAGACAAAGGTATGCCACTGATGAAGACTCATGCTGGCTTGCGGAGTCGTGGAATACCTTTGTCTCACATTCATAACCACATTTTGAAATGGTAAAAGAACCAAAGCCAAAAGCTCATTATGTAATTACAAAACCTAATTTTGTATAGAGTAAAGTTAAATGCATGTTGGAAAAATGTGCGCACACCGCGTTCACGCATTCGCACCCTTGTCATTTACACGTCCACGTATCTTTCTGTCACCTTCATTATGTATCCACACGTCCACACGTCCACCCATCCACGCATTAACACGCTACAAAATAACATTTTCCTGTACATTATTATCATTTCTCTGCACAACGAATATTGTTGCATTACACAAATTTTCATCTATAAAAATATAATATGCCTAAAATTTATGAATCTTATTTATTAAAAAATAATACGTAAATATTTTTATTTAATTTTTCAATTATATGTTAAATTTTAATTCTAATACAAAATGCTTTAACTATATAATATCAGTGCAAAACACGATCTAAGAATAAATATTCATTAATATTCGTTAAAAGATTAATGAAATCGTCGCCTGTAAGTATGATAATTTACTTACCTTGCAATAACCTTGATTAATAAGGTAATTAGAGGAGGTAGCGTAAGTCGAAATAAATAATACTCGCAAAATAATTTTCTATATTTATTACTTTCGTGTTGTATTTTTAATTTCTTTTTTCATAGACGCCAATGAGGCCAGATGCCGAAAGAAGTAGGAGTCCAACGAGGCAACCGACGGTTCAGTGTAATCAGTGCTGCCATGGACGAGACACCGCCATATACATCGACAAGGTTTCCAGATTTTTTTTCCCCTTCTCGTTCTTCATCCTTAATGTCGTCTATTGGAGCACATTCCTGTAATACAACTCGACAAAACGTATGCTCGACTCGGCGAGAGTGAGCTTTTAAAGACATCGAATTACGAAAAAAGTATCACGAGGGAAACAGCTCACGAAAAGTATATGCTAAAAACTATCATGTATAAAGTATGACACAATGAAAGAGTTTAGTAGGAGTGGTATTAAATTTACATGTTTATTGAAAAAACAGTTAGTGTTTTTGACAGATTGTGATAAAGAGAAAAATACCGATCTGTGTTTATTACAAAATTACATAGTAAACTCCTATAACAAATTATATAAGAAATGTAACATAATAGATATAGGTAAATAAAATAGTTAAAAAATATTTAGAATATCTTTTAACTTTCATAAACATCGACTAATTTATATTAATCATTTTTTTATTAATCATAATTAGTAATCATTATTTAGATTATCATTAAGAAATAATGTATTTGTAAACTTTAAATGCATTTAAATGTAATCAATGTATATTGGTACGTCGTAGAATGTTTTAATTCACTGATTATTACACATGAATTACTCACCTGTTCCTCAGATTTGTATTAACAATGCCATAATGTCAAAATCAAAAAAATTTAGAGATAATATTTTATTAATATTGTACTTTATGATAAAATTGATGAAATTATACCTCTGGTTATCATATATGAAATAAAATATGCGTAATATAAATCATCTCTTACGTTATAATTTTCTACGAAACTTTTAATTTAATTGCTACTCGAAATCACAAGATATTTGTATTAATTGTAAATAAAACAAAAATAATTAGAAAAAAAGTATTATAAAAGAAGGTAGAATAAAAGAATATTTAAAAAATAGTTGAAAAAAAATATTTTTAAAAAATAGTGATTTCACAAAGATGAAAATTCAACTGATACTCGTTGTTAAGATATATATCATAATATTTTGCAATATGTATGTAAAAACATAATATAATATTTCCTAAATTATTAATAAGAAATTGTTACCAAAAGTAATGCTAACATCATTCGAGTGCTGTTCTGTTCACTAGCCGAACTTAAATGTCTTGCGACAAGTTAATGACGCATATTGTCTGACACATTACGAAGTATTACTACTGCAGACCACTACTGTCTGGTAATAAATTGTGCATTTACGTCAACGTTTCTCAACTTATAACGCAATAACTCGCTTATAAATAACGTCTTGGATGAATCCAAAACATTTGTAATAACTTCAAGAGAGAAATTAATATTTATTGTATATATGAAAATGAAAACAAGATTTAGAGCAAAATAAAAAATCGTTAAGAAATATAGAAGTTTATATCAAAATAAAAACTTATGTATAAAATAAAATTTGCATGAATTTTGTCTTTTTAAAAATGTAAAGTACAAACTAAATTAAAAATTTTCTCAGGATCGAAGCATTAAGAAAGATATAAAGACTAAAAGATGCTTCAATTTGAAATGATCTATAATGCCAAGAGATGTTTTACTTATATATGCTGTAATTTATCAATGTACGATATAAGAATAAAATTAATCATTTATACTTGTGTTTCGTTCAAGTACCTTTCAATTACATTACGATCGCTCGTCATTGTTCAAGTAAATTCCGAGTCATCCTTGCACAAGTTTTTATTTGAAGACCTACATGCAGCGATCGCAAATTTCCTCAGCGTAGAAAGAGATCAACAGTCACAATACTGCAATACAGAAATAAAACGTAATAAAATAAATAGAATTGAGTACGGCAAAGATAAAATTCACAATGTGTGCAGCGACAGTTGGAAACAAAGATATTTATACGCGTGGCAAACAACATATAAATGTTAAAATAATTCAAACAAATCAAATTATTTTTTTGCTGTATTTCTCGTGTCGATAATAATCTAAATGTTATTTATACTATCCTACGATCAATAAACTAATAATTGTGTACTCATAATAAACGACAAACGAAGGCAACTTTTGAACAAATAATTAATTAGTAAATGTTGCTGAGAAAACAAATAATTAGACCGCTGTAAATGTAGCTCTGAAACAAATAATTAGACCAATATAGAATATCCTAAATATATTGCAGGGGCCAAATAATAGGTTTCAAAAATCAGAAATTTTGGGAAGTCTTTAAAAAATAATCTGAAAAAATATAACAATATTGTTTTTACTTTTCTGATTACATTAATCAATAATGACAATGTGTCCTATACCAAAACAGTCAATTAATTTTATAATGCTTATTACAAATATGTCCGTAAAAATTTAATCTTAGCATTAATTTTTATGTATAATAATGGTAAGTATTAATACACTGGTCAATAATTTGAACATTAAAATGTTTATTTTGTTTCTAGTTTTTAACTTTTCTATTTATTTATATATAAATATATTATATGTAATCTTGAAAAACATTATATTTATTATTAGCTTTAATTCAAGAAGTACAAATTATATATGTCATATAAGTTTCAAATTGTTACATATTGAAAACAAATAGTCATATCGAAACAAAACAAATGCAGTTTCAAGCTAAAGCTTGATAATTTGTGTGTGGCACAAAATTTCGAAAAAAAATTGATGCCAGTGTTATGTCATAAAATTCTTTAAATCATCGTTTTTTGCCTTTTTGACACTATTTTTTTTTAATTGTAAGCTGATAACCAAATTTGATCAATCGATTTATGTTCAGCAGACATGACTATTATATATGTATATAAATAAATAAATTTTATATAAATCTACAATATATGTATATAATATATATAAAAAATGAAAAAAAAAATATATATATATATGTATTGTATGTAAAATATGCTGTCAAAACAGATATTATGCGGACCTCAATTTAAAAATGGTTCATACCATTGATTTATAGCATAATCTACCAACATGAAAAACATTCTATGTTATTTAGCGTTATGAAAAGCTAAATTCTTCTTAACATTGCGTACATATTTCTGTCATTAATAGTAATAATAATAATAATATCTCTATCGTAACTTTGGGGAACATAAGACAAAGGCAAAAGGAAACTGGATAACAGCGGAAAAATAATAATTTTTATTATTACTATTATCTGTTGCAGTTAACTGTTGAAAATTCTCATAGCCACAAACACTGATTATAAAAGGAAACTTCTTCCTTTCTTTCCCACTTCACAATTTCTAAATCAAAATTTTTGTCTCGTTAAAATACCGCGCAATTGTAATAAGAGTATCTCGGTAAATAAAATTATTAATTAAATTAAATTTAATAACAAAATAATTAGTAGAAACTTTAAGCACAATTTGCGCAATAACTTTTAATTAACTTATATCAAATTAACTTTTATCAAATGCAAAGTTTTAATTGAAACGTAGAAGAGATTGATAAAATAAAGATAGATTTCACGATAAACTTCGCGGATTTATTAAAGACGATTATTTAATGAAGTTAATATCGAAATTCTTTAGTTCCATATTTCGATATTAATAATAATAAAAAGCAAACAAAAATTATAAATTTAAATAAATATTTAAAAGTGAAATTATTTGCTTTAATTTCTCTCAGCAAATTGCAGTTTTTTTTTGCGCTCTTCCCTTCATTCGTAATTTCTTTCATGGCTAGCGCGAGATAGCACTGACGCGCGGTAAGGATTCAACTCGGTATGAATAGAAGTACCCCTTTCATCTCTCTTTTAATCGCTGCAGTTATCTGCGCCGGGAAAACGTCGCTCCTCATCATTCGGCAATTTCTCGGCCAAGAGCAATTAATTGAGGCAGGCCGCACTCACACCGCGAATAATTACATTCGCATAAGGAATCATAATTGTCGTCCGTTCTATGCGAATGGATCGTTCCACGGTATGTCGCGACCCGAAATATTCCATTCACGCCGGCTCTTCATCTTCACCGTGCATCCCCGGCCTGACGCCGCCTTTCTTCGGATCTGCCGTTTCCGCGAGAACGCCGATGATAATTTCCTACGGCCTGCCGCCTGCGCGTGACACATGTCACGAGCGTGCCGCATTCAATTACCCATTAGAGCTAATACAATTGCCTATTAACTGACGGCCCGTGCAATATCTAATCGACATTAATTTATTGTTACTTAGATTGTTATCACGCGTGATTTATCTCGAATTTTATCAATTAAATTAGAGTAGCAAGCCAAGAACTTGACAATTTTATAAAAGACGCAACTTGATACCTTGCTTGAGAAATCCAGTAATTATCTGATAATTTTTATTTTTAAAAAATAAATACAAATATAAAAAACAATTTTACTTTCGAAACTTGAATCCTATCAAATGTTACGTTAGATATTCTGAATTGTGTTTATATGTTAAGAAAAGTTCATTCTAAGATATAAGTGCCAGGTACAAAAGTCTTGAAAAATAATAGATTAGAATAAAATCTTCAATAAAAAAAGAATGTATTCTCTCGAATATAAAAATTCGGATAGAGTTCTACATAATTATTATATAAAACTGAGAATTTATTGAGGAGTAATTGATAAGCTCATTGTAAAATCCAATTAACAACAAGTGTGAATTATGCCCCTGATATTACATAGGATTACATTTGGCTCTTGACAGCCATTTCATAAACGTTCGGTGGAACCGTTGTAGATAACAGGATGAAAGTTATTACCCAATTTAAAAGCCAAACGCAATCTAATGCGATTGCATCCGAGATTTAGAGAGGGATGCATTGGACATTTGCACTGATCTATGCACTTTCGATGGCGATCGAATCGGCGGGCACGTTACTTAAACGATCTATCGTAGTCGTGCTCACCGTGGCTGTTAACGAGATCCCTTCATTTGCGTAATTAACTATCGACTTTCTGTCGCCAGTGCAGTTAACGAGCGTCGTACCGATCGTTAATGGATTCGAGATAACGTGGGCGGATTCTAAAAAGCGGCTAAACAATTATTATACTTGGCGCAAATTGCTAGTCACCTATGATATAGTAAGTGTACGATAGACAAAAGAGTCTTAAATGGTAACAAATTTAAATCATTAGAAATTATTAAGGACATTTCTCTAAATTGCTAAATTATTACGTTTAATAGAACAAATATTAATTTAAATAATTAATTATGATTAACGATTTCAATTGTTGAACGAATGATTAAATTTATTTTATAAAAGCACATCCATCGATTTACGCAAAGTATCTGTGCTATAATACATAAATTTTTTGTTTTACGTGTTGAAATAAAAGTCTACCAAAAAAGGCAAAAGAAAAACCATCAACGTATGTTGTAAAAAATATATGTTTTACGTACGTGCACAAAAACAATAATAATGAAAAAAAAAACAATAATAAAGAAAAACAAACTCAAATTTTATTCGTTGTCAATACTGTACTCAAATCAATCAAACAAGATCGAAATGATATGATAAATAAAATCAAGTAAAAACTTTTAACAGACTCAATGATATAAAATAATTTTAATAAATACTATCGAAAGATATATTTTTTAATGGCATAAAATAAAATCCCGTAAAACCAGGATAAAAAGTATCGCATAAATCAAGAGATGAGTGTATAAAACATTTTAAATAGCGAACAAAATGCGATAAAAATAAACTTATATTCAGCTCTAATGAAAATGGTTGAAGATAGCCTCTGTTGAAATATCGTAGTCATTGATTTTCCTTGTGTAAATTTCTTCATATAAAAAAAAATTAACATAAAGGTAACATTATACTTTGCTACTATTGACTACATTAATGTACGTAATAATACGTCAAGTAAAAAAATTAAATTAAATTACGTCGTTTCCACAAAAATTGTTTCAATCTGATTTTATTTTATCTTTTCAAATATTTAGTAACGCCCAAAATGTTAACGCCCAAAATGTAAAGTGTAAAATATTCCCGATTATCTCCGAATATACTTATTTCATTTTTAATCATTTCTTACTGAGCTGACAGCATCGAATCAATAATAACGTACCAATAACGTACCGATATTAGAACTTTATAATGAATGAGTCAAAGCTCTTTATATTCAAAACTCCAAATTGCAAAAGTTAGCTATACAAACTATTATAAGTTTATCCACGTCTTTAGCACTTACTCTTCGAACTTCGGATTATTAATTTCTTAAGAAATTAAATACTATCATTCGGAAAATTATTTTGTTTTTTATTTTCATAAAATACTTCAATAATCAGAAATTAAAATAAAAATTCTTTCAAAATATAATTTTCCAATAACTTTTTAATATTTTTACAATATTTAAAAAATTATTGAGATAATGATTTGTTTATTTTAAATTCGCCTTTCATTATTTTCCAATTAAACGAAAATGAGGCTAAAGATATCCAATAATTTACACAAATTGCTCCCGATCTTGAATGTGCAACAAAAAAATTAGGAAAATAATTATTTATGTAAAATAAATACAAACACATAATTTAGAATTTGCATACTCTGGACATTGTATCGCACTTTTGAAACAATAATATCATTCTACAAGTAATGAATATCAAAAGTCGATGCATAAAGTTCTCTGCTATTTATGCGGATTGGACATAAACCGGAGCTAATGGCAGTGGTTTTAATTGCTGGAAACATAATACCTCTCTCTAAAGGTGATAAACTCGGACTGAATATCACGGTTATAGTTTATCTCCTGCTTTCTCCTTTTTCACTCCGTGCTTTTATCTATCTTCTGATTCAATTTCGCGTTTAACCCAAAATGAACAAAATCTAATCGCGGTAAAAGCCGCGACAAACATCCAAACGCTTCTTACATTTCTATTTTATGAGAATAATCATAATTAGCAATATAAATCCGCATTTCAATAGATTCTCATAATTCAATTAATTCTCCAGTTTATTCGATCATCAATCTCGGATCCTTTTTAATTTACAGAATTATGCAAAAACAAGACCTCTCATTGCCAGTCATATGAAGCTTTTACTTTTTGTTAACAAACGTAATGTTGGCAATAAAATGGCGTTATAAACATTAACTATCCCTCTCTTTCTCTCTCTCTCACCCTCCTCTTCTTTCTTCCTCTTTATTTCTCTTTTTGATTATCTTTAGTATTATCCTCTCATTTATCTTCTCGTTTATCTTTGCTATTTCCTATTTACGAAATGATACAAAAACAGTATTTAATCACTAACCGCATGATATCCGGAAAACAAATCTCGGATATTGGAGAAATAAAGTGGTAATAAAATGCGACTATAACTCTGAGTTTCATAGTTTATAGTTACAATTACCTTTCACGTATGCGTTTCGTTTATCTGCGGCTCTCTAATTCATAATCACAGAATTAAACGTAAACAGGATTTAATCGCTTTTAATTCATGGGACAAGAATTTGTATTTTCGTATAGGCGGGAGAGCGGAGTTGTGATAATAAAATTGAGCTGGAAGTATGAATTTTAGTTTATTTTCTCTTTGAGTAAGGCGTGGAAGCTACCGAAGATGGACAACACCTTTGGCTAAAACGTCTTCACTTCTAAATTACAATCGTCGGCAATCAGGATATCGCAATTTCTTCAAACACTTCAATTAAAAATATCGTTATCGTCGGTCGCCATCGACGTTCCGCCAGGCCGTCGTTGCTCGAATACGCGACAAGTTTACGTCGTAGCACGCTAGCACATGTTTAAAATGTCGCGTGCGTTATAAACCCTTCAACGTTGACGATTACAAAATAGGAACTTTACAAATGCGAAATAAGGACAAGTCCTACGACAGTTGCAACTGCATTATGACGTTATGCTATTTCGTTCGTAGAAGCTAACTTCGCCTGTGTTACTACGATACAAAACTTACCTTTAAAATTACACGTAGATATTTACATATCGTTAACAATAGTAATCTATGATAACATTAATAATTTATAAATTATTGATAAGATGTCTAAAAATAGCAGTCGATATACTTGAATGTTCGGCGTAATCGTTATTCGAGTACTCCGAATTAGTCTCAATTCTTCAACTTCAGTACTCGAATAATAATATCGACGGCCCAGCCACGCGATGTTTTTTTCTCGAACTTTCGATCGGAGAGAGACAATAATTATCGTGTCCATTGTCATAAATCTAAAAGTAATCAGAAACATTGTCGATCAAGAACGAATTCATTTCTGCCTTCTAACTTCGATTCTCGCTCGCGAACGCAAAAGATCGAAGCTTCATCGCTCCTTGCCAATGACAAACGCTTCAAATGTTACGGACACGTCATTATAACATCTCACTGCATTTACATTAGTTATAATAATATAATACAAAATCGCAATGTGTTACACACAGAAGTGATAAGATTATGGCGTAAATTAAATATTTCGTATTAATTAACTTCTCATGTCAAAGAAATATTTTAAATTTAAATTTCGTTAACAACACAGTTTTTTTAATTACTCTATTTAAATTTATGCTAGGTATCGCCCAATGCGATCGATCTCATTAACTCTTCGTGGACTGTGGAAAGCCAGCTTTCCAATATTTGAACGAAAACATGTCATTCTGCATGTTAATATTAATTGTTATAATTTATATATTTCTTCCAAATAATTTTACGACACAGAAGTAAAAGTAATATTTCCTAAATTTATGATTTCTTCTTTAAGGATTTTATAAATCCTACGGAGATACAGATTGAACACAGGATGTCTCATAGTCGTCACAAAATACTTCAAATTGTTTAACGAATTACAATTAAATTTTTCGTTCATTAAAAATTTTATTCATTGAAATTATTATTACGTTAAACATATCATACCACATTGAATTTTTTAATTAAATTAAATTTCTGGGAAAAAATAAAAGCTATATTAAAGATAAAAGAAGCCAATTTTTTAATTAACTCCAAAATGAACAAGAACTTGGCATTAAAATAACTTTTGGTTATAGCGAGGCATCCCGTGGAAACATAACGCGTCCATTTATCTCGACGCCAGTCGTGTCGTGTCCCAAAAAGTAGTAATCTTCTGATTTAATTAGTCTGACCTAGGAATATGCATTTCACCGTGCGAGCTTTGCTGCACCGCACGGACACATACGTGTGAAACTATATTTACGTAAAAATGTGCTTATATACGCAGATCTTTCGCTTCTTGTCTTTAACGTACGCGAATTGTGCAGTCTAATAATTGAAGAGCTAAGTGAACGAAGTAAAGGAGTTATGTGTCACATGTTTGCAAAAATTCAGTCGTTAAACTATGTAGTACACGTAGTTGTTTCAATATATATGATATTATTATTATGTAACATAGTAAAGTAAAACACGTTACATTGACGATGTTACACTCAGGATGCTAAATATATTTTATTTTTCTTAATCAAAAATTGAAAAATATTTCGTGTTTCGTATTATTCAAGGTGAAAATACAAGTATTTTTGATCCACTGGATTTTGAACGCAATTTATAATATATTAATATAACATTATTCTCGTTCTTGAAATTTTATATATCTGCAAATAAAGTAGGTGTTTCAAAATTTAACTGGCTACAGATCTGAAAATAATTTTATTGGACCATCGAAATAATTATGTGGGACACTCGAGCATGATAATTAATGCTGCAAAAAGTTGACACCTTAGCGATCAGCTTGAGCCTCCTACATAATTATTTTGACATTTCAACAAAATTATTTTCAAATTTGTATTTAGCTAAATTTCGAGATACTTCAGCGAAACAAACTTATTGTGCATGTTTCATAATTTATAAAGAAATTATGTTCTCGCAATAGAGCTTTAAAATGTTTTTAATTATAAATAAGACAATAAGATCGTTTACAGAAACAGTCTTTTAATTTCTTTCATTAATTTAAACAAATTTTAAAGATGGGATTTTTACCTGTAGGATTGTAATATATTAACCCCAGTTTATCTGGAAGATTAATAATGTAAGAAAAGATTGTATATCAACTCCATTCATTTGGCCCTTCAATCGCTCGCTAGTCGTCAACGCAATTATCGGTATTTGCCAACGTTCGACGAGTCCATGGACGGCGTCCTGCTTAAGAAAAGGAAAGAAAAAGAAAACTCGCATACTTGCACGCCGAAGAATCCATATCAAGATACGAGCAGATCCTCGCAACTTTGTTGCTCTCTGTTATCCTCGAATGTCGCGGCTTTTTCTACAAAGTTACAGGATATCGCGGGAATTTTGCGTTAAGCGCTTCTCGCACGATCAGTAATTACTTTGCGACTATCTTAAACATTGGGGACGTACTTCGCAGCGATCCTTTAAATTTCTTCTCTAGTCAACTAGTATTATTAGAAATGTCATTGCCATGAGAGTATATTTCAGTTCGCGGTATATTTCATTCTTATCCCTTTGTTATTTTTGCGCACAAAAGTTTCGCGTCAGTTTCATTTCTTGTTATTAAGCAAAAGCAAAGTAGTAAGAGCCTTCGCCGCCTCAAGAAAGTTTTTGACGTTGATAGATTAATTATATCATCGATTCTCTCGAGAGAACCATACCGTAAATAGAATGCTCACGCTAATCATAAACCGACATTTATAATACTGATCGTGCAAAAAAGATATAACTTCAACTTATTCCGAGTTCGCGTCACTCTCGGCGGCAAGTCACCGTTCGAATAAAAGTTTAACATAATTACGACCAACATATGTAGATTTCAAACTTGATTAAAAAACGTATTAATGTAGAGTAAACTTTGCTTTCTTTTTCTCCTTTTTAGAAATATGAGGAACATAGGAAAATTTTCACGGAGAAAGTAAGCAACTGATATTGTGTAAATGCATATTTCAATCGAAACAAAACTTTAGGAAGTGTTTCCCACGCTTTCTTCTTTAATTAGCGTTCGCAAATACAGCGCTGAAGTATCTATAGCATCGAAATTTGCATATTTATCGAAAACTTCCCGCTGAGTGACACGAATTCGTTACATCCTTCGTAGCCTCCCCGTATCCTCCGGTGCTCTCTACCTTTAAGGATACAGGTCGAAACATTTCTAAATGTTTTCTCCCTCCATAGAGATCACAAAAACCCGGAGAGCGAGAGGAAAAAGAAAAAGAAAATCCGGACCAACGCGAATTCTCGTTCTTCACCCCCAACGTTATTAAAGTTATTACGTCGCTTCGGAAAATATTGGCAGTACAGTAGTAAATTGAAAGACTCATTTATCATCTTTTTCTTCGGTTTACTTCTCATGTTGGTTCTCTTAATATTCCTGCTCTATTTGCACTTTGTTGCCGTTTACGGGACCGCTGCTGTAATCATGCTACTCACTGCTCATTCACACTTACTACGCGCCGATGATACAATACCGCGAATTTGCAGAATATTATTCAATTCCGAAAAAAAATAAAATAAAATTGTCATCATCCTGTGTTTCTTTTAATAAAAATAAGCGTCACTAGTTTTTTCGAGTATCAGATTTTTGATACACATATCAATATGTACAAAACACAAATATTTGCATGAAAAAGAAAAGAGATTTTTCTCGAAGTTTTATAAGAGAAAATCATACCTTTGGCAAAAATTGAAATAAAAACGGAATTTATTTTTTAAGGAAAGCAATGCCGCGTTATTGAATAAAAATTTTAATTGTTGAAATGAAATGTGTGTAATTGCAAAATTCTTGAAATTCGCGAAATTTTATCTCTCCCGGCATGCTAGTTCTGCCCATACACATACACACATGCAGAAACACACACGCACTACGAGTCACAACATCAATGAAAAGTCTCTATTCAATTTTTTTTTATTCTTAATTGCATGCTTAAATTATTTACGATTTATTTATCGATTACAGGCTAGCTCACAGGACGATCAACTGCGTCGCGACGCGCCGCGTTGTCAATTTCTCTGATGTTATATCCAAACTACGTCAGCATGATAATTAAATTAATCAAAGTAATTCAATGCTCTCCCGACATCGATTTATTCGAAAGTTCATCCCAGGCGTTTCAAATCGATCGCTTAATAGACTAAAATTACGACGATGTATATAACAGCAATTTAATTAAAAAGTAAAATTTCTTTTATAAAAAAGCTTTAAGAATTGAAAATTCCAATAAGCAGATAATATTAATAAAGAAATTAATCGTTAAAATAATCCAACAATTTCCTTTTCAGCAATTTTCATGAAATAAATACGATGCAGCAATGTGATAAACAATGTAGTAAATTGAGCGTTTTAATTAGAATTTTATTTAAATTGAGAGGCAAATAAAATTCAAATGGGTAATATCGAAATACGGCCGTTCAATATTTCGAAGCTCAAAAGCAACTTTATTCATTCATAAGTTTGGCACACGCATAGGATAATCGTACGACCTCCCATGGATAAATTAATTGTCGAAAAATACAGGTGACAGAGTCGCGCGAGCGCGTGCGCGCGATCGTCCGTGACGGATAAAGTTAATTATTAACAGCTAATCCTGAAAATCCATGCGACAATCCTCGCAATATCTCCCTTCCGCCGCCGATCTTTACCGTTTCTTAATTAAATTGCCGCATCTCCCTTTCAACGTTGTCTCAAATATTACCGGTACTCTTTGGACAAAAACGAGAGACCGGACGCATAATCAATCACTTCGTTTGTATAATTATTAATATATCTATACATATATATATCTCCTTTTTCTTTGTTCTTTTGCTTGGCTTCTCACGCACTCAGGCACGCATTCTAATACGGAACGATTTAGAATTTATTTTATTGCGCGACGCGAGAGTGCTGCAGGTAGATGTTTTCTTTTTTTTTGTGTGTGTATGTGTATGAGTGTGTAAGAATGTGTGTTGCAATTTGAATGCACTCTTCACGTGCGTGTATCGTGTGTATGTGTGTACCTATGTACATTATATGTATATAATATATTTCTCCTTCTTCAACTTTGTATTTGTTATATAATATAATCTTTCTATACATTCTTTTTTTATATCTTCCTGTTAAAATCTTTTGTTCAACGGCAAATCATGCCATTAATTACAAAGTTTTATTACAGACAACAGGCTGTGCATTCACCTCCCTCCCCCTTGCTAAGTTTCACGAGTATTTACAGTGAGTCACGTTATCGTTAAATAAATTCCGTTGCTCGCGCACGGTAATTTTTCTTCTCTAATCTTTCTTCCATATTTCTTCCGGCATATTTGACTGCATCAGTCAATCGTCCACAATGTAACATCACTTTATAATTTATTAGAAATTTTATGTGATTCGACGTTTCGACATTTTGTTTAATGCAAAATGTTTTAATAACCTTATAATTTATTTCTTCAATGATATTATATCTGTTGGCATAAATATTGCGTTACAATTCACTGAAGTGCCTTGAAAAATTCCATAAATTAATCACAAAATATTACTTTATGAATAAAAATAAATCAATATGTTAAATATAGAAATATATAAAAATTTCTGATGTTGAGTATATTACGTTAAAATTGTAGTTTCCTTTCAACAAAGTTATTTATAGTATTTGAAATATAATTCCAATATTATGATAGAACGTATTATAGTATAGGATGCTCTTAAAAGTCGCAAACTCAAAGAAAAACGCGATGTAATATATAAAAGATACTTCTTATTCCTGGTAAAGTTCTCCTAGCACTCAAGTAAAATTTCTTTTGCAAACAGCAAAAGAAAATGGACGATAGATCGCTACAGTCGAGCAACGATAACGATAACGACGTAATAAATCGATCGAACGATATCTCAATTTAATTACCGCCTAAGAGTCCTCGCGATCGACTAAAGTCGGCCACGAAGTTTTGAAAGAACGAGGGCATCATCTTAAGTTAAAGTACAAAGGTACGTAGGTCCCTCCATTTTTACATTCTTTCGCGTAATCGCATCTTACCACATCGCGTCAAACCGCCTTGTAAATAACGTTTACTTCATGTTCATCCAGATAAAAAACATAAACATGTCACGAGAATACTGTTAAATTGATATTTGCATCGTTTCGTTCATTCCAAATTATTAATAATTCGAATGTAAATTTGAATATCGATTTTATTTTCGAATATAAAAAAAAACAAAAAATATATTTTTCATTCTTTTTTAAATCTTTAGAGAAAAAAAGAATTGTCCGTTTAATAATACCAAAACAGAAAGAGAAAAATAAAAATTGTACACGTATATAACAGAGTTTTTAAAAATAAAATATTAGAATGATTTTGTTGTAAGTTATTTCTTTCAATTAAATTTCATATTTGTGCACGATAAAAAAAGTCAAGTTAATTATATCTGTAAAAATGATAAAATTTCTCATGTCAACTTTCCTCTTCGATGCTCGTTTTAATCGTTTGCTTTCATACTGATTATTTGAAAGCAAGCAGTCTTATTGTTAGAATAGCGACGGTTTCCTCAATTTTATAATTTTATAATTAATAATGCCTTCTCCACGTTTCGTATTTTTGATATGTCCCATATATCTCTTTTTCTTCTGATTTTATATTGTCTTCAACTTTTGTCATCATTTGTAACTCGATTAATTCTATTATTATTTTAAATAAATAATAGTTCATTGTTGAAAATTCTTATAAATTTTTAACGTAAAAAAAGAACTTTCGACAATGTACTTTTATTACGTATAATATAGTAACTTTTGAATTATTAAATTAATATTACTTTTCTTTAAGAAGTGATCCAGCTAATAATAACATTTTATTTAAACATTAGGATGGACTTCATAAGAATATTTAAGAATATTCGTATTAATATTAAGAAATATGCATTAAATATTCGATTGTATGTAATTTTATTTGAGAGCACTTGAGATTGTAGAAGATTGATTATAGAAATGTTTCTAACAACATATGAAAAATTATCGGTTGCATTTAACTTCACTTTAACAATTAGTACTTATATTATATATACACATATAGTTTCGCATATAAGAATTTATATTAATTTATATTAATAAATTTATATTAATAAATGTTAAAAATCATTGAATTTACATAATTTGCCAAAACTGGGTAGGCACTTGAGAGTTTCGTTCTCTGAGAGCGCCTCACGATGACAAAATTCCACAGTATTCCTGATTAAGATAAAGTTATATTCTCAACTCTGGATAATGTAATTCTTAAACGGACATGCTTAAATTCATATATATTTCGTCCCTGTTTACCGTCAAATATTGCCTGATTGTGAGTCATAATCGTATGATACAATAGTTGCAAAGGCAAAAGAAAAAAACTAAACTTCATAAATACAAGTTGCAGTTTAACTGCAAATTATTCGTATAGATTCATGACTCTCCCTTTCACAATTAATAAGTATTGAATATCATGAAGTTTACGTCAAGTAACGCCGCCGTTACAACGCATGTGAATTTCTAATTCTGACGTGACTTTAATGAATCCTCCGAGCTATTCGAACAACGGCAATAAATGATACGTCTCTTTTTTCCCCTTCACACAAGAATTACTGAAAGAACATTATTTAAGAGACGGCCTGACGCGAGGTAACATGTTGCGAAACCCAAGGACTCGATCTCGCACAAGGACAAATCCCGTATAATTGCGCGACCCTAATCGCAATCACTCAGCCGCACCTGGGTCACCCATTTTGCGAATTTTGTCGCTGGCGCGATTTAATGAATCAATTAAGTTAACCGTCACGACGCGAAAGAATTTCCACAGAAAGGGCTCAATCGTTTTTTTTTTCCTCTTCCTGCAGAAACCTATCCGACACGCAACCAAGTATTGCGACTGCAACGAGAACGTTGCTAACACGAGACGCTGCTTTCTTTCCGTCGAAACGGAAACCAGCGAATTATGGCGCAAATTCTAACAGGACTACGATCGCAGAGGAGGAACCGCGCGTCGGTCCTCGCGCTTCGATAGCAATCGATCCGCATCGCGATGGCGTAGATCCTCCCAGATCCTCCGTAGATCCCGCCGAATAACGAACGATCGTCCCGTCCTCTCGGGGGGGAAGCGAATCAATCCGCCTGTGTAATCACGGATCGAGAATGCCGTTGAACCTGATGACGATCTCCATTGTCGCGTGGCATCGATGCGAACGGCTCGTTTTTATTACTGGAATTAAAAGACGCGAAAAGTTCATAGCCGCGCGATCGCGCGAGTTTGAAACAACATTCAAGACTAACATAAAAAATTACGCGACATCTTTTATTGCAAATAAAACGATTGAAAGATTGAGAAACTAATATATGGTAATATTAATTATTCATAGTACTGTGATAGATACAATGATGATAATGCGGCAGTTTTCGCTAAGAAAAAATAAAACTCCATCCTATCAAAAAAATCCACCACTTATAATTAAAAAAAAAGAAGAAATAAAAAAAAGACATTTGCTTCTTAGAATAAGGCTAATAATTTTCGTGAGACGAACGCACACAAAATTTACGTATAAATTCCAACTTGTCCATATTCTGAACACGTAAACTTTCTCAATTATCCGCCTGTGCGATTATAGGTTGCGTATTACTGGGAGTTCGTGCGCGGTTCATCGGAAAAGATTGCCTTGTCGCAGCTCGATTCAGCGAGCCTCCACGACGAAACTAGGCCGCGTCAGGGAAAGCTGACGCAAATCCGGAAAAATTGCCTGCACTCAGGACTCATCCGGCGGCCCTGGGCCGCAAAAGGCCACGCTCTCGGCTTCATACCGTATTTCAAGGTGGTAAACGAAGCGAACGTAATCTCGGAAAATTGTCTTACGCCCACTGGCCGATCATAAATCACTTTTCCTCTCGACTAGTCCCGATCGTCAATTTACCTCCGAATGATTCGATTGGTTTGCCATTCAGCATGATCTTTTCGCCAACTTGACAAAAAAAGAAACAGGAGACTACTTCTAAATGTGGGAGAAGTCTTTAGAAATGAATCTTATCCTCGCGAGAAATCCGAGAATGTTTCTATTTTTTTGCGTACGTCATCTTCATAGATAAAAAGAATATATTCTTTCTTTTTTTTTTGTTAAAAATTTTCAAAATATTTTTAGATTAACGATCGAAGATGTTACGTGATGTCTAAATCTAGTAAAGAATGAAAGATAATTTTAAAAATCTTTACTTAGTAAAAAAAGATCGTTTTTTTTTCTTTCAAATAAACTAGTAATCCCAATCCTAATCGCAGGATCAAAGCGGTTTCAATTAAATTTTAATCATCATCTCCTAACCATTAAGTTTTTCGAATTGTAGAAAATGATATTCGAGGGTAGTAGCGTGAATCGCCGGAAGTAAACACGAATAGATTCTGTAAGCAAAACTAGTGGTGTGTGAATACAACATACTTGCAATCACAATGCACACAGTTTAGTGAAGTTGTAGCAAATATTACGACCCGAAGGTACATTCGACACGGATTATTTTCGATTTCTGATTACGGTATTATGAAACAAAAGCGACATCAATCTCGCGGAGAATGAAGCTAGTGAAAAAAAAACCTCTTCAAAAAATAATTTTCAAAAAAAAAGTCCAAAATAAAAAAAAACTTGAGTAATTATAAATAAACTTCCGAGATTTTACTAACATCAAATTGTCCTTTTTCTATTTACTGTTACATATATCTACGTGCAAAAATATTTGGAAATCCATTCTCTTCTATATTATACGTTCAGTTGAATCGAGTGAAGACTTCAACTAATTCTACAAATCACATTACGATAAACACTACACAAAAATTATTAAAAATCATATATACGTTCTGGATAAATTAAACGACCATACGCGCGATACTTTTGCGCGACGTCACTTACGGGACTTCCGTAACGTGCGAAACAGAACAATCGAAAAATCGCGCGACACGATCTAACCAAGATCCACGACTACTTCCGGTGGTTCGCGCTGCGCCCATTAAAGATTCGTGATTGATGGTGGCTCACCGTTGCTTCGACCGTGGTCGGCCATGGTTCGGTCATCGGGTTCAGCGAGCACAGGTGTGGAGGAGGACGGCGGTGAGTTTATAGGTGAATGGTGGTGTGGTAATGCGTGGCTAGCGCATCGCGCACACGGACGATCGTGATCGGTTCTCGTAATCGTCGTGATTCATACGGTCTCCGATACTGGGAGCGGTGGCTGCCCACCGGAAGTAGTCATGGCGGGCGCGGTGTTGGCGGTGTTGGTGGGGGCCGGAAGTGGCTGTAGGGCCTGCATGTCGCAGATGTGGGAATCGCGCTTCTTTAGGTCCTGGAACAAGTGGCATTTCGGACATGTTTGAATTTTTTCCTACTGTCGTCCTCACTTCTCATCTATTCTTCATTCTTCTCGCATCCCATTTTGCTTTCTCTCTCTCCTCCCTCCCTCCTACCTTCTCTTTTACACACACTCACACACACTCTCTCTCTCTCTCTCTCTCCTTTTCTTTCTCTCCACCTCTCTCTCTTTCTCTCTCTTTCTCTCTCTCGTTCGCTCGCTCTCACTCTCACTCTTTCAATTTTCTCGCTCACATTTGCATTTTCGCCACTTTCGCACTTGCATTTCACACTTTCACTGTATCTTTCTCTCACACAGTTGTTCTCTAGTTTCTAATCTCTAAATTTAAACTAAGCAATTACATTATGTCTACCCTCTCTCATTTCTCTCTCTCTCCTCTCTCCACCTTTCTCTCTTTTTTTTTCTCTCTCTCTCTTCTCTCGCTCTTTTCACTTCTCGTCCTCCTTGGGAATAAAAAATGATCATCAACGCCACAATTTAAGATAGTGATTGTGCGAATTTACATTTGCGATTTCAAGGGTCTTTGATGATCTACAGATTGGAATGGACATCGTGGTTAATGAATTGATAATCGACTTGGAGCAATCATCGAAAGCAAGACGCGCTTGAATCTTTCGAGGACGAGGGAGTCGGGAAAAGTTTCAGGTAATTTCCGTCCCGAGAAGAGACAGAGGAGAAGAGCTAAGAGAGACTGAGAGACGAGGGCGTAAGGGCCGGGACGAAAAAAGAATTATACGCGTGCATAGAGAGAAACATGCGACGATACGATGCGACAGACACGAGCGGAAACAATCGAGAGGAAACCAGGGTGCGAAGCAAACAACACAGTAGGGAGATTAATATAACTAGACAACAATTACAAGAATAACACAGTAGGGAGGATAATAACAATACAACAATTACAAGAACAGTACATTCCATTAACGTAGAACATGAAGATAGAAAAGGAAGCAAACAGTGCACGTATCAATGAAGATACTTCGTTAATACCAAAATGGTATGACTGTTCGGTACATAACAATATACGCACATGTATTGCTTGAGTTAATACAAGCGCGCAATTCAAGCCAGAATAGGCGAAATTATTCTTGAGCTCGAAAATAACGTAGATCTCCATTTGTAGATCATAGATACATTATAGATGGTATATAGATTGGTAGATTAATGTGACTGTCTCAAAAATTTTGCGGACTTCATGTTTAAAAAAAAATTGGCATAACTTTACAATAATTACAGTTGCTTTTCAAAGATGTCATAAAGACGTGTATGTATATATAATACATCCTATATTAAAGTCATATTTGAACCGACTTAAATTACAAAATGTTAAAAACAAAAATGAATTGCCGTCAAATTGATCTTTAATTGTAGTTAACATTGTTAGTGTTTCTAATCTGATTTTAAATACAATGTATAAGGAATACGTGCGAGAGAGAGATAGGGACTTACATATAAGTCTCGATAAAAGTAAAACATGCGATAAATTTTTGATATGCAGTCGTAACTTATGAGTGATTATATTAGTTATCATGCCCGCTTTTCATTCGAATATTATAATATATATTAAAACTAATATATATTAATAAAATGGAGCATAAGAACTACTGTAAATTTTCTTTGAGCTCATCTTGTGCAAGAATAATTAGAACAAACTGTCGTATCTTTTAAAAATTGAGACGCCCGCAAGAGATCGGTCTTGCAAGATAGAAGAATCGTGAGCGAAGAATCGAAATCGCTTTTAACAGCCGCATGCGAAGTGCGTTATACATCTTACAAGCGCAGATCATAAATTGAACACTCCTGATAATCGGCAGCGTAACAGTTATAAGCAATCGTCATACTTTACGTAGTTTCTAAGTCGAGTTTATAGCTCGTCCTGGCAGCATGACCCCCTCGAGCGTTTAATCGTACGCAGAACTTTACCACAGTAATCGCACACGTAATGTGTTGCACTTAACGGCAGTGTAGCTTTCTACGCCATGTCTTTCGTGATTAATAGCAGCAGATCGCTTTTATCTCAGACGTTTAATTATACTATTAGTAATAGGGCAGTGTAGCGGTAATCGCAAATCGATTTCTTAATTGCTAGCGTGAATGCACTAGATAACGATTGATTAAAGGAGGATAAAGCTTAATTATGGTTAATTACTGCATCTTTCTTGTCTTATTTCATCGTGTGTTGAATATTAGATAAAATCTCTTTTAAAAAATTGTTTACAGAGAGAGTTAAATAAAATTCTTTTTTTTTTTTTAATTTACGTATATCGGTGTGTGTGATTTTTGACGTATCTTAATGAGACATTGAAAATTTTTTTACGAAAATACTTGTAAAACTTTTTTAGAAAACAAAAAAGTAAGTTTTTGGTACAAGGGGTAAGTTTCTGAAAATACAATAAATGTTAAAACAGTCTTTGTTAGAAAAGCGACAGAAGCTGTAAGCAGTTTTCTCTCAATTTTTCTAAAACAAAGTGACTTTATTAATAAACCCTACGTATTAAAATATTTTTTCTTGTTTTATTTTAAGTTTGCAATAAAATAAGTAATAATGCATACATAATATATATGCAAATTGTATGATAATGCATTCATCGAATTAAACTGCGACATATACGCGATTGACGCTCCGACTCTATATTTGATCTAACCCTTTTAAAATAATCTATATATTACAGCATTGTTAATAGACTGAAAGAATACTCAAATAGAGAATTGAAACGTTCAACTTATATCTAAGTCATATGTTATTTAAATTCATATGCCAATTCCATACATACTTTTTTAGAGTCGCCAGTTAAAAATATTTAAGAACGCTGTATACGACACGTGCCACGTAAAGATCTGTGCGACACAGATATATGCAATGGATATTTTTACATATCCTTAGAATACCAAAATGTCCCTCTATCCCTCACATCTGATCAACTCCGGCGTTATTTACTGTTGTTCAAACGTATGTTTAATGTAAAAGCGGAATTACATGAAGTTAAATAACAAGATTTTTCACTCAGGAAAGTGTAGATATCGTATTCACGATCCATAATCCAGAGCTCATAAATAGTATCGGATATTTCCGGATTGCACGATGCAGTTTACACATCGAACAATATTGAATATATTATTCCTGACAAAAATAAAAATTGGAGCGTAAAGCGAATGTGAGAAAGGAATGACTGAAGCGTAAACGAAACTTCTTGGAAGCGTAAATTGGAACAGTGAAACGTAAAAAAGGTGTTTGGCTCCTAAAATGTTTCTTTCACGTTTCAGTGTTCCAATTTATACTTCTTAAAACTTTCGTTTACGCTAAAGGTCACTCTCTTCTTACATTCAGACTTGCGCTTCGATTTTTATTTTCATCGCCGATTATAATATGCTGTGCTAAAAGAATTTCAAAATAATCATTCAACCGTAAAATTACAAAAACTGGATGTTACTCCGCTTGCACCGACGGCTAGCCTCGTGCGAACTGCAATGCAGTAAATTCTAGGCGAGTTTAAGGCGCCTAGGTCGACCTCCGCGACATGTCGCCGCACGTGCGCGACCATTAATTCCTCGCAATCGCCCCGTCGGAAAAGCGTCCGGTCCAATAATGCCTTTACTTCACAAATCCTGATAATTTCACCACCGCGAGGCTTCACATTATGCCGCAATGCAGTTACATGCACGCACGCCTAGGAGCACTAAATCGCGACGTGTCCCGAGGTCGCGCGGATGTATCGAATTGACTGCTTATGCAGTGGAGTGTTTGAGAATAGGCCAAACGCCCGTTTGAGTCTAAAGCAATAATTCTACAGAGATGTTAAACTCTCCAGAGAATTGGACAGCTAGCAAATTATTGTACTAGTATTCACAGACCATGGAATGCAGAACAGTGGTGATAAATTATTTTTTCCGATCTTCACGAACTTTTTTTCCGGATTTCTAAAAACTCAGTCTCTTGATCATAACACATAACACTATGTATGAAAAGTATAAAATTTTTCTCAATATACCACAATGACTCAAAAACTGTACATACATTGTACATATCATCTTCTATACATTTACTCACAGCTGAAAATCCATTATTCTGCATAGAATTTCATGTAATCATCATGTAAATATTTGACACTAGCTGACAAAATATATAATTATAATTTGATCCCGTTGTAATTAAAATGTCAATTTAAAGTGAATACCATCAAAATTAATTGATCGCGACTATAACTCGACTGATAAATTATTAATAGTAATAGCAGTAAATTATAATAGTAAATTAAATAAATTTTTTAATTAAATAACTGTTGATTTGAAATTGTAACTTTTCCGGCTTACTTTACGATTGGATGGTAACAAGCTTATAATAAAATCCATTTATATCGGACAAATATGTCAAATTAAAAGCAAAATAAATCGTTATTTCCATTTGAAAAGAAAACAAGATTATTGGAATTTAAATAAAAATGAAATTTATGACAAAGCCATTTGCATCTCTCATTTCTCTTGCGGCGCATAAACGTCCACAGATATTCGAGGCACATTCTTCTAATAATACCCGACGAATTTATTAAAGCAGCAAAACGCAGAACAGCTTGCATAGAAGTGCTACCATTACGAATCTTTGGAAACGACGCAATTCACCGACTGAAATTATTTCTACGTAAAACCGCGATAAAACGTATAAACGCTTCATATGCGGAAATCAAATAAGAAAATTACTGAAACGACGTCTCCTCTGATTTCATGCGCGAAAGCAGAGAATTGCAAAAAGTATAGAAACGAAATAGCCTGAATATCAAAGCGCGAAAACGTAACTATAAATATATACAAATTAAACATGTACGGAACATTCTGTACGGAGCTTTACTATAATATTATTATTTATCGTATATGCTTAATTAATCTAATTAATTACTGCATTAGTAAAGCCAAAGAAGAGAAACGGAAACACTTAATTAATCAAAATTCAACCTCTGAATAAAATTTTGATAATTTCAGGTCTACGAGTACGTAAAAAGGACACGTGATGATTTACATGGCAATTTGATACTGCGAACACTCTGTATAATCAAGCTAGCCGATATGAGATAAAATCTGCAGTAATACCAATACAATATAATCCTCCGGAAACAAATTTATCGCATATAAATGCAAATGTAGAAGGCGCGATCGATAAACGTCTAAATAATGCAAACGTACTAAATGGAATACTAGTGTTATGTCCAGATGCATTGTTTAATATTTGCGCCAAAGCTTTTTATAAGTATAGTAAGCGCAAAAAATTATTGAATTATTAAATATTATTAATCAGAAGTTTGCAAAAAGATCTTATATTATTAGAAGAACTTATACATACATATTCATATATTCGTAAATCCTTCAAGATCGGTCAAATTCTCTATCTTCAATTAATAACATAATAATAATGCAATAAAATGTAATAAAACTGATATTTTTTATTTTATTCAGTTTCGTATTTAATCCTCTCCGGATTTATTTTATTGATGATGTTTTTGTTGTAAAAATATGAGTTGAGATTTGTGATTTAATAGTCGCCGTTTTACTGGAAAGAGAGAATCATAAAAGACGGATTTATGACTTAATCAAGTTGATCCGCAAGATAAGCATTGGAAATTTAAGCATTGGAAATTTAAGCAAAACTTTACGTCACGCCTTTAAACGCATTCGATTTAGACGACAACCGTAAAGATTGTTTTTACGGTTAAATTTATTCACTGTATTGACGCGACGGCGGGTTTATGCGAAATTTAGTAGACATTTACGAGGATTTGGTTAATGTAGCACGGCAACCGAGCGATAGTAATTCCGACCGAAATAAATGCGCAGTCTTTGCCTTTGATAGTCATTTTCGTAACATCTAATTACACTTCGTATGAAACATCCAAGGAGACATCTCTCGTCACTGCAAATAAGTTAGTTTAGATAATCTGTTTAAATAATCCTATTGTTATACGTATGACATATTTATAATACGAATTAAATATAAACATTTGTCGTTTCACGGTAAAGCGAAAGAATTACAAGCCAACCACAGTATCTTGATTAAAATTGCAAATGCTTCAGTAACGGTTCGCTCGTTTCATAACACACGCGTTTCATAGTAAAACATTTTTACAACCTAAATAGCAAAATACGCTGTTTTTGATAATCACTACCTTTGATCTCACTTGCATAATTTCTAATTAGTTCAAATTAAATAAACGTTTACATAAGGCAAACATTTGTTTAACTGTAACTATTGTTGTATGATATTTAAGGTATAATTTTAATGCGATTGGATTGTGAATAAAATTGTAAAATATATGAAAAATAAAACAAACACAACCTCATTTCCATTACAAAAAAAAATAAAATTATAATTTTTCTTCTTTCCAAGCATAATTGTTAATTAATTATATATACCACTTTCGTTATGTTATATTGTAAGTACAACTTTACAAAGTATACGTAAATACTGGATCAATCATATTTATTCGCAGAGAACAAATTTATCCTTAAAGTATTATATAAACTGAAGATAAAATACAGATGCGATAAGCGGATAGATATGCAAATGCTGCAACAACAGTTCTTTACCACTCGTTTGCGGAACATTAAAAAAAAAATATTTTTGTGTCACGCGTGTGAAGTGTGTCGCAGAAACATAAAAATGGAAAAAATGCGAGTATTCGCAAAACCGAAGGTATTCTTCAGACCGTAAAATCTCAAGAGAGAAGCTTCTGTTTCAATCACTGACGCCTCTAAATCGCCCCGAAAGAAAGTCATGAAACTGCAGAAAAGGAAAGAAAGGTAAAGCGAGAGAAACTAACGGCCTATTCCGTAGTTGTTGTGTGCGTGTATTTTTCTTTACGGTCTTTTATATCTTAACCTCCCGCTTCCTTTGAATTTTCTATCTACCACATTTCTGTTTAGTTTAAAAAATATGAGAGAAGGAGGATGCAACTATATTCGTATATCTGAGAAAATATTAATACTTTAAAACTGAGACTACTCACATAATTTAAAAGCAAACAAACACACATAGCGTTATATAAATCAATTATTTCAGAATTTGCGCGATCTTCTTTCATTCCTTCGATTAATTTAGAGTTAATCTTCCTTTGATAACAGTGTTGAATATACCTTTCATAATTTAAACTTAAAGAATGAAAAATGATAATCTTTTATTCCTTATCTAACATCAATAAAATTGTATACTAATAGAGTTTTAATTAAGTAAAACCAATTTCAATTCATCATACATTGTAAAACATAAAAGCAATTATTAACGGTGAAATGACTTACAAGGAGATGCCCGAGATCTCACTACTTCGAAATCACAAAATGATTAAGTTCGTCCTAGTTTCAGAAAATTTATGTATTCTTACAAGAAGTAACATTTTCACAAATTTAACGAAAAATACTTTTGAAGAAAATAATATGATTTTTATGTCGCGCGCGCCAATGAACACTTTTTTGTTCTTTACAAAGTGTAAATGAAAAAATCTAAACCAAGCAGACAAATTTCATAAAAAGTATGAGAAGGCCGACGGCTGAAAGTGGTAGCAGAAAATATTTTGAGGGTATCTCGAAAAGAACACAACGCAATTTTTCCTTCACGACCCTTCTCACTCGAGCAACTCCAGCGTGTTTTGTGCTCGATGTTTAAACAAAAGAAAGACCGCAACAAGGGTGTTGCAAGGCATGAAAGCACAGAGATTACATGGTGATGAGGCGTTATGTCGTAAAGAAAAAAAAAGTGCTAAGTCGGCACATCGTAACGTTAATGTCCGTCGTCAATTTTCGTGTTCACCACGGGATCAGATTAGTAAAATTTGACGTGCTTCATGAGAACAGTGAAGCGTCCTAAATTCCGATCCTAAAATATCCATTTCATCAAAAACTAACGGTGCAATAATTTCCCGATATTTGTTTGAATTAATTATAACGGGTGCATGTATACAAAGTAAAAATCCCGATTTTAAACGAATATTTTACGAGAGAAACGTACTGCCTCATCCGTCTTCAATATTTAAATTATTGATAAGTATAAAACGGTATATTTTTAATTATATTATTTTCATAAATGTATATATATGATTTACATATAAATAAATATACTAATAATTTTATTAATTATTTTCAATTGCAAATTAACTTTGTTGTTATTTTAACAGAAGTAATTAGTACATGCATATTTAACTGAAACACAATTTACTTATCTTCAATAATTATAATTTAATTGTAATCGTAATATTTTTAAATTATATAAAAAAAATATTTTTAAATTTAACATGTTTAACATGTTTTCCTAACTTGACATTATTTTTAAACTTCTAAATTATGTTAATTTATTTTGGGATAGCTTAAGTAACTTTTTCTACATTTTAATAAATAATTTTAGTACTGTACTTTGTGTGCATTTATTATTCACAGAAAACAATGATTATTAATGATATAAATTGTATAAACAAATAAAAAAGTTTAAAAATTTTTAGCAACGAGGAACAGAATGCATAAATTTCCCCTGAATTTTCCTCTGATAAATGTTATCCCGTAAAAAACTTTTCTAGTTTTGCAAGCGTAATGAAGGTTTAATGAAAAACGATGGAAAAGAAAAATATCGTCAATCAGCAGTATATAAAAAACTAATTAAGCAAGCTTTGAAAGCCGACCGAGAGATTTACAATAATTAATTTGCACTTCTATTAAACTTTTTTAAATACGCTATCTGTAAATTGATATTAAGATAAGAAATGTTATAAACGTAAATTTGTGAGAGAAATTGTTTTCAATTTACATAATTTACACACAAAATAAATTAAAAATCAATCAAAGTCAAATAAAAACATATCAATATATAACGTAATAACAAAAATTAATTAAACTTAAATAACCAAATTAAATAATTAAATATGTCAATAAATAATTATTGATATGTTATCAAAAATTATTTTTAAAAATAATAAAAGTATATTTTAAAAATCACGTTTATCTATATTTATACATCTGTATGTATACCGAGAAAATCATAAAAAATTACCTACATGTATGAAGTGAAATATTTATATATAAAACGAAGCTTTCAGCGCAGGGGAACTATCGATTCTTAAAACGCTGGCATATCCCTAAAAGCATCCAATCTTCCCCCTAAAAGCAAAACAGCCACACATCCATAACCACAAGAAGCAAATTGCACACTAAATAGTATATATGCACAGCCTCATCGACGAGCCTCCGAGGGATGCAAGAACCTTTAAATAAGCGCAGCGAACAGAGGGGATTTTTTCGAGGATGAAAGCGGACACCGAGGAAGCCAATCCAGAGATTGATCACTCTTAAAA
This sequence comes from Solenopsis invicta, assembly GCF_016802725.1. Taxonomy (NCBI): domain Eukaryota; kingdom Metazoa; phylum Arthropoda; class Insecta; order Hymenoptera; family Formicidae; genus Solenopsis; species Solenopsis invicta. Next base: position 14,137,471 of record NC_052673.1, read on the forward strand.
GCATTATCGAGCACCGCAAGGAATGGGGTTTGCTGAAAGGATCTTGATATGTTCTTCACATCATGGCAGAGCACGGAGAAGAGCGCGATCCAGACACTTGATACATCACACATAATTCTACCACATATATGATATCTCATGAGGCTCATCATCATATCAGCATTATCATTATCATCATAATCATCGTTCTTTTTTTTACAATTGCCTGCCAACATGGTTTCTTTACCTTTTTCCGCACCTGTATACGGTCTCCATATATGAGCACCACTCTGTCCTTGCTCTCGTTCGAGGTAAGCTGATAGGACAGGCTCTATGTGATTTTCAATCGATCGATCCGGCATTAACGCCATTATCGATCGCGTTATTCATCGCCACAAATATGTTTTATTTATTTATTTTTTTTTTTTTCATGATCGTTGTCGTCGTCGTCGTCGTCGTCGTCACCAATGGCGGTTTCCGTCCACCGTGTTCCAAGGACGATGATGAAGATGGAAGAATGATGAGGCAGCGCCGATCGTTGTCGATGGGTCCAGACAGCAGCGTCATGATCGTCGTCGCGTTGTCGTCGTCATCGTCGTCGTCGTCGACGTCGTAGGGGGTCGGTGATGGCACGGAAATGATGAAATAGAAGAATTTGATTGATTGACTTTGTGGATTTCGCGCGACTGTGTGTGTCTTTGCTTGTGTTGTTTGTGGGTTTTTTTTCGGTAATTTTCTTAGATCGCGAACGATCGGCGAGTCGATACAGATATACGTATTATTTTCACTCTATATATATGATATATATTTCTCTTCTACTGTTTCTCTCTCTCTTTCTCATTCAATTTCTCGCCCGATTACTCGTACGTATCTGCCGCTTTTTTTTCTCATTGCGTTTCTCTCTCCCTTTTTTCCGTCGGAGAGAAAAATGTATTTATATACATAAATCTTTTACCTTCACTCTGGTTACTCTAAATTGCATCTGCTTTACGCCGATAGATGAGCGTAGTCTCAGCTCTCGTTCGCAAAGCTCCTTTCTAGCACGTTACACATAATAACTTTTTTGCCAACGCATTGCGTTCTCTAATGCATTTCTCGACTGTTTACTGTAAATCGCTCATGCGTCGTGCGACACGGCGCCGGCGGTGTCGTATTTTCACTTATTACTTTTTTTTATTCGCTATATTTTTTTTTCTCTGTTCGGTCCGGTTCGGTTTTAATGTCGTTTACAGTGCACGAGGGGACTTTTCAGAACGAGGCCTCGACGAGGTAAGTGCCATCCATGGCGACTCCCGTCTGCCCACCCTGGGACCCGGACACTTGGGCCCTTGTAGCCGGGATGTACTGACTGTACGCCTGCTGAAATCCACAACCACAAGCACACACTACATTGTTGCACGCTAGGTACACCTACGCTAATGCTTTCTACGGACTCCCTTTAAACTTCCATCTACTCTCGCGATCGATGTATGTGTGTGTGTGGATGGATGTGGAAATGAAGCTTTAATAGAGAGATCTACCGCGCCATGTTCTCTTTCTTACAACACTATTCTTCTTTATCTCGCTCGCACCGCGAGCCTTTCATACGAATAATTTGTACTCGGCCAAAAAGCAATTAGCTTATTACACTTTAATACATTGATTTAATTCGTGATACATAGTTATCGGTTATACACGTTGCCTCCGAGCTGTTTATTTTAACTGCTGTTTCCTGGCAAAATGCAGTCTCGATATAGATTTCCTAATTATTGCAGCGAATAATCGTAAATATATTATCGACAGCCTATTTTTGCTTGAAAACTCTCTTTCGCACATAATGCATTTTTGTATTGAAATAAGAATAGAAAATAACATCAGAAGAAATTCTTCCATACTTATCGCAATTTCTGTTTCCTAACAATTTCCATTACCCTATAAAATGGAGTATTTAATATTCATTATCTCAAGTATCGTAAATCACGCCGAATTTAATGTAAACTCATCGTGAACGTGCGTGACAGTAATATTATGTACGAGCCTCTCGATTTCCTTGCTCAACCTTCCGTGCGTAATAAAATTAGATTCCAGCGATTTTCGAAGGATCATATATAGCGTGGCACCGACCGTAAAAACCGATGGGCTTCGTAGCGTTTCGACTGATCCAATAACCCCCGGGAAAGCCTGCGAATTGACGAAGTGACGCGCATACCGCGCGCATCATCGGCAAAAACGAATTAACTTACAAACGCCGATGCGTCACAATCCCCTCGAACGAGACAAACAATTCGAATTCGTAATCCGAATGCGTGTTTTCCGCGCGGGAAACACGGCAAAGCGGGGAAACTAATGAGCTGCCGACAGGCAATGTGATTTTCAGCGCAATTATTTCCCGACAAATTGTCGTCGCGATAACAGGTGACCGAATGCGCGAACAAATAAGACAACGCGGACACATGTTTCCTCGATATTCGAACGATTAGGTTTCATTGCGAAACTATAAGAGAGATTGATTAATAATTATGTACATATAAATTAATACACATATTTACACAAAGTGCAACTGGAAAAATGAGAAAAGAGTGCACGTTTCGAATACACCTTGTGCTGCGAGACAACGACGAAAGTACGAAACGAGCAACGATAGACAAAACAAAGTTGGGAGTTAAAGAGAGACGATCTGTACCTGTGATTAATTAATTCTTACCTTACAATAGGAAGAAATAGTTTCTACGGGACATTTCACAAATGTTTATGTATGAACACAAAATACACAAACAACCGTTAGATATATATGTACACGTGAATTGTCGTTTGCTTCATTCAAACACGATTTGAGTCAGAGTCAACGAGTTAATCGCGTTTGGAAAGGAAACAATCACGATGCACATTAACAATTATTTTCGAAATGCATTACATTTTGCGATTTGTTCTGAGTAATACTTTCAATATAAAAAAATTATTATATGCTTCCAATAAAAAGTAACAACAACAACCGTAAACATGAAGATACAGAGCAATAAGTTTACATCAGAAAACGTGGTATTAAAGCCACTGCGTTCATTAAAGAAAAAACCAATGATACAATGATTCATGTTTATTTATGAATGTCATGAGCATCAATTAAGAAAAAAAACATCATAAAAAAAGATTTTGTGTTTTGGTAACTTTCGTTACTACTAGTACGTTCGCGATGGCTAGAGCCGCTGACAATTTGCGAATTGTCCTTAACGATTGATCGAAACTGTAAAACGATGCTCCCGATGCTTATAACCGATCATCGTACCTGTTGGACGCCAATTAATCAATGCGAATTGACGGCGGAATCGCAACTTGAATAGACGGGACTGAGAATCTTTGCAAGTTATTAACGAAGAGAGAAGCGCTCGATTTCTACATCGATTAATCATCCGGGTCGGCTGTAATCGACGCGGCTCGACGGGATAACGAATAATACGTAATTAATCTTGCTCACTGTGACGGGATAAGATTTCGGGCCGAAAAGAAGCTGTTGATATAGAGTATATACATATACACAAGTATAGTTATATACAGAATATAAGACGATTATACAGAATGTCGCAAAATCCATGACGCCGAGCTAGAAAGCGGTCGATCTTTGATCGAAGAAACGAGTCGAGACTATAAGCGCGGTGAAGTACGAGTAACGTCTAAATAATAAACTGCAGGAAGTGTAGGGCGCATTGTGGGAAGGATTCCAGATTTTTTTAAATAATGTGCAATAATAATTAATTCGTATTAATTAATGATCCAAAAACAATAAATTAATAATAATATAAGGAATTTTTGAAAAATCTCTTATTTCGTGAGAAAATAATCACAAACGTGAAACAGCCGACGCGTAAAAGAGAAGATGTTTTCTAAAATGTTTGCAACACTTTGCGACGCTCTATATAACCGACATGTTTATATCAAATGCATCCAATGCACTTGTAGCTAGAAATACTTGAGATAGAAACGGAGAGAAATGTAACGCGCGTATAAATACAATCTTTGACATCTATGCGAAGTAATAACAATTCTGCGATTGGACATGCAATTACACGGCCAGAGATATTTGGTACGAGATATGTACAAGCTAGCGACTGCTCACGCGAGAATGTGAGTAAATTCGGAGTTGTAATCATACATTACGCATTTACATGTGTTGCATATAAATTAAGTGACATGAAATTGATACATCGAGGAAGAAATTCGGCACGCTCGAGCGAGTATTTTCAACCAAGCGGATTTATAATTTCGTTATCATCAACGATAATTTTGATTCATCTCCAAATAATAGAATAGCACTTAAATAAATTAATCTCGTGACAAATGTCAATCAAGACAAAATCATTTTTATTAGAATAAGCCAATATAAAATTAACTAATAATACCAAAGTAATTTACAGTAATGTGTATGTGAACGATTTAATTTTACACTTCATAAATATCTTATTTACAAAATTAATAATATATATTCATTTATAAATATAAAAAAACTCTAATTTTTCAGACTTTCAGTTTTCTAAGTTTCTGAAGATAATTATTTCATTTTAAAGATTTTAATATTGCGCAATTTAAATTCCTTTATTCTTAAATCTAAAGAAATCAACAGTTGATTAGACTTATATTATTATTTATTAGTGTTATATTATTTTACATATTCTATTAATCATTATAATAACGTTGATGTTTGTATATCGGATTACTTAGTTTATTCGCTCCTAATTTTTAATATAAAAAAATTCTTTGAACATGTATCAGATTTCACATGCCTCAAGCATATTTTATATTGCGTTGTACACATAATTACAAAAAATGAAAATATTATTTTCAAATAAAAAAATCTATACAGTCTGCTAATTGGTAAATCATCAAAGTTATCGAGTAAAGGACGATATTAAATTAAAAATACTCGATCGAACGTGTTGGGCTCCTTTGTCACATGGTTAACAATTAATAGTAATAGAGTCTGCCGGGGACGAAGATAAAAAAGACGGTGCTCGTTACTGGGTCGATGACGAGTAGTGGATCGACGGAGCTTTTTAGAACGTACACTTAAGATTCAATTTTGTCTTGCCTGGCTGATCTGAAGTGGGTGCTCCACTACAGGCTCCCGCTGTTCCTTCGGCTATGCATTATTCATAAAAGCAACTCGTGTTACATTATAGCGTGCATAATGCGCCGGTTAATCCGACGCGACGTCATCGCCGACGTCCGCGCGAGTCCTGATGACTTTTTGAGCGGAAGTAGAAAATTATAAATATTAATGCGCGAAAATCTCGTGATACGATCTATTAACTCCCGAATGTTCTCATAGAAAGCGCTATTCGCCAACGGTGATCATGATTAATCGCGTGGATTTTGAGGAACCGAAAAATCCGTTAAACGTAATGACGATACCATTACCGATATTACAACGTCATGGTAGAATTGACGTTGAAGATCGACAAATCCACCGCGTCAACTTTTTGCCGACTTTTTCTCAAAGTTCTCTACTTTTCGGTCCGAAGAGATGGCGATGTATTTGTACGCGACGAACTTTCGCAAAGAAAACTTAATTGAATTCCCATGTCCGGGAACACAAGAAATTCTCATGAAGGTTTGCTTCGGATGAAATCCCCCCCCCCCCTTCAAACTATATCAAAGTTTTACGTTCAAATCTTCAAAAGTTGAACCATTCTTTTTATTGTAAATGATCTTGTTTTCCTTGTTCTAGTGATATTTCGAATTTTATCAATAATCTTCAAATTGGTCAATTTATGCTTTTTTAATTTAGCACTTAAACAAATACATAAAATTATATGAACAAGCATAAAATTTATTTTTCACTTATTCATATAATATTATATACTTTCGTACAGTATGATATCGTAAGATATCGGGAAAGAGTAGATAATAATACGTGAGTGTTTTTAAAAATTAAAACAAACTAATTGCGTAATTAATAAAAACGTTATCAATGCTAATATTAAAAGCATGATAACATCTCTATGATCTCTATTTACGCCTTAGAGTACCACGAAACATCGTAATTTTTATGTAAAAGATTTCAAAAAAATTGTATAGCAAACAGTTTTTTGCATCAATTACATAAACGTACGTAAAACTGAAGCAATTGTAAATTCATTGCACATTTTTAAATGATATTCGTGGCACTTAGAAAATTATAGACGTTTCTAATAAATTCTATTTCGTTCTATACATAATATAATGTTACTACATGGAAAGAACAATTTTACTGGTATATAGAGATCTAAAAATAATTATGTTGAACCAAAAAAAATTATATTAGACGTTTAAGCTAGTTTCTAGAATATCAAAACTTTTTGTAACAATATTATCATGCCTCAGCGCCCTACATAATTATTTAGGTCCAACATAAAATTATTCGTTGAACTATATTTAATTAAATTTTTATATCTCTCTTTCTCTCAAGTCGGTCCTTCATAATGATGTCCACTTAAGCACTTCTAAGCACGTTTAACATATTTGTTCATGCTCCATGACTGCCTTCGCGAAAGTACTAATCTCGATGGTTCGCCAGTGCTTTTCGAGAGATGGTGATCAATAAAAATATTATATGTTCTTGGTGGATTTGCAGTTGGATTTTTGGCACAGAAAGCAGAAACTCTTACTCCACGATCACCGTCAAATTTTTAGATACTGCAGTAAAATTGTTCTTTCTGTGTACTTAAAGAGAGGAAGAATAATTAAAGCTCTCTACATTTCCTTCTCCTAACATTAAAATATAATACTCAAAAATAGCCTGAAAATAATAATCTGTATCGGTAACGTAATTTTCTTTGAAATTAAGATCATAATAGCACATGGACGTTTTATATGGCTCTACGATTTATGGACTCACATGCAACTTTCTACATGCTTATATATAAAACTTTACGCCGCACGTGTTAGACCAATTTGCGTTGCAAAGTACTTGTGTAAAGACACGAGGCCGTGGGCCGTGTCTTTCAAATCTCACACTCCTTCGTTATGTATGTACTCATATGCTGAATGACGCCTGTTGGCTTTAAGTTCGTCATAACTTTTCGGGCATCTTAAGCAGCGACATTTATAAAAGGTGCAAGATAACTAGAACTTTTTACGTTAAAATGCGTTTTTCTCAAGTATCAACTGTATAATAATAAGACGGCTCTATTTAAAACTAACGTACTGTGTTTTTGCAGATGACGTGTACTTAAAACCGGTGTATACGCTATTCTTTTATTACAGCTGTTGGCAATGCCAATTCGTACAAGTCCTGTTTAAAAGGAAAAATAATAATTGAGAAATTTTGTAGCAATAGTTTGAGATTTCAAGATATGTTTTTAATCAATATTCAGAAAAAAAAATTAAAAAATAAGAAAAATGCCTCGTGTAAAAAGATAAAAACTTTCAAAAAGCAAAGTTTTATTCATTGTTGCAGTAAATTTTTTAATTATATTGAAAATACTTTATTGAAATAACTTATAACTTATAAGATAATACTTGTGGTTTCAAAATCATCATGGAATAATAGCCTCTTTTAGCTTTTTAACATTTTCTCAAAGATTTTAGTTTCAACAATCAGTTATTTTTATAATTAAAATTTAATTTCAGATATCAAGACACAAATAGTCGTTCATCATTATGCAATCATTAATTTTCAAACTACAGTTCTTAAAATCGTCGAATTATGTATATTCCGAAAACCAAAGTTTCACGTAAATTGAAGTAATAAAGAATGCATTTTGTTGCTATCATTTGTTATTGTCGGTAATCACGTAAAACGCAATGTAAATAGCACAGGTAGGAATTACAGAATCGATATTTTACGTCGCGCAACACAGAATTGCTCATAGCGGACAACCGAGACATAATGCGGCTGCTTATTGTTACCGTTAATAGACTCGGATGCGGTTAATTATCAACCTGATTGCTGTCCAACTTGATTAATTGACAGTTTCTAAGTACACGAGAATAGTAGAAGTTTATATTAATGCTTCAAAACGCGCGCACATGCATAGAGAGAATACCCAATATTGTTCTAATTCTAGCATAAGGAAGTATTGAAATAGGTTTCGATATCAATAAACGATCGACGTATTAGTGTACAGATTGTTTCAGAGATTATACGTTATACAAATTTTTAAAAAAACATTTCTCCTTAGCGAATTTCATTAAATCTATTAGCATATACACGCGCGAATGTTACGTATTGCATGAAATTGCATGGAAGTTAGATTTTTAGAATTATTTTATTTTACATTTCTTTTCTCTTTAATTTATATTTTGCTCCAATTAATTAATAAAAATATTTTTATATAATAAACACTACTCGAAATGAAAATATACGCAAATGATAAATTATTACGCAATTATAAATTACAAAATTCCAAATAACGCAACATTGATATTTCAATAATTCCAAAAGTTGCAATAACGAAAATATGTCAAGTGTCGATTTTGATCGGACGATTTTATGCGCAACGGATTTCTTCGAAGAATCGTCAGTGAGTGGAACAAAAAGCGTGCCAGCGAAGATGGAGCGGTGAACATTAGAGAAAAGCTCAAATAAAACGGAGCTTAATGAGTTCGCGAATTAGCAAGGCCGTCTGTCGTCTTCTTTGTGTACTCCTCATCTTATCATTCCTTTAATCTCACTCTTTTCACCTTCGCCCCTACGGAGAAGATTAACAAGAATTTTTGTTACTAGCAGGTTGATCGAAGGTTGATCGAAGAGTTTCGCTCTAATTGAAACGCTATCGCGGGCCGTCCGAAGGAAAACGAATATCACTCGTCCGATTCTAACGGATGAATTATTCACGTGCTGCGTTCGCATGACCAGCGCCTGCCTTCAGAATTCCCTGGACTTTTCACGAGCGATTAAATTGACGATGCTCGACGGAAAGACGAACATCCAGCTATTTAATTAATATCGGTCCTTGAAGAGGCAAAGGAAGCCTTTGGCCAGTAAATCTGATTTCGATCTTTCCTGACGATTTAATCTACCCAAGTTACTTTTTGATATATGTAGTGCCTAAGTCTTTTAGTGCGTTAGATGCACCAATAAAAGATTTTTCGTAAAATATTGAGTTTTCTAACTGATACGAATCAAGCTAATTAGAACTCTAATTCTTATTCAAATGCATCACTTATATTCATATTTATTAATATCAAAGTACTGCACGTAATACTGGCAAATTAAGTCCAATTTTTTTTTTACATATTCACACACGCATTATATAAAATTACAACATTGTCTACATTGAATATCTAACAGAAGAAAAAGAAATAAAAGTTCAATATCGTCTACTAAATTAGAACGTAATATTAATTTATTGGACCATTCTCTGTCGATTAAGGCTACCTCTTGTAAAACAATTTCCTAACGCTGAAATTAGATGCCGCGGTATTGTATTACCGCTGACATTACTGCGATTAAAATTAATTTGTCGATCAGACTTGTGTACACGTGCGTTTCTGACGCGACATGTATTCGCAATGCATGTATTCTCACTGTAGGTATAGGTGGTCACGTGCGGGTTGTACCAGGCGATCGATCATCGTTTTGCAACGTGGGTATGCCACTTGCCATTCAACGTGTACAAACTGCATGCCGCGTACAGATATGCAAGCCGCACGCGACTTGTATGCAGTCCGCGATTGCCGACTGTATAAATAATCGCGATCGTATTAATCTCTCCGAGGTATCGAGAGCGGATAAATCCGCTGAACGCTCGAAATGTGCTCGCTCGTCAATGTTCGAATTGCCTGGCTCAGTTTCGACTGTGCCGACGTAAATCACGTATCCATGTATGCAAGCGCGTAATGTGATATTGACAAAAAAAAACAAAATAAAAGGAAAAGAGAAAATTGTATAACGTTATACATAAAATAATATCAATGCTCTTACGTTAGTGAATTGAGACAAGTCTTGTTCCGTTGGGCTCCGTGTGCCTTTTGGTTTTCATACTTCATTACTCTTGCACATAAATTCACAATCTCTAATTATATATGTCGCGCATCGCGTGATGCATTCGAAACTATAAATATAATACAGGTATAACCGGGAAAATGATACCTTTGTGTAAAATATACGCGTCAGAGTGCATCTCATTTCCTCAGTCGATGCTAAAGCCTTCTGGCTAATAGTTGCTATACTTATCCTTTACCTTGACTAGAAATTATCTTTACAACATACGTCAAATAAATTAATACATGACGGAAGGAGTGTGAATTCTGAAAGGCACAAAATTAAAATTTAATTGATCATTGTTAATTGCTTAAAATTTCAAATGTATATCAAGCAAACAATTTAGCATCCGTTAATATACAAGTTCTTAATTTTACTATATATTAACTCATTGTTTCCTCGTTCACTAACTACAAAACAATAAATCAATTTAAATTTAATCGAAAAATTGATTGTTTATATATTATCTCGATATTTTATAACAGATTAATATATTTTCTTATATTTTTATCACAATAGTTGCGATATGATTGCCGCTTTACAAAAGTATATAGGGACATGGTCGAACCTACTTTCTCTATCCTACATTACGTGGCATAATTCTAAGGTCAGGGCTGTAGTATCAACTTGAAGTCGATAATTGTGCAAGGATGACCATACGCGGTTATATACAGCGACTTGTAAAAACTCGTGCGAACTCGCGTACGGACAGCGATTTTCTTGTCAAACGTTCATGTATTTTTGACTCGCTGCCAGATTAACATTTTCCACCATATTTTTTTCATACTGATAATTGCCCATTATAATTAGCGATATTGATTTCCATTCCTTCAATAAATAACTTTTTTATATATTAACCCTCTCCCACGTTATACGACATGATCAGCAATGGTTAATAATCGTTTATTGCATTTAAAAGTTTAAGAAAGAAATGAGAATAACACCTCCCAATCGTCAAATATCGATCTCTTATTTTGGTACCTAAATAATAATTCGTTGTTAATAAATATTAATAGTATTATCAACATAAATTATGCGCGTGAAAATGTTTTTAATATATCATAATCTTGTATAAAAAAGCCCATGCAAATATAAATATCACATCCGATATCTTATTTTATATTATAATCTATATACACATAACGCGTACGTGGCGCATGTATACATATTATTATAATAATAAATAAATCAAAGTCATCACCTCTCTTTCACTTTCACTTAGCAATATTGCATTAGACGCTTTCATATTTATTCTAATCTTAATGGTCTTTATGTGACAAATGTGATATTTATATTTATTGAAAAAAAAGAATTGTGTGAGGAATGAAGGAGTTTGTTAAAAAAAATTCCAGTTTCTTTATTTTCTTGATTCTGTTGATTTGATTTTTCATCATGTCACGCTTAGGCCGCGATATAATGGGAAAAGTAATCACATTATCGAAAGTAACAGACCGTTTTGGAATGTGGCAAGTATGTCGTAGATAAAATATAACAAGGGTCGATCGGAAACTTCGACGGTGCGTAAGCATTATTAAGATGACGATCTGCAAATCAATTTTAACGTAACGTAAAATCTCACATTAAAAAATATAATTTCAAACGCTGGCGAAGTTTGAAAAATGCTAGAGAGACTTCTAAAAAAATTTTGAAAAACGGAAATATTGATTTAACAATAAATTATTAGAATACGTGATAGTTTCATATCTATATATTATATTTTTCAAGAAATCATGTGGTAGGCGTCCCATTTTCATTTTTTCCTGACAATCACACGTCGGTTCGCGATCGACCCTTAATCGCCACGTAGAATCGATTGCATGACGATGAATGACATCGATACGAATCTCCGCGTAAAAAAAATAAATAAATAAAGGACGCGCAACCGTATTTCCCTGTGAACCGATCGCAATGGAAATACTACCGTAGACTGGCATGCGTCACGAATCACGGGAAATAATCAGAAATGAATTCTGTTCGAAATCAAAGGGTGCCTATGTGATGTCCGAATGATTAATAACATCGCAATTAAGTTCCTCACAACAAGATAATAATAACAATCCATATAGTCTACTTAAAAAAAAAATTGAGAATGTTAAAAATTTTAATTCATTATAGCTTTTTGTTTTAACAATTGTTTAAAACTTTATATAAACAATATCTAAACGACATTACCATCGAGATTGTCGTCAAAGTTCACAAAAAGTTTTTAACTTAATTTGTATAATAAGGCAATAATCGTAAGAAAGAGGTAGAAAGAAAAAGTTATTCTGATTGGATGATATCGCAACTTCGAACTCGCAAATTGCCATTTCCCTGCTGCAAAGGAATATTATGAATTGCGAAAGAAATTAAAGTCTCACAAAAGTAGGACATTAGAATCAAAACTTTTACGTTTGATCTTCAACGCAAGCCAGTCTTCGACAATGAAATTAATATTAATAAATATTATATATATTATATGTACAACTCGCACCGTGCGAGCTCCATTGTTACCGGTTGCATTATCGCTGTCGATCGAAAATTAATCGTAATAATTCGAACGCTTCCTCGTTATCGTCGAGTCTACCAACAAGGGAAGAATTCGTTCAATCTTAAAGCTAATTTTCGGGCAGAATAATCTCATATCTATTGATCAACCCTTTTGCCACCTCTAGGGGATTTAAATTCGAAACTTCGTTCTTTCATTCGTGACGAATGTCGGCACATTGACAAGGAAAAGTTCCGGAATTCTATACGCGATTTTCTGCCACTTTCGGAATAAGCTGTCTATCTCAGCATTGATTACGTCATTGCTGAGATATTGCTCATGGTATCGCTCATGGTATTCGCGATTTCCAGCTCTAATAGCGATTACTAGCGTCACGTAGATTTTAGATCGAAATGCGAAACTGTTTATGAAATTCTTATCTTAGGAGTTAAGTATAAATCTCGCCCACCGAGGAAAATAGTAAAATACAATCTTAACATTAATTGTTATCTCAAGGCCGTATATTTGTCATTACAATTTATTTCATGGATGCGTGATATATATTTTTAACGTTAAAGTCAATTTAGAGATGAAATCGCAATACGTGTGCAAATTTTTTTTTTTTTTTTTTCAAAAAACTATCGAAATTTCTGTAAATTCTGATTTTATTGCGAAATTGGAAATTCTAAAATCACTTTGCGCTTAATTTCCTTTTATTTACAATATTTGCTTAATAATTAAACGTAAATCGATTTAGAGGACAGAAGATTTACTTCGCGTTTCGATCAAACGTTACACTAGCGTGTTCGCAAAAATAGCAATTATGGTTTCTATGAATAATAAAATACGAGCTAGATTTGTCTCGACATATCGATTGGCTGCCCGTTCGTGAATCAGCCACGTCGGATCGGGTTTTGCGGTTGAACTTTCGGCGCGGCGTACTCGCGTTAGGCGGAGTTCGGTGGATTTTAATGGAATGGGGTTTATATAGATTGAGTTTACGGATTATTAATACGAGCGATTATCAGACGAGAGCGGGGACGGGCGCGAGCTCGGGGCAGGGACTCGATGCAGCGATATATTATGTCAAGTTTATCTAAAAATGGAAGACATGGGACACGGGGCTGTGTGCGGAGAAACACGTTCCGCGAGAGATGGGGATCGATAGTTTCTCTGGAAGACGGGTCGATTCTATCGGACCTGGATCTGCTATAGATCTAACTGTAAGCGCAGCGACGCGCAACCTTCACAACTGTCGTTCCTTTTTTCTTCACTTCTGCTGTTTTTGCACGTTAATTTTAATTACATATATGCAATAATTATTAATTATAATTTCATTAAAATTGTTAATTAATAATTATATGATATATTTTATATGAAACAAATAGCTTAAAAAAAATAAATAGAGGTTTAATTCACTGAATCCAAGTTTGTAATATTATTACTTCATTTTAAATAAAATCGCAGATTAAATATAAAGCAAAGGATAAAGTTAATATACAACAAAAGTTATAATTGTGTTGCAGTTAAATATAAAAGTCAAATCAAAATAAAAAAATAGCTGTTAAAATAAATATTTAATTCTTTTATTGAAATTATAAAGTAAAGGTCGCGTGTCGCTGACTTACGATATAATCGAAAGAAAAAGAGCGATCTTTCTACATCGATCTTTCTATATCAGTAGAAGGCAAAGGCATCCTATGAATCAAGATCTCTCATAGATCTACATGGAAGAGAAAGAAATGAGCTTCACTAAATGATATTTAGACGATTTCAACGGAAGACAACATTTCAGATCAAGAATAATACTTTTACATCGACTTATAATATGATCGACATAAAAGGGACAATAGGGATTTAAGGAAAAGAAAGAGAAACAGCGTAAAAAAAAACAATAAAGAAAATTTGCGAAACAATCGAAACATTAAGGAATTATTTATACATTCATAGGCCTATTTTAAGCAAAGTTATTTTAAGCAAATTCTTAAAATCAGATGTTGTAAAAGACCTAAATAAATCTTACAAAATTTAGAATTAAATGGAGAAATTTAAATTAAATTAAGATACGTTTGTAATTAAAATTAGATCAGATAATTCTTGAAATCAGATAGTGGAGAATAATAAGTAGCTTAATTGCCGAAATTGTTCTGATTCAGAATGGCCGCCAGTATTTCACGAGCGTAATGAGAATTTAAAATCTATTCATAGATTACGGCGTGGATTAACCTATTAATAAAATTGGAAGGAAGAGATAAAACGATATCGAACAGAGTCATGAAAAATGAAAGCCAAGACAGCAAAGGCATTTGTTAATAGGATTTCAACGATAGTGTTTCATCCTCGATCTGTCGTTCGATCGGGCCGTTCATCACTTCTCATTTTCCCTCGTTAATACCGGCCTCCGCTAGACGTGAAGGTCGATTTGTATGTAGATTTATGTCAGCTGTCGACCGTTATTACCGATATACATCGAATAATACGATTTCATTTTTGAAATTTGTCTTAACTTTGATCTCTGATACGAGTAAAGTAAAAGTTATTTCAACCAATTTCTCATAAATTGAAAAATATGTTTAATTCTTCGGAAATCCTATTAATGCCATCAAAAGATATTTCAAAATGGTTTTACAATAAAAATTTTTACAATATTCAACGCAATTTCACGATTCAATGTTACAGATGATTAATGATATGATACATCATTGAAAATATGAGAATTAATTATATTTCATTCATAAATATTACTGTTCAATACATATTATTGTTACGTAATTTTGCTAAATCTAACAAACAATGTAATGAAACTTTAAAATATGTTGTAATGGCTTTCCACAATCCTCGAAAAAAAAAATGCTCCAGAGGTCGTAATCGCAATTTCAAGATTTTTCTTTAAACTGTAAGAAGAACCAGTTTTATTTTCTTTCGAGCGGCATTCAAAACTAGCGTGGATCAGAGTGATGAAACGAAAACAGATGATGTTGACGAAATAACGAAGGAAGACAGACACGCGGCCGTTTTATTCGTCTCACCGGATATTCGAGACGATCTAGACTAACTATCGTGAAATCCGCAGAGAATGAAAACAAAAATATACCCGAGAAAATTAAAATTCACGTAGCTGGAAAATGTAATTACGCTTTAAATATGACGGACCCGACGGGTGCGGTAATATCCTTGGAGATAAATTTTTCTGTATAAATCACGTTTGTTATATGAGGAAAAAGAAACTATAAAATGGATCTTTTTTTAAGTGATATAAAGTACAATTTTAAGTAAAGTACATTCCAAAATAATATAAAGGGAAGACGTATTATAAATGCGTAAAGCAATAATGAAGAGATTACAGACAAAATAAAAATGTATCACCAAAAAAAAAATGTCGATGTACAAAATTACTGTGATTTATTTTACTTTTTTGTTTCTAAATTATATTATATGGAGCCCGATTAATTGAGAAATTAAATCGAGAAATAGCGGCGAAATCACAAGAAGAGCAAAAAGTTGAGTATATTTGCCATTACTCCATCTTTATAACTATGACATCGATTTAGAATTTGGTAAAGAGATAGCAATTACTATGGGATTTATTACTAATGTCTTTTTAAAATTTTTGCCGGGATGCCTACGACGAAACGCTAAGTTCGTTACGATTAATGTGCGCGATTCTTCGGTCAACGCGTACCTGAGCAATCCTAGAGATTAATCAATGTAACGTAGCGGAACGGAACGCTCGCATGTTGGGCACCTCATTGGTCTGCCAATCTGGACATTTTCAGCGATAAATCTCTAGAAACCAAGCGAGCGAAACGTCGGCTATCCTATTAATTGCCGCGTCCCCATGGAGATTGGAATCGAGATTATCGCCTAATCCCTAAGAATAGAGGAGAAGAGGGTAACATGGCACCAAATTTCGTTTATTAAATAACTTTATCAATAATCAATATTTTATATTGGAGCTTGAACAATTATATTCGTCAAATCAAAGTGTTGTTTGACACTTGATTCTAGATTGAAAGTAAAGAAAAATGTATTACTTAGAACGTAATTTTTTAAGATGTAACTCACTGCATAATCGATGGAAGAAGAAAAGTGATAGTAACATTACTAGCCCAAAAATAAATTTAAAAAATTGATTGAGTTTAAAAAACACAATATTTTCTTACAAAATTATATATTTTTAATTTTCTATCGTTTAGAATTTTCCTGCGTTCAGAAATATTAGAGATATCATCTAATCCTTGTTTAACATTAAACAATAAGGACGAAATGATATCTCTAATGATGCCACAATACCCCTTTCTCTGCCAATTCAAAATTCGTACCTTGACAACGGCAGTGTATCGGAGAGAAACAGATAATACTCAGAGAGATCAAACCTATCTTCTCTTCGATAATCAAAGTTTATCTTTAGAATTAATTTTCTCAACTTTAATTCGTCATAAACTATTAGAAGCAAACAAAACGTGGATTAAATTTCTCCACCGGTTTCAATCCCTTCTTCTACGTCTACCATATTTTTCAAATTCAAACTTTTACCTTTAAAAAAAAAGTAAAAGTTTTTTCCATATCACGAAATACATTTAAAAGATAATAATGTGTAATTCTCTTATATCGACTTAATGCTATAAAAAATTTGAGTATATGTAAGCTTATTTAGACGACTAGGCTTGCATACTTTTGTTTTAAAAAGACATATTGAGGTAAAATCTCTGTTATTATTGATCTCTCATATTAAAGATAAAATGTATCAACGAGCATTCTGACTTGACAACAGATAAGAACGACATAATCATGAATTTCTAAGTGAGAACGCAAACTATTTCGTCACTTAGCGCAGCCATCATGGACTACGAGCGAGTTAGACGTAACCCGCATAATTAACCGTCCTTGTCTTTAACGAAGCCTTGTTTCGTCCTTGCCCTTATCTCAGACAATCGAAAGATTCGACCTGAGTGAGTAGATATAGTCCATCAACTTTATTAATCTCTTTAGACGTACGATTTAATCTTCAAGGAAATTTGAATGGCGTTGAAGAGCGAATGCTATAGAAAAGATAGTTAACATTCTCGCCAGAAGAGAAATCGCACATCAACGACAACGAAAACGAAAATAGAATAGTTACGGTGGCCTGCAAAGAGAGACAAAGTATATACAACGCTCCGTCTTGTTCTCCGTTCGCGATACGCATTGCAGTTAATCTTTGTCGCCAGAGGCCCTAGTTAATCGTAAATTTTGACTGAGAACGACTAGAGAGATCCTGAGGGACCAAGAATTAGGAGAAACAACTGAATGCGACCGTTAAGCTGCTCATTCGGTTGGAAACAGCTGATTTCCATTAGTAGCGACGATTAAAAGCGTCTGGAGTTAAGCTCCTCGTGAAGACGTTCGTTTAATTAAGACTTCTTACTCGCGATGTAAACTGCAATCGCAGCCAGTCTTGAACGAGAAGGTCGATTCGTCTTATCGAACCGAAGAGCCTAGGAATAATACTTTCACGCTTGAAGCGATTAATTTCAACGAGACTGGAATATCCATCACCCATCGATACCTCACTCGCGACATCATTTGTTGTCCTCCGAGAATTCACCGAGAAATTCATCGGATTGTTATCGACACTCGAGAACTCGACAGGGATAGCTAGCATTCTCGAAGAACAAGAATCCCGAGAGTCCACAATTCGGTCAGGACGACCGGGTTGCATTGTCATGCGTTTCGTACCCGGTAATCAATTCCGAAAATCAATTCTGTCGCCGAATGATTAAGATCGCGTCGATAGTCCTTACCCCGGCTCACACCCTCGTCTCGTTGTACGGGCTGGACGAGCTCGCGCCCTGGCGATGCTGTCGGTCAGCATCGCCTGGCACGTTGAACACGACATTCGGCACGGTCGTCGGGTCGACCGGAGCTGGCTGATAGTGCGACCGACCGGGTTGTGATTGGTGAGAATGGGAGGAAGACGAGGGCGCGGTCTCGTTTATGGAGGTAATCGAGGCGAGTATACGTCGACCGCGTACCTGGTAACGTTGGGGGTAGCAGCGCCCGCAGCAGGACTGCAGCAGGCCGCCCCTGGAGGCAGTGCTGTGCGCGGGGGAGGTCAGGGGCGATGGCGAGCCCGGCCTCTTCGGGGCGCCGTTGTACGGCACCTCCATCTCCACGAATTCGCGGTCCTGGAAAAATAATAACAAACGGGGCTTTTAGGCGAGGAGGCTTCCTCGATTCGCGGGGAATTTTAACAGTGAAAAACGCTGGAGAGAAGAGCCATGCTGTAGGTTCGTTCATGCGCAATGAAGTTAATGAAGATACTCGTTGAACTGTGAAAGGTTCAGATAACGAATGGAAGAAAAATGAACTGGATGGAATAATAAAAAGACTGAGCTAACGTTAAAGGACCAAACAGATAGTCGATGAACCAAGAAAAATCGAGACAAGAAAAGGGAAGAGGGAAAACAAAGAATAAAAAGCCAAATTAAATATATATATATATATATATTTGATTTGTTTGATATATATATATATACATATATGTGTGTATATATGCACACACAGTATATATCGCATTATATATTGTGTACATATATATATATATATATATATAAGAATTAAAGAGTATTAAAGCTTATTGAGGTAGGTGCTGAAAAGAAGATCCACGTGAGCAATGACTAGAGCGACGCTCGGAAAGAATAATTGGATTGGATAGGAGAAAGTAATAAGAAAACCTCTGACGTGCAGGATCCTTCTGGTTCCATTCATTTTACAAAACAGGACAAAGAGTTGCGAAGCTGAAGATGCTACCAATTCTCAAGTAAGACACATTAATTAGGATGTCGCATTGCTGGGAAGCTTGATTTGAGCCATGCAAGATGAGACGTGGATAAACGCTTTTGCTAAAGAATACGTGGCATGCTGAAGACATGATTAATTCTCCGTCTGCAATCATATTTTTACTCCCTCCGTCTGCAATTTGAGTCTTTTTCGTATAGCTCAATTCTTTTTATTGTTTTTTGAAAATTCTGGAAAAATTCAGATTAACCTTTCAACATCTTTGACATTACCACATAGTCTTCTTTAATTCAAATATTAAAATATTTGATTAATAAAAATTGAAATTTAAAATAAAATTTGAGAATAAAATTTTGCTTATACCGAAAAAGACTCAAATTGTAGAAAGAGAGTTAAGTAACGTTATTGCTTCATCGACGTTATACGTATTTATTTACAGTAAGAGCGCATTAGAGCGCAGTTAGAGAACGGAAACATATTTATGAATTTATCATCACACAATTTCTAACCAACTGTAATAGAATTATTAAATAATTAATTTTTCTTATCGCAAAAGCAAAATGATTAACCACCTAATTACATACAAAGCACTGCGTTGAATTAAAAAAACATGCATGTTAACAGGCTTTCAGCATAATCACATCTCGCACTTTCTTCATGACGTAATATAAATTCCCTCTCATATAAAAATCTCTCTGACGTATTTTTCATTAAATTTTAATTACTGACGGATAATAATTTTTCGCAACAGCTAGCTAATTAATTAATCCACTTTGCATACAATGCCATTTTCGCGCCGAGACAGAATACAGCGAAGCTGCATTTCTCGACGCGTTGCCGTCGCTGGCACAAGTTTGGTCTGCCATGTATTGCTTAATATATATACAAAGTTGCTGGTTAACCCAAATTAAGCTGAGATAAGAAAGCAAGCAGCGCGCACCCTTTCTCCATTGTTTCTCAGCTATTTTATACTTGCATTTCATCTGCGGTTCTACAAACTTCCGCTTGAATTCTGCGTGCGTCATATTTCGGATTAATTTGAGACAGCTTTAATTACGATGGCTAATATTCTAATTACATGTGCTCATATATTCACACAAGTAAGCTTAAATTAAATGCTACAATAGTAATAACCACGGAAATAAACAATTCTGCTAAAGTATCAAAATTTTAACTGGATTCAGATCTGAAAGTAATTTTATTAAACCATCAAAGTATGTAAGATGCTCAAGTTGATGGAATGTCAAAACTTTTTGCAGCATTGTTCATCACGCTTGAACATTCTTCATAATCATCTTGACGGTTAAACAAAATTATTTTCAGATCTGTATTCAGCTAAACTTTTAGATATTTTAAAAAAATCGTTTATTTCGTGTAATTTATTTAAATAACGTTTATTTAAATAAATCTATTGATTTCTGTCAACAATACGATTTGTCTTCAATCAAAATCCATGTCATTTAACATATTTTGATGTTTCTCAATACTATCTCTTTTTCGTCACTTATTTAGTCTCCCATGTATTGTTTATTAGATAATAAATATTTCAAAAAAAATAATAATTCGCACTTTTCGTAAAAAAAATATGCAAATAAAGATAATTTTGTGAAAAAAGAATATTTCATTATAATACATTTTTTCAAAACTTTTTCTTCAACATTTTTATCGATTTGATTCTTCTTTATTTTACTTCATTTTTTTTCTTTTTCTATTTTATTTTACTATGTGCGATCTGTCACTGTTGTTTTATTTTTTTTAAATTAAATTATTAAAAAAGTTTCGATAGATACAAAGAGATATACACGTGAAAGTCCGTGATCCGCTGAAGAACTAGAATGTCTCGAGGAAATCCTACGGGGACGATGCTCGGAAAACGAGAGGTTATCGAGTGATCTCAATGTCGCTCGAGTGAACGTCGCGTTCTTGGGCGCCGCGAAAAAGGATATTGCTCGTGGAGCAACGCCTCGATCTCTTTTACGATAAACACGCCTGAACAACTCGACGTGGTCCGCGTAAACTGGCAAAAGCTTTTGCCATACGATAGATGACGATCGTGATCACGATAACCCTCGTCATTTTACCTAATTAGTAGACTCTACACTATTATGCTATTTATGATTAAAAGATCGTTTCGCTAGATTAAGTGACGTTAAAAAATGCACCGTTTACGATATATAAATTATTTATGTTAAATTAAAAAATGATGAGATGAAAAGCATTATGAGAAATTTTCCAGCAAGGGACTCTCACTGAATATCAAATATAGAAATGACTCTTGTGTCAATTTGTACCACTTGTTGGAAAGCTCTCATGGTATTGCACTGATATATTAACCCTTTGTCAATGGGCGTGCCCGTTTGGACTGTTTGGTACAGCCCCTTTTATTTTGTAAACTGCTCGCTCGATTTTCGTGTAACTTGATTTATAAGGTAATTTAACGATGTTTTATTGGAATAGATAAAAAAATAAAAAATTTGAAATTGTGAATCCAATGAAGTGGAAAGAATTAAAACAAAAATCTGGCAATGAATATCGTTAAAGTCGGTTTTAGGAAATTTTTAATATTGCCAAGTAATATAAGTTTTCAGCGTTGTTTTATTTAAAGCTTGAGTTGGCCGAGTGAGATAAGCGCATTTAAACTTTTAAACCCTGATGAAGCCCTATGTTACAAATTTCTCCTTCATTGGAGGTCCTACTTTTCTAAATTTTTCTATTTTTAGATTACATTGAAATTCAGCGATTATATAAACTCCCTAAAACTAAGTTTCATGATAATTAAATTATTTTGTTGAAAATTCGATCAATCATATTGAATTTTAAATTTATGAATTCTGAGATATGAGCTATAGAATCAAATTTAGCAACCCCAAAACTCTAACAAAGTAACTTGCAAGGTTTTCCATAAATTACTTTGTTAGAAAGTTCCCGTTCTCAAAAGATTAATATACATCGGTTATATAAAATAAAATAAAAATTAAATATAGATTAAATAGTTGAAGTCTCTCAGTGTGCTTTAATAATAAATAAACTGTAACGTTAAAATATAATACAATAAAATATAATAAAAGAAAAGAGAGAGACATATGCAAGCAACTTTTACCGGCTTATCATGTCGACATCAAGTATTGATATCATAGTTACACAAAAAGATATCGTGTCGTAGAACGGCTTTGTCAGCTTTTCGCAGAATTCCCAAAGGAGTCATGCACGGCTTTCAAAGCTACAGATGGCTCGCATTCGAGCGAACTCGATCTTGGAAAACTACAGGATTACTCGCGAGAGACTGTCCATATTTCAACGTGTAGACCTTCCGGAGAGACACGATTTGTCCTTGTAAAGCTCTCGTTTGAGCCGGCGTATTCTAATTCCGGCGCAAAAGTCACGTGATTTGTACAATAAACATGTGGGATTATCATTGACCACCTGCACAGCAAAATCCTCTCTCTGACAATTTCTCAATCCAAACTGCTCAAATTTAAACAATTTCAATTTTTATCTCGCTAAAAAAAAGTTCCGAAATAAAATGTTTTATAATTAGAGAAAATTGACTTGCATAAACAAAAATTAAGAAATGTATATCAATATTTTTTGCGCTAATCGTGGAAAGTACATTGTGCCTTACAGAATAGATCATTTTTTCATGATTTTTTCCAAGTTTTTTGTTTACGGTTTGCATAAAACCTTTTTATAAGTTGCAAAAAAATATTTTCTGTATTGTGCAAACATTTTTACGTAAAATGCCGTAAAGCTGACATCGCTATCGTTTTTTTTTTAGCCAGAAAAAATTCATAAAAAAATCGAGTTTGAAAAGTTGTTTTTGCGATTATTTAAAAAATGGAGGGTAATGAAAAAAAACGGACAACGTAATAGTTTTCAGCGCATCAAAATCCTACAGAAACATCATTCACAGTTCAAAGAACAAGATCTCCCCCCTAATTTTGTAGACCTGTGTTCTAAGAGAATCATATCACTCAGTGTGTATGCTCATAAGAAGAATTCTTTCTCTACAAGATTTCCTTAAACTCGAAAGATTCAAGGATTTAGAAGCTTCTCTGTTAGCCCCCGATCTAACGCATCCTGAGAGTTATTCACCCAAGGCCGGCCTGGATCTTCTCCGCTTCGCGTAAGGTCAGATTAGACTCCTTATCGCGTCTCACCGCGTCCTCGGGGGGCAACCAAGCATAGGGATAAAACGAGAAGCTTTCATAGGAACGAGGTATCTGTCCAATAAAAGACATTGTCTCCCCCGTTATTTTCTCAAGAGATCACGCAGTACGCTCCTGCACATATTACATTGTTCACGCGGATATCGCGCGAAAGGGAGCGCCGCTAATGACGGTATCGCGGAAAGATGGATGGGTCGGATGCGTCAGAGCGATTGGACGATCGATTCCTCGAAATTTTTGCCGATCCCTGATACTGATGGACGAACAATTAACGTGAAATATGAATCTCGAGGCTCAGATTTTCGAGCAGCGTGCACACACAAATCTTTCTCCGCGTATCATTTTACTTTTAATCTTTATCCATAATAAAGATTTTCTACATAAACCGATCTTAAGAATCCTTATTCATCATTGCAACCATGTTAAATTGTAACGTCAAGAGGAAGAAATCATATAAATTTTTTTTTGTACCAGACGCATAAAGTTAACAATTATTACACAATTATTTATAAATAAAATCGTTGATATAGTTCACTCAATTTAATTTTATTAAATTGCGCAATATGCATAAAAAATGTTTTATTTATAAATAATCATTCAATAACGTCTCAATATTTATTCTACGTTTCAAATGGACACAGACAAATGTTGCACTAATTGATCAAAATTTGCAGTATATTAATTCACAAATAGAGAGAGAGAGAGAGAGAGAGAGAGAGAGAGAGAGAGAGAGAGAGAGAGAGACAGTTCAACAACGAATTTTACAAATGCGCTCGATCAAATACAATACAATACAAAGTGACGATAAGCGAGAAGCTAATTTATTTCGAGGCATTTGTGCACCGCGATAATAAATTACGCTCTTGCTTTCAACGTCATAATTCAGCGATGACGAATTAGGAATAAGACGCGGTAAGAGCGTGTATATGCATTTCCGACACGGCACAACCTGTGATCGGTGTTCGTAAGTCAGTAACCGCCGCGTTGCCTCATAAATAACTCAACGCGGCATCATGACCTGCCACACTTGGCGATTTTATGATCATAGCTGCATTTTGACATACCCGTGCAATTCCTTGCTTCGCAAAGGGGCAGATTGACACGTGGTTATCAACGCTCGGAAAATTGCAGATCCCTGAATCCTGTCTATACTCACATCGCGTTGGATATTGTAAAAAAATAAAATTACATACAGATCCCTACAGTTACGACTCCTACAGAGCTGATCTCATACGATGTATCATTTAAAATTATTTTTTTAATGTATTCCTATAATACTTATTAAATTAATTCCATCGTGCAAATGTGATGCCGCGCCGAGGTTACCACCTTTTACACTATACCGAATCCTTTTTTTATCAGCTCCCTCCTTTCAAAGTGGATTTTTTTATAATCTGATAGAACACGAATAATGCAGCAGGGAAGCTTAATTTATATTACTGCATTTATTTATACCAAGCTCGAATTTATCGCGCAATACATATTTATGGCCGCGTATTTCTTTGTCGTACGCAAGATTTAGCTGCTTTTAGAGTATTATAGCGTCACTGAATACCGTAAGAGAAGGTAATGGTTGCTTTTATATCCGCTCACATAAAAGGTACCGTTCCCCGCAATGTTTCTTTGAAAGCAAATATAATATCCATAGATAGTTGCACTTTCTAGAGAGAACGTTATTTGCTCTAATGCGTTTCTCACACGTCCCTGCGTAAAATCACTTGCAACTATGAAGTTTTGTAAAGCAATACGATTGTTGTATATCGTAACACAAATTGCTACGTACGCGTAAAAGGAAAATGCCAGGGGGATCGGCATTTGGTTCGATGCATGGCGTTCGTCGGATAATAACGGCTTTATTTCTGCATCAGAAATAAATATTTATGATTTTGTAACATACGCGAGACATCGGGTCACAAATGTATCGGGTCGTAACTTCCGGTTTCGGTTCGTTGATACAACGGAATGTTGCCGCTGCATCGCGGCATTGCGATTTACGCAAAGTTACGAGAAATTAATTGAAACGAGCAAGAGCTAAGATTAATTATTAGTGTAATTGGAACTGTGGCTGGCGCAGCATGAAAGTATCGTGAGTATCTACTTGCATGTCGTACTCTAGTATTTATTTTACTTAAATTAAGTTTCGCGCAAGTATCCCAATGTAAATCATTATCACGAATAACCGTGATAAATTCATTCGTTTCAATATTCAATGATAATTGTTCCAAACGCACATAGGTACATAAACATACGTAATAAATCAGCTGTAAATTAAAATAACAAGAGGTAAAACACCTACGACACCCAACGTGATGGTACAAACGGACGACCATTAATCGGATCGACATAATATTTTGCAGCATTCCGCGTCGAGGTACAGAAATGCGATCGAGAATAAACGCGCAGCGAGAAGTACAGCAATGGAATTGCGGGCATGCATTGTCTAAATACCACGGTGACTGCGGAATCAACGGAATGACCGCTGCACATACGTCGATGCCGGCCGCAACCCGATGTACTACATATCAGACATTGGCCGTTTGACAAACTAGATTGTCGGATTCATCAAGATAATCAAGAGCGACACGTTCGAAAATGTTGCACGTTCACTGTGAACTCTGCTCTCGTATTTCTTGATCCAAACGACGAGATTCTTCAAGAGGGTAAACACTAAATAATTTAGGATAAAATAAGCAAATGGAAATGAATAAATTATACATGACTTTGATGTTTCAAAAAGAATTACAAATTCCGGAAAATCATCGAAACATAGGGAAAGTAATAAGAAATAAAAACACGATAAAAAGTATTAAGGAAACAATTTTGTAATGGATATTATATAACAAAGCATCTCAAAAACGCATCAAAGTGCAAAGATAAATCATTCCTTCATCGATTTGATTGTTTTTTTTTTATCATATGTCTTCGGAAATAATTTTGAATCTTCGCAAGATCGCGGATGATTCAATATGTGTGAATATATATTATTCTGATTTCGTGCACAGAGGCATAAATGACGAATCGTTGTACAATATTACGGATCTTAATTCACTACGGTAGGTTCTTTACGGTTGAGAGTATCGCGACGTCTGGCATGAAACGACGTAGCGACCCGAAAAGCCTTCGTCAGGTCACAACTGCGACAGCACGTTTTATTTGCTCCGCAAGCCCCAGTCCTTACTCAACCTTCCACCGTTTCCGGAGGGTTTGTTTCCAGTTGGCCGATATTAAATTCAGGAGCGTCCACGTGCGTCACCATTTTCGGTGGCAATGCATACGTAACTGCGAACCCACCACATTGTGTCCGCCTCCCTTCACAGGGTTGGTTTCGAACAGGCATTCGTTGGGCGAGGGGTGTGCTGTCCTGGGAATGCGCGCGACGAAACCTTCTGAGGCCTAACACGAGCGGGACACGCATGACATTTTTTTTTTTACTCCAACTAGAAAACATTTTGCCGCGGCAATTTTCCGAAACGTCAAATACTAATGGAACCATATATCTTTCCAGTTGAAATGACATCTAACTTTTATAAAAATTTAACAGATTGTCGGGATGACGTTTCCTCCGTAAACGAATTTATCTACACAATTTAATCGAACGTATATATCTAAAAAAATCACGTACGCAGTGACTTTCGATAATTTTTTAAAATTCTAATAGGAAGTAACATTCTGTAGCGATTCATCAAAACGTATAAAATATAAATTAAATTCTGACTATTTCATAACAAGCCACAATTTGTTATACAATTGAATTGTTATTTGCCGGATTAATTCAACCATAGTTTCGCTTAACCCATCGCTATCTCTCTTCCTCTCTTTTTCTCTTTCTCTTTCTCTCTCTCTTTTCGCAAGGGACAAATTTCCCTCGAGTATAAGAAATATTCTTTTCATCCGATTTTATTCCACTCGGGATAATTAACGCACTTCCTCGCACAAACGCCGACATTAATTCTGCTCATTTACATGATCTCCCCGAGAGTCCTAGTTACATATTTATTCAATTCCATCGCCCGATTCCGATTCGAACAGTTACGATTTGAGAGCGTGCTCGTTCCAGCTCGAGATTATTATTATTATTATATCATCCCCGAGCAGATTTTACTTCTTCAAGAAACTGAAGAATCAACCTGCTCTCTAAAGACCCATTCGTCTACTATCTAATTATTAAAACCACCGTAGCATATTTAATGATGCTCAAAGAAGCTTTCCTCTTCTTCATAATACTTTCACAAAGTTGCAAAATCACAAGTAGCCGTTCCCATTACAGGTACACAATTTTTCTATCCATTCCAATATGCTGCTCCATCTCTTTGGACTTTTCCGACATCGCCCATGCTTCTCATCAATTAATCATTTGTGCGATTGCATCGCACAAAGTGGACAAACAGATCACTATGTCAAATATTCCCTCACCGTGACGGGCTATAATTAGTCACGGTAATGATGTTTTACATGCTGCTTCTACGATCTGATCGCCTGCAACCACGACCCGGAAGAAATCAATACGCCGACCTGAAGACGCCGATGATTGGTCGCATCCGTCGGAGACGAAGAGATGTCTGCTAAGACAGGACTAATTGTAAGATGAAATAAAATATAAAAATAAAATGAGTAATATAGATATAGAAAAATTGGAATAATCTTCAATGATAGGTATATTAAAATCTATCTCTCTAACAGATGGATATAAATAAAATAATAATAATAATAATAAATAAGAAAACTGGTGAAACAAAGTCGGTGTTACTAAACACAAATCTACGTCTTTGGTTTTAATTAAAAATAACAAATAAACTCTATGTAAGTAAATAGTGTAGCAAAAAATTATGTAATTAAGAAAACGATGTAATTAGAGAAACTTCCTTAAATAATTTTTTCCACCTTGACCTCAATATTCATTTGACTTATTTTTTGCCTCGGTGGTGCTAAGATCTTTAGATATTTATTAGCGAAAACGAAGTTTAAAAAAGTTAAGTTCTAGCCACTTCTAAAAAATTTTGCAGACGTACGGATAAATGGATGGCCAACACTATTAAATTATAAAATAGTTACGTTGCACTATCTAATGTCATTATGTCAATTTTTTTAAATAAAATACAAGAAATTTCTCTTTGTTTTTAATATACTTTTATATTTTTCATTAAAGCAATGATGACATCAGAATGTCTCTTGCTAATTTCTGAATCATCCCAAAAACAAAAGCAGAAAATATAAATCAAAAAAGTAATGATTTATTATTCATAGTATTTGTGTAAAATTCACGAGATTATATGAACTATCCAACAGGATAATATTAAATCGCAAGGCAAAAATCATTGCGTATAGCTGTGTATTTAGTATTCATAAAGAGAATGAACAATCTACAAATTGTCAATTGAAATATTAATTGTTCAATCATTTTATCATCTCAACTGTGGTACGTTCTTCATGTATAACAATGCAAATTCGTATGAACAGTACAAGGATTCCGCCGGAATATTTGAAGAAGAGAGGCTACTCTACCCCCGTTAGATTCCCGAAATACCATCGTTTGTACGAACGCTAGCGGCACGATGACGTAAAGCGGCGCATCTAGTATGCATTTCACGAAAGCACATAGTAGCGCACGCGTCTGTACGAATCTAGGTGAGAATATTCAATTCCGGACGGACATTTTTATAATATTTTGCGTAAAATGTTCTATTAAAAATTCTTTTCTTTCTCTTGTCTATTCTGTCGTCTACTTTTCTCTCAATAAAAAAAAATGCACAATAAAAATAAATTCAAAGTTTAAATCACTGAAAACTTTTTCATGGTATTTGATGTAAAAATACAATTTCATCGAATAAATTTAATGACTTCATACACCATTTCTGTTTCGCGTAACTACGTTAAGTATTATAGTAAATATATAAAATACCAACAATATTTTATTATTTTGATAAATCGAGATTAGATTAAAATTAATCTTGAGAAAAATTAAAACATACTCTATCATTGCAATATTTTGCTTCTCAACTTCAAATATTCTTGTAATTAAGTTTTTAATTTGTTTTTATCAAAATGAGAGCTTCCAAATTAATTAAAAACGGTAATTTGTTATTTACTTGCACTCTAGAATTTACATCACTGATATTCCAAGTTTTAACTTAAAATAAGAACTGAGAGTTAAGTCTCTATTAAAATCAAAGCTTGCAAAGTTGCAATATAGAAACTTTTGACATTATCGACATTATATCAATGTTGCCATGTTTTACATCTTTATCGAAACACTTTTATTAAATATATCGTGTTTTATGATATAAATATCATGTGAAACATGAAGCTTCTTTCACAAATTTAAAAAAGGAATTATTTTCAAATTTATCGAAAACATAAACTGATTACGTATGTTTCTCAAATTTTAATATTAGAGCTTTGATCTAAAGATTTAAGACTCTAAGAAATATTCTTTTATTCTAAGCTAAAACTTAAAAAATATTTCCGAGAAAAATTTCAAATATCCAAACAAATAACAAATAATATATTAACACAGTACGCTTTATTGATCATCAAAATATCAAAAATAATTTTATGTGCAATCATTAACTAATGTTATAAAATAATAATAATAATGAATCTTCATGACTGATTGCCACTCTTCAAAAACACATATTCAG
This sequence comes from Solenopsis invicta, assembly GCF_016802725.1. Classification (NCBI taxonomy): domain Eukaryota; kingdom Metazoa; phylum Arthropoda; class Insecta; order Hymenoptera; family Formicidae; genus Solenopsis; species Solenopsis invicta. The sequence goes on from NC_052673.1 coordinate 14,167,438, forward strand.
TTTACATGAATCACAGCTCGTGTCCGATTTCAAAATTCCTTCTCGAATTTCACGTAATGTTTGGTCAGCGGTTTCAACGTTCTTTGATCAGCAGGAAACCTTCATTTTCCGGAGAAAACGTCTCCGTGTCGAACGTCGCGCGAGCGTTGCACCCTCGGGAAGAATTCAACACGATTTGCGCGAAACCCGGAGCCCGGGGTCAAAGAATCGCCAGCTTCGTGAGCAACGAATCGATCGGAAACGCGACCTCGAAGCACTGCGACGTCATCGTTTATATCATAGGAAGCGTCTATCATCAGGCAACCCTGTCGTCATAACATCGGAAACATCACTTAATGATGGAATTAACTATATATAACGATGTCAGTCAAGATTAGGTCAGGGTGAATGCAAACATTGCAGCATGTGTAAACGGTTAAATATTTGCGACTGCCCTCGAATGTCGATTTGAACTCTCGAGCAGCAATTGGAAAATCATGCGATTTTCAATCTAATTATTTAACTGAGCATGGAAGAATCTTTTGATTTATCTATAAATCAATGAATTTAACAAATGTAACTTTTTATCAACCAAAATTTTATACAATTTTTGGTATGTATAGAATTTAATGATAATTATCAACATTGAATATTATGTATTATTTTTAAGATAATAAGAAGCTGTTGTTACACGCGTGTCTAAAATTAGAACTATCGACAATTACTTTCATTATTTATATTATATATACATATACAGCAAACATAAAAAAAATTCAAAAAATAAACAATTATAAATTTAAATAAAAAAATAACAAATAATCATTTTGTCTGATTTTATAATTTTAATGTTAAAGCATCACGTGCAAATTTTGGAAAGTGTACTGATAAAATCATTACCTAATCGGAAATTAATTATGTAATGTGCAGTAAGATACCAAAGGTCTCTCTCTCTCTCCAAATTCAGTCTGAGTTACCATTTATATAAAACGTAAATTCACTAATAATGTTGCGCAGGTGATACGATCGCGCATAATCGAATTTGTTCCTCTACGTAATATACAAAATGCCATACAGCACGAATTCCCAAAGGAACAAAAGCTGCACAAGGCAGGCTGGCGTTACCATCTCTGGCTCTTAGCATACACAAGATAAATATACAGAGTAATAAGATTACCCTCCTGACACTTTAGTTTGTAAAAGTACAGTTAGCTTGCATGTACCGCAGTGTTTCTTTCTTTTTGTTAATTCCGTTATTTCTAATAATTTTATCAAAGTTCTTTTTTAAATCTCCTAAATAAAATATAACAATGAAAATATATTATACGAAATTTAATTCGTGCCAATCTTCATTTGATATATTGATTAACATTTTCTCAGAAACATAATTGTTATTACCGCTTTTTAACATAATTCATAAATGTAAAAACGTAAAACACGTGAAATAGAAATAAAAATAAAATTAATAGAATTGCAAGTAAATAATACAGTTGCTTAAAACAGCAGTAGAATTGGACAGAAAAATATAGAATTTGTGACAGCTTGAAAGCTGCGGTATCTATATCTTTGTACCTCTTAGAAAATTTTAATGTCTTTTCGTTGTAGAAGATTATCTTTAGGTTCGCATCGTCCTCTTGAGATTTGGCTAGCTCTTCGAAATTTATTACTGTATAGATTGCCTCAGTTCGAAAGAGAATCATATCTGCCACAATACAAACCTCTTCCAAATACATGTCAAATGTCAATTATGAGTTAACCGACATACTATAAATGGCAAACCTATTAAAGAGAGCAAATGGATTCTGGTTGAAGGCGTACAAAATTGGTTTGTGATTCGTATAAATCGTGAAATGCTGCCCTTTTCCATGCGCTTTTAGTATTTGACTACCAAATAGATCGTCAATAGTCCTCAAACATACGTCTATATTTAACTAGACTAAGCTTTTTTCTCAGGAATGCGGGCTGTCGTCATCTCTTTTGTGACCGTTGTGACTATTCTTACCGCGATTTCCGAGTCATCAACCGTATGAGTGAGCTCTACTTCTAAATCTGGCTGTGCAAAATGGCTGGTAGGTTTTTTTACAATTATTAAATACTTTGTCCAATTCTGACTTCCATGTTACTGACATCTTTCCTTTTGTTTTTAAATCTCTCAATGCATCGTTTAGCTTCGATTGATCTATCGCCGTTCCCAGGATAAAACTTTACTTTCGTAAAAGTTGAATGTTTCCAAGAATTGCTGTTTGATGGTACTTAGTCTTAGAAAGTCACGTAATGGTTCTATTTCTTCTGCCCCCAACCAAAACGAAATTCTATTTGATTCGCTCCAAGGATATATTTGGCTAGATACTATATGTGTTTAGATATATAAATAGCACTGTAACGTGTTCGATACTTTGTGCATATGATGGTAATTACAACTGTTGAATACTTTGTACACGGTAGCATTTCGTCTCTGCTAATATTTAATATTTACTTTCATAAATTCAATTGTGCCTATACTTGTAAAGTACCATTTGTAGATCTTGCCATCTGTAACTACGTATCGTTTTCAAAAATAATAGAAAAAAAAAAGTTTGATCCCATTCTTGATTGTCACATCAATTATGATGAATCGTCACAGAAACACGTAATCCAAAGTCAGGCTGTAACGTATGTAGAGATTATCGAGTAATTAGCAACAGTCCACATATAAACCCAGTGTCGATTTCACGTCAGCATAAATATACGGTTGAGCTTACATAAATCAAAACTTTTTTCTTAAGTCTATCACGAATAAACGACTAAATAATAATCCAAGTGTCGTCATTCGGATAAGAGTTTTCAAATCATAAACAAATTTAAAATAAAAGGCTCTTATATGAATTATGATCCATATTATAAACCTTATATATCCTGCATGCCACAAACTCCTCTTTTAACGTAATAAACTAATTTCTCCATTCCGTATATATTATACAACCAGCATTGTCGCCATATATGTCGCATGAATCGCAAAAAGTATTTATAATCTTTTTGATGCGCATATCTCGCGTGCACGTGCATGTCGCGGTTGGAGTAATCGCATAAGCCTGTATGTAGAAACATGCACATATATCACACCAGAAGGTAACACCAACCAGAATGTATCGGAAAAGTAGCGCCCTTTCCCGCAACCGCAAACCCTTTTACGAATACACGAAATTGAATTTCTTTGAAAAATTTATTTGAGTTTCACATTAATTCTCTTGCATGGATTCCATCTTCTTTCTTTTTTTTAATTATAATGCTTTCCACGATTCGAAAAAAATTCTTATTTTATTATATCACAATAAAATTATTGGAGATAAGAAAAAATAAAAGTACAATATATTTTTAATCCATAAAATTGGACGTTTATAAACTGTGATTATTAAACCTTCATGTATTTCAGTGATATAAACAGAGTTTGCACGGACCGTTACTCCACATTTCCGTATTCAAAGGAAATCAAGAAGAAAATGACTTGAAACGACTCATTGCAGATATTACTTTCTCTTTTGTATTCCTACTATCTCATATAACGTTGTACTCTATTTTCCATTTTTAATTTAACAGCAATATCTGTTGCGATTATTTTTATATTTTACTCCGTTTCGCTTCTTATCTAACTTTACTGTCCTTCCTATCCAACTTTGCTGCGTTCTTATCTGCATTTGCACGAAAAGTCCGGAATTTCTGTGACACCCCGCCTGTATGCGATTTCACAACAGTACGTGAACATCAGCTCGGTAAACGGGGGTTGGTCGCGGGTATTCGGGCTCGATAACGACTGCAGATCGTACGCGGCAACCCTTGCTCGCACAACCAACCTCTCACCGAGCTAAAATTAGACGAGCACGGGAGCGTCCGGGGGATGGAGGGAGAGGCTAGGGTTTATTCAAATTACTCCGGTACTCGGCGCGCAATACTCGCGAAACAGACTGCCGGATTTTCGAGGCGGAGTACCCATTGAATTCCCGGCGCGAGAAACGGAAGTGTTGACGATGCATTCGCGACGATGCAGTTGCTTTGTCGCTGCGCGCGGGATTAATGACGGGACGCTCAAGATAAACTATGTTTTTGTACGAGTTTGTCGTCGTTCACGGCGAGAAAACATTGCATTCATGAATGATTAATTATCATTTCGCTGATTAATCCATCTTCGTCGCTACCGTCTTTATGCAAAACGTTGAAAATCTCTACGTAACGATGGCAAAGTGGCCTTTATATCCTAAATTTTCTTAATATCCTCATATATCATTCTTCTTTTAACGGCATTGATCATTTTATAGAAAATATCGATACACCATAATTATATAGCTTAGGTATCAGTATTCGTTCTATTTTATCTCTTAATGTTACTAAAATTTTGATTTAAAAAACAATGTGGCAGATAAAGCACATTCAACTGCCGAATCGATGCAAACTACTTTAAAAAAATATCTCTTTTATTGAAAAGTCATATTTTTTTCTTTTTGGCACATCTCTCTCTCTCTCTCTCTCTCTCTTTCTCGCGTTTACTTTAAAATGAATCCAACGGAAGAGAAGAATATTGCCTAAGTTCTTTTATTGTCAGAGCACAAGAAGTAGAAGATAAAATCCTCTGTCTAAGAAAGTTAATTTATCGATGGGATTTTGAGGATTTTAGAAGGATTTAGCAGATACCAGAGGAACATTAGAGTTCCCGCATAAAAGCGCGACATGCAGGTGTTACTGGACAGAGGCGTAGGTACTTACCGTGGTCTTCTCCAAGCAACGAAGTAGGTGATGATGCTGCAGCTCGAAGATATCCTCCTCCTTGTAGTATTCCTCCAGCTGCAGTCCGCTCTCCTGGGCGGCTATACGAGCCTCCGCTGCCTTCTTTTTGCTCACGAAGGCGGCACCGCTCGACGCCTTCGCGATTCTGATACGTGCCAATCTGGCTTTCTGTAACACGAGAAAGAGGAAAATGCTGTTAGTCCTTCTATTTCTTTTTTAACAAGATATAAACACAAAATTGTTTGTACAATTATTTCTGTGCATTTTACACTTTATTTATTTCTTTTCCTTTCTGTCTCTATGTTCCCACATAAACTGTCTGGTGAGCATTATTACAATAGCCATGCTATCGTCTCGCCATTTGCGTATTTTAAAATTAAAATTAGTTGGAGAATCGGTTGACTTTCTGTTGTGATTGAAAGATACAATAAATAGAAAGTAAGAATTGAAGAAATCACGCCAAATTTTTGTTCGCTAAATAATTTATCGAGAGAAATTTATCAGGCAAGTATGTGTTATTACTAACAACTAATTTTCAAATATTTATATCTAAATCTCTTTATTATCACTAGTAAATTTTGCTTCTGCCATTTCTTCCAAAATTTCCAAATTAATTTTGATGAATACGTAACTATTTCACTGTAAATGCGGCAGGAACGATTTTACTAAAGTACCTAAAAGTTTAGCTAGATGCAGGTCTGAAAATAATTTTGTCGGACCATCAAAATAATTATGTAGGGTGCTCAAGCATGATGAGCGGAAAGTTTGGACATTCTACCAACCAACTTGAGCGTCCTACATAATTATTTTGATAGTCTAATAAAATTATTTTCACACAAACCTGTGTCTAATTAAAAGTTTAAGTACCTTAACAAAAAACCATTCTCTCCGTTTATGTTTCAGAGATAAAGTTAGTAATTTTAATCTTAAGAACGCATACGCTGATTAGATAAAGAAGACCTGTCGCGAAAGAAACACAAGCATTCGTATTACTTTACGATTAAGTATACACAAGAGTATCTCTCAATGTGCTCACTGGGGATAAATCCTACTAAGGTCAGAATAAACTTTTATCTTGCCGTGACAAAGCACGCCATTGTGCCTTCATTGTGCCTCCCTAAATTCTTATTCCATGCCGCGTGGGAAAGCTTTCGGTTAACAAATGGCTAAATTTCATCGCCATAAATATTTTACGTAAATTCTTAAAATACCGTTGAAAAGAAATCTTCTTAAAAAAATTTGCTTTTGATGGCTCTTAGCGCTTTCATCCTCTCTTAACTAAACGTTAAACTTTTCTTGTCATAAAATACATTTTATAATTTGCAAGCAAACAAGAGTGGATTTGAAAATCTTATTTTAATAAAATTATTCTCTCTCTTTTCCTCTCAATAAATACATTATTATTTTCCTATCTTACATAATGTAGTTCATTTACTTTTATTTCTACTATTATTCTCGCTTATCTCTAGAAGCCCGGGTACATTCGCTACATTCCAATAAAAGGAAAGTGATCCGCACAAGCGTTACAGCGATACACATGAGGTATCTAGCACCCACCGCTGAAATTCTAAAGATCCCGGTCTTTAAAATGTGAATAAAAGTGTAATAAAATCTAACAGTTTGATACTGTTAAAATTTTGTTACGGACAAGTAGGGCACGTGTACTGTTAAATCCCATTGCTGCTAAATTCTAAAATCAATAACTTCGAAATACAATGTGTATATCCTCTAGTTGCGTCTTCATCTCCAATAAAATAAAAAGAAAAGTAAAACGCAATCTGAAAACCTACGGAGCTCGTAAATCTTAACTTATGGCAAGTAATATTACTAGCAGTTGAAATACTTCGAATCATTTATTTATAATCCCGGACAAGCTAGAAACTATAAATAAACGTAGCTCTTTCCGCCCTGTATTTTTCTAAGCGTTTTTATAAATAAACGACCTTATGCAACCTTATTGACGCCGCATACAACCACGTGTTTAATTTTTCTTTTTTCTTACGGTCGACCTGCGACAACTATCGCGCTATTTTATGCGGCAAGAAATCTGCGCGCGACTAGCGCAAATAATTTCCTTAACCACTGTTATTTAATCTTACTCTCTAAAATCTTTGGAGTCGAATCCCGCTCTAAAAGTGTGAAAATCCTGCCAGTCTTGATAAAGAGTGGCAGGATTTTCACACTTTTAGAGTGGAATTCCACTCTTTTAGATGAAATTCCACTCTAAAAAATTTAGAGAGTACATGATTCTTTTTCGTAATCTTTTACAAAAAAAAGTAAGATGTGCAAACAACAGAGTCTTAAAATTTTTATGTTCCTACTTTCCTCTCTAAACCGCTTAAAAAGAGTTGTTTTTTTTTTTTATAAAGATCAAAATTCCAATTCCATACCAAAGCTTGAACAGATATTGCTTTTGTTCTTAATATAATATTTTAACAAAGAACTTTAAATAATCTTGATATTTTTTGAGAATCATGATTTCGTTAGAATATAATTATAAATTCAAATTAAAAAATTTAATTTCAAATTTTTTAAATACAAAGGATAATACCAGGAACTTTGAATATATATGTATGTATTTGTACTGTATAATTAATTTATTCTATGCAAAATTCGTTCAAACTGACATCTAACTAATGCAGCCGAATATATCACTTTTTCAAAGGCATATATTATCTTTAAAATGAAAAAAAAAACTTATGAATAATAAATAAACCAAAAAATAATCAAAGTTAAAAACTTATTCGATAGAAAAAAAAGGACAGTCATATTGAATCCGAACTATAATGAGTTCGGCTATTCATCATACAATCGGTTGGACAAACCGCAAATGTAAAAACGAATATAAAGATCAAAAATGGCGTAGTGAATGTAAAATCGTAGACGTTATTGAAAACGTAAACCGTTGAACGCTCTTTCGTACACGATGTGGCCAGAGTTTTGATATAATAGAATAATATCGGAATTTCTGCGGTTTTACACGATATTACACTGCGAATAAACTCTCGACAGACTCTTTTCCGGCCGCAAACGAGAATTAACGGCGAAGTCCAAGCGGTCGCGTATCGACCGCGCTAATTTTGTAACTTTCGCAACTTGCACTATGTAATTGCGGAAATTGCGGCAGACGGCTATAAGCGCTAATTCAATGTTGACGTCTCGAACTGGCGCGCGCGGATCATTATGAAAATATAAACGGACTAAAACATATGTATTACCTGCTCTTTGTGAGATTCTCCGAACGCTCCGTGCATATCTTTGCGAACGATAGCGATATAGTTACCATTAATCGGCTGATTAGAGATTGAAAGGGCTCAGTGTTTCTATCGGTTCTATTTTTGTTAAAAAGAAGGGGTAAAAGCGTCATGGCAGCTAGAGGAGAATTTGCTTCAGTCGATAAAAACGTGGACGCAAGGAAGTCCTCTCTTTCTGCCGAAGAAATTTGCGCTTTCAATCTTCGAATAATTTGTAAATACAATAAAAGTTATTTTCCACGTACGCGGGACATGAATATCATTTTGAAATAGAAATTTCAAATAAAATGTACATTAAGTAAAACATACGTGATGTGCGAGTATCGCGACATAGCTATCTTGTATTTGCATTTACGACACGTTGCGCTAGTATTCATCAACTTCACTTTGATTAATAAATGTTGATGAAAATATTAACGCCAGAGCTCTTTGCTGTTTTTAAAATAATATCCAGGTTAGCGGAACGCAAATATTTTTATCGCGCATTTAGCATTAAATAAGCTCATGTGACTCCAAGAAACGTATTCTCGTCGTCAAACTTAGCACGAGATACGAACAATTCGATAACTCTGTTCCATTAACTCGGATATATCATTGAAGATCCCTATCGCAGACGGGCGCATTTTGCCGCCATAAATGAACCGCGTAATAGAGAATTATACAGATCTAATTCCGTCGCTCTGTCGTGAAATTTCAAGCAGCCGGCGAAATTCGCGGAGATTATGAATTGGAAATTCTCCGCTTATCGCGGATTTGCAATAAACGCAGAGTACCAAGGTAAGAAGTCAAGGTAAGAAGTCGCAAGGTCGCCACGCAGAAAGCCCGCTCGCCGATTTACGTTCGCCACGGTATATTTTCGCGTGGTGCAATTCCGGCCAGAACTGCAGCCGCGCGCTTTTCCGCGACGTGCACTCGCGGATGTTTACGCCGTTACGGATCGTGGCGTCTGCAAAGCGTCAGAAAACTCTCTCCGGATATATCCAACCGCGATTTAGCTGCGTTTTACTGTCGCGCGACGAAGACGTCTGTCGAGAGCCGAGGGTAACAGCACGGCCTGACAACGTGAAATCGTCGCCAGCTGTGATTGAAAGCGCGCTTACGAAGCCGCAATGGAAACGCTATAAAATGAGCAAACTCAAGCTCTCCAGAAGCATAGCATAACACTATGAAATGCACAGCAACAGTGTTTCGCGTATGATGGAACACGATGCTGAATATTTCGAATTAGATATCATTTGTGATCAATGTGTACCTGTAAATACGAAATAATTCTATATTTTCTATATTTTCTATATTTTTATATTTTATATAATTAGGCTAGATTATCTCTTTTAAGTCAAAATAGTTTTTTTATTATCACATCCTTTTTATTATTATAATCGCAGAATGATACATCATTTTAAACCGTAAAAGATTTTTCACTATCGCTTTTTTTATCTTGACTTATTATTATAAAAGAAATGTAGTCCAACCCAGTTACTAGAATCATCCTACATACGTACATATATGCGGATATATTTACGTATATACGTCCGTTCTTAATTATATTATCTCACAAAAAGTTGAAATTAACTTGGAGCAAAAAAATTCATTTGAGTTAATTAATGACGTTATTTATTCTTACGATCTAACTAAACATAGACCAAGTGTAAATTGTGATTTTCACTGCGTACAGGAAAATGCTGCGCTGCAAAACAGCACGTACTGACGTACATTGTGTGCCGGGTGTATTTTAAATGGCACGCTTGACAGACCTCATGTAACAAATCAACCGCTTGATAATGATCATTTCCAATTTGCATATGGACTTGCTGCAGTTCTTATCGAGATTACACGATGACACGTTATGTCGACGTGTATTAATTACGTAATTAATATATCAGCAATCAACATATGATTTTATTTTCATAGATATTGTGTGTCAATTCTTAATCATGTTAAGTGCATATAAAATATATGTAAAACAGGTAATTTTATTATGCGTATAAATCTAGTATCTTTCGTTCTTGTGCATATTAAGAGATATTAAATATATCTTTTAAAACATAAAGATGAAAAAAGTTGCTTGAATACAAAATTTTCATAAAAAAAAAGATAATTATTTCATCAAACGTCATTTCTAATGAAAAATTGCGCACAAAAGAAATAGAGAAGGAATAGCATTCTGGAATATCGAGAGTAAACGTTTGAAAGAAATATTCTACCGAGACATAGAACCGCTTAATTTTCTTATCGTCACGTTTACATTGTAAACGTGTCTTTCCGAAGAAGCTTTTACATTTCGAAACCACGAAAGGGTTATCAATGTCTGGCAGCGTCGCCGCCGGAAGTTACATAGATTCGCGAATGCATTCAACCCGTCGGCACGGTATCGCTTGTGAAACGAGGGAAAGTAGAAGTTCGGCTGAAACGTATCTACAGCCTGCAGCGGTTTCACAGCCCAAGGCGGACACAATCGAATATTCGAACAGCTAGTCGCCAAATAGACGCGTGCGCAAAACAAAGGCAACGATGATAACAATATTGTACGTACATACGTTCACGCAGCTGTAGACAGAGCAATTAAAAAGTGCACGACAATCCTCCGCGCAATTACTAGAAAACCGTGTCGTCGAAAAAACTGCGACAGCGAACGTGAATTCTTACAAACATTCATCGCTTCGTTGAAACGCTAACTACATATATCTTTTTACGACCGATGACTTGTGATTTTAAAAAAGCTACAAGAGCTATCGAGAAATAAATAACACTTGAACAAATATTGAAATAATTTAACGGAATAGAAGGGCGACGATGCGAAGGTCTGTCTAGATTGTCATTTTTACGATCCGAAAAACACACGTTCGAATGTGTGTCACAAAAATTTTCAAATATCCGTACAAACGTCAGGCACAGTGGTGCACTTTTAAGGAAAATTCTATCTCGTCGGATCTGCGATGCACTCATTGAAGCTCTCCCAAAATCTTTTTCTCGCCATGAAATCTCAAACGAGTTCTCTTTCCTCTGTCTCCCAGAATCTCCAAAAGAAGAAAACGCAATTCTGAAGACCACTTTTACTCTTTTCAGAAAAACCTGAGAAAGTAGGTCTTGCGTAGTACATCGCAAGGCTTTTTTTTAAAGAAAAAAGAAAAGGGAAAAACCGTGAAAGCTTTGAGCTAGATTGGCCCACCTCTCGTCCGTGACCCGCGTTATTTCGCGGCGTTCGCCTAATTAACTTAGGCGGATAAGCGACGGGCGAAAGCTCGCGATCGTTACCGATCGCGTTATACTCTTTTCTTATCGTCGGCACGCGGCTGGAATTAATCGTCAAATGCCACGCGAGGGTCATCGCGTGTATCCATGGTATGTTCACATAGCTCTATTACCCAACCGAATTCGGAAATTCCCGTCAAGGAGCCGGTAACCGTTAGGACTGCGCGAAATAGTATTCGATTCCGCAATCGATAGGTGTAATTGTTTCAAGCGATTTCGTTACTGCCGAAACAACCGATTTCTAATTGCTTTGCGATTCAAGAAGAACGATTCAAGCAATCATTAAAGTGAAACAGCTGACTCTGAAATCTTTGACGTTATTTGTTTTACGATGCTGGAAAGACTGATAATGAATTTTGTGCATATTTTGTGCATTGAACGATCATAAATTTTTGAAATTAATACCTGCATTGCGCACAAATAATAAAACAAAATAAAATAACTTAAATTATTGAAAAACTTACTATATAAGTTATATAAGTTATATAAAGAGTAAAACAATAAAATTGATGGAAAAGAGAAATTCCTATTGTTCGCGTATTACTTTAATTTGGAAATCAAGATAAAAATACAGAAAAATTTAAATACTATGTCACACGCTCTTGCTTCATGGCCAGTCTAAGTAATTCTAGTGTAGCACGATAAATTCCCGTGACATTTACTGAGATAGCGTTCGCCAAGAATATTCCTCGCAAATATTGTCTCGTTCCCGAAGGAAAATGTCTATCCGTATGAAATAAAAATGTTAGTACCACGTTCCAGTATCGCCTTCGAAAATACCAAAGTCTACCGTAATTTCGCCATTGGCAGAAGCCGCGATATCGCCGACACGACCAAGGAAATAAAAGAATCCTATTCAATATTTCACAAATATGTGGCGAACCAATCGCACCTAGGCATCAATGGTATTGCTTAAAATTGCACAGGATATTTGATCAAAGCTGTACGTGCAAAAACACGTACTAATTACGCGTTATTAATTAACATTGCGTCATGTAATGCCGGCTATGTAATGATTCACATCATGCTTTCGATGAGTTCCCCAATCTACCATTCGTGACTAATTTCGACTCATTATATCAAAAAATACTCATGAAAACAGCCGTTGATTCAACTACATCATCAAAATTATAAACTTCAAACTTATATTATTACAATTAGCAATAGTTGTTAATTATTAATATAAAAATTTCATGTTTAAAATTTGTAGTAAATATTAGAAGCATAATACGCAATAATAATTTGAGAAGTATAATATTTTAATATTCATATTCCTTAAGTATTTCATCATATTCAGAGAAAAAAATCAGACCAGCAACTATAAAGTGAACAAATAGTACTTTAACTGTAATTATACATTTGTAATAAAAACAATAAATTTTACATTTAAAAAATACAGTAATATTAATCATTTGTAATAAGTCATTGGATAAACTGTAGAAAAATAGTAAAACAAATGTAGGTCAAGGATAAATAATTAAGAAAACTAATGTATAGAATATACCATATATGCATTAATTATAGAACGCGCGCACAATTTTCTTTTTAAATTATCATAAATATATTTTGTTTAAATTCTTTTTGGACGTTTCAAATGTAGGTGACGACTGCTCCACTGCTACCATAATTATTCCGACCGTATGTAAACTACAAGAATTTTCATAACTTATTTGTATAAAGTTTATATAATTACGTAATTACACGTTGAGGTGTTATTCCGTTATAAATTAATAATTCACGAAATTATTACCATGATGATACAAACTATTTCTTCAATTATTGCGAACTAAAGTTTTAATCGCAATAATTATAAAATAGTTTATCAAACTATGTACAACACATTAAATCTACACAATTGCACGCTTTTATAGTTGCCATCAGTACGTCTCTTTCTACGAGTGCAAACACCTGCTTTTCTTTATTAATCTTAATATTTAATATTTTTATATTATTATGTACTGTCTCTCGAATTAATGATGATCAAATTCTCTTATGTAACGTAACATGCGTACATTAAATGATTTTCCAGACCATGTGAAATAAACCGTATTAATTAATCGTCACAACAGTTGCATAATAATGCGCGTCGGAGGCTGCAAACTGCGCCCACTGTATCCTCGATCTGATATTCTATCCATTAACAATTTTAATGAATGAATAAAGCCCTTTAAATATTAAGTACTGGAAAGCGTATTGGGAAGCGAAATAGGTAATCAAAATCGATTCAAATTTGACGACGGAATTGCAAATATCAATACGCTTGATTAATCGTTTTGAATGTAGCGTTACATAATATAACGTCGCATATAATGTCGCATGCATTCTATAGAGTAATTTACCTAGGAAACACAATAATCTATACGTAGAGACCTATATTAATTTTACAAAAAATATATTTTTTATCAAAGAATATTAACTTTGCTCAAAATTAGAATCTTTTGTAATAACTTGCGCGAACAAAAAAATACTGTTAATTTTTGTAACAAATCAAAATCATAAATACATTAATATGAATTATTAGTGCAGTAAAAAAAGATTCGAAAAAAATTTGTCGTCTTTTCTAGTTTCTAAATGTTGAAGTTTCTACTGTCATGATTTATTTATGATTACTCTTCAGACCAAGGCTCTATTTACTAAAAATTTCCGCGCGTCGCGTCGAAAAATTAAGGTCAGTTATTTACATCGCGTCTCGTGCACATCCGTTAGTCGGCCCAGTTATTGGTGATTACTATTTGCGTTAATATCCGTGGTAGTGTGTTCTAATTACCACGTACGTGCAATCGCAATTAATTAGAGGTGCGACAACGCGGAAGCTTGACGATAATTCACATCTGCCGGCTGGAAGTGCTATCCAAAATTTCTTGTCAGGCTTTTGGTTTTGGACCGCCGCCGTTTATAATTAACCCGCATGACGAACAGCTAATCGGCGCATTTGCATTATTGGACATGTCGAGAAGCCTTGCATAAACGCAATGATGCATCTTTTGGTGAAACTTCTAGCAGAAATTTATAAGGTAGAATAATGCTCGCTCGATTATCATATAAAAACATAGTAGGCAAAAATCGGAACCGTCTTGTATTCTCTATTATAGAACGTAGCCTTTTATGCCAATCTTATTTACTCTTACAATCTTTTACTCATAAAGTAAATGTATCCTTGAATTTTATCTAATATAGTTATGAGAATAATTGTAACATTTCTACTTCAGCGAAATATTCTCTGTTTAGGTAATATAAACTGGATGAAATTTCAGACAAAGTATTAACAAATGCACTTTGTAGCTCATTACGCGAAGTAAACATTTGCCGCAAAGATACTTCGTTAATTATTTCGAAGTAATTTACGTAGTTTGCTTGAAAATTATATTTAAATCGCGTATGACGTCACAACATCATATTCATTCTCACAGTATTAATTTCAGAATTTTACTGTTTTTACACTACTCAATGCAATACTCGTTCAATCACGTTTGATACGAAAATCGCATAAAAATTTTATCTATACGAACGATCGAGTAACTGTTATTATTGTATTTCGTTACAAATATCAAGCATGTGTGTGACTGTTGCGCACTGATAATATTCAAAAGTAAATCCAGTCGAATAAAATCGATGTACTTTGCTGTGATGTAAAAATTAATTTTAAATTTTTTATTGAGTGCAGTTATCGAACATTTACAATAACATGTCCTCATAACGTATTTGATTAAAATAAAATTTATAGTGACACATATGTGATTAAATAAATTATATCAAGTATCTAAATACTGTCTTTAAATTTTATTTAAACAAACTTTTGTTCCACTGTAATTGATATTATTTAGAGTAAAATAACTTATAGTTATTTTGTATCGTATATTTATTTCATATTTACAAGTTTAATTTCAATCAATAACAATTTAATTTTTAAATAAAAATTTAACACAACAAAATATAAAAAATTGAAGAGTATTATAGCTGATAAAAATATTATCACAAAGCAATTTGATTGTACAAAAAATTAATAAAAGCTATTTTTAATTTTTCAATCAATAATCAATGAAATGTATTATAAATATTTGGAATTTAATTCGTTTCACCACATACATGTATAAAAAGTATTTCGAAATATTTTATAAATTAGATATAATTTTTTTGGTAAAATAAAAATGTATTTTGCGTGAAATTTCGTCAAAGAATTAATCCAAAATACAATACAAGGATCATATTATGAACTACATGTATTTCGTACATGTACGCAACTGTTGAAAGATTGAAAGATCAGCGTGGTAATTTTATTCTGGGTTTTGATGTTTCTCATGTATTCGCTAGAACGCCTACATGTTTGAGCGGGCTATGAGTAGGTGAGTTAATACAGATTTATTCGTTGAGTCATACTCCATCAAAGAAACCTTCTTTCATACATTTTTATAAGCAACTGGACAAAACAAGCGCGCACTACGCGTGCGTTACACGATTTTAAATATTAACGTAATTTTATACAAATTACAAATTTAATATTACACTATTAATTCCTCAATACACATAGTCAAAATCCATGATTTCCGCGATGACAGCTGTTTACAAAGAAGCGCTGAATGAGAACCAATCAAAACATCTAAAAAGCGACAACAATAAACTTCGAGAATTCGAGTATCGATGCAATGCTCTTTTTCAGATAGAGACAATAAGTAGTTGGATAATAAGACTTTAATCAGTTTTACTTTTATACGAGAATTATAGCAATATTGACGATCGGCTCCTTTTAACGATTTTGCCACGGCTTTGCTTGCCCATAATATCGTTTAATGCAAGAACCAGTATATCACGTCGTCGTCGTAACTATTCTCAGCGTCACTATTATTCGCAAAAAATTAATATCGGATTTTTTTACAGGGGTGCAATAATATTCGCTAATCTCTACAGTCTTAACTATAAATATCAAGTACCTTTAATAAGATGTGATCATTGAAATTAGTCATAAATTAAATTATATATGTCGATAGATCTATATGCGGATGTTGATCATCACAGATTTTAATCTATGATAACTCACTATTGAGAAAAGCAAGAAAAATCATCTAAATAAAGTAACAGAAAATAAATAAAAGAAACTCTGGCTATTATTAATGTAAAATAGAGTCTGGTTTAAAATGAAAAAAAAATTCTATTATCTTTTTTCCATTTCTTTCAAAGCTAAATTCATTTTAATTTAAGAGTTATAATTTAAAAGAATATTGTTTATCTAATGTAGCTTCAAAATTTCCTAGTTGTTACGTATTCAAATATTAAGCTTAATATAATTTACTTGATAAAAGATCAACTACTCTCCAAACTGAATCCGGTCTAAAACCATGATGCTGGAAATCACTCTGAGATGTCGGACGATAAAAAACTAACAAATCGCATTTGAGCAATTCAACTGATTGATTAATGCAATTGATCAATTCTTCCTCTGTCCGTAATCTCAGAAGGATTTCTAACACAGTGGACACAAGACTTTAAGACTCTAATCCCAATGCAATTATTTGCTATCTTTCCTTTAGTAAGAAAATAGTTTTTTGATCTTAATCTAGATCTAATCTGTAGTCTTAAAATGTCGGTACGGCATTCATAATAGAATCACTAAGAATTAAAAGATTTCTCTATAAAAAAAGTCTCAATAAGTTCAAATCTTTTTTTTATGAAAATTGTCAATGTTTGGCAAACAAAAATTTGATTTTAATTCCGATACGATTATTTACTAAAAAAAAAAAACAAAAACAAAGATAGGAAAACGTTTGCTACTTTAATAAAAAAATAAAATAAAAAAAAAAGAACTCGCAAAATCTAAAACTCCGCATTCTTCGCTGGTGAATGATCTAACGAGGCGATCTTGATTAATGCATCTACGCGATTGAATCGTTCAAAACTGTTTGCACCGTTAAGAATAAACACAAGCATGTTGATCGCCGTTGCTGCAACCGCGCATGACTGTTTGTTTAACGGAAAAGCGGCGCAATAAACTTCGACAATCGACCAATGACGTCAACGATTTGATCGCGCGTCACGAATGAATCAGAAGTACCAGAAATCAACAGAAAGTCTTTCTCTTTGCCAAGAGAAAAAAGCATGAAGTATATTCCGGAACTAAATTCTAGAGAAGTTCGTGCGATTAAGATGCGACGATTATTTTTGTTACCCACAATTGATTCAAGGAAAAAGATCACAAATCACTAAGAGACTTCCTCGTAAACTTAACAAATAAAGTTCCAATGTAACACAAATCAAAATAACAAAATTTACTTTAGACGGAAAAACTGTGCAAAATAAAAAGATTTTTCTTATTGCTCACCTCATAATGCAGATGAGCAGTCTATCACTTGACTACTGTATACGTTAAGTAATTGTTCCGCTATTAGATTACATAGCTAGAAATAGAGATAGAAAATATTTCCCTTAGGAAAACATTCCCTACTGAAATTTCGAACTAAAGTTATTTAATCAAATGTAGGTCAGGTCTACATCTCAAACCGCTATTAATTCCGATGCAAACATCGCCGATAATAACATATTGTCACAAAGGCGAGTGTTCGATGAAAATCTCGAATCTGTAATCGTATTAAATTAAAAATGCGACAAAATCTGTAATTTACTTAAAATCTCTGTTTCATCCTTAATACAATTCGACATAAAGAATGTAAAGGAAAGTAATATTGATGTTCTTGTGTATTATGCTTCTGTTCAATTTAAGAGATACAAGAAACCATTTATTTTGTACTATACCTATATAGAAAATCTTTTTTTCATTAAATTCGCACTGCGACTGGAGAGGACATTGTAATGTCGAAACATTTCGCTTTTAATTAATACAAATATATAGCATTACAAATAACATCCTCTGGCTCGTTTAATTCGGCCTGTTGTAAACAACACATTTCATTCTTTAAATACGAGCTACATTGTACATTTTGTTACAGAAAACTATCATAAATAAACAAAAAAAGTTTTTCATAAAGACCTTACGCTTACAAACGCTAAAAAAATATCAAAAGTTAAAAAAAAACGCTATTTTTATTTTCGATCTCTATTCACGAGCGTTTCTCGATTCAGCGCTGAATCACGTACTAAAAAATTGACGTGTCATTGCTAATGATTCCCGCTTTGCTGACTTCGTCAAGATTTTCGCGGAGGCCTCCTTCATCCTCCTCGTTTATTCCTGGAACGAACCCTTGGCACGTTTGACGGGAGACGCTCCCGTTTTCTTTTCACGGCCTTCTTTAGACGCTCATCTTCTTACCCTTGAGAGGCAAGAGAATAGAACAAGAAAACGAAAGGCAGCAAGTGCTCGCTTTGAGAAAAGAAGAAATTTAATGAGGAATGATAGAAATACGCCGCTGTATACTGTTTACAAACCGACGATTAATCCGCATACGTATCGATGAGAACAAAACCGATTTACCAAAGCTTTGAGTATGAGAGAGATAAAAAGAACACTTAGTATGCAAATACGGAAGGCAAATGCATGTAACAAGGGTAAAGCGAGAGAACGCGATTACTAGACGAGATAATTTCAATCAAACGGGACAAAAATATCAAGATTGATCAAAAATACGTAACAATTACAAATATAAATAAAATGAAAAAAGTAATTGCCAGGAAAAAATACAAAGAATAAAATTTATTTGTATATTGCAAAGAGAAAGAGGAAAAATTGTATTTAAAAAATGTGACACGCTAAAAATATTAAAACAGCAAAAAATTTGATTAGAAAAATTGATCTTAAATTAATTGAAAAATTCATAAATAAAAAAATTAGAAAAATTACGTGCGTTAAATTGAAATGAATAGAAACTTTGCTATATAGATGTATACGTCAAACAGGATACAAAATGAAATTTGACAGAATCTATTCAACAGCTTCCAGTTTTCAACTCATTATTCACCTTAAGATAATTTACTAAGTTTTCGTTAACTGATGAGATTTATTGAAAACTGCGCGTGAAAGTTAGAATGAGCTTTGCGAGTTTCCACGGTTTTTCGTTCAGGCGCCAACTGTCGAAATCAATCCTACGCGTGTGAAGTTAACTGAAGCTAAAGGTAAACGACTGTTTGAAAGTGTATTTATATAACTAAGCTGCTTCATTGCTTTTTGCAATAAAACAAACTTTGACTTCCAATAAGCTTGGTCGACTTCATTATACCTTACAAATTAATCTATAAGTATCAGAAATGCAAACCGATCACAAAAGAATAACCTTCATTTGAAATGCATCTTCTTTGCAAAATTGTAACAATTAATTTTATTTAATATATATCTATCCACTTTAATGGCTCCCAAATTAATTATTAAAATTAATAAATTTTATTCGTTTTATCAATTAAACAACATTGTTAAATCTGCGATACATTTAAAAATACAAAATTCATAAGTTTTAGAACTATGTTTGGCCAGAAAAAAGTTATAATATTCACATTTCTGATAGTTGAATGGCTATGAAAACTTTATTGAATTCTGTAGTTACAATACGTATTTAATTAATTTTCTGAGTTTTGATATTCTATCCATAATCCAGAATTATTTAAATAGATTAATTATCTGTTATTCCGGTAAATATGACAAATTTAGCAATCGACAAATTCAATGAACCTTATCTTGAATAAACACAAAACCACAACGAATTCAATATAAAATTAAATCTTGTATATAAAACAATTAATTTAATAAGATTATATTGCAAAATTGTTATTTTGAATTTATAAACTTTAGAAAGATTTTTTTTTTATACTCTAGACGCAACATCTTAATATTTAATAAATGCTTCAAGTTAAATAAATTTCATGATTTAAACAAATGTATCAAAGTTGAAAATTATAATTGTTCTAAAGCAAAATCTTACAAATTCGATTATCCAAAATATAAAAATAAAAATATATTCAACCATGTAGAGCTTCAAGAAATTTTCGTTCACTTTATCGTTTCAAGGAAATTTAATCTGGATTATCGAAGATTTATAATGCGCCATTCACTGATTCGCTTAGCCTCGAAAAAATCTCGGCACATGCCTGCTATAAAGCACTTAGTCGTCAAAATAAATCCCTCGCGGAGAGAATCTTTACGATCCATAAATTTAAAAATTTTCGTCGAGCATGAAAGTATATGAGAAGGCCTGATCTACCTTGCTAGGAAGATACATCAAAAAACGATGATGTTATTACCTCGCGATGAAGCATATACCGATCAGGAAAACATAGTAAGAAGAATCGATGAAACGAACAGTAAGGAAACGGACGTTAAACGGAGATTCGTGTCGATGTTTGCGCGACGGCCAGGGCGGAAAATCGATCCGGACCCCTGTTTGCCCGTTAACGCCGGACGTGACATTAAATGCAGATGCAAAGTTCACAGTGGCGTTTACTGACAATGTAGGTATATCGATGACGGCCATGCAGCCCGTAAATCACACAGCTATTACGCGGTAGTCCATGTTCGATCGCCAGGCGTGTAATATGCAGGGAGATAGTAACCGTGAATGACTTTATATTAACCCGGCAACAATGACGTGGGGTCGAGGACTCCCTTTTTGTTGTAACAACTTCCACAATGTTTGACATAATTCCGCGACATCCGAAATTCCATATTGTTACCACGCTCGGTGCTCTGTCCAACATTCTTGCGCAACATATTGCTACAAATTGAACGTTATTGTCCAAAATACGTGGGACACTCGCGCAAAGTTATCGATGACCAATTCCACCTCTGTGCTCAAATTCTCGATTTACCTCAACCGATTTTTACACGAGAACGACGAGTATAGTTTGACGTATTACCAACTGTCACCGTTGGTTCGTTACCGCTACTTCATATACATATAAGAATCGCGCAGATTGGAAACCGCAGCATATGGAATACGTAATGAACGATTGTAGAGCGTCTTGAATCAGCATGAATCATGGAAATAGGCGGAATAGTGCCAAATACTCGTATAAACAGTAATTCTTCCACTGCACTCCTTCAATTCTACAGCTTTCCGCTAATCTCTAATGATCCGAGAACGTTCTCAAATTTAATTTCTTAACGCGATACTCATGGATTCTGTTTTAAAACAGAAAGGTACGAAGATCTCTCTCTCTCTCTCTCTCTCTCTCTGAGGAAAAATCTTATTTCCAAGAAGAAAAGAGCCTCTACATCAATTCTATGAAGATTCTGTTTTCAAAATATTATTCAACGTAACATTAAAGCACTTTTCACCAGAGTACTTTAAATTCTACTATGATACACGAGATGCGTCGCACTATTCCGAGAGTGTCGCGAAAACTCGACGTGAAAGTTCAAACGTCGACGAGGCGCAGGAAAGAAGCCCGCTGACGAAAAATCCGTCGGTGTTCAAGAGCGAGAATCAGAACAAACGTGTCCATGCATATGTAGATGCGGCCACATCTGCAATGCAGATCTGCGCGGCATCGGCGAGTCGACCTTCGCGAAACCGAGTGATCCGAAACTTCGCAATTCCGTATGAACCAATTCGAAAAATTACAAAATAAACTCAAATTAAAAGCGGACAGCTCAAGGGAGATGGATAGCCAGATGGATGAATAAATAGTCAGAGAGAAAGAAGCAGAGAGAAGATAGAAAGAGAATCGAATTATAATAAGTAAAACAAAAATATTTTCTGCAGATCTCTCCAAATTATCAAATAATGCAAACTCATTGTTTCACTTGTAACATTCTAGTACAATGTAGCGTTCCACTTAATACGTACTGTCTATAACTTTCAAACAAAAATTAGACATTAAAGTAAAATTAAAATATTATTTTTATAATCTACATTCTTTATATATCTTCTATATAACATTTATATAGAAGATTATGTGGCTAAACAATAAATAATATTAATCAAATAGAATACTTTCCGAGCAACGATGTAATTAAAATATATAGATGATGTAAAATGTGCTTCAATCTACCAAACTTTCTGCAACATCTGGTTGAAAGTTAATTTCTTAATTCTGAGGAAACTGCGTCCTGAAAAAGTTTCTCCCGAATGGTACAATTTCGCGAGTAAGAGTGAATTATATCGTTCGATTTATAACTGAGACGTAAATCCTTTTTACTTGCAACATGGTGCATTTTCGCGAAATCGAGTGTACAGAGAAGATTTAAGGATGCGCAACTGACTTCTTCCTACTACTAGCATGACTCCATCTCTCTTCTCGAGATCGATCCGGAGTCGTCGATGTCTCCTTAAATCGTCGCAAGTGTGCCGCCGTGGCGTGAGCAAAGTAGACGCATAAGCGTACACGTACGAGAATAAATCGTCCATTCGCGCGGGAGAGATTTAAAAGATCACTCCCGCCTTTCGGAATAAATCTCACCCCCCACACTCGCTCGCGTGTTCTCGTAAAAATATCGCACAGCGCATGATATTCTGCGTGAGAGGATACAAGTGGTAGACACGGCGTCTCGCGTGAAGATATTCGAGGCGGTGATTTTATCTTTTCTTGTCTCCCTATTTTTCGAAACGAATTCGGCCGGAATTCTTTATACGGATCGATCGATATACAACCGAAATGTCGAAGCTAAAAATGGTAATTGTGTCACAGGAGCAAAGCGAGTGTGTGAGATCGTCCCTATTTCATTGTAATGCTATAAAGGGGTTCCTGAAGAAGTTCTGAAAAAGTTACTTCTTTTTTTCTATATTTACATTTGAAAAACGAAATTAAATGCTTTAGATAATTTTGACTGTCGACTTATTTAATGTAATACTATTTAACTGAAGAGTTAAACTGCCTAATTTATTATACATTAAACTTTAAAGAATTCTTTAAAATTTTGTAACAAGTTTTCATATAACAAATTGTTTCATTAAATTTTTGCCAATAAATGCATACTTTGATCGTCTCTCGATTCTTCTTCAAAATACAAACCCTGAAAAGCTAATCACAAAAGTAAAGGATCAAAAAAAAGTTCCGAGTTCCTTATCGGAAGGGATAACTTGTTTTCTCTTTCTTTAATGACATCAGTTTGTGAGATGTTCGGTTAAATGGTCGTAACTGTGCCACGGGGACAAAGTTACAAGCTACACGTGGGTGAGAATAAATCGTCTGACTTCTGGAAACGACGACGCGAAACGAGCTAACGTGTCATCGACTGCGACCCGACTGGGACCACCACTTCCTCCCTATAATGGAAGAAATATCTTCGAAACGTCGATATTCGGAGGGTACGAAAATGGCGACGAGAGAGTTCCTCACCTTCGAGAATGTCGACCACGAAATTTATGTGCTCCGCTTCGCGGCCAGTCATCTCTTCAATGTTGTTGTATGAAAATCAATTCAACTCACAGTGAGTTGCAAATTCTTAACATCGCTCCATTTTATCTCTCCGCTTTATGAAAAAATTTAAGAATATAAATCTAGTTATTTGGCACGTCATACGCATTGGAGACGACGATGTGCAAAAAGTCTTTTCCAACAATGATAAAAAATAGAAAGTATTAAATGAAAAAATAAATTAATCAGGATATCTCTTCCTCTCTATACGAATACTACACTGTGCACCGACGTTTCAGCACATCCTATACCAGAAAGCATTTTTTATTAATAATGTATCCCGCGATTCTGCTATAGTGGTAGTCGCGACAAAACGAAACGACAGGAGAAAACGTTCTGTTATACTGCCTCGCTCACGACTTTGTTACAGAGCGGCCTTGAGTTAGCGAAGCGAGTTTTTTAGTCCGAAGACAGCATCCAGAAGTATCGATATCCATTGTACCAGAATAAAATGTACACTCGATGGCACGAATAGTGACGAGGCTATTTGTAGATGCGCATCGTACACATGAAAAAAGGCGATAACATTTCATAAAATTGTAATGCGTGCCTCGATACAAGTATTGTAAAATTTAATAACTGCACGCGAGAGAGAGTTATCGAGAGTTATCGAGAGTTATCGATATTCAAATTAATTTCTTCTGTTATATATTATTTCTGTACAACATTCCAGAAAAACAAACAGTTTGTTTCTTCTGAATTATAGAATCAGTTTTTCTGTTGTTATACACAATTTTATAAACTTTAACATTTTACCATTCAATACATATTAATTACTGTCCAATTGAAATTACGTTAAAGTTTATTTCAAAATTAAAGAAAAGAGCTAACGTTCTATAATTTATTTTTGAGTCTGAAGTTTAATTTGCAAAAACTGTTTTTGTTATCAAATTTTACACAAACTAGTGTTGTAATATTTCTAAATTATTATTACACTCACCCTTTGCGCCTTGCGTTTGTCAGCACGTTGGTTTTGATGATATATTCTGCTGAAGTTACTGACGATAACAGGTACCGGTAAAGCGATCACTAGAACACCGCTCAAGGAGCATACACCCCCGACGATTTTTCCCGCAATCGTTTTCGGAACCATGTCACCGTAGCTGAAACACAAACAGAAAAATATTTGTTAAAGCAACAGTTCCATAACTTGTACAAGATGTCATTCCTAAGTTTCGTAAAATAAGAATTATTGCCAAGAACATATATGAAATTAATGATTTATGCTTCTGGAGTAACAAATCTTTCTTCTTAAATATCAAAATATTAAAAAATTGAATATTTTGATAAAAATAGAATATTTTCGAATACCTCGATTTACAACCATATAATATTTTATAAATTCTTTCCAAATTCCGGAACTTAATGTTATAAAGTTTATAAATTCTTGAATATATAGAGTAAGGTACCGATACCACTTTATGATACTGTATGTTTTATTTTATTCTGTGCAACTTTTATCTATCTTATAGCATTATCAATAGGTATCCCAATTTACACTGCATCCCAGTTTTACGTTTTAAATTGCATTATAAGAAAAATAAGAAAGAGAAAAATATAAATAAAGTAATTTTAAATCGTGCAAATTTTATTCTCGTTTTCAAAGAATTTGCTTCTAACAGAGTTTATATAGAACAAGCCACGGGTATAAGAATTATTATATGTATGCCTTTATATCAATATTTTACTTTTTTAATTATCAAAATGGATCATGTTTTTATCAGAATTAATAAAGTGTAACATTTAATTTCCGTGAAAGATAAATGCCTCTTTAAGAGACCTATGTCAGTTTTGCTGACTTTCTCCTATAAATTCTAAAAATTTTAGTATAATTATTTATTATTATAAATTATAAAACGTAGAGAAAAATCTGAAAAAATTCACAAAATCCAAAAACTCGAAAAAATAAACGACAATATACTTCAAGATGTTTAAATACTGTAGCTTGCAATTTAGATATTAGAAGTCAGAAAATCCGATAATTATAGTTTTTGGAAATTTTATATCCCAAAATCCACGAAAATCTTAGAATTGCGCATTCTATAAGCCAATACATTTCACAACTCGAGGATTTCCAAATTCGTAGAATCACGTTCATTTCGAGAGATATCATACATAATTCTAACCGAATTATGTCACGCTTCATTATGTCACGCTTCGCATAACAGAAATTCATTCACGAAACATTGTTATGAGCGTTGTTGGCGACACAAAACAGTAGCAGCTTAGACAAACGATCCGGACAAATGTTTAGAAGGCACGATGGAATTATGCATTCCCGACGTTGTCGCCCGCGGGAGCACGCATCACGACGAGGGAAACTGGAGAGCGTGGATAATTCACATCGTGCTTGAAGAATCCAGCCGTAAAAGATACGTTCGCTCTCGTTTCTCAGCCGTGCAAATGTCCGTTCGTAAAACTTTTCCGCGGCTACAGACTGGCTCGCTGGTCGTAGTCGTCCATTTCCCGCAAAGTTTCCCAGTCCAGCCCCATTACACATTTACTGTGTATCGAGTAGCGCAAATACGCGACCGTGCAAATATGCGCGAACCCGCGGCTATTTGTTCAATTCTCTTTCGTGACAACGCGCTTGAATATTTACATATCACTAGAATTGCAACAGCAAAACGTGTGTTAACAATTTTTTTTTCTGGAAACTATTTTTCTTGGCAAATATTTTATAATTGAAATAATTAAATCGCAGAAGCATCAGATCAAATAAAATTCTAAAAATCAAATATTTCTCGAAATCTAATAGAAATGGAAAACATGAATTAAATTGCAAATTAATATATTCGCGAAAGAATTATTATTCACCCAGTGTCGAATGTAAATTTAAATCGCATGAATAATAACGCATATATTTCTTGTACTCGTATTAAAGTAAGAACATGTGTGGTCTATATTATTCTTGGTCACTTTAGTTACATTTGTCCGAAAAGGATGATTTTTTCAAGATATTCCTTACGAATTTGTCTCTCTCCACCCGCTGACGAGCATCCCTTTGTGCCTCAATAACTCCTCATACGCGAGATATTTCTGACTGACATTTCCAAATGTTATCTCATCTTTTTACGCCGACTACTATATATTTCGCAATTTGTCGCGCACGTCCGCATTTCCCGCTGGTTTCGTCTATGACGTATATCCTCCGTTCAAGCAGAGCGAATCCTGCAGGTGCGACAGACGGTAACGTGCGAGTTCAAGAAAGACACAATAACGGAAAGATTTGAAACAATGGCATCTTTAAAGAAAACCATTGCGACTGACAGGAAAATATTTAAGCATAAAATGCTCACATATTTATATTTAAAATATTCTTCGACCACTCAAAAATTCCAAAAGGACAGAGGATACTTTTGTGTGCTGATTGCGAAAACGTATAAAAAGAGTATCGCATTATTACCGAGGAAACCAACTATGTTATACTGTGCACAATAGCGATCATTTATTCTGCCGACATGCCTCACTCGAGAGATCAAAAATAGGCGCACGCGGAAAAGAGATAGAGTCCATGGAAGGGAGGGGAAATGAAGTGTAATGGATCGCACTCGACAGCTACAGATCGTTCCTTTTTCCAGCGAATTTCTCGAACCGCACGCAATTTCGGCTCGTAACGAAGCGAGCAAAAGTAAAGGGAAGCTCTATTCTGCAAACAACATGACATGAGTCTGAGGGAAAAAAAATGTTTTCTTAGAAATGATCGATCACTCAATATCCTGTGCGATACATCGCAAAAGCTGTTATTTATTATATCTTGAATTATTAAGGAGGAAATACGTAAGCCTACAACGTACTCTTCAATAATAAAATAATTTGTTATTAATCTAACCTAAAAATGCTGGAAAAATTTATTATAAAATATTCTTTCATTATAAATTCTGTAAACTCTTTAATTATAATTCTATACTTCAGATTGGTTTAATTTTAGAATTACAGATTTTAAAAATGTGAAAAAAAAACTTAAATTTTATAATTGTAAATATTTTATTTATTATTGTTGAACCTCATATTTCTCTAGATTTAACAATTACAAATCTTTTTATGTATTAAAATCTTCCAAGTTTGCATATAAATTTCACAAATTCTAAGATCCAATAAATTTTCGTTTAGTGTACTTCAATTTTTGAATTCTATGACATCGCTCCTCACTTAATAAATTTAAAAAATTCTTAAAAGTAAAAACTCGACAAACTGCAAACTGTTATAATATCGAATAATACAAATATTTGCACCATGTGTTATAAAATAATTGCAGTAACAAAAATAGTATGATAATAAAATACAAAAAAGATATATATTAACAAATAATAAATTTTGGCATAAATTACAATCGAGTCTTTTTAAAAGAAGTCACTTTTTGTTATTCCTCTAATAAATTAAAAACGAATATTAAATGTTTTCTATATTCTCAAGCATAACTTATGAACAATATTTTCTTCTGTCTCATAATGTAAATATTTGTCTATCCAAAATATCCACACAAAAAAAAAGTGAAAGTTGACCTGGAATTGCAGGTCACGCGAACTTTCGCCCGAGCTCGGTTTTCCTGGTTGGCAGTAATTCTACCGCGCCCTATGGCCCCCCGGGCCCGTTTCTCCACCCTGATTTACGTTTCCCACGGACTTTTACAGCGACCATGAAACTCGTCCTAGCGGGATCTCACCTGATGCTCGCCTTATCGTCTTTCGCGCACGTGATATGCTCCGTGTTATTGATTTTCCTCCTTTCTCGCACCTTTTATTTAATTAACAATTTTTCACGTCAGTTATTTATCGATCGAACAATTTTTTTTCCTTACATGATTATCTTTCGTGGGGAGTATCTTCCACACGGGTAAATCAGTCTCTCAGTAAACAAGCCAGGTATGAACGATTAAAAATAATTAATGCATTAGTTGAACCTAAGAATAAATACTGTTATCAACAAAAAGATAATGTCAGATTGGAAATTCTAACAAGTGACACGATATGAAAAAAAAAAATAATATATATTCACAAATGTTATTTATTACAAAAGATCGATTATATATCGAAATTAATTTCTTAATCCAAATCTATTGTTTTTAAGCGAAATATAAAAACAACTCTAGACATTTAATACGCATATCAAATACGTATTAATATTTAAATCAAATCGTATATTTAATTATAAAAGTCTCTATTTAATTGTATAAGTGGCACTCTTACTTAAGAGTCTATACCAAGATCTTAAAGATTTAAAAATTAATAAGTCATTTACATCCTCTAAAAATAGATAAACTTGTTACAAAGCACAATTAACTTATTTCGCTCCACAATAATATCGTACGCTCAAAATAGACAAATATCGAGCGTGAGAGATTAGAAATTGCAGGTCGTACGAGTTCAAGGCAAACGCTCTCGGGTCGAGCCAATGGAGACTGATTTTTCTTTTCAATGTAGCCGGGACACGCGACGTAGCGAGTTTAGAACCGGCGAAAACGTAGGATTTAGTGATCTATTTTTAGACAAGCGCGCCTTGGGCGGCCGCCTAACAACTACCTGGGACTTAGCCGGATTTCATAGACCAGGTCGAACTCGCAGTTAAATCACAAATGCGACTGTCAATGTAAGCGAAGAAAAATTAATACCACGCTCAGAGATTTCGAGAACAAGCGACGAAGCGATCAAACGGAGATTAGCTTTACAAGTTTCTCAATGTGATCCGAAAATTAATGGACGTAACACGCGAAAAGTTTTCCTGCAACACGAAAAAATAAAATGCAATCTGTGCATGTAACAGATGCATGTACACGGAAAGATAGATTGATTGGTTCAGTAAAGTTACAGCTTGCTGCACGAATTCAACATCTAACTAAGAAGATTTGTTAGTTCAACAAAAAAATAATTCTGAAAGGTTCAGTAAAGTTACAGCTTGCTGCACGAATTCAACATCTAACTAAGAAGATTTGT
Source organism: Solenopsis invicta (assembly GCF_016802725.1). Taxonomy (NCBI): domain Eukaryota; kingdom Metazoa; phylum Arthropoda; class Insecta; order Hymenoptera; family Formicidae; genus Solenopsis; species Solenopsis invicta. The sequence goes on from NC_052673.1 coordinate 14,196,902, forward strand.
TAGTTCAACAAAAAAATAATTCTGAAAGCAATGAATTATTAGAACAAGCAATTCTTTGTTACATTAAAAATTGCTAATGTAAAATTATCTTCTATACAGCAGCAAAAAAAGTACACACCTTAGCTAGTACGCTTTACTAAAAATTTTAATTCATAGACTTGATTGTTTTTCGCAGAAAATTATCTTGCTGTATTAATAAATTTGCTGTGCTTTTATAACAAATATAATTAGTTATAATTGTTAATTTTATTCAACTGTAAAACTTTGCTACTTTAATATAAACAACTAGCTGTTAATATGTTACATTACAGCTATAGATTTGTTGAATCAGTAAAGTTCTTAGTTGTTTCAACAAATTATTCTTGTCGCAATGTTCCGTAATTGTATCATTAATATGCAATTAATCAATTTCAATTGTAACAATTCAAAATCGATTTTCTCGTAATGACTATTCAGTTTTAAATATCTGTATATCTAAGCTTCAAATTAACATACCGCTCAAAATCCGTTTAAAATTATACAAAGATTAATGAAATTACGTGAATTATCTAAAACTATTTTATTATCAATTTATGTAACTTTAAAGTTTATTTAAAAAAAACGAACTCACAGTAATCACTAACTTAAAAACTGTTAAAGTTTCAACGTTATTACCGAGAGAAGAAGTTCGAATCTAGGTTGATAAAAAAATCTGTAAATAAAAGAAAAAAAACGGAATATCCGGCATTCATATCTAAGAGATTAATCAAATTTTGAAGTTAACTCAAACTCTTAAATAAGTGCGATAAAACTTTTATACGAGCTCTCTCTTTCTGTTTCTTTTCCTCATTTTCTCACATCGAATTTCTCGGCAAATATTCCAATTTTAATCTTCAGCAGTTACACATAAAAGTTCAAAGAAACTTAATATATATGCATACAAATTTAGAAAAATTGTCACAAGAAATAAATAATGATGCATTAATTCACATGGTACTCTGCAATAAACTGCGACTTACGAGAGTTGTTCTCGCTAAAGATAAAACCTCTGTCACAACAGGTATCTTCTAAATGCAAAAGTTTCGCGAATTAGCAAAGTTCGCACAAACTGCGGACGCCGTTGTCGTCGCGATCTTCCTTACCTCGTTTCGTCATGGGAGCGGTTTTACGCGCACATTTATAATGTACGCAAGTAGCCACGCGAGAACACTATGAGGAAAGAAAATGTACAAAAACGTGCAATTACACTCTTCTGTATTTTAACGCAGAAAACGGAAAATTCACTTAAAATATCCGAGTAAAGCACTGTAAAATGATTCAAATAAAAATAGTTGATATGTAAGTTATATAAGAAATGACATTAATATTAATATGACACACAGAAGTAATTTCTGTAGCTACTAACATTTTAAAAATATATGGCAAAACAATTTTACTGCAGCATTTAAAAATTAACTAAATACAGATTAGAAAAGAATATTATGTTGGGTCACCAAAATAATTATAGAACACCTAAGAATGATAACCTTGCTACAAACAATTTTGACGTTCTAGTAACCAAGTTAAATATCCGACACAGTTTCTTAAATAATTCAACATAATTATTTTCCGATCTGTATTTGTAAAATTGTTCTTTCCATGTGAACAAAAGTAAAATTCAATGCTTTAATTAATCTTGAAAAAAACATGTATACAATTTTATAAAATTATATACAAATAATACATATTACAAAGAAAAAATGTTAAGGAATTTATTATTTAATAATTTTACGATTACAATTTTTATATATATTAGTAAATATTATTTTAAAGCTTGATTCAGTAAATTAAGTCTAAATACCAAATAAATCTAAGTTTCTTGTTGAGATCGCAAAAAAAAATAGAACTCATTTTCATTGGCATCATTAATAATTTGCAAAAAATGCATCTCTAGAAAAATGTGAGAAGAAAAACATAATACAATTTTGTATAAATTTCTCTCCCTTTTAAATCTTTTAAACTAAGAAAACGCTTTTGTGTGTGTTATCATGGGTATTATATAACTATAATATATGTAATATCGAGAAAATATGTCACAAGAAAAAGGCATCTTTAAGAAAGAAAACCCGCAGGATACAAAATAACTCATTTAATGCTGGAAAAAGTATTAAGTTGTTTTATTTTCCAAACTTGTTGGCTAAAAAAGACTATGAACCAAGCAAATAATGTAGCCTTACATCGCGGCTCCAGCTGTGCAAAACCAATAACACGATTCTATCAACATGACAAAATATTCCACAACTTCGAAAAACGTACAATGTTATACGACTGGATTTCATTGGTTTGTAGATTCTAAAGTTAAACTGCATTTCCATAACGTGAGAACAATGTACTTTCTGGTTATTTTCATAACAAGATATTTCAAGAAATGAGATCAATTAGGCTAATTGTAACATTGCATTAGAACAATTATAACTTTATAATATTTTTCAATTGTATGATTTGAAATAATATATATGCAATATAAATAACCATTATTTACCAATTTTTATAATATCCTTAGCACCTATCATTAAAAAATATTTTGGATAATATATATTATTAATTATATATATTCTCTTGATTGACATCACATATATCTCGCAGAAAACAAAAGTATATTATTAGCTGATAAAAATTTTTAATCTAGTATTAATTCTAATACTTCAATGAATTTTAAATCTTAATCAAATTTGGTTTAAAATATGAATTTTTAGTTTATTCACAAATACGTTCGTTTGTAAACATACTATAGCTTTGATTTACGTTGACAGTCATGAATACAGCAAAAGCTTCTAACACAAGATCTATGCATCACCGGCTCATCGCGTTGCAGCTACCTCGCATGGTCGCACACTTTTCTCTCCTTGTGCCATTGTTTAGTAGTCATGGTGACCTACTTCTCTTTTTAAACAACATTCGTCAGGTAAAAGATTGTAAGGAACCATATAACAAAGAGCTTCAAACTTTTTATATTTATACAATGATACTTAGTCCCTTACAATTTTGTACTTCACAATAACCCAATTGCAAAAGAAGAAAAGGACTAAATTTGTTTCGTGATGTAATACACAATTTCCATTAACTTTGAATATATGTCACAGTTTAGTCTCTAACAAATACTCGCAACTTTTTTCAATCAAAAGTTTTATTTTTGTACACATTATTTCTTTGTACAATTAAAACTTTTTTTATCTATAATTATCGTCAATAAATTTACATCATATTATATCAATTATATTAATCCAAATAACATAAAAATTGTCTTTATATGTAATTATAGAATATTATAAACATGAATTATATACATGTAATTTATATAAATATTTTAGTTTCGTTAATATATTTATAATCTCAATTTTTCCAATTTACTTTGACTTCAAATATGAACTAGTTTTTTAGCGATAATATTTTTAAATGTTATCGATTTCTTAAGCTACTTTTATCAGCTGTTAATATATTTAAAAATTTCTTTTTTGTGTTCCAAAGAATGAATATACACTTGTCCTACTTTTTATGTTGAAGGTGTAATAAAGAGCAGAGTTAAAAATAACAAACCTAACATGGTTTTGCTTTTCGAACGTGGATACATACATGGATACATATTGACAGATACCTGGTACATTTTTTTCTATACCAGGTACACAGTCGCGCGTTCTGAAAATAGTCAAGACCTTTTTATTTATCTTCGCGTACGACAAAATCATTAAAACCAAAGCGGGCAAATTTTAGCTTTAATGAATTTGTATTTGCTCATGAAGTAAACGACATTGTTTGAAGGGAAAAGGCGAAAACCGATCGGCTATGAGGACTGTTTGCTCTTCATTGTCAACGTTCACAGAAACAACTCAATGCACGTACACTGATCGATAAGATAGTTATAGGTATTTGTAACTAGAGATTTCGGATCAGAAGCAATCAATGCATATCAATGCACATAAAACTGATGTGTTTACAATTTAAATTAAAAAATAATTTAAAAATTAAATAAAAACAAGAAAGAAAAGAGAAAGAAAAAGACACAATTTACTTGCTTCTTAAGAAAAAATGTAATCCATAATAATTTTATTTAACAAATTTTATTTAATAATAATATTATTCTTCATATCATAAATCGTTTTTTTTTAATTTGTATATTATCTGTTATAACAATAACGTAATTACAAAATTATCATTTTTTTAATTATCTGCAAAAAAGAATTTTAATGAGAATTCAAAACACTGAATGAGCAGCTAGATATTTTATTCTTCTATACTAGACCAATTCGTAATACTAAAATTGCATTAGAAAATAATATTACAAATTTTAATAATTCAAAACATTCAAACCAGAAAAATATAAAAAAATGTTTTTGTTTTGGAAAGCTATGTTTTTTTTTTTAAATTATGTCGATGTAGCAAATAAACGATATACAAAAATAATATAAAAAGTAGTATATATTCTAAAAGAAGATTGAGCGATAAGTTATGTATAAGTTTCTTATACATTTTTTTCTGTTCTCTCTGTATCAAGCGAACTTTCATGAATCCTATGTTTAAATTTCCATTATGAATGTGTACAATGTTCCAATAATATTTCTGACAGGCTAAAGCAAAAACGTTCCTATTCGTAATGTATAACCTGTACAGAAAGATCGGTTTTGTTGAAGTATCGAAAAATTTAGCAGGATCTGAAAATAATTTTGTTGGATCATTAAAATAATTATGTGGAACGCTCAAGCTGGTTGCTAAAATATTAAAGCTTTTTGCAGCATTGTTCATCATACATATTCTGATGGACCAACAAAATTATTTTTCGATCTATATTCAGTTAAATTTCTAGATACTGCAACAAATCTGTATTTTTCCGTGTAAACATTTTTTTTACAAATAAAGTAATTTGTTACTATTTTGTTTTTGTAACCAGGTTAAGTTGTAATTTTTTTTTTAAATAAATTACTGCATAAATAAATTTTACACGCGACAATCACCGAGCTGTAATCCTAATACAAATTATCGACATTGATTTGGTTGTTTTATTGGCACAAAACAACGCGTTTGTATACGCGTTCGAATACGTGTAAACCATCTCCCAACACCGGTCAACACCTGGTGGACTTGATCACAAACAAACAAATCTATATTTATAACAAAACGATCACGGCCGCAACATCGCGTCACCCGACTGGCAGTATATCTTCGTCAAACCAAACGACATTTTTGGGCCACCCGGTACATCGGGTAAGCTCCGCGGACGGCGGTCCGCTACCACGCTGCAACGTGCTATTAAAAGACGAACCACCGGCTTTCCACATTGGCCGCGAAGTGTTCGCGCGCCTTGTCTGAAAATAAAGTGCATTCTCGCCCCGAGTCGTGAGACGCGTCTCCGTCGTAATAATTTAAACTTAAACGACGAAGGCGTAGACGAAGACGAATACGCATCTCTCGAGTGATGATCGACACTGTTATGACAAGGAATCTCGCTACTTATGAATCATCAACGCTCGTTAATGAGTCGTGAATAAATTGATATATGTATAATACTTGGTACGATAATTAAATGAGACATAGAAATTGAAATAACGTTGAACAATGTAGAATCATCTATTTATGCATAAATTGCGATAGACATATACAGATATATGCCAATAATAACAGTGTATTAATATATATAATTATACGTACGTATATGAGTGATATTAATTCACTGCTGGCATTGTTGCAGGAAACATTATTCAGTAATATTAAAAGAGCTAGTAAATGTTGCTGACATAGTACAAATATCCGAGATAGATGAGAATCGCGTTGTCATGAAGGAGAGTTCTGATACTCGAGCGTTTTAAGCGCACTTGCAGCTATTTCTGAATTAATCGATATACAGAGTGTCCCAGAAACGGCGAGAATTTCTGCCCAGAAAAGAGAACTTTGCTATTTACGAATCAACCGTGTGTAATAAAGCTCATCTGACCTGAACTCGTAATTGTCTCTGAATTAATCGATATGCAAGATATACCGCGGAAGGTCGGAACTCTCTCGCGAAAAAAGATTCCGTTTCGTACAGCTCGAACTTGTTTTTAGAATTCGTAAAGATTATTAAATGATATTTTATTCGTTAGTGAGAAAGAAGAAAGATAATTTGAAAGAATAGCATGCTCTCAAATATGCTAAAAGAAATATTGTATAATTTAATACAATATAATAATTTAATTGTTGAATTTTCATATTTCATAAAATAATGAATATATAGGCAAACCAAAATTTTTTTTATAAAAAAAAATAATTTATTAATTTGCACTTTTCTTGCGCGCGCGTAAGGAATCATATCAATAGAAAAAAAAAGTTGCTGCTACGGATATCTATTCTCTTCAGTACGTAAACAGATTTACTAATGGAGTGCAGTTTAATTAAAAAACTTGATTAAATTGGAAACATCGATATTCTTTCGAGCATTCCTTATTTCTCTCACAATACCAGTAAATCCAAAATGCACTATACGATTTAGCTTTTAAGAAAATGTTAAGAATGAAATTTCTTCTTGTAAAAGAAATAAGTAATATTATCAAAATAATAACTTTGTGACTGTATCATTGTAAAATTGATTTAATAGTTTCATGGGAAGGTTTGTTCGGATAAAAATATTTGAACGATTGGATTAAGGACAATTGGCACTAATGCAAAAGCGTAATTCTGCATTTACCACTTTGTAAACCTGTTCGCGTCCCATGGCACCTCCGTATATATTTATTCGGCACACGAAGGTGACGGAAACATGGCTAGGGGATACAGAAATGGAAGAGATTGGCTCGAAATCGGCTGGCACCTGTCTGCTTGTAGCGACAAGCGGATTTAGCATCGAATCTAGGCGATCCGAGGTCGTATGTGAATACACCTGTGCCTGCATAAAGATTATTTCAACATTCGCAAATGGCGAACGGAAGGAAAAAGGAATTCGCAATGAGATGTCCTAATAGATAGGAATGTGCCAATTTCAGAACAGCAAATAATAATCTCATCTATGTCACAATGTAACATCGAATGTAACATCGAAAGAGGCAATCGAGAAACTCTTGAATAAAAATATTTAAATAGAACAATAAAATGATTTTCTAACAAATAGATGTCACACTTTTTTAAATTTAAAAGACAAATGCCTAAATAAACTCTTATTCTTTTTTTACAATTTCATACATTTTTATTATTAACCACACGCAATTAGACAATTAGTATAAAATTAAACAATTGTATTTATTAATTTTATTTATGGCGAAAATTAAAGTTAGTAGATTGGATAATTAGTCGCGTTTTCACAAATTCAGATAAAAATCGTCATTATTCAGTATATTTTTTAGTAATTTCTCCTTTCCTTCCCTCCTCCCTCTTCTCTTTCGCACAATTATTATTTATCTAATCTTACAATGCTAACGTTATAAAAATTCAACTTCATAAAAATAATACACTTTGCTTCTTAACGGATAAAGACTTTTTAAAATAATGTTATATAATTTGTAACATTGTGATCTAATTTTATGCTAAAAAAAATAAAATAATGTTAATATAAACTTTAAACAAGCTTTTAGATAAACTAAGTAAAAATCGAATAAAAAAGTATAAATTGCCTCACAATGTATCCTAATTCCATCTGCCAGTTGCCCAACTTCAAAGTGCCATAAGCTCTGCTATGTGAAGTTCCTGATTAATCGGGTAATGCGGTCTGCCACGGAAAGACGATTTCAACATCGACGATCTATCACGTCCTAATTGCAAGTTTGGGAAGTTCAACAAATGTCGGATCTCAACTAATATTGTAGTTCGGCAAAAAGATTTCATGAATTACGTCAATTGTCATATTGTCAACGTAAAGCGCATTCAATACAACATCATTAAGTTTCCTTGAAGAAACATTATTTTATCAATCTACCAATTAATATAATACTAATGCACTTTTTAGTCAACAAAAAAATGTTTTACTTGGAATTTTTAAAAGATTTTTTAGAACTTTTATGTATTTCGATAAAGATTTTAAGATTATACAGTCATCTGTTCTTATACAGATTAAAAAAAAGTTAAAAATTTTTTACTTTTGCAGATTTTCAAAGTAAATAAAAAGACTGAAAATTCTTTTTATTGTACTCATGTCATCCTCTACAAAAATAGATGATGATGTAAACTTTAATGTCGTAATCTTTAACGAAATAACATCAAAATGTTACTATTATTTTAAATCCTTTACATTAAATATATAAGCTTGAGAATTTACCGTCTCTTCAAAATTTAATGTATATAAAAATATTAAATATATTGCATTAAAGCATACAAAAAAATTGAAAATCAACATTAACAATTAAAATAAAATTTGATTAACAAACATGGAATTGACAATTTTGAATATAAAATCGCTCCAAAGATAAAATACTGCTAAATGTCATGATCTTTCGTATTAACAATACTATATGAACGTTAACATCGATTTGCGACGTCGTTAAAAGATCCATCAATCGTGTTACTTGACTGACAGTAACATGATGATCTTATCAGCCTTGATTTCACGCGAAATTCGATGCAAACGCGAGACCAGATCCTGTATCGGTTACGCCATTGTACGATCAACGTTTTAACGACGATGTAATAACCCACATTCTACCGATTCGAAGGATCATCAAAGAGCAGTAACGGATGACAGAATGTAAGTGAACTAGAGTTACGAGGTCGAGAATTCAAATGGTTTTGCGAGCTCCCGTTCCAACCCCATCTCAATTAACTCAATTATCTAATTACATAATCGTCTCTAAATCACTGTACAATGCTCTACAGTAGAGATACATTTAAATTCATCGTGGTACCAGACAGACAAAAACGTAGATAAATTTCTTTCAAAATTACACAGCGTGTTACGCCAAAAAATGTGCCACAACTTATGTGAACGGATTCTTATGTTAAATTTCTTTACATTAAAAAAAAAAAAAAAAACTAATCAGTAACCTTGTCGCGTAAAGTGTCAAAAATTGTAGCTTCGTCGCTGGGCAAAGTCACATGATTCTCATAAATTTTTTGCTGCGCAGTAGATTATTTCAAGACCGGTGCATCGGACTTCATTTTCAGCGTTATTTCCGGATGCGGAGAATCACCGCCGCAGCCATCGTTAATCAAAAGCGCACCAGATGCGCGTCGCGATGCCAAATACCCCGACAGAGTCAACGCCGAAGAATTTAAGTGATATGCGCGAAGCGCCACAATAGCACACTTCATTCGTTGTCCGCGAAACGGCAGCCGCGCGCGCTATTATGAATGAGGATTATTACACGGGCGATGCACTCCACCGTGAGTGCGTGGATTTTGGGCGTAATGCGAATTTGTCTTTCGCAATATAACATGAGATAAATTTCATAAAACAAACACTATTTAATACCTGTTAATTAACTAGAACCCAATTCACTAGCACCGATTATAAACAATGCCAATAGTCATTCAACAATATAGCATAGCATTTCATGTATTTAATATTTCAAAAAGTATTTATTACATTCATTGAATTTCTTAATCATTTTTTCAAATATTTATATTTGAAAAATAGTAATAAAATAGTTATTAAATTCCCCGCCCTAAAAAATAGTACGTAAAAAATAAAGCTAGATGATCTTCTGTGATTTCTTTGATAAATTTATATCATGTCAATTCATGTGCAAGATAAAATTATTTTTGCACTAATCAGTCGAATGTGACAATTTCGAGATATTTTGCACAATATTCCTGTATGCGATAATCGCTAATTTGTTATAGAAAAATTGCACAATAAAAGATAAAGTTCCAAAATCGCGTGGATTAATAAATATTACTCGTTCACAAGAAACGATCGCATATTTTCGTATTATATATCGCGAAGGATAGTAAGGATAGTTGCGATGATATACGAAGCGATTCACTCCTTCCTGTTTGAGTCTCGGAGCGTGAATGATAACGCGAGGAACTTGCATGAACAATAGCGTGCTGTACATCATAGTAACAAACATTAATACAGGCGTTGTACTATCTTCCCGAAATATTCTCCAATACTTCATTAAATTTGTATCGAACATTCAAAGTACGAAACATTAATTTTCTTATATTTAAAAAAATGAACTTTTAAAAGCCATTGTCTTTATATCAATAAAGATGGGATATATGACCACTCACATGGTTGAGACAATCAAGTTGAATAAAGAATACAAGAGCCACTCTCTAAATTTAAATCAGTGAAATCTTACTGCTTTACAGTGCTATACTTATAACTGTGATCAATCGGTGATTATTCATTGTCTTTCAGAGATTCCGCTTACTGAATTATTGCAAATTTCAAAACGATATTATAAAAACTATATTAACTAAATTATATTTCTAATAGAAGACACTTTCTAATTTGTATTTACGTTTCTAACGAGTTTTGAATTTATTTTTAGTCCTTTTTGAAAAAAATGCAATTTAAAGACAAAGTGGTATGTCAGCATTGGCGACCTTTTTCTTGATCGCTAGGAAAGATCTCGTTATTCATAGTGCGATAGAGTCTTGAAGGATAATAACATGATGACGCACGGAGCAACCTGCCCTACTACCTGCATAACTGTTCGAATCCCGGCATACGAATGATAGCTGAGAGACCTTGCGTGAACAATAGCGTTCTATGTACACCGCAAAAACAAATACCAAGGGCACGAAATGTTCAACGCATTATGAAATGAACGCTGAATATTCCACTCCTTGCTTTTTGAATTAATTTCGTTAAATGAATTGTTATCGCGCACTTTACACTTTATTTTGTTGACTTGTTAGCGTCATCTAATTGTAAAATTATTTCCTTTTGATAACGATTGAGAGAAAGAGCGCTTTAGAATAGAATTATTACTTGACTCTTAACTTTGATGAAAATTTGCTTTATTCTACTTGCTTTTCAAATTAATTTCGCCAAATGAATTGTTATTGTGTACGTAACATTCCATTTTGTAAACTCAGCGTCATATAAGATTACGCTCGCTAACAATTGCTTTAAAGAGCGTTTTAAAATAAAATTGTTACTTGAATCTTAACTTTAATGAAAGAGTTTGCTTTAATCTGATTGATGAATATACATAAAAATATATCGCCAATAAAAAAAATTAATTATTAAATAGAAATTATTAAATTCTTTCTTTTAACGACATTTAATAATGCTTATTAGTTATATCATTTAAAAGAATTATTAAATTCTTTTTTTAAAGAATAAGTAATCATTTTTTTATTAAATCAACTGTCAAAAAATTTAATTACAAGCTTCATTAACTCACACACACACACACACACACACACACACACACACACACACACACACACACACACAGGCATACCATTTTTTCTCAAGAATTAATTATTGAACTACGAGAAATAAAGTACAAACTGCGTTTCGAGACTATTTGAATTTCTGATTAAATTGTAATTGCAAATATGAAGTAACAAATATCAAATTTACTCTCAAGATCTATTTATAAAACTATCTTTACGTTTCGTTATCTCAAAATCGATTTCTGTTCTTTACCCTCGAAGTCTGAATCAGTGAAATCTTACTGATTCAGACTTCAAGGGTAAAGAACAGAAATCGATTTTAAGATAACGAAACGTAAAGACTGATTTGCAATAATATACTTATAACTGTCAGCAACAATAATTACTCACTATTTTTCAGTAACTCTAATTAAGAGGAGCGAACTTTCATTGAACGAGCGTACTATTACTGAAAGATATAGTACATGTATCATGATTGATATAGTTATACTACTGAAATCAGATTATTCAGTGAAAACACACTAATTTCAATTTAGAAAGTAAAATACTCTTAAAATTTCTTTATATGAGAATTGTTCACACTAAATATGGCATAATTCATCATGCTGTATAATTGTAACATTGCGAATAGTACCAGAGCTGCAACTTTGCTCAATAATAATTACAATGTTTATGGCTCGTGTAACATCGGCATGATGCTCTTAACACCTGCAAAACATCCATAATTAAAATGCACACAAACTTTATTTTTCAGAATACGACTCGAGTCCCGCAGCTACTACTCGCGCGTCGTATAAAAAAACTTTTACGGCCTTTACAATTTATTAGACGTGAGTGGTGATGGTGTAAGTCGTAAAAACCGTAGGAGAGAAGTAGAACTTTTATATTTTATCTACAGTTACTTCATCGTCAAAAACCCTTTCCGCAGATACCATTTAACTCCTCTGGCTAGTTCGAAAATTCGTGCGTATACTGCCTACCGCGATCGTGATAAAGTCCAGAACTTTCGTTTCGACCCGTTAATGATGTAGTTCAGATGAATTCAAATTCAAAACAACGATAAATTATCGGGAGATAGTAAGAGACGTTAATTAGACTTTAAAAAAAAAGACAGATAAAGGCAGAACATCAAAAATTACGCGGTAATTTTAATGGTTCATAAATTTTATTTATGTCAGCGCGAACTTCAATTTATTTGTCCATAGTTCTGTTTTATGAAGTTTCAATGTTGCTCGGAAGAAAAAAAAATATTTCTTGGGATAGTAATAAAGTATACGTAATAATTTATTCTAAACCATAATTAGTCAAATAATAGTTCCGGGAGACTTCGAAAAGACTTTATCTTTAGCGAAATGAGCTTTCTGATAAAGTAAATCCTGAGGGAAATTCTTCCTCGCGAAATAACTTCCGAGTAACCTTGAAAGCTCGTACTTTCTATCAAGAAAGGAATGTCGAGCTTTCTTAAGTTGTGAGAATAACATCAAGCAACACATACTAAATTATAATTTTTCGCAAAAATTAAATTGCAATTGTGTAACGGATACACGTACAATGCATTCGCTTTTTCTTCTTTTAGGAAAAAAGAGATATTCAATTGAAAAAAAGACACAATAATTAAAATAAAAATGTCCCAAGTAATTGCGTCCTCACAAAATAACTGCAATGAAAAAAGAGAATAATTGTATAAAAAGAATAAAGAAAAGCGCGATGTGTGAGTGACATATCGTCATAAAAAAGAGCAGCAGCAAAGGGAAAATTGTCCTTCCGTATAAAATAAGGATAATAAAATCCAATCTTATTCCTTGTAAAAAGGGTAACAATGCTGAATTAATTTAAGGAAAGTTTATCATGGGAAAGTCTCGACAGATTACGCGAGGGACGTAAAGTACTAATAAACGGGTAAACGAACGGCCGACGTTGCACCATGTTGCGATTTAGTATGTATTAATACATCTAGATTATGTTACGTATATACGAATCGTCGGATCTAACAATCCTTGGCATACAACCAAGAAATTCTAGAGAAATCCAAAGGCGCGGGCCGTACTTGGAGAGGTGGTCTCTGTACCCTGATTTCCTGAAAACACTTTAATGACACGCGATGTTAGCACCGCGTTTCAACTCAAGTCAAATAAACAGGTTTGATTCTAACTGCGACACGAAGGTCAAAATTGCGTTAACATTCAGTACATTGTACGGCTCGCGAGATATAGTTCATGAAATCCTTGCGATAAAAATACCGATTCTGCAAAATTCTCGTTGAAGTAACCAGAAAACAACAACCGCTAATCTTTCTCAGCTCTAAAAGCCGTACCACTTGTATCATTGTGTCACTAACCAGGTTATTTAAGTTAAATTACATATAACAGCCAATTATTCAACGTATTTTAGAACAAGCAATTAAGTAAATTACAATTGGTTAACACAAGTTGCATTTAACACAGTTAAATGATTTGATGAGACATTGTATCTATTTTTAATCCGCATCACCTCGTTTGTATAATCGCTATTTCCACGCAGCGCGCTTAGCGTCAATTTAAGAGCATAATCCGTGTTTTTCCCGAATAACGGATACACTGGTAATCTTGTAATTTATAATCGGCCATCTGAGTTCACACGATGGCGTGTGCCATGCGACGCTATTAACCGAAAGCACGCAACAAGATTAGCAAGAGCAATTAAGATCTTTTCACGGTCGTTAGTTACTTTTGCACTTTAATTAAATTAGCGTTCCGCTTTCATTAAGTTTACGAGCTATAACAAGTATTACACCGGATGATTGCCTTAAATTCAAAAACTTTGAGATAAAATAAAAATCGAGCGGGACGTCAAAAGGAAAATATATATTCGCGTTTTTATAGAAATTTAGGTTGTGTACAGAACGCACGAACCGTAGCTGCTATTATATTGAGCTGTTATCGCGTGCGTTCTTTTTGGCCGTCACGTAGATTAATATCCGTTCGCGTAATTCCGTACGTGCGCGAGATTTCAGGCCGCACAGGAACTTCTTAATTACCCAAACTTGAGCAATTAGCATGTATATTAATTGCGTGTTTTCGATTCACCAGCCGTTTAGTGCACACCAATATGTCCAAAACAGAGACTTATCAAAAAGCAATAATTTCTTAATGCCTCATAATATGATACATAAGCAATTGTTCTTCTCTTTAAAAAAATATAGCAATGTACTCTAAAATCAAATTTAAAAATTATGTGTTTTTAATCAATTGTTAAAAGAAAAAACCGATTCGGTCTTTCTTCCACGATATGGTCTTATCGCGCGCGCACGTACATGGACACATACATACCTATTTGTATTTATAACGTATAGACATGTGTAAAAAATTAATGTTGTCAATAGTTTTACGTGGCACGTCGATATTACTCTCATATGTAAATCCTAGATTTATTTCAAATGTCAAAGTTCCATAAATTTTCGACCTTAAGTTGCACTCAAATACAATAATCCAAAATTAAGTTGACACAATTTGTGTCTATATATATATATATATGTTCCCTATGCTACAAATAGATTCAGATTATTTGAGATTAAAATTTAATTGAAGAGCTTTAAGCAATATTCCAAATGACCGTATGATGGAAAAACGTGTGGACAGTTTTAACTAATTTCATTTATTGATTTCGAAATTTACTGTGAAACTTATAAACAATCGATAATAATAATGTTATTGTTAATAATTTAACCTTATCAAATATATCATTAAAACTTTAGAATTATTATGCAAAACATAATATATAGCACAAAAATAAAAGTTGAATGAATGCAGTAAAAATTATATATAAAATTATATAATCCTAGCATAGTTAAAATGAAAAAAATATCAATTATACACAGACTATTTGGTAAGAAAATTCACATCGTGTTAAATCAAATTAATAAATACACAGGAGTACACAGAAGCACGGTACTGTAAAACATTCTCGTCGCAGAAAACCATCATCGGCTAGCATTTCGAGTTTATCGCGAGTCACCTCTATCGCGGCGATTATCTACGACGACGAGGGGCCGATCGGACCGTAAACCGTGAAAGAGGCTAATGAGAAAGGGTAATTATGTTTGAGGGAGTCGGGTCGATTCGTGGGCGAGTAACCGTTAAATGTCACGCCCGGCGAGTGGAGATATTATTTTTAGTCAGCCACTATCGGCGCTGGAAACGGCGACGCGATAACCGCTTTAAAGCGATATTGGACGAGCGTGAAAAATTGTCACGGAATTGGACTCGAAATCCCGGGTCGATGAGGTTCCATCGATTCATTTCTTTTTTTGCAACGTACATATAGATTGGTGACTGTTTCAGCCCGTCGGCTTTGTTCCTTTCTTTCATATTCGCGAGCAAATAAATTAATGATGTTTGTAATGGTAAAGAAAAAATGATTTTAAACAAAATAAATGTTCAAAATAATAAAACAATAAAATTATCAAGGATTATTTTTCTTTTACTATTGTAAAAATATTATTACTGTTGTTTAAAAATATCGATTATAAAAAATCAATTATAAAATTAAAATTGTTTCCCATGAAACATTAACGACTCTTTAATTGCATTTTTTATTTAATAGAGCTGATCTAATTTTGGTAACATAAACATCAACAATTAGAAAAACTGTTAAAGACATTCCTAAAAATGGATCATAATTACACATGTAATTTAGCGTCAGCTGTGTAATCTGTATTTGACATTAACGACGTGAACAGGATGAGGAATGCGAAGGAAAAACGAGGGGTAAGTAATGAAGAACAGAGAATTTCTGTCAAACACAAGCTCAGGCTTTACCAGAACTTAACGTTGTAGTCCAGAAGAGTGTGTTAGCGCCAAGCAACTGGGTCACTCTACGGACGAACTGACTTACTCAGGGCTCGAAAGTTTCTCCGAATCATCTTGCATATATATCCTTGGGTAAGTAATTGCATTGAAAATATGGTCGATTATGTCGCTCGCAGACTCGGCTCGGCCTAAGATACTTGAAATTCAGTCAATTCAGTTAATTTCATGCTTCCCCTGTACTTTACTGAATCTTAATAGAAATGCTAATTTAAAGGCAAGAAAGTTATTTCAGAGGCGTTTCTTTTTCGATAGACGTCACATATAAAGTTCTAGTTTTTTTTTTTATTTTATTTTAAAATTGTGTACTGCGTACTCGTTTTAATATTAGACGAAATAAAAGCGGGACAATTTATTAAAGAATTACAGAAGTCACATTTGAATGTTTTATAAGAGCTACTGCTATATCTCGTATAAAACTTTTTGCATGTGTTATTGTTGCGCGAAAGAAACTACGTGTTAAACCGCAACGCTTTACGCTTATTTCTTAAAAAAATGACGAAGTAGATTTCAACGAGAAAGATCGTTCCTTTGTGCTCAAAATCGGAGTTTCAGAGCTCTCCATTCGAAGCATCGACTCATCGCTGCCAATTTTTCTCTCCTCGTGATATGACCCCGCCCAAACCGCCCTTGTACACGGCCTCGGTCAGACAGATCGATAGAGACATAGATGCCGGAAGGCCATGAAAAGATTCTATGGGACGAGAAAAGCTAACAATGGACAATGAGCTAATGCGAAAAAAAAAAAAGATAAAATCGCCACACCGCAGAAATCGAACATGGCAAATTCGCTGTCGATTTCATCGACAAATCGACAAAATAAAAATCTCGCGCGGTGCCTTATCCATAGATTCTTCTCAAATAGCTCACAGAAGTCAGTATGAAAGTCAGTTGCTTCCGATTATGCAATCGAATGAAAATAGAAACTATCGATCTATGTGTCACAAATGCAAAATACATTAACAATTTAAAAATACGCAAAATGTGCGTCAGAAAACTGAAATGTAAACTCATCTTTATTTTCGGATTAAGAAAAAAAACTTTGATAAATAAAGTTTCAACATGTAACTTATCTTAGATACTTACATAGAAATGTAAATCAACATGAGATCAAAATTGAAATCTAGATTGCCTGATTCCGTTTATGGCGCTTTTATCCAAATCATTTCATCTTATTGCAATCTTAAGCCGTACTAAAGTCGTAAGTTACAGCACTTTTTATAACTTTCCTTGTACTCAATCATGCAGATTAAAAATTCTTACTCGACTAAAGTAACATGATAGTGAAGAAACATGAGAGGCACATACTCTCTCTCTCTCTCTTGAAACTATATCACCGTAAGGATAATCTACCAAACTTTTGAATAGCGTAATTTACAGCTTAGTATAACTACGATATGAAACACAATTCTGAATTGAAGCCAAATTCAAGGCGACCGTGCTGAATTCTCAAAATAGCTGCATTGGAATCAAATTTGCAAAAGATTAATGCGTAACGAAATTATGTAATAAAATGCAGGATAGCATTTAACATGTAAATGTAATTTTGCTACATTTTCAAGATAAGCTGTTCGTTAAAACAAAAACGCGAAATTGGCTATTTTTATCTCTTTTTCCGCGCTTTTCCGTCTTTTATTAACAATCAACAGTAAATAACGTAACCGAGGCAATGCATTTTCACGAAGTTAATGAATTCGAAGCGTTAACGCGGAGACCAAGAAAAACCAGTCTTTTTTTCATCTAACGTTCTTTTTTTTGGTCGGCACGTGCAATCCATCGCGTCGCGCGCTTCATGAATTACAAATCGGACCTTGTTAACACTGATGCTTGTACGGGAACTAGACGCCAACCGTATGGTTCGGTGAGGCTGCAGAAATCATTTTTCAATGTTTCACACAAACGACGAGAGCCACGTGCGAGAACCATTGGTTTTTCCGTCTACGCGATACTTTGTTCAACAAAGTTTAATGTAAACTTGAGAAAGAAATATTCAATCTCGTAACATATTAGAGCATTTGAAGAAACTTATATCGTACGTTTTGTCACACAGTAAGGAAGCGATAGTATTCATGTAAATTCATGGATTTTACATCTTCATGAATTTATTTGTTTTATGATTAAAAAACAGGTTTCAATTCTAAATGTTCTCATAACGCTCGCATCTCAGGTGAATATTCAATTTTTAGAACCCAAATGATTGACAAAATTTGCTCTTGTTTGTAATTGCTTAATTATTATTTAGATAAAAAATCAAGAATTCTCTATTTTGACAGTTGCAATAATATTCATTGACCTAATAAGTAGTACATATATTTCCACAGATATAAAAATTTAAAAAAACTTAATCGAGTGTGTGTGGATGCATTTAGTCACTTGCATGACCCTTCGAATAATGTCTAAAGAAGTGTTTGCCTTTACAAATTCAAAAGTATGAATCATGTATTTTTTATTGACAAAATACGAGACTTCTCACCGAAAAAGAAATACGACAGACATTTTCGAGGAAGGTGCGAAACACAGTAGAAAGAGAGAAATATAGACAGCAAGGGAAAATGAGATTGGATATTGGAGGCGAAACTGGGGAGGCCTTATATTTCCGGAAATTCAGCCCGAAAGTTTTATCCGAGCTGCGGAAAATAGCGTCGAGGACTAAAATGGAAATAGGCGCAAAAGCGGCCTCTAAATGATTTTAACTAATCTTCGACAGAATACGCCAAGTTGTTGCAAAACCAAAAAAAAAAAAAAAATGGAAATTGTATATGTACCGTGTCCAATTATTTTTCACGATTTAAAATAGCAACGCATTCAAATGTTAAAAAAAAAAGAATTTAACGAAGATTTAATTCTATATTGTGAAAAACAAATTTAATGATTTTTTCTCATTGATTTAAATAAATATATCCAAATTATAAAAATGCCAAAGCAATCAAAAGTAATGTTCATATTCTTTTTATAAAATCGGTATAAAATTTAACAAATAGTATATATTAATATACATTTTTGCAATTATAAAAATTCATTATCAATTTAAGAACTATTCATTAACAAATAAAGTTATAAAATAATTTATATATATATGTTTGACTCAATCTGGAAATAATTTGCAAATTGCAATTTTTGTACTCATTTAGCATGGTTATCGTTGGACAGAACGTTAACGAGCGAACGTTATTTATTCGCCGATCAACTCCATTCAATTGTAAGTGATCCGTATAAAATAGAAATCACGTATCGACGTAGAACGTTACACAACGTGTGTCAGCAATTTCAATCCCGCCTCGAAGGAACCGTTGTGTGAAAATGCACAATTAATCACGAAGTAGGAAGGA
The DNA here is from genome assembly GCF_016802725.1 of Solenopsis invicta. Taxonomy (NCBI): domain Eukaryota; kingdom Metazoa; phylum Arthropoda; class Insecta; order Hymenoptera; family Formicidae; genus Solenopsis; species Solenopsis invicta. The sequence continues at coordinate 14,216,340 of NC_052673.1, forward strand.
GAGCGAAAGGAGCTGACCAGCTTAATAATGCTTCAAGTTTTGTTCAGATAGTACACCAAGTGCTTCCTCGATAAGCTTTACGTGTGCCACGTGATATAAAATTGGAATCAATCTCTTGTAGAAAGTACAGAAGTTTAATAAAATGTGAAAAAGAAGAATGAGCGAGCAATATCAAAAAAACATATCGAACTTTACAATTGAAAGACTTCACCAAAATTGTCGAAATTGTATTTATTAATTCTTGTTAATTAAATAAATTACTGTGTATAAATACTGTGTATAAATGCTTAATATATCGTTAAAAATAAAAAATATTGTAAAATTCGTGAAATCCTAGCTATCGTAAAATATTATAAAAGTATATCATAAAATTTAATAATTTTAGATTGTTTACATTCGTATTAATAAAATGTAATATTTTGCATACATTTAAATATTTTTATTTTTATATTTTATAACCAGTAATAAAAATATGCCAATTTTATTAAAACGAATATTGCAGCTAGCTAATACGACACAATTCCTGTTATATCTGTATTCCACTTCTTAGTTTAACTAAATACAATTCCAACTATGTATACTTATGTTTTTTTTTTTGTGAACAAGAGAATTAAAGAACGGTAGGCAGCTTGCGAGAGGACTTACGGTTCGAGAGGTATTGCGACGATAAAAAAGATTTGTAAAAAAATATGTTAATTTTGCCGTTATATATCCATATATGTGCAATTTTGCTCGAGGGGATACACCTATTGACCTGTCTAGCGCGTAAAGAGACGTATATACTTCTCTGCAACGCGATTATATATTTTCAGGGAAAAGATGTAGATATTTTAATAAAATGTTTCTATTTAAAGCTTTTCAAAGCTACATTCTCAACGTTTTCTAATTCCTTTATGTATTTTGTACTTATTAAATACTTATTAACTCAGAACTCGTTATAATGGTTAATAAATAATAAATAAACAAGCATAGAGACTTTGTTATAATATATACGAAAAAAAAATAATGAAATTAAGTGTTGGACATCAAACAAAAAACGTTTAATTGCAAACTTATGCGATGCAAAATTATTAACGTACTTTTGCATAGGCACACTTGTCATGTATGAATAATCTCACTGTCGCAATTATTGTTTCTTATAAGCATATCTATATCTTACGGGCGTTAAAATTCACGATAACAATTCCGAACTTTGCTTAACGTTATATTCGAATGATTAAACGAGTTTAAAATGTAATCAGAGCGTATAAATCTGGTTTCTTGGAGTTTCGCGAAACTAACTGTACGCGAGGCGATGAACTTCGATAATCGCGCCGTCTGCATAATTTGGCAACAATTCGGCGAGTGCAGCCAATTAGCCGGGTAATATACCGTAGAACGATTTAATGCGCAGTTCAAAACGATGACAACAAAAGAAAAATTGGCCACAAAGTTATCAGTATTAACAGTATTTCATCATTTCATTTCATTTTTACTACAAAAGCGCGAGAAAACTGCTAATTTGTCATGAAATACGTCCGCTTTTCAAGCGATTAAAGCGGCAAGTAAAATAATTCGTTCCGAATCAACTGTAATAATAATTCCTCTTTAACAATATGGTTCATTAGAGTGGATCAATACGGCAAATGCTAATAATTAATTAATGCTTGATTATAATATTATACATAACACTCTAATAATTTCGTAATGAATATCGTACAAGGAAAAATATGGCTTTTTTTAAATACCATTATTAAGAATTCTCTAAATTACAATTTGTGTATAATATATCAAATTTATCACGATAACATGAGATCTAATATAAAGAGAGAGTTACGATGAAAGATTAAAGGAAACCACGGTTTCCTGCAGCTTGTAGTTTTCTTCTTAATTTAATCTACGAGCAACTCACACACCCTTCTGTCACGAGAGAGAGAGAGAGAGAGAGAGAGAGAGAACGGCAAGTTTTGCAGGAAGCACATTGGATCGAGGAAAAAGCACGCATTATCGCGGCACGAAAGTCTGTGTTTTGGCGATACGCCAATCAACCCTTTCCCGACACGGTAAAGTGTTTGTCGATGCCTGCAATCCCTCCTCTTCGTTATCCCTGCACCACCTTTCGACCTATTTTTCCGCTCTTAAGGTATACATCAACGTCACTTTAAAGCCATCCTGTGTTAAACTTCGCGCGAACGAATCTTCGATAGCGCCTCGCTCGAGTTTTTAATCTCCGGAAAAAATCTTTAAGAGCTACGGCGGTTAATTTTATATGATAGCGCAACTCTCTTTGATCATAGCAGCTTTTTATTCATACGCTGCATAACTCGCTTAACTAAAAAAAAAAGAGTGTATTTCTTCAAGATCGTTTATTATTTATGAGAAAAAAGAAAAAATAATCGAGCCTAAAATTAATTTAAACTATATTCATTTGCAAATTATTAATTGTAATTTGACAATGTTAAAGTGTTTTCATTTAAAAATTTAGATATTAAAAAATCTATCCTGCTTAAATACCTCCAAAACAATTTATATGCAAATATTTAAATAAGTAGTTTAAAAAATTTAATATAAGAATATCGACACGTATTACATAAGTACTTTGATGTAACACAATTTTTGAAAGAACAAATATTTTAAAATTTGTATCTTTAATCGATGCATACACCAATATATCGTATTTAATGTTATAACTGCAAAACAAATTAAACTTGAAGCAAAAATTCGTTACAAGATCCATTTCATCATATTTTACAGTACATTGTTTTATAATTTCATCCTTCCATTCTTGAGAAAAATTCTCCTTTTATGATCCCTGAGGATCTCGTGTCCGACAAACGTATAGGCTTGAGAGATTTTATTTTCGGAGTTCAATGACGGCGGATACAAAACTCGAAAAAGTTCGCTCTTGTACTTATTTTTTACGTGCACACCTTAATCCACCCCTGTCTTACGACCTAAATAAACTCTCAAGAATAGACGGTCGCAATTGTGTGGTTTAAAAAGAAAACTCTTCGAAACTCGCGTGCGGTTGTATTCCGAAGAGAAACGGCATTGCTATTCTCACAGCGTGTACTATATGCATGTATATCGCATAAATTAGTCGATTGTGGAAACTTTCCTTTTCCCTCCGTTCTGCTTGCCGAGATGAATTTTCGATTTGGCGTGGCTCGAGAGCCAGTGCGAAAATTCTGGGTATTACTGGTTTGCAAGGGTGTGCAGGTACCCGAGATTTCGGGTTCGGGTCGGGTCGGAAATTTTTTGTGGGATCAAGTCAGGATCCGAAAGTTCGTAATATTCGAGTATCCGAAATTTACGAGTACCCGAAGTTGAAATCGGGTCAAGTCGAGTCGGGTTGCAATCTCGAAATTTTGGATGCTTGAATCTAAAATCGAGTCAAGCAGGTAGATCTAGATACTTTATACACCAAGAAAAAAATTACTAAATTTTCATGAGTACAATATTTCTTAAAAAATAATTTACAAACTTTCGGGTCCCGACCTGATCCAAAGAAAAAACTCCCGACCCGACCCGACCCGAAACTTGAGTACCCGTAATTTCGAATACCCGCACACCCCTACTAGTTTGGTTCTTAGATCGCAGAGGGATTTCCGAACGAGATAACTCCTCTTTATCCTTATGCTGCCCGTCGAGCGACCTATCCTTCCTCTATAAGTCCGTTCTTGCAGAAAGTGACACCTTTATCGATTCGCAATAATATGAATATATCGGATGATCGAGATCAACGCCAAATTCGTATTTAAAGAACCTATTATTAAACTTTTTAAGAAAAATTTTTGTCTATGACTGACTAATTCACTTGCGTAAAAACAGCCGCCTACTCTCATTAGCCTTTTGCTTATTCTTATTGTGTAAAATTTCTACATTGGAATCTAATTTTAATATAATACAATAAATAATCTTATACTCAAAAATTATTATAAAAGTATTAAAGAAAATTGTAAATGCAAAATATTTAGATTTCATACAAAACGGATACATTGAGTACAAACATGATTGTTATCGTCCGATAAAAAAATTAGCTCATGTGATGCTATTCACAGCGATGATTTTATTCCATAGCTTTAGCGCGGTCTTCTCATTCACAAACTTTGTTTAGAAAGAGTTAGAAAGTGAGAGGCTCTTTGAGATTTCAAAAAACTTCCATGAATAGAAATCAGTCAGAGACGAAATACCCAATTGTATGAATAATTATACCTTAAGAGTTAAAATCATAATAGCGTGATATAAAACAAAACAATTCATATCACACTTAAATCAATTAATATTCATATCAATTCAAGTTAATTAATACCAAATAATTCAAATTTTATTATGTTACTATCGGACCGATTTGCATGCATCATTGTGTTACAATCGTGCAGAGGTATGAAGCTTTTGCAAAATGCGTTACATCCATAACGCGATTGTTAGTAAGGTCATACACGCGTCCGAGCTTTTCCTTTCTATTTATATATGCATATGTGGAGACATTTCCTCCCAACAATTCCTAATTAAGGATTTAACACGTATTTATTATGCAGGCAGATATAAGACAGATACCAACATAAAGATCCAAATCGCGGAATATGAAAATAAATGAAAAAGCTACAAAAATATAAAATGTGTCACGTTTGTCGTTATATGCGACACAAAAAATACCACGCGGTTCAACATTTTAAATAATAAAATATTATTAAAAAAAATATGTTATGTTAAACAGTATGTTAAATTTAAATTTATATTTGCGAAAGTTATTATGCAATATTTGCGTCTGTAGTAAAAATTAATTTTGTAAAAACATAATATTTGAAACTGAACAATTTACTGATCGTTTGACTTAATTTTCACAAAAAAAAAATATGACTTCACACTTGTCAACGAGTACATTCTTGCGGATTTGATTCTTTTTGACGTTGTATCATGTGTCTACAACATGATTGCGAAACGCGCATCGTCGTCGTCATCGTCATATCAAACGCGATTTTCATTCACGCCACGACGCGAATTCACGCTCGATGGATTCCATTGGCGAGAGATTGGCTGATAGAGTGCACCGGGCAGATTGAATAAGGTACTGTGATACGACACACCGAGATCTGGGAGACTGTCCCACTTACAGCAAACTGAATAACGTTGCCCAGCGCAGCTCTCAGAATCTCGAACGAACCCTTTAAAGGCACACGCTTTTTTCCTCTTCGAACATTGTTAAGTCCCGTTTACGGCGACCGTTACCCACTTCACGTGATAGCATTTTACCTCTTGAAAGCCACTGGAATATACGCGTGTATGTTTTGCACTCAAAAAGCGACTTATGAAGATGATTATTTCCATTCTAATCACACATGAATTTTAAGACTGCACGAAGAGATAAGATAAAAAAATGTTGAAGTAGACTTAGATTGAATCCGTAAACTTTGTATTACAGTAAGTAAATTTGATCCTACAATTTAATAAAAAAATGGAGATTAGACAGAAAATTAATTTTAATTTAAATCTTCGTAATATTTAATTGTGTGCTATTTCATTTTTTCTCTCTACACTTTTTTTACTGTTAATGCAACTGTCTTATATTTTACTATATTATTCTCTCCTCGTTTATTTTCTGAAGGAAAGGAGTGTGTTGCTAAAAGCATTACGCATATTTACAATAATATCGCTTTTTCCTGCAATATTATTCCGGTTTAAATTCAAAATATTAAACAAGGTTTTTAGAACCACAAAAAAAAGCGAGAATTTTATCAGTTATCCATGTATGTTGTATACAAACAAAATGAAAAGCATTGCTAATCACAGAGAATTCTTAATAAATGAATCATTCACCGTGGCATATCCGCAATACCGACCGCAGACATACGCTAAATTAAAATTTTACTCGCTTTGACGTACATCACGTGAATTTCCCACGATATCCATTCCAGATCCATTTTCGGCAGCAAACTCAATACTTCTGCATTATAACGCTCATCATCGCAACACGCGCGTGTGAAATGTGTGCGTAAGATGTGTGACGCGTCAAAAATAACGTATGTGAAATACCCATGGTCGACTACCCAAAAGACCCACCTGGTAAATTGTGTCATGCACAGACACGCATCAACGCGACGCTCGTTTTTTGGAAGAAGTCAGATATATTTTCACACGAGCAATACGCGGGTAAAGCAATATACAAACGGGGACGATATACGAGACAGCAAGGAGAAATCTGGGAACCCTTCAATTTACTTAAATGTGACCACAACCTTTTTTTTATAGCCGCCCTTATTACTGCTTCAAGGCGTTGACTCGTATTTATTTAGCACGAATTACGAAATTCGTTCCACCTTGAGACATATTTCTCAGAAGACGGTATTATAGAAATTTAACAGAGACATACGATAGCCCTACAAAATTTTATTCTTATTCTCAAAATGCATATACTTTCATCTATAAACTTAATAACGTAATAATACTCGGCCTTTCTTAATTTACACGCGCTGAAGAACAATAATTTTTTAGTGCAACAAAAAGCTTGTTTAATTTATTTTGAGCGCAAATATTTCTTATATCCTGTAAGAGTGGTATAACGGCTTACGTAGAGCGTTACAAAATTAATTCATAGTTCCACTGGCAAAAAGCTTTTTAACTTTATTATTTTCCGAGATTCGTGCTCCACATACGCGAAAATTAATATCCGTGCCTTTAACGAAAATAGGTTTGCACGATGGAGGATTAAAAGTACGGTCGAATTGCGCTGTCACCAATACACGATCCACGTAATCCCTATGATAAGCGAAAAGTTTCGCGAAAACTAATCCCGCGCACCAGTTTGATTTCGAAATTCTCGCGTGATTTTTAATACCGCAATTTTCACCCCTTTTTTTACCCGAAACCGCGTAAGCCTGGGTCGAAGCTAATTCGTATCGGCAGCCAGTATTCGACCGGTGTAGATTAAAAAAGGATCACGCTAGCCGTACGACTAGACGAACCCTCGAGGCACCTGTTGATCCTTCTCGTTAAAGTTTGAAGGAAGTGACCTGTCCTGGTCCTGCAGACACGCAAGGCAAACGCTAAGGCAGGCGGTGAAACGCTAAAAAGTGGCGCGACACGCCGTCAACTCTACTGACAAATCAGATTTTTCCTGCTCAGCCCAACATGAATATACATTTTATCCTATGATATATACTATATATATAAATCCGGATCTATGCCGAGATTATCTTTAGCAACATTTTACGAGCCGCGTCCGGTACTGTAAGGAAACCTCGATTTTCTACGGAGCTACGTACTCTCACCTAGTCTGCGAGATAATGTTAGACAAGACAGTTTTGCATAAAATTATTTGAGAAATGTAATTTGCATGTAAAGTGCCGTATAACTACTGCCACGCCTCTATTTGGATACTGAAGACTAAGTCAAGAACAATAGTGATTCTTGAAACGTTTAGATAATGAAAAAAAGCATTGATAATAATAATCATGTCTAAATAATGGTTACTTAGCTTTGATGAAATAGTTTCAATTAAATATTCAAACAATATGACCAAATATTTAGTAATATTTAGTAATCGTTTGGTAATCATTTAGAAACCAATTCGTTACTATTATTATATTACTTAATGTTATTAAAGTTATTAATATTAATATAATTATTAATAATTGATTTTATTAATCAAACATTTAATTAAAATTATTTCCTCAAATTATTATTACCGCTTTTTTAAGTATAGACAGTATCAAAGACAAACCCAGAAAAAAATATTCTGGCAAATTAAATATCAAATATAAAATAACAAATAATATTTTTAATTAATGTCAACCGGATTTCATAAATTAAATTAAACGTATAGTTACGATAAATAAATTACGTTTGTCCTTTAATGTTAAATATCATTTCTAATAAATCAAATTAATTCTCGCGTAATAATTGATTTTTTTCTTTCCAACACATACCTGAAAAAAATTAAAAATATAGAATCATTCTATATTTCCATATAATAAATCTAACGTATGAAGCACGATGCCTTCTTCAAATCCTCAAATCAAGTTTTTTTTTTATCAAAGTTTTTTTTACAAAAGAAAAAGTATTTTATCCGATTCTCTCTCAATCATCCTCCTCTGTGCTTACATGGTCGATGGTTAATAGAACTAGTTGAATTTCCAATTTTTTTTCCCAAAGAGTACTTTCGAAAAAGTCTAAACGTAGAGTTTTTTATTATTCAGCAGCAATGTTACATCCAGAAAAAAACGCGGTGAGTTAGATGCAATCTAGACAACCTTACAAAACTAGACAACTTCACAAAATCGCACATTGGTAACAAGCAAGTGCAACTATCAGGTAGTCCTCGGTGACTCGGGTTACACGCGTGATTGTCAGCTGTCCGAGCGAAAACGTAACAAAAATATCATTGGCATAGATTTGGCCAGGCAGAAATAGCGGCCGGGTCGTAAAATAGAAGAACAACCAACATACGATGCTTCCGAGGCATCGAGCGCGAGCACGTTTGCGGCCGCGGAAGAAATGTGCCCGAGACTTTTCCGCTCATGCCGGCGCCCGTTTCCGATATCGGACTGAGAAAGGGAGGAAGAAAATCTGCGAGTTTGGAGAGAAGAGAAGAAGATTTTATGGGCCGGTAAATTCTGCGAACATATCTAATATATAATGTACTTTCGGATATCACGTTAATATTTTCACCAGATGAAATTTATTATACTCATTCGCTTGAACTGGATAATTAATAGGCTCATGAGCTTTTATTATAAGTCGTGCAGAATATAATTGTGCATATATTTAAACGTTGCTCTGTACAACAAATATTTAGCAAATTTCGAATCTTTTTCTTAAACTGATACGAGAACTAATAAAACAAATGTTCAACGTTAAAAGATTTCGAAAATTGAATATAAATATAATGGCGTAGACATGTTTATTTTTTATTTATAAATAATAAATTGTTTTAAACTTAAATTGTGTATTCACACACACACACATGTATGGTTCTCACAATAATGCAAGAACTATGAAAAAGAAGTTCAAGCTTTGTGTAACATCTAAATTTTAAATTTATGTGATATTTTAGACTTTATAAATTATTCACGCACCTAAGCAGTAATAATCTGTTTGAAAGTTTGAAAATATGATAAAGCGTGCATGGAAATGCGCGTTATCGGAATAATTCAAAGTGCGAAACACTAAATGTCAAAGTTCTGTGTAAAAAAAACTATATATGAGCAAGGGACTGTGACGATCTCGTTAAAAACTTATAATGACACTAAAGTTGGTCGCCAGATTGTGTCAAATACTCGAATACTCTCGTTCACTTCGACGAGCAATTCACTTGTACTATATGGGATGCATAACTCGTCTCATTGTAAGTGCACTTTATCATCGAGTTACACGAGTTGTAAACACAAATTGAAATTTGCAAAAATCAATTTATCGACATTTTCTCTTGTATGAAGAAGATCCACATAAGCTCAACATCTAAATATTTATACACATATTCTCTCGCTTTTCAATTTTCTAAAATAAACAATTTTCTAAAATAAACAATCTTCTAAAATAAAGTTGCATTCGTGTTTCAAGATGACATAAATCTGTTAATTAAAATTACATAAATATATTAAAACCTATGAAAAATTGACATGCAGAAAAAGAACACATATGTCAAAAACGTTGCAAAACATTTTTATAACGGGCGTGCAAAGTATTGTATGATTCGCCCTTAAAAGAAAAGAACAAGATATTTATAAACATTCAGACATTGATGTGTGCAAAATTGGTAGAATGTTACTTTATAAAAGTAACGCGTTTGAATCACTTAAAAAGTAACATTTCGTTACGTTTTTATTGTTTTTTCACAAAATTTTGATAATCATTTTTCAGAATCGCAACATAGTCTATAAATACGTATTACATATTTAGTAACAACAATAACGATAAATTCGTTATCGTAGACATAAAAGAGTAACGATCGTTACCATAAAAAAGTATCAGTAACGATAATGCCATTAAAAGTAACGCGCTACTTCCAATTTGGATATATATGTGACATAACTGTAATTTATATTAATTCAAATAAAAATAAATAAATAATCAAAAAATATCTTGTAAGAAAAACGTGCACAATTAATATATAACAACGCATCGCAATTTTTGCAACTGATGCATAAAAAAAATTCGTCACGTCATTATAGGAATCAATAAAAAATCATATTCACCCCAGCGTAGTCATCGTAACGATGGTGTACCAAAAGGCGGAAGGTATCGAGGTGAAGTTGGTGTTTTCGACGTTCTTCTCCGCGTAGAACATGACGGTGGCGAAGATGATGATGGCCATCGCGAGTGAGAACACGAGGAAACCCAACTCGGAGGCGCAGGACTTTAGAGTGTAGCCCAAGATACGTAGTCCCTGCGAGTGGCGCGAGAACTTGAAGATACGGAACACGCGGAACACGCGTAGCGTCACGAACGCGCCCGACACGTCGTCGTTGTCGGTGATCCCGAGTCCGATGTAGTACGGCAGTATCGCGACCACGTCGATGACCGACATGACGGATCGCGCGAATTTGCACCGACTGGGCGCGGCGAATAGCCTCAGCAGGTACTCGGCTGTGAAGATCATCACGCACGCGGTGTCCAGGCAGAAGAACACGATCTTATAACGCTCACCGCACGAGAGAGTACCGGCGCGGCCTGGACGATTGCCGCACGGCACGGTCTCCACTACGTTCGCCAACACGCTCACGGCGATGAAGAACCCGGTGACGTAGTAAAACACCAACGCGGCAGTGGAGATGTGCGGATTCTGGAAGGCCCGCCACATCTTCTGCCGGTTGTCGAGCAGCTGCTGGAGGTGCTGGTCACCGTTCTCGCTCAACTTATCGTCCATCAACCGCTCAGCATTCTCGCGCTTGCGATCCCGATAGTCCTCGTAACAACAATCGCCGATCACATCCGGTAAGATACCGAAGAACGCCAGTTCTTCATCGTAGCTCGTCAGGCACTCGTGCTTCGGATAATGTAGCTTGCCCGTTCTATAATAGTTGAGAATGTGTCGGAAGATGTCCGGATCCCGGTCAAAGAAATACTCCTTGCTCTCTTCATCGTAAAAGAACTCGCGCTCGTTCGAACCGAGCAGCGTGTCCGGATACTTCTCCAGGGTGTTGCGCCACGTCTCGAAGCGACGGCCGCTCACGTTGATCAGCAGCTTCTCGTCGTCGGCCTTGCGCCGGTCCTTTGGAATAGGCGGCGGTGGCAGTGGGTGTGTGGCAATCGGTACCCAACCGATCGCCGCCGCACGGGCAAATGGCAGCCACGCTGCCACCGAGGCCATGCTCGAAGGTGGAATCTTCCTTCAGGGTAGCGGGAGAGCCAGCGTTGACCGTACCCGAAGCGTCAGCGGCACGCTCTACTCCTGTCTCTCGTCAAATCGATCTTCTATACTTCCGGATCCTCTCCCTTCGAAGTGGCAACCTAGATCTACAAGTCCAACATCGATGATCCGACCCGCATCAATCACTTACGGCGATGGATACTTGCTTTGACGATGGATAAGATCCTTGGACCGTGTAGAGCGTTTTTTCGCCGGTTCGAACATTTACGAACTGAAATTTACGGCACCGCACATCGCTCAAACGTTCGTCGATTACTTCAAATATCTTTCTTGCAACGAATTTTAAAGGATTTTTTATTTTTTTATTTTATATGTTGCGACTGGCAACTCTTCAAATATTTCTTTTACATACAGATTCAATAAATCTTTTGAACTTAAAGACTTTCTCCCTCCAATTTTGTGGCGTGAAATACGCCGCTTCTTGCCGCGGTTCTTCTTAGGTCAGCTCGAACTGACGTTTGTTTGATTCATGCTTCTTCAAGCCCGCCGCGCGATCAGTAGTACAACTACTGGCCTAGATCTCTCTCAAAGAACGATCACGTTGCTAAATCTCTATTTTTAATTCAAGTTCTTCTCAACTTTCTAACGTTCTAATCTGATCTTAGCTCTTAAGTCCAAGATCTACTTGCTATGTCTTCCTTGCTATCGGCAACCCTTCTACTTCCATCTATTTATTTCACTTATTTATGTATCTACGAATCTATTTATTTATCTACTCGTCACGGCTGCGTATACTTAATCTTTTCAACAAAGTTTCCTCTCGCGGGAAAACGAATTCGGTTTCTCCGAAGGTCTCTTATCGTCACTCTCGCTATTTAAAATGCAAACAGTCTCTTACCGAAACAGTCTCTTACCGAGACCCGTCGCGCCTCACTGCATTATAAGACCGCAAGTCGCAACGAAAAGTTGTAATTAACTGGCCAAACAACGTTTACCTCTCCAACGTCGCAACGATGATGATAACGGCGACGACGGCGACGACGGCGACGGCGGCGACGACGATGATGATGATGATGACATCGGCGTCGACGGCCTAAGCTCGGACACGATCCTGAAGATCATCATTTCACGTGCTTGGTATTCCTTACGATTCTCTCCTTTACTCTAACTCGGTCTCTCGAGAAAAGATCGTGCTTAACGAAGTGACGACCGGCACGCAGCAAAGCATGAGCCGAGCAGAGACGCGCGCCGGTCCAACCAATCGCGTTCTGGCAACGTGCCTTCCACCATCATCGATAGTCACGCGATAGCTCTTCGTGGTACTCTTCAAAGTATCGCGCCGGAGATCTTCCACCTGTTTCGGTTCACTTGGCCGCCGCGAGAGTCTGAGCTTGAGTCTCCGCCAGCAAGCACCCACCAGGATACTACATTCTCAAGCTTTCGAGCTCTCCGTCGAGTCCCTACATAGATACGAGTGCACTTCTCGGAAAAACGGCTATCGACGACATTGCTCGACGAGACACACAATGCGTGTTTCTATTGAGCCAGGTTCACCGTTTAAACCTCACAAGTTCACATAACAAGTAACAAAATTCTTTTGACGTTAAAGGCTGAAGATGATCACGACATTTAAGAAAATAAATCTAGAAATCTAGAAGATTAGAAGTTTCTGTAAAATTTTTCTTATCCACTCTCTTCGCAGTAGGTAAAGATCACGTGTAGAGCTTTTCGGAATATTATTTAAGATAGCGTATGTATGTATACAAGCTTTCTTCAAAGTGCCATCCCACTTGTGAATGCCAATAATTGGCTGAGGATTAGAAGAATTTCGTTTCTCGCCGTAAAGCCTTCGAGTATTATCCAAGCGCACAACTCGGTCACGTTCGTAAAGTTGAAATTCGCATAGAGAACGCTTTGTCGAAGCCACTTATCGAAGAATAGAGGAGAAAACGCTTACGAGTAAACATCAAACAGTCAACGAAAGAAGAGCGTCCGCAGCTTCCCGGCGTATTTTTTGAAAGCTTCGCCGTGCTTTGCGTCAGAACAAAAAGAGGCGTTTGTCCGAGCGAGTTTCGTTCATCGGGCACTCCGACCAGCATACACGCGAGCTTTTTTCGATCGCGTACGCTCCGCGTTTCGTGCACCGCCTATCTTCATATGGTCCCGGACTTCTTTCTCGTGGCTCTTCTGACAATCCGCCGGAGCGCTGGTACGAGGCTGTCTCACCAACGCACGCGACTACTCGCGCAAGCACCACCGCGTGCTTCTCTCCCGCGACACATTCAATCTGTCATGTGTGTCCGTTCCTTGCGACGTGTCGACCCGCAGATCCGGAAATTCCGGAAGCACGCCAGCCGGTCGAAAGCCTCCACGATGGACTTCTTCCCGAGAAGGTAGCGCGTCTCCGCAAGCTCCGGCACTGGGAGCTCGCACGTCGATCTTCCCCCTCAGGCGTCCGCCTGGACTATTCTCCGCAAGCTTGCGCGCACTGTGTTCCGCTCACAAACGATTCTCTCTTTCTCTCTCTCTCTCTCTCTCTCCCTTTCTCTTTCTCTCTCCCTCGCTCTCTCCCTCTCTCCCTCTCTTTCTCTGTCTCTTTTTCTCTTTCGCCGTGTGCCCGATGTTACTTCATGCGCGAGTATCGCTCTCTCGCCCGAGCTTCTCCACCGCTGCTCCTCCCGCTGCGCGGTGCGAAGCGTCGCGCGCGCGAGCAATGCGTACGCACGCGTGGCTGCGTGTACGCGTCGACGTCACCGTACGTATACGTGACAACCGTGTGTCGTGTACGTATACGTATGATGTGTGTGGTGTATGCGTGTGTGTATGTGTTGTGTGTGTGTGTGTGTGTGTGTGTCACGCTTACGTATGTATGTATTGTGTGAGCGAGTGTAATGTGCTTTTACGCGCGCGGCACTGTCGCCAGCACCACATTCGGAGCACCCGCTCGATGAGTTGGCCGCTCGTGACTACCAGAGCTTGGCCCGTGGCCCCGAGCTCGTGTGGTTCGCGATGGTGGTGCGGCGGTGGCAATCGGCAGCCCGGCACCTCCAGAGAAGCGTGGCTCTCGTGCCTCGCCAGAGAGAGCGGAGCGGCCGCGTCGCAGCAACGCCGTGCGAGCGCGGAGCGGTCACCTAGCCAAGGTCTAAATTGATTTTTACGGCGGCGGCGGCGGCGGCGGCGACGGCGGCGGTGGCGACGCGCGTCGGCGTCCCGACGCGGCGAACATTTTCCGTTGCCCGGGCAACCCTCAACGATGACGTCATGGTTCCCACTGCTACCCCTTTTGCACCCACCGCCACCATCCGCCTCCCTCTTTCAACCGATCCGCCACCGCTGCCCCCGTATTTCCACTTTAGCCTACTTGTGCTTTGAGAAACGCTGGCTTTCAGCTTTGCCCGCTCACTCCGTGCTTCGCATAGTTCTCTTAATGAGAGGGAAAGAAAAAGAGAGAGAGAGAGAGAGAGAGAGAGGTAGAAGTTATCCCGAGCCGCCGTGCCTACTTCTCGCCTTTCACGCGAACCCTCGTACTGTTGTGTTTCCTTGTATTTTTGTACTCATTCATTCATTCATTCGCTCTTTGTTGTCGATATAATTCTCCACATAAATCTACTCTAGCAAAGTATTAGGCTCTTTACGCTTCTCTCGACAAAAACTACTTTTGTCTTCATCTCACATGATCCCTCAGCATCAAAGTGTCTTTCTGTTTTTATCATTTCTATATACGTATTTTAATATAAAGTCAATCCAGCTTATTCCAGAGTTTACTCTTATTTTATTACTTTCTCGTATAATCCGCCATTCACCACCCCGTAATCGAGCTTGCTCCAGACTTATTCCGGCTTACGGGCGGTTAAGTCTACGTCTTGGTTAGTCAACCTTGTCCCTCTTATGTTGTATTATCATTACGATTTAAAAAAGACCTGGAAAACAGTCATTCAATCTCAATCCAAGTAGTTATCCAAAAGTTAAGAACTCTCATTATTTTAAACTGCCTGACTCACACGCGCATGAATAAAAATGGGGAATAAAATAAAAAAACGGCTTCTGTTGTCTTAGCTTTCTTGCACGACAACCTTACGAGCAATTTATTCAGCTAAATCCTATTACCTCCTTCTCTCCTCTCATCTTTCGTTTCTCCTCGTGATAAACAATGCTTTTCCATTCTATTTACTCCTTTCGCCACTTTCTTATTCTATTTGCACGTTCATGTGTTATCCACCGAGCCCAGCTCTATTCTCTTCGAGGTTCTTTTCGTTCGATTTTCTCGTATTTTTACCGTTTCGCTTACACCACCAATATCAATCACCATAGCTGCACCCCTTTCTTTTATATTTTCACCTTGGACCATAATTTCGGGTCATTTGTCTCCTCTTCCTGGTCTTCCGCTTCTACTGTTCTCTTCCTTCTTTTTCATTCACTGACTCTATTCTTCTTCCGTATCTCGCCCTTTCATCTTCTATATGCGCAATTTTCATCATCTCAACATGTACCGTTTTAATTACAATTTTAATTTGTACTTTTTATGGAAATTCTTATTCGGAAAAATTTCGCATGATATTAGTGTTTATCTAGTTAACGCTATCTTAGATTCGCATCTTTAAAAAAAATGGCTTCTCTCAATTTTGTACGCGTATTTTCCGTCGCTTTATAATTTTTCTATGTCTCTCATTTCCCGTCAAATGTTACCATCAAACCAACTCCAAAAATTATGATCTTATACCATATTATACTTTTTTCAACTGAGAAACACACCGAGTAGAAAAAGTTTTTTTTCCTTTTTTTCTCTTTCCACCATTTTTTCGCTCCTCTTCTTTTTTATTACTGCAGACCTCACATGTTTCTCTTGTTCATCCGCTAAGTATTGCGTTATTTTTCAGCTTTCTGCTAGTAGCAAGGCAGATACTTCGTTTAAGCTTCCATTCATTCGTCTTCAACAGAACGACGCGCAGGTGGTTTCACGGTTCTCTTCCTTATTGTCAGTTAGTCTGATGGCGGCGTTTCGTTGAAGCGAAATAACGTATGTATAGTAGGTTTTCATTCGTCACCATTGGCGGACTTTGGTGCAATTTTTAGAAATGTGTGATTTTATATTAAATTTTTATTGAATAATCGCATCATTATGTAACAAGTTACTTATGTATTAATTATTATAAGAATTAATATATGGATCTGCAAAATGTACGTAATGGAAAAACTCTTTAAATAATCCTTTTTGTACATGGAGATAATATAAATAAAATTTGTACACGTGTAATAAATTTATACGATACTAATTATTATTAAGTATTATTATTTTAATAATTATTATTATTATTATTAAATATTGTTTTTATTTTTTTAGGAAATGCTAATAAAAGTATATAATGAATTAAATACAAATCAAAATATTATATAAAACTTGCTCCTAATTGCAAACGTAGAACAATCTAATAGAAGACGATAAAGAAAAACGGAGGAAAAAGATACAAAGAGAACGAATGTTGCGTTGCCAGATAAATTCTCAACTTTAATGAACATGCGAAAGAGTGCAACTTGAAAACGACAGTAACCCTCCAGCAGAGCCAGTAACTTCCCCGTAAGACAACCCTTTTACAGAACATTCTGGAATGTTCTATGTTGACAAACAACCGTGATAATAACTTTGACATACGTAACTTTTCGAAAGTAATACAGCGAATTAATTAAGATTGAGCCATTACTCCAACGAGATTATTATCTCAAAAAATATTATGTCGATCTTTTGAATATTATATCATTAGAATAAAGCTTGAAATCATCACTCCTTAATATAAAATAATGAAAAATTAAAATTGTATTTTTATAATAATATACTTCGGCTTAAATATATTAAATATATTAACTACATTTTGAACTCTTAAAAATAAAAATATTATTAATTTAAATATCAATGATTTCCTTTTTATTCCTCATTTTCTTAAATTTAGTTCAAAATGCACACATCTCTATAAATCTTTTTTAAGTCAAGATTCAACATATTCTTAAGTGCAACAATTTATCACCGTCAGAAAAATCTTGAAAAATTGTCGATAAAAGGTAGCTTTTTATCGACAATTTTTGTACGCGAGAAGTAAACTGAAAATTTTAACAAAGCGATAAAAGTAGCAACATGTTGCAATATGATCTTCTTTTGACGGATTTTGGAAAAATAACTTTTTAAATTCACAATTGATATAGCCGCATTTTCTGGGATAAATTCAGCAAATAAAAGCCCATGTCTCTTTCGCATATTTTTCTCCATTCTTTTTTTTTCCTTTCGCACGGAACTTTTCAATTAACGTCGCGTTTCCGTTTGTAATCGGCGAGATTTTTTTCATCGGTAATTTTTTGCGATCGTTATTGCGGCGAAAAAAACAAAATAAATACTCGCAGCATTGTGCTGATGTTATTGTACCGTGAATTAAAATAGTTGTTCTCTGCATCGACCACGACTTCAGTAGTAAATAAAATGCACGGTTCTTATCGTATTAAAACAATGGAATTTATATAGATGTACGATTTAATATATTAAATTTAAAAAATCTTTATTGTACTACATAATATATTGTTGTAAAAATACAATTTTAATTTTCCATTATATCATATTAAGAAGTGATAATTTCAAACTTTATTCAAAATTACTAATGTAACTCTCCCTTTTCATTGTAAAAAAAACACTATAAAAATGTATATTAATTTATCAAAAAAATAAAAATAAAGGACACAAGTTGTCTATATTGTATATAAAAATATGAGACGTTTTACATTAAAAATTTCTTATTGAAATAAACTTACAATTAGTGCAAGTATATTAAAACATTTTAATATAAAATAATACAGTTAACATACTTTTACGGCGTTTTCTGAGAAGCAACATTGTTACAGTCAAAAGAAACCACTTTGTTTTCACAGCTGGCGAATTTAGAATCTTTAATCTCCAAAGATCAACAGAAATTGTGGACGCAAAATTATTCGACCAGGAATAAGACCAAGCATTCACCAAAGCTGTGAAGTTGCGTCAAGTTGGCCACTGAGCCCTTAAAATTTCGTTAAAAATTTCGAATTTTCTTCCTCGATCCGCAATATTACTAACAGAGATTCCAAAAAGCAATAAGAGCTAATCCTATTTTTAACTTTTACTTTGATGATCAATTAAGACACATTTTATTTTATTTTAATTACTTTTCCCCCTAGATTAAAAATTTAAATCTTTTCAATTAAATTTATTACGTTATTTATATGTAAAAAAAATATCTCATGCCAAAGTAAAATTAAATTAATACATAACATACACGATCTACAGCAATATAGAAAAATAAATTTTCAATCAAAATTTTTTATTGTCTTTAAATATTGTATAATAAAATTAATTAATAAATCTATCAAATCTTCTGCTAAATTATGTATTTTGTGCATTTAAAAATTTTATTTGGAATTTATTCAATAATATGTCTTTTTAAGATATTACTCAAAAGGTCAATTAAAACAAATCGCGTCAAAAGCAGCGCGATTAGTACACTAGTTGTAAGTCCCTCCCGGAATCGATCTTAAGATCTTATCGATAAGAGGATTACTCAAGAGTTGAAGACACACAGAAGTCTTAAAGGTATAAAAGCCTTCGAGAGCCCTGTGTCCCTTCAAGGAGGCAATTCTACGTGTCCGTCCCGGTAAAATTTCGTCGTACAGTTTCCCAAGAGTTTCGTCCCCATCAAAAGTTGTATCGCCATCTCTCTACGGGGCCGTTTGACTTTGTCGAAAGTTACAGTTCCTCGAATAACGAACAGAATAGTTCTTCTTCGGAAACTTATGTCGGCATGGCAAATGGAAAGCACTCAAGATTTCGCAACTCGCAACTGCTATGGATCTTTTATCAGATTGAAACGGTTTGCGAGCGTAAAATAATATAAAGAATCATGTTCTCGTCGTTAATCGCGGATTGCAAAATTTGAAAGTATTAATCAAGTACTTCTTAACAAATATTAGCAATAATCATGAGCAATTTTAAATCAAGAATCCCTCCCGTTTATATTTTATTCATTAATTTAAATAAAGTCTAAAGTTCAACAATAAAAAATTATTAAAATGATAGCAAAAAATAAACATCAAAAGAAAGATAATAAATTAAAGTTAATATGTTTTAAAAATAACTAGTTAAAGTTAAATTACTAGTAAAAATTGAATTGTTTAAAATTAACTAAGGTAAGTTAAAAATTATTAACTTTTTACTAACTTTATTATTTAATTTTTAACTTTTTAACTACTAGCCTCATAATATCATATTTTAAATGTTTTATCAACTGACATTGGAAATCTCTTCATCCCAGTGAGAACAAGTACGTGGCTTGCACGTTGTACACGTTGTATCCATATGCTTCACGTAGATAACGAATTTATCGGTGTAATGTCGTAACATAAGTTAGAATTCTATATCTAAATCGATATAAGTTTCTTTCAAACCTTCAACATGAATTCGGAAAGTATCCACAATGTGCAAATTTCTATTAATAACTGCTTTGTTTCCAGTAATATTGCGAATCGAGGAGCGGAGAAAGATTCTCGAGAAAGATTTTTAACGAAGGGCTTAGCGGCCAGCTTGGCGCATTTACCGAGCATTTCACGGCTCTGGTGAAATCCTACGTTACATTCATGCGGATATCACGTCGATAAGTCCGTGTGATTCACGTAGCGCACGTAAAACATGTGCTTATAACGTGGAATCCACATACGTGTTCTCATTGGGACGCTACCATTCTCGATCTTATCTAAAATTTGTAAAAATGTCGAATAAAACGGACGACGTATTCATCGAAATCTGAAACCGCTTGTCGCGGCTAAACAGAATAAAAATATATATGTCGCAGGCAAATAGCAATTTTAGGAAAATAGTATCTGACTAGGCAAATAGCATTTGCCAGGTTAGGTTAGGTTACAATAAATTACATAATTTTTGTGTTTTTAAAGCAGGCATTTTGTGTTTTTAATTCTTTACTTTAAATACACAACATGCCTGCTTGAAAAACACAAAAATTTTATAATTGTTGGGTTTTTAAAGCAGGCATTTTGTGTTTTAATTCTAAGCTATTTGACCAGACAAATGCTATTTGCCTAGTCAGATACAATTTTCCTAAAATTGCTATTTGCCTACGACATATACAAAATGACTACGCAATAAACAGAAAACATAAATTCATTATTCACCGATCGCTGCTTGTCCTGGTCTCTCCGATCGCGCATTCCTTCCGATGCAGAAATTTCGGTAAAAATTTACGTGCGATATTCCATTCGATGTCGCCGGCCATTTGCTCATCCAGACGAGAAAAACACGGTAAACGTCACGAAACGCGCTACCTTGGTACCTCGTGCTCCTTTCATCGTGCAAACCTATCGAATTACAAAACTCAAATCTGAATTGATAATCAGTCGACAATCCGCTCGGCACTTTTCACGTTCGACGAGATTCCCGTTGCATTTCACGCGCGAAATAAATCTGTGCGGCGCGCGGGCGCAACACTACCGGCGAATTCGTGTTGATGACAAACGCCGAATCGGAGTCGGCAACGTGATCGAGACGAATGCGATAAATCGCACTCCGTTTCCGCGTGCACTCCCGAATGTACTCGCGTCTGCACGGGTCTCATTAGCACACGGTACTCACGAGTGAAGCGAGCGAGTAAACACGAAGGTATTCCAAGAGCGCACTTCCAAAGCGGACGCGCGACGCGAGCGGTAACATACGAGACATGGCGACGCTGTGAAGTGTGAACAGCTGTGAACGTAGCCGCGCGTGCCGGTGATGGATCACGTGACGTCACGCCGATACGCACCGCGCGGGAAAAATCGAGCATAACAATAGAGAAATAAAGAGGGCATCGATCAACCTCAATTTGAACAATTCCGAGAATTTTTTCAAAGAATTTGCAGAACGGTTTTACTAAAATACCCAAAAATTTTAGCTGGATAGATGTGAAAATAACTGTGTTGGGCCATCAAAATAATTACGCAGGTCGCTCAAGTCAGTTGCTGGAGTGTCGAAATTTTTTATACAGCCTTGTTCATCATCCTTGAATATCCTTCATAATTATTTTGATGTAGTACCAAACAAAATTATTTTCAGATCTGTATTTAGTTAAACTTTAGATACTTTATACTAAAACCATATTCCTTCTGTATAAACAGACAAAATCTCCTGCATTTCGTAATGAGGGACAGATAATCAAAAACGAACGTCTGAACAAACTACTGAAAGAAAAGTATTTGGCATTTGTGACTATAATTGCTCAGTAAAATAATTATGATTGGAAGCTTTATCCATTGTGGCTCTCGACTTTGAACGTAATCCGCTGTGAGTGATTCTCTCTCATTACTCGCGATGTACGAGCACGATTGTTGGCATATCGCAGACAAACGGGAATCTTGATTTTGAAAAAAAAGGCGCAAACTAGCGAGTGCCATTTTCCGTTATAAAATTCAGAATGCATCAAACTAGTGCCGAGAAACGACGACCAACGACAACCGCTTTGAACAGTAACCACGCGCTTCGTTCCGCGTTTCGTCATCCGATCGCCAATCGAGTAGTGAACGTTTCGTAATCCGACGATGCACGCATGCACGTTGCACTCGGAACGAAAGCTAAGGTTTCGTTTCGCGATACATCATATCACATGAGATAGAACGTACGCATGGCGCGTAATTAATTTATATTAGATTCCCGCAACCGAATATGCAATTATAAGTTTTATTTAGAAGAAGAAAAATAAACTGAGTAATCGCTTTCTTTAGCAGCAAAATTGTTCTATATGTAGTAACTCTTTTCTAAATCTCAATAACTTGTTGTCGAACTAAAATGTTCTCAGTTGTTTCAATCTACATTTGTTTCATCAAAAGAATATTAAACATTATTATATATAATCACGAAAAGTTCAATACAGTTCGTTATTATTAAAAGAAATGCTGCCATTTCTTGATAGTGCAATGACAAAATATTTTTAAGAGAATAATTAATTTTTCTTGTAGCAGTATTAAATAGGGATTATTATTTTAATTAACTGATATAAACATATTATTATTTGTAACATAACATTCAATCGCATTCCGCATCCAAGTTCAGGGGTTAATTAATTTCAAGTAAAATCTAAATAACGATATATACTTTTATTATATGGCACACGATGTATCGATATTCTTTTTCTTTCTCAGGCTCTATTTTTACGTTTCTCATTTTTGAGCCATAAAACATTGCCATGTCATTGATTCAAGAATCATCTATAACTTAGAGTTTTTAATCCAAAAATGTCAATAGTTCATTCAATATGAACAAGTCTTTATATTCACCTTCAACGTGATCAAAGAAAACGCACGAGAAACATTAATTATGACTAACGACTGCAGCAGAATGCGACGTGAAACCGGATGCGCACAGGGTGAGAATGACGCAATGACACCCTGTGAACCGATAAGTCAAGAGCCAATTATTGTCACATGTTTTACGATCGACGACTTTCCTATCGAATACAATATTCCTTTTGTGAAAAATTGACTGTAAAAAATGGCATGTTATTTATTATTATTTAATTCTTTGTGAACGATCAAGATTTGAATTCCCCTTGTAGACTGCTTGAATTTCATG
The DNA here is from genome assembly GCF_016802725.1 of Solenopsis invicta. NCBI lineage: Eukaryota > Metazoa > Arthropoda > Insecta > Hymenoptera > Formicidae > Solenopsis > Solenopsis invicta. The sequence goes on from NC_052673.1 coordinate 14,239,253, forward strand.
AAACTTGACTTATAGGCTAATTTAACTTTATTCGAATCTAATATCAAAAATAAAAAATTTTTAATAATAAATTTAATACGGCGGACAGAATTTAAAAAAATAATCTGATTTTTATAAAATTCAGTTTTAGGGAATTTTTAACACTGCTAGACTGAGAAAAGAATACGGGACGGACAATTTACCCTTGAAAAAAAGAACTGGTAAGTGTTTCACTTAACTATTACTACTCAGTAACTGATGATATTTAAACAGTTAACTGAATAGTAATCATCAGTTACCGATATAGTAATCTAGTAGTTTACTAAAACACTTTATCAGTTCTTTTTCTTAAAGGTAAACACATAAACTTTCAAATTCTGATTCTATGTGAATCCTATAACACACAATCCTTCTTCATTGTAAATTACCTTCTTAATTTTTATACTCAGTGCATTTAAATTCAGCGATTCTAAAAACTCTCTAAAAGGGAGTGCCTAAACTAACTTGCTAAAATTAAACTTTATAAAAAAAAACTAATTATATTTTCTAAAATTTAGTCCTCTATATTAAATTTACAATTTTGAGGTCAAAAGTCAGCGACCTCAAAAATCCTTAGGAAACAAAGTTTTGCATAAATTACTTTATTAGAAAACTCACCTCCTCGAAAAGTTAATAAATGCAAGGAAAAGTTATCCATTTCACACGCTTTTAATTACATCCTGACCATGTAAATTTTGGCTCGAGCATTTGTTTCTAACTTAAAAGAAACGCGAATTAAAATATTTGCATTTACTTTGCACACAAGAATGTGCGTTTCAGTATGCACAGTTTTTTTTTCATAAATATTTCTTTATTATCGCTTCAATAATTTCAATGAACAATTTCTCGCGGAACGTGACATATCTCGAGCTGTGTATGTGTTCAATTACGGGATATTTTTAACGAAGTCAATTGTGCTCCTGCCAATAAAACGTCCACGAATATTTTCCGTTAAAACAATAAAGCGTACAACAAAATAATTATAAATTTCAAACAATTCTTTAATATTAAAATGTCGAGAATCTCAAGTTTTATGACGTAACACTTATTCACTTCAAAATTACTTTATAGCAATATAGCGTCGCTTCACTAAAAATCAAATACGACAGCATTAAAGATAACGCGAATTTAATTTCAGTCACGATACGTTACAACGCATTGATGGCGAAAAATAAGGGATAAACGACTCGATAAAACTTCGTGACGTGCAATTTACTCGTTTTTAAGAGCTTCAGTCGATAAAGCAAGGTGATCGCCACGATTCTTTTATTGCAAATTGTATGTCCTTCTCATCCCCTTTGGATCGTAACTCACTTCACACCCCCTGCTAACCCCCCCGACTAAAACTGAAAAATGCTCGTGGAAAATCGCCGACAGGCATTTGTTAATCCGGCTGGTATTAAAACCGGGGTCGCGATCCCTTCGCACCCTCGTCCACTTTGTGTATCCGTCCTTCACGTTTTTTTTCCTCTTTTTTTCGTTTTACAAACGCGCGAGAACAACCCCTCGAGGTAGTTGCTGACAGTGACCATTCTGTTTTAGACCCGTTGAAATGTTGATTTAAAGCGGCAATCGAGCTGCTTGTAAGGTTCTCTGCGATAAGCGATGATTTACATAACTGAAACATGTATGATACTTATCTGGGTTAACGAAGGATATTTCTGAGAAATAGACGAGTCTCTCGAACAAATAAGAAACGGATAAATAACGACTTGAGAGATGATTCGACCATCGTGAAAAGTATCGTAGAAGTATTATTCGACAATTCATTTCGTGTGCCCTTTATAAATTCGTCCTCCATAAATTTCCATTATATATTTTCTGAATAAAAGAAAAATTCCTTTTATTCTCGTCCTAGTAGAACATAAATCAAGTATCAGGAATGACTGTTATATCTAACAATTGTGAGATAAAATAATCGCGATTAGGAGGAATCAACTATTACTAAAAATTACAAATGTTTTATAAAATTATAAAATTGTCAACAAAAATCAATTTTATAAATTATGAAATCCGTAAAGATGCATAAAAAATATTTATATAATATATATTAATATAGTTTGTAAGATTTTTACGCATATTTACATCTTGTACACGCTTTAGATTTGTTTGTATCAATGTAGATTAATTTTAATCTCAATTTAACTTATTTTCTATCTTCTATCAAAATTACAATTAATCTACATTAATACAAACGAGCCTTAATTTATTAACTCTTTATTAATATTACGATTAATACTTACCGACATTAATATTTATCGATCCTTAATGTGTAACAATATTTCTCTCGTTACCATTTACGCATACTTCTTATTTTTTACAATATGTCGCGAAGACATACTTCATCAGACGACTTCATTACGGTTGTAAAAAGTTGTATAAATCTCTCGCACGCTCACATCACACAATTCATCAAAGAAATATGTACAACTTGTCAATTATTGATGCATTGCATAAGTTAACCTATATATAAAAATTATAAAAAATTAGTAATATTTTATAGTTGCTACAGATTGATTTATAAAAGCTGTAGTGTTACTCATAAATATTTAAAATACTTATATAAGGCTTGTTTTTTTTACGTTGGAGAAAAAAAAGATAAACTGTGCGGGTTCAATTTTATGATTGGAAAGAACAAAACTATATTCAATTCTAAAGATTCAAACAAAAAATTTAAAATAATTAACAAACAAAAATACATTCAATAATATTTAATATATATTTTTATATTTTTTCTAAAAAAATAAATGTAAATATATATTTTAAACCTATATGTTGTAAAACTGTTAAGATATTAACTGTTAAGATTGTTAATCATTTATTTCTATTAAAAATATTTAATTGCTCAAATTTGGATCTTATTATCCTATCCTATTTTAAAATTTATTTTTTGTTACATATACATTTGTATCTATCAAAAATTTCACTCATTCAATGATACTATTGTACATTAATAAATATTTAGAAATTTATAGTTTTTTATTGATAGTTTATATAATCAATAGTAATTATTGATTATATTATACGTCAGAAATAAAAATTATGGCAAAGATAAAAAAGTAGTTGCTAGGTTACTGTGTTTATTCTTTTAATAATGAGTTATAAATATTATTGATCATTTTAACATAATTAGATTTACAATAAAGAGAAATCATCACGAAAGGCACATCAAAGTTACATGTTTTGTAATATTTAAAATTGATTATGTAAAAGGGACAACATGAGAGTAAATACTTTTCAATGTTCAGAACAATTTCCTCTCTCGCGCTTTATTTGATATTTGAATTGTCGAGCCTGCTTACAGGATGAAGAATTTAGCGCGAAAGAAAAAGGAAGATCATATGTCTGCCCTAGTGTTCAAAGATGGTCGAGCTCCAAATGTACGCATACAAACGTACATTGCGTACTTCTTGTGTATATGTCCCCTCTATCATTTTATAGTAAGCCGCATACCAACCACTACTGGCATTTTGGCTACGATCCATTTGACGCTACAAACACTTGGAAGCCAATCTTTGATTGGCCAATAATAAAATTGTTTGTAACATTCTTTGTTCTAATTGATCAATCAAATGCTTCGAAGTATTTGTAGTGTCGAGAAAATCGTACCCTTTAACATCGATTTCCAAACGGCGTCATTTTTTAACTTGATGTTGACTTTTTTTTTTAAAAAGACTTACGTATACAAAACAAATGTAATTTAATATATTTTATTTTGCACAGAAATTATAGTAACAATCTAAAACTATGCAAATATAATTCTAAATAAAATAGTTTAAATTAAGATTGATGAAAAATGAAACAGTTTCATTAACTCTTGAAAGTGACGTAATACTACGGCAGACTTATGATTATTAAGTTATACTTATGTAAGTTATACAAAATCACATCGACAAATACAATATTAAATATCACTTGATAAAGTTATATCTGTTTTCGTAGTAGACTATACATTATACTAATCTTTTATATCATCAAAAGCGGAAAACTTTGACTACAATGTTCTTACAACGAAATTTATGCGCAAATACACACGCGTGTTACATGAATATACATGTAAAATCGTACAGCGTAGTATTATGAAGAAATTTATATCGAGAGAGCATATGGATTAAATGTAAGTACGAAGAGTTTTGGTGAACATGAGATACATACGAAACAACAATTATGATAAATGACGGCGAATTAAGTGATCATATACATATTTCACGCCCCAACGCGCTCGTCCTTTATGTCTGAATCCTGGCGTGAGAAGGACTGCAATCACTAAAAAATAAATTACAGTTATCGTAACCATACATTAGATACAGAGGATAATGCATTCTATATAATAGGTAATATTTGTTACCTATGACATAAAGCAAAAGCAAATTGTTGACCGTGTTACCGATCCATGCGAAGAGCACGAGAAAGACAATTGTTGCGCTGTAATACTGTGACAAGAATAAAAAAATATTACATAATTTTCTATTTGTGAAACGTAGAAATTAAATCTTTATGATAAGATGGTACAATTTTTTGTGAATTCTTAATATATATTTTTATTTTTTAAACACAAAATATAATTAAACATTTAAACCCTAGTGTAATTAGAAAGTTTACAATCTGAATTAGTTAACACATATATATAAATAAAGAAATTATTATTGATGTGATCAAAGTCGCGATTTATTTTATTCTAAAGAAGTATTAAAAAATGTACCGCAATAAATATAATTCTGAATATAACACTTTGCATTATTAATATTTCTCATAAATAAGTCATTCTTTTAACATCTGCATTTTGTAATAACAGAAGAGAAATGAATAAAAAAGGAAATATTATTACTGAACATTGTTCGATTGTATTATACCTTCAAACAAAAAGAGAAAAGCTTTCTATACAACTTTTACAGAGTGAGACTAAAAGCAAACAATTGTTGACATCATACAATGGAATCAGAATTACCAAACTTGAATCTCAAAAATTTCTTGTTCAAAATTATATCATATTTGAAACTGTACTACTTTAGCCTATATAAAGTATCCAATAAACATTGGGCAAAAAAGATTATTTCATTAATAAACATCAGATTCAGTAAATTTTGAAATAATCTTACAGGAAAAAGACATGCAATTAATCTCTTTTAAGAAGTCACATAGTTTTTTGAAAGAAATTCACTTACAAGATTAGGGCGATCGTTCCGATATTTCGAGATGGAAGCCCATGCACCTTGCACTTGCAATATGGTGGCAGAGAGATTTTGACAAATCTCAATCAATTTCTTCTCTTTTTGTCCAGTCCAACTTTGTGCGTTGCACAAGATTGAAGTTAAAATTGGTACAAAGTAATCGACGAGAGCGAATACCAATAGGCATAAAGATATCATCGTTAGCAAGGCTGGTTCTAAAATCCATATAGCACTAAAACAGAAGATACATTGTTGTTTTACACATATACTTATTTTCCAACAAGTTTATATCTAACAGGAGATCTTGGTCAAATATCTTTATAATTCAACTTGTTTTTAATCAATTCAGAAGTAATTTTCTTAAATAAATTTTAAAATAATAATATTAGGATGAATGTAATTTAAATATTAATATTTAACAAATATATCTTAATTTATATAAGGACATATCAAAATTCTAAAATCTACTTGAAGCTCATTTGGGTCTATTTAAGAGAATCTGAAAACAAATTACTGTCATTTTTTATTAAAAAATATCTTTCAACTGGCTTTATCAAAAAGTTCTAAATTCTTATACTTAATATTAATCTGCTTAAAATGTTTCTTTGGTTATTATCTTATCTTTTTTTGTTATTACCTTATTTTTTGTTATTATCTTGAAATCACTCTTTGTCCTCTTCATTTTGATACATATTTTAATTGTGTAAAAAAAGTTTTGTAAGTCTATAAAATCAATTCAAAGATATTTTCTGATAAAAAAATATCAATAATATACTAAGATCCCTTTAAGACTTATTAAAACCTTAAAGAATTAACCACAAAACAGAATTTTCTTAAATCTAGTCTTCTGTTTTTCTCTTCTAATTTTTAATTGCTAAAAACCTGTATGCTTTGAAATATTTTTATCAAGGAAAAATCAATTTAAAATTGAATAAAAAATTTACAATAGGAAAAATATTCAATGGTTAAATTTAATTCATACCTGGAATATGCACATGCATACAGGCATGTAAGTGGTAAAAATAGTTTTTATTTTTAAAATTGACTTCATTTACCAGAATATCACTGTGACAAGTCCGACAATCAGGCCGGGATGCCAGCTACGTTCCCACAAGAGGATAGAATTCAAAGGCAGAATTATCTCCCGCCAGCACTCCATCTTCCGCTTCAGCTGCTTCATGTGTTTTTCCTGAGATAACATTGCATTTATCAGCCAACGAAATCAAGTCTCGCTCTGTCATTGATTTTTTACTACGCTACAGAAGCGCGTGTCATATAGCGGGGACGAGTTTTCTATCTGTCAGCCGGTTCCAAGTTCAAATTTAACGAAAGAACGACGAGCCGTGCCGCACTCACCTTCTCGACCGTCCCGTCATCCGTCATCGTGTGAAGATTTGTGAGAAAAGCGGCGTTTCAATTCAGCTTTATAGCGGCGAAGGGGAAGATGTACGACACGCGTAGGAGTCAATGGCAACACAGAGGAGAGTCTCGCTCCACTGGAGTACTTATTCCGTGTGCAATTCCGTCGTTTATCCACCACGTACCGTCATTTCGAGCCGCGAGCCGCGACAACACGATCTCGTCGAAAGGTGATAGCCGGGTATCGGTCGGCTCAGGGATCGGCGACGCTGCCGAGTCGTTCGCGCTTTGGAGTTAAAAAAAAAACACGCACACAAATCGAACCGGAGAACACGGACGCCCGTACTACGGGTGGTGGCGGCAGCGGCAGCGGCGGCGACGGTGGCGGTGGCGGCGATGGTGGTGGTGGTGGTGGTGGTGGTAGGTGGTAGCGATGACACGGAGGGAAAGAAGAGGAAGGATCGACTTTTGGCTTCGAGAGTACGACACGAACCTGGCACGCGATTGGCTGTCAGTTCAAAATGTTGGTTATTGCAGGCGATGCCGTGCTGATGTTGTGACGTTAAGCGTTTTCCTACGCCGTGCGCCGGGAAGCTGGAAAAATCGCGTAGCTGCGCCGCGAGGCCTGGCCTGGAGATCGCGCCTCGAGTTTTCGGCGAATTATGGCTGCTGCCGCCGTGAGCTCGGTGAGTATCCGCTAACGGTCGGCTGTCGCAGAGCGAAAATGCGTCTCGTCCGTCGCGGCGTCCCGCCGCCGCTGCCGCCCGCTGCCGTCGCGGCCGTAGCAGCAACGCCTTCTTGTTTACGTTTTTCCGTGCGCTCCGAAACGCGCATCTAAAATCCCCGCAGAGACCTCGATCGCACGTAAAAATGGGCACGCGATTTTTTGCAGAATGTGGAAAATCTGTCGCCGCAGATCATCCGCCGGGTGGCCAAAGAGATGGCAGAGCTGATCGCACAAACACCCGAGGGTATTCGTGTCATTTTGAACGAGGCCGACGTCACCGATATACAGGCCGTTATCGAGGGCCCAGGTAAGATCGGTTGTCTCTCTCTTTCTCTCTCTCGCTTGGCCGCTCGCTTTCACGCTCCTCGGCCGTGTCGATGAGACCGATTTACCTGCGAGCAAAATATCCTTTATCGACCATACATTTAACGTTACCTAACCTAATCTGGACTATCGTCCTAACCCCAACACCGCTTCGTTCCAACTCGTATGTGCCTGTGTGTGAGCGTTAAGGCGGTTCTACACAGAATAAATGTAGTCGAAAGTAGATGTATGCCAACGAGCCCTAATTTCCCCTACATGCTCTCCATTTCTATCAATATAAATTAATTTTGATCTTGGTATTCTTCTTATTCTAGAAATTAAAAGAAAGATGAATTGAGATCAAAGCTAATCTTCATTGGTAAAAATAAAAATGCAATGCACACCTTACCATTTGCAACTATATTAATACTTATTGTAAAATGATTCTTATTGTTTCCCCATATAAACTAATCCTTGTTAGTTAAAATAATGTAACATTGATATCTATATTTTTTTTCAATAGCGGGGACTCCATATGCCGGTGGTTACTTTAGAGTGAAATTAGTTCTTGGAAAAGACTTTCCACAAGGACCACCAAAAGCTTACTTCCTCACAAAGATTTTTCACCCTAATGTAGCGAAAAATGGCGAAATATGTGTTAATACTTTAAAGAAAGATTGGAAACCGGATCTTGGAATACAACATATCTTATTGGTAAGTGATTACCAAAATATACGATTATAATCGCGTTTGCTTATTCTTACGTTTCTATTTTTATATCTTTTAGACTGTAAAATGTCTGCTGATAGTGCCAAATCCGGAATCCGCTTTAAACGAGGAAGCTGGCAAATTGCTTTTAGAAAGTCACGACGAGTATGCGGAGCGAGCGAAAATGATCACAGAGATACACGCACAGGTAACGTACAGACCTTATCCCAATTGAAGCTTTTCTTGGTTTTTTTTTCTTAATTTTTATGAATGATTAATTTGTCTTTTAGGGAGGTGGGAAAGGTAGCAAAGCTGGTCTGGAGAGTTGCGCTTCTTCGGAAACTGGAGGACCTCTTCCAAAGAAGCATGCAAGTGACAAGAAGCTAACAGCAGAAAAGAAAAAAATGTTAAAAGATAAGAAGAGAACGCTGAAGAGATTATAAGGAAAATTAATATTATTTATCTGTCTTTTGTAATTTAAAATACTGGTATGATAATGTTGCCTCGTATTGTATACAATTATTATTGCATAGTAAAATTTTATTATCTAAACTTGACTGATCTTATTATTAAGTATGTAGAGAATTTAATATGTCTAGTTACGCAAAAATAAGAAAAAAAAAATAAAGATGGAAAATTGGATCTATCTTGCGTGGAAGATTAGTACAATTCTGTAGTGATCTGTACAATCATAGGCTGAATTCTAGAAATCTTAATCTCTATACTGTCTATTAGCAAATATTTTTACATATGTACAGAATGATACGATGTGATTACTTAAGTAAAATAAAGAAAATGTCTTCTATGTGCAAAGCATCTTTTATATCAATCTTATTCAATAAGTATTGCACTCTGTTTGATTTCAGGTACTCTATACATGTTTAAATTTTATTTTTTATTTTAAGTATATTTAAGTTTAGCTTCGGATGTATTTTTCTAAAAAGAGATATGGGATAAAGTAATGGGGCTGAAAGGGTAACTAAGTTCTCACAGTATTAGGAGATTTTTCTCTTTGGTTTGGATAATACAAAATCTTTCTTTCAAGAATAGCTTTTTATTGAGAGAATCTGTCGATAGTTTTTCTTCAGTCTTGCACCACTTGATTGCTATTCGTACGCTGCATGATCAAGAATGTATACATGTTCTTACAAAGTCCATCACTGTGCATTAAAGTATATCATTAATATCCGACTAGATAACAGTACGTCACAGCCTTAGTCCATTATTAACCATGCGCTACGCATAGTGATATAATGCTTATATTTATGCTAAAAAAGTAATGCACTGGATACACGCAAGTTACAAAAGTATTATGTATCATCAATTATACTCTAAGAATCCCGCAGAAAAATTAGCCTAAAAATGGGTATTGCAAATAAATTTCCTGATACCCAATATAGCATTTGGAATAATCAGATTGTGAGGGCCAGAAGCACATTCTGTACTTTGATAAACAACAACTTTTCGAGATGTATCTCATTGTATTTTTCATCTGGTGAGCACACACGCACGGTAATACATACAAATTCATACAGTCTTTACAATCATAGGTATGTTCTTTTTTCAATTTTTGTGTATCACTGTGTCATAAAAAAAATCTATGAACCTCTACATATAATGTTCGGGAAAATTTTGTAAAATTTGCTGATCCCAATTTTCGAGAAAGAATCGTCAAAAATAAAAACTAAATTTTCTTACCATCTAAATTTTAATATATAAGTATTTATAATTGTATACTTCATGAAAGAAAGAGCAACAATATGTATTGTGTTAGATTAAACAAAATCTGAATATAGCAGAGTTTTGTGATGTTACTTGACTTCCTTCACATAAGCTTCGAGTTCTGCATCCAATTCCTCAGCTGTAGGTGTTTTTGTCACTTGTCGAGTGCCTCCTCTGCCTCCGCGCCGACCACCACTTCCACGACCTTGAATTGGATCAAATTACGCTATCACACATTGAAAAACTAACAAAAAAATGGAAAAAATTGAAACTAACAAAGAATTGTTAAATATAGTTTGTGTAACAACTTAACTACGGCTCGTACAAAATATATAACTGTGTAAAAAACACACAGTTATATATTTTATTACACATCGCTCGATTTTGCTATTGGTTTGCATAAATTATAACAAAAATACATTAATCTGATCATTAAATATTGAATTATATTAATAAATTACCTCTAATAGATCCTGTACCACGATTTCCTCTAAAGCGTGTCTGAGGTCTTTGTGTATAATTAACACTGCTAAGTCTCGGACCACCACGGACAGAAGTGACTGGTAATTCAGATGTAGCTACTTGTATGTTCATTTCACGACCTGTTGACATAAACATTAGACACATGCAAAATATTTATATATATGCAAATTGTGTAGTAATAATTTTTATTTGTTATAAACATTCCAAAGACTTGACTAATAATATTGATACTTATAGGTAACTTAAGTACAAGCAAAATTGCATAACTAGAAAAGCACATTCACAAATAGACACAATAGTGCAAATTTAAATACATACCATCTAGTGGTACTCCATGATACTGTTTCATTGCTTTGATAGCATCTGCCCGTCTTTCAAATATAACATCAGCAGAGCCTAAAGATCGACCCGATCTATCATAATGTACTGCTGCTGATTTTAAAGGTCCAAACTCACTGAATAATTCCTAAAAGATATTATTACAGTCAGTACTCTATATCAAACCTTTTTATATAGAAAAGTTCTAATTAAAATAACAAATCTACATAACATTAAGAATTATGATAATTGAAAAAATATAGATCTCTTTTTATGAGAATTCATATATAAATGTATGAGAGTATGTATGCATTTAGTTTTGATATCATCTAATAGTTTATAAATAAATTAAATTTGTTTTACTTGTATTAACAAACTGAATCTATGATAGTATTAATTTAATCAACATCAAACATTTCAATTACATTACATATTACTGTTTAAAAATGACTGTTAAGAAATCCTTGTACAGAAGGTTAAAAATTTAAAAAAAGAAATAATTCTATAACAATTCAATTTTAAATCATGTGCTCAACATATTAAATAAAAGTTATTTTATATATAATATTTGAATACCTGTATATCTGAATCTGATACACCAAAATCAAGATTTGACACCAAAAGTTTAGTTGTTCCTGCATTGCCTATTGCACCACGACCAACTTTTTTTACACCATCAAACATGTCATGTTTCCAAGCACTGTTTACATCGCCCTATATAATAAAATATAAATTATTAACTTGTTGGGAAAGCATTGTATTCATCAAACAAAATCTTGTTTTTTTGTCAATATTCTTCAATAATATAACATTTTATTGTCGGACCTATCAAAAAAAAGCTTTTTTCTTTCATTATGTTGCAAGTTACATAAACTATACCTTATATAGACGTAGCTTTATCTCACTTAGCTGTATATTTTTATTAAAAATTACAATATATGTGGAACTAAGTAGAAAGCTTTTTAGTTACTCTATTTATTGAAAATAGCAATAAATATGTACACAATAAAGGGAAAAAAAAGAAGATGAAAGAAAAGGAAAAGCTGAACATTACTATTGTTAATAGTTACCTATACCATCTTTCAAGTAAACGGTCATATAGGTAAGTACTTGGGAATTACTCTGGCTCATAACGTACGCATATATGTACACACACACATACAGAGAAACACACAGCAGATTCTGGTTTGAATATTGAATAGCACGCGGATGAGAACGCGCGCGCGCGCACTCGATACGCACACGAACGCAACACACAAAATGGAACAAAGTCGTACGCTATGAAAAATCTCAAAGATCGAAGGTTCGGTGACGAGTTCGATGTCTTACCCTCGTGTACGGTAGAGAACTGCGTGCAATACCACCGCGGCTGCGTCCTCGCATGACGCCACCGCTGGGTCTCTGTGGTCTGCGTGCTCCTCGACGGGGTGAACTGCCGGCGCCTCTACCGCGTCTACCACCGCCACCGCCGCTGCCACGCGCCCTGGACCCTTTGGTCTGTTTGATAATGTCGTCCAGGCTCATTTCAATCTTATCCACCATCTTCATTTGTGCGGTTTACGATGGAACGTAATGGCTTCACGAGAGAAATACCGACGTAAATCAACCTCTCTCACTGGCGACTTTCGTGATGATGGCGGTAGAACGAAGACGAACCCGAAACAGCGCCGCAGAGCAATCTGGGTATTCCGAGTACTGCTGGGTATTGCTTCGATTATGAAAATCATGAGGGAAAACTTCATGGATAAATGTATCGTGCGCCATGAACTAGAGGTACTCTACCATGAACGCATTACTACCGCCTCTTACGACACAATAAGGAACTATGGATATTCATAATCGATTCTCATTTCAAGACCGTCTATAAATTAAGACATTAATACAGTTCTTTGATTTGTTGATGACATCTCAAGATAATACGTAAGACAATTTTAAATATAAGAATAAACTATAAATACCGACCTAATGCATTCAAATAACGCTTTCGAGTATAGTGAATTTTAATCCAATCCGAGTCGGATTAATGACGTCATAAGCTCTGTTTTAAGTTCTGATTGGACGATTCCAGCATATGGCGTCATTACTCTGATTCGAAGCGGGTAGATGATCACACGTATTACTGGTATAATTTTCTTAAATATTTCATATTTTTAGGTTAGCAACAGAACTTTCCAATTTATGCCTTCTCATTGTTGAAGTCTTAAGAAACCGAGCAAAATCTGCGCTAACATTCTGCTGATATAAAATGTCAATAGGTTCACAAGATGTAAACAAAACGTAACTTCAGATGAGATCAGTAACATTTTATTGACTGGGTATTTATTAAGAAAAAATGAACGTTTAATTTGTTAGAAAAGCTTTAGCAAAAATCGAGATAAAAATAGAATTAAATATTCTTCAAGAGGGAAAGAGAATCAATAATACATATACAGAGTTCAGAATGGCAACAATATTTTATTGTGCAGTCTAGCACTTGAACACAGTGATGGATAATCGCTGAGTCTCACATAATAGAAAAGAAAAAAGATGGCTTGAGGGCCATTGCGCGCTATATGGGCAAGTATACTCCTTGCAAAAGGAGTAAGCACGAGCGCTGTTGTGTCTCCTCTCTTTCTCTTTCTTTCTGTTTTCCTTCTATTTCACTCTCTCTTTCTCTCCTTTCTTAAAGGTGATAACTCTTAAATTCGTAAGCTTCTACAGGCAGGGCGTTCACTAGACTATACTCGACTTCAGCTTCATGCAAAGAGGCTGGGTGGTCAGCCGCTGCAGCTGCAGCTGCAGTATCAGCCGCATGCGCAGCCGCGGCTGCGGCATTGTTCTGTGCGGTTTGAGCAGCGTCAGCGGCTTTCAGCGCTGCGGATTGCGTCGTCTGGAAGTCCAAGCGTGCTGCCGCAAGTTGTTCGTCGATCGTTTCGGCACGTACTTTAGCTTGGCCTACCATCGTCGTTTGCGCTGCCTGCTGAGCTGCGGCTTCGGATGCCGCTTGAGAAGCATGTTGAGCAGTTGCTTGCGCTGCATTCAATGCCGTGGTGATCACCTGCACTTGGTGCATTGCCTGTTGCGCTGAATTTCTCGCGGCTGTGGCCGCTCGTGTAGCCTGTTGCAATTGTCGCTGTTCACTGGCCACCGCAAGATGCGCGTCCCTCGACTGCTGTTCTAGGCCCAACACGATAATCTGCTTGCCAGCCAAGGCTGCAGCGGCTGTCGCCGCGGATTGCGCTGCCGCTTGAGCTAAAGTGTTTTTGGCTACGTATGCTGCCTGTCCAGCGGCCGCTGGTTGCCGATTCAATTGTGTACGTGCCTGATTAGCGGCTCCTACAATCAAAATACAAATATATCTACAGTAAAAAAGAAACTCGTTTATTTCCTTTTATGCATCTATTATTCGTACCGTTCTCTTTCATTACTTGTTATAGTTTTTATCGAGAGAAGACAAAGAGTCATTAATCAATTATTTAAGCACAAGAAACGTATTTAACCTGTAGCTATATTGGCTAACGGTCCACCCACGCTGTAACCAGGCTGAAGATGACTCTGACGATGACCAGTCGCAGCGACTGCTATGACCGGCGCAGCTTCAACATAACGAGTATTCGAGTCGATCAACGCAGGTTCATCGTGACTTGCGTACTCTGCAAACTCATAACCATCAATTTCTTGATCGTGAATCTGCTTCTTGGATTTAGTTTTGGCGCAGTACGTGAGAGTCACGCAAGCCAAAAATATCAACAGAATCTTCATGTTGAAACGTTGAATTTTAGCCGTGGCTATTGAATATCTGTAAAAACTAAAAAAAAAACAAAGTTAAAATTCATCTTCTTGAAAAAAAAATGTAATGCACTGCACAGTTATTCAATTTTATTTACTATTGCAGTTGTTTAATTTAACATCAGAGTTTTTTTTAATTAGCATATAATAAATGAATTCCACTTGCAACGCGGCATTTTCTACGTACATACAACAAGCATTACAAGCAATTAAAGGTTTTATATTGTTTTGTTTTACAAAATTTCTTTGGTGTTACGACTATGAAAAGTAAAAGTAGAACTTTGATTTAAATTGTATTTGTCACAACACAGTAGACATGCCGGACAATTCTCCGACAATACTTTTTTCTCGCGGGTCCAACACAACTATCTCTTTTATCTCACCGACTACGCGGGGGTGAACGTATCGTATTCGATCGACCGTGAAATCGAGTCACGTTTCGATTACATAAAATATTACGGGATATCACGTATAAAAGGAACCAGTATCAATAGATCCGATTTCAAATCAGCCAAGCGCACTACGAAAAAGTACGTGCAAATAAAATTTTGCATTATGGATTCACACACGTGTGCCCTCTAAATCTCGTAGAGTAAAATGCCAGTCTAAAAAAAGGAAAATTGAGCTTAAGTAATTATTCGAGGGATTTGCCATTCTAATAAGAGTGAAAAATCACTCCTATAGAAGTGATTCAGTCCTATAAAAATGAATTTTGATTTTACAGTACCAATTATACCCTATTATACAGTACCAAAGCACTTGAGTAATTGTAGAAGTTCAATTTTCACTTTACAAAATTTAGAGAGCATATTTTTATTTAATAAAAGGTAAAAAATTCTTTGACAGAAATTTTTTCAGAGAAACTTTCTTCTTCAAAAAAATTACTGTATTATATCAAAAAACTGTGGAAATCTCAAAAGTGCGACAGCGCGTTTCAAGTATTATTTCTAATGGTTTCATAATTGGTTTTTCTTTGCTAGGCTCTTTTCTTTCAGAACAAGAATTTCTTCCGAGTCTTGTCAACGACGTGCATGACTGCACGATGAGCTTGATTGATTGCTTCGAATCGATTCAGGCATGAAAAAAGAGAAGACCACTGTCGCGACAATGATACGGTATTCAGTGTTGTATAATAATTGAACGTGCTGAATGGATCGAACAATCGGAGAAAGCGACATGTAAAAACTATGACGCAACCGCAAAAGTGATCGCTACATCGATATGATAATTCACTCTGTAAATATGAGTTTTTAAAAATATTTCGCCACGTATTAAATTAATAAGTAGACTATTAGATCGATACGCGAATAACACAAGAGCTAAAAAAAGTGCCATTTTTCGATCAAAGCGGATTTTGATACTCAATAATATTTTTATACCAATTGATTATTAAATATATTTTTTCCTGGCTGAGATTATATCTTTCGCAATAAGTTTTTCTACTTGTAGACTCATTAAGTCTAACAATCAAATTACTTTGAGGTATTTCTAGTTTACGATTGCGTTCTAATTGTAAGTCCGGCAACCGTATTAGCACGCAATTTATAGAACTGAAGAATGTATTTAATATAATTGATATAAAAATGTTTAAAGCACCAAGATCCATTTCGATCACAAAATGACACTTCTTAACTCTTGTAGTATTAAATTAACTTATGATCTTTGCTTAGTACACCCTCCACCTCCCTAAAAACCTGCAAAAATCCGCTTTATCACAGAGTGATTTTGTTATAATATAATTAAGCAGCTGTAATAAAAATAGCACATTGATATCACTTTGTTCGTACACCACTATGACTTCGTCGCGATATCACTGTGACTTTTTTGCTATGGAGCTAATCTCATAAAAGCTTTGGATTTATCCGTGACCGTAATCGTAAAGATAAAACAGAAAAAATAATCTTTTCATCTTGATTCCTTTTTGAATTGATACATTGACCAAGACTGATTTGTTTGAATTAGCATGTATGACGTGCATTTGCTATCGGCAAAAATCGAATTCGTATTATACTGATATGCACATGCTTGCGTGACGCACACCGCCTTTCAAAGTGTCGCAACTATACATCGTGCGATCGCTTAAAATTGAAAATCCGGTTTCGTTTCGCTCTGAAAGCGCTCGTGTACGTCACTCGTATCGTAAGATTTATCTCAAATGAGACCCGAGTTACCGATGCAAATATAAATCATAACAGATTTTTAGATGGAGCTACGTATGACTATCACAAAAATTTAAATTTACACTAATTATATAGTTTAAAGTTGAGCTTAAACAATGTATTTATGATAAACATAGGTATACGTATATAAAATAAACTTTATAAAATATTAAATTATTATTCATCTATTTTCTATATTTCCGATTAACTTTAAAGAAATAGCAGTAAAATATAATTCGGATTTATAATAATAAATATAATTAAGTTGTAATAATTTAACAAATTTTAAAAAAATATTAAATATGTCACAAAAATCAAAAGAATTAAGTTATATGCAATTAAGTTGATAGAAAAGTTTCATTCAGTGATCTAGAAATTATGTACACAAACGTATTTGCGTATATGTATGTCAATGCTATCACTTTTAATGTTGTCCTTGTAGCAAAGTATTTTTTTTTATATCCTAGTTACATGTATTGCAAAGGTATTTTGATGACGACATAATTTAAACTAAAAATCAATGTACATGATTGCACAATCGAGCATGTAAAGTTTCGAGTATAACAGGATGTTAATTCTTGTTTCTAAATTAATTATTCTCTGTCTTTTTCTTTTTTTTACTGCCTCTCACACGCAAACACGCACGCGCGCGCACACACACACACACACACACAGAGAGAGAGAGAGAGAGAGAGAGAGAGAGAGAGAGAGAGAGAGAGAGGAGGGAGAGAGAAAAGAGATAAATATTAATTACACATTCTATATTCATCCATTTTTTTAAATTAAATTATTTCAAAAATACAAAATTGATTTCTATATAATTTATATAATAATTTATATAAACGGTAAAAAATTATGTATATGTTATGAATAACGAAATTAATAGAATAAATTGTATTGTATTTGAACTTATTAATGGTAGCTAAAAGCATAGTTTTCTACATGTCTACATTGTGTAAGAAAAATATTTATTTTTGTTTAAGATTCAACAAATTTATAGAAAATATTAACCATGTTAGCAAATTCAGAAGAATATTAACAGATTAATACTAGCAAAACTTTTTATAACTTTAGATTGTGTCAAATACGTCACAAAAATATTTTTATCAAAATTTAAAATATTATGTTAAAATCTGTTATAATTTTTTCGAATCGAATTAAAGACGGAACATAATTTACGTGAAGAAGATAAAAAGAATTTTCATACAGATAATTAAAATGTCTATATGTTAATGCGCAAAATATATTATAATTGTCTGTAATAAACAATCTGTATAGATATTTCCATTATGCTAGAAAGTATAACAAAGTATTTTCTTGATGAAAAATAAGGAATTTAAACCTTTATTAAAAAATAATTATTATTTGTTATGTTTAAAAATTAAAATTGGATTATATTGATTTTGGACAATATACCTTCCGTCTTTTTTAAAGTATCTTTACACCGACATTTATTTCGAATCTTACATTATTTCCGAGCAAATGGTAAACACAAGAGAAATTTTTTGAGTGGCATTAGTAGTAAAGAATTTCTATACTTACTATATTATACTCGATAACCGTGCCAGTTAGTTAAGTGCTTAGTGAATAGAAGCTGTCCTTGCTTGAAGGAGTCGAGAACTGATTCCAGTTACTCGTTCATCGGAGCTCTTATAGTCCTGTCTGGTCCAGCTAATCTATTGCCACGGAAGGGATTGCAGACGTTCAAAATAGCGCCCTGCCAATATTCTTTTCCGCCTGTTATGTTTCATTCTCCCTCTGTTTACATACATACACATATATATAATATGTATCATCGCATATACATACACATATGCATTATGTGTGTTACTAGAATCTATAATAAATTAATTGGATAGAAATATTTGATGCAGCTCTGTTTTATCTGAAATGCATGCAGCAAAACGCTGCGTGCATTATAAAAGACTTAATTGATAGATCTTTAAATATATTGAAATTATTTAAATAAAACAATTTAAAAAACAGAGATAATTTTAAGCTCCTATTTTTTTCCGTTCCCCAAGATACGAGAGTTATTTAAAAAATAAGGTCCAATTTCTTATAAAACATAAACCATGTTTCGGACCTTACTTTCTGAATAATCCTCGTACATATTTACATACTCAATTCATTATAATCTATAAAAATATCACAAATTGTATATTGTATTTTCCCCGAAAAATTTATTAATATTCGGCCTTTTTTCTACAATTATAGAACATTATAGTATTTAATTGTAGAGAATAGATTGCGTGATTAAATATCGATTTCTATCTGCGCTTTTCCTTGTGGGATTAAGGAAATGTTGATTACATAAGAGTATAAAAAGGTATCAAATCGTACAGACTTTTCTTATCGTTTCATTTAAAAATATAGGACAAATACATGATCGTATTTTACCAAAAATACATACGATTTTTAACATATTTTATAATTATATTTAATTATTTTTTAATCATTCATTTATTATACATGTATGTATAGTCGTGAGCTAAAAGGTTGCAACACATTTTCTTTGATGGTAGATAGTTTGATGCTTAATTGGTTGGATCCACAGGTAAGAACCAATGACGTTCGCTGTTTGATGAGCAAGTCTACATTTCAAAAACAATCGAAGAAAATGTGTTGCAACCTTTTAGCTCACGACTATACAAGAGGATTTAAAAAACCGCGAAATATACTATATCTAACTTCACATAATATCATCAAATATATCGAAAAAAGCACTAATCAGTTATCAATTATCGTCATCAAATCAAAACATATAGTGCGAATTTAAAAGATTCATTATGACATTTTGACGAGTACGACGTGCATGTAGTCATCATAATGAATATTTTCTATGTTATTTACATCAGTGAGTGCAAATTATATAATTAATTATTGTCATTTTATCATTAAACAATTGACATTTCTATTCTAACCAAAATGCCATTTTTCAGTCGTACTGATATTCACAATATCCGATTGTGGACGAATTCATAAAGCCCCTATTAGTACAGTAAGTTTCTTATTTAATAAAAGTTCTTAATAACAATTACATTTAACTTTTTACTTTTTCGTAAATCATAATATTAGTGATGTTCTAATGAACCTTATACTTGCAATATTATTATAATATTGTATAATATTATGAGAATATCAATATTATTTGATAATTTATATCGCGAATCTTGATTTAATCTATTTTTATTTCCTAATTCGAAACTTTTTGTTTACAGCAAATATATTTAACGTGAAATACGTAAACTCGCGTATGGAAACTTTTTTTTTACTTTTTGATCGCGGTAAACGCGTATCGTTATAAAATTATCATTTGAAAAGAAAGGTAAAAAAAAATGTGTAATTTATGTGACGCAAGAGTCAAGTGTCACTACAGTGTCCCTTGATGAAGCTATTCGTATGAATTTCTTGAATTTGGCATATCTGTGTTTGTCTCACAGGTGCGTGTGTAATACCCGTTTTAATTTGTTTATTTAGTATTGCTTTTCAAAACAATTATAGAATCAAAGAGACACGCGTCATGCTGAAGGTGCGAACTGTCGCGGCGTTTTACTTAATACTTTACAGAAGAAAACTATTGACAAAACCAGCAACGTCGCGCAAAAGGCGGCACAGGAAGCGAAGGCCGCATCCGAAGCGCAAAATATCGCTGGCCAGCAAGCAGCGCGTCAGGTATTTAATTACTACTTATTAGACTTATTAATAACTACTTATATAGGAACCCTATTCAAAAGATGTTTCACTAGAATATTGAAAAATCGTGACGTGAGATTAAAGATATTTTTCATTTACAATACATTTTGTCCTGTTCTAATGTTTCCCAGATAAATAAATAATTTATTAACAATTAATTAATAAATTAAGAAAAAATAAAAAGACTTTACTCAATTCACTTTTCATAATTTTTTCATTTAATTCTGTTAGATTTGCATCTGCACAGGTATTACCTGAAACTTCGCGCGTAAAATTTCATGGAATTAGCAGCATGTGAACGATTTGAATCGTTAATTACATTCGTGCACGTGTTAAGATCGGAATTTTGTTGAGGAAACGCACCACATGTATACGTAATAGGTGAAGGCTCAATTGGCGGAGAAGGCGGTTCAAGCTGCAAAAGCCGCTAAGGCAGCCTTATCGGGTAAGGAAGCGATGGTCGAACAGCTGCGGGAGGAAGTGAAGGAGGCACAATCGGTGGTTCAAGAAGAAACATCTTCCTTGCAACAGGCGCAAGTTAACGCCAATGCCGCGGTTCAAGCGGCACAACAGTCACAAGATCAGGTATATGATAGGTAAAAGATAAGAACAAAGATATATAAGTCACGATACGGATAAGTCAAATACCAGTAATATGTAACACCAATATGTACGATGGTATTTTACACTTTATTCCAAATTTAATTAATTTAAATAACTTATGATCCACTATTCGTATTTAAATATTCAGTGTGTTCAGATCTTAAATACTACTCATATTTTTCTTACATTAACACTGTTTTGGGAAAATTTATCCACCAAATTAAAAGTTTTTTTATTTTATAAAGGTTGTAAGTATTAGAACTCAACTAACACTGTTTTAATATAAGCAAAATCTTATTAAATATTATTTTAAGCTATTCAGTAACAAAAATTAAATTAAATTCGAATTAATACTTGAGTGGAAATTCATCCACAGTAATACTCCAAGAATAATATTGCGCGCGCACTTTATCTAGTTTCATTATCCTCTCTTTCGTTCTCTCTTATTTTTTTAATTTCAACACTCTCGCGGTATCTATACCGTGTATGTGTTCAGAGAATGTTTGCTTTCTTTAGAATATTAAGAAATTTTTGAATTTGTTAAATATTTTAAATGGAAAAGGATAAAAATCGTTCTAAAGAATTTAGTTAAAACATCCACTTTACAGATTTATAAAATTTTAATTATGCTAAAAACTAATATTGATCCCATGCTGCTTGAAGGAATCAACGCTTTAGATCGATTCCTTCAAGTTACAAAATTATTAGATCAACATTAATAATTTTCTGAAAACGTAGCTGAAGACTTTGGCGAATGTAGTACGTACAGCCAAATCGAATGCTGCCAATGCACAAGCAGCCGCGAGCGGAGCACAGAAATCATTGCGAGAAAAAAAAGAATTGCTGGAAGCCGCCAAAAGGCGAGTGGACGAGTTATCGAACCAACTGCAAAACGCCCGACAAGATCTCGCGAACACGAATCGTGAAGCAGCCAAAGCCAGCGCTGCTGCACAGGAAGCGAAGGCAAACGCCGCTAGGAATAAAAGAAGATTGGCGCATCTCAGAAAAATTCGTGCAACACGTCTGGGTGTAGCGCGAGCTTCTTGAAACACCTCGCACATCGTGAGACTTGTTAAATTGTCAATTATTCTAGCGAGACTAAGAGTAAAAGTTGTCTAATGTAGCCGTTATCTGATAGACAACAGTAGACGAAAAATTCTTTGTACGTTATTTTTCAAAATAATAATAATAATAATTGTATGCCTATAATATGTGATATTGAGCAATGTAATATAAGATTCTATAATTAATCTGAATCTTTGTTTTCTTTATTTTTATAATGATATTTTTGATAAAATACCGCGTATGCTTCTTTACTAAATAAATTTTTTTTATTGAATGTTTATACATCACTAATCACAAATAACTATAATTTCAGAGTTTAATTCGGCATTCGTAATATCATCATAATCGCAAGTAAAATTGCTAGAAAGGGAAAACTAAAAAAACCGCCCGTTAAATATGCCACGGTATAAATGTTCAATGAAAGAAACGTTGATACGTTACAATTTTTAATACATACTTATGTAATATTATATACGTGCTGACATTTACATTGAAATCGTGACATAGTTCACGAACTGAAGCGGGCGTCACGCTTCGGTTATTGCTTGCCTTTCTAGAACGCCGCAAATGCATCCCGTCCGCACCTTAGTCATAATCTCACGAACGCAATGAAATTGCGTACTCGTTACCTAATTTGAAAAAAAGTGCAGAAAGAAAAAACGCACTTGAATTATCGACGCTCGTACTTTGATCGATAATGATTAGTTTTTCTTAAATTACAATTTTTCTCACACTAAGCAAAAAGACTTTCTCTTCGAATCCTTGATTTGTAAATCCTTGATTTATATTTAGCCCTTTCATAACGCTACATCGCGATTTCTCGTTGATTTATATTTTTATTATTCAAGAAGATAGTAACGTATGCGTAGATAATTAAATTACGACACGATAAACTTTTTAAGACTATTTCAAGATTTGAAAGAAAAAACTTCTTAAGCGGACATTTCTTTTGCGTTGATTCGTGAAATTTAATCACAAAGTGTTATCGAAAGCTAATTATTAGCTTCCGACAAATTTCATATTATTATCTTCTGTTAGCATATGATATTATAAGTACGTATGTGTGCACGTGTAACATGCGCCTTTTTTTAAGTAATAATTTAAAATGTTATCAAAAGTTAATTATTACAACAAATTCGATATTATTATCTTCTGATTTAAACTATCACCCAAAAATTAAAAAAAAAATGCGCGTGTCCATGTATGCAGGCATGATTATATCATATGCTATGTATGATGTGATAAAAAGAAATATATAAACATATCGTATTAAATTGCAAGACACTATATTTGAAGATTTGTACTTTGAAATGCAAACCTCTTTGTATCACTTGTATACATATATACAAGCTACATCACACATTAAGCTACATTTATAATCATAAAACAAATTTATCACTTGCTCGATTTAACTTAATTAAGTATTGATTCATATAAGAATAATTGAATAAATTATTTTTTGCAGTTTATCTCATAACTGGTTTGTTGTACATTAAGCAAGCATCTATAATGACCAACTAATAAATATTAATCATGTCGTTAATGAATGGTGAATCAGCTTCGTCATTTACTTATAACCTATTTAATCATTTCATTAATCAAATCACGATTTATAAACTATATACTCTCTAAACCGGAATCAGTGTGTATTCACTAATTTGCAATGTTATACTTATGACTGTAATAATCAAGAAATATTGACTGTCTATGACAAATCCGTAATTTCGATTAATGCCCATTTTCACAAATGCAGATTGACTTTGTTCTCAGTTTAATTTACTCTTTATCTTTTTCTAATAAAAAAAAATTCTAAGATAAAGAGTAAATTAACTTGAGGTCAAAGTTAATCTGCATTGTTAGAAATAGACATATAAGAAGGAAAATCTTACTAATCAGAATCAGTGTATTACAACTGAAAGCCCGATACTTCATGTATCATACTACTTGTCGAACGTCAACGATTAACTATACGTTAAAGCATTTTTAACGACTCGAGAATTTCTCAATCCTTTATTTTTAAGATAATATAAAATACTTATAAAAAGTTTTATATTTTTTTATACATTTGATAGGAATATTGTATAACAGATTAAATTTAAAAGTAAAAATCAAAAAAGACTAAAAAGAAAGATTATAGTATATAACTAGTTATTCTACCTCGATTTAAATCAAAATTATTTGAGTCACTAACAAGACCAGATTTGATCCCGGATGAGAGATTGATTTTTCTTGGGTCGCAACCTCTCTCACGTCAGGAAAATACTTTCACTTGAAATCCTTCGATTATTCTTAAACGTGGTATTGTTACGCGATATTATCACGCGAATACTCTTTACGGTTTGCAAGGCCAATTTCGTTGCCCAAGGCATTCATGAATGAACGAGGTGGGTCTGATATTTTTGTAAATGTACCAAATGTACGGTCCATTACCTTAGGCGATTAACACCAAATGTAAATAATATACAATTAGGTCATAAAAACCTAAGAAAATAAAAAACGTTTGATTTTGTTCGAACACTGATTGAACTTAACAATCTAATTAAATTAAATTGTATAAATTTTTATTGATACCAAAAATTGTTAAACTAATCGAAGTCATCGTGTCTAGTCCTTTTCTAAAAATTTATAAAGTAAATTATAAAAATAAAAGAAATAAAAAAGAAATAAAAGAATGTAAAATTGTTTAACATTTAAATAAATCGACATTTAAATAAATTGACATCAGACGTACACATTATCTGGATATTCTGAATAATCTGAAAGTTCCGCCCAAACAGTCATTTCGTTGCTATTCAAAACCATTCACTGCACTCGAGAATATTTAACGATTCTTTAGCAAGGCACGCAAACATGAACATATACATAGTTACATATGTACATAAATGATAGTATCATAAATTATACACCCTTAGTCATACGTAATTACTATCGATGTGACGCCAACATTAATATTCTGTTATACATGGTGAATTATTCGTGTTTGTTTACACATTTTCATCATACACTATTTGCCAAATATATTAAATCAATCTTTATTTATAAAAACTTCCGTTAAACATTATCCCTTTTGTCTTCTTTCAAATAAATTTAATTACTGCAGCAAATAAAAACGTTTAAGATTCGTTATAAAATATTATATTAAGTCATTATTAAAAAATACAGCTTTCAATAGAATTCAATAACAATTTTTACCAATGAAGAGTTAGTTCAAGAATTCATATAACATATTGAAAAACTATTACGTAGCTTTTGAACCTATCCTATAGCGGGAAATTACTGTCCGAATTCCAAATTATTCCCGTTAAATCGTAAAAATTAATGGTTGAAAGTTGATTCAGTATTTATCCTTTAGGCAATACGTTCACGAGTTAAATGGAACTTCAGAATGCGGAAAATAAATTGATATGCGATTAAGATAAGATAGCTTGGCTAAAAGCCAGAAACGTAGCCTCTGGCAGTAGCTTTTGATTAGCACTTACTCTTGTAAATTACGAATTATAAATATAAATACTAAATGTTATAATTTAGAAGCTTTAAAAAATATCAGAATATTGCATTTATCAAGGAATTCTCAAAATTTTAAATTAATCAATATATTTTGCATTTTTTATTTTTTACTAATCTTTTTTACTGTAAAAAAGTCTCTTAATTTTGAATAAAAATAAAGTTTTACTGTTTTTTCCCATAATAGCCTGCCTATTTTAATGTGACTTTGACAGTAAAATAACATTTACTGTCATTTAAAAAAAAACAATTTTTCGTTGAAGCACAGGAAGACTAATATCACTGCTATCGATGATGAAACAAGTACATCAGTAGGTAAAAGTGCTGCAGGAAGGTATAGAGAAAGCTCGATAAGAAAGAGAAATTGGATTTCTTCCTTTACTCAAGGAAGCAAAGAACGAAGTTGACAAGCTACAGAAGCGTATGCGGTGTGCCACAAATAAATTGATAAAAATGTAGAATGATACCGACTCATTTGTTATCATCTTTGTTACAAGACTATTTTTAACAATGTCATAAATTTTTCTTTTATAGCATGTATCCGCGAGAAATATATCTATATTTGTTTATATGTATTTTTAAGATAAATTCATATTTTATGTTTATTTTAAATTTAGAAAACCACGATAAAATTTTAACTCTTTACATACAAATTATATGTACAAAAGTTGGCAAATAAACCAAATAATAATATAAATACTATTTTATAATACAATATTGATAGTGTCTAAGAATAATTAAATCAATTTTATATTTGCAATTATATCCCATCTTCAAATATTACAAAATACAATAAGTAGTATCATTTTATACAAGAAAAAGCATAATTTGTCTTTATTCTCTATATGAACATAGAATAAAATATACATTATAAATTTTAAATTTAAATACTTAAAATTGAAGATATTGCACAGCATAATTTCTTTCAAATAAATTTAAATCAATTATAAAGTTTAGCCAATTATAGACTGTTATTGTATCTACAGTTGAAAATCATAATCGTCTTCCAGTAAGTCGTACCAGCATTCATTGAAAGATGGAGGCAGATGCATGCTTCTAGCTTATTCTTTACTAAAATCTACGTAGGTAATATCACAAAGAATGATATCGATCTTCAAATCATAAAAATCAAATGCGCTTACAACCTTACTTTTTTTTATTATTTCTTGACGTACTAAGCAATATTCATTAGTATCTTAGATAGTTCTTTTCTGCGTTCTTTCATATTATTTTCCTGTCGAACAAAAATAAGATTTTTCACACTTTTTTCCCATAAAACACGCAAAAATTTATATAATTAAAATAGATTTATAAATAAAAATAGGAAATCCTTTTTTTCAATTTTAACGTCGTAAAATATCTATATTGCAAGAAGAGAAACTTTCATAATTTGAACACTTTCATTAAGAGAACCAAAAGTTATATCAATTGTTTCAGTTGACTATGCAATATTAGTTAAAAAATACTGATTTAAAAATTGCAGATTTCTTAGGTTTATTTCTTCTTTCCTAATTAACGACAAAAAATTTTAGTCGTAAATATTCGAATTTTAATCTTAAAACTAGCTACAAAGAACAAAACAACAAATAATTTGATTTATAATAGCTTATGCAACAAAAACGATCTTATTTTGCTGCAGTTTTAGGTAAATAATTTTTAAACAAGTAAATGGATCTGAATAAACTTTTGCACAAATATTAATTAGAATTTAATTAGTATATGTAAATAATTTAATTTAATACACAATGCTGCTTATTAAATTTGCAAATGAGTACTGCAAAATGCACTTTTTATCAACTCAAAAGCAAACAAACAAATTAAAAAACTTTTAAACCATTAAAAAAATTGTACTTCTTTTACTCATTGTCAGATACATCTCTGCGAAGTTGGTCTCACTTTTTCAAAATAAAAAAAAAGCACAGTTCTGGTTGCCCCCCCCCCAAAAAAAAGTTCTCGATTGATTAAAAAAAAAATTCTGCCAATTAAAGCGATAAAACATCATTTGACGATTGAGGGGGCCAACTTCACAAATCTCCAACTTCAAAGGGGTGTAACTTTTTTGTTACCAACTTTAGGACATTTTTTCACTAAACATAATCGATAGAACTCTTTGGGGGGCTATCAGAACTCTAACAAAATTGCAGCAATTCCAAAATTTTTTTTTTAATAAATAATTATAATTCTTTTTTTTTCGGAAATCAATGTTCTGCCACGAGTTTTGAGTTTTGGGAGTACCCCAAAGAATCAAAATTCACAAAAATATTTTCGACCAATGGGACTTAGAAAAATTCCGACATTCAAAATTCAAAGCGCCAGAACTTTTTTGTTTTCGACTTTAGCGACTCAATCTTTAATGATAAAAGTTAGAACTCTTGGGGGGGGGGGACTACCAGAACTCCAAAGAAACTAGCAAAATTCGCAAAAAAAATTTTTGACCAACGGGACTTAGAAATACTCCGATTATCAAAATTCAAACCAGAACTCTTTTGTTTTTGACTTTAACGAATCGATCCTTAATGATAAAAGTTAGAACTCTTGGGGGGGGGGGTTACCAGAACTCCTGAGATATTAGCAAAATTCGCGAAAAAATTTTCGACTTAAAAAATTTCAAACTTTGACGTGGTAGAACTTTTTTGTTTTTGACTTTAGCGATTCGGTCCATTATGATAAAACTTAGAACTCTTAGGGGGGCTATCAGAACTCCTGAGATATTGGCGAAATTCGCGAAAAAATTTTCGACCAAGGGAACTTAGAAAAATTCCGATTTTCAAAATTTAAAGTGCCAGAACTCTTTTGTTTTCGACTTTAGCAATTCGATCCATTATGATAAAAGTTAGAACTCTTGGGGGGGGGGGGGGCTACCAGAAGTCTCGAGAAATTAGCAAAATTCGCGAATAAGTTTTGAAATTTTCTAAGTCAAAAATTTTTTTGCGAATTTCGCTAATTTCTCAAGAATTCTGGTAGTCCTCCCCAAGAGTTCTAACTTTTATCATAATGGATCAAATTCCTAAAATCAAAAACAAAAAAGTTCTACCACGTCAAAGTTTGAAATTTTCTATGTCAAAAATTTTTTCGCAAATTTCGCAAATTTCTCGGAAGTTCTGATAGCCCCCCAAAGAGTTATAACTTTTATCATTAAGGATCGAATCGCTAAAGTCAAAAAAAAAGAGTTCTGGTTTGAATTTTGGTAATCGGAATTTTTCTAACAATAAGTCCCGTTGATCAAAAATTTTTTTCGCAAATTTCGCTAGTTTCTTTGGAGTTCTGGTAGCCCCCCCCCCAAAGAGTTCTAACTTTTGTCATTAAAGATCGAGTCGCTAAAGTCGAAAACAAAAAAGTTCTGGCACTTTGAATTTTGAATGTCGGAATTTTTCTAAGTCCCATTGGTTAAAAATATTTTTGCAAATTTTGATTCTTTGGGGTACTCCAAAAACTCAAAACTCGTGGCAGAACATCGATTTCCAAAAAAAAAAAAAAAAATTAAAATTTTTTATTTTTCGAAAAAATTTTTTTGGAATTTCTGCAATTTCGTTAGAGTTCTGATAGCCCTCCAAAGAGTTCTATCGATTATGTTTAGTAAAAAAATGTCTTAAAGTTGATAACAAAAAAGTTACAACCCTTTGAAGTTGGAGATTTGTGAAGTTGCCCCCCCCCCTCCCCCCTCAAATCGTCAAATGATGTTTTATCGCTTTAATCGGCAGAATTCTTTTTTTAATCATTCGAGAACTCTAGAACTCTTCGGGGGGCAACCAAATCTGTGCTTTTTTTTCAAATTTTGAAAAAATGGGGCCAACTTCACAGAGGTGTCAGATACTCAAAAAAGTAACAATAAAACAGTCTATAACATTTTTATATTTTTAATAATATTTTAAAATGTGTCACAAAAATTCATGATTATTTAAAATAAATTAACACTATTATGTATAGTACAAACTATTTATAGTAAATTTATAACTAATTGCAATAATGATTACAGAGCCACAAGTGTTTTTCTTTTAAACAATGATATATGTTGATTGCAAAATTAAAATGTTACAAAGATTCGAGAGAAAAAATCCTTTATTTTTTATCTAATCCATTTAATCTTGATACATTATATAATTATAAATCAAAATTTTGTAGCAATATCCATGCGTGCAATTCGTTTACTTAAATTGATATGACATTATAAAATAAATAATTACATTGTAAATACATTGGTAATTACGAGAAAGCACTATGTATTATTTACATATGGTGTACATATTACGTACAAGGTAAGCAGATGCTGTACAAAAGAGATCATTTTTAATGAAGGCTTATAATTTTATCATTATCAATCATATCGCTGGATTTTATGACGAAGATATATTACCTTACATATCCCCAAATAAATTGAAAACATGAGAATCACACGTAAAGATGTTTTCTCTTAATCTTTTAATTTATTCTAATATAGTATGTGTATTATCATTCATAAATTCTAAATTACACAATTCTCAGAATAAATAGATTTACAATGGCGAGCTCTCATATGATAATAAAACAATTTGTGAGGCGGATCAAATCACCCTCTTCTTACATCTCAATCAAAAAGGGCAATAACAATAATAATAGTATTAAAGGAAAATGGAGACAGAAAATCGACTCTATCCCGATCGTCTAGTGAAAGTGCATCAAACAATTCACGTGCTTCAACCTCCCCGAGTATATCACGAGGCGAACACTTGCCAACAGGCTCAGTATCATCTTCACCATCCATCAACTTCCTGGCCCAGTCTTTACATAGTAATAGTAATAGTTTAATATACCGATTGATATACGACGTGCATTTTATTTTTCGTTAAAATAGCAAAAATTTGATTTCAAAATATTTTTAATAGACGTTTAAACCGGGCAGAATGTACAGCGCAACTTTTTGAAGAGAGTGTGTGTTTTACTTAAAAAGTTGAGGGACAATTTATCACAAACTTTTAAGGTATGCATTATTTCCATTATTCTGTATTTATAATTTTCTTTCCACTATTATAACAAATGCTTTTTTTTAACAAATTTATGTGGATATTAAAATTAATGTGCATTAATTTTAAGTTATATATTTAAAATTTTGTACAATGCGCAATTAAATTATTTTAGGAAAATTTTAAAAATAAGTAGTTAAAGATATTCATGTTTTTATATTACACAAAATTATAAATCGGATCAAATCGGATCAAAATCGTTGCCTTATCAGTAGCTTAAGGTAGTAAAAGTATGAACGTAACATGTAGTGATGTGCTTTCGTAGACACATCACCACTGACCAATTTATCATAAATCTTCCTTTAAAGATTCCTGTGATCACATGATACAGAAACTTTCTTCTCTTATGTCAATGAGAAATGTCCCTTTCGTAACAATTTTTCACATCAAAGCTTGTAAAATTTTCAATAATTAAACATAAAAAAATAAAATTTTTCTCCTATATTCCTAATAAAATTTTTTCTTTCACTTTTTTCATTTTCTTTTCTTTTTTCTTAATAAAAATTCTTTTCTTTTCTCTATTAAGTTAACTGTTTAACGTAAACTTTTAAAACTTTAAAAACTAGATAAATATTAGTTGTAAACGTGTAACAGAGACTTAAACAAATATAATTCTCTCAATACAATATCAAAATTAATTAGAATTAAATTATTAGTACAAATTAATATAAGTTGTTCAATGATTATTGATAAAGGTTAATGTACTCAATCGTTCTACTCGGCAGCTTTATTTATCACTAGCCGGGAACTCTAACATCGTATTATCGTGATCTCGAGACGCTCAATTAGTCGATGCTCAATTAGAGATGGAAATTAGAGATGAAACAATTCATTTTCTCCACTGTTTTTTAAGCATAAAGCAAATTTAATCACAATTTTGTGCTCATAATTCAATAACGGCGGTAATTGACCGATTACTTTTAATATTTATGGCTTGTAAGTTAACTCAGTTCATTCTAACGTCACTATACAATTATAATAAAATGTCACAGTTATGGAATGAAGAAAAATATTGAAAACGTTCCAATTAATTAATATCCACATTATGTTATTTTTTAACTATAACATAATAACTATATTATTATCACTATTTATACAGAATATTTTATTTTAATAACGATTAAAAAAACAAGATTATATTTTGATTCATTTATTTATTTTTAAAATTCTTGCCTCATAGCTTAAGATGACTTTTAGAAATGAGTTTACATTTTTTATTTTATTGTATTATA
This sequence comes from Solenopsis invicta, assembly GCF_016802725.1. NCBI lineage: Eukaryota > Metazoa > Arthropoda > Insecta > Hymenoptera > Formicidae > Solenopsis > Solenopsis invicta. The sequence goes on from NC_052673.1 coordinate 14,271,089, forward strand.
TTTATATTACATTATATTACATTTTTCATAAAATATACAATCATAAAAATCATTACAAATCGATATTATACATACTAATTAAACTAAATATTTGAAAATAAGATTATAAATAAATCTGTTTTCTTTACCTACGTATTTGTCATCTTTCTCTATTTAAAGCGTGAAGTAAATTAGAAGGTAACAAGCATTGGTTTTATACAAAATGAGAGGCAAATGACTCGCAATACAAAGAAAAAAAAGGATAGAAAATCAAAATTGCATGATAATTTCTAAAAATCAAATAGCTATTAAAAATTGTAGTTCTTTCTCATTCTTTTAAGATATTAAGAGAAGCAAAGTTTTCGCAATCTGGTTGTACGTTATATTCGCAATAATAGTATCAGGTAATCTTTAACATGATTTATTGTAAAACAATGTAAAAACAATGCATAAAATTATACAAGTCAAGTATTAATGCATTGAAGACGTAAATTATGAATTTAGTACCTACTTAGAATTTTACTACAGTAATTGAAAGACTTAAAATATCCTAGTACGGTATGTCCCGGCAATAAATTAAAGTGAATGTCATACCAGATCGACTGCAACAGCGACTCCTGTCAGCGATGCATTTCCTGCAATTTCAAATAATCATTCGGTAGTGACTCGGGACTGTCAATTGTAGCATATTAACGTCTGTTTGACGATAAAAAATTGCTAGATAATATATGGTGAAAATAATTACTTCCGCTTTTGTGTCTAATGACAAATATCATATCTATAACAAGTTAATTTTTAATCGAAAAAAAAGGTCAATATTTAATCGGAGAAGAATTTTTGAAAAGTAATTGTGGAAAATATTTTCCAAAAAATTATAATACATTTAAAAGGAATATCAAAAGAAACATTTAATACTGTCGTAAATTTAAACTAAAATTTTAAAAACAAATTATCAAAATTATCTTATCGCAATTTTAAATTCTCAATTAGATATTTTAGCTATAACCTGTATAACACTATACAGGTATTTGTCTACCAATGACTATCTCGACTTATGGATTATCAAAATTATGACCGGCATGTTATTGATTAAAAATTAAGTATATTACAAAATTGATTAAGTACTTGTTAACCAGATATCTAAATTAAACACAATTAATTTTATAATAATAATATTATACTAAAAGTTATATTTAAAAAAAAATAGTAATTTTTTATTTATTTGTAAATCTGTCTTTAAATTAAATATTAATTTTATAGTAGCAAATATCAACATTAACATTGTAATTTAAAAAAATTATTTTGCATAATGTTTTATTTATATGAAATATAAATTTATATTGGAATTACCTCTCACAATTATTCACAATTAATTTGATTTACAATCGAAGTTTCGTAACATAATTCTGTCGTAAAACAATATCTACAGCTTTAAAATTATATTAGCGCGGTTTTAAGTTTCCAATTACGTATTTCAGAACATTAAAGTTTCTCTTATCCGTTTTAAAATTATATTAACACACTTTTTAATTCGCAACTATGTATTTCAGAACAATATGGTTTCTCCTATCCCGATATAAAATACTTGAAATGTATTGCAAGGCATGAAGAGTAACGTAACATCTTGCATGATTCTTCGACTTTCTTTGATTACGTTGCGTCTACCTACAGATGCGCTCTATAGTGGCAGCTTTACGTTCACATAAAATCTCGATCGCGAGAAAGCGAAAGTTCGCACAGGGAGTCTAAGCGATACGGACATCCGGATGGATGATTTAACACGAGCTCAAATTGATGCTCGTCCGATGGAATTACGCGCTCGTGTGAAAGGATATTTGAGTTTGCTTTTACCTAAGATCAGTAGAAGAGCATCTTAACTATATAAGCAACAAACTTTCAATGATACGTTTCTTCACTCGCGCTACTTCCCAACCTTTTTTGAAATCGAAAATTAAATTTTGCCATACAACAACCTTTAAAATAATAATTATTTTGACAATGTTTTTACAATTTTTTTAATATCATTACACTTATCTATACTATACTTTTTGCGATCGCTTCACCTTATGCAATGTTTATATTACACGTATGCTTGTAAGCTTTGCCATTGTGTCTGTACCTCACGAGAAAATAATAAACTCACCATCGTATTATCGAACGACAGTACAGATTCCACCCGGTTACATTGAAGATCATGCATCTCTGTTCTGACTCGTCTACGTGATTATGTAATATACTACTATCATGAAACTATTTCGATACACAGCAGAAAACATTTTGTATTTTTGTTGAAATTTTTATATTGAATTTATAATGTATCCGAGTGTTGATTTAACACACTGCGATTATGTTACTTGAATATTTTGTGTTAAATTGATATTCAACATTTCTTAGCAGTAAAATAACACAATTTAGGTAAATAAAACATGAAAGTAATATGGTTTCAAAACATAAATTCTAAATTGAATGAATAAAATGTATGTTCAATATATTATAGATAACAATTTTGCTAAAAAAAAAAAAATACGCTTCTACAATTTGTTTCAAAATTATGTCAAAATATTCTTATATTAACATTTTTTACATAATATTTATATTATTTTTTAACCTTCAGAAGCTTTCAAAATACTCGTTATATATCGTTATCGAAGCGTTGAGCGCATAGCTTTGCGAAATCAAAGAAAGAAATCAATGTCGGATGTAAATATTGCGAGATAAGTATGTGAGCTTAAAAGAACTTAAAGAATGCAAAAAAAGATGTATCTAATTACCTCTTTGCACAAATTCTCTTTGTGAGCGGTCTTAGTACATATGCAGCGTATTCATGTTAATGTCTCCTTTTACCGCTGAATGAAGTGCAACGGTCGCGATTGTTAAGCATGCACCAAAGTGGCACTTACGATCTTAGTTCGCACGACGCATGACGCATGACCGTATAATTTGAACGTGTACGTAATAGCATCTAGATTTTCCATCTAGATTCTGCGTCTTACGTCTTGAAAAATGTACCGAGAAAACCGGGGAAAATATAGAGGAAAATAAACGCATTTTTTTTCTCAATTTGCTTATCATTATAACGACAACAATAAAATGACAATAACGATGTTATCAGGTCAACGAGAAAAAGAGAGTCGATGTAGAATACAGATTAGAGTACTTTGCGCAAAAAGCAAAATTTTAATCAAAATACTGCTATAAGCTTAATTCAAAGCTAGAAAATCCATAAAAAATGTGATTTTGAAAAGCTGTCAAATAAAGTTTGATAGATAGAGAAGTCGTAAAATTATCACCGATTGTATGTAAAACGGAATATTCGACAGTACTGACGTTTCCGGAAGAACAGGCTAAGGAAGACAGACGCGCTATACGAGGAAAAGTATCGTATATGATACATACAGTGTAGCAAGAAGAAAGGTAAGCTCGATTGCGAACAAACCCGCTCGACCGTGACAAATTAAACCGCGTCAAAAATTAAACCTTTCCGTGTAAGAACAATCTCGATAGTGAGGTCGTTTGCTCGCCGCTCGAAAATTAGTCTCAACACGTATAGAAAGTGGATCCTTTCATCTCCTTTCATTGTAATTACGACTATGACCATCGATTTCTACTGTCGACGATATTTTTGCGACAGTTACAAGTCACAAGAGTAACAGTTATTTTTGCGCGGCTAGTTTCATAATTTTTTAGCATTGTACTTTATTGATATGGGGTTTTGGCAAATATTACTGTGTACTAGCGATATTAATTCCTGTTTTCAAACTGGTTTCTTTCCGTACGTCAAGTGCTCAATTTTGATGACTTCCGAGGTTTTGTCTTTGTCGGATCAAAAACGTATATTTTGCTTTAACATTTAATAATAATGGCCCCGGAAACTGTAGAATAATGTTATGTTAATTTTGTATTTCTACGCGACCATAAACCTGTGCAAACTTAAACCGTTAGCTCGAGCTAAAGAGAGATAAAAAGAAAAACAGTGAGAAAGAGAGAGGAGGGACGAGGAGAAAGAGAGAAAGCCACGTCGTGACAAGATAAATGAATCTGTCACGAAACAATTGCTTTGTTTAAACTTACTGAGAATGCATTTATGATGACTTTGCATAAATTTACAAAACGATTCTCGTTATCGCAAATCGCGACTGTAAAAACAAACGATCTTGACAAATTGAGTAACATGAATGTATTTTTTCAGTCTGTAAAATTACTTTCATTAACTTCTTTCATATTTGTTCATTATTATACAGCATATTATATACATATGTACATACATATCATTACATGTACATATGTGTAATAATTAACAATATTCGACAAAAAATAAAAGAAAATTTAAAAGACGATTCTAAATAGCAAAATAAAATAAAAATCACAAATAACATAATTGAAATTAGGGCTTTGTTTCTTAATTTAAAATGTTTAAATATTTATGTAAAAAATGCCTAAAGTTCGTGAATATTTAGACATTAAAATTAAAAAATGAAACCTTAATCGCAACTTTCTATTATTGATTTTCATCTTATCTTAGCATGTAGAATTGCTGTTTGAATTTTCTTCCACCTGTTGCAGAACATCCTGTATAGACGTAATAAACTTTATATCTAAATTTACTAAATATCTGACGAAGAGCATTGAGTTGTTTAGACGTTGCCGCAGAACTTTTAGGTGTACATAGTGTAATTGGCGGAGGATATTTCCAACGTATTAATCTCTTTCGTGCATCCCATATATAACCGCTCTCCGTTACATAGCGGCGAGTCGAGATGAAGAAGATTGCGGCAACTTATATCTCAGAGACATAATTAGAACAAGGCTAAGGGATAGCGGTGAGCGATTGTGCCAATGGTATGTAGGTGGCGGATACGCTGATTTCCAAATAGAACGTTCGAATCTCTCACGCTGCGTGCTGAACACCAAGGGCGGTTCGAGAAGCAGTTTTAAAACAAAAATTTTCAAATTTGGCATTCGGTTTGTTATTAAAAACAGATTAATAACGTATAAAATATTTCTTACATTTCAATCAGTCTTTCTTGTTAAAAGCAAAGTTTTCTGTTCAAGGTGAACCCCAATTATCGATAATTATTAATCGCGCGGTCACGCAACGCAGTCATTATAATTCAATGTTTTGTTTCGACGTAACTAAAAAGATAAACGAAATAAGGAAAAAATTCTTGGATGCCGAATATGGTTAATTAAATTTACGTAAACCTGAGAAAATGTTACGAACGTGGGAATCGTTACGTGCTGTAAGTGTAACACAATACAGTTGGAAACAAGTTTACGCAAACATATTGTCTCACATAATTTACATATCTCGTAAAATGTGCGGACATATTTATTCGTAATGGCGTACAGAAAGCAGGATAATAAGTTTCCAATAATGACAAAATGCACCTTACATCTTCTAATAATAATATGTAAATATAAGCCATCGCACACGCATTGCTGCTAGAATTTACCCATTACTCCAGCCTGTATGCCAGTGCCGCATATTTGTATTATGCAATTCACAGGAGTCACGTATGTTTTCACCCGTTCGGGAGAGGCGCCGCGTATAGATGCACGCAAAAATATGCACGCGCAGTAAGCCCATGGAAGCGATATAATCGCGAGGTTTTTCGTATACACGTAATCGTAAACTTTTTTGTAAAATCTTTTTTTTTTCATAGCGCGTCAGTTTCAAACAAGTAAACTCAGTATGCACAGGATTAGTGAAATAATAATGGAATCATTAATTTAAGAAAGACTTCAAAAGAATTTCAAACAAAAAAAAATCAAAGAAATCAAAATGAGGAAGAGAAGGTTTCCAACTCGAAAATTCAAAAATTTATGAAACATTGACAATATATAATTATCTTGATATATAATGAACTTTTTCCTGCTGTCCAAAATCACTTTAAAAATAAAATCAACGGAAAATTGCCCATTTTCATTTTTGTTTTATTATTCACCAACAAAAGGAAATAAAACAAAATTTCATAGAAAAAATTTTTCAATAAGATTTATCGATTAAAAAACTTATCAAAACACAATTATTCAATAATGAAACAAAAACAAAACATGGACCAATCTTTAGGTGTTGATTTTACTTCTTCAGAATATATAAATTTAGGCAGAGCGAAAAATAGTTTATTACATATCAGAATATCTTTTAAGTATTGTCATAGTTGCATAATTTTTTATATTTTCATGTTGAGAATCTTTCCTTGTAAACAATTATGTGACGCGACAAATTACACATCAGATTACATCTTTTACAGAAACACTTTACATGTTTCAGAGCGCCGAAAGAATCTGTTGGAAGGATGCGCTCGACGGTATAAACTGCAGACGGCAGACGAGACGTATAAACGAGATCACTATGAAAATAGGCAGACAAGAACACTGGTGTCGATTGCTATTGGCAATCGCAATTTTGTCGAGACACATTAGTGCAGAAAAGGTTAATAGTAATTAAGAATCGTAAGCAAACTTTTTCACAATCCCTCCCCCAAAAAGTGTACAATAGATTAAATTAAAATTGTATTTCTCGCGATGCATGTCACAATGCTTCATAGATATGTATATACCCACCAAAATATATTTAATTTATGATGTTGAAGCTAGCAGCGGATTCGCAGCAGCAGATTCGTCAAAGCAGGGATTCTCATTCAAAATAAAATACATAAGAAACTTTGACATATAAAGGCAAACTAGCAAGTAACTGCACAACATACACTTATACGCTTCTAAATAGATCAGACTATCGAGAACAATTAACAAAAATGCGCAGGTCTACTAAATTGTTTAAATTATATAACGAGTTATTGCAGAAACAAGGGAAGGAAGCCTCGGTCGGGGCTGTAAATTTTTTTAGAACATCATTGTAGGCTTCTAAATAAATCCCGACTAGCAAGAAAAATTAAAAAAAATGCGCACGCCTACGAAAAATTATTTAAACAATATAAAGTTTACTGCAAAAACAGGAAAACGAAGTCGCGGTCGGGGCTGCAAATTTTTTTAGAACATTATTGTAAGCTTCTAAATCAATCCCGACTAGCAAGAAAAATTAAAAAAAATGCGCACGCCTACAAAAAATTATTTAAACAATATAAAGTTTATTGCAAAAACAGGAAAACGAAGTCGCGGTCGGGGCTGCAAATTTTTTTAGAACATTATTGTAGGCTTCTAAATCAATCCCGACTAGCAAGAAAAATTGAAAAAAATGCGCACGCCTACAAAAAATTATTTAAACAATATAAAGTTTATTGCAAAAACAGGAAAACGAAGTCGCGGTCGGGGCTGCAAATTTTTTTAGAACATCATTATAACCTTCTAAATCAATCCCGACTAGCAAGAAAAATTAAAAAAAATGCGCACGCCTACGAAAAATTATTTAAACAATATAAAGTTTATTGCAAAAACAGGAAAACGAAGTCGCGGTCGGGGCTGCAAATTTTTTTAGAACATCATTATAACCTTCTAAATCAATCCCGACTAGCAAGAAAAATTAAAAAAAATGCGCACGCCTACGAAAAATTATTTAAACAATATAAAGTTTATTGCAAAAACAGGAAAACGAAGTCGCGGTCGGGGCTGCAAATTTTTTTAGAACATCATTGTAGGCTTCTAAATAAATCCCAACTAGCAAGAAAAATTGAAAAAAATGCGCACGCCTACGAAAAATTATTTAAACAATATAAAGTTTATTGCAAAAACAGGAAAACGAAGTCGCGGTCGGGGCTGCAAATTTTTTTAGAACATCATTGTAGGCTTCTAAATAAATCCCAACTAGCAAGAAAAATTAAAAAAAATGCGCACGCCTACGAAAAATTATTTAAACAATATAAAGTTTATTGCAAAAACAGGAAAACGAAGTCGCGGTCGGGGCTGCAAATTTTTTTAGAACATTATTGTAAGCTTCTAAATCAATCCCGACTAGCAAGAAAAATTAAAAAAAATGCGCACGCCTACGAAAAATTATTTAAACAATATAAAGTTTATTGCAAAAACAGGAAAACAAAGTCGCGGTCGGGGCTGCAAATTTTTTTAGAACATCATTGTAGGCTTCTAAATAAATCCCGACTAGCAAGAAAAATTAAAAAAAATGCGCACGGCTACTAAATTGTTTTAATTATATAACGAGTTATTGCAGAAACAAGGGCTTGGTCGGCGCTGGAAATTTATTAGCAATCATATTAAGGTTGGCTGCTTGCGCCGTATAGGAATAATATTGTCATTATAGAAAAGAAATAGTATGATTTCCCAATTTTCTACTTTGATGTAAATTATAGATCAGAAATATAATTTGACTGCTAAACATACATATTGTTCTCTCTCTTTGCGCTACCCAAGACCAACCAACGAGGAGGTGGCGAGAATATGGTCTCTTTTTTTGTTATATTCTTACTGTTTGTGAATGTTAAAATTTTTTTTACTTTTTTATATTAAAATTTATTTGCGTTTTTGGTATTAGAATTTTTTTATTTTTTAGTTTTTGCAATAAATTTTATATTGTTTAAATAATTTTTCATTGCCGTGCGCATTTTTTTAAATTTTTCTTACTAGTCGGGATTGATTTAGAAGCCTACAATAATGTTCTAAAAAAATTTGCAGCCCCGACCGCGACTTCGTTTTCCTGTTTTTGCAATAAACTTTATATTGTTTAAATAATTTTTGGTAGGCGTGCGCATTTTTTTTAATTTTTCTTGCTAGTCGGGATTGATTTAGAAGCTTACAATAATGTTCTAAAAAAATTTGCAGCCCCGACCGCGACTTCGTTTTCCTGTTTTTGCAATAAACTTTATATTGTTTAAATAATTTTTCGTAGGCGTGCGCATTTTTTTTAATTTTTCTTGCTAGTCGGGTTTGATTTAGAAGCTTACAATAATGTTCTAAAAAAATTTGCAGCCCCGACCGCGACTTCGTTTTCCTGTTTTTGCAATAAACTTTATATTGTTTAAATAATTTTTCGTAGGCGTGCGCATTTTTTTTAATTTTTCTTGCTAGTCGGGATTGATTTAGAAGGTTATAATGATGTTCTAAAAAAATTTGCAGCCCCGACCGCGACTTCGTTTTCCTGTTTTTGCAATAAACTTTATATTGTTTAAATAATTTTTTGTAGGCGTGCGCATTTTTTTCAATTTTTCTTGCTAGTCGGGATTGATTTAGAAGCCTACAATAATGTTCTAAAAAAATTTGCAGCCCCGACCGCGACTTCGTTTTCCTGTTTTTGCAATAAACTTTATATTGTTTAAATAATTTTTTGTAGGCGTGCGCATTTTTTTTAATTTTTCTTGCTAGTCGGGATTGATTTAGAAGCTTACAATAATGTTCTAAAAAAATTTGCAGCCCCGACCGCGACTTCGTTTTCCTGTTTTTGCAATAAACTTTATATTGTTTAAATAATTTTTCGTAGGCGTGCGCATTTTTTTTAATTTTTCTTGCTAGTCGGGATTGATTTAGAAGGTTATAATGATGTTCTAAAAAAATTTGCAGCCCCGACCGCGACTTCGTTTTCCTGTTTTTGCAATAAACTTTATATTGTTTAAATAATTTTTTGTAGGCGTGCGCATTTTTTTCAATTTTTCTTGCTAGTCGGGATTGATTTAGAAGCCTACAATAATGTTCTAAAAAAATTTGCAGCCCCGACCGCGACTTCGTTTTCCTGTTTTTGCAATAAACTTTATATTGTTTAAATAATTTTTTGTAGGCGTGCGCATTTTTTTTAATTTTTCTTGCTAGTCGGGATTGATTTAGAAGCTTACAATAATGTTCTAAAAAAATTTGCAGCCCCGACCGCGACTTCGTTTTCCTGTTTTTGCAATAAACTTTATATTGTTTAAATAATTTTTCGTAGGCGTGCGCATTTTTTTTAATTTTTCTTGCTAGTCGGGATTGATTTAGAAGCTTACAATAATGTTCTAAAAAAATTTGCAGCCCCGACCGCGACTTCGTTTTCCTGTTTTTGCAATAAACTTTATATTGTTTAAATAATTTTTCGTAGGCGTGCGCATTTTTTTTAATTTTTCTTGCTAGTTGGGATTTATTTAGAAGCCTACAATGATGTTCTAAAAAAATTTGCAGCCCCGACCGCGACTTCGTTTTCCTGTTTTTGCAATAAACTTTATATTGTTTAAATAATTTTTCGTAGGCGTGCGCATTTTTTTTAATTTTTCTTGCTAGTCGGGATTGATTTAGAAGGTTATAATGATGTTCTAAAAAAATTTGCAGCCCCGACCGCGACTTCGTTTTCCTGTTTTTGCAATAAACTTTATATTGTTTAAATAATTTTTCGTAGGCGTGCGCATTTTTTTTAATTTTTCTTGCTAGTAGGGATTGATTTAGAAGCTTACAATAATGTTCTAAAAAAATTTGCAGCCCCGACCGCGACTTCGTTTTCCTGTTTTTGCAATAAACTTTATATTGTTTAAATAATTTTTCGTAGGCGTGCGCATTTTTTTTAATTTTTCTTGCTAGTTGGGATTTATTTAGAAGCCTACAATGATGTTCTAAAAAAATTTGCAGCCCCGACCGCGACTTCGTTTTCCTGTTTTTGCAATAAACTTTATATTGTTTAAATAATTTTTCGTAGGCGTGCGCATTTTTTTTAATTTTTCTTGCTAGTCGGGATTGATTTAGAAGGTTATAATGATGTTCTAAAAAAATTTGCAGCCCCGACCGCGACTTCGTTTTCCTGTTTTTGCAATAAACTTTATATTGTTTAAATAATTTTTCGTAGGCGTGCGCATTTTTTTTAATTTTTCTTGCTAGTCGGGATTGATTTAGAAGGTTATAATGATGTTCTAAAAAAATTTGCAGCCCCGACCGCGACTTCGTTTTCCTGTTTTTGCAATAAACTTTATATTGTTTAAATAATTTTTTGTAGGCGTGCGCATTTTTTTCAATTTTTCTTGCTAGTCGGGATTGATTTAGAAGCCTACAATAATGTTCTAAAAAAATTTGCAGCCCCGACCGCGACTTCGTTTTCCTGTTTTTGCAATAAACTTTATATTGTTTAAATAATTTTTTGTAGGCGTGCGCATTTTTTTTAATTTTTCTTGCTAGTCGGGATTGATTTAGAAGCTTACAATAATGTTCTAAAAAAATTTGCAGCCCCGACCGCGACTTCGTTTTCCTGTTTTTGCAATAAACTTTATATTGTTTAAATAATTTTACGTAGGCGTGCGCATTTTTTTTAATTTTTCTTGCTAGTCGGGATTTATTTAGAAGCCTACAATGATGTTCTAAAAAAATTTACAGCCCCGACCGAGGCTTCCTTCCCTTGTTTCTGCAATAACTCGTTATATAATTTAAACAATTTAGTAGACCTGCGCATTTTTGTTAATTGTTCTCGATAGTCTGATCTATTTAGAAGCGTATAAGTGTATGTTGTGCAGTTACTTGCTAGTTTGCCTTTATATGTCAAAGTTTCTTATGTATTTTATTTTGAATGAGAATCCCTGCTTTGACGAATCTGCTGCTGCGAATCCGCTGCTAGCTTCAACATCATATTTAATTTTAAATTTTTATACCGGTATACGGCTTAAATTAATTCATTTTTAATTTTAAATTATTAAATATTATATTAAATTTAATTTGACGAGTTTGTTGCAAGATTGTGCGTACAATTAATCAAATTTTTAAGTAAATAATTTTATTTACAATTGTGACATCCAATAAATTCTAAGCATAATTTTATTTGCTTATTTCAAAATTTTATTAATCGCGCATACAAACTAATAGTTACATCAACGTGTAATTACATTTTTCTCTTCACTTAGTGTTAGACTCGTTCAAAATATCAAAATTATACAGTTACCGTACTAAACAATCTCTCAAACAATAAAAACAATAAAAAAAAATAACGATGAAAACACAGTACGGTAATTCATGTATCAAAATAAATTTATACGGTCAATCTGTCACAAGAACAACGATCCGTTAGTTTATCAGGATCGATATTCAGGATCAAAGGATGATGACTCGAAGACGTAACTGCGTGTAATCGGTGAAAGTGTAGCGAAGAGATTATTAACGAAGCTATGTCTGTCTTAAAGAACGCGCGGACGTTAGCATGTCAAGACAACATTCTACGGGTAGAATATTAAGTAATTGATGATAGGATAGGTTTGAATGTAACTACTGACATTTTCGGTTAAGATAAGACAACTGACATTTTCCAAAGTATGCGGTAACAAAATCGCGGTAATAAAATAAATAATAATAATCGCATTTATAAATGAATTTATTTTCGCAATTCGCGATATGCCATCGTGCTGAGATACGTACGTACATACGTTGACCGCGCGAAATACTGCACTTAATCGCGAAAGATTGCCATTGCAGCAAAAGCGGCAGATTTTTCGAGAGCAAGTGTTGCCAGCGTTGGGTGGCAAGATCCCAGAGGAAGCTTTCAGAACAGATCGCCTAGCGCTAAATCGATTGAACAAGGAAGGTATTTATTGAACAAGGAAGGTATTTCAGTGCCGGACGGCATCGTCCTGGATGCTCGACACAGCCACAAGCATCCTCATCCTGATCGAAGAATGCCGGAAGTAATAAAGGCACGTTTGCGTAACATATGCCGTTTCACAAGCGGAGTAACGTTTGTCTTTATAGATGCATGAAAAGTATTATTACTCTTCCGATTATCTTATTATTATTTCATTTAGCATGAATTTTGCATACTGTATAACTAATGATTCATTGACTTCCATCTATTATTATTATTATCATTATTATCTAATTAAGGTCTATCTAACGTCAGACGGTCGATACGTATCGCCGGAAGGTCGGCCTCACTATCATTACCCGAAAACCGTCGACACAACTTACGTTATACGAAGACCATTTATGCACACGAATCACAGAACATCGAACAATTTCGAAAATGTCAAACTTCAAGAATATCCGAAACCACAAGTCTACTCGAATTATAGGCAATTTGTGCCGATCATACCGCCTGCCAAACCGGGTGTTTACAAGCCTGTTGTAGCACCTCTCGTACTTCCTGCTGACAGAAACTTGTTTGATTTATCAAGCTGGACGAAATATGAGTGGGACACCGTGTATGAACCATTTGACGATTACTTTGTCAACAATCTCGAACTCTTTGATTCGCATCAGGTAATATCTCAATATATTCTGTCTTGTATCATTTCTGCAAACATAATTTAAGTTTCAAATTTAAGTTTCAACATTCTTCTCGAGAATTGAATTTTGAAAAAATTAAAAGAAATTAAAACATATGTAATCTCACAAAGAATGCAATTTACTGCAATAGTCCCTGTTTAATCATAATCAACAACTGAAATCATATCATTTATTAGATCATTACGGATTATGAAGGATTTCTCAACGAGTTTCATGGACGATCTCTGAGGCACGTGAGTTCAAAAAATAGTGACAGGAATCAACAACATCGTCATCATCGAAAGTATCAAGAATCGAAACTATTAACGCCTCAAAAAGTTAAATCGAATGTCACCAATTCTCACGATTCCGCTTATACAAATCTTACGAAAATACCGGAAACCAATTTTTCTTGTCGTGGAAGGAAGGGAATGTTTGCAGATGTCGAAACCAAGTGCCAAGTAAGTAAAGTTCTCTATCCTTTCTTTTGATATTAATTATTTACTGAATATTTTTTATAACAAGTAGTAAAAAAATAGTAAATAAAAAAGTTTTTTTAATTATTCTTGCAAAACTAAAATGTACAGAAAAGTAAAATTAAAAATTATATGACGTTGAATCAAATTAAAAATATAGAACAAAATCTCGTGACTCTAATTTAAATGGATCGATGATTTCTCATTTTTGTATGTTTACGATAAAATTAAATAAGTGTAATTTTGCAGTATTGAAAAACAAAACATGTATGATGTAAGAGAAAGAAACGATGCTTTTGGAATTTATAACGTCGATACATCTTTGCTGTGATTAATGTATGCATTTCATCTTTCTTGCAAATTTTTACTGAAGCATCACGTTTCGCACGAATAAATTACCAGATCTTATCTTACAAGCCGTTCAATCTGCGAGGTCATGGAGCGTATTATTAATTGTATCACGTCAGGATGTTATTTCCGACCCGCGACGAGTGATTTCAAAACTTTCGATGAGTGAAGTGTACAATTCATCCGGATTTCTACGCTCGATGCAGAGTGATCTAGATCAACGTCGTCCATTATGCTACGGTTACTCCTTTAACGAAACGGCTGACAGAATTGCGGCACACGTTGCAAAACCTTGCGAGTCTCGTTTCACGTTGTTGCATCGATTTTCTCGTACGATATTTAGGACAACTAAATGCTATCGAATTATCTCCTAGACAAAGATTCCATCCACTCACATGAACGGATTGAACGATTGCAACGTAATTATTTAATAAGTTTTTCTCGTAATCAAATTGTATCAATTATAAGAACAAATATAATTAATTACTTTGTATCTATATGCACTTGTGAAAAAAATTACCATTCAGTAAAATCATTTAAAAAATAATGTTAGGAAATAGATATTTATCTATTTCATAATAATCTCATAACTAATATATTTATATTAATAATTTATAATTTATAAATATATAATAAATTTTAGTCTATAATAATAAAATTGCTACAATGCAGAGAATTAATACATTTAAAAATTTGTCGTATAAACCTTAACAAAAAAAAAATCTTTTTGCACGCACAGAAAAAACGATTTTAGATACTGCAGTATCTAAAAATTTAGCTAGATATAGGTAAAAAAAAACAATTTTGTTTTATTATCAAAATAATTATGGAGAACGCCCAAGTATGACAATGTTGCAAATAGTTTTGACATTTTGGCAACCAAATTAAGCACATAATTTATACAATTTGATACAATTTTTTTGATAGTTTATTATAATTATTTTAATTATAATTACTTTCAGATTTATATTTTAGCAAAATTAATTTTCTTCATATATACATATCTTTCTGTTACATTTAATAATATTTATTTTCTTTGCAGGTATTTCACAATTGCTCAGATTTGTCAAAAACATCTTCACTGTGTCCATCAGGAACTGCCTTTAGCGAAACGAACAATCGCTGTGAATGGTTTTATAATGTACAGTGCAAGAAGTAAATTCAAAATATTGGATTATTTTTGTAACAAATTTATAAAAATAACAAAAGGATGCTTAAAACCACATTTATTTCGAATTATTCTAAATTATTCTTTGTTCGTAATCTGGCATCCGAACCGGCAAATTCAGATTAACGAAAAAGAAAATAGAAATATGCAAAATTGCATATGTTTATATAAATTGATGTACAGGATGTATTTTAAAACATCTTTACTATATTATTACATATTTTATAAATTTATTGTTTCTAAATTGAATTTTACTTATATATATAATAGTAATATAATTTAAATCATCTACCTCTTTTTTTAGATTAAAATGTGTGTTTTTTTACAATCAGAGATGTAATTTAAATTAGTACGTGTATCATCATTTTGATTAAAATATTTAAATATTACATGCAAACTCCAACGACACTTAGGTTTCTAGATTTTTAATTTCTAATACGTTTTTAATATTAAAATACGTGAGCGTATATGTATCTTTTAGTTATGTCAAAAATATGTTTCTAAAATTTTATAATTATTTCCATTTTTTATTATTTCTAAATTAATGATTGCTATTGTAACTTTTGTTAAAGTTAAGATTAAATTGAAATTGTTTCAAAAAAACAAAAAATTGTTATTTTTCAAAATATGTAAATATTCATGAAATGAGAAAATTATATTTTGCTAATTCTATATATTTATATATAAAAAAACATAAAAATTTAATCACTCCACTTGTAATTCTTAATTGTACATATCTTTGTACAGAGGGCGATAATCTTCAGTAACTTATGATACTGTGCAAGGTAGTCGACAAAGTAGATTTCTATGGCTCATGGCAGAGAAAATCTATCGTAAACGTAGACGTAGACGTAGACGTAGACGTAAGGTAGAAAAAGACATATACCCAAAGGCAATAGCCTTTCACTTACACATACATTTTTTTCTGCTTGTCCTACGTTCACGATTATAGACTTACGTCTCGTTTTCTGCTACTAGCTTTAAATAAAGAAAAAAATGGTGAAAGGCTGTTGCCTTTACGCATATGTCTTTTTCTGCTGTATCCTACGTCCACAACAAACGTCAGTGACTATCTCGTCCTTTGTTATAAAATTCAAAAATTATTACGACATGGAGTAACGTAGAAAATAATTATTATAATAAAAATATAATATTAAATAAACTTTATTACATAACGTAAATGTAAAAAAAGCATAAATATGTTGGATTAAAACTCGAATTTTGTTAGACAACATTAGCTCTATTTTTCATAATATTCATCGTAATTAGAATATAATTATATTGTACAGCAAATTTAAACTTTCTTTCGAGCACAAACCAAACTAAATAATACTATTTATAAATTTTTTTGTCACTAAAATGGTATCCGTAAATAAAATTTGCTTTATTATGTTACTTTTGAGAAAATTAAACTTAAAAGTGCTAAAACTGGCATTTTTTGTACTTTTGAATTTAAATAGTTGAATAATATGATGTTAGATTCGTTTCCAACGACAAAAAAAACAACCTACAATAATAATCTACTTTATGATGCAAAATCAGTGCCGGACAGTGTTATTACAGTTACATTAAGAATTATTAGAATTGCAACAAGCCGGAAAGCTATAATTTGTAGGAAAAAGAACTATAAAAATGAACAACTAACAAGAGGACACTTTGCGGACGACAGCAAAATTTAATAATGTGCAAGAAATAAAATAAAAATGAAACGTTCTCTTTCTTCTTTGTTACCGTTCTTTGAGGTTACAATTTGTTCCTATTCTCTATTATTTATACTATCCCCATTCTCTGTGAAAAATTACAAATCGTATAAATAAATATACTTAATATATTGTAAAATATTTTTTTATTTCAATATGTAATAAATACATATCTCAAACTACGTTGACAAAAATAAAAATCTGGACATAAGAGTTTTATATAAGGGAAGAATAACAGAAGCGTAAACGGAACATCTAAAGAGCGTAAATTGAAACAATAATTAAAAAAAATATTTTAAGAGCTAACTGCTTTCTTTATGTTTCATTGTTCCAATTTACACTTCCAAGACATTTTGTTTATGCTTCTGTCATTCTTTTCTCGCAATCAACTTAAGTTGAATTTTTAATTTTGCTAAGATATGGGCACAAAAATAATTCCATTTATATTTTAATTTTTAATTTTATTTTTGTAGAATGTAAATAAATTTTACATAAAATGGAGAGATTGCGGTTTTTTTTCTTAAATCTATTTTTTGAATTATATAGAATATCATTATTCTACTATATTAAATTTTTATTGACAACTTTCTTAATTTTATGACAACTGTAATTGTCGTTCGCAAAAATGTCGAATTCTGACTTATAAAACACAATTCGAACTTATAAAAAATTGTTAAAATTTGAAATATATTTTAAATAATTTTGTAGTAAAAATATTAAAATTTTATTTTTTTCGAAAAATAAATAGAATTTATTTGCTTTCCGTTTTTATGCTTTTTGTCTAACATCTTCAACATCTCGTTACGAAAGAAGAAATCGTAAAACGAAACTTCTTTGTTTTACTTTGTACACTGCACCAAGTTGCATCAATTTCGACACAATTCTAGCGATGTCGACAGTCTATGATTTGTCCAAATTTCATGATGTGTAATTAGACAACATCTCTATCTCTCAGGGTGATAATGGAAGGGGTTCAACCTCCCGCGTTACGCGTGGTTTAGACTTTCTCTTTCTCTATGTGACATAATGTCTCGTATACCTAGCACGGCTTCATAGCGGAAACTGGTCCAGTTTGGTTCATATTCAAACTCAGTGCAGTCATGTCTGAAAGTCGTAGTATCCTTGCCGTACTTCTGTTCGCTGTTATGGCAGCGCCCTATTCGGCCATTTTACAGGTAAATCTCAATTTTATTTAACATAAATAATTTTACATTGTGAAAAAGTGATTATTATATATAAGGTACCTAAAACATTATAAATTATATTTGATAAATAAGCTATCTCTAAAGCATAATTCAATTTTCTGCTTGGATCCATTTTTCTGACATTTTAAAATAGTTATGATGTATTACAGAGGATCGTAATAAAATTATATTATTTCTGAGCAGTTTGATAAAGTATTGTATAAAAATTGCTTAATAAGAGCTTTTTCCTAAATCTCTCACAAAGAATTTGAATTGCCTCTCTGTCGTGTGTGAAAATAAATCATCAAACAGTAGATCAATATTTTTTCCAAAATATACGTGATTTAATTGAATTTTAACAAATAATTAAAATCTTGTTGCAACAACAACGTTTATGTACTATACGTGACGTATACCATATGTACCTTACACATGTGTATATGCAAAGGAAAGTCAATATTTCTTTATATCATCTCTTTATGCTACTGTTACACCACAAAGTAAATCAATTTGATGCGACTTTAATTAAAAAAAAAAAAAATGGGATCAAGTATCAACGCATTTCAAATTGATTTGCTTTGTAATGCAATAATATCATAAAGAGATGGTACAAAAAAAACGTCCTTGGCTTTGAATAAATCAAGGCAACATTTCGCGAAGGTTCGTTACACTCTGCTGGACTCCAAACTTTTTCTAAATTGTGAAAGCGAGTTATGATCCTGTAGTTGGAAGAGATTACTTCTTACAGTATTACAAAAACACTTGACCATCCATTACTTCGTCTCAACAACTCATATTTTACAAACGTTTATATATCTTTCTGTATATGCATTTCTAATAATTTATCCATTTAACACAGATAAATTTGTTATAATGCTCTTGCTGTATTCTAACAATCTCTATAATAAATCACTGTCAATTTTTAGGGACCAATAGTAGTGCCCGATTATTATGACGATTATCAAAATTTCCAACCGATAGTGGGATTTAAACAACCTATCGTCGTAAAAGAAGAACCGAAAAAAAAGGGTCAGGACTTCAGCAAGATACCTGGAATCCCTGGAATAGATTACCCTATCTATCATACGGTGCCGCCTACGAGTTTTTCTTGCGCACATGTTCCAATCGTACCAGGAATGTATGCAAACGTGGAAACCGGTTGTCAGGTACATGTTCATATTTACTTTTAATATTTTATGTTATCACTAGTATCATTTTTATGAAAATAATCAGAATTAATTAATCTTGATATGAAGTTTTCGATATTGAATGACAAAAAAAAAAAAAATAGATACACGCGTGACAGTCTAGATTAAAGTTCATTGAACTAAATTATCAATGCTACAACTATAGCACATGACTTAAACATACTTGCAACTTTGGAAAGTACGACGCTATTATTTGAGGAATGAATGACGTAAAAATATGAAATATTAACATCGTATTACGTTCACCGAAAACTTCGATAGCAAAAGTAGTAGAGCATGAAAAACAGTTGTTCCATGTACGATTGGTTTGGATTTTAAGCAAAAAAATATTTTATCCATCTAAAATCAAGATAAAAACGTAGGTGAAACGATATTCGATTGACAAATAAAACGAAATTAAATAGATGTTGAAGATAGTCCGTTGTTGGGCAAAACTAACGTTTATACATAGAAAAACCGGTTTTACGAAAGTATCTAAAAATTTAATTAAACACAGATTTGAAAATAATTCTGTTGAACTCTCAAAATAATTATAGACGCTAAAACTGGTTGCTAGAATGTCAAAACCTCTTGCAATATAATTGTTGATCATCCTATATAATTATTTTCATGACCTAACAAAACTGTTTTCCGATTTGTATTTAACCAAATTGTTGACACGCAAAACCGTCCTTTCCGAAATATTTATAAACCGATGTTCTTCATGCATGCAATATTACGCTTTCTATGTCGTGTTCTCTCGTGCAAAACCGATGGAGCCGCTCGGGGAGCAAGGTAAAATCATTCCAATGATTTCGACCGCTGCGCGCGGTCGAAGTAGAGCGGATTTATTATGTAAGAGAACGGACTGGCATTATTAAAACCTCAAGGCAACGCGGGAGTAAGAACCGATCTCGCCTCAGTGAAAGACAAACTCTGCGGGAGAACAGTCTTGGCAAATTGTTATCGTAATTGAGCTTGATTCAACCTCTCTCGATTCGTCGAGATACGCTGAATGTGACTTTGCCTTATTCTTGCCTTTTCGACAATTTCGAAAAATAATATCTCTCCTCACGAATCATCTCTGATATTCGAGCCTGAAGTCACACGAAAAAAAGATTTCGTGTGCTGAAATATCTACAAATTTAGTTACACTGTAAAAAATAAAATGCCAATTTAACACTTTTGTATGTCCCAGAAAATCCACTCTAAATTTTAAATTAAAAGAACTCAAAAGTTAAGTTAAAATAACTCTTATTTTAACTTAATAACTTAAAATAAGAGTTATTTTAACTTAACTTTTGAGTGATTTTAACTTAAAATTTAGAGTAGATTTTCTGGGACATTTTATTTTTTACTGTATAGATACGTATCTAAAAATCACTTTATCAGACCATTAAAATAATTACGAAGGACGTTCAAGCACGATGAGCAATGCTGTAAAAAGTTTTAACATTCTAGAAATCAATTAAAACATTTGTGCATAATTATTTTAATAATCTAATAAAATTATTTGCAGATTTTCTATCCGGCTAAATTTTTACATACTTTAGCAAAACCGTTATTTCCGTGCTCCTGAAGTTTATGACGATGATACAAGATATCACTGATTCTTTCGCGAACAATAAAACTCACTGACATAAATGATGTTACGTGACTCAAATGCTCCGTCATGCGTCGCAACTTGATTTCCAGAGCGCGCGCTAAACTTTCCTTTTCAAGAATGTCATTCGCTTCCTTTGTATTTCCTTAAACCTGACTTCTTTCCTATCGTTTCACATCGCTCCTATTATTTTCAGTAAACTTGCACAACATGTTTCGCATTAATTCCTTAATTATGGCGTTTATGCAACAGAAAAGCATCATATTAGCCTTATTCGACCAGCCTGCGCGACTTTCTTTATTCCATGTTATTATACACATGTATATGTATGCGCAGATTCCGTTTATCCAAAATAATCTTTAAAATAAATTCTACACATTCTACACTAGTTATTTAATTTTTATTGTACATTTTTTTATGTACATGTGCACGTGTAATACTCGATATTATTGCAGGCATATCACATTTGTCACGACGGGCGTGAGGGGCATCAGGGTGCTTCCTTTTTATGCACCAATGGAACACTTTTCAATCAAAAGGAATTTGCGTGCGACTGGTGGTACAATGTTAATTGCGCCCTTGCTCCGGCTCTATATAGGTAAAATTTTTTGCGGATAATCTTAACAGGAATGCAAAAATATTTTATAACGATTTAATGATTTGTTTCATCAAATGTAATTTAATATACACTGTTTGAAAAAAAAAAAAATTACGCACAGATCTAGAATTGTCGATCTTTGAACTATTATAGCTGTGTTAAAAAAACTTTGAAAAAATCGTACAACAATCTTTCTAAATTCATCTTAAAGAGCAGTCTTTATTTTCACTCCTCTAAGTTCGTTTTCCATTGCTTTTATATTAGAAAGCCAAGTGGAAAATTTAAGAACGTTTATGCGTAATTTTCTTTGTTTAAGAGTGTAATAGGGATAGTATTTTTTGTACTTGACACTAATCCACTAATGTTATGTTCGTAGGCTAAACGAGGACCCATTAAAAAATCCATATGTTCCACAGGAGACAAAGGATGCGATTCGGAAAAGATTACCAATTGTCGTACTTTAAATATAATTAGCTGTGTAGCTGATTAATTCGATCTACAATATTTACGTTCTTTCAAACGCCTTATTTATCATGCTTGCTCGTGTGTCTCTTGTCAAGATTAGTAATAAATAAAACAAAGTTAATACGTGAATACTAATGTGTTTTACGATTAATAGTTGCAATTAGTTTCCCAAATTCAATGCTCATTTTTCATCGATTAACTGATAAATTTACATCCCTATCAATAGAGATAGCAGTCAATTACATTCGTCGAAGAACAGGAAGGCGAGTATTGAAACAGTGAAAGGCATGAAGAGAGAGTATGAAATATCTTAAGGGAAGTGCATCGTGAGTGAAATTGACACTTGGGATTAATATCTTCTCTCCCGCTCATGTAAAATCACCCTCTTTCTAGTTGTCCAGTTTTAATATATACCCTGTATAAAATGTAATAGTCCAATAAAAAGAGTAAATATATGACACGATAGCACCTAGCAAACGAAAATTATGGAGAAATAAAGATAAAACTGAAAAGCTAAAACTAATAAATTTTCGAGTGTGACAACATTAATATAATAATTTTGTTAGTTAATATAATAATTTCAGAAAAATTAAATGCGAAATTATAAGACATCCAGTATATCTAGTAATCAAAAGTTGCTACACTAATCTTCCGCTGCACTTACAATTAGATATGATGTCAGTATTTAATGATTTAATTATATTGCATCTCGTGAAATCTTGGCAGAGACTTTCTTGGCTTCCGCATACATTTGTATGTCTCCCAACCAGCGATGGTCATATCTCGATGCACACGTAAACATTCGATTGCCATTAATTATCTGAGAAGGATGAAAGTCGTAGATACTTATCTAAAGCGATCATTGCTTTCAGAGAGAGTATTGTTAGCAAATCCGGTACGTGAACGTTTCTTTTTTCCTCGAAATAAATTAAATGACTATCAAAATTCACAAAGTCATTGATCAAAGTAGTAATTGTAAAAGAAATAATTTTGCTATTTAAGTATAGCAAATTCGATTGGAACGCATAAATGTGCAATGGTGTATATTGAAGTTGGACATCGATCTAATGTGACAAAAGAAGATCCCCAACTCGAAAATTCAAAAAATTATGTAACTTTTGCAATATATAGAGACAGGATTGGAAACGTTACTTGTATTGTACATTTATAAGTAACAACAAAAAGAAACAATAAAATTCATTGCTGTTACTATTAAATAAAAAAGTATGTTATTTTTTTCGATCGTTATAAAAAAAAAGTAACAGTAACGGCATTGTAAGTAACTTACTCATTGCTTCCCAATCCTGCATAAAGGATATACTGATTATATAATAAACTATTTTCTTTCAATGTTTGAATTCATCTTGAAGAAGTAAAATAAATCTTTGAAAATTAATCCATTTTCTATTTTATTATTAAACAATTATGTTAAAATAAAGTGTGTAATTAATAAATCATATTAAAAAAGAACACATTTTCTCTGTGAAATTTTATTCTATTTCCTTTTGTCAATAAATAATAGAAAAGAAATGAATCAATTTTCGGAGATTAATTTGACCTCTTCAAAGTGAATTTTTGTGCAACAAAAAATAAAAGTTTATTACATATCAAAATAACTTTTATATATTGCCAAAATTTCATAATTTTTTGAATTTTCGAGGAGACCTTTCCTTGTAAATGTAAAAATAAAAATACAAATATTCAAATATCTTGAATGATAAAATATAAATATGCGCGGATGCCAAACAGCACAATAATGTATTTTGAAGATTTCATGGTTTAATCTGTTTATATATCTATCTATATGTATTAGATATACATTAATACATACCTATATGTATATAGACACATTTTTATTACTTTCAAACTAATAATTCCCCCTTCTCCTTTTCCTTTCCGTTTTCTTTCCAAAATATAAAAGAATGTTTAAATCTTGTTGCATATCAAGTAAAAGTAAAGTATACACTGATTTGTGCATGTGTTCGTACATGCATGCATGCACAAAACCGACCAAAAGTTTGAAAACGCTTGCGATTTTCTTGAATCTTACGAAAAGTTAAACATCTCGGTAAAAAAAAAAATCGTAAAAAAATGTTCAAGAATGCCTTTTAAAAAGGAAAGACAAAGCTTTAAATGTGTCTTTCAATTTCGTCTTTACGATATTTTGTTCCTAAATTACATAAAATAAAAAAATTGATACTGTTTCAACATTTTTTTATTTTGAAGTACTGTAGCTTGATGAATATAAGCTACACCTTTCTGTATATAAGCTTAAAAGAGCTTCTTAAAAAAAAAAATTGGTGTGAGAATTTTTCGTAATAATATCAAACGCTGTGTGAAGAAATTTTTTTTATAAAAAATGTTTTACGACTTTAAAATTAAAGTTTACGGAAAAAGAACAAAAATATTAATTATAAATATGTGCCTAATTCGCATAATTTTTCTCAAAATTTTTTAAAAACTTTTAATACTTAACTTTTCATGAAATGCAAGAAAATCTTAAATGTTTCCAAATTTTTGACCAATAATGTACATAACATTTTATATAAATATTATATATCATACATACCATATATGCAATTGTATATTATATGTACTAATATTTTATATTGTGTGTGTATAAGTTTTTATTAAATGACGGATATTACGAAGAAAACGGATGTTATTTAATTGAATATAACTAGGAGTATATTAATATAATAAAGCTGTGTTAAGGAAGAGAAACTTGACTGCAAACTCTTGCGAAAATCAGAGGTAGGGTGTTATGTAGGCGTCGACTAGGAAGTAAAGTCAAGGACGTTACTTGGTTCACTTTCGTTATCGAAAGGCTGTGAACATTTTTTTACAGCGGGACAGATATAAGTCCGTGAAGCGGATAAGAGCCGCCCTTTCTCTAGGACGTTCGAGGCTAATAATGAAATAGGTAATGATAGACGGATATAAATAGGTTAAATATACGCAATAGACAGTTCTCGCACGGATATGCAGCGTTCTCTGTAACGATTTTACTGAACGCTGTAAGTAACGTATTGACAAACGGAATTATACGCGAGAAAGTTCTAGTAATTTACCAACAGTCTATTTTTATTAAATTAATGTAAAATCTTGCTGATATTTGCCATATGTAAAATATTAATAGCATATTATATAATATTATATAATGTGTAATTTATTAATAATTATAATTTAATGTAATAATTAAATATATAGTTTCAAATTTTATAAATAATATGACGATGCTAGGGAGAAAATCAAACTTGAAACTTGATAAAATAATGAACAAGAAATTTTACATTATAATAAAAAAAGTATAATAACAAGCATAATAAAAAAGTATATTCGTTGCTATCTTTGTAAGACTCAATACACCTAACACGCAATGGCACCTATTACCGATATTTCTCTGAAAAAAAGATTAGTTTTGCGTAATACGTGTGGAGGTGCAGCCGCATCATATTGTGACACGCATAATTACGCATTGAAATCGCATTTAATTATTACGTGCATTATCTACCATTATACACTTCACTTGACGTAAAGACTGCTTTTATAGTCCGTTTGGCAACAGTTACATTGTTAGAAAAATTATCTTCAATAATCCGTTACAACCGCAATTATAACAGTTGCATCTAATTGTATGCAATGTGAAGTAGAAAAAGTAGGACATGAAATAAACCTCATTGAGATATTTACATTACGTCTCTTCCACTTTACTTGCAATCAAAGTGCATAAACATATTTGTAAAATTTTTACATCGATGGAAACTTGAGTATTACTAAGAAATCATCTCAATAAAGTTTCAGTAAATCGTTAAAGAGCATGCGTATTCCAATAATATTTCAATTATACGAAAAAACAGATTATAATTACAGTTAATTGCAGCAGCAAAAGTTACGTGCGGTAACTAAAATTTAGTTGTATATAGGTAAAATTTAACTATCACATATAAATTCTTGCAATTTATCTTTTATGTATTTCCGTATATGATCGTCGCATTCTCCTAAAGCTGAGACAAAGACAAAGAAAAGAGTTTGAAAGAATGATCTTTCTTCTTGTGTTTATTCGATCGTCAAGAGAACAAAATAATTTTGAAGACTGTTACGGGATTATAAAACAATGATAGAAACTGATACAAATAACATGACTTACTTAGAAACCGTAGTCTCACCTCAATTTGCGCTGTGCAATATTTCGAGGTAAACTAAAACGTTTTCTACGCTTGGCGCTTTCTCGCGCCGTCACAATCACATTGCCTACACGGACAGAAAAGAAAAGAGTTCCATTGTTCCATTGCATTTATAAAGCTACAATTAGATAGGGTATTAGAACAGAATTATCAAAATATCATTAAGCGATGAAAGCAGCCGCGGAAAATTGCCGTGAATTGCGCGTGAATATCTCAATTAACGTAGGTGTTCATACGTCACACAATATTACAAATCTTACTTTATATCATCAGATAAAATTCAAATTCGCTCACCAAATAGAAAGTAAAATTTATATAATTATCAATAGTCACAATTACAATAGTCACAATTGTGATAAAAATTAAAAATTAAAGTAGATCAAAATTAAAATATCAGAGGAAACTATGTCAAAAATGCTTCCGTATATATTAAATAAATTTTGTTGTATTTTCTTCTAGCTAAAATTATACAAGTGTTTCTAGGTTCCATTTATATATCCATTTATATACCATTCCATTTATATATCATTTGTGGGTATTTAATTTCTAATTTTAATATTAATAATTAAATTTTTAATCACAGTACCTCGATTCATCATTCTTACATCGCGATATCTTGACAACAGCAAAATATATCGCAAACATGTTAAAGAATATTGAAATATCCAAATCTGGCATTGTCGAGTTTGTGTACAACTTAAATGAATAATTGATTCGTAGATCCATACGAGATACGCCGTAGGTTTATATTTTTAAGTGATCTATAGCTGCGCAAGAGTGAGTTCTTGGACATTCCGTATAGATGGATACACACCTCGTTTCATGACAAGATGTAATAAATCCATGGTGACACGTAAGCTAATAATGAAGCCAGGCCAGCACGCACACACATGAACAGTGCACGACAAATGTAAAGCACGTCTCGCATGCGATCAACTCTCATTTCTGTCACTCACATCGCAAATCATAGCCAATGATTAAGTAGATACAATTATCAAGTAGTACATTAGTGCGAAGACTACCAATCCTTTCCTGCATTTTTTGTCCACTACGGGACGAGACAGCTTCCAGAATGCAATTAGAAAGTGCCTCATAAAGCGCGTTCGCGGGTAATTTATGTAGAAATAAACATGCGCACCACGGCCTCCATCGGCTGTACACGTTCGCGAATTGCTACGGCCGAATTTTCGTTTTCTAACGATCGAGATAGATTATCGATCGTACGCGTTCTCACGCGCGCGCACGCACAAACAGTCATACATATCTATATCGCAAAGATTTATATGCCACGCAAACAATACGACAGATTTCATCGTATAATTTCCGGATATACCGCACGGTATTGCACAAAACGCAGCCGTCTGATACACACGAAGCGATTACTCGCCAAGTGTCACGCTTGAATAACGAGATGACGTGGATAAGTATAAACCGCGCATGTTTGTGCAATGACGTCAAAATGTAACTCTCGAAATTAAAATTTACTCGAGCTCAAATTTGCCTGCGCGGTATTAATTACGATAATTATAATATTTATATAATGAGAAAAATTGATAAAAAATATTAACACCGAATAAAGTAAAATAGAAAACTAGAGGGGAGATCTGTAGGAAAGAACTGTAGGGGAGATCAAAGAGCAATTCAAGCTGTTCCCTTCTCCTTAAGGGAAGCAAAAGTCCAACTGACTGATTGATTGATTGATTGATACCGAGTGAATTGAGAAGTAAATAATTTATCGAAGCTATCATCATTATGGATTGTTAGTGGATAATAGATGGTTGCTGTGATGGTTCAGTCTTCACTCCACGAATTCCATATACTCAACTGAAGATCCATCATTTTATGAGGAAAAAAATTTCCCAAGGCACAGGAAATTTAAGTATAACAAGACACGAATAGAAGCCACACAGAGACACACTAACGTTCATTTCACACATTAATGTAGATTAACTCTGATCTTAGAATTAAAACAAGATAAAGAGTAAGTTAAACCAAGATCAAATCCAGTAAACACCATCAAATTAACATTAACGTAACATCAATGTTATAACTTCACGCTCAACAATATATAAAATGTTATATAAGACATTTTATACGTAACAGTTACATTATTAAGTGTAAAATAACATCGATGTTATAATTGCTGATGTTTATTGAAGAAATTAATCTCGATGGAAATAAACATGAATATCATGTTATACTTTAATGCATATGCATGGTAACTTTCCTTATAAAATGACGGACGTTCAATTGAGGACGCCTGGGCAATGCTAATGAGCAATCCATGTATACATCGGATAATAATGATCGCTAAAGATTGGTTGAAAGAACATTCTATCGTACAATTCGTTGTACTGGAAGACGTGTATTATTCATTTCGAGTATACTACCTCGTTACAGTTTTATTTTTCTAATTTTCTCGATAAATGTTCTAATCAGGATCGGTTCGATTGAATTTATGAGACATGGATAGCCATGTATTAGACAATAATGTTCAGCATGATTACGTATTTCTTCAGATTCGCACATAAAGATGCACTTTCACTTGAATTCAATCAGTTTCGATCTCAAAGAGATCTCAATTATTAGTACTTCCTGTTACTTAATCCGCGATTATACACTCAAAATATAACGCTTTGAAAATAGTGCCGACTACCACAAGATTTTGTCTCTACCTGACGTAATTTTGATGTAAGAAGGTGCCTCGTGTAGATACACTATAGGGGAGAAAGAAAAAATAATGAGACTAATTAAATATTGAATAATTTTCATGTACGCCAAATGGATTTCAGTTTTCGAGGAAAGAAATCATAATTTTTTCGTTTATCAATCAAGTTATATTTCTTTTTTCATCTCAAAATTAATAATTTATCTATAATAAAAAAATTAAATAAAGCTGCAATTCTTTTGTTTCATAATGGAAAAAAACGATAAACACAAAAAAAATTTTAACAGAGTGCATTTTATAAATTTGAGTTCAAAAACAGATAGATAATTTAAAAAATTAAGAATATAAAACAATAAAGCTAAAAAAATAGCTAATATATACTTGATAGACAATTCAGACGTTGCTGAACGCAACTAATGGCGACGACGTTTTTGCTGAAAGAAAATTCTTGAAAGACGTTGTAAAGAACCCGGCCAGTCGTCAGTCGCATTTTTCTACCATTTTGTTACCACCCGACTGTCTGAACTCGTGCAATCACGATTTTATTATGAGCGAGTTACACGCTAGCTCATGGCAAGTAAACGGCGTGAGACTGCGACGCGAAAGTGTATCGGTATCGCCAGCGCAGGCCCGCGTGTGCCACGGTTTCGTGAAAAAAATCACGAGCACTGATGTATCTAAATCTAATGCCGACGCAATCCAGATGTCGTGCATCGAATTTAACGTATAAATCTTGAAATGCAACCGCAAATTTTTAATATTATTATAACTGTCGAATAAATTGAGCTTTTTTGTACAAGAGTGAATAATTATTTTCAATGTATTTTTGCATATTGAACACGACAAATTCATTGTTCAAATTTGGCTATCAGTTCACAATCTAAAAAAAAAAAAAAAAAAGAGAGAATTGCTACTTTATAGCATTTATCATTTTAAAATGATGACAAGCGTTACATTGATGTTAAAATGATAACAAGCAACGTCTGCTTGCTACCTGGAAGTTTTCGTTTTTATTCTATTTCCGTCTAAATTATAGAGGTATTTGTTATTCGCGCGAGGACGAAAGCGATTTCAGGAGCACGACGCATTCATCTAATATACCCAGGCTGTTTTTCTTCCGACCGATCGCCTTTCCCACGATAGTTTATAGCGAGCAAAGCAGCCGCCGCATTCGTATCGCATGGTCTTTCGCGTGCACTTAGTCACACCAGCTCGCATGCACACGTGCGTCGCGCGAGTTTAACTTATACAACGTAAATTTATACAACCTACGACATGCTATGAGAAAAGTCTTAGGAGGAAGCCTGATGGAAGACTCGAATGCGATTGCATGGCGCGTTGCAATATACCGATCTAGTTTGGAAATCGAACTAAATGCCATCAGAATTGTACCTATGGTAAACCTATAATATCGTCTTATTCTTCACTTTGTCTTCTGGGCCGTAATGAGTAGGGGCGACAGTCGTCGTACTACCCTTTATTTCATTACAATGACAAAACTGATCTCCAGTTTATGTTTTCCACGCACGTGACAAATAATAGAAAGTAAGGAAAATGAAGGAGTCCAAACAGCGGGACTTGTGCCTGTATGTGCCGAATGTGCAGTCGAGTGCACGACACGCTGCGGAAAAGTGGCGGATATGAAAACCCCACCTGGTTCGGACCGCGGGCGCGGCCTTTCCCCTCGGACTATAAAGCCACTACAACTCCACTTCCACCAAACATTCGCTCGGCGATCCGTCACTCATTTGCTCTTACCATGTGGCTGCTTATCCTCGCAGGTGAGTGCGATCACGTCACATTCTCTCGCAAGAAAAGGACAAAATTTCCATAGGGTGCTTCGATAAAAGTGCTTGCGACTCGATCTACATTGTTTTCTTTTATCGACTTACCACCCTGTGGATAATACGCTACCAAGTGTACGTGCGACGATAATCGCGTGTGTGTTTCTAACAGCGATACGCGAGTGTGAATTTTGTGCGGGGAAAAAAGCGGATTCTGCTCTTCATCGAATAAGAGGGAACCACTTGCGAAAAGTTGGAGAAAGCGAAATTTGCATTGTTTTATTCTATGTACAAATATATTTGTTTTCGACGTTTTGTTTTTACGAAAAGTACAGGATTGCGGTCACTTTGCTCTTTGATTAAAACAATATCGGAACCATCAAATATTTTCCATGTGTTAAAAAATAATGTTTTTTTAAATTTAATTTTATATTTATATATTTTTTTAAAGCATTATAAGCATACGAGCATTTAGTTTTTGTAAAATATTAAAAATCTAAGGTTGATACGATCTATTAATTTCAGCAAAGTACGTAAAATTTATGTAAATTTTAAATAAAATAATTACACATATTTAAATATTAAATAACAATAAAAAAAATTTTATTTGAATAGCTTATTGTATTGAATTTTTTTATTAAAGAATAAATCTCTTAAATATTGTTATACAAAGCTGAAAATAGAAACTTACTATATTAGCATCATAATATTTTGAGAATACCTCATAGATTTTTATGAAATTATTGAATGAGTGAAATTTCCGAATAAAATTATTATTTTACCATTCCTCAGATTACCGAATTAGTGAAATTTCCACAGCTGTTTTTAATCAATTAATAATCTTCGTTTTAAACACAAACAGAAACCAGAAATAATTAAAATAATTGTTTTGAAAATATCATTAGTGAAGTATGACTATATTTTGAAAAATATATACTATAGATATTGCATCTATTGTTAGAATTTCAAACAGTTGTGTTAATTATTTTAAATCGATGAAATATCATGCAAACAAATATGGAAGCAATCGTTATTAATATCATAATAATATTAAATTATGCTAAATTAAATTAGAATGCTCAATTTTGAATAAAGATGTTTGTAATAAATGTTAAAAATAGGAAGGTAAAATAATTGATGAATGATGAAAATTTTGATCGATTTTCGAAAGAAAGTATTAATAATTGATTAAATTTTTATTAAAAGCTTTTATGAATTAGTACTTTGCATTTCACTTGATATGAAGATTCGAGATTAATCAAATGATATAAAAATAAAAGAGAATTCTGCAGTGCGGTTTTCGCTTCCTATTCGAAAACGGGAAAGTCAATTCAATTGCAAAGTTCCTAGATGAGAGCAGAACTAATTAACTATAATGAGAAGTAATTATGTATAAATTGTCAGAAATCTCCAATGAATTGCATTGACTTTCCAGGTTATCGGCCGATTATACTGACTTTCGAAATGTTTACTGTTCAAGTATCGCGTGAAGTACATCCTAAATTCACCTCGTAATAAAATATTTACTTAAAAAATATTAACAAGCTCGAAAATTATCAATGATTATATTTCAAGATATTTCGCGAAATTTACACTTTAGAAGAACGATACGTTCCTGTTCAATGAAATGTTTTACAATAAATATTATATTCATAAATACGTAAAAGTATTTGTATTACAAAATTTTTTTTCTTTTATCGTCAATATATTTCTGGTTAATAAACTAAAATATTCTACGCTTAATAAACATAATGTGGTTAAATATAATCACTATGTTCAACTGTAGCAATATGGCAATGTTCATGTATTAGATCAATAGAAAGTTGCTTCCGATACACGTTTACGCAGAGAGCAACTACATATACGTATTGCAACCTCTCGGTTTCTACTCAACACCTTCACCATGCAATTTTATTTTCTTTTGCGGATTTCCTCATAGTCCATGACACCGCTGTAAAACATCCTTCTCATAACAGCACAAGCTATCGGATTTTCTCATCTTCGAATGGAGCCCACGTAATAATAATCGCGCGAGAAGCCGGAGGGTCTCTTTGCCTAATTTCCTCCTCGACTCTCTGATACAATGCCGCAATGAGAACTCGAATCTGCGTTTCGTGATCTCCCCCAATGTATAAAAAAAAAAGCATCAAGTTAAGAAACGCGTTTCCTTCCTAAGCTATTATTGCATGCTATCGAGATCTTCCACGTCGTCGCTACAACAACGGAATAGATTTTTTATTCACATGCTTCACGATCAGGAAATCTATTCTTGAATCTATATCGCATACAAAAATCTACAATATAATATTCTTAACGTATACCATAAGATTTTCGTACGCGATATTTTTCAAAAATAAGGCCTCAGCCTTTTCCGTTTCTAATTTTGTCATTATCGTATGTACACATATTTAATAATTACTTTTTAAAGATGTTATCATATTTCAAAGTATTAACAAAAAAATAAAAATTTCATAGATTCTATTACATTTTGTTATTACATTTGAATATATACGTAAAATCTGCACATAAGTCTTCTATTAGTTTAAAAGTAATTTAATTATTTAATCGCATATCTATTTATAAATTTAATGAGAAAGTAACATTACGAGTTAAATAAAATTTTATTTGTATATTAATAAAACTTTAATAAATATTCGTGCATAAAAATATACTTGAATTCACATACACTTTTATCAGTTATTTATCTAAAACTGTAGTATTGTAACTGTTAAATTTTTGAATATTTACGTGTTGCATAAATTACTATAGATTAAATTATTCGTTGTTTTCTTTTTTTATAATTAAACTTTAGAATCAAAATTCGAGTATTCACGATTAAACTTTCCGTCATTAATTGGAAAAAAAATATGACTAAACCTAAGAAACTATTGTTTTTTAAATTTCGACAATTTTGCTGATATTGTATAGCCAAAACATCCTTAAAACAGATTTGATACAATAAGATAGTATAATAACGATTTTAAAAAATTTGTTTAATGAAATGGAAATGTAAGAAGTTTACTTAAACAACAGAGAAAAGACAAAATAAAATTTTTTCCTTTAACTTTGACACCAGTATTTTCAAAATTAAGTCATTTCGAATATATTATATAAAAATATATATCTAGATATCACATATATCCAGATACACAGACAGAGAGAAAGAGAGAGAGAAAGAGTGATAAATATTCTAAAAGATTTTAAGGAATAATTCCTCATACTAATTCAAAACGAAAGCTTCATATGACTATATCCATAAATCTTTTTTGTGATACAAATCAATAATGTCTGCTACGACAGTCGAGAAAAAAATCTCACGCGCTAGTATCGCCATCGATTGAGAAATCGATGTCGAACGTAAACTGCGTGAACGAACGGTATCGCCTTTCTAACCGATATACCATATTACCGGGCTGCAGCTGCAACTGCAACCAACTTGAAAACCGAAAGTAATCGAGAGGGAAGATCGCTACGTATAATAGTTGACAATGATATTTTGTCATGTATGAAGTATCTACACAGAGAAAAAATTACTAAATTTTAATAAATATTTTTAATAAATATTTATTCGAATAGTACTAACGAAATATTTATCGAATACATACATTTATTTAGTAGAAAGACCACTAATTTAAGTATCATTTCTTCAGAGTAGATATTTATGTACCATAAGTAAATATTTCATTAGTACTGTTTGAATATTTATTAAAATTTAGAAATTCTTTTCTCTCGGTGTACAATTTTCACATTACTTTGGCACGAAATTTCGTCGGAATAATTCCCGCATATAGAAATCTGGATACATGTAACATGATTTGAAAACTTTCGTATATTTGCATTATACGTATTATTACATGTTGCTCATGTATGCATATCACACATTATAGGATGAGGTATCTACAATTTTCGCGTTACTTTCGCGAAATTTCGTCAGAATAATTCCCGTTTGTAAGAATCTAGATAGATGTAACATGATTTAAAAACTTTCGCATATTTGCATTATACGTATTATTATACATGTTCTTTATGTATGCATATCACACGGGATGAGTGATATGATGGCCTGCGGCCGAGACGGAAGTTTGCGCGTAGCTTGCAGCTAGAACGAAAAGTGAAAACTGCTAATAATAATATGTCACAGAATATACGCTAGTATAATACCATATATTGCATAAAATATCGTAGTCAAGGCTCTATTATAATTATTTCTACCTTCTAGATTTCTTACTTTTCTTACTTATTTAAGTTTACCGAGTCTCATAAAATGCTTCAAGTTAAATGCTCTCAAATAAAGGATTTCATTATTTTACTTATTCAAATAGTTTATATCATAAACTTATTGTCTATGTACATATATTAATTTAATTAAATAATATTGAATTTAATATTTGATTCTGAATAATGCTAGAGCTATTAAGATTCAACGTTCCAATTACTTGAGAATTTTAAATAACGAAGAAAGATCAAAGAATAAAGAAAACAAATTTGATGTTAAATATAGTTAATAATAGTTAAGCTACTTCGATCAACTCCGATTAACTTTAATCGACGATTAACTCAATCGATAGAGTTGCCAACATGAAAAGTACGTCGAAGTTTATTATTAGAACAAGACGGAAAATTTTCTTATATTCCGTCAATAATATACATTTAATCAATCATTTTATACATTTTATAATTTTAACACAGATGGAATTATTTATTATCATTATTAATGAATACGAATTGTTGGTAATATTACTAACAAAATTAAACGGTGATTAAAATTATTAAAAGTAAACAGAGTTGGTCGAAGTGACTCTTATAATTTTCTCAACGAACATTCACGCATATCATTCCTTAAGATTCATTTTTAAACAAACGCTATTTTAAAATATTAATTTGCAAAATAATTCTATCCAGACATTTTTTTGCTGAATAGAGCAGAAACATTATATGTCCTTGAAGAATCTCGATCAGATTGTACTCAGGACAGATTATCCGAAAGTGAAAGGTCGATGGCGTGGTTTCGTATTGTCCTTATTGCATCACTAATTTCACCTCTAATCCAACGCTCAAACCTATTAAACCTAATGCCGTGGTTTTGAAAGACCGTTTATTCGTGTTATACCGATCGAATCTTTGCTTAGTGGTAATTATAATTACGGTGTATCGACAGTAGAAGAAAAGTTCACGAGTATAAATTTCCTCTAAGAAAAAAGTTAAAATTTATATGTACGTTACACTGTCGTGACACTTTGTTACTCGAGATGTTAAGCACAGTAGAATTTTTGTTATTTACATCCAGAAAATTCGTGATATTGTAACAATTTTTCGATACTTTTTTTAGTTGAAAAAAGATAAGATGAATGTCCTAGATTTGATAAATTGTAATAATCGCAATACTGTTAGAATTAAATTAATAGGATTAAAGTCTTTTTTCGTTTTCATTTGTAGATTAGATAAACAAAATTTTGCGAAATACTCTAATCTTCTAAATTGCACCTAACCACTGCCTAAATCACAATTTTGATTAGCGTGATGTAAATATATATTTCTTTACGGTGGATTAAAAATTGCTAAAAGAGAATATAGAAATCATATCCAAAATCTATAAATCGTGCTTTCAAAGAGTCTAGGAACCGTAAAATAAAAAGAATGAGGTAGAAATAAAGAACAGTATTACTGTAAAAAAAAACCATTTTTGCATTATTAGTATAAAATTTTATATGGAATGAAACAAACTAGTGTAAATTCCTTGAATGATAGAAAAACCCCAATTATTTTAGCAATTTGTGATACAATTTAGGAGAAATTCTAAATTATCCATTTCCTAAATTCCTTACTTAAAAAATTATAATGACGTAAAAAGTTATGAAAAAATTTCATAAAAAAGATTAATATTGTACTTTAGTATCGTATAAAAAACTTAAAAATATTCTAATAATTTCTCAGAGTTGTATGGCTTTATGTGATACTTTATGTGAAAAATGGTGCGATTTAAGCAACCTTACCCTACTCTTCTCGCGTGCCTAGTGAGAATATTAGAGCGCGTTTCCGATATTACGCGAATGTAATAGCCTGAAGCGTGAAAGAGGTTAGATAATTAATATCTTTGAGCACAAAGCTTACTACAGTTAATGCAGGAAGCATTGTCTTTTTACAGCATTCATATATATTGTATTATACCATTAGCGGACATATATCGGAACTTTTCAACTCAATTAGGATAATAACCAAGCTATATTTATCGATCGTAAAGCAGAAAATATCTTGTAACAAGTTTAATACAGCTTTGTTTAAAATATAAAAACAACACCGATGTGAAATTGTTCTAAGATACTTGCAAATAATAATAATTATTCAACTTTCAGTAATATATTATCACTACATTTCACATGTTGTTAAAATATCTTCTTGAAAAATAAATAATGACGAATGTAATTTGTGAAGATCTCTATGTCATTCAATAATCATCAAAAATGTCAAGCATTAAGTATACATAATCTCTTAACAATTTTCAAAGCGCAATAAATGTACACATGTGTAAAAGTAAGTGCAAAAATAGTATTATTAAATTTAATTAAACTAAAAGTGCAAACTCTGCGAAACGCCTTAATTAGGTGAGATTTGTTAATCGTGCGCGTGCACTCGCGGTATGGTGAATGTTACTTAACGCGGCTTCCTCCTAAGGACGCGCACGTAGCATTACTCAACGAGAGAAAAATTACGCACATCCGTGGAATATCTCACGGGCTAACAAAAGAAGGAAAGCTAATGGGATTGCCTGCGCACTTTCCTCTCTTAAGCCACGTCAAAAGGATCTGCGCAACCGCGTTTAAACATGGCTTCTACAGGAAACAAAGCAATACAATGATTAAGTTCAAAATGACTTTCTATACTTAAAACAATAAATTTTCAAGATAAATATTTTGACAAATTTTATATCTTTTTTCTCACAGTAAAATTTTTCAACAAAAATATTTAATTTAAAACTTTTATTTTTCACATGTTACAGATTAAATCTTTCTTATATCGTTAAAAGCCAAAATAAAATTTGTCTAAATTTAAAAAAAAATTTATTCAATAAACTGAGAAAATTAGTTTGTTAGAAAATTTTTAATTAATTGAAATGAAATAAATATTTGATTTTATAAAATAATTATAAAGGCAGAATTTCCTTAACTCATTTTTTGAAAATCTTATGTGACGATGAATGAAAAACTGTTTATTACAGACTATTAATCTCCAAAGTCTGCTTTTTAAATAGAAGTTAAAATAATATTTTTCAATTTGTAATCAAATTATGTTGAAAGATTTATTTAGTTTTAAAATAACATGTATGTATATATAGTATTTTTCTAACAGTACATTTTTAGGATATTACTCGATTAACGTCTTTGTTAGAAAATCATAACAAGGTAGCAAGTCGTTACTTTCTCAACTCTTTTATATCATCACCATTTCTAATCAAAGCACTACAATTACACTTTCATTGCACGATGTGCAAACCAAGTCTTGCGATAATAACTTGTGATTCTTAGTGCCGGGTTGATTGCCGAAGAGGAAACTGGTAATAAAGGCGCGCGTTTTGCGAGATCATGATCATTACGCCTCGCTTACGTGATGGTATAGCTATAACGTGAAAAAAAAAAGAAGTAAGAGGAAAGCTTTCCTCAACCTCACTTTCAGGATCACCCAATGATAATCGTCAAGACTAAACTGCTAACTTTCAATTCATTAGAACTAATTACGAAAAGTGTTTTTAAGAATTATTTCTACATACAAGTTAATTATTTCAGCATTCCAAGCAATTTCAAGTAATATATAAACTCTACGTGAACGATTACATTAAATATAATTACTATCTTAAATTAGAATTCACTTCACTGAGGTGTAGAATTTGTTAGAGTATCGAGGCAAAATTTACAATAAAATCAATAAAATACGTGACAGTCCAAATGGAAGAATTGTACTGAGCTAATCCAACGATATAATAATGACTCTTACTTCACTAAAAAAAATTGCTGTAGTATAAATGTTCTGGTATGTGAAGATTGATTTTTTATTTTTACAACATAATACGCAATTACGCAATACGATTTAGTAATTCTAATTTCACTGTCCGAGAAAACTAAGATTCATCAATTTTTTTTTAATTATGTTTTATAAATAAGCTTAGTTTCAATTGTGTACCAATGCAATAGAGATTGAGATCGAATTTCGATAATTTTGTCGATATGCAAGTCATTTTTTTTTATTTTATTGTTATGGCATAAGAAGTCTCTAAGAATTAACGCGTTCCAGTTCGTTAACCCAATCGTTCATATGCTTATCTTTTTCCGCTACGACGAGACGCCTGAAAATGTTGAAAGCAAAATCCGTGGGAAGAGTTTCTTGAGCGCAAGTCGCTTGTAACTTTCTCTGCGTTGCTTTCCCAGCTCCGTTCTAAGCGTTCGCGGTCAGGCAGAACGATATAGGTAAAAGTCACTTCCACGTTCGATTATTCAACCACCAAACTCCAAAAGGATATTTAGATAGGGTTTGACTGGTTTAACATCTCATGCAGTGAGCAATGCTCATATGTTTCAAAAACCATTTCCAAATAACAATTTATCATGACAAAGAAAATATATTTGTTTATAAGATATTTGTTAAAATAAGTTAATTTTTAAATAAAATAACTTTTAATTTAAATATCTAAATTTCTAAAAAAAAAAAAGATTCTGTATGTTGCAATATTTGACATTAACAGGTCTCCTGACAATCTCCGTTGGAGAGAAGACCAGCGTTGTCGAGAAGACAGTGTCATCGGCGGGCAATGCCGATGACATCGTTTTGCTGGAGATCGACGTCAAAGATCCTGTCAAGAGATCCCCAGTTCAAAACAGCGCTATTTATGGAGCTTCACCTAGCCAATTTGTTATTCGACACGGTGATGATACTCAAGAGGTATGAAATAATTGTACAGAATATATATCCGTTAAATTTCGACATAACTAGTCGCGCATCGTGGAATGTTCAGTAGTACCAAATATTTTATCGAATATTCAGCGTTATTGTCGTTGGTCAACCATGACTATTGACCGCCTATCACCCACTAACGTGCTGACTAACTAGCCATGAACAGACTATTTTTCTGCGATGCTTGAACGAACGGCAGCAGAAAGAGAAAGAGAGAGAGAGAGACTCCTAGGTCCGCCTTCAAGATCTAGGCGCTCTGATGCAACGTGGTAGTAGTCATGGCTTGACTCCATTACTTTCATTACTTGTGCGAGGATTTCCATTTCACCAATGCACTTCGAGGATAACAGGAGATTGTACATTCCATACTACAAAAGCTGTAAAACGTCGGACACCTCTCTCTCTCTTTCTTTTCGCCTCCCCTTCCCAGTAATTCTTTCTTAGAAAAAATTAAACTTCTATAAGTTTTAAATTAAAATAATTATTTATTATTATTTGTTGAAAGTAATTTAATATAATATATAATATTAAATGTAAGTTTCAATACATGTTTTAATGTATTTTTTCGAACATTTTAAAATCATTTTCTATATGCGACGGAATCATTTGTACATAATGAAACAAGAATATCTTTAGTACATTATTTTTTCGTAAAAATATATGTATACTGCAATAAAATAACTTATCGAATAATTGTTTAAAATAGAAATCAATAAAAAAAAACAAAATAGAATTTCAATAAAACTTGTTTATCTACTTTTGTTTTCGATTCCTTGTAACAAAAATAAGCTATTGTTTTATATATTATTACGTAACAATTTAAATTCATTCTTACATCAAATATTTCTTAAAAACATCTAAATAGTAAAATAAACAAAGATTAATAATTATATGTTATGTAATATTAGTTTCTCATAAATCAAATTAAAAAGACAGAAGTATTGTATTCCATAAATTTAAGTTAATAAAATATCTTTCAAGAGCACAGAAAGTAGCAAAATAATATGGATAAATCTTCATTTTAATTGATTACCATCGCATCGATTCGGCAAACAATACTAGATTAATGCATTTGCGAATCTATAGGTTCGGTTATAAGAAAGAGATCTTGTCACGATATATATGTGCCTCCTACGCGGTCACTCGTGATCGCTCGGCGCCGCTGTTCGAATGCAATCGCTCGCTTGCATAACGCTTGCAAGTTTGCACGCCTTCTAATCGCCCCGACCTGACAGAACCGGTACAACCACACCCACTGACAGCCAGAGTATAAGATCCGAGTTTTATCAAACCTCGTACGCTTATAGAATTATAGCCTTCCCCGCGGCCTTGTGTACCGTTATAGCGGGATGAGTCACTTTCGTGACCGTCGCTTCTTTATCGGTTACTAGCTCATCCGTCGAGCTATTGCGACTATTCATTCACAGAGCGTTAACCTTCGACTATCTGTTTGCCGCTGTTCATAAGATCAAGTTCATTTCGCTCCGAAGATGGAGCGCGATGGAATCTATCACCTTCGATCTCTCTGTTTCTTTTTATTCGCGTGTACATCCGATTAAGTTTCAATTTATTTTTAGTTTTAGTTTTTAATTTGTTTTCCAATTGTAAGTCTCGACTAAAAGTTCACAAGTCAAATGATAAAATTGTTACGCTTATGTATACTTACAATCTTATACGTTTTAATTTACATTCGTTTAACTTTGGAATTACTTAGTAGCGCATAATATTTAAGTTGTGTAGTATATACTTGTGATCTTATATTTATAAAATTTTATGGTATATTTAGAAAATTTAATAGAGCGTTGCTTGAAACCTGTTGGCCGCCATTTGCCTTTTAACGTTGATTGGGACATCAAAGCGATCCCAAAATATCAACATTATTGATAAAATATTTGAATATTGCACAATATTATTAGTCGTTTAGAGGCCGCTTTAAATAATTAAAACAACTTATCGCTGTAACGCAAAAAAAGTTTTACTAATTTAAAAAAATATGCAAATTTCAGCTGTCGCCCGAATACTTAGCTGTCTTGCGACAATTCACCGGAACTGAACCGCAAGCGTATGCAAGGCCCACTAGTGCGCCTCAGCGTAGACCCCTTCCAGCTTATGCCAAGCAACAGCAAGCGTTACAGCAGGCATATTACAATTATCGCAAACCCACCGTGGTTCCTCCCAGACCGAGACCTCCTCAACTACATCCCCAGTTGATTCAACCCGAGGCTGTTGGGCAAGTTCAGGCATTACAATCACCGCGCGGTCCATCTGGAGCATCTACGTATCAGATAGAAGCTTATACTTCACCGAAGCTGGGCAGTTTCGAGCAAGAGCTGTTGCAATTAGTATCCGCTAATCAGGCTCAAGAATTTAACCTAATCCCGACGCAGCCTAAAACTAGCTATGCACAACAAGAGTATGTCAAGCCAACCGCGATTCCTCAGTTACAACAACCGGTTCCTCAGTTACAACAACCGGTTGCTCAGTTACAACAATATCACATCGAAACTAGTCCGCCCCCTCGTTATCCGCCACAGCAACGAGTGGCGGCAACTTATCAGTCAGTCGAGCAACCGGTCCAAATTCAATATCAAACGGCGCAAGCGGTAGATTATTCGGGGAAGGGAATCGAACCTTTCAGACCATCTCCGCAATACGACTATGTGGACGACAGCGGTCCTCAGGTGGGAGCTCAGATAGAAACTTACACTTCACCGAAGCAGACCCAAGCAGAAGTTGAAGCGAACGCTAGGGCACAATCTCAAGCTGAAGCGCAAGCCTTAGCTTTCCAGAAAATCGTCCAGGATTCATATCAAAAACATCGCAACGCCGCTGTAGAACAGATCAGAATTGACCACGAGAGGTACAGGCAACAGACTGCTTTGGAACAACTTCAACAAGGAGAACACGTAAGCGAGGCCGGACGAGCTCACAACGAAGGTCAGCTAGAACCCAAGGACCCAGAAGCCGCGTACAGAGCAAAGTTGAAGGCACAGGCCGCTGCCGAAGCCGCCGAAGCCAGAAGAATTCAGGCAGCTGCTGAACAAAAGGCTCACACCGACGCCATTCGCCAAGTCGAAGCTCAGCAACAAGCCCAAGTGAGAGCTCAGGAGAAGTTTCATCAAGATGCTTTGAACTTTGAAAGAAATCAATTGCGTGCCCAAGCTAATGCTCAGGCGATAGCGCAGGCTCAAGCCGAGGCATTGTACAAAGCCTATCAGCAGTCACGCGCCAAAGCCAATAGTGAAATTTTGGCAGCTGCCAGAGCTCAACAACAGGCTAAGAAGGTAGATCCTAATGGTACTCCAGTCATCCAGTACCTCTTACCTAATACTCCCAAACTTCCGGCACCTAATGAATACTTTACCAATGACGTTGCAAACAAGTATCAAGCCTCCGGCTCCACCTACGCTCCTAGATCCGTGACTAAACCAGATTCTACTGAATCTACCGTTCAAGAGCAAGTTTACAATCAACCTGTTATCAATCAACCTCGTCAAGTACACAAACTCAAAGTTCCACCAACTCAATCCTCTGTTTATGTTTCTCAATCGGGTCTTTTAAAGAAGGCGCCAGTCAAGTCTCTTACCATCGAAGAGATTATCGATCAAGGCCAGCTAAACAATCCTCAGGTCGTACGTGTTCCCTCTCCTAAGGATCAGCAACCTCTCACGCAAGAAGAGTTGTCTGTTTTAATTAACGCCGGTTACAGCGTCACCCCGATACCTCAGACAGTAAAGCCGAACCAGCAGAGCTACGTGCCAGAAAATGCCTCCGCCGTGTACTACTTGAAGAAACAGCGACCAGCG
The DNA here is from genome assembly GCF_016802725.1 of Solenopsis invicta. Lineage (NCBI taxonomy): Eukaryota > Metazoa > Arthropoda > Insecta > Hymenoptera > Formicidae > Solenopsis > Solenopsis invicta. The sequence goes on from NC_052673.1 coordinate 14,314,292, forward strand.
GTTAGGCCTGAATACGTTACGTTTGAAGAAGTTTTACAGCGACCGCGAAGACCCATTAGAAAAAATGCACCTATTGACAAACAAGATGAGGCTACCGCTAGTGAAAAAGTTACCTTCTTGGTACCCTTGGAGCCTAGTTTTGGCACCAGACAACCGCCACTTAGAAATAACGAATAATCGGCCTATTTTTGTATTGGTCATAAAAAAATAATGACAAATTTAGAGAAATCTGAATATTATTGTTAAATTAAATTTATTTCCTCTACATCAAATAACATAATTTTCTTTCTCTTTTTGGTTTTAAACTTATGTGAATGATAAACAATGTCAGTCAAGAATATCAATCGTTACAAGGAAAAATTCTTCTTATTCTTTCGCTTTTCTTAATTTTGATTAGCTTCATCTTTGGTCTTCTGTCAAATGGACAACTCTGTCAATATCAACAACTGTTCATTTTCTTTTATTATTTTATAATCAGTAATTTTTTTGAGATTTATAAACCTATCTTTCGAAACCAGCTGGTAAACTCGACAAAAAAAACTTTTGGATTGTTTATTACACGATTTCAATTTTGGATTAACAATGCTCTTTCCTAATAATATTAAATAGATTCATAAAATATTATATTAAATTATAAATGATTCCCACACAAGAAAACTTAAGAAATAAAAGATCGCTATGTTAATTGTTCGATAAGCATAAATTAAATTTTCTTGTAAAATTACAAATACACTATAGCAGATTTTAGAGAAATCTGTAAAGCACATACAAAAAAATACAAATATAATTTAATAAAATATTCTCTTGATGTATGACAACAAACAGAAGATAATTTATAATTGAAAGGATTTTACAATAAATCCGCCTTACGCGCGATATTATCTAGTAGATGGTAAGTGCGACGGTGCTGAGTCGAATAATTATTAATTTATACTTTTTTGTAAATATTAGAATTTTAACTAATAAAAACATTTTAAAATAATATAAAGCAATGTAAAAATTGGCGTTGTGAAAAGTTCCTTTCTCCTGTGTCCTATTTATTTGGATATATTTTTTCTCCCAAAATAAAATCTACATATTACGGAAATATTTTTGTTTTAATTTTAATTTTATACATACAAAATATAAAAATTTAGACATGAGAGAATTTTGTATAAACCAATTTTTATTTTATCGTAGTATCTTTCAAATAATACTGTTGATATTAATGGAATTATTTCATTTACTTATCATTAGAGATGTTCAAATTTGTGAGTCAAATTAAAATGAATCACGGTAGAGTCTATACGTTTTCGAATCAGAAAAATTCAAATTTTAATAGTAAAAAAAGTTCGAATCATTGATGATTCAATTTCAAATCAATCGTATATTTGTTTCATTTCTATCTCCATGTGAATCTTGTACCAATTCTCGTATCTAATTATTTATCAATTTTTAAAACTTTTTTATTATTTCTAAATCTTGTAAACTACTCAAAAATTTGTATATAATATATACAATCGTTTTTGTAAATTTGTTTTAATATAAGTTTGTATCATAATTTTATAGATCTTAGAACAAAATTTTAAATTGCTCCATTATATTTTCCTAATAAAATAAGTAATGATAAGTTCAAATATTATCACTTCAATAACAACATTGTAACTTATCTATATTTTATGCTCATTTATCAATATACCTCTACACTTATTATCTAGTATCTATTATAAAGTTTTATTTAACACATTCTTTTTTAAAATGCTTGTGATTAATTTTCTTATCTTTTAAAAAGAATCTGCAACATCATTGAAAATACTTTATAACATTTAAGTTAGTATGTAATGCAAATCTGGGAAAATTTATTTTGATTTGTATTCGGATCAGAGATTCAATTCAATGTGCAAATGTTAAATTTAATTCAATTTAATTTTGAGCATGATAATAAAGATTCGATTCAATTCAACCTTACAAATGCTTTATTCGCATCTATCAGATGAAAGCCTGAGAGTGGTCACAATTAAAAAAATAAAATATAATTTTTGCTATTTCTAACAAAATCTGAATCTTTTGTGATCTATTGATTATTCTTTACATAGATGGCACATAAAACACATATTTTATATAGTTTATATTATATACACATACTAGATTATTTATATTTTACAAATAAAAACTCAAGATGCCCTGCAATGTCCAGAAATAAAATGGTTTATACTGTTAAAAATATCACGCAATTCAATTTTTAAGTTACACATTAAATTTAATGTACTTTCGACAACATTAAATTTACATTAAATGTTTTTAACAATACCCAATTCAAATTTATTACATTACATTAAAATTTGCTACTGATTTTTAACAGTGTAGATAGACAATCATTCTGATAGACGTCTATTTAATTCACCTGATTCATATACTATTTGTTTATAGATATTGTTGAGATTTATGTATCAATATTGAATTGCAGCAGAAATAATCTACTTTACAGTTGTATATAAAATTTTATATACAACTTATATGAAGAAATTGTTTCATTATTTCACTCACCTGATGGTTGTTGCTGCTACTGCATTCCCTTTCCGATTCTGAAAATATAATAAATATAATTATTCAAGCAAATAAAATATTATTTATTGAGCAATTTTGTTTAACTTGTAGACGTGTGAGATTTATATATTTTTAGATCTCAGAAAGTACTACGTTGTCAGACTATTGGCACACCTGGCGAAAGGAGCACCAAACGCGCGTACACAAAATCAACTTCAAATCGTTCCTAACCTAGCCGCTTTCGCGTGACTGATTCGTCCCATCGCAATGTACTGATGATAATTTATGCAAATACAATGGAGGCAACGCGCGAATACCGAATTGTAGGGGCGAATAAACAGTAGACACTGATAAATGAATTGACTCACCGTTCGCTGCTGGTCGCTTTGTTCAGCTCCGTCTCGCAGCTCTCAAACATTCGAGATCCAAGATTCTCCTTACGACGATGCGTCTTGATTCACATTTGGCACGAACGCACGATACTTCGCTTTCGACACTGTCGGTACTCACGCCCGTCGAAAACTCGAGATATGGGATACGGGACAACGGAGAAGATGCGATTGAACGCGCGACGCGACTTCGTAACGTCTCGACTGACTGATCATTGTAGTCCGAGCGACACGAAAGATCCAAGATTCTCCTCACGCTGATTCATCTTGATTCATACTTAGCACGAACGTGTAACCCTTCGTTTTCGGCATTCCCGGTACTCACGCGTGTCGCAAACTCAAGATACGAGGCAACGGAGATGATACGAAACAAGATTGAACGCGATTGACGCAATACGACTTCGCACCATGCATCGTATTCGATACGACGGATGTTTGCACGAACGCCCAACATTTCACTTCACTTTCGACACTCCACAGTATTCTCGAAACGCTTGCATCCAAAACTCGAACGGGACGACGAAAATACGAGTTGAAATGCGCCGCAACACGTAGCGACCTTGCGCCATCCTACCTAACCAACCGTCACCACGTATGTACTGCCACGTACTGCGTAGCACTGCGTAGCGGCGTAGGTAGCGCAGGCGCAGTTGCGCCATCTGCGCCGCTACGCAGTATACAGCAAATACGCCGCGGTCGATCAGTCTGGGTCGGTCGGTCAAGTAAGACGGCGCGATGTCGCTGCGCATTTCAACTCGCATCTTCGTCGTTCCGTGCATACATACAACAAGCTTTTGATGCGAGCGAATGTTTCGAAAATGCCGAAAGTGAAATAAAGTGTCGGGCGCTCGTGCCAACATCCATCAAATACGATACATGGTGTGAGTCGTGTCGCGTTCAATCGTGTTTAGAATCTTTTCCATTGCCTCATATCGCGAGTTTCCAACGCGCGCGAGTACCGAGAATGCCGAAAACAAAGTCATATACTCGTTGATTCGTACCAAGTGTGAATCGAGATGAATCGTCGTGAGGAAAATCTTGGACCTCGAGAGCTGCAGCCGAAACGGAGCTAAATGCGTCCAATGACCAGGCGACGAGCAAAAATGAATATGACAGCATCATTGGCGGCACTGGCGGCAACGATGGCTTCTGCGCATATCTTTAGGAACTGCCGACTACGCAACTTGAATTGTGGTTGGTTGCCCTGTGTCTGTAAAATGCGAAAAATCGGGAAAAATGGACGCGGAGAGTGAGTGCATCACTTTTATCTGAACCCTCGTCTTGACAGCCAAAATGGGCAATCAATTAGTGGGCATCGCGCCCAGCCAAATATTTCCGGTAGAGCACTATTTGACGGACCACAGCGATTTATTATTCGACGTGAAGTAAGTGCAATCGAATTATTTTACTTTGCGTGTGTACATGTATATAAAACTGCCAGAGTGGAGGACTGTCAAGAATACTGTCAACTATCTTGTCTTTTTATAATAAAAATAGCCTGTTAACACTTTGTGATATTTCTAACTTGCAAGTAACATTAGCAGATATACTTGTATCGTGTTCGTAGGTGACACAATGTTTCCTTTCCGTTGAAATAATTCTCACATGCTTCGTATTGACAAGAATATTATTGAATAATGAGTATAATTGCCATATGTACGTGTAAAAAGGTCTATAATATTCCGGAAATATTACTTAGGACAAACTAAGTGATGCATACAATTCAACACGAATAACCTAACACAGTTCTTTTCTTTGAAAAACCAAGAATATTATAATGAGTTATAACATTTATATACAATTTATTTTGATAAATAACCATACTTTCTGAGAGATGTTAAAATATATTGTGAATCATTGAAGAATTTTTTTACACTTGCTGAAGTATAAAAAATAAAAATTAAAAATTAAATATGACCCAATATATCAAGAAAAACAATATGTGTACAAGAGTTTAATAGGGATTCAAGATATTGATTTGTAAAATTCTTTATCGTTTACAGTTTAGGAAGCACAAGATTCTTTAAAGTAGCTCGGGCCCGCAGTTTAGAGGGCCTGATAGTAGTAAAAGTGTTTGCGATTCATGATCCAACATTGCCATTATCTACATATAAGGACAAGCTGGAGGAGATTAGGTCAAAGTTAGCCTCAGCTGTCAACTGCCTACCGTTTCAACGAATGATTGTGAGCATCATAATTTGTAAATGCCCCAATCAACAGACAATATTTTTTTTGTTTTTTTTTTAATTTTTAAGAAACAATGAAGAATAAATATTTAAAAACATTTTCTGCTGATTGGGACTGTATAAATGTATATTACTTACTTGAGTACAACTAGAATTAATTAAATGCTTGGATCAGCTCACAGAAAAAGCAGGCTCAATAATGCGAGAATATGTCAAATATTCTCTTTATGACAGGATTAGCACTAGGCCATTTTTAACAAGCATTGAGAAAAAATGGATCACTTTTCAAGTGTTATATGCTCTTAATCAAGCCCACAAGGTACAGTGACACATGTGAATCATTTAAAAAGGGATAGCTATTCAAACTAGCATGTTGCACAAAAAGAATTATTCAAGTTACTTATTTTGACTCAAATGGCTTATTTTGATTTTTATTTAAATCTTATTTATTTAAATAAAAAAGTATTGTTTTAGATTATAATTTTTAAAAATAAATATTTTTCCTCCTAGTTTGGTGTTTGTCATGGTGATATAAAATTAGAGAATATTATGATAACCAGTTGGAACTGGGTGTTGCTTACGGATTTTGCTAGTTTTAAACCAACGTATTTGCCAGAGGATAATCCTGCGGATTTTTCATATTTTTTTGATACTTCCAGAAGGAGGTAAAGCCTTTGTTAAAGTCATCCTCTTTTTTTCTTTTTATTTTGATAAAATAATCTCTGTTTAATATATTTTCAGAACATGTTATATAGCGCCTGAACGATTTGTGAAAACACTATCCTCAGAACTGAGCAACACATTGCTGTTACCAGAACAAGAAGTGAAGACCGGTGACCTGCATCCCATGATGGATATTTTTTCTGCAGGCTGTGCTTTAACAGAATTGTATAACGAAGGACACCCACCATTTGATTTTTCACAACTCTTGGGTAGGTATATTATTTCAATTTCTGTTTTTTTTCCCTCCATTGAATTGTGAATGAAAAATGAGTACAAAGTAAAATATAGAAATTGATCTTATAAGTTTATTAATTTGGTGTGTAGCGTACAGAAACAACGAATATTCTGTGAGCAAGCACTTAGATAGTATAGACGATTCAGGAATACGCGAGCTACTTAGTTCAATGTTGGAGAGAAATCCAGCAAATAGAAAGAGCGCAGAGATTTATCTAGCTCAAACTCGCGGCACCATCTTCCCGGAATATTTTTATTCTTTTCTGCAATCTTATATGCTCATTTTCTCTGCCGCTCCAATCTTATCGCCAGACGAGAAAATAACACGATTAAAAAAGGACATTGGCAATATTATAAGTATACTTAAGACGGAAGAAAATGAACGAATGAAAACAAGCGAGACCAAACCTATGGAAACCACAAAATCCGGTCAAAGCGAGAGTAACGTGGAATCAATTAAAGATGATTCCGGCCATAGCGAGGACAATACGATGATAGAAGTCGATAGCGATCAGAGTTCCGATAAGACCGATTTAAATCAAATTGATATGAAGAGTACGACGCAAGACATTGGCAGTGATATTCAAGTAGATACAGAGCCGGAGATTAAATCGTCCGAAGATGACAAACAAACATTCGATGCAGAATCCAAAAAATCAACTTCTACCTCGAATGAAATTCTAGAAGGGCTCGTTATTATAACTCAACTTGTTACATCTTGCATAAGAGGATTGCATCACTCGCAATCTAAATTGCATAGTTTAGAGATACTATTGGAGCTGGCTGAAAATGTTTCTGACGAGACAATTCTTGATAGAATATTACCTTATATCGTAAGTATTAAATTACCAATTTAAAAAATTTTTTAAATTATAATAGAATACAAAATAAACATAAATTTGTATAGGGGATGAACAAAATAAATACTTAGAAAATACATTACTTTTTTTTATTAATAAGAGATCTATCATTGATCTTTAATATAAATTTTATTTTTGTTCGGAATAAGATCCAATTGAATGTTTTAATAATCACAAATGTGAATGTCACATTATTTAATCTATTCCCTGTATTTATTGAGTTAACATTGAAAAAAATTGTTGAAGTTTTTAAATTACTGAATGAATTAAATTTTTGTTAATTATTGCTAATATATATAATAAATTTTTTAATATCTTATTCAGTTCCACTTGGTTCACGATCCAGCGCCGCGAGTAAGAGTATCGGCGATACACACTTTAACGAAGTGTTTACATCTTGTGAAATTGATACCATCTTCGGATGTAAATATATTCCCTGAGTACATTCTACCAGGTTTAGCGCACATAACTCAAGACGAGGCAGTTATTGTTAGGGCAGCTTACGCGGAGAATATTGCGCATTTGGCGCATATTGCTCTGCGTTATTTGGAAAACTCTCATCTGTCTAATTTGAGCAACAAAGAGGGACCAAAGCCTAGTTATGACAGCGAATTGCAAACCTTGCACGAAATGGTACAAATATCTTTTGTATTTCATAAAAAGAATAAAACATTATAATTTTTGCTGAAATTTTTGTTATACGAACTGTAACTGAAGCATTGTCGTTTGTATTAATAATTTTCTAATATATCTCTATTTTTCATTTAGGTCCAACAATCAGTGTCTACGCTATTAACAGATCCCCAAAATTTAGTGAAACAAACGTTAATGGAGAATGGAATAAACAAATTGTGCGTGTTCTTCGGAAAACAAAAAGCCAACGATATTTTACTTAGTCATGTTATTACATTTTTAAACGACAAGGAAGATAAAGAACTCAGAGGCTCTTTTTTTGAATGCATAGTCGGCGTGGCTGCATATGTCGGTTGGCATAGTAGTCCTATACTAATGCCGCTTCTGCAACAAGGTTTATCCGATCCTGAAGAATTTGTAACCACAAAAGCTATAAATGCCATGGCAACACTTACAGAATTGGGTCTGCTACATAAATCTGCTCTTTATCAGCTATTATCAGAAACTATGGTCTTCCTGGTATGTTATCACTTTAATACTATATTTTTGATAAATCTTTAATATATCGCTTCTTTAAAAATGACAACTCAAAAACACATTTTATTATCATGAATAAGTTGGTCAATTCTATCAATCATCAAGTCAAAATTAAAATAACTCAATTGTGTGTTAGAAGAATATCAAAATTATCACAACATAAAAGAATGGTTTTTTTAAGGAAGAAAAATAATAAAAAAAATAACATTCAACATTAATGTTTCTAAAATATATATTTATTTTATTGATATTTTTTGATGAATTAAAAATTTCCTAGCAAAATAAAAAATAGTTTTTCTGCTTTTCTAGGATAACTTAATTTTTTTTAGTTGTGTCACTTTTGAAGCAAGAATGTGATATAGTACATGATTCAAGTTATAATACTTGTAATAAGTTCTTTTATAAATTTAGAACTAATATCTTCTTATCGATAGATTTATGGCAAAATTATTTGATAACATTTTTTTATCAAGATTTTGATAAATTTTAGAATATCGTTTAAAATAAATTGTTTGAAAAAATAAGTTTACGATGTTAAAAATTTGATATTTAAAAATAAAAATTAAAAAGGCTTTAATTTACTTAGGAGATTCATATAATTAATTTATGTAACTATTTTTTTATAGGTTCACCCAAATCTTTGGATACGTCATGCAACTGTTGGCTTTATATCTGCGGCAGCAAGAACTCTGAATGTAGTAGATGTCCAATGTAAAGTTCAAACAATGCTCCAACCATATTTGAAGCATGCATTGATCCAAATAGAAAAGGAGATTTTATTGCTTGAGGCACTTGTTCCTCCCATATCTAGAATAGTATACGATTCTGTGGTGAAGTATAATGATGTAGAGGAATTATTCCAAGTACTTGAACAAAGACAAGCAGCTAGAATGAAAGCCATAACTGGTGTGGTACCACCACAATACAACGACATGAGCAACTCCTTAAGAAATGTATGTAGCGTTCATTAACGTATATTTAGTTATCAAAATAACATAAAAAAAGAGTTCTATGTTGTAAAAAAGTTAAATTTTAGACTGAGTATAAAATCATGATACATTGCATATTTATTATGCATATATCGAGAGAAATTTGAATAAAACTTTATTACCACTTTTAAAAAAACATAAAAAATTTCACAAACAGATCTTTGTAGCTTTTTAGGCGACTGAGTTCAGAATCTATGACTGAGGCAGTTGAGGAACAGTTGCTAATCATGAAACCTCACTTAATGAAGATCAACAAGTATCGCAATTCCGCAGATACGAAACAAAATGCTATCAAATCCGTAGACGGCAAACTTGAGCTGAGCCCAGTAAAGGATAGGATAAGACACCATGTCGTTGTATTATATCCTGATACTAAAGGAGACTTGACTTTGCCGCCCTTTAAAAGATTGGATCGGAGAATATCGGAAACTGTTGGCACGTACGCAACAATGAATCAAGAATGGCGCACAATGTTTGCAGCTCAAGATAACGCCCAGGTATTACAACAAACTGATATCTTTGCTTTCTACGTTTGCTTTCTATTAATTATATTGTTTGCAATAATTTTTATATTATTGTAACAGCACGCTATCGTTAAAATGTCGGACATGACTGGAAGCAGTGGCAGCCCCAGCCAGAGCATACACAGTGGAGACATCCATTTATCTCCACATCATTGCCTATCAGATATGGCCAGCATTAATTCCCTCATGAATGATCATTCCCTTCACGAGCGATCTTACATTCAATGTAAGTGAAACTAGTACAAATATAATAATAATAATATAGATCTTTTTACAATAACTATGAAAGGGACCTATATTATATAATTTTTGTGTTTTAAAAAATTACAGAAAAATATTAAATGATGGTGATAATTTTGCAGATAGATGTGCGCCTTGCCGATTAGAAGTACGACAATTAACGTACCGAAAGCAAGAGCAACATACAGCTGTGTTAAGAGCGAAGCGTTGGGCTAACAATGTCGCTTGCGAAGCTGGTAAGTAAAAATTGAATCTTTGTATGATTACATCACACTGTATCATGATTATCATATGCTTCTTTATTCATTATCGATGTTGGCTAAAAGGCTCCACATTACTGCCAAAGGATTGGCGGCCCCGAGGAATTCCAGTTGCGCATCTTCATGAACACAGAGCTGCAGTAAATAGATTGGTTTCGGTACCGGATACTAGTCTATTTGCGAGTAGTTCCTCCGATGGATGCATAAAAATCTGGGATGCCAGTAAAATGGAGGGACGAAATATCGCTAATCGTTCTAGGTACTGTTTTTCTCTTTTAAAGTAATTATATTGAAGATGGTTTAAGCAATTTATTATATTGTTGTTACTTTAAAGCTTTGAATAATTAATAATGTAGTATTTCTCGATATTATGCTTTACAGACAAACATATATGCATAGAGGAGGTCCGCTGGTTGGCTTAACTGTATGTGATCAAGGGCAATCTTTAGCGAGTTCGGCGAGCACATCCGGAACGGTATTCGTACTTCGGATTGAGCCTAACTCTAGTAAAATGAGTCTAATCGGCACTCGCCAATTAGATCTCCAGGTTAGAGATTTCCGCAATAATAGAAAAATTTGATGCATAGAAGTTTTAAAGAGATATTACTGAAAGATGTCGCGATTGGTTTGACAGGAAGAAGGATGTGCTGTCGATCTTCAGTATCTAGATTCCGGTTCTCAATCCGTTCTTGTGTACGCTTCGTTGTACGGATCGCTAGTAGGTTGGGATCTACGATGTCCTGGGACAACGTGGCGCTTGGAAAACGATTTGAAACATGGAGTCATCACGTCGTTTTGCGTAAACAGTCATCAGCAATGGTTGACTCTCGGCACGAGCTCAGGTATCCATACCTGTTGGGACTTGAGGTTCCAATTACCAATAACAAGCATCAAGCACCCGACAGGTAGATTATTTCGCCGATATTATCTTCTATTGATTTTAATATAAAAATAGTAACCTAAAATGTTTTCTAGCGGTACCGTTCTACCAGTTTTAATGCTATTTATATTCTTTCCTTCAGGTGCCAGAGTGCGTAAGGTAATTACACATCCAACGGAACATTCATGGATAATCTCGGCGGTGCAAGGCAACAATGAAATCTCCATGTGGAATTTGGAGACCGATCATCGACAAATGGTTTTATGGGCATCAAATGCCCCGCCACTGAGCCGTACTCAAACTGGTCACACTGTGTGCGCCATGTATGCTGGATGCATTGATTGCTCAGGATTTCTTTTGGCTGGCGGCTCCGATATGCGATTACGTTTTTGGGATTTCAATAGACCCAATGCATCCTACGTTGCTTTGCCTGCTGCTAATGATGTTCTCACACCAAATTCATTGGCATACGAGTTAGTAATCGATCGAGTCAATATAATTGAATATTAATCATATCCCTCAATATACAATCTTTTGGTGTGGCCATAAGTATTAAATGCTTCTATTTTTAAACATATTTTTTGAAGGAATTTAAACAGAAATTAAAATATGAAAATAAATTATCTTTTGTTTAAAGAACTCTTTAAACTTACATGTAATACCAATAATGTCAACAAAAAACAATATAAAAGAAAGAATTCCAAATAAATAAAAGAATATGAATGCCTAATACTTTTGGCCAAAGATATATATTTATCATGTTCTTACATAACATACGATCGTTACTCTTTTTTTAGTTTACGTTTGATAGATGGAACGAACGTCGTGCAGGAAGTATTAGTGGACGACGATTCCAATCCGTTGTCCGGAAATGACACAAGAGGAAGAAATATAGAAGAGAGCGGTCCTGAGACTCCACCCTCTGGCCAGCACGACACGATCTCCGCCGTGGCTATGTCGAATACGTGCATTCTCACCGGCAGTACAGACGGTCTGATACAAGTCTGGAAATGATTGTACTTCTTGCTCCCAAATTCAATTTCAAGATTTCTCGCACGAATGACAAAGGGTTTTAGTGCAATGCAGACTTTCTCTCCAGTAATAACAAAACTATTGTGATCCAAGTAAGGAATAAGTTACTCTAGAATCGTTCAGGTAAATTATCCAGCAATGCCGAGCAATGATCGTAGTATAATTTATTTAAGAGTCGCGCAGAGGAATTGTGATGACAGTATAATTATGATACCATCTTGTTGGCAAAAATTATATTTTTTTAAACAATTCTATAATTATTATTGATGACAGGTTTCATTAGAAGTTATGATGATATCATACTTATCTCACTATGCAAAAGAAACATGAACTCAACAAATCAAATCTATTCCCAGATTGGTTCACATTTATATAATTAAAAAAAAATCAGAAATCTATTTCTCAATATAATTTTATAGATTAACTATATAGTACAATATAATACAATTCTCTCGATTGTATTTAAATCTATTTTTATTTATGTTGTTCAATTGATCTATTTATTGTTCAATTTGTTTAGATAATGTGTTAAAGATGACTCTTGTCGTTTTCTTGAACTACAAGCATCGACGTACGCACAACACCGCCGTGCTGTACGAACACTCTGTGATCCTGGACTGTACATAGAGCATGTAATATGTACATGATATTTAAAACTATTGATTATTACACTTACGCTGTAAAAGCGTGCATTTTTTAAAAAAAACTTGAACGTAAACTTACATTATAATGTAACATGTATAAAATGTACATAGCTTATTTTTATACGTAAGAAAAGAGAAAAAAGAAAAAGAGTATTATTGATGTCTAGGCAGATGTGACGGACTTAGAATGTCGATGTTACACAGATCGATTTGAAATAACTAATATCTAAGTTAGCAAATGTTTGGCAGATCCGTACGCGCATTATAAATTTGCTAAAATGAAGTTGTATCCATATGAAGTGACTATAGCACGGAATATTTTTACGATTATGGAATATGATAAAGTTTATAAGTTATATTTTTATAGCTTTTAGCTGTTTTTCAACTTTATTTTTATTATTTTATTTTATTATTATACCATTCATTGACTCGTTCACTTTGATAAAAAAATTATTTATTGCAATGCGATAAGTTTCGTAGTTTTTTCTTTTTTTATTTTAAATTTAATAAATGCGAATACGGATCGAAAAATGAGGAGTAATAAGGTTTGCGTATGAAAGATGCAATACGCAGCATTTATCTCCTCAATTCGTAATACTTTACAGTACGTAGTTATATGTAATCACAAATATTTATGTATACTAGTTTGCTAGTATTGTCAAATACGGACACATTACGTACACGTAACCATATTGACTGAAATACTCGTAACCGGTGGACATACACTGTCTAAAACTACATTGTTACAATAAATTTATATTTTTAACGCACGATATACGTTTTCGCTTGCGTTTATTTGGCACAACAGATCGGAAATATAACTGTGAGTTTCCCTTACCAGGGACAGGCAGGTGCAGCGGGATAAGGCACGCGTCCTGGGAATGCATATGCATCCGGGTTTATAGTCCTGCAGATCTGCTTCCAGCGCTCTTTGCCACCTCCTCTATTTTGACGATACGATGGTATGTTTGCATAATATCCGGTATTTCGATTGCTATACGAAAACTGCTGAGGAAACCACAGGTCGAGCCAGGGTACACAAACAACAGAACTGACTAGCAGTAACAGCAGAATAATTAACTTCATTTTAATTGGATCTCCTGAAACTTCGGTCATAATTTTATAATGATCTGCAAAGAGAAAGGTTATTTTCTATTTTTGTAAGTACTTTAAATTCTTATACTAAAATTAAATTATTCGCTTTTGTATTATGTAAACGTTACATATTTTAATTTCCAAAGTAAAAGTATAAAAATTATCTAAAACTAGATCCGAAATATTTAAAAATTATATTTTTTAATTATTTTTCGAATTTTTTATATTTTTATAAAGATATATATTTTTTAGAAAAATTATTTGTTGAAATTAATTATATTTAAAGTAAATTTCTGAAACAGAGTTTTGTTGAAATTATTGAAGAAGAACAAAAGTTTAATTACAATACATCGCGAAAGATTTATTTGATTTCCTTAAGTTGATCGTTCTTCATTGTAATTGAAATAGTAGTTAAGTATTATGTAATAGAAGTATAATTGAAAAGATTATTTTTCTCACATTAATCAATTTCCTTCGATCTATTTGGTATCCATTATAGTACAGGATCTACGGTAGCATCAAGTGAATATCCTGTAAAAAAAATAACGGAAGTTTTACTAACAGTTCTATTGCAGTTAACGCTCGCTGATTTTACCACTTCTAATAAATGTCGCAGTGCACGTAGTAATATGAACTAAAGTGGATAAAAACAGGGACAAGGCGCGTTTACGCACTAAAAAACCATATAATGAAAACATAGTTGCGTCACGGGCTCAATGTTTTCTTATCGCGACTTTCACACTCTCCGAGTTGCGAGATGCAACTTCTTTCTTCGAAATTTTAACATCGTCTTACTAATTGTATTATCATCCATTTACATTTATTTTTCAGCTGATATAGAAAATAATAAAGATCATGTAGCACCTTTGCAAAACGATAAGTTGTATCAGAGCGTAGATATGATAATTCACTTTTGCTTAATCGCAAGCAACTGTAACAACTGCACTACCGCAATGGAGAGATGCTGGATGCTTACCGCTGTTTTATATACTACCGGCCTATCACCCTACCGCTCAGAAAAATGCGCGGTTGGTGATGAATTTGCGTTTCTTTTTGATGAAGAATCAAGATACTGAATACGTACGTGTTCGATTCACTTTAGTAAGTCTTTTATAAACATATATGAATTAAAGAGAAATAAATCACGCACTGGAAAAAGTCTTATTGCGTCATTTAGAAATCTGGTAGATTCAACCAATACGTCTGTTCAAAAACGGACGAATCAGAAATCTTGTAGAAATTACCAGATTATATCACATTGAATACGTAATAAATTAATTTAATATAACTATGTACTATTTATATTATTTATAAAAAAAACTATAGTATTTTTAGATTCCTCCAATGTTAAGAATTTTGAATTTATATGATATTCAGAGATACACGATCTGTTTTACAATATTTTGCATTACAGATTCTCATTGTTTTCGATTTATATTCACGATCAAAGACTGAATCACACGAAATGGATTCTAGATCGTACGTACATTGTTTTTCTATGACGAGATTGCGATCAAATCGAGTCGAAGAGATTTCATATTCCAGTGAGTTCCGCTTCTTCATGATTATTTCCTTAATTTAGGATTCCGCACGTGCAATCAAAATGACACATCCGTCTGTGCGCTTTTGAACTTGGGAAGACCCTTTTTCACTGTCTTGGCCGTTGTTTATAGCGATTTATATGCAACATTCGTAACTTTTGTTCGCTTCCTCGTTCACGTATTCCATGCACGTGATATCGTTTGCGGGGATTATACAAAGAAATGTATAAGATGCTGATATCATCATAATTACTCATTTGCCCGGTATGCCGCTATATTCTATGATAATGACATTTTCATGTGACTCTTCAAGGTGAAGGAAGAAAAACGGAAAATCCCTTATACATTATAATACCGCGTAGAAGATCCAGAAGCGGCTGACTGCATCACGATTGCAATCAGATCAGTCGAATCTAATATTATTAATAGAATACATATTCTTGTTTATAAAATGAACATAAAATATTCAACAAAATATTGAAATGTCGTGAAAATTTAATTAAAATTTTTCCACCAAGAGTATACGCGTAGTTCTTCCAAATTAGCATTCGATGTTTAATTCATGGATCGCGTTTTCGGGCACGCGCCCTCGACGTAGGCGCGTATCCGCGAAGTCCGGCGTTCTGCATAAAATAATAATTTTGCATACGTAACGTGCCGCACCGGCACGTTTTTGCATGTTGTTACGTGCATTCGATCATAAAATGCATCGCCGGCCGGGTAAATTTTGTAGCGTGTGTTTTTCCTCGAGATTGCAAAAAGGATCGCGTGACCCACATTATTATAACATTGCAGCCTGCAACAGGCCGATCTGTGGGGCGATATATTCCATCTTTGCGTCTGGCTCTTCCGCGCTGATGCCGAACTTTATTGAGAGTTGCTCTACATCCGAATATTATGTCAAGGACGCTGATATCGAAGACAGCGGAATTGTCTTATCGGCAAACTTGACACACTTACAGATCATACGCACCAAATATGGACCAAAGCGCAGATTGCCCTTTGATCTCTTGGTTTTTTCCCTGATGTTCCTTTAAATATTTTTCTAAAAACACTTACCTCATTGGCGGAATCTGTATAATATTACTTTTGTATTATATTTTCTAAAGTAAATTTATTTTAATGCTTGATGACAAAGAAAAATTTAAATTTATAAAAATTTAAGAGAAATGCTAATTAGCAGAACTGTAGGTAAATTAGTTTTTTTCCTTAACTAATAAGTTCAAATTAAAGTTAATAGCTATTCAAAATTAACTTAATTATATTAAGTTACATAAACCAAAAATTAACTGAAAGTTGAAAATTAAGTTAAAATTAAATTAAAAGTTACTTTTTAAAAACTTTAATTAAATCAAAATAATTATAATTCTTATAATTTTTATGTATATATTTACTTTGAACAGTTAAAATTAAAAATAATTGCAATATGAAACATAGGTAAAATTAATATATCTTGTAAACAAAGTTGATACGAAATGATAGTTTTTAGAAAAAAATTACTCAATAATAATATAGTTGAAATTAAAAGTTAACTCATTTTAAAATAACTAAGTTAAATTATAACTTATTAATCTTTCAACTAATTATTACTTTATTAATTCTGCTAATTAGTAATTGTAATCGTTATTTTAATTTGTTTTTAAAGTATTTTAATGACACGATATGAGTAACACAATGTATAATCTGCTGCCCTTTTTCTTCCAGCTTGTAACCCCGCTTAGAGGGATCATTTACCTCATGCAATTAGCATCAATCCACTATCGGTGCAAATTAGACCCTGTATTGGATACAGCGTTCATTATTCCTTATCTTGGTGTCACATGGAGTCTTTCTCAATTTCATTTATATTGCACGTAACTTCTTGCAGGAAACCGACTGTTGAGACTACCGAGACGCTGGCAATAAATCTTTAGTCTCATAATACCGGATTGTACGTCGCATGAAAAAGAACTGGGTTATAAACAAATAACTTGGATTACCTTGAGGAATACCATTGGTGATTGGAAGCCCATGTATCGAATGTAACTCGTAAATTACGAGTTACAAGGTCGATATCACTTTACTCTTAACTGCACATAACTGCCCTTACACTTGACAGATTACGAATTCTGATAAAGGGCGTGCCCTCGTATTATGAAACATTGAGTAATGGCTCGATTTGCGCTCTGCCGATTTCCTATTACCGTAATAGTCGGTTTCAAATCCACCCGACTATTAATAGCATTTGGCAGAGAAAGTCTGTCTATTTTGCACACAGATGCTCGCAACAGATGATCAATTTTTTTACTCATTTTCAAAATTCCTTTCATTTAGAATTATAAAAGTAGTATGACTGTAAAATTATATACAACTCTATGTAGAATAATTTATTTTAGTGTATATATGAAGAAGGGATTAAGTTTATAAGTCTACTTACGTACACTTGCATCCATCCTATAATTATTTGATTAACTAAAATCTACCAAATGTATATCGTCATATATACAGTTTTTTTTCTCTTTATTTCTATCTAGTCTAACACAATCTTTTATGTTAGATATCCATTCATTTATCCTCGTTTACTTTTTTTTATTTATTATTATTTATTGTTTATTACTTCATTTTTGCACAAAACCTCACATTTTTTTATATTTATGTACATAAGGTGAATCACTGTATTGAAAGCATGTTTTTTTACAAAAACAACTGCATGTTTTTTTTTACACCAATTGATTCATCTCTTTAATTCCGTGCATAAAAGAACTAAAGTAAGAGTATCAAAAAAACTATAAATATAAAATATGAAATATTTTATATTTTATGTCAAAATAAAGTATAAAATATTATGTAAATTATTGATTTTTTGATAGATATTTCTACCTTAATATTTTTATATGCAGAATAATTGGAGCAAGTACGCTTTGAAAACAAAATTTCATTCAAAAAACGAGGTGAACTTCAGATCGTCGCAGTCACTTTACTTAAAAAAGAATCTAACTTTATCATATGATGTTATTTTCAATACCAAATAATTGATAGAAAAATAAAAATTTCATACTTCGATTAGTTTTAGAAATAATAGCCCATAACAGCTTTAGTGATGCTTTGTATATTATATTTAAGAATACTTTCATACAAGTTCAACATACGTAATGAACGGAAAGCATGTGTAATGATAAAGCTATTTAAAAAAACTCGCTTTCGTCTAATTCAAACTAGTTTGTGGATAGTGGGTGGAGGAAGTTTTCAACGCTTTTAAGAGTATGAATCACTTTGAACGAAGCTTTTATATCTTTCCCATGAATTTTCGCAAGAAGTTCCAGAAATGCTTTCTCGGAGAAGCGTTTACGTCTTTTATCTCCTCCTTCCTTTTCTTCTCTTCCGAGAATTCATCTTGAATCCGCCAGATCCGATATTCGAATTCTCAATCAAGTTGATCTTGTTCTTGTCAATTGGTAGTGATAATATGATAAGTACGTGACATCGTAATCTGGCAAATTCAACTGATAGAAACTGAATCGCTAATAAAGATATGCAATTATTATGTGAGAAATCGACTGATTCATTTTACTGTGAAAAAAAAAATATATACTTGCTGGAGACGAACCGGCGGATGAGACGTCTGAGGCGCCTAAAAACGTCCACGAATATGCGCTCGTACGTCACTTCTCGTTGGGATTTGCAGACATGCCGCGGTAAATCGTCTAAATATTTTGGCTACTGCAGACTTCATCAAAACTGCTCCGTGCAGTCGACTGCACCACGTGCGTCAGTTTCGTTTCGCTCGACATTCGTTGAAAAGCGTTGATCACTGTCAAGCTCTCACATGTCTGCCGAGATCCCTTCGATGTCAAATCACAGCAGCGTCGACGGCAGAGATGATTGCGAGTCTCTTCGCCGACCCAGTCTCTCCGTAAAGATGCAACGTAGCCTGAAGAGAATGAGAAAAAGCATCCAAAAAATTACTGGTAATGATATCTGATTTGAGCGGTGCAATTTCGTCTTAGTCTTTTATAATGGAAAGAAATCGCCAATTATCTAAATTAATTAACCGATTAAAGTAGATAATAAAAACATAATAGTGTACAATCGAGTGATTTTATAAATATAATCTGCGACTTTTAGTGATAAATTAATAATAATAAAATTATCCGTTTTTAATAATTTTATAGTAGCTACTAAATATTCTATTTAATTAAACAGTTATATAACAATGTTAATTTCATTATTACAAATTTAAGTATAAGAAAGAGTGCAGAAACTTAAACAATTTACAACTTTCCAATGATAATAGAGAATAATGGTAAAAGTATTAATTATAAAAAGAAAGAAAGTTTTAAAATATAACATAATTTTAATTTTATTATAATAGTTTATATTCATTAAAAGATATGTGATGGAAAATTCTAACAGCTTTAAAAAGCTTGAAATTTCTCAGATTATTTCGAACAAATAAAATCGTACATCGCATTAGAACGTTTCAATAAATTTCCGAATGCAATGTTACTGCGTAATTTAATCATGCGTCATTTCATAGAGAGCCTCCAAGAGGATGATAAACATTCATTATATATCTTCCCCGAGCAACTGTCCACTCTAACTTGGCGCACCGGATTTTCCAAGGATGAAATTCGCAAATTATATCGCGCCTTCAAGCAGCTGTGTCCCAGAGGATGTGTGACATCCAGCGACTTGAAGCCAGCGTATGCCAAACTATTTCCGCTTGGCGATTCAGGCAGATATGCGCAGATCGTATTCAACAGCTTCGACAGGGATGGCGACGGGATCGTTAGTTTCAGCGATCTTCTCGGAACCATGACATCGATTGTCAACGGCAACGTAGACCAGAAGCTCTCCTGGATATTCAGGTGAGTGTTTATCTCTTCCTCAATGTTTCTATTAATAATGATTTTTTTAACGAATTCGGGAAAGTTGTAAACAGTATTTTATGAAAGATTTAATTATAAACAATAATAAATGAAAATAGTTACGTGAATAATATAAATAAGGGAACACTCTAAACGATTAAAGCTGAATCTTTAATATTTTTTGTATAAATTAACATGCATTTTCTAATTTTTCAAACTGCATGTTGAATACTTTTGGTCCTGAAACACAGTTCTAAATTGAATAGTAATATCATGATTAAATTAACAATTTAATAATACTGATGCCAATAAGTATCTTTTAAACACAATATTGTTTTGCGAAAAACATGTATGAAAATATATATAATTATGAAATTATTTAATTAGTGGAATCAATTAATTTATCCAATTTGAAAAAAATATATAAAATATAATGTATGAAGATATATTATGTTTTATATATTTTTTTCAAATTGGATAAATTAATTGATTTTAGATTTTTTGATTAATTTTCCACTGAATTAATGCTCATGAATATAGCCAAGGCGAGTGAAATACACGAAATGCTCTCTTTGAATTTATTGCTTGTCAGGTTTTACGATCTAAATGGCGACGGTTGTATTACGAGAGAGGAGATGCTGGTCATAGTATCTGCAATTTACGACATGGTGCAGAACGCGCAAACCATCCAGTCCGTAATTAACAAGCAAGTGGACAGATTCTTTGAGAAAATGGATGCGGATAGAGATGGCATAGTCTCCAGAGAAGAATTCATGAGCGGTTGTAAAAATGTATGGGAATATATCTCACTAAAAATAACATTATTCGTACTTAGCACTAGAAAGTCCTATTTAAGGTTGGGTATACATTATGACTGAAAGTTATCAAAATTTAAACTACTTCTTAAGTTTACCTAGAGATTTTATGAAAATTCTATTTTTTACAGGATGCTGTTATGTACAACCAGTTGTTTTTATTTAACAATATCTGGTGATGGAATGAAAATAATCTTAAGAGATTAATAAATAACTTATACTTGATTATTAAAATATTTACAAAAGTCCATCCTTTATCCCTTTTCACTCTTGAAGAGTACATATATCACATTATTTGTATTTCCCTAATACCTTATAGTACATAAATTTATATTTGCATTATGTAAACAGTTTGATATCATCTTAAATTTTATACATACTCAGAACAATCTTTTTTGTAGAATGTAAAATACACAGGCGAGAAAAAAGGCAAATGCCAATGCAAGCAGTGCTTTATCAGTTACTTCTCGTCTACCGTATTTGCCTAACAATTTCCCTGATTGTACTATAGCTTGTTGCTGATGCTCCAATTCATCCTTAGTGTTGCCAACCTTGTCCGAAGATGTTACTGAAACAACCAATATACAGAATAATATTAATTATACTACTAAGAAAAACAATTACAATTTATTTTTTTTCTTTTAAGTAACAATTATCTTTAAGAAAGAATAATTTTTTGATAATAATCTTAAAATCACAAATTTTACTCATCATAAATTTTAGAAAAACTAAATTTTTATTTAACTTAATATTCTTGAAGTATTTACTCTCTGTCTATAATCTGACTCTTTTTTCGCATAAGCAAACTTTCACACTCAATGTTCAATTCTTTAAATTAAATAAAGATTTTAACATTTGAGCTAATAAAACTATTTGTTAATGTAATAAAGGTGTTAAAAGTTCTTTCCAGATTTTTTGAAAACAAAAAAGACAAATTAAAGAATAGAATTATTAAGATTCAGAATATATTAAATTTGCTTAAGATAGATTTGTGAATAGAAGTTATAAAATTCTTGAAACAAATAATATTTACTTATTCAAGTAAAAATATATTTATATTTTTCTATATATAGAACAGTGAGAGGAGATTTGCCATTGAGCAACAATATATAGGATACATACGTAGAGTATCCAGTGTGTCGGCGCTTCTTTGAGTTGTTTCAGCTAAATGCCTGGAGATGCTAAGCAACTTGTCTGTTACTTGGCTGGATGCATTCGTTAAACTCTGCTTGTCATGCCGTTTACGAAGAGCGTTTTGTCGCTCCTCTGGTATGGAAAACAGATTCTCCCTTGCCAGTTTGTCAATGACACAAGCACTGACAACATTGGCTTTGCGGAAGGCTGCCAGGGAAGTAGTCAGCTGCTCCTTGTAGCTCTCCACAGCGGACAACAGCTCGACCTTCTTCTTCTGATCCGTCTCGGTTTCAGCGATAGATGCCAAATGCTCTATGGAGAATTTTAAGGCTGCTATCTTTGCTCTGCCTTCCGCATTGAGTTCGTCCAGGTCTTCCAGTGGCCCATTGCATTGCTGTATATCCTTTATGATAAATAGAATGTTTATTAAACGTAAATCGTTGGTTAAACTTATCATAATGTAACTCGCGACATATTTCTCGTTAAAGTTAATACAATTCTGCTATGGATCAAATGAAATTGAGGTTATACTCTATGTACCACGACGATATATACCCACTTGTATTAAAGCGTTCACTTGAAGCTGATATTTGACGATGTCTTGACGTATTAAATCCACTGCGTAATTATCGGGATCCATTGACAATGCGAATTATTCTATCCCTGCATTTATACAACATACATACGTATGTATATATATGCTCATCTGACGCAGGCAGATGCCGAGCTGTCAATGAACACGTGGACATGTGTTTCAAAACTATGCTTAAATAATATAATAGGGATATAAATTACGTAGCTATATTAAATAAATATTTCCAATAAATAACATGCATGGTCTTCGGTTCTGTTTCATAGCGATATATTATGATACAATAGCACCCCAAAATAATTTCCAAGCAAAAATAATTGATCGAATCGATTACTCATCTCGATTACTCGATGATCACATCATGTGGAAAGTTAATTTTACTCACATTTTATTTATATTTTTTTTATTTGACGATGACTTTATTTTAAAATAATTATAATCGAAGACATTATTTTAAAATAATAATATCTATCGTAATGTAAAAAGTGCATAAACGCGACGTTAAGAGCGGGAGTCGATACTGATTGTGAGTATCGATCTTGACGCATGAAGTTGACCGCGCGGAAGACGAAGCTCTCGCCAACTTAAGATATATTCACGTTTCACTTGCAGAACGCAACGGACGCGGGACGGATCGGCTCCGGAAATAATATTATCGCGACGCATTTAACAGGTGAGAGAAACTTATATTTTGCATTGATATTCACTGTCAATTTGTGTCGAATCATGTAGGTTCGATGCTCGCATGTAGCGAGGCCGTGGCGCGGTCAATCTCGGCGCATAAAATTGACCGCGCGGAAACGAAATCGGCTCGCCATGTTGATACGCATTCTCGTCTGATTGCAGAACACGGTGGACGAGATGCAGATCGAAGCGAGAGCAAGTAGCATCGCACACTCATTAAATAGGCAAGCGAAATCAATCTTGCAATATTTTCTGCCAAACTAATCATCTCATAATAGTGAATCGATGCGTACATATCATGGCTCCGTAAAAACGAGCATTCCGCAAAAATTAATGTCAAAAAAATGTATCGCGTAAATAATTGATAAAACAAAGAATATCATACGTTGCAAGTAACGCGCGCGGATATCTGCTTATAATATTAACACGTTTGCTCGAGCAAACGTGAAATAATTATTATAAAGACAACGTAATATATTATTTGTTGTCCGAATGCATGGACGCAAAATTAGGAGCGGGACATGGTAGCGTCACGGCGTCGCGTCGGTCTTACCGCGTGAAGTTGTTCGCGCGGAGACGAAGCCGCTCCTACGTCATCTTAGCGATGTGTTCACGTCTCACTTGCAGAACGGGACGGACATGGAGCGGGCCGACTGCAGAGCGAATGTGTCCATGCGGCTCATTTAACAGGTGAGCGAGACTTATATCAACTTCTCAATGATATTTACTGCAAAGTCAATCATCGCGTAATGTAGATTCGATGCTCGCGTGCAGCGCGGCCGCGGCGCGAGCGCGGCGTCGATCTTGACGCATAAAGTTGACCGCGCGCGCGAGAACGAAGCCGGCTCGCCATTTTCATCCGCATTTTCGTCTGATTGCAAAACATGGTGGACGCGATGCAGATCGGACCGGGAGCGAGTGGCGTCGCAAACTTATTAAACAGGCAAGCGAAATCTGTACTAATCCCGCAATAATGTTTTCTGCCAAGCTGATCATCGCATAATAAAGATTTGGTACTTGTATATCGATGATTCGTGAAAAAACACATTCTCGAATAAAAAATGCCGAATAATTGTATCGCACGAATAATTAATAAAACGATGAGCATTGGATATTGCAAGTAACGCGTGCGAATGTCTGCTTATAATATTAATACGTTTACTCGAGCAAACGTGAAATAATTATCATAAAGGCAACATATATTATTTGTTGCCCGAATGCATGGACGCAAAATTAGGAGCGGGACATAGTAGCGTCGCGGCGTCGCCGCGGTGGCGTGGCGTCGCATCGGTCTTATCGTGTGAAGTTGTGCGGAAACGAAGCCGCTTCTACGTCATCTTAAGCGATGTATTCACGTTTCACTTGCAGAACGGGGAGAATACGGGGCAAGCCGGCTGCAGAACGGATGCATCAACGCGTATCGTTTAACAGGTGAACGAGATTACGAGTAAAGTATGCGGAAATTTAATATGTAGCGCCGCCGCGACGCTGAACATCGCGATATATTACGCGATCTTAGCGTGTGAAATTGATAGTGTGAGAGACGAAGTCATTCCAGCCATTTTAATTCCATTCCTGTTTCGTTTACAGAACATGGCGGGCGCAGAACATTTCGGATCCGGAATGATTGCAGGGCGTCACATCTCATTCAACTGGTAAGAGAAACTTAATATCTAACAAAATCCAGAAACAGATTTATATATCCTGATTCATTCGAACACGTATTTCGCAATACTTCGAGTAAAAATCAAAACGTATAGCGCTGTCGTACACATCGCGTCAAGTTAATTGCGAGGAAAATGAAGCCGCTTTGCCATTCTAATTCCATTTTTTTTTTGTACAGAATGCGATGGACATTTTTACAGGACGCGGAACGAAGTGGTTCCAAAATGAGCGGCATCGCGATTTAATTTGTAAGTGTATTTATACTAATATAGCATTTATTTTATATAACAATATCTAATAGTGAAAAATATCTAATAGTGAAAAATATAGATTCAGTATTGATCATTTGCTTGAACGGGTTTTTTGTAATACTCGTTT
This sequence comes from Solenopsis invicta, assembly GCF_016802725.1. Taxonomy (NCBI): domain Eukaryota; kingdom Metazoa; phylum Arthropoda; class Insecta; order Hymenoptera; family Formicidae; genus Solenopsis; species Solenopsis invicta. The sequence continues at coordinate 14,339,700 of NC_052673.1, forward strand.
GAGCTAACAATAAGACCAAAATGTAGAGTGTTGTCACTCTCGTCAGATTGACCCCGCAGGAAAAGAAGCTGTCTTAATTAATTCACGTTTCTTTTACAGAACGCGGTGGATGAGAGACTGATTCGATTTAGAACGAGTAGCTCGTGAATTAGTTTGACAACTTGAAGAAGAAAGAACAAAAGAAAGTTTGACAATTCCAATCCAAAAAAGAAAGAGGAAAAATATTGAGCACCAGTGGAGCAACTTAGGGGTAAGCATTATTGTATACTTGCGTATAATTAATTGTTCTTCGCACTTAATAAATTTATTTTGATGTTTTGAAAAAAAATAATTAAAGAATTTGTACTTGAAACTTTATGAAACTTTATTTTTATAAAAATTTTGAAAATTACATAAATATTTTAATAGATATTTAATTGACAAACAAAAAATTCTGTACGTGTAAAAAATATAAATCATTAATTCTTTTAAGCATTACTTTAATTCGAATCTTATATTTGTTACTTATTTTATGTTACAGAATCATCGTAACTACCCTGCTGACAACTTTACTGTTGCGCATCGGACGGTGAGTAATAAACATTTTATTAAAGAATTTATGACAAATTTATTAAATTAAATAATTGAATGATTTATTAAATCATGAGTAAAAACTTCACAGATTCTTAAAATAAATAAGCTTTAAAAAATTATGAAGGATAATTAATCTTAGACTCGTTCTTCATCAATTATTAATATAAGTGTACTATTATGCTTGAGATTGCACTCGCACAGGTACACACCAACAGAGAGAGAATAGATTTCAGTATTTATTTATTAAGCAGCTATAAAAATAATATAAGCACGATTAAATTAAAGAAAAACCTGAATTTTAATATTACCAAAATATTAGCAAAAGTAACAATGTACAGTTGAAAAAAAATTGAAAAATGTATTTAAAATCACACAAGAAATAATATTTTCTACACTAAGTTTTGCAATTCATCATATACTAGTTCTCCCTCAATTTAAATTGTGAAAATATTATCTGTCTAAAATATAATAAAAAAATAATTAAATTTACAAATTCAAACAAAGTAAATCAAAGTAAAGTTTCTTCTTTTATTAAAAACAATAGAAATCAGAACATATATTTTGAATCGTAATGATTATAGACTTAAACAGAGAAGAAAAAATTATTGAAATAGATTGTTTGGTTCTATTAATAGTTAAATTATTAAAAACACTGTTAAATTAAAATTATTACACATAATGCAAATTTAAAATAAAAATTTTGTTAGGGAAAAAGATATTAAATGATGACTTAGACATATACTTTTTAATCCCTTCTCCAAAGATTTGTCTAAGATTAAATATTTTATAAATTGGTGTAAAAAAATAATATGCAAATTTATAAATATTATTTAAATATTGTAAATAAATAGAAATATTGTTCTGTTTTGTAAAAACAAGGAATGTCCTTACAAAAAATATTTATAATAACGTACATTTAGTGTATTTGAGAGATAATACGTCATTATACATAATTATACATAATTAAGTTTTACTCTATTATAAAGTGCCAATAATAACATGAAGTTTTGAAGCTTATTTAGTTAATTTGTTAACAAACTGGTCTTATAAAAAATAAAATGCAATGTGATGTGAGACCAAATTTCGTGTTTTGTTAAAATTATATCGATGTTATAAAAAAATTTCTTGTCAATAAAGATATTTGACTTCAATTAATACCATTTTTAATATAACAGATACAAAAGTTAGAAATTATAATTTTTATAAAAAACAAAATGAGAAAGAAAGAGAAAAAGAGAAAATACATATCAATGAAAAATCATAAAAATCTAAATATATCGCGCAATAACTTCACATAATTGCTATAAAAATTATTTATTTTTGTTGAATCTCACAACACGTTCTTTGAACTTTTTATATGATGTACTTAAGATTAGATTCGAGTAATGACGAATCAACCAAAATCAAATCAAAGAATTTATAAAATAATAATTCATATATTTTACAATGCTGGAACAAGTTTTGTTAACTTATTGATTAATAATTATACTTAAAAATTACAAAAAGAATTATACAAACACAATTATATAAACACAAATTTTAAATTGGTTACAAATTAATGTGTGATTAATGAATAATTACTATTTTTTTAAATAATAATTAAACTTTTTTAAATAATTGACGATTATCATTAAATTTTAACTAATCACTTTTATTAAAAAAAACAACATAAAAGAATAATTATACAAAACCGTCGATAATTCAATCTATAATTAATTGATTAATTATTAAATACGGTTATATACATTTTAAATTGTTAATAGATTGTTCTAATAAATAAGTACATTAATCGATTCATGATAAACACTATAATATAAGTATTTTAAAGAAAGAGAAATAATAATTTAAGAATTTTTTCTTTCAATGTTGTAAGTGTAAGAGACATTGCGATCTGTCAAAAAAATAACTTTTGCTGTTGATTCGGCATATGTGCAATTACGAAGTACGATTCGGTATCGGAGCTTGATGCAATGTGCACTCTGACTTCTTGTAACGTTATCGGTTCAGAAAGACCATGTCTCACTGAACTTAGCGTCTGACCGGTCGATCAGCTGGATTAACCACGATTTGTGAGCACGTCGCGGGTTGACAAAGCACCCCAGAAAGTGCGTCTCCTTTAAGTGACTTGCTGCCTGCGACTATGGCTTGTAAGATATAAGTGTCGTATGAATCGTGGTTAAAAAAGCTTAGTCGACGTTAGACGTGCGTTAAACGTAATACAAAAGACAGAACGCATTCGCAACGACCTCAGTATCGAACCCGTATCCATCTCGTCCAATTTGCTAAGTCATTGTTTCGTGAATCGCTTGATGAGCAATGTCTCTTGCATGTACCACGAGAAGATGCTTGCAGCGCAACAAAATAACTTTTTTGCGGAAAGTTTTTTATCTTTGACATTTCAAATTTTTATTTCTATGTCAATTTCTTATGATAATTGCACTAGACATTGCGATTCGTCTAGAAAATAATTTTCGCGTTTCGTTGTACACCTCTGAACTTATGGGGTACGATTCGGTATTGGAGATCGATGCAATGTGCACTCTAACTTCTCGTTACGTTATCGGTTCAGTGAGACCATGTCTCATTGAACTTAGCGTCTGACCGGTCGATCAGCTGGATTAACCACGATTTGTGAGCACGTTGCGGGTTGACAAAGCACCCCAGAAAGTGCGTCTCCTTTAAGTGACTTGCTGCCTGCGACTATGGCTTGTAAGATACAAGTGTCGTATGAATCGTGGTTAAAAAAGCTTAGTCGACGTTAGACGTGCGTTAAACGTAATACAAAAGACAGAACGCATTCGCAACGACCTCAGTATCGAACCCGTATCCATCTCGTCCAATTTGCTAAGTCATTGTTTCGTGAATCGCTTGATGAGCAATGTCTCTTGCATGTACCAGGAGAAGATGCTTGCAGCGCAACAAAATAATTTTTTTGCGGAAAGTTTTTTATGTTTGATTATTTCAAATTTTTATTTCTACTTCAATTTTTTATGATAATTGCACTAGACATTGCGATTCGTCTAGAAAATAATTTTCGCGTTTGGTTGTACACCTCTGAACTTATGGGGTACGATTCGGTATCGGAGATCGATGCAATGTGCACTCTAACTTCTCGTTACGTTATCGGTTCAGTGAGACCATGTCTCATTAAACTTAGCGTCTGACCGGTCGATCAGCTGGATTAACCACGATTTGTGAGAACGTTGCGGGTTGACAAAGCACCCCAGAAAGTGCGTCTCCTTTAAGTGACTTGCTGCCTGCGACTATGGCTTGTAAGATACAAGTGTCGTATGAATCGTGGTTAAAAAAGCTTAGTCGACGTTAGACGTGCGTTAAACGTAATACAAAAGACAGAACGCATTCGCAACGACCTCAGTATCGAACCCGTATCCATCTCGTCCAATTTGCTAAGTCATTGTTTCGTGAATCGCTTGATGAGCAATGTCTCTTGCATGTACCAGGAGAAGATGCTTGCAGCGCAACAAAATAATTTTTTTGCGGAAAGTTTTTTATGTTTGATTATTTCAAATTTTTATTTCTACTTCAATTTTTTATGATAATTGCACTAGACATTGCGATTCGTCTAGAAAATAATTTTCGCGTTTGGTTGTACACCTCTGAACTTATGGGATACGATTCGGTATCGGAGATCGATGCAATGTGCACTCTAACTTCTCGTTACGTTATCGGTTCAGTGAGACCATGTCTCATTGAACTTAGCGTCTGACCGGTCGATCAGCTGGATTAACCACGATTTGTGAGCACGTTGCGGGTTGACAAAGCACCCCAGAAAGTGCGTCTCCTTTAAGTGACTTGCTGCCTGCGACTATGGCTTGTAAGATACAAGTGTCGTATGAATCGTGGTTAAAAAAGCTTAGTCGACGTTAGACGTGCGTTAAACGTAATACAAAAGACAGAACGCATTCGCAACGACCTCAGTATCGAACCCGTATCCATCTCGTCCAATTTGCTAAGTCATTGTTTCGTGAATCGCTTGATGAGCAATGTCTCTTGCATGTACCAGGAGAAGATGCTTGCAGCGCAACAAAATAATTTTTTTGCGGAAAGTTTTTTATGTTTGATTATTTCAAATTTTTATTTCTACTTCAATTTTTTATGATAATTGCACTAGACATTGCGATTCGTCTAGAAAATAATTTTCGCGTTTGGTTGTACACCTCTGAACTTATGGGGTACGATTCGGTATCGGAGATCGATGCAATGTGCACTCTAACTTCTCGTTACGTTATCGGTTCAGTGAGACCATGTCTCATTAAACTTAGCGTCTGACCGGTCGATCAGCTGGATTAACCACGATTTGTGAGCACGTTGCGGGTTGACAAAGCACCCCAGAAAGTGCGTCTCCTTTAAGTGACTTGCTGCCTGCGACTATGGCTTGTAAGATACAAGTGTCGTATGAATCGTGGTTAAAAAAGCTTAGTCGACGTTAGACGTGCGTTAAACGTAATACAAAAGACAGAACGCATTCGCAACGACCTCAGTATCGAACCCGTATCCATCTCGTCCAATTTGCTAAGTCATTGTTTCGTGAATCGCTTGATGAGCAATGTCTCTTGCATGTACCAGGAGAAGATGCTTGCAGCGCAACAAAATAATTTTTTTGCGGAAAGTTTTTTATGTTTGATTATTTCAAATTTTTATTTCTACTTCAATTTTTTATGATAATTGCACTAGACATTGCGATTCGTCTAGAAAATAATTTTCGCGTTTGGTTGTACACCTCTGAACTTATGGGGTACGATTCGGTATCGGAGATCGATGCAATGTGCACTCTAACTTCTCGTTACGTTATCGGTTCAGTGAGACCATGTCTCATTAAACTTAGCGTCTGACCGGTCGATCAGCTGGATTAACCACGATTTGTGAGCACGTTGCGGGTTGACAAAGCACCCCAGAAAGTGCGTCTCCTTTAAGTGACTTGCTGCCTGCGACTATGGCTTGTAAGATACAAGTGTCGTATGAATCGTGGTTAAAAAAGCTTAGTCGACGTTAGACGTGCGTTAAACGTAATACAAAAGACAGAACGCATTCGCAACGACCTCAGTATCGAACCCGTATCCATCTCGTCCAATTTGCTAAGTCATTGTTTCGTGAATCGCTTGATGAGCAATGTCTCTTGCATGTACCAGGAGAAGATGCTTGCAGCGCAACAAACTAATTTTTTTGCGGAAAGTTTTTTATGTTTGATTATTTCAAATTTTTATTTCTACTTCAATTTTTTATGATAATTGCACTAGACATTGCGATTCGTCTAGAAAATAATTTTCGCGTTTGGTTGTACACCTCTGAACTTATGGGGTACGATTCGGTATCGGAGATCGATGCAATGTGCACTCTAACTTCTCGTTACGTTATCGGTTCAGTGAGACCATGTCTCATTAAACTTAGCGTCTGACCGGTCGATCAGCTGGATTAACCACGATTTGTGAGAACGTTGCGGGTTGACAAAGCACCCCAGAAAGTGCGTCTCCTTTAAGTGACTTGCTGCCTGCGACTATGGCTTGTAAGATACAAGTGTCGTATGAATCGTGGTTAAAAAAGCTTAGTCGACGTTAGACGTGCGTTAAACGTAATACAAAAGACAGAACGCATTCGCAACGACCTCAGTATCGAACCCGTATCCATCTCGTCCAATTTGCTAAGTCATTGTTTCGTGAATCGCTTGATGAGCAATGTCTCTTGCATGTACCAGGAGAAGATGCTTGCAGCGCAACAAAATAATTTTTTTGCGGAAAGTTTTTTATGTTTGATTATTTCAAATTTTTATTTCTACTTCAATTTTTTATGATAATTGCACTAGACATTGCGATTCGTCTAGAAAATAATTTTCGCGTTTGGTTGTACACCTCTGAACTTATGGGATACGATTCGGTATCGGAGATCGATGCAATGTGCACTCTAACTTCTCGTTACGTTATCGGTTCAGTGAGACCATGTCTCATTGAACTTAGCGTCTGACCGGTCGATCAGCTGGATTAACCACGATTTGTGAGCACGTTGCGGGTTGACAAAGCACCCCAGAAAGTGCGTCTCCTTTAAGTGACTTGCTGCCTGCGACTATGGCTTGTAAGATACAAGTGTCGTATGAATCGTGGTTAAAAATGCTTAGTCGATGTTAGACGTGCGTTAAACGTAATACAAAAGATAAGACGCATTTGCAACGATCTCACTATCGATCCATCTCGACCGATTTACTAAGTCATTGTTTCGTGAATCGAGTATCAAGTAGTATCTTTTGTACGCGTCATGATAAAGTTACATTAGATTTAAAGTTCATAGGCAATGTTTAAAATTGCCGATGACGTACTAAAGAATGCCGTTCAAAACTTTGTTATTTTTTTCAGATCAATAATAAAAAATTTAAATTTAATTATGTAAATGTAGATTATCATTTCTGTTTGTTAAAAGCATCAATATTGAAAGAAAGAACATAGAAGAGATTTGTTGATAATTAGATTTTAAGTAAATTTAAAAAACTTTTATTTTAAATTGCTTTTTATTTTGCAAATTAATTTTGAAATTTACTCAATATTTAGATTTATTATTTAATTAATTTTATTTTTGTGTTTTTTTTAAGGTGATCATTAATAATAGTGAATAAAAATTTCACTATAAAAATGGTATTTATTAAATTTGTTTATTGTGTTTGTTAGCGATCAATTTATTTTATTTGGACACACGTATAAATTTGAGATTGTAATTTAGTCTTATATAAAGTTTTATTTACTTTATCATATATTGTTGAATCATAATCGTATATCTAATTGTGAATTCTTTTTTTTAATTTGTACTTTCCATATATCATATTCTAGAATAAGCTAGAAGTATGAATAACTGGTCTGGCTACTTTTGCAGATTTTATACAGTTCAAGTACTCGGGAGAGCAGATTTCCGTACCGATTAACATGAAATTCTGAGAAAATAAGTAATCAACTTTAAAAATTTTTTAAAAGTATTAATTATATCATTAAACATAATTATTTGTAATTTTCTTCTTTAGAATACACACACCTCCACAATAAATATATTTAAAAATTTTAATTTTTTTAAATGTAATCTTATTTGATTCGTCATTACTCGAATTATCTGGTTGACATACAGCCAAAATACATTTGGCCAAAATCAAGGAAAAGTAAGACCAATCTGGTCAGAAAAAAAGCAATCTATTAAAAGTGATCGATACTGACCAGAAATTATATAGTTTGCATAAATACATGTGTGTACATGTGTATACATTAGAAACAGAAATCCAACCGAGTAAAAGCGTTATAGAAAATGAAATTGCGATACATTGTCCTTTAAATCTCGGGTGATTGCTGGTTAAGTGTTTTGCTGGAACAATCAGCAAGTAGGCTCATTGTTAATTGCAATTAATAATGACGATGGCTTAGCCAGTAAATAGAATCGTAGGTCGCAATTTAGGAATCACGCTAATTTAGCCAGTTAATATCTATTTTCACTAACGCAGATTAACTTTGATCTTGGTTAAATTTAATTTTTATCATTTTTTAATTCTAAAAATTAGAAAGAGATAGAGATTAAAGTTTAGCTAGATTAATGGAAATGAACATAAAATGCTCATTATATTATCAGTTTTAATCAGTAAACTTAATAAAATTATACAAAACGGTATTTTTATCAAATTGTGTGTACACTCAAAAAAACAAGTAGAATTTAGTAAACTTGTTTCTTACATACTCATAGACGCACACTCACACACACATACATAATTATTTTAAAAGTTTTTAATATCTATTTGCAATGTTTATATATAAGTATCAAATTTATTTTGAACAAATTATTTTAAACATATTCTGAAACCTAGTAATTTAATCCTTTAATCAAGACTTATGTTAAAACAAAAATTTAATTTATTTATTAGTCTTGATTATTTCTCTTTTTTAATAAAAGTTAAAATATTTGAAATATTTAGTAAAATGTAAATAGTATAAATATTGAAAAATAAATATTTTTTTATAAAGTGAAGAGTTTTTCTAAAATTGTGATGTGTATATTTTATGAATATTATTAGAAAATATTTTTTGTAAAAGACAAATAACTGTTACTTAAAAGTAAGAAAATTGAGTAATTGCTTTTTCTAGCAGAACTGCCTTTTGTAGATACAATGTACAAATTGTTATATTTTTAATTATAATTATTTTAATTTCTTATAAAACTGTTTCTAAATATACGCATTTAATTTATTTTTATATGTTTCAGCAAAATGAGAAAAATGATAAGTCGGATATACATTGATTCGACATCGATGATGTCGATAACTTTACCGGATATTGAAAAATATCAATCGATGTCGATCAAACGTTGATAGCATTTAAAATCTTTGATAAATGTAATTAATAAATACCGGTTAGGTATTTATTAATTATAAAATTTAAAAATTGCACAAAAAGCTAAGCTAATTAAAAATTGCATTAAGAAATTAAATTTAGTTAAATTAAAAGTGTATTTTTAAAAGTATTATTTATATTAATTGTTTTAATAAATGTTTAGACTTCTGGTATAATTTTTCCGTCGTTTTAGTCCATTAAACGATTCCCGAGGAATAATTAAATTAATGCCGATTTGGTATTAATTTGGATGTTGATATTAATATTTAAATAGCATTAAAATTCGAACATTTTAACATTGATATAAACGTCAAATTTGATTTTATTTCAACCGTCAAAATGATATTGATTTGATGTCGATCCGACTTATCATTTTTCCCTGGGGCCGCACACTAAACTCATTCTATCCATGTACTCGTATATAGCTTACGTACTCTCGTCACCGAATTGAAAATAAAAGAACCGCAGCCGGTTCATCGCGTCGCGCGTTTTATTTCGGGAGTGCCGTTTAAGTTATCGGACTAAAACTTTTGTAAATAATTAGTCCGCGCGCGATTATAATATATTGTCGCGAGTGTTTTTCGCGAGTGTTCAACGGGAAAAGGAGGAAGAGGAGACCTGACAACCAAAATGTCTTGAGAGAAGACATCGGGCTTAAATGCTGCAATTTTTGAGTGAATATAATTTCTTATATATTTGAGAAAACTAAATAATTCTTTTCCATTTACTTGAATTAATCTCGATAAATAATTTAAAAAAATATACCATTTAAATATACCATTTAAAATTTTGTAAAAGTTTATTTTTATTACGTTCTTTCAGATGTTATATATAACTACATTAGAAAATATGAAATTTTAAAAGTAGGATTAAAACTTTGATGTGTGCGTAAGAATTAGTACTTTAAAAATTGATCATTTTGAAGGCAACATTAATTTGAATCTTATATATGTATGTTTTGTGTTGCAGTATCATCGCAGCTACGTGATAAAGCAGCAACTCAATTCTGAGAGGAGAAGGAGGCCTAGGAAAGGCATCAGGCCTCAGCGGAGCAACTTTGGGGTAAATATAAGTTTTTCTTTATATAAAATTTACAAGTTTCTCCTATCTATTCGATTTTATTCCAATAAATTTAGAAAAATTTAAAGGAAGTATTTATATAAAATTTTATTTTAAAGTATTGATTATTTTGAGCACAGTTTTAATTATCTCTTATGTATTTGTGTGTTACAGTATCATCGCAGCTTCGTGGCTGAATAACTCCGCTTGTTGCGCATCGGATCGGTGAGTCAAAAATCAATTTTTTTATTTCTGCTTTCAATGTTGTGCAAATTTTGTTTTATAAAGGATTAAGAAGAGGGACACTGAAAAAGAGTTTAGTAATAGCTGCCAAATGTTAGATAAAATAGAATTAATTAATTTATTTTATTTTATTAATTTTATTTGATTAATATAATCAAAACTTTTTAAACATTTTGTAAATATTACTAAATTTGATAATACTTGCTAAATATTCAGAAGAGTAAAATGATTTCTTAATGGATACTATTTCACTATACATTTGGTAGTTATTATCAGACTTTATTTTTAGTGATCCCATCGTGCAATCGTATTGTATTTTCGCGAGTGAGTAAGTGCAACGTATTCTGATGATTTAAAAGGAAGAGGAGGAAGCTTAAAAGGCAACTTTAAGGTAAGTTAAAATATTTGCAACATATACAAGAACGTATGCATAACTTATCTAGTCTAACTAATGGATATTTCAATCTCATGTTACAGGAAATGCATATCTTGATCACTGTTAATTTATTATTTTAACAGTTTTATTTAACTTTCTCGAAGATTGTTATGGAGTGTAAAGATTTGAAAGGCTCATACATCTATATTATTATTTATGATTGCTTAAAATAAGGAAAACTCGTAATATTTTAATAGGATGTACATGATAGCGTAATTTATTATTTATAGATATGGTACAATCTTGCCTATTTTGGTCTATTATACAACTATAATTACGCAGTCTGTACATCGCACTTCTGCGACCTAATAGTTGCAAGAAACTTTGGATTTTCTCTTGTTTGTACAGAACATACAGAAAGTTACTGTTGCAAATAAAAATTTGCACCATCACAGGTTCTTAGTATGATATAACTTTACAAATTTAACGTATATAAGTTAGTTTTATATTTCCTATAATAGGTGCAGCACACTACGATTCGCACAGTTGTTCCACATAAAAATGAAATTTTGACGCCAAGGTCTACATGTTTTCCTATGAGATTTTATTGTTAACGCAGACTATGTATCACGGCGGCGATGAATTCCGTCGTCGAGCTTTGTCCGCCTAGATCTTTCGTTAGCACCTTTCCATCATTCAGCACGCGGTTCAATGCCTCCCGGATCTGCTCGCCATAGCGTTTGAGATTCGAGTGATTCAGGAGCTTCACTGCGCACAACAACATCGCCGTCGGATTCGCGACGTTCTTGCCGACCGCCTCGGAATACGTGTGCCTCGCACCCTGTTGAAGGATACGAATCTTAGTAATGTGCATTTTAAAATTGACGTGAGTCAAGTTCTCTTTTTCATCTTAATTGCAAATAGATATAGTTCTTACTGTCTACCAATAAAATTACATATTGCAAGTAAAAAAAAAAATCTTTTCTAATCCAAGCAGATCTTGATGCCTAATAAAATTTTCTGCGTAAATTTATATATATATATATATATATATTTTTTTTTTTTTTTTTTTTTTTAGTTCTATAAACCGCGCGCCAACAATTTTGTCGATTTTGATTCACACTCTTAAACTAAAGTGTAATAATAAAAATATATATACATTTGCACAGAAAATACTATTAGGCACAAAAATCTCCTACTTGTGACACATATCGATCATATATTGATTTCTATGATTAGGTCACATAAAACCAAGTATTACCGGTTCAAAGACAACACACTCAGCGCTGTAACTAGCACCTGCGACGACTCCGGCACCGCCGACCAGACCGGATGCAAGATTATCCACGATATTTCCATACAAATTGGGCATTACCATGACGTCGAATTGATGTGGATTAGAAACCATTTGCATGGTGCAATTATCGACGATCATCGTCTCGAACGTAATCCTGTTTTATTAAAAAATAGGAATCTAAAATATGGAACTTAAAATGCAGATTTAACTTTGTGCATTTTTTTGTGAAAACAGGATGGAGAAGTCATTCTATTGTAAGTATAACATTTTTTTATTTGTCATTTAAATTTGATTTAAAAAGTATTATAAAATAATATAAAACGTCTATTTAAGTTTTTCTAAATCACATGTTTAAAAAATCGTGATTTTATTCAAACACAGTTTTTCGAAAAATTATATCAATCATTAGATTTAGATTTATATTTTATTAAGCTTCTGCCTCTCTGTTTTCTGACAAATCTTGTTGTTTTTTAAAAATATAATTTAGGTAAACTTGAATAACGTCATTTCATATCATTCTGTAATAAAAAATTTTAATGTGATTAAAAAAGTTATAAATGTACCTGGGATACAATTCGGCAATTTCTTGGCACGATCTAAGGAAAAGTCCGTCGCCAAGCTTCATTATATTAGCTTTATGAACACATGTGACTTTCTTGCGATTATTCTTTACAGCATAGTCAAAGGCAAACTTTGCAATTCTTTGGCTTTTAGTGGCAGTCACGATTTTCAGGCATTCGACCACTCCTTTCACAGATTCGTGCTCCAATGCGGAATACTCTCCCTCCGTTTGTTCTCTGATGATAACACAATCCACGTTCTGGTGACGCGACCTGATACCAGGCAACGATTTTACATGCACCACATTCGAGTATAGGTCCAGACTCTTACGTAATTTCATATTCAAGGTCTGCAATTCTCCCGTCATAGAGTGGTCTGGAGTTGCTAGAATTCCCTATTACACAAAACAACATACAGTTACAAATTGATTTACAAAATTATATACAGAATTTATTAAAAAATTTGTAGTTTGTTTCATGTGATAGAGATAAATTTTAAATGATACGTTTTAGGTACCAATATTCAATGATATATCTCATTAACTATATATATATATATATATATATATATATATATATATATATATATATATATACAAAATTATGAATAATGTAACTTATCAGACCTTTAGACAAACTCGATTTCTAGCGATACTGTTAGAGACTTGATCCAGAGGAGCGCTCAAAGTTGGATTAACTTCAGACAAGAAGTAAGGTTCAAATTCAACCGGGACATCCGCAGCTTTGAAAACACTTTGAACAGCGACCACGAGTTCCGGTCCAACACCGTCTCCCGGTATCAGAGTACATTTCAGCTTTCCTTCTTGTTCGACTGTCTGAAAGAAGTAGCAGTTACACCTGCGGTTAGACACTTGATTATCAATTGGAGAATAATAATGCTTACCGATTCTTGTTGTCGAATTGTCCCTACGTGCAGGGCCCTAACTGTGCTTTTCTGAGCACAAGCCTACGAACATAAACCAAAAATTACAATTTATTGAAGGGGGAAGGTCATGTAATGGGCAAAAAAATAAATTTTTTTTGCATAATTCAATATTTTAATTGGAGAACATATGTAATAATTCTTTAACATCTTCTTTGCAATCTGCACCTCCTTTTATATAAATATTTGTGTAATAAACAGCTGTTCCAGCACAATTGGTTTAAAAAACTCATTGTTTCTTTTAATGTCACTATTTTATCAATTTTTTATTTTGTAATTTTAAAATAGATTTATGCGAACGTATATTTATTAACAAAAATTTTTATTTTGAATTTTTTATTTAAAATAAAAGCAACGACACTCTACACTTCATGACACGAAGCTCTTTTCTTCTTGAGTGATTGAATATACGCTTTTGTAATTCTAATATTACAGATATATTATATAATAATAAAAATATTTTTCAAATCTTCAATAGTGATAAAATTTCAAAAAAATTAATTCAATACATTCTTCGCAATAAATTCTTGAATATTGGTGAATTTTTAGCTGTTTACAAATGACCTTTCCCCCTTAAATATAATAACAATAATAATTTGCTATAAATATTAACAATATTACTTATTTGCTAACACAATGACATAACTCAAAAATTGTCATCTTTTATCTGCAAAAAAGAATTCTGGTAAAAATTTAATATACTGAGTAAAGAGTTAATGATACTTTTATTCCCTTGCAATTAGTATAAATCAAATCATACTTAAAACTGATATTATAAAATTTTAATAATTTAAAACATTGAACCTAAAAAATTTTGTTTTTTGAGTAATAGTGTTGTTGCAGCAAATGAACGATAAAATCTAAACGTGATATTACAAATATGATGTATATTAAATACAAATATATTAGATTAATTACACATATGTTATACAGAGTGTTCATTAATGGTTGTCCCCACGTTTTACCATAAGAGCACGCATTTGTTATTTCTAATATAATATGTTCGAAATACATATCCGTCGATAAATCAGGCTCCTATGGTAAAAAGTGTACAATAAAAGGTATAACCATTAAGGAACACCTTGTATATACATGAACATAATTAGTTAAAAAAATTTAAAGAAGCACTCATTACATTTCCGTTTACATGTAATATTTCTTTTTCAGAAATATTTCAAAAGTAGGATCTCCGGATAGAATTAATTCTTTTAATTAACTGAAGTTAATCAACACTGGTCCTGTTCTGTTCACTGTACATACTTCTTATCAGTGTGATTGGTTTCTTCTTGCGTAATTAATTTATTGCTTCTTTTTCGACAAATAACAAGACGACTTGTCGCATGAAATAACAAGTTATCACATTATTTAATCAGAAGGACTTCTCTGATTAAATAACATGATAAGAGAGCTCGTGAGCGCGGGTGTTCGCCACGATCGAGATGCACCAATTCGCGCGACTGGGCGGGTCTAAGGGATGCGTTCGCGATGCATCGAGGAGCACGTTCGCGTTTCTGACTCGCAAAATGACGCAGATGCATCTTGGATAAAAATATCGCAATGTAAACGTGCACGACACCTGAACGTACGATGCCCTTGCAATCGTCTTCCTCGCCGTGCCGACGGAGCGGTTGCGTTACTTGTCATAATCGTCGTAACAGATCTCAATCGAGGCGTCCATCGCAATTCGCAGATGCACGCGACGATATTCCGGAGGCACGGGCGACGGAGAAACCGTCGATGATTACCTGGGAGAGCGTCTTGCAGATGTTTCTCGCGAACAAAGCCATCTTTCACGACGGAGCCGAGCACCGACTGCTCGTTTCGCTCACGCTGGCAAACGCAGGGATGTAGTAGCATTCGGAGTCACTGCATTAAATTTCATCAAATTTGTTCATAAATACTTGAATAAAAAGCGTTCTATTCTGAATGAGAAAACATTTGAGAAAATTTTTGCGGTTTGTTATGGAAAGACAGCGTTGATTAAAGTAAAATCTTCATACCCTCGTGGAAATTTTTCTTATAGAATTTTTCATATAACTTATTTTACAGAATTTTTGTAAATTTTAAGAATTTTTTATAATTTCTGTATAATAATAACATTATAACTTTTTAAAAGATTTTTTAGATTTTTTTTAACGATTCTATACGAATAAACAATGAATAGAAATATTGCAAAAATTTACATCTTTTCTAGAATTCTTTTTATATATAATATATATACATAAATTCTAAAATATTTTAAGATTTTTTATTCTACAATTTCTAAAAAAAAGACTTATAAAATCTGAAGAGAGATATTTTTTCAGAAAATTTTATAAATTAAAAATTCGAAAAGTTCACAAAAATATGTGAGATATGTTTTTCCAGGAAAAGTCTCTTTAAAAAAAATGAAACAAATTTTTAAATGTAATGAATTAAAAGAAAATGCAATTATTTGTCTAGATTAAGATTTGACATCTTGAAAATCAAACTAATCAAATTTACAAAAAAATAGAGACAATTGATAACGTTACGATTAATCACGTTATTGCTATAAAATATTAATTATAGTTTATTAAGAAATCAATTATTTTAGGTTCAAAGAAGTTTAATTTGTATCTAGATATATTTATCCATCGATAATCGATTTGTTGTCGAAATCGTCAAACTGATATCGTTTCGATATTAATTTGATAAATTATTTCTGATTGGGAAAGATTTATATGTAGAGAGAGAACATTGGATATTTTCGACTATGTTCGTCCCTGTTTAGCAGTCACGTGGTCAGCGCTATAAGCAACTTGTATTCTCTCTCCCTTGCACTTTGATTATTTTCTCTTTCTCTTCAACTATGTTCGAATCAGGATTGGACATTTATTTAAAAAAATTAAATAATATACATTAAGTGTATACAATGTAAATTATGTTTCATTGTCATTTATGTAAACAATAATTCATGAATTATAGAAGATTTAAATTTTATCAAAAATAGTAAAAATTATATTGGATTTTTTCAATTTTATTATTATATATTTTTTTATCAATATTAAAGTTAGATATATCAATAAACTTATAATTTAATTATTTATTTCTGTATTGTGTTATCTAATTTATAATAATTTATATTACTTGTTTTGTTTATATAAAAAATTGTGTAAATATAATATAAACAATACGTAAATAATCCATGTAGACATAATTTTGTACGGCATAATCCTGATTCAAATATGCAGTCATTTTGTTTTAAATGCAGAGAACAGATAAGTTTTTTAATTCATTAATTGTAATCAATCGCACATACAACTTTGTTCTGTAAAAGCTACATTTGCGCATAATGCGACTGATCAATTGCTGAATAAAAAAAACTCGCCTGATATCGTCAAGAGACATTGTGAGGATGAATAAACGCGACAGGAGATAATAAGTTTGTTCGCGTCGCATGCTCCAAAATACTTCTATTTGCTTCAACGTGCTCCAATAGCGTTTGCAGCATACGTATTGGAGCACAGTGGACTTTAAAGTAGGAGTATATTAGAGCACGAACAAACCTAATAATAAGATGAATCAGCTGATCCGGACTGGCTTGGAGTTCAGAACAGTGAACTAGGGAATTAAATGCTCCAACATCTCAGTTCGCTGTCCCGTACTCCGACCCAGTCCGAGGATCAGCTGATTCGTTTTATCGCCTCTTGTCGCGGTTGTTCGTCGACCATCATCGAGATCATCCTCGTAAACGACTCGGAGTAACACACCAAAATTCCGAAATATTTACTCCGCGTCTTCATGGGGCGATCTTGCCTTGCGAGCGAGATCTCGCGTTCACGAGGGGTGATCGGATCCTCCCTAGAGGATTACGATGCCGCGGAGTTTGCGAACGTGGGGCCGCCTAGAAATAGTTACGGCGCGGAGGGGAAGAGGCCACGCGTGGACGGGATAAGTTGTGTCTATTTTTGCGGGAGAGACGCTTCCTAGGATCTGTCTTTCTTCCGAGTCCTGGACTTTTGTCCTTTAAGATTCCACTGGTAAACCAGTCAAGATGACGGAGAACTTGCGTGAGTGGCTTTCCGTTGCAATCGGCGCAACAGGCGTTACTTTAATCCCCTGACGTTTCTATATAGCTCTTAATGTCAAACAGAAGTAATGTGGATATTTAGATGTTTGTATACAAGAGACGTGAATATATCTCACACCTGTATATGTATCTCACCATATCGATGTTATTTTACAGAAAATATAAACTAACATATATTATATTGTTCCTATCCTTGTATTAGTTGATTCTTACACGTTTTCTTGACATGTTTTTTTTGCAGCCGAGGAGGTAACAAAGTCGAGTTTTCGTCGCAAAGTATGGGACTACATGATGAAGAACGAGTTGGTGAACTTCCCCGTTAACATATACAAGCGTATACCGAACTTTAAAGGCGCTGCGGAGGCGGCGCAGCGATTAATCGAGTTGGATGAATTTAAGAAAGCGAGAGTCATAAAGATAAATCCGGATAAGCCGCAAGAACCAGTGAGATTTTTAGCTCTGGAAGCGAACAAAGAAATCATCGTGCCTATTCCCAGATTGAGAACTGGCTTATTCTTACACGTTACGCCAGTCGCCGGTGCAACGAAGGAACAGCTGAAAGCGCTAGCTTCCATGCGTGGTTTGGAGCAAGCGGGTAAACCACTTGGATTGGATTCTCATATTAAGGTGAA
Organism: Solenopsis invicta; assembly: GCF_016802725.1. Taxonomy (NCBI): domain Eukaryota; kingdom Metazoa; phylum Arthropoda; class Insecta; order Hymenoptera; family Formicidae; genus Solenopsis; species Solenopsis invicta. Next base: position 14,357,803 of record NC_052673.1, read on the forward strand.
TATATCACATCATTTACGAAGGATTGTTTAATAAAAGAGAAGGTGGTATTACAATCCTTATAGATATCGTGATCATTCGTAATATCTTTGTTATTAAGTGACAAATTTTAATTATACTTATAGAATCATTTGTTCAGTAATCCCCCCAATTAGGCAACCAATTGATACCAATACATCAATATACCAATACTAAAGATACGATATCAAATTACCTTTTCATTATCTAGACTCTGTATTTTATGCTGTGTAGATTTATCTCTACAGCGGAAGATATTAATAATTCTAAATATTTATTATGTATATTGTACATTATTCAGGTAGATCTCGTTGTTCTGGGATCGGTATGTGTCAGTCGGGATGGATACAGGCTCGGCAAAGGGGAAGGTTTCGCGGATCTTGAATTCGCGATGATGATGAGAATGGGCACAATAACGGAAAATACAATTGTTGTCACAACGGTACACGATTGCCAAATCGTAGATCACTTGCCATCGCAATTGTTCAAAGAATACGACGTGCCAGTAGATATAATTGTTACTCCGACGCAAACTATATACATAGAGTCGAGATTAGAGAAACCGTCTGGCATTCTGTGGCACATGCTTAGCGAAAGAAGACTCAAAACCATGCAGGTATTACAGCAGCTCAAAGAGATGGATGAAAAGTATGCATTAAGTTGCCTGAATCACATTGAGCAGGCTATTTCGTGTAAATACATGGTTATTCTTTCGCAGGGATGGCAAAGTTGTAGTTCTGAAGGAAGTCGATTCCGATGTGGAGATGCGCCAGTATATCAAGAATCGCGTTAAATATTCAAAAAGCAAGAAACGTTTTAATGCAAAGAGAGATACGCCTAATACAGAAAGCACTATGGAAAGCGGCAAAGATAAAATCGACAAGCCGCGTTTTCCACGAAGACGAACGTATAAGAAACCAAAAGTTGAGGAGGAAAGTAATCCTCTCAATGCTGAAGTACAAGTAAGCGTTCTTTACGTATATGTATCAAGTTTCACAATAATGTATTTTTATTAACCCTTAGTAACGCTGGCTGATCTTAGAGAAAAATCAAAATTATCCAAGTACAAGAGGTCACTGATGATCAAGATACCAGTTAAAATGAAATTTTATGAATAAATTAAATCTTTCTCTTTTTCTACTAACCTTTTGGATTTGACGATGAGTCTATTGAACTTACCGCCAATTACAATTGTTATTAAAATGTTTATTTTTTTTTATACAGGATATATCATTCTGGTTTTTTGAAATTATTTAGTGTTTTAGTCAACATAAATTAAATAGATCTTACAAACTTAGTAACTGTATTACACATTTTAACATCAGTTTTGGAGTTTCAAGCTAAAAACATTTTATAAGCTATTTATTTATACATTTTTATATAACATTGTTTTATAACTAAATGGCTTTTATTTATAGACAAAGGAAAACAACACCAAGAACGCGACTCGGCGACGTAAGAATCTTCGCGCTAGAACAAAAACGCATATCGATTTCTCGTTAAAGCTTTCGAATATCTCATCCGGCGTTAGAGTTCGCGATTTAAAGAACGCACTCTTGATGCGTGGCGTTAAGCCGAGCGAGATAACTTGGCAAGGATACCGCGGCATATGTTACCTTCACTTTAGCAAACTTAGAAACGAAGCTGCTCCGCCCGATCAACCGGTTCAGGTAGATTCGATCGTGGCAAATTTGCAGCAGCTTCGAATCGGTGACTCCGTGAATGATGAAGATGGGTTTATATATGTAGAACCCGCAAAACCGATTTCCAGAATTGAAGTAACCGATGTGACGACTGTCTAAAAGTTTATCGAAAACATCGAACACATGTAACTACATGTTGTTTCTTTGGCCGTTTACATTTTGTCGTCGAACGTAGGGATGGACGTCTTCCAAAGTCAATCCTTTTTTTATGAAAATTTTGTTATATATACTAAGAGTCCCAAGCAACGCACGTTTCTCTTTATTTATAAACTTTTTAACAAATTTTGCGTGTGAAAACTACAGCTGATACTTAATTAAAAGCTATTAATTGACATTTCTAGCTTCTTTATCTTATTTTTGTTGTTTTGGTCATTGATCGAAGAATCTCTACAATTAATTAAAGCCATTAATTAAAAGATATGTTAAATAAGTAAATGTTTTCTAAAATTAACTAAGCGACGTTAATGTTAGACCATAAATTGCTGATTTAATTGCTAATTTAATTTGAATGACTTGAAGAAATTGTGCAATTTCTGGGACATACTGTATCTTAATTTTTTTTCCGGATATTAGCTTGAATACTTAAAGCACACGCAGTACGTATTAACATTAACATACGTCTTATATAATTAAACGTCTTATATAATTTCACATTTTGCTGTTATTTTACTTAAATCTATATATTGGTGTTGTACTTGCAAATTACACCGAAGTAACATCGACGACGATGCTTTGCGTTTCGGTTTAAGCTAAGATGTGATATATACCTGGTGCAGTGCGAATATTAATATTTGATAGTTATCACATTAACATACCACATATTTTTGGTTAGTGATTTTATTTATACTACTTTTGTAATAATATTAAGCCGTTACATTTTGATGTACAAGAAAATATCGGGTAATTTTCCAACAAATTTATCGCAACGCCCATGAAATAATCTGTGATCAAAAGATACTTAGAATAAGAATAAGTAAAATAGTTGGGAGAAACAATAACAGGCACAAGATCATTAAATGAAAAACATTATAGTTATGAAGATTTTATATACATACATGCATATATATATATATATATATATATATATATATATGCATGTTTGTGTGTGTATGTATCTATAATTGGGACATATGTACATTCGCACTATTTTTAAGTGAAATATTTTTATTGCTTTTTTATTAATTTAAGTGAATTTGAACTATAGCGCTTCATAAACCTTTCCACACTTTCAAATATTCAACTATATTCTTTTACAAAATTGGAAAGAGTAATGCTTTACGCGTAACGCCATTGCTTTGCTGTACCTTTTTTTGTCAAACAATCGCTACTTTTTTGTTTGATCGATTGTTACTGTTATCGTTACCATTTGTAATTATAACAGTAACATTTTTACAGCAACGGTAATGAATTATATCGTTACTTTTTAATTAAACATACAATGCGTATAAACTATGTTGCAAATAATTAAAATCATTATAGGTTTTGTTATTGAATTGATCAAAGAGCGATAATTGGATACCATTTTAAAAGCAAGTCATCAAAATTTTGTGAAAAAGTAACAAAAAAAAACAGTAAAAGCCGTTAAATTTTAAAATTAATAATGAATAAAAGTAACAAGTTACTTTTTACAAAATGTAACATGTTACCTTTATAAATTAACATTCTTAATTTTAATTTTTGACTTTGATCTTTATGAATTCCTCTAAATGATATACATTAATTATTCTGTACCAAATCTGCACGTTATATTAAATTGAAGAAATACTCAAACCTGGCTCATTGATAAGAAATAATTTGAGCAAAGAATCTTTTCAAATTTAGAACAGCTAATGAAACATCCGGGACTAGACATTTCGGCGTCCAAGACAAAGAAAAAATGCAATTATTAACAAAAAATAAAATATAATTAGAATTAATATTAGTTAAATGATATTTAATTTATGAATTAAAATGTAAAAATGTATATTACCATTTTTACATCCCTTCAAATGTTTTACAAGAGACATGTTCCTCGTTTGGCTACAAGTCCTGAGTCTGGAAACATCAAATATATATTACTTTTTGATTAATTTTTGGCGCGAATTAAAGTACATAATACGTGTGATAAAGGATTTGCAAAAAAAATTAATACATGCCATAGATATATATTGACTGTTGTTGTATCTCTCCACGGAATACCGAAAATCATTTTCAATTACTTTATTTATTCTCTGCAGAAATATGAGTTGAGATTAATAGACGAGTAGGATGCATATCTGCGATAATATCTGATGATGAATTATCTAACGTTATAGACTGATGACAATAGTTTAAGTGTCGTTTATAAAAGACACCCGAGACAGAAGGTGAATTATCGACATTTCTTCATGTTTAAACAAAGAAAAGTACTCTATTTTTCTGAACAGATACACACAGATATACACACACATGTACGGATGCACACGCGCATATTCTAAATGAAGATAAATACAAATAATATATTTTCATGCTCTAGCCGCTTTATAGACATGTTGCGGTCTTCCATGTATTGCTATTATTCGAGCGTGCAGGGAAAATAATAGGTGCTTGCGTGTTGGCTGAAGAAGCAAAGAAACGGCAATACTTTGTGATATTAACCAATATAATTTACCTTATTGTTTCTAATCGCGCCGGTGACATACACGTAGAACTAATGATTGTTTCTACGCGCAATAGACTTATCATGCTATTACTTGCGTATATATCATGTATATAAATCTTGCGTATATAAAGATAACATTTCTTTTTATTAAATCTCCGTCTACGTCAATGATTTTGAGTACCGCCGCTGCTCCAATTGTCCGTATCCAAGATGTCACCCTCCTAATAATTCCTGAAAATAAGTATGCAAATTTATAAATACTATATAAGTTGAGTGTGTGAAGATAGCATCTCAAGTGTGAGCATCTCACGATTAAACTGCGTATTAATTAGCAACCAGCATAGTTGCATAATTCTTGATAAGCTAAGTTTTAAGAACAGTTCTGCCAAATTTATTATAAAAATCTTGGTTTTAAGAAATGAGATGCTAACTTCCGACAATGTCAAATAGTATCTCACCGCATCTTGAATCTTTAAGGAAGAGAAAAATCCGTAAAGTTCTGAAGTCTAGATAGGTTCAGTGAATAGTTCTGATAATTAAAATCTAATAATTATAAGTAATCATTATAAGAAATGTACAATAGTAAAATGCTACAGTTCTGGCACGAATTTTGGGGTGTACAAAAATTTTAAATGGCGAATTACGTCTCCACACACAAGCTCGTGAAAAGTTGTGACAGCTAGCACACTTTAAATAACTATAAATAACTACTATGAATGAAAAACTTACACCCATAGGGAGATGCTCTGACACTGCCGCAAGATTTGGGCCCCAAAAATATTTTTTCTAAAGCTCTCGACATATTAGAGCGTTTTCCGAAAAATTCCGGTCGATTCCAATAATAATTAATTAACAAAAAATTAATAACTTCCGAAAAAGGCGATATTCAGTATATATGGGTGAGATGCTGGACTTTTTCGAAAAGTTTTGTGTACTAAAAATTATTCCTATAGTTCTCAACATATTAAAGAGCCTTCCGAAAAGTTCCGGTCAATTCAATAATTTATTAATTAAAAAAAAAATTGCTATCTTCGTGAAAGATGTATTTTTGCCTATATAGGTGAGACGCTGGTCTATATTTAAGAGTTCTGTGTACAAAAAAATATTTTTTGTCTAGTTCTGAACATATCTACGCTTTTTGGAAGTTATTAATATTTTGTTGATTAACTAATATCGGAATCGACCGCAACTCTTCGGAAGGCGCTTTAATATGTTGAGAACTGTAGGAAAAATATTTTTTTGTACCCAAAACTCTTTGAAAAATATCAGTATCTCATCCATATATGCAAAAAATCGGCTTTTTCGAAAGTTATTAATTTTTTGTTGATTAACTAATATCGGAATCGACCGCAACTCTTTGGAAGGCGCTTTAATATGTTGAGAACTGTAGGAAAAATATTTTTTTGTACTCAGAACTGTTCGAAAAATATCAGCATCTCACCCATATATGCAAAAAATAGACTTTTTTGAAAGTTATTAATTTTTTGATTGACTAATATCGGAATCGACCGCAACTTTTCGGAAAGCGCTTTGATATGTTGAGAACTGTAGAAAAAATATTTTTTTGTACACAGAACTCTTTGAAAAATATCAGCATCTCACCCATTCATATGAAAAATCTGCTTTTTTGGAAGTTATTAATTTTTTCTTGATTAACTAATATCTGAATTGACCGCAACTCTTCGGAAGGCTCTTTAATATGTTGAGAACTATAGAAAAAATATTTTTTTGTACTCAGAACTCTTTGAAAAATATCAGCATCTCACCCATATATGCAAAAAGTCGGCTATTTTGGAAGTTATTAATTTTTTGTTGATTAACTAATATCGGAATCAACCGCAACTCTTCGGAAGCCGTTTTAATATGTTGAGAACTGTATGAAAAATATTTTTGGAACCCAAAACTCGCGGCAGTGTCACAGTATCTCATTATTATGCAAATTTTGTTATTCATAATAATTAAATATTATTATCAGAAGCGGGTGAGAGTCCGCAACTCTTCACGAACTAGTGTGTAGCGACACAATGCGTGATTTAAAATATTTCTGGTGCCCAAAACTCGCGACAGTGTTACAGCATCTCTCTCTCTCATGTGAATTTTTTATTCATAATAATTATTTATAATTGTTATAAGCGCGCTGGCTGTCACAACTCTGCACGAGCTTGTGTGTGTTGGAACGTCATTCGCCATTTAAAATTTTTGTACCCAAAACTCGTGCCAGAACTGTAGCATCTCACTATTGTACATTTCTTATAATAATTACTTATAATTATTGGATTTTAATTATCAGAACTATTCACTGAACCTATTTAGATTTCAAAACTCCACGGATTTTTACTCTCCCACCATTAAAGATTCAAGATCCTGTGAGATGCTATTTGACATTGTCGGAAGTTAGCATCTCATTTCTTAAACTCGCGATTTTTATAGTAAATTTGACGAAACTTTTCTTAAAACTTAACTTATCAAGAACTATGCAACTATGCTGGATGCTAATTAAGACGCAGTTTAATCGTGAGATACTCACACTTGAAATGCTAACTTCACGCATTCAATAAGTTGCGATCTTTCGAATGCTCGTGTTTTTCTTCTTAAATACAAATTCTTAGATAAAACCACCGCGATCGCGAGACGCAACAATTTCATTTTGAAGATAGTAGGCCAAAACAACTCACGAACAACGTAGTAACTTTTTTCCATCGAAATACCTCAATTTTTCTGTTTTTGTTTGCTCACGATTGTCTTCCGCATTGCAAGATGAGATTAACGAGCAGTAATAATTGCTTTCCCTTTACAGAGGCGCGAGTTCGTTTTATCATTTCTTTTTTTTTTATCGGGTGAGTAGCGGGAAATGAAGGAATTAAGATGGTCGTCGCGGAAACGCCTTTCATTTTTTATCGGACTCGTAGTTGAAATTGCATTAGTTTCGATTGAACTTCCCGATAAGCGTTTCGCGGGAGTTTACCATCACAGACGACGGCTTTTCTCGGTGAAGCAGAAAAAATAAGATTTATATCTATCTGCCGTGCATGTGGGTAAAGCAATTGCCACGAGCCACGAGTCGGAGGATCGGCCCCGTGGAATATCTTCCCTTAAAAATAGGCCTTTTCTTCGTCGCAAAGAAGCGTCAAAGAAGCTTAATATAAGCTAAGCGTAATTACAGTTTTTACGATCCTAGGAGAGAAAGACCTCATTTTGCCGTAAGAGGGCTAATTTGCCAAGCGCGTAAAGGCAATTAAAAGGGAAACGTCAGATCCTTCGGGTTCCATTAGGTCGAATTTTCTTATTTAACGGCGCCTTTATCGCGCAAAGCGCTCCGCCATCGGCTTTCATCGGCCTCCAGAAACTAAACTGCATTATCCCCTATTGGATTTCCCCATCGAAGACCGGCGCGATTGCCGTTCTCTACCGCGCTTCGTTACTCTTCTCCGTTAAGAACCACATCTATCCGCATAGACACTCCCGTCAGCATTTATTCTGCGGAAAGCTGTTGATCCTTTAGCACATTTTATAAAAAAGAGAAAACGCAATTTTTCTCTCAGACAAACCTACATAGGAAAAGAAAATATTCTCCTTTTTAGAATATCTTTATTTTTGAAATATTAAATATACACTGAAATAAGTTTCTATAACATTAAACAGGCATCCCAGCATACGGAGAAGATTGCATATTCCTGTGTATTCCTATAGCTGTTCCCATGCGAATATTTTTAAATGAATATTCTAATATCGTTATATGAATATGAATCTTTTTTATAATTCAACTTTGAATATTCATAATTGAATGATATTATGTATATACTATGGAATATTTTCCAAGTTTTACTTTTTGTATTTTTAAGAGTTTTGTACAATAGAAATGTTCGAAAAATGATATAACAAATTAAATCATAGAATATTCTTTTCTACGTGGGAGAATAATCTTGAGGAATATTATGATACATAAAATAGAGAATGTACCTTTGGAAACATATGAATATTCTTGGAATATCTACCTTCTTAAAAAAGGTTTCTTAAATGAATATTCAATCGCCTCCTAATGGAAAATCTGAAGATATTCTATGAACTAATCGAAATGGAAGCTGATGCAAAATCGGTTTTTTTTATATAAAATATTTTAATAATCAGCGTTGTCTCTTAAAATTCGTTGAAAAATTTAAATTTTGTATTTAACGTATTATAGAAGGAGAGAGAATTTTTCAAATAGAATTGACGCTAATTTGCAGCGCTTTATTTGTTTGAACAAATTAAAAATGTAAATTGAAAGGGGGCAAAAGAAACGTTGAAATGATTTTCATTCATTATAAGCCAGCGTTCACGATCGATGTTTGCGCAAAGATATTAAAAATACACCGAGTCAATAGTTTAATCGTCGCGTTACTCGCCACTTACAGCGTCGATCAAACGCGATAATTGGCCATTATATCGGCTTGCAAGAGCTTTTACAGATGCAATTACGTCGGAATATTTACCCCTTTTTTAGATGCGATCCTCAACAGTCTTGCTCGCACAATTGCACAATTGCACTCCATAAATTGTGCCAGTTGCCGTGCTGTAAAAACAATCGTTAATTTAGTTGAAAATTGTACATTTTCTCATCGAAAGAACTGACACGATACAAAGAACGTTTTTATCACCACCTGTTTTGCATCCACGGATCTTTGATCGGTTTGAAATAGAAATGAAAAAAAACCGAGTATTTTTTCGGAGTAAAAAAAACCAGAAAAAAACTGTTTTTCGCCAAAATACTAAAAAAAGATATAAAATTTGTTTTTATATATATATATATATATATATATATATATATATATATATAAAACCGTTATATATATATTCATCGTTAAAACGTTTGAGAGCATTGTTAAAACGTTATTTTGATATTGTTCCATATTTTTTTATATTTATAATTTCAAATCGTGACGGAAACGTTCTTGCGGTGCCTAATAAGTCTTTTCGTTGAATAAAAGTATTTTTATGTAACTTTTTATTGTATATATAATTGTTGTGATTAAATAAGTGCAAAAGAGATATGTTTTTAAACAATATAAACTTTAAATACACTTTTTGCTTTCCGACAATATCCTAAACGTATGCACTTACAATTATTGTATTACATTTTGATTGTTTACAACTATCTTTACACAAAAACCTTTGGCTTAACGCAAGAATAAATTTCTGGAACAATAGAATGGAGTTAAATGTGCTGAAAAAAAGAATATCTATCCGAGTAAAAATACTTTTATAGCGGAAGGAGAAAACTGAATCTCTTACTCAAAGCTTTTAGTCAAAGTTCCCTTTTTTTCGGTTATTTTCATTTCTAGTTCGGTATAAATTTTTCGAGGCTTTTGCGTTTATATTGTACACGTGCGACCTGCTCGCATCACTTTAGCGATATTTCACAGTGCATGACCGGAATATATATCGCACGGTATGGGGTAGGAGAGGCACGGTGACCCCTTTCACCCTTTTCTCACCCTCGCGAAACGGCGCCAGTGCTATCGATTATCCGGCGCTCCTTCGACGGTCACGCTCGGTTAATGCCAAATTCTATCACGTTTGCGATTCTTGAATGTGAATCGCTAATGACAAGGGTTCAACGGTTCCTCATAATTCAATCCGTTGAACGATGTAATCCCAGGAGCGCAGTTCAATTACAAAATTGTGATCGCGAACGAATAATTAAATAAATGTTAAGTAAATAAGTGAATAAAATGTTTGCGTTTCCGCAGCTTACACGAAAAACATATTTTTTTTCGCGAGAGCGAATACAATTTTGTTCACGATATGTCCGTCCGTACTTCGCACAGGGATTTAAGGATATTATTATATACGAAAACGCGTTATCAACATGTCAAAGATATTTTTATTCTCAATTCGTACATAGCTCGTTTCTAAACAACATATATTTTATAGAACAAAACATTTATATATATTTATATGTATATTTATTTATATTATGTTATATGTAGGTCATTTTGTTCCCAATCCCGTCAACAAAGTAAATTTTATTAATGCACGCCATAATCCCTTCAGTACTGTATTAGATATAGATAAGTGTTGAAATTTATTTCTCATGCATTTGTCTCGACTCACTTAGCACCTTTGGACCATCAAGATTTTTCAAATCTTTTTCATCTATTATCCTCTTATTTAATTTTTCACGCTGCTTCAAACGTATTAATCGTTGTGATTCTAGATAACGCTGCAAAGTATTTCATGTATTATAATCTTAGATAGTAAACACGCGTTGCGCAGTGATTTTCGGTGAAAGCAAGATAGAAGAAATTTTCTTCAAAGAGCGTTTTAAAAACAATGTGCGATTCGTACTGAAAGGATTAATTTATATTATAATTATCGAAAACGTGTACGACCTAATTTTGAGGATCATAAAATTAGATCTTTGAAGCAACAAAAAATTTGCTACTCGAATAAAGAAGATCACCCAACTGTTCATTACTCTGCGGGAATAAGCTTGCGCCGCTGTTAATCAGAGTTCGCGGGATAATCCGGGGGGTGGTATAAATGCACGTTTCCTGGTACAGTGATTAAGTGCGCACTGCTGAAGTCTGATAGAAGAGCTTATAGCGACGTACGGTTATCTCCGACCGTTAACCACATTTTCAGAGCATCGCGGATAAAAATAGCAAATTGATATCGGTAATCGGTGGGCTGTTTATAAAATTTCCCTCCAAAAAAACCAAATCGTGGATTAGCATACGTACGTCTCGTAGCACCAGAAAGAATACGGAGGCCTTGAAACTCGCGCTTTCCGAAGCGTAATCGAAAGTAAACGTCGCGGCCGCGAAGGAAGATCCAATGCAAGGGAATGTAGGGGAAGGACGTTAAAGATAAATCGTCTCACATTGAATCGCGATAGATAGAAAAATAAGAGCGAAGTATCACGTATATGTCGTCGTATATCTTTTCATGAAGAGTATAAAAACTTTATCTACAGTGGAATTTTTCGTTTCCTCATCTTAGACTTTAACGTGGGAAATAATTGAATGTTGGAGAGATACTTTATGATAATTCTTTAATTTTCCTTATGATAAGTGCAAGAAGTCCGTCGGTGGGCGTTCGATCGAAGGAGTCTACTGGTCGCAAGATAGGCTACGTCGAATATAGCGTCCAATGTTATCTAAGACGTGCTAGGCTCCGGACTCGCGTCGATGAAGTCGATGTCCGAGGACGTCGTGGCGCTCGCTCGGCGACCTTGCCTCGGCGACGAGTTTATGCGCGCTTTGACGTTCGTCGTCGAGACGCTCAGTCGGTTTCCGGTTCGCTGGGCCGGCAGATGTTGCTGCTTTGTTCTGTAATCAAAGGGTTCCGACACGGATATATATCGCTACGTGCGCGAATGCTGAAGAGGGATGTGTCGCTCGGATGAAATTACACGTAGGTGCACGATGGCGTCAGGGGTCTTAACTCTCCGCGGGACTCGGCATTATTTGCCGGACTTGAGAACGGGATCGCGGACTGTATTGTGAAATATCCAATAGAAATAAAACGGGGGATCATTCAATTTACAATGTTAATTCCGGGTGATAAATATCGATGAACGGATCACGATGGAAAACAAAAAGAGAGAGAGAGAGAGAGGAAAATTCCAAGGAAAATTCCTTTTTTTATTTATCAACGTACTTGAGCCTCTCTTCGGCACCCTTCATGGCAGTGTTCAGTTCCTCTTCCCACTGTTTCTCCTTCTTCTCCCTCTCTTGCCTCTCGATCTCGCGCTCGCGATTGTACACCCGGTATTCCGGGATGTAAGCTAATCTCCGCGTGTCTACACTCGATCCAGCCCCCTCGACTAACCCGGCATCCTCCGCCGAATCGACCCTCAGCGACCTGCAAAGGGATGTCGAGATATTGCTTCGACAATTAGCATATTAATCACTACGCCAATATGCAGAACTACGAGTGGAATACCTACGTGAATTTCAAGATGTTCGGGATCGTAATAGTCACTAGAGATTAGATCGCGTATTGCAGTCAGTGTTGTGTAAGTTACTTAATTTTTAGTACCTACGTACAGATACAGGTACCTTGAAAAAAAATGTACAGGTACTAGAAAAAAAAATACCTAGGTACAAGTACCTCTAATGTACCTTAATGTACCTAGGTATTTTTATTCAAAATTTGTTATGTTTAGTTAAAATTTCAGAATAAATAGGATTTATGATTTCATGTATTCAAATAAAATATGTGTATTTTATATATTTTTTATATATGCGTACATAATTAAATATTTTATGCGTAAGTTTAACATGTTGTATAATAAAATGAAACAATATTTATTAAGTTTTTAATCACTTTTGATCATTTAACATTTATGTTTTAAAAATATTAAACATTCAAAATTGGCATTGGACAAATTATTGCGTCGCGGCGTTAAAATTTGTTGACCTGCACTAAATACACGTTCAACAAGCACGGAACTTAATAAAAGTGTATTGTATTTCAAATAAATTTTTTTAATAATTGGATATATTTATCTTAACTACAATACTTAAGTTTTTTGATTTTTCAGATAAATATGTTAAGCACTGTACTTTTACGTCCAATGGTTTGGTAGGACCTGAGATTGTTGAATCAATCTATACCATATCCATTGAGAAATATCCTCGGGTCGAACGAAACTTCTCCGTTTCGCGCAGGTTTATGATATATAATACACTTTTCCAAGTTCTGCGTCCGTTAAATATGCATTTATTGCAGAAAAGCATAATCCAAAAAGTAACTAATATGTACCTAAATATAGGTATCGATACACAAAAAGTTGTACCTAGGTATAGATATAGTTACCAGAAAGAAAAAGTATCTCGGTACTGTAACTAGGTACAAGTATCTAGGTACTACACAACACTGATTGTGCTAGCCGCAATCTGATAATAATTTTGGCGTGATTCCGCCATAATAGAAAATAAAGAAAAATGTGTGTCAACGTAAAAGAAGAATGTCTTCTTTACGAAATATGACAAGGGATATATAATAACTGTCCGATTTAATCTTCCATGAAATATATTATTAAACATATACAAACTCTAAGAGACAAGTATTTTTTTATATATGCACTGTTTTGAGATTTAAATGGTAAAGCAATTGCTCAAAGCTAATACTTGATTCAAATAATTATCACCAAAAAATAATATATTTAAAAAAATGTTTTAAATAAAATTTTTATGATTTTTTATAGTTATATTTTAATTTTCCGACAATTTTATGCTTTTTAAAATATTTTCACTTCATTATCATTTAGTAAAATTATACTTTTTTTTTATAAATAAAAATTAAAAATAATTTTAACCAATTCAATTTGAACTGGAAACGGCAACTCTAAACAGTATAAAAATTAAAAAAAAAAATATGATTCTCTCTGAATTTGTAACTATTAATCTAATACAAATTTTACACTCTTCATAAAGAATCTTTCCCACGAAATATTAATTTAAATTATAAAGAAAACATTTTGCGGATACGTGTGATTATCATCAATTTTAAATCTCAATTCCATTAGTTACAGTGATATATACAATAACAAACATTCTGTATTTGTGTTAAAACCAATCTTTTCCGCGAAATTTTTATATTAAATTTTTAAGATATCCAAGTGTTAATTCAACATAATATGTTATTTGAATATTTTGCGTTAAATTAGTATTCAACATTTCTTAATATTAACGTAACACAATTTATAGATAAATAAAAATTAATATAAAAAATTTAAAAATAAACAAATAATACATATATATACGTATTTATTTTAAATATTGTAAATACTAATTTTACTGAAAAATTATTTCGACACTTGGCTTTCACATTGTGTCATATTTTTTATTTTAGTTTACATAATATTGCTGTGATTTTCTAATATATTCATCTCATGTTAAATTAACACAAACATTTGGATAAACCATTTGGGACATGTGAAATGTGTTGAATTAAACATAAAACTTTTTACTGTATGAAACAGAAGTTATAAATGTTTGTACTAGAAAATGAAATAGTGATTTTCAGTGAAAACTCGTGTTTGGTTCACTGTTTTGGTCAGTGAATTTTTCACTAAAATTTACTGTTTCGCTGTTCGCCGTTCGCTGAAACTAATATGGAGTTTAACATTGATAAAGCGACTGACCTCTGTTTAGCCAGACGTTTCTTTTTCTTGTGCAGGGGTTTCGTCTCGATTATCATTTCCTCGAGCTCGAAGGTGGGATCGCAATTCAGGTGATCTTTCGGCGGGATGAAGCGCGGCTTTATCTGCTTATTGAGCACTTTGTCGAAGTCTAGATCCCTCATCGCGATTGCCTGCTTCAGTTCTTTCAAGCTCGACACTCGAGCGCTCGGCGCGAGAGTTAACAGACGATCCAGAAGATCGCGTATTGACGGGCTCCAATGAGAAGGTGGCGATCTTTCCTCCTGTAAAAGAAGGCATTTCTTCTCGCTTTCGTCGCAAAAATATGAATCGAGTCTCGAGGAAAGGTGATAAGATTAAACACTTCAAAAACATTGGTTTTTTGAAACAAAACTATTAAGAGATGATCTCCTTTAAGATCGTCAATCCCAATTATTTCAAAATGAAGGAGACCTAAAAAATCACCTTTAAAATCACGAACAAATTTCCAACATCTCATACAGCAAACATGATGTTTTACATCGCACGTGTCGTGCATTTACTTTCGAAATTATTCCAAACTAGAATGTCGCGAAACGATTAAAATGCTCGTGTTACGCAAGTGGACAAACGTTCAGGTCAGATCGCTATAATGCGCCGTGGCACGTGTTGTGCCAACGGCGCGCACATGACAAGTCCTTAATTAACGTGACAGCTGCGACGTGATGCAACCTTAATTAACAGAATAACGCGCACGTGTTACGCAAGAACGGCCCGGAATAACTCGAAAGTACCGCGCACTTCTTTTTTTGTCTCACATGTATGTTTAGGATTATTGTTATTGTTATTTATTTCTTCCTTTCTTTTATATACGCGGGTCTTACCTTTAAGATTCTCAGAGCCTCCCTGTTAGACGTCGAAGAGTGAAGTGGGTAGGGTCTCTCCATGGCTAAGGTCTCCCATGCGAGGATTCCCAAGCTCCACCAATCCACGGCAAATCCGTAACCGAGGACACCGTATTCCTCGCACGAGCACATGTAAATCTCCGGGGCTGATCCGCGTTAAAAAGAAGAAATGCAAGAAAGCGTACCGGTCACGTTATTCGCGAGAGCGGCTTCCAAGTTTTAAGGGTATAAAAGACGGATTTGAACTGATACACGAAAACGATAGCGATGGGACGTCGTTCCTCTTTTTGAAATGTGTTTCCTCTAGTCTTGAGTATCGCTTGATATCTTATTGATACGAAGACGTAGCTTTCACTTAAGAACCGCGAATCTTTCTTCAATCTTTCTTCAATAAAGCGAAAGCTTTCGCGTGAGACGAATAAGGAATAAGGAATTTTACGAAAACAATTTATGATCGCGATTATAAGTTACAAACCTGACGTGTGTTTTTACTAAATATAAGAACAAATGCGCGCATGACAATTTAAACAATTCAATAAATATTAAATATATTTTGAAATTAAGTTACTTAAATGTAAATTATATGCGTAGATTTTAAAATTTTAATTGCATATGACATATATTTAAAACACTTTGAAAATTGAAAGAGCAAAGTGCTGAAATTAAATATATAAAAATGAAGAAATGCGTGCGACGGTGAGGCAATTAAAAATATATACGCGAAAATGTCATGTGAGATAACTATTCATTCACACATACCTATGTACGGTTTTGTCCCAGACATTGAAGTCGCCACCTGTCCGTTGTTGAGTACAGTCGCAATGTTGAAGTCTGTCACATGGGCGTGGCCTAGACAAGCAAATTATATTTTGTAATCTGCCATCATTAAGTTAATGACTGAAGAAGTGAATTATTTATGCGCGTTGGAACATCTTTCTCAAGCGCGAGGCAACAGCAATTACACATAATGACTGCTAATTAATATTCTAACGTGCTACCTTCTAAGATAACGTCATATAATTGAATCATAATCCAAGTTTAAAATATTATTACACGAATTAACGCAAATGTAATAAAATGATTCGCGTAAGCGTGCTAGACAGCTAGTTACTAATTTCTTCTTTCGCAACGTAATACGTCAGCATCAAGTATTGATAAAATTAAACTTTCCAACTCCGCGTTTACATCAATCCAAGATATATCGTTCTAAATTGCAGAGGCAGGATGATATATTTTTTTTAGAATTCCCAACCCTCGATCAGAGTATTATAAAAAGGTGCGCAGGTAATAAGAATGGCAATTAATACGTGTGAATAATACACGTATACACCGGCGAACTTTAAACGTTTCTTATGAGATAGACGCCTAACGAACCCTAACTATTCTCCTCACAGCTGTACCTATGGGTCATCAGAGGGCTTAAGGAGTGAATACACACGCGCAACATGCGCGCGCGCGCGCGATATTGGTTTTGCAACGCGATACCGTCGAGTCTCTCTTACATGCGCCACGCTACTCCCGCAATATTTATCCGTTGCCATTTTCTAAACATCGCGTCGACCGCAATGTGGATCGAGCTACGATGTAAACTAGGGGAAGAGAGAGAGAGAATGAACTCCGACGCCGCAACACATCGCAATAACACACAATCCCTCTATTGTGCCCGAGTTCCGTGCTTTAATGCCAGGTATGCGGATAGTTTGCGTACATGAACGGGAAGAATAGCTTCCCACCCTGTACACGGAGCGCTATAAAAATTGACGACCTCCGTATGGAAAGCACAATCTTTTCACCGAAACGATCGTTTATCATTCATTGCCCGCTGATCGGTACACAATAAAAAATATTTTGTATTAATGTTGAAAATGGTTAGAAGTTTTTTATTAAATTTTTAACATACTCAAGTATTGAGTATACATACTTAATTAACAATGTGATTGTTATTTTATTTTGTGTTAAATTGATATTCAACATTTCTTGGTGTCAAAATACACCATTTGTGAACAAATAGCATCAAAATAACGTAGTTTTGAAATGTTAATTGTAAGATAAATTAATATAATGTACGTGTGTCAATATATTATAAATGCTAATTTTACTGAAGTACGTTTCTATAATTTGTTTCCAAATTGTATGAAAGTGTTGCATTTTTTATGTTAATTTTGTACAAAACATGTATTTTCTAACATATACATCTTGCGTTAAATTAACACAGAAATTTGAATGAACCGTTTTTGCATGCGATACATGTCAAATTTAAACATAATTTTTTCAACTTTTGAAAATAAAAAACGCTGAAATTTGGCTGAACTTTTTCAAGTTAGTTATTCAATCGATTTTCGATAAAAAAAAGCACAATGTTTTTTAACGCATAACGGTAATTGCCTCCGAGTTTTATAAGAGATCGGAAATTTAGTAGCCATTTGATTTAACTAAAGTACACATTTTAAAATTAAACATTTGTTTCAGAGCCACTTTTAAAAGCGGCTTTCCGATAACAATTTCCAATGGAAATAATCTATTGCGTTTACCGCTGAGTTTTGGTATCGACAGACGTCTATGGAAATGAAAAACAAGTGACATGTTATTCAAACAATTCGTGAATGATGTAGGAGGTGTACCCTCCGTCAGATTTCTCACGTGGCTCACTGACTCATGGTTCATCTAAATAGATTAGGGACGGCGTCTTCGGAGCGCTTCCCTTAACTTCATCTTGCTCGCAAAATGTTTGACAGCTTCAATCTTCTAAATTGCATCCTCCTACCAACGTCCCGTGCATCGCGCGCGTGTACGAAGGTACAATTAACGGAAGAAATTGCTACGAGACGCGCGCCGCGGATCCGCAGAATGCGGAAGGAAACAAGCGGTGGAGTATCATATCTCCTCACAATTTTATACCATTGTAGTTAGCTTTTAGACTTTAATGAAAGCTGTTTCCACGCAGTTTTCCTCCGGAAGAATACTGAAGTTCCTCGCGCAAGTTGCTAGATCGGATTGCAACCGGCTCCTCCCGCTCTCCCGTCTCAAGGTTCTTTAACTGCGTCTCGTTATGCTAAATTACCTAGCTTCCTTAACTTCCGCAACTACGCAATTATTCGGGATTATAATGATTTTTAACGATATTACGATAATAGAATTATGGACGAGCGAGCGACGTGACCTTTAAAGAGCGACTTCGAGAGACCTCCTGTTAAGAAAAGAGATTTACCCGTAATAGTTTTTCTCTCGGGCAATTATTTAACGAACGTTTTTCCGACGTCAGAAGAAGGACTTTCCAGCAATCCTCCCGCGACAATTTCTATGGAGACAT
Organism: Solenopsis invicta; assembly: GCF_016802725.1. Classification (NCBI taxonomy): domain Eukaryota; kingdom Metazoa; phylum Arthropoda; class Insecta; order Hymenoptera; family Formicidae; genus Solenopsis; species Solenopsis invicta. The sequence continues at coordinate 14,376,465 of NC_052673.1, forward strand.
TTTCGATCGATTTCCGAAGTCGAGCTGTCCTCCCACGTAGGTTGAATCGAACGATTCGTTCTTTCTTCACCATTCTGGTATAATATAATGTCTGACCTGTATCCACACGCGGAACAGCTGTATTTTGTGCCCGCCGGCGTCCTCCGGGCAATATTTTCCCTGGGAGAATAGTCCTACGCCACATGCTAGATGGAACACGAGAGCGCCCGGGCGATAAGAGCGCGTGCACCGGTGTGTAATTTTAAATGATGCAAAGGCAATCTCGGGATTCAAACAGCCGTCGGCCAGGTGCAGGAGGAAATTAGGATAACCCTCTTCTATCTCGCCCATTTCGCGTTTTCCTCCTCGGAATCATAAATGTGCGTTTGTATCCCTCGCGTCTACGAAATACTTCCCGGTGAAACAAGTTCCATCTTTCTCCCGTTGCACTCTGTCGATTTTTCTATTAAAGCGGATCAGACCTTCAGCATGAGCGCGCACAATCCTTTTGTCATCCTATCTATTTATTGCCCCCTCCCCCCCGCCTCTCCCTTTCTCTCTCGCAGTTTCGCCGATAACGAAGGCGGTGCATTGTACCCATGGCATTGTTCGCCGTCGTTACCACCTCGGCTTAATTTTCATCTGGCGGAAAATCGATGAAGCAACCGCGCGGACATAACCGAATATATCATTTTCTAACGTTTATGCTAATAAAATTTTTGCACGGCTAGGTATCCGAGTGGCGAGGAACCTCGATCGCCGGCAATCTAATCCGCCTTGCGGATTGGTCTTGCTCTTGTTATTTGTTTGCTTGCACTTGTTCCGTTCGACTAGCGAATGCGTATGGACCCGAGGAGCCGTGGATCGCGAGAGCTTCCGAGATGTGTCTGCATTATTCAGCGTTACTCCCGAGATTTGCTCGGCTTTTCCTTCCCGGCAGCCTCCGGCATAGTCTTTAATATTTTGACAATAAATCGATATCGCGTTGGAGAAGCAAGGCGGAAAGAGCCGTCACCGATCATTTCTGGATCTTGGCTCGAAGCCGGGAACGGAGGAGAGGCAGGAAATGAAAGGCAACATCTTATTGATAAGAGAAAAAAGAAAGTCACGTCGCGTACTACGTCGTTCCCGAGGATCTTTAGATTTTAGAAGAAACGAGCGAAGTAATGAAGGAACGCGAGGAAGTATTGATACCCTGGATAAGAAATACATTATGAAGATCCTCCCTTGTATTTTATTACACAGACTTCGTGAACCGTACCGAGAACTCGAAGCTTAATTCGTATCTAAAGACTTACGACCGCAATGCTACAAATCGATGCTCGGATAGAAAGAGAATTGGTCGCATTAATCAGTTGGACAAATGCAACTGATAGTGACAAGACTTAACAAACGATGTTATCGAAAAAAAATGCAACTTCTTCGCGCCATCAGTTACTTTCTAAAATACCAGTATTAAGAGATAATAAAATTGTAATTCACAAGAAAAACTTTCTGCATAAAGGAAAGTCTCCGGGAGGACGGGAACATATTAATTCTACCCGCAAAGCAAACAACCTTTGCAAATCCACTGCAATTAGCGAGTCTATAGCGGTGCTCCTCGCGGGCAATTTCCGCTCTGCACGCGTCTTGTATCGCTACAATCTGTTATGTAAATCTTCATCTTTAGAATATATATTAATCTCGCGGGATTGAGGGCGAACGCAGATGACGGGTGGATGAATGGCACGTGAACACAGCCGGTGGTTAAATCCCGCGAAAATCCACCAACTGCTCCTCCTAGCATATCCTCCTCATGCGAATTCGCGAATAATCTCATCCGTCACACGAAATTTACTTGCCCGAACGTTAATCCGGTCTTGCACTTGCAATCCGAAATAACCAAATCTCGGGCGCGATTAGAAACGTTTGTCCGCGGTGGCGCTGGTCGACATCGAGACCGGACCTCGGAATCGGCGCTTGATATGCAAACGCGACCGCGTTGGCGTCGACGAGAGCTTAATGATAGCTATTTCGAGATTTGCGGCGCGTCAAATTCGCACGATGAGCTTCCACAACATCAATTAAATGCGAATTGCCTCGGGGAAAATTGTTGTGCAGTAAGATAAGCCCTCCTGCAAACGTTACACATAATTCTGTGTCTATTAGTTTCAGTGATATAAACTAAAATAATTATGTCAATTAACGAAAATCTCATTTTAAATGTCAATACTAATCTGATATAAACTAATTCCATCAATTTATACACTCAAAAAAATTGATGAAATTTTTTATTAGTTGGATATTTGTCAATAAAAAGACAAAGATCATCTATTTCTTTTATCTGCACTTTATATTTTTTCCTCAGATATTTTTTCATCATCAATTAGATTTTCGAAAAAAGCAATCTTTTCACACCTAAATACCAATTGCAATTTAAAAAATTTGAATTACAAGAATTTAAAAAAGAAAAGCACGTAAACGCTCTGGAAGTTAAATATGACCCAAGTAAAGCAAGTCAAAATGATTTGTGATAATTGTGATTGATCAAAAAGTGACTTTTAATAATCATTTTAGTACTTTTTTCACGTTATTTGAATGTTACGATAACTTTTCTACTTGGAGAATTATCTCGGGAAAAATTGCTGTGCAACAACAAACCTCCCCTGAGCAAACTGTACACGGTTCCGACTATAGTTTCGGTTTTGAATACAAAAATACGATAAATTTTGTAAAATCGAGAAAATAACTTTATTCTCTAAACATAATTTTTCCTCCTGAGAAATCTTTCGCTTTCTCTCTTATATGAATTGACGATTTGCCCCTCCATCTGACTTGTTTTCGCGCACGTGCGAGAACTAACGTGATCAGATTCAAAGTTTATTTACGTGCCGGATCCACATTCACCACGGAGCATGGTTACTCGAGTCTCATCCCATGTTTACATTGAGTACTTTCGTATTGTATCAAATGAAACTCGGGATCAGGTGGCCATTGTTAAAGTCGTGACTTGAAATAGAGGCGGAGATGCCAAACGATTTATTTGCCGTAGTAGAAATTATACCGTGCCCTTTAACTCTTTCGCGACGATCCCTTCTCAACGCTAAAATTCACACTTTATTTAATTGGTGCACATAACGCATTGATTTTATGCAGTATCATAATTAAATTGCAGTTCATTAATCCTAATAATTAATTTTAATAATTAAAAGCTCTCTATGTAACAATGTCTCCCATGTGACAAATGCAAATGCATAAACACGCGCGCAGAACTTTTGGAGAGATAAAGCAATTAATTCACGAGTTAAATCTCTAAATTAAATCCATGTAAAGGTACAAAATAAGAGACATGTTCAGTGCACTAAACTTTCTCATGCGTAGAGCGACGATGTACCGCTGTCGGATTTTCGAGTGTTTTCCTAAGACAAATAGCTGGGAAAGAAACTTTTCAGGAAATCTCACTTGTGAAATTAAGTTCGCTCGGTGAAATTAATTATCCTTAACCGTTATTTTCCTCGCCTACGGTCGCCTGCAGCTGGCGCGGACAAAGGTGAAAGCGTTTAAGAGATTATCGACTCACCCTCCTCGTCCAGCAATATATTGTCCGGCTTGATGTCCCGATGGATGATCCTGTGGGTCTGCAGGTAATCAAGCGCCAGGGCGATCTCGGCCACGAACAGCACGATGCTCTCCTCGCGGAACACAACCTCCTGCTGGATGTGGTATCTCAAATCGCCGCCCAAAAGCAAATCCGACACCATGAACAGGTCCTCCTCGTCTGTAACGGGATGGCACGCGTGACAAGAACGTGACGCCTCTCCTCACCCTCACATACCCGAAGGTCACTCTTTTTCGTGTTCTCACTCATGTTCACGCGCGCTCGCGAGATGAAAGCGACGCGTGGTCGCCAAACGGTTGACCGATCAATATTGGCCCAGAACAGTCGAGCATGGAGTTCGCGAGATGCGTTATTTCACGTATGTACGAGCGACAAAACCGATTTTGAACAATACGCAACAGCTGTCCCTCGTGCCGCGAAACCGCACACGCGATTTTTATGGCGCGGCGTCTCTTAAAAACGTTCGAATGATGGAAGTTATCGTGGTTACGGTAATTTCCCTGATTCGCGTACAATGCCATTAATCGGTGCAGCTATTGAATAAATTCTCATCGTGTAATTTGTACCGTTTACGCAAAATCGCTGTAACTTTATTATTTTGTTACGCACAATTTGTTGTCCCTTTATTCGATAAACGTTGCTAATAAGTATTCACAGCTTTAATGATATTCTTCCGATACAATTAAAACAATTAAAGAGAATTATACTTAAAATGAGATTACAACACAAAGCTTCTATTAAAATTAAACGCTATGTTCAATTTCTGTCTACGTGCCCTTGTCTCACGTATTACACATATATTGTGAAATGTGGTGGTAGAATGATATCTTTACAAAACGAATAAAACGAATAAAAATAGAAAGCGCGATGACTCAATATGAGAAAACTTTTACCCAGATTAATCTATAGACACAAGCTATTTGAACACGGAGATTGTAATCTGCTAATTGTCTCACTGTGTGTCTCTATTAATCTCTCTCCTCGCTCACTCTAAATACATGTATATATATGTATATATTTTCTATGTAAATTTATATATGACAGACGTCCCAAAATCTCTTAACAATTTATTATTTATGTATGTAAAATAAGTCACAATTATTATTTATAAATTATATTATCCATAAAATTTATTACAACAAATTATTGATACTAAATTATAATTATTATTGGACACAGCGCTCATTAGTTTAACTTTTATATGTTAAGTGCACAGCCTTGAGTAACTTTAAAAAGGTTTTAATTATCGTTAAATTAAAAGTTAACAAACAAAGATAATTAATATTTGATATTTGAGACACGAAACAAGATTTAAAATTGTACATTTTTACATGTAGAATTTTCCCTTTTGCACAAGGTATAGCATGAAAAGTGTAAGAAATATATATCTGTAATATAACAAAATATTTTTTGTCGTACTAATATTAGGTAATTATTTAGTATCATATAGAGTACAAATTTTTTTTTAGTTACGTTGTACAATAAATGAGCGATATGTAAAAATCAAGCTGATCAATGTTATGTCCATTTAATTATTACCTAACAAATAATTACTTACAGATTATGTATAATTAGTAATTTAATACTAAAATAATTAATATTTGGAAAGTAAAGATATTAAATGCAAGACAGATATTTTTTTTTAATTTAGTAAGGTTGCAGTTATTTCTTCTACTTGCTCAATTACCATCAGTTTTTTATATGAAAACTCCAGTGATTTTTTGTACTCTGTTATCTAAAAATTAATCCGCGGCCTATCCATCAAAACGCTCGATAACAAAAAATTCAATAGCTTTGTTTTCTTTTTTATAAACCATGACTGTGCATCTCGTTTAGAATGTTTAACATTTGACCCACCTAGAGAGTTGGAGGGCTGACAAACACTCATTAAAGATTTCACAGCAACTGCGAGCGTCGTACTGCTCGTTTTTGCATAAATATTTGCACCATCCGTATTCTCGACGTTGAGAGGACTCAGCTTCTTTCAATAAAGAGCTGTGTGTTTTTGCGAGATAAGCGTAATCGTTTAATACGCGTTTGTCGACCGGATGAAAAAACCCGAAAAAGAGACATCATCCCCGTGGTTTCGCGCGATAGCGAGAATATCGTACGTTTCGCGCTTTTGTGATATATGCTCTTTCCTTTTTAAATGAAAAAGGAAATCAAACCCTTTAAAACTGTAAAGATTAACGCATAAAAATATCATTCGTTCGTAACAAAAAAAAAAGAAAATAAAATAACAAATTAATATTATGAATATTAATATTAATGAAATAATAAATATATTAAGACTTATATATAGAACTATGAGAATAAATTGGATTTCCACAAAAGTTTGGAATTTAATTATGAAGATATTAAATTGAAAAGTAGTGAGAGAAATGTTTAATCAATTTAAAATGTTCAAAAATCTTTTATCCTTTTTATAAATATCTAAATTCATTAACTCCATAAACGCTTCATTATTTCCGTGATCGTTTCCTCTGGGATTTGAATCTGGGATAATTGTTTCGTTAATTATAATGATTATAATTACGATAAAAAGCGAGTATACATTTACTTCGCAACGAAATATACGTTTAGCAGCCACAAAAATTCGTAGCTATATAAATATATTATAGTCTTCTACTTTGTGCTACTTTTATCCATAAATCTTTCTAGCAGTTTATGGCGTCACTTTTTCATTGAAAAAAATTCTATCCTTTTATTTTTCGCGATCCTTCGATCAGGTTGAAGCTGATTTATTCTCAGTGAAAATATCGTGGTGTCGACATTTCTCAAATGACGATCAATAAAAAAGGACGATAGAGTTAATAAAGGATTCATAAAAAAGTTTTTTTACGACCTCTCGAGCCCCTATGTATATATTTTATACGTTTCTCACGAGGTCTGTGGCAAAATGACTTGGATGTGATCGATCTCTCGAAAAACGATTTACCTTGAAAGCTGAACCATAAATTCACCAAGCAGGGATGCTCCAACTTTGACAAGATCTCCACTTCCCTCGCCACATTCTTCAGGGCGCCCCGTTCCGCGCATTCGTTTTTGTGTACGTACTTCATGGCGTACATATTGCCAGTACTGTCACGTTTTTGCACGATGCAGACCTGTTGGCAGAAATTGCATTCAAAACTTAATTCCGCCTGCAAATTCGTCGCTCGCCACGCTAAAACCGTTCGGTCGTCCGCATGTTTTTTTCGAGTCGGCGAATTCAATATTCACGAAATATTTAATTCCCTTACTCTTACAGAATAATAAAGCAAAAGGCCGATAAAGTGTCTTCGTTTATTTATCTTGACAATTTGCGGTAAAATGTAGCGCGTTGTTGTTTACTCCGCTTTTATATCATCTTAATTGCTACATGTTATTTAAAAGCAAACGTTTCGTAGTTCCTTTGTAGAAAAAAAAAGAAATAATAAACCGAAAACATTTTCAGATCACAAACGACAATGGTCGTGGGCTACATTATTATCTGTTATAAAAATTTAATTTCTACTCTAATGTTTATTCCAGAAAGCGGAGTTTTTCGCGTACTTACTTTCCCATAAAAAGCGAGAGAACATGTTTCGGAATTTTCGCAGCAACCCTACCCTATAGACATAAAAGCGGTGACGAACGCACCTTTTTTTTACGATCACGAGCGTAACGCATTTTATAGCGGCATAAAGTTCAATTCGCGCCTGCCACATTTTCGTGTTACGGATCAAATAAATGTGGGCGCCTGTTGACCCACGTGACGTTCTTCAAATAACATATTTCCGTTATATATGCGCGTTAGTTAATGGACCATATGCGATTTGCGCCACTCAAGAGTTGGACTGACGTTAATAACAAGGAGAGAAACATCCTGCAGTTCATTCCCAAGATCGAAGCGAGTTTTCCGCGTGGGTGTCGGGAAGCGTCAATTATCGTACGGCACGGAGTATTAGCGAAACCGCGGAGAACAGCGGCGCGCCTGTTACTGCATATGTAAACACGAAAAGAATAACATCGGCTGAAGCGAGTGCGGGGGATTCCCGTCGGGATAAACGGCACGAGTAACGGCAATCTGGACCAATTCTAAAATCGTCGAACTCGTAAACTCGGCTCGCTTTGTATCCACGCGATATTCATGCAGCCATCCCCTTCCCCGTGTTCGTGATCTATGACTGGAAAACAACTCACGACGTACCTTGCCGAAGCTGCCTTTCCCAATGGCGCGTAGGATTTGAAAATGATCGAAATTCACTGCAACACAGAAAGGCAGGTCAATTGAGGCGATGCGAAATAATGAATTTAGCGGTGCGAGTGGGCGAGCGCATTGATTTCTCACCAATGAACCGTAATCATGATGGATAATCGTAACAGTTCGTATTTTCGAGTTTCAGCATCACGTTTAAACTCGATGCTAATCCGGATCGGCTCTCGGCCAGGGTAGGGATCGTGTAACTTTTTCTCTGGGAAAAATATTCCTTAGGAAAAATTTCATTTAACTTTAGTGTTAAAAATTTTCGCTCTTTACATTTCCGTTCTAAAGAAAAAGTTGTGATCGCTATCCAGCACTGAAAACTTTCAAATTGCGAATGTTGTATTTTCTTTATGTAAAACATAAAGCGCGCTAACACATTTTATACCGCTGATCAATAAACTTTTCATTCAGATAGACTGATATTTTGTGTGTGATTATAAAAAGAAACATAATTATAAAATAATTTATGATATTATGCGTGAATACATAATTCTAATATACGATGCAATTGATATATTAATTCTTCTTCTCTAAAATAATAATTTTTATAGTTTTTAATTGTTATAAAATACTTTTTATTCAATTCTAAAGTTTTCGGATTTATTTGACTTTAAATATATTTTATTTGTTCAATTACTAATATTTTATTTAAAAATTTTTTATTTTTTTAGAGCACATATTAATCCCTAAACGATCGTAAATTTGAAAACACAGTAGAATTAACAAATATATTAATATATATTAATATAATAAATATGACCAGAAATGCCATGATAGATGAATCATTTAAAATCGGTACGAAACGTGTTAGACGCACTAACGTGTTAATAAATTAAACTGCCCCTTAAGCAAACGAGAAAACACAGTGGTTTTAGCAGAGGTTTGTTTGGAATGTATATCGCTTCCGCGAAAAATTTGGCACAACTTGGAAACCGCCGTGTCGATATATATATATATATATATATAAACGCCCAAATTGGACAGGGACCGCCGTGTCGATATATATATATATATATATATATAAACCCCAAATCCTGACAGGGATCGATCTCAGTGGAGATGCACAGACGCACAGTTTATATTGCACGAACACGCAATTCCGGTCTCCCCAAAATAGCCAAACCGCATAACCGAAGAGGCGCATAGCACAACTCGAGAATTTCCTCGAGCTTGATCTTCTCCAGATTCGACTCACGTGGGAGTCGCGTTTTCGCCACAGCAAAGTTAATCAATTTTGAAATAATAAGATTATGTTGTTACGAGATACGATGCAGTTAATCAAATTGAAAATAATTTTGCGTCTCCTTTTGCGCAGACATCGCGTTTTTGGACGCGACGATTATAAACGTGTGCGCACAAATCTTCCATAATTTTATATTATCAAAAATATGTGAACACGAAAAATATAATTATGATTATAAAGATATATTGAAAGTAAAAGCGAGATTTGATGAAAGTTAACCGGTCCATCAACTGAGAATTCAAAATGACAATCTGCCATTTTCAATATTTGTCACAGAAGCTAAGAGGAATTAAGCGGAGAAGGCGCCTCTTTTTCCAGGAATTTAATTACAATGGGATTGAATATCGGATTTTTCCAGGCGAAATTAAACGTCTGTGGGACCGTCGATACATCCGACAGAAAAGATTTATTAATAGCCCCAGCAAAACAGCTCGATATTCTGTAATCCGAGTCGTAGGCGAAGATTTCCACGCGACGTCGCGCCGTATCGCGTATTTTGCGAGATATCGCGAAAACTACGACCCCCAGCGAGGCATAAACGTGATAGAATAAGGTGATCTCCCGTGAAACGATGCAAGTTGTCGATGCGTATCCGTTCGAGCAAGAATTCAAGTTATGCGAATTACACGATATCAAGCGGAGCGATATAACGCGGAGCGGCATGTCTACTAATATCTACATATTTCATAACGTCTACATATTTCATAACGCGATAATAAATATAACTCAAGGTTATAAGATTTTAATTCCCGCTGTATAAAAGTAATTTACTTCCATCTGCTCTGAAATCCGCAGAAAGTAATTTACTTCAATATATCTCCTTTTTATCTTTATTATGGAATTGTTAATGCAGCTTTTGGTGAAATATTTTCATACCTTAGTCAGTGGGTTGCTATTTTTGGTGTTGAAATCGATTCCTGCATCAATTAAATTTCTATAAATGCTATAACGAGTTCAATTAGACCGAAATAAAAGACCAGCTTTAATGATTAATGTTTTTCCTTCATAATAAATAGATTAAAAAGTGGGCATTCCTCGGGTTAAAAAATAACTGAGGGAAATATAGAACTAAATCACCCCTTCTCGAGCTCGTACTTGGACTCGAGAGTTGTGTCCTTCTTTCCGTTGCTTCATAAAATATCACGTTCGATCGCGCTGTAAACGCGCGTGTGTGTCTGAGTGTGTAATCGAGAGCCAATCTTCAGCGTTTCCGCGTAACGTGCCCGAGGTTCATAAATGATTCGTGAGACGCGTTCTCCTTTTCGCGACCCAGTCGAGTATTACCTTCTTCTCCGGGGGTGGGCACGCTCCGATTCGATTGATTGGCACCCATTTTTCCTCAATGGACGTCGGACGTACGCGTCGGCGACCGTTGTAAGTCGCATCGGTGCGAGCGCACTGCCGACGAAGACGACGCTGAGATCCGGACAACGCGAGAAGTCTCATATTTCCGCATTGTTCCGGCGCCGCGACGCCTCGTCGCGCGGCCCCACCTTCATCGGACGACGCACACCATCTTCCACGGACGAAAAGACGGACAGTAAGAAAAAAAGACGACCGTCACGTGCGCCAAATGGCCAAATGGCTCGTTAAATCCGTCGGTCGCTGATCGAGACGATGTCCCTCGGCCGGAGGTTGGCGGAAGAGCCGACTGAGAGGCGCAGGAGCGACGCCGGCGTTAATTAGCAACGGTCCGCCGCTGCTGATTCGAGCGGCCTAATTAACGGATCGCACTAACGCGCAGGATAATTGCAGACGCCATCGATAATCCCCTCGACGACAATGCGAGGCACCCTGCTCGCGGCGCATCTAGCCTTACTTGTGATGTGAGCGACGGCGAAGACGACGATGATGACGACTGGTCCCTGTAACGGATGTATCCTCGTGATTACTCCTCATCGCTTTAATTGGTTTCGAACGAAGCAACGGAGCACAACGAGCGACAGCTGCGTCGCTTAACGCGATGAACTATACGAGGTGTCGTCAAATTAGTGAGATTATACCGGATTGATTGATAGACGAGGCTAATTAAACCCGATCGTAGTTGCCGCAAACATTTACATGACCTTTAATATTAGATATATCAATAATAGAACCAAGCATCAAATTAATATTCTGTTATTAAAAGATACATATTTAACTCTATATGAACTTGTATCGGGTTGTCGGAGACGTGCTACGTTGCGACCGCTACATAGTGAAAAGTTTTGCAATAAATTTAATACATTTCACGTGTATTAAACGGTTTATTCAAATTTTTGTGTTAATTTAACACAAAGTGAATATGTTAAAAAGTAATGCAGATGTAAAGATTAACAAAAATTACAACATTTTGATATGGTTCGAAAACAAATTGAAGAAAAAATTTTTTCAGTAAAATTGACACTTATAATATGTTGACACGTATATTTTATTCATTTTTTTTTTTAGAATTACATTTTAAAATTAACTTTTATGTTATTTATTGATTGAATATTAAGGATGAACGTGTCGCATCTCAAAATATTACCAAAAATTTTTGAATTTTAATGATTGTTTTAATAACGTATATAAGTATTTATACAAAATTTAAACATAATTCTCTTAGTGGTTTAAAAGCTAATTAATTTTTGATTCTTATGTGAAATCGCGTTTTGTAATATTTACTTGCAAATTTGCGAAAATAGCATTACAAATTAAATTAAATTTTGGTATACTCTAATAAATATGCAGAGGTTTATTTGGATCCACTTATTCGTTTATAAGTTATGTATGTAAAATTACAAAATGAGGTCATTTTCGTTGCATAAGCCGCTAGAGCCAAATTTTTCTCTGTTTTCTTTTTAGCAGTTGATTTTAGAAAAAAATTGAGATTTTTACGACCAAAATTTTGTGCCATTGATTAAGAAAAGAAAAAAATAGGTAAGGCCTGTAGCCTTTGCATTTTGATAATTTTTTAGAACCAAAACACTCTTAACACAAAATATTTAAATCACCATCACATTATGTTAAATTAACACTTACTGTTAGTATATTAATAATTTACCACAAAAATTTTAATAAGGACAGATTTTAACATAAATACAAAATGTTTTTTTTACTGTGCATCGTATAATTATTCAAGCACTAAAATTTGCATGCAATTATAGTAAGCAAACTACTTTTTTAGAATCTTCATAAAATCCTCTAAATAACAAAAATTCTTTGATTACTGTTGATCTTCAGCCAAAGTTGAGGACGAAACACTTCATCCTCACTCACTTGCGAAAAATAATTTAAACTGCAAAGAGTTAAGTGCGAGAAGAATAAATATTATAATTTTGTTTATTTGAGGATAGACGCGAAATATCAACGATAAAAGAACTTTCGTGCGTCGACATCGAAAATAAATGGAAGAGAGCGTTCGTATTTGCATGCGAACAAAGAATAATGTGAGAATGAAAAAAAAGGATATACGGTAACGGCGCTGCCGGCCTGGTTTTCAAAATGCTAAAACTATCCCCATCGATTGACAATAGAGAGCTCTTTCGCATGAATGAATTCTAGAGCGTCCTCGTGGCAGTCTCGATCGAACACGAACAATCGCTCGTTCCTCCCCGTCAACGAGACAACACGGATCCCTCCCTCCCTCTCTTCGTCACATTGTATTAATCGGCGGATTTCTGTGCGCGATTCCCTCGCGCACGTTACCGCCGAGCGGACGGGACGCACGGCGTCGGCGCCAATTACCAACGTTGATTAGTTAGTGCGGGCGCAGCAAACACGTTGATGTACAGCTGCCACCCGAAATTGCAGCCCGAATGGAGTTCCGTGCACGTCAGACCGTATACGCACATGCTGTACGTAGGTACATGATACGCAGTACATGCCCAATTACAAATCTTCATCTTCGATCCAATCATTATATCTACGGTCTCGTCGAAACACGCTTCATTACCTTTCGACATAGCGCGCGGTTATTTTCAATGAGCAACACTGATCGATAATAAGTAACGCGACCAACTGCAAATTGTCACGCCAGACGAGTCTGTTACAAAATCAATTGCATCAACAAAAGAGTGGAAGATCTTCCGAGAAAAAAGCTTTCGCGTCTGTTGGAAAAAACGAAACAAGTTATAATTATACAATATATTATACAATTATGGTACACAGAATCACCTTACTTTGCTTGATTTTCAAATTTTTAAACTTACAACCAGAATGCTATTGACTAAAAATAAATCAGTAGATTATAATAAAGGATAATTAAGTATTCGTTAAAATCGGTAAACAAAATTAAATATTAAATTTGTAATATTAAATATCATTGAGAGAGAGGGAAAGAATTTTATTACAAAAAAATAGTATTGTTTTTTAATTATGTGTTGAAGTTAATTTGTATTTAAGCTAAATACTAATTTTATAATAGCAAATATTATATTAAAAATTATAATTTTAGAACAAACTTTATTTTATTATTTTCTAAATATAGAGGTGTGAGGTATAATCATTTTTAGTAAAAAAACAATAATGATTTTGCATAAAAGCATTTTACAATTTAGAAAGTCTATTTTAAAATACTTTTATGTTAAATTTTGTCCAATAATATTTCATCAAATTACAGCGCTTTAAGATAAAACAATAATATTATAAATTTCAATTTTCGATTTTACGTAATATAGGAATAAAATGCTGTGGAGAGGAAACTATAACACATATTTAAAGCTCCACCCTTGCTTTTTAAACTGCATGTGTTTAAAAACTTTTCACTTTGACATTTAGTTTTTTTGTGATGCAAAAAAAATTGTAAGCAGAAAATTGCAATTTTTCAAATTTTTAGCTTGCAACTATAAAATAAAGTAACAAGTTCGTAACAGTTATACACATATCAAAGCGGGATTTGCCGCTCCTTCGGATCCAGGTACGATCACCACTGCGCAGAATTGTCACGTTATTTCCGAAGATAAATCGAGCTCATTAGGACTGTCGTACCGGGGTCGGCACGCGAAGGTACTCACGATCGAATTTACCGACGAATGCGACGATATTAAATTTATATCGTCGGGGAGATATATTGGGCGCCGAGGAGCGTGATGCGTTCTCGTGTCACTACACACATGTCGCTTTTCGAGGTGTCATGTACGATGCTGAAGCTTCGGTGTCAGCGCGTTTCACATTACTCGGCGCATGCAAGGCCACTCACGTGCACTATGTCTTGCGACATAGTCTAACATCCTTACCACAACCCGTCATTAAGACGAACGAGCCGCGCGGGAACCGTAATGGCTTTTCGAGATCATAGCGTCGCCGTTCGCGTACCCTCATTTTATTTTCCCTTTCGTTGCCAATGATCACGCGCCAGATAAACAAGTGTAATCTCGATATGATCGATACGGGTAACAATGTGGCGTATTAGCGATATAACGGATCTATAATAAATTGCTCCTCAGTCTTTCAATTTCAAGGCACGATAACGCTAAAACGTCATCGACGATAGTCAGATTTGTATTCATAATGTCGCAATTCGTAATTAGGCTATAACTAGGCTATATCCATGGTAACCAGGAATTGTATAAAGGGAAGTAAAAATCTGACATAAAATTATCATTTAGTCATTAGTGAGGCAGCTGCAACTACCGAGCTGATTGCAACTGGAAATGATTCTCTCTCTCTCTCTTTCTCTCTCTGTTTCTTTATTTCGAGAGAACGCATTAACATTTAGAGCGCCCGTGAAAGATCGTAAAGTTTTTCCTCAGCCTCCGAACAAAAGAAAAACGCCGAAGAAAACTTTCCATTACAGATAGGCAAACTTCGTCCATGACGGAGTTTTCTTATCACTAGTAATATCGAGGTTGTCGAATAAACGTTAGAGCGAATGAATCTTCCTCGTGTACATATCTCTCGACATTTTCGTTCGATCTCGACGCTGGTGATGTTAGTTCGGAATACACATTTGTCCAGACATACATCACCTATTCATCCATCATGCTTGCTTTACCATCACGTTTTATCAATAGAATGAATGTGGTTGCGTGTGTTCTAACAAAACATCGCGATGCTCGACATAACGTCAAATGCAGGGAAAGAAAACTCCTTAAAATTGCGATAATGTAGGACGAATAAAAAAAAACCTACATTAAGAAATATTAACTCTAAAGTGCTATTCACATTTTTCTTACTTTAACACTGCCCTGGATAAAAATTTATCTACAAATATAAAAATTTCTTACACATTTCTTCTACTTTAGGTTACAAGCTATTAGAGTAACTAAACTGTATTAGTGTAAACAAAATTTTATTAAATGTCATTTTAAGCTATCAAAATTTTAATAACACAAATCTACGAAACTTAATTAGTAGAACCACTTGAAAAATTTATTCACTCCAGGTTCAGTGTCTCCCGGTGTAAAATATTGAGAAATACAGAAATAGAAGTAACTTGAAATTTCGAGATCATCATTTACGATTAGCGTCACTATGTCCAAACCTCTCCATCACTAAGTTATTGTTAATTAAATAAGCTTCGAAATGTCAAGGATTTTCTTTCGTCCCTCCCTCCAACCAGTTAGATTTGCATACCAATTTACAGGTAAGCTTTCCACGAGCGCGCGCGCTTCGCTGCACTCCCGCGACCTTTTAATATCAATAACCGCGCAATATATGTAGCTAGGAAAACGCAATAAAAGTTGAATAACAAATTCTAGTGCTAAATGTAAAAAAAATATTGTATTTCTACATTTTGACAAATAGCGCACATATCACAGCGTCTCGCTATGGATTTTAGTTGATCCCTTCTCTCTCTTCGTCAAAAATGGAATAAAAATTCGCTAAGGCAAAACGCGCGGTCTTTGATCTCCGTTCGGACGATTCTCGGTCTGTTTGCTCACAGTATTCCCAAAGGTGGGTGGTCCGAACCTTATGAATAAGCGCCGATATAAAAGCGCGCACCGTTTATACCACACAACTGTGCGATGGATGAAAAGGCCTACGGGGCGGAAAATTTACTTATTTACCGCCGCCGAATCGAACACGAACGCCTTAATAAAGTTTCGCGAATTACTTTGCGCCAACCAATGCCAAATCCGATTTACACGTTCACGTAAATACGACAAACTTGTTCGACAACACGAACGAGAGCAGTCGCTGCCGAATTCAATTACACGGCGTACTGTACGCTAAACAGCGCGTTTCAATGAACAGGCAAGCTCAGAGTGGATCTGTACGGAAAAGATAGATGCGCTGTTTTCCGAAGTTATGTACAGAAGAATTTTATTGAACAGCTCGTTTCCAATAATTTCGTTATTAAGGTTGCAAATTTCTTTACATTAAAACTATAATGTAATCTCTATATCTCTAAGTAATACGTCTCGACTTTTATTTTATTTTATATTTTGCAAGGCTCGATCATACATACGCAATATATTTTACATGCTGCACGTATTTATGAATTAAACACAGAAAGAATGATTTTGCTGAAGTATCTGAAAATTTTGCTGGATACAGATCTGAAAATAATTTTGTTGGACTATCATGATAATTATGACGGATGTTCAAGCATGATGAGCAATGCTGCAAAAAGTTTTGGCGTTTCACCAATCAGTTTGAGCGGTCCAACATAATTATTTTGATGGCCTGACAAAATTATTTTCAGATCTGCATCAGACCAGTTAAGTTTTTAGATTCTTTTCGTGTATATATATAAAATATCATACACATTAAAATGTAAATATATTAATAATATATATTAAGTAATAATATTTGTAGAACTTTAAGTGATCTGTATAATTTGTGTCAGATTTTGGTATAGAATACTACTTACATTTTACATATGCATTTTTGCATGTATGCATTTTAATATTTTTTACATGGAAAGAACAATTTTATTGCAGCATTTAAAAATTTAGCTAGATATAAATTAGAAAATAATTTTACGTTGAGTGATCAAAGTAATTGTGTATTCCAAGGATGTCCAAGCATGATAATGTTGCTGCAAATAGTTTCGACGTTCTAGCAATAATCGAGAAATAATAAAGATACAATTTTTTAAATGGTTCAACATAATTATTTTCAATTTCCGTATTTCAACAAAATTATTCTTTCCATGTATGTGTGCATATTTATTTTAAATGGTCTTTTCGATGTTTTTCGCATTTTGCGGCATAGAATTATAAATAATATTTTATTCGAAATTTTGAAAAAAATTTTAAATATAATTTAAAATAAATTTTTGAGAAAATACAAAACTTTGTATTTAAAAATGCCGATATTTAGAATTATATTTTAATATCTAGAATATAATTTTTCTGATATCATGCATTAAAATAATAAGATTATATAAAACTTAATAACGCAATTTAACTAATTATTATATTCATAACAATTATCTATATCTGCGAAAAAAAGTATTGAGAGAGGAACAATGAACACTAGATGCCATGATTCATTTCAAATTCCCTTTAATAATTCAGATAAAAACTGTAATATGCATTGCGCAAATAAAATTAAACGTCACACGTGTCATACTGACTTTTCATGAACGTTCTATAATGATCGTTCTACAAGCAACAAACTTTCTTTGATGTTGGCCCCTATAATCAGACATTGGAAACATCCACAAAGGATATTCTAATTTTCCAGGTATCTTTTGTACGCTTCTGGGGACCTTTTGAGGTTGAATTCATGCTGTCGGAAGCGATATTTCGCGAACGGCACAGACGAGATACGCTCTTTCATCCTTTACAACTTATACGACCGTAAACATCGAAATCGGCGGGGCCGAAGTTAGGAAGGAGCGTTTATAACTTGCAAACAAGAACGCGCACTCCCACATCGAAGTGGCTTCTCTCAATTACAACAATGCGCCGTACTCTGATGCAGAGTCGAGTCACAAAGTTGTAGTTGCGATGCAAACGGGCATTTCAAAGTCCGTCAGACGCGATTTTTCAAAGCATCCTGTTACGCATTCTTCTTTTTTTTTTGTTGTTTTAATAGTTTTGGAATCGACAAAATTTTTTGACAAAATTTTTTAACACGTGCAGCAATAACCTGTATAGAAAAAACGGTTTTATTAAGGTATCTAAAAATTAGTTAGACATAGATCTGCAGATTTGTATTGAAAAATAGTTTTTTGTTGAACTATCAAAGTAATTATATACAATTATTTAAACATGACAATAATGCGCTGTAAAAAATGTTGACATTTTAGCGACCAATTTGATTGTTCTACATAATGATTTTGAAGATTCAACGCAATTATTATCAGATCTGTATCTAAATTTTTATATAATTTAGCAAAATCGTTTATTCCATCTGACTCTATAGAATTGTGAGTAAAATATAATTTTCATAAATTCAACTTCCATAAAGTCACTAAATAAAAAATATACAGCTTATCAATGGAAATGATTTAAATCACAAGATTCGCAAATTAACTTTGTAAAATACGCGCAGTTGCCTCCAGAATTTTCGTAATTAATTTTCATAATTAAGTGCAATACCATTTACCCGGAAAATACTACGTCGAGGGATTAAGTTTTCGCATTGTGCGATTTAATCTTCCGGTTGGACTGCGAATAAATCTCGTTGATATAAATCTTGTACGACAAACGGACTCGCGCTTCGCGAATACATAATGTCGTGTAATAGCGATTTCATTCCTTGATAGTAGTCTATCTGCATTTCGATGTTAAGCGCAGCGTCGTGGAAGCAAATATACAGGACAAATATACATTGAGTGTATACCGATTCTATTTGTACCACTACCTACGACCTTTATATAAATATAACTTTCTTCAAGCTCGAAGAAATTGACTTGTCCGCGCAGAGGCTAGAGTCTTAATTACGAAGCTATCTGAGATTGTGAAAGATTAAGTTTTAAAGAATCAGAGCTTCGAAGTCCCAGGACTTCTACACTTGAGAGATTTAGACAAACTCCAAGTAGCAATGTAAAAGTAATTGTCAAATTAATTGTCAAAAATTAAAAAAGGTGACCCTAAAGGTCATAATTAAATCTTAGTGCTGATATTTTTTTGTGTGATTTTATATTTTCAAATTTTATACACATTTTCCCTGGCTGAGGTATCTTTTTCTCGCAATAAATTCTTCAGAACTTTTTAAGGGAAAGTATTCTTATTGACATCACTGCCATATTAAATGTTTCTTAGCAGCATTTATTATTAAATTGACTTTCAATTTAATAACGTAATATTACTACTTCTTGTTTAGCTTAGAACTGTATTTTAAGACCAAAAATTTATTTGGCGCGCAGTTTCGTAAATTTGAAAATGTATATAAAATTATACAAGAAAATATGATCAAGCCTAGCTCTCAATTGCTTATATTATTTGTATCTTCATATATTTTCCTTTACTACAATTTCAAAAGATGGCAACAAATACTTAATTTCCAATAAATCATTTAATACACAACCTTCGATTTCCCATTTATTGGAGAATCCATAATTAACAGAGAAATTATTGATAATGCTCCTGTTATATTGTATAATAAACATTTCCACATAACACATCGTTGGACCTAGCTCTCAATTGTCTATATTATTCGTGTCGTCACATTTACATATTTATAGTTTTTTTTACTATAATTTAAAAAGATGACAAATACTTAATTTCCAATTAATAGTTTAATACACAACCTTTAATTCCCCATTTATTGGAGAATCCATAATTAACAAGGAAATTATTAATAATACTCCTGTTATATTGTACAATAAACATTTGCACGTAACACATAACACCGACAATGCTTTCGGATGAAACAATCAAACTGTTGGACATTCATCTACTAACGTAACACGTGCAACGAAGTCGCGAGTGATTTCCTAAACACATCACCTTTTGATGCATTAATCATGCAACTCGTGCAATTGAAATCTGTGCAGTATGAAACTACACGGAAATTCTCTCTTTGGCTGTTATTTAGACAGAACAAAATGTTGAAGTACAACGACGGACAATTGTCCCGAAGATATTCGGTATCATAGCGGAAAAGCAATTTCAAAGCGGTATAAGTGCGAACGGGAAAAATAAAAAAAAATGAGATAAAATGATAAAATAGAGATGTCAGAAACAGAAATGACAATCGGTATACGCTCCAGCGAAAATGCTTATTCTAAAAGACATCAACCGTTCTCGTTAAAATACCAATATGTCTTCTCCAGCATCGAGCGACTTTCAGCTTCGGTCAGCACGATTACAACACTGAAAACATTTCCCGCGTCGGGTATCTAGCTCGACCGAGTCCCGCCGCGCGTGATTGCTTCAGTCGCGAAGCCGATTCTCAGCCGGCACCTTCTGGTTAGGTCACACTCGGGGCACACCGAAGGGAATAGAGGGAAACCCTTCGATCACGCGGTCCACCGCGCGCGCTTTCCGGAGCGTTCCGGAGCGAGGAGAGGATCCGGTGCCGCGTTCGCGGTCGCGGTCGGCGCACGAGTGCGCCGCTGATGAGCGTTCCTCGACAGCCGGCGTGTTTCGAAACGGTGCTGGGGATCGCGCAACGGTCGCCGCGCGTCTGCGCCCGACACCGGGTTCGCGCCGCGAAGCCGCGTGCCATGTGCACGAGGGGATATACGGGTGGACGAGGGTACGGAGGGTGAGAGGTGGTCCTAGAACGAGGGGTGAAGTACATAGGGAGGACGCCACGGCACTCGGTGTAATTCGCCTATCTCGAGGCTCGCCAAACTTTACGAACGAGAGAGGAATAAGAAACGGGAACGTAAAGACGTTGGATAACCACTGGCACTTTCGCACTACGTTCTTGAAAATGAACGCGTGTGCGAGGAGAGAGCTAGGGGATGAGGAATGAGATGTGAAGCGCGATAAATATGCAGAATAACCGCTTGGCGCGATCTCATCGATTTTCGAGAATCGAAAGATGTATAAAGATATATATTTATATATCTTCAAGCATATACATATTATATATATATATGCGATGTAAGAGAAACGGAATAATTTAAGTATTCGGAGCAGCCGGCGCTTTGCATAACTCGTGCTCGGTGCTTACAGCGTTTGAGAAACGGATTATAAAGATACGACGTAAGGGAAATGAGAGACAGAGGCGAAGGAGAATATTCGGAAGAGCCGGTTCTTTGTGTGCACGATACATTCTCGAAAGTCGAGTGGTGATACGTGAAAATAAGACGGCGTAGAGAGGCGAAGGGTACCGTGTAAATATTCAAAATATATATATATGTGTACGGCACACACTCTACGTAATTTATTTACTTTGCACGAGAAGCGATGCGGAATATGGTGTAGGAATATTATGTGCGCGAGGGCGGTAAAACGAGCGGGGGTAACAGATATAAGATAAACACTTGGACCCTTTTAGCCGACGTATCTAAATGGCTTCTGCCCTGGCACAAGCTACCATAAAATCTTACTACGTAAATTCTGTCGACTTTCAGAGAGCATACGTCGTCGTAGCGTTACTCCGTGCCCTCGGAGACGCAGCTGTACTCGTGGCTGCGAAGGGTGACGGACGGGCCGCGGGCCGGTCTGTTTTCTCAATGTCACTGAATTCGTGCCATCTGCCTCCGTCGAGCGCGTGCCTCGTACGCGATGTAAGACAATGTGGAGACACGGAATGATACAACTGCTACTCTTAATTTTCCGGAAATATTCAGTCGCGAAAAATACCGGACCTTTCTCCATTTTCTTTTCTCGAATACAGAAAAAAGGGACTGTGATAATGAGATACTACACAGATTATTATTTATATATTTTTTTTATTTTTATTACAAATGAAGTACAACTGCACTATCCTTGCGCTAAAAATTTCGTTTGTAAATTTTTTTTCCTGCCTAAAATACAGACGCGCAACTTATAATACAAGGAAAAAGAATTATTATCAAATCAAAAATTATATTTTCATGTATAAGCAAGAGTATAAAGTCTTGAAGGAATTTGATATCTTAAGCACACATAACTTGCTTACATGAAGAATTTGTTTCTTACATGAAGATTTTTATTTCTTCATGTAAGCAAGTTATGTACGTTCAAGATTATAAAATTCTTTTAAGAAGATTTTATATTCTTGCTTATATATGAAACAATGAATTGTTGATTTAATATTAATTTTATTCTATGTACACATGTACGATACAATCATTCTCCATTCAATGAAATTACATTACCAGTGCCATTTTACGTGGCTTCTTTTTTAAATTAGCGTTCAGTTTCATTAGCTTTACAGAAAGAAATTTACTTATAAACTTTAACACAAATCTGATAAATTGCCATGATAGCGGGCTTTATTGATGAGTTACTTATTAGAGCTCTTAAATGTGAAGGAAACCTTAAAACCATTAACGTAGAGGATAATAAAAGTAATGCTATTAAATGAAAAACTCAGAAAAATATGGCAAGAGAAAAACCGCAAAAAATCCGTTTTTTCCTCAAAGTTAATAAGGATTTTTCCAGGCGAAGAACATTAGCTACACTTTTTTTAACGACGCTCTTTCTAGTTAATTATTAAAGTTATTAATATTAATCCGACACTTCTGCAAGTGTCGCGTCCAACGAGAATGATAACATCACGAGATGAGCTGACAAATAGCTCGTCGAATCGTTATTGTGGAATCGTTAATGTTATTTGATCATTTGGCCGAATAAACTTTGATTATCTGATTTTACAATCGCAAACGTTGTCATCGCCGCTTAATATGCACGAATCAATGTCGATAAAACGCTAATCTCTACAAAACCATCGCACGTTATAAATTTTATGCGGCGCATTTACATTCCGCGTTATACACATCTGCATAATTCTGCGCACACAACGAGAGGACATAAAATCTGTCAGTAAATCGAGAAGAGAAAGCATAAAAGTTGTTCCTGGCAACGTGTTGCGTAACAAGCGCATTGTCTCACGATCTTACAGAAAAATTTCATAATCGTTTAAATTTTTATTAAATATGCAGACAAATTAAGTTGAAATAAAATTTCATTTTTTATTTCCAGAGAATCGGTATTTCGAAAACAAAAGCTGACGTATTCGTTTAAACCGATTAAATCACGTATCTCGTAAAAATTAAACGAAAAGTAATAAGAAATAAAAAATTAACAGCGATTTGGGATTATCTATTAATTGTCAGATCAATGAAATATTTAAAATTCTAAATGGACTTCTTGGTATTCACACTAGTCGCAGCCTCTGTGAGACACATCCCGCTTCCCGTAATAAAATATAACGCAGATTCCACGACGACGGGTGCACGTTTATTTCGAGTACATCCTTTTTCTATGCGCGCGGATTTTCTCGGATTATTTCCATCAAATCCCGAAGGCTGTACGCACGTCGCATCGTCGTCCCGTTGTTACGTCGCTGTCGCGCCGTTTCCACTCTTTTCTTCTGCCGCTCGTTATCGGCGTCCATTCGTTTTGTTCTCCATGTCGTTGCACGAGCGAGGGGGGGGATGTTCCTTCCACCTTTCACGGAAAGACGATCTCGTTATTCCGCGCTGAGCTCTTAAATAAAAAATGCTCGCCTTCCTATCGCCATGCCGCGCCGCGCCGTCCTGCCGCCGCCGGCCTCTTGAATTATGAGCGCGATCCATAAGCGTCCACCTTCGATGGCCGCCCTCGTGAAAATTCGATACGCCAAATGCAAACGCGTCGCCAAGGTCGTCGTATTTAGAATTTATCATCGCAATACAGGAAACGTCACGCAAATGGGAGACAGACGAGGACGTCTATTTATCGACACAATTTTACGCGGTCCGTCAAATCTCTCATTTATAACAAGTGGCTACGATTTGACGGACGCAAACGTATATTAATTATAAACTTTATAAATATACGTTGAAAGAGGGGGAAAAAGTTGTTAGCTCGACTAAACGCGTCACCTTGTAACTAGATTTTTCAATTAAAATATTTATTTATTTACCCGTAATTTAAATACATAAATATTGGAAGTTGTAGAACTTTAGTAGAGTTGACAACTTTTATCTCAGAGTAATAGTACAATGAATATCTGATAAACGTGTCGACCGATGTTACATTTTCACACGTTACACGATGAAGTGTCGAAGTCTGGAAATTGCCGAAAGTTATATAGGCTCTTCTTGACAGATACAACAACGTCTGCGCAAATGCACGAGTGAACTTCACCTCTAAAACGCCACCAGAGTCTAAAATTAAAATTCTCATTTCGCATTGATCAAGGAATCGCGCACGCCACCGGCCGCCTTTGTCCACTTCAGTGACGATGTTTCCGCGATACAAAGGGCGCAACTTACGGGATCAATAACATGCAGCCGGCTGGCCGAGCTGGTAGTGATGTCCGGCTTTCGAAGTTAACGGGGCTTTTTACGCTGTTTCGCGCTAATTTTAGCCACCGTCCGAAACAACCGCGCGCAGTCGTACTTCTTTTGATAAAGCGAACACGCCGACGCACAGCGCGCAATTTGTCTAATCAAGCTGGACAAAAAGTATTTCTACTTACAATTAGTGATGCGCACATATCTTGCGTTATTCATTTGCTTTACCATTACTTATGTTATACGCAGAGTAACTGCAAAGATCGGAGCTAAAGTTGTATAACGTGTTAATAAAGTCGAGTAGATGAAAAATAAACTTCATATAAACACATGTCCGAAAATGCTTTACTGAAAAGTTATAAACCTTTCAAAGATTATTATCAATTGTTACAATAATTATAATAAATGCTCGATAATTTTTCTTTTTGCAAGAATCTAATCTTCCATTCGTCGAATTAATGACTGTCAAATTCTTTACAATATTTTTCGAATATTTATTATACATAATTATTGTAATAAATGATAAAAATCTTTCAACATTTATAACTTTTTATTAGTTATAACTCATTTAATATATTGTATAAGTTTAGTTCCGATCTTACCGGACACCCTATATACAATAAATCTTACTTATCATTCTATACATTTTTTAAAAATATAAATATAAATATTTTTCCCCAAAATTCACAGTTTAAATTTAAAGTAGTACAATGATAAATAACTTTAAAATTAAATAACAGTGTAAAATATTTGCAACTAAATGCAATACTTTTGTCCAGCTAAATTAATTATGTTGTAATGTTTGTTAGGTTCGAACACAAAGTAAAATAAAGTTTTAATCATTTCCGCATTTTAAGCTTTTGTAGATGTTTTGGTGAAACAAAAGTTAATATGAAATAGTAAAGTGTTTAACTTCAAAATTGAAAAACACCGAGATTTGTTTGTAAATATTATAAAATATAAATAGACATTATTATTTTAAATATTTATACTTTTGTTTAAAAATTTTGGAAATAAAAAAATCCAAATAAAACTGCATTATTCAAGTGTTATGAACAATAAATATAATTTATAATATAATTGTTAAAATTCTTTTAGTTAAAAATATATATCTTTTCAAAATCTTTCTTCGCATTTAAAAATAGTATATATAATACGCACATAAAAAGATCGCATAAAACGAAGGAATAATACAGAATATTTGCTATAACCAAATAGAAATGATTTTGCCCAGTTATATTGAGGGAATGGCACACTGTGCGACTTTTTCCGATATATAAAATATGTTATCGGCTTCATTAATAATTCGAAAACTGAATATTTTATCAAACGTAGAATCCATCCACTCTGTTACGTATTCACGCAAGTTCCTGCGCGTTAAGTTTCAAAGTTTATTCTGCAAAAGATCCTGGTAACACTACACTAGTTTCGATAAGCGTGGAAACTCAGATATGAGCGGCAAAAGTTAGAAATTAAATCACAATATTATATGTAAACAAAGAAAGAGAGAGAGAGAAAGTCTTCCAGAGAATTGTCTGTTTTAAACATTGAGATGGTAGAGCATGCATTTGCATATGTATTCGGGTGTGTCAGTTGAAAATGAGCTATTTTGTATTTCCATTTTGCGTATCTCTTTACAATTCTGCCTCACGCAATTTTCAACTGCGCCAGCTTTCCATCTGACAAGTACATTTACGAAA
This sequence comes from Solenopsis invicta, assembly GCF_016802725.1. Classification (NCBI taxonomy): domain Eukaryota; kingdom Metazoa; phylum Arthropoda; class Insecta; order Hymenoptera; family Formicidae; genus Solenopsis; species Solenopsis invicta. The sequence continues at coordinate 14,402,451 of NC_052673.1, forward strand.
AGAAATAAATAAAAATGCAAATCGCGGCATGTTTTGTGAAAAAGCTGACCTACATTCTCTTTACTAGAAATCTTTGAAAATAATGCAAGCTAAAAGGATTACGCTATCCACGTTAACGTCTTACTTATTTTGTTATAATGTTATAATACTTTAAACTTTGTCATAAGCATAACTTTAACATTTATAAAAATGAAACAGAATCCGAAAGAATTATGAAAACGTTTAATTAAAAACGTGAAAGATAATACGCGTGTTTAAATAATCGGCAGTATATTTCTTTCATAACAAACATCCATTCGTCGATAAACAATTCCTTGATTAGAAATATCAAAGGTTCTAGATAAAAAGAAGTCACGGCGAATTCTCAGACGGTTTCCGAGAGAGGCCCGTCGAGTTCCCCATAAACACCGCGACTACACTCAGCCCTGAAAGCGATCGGTACCATTCACCTAAGATGAGAATCACTGGCTACTACCTGGCTAGGAGAGCGGAGTGTCCTCGTAAAAGCGAGAGAGAGAGAAAGAGAGAGGCGGCCTCGTTGGCTTGAAGGGGATAGTTGAGGACGGAGGTAGGCGGTGTTTTAAAGAAGGACACCCGATATAGGAGGCATTGTACTCGGCGAACGACCAGCGTCAGGCGCTTGGGTTCCAGGTGCTGGAGGGCAGTCGAGGCAGTCTACTCGCCACGAGCCCAGGGCACAGCGGTAGTACGTTGGCTGTGCTTCTTCTTGGGCAAGTTAGTTGGCCGTTCAGGTGCCATCGCGCGGCTAAACGTCACGCGAGCAAATCGCAACGTATCTCGTCTCTGTCTTTCTCTTCGTCCCTCCGCTTCGGGTTACGCGGAGGTTCTCCGCGTGAGAGCTCCGCGTGGGAGGCGAGGAGAGGAGGCCAGCGGGAGACGGGCGAGGAGAGAGAGAGGGGAAGAGAGAGAAAGAACTTCCTCTCGGTGGGTACTCTCGCGTGTCATCATCCGCGCAGTTGTCATAAACACCGTGGCAGTGCGACTCCGTCGTCAGTGGGTCGAGTCATCACGAGCGGATCTCGCTCGCCCGTCCTCGGGGCCACCGCAGGGAGCGGTGAATTCGCGCTAGCAGGAGCAAGCGCCGCCGAGAGGGAAACCTGTTTGCGTGGACGATGCTCCGATCCTGACTGACGCGAGAGGATACGGCTGCGGGTTCAGGTACGCGGAAAAAGAGCCGCACGCATACGATCTGACAAAAAAAAAAAAACGTGTCTACGCAAACCGTCGTGCATAATTGGTCAATAATGAAAAGATACGGGGAGGTCCGCTGCCCAGGTGTCCTGGCAGCTACGGAGATAAAAGGCAGCGCAGTTAAGGACGTCAGTTAGTTAAAGATTTCCCCGCACGATCTTTTCCTCGAGCTGATGGATATCCCGTGCTCCGCACTAAAGCGACCTGAAACGGACCGCCAGTGTTAGTGCGCGTGCAATGTGGTTCACGCAAGTCCGCGTAAAAATTAGTGGAAGAATGATTCGCTGTACCCACGATTCAGAATTACCATTTCCAGCATTTCGGAGCAGGTTCGTTTTTAATATGAACGAAATTTTCATCACAGTAAGTCGAAATTAATTCGAGTTGTGTGTGCCCTTCAGACAGACATAAATTTTCGATAAATGTGCGAAGTAACGAAGGTGAATCACCTCGTCGTTAGTAATTCGACGAGATAAGTTATCGCTATCTTAAGTATAATTAGAAAACGCTTGATGTGAAAGGTAACATATCTCGTTGAAATTATACATTACGCAAATATCTTACGATTGTAAACATCGTATCACGTTGTAGCGCTATTAGCAAATTCTGTACTATATATAGAGCGCAGCTCTTTCGTACTTTCTCTTGCGATTCGCCAGATAGAGTAGAAATTAAAAGAACCGGCGGTGATTATTTTCAAGCAACATTTTAAGCAAGAAATGATTAGAAATGGAATCGTTTTCAAACTTCCAACAATATAAATAATACAATTGATTGCATGCATAAACAGATATCGAAACTTCGCTCAAACTTCAATTTAATTTCGATAGCAAATATATTCTTTACAAAAAGAAAATGTACGCTAATTTTCCACAAGTTGCGTAATGTAAATGCAAATTCGATTAAGCCAAATTGTTTACTTTGAAAATTTTTTATAAACATCGAAAAATTATTGGTCAATATCATATTTAAGCGAAAGAGATACCATTCTTTATTTTTATTTTTTTTTAATAACCGCTCATCGAAAAAGTCCTCTGCTATTTTCAGAAAACTTTGCGAAATTATCTTCGCCACATTCCGAACACACGTACAATTTATACCGAGCGACCGCGTTAAATGAGAGTGATGAAGATAGCGTGCTGGAAGCTAAATAAACCTATCAGTTTGCTAGCTTCACATGATATTTTATCTTTCAGCAAATCCGCCGGCTATGCCCGTGGCGAATTCGGTTGAATGCACTGGTACGCACGCACTGGTGAACTCTGCAAGAGAACCATCGTGCATCAATTTACCAAAGTACTCGAGTATTTAGGTAAATCGCGGCCTACAGGCATTTTGATCGCTAGAACTATCCAGCAGAAATTCTGCCGATACAATGACTTACGCCGCTCGTGCTGCATAACATAATTGCATCGAGTCGGATCGAACTCATGTGTTTTACCACGCGCACGATTTTAGATCAATTTGTGCGCATCGGTGCGCGCTATTACCTCCAATCGAGACCAGGAGGCGAATTCGCGTTCGCCAATTTTTTTTTTTTTTCGAGTTAACGACGCGAGGCCAATAGCCGTCATTTCCGAACATCGCGATATTCCGAAGTAATGGAAACTCGGATCGAAAATTCCAATACCCTGTACGTACACGTGGCCGATATATCAGCACGGTAACAAAAAAAAATCCTCGTCGGATGAGGATACCACAATAAGGTGCTAAAAAAAAACGTATAAAGTAGGAAGGTTCAATTATAGTCTTTTAATTTTATAAACTTTGTTGTTTAATACATAAGAAAATATAATATTTTCTTATGTATTAATATTCAAGGTAAAATATTTTATTAGTTTATTAAAATTTATTTTATAAAGTTAATTGCTTTTCTACGGGGCTGTGTCTGAATTCTGCTATTACTGCCCCGTAAGGTCAATTTTAGACGTTCTCTTTGGATTACATTACAAAATCGTTAATTATTAGAAAATTCGAAGTAGTATCATAAAACCTACTATGCCATCTTACGGAAGACACTTTCTAATTTGTATTTATTTATAAAGTTTTATTTTTAGCTTTCGTTTAAGAAATGTCCAAAAACAAAATGGGGTGCCAGTATTGGCGACTTTCGTTCTGCGAATAACAGGTGATCTTTCGCCTAATGACGCCTCACGGTCTCCTTAATCGGCCCTTTCGGCGTGCGCCACGCTCGCCGTCTGTCGCGTACCGGGGTCCATCGACATTGACGCGAACAGAAGTCCCGGGTGAAGAAACGCAAAGAACGAAGTCAGACGCGAGTGCGACGAGGACGGGCGACGACAGATGCGGCGGCGGCGACGGCGACGGCGGAGGGCTTCATCATGTGTGCCACCACCGCCGCCGCTGCCGCCGCCGTCGCCGCCGACGTCGCCGCTGCAATGCGACATTCGACCATAATACACGACACGCGCTTTCTCGGCTCGGCGACCGCCACAAGCGTGCGGAACGCTCGTCTGTCGCGTCGCGCCGCGCCGCGACCTCGGCGTCTCCCGTCTGTCTCTTTGTTCCCGCTCGTCGCCCGTCGCCCGTCGCCCGTCTTTCGCGTACGGTCGTTGTCGTCTCTCGCTCGAATCGATATATACATATATATACACATATATATGTAATTCGATGTCGGTCGGCGAAGAAGTCGGCGACCGAGGAGACAGACGAAGCGAATCGCGCCGGCAGTGAGCAAGCCGATACGAGATCCCGTCGCCGTCTGTGCCGTCGGCTCCCCTCTATCCGTCGGGAATTCGCCGGGGAGTCCCCTCGACAGTGGTCCTGAGTGCATTCCGAGAGGGGGAACCCTCGGAGACGAAAGAAATTCGTCGGTCGGCGTGGAATTCTTCGCGGGACGGGATCGCTTCGCGTTCGCATCGATTGATTCCGCGGTGAAATCGATCATCCTTCGACGATCCGACTTCCGTTCGCGCAGCCGAATGAGGGGAAAGCGGTCGATTCGTCGGATATATTCCGAGAAATGCCGATCCCGCTCGTGCTCTGAGGAACACGTGGAAGATCTTCGAAGCGATATCGTTGCAACAGATACGTGGGAGAGAGAAAGAGATCAGGGGAGAGAAATCCGGCGAAGGGAATAACTGACGGTGAATAACTACTTCAAGGACTCGGTTCTATAAAAATCCAGCTACGTCGAGAAGCGCAAGGAGGATCCTCCGAGGGGACAGCCGTGTAATAAAAAAAAAAAAGATAAAAAAAACACGTATTCAAGGAGGGAAAGAAGAGCGAAGGCACGAATGTGGGATTTTCGCAGTGAACGTTTCGTTGAAGCACTTGGTGGTCCTGCGTCCAAGGAGAACTTCAGAACCAATCAGGCAAAGTCATTTTCAAGCTTCTCGAAGACTTGATTTTTTCGCGAGGAGCACAAGTGAAGCAATTGAAGGGAAGCTTAGCTATATCTTGAGGATCCAATGATCGTCTAATCGGATTTAACCGAAAAATTGCTACAAGTCGCGCTGAGCAGGAGAAGCTCTCTCTTTCTTCCACCAGTAGTAGCTCTACTTTAATGATTTGCAAGTCACTCGATTTACTTTGGAGAAAGGTGCTCACTCGAATGTATCTCGAAAATTCCATAGACACGGCTACATCGAGGGACACGTCTCGAGACTCAATCGACAAAGAGAGAGAGAGAGAAAGAGACTGCACCGGATATTCGATTCGTTACATAACAAACCCCGCAACAAACGACCGCGAAAACAAAGGAATCGCGGAGAAGCGAACTTCGGCTTCGATTGATCTCACTCTCCCGCCGACGCTCGTCAGGAGAGAAAGAAAGAGAGAGGTATCTTCCCGCTGCAGCGTGCCTCTCTCTCTCTCTCTCTCGGAAGAAGAAGAGAAGCGGAACGTGTGCGCGGGGAAATGATCTGACACCGAGGCAACACAACACCGACGACGACAACATGCCGCGAAGGTCGAGCCCACGTGACACGACATTTAGCCGGCGGTATTAGCCAAATATTGTCGCCGCGCGCGATACGTGACGCGATTCGCGGGACAAGTGTCGCGTGTCGTATCGAGGAATATCGGAGCAAGGAAGTTGCGATCACCCTCGATCGAACCTCGCGCGCGGGGGATGACGAGCGCTCGCACGTGAAGCGAAAGAGTGAATAGTGTGTCGTGGGTGATATCTAACAAATGGTCTCCCGAGTTTCCCGATTTTACGGATAAGAGAGCACGGGCGGAAGCTGAACGAAAATGAAGTGAGTAAACACCGACGAATAACGTACCGGGATGTACGCGATGAAGCTTAGCTTCATTTATAATGGGTTCTCCTTTAGCGAGTCCGTTTTAATCTCGTCGACGATTCGACCGAACGCCTCGTGCGCGAACATTCGAACTCGCGAAACGTAAATGCGTGTGACAAATCTGGAATATAATGAAAGTTCCGTCGAGAGAAGCAAGATTCGCGCCCGAGATTGTAAACGCGGAGGAGGCGGCTGTAGTTGTTCGAAACGCAATGTTCCGAGAGACCGTTTATTTTCAATAACTCGTAAACTGTTGACATTTCGACACACCTCTCCCTTTGAAAGACGCGGACTGACTTTGTACTGATTAATACGAGAGAGAAAGTTTTGCGCGACGGAACATCGATAGCGACGACCTGTCTCAATTTGGATAAGTAAATTTGATGAAGCGAGCGCACCTCGCCCACCTTGCTTTGTCTGCGCTAAAAGTTTCGCAGTGAATTAGTGGCGAACCTCGCGATACACGAAGTTGACGCGAAGTTTGTATCTCTGGCGAACCTTGCTTTAACAGCGTGAGACAAATAACGGATTCGACATTGTTCCGCATGGCGCAACACACTGACTTTATCCAGCGCGTGTACGCCAAGAAACTGTTTCTGTAAATTCTGATGAGAGAAGATACCATCATCGATTCGAAGTGGTCTCTTTATTGTTTGAATTAGAATGTTTTTCTAAAATTAATGCGAGAGGAAGAAAGAGAGAGAATATTTTATTTAACTGAGATGGCAATTTTATAAAATAAATAATAAACAATTAATTAATTTACAGTAATTTATAGAATAAAAATATAAAAAAATAATATCCTCTTTTTATATGTATTTTTCTGTTAAACTTGGACAGAATGGAATAAATTAAAAATACAATACAAATGTAATCTACACGATAGTCAATAACTATTACAACTTTAAATTGCATTTGATACTATGAGAGTAAAAGAAAATTTTAACAGGAATTACATGATACAGAAACGGTCGTCTGTGCGATGAGACGCTTTTTTTTCCAAGTGCTTCGAATAGCTTCGAAGATCTAAAGGTCACCTTTATTTTTTTAAATTGAATTATGTGACTTCTTTTACATAATATGATTCTATAATTATTCTGCATATAAAAGCGTATTCAGAGGTATCAGTAGTCTACGAGATATTTTATACTTTATTCTGACATTTTTAACACGCAATACAAAATATCTCGTAAACTATTCATATTTGTATTTTAATCCTCTGCGAATAAATTTTTTGTTTGACACAAGCATTTTTTTGATACCGCTTGAAACGCAATATATTTCAGCAATATTGCAGCGACATTGCAGAAACATTGATGCGAAGTTGTAACATTGCTAGAATGTTCCGTGTTGTATGTAATGCTTTTGAATGGAAATTTTATTTAATAATAATATTCGGTCATGCACTCGAGGAAGATGAAAGATATCATCTATGCTTTGGACTGGGAAATTTTCCTCAATGTAGAGTTTATTCGAGACCTAGCCCATGTCAAGTTACGGTTGTCCCAACATCTGGCTGATTTTAAGACAATGAAAAAGGATCGTAAAAGTTTTAAAAACTTTATGGCCTCAAAACTGTAAAGTTTTTTTTCCGCCAGGGTACTTATCAGATGCTCGATAAATTTGACTTTGGAAACATCTGAACAATCAAAACAAAAAATTTTACAAATCGTCCGAGCAAAGAATGCTTCAAAACTTTTGTAGTATTATCTTGACCATCCAGAATCATCGAAAATAATGGAAATTATTTCAAACATTAAATCTATTTGGTGTGTTTTGTGAACAAATTTATTTTATAAAATAAGAATTTTATAAAAAAAAACTCAATTGATTTATACATCTAATATTTTTATGTGCAGAATATCGAAATGAATCGATCGATGTAAAAAAAATCCATCATATAGTTGCTTTAAGAAAAAATGTAATTGCACGTGACAATTAGCATTATTTTTTCAATTTACATGTTGTTTAATTCAAGATATTTAAGGTGATAATAATTGTTGCCTCATCCCGTATAGTAAAAATATATGTCGAAAACAAGACCATCGGGAAAAAGTAAATTTCTCTTTGATGAGATAGCTTCCATGGAGTGACGAGTGATAGATAATAAACGAATTACAATCTGATCCATGAGGGTCATCCTTTGTCTCGAATCCTTAAGCGTGCATTCACTTGGACGTGAATGTAAAAATGCTGGTTAGAAAGTGCAGGGTGACTCATGCGTACCGTGCATGCATTGTTGCGCATGTTTACAAGGATCTCCGAGGAGATCAATCTGTCTGAATGCAATTTCTTTCGTAGGCATCCTTTCGAATCTTTTTTAAAAGTGATTTAAAGAAATTATTCTAGTTTTTTAAATATTTTTTTGAACTTTTATTACACCTCTTTTCTATATGTTAATTACAAGGCAAAAAATTTTGTTGACTACTAACTTATCAATTTATATCCTTTCAATAATAGTCGTTTACTCAGGATAACATTTTAATTTTCTTAGCTCCAATTCTTTCTTGACTCTGAAGCTAACGTCGAAATCTAACTGACGCTGATTCTGCAAGATTTAATTTACGTAGACTAAAAAGCACTAATTTATTTTAAGGAACCAAAATGGCATAACTCCTATAAAAAAGAATGAAGCTAAGTTTATTTTATTAAGTCAATTTTAATAGCAATAAGATTCATAAACAACCGCAAGTTTAATAGACCTACTGTCAGCCCCAAAAAACTAATTCTTTTATATATTTCTTAGCTAGAGTTAAATGGAAAATTAGAAGAATTTAAAAAATTTCACGTGCTGCATTGTTTGACAGTCGTAAAATTTGATCTAATGTTATTAAAGAATTATAGAAATTTTACATAGCTTGTCAAACTTCTGGTATTAAAAACACCTTTGAAAAATTAAGATCGAGAATTCTTGAAATGTCAAAAGCCGTCGAAGTTACATTTCATCACGGATGTCTCTTTTTTTCCGTGATTTGCATGCAGCACGTGTTTACACGTTCGTTGTTTCCACAGAATGGCTCCCGCAGGGACACCTTCATCAAACGGAGGTCTACCATCGCCTGCAGGGCCTACGCTGACCGGCACGTCGTTCGCCAATTACAAAAGGACCTGGTTGAGGAGAGTGGCCCCCTGCCTGGCCTTTCTCGTCGCCTTTTCCACCGCTATGGTTTTGCTTCTCATGTGGAGCGAGGAAGTGGCTATGAGGTAAATTGTTTAATTTTCCTGCGTTGAATTAATTTTTTTTTTTTTAATTAAGAAAAACTGGATTTTTAAAATTTATTTTAACGTCATTTGAAATGTTTTTTTTTACTTTTTTAATTTTTGACCAAGCTTGTTCTCATTTCTAAAAAGATTCTGTAAGGGCGCGGTAACGATTCTTGTAATCATCTCTCGAACAACGAAAGAAATCTATTTTAAGCTTTTATAAAATGTTTGACACTACGGGCAGACCTCATTATCGAAGTTTCTCACATTGCACTTTTAATTACTTCAAATCTCACGTGTATCTCGCACTGTGAAATCCTATCGCAGGCGACTCGCAATTTACCGTAGAAGTGATCGGGTTTCGGTGAGTTCGTGTGGAAATTTATATTCCTCGCTTCTTTTTTACTGCGAGAGGATTACACGATCGAGCTCCAGATTATGCAAGATTGAACACCACTGCTGTAGCTTAAAGCGGACGTTCCGTTACAGAAGACAGGCGTTTGACGCGAACATGACCAGGGACTATGTGCTCGATAGTGTTGAGATGGACAATCCACAATTGGTCGCGTACATACGACAGGTGCATCTGAAACCGACGACTCATCAGGATCCGTTGAACGCCAATCAAACGTCGGAGGAGAAGTACGTGGCCACCTTGTCACAGAGCAAGCGAGAGGGTATCTACGCCGAGTACATCAGCAGGGTGAGAGATCTTTCGTTTTAAACCTGAGAGCGTGATTAATGTTCCACGTGTCACCGTTGCGCACATTGAGAGCCTCATCCTTTCTATGTGTCGACGTAATATCTCTTTGTTCGCGAAACTCGCGGTTTACGGACGGTGAAGAATGGTCCGCGTGACGCGGAATGTTCTAAAATTCTTAATTACCGACAGAATTCTCGATCAATTTTTGCGATCTTTCATTAATTAAAAGGTCGGGGTATCGACAATTTTCAAAGTACAAGGATGAGGATGATAAGGTTTCCGCGAGGCAAGTTCTCATAATTAAATTAAATAACCGCACGTTTTGTTATACACTTTAAGTGCCTTTTCAAATTTCAATTTTAGTTTTAATTATTGAGATATTTATAATTATCTACAAAGTTGCAGCAAATGATGATCCTCTATGAAATTTTCTGTAGGAAAATAATATAAACTCGTTCTTTAAAATTGAAATTAAAATTGGCAATTTTGAAACATCCTTTTGAAGCATTGCAGAAGCTTGGAAGACAAACATTTGTAGGTAATTTTATGTAATAATATTGGCTTTGGTGAATTTTTGAGGATGCAAGATACAATACGTGATATGAAATTTTTCATGACTGTATTTTTGAAAAAGCACGAAGGTAAAGGATTTTTCTTGGGATCGATATAGATCCCAGAAAAAAGTGACTTACGTTATTAAACATAATTATTGTTGGAGTTTTAGCATGTATTTTGATTCCATTATTGGTTTTAAATAAATGCTTATCTAGAACCTTGTAACAGATTAGTTTTAATTAATATCTTTGTAACAATTTTTTTAATCATTTTTCAACGTTGTTAAATTTTCCATTATATTTCTTTTTATTTCATTAATAATCATCTTTAATTCGTAGAAATATTTTTATCAGTTTTTTATTTTTACACAAAAACTATGTGGTGAATAAAGTTGAACTTTTCCATCGATATACAATAAGGTTTGCTCTAACTATTGATATGATTTTTATGTATAATCAAACTATTTTAAAAAGTAACATGATAAAAAGTAAAATTCAAACGTTTATCTTTTTAGAAGTTATAATCAATCGACTCGAAATTTTAATATAATATTAGTTTTGTTTTAAATAATATTTAATATAATTTTGAAACAGATTAAAGCATTTTGATTTTTTAATCATACTTTTAATCATAAAAAATCTCTTTGAATGAAAATTCATGCTCTTTTGCATTACATCCTCTTTCTCGCATCTCTTATCGTGTTTTGGGATTAAAATTAGAGCTAAGTATACCGGTGCCTCAACAGTCTTGAAAGTCTGCTTTAGATATCGCACAGGCCGCGCTAACAATTCTTTATCGCCCACGATAGTATACCGTAATATTGGCGAAACACGCAAAAGTAGCGGATCGCCGTCAGCACGCTACCGGTTAAAAATAGGTGAACGAGATAGATGAGCTTCGATATCTCTCCGCGCTCTATCCAATTCATCTTGTTAGTTGGGAGCGAGAATTAGACCGGCGCTAATTTACCGCCCTGTCACGATTCGCGGGCCCCGCGATTTGTCACCAATCACCTCTAGGTGTCATCGTTTTTTTTCTTTTTTTTTTCCAGATAGGCGCGATTTCTAGTACCGCCTGGCTGGAGTCCACTCTGAGCTGGCGAGGTGTTCTTATACTTACCGAGCCCAAGAGTTTCTTCGAGGCTCAGCGGAGCACCAGACATCCGCGATCGAGAGTCCTCCACGCCTGTCTCAGCACGGACACGGATACCAAAGAGGTAAGAAAGGGGTGAGATCGTCAGCGGGGAAGGATGATGAATTAATTGAACCTGATAAGAGAGTACACATCTCACGTACACGGTATTGCAGATAAAGTACCATCAGGAGTCGGAGGTTCAGGTCACCAAGCTGGGTGATGGTCCTAACAGTCTCGTGTCGTCGGACAATGATTTTCCCACCGCTAGACTCAAGTGCTTTCCTCTCTACAGCGTTCTGTTAGCGTACAACGCCACGACCTTGGATTACCTAAATCTGGACAGTCCCGACGCTCCCGATGGCCAGGTTTATCTTTATTTATAATATATAATTTCAATAATTTAGCGGCCTCGAAACATAACTTTTTGCAATACTTTTTAAAATTATAATTTATATTTATTTGCTCGTTTAAAGAATATATATAAAACTATATATTTTACGCATACCTTTGCTACATTTTTTATTTTTATTCAAAAAGAACGAATGCAGATGATTATCTCAAGATTTTAATTCTTTATACACGCGCCAAAAATATTTACCGCGTTTTTCGATTATAAAACGAAAAATTTTACTCTCGGGACGCATGTGTAAGCTTCAGAATTGCGATCGATTAAAAGGTTTATAAAAATATAAAGCCGGTAATAAGTATCGTAAGGGCTTGTCGTAAGGGCGATTGAAAATTATCGCAGGTACTCGACACCATCCCATGGGACGTCATAAGAATATCGATATTGTCGATACGGTGGAGTCCCCATCACAGCGAGGCGGAGACAAAGAGCTTCATCGACAAGATGACCAACCGGAGGTACAAACACGTACACACGACAGACACCGGAAAGATGATTTTCCTGTACGATACTCTCCTTAAGATTTGATCATTGACTCAGGTTATAGACTGGTCTGCACCCGTATCGCAGGATATATGTAAAATAATTCAAGCGACTCGAGAGATAATCCATCCCCGCGCCTTTGATCCGTTCTTAATATTTTATTTCGCCGTCCCTCGCTCCTGCCCCTCCTTAGAAATATTTCTTTCAATCGGAGAAACGCGATCTTTCCGTTCGACCTCGCGTAAAGGGACGACTCGTCGCAGTATCGAGGATACCGGAAGTAATCGATCGCGAAATTCGTTCTCCGCCGAATTCCCTGAGTTTATTAGCCTCCCTCCGTGGGACACATTGACCATTCCCCAAAGGTGAATTTCGTCGCTCCCGCGATAACGAGAGCTTGCTGACAACAATTTTCTATCGAATCTCGAGGGACTGATGAGTTCAAGAATTCCGCTACGGTCGAGAAAGTGCTGCGATCGTATTTTGATTCAACTATTTAAAGTGGAGAGTAGAAACTGTAAGTAGAGTTAAGAGGATTCGAGATTTCTCTCGGTTTCCAGAACGTTCACGCCAGATCTCAAGTTCCAAATCAAAGTTAAAAACATTGAGATCGAATTTCGAAGGGTCCGCAGCTCGCGGAAACTTCAACTTCACGTGAAGTTTGAGTTTTACAAGTGTTCTGGTCTCAACGCTTCCTCACCGCGACTCCAAATCACATAAAATCCAAGAACACTCGAGTTCCTATACATCCGATTTCTTCACGAGATATCTTCGAAGACCAAATTGTAATTCTCAACCTGCGGATACGAATTCCGCTGGCCTTGAGAAATCGAAGGTTCAGACACATTCCCTAGCGTTCTTTACGCGTGTCGAGGGTGAACAATTGATGCGAAAGGTTTCTCTCATCCACGCGGACGAAATCTAGCGATGTTCTGAACGCACGTACATTTTTCGCGGTCGTATACGGCGGAAATACGTGAGCCACGTAGTACGGGTCTTTAAATCCGTGTCGGATATATACGTGACTCCTCGTGTCTTATATTTGTCTTATCGCGAGACATGCCACGACTTTTCCCACTTTGTTGTTCTCAATTGTGATTTTCGCGCATCGATAATTACAAATGGAGCGTCCTTTTAATTTTTCTATTTATGCAAACGACGCGTGTAACAATGAGGTTCTGCGAAAACGCAAGACCGCTCATCGATCCTCCTGCGACGTCTCGTTTCCTTCGCGACGACTTCGACTTTAAGATCGCGCGACTCCGTTACGTGGTATTCTATTTATTTCGTGCGTATCGTATACGTAATGATCAATGGATGATTCATACCAGTGATTATTGCAAATAGTTATTTAAGTATTTACGCAATAAAAATATGAGAAATGTCCGGATTAGAATTTAAGAATCAAGATTCTTAAACGCGTACACGTGACAGTTTGTCACAATTCCCGTTTGATTCCACACCGCAAAGTGATCTCTTCACTGCAGTCCACGTGCTCGCAGAACGAGATACGACGACAAGAATTATTGGATACGGACTGGTCTAATCGTCGTTCTTTATATATCGTTTTGCGCGTTTACCGTTTCTCCATTTCCGTACCAGTGGAAAGTAACGCGATGTTAATTCAATCTGGAAAATATCAAATTGGCGTCATTTTTTTCGCGCGATGAATATTCAGAGTTTATTTTTTTTTTTGCCTCCTGCCGTGGACGTTCAGTTTGCTCAGACGGGACGTAACGTAAAATTAATTTTGCGTGTTAAAAAAGAAGGGGAGAAAAATAATATCTGAAGGCCCGCAGCGGAGAGCGATAAATGAATTCCTCCGTACCTGAGCTAAATAACGCTTCGTTTAATCTTGTCTCTCTGTAATGATTTCCCCATCTCGCGAAAAAAACGCGCGAGACTCGCGCATACACGATCGCTGCGGTGCAGAAATATCCGCGTCGGATATTTAAAGGTCCGAAGCTTTGTAGATATGAGATCTTGGAGCAGGGTTCCTCGCCGAACGGGGACTCCGGGACACGGGAGACTCTGATAATTTTCAGAGATTTGTGAGACCGATCACTTAATGGTCCGAGAATATCCACTCGAAAATCCGACCCCGATAAATCCCGCTTGGGGGAGCGTGCTGAGATTACCAAGCATCCGCGTCGTCCGATTCTCTTCCAGGAAAGCACACCCAAAAAAGGCAAGAAGAGACATCTCGTCTCTCGTACGATTTTTACGTTAGCACTTTTTTTTTTTTTTTTTTTAATTCAAGGTACAAATTAGTAACGGTAACCGAGCGTTTTACGCAGGACGCACCGATTTTACTTTTTAAGGGACTTTCGAACGTGTGTCCGAACATTACCGCTTGCATACACGGCGATGCGCGTTATCACGTGTAATGAGCGAGCGAAGTTAGCTAGTTCAAGATATTTTCCAGGCTCCCGCATTCGCGCCGCGCGTTCGCAGCTAGAAGGAACGACCGTCCGAATGTCAGTGTATTTTTTTTACATTGAACACTTTACGCATATTTCTCTTCACGTGTCATCCATATTAATCGAGTTGATCAGATTGAACGGCAATATAATCCACGATCCAGTTTGATCCACGCGTTAATCGCGGCACATCCGCTGTTTAGTGCAACACATGCGACGTAGAATGAGAACGCAACTTAACCGAACACCTAAAGCACAGGCCTTATTAGCGCATAAGGTGATATTTTCGTTGTTCTACGGTGATGAGTAATAACGTCAGCCCGCGCAAGTGGTCCTCGCGTTTAAGTTACATCTTCGCTGGTGATGTGTACAAAGATGTGTCAATTAAATGTCTATTAGATTTTCCCTTTTTTTTTAAATCGCAATTTATAAACCGTTTCTAAAATCTTAGGGATGAGATGTAAAATTATTATTTTACCGATTTATATTTTTGAAAGTATTAGTTTTCCTCGGGAAGAAAATTAATTTACCTTTCTGAATATTAAATTTCAATCCCTAAAATTTCGACCGTGGCTTGCGACAAGTTTTTGTTTACGAAACATTGCACAATCTACTATTTTCTAAGCTATAACGCTCGGGAATTATCGCGCAAAACGCAAAAGATATGCGCACAAAAAAAGAAATAAGAATGCGTGTTCTATTAATGAAGATATCGTCTTATTCATATTTCAGTTGCGCAATAATTTCGGGCAGCGCGAGAACCACTTGCATTTGACGCAGGTTTAACGCTAAAATAATAATACGCTAATCAATTATGATAATCTAAGCAACGATCTTCAACAATTTTTCTAGTGGATTTAAATTGCACATTGGATAACGGAAATGAGGTGCCTTTTAGCGTTAAACGTACGCCGTGAAAGCGGGTTTCTGACTTATAATCTCATTGGCGCGTTATTGCGATTATATGGTTCATTAGGAACGTCCAGCACGACAGATACTTAACAATGCGATTTTCTTTGCATCGATCATAACTTCGTTGCGACGATCATCATTACGACATATTATTTCCATTGTTAATCGCGCGAGGCGAGGCGCGCAGCAATTGAATTTTCGCGAAGTGCAATATTCGCTAGGTAGATGATTGGTTTTCTGATCAAAGAAATCAGTTTCGAAATTTTGTGACAGAAGATCCGGAAGTCTTGAAACGGTCACGGTCTCTTGACATTTATCTTATAAATCCAATGACTCAAGATTTCAAGCCAAGATTCGTAATTATGTTTTTTGTTTTTTTTTTATTTTTATTTTATATTGAATAGTGAAAGCTGTCGCACCTGGAATCAAAATTGTAGTTTTGGATTCGTAGAATCTCTCTTTGCTATTTATTTTTTTTTGTACAGATAAAACTTTATTATTTATAAAAATCACGTACTAGCATAGTATTAGCGTAATATTTAGTTTTAATGTCGTGATTAATTAATTTAACACGGTAAGTTAATTCAACGAAGTATTTAAAATAATAGACGTTCCTCCTACCGTATATAAATAAGTAACAATACAATGGTCCAAGATACAATTTGATTCTAGGAGTGAAAATTTCGCTTTACTTAAACAAATACACGAGCATTTACAATTGCAACCTAAATGTGTACTGACGTACAATTCCGACGTTGTTTCACATTTAGCAGATAAATTTTGGGTTACGCGAAACTGTTCAATCACCACGCACTCGCGGATTTAGCTGCGCGGCTACGCGACTTCATTTCGCAAGTCCTTCATTACTCGTAAGGATAATCCGCTTTCCTTGCCGCTTTACCGAAAACCATTCCATGACTATTAATTCATATACTTCTCTCGCCAGAGTGCCCGTACGCAGTATCGACTTTGTTGTAGTATCTATACGTTTTTTTTTCGAAAGATTTTTTTTTCACCTTTGTTTATACTTTTTTTACAGCGTATTTGTAACTCATAGGTTTGACGTGACGAATAAGGCTGCTCGCGTTTCTGTCCTGCAAGGAGCAGCCAATCCCTTTCGAAAGAGCAATAAATTTAGATATTATATTTTGAAAAGTGAAAGATTACTCATTGACCTTCTTCATCCTCTGTAAGCCTCCTTGAAGGAATCTGCTTTACTATTTTCTTTTTGCTTTTTAAAATAAAGTATCAACATTTATTATTCATTAAACCAAGCGAATAAATTATCGAAAATAAAATTAACGAAATAAAATGTAAATGAGCCATGTTATATTTAACATGAAATTAGAAATTATTAAAACGTTTTTATTTTTCAATAGTTACTTGCAACGATTAAATATACTTTTTTACTCTGTTATATTGATTTATTTTAGAACTTTTTATTTTCTTCTACCTATAAAATATTTATTAATTAATTCCACACTTGCATTATTGTTGAAATCACTTGATTTGTTAACTTGTTTGAAGAAATTTTTTCAATTATTTTTAACTTTTTTTATTTGCTTACTTAAGCAATTTTTATTTTAATGTGACAAAACAGTAATCTATTCTGGAGACGTATAATTGTATACTATTAAAGAAAGATTTAATCGTTAAACAAGTCTCAAAATATATACACTTTTCTCTTGAGAAATCAAGATAATACAGCTTTTTCTATATTTATCGTGACGTACGATCGTCGATTTTTCACCATTTCCGCGAAGATAGTAGATAAACGCGATTCTTTGATATCGATTCACGATCAAACACGGAACTGATTTACTAGCGTTAGATCGCTAGTTCTATTGGCATTTCTATTGAATATGTCTTATCTAACTTACTGTATCGAACATTCCGCGCGTTTATAATAGAACAGCCTTAACAATAATTATTTTCTAAAATAAACATTTGTCATATGAAAAGAAATAACTTGTGTAATTTGAAATTTGTAGTTTATTATAGTTTGAGATGAAAACTTCTTTTCATGTTAAGCTGAAAATCTATTGTTTTTTCTTTCACGTCACATTTTTTGATATATCGAAAAATATGACAACTCAATATTATTTGCTCCTCAAAATATAGTTCCTCGTGGAAAGTATGAAAGTGATGAATTACGTTCCCTTCGTTAGGTATTTCCATAATGAAATATAGTGTGCGATTTATCAGAGAAACGGGTGTCATGGAAAATTTATCGACAATATGATGCCGCGTTTAATCCTGCGACGAATGACAGCGTGGCTACCGTTATGTTCTATGACTGGTTTAATTTACGTTTATTAAATGACAAGCGGTGTTCGTTTGACAGAAGTTATTGGCACGGATAATAATCGTGTCGTGTAACATATAATTTATTTAGTTAAATCGACCTCATTATTGCAGTTAAATTTATTAGATTTAAAGATTTCGTCAAAACTGTATGGAACGGAGTAAATCAAGCGTTAACGATGACTTCATTTGATAAAAACAATTTTCTTGAAATATCTCTCAGGATTCAGTAAAATGCTAGGAATATTCTTTTATCGAAGGACGAGCAATTCACAATAATTTTCATTATAATCGAATAAGAATGACCCTAAAATCAGCTGCAAAGAACAAACGAAATAATTCAGCTTATAATGACTTACATAGCGTCAATGATCATATTTTGCTGCAGTTTTATATAAATAAATTTACAACGAATAAAATGAACTTTTGTTCGAATATTTATAAAAATTTCATTATACAGTGTATATATATATACAAAATTTAATATAACGTTACTTCCTTATCAAGTTTGTAAATTAAGTACTACAAAACATGATTTTCCATAAGATTCAAAAGTAAATAAAATATTAAATAATTCAGTAATGTTAAATTAATAAAATAATTGTGTTCAAATTTTACAGACCCTCAAATATAATAATAGAACAATCTATAAAATTTTTTTATTTTTTGTAATGTTTTAAAATGTGATATACATATATACACCCTTATAAAGTTTCAATTCTACACAATAAGGTGTATACTCAACAGAAATTTATTTTGCGTTAATTTAAAAAAAATTCAAGCGATAAATTGATGCAGTAGCAATTTTCCCCATTCAATCCGTTTTGACATACACACGAAAATGCATTATTAAGCAGGAAGAGTCGATCAATCAAGTGAGATCAATAAAATCTCGATCTCAAACGATTTCCTGAATTGTCATAAATTTTGTTTTAAATTTGCCTGTTGGATACAGCTCGTTGAAATAAAGAGATTCGTAATTACGTGAAATTGCCGCTCGGGAGGAAAGCGATATTTATCTAACATTTACGGAGCGAGCTTGGATTAAAATTTTTCACATCGTAGCGGACAGAGAGCGGGAAAAAGCGTAGAAGCAAAACGATAAAAATGGCTTGACGGTGATCTCCACGGGTTGAAACGTGCGAAATGGCGCGCGGAAGTTCAACAATTTACACTATACGGGTGTTCCTCAGGGTGCATCCACTTACACTTCTCACAAGGGGAATGCAATAATCTACGTCGGCGAGCTCTCTCTGTTTCCGTCGGGAAACTCGTCGGAGGAGAGCATGTCAGGCGTGGAAAAGAGGAGATGGAGGAACGCGTGTTGAACGCGAAATTCGATGCGACGGTGGAGAAAATCGAGAATTGCGCTCTGCCGGCGATTGAAATCGGGTTGAAGTGCCTGTCACGCGACTAGGGGCTCGCCGCTTAAAGGTAAGCGGCCACATTTGGCCAAGCTTTTATTCTCTCTCTCTCTCTCTCTCTCTCTCTCTTTCTCTCTGTAAATTCGACGGGTGTTTTCGCGTCGGAATGCTCCGTTCGTGAAAACTGGACGTTTTGTACGTTGCACGTGCGGTTCGCCACAATTACACTGGACGCATCTGCTTATTTTGTTAAATATTCCGTAAATTCGGACGGTTCGTGTATGCAACGAATTTCACCACATTGTCACATAAAATAATTATCAGTTTGTACACGTAGCTTTCTGTTTTTGATGCGAACTATGCGTACACGTTCTCTCGCGTAACTTTCAATTTGCGTAAATGAATCCATCGTTATTCCTAGAAATTATTTTAACGAGCACAATTTCGCATGCTCAAAAATATTCTTTGTGAAAAATTTTACTAATGTAGAATATTATTTGAACAGACATTAAAATAAATGTGAGATTAGGAGGAAAGATTATTTTTACAAAACGTTGATTCCTTTCCTTTCTCTCTCTCTTTTTCTCTTTGATACAATTTCCACCTTTCTCAAAGATTAATGAAAGTCTTGTGTTAGCCGATAAAATGCTTTAAGAAAGATGTCGGTTCTTGAAAAGATATTATTATGCTGTTTAAACCTTGCTATATCAATATCAGCGAAGAAAAATAGTTTTATCAGTGTGAAGATTAATGAAAAATGATTATTATATCTTTTTGTAATTAACTATCGTTGCCACTCGGTCACTCAAATCATTTTTTTTTTGTCAAATCACTAAAAAATCATTTGTTCAAAATTAGCTACCTTTTTTTGCTGAATTGATATAAATTAAATTTGTAAAATACAAGTGTTCTATCAGAGAAACCGGGAAAAAACCTGGAATTTCCAGGAAATTAATTTTATACCTTTGAAAAATCATAGATTTTTGTAGAATTTTATTGATATTCAGATGAATTTTTGGAATTTTACATTTAAATTTAAATTCTATTTTTCTTTCTGACAAAATTGCTTCTTTGATTAGTTATTATTGATAGTGCAAAATGTCGACGATGAAATAATAAAATGACATAAATATAGCACACACATTCGCGTACATATATTGAATAACAAATTTTTATAAAAAAAAAATTAATAACAGTTAAAGACAATATATCGTTCTAAATTGGCGTTGTGTATTTAATCACCCTTCGATTTCTATACTTCCAGTGAGCTATATTCTGCATATTACGGACAGATCATTATACGCTATATTTAGTTTATATTATTTCTTCAGTATTTTCTCAAATTTAACATTTAAAACTCGAGAGAATTTTTTTTGTGATTGTGTACGATTAAGGAACATTAGAAAGTATAATAAAATGAATTTATTTTAAAGCTGCATTTAAAAATTCTCAAAACTTGGAATTTTTGATAAAATTCCTAAAAAATGCGAAAATTCTTAGGAAACTTACAAAATTTATGTGAACATTCTGTCTGTTCATATTATTGTAATCTCGTTTAATAACAATTACTACTTTCTATTTCTTACTAGTCTGTTGCATCTGATTATCTTGCAACGCAGTCGAGAACTAGACAAGCGATGCAGTTGATATAAAATCTATCACGCTGCCGAAAACGCAAAGATAAAAGCAATTGTTAAACGTATAAAAGAATGCTGCGTTTGGCTTTTCGCTTGGAGACGTAATAGGCCGATGTTTTTACCTAATAATTCTTATTTCAAGACTGTCTTAAGTAATGTCTTAAAATGTTAATACGGCTCTATAAAAGATTTACGACTGTATTTATAACAATTTGAAATATAAGAACCGGCTATGAATACCGGCCATAACTCATTCAATCATTGTCAGTACTCAATTACTCGCGAGAGGGTCGGCTAATGCTCACGCTAGTCGTGGTCACTTCATCGTGCTAGCAAGATACCAAGTTGTATCTCTAAGTGCAACTTCGATTTTATTAAGTAGTCCAGTGTAGCATAATTTTACAGTGTTAGCTGTTCGTTTGTCTGTCCCTATTCTTTTCTTATTTTGACTCTCACTTTCAAACCATGCTGTGAAAAAAATATATAAAGCTATCCATAGATAAATCTAGAAAAATAAGAGTAAATGTTTTTTTTTCTTTGCTTAAATGACCTTAATTGTTCGGAAAAGTTGATTAAAAATGTCACTTTTATCTTGATGCCTGAGAGATTACCTTTTTTTTTTTTTTATTAAAAAGTAGTCACTATTTCACTTTTTTAGTTTTAGGTGACTGGATGGTAGCGCTGTAACTTATTACAAAAACTGTAGCTCGGAAAAACGCTCTTGAATATCCATAATCCAGTTTGATCCAGTTACTCTGATCGGGATATTACAAAGGTCGAGAGATTCGCACACTGGCACTTTTTAATCTATTTCTATTAAGCAAAAATTCCGAAAAGCGCGACGCGAACGCGAGATCAGTGCGAAGCGGAGCGCCAATTTTACAGAAGCACATCGCTTCCGTTCGGATTTCAATTTCACTCGTGCCCCCGTTCATCTCCGTGATTATCTTGATTTCGAAATCTTTTTGTCGTTTCGATCAAGCCAGATAAGCGGGAGATTAGTGATAATGGTGACCAGATAGTGACAGTGGTGATATACGATGGCTCCGATGTCGCATACGTCCATTCTGTTCTGTACGCCTCGCATTGTGCCGAATCAGTTCAGTTTGCATCTCCGGTTCGCGTTATTTTTGCGGTGAAAAATCGAAGGATATAGGGTAGCGTGAAACGCGTTAATTTAAAGACATCACGGAGGAGACCGAGTACAAAGTCGTTCTTCTTCGATACCTCTTTAAGAAGCAGCGTCGCTGAAGAAAATGGAGGAGAACGGAGAGATAGAGAGGAGAATGGAGAGCACAGGGATGATTGACGGAGTTCCTGTACGCCAGCAAGGCAGGAAGCTGTGGCAGTATCTCGCATCCATTTCCGGTATTTAACGGCGTATATTGGCTGCTTGCCATTTAGTGACACAAGTCGAAACGCTGTTCTATCTTTCTTCACTGTTGAATATTAAAGTATCAATTTGAAATCAATTCCTCAAGTTAGATAACATTTTGTTAGTTTTAACTTTCACGTGTATCTAAATTTATTATTTTAACACAAAACGTGTATTTGGTTAAAAGTGCAACTTTATCTAATCAGTCCATTTTTGTAGTGGATCTGCTTAGTTTTAAAATAAGATAAGCATCCGTAGTAATGTCTACATTTAGAAAATAATAAACTAAATTTCAATCAAATTTAATATTTTTTAAGTTAAATTATTTAATTCCATTGTTTTAGTTAAATTAACGACACGTAGATTAGGAGCAATGATGATCTATAAGAATGATTAAAAATTCAAATTGGACATAATTTGCCACTAATTTAATAGTGATATCATTAAATGAATAACGAAGATAGAACAACATTTGTATCACCAAATGCATTCATTGACATTTGCATGTTAAGCGATCGGCAGATCGAAAAGGATCGTCGAAGGACGGAATGGAGGTTGTGCAAAATCTCATTCTGACAATTACCAATTTAAACGTTTATGATTGATATATTGTGTAATTGCACTCTTGCTCGAAATGCGATGCGCATATGTGTTTAAATTTATGGCACGTATCATTAACTTACTAAACAGTCGATATTGAATGCGTATTTAAATATAATTTACATTGTTTGTGAGTCAATGTGTTGTTCGAAGAGTAACATATTATATCAAGTTGTGCAGTAAATATTGCAAATGTGCAACCGAATCGAATGTACCATTAATAATATTTAATATTCATTTTTGCATTTCGGCGATTTATTTATTAAACTGTATATTTTCAACATTAATATTGAAATATCTGATATTATTTATATTTATCGAAATATTTGACAGAATTATATTTCTGATTATATTTATATGATATATCAAACATCCTTATGCATATCTTTATAATTTTACTAATGTTAAATACATTAAAAAGTTTGTGTACTTGAATAAAAACGAATAAAAATTGTTTCAATGTGAATATAAAAATATAGGTCACAGTATTTGTCTTTCATGTACGTTAAAAATTCGCAAACATAAAAATGTGACATAACTTTATTCTTTTATCAAGTTTATTTTCAAAAAATAATGAAAAATTGAAATTAGCAACTGTAAATTTATTATTTATTTTACAACACAATCGTTCAATCAGGTAGTATCAGTTTACTCCAGAGTACTTATCGAGCTGATAATCGTTAATTGCGATTATTATGTCAGCATACGTTATCTATTGACGTGATTACGAGAAATATTAACAATCACGTAACTTAAATATTTATTTAGTTTTAAATAAAAGGAAAAGTATTATTTTCTTTATAAATATTTCAATAAATATCTTTTAAAAATCAAATTATAGTACGGCAGATTTCTCGTATCGATTCCTGCTCATGTTTGTGAAATTGTTGGATTGCAAGAGAAAAAAAAGATTATTAGATCATACAATTTAATTAAATTAAAGATGCAATCGAACGTGCGTTTTAATACAGACTGTTGAAATCTTCGTTATCCGCAAAATCTGCCTGTTGGGAAATTACATTCTTCTATCAGTACAAGTACTCGAGCTTCTCGGTGGAAAAAAGCGATAACGATATTATTATAATAACAAAGCCCTGCATACTTTTATTCTTTTAACGAAAATGTCTTTAAACGATACTTACGGTTTTTTCTTACAATTAATTTTAACTGCATTTTATCTGATGCAGATAATTCAATTTGCATTCCAAGTAGCTGAAGCCGCATAAAAACGTAAATCGATATTATCAAAGAATTATATACAGCTTCTCATCGAAACACTTTTATGAATAGGATGCCATTAGTTAAATCTTTATTATAAAATGACGTTAATTAGTGTTTGTTCTTCATAAAATCGAAGCGAAATCTGCACCTTGATTTCGGTTGACTTTAGCAAATTGGACGAAGTGGATTTAACTGAACATCAAATTCGTCACGCTATTCAGTTGGATTGCGCTTGTTATATTGATTAAACTTCACACGGATATAATCGCGGAAAATGGGACACTACGCTTGCAGATAGTCTTCCAAGTTTCTTAATTTTCCTACAAAATTAGGTGTAACAAATAAGTGAAGCAGTTCTCCACCGTGATATTTAGTCCGTTATTATAATAATTATAAAATCTCGTCGAATAAATTTGTGTCTCGCTTACGATCCCAAAACTCGGTCGTAATATTTAATTGAAACAAGCGTCGCACTTTGCTCCGGGATGAAAAGCGGGAGGTATCCGTGAAATTTGTCGTTTAATAAACACCATCCACTTTCGAGCAGCGGGATCTCAAAGGACAGTGGACCCGCTGTCCGGCGCAACTATAATTCCGCGAATCGACTCAATTCATCCCCGACGTGTCATAATGCACCACTGTCTAGTCTCGACGGCGGTTGTTATCGTAGCTTGAATATTTCGGCACCCGATAAAGTAATTCGGCCTATCTGCCCGCTTTATTGCGCGCGTCAGATAATCATTTCATTTCTGAGGGTCCGACAGCGGATTAGCATGATACGGAAAGGATTTAGTTCACAATTATCTGCGTTGATGTTTACGCATATGCCGTTGCTAGTCGGCGCCGGTGATACGGTAAATCACCATGAGAAAGAAACTATTCACTGAAAGGGTAGAGCGGCAAGTTATTTTGGGTTTATGAAATTCGGCATGCTTTTTATCGAGAAAGATAAACTGTGAATCTCTGACAGATGATAAATCGTATTTCGCTAAACGAGCGTAACGGGATTGAACAGCGACTGATAAGAATTGAGCTAAATGTTTGGGACGAAAATACGTCAGTGAACACGGGCGACAAATTTTCAAAGAAATAAGCAAAATGTAATATTTAATTCTTGAACTTTTAATAGCAAATGTAATATTTAATTTGAAAAACTCTTAATATTAAATCTAATATTCAGTTTATAAATTTCTGATATTAAAAGTATCAAGATACCTTGCAAGAAAAAGTTAATTCATCGTATTGAATATTTTGTAATTAATAATTCTAATAAAATCCATCCGGGAAGTAATCAGGCGTAATTATTCGCGATACCTATTAATCTTTTCGAACTCAATTAGTCGAAACTCAATTAGTTAATTTAATTTGAAATGTTAAGTAAAATTGCTACTCAGGCTTCCAAAGTTTCGTCTTTATAATCGATTCTCCGTTTAAATGCTTCCAGCCTGCTTGATGGCGGTCGGGGTCGGCACCGCCCTGGCTTGGACGTCTCCCGTTCTACCCCAGTTGTACGAAAAGACCTCTTGGCTGGTTATCACCAAGGAACAGGGATCCTGGATCAGCTCGTTGTTGGCTCTGGGCGCGATAGTGGGTGCCGTCCCGTCCGGACCGATGTCCGACAAACTCGGTCGGAAGAAAACGCTTCTTCTGCTAACCGTCGCTTCTTCTGCTAACCGTCCCGTTTGTCTTATCCTGGGCGATCATCATCTTCACCTCCAAACTGTGGCTGATCTACGTGGCCAGGTTCATAGTCGGCGTCGCCGTGGGAGCGGCCTGCGTCGTTGTGCCGACTTACATTACCGAAATTGCGGAGACTTCGATTCGGGGCACCCTCGGCGCTATGTTTCAGCTATTCCTCACGGTTGGGATCTTGCTGGCCTTCATATTCGGATCGGTGACGAATTACACGGCGTTCGCTATAATTTGCTGCCTCATAAACGTTGGCTTTCTGGCTAGTTTCATATGGATGCCGGAATCGCCTATTTGGCTGGTGGTAGGTATCGATAATCTTCTCCAATTCGTTCTTTTTACTATTTCTTCATATATCGGTCATTTTAAATTATATTTAAAAAAAACAATTTTACAAATTGTATTGAAAAAAGTTTTACAAAAAATTTTTCAATCGAAGAAAATGATTGTAATAATTATGATCGAACTTGTTTGGTACTGAAAGAAAAATTTGGAAACGTATCTCGAATCTTCATAGAATCAAGGACGGAAACCGGAAGCCACGGTAGCGATGACAGTCCTCCGAGGAGATTCTTACGATCCGTCCGAGGAACTCGCGATGGCGCAGCAAGAAGCCGAGCAGGCAGCATTGAGGAAATCGACCATATTCGATCTCATACGTAATCCAGCAGCCAGAAAAGCTTTGTTGGCTTCGTTGGGCAGCATGCTCTTTCAGCAATTGTCCGGCATAAATGCGGTGATCTTCTATACTGTCACCATTTTTCAGGCATCCGGAAGCTCGATGCCGGCGGATGTCGCCTCTATAATTGTGGCTATCGTTCAGGTACATTTATCTCTTTTACAGAATCTTTATAGAACATTTTTATACACCTCTTTTACAGAAATGGAATTGTAATGTCTCTATAACAATACATTTTATCCAGATAAAGGATGCGATAAGAAATACTAAAAAACTTTTTTCTGAAAATATTTTTGAAGTTTTATTATCTTATTAAAGTGTAATTAGAGTTCTTTTTATGTTTGTGAGTTAATTGCGCATGATTTTACCTAAATTATGTACATAATTTGTTAGTTTTTATTCCTCTCTGCTCTTTAGAATGTTATATGATACTTGTTAGCGCGATACATATCAATGATGTATATCTGTTGCAATATACTCGTTTCCTACAATTATTATTAACTGCTTAATTGTCGTGACAATGTTTACTTGAAAACATTGTTTCTGGTAGACGATTATGACGGGTGTAGCAGCTTTGATCGTGGATCGCGCCGGCAGGAAGCCGTTGCTAATATTTTCTTCGAGCGTCATGTTAGTCAGTCTTGTGGCCCTCGGTGCTTATTTCAATATTAAGGAGAGCGAAAGTGACGTCAGCAATCTCGGCTGGCTGCCGCTCACATCACTGACATTATTCATGATCTCCTTTTCCGTCGGGTGAGTAAATGTTGCAACTAATTG
The DNA here is from genome assembly GCF_016802725.1 of Solenopsis invicta. Classification (NCBI taxonomy): domain Eukaryota; kingdom Metazoa; phylum Arthropoda; class Insecta; order Hymenoptera; family Formicidae; genus Solenopsis; species Solenopsis invicta. Next base: position 14,429,391 of record NC_052673.1, read on the forward strand.
TGTTCGGATTTTTTTTTAAATGAATCTGAAACGATATAGTACTTGGTGTTGCATTTTATACGTAGCATGGGTCCGATACCATGGATGTTGATGGCTGAACTGTTCCCCGCGGAGACCAAAGCGGTCGCTTCTGGTATGGCCGTGATGCTGAACTGGATCCTGGTGTTCTTGGTGACGAAGACCTTCCCGGCAATGAACGATGGTTTGGGCGCGGACGTTACTTTTTGGATCTTCGCCACGATCATGGCAGTCGGCACTGCATTTACGTATTTTCTCGTTCCGGAAACCAAGGGAAAAACCTCCCAAGAGATTCAGGAGGAGTTGCAGGGCAACGTTCGATCGAACAGAACAAACGCCTAAATTATATTTACAAATTGACGAGACTGCTGTTTCAATAACGATATTTAACAAAATATAGAATCAAATTTATTGTCGAGCTAAGCTCCGAGAGGACTTTGATACTACGAAGTACGAGGAAGCATACGGACAATAATAAAAAAACTTTTTTAACAACGATGCATCAAGAAATAAGCTACTGCAAAAGTTACTGAGAAGAAAGTTAAATCTCATAAATGATTTATCGTTTTTCTTTCTATCATCCATAAATTACGTTTCAACATATTGTTATCATTCCCCTAAATTTATAATACATAATTTTTATTCACACTCTGGTTCATGCGGACAAAATGTATAAAATTTTTATTAATTATGCATATTTGTTAAATATGCATTATTTAAACATGTACATTATTATGTGAAAAAATGATATTTTATGAAATTATTTTTCAATTACATTTGTAATTAAGTATTTAAAAATAAGTATTTCATATTCTTAGATATTATTGCATTTCTTTATAGACATCATTCTATTGGAATTTCATTTTGTAATTAATACTAAATATACGTGATAGTCGTCTCTGTCATATTTTAGTTAAACGCGTGAAAGCATATATGCAATTATTTAAATGAATTTTTTGTATTATCTAGAAATAATATTATTTACGACAATAATTGATAAGTATGTATTAAATAAATTTTTAATTTATTATTCCATAAATACTGGAAAATATTTTAAAAACAGAAATGACTATTAATAGGAAGACCCAGTTGATTATAAAGTTATATATAAGTCGTACATATTCAATTGGATACATCTAGATTCAAAACGCTAGAGACAGTTATAATTGTGTTCCTACACGCAGCAGATACAGCCGCGCAGTTACCCAAAGTATTTTGGCACAGATGCATATTGTTCAAGAACTAGGAAGCATTATCAGAAAGTCATACAGGCAAGTAAATATTTTTAGTCTTATTGTTCTTAAATTAAAGTATGCAGTTGTGTCTGAGTTTGATTTAATGTCTGTTTAGATAGTAAATGTAGTTCTTAATTTAATATATTCTTGCAATTCAATTCTTTTATTTGTTTTGTTATTTGTTACATAACAAATGTATTTTTTAAAATTAATTATAATTAAAATTTATTTAAATATAAATAAGAAATTACATTTCAGGTTTTAGTAAAATTATATTAAAATAAATAAAAATATGTTCAAATATATTAATAAATATATGTCTTTTTTAAATTTATTTCAACATTTTTTTATTTATTCTAACATAATTTTAATTGAAATAAAACTTACATTTAACTAATTTACGATATACATTTTAATATTTACGTTTTTTTTTAACACAACAATCTTTATTAAATTACTTCAACTTTGGAGCTATTTGGCATATAAGGAACGTATTATAAAAACATGAAGTTTCTTATATCAATCATTAATTTTTACTTATCAAAATATTATTAAATAGCTTAATATATCCAGTAATTGACATAAAATTTGCTTTTTTGATAAGTATTTCGATTTTTTGAAACTGAAAATGAATCTCCCCAGTTTCTACTATATTATTGTAAACTACGAATTTATCACGGCAAGCGACACAGTGTCTCACGCCAAATACGTCCCCACGATATGAGCAGTCAGATTGGGAGTGTATCTATATCAGAACGAATGAATTTAGAAATCTATAGCAGAGCCAAGAATTTCTTGAATGAAATATTTCGTTATTTTGATAATAATAAAAAAATTAAATTTTACGATAAACACAAATTTTCATGCTCAGTACTAAATTCTCTTATATTAAATTATTTTATTATTCTACTAAGTAGATTAAATATTTTATTATTCCACTGAGTAGATAATAAAAGAATTAAATTTTATAACGTATACAAATTTCTGCTTAATTAACGCGATTTAATAAATCACTAATCAATAACTGATACAATATCATATTTCATTCTTTCTGAAAATAATATGCGATAATAAACGTCACTATCTTTTTTCTGCTATAGCGCACGGTAAAGATAAAGTTGCTCTGGTTATTCTGGTGAATGGAAAAAATTTTTTTAACGTTAGTATATACGTATAGGTTCGTCTTACGTTTATTATCTTCTTTTTACGTTAGCATGAAACAGCGTCTTCAAGAATATCTTACAAGCAAGATAACGCAGATTACGATTGAGGGTATCGAGAAACCGCTGTTTAACCACTATTGATTAAAGTCGCAAACAATTTAACGCAAATTATGTGACGAAAACTTTCCTCGCACGACTTTGTGTCTTTATACGGTGAATGCTTAATATTTAAATTTTAGAACTGCGCAGTCGAAGATTTGACCTCAGGTGACTGTAAGTGACGTAATTCACAGCTGAAAAATATTCTATGTTCCAGTGCTGTAAAAGAACTATGCCATTATTTCTGAGAGAAAGAAAGAGATGATTTATACGAAATAAAAACAAGAAATAATCTTTCCGAAACTTTTCCAGACAAGTTATAACTATTTAGAAAAGAACTTTTCTCCAGGAATTTTAATTTTACGTTTTTTTTTTTTGTATAAAGTTCGTAGATTGTATGCTAGTTAGAAACAATTCTTCTTAATAAATTTGTATAAAATTTACGATGGAACAGATTTTTGCAATATGCGCAGGTTTTATTTTTCGACCGCTTGGCAAGCTTGTGAAATATATAATTTAAAGTGTCGTTTGCTATTCTCAACTGCCATTCTCAAACAAACGCTTTAAAAAGACGTTGCTTCACATCGTTACTAATTATCCTAAATTAAATTAATAAATTAATAAATTATTAAATTAATAAATTAAACCTAAATGGAAATTTATACATAAACGTTTTCATGCGTGTGTGCGGCTCGTTTTGTGTAGTGTATAACTGTAATCGTGACTTTGTGATATTGTACGCATTTATTTATGTAGAATTTTTTCCCTCTCCAATAAGACGTATTGATAAAATAATGATTGTTGAATTGATCAGTACACAATTTTTTATTAAGATTATCATAGAAAATACGTAGTTATCGCCGCTCTTCCTGAAATTGAATAAGATTAGAAAGGAATGCGTTTATCATTAATTCTTTCATGTACACGAGCGGATGTAAGTATTGTAAAATGTAAACTATATAATACATAATTCAAATATAAAAAAAAAACAGTTTTTTCTCAGCAAAGAATTAACTCAAAGCTTGTTAATTTTAAAAATATGTACATAAGTATATTAACTAACTTTTTATAATTCACATATTAGTTATTTTATGTAAATCTCGCGTGTATATTTTATGTAAAATTTAGTACGCTTGATTCAACGATTTGATTGAGTTGCTAAAATAGTTTTAACGCGGGCTTTTTATAAGAAATATAAAATTCTCAAGTTTGCTCGAGTTAATTCAAATGTACGCGTTAAAGGGTTAATATTGAAATGCTGACGGCGAATAATGGTTCCTCATTAAACTTTTACTGAAATAACGTCCAACTCAGATTCATTGAGTAATAATTAACCTAAATGCAGCGTGATGATCGGATATTCATGGGATACCTTTATTTATAATGCAAACAAGCTGAGCATGCTTTTACTCTTGTTCAATGAATAATATAGTATCCTGTCTTTTGTTTCTATAAGACAACAGGTATTTGAATATCAATTCTGTGGGAATAAGTGTAAATATAAAATTTATGTTGAAAATTAAAATTAAATTTAATCTTATTTTATATGAGCACTAAAAATTTAGTTCAAATCACAGTATAAACGTAATAAATTCATAATGTAAATATATCAATAATGTGAATATAAAAAAATAAATAATAATAACAAATAAAATATTAGGTATAATATATTTATGTGATACATTGAGATGCGTAAAATTATTTCTCCGATATGTCATACGGCGCAGAATGTAATAGAATCTAATTATATTTTTAGAAATTGTACAATTTTATTTAAAACAATAAATATTATATTAAAAAATGATCCTAAAACATTCTTGAAACAAAATATTATAATTTGATCGGGCTGAAAATTATTTTATAAACCATTAATTTTAATTTAAAAAATATTAAGTATTAACTTAATCAACCCTGAATATTTTTTAAATACCCAGAAAAGTTTTTAATATATTAAATGTAAGATAAGAAAATTATATTTTAAAAATCGATTTCTTGAATTTAAAGTAAAAATTTTTTCTTATTATTTTCTAAGGAAAAAAAAGGAATTATCAACGTTTATGTATCTATTTGCCTAAAATAGAAAAAAAAATTAAGGTCAACATCACACGGTGTTCCCAAGCGGTCACCCATCCAAGTACTAACCGTGCTCAACGCTGCTTAACTTCAGTGATCGGACGAGAACTGGTTTTTTAAGCGTGATATGGAAGTTGACTACTCACTTGTGTTGTTGTATGTCGTTTTATATGTATTACTTCCAAAATTTTGATTTTTTTTCATATAAAATAAATATCATAAAAATCAACCATGTTATATTAATTAACCAATTAATTAGTGCATATGATAAGAAAGTCATTCAAAAATAATTATGAAAAGGATTAAAAAGAACACTGTATGTATTCATAAAATGAATATAAAAAAAATAAATATATTTATGTGGTACATACATTGAGATGCCCAAAATCAGTGTCATTATCTGTTTCTTTCCAAACTATCTAACTCTGAGATAATTTTTGCTATGATGATTTGCTATGAATGTAGTTTCAGGGCTAACGCTTGTAGCGTAACTTGTAACGCTTTAAATGCTTCATCTAGTATATAAACAAAAAATGTGTTATTTGTATTTATAAAAAAAGAAGAAGAAAATAGCGTTAAAATAATTTTTTTATAATATCAAAATAATGTACATCAGGACTTTTTTTTCATAACTAAAGAATCTATTGAAGACACTCGAGAAAGTCACAGTAAAAAATTACGCTTTTCTTGTTAGTGATAAGAAATTATCAATGGAATCCTATTGACGTAACGTCATTTTCCAACAATTTGAAATTTTCCAGAAGACTTGCGAGCTTGCAAGAAGAAAAATTTTAGATTTATTACATTTTGAAGATAAAATTTTTTAATTTTTTTACAGTGAACGCAGTAACGCGGTTTTGCGTCAACTTTTTTTTTAGAGCCTCTCGAAGCGCACATCTGATGAGTGTAATTTGCCATTGTATAATTAACAAATGGAGATATTAAGCGTCAATTAATATCATGAGATGAGCCTCGTGTACAGAATACATAGGAAGATTAATATTCGATACTAAAAATTTTTCCATGCGGGATGACACACGAACTTTGCATTCCATAACTGGCACACAAATCATCTTTTATAATTAAAATGTGCTTTATGTTTTGAATGGAATGTTTTTGCCAGCTGTCGCTCTGAAACACATTTTAAATATTGCAGTCACGTCTTTCTGAAACTAATGTGGACAAATTTTCCACGATAATTAAAATTTACAAATAATTAAAATGTGTTTACAAGTATTTGTTAAAACTAGTAATATAAAAAATTGATTAGTAATATTAAAAATGTATCGCAATGCTACATAATATTATACTAACAATAAGTACTTTAAATCATAAAATAGTATTATTCGATATTTCTGGAACTACATGAACTTTTATGTATTGCTGAATTAAAGACAGATATTAAGGACAGAAAAGTATTATCCTATAATAAAAATTACGCTAGAACGAGTAAAAAAAAATTTTACGTCACAAGTAAGAGATGTATATTGCGAAACCATTGTTTCCTGTGAAAAATATCTTCAATGTGAAAAATATCTTGAACATTAAACTTCCATTGAACAAAATCCACTTTTAAATTTTTATCTAAAGATTTTTCAAAACCTTTGTGATATCAGAATCGCCTGAATCAATTTATTCTCACTTAAGCAAAGTGTTAATTTGAAATTCTTTAATTTAATTCTTCGATATTGTGGAATCGTGACGAATTATTTTCTGATTGTGATTCGTCGTTTGTAGATTGTAATGGAATGTTTTAATGACGCATATACGCACTTGCAAAGTGTTCTGAGCGATAAAACATAAGTGCATTTGAGATGAATGCACTTTGTCACGTTTCGCGCATTGTGCTATCCAATCCCCACGTATTTCCCCATTCACACGCTTCTCATTAATCCTCTCATTAGCAGCACTAATTTTATTTTATTTTTTTTACATGTGCAATGCATTTTTTCACGTATTAGATCATGCAGCATCGTCATGCAAAAATTGTGTGACGTAATGCGTTGTTTGAAAATTACATCTCGAGTTCTTGTTATCATCGCACTCGTGCGCGATTACTTTAACTACGTTGACGGTCGATTTCTCTGTTGACCAGGTTGAAGCACCGCGTCTCGAATTTAGCATCGTAATAATAAGACCGGGTTTCCTCATTGATTTCTTTACATTTTATTGTTCACGTAAATATATTATACTCTACAATGCAATCGTACAATGAAGCAATAATCTTTTGCTCCTGCGAGTAAAATCAAAGTTTTCTTTCAAGAAAAATTTCAATATCTCTCACAGAAACTAAATTGATAATATAAAAAAAAATAAATCCTTATTTCATCTCTTCCATTCTTGCAATTTTATAAATTACTTTTCAAGATTTTTAAAAATAAATGTCAACTTTTATTTTCTTACACTTTTTCCATAGCATACGCATTTGAATTTTATGTTTTTTAATTGTCTTGGATTCAAACTTACTATAATGCAAAATTAAACTAGTTTGTCGCTACATTACTTTATTTTTCTAAATTTTATATCAAATTCTGATATTCATAATTAAAATAATTACGTTAATTCACATATTTAATATATTATTCTTAAAGCAGGTTTTATAATAAATTTAATTCATATTAATTGAACACCTAGATCTTTGTGAGACACAGCATCCCATGTCAAAAACAAATTTTCTTGAACTTTCTGACGTTTCAGTTAATAGAAAGGAAAAGAAGTATCGTGGATTTCTTGATAACACAATCCGAGATTGATAATACAGTGAACAGCCCCATGTCACAACTGTCGCAATGTATTTCCAACTGAAGACGCGCGTCAGGAATTGCTGGTTGGAGAGGACCTCCGTGTAGGATAAAATCAATGCCAGACCAAAAAAAGGTAATTACATTTTTTTCGTTGGTAACTGGACCAGTTCGTTGCGTATTGCAGCGATTATTGTTGAAACCAGGAGATGGCAGAAGCTCTAATTGTCAGTCTGTGTCACGTCAGCCTTTTGTTCGGCGAACTCGTCATCGGCAGAATGGCTTTTTTTCTTTTATTTTTCTCGACGAGACCCCGAAGATTCCCAACACGATCCGAGTAATAAGGTGAGTCCCTTTGGACGTAAGAGCTATGAACTGGCGAAATGGTGCTTTCCGATCGATACGTTGACACGGCGGAAAATGCTGAAATGTCGGTGAACGAAACGTGTTATTCGCATAATTGATGCAACTGACAACTCCCACGTGTCACGGTGTGTTGCGCAATTTCAAACGAACATTGCATAATTAAAGCGACGACGCAAATTTTCCATTCAAATCCTTTTTTTTTTTTTTAATCCTTTCACTTGTAAATTCTTTTTGTTTCGTTCGTAGAGCAGTTCAAATAATGTAAAGCAAAAAGACAAACATCTTTGTGCGTTCTCATTCAATCCGTCGTTAATCTTCTTTCGCAATTTTTCAACATCAAGCGAAGTTTTACAAATACAGTAGCGATTGCAATAAAAACTGCGACGCAGAATGCAAACAGTTGCAAATTAAAGAGAATTACGAAGATAAGTTACACGAAATGCAAATACAAAATGAATTAGGAGCATATCTGAACGATTCGTCATTATATTAGGAACGCTTGCAATTTATACATTGTTGACATTGTTGGCAGATGGGCAAACATAATCACGTGAAAATCGTTGACGTACAAGACAATTTTCCTCGTAATCTTCCTCATTACGGTGGTTTCTATATAATGTCCGCCTCATACGTCGGTGATTACCTCGTGATTATATTTGCCGAGTGTCAACAGAAACCCGACGTTTCCAATCACTCTTAATCTATCTGTTTGCGAATTATCACAAGCGGTATACCGTAATTATTTTTAATTTACTTCTAACTTTTGGAAACAGCCACCGGATGATTACAATTACAGAACAAATCCAAGTGATAAATCATTTCGTTTCGTTCGCCGCACATTTTCTCGTTGTTTTATTTTACGGGGGACAGTTGCAGCTGCAGCCTCGATTCGATAAATGTTAACGATTACGATTGTTTAAATTATAGCCCGCGGCATCACGGATAGAGCTAGAAAATTTAATTCATCGGGATTAACGTTAATCGATGTTATATTGATGCAATATATCTCCGAAGCCATTAGCCGTATCGGTAATGCTGGTTGATTAATTTCGCTCGGCGATCTTCCGCATCTGTTTCTAGATCAAATAAACAATGAGGAATTTGATTAATTACCGTTGACATTAATTGATCTTCGCTCGTAAATTTCTTTAGAAACGTGTGTGCAATCGATACCAATCGCTTCATTTATTCCAATTAATTCGATTCCTTCTTTCTCGCATTCGACAAGGTTGCATTGAAATTCTTGCCGCAAAGTGAAATTATAAATCACATTCTGCTCGGGACAATTAGTCGCGCTCGCCTATTAAAATGTTGAGAATAATTCTGTCGCGAACGTAACGACAATAAATTGCTTCCTTGTTTTGCTTTGCGCCTCTGGCATGATAATTACCGGTCTAATCGCGTTTTAAATGTCACACTAATCACGCTGGACGCGCATCCGGCCTGTATCCGTATCTATCAAATTGGATACTGAAGTTGCCTTTATTTTTTTTATCTCCGTTGAACTTCCAAAGTTCACGAAATGCTCGTTTCCTTTTGCATAATTTTTAATTTTAATTGCGTTTTTAATCGTTGATATTAACGTCGCGAACGTATTAAAAATTTCTTTCAGTGTAAAAGGATTTAAAAACTTAAAAGGGATGAAAGAAACGAATTAAGATGCGTAACAGCCATTCCATTGCGATAGAATTTGCCCATATCACTTAAGAACTGAATAAACACAGAGTATTCCATAAATCGCATGTTTGCGATTCGTAATATTTATTCCGCAAAGTCCGCTAACGTCAGTGAATAGATATTTTATGACTAATTTAAGGATAATCGTCGTTTAAAGCGCCGTTATATAGATTAAGCGAGTTATCAAGGGCTACCGGTGATAAAGATATCGCGATCAACGCCGCATCGACACGCGTAATACATTTCCGATAATTTATCGCTCCTCATTGTTACGTAAAGAAATAGTCGAAGGTTTATAACACAGCTCTCACTTGGCGAAAAGATCATTTTAGCGGCAGTGCGTGCGTGGCATCGGTAAGTACGTTCTTTATCTTCTTTTTTTTCTCCTCACAGCACACACATTTTGTCACCAGAAACACACTTTGAATTTGTTAATATCGCGGTTACCATCCTTCCAAACTGCGCGTGAAGCTGCACTATCATTGATAAACAATAGATCGCAATTAGAGCTCATTGATGAACAATGTTTTGTTTTTTTCTTTCGTGCGTGAAAAAGTGCGGTGGGGGAAGTGATTATCGATCCCTCGATTCCGCGATGGTAACAATCAAACGAGTGCAAAGAACAATTTTTCGTCATTACGATAATAACTGTTCCATTCGCGTCAATTCGTTCAATCGTTTTTCGAAACGTTTTAATCCACAATCGGTTGCAAAAGGGATAACTGACAGCAAAGTGCGCCAAAATCGAGTTTGTGAATCTTTTTTTATTAAAACAAATATATATACATTTATTGACTTATTGAGATTTTACTTTGGTGAAAATGTCCTTAACTATTGTGTATATAATTAACTTTGTGAGTTTTTCACGTTCCAAGAATAGTTCAGGAGTAGTTTTGTTAAAACAAGTGCACTTTAATATAACTACTTATTTTAAGAAAAATCAAATATATTTTTTCTAAATATCAACAAATTTCTAAGTCGAAGAAAGAAAGAGAATTAATTTTTTAACAGATAATTTTTGGAAAAGTGTGTGCCTAAGTGTGTTTCACGAAGTTAATAAAAAATATTAAAACTTTTAATCAAAGTATAGTCTTTCCTTGAGAATTTATATCAATAAGCGCGTAATATAATCGCATTTAAAAAAAGACTCCTTTGCCAAGCGCAAAATTGAATTTTTCTTATTACTTCCTCCTCAGTTTTATAAGTAACCGTGCGTCTGTCTAATTGACACGCATGTGCGTAACGTAGTATCGGTTGCGGGTCGACGTCGCAGGGTGCAAAGTAAATCTCGTCCTGGATTTTATTGATTTTTACGTAGACGTAAGTGGACCGAGAGTTAGAATAACGTCTTTGAATTATTTTGTTCCGCGTGGTTTGATCAGCGGGTAAATGTATTATACGACGTTCGATCTCTCTTCGTCGTTCCATCGTATAAAAGGAAGAAGAGAAGAAGAAAAGAAGAAAGAGAAAAAGCGAAACGATACCTGCGACAAATACCAGTCGATTCGTTACACGGTGTGTTTCACAGCGTGAGATTGACGTTTAAAATACAGATACATTAATCAGTACAGAGAAATGTCGCAAAATCAAACGCGAGATCGAAAAGCCTTTCGCTCGACGTCGTCGTGATTGATTTCGCTCTGTGGTTTAATCATTCACGCCACTCGTTTGATTTAACTTAATTATTACAACGAGTTATTACAGCGCGTTATCCATCTTCCCTCGGTTTGTGTTAGGGAGAAAACCGGCGGACTGGGGGACTCGTCTTTGAGTTGGGGTGATACTCTGTGAAGGTAGATTTCGTCAGTCTGGTTTGCTCGCACCGAAAGGAGAGACATAAATTTTTTTTGGGAAGCAATTCCCATAACTAAAGCCTGAAGATTTAATATTAAAAGCGTTTTAAACATGAAAGAGGTCTCGGGACAAATTATTTTCTCAGATAAATGTCTTCATTTATTATTTAGATGCTGACGCAAAGTGTAAAAGATAAATGAGTGCATTTATCAGTATTTACAGCTTTTTCCGCAGAGATGCATTCAAGTTAGACTTAATTAGGCGGACGAGTTTAATATCAAATTTATTATGCAATTCTTTACTCCTCTTCTTCTAAAACACTTTCTATAGCTATCAATTCAATTTCACCGCTATTCTGCGTCACATTGCCTAATTTATTATAAAGTTTTTCATTTCTTTATTTCATTTATTGATAAAAAAAACAGACATGCGAATAAATATATGAATGCATTAGGAAAGATCAAGTTATAATATTAGCTTATCTATTATTTTAAGGTAAATTGGCAGAACTCCTCTCTCCTCGCAAACATTTTAATTAATCAATCACGAACAGTAGATTTAGTTTAGCATGAGATCCCAAGTAAAATTTGCAAATGAGTTCTTATCCATTCCCTCGTTCATCCATAATTCGATGCCAAAAGGTCAAGGGTGTTCCTTTCAATAAGGGAATTTCCCGAAGACCATTCTCTGCGACGACGCCGCGCGACCTTGACCATGGCGCCTCGTTTCAGGGTCTAGGTCTCGAGACGTCGGCCGTTGCATCTTCTGCATCGCGACCCGCGATCGAGATCGCGTTTCGCGCGAGGAGTGCGACAAAAGAAAAGAGTGGGAGACAGAAGTGGTAACGGATCGGAGGAAACCGAGCGAGAAAGAGAGATCGAGAGAAAATGACCCCCACTCATGGTAACGAGAAGATAGAGGGGCGCTCTTATAAAGACTATGCCTACAGCCCTGTACCAGTGAGTTCCCCTTCGGCGGTGTGCGGTACACCCCCGGTCAGAGAGTCCGTGGAGTTAAACATCCGCGACAGGACGTCGTTACGCACCGTCGGCCATTGCTGCCCCGAGAACATGACGGAGAAGGGTTCCAAGTACGTCCAGTTCCTGGCCGCTGCGGCGGGTAAGTGTCCGTTTGCCAATAAGGGGTTAAATCCTAAAGAGGAAGTAACAATAAAATTAATTCACTGTCGAAACTCTGTTTTTTTCTTAGGAGTTTCGGACTTCTCGAAGTCCTCTTCTCAAATATGTATTTTTTTTTTTTCAAAATAATTCAACCTCAATGATTGTGAAAAATTAGAAGCGCTGTTTAAATTATTCTCCAAATGAGATGGATAGTTGACGGATTAATTTTTTTCAAAGTAAATCAATTTAATCGTTTATGCAAAAGCATTATCATAATATGTCAAAGCATTATGTCACGCATTATCATAATTTTGTTGTTATATTCCGCTCGTTAATGAAAGCTATAGCTACTGCTGCGTTTCGTGCTGGTAATAGCGATTATTTGATAAATTAATTTAATGGAATTCATAAAACGAGATTGTGCAGCCACAATATATAAACAGTATAGCGTTTAATTTTTATAATTAATTGGCTGCAGTGCTTCCTAAATTGAAAGTACGGAAAAATTTTTAATCGTCAGAGATACATTGAATCTGGTGAAATTATGACTGTGCTAGGACGAATAACCGCTCTCACATTACACACAATTGGATCGATCGACTCCACGCTTGGGGGAATATTCTTCGCGTCGGTTCAGTCATGTACCGGTCGTTCTGTATTTACAATACTCGAAAAAGCTCGTTAAAAGCTATCAAAATACATTTACAGTGAGGCATTAAATTTGATTTAATCTTTTTACTCAGATTACTATTTTTTTTTTAATTCTCGACCTTTAAAAGAGGAATTGGATTACATTGTACATTCATCGGCGTAGTAGAGTGCAGAGGATTTAAAACGATCAGATTGGATAATAGGGCAATAAATCACACGATTTGCTTTTTAATGGTGCACTTACTCTTTTGATATGCGAATGACATTAATTGAAGAAAATGAAGAGGCATGATACGCGGCGGCTCTCACCACGTGTGGAGCATGCTGCGGCTGCATCTTGCACATGCGTGACGCGATCATCGATATCGCCGGGATCGACATTTTTATTTTTGCGCGTATTCCGTTCTTGTTTATTTTAAATTTTTTAATAATATATAATATAATAATAATAATATTAATAAAATATTTCAAAGTCTATTTTATTCCTTTTTTTATGACAGTAAATAACTTGTTAAAATAAATAAAAAAAACGAATAAACAACAATAACAAATAAACAGAATTTAATCTTAATGCTGATTATTTATATTACTCCGGACAATATTATTTCATAAAACCTCGTGAAAGTAGACAACAACGTGATAACAGAAAGATAATGTAACGAAAATATTATTTCAGGTGAACAGGTGCAGTCATATGCAAATATTATTGTAATATATGTGCAAAAAGCTTCGTTGTATTTTTATCAGTTATTCAATTTCCATTTCTTAAATTAACAAGAAACGCGATAGTTATAATGAAGCAATGAGATCACATTGTTTGTTTATTTCAGCATTTATCTGTTACTAGATGTGACAATAAATAGATTTTAAATTAACGTTTAAAAATACAAATGTTTAGGCTCAAGAGATTTAAATATCAATACAAACTTTCAAGGGCTAACGAGCCACGCTAGACCATCGTGCTATTACCAATACACTTTGTGACCTATAAGATGGTCATTTTCAAGAAACATCATAACAATTCTACGCAAATAAAGAAATGAAATTTAAATTATTAACATATTAAATAATTAACGAGAAACGTTTTTTTTTTTTTTTTTAGAAAACCAGAAAAGTTTTTTTAAATAATCTTTTATAGAGATTTATGTATCAATATTTGCATGCAGAGATATCGTTCACTCCAGGTGTTACAAAATAAAAAGTCGTTATGCATGAACAACAGACATAAGATTAATCTCTAAACTTATTTTAGAATTGTCTTGCTACATCAGGGATTGCCACTAATTAAGTGGTCTTATGTACAATTTGATAAATGCTCTGTGTCTGTTATTTGACCGCAGCAAACCGTGAATTTGATATTTTTCTTGAATAGATGACATTTTGTTAGTGGTAAATAAATTTAATATTATAACATAAAATTTATTGTTTATTAATATATAATATAATAATATATTAATAAAATATTTCAGTCTATTTTACTCTTTTTCTTTTTTGATAGCAGTAAACAATTTGTTAAAATAAATCGAAGAGACGAATAAACAAAATTTAATCTTATTTATTTGTAAAAATTTATTATGTAAATTTTTCGTCGACATTCTTTTTACAATAATTTTTATAAGAAAAAAATAAGAGCTTACCACAAAGATTTATTTAAAACACATTACGATGTTTTATTACAATGGTTTATTTATTTATTTTTTTTTAACATGTTAATGACGAGAATTGAAGATTCGCGATTTAGCAGAAAAATAAACACGTGACTTAATTCGCTATTGAACCCGTGATGCCATTATGCAGCAAGAAAGAAGAGACCAGGATAATTATTCAGTTCGATAATTCCGGTCGATCGAGCCAAGATTAGCTCAAGCTTGAGGTATTAGCATAAAAAATCCACTCGGGTAAGAACACGGAGCACGATGTCGGGTTACATGGCACGATTCACGTCCATCGGCTGATCGGCAAGTCCTTCGCGTACTCGGATGACGGGAATATTAAACGATTCACATCCGGTGCTCGACCGAATTCAATCTTAGCCGACAAAGATCGCAATCGGTTTAAACTACTTCCTCATTACCGGTGCAGCCGCGGTCGAGACCTCGAAGTGAGAATCCTGAGTTGGATGAGGGGCCGCTCTCGCAAGTCAATCGTATTCGTAATTAAACCAGCCAGCGGCGAGCCCTTCGATTGTTCAGTAATGATCGCCAGTCGGATTGAGAGCAACCTGATTCTCAATGGAGATCAATTTTCAATTCTTCTCTAATGATGTGTGCTCCTTAGTAAAATCGGAGCGAGCAAAAGGGAATTTTTAAAAAAAATCCACGCTGCTACGCTGCATATTATTAATGGGGATCCACGTTCGCGGATTCTTCTCTCGCGGCTGAATAATGCGGAATTATTTAAATTTTTGCGCGCGGCGACGATACGACACGTTCGGATATAAAAATTCAGATCAGCTCTGATTAGCTCTGCAATGTCAATTCGCGCGAAATCAGAAATCATGCGAGAATCCTTGAATGAGGAAACGGAAATCTCCCAGCGGCTTGGGCCTATTTGCAGCAATGTAGATTAACTTCAATCTCGATTTAACTTACTTCCTATTTTTTTTTCTAATTCTTACAACTAGAAAAAGGTAGGAAGTAAGTTGAACCAAGATTAAAGTTAAGTTACACCGGCGCAAATAGACCTTAATCACCAATTATTTATTTATGTGGAAACCGACGGATTTGATTTCTCAATTTGTTATGAATATGAAGTGGCGTGACAAACCGGACATACATGCAGCATCGGCTTGTCCTCGTGTAACGTGTCCTCAAAGTTTCCGCGACAGGAGTATTTCATGGCCACGTACACGTTTTATTGGAATACGTGAGTTAGCTATATTAGAATTCCGATATTAAATTACAATCTATCAGGCAAATTTGCAGATGCTGAATAAATGTACTATTTATTTGCAAAAATCGTACCAAATGTCCATTAGAATTTTTATATTTATTTTGTTCACGTTAGAAATACAACGTATTTTTAAATTCACCGATTGATCAATCGCATTATGCGCAAATGTAACTTTGCTCTATAAAAACTGATTGAAAAATTAAAAAACTTATGTATACTTTTGTTTTTTAGCTATCACTTCCAAAGATTTTTAATTAATTCATTCCGTCATAAGTTAATAGTTTTAATGCAGTAGCTACCGCGAAAGATTAATCCTAATGCGACAATGTAAAAAATATAGAATGCATTGTGTCATAATTGCAATTGTTGTTATCGTCATTCATTTGGAGCATTATTTATCACTTTCAAAAATATGATCTTCAATTTTATTTATTAAGCCAAACAGTAGCCTTTTTTTGAGAAGATACAATTTTTAACTTAACCAGAATTATCAGGCATTAGCTGAGCCAAATTTTATCTTGCCTATTTATACACCTGTCAAACGTAATTAAAATCCTTCAATTTACATTGTTAAAGACTAAGTTGACCGATTCTCATTTAAATGAATAATTTAATTTAATTAAGACAAAAATACTCTTAATATATTTATAAAAGAATTACTACTAAAAAAAAGTTTAGTAATAATAATCAAGCCTTAAAAATTTCAATTAAATATTACATTTATAATTAATATGACCAAATATTTAGTAATACTTAATTATTATATTAATCCCAAACATATAACAATAGCAATCAATCGATTACTAAACAATTACTAAATATTTGATTATGTTAACTAAATATTTAATTGAAGCTATTATATTTCAGTAAACCTAAGTAATTATTATTTAGACTTCATTGTTATTATTAAACTCTTGTTGCTCATATTAGCATCATTTTATTATACTTCTGATTTAATTCTTCCTAATTTCTTACCATTTTTTTTTTATTGTACATTTAAAGAATTAAGTTTATGCTTCTTTCAAGAACATTAATATATAATAAATAATAATGATAATTGCCGAAAGCGACGTATTATTCCATATATCTTCCATTTATCTTTCTATATTCTGTAAGATTTTACTACGATTTATTTTGAATGACGTCAGATGAGTTGTTTATCTGATTATTTATCCTTATCGGCGTTCGATGACGAGATTGGTTGCGTACGTAAAAATGCGGCTTTACTATTGTTTTACAAGTAACAGCCGCACGATGGATATATCATTGTTGTGATATTTTTATCATATTCCCAGTCGGGATTTTTCCGAATATCGTGTTATCTGCCGGTGACGCCTCTCGAGTGCGCTCGCACACTCATCGTTAACTATCGATTATATTATCCAATTGCGCTGCCCTCATTTTTAATCCATTGCAATTTTCCTCGCGTGTGTCCGATACTGTTCGATGTTTCGCGGGACGCGGACGTCAATGTTTGTCAGTTGGCCGTGGCGCAACGTCAATGCGAACGATTTTGCAACGTAAATGATGATGACAATATTTATAATCGCGCAGAAAAATATACGTGACGATGTCCAGGGTCTTTATGCTGCTGAGATGCAGTCGCGCACAAATCTCTTGAAACGGCATCGTCTGATCGCCGAACAATATTGCGACGACACCTAACGAATTATCGTAATTCATTAGACGTTGTCGCGGTATTGTTCGGCGCTCGTGAAAGGCGGTCTGCACCTTTTTAAATTCAAAAGTGATTATATTTCTTGTTGGTTGTAATCTAAATTGCCTTATCGCAACGATAAAAGCGATTTTTATGGCTGCACTTTTCTCGATCACCGGCGTGATTGATTACTTTCCAATATTATTCCACCGTGGTCTTTCAGACCGTAATACCTTGTCTACAATGTATGTGCACGCATGCATATCGTTTGAAAAGTCCAAATGTATTATTTCAACGCTTTACAATAATAATAATAATCTTTCAAAAGAGAATATGATCAATAATTGTAAGAATCGCTTTTAACTCGACGTTTAAGTCGTTTTTAAGTGTGAGTCAATAAATCTAATTCTGCATAAATTTAATGTCACGGGCAAATAAATTTACAAGTAGGTACTCTTGAAAATGCATTTCGTCATATTTTCTTCATACTTCAAGGTGTCATTTTTGACATTTGATCGACGACTGACTTCCACTCTACAATTTGCGACGCACGGTGCAGCGTTTAGTAAGCGGATTTAACTGGTCTTCGTCGCTTATCGGTTTTTATCGTTCGCGCAGGCCATTTTGTCATCCATTTCACGTATTTCTGTCCCGCGATAATCCGGCACGTGCCACGAACGCGGCGTAAATAAAGGAGGCAGGTTGTCACGTATGATGAAAAAGCGTACTGTAGCCCGTAGTCTACGAATGCAACTTCAATCAAGCCGACAAATAAAATTAAGAAGGTTTAAGAAGGATTATGCCAGTCAACGACGAATCGTCGAAGCACTCTGAGCTTGACAAGTTGATGCAGCATCGACATTGACTACGATATCTCGTTCCGGGGCAAAGGTGCATCGATCCTCTTGCCTTTTCAGCGGCACGCCTTCGATATCGGCATTTTTATTTTGGAGTCTCACCAGAGATTACACCGACTCGTTTTAAAATATTTAAATTTTGTTTAGTCATGAAAAAAAAATGTTTTAAATCTCCACTTAAAGTGTGATAAAAGAAAGATGTATTAATAATCACGGTACGATAGTTTAATTTTAATCGCATTACTTAACATGTGCAAATACATAATACAATTATATTAATTACACAGATAATCAATAACGTTAATTTTTAATTGATCGTTGATATGAAAAATCAATATTGCAAGTCATTATTTGTGCTGCAAGTTTCGAAAGCGCAATTTTAATTATGTGATTTACACTTCTATTTTTAAAAAAATAGAGAGAAAGAATTTATTAAACCTATAAATTTCTATATTAAATATTTATTTACAAATTTTTGCTTTGAGCTTAGAATGGTTTTCTGATTTTACAATCTACAGTACCACATTTCTATTCTTGACTTTTCTTTACATTGCACTAAATTTTAATCTAAACTTTAAAACCACACGAAAAAAACATAAACGTTTATAATTCTTTTTTTTCCCTTAGAAAATAATAAAAAAAAAATTTTACTTCAAATTCAAGAAATTGGTTTTTAAAACATAATTTTCTTATCTTACATTCAATATATTAAAAACATTTCTGGATACTTAAAAAATATTCAGGGTTGACTAATTAATATTAAAAATTTTTTTAAAATTAAAATTAATGGTTTATAAAATAACTTTTGGTCCAATCAAGTTATAATATTTTGTTTCAAGAATGTCTTATGATCATTTTTTAATATAATATTTATTGCTTTAAATAAAATTGTACAATTTTTAAAAATATAATTGTGTGATATAGTTAATTTTTATGACATTTATTTTATATAAAAAGGAAACAAAATTTTGGAAGTAACAAAGTAAAACTAAACACAATAACATAGGAGACTAGTCAACTTCCATATCACGCTAAAAAAACCAGTTCTCGTCATTAACGTTTCTATCACTGAAGTTAAGCAGCGTTGAGCACGGTTAGTACTTGGATGGGTGACCGCTTGGGAACACCGTGTGATGTTGACCTTAATTTTTTTTTCTATTTTAGGCAAATAGATACATAAACGTTGATAATTCCTTTTTTTCCCTTAGAAAATAATGAGAAAAAATTTCATTTTTACAATATTCAACATAAATTTATTATAATTTTTTTATAATCAATGCACTCAAAAACATGAAAAACTTAAATTTGAACGTATTCATGCAAGCAGATTTAATTTTCCAAGTATTTTGTCTGCCATTTATTGCATCCGCCTTTATAAATTTTAAAAATCTGAAAACATATTTGAATTCATTGACCGCAAAAACTTCAAATACTTGCATAATGTGAAGATCTGCCTACTCCTCAAATTGCATGATTAAAAAGGTCAAGCTGAAAATTCCACTGCAACTATATATAGATTTATAATGGGATTTTAAATTCCGAGATAAACCTTAACATTTAGTTACAATGAGAAAAAACGATGACAGGAATGTTAAATCATTCGGCAAGTGCATGATCATCCGATGATGAAGTTAGAGAAAATGATTATCAATGGAAATTTTTCATGATTGAAAATCAGACACCACGCGAAACTTATCCCTCTTTACGTCATCTCGTGTTTTACATTGCGAAGCGATAACTCCGAGCGTGTATCTATTTGGATCTCTATATTCGCGATAATACTTGACACGAATTGAGAGATATACGATATCACATCATGTCATGATCAATGAAAAAATAATTTATACTAAACTCAGTGAAATTAGTGACTCTTGACAATCGTGTATATATCACGTAGAAAAAAAGCCAAGAGGAAATGCAGTGGTGATAATCCCACGCAATTAGACAATGATTAGAATCCACGACTGCGAGAGAGGTTCCACTTGCTTATCAAAAAGGGACGTCGGTAAAGTGTGCAAGCAAGTTAATTGTGCATTTCTTGTAAAACAATGATTTCATCTTTCGTAAGACATCTTAAAATTCTTGAGACACTTATAAAGTTATTAAAAAGATTTCTTGTATCTCAATTTATGTCATTTTTGGACATCGTTTTAGCTTGGCTAAAATTTTTTAATGTTATTAAATTTCTTCAGTTCAAGTATTTTATTTATTTAATTTAAATGCATAAATATTTAAACTGAAGGAATTAATCAAGTTGAAAAATTTTGTTAAGTTAACAACTTTTTTCTCGGGGTAGAGCGTACAAGTAAATTGGTGGTGCATTCATCAGAACATATTAATACGTCTTTTAGAATCGTTTAAAGGATCTTAAAATTCTTGAGACTTGCGAAAAATTTATTTGCCAGAAAGACATCTTTGTAATATCTTCTGGATATTTTACATCTCAATTTATGACGTTTTTGAACATTGTTTTAAAATACTTTTAGACGCGCGTGTTGACCGGGTCATCTTAAAATTATAATTGGAAAGTTCCAAATCGTTCGATGAAAGTTCACAAGTTTATTTCTCATTGAAGATATAATTTACGTTTCCAAAGACAATGTTTAACAATTTGATATGACTGCAGCTTGATTAATTTATTATTACGAACACAAATTTTGCCTGCTGTAATGCGATACGGTTATTTTCCCATTTGTAATTTATTTTTTTTTTTGTAATTTTACACATACTGTTAACGATATCGTCCGCTTTATATGCCGCAAGAAATTTTAACGCTCGACTAATCGCATTTTCATTAAACATCGCGTCGTAATTGTTTGTAATTGTCCAGAACAATTTCCAGTGGCGGGTAAAAGCAGCGCTAATGAAATTCGATAAAATAAAGCTTGTTGCTTTCCGCGTGTGACTGGTTCATTGTTGTCAAAGCCACCGAGGATATCTCTTTTCCCGCAGGAATGCAAAGTGCAATCCCGTGTTCGCGCCGTTAACGACAACTATAACGTTACGTTATGAAAATAGTAGCGAGATCGTGTCTTCCCGATGTCACGTGCACTCGCCGTTCTCACGACACGTTAACGTCAGTTCGACGCGTGCGATTAACGATATAACCACGTGATGCATCGGGGAAAATTACGTAAATGCGATAATTCCGCGACGCGGAACATCGTTATAATAATAACCGCTTCGCCGATTTTTCTGTATAGACTATTTGTAACGAAGTAATAATTCAATTGACAATTCAGCGGGTAATTCAATTTATGTTTGTACTATTCCGAGACACCGCGTCATCCCTCTTTTCATTCGTGGTATACAAAACACAAATTAAGATTCCCTATTCACAAAGATATCATCGGATAATAACGTGCTGGTTGTGAGCACGTTTATTATCCTTCAACGTATTTTTTTTTCTCTACAGTATATAAATACGAAGTGTATAAATGCGCCGTCCCCCTCCTACATTCACGACACAAAGCATATAAATTGAAATGCTTCGTTTGGGTAAAAGGAACAATAGAATATCGTTGAATAACAGTATATTGTTGATTATAAGTATGGATCGTTTTTCAATATGAAATAAATGTTCTTTATCACGTGTGTGGAGTTTTATTATAAAATAAAAGTTCATTGCTCGAGTTTATTACGGACGTGCAATGGATTGAACATTTTTTTTTACCAAAATATATCTTGCGAATGTATATCAAATTCGCCTGCTGGACATTCTCCGCTGCGCGCTACAGTTTAAATCTCCGTAAGCTTCGAACGTGCACCGATATAACGTATACCGGAAGCATCGCGGGCCTTGAATCTCACCGCATTGCCTGAAATACGCAATTATGTAAAACCTCTTTATCGCCGGAAAAACCTTCAAAGCGCGCTTTGACTCGCGTTTCGTCAGCGGAGCATTGCCGGCAAGTTATCTCGATCGCTAGCATGATTGAATTGCTAATCATGCCGAGACGGAAACACCTTCGGAAAATCAATTTCTCGAACGCGATAAAAAATGTAATTTGAGATTTTCTTTGAGACAGATATCTCTTTTCAACATTTCTTATCCGATATGAAACAAAATTCCCAGCTTTAATAATTAAATATTTAAATTAGATTAAAAAAAAAAAGATATAAACTTAATGTTGCAATAAAACAATATAATTTAAATGCAAAAAGCTAACAATTGACTAAATAAAAAACAAGCAACATTTCAATATTCAACAACGTATTTTTGTATCATCAATTTTATATAATTAAAAAGAACAAAATCAAAATTTCTTGAGAAACATGCAGTAAATGCGACAATAATTGATATGCGCGATAGGCGCGAGTGACCGTGTACGACGATGATTTATCCTCGCACGTTTATCTACGATTTAATTTAAATTCACATTTGTAGGCTGATGGATATTTTATCAAATCTCATTTAAGCGATAAAACAACAGATCAAAAGATATTTTCTTTCGATATAAATGTAGATTAAAAATACAACGCGCTTAATTACATTATTATCAAACATCTAAGGAATTAACGTGATTAAGCGCGCAAAAAAAGTTATGAGAATATCTTTGCAATTATTTATTATTGTATTTTCCATTTGTATATTCTGGAATTTTGTACAATCACAGCCAGTATATCTGTCGTCGCGACTGGTGCTATGATGGCATGGACGAGTCCCATCCTTCCTAACTTGGAGAAGGACGGCGGACCTTTGGGATCGCCGATAGACGGTGATCAAAGTACTTGGATAGCATCTCTGATGACCCTCGGTGTTATTCCTGGCAGCTTTGTGGCGGGATACTTCGGAGAAAGGTAGTGTACAAATTAACAGTTCAGTCGCACGTATAAGTGTCGCAACATAGTGATTTAACTGTGCGCCCTATTTGATAATTAGAAAAAAAAACTAATCAACTAGCAAGTTATTTATCGTCATTTTGACATTACAATGATGCTTTTTAGTTCAAACCTTTTAACTTTTAAAATTTTTAATTATCAAAATAAGGAAAAATAACGATAGGTTGCTACCTACCAATTTTCTTGAAAAGATAAAATGGCGTATCAGATTTTTATATTTAGTGACCGAACTAAAGACGATACTGACTTTTCCTTCGAATTTCTATAGATGGGGTCGTAAACGAACGTTGTTATCTTGTGTAGTACCCTTTTTAATTGGATGGATACTTATCGCCACTGCAAGTCACATTGCTCAATTATATGTTGCTCGATTCATATTTGGAATAGCCACAGGTTTCGTATTTACTCTCCTCCCCATGTATTGTGGTGAAATTGCTGAGGTAAGTTTATTTTGCATACGTGTACATACAAGTGATATATACAATCTTGACATGCAGTCTCCCAAAATTTTAGCGTTTCTTCTCTTTTCCGGTTTAAAAAATGACAATTATTAATTAATAGAGAAAAAATCACTAATACTATTGTAACATGGGCGTCCTAATATCAGACTCCTTTATTTCTTGGAAATTAAACATTCGAATATATTAATAACGAATAAAAACGTGATCTGTTTAGATAATTAAAGAAATAAATTCCATGGTTCATACACTTATGACTTTTTCCAAATATAAAATCTTTTTCGTTGGATTTTCCAAAGATTTGTCCCACAACTCAAAATCTAAGATGGGAACAAACATAATTAGTATTTTATTCCTATTTTTTCTACTCATTAAATAATATTTGTTAAATATAATATGATATTAAAAAATAATAATATTGTTCATTATATAATAATAAATTTACTATCGTTACATCTTTTCAGACTTCCATCAGGGGAGCGTTAGGCTCTTTTCTTCAGCTCTTTATCACCATCGGTATGCTGTATTCTTATGCTATTGGACCGTTTGTTAGCTATACCGTCTTTTGGATTGTCTGTGGCATTCTGCCAATAATTTTCTTCGTCTGCTTCATGATAATGCCGGAGTCTCCGTACTTTCTTCTCGGCCAAGGCCGCAGAGATGAGGCAATCGCGTCTTTGGCAAAGCTCCGGAGCACATCCGAAGCGGTTGTCCAGAAGGAGGCCGATGAAATACAAGTAAGTTAGACTCTTAAAATTCTAAAATTGTTAACGATCAATTCGAATCTCAAACTCCCTCTTATTAATTTTTTGTTAAGAAATTTAAACCGTCATCGCGATATTCGATTTTGTGAAAAACTCTGTCAGGAAAATACGTGGTACAAATTGTTCTAATAAAAATTGCTAATTTTATTCGCGAGCGTTTGTGACTTCGCTGATTTCTCAGCAAATCGCTCGAGTGACAAATTAATTGCTAATGCTACCTGCACTGCTACGAGCACGTACTCGATCATTGCTAAGCGCATGTCCGAGTATATATTGTCTGTCAGGTCGCGTTAGACAAACGAGGTCGCGGCTAAGGCCGTTCCTTGATCCTAAATGACAATGTCGCACAGTCGTGAGGGACGATTATGATTAGCTTGCAAATAACATTCTTTTCTATAATGCAAATCTTTCATGGAACTACCAAGTGTTTCTTCGGTCATATAATTTTATGTTAAGTGAGAAAAAGCTACGTATTTTAGCGTTGAAACAATCGCAAAATATAATTGCGAAAGTAAATAACAATTTAAAAGCGTATTGAGAAAATAGCTCACAGGTTGTAAGCGGACGGCAAATTTACTTTAACGTTAATTGAGTTAGTTGTTTTTTTTAACGACAACTTGATCTTTTTATTATACCATTGTTTCAGAATACTCTGAGCAAATTTTTACCACTTTTCATTACCGCTTAATTAGGAATTTCATTTTACAAGCCTTACTTTCGACTTTTCAGGTGATAATCGACGAAGCTTTAAAGAATCAAGTTAGCATCTCAATCCTGTTCAAAGTGAAGGCAAACTTCAAAGCGCTGATCTACACATGTGCCTTAGTTGCCTTCCAGCAGTTCACCGGGATCAATGTTGTGCTGTTCTATATGCAAAATATCTTTGACGCTGCCGGAGGTCTCGTCCCAAAGGAGCAAGCGCCAATTATTATCGGAGCCGTGCAACTGTTAGCTTCATCGATAACACCTGTAGTTGTTGACAGGTCAGGTAGAAAAATGCTCCTTATTTTCTCCGGCATCGGCGAGACAGTCAGTTTGGTAAGTAATCGCCCCTATTTTTAGATTTGATCTTAAATTAATCAATTATTCATTAAAAAAGAATATACTTACGTAAATAAAAAAATATAATTTTAATTGCTATCAATTTGACTTTAAAATGTAATTTAATTCAATTGTGAGAAGTTTATCAAACCTTTTTTTGTCTTTAACAATATATTCTCTCTCACACTTTTTACAAAAATCTACAAAAAAGTTTCAAATAAGTGTATTAAATGGGAAACATAATGAGAAATAATTTATTGCTAAGAAATTATTCAGAAAACCTTGCAAGCGATAAGATTATTATTTATTATACAATACACTTATTATTAATTTAAAAACATGCTAGTTTGTGGAGGATTAATGCGCGACTTAGTATTTAATACATCTTGCATTGAAAATTTTACAAATTTCTCGTACCACTCTCTTGATAAACAGCAGATTGATTCAGAAATTTGCATGAAAAGTGTGTCGAAAATTAGCGTATTCATAAAGCAATGGACGCAACGCAGTTTTCCCGTAAAGTTTGCTTCCTGTTTTATGGAACGAGTTGTAATTTTCTGTCGTCTTGCGACAGAATGATAAACCTGAGCAGTTTGTTAGTGTAAACTTACATTACTAATTAAAATTTCAAAGGAATTACAAGGAATTTAGATTAAAGTTATGTTAAAAAAATTTTATTAGAAGTTTCATTAAATTTAAAAAAAAAATTTTATTTAAAAAAAACGTAATTATCTTTTGAATCGTATTTAATCGATGAGCATGAAATTTTACATCGGATAGCAATTAAAATTACTAAGCGAAATTTCCATTTTTATCAGCTTCTTTAATTTAATTTTACTTTTTTAAACAGAAGCCTTTTTGTAGGTATCGTGATCGTAATAAAAAAAAATGAAAAAGATTAAAAAAGAATAAAACTTTGTAGTATATTAATCCAATTGTCACATCCTATAAATATGTTTTGTTGGCGATAATTTATAGATGACTGACGCGAATTATCGCGCGCTGATTCATTTTCATAGTGTACTTATAGATTACATGCAGGATCATTAACGCATTCTTCGGCATGCATAATTATGCTTGCTAGTTGCCGCAAATTATGCTATTTAATAACGCTTTCTTTTATCATACACATCTCGCCTTCAAGAAAATCATTCTCGCGAACAATTTAATTATCTGACGATCGAGGCGCGACTTGAAACTTCCTCTTTGTAGAACGGATAAAGTTAAACGCGACGCGGTAAAATCCTCGCGTGCGGTAATGTCCAGAAAACGAAATAGCGAATTGTGAGGTATGCACATGCGATGTCCGTGACACATACACAGACATACACACACACATACACACACACACACACACACATCATTGTACCTAACGAA
Organism: Solenopsis invicta; assembly: GCF_016802725.1. Classification (NCBI taxonomy): domain Eukaryota; kingdom Metazoa; phylum Arthropoda; class Insecta; order Hymenoptera; family Formicidae; genus Solenopsis; species Solenopsis invicta. The sequence continues at coordinate 14,456,217 of NC_052673.1, forward strand.
TCATCATTACGTATTTCGATGGAATGCGACGGAATGCATCGGATGCAATTCAGTGCACACGAAGCGTGAGGACTTCCACTTGACCGTACATGCACGATTACATAATTCGCAACAGAAGATAAACGCGTACATAAGAGAATACGGTGCAAGTTGAAACGAGTTGAGAAAATTCTTATATTCTTGCATTCTGCATGAGTACCTTTTTCCATTGCTATTGTAAATTTAAGATACTTTAGAAGATAGTTTAGTACTTTGGAAATTTAATACTAATTGTCAGAAACCTTTCAAAATTAACGTGTCATCACAGAAACTTTCCAACGCCGAACGTGTTAAATAAGAATTTTGGAAAGTTTCTGACACAATTCTCAGAGTATTTAATTCTCAAAGTGCTAAACTATCTTCCAAAGAACTTCATAATGGCAATGGAAAAAGGAACTCACAATTGCAAGAATTATAATTTTCTCAACTCGTTCAGCACCGAATAGTTTGTCATGGAAATTTTTCACGATTAGAAAAGTCGTGTTAAATTTAATATATTGTATATCCTAAACGATTCACTTAAATTTTTTGTGCCAATTTAACAATAAATGAGTACGTTAGAAATTAACATAAAAATATAATATTATGACACAATTTTAAAATATTATGATATTTAGTTACTTAAATTATCCATAAACTGTATTTTTAATCAATTATTTTAACACTGAAAAATATTGAATATCAATTTAACGCAAGATATTCAAATAACGTATCACCTTATGTTAAATTAACAAAAATATATTAAAAAATTAACGCAAAAATTTTAAGAAAGACCAATTTTCACAAAAATACAAAATATTTTTTACTCTGTACCTACTTTTTGCTCTCGAACTTTTATTAAGTGCTATTGTTGCGTGACCGGACATTTGTTTTGCAGATTGCGCTGGGTTTGTACTTCTATCTGAAGAACGTACAACAGGCAGACGACGTGGTAGAGCAGATATCCTGGTTGCCAGTGGTCGCGCTTATCATCTTCATCGCCACGTACTGCGTGGGCTGGGGGCCTCTTCCATGGGCAGTGATGGGCGAAATGTTCGCCTCAAACGTCAAGGCTAAGGCTTCCAGTATAACGGTCTCCGTCTGCTGGCTTTTGGCCTTCTTCATCACCAAATTCTCCAACAATCTCGACCAGGCGTTTGGCAAGCACTTACTCTTTTGGACGTTCGGGGTATTCTGCGTCCTCAGTGTCCTATTCACGGTGTTCTTCCTGCCTGAAACGAAAGGCAAGACTCTTCAACAAATCCAGGACGAACTCAATGGAGTGTCTTCGACTACGAATATCGAGAACGGAACGAAGAAATGAGGAAGGAGCATTCACTTCGATTATCCTGACGAACGGTGTACACTGAACCGACAAATCGCAATACTTCGAAGAGATTAGATATTTATAAAAAAATACTGTAATGTAAAGTTTTACATCTTTATGAAATATCTAGGGATTTGATATCTTTTACAGCGCTGGGTAATCAAATAGAGTATTAGAAATGCGGATATTACATATGCCTATTGTTCTACTGCCAAATTTATAGAGACATATACCGTTTGTTTTCTGTTCCTGAACTCCCTGAATTAGTGTGCACTTAAAATGAAATAGATATATATTTGAAAGTTAGTGAAAGCAAGAAAAAACGTTCCAGTGCAGTCTAGTGCAGGAATAGAAAACAAGCCTATAATAGATAATATAAGCAAAGGAAACATCTTTAAGCTTGGACCATCAATTTTTTTTCTAATGAAGCAAAGAAAAGTGAAAAACAGATCAACAAGCGATGGTCCAATGATTTTAATGAATGATATTTAAGAAATTCAAACAGAATGAAAAGGGGATAGACTCTATTTTTGCTCACATATTCAAACAGAAGTAATTTTAGTATTTTCTACAACCAAAAATATTTCATCGTCTTCCAAATGCCTTTAACACGACACGGAACAATTGTATGTGTACATAATGGAAGTCATATCATGTATATTTATTGTAAATGCGTTCGCGTTAACGATTCCTCGATAGGTATCACTGTTCATAAACTTTGTTTTTCCAGCACGGAAGAATTTGTAACGTGCAAGTAAACGTTCCTACGTTTCCAAGCAAGTTCCTATCTGGTCCGTGACTAAGAAACGCGATAGAATAATATGATTTCTATTTGTATTTTATCGAGACTTTCTAGTATTATGTATGCTTGTGGAGAGACGTAGCGTAAAGTACAAAAAACCGTAAAAAAAATTTTGCAGCGTATTTCTCGTTTACGGATGAGAGACTAGTCATTTTATAACGTTTGTATGGAGAGAGAGAGAGAGTAATTATTAACGACGCGCCGAAGTTATCGATATGTAAAAGAAAATTTCATATAGACTATCGTTGAAATGAGAGATCGTTGAAACTGCCAATAAAAGAATTGAGGAATTTAAACGGCGTAAAAAGAAAGGTATGAAGAAATATTGCTGAAATTTTAATAAATATTGACAACAACAAAGTCGTGTCATCGATATATTTAATCATTTGCAACGTACTACTTACATAATTTAAATACGTACAATATAAATCATTATAATAATTAAACGGACAAAATAATTTTAAGAAATAAAATCCAAACTCTGTATTATTAGTGTGTCGATTTTTTAAGTTATATTATTTTTAAGTAATATTGTAATATTGTCTTTACTTTTAATTGAGTGATATACTACTTTTCAATGTGTGATATACATTTTTTCTTTGTAATAATTTAATAGAGATATGACACATTTTAAATTTAATATCATCTCAATATACTATTAAAAATTGTAATATAAAATATTTTATAAAAATAATTCTATTTATCTTTTGTAATACTGTCCTCAAAATTTAATTTGCAAAACGAAGTTATAATATTGGAAATTGTAATTATATAAAAGTGATTCTATTGACCATATGTGCTGGTTGCACGTATTGATCAACGAATAAGACTTTTATATTATAAACAATAGTGTGTATAGATATATTGACTAGATGTATATTAAAATAATATTTCATAAAGTATATATAGAAAAAGCGCTTTATTATAAATAATAATGTGTATGAGATTTTTTTTGCCTTTCGCACTAAAACAAATTTTTGTGAATGGCAAATCAAATTTGAAAATGACAGATATTATTAAAAAACAGTGTTCTATTCTATATCTATTACATATCAACTGTTTATAGCTACTGCATATATATATATATATATATATATATATATATATTTTAATACGTAAAGACATATTTTTATATCTAATTATTGTTTACAATTATAAATAAATTAAATTTTAAAATAATGTATATTCTTGTAATTTTATGACAAGATGAAAAATTTCTTTTCTTTTTATTTTTCCAAATTAATCTCACGCTGACAATTATTTTTTGACGTTAATATATCCTCTTAATATATGTATATAAAATAATATATAAAAGAATAAGGAATAGAAATTAATTTAATTACAATAAGCATTTGTTTAAAAAATATTTTTTTCAAAATTGATGTTAAGAATAAAAGAGGAAACATTTTACTTCTGTTAAAAAAATTTTTTTTACTGAAATATACGATTCAGTATAAAAATAAAAAAATAAAAAGTTGGTAGTATATCAGTAAAATAAAACGGCTGAATAAAGATCAGATTTCAATAAAAGATATTTATAACTCAATTTCTAAAAGTATATGAACAGAGATCCAAGATAAACATTGTCTGAATTTTTTATTTGTGTCACGACTATAAATACGACGAATATGTCACGAATAAAGATGATTTTCGATTCGTTTATTGAATCACGTTTCAAAATTAGGTTTAGTTAAATAAACTTCAACAGAAACGAAATTATAAATATGAGCATTAAATAAATAATCGTTGCCACATATGTTATCGGGTTTCGGTATAACGAAACAAAAGCCACGCGCTGCGTATGACGGGTAGGTAAAATTTATTTCAACAACGTATTAATTAAAGCTTTTTGAATCGTTCAATTCAACGTTATCAAATCGTATGGGCAAAATATACAGTTGATGTAACGAGGATATCTTTTGAAAACGATGAATAAACGCAATCAAGATAAGGAAAGCGATATGGTAAATATGTAACATTGGTTAAAAAAATTGCAAGCTATATTAAAACGTCAATTTAAAAAAAAAACATGAATTGATTTAAATGTCAATCTATATAAAAATATTATGCACCAACATCATTTTATTTTTCGATATGTAGAATGAAGAGGATAAGAGGTTACAAGAAGAATTGCTACAAGCGGTCGACGTATTAAAAGTAAATAAATTTTGACAATTCTCTGCTACATATTGTACTTAGAAAAAAAAAGGAGTAAAACGAGCCATTGAGAAACGGGTTTTAAATTTATTTTTTATTTTTTAATGATCAAAAGAACCTGTTATCTTCCTCAGAAAGGAATTGGATTTCCTAGTCTAAGCTACATGTAATTTTGTCGTCAGGGTAAAGATGAGACAGCTATGTTGCTGTCGTTGAACCATCTAAGAATGCTGATACGTACGTCTACAACTTCGATGACTTCCGTTCCGAAACCTCTCAAATACTTAAGGAATTTTTATCCGAGCTTGCGGAGCGCGTATGGAGGGCTCAAGCGGGAAGAGGCAAAGATACGTTTTGCAGAAATCTTGAGTGTACTCGCGCTCGCTGGAGCTACTCCAGGATCCAAGGACTGTCTGGATTTTTGCATCAAAGGAGCTGTGGATAATCCCGGGGAATGGGGCCATGAATACGTGAGGCAACTCGAGATAGAGATCGTCGACGAATGGGCGAACGCGCCGATCAAGGAGGAGCGTGAGATCAAGTGAAGTATATTATTTAATAAAATAACATGGCAATCATAAATATAAATATATTATAATATCATTTGGGAATTTACATAACACTTTGATCTATATGTTCCTAATACTTTTAGTCGTGTACATACAGAGGCCGAACAAAATAATGTAAATATCTAAAAAATATTTGTTTTTTATTAATGAGAAAATAATTCGCTATAGATTCCATTCTTGTTCGAATAGTTAAAATACCTTACAGTACTTAAATAGTTACTAATTTAATATTGTATTCTTGCAGCACGACATCTTTCAACTGCTTATATAAGTGAAGTTGGAGGAGGAAATTTATTTCTCTTTCTACTTTCCAAAATTGCTTTCTGTTCTCCAAGACTTCAACATTTTTCCTGGTCAGTGTAATCGTCTGATTTAAATATCATCGATTGTGAGCAGTTTTGAAGAACAGAGAAACATTTTCTCCTCCAATATCTTTTAAGCATCTTCCAGTATCTTTTAAAAGATATTCTGTTAAAAGCATGGTAATATTGCACTAGTAATTCAATTGTATAACGTTATTTCAACAAGGGTAAAATATTTATTAAAAACAAATAGTGAATTAATTTCTTATTAATTTAACAAATAACATATTTCCAAGATGTTTACATCATTTTGTTTATCCCTTGTATTTATACCGACGTCGAAAGACAGAGAACAATAGAGAACGGTAAAATGGACTTTGAATAACGGAGTAATTTTTTGTAACAGAAAGCGCCTTACACCGTTGATCAAAAGCATTCTTGCATTCGACACGAGACACAATGCGGAAATACAAGCGTGCGATTTATGTTTGGAAATTGACGAACTGAATTTCCTCGCGGAATACCTGGAGCCCTCGAACTTTGCACGAGTGTGCCATTATTTAATAAGTTGTGCGGCCTACAGGTAATGCAACTGAACAATATTGCTGTGATTAAAAGTGCATTCATCCTATTTTTTAAAGCAACAGCAAACCTTAAAAATAAATTGTCCTACAATGTCAGGCATAATTTTGAAACATATATTCATTTATAAGCAAAATCTAATCTTTGAAGCTTTGCGATTAAATATGTATAATACAAATATATATATTTTTAATAAAACACATGAAAAGAATTCGTTGCATCAGGGATTTACAAGGTATGGATCGTGAAAAATTTTTTAGCGGCAGATAAAAATCAAAATAAAATTACCATTATAAAATTTTCATAAATGAAAATGATTTGCATCGATGTCGACGTCAAAGCTGTCATCGATAGAAATAAAGGCCTTTTTTTATGTCTCCATATCTCACTATGTATTTGAAAAAATAGATTTAAAAACATTATACTCAATAAAAAATGAAAAACAAGAGAAGTAAAAAAATAGTATAAGTAAGTAATCAGTTTACTCCCCCCGTTTTTTCATATCTCCTAAAGCTTGATTGATTACGGATATTAGCCGTTTTAAAAAATGGGTCGCGAGCCATATAAGTTTGGAAATCCCTGTTACGCTATTTAATAAACGGCTTAATCCGCTTCGCGCGTTCGCATGGCTGATTTAATCCTGTTAAATCCTATACGTGTTCTTCAGTGAGGATATTGAGAGAAGACAAATATTAGAATTTGCTACGGAGCAATATCTAAAGTTTAACGAGCACACAAGGGCGATTTTGGTAGCACTGCAACTTGCAAATTCAGAACTTGTTTTCAAGTGCTTCGCTGCTTGCCCGGACTCTTTGACGAGAAATCAACTGGCCTTTATTCTCGCCCGTCTGCAAGTAACTCCTTGCATAATATTTGCATAACATTTTCATAACAAAGCGACAAGCAAAACAGCTCATATAAGTCGATGTTAAAACAATTCAGAAATGTCATACACCTCACGGATATTCGTACAAGAATTTGTAAATAAACAATAATAAATAATTAAACTTCAATTTGTGAAAGATAAATAATCTAAATTGAATTGTAAACTATAGTCACACAATCTAAAAGTATATTTCAGTTTCTCCCTCTTAATCTAATAATAGTTGCATGATTTGCAACTGCCTTTTACAATTAATTTAATACAAATAGATTCAAGTAAAAAAGAAATAATTCATGCCATAGAGTTAATTTTTTGATTTCGAAAATTAGAAGAAATTCGCGCAACTTCACAAAACAAATTCACAATAAAATGTCCTATATTCTAAACAGGATCAACCTCTGAGAATGGAGTATAATGGAGACGACGCCAAGGATATCGAGGCAATCCTCAGCAATGGCCATGTGAATACCCACTTTCAAATTCTTGCTAGAGAACTTGATATACTTGAGCCAAAGCTTCCAGAAGATATTTACAAAAGCTGGCTCGTGAGCGGATTCAGGCAAATGGAGCATGATTCAGCTAGGGCGAATTTAGCGGCGAGCTTCGTTTCTGGTTTCGTACATGCAGGTTTCGGTCAAGATAAACTAATGGCAAACACATCCGACTGTTGGGTGTATAAAAACAAGGTTTAATTCTTCCTGCAATAATTTGCAAACAATTGTATAGTTAACTTTATATTTTCTGTAGTGGGATTTATAAATAATTATTTATCACGTTATTGGACAAAAATCGAGATATGTATCTAAATATTAAATATATTAAGTTTATTCTTTTTCAGGAACACGGAATGTTATCGGCTACAGCTTCTCTGGGCCTGATACATATGTGGGACGTCGATGGTGGATTAATTCCAATCGACAAGTTAGTAAATAAATTCCAAGTAGGAAAATATTATGTAACATAAATTAATCTTGCTTTTTTACTTTGGAAAAAAAATAATAAATTATTGATAGGTATGAAGAACACCTGTCATTAATTTAGCTTTCTAATTTGGTTGATTGATAGTTCTGTTCACCACTTAGATACCTTTACACGAACGAAGACTATGTGAAATCTGGCGCCTTGCTAGCGATCGGACTGGTGAATTGCGGAGTTCGTAATGAATGCGATCCGGCTTTAGCGCTTCTCAGCGAGTATGTCAAGTCGAACAGCCAGATCCTTCGCATTGGAGCCATCATGGGATTAGGTCTGGCTTATGCTGGTTCTAGGAGAAAGGACGTCACCGAACTTCTCTCTAGAGCTTTAGCTGATGAGCAGAGTAAGGATTGCTACAGATGTAATATTATAATCGATATATATAATCCTAATTATTTTATTTCAATTAATTTGCTTTACAAAAAAAAGTAAAATTAATTCTTCTACAATAATGAAAAAAATTAGAAACTAATAGCGAATTTGATTCAATGCACTAATACACCGGTGCATAATAAATGGGTTAAATGTCAAAACCCATAATATACTTTATAATACTGTATAGTAAAATGTGTATATAAAAATTCGAGAAATTTGCATGTCATTTTTACACTTATATTAAATACATCAGCTTTAATGTGCACTAGCGCACACCAATATAGTCCAATCAAATTCGCTATAAAAAAAAAGAAGAGATAATCTTAAACAGTTTCAAGTATTTAATTTTTTTTCTTATATTATACCATTATTTTATATTTGTGTTTAAATTAAAATTCTTTGTTTAAAAAAAAGTCAATAGTCAAAGTAATGTAACATTTTTTTCAGATAATATTCAAGTGTTATCGCTGATTGCCATCTCCCTAGGCCTTGTGAATGTAGGCTCGGGAGACTCTGACGTATCTTCAGCTATCCTGTTGAAATTATTGGGACTATCTATGAAGGATCTCGTAATCACGCATTCTAGGTACCGTATAATTATCTTATCATGTTTATAATGTAGAAAATAATTATTATAGATATATACAACATTATAAAGTATATCCATAAATGCATGCGATATATATGAATCAATTTTTTTATACAGATTTTTGGCATTAGCCCTGGGAATGATTTTTATGGGAACCCGGGATGCCATAGAAACGTTATCTGCGGCGCTCGAAGCTTTGCCGGAACCATACAACTTTGCTTCGCAAACTATGTTACAAGTAAAATTGCTATGATTCCTTCGCTAAAATAATCTCATAAAATTGTTTTCACAATCTAAATGCACAAGCAACTGTTACAGATTCGTGTAACTTCCTGAAAAAATGTCTCATAAAATTTTATCATTCGAATCTGATAAAAGCGATTCTCTTAGATTTGCGCGTACGCGGGTACCGGTGACGTATTGATAGTACAAGAATTATTAAGGATTTGCTCGGAAGCAATCGAGGAAATAACAAGTACAAAAACAACACCTCAGAATACCCCGGTATCAAGCTGCTGTGATCAAAGACCACAGAACACAGCCAAATTGGAAAGGAATAAAAAGAATGATAACCAAACTGAAGAGTCTGCTAAGTAAGTGTTTCACTCTGGTAAAAGTGAAGATATAAGATATAAGTAAATCATACATTAAAAAATAATTTTGTTATTGGATGTATTATTTCCGCACATTTAGTACTGTACAATAAATTTATCGAAAGGCTAATCAATGACATATTATTTAAGAGATATTGGAACCGCGCAAGCTATAGCATCTCTCGGAGTAGGTGTAGTTGGGCTTGGAGAGGGAAAGGAAAACTCGAGAATCTTTGGGCAGGTGAGAAAATAAGTCCACGCGCATCCTCAATGAATCATAATAAATATTTATAAGAGCTTATTTAGCGCTGGAAGGAGAGAGAAACATTTAAATCTCAATTCACCTTAATTGACATTTATGGGTTCTTATAGTTCATTCATGAATGCAATTTAACGAACTCTCTGTATCTTTCTTTTCATGACATAAAACTATAAAGAGCGGAGAGTCAGTAAAAAGTTAACTTTAATATCCGTTATGAGAATGGCATTTATGATCCCCTGGATCCTCGCTACGATTACGATGTTTAACGAATGTAGGTCGGAAGATACGGTCCAACGCCAGCGCGACGTGCTATGCCCCTCGCGTTGGCCTTATCCTCTCTGTCGAACGCCGATTCAGCGATCTTGGACGTATTGAACAAGTACAGCCATGATCACGATGCCGATGTTGCTCTGAATGCGATTTTCGCCCTCGGCCTGGTAGGCGCCGGAACCAACAATGCACGACTGGCAACAATGTTGAGACAACTGGCGGCTTATTACGCGAAAAATCCGTCTCACCTGTTCCTCGTGCGCATCTCTCAAGGTTTAGTGCACCTGGGCAAGGTAAACACCCCGATAAAATCAGGCCGATTTAAAGGCGCTTACACAGAAAAAATTAGTATCGAATTAAAATTAATATATTCTATGCACTCTTTGTCTCATATATAAGCAAGAATATAAAATCTTTTCTTTAAAGAATTTAATAATCTTAAACAGACATATTTCATAAAAACTTTCTTTGGACATCAATCTTTTGATTACGTGTTCATTTTCTTTTTCAGGGCACTTTATCTTTATCGCCTTTGCGGTATGCTTCAAAAGTTTTAGACTACACCGCCCTGGCTGGTCTAATGGTTGTCCTTGTTGCGTGTTTAGATTGCAGAAATCTTATATTATCTCAGTCTCACTATTTAATATACTGCTTAGCGATTGCGATGGAGCCAAGATGGTTGGTCACCGTGGATGAAAATCTTAAAGTACGCAAAAGGATTATCCAAAATTTAGATATAAGATCTTATAATCCATTAGAAATCTTAACAATCAATTGTGCGTAAAATATATTAAGGGTTTAGAAACAATGTTTTCCCAATTCTTTGCAGAACTTGCCAGTCTCGGTGAGAATTGGTCAAGGTGTAGACATTGTAGGGAAAGCAGGTAATCCGAAATCCATTGTCGGTGGTCACGTTCAAACCACACCAGTGTTACTGTGTGCAGGAGAAAAGGCGGAATTAGTGTCGGACCAATATGAGCCGCTCTCCAGTGTGCTGGAGGGTTTCGTGATCCTTCGTGAAAAAGTAATTTCACGTTAGTCTTGCACCCTGCAGTGCTTCTATCCTCTGTGATTTAACGTGTGAATTTTTACAGCAGGCTGCAACGAATTAGGAAGCTTCCAGTTTGATATCCTGCAGTGATTCCTTTCAACATCAATCCTTCAATTTAGATGGATTGCCTTTGTCAGAAAACGACATCAGTGAACACGCATGAGTAAACAAAAAGTAAAAGATTTTTGTCTACGTAAAACAGATCAGAGAACAGAAGTCTTGTGCACATAGTCTTCATTGTGGGATATAAGCTGCTTGCGATGATTAACGCAATAATGGCAGTAACGTCATTAGCTATTTCGTATGTTTTGCATTTATTTAACTTTAGGGACTAGCGGAAGCAATGTGCTTTATACAACAGAAACATACATTGATTTGCATTGCACAGTGGGAACAATAACGTTGCGCCATGATCAAGAGTGCCGGTCGTATACAAAATCAATAGAACCCAACGTGAGATTTATTTATAAGGACAAAACAAAAGGAAATTACATGAATGCGTTTTACGCAAGTAAGATATCCGTAAGAAAAAAAGAAAGGGAAAGAAATGTTATAGCGGTGTTAACCTTAAACGACACACCGAAATAACAAAATAATCGGTTAGGTTAGCGATCATGGAACACGTCGGACTTTTTCCTTGACGAAGCTGTTACCCAGAGCAACACAAAGGTTCCAAAGACGCTTGAAAGATCGCTTCAAAAGTATCTAGGACGTGTTGTCTCGGTAGGAATTGTAAGTCTTAAGCGTTCTACCATAACGTAAAGATAGTCGTAAGTTGTTATAAGACACAGTTGTATATTCATTTCTACCAATACAGATTAGCTGGAAAGTAGCGCATGGTACAAATTCGTCAAACCAAAAAAAATTCGTTAAATTATTGACACTGTGAATAAAAAAAAAGTCAAAGCAGATTTATGTAATCTCAGTTCAACTTCCTCTTTATTATTTTTCTATTTCTAAAAATAAGAAAAAGAGATCCAAAATTTTAAAGTTTACTTTGAAAGAAGTGGACATACAATTGCGCCTTTCAATACTTTACAATAATTTACAACTACATTTACACTATTGTAGAATGGTTTTTATACATAATGTATAGTACGCTTTGTAAGACTAACGATTCCTCTCTTCCTCGCATAAAATGTCCCACGACATTTGTTAGGCACATGACTGAAGGAAAAGGAAGAAGAGACGAAATGTGTGGATAATAAAACGTAGCTGATTTGATAAAACGTCGCACTTGCGTCGGTAGTAAAGTTCGGTTCGACTTCGTTCGAACGAAGCGTGTCAATCTTATTGCACGCATGCATATTCGAATACGTAGTAAACTCATCTAGATATAATAATCATACGGCGTAACAGTCGGAACTTCGATACGTCATGTGTTTCTCACTTATATGTGAAAATTCAACTTTATTCGCATTCGCATAAATCGACTCTATTCAATGGACGCGTGTGCGCCCAGTATCAGTTTAACTGCTTGATCTATTACCTCAAAATTTTTTAATTATGTGCAGGACCCAATTTAAGGGTGGAGGACGATCGCTGCGATAGTTAAAATGAAAGTTTTCGCTTGGTTAGTAATATAATTACTAATAAATTTATCACGCTATTCTGAAACATAAAACAACTTTTGAAATACAATAAAATACGCAATAAGTAGTTTATTCATTTCGCACAAAATGCTATTTCACTCTTAAGTCATTAGAAATATTATAAATGTTAGAAAATTTTCATTTGAAAACTAAGTTAAATAAGTGTTTTCTTTTAGAAAATTCTAAGAATCGCTACTTCTATAGATGAATGTAAGTCGATAGATTTAAAGATTTAAAAAAATTTTTCAAAATTTGCTTTGTGTCACTTCCAAAACATTGCAAAACTTGGATCATAAATTGCATGTGAACCCATATATGATTAAAATGTGATACAACATACTTTCCTTGTTATTGCTAGATCCACCACGACTATAAATTTGGTCCTGATTTTCTTATTCATACTCTAATGTAGAGTGATCTTAAATGATTATAGAAGTCTATCGCAATCCGCACCGCAGAGCGTTTCTTCAGTTCAATACGTCAAGGATAATTGAAAGGATAAAGATAAATTGATATCTTCTTACACAAGAACATCGTATTTGTGCGTAAGCTACTTTATAAAATAATCCTTGTCGCAGAAAGTAAGTTAAAAAGTGATAAATCACACGCAAATCGTCCGATTAATCAGTGTAATCGCACCATTCAGCAAGCTGGGCTCACCTACTCTTAACTTTTCATGTTGCACATAGTAAAATATAATATTAATAATAGTAGTTAAAAATTAATAATAATGATAAATTCTACATAATAGCGTTTTTTACCTTGCGTCATAATCTTCCACAAAGTTAATATGTATGTATGCAATTTAGCAAATACGCGGTTATGTACTTTGAAACTTCCTAGCTGCTCCTTCACGTTACTCTCCCTTCTTCGACCTATCGATTAACTTCTTATTTACAATAGCAAATTGTATTAAGAGTTTTAATCGCAATCTCTTCTATTTGATTATTTTCTCTCTATACGTTAATATCAGCCGTCATTGCGTATTTTGTCAACGTGTATGAGTGAAACCGAGTCACCACTAGAGCTCCGAATAATTGGAACTCGAAAAACGACTACGTCGCTAAACAGATCGGATCATAGATAAAGCTGCCTGTGGATTCGTTGCTGCGAGAAAAAAATTGACGACAAATGGCAGTGCTTCCGCATCATTACATTGTGTGTTTGTGTGCATATGCGTCTGCGTTGCGTGTGCCCCTGTAGTCTAAGAGGACTTTTATTTTTGCGCGAGCACACGTCACCCCGGCAGATAATTCGCAATAGTTGTCGAACACATTTTTTTTCCCGCGATACATCTACCCACGCAGTAGGAATGTACGGTCCGTACCGCAGTAACGCAATCGCGACACGACGCGATGTGTAGTAAGCAAAATGTGTGTGGCATGAATTAAAAGAGACGGGCACGTCTTTTGATTTCATTGCGACGCCATTGTGGCAGTCTGTAGAATTCCGCTCGGGAGCATTGTAGAACAGCTTCGAATTCCGCGTCGGAGAGATGTCGCTAAAAAAAAGAAAAAGATTCGAATTTTCACATTATTGTAATTATGATAATTATGACTGTATTAATTAAGTTCAATAAATAACACAATAAAGAAAGACAACAGAAAATATTACTTCCAATAATTAAAAATCATTATATAACAGCACTCTGTATAATTTTGTAACTGTAAATGAAGCGATTATTGTTTCGCAGTCACCTCGAGATTGCAACGATCCACGTCAGCTGGCAGCCTGTAGTTGGTGATGACGAGTAAATGATAGGGATATAACTTGGGCGGTTCGGTTGGTGCGGCCCCCATGTCTGGCAACGATCTCCTTACGTGATGACCCCCGTGACTCCCAACAACCGAACCTAGGCCACCCGTATACGTGGTGGATGATGGAAGGATTCCACCATCATTCTGCACCACAATTGCACAAAATCATAAGTCACATTAGCAATCAAACAGGTGCGAATAGTACAATAATGACATGGACGATGCGAGAAACATGTAAGGGGTTGCATTTGCATTCTCCAAATCCTCAGAAAAACAAACCAAATTTGAATGAGGGAAGAATGATCAGATAAGATTTTTATAAAGTAACCTGATTTTATATTAAACAAACTTGTAAAATGCAACAAGAATTTTTCATATCTTAATTTCTATTGTCATGCATCCCCTAAAAATATTCCGTGTCCACGCATCAAATGATAAATACATTCTTTACACACTACAAAACTGTTATACTCTCGCGCTGCATATCAATAAAATAATATAATTAAAATAAATATCTCTTAAATACATGTACGAATTCGTATGACTCAATAGATTGTTTCAATAACAATTAATCAATTTCCAAACGCATATCAATTAAAATTTAAAACATTTTCGTTCCTTAAATATTTGGAGTACAATAATTTAATCAAAATAAATTGAAAGCGATCATCCTACGTGCGTACACTTCAATATCTTTTCCAAATTTACGCAACATGTACAATTTTTTTACTTCTATAAACGATGCTATACAGCCAGATTTTTTTCAAGTGCAAATAAACTTTCAAGTGCAAATAATGTATATCATACATGCATTTCTTGTAATAATAAAATAATTTTTAAATATATTTCTATTTAAAATATACATATACAAACATTTTAACACGTGAAATATTAAAATATCGAACAAATGAATTATTGACAACAACATGTATAATATCAAATAATCCATTTTCATAAAAAGGGACATTATTTAGTATTAATAATAACAATACATTAATTGTTGATATGAGATGAACTTCTTATATTATTTTCATTATTATTTTCAAAATGATTAAAACACTTATTCAAAGTTATGTGAACAAAATCTTCAATTATCTGCATTTTTTAAAACTAAAATTTCTCGCAAAATAAATTATATCAAAACACAAAGAAGATAAAATAACACAGTTTTATCATAAAGCTAAATAATGTAAATCGTATAAAAGTAATTTGATTATTAACTTAACTTAATTAAAAAATGGAGGAACTCTTACGATGAATCAAATGCAACATAGAGCAAATTAAAAGTACAGATGATAAAAAATGCAGAACTCAAAATAATAGCAAAATGTACAGCATGCATGCATAATCATATATAGCATTATATACACAATATCTTACATAATAAGAATGAGTAGCAAATCAAGTATAATCATGTGAATACGTATAAATAATATGCATATACACAACGTAAATTTTTCAAACATACGAACTGTACTGTCTTGTTTCTCTAGACGTATGTGTGCATTTAATGCAACACATCTGCAATTATAGAGACGTGCTAGAATGTTAAATAAAATTACATTTGCGTAAACTCCATTTATTAGAATAATCAAATTGGGCACTACATACAAAACAAAATTCGATGAATGTTTTTCTTAAAATTCAAGAAATTATCTTTGAACAAATCGAAATAAATAATTATTTAATAATTTATGAAGTTAACAATGTTTTAAAACATTTCATTATGACTCATATTAAAATAATTTTGATTAATATAGAAAGATATATTGAAGTGCATGACTAAAATTGTTCCGATAAATGGAGTTCTATCATGAGATGCAAAACAAGCTACAAACCATGCTAATTCGCCGAGAGTAGTATGGGGCTGTGGTACATACCAATGCCCGTCGATCCACATCCGTGATGCTGCCTGTTGATACTAAAATTGGGGAAAAATGTGAAAGAAAACCATATCAAACCATGTTGCACAAACCATTTCCTATGCTAACTACAATCTGTTTTTCGTACCAATCGTATTTCCCTCTCATTATTCGCCTATTAAAATTTATGCATGAAAAAAATGCGCAGAGCAACGCATACGCTTAACTTAATTTTATTACAAGTAGACGAAGTAATGGTGAAAACACGATTGTTTTATAATTCAGTAACTTTACTGCAAAGTTTCCAAATTTATATTTTGTTTAAAATCTGTAAATGTTGACTAAAAATTTTAATAATCTCATTATATACATAATTTCTTTGCACTTGAGAAGTTTGGACATAATGAAATTCTAATTCTAATTTTTAGCTGAATGCAAAACATACTAATGCCGACATCTCTATTTCTGACACTCTCTTTGATATTTCCTGGATCAATGTAATAATTTATCTTATCACTTTCTGATTAATTATCTAAGAAAAAATTGTTGTTTAGGCACACTATAGATGATTATTAATAGTTCATAATCAAACAAGTGTCACTATCACAGTTCTTTAAATAAACAATGTTATATGACGATGTACAACAGGCCAACGTACAATGTATCACAGTGAAATAGCTCGCAGGGATGTTAATAAAGCATGCAAGAACAAGACAAAACGAAGTAGTGTATAATGAAAATGATAGTGGCAGCGCGACGCGCTCGCAAAAATCGCCGGCAGTTCCATCACAAACTATGCGTGACGAGACAATGCGTGTAAACTTGAAATTTCGAGAGTCATGCACCTTTCCCCCGAAACGTAAACGCTTGTAAAAGCCTTGTTACAAAAATGATCAAAACAGTAATTTCTGAGTCATAAACAATTGATAATTATGCAGCTTTTTGTACAAATTAAATTTTAATTAATTTTAAACAAACTACCAGAATATTAGTTTTAAATTAAAGACCAAGAGATTTAATAAAAAAAAAAAAAAAAAACGGCAAATAAAGTTCTGTTAACAAGATACTGACTCGAAACTACAAAATTCGTTTTGCCAGACGAGCCAAAAATTGTTTTAGATCAGCGCTGTTAGTGTAATCTTAGTTCAAAGCCATTAGAAGCCTTTGCTCGATTCACGATAGTACTGCAGGCTCCGCATCTATCTAAATTCGCGAGCGCGTCAAGCTGGGAAGCGTGATGTAAACTAGTGAGTAGGCCAATGTGTGTGCAGCGGGGACCGGCATCAGTCGGTCCCTCTCGTTTTACTCACTGTCCGACTTGCCAGACGAGAAATCAGTGCTGTGCGTCTTGTCGCCCATCCCGCTGAACGAATAGTCGCCCTAGACGACAGAAAAGCGTTATCTTAGAGAGGCATGTTCCGCTCGGCCGCCGCGGAGTCGACTCTATGTATACTCTTTTCTATATACGTATTATTGCATTATCAGCGCGGTGCACGTCGCATCGCCGACTGTGACTTGCGGTGCAAGACTTACAGGGAGAGCAGACACGGAACCGCCGGTCGAGGAGAAGGTGTGACTTCGCGGTGCCAGACCGTACCCCGGCTTCGGGATGTGCCGAAGGGAGCTCACAACTAGTTTGCAAATCAGTCAATCGACAGATGTTACTGATTAGTTTCAGCGATGGATTTCAATTCGTTCAATCTCCCATACGAATGCCCAACGTTCGCTTGCCAGATTATTTGTTTTTAACTCTACCCGGAGCCATGTCGCTCCCTCGTGTGTCCCAACCCAAGATCAACTGTCAAGGGATTTCCCTTCTTTGCGCCTCAACAATGATATACTTTTGGTACTTTGCGTTTTACAATGTTTTTCACAAATCCAAATCGATTTGAAAAGACAGATATCCGTCGATATACACGCAACATATTTTATAAATTGCTTAATTTTCTTATTTTTGTACTTTACATACATAATTAAGTCTTACATAATTAGTCAAATAAAGTACAACATTAGTAAATGTCTGGGAAAAAAGCACACATCAATTCTTAAATAAATCCTGTAAAATCTAATTGTTTTTAATTTCATCGTATATAACAGAGGATATCTGTAATAATTTTAAATACATTATCGCACCCCCATCGGCAAACGGCGCTTAAAGATATCGACAGTTTCGAGTGCACAAAGCGTTCACTCTCAATTAAGTAGAGTGTGCGAGGCAATTCGCGATTAAAAAAAACAGATACATAAAAAGCCAGCACCTGCGTGTAAGTACAATAGACTCTCTTCTCGTAAGCACACCCGCCGTGATGACAAGTCAAAAGCTTTCCTTTCTTACTGAAAACGCAGACAAAAATGTAAATGTAATTCTTCAAAAACAAAATATCGTAATATATTTATACATTGTTATCCTATATTTTACAAGATATGAGATGCAGTTGAAATAATAGATACAGGACTACGCTTATCAGAAATTTCAATTCAAGATGATCGTTGTTTCAATGTCGAGACAGAAATAACTATGAATTCTTATTTCTTCATCGACAAATACATTTTACATGCCTAATTTACACGTGCAATTTGCAACTTAACCGCGTAAAAATAATCAGGTAATATAGTATAGTAACACTAAAATTTTTCCAAAAATATGTAAAAAAAGAAACTAAATTGTTAAATCGGGAAGCTTCAAAATGAATGAATAAAACTTAGAAATGGACTTGGTTTGACTTGGGACCAACGGCGGGCGAATTGGAAAGTTTTCGGACTCACCGAATGATAGTGCCTAGTGGCGTTTGGAAGAGTGAAGGCGCGCTGAGTACCAAGGGGTGGATAGTTTCTGGGAGCCGGGGAGCGCGCCGATGACCTCCCAACTGCCGCCCACGCAAACACAACACAAACACAAAAACACAAATAGAGACACAATGATAATAGACGACAGGTAGCATCGTGTGACTAACGTAGATTGCCATGTTCCATAAAATGTAGAACGCTAACTGGGATTATTAACAATTTTGCTAGAGACATATTTTTCCGTCAAAAAAACTTGCTAAACATTTTTCATAACGTAATTACTAAAAGCTGCAATAAGCATTAGTCAATAATATATATTTTTTTATTACAGAAATTCATAACAGTAATCTTTGATTGTTTTCTTCAACGACGTTGTGTTTTATTTTTTTAATATTACATAAAATTAGCTTAGTTGAAAAACGTTCCACATTAGCGTTCTAAAATTAACTGGTGTCTCAACATTGGAAGATACTGTAAAGCAAAATTTTAAATATCTGTCAGAAAGCAAAAATGTGCGGTGCGAAAAAGAAATAATTATCATGCACAATCAAGTAAAACGATCGTATTGCTAAATTATCTTCCAATATTGTAAATAAGTTTTTAAGAAAGTATCTAGAAACTAACTCATCTTAAAAAAAGCGTTTTAATATTAAAATTATTCATTAATTCAGATATCAATTATCAAAATCAAATCAAAACTTAGCTAGCAAATTTTATTAAATTTATTATCCTTAAAGACAAAAACAGAACATTAGGTATAATAAAATATAATTCTCCTATTGTAAAGAAATATTGCGAATAATAAATAAAATAAGAAAGTAAAAACAGTTATAACAAATGTTTATACATCTTGTAATTTCAAGTAAAAGTTAATTTCGCTTAAAAAATAGAATAATTACGATAGCGATTCAAATCTTACTGAAGCATACAGAAAAGATATGAAACATGGTAAATTGATACCTTTCAATCAATTTAAAGTTTAGTTTGAATTCTAAAGGTGCCGCGAAAATGAGAGTGATGTGCATTAGAACAATATGTGTCCGTGTATGATCAATTTCGTGGTCCCAAGTACCATGCAAGATACAGAACAGGAATCAATTACCTCAAAAAACGAATTCCAGGGCTAAAGATTGCAATGGCAATTTACAAATATAAGTAATTGCCCAATATTTCGAGGTATCGGTTGATGCGCCGTTCGCAATTTGATGAAAAAAAATGGTAAGGCAAGCACATCGAGGTAAAGGACGAAACATGCATAGGCAGAATACATCACCTGTTATATTAATTGAGCGTCCAGTGTGTATGGTTTTTTTGGTGCTACACGCCACTTAAAATAAAGTCCTGCTCTCGAGCGTTACATACTGTTATGATTGTTTGTTAATTAGCGTGAAACCCTCCCACATCATTTAACTTATAATTTGCACTGTTGGAGTCGGTCGTGCTCAGTTTCTTTTTTAACGATAAAATGGGACCATTTACGACCTCCCGCCCTGGGAAACCCTGCACTATCGAGACTAACAATGTTCTCTAATCAATGTTACTTTAAACGGTAAAGAGTGGTATGTTAGTGTCATGTGCGAACGTGTGGACATGTATGAGATGATCGTTACTTATGTCAATGAAACAATTAATGGCGTTGTGTAGTAAACGAAAACTTACCGTTGTAGCTAGGTCCGCTGGATCTGTAGCTGAAGCCATCGTCATCCTCCCAAGGCCGTGCGTGATCAATATTTCGCGAAGGCGCTGTATAAAATATTTTTCGAATTATCTTTTACGCAAATATGAGGACTTTTAAATCTAAGTCTAAGAACGATATGTCCCTCTCAAGATACTGAATATAATTAATTAAGCTAATTAAATAGCTGAAGAATCTTTATCAAAACACTAAAATATGAAATCAACTTACATGCACCGACGGGACTCTCGTAGCGCAATCGATACGTTGGTTCCCTGGCGGCAGACGGTGTCCTCGAGGCATTTCTAGGATCAACGTTCGCAGCTCTGTGTCTCAAATTCTCCCGGTCCTTTTCGCGATCTTGCAGGAATACTTTAGCGATCCCCGTGTCGATCTTGCTTAATTCATCCTGCTCCTTTTTCAATTTCTGCTCCGCCTCTTTAATATATGTTTTGTTATCCACATCATCCTCGTCATCAGATGGAGGTACTCCCTGAATTAGAAGCAGGCAATGTTAATTAATCACTGATAATCAGCATCGTTCAAAGATTAAGGGAAAAAGCAATATATTATTTTGAAGATTAAACGATAAGATAATACCTTGTAAGTGTCGGACCATCGTCTACGTCTCTCAGGATCAGTGTAGGGATACGGCGGAGCGGGGAAATCGTCTCTCTCAATTGGTGGTTGGGCTCCCGGGGGTGGTTTCATGGCGTCAGGATAATGTGCTAATTCTATTGGCTCATCGTTATCCACTTGACTTGCCGGCGATTTCGGTCGAGTGTCGCTCAACGCATCGACCAAAGCTCTCATTCCCGATCTGCTGCTGCGACCACCGCTGCTTCTTATCGAACGAGATGCTGTACAACGAAACAAATACGTTTTTATAGAGAGTCTGACAAATTAAATAACTCCGGAGAAAAGATAAACTAACGGATTAGACAAACAATATAGAATTAAAGCAAAAGATATTTCTTTCAAATATTTTATAAATTCAATTTCAAAATTAAAGAGATTTTCGAAATGTCTGCTTCTGACACTCAAAATATTAAAGAAATGATTATATCTGACTACATACTTATATTATTTCATAATTATATAATTTTATTAGTAGTTAATTAAATTGAATACATATACAGAAAACTTACAGCTAGGTCTATGAAAATGCGGGCTAGTGGGGGGTTTATCGTACGGTTGTATCGGACGTCTCAGATATCCTTGACTGGGCGTTTCAGTCAAGTACGAGTAAGTATAAATCCTAGATACATCTTCCGTCGGTCGTCCATATTCTCGCAGGATCAGGCCGGGGCTTCCAGTTCGCGCGGGATAATACTGAGGCAATCAATATATTTTATCACGCATGTGGTACAGCCTACATTTTATACATTTAATTATTCAATTATATCAATTATACAAAGTGCGTAAAAAAATGAGTAAATAAAATATCCCCTAAGATAATTTGATTTCGCATTCGTTTCTTTAAAAAAAAAAATTGACATTCTTATGTTTGTATCGGATTATTAACGCACTTTATATAAAAGAAAAACTCGTGCAAGGCGAGCAATGTTCTGTCAAGAAATGCATTTATATTAAATAAACACATATTTGAGAATTTCTAAAATTTTGTAAAATACATTAATTATTTTCTCCGTTTATATTTTTTCATCTAAAAAAACAATAGACAGTCGTTAACTAAAATGATCAACGTAATCATATTTCTGAAATTTTAGAAATCATTTGTTTCGTTAATAAAATCTTCTATTAGCTAACAAGAATATAAACTTTAAATAATGTCTCGACAGTTTTATTTTTTGTCTGACAGATCGATAAAATTGGATCGCAAGTGTTTGACAGAATGGAAGCACGCGTCGCCGAGAAGAGGTAATGCGAGAAGTGATACCAGAAATACTTGTCGAGAGAGTGCTGTGCTAAGTGACACATGGCATACCTTGCGACTGAGGCTGCTGTAAGGGCTGCACAACGATCCGTTCAGGCTTGGCGTGCGTGACCGCAATGAAAACTATACATAATGACCGTGCGAAAAAAGTAAACAACGATTAAGAAAAGCGATAATAAAAACTTAATCAAAATCAAGTATGATAATATAATCTTTGACGTTTCGCTTGTTTCCTATACATCAAGGCGTGCGAGTGAACGGTAAAGTGATAAGCCAGCTAATCTCGAAGGCAAAAATCAAGCTATACACAAAGCTGACAAAATAATTATTTTTTCTCGGATTTTTTTACAGGTGTATGTTCTGCTTTATATTGCCACTATATAGAATACTATATAACACATGACATACACGAATATATATCAAATGACAAAGTGTTTCGTGGAAGAGTTTGCAAGAGACTACAAATATAAAGTGATGTTTCTAATACAGAGAGTTCCATCGTATACTTATAACACATTACGATAACAAAAATCATAAAGTAAACTTTCAGGAAAACATATGCGAAACACTTCGCTTTCCTTACGATATAATTGCTAAATTCAATTATGCAAACAAATACAATTCAATATGTAATGCAACTAAATCGAATAATGCGAGTGCTAAACATAAAACAGCAGCATGCATTTCTGTATTTTCTTACGTAAAATGAATATTGTGATTTTTAACAATACCGACATCAAAATAACATTAAGACTATTGAATCATACGATGTCGAACTCTCGACTCCCTCATTTGAAACTGATTGATATACAATCAATTTACTATGATGTCCGACAAAATAAACTTTTTTTGTAAAGATAGGTATTAAATGAGCAATCAAGAACAGCTGCGTTTGAAAAACAGTAGTTAGTTCTATACCTTCTCAGGATCAGGAAGAAATCAGAATTAGACACTGACGATGTATTATTTTAGAACGCTCCGGAACGCGATGCTATTTCCATTCACCGTTTCAGATGTGAGTGTCTCTTCGGCGATATAATGTATTTCCGTCGTTGAACATAGCAAAGAATGTACCATCGTTGTTTAAAATATTATTTTATTTAAATTATTAACTAATTAAATTATACTTGATATTTTTCCAAACGCAATGTTCTTAGTAATTGGTGTAATATCTATTATTATAAAGAATGTGACTGTTTAGAAACGGCTTGTAGGCAATATTGTACACGCATATCAAGTAATGCGCTTAATAACACTATAGTATAAATTATGCTCTGCGTTAGTTGTAAAATGGCTTACTTTTGTTATTATGCTATGTTAATATTACATAAATAATAATTGTTATAAAATTATATAAAATACAAATGCCGTGTGTACAGCAAGTTTTATTCGCGATAAGCGAATCAAACGTAATGAAAGTATAATATAAAATAAAACAAAATGCCAATTAATGCTTTTTACACATATTAATTCGACAATCAGGGTCGCTAATAAACAATAAAATATATTAAGATACAACAATCGCTTTGTCAAAATTTTCGTAGTTAAATTACGAAAAAAATAAATAAGCTTCTGCAATAGTTTAAATACAGTTATAATACACAAATGTACAGACTAAACACGTCTAGACAATAAGACACCGCGATGCACAACCGGACTTACCTGCATCTCTGAAGCGCTGCTGGAAATTCGCTCCGATTCCCGATGCTGCGGGGTATGAGCATCGTGTCCGTTCACTATCCCATTGGGCCCGGTAGGTCCTGGACCGCAACGTGGGTGCCATATGGCGGCACCCTGCAGGTACATTTCCTCCCCATCGCCAAATGGATCACCACATTTCGTGCAGCGCGCGCAAGTTGGGTGGAAATGATGATTGTCGCCGGCCTGCAAGACCTTACCACTGATGTAACGTTGGCAATAGGCGCACTTTACTCCAAACTGCTTCTGGTAATCCTTCTCGCAGTAAGGCACGCCGTCTCTGTCGAAAAAAAATTTTAACAGCTCGCATATTATTTTAATCTTCTTTATCCATTTTTGCACTAACTTAAAGTTTTAAATTAAAATAAATAAAAAATTTTTAAAATACATTTATTAAAATGCATTTGCAATTTATCTTTATTAAGATTAATAACAATTATTGTAAAAGTTATAACGTTAATAAAAATTATTTTATTAAAGTACATTTATTAATTATTTTTTAAAGACATATTTATTTCACTAAAAACTTTATTCTTGAATTTCATTCTGATCAATGACTGTTCAATCTCAAACCCAATGTCTATCTCATAAAAAAGATACGTTATTACAATAATGTATTTACAGATGCTCAATTAAGATGCAAAGATAGATTTACATAGATCAACGCAAAACTTACTTTCCCATGTATTCTCCGTGGAGAACAGTATCGCAGCTATGACACTTGAAGCACCAGACATGCCATTGACGATCGAGCGCGACCAATGCCTGACCTTCCCTCAATTGGTTTCCACAGCCGGCACAAGCACCAGGGTCAGCGTGTCCGCCGCCTTTGGTACCGGCACTATTGCTGATCGGTGTGGAGGCCTCGCGAACCGGGATACCAACGCATCGATGACACAGCGCTTGACCTACGAACAATGCATAGTTAGTGAAGATTAATGATATCCGACGATGGATCGCCCGTTATCATTAACCTTTGCACTGTGACAATTGTTCTATAACGAAATTTGTCATCCAATTTCATTTATCATTGCAATCATTTCACTTGAGAGAAAATGATTCAAGATCACTCACTTCTAATGTGTTGATTGCATTAGAAAACATTCAATAAATTATTGGTACATTTTAATAGTAATAATTAAAATACGTAATGGTCTGGAAAAACATGGAATAATTACATCAATATCTTAATTGTTCGAATTGATAAAAGTTGATAAAAATAAAATTTTCTTTAATTAATTATTTTCTCTTTCGATTAATATTCTCCAACAAAATAAAATGATAATGAACGGAATTCATTTTCGTTTTCGTAAAGACTTTTCTTGACAAAGAACTAGATGTGAGATTCAGTGTAATTTATTCGTAACGTTCAATCGGCCTTAATTTCTTGAAAATGGGTGACATGCACCGTTACAGTGCATGATAAAGTGATGCATGTCATGCCAGATTTTTACCTTTGGCCGCGTAATTGTTACAAGGACGTACATAGTAGACGCACGGCCTTGTAACGGTGGAGTAACGACATGACCAAGTGGCAATTTGCTTTAACAGTTTTACTGTCGTGTTAATTGTGAAAGCTGCACCAACAACGATTACGCAATAACTCGATATACATGTACATCGTAATCCACAATTGGCAGAAACTGTTGACTATTTCAATTAATGCCTTCTATGCGTCATTCGGCTTGTTCGGTTTCGTTTCATATAAGAAACGCTGTGTTACGCAAGAAAGCAGTGCTAAACAAGGGTGCAGATTGGATGTGTCTCAATTTAGTGAACGTGTGGACAATAAATTATTTCATCATGTACCTTGAACAAGGGATACTTTTGTTCCCTGTCCCAGCAACGGTTGCCGGCATCTTTGGCAATGGAAACAATTTGGGTGAAACGCGTGCTTCTCGCCGGCTGTCACCACATCACCCTCCACGTACTCCCCGCAACCGGCACAACGTGTACCCCAGCGCTCCCGATAATCCTAATACAAACAGAATAAAAAACTCATTGAATTTTCGGGTTTCGTTACATTGAAGAAATTTTTGAGAAATATCGAGTAAAATGCGACTCACCTTTGTGCAGTAGTAGGAACCCTCGCGTGCGAAGAAACCACCCTGCGCTAAACTAGCGTTGCACTGGGCACACTTGAAGCACCCTATGTGAAAGTATTTATCCTGCACCCGCAGTACCTCCCCACTGCACTTCTTCTTACAAGACTGACAAAATGTTTTACCTAAAACAAAAAAAAAACGTTCACCATTTAAAAGGTGTCCTTTTGTGGATCATTATTTTCCAATATTGTAGTATCTATTAATAATCCGAGAAATGAATGTGGAGATTGTTGTAATTGATTTTCAAACAATCCCACGTAAAAATCTATTTTATGGCAAAATAGCCTTGAAGTAAATATTTGTACATTTAAAAGAATGTTTTTATTTAATAATATTTATTCAATAATATTTATAAAAAAATTAAACACCATCTAATATAAAATATTAATAATATAATTCGTTAATAGCGTAAAGTAAAAAAAATGCGATATTCAACATGAGTTATCGAAGAAGACGTAATTTGATTTCTAATCGTATTACAGATATTTTATCAGGATATATTTTGTAATAAAATTCTACTATGACGTACGCGATAAAAAATTGATAAGACAAAAATTCGCCGGGCAAGCAACGTATTAAATAAAATAATTGTTAACGATGTGAACTTTTCCCCGCACGTGTACGAGAGGCACGAACTAAAAATAACGGGAAGAGTACACCGTATGAGTCATGCACCTGTTCGGCCGTGCGTGCCGATCATTTGAGATTTCTTTGAGTACGTTTACGCCAACAATGGCGACTCGCATCTCTCGTGTGGTCATCGACTCTCCTCGAAGCGTACATTAACTTTCAGCGGTTACGTAACGCACCTGTCGCCAGCTGAAAGGGTGCACCACAATAATCGCTTTCAGGAAGAGGATCAGACCGCGTGTCTAATAGCGTTCTCCATTGAAACGAATTAAATTCAGAATAATCTTATTCTCAACGAGTCGATGATCGGATCTAAGATAGGTCTACGATTGCGAAGCTGTATGTATAGATTAAAGATAATTTATCTATCATAAACTGCGCTGATCTCTTAATGGCAATTTCTTAATGGCAATTTCCTGAAGTCATTTTATGAAAAAATAGAAATCTTGATATCAGAATGTCGAAACTATAATAGTTTTTTTCCTTAATAAGAAGCGTTTGAAAAATGATTTACCAAACTGGCATTTATTGTTATTTAATATCTATTATATATTTACTATATTTAACATTCAACATACATTTAATATTTATTCATATTACATTTATTATAATACTCTATTTAAATATTATTAAATAAGTTTCTAAAAATCATTAGCAATTTTAAATGCACGAAAGTCCATTTTCGCCTTTTTCGTATATTACTTTCGAATGGTTAGTGCAAAAAAAATTTAGCGCATTTTTTGTTTCTTTTTTTTTGCTTATAACAATCAACTAACTAAAGCGATTCTTTTATTTCTGCATATTCACATGTTTGCCATTAAGCATAGATTACATTTGTAATACATTGTGCTCGATTTGTACGTGTCGCGAATTAATATTGCGATCGATCGAAACGAACAACGTTGTCACCCGAAACACGAGCACGATGCGTTTTGACACGAATGTGCATGTACATACGAATAACGTGGATGTATTATTCATTAACCGTTCGATTTCAGATGAAACTCAATCTGCACTTAACACGCCTTCTCCATTATGTTATCGTTATCATATTTTTTATCGCTTCATTACGCGAATAATGATAGTCTCGATCAAATACATGTTAAAGAATCAAATCTTTTGAAATTAAATATTAATTTGTTATTTTTAACTGTCATATGCGTTGAAATTTATTATTTTAACACAAAATGTGCAGTTGAAAGAACAATCTCATCTACTCAATCTATTTCTGTGGGTTAAATTGTTTAATTTTAAAGCGACATCCATATTAACGTATGCATCTAGTAAATGATAAATTTGAGCCTTTAATTTATTATTTTTTCAGTAAATTGTTAACTCCATTGTTTAAATTAATTATTGGGTAAAAGCAGAAACAAAAGCGACCTGTAGGAACAATTATAAAAATAACTCAAATTGGGTATAATTCGACACTAGAAATTTAACACGGTGCAGTTTATTCCGTCAGGCGACGTGAATTGCACACGATTGTTCTTGCGACACAAATTATAGCGAATTGAGCGTGCTCACTTCCGTCATTCCACATACGTACTTTGCGGAAGTTCGTATGTCACAAAAGTAATTAAATGGAAAGAGAAAAAGCGATCGTGACTCTAGACGAGTTCAGCAGATCAATGAAAATTGCTCGAACAAGTGCTCACCGTGTTCGGTCGTCCGGATCGATGACTCAACTACGAGAAAGCGCGATGAATGTGGCGCCTTTATTGAGTTATCGGTTGTTTTGAACCGAGTTCCACGATAAATTATGGGATATCTGCAGTGCCGTTACGCGCGTGGTCGGACCGCATGAAATGTCAGAGGGGGTGTGTGCTCCCTCGCGGTACAGTCAATATTTAGAGAGGCAGAACTAATAATCTATCTCCGTTTGCGCACGCCGTATCGAATGGCATGCGGAGCTGAAAATTTCGCGCAAAGACCTAACGATGTGTGCATAGAAGAAGAAAAATTACACGGAAAGCTACATGTACGGGGTACATTTGTATACGGTCCCGTTGGCGCGAAGCGGAATTTTTCATTCTGCGAATGTAGAGAGTGCGACGAACTAATTACCCGTCAGTCGCAAATTCCGCAGCGGATGCCGGCGCAGTCGATTTTATCTACGAGACATTGAGGGACGACTATTTCCAGAGAAGTGATTACTTATATAATAAAGCAAAAGAAAAAAAAAAAAAAAACACTGAATAATTAAGCTTTGAATAATTAAGGATGCGTTTTGATTCTACAATACCAGCTAAAAGTTATCGAAATTTAAACACTGCAGGCTTTTTAGACTTATTTTTTTGTCCTAATCAATGACAAAAATTTTGGTCATAAATATTCGAATTTTGACTCTAAAATCAGTTGAAAAAAAAACAACGAAAAATTTATCTATTTTTAGCAATCTTAGACAAATAACTTTTAATTTCAAAAACAAACAAAAAAATTAAATAATTTTTAAACAAATAAGAGAATTATGTTCAATTATGCACGCAGATATTCAAACATAATAATAAAACAATCGATAAAATTTTTGGTGATTTACTTTGAGATGTAACACATTCCTACATCCTTGAATCTTCTATACGTAAAACACTGGATAATATCAGCTAGATATTTTAATAAAAGTGAAAATTTGATTTACTAAATAATTACAACTGACAATTTATGTTTCGAGAAATAATTCTTTTCCGGATTTACAAAAATTCTAACGCTTTTGTTAGAATTAAATTCTCTTGACACGTTTGCTTCATAAACAGCAAGTCACATACATATCCAGCATAAATTAGAGCGCGAGAAATGTGCTCTCTCGGGCAAATAACTTTACTTCGTGAGAATTTCGCGTGAATTCAATGAAAGCAAATGTCGGTGCCACCGGATATTTATAAACTAAAACAAGATGAAAAACGTGCATAAAATCACAAAGCCGAGAGGAGGTAAAGGCTCGCGTGTCTTTAAAAATATAGGATGACATCACAGCTCTCCTCATACATTTGACGTCATCGAGTCGCCACAGAGAGTTAAAGTCGACGAGCGCGAGTAGAGAATACTCGTTGCACGTAGGCAGCTCGAGTTAAACGCGTCCGCTTCGTGCCGGGATATCTGCAGATGTTGTCGACGTCCTCAGTTTCAGGAATGACGCTTCCGACTCTAGAATCTATCAGGCAATGTCCATAGCAACAAGAAATACCAATCTTAGATAGCGACACGACAGATAAATGAAGAAAATGTAGCGAAAATAATTCCTCGAAATCATTCCTTAAAGAGACGATTGTACGCGTTAGACTTAACATTTCCGGCTTAGAACAATAGGTGCCGACGCCGCTTTCTCTGCTCCTCGCCACAACAGGAAGGGCTCGAATAGAATCGAATAGAATCACGACGCGAACGTTTAATCGAACGGGGCCACTCGTCCATGAAGTGACACACCCTTGTCTGCACGTCGTATGTCGTTTAATTTACGGCACGCTTCAACTGGGGCGAAAAATCTGTTGCCAGAAAAAAAAGAAAACGATAGGTCGATAGGCCCAACTCGGACGCGAGCGGGCGATAATAGAATTTATCGTCCTCGCGATTCGCGCGCGGAACACGTCAACGAACCTCATCGCGCGCGATAACAGTGTGTCGATGTCACGTGCAGCACGCTCAGGAAAAAAAAAAGGGAAAAGATAATAAAGGTGCACCGTCCAACCGAGTTCTTTAACGGAAGGACTGAGGGGAGTTCATAAAAACTATTCTCGAGTTCACCAAACGTTCCCAAATGCTTCGAAGGGAATAATTACAATTAGATTAAAGCGCGAATCACAGATTCTTGTGCGAAATGGTCAGATAATTGCGATAGTATATGTGCTAATTACACGCTTGACATGAAGCAGAAAGTCTCTCTGAGTCATAACGTATGCGTGCCTTGACCACATTGCTAATTAGTAATTCAATATTGGGATTACTCGCGTTAAAAAGACTGGTTATTCTGTGACACGCGGGCGTGTCACTGAATAACCAGTTTTTACTATCAAGCTGTCACTGACAGACGACTGTATTTTCTCTTGTTCGCGATGGCCATCGTTCGGTCACGACTTTTATATCCGCGATACAGATACATTCCGGCGATCAGATATATTCCAGCGATCGAGTCCTCGGATTACGGCGTCTTTCAAGGCAAAATCAACAAAATCGAAATTAATTGAAGAATAAGGTCCCGTCACTTATCGCTACCACTCTACATAGATACCGTGCGGCAACGTGGTATGTTAATATGATTCATAAGTGGTCTAAATAGGATGTGGCAAAGTGGGGTCAAACGCTGCGACCCTGGGCTGCCCTGGTCCCTCTCGTTGCACTCTGGGTCATAAAATCGAATGCTAATCGACCGTGCAGTGATTATCTGCCGATCGTATCTAATAGCCTCGCATTTTTCTCTCGTTTTCACTGAGCGGTCAGTCGATGTAGCTTTCATTATAATCTCATCAAGAAAACTTTCACTGTTATTAAAAATTGTTTACAACATTTTCTTATGAGCTCTGTCAGTGTTTATCTATTAAAGCGTAAGATAGCTACAAAATATTACGTTAATTAATAGAAGAAAATTCAAAAGTAAAATCTTAGAAAGAGAATAGATATAATTAAATTGTTAAGGTTCATTTAATTGTTGCCATTTATACATTACACTATATCTCTTTTTTTTCAGATTCAAACATTTAGAATCAAACATACTCTGTTCTTGATTTTAAAGTAAATAGAAACAATCGTGCAGCGCATGCTTCGTAAGTTCTTAAACTGTATATTGGGCCAAGTTAATTAATAGTACGAAGGAAAATTTGGAACTCTGACAACACGAAGCAAGTTGGTAATAAATCACGCGAAAAATATTTAGGTGTATATCTATAGCTACATCTCCAAGAAACGGTCTGTATTTGAAAACCTAGTTCTTTTGAAATGAACGATGAGACAAGACTTGGTTCATTTGCATCAAAGTAGGTTAACTTTAAACTCAAATTAACTCACTTTCTATCTTTTTTTCCAGTTTTAAAGATTAGAAAAAGATTGAAAGTTTTAAACCGAGTTTAAATTGAAGTTAAGTTACATTGGTGCATTTTTCACTCGTAGTCATTGTTAACCGACATGACTATTGTATTTTGAAACGAACAGTTTTTGTTATCTCGACGAAACAAACATTAACGATAACTCGAAAGAACGAAATCAAACTCTGTTCAAGCTGTGTTCATAATAGGTGAGTATGTACGATAGATGTGTACGTTACTTCATATTACACTATATATAATTTAAACATAATGTTCGTGTAGCGTGATATAACGGAAGAACACGTGTTAGGTTTCGCTGAGATTCGCACGAGCATGCATTCAACAAAACATCTGCAGAGCTGCTATGTCAGCAGATAAATTATTAACCACTCTCTTTTTCACTAAAACCGTTCTAGATTTTTGTTCGTATTACTGCTTTGCCGCAATCTTTTCCGTACTTCTAAAAATTCGAGAAATAAAAATTCAATTCAAGTAATTATTTAGCTATTCTACTTTTTACTAAAACCGTTATAGATATTTTTATTCGTACTACTGCTTTGCCGAAATCCTGTCCATACTTTTAAAACTTCAAGAAATAAAAAATTTAATAAATGAATTTATTGTTTAAAAAATCCAAGAGCGTAGTTTTTCCAACCTATGTAACTATTTATTTTTTGTAAAAAAAAAAAGAAACAATTTCTACCTTTCTTCGAATGTCGGTTTTATAAACGGAGAATCATTCGCGAACCGAGCATTAAAAATTTGATTATCATACGCGCTTAAATTCGCTCTAATGAAAAAGTGTTAAGTCGCTATACTTTAATTATTCTGCGATAATAAACTGATGCAACGCATAAGATCGCAATCAGAAATTGATAAATCGTAGATGTGTCGAACAATTACTTCTCTTTACAAATGTGTTACACTCAGATAATAATCGTCATTTTTTTCAATTAACGCATACCATTTTTCCAAGAATAAGAATTAAAGATAAAAATATACTACCGAGGATTATCAACAATGTTAACCGCAATGACGCGATAGTTGAGGCTTTTGTGGCTAGCTCTTATCGTCATGGTCATTGTTTCTTGGTGTTATTCTAGCTTTTATAAGAGACGTGAACTATTTCAACAATATTTCATGCGAAAACCAATTCAATATTTGATAAAAATAATCGCATGCAGTAATGATTTTATGTCTGTGCAGCACAATTTTACAATACTTTAGATATGTAAATTAATTCAACGGCACGTGTCAATAAAAATAATTGTAACTCATTTATAACTTTCTGCAGCATATGTTGCAACATGTTGCAACATACATGTAAATATAGAGAGGCTTTTTATATTGTAAATGCTTCATGGTTTTTATCCAATAGCTCCATACGGTTCAAGGCTGAACATGACGTACAAATGTTGCGTTGCGGATGGCTCGCAGAGACCGATTGATGCAACGTACAGAAATACATACATATATTTCGGCACGTGTTCATTGTATGACAATTGACCGATGGCTACTTAATAATACATGAAGTCGGTAATTAGTATCCCACGAGATGTGGAGATGAATGAATTACGAAATGCTTGTACACATTCGCAACGCGCGCACAATTTTCATTGTAGTCGATAATGCGACGAGCGCAATAATTATATCCTGCGTGATGTAGAAAAAAAAATTCCTCGCGAGCCAACGTTTTACTGTTTGCTTGCTTAACTCAACCGCACATTAACGGTGTTGTATGAACGGAAATCGAGCACTTTGCGCTTTTAAACATTTCTCACTGAAACAGCATTTTACAAATAATCATTACGAATTCTCACGCGATTTCTTTTTTTTACTGTAAATTCAACGCGAGTCGCAAGATGTTAAACTTAGATTTAAATTTAACATATTTGGTCTATAGTCTATACCAATGAGAACGCGTCTTGATCATAGAATGTTAATCCTACCTCTACACACTTATTTTTGGTTACCTTTCTCCCCACTTATGGGTTTGTGGAACACTGTAACTTTGACACGTTATATCTCTGAACAAAAAGCATATTTTTTAGCTCATAATATATGAAATCGATACCTCAGAGTTTGATAAAAACAATAAAAAAGACCCGAATTAAAAATATTTTATTATCAAGCAATTACAATTTTTTCTTTAAATTCTATTGCAAAAATTCGTAAAAAAATAAATACTTTGCTAAACAGTTAAAATATTTTTTAAACTTCAATCCTAGTCTTGAAATTATATTATCAAAAAGTCACAGCAATGTAAAAAGAATCGCACAAGGTACGTCGTGTGAGAAGCTAAGATTAACAAAGCAGCGGATAATCGAGAAAGTGGTCTCGGCGACAACGTGCCGGTCAACCACACGCAAGTGAGACACAAACGGGATGGCCGATTGGCGTTTCTAGCGCGCTAAGGGATGCATTTTCCTCGTCGGAGCATCGGGACGGTTAAAAATGTCCCCGGCGTGCGGCGGCGCATTCCTCGGATTCGCCCAGTCACGAAAATCGTGACGGAGTTATTCGTGGCCGAGAGGCAGCCGTCGTAATATGCAAATAACGCGTGGTATCACACGAGGTGCTTTCGCATCGTGTAATTTAAGCGTCGAGTCGTGTCGCGGCGATACATTAAACCAGTCGTGAGGCAAGTTGATAAGACGTACGGATGATCGTCGTAAAATACCGTAGCAGCGGCGGCGACGACGGCCGGCGGAACCGATCTCGCATTATCGCGTCGGATTTCTTTTATCGAGACAAGGGCGGGGTGTGTTTCGGCGCGGCTCCAATTTCGC
The DNA here is from genome assembly GCF_016802725.1 of Solenopsis invicta. Classification (NCBI taxonomy): domain Eukaryota; kingdom Metazoa; phylum Arthropoda; class Insecta; order Hymenoptera; family Formicidae; genus Solenopsis; species Solenopsis invicta. The sequence goes on from NC_052673.1 coordinate 14,490,779, forward strand.
GAGTCGCGAGACAAAAGGCAACATCTAACCCAGCAGTCGTAATTATTTCACGTTTAATTAACAGTTTGTTGAGAGTTAATGCGTTCACCGGCGCGATAACAGTGCTAATGGATTTCGAAGATTAATGAATACTGATACAATAAATATCTCGATGTACGCTTCATTCAGCATTATATAGCGCTCCATGGGGCTTTTGCCCACCAATTTTTCCTATTTATGATATCTATCGTCATTATGCAAACGGGAACAATGAGATAATGTTAATGAGGAACGATTACCAAATTAAAAGATAACGGATATTGTAGGAAATTCAAGAGGCGTCAGGAGCCATTGAACATCGCCGATCCATCTGAACGTCACTGCGGGATCTCCAAAAATAACGGCAAATAATACTGGCTCGTCAGTGGAAAACGATGCGCTTTTAATTTAGCACTGTCATCGGCGATTACGTAGCTCTGCAAAAGCGGACAAGGTGGGTAAAGTAAAAGAGCGATTTGCGCGTCGCGCGGTGACCGCAAAACAGAAGCGACAGAACGGAAACGAATCGTCGATCTTCGGACGGCGGCCAACGTCCAAGTCCTTACCTTTTTTCAACGGTTTTTGCTTGTGCTGGTCGGCATCGTCTTTCTTAACTCCCGCTCTGCTTTCACTTGCTATCAAGCTCTCGCTCTTCGACTTCATCGTACCTGCGTTGCGTAACTTTCAGGGACGCGAGCCACGCCGACACACGCACCTCTCTTCTTCTCTCTGCTTATTTTCCTCGCAATATCGAGATAAGATAGCGCCGAACCGCTCAGACAAATCGGTGCGCGATTCGTCACCGGTCGAGCTTTGGCTCCTCGAAACAGCCGCCAGTCGATTTGCGTCCCTGATCCAGACCCGGTTTAAATGGAACCCGTCAGTGGCGAAACCATCGACTGATATTTATGTCTTGATGGGCCAAACCCGAAGATCCTTTGCCTTCTAACGTTTTCCCTTTCGGTCGAGTATTTTTGTTGGCGACACCCTGTATATGTCGTTACGAACCAAGCGTCGTGTAATGTTGCATCCTCGATAGATTACCGGGATATCAAATTCGCCGACGGCGATTACGTTGTTTGCCGAGAGTTGGAGCCGATAACGACGAAGTTAATTTTTTTTCGGGAGGTGCAAAAAACCTCCCGACTTCTATTTAATGCACTTGGAATTTATATACGCCGTAGAAATTTTTTCGGACGATTAACCGACCGTTCACCGAGAGTTGACTCGAATTTCGAAACGTTCGCTCCGAAATGGCGAGAAATTGTTGACGTGACACGATTGAGATACACGTGCCGATACGATCACCGCGACTGCCGATCGTCGACTGCCGACCACCAGCCACCGCCAGTGTGAAGAGATTCATGCCTCGTCGGGTCTCGATTGTCAACCGGTACAGTCGACGCAGATAATGTTCACTTTCACGGTCGACTCCGCCCTGAAAGTCTAATCCCGCGAGGCGACTTTGCACCTCTTTACTCTACGCTTTGTACCTTGCCGCAATCATTTCTTTTTTTCCGTCTCTTTGCTTGCCGATAATCTATCAAGTGCTTAATGCACATTTGCGAACAACGTTCGCAGTTGCCTCAAGGGAATTAGAAAAGTAACATTATTTAAATTGGTACATTAAACTTTTTATTTAGCTCGCAAGCAAACGCAAGCGGGATGTTTAGAAATAAAATTTTCTTGATATTGAAGAGATGAATAAAGTTTCTTGAAATTTGTAAACTTTTTAACATTTTTCATTCTAAAATTTACCCCCCCCCCCAAAAAAAACAGTATTAAATTAGAATCATATCTTAATGACACAATTTTAACCAATATTTTCTTCAACAATTGTTTCATATTAAGTAAGAAATTATAATCTTGCTTATATGAAATAATGATAATCTTGTTTATATATTTAATCTTCTTTAAAAATTTGATAATCTTAAATTTTAATAAAACATTTTTATTTTTTTTTAATATTACAATTGTCCTCTAAAGGGTATGATTGTTTTTATAATAATATATATTAAAAATTCTCATTGGTGATTTGAAGATATTTTCTATTGGATACTTTTTCTTCTTAATTTATGAAAATTAATTGAATGAAAATATATTTTTCTTAATGTATCTATTAACCATGTAATCTCTTTAACATTTCGAAAATTAAAATATTTTTAAACATAAGTTCTTTTTCCTAAAAATTAAAGTATTGTACGTGTTAAAAATGCAAAAAAGCGAAAGATTGAATAATATTAATGATATTCAGATTACACAATTGGAGGTTATATTTAAGCAAAATTTATAAATGGAATCATTGCATAAGGCTTTAATCCAATTAGCTGGGAAAGTGTCCAGCGCCTGTCACAATTTTATCATCATATACACATGCAGCGCCCTAATTCCGTCAGCTTAAACTAGTTTCACATGTAATAGGATTAAATGATTAACGCTGGAAAATAAGAAATAACGTCGCTCTCCAATTTCATGAAATTGTCCAGTTCTTTAAATTACCATAATAAATATCTAAACAAATTAAATCGATTATCCTGAAAAATTTCCGAAGCGAAAACAAGCGGACGATTCTCGCACAAGTTTTTCAATACAAAAATAAAATTACGGTGCAATATTTCGAGACTCTTAAATCCACAGAAAGAATAAGATATCGCTATTTGTAATTTTATCTAGCTAATCAATGAGTATTATATTGCAACTGTTGTGCACGGAGTCGCATTACACCTTCCGTAAGTTATAATGCACGGCGTGCATCACATGCACCAATAAGCGTCTGAAATATTGATCACGGGATGCATACAAGTGCTTTTTCAACTAGATAATCTAATTTTTTTCTTCGAGAATATAGAAGAATACAATTCCAGACTAATAATGACAATCGTTTTTATTTCTTAAAAAAGCTGAAGGGACTTGAGCAAGAATGTCATTTCGATTTAAAGATGGCATTCGTATATTGTCCTCGACTAGCACTATGATAAATAATAGATGAGTTATATCGAGTTTCATTTATGTGTTGTATCTTATTAACATCCATTGTGCGTTACATTCATTGAAGACATATTCATTGAAGAAACTAATTCTAAATAAAATTGTAATTCTTCCTAACATCTAATATTCCTCCAAGGCGCAGGACCCTGTGTTCTACAGGAGAGATCAAAGATGATCAATCAAGATTGTATACCTGTGTATAAATGTATACAGTTATAACATTTATAGAAAAAGAGCGATCACAATTCTCCAAAAGTAGAATCGTAATTTACGAGGCATTTGCTACGAGTTAGATGGCTTTCGCGTCGAAATCGGGCGTTTCCGTCGACGCCAATTAAGGGTCTTCCCCGAAGGGGATTCTCCCTCAAAAGGTGCAGCGCGTCTATCGTGCAGTTTGGGGGATAGTCATATCGATCAGCGGCGTTTGCAGTTTTGTGCGAAACGCGTCCGACATTAACGGAATCTCCGAGGGGACCCTTGCCTCGTGCCCGTAAACGTGTCAATGGAAACCGAGAGGAGGATCAATATCGCGCGTCGATCGTTGCTCCGAGTTTACGCGCCCCGTCGTTAACTGTTCTATTATGTAAACGCCTCCTCGTGCGTGAAATGGCTGCCTCACGTGTAAAGTCTTCGCGTAAGGTATACATTGCGAGATCGACAGCCACGTTATATCGCGGATCGGGGTTACGATTCGTGTACCGTTGGAATACGATCAACGAACGAGCGTCCAAGACACGAATAATGGCCAATGTGTCGCGCAATCATTGATTATTCGATACGAAAGATTTTGATTGCCGATTACGCTGAACAAATTTTAATTAATTTTTATTTCTTAATATAAAAATAATGATTGTTTTCGGCCTTTCTCACTGAAAAAGAATATTTTTAAAAAATTACATCATCGTTTAAAAACTTCACTATGAATTTCTCAGATAATAGCATAAATTAACATAATGTTTGTAATATATAGCCGTACAAAATTTAAATATTTTTTTACAATATGTAAAAATAAACGTCATAATATAAAGTCTCTTTTATTATTTATGTGCAATTTAACGTGATATATTGCAGTGATAAAATTTATTATCCATGTTTAACGCCAAAAAATTAGTATTGCAATTCTATAAAAAGTTATTGGAAAAAAATTAGGAATATAGTGATTGATTTATCAGAAATGAAAATCACTATTCTGTTGAAAAACAGAAATCTTATAAATCAGTATTATCGAAAAATAAATTTGGCCAATGTGGCTTCAAGGTTGTCATGCATGTCTCCTGATGTTTAAACACGTGCAAATGTTAGCACATTACCAATAAAAATTGTTATATCTTATGAAATTATGCGAATTACAGATCGTCCGGAGTAGGCTTATAATTAGACCGTTCGATCATTGCGGAATTATGAATAGGTCTAAAGCAGGCGTAAAGCAGAAGAGACAACGGAAGGTGACGCTCGCGTTGTCTGCGACGACACGCGCGGTGCATCGGTCGCGTGGGTGGGCGGGAGATGCACAATTGCAGCGAGCGAATTACGAGTCCGCTGGCGTCTCTTCGGGGTCGCCGGCTTCTCCGTAGACAACCGGTCCTGCCGTAATTGCATTCGCGAACAATTCGCACGATCGTACGAGCGAGGGCGCGGACGGACGCGACTCGTTTCATCCGCGTAAGAATAAATTGCGCGAACGAATCGCGCTGGATCGATATTAAAATTGAAGAAAAATTTTATCGAGGATGCTATTAAGAACCGAAAGATTTGACATTTCAAGAAAAATAATGAACGAGAAAGGTTTTCGATGTTTTTCCCTTGATTCTTCAATCTCGTCCCACATAAATGGAAACATTGTTTCACATGATGCAACTTAACTCTCCGTTTTTTTTTCGCTGCTTTCCGGGTCCAATCGGGTCATCGGGTGCCTGACAGTGTTTTTTCGAAAGGGTTTTAGGCTCTGAAAAATCAGAAAAAATTCTGGTGCACTCTTCCAACATTCCAGAATTTACGACTTCGCAATTGTTCGACCCGAAGCATTTTTCACTTTTTTGTACGTGTCCGAAATTTGAGGCAAAATGATTCGAAATTGAAAATCCGTCTGGAGTCTTTCAAATCCCTGGTTGAATCACGAGGGGTTAACAGCAGCGATATATTGCCACTGGTGGGGAATGATCAGGGATTTCGGGAATGCTGAACGGTGGTAGATTAACTGCGATTTCAGGGCGAAAGCAACGGTGCCATTAGCGACGTCTATTCTTCGACCTAATCTCGGCACGTGCCGATATTCGCAAATTGTCGAAGGGACAACGTTGCAGTCAGTTGCATTTCTGTTGCAACTTGCACGCCTTATTTATAGCACACAAAGCTGGCCGATCGGATCGAAACGAAGACACTTGGAATCGAAGAAGGCCCAAGTGGCGTTCTGCGTTATTCAGTTTATAATTATTCGTTTTCGCTGTTCCAATTAACTGATACAGGATAATCTCGATATTTCGGTTGTTACAGCTTGATTAAATATGTTTTTCTGTCAGTCTGATTAAATAATTAATGTACGACTGCTCCGATATTTTAGTTACGACAGTTGGTTAAATGTGACGTATAATTAAACTCATTTATTTCATTAATGATAATGAAAGTGAAATATTTAATCGATTATCTTGAACTGCACCGTGTCCTTTTCTCATCGTGTTATTCTGTGTCCGCTTCGATGTATGTATTGTTCCAGTAAACCAGACTATTTTTGTTAAAAATAGTCTGGATTATATTTAAAAGGTCTGATCCAGACGGACCTGACATTATGAGGCTAAAACGGGATGCGTGTTTCTAGAAATAAAGATAGAAAAAAAAGGAAAAAGAAGATCGGGCAAGTTAATCGAGTAAGGTTAGAATTTCCACGGAAACCTGATCGTTGAGAATGCAACGTGAATGAACCAGAAACAGAGAGAAGAGAGAGAGAAGAGAGAGAGAGAGAGAGAGAGAGAGAGAGAGAGAAGGATCGTTTTCCTCGCGCGTAAGAAGTAGCGGAATGGGGGGGGAGGGGGATGCGGCTCTAAAATGGAAGAGAAAAAGGAAAACGAGAGCGATCGGGATCGAACGATGCGAAATTCTTCAGACGAGCGCGTCGCGTAAAATGCGATATGCAAAACGAGAAAAAGAGGACGGAGGGCGGAGAGAAAGAACGAACCCACGCACGGGGGGAACGGAGGGGGAGAAAAGGGACGACACAAGAGGCAAGGGGGACACTCGCTTACGCACGGCGCGTACATACGCGCAAAGTAATGGAGGGGAAAGGGGGCTCGCCCTAGAAAACGTCAAACCGACGGATTCACCTATTTATAGACCACCGAGTGAGTTCGCGGTACGAGCCTTTCGGAAAACATTCGCCGCTCTCTCGGGATCATCGAGAGGGACGAGAGCGCGAGCGTGGAAATCGGACGGAAACCGCGCGCTGCGCAGGGGCGTATTCCGCTTCCCATGTACGCGCGTTCGCCAACGAGCGAACGAACGATCGGACGCCGCATTCTTTCCTTCTCTCTCTCTCTCTCTTTCTCTCGCACTCTTCCCCGCCCGTGGCGCTTCTCGCTGGCGTGTCGTGGAGTCCGCCGACGCGAGAGAAAGAGAGAAAAAGATGCGGACGCGAGGAGAAAGAGCGAGAGGAGAGAAGGAACTAGCGTGAGAGAGACCGCTCCAGAGCGGGTGGCCAGCCGGCGTTCGGCCGATCTCGTTCATGGAAATGGTTCTACTCACCCATCTTCAGGGACGGCGCGTGCTGCGAGCTGCGGAACGGCGGCGGTACCTCGTCGCTCGTGGATCACGCGTTCATAGCACGGGGCACTGAACGACGGGGCGGGCGCACGCGACGCGCGTTTCACTTAGGAAATCGCGGAAAAAGGTGAGCGACGTTCCTGCCACGGTACGCAGGACGGCCGACATTGCGGCGCCGAGCCGTGCGGTGCCGAGCACGGCGCGCAGCTTGCGCATGCGCGCGACGCGCCGGCTACCGTCAACCGAGCCGCCGGCGCGAGATTTGAACGATTGCCGACCGATTCGCGCCCCTGCGATCGTTCTCACTTTCTCCCTCGGAGTATTTAAAAATTCTCAGAGCAGCAGATATAATCTTCGCATTATTCTCGTTGCAGTATGAAGGTCTCGCAAAGATTTTCTATATCTCTGAAATGTAAAGATTCTTGCTGAAAAAGATGGTACGCGAAGTTGTGTATTTATATGAAGAAAGAACAGAATTAAATTCGATCGAGAATTTCGCATAGAAAGATGTGACGTAGACATTGAATACAAGCCGTATTAATTTTTGGACACTCTTATCTCGTTTTCAGTAATTATGTTAATTGATCTTCGTAATAAGTATAGAATATATGCTTGGTACAAACGATTTCAGGATATCTATATTCTTTAATTTTTATAAATTATACATAAATTCGTAGACATGTACGATATGTCCATCTAGTGCATCTTCGAATAAATTTGTCTCATATAATATTTATCAACATGCGATAAACGTTACTTCAATATCGATAATTCAGTTTCCTTCTAAAGCAATGATCACTTATTAACGTTATCAGAAGTCGATAAAATGGAAAAACTCGTGTGAAAAAATATTTCAAATATATATCACATATCAGGGTGGCCGTTTATACGTAAAAATATAAATATTAAATTATAAAATTGAAAAATATAAATAATTTATTATACATGTATACAATGTAAACTATATTTTTCGTGTTATTTATGTAAGCAATAATTCATAGACCATAAAAGATTCAGATTTTATTAAAAATACTGCAAATTATATTCTATTTTTTAATTTTTAATTTTATGTATTTTATTTCATTTGTAAAATATCTCAAATTAAATATATTAACATTTTTTAAATTAAACAATTTATAATTTACATTATATTGTCTACAAGAAAAAGATTCATGTACATACATATGTAAATAATTCATTCAGATGTAATCCTGAAAACGGGTCAATTCTACTATATACTGTTTATTAATAAAACAGTACTAATCTATACAATATTAGTCTTTTTTATAAATTTTAAAGTACGTAATTACATGTACAGAATATATATCAACTGTTTTGATTTTTTAAATTTGAATTGAAAAAGAGTAAAAAAAACTGAAGTTATTTGAAATAAATCCAAAGAGAGGATTTATAAAAATATTGTAACTAAATAAATTATAATAAAATAAAATAAAATTATAGAAATTTCAATGAGAATTATTATTTCAATAATAGGTTTCAATAATAAATAGATAAATCGGCTGAATATATACATTTAGAATAAATTACTTTACTCAATAAAATTCGCCTTCTGTGACTTACGTTAGGACTAATTGCGAATCCCTTCATAGAACGGAAAAATAAAGAAGAAACAACACGCGACGGTGCGTATTAATTATCCAGAGCGTCTCCTAATCTGCGCCTAATCGCTATCAGATGGATTCTCGTGGATTTCAATTAATTAGGATTTAGCTGTGGAGTCTTACGTCTTCCACGATTTACGAAGATGATGGGATACAGGTGGCAGCAGGAGTGCCGGTTCTCTCGATTCTGCGCTTCTCCCCCCTCATTGTTCTCTCGCCGCGCCGTCCCGAAGCGCGCATCGGCAACTGCAGCGGCCCGAGAGAGCGCGCGTTAATTGGTGGGACCAATTAATTCCGACAAGTTCGCTCGATGTGATTAGCGCGCATACGTGGCGGTGGCGATGGTAGTAGTGGCGGTGACGTAATGGCAGTGGAGACGGTGGTGGTGGTGGTGGTGGTGGTGGTGGTGGTGGTGGTGGAGGTGGTGCGTGCGCGCGGTTTACGTTAGCTTGAAGCTGCGCTCCCCTGCGCCTGACGCCACCGCCTCCGCCAGCGCCGCCGATCTGCCTCCGGAAACCGAGGAACCTGTTCCGCCGCGCGACACTCCGCTTTCTCACATTCTCGTTGCTTTCGCACGAAAGATATCGCATCGGCGCGACGCGCCGGTTGCAGACACAAATTACCGGAGCTACCGGAGCTACCGGGACTACGTGACCGAAGCTGCGGCGATCTCTCGTGTTCCTGAGAGTCGGACTCGAGCGCGATTCGCCGCTTACGTTCCACTTGCGAGTAGACAAACTACTGCGCCTAACGGATTCCCCGTTGAAGCGGCACACTTTTTTTTTTATCTCCAACTTGTCTAATTTAGCTTGATTAAACGTAAATTCTTCACACTTAAAATTACATATCCGTAGCTGCCGTTTTTACACATACAGCTAATTGTTAACCTGTGTTAACAAAAAATTTATAAGCCCCATCTAGTCCATCTCGTTAAGACCGCAGAGGAATCAAGCGAATAATGTTTTGCAAACACGCAATCTAATATCTGTTTTCTTTATATATTACAAACATAAATGTATATCGTTTATAAGGAATAATAATTAATTGGAGCGTAACAATACGTAGTCCGTAGAAATAAAGCGTCGCAAACGCTTACCTAATAAAATTCATTCTAAACGATTTAATCAGGATCCGTCGTCAGCCGGAGGTCGTCGATACAGTTCGGAACTTGGACTCGCATTTAAAATTAGGCTCGCAGCATGCGTGTATCGCGCGTCCGGATAGTCTGCCTATGAGTCTAGAAGGTCAGGAACTTGGGACCGCGGGCAGCGAAGGTAAGCCGGCGGTTGATTTATCGGCCAATTAGTCCACCGTATCGGGTGCGCTTCTCTGGTGCGTCTCATCTTACAGACGATATCCCGACGAAGACCGGCGCACGGGTTAAAACGGCGGCGGAGGAGGATACCAGGAGCGTAGCTACGCGCCTCGCTGAAGACACGAAGTGATCGCGTGAGCAACCATCGTTCAATGAAGCAAGGTAACTCTAACGGCACCTGATATCGTACGAATATTCGTACGATATCACGTGCTGTTAGAGAAACGTAACGTGGCATTCACAAAAAAATTAAGAAATTAAAATATGAAGAAATGAAGAGATGAAGAAATAAAGAGATGAAGAAATGAAGAGATGAAGAAATGAAGAGATGAAGAAATGAAGACTAATATAGAAAAATGAAAAATAAATTCTTTGCATCTGTCTGCTTGTTAATAAAATATGAACTAAAAGATTTGCGTTTAGTAATCTTGGTATACATAGAATGTCGACAACAATTGCCCAAGCGGTTTTACGTTTCTTTTTTTTTTGGAATAATAGAGTCTTCAAAATGCATTTCTACGTCATAAAAAATGTTTTTTCAACCAAAATATTCAAGCGATGATGTTTTTTCAATTGTAGATTAATTGTAACTGCGAAATGTTTAAGGTTGCTTCGAGTTTCAAAGCGTGAAAGTAACGCAAAGGGTTGGTAGGTTGGATTTACCGTTGCGATCCTCACAAACGTGGGAACGACGACATTTATTTGACATGTACGGCGACGAGCCGTCTTTTTTTCTTAATCTTGCTCCGCGACGGCTTCATTAGGCCGGACCCGCTTCGATTTGCGGTTCGCGGTTAATGGAGCGCGGGCATTCGCGTCAAGCTGTCCCTCGTATCTTAAGGTATCTCTACATGGCGTTCGTCGGCACGCACCGTTTAGCGCTTTAGCGTCTTACCCGGGCTAAAATAGACGGTGGCTCTCTGCTCGAGCGTTCGCAGAAAAATGCTCGTCGCTCGAGGAAACAAGATTAAAACGCATCTTCTTCAGTGTCAGTCGAAAGTGGTTGCCGATACAGCAAGATTTTCGATGCAAAAATTGCAAAGATGAGAGAGAAAGACTAAAGTTCGACAAACGTGCAAGACGTTTAATGTAATTTCAAAAAAGTGCAATTAATATTAAACAATTTACCTCAATGATTTACTTCGATGACTCAATTAGTAATTCAAACATTTACATTAAGCCTCTTTTCTATTAGAAACTAGAAAAATTCTTCAGTTTCATACATAAGAAGCGAAATATAAGTAGTACAAAAAGAGTGACACACATCTTGGACTTTTGCATAACGATATAATTAAAAATTAATATTAAATTACTGTATTTGCTTATATTATTTTAACAACTTAAATTTGATATTTTCAATTTTTTAACTATATATTTAGACATTGAAAGATCAATTCGCTGAATACTTGAGCAAAAATTCAATCAAACAATTTATAGAAAATTCTTACAATCTGTGTCTTTTCATAAAGAATTACTTTTTCGAAATACGTCATATGAAGTTAAATATAAAGTCGAAAGATGAACTGCTGCAAAATTGTATTCTGTCAAGCCGGATATATTCCAGAGATTATTTCTCAACTTTAACTTGCTCATTAAAATCAATCGAACAGTATGATTAATTAAAACAAAGTCAGAACCGTAAAATTAAATAAACTGTCCATTGTACATTTATTTCATGGTCGAGCTAAATTTTTTATTCAAGCACAACGCTCGCTAAGCACTTGTGGACCTCCGTTTGTGATTTCTAGTTGAAACGTCATTCGAAGAATAAACACTGTGAGCCGCCGAAACGTCACGAGAGCTACGACGGCCGATCGCAAATTCTCATGTTGCCATCGCGATGATACGCACGTTAGTTAATGCTCGAAACACGACACGACGCGTCGTGACGGTTTTCACGTGCTAGCGACTTTGATTCCGCTTTTTCGTGACGGCAAAACCCGAAAAGGGGTCCGTACGTGATGACTTGCCGCTGGCACCATTAGATCTGCCGGCTCCAATTTCAGTTATGCCGCCGCGAGCCCGACGACATAGCGACAGCGGGCCCACCGTTCCGTCCGTGAATAGTCCCAAACTTTACGTCCATTGTCGCAAAACGTTCGGACGAAGCGACAAATTAAACGTAATTAACGCACCACGCGAGCTGCGCGTATTGCGCACGCGATAATGCTTTCCTCAGTACAAGAAGTAATTATTATACAAGTTGGTCCTTGTCTGTCGGATTAATTTATAAAACATCAAATATAGCGAGAAACAGAATGCCAAACTTGAGCTGTTAAAATAATATACGCGGCATAATACTTTGATATAGATTTTTAATATCAAAAATTTGCCATTATGTATACCACTCTCTTTGCACTACAACGTCACTTCTCATATTTGAAATTGAAGCATTTTTCCGTCTTCTAATGGAAAGAAAGGAAATCAGTGTACATGTTCAAATCACTAATTGTGAATCACACATTAAAGTGAGCCATCGGCTCATATTAATCGTCCAATGCTAATGCTATTTTTTATAAAATTGCATTAAGCGTCTTACTCATTCGTTGACCTTTGAATCGTCAATTTCGCATTCGACGCGTAGTAACGAGTGACAAAGTGTCGCGACTCATGGCCACGTAAATGTCGTAACTCGCGCGACAGAAGCCGAGGTGCTTTCTAAATTGTTTTCCCGCGCGGAGCGCCCGCACTCTCGCGCGCGGATTCGAGCGCGGCGAGAGGTTTACGATTTTACTTTATTGCCTCGGCGATGCATTGTCAAAATGTATTACGGTCGCGCCTGTATAGAGCGCGGTTTAATATCCTGTCTGCATTTAATCGTACCGGTATTAGAGCAGCGACTACGGGTGGTCCTATTAACCGCCGCGCCGCACCGCCGCGCCGCGCTGCCGGGTGCGCGCCGCCGCCGCCGCTGCCGCCGGTGGGTTTACTTCACCTTTCGCGGATATATCCGGCCCGTATTTGCGTTATTAGCTCGCCGTTACGTCACTCACGCTTTTTCCTCCTTCCTCCCCTACCGAAAATGTTGATTAACGCGCCACCCGCGCACAATGCCCGGCCGGTAATTAGATGTCGATGCGAACGCGTTGAGCCGGGCCTGGGCTAATTGGACCCTTGGATCCGCGTATCCCGGGATTTTCTTGCCGCCGCAAATTTCGGGGGTCGGCCCGACATTAATGCCGATTAACGCTGTGACTGGTCAACCCGGGACAAAACAGACACGCCGCCGCAGGATTAACCGAAAAATAAGAGGGCGGGTTGACTTTGAAGGTATTCCGAAATGAAGGATTACCTAAAAAAAAAAAAGTTATATGTTATGATTATAAAATTATAATCGAAATTATAATATATATTACCGTAAAAAATTATGACGCAAAGGTACAAATCTTTAAACCTCGGTAATATATGTGTGAGTTCGCTCGAAAGTGTTTTTATGTACTTTAAATCCACGATACGCGACATTGGATTTCATTTAACGAGCGAAACTCGTCGCCAACTTTGTCGTTTACAGCTTGCCATTTCATCTTTATCTCTCGCCAATGCGCAAGTAATCTCGCCGCGTTCCTACGGCTAAAAGCGCGAAAGCTTTCTTCACTCGATACCCTCTCTCGCTCGATACTTGAAGGAAAGACTCCGTCGCGGACTTGGGGTATTTCCGAGCGGGTTTTACACGCGCGTCGCGGGCACTGGCCCGTCTCTCTTGACTTAACTATAATTTGCACGCCGTAAATACGTACATACCGCTCCGGTGGTACCGCATGGGACACGCCGGACGATGAGAACTTAAACGTCGCAGATGTGCAACCGGGTACACTATGCCTTGGTCATAAAACGCCGCCGGCAGTTAAATCCGTATTTCTAGAGCGGGCTAACTCCTCTTTGTAACCAACTTGTGTCTGCGGCCTGTTCACCCCTTCGTTGATGAACACGTTGCACCTCTAATCGGCTGAAAGAGTTTCGGATGACTCGGAAGCTCTCTTGCGAAAAGAAACCCATTTTCGGCCTCTTTCAGTAATGAATCAGCAAATCGAATAAAAAATTGTCATTCAATACATATTTACAATGTGTCAAACAGTATATCTCTAAACAGCATTGACTTACAATTAGAGAATTGTTTCTACGAAACTCATTTTAATCTAATAATCCTCTAATAATAATCTTTTTATTTTAGCTAAGTTTCGTTGTTAAATGCAAAAAGCTCAAGACCCTTTATAAAAAAAAGTATGCAAGGTTCTGTCTATTAAATCACCGTGATTGCTGTAAAAATCCAGTACAACATTTCGTTCGCCCCTTGATTCTGCGATCAAGAGCTGTCGACGTATTCATCAACGGTAATAGGACAACATCGCGATAAACTCGCGTGGAAGTGAAATATTCTTAGATCTGACGTTGCACTTTCGTCATAGGAGCGATTCGAAGAGGGATACCCGCTTGGGTCCGTTGCATCGTTTAATTTAATTTGGCCTTATCTTACAAAGCGTAGATAGAATCCTCGCGGAGGGTGCGGGTGCAGAAAGATCCTTTAACAGGCCGTGATCGTGCGCCGGGGACATTTCCCCGCGCCATTATTGTATCCGATAAGTCGGGAGATAATCGCGCAGCCAGAGAGCGTCGTGATGTCCCCCCGACGCGAGCTCGACGTTCGATTCTTCTCCGGCCGCGTGAGCGACAAGATCGGGATTATTATCGCGATTTGATCGATGGGCGAGGGGTGTTCGTTAAAATCCCCCTCGCTTTCGGCGCTGTACCGCGCGTAGGCGCGTTATTCCCGTACCTGCAGTTCGCGCCGAAGTAAACGGGGGAAGTAGATTCTGATTTACGTGCGCCGATCCACGTGCGAGAGACATTAATTTTTTAAAATTTGAAATTTTTAAACTCTACAACTCTACGTGACTGAGAGACAAAATAAAATTGTTCAGGATTCAGAAAATGTCGTCGCTGCTCCGTTCTTCGATTTACAAACGTTAATCTACGTGGAGAAATTACAAAAAGCAATTACAATTATAATCGAATGGATAAATATTCTCTTTCCAATGACGATCGATAAATCTTCGCTTAATTAACCGACGAATCGTCAGGGTGACAATTTTTTTCGAAAAAGCAGAGGCGCGCTAAGCGTCGGACGTGTCCCGCTGGTATCGGCCATGTTGCACAATTCGACGTCCACCTTCCTTCGGTGTCTGTCCTCGGCCGAGGAGACACTCATTCGCCAGGACTAAACCTGGCACCGGACTCCACCAGGACTACTGCATATGTATTATACGCGATTGTGTTCCAAGAAACTTCTGTCCGACATACGAGAGCGAGAACTCTGTTTGTCCTCCTTCCCCGGTCTCGCTGTCTTTCTTCCGCCGTCGTCTACCCGATCGTGCGTCCTCCCTCTTCCTCTTCAAGGAACTCCACCAGAGAGTCACTTTGCACCTGGCCCCTGTTTCTCGAGCCGTTGGCAGCTACTCGCGGCGCTTCGAGCGAACTCGAGACGATACCGTCTCCCCCTTTCTCCCTCCTTCCTTTCGGCTCTATCTTGTCCAGACCTCCCTCTTTTTATTCGCTCGATGCCTCTTCAAGGGAGGAAAAGAATAGTCTGAGCGCCGCGAATCGATCGTACGACGATCGCGTGGCTGCTCTACGATTCGCGACTAGAAAAATCGACATTCGCACGAGAATTCTTGGATAACTTCTAAAGTAACTCTATTTATTTTTTTATCTTTGGATAACAGGCTGCGAACTACACATGAAATAAAACAGAAATGTTGAGATTTCTTTCAAAATACAAAAAAATACGTGTGTTCGTTGAAATATTGTAACTTTAATGGCTTTTATGTTGCGACGTTCATTCCTTTTAAATAAATGCAAAGTAAAGAAATTAATTACATCACTTTGTTGTAACGACGTAAAAGATTAAATTAGCAATAAATGTAACGAGTACATTACTTACTCTTTAAGAATTCGCGCGGTAACGTCGAATTTCCTGAAAAACACTGTTTTTCGCATGCGACCATCGAATTCAAATGACTGAATAAAAAGGCGAAATCAAATCCGCTTTAGGATTACACTGTTACAACACTTCCGATTTCCACGATTGCGTTTCGTGCCCCTGATATATTTCTCATGCTTCCCACGATTAAATTGCACAGGCTAAATGTCAATGCCTGCCCTAAACAGGCCCATTGCATTGGCCTTCGGCCCGCGGTTAAGTGATTGTATTCCAATTATTTTCATTATATCTCGATTCTAATTGATTCAATAATCGCCATGACAATCGCCGGAAATACGTTCGATCGTTCACGTCCATCACGGTTGGTGTAAAGAGGCCATCGCCGTGAGTCAGTAACCAGTCTAATCTAGGATTAAAATCTCTTGTTGATTTCTTGAGGTCATCGTTAACGATTCCATGTACTTGAACTCGACAGGATGTCGCGATATAGCTACGTCGATTACATCGATTATAACGCGCTCGTATAAGAATAGATAGAGGCGTATTATATCGAAGAGTATGAGTAACGAGAAATTAAATACTTTTCGATAATTCAACTCATGGTAAATTCTCTTCAACGAATGTAACTTACAATTAGTACTGCAGCGAAAAATCGTTCTTATTACTGCAACCCGTTGAAAACGCGGAGGAATAGAGTTGTTAAAATAATTTCTTCTAAAATACAAAAACCGTATGTTTAATCGTTGAAGTATTTTAACTTTAATGGTTTTATATGGTTCCATGTCGCTATCTGTATTTTTTTTAAATGCGAAGTAAATAAATTATTTAAATCACTTTGCTGTATAAAGATGAAAGATTAAGTTATCAAATGCCTGGTTTGCTTTATGTTATGAACATTTTATTAACCTTGAGCTTTGATCCCCTTAATTGATTTAACACATTTTGCGGTGGAACTTTCCCAAGGATAAGGTATCCTTGAGTATCTATTAGCGGAAATAGACAAAGCTAAGTCGTTACTGAAAAAGTTTACAAACAAACGGACGGCCAGACCAACACTATGAAATTACAAGATAATTTGCTACGCTGCACTACTTAATAACCACCGAAGTAAAATTTTTTTTATTTGAAATTTTGATAAAAATTTCAATATTTAAGTCTGTCATTACACTACACTATTAGATATTAACTATTAACGTCTACGTTTTTATAGAAACAAGTAATGTATTTTTTACAGTACACACGGGTATATTTTTTATTTACTTTTCTTCTAGATTAAAAAAAAAGAAAACGTAGCAGTTTAACAAGATATGATAAAACGAAAGGTCCAACGTAAATTTTCTGCATAGCGGAATATCCTCCAAAATAAAATCGATCCTCTTGAAATCGAAGGCAAAATGACAACGTTTACGACGAAATGTTGAATGAACTATTCCGTGTCCCATGAAATCCCGGACAAAGCGGCATCTTTATATCTTGGAATGATTTTCCGAAACCTTTCACGCGCGCGCGCATTTACATCCGTTTCGTTCACAATAAAAGTCCTCGAGCTACCTCACTATCGCGGCTTACATTAATGAACTCTTTGCCGAAAGTGACTCCGAGAAAATTCATTCAATCCTCGAAATTATAGTGCGTATTTTGCATGATGCAGCGGATATAGACTATTTGACAAACGATTTTTTCATAGAAAAAAAGTCTTTTATGCCCGAATAGAGAGAAACCGAACAAAGTACAATCCTTTGAAATTGTAAATCGGATAATGCAAAGTGGATTTTTGCATCAATGATTTCGAAATGTATCTAATGCTATTTGGCAACAATTGAATTTATATGTTTACGGTAATTTGTCAAGATTTTCCGAGGATATCCAAAGAATTGTTGGGTGCACCAGACTTGACACAAAAGAATTTTGAGTGTATTATAATTATAATTATAACTGAAAAGAGATTTTTTTTAAGGCATCTAATTTGCATTAAAAAGTTACATACAAGTGGTGTAAAATTTTATCGAGGAAAAATCGGAATAATTAACAAATTGAATTTGTTTTAATTGAACGTTCTTGACTGAAACGTTAAAACGTACTAGGATTCTGATGCTTTGAATAAATTTGATAAACTTGTAGATTTGCAGACGTATAAACTTATAAAATACTTGAAACAAATAATATTCACTTAATTCAAATTATTTACAATATATATTTTTCTGCCTGTGTACTGAAGCAAAACATTGAGAAAAATTTCGAACAGCTCTTTTCATATCTTCCCTTGAGAAATCTTAGAGACGATGAGGGATTAGAAAACGTTCGTCACTTTGTTAGGGTGTGAGTGTAAGGTGCGCGGATTTCGAATTCTTGACAAAACTTGAATAAGTCACAGTCGAGCGAGCAGGCCGCGCGCGGGCGCTTGGACGTCTATAAACCTCCGACATAATGCACCCCGAACGAGATTATTTCGCAATTTATCACCGAGGCCGCTGAATGCACGGGGTGGTCTATTAGGTATCGGAGGGGGTGGCTAGCAAGATGGCGGCCGGTGCCGGCGAACAATTGTACCCCAGGCCCGATGACAAATGAAGCGGCAGCCGTCTGCGCCTATGACTTACGGCGGTTTCTTTTGTCGACGCTACGGCGATACCGCAAATCCTCCTCCTCAGGTGTTTCACCCGGCGGAAAAGTCCCTGCACGAGCAACCCCCTTCGACTTCTCGCCTCTGTCTTCCCCCACCCTGCTCGCCGGTGCGAGCCATGCCGTTACTCGCTGGACCGAATTTGTGATCGCTATCGTGGCATCCGACCGCGACTGTAAAAAGCAGAGAATTTATAGAGGTTGCCCCAGGTTTATCGAATTATTCCCCAGTTACCAATTCTATGGCGAATTTGGAATCGATTTCCCAGCGACGGAAATGTGATTTGTTGTAATAACAGAAAGATATGAAATAGATGGGCAATAATCCGTTTAAAACAATCTCTGTGCTACATTACTGTGTTACGTTACTCACGACAAAGTCTCAAAATTTTTCACTCTTCCGTTAGTAGGCTGTATTAATACAAATAAATCAATATAATTTTTCTATTTGTCAGATAACCACGCGTGCCTCTCTCTATCTCTCTCTCTCTTTTAGTCAAAGTACATTACGATCCTCTAGACGTCATTGCCCGCTCATATTCCAAACTTTCCGTTACGTTAAACAAAAAACACATTACGTAACACGTACAAGTTTTTGATTTGCACGCTCTGACATTATGCATAATAAGTACAAATGCCATTAGCATCGTCAAACAGTCGTTAATTTGGTGAATCACGAAGCGCGCGGTTTAAGACAACTCGAATTGTTGCCACGGCATACAAAATCATTTAAATCCTAACATCGCTCACCGAACTGACTGACGTCATTGCGAGACATTTGATAATCATCCGACTCGAGCGATGAATAAACACCTCGGAGGAAAGGCAAAAAATTGTTTCACAGAGTGGAGTTATCACATTCGCTCATCTATCGTGCTATTGTCGAAGTGTCTCTCGAATCGTTTGGGGTAAAAATATGAGTAACAGCCTTGGTAATAGTCTCGTAAAGAGGGCTTTACAGGATCGTAACTTTCAAGCGGCGCGGTTCGTGCTGCGAAGTCATAAAAAGCCTATTATCTAAGGAGTTCGTTTGGCGTCCGGTTCGATAAATCTAATATAATTATTTCGCCCGCGTCGCGCTCGCCTTTTATTATCTGATTAGGCTAATTCTTTCTCCGCTGCCGCACGCAGCCGCGCGCGTTGGAATTTTTCTCTCCTATCATAACCAAGGTGAAATTAAAACATTAGATCGCCACGAACATCATGTAGCCTGTAATTCGATATAATTATTCGGTTTATACATTGATTTTACATCTCAGAAGTTGTTTAAGTTGTGCTAGAATAATGCATGGGAACAATCGTTTTTATTTGAAATAAAATAGTATTAAAAAACTAGTTTTGTTTATATTATTTAATATGGCTGAATAAGTTAATATATTTTTTTTTAACTAAGTTACAAAGTCAATGGCCTATAAAATTAATTTAGTTGCATTCAAAATTATATGAACACAAAACTAACTAAAGTTAAAAATTACGTTAAGAGTAAATTAATTTAAGTCAAACTGGTTAATTTTGAAAAACATTTATTGATATTAAATTAGAAATTCGTAAGATTTTAAAGATACCAGTTTTACAGATGTTAGATTACTCGAAACAATTATAATATGGATCATCAGAATATTTTATTAAGTAAATTAAGTGTGCATAAAATAATAAAGAAGTTTTGTTTCTTATGTATTCTTTAATAATTTTTTTCTTTTACATAAATTTTTAACTTAAGAGAAAAGGAGATAAATTAAAGTTTATAGGTTTCAAAAATAATTAGCAAAAGTTAAAAATTAAAATCATTAAAAATAAAGTAAGTTAAGTTAAAAGTTATTAACTGTTTACTTAGTTACTACTCAACTCTGTTATTTAGGGATCAGATCAAGTCATCATTTCTCTGAAATTGCGACAAACATCGAAATTCTTTCATGATTTCCCTTCAAGAGAAACTTCTCCGGCAGTTAACGCGCGAGATCGATCTCGCCGTATGTCCCGCGTGCGTTTGTTAATCCCAGCTTGCGAAAAAATCTATTAGCATTGGACGAAAAAACGCAATCCCGATGCAATCTCCGTTATGGAGCGGAAAAAAAGAGAGAGAGAGAGAGAGAGAGCGAACGAGAAAAAGAAGAGAATAAAACCCGGAGGACGAAGGGTAGGCAGGACACGTCCGCGAGAGCGTTCGCCGGACGCGTCACGGCGATATCCGCCTCCGTGAGCGAGCGAGCGAGCGAGCGGGCGAGCGGGCGAGCGGACGAGGGAATAAACGAAACGCGGAGCGTTTCGCACGGAGGAGAGACGTAGCGTGCAGGCGGGGGGATGGCCTCGCGCACAGATCCCGCACGAAAATAGCACAATAGCTCATCTCCCGCCCGTTGATACGGAGCACAGTCGCGGTGCTCTGACTTATCGAGTCAGGCATATTTAATTTCCGCTCTCCCGGCGACGACGCCACACGCCCGCGCTCTCGCGCGCGCAACGTACAACACGTACACCGATGCACACCCTGCCAGCCGCCCTTGTATAGCGCGAGCCGCAACGCGCGCGCGGCGCGCCCTTATCTACCCTTTTCCAATAAGACTTCCTACTGCGGAATTACCCCTTTGCCGACGCGGTACAATATTCGGCTTTCTATGGCGCATTATGCGCCGTCTTTTCCATTCGGTCACTTTATCACACCGACGACCGACGACGTTACCCCCCTTTCACCCCTCTCGCGCGCGCCCCGTCTCGCTTTGTGCGACGGCCGCGCCGTCGCCAATAAAACCGTCGACGAAGTTGGCCGCCCGATTTCCGGAAGAGCCGACAGACTCTTTCTCGCTCGCACGAATGAATATTCTCCTTTTATTTTTATTTTTTTTCCTTCCCACTTTCTCCAATCGCCATTTGTTCTCTCTCTCTCTCTCTTCTTCGCGCGCGCGAGGCGTCCTCCCTCGCGTTTTTGCGGCAAAAGCTACCGTCGAGTTTTACCGAGCGCGCGATTGTTCCCGGCTGAATAAGACCGATCGAAAAATACGATCCGAGTGTGTACCTCATTTCCGCCAGTCGTCGCGAATTTTTCTCATTAGCTCGCGATCATTTACACGTCGCGCGGCGCAACGTGTGTGCGCCGCCGTTTTTTTTTTTACTTTCCTATTTTTTTATTTTTCAGCGCGCCGCCGCTGTAAAAATACACACGGCGAGCCGTTCGTGCGTGTGATCGGCCACGTGTAGCCGGGGCTCTTTGTCCAATAAACGATATCACTTTGTTCCGCTTCGCCGTGAAATCGATTCTCATTTTCAAAAGCCTCGTAAGCGAAACGTGCCCGTCGCTTCTAACACTTCACAATCGATTCCAGCGCTTTTCTCGACGTCGGTAACGACGAAGCGTCTGGCTGATGTTTCCGTCAAGTTTATGAATTTTATTATTCTGTCATTTTATACACGTCGACAGAGAATCCGATACGAACGCTGTTACCTTACGATAGTCCTGCGGACTTTTATTATTTTATCAGTTTACATTTTAATATAGAGAGAATTGCTCGTGTGAATCGCATTTAAGTGCCGATTAGAAAAATGTCGCTTGTGAAAACTCGTCTACTTAAAATAACACGTATCGTCATGTTTCAAAGCTATTTAAAGATTTCCAATTCAACTCGACTTGATTCACCGCACAAGTATCGCCGTCGCCCGAATGAGCGGCGGCTACGAGGAATATCGCCGACTCGGTGGCAATTCATCTCGGCCGCGAGCATCGGTGCACAATGGAGCGGCGTGATTTTTCCACGAAAACGCGATATCTTGGCCCTGAGCGCGGGCGAATTCACGTGCCACCCTCCTTCTCGCTGCTTCGGATCCTTCCACCGATACGTCATACTTAATCACCGGTCATAAGTCCCAGGGGGAACGTTCAGACGGCACCGCGCCCTCTCGTACTACCAGATTTCCCTTGGTAAACCGCGGTAAACCATACATAATAGGCAAACAGAGAGCGTATGGGGTCCATCGCCGTGGCGCTTGACTCTCGATACGCTGGTGCGGGCCCGCGCCCGTTTATGAGAGGGTGCATAAATCGTTGGGAAAGATTCGTCCGGGGGTGGCACGAGCGCCGTTGCGAAAGAAACGGCTCGGGAGCGGACAGTAGTTTCGCCCCCGTGGCCGCCGTCCCTAAGGATCTCGTCCCGCGGATCTTCGGCTGGGCGAGATTCAATTTAGGAGCGCGCGACATTAAACGCTTATTTATAGTATATATCGCCGGGTAGTAGTTTTCGCGTGCTCTCCACGACGAACGCGGCCTGAATATCCCCTGAATATCCCGCGCCGAAATACCGGTACCCCGAGGGCGATCGTGATTGGTCATCCTGTGGGGAAACGTTTAACCCTACCCGTAGATAATGTCTTGTTCGATAGCAAGTTTCTCGAAGCAGGAGATTGTGACTAAACGACGAGCAACATCGTTTAGCGCTAATGTTTCAGAGAAACAGATGAGCTTTGTCAGCACCCTTGATTCTTTGAAGACTGTTATTTTATCATAAATGTGCCTCTTCGATATTGCACAGTTGAAAAAAGTTTATGTTAAATTTAACATATGTCGTGTGTCTCCGCTGTAATTTTTTTTTGTTAATTTGACACAAGATGAATATTATTTAAAACTTACAATTAAAACTGTAACTTTTTGATACGATATGGAAATTGTAGAAATACATTTTTTCAATAAAATTAACACGTACATTTTACTGTTATTTTAGAATTTACATTTAGAAGATGTATTATTATTATTTTTGTATTATTTATTCATTCGCCCACAAATTGTGTTTTAACATTAAGAAATGTTAGACACAAAAAATTCGGATAACACAATAGTGTATTAAATTAACACACGGATATCTTGGTAATTCAATACAAAAATTTTAACAAAGACAACTTTTATCATAAATGTAAAATGTTTTCTCTCTGCGTATGCATAATTTGGAAATGTTATAAATTTTCTTTTCCTTTAAATTGTGGATCGCGAACGAAACAACCGTGAAAGAAAATCATCGTGCTCGTACTGTTTATATCGCGTGTAACAAATTTGTTACGAGCACGATCTCCATCTATTTTTCATTTCCGCGCAAAATTCCACGTGAGCATGCACGCGTAGGAGGGACACGCACTGAAAAGCCAATACCGATCGCGACGACACCGACGTGACGTAGCCGCGGCGGTTGTTTCCTCGGAGAAGTCTCGCGTTCTCGTTCCATTGTGCGACGATTTCTGAAACAGATCCTTTTTCCTTTGTCTCCGCCCCGTCGTCGGTATGAGAGATCCTTTCTCACCGTAGAACAAGTTAGTAATTAATTTTTGCGAATTACTCGGCAGTCGACGTGCTGCCACCGGTATACGTGCAACTGGAGCAGTATCTTTCCTCGTCTCTCCCAACGAGTGATGGCTTTAACGTTAATTTATGTTCAAGTAATTAGCAACAATTGAGCGAGAAATTGTTAAACTCCGTCAGAGGCCAATTACAAAATTTGATACGTGTTAGAGTTGAACTGTCATCAAGTAACAGACAATTCAATTACAAAATTTACCGTATGTTAAAATTAATTGTCACTAAATAGCAATCATAAGGGTCGATTTAGTCGCAATAACGCGTAGCAACGATAAGGTCTACTATAATTATTAGTGATTATAATTGAGATGATCAATTAATAATATTACACTTGGATAAGGATGTAAAGAGTAGACAGAAATATAATAGATATCATTGATAATAAATTGTTTTTTCTTTTTCTCTAAATTTTGTAAAGTAAAAGATTGTACAAACTCAATTTTCACTTTTTACGAGTGAATTTTGATTCTTATTTGAGTACAAATTACTCGAGAAAGTATACAAGCTCAATTTTCATAGAATGACATTTCACTCTACGAGATTTGGAGAGTTGAAAATTGTAGAAAAAAAGATTTATCTAGGCAACAAGATAATCCATGTTTGCATCAATTATCTTGAACTATTTACAAATGATTGTTGCAATTTCTGTCTTAAATTTGACTCAAATAAATATCAGTTGCAATAATTTTATAACACTCATGTAGTTAGGCCTTGTATCGCTCTAGCTTCATTTCTAACGACAAAGTTATCCCCACAATTAAAAATTACACATCAAAACCGGCATCTTCATTTCTGTTTTCACTAACTTATAATACGACCGTTTTCCTTCAACGTTATCATCATTAGCGTTCTGTAATGTACGTATCTCTCACTTTAACAAATTGATTTGAAAACGCATGCACAAAAAGAGGATGCGTTCCCAAAAGCAGTGGAACCCAGTTTTTCTCGAGCGAGACCCTGATTCATTTCGTGGGCTCGTTCGCAGCCATCGCGCCGCCAATGCGCGGTGGCTCGACACCCCCTTGCCCCGTTTCAGCACAACTCAATTTCTCGTTTCATTCTCCAGGCACGGTCCTATCTCGTTCGCCCGCCTGAGTTCCCCCGACGGCCGCGTATAATACGCCACCTACCCAGTTATAATAATGGCACGGAGGGGTTGGCATCGCCGCCGCCGCTGCCGCCGGCTCGCGAGTGCCAGAGCACTGGTATTGGTTGATATTTCCAACAGTTATGTAATTTCCTGGGTATTGTTGGGGGCTCCCGAGAGCTGCTACTACCTACCACTCCTATCGTCCGCGAACGCGGATGCGAGGGGAAGAGAGGCGAATGGGAGGATGGCGGAGACCATCCACTACCGCGCGCGGTACGTGTTGCAATACGTACTCTCCTCGCGCGCGCTTTGCTCTCTTTCCACGAGGATTCTTCGGCCCCGAATCGCGGGTTATCGTTTCGGAGGGATGAATCGAGGTGGACACCTCGAGGATACAACATTATATACTTGTATCTCCTAACGCTGGGGTCGAATGAGTTTGCTAAATAAATTGAAGAACATAACGCTTATCTCGCCACGATGAAGTCGTTTTAAAGTCATAAAAAACCAATAACTATTAATTCCGTTCCCTTTTATTGCTTTACACTAATCGATCTCGATGAATGTTGTATTATATCATACTTTTCGGAAAACCCATTTAACTTCTACCCTCGAAATACAAGTTGTAAAATCATGCATGTGTCTAGATTAAACGAAAACAATTCTTTCTTTTTCTTTTTAATGAGATTAAATCTCTTATCTATCAACTGTTCAACTATTTCTTTTCATAATCGCTCGGAATAGCATGGCGCTACATTTTGGACGCCATGAGTGGATATAACACGAAGTAAATAAAAACGATACATACAGACGCAGGTTTCAGGTGTGCAACGTGTTAGATACGAAAATGCAAAAAGTATCCGCGAGAGACGGCGAAATCGCGCGATAGTGTATCTCGTGCTTTGCCATCTCTACGGCAGCCAGGGCGGAATCTGACGACTTCTTGGCGGTAGCGCCTATATACGATAAGGCCGTTATCGAGAGGAGCGTCGTGACGCTCCTACTCGGTAATTTCCTGCGTTTTATGGGCTGCTTAAGGAGCATTCGCGCAACCCGCCGCGCTATATCGAATTTGTGAGAATTAGGGCGGCAACCACGATCTCTTCTCTCTCTCTCTCTCTCTCTCTCTCTCTCTCTCTGTCTCTTTATCTATCTATCTCTCTGCCTCTCCACCTCGACGTAATAATACGTGAAGGAACAACACGAGTATCGATCGCATGTTTAACCCATCATGCCAATATGCAGAACATTGGTGAACGGCCCATCACAGTTCGATCTCCGTAGCAGCATCCACTTACGCGTAGAGAACGTCTCGTGCAATTAATTGCTTAGAATGCTCAACTAGAACTTTCGGGTCTCTATTTTTTTTTGTTTAAATATATTTTTTGCATGCATGACAGAGCAAAGAATTATTTTCGAATGAGATGGAGATTGGAAGAGAGGCGTCATCAAGTTTAGACGCGTACAGACGTCATGTATCTTTTTTCTGCCCGCCGTGTCTCGCGTTAAAGCGCGACGGTAGAACGTCGACTCTCCCGTTCTACCGTCTGCTGCATTAATTCGCCGTGGTAATTAAACCGCCGCGTTATTGCCGCGGCAGGCCGATGAAACGTGCTCAGACTGCGACACGCGACACAATCGCGTAGACTTTTCCGCCGCGCGGATTGGCGCGGCCTGGCTACGGCTTTGGTGCTCGCGCGCGTGTCGACGCTTGCAGCCGCGTCGGAAAAGGCCGCGTTACGGAAACCCGTGGTGAAGAGGTACGTGTGGCCACCGCCGTGTCTAAGTCACCACCACCAACGTCGCCACTTATCGGCGAAAGCGGCGGACTTCTGTGAATGCGGCAATGGCGCGGCGACGCGTAGTTTAATTAACAATGAGCACGTCGCCGCGACGTCAGGCTGAATCGCGGACAATGAGAAGTTGTCAGCGGCGCGAGGCTAATGCGTGGGTTGGGCGGGATGGCGGCGTAGTCGTTGAACGCGGTTACATGCCGCCGATATAATGGCCGGGAAATGTTTTGTGCATCGAGCTTGCCGGTTTTCGGAAATTAGAAAGCAGGCCCTAAGCGATATTTACGGCGGCACGCGAACAACGGCACCGGGAAGAAATCGATCTCCGAGAAAACACTTGCCAGACACAGAGAATTTCTTCAAATTAACTTGAAAACGGAATTCGAGATTAGAATTCTGTAATTGAGATTAATAGAGAATGCACAGGGTTAAATATCTATGCTATTATATTTTGAAACACACTGAGAAAAAATGTCGAAATATTCAGAAACAAATTGTTGCTTTTGTATATAACGTTTTCCTCGATATTTATTATATTAAAAAAAAATTTGATTGTAATGACGAGATATGTGTTTCTGTGAAATATATCAAATTTTTTTATTAATTTATTTATTTGCTAGGAGTAAAATTTTATTTCGTCCTATTTAAACAAAGGTTGATTTGATGACTGAAAAATTTATATCCTACAAATAAATATTTAAGTATTCCTTTCTCAGTGTACTATATAGATAA
Organism: Solenopsis invicta; assembly: GCF_016802725.1. NCBI lineage: Eukaryota > Metazoa > Arthropoda > Insecta > Hymenoptera > Formicidae > Solenopsis > Solenopsis invicta. The sequence goes on from NC_052673.1 coordinate 14,517,985, forward strand.
TCGTTCATCTTGCCACTTTGTTAGCGAATAACATGTAACGAGTGATTCAGTTTTTTAGCTAAACTAATTGAAGGCAAATTAATTTTAATAGAGGAACTTTATGAATATTTTATAGTAACTCACGAAATATTCGATCAAATGTATTATACAATAATGACGTATAACTTCGAAGAAGCCTTTCAATATCAACATGACATATGAACAAACAAATATTTATAATCTTGCTAGATATTTTCTTTCACGAATTTTTTTCAAAAGAAATTCGTAATAACGATTATTATACTTTGATAAATTTCGTATATCATTGTACATAAAAAATCTATAAATTATAAATTCGCATTAGAAAAAATATTAGACATTTACACTTTCGAATAATTCTTTAATAATATGTAAGACTGTTGCTTTAAGCTAATCGTAATAATAACTTATAAACAATAACATAAAAGAGAATATAAAATGATATCATGTTGATTTAATAAAGCCAAGTAAAATATTGTTATAATATAACTATTATATTTATAATAAATTTTTAGCATGTGTTTAGTTAGATATTGTTCCGTTGAAGAACATTATTTACGTTATCAAGATAATATAACTTTCATTACGATTCGAACAATTTTAGTCGATTCAGTTTCTGTTTCGTTGCAAGGAGGCTTTCGCTCGCCATGCGGCTCTTTGCACGCCGGTGACACCGACGTCTCGAATCCGACTCGTTGGTTAATATTGACTGGCAGCGGTTACGCCTGCGCCAAAGTGGCTGTTTGCCCTGAACAACCCTCCCATTTTAACTCACACCCGTCGTAACCTCCGCGCGCCAATGTTGTAGTCGTTGCTAAGCCCACACGGACTCCGGCTTTGCGAGCAGCTAATGTAATAATTGTGCGGCACGTATCGCACTTAATGAAAAACGAGAAAAAGATATTGCAACGCGCGCGGCTTCAGATGCATCCGACTTACGCCACAAATGCAAGTATCGCACCATTCCCGTTTCCGTCAAATTAAATCCCGTTCAACTCCTGCGGAATACTTTCGTATTTTCCAGACTTCTCTTTTTTCAATTTTTTTTTCATTTAGCGCTCACGTCCGAGTTGCAAAGAAATCTTTTTTTTTATTAACTGCGAATGTTGCGCCTCGTTCCATTTTTACTTCCGTAAAATACATTTTTATTTCAATTGCACGAAATGTTTTCTTATTTAAAAATTTTTATTTTTATTTTTTTTTACCTATTATCTGAGATTTTCGTTAGAACCGCGAAGAACACGTAATAAATTCGCGAATGCGTGACATCCAATCAAAATCCGCGCACGTGAATTTTCGGTTAATTGAACCGTAATATTTGTCGATTTCACCGAGCCATGAATGATAGTGTCTTCGACGTCGCAATTATCCGACAATGTGCCAGTATGTCGACGAGGCATTACGTCTACACAATTCGGTTATCTCGGCGAGCTACAAGCTCGGCCAAGTCGTACCGGATTTCGAGAAAGTTCCGACGTTCAGCATTACGAGTTAACGCTGATAGCTGTTCTGCAAACGGAGATGTGCATCGCCGAAGTGGCACGTTCGCCTCTATTAACAATTACCAAGAGCCGGTTGGGCCAAATACTTGGGCTAGAGTAGTTAATCGTAGTTAACTTGTTTTCTCTGCGTACACTGCAGCGAGAATTACGGTTGGAAAAGGGGAGAGAGAGAGAGACATGAGCGTTAACCAACCGAACTCGGTTGGGTCTAAGTTTGCCGAAGGTTCGTCAGTAAGCTAAGGCCCACAGATTCTCATTTACTTAGCGTCGCGCTAAACGAGAACATATTTCGTGGGTCCGCATAGGCTCTAACGTGTGAAAATAGCTCTGAACAAATACGGTCATCTTCTTGTTCCGCAATTTATACAGATTCTTACACCGTTAACGTCATTTAAAAAGATAATGAGGTAGCCTATTGTTGAGCTATAAAATTTCGCGATTACACCCAGACGGTAGGCACGGTAGGGCTTAGACGGTGATAAAAAGCCAACAACGAATTCTCGCCGAAATTTCCCCTTAATCGTCGCATCGATTCGCCACCCGTGGTCTACGAGGTGGCACGAGATCCACGAGTCGCCCTCTTCCTCGGCCGGGAGTATTCGCATTCAACTGTCGTCCTTTCGTAATAATTGCTACCGATTCCCGACCGCCATGCTGCATTTCCAGGTTTTTACCACGGTGAGCCCCCTCTCTTCTCCATCCACCGTTCGTTCCCCCCCTTTTCCGACCCTTCCATTCTCCATACCCTTTTCCCCCTTCTCTTAGCCGTCTCTTTCTCTCTCTTCCCCTCTCTCTCTCTCTCTGTCTCTCTGATCCTCTTTCTCTCACCTACCCTCACCCTACCCTCCTACCTACCCTCTATCTTTCTCTGCCCTTTTTCAGACGCGACAACGCGTTTCGCTCGCGATCGCCCGTCTTTGTCTACCTTGCCTCGTCGACGAGGCACACAGACTCTCTCGCAAGCGAGCATTTACGAGTACACCGTGAATGTTCCCCTCGCTCGCCGTTATTGTGGTCTTCCTCCAGTCCAGAGAATCTCTTCGTCTCTGCGCGGTCTCCGGATCTCTTCCAGACACAACGGCCGTCTCACCGACACGCGTCCTCTTTGTCTCTCCCTCCTGGACATCAGCGGCGTGAGAAAGAGAGAGACAGAGAATGGAAAGAGGAAAGGCAGAAAGAGAGAGAGAGAGAGAGAGAGAGAGAGAGAAACTTGCGCGTTCACGTGTCTACGGACACACGTCCGAAATCGCCGAGGTGGAAGAGTCTGCCTTCCTCGTCCCACTCGCGAGCACGAGTAACATGGCCGCTCCAGTGGCGCAATTAGAGCAAGCCTGCGCGCGTGCACGCTGGCTACAATATCATTAAGATAGGACTTGCCCCTCTCGCCACGCCGGGTGAGCCTCGGTCGCTTCTTTTTGGTCCTTCCTCTCACTTTCGTCCCGGCTCATCCTCCTCCGACCGTTTCATAGCGTTAATCACCACCGGCGGGTAGGGAAGAAGGGCGAGGGGAGGACGAAAGGGGGCGGTCACGGCGAGAGGTTCAACGCGTAGTGAAGAGAGGCCACGTCGATGAAGGTAATTGTTTAATTATCACGCACGAATGATTCTCCCCGAATAATTTAACGCCGCGCGTGACGCAACTCGGATAACCGTTTTATCTGCAAAAGAGCATATTTGCCTTACCGATAGAAATTTATATTTCTTCGTCTTATAAACTGAAGAATTTATTCATAGTATATTTCGTGTAATTTTTTATCTACTTGTAATTACATTCGGTTTCGTTAGCAAGTAAGCCGTTATTTATCAAGATTTGATCTGATCCGATAGCGTTTCGAGGAAGGCTCGTTACCCTCGACCGAGTCCGAGGACCACCCCCTTCGTGAAAGTTGCGGAGGCGTGCGCAGGGTGCAGGGAGGAACAAGCGTATCTGCGTGCCGCTAGTATAAATCCTTATAAATTGACAAAAAGCGGCTATATCAGCTGCCGAGATCTTGTGGAAGCCTCCTTCGTTTGCCCGAGCTAAAACAAAAGAAATTCTTCTCGTGGTGCACACTTCCAGATAGACACGCGCGCGTAAATAGACGAGGTGCAGCAGTTTACGCGTGCAGTAGTTTACGCGTGAACAAAGTATCTAAAAAAATTTGCACACTTGCATTCTCGACGTTCAATGTCTTTCAAATTCTTTTCTTTTTTCCTACATTAATTTTAACTTGATACAGGATATTATCCTCATCATTGTATGTAAGCATTATCTAATAACTTGTTCATTCTTAAGTATATACGTGCATAGTATGTCCCCTTTTGGTTAATAAGTCTCAAATATGAGGAAGCTTCGCTACTGAGATGACAGGCAAGCTGATTTATAAGTGGGCTGTTGTGCAAAAATTAAAAGTTTACGAAAAATCAACGTCTGTTACATCCTCATTAATTAACTTGGAAGATTAAATTACCTTAAAAGTCAAGCATTTATAAATTCCGAGCTGCGGATTGCGACGTGTGACGAATGTGGATGGCAAAACGCCTAAGTACAAGCGCTCTTACGCGTCACGCTTATCACGTGTGCAAATTGATCTCGGCCAGTCTTCTCGCGGGTTGTCGACTCGCGAAAATACGACGTCGATTACCCATGTCGACCAGCAAGTTCCGCAATTCGCGGTCGTATACGGCCCTGGAACTTTCGAGCTGCGAGCCCGAAGAAGGGAAGCCAACCGATCGCCAGCCGAAGACGCCACGTCGCGAAGAGCGAGCGGTTCTTGCTCCGTGAGTGCTCCGAGTACGACCGCGGAGAGTAAGACAGTGGCCACGAAATAAGAAACCGGTTGGGACCCAATTTACTTAACAACGGCCGAGAATCCAACACTTACGGATGTCCAACGGAGCTCGCGCTACGGGCCCCGCAAGGGGCGGCCTGTGTTACCTCGTTAGGCATGTGTGTGCACTTGCATATGCGTGTGTTCACCGGCACGTCGCTACCGCCATTACGATCGCTACCACGTTCAATCGCTGTCGCCAATCGCGACCAATACCATCGCCGCTGTTATTACCACGGCTGGTATTAACACCGTCGGTGTGCGCTACCGTTCACCGGCGCCATTACGCCATACGAAAATTAGACGGATCCGCCACTATGCTAATTAGGATAATCGCGCCTAGGTAGATTTACGCTAATTAAGAGATTACGACGGCGCGCGAGAAGAGCGTAAGAACTTTATCGGCCTGTTAAATTCTCAAAAATCAATAAACTTAAGAATTTAATCTTGACTACCTGTCGGCTATTTTGAACGAGAACATTTCGTCGCTATTTTACGCAACTAATAATATTTAAAAATAATAATGCATACGTCAGAATATTTATATTTCGCTCAACAATTCAATTATAGTTACATTTTCCTGTCTCTAACGGATATTCGAATTGATCTTAAAAATTTTATTAGCAATTTCGATATTTCCAAGATTTCCTCCTCGTCACGCAATCTCGAAGGCATAAATATTTTCGGGACCAGAGAAACGAACGCGATACTCGTCACTATCATCAGCACGGTGAACGCCGTCTTCGTTTCCGCCAACCACCACGGCAACTACCACCAATCCCACGCCGGACTTGTACGGTAGCCGGCTACTAATTTCGACTTCATCAGCGGAGATAAGGCTGGAATTTTTGCCTGCGAGAACCAGGAAAGCCGGCGCTAACCCACGGACCACGAAGTTCTCAATTTATCTCACCGCGCGACGCGATAATAATTCCGACGTCGCGTCGGCTGTCGTGCGATTGCGATAAATTACATGAAATAATTCGTCAAGGGTGCTTTTCTTCTGCATCATGCGTTACAGGTAATGACTCAATAACGGCAGTATATAATGGTGTAATAATTACGACTGGGGAGATACGATCAACGTAAATCCATAATCACTATTTTTTTTTATATAAAAAAAAATAATAATAATTTGGTGACGTATTATATCCAAAAGCTAAATATAAAACTGAAAATGATTTTCTTGGATCTCTTAAAATAATTATGAAGGATGATGAGCAATGTTGCAAAAAATTCTAATATTGTAGCAACCAGCTTGAAAATCTTGCACAATTATTTTGATAATCTAACAAAATTATTTTCAAACCTGTATCCAGATAAATTTTTAGGTATCTTGGCTATTCTTTCTATGCATATGAGCCTCAAGATTTTGGGATATGCAATCCAAAAGACAAAATGGTTTACTAAATGTTCATTAAATAATTCAAAAGTTTCATTAGTAATGTAAATAGAATTTGAGCAAAAAATATGTATCAGAAATTTAACGTTATTATTTAAATACCAATTCAAAACATAAAAAAACTTGAGAATTAAAAGCGATTCTAGACCGATTCCGGTCGCTCCATTAAAATTTATTAGCTGAATGAGTATTCGTTGAGATAAAAATTTCTGACACGCGTATCAAAATAAAAAAATCTATATAAATTATCTTTACCCTAATAATCATGTAAGGTTCGATGCGGAGACGATCCTCGGTCTTGCGCAAGTTACGAGTGCGATTATATCGAATTCTACTTTAATACCCAGGGGACGTTGCAAAATAATGCGCGAGTTAATTTACGTATTCGCGTAACGAAAATAATTGCGCGTATTAAATCTGATTACTTTACTGCTCGCTACATGGACGTGTGCGTTCGCTGGCATTTAGTGACACTGGGGTGAAAGGGATGGAAGGGACAGTGTCAGAAGGGGGAAAGAGAGATATCTCTCTAATTGTGAGTATAAGTTTCGCGTTTTATTTAGTTTACCTGCTTCTTCATGGAGTGCGGGCGCTGGCCAGCTACTAATTTCGGTTTCGCCGATCGAGATAAGGCCGGCATTTTTATCAGCGTATAAGCTGTGCCTCACTTCGCCGAGTTCTTAATTTTCGACTTGAAGACTCGCCCGGTGCCTGGCATTCCGACGCGGATCATTAGATGGGCTTACGAATGACCAATAAGCGGTCCCGTTTAATCGACACGCTCGTCAATAATGTAAAATTAAAGGATGTCATCTCGCCGGTCGCATTCCATTGCGCGATGATAATGAAATGGCAGTATGTCCCAATGCAGGAGGGAGGGAGAGAGAGAGAGAGAGAGAGAGAGAGAGAAATCGGTTAATCACAGTGTCCATGGAATAAGAATCTCTCTCTTTCCGTCTCTCTTGTCCCGTTACTCGATATTTTACACGATTACACGAATTCGTCCTCGAGTAAAAATAAATCGATGTATTATCTCGTATCCTTCGTTCGTGATAAATTCAAACGCGCGCCGATTGACGTCGCCTGCGTTCTCCGCTTGACTTCTCTATTTGATTCCAGAGATATCTTCGCGTAAGAATAAATTATTCAAATACTTAATATACTTTAGAATTGTACGTTGTAAAGATTTTTAAAAGACTGGTTGACACCACTTATTAATCTGACTTGTTCTTGTAATCGAGATAAATGTAAAATTGTCGAGAGCAAGAGCTCAACGGATGAAGGTCATCACGAGTCACGCGCAGATCGTGCGATCGACGAGAAATTTGGAAAGAGCCCGATGATAATTAAGACGAATGATTAATTCCCACGATGCGTGCGATCGTCGCGCGGATCCTTCCGCGCTGTGTCAGAGGCTACGGCGCGCTATACACGAATCGAAACGTGAGGCGGCGTCGTCATTCCTTAGAGCCGATGACAATCTCTCCGCGGGATCGGCTAGGTGTGGTCCTACGGCGGAACCAACGGGTTTCCAGGAACGCGAGCCATTAGACCTTCTGGCTGGTGTTATAAATTGTACATCGTTTAATTAGGCTCTCTCTCCGCCCGTGGCCGGTCCGTGTAGGGACGGCTCAGTTATTTACCATTTACTCCCGTAGCCCCCTTATGTGGTATCTCCCGAAGCTACCGTGCATCAAATTGGATCGGAATTGGGAACGAAGGGCAGCCGCGTCCGGAGGACCGAGCTGGATAATACAGCCCGGAGGCGATTGTAGTACAAACCTGATCCTTCGTATTCCTCCGTAGTCCTTCGATCCTCCCTCCCTCCCTCCCTCCCACCCTTCGGACGATAAATACGAAATGTCAATAGAAAATAGAATAACATCCTAAACCGTAAGATCAAATATTGAAGCTAAAAACAGGACTATAACACGGAAAGAAAGAGATTGGTTGATGTAATATAACGAGGCTATAGCTTGTTACGCAAGATTTAACGCTTATAACTAAACCGATTTGATGGTACAGCAAAGAGATATCTGTAAACACTCATAGTTGCTTTCAGACGTAACTTTTTTGCTGTACCGTCAAATTTTCTTAAATCATAAATATTAAACTTGCGTAGCAAACCATAGCTCTGCTGTTTTTTTTTCCGTAAAAATGTAAACGTTGAAAAAAACAGTTGTTTTACTGTGAACTAAATCGACAATGACAATCAAATCGGTATCGTCAAAATAATTCGTCCCTTTGCAGGTCAAAATAGACATTAATAAGAAATATCAATAACAGCCATGTACATACGTAATCATTAATGAACTAAAGTAATGAAATATTGCGAGTTTGCCGATTAATTTCTAAATCGTGTCTCGATCGTGTTTAACGTGAACGCGAATTTCACACCCGCATTTCGCGACTCGCGCTCGATCGGATAAACGGTAGGCGACGTGTGTAAGCGAGCACGGGAGCGCATGTAAACAGAGGTCAATTAAGGAAGTCCCCGCTGGGACCGGTACTTCCCCTTTGCTCTCGCTCGAAAGCTCTAATTATTTCTTGCTCTCCGCGATCACTTCCGTGAGCCCAAGTAGGTAGGACTATAGGCGTAACTGCAGTTGCACCGGGAGGATCGCATACTTAATTGGAATCCGATAAGCGCACGCGCTTCCCACGTGTTACCCATTGATATGGCTAAACACAAATCGTTTTAAAATTAAGCGCGAGCCAAGGTGAAGAATATAAGTGCGCCCACAAAAAAAAAAAAATTTTATCTCATTTATTATTTAATTATATGGGTAATTTCTTTCACAAGCGATTTAAATTAATTTTAGATAGCAATTAAGCAAATTATGCTGTGCTAATGAAGTTCGACACTCGCGTAAAATTCGCACAAGGTATTTCGAATCTGCTCTCAGAATCTCAATTTTTTAATTGGAAATATAATACTTTTGCTATCTAGAAAATTTTTGTACTGTTCAATGACCTCTTTTTAGATATTCGTTGCGTATATATTTCCATACATTTTCTCGTTCGACTAATTTCGACTTATCTGAAAACTTATCAGAAATGTAAATCGGATACATGACATTAAAATTTCTCACGTAAATACGTCTCATTGATAAATTCGTGGCGGGTCTGGAGCGTCTCAGTGAGAATCGAAGCGGCTGGTCGATTCGCGCGATACCTCGTAGCCGTGGAAACGGGTTAACGTCCGTGTTATTTTTGCTCGAAGCTGTCAACCCGGGAATCCTTGCGCTAACAAGGTGCCGCATCGGTCCCGGTGTCCGAGTCCGTTTTTCTCAATGGCCCTTTGGGAAGTGGCGGGCGTTCGGTCCTTCGCTGCGAAAGGATCTAACGAGGGGTCGGCTTTTTGCGCATTAAAATATCGACTAATTGCCCCACGATTCTGCTGTCGTTTTTGTCAGTCGCGACATGATCTGCCACTCGTACGTTTCCGAAATTTCCGCTTAAGATTGTCGCATCGCATTTTCGAAACAACTGATTCTTCTCTCTTGGATTGTAGGAATTGTAGGAAGATTTTATCTTCATCGCACGCGAATAATAATAAATAATTGTGAAAAAGAATTAAGTATTAAAATAAAAGTTCAATTGCCGAGAGACAAATCTTTAGATGAATTTTTTCATTCAGAAATTTAATTAATTAGCTTTTAATCGGAAAACCGAAAGATTTGAGACTACCGGCAAAATATTAGATTTTTTAATACATAAATGATTATAAATGCAAGATGATATAATTGTAATGCATAAATATTTCTAAATATATTAGTAGATCTACTAAGATAAAATACGGAAAATGTGCAAATTAATTACATATTAAATCAACATGTAATATGATAAAGTATGTTTTAGCAAGTATAATATAATTCGAAAGCAGAAGACGATGTCGTTCGGCACAACTCGATTCCTCCTGCCGATCGGCGAGAAATCGAAAAAGAAATTCCCTCTTTCCTCTCTCTTTCTTCCTTCATCTATATTCATAAAGAACGTGTCCCGTTTGGCAATTAATAGTAGCAGCATTCTCCGTGGCGAGGTGGAGACGCTGGAAATAATTACAAACTTTTCGTTTTTCATCGCGCCTGCGTCTACGCCGGGGTAATCGGCATGGCTCCGCTGTCGTAGTATCTCCGGCGAAATCGGGGAGAAAAAACGAGCGTTTATGCCGACAATTCATAAAGCGGTGTCATTTCATCGTATTTACAAACCGGTCGCGCCAGTCGTCGAGGTAGAAAGATATTAAAGTGATTTCCGTCCGCCCGCCCCCGCGCCTGCGCCTCGCGTCGCCGCGCTAATTGCTCCAGGAATACCGGGAGCCGGTGAAACACCTACTTAAACTAGCATGCCGCCCGACAATCGCCTCGCGTGTAAAATGCCTCGCGGGTTTTCGCGCCCGGAAAACTGCCGGCGATTAAATAACACGGTTATTGTGTCCCCTTGTCGCGCGGTACCAACTCGATCTTGGCGATAAAATTGGATAATGACGGACATTGAGACCCACAAACTTGCAAGTTATGTGAATCAGATATTATTAAAATTATTTTTAAATACTGTGTATTATCCTTTTTTTTCTTAATTCAATATTTTAACGGTAAAAGTGAATTTAAAATATTGCATTTCAATATTTTATTATATTATTTCATTATATAAATATTTTATTTCAATATGTCAGAATATCTTGTTTCAATTCTTTTTGATTCAAATTGCGTAGTTTTTTACACATTGAGAAAAAAGTTGACTAAATTTTCAAGCTTCATTAAATTTCCTCAAATATTTGTATATTTAACTTAAACGGGATTCGGTGTTTCTGCATAAAATCTACATTATGTGTGTACAATCTAAGATACATGAACTATGTTTCACGTGTCGTTTATGTAAACAATAATTTATGGATTATTGAAGACTTAGATTTCATTGGAAATAATGGAAATTATATTGCGTCTTTAATTTTTAATATTATATATTTTTATTTTATCAATAATAAAGTCAAATGTATTAAAATCTTGTAAATTATATCATTCTGTATTGTGTTATTTAATTTATACTAATTTACATTGCTTGTGCTGTCTGCATGAAGAAGATTCATGTAAACACGTGAGGATACAATCCATGAATAATCCATGTAGACGTAATCTTGAAATGTATGGCATAATCTCTTAAATACATAAATACGTTTAAACTGAAGAAATTTAATCAGGTTGAAAATTTTAATCAAATTGACAATTTTTTTTCTCGAAACCAGTTTTTATTTATGACTGCATAATAAAATTTCTGAAACTCACGTTGAAAATTGGAACTAATGATAGGATAAGTTCACGAATAAGATATTTTTGTTATTAAAGAAAAAAACTTTCTGGAAGGGAATGCAGCTCAGATATTGATGGAGCGAATAAAATAGCTTATGAATTTTACTCACCGCTTTCGTGTTCGCTCTATCGCTTAATACGTGTAAGAACGGCTATCAAACTTGTTCCTAATTAGGAGCTCGGCTCCTCGGTACTTTTGAAGAGTTTGCCGTGACGCGTTTGCATCGGCCGCGACTTTCTTGCGGCCGTAGCGGATAACTTTCTCGCCGTAAATGCTTCGATGCCGCCTCGATCGGCTTCGTAAATTTCCTACGAAGTCGGAAACGGGATTTCGTCTCGATTCATCTCGCCGGCAATTACCGGCAACGGCACATGATCCGCGTTCTCGCCTATCGATGCGCCCGATTCGTGGTGTTTCGAGTGCGACGGCGCGCTTATTCTACGATTGTATCAGGATACGTTTCCAAGGTCTAGTATCCTTAAAGGTACATAAGGCGCGCATCTATGTATGCATTACTCTTCAATATGATACGAATCGAAATCTCTGTATAAAATTAGCGCGGAAATTGAAAACGGGAAACTATATATAAATCTTCATTGGATACTGAAGTGTTCTCGGAAAGAAAAAAAAGAAAATGCTAAAGAAACAACGCAAAATTTTTGTCCATTTTCACCAATGATTAATCTTCGAATCTGCGATTAAAATTGCAACAGAGATATAATTACTTGGTTTATTTTTGAAAATGAATTTCACGATTCTCCGTAACTTTTGGCGGAAGATGCGATCAAAATCGCGACAGGGATAATTATTTGCTTTATTCCTTGGAATAATTCCCGTTTCTGATTCGCCGTAATCCCCAACGAGAGACACGAATTCGAGCACCGGTTGAAACAGTGGCAGGCTTCCAATTAGGATGAGGCTTCTTCCCCTGAATAATGCCGTCGAGTTCTCCTTCTCTTTCGACCGCGCGATTGACTTTCCGTGGTGTCCTCGTCTTCCCGTTGTATAAATTAGTCCCAGCCGCCACATAATGGCGTGTCGATACGCTACTGTCTCTTTCTAGTTCATCCTTTTAGTTTTTTAAATCTTTCGTCCGTCTCATATTCTTTCCTCTCCCTCCTTCTCACTCTCGTTTTTCAGCACCTATTCGCGTCTTTCTTCGTTGTTCCTTTCATCGGGCTCACTTCCACTAGCCGCGTGTTCAGCCGTTCCGGAGCTTCAGTCGGCATCGTCCCATTTTCTTCATCGTGACCGCTCGCCCGCTCGTCAGACCGGGCCGCTTAATTTACGACCAATTAATTTGGATAAACTGAATGAGTGGAGACCTGCTTTCGATGCACGCGTTAACCGTGAATATTTCTCCCCCCTCCGCTCCTATCTCCCTTTAGGTCCAGCTCATTCAACACGTACATTCTCGTTTTGTACATTCTCGTTTTGTTTCTTGTATCTCTCTGATGGGCGCGTTTGACTTCGTGTACGTTATAACGCTGGCAAAGTTAAAAAAAAAAAATACATCGAGGACATTGGCCTTTAAGTAGAAATAGGGACCGATTGAGTTTCATCAATTAATCAGAAGGTAAATATTGAAAATGAAAAGATTTCCCAATGACTTCGATCTTTTGACTTATTTTGCTTCCAATACGTGCCCGTATAATTCTCGTACGATGACTATGGTTTTCGAGACACGCGGCAAAAAATAAAATAGAGAATTCAATAAAACTGCAACTCGCGATATAAATGAAACAATCATCCGTCTCTCCGTAATGGATTAAAAGTTCAGAAAATCCCGGAGGCATAAAAAGTCAAACGGTGTTTCACGCTGAAGACTCCCCAACGTTTGACTCGAAGCTACGAGATGCTCCGGGATCGAAAAAGAGAGGAGAAGAAGTTGAAATCCGTTGTTCCGCGTAATGAAGACGCAGACGTTATTCCACTCTTGCGCGACTTACGTTTTATGAATCACATTGTTAGCGGCGCGGCTGCTCGCGACGACGAGCCTTACGAGCGAACTGACCGGCGGCGAAGTGCGTGGTGTCCGGTGTCGTCGATGGCGGACCTGCTTGGTATTCCGCTGCGGTCCGTGAGCATAATTGGACGCCAACTGGCGACGCTCCTCCGCGTATCGCGAAGACAAGAAATTATTCTTTAATTAATTGTCAGCGCTCAATGTGGCCGTATGCGTAGAATCGGTCGGCTTCGGTACATAAATTTTATCTATATGGGAGCGCCGACTCTGAGGCTGTGTGCCGAGAAGCGGAGGCGGCTGGCGGGGCTTTGGAGAACGCAAGCAGGGAGAAGGAGAGAACGGAGGGATCCTCTGAACAGCTTCCGATCTACACGGGTGGCGAATATCTGGCGCCTGTTTGTAAAGCCTTTAACGGCGAGGCGAGTCGTCGCTCTTAAAGGATCTCTTTGCGCTTTGCCACCTGTCCCATGACGATTGGTTCCTGAGACGTTGCTCGTTTGCGTGTTCTATTCTTGATTTGACGGAAGAATTCGCTCGTTGTCATCAACCAAACGATAATTTTATGTGCGACACGAGAACGATTATTGAGAAGCAGATTGAAGGATTTGAAAGTCTACAAATCTCTAAATGTTATTTTTCAAATCTAATCAGAATCCATCTTTCTATAATAATTTTCTTCAATTTACCTTGTTAAAGAATCACTATTGCCGCCGTAGAGGCTATCGCGATTATATCGTTCGTATTCTCATGAACGTTATCGTTTTCAGTACTATGTAACATTACCAGTCGGTCTTCACAGGCTAAACTTATATAAGGGGAAATCGTGCGAGTTGCAAATCGGTTATCCCGGAATATTGGTAAATCTTGCATCGCGAGCCATTGACGCCCCCGAACGTTGCGCGATTGCATAAAATGTGGAGATGACATGGCAATTATCGGGGACGGGTATATGGCGTCGTCTCTCTCTCTTGGAAAGTTGCGCGTCGCCGAAAAAAGAGCGCCGGAGGCGCGCCGCAGGCGCCTATGGCCACACACCGTAAAGCGAGACAGGTGCACACGGCGAAGACCACAACGCACAAATATGATAACGGCAAACGAGCTGCCGCGCCGCAGGTATGTGTGTGTTAGTGCCGTGTCCTCTATATATATTTTATAATTAGCCGCGGGCCCTCTCCTCGATAAATCAGCGCGCCGCCCAGGCTTAAGACTTAATTAAAAATTTAGTCAAAAACCAATTAGCAGCGACGGCGGATTAACATATTTCTAATTATCTGGCGGACACTTTCGGCCGCCTTATCGACTACTTGCCATATACGACGCCGACCTGTCGATGACTGTGCGATACATGCGATCGCGCCGGAGCAAATCCCCCGCGCGCACTTTTTTTTCCTCTATTTATCTTGCCTTAATATGATGCCTTATTTGAGACGTTACGCTCGATCAATTGCGTCACTGTATTATTTGCAAATTAGTTAATCGCGAAAAGCTGTTTGGCAACGTCGAACCTTTTGATTCGCTATGGAAATTGTTTTTATGCATTATTTGATTAACTTTAAAAACTTGAAAAAAATAAAGCAAATTTTTGTTCTTCCGTCCATGTCTGTAGAGTTCGTGAATGTTTCACCGAAAGGGTTGAAAGACCGATGGGAAGAACGTAAATACTGAAATCTTTTATTTCGCTATATATAATGTACTTCCATGGATAAATTATCATCTTACATTTATACAAGGCGCATAGGTACGTCTAGAACCATGTCACATTCGTAACATTAGCTTTTTACTGTCTATGAGCGATTCCGCCTCCCTCTTCTCACAATCGACACAAGCTGATACATAATTTACACACACTTTCTTGTATAGAAAAAAAGTCAGTATAAGTCTGAAAGATATTGAGATTAGGTGAACTACAAACTGTGCGTACTTGCCGAAGAAGAATCAATGATTTGCAGCAGCTGTCGGAAACGTCATCGATATCTTTGACACAACTTTTGAAAATGTAGCTAAAAATTTCGCGACTGAGGTTAAAAAGAATAAATTTCTGATGCAAACGAACAGATTCATTTTCTTCTAAATATGAAGAATTACTTCAGGGAAACGACTACTACATTTGGCTTCAACGTTGACCCTTTCTCACTTAATGCTCTCAGACTCGGAATTGTTTAAACGTACCTTGCACATTTCACGTCGCTGCACACACACACTCTCTCTCTCTCTCTCTTTCTCTCGAACGGTCCTCATTAAAAACACACCCGTGAACGAACGTTTGCTAGGTCCAGCGCAGTCCAAATCGTTAAAACTAACTCTCGAACGCCCGTTCCTCGCGATTCCTCTTCTTAAGGGTAATCGAAGCGTCCTGTACACGTGTGTATATACATACGTACACCCATAGTTGTCGTACGAACGCGTATCTATTTACACTATGTACACTCGTGCTTTCTCTTGAGATCAAAGCTTCGCACGCCCCTGGAGGCGCCGATGTATACGTATTCCATCGTCCCGAGAAAATTACGCAACGATGCTTCTTCGAGCTACAGGTTTCCCAAACTTATAGCTTCGGATTTCACGTGTTGAAATTCAGATTATCCATATCCTCCTGGAGACAAGTCCGGATTACGAGCGAATGTCGCCACTACGTAGCCACTCCTAGCCAATTTCGACTTCCAACGCTAAGTGGTGGATCCCAATATCCTCGGTACTGGTAGAAGATTGGATAATTAAACCCGAGCGGAAGGTGGACATTAATAAGTAACAGCAGTTTAGAACTTTCGAGACAATTTCACCTCTCTTGAACTTCCAATTTAAAAACGTTTGACCTCTTTAGCTGTTAGATCTTCGAGTTCTTAGGCTTTTCAATCACTAACTACATAAATGCTCATTTTCTTCAGTTTCTAATTTTCAGATAGTTTTCCACAATACTTCTTCAGTTTGTTAAGTTTCTTGCTCGAGTTTGGATTCTCTCTCGGATTCTGGGATAAATATGCAGGTTTTCGTATCAACGAATCCTTGCCAATTTATAGATCCTGTGTCATCAGATTCCTAGTTCGCGAGGAGGCTGAGTCTTCGGACGATGACATCAAGAATGACTTCGAATTACACGCATATTATATCTTGGCATATATCATTATTAAGGTCGGTGCCCAGGCGGCCCCATGAACATGGCCGCCGCCGCCGCAGCATGGGAGTGCCTAGCCATGGCAGCTGCAATGAAGGGAGGCACTCCCGGGGTACCAGGCGGGCCTACCCCAGAGAACATTAGCCCCGATCCGAAACTGGGGTGCAACAAGGGCCTCGCGGATAGTCTTAGTTTCTCTATTTCCGCCTCCTGAAGCCGCTTCGCCTTGGCTCTTCGATTTTGAAACCAGATCTTCACCTGGAACATTACAATGTTCTCGATTAAAGCGATAATGAACGAATTCATTATCACCACGCAAAACTCGTCCGTATATCACTTCTCGATTAATTCCTCAATGTCTCTCGGGTGATGATGTTTAGCTTGAGATGTAATAATACAGGTTTTTAATATTTTTATAACATCAGCGATAATATTAAATTTCTTTAAAAAGATATTTTAAAGAAATAAAAGTATAAAATATTTTACAAAAACCAAACAAGTGCATTATCAAAATTGTTTGCAACACAGACTGAAATATCTGAAAATTTAGTTTGATACAAATCTGGAGATAATTTTGTCAAACCATCAACATAATTACAAAGAGTGCTTAAACCAATTGTTAAAATGCTAAAACTTTATAGCATTGCTTACTATACTACTATATAATAAATAATTTAAAGATGAAAAGGTGCATTATTTCCTGAAAATTCAACTTTTTCGATTTATTTGATTTTTGTGAAAATAGAAAACACCCTTCAAATATAAATGAAATCGAGGTAAAGAGTTATGTATTACTTTGGATTATATTAGATAATTATTGCAATTATTATTTGACAAATTGCCACAATGAGAGCCGCGGGTAGGTCCTAAACAGCCGCATGTAAATTAGTCGGCAATTTGAGAATGAATTTTTTTCCTACGTTATTCAAGTCTTTAAAGAAGACTGACTCGTAAGGCACCGAACAACGTGAGAAATCATAGATTGTACTGTCGCGTTGCATTATACTGTACGACACGCCCGCAAACATTACATAAGTGCCATTATTGGTCGACGTAGCGTTTTAACACCAGCTGCTGGAGATTTACAATTGGCAAATAGCACATTCAAACCCCACGACGTACGGCGAGCGCTTAAGAATATGCGATTAATAAAATTACACAACAATCTATTAATTAACGCGTCGCGCGGGCCGATTGAGAATACGATTGGAACAGATAAAGATTATTTATGCGTAAAATATACACGAGTCATTTAGCGCGTTGTTAAACCAAAAAAAAACATAAAAAAATGGTCGTCGGCAGAACATCAGCTTTCAGCAGGAAATTATCGACGTATCGAGAAATCCTCGACGTCATAAGACAGCGACATGCCTAAACGCTCGAGTTTACGCGCAGATGTGTCGGGTCAACACTAAATCGCGTTTAATTGTTATTTGCACAGTCGTTGACGAATCGCGACGTTTGCGCAGCTGTCGCTTTGAATCGACGGCTAATTTGAGGTAATTTTCGGTACGAGGACGAGAGTATAGAGATTCCAAAATTGTTCTGCATCAATAGAACTTTTAACAAACGCTCATTTTTGGCGATATGCATGAATAGGATAATTACGGTGCACTCAGACGTTTTCTAAACGACGATTAAAAGATATCGCTCTATGTTCTAAAAAATATACGATTTAACAGACGCTTTCAAATTACTCGCGACAACTCGTGAATCCGGCTAAAAACCTACGTAACCAAGCTTTTCTTGGTATAAACCGTCTTAAGCTAAAGTTCGGTGTAATTAAGCCTGAAGATGAAAACAATAAGATTAAAATTATTATTGATATATTCATGCATAATATACAAATTAAAATTAATTCCAGGAGTAAGCGTTCAATAAATACAAAAAAAAACCAACCGTGTCTGTACAACAAGAATTTTCTCTTAAATTTTACAAAATCATAGTAGTCGTAAGACTTTGAAAATTTTACTCTAATTTTAGTAGAAATTGGCAAAATTTTAGTAAAATTATTATAATAAAAGTTTTCGAGGTCCATCTTATTCCACGACTACTATAATTTTGAGGGTAAATTCTAAAAGAAAATTTTCTCCGTTATACGCTTCCTTTACGCCTTCGTAAAAGAATCAAGTGATAAGTTACTTCGTGTGATCACGGGGATGGATATCGCCACGGCGCGGCGAGTGTCACGATTTGAATTGTAGACATACCTCTTAGTCCGAAGTGAATAATCAGAGAGAACATAGCGCGATCGAAGGAACGGTTTGGCGAGTTAAACGACACGGAGGAGATGGCAGGGTAATCGTAGCTTATCTAAGCAAATGAATGCGGTCGTAGCTTCATTTCGACTGATGTATTGTAACGAATGCGCAAAGTGTATCTTAGCACGCTAACCGGCGCGATAATGGCCCACTCTGTTACATAGTGGCAAAGAATCGCGACAGTCCAAGTAGAGAGAGGAAGAGCATAGATGATATAGTAATAATATTCGCGAAAGATAATTTTGCAATTTACCGTTAACTCCAGCGTAAAGACGTATAAATGTTAATTTGCGGCACGAAAATAGCGCCTTCCGCTTTAAAAGCACGCTAATATCATTATCGTTCAATAAAATGATATAAGTAGACGATTCTAATGATTTTTATTAACGTGCTCGTTAATCGAGGAATGCTCTACGTTTGATTCAACATTGAGAGTCAATGTGTGTGTGTGTGTGTGCGTGCGCGTGCGTGCGTGCGCGTGCGTGTGTGTGTGTGTGTGTATATATATATTTCTTTTCACTCGATTTATAGATATTATTTATCAGATAATAAGTAAAAACATATTTTTCCCCAATGCGTTTCACGTTAAATATGATCGAGCTATAATTTCCCAAGCAGCATTCTTACAATTAGCATTAAGTAAAATTCACGATTATTTATCTATTTCTTAGTGTACACTCCGAACAGGTTCCGCTCGTTACATAAAACGAGACTTTTTCAATTCTACGAGAGAGCTAATTGCTCGCATGTCGATCGGCGTCTCTCACCTGCGTTTCCGTAAGATGAAGAGACGACGAGAATTCTGCCCTTTCGGCTATCGTTAGGTACTGCTTTTCGCGAAACTTTTTCTCGAGCGACAACAGCTGCTGCGTCGTGAACGGCGTTCTCGGCTTCCGGTTCGGCTTGTGCTTCCTGAGGGTGCATCTAACTGGGCCCGGTCCGGGTCCCGGCAATCTTAAGTCCCCTGAAACCAAAAAGAAAACGCGCGTTCCAATCAGATTACGCTTTCTGCGCTTTGTCGCGAATAATTTTAATATAAATAAATCGCTGTGTAAAATGAGTTCTAATTTACTTAAAAAAAATAAAAAAATAAATAAATATTAAATAGAACGTTACAAATAAGCACGAGCTTTTAAATATAAATTAGAGAGCAGCCAATTAGAGAGCAGCCGGTTTTCAAACGAAAAACGCAAGGTTTCCATTAGAAAATTATTTAGCATCGCGATTCGATCTCGCCCGTTCTCGTTTCGAATTGATCCGAGCCGCTATTCCTCTTTTAAAAAGAGAAGAGATGGGGGGATTAGAACAGCATTACTCTGCCGCGCCACTCTGCTATCTGCATCATTACAGAGAGAGATACGTTAATAATGACACTCGCGGACATTTGTATTCGTACTATTAAAACGCCAGTCCAGCATCCTCGTGCACTCATCGAATGATAATTAACCTCAGATGTGAAGCGTTAGTCGTTAATTTACGAGTGCGCGGCGACGTCTCGGCGAAGACGCGTTTTCATAGGTTTCGCATGATGAAGCGATTGCGGTATGGGAGAAAGGAGAAGGGAGGGGGGGGAGGAGACGCAAATTAAATCATAAAAAATAAATCGCGCTCGAACGCCCAGCGAACGGCGCCTAATTATCGACCCATCATCCCAGTCTCAGTGTATCCGGTGCGCATGATTATCATCGACCGTCGTTGTTTACGATCGACTCATGTGCACGCAATTAGTTGGTACTGCGTAAAGTTTCGCCACCTCTCCTCCACGGTAGCGCGATTACGTCGACGGCATTCGCGCGCCTTGTCATTCGTTCGCAAATCCATTTTAAGCTGACCACTTCGTTAAAATTCACTTAAAAATAAAGGCTGAAGAATATAACGTATCCTGTGTACCGAAGTAAAAATATGTGTAGCGAGCGCTTACGATAACGCGCTACGTACTTTTCCTCTTTCTTTTTTTTAACGTTAGACCGCGATAATTAATATCCGACGCGAGAGACGCCGCGTATTTTTAAAAGCGACGCACAAGAGACTAAATGAAGTATTGACATCTCTTAAAAATCTCAGTGGCCGGGCTTGCCAATAACTCTTCTCGGTGCCCGCGCGCATTCTACAATTAGACATATTATTTCCCTATAACACACGCCGCACTATCTCGAGCCGCATTCAAGATAAGCGACTCGTATAAGAGGAAGAGTAATTGATACCTCGTGGAAGCGGCCCTATAGCGTCGGAGCCAGATGCGAAGTTAACATCGATCGCGACTTTGTACGGCTGCGCCGTGAAAAAGTGTTTTCGACATTCAGCACGAGACGAAACGATGACGATTTCGCGAGACGCGGCGAGGAGGGCACGCGTGGATTCCGAGCGCTAATTAACGTTCGATCGGGTACAAAAAAGGCACGGACCGCCGACATTGTCGACCGGATCAGTCGAGACACCGGTATCACGTCTTCCATTCTCGTTACATCGCCGGTTCCCCCGTTTCGCGTGTTGTCGCCCGGCGGGTTCACGCACGTAACCGATCAATATGTTCTCCCAGGAGGCTAATTAATTTCTGCTAATTAAATACATATCCGGACGAATCAAAAGTCGCGAATCAGGCCCACCACCACCACTTTCTTTCGCGTTTAAGGACATCGTATGTGGGTCGTGACAGTGCACGGCGCGATCTTTTTCCACGAATTATACACATTATTGCCTTTCGATAGCATTTTATTTTGGTGTAATTAATATGACGCTGCTAGGAATTTGCTGTCTTAATTGCGTCACCGAGCTAATGGATTATTAATGCAATTAACACTCGAGGTGCAACGTCATTTGCTCGTCTTATAGGGGAGACGTCGCCTAGGGTAATCTTAACGTAAGTGACCGCGATACGCGCATTCGCGATATCAAGCAAAAGGAAACGGCGCAGGAAAGATGCCGGCGAATCCGCCGCGTAGCCAGACTGCCAGACAATCTGTCATTACGTGTCGATGTCGCATCCATTCATGCGGTAATATAGCGATTTCATGTCGCTCGTCGAAGTTAGCCATGCCGCGCACGTAACCGATCGATATGTTCTTCTTGACTGCTAATTAATTTCTGTTAATTACCCGATCGCTGAAACACGCACGCAAACGGCTACATCGCCGTAACGGCCGCTGTCGCTCTGATAGGTACACAATCCGTTCGCCCGCCACGCTGTAAACTTTTCGGATATAGCCAAACGCGCGACGATAAAAGATTGGTCCGGGATCGTCATTCGACGTTAAATCAGCTTAATTAAAGATATAAAGACTTCGTGTGTGGCTGGACCGATGCCGCTTTAAAATTACGAGTTTTCAATTAAGATATTATTTAAATATATTCACAACACAGCCTCGGCCAAAAGTATTAACCCTGTTTTTTGTTTGTTTTTGTTTATTTGAAGTCCTTCTACTTCCATTATTTCCTATTGGATTTTCCTTCGTTTCGAAAACCCTTTAAACTTATGTACGATGCTGAAAATCAATAATACCAGTAAAAGAATTCCAGAAAGAGATTAAAAAAAATATATAATAAGTACTTAATACTTTTGGTCAAGGCTGTATAATATTAATTATATTGGATATCTAATATGCCGTGTAAATATATTAAATTATAATGACGCACAACACGTCAGACTATAACGCAAGTTTTGAAATTTCTACAATAGGATTACAGCAGAATGAAATCAGACCCTTGTTGTTGCAGGCGCAGGCGTGTTTGGGCGCACAATTCGCGCGAATATTTTTACAAGATGCAAAAGCTCAGAAGGCAATTGCGATAGTTACGTAAGCGTTGCATTGCTTTCACCAACGGATACTAAATTTTCGGGGATGCTGAAGAGAGAGAGAGAGAGAGAGAGAGAGAGAGACACGTTAACCGCGGCAGACGGGCGTCGCGTCGGACCGCTGGAACGACCGAGGCGGGTAATTACGTCCATGGAATGATGAATCGTCCGAAATATTTTGTAGAACATCATTGGACGCGGGGCGGGCGTCGTTAATTCATTCCTGCGCGCGCAATCCAGATAAATGCGTGCGGGTAGCAGCGTTCGAGCGTTATAAATGACGTCCGTATTCATAATTTTCGTAAGCCGCCGCCCAGCGACGGACCCCGGGATTATCGGCTGTATATACGAGCCGCATATCGCATCCCCCCCGCTCCCCCCATTTAACTGTCAGCGGTGAACGGTTAATCGAAATGAGCTAATAAGCTTTCCACTGTCTAATTTTTCAGAAATAATTTTTGTACAAAAGATATCGCGTTTCGAAGAGATGCCGTTTCGGAAAACGACTATCTGTTTTTTTTACTGCAAAATAGAAAATGATTAAAAATCGTTTTAATAAAACGGTTTTAGTTTATTCAAAAATAAATAATTCTTTCTTATTAAGTGCGTAGCATCTTTTTTTCAGTAAACAAAAAAAAATAAATCGCGCTACGTTTATTTTAAATCAGAACAATATTTGCGCGGAATGCTTATCTGCGACAAAAATTCTTACAATTAAAATTTCTTCGCGAAATAAATACACAATTATGTCTTGATGCGATTAATTGTACAATGAATAAATGTTGATTCATGGCGGAGCTTTTTGTCGAAAATACCGTCTGAACGAAAGACGTAGTAATTAACCGAGTTCCCTGTAAGTGAACAATCATCTCGGGGCAAAAGCGACAATGTCGCGACTGCGATAATCGCGATCGCAATAGCGGCGCATACCGAGCTGCTCGGGCTTCCGTTTCAAGCGCTGGTATAATTGGTGTCGCGCACCAATAGCGGAAAGAAAACGAGGGAGACAAATCGTAAGAAGAACGAGAGGCGGGGGGCCGAGAGGGGCGAACGGTTTGTCGTTATCGTTCGCAAAAAGCGACGTCGCTTCGCCAAGCGACTTCGCACAGGAAGCTGAATGCGCTACACCAAACTTAACAGGCCACTTTAACGAGAGCGGTTTTTACCGGGCGCCTCTTGAATGCATTATGGATGCCGTGAGTTATATATGACTCTATCATGTCGAACTGCTTCGCGTTCCCTTTGGTTGGCGCGCGGGCCGATCATCGCGTCTTCGTCTTTCCCCACTTTTCGTTTTCTCTCGGCCGCGCAAACAATGTGGTAAACGAGATATGGAAAATAAGCGCGTAGTTGCTTCTACGCGTGCTCATCAATTTCACCATTGTATCCCCCTTGTTGTCCTCCTCGATTTGCCGTCAATACCGCTTTACCGCGAGCGTTACATTTTGAGCCGGATTTTATTACCGTTGACACAAATGAAGTAAATGCGTTTCATTCAGTTATGCCACTTTGAGAGATATAGGGGTCCATGTAGCACGCAGTCAGCTTTTATGCGTTCCCATTAGTTGCGGGATCGCGTGTCTTTCCAATATTCTCTCATTCTCCGGTTACCATTCATGCTGCTTTATATCGACTGTTATAAGCGTTACTTTCAATTACGCTACTTTAAATGATAAGGCATTACACGTAGCAGGTGACTTGCTCTTGTACGCTTATATTAGTTTTATGCCTGCGTGTTTTCCTAATATTACCACTCTTCCGATTTCGCTACAAGTGTATATTGCGTTAATTATTCAATCGCGTATTTAGAAAATAAGGAACATTGCTGTTTATTTGCGTAAATTTCACCAAGACTCTCTAGTAATTTTCTTTTGCTTCTCTCTCTCTCTCTCTCTCTCTCTCTCTCGCTTGATTTTATTGTTTACACAATTATGAAAAAATTATGCAAATATTAACCACAATTGTACTGCGGAAAATCATGTCGCAACAGAGCATTTCTCAAAGATAAAACAATCATGATTCATTCTTCGTCTTCGAAGAATGTATCGTTAAACGTTCGAGCGGTAAATAACGTCGCGAATCTCAAAGTTCCCGCGAGCAAAATTATATCCGCGCGTAAAGAACTCACGCCGTTTCCGAGAAAGAAATCTCTAAAACCATTACGGGACTCCCGGCGAGTATAAAAGTTGACGCGCGAATAGCGAGGCCAGGTACGAGAGGAGCACTCTCGTCCTTTTGCAGCCTCGCGAGTACTCGAGCACTCGAGGCGGAGAGTACCTCGAAGAGAGGCCAAGCCGTACGATTAGCCCATTGCGCGAGAGGTGTCGGTTACACCTTAATGAGGTATTACTTTAATTGTCCATTAGGAATGGACTCGATGTAGTAATGTTCACCAAGTTCTTTACTCACACCACAACACGGGTCTTGGCACTTCATCGTCTTTCTCCATTACAGGAATCTTCCACTCGCTTAGACAAATGATAATGACTATGTACCAACTGCGGAAGAATTAATAATGGGCCAACGTGCACCACTGTCATTGCAATCGATATCACATTACGTTCGCGAAAATCTCGATATTCCAGACTGACTCGAGCATTTGTCACGTTTCGCGTCAAATAAATGTAACATAGTCAAACAAAGTATTATATCTTTTCAATTCGTATCTTGTTTACAGCGAATTTTCCTCAAGCAATTGCTAATCGCGCGAGATAAGAGAGAGAGCGCGAGCGGGCTCGCGGTCGGTAATTAATAAATCGCAACTAATTCTCTCGTTTAAGTCATCGTAAATTATTTATCAGCCAAGTGTTCCCAAGCAGTAGCGACGTCTAATTATCGCGACTTGGAGCCGCCACGGCTTTCCTTCTCGATTTATTAGCCAATTACAATCCATATATCCACCGGTCATGAAACAAGATCTGTATCGCTATACGGCTGATCACTTTTGTACCTGTCCCGAGAATCGCGCTGCAGTTGCTCTCTCTTTCGTGGGTTTCTCCTTCCTCATTAGGCAATTACGTCGGAGCTCTATCTCCGCGCCCGATTTTTCGCTCGCGTCACATCCCACGATCACTCCTGCTTCCGTCACACCAGAGGCGATGGAAAACATCACCCGTCGTCGCTTTTGTAAGCGCCAATCGTGCGTCCTAATAGCCTAGATACACGACGATCGAGCCCGACGCGCCGATCGTACGCGTTGCAGAGAACCGATCGCGAACCGTAACACGGACTAGAGTTCCGCATTCACGTATGTGGAATAGACTCGGGAAAAATCTGCGAACAGTCGAGTTACAACCCTGTCCGGAAGTCAATGCCGAGTAGAAGGGAAATTGCAGCTTTACACGTGTAAGTAAAGTACACTCGATAAATGAATGAATACAAACAGTTCTTGGAACTAACGGCTAATGTACAGCCAAAATAATTTTACGTCCACCGATACTAAATTGTATTAAAAAGCCTCCGAGAGTATCTCTACACGATAAAAGAGCCAACAAAGATGTAAAATGATATAAATTTTGTATGAAAAATAAAGTAATGCAAGAATTTCTTAATTAATAAATCAATAATTAGAAAAGCGTTCTATTAATTGCAAAAGCTATTAATTAATTTAATTTAAATAAATTAACCATAATAAATTTGCATTTCCCATATTTCCGTTGAAAAAATGTATTCTATTATTTATTGATTCGTCAAAGGGTAATAAGGAAACGTAATAATTGTATAATTATAAGTATCACGTATTCGATCATTCATTCAAATTAAATTAATAGCTCAAAATCCATGGTATAAATCCTATCCCGAAGTCACGCATGATTAAGAAACGCGAAGATTATGAAATATGGAATTATATTGCGAAGAATGCAACAAATCATTTTGATCAATGATTTAAATCAAGAACTGAATTGATATTGGCACCGAATATCCATGTTTACAGTTAATGGTCGTGATAAATTTAAACATGATATGTGTTCGACGAAATATAAATATTTATCTCTTAAATTTGCATCACATTTAAGGTATATCATTAGTCTCGTTATGCCCGTTAAATCTTTCCGCTCGAGAAGAAATCGTCAAGCGAAAGATATCGTGTCGATCGTGATGGTAGTTTTAAAGCCTTAACTTTAAGCTTCAATCACGATGAAGGTGAACCGGAGTACGAGCGAATTCTTAGGCACGTAAGTCCGATAATGCCCGCCTACTCGCGTGATCCACGGTACTAATGCAGAGTGTTATGAGTCTGCGTGTTGTGGATTAACGATTTCATTAAGCGTTTGCGTTTTCCATCTGATTGCCGACATTGTATCCGGCAAAATCGCAAGCCAAGAAGCAAATGCAGCGAAACTACTCTTGTCTGAATGTAAGAGGTCTTGTTAAAGTTGTCAGACGCGACTTGTTTTCGGGGGGGAGGGGGGAATTATTCTTCCGCGAACAAACGTATTATAATAAATTATTACGATACTAAATTTAAGTTGAGAAACGATAATTTTATCATCCATAACTTTTACGAAATTTTGATTTAACATGAAGTTTAGTGGCATAAATCATAAAATATTAATGCGCTGACGGAAAAATGTAAATTTTATATTTATTTTGTGTTTACTATGTAATACCTGGCGTGACATTTCACGCTTTCTAAAATATGATATGATGATGTTTTGCTCGTGTTTATCTTACCGTTCGGGCTGGTGGGTCCGCCGTGCGGCGTGTAAAGATGTCCATGAGGATTGTGTGGATGCGGGGGTGGGGGTAGCCACGCGAACCCCGCCAGAGAATGCGGAAATCCCGCGGGGTTCCAGCCGGGAGCGCCGGGTGCTCCGGCGAGATACGGCGGGCCCTGTGAGGGCCTTTGCACTCCGGGATGAATTGGCTGAGGCACTACCGGGCTGGACTTCTCCTCCTTCTCCTGGCTAGTCTCCAGGTCCCTCTCCAACTCGCAATCCGAATCCATTACGTTTAAATCCTCGGAGTGACCGACGCTTCTTATCTCATGGTCCTCGAGATCCAGATGATCCGTCGTACGGTCTCCCTCCAGCGAGCGATTCGCCTCGGAATCACTACGATCATCGAGGATCTCTCGTCTGCTTGCGGGCGACACGGATCTAGGATTGGTGATCCTGTCGATCCTTTCGTCCTCCTCCTGAATACGCTCCTGTTCTCGTTGGAGCATCGTCTCACCGATCCCGCTCGGCGAATTGGTCGTCAGTCGGTCCTTCGACATCTCTTGGTCTATCCTGATAGGCGAGGACGACTTATCGTGACTCGTCCTAGAGAAATCTTTCACCGTGAGCATCTCCTGCCGCGCAGGCGGATGATCTTGCTCGAGTCTGTTCGAGTGATGATGGTGGTGATGATTGCCGAAGCTAGTCAGACCGTGAGGACTCAATCTGGCGAGTAGTTCCCTGCTCTGAAGTCTCTGCTGCTCTATTAAAAGTTCTCGATACCTCGCCTCCATCTCAATATTCTTTTCGGCGTCCATCCTGTCGTCGTTGTCTCGCCTAGCCGCGAAGGTGCCGCCGCCGATGGCACTCTTCTTCGTGCCGCTCAGCAGGCTGTCGACGCTGAAGCTGATCTTGCCGCTTCGCGGCTTCAAGTTCGAAGACGCGGACGTCGGGGTAGCCATGTCGACGTCCTCGCACAAGCGATCGCTGCCGGAACCTGGGCCCGTCACCACGCCTTCGCCGTTGCTCATGCCGATTCCTAACGCGTCGTCGGTCTTTCTGATTCTTGTGCCTTACAAGTTTCGAAATATGATCGGCGATTCTTACCAATTTATCAAACCACACAAACAGTCATCCAAAGATGCGAATAAGAAGATCGTTCGATCGCTTTCTCAGTTCCATGCTGGATCGTGTGTCCAATGTCCATTACACTGTGAGTTTCCTAATAAAACTCCGAATGAGTAACGTCGCACCTTAAAGTGTCAGCTGATAGTCGTTGCATTAGCTTTTCACGGACGTCCGTTAAAGA
Organism: Solenopsis invicta; assembly: GCF_016802725.1. Classification (NCBI taxonomy): domain Eukaryota; kingdom Metazoa; phylum Arthropoda; class Insecta; order Hymenoptera; family Formicidae; genus Solenopsis; species Solenopsis invicta. The sequence goes on from NC_052673.1 coordinate 14,546,129, forward strand.
ACGATGGACGTGATATATTGACGCGATCGAGCCGGAGGGCACTTTCCAGTGACGATCAGTCACATTGCAATTCCTGGACGAAACCCGCTAACGTCGAAGAGACTCTTCAAGGCGCAGCCCACCGCCTTAATAAGTTTCGCGTTCCGTTATTCTTGGAATCCGCCGCATCGCCGCGGAATGACCCAGCCGACACGAGCGGATTCCCCCATTAGAGTCAGAAGAGTGTTCTTAAGGTATCAACATGATGACCCAACTCCTCTCACCTCTTAACTTTTATACTTTTTGCATTCTTGCCGATCCTCAGCTGATATTCTCATACGGCAATCCTCTTTTCGCGATACTTTATAGTCCTTTCTTTCAGACAGCGCTTAATGGATCCGTATAAAAACATTTGAACGAAGTGCGCAGAATGGAATCTACGCTGTAAAATACTCTCTTTGCGAGAGACGACGTAACGCGGGTGAACTTTACGTTGACAGCTTCCGCTGTCATGATACGATGATCACGTTTCGGATAATTGTAAACAATTATTATAATCTGAGTATCAGGTGTCTAATATTCTGAAATACTCTTCGGCATTGCGTTTCTCTCGTTTCTAACTGAAATCCTTCTTCATGACATGATACACACTTCGATGTTTCCTCTGTTCCACCGTTAGATTACAAACGTCGATGCTTGTGTACCGACGTGCGGGATCTTCCGGAGCATAGAGCTCGAAAAGGTCGAGCGTTGATTTCCAACGTTAACAAAGTCCGTTGCTGCCATCAACGCGTTCATTCACGCGTCTCATTGAACGTGGGGACGTCGATACGTGGTCTCCTCCAACGCTCCTGGGATTTCGGCCGAAGCACTCGGTTTCTTCGTGTACCGACAACGCGGCCTCTCGCGACCTAGACGGTTCACCAAGACGGTCGAGCGCGTACTCCAGCTCGGGTCGCGCGACGGTGAGGACACAAGGTGGGAGAGCGGTAGTCGTCTCAAGAAAAGAAACGACTGTCGGCGATGGAGTACAAATGTAATCGGTTGTAATCTGTGTAATCTGCCGCGTGGTGACCGCCTCTGCCGCGGAAACGGCACTGATTACCAGCTCGGCTGCACTCGCGACGGAGAGCCCTGCCGGGGGGCTCTCCATTCTCCCTCTTTCTCTCTCTCTCTCTTTTTCTCTCTCTCCTTTCTCTTTCTGTCTCTTTTCACGTTCTCAGCATCGCGGTGCCACCGCCGGGTGCGCACCGCCCCCGCAACGCTAGCAAAACCGGTACCGTAGCCTGGGCTCGACCAATACGCGCAAGCCGACGTACATCTCGGGCGTTTCGAGAATGGGCGTTCTTCGCGGTCGGACGTGGACCAATAGCGTACAACGAGGTGGATCGAAACCCGTAGGGGAAACCCCCTTCTTCCGGTTCTCCGAGACCGCCAGATGGAGCTGGCTGCATCGCCTGATGCTGGAGAGTACTCCGAGGTGGTGGAGAACGCGGATGGTCGATGGAACGTGGCGGTGGTGGTGAGGGTGGTGGTGGTGGTGGTGGTGGCGATAGTGGTGGTGGTGGTGCTGATGGTGGTAGTGGTGGTGGTGGTGGTGGGACGTGCTGGGACCGAGCGGAACGTGACGACTCCTAATTGTCTAATTCCCGGGCGCGCAATGCGCGAATTGATTGGCAATACGGGTGCACGTGACTGTGTGCACGAGCGCATGGCTGGGAGGGCAAGCATCCCTCTTGCGTTCGCTCGTACGCGTACGCAAACCGCGTGACACCTCTCGTGAGAGCGAACGATGGCTGATCTAGGATTTATATCGTCGACGGTATGCGCGATCCTGATGTCGATCATATTTAATTATTAGTAGGATTATGGCGTGCGTGCTGAAACACGTGATGAGAGTCTCTAGATCTTAGCTTTGATAATTTCATTTAGTTAACTATTTGCGTTCAAATTTGTGATTATAAGTGAAAAAAAGAATTAATTTTAGGAACGTGTTACACTCAAAAAAATTTTTCGAGAAATTAGATATTTAATCATTGAAATAAAATATTTTATTTCAGCAACATTTTCATAATTTATTTCAATTAATATTTTTTTTCTTCGGATTATCTTACGAAATGTACCATTATTTTTTGTAAGACTTTCATAGATCATTAACTACTAAAATATTTTAATGATTTTCGATTTTAGGTCTCTTCGAAATACTTGTAATAATTTCACAAAGTTATATTTTTTTTATATTATCACAAAATATATATCGCTATAAAAATAATTAAAAAAATAAATAAAAATAAACAAAGAGTTGCACTCTTTATACGTGGGTAGCAATCGCAGGATGTTTCACTGATAGGAAGGAGATTGAAACGTTAGCAGAACCGGCATATTGAATCCCTGATCCAAAAGAAGAGAGTGCACCGATACAGCGAGGGTGGGGAAGCGCCTGCAGTAAGCCAAGCACATACGCGCGCGCTCTTCTCGCGAGGAAAGAGATATACGAAGGCGGGAGCAAGCAAAAAGATGGAATTGAGCCGTCAAGCATAGAACTTTTGCCGTTCGCTAGACGCGAACAGGATTGAGGAGGACTTGAACGACGTAAGCACCGTTGTCTCCTACTTTATGTCGCGTACTAATGCGATGGGCTCGGATGGTAAAATATTTGTTTTTAACACGCTAATGCGATGGACTCGAATGAGTCCATCGCATTAACGTGTTAAAACATTTTACTAAAAGTAAACATTTTACTAAAAATAATAATAATAGCAGGTCATTAAAACAGCAAGTTTTTTTTACACAAGAAATCGATAAAAAAATTTTTACATCTAAATATAATTAAAATTGATGTAAAATGGCTCAGGCTTACGCAATCAGTTAATATTCAATTAATTAAAAACGGTTCTCTCTTAGATTTCTTCTTTCTTCATCCTGAATTTTTTAGATAATAGATTTTTAACTTACAAAAGTTACTTTACGATGTAAAATTTTTGCTTTTCGTACAAATACATATAATACATGCTAGTTTTAGAAAAAGAGACAAATATTTATAAAATTTTACATTAGCGATAGTTTAAATTTTTAGTATTCTAGTATTGTAAACAAAAAAAATGCATTCAATAGATATAATCGAGCGGAACCATTGCAATACTTTAGGATTATGCTAATCCGACTGACATTATGATGAAGGTAATAGCGACCAATTCTTTGACCAATCCTACGGACCGATTTTGAAAAGGAAATCACGTTGGTCAAGCTGATTAGGAAAATCTCGCTTAAAATCGGTCAAACGTCGGTACGTTGACGATTTTTCTCAGCGACATTGTCATGTAGATGCCACGACGCTTGCGTAATTCCTGGCGATTCTTTTCACCCTGGGTAAGTTATGTTAGACACGTTATGCATTATATATTGCATTATTTATATACTAATGTGAATTTATCATATACTAATTATTTATTGATGGAGATATGAATTTATTATATACACTGTGACATAGATAGATAAATTGTGACTATAAATTATTTTTTAGTTAATTACATAATTTACATAATTAAGATTAGATTACAAGAAATTATAAGGTATATAAGTACTGCTAATAAGGATTATTCTATGGATAATAAAATATACTTGTAAAATCTCAATATTTTAAACATGGCATATTAATAATTCTATTATAAAATATAATTAAAATAACTTAAATGTGTTATTCTGAAAACATAGTGCATTTATCTAGAGTATGTATCGTGCAGATTTGCAACTGATAGTTTAAATAAATGCAGAACCTTTGTCAACCACCGTTCACCGTGACGGGCAGAATGCACGAAAGTTGCGCGCGCGCGAACCCCGGGGAAGGGGATGTTTCAAGCGTTCCCCGCGATTTGCACATTAACGGGGAATAAACGACGCCGAAATACAGCGCGGACGCGCGATCGCCATAATAGGAGCACCGAGTAGTCTATTAAGCGTCCTCAAAACCAGTTAGTGAGTCGGCAATCCAGTTTAGGTACAAAATGGCTGTCGTTTAGCGAGGATTAATGGTCTCGGGAGTGCCCCGGGGCAGCATAATGGGGCAGATGCGTTCTGGATGAGGGGGAACAACCCTCTCTGATCTCTCCTCCCCGCCATTTATATCTCGACAACCTCCGCGCGCCACCCTGCCTCCTCGTGCCTTACCCCACCCCTCCTGTGGCCTCGTTATGTACACCTATCTGACTACAGGCTCCATTATGCCCTTTTTGTGTGATGCTCCACGTACGCCGGTATAAATACGCGATATCTGTGCACCTACATACCGGCACCTCGAAATTACAGCCTGTGACGTTACATGAACAGCAGGAAATTGTGTGCATCTCCCTCTCTATTTTGTGAATTAAAAATTCAAATTGAAAGATTTATATCTCGCATATAAATAGATAGTATATTGTTATAAATTTTTACAAATAAGTTTGTCACCTTGTACGGCTGAAATCTTGAAATAAGCGTTAGAGTCTCTTAAATTTATTCATTTATTCGATCGCGATGCAAATAATCTTTTCTTTTAGTTTATCGATTGTATCTTTTAGCAATTCGCTCATGCAATACGTTCCAGGCCACAGAAATAACGATACGTAATATCGATGCGAAATTATGTGCGCTCCGTCAAGAGTTAATTATCGCTTTATCACAATTGTGCCACGTCATTTGCTCTTTGAGTACCCCCAAACACCTCGTATACACTTTCCATAATCTCGTCTGAACGTATACATACATGCAACCACCGAGGGGCGGCACGTCCACGTTCGTACGCGCACGTGCGTCTGTGCGAGTGCCACGCACACGATACTCGAGCAGGGATTCGAGTCTAGTATTTGGGCGCCCAAAGCGCCGTTTAGTTTGGCGTTTCATGGTCGACTGACTCCCCTCGCCGTCTACCGACGCCGCGGTCCGTGTCGTTTCGGTGCTCCTGAGAGAGCCGTAAGTACTCGTTTTGAAATCGACTCCGGTACCCTGACGCGCGTGTGTGCGCGCGAACGGGTCGCGTATGTGAGCGTAGGGTGCGCGCGCGCGCGCGCGTGTGTGTGTGTGTGTGTGTGTGTGTACGGGAATCGAATCTCAGCTTTTGTCGAGGCCGCCCTAGAGACGGCGTTGACAGAGATTTAGGGAGTGCAGTTAATGTGGAATTAGCTGCCACGGAAGTGGCGATGCCGCGGCCGTATTATGCCATCACCTGCCGAGGGAAAGACGCTCGGCCATTTTTCGCGGGCCTAATAAGGCGGCACTAATGCTCTCTCGTCGCTTTCTCGCTCTCGCGGCCTTTAATATGTCGCATTAATGTCGGAATCGTCGTGAAAGAAAATATTTGCTCCGCGATGTGGAAGTGAATCCACGAAGCGGCGCGGAAACAAATTTACAAAGCGCAGAAGCAGAAATATCCTCAGCTAGCTCGATTTCCACGATAAAAGTGTGCTACAGTTGTCTGCTATAGACGTCATAAACGTATTCATTTTATTAAATTACACGTGTGTATCCTGCTAGATTATTAAATATACTTTTTTAAAGATTACATCATGATATCTAGCTAACTAGAAAAAACAGTATCTATCTAGTAACTTAAAAATATTTTAATGTTTAATAATTTTCCTTGTTTTATCATTTTCACATATACATATATGTATAATTTTACTATCATTCTGTATATAGAAATAGATTTTTTAATCTGATATTCTACATCACCGCAAAAATTTTCTAAACTTGAGCCTCTTCTAACGGTCAATATATTTTTAAAAGACAACGTTTTGTGCATAGAGACGAGAAGGTCCAAAGATAAAATCAAATCGCAACAAACAGGTCGACAGACAAATTTGAAAATTTGATCTGGATATTTAGAGTGGAGTAAAGTAAAGTTCAGAAAAGACGCCGACATAGGTCCGTCCTGGTAACTAACGATTTATCTTGTCTTAATCTTGTTTGCAGATTGAACCACTCCTCCTAGTCAACCTGTTTAAAGATTGTTTTGGATGAGACCGAATGTGAGAGCTCTATTTTTCCTTCTACAGAATATCGCCGCATTGTTTGCGCTCACGGAAGATCTCTATTATTCTTTGCGTTTCTCGAGTTATCTCGGTAGATTTCTTGCTTTATATTCTTGTCAAGTAGTTTAGAATATTTTTTGTGGGCAAAATAAACGGAAAGATAATCTTTTTATTTCCTAATTTCAGGTAGAGCAATATATTTAAACAAAACCGTATATTTTATATTTAGCGTAGAATTTATAGCCAAATATCAACGTTGCACATTTAATTGTATCTTATGCTTTCCAGTCGCGTGGTTTACAAATAGCTAAAGCAGAATAAAGGAAGAAGTTATTGGAAAGTAACACAATTGATTATCGATATTTGTGGAAAGCATTATGATTCTATTGTGCTGTTTAAACGAGAAGCATTATTTCCTTAAACTGTAGACGCAGTGCAAATTTCGAACCAGTATACCGTTTCGAGCACAAGGGAATATTTTGGCAGGTAATAGACGCCCGCATTTCCAATAGTATCCCAGTAGTATAGGGGCCACCCGCTGTAGCATATTATCCTCTCGGAGGTTTCAAAAGCCTGTTGAATAACAATGACCGCTTCTTTTTTTTAAAAAAAATAATAAAAGTATTTATACGTCTGTGGGAAAGCAAACCATTATTTACAATAAATTTGGAATAGTGAAATCTTTCTATTAATTGAATTTATTCATCCTCTTTTTCCTTTCACCCTTTCTATCTCTTGAGTTTTTAAACAAGTAATAAAAAAGTACGCAAATGATTTAATTCATTTTAAAAGAAGCAATGTAAAAGAAAAAAAACAACCAATGTTTGTATTGTCTGTCGACAACGTTATAAATGTATCCACAGCACTGCAAATAAAATTGTCTAACGATATATTTTATTGTTGGATAAAATCTGAAACGTGTACAAGAAACACGAAAACTCGGAATATTTCAGTCTTAAAGACGAGACAGGTATATCGCTAATAAATTTCAATTTGCCTCGTGCCGAATTTCCATTCACGCCAACGTATATCTAAACACGGGATCGTAAAGCGCTTGACAAGACCGCGTACTTAAAGTGTTTGACGCATCAAATTTACCCCTGATGGAGTCGAGAGGGATGATACGAAAAAAAGATCGTCACGCGGACTTGGCTATCGACCATAAGGGGATGATTTGTTACCGGTCGTTGTTCCCCGGAGCGTCCAATAGCGCGCTTCATCGTCAAAAAGTGCGCCAATATTGATGCAGTCCAGAGAGAGAGTGAAAGAGAAGAGGGAGGTGCAAAAGAAACAGAAAAGAGAGTGGGACTCTCGATAGTTACCCATCGGATACACGGAGTGTTCGCATTGAATTACCCTTGTGACCGAAGGAAGGAACCAGATGCATCGTCGTGGCTAACGCACCGCGACGGCCTTCCCATTATGTTTGTTTATTTATTATTAATAGGAAATTCATAACAATCACATAATAGATCCCGTGTATAAAAGGGGCTGCGCTCCGCGGCGAGCATATCGTCACGCTTAACGCGTCTCTCATATATAGTAAACGCTTTTTCCGGAGTAGTTTCTCGAGGGCGAGAGCGATGGCACATGGAACGGGACGAAAGAGCTCTATCTATCAAATGAGCTCGATCTATTATATTTCACTGTTTCTCCTTGAATGTAATTTTTAAAAAAACCACTTGTTAAAATTTCGATTTATTTTGTCTAAAAAATTATTCATCCTTCAGCAAATTATTAAAACAATTTTTAATTAATTACATTTCATTACATTGTTATATTTTAATTGGAACCGAGAAGAAAGTATCATTTTTATAAAGTACAGATGGATATTTTCCTTTTATCCACTTACCGTAAGTACATTCTGTTCGAAAACTTTCACATCTCAACTTGATATCTTACTCACTTCCATCGTTAGCATACATATTCAAGGAGGTGTTCAAATCTGAGCGAAATGAGGACGTCGAATTATCGGGAAATGCTCCTCGAAGTCCCAAGCATTTTCGAAACGGAAAGAGCGGCTCGTGTTGTCGCGCAGCGCTGACGCGCATTCGCCTCCACGCGGACGAAAGCGCGCGTTTGACGCTTGGAAACAAAAAAAAAATGAGAAAAAGAGAGAGAGAGAGAGATCGGAAGAGGGAAACATAAAAAACGCTCGTTCGCAGCGCGAAAATGGGAGAGAAAGGTATCGAAAAATGGCGCGAGACTCTGGTGCAGGGGGATGGCAGCGCGGTGATAGAAGGGTAGCCAGCGATTTTGCGCGTTTTCCCTGCACCTATGGCCGTCGCACTCCCGACCGATGCCCTCCCACCCCTCCCTTCAACCTCTTCCCCCCATTTCCCACCTCTCAAAAGTCCCCTCGTCCTCCACCTCCTCCACCACCTCCTCCTCCTCTTCTCCCCGTGCAGCCACCCCTTCTGCCACCGTGTTGATGTGAACTCAAGGGTGCAAATTCTCGCTCGTTCGAAATTCAGGACAGGAAATTAGACGGGCGTCTCCCTCCCATAGAAATACCCGCGAAGCGTGAGAGATATGAGGACGCTACGGCGGGGCGCACCCTCCCCCCGCGTCACTGTATGGCGTATCGTGGTAACCATCCCTCACCTCCGTCCCGCAACCCCATCTTGACTGGCTTCGCATATAAACGCGCGCGCACACGCAGGCATGACATGAATGCCGCTCCGGATAAGTACCTGATATAATAAGGATGCGATGGCTTTTGCGGCTTTACGTGCCGCTCCGCTCGCTCGCGGAGCTATCGTCTTGTCGTGCTGCTATCGAAACTGCATGCCCGAAAGGGGTGAGGGAGTTGTGCGACGCTGCAGTTATTTGTGGATTAGAAGGGTCTAGTTTCCTAGCTCGCTTTATATTGATCAGACTAATTATCTTAAACTGCTCATTTTATTCAACTGACGTTACAACACCAACTTGATTATTAAGATAGAATAGCTGATAAAATAGAAAATTAGTAAGAAAAGTATGCTGCTCGTTGAATTTTATCTTGATAAAGAAATAGTGTTTTAGTGTTTTTGTTGAAAAAAAAAATGTCTTAAATAATTGTACGTTATAAGTCCATTTAATGAACTAAACGATGAGATAAATGATTCGTTGAATAATTTGAAGTAAAACTATACTTGGATTTTGAATTTAATAACAATGACAAAGATTTTGAAAAATACTTAATATTGAAAAATAAAAAGTTATAAAAAAATAAAAGCTTGATCGACTTATAGAAGAATAATGTTTTCTATAATTCTGCTTTGTAGCAAAGCTTGGCAATTTTTCTGTTTTGAGAGAAATAATCTTTAAATTTTCTAGGAGGATTTTACAAATTGGATTATATAAAGGAAAAAGGTGTACGAAGCAATTCATTTGAATTGGATTTAAGTCAATACCCAATTTAATCCGATTAACACAATTCTTTTTTTACCTGCGTCTTTTAAAAAAAATCAGAAAACACGTGAGAGAAACAACAAACAATGCGAGAGAATTTAAAAAGAAGCGGTCTTACATGCTAGATCTATTGGGAAAGTTAAGCGGGCTTTTTGTCAGTTTTCTTGTCTTTTGTCAACTTAATCTAAATCCTATAATCGGATGGATCTTTACATGATCCATCCGATTATAGGATTTAGATCGAAACTTGTCAAGAGAAGAAATGACGGATCACAACGTGAGATCACTAAAGGGTGGTCCACATTTCTCGGAAACGTCCTTGGTTAGAAATTACAGAAAAATAAAAAGTTACAAGATGTACAACATTAGAGTTACAAGAAACAAATTGATTCAGAAAGCATGAAAGACATTTTATTGTGGTAACATTTATGAAATAATATAAATCGTTAAAACATTTATGAAATAATATTAATATAATAATATTATGATCTTTGCCACAATTATACTAACTTGATGAAATTTGTCAATTTATAATGAAATTGTATTGAAATATAATAGAATAATTTTACGAAAAAAACTATCTTTTTTTACGAAGAGTTCATTAATTGTACTTTCCTCAAAGAAAGAAGTGAAAATTAATTGACGGAAGATAGCCAAACCTGTGCTCGAAGAATATGATTTTTGCAAACTGCAGATTGTAACTACGATTATTTCTTATCGTACGTGATGAAAGGAAGCAATAATGTAGCCGGCAGAAGAAACGCAATTGCTCGGCACTACAGTAACTCGCGTGAAAGCGTGCAATAAAACGCTGACTGATAATCAGAGGGAGTAACTAGAACGGCGTTCATAATAAGCATGTTTTTTTGCTCGTTATGCATGTTGTAGCACTATTGAAATCACAATTTGTATTGTATGCAATTTAAATTTTATATGAGTCATACTCGAATATTTGATTTTCATAAAAAATTATTATATATATATGTATATAAATATTATTAAAAATATCTTAATGTTCACTTCAATATTCTATAGATTGACTTTATACAATACTTAATTCAATAGATTAGTAAATAGCACATGCGTGATTAAACAAACAATCAAGTAACAAAGAAGCCCAACTTGAATAATTAATTTTTATCATTTCTAGAATGAAACAAAATTATAATCTGTCAAACTCTATATAAATTCCACATTAATTAAAAGCAATTTTATGAACTGAGGAGAAGAATTATTTTGATGCCCGTCCGGATAAACAAAGCGGTAACAAATTACGGTTGCAGTCCACAAAGCAGTGAAACAAACAAGCATCGGGAATACTGTTGGAGGGGAAGAAACAGTTCTAGTTATCTCCATCTAAACTATGCCGCAGGCAATTAATTGGCAACAAGATAAGCAACAGAGTAACGTCGGCGGGAAAACGAGACCTACTTATGTGCGAATAAAGTATGTATGCGCAACACGAGCGACAGTACAGCCCCCTTTCTCGCTCCCAATCAGGATAATTAATTCAAGACCTCGTCGATGCTCTCAATTAAAGTTATACGTTAATGATTCGCAAAAACTTATTTCGCCTCTGCAGCGGCGCGAGCATTATCTGCTAATTACCGCGACCTCGAGCCGCGAAGTAAATGAAGGAAAATGAGAAAAAACGTACGTCGCTCGACCGGTTTTCTGTTTGTGCTGCAACTTGGAACTTGCATTCTTATCTGGCTATCGTATTATCTCCTTGTGAAAAATATTTTTTCTAGAAAAAAAAATGTTTATAATAACCCTATTGGAAAAAAATGAGAAAGAGTGTTACGACATGTGCACATAGAATGGAATTTTGTATTATTTTTTAAAATAAGATTTGCGGGATTCTGAGTGTAAGAGTGAGTGTAGAAATCAACTCTAAAATTCTGATTATTCAACGCTCGATTATTCAATAAAAAAATTAAAAGGTTTAGAAATTGTTTTTTTTTTTCATATTTTATAACATGTTCGTCGATTAAATGTATTGTATTTATCCAACCGTTATTGATTTTTTCTTTCTCCTTGCTTCTCTCATCCTTACTGCTCGTTCAAATATTTGTTATATCTTGTTACTTTTAACATAAAGCGAATCTGTATTTATTGGGAAATATCGCGACTATAGTTGTTTCCAAATGCCCCAATAAATCATACAGCAGAAAAAATTCCTATAATCGCGTCTTTTCACGATTGGACGGTGAAGAATAATCTTCTCTCTTTAGGGTGATTAATATTTTATGAGATTAGGTATCAAATCGAGAAAACGTAATGTGACGTAAGCGATCGTTTCCGGCGAAGCCACGGTTCAAATATCGTTAATGCAACCAGTTGTTTTCCGTTTAAGCAGCTGTTAATTGGCAGTGACTAATTACGACGCGTTATCTGCGAGTTATCGCTCGGACGCTTTTGCTAAGCGTTGTGTCTCGCTCTCCGCGTTGCCGTTAAGAACGGTTACGTTTGCGATACATAATGTAGATACAATGTATCTGTCCAGTGGACGTCTTTCTCAATTCTCCGCCGTGAATTTGCAAGTGCATATTCATTGCCATTGCGTTTTTCATCACAAACAACGTTAACATTCATTTGTCGATATTGTTAATGAACGGCTTTCGCCAAATAATGGCTTATAAAAGAAATACTTCATTCTTAATTAATTAATAAATAATTGTATCACGTTGAGAGATATGTACAAATATCCTCTCGCGGCTGGTTAACGGAAATACGTTTTATCTATACTTGAACAATTACGTGTGAAAAGATAATTGTTGTTAAGCCTGTTTGATGTTTCGCGCTGGGATTTTTTGCGAATTCATGTAACTGGCATATCTCTGGTAGGCAGATAAAGTTACATGATAAATTATTCAAATTTTTTTTCCTCGGAAAGAGGGAGAAAGAGAGAATCTCTGTTGAAGATTGGCCGCGACAGCGGATCTGCCACGATGACTAATTAGAATTCGTTCTCACAAGAACAAAGTCGCTCGAAGCACCATGCAAATTAGTGGAACGGACGGGGAGTAGGGCGTTAAGACGGAAAAGAGCGAGAAATCGAGCCGCTCCAGAAATAAGGGCGTATCGGCTCGAAAATTCGGCGGAAGGAAAAAGAGACGCGGTCGCGGCGGAGAATCGGAAAACAAAAACGAAATTTGCGCCGACCAGCCTCATCAGGTCGTTTCGACGCCACGCCCTGGCGACGGACTCGTAGGGCCCATAGTTTCGTTGGACGAAACGCATCCCGTTTCATCTCGGTCGCAGTAGGAGCCTGTTAATTGGTGGTGCAACCAAGAAAAAGGTGATTTCTTGTCAAGAACTAATGAGGGTACAGGCGCCTCACGCTTTCCGTCATTAAAAAGTATTACCGCTCTTGCCGCTTTAACGCTTTAACATTAGCAACCTAATTTCGGGTAATTTTTTTTCCTCGCTCGAATTATTACTCAATTGAATTATTGAAATATTAATTATTTAAATTAATTAAATTAAATTAATTATTTAAATTGCATTATTTTGAATTGCATTATTAAATATGGACGCACATTCGGTCTCTGCTGAAATTTCCAAAATAATTCGTTAAAAAGTTATTCATTTAGATAGTTCCCATCTCCAACAGACAAGACAAATAACCCGGCTGACCGTTCGGTGATAAATTTAAATATAACGCGTGATCGCACGTGATAAAATGATTAATTAATTTGCTCACTGTTATTTACGTACGATATTGCCCAATTATGTCTCCTACCCTTTAACACAATAAATTTGTATAGTCTTTAAGACGTGTACTATACGTATATGCGTCAGCCAGATAGACTATCTCTGAATGCGTTCATTGTATCGAATTTGAAGTGTGTGTAAATCGTCGTGATTACGTCTGTATCTCGTTTGTCCATGCGTAACGCCGAGATGTGTGCTGACCACCGGTCAAAGTTCGAGATTTTTTCTTAATTACAGCGCTTTGATACCGTACAGAATTATTGCTTTCACGATTCTAAAATTATATTTGCTCGCGCTTTCGTCGAATTTTTATTGATCGCTCGTTCACGCACTGAATTATTTACGTCTTATGAAATATTTACGCCTTAATAAGAGTGAATAATTAATATTACTTAGATATAACTAATGTACAATTATTTTTAATTGTAAACAAAAAGAATGAGCTTGCTGAAGTATCTAAAAATTTAACTGTAATAGATACAGATCTGAAAATACCTTGTTAAAATATTTCAAAATAGTTATGAGGAATACTCAGCTGATTACTAGAATGTCAAAATTTTTTGCATCGTTGCTCGTTACACTTAAATATCTTTTATAATTATTTCAATTATTCAACAAAGTTATTTTCTAATCAAAATTTCACTAAATTTTTAGATACTTCAGTAAAATTATTTTTTCCGTATATAATTAAAAAATTGATTTATTTTCTACAAGAATTATTACAAAACATTTTTTTTGGAAAGTTAAAAACACACACGGTTAAATCGAATGACAGTATACGATAACTAATGATGCGCTACTATTTGAATGTTCCTCCACCCTCTCAATATTCGGAAACCAGCATCAACTGCGAGAAAACACTTATTCGCCCGTCAATTTACAGATTAATGTCATTAGCAATGTGTCCGGGAAATATTTGACGAGCGACCCGCCGTCACTGAAGCCTAAATCGACGTTGCCTTTATCTAAATCGCAGACGGCAGCGACCTTAAATCAAGGCACAATACTTCCGCACCCTTCTCGACAGCGCGCATGGTCCTGCCGTCCATTGTACGAGATGCCACGCTTGGCCAATCTTGCGTGAAGCGCTGATTAAAAGTGTAACGCTTAGAAATTACCGGAGCCTCCCCTAGTACATCCTCGATAACCGTTGTTAATTAGATTGGAAGGACCCGGTACTACAAAGTTTCGACCCTGTCAATGGATTACCGGCTCTTCTTAACCGCAAAGTAAATGTATCACATTTTAATAGCTACATGCTTAAATGCAAAATTGTTTATTAAAAAAAAAACTGTTTTTTTCTAAGCAATATCTAATTTAATTGTTTAATTTTATAGTGTATGTATATCACATACATAAATATTCAAATTAAATATTAAATTTGTTGCAAGCTAAAAAATTCTTATAAATTTTAGATTCAAAGCAAAGCTTTTTTAAATTAAATATTGGATATCTTTTAACATATATAAATAAAGTTTTATTTAATAGCTTTCAGTGAAATAAATTAATCTTTTAATTAAAATTTGAGATTTATGATTCTGTATCTGTAAATACGAAAATCAATTATTCCATTACGCACGATTTTCATATTCGTCGAATCGAGAAGGTTTCAGACAGATCGGAAGCACTCAAGAATATTGAAAGGGATATCATTTAATCAAAGGCTATTTAGAAAATCACGCCAATAAAAGATGACTTCATTCGAGCTATTTCGTGTAGAGTTTCATTAATTTACGATCGCGTGATTTAGAAAATTGGACCGGGTATTACCCTTCAATTGCGGAAATAACTGCCCGTAAACACGTCCATCAATATTCGATTAAGTCTGGCAATTCGTCCTATTTCAACCTGCAAACATGAAATTTTTATTGGATTTGTAGTTTTAGATTTAGAGATTATAAAATTGCTCTTTCTACGAATATTTTATTAAATGCAATTTTTATAAACAATTTTGCTTTTTGTGAATATATTTTGTGAAACGTTTATTTTATTATAATATAATACATACTTTTTTCTACGAGTTTTTCTATTCATTGGTCTTCTTTCAATTTTAATTGTGTTATGTACATCATGGTTTTATTATTTCAATTATTGTATATTTTTATTTTATAAATTTTTATTTCTCAAAATTAATTTCAACATAGATATAATTAAAATTGATAAATTAAGATTTAATATTTTGATATAATCTCAAAAGTTAAAAGTCAGGCAATAGGAAACAGGCAAACTAAAAAATTTACTTGTACTCTGGGCTCAAATATAATATTTGAATTTATAGAGTCGGGATCAAAGACAAAGATTCCAAAAGATCCTTTCCAAGGTTCAGGGCCAATTTTGCGCGGTAACTTCTGAGACGGTCGGAAGTCCTTTACACGGCGTGTCTAACATTCGGAGATGACGATCTGCCGAATGGGAACAGGATCGGTACGTTCTGACGGCCCGATGCCGCTCCAGAAAACGAATGGCGAAAGGGATTCCCGAAAAGATCCTACACTAATTATAGGTTCGCCGGCTGGTCCACGATTGTTTGAACGTGTCAGCCCCTTGTTTGCGGCTTTCTAAACGTGCCGCCCTTCTTTTTTTAGATTTTCTCTCGCGCGTTTTTACACTCGCAAATTACACATTTTGATAAAGCTACTTAAATTTCTGTTTTAATTTAAGATGAATGGAAGCGATTCTACGTACGGAAATAACTCAAAATTTTAACTTGGAACACAAAAAAAAAATTAGTGTTGTACGAACTGATTTTTCGACAGAATAAAATGATTTCTCCTATATATTTCCCGCTCATTTCCCTTTTTTACGAATACCATCATTCGTTCGGCGACGAAGATAATATCTATAATTAAGTCTCATAGCAAGCTGTCTTTCTCATGTATTTTTTTTTCTTCGTGTTCTAAATAATCAGTCAAACGTGGGCTCAATCGTACATGGCGACGAAATAAGGCCAAGATGATAATAAGGATACTGTGTCATTTATAACTGCCTACTAATTTGTACCATAAACGCCGTACACAAGCAGGTAGAGAATGAAACCTCGTGCATGTATGAGTGCGCGCGTATTTACCTGACGATCCACGTAGCCAATCATAGTCGTCATCAGGGTCGGATCCAATCGTCTAAAATTTCGACGCTGTCCAATCTTGGAGATTTATCTCAAGAAACACGTGACGAAAGAGAGAGTAAAAAAAAAACAAGTCAAAATTTTCTGTCCTGATTTTTATCAAAATTACAAAGGCCGCAAAATCTTCATTTTTGTCAAATTCGGTTTTTTAAATAATTTTATACCGAAACACGAGATAACATCTCAAGAATACGTTTATATAAATTACAAAGGTATTTTTCCATATTCTCAACGATTAAAAGTAAACTTTCAATACTCGTCTGTTAATTATTAGTACAAAATCCTTTTTTAATCATTTTATTGAAAAATATAAAACTTTAACCAAGTTTAATTTGTTATACCGAGAAACTGTAACCCAAGTTATTTTTTAATAATTGCAACGCAGTTGAGTTTTAGTCACGATACTTAAAAATGATAAATATTGAATGAAAAAGAAGAGTTTTCGAATATAAATTTACAAGATTTCTTTTCTACGACTAGAGATTCTCCTATATGAATGCCTCGGTATCTAAACGATTAATTGTACGTCCCTGGTTCGTCTTAGTCGCTGGTATCTCCGGCGGGTCCATTAGTAAGAGGGTCCTCGGCCGAGGCGCAACTGCGCCCTTTCGAAGCCGAGCGAGCGAGAGACTTCTCTCGCCGGAATGGAGGCAGCCGAGAGGCCCGCGCGCCAGGCGGATTTATGAATTGCCCAAATAATTTATTAAGCGTAATTTTCAATGGGGCCCAAATTGAATCTGATTTAAGTACAATGCCGCATTGTGGCTGGCAGGCCAGCCCGGCTCAGGCAGAATGCGCGCCTTGATTCGAGAGCTCGCGAGCCTAAGAGAAGGTGCTAACTAGTCTCGCGCGGACGAGACGAGCCTCTCCTCTCTCGTTCTCCATTCCCTCTCGTCCTTCTCCGTCTCGTCTTTCTGACCGTCTCTCTCGTTCCGTCGGTCCTCTCGCACCCTCGCCTCTCCTCTCTCCTCACCCCTCTTTTTTTTTATCCTTCTTACACCTCCTCCCTCGTTGACCGCCTCGGCCGCGCGTTTGTCTTCCTTCCACGCGATTCACGCTAGACGTCCGTCCGGTGGACGTCGATTTTCCACGAGTCGGATGACATCAGCACGAATACGCGCGGACCGAAGAATGCTCTTTGATTGGGCACCAAATGTACCTATCAATGGCTAATGAGCTAATGACCTTGGCTCGCGGATATATCGCTTAATTGGGCCCGTCGAATCGACGACGCGCCTTCGCGCACGGAAAATAAATAATGCACTGACTGTCTTCGATTATCGAGCGAGATCGTTTCTCGGGGTAGAGATGTCTGACGTATATCACGACGAGCACTTGCGAACGATCAGCGAAATTATAAAGACGTTTTTAACCGTACGGTGCATTGTAATTGTTATATATACTATAGTATAATAAAATCCATGACATAAATTCCCAAAGATTGAAAGTCATCGAATCACTCAACGTAATCTTCAACTCGGATCGCGAATCTAAAGAGATACGCAAAAATTATTTCTATGCAGATATACACGATGGAAATGAAACGATTGGCGAAATAATTGATATCGAAATTACTTTCGATCTCTATTAAGATCTGAATTATTGTGATTTACCGAATATCTAATAACGAATGGATTTGACATTTCGTATTTGGACTGTTTCCTTGCCTTAAACGTAACAGTATTGGCGTGCACGTCGAAGCGAACTATAGTGCGCGAAATGGTACACATTGGACCTCACGGATTGCGGAGACCACCCATCGGCCGTGAATTGTCGGTGGTTCTGAGAATTCGACGAGCCTTCACGCGGTGCTGCAAGACTCTCGATGACCGACGTTGAGCACGAGCGGGATGACTCTCGCCTGTGCCGGCACGTCAAACTGCATCCAGATGCAATTATTCAGTCGGATTCCGCATTCTCTTTCTGCCTTGCCCGCCTCTTTCTCTTTATCCCACGTCTTTTAAAAGGGAACGATCCATTCTATCAATCGCATGTTATTGCAATGGAGCGTAATTATATTTACATAAATTCAAACTAAACATAACATCGAAGCTCAATATATATATATATATATATATATATATATATATATATCAACGCGATTAAAATTTTTATTAATAACATCAGGTATTATTGCTCCTTATTTAAAAAATAAATAAATTTGTTTTTTTTGCCACATATAATTTGAAATGTAAAAGTGTCAAGTTGGTGTTTTGATATAATTTATAATAGAAGAATATAATTTTTTTGTTAGTTGAAAAGACTTGTACTATAGCCAATCATTTACATGTTTTTATATATCTATCAAATGTGAATTGTTCTCTAAATTTTAAATAAAATTTTATATTTTCGATTTGAATCAAGTGAGAGTTGTTCAAAATTAAGTATCTCTCTCTCTTTCTTCCTCCCCTCCTTCTCTTTCTCTCTCTACGTCAATCGTTTCAAAGTGGAATTCAATCGAGTTACGGTGAGTGAGTCTGAGAGGCATCGATCGAACAGCTCGGAGAGTCGTCGGCGTTCCTGCGTGTGGTGCCGCATGGCTCGTGGCTCTCCGAAGGAGAATATGATAAAGCGAAATAGGAGGAAAAAAAATGTTTGTACCCCAACAGACACATTTATGGTCCAATCAACAGTGTATTCAGACATAGTCGCACCTTCTCGCGAAGAAACGGTACAGCCACGATGAAAACTGTCTTTCTCTCGATACTGCGGTCTCGCCAAAGCCTTAAAAATTATATGTTTGCATTGCGAGTGCAACAAATATAACTGGTAAAATGTTCAGGATAACAAACGCGTCCCGTGTGATCTCTCCACGATATTTCTACGCGGAAATAGTTACTCCACGTCAGAATTACATTGTCGGAATATAATATAATTGACATCGCATATTTCGATCATAGAATATAGACGTGAAGTCAATCGAGTGATCCGGAAAGATCACACGCATTAAATGCTCCGAACGTATCGATCATCGGCGACGTACACTTTTCAAAGCAGCTGTACCTGACGCGTTTTTGGTCCCTGAGATCAATGGACCGCCGTGAATGCGATACACATATTTCTACCCACGCACGCGTCGTTCTCGGATTGTCGTCGTTGCCGTCGCGATTGAAAATATTCCTCGCAAAGAATCCGTCTCTTTACTCGCGAATAAAAGTCTTGTATTTTTAGGCGGTGATTAAAGGCATAAAACTAAATAAAAATAAATAATGAAGAGTTGATGGTCGTTACAATTAAGCGTCGTAAATCAGAAATCATTCATTTTGACTGCAACATATGTATACATTTAAGAAACTAAATATATCTATTCAAGATTAAGCAGAGAAAAAAATGATATAATAAATGTTGAGTTTTTACGAAATTCTTCAATTAATTCAATTTCAGTAGGAAGCTTTATATCATTAATAAAAAAAAGAAAGAAATTTTATACAGATGTAGCTTCAGATATTAGTTTGAGAAATTTTTTTCTCATCAAAATCTTCTCATCAGAATTTAAATCTAGATTGCGCATTAATAATTCAATTTCACGTTGGGCGTTGCGCTCAAATAAAATAGTTAAAACGCAGTAGTAAGACTGTACATAATAATAGAATGGGTTTGTCATTTTAAATCACGAAATTAGTGTCGGCGTTAAATATTGATGTGAACCACCGGTGGCAGTAAAAATTAAATATACGGCATTAAATCAACGGAAGCGAAGAATCGTCGGTGTGCGGCGTATTAATCCTAATCTGCATTTTTATTCCCGAAACCACCCATATCGCGTCCTCCCGAGTTTCGGTGTCTCATATAGCGATACGCCGAGGTTTTCGGCGCAGCGTCGTATTTTGAAAGCACTTTAGAACCATTTAACTGAATGCCCCGGGAGTTTATGTGGCCCTCTCGTAGCGCAGGGCTCGGTCTTTGAGACCCACTGACAAAGGGGCCACGGGACCAGGTGTCGGATTCTCCTGCACCATTACCGAACTGTATATCACTCCTCCAGTGTGCGCGACACCGGTCTGAATATCGACCCGACCGCGCAAGCGCACATATATTATGTGCCGGCTTAATTTGACTCATTAAGGCCACTTTTATGGGGATAAATTAGTTTATACATGATCGAAATCTGATTCGAGCGGCGCAGCGCGGGGGAATGCGCGGGGCGGCATCACCGTGAACGACCGTGCACGGACGGCGGCTTTTCGAGCATCTCGATGCCTCCGGCCACTTTGCGATCTATCTATCTTGCGATCGTAAAAAGTGTAGCATGAAGCGAGATTTATTACGAACATCGTTAGTCATAGTTAGTCGTTCTTATTAATTTAATGGCGCGCGATACTATTTTTTTTTTTTTCGTTGAACGTTGTGGGAAGCTTAACGTCGTTTAACGTCGCCCGAAATACATTTCGGTCTTTATGATTTTATGATACCTTTTCAGAAAAACGGAGAGAAGCTTCGACACCTGCCCGGACTCTGTGGGTTTGGGTTTGTTGGACTCAATTTCACTCTTTTCAGAAAGTCGACAATCGAATCCACTCGAGAGCGAAAAGCGACACTTCGGCCGCATCCTCTGGAACCTTACAACGATTTAAACAACTTCGAATGCTCCACAGTATATGGAGCACAATGACGCGTCAAATCTTTTATGGATGGGTCCTTTAGTATGACGATGGAACGGGGTGTTGATCTATTCTCCCGATTTGCTCGGGCAAACGTATCCGTATTTACGAAACCGCACGCTTAAATAAGGATCAAGACCTAAAAATCGGATAAAGGTTGCGTAGCAATCTTAAAAAAATTACAAATTTATCTCAAAAATTATTCAAGTAAAAGTATCAACATATCTTTCTTTTTACAAATTACACTGTGTGTGATTACACATAAAAAGATCTAGAAATGAGAACGATGGAACGGATAGAAAAACTTTTTAATATCTTTATTAAAAAATATTTTATGTATAATATAATTTAATAAATATAACATAATAACAGATAATTAAATTTAATTCTTTTAAGAGCATCTTTTCGATACTTTGACACAAGGATACTTTGTATGCATTTAGATATCGTGTGGAATAATAAGCTTGTAGCTTACGTACAGACAAATGCGAATTCTCTAAAGGAGCTGAAAATACGTACTTCGTAGCCATAAGAATTTACTTGCAAAGTCTCGGTGCTACCGGATCAGTATGTATGATCCATAAAGCACGTACGACCTTTTACTTTCAGCCTGATCTATGCATGTATCTCCCACGCGTGGGTACACAAGCCAGACGTGTATTTCTCGACTGGGCATTCTTCGGCATCTGAATAGCTTCACGGAGGAAAATCGCCTTCGGAAGGGCCTCACGCCCTCGACAATACGGCAATCTCGAGACGATGCCTTACGAAGAGATGCGGAGAAAGAGAGAGAGAGAGAGGAAGAGAAAAGGCGGATAAAAGTAACTCAAACGATTCGTTTCACGTCTATTGTAGATCCTTCGAAAGATCAGTTTTTGAGCGAAACGCCAGAAAAGTGGCCCCCTTTTTCGCAGCTAGGCATTCGCATAATTGCGATTTAAGAGGCACGGAACAGCTGCGACGGCCCGACAATGGCGCAGCCACTCGAAACGGACAATCGAACAATTTGGACTCTACTGTTGTGTAGTAAAAATCGCGCGAAAGATTTTCCAGACGAAATGACGACCGCCCTGAAGTCGGGAGATTTATGAGCTACTAACAAACATGACTTTTCCACCTTCCGTAAACTTGAATTTTAATACGACTAATTATTTTCACGAATCTACAAATATTTAATGTTCAATTGAAAATAAACTTTATCTTCTTTCGATAAAAAAACGATAAAAAAAACTATTGAAATTTTTATCTTAGATAATACATATTTTTTTACATATTTTTCTATATTTGATATCTATGCCTGCATTCTATATATTTATTTAAAAATAAAATATTTTTCAGGTAAAAACCTTTTTTTCAAGGTAAGGTATCGGCTAAGTACAATACATTATGATCAAAATTCATTGTAGAATTATATTCGATTAATGTGATGTAAAATATTTTGAGTTCTCATTACGGCAAATTATCTTTTCTTACTTTTGTTCTTACTCGGTCCCTAATGATCAGCTACAGAGAGATAAATAAGACACGAATCTCGACACTTCTTCTATTTAATCCAACTGTATTATTTCACAGAGAGTTGAGGACGCGATTCACCACGCACTCACGAACCATCTAGTTAATTAAGAAGACAGCTGGTTTATTAAGACATACCTAACTGCGTTTGTCTCTCATTTTCGTTGCATCCTTCATTTCCCTTCGTTTGCTACCCTCTTTCGTGCAAATGATGAGCGTGACAGAGAACGAAAAAAATTGGCAGACGTTAAACGCAAATGTGACATAAATGACAACACGAATAAGAAAATAACCAATTGTAGATATTTTGTGTGATATACACAAGCTTAGTTATGCAAGTTTTAGTCATGTATAGCGAAGAAAGTTGAAAAGAATTGAAAGAGATGAAAGTGGCTCCTAAACATCATTCATTATTAAAGACGTGAAACATTTAAAAAAAATTATAACAAATCAATCTTCATTTTTTTCTCAATTAAAAAAAAACGGAGGTACATTTTATTTTTCAAACTATTTAATATTATATTTATCAATGCGCTACTGAAATATTGTACGCTCGTAAGAATGAGTTGCGCTATAAAATTTATGAATAGGAATAGATCAAAGATGCCATTTTTCGGTTTGGTGCATTATTATTCCGAACTCTACATGATCTTACTTTTGAAAAAAGACGCTCGAATCGTCAAGCGAACAATAAAATTTCTTCCATCCGCAAACAATCGGGCACTGGAACAAATCCGGATTAAGACCAAGCAAGGAACATAACCATCGAATTTCTTTTTTTTTTTTCTTTATCGTCATGTGTTCCACGCGAGTCCCGTTCCTACGAAAGACTGGAGACTCGGTCGCGTCATCACACGCTCAAAAGCCCACCTAGTCAATTAAGACGACAGGCCACGGTGTGCTTCTTTTTCACGCTCCCTCGGTCGCGCACGTCCGCGACGCGGGAACGAATTGGTTCGCGCGAGAAGACACGAGAAAGATGAAGTAGACGCTTAGGAATACCACCTAACGCCAAACACGATGTCGGCGGATGACCTAGCTCGCGCGGATCCCCGCGGCTCGAGGCAGCATCCAGCGAGATGACGTATGGCGGACCACGGTGGCTTCTATTTTCGGTGGCGTTTAGGAGCCGACGGCTCTCTCGACATGTGCTCGATATTTAGACACTCGTCGTCTCCATTCGCGACCACCGCCGCCGCCGCCGCTGCTGCTGCTGCTGCTGCTGCCGCGTTCCCTCGGATTTCCCCCGCGCGATACCCTCGACGACGATCCTGCTCGCTCCTACGCGCGTGTCCGCCTCCGTGCGGGCCGTTTCTCCTTTCACGCCGAGTATTTAGTCCCATGCCGTTATAAATTACGTATCATTCGCTCTCCGAACTGACACCGCGGCACGCGCTCACGGAATGCGAGTACTGGCTGCGCGTCCTCTCTCGTATGCTTCTCTTCTTCTTGTTTTCCTCCTCCTCCTCCTCCTCTTTGCGCGCTGTCTCGCACGCTGTCTGTTCCGTCGCTTTAGCGCTTTTTCTGGGGTCAGCACACTTACGATGAGGTCGTCTTTATCTTCATTAATATCCAGGGCGTTTCGGGCTCATTCTCCCAGTCAAAAAGGTCCACGTGAAATGACGATTGCCTCCAAGCACCAATAATCACGGAGCCCTTTAAGTTTCAATTTTGTACCGCAAGATTTCCTATGAATTTCTCTTGTACGTTTTGCAGATGAATCATAATTTTTTTTTTGCAAATTATTGGATAAATCATTGTGAAGTTCGATATTGTCTGTCTATAATATAACACTTGATGCATTATGTGAATTTTGATTATGCGAACTTTTTAGCGTTTCGGCTGAATTTTTAGTAGAATTTTATTTCGTTAAATGGATTCGGTGGAGGGATACGTTGCAGAACGGTCTAATCTTAAACACATGTTTCGTGTAATGATTCCTGGAAGTGTGTTTCGCGGTGCGTTTACATCTTTAGTTTACGATTCTTTCGGATTGTTATAGGACCGGCGTTCCGCAATTTTAACCGCAAATAAAGATTCGCGTCGAAAGGAACGGATGAACAATTAGTGGTTCAGAACTATTAATAGAAATAACGATTTCTCCCTTTTACAGCTGAGCAATGAATGCATAATATATTAAAATTGTTCCATTAAATTTATTTCATATTACATGTAAAACGAGAATCTCAAAAGTTTTCAAATTAAACATTAAAATAATCACAAACATATTTCGAAACATTTTTATTTTTTGCAATCTGCTGAAATTTTCTAGGTTTGTTTTAATGTTTAATTTAAAAACTTTTAAAATTCTTATTTTGCAAGTAACGTAAAATAAAATTTATATATCCTGCGATACTTTTCAAATATAAAAATTCGTAAAGCACAGAATCCACGATTCTGGTGCATTTTTCCAGTTTAGATCTCAGAAAGTTTTCAATGAGGAATTTTATTAGTAATTTTAACCGAGATGGTGTTAAAAGTAAAAAAATAAATAAATAAATAAATAAAACGACATGAGCGTAATGCAGCGTGTGAGCAACGGGATATCAAATCTGCTCGCGCACCACGTCGGTGGCAGCGCCGCTAATAGACCGAAAGATTCTCATCAGTTAGCTTCTCCTGGCTACTACTGGTTGACGCGCGAGCATGACGCGAACGTGGCGCGGGAGGGTGAGCAGGGAGGAGAGAGAAGGGTCGGTGGAAAAAATATATGTTCTCGTTGCTGAGATGCCAGGCGCGAGACGCATACCTCTTAATTGGAACGCTTTGCTGCGTCTAAGCGATTTGGGGTGAATTTCCGAGGAAATGGGCGTTTAAGCGAGGACCTAGGACCATTTACAAGCACGGACGTTCTATCAAGTATTACGACGACGCTCGAGATATCCGAGATCGGCCGAAATCCGGCGTACCGAGTCTCGGGAATTCCACCGTGAATCGTTCGTTTTCATAATGCCGCAACGAGAGACGTACTCTGCGAACTCGCGTTTTCATTAATCAGTTTGCCAACGAAATCGCCTCCGATTTTCCAAAATAATATCCAATTATTTTCATGTTTAAGCTACACTAACGAAATAATTCATGTTACACTGCTAAAAATCGGCAGCGGAATTTAATGTAATGGTAACTGAAGCAAATTTGAAACAGGCACATCAATAACATTTAATATACATTTAATGTATATTTAATGTTGTCAAAGGTGCATTGAATTTCACGCACATGACTTTCAATTACAGATATATTGAATTTAATGTGTAACTTAAAAATACATTGAATTTTATGACATTTTTAACAGTGTATAGTTATTACTTGAATATGACGTTGAAATCTTAATATGTGCATATGACTCTTTCGCTCAATTGGCTATCCACGCCATCGAGTGAGATGACGCGGGCTATAACGTAACATCCGCGTTTCATTTTCCACTCATTATTAACAGCGGTCGAAGAGTCGCATGAAAACTGCGCGAGGAAGCGCTCGCGGTCTACAATGTCCGTCGCTTTAATGGATCCTCCGCGGGAACGACGAGACGCGAGAAGGAGCGAGAAGGAGCGCGCGAGACGTAAAAAAAGGGGGAGGGAGGAGAGGTCTTTTAACAACCAGACTCATTAGGACCGTGCTGTTCGCTTTTTACAACGGGACATTTGTAAGCAATACAGACTTCAAAAAACAAACGCTCCTGTCGCAACGCCGTTGCCGCGCGGCTGCTGGCTGCGCCGCGCCGCGCCGCGCCGTCGCGCTCGCGGATTGCTCTCTTTTCGCCATTCGCCGTTCCCTCCGTACGTTCCTCCCCGCTCGCTCCGCATTCTTTTTATTTCGTGCCCGGTCCGTGGTTAAGGGTGTCTGGCAGAATTTAAATTGCGAAACGAGTGTCGGACGGTCCGCGAGAAAACCAGAAGTCTCCGCCCGAGCGCAACGCTCTCTTTCTCTCTCTCTCTCTCGTTCTCGTTTCCTCTCTTCTTTTCACGACAGCTCCTTGCTCGTTTATTCGCGCATCACCTTCGCCTCGTGCGTTCGTCTTCGGCCGCATAATTTTTTGTCACCGCACGATCATTAAGATATCGGCGATTATGATGCTGTCGCTTTGGTCCTGGCCCGCCCGTCGGTTAATCGCGCGGCAGTTTATATCGCCGAGCTGATTCTCGCTGTAAGCGCCGGGACCTGACGAAGTCATAACGCTGAAATATCGAAACTTACTGTCGCGGGGCAAGATAAACGACCGATAGCGACGATTCGTACTGACGGGCTAACCGACCGAGTGCTTCAGTTTATATACATAATCAATTCGCATTGCTCGCACTCGTTTCCATAAACGATCTTATTCTTATAGTCTAACTTTAGGGTTTAACGACTCATATTGATTTATGATACTGCATTGCATAATCGCGATAACCAATATATCACGCGTTTTATGTGAAACGAATCGACATTACGACAATTGTATAAAGGAGCATCTCCTATTCTTCTAAATAATATTACGCAGATTTTATGTCATTATAAAAATCAATTATAAATTTGTTGTTTGCAAAGTTTATTAGAAAAAAAAAAACAACTTAATTACTATAACGACACAAAACAAAGATTGACGATTCACTGCAAGATGCAGTCGTGAAATTAAGGAAAGGAAGTGGGGATAAGGAGACGAAGGGAAAATAATCTCGCGCCGGCACGTTCGAGCTCGGCCGGTCGTCTATAATTAAGAGGAAAATAACGAGGGACTTGTCGAACACCAGTATAATCATTACGAATGCACGCGAAACACCGAAACACATGTTCCCTTCCGAGCAACACTTCCCGTCGTTAAACGGCGGCGTAACTCTACTCGCGTTTATGCGGAGATACGCTTGTGCCCTACCATCGCCCAGCCCTTTTCTTCACCTACTCGTCTCTGCCTACGACCAGGGAAAATTAGCGGAAGAGGTGACGACTTTTAATTAACGTTTAGCTTAATTGAGACATCTGGGGCTGACGCGAGGTCTGCCGCAAAAAGTATTGAGAAATAATATTATTGGACGACTTCTCTAACTTCAGAAACATGAGACTCTTCGCTTTAATGAAAATCAATTTAAAACCACTGCAAATTTTTATAATTTTACGCTTTAACATTCATTTTGCTTTTATTGGCCACAATTATTTTCAGATTCATAATTCACACGTAAAGATCCGTTTTTTACTTTGCGCTTAATTATACTATTAAAATTATATATCGGAGGCGCCGTGTCATATATCACATCTTATTCACAATTAGTGGAATTTTGTTCATTGCTTCGCGAATGGAGCGGCGGAGAGAAACTTCGACAAAGAATAGCATGCGAGTGTCGGTGACGCGAAAAAAAAGGATGCTAACGAGACTACGAAGACACGCAGCGAACATTCATCTCGAAAACGCCTCGGCTAAACATAGTCGACGGGGCGAGCCGGGGGATGCGTTTTACGAGCTGTGTACGCGAGAATATCGATAGGAGAACAAGGGATACTCTTTGAAGAGTCCTGGGAAAGAATGTACGTTCTCACACGCGCGCGAGCATGACACGAGGCGCGATTCCAGACTGTCTCCGCGGCGTGAAATCGGGAAAGTGGTCCGCAAGGTTCGTCGTCGTGTCTCTTTGGAAATGTCTTATGCGCTAATTGCATCTTCTCGCCGCAATTTGCGAGACGACTGCCAAATGCGGATCATAAAATAAAATGGGACACAACTTAATTGCTCATGCGCGCATCTGTACAAATATGTTTGTTAATTCGGTCATTAGCGTTGCATAATTGCTCAGCGAGCGATTAATATGTATCACATCTGTCTCGTCGTATTCTTTTTGCTCTCAGATCTTTCATTTCTTTCAGCCTCCGCGCTTTCTCCAGTGAAATTTTTATACTCATTATATCATATATAGGGTGTCCGGTAATAAGTTTGTCATCTCTCGTGAGCAGGTGGATCGTGTTAAACTAAGCAGAAAAGCTGGTTCTTGGTCATTTTGTAAATTTCAAAATAATTAATGCAAAATTAATTAAAAAAGATTCGATTTTACAAACAGCATTGGCTATGCAAGTGCGGCACATGACTATAATTGTGCCATTAGTAGATCACGCGCCTCCAAACATCTTGTTCCTAATAATTATGAACGCTGAGTCTATTTCTTGTTGCCGAATCTCGCACATTGATTCACGAATCTTTGTTAATTAATTTCTTATTCATTATTGAGAAACTCGTAAAATGATAAAGGATCTTTTTTATTTAAATAATACATTTTTTTATTTAATTTAAGCTTGAGAAAGATGTGATTATTAACTGATAACTTTGTGTATAGATAATGTACTTCTTTCCTTTACATCCCTGGTAGAAGTGTATGCAGCTTTCCTATACACCCATCCAGTCTTAGTATTACTTAGTATAACAATACATTATTATTACTATCTTAATTGTTATTACTCTTAGTTTTCTAAAATTAGTTTTTGTGTACAGCTTACTTCTTTTTATCATGATATTTGTAATTGCTGTTATTTTACTAATACATTTTTGAAATGTGTTTCGAGAGTCGAGATAAAATTCCATCCCCATTTCCAACGTTAATGGATTGAGAATTAATTTATGTTCCGGATTATGTTTCGGTTTCGTTTCAAAGTTAAGGGCTTTGATAATAAAACTCAAGGAAAAGGCGGCGTAAATATCGGTAATCTTCCGAAACATCAAAGCGATCTAACAGCAGGATAATTTTCACGACGTTTTACCGCTACGGTAAAATTGCCTTATGCCTAACGTTTGAATGGGAGACACGCAAGACTCAATCTAAACACGCGATAAATCCTTGACACACCGGCCTAAAAAGCGCCGAAAAGTGACGAAACCTTTTTACGTCGGGCGGAAGCGGCCGCTAAGTGGTGGCACGGTGAAGCGAAAACGCGCGATCCCATTAAAGCGGAGGATGCGTGCGAGGAGCGCACTCGCTCCACAAGAGATATTAATGATTTCCCAAAGCTCTCAACTCGTGTGAAAACTCCGATGAGGCCGTGATCCCTCGTTACGATGGTTCGAGGGGCGATCTCGCAGGCGCGTGAAGTTCGAGAGGCGCTCCTTAAGGGCTATTACCGACAAGTGCGAATGGCTACTTATGAAGGCTGGCTATACTTATCCTTGACGAGCAAGAGAATTTCAGTTCGGTATGCCTTCTGAAGCGCCGCGAATGCAACTCAACACGTGCCGCTGCCGGCTATTATTCTCGGCACCGTCTGCTTCGCTATCAATTCTTCAGGGATCACCTATTTTCAATATATTTGCAAATAAAACGGTAAATTATTATACTTATTAATTCAATCAGGCTTTTAATAAATAAAATTAGATTATAGATCAATAATTAATTTTTTTTTTAAGCGATAGAATAAATATCAATAAACATCGTGTCACTGGAAATTATTGTTCTATTACTCTATTTACAGTATTATTCTTTTCATTCTAATTATCTTACTCGTTGACAATAAAGCTGTTGTATCGCACGTTAATTCCGAAGGAGCCGTTCGGGAGAACAGCGGAGAGGAAGTTATCGTCGGCGCGGCGTTTTTAAGACCGGAAGCCCGCGAACGAAACAAATGGACTATCGAGGCACCGCAAAACCCGAAAGGCGGATAGGAAGAGGCGGGGAGGAGACCGGTTAAGGGCTAACAAGTATATAACTACCGATATACGGCGCCTCTCGTGACTCTCTAACTAGCCACGCATGGCGAGCACGTGTGGAGGTGTCGACTGCGCCAGAGGCGCAAAGACCCTTATCCTCGGCCGTGACCCTTCCCGTCCTTCTACTTCCCCACCCCCTTCGCGACGCTCCATTTCACGCCGGACGAAATCGGAGCGAAAATATTTGGGCCCTACGTAATTGGCCCGCGACAACGGGTGACTTGGAACCACGCGCGCTCATACGTATCCCGCCGTATCCCCCGTTTTTAATCCATCCGATCGAATAAATCGATCGCTCGGAACGCACTTCCATTTCGCGAGGTATATGAAACGCGAACGTTATTGGAAATTATTATTCTATTAACGGGCACACTCTTTTCATTTTACTTTTTAATTACCTTGCTCGATGACAGAAGTCGTTGCGTCGTAAATTAATTTCTCTTTACGAGGGAATTATCGGAAACTTGGTATTAAATTTGAAGAAGGAAATTTTTCTCCTTTAATTTCTATAACAGGTACGAATGCCATTTATTGAAGAGGAAAGAGGCAAACTGCGTGTGCCATAATAAAATACTAATTTCATCGATTTGAGAATATTCTTAGATAACAAATCAGTTGCCGTGTGACAGTAAAAACTCGCCTACAAGACGAAAAGTATCCTAATGTGACGTTAATTTAAATGCAGATAAAGTATAGTGACATATAATAAATAAACGGCTCAGCCGACGAGTATAGTAATTCGATATTTCAATCTTTGATAGCGCTCGCGAAACAGCAGTCCGCTGCGAAGCAATCTCACTTCGAAAGTCGCAGCGTCTTAAGGCAGTTACTCGGGGATTTCGCGAAAGTCTTTGAAGTTTCGGCACGACCGGCAGCGGTTTTCCTCGGGGGCATTCTAATTTTACGAGCCGACGGCGATGAAATTGGTCGGCTCGACGGCGCGCTGGCTATCGAGCCGTTGGTCAACTGTCGAGCCGGCGGGGGATGAACCGCCGCGCGTAAGCCGCTTAGAGGGGAGAGTGGATAAAATGAAATTTAATTAACTGAAACAACGCGAAATTATCGGACATTACGCGCTATCCGTTCGACGCGCTTCGTTTACCGCCACTCACGTTCGCACGTGGTGTAAATCTGTCCGCTGTACACCGGTATAAATAAACAATTATTTTTATACGCTGTCGAATGGGGTCGTCGATCTGCAGAGATAATTATGTGCCATAATCAAAGACACAGATAATAAAGCCAATTAATATTTAAGACTAATTTTCGTAATAAATGTAATCTTCCTTCGATTTAAGAGAAATTTTTATAATGAATGTGATCTTCCGTCGATGGTGAATCTCCTAAATGCTAGACAATTCGACGTCATTTTTGTAATATTATGCGAATTCCATCTAATTGCATTGAATCTTGTATTTTAATAAAAAGAGACACGGTGTGATTAAAAATGTTTTCGTTCTTTCATATTTCTTTTGATTTCCTCAAATCACATATTGATAATTGCGAGTAATTTTAATTAATGGTCAGCCGAATGATTCTTAAATCTCGTACACTCCTTTCGTAATCATTAATGTCACGTAACGTACATCTATGCGATATAGCAGAAATGGAGGGTAGGGAGCGAGCGGAGTGCGTTAACAGGAGGGAGAGTTGTTCGTCGAACAAGAGATGCATCGCGGAGGGAAAGAGCGAGAGAAAGAGATAGAGGAAGGATGGGACAGTGGAGGGTCGCGAGAGAGAGGAGGGAGATCGGAGGGAGGATTGGATGGGACGTGCAGGTTCGCCAATATACAAAGGGGAGCTCGGAGATTACGATCTTCCATTCGTTCGCTCGTTCCAATTATTTTGTCCAATTAAAATATCGATTTTCTCCCCCATCGCCGCGACTCTCGCGGGTTCGCCTTTTGCAGTGTCGCTCACTCCCCCTCTCTCCTTCCGTCCTTTCCTCCCAGGCCACCCTCCATACGGTAACATCGACCGTGCCCAACCCCGTGATTCTTCCCCTTCTCATCCTCGCCTATCCTGTTATATAGGCACCGCTTTCTCTCCATCGCTCTTTCTTTCCATCTCTTTTTCCCTCTGTTGGTTCCTCTCTTTTTCCTTCTCACCCCTCCACCCCCCCCTCTCTCTCTGTCTCTGTCTCCACCTACGCTATTCCGGCTTCAATATTCAATTATTGGCTACGCGAATGCTCGTGGACCACTCGCAAAAAGTGGAAAACGAAGTCGCTTACGACGGTTTCTGCGTGCACACAAACGGGTGCGTGTTTCACTGCCCTCCTGCGTCTGACTATACGACTATACAAAAGGAGGGAAATAGAGGAATAGAGAGGGAGAGAATAGGAAAGAGCATGTCAGGTAGGAGGGTGAGACGGCGTGCTTCCTGGCAGAAATCTGAAACAAACGAGCAACGTTCCGTCCGTCGTGGCTTTCCGTGCAAATGCGATCGTGCGCCGGGTTCGCGGAATGGGCATGGTACACGCTGTGACACGCAATGCTTCAAAGAGCCCAATCGAATCGAAGGTACTTAAATTGAAACGCGACAAGCGCGGAATGCGCGCCCGCGAGCAACAAACTCGCGAAATTACGAGATGCAATCTTTCTGATAAATCTGAACTATAACTTGAAGATGTATGTTATATAGGTAAACGAGGCTTGCAGTACGCATTTATCAAATAATGTTTCAATAACACAACATTTAATATCAATGAAACAATTATATACAACTAAATATAGAGTGAATTAAAATATAATTAATTATTACGACAGCAAAAAAATATAGATAATAGAATATTTATTCAGTTATTAGTGAAATACTTTTGTTGTAGCTGACTTCATCTTGGATATGCACGAATGGGATATGCACGAATGTCTTTGCAAAATTGGAATGTAAATAACACAAATATTATTATTTAAAGCGTATAAATTCGCTCAGTAATTTTTCCATAATAATTTCATTATCAAGTTCCCAAGCGTGTAAAATACTGGTAAAATTCGTCCAATTTTTTTTAAATCCACATGTCTCACGAGTAAAAATTTTTTTCTAACTCGCTCGATATTCATCATTGTAATATAAGTGGCGCATCAACTGCAAAAAACGCAAGAGCACACTCCCATGACCAGATTCTTTTTTTCCCCCCCAGAAGAGAAATTAACCCTCTAAACGGCTATTAGAGCCGAGCTGCAAGCGCGCGCGTTTTCTCTGAGAATAGACGATCTAATTCTGTGGACGAGAGGAAGCGAGGAACGAGCTGATGGAGCGGGGCGAAGAGCGAGAAAGACGGACCACCGTGATTGCAATTTTAACGCCAATTTGACTTGAATCTTCTCTGTCCGAAAGAAATACTGTTTTCATGCTCAATATAGCGGCTCGCTAATAATTAACAGCCAACTCGTGGCACTTTGCACGTACAGGGTGTCTCGATGCTACGGGATATATAACTCATCGTACATATTTATACATTATACCTCAGGTTTTTTAATTATTTGTAATTTTATACAATATTAATGTGTAAACAAAGCCATAGAAAAAATTAGTATCAAATTAACAATTCATTGTTTCATATAAGCAAGATTATCAAATCTTCTCGAAAGAATTTGATAATCTTAAACAGACATAATTTGCTTACATAAAAAAAAAATTCTTTATATTAACAAATTATGTCTGTTTAAAATTATAAATTCTTTTAGAAGATTTAATATTCTTTCTTATATGTAAAATAAATTATTGATTTGATACTAATTTTTTTTTTCTGTGTGTACATGTGTTTACATTATCTCAAAATAAAATTGAACTTGGTTTTCCATAAAACTAGACTAATTTGCAAAGTGTGGTTAAAAATATTAATAAATATAAAGATAAAAATTAATTACGTATCAAAAATTAATTATGTTAATCCTATAGTCTTACTTATACCTTCCCGACGTTGATACTACTCTGAAAATTTACTCACATAATTAAGAATTTTTATACACTTCTAAAAAAGTTTTTTTTATATTTTCGACAGATTGCAAATAACTGAATTAACACTATTTTAATATAAAAAATTCTTATTAAATTATTGCAAACTATTAAAAATTTTGTAACAAAAATTACTACACCTGAAATATCTCGGTGAAAACCAATAATATTCTGAAAGTTAATTTAATATACATATATACCTATTATATAGTTATTATTAAATTGTAAATATGACAAATAAATAAATCTTTTTTACTTTATGAGCTTTCTTACATGTATACATTATATTTCTTTAAAAATAATGCTTTGATTAAATTAGATCAACATTACTTTCAACATTACACTAATAAAATTTTATGAAAGAATTATTATCAAGAGATTATCAATGATTATATCAATATGTAAAAATTTACAACAAACGGCAAACGTTCAAATGAAATTCTGCGATACACCGAGTACGTGTACCGAGTAGGTCTTGCGATGCTAGCGGGTGGTCCTCATTATGTCGGGTTCCCCACTGCTTACTCCGTCCTATCTATTTAACGTATCGTTTGCCTTGGTAACCATCCAAATTAGCTCATCCTTCTCTATCCTGCACCAATGGCATCTCCCGATCCCGCTCGTGTTCTCCTTAATTATTGAGAAGACGATGTTTAATAACGACGATCCTACCGTCACGGTGTGCTCTAATCGAAAACACTCGTTTCCTGCGTTCCTAAAGATTATGTCGTAATGACGAACAAGACGGTAGCTAGTTTATTTAATATGTTATCAGGATGTGATTTCACATGTTTCAGCACTGTGTATTTATCTTGCATGAATTCTTTTTAAGAAAATAAAAATAAACTTTGATTTGCTTATTTTACAATCTAAAATTGTTTGCAAAGATCTACATATACATGACAAAAATTTTCTCCTAGAATTTACCTTCATCATGGTAGCCGTGAGACAACATAAAGAAGAATTTTACTATAATTTTAGTAAAATTATAGTAAAATACTTCATGGTACATATTGTCCCACAACGACCATCAGTTCAAAAGAGTAAATGTTAAAAGATAATTTTCTTCGTATAAACATTACAATTTTTAAAAATTTATACATTTTCAGAAAATTCCGATGAAAATTGTGATTAATTTTGAAGAAGTCAGTCCACAAGAACGAAGTTACGACCTCGCCAATCGGACACGCAAATTTATCTTGAAAAGAAAACGGGATAGATATGCTCACGGAAGCGAATTTAAAAGTCAATGGTCTGTAAACATTAATGCCTCGAGTAACGAAAGATAGCGAAGTGCTTTGTTACTGGAGTTTATGAGCCTCTTTATTGCCAGCGTGATTTCTTCCCGATTGCCAAGCGTGCAGCTAACGTAATATCGCGTTGTTGTAAGTTTACCGATTTAGCTGTGCTAGAAGTTTTAACCGGCGGTGAATCGCGTCTTATACGTGTCTTTACTTCATTACGTATAACACGGATCTGAGATGATATCGGCGGACGAATAACAATTCCTTAGAAAGGCAGTTGCGTGAAAAGACCAGACTAAACAATGCATATCTATATTTCGGCTGTATTTGAGCGGTATATCATTAAATGTCGCGACATTAGTATCCTTACTAATTGATCCCCGAGAGACAATCGCACATTTGTCTCATACCGAATGAGTTCCACAGAATTTTTATTCGCGATTAATAACTTGCCCTGTTTGGCGTCTTTTATATATTTTAAGTCGCTGAACGAACAAAAGCGCATTATCGCCCCAAATATTCTTCGCCTGGTGGAGAACGTTACGAATAATGTAACGATATAAACTTGTTCACGCTGGTGCGCGATACGTTTTCGGAATTCGACATCGATTCCGATAAAGCGGCGAAAATAGACGCCGCGCGGATTTCCGCGCGATGAAATTTACGACGCCAGCCAATTCCGCGAAAATGGAAGAACGTCCGCGAGGTTTTATTCGGCGGGTACGGGGCGCTTTATCGGCACCCCTATCGGGACTCATTTGTTTTTGCTTATCGCGAAGTTACGTGACGGAGCCACCGTAAATATGACGGACGGGTGCGCGACGATGGAATCTCAGCGCACCGTCAGAACAAACGAGCGCCACGAACGAACCCCAAAAATCTCCCGACACGCGGCGACGCGGAGCGATGCGACGCGGGCTCGATTTAGGGGCTGAACGTTGAGAGGGAAGTCTCGAGACTGAGAGGGGTTGACGTTCGACTGCGAATCGATATGCCTACCTACCTACCTATATACACGAGCGAACTGTATCTCGGTACTGGACCGGGAAGACATGGCCGAAATTTCGGTATTCTCATGTTTTTACGCCTCACATATTTGTTGCGATCGCGATTTAATTTTTACAATTACGATTGACGTTCAATTCGTTATAATTTGAAATGTAATTAATGCAATAAGTACTACAATTATAGTACTTATTATGAAAAGTTACAATTATCAAAATTATTTGAATTAATAAAATAACGTATGCATTGCATATATAATCTTATTAATTTAATAAGAAATGATTCAGTTTTAATTTCTAAAATAAATTTAAAATAAATCTTCAGTTTTGCTTCAACTCTGTTGATTATAAACTAATCGCAAAACAGTCTTGTTATTATCGTCTTTCCTTGTAAAATAAATACATTAAAAGCAGTGTTGTGTTTTTAACGTTTATCCTCATAATTAATTCTCCTATCAAATTTTTTGTTAAGAAAATGATTAAGTTATCGAAGTATTTATAAAAAAAAATAATGCGATAGAAAAATCAATGTTTTTTTTTAATGTTGTCACTTTGCATTCACAACAACGTTTCATATCGATTAAACCAAACATGAGCTTTCCGCTTTATCAGTGTTATTCAATGCAGCGACAATTGAAAACTATCTCATCCGCGCTTTAATATTTTTTTTTCAATCTTAATCACCCCGCCTAATTGCTCAATTGCGCTCATTACCGTCTCCGACGTAGTAAAGCGAGTGGTGATTAAATCTTTCCCCCGTCGCCGTCCCCTTCCCGCGCCGTTCCCGCTCCGTGACGGCACGTCGCATTTGCACGAGAGAAACTTATCCTTCGGTACAAAAATCGCTGTATAGATAATTCCGCCTGCTCCTGGGTCCCAGCCACGGGGCGGAGCGTCGCGAGGAATGCCCCCGTTAGTAGTTGCCAGCCTCGCCCCGTTCTGATCCTCTCCGTCTCGCTCTATCGTCCGGATTCCCCACTTCCACGAACAGACCTCTCTTCCGTCGACAAGCGTTCGACCCCACCACGAGCGCTTAGCCGAAGGCAAAAGGAAAAATCAGGGCGGTGCTGGCTGAGCGGTCAAACTCAGTCCACACGGAGAGCTCGGCTTGGCTAGAGGCTATCCAGAGCTGCTGGTCAGCGATCATTGATCCACGAGAGCTGTCAAACGTCGAACGACTATCCCTGGTGTGATCGATGTGCCTCGCGCGTGTCCTTCTGTGGAGCTGACCGTTAACAAACGCTTCGAGCAAACTCCGGATTCCCGGATTCGCGAGGGACCATGCGTGAGTCAGTGAAGAGTCAGTCGTGAAGCAGTGAATCACATCGAGCTCCTAATTCGTCGCGGAAGGAGTGGATAGCTCTTGTTCAGACTGGAGATATCGTAGCATCGTTATTGCGGAATCAAGCAAACTACTTAATCGACGCGGAACGTGACCGATCGACATCTAAGAATGACAGTAATAAGGATGACCTCGCCGGTGACGCCTGCATCGACCAGTCCGGACTCGTCAGACGAGGCTCAGGCGTTGCAGGCAAGTCCCAAACCGGCTCATCGATTAAGCTTCTCCGTTGCGGCTTTGTTAGCTGACACCAGAAAGTCCTCGGACTCCACGACGAGGCAGGACGCGATCCTAACGTCACCCAGATCGTCACCGATCGTCTCGTTCGCGTCGATACGACAGGAACCTCGTATGCTGAAGCATCCGTACGATTTCAAAACGTCGAGATATACTTTATCATCGTCGCCCAGTCTTAATCAAGAGGTTAGATTGATTCATTGCACTTCTCCTCACAATACTTCAGAGTCCAGAACACCACCGAGGTATCCCGAGGCGATCGATTATGCCCGCAATATCGAGTCACCCGGCAGACGATCGACCTGCGGTAGCGTGGACTATCGCATGCATCCATCCACCGACGCCAGTTCTACACCGGAACCCATGGTTGGCTGTTCCTCGTCTCCGAAGATCATCGGCAATCATCATGATGCCGGGTCGCAGTCACCGAGAAGCAGCTCCCACGACGAGGCCCGCTCGAGGTGTTCAGAAACGGATGATATCGAAGAGGACGACGAGAGCAGACTGGTTGACGTGGAGGATCTTCAGCATCATCCGTCCAGCCCGACTCCCGTTAGGCCGACACCGGCCTATCTCGGTTTCGCCACCATCGGCGGTATCCCCGAGATTCCGCCTAGTCTTCACCCTGCAGTCTGGGGCGGCGGACACCAGAATGCAGCTGCAGCCGCGGCGGCCGCAGCGGCCGCGGCCACTGCCACATTCTTCCCTGCTCACTTCTCTCATCATGCTCCTCTAAACGGTAAGACCTTTTAGCAATCTTCATGTATTTTTGAAATATTGTTTTTATTTGAAATACACTGAATGATCAATTCGACTCCAATGTCCCCATTATATTTAAATGTTTTAATCTCTCTGGTGATACTAAAGTGAGAACATTCGAGAGAGAAATCTCATTTTCTTTTATGCCGCGAACAATAATTCTCCTAAGTAGCCATTAACCGTTCATTAAATAGTCGTTAGTTGTTTGATCGCTCTAACGTCAATTTCAAAAGAGCCGAGTTATTTGAACTGCGACAACTGTGTTTGCGATTGTCTTTGAGCTTTGGCGGAGTGCCAATCGCCCTTGTGTTTCCCGGCAGATTCTTTTCATGGTTCATTGCAGCTAAAGCGATTACGCGGTTACAGACGCGGTTTACGGATGGCAATTTCTCGCTACTATATAGAATCCAGACAACTTTACTCCTTATCGATACGTAATGTCGAACGTGATGATATTCTGAAAACATAAGCTTCATAGAAGGCTGTCTCGTGGTAAAATCACGCAAATGTACTTTCTGTTTACGGTTTTACAACTCAATGATTCAACCGCTTATAACAACTTAATAATTTTCCTCGAGTTTTTCAAAACGTAAATTTTAACATAAATAATTAGTATTAACTGATACATAATGTATTCTTTAGCCATCTGACACGAATACAAATAAATGATATTACCTTTAGCGTTAATTAGTTAAATGATTTACGGATAACAAAAGACGATTATTAAAAAGACAAACCGCGTCGTCGTTTTGCCTCGTCAAAAAAATCAACTAGAAACGCAAACTGAACTCAACCGCACTTTGCTCAGTGGATTTTTTTTTACAAAACAATGAGTGATTATCGCAGAAAGGCGTCCCGAGACAAATCGAGCAATCGACGGATAAAAATTGAGTTTCTAACAGCCGCTTCGGCCACAGCTGAACGATAGCCTACCGTCGCTCGACCGGGCCAAACAATTCTCACGGATTCTCGCTTGATAAATGACTGTTGCGAAAGAACCTCTTTGTGATTCATAGATAAAATATTTATCTAATATTATTACGCAATAAAACCTGTCTTGGGGATCTTCAGGTAAACATTTAATCATTTTTACTGCCTTTAAATTAGCTATTTTGTCTCTATAGTTAACTATAGTTCTGTGTATGAATAGCTTTTTAGTCGTTTCTTTTTATTGTAAGTTTTTATTTACAATTAGCTTTTAATATAACAATTGTGAATTCTTTTTATCAACTTTTGTTGTTTTCTTATCTTTTATCATTCCTTCAATTATCGTAGACTATTATATTACGAAAGCATTTATTAGGTATATATCTAAAGCATTCAGAAATTTATCAAATTTAAATATACAATTAAACATATCTCTTGCTAATATCTAGTCAAATTAATATTTATATGTATTAAAGAAACATAGATATAAACAAGAGAAAATTTAATACGAGAATAAAACCAGTTACTTCTATTATTATAAACATAAAAAGTTCTCAAATAAGATCCTTATGTGAAATATACGATACGGGCAAAATACCATAATTCTGAAATATGAACTCTCGTAGAGGGTATTTTCACAGATCGGCGCACCCCTTCAAAGTTTTACGCCACCGTTCTTTTATCGTGATTATCCTAAATAAGTGATTCTGTACCGTAAAAAATTTACTGGCGGTATAAGTGTCGCGAAGTTTAGACAGTTTATCCTTACATTTAGACAGTTCTCTCTGTTCAAGCTTTACAAACAGCTGTATAAACAATACATAATTCTTTTGAAAACGTTGTTTTCTAATTAAATTTGAATGTTGAAGAGAACATATTATATTTTCGCTAAAATTAACGCAAACGTTTAAAAAATTATTAATTTACAAATTTCAAATATGATAATATTTGAAACATAGATTTATTAAGATGTGTTTTAGAAACCTGAAGTTACATAAAATCGATCGTCATTTTTTTCGTTTTTTTTATGTTACAGCTATATAAATTAAAAAGAATAATGGTTCTTTTTTAAAATAAAAATACAATTTTTTAATAATAATTTAAATATATAATATATAATATATATATTATATATTCAGATGAGAAAAAGAGAGAGA
Source organism: Solenopsis invicta (assembly GCF_016802725.1). Classification (NCBI taxonomy): domain Eukaryota; kingdom Metazoa; phylum Arthropoda; class Insecta; order Hymenoptera; family Formicidae; genus Solenopsis; species Solenopsis invicta. Next base: position 14,586,750 of record NC_052673.1, read on the forward strand.
AAGAGAGAGAGAGAGAGAGAGAGAGAGAGAGAGAAAGATTTTCGCGTCATTGTTCATTCCGTTCATAAATATCCGAATACAAATTTTTTTTTTAAAAGGCATAATATATCACCGATCTACAAGCACAGTAACGTGGAAATGGAAATCGAACACGATTGTATCAAGAACGTTAATCCTTTCGATCGTTATGCAATGCAATAAAAGACACTCAACAGTTCACGATCCTTCCTTTCCAGTTTGCACTACATCCGATGATCGTTGCATTCGTGGAACTCGCTTATCTCGGCGGAATCAGCTAATTATTTCGAATGCACATTCCCGATCGGTAGCTCCGGATTGAAATCGGCCTCCGCGTTTTTGGTGGCCCCGCGACGCGGAGAGATCACCGGATGCCGAGACTAATTGGAACCCTTAGCGAGCGGTGAGGAACGTATACAAAGGACAATTCCGAAGTAGGATCGAGCATGACGCATACTACTGTGTTATAAGTCCGGGCTGATGCGTAGAGAATCTTGGAACGGTGACAGGGAGGAAGGAGGAGAACGAGACAAGGGGAGGCGAGCGAAGGGCGGTTCCGACGACGAATTTGAAATTCAGAAACGGCAACTGCCAAGACGACGACGATGTGGCCTTTTGTCTCATCGTGATCTCGGCAGCTTGCTGCTTCGGTACAGAAGCTGTTCACCTCCGCTCTACAAATCTGTCAATTGTCTCGAGACAAATCTCGAGGAATATAACCGATATATTCCGATACCGGACTCCCTGTATTCATTTCTGTTCGACAGTTGGCTCGACGCGTTTTCGATCGTGTGAACGTAGAAGCGTGGAGGCATAAACGGTATTCTCTTATGTATTGAGAGCCGTTAGATATTTCAAATATATGTCGAATATTATGTCTTCAAACAATTATTTTCTTTCCAACTACGTACTGTACAACGGAAGTAAAGCAATGATTGTTTTAGACATCATTGAGAAACAATTAAAAAGATCTACAAATCATTAAAGAGGCACAACACTTTCGTATTAATTTCTTAATAAGTTCAATTACTCATAAAAGTAATTGAAAAGAATTTTTTCTGCGTCATCTAAATTTTTATGTAATGTAATCAAATTTAAGAATATCATAGAACATATTTCTTCTCTTACTCAGACGTTTGATACTATAAATTTGTTCGGCTGTTGATCAAACGCTTTTCGTCGTGACACTTCTAGGCCACAGTTCTTAATTTGCTTCTTGCATTTCTTGTTTTAGAACTCACGCTAGAAATGCGCCTTATGATTATTGGTGAAATCATTTCCTTCTGTCTACTTCTACTCTCGGTACGTGGGAGAGTTACTGTTATATATGACGTTATTATTACTGTTCCTCTCAACGCGGCGAAAATAAACGGATTCACGAGACTGGGAAGACCAAAAAGATATTTTTTGAACGGATAAGGCGGAAGCATACACACACACAAAATCCAAAAAATCGATATTAATAAAATCCAGAATTATCTAAGAAAATTAGCATATTATTGTGCGCCTGTTGAATACAAGATCGTACTATTAACTATGGCTAACAAAATAACGCGACATTAACCATCGACGAGCCGTATACGCGCAATTAACCGATGCCGCGTCTTTTTCTAAGCAGCGAGCAAAGAATATCAAGCTCACCAACGACGTCTTCCTTCGCGCGAGCAGGCGTTACGATCGGCACTCTTATGCGAGCGCGGTAGCCGCGGTCCGGCCGTGTAGAAACAATTCGCGGCCGGAATTTTGCGGTCGGGCGGCAAAAAAGTAATGAGGCCAGTTTGCGGCGCCGTTCCGACGGAAAAATTATGAATTGCACCCTAAAAAGACGCGTTTGCCCTCGCTGGGCTATTCCGTCGGTTCGAGGCCGGCAAAAACGGGACATTGCGGTCTCGGGCCCTTTCCTCCGTTGGCCTACCTATCCCGCGGAACACCTTCGCGAGAGAACTATCTGTCCGTCAGTTTGTACGTACGAGCATAATGCTCATCGCTGTTCTCGTGCGCAACATGCACTTCGACTGAAAACGTGTTCCTTTTTTCTTTCAGAGAACGGCGAGCCAGCTAAGATTAAATGCAACCTGAGGAAGCACAAGCCAAACCGAAAGCCCAGAACGCCCTTCACGACCCAGCAATTGCTAGCCCTCGAGAAGAAGTTCAGAGAGAGGCAGTACTTGAGCGTCGCCGAGAGGGCAGAGTTCTCATCATCACTGCACCTTACGGAGACACAGGTAAAAATCTTCTATTATTGTTTCCTATATGTATGGTAGACAGAATTTTACTAAATTTGATATCAAAGTGCTCTTAAGAAGACAGTGACATTTGCTTTCTAATTTTCAAGTCTGTAAAAATCAATTAATCGTAAATATTTGCTAGTGAAATATGTACAAAGCATAGCTGGTTCCCTTTTAAAATTAGGGATCAATTTTTTTAAAACCTTTTATATAAGATACCATACTCAGAGAATAATTATGTTGAAATTAATGAAATCGTTCCTTTGACTTGATTTTTTTGTTAAATTGAAGTAAAAATACTTTTAAGGAAAATAAAACTTTATAATTTCAAGAAATAACGAATGCTTTTTTCAATTCAAAGAAAGTACCGACAGAAGTGTAAGAAATAATTCGACTGTTCTGGTTTTAAAAATATATTTCTTTCAATTAATAAAAAAAAAAAAAACAATCGAAACATTTCTTCAAAACAAAGAAACTTTTCTTTAACCGTATGCACAAATTATTCAAATAAATAATTTTTTAATTCGAAGAAACTTTTCTCTGGGTGCAATGATCTGGGTATATAATTTCACAAATAACTATTAACACTGGCTAGCGCTGAATAAGCTATCAACTTGTTTAACTTTCATTTCGCTTTTTATTTCATTACAACCGCTTAGAATTTATTGATAGTTTATTGTAGATTATTTGTAGTTTAATATTATAGATTTTTTACAAGACTTTATAGAGATAGTGTGCGTATGGAAAACAGGAGTTCGGAGCATTTTATCGAGAATCGTAAATTCTTTACTCGTTATATAAAATTAGTATATTAGTACATTAAGTGTCCGGCCCGTCGTAAACATCGTAATTTCTTCGAGCAGCACGGCGGCTGATTTCGTGCGGCGTCCGCTAGAATCTCAAACTGGCACTGACGATATATACGTATACTCCCCACATCTTTCGCCACTTTTATTTTCTCAGGGCCGGGTACCATTTACGAGTCAAAACAGTCCGCGCGTTTCTCTCAGGGCTTAGTATGGTAACCGTACGGCGCTGCCAGATGCGCGGTAATTAGCGCGCGTAAATGCACGCTACCCGAGCCGGCGATACAAGGCAAAGAGGACGATAATTTTATTAATAGACTACAAATTGCCTGAAACGCGTTCCGCGATAGCACGCGATGACCGGCCAATTATCTCCGGCTGAGATCCCGATTCTCTGGCAGCGATTTCCGAAACGCATTTCGCGTGCCTTCGCGCGTACGAACGAGGTACGGTGTGCGCGAATCGCGCGAGCTCATTTCCGCGAGGGCTACTACTACTCCGAGACGATCCGAAGCAACAACTGCGTCGATTATTCGATTAAGATAGACGTCGATAAAATTGCAGTGAGGGGTAACAGTTTGTTTATAGCCGCAGATCCGTCGGCGCGATATCGCGGATTATTTATCAGTTCCTCTCTCCGACTTTATCGCGATGTCATCAAGACGCCGTTTGCCAGAATTATACCACGAAAGTGACATTTAAATTGAATTTAATGTGCTCCGTCTTCCAGTTTATTTTAAAATTTTAAGCGCGATGCCAGACGCTCGTGTTGCAAATTCCAACAGTCAAACAAAATTATACAAAATTATGCGACGTCGCAAATTTGGTGTAATTTATTTCCATTACACTCCAAATTAATGCCGAACAAATTTTGTATTGATGTTTGTCTCTCTGTCTCTCCAGTTAATATTAACATAGATATCATCGGACATTATTCAGAGTAGCATTTTTGGCATATATTAATTTCACGTATAGAGATTTGAAAATAAATTATTCCCTATGATTTTATTTATCGTTTAAAATTTGTTTAAAATTGTGTATTTAGTTATTTTCATATTATTATTTTTACATTGATATATAACACTACTTGCCCGCAACGCATATAAATTTGAAAGTTACACGTCAACGTCGTTCTACCTCGAATCATTAAGTCATGCTAGAATATTCATAAGTGGGAGTAATCAGTATCCCATATTAGTCGTATTAGTCATCGTGTCGGAGCTTATCATCCTAAATACGCTGTTGTAAAGCTGAATTGATTTATTGTTGCAGGTAAAGATCTGGTTTCAGAACCGACGTGCCAAGGCGAAACGTTTGCAAGAAGCGGAAATCGAGAAGTTAAGAATGTCGGCCGTGAGACAGCACCACACGGCGCTTTATGGCACGCACCCGGGGATTTTGACCCCCGCGGGACTTTATCCCGTTGGAATGCTGTCTCATCCCGGGTTGACGCCTCATCACACGATCGCACAGCATCCAGCGAGAGAATGAGAACAGTAACGTTCGATGCCGGTTAAAAACCGTTGAAAGGATCTGTCATCGAATCTCACGTCCTGAGAAATGATTTCGGTTGCGCGAAAAGGACAGACTTAAAAATTGCACAATTGCAGTACGTTGATAAATGACTTTCAAATAATCTCGAGAAGAGGGAGAAAGAAAGAGAGAGAAAGAGAAATCTTGTCATCGGCTTTATATTTTCCAGTATTAGTTTAAAGAAGTGAAGGCTCACAAGTCTGTTAAAAAATTCGTCTGTGCCAATGTCGCCTGTCTTGAAAAGGCTGGAAACTAATGTAAATAGAATTGTAAATATTACTAATGTACCGCGCGTTAACTACTTTGTACATAAATACCTAGCGACTATTCGAGAAATGGGGTTGCATTTGCATCGCTGAATGCAAATAAAACGAACGAATCTCATCGGTAGTTTGGAGAAGATTCTTTTTCCAATTTTGTATAAATGTAAAGCAGACATAACAACGATCAGGAGAATTTATTTAATAAATTGTATTATCATAACATAGCACAATTTTATTTCCCCTATTATGCCCTTTTCCAAAAATCCTTTTGTGCCTCAATAAAAAAAGTTTGAACCACAAACATAAATATAAAAATTTTATTACAAATTAATATATTATAAAATGGGCTTTCCTTACGGAAATAGAATTAGACTTCAGTATTACAATCATATAAAAAAATAAAATATTTTAATAATATTTGTTTAATGAAAAATCTGAATAGTTTTAAAATCAATCTTTTTAAATAATAAAAACTTTAGTAACATTTGTATTATGTTATATACTTAAAAAAATTTATTTTCAATAAATTTTGCTAAAAATATTCATTGTACGTAACACGATTAAATAAGCTGATGTAATTGTTTTTTCATACTTTTCGAATTTAGTTTTAAAGATAGATTTCACAGATTGTCAATTTCAACAATTTAATTTTCAATCTTGAACGAATCCAACATCAATTTTGTAAGTAACTTCGTAATAAGGTCATTCATTTTCATCGAATTTTAATATCACAAACAGGAAAACATCGATAGCGAAGCATTGGGTGAATATTAGTTGTCTCGCGGACGCTATATATAGTATCTCGTTCACAGTCGCAGACAATAAAGTACAATACTGCGATATCGAGATCGATTCGAAGTGTGTCTCGTCTAAGTTTGAGCATCTACGTGAGGAAGTCGTCCGCGCGGATCTCCTCAGCGTAAGGCGGTGATTACGCGAAAGCGATTACGCGGTATCCGAGAATGGCGTCTCTGTGCGTATATGTCGTTGGGATAAATTAGCCGTGGCAATTAGTTTCGGAATCGACGTCGCCGGGTGGTTGGCGCCACCATCTTGATTGCACCCGGGGAAGAACCTTCGAAGACAGTAGCCAGCACTGTTTGCCGAAAGGTCCGCGCCGTTCGCGCAGGCTAATTAGCGATGCCCACCGAGATATCGCCGACGTGCGCTAATAATACCGAGCATAAATATTCCGAATTTTTTCGTCTGGTGGCCGCCCCTACTAGCCCCCTTTCATTCGCGAGCCGCCCGCGATATATCATTTTTGCAATAGTTAATTGCAGCTTTGTTCCGCGTCTCTCGGCACTTTGAGTATTCACAGATAAAAGAATCTAGGAGATCAAGCGTCTATATGGCCAAATAGAAATTCTAGAAAGTAAATTTGTAGAGCTACAAATGCTCGCAACGCTCTAACTATCGGGTTGTAAAGGAAATGTGAGAAAGCTATGAGACACAATTAGGATAACACTAAAATGGAATAAACTATAACATACTAATTGTGAGTTTTGTCTGAATTTATCGTAAAAAGTATCAAGTTGCATGTGAGAAAGCTAAATTATTAAATAACCCAACTAAATCACCACATTATAATTATGCACATCTTATTTGCGACAATTGGCACGTTATTTATAAAAATTGAAGCTGCACTGCGATTGTCAACAACTTTTATCTTCCGAGGATTAAAACTATGTACAAACACACATATACAAACTTGTAAATTTATAATCAATTTTATCTTATCGTTCTCATGATGCAACCAAAGTTAAACATCCTCATAGGAATATATCATCTGCCATTTATAGCAGAAGATTAAATGGTATCCACAGAGTAATTTTTATGACTGACTTATAAAATTAATGAACGATGTGATAGTACAATCTTTCTCAAACTAATCACACAAACTTTTCTGGGGAAATTGCTTGTTAGACGCTTCTTCGTAGACTGATACACTTTTAATTATCTTTTTAATTAAACTCAATCTATGTAAGTCGTCACGAAAAATCCCTCGTTGGGATATTCTTCGGAGAACTGGAAGGTACGTGCCTGAAATTTAATCGCGCAATTAGTCGCCAGTCATTACTGCCTGCTTCGACCACTGTTTCAGGAAAGTAAGATAATGTCAGATTGTATCACACGGAGCTACCGTATTGCTTGTTAGATTTTACTGCGAAGACAGATCGTGTTCACATACTTCGTTTACTATCTCTCTTGTGTCGTAGAAAAACATATCAAATTTCCACGTCTCATTTTATTTTTATATGTATGTATGTACGTGTTATAATATTGCATTATCAGCTCTCTTACACACAACAAAATAATCAAAATTAACAAAACCTAAAATATTATTCAAATTATACTTTTGGAAATATATCTAACTATTTTAGTTTGCTAGTTTAATGTCCCAAACATTTTTAATACGTTTAATCTTTAAATTTTTACGTGATACATTACATATTACATATTAGCTACGTATTGACAAATTTCAAGCCACCGTTGTAATAATTAAATAAAGAATTCTCAGATGTCGGAATCTTATTGTATTTAATCCTATTGTTTCATACTAAACATCTCACAATCAGTAATATAGCTAATTAACTTTTAAATTAAATATCAATTAAAGCAGTAAAAAGTATGAGACCTTTAAATGCAAATGTTCCCATGAGAAAAATGCAGATTTATTATATTTCTGAAGAATTAATATCATTATTGACGTCAGAATTTAATTGTGCTTCTTGCGAAATCAATGATGCATGTTTCGCAAATAGCACCAGTTTTACATTTTTTTATGCGCATCTCATTTCTATTGTTTACGATTTCGATAAGACTTCATTAAATTCAATCAAATAACGGGTCAAGATCTTTCAATGATTGACAAAGATCAATTCACATTTTGAATGTTCTAAATGTAATTTTGATTTCACAAGTCATTCATTTCTATGATACATGTATATTACATTATTTTTAGATTATACTTTCTACGAGTCTTTGTTCCAATTTAATATATTGAATAAATAATGATTCAACTGACTTTTCAATGAATGGGATTAACTAAACGTCTCGAATTAATAATAGTTATTATTAAATCGAAATAATAAAATATATAATAAAATTAATAATCATCAAATAATTAAAAATATATTTTTTTTACAATGTATCACATGTATATGATAAATGCAATAATCAAAATATATAAATCATCATGTTTTGTACTTCTCTGAAAACTTGCAAAACTAACGGTGTGATTAACGCTACGTTGTGATTGAAACTTTGATTTTAGAGAAAATGTTGATTCAACACATTATTTTCCATACTCGATAATCGTATTAACAATATGCATAACGATTGTTGCAACACTGTGTGTTTAAATAAACTGTTTGACTGAATCAATGTAAAATGAATGAGACATTTCAATATATATTAACGTAAATAATTGATTAATTATTTTTAAACAGTATATGTTATAATATTATTTTAAACTGTTTTGACCTAGCAATATATCATACATATGCAATACGTATAATACATTAACACTGTATGTATGAGTCTGATGTCGAGACCTATGCGACCCAAGAATTCAAGGACTAAAAAAATCGAGACTCCTATATTTACTTCAAGGATTTCAATTCATATATTTACATATTTCGTTTTATCTAACCGCTATTGGTAACTTTCAAACATAAAAAAATATGTTTCAATCAATTATCCAGATTTTTCATAAAAATTTTGGATGAATTATTTAGATTTATTTTTTTTATCAAAAATCCATCATTTATTGTGTGTTTCAATCTCTTTTATATATAGCTTCGATAACAAAACTTTCTCTTTTCAATGTTCAATGTCTACTGTTAACATACAGTTTCTCGATTAAGTTCACAAAATTATCAACGTAAAAAATGTGATTGCATAGTCAATCGCTGCATGAAAAATCTATGAAAGAGAATGCGACAGTTTCGCTTTGCATAAAAAAAAGAGTCTTCTGCTAACTCATCCAACTTTCGTTATTAAATAACAAATGATGGTTGCCAGAAATATGCGACCGCGATCCATCAATATTCCCGCTATTCAACGCTGTTTTTATCGCGTCGACTCATTTAAATGCTGAGTCCGCCTACGTAACACAAGTTGAATCGTTGTTGTCATCGCTGTCGATCGTTAACTGTAATGATTTAATTAACGTACCTTTCTGTAGAGAACCGATACTCGTCGAAGCCCGATCGCGCCTATCGCCGCACAACCTGGCTCGTGTTTTTCAATCCAATTATCGGCATTACGGCACGATCAAAATTATCTGTTGTCGAATTAATGCGCGTGTCCCGCTTTTCGTAGAAGGCGATGCGACACAGGGGTAGGGTGAGTTTTAATGAGCGATTAACCCGGCGTTACGCAATGAAATTAATTATCTGCCGATAAATGCCTTCCACGGAGGGTGTATTAACGATCGCGATAAACCCGCGTGGCAGAAAACACGCGACGGTACAGATTGCAGATTATTTCGTGCCGCTAAACAAACGGGCCCGTGACTGTTAGATCGACGCATCGTCGTAATTCCTAACGATCTCGAAACATCGAAATGAGTAAATAAAAAATTATATCGCTTTCTTTAAAAAAAAAAATCAACGAATCGGACATCTACGTAATAATTCAATCTATAAGAAAAAAAGAAATCACTTTGTTTCCCTTGTATATAACTTTCTAAACTTCAGATTTATTTTACGCATTTATTTTAGATATCATTTCTCTTTCAAATAAATTCAAATTGCGATTTTCTTACTGTAAATTTCGAAAAACAATCTTTACACATCACTCATTTGCCATAACAACGACAAAAATTGTCATTTGGAGTTGTTTGCAAAGAAAGAACAATACAGCTCTTTGTTCAATACACTGAATAAAGAATTTTATTTCTCTACAATCAGTTATTATATCATATTTTTAAATAATTTTATAAAATTTTAATGACTCAAATCATTCAAACTCATTTTCTGGAAAATTTTCAGTTACGTCGTTGTTGCAAACAAATAAGCGAGATATAATTACGTGTATGTAGTTACGTCTTTATTAATATTGATTACCGAAGTAAAAATCTTTCTTCAAATGAAATCAAACATTTTGTGTAAATATATTACATAACAACAATGTTACCAGCTGCTATAAAGACGCGATAATCCCGCGTCATAAAAATCATAAGTGTTAATTATGCAGACGTGATCGTATTAAAACATCAAATTGCGTAATTAGTTTCCTAGATGCGGAACAAATCATGTAGCACAGTGATAAACACGAAAATCACAAATCGAAACGTAAATTAAATAAGAAGGCTAAAAAATTGATAATTTGTCATCAAGATAATATTTCCTTATTGAAAGAATTATGCATAAAATTGATCACATAGATGCTAAATATGAAACTTAAATTTGTTTATGATAGCACTCGTTAATCTCATTAATTATAATTACAGCTCATTCAAGATTAACGCGTAAAAAATGTTGTTTGCCAGTTATGTTATCATTGCGACCGGTTCATGGTTATCGGATTACAACATTTCATTTATACTATTTTGTTCGTTTATATAAAGTATGAAAGAAGTACCTGATTTTACGCAATAATATAATTTCCAAGATACTTAATAATCTAATTACGACTGTTTTGCTCGCATTAATTATCATAAAATAGCTAAGTTCACATTTTTGTTTCAATCCGTTTCAAAAATTTTAAACTATGCTCGACTAAAACCGATAATTAATAAGAATATTCATCCTATTAATTTCTAATTGTTTGTAAATCGCGTTTGCGTAAAAAATCAATACCTTTTAGTAAATTAAGTGTCGCGAACTTGAACTATTGTAATGTGCTGACCTTATTGATTGAATACAATGAGGATGAATATGTATAAATGTTACGCAATGCAAATAATCGCTTGCTCGTGAAAAATATTATTTGTTTCCTTCTTCATGGGGAACGGTACAATAATGTTTAAAAGCATTTTATAGAAATAGATGGAAATTTACAATTAAAGAAATAGATACAAATTTACAATTTCATTTAAAAGATTTATCGAAATTTATTATTAACGTTTTAACATAAATTTTTTAGTCCTACTTTTGTTACATACATTTCACGAAAATATCTTACTTCAAATTTATTAAGCTAAATTTTAAATTACACTAAATTTTAAATGTAATTATATTTATGTACACGTATAAATGTAAAACAGCAAATTCTAATAAATTTAAAAAAAAAAAGATTATATTCAAAGACAAGTATAAGAAAATATAAATATCTAAATACATTTTTGTAGAAAAAGTTATTCTAATGTAACGATCCAATGCTATCTCGTTTCAACAGTCGTTAAATTTAATTGCGGGATAATGCAAATAACCGGTCTCTGTTCAGAAACTTTCGCCATTAGTACCGACACCGTTGGGAAAGAAATACGATTTATTTTAATTATGTTAATTTCAGGTTAATGAGATATCTTCGAGATCTTCCACGCCGCGTGAACGAAATACAATCTCCTCTTTTACAAGATAGGCTTCGTATTAGACAGCGAGAGGGCATATATGCATCGTGCAACACGACGCGACGTAGAGTTAATGTCCGCGCAATTAAGTCTGATGGAATATATTGCAAACGCAATGAATCACTAGTGACATTATGTGGGACACGTACGCGCGTGCCAAAAAATCGCAGCGAGAGCAAGAAGCGAAATCATAATGCTAAATTCACTCGACGTCAACATTAAACGTTGTGGATAATGGCGGACTCATTTATCAGCCGCCGACAGTTTAATCGCCGGGGTTGAATTAACGTTAACTCCAACATGCTATCGAATCGATCTTAACGTTAATTAATATCTCCATGACAGTGGGAGAAGAAATAGAAAGAGGTATCGGAACTGAGCTGGTGAAACCTGGCAGCGGGTCGGTGTTAGTTAATCCTAAACCGGTTACAAATGCGTTGGTCATCGCGGTATCTTTGACTTACTAATTGGATGGATAAGAAACAAATATATCTCGCGGAGAAAAGGTGGGCGTTTGTGTCGACTAATTTACCACGGAATATTTATATTTTACTTGTCACGAGCGTTTCTCAAAATTAACACAGTCAACAAAATTATTCGTAAATGCAAAATTATAAATATTTCTTGTAAATTTACAACATAAAAGTATCTTTGAAAATTACATTTATAGCACATTTCTATGTTTACTTATCTTGTTGTTACATTATTTAGAAAATTATTTTTATCTTTTATATTATTTAATGTGGAATTCATATTTTATGCTAAAAAAAAATTAAAATTAAGCATATGTATATTTATGAAAAAAAATTGAGTACTGATAAATCATCAGGAGGCAGAAAAATTATTACAAGCAATAAAAAAATATATATTTATTTATTTATTGAATCGCAAATACGATTTTTATACCAAATAACTCTTCGAACATCCCGAAATATAATCTCAGAGCAAACCACTATTATCGTGAACTTTTACGCGCTTCGATTATCCCGCTCGTCATTAACCCGAAAACGAGGCACTCCAGGAAGCTATTGCGCCCACCGCGCGACACTCGCGAGTCTCTCTATCGTGCCATTTATGTGACATAATGTCACACCGTAATTTAGCGTAATTTATTTGACGGTAGAGACATTTGCTGAATTGTCGTTCGTTGCCCACTTAAGTGAGCGCAAAGTGGTAGCCCGTGTAGCTGACCGTAGGTGGCCGTAACATAATATGAAAACACGACCGTGTCGTAAACTTTCTATTATTATTGTTTCCCGCAAAACTCTCTTATCGTTTCTGCAAAATGCTCTCCATGATTGTCGTATCGAATATTTCCTACGTTAAGGCCTCCTCTACCCCTCTCGTTTAGATAATCATGCTCGCTCGTTAGCGTGACGTTATCGGATTATATTGGAAATTATGTCGCTCTGATAAAGTGACACGGCGTTTTCATTTTTAACGAGTAAACTGCTTATATCATCATCGACTTTACGTATCGAAAAATGAACAGCTGAAGTTTTACGTACAAATTATATTCAAAATTACATATATTGGAAATTACATAAATATTATTGATGTAATGTATTTTAGCCAAATATAAATCATAAGATTCATATACTATATCCTTATTTATTGGAATGTATTCAATTCTCCAGTGGCCTTCAGTATGGCATGTTTACAACGTTCACTTTTCACGTCTAAATATAAGAATATGTCAGAATAAATTTAGAATTTATCAAGGCAATTTGCTGCTATTAAAAAATTAAAATAAAAGAATATGTAACATTGATCACACATTCCGAAATAGAACGCTTTTTACCACCAAATAGATTAGGCGTTGAAAAAATTGAAATAAAAAAAGTATCGATAGATTCTTCATTAACATAATTTTTCTTAGTAAAATCAGTAAAAAAAATTTTTGTAAAGACAATAAGAAGTGACCCATAAAGGATTAATATTAGATATATTCTCATAGCTCTAAACATTAATGAACAAATATGTGATATAAAAGTTACATTTATCACAAAAAAATATATAACGAGAATATGGATCTCTTGCGCATTTCTGCACCACTGCATTTCACCTACATGCTTCGCTTCGCTACAGAGTCATTTTGTGATTTTCAAAAAGGCAGAAAACGGAGAGTCACTTCATCGAAATTGAATGGCCGACAGTAATAAAACGTCTTCGCTTGAAAAGGTCGCGTTTATCCAGCATTGTAAGGTCAGAGCTTCTTTCGAAGAACATCCTACATTTGACGGTGATTTCTCGTACACGAAAAATAGAATGATCGTATACTATGGAGATATTAACATCGTACTTTTCAATGATATTGTCAGAGAGGAAGAAAGAGATGCGCGCGGGAAAAAGTCTGCTATAGTAAAGCAGTCGACCGAAATGACTTTATATCTCTACATCTCCAAGTTAATCTCGAAGAAGACATCGACTACTTCTGGAATATTACAGTGTCCTATTGTCCACTGTGGATTATACTGTTAGTAAAAATTGTTTTGTATATTAAGCCATTGAACGTTTTCTTTTATCTTGAATCAACCTGTCACGTTATCTTTCACACACTTCTTAACAAGTTAATTGCTTTCTGTTTTAATATTTAAAATTAAAATATTTTAGCAAAAAAGTTACAGAACTAATATTAAATTATCTTTAAATTAAATACATTTTCATCAAACTTCGAAAACTACTCTCTAAATCGGAGTCAGAATATTATTCGCTGAAAGACAGTGAGACAGGGACTATCTTTCAGTGACAATACTGATTTCGATCGGTGAGAGTACTACCTTCTTAATCGGAATCACTAAAAGACAGTGAATAATAATTGATTATAATAAATAGCACTGCAAATTAGTAAAATTTCACTGATTCAAATTTAGAGAATTATGTTAATATTCTCGAAACATTATCTTGGAATAATAAAAAAATTTTTTATATATCTATAGTATTTCTAAAAAGTAATATATGTATGAGATAACAAAAAAACGATTGTTGTCTAACACTGCTAATAATTGCAGAGGAAAAAACGACGAAGAGATGGGCCGATTTGTGATTCCGTGGGACGCACGCGCCGGTGAACAAGAGGACGATGAAATTGAAAGTTTTTTAAGAAAAATTTGTAATTACCCAGGCCGCTGGCCTCGGTAGGTTTACTCGTTTTCTCGTTTTTCGCCGATAACGTCGGCTTGGCCACCGTCGAGCCATTTACCCCGTACGCTTTCCCTTACCGGAGGTGGTTGAAGGCGGTCGCTCGTGCAGGATGCTTATATCTGATTGTCCCCCGGAGCTGCTGTAATTAAACTCAGACCAAAATTGCCGGACCAGCACAGCAAAAGTTCTGTCCGCTAACCCTCCCCGGACACAGCCGTTTCTAATGACTACACGTAACGGTTATATGTACTTTAGCGCAACGCGACAAAGCTCCACGCAAGTTTTTACATTAATTTTGTCATTTACAAATTACTGTTTTGCTCATTTACAAATTTTGTCATTTACAAATTACTGTTTTGCTCATTTACAAATTTTGTTTTGCGATTTAATGCGGTTGATATTGAAAAATTTGCTTACAATTAATACTGATTAATAGTCCCCTTGTATTTAAATATTTATTTTTTAAATATTAAAATTAATTTTAAGAAATAATTGATTAACATTTGTAAAAATATACGAATAAAAAGCGCAATTAATACAACATGTAAAATCATATGAGTCAAACGAAAAAAAAATGTCTCATTTCTAAAGAAAAATGTAAACTTGCATTGATATAAACAGGTATAATATAAATAAAAAAATCACAAAATAAATTGTGTTATAAACGCAGCGTGCCTTTACAAAAACTTCATCAAAACTTGGAGCGCCCCGTTCGTCCCGTTTAACTGCCTTTTGTTCCCGTAGTCACGATGTGCGTAAAGTTATAAAGAGGGAAACCGAAGGCAACGGGAGGGATGAATCCAGCATGGCCATCGCAGGGCAAATACGGACAAAACTATCCCCGCGCGCCGTCGTTCTACAATAATTAACGCCATTATAGCATTTAATTGCCGCGAGTGCCAAGACCACCCTTCGCTCCTACCGCCATCTTGTTTTTCGTTCCCTGCTTTTCCACCCCTATTTCGCACCCCACGCCGCTCGACGGTGCAAGCGCAAAATGGTGGTTAATCCCGTCGGGCGTGCGCTTAAATTTCGACTCTACCTAAGTCCCGGCGAAGTAGACCCTCGAGTCGTTATTTTACCCCGAAGAAACAAGAACATTTCTCATTCAAAAACATATAACTTTTTTTTTATATTCGTTCTATTTGAGCTGCATCAAGCAAGTTTAGTTAGGGGTGTATGGGTCATATTTCAAAACATTATTAAAAATATAAATTTTTCATTGTTTTTTTCTTTGCAGCTAATTTCAGAGCCAAAATTCGAGCATTGGAGATCAAAATTTTTTCTTGTTGATTAAAAAAAAAAAAGAATAAACCTAGAGAAGCCTTCAGTTTTTAAATTTTGATAACTTAGTTCGTATTGTGTAGCGATAAAGCATCCTTAAATAAAAAAAATTGAAGATGATGTCAGTGCGAAAACAAGAATGATAAGCCATTAATTTCTATTTACGTATGCTGTATCCATGTCTATTTATATCTGCTTATAACTTATTAGCTACAGACAGAACACAAATAAGTTTCTCATAATATCCGAGCATCTTTTAATTTTTACGAAACATCTTTTATCCAACTTTGCGTTCCGAAGACAGGTAATTTCCCTATTATAATCAGATAAATCGCGTGGAAGCTATAATTCAAACAGATAACGTGGAATAAGTAAGCTTCGGAAGCAGATCATTAGTGCCATAATGGTGCAGTAAAGATAAGGTTCACAAAATTCCTGGAATATTTTTATGTATTACCATTCGAGTGCCGTTTTAGCGGAATGTTTTATTTGTAAATTTTCGCGTTTGATTCTTAATTGAAATATACTTGTATATCGTGTACTCGGAAAACAGTTCTTTAAAAAAATTGAACGGTTTATATAAAAATAATGTGCAAACATCTTAAACTCAACGGTCTTAATTCAAACTGACAGTGAAGTTAGCGTGCACGCTACGCTCAGCATATTCGTAACTCAATATATAAGCACGAATGAAGTTGTCTTTGTCATGATCTTTTTCTTGGGCCGCTTATCGGCAGGAGACAATGCAACGCATAAATATTTCACTGCTTCTCATATGTTAGGTAGTACTACGCACGAAAGCACACATAAAGCAGAGTCAATGACAGCGAAAACGCGATGGACCGGACAAAGATGCATACTGTGCGATTCTTTGAAGGAAATTTAAATTCGTAAGAAAATTTCACCTGTTTATAAATTTATATAAATTTGTATATTTGCAACTATAAAAACTCTAATCATACGATATAAAATTATTAAGAGAACGTTTAATTTATAATAAAGTAATGATAAGCAAAATTAAACATTTAAGAATTAAATAAAAATCACGGAGCCTTGTCATGTATTTCAATAGAAAAATTTACTGCTAATGTTAATTATTTGTATTTAATCTTAATAGTGAAGATAAGAAAATGTTTTGAAAATTTCGCCCAAAATCACGTTTAAAAATAAAAAACCTGTGACTAAAGAAGAGTGGACATTTTTCATAAATTTTGTATTAAGAAAAATTACATGTATAGATGCCAAGGAAACCGACACGATAACTCCAAGGACGCGAAAGATTTTATTTCCCGCGAGCATAATCCCATATCGACTTCTTCTGGATCAATGACATTTCCCGTCGTAGAATCGAATCTGTTAGGCTGGAAGAGATCGATCGTCCCACGCGTCATTTGTCATCGTATCCCGTCGCAGCCTTCATCGCAGCGCGGGGGTACGTACCCGGGGCACGTGCTCGACGGCGTTAAAACGATGTATCGGTGGGCGATCTAAAATCATTGGACAATAACGAGCTAACTGGATAACTAGCGGGGCTCTCTTATCTTCGCGTGCGATAAGCGCCGATGCGCGGGAGACCCTGCCCGACCTTCGTCATATTACATTAGCGCCCATAGAATAATATATCCAGGGGGCCGTACCCTCGTAAACGGGCTCACTTACCCCTCGAGGTATACGACTATATTCACATGGTAATGCGAGACCCAGGCGCGATATCTCGCGCGACGAGGGTGAAGTGTTATTAACAATTTGGGGTATCGAGAATCGCCCGGCGTAGGTGAAACGCTGATTTCGGCCAGGGAACGACCGCTTCCATCTCCCCCCCGTAAACGACCGTCGAGATCACGATGAACGATACAGCCAGGCGGCCCGACTTCTTCGGCGTGAGGATTCTGTATATAATGACACAACGAATTACGTACGAAAAGTTATACGTTTATTATAGTAACGATTAATCATTGTGGACGCGATTTTCTAAACGCTACTGTTGTTTCACACGTGGTGCGCAACAGAGGCTTAAAAAATTATTGAATCTAAGATTCACAGAATAGAATGGTTAAATCGTAACGTATACTATTATAATTTTTATATTATATTTAATTATATATAAATATATATGTCAAAATAAAGACGCAATGTGTAAGGTTGATGTACGCATAACATAAAATTGCAACATAATATAATTATTCGTACATATTGTCAGAATGATGATATGGATTATAACTTTATGTCCAACTTAATTTATGCTAGTTCTTTGATCTTGATATTATGATGATTTAAATCCACAATTGTGGACAATTGGGTAAGTTAATATATTTTTTTAACTAAATTAAGTTAATGGCTTATAAAATTTAGTTAAGAGTTACATGAACAAAAAACTAACTCAATTAAAAGTTCCGTTAACATTAAATTAAGTTGAATTAAAAGTTAATTGTGAAAAGCGTTATTCATATAAATTTGAAATTCGTAATTAATTTTTAATTTTTCCATTAGTTACTACCCAACTTTATTTAAATCCTTAGATATGCATGTATAAATGAGAGAGGAAAGAAGACATTTTAAAAGCAAATACAATTAGAATAAAAATTTTTAGAGAGACGAAAAGAGTCGGAGCAGATAAAACGTAGTCCCCAAGTGGCGCGTCGTCCCGTTGGGCCGTAAGGCCAGTGGGAGACGTCGAGTTAAGGAGCGTATAAACCGACCATTAGTATCGCTTGGCCACTGTCCATTGTTTCGTTGTTTGCTGAAACAATTGACGGGCACCAGCCGGTGTTCGGTCGTCTCGTTAGCGCTGCGCCTCCAAGGAGTACAGAGGACAGCATTGTCCGTTGCTCTCCACTCGCCAGGGTGGTTAGCGTCCGCGGAAAAATTCTAACGAGTTCCCTCTTTCTCTCATCTTCCCGCCTTTACCTCCGCATCGTGTTCCAACCTCTTTTCCCGCTGTTTGCATCTTCGAATCGCGCATTTAACACCACGTTTCACGAGCCTTCCGACTCTCGCACGATTGTGCGAGAATAATACCAGCGCGATTAATTCGCTCGATTGAACGCTAACACGCCGACAATTTACATGCATTACATGCATACCTCAAACATGTCACTATTATTTCAACCTTCACTGTGTTCCACCGATTCTATTCTAAGAATTCTATTCAAAAAATACTTCATCTTTTCGGTCAGTACACGTTAGTCTATTAATTTAATTTACAGAGTGTACCAGTGATAATTTCAATTATGTAACAATGCCCAATAACGACATGTGAAGTGTATGTAGTGCTTATATTTTATGCATTGTATTTTTGCCATCTCGCTAATAGCACCCGCATATTTAACACCTCCGCGATGAATCTCGTGAGAATGTAACGTTGTAGCAGCAATTACGTCCGTTCTCGAGTTTCGTCTTTTGAAAAGCTCGACGCCGCACGCCGCTTTTAGTGACCATTGCTGACCCCGGTTGACGGAAGGTGAGAATTAACGACGACCGCTAAAGGCGATTCCGTTTCCGTTGCGCCTCGCTGCGGAGAAACAGCGAGCGCGATTCATCGACCGTCTGTGAGAACGAACGAAACATTTGTCGGAATCTTGAGTGGGCCGGGCGAAGGTTTGCTCAAGAAAGATACCGCGTCAACGGTATCGTGAAGCTGCTTATGTAAATAGAATTAGAGTTCTATCTGTTAAGTCGTTTGCTAACGTATCAAACGGTGAAGCGATAATTTTCTTTCGTACAACAGACAACGTGAAATTAGCTTCAAAATTTTGGCAAATTAAAGAAAAATTCACGCGCATATTCCCAATCTTTAAAGACAATGAAAATCTATCAATTAAATCTTTCATTTGCGCGCCGCAGTTTGGATAAATTGCATTCTCTTCTCTCTCTCTCTCTCTCTCTTCTCTCATTGCTCTCTTCCTCTTTCCCTCACTAAATCGCAAGCCGTAGACTACGATAAATATTCAATTAATATTCCGCGTCGTCGATCTCATTGCATTCCTCTCAATATCGGCAATTACGCATTTAGCGTTCTATTCGATTATATTATCTCACTATTGTGATCTTCAATTACTGGAGGAAATGACGATGCAGTCCATTTATTTACCACCCATTCGTTCGACTTTTACAAGATTAAGTATCACAAAAATTAACGCAACGTAAAACAGTTTTCCGAAGATTGAAATTTGTCTCTTGCAATTATATTTACGTAGATATTAGGCTTTTTTTTATAATTAAGACGTAACGTATATTATTTTCTGATATTTGACACGGCCACTTTGCCTCGCGCTACTTCCTGCCCATTTTGACTGTTCCAAATTGGCCTCTACCGCTAAACATTCCCCATCCAAGTATCGGAAAACGTCACTGTTAACCAATGATCGAGGAGGGAAAAGAACGAGAGAGGGAGAAAGAGAGAGAGAGAAAAAGAGAGAGAACGCGAACGTCCGGAGAAGCACGCAGAGGGGTTGGCGAGGAATCGAAAAGCAGAGAAAGGGCGAGGTTAGAAATAGGAGCTAACCGAGCGTGAGAGATTAACCCCTCTAACAGCGGCCGCCCAGTATATCAAGGCCCCGTGATAAAACGCCGCCGGCCTCCGGCTGCGTGTTGCCACCCCTAACAGTCTCTATTGACTACCAGAATCCAATATATTCTACTCCAACGGCGGAGAAAACCGACTAGGAGGCGCCGGAATTTCATACATCTTCTTTTGGCGATCCATCGCTTGGGGTGAGACCAACCTCCCGACCCGAACCCTCGCCCCCTTGTGCCGCGTCTACCTACCGATACATCCCACCCCTCCTCCATTGGCAACTATCGTGGTTCTCACGGATACTACGATAACGCGCGCGATCGCTCGGGATTGAACTCGTTCACCCTCGAATCGAAAACCCAGCACACGATCACCGCTGTATCGGCACTTGCATTTATTTCGCTGCTGGCGGCCGGCGAAGTCGGCAAGGGTGAAGGGTTGCGAGGGGTAGGTACGATGGTGAGAAAAGTGGCTCGTAAACGCGCGGGTGTGCATGTGAGGCTATCGAAGGAGCGATTCTATTAATTGAGGCCGCACGTAGCAGACCAATCGAACGGAGCGCACTGAGTGCATAATTGAGGTTATCGACGGGAGGTTCAGAGAAATGCAAGGAGCTCATTCGACTGGAACATTAATCGAGTGTTTATCGTCGCTTGAAGATGTTACGAAAGAAGAGAAAGAAAAGAGAAGACATTATTTATAGATTCTTAGAAAAAAAATTTAGATGAATGAAAAATTTAATCAGTAGGTTTTTATTATGCTGAAAATTGCATAGATTTTTTTATAAGGAAAAAATAATTTTACTAAAATATCTAAAAATTTAGATACAGATCTGAAAATTTTATTAGGTCATCAAAATAATTATGCTCGAGTTTACGGTTACCAGAATGATCAAATTTTTTATAGCATCGGTCCATACTTGAATGTCCCAGATAAAGATTTCCCGCAAGAAACAAATAAATCCATTTTTTTAAAACCTAGATTATGGCGTCAAAGTTTGTTTTCTAAAAATTTAATTTTTCGACTTGTTTAGTTTTTGTGTGTAAAAAAACTTCCCAATTACTTTAATAATCAAAAAATTATTTTCAAATCTATATCTAAATTTTTAGACACTTCAGCAAAATTGGTGTTTTCATGTACAAAAATTCTTTAACTCTCTCCGTTTCTGCTTGTTTGTTCAATTAAACAATTAAACGTGACAAAATAAAGATATATAGCATGTTAGGCGATGCCAACACAATAGCACAGTTGCATAAAATTACAATAAAAAAATAAAAAAATTGGATGCAATTAGACATGATGCAGATAACGAATAGTGACGAATAGGCAGAAGTGCCAAATGGCTAATACTGTTTCGAGAATCAGTGGATGTCAGAGAGTGTAAACGTAGCGGTCGAAGCGAAGCAACAAGGGATGATCCACTCCGCTCCCTAATGCCTAAACACCCTAATAGCTCCGTAAACAGCGGAACCGGCCGCACGCTTTGAAGTCGACGCGATTTCGAATTTTCGAAAAGATCCAGGCGGAAACGCTAGGCGCGTTTGACTTGTAAGCGGATAACGTTGAGTCAATGGCTTATTGTTTCGGAGGGGTCGTGGATCGGAACAGTTCGAGGGTTATCGATGGGATTGTGTTTGCCCAGTTGGACCAATAAACGACCTTCCTTCCCGACACCGAAAGCGCAGCTCCGTTTTCGGGATTTCCGCCGCAGTACGTCGCGATAGAAACGCTTTGTCTAAATTGTATCTGGCTAATGCTACGTTAATAAGGATGTGAGTTAAAAGAAGAATTGTTCATAATAGCCGCTAAATTTTAGAAAAACTTTGATTTCAAAATGCAGATTTGATTTTCTTAATAATTCGCCATTATTTTTCTTTTGTTTATTTGTAGCTAACTTATCATCAATTTGTTTTTACTAATAATAAAGTTTTTAACAAATATTTTTTTTTAGAAAATTTAATTTTTTATCGCGACAATATGATAATATATAAAAGGCATTATTTACTCCAATTGTATTTGCCAATGAATTTTTAATTAATACGACAAGATATTTATTTTCCATTCATGAAGATCAACTGTTAAACTAAAATAGCAGAAGCTTTTACAAAGTTCTATTGTAAAACTCTATACGGTAAGGATAAAACGAGCGAATTAGCTGACGATTCGCGATGCAATACCGGCATTCGAAACGTATCTTGCTTGAGGAAAGTAATTCGAGGGCGAAATAAAGGTGGTTATCCCAGGGGCCAGCAGGTGACGCAGAGACATAGAACAGATAAAGGACATTTTATCTCGAAGAATAACGCTCCGTAGAATGTGAATTTACTTCTCCCTACTCTCCTTCGCCACCCCTTCGGCAGCCACTCATCCTCCCTGCACCACCTCTCTTTCTCTCTTTCTCGTCTGCCCCACGCTCACTTTTTTTTTATCCCGAGCATTCGCGTTATCCGCATCGAATCTTTCAATAAAAAATTTTGTAGCCCCGCGGAGTCAGCGCCATTTTGTGAGTTTAAATGGAAATCCGGCCGGGAGAGTGGCAGGGGGTGGTGACCGGGAGGACGGCGAGCACTCTTAGCATGCAAATTAAAGTGCTGCCATTTGAATGCGAATAAAACGCCCCCGAGAGCGGAGAGCAGCGTAGAAAAAGAGGGTGGAGGGCAAAAGAGAGGAAGAAAGGGAGATAGAAGGAGGGAAGGAGAATGACAGAAAGATCAGAGGGAGAGAGCGGACGGAAAGCCGGGCTTGACAGATCGCGCGACAGAGGTGCTTACGCGGTCGAAGAGGAAATTTCGAAAAGAATTTCTCTTCCATCCCACTCGTGCGTCAAGCTACGCCCCTACATTTGGCGTCGGCCAAATTTGGCGCCGTTCGCCAGCTATCCATACCATCATATTTCTCTCAGCTTTCCCCGAAAAAATTACCAATTTTATTTGTTTTTTCTTTTTCTCTCTCTATCTCTCTTTCTCTTCTAATTATTGAAGAATTAAAAGTACAAAAAAACTCTAGTAAATAAATGAACTGTAAAATAAATATATTATTGCCTACAAGAGTCGCCGAGGTTGGCAGTATATGTAATAGATTTACAAGCATTTTGATACTTCGTATAAAATGCATACGTTTTTCTCTTCTAACTGCTATCTGTATTTATATATCTAAATTTATATTACACAGATAATTTATATAATTTATCCCTTATCAGTTGAAATAATTTATATAGTTTCCTGTATTATTATAATTTATTGCCTGCAATTAATTATATTTTTCATCATCACAAAGAATACAATTGAAACGTGTTCGCAAATTAATAGGTCTGCTCTCAAATAAAGAAATGAAGGAGAAGTTATGCATAATCAAGTGTACCGTTCAAAAGCTGAAAGAAATACAACAGTTCAAGTGAAACGCATAATCTGTTTCGCCACAAATCACGACCACTCCGTGCCGTCTTTTTCGAATTTTCCTTCATTTCAAGGACACACGGGGAGAACCGCCTTTCTTGCTTTGGTTATTACCCGCGGAATCTTTTATAGCGGCGCGGTCCGTCGCCACGACAGTTATGAAATTTCTTTAGAATTATTTCGCTCGCCTAATGCCGTCCCGTAGAAGTTCCTCGACGCGATTCACTGGAATAAGAAATAATATTTTCTCCCACAAGATGGTGTGCCTTCATCCCCCGCCGGCGGTAACGCACTAGATGCCTCCGCGGGATTTAATACGGCTTTATGAAAACCATCATGAAAACTCTTAATTGCCGGGGAAGAATCTGAGAAATTATGCGTCTTATAGAAGCTCGGATTTTGCCGAGGTCATTTGTGCTGTTTTTGCTAATGTATAGAGTTAATCTGAAATGTATTGAGTTAAAAAATACAGGTATTTAAAATTTAGTCATATTCTGATTTAATTCCGTCGCGCCTGACAGTGAAATTGAGCAGCTGTATATTTAAAGTTATGTGCGTTAACTGCTCAAGCTTTATATTTTATTAAAAAGTAGGTATACGGATAAATTATTTCAATTAATAATTATATTATATCGAAAAATTTTCAGTACAGAGAAAGGATTAGAAGTTCATAATTTATGATTTAAACAATAAAGTTGTGCTAAAATTTACTAATATTTTTGAAGCAATTTGAAATACGATAGCAATTTTCTGAAATGTAATTAGAAGTAAAGTAACTTCAGTATTTACGCCGCGGAAGTTAGAAAAAATAGAAAGAGATAACTTGCTTGTAACCACTATGTTATATGCTTTTATGTTCTATTAGTATTGTGTTCTAATTTCAGTTTTTTATTCTTCATCGAGTTGAATCGATTTGTCAATGTTACAAGTGGCCCAACGATGTATTACAATTTACGTGAAATAATTACTTTCTTTGTAGAAAGTATAAAAAATTCAGTAATTATTTCGTGATACATAAGTGTAGAGATATAGTAAGAGATGGAGTACACGAAAGCACAAGTGCTTAGCTCTTGTATTCTTCGTTCAACTTGATTGTTCCACTCATGAGTGATCACAAATCCCTCTTTCTAATATACGGCAAAAATGTAAAGGATTTTTTTAAAGATTTTTTCTACACACAAAAATAAGGAAATAAATATTTTGTCTTTCTAATTTTTTTTATAGTAGCAGATCGTATGAAGTTTTTTTATTGGTCCAGTTTATTTTCCTTAAACATAGTACTTGATAAATTAAGTTTTTGTTTGATGCAGCGTATATATCGAAGTTAGTCTATCTTGTATGATCGCGAATATAATTTAAGAATTATATCGCTGACAATTTGATAGTGGAGGGATGCAAAAGATTAAACAGATAGATATTCTCAAGGTACATGTTTCACCCAAAATCCTAGTGAGAATTAATATCTTCGTCGAGTCGTTCGTCGTTCTGTCCCTTGCTCAAATATTGCTCGAGAGCAATTTCTTCCCACGCTTTATAAAAGGTTGAAGAGACAATTGTTAAACTTTAAAGCATCTGCGGATGAGAATTGTGATATAGAGCGCGGCTGATGCTTATAATTTAAATATACCCGGCGTTAAATTTATTGCCCGCGTAATTCTTATTAAGAATTCTCTTGGCAACAACTTTGTGACTTCGGCTTTGTGTGTGTTTAAACGCTTTCACACAATCTCTTCGCGTTAATTTCGAATGCAAAACAAGTTCCAAGATATTTTCACATTAATCTTGATTTATATTAAATTTTATTTAACTTTGAAAAGTTTCAAATTGTGAAATTAAATATTTTAGTAGTGCAAATACAATAAATGTTTGCTGAACAATACCTAACGCCTTAATTTTGAGACAGTCAATATTTTTCTTAATTTAAAAAGCGATAAAAAAATTAAAATTTTGTATTACCGTTACACTGGAAAAAGTTTCCTCCGATCAAATCATTTCCTTCGATTTAAATAAATATTAGTTAGTATAAAATAATTTATTTTTCAGCTTAAAAAGTATTTTTTTTTAATCAAAAAAATAATGTTTAAAAAAATATTTATGTGAAAATAAAAACTTTTCTTATACATTTTTTTATACACTGTTGTTACATTTATAACATACTCAAATAAAAATCAAGTTTGCATAGAAGAAATTCACTTAAACGCATCAATGATAATTTTATCACTGAGCGATTAATTTTTTCGTTATCTCCTAAAAAATTTTTTATCTTATGTTTTTCTTCGCCCCGGAAAATGAAATGAAGAAATTCACCGAGTATAAAACCAATCATTCGAGCTGTTGAAACCCAATGAGTATAGAGGTTGAAAAGATCTTAGAAAGGAGATCGTTCGATTCGGCAAAGAGATGCGGATAAACGGGACGCTTCGATATTGTCGATGAATGAAGGATCGGAGCAAACGAGAAAGAGACCGAGAAGACGAAGGTGTTAGAGAGAAGCGGCGGGAAATAGAGATGAATAAAAATAAATAAAGGAAGGAAAAAAAGGGCGAGAAAAAAAAAGCAGAAAAGGGGACGCCTGGGGAATCAGCTAGCGAGAGTGGCGGATTTGAATATTGATTCGTTTTATTTAAATTCCGTGCCCTTATCGCCGACCGGATATCTTCCGCTGAAATTGGACGCGATAACGAAAAGCGAAACGGCACCGGATCGAGCGAATAGGCTGGATTGGCGTGAGTACTCGCGCTCGAGAGGGGGTCGGGGGGCTATTTCGGGGCACGAGCGGAGACGGTGAGAGCCGTAGGACAGAGGAGAAATGCAAAGGGAAGCGAATGGAATTTATAAAACGATTTTTCTTCTTTCCAAAGCCCGCGCGCGCACGCTCGATCGTCCCCTTCGCCTTTCACGGCGCCTGCCGAAATCGACGCAGAGACGACGCGAGATATTCCCGCGGGAACGGCTCCGAAATGTATTCGCACATTCGTTGAATCTTGACGAAAGCATAGGTGCACTGTCATCAGAGAGAGAGAATGCCTCTGTACAGGGCATTGCTCGTTGTACAATTGTTTTCATTGTATTTCTTTATATTTACGTTTGTATTCTTCGACAAGAATATAAATCTGCTGGAAGCCAAAGCTCCATAAAATAAAATGAGTATAGAGCAAATAATGAAGTTTGTTGTCATAATAACCTGCTAACGCTTTGATATTTAAATTAGGAAATTTGCAAAAAATGAAATTGATCAGTACGACTGTTGAAAAATTCATATATGCCTCATTTGCAACAAAATGTTCTTAATATATAAAAAGAATTGTATTTTTAAATATCAACCAATAGAATTTTTCTCGGAATTGGCGCAAAAAAATACATACATTGGAAAAAGTGTTTAATTCTGTTTTGAAAGATTAAATTTAATGTACACAAATTTGATGTATACAAATATAAAAGAAAAAGACATTATAAGACTCACCGGTGATGGCACGATGACACGACGAGAAATCTGACGTCCACATCTACAAAAAATAAATATATTTAATAATCAAATATACTTAAAAATCAAAATTAACAAATGAATAAAAATAAATTCACGATACAGAAATTTAAAAGAATCATAATTTATCGTTTTTTTTTTTACTTTTAACAGATATAAAGAGGCTAACTTTTTGATTAAATTTAATAAACGAGCAAATAATACGAAAAAACTTCAAATATCTCGCACTTATATTACAACAAAAAATAAATAAATTTATTTACCAGTCGGTGCATTGTCCTTCGTTCCTCGGAGTTGAACACGGACCGGAACACGGACCAATCGGAAAAACACACTCTCACACACACCCGTTCATTAAAGTACTTGATATAATGGTAAACGGTGTCATTTGGACGAACACCAAACGCGAACGCGATGCAGACACCGGTTGCATCGGAAAATAGAGTTCTACGTAAAATATACTTCGCACGCACGTCACTTTTTCGGCACTGCCGACACTCGTTCGACACGCGAGATCGCTAGCTGCACGGCAATAAGACGATGATAATGACGTCGTTTCGACGAAAGCCGGACGAACATTGATTGCGTGCATTCGAAGCGAGATTGAAAATGAATACACGTTTAAGCGCATTTGCCCACGTCTCAACGATCGCACGGTCACGGTTTCGGCATACCCGACACTCGTTCGACACGCGAGATTCACATTCGACGAGAGAAAGACGCGAAAAGTGCGGAGCAATCTGCCTCGACTCCGAACGACGTACGCGCGACGCGATGCGACTGAAGGTGGTCACGTAACTGTTCCGCTGATCACACACCGTATTACCAACCGTACCGAAAATTGAGGTTGTAAACGTAACCGCGATTAATCCGTACTAAAATCAACACTGCCAATGTAATACAATCTTGACTGACGCTACGCAAATTCCGTACACACATGTATGCATTCATGAGAGAAACATCGCGCATTGCCCGGTATTATAATGCGCCCGATTTTGGAAACTCGACACTTGATATTCGTTCGACACGCGAAATTCACGTTCGACGAGTAAACGGGAGAAACCATCTCGCCACTCGACTCCAGACGGCATTGCGCGACGCGGTGAAGATGGTCGCATAACTATCTCGCTGATCGCCCCCGTATTACACACACGATTGTACCGAAAATTGAGGACAGGTTAGGTTATGAGGACAACCGCGATTAATCCGTGCCAAAATCAAAGCTGCCAGTGTAATACGATATCGGTTGACGCTGCGCGAAATGCGTACACATGCGGTATACGTGTACGTATATCTGATTCACGAGAAAAAAACGTAAGCATCGCGACGGTAACAACGCACTCACAATCAGTATCACTTTCCGTCGCATCGAGTCGTAAAACGTTCGATCGAGATCCTTTCCCTAACGCATACTTCTCAATCCTGCTAACACCGTCGACAGGTAAAACTCACACTTACATTATTTCTTATCAGAAAGAGAGAGGTGAGACTCCTACCGTATACGTACGTACACGCAAAAGAAAGCGATAACCTAAACCTAAACATAAACACAGCGCGCGACGGCTAGCGCAATTACGCCCTCACTTTCGCGGTGGCCTTCAGCCGTATGGCCGTGCCGTGTCGCGTCGCGTCGGTAACGCTTGTGCGCAATTGATCGAGATCGCGTACTCATTTTCCACATCTTTTACTCGCCAACGGTGAATTCCGCGTCGAGACGAGTCTCGAAATAAGCGTGCAAGCCAGCAGCGTACGTCGGGGCGTGCTGTGTGCTCGTCTAATCATAACCTCGTTTTTTGGATAGCTAGTGCAACTTCGCGGTGTGGCGTCGCGAATCGTTCGTCGAGGCAACGGTACGGCCTGATCATGGAGCTTATTATCGAACAATAAGACTGCCACGAAGATCGCGAGTGCGTCGATGATAAATACGTCGTTGAAAACTTACGGCGGAGCGTGTTTACGTGCGTAACCTAAACACTCGCGCGGGGAACGAGCGACGGCTAGGGCAATTACGCCCTCACTTCCGCGGTAGCCTTCAGCCGTGCCTGTGTGTCGCGTCGGTAACGCTCGTGCAGAACTGAGATCGCGAGATCGCACACTGACTTTCCGCATCTCTCTCGTCAACGGTGAACCCGCATCGAAACGAGCATCGAGGAGGAACGTGAGAACCAGCAGCATACGTCGGAGCGTGCTGTGTGCTCGTCTAATCATAACCTTGTTTCTTGTGTAGTTAGAGCAATTCGCGAATCGTTCATACATCGAGTCAACGATATGGTCCGGCAATCGTCGAGCTTATTGTCGAACGGTAATGAGACCGTCGCGAAAATCACGAGTGCGTCAATGAAAAATACGTCGTTAAACACTTTCACGGTGCGGGGTGTATACACGCGTAACCTGTACACGCGCGCGGAGAATGAGCATCGGTATGAACATCGTGCGAGTGCTCGTCAAGTTGCGTCAAGCCTACACGGGCGCCAAATATTTCGCTGCTACCTTCAGTCGTCACGCACAACGGAACGGTCCATGCATTCGGGGCAATCGAGCTCGCGCTGCGTGGTCTTCTCGCGCCGTCTTCTAATTGTCTTCTAATTGATGAATTTCGTGTGTACGGACGAGTGTGTAGAAGCGACGGAACGCCGGCGGCGTGTGGTCGTCTGAGCGTGTTGTGAACGCGCATAATCGTAAGCAAGTCTGGTCACACGATCAACCGGTGTCCGCGGTGGACGACGGCGACGACGGCGTCGTGTCGGGTTCACGACGTGTTCGTTCGAGATCCTTTCATACATGACGCGTTGTTTTCCGATCCTGCTAACACCGTCGGCAGGTGACACTCGCTCTTACATTCGGATGCTTGCCGGAGAAAGAGTGGCGAATCTTACGTAGAGACGTATACACGCAAAGGTGATAACCTATAAACACAGCGCGTGACGACAACAGCGCAATTACGCCCTCATTTCGGCGGTGGCCTTCGGCCGTGTCGCGTCGGCGACGTTCGTGCGGAATTGATCGAGATCGTGCTGACTTTCGGCATCTTTCATTCGTCAACGACGAATCCCGATTATCGAAACGAGCATCGAAAAGGAACGCGAGAGCTAGCGGCGTGCATCGGGGCGTGTTGAATACGCGTTTAATCGTAACATTGTCCCTTGTGTAATTAGTGTAATTTCGTGGTGTTTCGAGTCGTTCATCGAGACAATGGTACGGTCCAAGCGTCGAGCTTATTGCTGAACGAGTAATGAAACTTCCGCGAAGATTGCGAACGCGTCGATGATAAATGCGTCGTTGAAATGCCTTCCGCGGCACGGAGTGTGTACGTTCATAACCTCGAAGCGTGTGCGAAGAACGAGCTTCCGCGTGAACATCGCGCGAGTGTCGCGTCATAGCTACGCGGGCGCCGAATTTTTCGCGGCTACCTTCAGTCGTCACGTACAACGTAACAGTCATTCGGAATGCGAGCTCGTACTGCGTTTCTCGTGTCGTCTTCTACTCGTCGGTGGTGAATTTCGCGGGTACGGACGAGTATACGGAAACATCGGAACGCCGGTGGCCGTTGGAGCATATTGCGATGAACGCGTGTAATCGCGAGTGTCGTTCTCCCTCGGCACGTGCAACCGGTGTCCGCGGCGACGGCGGCGGTGGCAGCGACGACGCCGAGTCGGCGTGTCTGTCCGGAGTAATGGCGTCGTAATTGTCGACTCGTTGTTGAGCAGCCCTATGGTCGTCGGACGATCTCGGCGACGTGCATATTAATTGCCGTGTGATTGTCGTCCTAATTGCCGTGTGATTGTCGTCCGCTCACGATATTTCGTCGATACAGGGAATATATGTACGATCGGTGGACACGCGTGCTTTGTCAGCGTCACGCTATTTTTACTTTTTTTTATTTTTATTTTTTTAGTTTCGTTACATTGAGAAAGTCCGTTATGCCGAATATGTAATCGAGCGTTTTTTTGTATCTCGCGTTGCTCTCAGGAATCGGGCGGGCCGGATGGATTTCTATGAAGTGATCGCCGGGTCAATTAGTGTCCGTAATTGGGCGTCGTGTTGTGTACCATCGGATTGTGTTTGCGTAAATGAGTGAGTGAAGTGTATTCGTGGCGGAAAATAGCAGCAAGACGAGAAGAGACGACGGCATTGGGACTGCGCACATGTGGTGAGTAAACACATATATTTATTCTAGTGAGCTATTGTCACTTTGCGTATGAAAATGTTGGCATTGTCATTATGTCGCGATATCAATCAAACGGTTGTTCATTCGATTGCTTACGACTTAAATAATCCATTCGACGATAATATAGAGAAGCATTCATTTTGTGTTATCTATTTGCATTTTTATTACGAATTTTATTTATTTCGTAGAAGAGAAACAGAGAGAGAATAAATTTGAGATGTGTCATGTGGTTTTTATTTTTTTCTTTATTAGTTGAAAACAAAGAACATACCAAATACTGATTAAATGTTAATGTATAAATAAAAATGTAAATTATGCAAAAATTGTAATTATATGTTATAGGTAAGAGACGAAAAAAATTTGCATAAAAAATTCAATTATTACTAAAACGATTTAAAAACTTGTAAAGAAAAAAAATTCTACATATTAGCGATAATTCTATATACTAGCAATAATATATCTTCAAATATGTGTCTGTACATAAAAAATATTAATATCAAATTGAAATTTATATATTTAGTAATATTCAAAGAGATATTTTTGCTTATAAGTATATGAAACAATAATAATGCTGTTTATATATAATTTAATCTTTATTGAAAAATTTGAAAATTCTAAATTTCAGTAAAACATGTTGTATTTCAATACTAATCTAAAAATCACAATATGGTTGTTTTGATATTATTATTAAAAAAGTTTTAATTTTTTGTTTGAAGATATTATCACTCTCTCTTTTTTTTATCTGATATTTTTTTCTTTCAACTCATGAAAATTATTAAAGTTATATAATCTTATTTTAATATTTTACATTTTGAAAATAAAGAATTTTCTATATTTTTTTCAGATTCCTGTCAAGTGTTCCTATTCTACTGGATTGCAGCACGACGTGATGGTGAGTCTTATTTCACAACTTTCCAATTAATTTAATTAACTCTTAATTACACTGACAAGATACAAACGTTTCTTACTGCACAGAATTACGCAAATATTTTTATTTACAACAGAGAATTTGTCTAAAATTAGTTATTTGGAAAAATAGTTTTAAAATTAACATTGTCGAAAATTAGAGAAAAATATTTTTGTCACTTAGAGCTGTAAACCAACTTTATTTTCTGTTATATTTGCAATAAATGATTATCTTTAAGCTTCAAAATTATTATTGCTACCGACTGAAAAAAAACATTAACTTTTTAAATTTTATTTCAGTCAATACTGTTACAAAAATTTGGTGTACAAAGCTATCCCGCGGGTATAGCGTTTGGTCAGTGTAGTCGAGGGTTAACAGTTGACTTGTTTTACTTTATCGTTAAACATGAGATGAAACCGGCATACATGCTGATGAGATACATCTCAATACAGAATAACAGAATAATATATACTGTTATTTTACACCTAACGTTGCTTTTACATGAATACCATAAGATCTAATCTTATCGGCGACGATTCTGAAAAATACACCAACTCGTGAATAAAAAGATACATCCTAAGCTTACCATGTTGCGCGGAAAATCTAAGGTTCTCGATGTATCGGTGGTTGCAGCCTTTTTCTCGTGACTCAGGGGTATTTCCAACGAAACAAAAGCCATTGTTTAACGCAAGTGCGCCCGTCTACGTACGTATTCGCGGATTTACATGGCACCGTTTGCTTGCCTCCTCCGACACACACACACGTGGGGGTGGATAAAGTCACCCGCGCAAGGAAATCCACGTTGTCCCTGGGGATAAGTCCCCGTACCGGCGACGTCGCATATCCCGCGGGATGACCGTAGTCCGGCCTCCGTTCGTCGCGTCGAGCCTCGCCGGCCGATCGGAATATCGGAATACGCGTTTGCACAGGAATCGGCGAATTACGCTAACACGCGGTGTAGCGCATCGAGATTCATCCAGTACCGCTCCCGATAGATTTTCCTCGAGTCCATTAAAGTATCACGCCGCTCTCGGTTTACGGCCGTCCACTCTGTCAGGCGCTCCACGTATATATTTCGAGCAGGGAAGATCGATCGATCTCGAAATCGAGGGGTTTCCTCGCGGGTGGTCTTAGCTTCCCCCGGATTCGTTGCCAAAATATTGGCGATTCTCGGTGATTGACGGCCGTGGATCTCCGTGGCCCCACGTCGCGGTGTGCATACATTGTCGCAGCGATGAATGAATTAGGCGCTGCGCGCCATAGAGAAATATTAGATATTAGGAATGCGAATTACAATTTTAGAATCAGTTTTCTTAACAATTATTAAACGTAAGATACAATGGATACGAATAAGACACAAATGTGTATAACATGAGTTATTATTTATCTATAGTGTTCATTGAGGAAATTGATTCTGAAATTTTGATTCCTATTCCTAATGTTTAATAATATTTCTCTATTGTGCGCAAAGCCTTAAACGCAGTCTATCTTTGATCTGATATCAACAAAGTGTCATTCGTGAATTCCGATCAAATTAATTTTTTTTATTTTATTTTATGAAGACAGAATTTTATATTTTATTACATTTGACCAATAATTAAAGAATTATTGTCTTGATTCTTTTTATATGTATATATTGAAATTTATCGCAATTAGAGATGAAAATGATTGGAAAAAATTAGGAACTTTGGGTAAAAAATTCAGTAAAAAAATAATAAGTAATACATAATAGAAAATAGTTTTTTTACAGTAGCCTTAAAAGGTTTCTTACTCGGTTTTATATATTTTTTGACATACACTGTATTATTATCTTAGAAATCAGTTTTTTGCATTTATCCAAAATATTTCTGTATAAAGATTAGCGCAAATAATTAAAATAGCACAACTAAATAACGATGGATACTTAGAAAGCAGGAAATAAATCCAAAGCTCTTGTTATTTAAATAAACACATTTCTTTTGTGTTTGTTTAATCATTAAAAATAAAAAAATATTAAATAATATCGAAATAACATTAAACGTTGTAACAGTATTATAAATTAAGAAAAATAAATTTTATGTTTTTTTTTTAGTATTATGTAAAAAAAACAGTTTGTTTTAGTTGAGTAGCATAACAGTTTAGTTTCTTTACACGTTGCATCAATTTGCTAACATGCGTTCTTAAAAAACGAAGGCATGTATATATATTCTATCAATTAGTATTATATCTGGCATATTATCATCACATCGGTCTTGTAATCAATAAATGATCGGCAATGAATCATGAAAGCGATCGCAAGCAAGAAAACACGCACGGTGTTAAACGTGATCGGCTAAGCTACGCGCGGCACGTAAAGGGTCCAAAAAGGGTGTCGGTCCTTGCGTCGGATGATCGATAGGACTAATAACGACGTTTTCCCCCCTCGACCGCCTCATCATTGTGCCGCCCGAGTGCGGAGCTGCCGCGTGGAGCAGCGACCGATAAAACACCACTGAAGACGGAATATTTTAACCCTCGGATTAATAGGCCTGTAAACGACGCAATGATTTTCATTAATATT
Source organism: Solenopsis invicta (assembly GCF_016802725.1). Taxonomy (NCBI): domain Eukaryota; kingdom Metazoa; phylum Arthropoda; class Insecta; order Hymenoptera; family Formicidae; genus Solenopsis; species Solenopsis invicta. Next base: position 14,621,555 of record NC_052673.1, read on the forward strand.
CATGGGCCGCCGATGCGAAACTCATGCATGATTTATGGTCTTTAATTTTCGCACGGCGACACGCGCACGTTCCGAATTTACTGCGGAACATTGCCCGTCGGTTGTTGACGTTGAGTCTATGGGGTTCCTTAATGATCGTGCAAACATGCGCGAAAGAGAAGTCTACGACATTGTGAAACGTGATCGCTATCTTGTCGAATATTTCTAGCGGAGTTACTTAACCCTTTCAGTTGCAGCGTATCATATATAATACATCCTTTTTATCTTTTTAATTATATCGTATAGTATTTATCAATACTATTGGACTTTTTATTGATTTCGACTCTCTAAAGGTTCAATTTTAATTTTCTAATGGTTATTTTTACAATAGTGTTAGCACTTTTGTTGTTACAAACAAATTAATAGCCAAGAAATGCAATTTTTTGCACATGAATTATTCTACACAAACGCAATTTTTTTCAATAAAATGGATATTCTAACAAACAAAATATAATTTGCAAAATTTTTTATATATTTTTTTTAAATTTTCAGTTTCTTACAATACAAAACTGAAAAAGCTATTTTTACGAATAAATACGATTTTGGAGTAACTTGAAAGATTTATGCATTGTGGTATTTATGTACAAAGGTTGTAAAAAAATTAAAATTTTGTATTTAAAATGAAATACGACAAATTTAAAATTATTTTTGAATCTTAATAATTGAAGTATGAATTTTTTATTAATATTTTTCTCAAGCCACAGAACCTGCATTCTAGTTTTCACATACAATCGAGTTCACAGATCCGCGGCTTTACGTCGTCCTGTACGGTTTAAATCATGGCGGCAGTTAAGTCCGGGTTGTTTTAGATAAATGCGAGACCCCCCGAGTGATGACAGAGAACATCGTGTTGTTTCAATCCTTTCTTGACACCAGGTGTAGAAATCCCCGACGACACTGCCTAAACATCTCGAGAAAATCCTAGCGAAAAGGAAAACTACTTAGCCGTCGTCGGCACCTTTGCTTGTTTTTCCAAAGGAGCCGCGCGGCTCTCTTCTGAAGATCACGTGTAATTTGATCTCTAGAAATGCGGAAAAACTGATGACGCGAGGCTTCTTTATTAATTTATACAAATTTTACTTACTAAAAACCCAGGATTAATTTTGCATCCAATTTTTTTCATTCTAATTACACGAGTCGCGAATTTTCTCTGAAATTAATTTCAAGATGAATTAAGAAGTGCTCTTCATAATTATACTGTTATTTTTTTGGAGGCATAAATGTACACTCAGAGAAAAATTATGTTTAAATTAATGAAATTGTTTCTTTAACTTGGTTTTTTCAAGTTGAAGTGAAAATAAAATTTTATTGAATTTCGAGAAATAATGTTATTTAATCTTTTTTTAAAAGTAAATAAATCATTATTTTAAATTTTTTGATTAAATAATAATTCAAAGAAAATACTGACAGAAGTGTAAAAAAATAATTTAGTTATTCTAGTTTTAAAAATATATTTCTTTTATTTAAAAAAAGAAAAAAAGATTTCTGCTATACAATCAAAACTATTTTTTTAATTCTATTAAAAGGAGTAACCAAAAAATGTCTTCAAATCAAAGAAACTTTTTTTAACCGTATAGCAATGCACAAATTACTTTGATTCAAGCAAATATTTTTTTTACTCGAATAAAGCCTTTCTCTGGATGCAAGATAATTACTGGTAATTTATATTTTCTTCATGTTGAAATCGCGACTACTCGCGCATGGTTAAGAACATTCGGAATATGAAGTTGTAACATTGTAACATCGTCGCTACGTGATGCGCGACTGCGACGCGGGTAGCGAAAGACGTCGAGGGCACGGGGGCGGCCAGGAGCAGCGGCGTTGGCTGCGGCATGGGGGGCAGCGGGCGGGATCGAGAATTCAAATACCACCGCCATTAAACTGAATAACGAGGAGAGCGGCCGTTCGAAATATGAACATGGCTATGATTTGCGGCCTCGTAAACCCGTTCATAACGAATAATAATGTCACCGCGCGCGGCGGTCGCCCGCCAGTGCGAAGGCGCGAGGCGAGGCGGAGGCGGTGGTGCGCCAGCGGGGCCCGGTGGTAGGACGCGGGGGGCACCAGGGGCGTGTTCTCTCTTTCGCCTGGAAATCCACCTACAATATCGCCCAAGACTTTTTTCATGTCTCATAACGCCTTGCCGGCTGAAATTAAATAATAAAATATACGCGTCGCAACGCCGCCGCGTTAACGTCGTTAACTTCTACGCCCCTTTTTCGCGCATTTGGCGTATTCGTTCCTTTCTACGTCTCTTTCGAGACTGGCTGGCTGTCTGCTTGCCTGCCTGCCTGCCTGCCTGCCTGCCTGCCTGCCTGCCTGCCTGCTTGGTTGGCTATCTCGCAATTTCCATTATTATTCCGAGATTTTATTAGATGATACGATCGTTACGGAGATATACGACGTAATGCTCCGCAGAATCTGCCACCGAAAAATATTAAGTAGATGCGAATGGGAATCTCTTTGTCGTTCATCCTTGATATTGTTATCAAGAAAGAAAATTACGCTATAAGAAAGTCGAGGAAGTATTACGATTGAGGGAGAATGGGAGAGATATGTCGCGAAACTTTAATCACGAAAATAAATTACATTATTTCTCATTGTCTCAAAAGCTTCTTTATTGGCCACCCTATTATCAAATCAAAATTTACAAAAAATACCCAGTGTCTCGAAAACTAAATAATTCAATCGAATCCAATGTTTAGTTGAACGTGTCAGACTAAATAGTTTAGTTTTTCAACAATTTTTTTTCTCAGTGTAGTAAAAACACGTATCTGCTCTTTATCCGTTTGCTTCTCTTTAATTATCCACACTTCGATAAGTAAATCAGGTGTGAGAATTTCGCGGCCGGTATTAACGAAACAATTAGCGTTGTGGCGTGTTTTTTTTTCTTTTTTCTTCTTTTTTTTCCTTTGAGACGACAAAGCCATACCCTTTTAGCGCGGCACCGCCGCCGGCCGGTTCGGTCGCCGTTCGTCCAATTATGAAAACATATTTGTTCTTCTGGCAGGATGAAAATGGCGTTAAGTAATCCCGGTCTGGTCAGCGATCGCGATAACGCGACGGTAACGAGGCGGTAGCACGGCTTACCGAGTTATTCCGTTTATGGACTACTGGCTCTCTTGCCTCAGCCGTCCCTCGTTGTAAGAGCCGGACCATCGAGTTCGGTATATACACCTAATAATGAAGATGTTGTTTTAATTGCCCGCTCGCGTGAGCATCCCACTAATTAACGCATTCGCCACCAGATCGCTACGGTCAGCTCGTCACGACTTTCTTTCTCCGCAATATCCGTCGTAGGGAGGGATGGTTACACGTGTTTGGCTACGTCCTTTAAAATCCACATTATGTGCAATGTACACTCGATATTTCGAGCGTTAGACGCGTTTTGTCATCATATAGTTTCGGGTATTACTTCTATAAGTCGTGTTACTTTTCAATTTTGTGCCTTCTTTTGAGAGAAACATAAATTCAATCTTCTTTGGAATTCTTTATCAGAAAATATTTGTTTGTTGACCCTTGTTCCAATTTCCACCTCTAAACTGATTGTGGAACTAGATGCATAAATGCGGCGTAAAAATATTTGCAAAAGAAAGATGGAGGGAGGAACAATTGCATAACTCTCTTGTTTAATTGTTCGTTCCGATCGAGAGATTAAAGTACACTTAACTACTGTGGCTCGCTTAAAATTTTTAATGAATTTTAAAAGTATTTTACTGTATTTTATATTGATTGTGCGACTGTTTTAATCGTGCCGTAATTGCGCTGCATAATATCTTGGTTTTATTAAGTGCTGTCTTTCGTTAGCACAGAAATACGGTAGTATAAATGGACTCGCGTTCGTGCATTTATATTTCTCTGGAAATGAAGTTCGCGATAGTGTTATGCGACCGGCATAAATCTTTAAGCTTTAATTGTAATTAATACGCGAGCCGCATTAACGCGCGGAGTGACGATACGCTATATACGCGGGCTGATTCTGACCGACGATAAAATATATACTCGATTTAATAGATGCATGCTTTTAGGAATGCGCAATAAAGTTCACGTAACACGATCTCACGAGCTTGATGTATGCGGATAAGGAGAGCGCACGTAAAAAACACATATTACTCCTGTGTCGCTTAATTAATATGCAGACTTTAATTTCAGTATACTCTCTCCTCCAGAAATATCCGAGTCGCATAAGAAGTCAGGAAAGACAAATATAGTCAGCGTTAAACATCTGATGGCAAATATGGATTTTATTAATTTCGTCCGGGCAATTTATGTTTCTATATATCCGGAATTAACTCCTGAGTAATTTCGATTTTTCTATAAATTTTACAAGTACATGAGTAATACTTCTTTTTTGAAATCGTTAATGCAAAACAGACGTGCAAAAAGTCAAGGTGTCCTTCTCTACGCATAATTGTTTACATAATTCACAATATTAGGAATTGTATATTGCAACATATTTTGCACTGAAAAAGATATATAAATTTTTTTACCACATATATATTTTTTTTCATATTCAATAGAGAAGGACGATTTTTATTAAATATCACAGATGAAAGTAGGTCTGTCGCTTCTCCAATTTCATCATGATTGATCAAAAAACAACCCGCAAACACGATATCAAATATCTTGAGTCTCGCGAGATTAATCTTGTAAACAAGTCATCTGCCACAAAATTCATGGGATTTGTTTGCGGAATTACGCAAGAATTACTGTCGCCATTTGTTAACGTGCACCAAGATTTATCTCCTTTAACTCACATTTTCTTAGAAAAACGAAAGAAACGAAAAGCACTCCCTCTCATTTTCTTTGTTTCTCGGATAAGATTTGTGAGCACATTTTTATTCTTTGCGCTTCTTAACACTTTTTGCAATTCCTCTTCTTGCAAAAATAATACGATTTGGCAACAAACTAATAGGATGGAATAGGACAAATTAATAAGTTAAAAAATTGTGTGTTATTTTTTTGACACGCGTACACAGAAGTGTTAACTTTACAACTGATTCGTAATCGATTCGCAATTAATCCGCAAATAATCCGCAAGCAATTTGCAGCCAATCCGCAAGTAATCCACTTTGGATCCGCCATTTTTTGTTTTATTTAAATTGCACATAAATTATTTTCGTTAACGTATACACAAACACACAATACATTTTTGAGTAAATACATCCATGTCTCATTACGAATTGATTCGCAATTATATAGTTTCGATACCTTTTGTTCATTTTATTGAATCGACCATTTTTAATTTGGATCGTAATGAACACGCATAGCCTGTTCAATTTCCAACAAATGAAGGAAAAAAAGACGAATTTTTTAAATCGGTTTAAAATTGGAGTGTCGTCCAATTTTTGTTCACAAAAGCTACTTTTCCGCCCACTGTGAGACGTCTGGTAGCCGCACCATCATCCGTCAGGGCTTAATTTCTCAATGAATCAGGAGCGTCTAATTAAGGAGCTTCTACCGAGCCGAGCGTGAATGGGCATTAGCATCCAGCGGGCCTGTAATTTGTGCCTCTCTTAATTAAATCATCCGTTAGCCAACCCGACTCTTCGTGAAACCGTTCTCCATCTCCTCCTCCCTTCTTCTTCTTCTTCTTCTTCTTCTGCGGTTTTTTTGCGTTTACTCTACCTTTGCTCTTCCCTCGCCACAGTCCGACGCGCATTTTCGGTCCCATCTTTGTTTTTCGCCGTTTGTCTCCCTTTGTTAGCCCCACCCTCCTCTTGCATCTTCCTCTTCCTCTCTCGTCGACGTGATTCCTTCGACGCTCTCCGCACGGTAGCTTCTTTTTTCGAGAGAATGCAAACAAATTTTATGGCCGCAGCGCATCGGTATTGGGATGAGTAACGCGCTGGTTAGCGCTGGTCTCTCGACGCTTCTTCTTGCTGGCTTCATTCGGTTCGTTGAAGACGTGACTTTTTGAAGCATGTTTCAGAGCCATGACAAAAAATCTCGAATTTTATAATTAATTAATTGATAACAGGTATTTGATATTTATCATTATTTTATATCAATTTTTATCTAATTCGGTAAATGTTTCCCGTTGTTGAATTATTTTATTTATAAAACATGTAAATACTACTGATTAAAAAACTTAAAAAAAATTAACGGTTACGGCTAGATCTTGATGATATTGCTTGTGTGATTTTATCTACATTTTCAAGTTCATCAAATTGGGTGTTGATAAATTTTTTGGTCTTGAAGCACAGTTCCAAGTTGAACGAGAATAATAATATCACAGTATTAAAATCGAAACTCTCAATTTAATAATAATGCTAGCAATGGTACCAAATAATAAAAACTTTTTTTAAGGAAGAAGGAAAATTTCTTCTTCCTTAAAAAAAGTTTTTATTATTGGTTGTATTTTCACATGTCGATTTTTTATTGTGTAAATTTTAATTTTGAAAAGTGCGTTGAAAAATTGAAATATTTCAAGGCTTATAAATATTATATGTCTAAAGTTAGTTAATTGAATTGCGCTAAATACAAGATACAGATAAAAATCCAACAAATTTGTAATTGTGAGATGAAATTATAAATTATAAATAGTTTCGAACGATCTTATCCCTGTCATTATCAAGATTTTTTTCTATTTTAAATTTGTTTTTTTTCTTTTTTTTCTTTTTTTTTTGTTCCATCCTCCGTTCTCCTTTTCGAGGTATCATCGGCTCTATATCTTTTGGACTTTTTGCGCAATTAACCACTCCGACTGTTTCATTGGCCCGCACTGAATTTGCGATCTTTAGTGTGCGAGGCATCTGTAGAATTCATCGAATTTGCATCGGGGCGAGATACGAGATCTTACCTGGTACGATGTTCGAAATACATGCGTTTGATCCTTGATGCCGAGAGCCTCGGTTGATTGCGCGCGGCCATCGCTTCATTAAGCGGCCTTTCAAGTAATCGACCATCCATGCCGCGTTTTAATCGCGATACATCGCTACTGCACTTACGTAAAATAAAGTATCATGCTTTTACCTTTATTTTTCATATGTAAAAAATATGAAAATTTAAATTCCTTCTCGTTCGATTTACAATCGCGTTTCTAAATTGGCTACGGAATATTTAAAAGAGTTAAATATTTGATAATTTTTAGGATATATTATACCTCTTCTATTATATCTTCTATATTATTTTAATTTAGATTCATCTTTGTTATTAATGGCACAGAGAAAACGTTTCTCTCATTCGCTGATCTTCGAAGAGATCGAGAAAATACAAAGAAATTAATTTTTTTGCTATTTCTTGTATTGCTCTATTTTGTTTTCTTTCACTCTTGAAAAAGAAGGAACGTGCATGCCCGCGATCTTTAGCATCGATCGAAGAATAGAGTATGCTCTCGATATGCCGCGAGGTCTTCCGTATATATCGAAGATAGAGACAAAAGTTTGCCAGGTACATGGGGAGACAGGCGGCAACAATGCGGAGGCCCCCCGTGCTTTAGACTTTAATATATTGCCACTGGCTGCAAGACGGGAAAAGTATTGGACCTTGTTAGGCCTCCCTGTATAAGGGCCTGCTCACGGCCTTACCTCCCTTTGCTTTCTTGAGCTCGAAAAATTTTTTATACAAAAAATTAATTTCAAACTTCGTGAAAAGTGAAAAAAACAAGATAGAATAACACGTTCTTTATTAAATCTAAGAGATGTCCTTATTTTTCCAAAATTATAATATATGTATTTTATTTAATGTCACATTTAGCATTTATAAAAAAATATTATGTAGACATTTGTATGTATATTTTTTTATTGTCGTGAAACTTTCTGATTCTCTTATGAAATAATATATTGCTTATGATCTTTGTCAGTTATCGTATCTTATTTAATCGCATTCTTATATCTTAATGTTGTCTATTCTCGTGTCAACTAATGCACGAACTATGGTTTTATTTATGATAAATTATTGTTCTTCGAAGTATATCTTTTCGACGATAAATCATTCTTAACAAATTGAGAAGCTAGCAATTCTCTAATCATACGTCTTCGTCATCGTGGAAGCCAATCGCCCGCCGTTCGCGATATATTAATCTTTATGAGGCACGCGTAGGATTTACGTGGGCTTTACTACCGAGCCAATCAAAATCCGCGTAATCTTTAGTCGGCCGAATGCAGCTACGCAACACACATGATAAATAAACTAATAAAGCGTCGGCGGCCCTTCGAGCCCCACGGGGGGAGCACCCGAAGGGCGTGATCGACACCCCGCTTTTTAATAAGCCACTCGCCCCCGCGAAAAAAGCACCCTACCAAAGAGCCGCGCTACGGTGGGAAATGCACATAGTATGATAGAGATCACCGCGTGTAATCTGGCCATAATGACATTACCCGATTTACATATGGTGGATGCAGATCATGAATTTATTGCCACCCGTTAATGTGCGTTACTATACGTGCAAGGGATAATGGCGTAATATGCGTGTTGCCGGTTACATCTACACGGCGACTCGTGTCGGACGTTTCGATTATTAATACCCGTGGACACTAGGAGGAATGGAACCGATATGCAGGATCATATTACGTGATAATGAGGCGTGCTTAATTTTCATGTGAAATTTACCTTAAGAATAGCTAATATCCGCATAAAGGCGAACGTGTACGTTCTGAGAATTTATGTGAATCCAATGGCCTGCGAATCCAATAAATAATTAACGTCTTATGTATATTCGGGAATAGTATTGGTATGCCCGAACCACATTCAAGTTGCTTAAAAATTATTTCTGATCTGGTTACTCTTATACACAAATACCTAAAGTATGATTTTTTTATGAAATTAACTTCTTCTTTTTTACAAAAAAAACTATTTGTTAATCTTCTCAGTATAAATTAATTTTAAATAAAGAATAAAAATTGAATTTTATCCTACGTCTCAAAGTTTATTTACATTATGCCCATGTATAGGACACACAAAATATTTTCCTGGACGTACATTTTGCAATTTTTTCTGGCAAGAAATGTAAATTTATTTATATATATTAAAATAGCATATACAATTTAAGATAAGTTGATAAAGATGAACAATTTTAAAAAATTATCTATGACTAATGTTGAGGCCGAGATTTGGTAACAATTTCTTGCTACAATCTTTCTTTTACAGCTTTTCTTAAACAGAATCTTTTCATGTTAACGAAAAAAAGCAATTTAAAACATAAATACTTAAACATTATCGAGAGCAAATATTATTATTAGAAAGAAATAGAAAATTATGCACGGTATTCTGCAAAATAATTACAATTTAATTACTCATTAACATTATTACAACCTAACTACTCACTAACATTTTAAATGAGCAAAAATTGGATAAATATACATAACTTTAATTTGCATTTGTCATATCTTTAAGTTACAGGTTTATTTTATATGTTCTCTCTATAATTTCCCACGAAATAATGATCAATCTTTCGTTCTCGAATTTACGTACGATTTTTTGCTACCCCGATATCGTTGCAGTCATTAATTATTTTTACTGTGCGAAAGGCAAACACGACAAGCAAAGAGCTTATTTTTATGGAAAAGTAGCAACGTCGGCTCGCACGATCTGATGTTTTGATCATGTTTACCAGAGGTTTAACTAGCCGGATTATCTTCCGAGACCACTTTAAATCCTCGGGTGAGAATGTAGTCGGGGATCCCTTGCGCGAGGGGAAACGTGCAAGCATATGTGCCAGAAGAATAACGGCGATCCATAGAAAAATAGCGTACGTCGCAGCATCACATCAAGGGTGTGTTAGGGGACAATCGCCCTTTACGGGCCTCCAATTGACTGCTATTGTTACACGCATACTGCCTGCGGTATTTTTGACGCGAGCTGCTAGTCGAGTGATGTCTATCACGTGCCACGTGCATACTGTCATTCGAGTAATCATGGAGGAAAAAAATAAATTATGAATAAAAATCTCGGCCTCGACATTACAGTCTTGAATAATTTTTTTTTAAATTGTTTGTTTTATCAACTTATCTTAAATTGCGTATGCTATTTTAATATATCAATTGCAACATTTCTTGCTAGAGAAAATGTACTTTGAGAAAAATATTTTGTGTGTACAAATACTTAGTTTAAATAACTTTGAGAAGAGTAAAAAAAATTCGATTTTTATTCTTTATTAAAAATTAATTTGCAACGAATCATTTCCCGATTTTGCAAATGCTCATGTTATCCGTTATGAGAATAAGCCAATTTCGATTCTCTAAATGCTACTAATTGGTTTCAATTATGTAAGTATTATACAAGAGTATTAAATTTAATACTTGATATCCGTTTTTAATGAGCAACACAATATATTCTGTATCAAGCAGTCAGCTTCCAAATAAATTTAATCATGTTATCGGCAAAGTCAAATAATAAATAGTGAAGAAAGAAAAAAAAAGTGGAAAGGAACAAGAAATAGTAAATTCTATAATTTTAATAGACTTTATTGTTTTACTGTTACGCAGCTATCATTGTCTTATATGTTCTTTATTGGCGTAAAATTTATTTAATATTAAATTTTTGGAATGAGTAAAATATAAATACAATATTAATTAACACACTGCGCTATGTCAACACAAATTTATTATCATAAAAAATATTGCTTTAGCTTTTTGTATTATTATTGTTCACATATTGTTCTTCGTTCTTCTCAGCATTTGTCTTTTGTTCGTCAATGAGAAAAGACTTCTAGAAACTCAAGGGCACGATAAGTGGTTTTATAAGAGGAAAGGGAGAGAGAGAGAGAGGGATGAGAAATGTTTCACGTATTTCTTCTTACGCAGCTGATTTTTTGTTTCCGCTTGTCGGACAGAATCAATCGAAGTGTCATGTGTACGAACCCTCGATAACCACTTAACGCGTCGTTAATTATCACGGGCAATACACAGTGTCATGCCGCGAACGAGATTGGCGCGCGACGCCACTTTCTTCATTATATCAATATTCTGTGAAACATATTAAAATATTTTTTACACGTATATACGCTCCTCTTTTCTCTCCCTCTTGGCAAATATAATAATTTATCCGCAAAAAAGAATCGCACGGTAAAGAGTTAATAACGTAAGAAGGCTCGCACAACGCACAAAGCCCGTCCGAAAGTGCAAAGTAAGAGTGACTCGTTGATGCGCTCTCCTCGTCGAGCGGAGGGGCTGCTCCGAGTCCGTCGCGGTGAGAGGAGGGTGATGTTGAGGGGAGTCGAAGATACAGGTGAGGCTAATGCGGAGGAATAAGAGAGAAAACAAAAGGGCGAACCGAGACGAGACCGTGGAGCCGGCATGCGCGCCCGTACTAATTACGAGGAGCATTGGCGCGGACCCTTCGAGAAAATTAAGTAGGCTTAATTAAACCGGGGCCAACAATATATATTTAAATTGGCCACAACGTCTCTTCAATTTCTTCTCTCTTAACCTCGCGTTACCTTAACAAGCGTGATGTGTAACCGCATTGCGTTGTGCTAAGTGGTCCTCTCATTACTTTCCGTTTCGCTCTAACCGACGATTCGATCGTCAAACCGTGCCGACTCGAAATCTTACTTTACTTCAGGATTGAAAGGTTTAAGATAACAGCATATATACTCCAAATAGGGGGAATCCGAATTAATGCGTTATGAAATAACGATGATGCAAGCATGCGTTCAACACACTCGCCATCGGATCTGCATATTTTAGACGTTTCGTTGCAGTCTTATTAAACTGCGCTGTCTTCCTAATGTGAATGTGTTCTCGAAAGTTCCATCGAAAAGTATTATCAACTTAAATTTGAAACGTGAAATCGGTAATATTCGGACCGCTGCTTTTTCTGGTATTTAATCGTCAGACTTCTTTTTAAAATGTATCAGTAGCAATTATTTTTGGGGAAGGAAGAATTTTAAAATGATAATTAAGTTTTGAAAGTTTTGAAAATAAGGTGTTATTTTTTACAAAAGTCATTTATTACGGTGCATCTTGCTTGTCAGGATCGAAATTGGAGTTTTAATATCATTATTTGCAACAGCGAGATAAATAAAAAGAAATAAAATTTTCCCCTTTGAAGGTTTTAAATTATTAATAATTTGTAATATCACTTAAATGCGATTTTGATGTAACAATTTAATGTACTGATTGTTCAGGAATAAAAGTATCGTAAATTCTTCACTTAACATATTGAATTTTTATCAGAATACTTTCTTTTTTTGCAGACAAGTAAAAATGATTTTTGAGCGACATGTATTTTAATCGGTACGCGCGCACATTGCATCGCGTTGTTTGATTCTTAAAACGGTACAAAAGGCAACCTGCATTTTAAATCGTATCTTCGTAGATCTTTAATAATTGCTTTGCTTGCACCGCGCATTATCTTAAACCTTTAATTGCTCGCTCTAAGATATCTTAATACGTATGTCGGGTGAATGTATATGATACGATAGTTTTTATTAATGCACTGGGTAGACAAGTATGATCGCGCATTGGCCAATTTACTTCTCGCACCTATAATTTTGCTGTTTTAATGAGCTGTTTTACCGCAGACACACGGCGCCACGGAAATCTAGAGCTTTTACGGCTTTTTAATTATTGCACATCCGACGATCGTAAATCGATCGACGTGAGGTCTTAATTAACCGCATTACATTTACTAATCGTCAAAATAATAGGCCGATTAAGTCGCACAAAGCCGGCAACTTTCTGCTTGTGTTTATTGTCAAGTTCCAGTAGCATCGCGTGTGTCTCTTGACGCATTCATTAAAACATTCAAAAAGTGTGTTTCAGTCTTTTTTAATATTCTATTTGGAAAGAAAAGATAAGAATATATCTAATATATAAAAGAGGAATGCACAGATACTTTATTTTATTGATATAAAAATAGAATAAGTTACATCATTTTATAATTAACAATGTTGTAGTATATTGTGTTTGTTTTATTTTTTTTATGCAATGCAAACGATAGATCACCTATACTTTATGCAAATATTGAGTAACTGTGATCGCACGTTTATACATAAGAAAATTATTGACGAGTAATTAAAGTTACTTGCAACGATAAGTTGATGTGTTTTCGTATAGATGAAAATTAAGAAGCTGAACACTTGAAATTAAATTCACTTTATTGTTCAATATTAAAATGCGCGTTACATATTTATTGAAGTCACGTACAGTGACGTTACCAAAACAGATTTTAATCTGTTGAAGGGCACATCCCTCGTATCATTAACAAGAGAAGCAAATAAGGGGTGGCCGCGAGCGCGCAAATACCTTCGGAGGCGGCTTCGAGTAAAGTCCAGCTAATAGAGTCATCCTCGGTGTAGTCGCCATCAGAAGTATCGAGAGACCGCCACAAATCATAAGATTAGAATTTTAAATTCGACGCGGGCCCTAGGCTGCGCTCCGCCACGTGGTCGGATTCGGATCCGTCGGCGTCGAATTCCCTCGAAATCTCGATTCACGATCTACCTTTGCGACCTCTCACATGGCAATGCAAGGGCCTGCCGAATAAAATGGGACGGGGAAGCCGGGATTTGAATAACTACCATTGTACAGACCGCGACGTAACTCGTCGGCACTACGCGAACATTTTGTACGCCGTTGCATTTTATAAAACTAACATTTTTAAGCAAATCGTATAGAGCAATAATGCCGCGGGCCGCATGTGACCCACCTGTGAATTTTTTTTTGTGATCCACCGACTCGTAATCGAAAAATGTAAAATCACATATTTTCTATTTTATGCAAAATGAAAAATAAAGTAACATAATGCAATTTGCAGGTCTAAATTATTTTGAAAATATTAATTTATACAATTTTGTTTTTATTTATTTATTTTTTTAAATATTACGCACATAATACACGAGTAGCTTTATTGAAGTCTTTTAAGCAATTGTTTTAAACTTGAACAACATGTCGTAGAATCGCATGCACTGTCTTTCGAATGTTTTAACTGATGCGGTCCACGAGACTTTGCTTATTTCTGAAAATGCCTTCATCAGTTCAAAAAGTTACGCGACATCTATATCGTGTTGATGCACAGAGTGTTGATGCACAGAATGATGATATTCTCATTATTAAATTACTCGATCAATTTTAATTTTAGTTTACCGCGGTATTCCACAAGATCAAATCGGCCACGTCTATTATAAAATGTAGAATAAAATATAAAAATATTAAAAGTTAATACCTCCTTAATATTTTTGCTGCATTTGTCTTATCTGTTTTTATAAAGTTATAAAAAGATAACAAAGATCGAAACATACGCACATCTATTAAATACAAATATATGTAATCAATCAAAACTTAAATTTTCTATAAATTTAATTTAACAAATTAAGACGCACCTGCCACGTCGTTTGAGACACAATTGTCATTGCTCTCCCGCATGATTACGATATTAACGGCAATCTATCATCGGGGTGATCCAACGAGTTCAACCGGACGGTTAGTGCATGTAACGACGGCTTAGCCCACGCGTCCAATCAACGTGTTTCTTCGACATAGGCAGCACGGTCCGTGAGCGATCCCGCAAGGAGGGTAAAAGAAAAGTCTAATCAGCATGCGGCTCGTCCAGCCAATTAGAAATACTCTGTTTTACCAACTGTCACCGAGGATCGCGTATTGAGTTGTATTGGCCGAGTTATGTTCGCTTCGTTAGCCGGCAATCCTTTCCGGCCACTGTGGATCCATGCCGCCTCCTCTCGTTCGTCGTTCTCCGCTTACTCCTTCGCGTACACACGGCCGTGCCTTTCGCATGCGTATACGTACGAGGGCCGCGTGAACGCGCCGGGGCACACACATCGTTTTAGAGGCTCCTCGTGGCTACACGGCGGACTCTCTCTGTATGGGCCGGTGCTTGATTTACGACCGACGAGTCAGCGAACTTCTCTCGGTAGTAAGAGAGACTGCTAATAGTCCCTCCATGGCCTGTGCGCCTACCTCGCAAATATTCCGCTCTCTAATTGGAATTGATTAGGAGGGCCCTGGCGCGTCGCTCCGCGGAATAAAGACGGAATTGCTGGTCGGCCAACCATCGACTTCCGCGCGTTCTCCATCGCGATCTCTTTTCGCTGATCGCACTCGCTCGTTTTACCCTCCATCGTGCTCTGTATTGTCCATCGCCCTTCTTCTGTATCTAAAAAAAAAAAATCAAGATAGTCAACTGTAGGTATAACGATTGGAGATCGTTACCGTATTCTTGTCGTCACAAAGGAAAAGAAGGAGAGGGATGTTCACTTAGGTACACAATTATTCGATTTCTCTTCTATAGGACATCCTAACAGAAACTCTCAATTCCATTATCAAAATAGGATCACTAGCGGCGAATACATTACATTAGACTGTAAACTCTGTATAAAACTTATATTAAACAATGACAATATTCATATTAGATACTGTACTGAAATTATTTCACTACAGTTTAGTAAATGCCTATCATTTGCCTATCAATGCCTAGATTTGATTTTTATTACCAAGCTTTTTTTCAGTGTATGTAATTTACAGTTATGTAAAACATATGAGAACGTTTCTAACATTGCACCAATCTTTTTTCTGTATTTTGATCATTTATCGATGCATAACATAATTTTCTTTATCCTCAAGCATTTAAGTTCCGATATATTAATATAATATTGTTTAATATTCGGGTGCTGCAGATTTTGCGGGAAAAATCTACGTTGTAAGAAGAAATCTGATGATTGAGAGCAGAGAGAAATATGCAAATGATTACGCTCACGTCTGATCAAAGCACTTTTGCAGCGAGAGGAAGCCCGAGACGTGTACGTTCTCTAGCTCGTCCTCTGCCTCTCTCCCCTGATGTTTCTCTTTTCTTCTTTCTCTTTGCAGCCGCCAATAGTCCCCCTTGCGTGGCGGCTCGGGTTTTGCCCAGGGATGAGGCCCCTTCATTTTATTTTCGCGTCCGAGACGCGCTCGTTTGCTATCTCAGTTCAACGCTAACGAGCCTGTTAGCAGCAATTATTCTAATTAATATCTCTCCCATTGGTGGGCGACGAGAAGAGAGTCTCCACCCTATCCCGCGGTGACTCCTGAGGCTCTTCTCTCTGGCCGACTCCCTGGGCCTCGTTTCGCGTGGACGCAAGCGTAGAGGGTGAGAGATCACGCGAGAGCAACCGAGAGAAAGAGAGAGAAAGAATGAGAGAGAGCGAAAGAGAGAGACTATCGGCGAACTTTACGACGCTTCTCGTGTGGTTTTTGCGTCTGCCGCATGATTGGCTATTACCGTCTCTTCCTCCTCGACTATATACCGCGCCGCGGCTTGCCACGCAGGATTGAGTCTTCTTCGCTTTTCCCTCCTCCTTTTGTCTCTTCCTTCTGCGGCGCCTCCGAGCGGCGAAGAGGAGCCTGAGATACTGCGCCCAGTTTACAGCGAGATAGAAAGAGGACGAAGGAAGGGGGAAGAAGCCCTTCCGGGCCCTACCTCTAATTGTATTTGCTCTCGCGTTTAAGACTTTTTAAGCGAATGCGTACCCTGTGCCAAGGAAAGGGAGGGAGGAGGAGAAGGAAGAGACAGCCCGGTCATTATGCCAGCGGCCGCCAGGTTTAACAGCGAGAGCGCCCCAAGCTCTTCGTCATCTTACTCCGTCTTGTTCCATTCGTCGCGCATACTACTTTTGGATCACGTTCTCACGAGACGATACTTAACCTTCGCGTAATTACGCTCGACACCGACGAAACACGTCAAATTACTGTTGCATCCCGCGAAGAGCCGATAGTACGCACGCGAATCAACTTTGGCTACGCCAATGGCCCTTTCTTTCTCTCTCTCTCTCTCTCTCGAGTTCTTCCGTTCGTGAAGCTACATGGACTTTAACAGGAGCCCAATTGCATCGTCTCGTCGGATTCGCGAACGATACGCCTGGCACGCTCGAACCAATCCGATTGAAGCTAATTTGAAATTTTAAAGCCGTTCGGGGCATCCTCGAGGGTCGTTGAAAACAAAACAGGAAGGAGCGAGCAACACCGCGAATGGTATGGAGTAAACGAAAGCGAAGACGAGCATCGTCGAGGAGGATTCGAGGAAGGAGGACGGAGAAGAGAAGATACGAAAGGATAAGAAGAGGAGAGTAAACGGAGAATGAGTGCAGGTCTCGCGGTACAGAACGACAAGGCAGGGAGGAAGGAAGAAAGGACTATGAATCTGAGAGGTAGAGTGAATTATCGTGATATTTAAATTAACAAATGACATTCTGCATTACCATAGCCTGTTCGTGGATTTAGTATAGTAGCGACCTTGAATTCTTCGGCCGTTGTCGAGAAACAAAGACATCTAGCGCTCCATTGAGCTATCGATCGTTGAATCCAGTCGCTTTTTTAAGACTGCAAAAATAATATGGAATAATGCAGATCCCCCCCGAAGACATTTTCGTCTTTACTGATTTTTAGTGGCGTCAATAAAATTAATTATTGACCGATCTCTTTCCTTTTCTTCATCGTTTGATTTGTATAGATTAATTCTTAACTCCACGCGTGTAATAATCAAGAAATAGGGCGAAAAGTATAATAAAAAATATAAATATAAAGATCGAAAAAATAGAGAAAGAGAGAGAAAAATAAGAAATTTACTGCTTGGAGAAAGTTACGATGAAACGCGACTAGAACGGAGGATCGCGAGAAGAGAAACAAAAAAAATAATAGCCAGCGTGCATTGCCGATGAAAGAAAGAGATACAAAAAAGAAGTCTACGTCCGAAGAAAGACTATGAACGCGAGAAGGAACGAACGAGGAGAACACGGGAGCCAGGCGAAGTGAACGGAAGACTCGACGAGACCGAGACAACGGGATGTAAGAATAAAGGACACAGAAGGAAGGGAGTCTTTCAGCGAGCGAATAGTGGTGGCTACGTTGCACGGTGTATACCGAAGCCTGGAGATCTGGCGACTTAGATAGCGGGGTGATCTGTGAGGCCCGGTGTGTGGTACCCCTTTCGCGAAGCGTCCTGCACGCTTTTGCGAAGAGGGCTGCGCGATCGGGCGAGCAAAGCGCGGCCAAAGGGGGATCGACGAGAGGAAGAAGAGCGGCGGGTAGAAGGTAGCGAGGAGAGAGAGAGAGGCGGAGGAGGCCAGCGTGTTCCTTGTGGACCCTCCAAGGAGGCCTCTCAAGGAGAACTCAGGATTGAGACGTCGTGGCCTCTTTGTACCGCGCCGTGATGCTTTCGGAGCATCGTATTTACGAGTAACGCCGTGTAACCGTGCGCCTGCGAGCGTATTTTCCTTTCTCCTCTCTGTGCCTCTCGTTTCCACACCGTGATAACTCTCTTCGTCGATCCCTCTTCGCGATCCCGCGCGAGAAGAGGGATAAAGAGAGAGAGAGAGAGAGAGAAAGAGCCAGGCCTCGCCCCTGCACGCCGAGAACGTATTTGAATTCGAAGAAAAGGTATGGTCGGCACGACGACCGACACTGGCTTAGTTTATTCTAGAGAGGAAATCGGGAGATTGATTCTCTGTGCAAGGAGGATATATGAGAAGCCGATAAATGCCAAAGATGTATCGGATTGCCGTGGAAAAAGGCCTCTTCCGTATATAATAATAATAAGCTAATAGCAACGTTTACCTCTATTTTCTTTTTATATATAGCCGTCAAAATTTTATTTAAAATGCATCATTTTCTAGAAATCTTCAGAAGTACTATCATATCTATTCCAGTCTTGAGGCTTTACTATCATATCTCTTTAACTTTATTGTTGGCGACATTCTAAAAATAGGCTAATTTTTCAGAAAGACTTGATAATTGTGTAATGTCTACTATCGCTATGCTAATGTGAAAAATAATAGAAACATCATTTAATCTTCCGTTACGGTAAAAATCTTCATGCAGACTTCGCGGATGTTCCGAGAAGGAGAACTGAGATTGAGACATCGTGGTCGGTTGTAACGGCCATGATGCTCTCGAAGAATCGTATTTACGATCAGCTCTACGTACACTCACGAACCTTGTGTCTTCTCTTTCCTCTTTCCGATACGAGACTTGGCTCGATCCCAGCTACGTCGCATTTGAATTCAAAGAAAAAGTACAATCGGTAACGAGTGTTTTGGTTCTATCGTTCGGTTATAGAAGTAGAAGCGCAGACTTGATAGATAAGTGTTTCTAGTTCTCCATCATGCTTGTAAAATTTATTCTTTTAGACCTTTAGACTTTCTGTAAAACTTTTATTTTTTTTATTTAAGAAGCATAGATGATGATGCAACTTGTGTGGATTTCTTTAAAAAAGAAATTAATTTAGTTACGAAATTTTCAAAGGATTTTTTAAAATCTGAGACTATATTAATATATCTGTTTCTTCTCTTAGAAGAAATTATGATTTGTATATTTATATTTAGATAACGAAAGATATTAAAATATTTTAATTAAATAATGCAAAATTAATCAAAAGTTAACAGTATTTAAACGAGGATGACGAATTCTCGATTGCAAATCGTCCGCCGACGAAATAGCGAGAAACCGGAGACGTCGTGATGTTGTCATCGCTGTTGACTGCACCTTGAGGGCGCACATAAAGACGATTTAGTGCCCTCGCAGATTAACGCACGTTCGCGGGATTCTATGATTAGAAACGGGCCACGCCTCACGTCGGCTGTCGTATTCCGGATTCGTTGTATAATTTCTGAGTTCTCATCCGCGGTACTCGCGACGTCGAATAAATCGAATCGGACGTATATATTGTACATTTTCAGTTATCTGTAGAAATTCAAATTCACTACTTTGTATATGTAATGTCACTGTAATCTCGCGATTATTCCTGACCTCCACTCAATCTAATTTGAAATATTAATCTCTCGAGCTCGTATCTCTTCATGCGAAGGACTTATCTCTGCTCTTTCTGTCTCATTTAATTACTAATTGAACCAATCGCGTGACTATCGTCGCAACGACGGGCATAAACTTTCATTCTTCGTCGATACGAACGCATCGGGAGTGTTGAAAAGGCTTTTTATCATCAGCGGCCGTAAGCTGGCATCGTGAACTCGTCTAATCTGTCGGCTCCAAGGGATTAATTACTCCTACGTAAAGTCCGTACCATCGCGGACGATCGGCTCGAGGGTGGCCCGTGCACGAACAAATCGCGCTCTCATCTTCGATATCTCGGCCAGATCGGTCGGGCGGCCGCCTTTGACGCAGATGACTGGCTCTAATCTGTTAAGTTAGACAAACAAATGACAATGGAGATCGATTATCTAGCTATCAAGAGAGATTGAGACGAGGGAGAGCTCGTGGAAAAGAATGGGAGAGGTAATATACAGATTTGCCGGTTTCGCTCGTATATATTATATATTGTCGATATAACGCAGGGCAGGGTGCGTCGTTGTGACGGGCGGGATTCAGACAGGTGGACGCATCAAAACCTAATGAATAACCGTACTAATTGGTGCTAATCTGTCGGCCGATCGTCCTTTATGCGACAATGCTGCAGGTGATTCGCAACAAAATTCTGTTCGAAATTCATTTATAAGTATATCGATATATTAAAATACGATTATATTAAAAATATAAAATTATTATACAGCGACTACCGTACTAAATGTCGCTTTAAGCGGCGAAATTTTAGTTTTACAATCGTGACTTTGTTGTAATTGTTACGACTCGACCCGCGTAATAATAACTTAAATATGTGAAGCGGCCCATAAAACTTTCGACGGCCGTAACGGCCAATGCTATCGAGAACCATACACACATTAAATCCTTGATGTTCCTCTGAGATTCCAGCGTGAATTCTTCCTAAAGGAGTAAACTCTGAAGATACATATCTCGAAAGGTGCTATAAACCATTATAGAACGTCGCGTCGCTGCTATATAGGCTTACGATCATCCTCTCACGAATATGATACCTGTATTTCTTCCACCGGTATAGATAACAAAGGGAATTATTTTAACGATGACAAACGACTCCGCGCCGGTTACCAATCCGCTGAAATCTCTGAAAAAGTTTAATTTTTCTGCCACACCCCCCAGTGCGAGATAGAAAACACAAATTACTCCGGTTCGAAATATCCGTCGTTGCTTCTTCGTCGAGGGTGGAAGGTAGGCCGGAGTCGAGTTAAAAAGCGATTTTTCTTCCAAAAGGGTGGGCGACCTATTGTGAGTTAGTTTCTTCCCTTCTCTACCTCTTACCTGTTCGATGATTCCGCGTAGGAGCGAACTGATCCGTCGCGAGCGGTCATCTGGAAAATTTCTCAACCGACTCCCACGTGGAGAAATGTTCTGTGTATGATTTTATTAAGCCCTCGTCGACGTCCCCTCCCGATCTAGAATTTCTCAGGATTCGCTTTAATGCGCTCTTACGGCCATCTTGACGAGATACAAAGCGATCCCAGGCAAGCAGAGCGATGTTATATCATCGTAGCGGCGAGTCTCGTCCAAGGGACTCACCTGCGTCTTGTATTCATCGGTAACCTCTTAATCGACCGTAAAAAAAGCTACTCAAGGCGTTCAAAGGAGAGTCACTTGAGTGCCACAAAGGCGCTTATGTTCGCACCACTATTGACGTCTAGCTTCAATTTTCTTCGGCTAGAATAGTGACTTCGAAAGCGGATGATCACAGAACACGGATCAATATGACACCTGCTCAAATCGAGAGAGTAAAAAAATAAGTGGCATGCAAATTTTTAGAAAAATAAAGAGTTAATAGTAACGTACATGTTAATATATGAAATGTTTGACGATAGGAAAAATAGAAAAAATCGATTGTTAGTAATTTAATATTTATTGCACTTTTTAATTTTATTTTTCTTAAAAATAATACAAGAATTAACTAGATAACCAAGAGTTTAAATAAATACGAAGGAAGAACAACATATTTTTCTAAAATATTTGTTTATTAATTTCTTTAACGTTAATATTAAAATTATTAGACAATTATCAAAATTTGTACGTTAAGATATTAAATTTTTTTGTTTTTGTCCTTTCTTTCTTTATGCCTTATATTTTATTTCACAGACCTTTCTTTTTAGATTACTTATTTTTCAATATTTTTTTAGAAAACGTCACTGATTTTTTATTCTAATTTTATTACTAGTTTTTTATTGACACCCTTGCATAGGCTTTTCATAGCTTTTTTAATATCTCTTTTCTTAACTTTTTACAGCTGAGAAAACTGAATAAATCTTTTATATTAAACTTATTTTTGTATTTATTGAGTTTTATTAGCTATATGAAATTAGGGAAGAAGATTTATTTAAAAAAAAGTTATAAGAAATCTGTGGAAGGGAATTATTAAATAATTAATAATAAAACACTCAGAAAAATGAGGGACTTTTTCTGCAAAGACATTGAAAGATAACTTTCTAAGATAAAGGTCTGTAAAATGAAGTATAGAAATTAGAAATAAAAAATAGAGGATGATCGTCGAGCGAAAGAGTCGGATCCAAGTTGCGGAGGAGTATGCCGTAGTTTTGCGTCGCTTTCTCGCGGTGAGCAATCAATAACTGCAGTCCCTATGACAGGCGACGCATACGATCGTGCAGGTGTTGGTACCGGTAACAGGGCACCGCTCGAAGAGCCGACAAAGACCCCGGCAATGGGCGAGTTGCATTCGGCATTTGTTTCTGGGGATACTTAGATCGTAATCTCTCCGATGCTCCGTCTTCGATGGTAGTTATATGCGCCGTCCTTACCACCCCTCCGCCGATCTTAAATTCAACGTGTCTCCCTTCGCCGACGTCATTGCGCCTGTTGTTTCTTCGCCGTTTCTGTAAAACGAAATGTGGCGAGTCGGCTACGCCGAACCATTTAATAGTGATACAATTAGTCGTAATTACATTGCAGTCAGAATATTTCGTAAGTTTAAAATGTCAACTTCAACAACTTTTTACTAAAAGTAAATTGATTGAATGAAGAAGATATTATTGAGTTAATTGATTGCATTATTCGGATATAAGAAGCTAAATTGCGAGTCTTTATTGAGAAATATTAATCAAGATTAAAGTTAAAAAAAAAAACGTTTATTACTAACTAATTAATTTTAATTATCTTAAATTTTAATTAATATGGAAAGTATGCAATTCGACATTAATGGAATTTTTATTTTTATTGATTTATGATACATCATTATTCTGCCTATTCAAACTTTCTCACGAATATATCTGGGTGCACTTTACTCTGATTTTTCATGCGAACACAGATAACTCGCAGTCTCACTGGATTTGCACATACATTCGGAGAAGAATTAATTAGGCGATCGCGCACAGCGGCGGCGGGATCGAAATCGCCGATCCCGTGGCTTCCGATTAACAAGAGTGGTAGCTCCGGGTAATTAGTAAGTACCCACCGAACAGCGTCTGCAAGGTGAACGAGCATTACCATGCTTAATGAGTCTTGGGGAGGGAGTAAGAGAGGGGCGTCTCGATTATGGTACACACCCTGGACGTGTCGTTCTATCTCTACTCGATCAAGCGACAAGTCGAAAGGCTCTTCGTGATGATAAAAATGTTTACATGCTAAATAGAAATGAGTTTGACATGGCTTTTGTAAATAAAGTCAAACTTTCCAAATAATAATACAAAAATAAAGAATTTCTAATAGGCAGCGAGTTTATGTTGGAGTTGATCAGAATTATTGATATCGCGACGCGCGTTACACTGTTTTGCGGCACCGTGCCAGAGATATGCGTTGATAATTGACGTAGCAGATCGGTCAGCGGGGTCTTGGAGCCCAAAGACTCCTCTCGGCGACTAAATAGCCGTGCGATGTTCGAGCACGGGCCGAAAAGACATTCGTATCAATTATGGGAGGTAAAGTTTCAGTGCCCCGCTAAGGAGTCCACGGTGGAGACAGACCAGCGCCTTTCGAAGGAACTGGCCCGCTATATTTTACCCAGCGGGGTACCGTCCTCCCCCTCCCGACCGCTAAAGAGTATTCTAACCTGCGTCTTGTGCCAGACCGTCCTACGTTCCCTTTGTCCTTCTCCATCTTCGTCCCCCGTCTCTCTTCGCCGTCCCGTCGGCATTCTCTCCTCCTCTCTGTCCTCTCTTCCGTACAAATTAAATTAATTTTCGAGCAGCGAACATTATTCTCTTATGAATTCTACCGCAGACCCACGAAATGGAGATGTTTTCACGTCCCACTACTCTCAGTCTGGGCCCCAGAAGTAAGATTCGGTCTAAAGGTCATTAGTAAACCGTAATTTTTCTGTCCATATCGTTCTCCTCTTTTGAGCTTTCTTCGCGTTCTTTATCTGTAAATCGCTCCTTTCTTTTACGACACTCATCATGGTGATAGCAACATTTTAATTCGCATGCATAATGCTAATTGAAGTGAGGAAATAATTTCTAGAGGGAGAGAGATAGAAATCGCGAAGACTTACAAAGTTCAGATAAAGGAATGACAACAATTATACATGTAGTGAAAAATATATATAAGCGTTTAATATGCATTATCGTAATTGTTTAATATTTATTTGAGTACTTAATTTATCGTTAACTGCATAATATAATTTTTATTGAAACGAGCATGAGATGTATAATTAATCAGATATATAATTATGTATTTCATTGTTTTACCTATTTTTATATTATATATTCTCAAGGTATAATTTTGCTTAAGAATCTATTATGTATATTGCGGGCTTTCAAGAAAGACATAATGTGTAATTAGTTGATGTAAGTATTGAGACACATGATTATATAGTAAAACTCTTTAATAGGATTTCGAAAAAAATTCATTAACGACTGAAATCAACAATTTGAAAACTGCACGAGGACTTTGACGAGACGATAAGGAGTTCCAACAAGCTGCCAGCTTAAAGACGATAAGCAATTTGTAACGTTCGAACCGGAAAAAAAAAGAATAGAAAATGCAGCGACAAGCAGAATGGAACGGGCGAACGGAGACGGGAGGAGAGGATCAGGGATGAGGGCGAAGGAAAAAAATGAGACTCCGCGGTTAACCGAGCCGAGCAACAGATACGGTCTCGGGTCTGGCTCGTGATAAAACATAAACGTTATTCCCGCTTGTGTAATTCACGTCTAAACTATTTAGATAAGCGGCTATCGCGCTTACAGGCGAAACACAAACGCGGCCCCTCTCTCCTTACTCTTCCCTCTTTCGTTTTTCTCAGCCGATATCCGTACTTGCGTAATCTCGTTCCATGCCTCTCGAGCTGTATCGCAGTTCATATCTTCCTCTGAAAGCAACAAATTGGTGCGTGTAACGAAAGAGCGAGTCGAGCCTTATGCGCCTCGACGAGTCTTAATTACACGATCTGCCTTCGAAGAATTATGCATTCCAACGCTACAATTAATTTCACGTTCTACCTGGCTTTTCATTTATTTATTTATATATTAACCTTATCATAAATATTAAAGTTTAGAACTACTCCAGATAAATTTAGATACATATTAATGGAAGTACGCTTTATGAATCCTTTTATATTTTTCAAATTACATTATGACATACTGTGTCGTCTTCTTTGCGTCACGTTTTTGAACGTAAAGTGTTGAAGTTTGAAAAACGCTTACCGAGCGCACACGTGAAGTGACCGATCAAAACCGCCGCTCGCCCCGAAAGCTTAAACGACGATAGCGCTCGAGGCTATATTATTAAAGATGAGCTCGTAACAATATCGAACTGACAGACAAATTGGACCACCCTGGGCAATACCCCCTAGTGCACCTCCGCACACGCTGTCCAAAGTAAAAAAAAAAAGCTTACGGATGCTACCAGCTGAGATATCGAGATAATGACGATGCCGAGAGAAGCGCTCGTCTACCTCGTCAGGAATTTGGCTACAAGATATGTTCGATGATCTGTCTTTTCGTGTATAGAGGCAGGGCTCCCTTTAAGATTTCATCGAGCTCTGTCTCTTAATCATGTTGTGAAAGCCATATCGTGTGAAAAATATATTGATGTTGCTTTATAATTAAAATGTTTTGACTTTAAATTTTCCAAGCCGATATTGTCATTGTTGAAAAATTTTTAAACGTAAATATTGATCAAATTGAATAAGTTATCGAAGCAGTAACGCAATTTCTAGGAAAAAAAATGACGTAACTGTATCAATGTTTTGAAAGCCATATCGTATAAAAAATATATCAATGTTGTTTTATAATTAAGACGTAAATTGATCAAATTGAAGTATTTTATCAGTGCCAGTTATGCAATTTCTAAGGAAAAAAATGAAGCTGTATCAAAAAATGCGAAGTAAATATTGATAAAAAATAATAAATATCTTTGGAAATTTTGCAAAATAACTACTTGGTATTTTTGAACATTTACAAAAGTGATAATCCACACACACACACATACACGTATGCACGATAAAAAGTTCCGTTAATAGAAAAGTTCGATTTTATTCGATTTATATTCGTAGTGTTATAAATAGAGAAAAAGCACAGAGATAAAGTTATCTCAGAGCACAGCAATTAATCGGTCTCGTAATTCTCTTCCTTGACCTTTAATACAAATCTGATGGAAATTGACTGCATTATTGATCAGCGAAATGCCAGACCGAGGAGAAATATGTTCCCGCTCGTAGCTAATCTAAAACAACGAGCGCGCGATATGGGCACAAAATC
This sequence comes from Solenopsis invicta, assembly GCF_016802725.1. NCBI lineage: Eukaryota > Metazoa > Arthropoda > Insecta > Hymenoptera > Formicidae > Solenopsis > Solenopsis invicta. The sequence goes on from NC_052673.1 coordinate 14,648,040, forward strand.
GGATTCCGTCGGAAGGGTACGTCCCATAAATAAGGAACTCGGATTTCGAGAAATTCAATAAGCGGACATTATCGAAAAGAGAAACGGCCGACCTATGCTCCGACTGACAGAAAGCGGCCTCCATCAGAAAAGTCGATATCTCAATTGACCGCACTATCGAACGCTAATGAATTATCAACGGAGGTCGCCTAATATTACAAAATTAGTTCGGGGCTCGTTTCGTTCATTCGACTCTGTGATGTAGCGAGAAGAAGTCGGAACCGTATTTCCGAGGGTCATAAATCACAAAAAATAGGCATAGGAAAGATCGTCGGCGTAAAAAAAGATAAAGAAAGAAAAAAAAAACGATTGAACGGCGCGACAGGAAGAGGAAAAAGGTGGATATCAGATTAAAATTCTCCTCGCTCTTTCTCATACCGTCTTCGTTCCACGCGCCTTGCACGTTGGCAGATGAATGTGGCTCTAAAGAATAATTAAAGTCGTGGCTGAGAAATTTGCGGCGCCGAGAGCTCGCCATTACGCACGTGGAGGGAGCTCGGCAAATCTTAATTAAAGTTTACGGCGTGTAATTTGGTTTGTTCTTCGCTTGACATTAGATTGGATTTAATCGTATGACTTTTATCTTTTCCCAGAGCAATTAAGTGCAACTTTAGCTAGTTCTAAATTGTGCACGGGTTTTTGGTTTTACGGTGATGCATATCGCTTTTAATCTTTAGATCTCGCATTACAAAATAATATCAACAAAATAAGTGAATGTTTTACAAAATAATATACTCTATAGTGAAAATTATCAATGTTAAAGGCATCAGGGAGTGACTGTGATAATTTTAAAATATAAAATGCACAGCTATTTATTAATCGTTAAATGGAAATTATTTATAAAATGATCTGAAACGAATAATCATTCACGAAATCTATAGATATTTGCAAAATAGTCTGTAATATTGGATAACAGAGTATTTTAGGCGTAAAGATGGAAATATATGCCATCTGGCTACAAAGATAAGAACTAAGTGAACGACTTGTTTTTACCTGTATAAATGCAAAATTTATAGGCGTTGAATAAAATATTTTTTGAACATAATTAGAAATTATTTATATTTTAACAAATACATAAAAAATGCATATTTTTAATTTGTATATGTGTATTATCGATCTGTTGCTCATATCTAAAGCGGGTAATATAGAAAGTGTAGAAGATATATCAACTGCAGAGAATTTACTATAACTTGGTATAAATCTAAAAAAGTATTATAATTTAATAAAAGAATATTTTATGAAGAAATTTTAATAATTTCCATATTTTTGAATTATCAACGTTTATATATTTGACATTTATATATAAAAAATTCAATGTTTTTTGTTTTAACGCTTAATCATTTATTTACTGATTTTATTTTCAACATTTTACATTTAACTTTTATTTACAATATTTTAATAAAAATGAAATTACTCGTTTCTAAAAAAAGATTTTCTTAGATTTAGTAACAAATCACGAGCACTTTTACTATCGATAATTTACAGATGGTTTACATGTGCTTTTTATTATTGTCAATTTGCAACTAAAAGCCTTTTTATATACTATGTTTATTTATATCAAAGAAAATACTTAAATGTGCATATTAAAATTTTGTCATACGTATATTTTATTTCAACTTTGAATACACACGTATTTTCGGTATTTTCCTGATACATATGTAGAGTTTTCATGTCAGATGCTATTTTTTTTCTCTTAAAGTATTCAAAAATTTGTGAAATGTCAACATCTAAGATTTTTTAATTATTTTTATAAATATTGTTTATTCAATATTTTATTTTTAACATAATTTGAAGCGAATAACGTACTTTGTTCGGTATTTCATTTTTTTGCAATAATTAAATAGGGAATCGACGATTTGTCAAAATTTTTTAAGGAAACTAAAAGCAATATTTTGATCAAAAACAATATTTTTTATGTACAATTAGTAAAATTGTTACTTATAGAAAAAAAGTTACATGTGGGTCTGATACGTCCGCGTATGTGAGACTATATATATACTCAGCATTCAGTGATATATTGGTCTTTCGTAATGAGCCCTCGAGGCTCTTCTATCACTAACTTCTTTTTAGAGAAGGGAGCCAGATTAACAAATTTAATTGCTTTGCAATTACGAGTAAATTACTTTGTTTTAAACGCTGTAAATCCATCTGTACAGTCGGAAGATTGAAATATAATTTAATTTAGACAAAGAAAAATATATTATTTATTTTCTTTGAGAATTGATAAATAAATAAAGATTATTATTGTTAAAGACAATTTTTTTATGAAAGAAGAATACGAAGTAAAAACAAAAGCACTCTTTTTTTTAAGATTATGCTTTCTTTTAGAAATATTGTATTAATTTTTATATAATTTTATTTATTAAGAAAGATTGTGCGTTTCTATGATAAATTTTTATACCGTCTTGCTTTATTTTTTATTATTAAACTTATCATAAAATAATAAAAAATTTAGAATTGTTCAAGATAAAATCAGATATACAATAATAACAAAGAAGCTAAATATTTATTGATTTTAAAAAGAAATTATTGTAAATTTAATTTGATGAGGAAGAACCTATTAGTAATTAATTACGTTGACACAATAATTTAAAAGATAAGAAAAGGATTGGTTTATCTTTATGAGTGAGTCGTCGTCTTCCCACGATGGTCCTTCTTAATTACGAAGCACTTTAAAATTCGATAAAAAATTACCATGTTTTTAATTACAATTCTACAAATTGTCAATTAAAATAAACAATATAAACAAGGATAACAATGAATGAACAAATAATCTAAGTATATTGACATAGGTATTATAATATAAAATAATTAAAAATTACAGTAAATTTATACGAAAATAATAAAAAAACAATGTACATTATTGTCTGTGATTTGCACTCTGAAGAATATATCTTTATTTTTAAATAAATCGAAGAGTTATCCCTCAATTCTTGTTTTCGAATTTCGGGATTCTTAGGGGTAGCATATGATTTCAAGGAATGTCACTTTTGGAGAATTGAAAGCTAATTGTCTCGTTACCGTGTGATATTTGACACGGAACAGAAGAGGAGCGTGTCGTAATTTCGACAGGGTGGTTTTGCTGTCAGTATCGGGACTCTCGGGTAACGGAGTTAAAACGCAAACAAAACAATGCGTTTTTCCCTGGGTAACAGGAGGAGGAGATTCTCCTCGGCCCTTTTCGACTGCGCGACTTCGACGAGTCGAAACTAACATAATCCAGACGCGCTTCTAGAGGCGCCCGGAACCCTTGACGCGCCGGTGTGGCTGGAATTCGAAAAATCGCCCCCTCGAAACTCGAACTTCGTGCAGCGCATTTAGCTATATAAATTACGCTGCCGCAATATGCGTACATAAAACTGTGTAACAGTTATAATTTAACCTCATTATTTTGAGTGCAATTATCTTTAAAATCGAAAAATTAATCAAAAACTCTTATCATTGAAAATCACCTCAAAAATTAAAAAAAATATTTTCTTGGACGTAAATATATTTCACTTTTATGTGTTTCATTGAGTGGAATAGAAAATTAAACTGAACATTTTAATGATTATATTTTTACGATATTTTTAAAAAAAAGACAGTACAAATTTAGAATTTCATTGCGTTATTTTTCATTTTATTTTATATTGTTGACTTTTGTATAAATGTTAGATTGGAATTGTATCAATATTTTTAAGACAATTTGCACAGTGATTTTTGAAAAATCTATCACATTGAAAATTACGTGATATAAATAGAAAAAAATTATTTTATACGGAAGGCGTCAATTCATAGGAACTGTCGTAGAACGGTTATTCCCACATAAAAATCTTATTAACTGACACGATCTTATTAATGCGCCCTGTTAGTCACGCGTGTAATTATATACACGCACAAGAGCGGCGCGTGCGTGGACATACGTTAGGCTTCGTGCGTGGTAGGCGCCAAAAGATAGCAAGGCAGACGCCTTCTTAACTGTGGGAAAGAAGCGCCGGCGTCTGGAGAGTCCTGCGGAGGCGCCGTGTGAGCGTCCTCACGAATTTTTTAACTAACTTTGGCTTTTTTTATAGTTTGGCTACAGATAACGCTGTTTTTTGGTAAAATGAGCAACGTGTTTCTAAAAAAATGTAAATCTTTTGAAACAAAATTATAATTTTATTAAATATAATAAATTAATTAATAGTTATTAATAATTATCGATTATTTACACAAAATTTATTCCAATAATAACTTTTTTATTATAATTAAAGTATGTATAAAATTTTGAAATATTATCTAATTACGATAACTTGACTTAGAGAACGTTACGAAATATTTACATTATTCATAAATTTGTATAAATTCTCTTGCTATCAATTTATTCATTGGAAATTGAAGATACAGAATTAAAGATTAAAATTCAATCAATCAAATAATTTTAACTTTAATCTATTTTGTCTTGATTGATTGGATTCTAATCTTCAGTTTGCAATCCTCAATCTCTAGTGCACAGTCTGATACAGACTTATAACATATCTGAATTGACAAGCGAATAATCAGGTATCCAAAATAAGCAGAATCGGTGCACTTTGATTGCCCGCACGTTAAACTGAGGTCGTGAAAAGAGATCTTGGCATAATGCGGTGTCCAGTTGCAAGACGGACCCGTCCGTGTTGCTGCATAAATGGACCCTTTGTGCTGTCGTCTCGCATCTAAATAGCCGCATGCGGCCTCGGATGCCCTATTCGTGTACAGTTTATAGAAAAATCTCGCACGGTGGCGTGTATTGGCCAAGCACGTGGGGGGTCCCCATGCCGCCCATGACGAGCCGTCTGCATTTTCGGAATCTGCTCTTTTTCTCGTCGCTATCGTCGATGACTGCTACACATTAGTAGACAATACCAGATGAGCGTTACTATAATGGGCGGGAAGAAAATCATACAGGTGGTACCTGAAAGAAGCTAACGCGTGTAATGGGTTTTGGCCCATTTCGACAAAAGAAAGGTCTTCAGGTGATGTCAACAATATAATCATCATAAATTTCCTCTTTTTACATGTTTTCGATATAAACAGTAACGTGATTAAGATATTGCCTCATCAGATATTTAAATTATATTGATTAATTTCTTTTAATTAATTTCTTGGATTTTGTCTAAAAGTAACGAAAAAAAATTATGAAAATAATCTACTATTCCGCTAAAAGATAATTTTTTTGCTTTAATTCCTTATAAATCAATTTATTTCTATGCAACATAAAAATCATAAAGTCATTATATAAAAATTATACATGCAGATTAGAAATCAGCCAAAACAATTACTACTTTATAAAAAGTCAATTGAATATATAGATAAAAGATATATTCTCAAAATTGATATTATCGCGCGTAAAAGAAAATTTCAAGACGCTTAAACAGTGAGAATCTGGAAAATGTACTGTTTAATGTTGTCTACGTATCCAAGCTTGCAGACTTACAGGACTACAGATGAGGATGCTCTCTATTATGCTTGAAGAGGTCAGCTCGACTATGCGTTTCTGCGTTTGAGCGCATCGGACGAGACTTTTGTCGTTTTCCCGTGAGTGGTCTAGACAATTGCGTGTATCTGGATGTCTAGACGTCGGGTCGTTTCACGTTTTCTGTTGAAACAAAAATCACATTAGTTTGAGTCTTTTCCGTTACTTAGTGCCGACAATTGCCGACGGAAAGTAGACTACAGAGAATAAATCTCTGTTTTTTAAATATTTACTTTGCTTGTTGTTACTTACATTGATTTGGCATATCATTTGATAAATATTTTCTATTTGATTGTTAATATATAAAGTCTTCTTTTAGCTTAATTTAATTCAATTCATTAGAAAAATATACAGCAAATGCTGTATGAACTGAGGTCTGTGGTAAAATCTATATTTTTAAATATTTTACAACAAATAGTGAGTTTAGAAAAGTTGAAGAAAGAAATATTGTAAAATTTGTGAATTATTTATTTAACTGAAATTGATTTAAGACTTTCGCATTGAGTTGTGACGCATATTATTATATTTATTCTACTTTAATTTTTATTAATTTTCCATGAGTTTTATGACGAGAGCACGCACGACGATACAAAAAATACCAATTAATTATACTGTGCGTTGCTTCCAGGAAAAACGATGATGATTAATCGAGGGAGAACAAGAGCGAACGTATTGCGCAAATGATCGTTTAATCGTTGCTTTTAGAAACGCGGCTCGCAGCATGCTTTGATTGGTCGGATTCGTCTCGTATAGGCGGGTCTTTCGTGCTCTCCTCCGCCTTGCGTTGCCAACAACTATGGCTGTCACGACGCAAAAAGATATTTTGCTGTCTTCTCAATTATTCAGACATTTCCGATATCAATAATTATTATACGTCGCAGTCGTCGCTTTCATTTCGGTTGTGCTTTTTTATGCGATTCCTATCAAGAAGAATTGGGAGTTGAAAGGTTTTTTTTTTAATGGGCCAATCATATATAAAATTAATTCAACCGCTTGAATTACAACCAGTTTGAATTAAAAACTCTTTCGCAATTATTTATAAAATAGATATTCTTATAAAATAAAAATCTCTATATTGCGTATTATGTAATTCTGAAAAAATTATAGAAAGTTTTTTTACACAAAACTTATTTACAATTTTAGTAATTACATTAAATCACTTTTGATTTAACGTAATTACTAATGATTTATTAAAAGTCCATGGTATTTAAAACTTTACATAAACTTTTATATATATTAGTTTTTATTATTTATCATGTAAAAGACCTATTCCAATATGTATTTAGACATCATTTAAAGAATTAATATTTTCTAATAATGTTAACTCAGCAATATTGTAATAACAATACAGTATAATACAATACAATATAATAATTTAAAATAATTATACGTGATGGTCTCCAATAAATTACTCGATGAAAATTTCAATACACGAAGTTACCGTACGCATCTGTGATAGTGAAAATCTTCAATCGTACATCAACGCATCCTCACACACACACACACACACACACACACACACACACAAGTATCGCCATGACGTTCCTGTGCGACGGGACCAACACTTGACTCCCTTGCAAGACCAAGTCACATTATACGTCTGCCCTCCGACCCGACCACTCAACCGTGACCATCCCCCGAAACACGGATAGTGCATCGATAAACGACTATTCGCTGTTCTCGCGAATTTTACAGATACATGTATCATTGGATACAGTGATGTGTTTGTCTCGTCGTGTGATATCAAATTTTAATGGTTGCTGAGATTACGTAAACAAATTGTCAAGATTTTCGAATGAAAATTTAAAAGCTTTTTTACGATCTCGTAATCAGTTTACTACGTGAGTGCAATATCGAGATTTCTGCGTGTGAATCCAACGCTTTCGATAAACTTATGAATTCACAATAAAGTTTGACGATTGACGAAGCTGTCAAAATTTTTACGAAGAAAAGGACTAATTTGTTGAGCATTAAATTGAAATTTAAAAAATTAACTGTTAGAATATAATTAAACCTCGATGATGTAACAGATTTCCAAGCTCTGTAAAGTAAAAACAAAACTTCGATTGTTAAATTTCATTAAAAACTAAAAGGATGAGACTTTAAACGCTTAAGAAGAAATACAATGCGCCGAGAGTTTTGTCTGACACAGTGACGTTCGACGCATCACGAGTGATTCAATCGGAAAATAGAAAAATGCTTTAGGATGTTGTCCTCTTCGGTGACAACTCCATTTAGCGTTCGTGATATTCTCAACGAAGATCAGCAACTCGGCGTCATGGATTGTTACGCGCATCATCAAAGTCAAGCTCAACACGTGCATCAAGAATATTATTCATACAACGTTGTCCCCGAAAATAATTGGGAAATGGAGAAATTTAAGGAACAACCAATGCCTAGCTATCAGCATTATTCGGATCTCAACCACGTTCACCAGTTGAGTCAGGTGGTGCCGCCGTATCAAGAGACTTCTATCACCGAAGACGGTAAGTACATTTTATAAAAGTTTGATTTAAAGATGAATTATTTAGTAATAATAATTTTATATCATTACATTTTTTTTATACATGGAAAGTATGATTTTGCTGAAGTATTTAAAAATTTAGCTAGATACAGATCTGAAAATAATTTTGGACTGTCAAAATAATTACGTAGAACGTTTAAACACGATGAGCGATGTTGTAAAAAGTTTTGAAATGGAACCAGCTCGAGCATCCTACATAATTATTTTAATATTCTAACAAAATTAATTTTAGATCTGTATATGCAGCTAAATTTTTCTAGATATTTTAGCAAAGCCGTTGTTTTCACGCATATATAGCAAAGTTTCTTTGTATCGAAGTATTATTTTGCCCAATTTTTTTTTATCAAACGAAGAAGTAATTATAAATGTTAAAAAATGATATTTATAGCGAAAATTATTGTAATTCTTTCACAAATTATTGCTATAAACACATGTGTAAATAATTTTTCAACGCAGTATAATGCTAATTAACAGAAATATGTTGTGTCAGAAGATAAATTATGAGTAAAGTAAAATTAATTTTTATATTTTAGAAATTTTTGTGCATTAATTTAAAAATTGGTTTTGAGGTATACTTTGTTACAATTGTCTCTCGTATATAATCCTAGGTCTTAATTTTATCGGTAAAAGTTATAATTCTAATAAATTTTCTGAAAACAATATCTATTTAATAAATTATTTTTAGGTAATATTGTTACGTCCAGTAAAACAGAACTGCGCAAAAGCCAATCTGGTAAAAGAACAAAGCGGAAGCCAAGGGTGTTGTTCTCACAAGTAAGTTTGACTTTCTTCATAATTAATTAAAGTTTATTCTAGTAATTTATTAAAATAATTTTATAAAAATAATTTTAGTTACAGATTTTTTCAATTTCAAAAATTTGTTTTATGTGAAAAGTCATTAGACGTTACACTTGAAATATTAGGTTGAGGAAAAAGAAATACATTATTTATGTATATACGTATCTACATAAATAATGGATTTCTTTTTCCTTAATCTAATAAATATTGGAATTATTGCTAAATCATAAATAATCCCCATAATCCGTTTTTCAGACACAAGTTTATGAATTGGAGCAGCGGTTCAAACAGCAGAGATATCTGAGCGCACCTGAGAGAGAAATGTTGGCCCAGACACTGAAGTTAACCAGCACTCAAGTGAAGATTTGGTTCCAGAATCGACGGTACAAGAACAAACGCGCCCGGATCGAAGACGCCGAAAAGCTACAGGCACAGAACATGAAGAATCAACCTTTGAAAAAGATCGCTGTGCCGATTCTCATTAAGGATGGTAAACCCAACGTGCAAGAGTCCTACAATGCACCTTATTGGCCAAATATTCGATCGGATTTGAGCGCTCCGATGCAGACGGACTTTAGGACAAACGAGATTCGTCTCAGTCCCGACTTTAGGTCCAACTCGAGCGAGATGAGAATTGACTCCAACATTAGCCCAGAGTACAAGCCAGAAGTAAATTCAGATATGCCCGGAAGATCAAGTCTGAACGATATGCCGAACAGGCAGCACGTACCAGAGTACAGGAGCAATTTCGTGACGGAAACTCCGCCGAATGTGCACGATTGCAGTCGATTGATCAAGACGGAATTCAAGACATGCGTAAATATTAATGAAGCTGTATCGTACCCGGATCTGAAAACTGTTCAATCCGACAGCAAACAGCTTATGACTGACAGACGAATGTCTATGGATATCTCTAATAGCGAGTATGGGTTTTCGAATTACCTCGCTCCTGCTAATTATCAAATGCAGTACGTGAATTATATGGAGCAGGTACCTATGGATCAAAATTTGCAACGACTGTGGTAGGTGCATCCAAAAGAAAACTATCTGATGCAAAAATTCCGAGTAATTAAAATCGCATTACTGTTTCTATTTTTAGACCTACAGTGGTTCTGTTGATAAGAACAATTTAGATTTAACAATTAAATAAGTCGTCACTTGAATTCTTTCAAATAGCTAATTAACTGTGTGCTACTGGAAAGAATTTCATATTTATCAATAAATATTGAAATTTTATTATCAAGTAAATTATCAACATCAATTATTGATTACTTTTAATCGATACGAGATGATGATTGATAAAGAAATAATTTGACCTCCGAGAATAGGTTGTATTTTATTTTTTTACATTATATATATATTTTTTATGCATATAACATAATATAAAGGTGAGATATTCATTAATCCTCCTTTATATACATTTATCTAAAATGTTAAAAAATATTATGTTAATAAATCGATGTTAAATCAAATCGCTGAATCTTAGCGAAGGATGGCCGAAAAGCGTGGACAAATGAAACAATACCAAAATAACTAACCAAAAATATATTCTTTACTTATTACACGTAAGCTATTGATGTTAAGTTAGAAATACACCATTTTAGAGCGTTGTAGAGAATAAGCTTATAATATTGGCAGCTGTTTTTTAGTTGGCTAAGATTTTCTCTTCGAAATAGTAACGCGCCGTACAAGAGAGCGGAAATTGCTTCAAGTGGCCTTTGCGGAAACATCGAGCACTTTTCCGCGTATGTTATGTGCCTCGAAAAGTTTTTTCCTCTGACTTTCAAGTGCAGACGCTAGTCGTGCAATAAATTAATTTTGTTCAATTGGTATCTTGCTGAATATAGGAACAGAATTGTGTATATTGTCAATAAGTTACGAAAAATGTTCAGTTTTCTATTAAACATGTAACACAAATATGAATGTGTTGTATTTTTCCTGTATACTATACTTTTAGAGAATTACTTCAATTTGATCTTGGATAAAAATTTATTTTTAAAATGGGAATAATAAATAATTACGATTTATGAATAATTAACTTGGTAATTATTATTCGCAAGAATTTTGTTAGAAAATAAGGTTTAAAATTTATATATTTATTAATACAGATTATTATCTTATTTAAAAATTGCTAAATGCAATCTTTATATTAAGCAAGAAAATATTTCATAATTAAAGAGTAGCAAATTATGCTAATATAATTTAACTAATATTATATAATTAATATTGTATAAATGTATTGAGAGAAAATAATTTTAAAGAATTTAATATATATTACACTGTTAAAAATCATAATTTGAATCACGTTTTATCATTCCTATAGATTGTTTTTTTTAAACATGTAATTAATTTAATTAAAATAATGAAGTTAAACAATTGAAATCAAGAAATGTATTAAATTTAATTCACGTTTTATTTATTATTTATTAACTAATGCATGTATTAATATAGATGCTGCTTACCTTAAAACTAAATATTTTAATTGTAGAAAGGAGTTGATTAAATGAGATTGTTTTTACACGTTTGTATTAAAAGAATTAATTTTGATACACAGACATGAAAATTAAAAATAACAAAATATTTAATGTAAAGAATTTATTTGAATTTGTTCCATTAATATTTAGAATTAAATCGGATTAAATATCGAATCATTAGTCGCAGTTACGACTTTGATTGTACTCATTATTTTTTACTGTTTTATTTTGTTTTCTGTTATATTATTGCACTCAATAAAAATGTTAACATTAATAATTATTATTACAAGAAATTAAATGCATATTATTTGCACGATGTGTTTGCTACTAGCATATTTAGCACATGCATCTATATGCATGGTGTTTACGATCCATGTTGACTTCCACTGAATTAAATTTAATCGAGATTCCTCTTGTGAGTTCGCGGTTCGATACGGAAATATGGCGAAATGGCATTTATAAATAGGTGAGTTCTGACAGCTTGAGCGAAGCCATGGGCGCCTTTTGGGTTATCGCGCGAACACGACGGGTCATCTGGCAGTCAAGTGCTGCCCACATAGACGATTTACATCAGTGTAATCGCGTTTATGGTGCTACTGGTGCCATAAAGGGCCATGGGAACAAGCCGATAAGAATGTCGCTGTTAATTTTATAAGACTCACGTGGCCATATTCGACCTAAACGAAATGCAACCTGCACCGCACTCCCGTTCCAGATATAAACCTGACCTGTACCTGCGATATGCAGGTTCTTATTTGATGAGATAAATTAATTCGTTCAATCCTTTCATCAGTACATATTTTCTACGCGACAAAAAAAAAATTAAAAGATTTATGTGATACGATAAAAGAGATAAAAATTTCGATGAAACTCGATTGAAAAACAAGAAAATGAAAAGAAGCAAAATTTCTTAATGACTCGCATAATTCATATATATTCAAAATTAATTAATTTTCGTTATTAATTTTTGAAAATTAAATGAATTCTTTTGTGCATCAAATTCTTCTTCTCTAGCGTTTCTTATAACGTCGATGCATCACTGCATCACTCCACATGCACCGTATATCTGTGGTCTGTGATCAGCACGATTCCATTACGATATCATGTATTCAGATAATCAATCACGAAACGCTCAACATAGAAATTTGATCCTATTTGCTTGTGAACCAAAGGGGGACTGCGACGAACGTTTGCGCGAGGTCCCAACAGAGAAAGCACGTGATGCTGTGCAAATAGATGAGCATATGCATAAAAGAGCCAATGTTCACAAATCAGACAACTGTAGTTATAAATGGGGAGCTTTTTTACATACAGATCATTAATCATTCTTCGATCAAAAAAATTGAGAAGAATTGCAGAACGGGAAAATCTACTTGTTGCATTTTGTATTGAAAATTGACCATAGAATGAAAACAAATGAAATAGTAACATAAATATCTACTTTTATATTAAAAATCAAATTGCGTTACTTTATTTTGAATATTAACACATGCCGTTTTACTAATTGCAACAGATTAAGAAATAACACATTAATTTAGAAATATGAAGTACTTTATATTGCTTTTTTCATAATTTTTTGATATTTTTTAAATTGAAAATATTTAAAAAATGTTTATTAAAGTTATTGAAAATATAATAAAAAATTGGTCTTTTGAAGATGCTTTCTATTTATGCTCATCGAAGTAAATTAATTTTAATCTTGATTTAACTTTTTTTTTAATTCTAAGAATTAAAAAAGATTAAAATAAATCAAAGTTGATAGAAATCGACGTTAGTCTCTACTTTAGTAATAATTTATAAATGTGTAGCAAAATAATTGAAGTAAATTGACGTCTTTTTCTAATGACTGAAGAATAATATATAATTTTTATTTAAATTGATTTCAATTTATATATCTAAAGTTATAATTCTAATAATTCATAAATTATAATTTATTTTTAAAAAACATTTGTTGCTGTAAAGAATTCTGCCTTACCTTGCGTGAAACTATAACCGTTTGTCGCTTGTACTAGAGCGCTGAGTCGAGATCAAGGTATATGAAATCGTCTCTGTCAGAAATTTAAGCCTAAATATCTGCTTTACCAACTTACGAAACAGTCATTCTCTCTGAGCTGAGAATCTTTTATTATTGACATATCTTGCACTCTATATTTTGTTCCAGAAGATATTTTCGAAATGTTAAAATATATATTATATATAATTTCTTCTTTTATAAATTTATAATTCTTTTCAAGAAACATTATATGTTATTTGCATAAGTTAATTGAATATTGATGCGAGATTGTTCTCAATATGATTGTTATTAATGAGACATTATCATTGTCTCATTATTTTAAAGGCGATTTATGTTTTTATCAAATTTATTAACTGTTCTGTCATTTGTGTTAATTCGATTAAATTACACGTTACACGTAATGTAATATTGAGATTGAACTAACGTAAGCAATGTTTCTTTTTTGTTTACAGAATACAAAGAAGTCACTGGCGAAGGTGCTGGTAGTAAGCTGCCCTCGTAGTTCGTAAGTACGAGAAATCTATAAAATATATTTGAAAGAATTTCTTTGAGTCGTGGCGGCTGCATGAAACACCGCTGATTGGCTGCTCGTACGCCAATTTTCCTTGACGGCGCTTCGCCACGAAAAATCGCTAAATTGCTTCTTTGAAATGCCGGAAAAGCGGAGGAAACGGTTGCCTCCGTAGTTCGCTCGACAAGTTCTTCTTGGTAGACTTCAAGCGTCGTTACTCGCTTGATGATCCGCGCGATGTACTCGGGCTGATTTTCTCCCACCTCCGTAAATCCACAAAGTAGAGCAGGCATCAATGATCGAGAAAAAGAAATACTTTTGCACAAGACTAAATTAATAAAATATAATTTTATCCCATTTCCGATTTAATAAAATACATCCAAGTTTGATTCATTATTTTATTATTCATTTTATTTATTATTTTTCCAAAGAATATTTTCACGCTTTGGAAAGCGTTAGTTAAAATCATAATGATCAAAATTTTCAAAATTTTAATGTTTTGTGATAACGCTTTGAATTTTTTAATAATTTTATAACAAGCATTTTTTTCATTTAATAGAAACTTATTAAATTATTTATTCAACGGTATTAATTGAGACACTCGACCTTACTAAAAAATTAAAATAATACGTGGGATTTAAATATTTGGAAATTCACGTTAGACTCGTAAATCATATTCGTCTCTACCGTCGCGTTTCGAATGTTTTCGTCGAAATGGAGAGGTGTCCCCTTTAACGTCTTCAATAGTCCATGTGACACTCCGGCTCCTAGGTCTCCTTGGCAACCATCCCAATTGAAACGCGTGTCAGAAGTCAGAAGAATGGTATATAAGAGAGGTAGGAAAAAGTAACGACAGAGACGAAAGTAACGACTGAAATCTCAAACTTGGAACCGGCAATTCTGTTTATATTACTTCGGGGGGGATGGTGAAATCAGATTTACGTGGTGCGCTTGTTTTAAATGAAAGTGAAGAGAACCTTGTTATATTTCTACAGCTTTTTCATCCTGACAATTGCGGATTAACTATGTTTTTCAATATTGATTTTAATAATCCGTGTTAAAAAAATATAACGAGAGTTAAGTCATGCTTAAGTCAGAAAATAAGGTCTGAATTATACTTTTAAATGATCATTCATTTTACATCCATTGTAAGAGATACTGCAGGCGCTTGAAAAAGTCAGAATTTTTTACCGTGTACGCAAATGGTTCGTGCAAAATTGATAATGGCCGCTGTGTAGCCTCGAGCGGTCGAATTGTCCTCTTTGTACGATTTTTTAAAATGAGATTCAAATTGATTCCGTTTTGGTAATTTTTTTTGCAGTAAACCTTACTTTTGATGTACTTATCTATGAATTGATTGAAACAGAAACTATTTAGTTAGACTATGTTGGAAAACTATCTTTGATTTTTCAAATTTGACTTGTTTTATGAATATTGAAACGACTTCTTAAGATAAAAAGAAGTTAAAAGCAGGTTTGACTAATTAATATATATTTTTTAACTAAATTAAGTTAAAAAATGGCTTATAAAATTATTTACGTTGAAAGTATTATGCGTTTAAAAAAACTCATTAAAGTTAAAAAATTAATTCATTCAAAATCAACGAAGTTAAGTTAAAAGTTATTAACTTTTAAATTTTAGCTAGTTACTATTCCTGATTAAAACAATTTTAAATCCTTATAAATTTGACAAAGATAAATGCTTTACAAAATTTAGGAAATTTATTTTAAAAGAGTATGAAATGTGATACATACACATAGCAATAATTATAATATTAATAATTACAAAATATAGAAAATTATACTAAATATTTTTTTTAATTTGTGGCTTTACACTGTTATGAGAAAAAGATGCTTAAAAATTTATTTGTTGGAATAATATAAATTTACTTCACTCAATTAAATCTTTATTTAAATACAGTAAATAAAAAACAATTTTATTCTTAGCAAATAAATTAATTAATGTATTTTTTTATTACAGTCAAAGTTTTTTATAATCAATAAATATTGAAGCAAACATTACATTTACTTCTGAATATTTCGACTTTTTTCTCAATGTAACGTAAAAAAGATAAAAACGGCAAGTTTATTAAAAAAAATTGTCATCTCAATAATTACTTTCAAATGTACTATATATACTCTATATTGCTGAATTGTAGTATTTTATTATTCAACGGATAGATTTTGCGTTAACTTTGCAAGTTTTAATTCAATACCATTTAACTTGCGAAGCTTTCTCGTAACAAACGAAAGACGTGCGCTTGGAGAACGGTACAGCGAGGGGTTAAGGCGTAGAGGGTGATCAAGGGAGAGAGGGTGGTCTTGCGCTATTAACAGCTAATGAAAATTAGCTTTCGTCGGTTGATTGAGCGTTAAATCGTTCCTTTCTCGTTTTACGAGACAAGTCCATCAGTGGTGCACTCGAACGAGCGTACTTCTGCTTCAAATTGTGAGCTTGTTACCGTCGATCTCGCGTCGATAGCAAATTCCTGAATCCAACGATTGAAAATGGTTTGTTATGTTCGGAATTAATATATCTCAGGTTCCAATATAGATTTTTCATTATGTTTAGGTAAATGTTCAACTTCAGCGATAAAGGTTTCTAATCAATAATAACATTATTTTTATTTTAATATTTTAGTTTTTCGAATAAAAATTGGAGTAAATTCTAGGGTACAATTTTTTTATATCGTATACCTATATAATTGGACGCGTCTCGTATTTAATTAATTTTATTTTTATAACTATTTAGCTATTCGGTACGTCACAACCTAAAGACAGATTTGTAAAATTATTGAAACAGTTTGTTTATTTATTAAAAAAAACTAAAGTAATACGTTGATTGCAATAATTAACGCGATAACTTCTATCGCTGTGCTCATAGTTTTAACGCGACGGAAAATCGGTGATGCTGTATAGACTTTATAGTCGCTTCTGCAGTCCATTATTGCTTCGTTTAGAACAGTTCTAAACATTGTAAAGCCATAATGCTCTTGCGCTAAACGAGGCCTTGTGTCGATGCACAGTTGCTATTAGCGCCATGCAAAACTCATCGTAATAATTTGCGGCTTGCGTCTCACGAAAATTGTGCTGACCACTACAGTTTGTTGACACTCAGAAACGCTAAAAATACGAATTACGAAGCAAAAAAAAAACGAATGGTAGACGATCCAAGAGTTTTTCTATTGCTTGCCAAAACTGTTCACATGAAATGTCTTATATTTAATAACCTGTGCCCAAATTATTTCTTCAATTATTTGTTATGATTATTTAGCTTATTTTTTATAAAGTATTTTTAATTAGATATTTTTATTTATATCCAAGCATTTATTGTAGGAACTTTATATCTTTTTCATAATACGACGCAATTGGCATTCTGTTAAAAGAATAATTACAGCTTAAATGGTCTTAAATATAATTCACAGCTTAAATATTCTGATAACTCTTATTATTACTACTGCGTATACATGCAATTAAAACTTAAGATGTCTAAACAAATAAATTAAAAACTACTACTTCCTTGGCGGTTCGGAGACAGTCCCATAAGGATTTACGCGGCGGAATGTAAAAAGCATTTCGGTGAAGGCAATGTAACACTTTTGTTTACAACAGATGAGTGTCAGATCTAGGTTTTTTTCTCGTCCGTTGGTTAAGCCTGCTCGTCTCCGCGTCTGAATAAACATATCTGATGTCTGCTGGGCCCACCCAGACACAGCCATTAAAACCCTTATGAGAAAGTCAGTTGCAATATCGTCAAGAATTCATTTTCTGCCTGCAACTTGTATTTTTCTTAAAATTGAAAGGACTCTGAGAAAAGGGAGGAAAATTTGAAAAAAAAGCTCTTACGGTTGATATACATATATTTAAAGACATTTACGCATCTGTACTTAAACATTAAATCGAGTTTGAACATGATACACGCATGGCGCATGTTAAACAAATTCAATTAGCATTAAATATTTCAAATTTATTTTACATTTTACATTGCACACGTTTCCGCTACTAATTGCACATATTCCTTTTGTAATTCGATAAACAACATTTTCCAGTTTTTACTTTAAAAATTGTGCTCCGCATCTACATCAGACAATATTTTTTCAATTAAGATAAAACAGCATCGTGGTTTGTTACAACGTAATAGTTGTGCAACGTTATCTTTGTTTTTTTCTATATGAAGTTTTGAAGTTTAAATCATTAAAAGATTAACACGTTCCGTGCGACGCTGATCTTTCCGTTCAGATTGTTTGATATTACGATTATAAAAAATATATATGGATACATAATTACCTATATGATGCAGTATTGATATATTAATCTTCCTTCTTTAAAATAACAATTTTGATAGTTTTTAACCATCATGAAGTATATTTTATTTAATAAATATAATAAACGTAATAAAGAATGCTATGGGTCTGCGCAGCATGTCAGTATGGTGAATAAATCATCTAAAATCGTCGCGGAACGTGTTAATGAGAAGCTAACAGAGGCACTGGATCAAGTTGGTTTGAAAATTTTATTTCTCTATTTCTCTTTTTGTGTTTAAAATTTAGTATCTTAGATAACGGAAGAAAATACAGGAGATTTAATATTTCATATTTTATACATTTATTTACAGGCTAATTTACACGATAGTTTTTATATCGCTATTGAATTATAATAAATACGCGTGCGATGATCTCAGACAGCTACAAGATGATTCGTAAATCCAGCTATTTATACGTGTTAATGTAATTCTGAAAAAAGAACTTTTTTTATGCACACACATTAGTGCTCGCAAATCGAAATGCAATTGAAAGACTTAGAAACAACAGTTGGAAATGAGTTGCTAGAAACTGTCAAAAAATATTAACGTTTTATATAGATACAGTCAAATTTCGAATATATTTTTAAATTTTATATTCTAAAAGATGTTCAAGACATACTTCTGGATTGAATATGATGTAATAATAAATAAATATATTTTTTACATAGTTAGGCATACTGTTGTTCCAATCTAAGTCCTTCAATTCATTTCCAGGACAAAACACTCATCATAAATTTTCCAGAACATTCTTTTCAACACTCTTCATAATGTATCTATCTAAAAAGTATTATCATTCTCTATAAATGATAATATTTTGCATTTTTTTTCCCTGAAGTACCATCATCTTCGTTTAGACATGGAACAGTAGTCGGTACTTCAAGAGCAGTCTATCGTTCACTTCTCGTCCTTGATTTTCGAGATTTGATTCGGATCGAAATCGGGTGTGATCGGGCTTTGTACCTGAACATGAGTGGTATGTAAGGGCGGGCAGAGTAGCGGGTGATACGGCAGACAATAATACGGGAAACCGCCGAGCGCTTTGTTCGCGGGATGAATTTGCGGGCTCGACATTTGCCCGGGAAGTTGTCCGGAACCACGAAGAGGCAATCCCCTCAGATGCTCGTCCGGATGTACGAGAACGCGTACAGCCACGCGCCTGGCGCTTCCAGAGTTTACGAGGGCGCCCAATTCTTGCTGTTGGCGCCGCTTGGTCTTGTACCTAAAGTCATTAACGACAGTTAATGAAATTGGAAAGAAAAAAAAATATTTGCGATAAAATTCGAATTTGCATTTCCAAAATCTTTATCTTATCTTTCGAAACTTTTGCATTAAATCTAAGTGAATGAAATGTGTAAAGCATAGATAAAAGACTGCACCGTCGATTCTGAAACCAGATCTTGACTTGCGTCTCCGTCAATTTTAAGCCACGTGCCAAATCAGCCCTTTCCGGACCCGACAGGTATTTTTGAGCAGCAAATCTTCTTTCCAATTCGTAGACTTGCGCGTGCGAGAATGCTGCCCTACTGCGCTTCTTTCTGTTCTGCAAACTTTGGCTTGAATTTTGCGATTCGTACGCGTCATCCTCCGCCTCGTCTGCAAGATAGGTGAACGAACTTCTATTTCATAAACAAAATTGCGAGCTGTTGGATAAACTTTAATTAACATGGGCGCGCAAAAAGCAAAGTTTTTATTATGAATTTCCAATATTTCGATTTTGTCGAACGCATTCCAATTTATATCTGTAAATCATTATGGTTTATTAAAAGAACAAAGCTTTTAAGCTTTTGCATATCGACGGACAGTGGCGTCTCATTTTTCGAATAACGCGAGCTTGCCGTTCAAATTCGTTTGCGGATAAATATTTAGATTTGTGCGAGAATCTGCAACTATACCGTAAAGCAATCGTTTAGCCCGAAAGTCGGAGTAACCATCAGCGAGCAGCCATAGAGACGGTGAACGATCGGAGAGAGAAAGAGCGAGAGAGAACCTCATTGCTTTTGATGTCTCGTACAAACATTAACACATGTACTCGCTACTCTGACATGTTTACGCTCCTGTTCCGCGGTAATTCTCCTCTAAGTTTAACCAGTGGCACTAGAGTACAATCGTATTGCAGATCAGACTAGCTTCTTCTACTTGGCAACGCGCTTGATCCGCTACTTTGCTATATCGTACCCCCTTATTAGGAACAAAAATAATGTTCAATTTTTTTATTGAAACAATAAGAATGAATTGTATCGCTAAGCGAATAATAGTTTGCGCTTCAGTTTTTAAGTATACTTGCAGATTCTTTTGATCCACGTTGACATGAAGATCTCTCACGTATTCAAAACTAAAAATAGCGAAATAAAAGACGCAAATGAAAGACTGGTCCTAAAAACACAAGTTCCTTCGCCCATTTTGCGGTCCATGAAATTCGAATCGAATTGTATGCCAAACGAGTCTAATTGTAAATTATTACTACCATCTGTATAAACATTTATCATTTACTTGAAAAAGTTAAACTTCGACGCGCAGGAGTATGACATACACCTCACCAAGATTTAAACCTATAACTTTTTATTTTTTGTTTTTATGTCTCAAAGGATTAAAGAGTTTATTCTTCTTTTTTATTATTTTTATTTTTACGGGCGCAAGAGTCGATGTTATGACAGTGCAATTACTGTCGTACTAAATTAGTCTTATGGTGAAGTATAGCATGAGTGCATGGAGTATCAGATCTCCATTTAGTTCGTCATATTCATTTTTTTTACCTGGTTCGCGGAAGATTAAATATTTAGTAAATAATAAATATTTATGCAGATGATATTATGATAATTTACAATTTTCTTGTACATGAAATAAACATATCAAAATCACTGCTCGCATTATAACGTTATTTTCAGCATCTTTCTTCACTATACACGAAAGAGATATTTTTTTATACAGAATTTCAAGATAAATATCTTTTAAAAACAAATAAAAAGTTCGAGGATCTTATAAATGTGAATTCAAATAAGGCAAGACGAACTTAAGAGCTGGGTGTTGTGCGTCAAAAACAAAATCTCTGAACTTTGTTTTGTGACATACGCATTTTTATTGTCTAAGATAACGTTTTCGGAATTCACAGATTATGTTCCGAAAACGATGTCTCTCTCTCTCTCTCTCTCTCTCTCTCTCCCTCCCTCCCTCCTTCCACGTTCCTCGAGACTAAGGCGCTTTCCGATATGATTCGATCGGTACGTTTTTCTAAGCTGATGTCAATCTCTTATTGATTTGTACTGATGAAGATTAAAGAAACGTTTACTCTATTTATTTTGGTATTTGTTTTTGTTTTTGGCGCACAACGCCTAGCACGGCTCTTAAAGTCGTCTTGCCTTATTTGAAATATCTTTTATTTTAAATATGTTTCTATTTACATCCGTTTTCGAGAAATTCAGCAACATTTTTTTAAGATAGTTTTATCCGTTTAAAAAATTACGCAACCCAGGGGTGGAGGAATCGAATTTTTAGTACGATGATCAGAAAAGTTATTTTAATTTCAGTTAAAAGTCCCTGTCATAAAAAAATTTTTACCTTTGTTTTTGTGGCTGTTGTATTTAGACAGTATTGGGAATTTGACTATTTTGTCATTCGATCCTTTTGTATCTTCAAAATATATCTGTGTTCAATTTTTCTGAGATTAATGTCCTATCATATAATGTTTGGCATACAATTCGATTCGAATTTTGAGTCACAAAATGAGCAAAATCTTTTTCGCTCTTATTCTTTTTTTTTTAAATCTAATTTGCTAAAATTTTTTCCGAGCATTTTTTCCGCGAGGACATTGTAATATTGATATTGAAAACATGAATTTTATCTGGTCAACAAAGAACCAATATTTCATCTAAAAAATATTTTTTTTAGAAATAATAATTTATTTAATCATAATAATTTGTCAATAAAATGTTTCAAAGAAGATAAGATAAATGCTTCTACGTATTTTTAATTAATGTAGAAAAAAAATTTGCCAATTTTTTTCTAGTCTACGCCAGAGTATATTTGCGAATAAATCGCGAAGTTTTCCAATAGTATCATAATTATTTCGCGCTCGAAACGCTCATCCTACGTCAATGTTTATCGTCGGTGGTCAGCAGGAGACGTGAAGCATTTAGAGAGATCTATATTTGATCACTTTCGACGTCGACTAGATGCCATCTCGTCCGGCTAATGCGTCCATCCTTCGGTGCTCGTCAAACATCCTATGGATGTTTATATCGAGTCTATATCGAGAGTTCAGTTCCAGGCGAGCAAGTGGCGTCGACTGACTCTGATTACATCGATGATCCTTCGAGACCACTAAAACGCTTTTCGGCTCCTAACGTTGCGTCCGAGAAGGACGCGAAAATCGAAAAGAATTTTCTCAGTTATTACCTTAATAAGTGGTTAAGAACAATTTGTCGCGACAACGACGATTCTTTCGACTATCCATTATCATATTAAATGACTGGAGAGATTTCCCCTCGAAAGTGGACTCGTAATTTTCTGAGTGCACCTTGAATCGGTGCCAGCTCGTGTCTACCTCTTCACCCTCGAGCGGCTTGCAAACAATATGCTATCGTGCGGTTTCAGGTGACGATTCTTCACTTAAGAGTAGACTATCCTTCGTAATGTTAATTATTTTATATTTAATGTTATATTTTCACGCGACCTTTATAAAATTTTACATGGCATATTTCCTATAAATTGCTTTTGCAAACCTTCTTTCTGAAATTGTTACTCGCGTTTTCCGTTGTTTTGGAGCAAAATTATTATAAAAAATGTATCCGATTTTCTCCGGAATTTAATACAATTTACTAAATCCGGAGTGAAAAAATAAATGGGTGGGTTAATGACAGTTTATATTTTATTTTAAATACACGGGAGAAAAAAAAGATTCTTTATCTTTTCTAATTGTAAAGGAATACAAAATAGAAATCCTGAGTACATCATCATGAATGCTGTTAATCATGATTGATTTCACAAAGCAGTTAGTGCGAGGGAGAGTATCTGTTTACCCTCATACTAAGATAACACTATTCGGCCACGTAATTCTATACCTTCGTGTCAGTAACAAGGGCGAGTATTACGAAAAAATGGACGCGGCACAAAGGGATGCAAAAGTAAACTATCGCTATCCCGCGCACATAGCGCAACGTGTGCATATGGCGCAAAACAACTCAATCAAACATAAAATATTGCCATTTTATTGTACAACGTAAAACAGCAATATTTTATATTTGCGTGCAACGCATAGCGCAACGCGCCTAGTACTAGCGGATGCAAACTATTAACTAAGAATTATTGCTATCCTATATGGAACACCTAGCGCTACATCTGTCGCGAATAAATCAATCACGAACGTTTACTCGGAAATGGTTAGCGATCGTAACCTTGATCTAAAACGGTTTGATCTGTACGGTGGTGATCCGCGAATCCTTGCGTGCTCGACGCACAGAGGAACAGAGTGTGGCCAGAGATCGAACAAGTGCAAGAAGTAGCCGGTACTTGTGACGTCTGCCGAGTCAAGTGCCACTTATGCTACTAAAATTACATTCAATTACGTTATCTGAGCTCGGGTTAACTTTAAAAACCCTTGAAAAGAGCTCGCCTGTTACGCGCGTATCTGCTCAAATGACCTCTTAAGCCCGCATCCTCGTGCCCGATACCAAGATTCTTCTCGGCAGATCACCATCTTTCAGGTTCTCGAAGATATTGTTCCCAACGTATTATGTAGCAGTTTTATTTCTTTTCCGAAAAAAATTAATTTTGTTTCCCCGGAGGACGTCACGTGATTAAAAATAAATTAAAAAGAAAAACCAAAGTTCGTGGCTCCTGTGAATAACAATTCAAATAAGGCAAGACGAGCTTAAGAGCCGTGCTGGGTATTGTGCGCCAAAAACGAAAATATCATCAGTACTGACGAAGACTGATGATTAAAAGTCGAAACGTTTACTCTATTTATTTTGATATTTGTTTTTGTTTTTGGCGCACAACACCCAGCACGGCTCTTAAGCTCGTCTTGCTTTATTTGAATTGTTAAAAGTAAATTGTTACAACGCTGTATCTTTTAAAGATTCCTTTTTCTGCTTCGTGAAATCTGCTTACATGCGTGTGAAGCTATCTATTAATTGCTATTTGTGTAGATTATTTAATTTAGTACTACAGAATTTATTGGAAAATATTGGAATTATGGAAAATTTAAATAGCACGTAGTGCTATTTTGACATTTTACACTCTTTGACATTTCATAGATTTATAGGATGAAAAAAATTCGCAGTACGATACGTTTCTTGCCAAATTGATAATTTATACATGCAAATGGCATCACGTACCTAGATATTTATTTTTACTCATATCCAAGGCTTCATCTTGCTGCCTGTGAGAAGTCTCTATCGGCTCTTTAACAGGCTGATACGCCGTCAGATTTCCCAGAGTCTCGAAGTGATTCTTGAAGGTTCCCTGGGTTAAGTGCGGGATGCCTCCGAAATTTGATAAATTCGCTTGCGCCAGGTTCCTCCTCAGGATATCCAGCTCGTGCGCCATGCTCAACTCCGGGGTAGGCAATCTCGGATAATGAATCACCTGATCATGGTCGTAGCTCCCGTCAAGTTGTTCGTTCTCCACGCGCTCGTACTCGCGATTATGTCTTCTCATCGGCGTGGAGACAGCGACCTGGATTTTCTCCAAGTCACATCTCCTCGAATCCGCGCAAGAGTTTCTCCGGCTCAAGATGTCAGCGATACTGAAAGGAGTCGGTTGAAAGGGTTTCGGCGAGGCTTCGCTGCGCTTGTCGTCCTCCATCACTTTGTACTTCACCACTGCGTTCTCTACCTCGTGACAATCACAATGAGAGCTGTCTTTTTGAAACCGTTCTTTTTATGCACTCGATATCTCCTTTCTCTTCAGACTTTTTTCTCTTTTTCTTCGATCTTCTTCCTCATAATTGTAACTATCGTCGATTGTTCACACACGAGAAAGCGTCACATGTCACGCCGAATTCTCACCGTGTAAGTTCACTATCTTGTCTTTCCTTCACAATAAACTTGGCTCTCTCTCACTCGTATAAATTTGTCAACAAAAATCGAAAGATTTTACGTCGAATTTCTTCACGTCATTCCCGTTTCTCCGTCGACACGTTGGAACGAAAGATCGGTCGACGAATGCTAGGCGCCTTCCGTGTTCACATAATCCCTGGCGGCCCTCAAACAGCCAGAGGATCGTCAGTAGGCCGACTGGCGTTATTAATTGTTATTCCCGAGTGCTCGGCCCTTCCGATTCGAGTGTGCTTCGGTCAAGTGTGCTTGTCGCCCGCGGAGACTTATTTTTCGAATTACCACACTCAACTTGCAGCTCTCCCTTCCTCCCTCGAAAAGAGCCTCCCTCTTTTACTCGACCAACCCCCACCTAAGAGACGCTTCGCCCTCTTCTCGCCCTTCTCTTCGTCTCTCTCGCTCTCGCTCTCTTCTTGTTTCTCTGTTTATTTCGCAAAGATCTCTACTTCCACGCAGATAATCTCACTCGTGGCCGTTTTGTCTGTTCATCGAGAAATGAAATTCAATGCCTATTCCGACGACGCTCTCATCAGCTATCGATCGCTCTCTCACTGCGTGTCATAGAAATGATCTTTCTCTCCTCTCCTTAACGAGCTCGCTGATGCTCCTCGTCACCCACCCTCTCGGTCCCCAGCTCTCCTACGCGAGCTTGCACGCGCGAATACCGCGCGTTCTGAGGTAGGTGGAGCTTTGGATGTTCTACGTGCGATCGGACGCAACGCTTCCGTCACGACGCAAGCCTCGCCCTACGGCCAATCCACAGCTTTTCCCGCGACGTCGCTTTTCCGTGGTGGCCAATCCAGGCGGAGGCACGAGTCGGGAAAAGATTCTGCCACGGAGTGGGATCACGGGAGATTTTTAGATCATTGTGATCGTCGCGACTCCGCCGGAAACGTACGGACACTTTAGAGATTTTCTCGTTTTGTCATCCGTGTCAGCGAAGATGATAAAAGGCTGCTTAAGTTCTTGCGACGGAGCAATCACTCATGGTCGTTATATATGACGACAGTTTCATTGTTGATGTATGCTTTGCGATTACTTGTACTAGCATGTGATCAAAGTGTACGTTAGCACATTAGGGAAGTAGTTAACAGATTCAATCGGATTGATCTATTATCCTCTTTTACGGAATTTGATAGTCGCTTTATATATAGTTTATATATTAATATTTTAACATTCTGTTTTTATTCATTTTTCTCTCTTAACTTTTATATTAATCGTTTCCATTTAATTATCATTGTTTACGTAATAATTATTTCAAGAAAAAGTTATTTTTTTTAAATCAAATTTAAAGTTTTTTTTTCACAGAATAAAGTTTATTTTAAATAATCTATAATTTATATTCAAGAATTTAGAATAAAATTTACAACTTTATATGTCACGTAATATAAAAGACATTTAAAGGGAATTAGAAAAAAGTATATAAAATATAAAGTATACACGTATATGTGTATATCAAAAATGTATGCCATATAAAATTATAAAAAAATTCTCTCATAAAATAACGTGAATTAAGTACATGTAAAATGAGTTTAACATTTTTTTAATGAAGAACGAAACAATGTAATTTTTTTTTTTTATAAAACATTTCCATATCAAAGTATAATAGAAATTGTTTCGAAAAAGCATGTCGCTATCAATCAATAAAAAATGATCAAAGTTAGTAGAATCACAGGCGATAATTTCAAAAAGTTACTCTGTTCTCTTTGTACAAACGGAATGGTAGATGTCTACGTACTTCTCGTCTCGATACGATACGAGAGAAACTGCGCGGTGCATATATAGGGTGTGCTTTACATAACAATCGCCGCTAAAGACTCGCAGCATTGTCCGCCACGTGCTGGCACCCGAGTTCCTATGGCGGTTTAATTAAGTGTGAACCACAGGAACGTGGATTACGCCTGAGTTGATCCGATGATGACCTCGCGCGCTTGAGATATCGATGAGAAAATACTTTCGCTCTCTACCTCTCTCTCTCTCTCTCTCTCTCTCTCTCTCTCTCTCTCTCTCTATCGTTGCGTGGTGCATCATTCACATTCTTGTTGGAAAAATGCATATATGTTGATAACAAATTCTCTTGATATAAAAATAATTAAAATATTAATACGAATGATAACATGTCCTTACAAAAAAGTTATTGTATTGACAGACTTATTTCAGCTACACAAATTGAAAATTTTTTTTGTCAAAGAGATGATTATTTTTTTAATGAAATGAAATAAAAACTTTTTGGGTAAAATTAATATCAACAACTAAAAGCATATTTTAATACTATAATGCGATGATTAAAGTGGTATAAGAACATCTGTTCTATGCTTTTCTTTCAAATGAAAAGAAAAATATTTAGGATTTTTCCGAGATGCCTATTTTATGTAATCATTTTTATATAAAATGATTTGACAGTTTTTTTTTATTCAATTATGATATAAATAAATAAATAAATTTATTTTCTCCTGCTTAAGTAAGAAAAACCTATAAACAAGCAGATTGCGGGTGGCACATGAATTGTGATAATTACCTGCAATCAAAAAAACTTTTTTTTAAGGGACAAATCGTGTATCAAGTATTACCATTCTGCGTTAAGTATCTGGACCGGAAATTGGAAAAACGCCATCCGCCATTTGCTCGTTACGTAGACGATCTCAGGCCAATCTTAAGTCTACATACCAAGACCTCTTTTTCTCGATCCGATCTAATCAATAATAAATTATAGGGGGCTGGTGGTACATCTCTCCCCTAAAGCTGAAGCTCTGACCCTCCCGCTCAATTGGTCGCAATTCTTAAAGACCTTAATTGGCGCGGAAAATTATACCTTATTTCAGTTACCCCCGAACAAGACCGGCGTCCGCCCTTCGCCGTCATCCTTTACTCGCTATACTTTGTTGCCTCTCGTCTTCTCCTCCTTCGCTCGATTTCTGCCACTCGGATATTTCTTTTTCCGCCATGAGCAATCGTTCGAAATATCGAGATTGCACGATGACGAGCGTCTAGAGAGAGAGAGAGAGCGGGTAGAATTTTTATCGAGAGACACACATCGCGAGATAGGTCGACCAATTACGAGACGAAGTGTCGGTCGTTTATGAAATGAAATCTCTGTCAGCGAACATCTCGCCAGCATCCGTCTGCTAAAACTCCGGCAGTCGTCATTCATACGACAAGTCAGTCGCGTTGCGCAAAAAGTCGCCGGCCTCGTCTCGAACGAAGCCGCGCGGTTACCCCTTTTAACAAGCTCGTCGTCGCCTGTCGTGCGAAGAGAGCGACTGGAGATGTCCCATAAAATCGAATAGTTCCGTACGAGGGCTCCTTCCGAGCCCGATTTAACCGGCAGTCAATAAAGACTGCGAACTAACGGCGGAGCTCGTTCAACGACCGTATCGGAACGAAAGCGAAACGTTAACGTAAACTGAAAAACAATCGTCGGCCACGGCGGCTGTCACTCCAACGAGGAGTTGGCATCCGCGTGGCAGAGTCATCTGTTCCCTACGCGGTCGCGAACGTTTATTTTTCCAGAATGGTCGCTAAAACACCCTCGTTTCGTTCGGTCCTCCAAGTAATTTTAACTATTAATAGCGGTCCACCTATATGAGTTATTGGGGCATTTTTTTTTTTTTTTTTTTTTTTTTACGGAGAAGAACGCTGCGGCGAATCGATGAGTAGTACTTATTAATGCTCATTATAAGTAGTCTAAATTTATCGCACAGAATCAGAGTCTGTTCATTTATTTTTATATAAAATGGTTGAGTAATACCCATTGAAACAATCACACAAACTTGTTTATAGTTGAAGAAATTATTTAACCATACTTCCATAAATTGCACAATACGTGACTCTTTCCATAATGCAACGTACAGCGGTTATAATTTAAAAAAATTTTTTAAATATGTAATTTGTTATTTAAAATTTCATCACTTTTACAATTTTTTTATTTTATGAAATTTTGTAAATAAATTTTTTTAATAAAATTTGACGATATAGGAAAATGATAAAAATTAATAAAAGCATATAAAACAAGTAGACAAATCTTAATAATTAAATGTTTTTAATTTAAAATTTATAATTGTACAATACTCTAGGATCATATAGGTTTATTGACTTCAGTAAACATATGTATATTTTAATGATATGACAGAAATAATAAAAAAAAATCGAAAAAAGTAAAGAAAAATCAACGAAAAGAGACTAATCATCCGGGATATGAGACTTGCGATGCTCCTGCATCGCAGAGAGAAAGGGAAGGAGAAAGGAGAGAGGAAGCGCGTGAATGAGCGGGAGTGGCGGCGGCAGCATACACTAAGCACTAATATTACGTCTCTGGACTGACAGACGCGCGGACTTTAAAACCCAAGACTAACAAACAGTTAGCAGTCATCCGGTCTTCTTGCTTTTATATTCTTATGCGCACGTTCACGCGCGCGGCCGCCCATATCGCGCGCCGACGCTCGCGCGAGTAGAGCCTCTCCTCCACCAGCACGCTGGTTACTTTCGCGTCGTCAAACAGCGATCGAAATTTCCTGCTCGTCTTCGCCGAAGGCAGAGACGAGGTTTCCTGTTGACGGTGAATTCGAGGAGAAGTCGAGCCCTCGTCAAAGCTAAGAGCGATTTTCGTCGCCGCAGGAATGGCCATTCTTAGATATCGTTCGCAGAAAGGATTGCTTTTATCGCGATGCCGTGGTATCCGAGATCATTGCACGCAGATTGGCCCTCACGTATATTTATGTGTACGTTTCGTCAATCGTTATCCATTTTTATATAAATAATATATAATATATATATTTTGCACATTTCAATAAATAATACATTACTGGTCCAAAGTTTCAGCATACTTGAGATTTTCTCGCATTTTGTGAAAATGATTAAATTAAGTATTTTAATGAAAAAAGAAAAAAATATATTATAAAGAAGGAGGATAGAGCTTTTTTGAATCTGTTTTACTTTCTTTTTTACAATTTTGTTTTCCTTAAATAAAATTAGCATTTTTTTAAATATTTTTTTTAATTTAAAATATTGTAGCTTGATAAAACATCATCGGACAAAAGTTAACAAAAAATTAATTTAAAGTGAATTGTTTAAGCTTCAAAATGTTTCTTTTTTTGGTTTTACAAAAATTAATGTGATAATTTCTCGCAATATCAAAGATGATTACTTGTGTAAAAGATTTTATTTATTTCTTATAAAATATTTTTGAACTTTGTAACTAAAGAGGAAAATGGAAAATAGAAAAAGAGTAAAGAATTATTTTAATCTTTTGTTGTACAGTCTTCTGCAAAGGACACCTTTCTCGCTGTAGTTTTTTGTGTTTTTATATATTTAGTAATTGATTTACAGTATATGGTTATGTTAACATAAATATGTAATTATTTTGCATTAATTATAAATTAGGAACAAAGTATCAGTCAAAATTTTTATACTTTTTTTACAAAAATTTATGCTGAAATGAAAATGAAAATAAATATTCGAGGGTTATTCGGAAAGTAAGGTCCGATTTCTACATAGTTTTCATATTTGTTTTTGGATCTTACTTTCGGAATAACTCTCGTATTTTTAAAATCTCTATATTAATTCTTTCGAGGTTGCTGATTTTAAATCTGCATTTATGATTGACAAAATTGAAAAATGGCGGCTAAAAATGACTCTATCAAAACATATTGAATTTAATTAATAAATGACAAGACATATGTGTTAAATTAAAATTAATTTTGATTTTAAATTTGTAATCAACGATCTCAAAAACCTTCTATACTAAAATTCAGCAAAATACGTCCAATAAAAAAAAGTCGTGCAACAATAGGTTAATGTGTTCAATTTATATAATTTTTTTTCGAAAATTTTTAAGTGTAGAAAAAACTTTTTACATTTGATTTTTTGTTCATGAAATGCAAAAAAAAATCTCAAGTATAGTTGTCTGAAACTTTTGAGTGATAGTGTTAATTAATTCTTTGTTACAAATACACTTGCATTTCGCTAAAATTGGAGAAAAAAATTTCTTTGATGTAATTGTTTATAACAAAAACAGTCTTATTAATGGTTGGGAAAAATCATTTGGGAACTTATTGGTCCGTATTCAAAACACGTTTATACGATGTTAGCACTTTGTTTATGTCAGTCCATTCTTGTTTTTCGTACAATGAACAATAAAGATAGGATGACGTAACGGCGCGCTATCATCGTTATAAGCACGATCTGAATACGGGCCTTTATTCTTTATTTTGACTTCATGAACATGTTCTCTACATATTGTAATTTTGTTCTAAATTTGTTCCAAAGTCTTGTAAATAATAATTACGTCGTATTACTTACATGAATATTAATGAACAACTTTATCTATTTCCTTAATTTAAAAATGTATTACTAGTTATCTGTGCTAGATACCACTTTGAAATTGTAATATGTCTCAACATTTATTGATTAGTCTATAATTCGCTTAAATAGCTTTGAAGCTATTTTTCAATTTCAATATTGAAATCGACATAGGAAAATTAATCGATATACAAATTACATGAAGATAATTTATCTTCAAAAGGTACTTAAAAACACAGTGTGTACACATATCTTAAATATGAGACTTACATGGAAAGACGTCTCCTTCGATAATCGAAATATTTAACACGATTATTTTATCGTCAGGAGATATTAAAGAAGGATTCTCATATATTGATATTAGTCTTATGTTCACGCATTTTCTACTCTACCAGCCGATGTGAAAGGAGACTTCTCGAGTATACCAGTGTGGTTGTTTGAGGCTATCCCACTACAGATGGCTGACGATGGTTGTGGTTCTCTTCTACTCGGTCTCCTGCACATTCAGCTTTACCAGTAGAACGAATCGTAATGGCCCATAAATCCCCCGTTTTTTTTCTAGGCACCACGCCATTTTATTATTTTTGACCAAGCGAGTGTGAATAATCGAATAATTATCTCTCTGAGTCATAATTAGGCCACCACGGAGGATCTTTTTTCCGAAAGTCATTGTGCTCCGGAATTAAAAATCGAATTAATAACAAACATCCTGCATAATAACACATGTATTTCACAACACTGATTGCCTTGCATTTTTGAGATGGATTGTCGCATTATGCTAAAATGCATTAAACTTACGAATTCTGGACAGAATGACTGTTCAATTAGATTTTTTTGTAATGTCATTACTTAGACAAAATTATATTAAATCTTTTTTAAATACATACATTTAGTCTATAAAAATGAATAACACATAAGACCAATTTCAGAGTTAAAGCGCACTCATTTTTTGGACTTCGGAGTAAGATCGCATACGCGCGAAGAGTGTTAACAAGCTTGAAAAGATTTGTTGAAACGTCGTCATCGTCGTCGTCGTCAATGTCGTATCTTTTTCGCGGATAATCCTTTCACCTCACTTCAAGGACTACGAACAGGAAAAAGAAGAGATTGGTCGGTAGGAGTGAGCGATCCGCGAAAGGACAAGGAAGACATAAAGAGTATGGCGGACGACGCGGAGCGTGGCGGGATCCTGGTAACTCCCGGGGGTCATGATTAATCAATTAGCGATCTTGGGAGCCCCTTTAAAAATCGACGCCGGGAAGGGAGAGGGTTCGGGGCAAAAAAAAGGATAGCTGCCCAAAGGAGCCGCCGATGACGCGGCTGAATTCGTTGCATGACCGCACTGTCAACCGATTTTCGAAAAAATTCGATCACGTCGATTGTTTGCCCTGCCGATCGCACAGCGTTTGGATCCTACCTCATCTTCTGCCTATCTTAACAGAGTTCTTCATCAACCGACAAATTTTATTATGTCGACTGAAAGAAAGAATTCCACTTTGTCTCTTCCAGCAGTCCGTTTCGATCCATTGAATTGCGTAATTAAGTTGTGAGTGGATTTACTTTAAGAACAGTAAGGGATTTAGACAAATCTTCAGAGACGATCTTGAAATTTTCATGGAGGGTGGGTTTAAAAAACGAGTTATTTTTTAAATGTATCCGTTTAATAAAATTAAAATGACGATGTTACAATTCTCTCTTAAAATACTTGTTGCGCTGATATGAAAGGGATTGTCTAAATGCCACAGTTCGGAAAATTGTGGAAATTAAGTAAGTTTTAACCATTCGAGTATTATTCGCGTGTAGTACATCGCTTAAAATCGAGCCACAACGCCCAAGTTGCATATGGCATCCGCGTGTTTTCAGCATGCGGACGTGTTCGATCATAGGAAGCCCGAATTTTATTGTAGGTCCAAAAGCGGCCGCACAAACCCTTCAGGTCACTCAGGACGGTTATCTCCTCCTTCCTGAAAGCTTTTTATTTTATTGCTGCATCCTCCTATAATGCATACCTCGGGTCGTGTTCTTACTTTTATTACGAGCCCGCGTCGGCAGTCTTTGATTTAATTAACTCTTAAAGTTCTGTTACCTTGTCCGTTACCGACACGTTCCTCCAAACGGTAAAAAGATAGAAATATCAAGAAAGAAGACCATTCTAAACTGATGCTGTGTGAGAAACTAACATCGAGATTTTTTTACGGTAACAACAACGTAAATAACTACAATAAACATGGTTTCATCTTTGCTTGCTCGATACTTTATTCTTTTGAGTCTTTCGAAACATGTGTTCTACTTTTTTATCGGTCAAATTTTCTCTCGTATTGATGTAGACGTATATTATTAATTATGTACCTAGACTCAAGATTAATAATAATTGCAATAATAATAATAATAATCATATTAAAAATTAAATTGACGATTGGAACTTTGCGCTTAAATTAAGATTATCTTATTATCATTTTTTTTCCGAGTAAGGCTTTCTGATCATTATAGAATCGATTAATGAAGCAGACATCGCATATACGGAGGGGAAGCTATCGTTTCTATTATTTTATTTAACATTCAAAGCAGCTTTGCCGTCTAGAAACTGTATGGGGTAAACACAACCTTATATTATCGGGAAGATAATTTTCTCGCTCTCGTCCACGCACCGCATTCACGCTGCACACTGCCACAAGTTATTACGAGTTGGATACCTGACTTAGTTATTACGTAGTTAGATATTCACAGCTTTATGTCGCAAAGAGAAAAACTGTTTGATGAACTAAATGGAAGACGACCGATCAATTAAATGATTATTAATTGCTCGAGCTGATGAATAAATGCACCGGCGGATAGACTCGTTTTTCCTTAACGATAACTACCGCACTTCCCATGTCATGTAATTTTACGTTTTTTTTTTCCAAAAAATCTGAATATCTGTTTTGAAGAACTTTCGAAAGACAAGTGTGATAAGAGAGAGGCAGGAACACAACGAACGCGATGAATTAGTATTTCAGATGTTAAATAAAACTTTAATTTATCAGCTGATACTATCGAAACTGTAACATTTCATAAAAGATTTGCCCAACAGATAGTAGTTTTGTTTTATGTTTGACTAGCATGCTAAATGTAACAGAAAGAATCGCGCGATTCTTACGCTCATTTATTTTATGAAGTTAACTGCGATTGATCCTTCGATTGCGATTAGTCACGCATTCTTTCATATACTTTCTTGATTATATTAGTGTCCGAGTTAATATACACTTGATAGCTCCTGCAATAGAAGAAATACACTGAAAAAGATTTTAACTCTCGTTGAATCCTTAATTAGATTCAAATTTTTTGTGATTTACGTACAGTAACTGCATCGCGTAACTTGATATTACGTTTCTATGTCATTTTTTTCAAACGTAGAAATATAGCTAATCCACAAAATCAACGAGAGACCTCTTCAGGGTGAATTCGGGAAGGTGGGACAATGGAAGAGATTGTTGACGCGGATAAGCGAGAGTTTTCCAAGTTCAACGCTACGAGACGATCGATCCTGTCATCGAGGCGGGTAGTGAGAAAATTGCTGGCAAGACTCTCCTCGACTAATTGTTTAATTAGGGTCTCCGTATATCTACGTAGGATCTAAGCTGTTCGAGGACGAGCGGAGGGAGGGAGGGAGGGAGGGAAGAAGGGAGGTAGGGAGGTACTGATCTCCAAGATCGCTCGATCTTCTCGCGCCTTTGGGACCGGGCATTCGCGTGACCCGCTAATTTCCCTAATAGATTAAGTATCGGAAGAGGTTGTCATTTGGCTGGCACGCTAAGTGAGGCGAGCACCGAGCACCATTGTTTCACAAACAAAAGCCGGCCGCTTTGCGAGTCATGGCGGCGCTCTTTGAACGCCCCTCGACCAATCAGCGGCCGCCTTTAGAGCGCCAAGTACAAAAGAAACCGGCCGGAGATGATTGAGATTTTCTGTGTGTATTGCCGCTGCCTTATACATCTCGCAAAGAGAGAAAGAGACGAAGATACGGAGAAAGGGAGGAGAGAAAGCACGGTGACGCTGCTGGAGCGTAAGAGAGAGGAGAAGCGCGAGTTTGTTAGAAGTAGATGATAGAGAAACAACACCGAGTACAGATTGATAAGAGATGGAAAAAAGATTAATAAACACTTTTGCTTAATTTGTAATATTACGCAACATTTTGTGCGAAGAATATTTATGCACTAACGTCGGAACTGCCTACCGAGAAAGATAAAATGCACTTGTGGCACAAGCGTATAAAAAAAAATACAATAGGGTGCTCATGTTTGCAAAAAGTTGCCATTAAACATGCTCGCTAATGGATTACTGTTTCTATACGCGTATCTACGGTACGTTTCGCGGTGCCTAAATGCAGCGTTTCATGGAAACATACTTACGAGGCACACACGTCCGGTACTCAACTGTTTCCATGGAACAGAACGGTGACGGCCAACTGTGAACAATTCCGTTTACGTGTCGAAGGAAAATAATGGCTCTTTTGAAATTCAGCACGGAATAGTCGAAATAACATCAATGGATTGAAATTCTAAGAGGGTCAATATCTTTTTGCTACAAAATATGACCGATTTTTATTTAGAACATGATATCTGTGGACATTATTGGACATTACATTTATCATAGCGTATTTTACATTTAAAAAAAGTCGCAATTAGAATTTAAAGAAATTTTCAGAGGGTTCCTAACATTCTACGGCCACATAGCCTATAATTTAAGATTATTAATGACGGCAATGCGACCACAACAAACCGCTACTCCTTTATCGATCCCCTTTTCCATAGGAAAGCCAAACTATCAGACACGCTTTCGTCCCTGAAAATACGTATCGGATACCGTGAAACTGTCAAGAGAACCGAGAGAACGGGAGACCGAGATACTATCGTGTCTTGCGCAAGTAAACGTGTATGTATAACAAGAACCAGGGAAATTTCAATATTTCGAATCTCAATAATCTACACTTAAAAATAATTGAAATTATAATAGCTATAAAATTTTATATTCGAGCGCGCATTGTCTTATGGCTTCACAAAATCCACAGATGCTCAGCAATCTGAAACAAAAAGTAAATATTTATAATTGGACGTTTAGTTATCGTTGAAACTACCGGAATTAAAATATCATTTTTTAAATTTTATTTCTAACGTAAAACTTCGATTTTTTTTTAACGATTTTGTAAATGCAGTTTTTATACATCTTAAAATTATTGAGAGTAATTTATTTTTAATATCTATAAATTAGTAATCTTATTCACTTTCTTTATCACTGAATATCTATGTAGGAGACAAAACAATGTGCGCTCACACACGAATTTTTATAGCTACTATAATTTTAATTATTTGTGTAAAAAGAACTTGGCTCTGCTGAATGTAAAATGTTCTACAATCAACTTTCTTTTATGGAAATATAAAAATTTAGTGTAAAAAAAATTGCATGATTTATTATCAGCTACATAACTCGATTAAAAATTAACTCAGTTGTACTTGATTTTTTCACGTGTTGTTAGCATACACGAAACAAGAATTAACCTGTTAGATTTTTGTTATATGACATATTTCTCATTTACTTCATATTTTTGTCATTAAATATTGCTTATATTAAGTAAAAATATAAGATATTGATGAGATACGATTTAGATGATCGGTATGCATTCAGCAACCCTCTCCTGTTATTTCTAAATAAAAATTTTGTTTCTTAAATTAAAATATTAAATGTACATATAAAATCGGCATAAATTCACAGATTTATATTACTTTTATAAAAATTCACGGTCGCGAAAGTCCAAATCGATTGATTGATTTAAGAAATCTATTGAAAAAGTAATTGTAAAAGATAAATATTGAAACACAAAATACACATACACATATATGTACACAATAGGGCTTCTTATAAATTTTGACAATATAGAAATAATATATTTATTTTCTAATTATTGCATTAGAGTTGTAGCAAATATTTGGTCATAAAATTTGACCATAAAGAACGAGAGATGCCATCTATAAGAAACGCGATCATTAAGAAAAGAAAACATAAAATGATTAACTGATAACCAAAAAGAACATCGTTACATTCTCTTGAACGATTCAGTAACAATTGGTCAAAGCGCTACTGGTGTTTTTCTTCAACAGTATCATTTTCTGAACGTAGTTATGTTTCCTGCAGAATTCTTGACAAGCGGTACATTGCACCGCGTCGTAAATATTGCAGTAACCAGAAAGAACACGTGTCATTGTCGTCTCGTGAAAGTTTGCATTCGGTAGAAAGGTATGATGTATAAATTATAAATAAGGGATGCGCGAAAACGGATATTCGGAGTTCACCGACCTGTAGAAATGTACTTGTTTTACTATTGGTTCCTATTTTTTCTTCCTTTTACTATCGAAGACTTCGCAGATGAATAGTCGTAACCGGGTATAAGACAAAAAATTCCTTAGGCTCGTAAAGAGACGAAACGAGTCAAGCCGTTGAGAATTTCGCGTGGTAAGTGCATAAAACAGTTCATAGCCCTTTTGTGTTGCTAAAACATTTCGTCGCAGAGAGAAAAGAGTTGCCACTTGTGCTGGACATTTTGGCAATGCATTATTAATGAATCTATAGCTGCAGGTTATCGTTTCGTAATTGAAACGTAGCCATTGGGGTTGGTAAAATTCCATATTTTTCGAATAAAGGCCATGCCAATAGTAAAAACCGATTTTTATCGGCAAAAATTAGTTTCTTTCTTTTTCTATTAGAAACGATAAAATATATAGAAGACTTTTTTATATTGTACTTCACACCATTTGAATTTAATTGACAAGGAAGTTTTTTAAATGAAAAACATCTGAGACTTATACAAATATTTTAGAAATTAAGAAGTATTTCAAATATTATTATGTAAAGGCATGACTAAAAAGTTGTGAAGGGTCGTGCAAATCTCAGTTACCTGGTGATAGAAGATGAAACCAATCAATTAAAAGTATTTGGAAATTTTTATTTGTAATCGACAATTTTATTTTTAAATGATGAGCATGAAAAAGAGCTAAATTACAAGATTGCATGTATCATTAATCCTTACGAAATAATACAAAAAAAAAAGGTTAGGCCTTATTGGCTCAATCATGAAGCATATCTCGCTTCAGACTGTTTTTATTCATTTGAAATGGTTGAAAAAAGAAACAATTCATGAATGTACTTTCAAATGTCTAGAACAAGTGTCTGTATTTCTTTTTGAAAACAAAAATAGTATAATTTAATTACTTTTCGCGAAACTTTCATGAATAGAAATCGATCGGACACATGATTTGGCCTTAAGGATTAATAATGCTATAATTTATAAACAAATTGAAACTGTTGCCACTTGGATTGGAATAGGAAGAATCCTTCGAATAGGATCACAACATTCCATTTGGGTTTTATTTTAAAAAGTTAAAGATATTATTACTTGGTTTTTTGATACAAGAATTTTTTCGCTTCGAGGAGCACATACTCTTGGCGCTTTTTTTACCCCCTTTTAGAAAGGTAATTTTGTTTAGATAAGATAGACGCGAAAAGAGGACGGGGACAAAAAACGGACGACGACGGAACCGCGCGCGGGGGCGAGCGGAGTTAATGTGAAAGGAGAGGAGGTTCCTCGCGAACTTACGATCCTCAGTCGACCGCGGGCCGGACTAATGATCGAAGAAAGAAGCCGCCTAAACGACCCGTGTCCTCGGGTGTTAGGCTCTCCTTGGATCGGGTCTCGATTCGCCGTAGAATCTAAAAGGCCCCCTCGTTACCGACTGCCGAAGACGCCGTGGGAGTCGCCCATATTTTTACGCCCGCGAAAACGGAAGTGCACGAGATTGAGACGATGTGCGAGGCTCAAAATGTAATAAACACAATTAAAAGATTTCATGCAGAAACGTAATTATTTACGCAAGCTTGAAATGAGAGGGAAGAGAACAAGAATTTATGCAAAATAAAAATTCCTGAATAAATGATTGCCCATCATTCGAATATTCAAATGAAATGATTTTCAAAATGTTCATAAAAATCGCATCTCAAATAAAGCCAATCGTGATTTTAAATAATCAACCAGAAATTGTAAATTACAATTTATAACGCGTTAAGAGATCGTAAATAACATCGCGTTAATTTTGAAGCACGTTTGAGAAAGGTGCCTCAAATTTGACGTGTTATCATTTACGCTGAAAACATCTGTATATTACAACTCCATGACTTTTAGTCCCAAGCACCTTATACGTTTTTTGTATCGTTAATCTCGTTGTCTTCATAAAATATGTATCCAATGATCAAAGATAATTCTTGTTCTCGCATTTTTCTCATATTTTCTTTCAATAATGAACCGTCCGTCGGATGATTCTCGTCAGACTACTATAAATATTCCAGGCATTCTGAAGAGACTTGAGACATCAGCTCGGAAGAATAGTTGCCCTAACATGCGCCGGCTATCTACGGAATTCCGAATATTTTCGCGGATCCACGACGCCGGCGAAGAAAGTAACGAACAATTTCGATGGTACCGCGATCTTTTATAATTCGCAAAGTACAAACACCATTACTTCTCCGGGGCACAAACGCCGTCCCATGGACGTCCCGCGGCGACGGGTGTCGAAGCGGCGAAAAAACGCACGTACGTACATATATCGAGCGATTAACCAAACGAGACAGGGGTCTCCCCGTATCGAACATTATCTGGCCCATGTCGAAACACCAGTGAGCGATTTCGTCCGTCTCGTTCGTTCCCTCGCTCGCTTCGTCCTCGTCAAACCCCCGTGACACGTTTTAACCCCGTCCTGCTCGCACTCCTCGGCGCAATGCCCACCGGTCGTCCTTGTCGCACACACTTGCCTTCCCTTCCTCGCCACACCTTCTATCACTCTCAGCCCTTCTCTCCTTCTCGTTCTCCAATTCCCCCTGTTTTCCTTTTCTTTCTGCCTTACGGATCCATACAAGACTCGCCTTGTCCTCCTTCCTCGCGTTCTTCAGCCTCACCCACCCTCGACGACCCTCTCGCTCGCGCCCGAGCGACGCGCATGGCGCGTATAATTTTCATGTAGTTCCCTCTCGCTCCCAGCCGTCGGCCGGCGAGCGAGCCGCCGGCTCTCTCGCGCCCGTGGCGGCGCGGATGAAGGAGAGCGGCGCCCTTTGAAGTCCAGTTGGGAGCCAATTACACGAGTCACACAGGGCCGCACGCACCGCGTGGCGTGGCGCGGCGCGGCGCGGCGCGGCCGCAGCACCGAAAATATTATTGCGCCCTCGCGCGCTCCGAGATCGATTAAAATCGAGAATTATGATCGTAGGCGCGCGGAACGCGCCGTGGAAAAGGCACGATGGTTGGGGACGGGGGATTAAGCGCTTAAATTAATTAACGATCGGTCCGACACTGACGGGCTGTGCACGGAAGCGGATGGAACTCGCGGTAAGCGACATCGATTCGTTAGTCTAGCACTGACTCCGACGTGATTTACTGAGACTCGAGGACTCTCCAGGCGTTAAAATATTTTCCATTTATCGCAAAAAAAAGTTACTTTTACGACTATTTGTAATTTACAATTTCTGGTTGATTATTCCAAAATTGCGATTAGCTTTATTTAAGATGCGATATTTATAAACATTTTGAAAATCACTTTATTCGAAGGTTTGAACGATAAATAATCATTTATTTCGGAATTTTTATTTGGTATACATTTTTTCCTTTCTCTCTCATTTTAAGCTCGCGCAAATAATTGTGTTTTTGCATAAAATCTTTTAATTGTGTTTAGTTGTTAATTCATTTAGTAATTTTTAGTCAAGTATCGCGTTAAGTATCAAAATTGTGAAGAATATTATTGCTTGCGTAATGAATCTAGCTTATCGCTCATGATCTGAGCAACTTGTTAACGCTTATTAGACACGTAAATGCCTATTAATACGATGGTAATGCGAAGGCATCGAAAGGATCGAAGGCCGGCATCATGCGCGTTTTGATACGAATCGTTAACCGTGACTAAACGACTAATTATCTTGTCCAAGTTTTTATGTTGTACGAATCGATCATACGCACCGATAAAATATTCGTCGTTCGGGAATCGTATACTCATACCTATGCATAATTTTACTTGATTCATTCCCTCGGATTTATTTCATCTTCTAAATTGGAAAGTCTTGCTGCAAATAAAAGTCTTACGCAACAACAATACGTTAAGAAATTGATACCACATTTCTTTCACGTAATCCGAAACTAGAGTGCAATGTAAAGTTTATACAAATTCGTAAAGTTGAGAAATATTTAGATGTAATAAAGAGTACAGAAATTTGTATCGGTTGAACGTGTTTTACATCGTTTTCAAACAATGGACAATGAAAGAAAGGTAGAAGAATCGCCGGCGGTTGCGTGCTCAATTTCTTGAAATCAATGTCACAAATTGAAGATCACAATCCTGCGCTTCCGGACATGCTTTACTAACGAATGGATCAAAAATCAATTTCGAGAATGAATCACGGCACTTTGCGTTTATTGTTGTTCCAACCATGCACGTGCCTATCTACGACACGGTGCTTGGTACGGCTCACCATAGCAGCCTACACCCACATGTTTTCGTATCCACGTAGGAATGAGAGAGAGAGAGAGAGACTGTTGTGTGTGGGGCGAGCAAAGGTAGGGAAGGAAAGGAGGGAGACTCGCGAGAAGGAGGTAGGGTGTGCATAGTGTCGGTCGTAAAGTTGCAAAAGCTCGCGTGCTAAAACGCAACCTCGGCCAACGCGCAGACCAACGAGAGTGGCAAAGCCCGGGTTTCATCGTCGTTTCAAATACCCAAGCCGAGCTGTCACGAACGATCTTCTCTCGTGACGAAGTTCGCGGCTATTTGACCCTCCGCGCTGTGGTAACCTGCTTTGCACCCGAGTAGCGTGCACGCCGCATGCTTAACGAGAAGTGCATCTACGTGGAAAACCCCCGGTGATTCCACTGGCGTGTCCACGGATAGATGCACATAGATGCATATACACCCAAGTATTTACCGTGATTAAAAAAGGCTGTATTTTTTTACGATGTCATAAAAACACGCAAAATTATAGTTAACGCTTGTAAAACAGGAAGTTGGTTAGTCGTTTCATTGAACTCTCTAAGCAAAGATTTATCTCCCGCTGTATTTTACTGCGCTGTGAATTAGTTATACTCTTGGCCGGGCGTGCGTATCCGTCGGGACATCTTCTGGCGGTTATGATATTTCGCTTTCATATTTGCGATAACTCCATAAAAATTTATTTATTGACAAAAGGGTGTTGGTAATTGTAACACCGACGTCAACTTGATTATACTTCTTATCTCACACCGCGCCAGACCACCCAAACGTTGCTGCGTTTCCCATCCGGTGACGACTGCAAGTACGCCTCGAATCCTCCCTTTTCCCATTCCCATAGGTAGAACTAACGGAAAGGAGGCAAAACGGGCAGGAAAGGAGAGAGAAAGAGAGAGAGAGAGAAAGCGAGAGATTTGCGGTAGAAGAATGGACCAGGTGGCGTAAGAAATTAGTGGTAAGCAAGCAAGCACGGGCGTTCTCGCCCTCAAGGTCCCTAATAACCTGAATCGTATTGACGATGCCACCCCTGCAGTTTCCCCCGCTTCCTTCTCGTTGCATTACCCTCGGCATCTATAGCTCAATTTGCCGACACCTCGCTAAGTATAGGTTGGGTGGGTGGTCCTTCCTTGGGACCACGGGACCACGAGCGCGGTGGAGTGGATCTGACCCGAGACGATAGGTGAGAGACAGAGCGCGCGGGAGGGTGAGTGGATCGTGGCATCTCGAATGAGTGGGGCAAGGGGATTACACCTCATATATCTATCGGGCCATGAGACAATGGGGCCCCTCGATCGAGCCGGCATCTTCTGATCGGCCGTGAAGAGCGCAGGAAACGCGCCTGTCCCACCCACCGCTTCGACTCGCGCGAGCGTATTTACGCATCGGATGCGCCGAATTCAGTTCTTCGTTTTGCATATGTCTGGCATCACCTATGCGCACCGTTCGCGCGAGCCGCTTGACAATAGCCGATTAAAATAAAAGCAATCTCAAATGGAATGAAATTATATTCTATAATTTTATCGATGATAATTAAATAGAGAAAGCCTTCTTGAAATCGGATATTGTCAAAGGTTCTGGTGTTAAAGTGACTAGTATGAATATGCCGCCGCGTTGAACTATGCTAATTCTTCTTGCGGATGCGAGCAAGACACTCTTGTTGATTTTATTGAAATCCACGCCATACGTGATGGCATGATGGCGGTTTCGGGATCCTCGTACTTTCGCCACCACCGTCCCCCGGTTTGACGCGTGATCGTTCGTGATAGCGGTCCAGATGGTGGATGGCATTGTCTGGAAACGTTTCGTGAAGTGGTCAATACTCGCGCTAGACACTACGCCTTTTGACGCTGATGGGAACATCTTCCCGCAAAATGTGCTCCCGAATGGAGAAGTCATCTTAATACGAGGGATGTGGTGATGTATATTAAAGCGACAGCCGACGCATTTAATTGGCGTGTTTCTTATTTACATGAAACACGTTCGACACGTTAACCACCATTAACTTCCCTTTGTCATTTTACCAAGCATCGCAACGAATGCACGTATAGGGATATTGTTCGTTGTACAATTACATTATTGTTAAAATTGTCTTTAAGTTCTTTTTTTTTTTGTAATAATATGAAATCGCTATTTTCTTATCCTTTTATTTTTTTGTGTTCTTTTCCTCTTTTATTGTCCTTTATTGAGATTTTTTTTTTATTTCTTGCATGTTACACACGTATATTGTGCCAGGGATACTCAAGAATGTGTATTTTTGCTGTATCTTTCCTGCATCCTCGCTTCATCGAGTACTTTAGCAATTAAGGATAATACAATGCTTCTTTTTTTTTTTAAAAAAAGTGTTTTACGGGTTTGCGCAATGTAAGTAAAACGTCTTCCTTACTGCTTCTTCCTCTATTTAGCGCGCCTAGACAACCTGTCTCGGTGTGCACGCACAATGAACATCTCTTCTATCTTTTATCGCGCAGAACCAAAGAAGCAGAGTCGGCGTACGATTAGCGAGAATAATATTGCGGTCTCCTGACCGCAGTACTTTTCCGGCTCGTCATTAATGTTTGTATGATAATGGCGAAGGTGTGGAGAAATGAGAGATACTCAGGGAGAGAGAGGAAGTAGAAGAGATGGAGAGAGAGAGAGAGAGAGAAAGAGTACCAGAACCCGATGGCAAAGCGAGACGGGAGGAAGAGTAAGCGACGAACGCGAAGGAGAGGAACACGAAGCGAAGAAGGAAACGAAGAGAGTGGGCGCAGAGAGAGGAGAGAAAGAGAAGCACGGCGGGAAGGAGGTGGAA
Organism: Solenopsis invicta; assembly: GCF_016802725.1. Lineage (NCBI taxonomy): Eukaryota > Metazoa > Arthropoda > Insecta > Hymenoptera > Formicidae > Solenopsis > Solenopsis invicta. The sequence continues at coordinate 14,692,862 of NC_052673.1, forward strand.
AAAGGACGTGGAACGAGGTACGGAGGGGGGGAGGAAAGCGGTCCTTTTGATGGGGCCTTTGTCGGGTCTCGCGGCGCTTTGCGATTTGCAACTAAAATCGTCGCCCTCCCTGCCCGCGCCCGCCGCTCTGCGCCTCGCCGAGTGATTTGCTGCGAATTTATTAATGCGACGATCGTGCGACGATCGAACGCGCGTCACCGTCGTTTCGCGCCGGATTTGGCACACGTGCGCATTCAATCGAGCTTCTGAATTTTCAAGTCGAGCGCAGTTGTCAAGTCGCACCTTCGCTGACTATGCTGGTGATTTTTTTTTTCCATGGGCCACCTAAATCCGATAGTGCATTCAAGCACAATTTAAAAGACGGATATCAGGGAATTCATTAAGATTCAAAGTGGCTGAAGCATAAATAACACCCAACAATTTAACCGACGAATTGAAATATATAAAATATAAAATTCAAAATTTTTACGTATAATCCACTGATTGAGAGATTACCAAAGCGCGCGGCAAAAAAATCTGCCGGGATTTTGTAGCCTATTCCGAAACGGCAAGTCGGTCGGTCGGCGATGCAGCGCGCAGCACCGTCGAACAATTTCGCGAGGCATCGCGGCCTGTTGCGGGCCCGCCGTATGGTAACAACAGGCACAGGGAAGATCGGCGAGAACGTAGATCGTCGAACCACATAGTCGAAGAATATGAGCGTGGAAATATGAATAATATAAGCGCGAGAAGGACGGCGGGCGAGAGCCGGACGGCGAGGAGGGAGAAAAAGAGAGAAACCAAGAGAGCGAGGCACTCTTGGTAGGCAGCGGCTGAGGAGAAGGAAGAAACGCGAAGGAGCGCGGGTAGGGACCACCCCGTGGCTCGTCGGCTCGTTTGATCTTCTCCCACCCCGGGACGGTCCTTTACCCCCTGCCATCCCCCTCCGAGCGAGCTGTCTCGTTCCCGCTCATTCGCCAACCGGTATCGTCGTCTCGCTCGATCTGCTATTTCACTTCCACGCGGCGCGGCCTTCTCTCTTCCTTCTCTCGTCTCGTGATCTCTCACCTGCGGAGAAGAGGCGTCCGACACGTCAGAATCACACCTTCTACGACTACCCGCTCACTAATAATCCGAAGCTCCGTGCTGTGGTCCTTTTCTCGGGATCCGTGGAATCCTTCGAGAGGCGATGGATGCCTTTTGTCTCTGCCGTGAGCGGCGCACGGATGCATCTTCTGGGTATCGGCAGCATAATAAAACTGAGGATTGCTAATTTGTCAAGTAATTTATTTAGTTACGTCTTTTTTAATTTTGGAGAAATACCATCAAAAAATTATGCGGGATTTTAAATCAAAATTATCAGTCATTAATTTTTTTAACGTATTTTAATTTTTTTTAAATGACATAATTAAAAGAATTTTGGAAAACTAAAGTTGAATATTTGTGAATGAATAATATAAAACGCAAATCATTTTTTGTCACTCAATCTGAAATAAACATTTTTTGCTATTATATTTTCGAGCTATTAATATACAAATTTTTATTATTGAAAATAATGTGAAAAGTTAAAGAAATTGCAACAGAGTTACGAAACTTTATGTGTAGAGAAATGTATTTTACATTCTTCAAAAAATCTGTGATTAAGAAATATTTATATTATATTGAAACACTTAAGTATAATGTTATGACCTTAATGCTCGTTGGACTAAAAGCAAAAAAATTTATTCCTAAAAAGATATTAATTGATAAATTTTTATCCGCACGTTGTAGAACGTAACAGTTGCTGAAAAATTAAACATTGAGCACAATTACGTTTCTCATTGGTATTCTTCTTCAGCGAAGAAGATGTCACTATCGAACAGATTTGCCAAAGTGGAGCAAAATTTCTCGAAAGGAAATCCGTGGCGTGAATATCGAGCATCGGCGTGTTGTGTATGGCTGGGTGTTATTCGAAGGCGCTACTTAATTATCTCGCAGCCTCTAATCTGCCTGAGCCGACATACACACGCCACGCAGCGCATCTAGCGGACGTTACCTCGGCCCGGCCTATGCCTAAATCTAAATCTCCCTTAACTGGAGGGCAGGCTGCATAACGATCGTATTCAAAATATTACGCATTCTGACGTGAGCCCGTGTGTATCGACAATGGCCCGAAGGGGCTCATATGGAATGATTCGAACAATAACACATTCAAGTGAAGGATCGAGATTGACACTATAATTTAACCATTCATCTCCTCACGTAAATGATGGAATTCAAAAATTCGAGAACTCTTTCTTATAGATTTATTCGTACAAGAGAATCGCGCGTAAATCGAAAACACAAAAATCTAAATGGTTAAAATTTTTTTTTTTTTTAGAAATCGCGAAGACTCAGATAAACGAACCTGAGAACCTTGTTTTGACAAATCGCGAAATTAATCGAATCAGAAATTTCCTGCAAACTCCTAGAATCCATAGATTCGAACGCGTGATACGTTCTCCGAAAAATTCTAGGGATTTTAGATCAGCCGTAGACTCGTGGGTGACAGAGCCACCGGATCGAACCGATTCGAGTGATCCGATGATGTACAGAGCGAGCGTCGGGGAACAGGACGGAACCATCCTCGGACGCGGCATCGCATTAGCGGGGGGCGCGGAGAACGCCACCGATAAATTTCTCGTGAAACTGGAATGCCGGGGACCACCTCCACGCTTACGAGTTACAACACCTCCTCTCTCGACCGCCGCCGCCGCCGCGCTTGTGCCGCGCCGATCGGACAAACTGCCGGACGGCCGGTGATCTATAGTGGTGTCCCGGCACCGCTCGGTACAATAACCGAAGTGAGAGCGAGAGTGTAGAGTATCCGGTGGTCTGTAATCAGGAGCCGAGCCGCTGGCAGACCCTACCTCTCGGTCCCGGAGCCTCCTTACCATTAACCTATCCGGTACCCGTTCCGTTCCGTCAACCTGACGTCATCGTAATTCGTGATCATTCTATACGCACGCCATAGCACCTCGCGAGCAACGCGCCGCGCCGTCCACCTCGAGTGATCCGCGAAACAAGGTGGAATTAACGCACACGGAGGGCCTTTTTGCGGGGAATCGGCTGTTATTAGATTACCGAGCTCCGTGAATGCTCGTGCACCATCTCTCCTCTTGTTAGCAGGCCGTGCGCCATTGCCGTGGCGTTTCCCCACGATATCCCGCAGTGGCAGTTTTCTGCGTCACGTTTAGAATCTCTAAAATTATATATTAAATCAATCTTCTTTCACTTTGAGTTTCGGTCTCGCTAATTATTGAAAAAAATGTAAGACAGAGGCGATACAGGTAGCATAAAAATAGCCTGTACTTGAGAAAATATGCGAGGCAAAAGTTTCGAGAAAGAATTCGTCAGAGAGAAAAAGGAACTCTGGAAGTAAATGTACACTTTGTGTATACGGTGCTGCGTCCCCGTCCTTGCATTTCCATCGCACCACGGTTCCATTGCGGCAGCGTATGCGGCAGTGTTCGTTAGCGTCCGGCTGTTGAATATCATGGCTTTTTAGCCTGCAGGTGTCATTAGGGTGCGGACGGACGAACGAACGCTGATTGGTCTCGGCCGATCGCCCTCGGGGACACCGGCCCATCAGCTGTCCCATTCGCGCCAACGATGCCGACGACGAACGGCTCGCACTATGCGCGCTTCCATTACTTCCATCTTCGTGGAACGCGCAACTCTCGCCGGGTTTCCCATTTTATCCGATAGAGGTGTGTGAAGGGGCTAATCACTTAGCATTTCAGTTTCCCAGACTCCCATGCAGACTTCCCGGTCTAGCTCTTACGCGACTTATTAATTAAAACGGTGGAGGTGCGCCGCGATAGATTCGATTTTTGCGAAGAAGCGTGGCACACTTAAACGAAATCGAATAAGGTGAAACCCATGCTCGACAGCCACGTCGAGAAACAGAAATTATATTTTCTCTTACGAACGTGCGAACGCAACAACTTGGCAAATTACTGAGTTGCACGAAAAGCGAACGGTTTTGCTGAAGTATTTTAACTGGATGCAGATCTGAAAAGAATTCTGTTGGACCGTCGAAATAATTACGTGGGACGTTCAAGCGTGATGAGCAAAGACTGCAAAATATGTTTTGACACTCTAGAAACAAAGTTTGACTATCCTACATAATTATTTTCAGGTTTGTGTCCAGCTAAATTTTTAGAGGCCTGACCTCAAACCATTCTTTTCCACGTACAAGAATGCCAGAATCACTCGCATTCCTCTCCTGGGAGACCGGGCCGCATTCGTGCTTAATTTTTTCCACATTATAATATTCGTAACGTATAGATTATCACGCGCGTTACGCTCATTACTGTTAAAGCCATAAATCATAAAAATCGGTTATATTCACTCATCATCCGTTACCTAACCAAGGTAACGTTTTGCACGATTCTAACCGCGCGAATAATATATCGTCTCGATCCCCCACCCACTCTCGCCTAAACACTCCCACATATTAATCTTCCATCGTCGGGGCTACGAGCTCTCGTTAGCTGGAGTCGTAGCGTAGCTAGTCCTCCCGAAAGAAGTCCTCCCGCCGTGTAAATGGACCTCGTTGGCGAAGACGAGATGAAAGACCGCGCAGGTAGAAATCAGCCACGTGAAAGAAGTCAGTCTATGAGGAATCAAAAAAAAAAAAAGAGAAAAAAAAAGAAAAGAAAGAAAAGAAAAGAGGGAACAACGAGCGAAATAGAAGCGCGGGCGGGCGAGAGGATCGGCGTGCTAGGATCGGCGGCTCGCCGCGGCGAGGGGAACTCGGCGGGGTCGAGATATCGCATTAACGAGGCCCGCTGATGGGCCGGAGCCTAGATCCACGTCTAATTACATCCGCGCGGAGCGGGGAGGCTCGTTTCTCGCGTGCTGAAACGGTTCGAATCGAAATTATGGATCTGCGGCGCGCCGGCTTGACTGACGCATGACTGGCTGGCGGGTTAAGCGAGTCAACGAGTAAATGAGTCCGAATTACGTGGGCGTGTCAATGCCGGGAAAATGAGCTCCGCGAGGTATCTTCTGGCGAGCGTTATGCAAAACAACGCCGGATAATGCTTCCGCACGCGCTCTCGCACAGGCGTCTTGCCCGGGCGATCGGTAGCACGGGTCGCCGACACGTGCGACGATTGCATGTAGCGTTTCGCACAGAGACAAATTAGCGTGGCGTGTGAGACGGGTTAGACTGTGCTCGAGGAGGTCATTTCAAAAGTGAATCTTGACTCGCGAGAAGTTTATGTACGTCAGAATGCAGGTGTGTTACCGTAGAAAATTCTAATATTCGACGATCTCATTTATCATCAATGGGCTGTCGCTCTTGTCATTTTAGATACCTGAGCAAGTCGTTAGCCGTAAACTAGAAGGACGATCGCTCCAGAATGATGCGCCTCGCAACTGGAACGATGACGCTAACGATTTTTACACGCGATGATTTATATCTTTTTTTTTTTTTTTACTTTTACACGAAAAGAACAATTTTACCGTGGCGTCTAAAAATTTAGCTGGATACAGATCAGAAAATAACCTTATGCTGGACTATCAAAATAGTTACGCGAGACGTTCAAGCGTGACGATACGGTTGCAAAAAGTTCTGATATTTTAGCAATCAGCTTAAACGTTCAATATAAATTTTTTTATTGTTTTCAACATGATCATTTTCAGACCTGTATTCCAACAAAATTGTCCTTTCCGTTACGACACACGTAATAGCGATGTACAAATATTACGCAATATTAAAATATCTACATGAGCTCCTTCGGTAAATTTTAGGCTGCGAATTAGTGTTTTCAAATAATTGCCGCTTGTCGTTTCTCAATATTATGGAGCAGAATTACTTGGGAGGAAACTCGCGAAATTCAATTAAACGAAATGAAGAGACAAGTTTTTAATCGAGCCGATTGGAGGCTCCGTTCAGAAGTTTGCAGAGTAAACGAGGGCAGTTTGCTCTCGCCGTCGATAATTACCACGAAATTAATATTTCGATAATCGGACGTGTAATAACATTCATTTCGCGTTCACAATTTGTACGTTGAATAAACTCGGTCCCCGGGATCCGCATCAACGAGCACCGTTTCGCAATTTCATTTAATTACGAAGCAATATATCGAAAATAATTAAGAGTCGGGAAAGGGGAGAGGATCTCGCGACATTAAACGAACTGTAAATTAAAAACTGCGTCCAGTAGATTGTAATGTCGTGTACGATCTCACGTATATCCATGTCGCGATAATAAAGCGCAATGTTAAAACTGACATATGAAGGTATAAGTCCAGTTAAATTGCGATTAAACGATAATTCGTTAATGTCGCGCGTTGCTCGTGCGATTTCGTAGATTCACGTTTAATGCGCTTCGAAGGGCATGAGAGGAGGAGGGGGAGGAGGAGGAGGAGGAAGAGAGAGACAATGAATGATATTGCACGCTCATTCCGATCGGAGATCACCTGAATTATTGGTGTATCGGATATATCGAGAAAATTGGCGGTGGTCATCATCGCCATTATGAATTCTTTATTTGGATGTTGCGGCGTCTGAATTACAGGGCGGTATGGGCTACCTTGCTTACTGCTTCATATATGGGCCCATCAATACCAGCGATGGCTACGAACGTCGTCGCATTCGTTCAAGTTCATATGAAAGTCGCGTTACTTTGTTTCGATCTGTGTGTCGTAAAACGATACGTTGTAAAATGAAACATTTCCACTCGCGCGTAATCATCGCGCTTGATCATCTTTCGGGGAAATAACATTAAATACTTTTGTTTTTTATAAACATTCCAATTTTTTATGCCTTATGAATCATGAAATTATCGAAGCCTTCGCTTGCCGATGATCGCATGTATCGACCAGGCCGACCATAACGAGCGCAATAAACAGTCGATTTCTTAAAGTGCCGGATATTTGAGAATTTTCGCAGATAGGAATTTATGTATAAACGTGGGGAAGCTTGGAAATATTTTTCACGTAAAGTATATAAGTGGCATAAATAGAGCGCGGCTAATCGCGTATCAGCGATGAGTCTCGCAATGCATGATATACGAGCAGATAGCTCGACATTACCAACCTGCTTCCTGTTACTTGAATATCTGATGTTAAACGGAACCATTTGATGCGAGGCCTCGTTAATGAGTCTATCATTAACTTGTCGTCATTATCTCTGATATAAAACGCGTGCTACTGCCACACCAATAGATTAATCGAGTCGAATCTAGAATGTTTATAACGGATGTGAATATGTATGTTACGCGCGTTAAGTATATGCTGATTATATCCCTCTCCTCTCGGGTGTACTTGGGTGTTCTCTCAACATTTCTAATAAGGGCCCGGCGGCTTTTGCAACTATATAGCTTACGATGCCAACTTTTCTGGTATACTGAAACTCTTTCTTTGCTGTTAGTGCTTACTGTACTTTATATTTTAATTGTAAAATTTTTCCTATCTTCCAATGTTTCTTTTTTTTTATAAAAAAATTTTAACAACTAAACTTTATATAGAAGTAAATAAATTCTTGATTGGCCAATGGTTGGATTACTTAAAAGTTTCGATGAGTATTCGTTAAGCGAGCCAGGTCTTTCAAGAGTTAAACATAACAAAATCTATTTTTCCGGATAGTCCAAAATAAATAATTTTACTGTGTAAATCTGGTCTTTTCGAGTGAAACGCGATTCTAAAAGAGTAAAGATTGAGCCTGTGATTTCTCACTCTACTAGATTTAGATTTTAACATGTTATTTATCGACTTAAATTTTATTCGTGATAGGCAACAATTATTTATCAAATTATTATTAAAAAACCATTTCACCTAGTAAATTATATACAAGTAAATGATAAGTGTGTTTTTAATATCGTATATTTGTAGTCTTGAGTTTATGTTACGTGAAAAGATAGAAATGTATACGTTCTAGGTGTAGTTAAATTGCAACGTGTCTTCAATACTTCGCGGTTCGCAGACTCGAGCTCTAATCTATCGGTAGCAAAAGCGTTTGGTTATGATGAGTGCCAGACTCTGTACCGGCGGATACAACGAGGAAAAGACCCGCGAAATGACTTCATCTTAATAAATTACGTCTCCGGGTAAACCTCGCGAATGGCTTCAAAAAGATTCTCAGAAGGGCCGCAGCGCGTTACGCGCTATTTTTGGAGAATAATTCCTTTTCATCTCTCTGTATACTGCGTTTCTGCGACTCTCCTTGCACGCCGACACGCGTCAAGCCTTTTTTACGCACGGTATTACGCAAAGCGCAATAAAATGTAAATCTTCTCTCGTTAAAACGATTCGAGAAGGAATAACACCGAGCTTTGTTCGATTTTTTGCTATCTTACGTCTTCTTCGAGCTGATGGTAAAAAAAGAATTATTTTAATAATACATTTTAATAACATGGATATGTACTTTGAAAAGTGAGAATGTTAATTGTATTTCGCATAGTTTCACTTACATATTTGAATTCGTACAGGATATTGCAGATGAATTCAAAGGAAAGGGTAGAAGGTTGAAAATAGAAGCTGATGCAGAGACAGATTTCAATAATGTTTCCATTTATTTAGCTTCGCTATACACTGTACTAAGTCGGTTTACACACGCGCTCCTAGTTTTTTTTTAGTCTCACGCACCTCACTATCACTTTACGAATCGCCGTATGCAGATATACATTTTACTCGCTCCTAAAATTCACTAATTAAACTCATAATCAGGTATATTGCAGTGTCCCATCTATGTTTATGATTTCTTTTAACTCTAATCATGTATAACGGTCTCTCTATCATACCTATACGTAACATTATCAAGGAAACGATGTATATCTATATACAATATATGTACACAATGGCGCCACAACGCGTGGTTATTTATAATTTACGGAATAATATTTATTTAATAATTTATTATCGACGATTTTAGTCGGCCTACCTCACGGCCCGTTTCTCCCCTCTCATTTTCTCCGTTTTATAATAAATACATTATAATACACCGCGCTCTGCGCGTAAAGTTGTCGCGGACTATGATACGCTTTCCATTTAAGCCGTAAATCGCGACATAAGAACGTCACCCTTTTTCAGTTCCAACAAGCACAACGAAAATTTCTTTCAAAAAATTTTTAAGCAATATCCCCATTAAATCGTACTTCAGTATGGGATCGTAACTGTTTTGAACCATTTGTACGGAATATTCATTCGTCAAAAAATTAGGCGCGGCAACGATGTAAACAATAACTTTACAGGTTTAAGAAAAATAAAACTTGAGCTTGAATAGATTATTAGACAGGCAGCGTTAAGGACATTTGAAAAAATGTCCTTTATCGCGTAAGACTTTTTCTCACAATTTTCTTCAAGAAAGGACGTTAAAGTGCGGCAGAAGACTCAAATCGCACGTAAAACGAAGAATACAGAAAACACTCGTTGACGCACAAAACAATTTCCGTGTGTGCTTGCCCGATATAATACATTGTAACACGGAATTATGTATCACGGTTCGATCTTTTTTTTTTTTCGGTCGAAGATGCTTGAGATTACACGAGTAATTATCCGTTGTCCGATTCCCCCGTCGAGCCTCGATTGCACACAGTAGGTCGAAACGACGATTTCGACCTCTACGATTTCTCGTCCATAGAGTTTGGCAATGGTCGTTTCTTTAAGATTCCCAGATCTTGCACGTTCTCCAGGAAAGTTTTGTGATGCTGGGCGACCAGAAGTGGATTCACAGTCTGCACGTCCTTCTTAAGCTCCTCCATGTCCCTCTTGAGCTTCGCCCTCCTGTTTTGGAACCACGTGATCACTTGGGCATTGCTCAGACCCAGCTGAGCGGCGATCTCGTCCCTGTCGGCCGGACTCAAGTACTTCTGATACAAGAATCTTTTCTCCAGTTCGAAGATCTGCTGATTCGTGAACGCCGTCCGACTCTTACGCTTCTTCTTCGGCTGCTGGCGATTGTTGAACAGGTTCAAGTGATTGGCTTGCTCTGCAACACAAGAGATTAGACACGGTTAGGCGATGTTTGTATACTCATTTCCTCAACACATCGCGTGGCAAATCGACACATCAAACACACGCGGCCAACTTGAAGAATTCTTTTTTTACAATTTCAATCAGTCTACAACTTTTTAAGTTGTTTTCAGCACCTTTGATGAATATATCTTCGCCGTTCTGTCGCGCATGAAATGTCATCCTCGACTTTTTAATGCGAATATCTTACTACTTAAATACAAAATAATTTATTCCAATTTTACATTTTACAAGCGATCAGATGTTCAAATCTAGCGAAAAGTAGTGTTCTAAGAAGCAAATGCTAATCGACAAAAATAATTGAAGGATCTTTTTATGACGAAGTGTAATTTTATCGGTGACCCATACGGTTTCTCACGGAAAGAGATCTGAAAGTGATTCTGCCTTCACGCACCGTACCGCACCGCATATCGGTTATCGCGCGCGCGCGCGGATAATGAATGAGCGAAGGCGCGGGTATTGCGCAAACGAACCGTCGATTCAGCAGCAATTAAATCCAACCGATAACAAGACCGTCGGTCCCGGCGAGCCGTGTCTCTCCCGGGAACGCAATGCGATAATTAGCTACCGATACGAATAGGTGTATTAAGATTTTATCGCTTGACGTTGTCTGAGTAATCGCTCGCAAAGTTATGCGGCGGAAAAAATTTTCCTCCGTGAAAACGCGTTAGACGTTAAAATACGACGGTCGCACGGGGAGAATGAAAGAAGAATATTGGGAAATTAAAGCGAAACGTTTAGTCCGCGCCGCGTGTCTTTATCGTTTTCGCCACTTACTTAACGCGCGTTATGCGTAGTTAATCCCGCGTGTGCATGGGAATAAGGCGAGAGATAGAGAGACACGATAAGAGGGAATATATATTACAGCAGACTGATCCGCGGCGTATACATCGAGTTTCTATATTGCACGAATTTACAAATGCATCGATAAGTGTACAGGATGTATACGTGTGTTATATGGTACAATCGGGACAAGATAATTACCAATTAATTTCAGATTGCCTGTAAGCTACACATGCCGATCAGAGATTGAAGCGTACGCAGCTGCGTAGTAAATAACGATGCTTGGAAAAGAATTTTATCCCCGAAACGAAATTCATGTTGGCCTTTATACTTTTTTAATTGCTCCAATATTTCTTATTTATACGTATCAAAGTTAAGTGGTTGAAGTGAATTTTGAAACGGCGCATGACTCGTTTTCTTTGCATTCCGACCTCGATCTATCATCAGTTCCCCGAAAAGATCTATAATACCCTTTTGATACTACTAATATGCGATGCGTATATTACATACAATAATCGAAATTTCATAATCCCGCAGCGATCGGAATATGCAAAACGAATCGTACGCTTTCTCAGACCACCGCCGCTGGAATTGTAGTTCAGGGAATCGTCTCTGAGGGCTACAAATTAAATGTATTTTCGAGACATGGAAGGGTTCTCCTCATAAAAGTATTACGCATTCGTTACGGTGCTCAGTCCACGGAATTCCGAGAGCCATAACTATCATAGTTCCCGGTTACTAGCTAAGGCTGTAGTTCAAAATGTTTCTACCAGACGTTCGCCTTTAGCCCCAAAGCGATTTGTAAGTTATAACAGATCAGGTATATGCGAATAGAAATAATCTCTATTTTGCGACGTTACTATGTAACGTACACTTCTAAATAGAATATAATCTGTTAAATGATCATATAAAACTATAATCTCCAGCTGATGTATCTAGACTAAAAATTCAAACTTTCAAACTTTTCAGTTAAACAGTTGAATAATTTGTGTTTTAAATATTTTAAATTATTAAAGTATCGGAGATGGAATATGTTAGCCATACTTTTTTATTACAAATTTGTTATATTGAAATACTTTCTGGGAAATTGGGTTGGAGCTTTAAAAAACTCTTTAAACTTCGAGTAGATAAATAGTCTGTTAATAAATATTATAATTAAATTTACATGTAGTTTTATTTTTATGAAATAGAGGAATACGTATAAAAATAATGAACTTTAAGACTCCAACATTAAAAAGGTAACAAATCGATGAACTCTGTTGCTAAAGTATGAAAATGTTTAAAAAATTATGCCTAGGGTGCTGCGGCCATTTCAAATATCTACTTATTAAAAGGTAAAAATTTCCATCGTATCTTGTTGAACTCGTTGTATAAGCGCGGCAATTATCTTAAAAAAGTCAACTTGTTATTGTAAATTAATTGCCAGTTTAAATAGCCAATTAAAGTAATCATCCGCGCACTTATCTTATCGGATATTGTTTCGTGAAGGTGAACATTGCAATCTAATTTTTCGAATACACGTTGCAGCGTCGTCTGTCGAGCATTGAGAAATTGAGTGGTGTATTTAAGTGTCTACTGATAATTTCTACAAATACATGATCTATTTAGATTAGAAAATGCATCCCGACGATGTGTGAGGCTTGACAAGAAAATTACCGTATCGATTCCATTGGCTAATCGCTTCCTCGCGAAGTGGCCTAAAATAATCGCCGCCCGTCGTCGTATCCTCTTTAGTGGATGATGCCGCGTAATACCGGTTTCCGTTTTATAATTTTCGTTATGCTCGCGCTGACCCTCGGAACGAGGAAAATATTGTCAATTAACGTCGTTATCCAATAACCGTAGCGACCCCGTGCATTTTTTACTTCGCGTAATGTTTACCGGGGAATATACGCGATGGCCGTTTTCGCAATGGCGTTAGCCATTAGGAAATAATCGAATCGAATGATGAGAGGGAGAGAGAGAGAGAGAGAGAGAGAGAGAAAGAGAGAGAGGGAGGCGGGCGCGATGAGTCGTGGACAAAGTAGCCGAGGAGTCGCTCCAGGATCAAAGGCCGCCGCCATCGGTCACACCTGCGCAACCCGACCGTACAGTCCACTTTAAAAATTTTCGCCGACCGGCACGAGCGATGTCATGCACATATAAGGTGACCGGACGTCTCGTTTTCGAGGGAACAGTCCACCTTATTTGAAAGAATGGTTTGCGTTCTTACCGTCTTAATCATTTTATTACGCTAATTGGAGATGAGAGTACGAGCGCGCTCGGTGTTGAACGCAGCTCGAAAATACAAAGTAACATATGCTTCGTTCGATTCACGCGGTATGCTCCGCTTCTCTAATAGCCGACATTTACGTTTAAAGTTAATTAACCGTTGGTCTAAGCGTTTCAGAATCCTGACACTTGCCGAGAAAATAGCGAACGTTAATTATGGAGATACACTGCAATTTTACATTATTTTCTATCAAACATATATCTTGATTGCTTTTGTATTAGAAACGTTTGATTAAATTAACTAAGGCACGTTAATCATTATAACGCGAAGAAACAAAAAGTCCAATCAACTCTATGTGCGAGCAATAAGTAAATTGAACATACATTGAATGTCTAGCGGACATTTTATTTGCCGATATATTAATTTATCTATGTTTACGACTGAGAAATCAATATTACGTAGATAGAAACATTAATAACTATCGCGCGCGTACGGGAGAAAATTAATTTCTGATCTACAGACTTCAGGAAAATAATTAAAGAGGAGATTATCAAGCAGCTTTGCAGCGAAGGCGAGCGAAAGGCGTGCTGACTCGATTACACGTACCGCAAGCCCAAGTGCAACACGTATTCACGTATGTATAAAAAAAAAAGAATGGGAGTGAAATTTTTTATACAACAATTATCCAAATTACGCTGTATCATTTATTAATATTTTATCTATTATAATTTTATATCAGTCTATTATTTGCAATCGTGCGAATGTTTCTTGGCAGATTAATTTAATTCTTTGATTTCTCGTTTACGTCGCTTACTCTCTTCGAGTCTGGCGATTATTTTTGACTTCTAAAATTAACGATTCGCGAACGTATTGACAAATGAAATCGAAGACAAAGCGAACGAGAATTTTGCACGACAAAGATGTTGAGACACGACGATGAAACGGTGAGCGAACGGACGGATGGACGGACGGAAGAAGCGTCGAGATATTAGTTTCTGCGGTCGGTTCTCCGCAGAGATTTAATTCGTTTGATGTTCACGATTCGCCGCTTCGGCTGCCTTTTCGCAACTCGCGTCTCCTCCTCCTTCTTTCTCTTCAACTTTCCAAACAATTTTAACAGCCACCGCCGATGCTTTCTTTTCCGAAAGATTTTCTCACCCTTTTGTCGGTAAACATTCCGGATTCTATTGTCAAAATTTATCCTCCAAGGTCGCATATCACGCCGCGTTTTATTAGCGGAATAAAATGCTATCTTCTAAAATATCTTTAGAGAATACACGTTACATGGGTTACTGAATTTTATTAAGGTAAGTTGAAATTCTTTCAAAATTAGGAACGATTAAAAAGCTAAATTCTTTAAAGAGATACGTGTACGCACGCCTATATGTACGCATTGGAGAGAATTGTACAGAAATAAATTCCTGATAAAGGGCAGCCGACGCGACCACCTGCCGTGCGTAAACCATATCCATGTATGACATCTACTAGGGTCACAGATGGCGGCGAAATTCGCTTGATTAATGTGCTGACTTGGCCGAAAATTTGGTTTAATTACGCGAGCCGGTATACTTTCATGTATCCGTGCTTTATCCTCTTACCAACATAAATTTAGCGCACCGCTCTTATAATAATTCTCAGTAATTAATAACACATTGATCGTCTCATCACTGAAGTGATGCATAATCTGCAAAGGGTGTACCAATTTTAGAAAGTGGGTTACACGTAACTCTGTAAACCATGTTATGTATGGGGTGCATTTTTTTTACATAAAATTATGATTTGAAACCTAGACACAGAATGTACAATCGAATAATTTCGAAAAATTGGAAGAACGTGAGTTTTGCGTCTAAACTTTTTATGGACTATAATCCGAGAAATGAAATCATGAGTATGACATCAATTCTTTGAAATAATATTGGAATATTTAATTAAAAAAATGCATTTGGTATAATATTTTTAATGTACAATTCGCAAATGAATGTCTATAGTGAAATCGTCAAAGAAGATCGTTATTTGTTAGGATTTTCTAAACAATGAATACAACGATCCGTCGTGAACGAAAAGTATATGATGAATATGTCAGAGAAATGCTCGGAATTTGATTTATCGCGGCAGGACGACACACAGGGGAAAGCGAGCCTAGGAGCAAACAGTATGATGCAAAGCGACATGATATGGTCTCGCAAAAGACCAACAAAACCGTTGCGCGGCCATCTTGGTTACGCTCGAGCAAGGTTCACTCGAGTAGAATAGTGACGGAGTTAAGAGGCGCGACGATCTTGAAACAGCTTAACTGGCGTCTCGTCGAGTAGATTATTCGACAACAGTTTCTTGTTAAGCTGAATTTTACGGTCAAACTGCAAACGGCCTGTGACGCAACAAAGAAAATCGTTGCGCCGTTAACGAGTTCCGGTGCACTTTCGACACATCTATTTTTCGTTGCTCTTCGTCCGCGACACCTAACTCGACAATTTAAAGATTAACATTTTATTTTCGATTAAAGTATTGTCGTTGCGCTTCTTAGACTACATTCTTTGCAGTTTGATATTACAATTTTTTATATCCGACTTGCTGGAAATTTTTTCGATTTTGATCTGAAATCCAAATTGATCACAACCTGCTTGAGAGCGGAAAAGAATAAAGAAGTTTATGCATTGCGATACTGTGATTACATTAACACATTCTGTGCTGTGACCTATTTTTTTTATATTCATCATGGTTGTTAAGTAAAATGTTTTTCATAATGATTAAAAATGATTATTGTAACGAAAAAGGTTTAATGTACTAGTATTGCATCGTACACCATGATTATGTATCTAGGCATGATATTAGAAATTATTTTATAATAATTACGTCACTTTTTTCTAGCTAAAGTATCAAACAATTTAAATAGAAAATTCAGCATGGGTCCCTAGGGATTCGTGAGACACGGAATATGTTAATATCACTTCCAGTCTTCGAATGACGTTAATCATTCCGACTTTCAGAAATTCGCATAAAAGTTCTCTGGGAGATAATTTCGCGAACAACATTGTATTTTTTGCGATTATTTCTTTCCCAGGCGTCGCGCGCAAATTCGGCATCCGCGAGCGGCATGCTTAACGAGTTGAACGTATTCGTTACGATTTCGAATTGCAGCGATGCTGCCAGACGAGAGGGCTTGATCATGGGCGACCTGGCGCGAGTATAATATAAATTGCGCAGCGACGCGACGCAATGCCTGCTCGTTTCGGCATGCCGACAACGTGTCTGCGCGGCGATACCGCTATCGCGTAAAGAAAGATCGAAATGGGTTAACGACTGTGCGCGATGCATCACTCGAATGCTTCCCCGTATATTAGTGCCGTAACAGGTTCTCGTCGCTTCTTACCATTGTGGATAATCAGTCTCCCAGGATATTTTGACGTCTCTATCGATGCACCGGAAGGGAGAGAGGGGGGGGGGCAAAAAAAATTAAATCATTATCTGTCTCGACGTGATTTTAACGGTACTCCTACACTACACGGTTTTTGCAAGCGACACTAAGTACATGCCGGCGGCAGTCTCTTGTGCCATTATTGGGAGCAGTTGAAACGTTAATTCAAGAAACGTTAATTCTAGCGACAAGAAAATAAAACACAATAATCGTCTTTACTGATCGCGAATCCACATCAATTATGTTTCTTTATTTTTTTTTAGAAAATACCAAGTAAATGTATACATGTGATGATCTCAAATACTAATAAATTATAAAAATATTAAAAATATATAATTAATATTGATTTTTAATTGGGGCGTTAAACTCAGGTGATCGTGCACTTATGCAATGAAAAACTGTTGTAAGTTATCACTCTCGGATTACGCTCATTGTCAGTGTGGTCTCAGCATTAAACAAGTATTTTAGTTTCAAGATATAGTAATAACCAATTCGTTGAAATCAATTTATCACGTTGGTAAAAACGTGAAGAACAGAATATTCAATGAGTGTGTCTCATAGTGTTAAATAATTTTTGCGGCGACGGATTAACTGGTGTACACGCGGCTCACGGTCCTGGTTGTTTTTGTTTCTTGCGGTGTACACCGCCACCGCACTGTATACACGCGGTTTATTGTCATTCGCACGGTGAGATTCGAGCGGTTAGGCAGCGTTGCGCCGCATTATCCGCGATCGCGAGAACTGGAAAACAGGCGCGATCATTTACGTCGATTCGTTGACGATCGTCGATATTATTTTAATTAATTCTCACTAATTAATGGCAAAAGCTTAGAGGTGATATTCGGAGTTAGCGAAATTCTTATAAGATATTTCAGAACGTAAATCAAGTGGCGTTACGACATAAATAAATACTATAATATCTTAATTAATCTCATATCTTAATATATATCAACCGTGTTCCGCTATCATAAATTATTTGTACTTTAAAGTGACTCGTTAAAGTCTTCCGTCGTTTGATATTCATAATTTAGAAGACAATGTTGAACGTATTGTACTTATTTACATAATTCTCCATTGTGTTAAAGAGCGAATTCCATTGTATTAATGTGAGAAATGTGCAAAGTGCCGCGCGATTGTGATATTTCGATCATTAATGTGTGATTGTGATCAACTGTATATAAGTTCGCGAGTATATAAAGAAAGAAGGAAAAGTAAACGAACTGGAGAAAAGGTATAAAAGGCTCAGAGAAACATCGGGCATCAGTGAATATGAGATAAATAACGTAATTTATGTTTTTATTACTTCATTATCACATTCGTAAAATTTGCAATCATTTTATCCGTGCAAAAATTATTTTCTAAAATGTTGATTTATTTGGAGAGTTCCTGTAATTTAGATATATCTGTGTTTTACAGGTCAACGCAAGTTCACAATGCAGTCCACAACTTCGATGCTACACATCGTATCGGTGAGTGAGAAATTTATTAATTTAATTTGAAGTAATGGATCAAATAATTTAATTCATTCATGCATCAAGTTAAGAGCATCAAAGATAAAAATATTAATATAATATTATATTAATATAATATTATATAATATTATATAAAAAATATTAATATAATATTATATATTAATATCTATTATTTAAAAATGAATGGCATAGAACAAGTTAACGTTACGTAATATTTAATCCGGGAACATTTTATAAAATAAGATATTCAAGAAACGTAATTGAAAGCAATAAAACTATGAGTTACATTATATTTAAAAAATATTTAATATCAAAAGTATTATAATTACTTAAATTTTTTTGTTAATTGCTTGAATAGAGAAAAAGAAAAATATAAATTAAAGAAATAAGAAATAAAATATTAATATTTATAGATTATAAAATTTTTCCTCAATTTTCTTCGTAATATTTATATCTCATAAACGATGAGAACAATGTTAAGAAACGCTAATTTTTTAAGTTATTTATCTTAGAAATAACGCTATTCCAAATCATTTATTCCATGATCATACAAAAAAAATTTATTCCGTGTTAATTTATTTTTTTATGTAAAATCATTCTCCTTCTCGGTTGTATCAGAAAAACACTGTATCCAAAAGACATATGGTAGGAGAAATTATTAATAATTAGAGATGTATTTCTTTATTTTTTTTTCTTTTCGTCTCAAATTTTTTTAGGATTTCAAATCTTTGTCAACCTTTCTATATTCCTTCCAGGATTAAATATTATAAATTCGTATATACACACAAAAGAAAATACGTTCAGAAGCTTTTCTAATAATACATGTCACAAATATAAATAAAAGAAGGACAGAGGAAAGATTGCAAGGTAATTTCATAGTAACTGTAGTATATCTCAAGTAATTTATCTCATAAAAGCACGCGCTAATGATAATTTATTTATTCCTATAAAGCATGAATTTTATTCTTTCACGGTCTATCCATCCACAATTGATTGCTAACTTGATCCAATCATAATTTATTGATGACTTTATTGACTTGAATTTGCATGTAGTAATTTAAATTTTCTGTACGTTGCGTCATCAATATTGACTGGTTGTCAGGATATGAAAAGTCGAAAAAGACAAAAAGCTAACCGATAAAAATCAGTATGTCTGAAATATAAAAGTTAGTAATCAACAAAAATTGATATCCGTGTAGATACAATTATGAATTTTATTTGCGGCTTGAACGTGTAATTAACGAATAAATTAAATTTTATGTGATACTATTAATCAACTTTGATCCTTTACAATTTAAAATTATTGTGATCTTTACGTATTAGGATACCTTTTACTTTAATTAATCTTTGTTAAACTACGTTGTACGGTTACACATTACTAAATACATAGTAGCGTAATTCGATGCATTGGAAATGCAAAGTTTTTGCAGCGAACCGGTACAGAGACTAATCGTTCCATAATCGTTTAATCGCGTTGATCCTTTCAATATCCGAACAAAGATGTCTTAAACTGTCATCCGAGTTATCGGAACTATTATTTCAAATTGCATATATCGTATAGATCGTTAAAGAGATTGTGGAGATCGCGTGCGTGTGTCTGATGATAAAAGGGAGAATAAAGGCTGGATTCGCTTCTTGCCCAGAGATCGGATCGCGAATGTATAACCGGCGAAACAAACAGTCGCTCGTGCCACACGTCCGCGTCCCGCGGTATTTCGCTAATAAGTCGTCCGCCCGCTACAAGTGAGCATTCGAAGAATATACGAAGAGACACGCAAAAAGAGGCGGGACTGCGACACCGTGGAGCAATTTGGAAGTGTCTTCCGTCGGTCGGCGGTCATTTGTCTCCCGACAGCATCTCCGGGAGTCTCTCTTCTCTCCCTGCCGCCGTCCCTCTCCGGCTCGCCTTCTCTCGCCCTCTCTTTCTCGCGCTCCTGCCTCGGCTTACTACCCCGGCTCTTAACCCGAGGGGCTTTGCCCACATGTCAACGATATATTTTCTGCCGGCCCACAAATCGTTTAGCGGGTAATTTTGAAATTGGAACACTTATTTAGTCGTTTAGACCCAAGGGCATAACCACAGCCCCGAGTTCGAGATTTATCGTTTGATTTTTCGCCGGTTTGTAAGCGCGACCTGCCACTCTCGCTTTCCTGCTCCTTCATTTCCAACTTGAGTCTCTGTGCGCCCAAGTGCGAGCGACAAAGTTACGGCGTCGTTCATCTTGCGTCTTCTTGTTGCACTAATCGAGAGAAGCGACAGATCGTTAATGTGAGATCGACGAGTCGTCATTTATAAGAGCGTAACGCGTCCGATCAAAACTCGCTTCGAGTCCAATTTTTATTCAGATTGAAGATATATAGCGGGTAAGATTTTCCGATGAAGATTTTGGAATATAAAAAAATTGTGAGTATAAAAAACGTATATCGGAAATTGCAAATCAATTTTTACATGACATTTTCATTAGTGAAACAAATTTAATCACCGTGTTATTTTCTATTTGATTTCATTCGTGATTACTTCTATATGTATTTTTGGAATTTCTTTAAATCGAATCATAAATTCTTTCTGATTGTTTTTAAATACTTTTGCAAATAATTATGAGAAGTTTTTATATATCACATTTCTTTTATTCTTTCGACACTTTTTTATTTTTGTATATAAAAATATTTAATATCTGATTTTGAAATTAGAAATTCAAGAAATTGAAACTTAATTTAAAAAAAAATCAACATTGAAAATTACAAAAAATTTAAGATTGTTTCGTTTTTTCTTAAATCTGTGGATGATCTTTTCTTCAGATTTTTACGTGAATATAAATTATCTGGTGTAACTAAAATTAAAAAAAAATTGTTTTTTGATTTTCAAAAAATTAAAATTGGGCATGTAGTACAGTAGGCTCGCACTCTTCCTCGTTCAAAGAAATTGCATCCATTTCTGAGATAATCGCTTCCGGAGCAATTCAAAATCGCCTCGGTCGAACTATCGAAGTATAACGCATGCTGCTCGAATCGTTTAACGAAGAAACGAAGTGCGAGAGGCTCGTTTCAGCGTAGAGCGTAAAATACGGTAACTCGACTGCCACATAAGGATCCCCCCGGGAATACGGCGTGTCGGCTCACACGCCACGGCTAGGCTCATAAAGACGCGTACGAAAGAGGAGGAGAGGGACGTAGGGCGTGGAGCGAAAAAAATGCTTAGTGGCTTCTAATTGCAGAAGTGACGACGCCGTAACTAATGACCGGGAGACGACGTCCTTTGTCAGTCGCGACGAGACGCGCTTGTCCTACGAGGTGCGGACGCGGGCCGTTTAAAATACCTGGAAGATAAGTCGCTTCCTCGATTCGGCGACACATTTTTCTTTTCTTTTCTTTTATTTTATTTTACCAAGAATGTCTCTCGACCTTTATCGTCACAGAGAACAATATTTTATTACTAAAATATAAAAGAAAAAAGATTGTCTTTCTTCATGACAAACGCATTTATGAGACATGAATTCATATTTTTTTAATGTAATTATTATGAATCGTATAATATTGTATATCGGTGCTGTTTAAAACTTTTTTAGTTTTTCAAATTTTTAGTGAAATTTTAGATATAAAGTATTGGAAATAATTTGTATTTTTAAATAGCTTAATTCTACTTAATCACGTTATCATTTAGATATTGAAATTCTTATTTTAAACACAATCCAAGACAATAAAATCGTCGGTTTACGTTGCCTGCTTACATTCTATAAAATAGTACTTCGGATGCCTCACATATAAACTGTAGTTGTTTATACGTGGTTTCACGGCATTAATTTAAATTGAAAATACCAGCGGCAGTCAAGTTTAATGCAATTTGCGCGTAGCGGCGGGCGTTCGCGAGGACGATTCCGTGAATTTCGAGAACGACGTAACACACGACGTAATGTCGCTTTGAGACGTCTCTTTCGCATCTCTCTAAATAACAGGCGGCTTCAAGGATCGTTTGACCGCGGCTCTCTGATCCTATTAGTTCAGACTTCTTTCTCAGATTTTCATCTCTCTCTCTGTATGCATCTTCCTCCTCTCGCCCCTTTCGCACGCGTAAGCCCTTTACCCCGTCTCTCGCGTCTATTTCCGGCGCCTCTGGTTCTCTACTCGCTTTTAGCGGCTTTGAGATCGTCGAAAAACAAGCGGTCGATTCACGTGCCGCTGATTAGCGTAATTACGAGAGAAATTCTTTAGCCCGGCGGAGGGAGGGGAGGGGGTTGTCACGCTACCCCCCTTTTTTCCCTCCTCGAGACTAACGTCCGAGGCCTTCCGCCATTAGCCTCATTACCTTTACAAACACAATGATCCATATTCTCATCGCGCATTTAACGCTGAATGCGATTTCTCAACTTTGAATTCTATCTCGTATAAAGATCGCGCAATACAAACGCGCAGTGCAGAAGTTTGCGCAAATCTAATGTAAATCTCGTTAGGGGCAATTACGCACGAGTGTACGTACGTCTGTTGCATTTTATCATGTTTACCTGTACTTTCTCATTTTCATCAAAATAAAACTTACAAACACTGTCAACCAGAACGCTTCAAATTTTCCGTGTTAAACATGATTTAGTACGAACCTAATTAAAGGATAATTAATTTATCTCTTTTTCCTAATTCTATTTGCTATTTTGACGTTCCTTGCCAATGTTCTTTTTTCCCAAAATTATTGATTCACAATCATGTAATTAATCTGCTCAAAGAAAACTATCATAAATTTTTTTTTCCAAAAAAGAAACTGAAGAAGAAACCATCATTATTTCTTCTGTGGAAAGATTAATTAGACGTTGAGAACCCTGGATCAATATGTACGAAAAGTGTTTCGAAGGAGCGCCGAATTTATGGACGATCGCGTGTTCCTTTAGGCGAGTCAGAATTCGGTTAGGAAATGTGTGTGTCGCGGTAAAGTACAGGCAAAGTTATGTTCAGGTGAGTCGGCTGGAGGTAGCGACACGTCCGGTACTTTCGCAATAGGCGATAAGCGCTGCTTTGATCAGGCGGTTAGGCACGCGCTGAAAGGTATAGGGTGTATCTAATACATCCAGGAGAAATAAAAGGAAACTATGAGCAGCAAAGCGGAGAGCAAAATATTATAGAAACTCGCGTATGCGTAAAATAATTCCGAACAGCACGTGATTGCTGAGGCAAGTGGAAAGAAACGGATGAAGAAGCATGTTGAGATATTCGCAGAAGCGGTGTTTCCGCGCAAAAGATATCGTGCAACGTTAGAACGCATGTCGCTTAGGCGCGTAATCAGTGTACGTATTCTATTACTCTCGTATTGCACGTGAAATAAATGCGACTTGGCGAACGCGAATAAACTAAGGCGTCCCTGATGTGCCGTGCACGTACTTTAGGTACACCTTATACGCGCACGGCGAAGGGTCGCCTTGGTAAATCCACATCAGGGGTGAATAAGTCAGCTCGGCTCGTAAGTCCGAGCGAAGAAGACGAAGGAGAGCCAACTGTTCGCGTCTTCATCAACGACACCGAGGTGGGGGACCACCCATCAGGAGCAATATCGTTTCATCAGCCGCTAATATCACCGCTTCGAGTGGTTCAACACCTTATAACGCCAGGTGGGACGTTAGTGGCGCCGCAGGAAGTCCTAATGAAGACAAATCTCACCCAAAATGGCGGCCGAACTTATTTCCTGCTCCGCCTCCTTCTCTCTCCATCTATCCCTCTCCGTTCGTCTTGTCCCCTTTCCGTCGCGGTCTCCTTTCTCCCTTGTGAATCAATTTGGCAGCGGTATTTTTACATTTTCCGCCGCGCGATTTAGATAAGAGGAGAATACGAATTGAAACGACGATTTTAATCGATTGCAGAATCTTAATCGTGCTCGGTCGTTTGCTTCTACAAATGTGAAGATTCTAATTTAACCTACTTTGTACTTTACTCCATTAGTTTCATCAAAGACTATTTTTAAACTGTTATTTATAACTTTCGTCTCTCGCGCTGTTTCTTATTTGCAAGTTGCATCTTTTTTTCTTTCTGCTTGAATTAAAAATAAATTTTATTTATTTAGATATTCACTTAAATACGAATTTAATAAGATAAATTGAACTTAAACTTTATTTATAATTTAAAAATAAAATTTATTTAGTTTCAAAGGTTTACGTTTGCAAAAATATTAACCTAAACTCGAGTTGCATACTTGTGTGGAAAAAAAAATTGCAACAGCGCTTAGCAATATATCCGGAGAAACGGATGTCACGGAGGAATAAAAATAGCTTATTTTTATTTAGATACAACAAAGAACAAAGACTTTTCATTTCGCGATCTGGTATCATTAGCCGATGGCTGGTAGGAAGTTACGTAGCGAGAAACTTTTCGTAATCATCGTACTATCATGTATATTTGCATACGTAAGTGGAATTGTACGTGCGTGTATACGCGCTTTGGAGGCGATAGCTGCTGGATCGACGCTAGCTGCTTATCGATCGTACATCCATCGCGTTACAGGCAGTACGGAAATAAACGACTCAGGTGAAAAATCATAGATGCCTTAGATCCGAATGAACTATCGCGAATCACCGACGGGATATATCACAGTTTACGTCATGTATTTGCATAGTAAAGGCCAATGTGACGATGAGACACGTCGCGTTACGAAATGATATAGCCGGCACACAAATGGCCAGAATAAATCTTTGCACAACCGCAAGAATTTTTTCCATTTCGCAAATTCCATTCTCTTTAAGCGACACGGACTCGCTGGCGCAAATGCTTCGGGCACTTCGAACCCGCGTTGTATATCTGTGAAATACAAATTTTGGGAACGCCGGAAATGTCCGCACATTTTCGGATATCTAATCGCCTCGCGGACCACACGTGGCCATCCGGAATAGCTACAGTTCCCCTGGGTGTAATATTGCGACAGAATCTGTAGGGCCGTAAGCATCGAATATCATGCTCGCTGTGTGGCGATCATTTTTTTTTTTTGGACAATAATTTTCTTCAATATGTCTTCTTTTCAAACAACACCACGGTTCATGTGTCAGGACGTCCTGGCAATTTGTATGGCACCTAAAGTTTTGTTTTTTTTTCCTCGAATATGATGTCATTTGTCAAAGCTTTCTAAAATTATTAGTGATAAAATAATTAGTCCAATTATGTTATTATGATAAAATTTTTCTCGCATTTTTTTGTTATTTAAGAAAAAAAAATATATTCAACTTTAAACAGTTTATGACAAAAATAAATATTTTAGAAGCAGAATTCTTGTTTATGCAAAATTGAGTACTATTAAAAAAATATAAAAAAACATTTAAGACAAAATATTTACATAATCTAAAAAAAAATTGAACGGAGAAAGATTTTTGGTTTACATTTATTTACACAGTGTAAAATTTAGATACAGTTTGCGTGGAGACCGTATTCTGGTGCAGACAAAGTGCGCTTTGCCAATTCGATTAACTCGCTACAATACCTCGGCTGATAGAAACGTCAGCAGGTAACGCTGGACCACCAACAATGCGGAAGGCCTCGGATGGTGAAAAGAGCGGTATCGCGTTGCAAGCGCAGCTGCTATGACTGAACAAACGATAGAACGAACCTACGAGGGTTAACGGCCATGTATAGAGCGAAGATATTTCACAACGCTTCTCGCGATGTTATTAATTGTAGGAAATAATCAACATTGGAAATCGCTTCGCGCTCCATTTAATCATATTCCACTCTTCGTCATCCACCGATGTTTCTCTCTTCGCGCGAAATATAATTTTTCCTTCTCGCGAAGAAACCGCACAGATGTCCTGGACTACGTTACAACTCAATGACAGTCTCGTGAAAACGTGAGAGCTACAGCGACTCTCCGCATGGTAAATCAAAGTATAAGGAGACCGAAAGACGCAAATGTAGAAAGAGTGAAAGAACGGAGCCGTACGATGTCGTCATTTACATGACGAACGTTGATCGTAATCATCGGGAGTGGGTCATTAGCTCCGGCATAAAATTAATAAACCCATAAACCACCGCGCGAAACATCTTGCGATAAGCTGAGGGAAAAAAGAAATCCCGCCGTAACGACGTCGGATTATCGCGCGACAATCGCGGGGCCCTAAGTTCAGAGTTCAAGGTCGATGACGGCGACGGCGACGATTACATTGGCCGTTTAATACAAAGTGCCCGTTTTACGAGACATTAATACGCCACATTGGTCGTAAACCGATCGGTATTATTTCTTTTATTCTTTTTTCTCTCCCCGCCCCCTCCCCGCTCCTCTCTCTTTTTCTCTCTATCTCTCTTTTCGTTGCTTCCGGCACGCGTAAATGTCGCTCGGCCGCGAGAATGACAAACGTCGCGTCGCGGAGCAATGAAAAAGGCGAGTCGCGCGGAGCGCTGCACAATTAGCATTTATAACGTGGTAATGGCGCAGCGCAAAGTTATTGTTGCAACGCGCTCGCGCTCGCGCTCGCCTGAGTCGGCTGACGCGATGAAACTGATGATGCTGAATAATCACACGGTGAATGGACTTTTTGCAAGAAGTACGAAGCTTTTTGCGGTGCGAACGCGCTTGGCGGGTCTCGAGACCGCCGCCGCGCCGCGCCGAGCGCGCTGGATTTCCCTCGCGTTATTTAATGTCAGGGGAATATGTACGATACACGGATGCGGATAACTCCGCGTTACAAGAAATCAGTGGACACATGAGTGTCGTTAATGTCGCTTTACTCCCGCGGCGATTATGTAGCGGGCTATTAGGAACGAGGATCATAATCTCGACTCGTTGCGCGCGGAGAATTATAAGTATTTTAGATTCAACCAACTTAACCGGAGACTCCAAACGAAAGTTTTTTTACCCTCGCGTTTCGCGCGATTTTCTAGAGGGATAATTAATTATCCCTCGGCGCGTTCGAATCCGCATTCGCGAGAGAGAGAGAGAGAGAGAGAGAGAGAGAGAGAGAGAGAGAGAGAGAGAGAGAGAGACGGAGTCGAGCCCGCCTTGAGGATTCCAATTACAACAAAAGACTTTTCACGCGTTTGAGAAACGGGTATTAAAAAGTGGCCGATCGAACTCGGCCAATTAGACTTGCGGGCATTACGAGTAATGAGCCGGAGGGTTTCTTGTTCTTTAATTCGCGCCGCGCCGCCCTTGTTAACGTGTCGTTGACCGTAAATCCGACGGAATGGAATTCGCCGCGGTTCTTCGCAACGTTGTTGAATTTTGCGCCATTGCTGAGGGGAAGTAGAAAAAAAAAGGAGCGCTCTTAAACGCTACCGCCGCGGGGAACTAACTGAATCCTTATTTAACGTCGAATAATATTATCACGGAATGGCCAAACGAATGTGGCGGACGCGATAATGCCGCCGCTTTCGGCTTTCGGAATCCTCGTCTTTTTGTACATATGTATATATTTTTTTTTCCTTTGTTTTTACGAGATCGTTAATCGTTAAGGAGCGGTGACAGTGCAGAAACGAGAAACGCGTGCCGCCATCGTCGTTAGAATTTCGCCTCTTATCGAATACCGACCTCCGGCACGGACGCGCGGCGACCGCGACGCGGCGATCCGCCAATCGGTCGTCGCAGAATCGGTACAGAACGGCGGCGCGGCGGAAGAATTCTGTTCGGCAACGCGTCTCATTTACTTGTAAAATAATAAGGATTATCGTTGATGGCGGAACAGTTGCGGCCTCCGCGTCGCCGAGCTCTCCGCTTTAATGGCCCCGCAAGAAGCCGCCGGAACGCAGACCTGAATTCTGTGTCCGATCACCGTGAAATAACCGACCGGGCCGGAATCGGTGTGCGTAGAGCAGGATAATGCACGGTAGCGCGGCCTTCCTAGTAGTGCCGGCGATAAGCAGGTACGGGACAAGACGGAACCGCATTAAGGCGGGCAGCACGGAAAAAGAGCTCTATCGATTTCACTATTACGTGCCGTTAATAATATCGACGACAGCCATTTCATCGACGGATTCGAAAGCGAGAGGCGTGTACGTGTGATAAATCAGATGCGTCGATTTTTTTTTTCCTTCGCTCTCTTCGCGGGGCCACCGTCCGAAAGCCTTTCTTAATCCCTCAGCCATAAGTTTCTTGGAAAATATATGCGCATACGAAAAAATGCATATGGATACGAGTTTTACTTTAACCTTTAGGTAATCCACTAGTTTAATGTTGTAGTGAAATTTATATTAGTTAAAAATTTCTTATAAGATAAAGGAATGTAAAAATGATTGACTTTAAGCCTTCAACAATGGGAAGGTATAAATCAATGAGCTCTGTCACCAATTTAATCCACTTAATGTATGTATATCCACTTAAACTACCTAAAGGTTAATAATTTTAATTTTAAATATTATGTATTAAGAAAAATGTATTCATAGGCAGTAACAGGCGAATCATTCAACTAAAATCTGTTAGCTTTTATTCTCGTTCCCGTGATGAAGAAATTGCAATACTGTTTGCGTTTACTGTAATATAATCAATATTCTTGCGCTGTTTCTTCTTTTTTTCGGCTAGAAGAAGAATTTATAGATTTATTACGTCAATGATTAACGGCAGAGAAACTATCTTTTACTGAGAAAAAGAGAAAAAAATGTGAATAAGCTGAGCGAGGAGAGAGGAGAAACTTAAAACCTGCTCGACAACATGATTAGCGTTCGAACTTCTATGCTCGTATTATGGGACGTAGGCGGAACATACGCATTATGAAATATAAGGTGCCTTCACAGTCGCGTACGCTTCCTCTGAATCGCTGGCACACTCGCGGCATACATGCAAATTCAAGGACTATTATTTTAAGCTATTAATCTTTCAGCTCTGATCAATTTCAAGACGTTTTTGCATCATTGTAATTTAAGCTCAATAATTCAAAAGGGAGAGTAAAAAAAAAGCGCCAAAGATTTCGACGTAATTAATCTTGCAGAAGTATCGGAGGGAGAATTCTTTGTTATTAATCTTGTAAAGCTCCATCCCGTTAGACCGTTCTTGCGTGACGCAGACTCTTTGTTTCTTGGACGTTATTTAATGAGGCGGTGTTATCGTATTAACTACCTACGCTTAGCTACGTGCGCGCCAGTAATATGAGCGACATCTTTTGCGGGACGTGTATCGATTTCCTTTCACTGCCACTCCCGGATGCTGTTGCTCGTATCGGGTATTCATCATTAACGTCATTCAATGATGCAGACTCGGAATTAATTCAAGAAGGACGGTTAAATATGCAGATATTAATGGCAGCAATACGATGACATTCTCCGCGTTTTTTTTCCCATCAATATCAATTTCATCATGTATTGAGGACATCGCGGTGATACGCAAGTGAAATGCTGAAGAGGCTGCGCGATGTTTCTCTTCCTGAAGAACGCGGTATCCTGCCTTTCGTAACACGCAAAAATACTTACGCGTCCTTAAACTTTCTAATCGCGCCCTATCATACCACGTGATAAAAACAATTATCTTCTTATTACCCGTTTTACCCGATCTTGTTCCTCACTTCTTTGAAAATCATCAAAGCGAGGAAAATGATGGGAAAAGGGCGGTAACGCGGAAAGAAGAAGTTAATGGCTAGACAAGCTTCGTGAGACTCCATCCGACGTTCGTCGCGCTTCGTCGAGAGAAAAGAAAAAGAAACAATGAGGAGGCGTTTCTTGATCGCGTTCTTAATTTCCTGTCCGATTGTTGCCAATCGGCCGCCTGTGCCTCTCTTTTGTGCGACGCCGAACCTCTCCTCTCGGTCGGACCACCTCGAATTAATTAGGTTAGACCAAATAAAAACTGTGCTTGCTCGTTCACACCTAACTTCTAAAGAGGCGCGCGTATCGCCGTATTGGCACAGCAGAATTTTTAGATGAAACCTGTTTGTGTGAAATT
Source organism: Solenopsis invicta (assembly GCF_016802725.1). NCBI lineage: Eukaryota > Metazoa > Arthropoda > Insecta > Hymenoptera > Formicidae > Solenopsis > Solenopsis invicta. The sequence continues at coordinate 14,722,548 of NC_052673.1, forward strand.
CCATTCGTCCCGCGTCCTGAAAACGTTGCTATGTTTACTAAGCAGGGTTTGTGCTCCCATTAATTAAAGAATTTCAGAATGTGTCTCGAGAAAAATCGTCGAAAAAAAAATGGAAATATAATCGTAACAAATTTCCTTAATTTTATATAATAAAAAAAAATCGTTTTTGTTAAGTTTGAAATTAAAGAAATTCGTTCACGAATAACGTTTCACACTTTTACGAAAGTTTTGCGCGATTACAAATTTTTTCCACTTGAGAAAGATACAGCCCCAGAAACATTTTTTTTTTTTTCTTCGTGGTAGAGCCGCGCGCCGCACGACCAACATCTCTTTCCTTTGAAATCGTTTTGCTTCTCTCCCACTTGGACTGATCCTCCATTTAGTTTCGTCGGCGCATGGAAGCGCGCTTGACGATGCGCGACAAACAGTGCAGTCTAATTAGCAGCCGTCTAATCCTACTCACAGCCGTGTAAATTTGCAGCGAGCCTAATCGTCGACAGTAATGCTACAGCGTTTCTGAATACCGCAATCACAGGCGATTGAAGTAGACATGAGAGAATCTGTCGTGTGGAGTGTCGCAAGTGCGTGGCCGATTTAGAGAAGAGCAAGTCCTGTGCATGTCGAAAGAATATTTTAAAGCTTATTCTTTAATCGCGCGCGCGGTGGAGAAAAGTTTTTTAATTTAATATTCTTTTAATTGAAAAATATTTTAAACAAAAAAAATGCGGAGTTATCGCCATGTGCAAAGCTCCTTTATTTTCGAAATAAGCTGATTTATATGCAAATAGATTTTTTACAGGGTTTGAGCAGTATTTTAATGAAACAAAAGTCGTGGGAATTTATTTCTGTAATTCGTTTCGGGTTAGGAGCGTCCACATTTCTTAACGCATTACTTTACGCGAATATAAATTAAGCGCTCGATAAAGCTTACGGGGCGAGATAAATTTCCGATTTCCACGAGCGCGGTTAATGGCGGCGGTCAAATAGCGCAGGAGAGAGAAGTTGCCTTGTGTATACCGTTTCTGGAATGCGGCGAACGCTTTAGTTTCAGTATCCAATAAGTCCTATGCCGCATTTACGTAGACGAAGCGTGTACATCCGGTGTGTAACACAACTATACGTGTAACGTATATTAGGAGGGCGACGCGGACAGAGAAAATTAAGCTCGATAAAGCTTATACATTTTTCATGTAAATTAAGTTTTCCTAACTTCCCTTAGACGAGGGACCGATGGAAGAATTCGCGAATGAGTCCGCCGCAAGTTGCAAAAAGAATCCCTGCCGCGCCTCTCTCCCGCGTGAGAATATTAACGGTGTATGTACTTCCCATCGCACAATAGTCCCGGCGTGGTATCGCGACGCTATAGTTAGAAGAATCATCTAGCCGATCGATTTCGCGAGATGCATGCACGCGGCACCTAGATATGCGCCGCATCGCGCCAACGCGCGTTAAATTGGATGCCGTCGCCGGCATCATCCTCGTTATTATCATACTAACGCATTGTTTCGTTACCGCGCTCAAATTAATCCCGACAAGCGAGCGTCTACGCGATTGCGTGGCTCTCAAAAGAGATTCGTTGCAGGCTGACGCGAATAGAGATGCGCGGCCTCGTCCGATGCAAATTGCGTATCGCACGGTAATTTGGATAATTAATGAGATTTATTTTGCTAAATAGAAAATCACGCGAATCCCCACTGAGATACCGCGAGGGAAGAGCTATATTCTTTCACATTAGCATCGTACAATTTTTTTTATTTTGAAGAAGAAACTCGCGAATTACAAATTTTGTTTGCTCTCGCTCCCAAACTCATTAAATGTCGTTAACGCGACACAGAGTGATGGTGTCTTCATTTTTACTAAACGACAAAACGCACGGTGTACGTTCAGATATGTATACATTCCGCGCCTTAGGTATTCAATCCAATCAAAGGGCTGACGGCGGCTGGAAAGCCTGAGGGATCATCTTTACACCATCCGAATCACCGTCCATTGTGCGATAGGTGGAGCTCCCCCGATCGATCAATTTCACCGATTATAAGGAGGACAATCGCACGCGTCGCGCGAAGGCTCGCGTACGCGCGCGCATACCGCGCTGTGTCAAGCGTCACCACCTGTGCATACCGTGGCTAAACCGATTTTGCTTTCGCCTTAGCTTCCCAGGCTTTCCAGTAGATTAAATCCCGATCCTGTAATTGGATGTTCGACGACGAGGAAGCAGATGTCCGCCGCGAAAACGCTCGACCGACCGAATACGACGCACCCGTTAAAATCATCCGTATCGAATCGCGACACGGGGTATATCGCAAACAGGGAAGCGCGTTTGCGTTTGTCACCCCTTTGTCTTTTAACAATTAGAATATATTTTTCTTGGGGCGGATGGGGGAATAATAATCTATTTTCAAAGCTTATAAATATCATAAATGCACTTATCGCGCTCGAAAAATTGCCGCAAACGTCTAACACCTATACGTAGTAGAAAAAAAATGAAGTTTAACGATACGCACATAATACACGTGCGCGTTCTGACGATCAAAGAAACACTGCGTCATCAATGAATATTGTAAAAACTCGTAAAGTCGTTATCAAGATTATTTATTACCGCGGATGCATAAAATACTAATACATAAAATATTAAAGGCTAGTCGTAAAATGGAAGAACATCAAACTCTTTGGATACATTTGCTATCCACGTTATCTTTATAGGATATATGTTGTTGCAAAAAAAAAGAACTGCAAAAAATACGTTGCGAAGTTTTCATTACACAATGATCAGTGCACTCAACATTTGCAATTCCAAAAAGATCTCTTTCTCTTGGAAAATACTTGTCGTTAAGCAAATAATATTATGAGAGATGGAAACCAATTTAGATTTCAGTAAATTAAGGATAATTTCGTTTACGTACGAACTGGTACGTAGGACGAATAGACAAAAGGTGTTGTCTACCAGTAGAAAAAAAAAATCGTCGCCGATGCACTTGTCGAATCCAATTAAGGCCCCCCGACCTCGGGTAATCTTTGGACGTGGTTTCCGCACCGCTCTCCGCGCAATCGAAAGAATCAATTCCTCGCAATTTGCTCGAAGCTAATTACAGAAAGCGTGCGAAAGTTAATCTCATTACGTGTGGCTGCGAGAAACGAGACTAACCGAGCGAAAGTGCATCAAAATGACGACGTTCGCGTCCCCGCGGCTCTTCCGTCCGATTGAGCTCCATTCACGCCTTCAAAAATGCACCGGGGAAAATTTATTAATGGGCATTAGCAGGTGCCTATTTCCGCCAGAGTGATCATGTTGTGACTCGTCATGCACCAGACGCGCGTGTCCAATTTCGTTGCGCCCGAAGTCGTCCGATGGCACAAAACTTGTTTTGAAAAAAAAAGAAAGAAAAAAATTGTCGTAACGTGTTAAATCACTTAAGCAGAGTCTAAATAACGTCGAGCAAACAGGAGGCCGTAACGGAGAATGCTTTTTTGATTCAGTAATTTTTTTAAAGTAGAACAGAATTTATTTCAGCTTAGATACGAAGATGGAGCTTAATCTACAATGTATATAAAAAAAAAACTTGATCGCGCACATCCGTCCATTCCTTGAGTTTACTAGCTAGCTGAAATCTAATCGCTCGACTTCATTACCGTTTATACTCTTCTTTTTAAGTCTACTTAACACAGCCTATTAACGACTAGACTTATAATTATTATTACAATATTATTGAGGTAGTAATTCAGTATTTTTTTCAAATGATTTCTCTTTTTAATATATATATATATATATATATATATATTTATTTATTTCATATAACATTAAATATATAACTTGAAATGAAATCTTAACGATAATCTCGGCAAAAGAGCAACACGGGTATCTCGTAAACGTTATAACTTTCCCGTCGTTTTTGCCGAAAAGAACGTAAATCCCACGAAAGGAAAGCCTACGATCGGAGGAGTTATTTTCCGCGGCGCGAAAACTTTGTATAGCGGAATGACGTTCTATATTTTTCATCGCTGGCGCGTCGCGGTAGACGTTCAAGACGGGAATATTTTCCGCGTCAGCTCTACAAATCTCTCGTCACAGTGGCGGCGGCGGCGGCGGCGGGATGGCCAGAAGGGCGCGAACGACTTCATTCCTCCGGGCTTGTGTGGAATGTTAGTTGAAACGTGGCCGCGTGAAATACACGCGTGCGGAAAAGCGTAAAACGCCGTAGAGATGTGCGCGTGGCGTCGTCGCGTGTCCCTTTTCCCGACACACGAAGGTCGCGCGTGATCTCTCTTTCGCTCGTAAAACTGCGTTCTGCGCGACCCTTTGCCATTTTCGTTTGTTTTCAACGGTTTTAATTTAAATTCGCGCGTTAATGGCGACCGTCGCGCCCAGCTATGCACATCGCCCGGCGTGTGCGTATAAACGCTAAACGCTGAGGACGGAATCCGTGGCATTTTTACATGTGAAAGCGAGTTGAACCGCGAGGGAACGAGAGAGACTCTGATTGCAGAAATGCAATTTTTATACGCAATTTTTATCGCTGCGAATAGAACCAATACCGAAAGTGTTCTAGCTAAATTCCTCATCTCCAGAGCTTATTGTCCCTTATTTAACAAACGCGCGACGCAAAGGATTTATTTAATTAAGCAGCGCGAAAGAGGGACGATGCTATCGCGAGCGCTTGTTCTCTCTGAAAGCGAACGGTATATTTTCAGTACGAATAAAGTATCTATTCAGACGCGAATTCATTACCGGCCAAGAAGAGACCTGACAGAAGTCAGATTCTCCTTAGTGGTCTATTTCTACGCTGACATCGTTCTATTTCGCGTGGCGCATTTATCTTTCTCTATTTCTCTTCCCGCGTTAGCCACGAAGAGGCAGATGACAGAACCCGACGTGTAAGTATGCATAAAGCGGTACGGGTGATTAGGTAATGACTCCTTTAGCACTGGAACACCGCCAACACCCGCGGCACGAGATACCGACGACACTAACGACACGTCGATAAAAGATTTCCTTGTTCCCTCGCGGCGCGAATCGTAAATCCGCGCGATAATTCCCAATTATCCGAAATCATTCGGCCGTAATCACCGTTATCGACGTTACGCCTGAATTTGCACATTATTTGGATCGCAGTTTTTAATCCGTTATCTACGCGCGCGCGCGCTCGCGCGCGAGTAACGTAAAAACGATTACAAATTACGGAGCTCTTTTTACCGACGTTCGTTAGCGTTTAATGCGTTTTCGCGAAATTATGTTTAACGCATCTTCTTCTGCTCTCCCTCCCTGTCTCTTACGCTTTCTCTCTCTCTCTTTCTCTCGCTCGCGTCTAATTAGATTTGTCACGAAGCGCGACGCGTCACGCGCGACGATATTAAGTAAATAGCTGGCGCACTCGCGACTTCGTTGTCGAGTAACGAGGAGATGACACATTTAACGCTGGCGCACGTCCAGCGCTTTCGCATTGCACAAAGTGCCCGGCATCGATGATACGCGATATTTTAGCATGGCGGAAGATTTCGATCTGCAATCTACCTACCGACAGATCGCGATCGTTAATGTGCCGCGTGACGTCGTTAGTCCACTATTAATATGACGTCCGTACAGTGTTTCTCGACGTAACTTTGAAATGTAAAGATGTCCCGGATAGCGACTACATTGGTGCAGTTGGCCGCATAAATTGGCGGAATACCTTGTCTCCAGATGCAAATTGAAGCAGCAGCACATTTGGGAGGGACGAGAACATAATTTATTTGTGCTAACATTTTTCACGTGGGAAATGCAAAACGACAACTACAAGCGAAATGCTGGCACAGTAATCGTAACTTTCATACGCGGAAAGAACAGTTTCGCTGAACTACGAATCTGAGGATAATGTTTGAACCATTTAAAAAATTGTATCGGACGTTTAACTTAATTGCTGCATCATCAAAATTGTTTGCAGCAACATTATCGTCCTCTAACATAAGTGTTTTGATCGCTCAACATAAAATTATTTTTCGATCTATGTCTATAGCTAAATTTTTTAGACGCTGCAATGAAACCGTCCCTTTAATACGAATAGTTCCGGAACATTCTGAGTCGAGTAATATATTATAATTCCGCGTGTGAAAACGTATTCTCGTCGCGAATAAAAATTCGTCGCCACAGTGTTGTTCTTTTCAACGTGTGCGTTCCATCAAATCTCGTTAGCGTTAAAAAAATCGAGATGGCTATGATAGATCGTTAATGATCGTGCAACGCACCACCTCGTCGGCTAGATCGTTCGGGCAGCTCGCGGTGTTTTATTTGCATCATTGACGTCTAAATTGGACGCGTGAATGGAGGTCGCCCGCGGCGAGCGGGCTAACGGCATCGGCGGACCTATAAGAGAAGCAACACGAGACCAGAACTCGAGATAAGTCCTCAAACGTGCCGCCCATGCGAGTATCTGCTCGTGATTCGAAGCAGAAGCCTCGTTCGCCACAGGAGACGCTTCTGCTTATCTGCCCTGTTCGCCACTATGACAAAAATGGCCGGCCGGAGATTTTCCATGAAGAATTTCCGCTTCCGAGCGTCATCTTCGCCTTCGTTCGCTATATAGAAAGCACTCAGTCACGTCGAATCTTCCAAGCATAACGTCCGCGATATGCTGGATCTCCATTAAATAAAAGCAAATAGATATTTAACTTTAAACAGCGTGAAGTTTCCAATAAGAAACGCTCTTTCGTTAATTTCTTCTTTCTACGACGATAGACGCGAGTGAAAATGCAACAATGCTAACGCGACATTTAATGTATCTACTGCGAGACAATGGCTATTTAATGTGTAAAAATTTAATAGGGCTGCTTTACACGATTTTTATGTCCGCTTGTATGAATCAGCCGTTCATAGATATCAGAAAAAAAAATCGCGTTGCATTATGAACACATCAGCATGGAAATTAGCATCGGTATCTTTCTAGATCTAGCTGCAATAATCTATAAAGATCGTACAAATTTCAAAATCGACAAATTACCGAAAGGTGTTTGCGTTCTAGACTTAATGTTACATAAATCGTCGCATTAATTTGCGACGCAAATTTTCGCGGATTAACGGTTAAGCCCGCGGCGCTTGATGTCGAGGCTCGAGTATCGCGACAGCGGCCGAAAGCCGCCTGTTATTTCCAGCGTCCAGCAGCGTTCCACTCTTTCTCTTTCTCACCCTCTCTTTCTCTCTCTCGCTCCGTCAACAGATTGCGGACTTAATCGGCCGTGAAAAGAGCGAATCGTTTCGCGCGATTATCCGGGCGTATTGTCTCCTTTCCTCCGCGTCTCTACCCTCGGCGGGAAATGCGGCGGTCCTTCGACGAGGGACGAGATATTAGCACGGAGAGGTGTAACCGATTCGTAATGCTCGCGGGATCCACGATGTGAGTTTAGGGAAGATGCGGGGAAGGGCGAAAGGATGAGCGAGCGCGAGAGGGGTGACATTTAATTATCCTCTAAGAATTCAGTAATTTTCCGTTTTGTCGCGTACGTACCGCTAGTCACACTTCACGCGGGATTGCCGCCCACCGCGTCACATCGGGAGACTTCTCCGCGTATTTCCGCGGGAGAAGATCTCAACGTCTGCAACGCGTGAAGTTTTAGAATTTCTTTAATACTCAAAATTCGCGAAATAGAGAGATTGTAATATCTCGTCGACACTTTTATGTATCCGCAACACAGATTCTCTTACGTCGTTCTAATCTTGCTGCAGATAGTTGTACCGCGACAGTAGCAATTAATTTTGCAAACCCTTGCTTTTTTTTATAACGGATGGTCCACGCTTTTTTTATTTCTCCGTTTCCACTCTCGCGATATAAATGAAAATTCGTGGCGTGGAAAAAAAAAGAAAAAGACAACCGGCCGCGCGTCGACACGTTCACACGCAAAGACGCGTGCACGCCGTTTAATTATTCCCCGGGAATCCGGCAATTTTCCGTTTTATCGCTCTCCCACTTTTCGCGTCGCCCCTGGCAGAAGAGGGTTCCTCGCCCTAGGCTCTCGTACCGTATGGCGGCCATAGCTCGAACGCTGATCCGCATTGCTCTTGTCGTAACTTACAAGTGCCCATTTCTCCGCCTATCACCGCTCGTAGAAGCACCGACGTCGATATCGCCATTCACCGTAAGGAAAAACGCTTTCCCATCGAAGGTGACAAAAGAAGCTCGCTTGGCCGCGTAAAATAAATGGACCGATTTATGAGCCACGGCTGAAGTCTTGGCTAATCAACTTTCAGCCGTGTCGATACACCTTCTCGTGATGTTGGCGCGATAAAAACGCCTTATAAGATCGCCGTGCTTTCAGGGTCGGTCTTCTTCCTCAATTTTCCCAAACATGTACTTTTATTCGGTGAGAGTCATCCGTACGGAACGATTAAACGCGATTTATAGATTCACGAACAGATCTCTTTGTGAATTTATTCGCAGTAAGATTAACTGAAAAAGAAACCTTGTGGTAACATCGAAAGCTCATATTATTACGTATTTCGAAGCTTCTTTAAGATATTTCAAACTGGAAAACAGGGAATTACATATCGCTGTTTACTGTTTCTACACAAAACATGGTTATAATCTTTTCTGAAGAAAGTCTAGGTATTGCGAAAGTCTATAATTCTAACACATTCCTTGAAGTTAAGCGCATTTACACAACATTCGTGATATTACTACTCATTATTGTAAAATGATATTTTAGAAATAGCACACATTTTGCCATTGCTTGTACAGTTTTAATTCTCTCAGGTTAACGTTTAAAACGGCCAATTCATTTGGATTGCACGCGTGAATCCGATGAATCTATGGTAGATCGCGTAAAAGGGCGCGACGTTACCGTGACCACGGCCGCGGCCCTGCACCCACGTACATCACCGTCCCAAGTTTCGCGTCCATATAGCTCCGCGTTCCTGCCCAATGACCGCGGTGTATTCGCCCCATCCCTTGTCGTCGCCCTCGTAATACCGGCGGGCGGAGCGAGCGGCTCTTCTCTCCCGCGGTGATCAACCATTTGTCACCAGGCCGCTGGATTTCCCATTTTCCGCCCGATTTCCCAGCAACGACAGTGATATCCCCCTCTAAACGCGGCTCTCAACCCTCGTCCGCCACGTCGTCCGCTTCCACCCTCGTTCCTCCTCGGTGCGAGAGGGAAGAACGAGGAGGAGGTGGTACTACCACCGCGACGTCGACATCAAGGTATCACTGCCGGCTCAAGAAGTGTACCGGGGTTGTGTTCAGAAATTCTAATATCGACAGAGAATTCAAACATTTTTTGAATACATAAATTTATTATACAATCGAGAATTCAATGCTACAATTAAATAATTATTACTTTAATGAAAGAGTAGACAGAATGACATTAATTAAACTTGTTACATAGTTACACAAAAAGATGCTAATTTGTTTAATTCCGTCCACACTTATTAGAAGTGACAGCTATTTAATTTCAGTAACTTTGCGATTATCATTCCGTATCAATTCTTAAAAAAATAAAAATGTACAAAGTTATAAGTGCTACCGAAGTTGAAGTAAATTTCCTGCCAAGTCTGATGAATCTCTAATTTTCTCAAATTTTTTTATTTCTTGGTGTTCAAGATGCGAGTCGTATATTGATGAAAATAAAATAGAGTTCCGACGCGTTATTTTATAATTTCATTTTATTTAACGATTTTTTAATTTGCCAAAATTATTTAATATTTCGTCTTGAATCACGTGGTATCGTTAGAGTGCTCTTGATCTCGAAACAACAACCTTCTGGAGCGAGGACGGACTCCGTGCGAGGACAGCCCTGAACGGTTTCAAGCCATCATCAATGCGCACGGTGGTGTAGAACCACCGTTACCCGTTGCTCGGAGGGTTACCCCGCACCGATAGTGGGGAGCACCGTCGACGTTTGCAGGCGATGCTATTGGGGAAAAGCTCATTTTCGCTGTTAGCACCGGCGCGTCTGGACGCTCGTTTGTTTTCCACGCCAACGCCATTGTCATTGTCACCGGGCGGAAAATCGATACCGAGTCTTTAAATGCCTTTCGTCTATCGACGAGCAAAGAGGGTGGTATAGAATATGGCGGGCTCTCTGTCAACGTGATGGAAGGAGAAGGAGATGGAAAATCTGAGCCGAGAGAACTTTCGCATACAAAGTCGAGCGATGCGCGCATTACGGGATAAATCGATTACACATATATCGAATTGCCGACTTCTACGAATTCGCTTGGAACGGAATTTAGCAGATGATATATTTGCAATTGGACCGATTAATTGATATTATTGTTTCAACAGTACAACATACGGCGAAGAAATTCATACGAGCGCACGCAGAATTGGCAGAGGTGAAGCTATAACACTAACGTCCTTGTACATACGCAAGATTTTTTCGCATTCCACAGTTTTATTGAGCGAAACGTATAATGACGCGATTATTATCCCCTGTATGATAATATAATATTCCGGAAGAGAGGCTCTCTGATAACGATCGTGACGCGCCATTCGCGTAATGAGGATCGCGTGTGCCCTTTGCGGAGGTTGGATACTCGAATGTCGGCGGAATGTTTTCCTTGCACACAGCACCCCTTTCTCCTCGCCCCCCCCTTCCCCATCTCCTCCCCCACACTTCCCCGTCGTGCTCTCCGGTAATATCTTGAAACATCCGCTCTTTAAGGGTGAAACGCGATATCCCGCCGCTCGTTCGATACCTCGTTATTATAATGTGGCTAACACTCGTTAACCTTTACAGGGGAACTCTAGTTCGCGCTGGTAACAGTATCCACCTTCGAGTTAACCGACGTTTTCGCCACTGTTCATATTTGCAATCTATACGAATCGTATTATAAAGCCGATATGCATCTATACAGCATATCTCTTGCCTCTAGTACACATCTCGCTCATACATTTTTTACTCATTTGGCGTACACATCTCGCTCATACATTTTTTACTCATTGGGCTTAAGTAACGTTGGTCTGTCCACATTGTATAGTATCGCATTGCTATATAGTATACACAACTTTTTCTTCAATAAATATAATCATTTTATATTAAACGGATACATAAGCGCATTTACGATAGACAAATAATTTATATATCGTGAATTAACGAAAAAAAAAAGTAAGTTGCGCATTAAATTTTTGTTAATCTAATATTTCCTCGCACAAGAAATTTAAGCGGGCTTAAAGAAGTTTTACGTTAATATATGTACGCTGCGACACGAACTGCCAGTTACAATTTCACATTACATGAATATTAGCTTAATAGATATTCAAATGTAAGCCATTTTAATTGCGGAGGCTTGACGCTTCTCCCCGGCAGTATAAATATAACTCATAAATCATGTCAAATTATGAATTGAATTTTGTACGACGTTGCTCCTTAAGACGCGTCACACTAAACTGCAACATCATAAATCGTTTCTTTTGCCGGCTATATTGTCAGCCGCGTGATGATGAAGCTACCAGGGCTAGAGTGTGCGAAGGTATATAACTGCGATTGCATAAGACGTTCGGCTTTCGTATTATGCGTTATTTATTTCAGCGTCGCGTTGTCTTCTAAGTAAGAATAAACGAGTGAGGCACGAGAATATCATTACGCTCGATATATGTACAACAAAAATAACGCGAATAAGAATAAATAGCCGGGGACTGCGCAATAAGCTTACGTCAACTCGGAAACGTTCGTTTACTCGAAATGCACGATTATATCGAGCGTGTTAAAAAAAGAATTGATATGAAGAAGATTAAAATTGAACTTTGTCGTCTATGTCTGTCTATGTCTGGGGGAGAAGAAATGAAATTTTATATTTATCTAGAAATTCAAGAAAACTTTTTATTGCCTGTAAAATGTATTACATGACAACATATTCCGCTACATACGCTGGATGTATGTACTCACATGGTCGCGTGATACGTGTAACTTATGGACCGTGCCTTATTTATTTCGCTTATACCATTTTCTACGTGAGGTCGTTCGATTGTTGAATTAGACATGCAGTAATAAGTGAACCAGTTAACATAAGCGCGTATAGTCATAAGCGATATAGTAAGTTGTAAAGACAGTATTATCGGAAGGAAGTGTGAATTTTTTCCCGGTTCGTGTCACGATGCGTGTGCTTACGTAATTTCGTTGTGCGTTACAGCAATATTGCAGAAAGACAAAGATAACGTTTGCTTCCAATAACGACTTTTCCGACGCGAAATCATACTTCTGTGCACAATTAACCAATTCCAAGATATCCAAAAAAATAAAATAAAATATCTAAAATAATAATTTTCCACGTTCCAGTTCGAAGCAACTCCGTTCGAGCGTTCGCTAAAAAACTTAAACATTTACGGCTCACGTATATCGTGTCACGCTTGGTTATCTTTTTTTCTTTTAAATATTTAGACACTTGCGAATGTAACAAACTACGATGGTTACGCCTTATTATCGATAATACTTGTAACTCAGTTCGAACTGGCGTGCAGACATTGTCCGCACTTTGTCATTGCCCTCATACCTGTACTGTGACGTATAATTGCAGGTTCCTATACTCGCTTTCATTATTTAACGGCGCGCGCTATAATACTCAAACTGCTGCGGCGGTGCCATAGCGCTTTTTGCGCGTCGCAATCTTACAGATATAATACGGCCGGCGAATAGAGAGCATGGGGATGAATCGATCTTACAGTCATTAGCACATTGAATATGATTGCTCGATAAACGGCCGAGCAGAACGGCCGCGTTTGCGCTAGATTAATGTCTCGCGGACATGAACCGCGCACGTTTCACATTCTTTAATTAGACAGGTCAGGAAGTTCGCCGCAAGTCACAGCGCGACGGACCCAGGTGCGTTAATCTCGAGATCTCCCCGTGGGTTTTTACAGCGAATTGAACAAGCGGACGCGATGAATAAACGAGGTTGGCGGGATCCAATCGTAAGGTCGAAACCCGCGCCTGCTCGTTTTAATTATGCGAGCGACGCGCTCTATTTCGTGCGCGACAAGTTTAAAAATTGACCGAGTCGCCGCGCGCGCCGTCTTATTTCTCCGAGAAATGACAACGAGAATATTCACGCTAACGTGACTAATCCGTAGATTAATCCGTAGTAATTAAATGCGCATTATCGTTTCATTTTACTTTTAGCGCTGGAAGATATCCGAGGATCAATCAATCATCAGACAAATCGGTACGTACTCTTCTAGTAATATTACGTAAAATATATTGTCTTGAAAATTATTGCCGAGCTGTCAGCGAGATTCGGCATGTCGATGTGTAATTGTGAATTTGCCCGCTGGAGGCAACTATAAATTCTTATCGTTCTCCATACGGCACTTTCGCGCTGCAGGTTCGCGTAACTCGCGCGTGGAATATGACTATGTGACTGATAATGTTAACAACACACGTTGCGCGCGACTACCGGGAGGTTTAAGGTCGCTCGTAACGCTATACCCATTATAAAATGCTGCACGCGAGGTAATATCAAACAAGATGATTTCCAAACGAACATCTGCCGTCGAGTCGACACAGAGGCCGAGTGACGTTAAGTGATTCCTGTTTCTTCTTTTTTTTTCCTCGGAATCATAGGGGACGCGAGCGTAATTAATGTCTATCAATTACGAATTGCCAGATTGCACGTTTGCCGCTGCGCCACGTTGTCGAGAGTCCTTTCCGGTACTATAACGCTTCGTTTATAGCCGGTCTTTAAAGGCTACCGCGTACCGCACCGTCCGAGAAAATTCATTATTCTTACCGCGGTGAAGAAAATCGTAAAGCCTTTCGAACAACATTATTTCGAAATCTGCGCGAAATTTGCGTGCTCTCGTTAATGATACTATGATTCTGCGAATTTCTCTCGCTCACCGTTATAAAAGCGGCGATGCAATTGTACGATCATTTATCCTAGCATAAATTTCGTGTTTACTTTTAATTACGCGTGTGATTTGATTAATAATATTTTGATAACGCGGTAGTATTTTAAGACGATTTTTTTCCAACGCGTATTCCGAAGATTGTGCCATTGTCACCGAACAACAGCCGAGTTGACCGAATCGTTGGTGCGATCCTGAGAATTAACGCCTAGAATTTCGCGCGACGTCGCGTGTAGTAATATGTATATCGCGATATGGGGGAAAAGGAAGCCGACGCGGGACGAGAGGAAGAGGAACGGAGATAGAACGGAGCGGCGATGAAAAGGGTTGAGAGACGCGAAGAGAAGAGAGAAGAAAAAACAAGAGCCAATACGAATGAAAAGAGGAGCCGGAGCCGCGGAATAGAGCCATAAAGGCTTTACTGCTCGCGTCAGACCGCGCGGCTCGCGAGGCTCATTGTTTCGAATTCGAGACTTCCGTTCGGTCGGAGCGGCCCCGACCAGATCCCACCTATTAACTGAGAAGATACACGCGAGTGTGCAGCGACGGATACACGCGGGATACGGAGCGCGGACACCGCCGTGCATTCATAAACGGCTGTCGAGCGGTGAATGGCGGTGCTTCGGGGAAATTTGTGGGCTATTTGAAAAGAAATTTTTGTCTCTATTATGAGATAAATTGCGGCCGAGAGCCCGCTTGGTGAATTAGTCCGTCCGATTCACTCTCTTCTTCTTCTTCTTCTTCTTCTTCCTTTTATTTAAATGCATCGTATGCATCGGGGTATAATAAAATAATGACGTCTCGCATTTTGACAGGTATCTGCTATTTTTGTCTTAGTAAGATGTCCGAAGGAGATTGAATGAAAGTACGAGAAGTCGGACGTCCTGAACTTGACTACGTCGATTTCGTGTTGTATAATAAATTTTTCGAAATTTGATTTGCGCGCGTTTCCGCGGTGAACGGTTTTTAAACCTGTAAGCGCTCGTGTGGAGGTCAAAGATGCGGTCCAGATGCGAGTTCTCTAAATTTAAATATTACGTAACAAAGTATTTTTTTAAATATATGGATTTCTTTTAATTTCTTACGTTTGAAAATTATTTTATGTTTAACACGTATCTCGGTTTATGATTAAACTTGTAAAAAAATTAAAATTAAAAAACTATGCCTAACATCGCAAAATCGCGCGAGTACTTGTACGGGTTGAAGAATTGAAATTCGGCACTATCTCGAAAACATTTCACGCGAAGCGCAGAAAGATCGATCTCCCGCATCGCGCTTCGTCCGTTTTCATATGCAAATCGATTCGAGGTAGCCATCTTTACGCTCGATAGCATCGAGCCTCTGCGCGAGGCTTTATTACGTCGCTAATTAGTTTGGGCGCGGACGGAAAGTGCTAAGTGAAACAAAAGGCCCGAGCTGAATCGCAAAGGTCACTTCGAATCGAGAATGAACAACCGATTTTTCTTTCCGCTCGCTTCGTATCGCCCATCGTCATCTCTGGCGACTTCCTGTTTCTGGCTTAGCTAAGAATTAAATTTCCGCTAGGAATCAAAGGCGAATTTCACCTTTACTGACGGAGAACTACACTTCGCACGTGATAACGCATCTATGACAACTATTATTATTTCAGTCGTAAGGACAAGAGCGGTGTAGCGTAAAAGAAGCAGAAAAGTTCAAAGGAATTTTTCAACTTTGCCAATTGCTTTGCAATAGGCTTCGGGCCATTCTTAAACGTGTCATTCCTAAAAGCAAGAAAAGTTCCAATAATTGTTTTCAATTTTTACGTGTACAGTTAACTCTTACATTATTATTTATACATAGAACTTGCACAATCAGATTTTTTTTCTTTTCAAAATTTTTTCGCAGATATTTGTATAAAAATATTATCATTCGTTGGATTTCCGACCCTTTTATTTCGAAAATGTTTTTGAAAAGAAAATTATTTCGATGGGACGTAAAAATATTCCGTTTTGAAGTCGGTAAGCAGTGTTACCACATTATTGCACTTATCCGAATTGACGGTATAAATGAACGCGCGCTCACTTTTTGCGAGAACTCTCCGGTGAATCCCTGACCTCTTTTTTTATTGTATCGCGGTTCTAGACCCCGTTATTTCTTCTACGAAATGATACTCGCCAAGTTAGTTGTTCGCAACTCGAACTATAATCTATACAACGACGACTCAAGTATGTATGACAATCATGTTTATTCCAGCTGTGATTTACTTGAATCCTAAGTAAGAAACTTCGCGTGTGCCGTTCGTGAATAGTCAACACCAAAAGCAACGTCCGACAGCGAATAATAACAATCTTGATAAGCACGTAATAATCAGGAAGGTAATTATGAGCGGAAACATAGCGGAAAGCACCAAAAAATCGGTGCCCCGCGATCGGTTGAGATCAAATGACGAAGTATAATAGTAGGTGGCTCTTTCGCTTGTTTTTTCCCCCATTCGAGTTTTTTTCGCGCTTAGCCCTCTCCGTCTCTCCTTCGTTTCCTCGCTTCTACCTCCACCCTTTTCTCACCCGCTGCATCTTCGTGTCGGATTCTCGCCGATTGTGTCGGTGCGTCGGTGTGTCGGTGTGTCCAGTCGGCGAGATCCGGCAAAAAGGATGCCGCTCCCGCGGGCATCTCTCACAATCAGACGGGGCTGCCGAAAAATACGTGACACGCGAAAATCAATTTCAACGGCGGTTGGCTCCGACGGGGTTAGCCGTAAAAGCCATTGTATCGGTGCCCCGGCAAGAGGAAGACGGAGAATGACGAACGTCCTTTCTTCTACGCCGCGCGAGAGGAGGACCTCGAGAGGGCACCGCGCCTATATATGCAATTCTGTCGAGCGTGCGAATTTCCTGTGGCTGCGGATTGGGTGCTAAACGATGTTTTATGCGACGATTTGCGGCTTTTCGGCAATGCGACCGGGGCCGCGCGAGCGAAATTACGCCCGCCAACGAACTCGCTCGTCGATTCTTAAATGAATGACGATGCGCGGGAGAGGCATCCGGTCGTCGGAGAACAAAAACCGTTCCGAAAAATCGACCTTGCGAAAAGTCCGCCTTCTTTAAATTATAAAATCGAACGCGTTCCAATGTCCTTCATCTACCATTAAGATCCGAACTCTCCGAGCGTCCATATTTTTGTTGTAAAAAAATTTCACGTTAAACAATGAGATCCGATTCTATCATTTTATTTTTATATGTATCTTGCGTCATAAATTTTACGCGTGTATGTATTTAATTATGTGACTAGAGGATCTCATTCTTTCATAATTGCACAAAGATATTTTTTCAGCAAAAACACGCGACTGAAAATGAATCAGAGGTGCTTAACTACATCCATTTAATCAGGACTCGTATTATTGCCACACATCCCCGCACTAACGTGTTGGTATTAGGCAAGATTGAAATCTTGAAAAGAAAACATTAACAACACGAATGTGTCAATAAAGACCGGGGAGAGATTTACGCGTAGGCACACGTGCTTGTCGACGTCCCTTGACGTGCCCCGTTACTCGATGCGTGTAATCTGTCCCGAATTTATTTCTATTTGGTCTCGAGGGTCGACGATGATTTGCCCCTGGTACTGAGAAATCCTTGGAACGTCCCACAAGGGAGTGATCTCGCTCATGTCTCATCATTTTGAGAGAACGGCGAATGAAACGTTTCATTGTGGGCCAATGACCGTTTCATAAATCAACTATTTTAACAGCGACGACGCAACTCGATCTTCCGATCGATTTCCAGATCGTTAATCGCTGACAAATTAACACAACGGAAAGCAGCATGAACGTTACAAAAGATTAACATCTCGATTTTAAAATTACACTCGCACGATTCACGCCAAATTATGTTAAGAAAAGAACGACATTAATGTTTGGAGAATCCATACAAATAGAGTCGGTAAAAATTACTTACAACTTGCGTGTCGTAAGTACAGAAGCGGAATACGCGATATCCGTGGCGTCAGAGGGGTGGAAAGTTGGGGAGAAGGGTTTTACCGAGGATGATAGCCAAGGACGGGGAACGGGAGAGGGGAGGTGAGGGGAGGGGGGACGCGGAGATCCACGGACAAACTGAGACGGATCGGTCGCATAAATCTCCGGGCTCGGTCCAATATAAATCCGAAGGCAGCGCGTCGACGCCACCGGCGGACATAAATACGACTTAGCAGGCCGCGATCTCCAGCAGCTAATTGAGAATTATTTCCCCGCGATAGTAACTGCGAGATCCCCGCCGCTGTGTTCGCAGCTCCCTGGCTAATTTTCCCGCGAGTTACGCGAAGGGGGGAAACCCAATTGAAACCGACGCTTCGATTGAATTCACGAGGTATTGCGCGTGACGCTTCGGACTGGAATGAAATGGCAATTTATGTCGAGAGAAAAGCAACTTGAACGCGACCGACATTTCCCTCCGCCATTTCCATTTCTGCGAACGTTTCTGTAAATTTTTTTTTTTTTTCTTATACGCGCGCAGTTTTCGCGGACGTAGTTTGTACATATCTTTTTTTGATCAATTGAATTACGAAAGTTGACTCTGTTCTTTATAAGATTTTCATTCTCATCCTGTTATTTTGTTATTTGTCTTCATTGAATATACAATATCGTATGTAAATTCGAAGAAGAGACAAAAATCATGTAACAAATAAGTAAACGAAATTTAGATCATTAAATAAAATTTCTGGATAATATTACTACTTGTAGAAAGTGGAGAACTTTTGATTATTTGAAAGCAATTGATAGTATAAGGCAATTATGATCATCCAAACTCTCTTTTCTTTCAAAGAAATAATTAAACTTCCTCTTTCCGTCTGCAATTTTACATACGTAGAATGTAAAATACGCGGGAGGGCGAATCATAACGCCATCAGTTTTCCGATATCATAAAAGAAACTTCGAAGAAGACATCAAGCTATCGAGTTTACAGACGATATCTTCGCAGTAATTTAAAATCAATTTATTTGAACTGTTTTCTTACAGTTGGGTTACGCAAACTCGCGGGTAGATTACGCTCATTTCTGATTGTGAGATATCTCCGATAAAATGTGAAATTGCTTCGTGTGTTTGTTACGTAATTTTACGCATTATCTTGACGGACGCAATCCTGAAATACGCAAATCGCAGCTTCGGGAGAGCGGGCGCGATGTAATTTGATTCTCGTTCGGCCTGTGGGTAAAGAAAGCAGAGTCGAAAACGGCACGCAGCTCCGGCCGCTTTCGTTTCGCTGAGGTCGAGTGTCTCGAAAGAGCTGCGCACTTATTTCAAAAACGAATGGTCACTTAGCGCAGCGGGGTGCGCTCGCCTCGCGATCAGTAGAAATAAAAAAAAAAGTTCTGGCGGCATCCGGAGTCAAGTAGCCAATGGGCGGAGGGCTGGTGTTTTGTTTGTTCGGCAAACTGTCACAACAACTCGAGATGGTGGACCCACCCTTCCTGCCATCGTCGTCTCGTTTTCACGAGAGCTGGAAACTCGAGTGCCACTGCGACTCGTGTCGCCATACTCGAACGTGATTAATGTACCTCGTGTTTTGTCGGAAGAAAAACGAGAACTCTCGGCCGGAAGCAGTCAATATTATCAAATCTATCGATTTTTCCCATGATCCTATTTTATCACTATGTGCGCGCTCACAATTAAAAAATTTTATTCTATAAAGCTCGTTTGTTATACCAAAGGAACGTTTTTACGAAAGCTACTAAAATTCAGACATAGAACTGGAAATAATTTTCTAATTTTTCGATACATAATTATTTTTATACTACTAACTAAAAAGTTATGTTGATTTTACTAAATATAAAAATTTAATGTTTTATTATTAAAAATTTTGATATATTCAACAGGAGATAATTAATCACATGCTCATTTAATAATTTCTGGAAGATTCGTTTTCCAACAAATTGATTGAATCAATCAGATTTCCAAATTTTATGCAACCAGATTTTTTTGCCAATGCACATGTACAGTTACGTCATTATATTGTTAAACTTTCAAAAGGCTAAGTTTCAGAGCGGGGTTAAATTCGTTCCATACAAAAAAGAATTTGTGCTCCATTAGAACTCGGTAAGTAATAAATGGGGCAGCGAAGCTCGAATCTCTTCCACTTACATCCCGGCAAAAATTAACAGCGTTCGATCTCTCCTTCGTTCCCCGTATACTTCGCGGTCCAACTTTTCACAAGATTTCTCCCTCTTTTTCTCTTTCACGCAACGCGTATTAACACAACGCAGAAACGAGCGGTACTGACCGGCGGAGCTGTTTATGACGTGTGCAGTCGGCGCGCGGTCGACTTTGTAGCTTTTACGACGTACATAGATATTGCTCGCAATAAGCACCTACCTAAGTTGTGCAATAAACTCGGACAGGTAGTTAAAAACCCACTTTGGCGGGACTTGAAGCGCGAAACGCACTGAAAAGCAGTGTCCTTGTCCACGTCACTTGTTCGTCCTTGCAACTACCATGCGAAAACGAAACAAATGTGACGTGATGCACTTTTGCTTTTTTTTTTATATATACAAAGGTACCATTAGCTGATAAGCGTCGAGTGCCAGGCAGAAAATTATTGCGCAAGATTCTAAACGAAATAGATTTCAACTTGTTGCAGCTAATAAAATTAGTAGTACGAGTGAAATTGATGTAAAGAAATTGTGCATTCTAATGTATACCAATACTGATAATTTAGATTTATTGATATTACGTAATGCAAATTACAGAATTTTACTATTTTATTATCAGCAGTGTATATTAAAATCTAATTGTAAATATATTAAGTGGTTTTTCCAGCATGTTCTCTTATAAAATATATACAATCTTGATTTACATATCTGTTCTATGTTACAATAATGTAACGTACCTTATAGGTATCAAATGTTAGCGTGAATTCTGCAAAATGTGGATGAAATATTTTAAATCGCAAATGTATTCAAGATTATAGTGCATTTTAACAACCATTGATGATAATTAATTGGCATCTTGCAATTCCTGTGCACAATCAGCTGATTCTATGTGTTTCAATATCATATCTACGCTTGCTCATGATTTTTAACACTTTTAAGCTACCGCTAAAATGTACCTGTGTGTCTGTGTGGCAGTCCTGAACAATTCTCGATGCTTGATGCTCCCATGTAAAAAACTGGCCACACACTTTTAAGTAAGCTTGTCAAGTATGCATGCGCAAGCACGCTCATGTAAGTTTATTGAAGCGTGAAGATGACAAAACTGCACAGTTATTTAACGTTATTTGCGCAAGCGATTGGAGCAAAATGTGAAAAATCATTCAGTATACTTGCGCTAAACTAGCTTACTCGAGTAAACTGGAGCGTGTGAAGCGATATGTGACAGACTCAATTTGAACTAATCTGGCGTTGCGTACAAAAATAATTATATTGAAACACACACCAAAGAATTGCTGTATATCCATAATTGCTCAATTAATATTAATAATGTTATTACACGAAAACTGTGGTAAATTATTAGACAGCAAGTATCACTCTTTTTTCCTTACTAACTAATAATTTATAACTGCTTTCGTGTAATAACGTTAGTAATATTAATTATAGTCAATGTATTAGTTAAAGGCTGTTTGAAATGGCTAACAAGAATTAGTGCTGGATAGATCAATAAGAGTTAATACAGAATATTTTTGTGCAATTAATCCGTTTTTTTTTTTTTTTATTTATATAATCGACCGCAAAGGGCACTTACTGTAAACGCTAATAACGCATATTAATTTACACAAATGTTTCGACTCACATTTTGAGTCCTCTTCAATACAAAAAATTGATTATGTCTCGTACCTTTGGAATACATTATAGATGCAACTGTGATGATTATAGTTAGCAAATTTTAATTAATTAAGTTATAATAGCATCATTAACATTAATTATTAAGTAGTGACCTTTCAGCAGATTTCTGTGGTGTGGGCTTTTTTTATAATTTACACAGATATACATCAGGACCTGCAGTTTAAATGCCAATTCCGAATGGTCTAATTTAACTCTATATTTACACTTCTTGTTTTAAATCTGTTCCTGTGAAACGATTGCTTCTAAATCATTCTTTTTTCATTCCCACTGTTGGATCTGTAATTTCAGTTAAGAGCTATGTGTGTTCTTTAACGTTTGTTCTACATAATCACTTTTAAGCCGCACACACACGTTTGCACAAGCACGTTTGTGCAAGTCTATCAGAACGTCTGGGTGACAAAACTGCACAGTTATCGCAAATACGATACACACGTTCCGGTTGACTTGCATAAGTATACTTGACAAGTTTATTCGAACATGTGTGGCTGGTTTAAGAGCACCAATTTACAATAGGTGTGTAAGCTTCAAGCCAAAAGAAATTCGATAATCATAATCGATTATTCTCCTCGTTCGAGTGTGATTGGTCAATTTCCTCTACGGCTTAAGTCTTACTACACGTACTATTGATCCTAAAGAAAATCAATCTTACTTATGTCATTTCAATTTATATTATTTTATATAAAAAGAGTGGATTTAAATTTAGATATCTATAGAATATCTATTACTTCTTTCTCTCTATGTATGCATGTATCATAGTTTGAAGGAAAGTAAAAATTTTTTTCCATCAGCAATGGAAATCAAGAATTTTTTTATAATTAAGCCGGCACTATAAAAGAGACACAAAATATTTTAAGAATTGTTTATTCAGCAATTATTTGCTATTTATATATTTAACGTTACGAAAAAAATTACTCTTTATTGTCATCGAAATATCACTGGGAAAATAATCAAGGCTCACCAAAAACGTCAAAATTATAACACAAGCTCAGTGTGTGACAAATAATTGCCTGCTTCTGGAATAAACTTAATTTTTAACTCTCATACGATGAAATTCGTACTAAGTAGCAACTATTCACGCTGCTACCAAAAAATCTCTCAAAAAGCGAGCCGCAAGGCCCGGCGGGTTTAACGTCAAGATTGTAACGATCGAATCTCGTAAATCGATGCTCTTCCCCGTTCGGGCATCATCGGAGCGAGTTATGGACTCGAGGAGAGATAGCGAGGGACGAAGGGGGGGGGGGACGGGGAGAAATAAGAATACCGCGTAAGTATAGAGAGCATAATAATCAGAAGTAAATTGCGAATACGTGAGGCTACCGTATTGTAGGGATCCCGAGGTATCCGCGGCTGCGAGGTCTCCATCGTTCCCGCCGTGAGGTCCCTCCTCTAGGGTCCGGCTCATCGTTCCCTCCGTAGGGCTTCCCCGTAGGCCCTCTTCTCTCCTCCCCCCTTCTCGTGCATATACTCGTGTACGAGAGATACGTGAACGCGCGAGAGCCTGACCTACCGGTAATCTAATTTGAATCCCGAAGCCTCGGTCTCAGATAATGGAACACGTATCGAATAATATTACGAGCGATTCGATTCGATATCATTTGTAATTCCGGAGTCGGGAGACCGCAGCGCGCCGCGGGTCCACGGAGGCCAACCGGCCCGATCGGTTGGGCCCCGACGCGAACAACTCATTTTATCGCGTAGTCCGGGAATACGGCGTAGGTGAGAGGGTACACCGTGGAACTTTGGGACCTCGTTGAAGCGTGATAGGAGTATGAAGAAAGATGAGATCCTGCGGCCGAACGCACTCTTGGAAATCTCACGGAAGGAGCGTTAAAAATGGGGAAAGCGAAAGATCTCAGTTATTGTTCGAAAGGAGCAAGGATAAAATACTTTTAATAGAAGTTATTCGGTTGAGAGAAACAAGAAATCTTATACTTTTGCTACGTGAAAGTAATCTATTATTCCGCAAGACTTTTTGTTTAAATTAATCGTTAAATCGAGTTAGTTGAAAGTATGTAAAGGACACTAATACATATATATTTGTATATCTATGTAGAAATACATTATCTCTATAGAATAAAATTAAAACGTTTTCTATGTAATACAATTATTATTTCATAATATAAGCAACAATATAAAATTTTTAAAAAATTTGATAATTTAAATTTCAGCAATATTATATTTTTATATATCTCTATATTATAATAGTTATCTAAAAAAAGCACAATATAATTGTTTTAATAATAACAACAGTATTTACATATTTTAATTTTTTATTTAAAAATATGTAGTATTATATTTGAAAGCAAGAAATATCCGTTATTTCTTTTTCTCAACTTAAATGAAAATTATCATTGAATAATGTGAATATATTTTTCTTGATGAATGAAACTATATAAAATTTCTTTGTGCGAACAAATTATGTCAGTTTGACGCTACAAAGTTTTATTTCGAAATATTTATATTTCAAAAATTAAGACATTGTCAAACAAGAATATTTTAAAATAACTTGACGAAGTCAAACTCGTGTAAGTAATAACGATAAAAGGGTAAAAAATGGGCCGAAAAATCAGCAAATATTTATCTCTGTTTAAAAATATTTTTTTCTGTGCGGATCTTAAATGTGAATCATGATACCTATCCGGAAATAGAATTTGTCGCTTTTGAAAAACATAAAATGGAACCGAACAATTAACCAAGCGCATTTCACCAAGCTTATTCCCGCTCGATGAAATTTAAAGGAAAAAAAAGTGTTTCTTAGTATAAGTTAGATAGATCGTGATAAAAGATGATTATATGGAAGAAAGAAGTATGTGCATACGTGCTTGTAGAGTAAACGGAGCATTATCTTTTTTGCCGCGTGCGCGTAGCTTTCCCAGCTGCCGACACTCGGCCAATCAGTCACATCGAAATGTGGCAATCAGTATAGCGAGTTAATTTCCAAGAATCTCGATGATTTTGCACGGTTTTCTTGTTTCACATGCTAACGGTCAGTTGGCATCCGTAGCGCTTTCGAGGTGAGACGTTCCGTGAAAAAAAAAAAAGAAAGAAACATAATTAGGACGTGATTTAGAAAATGAGGCAAATTACGCATCCGCCGATGTATCACGATGATCTATTAATACACCTTGTTAGGAGCAATGTAAGATTAACGCAAGTTAAATAAACGGACGTTAAATATTGCAGTATCTCTTGGACTCGTCTCCAATTTTCTGAAATTCTCAGCAGTAAATAATCCTCGTATTACATGCTTTTCCTCTTGCACTCCTTCCAATCGCCTTCTTATTCTACCTCACGGTCACGCAAATGTGATGTTGCTGGAGAGCATCGGAGAAGCACACAAAAGGAGAAGTGACATGGTAATCCGGCGGCGATATCTCAATAGGAATAAAAAATCTCTTTGTTCGCGTTAATTTGTGTCAGGTCTAACGTCCACTCGCATCTATCCACCTTTAGGAATTTCGTTTGAGGTAATAAATCGTTAGGTTGTTTGGTGGAGGGAGAAGGAGAAGAGAAAAAGAACATGGTTTTTCTCTCATGAATACGGACCACTCAAAACTGTGGCTTCACGCGGGCCTTGACGATAATGCAGCTTTGCGCCCGTTGGCACAGATTGCACGCCGCGATAGGGCACTGGGACGCTTTCGTAAATTGCGCAACTCTTCGGTCGCGTCTTCTCTCAAAGAGACGTCCTCTCGAAGGACGGGGCAAAAAAGGTACGGCGAGGAGAGAAAGAATGAGAAAAAGCGGAGGAAGGACACGCGGCTCCTGCACGACAAAGGCGAGGCGGCGGCTATACCTTTTGTTGAAATTTTTCGCATATTGCTCGCACCGTCGGAAGTCGCGGGCCGCGTTTTCTGTATCACGCTATATGCAAATGAGACATATGCTCTCCCCGAGCCACGTAATAAATTACACGTGTATAGGTAGGCCTAAAATTACGTTACCCCCGGCCCCAGTGTGCGCCACGCACACTGCTCCGTCTCGTTCGCGCACGGAGGCACGTAACACGTGTCACGGGCGCATACGTGTGCAGAGCGATCGTGCCTGCCCGTCTTATGGGATAATACGTTCTTTTTATCGGGGACACTCCGAACGAGAGCGCGCGCGCTTGATGGTAAACTGTCCTTTCGTCGCAGCGGCGTTTTAAAAAGGTAACTCACCATCGAACTCGTTCTCTCGTGTGCTCGAAATCACGATATGCCACCTAAGGAGAAACGCTCAGCGCGAAACACATGATAACGCGTCGTTCTACATTTCTTTGTCGCATTTGCGATGTGATTTTGCGCGATTTTATTATATATAAATAGAAAAAAATTTAGTATTAAATTAACAATTCATTGTTTCATATATAAGCAAGAATATAAAATCTTGGTAGAATTTATAATCTTAAACAGACATAATTTGCTTATGTGAAGAAAAAAAGTTTCTCCATTTAAACAAATTGTATCTGCTTAAGATTATAAATTTTTTCAAAAAGATTTTACATTCTTGCTTATATATGAAACAATGAATTGTTGATTTGATATTAATTTTTTCTGTGTATACAATGTAAGATATTCATTGGAAATTTCTCTCGCGGAAAAAAACAGTTTTTCTCAAGTATCTAAAAATGTAGATTTGAAAATCATTTTATTAGGCCGTCGAAATAATTATTTTTGGCCTCTCAAATTGATTGCTGGAATATCAAAATGTTTTGCAGCATTGCCCATCGTGCTTGAACATCCGTCATAATTATTTTGATAATCCAATAAAATTATTTTCAAGTCTGTATCCAACTACATGTTCAGATACTTCAGCAAAGTCATTCTTTCCGTTAAGTGAAACCGTTAAGTGAAATTTTCAAAGAAAAAGATTCTCCGCATAAGCCTGCGATTGTCTAATAATTTCAACATTTTATTCTAGACATAAATCTGATTTATGTGCAACGATAATACGAAACACCCCTTTTGTTTCCTATTATTTTCAGCTTTCGAATTGAATGTACTTCCGTTCCGACACGTTTATCGAAGTGCGTATTTATTTTGACAATCAATGTAAATGTTACCCTTCGGTAGATTGGATTTTCTGGTGATAATTAGAGGGGAGGCATATATCCCGCGCACACGTGTACAAACATCGGATCCATCTTCTCTCGGTTACCGCTCGGTACGTTTCCTTTAATCCAATTACCTGATCGCCGAAAAGGAAAATCTGAACAAAGCTCTAGACAGAACAGAGATCTGGTCGTGCACGCCGGTCGTAAGGTGAAGATGTAACTCATCGTTATGATGTCGGCACTTTTTTCGACTCGTCCTCGGAAAGGCTCGTAAAACCCTTCCTTTCTTGCAACGCAGGTCCACTTTGTCGCAAAATCGGATTCGCCATAGTGTCGCCGGGATTAAGATCACTAGGCCGGAGAGTCGAAATCCATAATAATCATCATAAAATTAGAAGTTTATATATTATTGGTGCAGGGTACAGCGACATATACCACATCTGTCCGTATATAAGTGGTACTTCCAAAGACCATTTTCGTGATCGCCATTCATTGTTCGCCGTAGGGTCGATAAAATAAAACCCTCAAGGGGGAAAAAAAAAATACTTTTCGGTGCCGACAAAAACGAGCGTGAGCCGGAGCACTCGAAGAAAACAGGGTCACGTATTTTTAAACAGTCGAAAACGGAGGACGGGCTCTCCAGTTCTGTAAATTTCCACATTTTTAAGGGTAGCGCGATAGAACTAGAAGCGTAAAAATTTATTACAGCCGAGTCCCTGCATTGTTTATCACTTCTTCTTCTTTTGCGTTGCTCTGTCACATTTGCGTGACCACGCATAGAATGAGAAAGCTCGCTTAATATCGAGAGGGCGCGGACAGGAAGGTAACGAACATATGTAATTTAATTTTAATTTTAATTATGAAAACGTAAATTTATTAAGATGAGCAGTAACATCAGAGATAATGGACAGATTATAATATGTAAATTACATTTGTTTGTCGTTTATTCTGTCGATACAGCGCAACGATGAATATTTACTTTTGTTTCTTTATAATAAACGACAATTTATCTATACGATAGCGAGTAATTTTTCTATTCTACGGCAGTCAAAGGTGTCTTTGAAAGTTAAATTGGATACTCGCGCTATCCAAACATCAAATTGAACGATATTATTATTTTATCGAAACACTGGAAACTCTTCGCACATCGAATACGACAATGTTCCACGATAAAATGTTTGATACGTGAGATCGAATGGATGTCGATTAATATCCACGTAATGATAAATGCGTACGATCTTCGGCACACGACAGACCGATGTACTTGTCTATTAAACTGATCGCATAATCGCGCACTTGTCCCTCGTACGCCATTAATCGTCGCGGCAACCTCCTAGAGCTAATACTTCTCGGCATCGACGTCGCGAGTATGCCTAATAATATCGCCCCGAGAGAAATGCAAGCGTGGCCCCCGAACGCGAGACGTGTCGTCGAGGTACGAAAAAAATCTCGTCATTTAATTGCGGTACATCTAGGGCGCGTAGCTCGTAACGACCGCTGCTAATATTAGTACCATTCGCGGAAACGCACTTCTGAAAAGCGATTAACGCAATACGCCGCGCTCGTGTTAAGCGCCAAGTGATTTCGCGTCGCCTTTCGCACCGTGCATTAATTTCCTTTTATAAAGGTCCACGATTTTAACCCTTCGTGATCCAACGTTTTTTTTCCGCTACCTTCCCACACTAGCCGGGTCATCGGTGCCCGAAAGTGTTTCCGAAAGGATTTCTAGGCTTTAAAAAATCTGAAAAAATTTTGGTACGCTCTTCCGACATTCCAGAATACGATTTCACAATTGTTTGACCTAAAACGTTTTTCATTTTTTTTTGTACGAATTTAAAGAAGAATAATTCGAAATTGAAAATTCGCCTAGATTTTTTAATCCTCGATTCATGAAGAATTAATGAATTTAGACGTTTGTTTTTTATTTTGACATAAAAGTAACTTAATGTAATTAAGTTACTAATGCAATTAATGCAATTAGGATTAATATTCTTTGACAATAATGAAATAACGAGGAACCATCTCAAGTAAAATATGAAATAACACTTGTTATTTTATGATTATTACAGCTCTCACTGTAGAATGTCAGTAGCAAATTAGTTATCAATTTTCTCCCGCGCATAAATACTATTATAAATTACAGAAGATTGATGCCCATACATGTGAGTTTCCGTAAATTGTAATGGCATTGCAAATTAACGAACGTGGCGATATATGATACATATGACGTAGCGAAACAACTTGTCGACTCGTTACTCGTTCGGTGAGAACGGTGCGAAAAGTATTGCGGGTAATTACAAAATATTTCCGGTCGTCGCTCGCATACAAGCCCATTATTATTATTGACATTACGAAGGTGTGTCACGCGCCGCAGAATTCCCGAGCAGAACGGAAGAAACGGTTGTGTGCCGTGGTAATCTCTCACATGTCGCTTCGGGACATCGCAGATGCGTGATCCGCGGGCGAGGAATCAATAGAAAGTTGAAGATCGTCATAACACGTCGATTCAGGTCTTTAACTCCGTGATCTCGACCGGCACTTATCACCCGACACATTTCCGTCATGCGAAAAACCCGAGGAGGACAACGGACGAGAAGGATCCCTCCCTGTGTGTTCGTCATTATCGCGTTGGGACGTTATGTGGACGAGTTAACGGCGCGTCTTTTGAATGGCGGGTAATTTTTCGTTATTTACTTGCCATTATTAATCGCTATCAGCGCGCTAAATCAACATACATTAACAGTAACTAATTAAGCCAGCGCGTCCCATTGTTAGATAAACGAGCGCAATTAGTTCGGTTAAGTAGGTAACTAATTTAAAAGGTGCGGGTTTAAAAATACTAAAAGATTCAAGGACTTTAAAGTGATTGACGATTGAAAGAGTAAATCACTTCAATCTCACAAAATCACGTCGTATTGATAAATACTGTGTAAGACGTAAATTTATATCCTCGTGTGCCATTACAAATTACAGTTTACACTTAATTATATTAAATTGCATTCAATACCAGAAGTCACGTGTTTTCTTTCATCGTGTTTTTCCTTCGAGTGCGCGTTTAAATGTTCTTTTTTTGTGCAACCTGTTTGTCTACTCACGTCTGAAACTGTGTTAATATTCATTGGCTACGAGTTTTTATTGAAAGGTTTGGTATTGTACGTCGAATATGACCCGTCACTTACGATGCGGCGCACAGGTCCGGAAAGATCGCAGATCCTAAGTATTCGAGCGAGCTCGGATTAGCGTTTGCTGACTCGTATTTTTGGCACCTGCCACCACCTAATGCGCCACGAAATTCGAAACGTTCCGTACGTCAGGCCACAGGGCTGCAGAGGAGTGAAATAAAAGTGCCGCTTTCGAAAGAATTGAGCGCGGTCCCAACGCTTCCTAACTCTCGTGAGGTGAATCAATCAAAATTAAAACCCGTATTCATCGCCGATCACGAACCGCCGATAGATTTTGCGAATAATCGACGATCTTGCGAGTCTTCGCATACATTTTAGCCAATTCTCGGAATGTAAACGCGACGCGATGATAGTATTTCTAAACAATCTTGAAATTGCACGGCTGGATTATCCGGAACTCATCGTCGAGTGATTTGCATTTCTTTCACAGCTGATTAACATCGCGACTAAATATTTTTCCTCGAGGAAAGAGATTTTTTCCTCGATCAATTTTCCCCGATGTATCGCTGTAAACGTTCAAATTACATGTCGCGATTAAAAGCGAAGACGAAAAAAAAATGAAAAACGAGAATGTACGTTCGAAACTGCCTATTTTCGTCCGCTTAAAACTGTTTTAGTTAGGTGATGTTGCCGTCGCTTGGATCGCGAACGCCTTATATCACGCAAAGTAAAACACTTGTATCGCATAAAAAAAAAAACACGGAAAGTATAGTATGCCCGACGTATGCATGTGCCGTATTAAATACAGTAGTTTACTGTGCGAGAATTACTTAATGGGAAGATCAACGATTGAGATAAATAAGTATCATTACTGAACTGATTCTTCTCATTTATTCTAATCACACCTGATAGGATAATCATTTTTCGAACAATTTCGTATTTATTATTATCAATAAATCATCAACTAATTATTTTTGCTAAGATACAAAGAAGTTATTCTAATGCTCCTTTTTCAAGGATTATTTATCTCCAAATTGTAATAGAATATGTATAGAAAATAAGATAAAATCCGTATGCGGGTATTAATCGATTTGGTTAAATAGTAAATTTTACAAAATGGTTTATTAATAATTAAACGAATTGCGTATAAAACACATTAAAAATTTCGTTGGAATATGGAAAGAAGAATAAGATAAACAAGATTCGTTTCTAGGCCAATTTTATGCTCTCGTATCTCAAAAATCATCGTCAGCTTGATACAATTTTCCCTACAATTACTCCTATAATTTACCAGAAACGTATTCGCAAAATACATTGCAAATCAGAGGTCAGAAACAAAAGCCTGAGAGATATAAAAATTTGCGAGTGCTTACCCTGACTGTGTTCGCCCGCATCAAAGGTCTTGCTGGTCATTTGGAAGAGTGCGTCCAAGGGACTGCCCTGCCCTGTGGTCCTCTTGCCGTTTTGGCCAGCGTGGGAGCCGTGCTGCTGCGGCATTTTCCTCTTGAGCTGCTGCTGCGGCTGCTGGAGCGCCGGATGATGCAGGCCGGGATGAATGCCCGCGTGATGAAGCGCGGCGTGATGATGGTGATGATGGGCGAGCGGGTCCGGACTACCGGAATCCGACACGGAGCTCCTTCCGGACGACGAGGAGCTGCTGAGAGGTGGCTCGCTGATGGAACTGGACATAGACGCGAGTGACATACCCATCAGCGAGAGATCCCGGGGCCCGGTCGCGTGACTCGGATGACTACTGTGATGATGATGGTGCTGCAGATGATGCGGATGATGATGATGATGATGATGATGATGCTGCAGGTGATGACGGTGCTGATGGCCGAGGCCGGAATCCGCCGTGTCCCAAGGACGGACGATCTTCGCCTTCGGCCGATGCGACAGGATATCGAGAATACTGAAAGACTTGACTCCGCGGTCATTGGATTCTCGTTCCCTCTCATCCTCTTCATCCGAGTGCTGCATCTGCACCATCTTCAGACGTTTCAGCGGCTTGAAGTAGTCGTCCGTGGTACCGGCAGCCGCCGCTCCGTTGCTACCGGTCCTACTGTCCATCTCCTCCTCCTCCTCCTCGTCCTCCTCGTCGTCCCTGAGCGTCGTGACCGAATCACCGCTCTCACGAGTCCTACTGCCCGTTCTTCCGTTCGACATCCTGTATTCTCCGTTGCGGGAATAAGCCCTCTCCTCATCCTCCGTCATCGAGTCTCGTGGATAGGTTCTTCTGGGACTCAGACGATCGGCGTAATCTTCCCTGGAGGAGGCCAACTCGTCCTCCGTGTTGGGCGTCGCGACTACCAGCGGCAGCGGACTGGGACAACCCACGGAAATCTCATCCTCGTCGTCTTGAACGTCTCCTCGACCCGGCGAGCCTCTGCACGACGTCCGTCGGTGTGCCGACGAGCCGCTCACGCAGCCGGGTGTCGCGGCGCTGGAAGATACCGTTGTCGATGGCGACATCGTGTACGATTCTGTCATCTCCGTGGTACACATGCCGCGCGGATGTAAGAAGGAGCTAAACTAAAAAGCTCGAGACACTCGCCTGATGGCTTTTGGCGAGCCAGTCGCGAGGCCACGGCAAGTTAACTCTTCAAGCACCGCGCATTCTTTCGATAACGCACTTGCGTCCTAAAACTGTTCACGGGATCACCACACAGTCTATCGAGTCTCATTCACTGGCCTAACATGTTCGAGAGTTCTCGACAATCTTCGCGGGGGAGAAGGGGGTGGGGGGCACCCGTTCGAGCCACAGTCACGAAACCAATCGCACTTATCGCTATCGATGACCTGTCAACGCACTCGTATTCTTCGTCATCGCGTTTAAACCAGCACACTAGTCACATCATTGACTTCCAGATTCGTCTTCTATTTCTCGTGGAAACATCTTCCTCTGATCTCTTCCGTTAAATGTCAGTTCACGAAAGAGAAATCAAGTCAATTGTCATTCTGTCAAACGCTGACTCGTGTCCTTCCTTCACTCTAACGCACTCAACTCTGCCGTCGTCCGTTCGCAACTCGACACCAAAATGTGATGATGCCAGGGCTTCATAGCGAGCGAGCTGTGGAACGCTTCTGTGCCCTCGAATGTCCCTCGGAACGACGACAACCTGTTTCTGTCGAAAGTAGAAACTCGACCGAACGTCAGTTCTCCTCCCTTCGCTATCCTCACTGAACACCAGCACACGGAAAGAGAGAGAAAAACGCGTCCTGACTCCGTGCGTCGCTGAGATACCCGCTGCGAGCGAGATACGCGCGCGAAACGTCAATACGTCGGTGTTTAACGAGTTTCGGTGCTAAGGAGGCAGCCGGGTGCCTCCTCTCAGGCCAGTCGAAGCCGGTGACGCGAAATGGTACGGTGGACGGGGATCCCCCGGCGCCGGCGTTGGGCAGGCGCTTTCTTCACGACCGGCTCGGCGCACGCGTAGAAGGACGGTGGAGCAGCTCGAGTCTAGCCGTACGCTTCAAAGCCGCTGCCACGGCACCGGGTACCACCTCCGTCGCGAGAACGCGCCCCTTTGGCGGATCCCGTGGGCCGGCCGAGATCTGATCCCGCCTACGGTAACTTAACGTAGCCGGCACGGCAAAATGACGACGCCGCCGCCGCCGCCGCTGCCACGGGATGGAATTTTTACGAGACGTACTTAACATCCCGCAGCGTCGCGGCGGGCGCGACCGTCCTTCCTTCCTTTCACCCCCTCTGCTCCCTTCTCTCTCCCTCTTTATTCTACCCTGAAGTAACTCCTATCTCGCGCTTCGCTATCCTTCCTCTTCCTCTTTCTCTCTCTCCACCTCGAAACGCGCGTTCTCCCGCTCGAGAATGACGTGGGACTGACCCTCCACGACGCGGAGGGCGACTAACGAGGGCCCACCGTGATTTCGTCCCACCCGGAGCGTGGATTTCGGCCTCCGCCGCGAGCGGGTCTTGGGAACGGATTATCGGGCAGGATGTTAACGGCCGCGTCTCTCGATCACGCGGGACGGACGACTTTGAGACGGGCGGCTCGCAAATACGTCTGATAGCGCGCGATGTGTTCCACACGAGGAACCGACGAGAACTCGTCTTCTCCTTGGTATTATGCATTATACATTATGCGTAACATCTCTATAATTTGCGTTTGTCAGTTACTTCCTCTATTATTATCCACGTCTTTCTACTTTGCCTGTGTTATCGCATGGTCATTTGACCATAAAATATAAGTACGCAGCACGATATAAATAACGATAAGGTTTTTTTTTTAAGATATATTTGTGGGGTAGGGCTTACAGAGTTAACTCAGCAATGTCGACGTGTAAATTATACCTACCAGTTGCAGTGCGACAAAATTATCGCCGTCGTTGCACGCGTGAAACGTATACGTAGTTTGCAATTATGTTAGTTTATATAAAAAAATATATTTTACGATCAAATTAAAAAAAATTAGATCCGTATTTTTTTTGTACTAACACGCAAATAAACGAAAGAAAAATAGAAACTGTTTCGCGTGTAATCTCAACGCGATGGAATCTCAAAGATTGCAACGTTAACCCAACAAGCGGGAGTATCTCCAGCGAATCAGAGATAGTTTATCGAGTATAGGTCGAATTGTCGAAGGACACATATGGAAGACGACGATGGCTGCCATAGATAATGTCGTAGATGATTATTGATCCATATATTACAGCGATAGAGGAATATCGCGTCTATTACATATAGATTATTATCTACAACCCGATTTGAAAATCAATTTAGCTATCAATGTAATTGCGGTAATCTCGATGACAACTAGCATCGCCCGATATTATCTTTCCGTTATAAATATCATTAAATTGCTAAGATTAAAAACTGTTACACGCGAAAGGCAAGTAAGAATTCTGTCCTGTTTTCTTCTTCAATTAATTATTTTAATTATTTCTTTTAATAAAATTGAGATGTACTTTGAATAACATATTACACTTATAAAAAGTAGATAAAGATAAAAGTGCTAGAACTTCAATTATCTCGCATATGAAATTGAGCTAATTATAATTTTATTTCTATTTAGACTACCAATGTTTCATGAAATTTTTATAAGTTGAAGTAATTAATTTCAGTCATTATTAATAATTTTGAATTATGAATTTATTGTCGAATAAGAGTATTGTTTTTATCATTAGAGTTGAAGTTAGTGTTTATACGAGTTTTTGTGGACAAAAACTGAAATTTCAGACTGCAGCTTATTGTCGCCGTGATCTTTTGTGCGAATTGACGAATAAAGAAAAAGCGAGCGTGTACGCATACGTTCCTATTGAATAGCTTCAATTTAAAGAGAACAGAATCGAGGACCGCTGAATTTTGTGGCGCATTTCATTTTTGTTCGTTTCTTTTGTGTTCGTGGTTTTTAGCTGATAGAATCGCTCCACCAGATGCATCCGACGGACGACGGATCGTTATACGCGTACCTTGTATTTTTTGAATGTATCTTCAAATTCTTTGACTTTCAATCGTCACGTGACGATAAAAAAAAATTGAAAATAGTATTATTTATTTACCCCAATTTTATGAAAACACATTTGGATATTATTCAATGTTGTAGGAACACTATTCGTTCGTTGTTATACTAATGTCTTTGATACTATTTGTGAAATACAATTTTTAACCCCCTGCTCTATTATTAGGAAAACTTTCACTTATTAATTGCGAATGAAAGTTTTAATTGCCATTATTATATAAAAATAAACGTAGCAAGAGTCACTATAAAAAAGTTTATCTTACATTACGTACCTCACATGTACGCAGTATATAAGTCGCTGTCATTTCTATATGTCGTAAATCGATATTACCTGTCGATTTGTGATGCAAATTTGAATTTATATAATACCGAGAAACAATTTGCTTTCACCGAGCGACTCGTCGCTTTCGTGCCTTCGAAATTTCACAGAAGCGGATTTCGCGAGCCTGTAATGTGAACACCGATAATTGTAATAAATCGCGCCAACCAATTTACCACGCTTAGCAGTACACGACGATACTAAATTGTGCGCGACTGCATGCAACGTGTAATCCAATCCTACCGACATCCTGCCTATCTAGATTGCCGCGGATTAATAGTCGTTACTTCACATAAGTAGCATAACTGAAAAATACGTGCCGCGTAAACACGACGTGTGCGTATGAGGAACAATTGTCTCGGTACTCGGAGGCAATCACGTCGCGTAGGATTGATGCGACTCTCGTAACAGTGTTTTTGATATTGATAAATTAATATGAGAACTTGAGGAACGAATTCCACCTGTCAACAGTTTTCTACGATTGTAAAGGGTATCAAGGTGTCAAGAGGGAAAATGGGAGAGGATAACCAAATAATGTTCTCAAATTTGTAACTTTATTTTACACGCTGTCTGTAGGCTATTCAAAATAAATGCATGACGGAAGGCTACACAAAAAAAAAAATTCTTTCAGCATTTGTGTCGTTATTTTCCTATCGAGCGCTTGATTAGATGTTTTCGTTCATAACTGCTTAATTTTCAACATTAGGCATCCGAATGACTAAGCTTCGAGTTGTAACTCGTCCAAGGCACAATTCACTCACGAAGATATACGAAAGATGTGAGACTTTATGCTCTTCGGAAACAGGCATAATAATATTGGTTGTCAATCACTCGTAATACGGGAAACAATTGGTCTCCTGCCTCTCTCGCTACGAGAAAGATGAACTTCGAACGGATCGGAGAACACGCTCTTCCAAAGTGCCTATTTGTTTCGCGGACACCCTGTATTTAATTCTAATACACGACATCACGCGATACCGCTCCGGCAATTAAAGAATAGTAGAGAAACATTTATTGAATCAATCAAACCAGTGTGAAAGCCGGCGGCGGTCGAGCATCCGCCGATTGCGAGGCTCGCAAACTCTCATTCACCAAAATCAGTAAAATCTTTTTAGAGTCCCCATAAGTTCAATTTAGCGGGCAGGAGCGGTGCTGACCGCTCTTCCCGGCCAGTTCGACCAACCGGACCGTTCGTTCGTTCGTTCGTCCGTCCGTCCGTCCGCGACCCTTTTTCTTCCTCTTCTTCTGCGTCTTCGCTTCTTCTTCTCGGCCTTCCACGTCGGCTTTTCTATCCCGATACAAAGAGGCGCGAGCGAGCCTAATTATTATGATAGCTCGCCACCGGATTCTGTCGGTCCCTTTGATCTGCCGCCGTTTAGCATGATCCCCCGATATTTAGGTAGGCTCTGTTGTCCAGGAAGGCTTGGAGGGGGCACCCTCGTGCAGTAAAAGAGGAGAGAGACGATGTACGTGCGTGTGCGTATACGTATGTGACCGATGGCGAGGGGGGGTGGAAGGCGGGAGGTAGGATTTAGGGAAAGAATCATCGGCGGGACAGGAACGCGATAAACTATCCATCAATGAGGATTTTTTTTAGAAAAGTTTACGCCTGTGTGTCTCCGTCTCCTCCCCTTCTGTCTCCTCCGCCCTCGTTTCTTACCCTCTGTCCCGCTTGATTGCTTCCAGCGGCCACCAGTTTCGTCGTTCCCGGGCCACACGCGAACGCGGATTACATTAAGACATTTTTTACAAAGTAAGAAAGGCCGACGTTTAATTGATAATTTCTTCTTTTTCACGCGCCGCCGTCTGTTGGTATGCGCTCCGAGCGATAAAAAAACGGCCTGCCTTTTATGCGTGTAACGAGACGATCGATATTTGATACTTTTATTAATATTCAATTATAGAATAGCGTCTTTTTCTTTCTTCTTGCGAGTGTGCAGACACAGATATCCTTACATTGCACAGCTGATAAATTTGTGAAAATTAAGTGAAAACAAACCACTGAAATTTTTATGTCACTTTAACACGAGATAAATATGTTAGAGTGTGAAATATTGTACAAAAATCAATTACACAAAATATATAACACTTTGACACAATTTGGCAACACATCGTGAAGACATGTTTTATTTGATCATTTATGTTCCATATATATATCTCATTAATTGTAACGTTTTAACCTTGTTGATTAAATGTTGAATATTAATCTAACACAAAATATTCAAGTAATATAATTACATTATGTTAAATTAATGTTCGAGTATGTTCAAAATTTTACACAAAAATTTTAACAAGAACTGATTTTAACATAAATACAAATGTTTTCTACTGTATAACATGTTTCACATATTTAATGCTAATATTATATGACTATGTCATTTGAATATTTTGTATTAAATTGCTCAATAAGATTAAAATAATATAATTTATGTGATATATATGGATTATAAATTAACAAATAACATAAAAATGATGTTCTTTTGAAACATAAATTCCAATATGAGTTAATAAATTGTGTCAACACATTAAATGTTAATTTTACTGAAGAAACATATGTCTTAATATCTACTCTTAATATTATCTTTTTATTTTTGTGTAACATTTCTAATATTTGTATTTCTATATATGCGTTTAAAATTTATTATATACGAAAGAAACAGTTTTGCTGAAATATCTAAAAATTTAGCTAGATATAGATCTGAAAATAAATTTTTGCTACACTATCCAAATAATTACGTGAGATGCTGATTGTTAGAATGTCAAAACTTTTTGCAGCATTACTCATCATTGAACATCCTTCGTAATTATTTTGATAATTCAACAAAATTAGTCACACAGATCCGAGTTAGCTAAATTCTTAGTCACTTTAGCAAAACGCTCCTCTACTCTTTCCGTGCACTATTGAAATCGTAACTTTGCCGTTGTTCATGTTTCCATCACGTAGCTGTTTGTAGCTTTAGAAAAACACCAAAGAATAGTATAATGACATATTCTAATAATTTACGAAGTTAATCGCATACAATATTACTAGCTATCATGCTCAGTTTATGAACCCTTTGTCAAATAACTTTCTCCTG
Source organism: Solenopsis invicta (assembly GCF_016802725.1). Taxonomy (NCBI): domain Eukaryota; kingdom Metazoa; phylum Arthropoda; class Insecta; order Hymenoptera; family Formicidae; genus Solenopsis; species Solenopsis invicta. Next base: position 14,761,180 of record NC_052673.1, read on the forward strand.
TGAACACGTGACATTTGTCGAAATGTCAAAAGGCCATCACATGCATGCGTTATTGAAATTGGGACGCGAATCTATCCGCTTTTCAGATCAATTCTGTCAGACTCGCTTGCGCATACCGCGTGATGGTTGGTTCGATGCATCTGTTTAGCACACGCTAGATAAATCGATGAAAATTTATGTGAGAGTCGTATAAATATTATTTTTATGCACGATGAACTTCAATATTTCTTACTTTTCGTCAATTCGAAACTTCGTGTTTTACTAACTCTTAATTATGAAGTTGATTCGGACGTTTATAACACTTTAATATCACCTTAATAGCAAATACAAGGAGATTTGAGTTTAGTGTTTATATATTTACGTTCGTTTTAGCAGCATCTTTTTCTTTTAGAACTTCAATATAGATGTTGGATCGCTCTTTGCGCAAAGTAAATTTTAAAAGAGCTTTTCGCAGCTTTGTATCATTTGGACCAGTGATGCGCAACCTGTGGCCCGCGGCCGCATGATCATCGCTGCGGAATACGCATCACATAATGCGTATAGAATATGCACTACCAAAGTAGACACTATGCAGGGCACAAGAGTTTGCCTACTTCTGAAAATAGCCATTTAAAATAGCGGTTTAAAAAAAAAAGGTTGCGCATCACTGATTTGGACGATTCTCGTAATGTGTCTGCATAGAAACGAAAGATCCCCCCGGTGAGGCAAGTATAATTGTCCAAACAAGCGCGTTAACATAAAACGCGACGCTAAATAAAGACGCGTCCTGTATAAACACAGCACTAATTCACCTCGGTGCTACCTGAAGTCCCCGGTCTGCTTAGTTATTTTACCCTCGTACCGGGTAAGATCCGGCGGTACGCATTTGTGCACACGTCGCACGATGCATGCAGGCATAGTATTTTATTCCGTGTACTCCGCGCGACGCGGAGAAGGAAGTTCAGTCGACGCTAACGACAGAGAGTCGTACGGTGCGGTGCACCCTATCCTCCCCCCCCTTCCAGAAGTACGTTAACCGACGTGCTCGCGTAGATAGCGAGTTCGATCGCGCTCGGGTAGACGGCAAGTCTCCGTCGCGCTGCCGCCGGCCCATCCCGTCGCTATGTCCTCCATATTAGACGCGATACGTGTATTTAGTCGTAATTGACGAGAGTTCGGGACAGGTCACGGAGGCGCGGAAGGCTCGACGGCGCGGCACGGCACGGCTCATGGGCGGCCCCCTCCCACCCTTCGCGTACGATGCAACGTGCGTCGGGTGCGTGTGTGTGTCGGTGCATCCCCGCTGCAGCTCCGCCGGTTCCACCAGCGCGACTCGCCGTTCGCCCATGCCCGCCGCGCTAGCCCCACTTCGCGTACCCGGCATGTCTACCCTCCCTGTCGCGCACTCGGCGAAACGCGTTCCCTCTCGGCGCGGCGCCTCCGCTCGCTCGGCACAGCGCGTTCCGCTCGAGCACCGCCTCGTCCGCCAGCCGATTGGTCGAGCGGCCCTTTGACGCTCGCCCCGTAAATCGATTTATATCGCGAGGGATTTTTGCTCCCTTCCTCTCCGCGCGCCTCCGCTGCCAGCCTGCTCGAACGAGCGAGCGGACGAACGCGCCGCTGATACGATAAAGCACCGAAATTTTCACGCTCTCGCGAAACGCGTCTCGAGCTTTTCGTCGCCCCTTCCTCTCTCCCCCTCTCCCCCCTCCTGTGCTCCGATCTCTCGCGCGAAGCTTGTGCAAGACGAGAACGTGACTGGCAGTCTCTGTGTTTGCAGTTGATTATAATACGAAATATATGTTGTTTTGTATTGAATCTTTAAAGAGCCGGAAGACGTTGCCCTTCTTTTTAATCTTCGAAGAAACCGATTTCTAATCGACTGCTATTATTTCCTAAGATAGTTTGCAGACGAGATGAAGGTTAAAAAATTTACAGAGTAAAAATCATAATTAAAATTTTTAATTTTGTCTATATGTTTTATGATTCTCCTTAGAAATTTTATCTCTAAGGAGAATCGTTATAGAAGCTATTTTGTTATTTCAAATTTAAAAAAAAAATGTATTACTTTGCTCTGCAATTTACAATTTCTGCCGTATTGCACACAAATCATATTTCCCAAGTTATATTTACCAACATAAGTGGCCAAGGGTCGAGCGTAAGAAAGGTTCCCGTTCATTGAGACTCGCTAGAAAATGATAATCGAAGGCGCTAGCGAACGATCGTAGCTTTTCTAGCTGTCGAGGTAAATACCTGTAGATGACCAGCGGTCTTTGAGCGACCGAACAATACGGCTGAGTGGCCGCGACCAATCGAACAAACGACTCGGCTTTGTTAACCTCCGCGAAGGTGACTGTGCTCCAAAGCATCACTTATTAGGCACGCGACCCTCGTAGAGCGAAGATGGCTGCGGCACGACTGTGAGTCGAATGGGAAACAATACGTCGTGAGAGAGATCCCCGATCAGCACTCTCGTACAAAAGATTTACTCAGAACTACAAACTCGACGAAATAACACCTCGCGTGAATTATGAGCAAAAGGGCTCTTTTCTCTATTTCCTTTCTGGACCAGCTTGCGCGCAGGGACTCTGGCACTTTTCAAAGTTGGCCAATAAGTTTCATTGTCAAGAGTCGCCGCAACGCGGCAATTTTTTTTACATTACGAAATCTGACTTATTCGCGATCATCAATTTAAAAAAAAAAAGGTTTGCAACCGTAAACAGTGATTATTCCTTACACAATCTAACTTTGAATAGATTTAAGAAAATGAAAGATTGTTTCTTTATATACGTAATTTATTTTGAAGAGATTATGATATCAATTTTGGCTTTGATATCGGTCGATGTCACAAGTTTACACATCTACGTTGATTAATAATAACAATTTTTATGCAAATTTCTATGGGAATATTTTCTGAATGTAAATTGGACATTTTTTAATATCAAGTACTCGAAGAACAAATAGCAACGATTATAAAAGTAACAACTATACAAGTTTTGATATGTAGTATTAACGTACATAGTTGAACAAACTAAAGCATTAGTTGCAATTAATTAAAAGAATAGTTTATTGAACTATGCACATTAATTCTACATATTGAAATTTGTATAATTTTTAATTTGTGTCTTGTCAACAGCCATCTTCGTGATTATAATGTAAATGATTTTTGAGATTTATATTCGTTATACAACTAACAATAAATCGCATAAAATTTTATAAACGCAGATAGCAGTTCTCAAAACCTCTGTAAAAGCAATAAAATGTTTGAATTTATAAGTTGATAATTTAAAATAGGTAATTCTAAATGCATGAAAATCATTTATACATCTACATATATACGAATTTATCATTTGAAAAACATTAGTAAATTTTTGTCGATTTGATTTCGACAAAAATTGATTAATATTTTTTTTTAATGATCAATTCATATATTTTTGCAAATTATATATTAAAACGATCTCACGCGTACACGTGTTTACAATTAATTTGTTTTTAATATTACATCTATTTTTCTCTTAACTTTTTTTTTGCTTTAATGTTGCGGCTCTAATGTTGAATAATAAATACTAACGTCGCTTATTGAGAGGGCGGACCCTAGTCTAGATTTCTTACCGTCAGAAAAACGAGAGAGAATAGGGGACGAGTCGTGCTTCATCGTCCGGAAGTGATTCGATATAGCCTAAGAACGTCTGATGGAAGAACAGCTAGGGAGGTGACAAATTGAATGTCGTCTTCGTCACAGATACTGCAAAATTCCATCTTCTGGTAACACACAGGATCGATAACACCAGTTTTTCCGTTTACGAGTTTAATCTTGAAATACGACGTAAAACTCGATACCCAAAAGTGTATTGCGAAACCGTGAACGTGCTAATAAAATAGTCTCGTTCAGATAAAATATTTCCCTCCGATATTCGTGCGTGATTAGGAGCGGACAATTATATTTAACCGATAGAGCTGCAACGCACTTTTTGAAGATAAACGTTTCATTTATATCTCATTTAAATGAAAAGTTATAATATCGTCGCCGGAAATTTGCTTCAATCCGAATGCGCGCGCGCGCGTTAACAGACAAACGTGAATGGCTTACGACCATCAATCTGGCTATTCACGCAGCAATCAAGGCTCTTTCACGTCTCAGACAAGTCCGACGAGTCTATCGGCGATTCTCGAGGAGCTTTTCTGCACTGATTTTCTCTGGTTTTTGTGCGCTCACACGGGTTGACCTGCGCGCGACAAATCGCTTGGAGTCGTGACATGTAAATCCCAAATTGATGAAAGATCCCCCAAGTACGCTTACGCTGGCTTTCTTCCTGGCTCGCCCCGTCTATGGACGTGCTCGATGAACGCATTAGGCATGCTTGCCTACTTCGGGCAATATCTATGGGTGGGCTCGACGACCCATCGGCAGCAGACGAAGCGGGCGCTCGATGCCCGCAAGCAGCCTTCGCTCCATCGTGGCGCACGACGGTAACAACGCGACGACGATGGCGATGCTTCCTTCGGCCCTCCGGAGGCGTTTATTTGCGAGCGTAACTCTCTCTGAGTCCGATCGATTCGCGATACTCCGGCCGACCTAGAGGTTTCACCGTTCTGCCTTCCACAAATCCTGCCGCGATTTTACGCAACTGCCGTTGCCATTTTGTCGCAATCGCGTTTTAAGCATGCTACACTCGGCCCTTGTTTCCCACATTGGAAAAAAAAATATAAAAACGATATGTCTTTATTCCAGTTCTCGAACTGTTGAATCTGATTTTGGCTTTAAAAAATTTTTTATTTGTCGGGAAGTATTAAAATCAGCGTATGAAGTTGTTAAAAGTATCAAGTACCGTAAATTATTGTTGAGCTTTACTGTTAAAATTCAACAAATTTGCGTTTTCTTGATAGTAAAACGTAAAAATATTATATTTTTCTGCTTTACATATATATACAGATTTCCTTTCATTAAAAATATTTTGCTATTGCAATATTTTACGCTTCGAAGGCCAAAATCGGCATATTTTACTCATACAACTCTTTCACCTCGTGCACTTCTCTCGCGAATAACAAAATATGTGTTCTACGGGTTTTTTTTTACAGTAGCACTAAACTTTAATTTATCTTTTATGCACAAATACTATATATAAAACATGCATTAAATATCCAATTCTTTTACATTATTTATCTACCATTGAGAAATTTGTTGTACATTAAAGATTATGAATGTGACGATAATTTTTTTGATCGAAACGTCTAAAGATAAAAGCCTCTTCAATCTTAAAGTACAACGTTAAATTCTATACCCGAATAATTTGCATCGAAAAAACCGCGAGAAATCATTAAGCGTTGTACGCAAGGACGCTCGCAGCGATGTATTAGCATGATAATGTTCTCGATTAAGGGCGTGCGCGAGAGCTACTTGATTCTTCCTGAGCAGTCTTTGCCGAGGAACACGTTACGAGGCATCTCGATTGAAAGATGGGAGGAGAGCGAGGGGGTACATGGGAGGGGGCGAGAGGGATTTGTGATGGCCTTAAGGGTATATACACGCCCTTCGTGGTGGACCTGCCCTAAACTAGACTGACAATAAGTCCCCGGAAGAGCGAGCGATCTGCCCCCTCGGCTCGGCGACCCTCCGGCAATAATTAGGCCCATTCAATGAGGAGATTTATGTAACTCACCATGATGGAATATCTTATTCCATTCGCGGCACGAGGGAGAGAGAGAGAGAGAGGAGGAAAGAGAGACCAGAGGAAGCGGGACGCCATCACGGGAAGAAGAGCTCGGCAAACCACAGGCAATAATTTATTTATCACATCTATACGGCCGCGCACGACAGATCCGCCGCGGTAAGTCGTTTCAGGGGTTTCGGAGCGGCGAGTGGTGCGGGGGTAATCCGTTTTCTCTCCGACGATCGAACTGTCTCGATCCGCTGAGAGATCGGTTACTCACACGGCGTTGTAGTCGAACTCAATTACATAGTCTGTCTCTCACGAACAGAGGAGAAACGGGTCTCTATGTAGCTCGTATCAGACTGCACATTGAAGGTTGAGAATTGCGAATTGGAGATTAAAATTCAACAAATCAGAACAAAACGCGTGAATGATGTTTCGGCTGTACGATCCTAACGATACCAGATGAAAGTTATCGAAAGTAAAAAAAGTGTATAAACTTCTTAGGTTGTTTTTTTTTCTCTTAATCAACGAAAAATTTTGGTTTTAAAATCAGTTGCAAAGAACAAAACAACGAATAATTTGGTTTATGTAACGTAAACGATCATATTTTTCTGCAGTTTTGGATAAGTAACTTTTAAACGAGTAAGTGGATTTTACATGAATATTTATTATAGTTTTATTACTACGTGTAAAAAATTTCTTATCAAAATTGCAAATAACTACTGCAAAATACGATTTAATGACTGTTGCAAAAAATATCAGGTTGTTATTTTATGTTTTTGATCATTCTTTGAGATATGACATATTTGTATTCTTAAAATCAAATTTATTTGATCGAACTCTATAGAATAACATAAAATAAGAACCTAATATTTTTCGCAACAGATATTAAATCGTATTTTGAAATAATTATTTGCAACTTTGGTAAGGAATTTAAAGACTATAGTAATCCCTTTAATTCGTAATCCTCAATCTCCAATGTGTAATCCGATACGGATTTGACAGAGATAATAATAGCACAGAGATAATAATAGCTAAAGAGTCTCTATACGCTCAATAATCTCGTATAACATTCTTCTAGACAATGCTAAACAAATATAGCTTCCAAACGATCAATAATATTGTATCTAATTTTAAGTGTCTATATAAAGTCCATTTTAGCTTCTCTGATTTACCTGTTTCCATTTTTCAATGTCTTTATATTTTCGTTCCGACTACAGTAGGAATGTGAATATATCAATCGAACGTAAATAAAAATTACTAACTTTTTCTGCGTGCCTACGGGATATTTTTTCCATTTGCGTTTACTAAATCTCTAAGGATTTATAGGACTTCCGAGAGGATTTTAAAATGGCGTTAGATAAATACGTAACTTTTCAGATTGATAGAGTTTAAAAATTCTTTTATCTCGCGAATCGCTGTACGCGCGCGAGAGGCAAACTATTGGGAAGGATAGCACTTCAATCTGGCCTCATTAGACGCCGCCATTCGCTCCGAATCATATATAATCCCGCGACAGTAAAGTTAATTAAATGCTGCGGCGGAAGAAGCTGTCGCGCTCTTGACGCAACTTTCTGATATAAGAGTGACTCTCGTACGGCCGGTCCTTGGAAAAAAATATTTATCGCCCGTCTTTACGAGCATCCTCCGTTGAAAGGGCAATTTCGCATATCCTATGCGTCTCTGGATCGATTAGCGAGATCACCATACGCGTCGCCATGTTGGCTCGGTTGCAACTGCCTCGGCTGAAAATACGCCGGTAACCGCGACAGGAAATACATAAGGAATTTATGACGTCGTACGGCAACCGTGCGTCGAGCGCGCGGTGAACCGCGGTTAGTATCGAAACGCACTTCGCAAACGTTGTTCGAAGCCCGAGGCAACATCGTTTCGAGTCGACGTATTTTCCATAATATGTCGGGGAAGTGTATTGCCGATCGTCGTCTTCGAATCCTTCCAAGAATGGAACACGCGCACATCTCAAGCATTGCCGGGGAGAGCAGAACTACACTCTATGTGCATTATTTCTTTTGCGTATTAATTTTTCATCATTATTTCTTTTGCATATTAATTTTTCCACGATCCGTCCTTTTTTTTTATAATAACAGTTTTACATTGAAACATATAACTCTTACAACAGCTTTGTATGTTGGAGCATATGGTATGTAACTCTTTTCTCAAATTACGAACGAATCAAGATAAAAGCATTCTCAAACGCAAGACATTCATTTATCGAATAATTCTAAACAGATTTTATTTTATCGAAATCTTGACGTAAGCCGCCGAGTTATTAAAAGTTAAATAGCAGATCGTAAAATTACCCAATCGTATTTTCTTTAATGAAGTATCGACTTTAAATACAATAGGGTTCAGAGATACATGCGTTCCTACGAATTGTGTAACATCTTTAGAGACATCAATGTTGGGAAAAAAAATTTATGTGAAAATGTTAAAAAAATAAAAGAAAAAAACCAAAGCTTCGCTTTTTTTTCTTTAAGCCATAAAATAATGTTGTTGACGGCCCCCAGTGATTATGCATCGTTAAACGTTTATCGTCCTGCAACGAGAATGCTTTTTTTTTTACACTTCGGCCATATTTGTTATTTACAATCATAGCGATAGTGTCATGGTTAGAATCGAGCAAACGACCGCCATCGTGCATACGCTTTGCGGGTTAAACCGATAAGAAACTTTTAGAGCTGCTTCCAAGTGCTTCGTGAGTCTATTTTTGCCGAGCATAATGCCAGGTCGTATGAAAGGAGGGTTTATTACAGCCTATTCGAATCGCCTATTGTCATTGCCGTGCATGTCGAAAACACTAACCTCGATAGCGTCTCGCACGCACGCTCAGAACGGTTCCTGACCTTCGAACTTGAATTTAATTGCACTGCACCTTGCTCCCGCTGACGGAGCGAGAAGGAGCATTGACGTCAGAGGAATTCCGTACTGGACACGTGGAAAATGTAAAATTTTGATGACTCGAGCGAGTCATCCTTACACGGAAGGAACAATTTTGCTAGTATCTAAAAATTTAGCTTGATCAGAAGATAATTTTATGTTGGACTATCACAATAATTATGTAATACGTTCAAGCATGATTACACTGCTGCAAAAAGTTTAAGCGTCCACTATATATTTCTTAATGGTTCAATATAGTTATTTTTAGAAAAATTGTTTATTACGTGTGGTACTTTTAGAATAATATCTAAAAAATATACAGATTCTCTGTTTTCATATTAAAAAGAATAAAGATACAGTCAGAGTCCCAGTAAATTATTAAATGTTATTGTAAGCACCAATTTCCTTCAACTTGAAAAAGTTACAGGCAGACAATTTGTTGAAAAACTGAAATATTTAGTCCGATACGTTCAAGTATGCATCAGGTCGATTCAATAATTAGTTGCATTAAAAAAAGTATGTTCATTCATGTCAACATTAAAATATTTGAATCAAGAGTCAACTAAACCGACTCAGTATTTAATTGAATATAACTAAATACTTTGATTTTCAAAAAATTTTTCTTTCAATGTAACAATCTTGATCTACATGCTATTATATTATCGATTTAATTAGTACTATGTTATAAATGCCAAGGAGGATTAAAAAATAATTTGTTGAAGAAAAATAAATTTTTTTCTTCAAGTTTGGTCTCACAACATTTAAAGCAATATTTTTCAGCGCGAAAAAGACATTCAATCTTTCTCTGAAACAAATTGCCTCGCTCCTCCACTTCTCTAAAGCTGAAAGGAAACCACCGCGCCCGAGCGGTCGAGCTAGCGACTGATCGGAGCTTCACGGTGGTTTACAAAACATCGTCCGATGTCATTCCGCACAAAAGCCCGGCGCGGTTCCAGCAGTCAATTCGAGTACCATTTAGGCTCCATTTAACTCGAATCAGTTTCACTAACAATCTTCCCCCAATCTCGGCACGGAGGGGAGAAAGCCGAGGGTTTACCCCCATTGAAGTGCCGAAGGCGACTATGTGGATTTTCGTGAAACGCCGGGGCTGGTGCCCCACGTCGTCGCACGCCGGCCAGAAGCGATCTCTTTGAAAGAAGCCAGAGCTCTATGAGAGCCTCGCACAGTCCCATCAATTTTCCGTCCCTGCTCGCGCCTACCTCGCCCCCCCATTTCGTTATGATTTGACACACACCTCGCGGATCTCCCTCTCCCCCAACCCTCCCTGACTGCCCTTCGATCGTAATGACATTCGGGTCCGTGCCCGGCGCGTCGTGTGACCTCCTGAAACCCGGCCGGGGATGAAGTGCCCCGCGCGGATTCGTCACGCCCGTAGAGCGCGATTCGTCGTTGGACGTGTCTGAATAGTCGCTGATGACTTGATACTCGCGGCATACGAACGATGGAAGCCGGAACGAGCCGTGGCGCCCGCCGCGCCGCGCTCTGCTCTGCTCTGCTCTGCTCTTCTGCTCTGCATCGCTTCTCGCAAGGCGCGTCGCGTTTTTGCAGAGGTACACGAGTTAGAGACCACACAATTTTCTCAGCTGAATAAAATCAACGCAAAGTCGTCGAGCTAACTTTTTCCTAAATACAAAGTTGATCTGCAGCAACACGATGACGAGCAATTTAACTGTTTTAATGACATTTAAATAAATTGCAAATTTTTGTTAATAGACGAATTTGAAATAACTATAAAGAGTGGAATTACGGAAAACGCAAGTAAGTTGAATTGCATCAATGCGCAAGAGTATCGGAAAGAGCATCTTCAAAGCGTAGCGGTAACTGACTTTATGATCGAACGTCGCGTCGTAAATCAACATGCTGTTGATCTACCAAAGTTTGCTCTGAGGATCAACGGCGATAAATTAATATAATGCGATTTTGAAAGAGAAAGATTTCTGGAAATCTCTCTTCGGTGTAAAGTTTGAAAGACGTGATCTAAATTCTCAAAATAACCGCTTTTCCGGTTATCTGACTTAATTTTAGCATAATGATCATATTTTTCAAAAAGAATTAAATTGTTTAATTAGCTTTTTTTTCTTTTTTTTTTCCTCTCTCATAATAATCAGAAATCAAGTGAATATTAAATGTAATTAAAGATAATAGAAAAGGCTGTTAAGAAAGGATATAAAGAAATAAAAAAAATTATCAAGAAGTAACAGTTATTTTAAATTGCAATATCTCGGCAAATAATTATTGTAGAATAAAATTTATCTTTCTATTTGAAATGATAAATCTTCATACAGCACAGCACAGAAAAAGTATCACAAAATATTGCTGCATTGTTCCAGCAACATTGCGGCAATAATAAAATATTCGCTTCAAAAATATTGATATAACGTAATGATACAGCAACGTTAATACAACATTATATATGTTGCTGCAATTTTGTTGCAACATATTACATATCAATATTTCTGAAGCGGACATTTTACCATTGTCGCAATGCTGCTGAAACATTGCAGCAATATTTTGCAATGTTTTTGTCACGCCATGAAAGATCAAGTTTCTAAATTTTGAATGATTTAAATAAGTCCTTATTCAAAGCCTCAAAATATTCAATTAGCTAATCAATTGCATATTATAAAGGCATTGCTCTTTAACACATCTTTTATTTTTTTAAATTTACATTAATTATTCTGATTAATTACAGTTTTAAAAAAAGGCAAAGATTGAAGAAGAAAACGCGATTCCCTAATTTTCTGATCAGTATAGTTCTGATTGGTAAAGATGCGAAGTTATTAGATCTCAGAAATTCAGGAACTTGAAAAATTTTCACAGTTAATTCCCTAATTTCTTTCATTCAGAACTCGTTTATCTCTCTAATTCGATCCATGGTATTTATTTCAGGGTTGCAGCGCGGCACGGCTTTTCGCAGCGCAATATTGACGGCGGTAAGTGGCATAAATTATACAAAGGATTCCGTCATACAGAACTGTAAGACGCCCAAAGCAAAAAATATAGAGAATAAAAGGCAAAAAGGTGTGAAAGAGAGACGTAAGGATTCCGAAAGTATAAGCCATGTCACCCTGTTTGGCTGCTGGTAGGCGGAATTTGCGTAATCCCGCGTGCGTCTCGCCGCGGCGCGCCGAAAAGGTATTACACTTCAGTGGTACAGAACGTAAAGTAAGTGTATAAAAGCAATTCGTGTGTGGCCCGGAGATGGCCGGTTCTTCACCTCGCGAACGAGAAGTCGGTTCCCTTTGATGTTGCGCCTACCCGCGCCTGGTGGGAGTCACTTTTCTACCGTCCTCTGCTTCACCCGTCTCCCTTCACCGAGCGAGGCTTCACACCCCCTCGTCCCCCGCGCAAGCTTCGCCGTCTTGCCCTCTCCTGCGCTCTACGGGACCAAGCCCTTTTCCTCCATTCTCGCCGATACATTTTCTATATCGGCCATTTTACTAATTCCCAGAAGTGGATCTGTACAAAAACTAATAGAACTTGACCCTCCGATTATATTCGGATCTTTTTCCCTTTTTTTTTTTTCTTCAATTTGATTCACTATTTGATCGCGATATTTACGAAATAGAGCTGGAAATTAAGCTTTGCGTTCCGACGTTGACAGACCTCGCTAAATAATCTTGTTCGGAGAGAAAAGATGTATGTCATCTTTTTAAATTACATATTATGCAGAATAGAAAATAAGGGGAGGGGAAAAGGGATACGCCGCGTTACATTGGCGTCTCTCCACTTCGTTGTGTGCTACGCTGAGGTCTCTGGAGAATTATTAGCTTCAGGCCTCGAAAAGTCGCCATCCGCGCCCTGTAAATTATGCATGCGAATCGAAACGACGATCGACGCGATCGCCGCTAATTATGATAATAATAATTGCGCTAATAATACCCCAGGCGATGCGAAAGAGAGAGGTAATTAATCGGACGGATAATATCGTGACCGCCGTAGCTCGCGAGCGCGGGAAATGGCGACGATAGCGAATCGCGAAAAGAGAGAGACGCTCCTCCGTCAATAGCGGCGTGTTATCGCCGCTAACATCGCGTTAAACAGTCCGAGCGGTTGGCGTAACGAGCTAATAACTCCTATTAGAAAGTACGCAACTATTAGCTGCGAATGTATTAATATCGCCACAGTGAAGTTTTAATGGCTTCCAATAAACAGCGGAGCTGTTACAAATTGCTAAATGGTTACCACACGCAGCGCGCGGTTTTCACAGAATATCCAACAATCTATTTCGTAACAGCCGTACCACATATACGCTTATATATACTCATTCACGTTTATCGCCGGATAATAGCCACTTAAGCTTTTAATCGATGCTTTGAACTTAGATCTCATCCCAACTCATTCCTCATTAATAACGCATACGACAATAACTATTCATCAGCGTATGGTAAAAATCGATTAGATATTAATATAAACATAAATCTCGCTAACATTCATTAATTTTAATTATGCTTTTATGATTTGCAAGCGGAAATTTCGCTGAAATATATTAGATCTGAAATAAATTATGTTGGACCATTAAAAAAATTTATATTGGATGCTAGAATGTTTTACGTCATAAAATTTTGATAGTTGGTATAAAATTTTTTTCTAATCTAAACTAAATTTTTCGATACTACAGTAAAATTATTCTTTTCGTGCGAGAAAATCTATAATACAATCTGTCTTTATTATTATTTGTTAAACATTATTATTTATCGAACGATCGATTTTTTTTTTTACTATTTAATTGAGTGAAAAGAGAATGGTGAGTTGCAAATGTCCCACTTTGCATGAAAAGCCTTCGGCGATTTTACCTTTCGAAGCCGCCCGTCTTTTCCTTTTCCCCGGAGGAACGTTGATTGCCAATTATTTAATCGCGGGATGTTATTTAACCGAGTTATCGAGTTATTCCGATCGAGCCGTGGATCGTCCGGCGAATCGACGGTGATTTTTTCTCGATTATCGCGCGCACACGTGGAAATTCGATTAACGATCGGGGCGAAGGCGTCGTCATAAATCACCCGTTCCGGCGTTATACCCGTCCGCGGCGCGACGTGAAATCAAAAGTTATCTACGAATTAATTAGCGCGCTCGCGCGTGCGTTAACGAAGCGTGTCAGCGTTTGTCTATCTATTATGCAACGCGATGGCGGTCTCTCGTGTTGCGCGGCGCGAGGTGCATGCGCCGTCGTCACACGGCTTAACACGAGAGATGCGAGATACCGCGGAGGCGAGGGACGCCACAATCGGAATTCCAGCGTAACGTGAAATTAAGAATTACACAAGCAATTACCCTGCTCGCTCAAGGCGACGGTGTATCATCTTCCAATTATTACCCGCACGATATCCATCGCGTCGACGCGCGGCCCTGCGAAATAGTTCGTCGCCTGTCGCTATCTTGAATTATATTCCCGGCGAAGGGAACGCGATCTCAAACTGATGACTCAGGGGAACGGAATGGCATGAACTCGGTGTGCATTTTCTATCTTTATGTATGAGTAAAAAAAATTAGTACCTTGTAAAGGATAAAGCCTATTTGAACAGGGAGAAAATAAAAAGGGTAATTATTTCGTATTACGATACGACTTGTATACAAGCATGGAAAGAATTTTATTGTGGTATCTAAAAATTTAGCTAGATACACATCGGAAAACAATTTCATGTTGCACTATCAAAATAATTATGTAAGCTGATGATAACTGCAAAAAATTTGAATTGTATAGTGCTTAAATTTAAACGTCCAATATAAAATTTTAATGGTTCAACGTAATTACTTTCAGATCTGTATTTCAGCAAAATTCTTTTCACGTAAAGAATCTTACGTACGTGTCTCTTCACGTATTGTTTTATATTAATCGCATATGGTGCGACTAATACGCGCGATCAGCACTTGGGTATTTCAGTGACACAACAGAACAATTGATCGGACGTTCTATCGACATTTCTAAATAAATTATAAAATCGTTTACGTAGTGACGACGCGGCATGTGGCATTAAGTGGAGCGTGTGGTATGTCTCATTCCAATATTTTTAGCTTACCGGTGCCTTTATATTCTCTTTACTCCGTAAATGATGCCGCATATATAGGCCGCGCGTATCGCTCGGACGCCATAGGTTTGCCGGACGAGACGCAATAAATTTAGAGCCAGCGAAGAGAACGATCGATACGATATGTTCATAAATTGCGACGATATTTTCCGAATGCATATCCACGGGTATTAGAGCTTTGCGGGGCGGCGGCGCGGCGGTGCAGTGACGCAAATTTCTATCCGCTGCAGACCGCGTCGCGCCGGGGCGAAATCGTAGAGGAAGCGAAACAGCTGCGCAACAGCTGCGTTTTTCTCAGCGCTTTTATCCCTACTTTGTTCCCGATTAATTACAACATTGTAATGTCGAGTGCGCTCTCATATTTACTTACTTCCACGCAAAGTTTGTGTGTTTCCAATGGGGGGGAACACCGCCATCTTCAACGTGCATACCTTCGACACGAATACAATTAGCCGAAGCTCGCGTGTTGGTCGGGGCTTAATGGCGGATAATAGAAAATGCGGAGACACAGAAAACTAGTGTGAATAATATACGGAATTAATTAACTTCATATATGTATACGCGATCGTTGAAAATTATTCGAAGAGTATTCGATCGATCGAACGTTCGGGCGGATCGGTTTGGAAAAATCGATGGTAAGAAAAGTCGATTGGCTCGCGGCGCCCGAGAGGCGCAGCATCCCCAACCGCGAAAAAGTTCGCAAGAGGAATTGCGCGGAATATCTAATTTGCGCGCGGCTTCCTCGTGCCGAGGCCACGGGTGTAATTAAAACGATCAAACAGCCTCGATTCGGCGCGGCTGTACGTGCCGCCGTCGACGCTCCGCGGAATTGCACGCGGATGAGAGGCGACGCGCGGGCGATTCGAGGCAATCAACGAAATACCGTAATGTCCCGTTCCCTCAACCCTGCCCTCCCTCCCTCTTCATTACGCCGTCTGCCATCCCGCATGTAAATTGTCCACCGCGTTTCCAGGAGCAGGTATAATATCATTTTAATGACGAAAAAGTCGCGTCTCGACAGCAATTAATCCGCGAAAAAATCGTTGGAGGGAAAGAGGGGATTCTCGTATCGCCACGTCGTCGCCGCCGCGTCGATTACGATGTTCCTTTCTCGACCTCTTTCCCCTCGTCGGTCTTCTTCTATTCTGTCACTATTATTTATCTATACCCTTCTCTTTCTACCAGTAAAATTCAACGATATATTTAGAATGTATATGTCACATCTCTATTGAAATATTACCAAAAATTTTTTTAATTTTAATAGATTGTTCTGTTATTATCTTTCAGTGTCTGAATAAAATTTAAGCGTAATTCATTCATTCGTTTAAAAGTTTTTTTTGTTTGTTCTTGATTTTTATGTAAAATTGCATTTTGTAGTGCTTATTTGCGAAAGTAACATTACGAATTAAATCAATTTCTTAAATACACTAATAAAATTGTAATAAATATTTGTGCAAAAAATCATTTGAATTTACTTACTTAAAAATTATTTGTCTAAATGTGCAGCTTAATAGGATCATTTTTACTGAATAAGCAATATTTAAATCAAATTTATCATTATTTTTTTTTTTCTATAGCCGATTTCAGAATTAAAATTCAGGTATTGGTGAGCAATTTATACATTCATGCAATAGCGTTTGAAAGTAATTTGTAGTAAACGTTTCAATTAGCAACATTTGGCAAGAATAGTGGTCAAATGTTTTTCAATTGGAGATGTATAAAGTTTATTTTGTTAAAAAACTATATTAAGATTTTTGATTTTTAATTCACTGAGTGAATTTCCTTGCTTGCAAAACTTTTCATTTGGAAACCAAGAATGTTGAAATCTGCAAAATATTTTTGAGCGTTAAAGCTGTATGTGTATATATATAAAATAGATGTATGATATATATAAATACAAAATTATAATAATATGTACTTGCTGTAAACTATGTAATTTTAACAAAGATATAGGGAATACTTCAGAAATTTTAAGTGAAAGCATAAATTATAGATCAGAAACTTCATACGTCGGTTAGCTTCCTTTTATATAATGCATTCTTATTTCATAATTCTATATCATTTCGCCAAATAGTTTCCAGGATAATCGTGAAACAACGAAGACAGGAAGTAATATCCAGATATAATGCCACTTGTTCATGTCAGAAACGAATACCAACGATGCAGATGAATCTTAATGGCGATCATCAGTGGCCCGGCTCCTTCGATTTGCTTCGAGAGTTGCAATTTTCTCGCGAGCGATTCCGACCATGCGGCAATTCTATTTGCACTTCGAATTTTACTGGATATCGTCACGAGAGCGGGTCAACCATTCTGTCTAACCATCCAATTTCGTGGGAATCCCGTCGTTATGATAAAGTAGCTTTGATCACGTATACCCTTCGACGAAGCATTTACTCATCGTGATACCGGGAATGTCTGAATTGAAAAGGTCGTGATACTAGAATTTAGTATCTACATAATTTCAAGAAGCAGAGAATCTACATAGGAAATTTCTTGTTAAATTGTTTTCAAGTGTTGAACATTTGAAAATACGCTTAGAAAAATGTAAATACAAGAAACATAAGAAAAATTTGATAAGAAGAAAGGTATAAATTGTGAACAACAAATAATTTACGACAATATAGATGACAATTCTGAAAAGATATTCAAATATAGGATTTTGTAGCAATGTACACTGCCGCTCAAAAGTTTAAGATTGTTTCATGTTTTCCCATGAAAAATTAAATATAAAAATGTCTTTAAAACTTTTTGAAAAAATTTATACGAATCAAGAACAAAACACTTTTTTTTCTTCCGTATATTTTTTTTAAATTTTAAAGTTAAACATTTGAGAAATGAGTTTTCACATAAGAAATTCGATTTTGCCAAAAATCAATTTAAAAAACATTAAAAATTTGAAAGTTTACTTTAAATTAATTTTTCGTTAATTTTTGTCCAATGATTTGTCGAACTAAATCGTTTCAAAAATAAATATTGAAATAATACCAATATCCGATTTTACGTAATTTAGAAAGAAAAGAGAAAAGTCGAAACTGAGACAAATTCAAAGCTCTATCTTTCCTATTTAAAAGACATTTTTGAAAATTTTTCTATGATTTTTCTATGATTTTTTTCACCGAGATACTTAATCTTTCGGGGGATGTTGGAAAACCTCAAGTGCTGAAACTTTTACAGTACTGTATATGTATCTTAAAAAAATATATACTTATCTACATTGCGCTTGTTTGTAACATTAAAAAATGAAAGTAAATGCAACCAGAAAATAAATTGCGTCATACTGGATACGCCGAAGTAGACACAGCCACGCGCGTAAAGTTGAATTACGACACGCTATCGGGACGAGTTTTCTGATTATTTATAGAACAAAGAAAGAAAAATGAGGCGGAGGCATAAATCTCGACGATCGCAGATCGCGCTCTTGGCGGTTACTCGTTTCAGTGAAAGAGAGTTTCCGATGATTTATGCGAAATGTTGCGTCTCGCGGAGGCGGCAGTCTTAATCTTACGAGAGACCGGAGCGGCTTTGAGCGGTCATAAATACGAAATCTAATGCACGGCGATAACGACACGCGCAATTATGTCGCGTTGGTTATCGCCGTAGTAAGATATCGGGAGTGACAGAGAGAAAGTCGTCATAGCGTAAGAGTAACGTGTTAAGGATGCGTTAGTATAGTGCTTCAGTTATAGTGCGAAGTGTACTTTGATTTCAACGTCGCGACGCCAAAATTTTAATCATTACTTTTCGGGTTTTCACGAAAAAGAAGACGACAAAGCTATCACTTAAAAATGAATAACCAAGTAGATTTGACGGTATAGCGAAGAAAATATGTCTGAAAGCAGTTATAATTATGAAATTATAAAAAATTATGCAAAGAACTTTATTTTTTTATATTTTTTTCTTCAGACATATTTTTCATTAATTCGATATAATTATTTTAATGTAGCATAATTTCTTTGCTATACCATCAAAATCTTCTCAGTTACAAGTGTTAAACTTGCGTAGCAAGCCGTAGTTTTGCTGTTTTTTTTTTGCGTTCAAATTTTTAATTGACTACTTTATCGGCCGACTCGTTTCTACACGTAATTAAATTCCTTCAATTTTACTGAGAAGTCTGCAATATCGTGTGCCTTGAGATATTTCTGTGTCTTTATAGATTAAATTTACACTTGTACATATTGATTTGGGATTTTATCGTCTGATCAGGCGTTTAAGCCGCGGTAGCACGAACAGCGTATTGATTTTATCCTCACGACATGTGCATCTTGTTCGAAAGGTGTATATTCCTCTCCACCATATATCGCCGAGCCTTTGGAAGCAAATGGCGAAGTTTAGTTTCAACGAGGCAATTTCTTGTCTTCCCTCGTATTATCTACTACCGAACATAGGGTGTAAAAGGTATAATCATAAGAGTTGCAGTACATTGTTTCTTTCAGTCTGAATCATAAAATATTCTTGGAATGAGTGGCAATACTCTATAGCACTTTTTTTTCCAAATATTGATTTTAGTACGTTTGTCAGTAAAAGGAGAAAGAAAAAAGTAAGAGAGGAAGAGAGGGAATCAGTCTCTATCTTTATCGGGGATCGAGGATAAAATCATTCTCCGGAGTTTACGTCGCATTTACAATAAATTTCACGAAATTTTAAAAGCACACTGAAAAAAAGTTTGGTAATAATAATCAAGTCTAGATCAAGTTACTAAGACGTTACTTTGACGTATTGTAATATAATACTTTCAATTAAATGTTGGGTTAATGTAACCGAAACGAAGGATATTCGATTTTCGATACAATACATAGATCGAAGGCTTCGGGGATGATGGAACCCTCTTATAAAGAGAACGGAATAAAGTTTTATTTCTGTTATCATTTAGCAACAACATCGTGTCGCGTACGGAAAGTTCAAGTAACGTAACATTGTCGTTCTCAGAAGACGAGCGCCCTCAGACAAAGGACTATCGGTCGAGGCTATAGAATAAGCAGGCTAACAACTCTTGTTGTTTAACGCTCCACGGCGCAGTGGGCAAGATGGCCGTCGCCGTAAATGTATCAAATATTCAAGGAATCGAAGCTCATTATGTAATCCCATGACGAGCGTTGATATGGCTAAGCTGTCAGTTTCCAGCTATTCTTCCCACAATTTTAATAAAAAAGTGACCAGCGTCACTTCTTTGCCACTTTAACGTTTGTCTCACGTCCCCTTTTCTCGCCGCGTCCTATGTGCGTTCGCCATAACATCTCTGTAATGTTAGCCTCTTTCATATGCGTTTTACTGCTTTGTAAATTATGAGATCCGTAGGTAATGGTACATGCAAGTACTAAGAAAGTTTTTCTTTGAAAACGCTTGAAGTCGTAAAGGAAGATAATATATTTTAGAATGTATTATAATTTTTTTTGCGACTCTTAAAGGGTTGAATTCGTAAGCACTTTAAGTCGTAAAGAGAAATAACGTATTTTAGAATATATTATTATTATTATTATAATTTTTTTTTTTTTTTACAAAAACGAAAGAGATGAATTCGGTTCAAAAAGTTGATTACGTTATCTCTTGTGATTAAAAAAATTTCCAAACATAATTTGCAATTTAGACGCGAACGCGAAAAGATATTAATACTCGCTATTACCGCCAGTACGTACAACAGTGTTACATCACGCGTCGCTCTTGCGTACGATGAATAATTTCCACGGAAGAACCGTGTAGGGAGAGAATCCATATGCCGTTTTACAATTAGCTGAGTGTTCGATTGAAAACTCTGTTTCTCTAGCGAAGAGCACGGTCGCCCGAACGATTGCGTAACTTCACGCCTGAAAAAGCTCACACCACATTCGAGCGAGCGGATGTCCTTCCGCGCGGTTAAAAAAAAAGCGCCACTGCGCGCTGCGTGCTAGTTGATAAAATTATGCCTCTCGACGAAATTGTTCATCACGCGACACCCAGGAAAGAGGCGTCGGGCCTTTTGTCGCCGGCGCGAAAAGCCGGAGGAACCGTTGACGCCAACGCGGGCTGCAACGACGGGTATATCTACGACGCGAGGCCGAGGCGAAGAGAGAGAGAGAGAGAGAGAGAGAGAGAGAGAGAGAGAGAGAGAGAGAGAGAGAGACTCGCGCGCGCCGTGTAGCCGGAAACGAATTACGAGAAATGATAGAGTGCATTAGCAGTCTGCATCTGCGCGCGGCGGATCGCACGTCCACCCCGCCGCCGCGTCCCAACCACCCCGTTGTGTTTCAGCCGACAGCTACGCGGTGTTATTATTCTCGATGCTGCTTAATTTCCGGTTTCGTAACAGATTGCACCGCGGCTCGGCGCGGCGTCGCGCCGCCGCCAGACGCGCTCTCGCGCGCATTTTCTTCACCCTCCCTTCAGAAATCGACACGCCGCTGGGTACACGGGGAGAAGTACCGCGGCGAGTGTCTAACTCTTGCAGAATAGAGATAGGTATATCCGAGTCTGCGAACGTTGGCTCTACGATGAGAAATCCTTCATGTTACATATTCACGGATCTATAAATTATTAGTGAATTTGTTTTCAGAAATATCAATTTGTAATTCTCTCAAAAGAAGAAAGAGACTATGTAAGATGGATTTTAAACTGTTTTTCTCGTACGTCGCGCGAGACTCGTATTACCCTTGCGACGATAGGGTGAATGACGAGGAGGACAGTACAATCGCTCGAACGACTCTTTATCCTTCTTAGATCCTTTTGTACCCCAGGGAGCTCTTCTACGACGTATTATATTCCCTGAAATTGAATTTCTTCTGAAACACTTTCGTATAGATCGCAAATTGCGTCCAAGTGGAGTAAAGCGGTTTTCCCAGAAGGTCGACGCACGCGCTTGTGGGCGACTCGCGCGCGATTAATTCGACTCGCGCTAAAATCGATTTGCCCGTAACGCACGCTTGTAATCGCGCGCGAGCAACGACTCCCTCGTTAAAGTATAATTTTCAGCAGCGTATTCGAATTGTGTTTAGAGTCTTATCACCGCGCTGTCGCGGGGGACGAGGCACGTACGGCGTTTACGAGCTTACGAGGATTTCGCGTGTGCGCTTGTAATCGCTCTGGTATCATTAACGGCAGCGTATAAGTCACGTATCTTTGTGCGCTCCGTCAATCAGACGTAGCTGCGTTCTGGCAGCCGTCACGGTCGCGGATGCAATCTCGGGACTAGGCCGAGTGCATCGTGCAATAAGGAACACGTTGATTTTTTAACTCCCTCGACTCTAGACATGCGGCATCATCGCTTGGAGTACATACACTACTTGGGGTGCATAAGGAGAATTTATCGCTTTCGAATTACAGAAATAGTTCAGCTAAAATTGAAAGATAGTTTGGAGACCGAAATACATAGATAAAAAGACAGCAAAACTATAGCTTGCTATGCTATGAGTTTAACATCAACTAAGCAGATTTGATATGGCAAAGAAACTATATTAATTACCATGCTTTGTTGCTTTTTTTTTTCATGTAGCCTTTGAACGATTCTTAAAAATGAAAAATTATGGAAAATTGTAGATAGATTGACAATAATATTATATTTGTAAAGCTATCTCAAAGAAATTATTATTTTCATATATTTTTAATACATTTTTAATTACTGTTTAATTATAAATGTAATTCAACATTCGACAATAGTTTTAATCAGACTAGAGATTGAAATTGAGATTGGATTGGAATTGAACTAATCAAAACAAAGTTCACTAAATTTGATTATTTTTCTTCTGATTAGTTAAATTCTAATCAAATTGATGTAAAAAAATCTGATCAGATATTGATGTAAAAATAAGCATTTCTCCGTAGTAAATGCAATCAGCAATCACAATTATAGCGAATACAACTATCTTCTCAACATTCGCTTTCTATAATTTATTCAGCAATAATAATTAAAAACTATAATTTGCATGTTAAAACAACGATAAATACATAATTGGCATCGAAAATGACTATGAATTACAATTAAATTCTAGTGATTGCAACAATTGTTTTCCTTTCGGTGTGAAGTAATCTACAACTAAATAAAGTGTGCTTGCGTATTTACTCATGTAACCACATCATCGATTCGCAGCAGAAATTTTTTTGCACGCTATGCACCGGCGACGCATAGCCCTTATTAACAGTTGCGAAGGTATTAAACAAATTACACAATGTAAAATTCTTCCTATAGAATGTACGTAGACAGTGTACGGCCTACTGACTTTCTGCAAATTCGAGGCGTACCTATAACGCACAAAGGCGCAAGGTTAATAACCTGTGTATAATAAGCAACTGTAGAGTCGGGGGATACACTTCTACTATTATAGATCTATGGGCCAGCGGACTTATCCACGGACGACACGGTGCACGCATATGGTCTTTGTACTGGAAATTACTGCATGCGTGACATTTATGTTGCGACTCTGTTCTTGCTGAATGACATTTCGCGCAATTATGGCATAAATGCGACATAAACGGCATAAATATTCATAAATATAAAGTTACTACATTTCTGATAGACGCGCGCGACGTAAATAAATATCAGTTAAAAGCCTCTCCTGCGCGATATAAACTTGCGACTGATTTTATAAAGTTTTGCCAATTTGAAACTGCGCGGGTCAATTGATATCGTAGCTTGTTTTTTTTTTCATTAGAAGTTTCAATCTTCTAAACGTTAAAGGAACAGAGAAGGAAGGAGAGAAAAATTTATAACGAGCTAGCGACTCGAAAAATACATTTGTTCCGCTTAAATCGTTACAGTAAGCAGAACTTGCGCTCGAGCAATTTTCTCGTTCGTAATTCGTGTGTTTGCATTGAAAAATGAGCAAGTGCACGGTGCATGAGATTTCTCATGACTTCTACAACGATGCGCGCATCATTTTGTGCCATGCTAATAACATTTCCTACGATTAAATGCATCCGTTTCTTTTTCCTCGTATCATCTGTTATTTCCTACTTTTGTGTCCCAATTAAGTACGAATCTCTCACTCTCTCACGTTTACGAATGCTCGTTATTACCGAATTTATTTTTAATCTAATAATGATTTATATTTTTCGTGGGTTTATCATGATGGTTATTAAAGAGAAAAAAAAAAATGGCAAAATATCGCAAATTTTCGACAGATACGTTTTCGGCGCCCTTTACTAATCTTTCATTCGACTCTTTTGCGCATCGATATGAATAATTAAATAAAATAAAAGGACATGATTAAAATTTAAAAAGCCGCGTTCTTCTTCATCTATGATTATCTCCCTTGTTCCTGTACGTCGTCTGGCTTCAAAGGTGGCAGTTAACGTGTCTTAAAGTCCGTGTAGTAATTTTTATGTGTCGCCAGAGGTATATACATGTATGCACGCTGCGAGCAATTCGTGCTCGTTCTCTTAGTTTGTATAAACACGTAAACGGCCGATGAGAGAGAGAGAGAGGAGAGAGACCGTTTCGTGACGGGGCGGCGGCGGTTTGTAAAAAAATAAAAGAAGAAGGTGGAAACGATCGCGCGCCCCAGGGGAGCCGGAGCGTCTCTCACGACTTTTGTACACTTTTGCGCTCCATTTTGCGCCCGGGCTAATGACACGGTGCAAAATCGAAAGAGGCTGCGTGCGTGCGAAAATGATGCGCGTGGCGACGCGACGCGACGCGCCGATCGACCGACAGTCGTCGTGTACGCGAGGCAAAATGTGCAATGCACATTTTTCACAACAAACCGAGGAGAACCTGGGCTCTCATGACGGCGACGTCGACGACGACGACCAAGTCCCGCTCGAGCGCGCACACACTCGTTACCTCGAGGAAGTCCGGTCCAGTCCGTTCCTCCTCTGCAATTTTAATAACCACATCCTTCAGCCATTGGATATGACGGCGCGTCGAGATCGAAGGCGCGGCCCTCCTCGTTGATTCTTCTGGCTCCACCACCGGGAGGGTGATTCGTCTGAGAGACGCATATTTTTTTCCGCTACGTTACGTCATCTGGATTTCGTGGTAGACGCGGCCGTCGTCGACCGATCGCCGCATTTGAGACGGGCAAGAGGGGCTTGTCTGGCATCACCTCCGGTGCCACGTAAAGTGCGAGATGAAATTCAATCGCGATTCGCGTGCGATGCGGGGATCGGAACGATTGAGATAAATCTCGTATTTACGCAGCCAAGGGAAGCGCGTTCGTGTGTGGCGCGTTCGTGTTAAACCACGATGTATTTCCCTTGCGATTAAGTAGTTACAAAATAAAGTGGAATTTATTGTAGAGATGCATCGATACGAGGTAATGCACGCCTGGACGATGCTGTATAGTTAATCGATAATATTACGTTGCCGGATATAATAGACGCTGATTACAAGGTAGCACAATTATCGACTTCTAAGTGCATAATGACCGAGAACAGTTCGTTAGATCATACACAGTCTTTTATTTGCCGCGAATATAAGCTACGGATAAGTCGCCAATCACGATTATCGTGAAAATCCGGCGATTCCTCGCACGCGGAAAGAACGATTTTACTGAAGTATCTGAAAATTTAGCTAGATGCAGATCTGGAAATAATTTTGTTGAAGCATCAAAATAATTAGAACCGTTTAAACATACGACGATAATGCTGCAAACAATTTTGACATTTTAGTGATCAAGTTGAGTATTCTACCTAATTATTTTGATGACCAACAAAATTTTTTTCAGATGTGCATTTAGTTAAATTTTTAAATATTAAGTATACAAATAATTGCTTTACTATTTTTTTTTTATAAATTTCAATCTTTACTTTGGAAACGTACATCGAGAGAAATATTATGTTTAAATTAATGAAATCGTTTTCTTTAACTTGGTTTTTTTTAAGTTGAAGTGAAAATATCTTTTCAAAAAATAAGAAGTTATTGAATTTTGAAAAATGACATTATTAATCTTTTTAAAAGTAAGTAAATCATTTGTTCAAATTATTTGTTTAATTTAAACAAATAATTATATTTAATTCAAAGAAAGTACTGACATAAATGTAAGAAATAATTTAGTTGTTCTGTTTTTTTTTGCGTTGCACAACTAGACTATTTTTTTAATTCTAATAAAAAGAACAATCAAAGAATTTTTTCAAATTAAAGAAATTTTTCTTTAACCATATAGCAATGCACTTGCTTTGAATCAAATAAATGTTTTTTAATTCAAAGAAACCTTTCCATAGGTAGATTTAGTTCAATCATGAAAATTACTCCCATTATTTTTCATACTTTTCTATAACTTTCAAGCAAGTTATAGATTCCGATTGATCTTTCCTTGCCATAAATTTATCAAATCATTTTCTTACTTCTCCGTATTTTTTTTTTGCCATTCAAAGCGTGCTGCATCGAATGGAACAAATAATCTGAAGACGCTGTGTCTCGAAGGCAATAAAATATCCCAATGAATTCAAGAAAAGACCAGTCATTCTAGATTTTATCGAGGACTCTATAACTTGTCTGAAAGGAGAAAAATATTGAAAAATAATGAGAATTACTTTCATAATTGAATTATATCGATATATTTCGACAAGAAGTACTGAAACTTTCATAAAAAAAAAAATAATGAGTTATTTATAGTAATCTAATACTTGAATAAAATTATTCTTTGAGTGCATGTGAACTTTTGCGCTGTCTCCGAATTTCATTGTTAGCAGCGCGCTTTCGATTGTTGGACTTACATTGTTCTCAAAATAACTGATTCATTCAACTCGTGACGTACGTGGATCTCGATTTGTGTCGCGCGTCTCACGATAGCGTGTCACTTAATGTCGGTGCGCATGCAGAAGAGGCCTAGATTTTCCCGAATCAATATGACTTTGTGATACCTAATTGCCGCCTTGTTTCGATTCCACTTACGTGACAGAGATTGCGGAATGAGTCGGCGGTTTGCCCGGCGGCTGTTACACGTCGACGTCGATAACGTGATTGAATTTTCCTGTCTACTACGTAATAGCCAGCGATGTAATTACAAGCTTAACGGATGCGACTTCTGTGTACTGAAAAGATCGGCATCGCGGAAGTGTCGTTGTGATAGGATTCTGCTAAGTAGGAGAAAAAGAAAGAACAGGAAAAAGATGCAAATATTAAGCGAAAGGTATATATTAGCGGTTGATAGGTCAATTAAAGAATTAAGACTTGAAATTAAATTTTAGGATAAAATAGAAATTAAAATAGAAATTAACCTAACGGATGAAAGACATTTATGCAATTTTTAATTATTTATTCTTAAATTTTTTTGATAAATTTAATCAATTGTTATGGCTTTAGTGAAAGTTTGCTCCGCCAAAATTGTTTTAAAAGGAATTTATTTAATAAGAAATTTTGAAAACAGCAAAGCAAATCAATATGACATATTAAAAGTTGAAATTCTACACGGCTGGGTTTATTCTGCGAATAGATTACGCTCGAACCGTTACATGAAACCCCGTATTTGTTGCACGGAACCCAAGTAGTTAATGCAATCGACAAGACAAGTGCAGGATTGCATACGAAATCACGTAGCAGAATGGATTGCACAGCACGGACCGTTCAACTTCGCGAAACTCGCGAGTTATGACATCGATCTCGATATAGCATGTCCCGAAATAGCAATCGAAGGAGAGTAATGATCCTTCAGTTATTGTCTACGTTCGATAGTACTATTGAAAGCAAACGTGAATATCGTAATGAAAAGTTGTGAAACTATATGCTGATCTTTGCGTTACATCATTCATTAGCTATAATGACATAATTAAAAAAAAAAAAACAAAGTTTGCCAGTTTGAATTATTAAAATTTTGTAGTATTATTTTTAACTGTGAATTTTGGTTTCACGATTTAGTTTATTCTAGAGGAATTGTAAAGGAATAAAAATAATAATAAATAAAAGTATCATTAGGTTTTACTCAAGAAATTAAATTCTCATCAAAATTCTCTTTTTTCATTGACGACTCAGAAATGATAATTTTCGAGTCACATTTTTGTTCTAGCAAATGAGCGATATTTCTTCTCTTGTAACTAAAATCGAGAGAAGTCTATTGAACGATCGTAACAGAATCTTAATGCTTAATATTATTTTTTTTTCTAATTCGTCAAATTGTTCTTAAGTTAGAGTAATATCACAATATTAAAATGATAATTTAACAATACTGATGATAGCAAGCATCTATTGTGACAATGATGCTGTAAAATGTAAGATATTATTATAACGTTCTATTTTACTTCTTCACATAGAAATCACGGTTTTGCTAAAGTATCTACAAATCTGAGCTGAGTACAAATTTGAAAATAATTTTGTTAAACCATTTAAAATAATTATATAGGACGTTCAAACTGATTGCTAGACTATCAACACTTTTTGCAGCGTTGCTCATGATGCATAAGTGTCTTTCATAATTATTTTGGTTCAACAAAATTATTTCTAACTAAATTCTTAGATACTTCAACAAAATTGTTCTTTCCGTTTTAAAATCGTGCGTGGTATGAGTCAGTGTAGCGCTTAACCTTTAAGTAGGTGGTCTACTAGTGTAGTAGATTACAAAATTAAGTCTGCGTTAGTTATACTCTGCCATTATAAGATAAAAGAATATAAAAATAACGAATGTTAAAACTTCAACAATGGAATGATATAAATCGATGAGCTCTGTTGCTAACTTCAAGTATGAAATAAAGTACAAAAGTATTAAATATTAAAAAAAAAAACTATGCCTGGAGTGCTATGGCCACTCCACCTATTCATTCAATGGTTAATGTGTTAAGTAATATGCGTAGGTTCAAGCTCTGATGTAGCGCTTGATAAAGCCAACGCTATAATTTTCGCTAAACATGTCTATTTGATTTCTCAGCTAGCGTTGGCTACCACTTTTATATCTTATGGAAAGAAAACTCATAATAGAGTGGGATTTAGCATTTAGTGCTGAGCACATGATGAGAATATGCTCCATTGTCTTTGATCTGATACCGACCTCGAGTTTCACCAATGAAAAACGTTCGCACGCAGAAACGCGACCGCATTCGAAAATCGAGATGTAATCGAGAGGACGCGGAAGTAACTAGCTACTGCGTAAGCATCTGAATCACATACTTAGCCTATTGCACGTTGACGTCTCTTATCTTATTACGTAGTAAAACGTTGAATAACATGGCGGAATAATGGCCGTTCGCGGGGAAACCACTTTATTTCCTGTGCCAACTTTTTTAACAGCCCCGGACAAATTTCATATTATTAAGAAGGCGGCCTCCTCTCTCTCTCTCTCTCCACGTGTCCTGTGTCCCCCTTTTCCCCCTCCCCCCTTCCCCTTGTTCCCTTCTGTCTCGCTCTCGATCGAGTAGATTCGAATTTTCCTCTGTCGACTTTTAATCGCGCGTCTTCCACCGAGTT
Source organism: Solenopsis invicta (assembly GCF_016802725.1). Lineage (NCBI taxonomy): Eukaryota > Metazoa > Arthropoda > Insecta > Hymenoptera > Formicidae > Solenopsis > Solenopsis invicta. The sequence goes on from NC_052673.1 coordinate 14,790,066, forward strand.
ACATCGTCGTTAGCTTCGTAGTTGAAAACTAATTATGGTGCACTGAGACGCGAGAACCACCCGTCATTGGCCGATATTCCCGATGAAATTGCCATGTCTGCGCGTCCTTGGCCATCAATAATTCGTACGCGACTCAATCGATGTAGCGAGTGGTACCCGCGCGCAGTGCCGATTCTTCGCTCGTTCGTTCTGCTGACGGCAAAGGCGGACGCGCGTCTTTGTCGGATATCCCTCTCTTGTATCGCTTTAAACGTTCAATGCCGCTCTTATAGGTGTTTCTCGTTCAGTAATTAATAAGCGAAGGTCAATTGATATCGCAGCGCCTCGATACATCTTGAATCTCTAACATGGTGCAATTTATCGATATCGTCCTCGAGATAAATTGATAGGCGGTTCTGGAGGAAAAATTTTTTAGACACGCACACAGATAGAATCAAAATTGCGGGAATCAGCCCCGTCTGGAGAAGTGCCTTCTATCCCGGGGTAGCGGAGTTTATGCTCGAGACGAGCGACGATGGTGGGATAGGAAGTTCCTCGTTCATCAGGAAGGTTTGTCGGATGATCAATTGGATATTGCTGGCCACTCACTCTTTCTTACTCTCTTTCTCTCTCTCTCTCTCTCTCTCTCTCTCTCTCTCTCTTTCTTTTCCTCTTTCTCTCTTTATCCATCTACCTCCCTCTCTCTGTCTTTCTCACACAATCTTCCTCTCACCCTCTCCGCCTCCCGGCCCATTAGCCTCGAGACGCTGGGATCGGATAATTAGCGAAGCATTCGCCCGATTCTTGCCTCCTTCTCCGTCGTCCGTCCTCTTCCTTCCTGCGCGGCGTGGAGAGTCCTTAATAATTGTAACTGGACACGGAGCCAGCAGCTTCACCTACAGCGTAGAGCTCGTCTCCTCTCGCTCTCTCCCGTCCTATTCCTTACTTCGTCCGCGTCTCCTCGCGCTTTCTCTCGCTTCCACCCGTGTCCTCTCTCTCCTTTCCGCCAGCGCTGTCTTCCCGTGCGCGCTGCCCACTTTACAATACACTTTGTCCATCTGCCTTTTAAGGAGTGAAAAAATGAAAAAAGGGGGCGTGGCCAGGGAGATCAAAGGGTGCCGCCGCCGGTGCCTCCACCACCCAGCGCCAACGAGTGCAGGTAAGAGAAGTGCGAAGGGAGCGAGCGAGAGCGAGAGAGCGGACGAGCGAGAAAAAGGGAGAGAGAGAAAGAGAGAGAGGATCGCAGAGACGAGAGACATACACGACACACCACGACGCGGCCATACCATACAACGCACCGCGCAGAAACGCGCGCGCGCGATGGTATGCACGCCACACGCTAAGCTCGCCGCTCGCGGCGCGAGTTACCAAGGTCCGCGCGCTAACCACGCTAACGCTTTACGATACAGCCCCGCGCGACCGTGGATATACGCCGGCTACCACACGTAATATTCGCTCGCCCCTGACGTCTTGCTATATACGTGTCGAACGAAAGATCGTCGTTCCGTAGGAAGGTAAGGAGAGAGGATGGGATGGGGTTGAAAATCCGAGATCTCGAGATAAGAATGCGAAATTTAGAGATATTCCTCGGATCATTCCGATCTTTCATAAAGACGTAAATTGGCTTTTAACCGCGCGCGACGGTTACATGATGTATCGCCGAGAGAAATCTCTAATGATCCCTGGGTGCCGGTTTGACAGCTGTTAGAATTATTAGGAACTTAATAATGGGTATCTCCGTTCCACGTGGATGGGGAGAGATTTCTCGCTGAGGATTTTATTTGCACGAATACGCACGATTTTACGCGGGCATCGATACTCGCGTGCTTCCGTATATGTGCTCTCATTTATGTACCTGCGGCACGGGCTTGCTATACGTTCGATACTAGCCTGTCAAGCTGACACGCTTAACGAAGATAAGTGAGAATGGTGAGAAAGGAAGTGCCTCGTTTATCTGGAAGGTTTCTCGAATAACATATTCGATGCTGCCTCCGTAATGATCATAATAATATTTGCCGCGCTACTCTGTGTAACGCCAGTAAGTATCCTTCATTATCGGCCTTTTCGCTGCCTACACCTCTCGAGGCCTCTACATCCCCCCCCCCTCTCCACCCTTCGTTTTCTTCCTTCCGTTTTAACTCGTCTCGCGCGCCGCCGTATAAATAAAATCGTAAATAAAAGTCACAAATTGCGCGATCATTTTTGCAAATCGTTGCAGAGGGCAAGGGGGGACGTTTTTCCCCCTCGGGGAAACGACGCGGCGCGTGAATAAAATAAGCGGAGGAGATTAATAATGCCTAGCGATACAGATACAAATTAGGCGCGACCAACTGCGTCCAACTGCAGTAATCAACGCGAACAATGCGAACGTCGTATAATATGCTTCGTCCTGGCGCGCTAACAGAGACACGGGAGAAAAGCTGCGGCCTGGCTCGAAAACCGGCCACGGCGGCGGCGGCGGCGGCGACGGCGGTCGCTCGAGGAGAAGCCTTGTATCACGAGACATCATTCAGAAGTTAGTAATAATGGTGGCTTTTACACGCAAGAGCACGTCGGACGTTCCCGAGGCCGACCATCGCGGTTTCGCGAAATTTAGATTTGGCGCAGAATGGCAATGATTTCACAAAAGGGCCGTGTACGCCGCGATGCGGGCAGGCTCGGACAAAAGGAACGGAAAGAAGCGCGCATATGTTGCGTCTTCATCAATATATTGCCGAGCGAAATCGGTCGGTCGATTGGTCGGTCGGTTGGTCTTCCAGTCTTCGGTGAAAATATGATTACAGCGGTGCAGGAAATAGATTTTTTTTTCTCTCTTGTTTTTTTACTTCTCGTTGGCCCCCCCCTTCTCTCTCTCCCTCCTTTTTTGGTTAAAACATGTAAATGGTGAGACGAAAGCGGAATACCGGCTGCTCGTAAATTCGTATACGGCGCGGCGAAATAATCTTGTTCCGCGTCGTTCCAAATTGGACACTCCAATTGATAGACGCGCAAATATGAAGTATGAATAATGAAGGTTGGCGTTGGTGGCCGCCGAGCGACCCGCTAATGAATTCCGGACGCTGTTTGCCAGCTATTTATTCGAGGCATCGAATATACTACATCCCGAGTAATTGGTTAATAAAACCCCGGAAGGCCGCGCTCTTTTTCGGCGTGATTAATTGTGCCCTCCGGCCGCTCCGCTCTTATTTCGAGACACGGACAACGGTCTCCTCGCGTATCTCGACACTTGGCCGCTTTCCCTTCCTTAAGCAAACGGCGAATCATTTATCAACTGTGCGATATTGATTTATAAACCTCATCTGGATCTTGTAAAAATAAGCAGATACGAGCTGCCAGATAAATGAGGATTTAAATCGCGCAAGAAAATTACGGTTTCATTAAGATATCACGTATTTATACGAAATTAAATTGGAACTTTTCAAGTCGTCTCTTCCCGGCTATATTATATTTCTGAGAAACGAAAATTTTTGTAACTTTGTGTAATAGATATTTGACAGTGTGTCTAATGTTTATTTAGAACGTCGAAATAATTATAGTAACTTGGAATTATTTAGAATTACTTAGAGTATTTTCTATCAAAAGTGTTATGTTAAAATTGATAAAACTGGTAAAAGTACTACATACATAAATACATATGAGAGAGAGAGAGAGAGAGAGAGAGAGAGAGAGAGAGAGATTAGGTATAATAAAAAATTCTAATAATAGATGTTTTTTTCCTTAACCGCACCATTTTGCGTTCTCTGCATTTGAAATGCATGAAATAAGCATATATTGTTGTTAAAACGAAGAAAGTGTCAGCGGGGAAATATAACGAGCGCACGTGTAAAAAGAAGTGATTTAAAAATTTGCAAATAATAGTTTCGGTGCCGCGAGAAACAAGCGACTTTAAACACGTAGTTACGGCGTAACTTAATGCAACTTTTATGCATCCGTGAAGGGAGACACGCCCGCGCATTCAGCGCGAGACGAGTCATCATCTGTCTACGGGCACTCAACGCCGAGAATCGAATTTTATATGGAGATTGCCGTTGTTCCCAGGAGCACTAAAGAGAGTTAAGTGTCTCTTAAAATGGCTGTCGTTTGTTCGAGTAAGAGGGGCAGCTACCTCTTCTGCGCCGGGGCTTCTTCTTCTCTCGTCTCTCCTTCTCTCCCTGGTATTATTATTACAAAGAGGAGTCCGCGGCGCATAAATAAATCGTAAATCACCCGCCGTCGTAAACGTCAAAAACCTTCGGGACAGTTCAGACCGCGCGATCACCTCACAATGCCGGTGCGATTTTGCAATTTTAACGCTTATAATCTCCCCCACTTTCTTCGCCCTCCTCGCTGCGGTTCGCGCGCGAGATTACGGTTTAAAAAAAAAAATGGCGAGATTTTTTGCGACGCGTACGAGATGTCACTGTGATTCGACGGTACTTTGGGTGTCGCGATGATGAGCTGAGACTTTGCCGTTTCTACGCTCTGTCAAAATGTCCCGTGGCTTGTTAATATAGTTAGCAACTATATTTAGAAGAAGACCACTGCATAGTCATTAATTATCAGTAACACAATTTTTTTATCGATTACGAAGTCGTGTAAACATATATACACAAGAATAATTTATACTAGGGCATTAAAATAATTTTGTAGGATGCCCAAGCATGATAGTGATACTGCAAACACTCTTGACATTTTAGCAACCAAGTTAAACGTCCGATACAGTTTTTTTAATGACTTAACATAATTATTTTTAGGTCTGTATTTTAGCGAAGTTATTCTTTTTGATTACGCACTTTTTATGTATATTTAATGTTAAATCTAATTTAATTCTTCCCCCAATTTTTATATAGAAATTAATTATTATTCGATTACATTTTAAAACGTCCGACATTAAATCGTAAAAGTAAAAGTTCTGGCATTTAAAACACGAATCCTATCATATATTAATATTTAAAAAATAAGATTATTTTGAGAGATCCGTAATTTTAAAAAAATTACATGTACATAGAATTTCTGACAGTATGAGAAATGGGAAAAGAGCGATTACAGAATTTTCCTGCGTATGATAACCGGTGACTAAGAAGGAGAGAAAAAAGGATAAGAGAGAAAATTCTCCGAGTATGTACTAATTGCAAGTATCAACCCCTCGTTGGTTTATGCCAAACATTTAATTTGTGGCGTGCATACGTTCGCCTATCTACCCCAGACATCGCGTCCGAGAGCCTTCGTTGAGTAACAAGACTGCGAGTTGTGAGTTGTTAGCAACGAAGTTTAATTGCCCACTGTACGTTTGTTCTCGCTGGAACTCGTTCGAAACGGCGCTGAAGTTTCCGCCGAATTTGCATAAATATCGGACGAGCGACGAAACTCAATGAATCAGCCACGAATATTGGATGATGTGGCAAATATATTCGGACAGATATATTCTTTGAAATTTAAAGATGTATATTCTTACAAAATTCTTTCCCCCGTATGGTGCAATTTCCAAAATTTTTTTATACACGGCATAATTGCTTTCCTTTCTGTTTTAGTTTTTCGCTAATGATTTTATTTATAATACACGGATTATCAAAAAAAGAAATAAATTTGTACGTAAAGTAAACAAGTCAATAAAATTTCGTGAACAGTGCTTCACATTGCGTGAATCATTATGAAAGAGAAGAGACAAACTCTCAGATCCCTTTTTGTAAATAACTTCTTTCTAGACGGCGATTGTTACGAGAGAAAGAGGTAGGGAATTATGCTACTATTATATATTACGGTTGTGCCAGCCACCTGTTTACTCCTTTTCCTACCTCCCATTTCGAATTAACGTTGCGTTAGAAACGTAGACTGGCTGGAAGGATCAGGGGAATTCAACTGGTGATCCATCCGCCGAAAATAAGGGGGGGAAGAATCTATATCCGCGCCTTTATTGAGACACCTGACAGACGCAGCTGATGATTGTCCAATGAAAACCTTGAAAAGGAAACGAGAATACGACCGCAAGAGCGCTGGATGCTCCCTCGTCGTCCAATAGCGTGGCGAAACTCACCACAAAAATACCGCCTGTTCGATCGATTGCTCGAAAAATGGATCGTGCATTACGCGAAGCTTAAGCTGACAGAAAGTAGGAAATAGAATTGTTAAAAAAAGGAATGATTTATGAGACGCAATGATTTCTTTTAAATTAAGAAAATAATTTTTATCGACATTGACTTCGAGAGTAAATCTGCAGAAAAATAGTTCTGATTTACTGCTTTTCAATATGCGGCTTTTAAATCTAACAAGACTATTGAAATACATTTTCTTTTTTGTAGATAAATAAATCTCAATGACAAATAAATAGATTTGTACTTATTCAGAACTATATTTCGGTCATTTTTATATTTTCAACGTTATCCAACGTCTTTGTAATTAAATCTGAACGTAAAATTCTAATAAGACACTTGATATTAATTGATGAGAAAAATTTCATGATCTGCGAGAGTAAAAGGATTTTCAAAACGCAAACGCAAAAACTACTTGAATCATCAATCGTAATTACATTAATTTTTTATTTATTTATCTTCTAATGCATATTTTAATTTTAAGCAACGGATAAGGTCAATTTCTCGGCCTTTATTGCAAGGCCTGTGCGTTTATTCACTCATTCGTCCATTTAAAACACCTGTAATGTTTCCTTTTCGCGTGGCCATAACCGGGCACAGTTCCACCGCTGAACTCTGCTCGGACGGATCGATCGGCGGCGAGAGGGCACAATCACATCTCTTTTTGTATCTTCTTTTTCTTTCTCTGTCACGCGCAATAAAGAGGCACGGTGCGTGTACGTGCGCGTCGCGCACATTGGACGAAACGATTGGGCACAATGTACACGGAGCACAACGACTGTGGCGAATGAACGTAGCGGGTTCCCGAAGGAGCTACGCTCCGCTGCGCGACATAACGACTCGCTAAGTACGTACTTGTAGGCGGTTATTTTTCCCCTGATATCAGGAGAGACCGCCTCGTACTTTTTCGCCATCTTTGATATACGAACGCACACGATACCGCGCGGTTCTCCTCTTCGCGTTATACGCGACTCTTCGCGTCGCTGGCGCGCAATTAGGAGCCTCCTCTCGCTCTCCCTTCGCGCATCGCATCTTTACTCCCTCTGTTTTTTTTCCCCATTTCTCCCGCCGGCGGAATTGATCTGCTTAAATTACCGCGACGCGACCGAGACCAAGTTGCAGAAACAAAGAAAGGGTGCCACAACGTGAAGGCGGAGTTGGGCATCGTTCCATGCTACGTTCCCCGTATTCGCAGGAAATAATACAGGTGCCAAACAAAAGAGGCTTATTGTTAGGAGGAATTATTTCTCGGACGCGCGCAGAGTGATGCTTTGCTCCCTTTTTTTTCACAAAGAGAGCAGAGTTAATTGGTGAAAGCGTTTGTTTAGCTCATAGGTCAGCTAACAACGTGTATTATGTTAATCAATATTATGTTGACATGTCGCAAAAAAATATTTATAACACTCAAGGAAGGAAATTCTTTCACTTTGCGGCGGAAAGCAATACATGGTCAGTCAGGTGTGACGTACAAATATCTCAAATATTTCGAACTCATCGCAATATACTACAGCGCGTAACGGGAATATTTTTAGCTCGAGCAATTGTAAATAATGCAACGAAGCGCATAGAGGACATAAATCCTAACGATTTGTATAAACAGTCGTTTTCGTAAATGCGTTTCAATTTATAGATCTGTATCATGATAATTTTAAGATAAAATTAGAAATTTCTACATTATATTTTTCTAATGAAGTGCACTAAAGCACGATCACACTTCGACAGTGACATCGTAATTTACGATAGTCAATGCTCATATTGCTCTTTTATCAGTGTAACATCCTTACACGTATTGCCTATAGCATCTGTTATAAATTTTCACTTAGCACATTACCTTTTTAAATTTTTACATTTAATCTATTAAAAAAGATTCGCAACGTCATTGAAAAGAAAAACTTTATTACTTTTAAATTAACATGTAACTAAATCAGAGAAAATTTGATTCGAATTCGATTCGTATCAAAGAGATTCGATTCGATTCGATTCGATGTGAATATTTCAAATTCAATTCAATTCGATTTCAAGATTCGATTCGATTCGACCTCGCAAATGCTCGATTCGCACACCTTTAATCCCAAGTATTCTTATTAAATCAGCTGTGTCATACAAAAGAATGTTTCAACAAGTATTTCGAGCTCATTGCTACGATGTGTAACGGGAATATTTTTAGCTAATCGCTAATAATGCGAAATACGCATGTAGAAGACAATCCCAAATAATCTTGCAAATTAAACTGCTTTCAGGTAGCCATAAAATTTTAGAATACCGTTCTTAATTTTTCAAGTTCCTTTTATCTGCTGTTAGGACTTGGGAGGAAAGTATTTTTTGTTTTGCTTTATCTTTATATCAATCGTACGAGAAGTTCTTTGCACATCTACCTGATGCAGTCAATCATAAATGGAGGAAGATGTACTAGACGACCCGCGGTTATCTGCAACTATAAAACTTAACGACCAGAATAGTTCGACTCATCCCGTGCGCCATTCGTCAGTGGAATACAGAAGGATTTCGTCAATTTTGTTGGGAGATGCGCGAGGTAAATTGCCGGTACGTGTACCGCGCGCTTGGTTGGAAGGTAAATACGGCGGACTCGTTTCTCGAGACAACTCGATTTTCGTAAGAAACGCGGCACGAGGCGCGCAGCGACCTGCGTCATCCGCGTGTCCCTCCAATCGCGAGGGCGCGATTCTCACGTGGAATAAAATGATCAGGAGGATACCGATCACGTATCGCACGTGCTTCCCATCGCATCGCATCGCATCGCATCGCGTGGCACTCGCTGGAGAGCCTCGCCGACGAGATTCCTCATCCGGCTCGGCCGTCAGCTCTTCGGAGACGTGAAAGCTTGGGCGCTTGGCCTGGCGCGGCGTCAAGCGCTCATTATTAATACGCAAGGCGGTGCTTGCCAAAGCAGCGCGGCGGCAGGCATTCACGTGTTTTTCCTCGGGGCGCCCGACAGGGAAACGGGATGAAACTGCAAGCGAGGGTGGCGGACGAGCAGAAGAAGAAGATGAAGAAGAAGAAGAAGGAAGAGGAGGTGGACGAAGGGTAGCCCTCTCTCCGGTATCAGAGAGAAAGCACCTGCCGCCTCTAAATCTCGCTACTTAAGGCCGCTAAGTGTCACGGCCATGAAGAGGGCCTCTCGCCATTGCATTTAATTGGCTAGTGCACGCTATTTCTAGCGAGCCGAGAGTTGTTAGCCCATTACCAGTTGCCACTCGTATGGTGCGTATGCGTAAACGGTACGACGCGACGCGGCCAGCTCGACTTCGCGGAAAACGCGTTCACGTGTGTCACCTGAACGGGAAATCGAGCGCTACCAAAAGGAGCCGAGCGCGTAAATTGGACGCGGATTTAACCGCTCGGTCGGTCGGTCGCTCAGGGTGCGTGAGGACAAAGGAATCCGCGGCACTGCCCGAACTGTTCTCAAATAGATGTTGCGAAACGTATATATGCATTTAATGCGTGTTGCGAGGCACGTCTCTTTCCATTATTAACGCGAAATATAGCCGCTCGACGCTTAGTTAACGTCACGTTCCTTCTCGAAACAAACAAAACGAGACGCGACGGATGGATGCCTAAATATGGACATGCAGTTATCTTCAAAGATTAGTTGCGTGAACAATTTTATTTTGAGCAATAATAAGTGAAGTAAACTGACATGTAAATTAAGTAGAGAAAAGTCTTGTTTAGTTGAGCCTGAATTATCTTAGCGCTTAATAATATTTCTGCGTAAATTCATACATATTTTCCAGTTTTACAAATGTCATGTTAAATTGGTTTTCGATGAAATGTAGCCCTAAATCGAATATTACCGCAAAGTAAATTGACAATTGATCTGATAATATTGATGATAATCATCTTAAAGAGATTCTTCAGCTTAAAAAGTGGAAGGAGGTCCGCATGACTTTTCATTCATATATATATTTTATTAAAGAAGTTTTTGGCATTATTATATTATATTAAAAATAATAAACGAAATTTAAGCAATAAAAACGATAATTTACTATTTAAAAATATTTTTTTTTATAATATTTTTTGATGTGGGAATAATTAAATAAGAATTGTTTATAATAACGATTTAAATGTAGTAATAAGCATTGTTGTTATATTTTTACTAGAAAATTCATACCCTTGCACAAAAATGATATAAATCTTTATTTTTGAATTTAAAATATCCTTTAAACTCCATTTTCTCTTATGAATATAGTTTTTCCAAATTCTTATATTTTATTTGCGGTTAAATTACTTAAAGCTTTTGTTTCATATTTAATGCTATTTGAGAAAGAGTTATTATAAGTTTAAAGAAAACTGCGTCCAAAAAATTGAGAATAATTTAGAAATGCTTATATCATAAATGCCTAGATCGTAAACTTATTTTTTAAATTCTTTATATTTTAAATTCTTTATATTATATGAAAAAAATTGGAAAATCTTTTTAAAACAGCGCAAGAAATTAACTGCAAAAAATTTAATTTAATTTTATATACCTTTGTCACAGAAACCCCTTCTAATGCATATAACAGAACTAAAACCTTGTTATCTCTTTGTGTATGCGTCTAATAATTATTTGATTTAATACAACGCGAGAAATCTTTGAACAAATGCCAGATGAACTGCCAAAACGGACGCAGCATAATTCTTGAAGCTCGCATACGTAGACGCGTGATTTAGTAAACTTGCCTTTCGGTCATTTTTACATGCATTCCTCGGGATTTCGCACGTCTCCGAAAGTGCATTAGAGGCAAGCAGCGCTTGTTACTAGCCGGACCAACTAACGGAAGAGAGCAAAGGCGTCCTGATACATGGCGAAACGTTGCCAAACTCCAATAACGAATGTGACACGGTTGCTCAATCCGTCGACAGGTGCGCGTAAATTAGCGAGCCACCCAGCTTGCGACACGCGGTGTATGAATTTGATGATATCATAGCGGCGGCGACCAAAAAAAAGGCTTCTCACCCTGTGACATCCTCATTAGGAGAAACGCTTCGTGAAGTCACCTTCGAACAGCCGTCCGTGTGTCCCGGTCTCTGGATTTGTGCTTCCACAAAGTCCGCGAATCGATTGGACATAGCTAATTTAATAAGCGGCGCGGGATTCACGAGCCGCGATGCGGCGGGCGCATCGGCAGCTGCAGTCGCAGCTCGAGATTTAAAAGCCGCTTTGCAAGCCGCCCTTCCTCTCTTTCCTCCCTGCCTCCCACCCACTCGCTCGCGTTTCGCAGCAACTCTTTCTCGTTTCGTCTGTCTGTTGCACGGTCCATGGGCAGCGTCGTTCACGGCGCAAGCCGGCCGGCTTAATGTTGTTTTAATTAAGTAGGCGGTTAGCCGAAAAGAATGTCGAGTCGGTACTTTCGGTCTCGTCGACTTCCACTCCGTGCGCCGGCTACCCTTTCTCTCTCTCTCTCTCTCTCTCTCTCTCTCCCTCCCTCTTCCTTTCTTTCTCTCTCTATTTCGAGAGGTGCCGCGTAACTCGAGTCGCATGTGTTCCTCGTATGTTCAGACGCGATGGACGATTTCGCTTGACTAATCGCCGTCTTTTTAACCCCCTCTACGACGTGGAGGAAAAGGAAGACGTCGTGTAAAATGTTCTTGTGTTTATCCACGACAGGCTTGAATCAACCGTCATGCACGACGGTCGACGGTCGCATCGATGTTTGAAGAGACCGCTCTAAATGCCAAAAATAAAATGTTGCCCGATTTAAGATTCCCGAAAGGACTAGCCTATCTGATTTATGGAATTAGGATTTTTCCAAGACCTTTTGCCTATCCATCATCGAGATGAGATTTCGGTATACCTAATTTTAAAATTACGGCCTTTCGCAACATTCTATTTTTTTTTCAGATTTTCTTTCGAAATCTCGTACAGGTTCAAATAAAAGGGGTAATTAGGGGTAATCTACTTTCTAGATAATATTACTTCAGGAAACGCACGAAGAATGTTAATTTCGTAAATGGTCCCTCTATATTGTTATCGATTTTATTATTTATTTTTTTTAACATATAACAAGTCAGGTTTAATTTTTAGCAATTGAAATTTATATACGAAAAATAAACGTGAGAACTAATGTTTATAATTAATTATTTTGTTTATTGCAAAACAAAGAAAAACTTGGTTAATTCTACATATATTCCAGATTCCTATAAGATAATGATAATATCCAGATTTAATTATTCTTGAGAAAACACAATTTGATTCTAGGATACAAAAGTGTATCGCGGAAGAGACGGTGTTAAAATTAAGACGAAACCGATTTCCTGATGATGTATGCTATTAGCGGGGTTAATGAGCGATGTTAAATCGTGACCGACTACTTTCGCCGCGGGAACGTGTTTATATATAACACATGCCTAGATATATTATTAACCGACGCCGTCGCGTATCTTTTAACGCGTAATGCACAGGTCGATCTGCCTATATTTTCAAGCAGGTATAATTCATGGATGATGTAACAGCGCAATCCGTAAATCTTATTAATGGCGCGATGGAGAAAAGGCATTGATCCCATCCCCCCCCCTCCTCATTAGATTCCATTTAATCACCAATTACCAGTAATGATAATATATTAATAAAGCGCAATATAATTTTGCACATTCTCACGACTCACCATTTTTCATACGAACTCATATGTGAAAGAGGATCTGAAGAATGGAGAATCGGAGTGCCATTCGGAGTGCCATGAGCGGCTGTATCATACACAGCCGCTTCAACAGACCGTAAAATTGGCGTGTAAAAATGTATAAATATGGTACGCCAGCCGGTACACAAAAGCGTGCGTATTATCGTCGAAATTAACCTAGTGTTCGACTGAAACACTTCTTCTTTCCAAGCACGAAGCTACGTAACCCTTTGTATCGAAAAGGAGAATCCAGCCCTCCTGCTAAATTGCGCTTGCCCGGCATTATCACAAATTATACACGTCGAGTTATTTAAAGGAATCCGGGACAGAAACGCGACATAAAGTTCTAATTACGATTTTCTCAAATTGCTAATGAGTGTAATACTAAACCACCCGCAATCGAAGGATGTGCGACTCATGCGGCACATAATGTTATTTTAAAATCCGTTATTATATTATAATGAATAGAAATAATTAAGGCATTCTTGAAATGACAATTCTAATTAATATGATATTTTACTATTTAAAAAAATGCTAATAAAAAATTGGAGTTTTTTTTTAGCGCACGAAATCATTCTTTTCATTTTTGCATCATTAAAAGCCGTTATTATATTATAATGAATAGAAATAATTAAGACATTCTTAAAGTGACAATTTTGATTAGTATGATACTTTACTTAATATTTAAAAAAATGCTAATAAAAAATGGGAGTTTTTTTTAAGCGCACGCGAAATCATTCTTTTCTTTTTCGCATCATTTATTCGATTTTCGTCTGCCTCTTAAAACCTCAATTATAATTATAAAATATTTAATGTAGTTCATAACAGTTGAGTGAAAGAAAAAAATTTTTCGGATTTTATTTGCGTTCCTCAATCGTATTAGTTATTTTTTTTGGCATGATTGATATAATTCAGAGCTTCAGAGCGGTTTCTTTAATAACTTCTCGCGTGTCGCCAGTTCGCGCCAGAGCACTTGGGAAGCTACAATTTCGTCGGATCGTCGCCGAGGCAGGCGATTAAACTCGAGAAGGAACCTCCGCTGCGATTTTGCGGTAATAGCTGCCCGAATAGGACAACGGAGCTCCGTTCTGCATTTGTGCCGGACAATTATAAATCGCATCTCATCACCTTTCCTCGCCTCTGTTTCGCCGCGATTTTTATCGGCCCCACAATCGCGCCGGCTCTCATCCGTGACCGCTTTAATCACATTTTAACTGTGCCGAGAAGCGTCCGTGATTACCATGTACACGTCCGAGGAGCCACAGTTACGCTCGAAGCTCCGGCATGCATTCTGCTGCACACGCCGCCGAATATAATGCGACACGACGATCCGCGCGTTGCGAAGGTAAATTGGACAACACGAATAATTCGGTGGCAAAAAATTGCCACTGAAATATAAAACGTGTCGCAAACATTATTCTGGCTTACTAATAACATTTGCGCATGCGTTATTTTTTTTTAGTGACAATTCTTTTTTGCAAATTATTCGCGTTGCCCGAACTTTTCCGCGCTGCAACGCAACGGATCGTCGTGTCGCGTTATTCGGCTGCATGTGCAACAGAACGCATGTCGAGTTTCAAGCGTAACTGTGTACATACGACGTGTACATAGTAATCACGGACTCTTCTCAGCACAAATGTGATTAAAGTAAAGCTGTCAGCCGGTGCAACTGCGATCGAATAAAATTCGATGTTTCTGATTTGATTTGAATCGCGTCTTCGGCACAGACGCGCAACTCTTTACGCCACGATCGCGCTAATGTCTTTTTATTACTCTCATACAATTTGAATTCCATTGTATCGATAAGTTTATACAACACAAAGTAATAAATGAGCACGATGTTTAACAATGGTAATATATATCTTGTAAAGTGACTCGACACCAAAATCGAATATAACGTAGATGTAACATATACATATACATACATACATATATATATATATATATATATATATGTTTTATATCTATTTAGTGTTTACTGGAGATACTATTTTATTCGCGGTATTGCGTTCGTTAACCATAATTTTTTTTTATTGTGAAAAATTCACAGAAGCTGTTTTTCTTATGCGCTTTCTAAAATATATTATTATTTGTATATTGTATAATGTTATATTTTAAACTAACTCTAATTTTATTTACAAATTATCAAATGTAAATTGAGTATTGAGAGACAATGTCGCCATCGTACGGGAACTACAAGAACGATGAGCGAATTAACTATATAAAATTAACTATCGATAAGATGATTTTTAATTTAACTTTTTACATAAAAGACTGCATTGATAACTTTTTATAAATAATAATTACGGAATTTTAATTTTAATTTGATTTATATTACTATGACATTGTCAATGTATTGCCACTGTCGATAATATCGATAATATCGCGAATGTTATCTATCTTATCGTCTTAAAGTAGACGACACACGAAGTCTATGATAAACGAGTCATAAAACATGTCTTTAAGACTACTTTTGAAAATGTATAATATCTTAAAGACTTCTTTTACACGTTCAATCTTAAATATAAGAACGTACTGAATATCGGCTTATAAATCTTTATTAATTTCTCTCTTTCAATTTCTCTATAACCTAATTTAGTTAGAAAAATATATGAACATACCCAACCCCGGATATATACATACGCATTCTTTCACAAAACTTCTAATTACGTTTACTTTAAATTTTATCCACGGTAGCATTGTTCTCAGTTTTGTGGCATCGGTAAATTCAACGTATCGTAATCGCGGTGGAGTAAAGCATAATCATGAGATCTCAGTGCCTCACTTGCCTATTTGCAACAATGGCGTGCGGCGTCGCGTAATAAATATGTATGAATAATATCGAATATAAGTAACTTCGCTTCGTAACTCACCGCAGCGGCAATCCCCGTCCCGATTATCTCATCTCTCGTCTTCTCATCCCTGCGTAGATGATTTCCCTGTATTTCTCGTATTCGCACCGCATTTGTCTCGATTCAATATTCGAAATTCTGGAAAGAAATGCAAAACGAAACCTTGATAATGGCGACGCGAGAGCAGCGATTTCCCATGAAATCGCAATCCGTGCTAATCTCGTCTAATCGGGCACTCGAGACGCGTGATTTTACGCCAAAAAGTTGTAGCGGACAATGAGAAATGCGTTTAATGTAATATTAGATACCTGTTGATGCCGATTCGCGAATATTTTGCCAAAGTTTTGAGCCGCAAAATCAAATGCATCTCGCTCACCGCCGCGCGCCGAGAGAAAGGGCGCGACTGTGGCGCGACCTCGCGGTCATCTTCCCGTATTACCGACCGCGATTTGGCGCGCCGATGATAAGCGTTTGATTTGCTGTCCCTCTACGGATAAACTTGCGACAAAAATGAATAATTTAAATTCTTTGAAGGGTTCTCACTTTGATAGAGAATCTAGATTGTATTAATTTTAATAACAGATTTAAAAGTCGATTTACGTTCAGAAAAATTTTATATAAGCTTATTATTTTAGAATCTTTGCAATTTTGATTACATTTTTGTTACATTTTGAATAACGTATACATAAATTGAGAATTATAGTATTCTTAGTTAGCATATTTTCAATTTAAAAATGAAGAAAATGTTGATAAATAAAGATATCAAAAAGGGATTATATAAATCGACATAGAAGTTAGATAAATAATATCAACATTATTTGCACGCCCTTTTTTGCACTTTTCTTTTTTTTAAACACTTGTAAGTCTTTACTTAATGCATCTGTCAAATAAGTGTTAGTTTGCACTAATTTAAAAATACGTTAGAATTTTTTTTAGATAGAAAAACACCACCGCTAGCTTAATAGGGATGGCTTACTAATCAATGGCTTGACAGATAATAACTCGATGGGACAGAAGATTATTGAAAGGTTACGTAATTAGAAAAGAGACGATATCTTCACAGGTTTATTTATTCGATTTGCGTTCCAGTGACACGTTGGATCCATCCTGCAAACGCCGCCACTCTAGTATATACTCCGGGTCTATTACTTGGACAGTTTGCGTCTCCGTAGCTAACGATACCGATTTGCATTGGTCGATCATCCTTCATTATAAAAAGGGGTCCCCCACTATCACCCTGTGACAATAAATAATGTTATATATAAATATATAATATATATTATATAAAAAATTTATATAATATTATATACATATAAAAAATGGTATAAATATTACCCACTTATATTGAAAAATGGTGATAAATTCTAATGTGCATAGGTAAACCTATATATCTGAATTTTCTTTTTTATCGCAAAATTAATTTCAAGCTTTACCTGACACGCATTTTTCCCGAGTCCCGGTTCTGTGCATATATTTCTATAGTCCACTCTCCAGTACGAGACGCACTCGCGTTTCGAAATCAGCGGCATTAGGGCATACTTGAGTCTCTTGGTACCTGTGGGACCGAAGCCATCGCGACCCCATCCGACCACGTAGGCCATTGTGTCGGCCATAACTTTACCCTCCTTTGGTCCAGCCAGGTTTATCGGTTGAATTTTTTCTGAAATTAAAATTTCACTGGAACGCACAAGATTTAAATAAAAATTCTACAATTATTATTTATTAATTCTTTCTTACCTGAAAAGGGAATGTCTTCCGGCATGTGCAACAGTCCGATATCATTTTTGCTGAAGAAATAATTGGGATGTACGTGAGCCCGCGTCGTCATCATCGAGACTCCGGGTCCTCGGTTTATGTCATAACCGATACCGATTTTGTCGACGATTCCGAATATCACGAAGAACCTTCGCGGATACTTTGCGATGCAGTGTCCCGCGGTCAGCACCCATCTTTCCGAAATGATAGTACCGCCGCACTGAGCAACCCTTCGACCATCAATCAATCGATGCACCACGGCCATGAACGGAAATTGACCTTCATTCGCGTAACTTCCACCGGCTATCCTCTCCATTTGTTTGGCTTTTCGACGATAAAAAGACATTCACAGAAAACAGTGGACTCTTTCTCAAGAAAAAGATGTAAATGGAAATAAGAATAAAAATATATACTGATATAATATAACAATAGTTTTACCATGTTATAATTTACTCTTGTAAGTATAAGAATGCATGACAAATTTAGTCTGTAAAATGCGGATATAATAACATTCATAAAAATTAATTACATAACAGAGTTCATTAAACAGCGTATTATTGAACACAGCAGAGATAGTATTATTAAAAATATAAGTTTTCGATATTCTACTTGTTATTATTATATTACCATGTTATTTTGTGTATAACAAATGACATTAAAATTCTTTTTTTTTATTGCAAAATTCTTTAATTATCTAGGATGTGTGTGTCTGTACTCACTGTTTGACACGGACAGCTGATTGTTAATCGTAATGACACCATTATTAAAATCAATAACAATCCTTTTGTTATTGAAGTTCTGAGGCTGCGGTAGAGCATTTCTACGCGACGTCGAAACAACCAGGAAAAACACGAAAGCCTTTGCACTCCACGAATCCATAGCATACTAATGACAATTTTCTCAGCTCGCTGCTATTTATGATTAGGTCAGTCAAGTGTAACACAGATTGACGAAACTGCTTGCACTGAGTGAAAGAAATTACGTTAACCCTAACACTGTCTTGTTTCTCCGTCATAGATCATAAAAATAATCAATTATTATTACCGATTCCTATGCGGAGCTTTATATCTCTTTTTATTACTATTCTTATAGGTATACTTATAAGTATACATATATGAGATATTACCTTTTAAGGAGGTTCTCCAGTTTCTTCTTACGTAATATAGAACTTTTAAGAATAACTTTGAGAATAAGTACGATTAATACATATTCCCTTGAATTTTTTTAAATTTTTATATTATTTCAAAGAAAACTAGAAATTTTTAAATATAACTTTCAAAAATAGATTCTTATCATGAGGAAGGAGAGTTTTAAGTAATTTAATTCTAAACAAAATATAAGTATTTTGAAAAATTATAAGAAAGAATAAAGTTTTTAAATATTTTAAAATAAAAAAAATGAAGTTGTATTATATTATTTTCGTGTAAAAGTGAAATGTTTATCAGTTATACAATTCTCTTTAAATATAACGTACTAATAAAAATGTGATAACGGTGTTTATTATTATATTTAAATTATTATTATATATAAACAATTTTTTCAATTTTTTCCACATTAATATTTATCCAGTATAAAGAAAATCATCCAGTATAAAGAAAATTTTTTAAACAATAAATTGTTATTTGTATTGCTTAAATTTTATTTATTATCTATTATTTTGAAGATGACAATGCCAAAAGCTTTTTATTAAAAGATATATATGAATAAAAAGTCTTTCTTTTCATTCTTTAAACTACGAAAGATCTCGAATCCTTAAATATTTTTAAATTTTATCAAATTTTCATTAAAAAAAATATTTCATTAAAAATTTGTACACAGATTATAAAGAAATTGAGGGAATACTTATCTTTTATCCAATATATTCATTAAAATCTTTCATATAATAATATTGTCATAAAAAATGACGCATGATACAGCTTCAATTAAACGCATCTTTTGCTGCACTCTTTCAGCAACAAATTATACATTATTGCATGCAATTATATATATTCGATTGCAAAATGTGCGGCAAGTTAATACGTCGTCCGGAGAGAAGGTGTCGCCGTTTCTATTAATCTCAACCGTTGTATCGCTGCAATTGATTGGCAATCATTCTATTACGACGCTGACAGTTCCGCGATTTCCAGTCGAGCGGACGTTGCACTCTGATTGAAATGCACTCAAAGCCGCGTAATGACTCGGGTGTATTTTTGTACGTACGAATAGCTCGCGTGACGCAATTTGTGTGCGTGATGCCTATGATTCATCGTTTATAATCCCGAGATCCTCGCATTATGAAGCTGAGCTCCGGACCGGACGGTGCTTTTTCGCTGCAGTCCGATTTCGCGTGCATCTAAACCGCACAATCAATTGTGTTGAGATTCTTTTTCCCCCTGCAGATGACGTCGTCAGTTGTTACGCAACGTCGTCAGTTCTCGCTTTCTTCGTGCGGTTTGAAGTTGACCTAAAAACCGTTAAATGTAAATGAATCTTTTTGTGGATTACTTTTCAGCTTAGTACACCCATTAGCATAACAATTGTGTAATATTTATAAATGAGCGGAAAGTAGTTTGCTTTAGTAACTTCCGGGGAACTCTGTTCCGAGTTCCGAAAAGCTTGTGCAATGTAACGTTACATAAAATAAAATATCGCAGCAAGAAATATTTCAATTATAAAGCACTTACGTCACTATAACAATAATAAAAAAAATATTCTGACGTCTCTGTATCGTTATATCTTCTGAAACTACAATTCTATCTCATTGAATGCTGAATGCAATTTTATTAACGATTGAATTCATATTTGTTTTAACTATTCTTATAAAATAAATGTTTCTCAATCGCTCTGTTTGTCATTGTTAAATTTTTAATTTTAGTTAAAGAGCAATTCTTTGGTGCGTGTTTTACATAATTACTTTTTAGCTGCACCTACATGTTTGCACAAGCACGCTTGTGCAAGTCTATCGGAACTCGGAACATCTAGATTCTAGATGACAAAACTGCACACTTATCGCAAACTCGGTACACGTGCCACGGTTGACTTGCACAAGTATACTTAACAAGTTTACTTGAATGTGTGTAATCGGCTTAATAGTCTCAATAATTATTTAAATAGTTTATGATTAATTAATATTTATTAAGTAGATTAATTAATATATAATTTATAATCTATGTAATATTTTTATACGCATATTCTGTTGTCAGTTTAAAAGTACGGAACTAATTATTTTAAAATATATTAATCTTTAATTAGCGAGTTGTAGAAACAACTCCAAACTTTTCTCTCTTGTTATCATTTCACAATGAATTTTATTGTACTATTTTATTTTACATAAACTTATTTAGTTTACGATGCTCGGTCAGTCACATCAACGTTCTTCAATTATCCTGCTGATTGTTATATTTAATTTACAATTATGAATCCTTTACTCCCTCAATAAAGTCAATAGTTTAAAATTGAAGATACGAAAGTCCATCGGTTATGCTAATTTTTGAAAGTCTCTAGAGACTGAAACAACGTAAGGAGGGCGATAGAAACGAGAAAGTATAGTCTGCACCTATCGGAGAAAGTGGATTCTCAAAAGAGGGCAAATAATTCTGAAAAAGAAAAAAAATATAAAACGTTAAAGTTGGAAATCGAGAAAAGGTACTTTGGAAAGAAATTAGAACTGCGTAAAATTGTATTATATTTATACGATATAAAAAGAGAGGCAAGAAAGTATTGTTTACTTTTTACTGGAAGATAAAATAAAATCATAAATTAACTAAATTAATGAGAGCTGCTGTACTATGTATTAAAATTTTTACAAGGAGATTGTATTCTTTTCTTTGTATTATATTCTTTTTCAGCGAGAATATAATAAAAAAAAATGTTTTCGTTGAAAGCTACCCCGTGTAACTTGTTTAGAGTAATATAATTTAAAAAATTACACATTTTATAATATAGGACAGATAACGCTTTTAAAAATTAACTTTTTATTAAATTTACTTTAATATAATCTTAACGCTCAACTTTTAACCGAGTTATTTTTGTTTATGCAACTTTCAACGCAACCAACACAATTTTACGAGCCATTAACTTTAACTTTAGTTTAGAAAAAAATATTGACTTACCCAACTCTGTAAACAAGCTATAAAAAAATCATTACGTCAAATATTAGTCAAGTGCACACGTACGATTAACTTTCAAAGATGAGGTGTTATTTGAAAGAAAAACAAAAAAATTTATTTCACCATTTCGAGTTATCTGGAACCGTAGAATTATTGTCTTCCCGGTTGTACCATGTATTTTTTGGTACAGCCTCTCATTTCTATGTAATATATGCATGCAGTCAAAAATATATTAATTTCATAGAAATTAAACAATGCATTTTATAAAAAAAAAGTCTACATTCTTTTTCGCAGTAAAATATATGCGATTGAAACGTACCCGCGTCTGCTGGAGCACTTGCGCTACTGCGCACGCGCGAAATTTGTCGCAGCAATTCGCATCATTGCGCCCTCTCGCGTCCGTTGGCAGACCTAAGATCGGAGCATTCGAATCAAAGAATAATAAGAAGAAGAATGGAAAGTTTGCGACCCGTTTAACTGCGCGTCATCTAACATTTCAGATGTTAACTGTTTGATCGGCCATCTTAGATATGAGACGGAAGAGGAGAGAGTTGCTAACACAGAACATGGTTGCTAAACAACCATGAAGCTCATTGAATTCGTATGCATATTCAAATGTATCTCGTTCGATGAATTTTTGTAGATCATCGTTTTGGAATATATTGCAAATATTAAAAAAAATGAGTCGTGGTGCATATTGTATTGTAAAAAACTGTCACTCTAATAAATTCAATAATTCAAATTTATCATTTCTAAGTTTGCCAAAAGATCCTTCTATGTAAGTTATAAATTAATTAACATTAATTTTTAAAAAAAGTGTAATAGTTATAATGTGTATAGCTAATACATCTTTATTATATTTTCAATATTTTAAAGATCTAGGAAATGGGTAGCAAATCGCTTAGATTTATTAGAAGATGAATTATATATAAGAAAAAACTACAGAATGTGTAGCAACCACTTCTCAGAAAAAGATTTTAAATCAGTTTATCCACGAAGATTGCTGTGGCCAAACTTAATTCCATCATTAAATATGCCAAGTAAGTATGATAATATGACATAATTAAGGAATTACTGGAAATTACAAAAAATATAATTTATTATTGGAACTCTATAGATTTATTATCTTCCCAATGTGATGTAAATCTTGCACATGATAATTATTCAGCCATAAATATAGCAGGTATATAACTTTCAGCATTTATAATCTTCCGTCTCATAATATAAATTTGCAAATTGGTAGAATGTTAAGAAATTCAATCGGTAAAAAATTTTTTATATATAATTATATATAGTTAATTATATAAATTATATAGTTATACGTAATTATGTATCAAAACATGTCCATATATATTAAAATAAATATAATTATGTATAATTATATATAATTATGCGTGATTTGCATATAAAATTATATAAAATTATATATAATTATATATAATTTTATATAATTTTATATAAAAATCATATATAATTATACTTAATTATGTACAATTACATATAATTATATCCCACATAGCACGTAATATTGCTGTGATATCACAGTAATATCACTTTTTCAAGTGATATGTAATATTTATGAGATATTGCAGTATTACTGTGATATTACTGCAATATTACGTGTTATGTGGGATATAATTATATGTAATCGTACATAATTAAGTATAATTATATATGATTTTTATATAAAATTATATATAATGATATATAATTTTATATGCAAATCACGCATAATTATATTTATTTTAATATATATGGACATGTTTTGATACATAATTACGTATAACTATATAATTATATAATTAACTATATATAATTATATATAAAAAATTTTTTTATATATTTTAAATTTTAATTATATATAAAAATCATGCATAATTATATATAATTATATATTTTATATATATATATATATATATATATACAGGGTGTATGATAATGGTTGTCCCCACGTTTTACTGTAGAAGTTGATTTACCGACTTGCACTTGTAATTAGTCTTAAACGCTCCTTAGATGGCAGATGCTTTGGCACAGGACCGAGTTACATTTACATACAGGCCCCTGGTGAAACTTTTTCTCAGATTTTTTCGTATCATTTTTCAGAGGATGTGTATAATTTTTTATAAAACGTTATAAAATCTAAAAAGTAAAAAAAGTATTTTTTTTAAATTGTGAAATGAGAAATCTCAGAATATTTCAGAATTCACATGTATAAAGAGTTCTAAGAATAGACGTAGACTTTTTAAGTATTTCTAATTGTAAGTATTTTCGAAAAATGTTCCAATTCGTATAAAAATTAAGAGAAAAATTTTAACCAGGGATGTTTTCGGGAAAAATATGATAAAATATAAAACAAATTTTTATAATTATGGAATCGTTTTGAGAAGTTATAAATTTTTTATTTCTTGTTGAAAAAAAATGTAAGAAAATATTAGACAATCTAAAGAATTTCACATAATTTCACATGCGATCATTCTGAGAAACTATGAAATTTATTATTTTATATTATTTGGGAAAAGTGTTAAGAAATATTAGATAATCTGAACAATTTTTCGGAATTTATAATAGGATTGTTCTGATCGAGATATTATATTTTACGTTTTGGTGAAAAAAATGTGAGAAAATTTGAAAAAAATTTTTCATAAGTTCACATAATTACTTACGAATTGTTAACATGAAAAATTATGAGAATTTTATAAAAAATTATGAGAAAAGTTTTTACTAGGGAAAGCTGTGCATGGTTAGTTATATTACATTTATTACTAAGATTACTACTTCTATTTATTAATCAGATTAATAAATAAATATAGTAAACAGGAGATATATATTTAACAAACGGGGAAGAGTACAAGCGTAGAGTTGCACGCTTTCGAGGAGCTAAAGAGGAGACTTGTGAAGACACCTATCTTGGCAATTTATGATCCACGTGACTCTACGGAGTTACATTACTTACATTGCGACACAAGCAGTTACGGTTTTGGAGCCGTGCTCATGCAAAGAAAGTCTGATCTTAGATTACACCCAGTATTCTATTTCTCTAAGCGCACTACGACGGTAGAAAGCCGCTACCATAGTTTCAAGCTGGAGACATTGGCGATAATTTACGCGTTAAATCGTTTTCAAATTTATTTAGTAGGGATCCTGCATGAGCTTCGAGCCATGGATGTTTGGCTTGGCCGTCGATGTTGATGCATGGCCGCGGTAGCCCCACGATTTTTTTCCCTTTGGATTATCATAATGGATCCACTTTTCATCGCCGGTTACAATACGATGCAGAAAACCCTTCCGTTTTTGCCGTTGGAGCAACTGTTCGCACGCGAAAAAACGCCGTTCGACGTCTCTCAGCTTTAATTCGTATGGCACCCAGTGTCCACGCTTTTGGATCATTTCCATGGTTTTCAAACGATGTGAAATAGCTTGTTGAGTCACGCCCAATGAGTCTGCAAGCTCCTGTTGCGTTTGAGATGAATCTTCATTCAGTAATGTTTCCAATTGTGCGTCTTCAAACTTTTTCACCTGTCCGGGACGCTCCTTGTCTTCTACGCCGAAATCACCACTTTTGAAGCGTTGGAACCATTCTCGACACGTTCTTTCACTAATGGAAGCCTCACCATAAATTTTTACAATCATTCGACGCGCCTCAGCCGCAGATTTTTTCGAATTGAAGGCAAAAAGCAAAACTTCCCGCAAATGACGCTTATTGGGCACAAATTTCGACATTTTCGATCACAAAAAAACATATAACGCCGATAAAAATTCACAACTGCAATGATAAGGAATTGTTGCCAGATGCCCAACCTTACATTTAAAATTTTTGATCTAACGTTTGGCGCCAGCATTTACCGCTGGCGCCATCTACTGGAAAACGGCGGTTTTCAATTTGTACTCCTAATAACTCAGGTAATACGATACAGCGTTGAGTTGTCATAAATCATAAAGGTACTAGAGAGAGTTACGCCCAACATTTTTCAGCCCTACTGAAACCCAACTCAACTTGGATTATCGTAAACCCCCAATGATGCAAGAAACGTGTTCGATCCGCCAGCCGTTAGGCTCAATGCACACAGCACGCGTTATGCCTCGTGCTCACAGGACGCGGCAAGGCTTGCCGCGCGGCGGAAGTTGGCATGGTAGCCAATCATGAAGTTGAACTCGATCTAACTTTTGCCGCGAGGCGGAAATTACATCCAGGCGAACGAGACGTTGATTGGCTATCGAAATATTCCTTAGCCAACTTCTGCCGCGCGGCAAGCCTTACCGCGTCCTGTGGGCACGAGGCATTACGCGTGGCGAGGTAGCCAATCATTTTTTCGCTTTTGGAAAAAAATAAGAATGCAAAAGAATGATTGGCTATCCGCCAATACGCGTAACGCGTTAACGCGTCCTGTGTACATTGAGCCTAACGGCTGGCGGATCGAACACGTTTCTTGCATCATTGTAGTTTAAACGCTTCTCGAGTAAAAATCTTCTCGTTTTGTGTGTGCACGCTATACTCGAAGAAAGAACGATCAATTCCTCGTGGTTGCAAAACCGGAAGCCAGGACTCGAATATCGAGCTAGTTATTCACAATACCATCACGAGCTTCCTGGTGGAAAGTTACTCTCAGGTCAGTGATTGTCTGGATCGCAAGGATCTTGCAGACGTTCCAGTAGCGGGTTTCTGTAACTCTTTAACGACAGCTAGGGATATCGTTACGTGTCGTTGCGCAGTTTTTCTACCATGTATAATATCTGCACAACGACACTTTAACGATACCGAATTGTCGCTAAGGAGTTACAGAATTCTGCTACAGATAACAAAATGCACGCATAGTGAGTTCGCGTAGCGCGCAGGCCGTGCGGATTATCCGCACGGTGGGAGCTCACGGTATTCGACAGATGCGTCATCATATTAGAATCATATCGGTTGCACGCGTGCGGTACCCATGCGTGCGAGCGATATGAGCCTCAAATGCGTTCTCCAAATGAGACTCATATTGCTCGCATACATGCATACGGCACTCAAAAATTGTAATCTTTTTTTTCATGTTCCAATCAGCACACAATATTTAAAAAATCCCACACAGCACCGAGTCGACTATTAGTCGGTAGGAGTCTAAAGTCGACTTCAAATTCACAATAAATGTCAACTTATAGTCGACTAAAAGTCGACAAATGACCCGAAAAGAGTCGACCAAAAATCAGCCTTTATAGTCGACTTTATGTGATTGTAAATCGACATTTTTTTTGAGATTATGTTGATTAAATTGACTTTAAGTCGACTTCATGGCGACTATAAGTCGACATTATTTTTAAGGTTATGGCGACTAGGTCGACTTTTAGTCGGCAATAAGTCGACTTGTAATTAATTTGAAATAATCTAATATACATTTATCACCAAATTTTTATTCTCATAATGACTTTTATCAAAAAATTAATTTTATATTTTAAATATTTAATATATATTATATACATTGAAAATAGTAAAATTAAATTTTTGACAAATGTCATTATGAAAATAAAAATTTGGTAGTAAATATACAAATGTAAGTGGCTAAAATAAAATAGGGAAAGACAGAACAAGAGTTATTTGTTTATAGTATTTAATATTATTCAGAAAAAATATAAATGTTTTATATTACATTTTAATATATATTAGATAAAATATAGTTCAAAACAAAATTCAATGTACATCAGGTACATATACATATAATACATACACGTAAATTAAAAACTCATTCGAATCATTCATTTTCTAGAAAATGAAAAAAAAATATACAATGAAGTGAAATAGAAGGAGACGATGTGTTGTTACTTTTTCTCTCACTACAGTTGAACAAACAGAAATGTTCAATAACAGATTGGACGATATTAATGTTTGACAATTTTTATCTTATCATATACAAATTAAAGGTTTTATGATAACAGTAAGCTAACGTTAACTTAGTCAAATTTGCGACAATTTAACGGAAACTTAAACGAATTATTAATTTTCTAGAAAATGAAAAAAAAACGTACAACGAAATGAAATAGAACCGGACGATGTGTCGTTGTTACCAAACTTTTCTTTCACTACATCGTAGTTTATTTTATAATCAAGGAGAATTATCATCTTGCATTAAATATGAAAATCTAATCTTTAAAAGATGAGACATGTTTATACGAACTCTCATTATTATGCCAATTTATTGTTATAAAAATTTTCTTGAGAATTATCTAAAAAGACCTATTCTCTGAGGAAACCAGACAACGGCCCAGTTGCGAATCTAAAGAAGCTCATTTAATTAACAATAAAACTCTTAAAACTTCGATTTCAACGTTAATCTATAAAAATCACAAATTGTACACTGTTAACCGCGATTAGCGCTTAAATTAGTAAGCAAAATACTTTTGCAATATCTTATTAATTTTCTTCTCTTACTTCATTCAAACTCGTTTAAGATCAGGAGAAACGCTGTTAAATATGGACCAATATATTTTTTTTTATCAAGTATTTCTTTCTAATTTTCTTTTTTTACCATTATCTTTCTTGCTGTTTGTAATTAATATCTATAGATCCCCTTGATCTAATTTTTGTTAACCAGTTATATACATTACACCGCACTTTTTGTCTCCGCGTACATATATACAATATCGGAAAGAAACAAACAAGACATGAATGTAGGTGTATTACTAACACCAGTAAATGACTATTATTTAACAAGATAGGTCTAACTTTGTACAGATTTAATTAAAATAACTGTGTTTATTAAAATATAAATTAATTGCAAGTAAATGTAGTTAGGTAAAAGAAATGTATTTCATTTTAACAATTGTATCTGTAACAAAAATTTACTAGAAGCAAAATAAATATTAAAAGAAATAATTTTAACATTAAATATTATTGAAGAAATTAAAATCAATCTTTTTTAGAATTGTATAAAACTAAAATGTCATTTTTGTTCATTGACTGGGATGCAGAGATCCTACGTAAATGCAGATAAGAAAAAGAAACGAAAAAAAGAGAACTTAAAACTTCGTGTTAAGTCAAGAAAAGGAAATCGAACGAAAATTGTTTAGACAGATCGCTTAGAGTCGCTCGCGCGTGTATTGCGACAAGGCGCGCGATTGCGCAAATTATTACTTTTTTCTCTTCCTTGTCTCTTTCCCTCGTCCTCATACGAATTCACGACGCGAGAATCGGCAACGCAAGTCGCAGTATAGGATCGTGAGACGCAAATCGCGACATTACATTATGCGCACATACATCAACGTATATATAATATTAATTGTAATAATTATTAGAATTAATTATAATAATTATAATAATAATTATTAATGTTTAGCCTATCCCGTTTTGTGTGTCCTGTGTGTGTGTGCGTGCGTACGTGCGTGCGTGCGCGCGCGTGCGTGCGTGTGTATAGTAAACATGTGTATATAATATACATACATAGAATATATTTTACTACATTGTTGGAGAGTGGCGGCGAAGCGAGACCCGGAGAACTACGCGCGGTTTGTAAAAGAAAACTATATATATATATATATATATATACTACTGTGTCCAAAAAGTAAGGTGACATTGCATTTATTTCGAAAATTCTTTATTTATTCTTGCATATCAATTTCGTCCCCTTCAAAGTAATCCCCCCCCTGATATAATACACTTATTCCAACGGATTTTCCAATCTTCGAAACAGTTGTAATAATCGATTTCAGGAATGGCCTTTAGCTCCTTCTTCGCAGCGGCTTGAATCTCTTCTATCGACTCGAAACGGTGTCCCGTGATTTTTTAACCAAAAACTCGACTAATATCGTTCCACAACCACCGTATTCACCTGATTTGGCTCCATGCGACTTCTGGCTCCATGCTATTCAGCAAACTCAAGCGGCCGCTCCAGGGACACCGTTTCGAGATGTCACCGCTGCGAAGAAGGAGCTAAAGGCCATTCCTGAAATCGATTATTACAACTGTTTCGAAGATTGGAAAATCCGTTGGAATAAGTGTATTATATCAGGGGGGGATTACTTTGAAGGGGACGAAATTGATTTGCAAGAATAAATAAAGAATTTTCGAAATAAATGCAATGTCACCTTACTTTTTGGACACAGTAGTATATATATATATATATATATATATATATATATACACTACACACACATATAATCCGTGTATCGCCTCTTGTATATTCTATCCTTAATGAAACGCGCCTTAAGACTCGTCTAGAGAACGTGTGCAAATTGAAACGATCCACACCGCCCCAATCTGGCGCGTCCGGTTTTTTAAATTTAATTATCTTGGACGTTGCTCATATAACAGTGAAAAGAATTGTTAATTTGACCAAACTTTTTAACTTAATTACCATCCCTTGCATTATTTCAAGAAATGTTTCAAAAATTTATATCAAATTATTTATTAATAATGTCAAATTTAATAAATTATGTTTATAGTTAAAGTAAAGCATTTTTGTGCAAATTTTTATATAATGAAAATTAAAATGATAACTACCGTATATCTATAAAATGATAAATTATACATACTTTTATATCATGCAAAAAACTATATTGCAGACTCTTCAATATATCTGAATCAGTATCAGTTGAACAAACAGAAATGTTCAATAACAAATTGGACGTTATTAATGTTCGACTATCTTGTCATATACAAATTAAAAGGCTTATAATAATAGTAAGTTTACGTTAACATCAGGTTACGTTAACAACAATAAATTTACTTGTTTAATCCTCTTTTTCTGTCGCCGGATTGTCTCAACCACTCTTGTATACATTCTTCTACTTCAGTAATTGTAGTAGTATCCTTTTTCTTCAAAATAATTGCTGCAAATGTAATAATTGGATCTTGTTAAAATATATGTTAACATGACATGAAGTAGTTCTACAAAATATCTTATTTGAATTGTATTTAATGTTAAAAAATGTTTGTTTAAATACAATTCAGTGCAACTACAAAGAATCAAGAAAAATATTAAAATTATATACCAATTATCATGTCGGCCAGTTTAGATTTTTTGAACGATAACCTTTTTTTTTACCTGTCCACGTATACGCAGCTACTTCATATCCAAGAGTTTCCAGCATTATATTTTTTATAACTTTGGCTACAGTATCCCCGCCAAACTGCGCCATTTTTTTTATCTGTAACAAAAACAATATTTTCTATTATATAATACATACATTATTTTATTGCACAATTTCTTCAATTTATTTTTTTCTAAATATTAACGTTAGCTTACTGTTATCATAAGCATTTTAACAAGATACTTATAAATTGTCGCCGAACATTAATGTCTTCCAATCTGTTATTGAATGTTTCCGTTTGTTCAACTGTTGTGAGTGGAAAACGCGGTAATAACGACATATCTTGTTCCATTTTATTTCGTTGATGAACATTTTTTTCATTTTCTAGAAAATAAATAATCCTATTAAGTTTTCTTTCAATCATCCCAAATTTTACTAAGCAATTTTTGCGGCATTTTTCTATACAACAAAAGAAATATATAAAAGTAAATAATTAAAAATTAACCTGCAAAAATGCAACTAAAATTTGTTATTTATTATATTATGGAACTTGAGGAAAGTATATAAAATCACATAGATAATACAAGCATGAAGACCTAGCTACGACCGTAGTAGGCAGTCTTGTTGAATTTGTGTTGATACAGCAACGGCCAAAATATCTCTCTCTATTATTTCAAATATTTAGTCTTGATACAGTTATAGGTTGAAAACAAAAAAATAGTACCAAGAGATGAAATTGATGATTAGATAATAATGATAACAACCATGTAATAAAAATTCACTTATTTAAAATATTGCAAGTGAAGAATTTGTTTAAAAAAAAATATTTCCAGTTAAAATCGCGATATTGTTCTCATTTTAGTTATAGCTTTTCAAGGATCTCTAATTTATTCAATGTGCAGTTTGATCTTGAAGATGTATATAAAATTGCATAATAAAATATTAACACCAAGATCCAGCTATAAGTGAATACATAATAACTAAATATATATAGTGACAAAATGAAATAAAACTTACCACAACAAAACGAGTGCTGCAATGTCAATGAATTTTCAATATTTTTGTTGTTTTGGATATTTAATTTTAATGCATTACTGCTTGTGGAACGACGAATAATTTGTTGTGACACAATTGTTGGTCGAACTGTTACGTTTCCTGTAATTGAAAGAAATATATCGTTTACAGTATTGATATTGCAGTGATACAAATAGAACATTATAAATAATCGGATAAATTTGTATAGTCTTATTTTGGCAATAAAACAGAAGGAAAGAATGAAAAGAGAAATTATTACTACAGTTACAATTAGTACATTACAATTAATAAATACTTAATAAAAATAACAGAATAGGAAATAGTTCAATTATGGACTAAAGGAAGGTTTGATAAAGAAAGGAGAAAAAAGATGGAGAATCAAGATAATCTAAGAAGAAATTTATAAAAAAGAGCAAATATTGATAAACAAAATTAAAGATCAAGGGTGGTCTATTTTAAATAATAGCTACGAGAAAGGAGGATGTTGGACGTATATAGAAGTACATGGAAGTACATTAATAAGTATAGAAAAAAAAAATAATAGATAAAAATATTCCTTCAAACTGCTGGAAGTAGTTTTATAGAATTATCAGGAAAGACATATATTAAATCTGAAGAAAGGAAAAGAGCATTTTTTATTCAGATACAAAAGCAGCAAGAGATACGAAAGGAAGAATAGGATATTTAATAAGATTGATGACAATAATTTGAAACCTACCTTTTACAACTTTTTGTTTTTCTTACTTCTCGAGTGTCATTTTTTGCATTTCTGAAAAGCAAGAGAATTATAAGATTTTTAATTAAATTGTTCGTATTTTTACCTAATAAACAAAAAAGAAATGATAATAAGATTTATAACAATTTATTTACAACAGTATTTATGTTTGCATCTATAAAATTTTTTTTTTTTCTTTTTTAAACAAAACAGATCTTTATTTGTAGAAAAATATATTCCGTATTCAATATATAAATATCAATGTACCTGTGTCATTACATGACGACTTATCTTTGTATACATTTAATGCATTTTCAAGACGGGTTCCGATAGCGCACGGTGCGATAGCCCACTAACCAATCATCTTGATTAATCTAACCCAATCTCGGAAAATCTCTAGGCATCTGCTATTGTGAGCGTGCTGTCGGGATGTGCGCTATCGGGACCCGCCGGCATTTTTATCTATAAAATTATTTTTCAATAATCCATTTACATCTATACAGTTATTATTTTCCAATATTGCATCAATATTGATCCCGGGTTCCAAAATATTGTTGACACTTTTGGTTGGCACGTTGGCTAAAGCCTCATTCATTGCTTTTATAGATCCGCATGCTATTCATAAATGTACATACAGATACAAATATTTACATTTATAACTTTCTAACTGACAATAATAGTGTTTTTGAGAGCAATGGGTTTTAACCCAACCCGAGTCAGATTAATGACGCCGTATGCTGGAATTATCCAATGAGAACGTAAAATAGAACATGTAACGTCATTAATCCGCCATGAATCGAGTTAGAATCCACTGCTCTCGAGAGCACTATAAGAAATTTGATTATTTATACAGTGTTCCTAAATTAAACATCAAGATGTCAACGACGTTTAGGGGAAAAATAAAAACAAAAAGTCCTGTAGATTTCTTTGCTTTTGCTGTTTTGAAAAATTGTAAAAACGCCTGATCCCGATAGCGCACATCTCGATAGCACACAAACTACTCACAATGGCAGATTCCTAGAGATTTTCTGTAGGTTGGGTAGATAAGTGAAGATGATTGGTTGGTGGGCTATCGGGATGTGCGCTATTGGAACCCTCCCGCTTGCTCAATTAACTGTGCACTTGAGTAGGTATCTGTAACATTTTTGCATTAATATAAATTTTACATTTTAATAAGTTATAAATAATACATGCAAATAGAGATAAAAAACGTACCATATAGACCAAAATGTTTATGAAATTTAAATTTGTTTCAATCATCATGTGATGATATTAGCTTCCGACAAGCTTGAGTCAGATTTTTTGTTGCAGGCATTTGAAAAGAAGACTGTTCAAAGTTAATTCAAATTCTTGGTACTGTTACACAGTAATTAGCATAAAGCAAAACATAGAATGTCATTCTGAAATATAAAATTAAAAAAACAATACATATACATATATGAATGAATGTGTGTGTGTGTGTGTGTGTGTGTTTGTGCGCGTGTGTGCGTGCGTGCGTGTGCGTATGCGTGTGTGTGTGTATACAAGGTGTCTAAAAAAAGGGTCACATATTTTTATAGTAGGTAGTATTGATTGAAACAAGAAGAAAAGGTCTAATTAACATGGGTCCTAAAACTAATATCTTTAAATATACAAGCTATTTTGTTATTTGAGCTCTTTGTCATTTTCTTATTAGTCGTGTCATCTTTAGAGTGTGTCTTCTGATATTTAGATTTGGTTCGCAATAAATTCTACAAGTCAAACGACATTGCGTAGGCCTTGACGAATGTCAGCAACCCTAGTAAACAAAAGAGTGTTTAGTACTGTTGCTATACGAGAGTTCGTCAGTACGAGATTAATCGTCTGACTCGTCTCTCTTTGTTTATTTTTTATTTTTTAAGGCACCTAAAAAAAGATATCCCTATTGTACCCCACTCTCCCCTACTCCTTTGTTCATTACATTCTAAAGATGACACAACTAATAAGAAAATGACAAAGAGCTCAAATAACAAAATATCTTGTATCTTTGAAGATATTAGTTTTAGGATCCATGTTAATTAGACCTTTTCTTCTGGTTTTGATCAATACTACCTGCTATCAAAATATGTGACCCTTTTTTTTAGACACCCTGTATATATATATATATATATTTAGACACCCTGTATATATATATATATATATATACACCCAGTCAACAAAATGTTACTACTGTGTCGGCAGGCTGGCGGCAGATTCGATCAAGACGTGTTGGCAGACTGAACTCAAGTGATCTCAAATTCTGTTTACGTTCTGTTGACTGAACCTGTTGATATTCTATGTAAGTGAAATGACAGCATCAGGCGAACACGCCGTGCTGCCAGCACATGACGCCAAATAGGTGGCAGAATTCGAACATAACATGCGCAACACAATCTGACGGCAGATTACTAGCATAAATCGAGCACCCCGTGCTGACAAGACTTGCTGTCACGCTGGCAGCAGAAATCAAGCATTTTTATTTAAAAATTTTTATTATAAAAAAATTTTATTTTTAGTTTTCTTGCAGATTTTATTCTTATTTTTATTATGAGTTAATCTAATTTGCATATATTCTATTTTACTAATTACGATTACGTATTATTTTACAATTGTTGAAAACGCATTGAGATCCGGCGGAATTTGAACCTAAGATTTCGGGACGATAATCTGATACTCTAATACTGAGCTAATCATACACTTGTGATATCGTTAATAAAAAGTTATATTTGAAGTAAAGCTGATTCAACAGGAAGAAATTTATCGTGATGCTTTGGTCCTATTTTCAATTCCAATTTTTTTGACTATTTTTGTTAGTCAGCCAATGGCCAGGAATGGGTTTTAATTATTTATATATGCGGGCAGATGCAGATAGAAATCTGGACACAATACATGCGGATAGATACAGATTCCTGTACGTAATCGCGGACAGGTGCAGATAGAAATTGCAGCGTATAGAATGCAAACAGAAACAGACAGAACATATACATAAAGAAATTGATTGGTCCAATAATTAAGCAAATGCATAAGAAAATGGATCAATCACTTTCTTTATGGATATGTTATTTATGCATGCAATTATGCAAGTTTGTTTGAATAGGCCCTTAATAAATTCATGAAGAGTGACGTCACATTTTAAAAATATGTAAAACAGCTCGGTTTGCTTGCTTTCTGCTGCCAGCGTGACGTCAGATCCTGCTAGCACAGAGTGCTCGATTTGTGCTAACAATCTGCCGTCAGATTGTATTGTACAGGTCTTGCTCTAATTCTGTCGTCTATCTGACATTAGGTGCTGTCAGCACGGCATGTTCGCGTGGTGCTGTCTGTCTGTCGCGTCGATCCTGCTCGTTTGTTATCGCCAATCTGACGCCAGGTCTTGTCAGCACACGGTGCTCGATTTCTGCTGCCAGTGTGTCGTCAGATTGTGTTGCGCAGGTTGTGTTTGATTTCTATCGCCAATCTGACAACAGTACTGTCAACACTATTTGCTCGATTTCTGCTGGAATTAAATGCCAACAGTTTCTGTGCTATTTCTGACAGCAGTTTGCTGATACCGCAGATATTAGAGTCTGTGTGAAATCTGTTGCCTTTCTAGCAACAGAAATTGATAGTAGACTCTCCGAATGATCTGTTCGTTCACGTTTGGTTGACGGGGTATACAGTAAAAAATTTGTGTTAAATTTAACACATCTTGCATGTCCCAAACGGTCCACCCAAATTTTTAAGTTAATTTTACGCAAGGCAAATATGTTAGTCAATTACATAAATATTATGTAATAAATTAACACAAAAAATGTAACACTAGCACATAATTTTGTAAACAAATTTAATGTCACATAGATACATTTATAATGTTAAATTTAACTGTAATAGTATGTTGTAGATCTCAGTGACATTTAACATATGAAATACACAATAAAAACAAAATGTGTCACTTTAATACATTTTACGTGTAATCTTTATAATCATTCTTTTCACATCTACATGCGTGTAAATGCACATTTTCACACATAAACTGTGTAGATTTTCAAGAAACGTATAGGTAAATCAAAAATAATAAAAAAATTTTTTTTACAGATCTTATTATTTTTATAGCTTATATCTGTATTCACTGTTTTGCATATAAGACTTTTTTATTTTACTAATTACAATTACGCATTATTTTACAATTTTTAAAAACGCATCGGTACGGCGGGATTCGAACCTAAGATCTTTAGAACAATAACTTAATACGCTAACACTGAGCTAATCGTACGTGATACTGTTAATAAAAAGTTATATTTAAAGTAAAATTGATTTAAATAAAAAGAAATTTGCGTCTTGAATACCGCGCGAATACACTCTTACTATCTGTTAATTATTTAGTCTTATTGTTAGATATTTTTAATATAAATTATATAAATAATTAAAACTTGTTGCTGCCCATGACCAGACCAATAAAGATAATAAAAAAATAACAATTACCGGAAATAGTACCGAAGCATAACAAAACATTGTAAAAAGCACGTTGCAAAAATCGACTTTGCAATTATTATAAACAAATTGTTAAAAATTGACTGTAGAGGAAAACTGATTGCGCCAATTGATTGGAAGAACAAGAAGTTCCTAGCAGAATAAATATAAAAATATACTTTCACCAATAACAACTACTTATTTATTTTTTTCAATGTTGCGGAGCTTTATGTGTAATTTCTGTGTGTAATCTTAGTGATGTGTTGTTTTTTTCTAAATGTGTTATTCAACGATTTATGCATTAATTATACACATATTATATGCGTTTGATTTAACATAATACATCTAATAACCACATCTGTTTTTACAGTATATGTCTATTTAACAGATGGCTACTGTTGCAGAAAGAAAATAACACAAATTATTTGTATAGTTTAACGTATAAAATGTGTAATTAATGGCACGGAACATATTTCTTCAGTAAAATTAACATTTATAATATCTTAAAATAACACGTATATGTTTTTCACTTATTAAAAAAAAATTTGTTTTAAAACTACATTAATTTTATGTTATTTATTTATTTACTTATAAATTGTGTTATTTAAACATCAAGAAATGTTGAACATCAATTCAACACAAAATTTCCAAATAACATAATCATATTATGTTAAAAGAACACTTGGATATGTTACAAATTCAACAAAAAGTTTTAACTAGGATTTATTTTAACACAAATACACAAATTTTTTTACTGTGTATATGTATATATATGTATATGTATACATGTGTGTGTGTGTGTGTGTGTGTGTGTGTGTGTGTGTGTGTGTGTGTGTGTGTGTGTGTGTGTGTGTGTGTGTGTGTGTGTGTGTGTGTGTGTGTGTGTGTGCGTGCGTGCGCGCGCGCGCGCGCGCGCGCGTGTGTATATTAGAGTTATTGTATGCTGATGTGCAATAAATATTTAGTGGTACTTTAATGACTGCACCTTTTTGTCTCACACGCAATATCACCACGCTAGCCCTACACCATTAAAGTCAATTGATCGTGCCAGTTTAGAGTTTGCTTTGTTCACAGGAAAGGTAGAAGCCGAAAGTAGAAAAATGTGCGACCAAAGGTACCAAGCACTTTATTCTCCGCTGTTGAGATTGAGGATACAGCCGCCAATTGTAACAGCTCCGCAAGCAAATGCATTAGGTAAAAGAACAGAACATTACTCCTTGACATTTAAGGCTGTGCTTGAGTACGCGCTAAGAAAATTGACCAGTCGCTTCTGTAGATTTAAGGTGCGTGACCCTAAAATCATGAATACACTGAATTTACGGATTTGTCCGGGGTCAGTAGCGCCCGTGAGGAACGATCTAATGGAAATTTTAGAAGCGACAATATCTCGTTCCGAAATCTTTATTTGAGAAGCAGTGTTGTGCAGTACCTAGATACTTGTATCTAGTTACTGTAACTAGGTACATTAAGGTACATTATTGAGGTACCCTGTACCTAGGTATTTTGTTTTTCTAGTTGTAACGACCGTACTTCGCGCACGGACGGTGCAGGAACGGGCGCGAAAGGTTGCCTGGAGGAATTAGACGTGTGTTTTAAGTTGGTAGATACACATACGTTTATTTCACGCGGTGAGTTTTACATTAATTCGGTACAATCACGGTTGCGGTTACTAGTACGCAGTACTATTAGCGGTACGAGGCTCTAGAAATCCGGAGTTGCGATCAGGCGGTGATCGAGACGCGGATCTTAATTAGCCATCTAAACGCGCAGACGGACGTGACACAGAAATTCGGTACTTATCGATATATACAAGTTTGGTATGGTAATCTATTTACAAAGGCTTGGGCGTACGCGGTACGGGAATCTATTTACACAGACTTCGGCGAGCGCACCTGTCGCGCGAGACGCGGTTCGCGGAACTTCGTCGGGTGTTTTTCTCCGAATCGCGGCGGTCTTGCTATTGTGACCGTGACGCTTGTGTGAGACGCGGTGCATGGTGCGGTGAGCGCGGCGCGTACATGGATCCGTGCGTTGTTGTCGGTTCGTCGCGCGGCCCGTCGCGAGGCGGTTAATACCGCAAGTGATCGCCGGAGGACACCCCCTCACGCCAAGTGCGCTTGGTGGAGGCACGGAGCACCGTACTCCCGTACGTGAGGTGGCGTCGGACTCGGAAGGCTGGTCTGATGGAAAATCGCCTTCGCGTCAAGTGACTTGACAGGGCCCAAGTTATTCTTGAGCCCAGGCCGACGAGTCGGGAAACGGAGTTAGGATCGGAGGCGAAAGCGGTTGCTAGCTAAGTGGCTTAGCGGAGACCGAGGCGCTCGATCTCGCTGGCAACCTAGGACTCCTAGTCGGCGGATCGGCCAGAAGCGGATAAGGTCCCTGCCTCCGGCGAGCGTCGCCTTATATACCCGAAGATCTAGGCGAGGGGATGTGCGGCGTATTACGGCGGAGCGGTCCGGCGGCAGCATCCCCGCCACTCGATCTCGGGTCTCTCGCTTCGGACCACGCGCGCAGAACGTGGCTGCGGACGGCGCGGGAACGAGAGCGCGTGCGCGCGAAGATGAGAGCGTGGGAACGATCGCTCGTTCACTCTGATACGGTAACATTTGTTAGGCGCTATGCGCCGCTAATTGCCGTCTGGCGGATGTTCGGCCGGACGGTTAGGTTAGGTTCGGATGGTTAGGTGGTCCGAGGGGCGGGGGGGGTCGGAAGGCGGTTCGTTACATAGTACCTGTAATTGTATCTCGGTACATTTTTTCCAAAGTACCTGTATCTGTACC
The DNA here is from genome assembly GCF_016802725.1 of Solenopsis invicta. Lineage (NCBI taxonomy): Eukaryota > Metazoa > Arthropoda > Insecta > Hymenoptera > Formicidae > Solenopsis > Solenopsis invicta. The sequence goes on from NC_052673.1 coordinate 14,829,401, forward strand.
TAGATATTGAAAATAAAGTAACTTACACAACACTGGTTATATGTCCGTTTTTACATAATATTTATGGCATATTACTTTTACATAATATCTATGGAATATCATAAAAATGTTCTACGAATATTATTGCGGTCAAAAATTATTATGAATTATTATGCTTATAATTATTATGCTTATTATAAAATGTTCATAAACTTGATAATTATTACATTTAAAAGTTACAATATTCCCGATAATTTAAAATATTGAAGCAAATAATATTATTTACTTCTTGTATATTATCAGAAATGAACATATAACCACTTTTATTAATATTTCAGAAGTATCATTTAACAGAGCTTATAAAGATATACTTATTTATAATGAAAAAGATTATTGCAAATAATATAATTAATGTATATTTTATGATTTTGTATATTTATCTTCTTGTATATTATCCTTTCCTTAATTTGTTTCCTGGTAGAATTGTATGATTGCATTATATTTCCGTTGATGTATATTATAAATATTTTTTTTAAGAAAATAGATATTACTATTAATTTGAGCTTAACATAAATAAGAATAGCATAAATTAGTAGAACAAATTTTGCACTTAAAAATGTTACATTATATAAGTGTAGTTAAATAAAAGTTTATTGCGAAATAAGTATCAAGTTTAAAATAATAAAAACTGTAATTATTTTTACACCAATGACTTAATGTTATTTAGCGATTAATAAATAATTAACAGCATCGAATTAGCACTGTTTGTTTTTTTTTTAATGCTTACAGGTTGGTCGCAGACAAATATGACATATCCACCCGGCTTGGTACCCCTTATGGGCCGTGATCATCTTTTCATGAAGCAGAAAACTGATTTGTTTCATGGTAAGCATTCAGCTCTACTAAAAGATATAAATATAACACTTCTCTTTTTGAAGTGATGTTTAATGCCAAATAAGAGCTAAACACAAGGTCTTTAGTGTGAATTCGTGTATTCTTCATCAAGAGTCATTTTACATACGTTTTGGTCTCTGGTTCGGACCATCCACTTCTCTTGTACACAACAGTATACGCTTAGATGTATTTCATTCTCCGTAGTCACATCGCGCGCTCTTCGCTGAGCATCGAATCGTGAGTCTTTGTTAATTACGGTTATTTTTGAAGTAAAGTAAGATCTAGTGTTTTTCAAAATTTAAATTATTACAGTAAGGTCGTTTATTATGTTATGTTAAGACGTTGAAAGAAGATGTACACTGCGTTTTTGCACAATCTGTATTTATTCGACTTGTAAATCTGTACTGAAGAAGATCGTCATTAAAGGTCAAAACGTTTGCTTGACATTGGATTTATGCTGTGATTTATTTATTTACGTCTGACATCCTGCGTGGCTCTTATTTCCTAATTTTAATTTATCTATAAAAGCTTTAACCTTTGTTTTATTTTGTTTATTCAGAATATGTTTTGAATAAATTTGATGCTTATGATGATTTTATGATAGAGTACCGAGTACCGAATATATAAATTTACGAAATATGTTACAGTATGTATTTTTCTGCGTGTACCGAGAATTATTTTAAGGGGGAAACCTCATGTAAACAGCCGTTTTTTCTCGATTTTCTTTTAAAAAAAATGACAAAATTTATTGAACGTAGACAAAGTATACGATAATATTTACTATTTAAACTAATTTAAAAAAATTTTTTGGTGTTGAAAAATTTCAAAACGGCGGCACAACAGCTGCTTGAAGTTGATTTTTTAAATTTGCGTCGGGACACGCCAAGATCACAAAATTAATGTGAAACAACAATTTCAAGAAAATTTTGTTAGTTTATGCAAAACGCACAACATATACCTACATAATTAATAAAATTCATAAAATTGCAAAAACGGCGACATAAACAAAAACAACCACTTTAAACAGTTGTTAATAATTATTGTATAAAGCAAAATATATTATTGATCGGATAGGTATATGTTGGGACCAGAGAGTTGAAAAATAAACATGTAAAATTTGAAAATGATCGGTCAAGTAGTTTTCGAGTTACATGTCCCGGCGCAAAATTTAGCGTTTTGAGAGAAAGATGTTTAAAGTTGTACCTATATCTACGCGCTCCCCGGCCGCTGAGGCCAACTCACTTTTTTTTTTAAATAACACAAAAGAAAGTCTCTTTTTTTTTTGAGATAATTTCCTTACAATTTCAGCAAAAAACTGATTTTACATAAGGTTCCTTCTTTCTGTAAAGTATTATTTGTCAATAAAAATATGAGTATATTTTATAAGACTTTTATTAAAAACAGCTATTAGTAAAAATAATTTACTTTTAGTTAAAAGAAGAAAATTAAAAATTGAGTAATCGCTTCTTTTACCATGAGAATGATATTACTTTACTATATTCAACATTATTTTTATATTTTACTTTAATTTTACGTTATTTTATTTAGTTTCTACTGGAAAGAGAAATAAGAACAAATACGTCATTACGGATAACAAGGGCAAGTTGGTGTATTACATCGCCGAGGAATCAGAAACAGTTCCGCGATTGTTCAGGGAACACCGTTGTTGCTGTGAATTCTACTTGTACGACAAAAATCAGAAAGACGTTCTTCGTATGAGTCGACACTTTAGATCTACCGGTTGTTTTACCTATGAGCAGGTAGTTTTATTATTAAAGTTCCCTTAGTTTAATCGTTGTAGTTGCATGTAATATCTTAATAACACTATACAGGGTGATTCAGAATTGACTCATGTGTCCCTATAAAGATGTGGATAAATTCTGAGACGATTTTTTCTATACGAAAAATTTGTCCGACACTTACTTTTTGAATTATAAGAAGATAAAGTTAACAAATTACGGGCCGTGTAGACATGATAGACAGTGGCGGCGCAACTCACCGTCCGACGCGGGCGCTTACGCGGGGCACCCTTGCGATCAACTGTCTGACAATAAGAATTATTCTATCGCATAAAAACATAAAACACATACGCATACACGCGCGCGCGCATACGCACACGCACGCACACGCTCACGCACACATGCACGCACGCACGCAAAAATATAAAATTTTATGTGTAACATCGTTCCACACATGTAATGTTTGAAAAGAATGAGAGCGAGTACTCGTCTCGAGGTTACAACAAGCAGCGATTTTCCTAAAAATTTCACTGAAGTGTGAGCTGGTGAATTGGCCGCAGTGGCGCCTAGATGTAAAGCCTGTGGCCGCACTTGACTCACGAGAAGATCCCCCGCGGCGTGGCCGCCTAGCGGTGGCGCAAGCACTTATTTGTTCGCGTGGGGCCTTACACACACGGCGGGATCGTCTAGCGGTGATGCAGGCGCTCGCTTATATGCCATCAGTTTGCCATTATGTTGTCGGCACGATACTGTATATGAAATGCAAGATTATTGCATGTCGTCATCTTGCTATCAACATGACGTTATTGAAATTTCATAAACTATTGATAGCTATTTGTTTTTACGTTGCTAACTCAGGACTTCGGTATCACCAAATTGACGGTAATTTCACAACAACTCGCAAAGTGCATTAGTTTACTTAACATGCGAAATCACGCTTGGTTATCAGGGTTCAAGAATATGATTTTATTGTTGGCGCGCTGTATGAAGAAATAACTTTGTACTTGTTTAATTTGGCAATTACTAATCATGGGCAGAGTTCTATAAAGCGCATGTTGGTCATCGAATGTTAAACGAGCATAAAATGACGCATCATACATTTTATCAAACATAGATTCTGCCAGCTAAAGTAACGATGAAGTAACGATTGAATTCGTTACCGTTATTGGGAAAATGTAACGACGTTACCGTTACCGTTACCGTTACAGACATAAAAAGTAACGCTTGTTACCGTAAAAAAGTAACGAAAACGGTAACGGCGTTACAAGTAACACATTACTTCCCAATCCTGATTATAATCAGTTTTTTATTAGCAGATGACTAAAATTTTTTTGCAGGAACTGAAAGTATATTCCGGAAATACTCCATTGGGCAGCGTTACTAAAGAGTGGACTTATTTGCAACCTCAGTTCTGTGTTCGCGACGCACTCGGCAAGCCAGTATTGATGATGAAAGGGTCATTTTTGAATTGTGATAACGCATTCTTTAAGGTATTGTAATATTCTACAAATCCTACTTAACTTACGCTACTTATAATATTTTATTATCAATATTATTACTTATTATATTCAGGTTTCTTATTAAATTGTTTATGAAGCTAACTTTAAAAGCATTTAAAAGATTATTGAAACTAAGGTTTAGGACTTAAAAATAAATAATGCATATTATAGGACTTGGTTAGGTGGCGTGATGGTGTATGGATGTGGATGGAGATAGAGTGAGGCTGAGTATGAGTGTTTGTAGTATATTAGGAAGTATTAGAAAGTAAAGAGGTACGAACTAGAGAGATAAGAAGGTAGAGAAAACGGGTAATTGGAGGCGGATGTAGGGGAAAAGGAATTGAGGAGATATTGTAAGACATAAGTGGAAGGAACAGGAATAGGTTAGGGCGGACAATGAGGCGGGAGAATCCGGGAAGGTTGGTAAGGTAGGAATTAAACATGGAAGGTAAAGAAAGCGAAAAGGGCAAAGCGGGCAAAGAGAAAGAGTGTTAGGAGAATAGGTTAGAGGAATAAAATGATAGAAATAAAGGCAGGAACAGTTATAGGAAAGAAAAGGCGATAGGTAATGCAAGAAATCAGGCAGAACGATTTATGGAGAATGAGTGACATATTCTCCGTCAGCAAAACGTGAACAAACAGATTATTTGGAGAGTCTATCAATTTCTGTTGCTAGAAAGGCAACAGATTTCATACTGACTCTGCAATATCTGCGGTGTCAACAAACTGCTGTCAGAAATAGGACAGAAACTGTTAGCATTTAATTCCAGCAGAAATCGAGCAAATAGTGTTGATAGGACTGTTGTCAGATTGGCCGCAGAAATGAAGCATAACCTGCGCAACACAATCTGACGGTTAGGTTAGACTGACGGTAGACTGGCAAAAATCGAGCACCGCCCCAGACAAAATGCTTGCATAGTGATATCATGATGCGCGCATGCCGTGCGGATTATCCGCACGGCGTGCGCGCATATTACTACACAAATGCGTCCTCATATGAGATTCATATTGCTCGTACATGTGTAATTTCACACCTACGAGTCATATGAGTCTCAATTGAGAGCGTATCTCTGATCAGCACGTGAGACTTATATTGCTCGCACGCATGCGACTTTATGCATGCGAGTCATATGAGTCTCAATTGAGGATGCATCTCTGATCCACATGTGAGACACATATTATTCTTACGCGTGCGACTTCATGCGTGCGAGTCATATGAGTTTCAATTGAAAATTGAAACTCATATTTATTTTGATTTTTAATCTGCACGTGAGATTCGTATGACTCACACACGTGAGGTTGCATGCATGCGAGCAATATGAACCTCATATGAGAATGTATATGTAAAAAATAAAAAATAATAAAATAACAATAAATAATAAAAAATCATATAATTGCATATATTATATATTATATTTTTTATTTTTATTATTATTTACATATGTATATGCATATGTTTAGATTTCTTACATTTTTTGTGTATGCAATAACAACGTTCGTGGAGCTTATCCATAATCCTTATACATAAATATTTAGGATTTCATATAACACAGATTATATTCTCCAGTTTGTTGTCGTATAGAATTTTGTATTAAAACAGAAACAGACTCATTTGACAAGAAACCAACAGAAACAGACTCACTTGACAAACTCAATAAATTTTGGAAATGATATCAAACGCAACATTCGCAACTCGACTCAATTAGAGATACCTATGGCGCAATTTATACAAAATCGATACGCGATTAATGAAATAGATAAAATTTACTATTTCTGCAAAATTTTGCGTGTTGCAGAGATACTTGCTTACATATTTGCATGCGTATATAATATTCTGCTTTGTCGCACGAATATAATTAACCATAAACTCGTTTTTTTCTTATATGTATCATTGATAGACTTAATTTTTTTATTATCCGTTTGGACGTGCACCGTTTCGTTTGCAAACAGTATTTTTCTACTGCTGTAATAACGAGTCAAGTCATATGTCATTATGGTCAACTTGCTCATGTCAATTTTATAAATGACACAATAATTAAAATATTTACAACTTTTAAAAGATTCCCTTTAACTCTAGATTATGCACTAAATCACATGTATTCTTTTAAATGCACACATTTTCTAACGTGTTAATCGCGCTAATATGTTCCTTAATATTAAATGTAAATTATAACAAACAATTATATGTAGATTTAGAATACCAACTGTTACAAAGGAACTGTGAGTTGTAAAAATTTAATTTTTAATTTTGATTGTTTGATGTTTCACGTCCATCATTGTCTTCTTCGCTGCTTTTTTTCCGTTGCTGGCTTTATTTTTATTTTTATATTTTCGACATTTACGTGCTGTTTTACTACCCTTAAAATTTCTTGGACCTCTGCTTTAAATACAGTTTTGTTTAATGGTCCCTCAAAAAGGGGGCAGCTCTGTGCTGTATCTGAAGAAAGAAAAATATACGTTATATATATTATGGTCATGTTAACAAGTGCAGATAAAGACATTATTGCAAGATTAATTCACGGTGTTTTAAGGGAGAACATCACAGTGACGGGTTAAAAAATATTGACTTTGGCGTTCAATTATATATGTTATTAATAACTTACATTGAACGTTTAATATAATATGAATGAAAAGTTTTTACGTTTTATACAATATTTAAAAAAAAAAATTAAAAAATATTTGTTTATCACAAAGATATAAAACATTAATGAAAGCCTATTTTGTGACGTGCATGGTTGATATCACAATTTCTCAAATGCCATTGAATCGATCGCTTTCAATTTTTAACAGTATATTTAAAAATAATGTAACTATCGCTGGATTGTCGCTTATTTTTAAAATATTATATATGTTTCAATAGAATATAGCAGCTATCTAAAATTGGTTAGTTACGATTTTCAGAAAACTTTAATTGTTTTTAAGTGTTAAAATAACAACTATGATTGAACGATAAATGATACATTTTTAAATATAGAGAAGAAGAAGGTAATATGATACACATTTTTATTTTATTGTATAACTTTGTTTATAATTAATTTTCTATTGAAACTTGAACGATTATACATTCGTCAAAGTATTGTTTGACAGATTCTAGACTCAAAGTAATGAAATATTTATTATTTAGGACGGGATTTATAAAAATCTAATGCACTGCATAATCAGTAAAAGAAAAAAAGTGGTTCTATCATGATTATCTATAAAAATAATTTTAAAAAATTAGTTTAGTTAAAAAAAATACAATATTTTGTTACAAAATTATACATATTTTGAATTTTTTATTGTTTAGAATTTTCCTGATTTAAAATTTTCCTGCGTTCAGAAACTTTAGAAATACTATTAGAAATTTTATTATAAATTTTATAATTTAGCTATATAAAAAAAAATTTTAAACAATTTTTAATATTTTAAATAAAATAATTATAAATTAAATATATACACATATTATACTTACCAAAATCGTACACGTCTATACACGCCGTATCTGGCGTAATCTTAAAATCAAACTGGCCAAAACTGCTGTACAGCAAAAGAACAGCACAAAGCACTTTAATTTGTTCTTTCACGTCAAGCTTTGAACTCGATCTATGTAAATGTATAATTCACAGACGCCTAATCAATATTTATAAAGTCTGCGTAGCAACGCGCTTCGCGATTGTTTATGAGCGGCGTCACGGCGCGTCGTCAATGCAATTGCAAATAACTTTTTTTTTACCAAAATTATAAATTATTTAATTTTAACGAATTTCAATTCTGTGTTATAGTCAAATAAGATAACTCTGGTTTTAATTATCATATGCAGTAATGAGTAAAAAACCTGAAAATACATAGCTGAAAATGCTATTTTCTATATTACAGTTATAAAAAAAGTATTTTTTGTAATTTTTATTTATTATAAACAATAAAAATGTTAAATAATATATGCGCATGTCTCCATCACGTCGTGCGGGTAACGTGATGATAGCACAATATGCGCACGGCGTGATACTCACGGTGTGATTGCATAATGCGATTCATTGTGCTTGCACGCATGCTCCCACCGGGAGGGTTCCGATAGCGCACATCCCGATAGCCCACCAACCAATCATCTTGACTTATCTAACCCAACCTACGGAAAATCTCTAAGCATCTGCCATTGTGAGTGGTTTGTGTGCTATCGGGATGTGCTCTATCGGGACCCACTGGCTCCCATCACGTCATGCGAGTAACGTAATCTAACCAATTATGTTCATCCGCTCTGTGAACAAGACTATATTCCGAAACTCATCGAAAAAAAAGTGTTGCAACCTTTCAGCTCGTGACTGTACGCACACCGACGGAATCGGCATCCCTCCGCGCGCGACACGCGGTTTCTACACATATACGCGAAGCGCCCACATACATACGTACTAGTCTTACCTTTCCATGCTACTAGTGTGGCTGCTAAAAGTCGAAAATGCATTGCTGACACTGGGCCATTTTGAATTTTCACTATTTTTATGAAACACAACGACAGATGATACATTCATAATAAGAGTAAAAAGGTAGGTTAGGCGATGCATGCGCAAGTACGCTTCGCTTCAATTGGTCGCTTAGGTACTGGCGTTTATGCGCACTTTTTTCACTCAATAATAATGAACATCATTATCAACTAAATGCTGAAAACTTGTCAGCAATTATTATTATAGTAGAGTTGCTATTCGGTTGCCGACATGTTGCTCATGAATAAAAGTAATACTTGCATGTTTCTGTTAACTTTGTATTACCATTTGGTTGCTGACACGTTGCTCACAACTCATGAATGATAATCATTGTTTACATGTTGCTATCAGATTGCTATAAACATTGTTTGCAACAATTGTTCTACCGTTGTTCGACAATAAAACTCAGTATATTGATACTGAATTAACAAAAACATTTTTTTTTTCATTAAATTAAAGGCATAATAGCAATTGACGAGTAACTTAATTTCTGCAATTATTTGATTTAGATTGAGTATTCACGTTTGGCTATCTGGGTAGGTATAGATCTAGGCATGGGTGCGGTGTGATGCGGGTGTTCGTTCGGGTGGACGGACTTGCTGTATATGATACGGTGTTTGCCTGGGCGGACTGTCGCGCCGTGCTGTATCAAGGATAAGCAAAAGAATAAGTATAGGGTGGTATAGTTAGTACCGCGAGCGCGAGGAAAAGAGAAAGAAATGCGTAAAGAGTAGGAACAGAGACAGGCTAATTTGGAACGAGGTATGGATGGATGGATGCGTGAGTAAAGGATAAAGATTGTAAACCAAGTCCCTTCATGGCTTTTTTGTAAGCTGAAGTAAATAAATATCTATCTATTTAATAAATATTATAAATTTAACGATTATTTGGCGATAAATTGCGATTTTTTATTGCACAAAGTGTACGATTTTTTTGAGAATTAATAATCAAATTTGCAGGTCATGTCTATGGATGAGAAGCATCACGTTGGGGCGATTCAGAAGAAACCTGGTGGCTTTCGAGAGATATTTTCTGATATATTCTGCATTAACTTTCCACTCGATCTTGACGCGAAGATTAAAGCCGTACTGTTGGGGGGGGCTGTTCTGATAGTAAGTATCGTGAAAATACAATCATTGATTTAAGAAACGAGGTATAAAAAAGAAAAGGCAAAAGAAGAAAATAATAATATTGCAGTTTTATTTCTACGTGTAGTATTAATGTCAGCATAGTGGATTGATTTTGGTTTTGGTTAGGAAATTAAAGTCAAATCGCAAAGAGAAGAAGTTTTCTAACAAGAATCAAATTTCTATTATGAATATACTTTAACTTTAAATACACAATACGTTGACTTATATCTTTTAATATTTCAGGACTTTACGTATGTGGAGTCGAGTGAAGACGAGTACTGAAGCGGCTTGTATCATTATTAAAGATATATTTTATAACGCATCAAATGCGTTGCAAAGTTTTTAATTATGTAGTACAATGTTAATTAAAATGAGCGACATGTACACGTATTCAAGATAAAATCATATAGTCATGAAAACTGTAAGATTATAACTATAACTATATATTAGTCAATTACTCTTTTAATGACAAATAATGCTTATTATTTTTATATATAATTAAACTGTATTTAAATATATTTTTACTAAGTTTATATATTCGCACAAGCATAATCAAACTTTTGCACAGAATTCGATCTCGAAAAAAAGCTCTCTTTTATAAACTTAGTGCAAGTATGTTACACAGTGCCTATGTATAGTTATAGCATTATTCATTGATTTGCGATGCTTTTGTCTTGCTTTTTTTTAAAGTCTTTTGACTATCATACAATATAACAATGAACAATATTAATTATTCTTTTCATATATACACTTATATGAATACACAAATGAATGACAATTGTTACTTCAGACCAGCCTATATTTGTTTGCTATGTGTAAATTGTATAAATAATTTTGAAATTTTATAAACATAATCTTTGTATGGATAATTTGTGATATAAACATACATATAAACAGCATTTTTATACATGTAAACAGCATGTAAACAAACATTTAAATTGTATACGGTAACATACAATTTTTGCAGCATTGTAATCTCAAATTTGAAATATTTTATTACTTTGGCAAGAAAAGCTCGCGTACTTGTATAAGCTTAAAAAAATATTTATTCAATAAAACTGAATTACGTTTTTTATTTTTCTTGTTTGTATATTTTTTGATACTGAAATAAGATCCTTGGCGTAAGTACCAACACAGCACAGAATGTCTTTGGAATATCGCTAGAATATTACATTTGAAATTTGAAATATTTTGATGAATATCTCAGAGACATTCTGACGATGTCAGCTGAATGTCTCATGCCTGCCGCAGATTTACTTTAGAATACTATAGAAAAAATATCTATAGTTCTGAATGTATTTTTTGAAACAGGCGTTACATATATGGAATGGGGTTCTCCTTATACTACTTTTATAATTTTTAATAAGGTAATAAACATACGTATGACAGCAACATGATGGCAAATGTTGCCATCGGTTTGTTTAACAGCATATTAACGGCATATTGTAAAAATGTAAAATTTTATGTGGAACACCGTTTCACACACACGTCACATTTAAAAAAAGATAAGAGCGAGTATTCGTCTCGAGGTTACAACGAGGAGCTCCTAATTAAGATTCTCATTAAAGTGTGAGCTAGTGAGTCAGTCGCTGTGGCGCCTAGATATAACGCCTGTGGCCACATTCGACTCACGAGAAGATCCCCCGCGGCGTGGCCGCTTAGCGGTGGCACATGAAACATTCGGAAAGATTTGAATCATGGTTAGATAAGGGTGGTCGCTGACAGGCCGCGCAACTACGCGCACGAAACGTCTCCAGAATATTAAGAGAATATTACGAATGTAATATTTAATATAGAATGTCTCTAAAATATTTAATTCGCAACATTCTGAAACACTTCGAATAAAATGTTGCCAAACTATTCTATATAAAACGTTTGGAAAGATTTAAAGCAAAATGTCTCGAGAATATTAAGAGAATATTGCGAATATAATATTTAAAGTAGAATATCTCTGAAATATTTAATTTGCAACATTCTAAAACAATTTAAATAGAATATCGCCAGACTATTTTGTATGAAACGTTCGGAAAAATTTAAAGCGAAATGTCTCCAGAATATTAAGAAAATATTGCGAATGTAATATTTAAAATAAAATGTCTCTAAAATATTTAATTTGCGACATTCTGAAACATTTCAAATAGAATATCGCCAGACTATTTTATATGAAATGTTCGAAAAGATTTAAAGCGAAATGTCTCCAAAATATTAAGAGAATATTGCAAATCCTATATAAGAAAGGAGATGAAAATGCGTGAAGTGCGTTTGCGGTCGCATTTATCGCAGTTTATTGTTGACCGCTTTCCGCGATGCCGATTGGCTGTGGTTGGTTGGCGTGGTCAAGGGAGTCGAGATTGTGGCGTGAGTTTCGCCAATGATGATGCTAATGACGTTTCGCGTTTTGACGTGCGGCGGGGTTAAGTGGTGTGTGCACGCGCGCGAGGTTAGTGCATGGTGGAAGTATTACATGGTGTGTGCAAAATCCGCAAACCACGCCCCTTTTTCGCTTCGGATACCGCTCAGACCCCAGGTGTACCAACTTCGAAAAATTAAATGTTTGATAATATCAGGTTACTACAACTGTTATGATTGCATCTTTGTCCCACTCTGCTATATGTTCGTTGTGTCCTTTTCTCTGAAAGAATTGCAGTTTGTACCGTTTGTAGGACGCGTGATTTCGAAAGACGTACGTAATTCGAGAGATTTTATGTGAAATTTAGTGAAGATGGTGCGTCGGTGCATTGTAAAATAAATAAGAAGCAATACTTAAAAAATGATGAAAGGAGAAAAAATAAAAAAATGAAAAAATTATTTCCGCAACAAAAACATAATTTTTGCAACAAAAAATAAACATAGACCAACTTTTGGTGACTTAGTCAATGATTTGCGAAAATTTTTAAAGAAAGACTGATCCTGCTTCCTTTAGAGTGTTATTATCTCAACAAGACTGCATCGACTTTCGTGGTAGATGAGCAACCTATACAAGTCAAACTTCCACAAAAATTAATCAAAGTTTGTAAAATATCAATTTTACATTTACTCGCGGCATTTTGTGCAGATCGAGTAAAACGATCGCGGCTTTTCAAGCGGAACGATCTTAAGAATTTTATACATTACTCGCGGCATTTTATGCGGATTGAGTAAAAAAATCGCGACTTTTCAAACGGAGCGATCTAGGAAAAGCACTATATATAGTGCAGTTCGCGGCCTTATGGCGGATCGAACTAATTTGGTAGATAATTAACTGAGAATTCTTTAAAATTAAATTTTTGTATTTGTTTTTTCTTTTTATATATTGAAAGAGACCTTCAAAGAGTCATTTTATTGCATTTTATGTAATTTTATTTGAAGCCTTTCCAGTTTAATTTATGTTAATATATGAACAAACTTCTTCAATTATTGTAAAATATTAAAAAATATTACTTACATGCAAATCACACTCTTCCTTCTGTTCGAGGCTCTCGTACGATATTCACGTATGCGATAAAAAAAGACCGAGAGAATACAACATGATGTGCGTGCAACGAAGACAACTATATTCAGTTGTAACAACTTTGTGGAGTTAAATAAGATTGGTACACCTGGGGTCTGAACGGTCAGAAAACAAGCGAGAGGGCAAAGAATTAGAGAGAGATGCTTGCAAACTGCACACACCATGTTACTTCCACCATGGGTTAGTGGCGAGAAGAAATGTGCACGTTCTTCCGGTATACAAATTGTTGTTGTGTTAATGATATTATAACCATAAACATAAACGTTTAATAAGACTTATCTAAAATAATCGTGAAGTCGTCCAAACGGAAAAGAAAAGTCCTCATCGATGCAGGAAACGGAACCAACACATTATTATTACACCATTAACCTCGTGATGCATGTAACAGTTATGTCTATTAACTGTCAAAACGTAATCTCCGCGATGACAGCAGCTCGCGAAGTAAGCACATCGAGAGAACCAATCAGCATTACGGAAAAGCGTCAACAATAAACTTCGAGAGACTGCGACTATCGATTTAATATGGATTTTTTCAGATAGGATACTTTGTGTTATATTTCATTTTCAGCAATTTTGTTTAATATTTCTATAATACTGCTATTAAAATGTTATTAAAAGAAGAGTAATGAAATAATGTAAAAAGGAAGGAAAAAAGGAGATTGAATCAAAGGAGTGTAAAATAGTAATAAAAAAGAAACGATAAAAAAATTAAAGAAAGAGAAGGTAAAGATTTAAGAAATTAAGAATGTAATTGAATACGCTTTGGAAGTTCTTTTTAATAACAGATGAATATTATATTTTGCGATTTTCTGTTACTAAAATGAAATGTTCTTTAACCCTTTCTAGACTTTAGGTACACATGTGTACCATCAGTTGTAAAAACCGTCTTAAAAGGGTTAATAGAACATTATCTTTTTTAGTAAAGAGCTTAAAAAATGTGCGATGAAGATAAAGAGAAGAAGAGGAATGAATACTTTTGTTTAATATTATTATAATATTGCTATTAAAAGAAGAGTAATGAAATAATGTAAAAAGAAAGGAAGAAAGGAGGTTGAATCGAAGAAGTGTAAAATGATAATAAAATAGAAAGGACAAAAGAATTAAAGAAGGCGGAGAAGATAAAGATTTAAAAAATTAAGAATGTAATTGAACACGCGTTTTAGGTTCTTTTTTTAAATAACAGGTGAATATTATATTTTGCGATTTTCTGTTATTAAAATGAAATTTTTTTAAACAGGACATTCTCTTTTAGTAAAGAGTTTAAAAAATGTGCGACAAAGGTAAAGAAAAGAAAAGAAATGTTATTAAAATGTTATAATATTATTATAATATTATAAATAATATTATTATAATATTGTTATTACAATGCTATTAAAAGAAAAGTAATGAAATAATATAAAAAAGGAAAGAAGGAAGAAAGTTGAATCAAAGGAGTGTAAAATGGTAATAAAATAGGAAGGACAAAAAAATTAAAGAAGGCGGAAAAGATAAAGATTTAAGAAATTAAGAATGTAATTGAACACGCGTTTTAAGGTTTTTTTAATAACGGGTGAATATCATATATTTGTGATTTTCTGTTATTAAAATAAAATTTTCTTTAAGGATGTTCTGGCTATACAATCCTGGCTTTATAAAATATTACTACAAATATTTTTTTTATTTGTTACAAATATTTACATTAATATTTTTGTAAATATTCTTCATTGACCATAAATATTATAGAAAATATTTAATAGATATTTTAACAATATTTTGGATAAATATTTTTATAATTTTTTCCGTCATATATATAAAATATGTATAAAATACTTCTATAATATTTCTAAAAAAAATTATGTAAAATATTTATTAATATTTATAATAAATATTGTGTGCTATCTGGGTATAACATACATATTTCATTGAAATATATTAAAATACATAAATATATAATTTTAATCAATTATGATGTTAACACAATTTCCTTATATTTGGAGGAAATATTATAATAAAGAATTGTTGAAAACTATTTATAACAAGTTATTGGAAATTTTATACTAATAAGTTCCGTACACTATTGTCCTTCAATTCCTAAGAAATAGTTTCTTTCCTATTGCCTTTAGATAGTCTTATTCAAAGAGATTAGTGTCTGCGATATAACAACGAAACTGCAACCGAAGGAAAACTTGTAATTAGCAAGTATTTCTTCTTTTGTGCAAAGAATGCATTGCTATCTGGGTAACTTAAGACGAACACCATATGTACTCGTATCATGTATAGGATTAATAACTTAAATAATGTTAGTTAACGTGATATTTGGCACTACAAATAAATATATTTGTATATTTTGCCATTTTTGCAATCGTCAACAAAAAACTTTTGAACGTGAATTTTATCTGAAATCAACGGTAAGAAATAAAAAAACTAGACGCATATTGATAATATTTAATGCAATTTAATGTATATCAGATATCAAATGGAACTTAAAAATCCATAAGATATTTAAATAAATACCATTAACATAATATTTGCTCTTCTATCACTTTATACAAGTCAAAGTAGAAAGTGGTCATATAGTATGGTTAGCTCATTCGAAAATTTGACATTTACTAAAATTTTGCGTCGTTTTATCATTGATATCTTAACAACAAGTTAGTAAATTAATATAAACTTTTTTAGAAATATTGCTCAATATTTTATTTACTCATAAACAAAGTTTCAGAATATTGGCAATGTTATTTCTTTATAATTTCGTTGATATAAGTGGAAATGTACTGCTACACCATAAAAATACATTTAAAATTTAAAGTTGAATAACTCGTGAACCAGTTAGAGGATCGAATTCAAATTTATGTGAATAAACATGTGTTCTAATAAGTTTTTTGAATTCTTCGACATCAATTAATGTTCTCCGTTTATTGCTGCTACGATCTTATCATCCTTCAACATTGTGACATGGTTGCCTTCAACATTATACACTTCTACTTTGTCTCGCGTGAGCTAAAAAATGTTTTTATTGCTGTATTATTAGGTATCGATTACAGGACTCGAACGTTTGTAAAAAGTACACGGAAACATATAATACCTTATGTATAATGTAAGCCATAATTTTCTTCGGTCATATTAACCAAAGAATCTCATTATTCTTTGATTCGGATTTCGGAGCAAGGTGGAGAGAGTTGTCAAGAGTGGTGGAGTGGAGTGGAGGGTGGAGAGATCGACGAGTTGTGAACGAGTCGAGTAGATCACACTCTCCGCAGTGCGCGTCGTACATGGTCGTACATCGGCAGTGATCGACAGTACCGACAGTACATCGGTAATCAGTGGGTATGGACACTTCCGTATATTAAAGTCAAGCTGTATTTCTGCGCCATCTGGGCGAATAGACAAATTTTTGGAACTAAAAGCTTAGGATTTCTACTCGATCGGTCATTTGAGTCTTTTTTAATAAGTTTTATTCTTTTTCCATACCCTAGGATTGAACTTTTATCACGCTTCAGCTTTTCTCTTTTTCTTTTCATATTAAAGAGAAAAAGAGAAAAGGTAAATCGTGCAAATGTTCAGTCCTAGGATATGGAAAAAGGAACAAGCTTAATAATTTCATATAATAAATATTGTATTTTATATTAATTTATTACATGTAATAAAAATCAACACTTATATATTTTTAATGTATTTTTATTTAATAAAATATTGTTTGTATACACAAAAAGAGATGTAATAATCATAACTTATATATGCATATACATATCATATAATCATATTAATACAATAGTATAAAAAATAATTATTATTTTATACTTATAATAATACATAATTGTATAATGTATATAATAATGATGTATACAATAATAATATATATAATAATTTCTAATAGTATATATAAGGATTATATAATGTATATGATGTATATAATTTTTAATTATTATAAATTTTCTGTTTTCCATGATTATGAATCAATTCCTATGTTTTCTAAAAATAATGAAGCATGTTCATCATATACTCGTTAATGCTAATTTAATTTTTGTACAAAATTTTGAAAAAATTAGGCTTTTTTCTTATGTTTTTAATTTGCATATCTATAAATATTTTTTGTGTATTACTTAGTGCAGAATATTTTTTCCAAAAATTAAGAGTACTAAATTTAGTAGCATACTTCAGCCGTTGTTTGTAACTTATCAGATTCTTACGCAAGGCATTATTTGGTTTTGTAAGCATTCTACATTTATCGTACATTTCTTTCGCTATTGGATTCAAGGACTTCTTTCTAGTTATATTGCTAAGTATAAGTCTATGAATACGGCTTATAGAACTTTTAGACATTGTTACGCTTAGATTAAACGGTTGTGTTGTTTGTTGTTCCTCGTCAATATTTACATGGTTTTCCAAAGTGATATTTTCTTCTTGGACTTGACTTGTACTAGGTAGATTCATACTAGGAGAAATATCAGCTTCAACTGTTTCAATTATTTCAGAAATTTCTTGGATTTGATTAAGTTGAGAAACTTGATCACTTTCATCTGTTCTAATTATTAAATTTTGATTTGGAATGGCATTATGCTTTAATCGTCTACGATGCAAACTAAAAATGTACGAGTTTTCATTAAAATGTAAGTGGCAAATTCTACATTTTCTAATTTCTTCTGCTGGTAGATTTGATATCCATGGTATTGATATTGCCTCTAGCCATTTTTTTAAGAGGAGATTATTTTTAGGAAAATAATGTCCAGGAGCTCTAGCAGGAGATGAGCAATATGGAATTATACATTTCCATCCCACTTTATTGGCCATTTTATTCTAAAGTTAAATTGTTCAATAAAATAAAATTAATATTATAATGCAAATGTTTTATATTCAAGGAAAAGATTAAAAGATTAAATTAAAAAAGATTAAATTATATGATATTATTAAATTGTTATTCATATTTAATATTAATATAGATAATTTATATGTGTACATACCTAACCTAAAAATATTTAAATTTTTTTAAATATTAATCCCCGACTGTTGTATCACCGGAACGATCACACCTACAAATTCGATGGGAGGAATACAAACCACAGGACGATATTACTCGTCCCAACAGGCTGATTGTCTTGGAGCAAATATTTTAAAGCAAAAATATGACTGATTTTAATATGACTCCAAACGGACTTTACCACTTGACTGCACTTGACGACATAACATGACATGACCGATCGGGTAGAAATCCTGAACTTTTAGTTCCAAAAATTTGTCTATTCGCCCAGATGGCGCAGAAATACAGCTTGACTTTAATATACGGAAGTATCCATACCCTGATCAGTAAGACACGAGCGACGACCAGTGACGACGTTGTCATACATACGGTGATACGCGAACGCTAACGGTGGACGGTATCGCGACTGATCGCGACTGTTGTAGTTGTCGAGAGCGCGCTTAGCGTTTGGCCTAATCCGGTGGGCTCGTGGCGGAGGAGATGATCGTCGCTGGCGACAATCGCGACAGCACGAGCGTAACGACGTGCCGGGAACCCACCGGTTTCGCGGCGGCGATGTGAGCGAGAGGGTCGCGCTCGCGAGAGCGCCGTGCGGCGTCGTCGTAGTCGTCGTCGTCGTCGTCGTTGACGACCAGCAACCACGACGACCTGGCCAGCCAGTCGAGGGGTAGGAGGTGCGCGCGCGCGCACAACACGTCGCGACGGCTGCGTTGCCGTCGTCGTCGCTGAACGCGATATATACGCGCGCAACTCACGTCCGCACGCGGCGGGAGACGGCGAGTCCCGAAGGGGAACACGATGGCGGACTTCGACGCGATCTATGAGGAGGAGGAGGAGAACGAGCAGCACCTGGAGGAGCGTTACGTCGCGATGGTACCGGACCCGATCGTGATCCGCGGGGCTGGCAACATGACGGTGTAAGTTTTAGCCTGAGAAGCGCCACTCCGAGAGGTTCTTTGTTGTCTGGTGGAGCGTTGGGAATAGGAAGGAAGGGGAAACAACGGGGGGATTCGCGCTTCCATAAAGAGAGGCAAACAAAGCCACCTGATCTTGTTGATTACGACCGCGTCTCTCTCGTTGTTGCTCCGATGTTGACAGCGTCACTTTTTTTTTCCTTAACCAAGAAAATGCATATTTAGTGCTTCATGATTTTGCATAATTAAATTGTTGCTTACCTTGAAGTCGAGCAAAGATTTTTATTCCCTTTTTTGTTCGAAGGATTTTCAATCTGCAAAAAAAAACATTTAAAAGAACATGTTATTGATCTGTGGAATTTTTTTGTTTCAGATTCGGTCTCAGTAACCGCTTTGAATCGGAATTTCCCAATGGCCTCTTGTCCCGCGTAGCTCCAGAAGAGTTTAAAGCGACTGTTATGAGAGTGAACAGTGTATTGAAAAAGACTTTACCTGTTAATGTTAAGTGGTTATTCTGCGGTTGTGTATGCTGTTGCTGTACCCTAGGATGTTCTCTGTGGCCTGTCATTTGCTTGAGCAAAAGGGTACGTATTAATTGAAAAATGGTCTCAATTTATGGAAAATTTTTTACATTGCTTTGCATTAATTTACATTATAAAAACAAGTTACACAATTGAATAGCTTTAATTAGATGACAATGTATGTACAAGGTTTTAACTTGCTCATTATCTTTCTAGACTCAGCATTCGTTAAACAAGTTGTTAGAGTGGGAAAATAGTAGGCTCTATCACAAGCTCGGTTTACATTGGAGATTGGCAAAACAAAGATGCGATAGCTCCTCAATGATGGAATATGTAAGGCACAATGAAATTATTATATCTTAGTATTATTGTATCTTAGAAAAATCTTAGGTAAGTGTAATTTTGATGATTTTGTTTTTCTTGATATTGCAGGTTCTTTTGATTGAATTTATTCCAAAGATTCCAATCTATAGGCCTGACTAAGCGATGTCGGGTAAATTTATGCAATTAAATAAATGCAATTGAATATAAATCTTGTGCAAATAATCAGTGCAATGTGCAGCTAACGTGCAGAGAAATGCAGAGAAGATAAAGTGCCGCTGCGACGATATAGGTACTTTTCTGGTACTTATGTAATACATATTTTTGTAAATATGATGGGTAGAAATCGTAGATCTTATAAATATGGACTGGCAATTGTGTTATAGTTTTTGCATTGGAAATAGAAAGCGTTCGAAATTAGTTGGAGACATGTGCTTTAATATTATATCAGAATTAAAAATGATTGCTTATTTGCTACAACATCGATATAACCTAAAAATAATTGTTTTTTAATTGTTTGAAAAAAAGAATTCTAATGAGAGAATTTAATTCTCACTAAACGAAGAACTAATAATACTTTTATTCTCCTACAATCAATAGATCAAATCATTATACCAAAATCACATTTGAAAGTATATTACAAAATTTTGATAATTTAAAACATGCCAACAAACAAATTTTGATGATTCAAAGCATGCCAATTTTAAAACTTTATTTTTTAAGTTGTGTCATTATTAACGAATGAACAATATATTGTAACAAAGAACAAAATAAGGTTTTCTTTGAAAATATTAAATGTAGATAAATAAAAATATACAAAATAAAATTTTGTAAATTTGTAAGAGGTGAGAACTTCAATGAAATATTCTATAATATAATATTAGTCAAGCATAATTTTTAGACTCTTTTCAAAAGAAAAGTACGGACACTTGTTTACATTGACAGGCTTGTTTGCATTGCCAATACATATCTATAAGGTCTATGGTAGGAATGCATAGTACAATTATTCGACGTAACGAAGAATGGGTCACGTCTTATAGAACGAAAATTATAAAAAGAAAGAGTCAGCTGCTATTTCTTCACAATTAATTTAAACGTTAAAGAAAATATTACAAACAAATCGAATAATTATTTTCTCGGAAATATTC
The DNA here is from genome assembly GCF_016802725.1 of Solenopsis invicta. Classification (NCBI taxonomy): domain Eukaryota; kingdom Metazoa; phylum Arthropoda; class Insecta; order Hymenoptera; family Formicidae; genus Solenopsis; species Solenopsis invicta. The sequence continues at coordinate 14,850,450 of NC_052673.1, forward strand.
CTTATTTCTGTTTGGAATAAATACGATCATAGATTCTCGTGTCATTTAATATATTTTTAAATTTCATTGCGCTTGAAACTACTCGACAGCTTTATTTATCATTGTTTAGTCGTTGCAAAAATAATCTCATCATTTTTTTTTTATTAAGTTCTTTTTGTAACATTTGGTCATCTATACTCGTCAACTAGGGTTTAAGCTTTTTCAGGTAAGAAATTAATCTGATTCAGTACAACGAATGTATTAAAGTACGGATAATAACGCGTCAAAATGAGTCACGTTAATCAATCTGTCTGATCGTATAATGCAACACGCGCGCGCGCTCATGTTGTACATACATACGTGTACATACATAGAAACTTATTTTAACTGTAGGTTAATTCCTTATCACGGTGATATTAGAAAGTATGATATGTAAAGCACAGCTTTACTTTCTGATACAAATTTGACAAGATATTTTAACACAAAAGAATCATTTGGGACGAAGTTCGCGTTGTCATGTGCGATTAAAGTATCGACATAGATTATAGAAGAGATATAAGTAGCAATCGCTGATAAATATAAAATATATTGACGAGACGAAATTTTAATTACGAAACGCACCAGTCTATAATAGGGCAAACAGTACACAGCTGTAGAATAGCATCAGCGCAATTACCGGGCACAGAAAGACATAGCGAATATTGTAGAAGACTGCCATGAATGAGCTCATTGATTCTTGTGTTTTTCTTTTTTGCTGTAGAAGTTAACATTATCAATTTTTACGCTTACATCGCTGCATAATATTGTGTCCGCGTGTGACCTTAGAAAAATGATTAGCGCACGGACATTTCTGTCACATATCCGTTTTCATTTTAAGAGTAATGTTTAAACTAGTCTTAAGAATGGTGAAATTGTTCATTAATAAATTTTAATTTTATGGCTAATATATTTTAATTTACTTAAGTGGTACTGCTCTATCATAGTACTGTTTACTCTATTCTTGTTAATAATATATTGCTTCTCATATAAAACAGGGATAGGATACTGAAATATCAGAACAATGTCTCCCATGTAAAGGAACTTTGTTGTGTAGGCACTATTTTACATTATACAGTTCAATATGGTTCCGTACAGATATTTCTCTATTAACAACATGTCTCATATGCGATTAATGGATAGATCGAGCAAATTTACTAATCTCGCCCAGGCGCCCGCAAAGCATAAAACGGTTGTAGGAAAATACGCAAAAAAGCATGTGAAAATACTGCAAGTGTTTCTGTTGCTGTTCAGTGGCTGTGATCGAGAATAAAAGACTAGCTTTGAATTTGAATGTGTATCGCAAACAGCTACACATAACGCCCGTGCTTTATCTTATGCGGTTTTACACGTAAAGCCTTTTATAGAATACCAGATTTATACTCTGTTTCTTTAATATTTGTACTTATTCTATAGAATAATTAAGTCAAAGTGACAAGCGTTGCATTAGAGGCGTCTGTCGTGTAGATTCATAATGCTATATTGCCATATCTGATTTCAATCAAATAGGTATTTAATCCATTAATTATCGATATCTTGAAAAATGGTGCAAACAAATTTATATGTATAGATTCTCATTTCACTCGATGGAAATATTGTGGAACGATTATACTCTCGATGATCTGTTGAATAGTTGTTAATATGTCGAATAATAAGAGTGTCATAAGCGATCATAAAAATCACATTGTCATATTTTCGGACACGTGTGTACTAACAAATTGTTATATGATTATTATTTTTCCAATAATTCTATAGCGGGCAGAAGTGTCGATATTTCTGTATGTAATGTCCTTTTAATCGATCCATTGAACAAATATTGAATTTTATATATATATATATATAAACATATATATAGAAACCGAGATATAATGTGTAATGGAATTATGCGTATGTGCTTTCCAAACTGGCTATCGCGATCCTCTTGGTAGCGTATAATAAAATTAAGGCTGTGTTAAATCGGTCAAAGTGAGGGACGCAGAATACGGTTCTAAACTATGCTTAAAAACAATTCTCGCATATTATTAGGAAATGAAGATTACTTAATATATCGATAAATCAGATTTTCTTCCAATGTTCGCGTTTTCTTAAGAGGGTTTTCCATTTTATCGCACTGATTTTTTAGAAAAGTGAGTGAATATTTTTCGAAATTATTTTTTACCCTTTATTTATCATTGTTTGAAGATTGATTTTTTTTAAGTAAATTTTTTTTTAATGGCCACAAGTGTTCTGATCAAAATAATGCATGAGGTTTTAATTTCAGTCTAGATACGAAATTATGTTTATCGATGAACCGTGTAGCGATTAAACGGGTTTACTATTAATAAAGCATTATTTATATATTTTATTTAAAAATATAGAAAATTATTCTTTGAACAATAATTAACAAAGAACAAAAAGTAATTGTGAAAAATATTTACCAATTTTATTTAAATTTTCCTAAACTTGAAAAATTAAAGCAGAAAAACCCTCTTAAATACCAAAAACGGTCTAATTGCGCTTTTTCGAAATATGTACACCAAGTATAAGAAAGCAGATAAATGCATGTAATGTTAGCCACGCTCAGTTTGCAAGTGATGTAACAACACATACACTTAGTTTGTTAATTTATTAATATTTTAATATACAGTTATAAAGGCCACGTATACTAAAAAATTAAGTCTATATGACTTATATATGTATATTGTCTACGCGAAAATTTACATAATCCTTTCTTTGCATAGACCATGAACTATGTAAACTTTGTAAAAAAAAAGGAACAAACAATTTGTTTTCCACGTTGACGTTTTTATCATTGTGCACAAATTAATATTTTAGATACAAGAAAAAAAGAATATTAATTCCTAACATCAATTAAGCACGATAATTGCAATGTAACATCAAGGAAATAACTACAAAAACTAATTGCTTATTTCAAAGATAATAACAGGCAAATTGTTTTATATGTAGATGATAGTCTATCTAGATTATGATACATGATGACACGTAATTTGCATAGTCCACATAGACATAGATGATTGATGTTTTATGCGTAGTTTTTCTTGAACGGTTGGTTTAATAACAAAACTCACTTTAAAAATTGTGCATTTTAACCGAGTACACTTTAATAGTCTGAAACTATTTTTCAATTTGCATTGTTTTGCAGAGAAGCTCAGCTAGTATCGTTGGATGAATGAACGGAGAGAGAAATATCAAAGCACATCATTCGACAAAGATTTTTCGATTTGCTCATATCATTCAGTGCACCGCTCATGAATGCCCATATAAATATATAAACTTATATTTATTTTAAATTATAAACACAAACAGATGTATATCGCAAGGAAGCCAATTATCTGAAATTGGTTTAGTTTCTAGATCTGTTTCATTTATTATTACTTGAGGGATGGAATATATCACTCCAAAGAGAGAGTGGAAATATTTTTTCAGTAAGGTTTTGTGTGCGGATTTACATAGATATTGATGTTAAGGCGTAAGAGTGTGTAACAGTAATGTAAATAAGAGATGATGAATCCGCGAGGGAATGTACAGCGAGTCGAGATTTATAATATTAATGATTACATTACGGAACATCAAAGGAAAGGAATATATTTTTGATAGAAGAGAAATGTGTGCGTAATGATTATCGGAAAATTTGAATCTAGAATTTGTTAAATTTACGTTTCTCAGATTGAATATTTTTTTTAATGCAACTTGCGTATATCACGAAGAGATATCGAGAAGATATCGACGACAATTTAATCAATACGAGTAAATTACATAACATCGCATATCACGTTACATTAAACTAAATATATTAGTTACATTAGATGTAACTTGCCAAAGCATTTATTTACCTAACATTTTAAAGTTGAAGTCAATAGGCGAATCGTAGTTGCAAAAGCGGCTAATAGTGAAATTATTGTCGAGCTATCGTGGTTTCAACATGTGCCTTTTACTCGTGAATTTGTGTGAATCATATAAATGTAAATATTATATGTTAATATTACATGTTAAGAAATATATTTGTATAGAATGAGAGTGGTTCCTATATATATATTATGCATAAATGATATAATTACCCGCAAAAAAGCTCGCGATATCGTTGCACAAGATTACACGACGAATCGAAATAGCATATCATCAGTTCGTAGTGGATAGAAGCTATCCCTTCAGAGCATTATAACATTGAGATGCGAAAATGTGAGATACGACGTAACGAGATATACGTAAATATATCATTTCAAGCTTTTGATTAACAGTCGATATAATGCAATTTATTGTATAACGACTAATTGTTTTCCGCTACGATTATCTTTTATACACATTGTTTGTTAGCCACGTAAATTTGTGTAAAATACTGTGTTAATTGTGTTTTTCAGTTTGAAATAAAACATACGATTGTATAATAGAATATATATTTCAATATTTAATGCCGAATGTATATCTCTAATATTTAATGTGTTTCTATTAGTCGATGTTGTTTCAACCACTGAAAATTAATGCATGCGGATTCTTAGTTTTCAATATAATGGTGTTTTCTCATTCAACTTCAATTGGAATTTTATTTATATACATATCGATGTTAATGTACTCCCAGTGGAGCAACGTCCAAGCAAGACTGTTTACTTCGAAATTAGAATACGTCACATTATGATAATCGACAACAGATGCTTTGCAGCTTCTAATTAAAGAAGCCCATTGTTAGTCGTATCTGTGCTACAGGACAGATAATTCTTCTTCGAGCATAGTATCAGAGTAGACACGAATTTAGGTTCTCGATTTGTCACGCGCTCAATGAAAAATGATTTTACGTAATAAAAGTATCCGATCGTTGATATTCGTTGCAAGTGTTCTGTCAGTGAATTCTACCGAGCTTTTCTCAACGTACAATGCCTCCCCTAGGTAAGCAAGTTCCATCTATTATCTACTTTTTGTTTTACATTTTATAAGTAGTTGAGTCTCAATTAATAAATAAAAATAAATACATTGTTTCATTATATAATATTTTAATTTTATTATATTATAATTATTACGTGATACGTTTTATAGATTTTTTTTTATGCTCTCGTTGAATTATTGTTGACCCTACATCCTTTTAGTTTCAGAGCCGTTTCGAAGTGTCCCTTGCCAATAACAGTTCTGGATTTCATTCGCAATTCTAGTCAGCCCGATTTAGAGGCCAAATGGCCCTGCGAAGTACGCTCGTATTGGTTGTCGTTACAGCCGTTCGTCAGATCCGTCCGTTTCTTGCTCCGCTATGTAACGCCATTTATTATAATACTCGGTAAGGAATGTCGCGATGCCCATCGTATAATTCTCGACTGTTCTCATAAAATGTTGTAACTCACTTCGTATAGGTGTATTGCTAAATGCTGTATCTTTTAGTATGTTGAGCGCACCTGTGCTATGTGACTCCAATTTGTCACTTTATCTAAGCGCGCTCGCTATATCGGACAATGGAGCGTTAATATTCAATTATGCCGTCAGTGTCGCAAAATCACACTCCACTTCCGTTAACGATCTTTTTATGGTAAATATCCTTTATGTGTATGTGTGTGTGTGTGTGTGTGTGTGTGTATGATCGATTTTGTCTCGTTGCATCTTCGCCGGTCCTCCCACTGCGAAGAAATTCATCTAGATGGAATAAACGAACAAAATCAATTTAGTTGTCTCTCGTTAGAGATAACTATAACATCAATTCTTCAAACGGTTCCTTTCAATTGGCTCAAGGTTCTCCTCAATTGACGGCCTCAAGTGAATTTCAGCATCAACTGAGAAAGATCTTAGCAAAGATCGAACTCGGGAATTTATATCGTCTTGTGAGTGAAACCAACCGAAAGGAATTGTTCAAAGAAAAAATTCATTTTATTGCACATGCATTGGCCTTAGACTCGACTGACTTCAAATTAAAGTTAATTAACATGTTGATTGTCATGATAGTTAGTCTACAACTAGGGTTGAGTAATCAGTTAAAAAGTTAACAACTTTTAATTTAATTTAATTTTTAACTTTATCAATAAGTTATTTTTAAAACATTTAAATTTTAATAACTTAATAACTTTTTTCCAAGTTAATGATTTACCTGTGTAAAAGAAAAAAGTTCCCATATCAAATAAAATAATATTTTATCTAAACTTAATTTAATAAAATATTAAATTTATTTGATGATCCATATTGTTACTTAGAGTAATTTAATTTAATTTAATTTATTATCTTACCCAACCCTATCTATGATCATGGCATCGTATCATGTAATTATCTGACCTCTCATTGCAGGGATCGGTGTGTACAAAATTTTTGCTTGTAAAATATAAATGTTATCTAATATAAAATTTTTAATATTAAATAGATTAAATGTAAATAGAACTTTTCTTACTTTATATTGTCATCCCTCTAGCTATTTATGTCATTCGAAGTTTTATATTAAATGGCATTTATTTTTTCAACAAGTGTTTTAAATTCGTTTATTCATCTCAACGTCTCAATAAATTTTGAAAGAAGATTGACACTGATCACGGGAGGATCAAAATTTGCACGACGCTCAGGATGATTTTCTTGCAGAACAGCAAGTTCCTATGCGGCGCGAATTCCGTGAGCATGGAACTTTTTCAATTTACGTCGACCTGGCTGATCGTCGCCCTCACGTGGACACGTGTCATCGCCGTAGTGTTTCCATTCGGGGCTCGCGACTGCCAGAATCGCTCCGCAATTACAATTATCACCAGCCTAGTCTGCATAAGCTTCATAATATCCTTAACGAAGCTATACTCCGGCGGTAAAGCGTACATTCCACACAATTGAAAAATTTGTGTTAAATTTAACGTCCATCGTGCGTTTCAAACAATTTCAAATTTTATAGTAATTTAATACAAGACATTAAAAAGTAGCACAAATATTATGTTAAAAATTAACGCAAAAAATGTAACACTTTGAAACATATTGTGAAAGCATATTTCTTCAAAATTTCATCAACATTCATAATAAATACATGTACATTTTATTTATTATTTTAGAACTGACGTTTCAAAATTATATTACTTTTTAATTTGCTCATTTATCCATAAATTGTGTCATTTTAAGAAATGTTGAATATTAGTTCACTACAAGATATTCAAATAACACAATCACATTATGTTAGATTAACACTCGGACATATCAAAAATTTAACACAAAAATTTTAACAAAAACCAGTCTTAACACAAATATAACATTTTTTTTAATGTGCACATCATTTTCCCCTTTGCGTCACTACGCCTCATTGCTCTCTTCCTGTAGTTTCTGTCAATGAGTTCTGACTTATGCTTACTTGTAGGATACGAGACCGATAGCGTTTTCGAATTTATACCGTGCCAGGAGAAGATAAAGCCATGGGGTAGAACCATGTACCTTTACATCGCCTTGTCCACGTGGCTGCCCTTGCTTTTTATATCGATCGGCAATTTGCTGCTGATCGTTCGCATGAGAAGGTCTTACAGAATTCACAACGAATTAACACGTAAGTCATCGCCGCCGATCGTTGACGCGTGACGTCGCCGCACGTGGAGATTTAACGGCGACCTTCGCCTCAGATAATTTTAGGTATAGAAGCAGTAACTCGAGCAGGACGTTGTTCGCGGTATCGATAGTACATTTGATCTTGCTACTGCCGCTGGGAATTGTCGAAACGTTGGAACTTTATTGGGACGTGATTTTAATCAAACATCCTGTTAATGCGGGAGAGAACGAGAGATATATACATTGGTATAATATCTTTCAAATTGTTCGACAAAATATAGAAATTTACATTACAAACGTTTCATGGTATAGTTTGTTATTCCGAATTAGTTCTTTTATTTGGAAAAAATTTATAAAAGTTATAAACTAATTGGTACATTTGTTTTGCAATATTTGAATATCATTTACAAGTTTTTTCAAACATTAGAAGAGATATTTTTGGCAATTTGTAAATCTATAGAAAAAAACTTTTCTTTCTCTCTTTCAACGTTTAAACTATTAAAAAATATCTAAACGAAAAAAATGTTTTTAAACCCAAAAATGAGAAAATTTAAATATATTGATAAAAATGGACATAAAACATTTCAAACTGATACATCTTTTATTATGAAACGTTTGGAAAACGTGTTTTAAATGTAAATATTTTTTTCTTCACTTGTTTACAGTGTATATATCTCAATACGGAAGTATTGTTATTTTTCAGGTTGCAAGAGAAGATGTTACTCAAATGGTGTCGCGGATTGTTCTTTCACATATATCACTGGACTTTCGCAATAAACTTTTTTCTGTATTACCTGACAGGAAAGAAATTCAGAAGCGTCGTAACGCAAAGACTGAAAAATTATACGGATACGTATCTGCCGTGCCACGGAAATGTCCTGAGATGCAACACGTGGAGTAATTGTCATAAACATTTACGATCTTGCAGCGCATTACTGACGAGGGCTGTTATGCGAAGTAAACAAAGTAATGCCAATGAAAGAAGCAGCAACGTTACCTAATTGTAAGAGCGAAGTACATCAGGAAAAAAACTGTATTCGATATAGAGTGTTACGTTACAGCTCATACATATAGTATACATAACTGCAGAAAAGATACATGTACAACTCAAAGCGATAAATAATTATCTCTTTTTTGATTACTTTATATACACATCGTATCTTTTTAATCGATTCCGGAAGCAATTTTTCTGGGAACAGAAATTTGATTCGAGAAAGAATTTATTTTTTTTTCTTGTTTATTTTGTATACACATGAAATGTTTACACATTAAACATTGCAAAATATCACATTGCATATTAGGCGTCTTTTGCATAATAGCGTAATTCTTACAAAGTAAATAGCAATTTAATTACATGTGAAGATGATTTATTATTACATTTTGACTCTAACTTTTCATTTTGTTTTTGCTATTCATTGTTTTGCATCACTCGCCTTTTCTAGTCTTATAAACTAACATTCTGGTCCCAATGCAGATCTTTGATGCAATCTGGGATATCATGTTAATACTGTATTAACGAGAATTTCGAGTGAAATATACAAGAGTAAAATGTATTGAACTCTTTTCAAATCAATATGAAATAACTTAAGATGATATACATATAGAGTTCACTATAAATTTTTTTCTCCTAAGATTTAGCTAATGACTTGGTATGTGTATCATGAAATATTCGAATTTCAATGCACATGCTAAATTAGAGTTTTATCAAACGTAATTACATAACTCGCATATGAACATAATTAAGTATACACATATACATTAATAATTACTCAACTTAACAGTACATTAAACGAACGTTATCTATACACTACATCATTGCCTTTCCCCGTTCTTCCACCCAATTATGCATTCACATAATATACATGTACAACTGTACCACCGTTGGTAACTTTTACTGAAATAAACTCTAAGTTAGACAAAAAATACATGTATATAATACATTAATACAGAAATCCAACATATTTATTTATACATAATCATCCTTCAATTAATGGATTTTTTTTCTTAACAAAAATCAATTTATATTTATAGCGCATAAATAAGGAAGATATGGAATAATTTCTTAACTTCATATATAAAGCATTAGATTTTCAAACACAATATATACAACGAAAAAATTATAACTTTGTTTCTATGCTAGATCTGACTAACAAAAGGTTCAAGAAGATAGTATCTAAATCGAAATTATCTAACGAAGACTGATTTTTTATTTGATTGTTTAGAAATCTATCTATCAAAAACAAATCTTTCAAATAATGTACAGGAAGAAGATATTTGAACCAAAATGGATTATTCATTCGTGTAAATTAATATTAATAATTTGTACACTTTGGCAGATCTGTTACTTTCTACCTTACATTGATACAATATGTTTAAATTATGTTTAAACAGCTGACTTCTGTATGTGCCAGAGAATTTCAAATATATACTTGCCAAAGTATATCCTTATATAAAATTCACAAAGATTTTTAAATATTTAAAATATTTAAAATTCGAGAACACTGATATTTAAAGAAACTCTGAATAGCACAATAAATAAAAAAATGAAATGTTGAAATATTCTGTTCATACGATTAGAAAAATGTAAAATGTTTAGTAAAAATTAAGCTCTCAGACGTTAGATGCGCACGTATAATCTCGAAATAAGAGAGAAACACAGTTCAGTACATGATTCATAATTTCAGCAGCATCCTTTATAAAATATTGCAAACAGTATAGGGTGCAAAATTTTTTCCGAGTTATCTAAAGGAATTGTAGATATCATCAATATATCGCAGATAATGTTATTTTCTAATTCCTAAAGATAATATCGTGATTATTTTCGAAAATGATCTTTGTTGGAACACGACGATAAAAACTCGTATGTATGATTCAGTCTTTCCATCAGTAAAATTTTATAAAAATTTTTTCTTTAGTGATTTGTACATGATCGAAATTATATACAGGACCATATCGAATCCATTTTTACACTTTCTTTTTTTATCACCATTCTTCGTAATATTTCATAAAGATGTAATTAACAATCCTAAATGTTTGCAATACAGAAGCTCTCGAAACAGTAAATTGTTAATACAATACAAAATATTTAATGAAAAAATGTTTAAAAATTACAATAATTACTCGGAAGTCTATTTACATAATTTACTGGAAATTGTCCCTTCCTACCGTTGTACTCACCATACAACCAATCTTTCGATACCCTTGATATGACTGTGATTTTCGCGCCCTCCTGAAACATCGCAATACCATTAGGAATATAATAGATCTTTCGTTCACACAATTACTTTGCCGTAATATTTAATACCTCAAATGATAAGTCGTCGCTGGTTTCTCCCGGAAAAGCGTAAAGCGCTGTGACCACGTTGTCTGATAAACCTGGCAAAGGTACTTTAATATCAATGAAACTAAGTGGAAAGATCCCCTGACGATTTCCTATTCTTCCTTCCAACCAGTCATCATTGACCTTCTTCACCAACTGCACAATATCGCCCTCCTTTAAAGCCAAGTCGGTCGGCTGTGTCGCTGAGAAATCGTACAGCGCAATACCGTAAGGTTCATTAGAATCTTCCTGTGAATTGTCAACATCATTAACAAATACGTCATATCTTTCTCTAAACGCACAAGTCATATATAAGCTTTAGGTTTACACTCACTTTAAAATTGCTGCCAAGCTCTGCCAAATAATTCGCAGGTAGTGCCGGCGGTGGAATCGTTGGCATGGGCGGCGACGGACTATCACTGTCCTCACCGTCATTGGGCCACGCATTAGAAAAATTCAATGTCAATGGTTTATTCATTGTGCCGCTACTCGAAACTTTGAAATTGATACACGCTTCCCTAGGGATCGGTTCGAGTTTCTTAAATGGTAATTTTGGCGCTGGAGGCTTAGGAGGTTTCGCTCGAATTATCGTAGGCATCGATGTCACGAAAGGTTTAGAAGCGATCGAATTGGAAGGCACTTGGTTCGCCATGCGATTGTTGGAGTTAAAAGGGAAGAAGTTTGCGCCGCTGGCGATCTGAGGCACATTCGAGCACGTGTCCTCGAGAGGCCCGAACGGATCTTGCATCGTTGTTTTAGTCTGCCATGGGTCATTTTGTACTACCTTCCTGGTGGACATACCGAAAAAGTCAAAATCATCCTCGAAGGCACTTTCCGTTTGCGATGTGTTTCCGCTACTCGTGAATACAGATGGATTGGAGTTTCCGTCACTACCGAAACTGTCGACGCTGACACCGTCACTCGAGCGTGTCGTGAACGTCGGCGACCCAGGCGGGCTGAGATCTATCAAAGATACTGTCGCGACTGAGTTTGAAGGCTGTGCCATTGAATTTTGTAACTGGCCTGTAGAACGCAATGGAAAAGGATTCTCCTGCTTTTTTCGTCCAAAGAAATTAGTCAGAAGCTCTGTCGGCCTGGCCTAGTGTGCAAAACAGAATATATTTATTAAAGTACTGTTGTAATAGACACTTCAAAAACTATTAGCACACTTCATAGATCACAATTCTTACTGGCTTTTTTGGTTTTTGATCCTTCTGGTACTGCGTGTGGTTATAATTGAATTTTGGAGGTGGTGGTCGAGGAGGTGGTTTCTTCTTCTGTCCAGGTTGTGTCGTTAGGGTACCTCCAAATATATCATTACTGAAAACACACAAGGTTGCAACGTTACCACAATGATACAGAGGCTAGAAAGGCTAGATTCTAAGTAGAATTTCTCATGGGCATCTTCAGATAAGAGGCTCATTATTTGCAAATGTGCAAACTACTTGTACATCTCTCCCTTTGTTCTTGACATCTAAACTGCATTCAGAAATCTTACCTGGGTGCACCTAGAAGTCATTTTAGCCCTGTTTAACATTTGAAACAACAAGGACAAAATATCTTAAATGTTTCTGAACTCAGCCTTGATTATACACTTTCTTCAGGTATGGACAGCATAAAATCTGCACAGCACACTGTCACAAAAAACAAACCTAGTGGGACGATGACGACATACCTGCTGCTCCAGATCGGATCTCTTTGCGTCGCACTCTGGCCCGGGGGACGAGGCGCAGCACGCGTCGGTATCCGCATGTCTGAAAGCAACAACGACAGACGACAATGATCAGAAGACTGGGCAGCTGGGCTCTGACGCACGATCGGTTCCTCGTACACGCTGGTACGCACGCGTTCGGTACGCGCGCGCGCCCACACACACACACACGCACAACAAGCGCACACACGCGCGGATAAGCGAGCGTAAAACGAAAATTTTCCAAAACAAAGTGCGTGGTTGCGTGACAGATGGACAGACCAGGACGGACGGTTGATGCGATGCGTATGTCTCAGCGTCGCCTCGCGATTTGCGGCGCACTACGTACGCCCACTTGACGCGAGTATCGCGACTATCGCGGCGATAAGCGGGACGCGAGCCAGTCGCGGCGGCGTGTGCTTTTATCTCGCGTTCGCCGACGAGATCGCGGGGCGATTCGGGGAAACGGCGGGCCGTAAGTTCGACGCGCCACCGCGATCAAGAACGACTCAACGGCCGGATGATTATCGCGACGAGAGGAGACAGACACGGCGGGCGGTGGAGGGTCGGATCGGGACCCCGATCGCGTCCCGGTTTCCGGGACAGACACCACTGACCCGCCGATCCTCGATTCACGCACGAAGAGAACGTCGACTCGCGGCGCCGTTACGTTATCACTCACCTGTTCTCACGTTCGCGGCCATTTTTCATTCGTCGCCGCGGCACGCTGCACCGCAGCGACGTCTTCGTCGTGGCAGCGTGTCTCGAAAACAGACGCTTTCAAATTTACGCTGTCAACGGCTGGCTCGTCACGCGCGCGGCTACATTTCCCTCACCCCTCACGGCACCACGTGATTCCAAATTTAAATGCCCGAATGTATCTTCCTGCATGCCATGTGACCTAATAGCAGGGTTGGATGTTTACGCGTGAAATATAAATAAATCTACATTATGCGCAGAATTGAGAGTACTAGTTAAAAAGTTAAATAATAAAATTAATAACTTTTAACTTGACTTGATTAATTTCAAATGAATTTTTAACTTCTATAGGTGCGTTCCGTTTTTCACGCAGAGTACTGCAAATCTGTAGATATATATAACGTGAAGTATAATATATGTAACGTGAACCATATAGATTGTCAGTACTCGCAGTGAAGAATTTCGAAACACAGCTTTTATTTACCACTACACTATATTGTGGATTTTCTTATTAGTAAAAACATACAAATCTTCAAGTAGTTTTTTCTTAGTAAAATAATAATTATAAAATTGAAATTTAATTAATTTACTTGACAATCAATTTTTACACGTCTGCATAATTTTTTTAGAAGTAAACAAAATAAAGGGTTAATTTTCCGAGTGTTTTATTTCCTTCTTCTTCTTTTTGTGCCAAAAGATTTAGAATCAAATCGATTGCGGACGGGGTCTGCGAGTGTCTTAAGCCGCCACTGACTTTTCTCTGCGTCAAAAGTTGCATTACTTTTATGAGTTGTGACGTCAGACTGGTAAAGAATTACGTAAATAATTCGCACAATTTACGCAAGTTGATAAAACACATACAGTTACTACATCTCGCGTCACACATTTCTTATCATCTTTAAATTAAAAATAAATCTGATCCAGTTAAATCCGAGAAATATTAGATCTTATGTCAATAATTTAACTTCGTAATAGTGTTTATCGCAATAATTTTTAATTAAAATTTCAACAATCCTCTTTAATATGAGCTCTGTTAGATTTTGCTTAATGTGTCTGCATTTATCAAAGATATGACTTTTTCTTTTAATATGCTGAATATATCGTATCAGCAGTGTTGGGCAAAATTTAATCAATTTATTAATTATTAATTATTAAGACTAAATTTTTAGTAGTGATAATTATTAATTAGTATTTTGTAATTTCTTGATTATAAGAAGTTATTAAGATATTTTAGTTGCCTTGAGATAAATCTTGGGCATTAATCAATTATAAACGTTTAATTAAATTGTACATAATTATGATTAATTCGCTCAATCGAAAATAATTTACTGCTACTGATTAAGAAATTAATCATTAATTATTGTTTTAGTCACTGATTTATAGCATGAATAGACCGTATATTTCATTAATGTAATAAATTATCAACCAATATTAATTAAAATTCCGATGCAATCACATTCTTTAAGTTCATAATTTTTCGTAAAAACTAGAAATATAATTTTTGAAATATGATTATAAAAATTAATGACTGACAATTATTATTTTTTAAATCAACGATATTTAATTTATTTCAATAATCGATCAAATTAATCGTGTTTATATAAATAATTTTTAATTTTACAACATCAATTAGTTAAGCGAAAACTTGATTAATTATAATTATATTAATCAAATTTATTATACAAAATCGTTTAACAATTAATTGATTACACAATTAATTGATTATTGTCCAATACTGCCTATCAGACAGAGAGAGTTAATCGGCTGCAGAACAAAAATAGAACAAGCAGATAGAAAAAGACAGACGGCTCTTCATCGTAAACGCCACTTTATTTTACCTATGTACAGAAACGAAGTTCCCTTAAACGCACCTAGACAGTGATTGAATACAATAGGATTTAATCGCGTCGAACTTATGTACAAATTAAACATCGATGGATGCACGCGGCGTTTTGTACCCTGACTGAGAACGATACGTGGAGGAATCTTAGTGCCGCACCTGGGATATCGTGCCCCATTATGGTGCGTGAATATTATAAAATAAAAAGGAAAAGAGGAGTCTCTCTCTCTCTCTCTCTCTCTCTCTCTCTCTCTCTCTCTCTTTCTTCACTCGCGCGGAAGTTACAAAAGAGTTCGCGTAAATAGGTAGATTGACAGGTATCTTTATATACAAGAACACATGATACTTTCTTCGAACGTGAGGGACCGAGGTAAAGATCGAGACGGAGTCCCGATCGATCGACAACCCCATTGTCCCTGCTTTCCTTTTTTCAATCCGGATGCCGAAATAAAAAGTTTTACGAGCCACGAGAAATGCCTCGTCCGACGCGGGTTCGATTCGAGTTTCACATGAGGCTGAACTTTGCATTAACAATCGAGCTGATGCTCGTGTTTACAGCGACGTTCCTCAAAATAAATATTTTATGAAACAAACGGCATTCTACAATTGTTTATTACATATGAAATTTCTATTTAAATTAAATTAAACCGTTCTGGAATATCTAAATTAATGAATTTCGATTCGCACTCTGAAGTCATTTGATGATATCTATAAATTTGTTTTCTCCATTCTCTCGGAAGCATTTCATCGTTTAAAAGGGATCAAAAAACCCTATATCGAATTAATCTCGTTTATGTAGGATAAGCGATTTTAATCGGTTGCTTAGCTTTAAATTTATAGTGAATTCGGTTAGACTAGTGCATATTAAAGCAGTTCTTAAAACCACTGATCTAATTTGAGTGTAGAAAAGAAAAATGAAATACACGTTACGACGTTTCTGTCACTAGGAATTTGACTGTTAGTTACGCGACAGTGATATGTCACTTACGAACATCAGTTGAAACATCACTGTAACGTAACGTGCAATGAATTAGTACGTTATAATGCTTGCCACATACGGTGCTGGCAGGGATCAATTTTGTACGTTTTGTATACGATGTATATTTAATGTGCACCAGTGTGCATCAAACACACAGTGCGTCCAACCGAATTCGCTATTAGTCTCAAACTCCGGAAAACATTTCAGGAGTATTATTTTGGGCACATCTAGCGATGACTGCAGCATCCATTAAGTAGTGCAGCGTAGCAATCTACTTAACAATTTTACAGTCTTTGGTCTGGCTGTCCGTTTGTCTGTCCGTCTGCGAGATTTCTTAGAAATGGCTGAACTTTCTCAAGCTTTGTTTTCATCAAAAGATTTAAGGACCAATCCAAGGATTTCAGCTCTACCGAGGCAAAATGCGAGATAAATTAGTTGACTGTAAAGGGGTCAAGTCAATAAAATTTTTTAACAAAGTTTTTTTACAGCGGTTTTTTTGCTGCACTACTTATTCACTTATCCGTCGCAAAGGGTTTATTTAACATCGATACTGATTTACAACATCAAACTCTACCATAAAATACGAAGAGGAAAAAATAACTTCATTAAAATATCACACTATCTAGCATTGATGCAAATGAGAATCTCAATGTCTGCCTTGATTTTATTTTCGTAATTGACTTGCGATGATAAAAAGTCTATTGAAAATAGCTGACGAGAGTTATTTGTAGTTTTATATCGATCGGAATTTTATTCAAGAGAAAAATCTTCAAAATGGGACGTACAGCCTCATGTGCCCAAACTGATACAAAAATGTTCGCTTCGTTCGTTTTTTTTTGAAAATCGAAACCTAGTGAGCTGTACATATATTGCGCAAGCGATGACTTTAGAGGTCTGAGTCAGAAGAGAGTAAATCTTGCTTTTATAATTCACTAGAGAATTACTCTACCTGAAAACATTGCCATCGATGAACACATTTTATATATTCATGGATACTCTTTGTCGTACGAGTAATCCAGAAGCGTATTCTTTTATTGTTCTTAAGTTAGAAATTTACTGTTCAACGTATTTATATCTTTTTTTCTAATAAAGTTAATTGTATAGGCCACACGTCCAAGCAATCTTGAACTTTTTGGGCAATGTTTTTAGGTCGGAGAATGAAATTTTATCGTATTCAAACGAGAGGAATTTCCTTCGATGTCCGCCTAGTACATTTGATTGACTCCATGATATAACGATGACAGGTAAACGGTTGTGTAGAGGAAAAACAGAGAAGAATGAATCGGATTTTAGATTAGAAACTCATTTGAATTCGTTCGGCCTGCTTTAGTAACGTTTGGTCATTAGCCGATTCATTTATTCTCGCGCCGATTCATTATATTTTCTCTTTTGACTGCGAGTTTTTAACTTGTAATCCGATTCAATCTCTGATTCCATTCATTATATTCATCGCTTTATACTAGATACTATACTATACAAAGCTCACCGGTTATACTCGAATGTACGTTAGGTTTCACGTCCCTTACTCGTATTATAACTGTTTACTCGTATATATAACTGTTTACTCGTATCAACAGCGGATTCGCCGGTATAGCGTGAAAAACCATAGATACGCAACGCGAAATATCGAGAAAGTCGAGGATGTGTGTCTAACGCACAATACAAACATCGAATTCGATCGTTTACAATAATTAATGTACATGGACTTCAGAGACAGATGACCGCAAGTAACCGCATGACGCTTTATGAAACAACCTGTATATTTCGTATCACATATGTCGCTCAGAATCTGCTCAGATTCTATCACAAAGGATTCGCATGTGCGCGCGCACGCGCGCGCGCAAATATATCTGTATACGCAACAAGGCGAAATATTTCTTGGACCGGTAATGGCAATGTTTCTCGAATCTAGGATTCTATTATAGCCGATAGAGACTTTTTTTTAGAGACTAATCACTTGCGTCACGTTGCCTCCGAAATTGCCAGCGGAGAATGACCAAAATCGAGACGCTATTTTACAGAGGATTTCCCTCGATTACTTTCGCTGTTCGGTGCCCCGCGAGTTGTCTCTAGACTAGAGTGAGCTTATCTTTATACAATGAGACGTAATATCATCTTATTCAAGATTCCAACTTTGACCGTTCAACTCGCAGGTGACAGGTGTTAAATGAGGAAAATAATCCAGGGCATTGTGTGTTCAGGATAGAGACTTTGGTTACTCTCCCCTACGTAAAAGTTCAATCGAGAACGATTACACTCGCTCCGTGTTAATACGCTCTATCTTCGAAGCTTATTTTCTAGGCCGTATCCTCGCCGGCGAAAAGAGGAGGATCCAACACATCCTTAACCGTACTTAGCCGCGCGTCTCCGCGCGAAGCAAGGATCGATTCGACTTTTTCGATCCAAGTTGGAGACTGCGCGACTCGAACTTATGTGAGCGAAGCGTGTAAATTCAGCTGCCATTAACACATTGACTGTCAGGATATATATATATATTTCTCAATTTGCAAATCATTTGTAGATAAAATTTTTTACTGAATATTGCTCTTTTGATAACAGTTTCATTCGATTTTGCGCGTATTAGTCGAAGAACATTTTGATATACATGTACAAGACATGTTTTCGCTTTTCGCCGAGCTTATCCGCTATTCGCTACGGGCACAGCCAATGTGTTAAAAGAAAATCGTTTCGTCCTCCTTCTTCTTTTGATTGCGCCAACTCCCCCCTCTCGGCCGGAGGACTCGATCCGGCTGTCGGCGCGAGAGAAGCACTAGGATGAGAGAGAGTGTGATGCCGTCACGCGCGGAATAATGATCCTTCCCCCGAAAGAGAGAGAGTCAGTCTTGTTGAGGAGTAATAGATAGCTCTGGTACGATTTGGTCCTGGCACGAGGACCTGCTGCCGGACGTAGGCGTGTACAACCGCAGCGGCTTCGACAGCCACGGGTGCAGCGGCACGTCCTCGGCGTACGGTCGCTCGGACGGCTCCTTTCGCAGCAGCGAGCGGATCAGGCACTTGGCACGCGGGCTCAGGCCCTCCGGTACGGCGAACAGGCCGCGCGAGATCTTGGCGAAGAGGGACGCGTGCTCGGCGTCGTTGAACGGATAACGGCCCACCAGCATCGTGTACAACAGCACGCCCAGCGACCAGATGTCCGCCGCCTTGCCGGAATAGGCGCGTCCGGAGCGCAGCACTTCCGGCGCAACATACGCCGGACAGCCGCGTCGGTCGGTCAGCTTGTCGTCGTCGTTCTCCACGATCACCGCGTCCTCGAGGCTCTCCAGGCGAAGCCGCGTTCTGAAAGAAAGAAGAAATGTCCGGTTGAGAAAATATTCATCGAGATTGCTGCAACCGATTTCTCGCGCGATTTGCCATTGTCTCGAAGATAATCGAGTCGTATATCCCCGTGTCTCTTTTCTCTCTCTCTGTTTAATTTTAAATTTATTTAGCTTTTAAGAGGTGAACAAAAAAAAAAGAATCATTCAATAGTCCAGTGGGCGTATGCCAGGACGAACGGCCCACCTAGATACCGAGAAGATTAAAGACTCGTGTACTCGGATCTTTCTCTCGAAGGATCAGGCATTAAATGTTGCAAAAGATTTACGATCTTTTTCCTTTCGGCGTCGTGTGAAATTCGCTCTGCGTGTCTCAGACACGCGTTACGGCAAGCCCTGCATTTATTATCGACCGGTTACGATCTACTCGCTGCGCGAGTTCGCTGAAACTAGAAGCCGAAGATCGTGCAATCTCTTAATGCGGCCGAGAGAGATCCGTGGGGTTCGCCTCGCGCGCGTGTACTTTAAGTGCGCGCCCGAAGGCAAGGTATTTCAATTTAGCAAGAGGACACCGCGATTGAGCCATCGTTCTCAGTCGTCGTCGTCGTCGTCGTCAACGGCGGCGGCGGCGACGAGAACGAATAAGGCGGGACGAGAAGACCGGGTGAAAGAGAGAGCGAGAGGAGAGCGCTGCGCTGGCCGGTCGCTGCGCGTTGATCAACCTGCAACGCGGAAGTCGCGCGTGTACGTAATATTCTTGGCTCTTGGGTAACTTCTGAGCTCTCCTTCGACACGAGTTCTCGCCCACGATATTCGAGAAGGGGCAACGCTCGGGAAAGCGCCACGTATTACACATTGTACTCTCTTACAGAAGTACATTCCTGTACATGTAGTTCCCTTAAAATCGTTCACAGAAGATATTTCAGCCTTCTCGAATGCATCAAAAATTACTGGCTGACAGTAACTTGCTTATGAAATTCTATAAAAGTTGCGTTTCTTTTTGACGCGTTTAGCAAGACAATACAGTTGCAAGGGCAAGTAATCAAAAGAGATTGCATTTCTTAGGACATCGAGTTAAGTTTCGGTTAACAAAAGCTTTCGCTCTAATTCCGTCTTAATTTACTATTAACACGACATTGTTATTTGGTGAATGTATTTTTAAATTTCTCATCGTAAGTATAAGCGAGGGAAACCTCTAACGAGACACATGCGTCTATTTTTATCGTCTATTTCTACCGACACCAAAAATAAGATTTTCGTCAAGTTACATAATACAATAGTTGCAGAAATGCGAAATGTCTTTTGACGGAATCAGTTTTCAGTGAAAAGCAATCGAGACTCGTTGTCAGCGCGCATCTCGGAAGAATCAAGAGAGACGGAAGCGCGCCTCCGGTGAACGCACGCGTCACGCGAGAGAGTCGTTACACGATCTTGACAATCCGAATGAGTGTCAATGGCCTCTTCTCTCTCACGAGCAAATGAATCGAACGAACGCGATGGCACGCTAGGCTATTCATGATGAACCAAACGCGGCCGCTGCGTGAAGAGAGATAGATATAGATAACGCGAGACAGAGAAAGAGAGAGAGAGAGAGAGAGGGGAGAGAGACAGAGGCATCGCACAGCTTTCTTCGCAAACTTTCACCCGTTCGCTGGTTGCAGCACGATATCGCTCCGGGTTCAAGAACCCCGACGCGGCGGATACTAGGCGCGATGTGATTTCTTCGAACTCGTGAAATTTTAGAAATGTAAAAAAAATTAAAGATGCTACTACCACTCGGGCTTTATAAAATATATATATATATATAAAATATTGCACACCACTTGAGTTGAACTAAAAAGATTTTTCAATAAGAATACAAAGATAGTACCGCTTGGATTTTGCAAAAAAAAATTATAAATACTACACTAACCGAAAAATTACTAAATTTTGATAAATATTTATTCGAATAGGATTAATGAAATATGATACATAAATATTACTTTATAAGAAAAACTTGAATTTTACAAAATTTTATAAACATTGAGAGATCGGAACGCGTTGGTTTTCCAAGATCTGCAATTTCTCTGAAACAGAGACTGCGCTCATAGAGCTTATGGCAAACACGCTTCGTTCTTGTTTAATATTTGATAAACAATAAGGACGAAATGATACTTGAAGCATTGTGTGTGCCAAGCGAAAGCAGAATTATCTGCACGCAATACTCGTTTCTTCGATGTTACAAGTGCGAAGCTTACAGCCTCCGAAAAAGATCCTGCCGAGGCCGCGAGAATCATTAATCACAGTCATTAATCAGTAGATTACCCTCGCAGACGCGGCAAATTAATGTTTCTAATGGTAAGGTGGATTTTCTCGAGACTATTTTTATCCCACAATTAAATTAATCTTCGTGTTGTACAAGGAAAATCTGGAACTAAACGGCTACGTAAACAAATGCAAACTTACGTGGATAATTCATTTTGGTAAAACCGTCGTCCGTCTTGTACGTACGTAGAGAAAAATTGATTTTCAAGAAGTTATTTATTTTAAAATAGCCATCTCTCATAGAATTACATTATTAATACCATGCCAGATTTGAAATATAATCTGTACATACATTGAGAAAAAAAGTTGTAAACTTTTAACTCGATTAAATGTTTTTTAGTTCAAGTATTTATGTATTTAATTCAAATTCATAAAACACTTGAACTTTAATATTTATATATTTATATATTTAACTTAAATACTTGAATTAAAAAAATTTAATCAAGTTGAAAATTGTAGTCAAATTAACAACTTTTTCTCTCGGCGCAGAAAGAACGATTTTATTGAATCTAAATTTTAGCTCGATGCAGATTTGAAAATAATTTTATTGGGCCGTCAAAATAATTATGTAGGACGTTGAAGCTAGTTTCGGGAATATCAAAACTTTTTGCGGTCTCGTTCGTCATGCTCGAACATTTATTTTTTCATCTGTATTTAACTAAATTCTAGGTGCTTCAGCAAAACCGTTTTTCTTTTCGTGTAATTACCAAATAAAAATTTTAATACAATTCATACTACAATATGTAAATACTTAAATAAATTATATGCGTGTGAAATGTTTGCGAGTACAGGTCTCAGGTCAACGTCCCGGATTTATAGTTTCAAGAATAGAGAGGTCTTTCGGACGCAAGAATCAAACGAGACCAACGATTGTACTCGCAGGGATCATTAACCTCGCGAATGACGATCCCGCCGATTGAATTCGAGGCCGAACTGGACCGGGCACGGTGCCGTTGCGAAACGTGATGCGTGGCAGAGAGAAATCCGGCCACGAGATCGCATCGTACTTTTCACCGAGAAGCTGTACCCGACGACAATAATGTTGACGGCGATAACGACGACGACGACGACAACGGAGCCCGTGTTTATCGAGACGTACGTGTGACGCACTTGGCGATTACCATAGGTCGAGCTCGATACGCGAAGGCACATCCGGGAAAAGACCGATCTGATCGCCTTAATCCGCCCATTGTCGGTCGATGAAGTAAAGAGAAACCCACGCGGGAGATCTGCGAGCGAGACGGAACGCGCGCGCGGAGATCTTGGCAAACTTTCAGAAAGGGAGAAAGACCCGTTCGAGAGTTTCATGTTTTTTGCGAGTCATTTTCTCTCAAAGTCGCAGGATTTAAGGAAGACTCACGTCCACCTCCGCCAATGTGGATTAACTGTGATCGCGGTCCAACTTATTCTTTAATTTTTTAATTTTAAGAATTAGATGCGCTGAGAAAAAATACAGAATAGCTTAAACCGAAATTATAGTTGATTTATATCGATGACAAAAATTTTCTATTTTTTTTTCTGATTCTAAGAATTAGATAAATAAAAAATAAATTGTGAGTTACACCGAGCTCATAGAGCTCTTTCATCATCTATCTTGATGAAAATAGATATTAGCAAATCAATTTATCAGGTTCAAATTTGGCGCATATCGATTAAAGTTTTCGAATCCTCATTTGACAATTGTCATAATTATCAAACTCTTCATTAGCTCCCATTTGCATTTTAAGGAAATTGCACTCGATCATACGAGAGGAAGATGCGAAACTCCACTCTTTCGGAGAAAGGGGGAAAAGTATGACGCGCCGCGTCTCGGATGTCGACCGCGTCATGTCGCGCCGTGCCGGTAGAACGAGCCGAGCCACGCGTTTCCTAATTATACCGACGTTTCAAAACCCCGCCGCAGCAGCCGATGAACCAATATGCTTTTCTGGCTTGCAACATTCCCCGGACTCTCCTTATTCTTACGTACGCGCGCACGGGAGCAGCAGCAGCAGCAGCAGCAGCAGCAGCTCGCCGCGTGGTAGGAATGCGATTGGCCAACAACGGACCGACATACGAGTCGATCTCCCGATCGCCGGCGTACATACACCGTGCACGACACACACGCCCGCTGGCTCGGCTTGGCTTGACTCGACTCGGACAGTCGTTGCCCGTATACACCTATCCCTGCCTGTCTGTCTGCCTGCCTTCCGCAGCGACACGTGGGTGCGTCTGTACTATAGTATCGCGAATAGGTAATGCTGCACGAACGAATCTCGCAAGCGCACTCTAAATTATGATTCGACGCAATCTAATCAAATCCCATACACCGAGAGAAATATTTGAATAACTTTGTAATTGTAATCACTAAGTATGCAGTTGTTTTGGCGAAACAATCTGTAATCTTAGCCAAACCTTTGGTACCAGTAACTACAAAATTCATTTGATCGCTATTTAACTAAATGTCTGGTTGATACTTTTCTCTCAAGTGCATCCCTGCACGCAGGATCACTTCGTACGGTTTGCCTCTGTCCGGTCTGAGGAAATACTAACTGGTTTCTAGGACCATAATAAATTGAACGTGGTGTTTGTATAATAATTTGAGCTGTAGCACGTTTAACTTGATGCACCAACTTGATATCGATCAATCGACATACTTTCTCTTCTATTCGACATGTTATAAAGAACAGAATCACGAGTGTGCTTGAATGAGTTTATATGAAATTTTAAGTGCTGGAATATACCAGGCCAGACGTAAAAATCGTGTCTTGACACGCCTACGTAGACATCTTTAGTAAAATGCGCTCTCCCTTCTTCGAGCGAGAGCACAATACCACGCGATCCGCGACGAATTGATTCATATTCACCTCATTTCCATATTCGCTCGTATTTCTTTCCAGCGCCGGGAACAGAGAGGTCACCCGCACTCGAAAAAAATACACTCACAGCAAATCGATTTCCCCTTCACTCGGAAAAACGAACGCGAACCCTGCACTATCGATACCTTCGTTTCTATCCGGATGTATGTTAACTTTCTTATCAACTTTCAATGAATCATCGCGGGAAAGACGCCTCGGTTTCGATTATCTCTTTCCTCGACCACCAGTATGCAATTTACCCATACAAGTATTATAGAAATATTAAGTGTAATAAGAATTGAAAAAAAAAAAAAGAATTGCATCCTTCTTTCATAATGTTTCAATATTTTTTAGAGAGACAGAAAAGGAAAAAAACCCAAAATTATTAAACTTAGATTCTACGACAGAAGCGTCTCTAAATTATTATTTCTAAAAGTTTGATAAAGTGAGAATTTATTTCTAAAGGTGACTTCGATAAGATATATAAATACACTGATTAATTTAAAATGGAGTAACTAACCATACTTTTTGTAATTTGTGGTTTGTAATTAGAAATAATTAATAAATTTATATTAACAAAATATTATAGGTAACTACTTGATAAGTAAATCAGTAGTTAAGTTAATCTAAAGTTTAGTCGAAGTCAGCCTTAGGTCCGATTTTTCATTATCTGGTTAACTTCACCTATGGCATCATCATAGGTGAAATCATTGGGTACAACATCATATTAAGTTCAACCACAAGCTAGCCAGATAACGAAAAATCGGATTTTAAAAGAATTTGAAATATGTTGGAATGGACGAATTTTTACCTCGCTTCATCAGCGAAGACAAACTTCCGAAGCTTGAGGTCTCTTAGCACGACCCCGTATTCGTGACACGTCGCCACGGCCCTGGCCGCCTGCCGGAACAGCCGTCTCGCCTCGGGCTCACGCAGCCTCCTGCGTGCCCTTACGTAGGCGTGCAGGTCACCGTGGTGGCCCTCCAAGAGGAGATAGCGCCGGCCTCCAGGTGCCTCCACCACGCCAGCCACGCCGCTCGCCGCGCCGGTGCCCTCCAGACGAAGGTGGGCCTGCAGCAACGCCTCGCAACCTTTGTCGCCCACGGTCAGTGCCTGCAATCCGGAAATGCAACTGAGTCAGAAACAAAGGCGACTCAAGTACCATCATTAAACGTTAAAAACGCCGGCTAAAAATACGCCGGAAGTGAACTGCAAAGATATTTCTGCTGGATGAGACGTCTCGTTTCCCATCACAATTGTCTAGTTGACGCAAGCTTTATTATTTATAGTACATTTAATATTCCTGATAAGCCTTTATTTTTGAAATGGGTACCTAATACTTTCCTAGTAGAAGTACAACGACGGATGTGCTTCTTCCTTTTAAAAAGCGCTCTTGACGGAAACTCGATACCGGTTGCATTCGATTTTAGTTTGGATGGAAGTGAATTTTATCGTTCAACGAGCTTCAATTATTGAAAACGGATATCCTTGAGAAGAGGATATTCATTTCGTATACCTAAATGACAATTATCAAGATACCTGATTTTTCTCGTTGTATGACGCTGATTAAGGTTCGAGGTTGATATAAAATTACGTCCGCCCCAATTCTCCTAATTACTTTAATTAGCAGGCAGGTTCATGTACCAGATATCGAAGTAATTTGATGCGAAGGCTATATACATATTATATAATTATGCCACAAATCTGGCATAACTGATTATAACTGAAACGTGTCACAGTAAAACGTTGTACTATTTCTTAAATTTTTCAGAAGGAAAAATTTGTTTTCTATAAAACTATTGCAAGAATTCTATAAAAAAAAATGACCGTAATAACTAAAATCTAAAGATATGAGCAATCGGTCTCTTAATTTTAAAAAATGTTTAATTAAATTCTCATTAAAAAAAAATCGTGTTAAAATTTCAGAACGTTATAAAATAAAAATGTAAACGTTGAGAGTTTACTACCCATTTTTTTTCGTTTGTAGCATTTTTTATGTCAGTGTGATAGTACCATAGATAGATAAAACAGATAGTAAAGTACGAGATAAGATGAGGATCATGTAGAAAGAGATATAGTTGCCATAAAAGAGAGAAGAGAAAATTGAATCAGAGAAAGAGACATGGAAACTACTTTCTGCTTTTTTTTTACCTGATTTTCATCACTACCAAAGCATTGAATATTTTTACTGTGTGTATGAATAAAACAGCACATTCGATCAAACGCATTTGCACAAAATTATGTATTGCAATTGCGATCTTTCTCAAGAATCGCTGTAAACGCGATATACAGTATATTACAGTACATCACAATTTTTATTGCGGATATAATTTGAAACTGTGCGTGATTTTATATAATAAATATAATTATTTGAATTCCGTATTATTTTTTAATTACACGTAAGTTTAAATTTTATATAATTTAAATTATTTAAGTCGAAATATATAATAAAATTTTAAAGTCTCTTTAAAAAGAAACAAGCCGCATGTATACAATATAAAAATTACTCGTGAAACTCTTTTATTTTTTATAAGTATTTAATGAATAAACACTTCAGCACAAGTACGGTTTTAAGCTGTATTTGCGATTCATAATCGCATGCGATTTCATGATTAAAAATTCAATCGCATATCGCATTGCGATACAAAGAAAAAAAGGTCACGGTGCTAATGATATATTGCAAAATCACGCATCTCTATTTAAAAAACGTTTTGCTGTGGCACGCCTCAATTAATTTTCTTGATACGTAAGATAATGACAAATGGAAAAAAGATAAAAAAAGGGTAAAGGTCTAACCGATATTGCTGCAGATGTGTAATGTATTATTTATAAATAACGTTTTTGTCGGTCCGAAAAAAGACTCCGTGCGTTATGAAAACTACATATAGCGAACGAAACGTCGATCACTTTTGAAACTCTGCTCGTCCAGCTGTTCATCTCTCTGGCTCGTGTCGAAACCTGACACCGTTTCGACATTCGAGTCCCATTAGTTTAATAAGAGCACCGTGCATTCTTTACGAAATCGCCCCGATCGGCCATCGAACGCCGCTTTTGTAATGCTCCCAACTCAGAAAACTTGCTCGCGATTTTCGGTAAACTCGAGAATGGAAGTAAAAGAAAAAAAGACTCTGCTGTCGGATAAAACTTTGCGAATATAGAATGATTAACCCGCCGCAGGCATTGTGGGGCTTTTACGACCCAGCCAATTTTTCGATCTTAATTTATTCGGACTCAAATTCAGAACACGAACAGTAGAAAAAGGTTTTCAATCAAATAACTCTAAAATCCTAAATATTGAAAGACTAAGAATTTTTTCAGATTTTTTGAATACAAAAATTCCTTTAACGACCCACAAAATTAGTCTAACTAAGCAGTAAAATTCATC
Source organism: Solenopsis invicta (assembly GCF_016802725.1). NCBI lineage: Eukaryota > Metazoa > Arthropoda > Insecta > Hymenoptera > Formicidae > Solenopsis > Solenopsis invicta. The sequence goes on from NC_052673.1 coordinate 14,878,266, forward strand.
GGTGTCGTGAAGGATTAAAAGTATGAATTGATAATGAATGCGCACTCCATTTATGCGTATTCTTTCTCTCTAACTCTTTCATTTCTCATCTCTACAAATACATCGAAGAACTAATGACTTTAGCATAGTGATTACGCCCCATTTCGGAGCCTCCCCCCTTCCCGTCCCTCGTTCATTCTCCGAAATAACTGTGATTCCTATTTTTTCCTCCGAAATCACAATAGTGGCTCGCAAAATGCGGACACGCTTGCGAAAGTGTGCGACGCTCTCGTGTGTAATCGTCAATTAAATTAAACGGCCGCGGCTTTAGAAGCGATTATGAATAACGGACAGCGTGCGACGATACGCGACGGATGTACGAGGCGAGAGAGGCGGGTGCGAGGTGACACAGCCTTGTGTTTGTTCGCGATGTCGATGATGTAAGCGGCTCATTGTATAACACACGGCGATTGTAAAATGTTAATGGAAAACGCGGCGGACAGGCAGGCAGGCAGGAGGGTCCACACGCCGCCGATCCGCGGTGCACGTATTACGTGACAGCTCCCTTCGAGCGGCTGAAGAAAAGAAAGAAAAAAAAAAAGAGTGAGTGGGAAGGAAACGTTGAAATCCTTCCGATCGCGAATACGAAATTCTGAGATACGAACGCGATACGACGCAAGCAGACATAAATAAACATAAACGTGCCCAAGGAACAGGAAACGGCTTGCACGGGTGCACGTTACGTTTGCATACGTACTTTGGCCTAACGCTAAAGTGAGGAGATACGTCCGCCTACTCCATGTTATCAATGCGAAACATTGAGGTCCAAATGCGAAGCCTCAATTTCGCGAAACTTCCAGTTAGAGCGCGTTCGACGAGAGTCGCGTGGGAAATCCGGTTTGACTGCCGGAATAACGGTATGTTAACCCTTAAATTATGAGGTGACCCCATTAAGCCCATAACAAATATTTCAATACTTGTGTTACTTAATAAAAAGTTTAACACGCTTTAAATAAGAATAATGAAAGACTGATTATTATTAGGTTTTGATTAAAAATAGATAAATGAGGTCCAAACATCAAAAAAATATACAAGGTGATTATTAATGAATGTCTCCACTTTTTACCATAGAAGCCGATTTACCGACGGATATGTATTTCTAATATATTATTATATTAAAAATTACAAATGCGTGTTCCTATGGTAAAAAGTGGGGACATTCATTAATAATCACCCTGTATATGTTTTTAAAAAGTTTTAATTTTTAGTCTTTGAAAAATAAGGGTTCAGTGAATACGACGATTAGAAGCGTAACTTTTTCCACCTCGTAAGTCAAGAATTACGGATAAGACATTTCGCGAACTAAGAAAATTATGAAAAAAATTACAGATTGTTTTATACTGCGTTTGAAAGTAGAAAATAGTAGAAAAAATTTAGCGGCTGTTTTCTATCTGGATAAAAAATTATTTCAATAAGAAGTAGACACGTGTCCTAACGAAAATATAATTAATAATGAAATAAGAAATTTGAAGGTTTTTATTTCGGTACTTTAAATATTCAAGATGATTTAAAGTTTCATTACGATGCGAAGGTTAGTTCTGTAAAATAAAATGAAATTTATTTCTGAAAGTTATTTATTTATAAAAATAATTAAACAGACAATCACAATAAAACCTTATGAAAATTATTTCGAATATTTAAAGCATTTTACACACAAATGCAAAAAATAATATAATTTTTAATAACAAAAAAGTTTATTTATTTAAAGTGTTAATATTAAACACATTTCCAAATTTTATTTACTTTGCAGGGACCGTATATTTGATAAATCCGTAAGAGAAAACCGATAAGGAGGTTTTCTTTGTCGCTCGTGACATCCTCTCAACATCTCGACCTCGAATCGCGGACGAACGGATATTCTATTGAGCGAGTATCTCAACGGAAATCGGTTTTTTTCTCCCTTTAATTAGGGAAAGAGGTTATCTAGATAAGGATTAATTGAGCCTTCCTCGAGGAAGTTCGTAAACGATTCCCGCATAGACGGACGCCGCTCGTCTGGTTGCGTCGTCGTCGTCGATCTCGCAACGAGCTTCACGGTGGAAGCTTCGATCGACCCGAACATTAGCGGACCGTTACGTCCGTATGCTCTATTATATAACGGCCACGGCAGTTGGATGGAAACTCGGCAGCTGCAGTGCGCCGCGGATGCATCCACGTGCGATGCCGCGTCGTCGCCTTTATATGCGCCAGTGCCGCATTATACGGCAAAGAAGTTAATTCGTGATATTGCCATCGGGTATTGCGAAACCACTGTTATTTATCGCGTTAGCCATTTGTGCTGTTATTATGTAAGAATGCCGCTCGGAACATCAATTTTGCTCTAAATAGCACATTTTTAATCTCCTCGAGACGCGTTAACCCTGAGGAGCGCTACTGTAGGTGAACTTTCACCCGAATATTAATTCAAGTTCAGTAAAGTTTTTATTAAAACTCCGATAGTTTGAAATAATAAAAAAAATTAATAAGATTTTATTCGATTTTTGTAGTTTGAAATAACGTTTAGTTATTTTAGCACCTCGCAAAAGTTATAAAGTAGAAAAAAAAACGTAAGAAAAATTCTCTTAATATTTTGTACCACTCGGTGCCACTCGGGTTCAAATTCACCTAGAACAGTATAACTCTAATCGATTTAGAAGCGCCTCTTGGAAGACAAAGGCAAATCACCGAGAGCAACTCTGCCCAGGAAAGTTTCTTCTAATAGACCGTTCGGAATCGGTGTTAAAACTGTAGGTCCCATATATATGCGGATACATGTAGAAGAGATCGCCCACGCACTGACAAGCGTGTAGCACACGAAGAAGAAGAAAATAAGCGCAATTTTTAAACTGTTCCTCTTAGAGCTAAACCGATGAAAAGGATAACCCAAGAGATCTTGATACTGACCTTGGCAACGAGCTGCTGACCATTGTGTACGTCGAGGCACCGATAAAGAGCGCTACCCTCGGCCGGACCAAGAAGCAGGAATCGATCCCCCAGTATGGTCGGGCCCCCGTGAAGGTCGGTGGGCACCGACTCACAGCTCGAGAAGACGCAGCTCGGCGACACCACCGTGTTACTCTCGTCGTTGGTTGGCTGCTGCTGTTGCTGCGGCGACGGCTGCTGATCCTGACTACCGTTGGGACCGACCAGGAACTTGCCATTGTTGGTGCGGGTCGGTACTTGCAGATGCAGTAGATGCCTGGCCGCTCTCATGTTGCGCGCACGCACAAGAAACGCACGCACACGCACGCACGCACGTACACGTACACACCCGGTGTATCACTCGACGTAGCCGTTACCTCGCCGTCCCGTTACCGTGTGTGCGTCCTGGTCCACGCGATCGCAGGATTATAGCGACGTGCGTTGACCACACTTCGCGTCACTTGGACCTCGGAGCACTGGATATTACGGCTCGAGTATTCGACATTTGTATATACAAAGAGACGGGTTTCGCGAGTCGGTTTCGGCTCCTCTAAGCTCTAAACTAAGCGTTAACTATTAGTTAGAAATATCACTTGTGCTTTTTTTTGGTGACCCGCGCAGTGTCGTTTCGTAGTATGGTATAGCTGCGCCGGGTCCTTGGACGGAGAGAGATCTTCGTGGGTTATCAGTCGGTCGCTCTCGAGAGCTGATCCTGTAACACCAAAGGAATGATTGCATTGTAGTGGTGGTCGGTCTGTTGTCTCCATAAGCTTTTGTATGGACGTCTTTCCACTCAGTTATACAAGTCGACGCATCGTCCTATCTTTCTTGACAATGAGTAGAACGAAATCAGAAAAACGATGCTTATCAACTTGTCCCACTAAATGGAAAGCACTCATAAATATATCAGATTGTATCCTAAAACTATGTGCTATACCGTACACGCAGCGCCAAATAAATCATCAAAGAATGTTTTTTACATTCCGAATGTGTGAGTGCAACATGGCAACGTTATCACGTTGAATTTCAAGATTTTCTCAAGATTAAAAAACATTTTTTTACAAAAGTATCGTCACAGACAAATGAAACAAAAAAATTGCAATCAACTAGTCATTTATTTCCATTTTTTTTTCCATAGTGTAGAAATGAGAGAGAATCATATATTTAGGGCAAGCCAGTTTCGAGCGCGGATGCGAATACCGGTGATCACGGTAAACCGGTGCACGTCACTTTCACGTCTTCCTTTCGGAGACGCCGCGCGTTACATCCCTCACGTTATTAAAAAAAGAAAAAAAATATCTCCGCGCAGGTGGCCCTGGCCAAAATAGCAGGAGAGGCATGGCGCACCTACATCACGCAATTACTCCTACGCGTTATTTACACACACACATATACGCTCGCATACGATTTGACGACGATGACGACGACGACGACGACGACACGACAACAATAGTTCCGTTCACGGGGAGTCCGGTAATATAATTCACGGACAATTTCAAAATACGACAACGTTTCGACATTCCCGCGTCTCGTGGCGCAATTCCTACGGTTACACGACGAGAGAGGGGTAGATGGGAGGGAAGAGGCGGGCCTCCGTAAGGTCAGGGGTATTCGCCGGGGCACAGGGACGGCGGCGAGTCTCGCGGCTGCCTGCCCCAAGTCAATTTCCGGCCGCGCGTCCGCGCTACAAACGTCGATCGTTTTGCGTCACGTAAACACAATTTTTTTTTTTTTTAGGACATAAAATGCGGATGAAAGAACGGATGTGCCTTCCGCAAGTTTAGAAAGCGAACGTAAATTTATTCAGAAATCACGAGAAAAGCCGACGCTGTGCGATCGGCCCGCTTTGTGTTCATGTATAAATACTAAGAAAAAAATTTATTGAAACACTAAAATATTTAGTCCGATACGTTCACCTAAATATCGAGTTGGTTTAGTTGATCCTTGATTAAAAAATGTTAATGGTTGGCATGAATAAATTATTCCTTTTTCACGCAACTGACGATTGTTGAATCAATCCAATGTTTGGTGGTGGATTGTAACGGACTAAATATTTTAGTTTATCAGCAAATTTTTTAATACGACTTTATTTTTAATTGTATAACATAATACAAAAAGAAGTAATTAATTTATACACTGAAAAATATTTGTCGAGTAACTAAAATAGTTAGTCCGACACGTTCAACTAAATATTGAGTTGGTTTAGTTGACTCTTAATTAAAGAATGTTAATGGTCGACATGAATGAATCATATTTTTTTTGTAGAACTAAATAATTGTTAAATCAACCCAAATATTTAGATAAACGTATCGGATTAAATATTTTATATTTTCAACACATTTTTTTTCAATGTATATATATTAGTCGAAAATTACGCTGAAGTAGCTAAGAAAGTGAAACGAAATTATCCCTAATGTATCTCCATGATCCAATTTTGCAACTCTGCGATATTCCGAGTGGTATCGATGACTCTCGTTCGTCCCTAAGCCGACACGTCGTGATCGCGGAGCCGGCACTGGACCGGACGAACGAAAGCAACCAGCAACGAGGGAAATTACGTGACAGTTTTATGAATGATCGGGTGGAAAGAAAAGCCGGCACACGTGACCGGTGCGGCGAGCAGCGATGATAATCGCGTGGTCGCGAAACGGCGCGGCGCGATTGCTCGCGAAAGGAGAATGCCCCTCGCCTTTGAGAAGAGGGGGATGGGGTACGGTTGAATTTATTCGAGACCGCCTGAAATAGTAGCGGGCCGCGATGATCCACTAGCGCGATGACTCATGCGCGTAATTTTATCGCTAAATGTCATTCCTCTCCCCCGCGTTACCCGCGCACCATCCCCCGCCGATAAGTGTCGATGACACGCCATTGATCCACGATGTTTACAAAACAATGCACTCTCTCGCCCGTCATCGAAATCTGCGGTCGCACGAGAGCGAGTGCACTGTCCGCGAATCAAACGTGAACTGAGGGGAGTACGGTGTTTTCCCTCATTCAATACACTTGTCGGGCGAAAGCCCGAGCTTATATTCTGATATCGGAATTGCCGACACGAATAAACATTGTTTTCTTTTCTTTTTTTAAGTTCATATCAGAATTAGCAGATTTTTATATATTTTTTTAATAAAGTTTATTTTATGTCAGAGGTAAAAATCAGTATTTGCCGAAAAAATTGGCAAAAACTATCTAATCTTTTCTATTAAAAATGATAAAATAAATAGGAAATGCGAAACACAGATCTATATAGGCAATTTTTTTTTAATTCTGTTATTATTACGCCTTTTCATTAAACTAAACATTAATATCAAATTTAATAACATTTATATTTCTGAAAATCTTATTTCAAAAAATGTAATTTTACAAATTAATTGGAATGATTAAAAAAAGACTTTATTAAGATAAGATTTCAGTATTATGATTAATTAGTTGGTTTCGTTTTTTTCTAAATCATAGTGATTTTATGATTTATTAATTAAAGCAAAAATATAAACATATTTCAATGTTACATATTATTTATTTTTATAGTTTTTACCAATTTATTTCATTGAATAAAGACAATAAAAATCGGAATTTATTTGCACGATTTTTATCACTTACTTTTCTAACCCCATGTATAACTATTATTATTTTTAAATATTAAGTTAGCTTTTATCTTCGAACTTTAAAACCACGCTGCTCTTGTTCGTCGATTCATCGAGGCACTCACGATTGTCGAGTTATACAAACGATTTGAAAATGAAGGATGTGCGAGCGAGTGTAAACATTTACTCGGCGCACTCGCCGTGAAGAAAATCGCGAGTGTTTGATGAAACGAAGGCTACAGTTCCTCTCTGATATTAGGAATTTCTAGGATTACAACCGTTCGATTATAACCATAGCAAATTTAGCCAGCACTGTCGGGGGAAAAAGTCGATCGAATAAAAGTAGATCTCATGTCTTTCACGTCGAAATCCGCTGAGTCAACGTCATCTTTCGACCGATTAACGCCCCTCTTCGAATTATACATTCCCATCCGCATAATCATTCAGAATCGCGATTCAAGATATGCAAATGTCGCGCGATTGTCCTTGAGGAAGCTCTTCGAAGCGTGCAACCGGCGCGTCGCATACAATTATTTTTCATGCGAATTTGTCGGCACAACGGAATCATTTTTTTTTTTTTTTTTTCATTTAAAGAAAAACCGAAATTCCACGTTAAACTATAATCCCTATCTCAATAGTCGTGTTAATGACGTCAGAAATAATGGAATCGTATATAACTTTACTTTATGGAATATCCAGATCATTTTTCCACTCTCTCTCTCTCTCTCTCTTTGATTCTTCAGTTAATAAATACTCTCTAAATCTCGTAGAGTGAAACGTCACCCTAAAAAAAAATGAAAATTGAGCCTGTGCAATTTTTCGAATAATTTTTTACTTAAAGAGATTTAGAAAACAGCTGTAAACATCTGCTTCTTTGCTATAATTTATTTTTTTTGGAAATATCTAGGTATTTTAGCTTTATTGTATTAATTAAACAAGAAACTAGGACTTTTTTTTCACCAACTGATCATCGTTCTTGTTCATAATGTGAGAAATTGTAGCGAATTAGCGGCAACAATTAACGTCTCGATAATAACGAGCGATAAGGTCGAATATGAAATATTTTTTGCTAGAACGAATTGACAATAAAAAGATCGGCCTTCTGCGAAATATCGTACCGATCTTGATTGTGCAATATTAAATATCGATGAAATAAACGAAGCGAACCGAAATGTAAATTCGAGTTGTCTAATGCGAAACAAAATTGCGGTTCAATTAATGTAAAACCAGCTGTTACATCAAAGCACCTTTCAACAACGCGTGGAGAAACGTCTGAATTTTTACAGTGCGAAAGATAAATGTCCGACAATGTAATACATCTAATTGTGAGATTCGCACGCTATTCTCGGCGGCCTACATTGACGGTCTCGAATTTTTTTGTTACGATCGGCCTTGATGATCGGGCGAGAATAGACACCGCAGACAATTTTGACTGAAACGTTGCTCAATGCCGCCTGTTTATGTGCCGTGTTTTGTATCGTATCGTTTGAAAATCATATATCACTCGCGCGGCAGATGCTGACTGGCGATACTTCGCGGCCTCCTCCATTGCGATATCTACGCACTTGCGCAAAAGTCGACAACACCAACGCAACGCGACGGATCTTCTCGCTCCAAAGATCAGGGCTGTGCATGCGAGCAACGCGATCTCTCTGCTTCTCTCCCTTCTCTCGCGTCCCCCAGCCACCCTCCGTCTCCTCTCGCTTCCTCCCCTTGCCGTTTCCTCTTCGTTGCGCGATACGAAACGAAGATGACGAGGTAATGTCGTCGCTTTTATCACCATCGAGGACTCTCCTCGAGGCGGAAAGCGGCCGCTATCTTCGATCACGTGGATGTCGCGATATTCGCGAGGTCAGAGCTGTATCGACAGGTGAACGCGCCCGGATTCCGATTAAACGAGTGCTCCTCTCCCCCCGAGATATCACGCCGCGATGACCCAACGGCAGCAAGCCCGTCTGGAAAGCCCAACTTGGATCGCGATGTTTCTTTAAATCCGGCTAACGCGAGTATTTCGAAAAAGCTGACCGATAAATCTTTGTATCTCTCTTGCTCTTTAGTTTATTCTTACTCCCGTCCAACGGATCTTGCACAGCCTTTCACATTCTTCTTTAATTTTATTTTATTATGTCCCCTATGATCTTTTTTTTCTTCCTTTTTTTTAATTATTTTTGTATATTTATCTGTGACCTCTTTTTTATTCTCGCCTACCGATCTTGTGCAACTTTTCACATTTTGTTTTTTAATTTTATTTTTGTCTTATTATCTTTTTCCTTCCTTTTAATTATCTTCTTTTGTAAGTTTTTCTGTCATCTCTCTTTTTCTCTGGATTTTTTTTTCAATTTGCTTATTCTTGGAGAGCTCGCCTTAGAACGTTATCTATCTCTCAATAAATATCACACACAGAAAAATATTAATTCTATTGTTAAGAAAATGTTTACTCAATTTACTTTTTTTTCTTCTCGTAAGTAACGATTATCTTTAACGAAGAACATTTTCTTTAACGATTATCTTTAACAAAGAATATTTTCTTTAACGATTATCTTAACAAAGAATGTTTTCTTGATAATTGTCTTAAAATATACTCATCAAAAATTTAAAAAAAATTTATTATTATATATTGAAGAAAAGAATTTAAACTCTTTCGAAGAATATTATAAAATCGTGTCAAAGAAGAGTAATAAGAATAATAAGCAAATTAAATATTTGTTTTAGCTTAACATTCTTAATGGAAGAAATAAAAATTATTAGGATTCACATTTTTCATATTTATTATAATAAAAATATATATATATTTCGAATAACTGATGAATTTATAATAGATTTGCAAACATATATAATACATAATACACGTATATAAACTTATGAAATATTTGAGATAAGTAATATTTATTTAATTTAAATGTACATTTTTCTGTGTGTACATAGAAGTAAATATTATTTGTTTTGAGTAAGTGATAAGTGCATTTTAAGATTGTTTAAAAATATTTTTTGTAAAGATAATCATTAAAAGAAGAAAATTAAAAATTGTGTAATCTTTTCTTTGTGAGAAAATATTTTTCTGTGTGTATCTATCTCTCTTTTTCTTACAGTGAAATCAAAATGACGAAAAGACCATTAACGGGGTAATAATGACATCTACACACAAATTTCTCATTTCAGCTTGAAACAGGTGAAAGAATGTGCATTTGGAATGCACGCGCCTCAAATCGCAGGAGGCAAGCGAAACGATCCAAGTTATCGCATCTATCAAAAATGAGCGCATGAAAATTGTAGGAAGTATCGATACAGTATCGACAGTCGCGATAACAATCGATATCACGTGCTCTCTTCGAAGGAAATAACGTAATAATTATTCTGTTTTATTAAGCTACACAAATTCAAATTCGTTACGCATGAATAGAAATTACGCCGCTGACCTTTCTACGGCTTTTTCCCCCGCAACGTAATTCTCTCTCGCCGCACACACGTGTCTTGCGATATATATTAAAATAAGTATCGCGTAATATCCTCTACTTTGTTGGATCAGGCACGCATTCTCGTCAAGCTTTTATAATGAAAAAAAAGTGTTTAGTAATAATAATCAAACTTTGGTGAAATAATTTCAATTAAATATTTCATTAATACAATAAATACATTCAGTAATATTTAATAATTATATTAATAATAACCAATTAATAATAGCACTCTAAATCTCGTAGAATAAAGCGTCGCTCTAAGAGTGAAAATTGAGGCTGCAATTTTTTTGCAAGAGCGATTTGTTAGAGTAGCAAGAGTGAATTTTTACTTTTACTTATAGTAGAGTGAAAATTCACTCCTACAAAATCAAATTTGAGTCTGTGCATTTCTCTAATGATTTGTCACTCTAATAAAAGTAAAAATTTATTCCTATACAATACAAATTTATTCCTATAAGGTAAACCAATGTTCACTGGCTCAATAGCCGGTGAAATTTTTCGAGTAATTTTTCATTCTACAAAATTTAAAACCAATCAATTATTATTAAATGGTTACCAAACGGTTATTAAATATTAATAAATATTTGATTACATCAGCCAAATATTTAATTGAAATCATTTCATCAAAGCTTAATAACTATCATCTAGGTTTGATTATTACTACCAAACTGCTTTTCCAACGTATTATAAGATTGATAAATCTCCATAGCAGAAACACTCTTAAATCTCGTAAAGTGAAACGTCGCTCAAAAAAAAAAAAATGAAAATCGAGCTTGTGCAATTTTTCGAGTGATTTGTCACTCTAATAAGAATAAAAATTCACTCCTATAGAGTGAAAATTTACATCTACGGGATGAAAATTGAGCCTATTTTGCCATTTTTCGAGTAATTTTTCACTATACGAGATTTAGAGAGTACAATTCTTTTTAATACAAATTATATAAAATAAGATAAGTAAGCCGTTCTTTTACGATAGAATTCAAAAAGAATCTCCGATGAATTAATCGAGTCGGCGAGTCGAGTCGAGTCGAGACGTTCGTCTCGTGAGACGATTTAGCCGGCAGGTGCGCGAACTCCTCGGGGCACTGTCGAGGTCTTCCCCACCCTTCTCGCCCGTTCCCGCGCGTTCCCCTAAATGAAACGCGCGCGTATCTGACGAAATCGCGAGCTCGGAATTAGTAAAGTGTTGCGTTCGCCGCCGCCGCCGTCGCCGTCACCGTCGCCATCGCCATCGCCGTCACCGCGTGTGTCGAAACGACACGCGCGATATACCAGCCGCCGACCCACACAGCGGTCGCATACACGCGCCGCAGCGACGCATACACACGCTCGCACATACACACGCACACGCACGCACACAAGCTACTCAGATACCAGATATCCTTCGGTAAGGTCAAAATGGCGGAGAATTCCACGATCGTCGCGCTCGCGCACGAGGGCGATATTGCGGGCACCGTTTGCATTAATAGCGCGCAACCGAACGTGACGCAAGCTCGCGAAATATGTAAATTGCCTAACAGCTCCCGCCGCGCTCCCGTTTACATCGTAAATGGACCGGCCGCGATCCCACGACGCGAAAAATCTCCCCTTCTCGCTTCCCCCGTCTCCCTTCCAGCCGTCGCGGCATCCACCCGCGTCGTCTCGGGAGAGAGAGAGAGAGAGAGAGAGAGAGAGAGAGAGAGAGAGAGACCCGTCTGCGACGGAGAGTGCAACTTCCGGTCTCGAAAAAAGACGGGAAAGACGAGGAAGATATCTCTCGTATCGTAAACGACGTAAATGGCTGCCTTCCGTGCGGTTTCCTTCGGGAACAGCGAACAGGGTGGCACGCGAAATGTAAACTCTGCGCCCGGTGTTTCAGTGCCCGCGCGTCAAATCGCTCATTCAACGCGAATACGCTCATTCAGTGCGCGAGACCGCGAGCGTACGCACTGACTTGTCAGTTAGAAGTAAACAACAACACGAGAGACGGAAAAAGCGCGACTGTCCGCGTGCAATAAATGTATAAAAAGGTCACGCGTAAATACCTTCGAACGGGGAGGTTAGGAGCCTGCTCAACATTTCGAGCATCAATTCATGACGTAATAGCAATTTCAAACAAACGTCATCTAAAGGTACATTCGATTTCGTCGATACGAACTTTCCTGATGTTTTCCTGATGACGTCACTAGCCTGTTTTATCAGGAAGCGATTGCGATCCAATTGTGAAATTCAAGGAAGGCATGACGCCAGACGCCAGCTTCCAACCAACCGACCGACCGACCGACCGACGCGAAGTATGCTCCGAAGCATGCTCTGAAGTATGCTCCGAAACAAAAAGACTCGCGACGCGCGTCGAGTCGCGCGCTAACGGCACGGTAACCTAATTTCGACCAGCGATGCGCCCTTTTCCTCCTGACTCCGTTTCAATTACTCCGACGAGCGAATACTCCCTCAGGGAGCGTCACCGTCTCCTCCGTCATTCAATCGGCTCTCATCTCGATGCCACGGACACGCGAAAGTAGCGCGACGACGGCGTGGCCGCGTGGCACGGCGCGACGCGGAGCGGCGTAGAGCAGTCAAGTGCAGTCGCGGACGGGCCCCTGGCGACGAAAACTGGAGCTGCTCTAGAGCGGGAAGGACTTTAACGAGTCGCGAGTAGCGGGCGGGTCACGTCGGTCGCCGCTGTTGCCGCGCCGAAGGCGACGTTCGCTTTATTAGCAACGTCGACGCGATGGTAAGTATGCACTGCACTTTGCACTTTGCGCGACACGACCGACCGGTCAGAGAGATACACGACGACGTACACGAGCACTCTCGTCGGATGGGTGGCGGAGGGAGGCGAGGGGGTACCGCGCCGCTCGCTCGTTTCCACCCCGCGATGGCATCCCCCACGTAGTGTTCCATATCGGTCGATAGCGCGTTTCCTGCGAGATTCAGGGGTAGGTTTACACACACGCGCTCGACCCCATCGTTGGAAACGTCTCTTTTTTCGCTCCCTCCCACCCCCCGTCGTGCGGAGACGAAACTTTACCTTCGTGTTATCCTTTGTAGTTCGTCGCCGTTCGTCGTTCCTGAATCGGTGGGGTAGGTTGGTTAAGACGATTGGACGTCCGCGGGCGGCACCGCGATCGAGGAGTGTGATCGAGCGCGATTGCTGCGATCTGCCTCGGAGTCCTCTTCTTCTTCTTCTTCTTCCTTTTCTTCTTGGCTCACTTCTCGTCGGCTGCTGCGTCACGTCGTTGACGGAGACGCGACGCGTCGTCGGTTCGCTGCTTTCGTTTCCGAAACGCGGCCGTTGAGACTCGATTTCCGAACGACGAGCTCTCGGGGACGAGGCGTAAAAGCGCGCGCGAGAGACAGAGAGAGAGACACAAAGAAAGAGAGAGAGAGCGTGCGCGCGAGAGGAGAGAGAGAGAGAGAGACTCGTGGTATCCGCGCAACGGACGGTCCAACGTTTGGGCCGGCCCACCGCTCAGAAACGACGGCGGCAGCAGAACGAGCGAACACAGACCAACGTTGCCATCGTGCAGCTGACAACTGCGAGACGGCGAGCGAACAAACGCGAACGTAACCGTCCGGGCGGACGGAGCTTCGGCGATCTCCGGCGCGCGCGTTCGGCCAACATCGGTCTTCCCGGCAGTCTCGGCGAGGCCGCGTGCGGAGCCCGTTTTTGTGCAACGTGTTTCGAGCGTTCTATTGCGCGATGAGATATCGCACTTCTTCAATTCGATTGGTTAATAAGGACGATATTGATATCTGAACGCAAGCATAGAACGTATGGTTTTAACGCGTCGCTAAGCGATTTTCCGTTTTTCTTCTTTTCTGTTCGTAAAACTTTGAGTAATTGAAAGTATTCATACGTTTAGGCTTTAAGGTTAGACTCTGCGCCCAATAGAGGAATAGAAATTAAAATATTTGAAGCAGTTTCCTGAATGTACACTATAAATAGACAATATGTTGTAAAAAATATCTTCTACATTTATGTCTTACATTTACATCTTCGTATCCGTTGCGCCATACTTTGATATTCATTGGGGAAACTGATTCTAAAATTTTAACTCCTATTCCTAATATCTAATATTCCTTTATTATTTGCAGGACCTTAGACTTGATGCATAAAAAAGTACAGACAATAGGAACAAAAATTAAGGATGTTTTGGCTACACAATATGACCTAAATATTATTTAAAAGCTAAAGACTTCTAAGGTTTTTTTTCTTAATAAAAAATTTTAGTTGCAATTGTCCGAATTTTAACCATGAAATTAACTGCAAAGAAAAAATTAACGAAAAATTTTATTTCTAATGGTTTTTGCAAAAATTACTATGTTTTGCTGCAATTTTAAACAACTTTTAAACGAATAGGTGTATCTAAATGAATTTTTGCCGCCAGAATATTTATTAGAGTTTTATTACTACGTGTAAAACTTTTCATTTAATTGATAATGCTACTTTTCCATCAAATACTGCAAAACGCGATTTTACATAATCACACACAAGAGTAAAAAAAAATATTAAATAACTTTTAAACCAATAAGTGAGTTGTACTCAAATTTTACACAGATACTCAAACGTCATACTAAAATACTCTATGACATTTTTACAATATATTTTTGGTAACGTTTCGAGATATGACCCATGCATCCTTAAAAAAACAGTTTAATATGCCGGATAAGGAGCACTTTAGATATTTTCCTTGTTCTTTAAATTTCCTTTTCCTGTTGCCTGTGCTTTTCATTGTGTAGTACAAGTACTTTATCGATTTTATTGAGAAATCGCCGGATAATTGAAGCGCTAATAATAACGTTTGCGATATAAGTTCGCAATCAATTTAATCTGATAAAAATCTCTTTATAAAAACAGTGTTTACAAATTATTGAGAGTTACTACAAATAGCACACGTCAGAATGCTTCTGCATACGCAACAACGTTCTCATCCTAAACTCGTCACCTTTCCAGAGGTCAACGAGATGGAGAGGCATGTCTTGAATCGCCGGAAACAGGAACGGTGTTACATCAGAGGCCGCAACACGTGTTACGATTGCGCACGCGGACGATCATTCCGACTGATGGCTGATTGAAAAATCGAGCAAGCCGCAATATTCGCAGAAGCAACGGACGGATGGACGCCTAATAATAACATCAAGGTAAGAAATACGCACGTATCTTATCAATATCTCTGTGGAGAAAGCAAATACGTCTGTGCGAAAAGAATCGGGTTGACCAGAGGCATCCAGACGCGAGAGACGCTACTGACCGTCCCCCCGCACGTGTATAATGTATATACGTGGACTCTGCGAGTAGCGACACGCGGTCGTATACGTATCAAGCTTTATCAACTGTCCGGAGTGTCCCAACATATATTGTAACGTGCACTTAAGAATTCTATTGCTTGCACTCTGTTCAGCTTTTCTCTTTGCAAGGAGGAAAGCTCTGCTGCGTGCGAAATTATCTAAAGCGTAAGGCTCTGCGCATAATAGAGGAATATTAGATATTAGAAATAGGCATTATAAAATGTTAGAATCAGTTTCCTCGATAAGCACTATAGATAAATAATAAATTATGTTGTATCTTGTTTGACACATTTATGTCTTATTCGTATCTATTGTACCTCAAATTTAATATTAGGGAAACTGATTCCAAAATTTTTCTTCCTATTCCTAGTATTTAATATTTCTCCATGGTGTGCACGGCCATTGTAAGTCGAACTTCATTAAAATGTCTAACATCTATTTCGCTAAAAATATGATAATATTCAAGTTTGAAAAGTGACTCGTTACTTGCAACAAAGTTGCAGCTAGAGTTATTTTCTTTCAGTAACTATTAAGTTAACTTTGTCCCTCGCTTTGTATCTGCAACTGTAACTTGTTATGTTTTTTTCTATAACTCGTAACTACTTTAATAGTTACTTTTATAGATACTTTATGCATATTTCAAACTTATTCTTCAACATATGATCTGTCTTTAACAAAACACAAGTGATAAATCATCTTCGAGAATAGCTGCCATTAAAGTGGAGACTTTACACTTTAAAACAAGCTCCAGACTGTTGGTTTATCACGACGATGATTTTATCACGAAGTATAAATTTAGCGAACTTTTAAATGATAAAAGATAAAAAATACTAATCCTGTAATTTTGATAATATATTATGTAAAGTTAATATATATTTCATGCGTGTATATATATATATATAAATTTATTATAAATCATTATAATTCAATTAAAAAATATATGTATAAGATACATTTTAACTTTAATTTTTTTAAATAACTTTTATAACTAGTTACATCCTACTTTCTTCAAAATAACTTTTTCAATCCTGATAACATTAGCATTGGATATTTTATTACATAAAACATGTTTATATAATTCTTATTTATGCATTATTGCACATAATATAAAAATTATAATATAATTTTAATTAAATAACTTCACATGGCAATCTTCATACAATATAGAATAGTGCACGCAAATGATCGAATTCGTTGATATCAACGAAGCTTTTTCTTTTAAATAATTAACAAATCCTTGAATTATCGTGATTTTAATTTTTTTTATTTTTTTAGATAGATATAATGATTTTTATAACATCGTATGCCAGTGATTGCTACTTTTCAATCAGAAACTTTGGCCTTTTGGACAAATCTTCGGTGTTCCGATAAATTGAAAGTCTCCAGTTGCTTACATATTCTGAATTTTGATGTCCCTTTTTTTATATAAAAAAAAAAAAAAATAGCAATGTAAAAATGACAGCGATAAAGATATCTTATGACTTATTGACAGTATTAAATAATACATAAAAGTCGATCAACTGGAGTTTTAAAAATAGAAATATCTAGCCTTTTTTTAGATAAAGCAATAAAAAAAACGAAAGTAACTATTTCGGTAATATATAAATTATATCTAGGAATGTAACAAACTAAACAATATTATGTCCAAATGTCTAAAATCTAAAATATCTAAATGTCTAAATGCAAAGACTTTCGAAGGCGTTTTAAAGGTGTTTTAATGACATCTTTAAGATGTTTTACGTCCCGATTTTGGGCGTGCGGTGCGGGTCGCCTGGGCATTGTGTGAAACATTTCCGCTGTTTTTCTTTTCCTTTCAAAAATCGATTTCCGGTGGAAAACCAGAATGAGGGTAGCTATTCTGCGCACACGTTCAGCATTTCGTCGGTGTATTTGATGCATTCTATGACATTAACAGTCTTTTCTTATAAAATCGCAATATAAAAGTTTAGACTGGGTGCACGCAAAGGATTTTATCGAAAATTTATTACAGTTTACGTACTTTTAAATTTTGTTTATTCATTTATCGAGTTAAATATATAAATGGTGCACGGAGAAAAAAGTTGTTAACCCAATTAAAATTTTCACCTTGATTAAATTTCTTCAATTCAAGTATTTGAATTAAATACATAAATACTTGAACTGAAAAAATTTAATTAAATCGAAAATTTTAGTCAAGTTAACAACTCTATTTCCTCGGTACGAGAATTTAGATAGACTCGGTTTATTCTGAATTTATATTTATCTACGGGGATTTTCTATTATGGAAAGATAAAAGTGAGATGGTAGGATCTTAAAAGTTTGGATAGTGTTAAAAATTTATGCGTGCATCCTCCAAACAGGCGAGATCTCGCGAGAGATTTGTCCGGCGCGGTGCAACACGCCCTTGACCTACCTTAACGTTTCTCGTTGCGCGCGGGTGGCACGCTTTAAACAATTGCGCGTATAAGGGCATGCAATTTCACCCACGTGTGACCATGACGGGTCTCCCACACTATAGAAAAATTATATAAAAAGTATATAAAAGTACGATAAAAAATCGTACACGAACGACAAGTGAAAGAAACTCATGATTTATAACGGAAATGCACGCACGTTTTTGCAAAGTGGTTTTTGCACTTGTTCGCATAATTCTACATATTTCCTTTTGCAATGCAACTTCAATTATTCAATTTTTTCTAATGCTGTGCACATACAATTTGCACGAATTTCTGACAAAAAAACGACACACATACACTGAAAAAAAGTGTTAATTTAATTAAAATTTTTCAACTCAATTAAATTTTTTCAAGTCAAATATTTATATATTTGACTTAAATATTTAAACTTTAGTTAAACATTTATATATTTAACGTAACTACGTATATATTTAACTTAAATACATAAATACTTTAATTGAAGAAATTTAATCAAATTAAAAAATTTAATTAAGTTAACAACTTTTTTTATGTACATACGTTCAGAGTTTTAATTGTCAATATTGCAATATTATTAAATTACAAATATCTTTTTATTTGTGGTTGATTCTATTGTCTATTCAGTCTATTGTGTGTATTATTTTGTGTGGAAAATAATTATTTCATTACTAAATATAATTATAAATTTTAATTTTAATTTCAACTTTGGTTCCTTTGTTTTTTCATAAAAATGTAAGCCTTACTGCAATATTATAAAATTAATACTGAGCTTAAATATAGACTAAATTCAACAAATGATTAAAAAGAGAAACTATCGGTCATATCGGTCACAAGTCTGAAAATTCACGAAGTCTAGTAAGTAGAGAGGTGCCTGAATATTTATTAGATTTACAAAATAGCCTTCAAAAATAATCTTCCACGAAGCAAATTACAAATGAAAAAAAAAGAAACACATTAAAACAATAGATTTTTACAGTAGTTATGCGCGAATGACGTGTGCCGGTGAAGCACAAAATCCTCGTATGAAATATGCATCAAAACAATATTACAATATGATTGAAATTTCAAGGAACTCGGAGATATTTAAATTAATTTCTCGAAATAATCAATCGGCATTAACACGTGCGTTTGCATGTACATACATACGTGTATGACTCACGCTGCATCGTCGATATATCTATTCCATATGTTCCGTATACATATTTCGAAGTGCACTTGCACGTGAAATCGGCTCTGGGTATCGCGGACGTATGTTCGGCCGCATTCACGTACATGGTGCAAAAGAGAGAGAGAGAGAGAAAGAGAGGGAGGGAGAGAGGGAAAGAGAGAACGAAACAGATAATGCCATGATTGCGTGGCGCTTGGATCACGTTCGAGTCAGGCCAGACCTTCATTTCCAAACGTATCTCGCGCGTTCCGGCCGCCGCCGGATATTGGTCAATCCGGGGTCACCATTTTTTTTCATCTCGCACATCATTCCGCTTACGTGGGTGCTGCCACGGCGACGCGCGCGCGAGGAAAGGAGGATCACGACGATCGATAAATGCCTCGCGAATTGCACGCGCCGCATGTACGACTTGTCGCAACGCGCGACGGCCGTCTTGCGAGAAGGAGAGAGAAAAAGAGAGACGAGATCCGGAAAGTCCGCGTGATTCGCGGCGCGTTATCGCCTAGCGCGTTTCGACAGCGCCGGCCACCGCGCCGTCGGCATTATCGCGAAATTGTTTGCAAACACGGTACGATTAATAAAAGTGCACGAATAGTTCGAAGACGCAGCGTTTGAAGTACAGAGTAACAACTCAGTCGAGATATCTTCGCTCTTATCCAGTGCCTGAAGGGGGATGAGATGATCGGAAGGGGGAAGTTTATCTCACGACATTTTTACTTTCGTGCTCAGTTATGTCGCCGATCGAGGCAACTGAGGGGACAGTCCCCCGTCATTTATTCAGTTTAGCAATTCTCTGTGGGAGAAATATGAGAAAGATGTTACGTCAATCACGCAATCGCTACACGGAAAGAACAATCTTGCTGTAGTAGCTCAAAATTTAGCTAGATACTGATCAAAAGTAATTTTATGTCGAACTATCAAAATAATTATGTCAGAGATTCGAGCTCGATGATATTGATGTAAAAAGTTTTGACAGTCTAGCAATCAGCTCAAACATCCGATAAATTTTTCAATGGTTCAACGTAACTATTTTCAGATCTGTATTTCAACAAAATTGTCCTTTTCGTGTAAATTGATCGCTTTATATATTTTAATTTTCCGCCAACTTTCCGAGTAAGACATTAGGCAGAAGACTCAAGGACTCGATTTTTCACTTCGTATTGTCTCTCATCAAATACGTGAGAATCAACCTGTACATGTCGACTATCAGTTAAGATGCCTGAGCCGAATAATCCCAGTACTAAGCAAGACTCGCTTTTAAATATATCAAAAGACGTATTTCACATCTCGAGTATGTGCTTAAAAGATGTGTCACAAGAGGTACAGTCTGCCTAACAAAAGTGTGACCGGCACAGCTTCTGTTCGAAAAATATTAGACGGAATATTCTAGCAGAGAAAATAACCAGACTTCCTCAATGTTCTGTTTTAAATAAAAGATTTATTTACCGACCTTCACGAGAAAAAGATTTAACGAGGATCGAGTAAAACGAATGTAAATCGCTTTTCTTCGCACACGCTTGAAAAGACTAAAAATGTGGACACGAGCGCGACACGAATCCTGTAGAAAACATTGGAAATACATAAAACTAAAGCTTTCTGATATGAGTATATAGAAATTATGAAACAGCCCGACAAATTCGTTCTCCAAAAAGATCTTTATCTCAATAATGCTATCGATTTAATCGAAAATATGTCCCGGAGATACCAGGCAACGGCGGCGAGTATACAATTAACTAATATACATAAAAGCGTAGAAATCGTAGTATAAATCCAGTAGTATGTGTATATTTTTTATTTATTATAATAAATGGTTTCGAAGTTATGCTGGTCAGGCTCTTATTAAATAGACTGTAGGTAAAGAGAGATTGGAGAATTGGAATGACAAGCAACGTGTCTGTTTAGTGTAACAAAAACTTGTGACAAAGTCGTTATATAAGTCGTTTTTTTATATAAAAATTTACAGCAAAGTTTATCGAGTATATATTATTTTATGGTTTAGTATAACATCTTAAAATATTATTCAACTTTCTCTATAGAGAAAATGACAAATGTAGCGATTTGTTGAAATAAGTATTTATTTAAATATCAGTAAAAATAAACTAGTTCATTAATATCACGCGGTACTGAAGTATTATTTATTTAAATATTTAACAGTTTTTAAAAAATAAATTAAATTGAACGGGCCGTTTACGGGCTCAGGTGTCTTACGATTTTGAAAACCGAGTCAAGTGCCAAGGAATGTAGATTAATCAATTGATAAGGCTGTTTTGCTTAATCCGTTCGATTTGACAAATCTGATCTATTCTGATAAGACCCAAGGGAGTCAAGAGAACCGGATTCCTATTATACTCTTGTTACTTTCGTAAGAATCAACATGTAAATAACGATAACCTACCTCAGCACGATACCGTCTCGCGTGTTCGTCGGGACACGGCCGAAATTATCGTCGAACAACAGTCCACAGAACTGGTTCTGTTTTTTTCTTTTTTCCCAGGCGGAATGACGACATTGCGAACATCCTTTACCGTGCGCGCACGAGGTTATAGGATTTTTAACAAGATTTTTAAATATTCCGCGATCTTGCGATACTCGCTGTCACTTGTACGAATATTTCGTCATGCGATACGCGATTGACTCCGGTTGAGCTGTCGACGGTTCATTGATTAGCGTACTATCGGATGAAATTTATTCGGAAATGGAGTTTGCTCTTGGTAAACAACCACGCAATTAACGCGCTTTTTCTCTTTTTGCGATTGAATATATATTTGTGAGTTTATTTCTGCGCGAATTGCGAGTCTGCGGCTTGATTGCGCATCTCGGTCCCGAGAGTGTCTTAAATTTATGAGATATTTGCTTCTTCTTCAACAGGATTTTAACGCATCATTCGTTAACACGCTCTTAATCAGCTAATAACCGGGACAGTTATCGGTTAATGAATGTTAATTAAGGGACAATGTTTTTAGAATAAATGTCAATAGTTTTTGCTTCGCAAATTCTATCGGGAATAAAATTAATCGCTGCACTAGCAAGATAGTCTTCGTAATTATTAATTATGTCTTCGCGTGTCCAGACGATTTCCGGTGCGCCGCAGGCTCTGAATATTCGCCTTCTTAATATAGATCCTCTCGATCGACGTGGGCGTGCGAACCATGTATAAGATTTAACTCCAGATGATTCATTCCTTTGTGTCAACCTTCTTTGTTTTGCACATCGAATTGTGTGCGTACGTGCCGAAAATTGATTAATAATAGGGAACCATTGACCTTTGTTTAATTAGTTGATTTTAATTAATGCTAATGCTCTTGCTTAATTTTATTTCTCAACGTCAAAGAAACCGGTTTGAATGTTAAAACTTTGCTCAAGTTTATGCAAATGGTGGTTGGCATTGCTATACGAGTCGTTCAACGAACCAGCAAAAATTTTCGGTAATGAACGAACGGTGATTCGAGCCAGCGGATGTCACTATCGTTATCACGTATGTAATACCTCGATTCTCGAACGATTCGGTCAGTAGTTATTTACGTGTCATGACTGCGAATAAGTTAGTCATCGAGAAATATGCGGAATCCTGTTCGCCGATTAGAAAACAATGGAGGAGACTGGAGAGAGAATGCGAAGATCCCTTCGCCAATCTCGCACGTTTTGTTATGCACTGAACATTCTTTGCTAATCGATTCTTTTCATTTCCTTCAAGTGATGGGCTCATCGAGATACAAGCTTAATCATTTTTTTACACATTCGTTCCTATTTTACGCGAGATATATTATATCTTTATTAAAGAAAAACTGACCCTCCAAAGTATTAGAAAAAGCTGTAGTTCTACATTGAAAACAAAAAGTTTGGTAACAGCTACCAAATGTCAAGTGAAATAATTCCAATCAAATATTTAGTTGATGTAATCAATAATTTTACTTGCTAAAAATTCAGAAAAGTAAAATTATTTTTGGCTATATTAACCAAATATTTGATTGGCATTCTTTCACTCAAAACTGCCGCGCGTATCACTTTAGAAAATTGATGAATATTTTCCAGCAATATCGTTCTCTGCCAGACTTTTTGAAAAAAAAAAAAAAAATTGAAGCCCTGAAACTTGATTTATTTATCCAATTCCACTTTGTCGTGAATGATAAAAATACCGATGAGAATTTGAACTTAAAAAAAAAACGGATAAAAATAAAATGAAAAATGTATGTTGCAATAGCATGAGACTCTTCGAAGACACGAACTATTTTTATCTTATTTAATCTTCTGGAAACAACAGAAGAGACGTGTCATCGTTTTTCGACTAAATTTTTTGTGGCTGTTGCAACAGTACATAAGTGATGAAACGATCGGTAATGATATATTATACACAATAGCGTATTATAAATAATGATATATCGTATATATTTTAACATTTTATCACTTCATTATTTCAGAATTTATCACACAAGTCTTTCCTCATTTTTTTCCTCATTTTAATCGTTTTTATCAGCAAGATTAATTTTCTAGAAAGGGAATGAAAGGACGTTATTCTTAATTACATCATCTCACGTGATATCACGTAAACAAGACGCAAATACGTGGGCACGTGATGAGACAATGAGATGGTGTAAATTTCATATTATTAATGTAAATGGGGAAATTTTACTGTTGATTGCAATAGAGTTTATCGCGTAACCTCTTTACGTTTCTGAAATGAATAAAATGACTTTTCTCGCAATTGTATTTATCGATACAATTGTAAGAAAAATCATTTCATTCACTTTAGAAACGGAAAGAGGTTACGTGATAAACTCGAATGTTTCGTCGCAATGTGTAATAGCACACGTAACGTAGACGGGCAATGATAATTTTTGTATTTTTGGAACATTTGTTAACATTCCTAAATGTGTTGAATATATTTTGGCAACTTGATATTTTCGATAAGATTCTTTAGTAATTCTTACACCTTACATATAGTTTCTCAATGACAATTAAATCTGCATAAATATTTTCACTATCTGATAAAAATTAATTTAAAAAATATATCAACCCACTTACTTAACGATAAATTGGACGTTCCAGTTCACCTCACGCGCTGTTCGTACGTCACTTGAAAACATACGCACGCGAACTGGACTTCTTGTAATCACGTCGCATTAGATAGGTGATCAGTTGCGGTGATTAAAGCTTTTCTGTGCAAGCACCGACTTATGAATCGCGCATGCACCGTCACGCTGTATTCATAATATATTGCACGATTTAATGTAACTTTCCATTATGGCACAGTCCAGTGACTCCGCGATGTGCAATAAACAGTCAGGGGAATGCAATCGCACAAAATTGTCCCATTTCACATTGCCGCTCGCGAAACTATCGTTTCGCCAAGAAACCGGATGCCGATAATCACAGACGATTATTACTCATCGCTTCTTGTGTACAGTTTAACCGACCGATGATTAGTTTGTTTCCTCAAAACTATGCAATTGTTAGCAATTTAAGGATGTTTTGGCTATACAAGTTGCTAAAAGACATCGAAATTTGAAAACTGCAAGCTTCTTAGGTTTACTTTTTTTTTTCCTAATTAATGACAAACAATGTGATTATGAATACCTGAATTTTTGGTTCTGAAATCAGTTGCAAGAAAGATAACAATGAAAGCTTTGGTTAAAAACCTTGATTTATGCGGCAAAAATGACGTCTTATTTTGTTGCAGTTTTAGGTAACTTTTAAATGGGTAAGAGAATTCAAGAACTTTTGCGCGAATATTTATCACACAGAGTTTTACGAGTATATGTAAAAAAATTGTTTTGATTCATAATGCTACTTCTTCATTAAACTTGCAAATAAGTATCATAAAACGCAATTATTTATAAGAATTGAGAACAAACAAAAAAAGTTAAATAAAATTTTTAAATCAATAAAAGAACTATGCTTAAGTTTTACACAGATACTTAACAATAATTAAACAATCTATAAAAAAAAATGTTTGGTAATATGTAAGATGTGGTACTTTGACACAGAAATGTAATTTATTGTATTTTCTTATTTAAACGCAAATAAAAATTGCTCTCTTACAATTAGTTAACATATTTTAGGATATGTACAAAAATATTAAAGAGAAATAAATAATAATACTTAATTAATGTTGCACGTACTAATTTTTTTGTTTGTCTCTGTTTTTGTCATTTTTTATTGCACTAAATGTAGATAAATATTTTAGTCTACATAGAGCGCGAAAAAGTGGCCCATTTTTTTAGAGAAAATTACTGCACATATTCTTCATCTTCTATGCTTTTACACATCTATTTGTACATATTTAGTAAATATCTCAAATTTTAATGTGATTAAACGTTTATTATTTTTTACGTTACGTAAATTGAAAAAACAAACATTTTTTGAGTCAATTTCCTACAAAGTACTGAAGCTCTTGATTTCTGCATATACATATATAAAACACAATTATGTTTATCGCTAACTAAAATTAACGAAAAATATTATAAATTTAGAAATGACGCAATTAAAAAAAAAATCAATTTTTTAACAAAATCCATTAAATTTAAAATGTATGAATAACTAATTTCTAGATATCGCAATAATCTTCCTTCGAGCGATAAAAAACGGACATTTTTTTATTTTACATATATTTAGAAGTTAAAATCGATAACTTGAGTAATTTCTGAGAAATCATGTCAGCCAATTTGAAAGATGTGCTTGTTTTTAAATTTACATCATATAGAAATTAATATTTACTCATTCTAAAATGTATTTATTAAATATGTACAAGTAGGTGTGTAAAAACGTAGAAAAATATGTATAGCAATTTCTTTTAAAAAATTCCTAAAAATAGGTAAACTTTTCACGTTCTAGAATAAAATATTTCTTTAAATTGGAATTTGTCTCGTATAAATTTCTAATTATTTTGCGATAGTTATCTTGATTATTTCTAGCTATAACAGCTAATCTTAAGCCCAAATGTTTTATTTTTGTTCTTTCCCAAGTTATATAAAAGACATATATTAGCGCACATTTTAATTAACAAATTAAAGTGTGCGCTAACGGAAGAATCAAGTAGGCAAAGATTTTTTGTAGCCGTATTTCGGCGAATCACGCGATTCCACGAGGAATTACCATATTGGGAATTACTGTCACGACACAGATAGTACGCATGCACATGTATAATTAAGGACTGTTATCTGTCCTCGATATGGAACTCCTTGTGCCACCGCAAACAGGAACCGAAACGCGGAAGTCGCGGCCCACCGACACAAAATTACGCGCTACTTCCTCCGATAGAGAAGCCTTCTATCTTTGCATGCGAGAAGACGTGATTCCTTCGCTCATTATTCAACCTGTCACTTAAGAAACCGAGAAGTCATTCTCTGTTGATGCAAAATTTCTCATCGGTTAATTTCAGAGATCCGTAAAATTTACTTCTCAGAAAGCAAGTCATATAGATATGGATTATGATTAAAAAATGATTCAATTACTTAAATTAATTGGCATCGCTACAAGATAAATTTAATTTCTTTCTCTGTACCGAAAAGCCAAAGTGTTACATATGAGAAGTCGGTTGCAAATTTGTAAATGTGAATTTTCAATTTACAGTATTTACAATTTTAAATAATTACTTTTTTATACCAATGATACACGACATATATTTCAGCATGTTAAAAAAAATTATACCCCTGGTAAATATTGATTCATCAAGATCAAACAGAGCTCGTTTTAAAGATAATTAGTTAAATCTTTAATCAAAAAGTTAATTGTAATAAATAATATATAAAATATAAAAAATCATTAGAGTACAATAATCATAAATTGTTCATATGAGTTACATGAAAAGTTTAGCGCGCATAATTTTCTAAAAACTTGAAGCATAAAAATGGTTAAACGTTCCGTTTCTCATAAAAGAGTTAATGTAGAGCTGTAGATCTGTTCCCGTGCACGCGCTTTGTAAAAAGTTAACAAAGGCGCGCATTACCACTGCACCGTCGAGATCTCAAGATCTCGGGAGCTACGGCCTCCGTCGAAGTACGGCGACGTGGATATTGCGAAATCCGACAATGAAGGCAACGTTCATTCACCGTGATGCACCGCGAGCTTTCCTGCGAAGGACATGGCGATACAGCAAATCGACCTTCATGGGAGCCCTGTCCTCCATAGAGTACGTCGATTTCGTCCAATATACTTGACTCCAATTAAGGCCTGGTGGATTTACCCAGCAAAGGTTGCAGGTATCTCGAGAATGTCTTACACGATTATAGATAATTACAGAAAATTTATTCTTTCCGTAAATATCATAAAATACAGTAATTATATCGTAAAAAATATGAGGTAAACATTGAAAAATCAGTGTTTATCGTTTTTTTTTCCCCTTACGTTACCTTCACCTAGTGTGTTAAATATCAACGTTTTCCTACTATAAAAAATCTTAAAATACTTTTGCATTATTTATAATTATGTTTAGGAGACGTTTATCAAAAATTCAGATTCTTGATCTTTTTGCAACACATAATTTTACATTATTTTTTTTATTGCATTTGAAAGGAACAAAGGATAGTTTTGTTCGACGGTTGGAATTTTCAGCGACATTTGTTCATTCATAAAATTGCGCATATCGATATTATTTGCTGATACATGTGCATTACGTGAATACGAACTCGCATAATGGAATCTGGTCAGTTTATATATGCATAAAAATACAAGCTCAACGCCGACTCGGCATTTTGCGTTGTACACTTTGTACAATTGAGTCGGGCTTCGCGTTCTCGTGCAACGAATAACGAGCCAGCCTTGCGTGGAACGCGCGTCGCATGCGATTTGCGAAACGCAAATCCACGCGGCGCATAGGGCTGTCTGCCTACGCGTTGCGCTTTTACAGGGATACCGGTCTGAGAGTCCGGGACGAGGAACCGACGAAAAATTCTCGAACCGGTTCGCCGGCTGTTTCATTTTACGCCTCGGATGCCTCGAGATGGAGAAGAGAGAAAAGAAAGAGAGAGAGAGAGAGAGAGAGAAGAGAAAAATTAGCTTAGAAGCGGACGCTTCGTCCGCTTCTCGTCCTGCGAATCGAGACGATCTCGAGGAAGTCGCTGGCGAGAGAGGATGTTATGGATCCTCCTACGCGGAGCGCACGGAAACGACATAATGGAAGGAAATGTTGTAGAAGGAAGATAAACGAGCTATGGAGAAGAATACTGGCTTCGCATGTCCGTCGAATGTATTCTCAAAACTGAAAATAACTTTATCTTGCGTTAATATTGCGTGAAAAAGTAGATGAGTGTTGTTGATCTTTGCAATTCTGAGAATTGGAAAGAGATAAAAAGTAAATGAAACCGAAATCAAAGTTCATTGTGGAAATGGACATTACTCGTTTAAAAATTATTTATTTAAAGGCAAAATATAGTCATTTACACTGTATAAGGCGTTACAAGCCATTATAATTTTATAATTGGTTTGTTCTTTGCAACCGATTTCAATGCCAAAATTCGGATATACACGACAATCACGATCAAAATTTGTCGCTAATTAAGAGAGAAAAAAAAGAAGTTAAACAATTTGCAACTAACTCTTTCGATATAGTAGTGGTATAATAACGTTCAATATTAATCAATCACTTACGAAACTTGTTTAAACTTTTTCTCTTCTTGCTGTTATTATTCGATAATAACGATCGCTGGCTCGCTCTGCTCATTTTTAAATAAAACTTCTACGTTTATTTTTCTCGTGTTTGCGGTAAGATTTTCAGTTCATAGTGACACAAAAATCCGTTAAATTTCCCTCTCGAAAGCATTCTTTCACGTCGAGGCCATAGCAGCTGTCTGGCGAAAATATAACACAAGGAAACGAAGGCATTATGGCGCGCACAGGATGCGATATCCTTTTCCAGATCTTGTTCGTGAAAACGTTTTACCTGACCGTGTGGCGATCCGATGCGACCCGTACAGTGCCGGCTATTATTGCTCCTGCACATAAATACTCGGCCGACTAATTCCAAGCAGGATACACAAAGAGCGAGCGATAGAAGTAAATAGCAGGCACAGGATGCGGTCAATAAAGCGGGACGCGAGTGAAAAGATTTAAGTTAATTTTCTCTGCGGTTATGATATCCGATCTTTTATCCTCATGAACATCACACCTTTGTGGCTAACATTAATGCTGAAATCAATTTAAGGAAGGAGACGCTACGCGGGCTTGCAAAATGCGGATAATTAAGCAAGATACAGCTAACAGAAGTTCAAGAAGATAAGTTAGGTTTATCTATTTCCAGTCCGAATTGCATTTGCGAAAGCCCCGTGACCGCGGCCGATTGCTTAAAAACCGAATCGAAAGATCGTACTGCGCTAATTTGCGTATAGAAAATGCTCAAGAGTGGTTAATTACGCGGGTGCAGGCGCCAGGCATTTAACGGACTTTAAGTCCGCATTCTTGAAATCGAAACGGTGAAAGGCGAGAATGTATCGTATACATGTGCATTCATTTTCTTTCTACGATTGAAATGTGCGAGTGATTGGCCGGCAGTGAGATATTATTAACTAAATCTAATTAATGCAAATTACGTCGAGCCATGCGGCATGAAACGTCGTCACTACAAAGTATACAGATAACGCGTGTGTTGTGACAACGTTAGCATTCTTAGAAGTGAATTATATTTCATTTTGCAATGATTTTGTGTGCTAAAGGTCTTGTTTTGCTCCGCTGCACGAGTGTTGCACAAAGTCATATTTTTCTCACGAAAACTTATTTTCACTCTCGATAACACCGAAAATCGCGCATGTGTCCTTCAAACGCGTATTATTTATTCGCACTGAGAAAAAAAATTTTTTAACTTGACTAAAATTTTCAACTTGATTAAATTTTTTCAAGTATTTTATATATTGTATTTAAGATAAATATATATATGTACAACTAGTTGAGTTGAAGAAATTTAATCATGTTAAAAAATTTAGTCAAATTAACAACTTTTATTCTCAGTACATTTATTATTTACTATTTATTATTTACTCTCTAAATCTCGTAGAGTTCTTTTAAAAAAGTGAAAATTGCGCTTATGCAATTTTTCAAGTAATTTGCCTTTCTAATAAAAATTAAACCATAAGAAGACTTCCAATAAACTGATTCGCTATGTTAGTAACTGATGATATTTCATCAGTTACTGATGTAATATCATTAGCTACTAACATAGTAACGACTCAGCTAATCAGTTAATTGGAACACTTTTTCATAAGGAAAAATTAAATCCTCTAGAATGAATAATTTACTCCTGTAGAAGAAAATGGAGCTTATGCAATTTTTGAATGATTTTTCACTCTAGGAGATTTAGAGAGACGGAAGTCAGTTCAAGGCAAGATTTATTTCTCTTTTTATTACCGATACAAAATAATCTCACGGTTTCTGCTATTTGAGAGATCGAAATCGCCGACAGTCACGTTTCCCTAAAGGAAATGTATTCACTTTGATTCCGTCTCGTTACGAGGAATCTAGAGCTCGATGACTGCACCATTTCACAGAATGATAGAGTGATGCGGCGGCTCGCGATGACCTCAGCGAATCGCGCCGTGATTTACAATTTGAAAAATGAGATGACGTATCGAAATGAGTATGACGTATCCCTTTGTGATATCAGATACGCCGTGTGATGCGTGTGCACACGCGATAAGATCCAAATGTAGAAGTGTGGGTCCCGACCACGTCACGCATCGCACGATATATTCACGTTTGCGTGAAGATACGCACGTATCGTCGCGTGTATGTATGTATATAAGTACAATGCGTGGCGCGATTGCGTCAGCATAGAGCCACCAAAAAAAGACGTCGACCCCGAAATATGCAAGAAAAGATACGTCCTCTACACTGAAAAAAAAATTACTAAATTTTAATAAGTAATTATATATTTGCAAGAAAATATTTACTAAATGTAAATATATTTATTTAGTAAAAGGACAACTAATTAAATTTAACTGTCAGTTTTTTTATTAAATAAATATTTATGTGCCGCAAGTAAATATTTTCTTGTAAATATATATTTATTAAGATTTAGTAAATTTTTTTCAGTGTAACGGACATTAATTAGCGACTCTGATTCGGTATATTCGAAGGCGAAAGAGAAATATCAGCTGATACATTTCTCGAACTTTCGTGACAAATACAAGCGCACATCCCTCCTCTCTCTGTCTCTCTTTCTTTCTCTCACTCTTTTCACAATTTCTAATTGGCATTAAATAAATCCAGATAGCAAAATGCTAACAGTATGTCACTCAATTTGATTATAGAGCAAATTTCTACTCACAATATTCTGTTTAAGTCTCTGCAGATTAACCAGCGTCATTTAAAATCCCGATAATTTTCCCATTTTTGCCATTCTATTTTAAATTCGGATGTACGAAAAAAATTAAAAATGTTTTTGATGTTAAGATACAATAATTGTATAATCGTATTCTTAAATGTCAAAAGAACATAAATTTTTTTCAGATTTTTTAGAGCCCAAAAAATATCACCGTTTAGTGACCCAGTTGATCTATAAATAGTAGATTGGCCTGCGGAAAGTTAAGCTTGTTTTTTTTACCATTTGTGACTTGCCAGCTATAACATAAGAGAAATACGGCATGTCTTGTCATGATGCCATACAAAGCCTGTTTTCTATAGTACATTTCGTTTTCTAACACATTTCTATCGATATTAAAAGAACAGCAGACCGTGCTCGGCTATTGCTTATAGAGTCCTACTAATATAGGCCGCCTTCCTTTTAGGGAACACTGTCGATACTTTTGACATAAATATTGATTTCCATTTACAATTTGGACTCAACCGACTTTCTTGGAATCTGCGTGGAAGGGGAGTGTTTCTGATCGATTGAACAGTATTAAAACGCATCCGCAAATCAGGTCCCTATTTTGTTTAAATTTTTGAATTATACGTATATATATATATATATATATATATATATATATATATATATATATATATAAGATTTGAATTGTTTGTTTCACTTTTAACATTATAAAATTATAAGATTAAAAAGTTACAATGATAAGTATTACATACTTTGTAATCGTAAATAACGATTTAGATTTTACTTTAAGATTTCTAACTTTTGCTTCTTTATAAAATAAATTTTAGAAAATTAAGTATTAAAAGTTACACACCGTGTAATGTCGCGTTCCATTTAACGTTTGTGATAAACTGTATACTCCAGTGTATTAATCTATGTCAATTTGTGTCTCCTGGAAGGAAACCAGCCATAAAACACAATAGGCTCTCTTGGCAGGTTTAACCATCTGAAGAAGGAAGAAGCAATTAAAGCGAAAGAATTCGCATGAATATTTTAATGATATTCGTGGGGACGTTGTTTGAAACACGAGATAACCACGAATGTGATTAAAATATTTACACGAATTAATTTGAGTCTTTCGCCTCCATAATTTTCTGATGTCGCGTGTCGTTTCTTGCTATACTAGGCTCCTTTGCTTTCTGACGCAAATTCTGCTCGCGTACCGTACAGATCATTTGCATGGCAAAACGCGAAGCTACTCCCATTCGCGCTTCGACTTGCGTCATTTTCCACACACGTGTCAGCGTATGGCGAAGCAACGAGAGCTGTTAATTTAACGCAACTGTACGCAAGCATGCGCATGTTGCACTAGCGGAAACGTGCGGCTTGAGCTGTGGCGTAATGATGCAATCGCGTCCTCTAGGAAGTGTCGCGACATTCGCACATTTACTTCGCCGAATATGTAAATTGACGTCTTTTTTTGCGAGCAGAGAAAAAAATGAGTGGAAAGAAACGAGGATGTGTTGCTCAATATAAATTAATGCAACTGCAAGTTTATAAAAGAGAGAAGAGATTATTTTTGGAGATATTTTTCGCGTAATATATTGACGTAAATGCTTAAATTATATTAGGCAGTAAACGACGTTGTTGCAAAAACGAACAGTCGGGTTTTCATAGACCTCTCGAGCCTCTCTACTTTATGCGAATATACTTCGCGTTTAAATTGATTGATTCGCACAGGCAAGTTGGGCAATTACTAATAATTTATGGTTTCTTTGAATTTCCAAGGATCGATCACCGATGGTAAAGAGTAAGAGTTCTGTGCGCGGAAAGATTAATTTTCATCTAATTGATGATCGATTCGACCGAAACGTCACGAATCAGGACTAACTAAGCTTCAAGAATATTAATAGCCGACACGCACACAAACCTCGTTCGTCAGTTGACTTAGGAATGTATCAGACTAATTAGACGTACGATCCCTGCAAAGTGAATAAAATTTGAAAATGTGTTTAATATTAACACTTCAAATAAACTATATATGAAAGTTGTGTAAATAAGATTATATTTTTATCTAGTAATATAGTTAATTTATAGTTTTATAGTTAATTTACTCTATTTATTATTAGAAATTAAATTATTTTTTACAACCGTTGAGAAAAATCTCAATTTTTTAAATATAAGTACTTTGACAAAATAATTAAATAGACAGCCACAATAAAACTTTGTATAAATCATTTTGAGTATTCTGTACATTATTTTGTAAATAAATAAATCAATTTTGTTTATTTTACAGAATTGATCTTTGCCTCGCAGTAACTTTACGTAAACTTGAATATTTAAAGTAAATAAAAAAACTTTGGATTTTTTTCATTATTTCTTATTTCATCATTTCATTATTAATTGTAGTTTGATTAGAGCATACGTCTACTTCTTATTGAAATAACTTTTTATCCAGACAGGAAATTGTCGCCAAATTTTTCTCTACTACTTTCAAATACAATATAAAATAATCTGTAATTTTTTCAATTTTCTTAATGTTTCGAGAAATGTCTTGTACGTCCTTAAACAATTTTTCTAAATTTAAACGCGAAGTATATAACGCGATTCGCATGATAAATAGGAAAAGAGATACGAAGATGCGGCTGCCTGTTTTGCAACAGAATTGCTTAATCAAAGCACGAAAAAAGATCTCTAAAAATCTCATCTCTCTTTTATAAAATCGCAATTGCATTAATTTATATTGATTAACATTTTTATTGCCTCTTCCGTTAAAGCGACGCCATTCCCTACTGACAAAGATTTCATTTAAAATTTATCTAACAAGAGATACTCGATATAAAAACCGGAGAAGTCGCGATAAGCAGTGGATTTCCAGTTAAATTTCCGCTAAAAGCGGTATGCCATTTGGGTTCGTCATATGCGCGGTGACGTCAGCGACGAGGACATTCCCGCGATAAATCGCGCTCTTATAAAAGTACGTAATCTACGAAAATTCAGGTTAAGACCTCGAGAAAAAATTTCTTCGCTTGTTCCCCGATCGAACTGACTGTGCACATCTGTCGAGAAAAAAATGAAGTATCTGTAATGCGATAAGAGTATGAAGTCTGTTTTCATTTTCAAGATGTTGCACAAGTTACTCAATAATAATTTTTCAGTTGACTAGAATAAAAAAAAAAAAGAATAAGCGAAGCGGAATTTTAAGCGGGATTTTTATTAATCTTATCGACTCGCTCGATTCTTACTCATATTTCGCGTCGCGATAAATTCTCGATTGAACGCTGGCAGGTATGAAGAATCGAACTTGACATCGTTCGAGGTTTTCCTCGGCTGCGCTGCGCGCATATCATAAATCTTCGTCGCGACGCATATCCTTGCTTGTGCGTGACCTAATTGTAACGTTCAAATCGTTTAAATCCCTCGAAGCCGAACGCACATACTTTCGAGAATTTATCGAGAAGCCGAAGGCCGACGAGCGGATCGCGCCGATACGATCCGCCGCGATCGATGCACAACTGCTGGCGCAATCGGAAAATCAATTCCAGAAAAAAACATTTTTCTGCCTGCGAAAACAATGCCTCGCCAACTTATCTTCTCTTCGCCATCAAGGAGAGGCGATAAATGAAACGTGCTGGAGATTTCGTTTTAATTTTGCAGTCTGTCTCTAAAGGCCTCGCCAAACATTTTTATCTCGTTAATGAGAATAAGTCCTTAAGCACATAAAGGTAAAAGAAACGTGCAATTTGCGCATTTGTGAAATCACACGTCATATCAATCTTTTGAGAATGTTTTTAAATTTTTG
This sequence comes from Solenopsis invicta, assembly GCF_016802725.1. NCBI lineage: Eukaryota > Metazoa > Arthropoda > Insecta > Hymenoptera > Formicidae > Solenopsis > Solenopsis invicta. Next base: position 14,913,132 of record NC_052673.1, read on the forward strand.
TTTCCCTCTCATGCTCCCGAAGTGTTTCATGAAATATTTGTTTAACAAATGTTTCTAGAACTTTTACATAACCACAGTAACCACACTTAAAAATTCTACAACTTATTTATTCAATAACTCGAGTATGCTTGCTCACGTTATAATTCGGTTTTTTTTAATTTTTGTTTTTAATCAAATTTATATCAAATTTTCTTTTTACGTATCGCAACGTCGCGCGTCGTCAATATTCGCAGACGCAAAGCTCTGTTATGGCTCTGCAGAAAAACATCATATATAATCGTAATCGAGGCTAAATAACAACTTAGGAACCTTGAATCTCAAGTGCGAGAGTGTCAACTGCTGCGCCATCAGTGTACGACGCTTTTATCACGGCGAGGAAGAATTGCGTCGAATTACGACGGAAGAGATAAGCGCCTGAAACGTGCAAAAGCGTTCTCACACGTTCCCCCCGATAAAGGCGAGGAGCGGTGAACAACGAACGGTTACGCGGATTGATGACTGACAGCGGCCAACGAAAATAGAGGAAGCGGCTGAGCAAACGGATTTCGACGATACCGCGATGAATTGGAATTCTTAAGGCTGCGTCCCGGAAATTGCGTCATCCGCTATACGATCCGCTTCCGGTACCGCACACTGCAACGTTCGCACAAACAAATTCCAGGGAGACGTCTAAACGTTTCTAGAAAGTCGCAACTAACGTCGGTTAGCTGCCTTACCATTAAGGTCATATTTTAGAACCAAAAATATAAAAAAATCCCTTAGAATTTTCTAATGTTACGTTTGAGTACCAATATAAAATTTCAGGACAATTCACTTATTGATTTTTAAATTATTTAATTTTTTGATTACCCTTGATTCTTATGTAAAATCTCGTTTTGCAGTATTTGCAAATTGATGGGGAAGTGGCATTTTACCAATAAAATCAAAATTTTTACATATACTAATAAAACTGTAATAAATATTTTTGCAAAAATTTATTAGGATCCACTTACTCGTTTAAAAGTTATTTATTTAAAAAACTGCAGCAAAATATAGTAATTTTCGGTGCAGAAATTCGTTGATTAAGAAAAAAACTAATAAACCTAGAGAAGCCTTTAATTTTTTAATGTTGATAACTTTAGTACGCACTGTATAGCTAAAACGTTTTTAAACCCGCGTGAATTGTCTTACAATTAAATTACAATTAATTTCCGTTTCTGCGATAGCGTTTCAACTTTGTTTGTCGAAACGTCTCCCGCGAACGTCTCAAAATATGCGTTGAGGATATGACTCTAATATTACGCAGCGATAAAAGGTGTTGAAAGTGCAAAACAGGTGTCGTCTTAACGAAAAAAGTGAGTCGTCAGAAAATCTGAAAGAGTCGTCGTTTTAGCGAAATATTCAATGTCATACTTAAGATGTTAATCGACGTTGCGAAATTTCATTACGTAAAATGATAAACGCTACCCTCGACGTTTTCGGTAAAACGTAAACAGGAAGACAGATAATGCACGCCGTTTCTTTGTGCGGTGCAGCGTTCGAGATAAGTTAGCTTCGAGAAGATTCAGCACTTATCTTTACGCTCCCCTTGTAATTCGAGCTGTTAATCAAGAATAACAATATTACGAATAACAAAATATTCGTTCTTACTGAGAACTTTCGGACTTCTTCAGCAACTTGCTTGCATATCTACGAATTTTGTTTGTTTTAATATCTCTGTTTATCTGTCACATTCTTCGAATTTTTTCTTCTTCATCTGGTACCTGCTCTAGGACGAAGGTCAATACTCCAAGATCCTTTTAGCTGCAGTGTTAACCGGCAAGGGCATCACAAAGTTCATCGAATTCAATACGGCCCTTATCCTCTTATTAGAAGGGACAGTACGACTAAAATGTAGATTACAAAGTCGCTAATACGTAACTATTAAGTTGGATAAATTAATATTTGTTTAAAACTAAATTAAATTTAAATTAAAGATTTATAAGATTAATTTAGTTACGTTAAAAATTGCATGAGCAAAAATTAGCTCCTTGTCAGTTAAAAGTTGTGTTAAAATTAAATTAATTAAATGAAAAGCATTATTAGTGTATTAAATTAGAATGTCATAATAGTTTTTTAATCACTCTAAATAATACAATAATGACAGTATGGATCATGAAATAAATATAATTTTTTATTTGTAAATTAAATTTATATGAAATAACAAAGAACTATTGTTTCTCATTTTTTCTCATTTGCATGAAAAAGTAAATTTTTAACTTAGGAAAAAATTAATAAGTTAAAGTTTATGTGTTTTAAAAATAACTATAAAATGAAAAATTATTGACTTTTCAACTTTATTATTTAACTTTGAACTTTTTAACTAATCACTGTTCAAAATTCTGGTAATTGTGCCTACGTGTCTATACGTGAATGTTCATGCATAGTGTAATGAACTCAAGTCCGTGGGTTCGCTAAGCCCAAAGGGTTGTGCGGATCAGTCCTCTTTGCGAATACGTTCTTCGAACGATAGGGAACAATGGTACTTCCGCTTCGATCGCGGGCGATTTGAAGAGAGGGCACTTTGCTCGGTGAGTGGAATGATGCAGGATTAAGTCGTTTCCGCGGTTAATTTCACGTTCGAGCCGCACGAATAATCGAGAGACGCACGTGGCAACGATCGTCTCTTTCGAAGGCAATACCGAATACTTTTCGAAGTAACGACCGTACTCACCCCCGGCTTTTCTCGAAGCGGCTTTATACATAGTACGCCTTTGTCGTTTATGCGTTGCCGTCGAATCTCCCGGCGAGATCTCCCGGCGTTGATCTGTTTGTCACACATTCGACGTAGAACACGAAAACCCGGAAAAAGCGGATTTACGCGATGAATGGGGCGCGGAAAAAGCGGCCGAATGAATGCGCCGGATGCGCGCGGAACGGATCGCTTTACGGCCGACTTCCGGGGTACATCTTGCATTACCTGCTCCGACGGAACCGAGGCATCGCCCTAGCACGATTTCGATGTGAGAAAGGAAGGATCGTGGGGCAAAAAGGTCCATGCAGCTGCCACCTTCCTTGACCGATTCCCATTCGTTTGGTCAGGCGCCACGTTTACCCTTCTTTTTACCCTTTCGCTTCTTTCTTACTAAAGATGCGCGAGCTTCGACGATGTTGAAGAATATTATCGAAAAACTGTAATTTGAATATTTGTCTACAGAGAAAAATGTTTCTATGCATTTGCAATGTGTACTATAGGGAAAAAAGTTTGAAATTTTCAGAGAATATCTCTTTTCTTTATGCTTGAAAATCCTTGGATTTTCATGGAATTTTATCGCAACTCGGGGATATTTTTAGAATTTACTTTTAGATTTAAATTTTATCTCTCTGTCAGAATCATTACTTTTATCAGTTTTTTTTTCTAAAGTTTGATAATGCAAAATGTTGATAATCGATTAGCGATAAATATAACATGCATATCTATTAAATTCACGTACATTCTCGTGTGACTTGCAAGTTTTTATTAAAAATCAGTAACAATAAAAGATAGTACATTTTTCTAAATTGGTGTTGTATGTTTAATTAAGCTGAGAAAAATTATTTTATTATATCAACAAGACATGTATGATTGAATGTTTTTGTTTTGTGAAATCAAGCAGAATTTCCGGTTATTATAATAGGATTTGAAATTTTATAATTAGAACGTTTGATAGATATTTGATGTTATAATCCTAACATTAATTCTTACAAGATTTCTGATTTGTCATAAATATTTATTTAAAAATGTAGATTTATGAAAAGTAACAATTGCAGTTACTCAAACAGTAGATCATTCCAATGTATACATTTTTTTGATTGTAAGAAAAATTCCAAACATAAATATGAGACGACCTAAGAAAAATTGTTAAATCTAAAGAAATATCTTTCACTATGTTGCAGGCTTAAATTGATCACTATTGTACACTAGCCTCAAATTGATGATGGTAGCGAGGCTTTTTGTCATTTACACGCATTGTTAAATTCCTATAATCCCTTCAGAATCCGAATCCTTATTCATCAAAAGAAAGATTTGAATCTGTCCGTTTCTGCGTTTTGGTTGTTTCCTAACGATCTTAGATAGAGCGTACATTCGGGAATTTGAGAATTTTGGACAGGCAAGTCTCGGAGATCGATGATGGTAGAAGCGTCACGAAAATCACGCGTTAAGAATGTATAGAACATTTTTCAAAACATTAAGAAAATTATTTAAAAACAAATTATTATTATTAAATTATTACAAATTGTTTTTCATTTGAAAGTAGTAAAAAAAATTTAACGGCGATTTTCTATCTGGATAAAAAATTATTTCAATAACAAGTAGACACGTGCTCACATGAAAATATAATTAATAATGAAATAAGAAATAATGAAGAAAATCTGAATTTTTTCATTTAAGTATACTTTATATATTCAAATAAAACACATTAATAACAAATAAAATAAATTATAAAAACATGTTATTAAAATGTAACCTTATTCATATAACTTCCATTGCATATGTATAATTATTTTGAAGTATTAATTTCCAAATTTTATTCACTTTGCAGAGACTGTATGTCCGATACATTAAAATCTTGTGTACACAATACTGGAAATCGGGATCCGAGATCTCGCACAGAGAGAATTGACCAATCGCGTTAATTAAATTGGTCAAGTTGTTCAAATGTGATTGGTCAATTCAGTTCTCTCTGTCTCTCTCTCTCTCTTTCTATTTCTCTCTCTGTCCGAGATCTCGGACTGATTTCTTAAGCCAGAAGAGGCTCATTTTACACTATATCATAAAACGAGCATGAGTCTCAGAATTTTTACGCGCGTTGCCCAAGATGATACTGATAGCTTGTTACAACAGAGAATTGCCTCTAGGCGTTACCCCTTTCGAGATCGAAGTTAATTTCAGATGACTAATCGCGAGCGCGTCATTTATGTGGTACGTGTGACGACATCACACACGTGAGTTCATTGTCCGGTGCCGTGAGACGATTTACCGAAAAGCTCTACGTTTCGAAAGAGCACACAACGTGGCACCTAGCATTCACCACGCGTGTGCGTGTAGCATTAACAACGCAAATTTTACCTCTCCATTATAAACATTTTTATTGCCATTCTAGACGACGCGTATCTTTTTATTTGAATTTTAAATTCGTTAATTTTATTAATTTCACATCATAAACGTCTCCGGATATTTCGAAAAAAAATACACAGATTGTTCACGTCGCTCTCTTTCATTTTTTTCAAGATTTTCAGCATAATTACAGCTGCTGACAATTGGCATTTCAATTCGATGCGCAACGATCAAGAGGGACATTGGAATTTCTCTAAGATGCTTTTTCCACTTGACGTGCACGAGAGAGTCTCCGACGCAAATGAGGCCATATTAACGCCAATGTCACTGATGCAATTCGCGCGCAGATGCATACAGGCAGGTCACGATATTTGTTGCAATCGGCGATAGGGACGCTCATTATCTCCCGTGCGCAACAAGTCCCGCGTTAAATCGCCGTACAAGTCCGGAATTACTCGGCTAATTACCGTCGGACCGTAATCGAGCGTGCTAATTAGGCAAAGCGTTATATCCTTCCCTCGGCGCGCAACTGCGACGACGATTACGAGCTAACGTCGGCAGACCGACATTACGCAAGAGCGTGCAATTTCTTCGCGACTCTCAGGGAGTGTCGCGTAAAGCAACGAGGGCGTCGCCTGCGCCGTGGAGTTCTCACGGTATTGAAAACGCGTGGAAACTCGAAATCCAATTATCTCTCTTGTTCCGACAAAACTTTTGTCGAAGTCGCCGCGCGCGAGGCAATTAGGTAACGATCGGTGCGCGATTACGAGCGTGTAAACATCGATCGGGCGCGTTTACCGTGCCCTCACGATCCCCGGAGCTGGATTTAGCAATCCGTATATACGCCGCGGAAGGATTTGGCAATGAGAACGCGACGAGAGAGCGAAGGACCGCCCGCTATGCCGCCCCGGATATTCATTGTTCAATGAACCTAAAGCTGAACCGAGGGCACGTCGTCGTTGTTCCACTTGTTCCCCATGTGGCTTCGAAAAATCATTTTTCAAAACCGACCGATTTTCCGGACGAATTTCTCTTTGTTCTTAAACTTACCTAAACCTCGTAGAGTGAAACATCGCTTTAAAAGACTGAAAATTGAGCTTGCGCAAGTTTTCGAGCAATTTGTTACGCTAATAAGACACAACCCAGCTGACAAGCTGACGTTAAAATGTCGTTAAAGACGTTATTCTGACGTCAAAATAACGACGAATTACGTCAGCCTGCTACTTGGGAAAATTTGCTCTTATAGAGTGGAAAATTGAGTTTGTACAATTTTCAAGTGATTTTTCAATCTACGATATTTAAAAAGTATGTACACCGAAAGAAAAAAAATTATTAAGTTTTATTAAATATTTGTTTAAATAGTTGCAATGAAATATTTATTAAATGTAAATAAATATTACATGTAACACAAATGTAAATAAATATTAATACAAGCATCATTAATTTAACTAACATCTTTTTTCTTCAGTAAATATTTATGTGTCGTAAGTAAATATTTCACTGCAACTATTCAAGCAAATATTTTTATTAAAATTTAGTAATTTTTTCTCTCAGTGTATAAAAGATGCAAATCGAATCAAGAATAAATAAGGAACGCTAAAAATTTGCATTATTTTTCCAAATATTAAAAAACAACATTATAAGTTTATTTGTGTATCTATTTTGAAAGGAAAAGAGTTGACGAAATATTATCTGTAATTTGCGTATTACGACCAAAGACGCTTGCGCGTTTCACATTGGCCTTGACACATAATACTTATCTCTCGGTGCAAAAACAGTTTTAAATGGTCCATTTGTTTAACAGTTATAAAGATATATATCAAAGTTTTAATTACATTCTACAGAATGTTTTGCTTCTCTCATCAAAGCACCCAACTTCTGGTAATGAATATTAATAAGAACTCAATTTACATTCTAAAAACTTATTTGATATCTTTCGATATTTCGCTTTAGGAATTTCTTCAGTATTTCTACAAGCGATTGGCAACGACAGTTTTTTTTTACCATCTTTTTGCCTTTTAATCACCAATGACAACCGGCTTACTCACAGCGAAAATAATTTAACGATAATTTTTCACGCTCCATCGTCTCGCGATTGAAGGTTACAATTATTTGGGTCGCGGACACTAACGATTAACCGTTCGGTCCTTCCGCTCTTGGTAGGTCCCCCTGACCTTCTCTTGCGGTCACTGTTCTCTCTCTCTCCCCCTCTCTTTTTCTCTATTTCCCCCTCCCTCCTCCTAATACTCTTTATGTCTCTTTGCCGCTCGTTAATGTCGTCATTGTGTTGTCACCATCATCGTATACATACTATTGCAATATTACACGCAACATTGTAAAGTATTGCCTGTTACACAGCGAATTGAGAAATAGAACTGAGTTGAGTAATTCGTTTCATACAGTACCAAGTTTCGAAATCAAAAATTTGTCGTAAAATCTTTGAGTTTCCCTCTATCTCATGCATATCAAAACAGAATTACTTCCAGCATAATAATTATTTTATACATAATAAATTAAGTATGCTCAATGTTGATTTATACGTATATAAAGATATTAATTTTTAACTTTTACTAATTATTTTTAAAACACATAAACTTTATTAACTTTTTTCCCAAGTTAAAAATTTTTCTTTTATATAAAAGAGAAAAGCATTCCCACATAAAAAACAATTAATTATAATTTACAAATCAGATAATTATTTATTTGATAATTTATTGTTTTGTTATTCAGGGAAATCTAATTTAAAACAAAAAAAAATTACGACACTCTATTTTAATATAAATAATAATGTTTTTCAAAATTAACTTTTAATTTTACTTGATTTAATCTTAACGCAATTTTTAACTGAGTTAGTTTTTATACATGCAACTTTTAATGTACATTATTTTTATACAACAATTAACTTGATTTAGTTAAAATATATTAACTTTAATTCAATCTCGGTTGTTCCAGATTTTTCCGAAAACTAAAAACAGAATGAGTGACAGCGGTACTGGCGGCGAATGCGAGAGAAGTGATGAGAAAGCGGATCCGGGCGCTATCAGACACGGGAACTTCATGAATTATTACCAATTCCATCCTGCGGAAGAGCGCGTGCGGCAACTTCCGCGTGGCGTGTGGCAGCGGCAACGGGTCGCCCATCCGGCCCGGAAATACGCGGGTCTAGACGTCGGCTGTAACGCCGGGGTAAGAGCAGAGCAGAGCAGAGCAGCGCGGCGGCACATCTGTCGGGGACGTATGGGCCAGTCGAAACGGGACGACTTGGCCTTCGTGATCCGAAATTACAAACGGCCGCGTCTAATTTTGGTCGAGTTATCCCCCTTTCAGCTTTTCGCTCATGCAGCAGGCATCCGCTTTCGGAATTCGTATCCTTTGTCCTTATTAGAAATTTCCTGTACGTGTTTATTTGCTCTTTCTCTCTCTTCCTCGTTCCTCTTTATTGAAGCTAACACGTTTTCTTAATTATACGGAATGCCTCACAACTGTCGTGTTTCCTTTCGGCTTACTTCGAAGCGGAATACCTATTAAGAAAACACGACGTGTAGCTAATCTGATTATATTTCTATTTCTAATATTTAAATTGGAACATGTAGCTTCGATGTCTTATCTTGATGAATTCAACCATCGTCTTGTAATTTTATGGTATATTATTTAAATATTCAACGATCTTTGTGTGTTTTCAATTAATTTTAACTTTTATCTCAAGCAAATTTCATTATTCAATATTAAATATTTTAATTTGAAAACTAAAAACATGTATGTATAAATAATGATACTCCATCGAATTTTTAGGTAAAAATCGATTTCAAATTTAATTCCGCGATATAGCTAAAAGGATACACACTTATCTAAATCTTACCCATTAACTACACTTTAGAAAGAAAAATATAATACATGCCAAAGTAGAAATTCATCGGTTCACAGTTTCTTTTTTTAGAAGCTCCTTTGTCATTATTTTGTATCTTTTAACCAAATTAATATTTTTTAACAATTTTTATTTTACGCATTGTTGAAGATACTCAGAATAAAGGCACAAAACGTGAAACTTGAATTTTCGTCGCGTAACTTTAAATTAAAAAAAAAAAAAAATCACAAGAATAGCCTTGTTTCCGTGCGTTGAAATGGGAGAGGCTCCTAATATTTACTTTTTCGCTCAGCTGTATGACGCGTTTTGCAGGATCTCACATACATTCTACGCGACTTCCTCGAGGAAGCCATGTCGCAAGAGCAACCTGAGATCTCCTTAATCGGCGTGGATCTCGACCCGATCCTGATCGAGAAAGCACGCGAGCGTAATCCGCGCCCGGACCGCGTGACCTTCGAGTGTCTGGACTTTTTATCCGAGGACTGCGGCGAGACGCTGAGGCGATACCTGGCGCAATTTAATAAAACGCGATTCAACGTGGTATTCTGCTTCTCGATCACCATGTGGATTCACCTGAATCACGGCGACGATGGTTTGGAGGAGTTTCTGCGAAGGGTTTGCGAGTTGGCGGAAATGGTCGTCGTTGAGCCGCAGCCCTGGAGATGTTACAGAAACGCTTCGCGAAGGCTGCGGAGAGCGAAATTGGAAGATTTTCCGCTGTTGAAGGATTTAAAATATACCGGCAATCCAATGAAGCATATAGAGGATATTTTGAGAGGCCTGTGCAACTTTCAACGAGTCACCGTTACTGCCGGCAACGAATGGGGACGCATGCTTTTGATTTATGAAAGGAAACAGGAACCGTAAAAAATTATAGCAAATGTATATGATTATGTAAATTCACGGTTATGCGTAAAAGTATATGAATCATTATGAAAAATAAAATCATAAAATCATACATGAAATTGTCGAAATCGATGGCGAGTATTGCATAGTATTATATCTAAATATTTATACATCATGATTATATATGTGAGTGTGTATGTGAAAGAGAGAGAGAGAGAGAGAGAGAGAGAGAGAGAGAGAGAGAGAGAGACTATGTGTTAACATAATAATTTATCTCAATCTAGTATACATAGATAAAGAGTGGAAATAAATTAATAATTTAAAAAATAAATGTAAAATAAATAATTCAAACTGCTATTAGATAATTTGAATTATTTATTACATTTTACATGTGCTACGTTTTGACTGATTATAATCTTGGCTAAGAGAGGCGTCTATATTTTCTGAAATATTTTGAACTGAAGAGAATTTAAACAAAAATTAAAATATAAATTATTCTTTCTTTCAAAAATCTTTTAAACTTATGATCAATGCCAATCATAGGAAACAGTATATATATATATATATATATATATATATATATATATATATATATATGTAAAAAAATTCCATTTAAATAAAAATAGATAAGTGCTTAAACTGTATTTTCTTCTTGCTGTTTTGTTTAATTTTGAAAATTTTTATTTAAATTTTTATAATTCAAATTAATATAAATTAAAAATTTTAACTTGTACAAAGAAAAATGTTAAATTTTGGTTATTTTTGCACCAAAAGTGCAATTTAAATATATTAATATTATAAAAAACACATAAAAGACAGTTTACGTTGTGTACGTGATATAAAAGCTACATAAAGTTTGCGTGTCATATAAACAATAATATATGAATTATAGAAGATTCAGATTTCGTTAGAAATAATAAAATTATTTTTGATTTTTTTATGTTTAATGTAATATTTATTAATAAAATCTGAAACTTTTATGATTTTTAATTATTATTTACATAGATGACATATAAAACGTAGTTTATATTATATATTACATTATGTAAATTATTTATATTTTTAAGTTTGAGTAATAATTAAAATTTAAAAGTTTAATAAACTTAAAAATTTTAAAACTTTCAACTTAGTCATTTTTAAATGAGATTATTTTGAACTTGGTTTTAAAGTACATAAAATTTAATTTATTAACTCTTTTCTTAAATTAAAAATTTATCTATATGAAAGAAAAAAAATTATAAAGGAAAAAATTTGCGACATTCTAATTTAATATAATAAATACTTTTCGAAATTAATTTTATTTTATAAATTTTATTAATTTAATTCAATCTTAACGTAATTTTAAAAAATTAATTTTATAAGCCATTAATTTTAATTTGATTAAAACTTTAATTCAATTTAAAAAACTTAGTTTAAAAAATATATAAATAATTTACTCAACCTAATATATTTTACTCATAAACGCCCAACCCAGTGATAGCTGATTTAAGAGGATCTTAAATACCGATCGTATTACAGAATAAATTAATTTTTAAATTGACTTGACACAGATACCAAATCCTTTTGTAAAATAAAAGTACGCACCAAATAATAGATAGGATAGATTTTACGAGAAAATCGAAAGAAGAAGAAGCAACCTGAGAGTGGCCATAGCCACGATTTAATTGATATATGTAACGCCATCTCTACAACGTGGACATGTACCATAGACATAGGATCTATAGACCGAGCATTCGAGGAGTGGGGACGTGAAAAACTAGAAAGAGATAGCAAGCTTTGGATCACTATTCTGTCTTTGTCTAATGACGCGCGTGGGGAATCTTCACTTGTTTTTTTTATTTTTTATTTTGACGTCTACAAACGTAATAAAGAAACTGATAAATTTAACATTAATAAAACTAAGAATAAATGATTTATTTACTGAAAAGAAACATGCTTTTAATCAAGCTCCATTGATGGATCATAGAAATCAATTGATTTGTATTCTCTTAGAAAAGTTTTTCACTCTTTGTATACATTATGCTGCTTCTAAGAATAACAAAATTAGACAAATAAGATCTAAATTCACAAAACTCATTTTATTTAAAAATCAATAACATATATTATATATATAGGTATATATAAAGATCAGCAGAGTTAATTTTTTTATTACTATTATGCCAGGTGCTTTAAATGTTTATTCAATACTTTATTGTTTAAATTTTAATACACAATTTTACATTATATATAATTTTATATTTTGGCACTTTTTCCAATGCTTTTCAATTCCCTTTCATTCTTTTTTCACATTCACTTACATTTCCCTTTTCTTTTTCCCTAACCTTACCGAGAGTTTCGTTACCTTTACTGTACCCCCACGCGCGTCATTAGACAAAGACAAAATAGTGGTCCAAAGCAGGCTATCTCTTTCTAGTTTTTCACGCGAGAACTTTACCCCCACTCCTCGAATGCTCGGTCTATAGATCCTATGTCTATGACATGTACTACGATGTCAATATACATACACAGATTAAACTTCAGAAAGTACGACGTTTAAATGTTGGTACACTTGGCGATAAGAGCGCCAAATGAGCGTACACAAACTTCAAATTTTTTCTATCCTAACGGTTTTTTCACGATTCATTGATTCGTCTTGTCGCTATTTATGCGAGCGTAGTAGGGACGAGGCACGAATACTGAAACGTCGGAGCGAATAAACAGCAGATACAAATGAATTGACTCACCGTTCGTCACTGGTCGCTCCGTCCAGTTCCGTCCTGCTCCGTCTCGGCCGCAGCTCTCGACCGCAGCTTCGGGATGCAAGACCTTCCTCACGACGATTCGTCTTGATTCACACTTTGCACAAACGCGCGACCCTTCGTTTTCGGTATTCTCGAAACACTCCCGATACTCACGCGCGTCGAAAACTCGGGATGTGAGGCAACGGAGAAGATGCGAAACACGATTGAATGCGTCACGACTTCACATCATGCTGACCATGCATCGTATGAATCGTATCCAACACGACGGATGTTGGCAAGAAACGCCCGACACTTCACTTCACTCTCAAGACTTCACGGCACTCTCGAAAACACTCGCTCGCATTAAAAACTCGTACGGGACGACGAGGATGCGAGTTGAAATGCGCCGCGACCTCCAGCCATGCTCCCTAACCGACCGACTGCTGCTACTGCGTAGCGGCGAGCGGCGACGGTAGCGGCGCAGCGGCGCGCAGTCGCCAGTCACGTGAGTTTACGTCACGCCGCTACGCAGTGGTAGCAGTCGGTCGGTAGGGTGTGAACCCATGGAGCGGAATAGCGTAACGCGCAACAAGAACGGAACTACGTGCGTTCCGCGTTACGCAGTTTTCATTACGCTGTTTTTAATTCTCTTTATCTCCATGGAGCGGAACGAGCACATCGCAACATCAGTCGTCAGTCGTCAGTCGTCAGTCGGATACGATGCATGGTGCGAAGTTATGTCGCGTTCAACCGTGTTTCGCATCTTCTCCGTTGCTTCGTATTCCGAGTTTTTAACGCCCGTGAGTACTGGGAGTGTTTCGAGAGAAACCCGAAAACGATGGGTCACGCGTTCGTGCTAAGTGAATCAAGACGAATCGTCGTAAGGAGAATCTTGGACCTCAAACGTTTGAGAGCTGCGGGCGAGACGGAGCTGGATGGAGCAATCAACGGCGAATGATGAGTCAATTCATTTGTATCTACTGTTTATTCGCCCCTTGTCGTTATTGCGCTCGTGCATAAATCGCAACAAGACGATGAATCACGCAAAAATCGTTAGGCTAGGTTACACTACACAATCTAGTTACACTAGCACTAGTTACAAGTTAGCACAAAACTAGTTACACTAGCACAATATACATTTGTAACAAAGAGCTACTCTAATAAAGAACACGTGAACATATAACGTGCAATTATTTGTGGAACCTTCTGATACCATAAACTAACCCACAAATTGGTGACCCCGACGTGATCCAAAATCAGCACCATGACAGAGGCACATGGTAGTGACACCAACGCAACAGAGGAACGTCCGCACATCCACCGAGTAGCACTCAAAATACCTCCTTTTTGGGCCGACGAGCCCGAACTATGGTTTGCTCAGCTGGAAGGCCAGTTTATGCTAGGAGGCATAACGCAAGACAGTACGAAATACGCTTACGTATTATCACACATCGAAACAAAGCACGCCAAGGAAATCAAGGATCTAATTACGAAGCCCCCTGCGGAGAACAAGTACGAAAATTTAAAAAAAGCCCTCATACAAAGACTATCGATTTCGCAAGAGCAACAGATCCGACAGCTACTAGAACACGAAGAGGTAGGGGATCGTAGGCCGTCACAATTTCTACGACACCTACAAGCCCTTGCAAACTCCGCCATCCCAGACCAGCTACTACGAACCCTGTGGATGGGCAGACTGCCGTCACAACTGCAAGCCATTTTAGCTACCCGAACGGCAGATGATCTTGAGGCAGTAACCGAGCAGGCCGACCGCATTCACGAGGTCGCCAACAGAGCTACAGGAGTCGCTAGCCTACAATCTGCAACTCCAACGCTCGAACAATAAATCAAAGAACTCAGTAAACAAGTAGCAAGTCTAAGCGGGCGATTGTCACGGTCAACGGAGAAAAGCCAGAAACGTGACCGTTCCCAGAGCTGCAGCAAAAAGAAAACGGAAGAGGGTAACGAGTGCTTCTACCACAGGCGATTCAAAGACAAAGCTAAGAAGTGCACACAACCGTGCGAGTTCAAGAAAAGTGAGGAAAACTAGATGGGCAGTCGTTGGTAGCGGCAAACGGCTCCAGCCCGAAACCTTGCCGCTTATTCGTCACAGACGGCAGCACCAAGACAAGATACTTGATCGACACCGGGTCAGACGTCTGCGATTTTCCTCGAACTCTGGTTCACGGCCGACGGCTAGTCAGCGCGGGAGAACTATTTGCAGCAAACGGTTCCGCTATACGAACCTACGGCGATCTGACGATAAGACCCGACCTTGGTTTACGCTGAGACTTCCTGTGGCGATTCATCGTGGCAGATGTAACTACACCAATAATCGGTTCCGATTTCCTAGCACATTTTCACCTCTTGCCAGACGTACGAAGAGGCCAACTAGTGGACGCAAAAACGGGACTACGAACAAACGGAGCGACAAGAGGAACAAACCTACCCTCGGTCAAGTCCATAATTGGAAGCACTCCGTACCACCTACTTTTGTCACAGTTCCCGAAGATCACGCAGAGCTCGGGTACTTACCAAAAGAAGCAGCCACACTCTACCGTGCATTACATCAAAACCACGGCTGGACCACCAGAAGCAAGCCGGACGAAGGTCAGCGCCTGAAAAACTAAAGGCAGCAAAAGCGGAATTTAATCTACTTCTAGAAGAAGGGATTATACAACCTTCTAAAAGCCCATGGGCCGCGCCACTTCACATGGCTCCGAAGAAAGGAAACACTTAGAGACCATGCGGAGACTACAGAAAACTGAACGCAAGAACGGTACCAGATCAATACCCGATTCCGCACATAGAGGATTTCACGCAAGGCCTCGAAGGAAAAACACTGTTCTCCACGCTAGACTTGGTCCGAGCGTACAATCAAATTCCAGTGCACCCGGAGGACATACCCAAGACGGCGATCACGACGCCTTTCGGGTTATTCGAGTTTCGGTACATGCCTTTCGGGTTACGCAACGCCGCACAGACATTCCAGAGGTTCATCAATGAGGTACTGCACGGCCTAGATTTCTGTTACGCCTACATCGACGACATCCTCGTCGCCTCCAGCAATGAGGAGGAGCACAAAAAACATTTAGAGGAGCTATTTCGTCGCCTCGATGCATACGGCATTCAAATAAACCCGGCCAAGTGCACTTCTGGAGCCACAGAGGTCAAGTTTTTGGGATATATGGTGTCCGCAGAGGGCACGCAACCATTGCCAGAGAAAGTCCAAGCAATCAAGGACTACAAAAGACCTGAGAACATCAAGCAGATGAGGCAATTCTTAGGCACCTTAAACTTCTACAGAAGGTTTATCCCAGGAGCAGCAAACGACCAGGCAAAAGTGCACGACGTACTGCAAGGACCAAAACAAAAAGGGAAAACTCCGATAGAATGGACCCCTCAGCTGGAACAAGCGTTTCAACTTTGCAAAGATAGTTTAGCAAAGGCAACGCTATTGGCCCAACCGAAAGCAGAAGCAACAATCACATTAACCATCGATGCCTTAGACACAGCATTAGGAGCGGTGATGCACCAGGAAATCGGCAACCAGCAACCGTTAGCATTCATGAGCAAGAAACTCAACCAAGCTCAAGTGAAATACAGTCCGTACGACAGGGAACTTTTGGCAATCTACGCAGCGGTGAAGTACTTTCGGCACGTGTTGGAAGGCCGGAAGTTCACCATCTTCACGGATCACAAACCGCTGGTATACGCATTCCAGCAAGATTCATTGCGCAGTTCCCCACGGCAGGCGCGACACTTGGATTTCATCGGTCAATTTTCAACAGACATCCGACACGTGGCCGACAAGGACAACGTAATCGCTGACGCATTACCTCGAGTAGAGGCTATACAGAAAGCGCCTGACTTCGAGGAAATGGCAAAATCACAGAAAGAAGATCCCGAACTCCAACAGTTGCTAGACGACAGCATACAGTCGTCACTCAAATTAACAAAAATTCCGATACCCGGGACTGAAATCAAACTGTATTGCGACACATCAACACAGACAGCGCGTCCCTACGAAACGGAACCATTTAGAAAGCAAGTATTCCAAGCACTGCATGGACTATCGCACCCCGGCATTAGAGCAACGGAGAGATTGGTCAGACAGAAATACATATGGCCTAACATCCAACGGGACTGCCGAGCGTGGGCACGTACATGTCTGCAATGCCAAAAAGCCAAGGTACACAGACACACAGTCACGCCAACGGGGAATTTTCTAGGGCCAACGAAAAGATTTCAGCACATACACATGGACTTGGTCGGATCCATGCCAACATCGCTTGGATACAAGTATTGCTTGACAATCATAGACCGCTTCACGAGATGGCCGGAAGCAATTCCTGTTCCCGACATTACGGCCGAAACAGTAGCCAGACAGCTTTTCACAAATTGGATAGCAAGATTCGGAACACCAGCAAGGATCACTACAGATCAAGGACGACAATTCGAGTCCGAACTATTCAAGAAGCTAACAAAACTAACTGGATCCACTCATCTCCATACCACAGCGTACCATCCAGCAGCCAATGGGATGGTAGAGAGGCTCCACCGGCAATTAAAAGCAGCCATAAAGAGCCACCAAACCGAAGCATGGGCGGAGATACTCCCAGTCGTTTTAATGGGCATCAGGGCCGCGTGGAAAGAGGACCTACAAGCAACACCGGCGGAAATGGTCTACGGAGAACCAATTCGGTTACCAGGACAGTTTCTCAACGAAGCCGACAGCGAAACAGACACTTCAGAAGGATTCGTAAAGGACCTGAAGAAAGCAATGAAAAGCCTGCAACCAAAAGTAAGAAGGCACGGACAAAAAGCCACGTTTGTATTTAAAGACTTAGCCACGACACAACAAGTTTTCTTACGACATGACGCGCCGACGAAAACGCTACAGCCGCCGTACGACGGACCATACAAGGTCCTAAGCAGAGGAGAAAAGACGTTTAAGATCCTCATCAACGGGCGAGCCATCAATGTGTCAAACGATAGATTAAAACCCGCTTACATATTGGAACCAGAAGAAATGGAATAAATCAGAGCACAACACAACAGACACCCAAGGTATACAATGAGAAACGGACGAGAAGCGGACGAATATCACGTTCACCAGTCCGAATCCAAGGACTTTAAGACAACCAAGGGGGTCATGTGGCGAACCAAAATCCGCCACCAACATACGCGCGCGCGCAAGCGCGCAGGCAAGCCATGGGCGCCAGCGTGGGCGTGAGCGCCGGCGTTAGTTCAGGCGCCGCCGCTAGGCGGCCGCTTTCTCGGGAGTCAAATGCATCCACCGAGCGCATATAATACGCGACCGCAACCCGTCAAGCACGCATCCTCCGATTGAGGCTGAGCTCCCTTCTTGGCCCTTTGATCTCGAGAATCGTCACCCGAAGTGCGCTCCTTTCCGGGCCCTCACTCTTGGTGTACCCAGAAGTGCGCTCCTTTACGGGCCCTCTCCAATGGTACAACCCGAGGTGCGCTCCTTTACGGGCCTTCTCCCTTGGTATAACCCGAGGTGCGATCCTGCACGGGCCCTCTCTCTTGGTGTAACACGAGGTGCGCTCCCTCCAGGGCCCTCAGTCTTTTGGTCGAAGAGCTTCGATGCACGCCAAACTGCCTCGTCGACGTCTTCGACGGGACCGTCCCGGTCCTTACCCGCACCCGGACTGTCCGGGGTGCATCTGTCCTGACGGATGCCAGGGTGCTCCCATACTTGACTAAGGCGTAGCGTTCTTCCCCTGGAAGCTAAGGGGAATAGAGCTACCACGTCACGACGACCCTCGCCGCCGGTGCACCGTAACGAGGAGTCAAGGGACCCAAACGTCGCCACCTGCTGCGACCACGTCCAGTGGTATCCAGACGTCCCCTACGCCTGTCACGAGCACTCCGCCGAGGCCCAGAAGCGTCGTCGTCGTTCCGGTTGCACCATCGCCGCGTTCTCCGCGTACTACCACGCCAGGACGATCTCTCCCCGAAGAAAAGCGGGAGAAAAAAAAACGAAAGAAGGATAAACTCATACGAAATTTATTCGGCAACTGACCGAATTTTTTAGGCGCCTCCGGGCGCCGCCTAAGCCACTACCAAAGAGAAAGATCACACTAGCACAATATACATTTGTAACAAAGAGCTATTCTAATAAAGAACACGAGAACATATAACGTGCAATTATTTGTGGAACCTTCTGATACCATAAGCAAACCCACAACTACGAACCTTGACTGATATAAGTCTTACGTTTTTCACTTTAGCGATTCGATCCATTATGATAAAAGTTAGAACTCTTCTGGGGGCTATCAGAACACAGAAATATTGGAGAAATTCACAAAAAAAATTTTACTCAAAATTTCGAACTTTGACTAATATAAGTCTTTCGTTTTCCACTTTAGCGGTTCGATCAATCGTGATAAAAGTTAGAACTCTTCTGGGGGCTATCAGAACACAGAAATATTGGAGAAATTCGCAAAAAAAATTTTACTCAAAAATTTCGAACTTTGACTGATATAACTCTTTCGTTTTTTACTTTAGCGATTCGATCCATTATGATAAAAGTGAGAACTCTTCTGTGGGCTATCAGAACAGAGAAATATTGGAGAAATTCGCAAAAAAAATTTTACTCAAAATTTCGAACTTTGACTGATATAACTCTTTCGTTTTTCACTTTAGCGATTCGATCCATTATGATAAAAGTTAGAACTCTTCTGGGGGCTATCAGAACACAGAAATATTGGAGAAATTCGCAAAAAAAATTTTACTCAAAATTTCGAACTTTGACAGATATAAGTCTTTCGTTTTCCACTTTATCAATTCGATCAATCGTGATAAAAGTTAGAACTCTTCTGGGGGCTATCAGAACACAGAAATATTAGAGAAATTCGTAAAAAAAATTTTACTCAAATATTTCGAACTTTGACAGATATAACTCTTTCGTTTTTCACTTTAGCGATTCGATCCATTATGATAAAAGTGAGAACTCTTCTGTGGGCTATCAAAACACAGAAATATTGGAGAAATTCGCAAAAAAAATTTTACTCAACATTTCGAACTTTGACTGATATAAGTCTTTCGTTTTCCACTTTAGCGAGTCGATCAGTCGTGATAAAAGTAGAATTCTTCTGGGGACTATCAGAACACAGAAATATTGGAGAAATTCGCAAAAAAAATTTTCCTCAAAATTTTCGAACTTTGACTGACATAACTCTTTCGTCTTTCACTTTAGCGATTCGATCCATTATGATAAAAGTTAGAACTCTTCTCGGGGCTATCAGAACAGAGATATTGGAGAAATACGCAAAAAAAATTTTACTCAAAAATTTCGAAATTTGCCTGATATAAGTCTTTCCTTTTTCAGTTCAGCAATTCGATACATCATGATAAAAGTTATATCTCTTCTTAGGGCTATCAGAACACAGAGATATTGAAGAAAATCGGAAAAAAACCAATTTTACTCAAAAATTTCGAACTTTGACTGATATAACTCTTTCGTCATTCACTTTAGCGATTCGATCCATTATGATGAAAGATAGAACTCTTCTCGGGGCTATCAGAACACAGAGATATTGGAGAAATTCGCAAAAAAAATTTTACTCAAAAATTTCGAAATTTGACTGATATAAGTCTTTCCTTTATCAGTTCAGAAATTCGACACATCATGATAAAAGGTATATATCTTCTGTGGGCTATCAGAACACAGAGATATTGAAGAAATTCGGAAAAAAACCAATTTTACTCAAAAATTTCGAACTTTGACTGATATAACACTTTCGTCTTTCACTTTAGCGATTCGATCCATTGTGATAAAAGTCAGAACTCTTCTCGGGGCTATCAGAACACAGAGATATTGGAGAAATTCGCAAAAAAAATTTTACTCAAAAATTTCGAAATTTGACTGATATAAGTCTTTCCTTTTTCAGTTCAGAAATTCGATACATCATGATAAAAGGTATATATCTTCTGTGGGCTATCAGAACACAGAGATATTGAAGAAATTCGGAAAAAAACCAATTTTACTCAAAAATTTCGAACTTTGACTGATATAACTGTTTCGTCTTTCACTTTAGCGATTCGATCCATTATGATAAAGGTTAGAACTCTTCTCGGGGCTATCAGAACACAGAGATATTGGAGAAACTCGCAAAAAAAATTTTACTCGAAAATTTCGAAATTTGACTGATATAAGTCTTTCCTTTTTCAGTTCAGAAATTCGACACATCATGATAAAAGGTATATATCTTCTGTGGGCTATCAGAACACAGAGATATTGAAGAAATTCGGAAAAAAACCAATTTTACTCAAAAATTTCGAACTTTGACTGATATAACTGTTTCGTCTTTCACTTTAGCGATTCGATCCATTATGATAAAGGTTAGAACTCTTCTCGGGGCTATCAGAACACAGAGATATTGGAGAAATTCGCAAAAAAAATTTTACTCAAAAATTTCGAAATTTGACTGATATAAGTCTTTCCTTTTTCAGTTCAGAAATTCGACACATCATGATAAAAGGTATATATCTTCTGTGGGCTATCAGAACACAGAGATATTGAAGAAATTCGGAAAAAAACCAATTTAACTCAAAAATTTCGAACTTTGACTGATATAACTGTTTCGTCTTTCACTTTAGCGATTCGATCCATTATGATAAAGGTTAGAACTCTTCTCGGGGCTATCAGAACACAGAGATATTGGAGAAATTCGCAAAAAAAATTTTACTCAAAAATTTCGAAATTTGACTGATATAAGTCTTTCCTTTTTCAGTTCAGAAATTCGACACATCATGATAAAAGGTATATATCTTCTGTGGGCTATCAGAACACAGAGATATTGAAGAAATTCGGAAAAAAACCAATTTTACTCAAAAATTTCGAACTTTGACTGATATAACTCTTTCGTCTTTCACTTTAGCGATTGGATCCACTATGATAAAAGTTAGAATTCTTCTCGGGGCTATCAGAACACAGAGATATTGGAGAAATTCGCAAAAAAAATTTTACTCAAAAATTTCTAAATTTGACTGATGTAAGTCTTTCCTTTTTCAGTTCAGAAATTCGACACATCATGATAAAAGGTATACATCTTCTGTGGGCTATCAGAACACAGAGATATTGAAGAAATTCGGAAAAAAACCAATTTAACTCAAAAATTTCGAACTTTGACTGATATAACTGCTTCGTCTTTCACTTTAGCGATTCGATCCATTATGGTAAAGGTTAGAACTCTTCTCGGGGCTATCAGAACACAGAGATAATGGAGAAATTCGCAAAAAAAATTTTACTCAAAAATTTCGAAATTTGACTGATATAAGTCTTTCCTTTTTCAGTTCAGAAATTCGATACATCATGATAAAAGGTATATATCTTCTGTGGGCTATCAGAACACAGAGATATTGAAGAAATTCGGAAAAAAACCAATTTAACTCAAAAATTTCGAACTTTGACTGATATAACTCTTTAGTCTTTCACTTTAGCGATTGGATCCACTATGATAAAAGTTAGAATTCTTCTCGGGGATATCAGAACAGAGAGATACTGAAAAAATTCGCAAAAAAAATTTTACTCGAAAATTTCGAAATTTGACTGATATAAGTCTTTCCTTTTTCAGTTCAGAAATTCGACACATCATGATAAAAGGTATATATCTTCTGTGGGCTATCAGAACACAGAGATATTGAAGAAATTCGGAAAAAAACCAATTTTACTCAAAAATTTCGAACTTTGACTGATATAACTCTTTAGTCTTTCACTTTAGCGATTGGATCCACTATGATAAAAGTTAGAATTCTTCTCGGGGATATCAGAACAGAGAGATATTGAAAAAATTCGCAAAAAAAATTTTACTTGAAAATTTCGAAATTTGACTGATATAAGTCTTTCCTTTTTCAGTTCAGAAATTCGACACATCATGATAAAAGGTATATATCTTCTGTGGGCTATCAGAACACAGAGATATTGAAGAAATTCGGAAAAAAACCAATTTAACTCAAAAATTTCGAACTTTGACTGATATAACTCTTTAGTCTTTCACTTTAGCGATTGGATCCACTATGATAAAAGTTAGAATTCTTCTCGGGGATATCAGAACAGAGAGATATTGAAAAAATTCGCAAAAAAAATTTTACTTGAAAATTTCGAAATTTGACTGATATAAGTCTTTCCTTTTTCAGTTCAGAAATTCGACACATCATGATAAAAGGTATATATCTTCTGTGGGCTATCAGAACACAGAGATATTGAAGAAATTCGGAAAAAAACCAATTTAACTCAAAAATTTCGAACTTTGACTGATATAACTCTTTAGTCTTTCACTTTAGCGATTGGATCCACTATGATAAAAGTTAGAATTCTTCTCGGGGATATCAGAACAGAGAGATATTGAAAAAATTCGCAAAAAAAATTTTACTCGAAAATTTCAAAATTTGACTGATATAAGTCTTTCCTTTTTCAGTTCAGAAATTCGACACATCATGATAAAAGGTATATATCTTCTGTGGGCTATCAGAACACAGAGATATTGAAGAAATTCGGAAAAAAACCAATTTTACTCAAAAATTTCGAACTTTGACTGATATAACTCTTTAGTCTTTCACTTTAGCGATTGGATCCACTATGATAAAAGTTAGAATTCTTCTCGGGGATATCAGAACAGAGAGATATTGAAAAAATTCGCAAAAAAAATTTTACTCGAAAATTTCGAAATTTGACTGATATAAGTCTTTCCTTTTTCAGTTCAGAAATTCGACACATCATGATAAAAGGTATATATCTTCTGTGGGCTATCAGAACACAGAGATATTGAAGAAATTCGGAAAAAAACCAATTTAACTCAAAAATTTCGAACTTTGACTGATATAACTCTTTAGTCTTTCACTTTAGCGATTGGATCCACTATGATAAAAGTTAGAATTCTTCTCGGGGATATCAGAACAGAGAGATATTGAAAAAATTCGCAAAAAAAATTTTACTCGAAAATTTCGAAATTTGACTGATATAAGTCTTTCCTTTTTCAGTTCAGAAATTCGACACATCATGATAAAAGGTATATATCTTCTGTGGGCTATCAGAACACAGAGATATTGAAGAAATTCGGAAAAAAACCAATTTAACTCAAAAATTTCGAACTTTGACTGATATAACTGTTTCGTCTTTCACTTTAGCGATTCGATCCATTATGATAAAGGTTAGAACTCTTCTCGGGGCTATCAGAACACAGAGATATTGGAGAAATTCGCAAAAAAAATTTTACTCAAAAATTTCGAAATTTGACTGATATAAGTCTTTCCTTTTTCAGTTCAGAAATTCGACACATCATGATAAAAGGTATATATCTTCTGTGGGCTATCAGAACACAGAGATATTGAAGAAATTCGGAAAAAAACCAATTTTACTCACAAATTTCGAACTTTGACTGATATAACTCTTTCGTCTTTCACTTTAGCGATTGGATCCACTATGATAAAAGTTAGAATTCTTCTCGGGGCTATCAGAACACAGAGATATTGGAGAAATTCGCAAAAAAAGTTTTACTCAAAAATTTCTAAATTTGACTGATGTAAGTCTTTCCTTTTTCAGTTCAGAAATTCGACACATCATGATAAAAGGTATATATCTTCTGTGGGCTATCAGAACACAGAGATATTGAAGAAATTCGGAAAAAAACCAATTTAACTCAAAAATTTCGAACTTTGACTGATATAACTGCTTCGTCTTTCACTTTAGCGATTCGATCCATTATGATAAAGGTTAGAACTCTTCTCGGGGCTATCAGAACACAGAGATATTGGAGAAATTCGCAAAAAAATTTTACTCAAAAATTTCGAAATTTGACTGATATAAGTCTTTCCTTTTTCAGTTCAGAAATTCGATACATCATGATAAAAGGTATATATCTTCTGTGGGCTATCAGAACACAGAGATATTGAAGAAATTCGGAAAAAAACCAATTTTACTCAAAAATTTCGAACTTTGACTGATATAACAGTTTCGTCTTTCACTTTAGCGATTCGATCCATTATGATAAAGGTTAGAACTCTTCTCGGGGCTATCAGAACACAGAGATATTGGAGAAATTCGCAAAAAAAATTTTACTCAAAAATTTCGAAATTTGACTGATATAAGTCTTTCCTTTTTCAGTTCAGAAATTCGACACATCATGATAAAAGGTATATATCTTCTGTGGGCTATCAGAACACAGAGATATTGAAGAAATTCTGAAAAAAACCAATTTAACTCAAAAATTTCGAACTTTAACTGATATAACTGTTTCGTCTTTCACTTTAGCGATTCGATCCATTATGATAAAGGTTAGAACTCTTCTCGGGGCTATCAGAACACAGAGATATTGGAGAAATTCGCAAAAAAAATTTTACTCAAAAATTTCGAAATTTGACTGATATAAGTCTTTCCTTTTTCAGTTCAGAAATTCGATACATCATGATAAAAGGTATATATCTTCTGTGGGCTATCAGAACACAGAGATATTGAAGAAATTCGAAAAAAACCAAGTTTACTCAAAAATTTCGAACTTTGACTGATATAACTCTTTCGTCTTTCACTTTAGCGATTCGATCCATTGTGATAAAAGTTAGAACTCTTCTCGGGGCTATCAGAACACAGAGATATTGGAGAAATTCGCAAAAAAAATTTTACTCAAAGATTTCGAAATTTGACTGATGTAAGTCTTTCCTTTTTCAGTTCAGAAATTCGACACATCATGATAAAAGGTATATATCTTCTGTGGGCTATCAGAACACAGAGATATTGAAGAAATTCGGAAAAAAACCAATTTAACTCAAAAATTTCGAACTTTGACTGATATAACTGCTTCGTCTTTCACTATAGCGATTCGATCCATTATGATAAAGGTTAGAACTCTTCTCGGGGCTATCAGAACACAGAGATATTGGAGAAATTCGCAAAAAAAATTTTACTCAAAAATTTCGAAATTTGACTGATATAAGTCTTTCCTTTTTCAGTTCAGAAATTCGATACATCATGATAAAAGGTATATATCTTCTGTGGGCTATCAGAACACAGAGATATTGAAGAAATTCGGAAAAAAACCAATTTAACTCAAAAATTTCGAACTTTGACTGATATAACTCTTTAGTCTTTCACTTTAGCGATTGGATCCACTATGATAAAAGTTAGAATTCTTCTCGGGGATATCAGAACAGAGAGATATTGAAAAAATTCGCAAAAAAAATTTTACTCGAAAATTTCGAAATTTGACTGATATAAGTCTTTCCTTTTTCAGTTCAGAAATTCGACACATCATGATAAAAGGTATATATCTTCTGTGGGCTATCAGAACACAGAGATATTGAAGAAATTCGAAAAAAACCAATTTAACTCAAAAATTTCGAACTTTGACTGATATAACTGTTTCGTCTTTCACTTTAGCGATTCGATCCATTATGATAAAGGTTAGAACTCTTCTCGGGGCTATCAGAACACAGAGATATTGGAGAAATTCGCAAAAAAAATTTTACTCAAAAATTTCGAAATTTGACTGATATAAGTCTTTCCTTTTTCAGTTCAGAAATTCGACACATCATGATAAAAGGTATATATCTTCTGTGGGCTATCAGAACACAGAGATATTGAAGAAATTCGGAAAAAAACCAATTTTACTCACAAATTTCGAACTTTGACTGATATAACTCTTTCGTCTTTCACTTTAGCGATTGGATCCACTATGATAAAAGTTAGAATTCTTCTCGGGGCTATCAGAACACAGAGATATTGGAGAAATTCGCAAAAAAAGTTTTACTCAAAAATTTCTAAATTTGACTGATGTAAGTCTTTCCTTTTTCAGTTCAGAAATTCGACACATCATGATAAAAGGTATATATCTTCTGTGGGCTATCAGAACACAGAGATATTGAAGAAATTCGGAAAAAAACCAATTTAACTCAAAAATTTCGAACTTTGACTGATATAACTGCTTCGTCTTTCACTTTAGCGATTCGATCCATTATGATAAAGGTTAGAACTCTTCTCGGGGCTATCAGAACACAGAGATATTGGAGAAATTCGCAAAAAAAATTTTACTCAAAAATTTCGAAATTTGACCTGATATAAGTCTTTCCTTTTTCAGTTCAGAAATTCGATACATCATGATAAAAGGTATATATCTTCTGTGGGCTATCAGAACACAGAGATATTGAAGAAATTCGGAAAAAAACCAATTTTACTCAAAAATTTCGAACTTTGACTGATATAACAGTTTCGTCTTTCACTTTAGCGATTCGATCCATTATGATAAAGGTTAGAACTCTTCTCGGGGCTATCAGAACACAGAGATATTGGAGAAATTCGCAAAAAAAATTTTACTCAAAAATTTCGAAATTTGACTGATATAAGTCTTTCCTTTTTCAGTTCAGAAATTCGACACATCATGATAAAAGGTATATATCTTCTGTGGGCTATCAGAACACAGAGATATTGAAGAAATTCTGAAAAAAACCAATTTTACTCAAAAATTTCGAACTTTAACTGATATAACTGTTTCGTCTTTCACTTTAGCGATTCGATCCATTATGATAAAGGTTAGAACTCTTCTCGGGGCTATCAGAACACAGAGATATTGGAGAAATTCGCAAAAAAAATTTTACTCAAAAATTTCGAAATTTGACTGATATAAGTCTTTCCTTTTTCAGTTCAGAAATTCGATACATCATGATAAAAGGTATATATCTTCTGTGGGCTATCAGAACACAGAGATATTGAAGAAATTCGAAAAAAACCAAGTTTACTCAAAAATTTCGAACTTTGACTGATATAACTCTTTCGTCTTTCACTTTAGCGATTCGATCCATTGTGATAAAAGTTAGAACTCTTCTCGGGGCTATCAGAACACAGAGATATTGGAGAAATTCGCAAAAAAATTTTACTCAAAGATTTCGAAATTTGACTGATGTAAGTCTTTCCTTTTTCAGTTCAGAAATTCGACACATCATGATAAAAGGTATATATCTTCTGTGGGCTATCAGAACACAGAGATATTGAAGAAATTCGGAAAAAAACCAATTTAACTCAAAAATTTCGAACTTTGACTGATATAACTGCTTCGTCTTTCACTATAGCGATTCGATCCATTATGATAAAGGTTAGAACTCTTCTCGGGGCTATCAGAACACAGAGATATTGGAGAAATTCGCAAAAAAAATTTTACTCAAAAATTTCGAAATTTGACTGATATAAGTCTTTCCTTTTTCAGTTCAGAAATTCGATACATCATGATAAAAGGTATATATCTTCTGTGGGCTATCAGAACACAGAGATATTGAAGAAATTCGGAAAAAAACCAATTTAACTCAAAAATTTCGAACTTTGACTGATATAACTCTTTAGTCTTTCACTTTAGCGATTGGATCCACTATGATAAAAGTTAGAATTCTTCTCGGGGATATCAGAACAGAGAGATATTGAAAAAATTCGCAAAAAAAATTTTACTCGAAAAATTCGAAATTTGACTGATATAAGTCTTTCCTTTTTCAGTTCAGAAATTCGACACATCATGATAAAAGGTATATATCTTCTGTGGGCTATCAGAACACAGAGATATTGAAGAAATTCGAAAAAAAACCAATTTAACTCAAAAATTTCGAACTTTGACTGATATAACTGTTTCGTCTTTCACTTTAGCGATTCGATCCATTATGATAAAGGTTAGAACTCTTCTCGGGGCTATCAGAACACAGAGATATTGGAGAAATTCGCAAAAAAAATTTTACTCAAAAATTTCGAAATTTGACTGATATAAGTCTTTCCTTTTTCAGTTCAGAAATTCGACACATCATGATAAAAGGTATATATCTTCTGTGGGCTATCAGAACACAGAGATATTGAAGAAATTCGGAAAAAAACCAATTTTACTCACAAATTTCGAACTTTGACTGATATAACTCTTTCGTCTTTCACTTTAGCGATTGGATCCACTATGATAAAAGTTAGAATTCTTCTCGGGGCTATCAGAACACAGAGATATTGGAGAAATTCGCAAAAAAAGTTTTACTCAAAAATTTCTAAATTTGACTGATGTAAGTCTTTCCTTTTTCAGTTCAGAAATTCGACACATCATGATAAAAGGTATATATCTTCTGTGGGCTATCAGAACACAGAGATATTGAAGAAATTCGGAAAAAAACCAATTTAACTCAAAAATTTCGAACTTTGACTGATATAACTGCTTCGTCTTTCACTTTAGCGATTCGATCCATTATGATAAAGGTTAGAACTCTTCTCGGGGCTATCAGAACACAGAGATATTGGAGAAATTCGCAAAAAAAATTTTACTCAAAAATTTCGAAATTTGACCTGATATAAGTCTTTCCTTTTTCAGTTCAGAAATTCGATACATCATGATAAAAGGTATATATCTTCTGTGGGCTATCAGAACACAGAGATATTGAAGAAATTCGGAAAAAAACCAATTTTACTCAAAAATTTCGAACTTTGACTGATATAACAGTTTCGTCTTTCACTTTAGCGATTCGATCCATTATGATAAAGGTTAGAACTCTTCTCGGGGCTATCAGAACACAGAGATATTGGAGAAATTCGCAAAAAAAATTTTACTCAAAAATTTCGAAATTTGACTGATATAAGTCTTTCCTTTTTCAGTTCAGAAATTCGACACATCATGATAAAAGGTATATATCTTCTGTGGGCTATCAGAACACAGAGATATTGAAGAAATTCTGAAAAAAACCAATTTAACTCAAAAATTTCGAACTTTAACTGATATAACTGTTTCGTCTTTCACTTTAGCGATTCGATCCATTATGATAAAGGTTAGAACTCTTCTCGGGGCTATCAGAACACAGAGATATTGGAGAAATTCGCAAAAAAAATTTTACTCAAAAATTTCGAAATTTGACTGATATAAGTCTTTCCTTTTTCAGTTCAGAAATTCGATACATCATGATAAAAGGTATATATCTTCTGTGGGCTATCAGAACACAGAGATATTGAAGAAATTAGAAAAAAACCAAGTTTACTCAAAAATTTCGAACTTTGACTGATATAACTCTTTCGTCTTTCACTTTAGCGATTCGATCCATTGTGATAAAAGTTAGAACTCTTCTCGGGGCTATCAGAACACAGAGATATTGGAGAAATTCGCAAAAAAAATTTTACTCAAAGATTTCGAAATTTGACTGATATAAGTCTTTCCTTTTTCAGTTCAGAAATTCGACACATCATGATAAAAGGTATATATCTTCTGTGGGCTATCAGAACACAGAGATATTGAAGAAATTCGGAAAAAAACCAATTTAACTCAAAAATTTCGAACTTTGACTGATATAACTGCTTCGTCTTTCACTATAGCGATTCGATCCATTATGATAAAGGTTAGAACTCTTCTCGGGGCTATCAGAACACAGAGATATTGGAGAAATTCGCAAAAAAAATTTTACTCAAAAATTTCGAAATTTGACTGATATAAGTCTTTCCTTTTTCAGTTCAGAAATTCGATACATCATGATAAAAGGTATATATCTTCTGTGGGCTATCAGAACACAGAGATATTGAAGAAATTCGGAAAAAAACCAATTTTACTCAAAAATTTCGAACTTTGACTGATATAACAGTTTCGTCTTTCACTTTAGCGATTCGATCCATTATGATAAAGGTTAGAACTCTTCTCGGGGCTATCAGAACACAGAGATATTGGAGAAATTCGCAAAAAAAATTTTACTCAAAAATTTCGAAATTTGACTGATATAAGTCTTTCCTTTTTCAGTTCAGAAATTCGACACATCATGATAAAAGGTATATATCTTCTGTGGGCTATCAGAACACAGAGATATTGAAGAAATTCGGAAAAAAACCAATTTAACTCAAAAATTTCGAACTTTGACTGATATAACTGCTTCGTCTTTCACTATAGCGATTCGATCCATTATGATAAAGGTTAGAACTCTTCTCGGGGCTATCAGAACACAGAGATATTGGAGAAATTCGCAAAAAAAATTTTACTCAAAAATTTCGAAATTTGACTGATATAAGTCTTTCCTTTTTCAGTTCAGAAATTCGATACATCATGATAAAAGGTATATATCTTCTGTGGGCTATCAGAACACAGAGATATTGAAGAAATTAGAAAAAAACCAAGTTTACTCAAAAATTTCGAACTTTGACTGATATAACTCTTTCGTCTTTCACTTTAGCGATTCGATCCATTGTGATAAAAGTTAGAACTCTTCTCGGGGCTATCAGAACACAGAGATATTGGAGAAATTCGCAAAAAAAATTTTACTCAAAGATTTCGAAATTTGACTGATGTAAGTCTTTCCTTTTTCAGTTCAGAAATTCGACACATCATGATAAAAGGTATATATCTTCTGTGGGCTATCAGAACACAGAGATATTGAAGAAATTCGGAAAAAAACCAATTTAACTCAAAAATTTCGAACTTTGACTGATATAACTGCTTCGTCTTTCACTATAGCGATTCGATCCATTATGATAAAGGTTAGAACTCTTCTCGGGGCTATCAGAACACAGAGATATTGGAGAAATTCGCAAAAAAAATTTTACTCAAAAATTTCGAAATTTGACTGATATAAGTCTTTCCTTTTTCAGTTCAGAAATTCGATACATCATGATAAAAGGTACATATCTTCTGTGGGCTATCAGAACACAGAGATATTGAAGAAATTCGGAAAAAAACCAATTTTACTCAAAAATTTCGAACTTTGACTGATATAACAGTTTCGTCTTTCACTTTAGCGATTCGATCCATTATGATAAAGGTTAGAACTCTTCTCGGGGCTATCAGAACACAGAGATATTGGAGAAATTCGCAAAAAAAATTTTACTCAAAAATTTCGAAATTTGACTGATATAAGTCTTTCCTTTTTCAGTTCAGAAATTCGACACATCATGATAAAAGGTATATATCTTCTGTGGGCTATCAGAACACAGAGATATTGAAGAAATTCTGAAAAAAACCAATTTAACTCAAAAATTTCGAACTTTAACTGATATAACTGTTTCGTCTTTCACTTTAGCGATTCGATCCATTATGATAAAGGTTAGAACTCTTCTCGGGGCTATCAGAACACAGAGATATTGGAGAAATTCGCAAAAAAAATTTTACTCAAAAATTTCGAAATTTGACTGATATAAGTCTTTCCTTTTTCAGTTCAGAAATTCGATACATCATGATAAAAGGTATATATCTTCTGTGGGCTATCAGAACACAGAGATATTGAAGAAATTCGAAAAAAACCAAGTTTACTCAAAAATTTCGAACTTTGACTGATATAACTCTTTCGTCTTTCACTTTAGCGATTCGATCCATTGTGATAAAAGTTAGAACTCTTCTCGGGGCTATCAGAACACAGAGATATTGGAGAAATTCGCAAAAAAAATTTTACTCAAAGATTTCGAAATTTGACTGATGTAAGTCTTTCCTTTTTCAGTTCAGAAATTCGACACATCATGATAAAAGGTATATATCTTCTGTGGGCTATCAGAACACAGAGATATTGAAGAAATTCGGAAAAAAACCAATTTAACTCAAAAATTTCGAACTTTGACTGATATAACTGCTTCGTCTTTCACTATAGCGATTCGATCCATTATGATAAAGGTTAGAACTCTTCTCGGGGCTATCAGAACACAGAGATATTGGAGAAATTCGCAAAAAAAATTTTACTCAAAAATTTCGAAATTTGACTGATATAAGTCTTTCCTTTTTCAGTTCAGAAATTCGATACATCATGATAAAAGGTATATATCTTCTGTGGGCTATCAGAACACAGAGATATTGAAGAAATTCGGAAAAAAACCAATTTAACTCAAAAATTTCGAACTTTGACTGATATAACTCTTTAGTCTTTCACTTTAGCGATTGGATCCACTATGATAAAAGTTAGAATTCTTCTCGGGGATATCAGAACAGAGAGATATTGAAAACATTCGCAAAAAAAATTTTACTCGAAAATTTCGAAATTTGACTGATATAAGTCTTTCCTTTTTCAGTTCAGAAATTCGACACATCATGATAAAAGGTATATATCTTCTGTGGGCTATCAGAACACAGAGATATTGAAGAAATTCGGAAAAAAACCAATTTTACTCAAAAATTTCGAACTTTGACTGATATAACTCTTTAGTCTTTCACTTTAGCGATTGGATCCACTATGATAAAAGTTAGAATTCTTCTCGGGGATATCAGAACAGAGAGATATTGAAAAAATTCGCAAAAAAAATTTTACTTGAAAATTTCGAAATTTGACTGATATAAGTCTTTCCTTTTTCAGTTCAGAAATTCGACACATCATGATAAAAGGTATATATCTTCTGTGGGCTATCAGAACACAGAGATATTGAAGAAATTCGGAAAAAAACCAATTTAACTCAAAAATTTCGAACTTTGACTGATATAACACTTTAGTCTTTCACTTTAGCGATTGGATCCACTATGATAAAAGTTAGAATTCTTCTTGGGGATATCAGAACAGAGAGATATTGAAAAAATTCGCAAAAAAAATTTTACTCGAAAATTTCGAAATTTGACTGATATAAGTCTTTCCTTTTTCAGTTCAGAAATTCGACACATCATGATAAAAGGTATATATCTTCTGTGGGCTATCAGAACACAGAGATATTGAAGAAATTCGGAAAAAAACCAATTTTACTCAAAAATTTCGAACTTTGACTGATATAACTCTTTAGTCTTTCACTTTAGCGATTGGATCCACTATGATAAAAGTTAGAATTCTTCTCGGGGATATCAGAACAGAGAGATATTGAAAAAATTCGCAAAAAAATTTTACTCGAAAATTTCGAAATTTGACTGATATAAGTCTTTCCTTTTTCAGTTCAGAAATTCGACACATCATGATAAAAGGTATATATCTTCTGTGGGCTATCAGAACACAGAGATATTGAAGAAATTCGGAAAAAAACCAATTTAACTCAAAAATTTCGAACTTTGACTGATATAACTCTTTCGTCTTTCACTTTAGCGATTGGATCCACTATGATAAAAGTTAGAATTCTTCTCGGGGATATCAGAACAGAGAGATATTGAAAAAATTCGCAAAAAAAATTTTACTCGAAAATTTCGAAATTTGACTGATATAAGTCTTTCCTTTTTCAGTTCAGAAATTCGACACATCATGATAAAAGGTATATATCTTCTGTGGGCTATCAGAACACAGAGATATTGAAGAAATTCGGAAAAAAACCAATTTAACTCAAAAATTTCGAACTTTGACTGATATAACTGTTTCGTCTTTCACTTTAGCGATTCGATCCATTATGATAAAGGTTAGAACTCTTCTCGGGGCTATCAGAACACAGAGATATTGGAGAAATTCGCAAAAAAAATTTTACTCAAAGATTTCGAAATTTGACTGATATAAGTCTTTCCTTTTTCAGTTCAGAAATTCGATACATCATGATAAAAGGTATATATCTTCTGTGGGCTATCAGAACACAGAGATATTGAAGAAATTCGGAAAAAAACCAATTTTACTCAAAAATTTCGAACTTTGACTGATATAAATCTTTCGTCTTTCACTTTAGCGATTGGATCCACTATGATAAAAGTTAGAATTCTTCTCGGGGCTATCAGAACACAGAGATATTGGAGAAATTCGCAAAAAAAATTTTACTCGAAAATTTCGAAATTTGACTGATGTAAGTCTTTCCTTTTTCAGTTCAGAAATTCGACACATCATGATAAAATATATATATCTTCTGTGGGCTATCAGAACACAGAGATATTGAAGAAATTCGGAAAAAAACCAATTTAACTCAAAAATTTCGAACTTTGACTGATATAACTGCTTCGTCTTTCACTTTAGCGATTCGATCCATTATGATAAAGGTTAGAACTCTTCTCGGGGCTATCAGAACACAGAGATATTGGAGAAATTCGCAAAAAAAATTTTACTCAAAAATTTCGAAATTTGACTGATATAAGTCTTTCCTTTTTCAGTTCAGAAATTCGATACATCATGATAAAAGGTATATATCTTCTGTGGGCTATCAGAACACAGAGATATTGAAGAAATTCGGAAAAAAACCAATTTTATTCAAAAATTTCGAACTTTAACTGATATAACTCTTTCGTCTTTCACTTTAGCGATTGGATCCACTATGATAAAAGTTAGAATTCTTCTCGGGGCTATCAGAACACAGAGATATTGGAGAAATTCGCAAAAAAAATTTTACTCAAAAATTTCGAAATTTGACTGATGTAAGTCTTTCCTTTTTCAGTTCAGAAATTCGACACATCATGATAAAAGGTATATATCTTCTGTGGGCTATCAGAACACAGAGATATTGAAGAAATTCGGAAAAAAACCAATTTAACTCAAAAATTTCGAACTTTGACTGATATAACTGCTTCGTCTTTCACTTTAGCGATTCGATCCATTATGATAAAGGTTAGAACTCTTCTCGGGGCTATCAGAACACAGAGATATTGGAGAAATTCGCAAAAAAAATTTTACTCAAAAATTTCGAAATTTGACTGATATAAGTCTTTCCTTTTTCAGTTCAGAAATTCGATACATCATGATAAAAGGTATATATCTTCTGTGGGCTATCAGAACACAGAGATATTGAAGAAATTCGGAAAAAAACCAATTTTACTCAAAAATTTCGAACTTTGACTGATATAACAGTTTCGTCTTTCACTTTAGCGATTCGATCCATTATGATAAAGGTTAGAACTCTTCTCGGGGCTATCAGAACACAGAGATATTGGAGAAATTCGCAAAAAAAATTTTACTCAAAAATTTCGAAATTTGACTGATATAAGTCTTTCCTTTTTCAGTTCAGAAATTCGACACATCATGATAAAAGGTATATATCTTCTGTGGGCTATCAGAACACAGAGATATTGAAGAAATTCTGAAAAAAACCAATTTAACTCAAAAATTTCGAACTTTGACTGATATAACTGTTTCGTCTTTCACTTTAGCGATTCGATCCATTATGATAAAGGTTAGAACTCTTCTCGGGGCTATCAGAACACAGAGATATTGGAGAAATTCGCAAAAAAAATTTTACTCAAAAATTTCGAAATTTGACTGATATAAGTCTTTCCTTTTTCAGTTCAGAAATTCGATACATCATGATAAAAGGTATATATCTTCTGTGGGCTATCAGAACACAGAGATATTGAAGAAATTCGAAAAAAACCAAGTTTACTCAAAAATTTCGAACTTTGACTGATATAACTCTTTCGTCTTTCACTTTAGCGATTCGATCCATTGTGATAAAAGTTAGAACTCTTCTCGGGGCTATCAGAACACAGAGATATTGGAGAAATTCGCAAAAAAAATTTTACTCAAAGATTTCGAAATTTGACTGATGTAAGTCTTTCCTTTTTCAGTTCAGAAATTCGACACATCATGATAAAAGGTATATATCTTCTGTGGGCTATCAGAACACAGAGATATTGAAGAAATTCGGAAAAAAACCAATTTAACTCAAAAATTTCGAACTTTGACTGATATAACTGCTTCGTCTTTCACTATAGCGATTCGATCCATTATGATAAAGGTTAGAACTCTTCTCGGGGCTATCAGAACACAGAGATATTGGAGAAATTCGCAAAAAAAATTTTACTCAAAAATTTCGAAATTTGACTGATATAAGTCTTTCCTTTTTCAGTTCAGAAATTCGATACATCATGATAAAAGGTATATATCTTCTGTGGGCTATCAGAACACAGAGATATTGAAGAAATTCGGAAAAAAACCAATTTAACTCAAAAATTTCGAACTTTGACTGATATAACTCTTTAGTCTTTCACTTTAGCGATTGGATCCACTATGATAAAAGTTAGAATTCTTCTCGGGGATATCAGAACAGAGAGATATTGAAAAAATTCGCAAAAAAAATTTTACTCGAAAATTTCGAAATTTGACTGATATAAGTCTTTCCTTTTTCAGTTCAGAAATTCGACACATCATGATAAAAGGTATATATCTTCTGTGGGCTATCAGAACACAGAGATATTGAAGAAATTCGGAAAAAAACCAATTTTACTCAAAAATTTCGAACTTTGACTGATATAACTCTTTAGTCTTTCACTTTAGCGATTGGATCCACTATGATAAAAGTTAGAATTCTTCTCGGGGATATCAGAACAGAGAGATATTGAAAAAATTCGCAAAAAAAATTTTACTCGAAAATTTCGAAATTTGACTGATATAAGTCTTTCCTTTTTCAGTTCAGAAATTCGACACATCATGATAAAAGGTATATATCTTCTGTGGGCTATCAGAACACAGAGATATTGAAGAAATTCGGAAAAAAACCAATTTAACTCAAAAATTTCGAACTTTGACTGATATAACTCTTTCGTCTTTCACTTTAGCGATTGGATCCACTATGATAAAAGTTAGAATTCTTCTCGGGGATATCAGAACAGAGAGATATTGAAAAAATTCGCAAAAAAAATTTTACTCGAAAATTTCGAAATTTGACTGATATAAGTCTTTCCTTTTTCAGTTCAGAAATTCGACACATCATGATAAAAGGTATATATCTTCTGTGGGCTATCAGAACACAGAGATATTGAAGAAATTCGGAAAAAAACCAATTTTACTCAAAAATTTCGAACTTTGACTGATATAACTGTTTCGTCTTTCACTTTAGCGATTCGATCCATTATGATAAAGGTTAGAACTCTTCTCGGGGCTATCAGAACACAGAGATATTGGAGAAATTCGCAAAAAAAATTTTACTCAAAAATTTCGAAATTTGACTGATATAAGTCTTTCCTTTTTCAGTTCAGAAATTCGACACATCATGATAAAAGGTATATATCTTCTGTGGGCTATCAGAACACAGAGATATTGAAGAAATTCGGAAAAAAACCAATTTTACTCAAAAATTTCGAACTTTGACTGATATAAATCTTTCGTCTTTCACTTTAGCGATTGGATCCACTATGATAAAAGTTAGAATTCTTCTCGGGGCTATCAGAACACAGAGATATTGGAGAAATTCGCAAAAAAAATTTTACTCAAAAATTTCTAAATTTGACTGATGTAAGTCTTTCCTTTTTCAGTTCAGAAATTCGACACATCATGATAAAAGGTATATATCTTCTGTGGGCTATCAGAACACAGAGATATTGAAGAAATTCGGAAAAAAACCAATTTAACTCAAAAATTTCGAACTTTGACTGATATAACTGCTTCGTCTTTCACTTTAGCGATTCGATCCATTATGATAAAGGTTAGAACTCTTCTCGGGGCTATCAGAACACAGAGATATTGGAGAAATTCGCAAAAAAAATTTTACTCAAAAATTTCGAAATTTGACTGATATAAGTCTTTCCTTTTTCAGTTCAGAAATTCGATACATCATGATAAAAGGTATATATCTTCTGTGGGCTATCAGAACACAGAGATATTGAAGAAATTCGGAAAAAAACCAATTTTACTCAAAAATTTCGAACTTTGACTGATATAACAGTTTCGTCTTTCACTTTAGCGATTCGATCCATTATGATAAAGGTTAGAACTCTTCTCGGGGCTATCAGAACACAGAGATATTGGAGAAATTCGCAAAAAAAATTTTACTCAAAAATTTCGAAATTTGACTGATATAAGTCTTTCCTTTTTCAGTTCAGAAATTCGACACATCATGATAAAAGGTATATATCTTCTGTGGGCTATCAGAACACAGAGATATTGAAGAAATTCTGAAAAAAACCAATTTAACTCAAAAATTTCGAACTTTAACTGATATAACTGTTTCGTCTTTCACTTTAGCGATTCGATCCATTATGATAAAGGTTAGAACTCTTCTCGGGGCTATCAGAACACAGAGATATTGGAGAAATTCGCAAAAAAAATTTTACTCAAAAATTTCGAAATTTGACTGATATAAGTCTTTCCTTTTTCAGTTCAGAAATTCGATACATCATGATAAAAGGTATATATCTTCTGTGGGCTATCAGAACACAGAGATATTGAAGAAATTCGAAAAAAACCAAGTTTACTCAAAAATTTCGAACTTTGACTGATATAACTCTTTCGTCTTTCACTTTAGCGATTCGATCCATTGTGATAAAAGTTAGAACTCTTCTCGGGGCTATCAGAACACAGAGATATTGGAGAAATTCGCAAAAAAAATTTTACTCAAAGATTTCGAAATTTGACTGATGTAAGTCTTTCCTTTTTCAGTTCAGAAATTCGACACATCATGATAAAAGGTATATATCTTCTGTGGGCTATCAGAACACAGAGATATTGAAGAAATTCGGAAAAAAACCAATTTAACTCAAAAATTTCGAACTTTGACTGATATAACTGCTTCGTCTTTCACTATAGCGATTCGATCCATTATGATAAAGGTTAGAACTCTTCTCGGGGCTATCAGAACACAGAGATATTGGAGAAATTCGCAAAAAAAATTTTACTCAAAAATTTCGAAATTTGACTGATATAAGTCTTTCCTTTTTCAGTTCAGAAATTCGATACATCATGATAAAAGGTATATATCTTCTGTGGGCTATCAGAACACAGAGATATTGAAGAAATTCG
This sequence comes from Solenopsis invicta, assembly GCF_016802725.1. Taxonomy (NCBI): domain Eukaryota; kingdom Metazoa; phylum Arthropoda; class Insecta; order Hymenoptera; family Formicidae; genus Solenopsis; species Solenopsis invicta. The sequence continues at coordinate 14,952,154 of NC_052673.1, forward strand.
GAAAAAAACCAATTTAACTCAAAAATTTCGAACTTTGACTGATATAACTCTTTAGTCTTTCACTTTAGCGATTGGATCCACTATGATAAAAGTTAGAATTCTTCTCGGGGATATCAGAACAGAGAGATATTGAAAAAATTCGCAAAAAAAATTTTACTCGAAAATTTCGAAATTTGACTGATATAAGTCTTTCCTTTTTCAGTTCAGAAATTCGACACATCATGATAAAAGGTATATATCTTCTGTGGGCTATCAGAACACAGAGATATTGAAGAAATTCGGAAAAAAACCAATTTTACTCAAAAATTTCGAACTTTGACTGATATAACTCTTTAGTCTTTCACTTTAGCGATTGGATCCACTATGATAAAAGTTAGAATTCTTCTCGGGGATATCAGAACAGAGAGATATTGAAAAAATTCGCAAAAAAAATTTTACTTGAAAATTTCGAAATTTGACTGATATAAGTCTTTCCTTTTTCAGTTCAGAAATTCGACACATCATGATAAAAGGTATATATCTTCTGTGGGCTATCAGAACACAGAGATATTGAAGAAATTCGGAAAAAAACCAATTTAACTCAAAAATTTCGAACTTTGACTGATATAACTCTTTAGTCTTTCACTTTAGCGATTGGATCCACTATGATAAAAGTTAGAATTCTTCTCGGGGATATCAGAACAGAGAGATATTGAAAAAATTCGCAAAAAAAATTTTACTCGAAAATTTCGAAATTTGACTGATATAAGTCTTTCCTTTTTCAGTTCAGAAATTCGACACATCATGATAAAAGGTATATATCTTCTGTGGGCTATCAGAACACAGAGATATTGAAGAAATTCGGAAAAAAACCAATTTAACTCAAAAATTTCGAACTTTGACTGATATAACTCTTTAGTCTTTCACTTTAGCGATTGGATCCACTATGATAAAAGTTAGAATTCTTCTCGGGGATATCAGAACAGAGAGATATTGAAAAAATTCGCAAAAAAAATTTTACTCGAAAATTTCGAAATTTGACTGATATAAGTCTTTCCTTTTTCAGTTCAGAAATTCGACACATCATGATAAAAGGTATATATCTTCTGTGGGCTATCAGAACACAGAGATATTGAAGAAATTCGGAAAAAAACCAATTTTACTCAAAAATTTCGAACTTTGACTGATATAACTCTTTAGTCTTTCACTTTAGCGATTGGATCCACTATGATAAAAGTTAGAATTCTTCTCGGGGATATCAGAACAGAGAGATATTGAAGAAATTCGCAAAAAAAATTTTACTCGAAAATTTCGAAATTTGACTGATATAAGTCTTTCCTTTTTCAGTTCAGAAATTCGACACATCATGATAAAAGGTATATATCTTCTGTGGGCTATCAGAACACAGAGATATTGAAGAAATTCGGAAAAAAACCAATTTAACTCAAAAATTTCGAACTTTGACTGATATAACTCTTTCGTCTTTCACTTTAGCGATTGGATCCACTATGATAAAAGTTAGAATTCTTCTCGGGGATATCAGAACAGAGAGATATTGAAAAAATTCGCAAAAAAAATTTTACTCGAAAATTTCGAAATTTGACTGATATAAGTCTTTCCTTTTTCAGTTCAGAAATTCGACACATCATGATAAAAGGTATATATCTTCTGTGGGCTATCAGAACACAGAGATATTGAAGAAATTCGGAAAAAAACCAATTTAACTCAAAAATTTCGAACTTTGACTGATATAACTGTTTCGTCTTTCACTTTAGCGATTCGATCCATTATGATAAAGGTTAGAACTCTTCTCGGGGCTATCAGAACACAGAGATATTGGAGAAATTCGCAAAAAAAATTTTACTCAAAAATTTCGAAATTTGACTGATATAAGTCTTTCCTTTTTCAGTTCAGAAATTCGACACATCATGATAAAAGGTATATATCTTCTGTGGGCTATCAGAACACAGAGATATTGAAGAAATTCGGAAAAAAACCAATTTAACTCAAAAATTTCGAACTTTGACTGATATAACTCTTTCGTCTTTCACTTTAGCGATTCGATCCATTGTGATAAAAGTTAGAACTCTTCTCGGGGCTATCAGAACACAGAGATATTGGAGAAATTCGCAAAAAAAATTTTACTCAAAGATTTCGAAATTTGACTGATATAAGTCTTTCCTTTTTCAGTTCAGAAATTCGACACATCATGATAAAAGGTATATATCTTCTGTGGGCTATCAGAACACAGAGATATTGAAGAAATTCGGAAAAAAACCAATTTAACTCAAAAATTTCGAACTTTGACTGATATAACTGCTTTCGTCTTTCACTTTAGCGATTCGATCCATTATGATAAAGGTTAGAACTCTTCTCGGGGCTATCAGAACACAGAGATATTGGAGAAATTCGCAAAAAAAATTTTACTCAAAAATTTCGAAATTTGACTGATATAAGTCTTTCCTTTTTCAGTTCAGAAATTCGATACATCATGATAAAAGGTATATATCTTCTGTGGGCTATCAGAACACAGAGATATTGAAGAAATTCGGAAAAAAACCAATTTTACTCAAAAATTTCGAACTTTGACTGATATAACAGTTTCGTCTTTCACTTTAGCGATTCGATCCATTATGATAAAGGTTAGAACTCTTCTCGGGGCTATCAGAACACAGAGATATTGGAGAAATTCGCAAAAAAAATTTTACTCAAAAATTTCGAAATTTGACTGATATAAGTCTTTCCTTTTTCAGTTCAGAAATTCGACACATCATGATAAAAGGTATATATCTTCTGTGGGCTATCAGAACACAGAGATATTGAAGAAATTCTGAAAAAAACCAATTTAACTCAAAAATTTCGAACTTTGACTGATATAACTGTTTCGTCTTTCACTTTAGCGATTCGATCCATTATGATAAAGGTTAGAACTCTTCTCGGGGCTATCAGAACACAGAGATATTGGAGAAATTCGCAAAAAAAATTTTACTCAAAAATTTCGAAATTTGACTGATATAAGTCTTTCCTTTTTCAGTTCAGAAATTCGATACATCATGATAAAAGGTATATATCTTCTGTGGGCTATCAGAACACAGAGATATTGAAGAAATTCGAAAAAAACCAAGTTTACTCAAAAATTTCGAACTTTGACTGATATAACTCTTTCGTCTTTCACTTTAGCGATTCGATCCATTATGATAAAAGTTAGAACTCTTCTCGGGGCTATCAGAACACAGAGATATTGGAGAAATTCGCAAAAAAAATTTTACTCAAAGATTTCGAAATTTGACTGATATAAGTCTTTCCTTTTTCAGTTCAGAAATTCGACACATCATGATAAAAGGTATATATCTTCTGTGGGCTATCAGAACACAGAGATATTGAAGAAATTCGGAAAAAAACCAATTTAACTCAAAAATTTCGAACTTTGACTGATATAACTGCTTCGTCTTTCACTATAGCGATTCGATCCATTATGATAAAGGTTAGAACTCTTCTCGGGGCTATCAGAACACAGAGATATTGGAGAAATTCGCAAAAAAAATTTTACTCAAAAATTTCGAAATTTGACTGATATAAGTCTTTCCTTTTTCAGTTCAGAAATTCGATACATCATGATAAAAGGTATATATCTTCTGTGGGCTATCAGAACACAGAGATATTGAAGAAATTCGGAAAAAAACCAATTTTACTCAAAAATTTCGAACTTTGACTGATATAACTCTTTCGTCTTTCACTTTAGCGATTGGATCCACTATGATAAAAGTTAGAATTCTTCTCGGGGATATCAGAACAGAGAGATATTGAAAAAATTCGCAAAAAAAATTTTACTCGAAAATTTCGAAATTTGACTGATATAAGTCTTTCCTTTTTCAGTTCAGAAATTCGACACATCATGATAAAAGGTATATATCTTCTGTGGGCTATCAGAACACAGAGATATTGAAGAAATTCGGAAAAAAACCAATTTTACTCAAAAATTTCGAACTTTGACTGATATAACTCTTTCGTCTTTCACTTTAGCGATTGGATCCACTATGATAAAAGTTAGAATTCTTCTCGGGGATATCAGAACAGAGAGATATTGAAAAAATTCGCAAAAAAAATTTTACTCGAAAATTTCGAAATTTGACTGATATAAGTCTTTCCTTTTTCAGTTCAGAAATTCGACACATCATGATAAAAGGTATATATCTTCTGTGGGCTATCAGAACACAGAGATATTGAAGAAATTCGGAAAAAAACCAATTTAACTCAAAAATTTCGAACTTTGACTGATATAACTCTTTCGTCTTTCACTTTAGCGATTGGATCCACTATGATAAAAGTTAGAACTCTTCTCGGGGCTATCAGAACACAGAGATATTGGAGAAATTCGCAAAAAAAATTTTACTCGAAAATTTCGAAATTTGACTGATATAAGTCTTTCCTTTTTCAGTTCAGAAATTCGACACATCATGATAAAAGGTATATATCTTCTGTGGGCTATCAGAACACAGAGATATTGAAGAAATTCGGAAAAAAACCAATTTTACTCAAAAATTTCGAACTTTGACTGATATAACTCTTTCGTCTTTCACTTTAGCGATTGGATCCACTATGATAAAAGTTAGAATTCTTCTCGGGGATATCAGAACAGAGAGATATTGAAAAAATTCGCAAAAAAAATTTTACTCGAAAATTTCGAAATTTGACTGATATAAGTCTTTCCTTTTTCAGTTCAGAAATTCGACACATCATGATAAAAGGTATATATCTTCTGTGGGCTATCAGAACACAGAGATATTGAAGAAATTCGGAAAAAAACCAATTTTACTCAAAAATTTCGAACTTTGACTGATATAACTCTTTCGTCTTTCACTTTAGCGATTGGATCCACTATGATAAAAGTTAGAATTCTTCTCGGGGATATCAGAACAGAGAGATATTGAAAAAATTCGCAAAAAAAATTTTACTCGAAAATTTCGAAATTTGACTGATATAAGTCTTTCCTTTTTCAGTTCAGAAATTCGACACATCATGATAAAAGGTATATATCTTCTGTGGGCTATCAGAACACAGAGATATTGAAGAAATTCGGAAAAAAACCAATTTAACTCAAAAATTTCGAACTTTGACTGATATAACTGTTTCGTCTTTCACTTTAGCGATTCGATCCATTATGATAAAGGTTAGAACTCTTCTCGGGGCTATCAGAACACAGAGATATTGGAGAAATTCGCAAAAAAAATTTTACTCAAAAATTTCGAAATTTGACTGATATAAGTCTTTCCTTTTTCAGTTCAGAAATTCGACACATCATGATAAAAGGTATATATCTTCTGTGGGCTATCAGAACACAGAGATATTGAAGAAATTCGGAAAAAAACCAATTTTACTCAAAAATTTCGAACTTTGACTGATATAACTCTTTCGTCTTTCACTTTAGCGATTCGATCCATTATGATAAAAGTTAGAACTCTTCTCGGGGCTATCAGAACACAGAGATATTGGAGAAATTCGCAAAAAAAATTTTACTCAAAAATTTCGAAATTTGACTGATATAAGTCTTTCCTTTTTCAGTTCAGAAATTCGACACATCATGATAAAAGGTATATATCTTCTGTGGGCTATCAGAACACAGAGATATTGAAGAAATTCGGAAAAAAACCAATTTAACTCAAAAATTTCGAACTTTGACTGATATAACTGCTTTCGTCTTTCACTTTAGCGATTCGATCCATTATGATAAAAGTTAGAACTCTTCTCGGGGCTATCAGAACACAGAGATATTGGAGAAATTCGCAAAAAAAATTTTACTCAAAAATTTCGAAATTTGACTGATATAAGTCTTTCCTTTTTCAGTTCAGAAATTCGATACATCATGATAAAAGGTATATATCTTCTGTGGGCTATCAGAACACAGAGATATTGAAGAAATTCGGAAAAAAACCAATTTTACTCAAAAATTTCGAACTTTGACTGATATAACTGTTTCGTCTTTCACTTTAGCGATTCGATCCATTATGATAAAGGTTAGAACTCTTCTCGGGGCTATCAGAACACAGAGATATTGGAGAAATTCGCAAAAAAAATTTTACTCAAAAATTTCGAAATTTGACTGATATAAGTCTTTCCTTTTTCAGTTCAGAAATTCGACACATCATGATAAAAGGTATATATCTTCTGTGGGCTATCAGAACACAGAGATATTGAAGAAATTCGGAAAAAAACCAATTTAACTCAAAAATTTCGAACTTTGACTGATATAACTGTTTCGTCTTTCACTTTAGCGATTCGATCCATTATGATAAAGGTTAGAACTCTTCTCGGGGCTATCAGAACACAGAGATATTGGAGAAATTCGCAAAAAAAATTTTACTCAAAAATTTCGAAATTTGACTGATATAAGTCTTTCCTTTTTCAGTTCAGAAATTCGATACATCATGATAAAAGGTATATATCTTCTGTGGGCTATCAGAACACAGAGATATTGAAGAAATTCGGAAAAAAACCAATTTTACTCAAAAATTTCGAACTTTGACTGATATAACTGTTTCGTCTTTCACTTTAGCGATTCGATCCATTATGATAAAGGTTAGAACTCTTCTCGGGGCTATCAGAACACAGAGATATTGGAGAAATTCGCAAAAAAAATTTTACTCAAAAATTTCGAAATTTGACTGATATAAGTCTTTCCTTTTTCAGTTCAGAAATTCGACACATCATGATAAAAGGTATATATCTTCTGTGGGCTATCAGAACACAGAGATATTGAAGAAATTCGGAAAAAAACCAATTTAACTCAAAAATTTCGAACTTTGACTGATATAACTGTTTCGTCTTTCACTTTAGCGATTCGATCCATTATGATAAAGGTTAGAACTCTTCTCGGGGCTATCAGAACACAGAGATATTGGAGAAATTCGCAAAAAAAATTTTACTCAAAAATTTCGAAATTTGACTGATATAAGTCTTTCCTTTTTCAGTTCAGAAATTCGATACATCATGATAAAAGGTATATATCTTCTGTGGGCTATCAGAACACAGAGATATTGAAGAAATTCGGAAAAAAACCAAGTTTACTCAAAAATTTCGAACTTTGACTGATATAACTCTTTCGTCTTTCACTTTAGCGATTCGATCCATTATGATAAAAGTTAGAACTCTTCTCGGGGCTATCAGAACACAGAGATATTGGAGAAATTCGCAAAAAAAATTTTACTCAAAAATTTCGAAATTTGACTGATATAAGTCTTTCCTTTTTCAGTTCAGAAATTCGACACATCATGATAAAAGGTATATATCTTCTGTGGGCTATCAGAACACAGAGATATTGAAGAAATTCGGAAAAAAACCAATTTAACTCAAAAATTTCGAACTTTGACTGATATAACTGTTTCGTCTTTCACTTTAGCGATTCGATCCATTATGATAAAGGTTAGAACTCTTCTCGGGGCTATCAGAACACAGAGATATTGGAGAAATTCGCAAAAAAAATTTTACTCAAAAATTTCGAAATTTGACTGATATAAGTCTTTCCTTTTTCAGTTCAGAAATTCGATACATCATGATAAAAGGTATATATCTTCTGTGGGCTATCAGAACACAGAGATATTGAAGAAATTCGGAAAAAAACCAATTTAACTCAAAAATTTCGAACTTTGACTGATATAACTCTTTCGTCTTTCACTTTAGCGATTGGATCCACTATGATAAAAGTTAGAATTCTTCTCGGGGATATCAGAACAGAGAGATATTGAGAAAATTCGCAAAAAAAATTTTACTCGAAAATTTCGAAATTTGACTGATATAAGTCTTTCCTTTTTCAGTTCAGAAATTCGACACATCATGATAAAAGGTATATATCTTCTGTGGGCTATCAGAACACAGAGATATTGAAGAAATTCGGAAAAAAACCAATTTAACTCAAAAATTTCGAACTTTAACTGATATAACTGTTTCGTCTTTCACTTTAGCGATTCGATCCATTATGATAAAGGTTAGAACTCTTCTCGGGGCTATCAGAACACAGAGATATTGGAGAAATTCGCAACAAAAATTTTACTCAAAAATTTCGAAATTTTACTGATATAAGTCTTTCCTTTTTCAGTTCAGAAATTCGATACATCATGATAAAAGGTATATATCTTCTGTGGGCTATCAGAACACAGAGATATTGAAGAAATTCGGAAAAAAACCAATTTTACTCAAAAATTTCGAACTTTGACTGATATAACTCTTTCGTCTTTCACTTTAGCGATTCGATCCATTGTGATAAAAGTTAGAACTCTTCTCGGGGCTATCAGAACACAGAGATATTGGAGAAATTCGCAAAAAAAATTTTACTCAAAGATTTCGAAATTTGACTGATATAAGTCTTTCCTTTTTCAGTTCAGAAATTCGACACATCATGATAAAAGGTATATATCTTCTGTGGGCTATCAGAACACAGAGATATTGAAGAAATTCGGAAAAAAACCAATTTAACTCAAAAATTTCGAACTTTGACTGATATAACTGCTTCGTCTTTCACTATAGCGATTCGATCCATTATGATAAAGGTTAGAACTCTTCTCGGGGCTATCAGAACACAGAGATATTGGAGAAATTCGCAAAAAAAATTTTACTCAAAAATTTCGAAATTTGACTGATATAAGTCTTTCCTTTTTCAGTTCAGAAATTCGATACATCATGATAAAAGGTATATATCTTCTGTGGGCTATCAGAACACAGAGATATTGAAGAAATTCGGAAAAAAACCAATTTTACTCAAAAATTTCGAACTTTGACTGATATAACTGTTTCGTCTTTCACTTTAGCGATTCGATCCATTATGATAAAGGTTAGAACTCTTCTCGGGGCTATCAGAACAGAGAGATATTGAAGAAATTCGCAAAAAAAATTTTACTCGAAAATTTCGAAATTTGACTGATATAAGTCTTTCCTTTTTCAGTTCAGAAATTCGACACATCATGATAAAAGGTATATATCTTCTGTGGGCTATCAGAACACAGAGATATTGAAGAAATTCGGAAAAAAACCAATTTTACTCAAAAATTTCGAACTTTAACTGATATAACTCTTTCGTCTTTCACTTTAGCGATTGGATCCACTATGATAAAAGTTAGAATTCTTCTCGGGGATATCAGAACAGAGAGATATTGAAAAAATTCGCAAAAAAAATTTTACTCGAAAATTTCGAAATTTGACTGATGTAAGTCTTTCCTTTTTCAGTTCAGAAATTCGACACATCATGATAAAATATATATATCTTCTGTGGGCTATCAGAACACAGAGATATTGAAGAAATTCGGAAAAAAACCAATTCAACTCAAAAATTTCGAACTTTGACTGATATAACTCTTTCGTCTTTCACTTTAGCGATTGGATCCACTATGATAAAAGTTAGAATTCTTCTCCGGGATATCAGAACAGAGAGATATTGAAAAAATTCGCAAAAAAAATTTTACTCGAAAATTTCGAATTTTGACTGATATAAGTCTTTCCTTTTTCAGTTCAGAAATTCGACACATCATGATAAAAGGTATATATCTTCTGTGGGCTATCAGAACACAAAGATATTGAAGAAATTCGGAAAAAAACAATTTAACTCAAAAATTTCGAACTTTGACTGATATAACTGTTTCGTCTTTCACTTTAGCGATTCGATCCATTATGATAAAGGTTAGAACTCTTCTCGGGGCTATCAGAACACAGAGATATTGGAGAAATTCGCAAAAAAAATTTTACTCAAAAATTTCGAAATTTGACTGATATAAGTCTTTCCTTTTTCAGTTCAGAAATTCGACACATCATGATAAAAGGTATATATCTTCTGTGGGCTATCAGAACACAGAGATATTGAAGAAATTCGGAAAAAAACCAATTTAACTCAAAAATTTCGAACTTTGACTGATATAACTGTTTCGTCTTTCACTTTAGCGATTCGATCCATTATGATAAAGGTTAGAACTCTTCTCGGGGCTATCAGAACACAGAGATATTGGAGAAATTCGCAAAAAAAATTTTACTCAAAGATTTCGAAATTTGACTGATATAAGTCTTTCCTTTTTCAGTTCAGAAATTCGACACATCATGATAAAAGGTATATATCTTCTGTGGGCTATCAGAACACAGAGATATTGAAGAAATTCGGAAAAAAACCAATTTTACTCAAAAATTTCGAACTTTGACTGATATAACTGCTTTCGTCTTTCACTTTAGCGATTCGATCCATTATGATAAAGGTTAGAACTCTTCTCGGGGCTATCAGAACACAGAGATATTGGAGAAATTCGCAAAAAAAATTTTACTCAAAAATTTCGAAATTTGACTGATATAAGTCTTTCCTTTTTCAGTTCAGAAATTCGATACATCATGATAAAAGGTATATATCTTCTGTGGGCTATCAGAACACAGAGATATTGAAGAAATTCGGAAAAAAACCAATTTTACTCAAAAATTTCGAACTTTGACTGATATAACAGTTTCGTCTTTCACTTTAGCGATTCGATCCATTATGATAAAGGTTAGAACTCTTCTCGGGGCTATCAGAACACAGAGATATTGGAGAAATTCGCAAAAAAAATTTTACTCAAAAATTTCGAAATTTGACTGATATAAGTCTTTCCTTTTTCAGTTCAGAAATTCGACACATCATGATAAAAGGTATATATCTTCTGTGGGCTATCAGAACACAGAGATATTGAAGAAATTCTGAAAAAAACCAATTTAACTCAAAAATTTCGAACTTTAACTGATATAACTGTTTCGTCTTTCACTTTAGCGATTCGATCCATTATGATAAAGGTTAGAACTCTTCTCGGGGCTATCAGAACACAGAGATATTGGAGAAATTCGCAAAAAAAATTTTACTCAAAAATTTCGAAATTTGACTGATATAAGTCTTTCCTTTTTCAGTTCAGAAATTCGATACATCATGATAAAAGGTATATATCTTCTGTGGGCTATCAGAACACAGAGATATTGAAGAAATTCGAAAAAAACCAAGTTTACTCAAAAATTTCGAACTTTGACTGATATAACTCTTTCGTCTTTCACTTTAGCGATTCGATCCATTGTGATAAAAGTTAGAACTCTTCTCGGGGCTATCAGAACACAGAGATATTGGAGAAATTCGCAAAAAAAATTTTACTCAAAGATTTCGAAATTTGACTGATGTAAGTCTTTCCTTTTTCAGTTCAGAAATTCGACACATCATGATAAAAGGTATATATCTTCTGTGGGCTATCAGAACACAGAGATATTGAAGAAATTCGGAAAAAAACCAATTTAACTCAAAAATTTCGAACTTTGACTGATATAACTGCTTCGTCTTTCACTATAGCGATTCGATCCATTATGATAAAGGTTAGAACTCTTCTCGGGGCTATCAGAACACAGAGATATTGGAGAAATTCGCAAAAAAAATTTTACTCAAAAATTTCGAAATTTGACTGATATAAGTCTTTCCTTTTTCAGTTCAGAAATTCGATACATCATGATAAAAGGTATATATCTTCTGTGGGCTATCAGAACACAGAGATATTGAAGAAATTCGGAAAAAAACCAATTTAACTCAAAAATTTCGAACTTTGACTGATATAACTCTTTCGTCTTTCACTTTAGCGATTGGATCCACTATGATAAAAGTTAGAATTCTTCTCGGGGATATCAGAACAGAGAGATATTGAAAAAATTCGCAAAAAAAATTTTACTCGAAAATTTCGAAATTTGACTGATATAAGTCTTTCCTTTTTCAGTTCAGAAATTCGACACATCATGATAAAAGGTATATATCTTCTGTGGGCTATCAGAACACAGAGATATTGAAGAAATTCGGAAAAAAACCAATTTTACTCAAAAATTTCGAACTTTGACTGATATAACTCTTTAGTCTTTCACTTTAGCGATTGGATCCACTATGATAAAAGTTAGAATTCTTCTCGGGGATATCAGAACAGAGAGATATTGAAAAAATTCGCAAAAAAAATTTTACTCGAAAATTTCGAAATTTGACTGATATAAGTCTTTCCTTTTTCAGTTCAGAAATTCGACACATCATGATAAAAGGTATATATCTTCTGTGGGCTATCAGAACACAGAGATATTGAAGAAATTCGGAAAAAAACCAATTTAACTCAAAAATTTCGAACTTTGACTGATATAACTCTTTCGTCTTTCACTTTAGCGATTGGATCCACTATGATAAAAGTTAGAATTCTTCTCGGGGATATCAGAACAGAGAGATATTGAAAAAATTCGCAAAAAAAATTTTACTCGAAAATTTCGAAATTTGACTGATATAAGTCTTTCCTTTTTCAGTTCAGAAATTCGACACATCATGATAAAAGGTATATATCTTCTGTGGGCTATCAGAACACAGAGATATTGAAGAAATTCGGAAAAAAACCAATTTTACTCAAAAATTTCGAACTTTGACTGATATAACTCTTTCGTCTTTCACTTTAGCGATTGGATCCACTATGATAAAAGTTAGAACTCTTCTCGGGGATATCAGAACAGAGAGATATTGAAAAAATTCGCAAAAAAAATTTTACTCGAAAATTTCGAAATTTGACTGATATAAGTCTTTCCTTTTTCAGTTCAGAAATTCGACACATCATGATAAAAGGTATATATCTTCTGTGGGCTATCAGAACACAGAGATATTGAAGAAATTCGGAAAAAAACCAATTTAACTCAAAAATTTCGAACTTTGACTGATATAACTCTTTCGTCTTTCACTTTAGCGATTGGATCCACTATGATAAAAGTTAGAATTCTTCTCGGGGATATCAGAACAGAGAGATATTGAAAAAATTCGCAAAAAAAATTTTACTCGAAAATTTCGAAATTTGACTGATATAAGTCTTTCCTTTTTCAGTTCAGAAATTCGACACATCATGATAAAAGGTATATATCTTCTGTGGGCTATCAGAACACAGAGATATTGAAGAAATTCGAAAAAAAACCAATTTAACTCAAAAATTTCGAACTTTGACTGATATAACTGTTTCGTCTTTCACTTTAGCGATTCGATCCATTATGATAAAGGTTAGAACTCTTCTCGGGGCTATCAGAACACAGAGATATTGGAGAAATTCGCAAAAAAAATTTTACTCAAAAATTTCGAAATTTGACTGATATAAGTCTTTCCTTTTTCAGTTCAGAAATTCGACACATCATGATAAAAGGTATATATCTTCTGTGGGCTATCAGAACACAGAGATATTGAAGAAATTCGGAAAAAAACCAATTTTACTCAAAAATTTCGAACTTTGACTGATATAACTCTTTCGTCTTTCACTTTAGCGATTCGATCCATTATGATAAAAGTTAGAATTCTTCTCGGGGCTATCAGAACACAGAGATATTGGAGAAATTCGCAAAAAAAATTTTACTCAAAAATTTCGAAATTTGACTGATATAAGTCTTTCCTTTTTCAGTTCAGAAATTCGACACATCATGATAAAAGGTATATATCTTCTGTGGGCTATCAGAACACAGAGATATTGAAGAAATTCGGAAAAAAACCAATTTAACTCAAAAATTTCGAACTTTGACTGATATAACTGCTTCGTCTTTCACTTTAGCGATTCGATCCATTATGATAAAGGTTAGAACTCTTCTCGGGGCTATCAGAACACAAAGATATTGGAGAAATTCGCAAAAAAAATTTTACTCAAAAATTTCGAAATTTGACTGATATAAGTCTTTCCTTTTTCAGTTCAGAAATTCGATACATCATGATAAAAGGTATATATCTTCTGTGGGCTATCAGAACACAGAGATATTGAAGAAATTCGGAAAAAAACCAATTTTACTCAAAAATTTCGAACTTTGACTGATATAACTGTTTCGTCTTTCACTTTAGCGATTCGATCCATTATGATAAAGGTTAGAACTCTTCTCGGGGCTATCAGAACACAGAGATATTGGAGAAATTCGCAAAAAAAATTTTACTCAAAAATTTCGAAATTTGACTGATATAAGTCTTTCCTTTTTCAGTTCAGAAATTCGACACATCATGATAAAAGGTATATATCTTCTGTGGGCTATCAGAACACAGAGATATTGAAGAAATTCGGAAAAAAACCAATTTAACTCAAAAATTTCGAACTTTGACTGATATAACTGTTTCGTCTTTCACTTTAGCGATTCGATCCATTATGATAAAGGTTAGAACTCTTCTCGGGGCTATCAGAACACAGAGATATTGGAGAAATTCGCAAAAAAAATTTTACTCAAAAATTTCGAAATTTGACTGATATAAGTCTTTCCTTTTTCAGTTCAGAAATTCGATACATCATGATAAAAGGTATATATCTTCTGTGGGCTATCAGAACACAGAGATATTGAAGAAATTCGGAAAAAAACCAATTTTACTCAAAAATTTCGAACTTTGACTGATATAACTGTTTCGTCTTTCACTTTAGCGATTCGATCCATTATGATAAAGGTTAGAACTCTTCTCGGGGCTATCAGAACACAGAGATATTGGAGAAATTCGCAAAAAAAATTTTACTCAAAAATTTCGAAATTTGACTGATATAAGTCTTTCCTTTTTCAGTTCAGAAATTCGACACATCATGATAAAAGGTATATATCTTCTGTGGGCTATCAGAACACAGAGATATTGAAGAAATTCTGAAAAAAACCAATTTAACTCAAAAATTTCGAACTTTGACTGATATAACTGTTTCGTCTTTCACTTTAGCGATTCGATCCATTATGATAAAGGTTAGAACTCTTCTCGGGGCTATCAGAACACAGAGATATTGGAGAAATTCGCAAAAAAAATTTTACTCAAAAATTTCGAAATTTGACTGATATAAGTCTTTCCTTTTTCAGTTCAGAAATTCGATACATCATGATAAAAGGTATATATCTTCTGTGGGCTATCAGAACACAGAGATATTGAAGAAATTCGGAAAAAAACCAAGTTTACTCAAAAATTTCGAACTTTGACTGATATAACTCTTTCGTCTTTCACTTTAGCGATTCGATCCATTGTGATAAAAGTTAGAACTCTTCTCGGGGCTATCAGAACACAGAGATATTGGAGAAATTCGCAAAAAAATTTTACTCAAAGATTTCGAAATTTGACTGATGTAAGTCTTTCCTTTTTCAGTTCAGAAATTCGACACATCATGATAAAAGGTATATATCTTCTGTGGGCTATCAGAACACAGAGATATTGAAGAAATTCGGAAAAAAACCAATTTAACTCAAAAATTTCGAACTTTGACTGATATAACTGCTTCGTCTTTCACTATAGCGATTCGATCCATTATGATAAAGGTTAGAACTCTTCTCGGGGCTATCAGAACACAGAGATATTGGAGAAATTCGCAAAAAAATTTTACTCAAAAATTTCGAAATTTGACTGATATAAGTCTTTCCTTTTTCAGTTCAGAAATTCGATACATCATGATAAAAGGTATATATCTTCTGTGGGCTATCAGAACACAGAGATATTGAAGAAATTCGGAAAAAAACCAATTTAACTCAAAAATTTCGAACTTTGACTGATATAACTCTTTAGTCTTTCACTTTAGCGATTGGATCCACTATGATAAAAGTTAGAATTCTTCTCGGGGATATCAGAACAGAGAGATATTGAAAAAATTCGCAAAAAAAATTTTACTCGAAAATTTCGAAATTTGACTGATATAAGTCTTTCCTTTTTCAGTTCAGAAATTCGACACATCATGATAAAAGGTATATATCTTCTGTGGGCTATCAGAACACAGAGATATTGAAGAAATTCTGAAAAAAACCAATTTAACTCAAAAATTTCGAACTTTAACTGATATAACTGTTTCGTCTTTCACTTTAGCGATTCGATCCATTATGATAAAGGTTAGAACTCTTCTCGGGGCTATCAGAACACAGAGATATTGGAGAAATTCGCAAAAAAAATTTTACTCAAAAATTTCGAAATTTGACTGATATAAGTCTTTCCTTTTTCAGTTCAGAAATTCGATACATCATGATAAAAGGTATATATCTTCTGTGGGCTATCAGAACACAGAGATATTGAAGAAATTCGAAAAAAACCAAGTTTACTCAAAAATTTCGAACTTTGACTGATATAACTCTTTCGTCTTTCACTTTAGCGATTCGATCCATTGTGATAAAAGTTAGAACTCTTCTCGGGGCTATCAGAACACAGAGATATTGGAGAAATTCGCAAAAAAAATTTTACTCAAAGATTTCGAAATTTGACTGATGTAAGTCTTTCCTTTTTCAGTTCAGAAATTCGACACATCATGATAAAAGGTATATATCTTCTGTGGGCTATCAGAACACAGAGATATTGAAGAAATTCGGAAAAAAACCAATTTAACTCAAAAATTTCGAACTTTGACTGATATAACTGCTTCGTCTTTCACTATAGCGATTCGATCCATTATGATAAAGGTTAGAACTCTTCTCGGGGCTATCAGAACACAGAGATATTGGAGAAATTCGCAAAAAAATTTTACTCAAAAATTTCGAAATTTGACTGATATAAGTCTTTCCTTTTTCAGTTCAGAAATTCGACACATCATGATAAAAGGTATATATCTTCTGTGGGCTATCAGAACACAGAGATATTGAAGAAATTCGGAAAAAAACCAATTTAACTCAAAAATTTCGAACTTTGACTGATATAACTCTTTAGTCTTTCACTTTAGCGATTGGATCCACTATGATAAAAGTTAGAATTCTTCTCGGGGATATCAGAACAGAGAGATATTGAAAAAATTCGCAAAAAAAATTTTACTCGAAAATTTCGAAATTTGACTGATATAAGTCTTTCCTTTTTCAGTTCAGAAATTCGACACATCATGATAAAAGGTATATATCTTCTGTGGGCTATCAGAACACAGAGATATTGAAGAAATTCGGAAAAAAACCAATTTTACTCAAAAATTTCGAACTTTGACTGATATAACTCTTTAGTCTTTCACTTTAGCGATTGGATCCACTATGATAAAAGTTAGAATTCTTCTCGGGGATATCAGAACAGAGAGATATTGAAAAAATTCGCAAAAAAAATTTTACTTGAAAATTTCGAAATTTGACTGATATAAGTCTTTCCTTTTTCAGTTCAGAAATTCGACACATCATGATAAAAGGTATATATCTTCTGTGGGCTATCAGAACACAGAGATATTGAAGAAATTCGGAAAAAAACCAATTTAACTCAAAAATTTCGAACTTTGACTGATATAACTCTTTAGTCTTTCACTTTAGCGATTGGATCCACTATGATAAAAGTTAGAATTCTTCTCGGGGATATCAGAACAGAGAGATATTGAAAAAATTCGCAAAAAAAATTTTACTCGAAAATTTCGAAATTTGACTGATATAAGTCTTTCCTTTTTCAGTTCAGAAATTCGACACATCATGATAAAAGGTATATATCTTCTGTGGGCTATCAGAACACAGAGATATTGAAGAAATTCGGAAAAAAACCAATTTTACTCAAAAATTTCGAACTTTGACTGATATAACTCTTTAGTCTTTCACTTTAGCGATTGGATCCATTATGATAAAAGTTAGAACTCTTCTCGGGGATATCAGAACAGAGAGATATTGAAAAAATTCGCAAAAAAAATTTTACTCGAAAATTTCGAAATTTGACTGATATAAGTCTTTCCTTTTTCAGTTCAGAAATTCGACACATCATGATAAAAGGTATATATCTTCTGTGGGCTATCAGAACACAGAGATATTGAAGAAATTCGGAAAAAAACCAATTTAACTCAAAAATTTCGAACTTTGACTGATATAACTCTTTAGTCTTTCACTTTAGCGATTGGATCCACTATGATAAAAGTTAGAATTCTTCTCGGGGATATCAGAACAGAGAGATATTGAAAAAATTCGCAAAAAAAATTTTACTCGAAAATTTCGAAATTTGACTGATATAAGTCTTTCCTTTTTCAGTTCAGAAATTCGATACATCATGATAAAAGGTATATATCTTCTGTGGGCTATCAGAACACAGAGATATTGAAGAAATTCGGAAAAAAACCAATTTAACTCAAAAATTTCGAACTTTGACTGATATAACTCTTTAGTCTTTCACTTTAGCGATTGGATCCACTATGATAAAAGTTAGAATTCTTCTCGGGGATATCAGAACAGAGAGATATTGAAAAAATTCGCAAAAAAAATTTTACTCGAAAATTTCGAAATTTGACTGATATAAGTCTTTCCTTTTTCAGTTCAGAAATTCGACACATCATGATAAAAGGTATATATCTTCTGTGGGCTATCAGAACACAGAGATATTGAAGAAATTCGGAAAAAAACCAATTTTACTCAAAAATTTCGAACTTTGACTGATATAACTCTTTAGTCTTTCACTTTAGCGATTGGATCCACTATGATAAAAGTTAGAATTCTTCTCGGGGATATCAGAACAGAGAGATATTGAAAAAATTCGCAAAAAAAATTTTACTCGAAAATTTCGAAATTTGACTGATATAAGTCTTTCCTTTTTCAGTTCAGAAATTCGACACATCATGATAAAAGGTATATATCTTCTGTGGGCTATCAGAACACAGAGATATTGAAGAAATTCGGAAAAAAACCAATTTAACTCAAAAATTTCGAACTTTGACTGATATAACTCTTTAGTCTTTCACTTTAGCGATTGGATCCACTATGATAAAAGTTAGAATTCTTCTCGGGGATATCAGAACAGAGAGATATTGAAAAAATTCGCAAAAAAAATTTTACTCGAAAATTTCGAAATTTGACTGATATAAGTCTTTCCTTTTTCAGTTCAGAAATTCGACACATCATGATAAAAGGTATATATCTTCTGTGGGCTATCAAAACACAGAGATATTGAAGAAATTCGGAAAAAAACCAATTTTACTCAAAAATTTCGAACTTTGACTGATATAACTCTTTAGTCTTTCACTTTAGCGATTGGATCCACTATGATAAAAGTTAGAATTCTTCTCGGGGATATCAGAACAGAGAGATATTGAAAAAATTCGCAAAAAAAATTTTACTCGAAAATTTCGAAATTTGACTGATATAAGTCTTTCCTTTTTCAGTTCAGAAATTCGACACATCATGATAAAAGGTATATATCTTCTGTGGGCTATCAGAACACAGAGATATTGAAGAAATTCGGAAAAAAACCAATTTAACTCAAAAATTTCGAACTTTGACTGATATAACTCTTTAGTCTTTCACTTTAGCGATTGGATCCACTATGATAAAAGTTAGAATTCTTCTCGGGGATATCAGAACAGAGAGATATTGAAAAAATTCGCAAAAAAAATTTTACTCGAAAATTTCGAAATTTGACTGATATAAGTCTTTCCTTTTTCAGTTCAGAAATTCGACACATCATGATAAAAGGTATATATCTTCTGTGGGCTATCAGAACACAGAGATATTGAAGAAATTCGAAAAAAAACCAATTTAACTCAAAAATTTCGAACTTTGACTGATATAACTGTTTCGTCTTTCACTTTAGCGATTCGATCCATTATGATAAAGGTTAGAACTCTTCTCGGGGCTATCAGAACACAGAGATATTGAAGAAATTCGGAAAAAAACCAATTTTACTCACAAATTTCGAACTTTGACTGATATAACTCTTTCGTCTTTCACTTTAGCGATTGGATCCACTATGATAAAAGTTAGAATTCTTCTCGGGGCTATCAGAACACAGAGATATTGGAGAAATTCGCAAAAAAAATTTTACTCAAAAATTTCGAAATTTGACTGATATAAGTCTTTCCTTTTTCAGTTCAGAAATTCGACACATCATGATAAAAGGTATATATCTTCTGTGGGCTATCAGAACACAGAGATATTGAAGAAATTCGGAAAAAAACCAATTTAACTCAAAAATTTCGAACTTTGACTGATATAACTGCTTCGTCTTTCACTTTAGCGATTCGATCCATTATGATAAAGGTTAGAACTCTTCTCGGGGCTATCAGAACACAGAGATATTGGAGAAATTCGCAAAAAAATTTTACTCAAAAATTTCGAAATTTGACTGATATAAGTCTTTCCTTTTTCAGTTCAGAAATTCGATACATCATGATAAAAGGTATATATCTTCTGTGGGCTATCAGAACACAGAGATATTGAAGAAATTCGGAAAAAAACCAATTTTACTCAAAAATTTCGAACTTTGACTGATATAACAGTTTCGTCTTTCACTTTAGCGATTCGATCCATTATGATAAAGGTTGGAACTCTTCTCGGGGCTATCAGAACACAGAGATATTGGAGAAATTCGCAAAAAAAATTTTACTCAAAAATTTCGAAATTTGACTGATATAAGTCTTTCCTTTTTCAGTTCAGAAATTCGACACATCATGATAAAAGGTATATATCTTCTGTGGGCTATCAGAACACAGAGATATTGAAGAAATTCTGAAAAAAACCAATTTAACTCAAAAATTTCGAACTTTAACTGATATAACTGTTTCGTCTTTCACTTTAGCGATTCGATCCATTATGATAAAGGTTAGAACTCTTCTCGGGGCTATCAGAACACAGAGATATTGGAGAAATTCGCAAAAAAAATTTTACTCAAAAATTTCGAAATTTGACTGATATAAGTCTTTCCTTTTTCAGTTCAGAAATTCGATACATCATGATAAAAGGTATATATCTTCTGTGGGCTATCAGAACACAGAGATATTGAAGAAATTCGAAAAAAACCAAGTTTACTCAAAAATTTCGAACTTTGACTGATATAACTCTTTCGTCTTTCACTTTAGCGATTCGATCCATTGTGATAAAAGTTAGAACTCTTCTCGGGGCTATCAGAACACAGAGATATTGGAGAAATTCGCAAAAAAAATTTTACTCAAAGATTTCGAAATTTGACTGATGTATGTCTTTCCTTTTTCAGTTCAGAAATTCGACACATCATGATAAAAGGTATATATCTTCTGTGGGCTATCAGAACACAGAGATATTGAAGAAATTCGGAAAAAAACCAATTTAACTCAAAAATTTCGAACTTTGACTGATATAACTGTTTCGTCTTTCACTTTAGCGATTCGATCCATTATGATAAAGGTTAGAACTCTTCTCGGGGCTATCAGAACACAGAGATATTGGAGAAATTCGCAAAAAAAATTTTACTCAAAAATTACGAAATTTGACTGATATAAGTCTTTCCTTTTTCAGTTCAGAAATTCGATACATCATGATAAAAGGTATATATCTTCTGTGGGCTATCAGAACACAGAGATATTGAAGAAATTCGGAAAGAAACCAATTTAACTCAAAAATTTCGAACTTTGACTGATATAACTCTTTAGTCTTTCACTTTAGCGATTGGATCCACTATGATAAAAGTTAGAATTCTTCTCGGGGATATCAGAACAGAGAGATATTGAGAAAATTCGCAAAAAAAATTTTACTCGAAAATTTCGAAATTTGACTGATATAAGTCTTTCCTTTTTCAGTTCAGAAATTCGACACATCATGATAAAAGGTATATATCTTCTGTGGGCTATCAGAACACAGAGATATTGAAGAAATTCGGAAAAAAACCAATTTTACTCAAAAATTTCGAACTTTGACTGATATAACTCTTTAGTCTTTCACTTTAGCGATTGGATCCACTATGATAAAAGTTAGAATTCTTCTCGGGGATATCAGAACAGAGAGATATTGAAGAAATTCGCAAAAAAAATTTTACTCGAAAATTTCGAAATTTGACTGATATAAGTCTTTCCTTTTTCAGTTCAGAAATTCGACACATCATGATAAAAGGTATATATCTTCTGTGGGCTATCAGAACACAGAGATATTGAAGAAATTCGGAAAAAAACCAATTTAACTCAAAAATTTCGAACTTTGACTGATATAACTCTTTAGTCTTTCACTTTAGCGATTGGATCCACTATGATAAAAGTTAGAATTCTTCTCGGGGATATCAGAACAGAGAGATATTGAAAAAAGTCGCCAAAAAATTTTACTCGAAAATTTCGAAATTTGACTGATATAAGTCTTTCCTTTTTCAGTTCAGAAATTCGACACATCATGATAAAAGGTATATATCTTCTGTGGGCTATCAGAACACAGAGATATTGAAGAAATTCGGAAAAAAACCAATTTAACTCAAAAATTTCGAACTTTGACTGATATAACTGTTTCGTCTTTCACTTTAGCGATTCGATCCATTATGATAAAGGTTAGAACTCTTCTCGGGGCTATCAGAACACAGAGATATTGGAGAAATTCGCAAAAAAAATTTTACTCAAAAATTTCGAAATTTGACTGATATAAGTCTTTCCTTTTTCAGTTCAGAAATTCGACACATCATGATAAAATGTATATATCTTCTGTGGGCTATCAGAACACAGAGATATTGAAGAAATTCGGAAAAAAACCAATTTTACTCAAAAATTTCGAACTTTGACTGATATAACTCTTTCGTCTTTCACTTTAGCGATTGGATCCACTATGATAAAAGTTAGAATTCTTCTCGGGGCTATCAGAACACAGAGATATTGGAGAAATTCGCAAAAAAAATTTTACTCAAAAATTTCGAAATTTGACTGATGTAAGTCTTTCCTTTTTCAGTTCAGAAATTCGACACATCATGATAAAAGGTATATATCTTCTGTGGGCTATCAGAACACAGAGATATTGAAGAAATTCGGAAAAAAACCAATTTAACTCAAAAATTTCGAACTTTGACTGATATAACTGCTTTCGTCTTTCACTTTAGCGATTCGATCCATTATGATAAAGGTTAGAACTCTTCTCGGGGCTATCAGAACACAGAGATATTGGAGAAATTCGCAAAAAAAATTTTACTCAAAAATTTCGAAATTTGACTGATATAAGTCTTTCCTTTTTCAGTTCAGAAATTCGATACATCATGATAAAAGGTATATATCTTCTGTGGGCTATCAGAACACAGAGATATTGAAGAAATTCGGAAAAAAACCAATTTTACTCAAAAATTTCGAACTTTGACTGATATAACAGTTTCGTCTTTCACTTTAGCGATTCGATCCATTATGATAAAGGTTAGAACTCTTCTCGGGGCTATCAGAACACAGAGATATTGGAGAAATTCGCAAAAAAAATTTTACTCAAAAATTTCGAAATTTGACTGATATAAGTCTTTCCTTTTTCAGTTCAGAAATTCGACACATCATGATAAAAGGTATATATCTTCTGTGGGCTATCAGAACACAGAGATATTGAAGAAATTCTGAAAAAAACCAATTTAACTCAAAAATTTCGAACTTTAACTGATATAACTGTTTCGTCTTTCACTTTAGCGATTCGATCCATTATGATAAAGGTTAGAACTCTTCTCGGGGCTATCAGAACACAGAGATATTGGAGAAATTCGCAAAAAAATTTTACTCAAAAATTTCGAAATTTGACTGATATAAGTCTTTCCTTTTTCAGTTCAGAAATTCGATACATCATGATAAAAGGTATATATCTTCTGTGGGCTATCAGAACACAGAGATATTGAAGAAATTCGGAAAAAATCCAAGTTTACTAAAAAATTTCGAACTTTGACTGATATAACTCTTTCGTCTTTCACTTTAGCGATTCGATCCATTGTGATAAAAGTTAGAACTCTTCTCGGGGCTATCAGAACACAGAGATATTGGAGAAATTCGCAAAAAAAATTTTACTCAAAGATTTCGAAATTTGACTGATATAAGTCTTTCCTTTTTCAGTTCAGAAATTCGACACATCATGATAAAAGGTATATATCTTCTGTGGGCTATCAGAACACAGAGATATTGAAGAAATTCGGAAAAAAACCAATTTAACTCAAAAATTTCGAACTTTGACTGATATAACTGCTTCGTCTTTCACTATAGCGATTCGATCCATTATGATAAAGGTTAGAACTCTTCTCGGGGCTATCAGAACACAGAGATATTGGAGAAATTCGCAAAAAAAATTTTACTCAAAAATTTCGAAATTTGACTGATATAAGTCTTTCCTTTTTCAGTTCAGAAATTCGATACATCATGATAAAAGGTATATATCTTCTGTGGGCTATCAGAACACAGAGATATTGAAGAAATTCGGAAAAAAACCAATTTAACTCAAAAATTTCGAACTTTGACTGATATAACTGTTTCGTCTTTCACTTTAGCGATTGGATCCACTATGATAAAAGTTAGAACTCTTCTCGGGGCTATCAGAACACAGAGATATTGGAGAAATTCGCAAAAAAAATTTTACTCGAAAATTTCGAAATTTGACTGATATAAGTCTTTCCTTTTTCAGTTCAGAAATTCGACACATCATGATAAAAGGTATATATCTTCTGTGGGCTATCAGAACACAGAGATATTGAAGAAATTCGGAAAAAAACCAATTTTACTCAAAAATTTCGAATTTTGACTGATATAACTCTTTAGTCTTTCACTTTAGCGATTGGATCCACTATGATAAAAGTTAGAATTCTTCTCGGGGATATCAGAACAGAGAGATATTGAAAAAATTCGCAAAAAAAATTTTACTCGAAAATTTCGAAATTTGACTGATATAAGTCTTTCCTTTTTCAGTTCAGAAATTCGACACATCATGATAAAAGGTATATATCTTCTGTGGGCTATCAGAACACAGAGATATTGAAGAAATTCGGAAAAAAACCAATTTTACTCAAAAATTTCGAACTTTGACTGATATAACTCTTTCGTCTTTCACTTTAGCGATTGGATCCACTATGATAAAAGTTAGAATTCTTCTCGGGGATATCAGAACAGAGAGATATTGAAAAAATTCGCAAAAAAAATTTTACTCGAAAATTTCGAAATTTGACTGATATAAGTCTTTCCTTTTTCAGTTCAGAAATTCGACACATCATGATAAAAGGTATATATCTTCTGTGGGCTATCAGAACACAGAGATATTGAAGAAATTCGGAAAAAAACCAATTTAACTCAAAAATTTCGAACTTTGACTGATATAACTCTTTCGTCTTTCACTTTAGCGATTGGATCCACTATGATAAAAGTTAGAATTCTTCTCGGGGATATCAGAACAGAGAGATATTGAAAAAATTCGCAAAAAAAATTTTACTCGAAAATTTCGAAATTTGACTGATATAAGTCTTTCCTTTTTCAGTTCAGAAATTCGACACATCATGATAAAAGGTATATATCTTCTGTGGGCTATCAGAACACAGAGATATTGAAGAAATTCGGAAAAAAACCAATTTAACTCAAAAATTTCGAACTTTGACTGATATAACTGTTTCGTCTTTCACTTTAGCGATTCGATCCATTATGATAAAGGTTAGAACTCTTCTCGGGGCTATCAGAACACAGAGATATTGGAGAAATTCGCAAAAAAAATTTTACTCAAAAATTTCGAAATTTGACTGATATAAGTCTTTCCTTTTTCAGTTCAGAAATTCGATACATCATGATAAAAGATATATATCTTCTGTGGGCTATCAGAACACAGAGATATTGAAGAAATTCGGAAAAAAAACAATTTTACTCAAAAATTTCGAACTTTGACTGATATAACTCTTTCGTCTTTCACTTTAGCGATTCGATCCATTGTGATAAAAGTTAGAACTCTTCTCGGGCATATCAGAACACAGAGATATTGGAGAAATTCGCACAAAAATTTTACTCAAAAATTTCGAAATTTTACTGATATAAGTCTTTCCTTTTTCAGTTCAGAAATTCGATACATCATGATAAAAGGTATATATCTTCTGTGGGCTATCAGAACACAGAGATATTGAAGAAATTCGGAAAAAAACCAATTTTACTCAAAAATTTCGAACTTTGACTGATATAACTCTTTCGTCTTTCACTTTAGCGATTGGATCCACTATGATAAAAGTTAGAATTCTTCTCGGGGATATCAGAACAGAGAGATATTGAGAAAATTCGCAAAAAAAATTTTACTCGAAAATTTCGAAATTTGACTGATATAAGTCTTTCCTTTTTCAGTTCAGAAATTCGACACATCATGATAAAAGGTATATATCTTCTGTGGGCTATAAGAACACAGAGATATTGAAGAAATTCGGAAAAAAACCAATTTAACTCAAAAATTTCGAACTTTGACTGATATAACCCTTTCGTCTTTCACTTTAGCGATTGGATCCACTATGATAAAAGTTAGAATTCTTCTCGGGGATATCAGAACAGAGAGATATTGAAAAAATTCGCAAAAAAAATTTTACTCGAAAATTTCGAAATTTGACTGATATAAGTCTTTCCTTTTTCAGTTCAGAAATTCGACACATCATGATAAAAGGTATATATCTTCTGTGGGCTATCAGAACACAGAGATATTGAAGAAATTCGGAAAAAAACCAATTTTACTCAAAAATTTCGAACTTTGACTGATATAACTCTTTCGTCTTTCACTTTAGCGATTGGATCCACTATGATAAAAGTTAGAACTCTTCTCGGGGCTATCAGAACACAGAGATATTGGAGAAATTCGCAAAAAAAATTTTACTCAAAAATTTCGAAATTTGACTGATATAAGTCTTTCCTTTTTCAGTTCAGAAATTCGACACATCATGATAAAAGGTATATATCTTCTGTGGGCTATAAGAACACAGAGATATTGAAGAAATTCGGAAAAAAACCAATTTAACTCAAAAATTTCGAACTTTGACTGATATAACTGTTTCGTCTTTCACTTTAGCGATTCGATCCATTATGATAAAGGTTAGAACTCTTCTCGGGGCTATCAGAACACAGAGATATTGGAGAAATTCGCAAAAAAAATTTTACTCAAAAATTTCGAAATTTGACTGATATAAGTCTTTCCTTTTTCAGTTCAGAAATTCGACACATCATGATAAAAGGTATATATCTTCTGTGGGCTATCAGAACACAGAGATATTGAAGAAATTCGGAAAAAAACCAATTTTACTCAAAAATTTCGAACTTTGACTGATATAACTGTTTCGTCTTTCACTTTAGCGATTCGATCCATTATGATAAAGGTTAGAACTCTTCTCGGGGCTATCAGAACACAGAGATATTGGAGAAATTCGCAAAAAAAATTTTACTCAAAAATTTCGAAATTTGACTGATATAAGTCTTTCCTTTTTCAGTTCAGAAATTCGACACATCATGATAAAAGGTATATATCTTCTGTGGGCTATCAGAACACAGAGATATTGAAGAAATTCGGAAAAAAACCAATTTAACTCAAAAATTTCGAACTTTGACTGATATAACTGTTTCGTCTTTCACTTTAGCGATTCGATCCATTATGATAAAGGTTAGAACTCTTCTCGGGGCTATCAGAACACAGAGATATTGGAGAAATTCGCAAAAAAAATTTTACTCAAAAATTTCGAAATTTGACTGATATAAGTCTTTCCTTTTTCAGTTCAGAAATTCGATACATCATGATAAAAGGTATATATCTTCTGTGGGCTATCAGAACACAGAGATATTGAAGAAATTCGGAAAAAAACCAAGTTTACTCAAAAATTTCGAACTTTGACTGATATAACTCTTTCGTCTTTCACTTTAGCGATTCGATCCATTATGATAAAAGTTAGAACTCTTCTCGGGGCTATCAGAACACAGAGATATTGGAGAAATTCGCAAAAAAAATTTTACTCAAAGATTTCGAAATTTGACTGATATAAGTCTTTCCTTTTTCAGTTCAGAAATTCGACACATCATGATAAAAGGTATATATCTTCTGTGGGCTATCAGAACACAGAGATATTGAAGAAATTCGGAAAAAAACCAATTTAACTCAAAAATTTCGAACTTTGACTGATATAACTGCTTCGTCTTTCACTTTAGCGATTCGATCCATTATGATAAAGGTTAGAACTCTTCTCGGGGCTATCAGAACACAGAGATATTGGAGAAATTCGCAAAAAAAATTTTACTCAAAAATTTCGAAATTTGACTGATATAAGTCTTTCCTTTTTCAGTTCAGAAATTCGATACATCATGATAAAAGGTATATATCTTCTGTGGGCTATCAGAACACAGAGATATTGAAGAAATTCGGAAAAAAACCAATTTTACTCAAAAATTTCGAACTTTGACTGATATAACTCTTTAGTCTTTCACTTTAGCGATTGGATCCACTATGATAAAAGTTAGAATTCTTCTCGGGGATATCAGAACAGAGAGATATTGAAAAAATTCGCAAAAAAAATTTTACTCGAAAATTTCGAAATTTGACTGATATAAGTCTTTCCTTTTTCAGTTCAGAAATTCGACACATCATGATAAAAGGTATATATCTTCTGTGGGCTATCAGAACACAGAGATATTGAAGAAATTCGGAAAAAAACCAATTTTACTCAAAAATTTCGAACTTTGACTGATATAACTCTTTAGTCTTTCACTTTAGCGATTGGATCCACTATGATAAAAGTTAGAATTCTTCTCGGGGATATCAGAACAGAGAGATATTGAAAAAATTCGCAAAAAAAATTTTACTCGAAAATTTCGAAATTTGACTGATATAAGTCTTTCCTTTTTCAGTTCAGAAATTCGACACATCATGATAAAAGGTATATATCTTCTGTGGGCTATCAGAACACAGAGATATTGAAGAAATTCGGAAAAAAACCAATTTAACTCAAAAATTTCGAACTTTGACTGATATAACTCTTTCGTCTTTCACTTTAGCGATTGGATCCACTATGATAAAAGTTAGAATTCTTCTCGGGGATATCAGAACACAGAGATATTGAAGAAATTCGCAAAAAAAATTTTACTCGAAAATTTCGAAATTTGACTGATATAAGTCTTTCCTTTTTCAGTTCAGAAATTCGACACATCATGATAAAAGGTATATATCTTCTGTGGGCTATCAGAACACAGAGATATTGAAGAAATTCGGAAAAAAACCAATTTTACTCAAAAATTTCGAACTTTGACTGATATAACTCTTTCGTCTTTCACTTTAGCGATTGGATCCACTATGATAAAAGTTAGAATTCTTCTCAGGGATATCAGAACACAGAGATATTGGAGAAATTCGCAAAAAAAATTTTACTCAAAAATTTCGAAATTTGACTGATATAAGTCTTTCCTTTTTCAGTTCAGAAATTCGACACATCATGATAAAAGGTATATATCTTCTGTGGGCTATCAGAACACAGAGATATTGAAGAAATTCGGAAAAAAACCAATTTAACTCAAAAATTTCGAACTTTGACTGATATAACTCTTTCGTCTTTCACTTTAGCGATTGGATCCACTATGATAAAAGTTAGAATTCTTCTCAGGGATATCAGAACAGAGAGATATTGAAAAAAGTCGCAAAAAAAATTTTACTCGAAAATTTCGAAATTTGACTGATATAAGTCTTTCCTTTTTCAGTTCAGAAATTCGACACATCATGATAAAAGGTATATATCTTCTGTGGGCTATCAGAACACAGAGATATTGAAGAAATTCGGAAAAAAACCAATTTAACTCAAAAATTTCGAACTTTGACTGATATAACTGTTTCGTCTTTCACTTTAGCGATTCGATCCATTATGATAAAGGTTAGAACTCTTCTCGGGGCTATCAGAACACAGAGATATTGGAGAAATTCGCAAAAAAAATTTTACTCAAAAATTTCGAAATTTGACTGATATAAGTCTTTCCTTTTTCAGTTCAGAAATTCGACACATCATGATAAAAGGTATATATCTTCTGTGGGCTATCAGAACACAGAGATATTGAAGAAATTCGGAAAAAAACCAATTTTACTCAAAAATTTCGAACTTTGACTGATATAACTGTTTCGTCTTTCACTTTAGCGATTCGATCCATTATGATAAAGGTTAGAACTCTTCTCGGGGCTATCAGAACACAGAGATATTGGAGAAATTCGCAAAAAAAATTTTACTCAAAAATTTCGAAATTTGACTGATATAAGTCTTTCCTTTTTCAGTTCAGAAATTCGATACATCATGATAAAAGGTATATATCTTCTGTGGGCTATCAGAACACAGAGATATTGAAGAAATTCGGAAAAAAACCAATTTTACTCAAAAATTTCGAACTTTGACTGATATAACTCTTTCGTCTTTCACTTTAGCGATTCGATCCATTATGATAAAAGTTAGAACTCTTCTCGGGGCTATCAGAACACAGAGATATTGGAGAAATTCGCAAAAAAAATTTTACTCAAAAATTTCGAAATTTGACTGATATAAGTCTTTCCTTTTTCAGTTCAGAAATTCGATACATCATGATAAAAGGTATATATCTTCTGTGGGCTATCAGAACACAGAGATATTGAAGAAATTCGGAAAAAAACCAATTTAACTCAAAAATTTCGAACTTTGACTGATATAACTCTTTCGTCTTTCACTTTAGCGATTGGATCCACTATGATAAAAGTTAGAATTCTTCTCGGGGCTATCAGAACACAGAGATATTGAAGAAATTCGCAAAAAAAATTTTACTCGAAAATTTCGAAATTTGACTGATATAAGTCTTTCCTTTTTCAGTTCAGAAATTCGACACATCATGATAAAAGGTATATATCTTCTGTGGGCTATCAGAACACAGAGATATTGAAGAAATTCGGAAAAAAACCAATTTTACTCAAAAATTTCGAACTTTGACTGATATAACCCTTTCGTCTTTCACTTTAGCGATTGGATCCACTATGATAAAAGTTAGAATTCTTCTCGGGGATATCAGAACAGAGAGATATTGAAGAAATTCGCAAAAAAAATTTTACTCGAAAATTTCGAAATTTGACTGATATAAGTCTTTCCTTTTTCAGTTCAGAAATTCGACACATCATGATAAAAGGTATATATCTTCTGTGGGCTATCAGAACACAGAGATATTGAAGAAATTCGGAAAAAAACCAATTTAACTCAAAAATTTCGAACTTTGACTGATATAACTCTTTCGTCTTTCACTTTAGCGATTGGATCCACTATGATAAAAGTTAGAATTCTTCTCGGGGATATCAGAACAGAGAGATATTGAAAAAATTCGCAAAAAAAATTTTACTCGAAAATTTCGAAATTTGACTGATATAAGTCTTTCCTTTTTCAGTTCAGAAATTCGACACATCATGATAAAAGGTATATATCTTCTGTGGGCTATCAGAACACAGAGATATTGAAGAAATTCGGAAAAAAACCAATTTTACTCAAAAATTTCGAACTTTGACTGATATAACTCTTTCGTCTTTCACTTTAGCGATTGGATCCACTATGATAAAAGTTAGAATTCTTCTCGGGGATATCAGAACAGAGAGATATTGAAAAAATTCGCAAAAAAAATTTTACTCGAAAATTTCGAAATTTGACTGATATAAGTCTTTCCTTTTTCAGTTCAGAAATTCGACACATCATGATAAAAGGTATATATCTTCTGTGGGCTATCAGAACACAGAGATATTGAAGAAATTCGGAAAAAAACCAATTTAACTCAAAAATTTCGAACTTTGACTGATATAACTCTTTCGTCTTTCACTTTAGCGATTGGATCCACTATGATAAAAGTTAGAATTCTTCTCGGGGATATCAGAACAGAGAGATATTGAAAAAATTCGCAAAAAAAATTTTACTCGAAAATTTCGAAATTTGACTGATATAAGTCTTTCCTTTTTCAGTTCAGAAATTCGACACATCATGATAAAAGGTATATATCTTCTGTGGGCTATCAGAACACAGAGATATTGAAGAAATTCGGAAAAAAACCAATTTAACTCAAAAATTTCGAACTTTGACTGATATAACTGTTTCGTCTTTCACTTTAGCGATTCGATCCATTATGATAAAGGTTAGAACTCTTCTCGGGGCTATCAGAACACAGAGATATTGGAGAAATTCGCAAAAAAAATTTTACTCAAAAATTTCGAAATTTGACTGATATAAGTCTTTCCTTTTTCAGTTCAGAAATTCGACACATCATGATAAAAGGTATATATCTTCTGTGGGCTATCAGAACACAGAGATATTGAAGAAATTCGGAAAAAAACCAATTTTACTCAAAAATTTCGAACTTTGACTGATATAACTCTTTCGTCTTTCACTTTAGCGATTGGATCCACTATGATAAAAGTTAGAATTCTTCTCGGGGCTATCAGAACACAGAGATATTGGAGAAATTCGCAAAAAAAATTTTACTCAAAAATTTCGAAATTTGACTGATATAAGTCTTTCCTTTTTCAGTTCAGAAATTCGACACATCATGATAAAAGGTATATATCTTCTGTGGGCTATCAGAACACAGAGATATTGAAGAAATTCGGAAAAAAACCAATTTAACTCAAAAATTTCGAACTTTGACTGATATAACTGTTTCGTCTTTCACTTTAGCGATTCGATCCATTATGATAAAGGTTAGAACTCTTCTCGGGGCTATCAGAACACAGAGATATTGGAGAAATTCGCAAAAAAAATTTTACTCAAAAATTTCGAAATTTGACTGATATAAGTCTTTCCTTTTTCAGTTCAGAAATTCGATACATCATGATAAAAGGTATATATCTTCTGTGGGCTATCAGAACACAGAGATATTGAAGAAATTCGGAAAAAAACCAATTTTACTCAAAAATTTCGAACTTTGACTGATATAACTGTTTCGTCTTTCACTTTAGCGATTCGATCCATTATGATAAAGGTTAGAACTCTTCTCGGGGCTATCAGAACACAGAGATATTGGAGAAATTCGCAAAAAAAATTTTACTCAAAAATTTCGAAATTTGACTGATATAAGTCTTTCCTTTTTCAGTTCAGAAATTCGACACATCATGATAAAAGGTATATATCTTCTGTGGGCTATCAGAACACAGAGATATTGAAGAAATTCGGAAAAAAACCAATTTAACTCAAAAATTTCGAACTTTGACTGATATAACTCTTTCGTCTTTCACTTTAGCGATTGGATCCACTATGATAAAAGTTAGAATTCTTCTCGGGGATATCAGAACAGAGAGATATTGAAAAAATTCGCAAAAAAAATTTTACTCGAAAATTTCGAAATTTGACTGATATAAGTCTTTCCTTTTTCAGTTCAGAAATTCGACACATCATGATAAAAGGTATATATCTTCTGTGGGCTATCAGAACACAGAGATATTGAAGAAATTCGGAAAAAAACCAATTTTACTCAAAAATTTCGAACTTTGACTGATATAACTCTTTCGTCTTTCACTTTAGCGATTGGATCCACTATGATAAAAGTTAGAATTCTTCTCGGGGATATCAGAACAGAGAGATATTGAAAAAATTCGCAAAAAAAATTTTACTCGAAAATTTCGAAATTTGACTGATATAAGTCTTTCCTTTTTCAGTTCAGAAATTCGACACATCATGATAAAAGGTATATATCTTCTGTGGGCTATCAGAACACAGAGATATTGAAGAAATTCGGAAAAAAACCAATTTAACTCAAAAATTTCGAACTTTGACTGATATAACTCTTTCGTCTTTCACTTTAGCGATTGGATCCACTATGATAAAAGTTAGAATTCTTCTCGGGGATATCAGAACAGAGAGATATTGAAAAAATTCGCAAAAAAAATTTTACTCGAAAATTTCGAAATTTGACTGATATAAGTCTTTCCTTTTTCAGTTCAGAAATTCGACACATCATGATAAAAGGTATATATCTTCTGTGGGCTATCAGAACACAGAGATATTGAAGAAATTCGGAAAAAAACCAATTTAACTCAAAAATTTCGAACTTTGACTGATATAACTGTTTCGTCTTTCACTTTAGCGATTCGATCCATTATGATAAAGGTTAGAACTCTTCTCGGGGCTATCAGAACACAGAGATATTGGAGAAATTCGCAAAAAAAATTTTACTCAAAAATTTCGAAATTTGACTGATATAAGTCTTTCCTTTTTCAGTTCAGAAATTCGACACATCATGATAAAAGGTATATATCTTCTGTGGGCTATCAGAACACAGAGATATTGAAGAAATTCGGAAAAAAACCAATTTTACTCAAAAATTTCGAACTTTGACTGATATAACTCTTTCGTCTTTCACTTTAGCGATTGGATCCACTATGATAAAAGTTAGAATTCTTCTCGGGGCTATCAGAACACAGAGATATTGGAGAAATTCGCAAAAAAAATTTTACTCAAAAATTTCGAAATTTGACTGATATAAGTCTTTCCTTTTTCAGTTCAGAAATTCGACACATCATGATAAAAGGTATATATCTTCTGTGGGCTATCAGAACACAGAGATATTGAAGAAATTCGGAAAAAAACCAATTTAACTCAAAAATTTCGAACTTTGACTGATATAACTGCTTTCGTCTTTCACTTTAGCGATTCGATCCATTATGATAAAAGTTAGAACTCTTCTCGGGGCTATCAGAACACAGAGATATTGGAGAAATTCGCAAAAAAAATTTTACTCAAAAATTTCGAAATTTGACTGATATAAGTCTTTCCTTTTTCAGTTCAGAAATTCGATACATCATGATAAAAGGTATATATCTTCTGTGGGCTATCAGAACACAGAGATATTGAAGAAATTCGGAAAAAAACCAATTTTACTCAAAAATTTCGAACTTTGACTGATATAACTGTTTCGTCTTTCACTTTAGCGATTCGATCCATTATGATAAAGGTTAGAACTCTTCTCGGGGCTATCAGAACACAGAGATATTGGAGAAATTCGCAAAAAAAATTTTACTCAAAAATTTCGAAATTTGACTGATATAAGTCTTTCCTTTTTCAGTTCAGAAATTCGACACATCATGATAAAAGGTATATATCTTCTGTGGGCTATCAGAACACAGAGATATTGAAGAAATTCGGAAAAAAACCAATTTAACTCAAAAATTTCGAACTTTGACTGATATAACTGTTTCGTCTTTCACTTTAGCGATTCGATCCATTATGATAAAGGTTAGAACTCTTCTCGGGGCTATCAGAACACAGAGATATTGGAGAAATTCGCAAAAAAAATTTTACTCAAAAATTTCGAAATTTGACTGATATAAGTCTTTCCTTTTTCAGTTCAGAAATTCGATACATCATGATAAAAGGTATATATCTTCTGTGGGCTATCAGAACACAGAGATATTGAAGAAATTCGGAAAAAAACCAATTTTACTCAAAAATTTCGAACTTTGACTGATATAACTCTTTCGTCTTTCACTTTAGCGATTCGATCCATTATGATAAAAGTTAGAACTCTTCTCGGGGCTATCAGAACACAGAGATATTGGAGAAATTCGCAAAAAAAATTTTACTCAAAAATTTCGAAATTTGACTGATATAAGTCTTTCCTTTTTCAGTTCAGAAATTCGACACATCATGATAAAAGGTATATATCTTCTGTGGGCTATCAGAACACAGAGATATTGAAGAAATTCGGAAAAAAACCAATTTAACTCAAAAATTTCGAACTTTGACTGATATAACTGCTTCGTCTTTCACTTTAGCGATTCGATCCATTATGATAAAGGTTAGAACTCTTCTCGGGGCTATCAGAACACAGAGATATTGGAGAAATTCGCAAAAAAAATTTTACTCAAAAATTTCGAAATTTGACTGATATAAGTCTTTCCTTTTTCAGTTCAGAAATTCGATACATCATGATAAAAGGTATATATCTTCTGTGGGCTATCAGAACACAGAGATATTGAAGAAATTCGGAAAAAAACCAATTTAACTCAAAAATTTCGAACTTTGACTGATATAACTGTTTCGTCTTTCACTTTAGCGATTCGATCCATTATGATAAAGGTTAGAACTCTTCTCGGGGCTATCAGAACACAGAGATATTGGAGAAATTCGCAAAAAAAATTTTACTCAAAAATTTCGAAATTTGACTGATATAAGTCTTTCCTTTTTCAGTTCAGAAATTCGACACATCATGATAAAAGGTATATATCTTCTGTGGGCTATCAGAACACAGAGATATTGAAGAAATTCGGAAAAAAACCAATTTTACTCAAAAATTTCGAACTTTGACTGATATAACTGTTTCGTCTTTCACTTTAGCGATTCGATCCATTATGATAAAGGTTAGAACTCTTCTCGGGGCTATCAGAACACAGAGATATTGGAGAAATTCGCAAAAAAAATTTTACTCAAAAATTTCGAAATTTGACTGATATAAGTCTTTCCTTTTTCAGTTCAGAAATTCGATACATCATGATAAAAGGTATATATCTTCTGTGGGCTATCAGAACACAGAGATATTGAAGAAATTCGGAAAAAAACCAATTTTACTCAAAAATTTCGAACTTTGACTGATATAACTCTTTCGTCTTTCACTTTAGCGATTCGATCCATTATGATAAAAGTTAGAACTCTTCTCGGGGCTATCAGAACACAGAGATATTGGAGAAATTCGCAAAAAAATTTTACTCAAAGATTTCGAATTTTGACTGATATAAGTCTTTCCTTTTTCAGTTCAGAAATTCGACACATCATGATAAAAGGTATATATCTTCTGTGGGCTATCAGAACACAGAGATATTGAAGAAATTCGGAAAAAAACCAATTTTACTCAAAAATTTCGAACTTTGACTGATATAACTGCTTTCGTCTTTCACTTTAGCGATTCGATCCATTATGATAAAGGTTAGAACTCTTCTCGGGGCTATCAGAACACAGAGATATTGGAGAAATTCGCAAAAAAAATTTTACTCAAAAATTTCGAAATTTGACTGATATAAGTCTTTCCTTTTTCAGTTCAGAAATTTGATACATCATGATAAAAGGTATATATCTTCTGTGGGCTATCAGAACACAGAGATATTGAAGAAATTCGGAAAAAAACCAATTTAACTCAAAAATTTCGAACTTTGACTGATATAACTCTTTCGTCTTTCACTTTAGCGATTGGATCCACTATGATAAAAGTTAGAATTCTTCTCGGGGATATCAGAACAGAGAGATATTGGAAAAATTCGCAAAAAAAATTTTACTCGAAAATTTCGAAATTTGACTGATATAAGTCTTTCCTTTTTCAGTTCAGAAATTCGACACATCATGATAAAAGGTATATATCTTCTGTGGGCTATCAGAACACAGAGATATTGAAGAAATTCGGAAAAAAACCAATTTTACTCAAAAATTTCGAACTTTGACTGATATAACTGTTTCGTCTTTCACTTTAGCGATTCGATCCATTATGATAAAGGTTAGAACTCTTCTCGGGGCTATCAGAACACAGAGATATTGGAGAAATTCGCAAAAAAAATTTTACTCAAAAATTTCGAAATTTGACTGATATAAGTCTTTCCTTTTTCAGTTCAGAAATTTGATACATCATGATAAAAGGTATATATCTTCTGTGGGCTATCAGAACACAGAGATATTGAAGAAATTCGCAAAAAACCAATTTTACTCAAAAATTTCGAACTTTGACTGATATAACTCTTTCGTCTTTCTCATTAGCGATTCGATCCATTATGATAAAAGTTAGAACTCTTCTCGGGGCTATCAGAACACAGAGATATTGGAGAAATTCGCAAAAAAAATTTTACTCAAAGATTTCGAAATTTGACTGATATAAGTCTTTCCTTTTTCAGTTCAGAAATTCGACACATCATGATAAAAGGTATATATCTTCTGTGGGCTATCAGAACACAGAGATATTGAAGAAATTCGGAAAAAAACCAATTTAACTCAAAAATTTCGAACTTTGACTGATATAACTGCTTTCGTCTTTCACTTTAGCGATTCGATCCATTATGATAAAGGTTAGAACTCTTCTCGGGGCTATCAGAACACAGAGATATTGGAGAAATTCGCAAAAAAAATTTTACTCAAAAATTTCGAAATTTGACTGATATAAGTCTTTCCTTTTTCAGTTCAGAAATTCGATACATCATGATAAAAGGTATATATCTTCTGTGGGCTATCAGAACACAGAGATATTGAAGAAATTCGGAAAAAAACCAATTTTACTCAAAAATTTCGAACTTTGACTGATATAACTCTTTCGTCTTTCACTTTAGCGATTGGATCCACTATGATAAAAGTTAGAATTCTTCTCGGGGATATCAGAACAGAGAGATATTGAAAAAATTCGCAAAAAAAATTTTACTCGAAAATTTCGAAATTTGACTGATATAAGTCTTTCCTTTTTCAGTTCAGAAATTCGACACATCATGATAAAAGGTATATATCTTCTGTGGGCTATCAGAACACAGAGATATTGAAGAAATTCGGAAAAAAACCAATTTTACTCAAAAATTTCGAACTTTGACTGATATAACTCTTTCGTCTTTCACTTTAGCGATTGGATCCACTATGATAAAAGTTAGAATTCTTCTCGGGGATATCAGAACAGAGAGATATTGAAAAAATTCGCAAAAAAAATTTTACTCGAAAATTTCGAAATTTGACTGATATAAGTCTTTCCTTTTTCAGTTCAGAAATTCGACACATCATGATAAAAGGTATATATCTTCTGTGGGCTATCAGAACACAGAGATATTGAAGAAATTCGGAAAAAAACCAATTTAACTCAAAAATTTCGAACTTTGACTGATATAACTGTTTCGTCTTTCACTTTAGCGATTCGATCCATTATGATAAAGGTTAGAACTCTTCTCGGGGCTATCAGAACACAGAGATATTGGAGAAATTCGCAAAAAAAATTTTACTCAAAAATTTCGAAATTTGACTGATATAAGTCTTTCCTTTTTCAGTTCAGAAATTCGACACATCATGATAAAAGGTATATATCTTCTGTGGGCTATCAGAACACAGAGATATTGAAGAAATTCGGAAAAAAACCAATTTAACTCAAAAATTTCGAACTTTGACTGATATAACTCTTTCGTCTTTCACTTTAGCGATTCGATCCATTATGATAAAGGTTAGAACTCTTCTCGGGGATATCAGAACACAGAGATATTGGAGAAATTCGCAAAAAAAATTTTACTCGAAAATTTCGAAATTTGACTGATATAAGTCTTTCCTTTTTCAGTTCAGAAATTCGACACATCATGATAAAAGGTATATATCTTCTGTGGGCTATCAGAACACAGAGATATTGAAGAAATTCGGAAAAAAACCAATTTTACTCAAAAATTTCGAACTTTGACTGATATAACTCTTTCGTCTTTCACTTTAGCGATTGGATCCACTATGATAAAAGTTAGAACTCTTCTCGGGGATATCAGAACAGAGAGATATTGAAAAAATTCGCAAAAAAAATTTTACTCGAAAATTTCGAAATTTGACTGATATAAGTCTTTCCTTTTTCAGTTCAGAAATTCGACACATCATGATAAAAGGTATATATCTTCTGTGGGCTATCAGAACACAGAGATATTGAAGAAATTCGGAAAAAAACCAATTTAACTCAAAAATTTCGAACTTTGACTGATATAACTCTTTCGTCTTTCACTTTAGCGATTGGATCCACTATGATAAAAGTTAGAATTCTTCTCGGGGATATCAGAACAGAGAGATATTGAAAAAATTCGCAAAAAAAATTTTACTCGAAAATTTCGAAATTTGACTGATATAAGTCTTTCCTTTTTCAGTTCAGAAATTCGACACATCATGATAAAAGGTATATATCTTCTGTGGGCTATCAGAACACAGAGATATTGAAGAAATTCGGAAAAAAACCAATTTTACTCAAAAATTTCGAACTTTGACTGATATAACTCTTTCGTCTTTCACTTTAGCGATTGGATCCACTATGATAAAGGTTAGAATTCTTCTCGGGGATATCAGAACAGAGAGATATTGAAAAAATTCGCAAAAAAAATTTTACTCGAAAATTTCGAAATTTGACTGATATAAGTCTTTCCTTTTTCAGTTCAGAAATTCGACACATCATGATAAAAGGTATATATCTTCTGTGGGCTATCAGAACACAGAGATATTGAAGAAATTCGGAAAAAAACCAATTTAACTCAAAAATTTCGAACTTTGACTGATATAACTCTTTCGTCTTTCACTTTAGCGATTGGATCCACTATGATAAAAGTTAGAATTCTTCTCGGGGATATCAGAACAGAGAGATATTGAAAAAATTCGCAAAAAAAATTTTACTCGAAAATTTCGAAATTTGACTGATATAAGTCTTTCCTTTTTCAGTTCAGAAATTCGACACATCATGATAAAAGGTATATATCTTCTGTGGGCTATCAGAACACAGAGATATTGAAGAAATTCGAAAAAAAACCAATTTAACTCAAAAATTTCGAACTTTGACTGATATAACTGTTTCGTCTTTCACTTTAGCGATTCGATCCATTATGATAAAGGTTAGAACTCTTCTCGGGGCTATCAGAACACAGAGATATTGGAGAAATTCGCAAAAAAAATTTTACTCAAAAATTTCGAAATTTGACTGATATAAGTCTTTCCTTTTTCAGTTCAGAAATTCGACACATCATGATAAAAGGTATATATCTTCTGTGGGCTATCAGAACACAGAGATATTGAAGAAATTCGGAAAAAAACCAATTTTACTCAAAAATTTCGAACTTTGACTGATATAACTCTTTCGTCTTTCACTTTAGCGATTCGATCCATTATGATAAAAGTTAGAACTCTTCTCGGGGCTATCAGAACACAGAGATATTGGAGAAACTCGCAAAAAAAATTTTACTCAAAGATTTCGAAATTTGACTGATATAAGTCTTTCCTTTTTCAGTTCAGAAATTCGACACATCATGATAAAAGGTATATATCTTCTGTGGGCTATCAGAACACAGAGATATTGAAGAAATTCGGAAAAAAACCAATTTAACTCAAAAATTTCGAACTTTGACTGATATAACTGCTTTCGTCTTTCACTTTAGCGATTCGATCCATTATGATAAAGGTTAGAACTCTTCTCGGGGCTATCAGAACACAGAGATATTGGAGAAATTCGCAAAAAAAATTTTACTCAAAAATTTCGAAATTTGAAAAAATTTTACTCAAAGATTTCGAAATGCCTGATATAAGTCTTTCCTTTTTCAGTCAGAAATTCGTACATCATTATAAAAGGTATATCTCTTCTTGTGGCTATCAGAACACAGAGATATTGAAGAAATTCACAAAAAAAATTTTACTCAAAAATTTTGAACTTTGACTGATATAACACTTTCGTCTTTCACTTTAGCTATTGGATCCACTATGAAAAGTTAGAATTTCTTTCTCGGGGGATATCAGAACAGAAAGATATTGAAAAAAAATTTCGCAATAAAAATTTACTCGAAAATTTCAATTTGACTGATGTAAGTCTTTCCATTTAAGTCAGAAAATGACACATCATGGAAAAAATAATCATATATTCTTCTGTGGGCTATCAGAACACCCGAAGATAATGAAGAAATTCGGAAAAAAAACCAATTTTATTTCAAAAAATTTCGAACTTTTAACTGTATAACTCTTTCGTCTTTCACTTTAGCGATTGGATCCACTATGATAAAAGTTAGAATTCTTCTCCGGGATATCAGAACAGAGAGATATTGAAAAAATTCGCAAAAAAAATTTTACTCGAAAATTTCGAATTTTGACTGATATAAGTCTTTCCTTTTTCAGTTCAGAAATTCGACACATCATGATAAAAGGCCTATATATCTTCTGTGGGCTATCGACACAAAGATATTGAAGAAATTCGGAAAAAATACAATATTACTCAAAAATTTCGAACTTTGACCTGATAATAACTGTTTTCGTCTTTCACTTTAGCGATTCGATCCATTTTATGATAAAGGTTAGAACTCTTCTCGGGGCTATCAGAACACAGAGATATTGGAGAAATTCGCAAAAAAAATTTTACTCAAAAATTTCGAAATTGACTGATATAAGTCTTTCCTTTTTCAGTTCAGAAATTCGACACATCCAGATAATAGGTATATATCTCTGTGGCGCTATCAGAACACAGAGATATTGAAGAAATTCGGAAAAAACCAATTTAACTCAAAAATTTCGAACTTTGACTGATATAATGTTTCGTCTTCACTTTAGCGATTCGATCCATTATGATAAAGGTTAAAACTCTTTCTCGGGGCTATCAGAACACAGAATATTGGAGCAAGGAATTTCGCAAAAAAAATTTTACTCAAAAATTTCGAAATTTGACTGATATAAGTTTTTCCTTTTTCAGTTCAGAAATTCGATACATCATGATAAAAGGATATATATCTTCTTGGGCTATCAGAACACAGTACGAAATTTTTGAGTAAAATTGGTTTTTTTCGGAAAAAAACCAATTTTACTCAAAAATTTCGAACTTTGACTGATATAACTCTTTCGTCTTTAACTTTAGCGATTCGATCCATTGTGATAAAATTTAGAACTCTTCTCGGGCATATCAGAACACAGAGATATTGGAGAAATTCGCACAAAAATTTTACTCAAAAATTTCGATATTTTACTGATATAAGTCTTTCCTTTTCAGTCAGAAATTCGATACTCATGATAAAGGTATATTTCTTCTGATGGGCTATCAGAACACAGAGATATTGAAGAAATTCGGAAAAAAACCAATTTTACTAAAAATTTCGAACTTTGACGGATATAACTCTTTCGTCTTTCACTTTAGCGATTGGATCCACTTATGATAAAAGTTAGAATTCTTCTCGGGGATATCAGAAAAGAGAGATATTGAAAAAATTTCGCCAAAAAAAAATTTTAACTCGAAAAATTTCTAAATTTGTCTGATACTATAGTTCTTTCTTTTTCAGTTCAAAGAAATTCGACACATCATGATAAAAGGTATATATCTTCTGTGGGCTTTCAGAACACAGAGATATTGAAGAAATTCGGAAAAAACCAATTTAACTCAAAAATTTCGAACTTTGACTGATATAACTGTTTCGTCTTTCACGTTAGCGATTCGATCCATTATGATAAAGGTTAGGACTCTTTTCCGGCTATCAGAACACAGAGATATTGGAGAAATTCGCAAAAAAAAATTTTACTCAAAAATTTCGAAATTTGCCTGATATAAGTCTTACCTTTTTCAGTTCAGAAATTCGAACATCATGATTAAAGGTATATATCTTCTTGGGCTATCAGAACACAGAGATATTGAAGAAATTCGGAAAAAAACAATTTTTCTCAAAAATTTTCGAACTTTGACGATATAATGTTTTTCGTCTTTCACTTTAGCGATTCGATCAATATGATAAAGGTTTAGACTCTTCTGGGGCTATAGAGAACACAGAGATATTGGAGAAATTCGCAAAAAAAAATTTTACTCAAAAATTTCGAAATTTGACTGATATAAGTCTTTCCTTTTTCAGTTCAGAATTTCGACACATCATGATAAACAGGTATATATCTTCTGTGGGCTATCAGAACACAGAGATATTGAAGAAATTCGGAAAAAAAACCAATTTAACTCAAAAATTTCGAACTTTGACTGATTATAACTGTTTCGTCTTTCACTTTAGCGATTCGATCCATTATTTTAAAGGTTAGAACTCTTCTCGGGGCTATCAGAACACAGAGATATTGGAGAAATTCGCAAAAAAAATTTTTCTCAAAAATTTCGAATTTGGAACTGATATAAGTTCTTTCCTTTCAGTTCAGAAATTCGACAACATCATGATAAAAGGTATATATCTTCTGTGCGGTATCAGAACACAGAGATATTATAGAAATTCG
Source organism: Solenopsis invicta (assembly GCF_016802725.1). Taxonomy (NCBI): domain Eukaryota; kingdom Metazoa; phylum Arthropoda; class Insecta; order Hymenoptera; family Formicidae; genus Solenopsis; species Solenopsis invicta. The sequence goes on from NC_052673.1 coordinate 14,995,622, forward strand.
GAAAAAAACCAATTTTACTCAAAATTTCGGAACTTGACTGAATAAACTGTTTTCGTCTTTTTTCACTTTAGCGATCGATCCATTTTGATAAATTGTTAGAACTCTTCTCGGGCTATCAGAACACAGAAGATATTGGAGGGAAATTCGCAAAAAAACATTTTACTCAAAAATTTCGGAAATTGACTGATATAAGTCTTTCCTTTTTCAGCTCTCAATCACCCGCGAAATTCAGCAATAATGCGATATGATCTCATTATATCATATATATATAGAGAGAGACTATCTCAGTAACTACAGAGATCATCATTTAGTACAAAGCATATTCGAAAAAAACCAATTTCTTTATCGCTCGTCACATTATACACTCTCTGTCGTGATCGATACATACATATATCGTCTCTTCACCTTTGTTAAGACAGAATATAGGGCCAACGCACTATCTCTCAACTCTCAGAATTCTTCTCTGTCTCCAGCAACACAGAGATATTGAAAGAGCAAATCGCGTTCAGCACGCATTAATAAGCTGCGCAAAGATTCGAAATTGCAACTGATATAAGTCTTCTCTTTATCGTGTGAACAACCAGATATAGTCATAAAGTCGCGCAATGAGCTTCTCTCTCTTTTGTGTATGCTCACAACAGAAGATATTGAAGAAATTCGGAAAAAAACCAATTTAATTCAAAAATTTCGAACTTTGACTGATATAACTGCTTCGTCTTTCACTTTAGCGATTCGATCCATTATGATAAAAGTTATAACTCTTCTCGGGCTATCAGAACACAGAGATATCAGAAATATTCTCACAAAAAATTTTCCTCAAAATTTTCGAACTTTGACTGATATAAGTCTTTCCTTCCGTGTGTTCAGTTCCAGAAATATGCGATAACCTCTATATAGATAAAGAACTTTTTCTCATCTCTCTTGTAGAGAGAGAAGCTATCATAGACGGAATAAATAATAGAGAAATTCGAGAGGAAAAAACCAATTTTTACTCAAAAATTTCGAACTTTGAATTGAATAACAGTTTCGTCTTTCACTTTTTTAGGGCGATTTCGATCCATTATGATAAAGGTTAGAACTTATCTTCTCGGGGGGGGGGGCTTTATTTTTTTCAGGGGGGAAAATCAGAACACAGAGATATTGGAGAATTCGCAAAAAAAATTATTCTCAAAAATTTCGAATTTGAGCTGATATTAAGGCTTTCCTTTTTCAGTTCAGAAATTCGATACATCATGATTAAAAGTCGATATATCTTCTGTGGGCTATCAGAACACAGAAGATATTGCTCAAGAAATCGGAAAAAACCAATTTTACTCAAAAATTTTTTCGGAACTTTGACTGATATAACTCTTTCGTCTTTCACTTTTACGATTTCGATCCATTGTGATAAAAGTTAGAACTCTTCTCGGGGCTATCAGAACACAGAGATATTGGAGAAATTCGCAAAAAAAATTTTACTCAACGATTTCGAAATTTGACTGATATAAGTCTTTCCTTTTTCAGTTCAGAAATTCGATACATCATGATAAAAGGTATATATCTTCTGTGGGCTATCAGAACACAGAGATATTGAAGAAATTCGGAAAAAAACCAATTTTACTCAAAAATTTCGAACTTTGACTGATATAACTCTTTCGTCTTTCACTTTAGCGATTCTATCCATTATGATAAAAGTTAGAACTCTTCTCGGGGCTATCAGAACACAGAGATATTGGAGAAATTCGCAAAAAAAATTTTACTCCAAAATTTCGAACTTTGACTGAAATAAGTCTTTCGTTTTTCACTTTAGCGATTCGATCCATCATGATAAGAGTTAGAACTCTTCTGGGGGCTATCTGAACACAGAAATATTGTAGAAATTCACAAAAATATTTTACTCAAAATTTCGAATTTTGACTGATATATAAGTCTTTCGTTTTTCATTTTAGCGATTCGATCCATTATGTTAAAAGTTATAACTCTTCGGGGGGCTATCCGTACACAGAGATTTTGGAGAAATGCCATATTGCCATTCCATTGCCATCATTTTCATCATTGCATTTTCTTTGCTACCATTTCCATCATTACTATTAATGCCATCATTGCAATGATTGTTATAATTGCCGTCATTGTCACTTTTATCATTTCCATTTTTGCCATTCCATTACCATTATTACACCATCATTGCATTTATTCCATTACTGTCATTGTCACAAATACCACCATTTCCGCCTGCTATCATTGCCATCTAATTGATATAATTTCCATCATCTCATTCTTTCCATAATTGCATTCTTTCCATCAATGCCATCCAATGGGATGGCCTATTTTTCATCTTTTCCATCATTGTCATTATTGCCATCGTTGCCATCATTGTCATCCCATTTTCACCATTGCCATTATTATTACGCCATTGCTGCCACTGCCGACATTGCCACCATTTTTATTATTGCCATCATTACCATTTTTTTGATAACATTTCCATGCATTTGATAACATTTCATTGCATTCATTTCATTTTGCGATTCTATTTCCATATTGCCATTCCATTGCCATCATTAACATCGAGAACATTGTCATAATTGCCATCATTTCCACCATTGCCGTCATTGCCGTCAGGCTATATATATTGTCATTGTCATCATTTCCATTATTGCCATTCCATTAACATCATTGCATTCATTCCAATATTTCCATCCCATTGCTATCCCATTTCCATCATTTCCACAATTGCCATCGATTAATATCGAGAAGAATTTGATTAAAATCCGTTACTTTACTGATTAACACTTTAATACCTTATATCGTATATTATTATATAATTCTTTATTAATTTTTTTTTGTAAAGTTTTGATTAATCTTTACGTGATATTTCGTAAAAAACTGTTGAAAGGTTGTATTAAAATCAGATCAATAATCTTCACGTTTGTAAGTTAGAGAATAAAAATAATACTCAAGTATCCATATATTTCATTGATTTTTATTACATTATTATTATTATTATTATTATTATTTATTGTGCCATATTAATCGCGCGTATTGTCATTTGTAAATCATGCGTATGCATGTATATGCCATTGTAACATAATAAAAAAAGAGTGTGTGCTTTCTAGTCTCTCTACGTCCCTGCGCAGAAATCGTCCGAAATCCTCTTTCTGAATTTTACGGCCTAAACGTAGCAGGGAATACGTTTCTCTATCGAGAGGGGAGTGAAGAGGAGGGTATCCATAGAGATAACATCGCCGCTTGCTCCATGTCTATCACCGCGATGCTTTCTCTCTCTAACTGAAGGCCTAAACAATTAAAGGACAATCACGTTAAAAGAGAAAGAGAGAAAGAGTGAGAGAGAGAGAGTTGCGTCAAGATTTAAAAAAATTAAAAAAGCTAATTTTTTCAAAAGCATAATTTGAAGACATTTAAATAATAAAGAATTATGTAAAAATAAAAAGATGGTATATTTATTCGTGGAAAGACATTTATTTCTTCTTCATCATATGATGCGATGTAATTACAATTATTTTTTAAGTACTGCGTAAAATGAATGTTTCTTTATTAAAGAACCAAATTCTCTCTGTTACTATTAAACATCTTTTTTAAGTAAAAATGTGATTGTGCAAAATATGGACATAAACGTATTGATATATATTAATATCAATGTTAATGTAAATAATTCAGACTAAAATAAATAAAAAATTACGCGAAAGTAGACGTAATTAATCATTTGTGCACATTCTCGACCCCTGTTCTGGATGCAACATACGCGATACGCGTCAGATTTTATTTGCAGCAAAATGGATGTTAGCACGGACAACAACCTACATCCATTTCTCGAGAGATGGATGTGGGTTGTTGTCCGTGCTAACATCCACACTGTTTTTAACGGCGGGTTGCAAAATGGATGTGACACGTAGTTCCTATTCTGACCAGAATAGATGTGCGTCACTAGTGTACGGGAGTTTCGAAGCATTATAGGAAAAAGGCCGCCGTAGCCGCTCTCAGGTTCCTCTCTGATATTGGCATCGTAGCATATGTCCACGTTGTAGAGACGACGTCTCGAAAAATCGTATCAGCTAAAATCTAAATTGTGGGCATGGCCATTCTCAGCTAGGCTTCTTCTTTTCTTTCTTTCGATTTTCTCGTAAAATCTATCCAAGTTTTTTTGGTACGTATTTTTATTCTACAAAATGATCTTGTGATCTGTCAAACGATTCGAAAATTAATTTATTTTATGTGATTGGAGCGGAGGGGTATTTAGGATTCTCTTAACATTTATCTAATATCGATAATACCAATCTTTGTTGGTCTTGATTTTGGAACTTCGCGTTTTCATCGCGCGAGGTCTCCAAATTCGTTGCCAATCGGAATCTCGGAGAGCGCCACTTGCTGTCAGTGAATCCTCGCGAAGGTCACGCGAGTGCCTTGGAGGTATATTGGGAGTGTGTGCTGTTCTCGCAAAAATTTTCACAATCATTATACGTGACGTCCACTGCCATCAACATGCTGCCCCGATTCCTCAGGCCCGCCATAAATGTCACCCAGCAAGGCGCAAAGCGATTGTCCACAAGTGCTACGGTAAAGTATTATCACTAAAACGAACGGCGTGACACGTTCGATCTGTTCTCCACGAATCGGCCGGAAATTACTTAACATTAAACCAATCCATCGCGGAAGGTAGCATTATTAATATTTTTATATTACCAGATATCCGGTGCACGACACGAATAGCGATTCATTCAAGCAATATGTACACCGCCTTCGTGATTTTCTTCAAGAGGGTCTTACTTCCTACGTAAATCTATATCGACGTATGCTTATTTTATACTCACACGCACATACACATGTCTATAACTAAATTTACATGATCTCGTATGAGCGTATTAAACCGCTGGTTATGCCACATTTGCCTTTTCTCGTGGTCATTCACATGATAAGCACGAGAATCTCCATCGACCTTTGGCGACACATATGGCGGGAGAGATATCGCTTGTCACATATCAGTTACGTGGGAATTTTAGTATCGTACTTGGATCGCAATGCTGCAATCGTAATCGGAGCAGCGTTATGCAACTACAAATTATTCGGATCCAATGCTAACACGTTAAATTGGCACGTCAAGAGATTTTTGGTACTCCATTGCGAAAAATGAATAATTCCAATGCTTCATTATACATTTAATTTTTTCTGTAACCAAACTCGTGCAATTTAAACGGCTTAAATAAATTTATTTATCAATTGTAGATATTTAATCGATACTTAAATTGTTTTATATTCTGACACTGAAGATGGCTTTATGTAGGCCAAAATGTTTGTTATTCACCTTAATGCTAGAACTTAATGCGTCTAACAAAACACATCTACTATTATTATTGTTCAATTTTTAATTCTTTACTTGTATAAAAAAAAACGAGCTATATAAAATAAATTGAAATAAGATTGAATTTAACAAACTGGAATTGGAAAAAATCTTTGAGCATCAATTTGATTAATTGCAAGTGCAATTATTTAAAAAAAATATGTACAAAAGATTTTCTTTAATTAGGTATTGTTAATCCTGTGGTTTGAGTTCTACACGAATGATTCTTTCGAAATGCTAATATTCTGATGGTGTTCTTTTTACAGCGTGATGCGAAAGTCAGTGTCATGGGAGCGAGCGGTGGCATCGGCCAGCCACTGTCTCTGCTTCTCAAACAGTCGCCTCTCGTTACGGAATTATCGCTGTACGATATTGTAAATACACCTGGTGTCGCCGCCGATCTCTCACACATGAATACCCCTGCGAAAGTCAAAGCTTATAATGGCCCAGAGCAGCTCAAAGATTCTCTGAAGGGTACCCAGGTATGGTGTTGCAAGAAATCATGTCAATATTTGCTACAGCTCATGCCATAAATATTCAATAATCATAAATTTAAAATTGCTGCTTGTGCTTTTTATTTAATTTATTGGAATTAATGCGATTTACATTTTTATGATTCATTAATTTTTTTATGTACTACTTTCAGGTTGTTATCATACCTGCGGGTGTTCCACGCAAACCGGGCATGACTCGTGACGATCTATTCAATACAAATGCCTCCATCGTACGAGACTTAGCCGCTGCAGTGGCCGAAGTCGCGCCAAAGGCCTTCGTAGCGATCATTTCGAATCCGGTCAACAGTACGGTGCCAATCGCATGCGAGGTGCTAAAGAAGGCTGGAGTTTTCGATCCTAACCGCGTATTTGGAGTTACTACTTTGGATATCGTTAGAGCGAACACTTTCATCGGGGAAGCGAAGGTATTAAATGTAGCAATGTGTTGCATAAAATAACGAATTGAGATTCTTTAATTTACGGTCTTTACGTTCGTCTATCAAACAAGCAAAAATTATCTTGGCGTTGCAATGGACACGTGCATATACATCCCGAAAGTTACTACAACAACCGTAATAAATTAGACTTTATTTGTTTTGACCTATGTATCTCAATTAGTCAGAATGTTTCTTTTATCTATTTTTTAGGAGTGTATTCCATTTCATGCATAATATACATGATGCATTATTTATCCTTGTTTAATATTCAGTGAAAAATAAGGATAAACAAGTTTTTTTAATCCAATGATTAATCAATTGTACCTTGCGCAAATATAGCTTTTGCAGATTGATTGATGAATTTAAAAAACTCGTTTTACATTCAGCTTTTTATTGTTCTGTATGTAAAGGATTGAATTATATAATACGAGAAAGAAGATTCTGAAAAGTCTTTCTTTACGTATGTCACACATAATGATCCAATATAAATGTAATGAATAATTAAAAGGATTGAAATGCAACCGCATTAATTTTTGCTCGATAAAATAGAGTCAATAAATGTACCGTTTTACTTTTTGTTTTTCACAATTGAAAAGGAAAAAACTGATTGCTGAGGAATTAAAAATACTAAATGTAAAAAATGTAAAACTTTTTTTTTAGGGTCTTGATCCGCAAAAAGTCAATGTCCCAGTCATCGGTGGGCACAGTGGCATCACTATTATTCCATTGATCTCACAGTGCACGCCATCAGTTTCCTTCCCGGAGGATCAACTAAAGGCGCTCACCGGCAGGATACAAGAGGCCGGTACAGAGGTTGTTAAAGCCAAAGCAGGAACTGGCTCTGCAACTTTGTCCATGGCTTTTGCCGGCGCACGATTCGGTATCTCGTTAATCAGAGCACTGAGTGGAGAAACAGGTATCATCGAATGCTCGTATGTTAAATCAAATGTCACTGATGCCAAATACTTCTCCACGCCGATACTGCTGGGTGTAAGTAGAAATAAAAATAAAGTGCACGATACCATATTAATACGTTCGCTGTCATACATTTTACGAAAAGATATGGCTTCAGAAAATTATTTTCTCTTCGTACGATTTGTCTCTCAATCGTTATATGAAAAATCATTTTTTATTATGCTATCTGTTTTTTAGAATAATACAATATATTTTTGTAATACAATAAAATTCACTTATTTAGTTATAGATATTTCATTGTTATGAAATGTTTACACTTGTTAGTATAAACAACTTTGAAAATTTAAATTAGGGCAGACTCTTCCAAGTAAAAATATATAAAAATATACCTTTTGTAGTTACATCATTATAAGAAGACTTTATGATATTTCAGAAAAATGGACTTGAGAAGAATTTGGGATTAGGTAAATTAAGCAGTTTCGAGCAGAAACTTTTGGATGCCGCCATCCCAGAGCTCAAGAAAAATATTCAAAAGGGAGAAGACTTTATAAATAAGAAGTGAGATTTATATAAGTGAGGCCTAGCTGAATAGAGTGTGATCTGTCGAATTGCACGTGAAAATTTCCAGCCTTCGTAGCTCATCTCGCAATCATGTTAAGCTATCAGAACAATTGAAATTTTTTAACCGTAACAAACGCAATAACTCACGAATATATCTTCCAGGTTTTTTTTTTTTTTTTTTTTTATGTGTATGTATATAATAGAAGTATTATGGAATAGGTTATTGAATATGTATATTATAAAGTAAAAATATAGAAACTACGGAGGGAAAATTTATTATAAATAATTATGTATGATAAGAACGTATAAAATAGGGAATGAAATAATAGGACTTGCAATATTGGAATAGTCACTCGAGCAATTTCTTGTACAATGAAGGAAAGACTTGAATAAACGCTATTTCGACTTTGATTAAACATAAGAAATTTTTCCCCTTATTTCTCTTTTATCAGATTTTTATATTTATTTATGTATTAAAAAAATTAAATTTATGAATTATATTATCTCGAATTAATATCTTTGATTTGTCTGTGTTATGACTTTTATGATCAAATTTTATAAATTTATAAATTTTTTTTAGATCGATTTTAAATGGTAGACCAACTAGGAAGATAAACCTAGTGATATGACGAATTTAATCGGTAGATGTATACGCGCATGACAGAAAAATACATATCATGTAAACACCAAACCACAATAATACTCGGACAACCTTGAAGTAGACAGTCATAGACAGTAACGAACTTTCAAGCGTGTAAGTACTCGTAACAGTAATTCTATCCCCGCAATTCGTGCGAAAGTGCTACGTGATGAACAGCCTAGAAATTAAAAATTGCGCGACATTAATAGAGTGTAATTAGATACTTAGTTTATCGCGAAGCGATATCTTGTATAAATATAGAGTGATTATCTGAACATAAATATTTCATGACGAGGCGCAGGCAATACAAGCGTTCGCGACAAAAGAAAGGAAAGTTTCACAAGACTAGGGAGCATCTTCGAAAGAATGTCCAGTCAGGACTCCTTAATTCGAGAAATGAGGATGAAGAGACGAACGGCGAATCGCGTCTATATCAACGGTCTCCGGAGTCCGTGCTGTGTGAGTCGCAGCACATGGACCCACTCGACGACGACAAGCTTAGCCCGGGGATCATTCCCAAACGATCGAAGAGACGCAGGAGCAACTCGGGAATCGACGATGAGACCGCCGCGCAAATGATTGAACAATCTAGCCCGATCTCGTCCAAGGATCGTGAGCCCAGTCTTCCGAGGTACGATTTTAAGGATGACACCGCCGTCAAGTATGTAAACGATTTTGTCGATCTAGAAGATTCTGGAGAACACGAGCGGAACGCCGTCAAATCGATCGTCGATGTCCCGTGCGATCTTTTAACGGAGAGTTATTCGTTCAGTACATCGTCCTTGAGCAACGAGCCAAACAACAACGGAACGCGCAATGAAAGATCCTCGCTGAATACCATTTCCGCGGCGGCCTGTCGAAATATTTCGAGATTAACAACGTCCCGACCTAATTTAGGGCCCCCCCAGTCCTGCGACGCAGGTGTATGCACCTTCGCGAATTCCGACGCAAAACGATCCCCCGGAGTAGCCGGCTCCGGGAGTGAACGGAATGACCATTATATACTTGAAACGATGAACGATTGTTACCTGTTGGATAAGACGCTGTCGATAAACGACAATCTTATGCGCGAGTCGAACGGTTACCTGGATGGGCAACCATCGACCGGCAACAAATTAGGGGGAAATCGTACCCCAAAGTTGTCACATTTCACGATCTTACGTGAAACCGGTGAGCAAAGCGAGCTCGCCGAGTTGTCGGCCCGCAGATCCGTCGCTAGATCGGTCGACGGATCGCGAGACAAGCTGAACAAGAAGAAGAGGAAAACGAGGAGGAGCAACAGTAAAGGCTTCGAGAAGATCGGCGCGCTCGAGAGGATCGGCGATCGTTTGACGGAGAATTGGCGCGAGTTCCGGAAGATCTTCGCACATCTGCGACGAGCGAGCAGGAGAATCCGCGGAGCGGACGCGATTGAACGCGAAGAAGTCTTATTGCATAGATACAGGAGACTACCCTACACCATCTCTGTCTCGACCTTGTCCCTGCCCACGTCCGCGCCGAACACACCTTCTTTCTTCCCGAAGAGGCTAGATCACGATGAGACCCGTGAGTCCGGCGGAACGTCGAAGCGAGAAGCCGAAAAAGTCGGAATTTCGTCGGAATCCACAACGCCTCACGCTGGCCTGGTGAAACGCTGCTGCCGAACGACCTTGATGTTCGGAAATGAGAACGAGGGAGAGGCGGCTAGGCACCGACAACCGGCAACTCGCGCCGATATCGCGGATTCGCATCTGGAGAAAAAAAAGGAAGAGTGTTCATTTCCGCCGGAACCATCGTCTCTTAACGATGAAGCGCATCAGAAGAGCCGTGTCCCGGAATCAACGATCGCCTCCGACATCGAATTATCCGAGCGCGATGGTCGCTGCAGCCTCTTCCCGCAAAAAGTATACAATCCACATAAAGAAGATACCTTTTAGATTTCTAAAAGATATCTTGAGATGACATCTCTATTTTTTTTTATTTTAAGTTACCGCGTGATAGAAGTACACTTTACGCAAATTGTTTTCCTCACGATAATTTGAAATCTTTTTCTCTGTTTCCAAATAATCAGATAGAATATCATTGGGATGACACTCGTAAGCACCAGGCGCCCCAAAATGTCACATCACTTCGAGACTCTCGCAGCCACGTATCTCAACGAAGAAGCATTTCCCGTACGATAGCCACGTGGGTGATTACTATCTGCATTTGGCTGATAAAGAAATTGCTGCATCTCCTAAACGTCGTAAGTTTCTTGGAATTTATTCAAAACAAATATTCTTGTTTTCTCACTGCAGCCATATTAAATTGTGTAGTCGCAGTTTTCTATTTTTAACACATTGAAATCGAGCTCCGTATTCTTAACATGTAGAAAATAAAAATTTTAGTTGTAGAAATAATTTAATTATAAATATCTTTAATTATGTTTACGCGTAAATATTTTTTATTTGATGCGATTGCGATATACTTTAGATAAAATCAATTCCAATTTTCTTTTCAGAGTTACAGGAAACTGCGACAGAAATTGATGCCGTCTTCGTCGGATTCTTGGACGAAAAAATTTGATCGTCTAGTGGAGGCAATACAATCCGAAAACGAAATGTTATATGTAATGTCGGAGAAAATGACACAACTTTCGGAAGATTTCGTCCAAGTAATATGCTGAATATGCTTTCGCTCTTTTACATTCCATATTACTTATATTTGAACTAATAATTTTAAAAAATCTTAAATATCTGTATATTAAATTAGAAATTTGTATATCAATACTATGCCTTCTTGATTCGTTATAGATACGAACGAACACCGAAGCCACTCTTAACGTCCTGACAGTAGAGATGAATGCCTTTCGTGAAACTAGTGAAAAAATGAAAGAAGATAATATGGTATTGCTACAGGAGTTGAAGAAATTGCAAAAAACACTGAAGGAAATTCGAATGAAATCTTTGCAACCGGCCTCATGCTCTTCATCCTCGCTTTGTTCATCTCCACCTCCACCTCCACCTCCACCTCTACCACCATTTCTACCTATACCTACACCTCCTCCTCCTCCACTATCCTCTTTGACATTTTCTCCACCACCACCACCTCCGCCACCGCCACCACCTCCACTACCATCATTACCACCGCTAACTCTTTCATTTCCTCCAAAAGTGCACATCTCCAAATCAGCATCAATACCAAATCCGTCTTCTGCGCTCCTCTCTTCAGTTTCATTGCAGTCCTCAAAATCATCGTTGCAACCGACGACTCCCGACAGTAGCAGAAGTAACAAGAATAGAACACCCACAAGAAAGTGTTCCACACCATTGTTCAACAGGCCTATGATTACCGTCGATGATTTACTAAAAGTCACTTTGAGAAAGGCTCCACAAAATATCAAAGTACTATTACAAATTATGCAAAATTAGAGATTGGATTGCGTTCATCCATTCGTGTCACGATAAAATCGTAGAGATAAATCCCTGAGAATAATTGTTTTCGGTCTCACCTTCAATTTCCAATATAAATCATACGAAAACTAAATTGAAGTTTAATTGACTTGATCATCCTAGAAAAAGTTATAGTTGTCCTCTATATCTCTATTCTTTTTGCAACAAAAAGGGGAATTCCAGAATCTCTGGGAGTAAAAATAACTAAATGAGAAAAAATTATATCGCGAAAGAAATTAAAATTTTTCATATTTATATTTAAATATAAAGTAACAAAAATAATTTTTAATTTTATTTCTTGAGTGTGAAAGTTAATTGTTCCCCATTACATTTCAGGAAAATAAACGAAATGCACAAGGTCCAAAAGGTCCACTGGTGTCCTTGGAAATGTTACGCAACGTAAAGCTCAAATCCGCGAAACGTAGACGTGACGACCAAACTGGAAGATCGCCTAGAATCGGCCGGGTCATTAAAAGCCGAACTACGTCGAATATCACTCTTTCGCCGATCTTAACCGGATCGGAGAGGAATCTGGAGCAAATCTTGCGACAAGTAGACCTGAAGACAAGCAGACCGAGGAGACTCTTGTCCAGCTCAAGCAGCTTCCGCGAACGCGATTTTATAAGGGAGATACAGTCGTTGGAAACGCTAAGTCAATCGCAATCCGCGCTTGAATGACCGCTGTATCAAGTATAGATCGTGACATCAGAGGCGACAAATTTAAATAAAAAATTGTACTATACAGTGAAAATTTTACTTGCTTGGCGTAATCATAATTCGTGTTAGATATATTGCATCAAATTTATAATGCATGAAATTTTATAAGCATTTATAAAGATAATTAAAAAATGGCTTTAAATTATATTATTAGATATGAAATAGCGCGAGAAAATTAATTGTTAGGATATGTATGCAAGGAAAAAATTGATTTCTTCTGATGTCATAATCTAATATAATTGCAATGAGAGGCCAAAAGTCTAAAATTTAAATTATATTAACATCGACGTATATGACATATTGTCATATAAAATTAAAATATTCATATTTAATATTAAATTAATATTTAACTCGAAAGCTCAAAACTCTTCGCTGCGTAATTTTTCTACAATTGGCTGGCCGAAGATTTAAAAAAATCGATTGCTTTAATGAAACTTTGACTAAGGCATAGATTCGTAATTACTTTATTTGTAGCTTTCATGTGTGTGGTTTTACAGAAAAAAAGATTGTATCCGGTGTATTCGCATCGACTGTAACACAGAGCATAAGAACGCATGCGGATTCAAGAATGTAAAATCAATTCCTCCGAACGATGATGAAAAAAGCATTGCTTCGCACTATTATTTATTCATAGTGATTTAATTTTCGTTAAAACCAATAAAATCGACAACAGATTCAAAGGTGGTTATAAATTTACATAGTTTTTAAAATGATATGGTCTCTGATTTATGTCCGTATTTATGAACGTATAACCGGATATTGCCCGATCAGGCTAATGATTCATCGGCGTTCAGAGATCATCGCTACCACCATTCGTTGCCACCTGACGCGCTTCTTCTCTTTGCTTTTATGTAGCTAAATTCCTTAAAACATTTTGCCGCACAGATACATGCTATGTACTTGAGAAATATATTTATATATTTATATATATGCGCGTGCGTTTTACAGCCTACGACGACATCCGCTTCGCTCCGCAGTTCTTAATTTAGAGCTCTGTTTACCTTGCACACAGTTTTCGCGCGATTTAATCTTCTCGATTATAATCGACTCGATCATATCATATACTCGAGTTGATCCTACCCGAGTTACTCGGGATGATCCCTCGCGTCGAGATTATTTTTCGTTTTTTTTTCCTTCTCTTTAGCCTACTTATTACGTTCTTACAATTACATTTTTTTCGCAAATATACTTACTTTACGAGAGCCGGTTGATATTATTTTGAATTAATTTTTCATAACGCGTGTAATTTGTAACATGATTATCAATTTTATCGTTACAATACCTAAATACAGGGGCACGATGGACACCAATTATTTTCTGCTTTTTCGTTCTTCCTCGCGGAGATTGCGATCCGCGTTTCTCTCTCGCCGGATTATATTTTTCTTGTTGTTGTTGTTGTTGTTGAACGCCTCGCTTCTCTGCTGCGTTTAAACTCGGCGTCTCCTCTCCGTCACGTTATCAGCGAGAAAACTGAGTGAGCTTAAATGGATTTTGGTAGTTCTAGCTATATAATAAGTAGATAAGTTTAATGCGTAAAATGGTCAGTAACTAGCTAAGCTTACCTCATCGATCTGAAGAAAGGGTACTTTTCACTGTGTAAATCTCTACAATCCCGACTGACTCCTCATTACAAGAACAATGGAATGTTTCAACGTAAAAATCGATGGAATGGCTCGTCGATGAACCGGCGAATGGATAATTACAAATACTGATTCCGACTATCGTCCATCCGGAAGGGAAAGACGAAGATAGAGAAATATGAATATATTTATAATATATATATAGAGCGTAAATTGCGTGTGTAAATGTGCGGGTGGAAAAAGTCGGGGTACAGTCATTTATTCTGTTTCTTATACCACAGCAATCGATATTTAGTTTACACAACGGGCGTATGAAAACGTACAACCACATTACAGACTAGCTAGATAGTTACTTTGTTTGCTGTGAGTAACGTAACGCGCTAAAAAGGCTCACCTACGATAACGTAATCTTTTTCATTTTTCCCCCTTCTTTCTTTCTTTTTTTCACTTTTTTTTTTATCACGACGCTGCTCATCGAGCTGACGCGATGGGACGCACTCGCCTCGGAAGAGATGCGTAAAGGGACTGGAAATCGAGAGATCGCCATTAGAGAATTTCGATGATTTACGCTTTACCGCTTCTCGCTCACGTTACTGAGCACTCTCGCGATGCGGTCTCCATACGAAAGCTCACAAAATCAGGCGTTATTGCATTTGACGAGGTACAGAGGGTGGGGAGGGGGAGAGGGGGCAATCGAAGTAAGCACATTCTCTTCTCCTCAGCTCGGCTATGCCAAGAATCCATGCATTTAAAATTTTTCTTTTCGGCTATCTATAACATTACAATCGGATCTTGTCGGAAGTACATATCTTATTACAGGGTACAAGCTCGAAAGCGAGGTCCGTCTTGACAACTGGCAATGAGGGCGCCGCCGTTATTTCCGTAAAGAGAGAGAGGAGAGCACGGGGGAAAAAGAGAGGAGATACGCGCGAATTATCATCAAAATAAATCAATTTACACGCATACGCTAACAAACACCGTAATAATTACAATAGGCGCGGTAAGAAAAAGCGAGGAACGAAAAGGAAGAGATTAGAGGAGGAGCACTCCAGGTAGTGGAGATGTAAGAACGGACAAGACATGTAAATATATTCCGGTATGACGTCATGCAATCTATACGCCTTTTTGTTCCTCTTCCATTATTGCAAAACATAAGACACATAATTCGTTCTTATTCACTGTGACGGAAACCAAATCTGAATTGCCAAGGCTAGATACCGACTTGCGCCGGCATCGACGTCGGCTCGACGTTCTCGACGTCGTTCGCACGTAACTTTGATCGAACGCATGCGAAGTGCACGGCATTTCCTCTCGATACGCAAAAACGGGGCAATTGAAAAGTGCCTTTCTCCTAAATACTTTGTAGTCTCTCTATTTACGGGTGCGTTTCCTTTTGTTTCGTTACTTTCTGCGTGCTCTGTAACTCAATCGTATATATGTGTACGTAATATACCGAATGAACTGAATGATTTATTTATTAATTCTGTTGCTGTTGTATTTTGTTGTCACTGCTGTTGCTGCTGCTTTGTTTTGAAGTAACCATACGGTGCGTGCTTTTTTTTTTAAGGGTCACGCAAATTTCTAAAGATCTCCCCTTCCCACCCCGAACTGCCACCTGCTGAATTGGTTTTTTTTCTTTTGCTTACGAGTTATTTAAGAGTTTTTTCTTGTGTCTCAGTTTTATATGCGCAAGATAACACTCACTACAGCTAGAGTTACGATACGTCCTGGTCTTCCACATCCTGCAGCTGCTCCTTTTGTTCAGCTTCACCTGCGCAATAAAAATACATATGTTCTGTCAGTAAATAATGTAGTTGAACACCTAAACAATGAATAAACTACATTTCAAAATAAACTACTTTTGATAAGCGAAGCAGTTTAATAAGCAAAGGTGAGATAGTTTTAAATAAATTTGATTCGTGATTTTTTTTTTTTTCTTTTAAATACAGTAATGACTAAATGATAAAGATTATATATGTCGCTCACCAGATGCGGACATGCTTGGAGGATGAGGACGTTAGGAAAAGGGTATATCTATGTTCAGGCATCGTGGGTATCAACAGCGCTATCATCTTGCTGATCAGACTCGGATTCTGAATTACAAAGTAATAATTCCGTGTTCGAAAACTGCATGCAATTTGTAAATTCTTACAAGTCAAAATAAGTTAAAAACAAGCATACGACAAAAATATAAATGTAAAAATACAAAATAAAAGAAATGAAATCTGAAACGTCCTAAAACTTATGATCTTAATTTTAATCACTGTTCTCTAATATGTTTTGTTGAATTCAAGATAAATATTTCTTCAGAAAAAATGTATACATTGAAAAATACATACATACACACACACGCGCGCGCGCGCGCGCGCGCGCACACACACACACACACACACACACACACACACACACACAATCATCAATAATTCTCAAATCACATAGTAGAACTTTATTGAGAGCAGTAAATACACGATGCAAAATGAATCTGAATGTGAAACCTGTGAAATTTTCCCCAATAATCTTTTGACTATTTTAAGATCATACAACTACAATTTTCAGTTAAAAACATTCGCACAATTCATTCCAGCAATAAATTTAAAAATAAAAAGAACTACAGTTGGAATTAGAGAGCTAAAAAAAATTCCTTTTATATTATTTTTAGAATTTGATAAAACGTTAACTAAAAAGAAAACAGTTCCACATATTCTTCCAGTCGTGGGGAAATGCACGTAACTTCTGGAATATTGTAGGTAAATTGCGTGAGATGAGAGTATCCGAGATAAGATCATTCTATCACAATGCACGGTATTCGTTTGCGTGTCAATCGATCGAGGATAGGCGGGGTACATCGCGCTACGCATTCTAGCGTAATCAAAAAACATCCCTATGTCGGTTTTGCCCCCGTAAGTAAGATAGGTGAGACACTAACCGTCTCCCTGCATATCCGACGTCCATAAGGTGAGGTTGTCCCTGAGGAGTTGCATTATGAGGGTGGAATCTTTGTAGCTCTCCTCAGATAGCGTGTCCAGTTCGGCGATCGCATCGTCGAAGGCCGCCTTCGCTAAGCGACACGCTCTGTCAGGGCTGTTGAGGATCTCGTAATAGAACACGGAGAAGTTGAGCGCTAATCCCAGGCGAATGGGATGGGTTGGCGGTAGCTCCGTCATGGCGATATCGCTCGCTGCTTTGTATGCCACCAGAGAATTCTCCGCTGCTTCCTTTCTGTCATTACCAATGGCAAATTCTGCCAAATAACGATGGTAATCACCTTTCCTAAAAGCACATCAACGATGGATTAATAATAATTCATATCACACACTGAAACACAATATGACACAGACATTCAAGAGTTTGTCTTACAACTTTCTTAAAAAAGATGTTATGTGATAAAACCTGTTATGTGATAAAAGAAAGAATAAAAGATCGAATAAACGGGTTTTATTTAACGTAAAACTGAAAATACAAAGTGTGTCAACAACTGATATAAATTATCTTTGCGAGAAGGGCAGTTTTATTAAGAATCATGTAATTACAATATAAAGAATATTAAATCGTTATGATGCAAATGCACTTTTGAGTGTCTATTATTGGCGCCATTTACGTATGAACAATATATATCTATATTTTATTTTAATACACAAAAAATGAATACTAAAAAGTGAAAGATGGTATTTAATACTAAAATTATGCAAATAAAATATTTGAAATTTTTTGTTCCAAAAATATAAAATGATAGATAATGGATTGATGCCTCGTGAACAACTGCATAAAATATACGAGTGGATTCTTACATTTTATAATAGAAGACTTTAGATTCTCCCGTAGAGGCGCATGGTATCAGATGCTTATCCAAAACGCCGAGGATATCGGCGCAAATATCCCTGAGCTCTTTTTCCACTTGAGATCGGTATTGGCGGATCATCTCTAGTTTTCCCTCGGCACCCTTGTTTTCCTCCTTCTGCTCGATGCTCGAGATTATTCTCCAGGAGGCTCTCCTCGCTCCGATCACATTTTTGTACGCTACCGAGAGGAGGTTCCTTTCTTCAACGGTGAGCTCTACATCCAGCGAGGCCACCTTCTTCATCGCCTCGACCATCTCTGCAAACAATACCGGCAAACAATATCGTTGATGAAGTTTATCAACTTGTAATTCGCTGTAAGACAATATTTAATCGTTACATGAAACATTCCAAGTAAAACAAATGTAAGAGCAAATTATATTTATATATAGACGAAATATTTCATAGAAAAATACAATTTCTCTATTAAACAAATGTTATTTCTTTAAAACAAATACTCCGATCTTATGTAACAAAAGCAACGGAACTCTTCCGAGCAACGGAAGTTACTTTCTAAGGAACAAAAATACTGGTCTTATATATAGCATCTTGATTTTTCTATACGCTGATGATGGTATATAACATTTTTATCTACTCGTGACATTTATAATAATCCTTAAATAGCGAAACTACCGAAGAGATTCTTAGATCATCATAGTTCCAAAGTAAAAATATAACATAAAAAAATGACCTAACGACTTAACATAAAACAACTTAACATAAACACAAGTTTTTGTCTTCACTTTTATTCGATCCGGGATAAAACCCGACAAAAAAAAGAAAACGAAATCAATCGTTTATTTTATGCTCTATGTCTTCCGAGCCTCTCTATGTTTATATCCTGCAAAGTTCAGGCTGTCAAAGGAGCTCCCCGTAAATCATTGCGGAATGAACTCCGTGCCGCTCGTGAACTTGCCTCACTTAAATGGCGTATGGACGTTTGGCCTATAAAATGTTACGTGCCTATCGCGGATGAAACGATAGCGCGGACGGAGTGTGTGGTGCCTTTGGAGTAAAGGGGATGAACGCGTCGGTATATATTAATCCGCTGCCCCTTGAACTTTACACGGAAGTCACTAATACGTATTTATCGACATACATTCGAGCGATATTCGCTCGGAAGCGCCGCCGCCGCCGCTTTTGGCCTCCAGATGTTTTTCACCGAGACAACGGTTTCTCTCCTCGCGCTCTTTCGCCCGCCTCGAGCGGGGACGAACACTTTTGACTTTTCTGGGTGTGGTGAAGTACTTCATCCCACACTGAGGAAAAATTTACTAAATTTTAATAAATATTTTAATAAATATCCAAAGCACTAGTGAAATATTTATTAAATGTAAATATATATTTATTTAGTACAAGAGCTACTAATTTAACTATCATTTTTTCTTCTACAGTGAATATTTGTGTACCGTAAATATTTAGTACTATTGAATAAACGTTTTTAAAAATTTAGAAATTTTTTCTCTCGGTGCAGTGGAAGGAGAGAAGACGGTTTTTTCAATAATCAGAGCTCTGCGTGTGGAAAGATCCACAATAAAGTCTCCGTCCAAATGGCTTCAAGACTGCCCTCAGTGGTCCAACTGGGATGTGTCTTCCAGCTTCATCGAGCAAGTGTCCGGAAACTCAAACCAAGAAACGGCGGAAAGAGAGAGAGAGAGAGAGAGAGAGAGAGAGAGAGAAAGATGTTAATCGGGAAGAGTATTACGAAAAAATGTCCAAGTATAACAAAAAACTGTACGTCATTAAAGTGCAAAAATAAAGTGCTGTAACTCGATTCGAAGTTGACGCAAATTCGCCACTGTGGCGGAAGGGGGTCCCGTCACATCTCTCGTGGCAGTATCAATAACTTCGGTTGATGTCACAAACGACATCGGAGATAAATTACAAATGCAAATGTTGACTGTGTAACAACTGCGGCGATTAAACGTTTGTCTTCTCGCAGCTTGGAAGGGTCGGAAGAAGTCGGAAACCCCTGCCTCTAGACTTGAAGCTGATATCTCCATTCGAGAGCCCGAATTCAAGAAACTTTCCGCCCTCGCTCGCTCGCACTTGGTGCGCTTAAAATGGCACAAGTGGTACGTCGTACCTCGCAAACGGGGGAGAGAGGGCAGGAGAGGGATAGAAAAGCGGAGAAGGGAGGACTTGCGGGAGGCCGGACTCCGGAAACCCGAAGACCCATAATAACGGTATAATAACCGGGAAGGGAGAAAGAGCGCGCGTAGATCGATGCCTGGATCAATGCGTCGCGTCGCACGCACCGATGTTACCGACGAGGTGGTGCCTTCAAGTTCACGGGGGATGAATGTGACGTAAAGCGGACGTTACAATGAACACGATATACATATACATCGGTGTGCAGCAACGTGGGATAGCAGAGCCAGATCAATACTTTCCTTCTGCTAACCACCCCTCTTCCCCTTCTTCTGTCCTCCTCCTCCTCCTCCTCCTCTGCCAACTCTTCCTACTCTCGCCACCTTCTCTCACCCCTTTAGCTTGCACTCCTCTCCCCTCCCGCCCGTTTCTCGACCGAACCCACCCTTACTCTGTCTCTCTTTCTTTCTCCAGTTATCCTCAAATTCCAAGCGTCACTCCTCGCCCTCCGACACGTTCTGGGAGAGTCACGTCGTTACGTCGCCTCTTCTCCGGTTTTGCCCCCGGGACCGATTATGCCAATGTCGTTAGTTAACGCTGAACCCGAATTTTCGGGATTATTCCGCGTACCGCGGTTGATCTGCGGGTGAAATCTAGAAAGGAATGACGAATCGGCCGATGCGGAGTCATTAGCTTAGACGACTGTGACTTCTTCGATATGTTACTGTGCTCCCTTTACGAGCGCTTCCTGTAGAATGACGTAATTATTTTTCGATAAAGTAGCAAAGGGAAGAAAGAGAAAAAGAGAGAGAGCAGTACGAGAAATCATCAGCTATTTAATTCAAAGGGGACTTCTTTCTTCCAGGAGACAACGGGGACGAATCGATTTCCATTCGTCGAACTTTCAGTAATTACGCTCGGCATATATCGGTATTCCAATACTTCATTTCCAAAGGTGATTCCACGAAGATATGATTTTAAAAAGTGGCGGAAGCCAGCATTTGTAACGACTGCGTCTGAACCTGAACCGACTGACTTTCGGTCGATTAAAAAGTGGTTTCGTGCTGAAAACGGAATGCGCTAATAAGAGAAATTTCGAAAGAAAGAAAAAAACAAATCGCTCGCCAATTAACTCTCTAATGCTCGGAAACTAAAATGTTACTATAAAAATTGAGTTTGTATAATTTCTCGAGCGATCTATCGCTCTAGTCGAAGTAAAAAATTCACTACCGCAGAGTAAAAATTGAGTTTGTGCAATTTTCATTCGAGTAATTTGTCACTCAAGTGAGAATAAAAATTCATTGCCTCAGGGTGAAAATTGAACCTACGCAATTTTTCGAATAATTTGTCATTCTAATAAGAGTAAAAATCAAGTCTTCAATGTTTCGAACGATTCGTTGCCCTAATAAGAATAAAAATTTCTACGGAGTGAAAAACTAATCCTCTGAAATTTAGAGATTTAGAAAAGGCGGCACGATGCGAGGAAACAAAGATTCGCTAATCAGTATGCCACGAGAATCGCGCGTGAGATCTCGTTATACCGGGTGACGCATCAGGAAGAAGTGGCAACCTGGCCTTAAATCGTTAGTAGCGGGATTCTGTAACACTTAACGATAGTATATCGATATAGTTGCAGTGTCATTGCGCAGCATTTTTACAATACACAATATCCGCGCAACGGCAACATAACGATATTGATGCCGTCGTTAAGTTATACAGAATCCTGCTGCAGCTCAAGAAGAACGAGATCTTAAAAGAAATTAAGCAAAGAAATGAGGTTGCCTATGCTCGTTATCCGTAATCTTTC
Organism: Solenopsis invicta; assembly: GCF_016802725.1. Taxonomy (NCBI): domain Eukaryota; kingdom Metazoa; phylum Arthropoda; class Insecta; order Hymenoptera; family Formicidae; genus Solenopsis; species Solenopsis invicta. Next base: position 15,017,442 of record NC_052673.1, read on the forward strand.
TACGTCACTCGTTATCATTTTTTTAAAATTACTATCGAAACAAGATTCGCAATAATATCTCTCTTATTGCTCCCTTATCGCCGATAAAATTATCGATAGAAGCCACTTTATGTATTAAGCCAATGCGTCTCGGTGAGCGTACTTCCCTCTCCTTTGAGATTACGGGCATTTCGTCGTGTCAAAGTTACACAGGAACAAACGTGCGGAGGCGAGAGAAAGGAAAGGAAGGAAAGAAAAAGAGAGAGAGAGAGAGAGAGAGAGAGAGAGAGAGAGAGAGAAAAGAGAATCGCTTAGGGCTCGAAGGAAAATTTGACCGGGTGGGCTGAGGAATTCTTGCGAGAAAGACACGAGGCGCGCACCGAGACGCAACGTAGGGGCGTAGGGACCAAGAAATTTGACCGCCTCTCCCGTCCGTTTCTCTCTCCCGCGCCTTCGCCCTCATTCGTCCGTCGTCTTGCCGCCGCATTCGCATGAATCGCACGATCGTCCCTCTCATCCTTTGCGTTCATCGCGCGCTTCTCTCTCTCTTTCTCTCTCCCTCTCTCATTCTGTCCCGACGCTCGTGTACGGACACTCACGCGTTGCTGCCCTGGCCCCCGAGAGAACGAGATCATAAATCGGCCGTGCGCCTTCATATTACCGAAAGATAGCGATATGAAATGACAAGCGCCGCGGACGCGATCGATACGAACGCTCCGAATCGCCGGTGTGTGTGCCGACGCTCGATAATCGCGCCACGTCTCCGCGAGGTCGCGTCGATATTGAGAATGCGGGGAGATCGATCGGATCGTCGTCGTCGTCGTCTTCCTCGAGAGCCGGCACGACTCCGGACGAATCGTAGGAAGCCATCGTAGGAAATGCACGCGTCGGCAGCGTACCGGTTTCCGCAGGGATCGCCTCGCATTACGCCTAACTTAGACCCTGTTAACTTGATACAGTAGAGAGAAAGGGAGAGAGAGAGAGAGAGAGAGAGGGGGGAAAACGTGTCAGAAAATGCGCGTAAAAAGATCGAAAGAGTCGGCAAGAGCGACATCCGGCGAGGTCCATTTTACCTGGTCACTCCACGTTTGACACGAAGAAACTTTCTTCCGATTCGCTTTTTCTTGCATGGGAAAAGAAAAATCAAAGGAGGAGCAAAAAGAGTCCGGGTAACCGGCCGACCGTACGAATCTCGCGGTCACACAGAGAACTCGATTCGAGAGGATGCTCGCTCTCGCTCTCTCTCGGTCGATCGAATTCTCCGGTCGGCGATATCTTCGCACGCGGCGTTCAAGGCCAGATGCCACGAGCGGAACACGCGCGACATGTCCAGCGTTCGGCGGGGATTAGCAGCGAAGCGCCTCCACGCGTTGCGTTCTCTCTTCGAGAGAAGCAGACCTGTCGCTAGTCCGCCGGCGAGAAAGACGTGCAAGAGTGACCGGGAGGCCGGGAGAACCGGGGCGTACGCCTTAGCAACGCGTGGCCGTGGCTGCCGCCGCCGCGCGGCGCATCGTCGCCCGATCGAGCTACGCACGGAATCGGCGAATCGGCGAAAGAACAACGGGACGGGAGACGCGCGCGAGGAGAGCTCCTTGTGTGCGTATCCGTCGCCTTACCTCGCGGGCCGGAGGCTCCAGCGAGTGAACGGACGGACGGACGGACGGATGGATGGATGGATGGATGGATGGATGGATGGATGGATGGACGGACGGACGGACGGACGGACAGACGGATGGCTGGCTGGCTGGATGGATGGATGGATAGATGGGTGGGCGGGCGAGCGAGCCTCGCCGGATCGCCCGACTCGCGAATGACACGAGTCGATATCGCGTCCGGCGCCGCCACAAAGGAACGCCGCCGGCTACGACGGATACGCGCCGTAACGATCGGTGCATGGTGGCTCCGAATCTCGTGGTCGCGCCGCGAGGGTACGATGCGAGAAAGAGAGAGAAAGAGAGCGTGGCCGCCCTTGGCGTCCGGGAATACAGGTAGTAGGGCAGGATAGGAAAGGTTACTTGGTCGGTTTGCCGACGAAGAAAGAGTCGGCCGATCCGAGCGGGCTCTCCGGCCCCGTTGACGCGTAGCGTGTGCGGGGGGAGGGAGAGGAGAGGAGAGCCAGCAGCCCGTTGACGCGTAAGAGGCGCGCAGCGGCACGTAGATCGGTTTCGCGGTTAGCCGAACCGGCTAGATCTCGCCCTCCTCCGGCCCCTCTCCCCGCCGGAAAGAGAGAAATATCTCTACTCACCGTCGTAGCGTTCCGCTTGCTCGGCCAGTTTCGCCTTGTAAACGTTGTCCTCCCGTTCCGACATCTCGGACGCGCGTGGATCTCACGGGTTAAACGGATAACGAGGGGCCCACGCGGGGGAGAGTCGCGCGCTCGGAATAACCGCGTTCGGCAAACAAACGCCCGAAAACTAAACAACGCAGCCACACCGCACCACGGAGACGTACAGGCCACTCGCAGGCTCACTGACCAAGATGGCGGCGCCCGCCAACAATCGAAAGCAGTTCCCAGTCTCTCGCGCAGCAGCTCCGCGGATGGACTCCGCTCGCCATGCGCTCGCGCCGTGTATTACTACGCCCTGACGTCATTGCCTCTCCGCCGCCGCCGTCGTCGCGAACGGGCGCGCAGGCGCAAGCGCACGCACGATTCGCCGGACGCGAATATTCTCTGTTTCTCTCTCTCCCTCCGTCCCTCCACCGGCGCCGAAAATCGCAAATTCAACGGACCCGCGAATCGCGCGAGACACGTCGTTGTGCTCGCTGCTTATCGTCGGTCCGCGCCTCCGCTTTCCGGCCGCCCTTTCGTAAAACGTCACCGCGGAAACGAGGAACGCGGAACGCGAACCGGGAAACTGGACGGTCACGCCAACTCGCGGCTCTCTCCTTTCTCGATGCATATATCGGGTAAGCCCGACCGATCGAATATTTTCGAGATTTTTTTAAAAAAGGCATTTCCTTCTCGACACAATTTAAAAAAATTTCCAGTTTTATGGAAAAAAAAAAAAGATATTTTAGCGACCCGCGTAGATTGCAACCTCCTTCCCTGCCCCTGAGATTAAAAAGGAACGAAATGTTACTAGTAAAATATTCTCGCAACAAAACTTCTTAAGCCGTATTAATTCAGATCGCGTTTATATAGCTCCTTCGTATAATCAATTCAATATAATTTATTCGACAGACGATTCGCCTAGCTATAATACAATTACGATCTTCTTCGATGAACGGCCATAAAGGAGACACCACGAAATGAATATCCCTTTGTAGCGAAGCATATTTGTATTTTTTTCTCTCTCCCCACACGAATTGGCTAATGTACAAGCGCTAATGATCCAGTTTCGCTACTCTCTGCTCTCTCTTAACACACGCACACATACACACGCGCACACACAAACGCACACTCCCATTCTCGTCGCATCTTGTTAAATTATTTATTTTAATAATTAATTTTTGTATTTATATGTATACAGGTGTGTGTATAATATATATATAATATATATAATCATTTCAATTATTATAAACTATTAAAATTATAATACAGCCAGAGGACTTAGCGTAATGATCATTGTAAACGTTGGCTGCAAGCTCGTCGTTCCGTTCGCTTATCGAGCCACACGTAGCTGTATACCTGATAACGTCGCGAATGGAACGGCCTATGTGCTCATAAGTAAGAGAGATATACAATAAGTTTCATCAATTAATCATTATATGTACATATTGGCATACATACATACAAACACATACGTACGTACATACGTAAATCATTCGCTATAAATCGATCGCACGCGTCTGAGTGCACGCGTGTTTCTATTCTACAGCGATAATTTTGAAAAAGAAATGATCGTTACGCTCGAGGACCCGATTTCGATTTTCCTCAATCAGGCGGAGCGGCACTTAGGAGCCTTCGATCGCGCCTCAAGTATATCTGCTCTTGTTCCATTTCAGTGATAACGCGTAGCATACCTCCGCGTTGCAACTCGGCAAAGTATTCGGAGCGTATCTAGCGTGCTTGAAATCTGTGCAGACGTGAAATGGCGTGGTTTCTTTTTTTTTCTCTCTTTCTTTCTTCTTGCGAGAACAACGCCGGCCAAACTTGGAAGCATCATCGTCGTCGTATTTATATTATATGTAAAATGTCGAACAAATGCCGATAAATCGCGCGCATGTGTCCCAAATCACTGACTAAACCTTTGAACGTGCATACTGTTCCTTAAATTCGTACAATACTGCCAGGATTTAGTTCCACTTTAAACATTTCTCAGACTTTTTTGGTTATAACACCGGATCGAGTAGAAAGTGTGCAATGAGGAAAAAGTTGCAAATAAATTACCGATGCGTGTAAATTTAATTGGACTTTTTAATATATATGATGTTCTTTATTTAGAATTCTAAAAATGATTTGGGTATAAAAGAAAAATCATATCGCATTTTATATTAATTCACGTCGAATTCTATTCCTCATTGCACATCTTTCTATGAATATTTTCAACAGATGAATTAAACGTTATATGTACAAAATTTTCGTATATATTACATATACAATTGATTTCGGTAAAATTAAAGTTTAAATTTCTAGAAAATTGGATAAAATATTTGTTTAAAAATAAATTGAGAATATTTCATATATTAAAAAGTGGAATTTAAACAATTTGAAATTGATTTCTTTCCGATAACAGTAGTTTTTTCATCCTCTTTCTTTATGAATCTTACTGCTATTTCAGTTTTAGGCTAAATTAATGAAATATTCGGAATTTATTCGGCTTAATCCAGTTTCGATTCTTTACGAATTTATACATATTAATATAATAAAACGCACTTAATCGAATTAAAAAATTCAAGATCGGCTGTTCATTAACTCAGCGGAAAATATTTAAAAAATAGCACGCAAGCGCATATTAATCAAACATCATGTTGGATTAAATAGTTTCGTTACTCGAGAAAAAAGACGAAAAAAGGAAGAAAAAGGAGGAAAGAAAGGGAGAGAGGTAGAAAAATTAAAGAATTAGCGAAGGCGATGACATGCACGTACAAATTGCATATTGTACATGTCAGAGTTGCCAACAAGTTTCGTTCATTGGAAGAATTAATTGCTTAAACCATATCCACCGTCCCCAATTCCATTATCACGTCTATGTTATTTCATAAGCATTTAAGTCTCGACAACAAGCAGTCGCGACTTCTAATCTCGGCTACCATCACTTTTAAACGATTCAAAACTTCTCCACGTACTGCATGTGTATGCGACGAAGTCTTATCATAATCGAATCTATCTATATAACGAAACTAAAATATGTTTGGACATCGTGACCAGTCACCTCTGCTCTTATGATCCCAATATTCGCCATTATAAATATAACAACGGCTGTCCGTGTATGGATCCTGCTTCTTCCTAAACCACAGCGGTTCGTAAGCCTCGTAAGGTAATCCTGAGAAGAAACGAAAGATCCTATAAGCAAAAGAGCTCAATTTTCGCAACATGACGATATAAAAACTTACCTTGTGCGGCAGCCTTTTCGGAGTCGTGCTCGCGAGCTCGTCTAACAGCCCTTTGTTTTTCCTCTAAACGCAATTTTTCTGCGTTGGCTTCGTCCCACCGTCCATCCTCCATTAACCGCTGATCAGGCCTTAACCGAGAATCTGTCGGAGCTACATCTTCTTCCGGTTCATTCAATTGACATGCTAGTTCCGTGAATGAATAATATTTGTCACAGTCTTCACTGTAAAATTATATTACAATATTATATTAAATATTTCATACGTGTTAAAAACCTTATCAATAAATTTCTAATAAGATTTCCTTGATCAATTTCTATTTTAAAATATGTTTGTCAGTATAGAAATAAATTTATTTGGGAGAATCGTTGACATATGTTAACAAAACTATACTTTACTTATTATCACAGCTTCAACAATATCAAAACATTGCGTTTGAATTCTTTTCAAGTGCAAAAAAAAGAACAAAAACAAATATTAAATCGACGTTTTTATTTAACAGATTCGCCATTTTTATACGCATATTATTATTGAATACTTACGTAGGCATACGTCGTTTCCAAGCTAGTATGTAAGGACCCGTTTTATAAACTGGATTATCGGGTGTACCAGTCGTGCTAATTACCGGTGCAATTTCTATCTTCGAATCCCATGTGCCCTGCACTACCCACTTAACTTCCTTATTGGAATTCATAACTACACCCTTCACCTTGCGCTGGCTATCTCGAGAGAAGTACGAGTAAGGTATGTACTTCAAATGGCACTTGATACCTTCCTTATGATTTACAATATCCATATCGCCACTTTGATCGACCCATAATCTTCCAACTATAATATTATGTACTGTAGTAGTAACTTTACGCCATGTGTAATGTTGCTGACCACTGTTAAATTCTAAATGAGCGGTACCCAAAGGAATCACCTAGTTGCACAAAATTTAATTGTTAGAATAGCTGTGTTTGTAACGCAATGATTTTGACGCCAGTTAAGCAATAATTTACGATTGTTATGTACTTTGAGATCTATCAACACAAAAAAATAAAAAAAGGTAAAGGTATTGTACCTGCAGATATTTTCCACGAAATTTTGAAGCCATTGTAAACTCCTGCCAACATCGCCATTTCTTTCCTTCGCAATGTTGAGCTAGCATAGGCGGATGATGAGACACTTGTTCCGAAATTGCGCGCCACCCAAGATCATCCGTACGATCACACTCGTAAGTTTCACCCAAAAGAGGATTGAAAGGTTTTGCCGTTCTGGCGGCGGTTGTAGCGTAACTAGACACAGTGAACGCGGCTACAAAAGCCATCTGTTCATAACTATCTGTACATTCTGCAGCCCTGTGTAAAGAAAAATTATGTCAATTTTCTCCCACAAAATAAAGACGCAACTAAAGATATGCAGACCTATCAAGAATATCTGCATATTCGTAGTCTTCCGTTAGTCGTTGAAGCATACTAAGCGGCTCAGAGAAATTAACTGGCATGGGAATTTTTGACAAATCTTTGCCAATGCAATTTTTCATTATACTCCATAGGTTCAAGGGATAATTTGGTTTGTCAGGTACCCTAGTCCTTCGTTTCCGTTTAGAAACGGTGGTCATCCCGGTGCTGCTACCGCCATTATTGGACCGCCAAGTCTGTTGTACAAGGAAACATATTCTGTATTCCGCACTTAAAGCAAAGAAGAGAGAGAAAGACTGTAACGTGCTTACATTATCCAGGTCGTCGGTGGTCCTGACAGGTGAAGGAGTCTGCGCCGCCGTGGAATCGGTCACAATGAGAAACGACTCGGCGCCAGTGGAATCGGAGACAGGCAAAGGCGTCTGATCTCCCTCTGAACTAGAGCCATCGTCGCTACCCTGAGAATCGGTGCGATCTCTCGCGTGGGAAATCGAATTGCTCGTGGGTATGGTTAGCGTGAAAGTGTCAGATTCTTGAGCGTCGTAAAATTCGGCGTTGTCTTCCTCATCCTCCGATGGTGACGTTGTAACTGCGGGATCTGCAAAGTCAAGATTTCCCATTTGACGGTGGGACCTGTATCGCACGGAGAAATTCGAGACAAAAAAGTTGAGTGGAGCACGTGAACGCGGGACTGCACACTCGCGCAAAGGTCGTCGTAATCGCGCCGAAGGTTCGGATAAGCATCGAGATAAGGGACGATTGACGAGTTTTTTATCGCGCGGCGTGAACACGACGCCTCCGACGTGACGACGGGCTCGACAGCGTCGTCGAGAATGACGGCGCGGGGACAAAAAAAAAGTAACGCGCGTTGCAAACTACTCGGGCACACACGCGTCCGAATCCCGCCAGTCATTCGCGCGCCCGCGGTCGCGAGATCGTATCGCGTAATAAAGAATCGATACGCAACGTCCCGCGACCCCGCCGCGCGACTCGTCGCCGCGGGTTCGTTTCGCGCGCCCTGTCCGCGTTCCCGCGTTTCTCTCCTTCCCTGAATCTCTGCGGCGAACGAATGTGCCGCGGCGCGTCCGCGCTCCGGATCCGCTCGCTCGATCAAACGCGGCGCGGTCGCTCCGCTCCGGTTGCACTGCAGCCGGCGCCGCTGCTGCCTGTGCAACCCTCGACTTTCCTCTTTCTTCTCACTTCGGAGTCTCGCGCATCTCGCACTGTCCACGTTCGCCCGCACTGGCTACAGGTGTACGGATGAGAGGAGCGAGTCACAGGCGCGAGAGAGACGGCGAGACGAAGACGTCACAAGAGGATCAGCACGAACGTACACTGATCCCGTGTAACCGTCGTACGCGTCGAATATACCGTCGATCACCGCTCGCTTCTCGACGAATCCGAATTTTCACTCGACTTCGCGTCCTCAACTCGGCGCGAGAAGCATTGCGAAACGTCGATGACGAGTCGCTGATGCGCGCTCGTTGCACCTTCCCCGGGCAATCGTCGCTTCGACACCCTCGCTCGATCCAGTCTTTCGTCGGCGCGAAAGACGCGACTGCATCGTCCGGAATTCGTGGAACCGTGTTATCGGAGATAATGAAAAGAAAAAAGCGAATCCGGTATACCAATTTGCGAGACCGTTCCCGTCGCTTGAGCGTCGAACTTGGACGAGACGGAAGCACACCCGACCGTGTCATGTGCGGACGTACATACATAAGTTATTACGTTACCATATATATACAGGAACACAACGCGGATAAACGCTCTTTTGTCCTATGTATATAGCGACGATGTACGGCTGGACGGTGCATACGTAGTCCACGGATGACGTAATCATGCGATAACGCAACGCGTTACATCCGCGCGGCGGCTCCACTTGGAAGCCATCTAGCGCGGCCACGGGCAAGCGATTGCGGGCGCCGAGATTTAAATTTCCGTTTGTACTTCGCAAACGCGAGAGGTTCTACGTCATGACGTATTTTTTTCCTTTTTTTTGTTACGAGAAAGGGACAAGAAGTAAATAAAATGCAAATTCAGGCGGATTAATGTCACATGTTCGATTAATGTCAGCGCAGGACACAAACGTGAATTTAAAACCCACTTTACACGATCTATAATTTGCGACAGAATTCTATTTATAATTATATACAGAAGTAAGCAAGAATACACAAGTAGGACGCATGAAACATTGCAGTGTATTAATACTCGTGAATTGTAAATGACATAAATTACAAGTTAACTTACTGTTATCTCTAATCATCTACATGGCAATATCTTGTTCACGGAAGCTTGTTTATCAACTGAACATAAGAAATATTCTTATTTATACATAGTAGAATCTATCAATTACAAAAGTAAGCATGCCAATGCGTAAGCAAAATTCTGTTTGAACTAAAATTTTACTTTATTATAGTTCATGTTACATATATTATAGATTTTCAGTACTGGCAGTGAATTTTGAGATCCATGTCAAAGAGAACAAATGAATACATAATTTGATATAAAATTATAAATAGAATTCTGTCTTAACTGTCTTGAATGCTATCACAAATTATAAATCATGTAAAATGAGCTTAAAAGTATAATATTTGCTCCACAGAGAATCTTCGTTTGAACTGGCGAGAGAGAATTATTAATCAGAAATTTAATTAGCTTGAATATTTCGTGAAAGATCTGCAATAAAATAAGAAAACGTTGACTAGAAGAGAATTTACATTTAATTAAAATTTCGACTATAATTTCAACATTATAAAATTTCTTTACGCAATGCAGTAAGAGATGTTGTGTACAAGCTATTCCAAATTCATTACGTCCTTCTCAAAATTTAATCAATTCGAAGTCAATTAATGAAAAGTCAAAATATCGTTAATGTTTTAGAGAAAGAAAGGCTTATTGTAAAGAGCTAAATAACAAAACTTTAATTTCAGTTAAATTTAGGTTGTATCTTCAAAAAAATTTTAATTTTAAGTTTAATTTATTACAAACGTTGCAATAATTCATAAACGATAAACAGACATGTATTTTACATATACGCAAAAATTGAAGTCGATAAGTTCAATAGTTTTTAAGAAATCGTGTCAGCCAATTTAAGAAAAATATGTTTGTTTTCAAATTTACATAACATAAAAATTAGTAAATATTTAGCCGAAAATTTGTATATATATATTAAATACAAACAGATGCGCAAAAGCGTAGAAAATATGTGCTGCAGGTTTCTTTAAAAATAATTCTCAAAGATAAGCAAACTTCTTTTTTTTTTGCTCTAGACCAGAATACCTCTCCTTGGTAGCAATGAGAAAAGGTATCGAGAAATGCGATGCGAACAAGTAGATGCTAACAAAGCACGGAGTAAAAAATGTATTTACGTGAAGGTTTGTGTCCTCCTGCAGGTGTCGCTGAAGGAATCGCGTGTTGCGCGGCTTCCTCCAAGTGGGAATGTTGCCTAGCTAACTGTTCAACCATTTTCTCTATCCGCACCTTCTGATCGCGCTCGTGCTGTAGCATCTTTTTCCACTTAGGCTCTTGTTGCTGGGCTACTAACAAGTAATCGCTGCTCGTCTGCAACGTGTTCAATCTATTCTTAAGTTTCGTTTGAGTTTCGTGTAAGATCAGTATTATAATAGATCACATCAGTGGAGAGAATATGTCATTGTCAAGGACAATTCCGTGAATGAGGTAACCCTGATTGTCATGAAAATTGAACTCTGCTCCTCGCAAGTTTTGCATTTTTACATAGACTTTGAACACGTCATTCATATAAACAACTAATTACTAACTGTATCTCGAGATTTTCCCCTTCTCTTTCCTCTCATCAGATGAATCATTCGTTTAGTTATATCGTAACGATAAGATTTACGAGAGGTTCACAAAGGAAGTTCAAGAGTCTAAATCATTGAATCCAGTAAAATTGTGGCACGAACAAAACATATGTTATTATCTTCTAAAACACACGTTATCATCTTTTAAATCATTACTCAGATCTTCGAATGTAAATATATATCTTTCGACTGCTATTTTTTTAAGAATTTATTGAAGATATTGTGATATTGACAGAGTTGGATAAGTTAATATTTCTTTTTAACTAAATTAAGTAGAAGTTAATAGTTTATAGAATTAATTTAGTTACGTTAAAAGTTACATGAACAAAAAACTAATTCAATTAAAAGTTACATTAAAATTAAATTATACATAAAACAATTATTATATAGATCACCGCACAAATTTTTTATTAATTTTATTTGTAAATTAAGTTTATATGAAATACCAAAGAAATATTGTTTTTTATGATAGGAATGTATTTTTCTTCGTTTACATAAATCAATTTAAAAAAAGTTATTAAATTAAAGTTTGTGTTTTAAAAATAACCAGTTAAAGTTACATACTACCCAGTTCTGGATATCGGTCAATGTTGTTGTATTAAAAAGATATCACAGTCACGATTGAACATTGACCTTTTGAGAAAAACAAGAATTCTGAATAGAAAAATGAATCTTCTGATCGTCCTTTTCGTGATCACTATTACTTGATAAGTAAACACGTAAGGAAAAAAAGGAAAGCTATTCACAGATTACTTTATACTTTATACTAGTTCAATTTTACAGAGATTACTGTTTGGACTTACGTTAATCATAGCATTTGCCGCAACCCGGAAAAGCGTGGCTCGTTCACTGACGATCTTGAATTTCGCTGCTAATTCGGGGGACGGAGGCTCCAACATTTCCAACTCGGCTAAAGCTCGTTGAAACGCAGATCCCTTCTTAAGCATCAAATCATAGCACGTTTGTAGATCGTCTAACCGTCGCGTTAGATCCTTGATCACGGACGCAGTTTCTACGTTTTGATTGTCGTTATCTTGATATTCCTCCTCCTCTTCTTCTAAAAGAGATTTCGCCGCATAACGTCGCCGAAGTACTAAAGCTCGATAATATATAAGAAAAAGACAGATGCAAAACGACAGTTATGTAAATGTATAGGTATCGTATCGATATTACAGTCGTTTGCAATGCAAATCAAATTCATAAATTATGCACACATGTACAAGTACGATAATCTATATAGAACTACTATGTGTAAGATGAGATAGGAACATTCATTAAATTATTTATACCGTGGATTGGATGATTCTACCAATCTACAACCGTCGATTCAAATTGAACAAAAAATCTCCACGATTAACATTAATTCGAGCTTCATGTCTAAAAAATGTATAAATCACATAAATTTGAATTCAGTATTTGATACGGGGTATTCCAATCTCAGACATTCTATAAATAAAGATAGACTCATAGGTAAACCACGAGGTTTATTTTAGAGATAAACTTTACGATGTTAATTAATAAAGTAAATTTATTTATAATGAGTTTTATTAATTTTTTAAAGAATTGACTAAATTTTTCTTTTACTATATCACGTTAAACGTTTTCTAAAATGTTTGTTAAATATGTATGTATGTATGTGTGTATATGTATATGGTAAAGATTTAAAATTTATTGTTCAACATATATATGTTTTAAAACATTTTTCAATGTTTGCAAAACCGGTTTTTAACTGACAAATTCATCGAAAATTTTACATTTGCGTCGACATGCTTCTCTACAATACTTTTTACTGGTGTATTTGATAATATACCAGTAGCAGGACAAACAATTTTTGAAATCCACACGGAGAGAATTTTTCATTACATTTTACCGCAAAAATCGCTACAAATTTTACCATGTGGTAATAAACTTCGGACAACTTGGCAATCGATTAAATCGTTACAAATAACGATAGGAATTTTTACATTACAAAAGACATTTTACAAACTGTTTAATAAAAGTTATCATGCAGCATTGCAAAATTTTTACAATTTAAAATAAAATTTTCGAAATAAAATATAATGATGTATAATCACATGAAAGTCTTTATATGATTATATTTAATATTACACATGTCTTTTGTAAAACACATTTATCTTAATAGAATTCGAACTTTGGATCTCCAGCCTTATGTGTTATGACCATTTCTCTTGATATATAGTAATTATGAGGTAAACAGCGCGCGAATCAATTTACAATGCTACATAATAAAATTATTATGAGCGACTAAATCAGTTTAAAAATATCATTCTGCATTATAAAATTTATATGAGATAATGTATATATTTATGGTCATTTGACATTCATTTTATTTAAAAAACAGTAAAGAATCATAAATTGTTCAACATATTTAAAAATTATTGAAATTTCTCACTATATTACGTATAGTAGTAAAAATATATTTTATATTTTACTGTGATAAAATATAAAATGTGAGTAGTAGGTATTAATAAATCCGAGAAAATAACATAAAATTCTTCGAAATACAATATTGTCCTCGATATTTTCCGAGTAAATTTTATAAGACAATTCTCTCCGTGCAAACATCAATCTTTCACAGTTATCGATTTACGAGGGTGGAAAAGAAATGACGGGAAATTCCCAGATGTATAAAAAGATGACAGCTTATACGATGCACAGATAGGATCGTATACAATCGTACAAACCAGATTCCATCGCTTGGATAGCCTTGGCTTTTGCCAGCTCGAGGGCTGTGACCCACTGCTGCCGTTCCACCTCGGTCGACGCCTTGATGTGGAAGGTCTGCGTGCCGCCGTTGCTCACGACGAAGGTACAAGCGTCCACCGTGTGTATTAAGGCCCCGTGTAAGGAAATCGTGCCGCGGCAGGTGTGGGACATCTCCGCGGGGTTCCTGAAACAGGGGGTAACGGAAACGCGACAGTTTCAGGTACGCGTCCCTCTCAGATCGTCCCGGGATTGCCGAATGACACAGAGAAAGACAGACGTGAGTTTGCAATCGGGAGGGACTCGACTCTTTAATACGACGATCCGCATGATTCGGCTGTGAAGGTTTATCCAAGTGACCACCTCTGCCCTTCCCAAAAAAAAAAAAAAAAAAAAATGTAAAACAGAAAAATCGACACAGTAATATGACAACGATTGTCTGCGTTAATCTGTGGCACCACATCCCTGATTTATTAGGAGAAAACGAAGGCAGATAAGGAGGATGCGAGGGGGGGCAATTAGCATTGAAAAGTATGGGGTTTTTACTGGCGTGATCGGAGAAAATAAACACTCGATCGGAAGCTAACTCATATTACGGATCCGACTGCTCCCCTATTCCGGTGCGTCCGCATAAACGAGTGTCTCTCATCACACTTGCGATCGTCGGTCAAGAGCAATCCGTGGGAGTTATTCTCCGTCGTACGAAACGACAATCCAAAGACCGGAGGGAGCGGGGAGCAGGGAAGGAGAGGACTCTCAATCGGATCATGCACGTGAGGTCACTCGGGTTAATCGAACACGCAACAATCACGATTCCTCGTGGAAGGAAATAAAGGGAGGGGGCAAGTCATGCTGGCGCGCTCGGGGAATCGTGCACAGGGTATTCGCGAAAACGGATCGCCGACCCTCATGGGAGGGTGTACATTCCTCCCCCGCGTCCATGGGGATGAAAAGGGAAAATCACGCGATCGCGCGATTAGTGTTTAGTTCGAAAACTCTTGCTTCAATAATCGTGAACGCTTTCGCTCGCAGCTTCGGTACTTCGCAAACGATTGGACTGCTCGTTACAATCCGGCAATTTGAGTTCGTCTATCGTTGCGATAAGTAGGGATCGATAGAAATATATACGTCGGAATAAAAGATGCGTAATTACTTCAATTTACAGTCGAGACTATAAGACGTCAATGCGTCGGAGCGTACAGGAACAAGATGGCTTGTTGGATTAAAAGGACAGACTGAGCTTCATTTTATGAGCAAGCTGAGAAAATCTTCACTCAAAAAAATGTTTTGTTGATGTAGATGGAATTTCTAGTGAAACAACAAAAATTTATCGCTATTTTTTATATCTGCTAAAAATATTATTTGACACATGTAAATTTACAGCAACATTTTAGCAATTCTTCTAGACAATTTAGGTCTTATGACCGATTATACAGTTACATTTTATAACAAGCATAATTAGCTTTACACTTAAAAAAAAAGTTGTTAACTTGACTAAATTTTTCAACTCGATTAAATTTCTTCAGTTCAAGTATTTATGTATTTTAGCCAAATACATAAATACTTAAACTTAAAAAAAAAAATTTAATCAAGTTGAAAAATGTAGTCAAATTAATAACTTTTTTCCTCAGTGTAACATGAATAGGCGTTATAGAAAAATTTTCTTTTTAAACTTAAATAGTTCAGATAAATTCTGTCCCTGATATTTAGATTAGTTAAGTATCAAACGTGTGTGATATCGCAGTATTTACTAATTATCTATCTACCTCAAAAATTTTTGTAGCCAAAAAGTTGTCTGTATTCGCAGGACCTTTTTTTTGTTTTTAGTGATTCTTACGAAATTCTGCGTAGACAGAAGAGTGTAATTCGAAAAGAATGCAGTTCCGGATCTACAATCGCATGATCGCGTGATCGCATGATCTTCCTCCGTACTTAAAATGAGTAAAACTATCAAAGTTCATCGATCTATTTAAGGATATATAGGGCATTTCTTAAAATATTAAGAAAATTATGAAAAAATTATAGATTGTTTTATATTGCATTTAAAAGTGGTAGAAAAAAAGTCAATGACAATTTTGTATTTATGAATAAAAATTATTTCAATAAGAAGTAGATACGTGCTCTAATGAAAATATAATTAATAATAAAATAAGAAAAAAATTTTTTTTATTTAAGTACTTTATATATTCAAGATAAATTAAGTAGTTTCATTACAAATCAAATATGAATTTTGTAAAATAAACAAAATTCATTTATTTATTTAATTACAAAAAAAAAACTAAATAGACAAACACAATAAAATTTTGTATAAATTACCTTGAATACTTTAAGTATTTACAAAAAAAATTGAAATTTTTCTTAATATTATAAAAAAATAATTTCATTTTTAATAACAGATAGAGTGAATAAACTATAAAAATATATTGAATAAAAATATAATTTTATTCACACGACTTTCATACATATATTATTTATTTGAAGTTTATTTGAAGTGTCAATATTAAACACATTTCCAAATTTTATTTACTTTGTAAGAACTGTATGTCCGATACATCCTTCAGAACACCCTGTACATGTCGAGTAATTGGCGGAAACGTGTCTCGAAGAACACTTGCGTATACTTATTTTTCCAAGATCTTATAGTATCGCGTGTAACACCGCTCGTTACGTAACCTTCGGTAAATAATTCTGATGAAAACTTTGTGTGTAAAAACTGATGAAATTTTCACAACGAACGATCTTCGCCATTTATTGGAAAGGCTAAAGGCTATTGTTGAATTTGATTTGATCGCGAATTGTTACGATTATACTTGATGCAATTGATAAAATTCATTTTATTCATGTTATTCAGGCAGCGATATATACTGACCCGATTTTTTCAGCTCTAGTATACACGATTTTATTTATACAAGGTGTCCCGGCGTTGTTCTCCTTTTTAAGCCGCAGATTCTTTAGTGCATTCAGGTTAAACTTTCACTTGTAGGATATTTCGAAACGCGCATTCAGCATTCGTATTTTTATTAAGAAGAAACGCACGTCAGATTTACATTGCGGGCGATAATTTGTGGTCAAGAAGAAGCATCCTGTATGTCAATAAATATTGCTTCGGGTTACGTCAAAGTGTTTCCCGAAGGAAAATTTTAGGCGATACGAAGTTTATGTTAGAAACAGAAAGGGAAACTATATTTAATCGAGAGAAAAGGAGGGAGTCGTTCGACATGAAGACTATAAAAAAATCCTTCGGTTCATCGATCGCACGCGGAGAAGGAGAGAAAACGTAAAAATAATTCGCGGATAATTTCTTTTGCGAGGCTTCTTTCTTTTGTCTCCGAAAGAACAAAAAACAACATCGTCTAATCTATGAGAAATTACCGAGTAGCAGCTACCTCGTCGATCCGACAACGATCGTTACATTGCGTGAGGCCGCTACAAAAGTGAACAAAAGTGACGAGACTCGATCGGAACAAACGCAACTGGCACGATAAAGGACACAACATAAAAAAGCGATACGTTTGATTGCACGCGGCTGCATTACACACATAAAGAGAAAGAGAAATAAAGAGAGACAGAGAAAGTGAAAGAGGACGATGGAGTGTTATACAAAGTGTTACATTTAACTATACGATTAATTTCCAGATTCACACGTACAGATAAAACGTAATGAAACCGCCGACACGTTACAGATGGAGAAAGCAAATGAGATTTTTTTATTAGAGCGATCGATAAGTTAAAACTTGCACGGAAAATGTTAAGTTAAACGATGTTTGTGCGCGTATATGTGTGTTTTATGTGTAATCGAGTATCATAAATGAGAGATGGGAACACAAACGTCTTTGAGGGCTGTTTTTTTCTTTTTTACAAACTCGCGAAAAGGAGTGGGGGAGAAGGGGGGCAGGGAGTCGGGATGCGATTACGCATATTGCGTTTTATCTTTTTTGGTTTATCTTTTTTTTTACTTACTCGGAGGCTCTGCCAGCCCTCCGCTTGCGTCGCGATGATTTTGGCCCCCCTGTTGGTTCAGCCCTAAACAATCCATAAAACAAATAGACCCCGTTCACATTGTGTAACACTATGGCAAGGTTTATTGCTCGACATTTCGATCTCTTTCCTTGTACTTTTCTTTTTTTTTTTTGTTTTGTATCTTTTCCTACCGCAAGAAGTAGGCGAGAACGTAGGCAAATCTTTTCTCTTTGTCGAGTCGCTCCAAGTTCGCGAGATCGGAGGGGAAAAAAGGAAATCGGTAAATGTCGACAGTGACGCGAGACGTAAAAGTTCACTCGTAACGCGAGTTGCGTGATTTTTGCGTGCACGCGTTGTACTGTGCAAGAAGAAGCCTTACGACAGACAATCGAGAATAAAGTCCAATACGACCCGTGTGCCCGTGATACGTACCAGTGAGCAATCCTCGAAAGGGCATTGCAAACTCAAATCACAAACTGTGCCAAGCGGAGTGTTGTTAAAAATTGGAAAAAAATTTTCCTGTGAAGCCGGTGCGCAATCGTTTGTCAGAGAAACGCGGCTGCTCCACTTGCGGAGATAACGAGATACAGACGGTTGTTTTGCGTTCGTGTTGTATCCTTTCCGCGTGCCGCGATTAATTTCAACGATTTCGCTCCCGGAGCGAAATCACGTAAAAGTTGCCAGCTAGGGACGGGTATTATCGTGGCTACAAACTACAAAGCGCTATAAGCGATCAAGCGCGAAAAGTCTCGCAAGATAAAAATGAAAGACTCGTAATAAACTTTCTCCAATGTGTCGTCAAATGCGAGGGGTCTGTAATAGAATCGTATATCGTGTTCATAAAAACGGGACATTATTCGGTGCTTGGAACGCTTGTATTGCCAATCTTGAATAACTCTTTTAACTTACGATGAGTTCAGTCATCCGCACTATACTGAATTAGTGCAGATTAAAGGCTGCTGCACATATAAAATATCTGAATACAGTGATATGATACAATCTTTGACCTTGAAATAATGCATGTGCATTCTGTTAAATAATGTGACAGTATTATTACTGAGTATTTAATCGTTTAAAATATTCATCTGCTTTTACATTTAAGAGATCCTGCATAATAGAGGAGTATTAGATATTAGGAATAGAAATTATGTAAAATTTTCGAATCAGTTTTCTCAGTGAATACTATAGATAATAAGATAAATAATAAGTTAAGTTGTATTTTGTACAACACATTTACGTCTCACCTCTCATTCGTATTCATTGTGCGTTTAATATTCATTAAGAAAACTGATTCTAAAATTTTAATTCCTATTCCCATCCCTAAAATCTAATATTCCTAACTTTGCTAACTTTATGCACACTAAAAAAAACTTTTTAAAACTATTAGTAGGTTGGTAAAAAAGTCATGTCATTATCTTTTATATATAAAGGAAAGTTTGAGTTGAGTCAACACTTAGCTGTACAAAAAAGATATATTCATTAATATTTTATTCAAAAACTAAACCAACTCAATAGAAAGAGTGAAAGGTCGATAACGAGCAAAAGAATGTACTTTTTTTAAACAAAACTTATTTCCGTTTAATCGTTAAATAAACTAAACGTTTTGATTTAATCTACCTCAGCCTTATTAATAACTTATAACATTGAGAGTAAATAAATTATGACGCGTACAATCAAATAAAAATAAATAGATAAATAGAGTAGGTATGTTAAAGTAAAAATAGATTACATCAAAACTTAGCATGTCAAACAGAAAAACATTTATAATAATAGTCTGCGGAGTTCGAATAATAAATGTTGAATTATTAATATATAAAACAGGATGCGTGACTGGTTTTTGTTGCTCCACGAAAATAGTTTGAGTCCGTTGATGAAAAAATCAATAAATTTGTCAAATGTGGTCAAGTAATCTATAATAAATGTTTGTTGCGATTTCAAAAAGAAATAATTAACGTGTGTTCGATTGATCCATTAACAAGTGTCGCAACTGATGTTGTGTACCCGAGTAAACCAATTCAATATTTGGTTAAACGTATCAGACTAAATATTTTTAGTTTTTCAAGAAATTTTTTCTCAATGCAACAGCCTTTAATATGCACTAATCTAGTGTAATGCAAATGACAATTCATTTTTAATATTCTGATTTGAGACGGCCTCCAGAGAAGACTCGACTCACCGAGGATTCTTCCTACTGATCCCTACGCATTTCGCGACTTATACTTATCTTGTAGACGCGAATAAGTGTCTACAATGTCATTTTCATGTCATCCGTAAGGAGTTTTGTCACGCTTTTATGTAATCGTTGACTGTTCCGCGGTACAAATGTACCCGCAACACGCGTTTTTACTGTTCCGTAAAGACCAAATCATGCGACTGCCGATTGAATTGCGATTGGCGATTTGCAATCACACTTACGATCGTGATTAGCAAGATTGTGCTCGTTACAACCGCGCATATTTCGTCTTCGAAATGAAAGATGCACAGTTGGAAAATTTGTATTAAATTTAACGTCATATATCGCATGTCCCAAATACTCTAATCAAATTTTCGTGTTAATTTGACATAAATAGGAGTAGAAAGTAACATAAATATTAAAAAATTGTAAAAATTTACACAAAAAAATAAATCGAGTGTAGAAACAGTAGTTCAGTAAAATTAATTTATATGTTGGCACGTATAATTCATTTATTTTAAACTTTATATTTTAAAACCAAGTTATCTTTGTATTATTTGTATGTTCGCTCGTAAATTGTATTATTTGAACGATAAAAAATGTTCAAATAACATTACCACATTATATTAAATTAACACTTGGACATGTTAAAAATGGAAGGAACATTTAAGCAAGGACCGATTTTAACATGAACACAAAATGTTTTCTGTTTATCCAGCAAAATGTCAGGCAATTTTAATCGATATTGGCATCGTTTTTTTGTAGAAACAAAAATTGTCGGCTGTGATATTTGCTATGCTTCTGAAACATAGTAAGAAATAATCAGGATATATCAAGATCAACAGAAAAATTTAACTGTCCATCTTTACCGTGATTAAATCGCAATACTTTATTGATTACGATTGATTACGATTGACGATTTTTAAAATAGAGCATTTTCTAAATGGCAGTCTCTAATCTCAATCTCAATCGCAATACAATCGATAATCGCAAGTGTGATTTAGCCTTTAAGGATTATTCTAAAGTAGCATAAATCGTAGCAGTAAGTGGCTGTAAAGCCTAATGCACAATGAAAGGCATAAACAATAGCAACAGGGAATAAGAACAATTCAATATGTTAAATAAGGAAAACATATAAAGCATTCTTTGTTCAACATACCGAACTGTTGCTTATTCTCTATATTCCGTTCATTGTGTCTGAGACTTAAGGCGTAGATGTATGTCCATAGATGTATGTCCGTAGATGTATGTTTCTAATGCCAACCAATGCAAATTAGCTTTAATCTCAGTTTAACTACTCTTTTATCTTTTTTTTAATTTCTAGAATTAAAGAAAACCGAGATTAAAGTTAATTAACGAAAAAAGGACAGACAAAACTGCACCTTACAACATTTTACAAACTACACTATTGTGAAATGCTCTTTAGTTAATACGCCAACGAGTACATCGTAAATTCAGGTAAAACTAGAAGTCATTTGTCGTACGATTCGAGCAGTTAACAGCCTTTAATTTGGCATTACTTGGATAAACCAGATCGTGAAATTACGCCAATCAAAAACGAGAGAATCGCAAAGCCTGTTTACGTACATGCATTCTCTCTAAAATATATCTAAATGTTCTCATCAAATACTGTCTAACGTTAATGCGTTCTATCGTTAAGCTTTTCAAGACCATGTGCACCAATGGACAAATATGAGATATTAGAACTAGGAATTAGAATTTTAAAATTAGTTTCCTCACTGAACATTAAAGATAAATAATAAGTTATATTGTAACTTGTATAATACATTTATTTTTTGCTCATATCATCTTTATCATATCCATACAAAAAAGATCAATTCTATGAAAAGCGTTTACGTAATTTATATTTTTCTTTTTGTGAGTAATAATTATCTTAAACAAAGTATATTTTCTTTAATTGTAATAAAATATACTCATTAGAAATTAAAAAAAAATTCATTATCATATACTGAAAAAAATTGATATTCTTTCAAAGAACATTATAAAATTGTATGAAATAAGTTAGAATAACAAACAAATTAATTCTTTAAAAAACTAAATAAATTGAACCTTTGTTTTACTTTAATATCTTTTATTAAAGCAATAAATTACTAAAATTCAGAATATATTTTAAATAAATTTGTTATTTACGATAAACTTAAGTTAGATTTATGAATATTTGAAAATAAGTAATATTTACTTAATTCAAATATATGTTTTTATGTGGACAAAAAAGCTTATTTTAAATACATATTACTTGTTCCAAGTAAATGTAATAAGCATATAGTTAAGAAAATACTCTTTGCAAAGATAACCGTTATTTAAAAGAAGACAATTAAAAACTGAATAATTATTTTTTTTAGTAGAAAAATGACTGTCTTACACAAAAAAAAATTAATATCAAATCAACAATCATTTTCTCATAATTATGCAAAAATATAAAATCTTGAAAAAATTTAATAATCTTAAAAAGACGTAACTTGTTTATATAAAAAAATTTGTTTCTAACATTGAAAATTTCGTTTCTTCATGTAAACAAAATTATTGTTAAGAAAATATTCTTTGCAAAGATAACTGTTACTTAGAAGAAGAAGACCACCAAACAATAAGTAATCATTTTTCTTAAAAAAAGAATGACACTTTTGTGCACAGAAAAAAATTAATATCGAATCATTTTCTCTTATGTGTGCAAGAATATAAAATCTTGAAAAAAATTTGATAATTTTAAACAGACATAACTTGCTTGCATAAAGAATTTTGTTTCTACAAGAAGTTTTATAATATTCTTCCATATATATGAGACAATAATTGTTGATTTAATATTAATCTATTTTTCTGTATACATTACATGTTACGTTCAATTCATTGAGAAAATTGTGATTCAAAAATTCTAATCGCTGCTATTTCTCCATTGTGCGCAGGGTTTGAAACTACAATGTCACGCGGTGGATACGAGAGTAAAACTCTCGGGAAGGAGTAACAGGGAGCTGTTCCTCGCGCGGATTGTCGAGCCGACATGCGCCGCAGATAAAAAGGCTCGCTCTCTATATCTATCTCTCTCTTTCTTTCTCATTCTACATTCTTATCTTTTTAACGCTTATGATGCAGACCGTGACAGATACGGTGCCCGAATTAACGTTGCGCGCAAACTATTTGCATAGAGCGCATAAATCGTACGCGACATTCTGGCGGCGAATGTGCGTTCTCTTCCCTTCACACCCCTCCGGATCGCGTAGACGATACCGCGAACACGCTTGACAGCTGTTGCCAAGCTATTTTTGACCGGGAGCGATCGAAAAGAGTTCTGTCACCGCGCACATAACCTAATCGCGCAGCGCGACGGAGAACAGCTCCTTGTCGCACCTTCCGTCTAAACTTTTCCCATTTTTTTTCTTTCTTCGGATTGATCACCGTCGGAGCGACGGACGGGGGCCGACGGGGGGATCGCGTGCCGCGATCTCGGCGCGACGACGACGTCGAGAGATCGATCGGGCCGTTAAAATAGCGAATGTCTCGCGGCGACACGTCGATCGCGACGCGCGAAGACCGCCGCGGTCGGTCCAGGTCCTCGGTCCTCGACCGACCGCGGCGATTCTCGGACGTCGACGACGTTGGCAAATCCGATGACACGTAGGAAACTACCTGTAGTACGACAGGAGGCCGTTTGACAGGACGAACCATCTCCGTTGGTAACCTTTCAGGTAGTTCGTCCATTTGAAAAGCCAGCCTTTCATCTCCTGCGCGCCGTGCTGGCTCTTCGGGTCGCCCATGCTGCCGTCGGCCTCGCAAAGTTACGCTCGCGTACCTCGCACCTCCCTGAAACGAACGCGATGCGAACCGATATCTGCCTACACATCACCCGCGTTGTCTCGCGCCACCATTTTGGTAATTCCTCGTGGAAGGAGGAGCGAGGGGAGGGGTGGTGGTTGGTCTCCTCTTCTCCCCCACCCTCTCACTGTCACCAGCCGTCGCCGCGCAGACCTCACGGACGGAGATTGTCGTCGCCGTTGTCGTTGTCGTCGTCGTCGTCGTCGTCGTCTTGTTCTCCGCTCTTCTAACGTTGCGAGCGGCTATGCAGGATCGCGATCGAACGGCGACAGACCGCGCCAAGACCTAATCGTTGTGGATGACACCCGCGACACACGACGACGTGGACCCTTTCCTTCTTGCCGACGAAACACACCTTCCCTCCACGGCGTACGGCGCGCCACGACTCACGCGCCACGTTCTTCACTGACGGCTCGCCTAACCTTCGTTACCGTCGTCACTGATCGTAACACGTCGATGATTTACGCGTGTGTGATACGCGGTACGCGCATACATATACGGCGCGCGATGCACACGCGATCGCGTACCGATATACAATCGAGATCAAAAGTGTCATTTGGTAACGAAATGCAGCGAGATGTAAAGAATGGAGTGGAGTAGAATTGCACTTCTCTTTCCCTGTTACTCTATGAGTCTCTTTCTCGCTTCTTCTTTCAGCGCTCGACCGACTGACAAGCCGTTGGAGAGATAAAGGAGGGTCGGGGTACAATTTACCTTGCTACATCGCTGAATGGTATTTTTGTTTTCGATTGTACACACGATACGTCAGTCATAGGCGAATTACGATACTGCGGCTTCTCGACTTATATACGTTGAGTATATACGACGAATAGTAAGCTGCCAACAAACTGCGTCTCGTGGTGAAATTTTAGAAACTCTTAAGAGTTCGGATGCCATTAATAGGTTCTAATTATAATAAATATGACGACAATTTTCGTCAATTAAATTCGTTTATTGCAATTGCATTATGTTACGTTATTGTTTGTGCTCGAAATAAAATGGATGTATAATTATAAGCGTTGAATATGCATGTATACAAAGAAAGATAAAAAGTTTAATTACAAAAAGTGCCCGTTGCAGTTTTATTATAATTAAATCAAATGGAGCACTTTGTTCTCGACTGTAACATGTACATTTACAAAATGTATATTTCAGTAAAAATAAATTATTGAATTACTATTGGATTATAAATCAACTGTGTTCAGATTTTGTCATGCAATTTTCGCAATACTTTGCAGTATTAAATCTATAAATTTGTGACACCATTTTCTTTTCTATCTTTAAATATGGCGGTTAGTTCTGCCATATTTGATCTAATGTAGGAATACACCAATCAGTAATAAATTCCAAAATGTCAAACATCCTCAAATTTAATCTGCGGACCAAGCTAATCGACGATGGAAGAATCGTAAATAAATTTTAAATAAAAACATCAGAGTTCTACCGTGAATTATGGCTCGCCCAAATTTGAATTTTGAAAGTTTAGGCGGTTTTAAAATAGTAAAACAAGATGGAGATTCCAGAAAGACACGGATGAAACGTCTCTCCCTCGTATCGGATTGAATTCGCGATTATGTGATCGCGCGGCGACGCATTTCGAACACCCGATAGACGCGCTCGCGCCGCTCGCGGCAGAGCTGCTCGCGGACCTGCGCTCGTTCGAGGTGTTCCAGCAGCGGTTGACCCGCGCAGTAGTTCTCATCGTGGTTACAGTACGGCGAACCGTGTGGTGGTGGTGGAGACGATGATGGTGGTGGTCGCGACCGCTCTCGCGCGCGCCGACAGATGCACTCAGCGTGTCGTTGTACGGTCCCGTTTTCGCTCGTAAGACAGCCCGCGGTAGGCCGATGAGGTGATGCGAAGTCCTGTGGCAGGTCCAGATTTCGGATCACCCAGGTGAGAGAGCCTCGTGTTGCGTGTCGCGGCGAGATCTGGCGAGATCTCGGTCGCGAGGTGAGCGAGAGCGATTTTCCGGGGTGAAGGGAGCAGGTGAACCTCTCACGCGGCGGGGAAGGAGGGGGACAGGTCCAGCGAGGGATCACGTGACCCATGTGTTTACCAAAATGGTGAACGTCCGTAGTGCGATACGAACGGCACCGCGTTCCGTCCGCACGGGAGCGGCCGCGCGGCGCTCGGATGCGTAAATAGCCGCGATCAGCTGTGCTACGTGCGCCGAGCGGAGAGAGAGAGACAGAGAAAAAGAGAGGGAGCGCACACGCAGTACTTTGGCGTTCCGATCGTACGGCGTCGTCGCCGTCGTCTCAACACGGCGTCGCGCGTCGCGTCCCGGACGAGTCGATCCGTGCGCGTCGATCCTCGCCGTCGGCCGCCGA